>NC_132914.1:72945874-77945874 GCF_047675955.1 Chlorocebus sabaeus
AACAACTCCACAACTCAATTGATATGCAGGGGTGCCACTGTGCACAGAACCGTTCTAACCACTTTCCAGGCATGCTGGATTAGCTGTCACTCCCTATTCCCTATATTACAGACACAGGCCACTGCTTCTTACTATTAAAGTCCTAAATTATTTCACAGAAGTCTATTAACCGTTACTTTACCTAAAAAATACTATAGATACACTTCAACTAAAGCTAACTAAAATGTAATCAATCATTTTGTCTACTGGAGAATGTATCCTGAGTACTCATTTGCACATATTTCAGTCTTTCAATAGTAGTCATTCTATCTAGCAATGACATTTGAGGAAGAAGGAGAGAACGATATACTAGTAATTTACAAACTTGGTATCTCTGTATAAGTCATGACACAAAATTTCCCCAACAGTCTGAAGAAGGCTAGACACAAGAAAATATCTACTGCATGATTTAATTTATATGAAGTTCTAGAAAACTAATATAAAATGAAAAACACTCAGAAGACATTTCTGGGGAATAGTGAGTGGTTTACTGAGAAGTGACATGAGTGAATTTTACAAATATACAGAGAGCATTTACCCTGGGAAACAGGACTTCAGATCCAACCATCTTATTACACATTCATAAGAACGGTAGAAAGGAAGAAAAAAGTGGGCACAGTTCTGTCTGTTTATCTGTTTATCTAGCTTGAACTCACCTTACAAAAAGGTTGTTGTCTATTGCATTGTTGTACTTCCTGGAGGGGAAGTTAGAATATGAATAAACAATGATTTTTTTGTTCCATAGAGGCTATGGTCAGAAATACTCTGGCCAATGAATGTCCTTCCGCAAGTAACAATAGGCCTTCCTCTTAGTCCTTTGAAAGACAAGAGAACAGGAGAAAACAGCAATTCCATGACTGACAGGTCCACAGAATAGCTCTGAACACCTGTGCAGGCTGGCTTTGAGGTTCAAAGTTCCATTCAGGTGCACTTTTTGGAAAATCTATGTAATCTGACCCTCTCCATCTCTCTCAAGGTTAAAAATACTTTATTTCATATGTAATAATAGTAATACCTACTATTTATAGATTTTTTAATTTGTACCATAAATTATCTCATATGACCTTCCCAAAAATCCTATGGTGGCTAGGGGTGGGAAATGAGACTCAGATAATTTAAATAACCAGCTCAAATTTGTCTAGCTAGCAAGATGTAGAGCCTGAATTCCAACCTGCGTAATCTGACTCCAGAGTGCACATTATTAACCACTGGTGAGTCAATTGACGCCATGTAGAGACCTAGGGAGGAAATGTCAGCAAAGCGTGAGTATCCTTCCTTATGGACAGTCTTAGCCAGCAAGCTAAAAGAAATGCAGCTGACGGATTTTGGCCCAAACCTGTTCAGCAATCCCATGTCTCTAAAAGATAATGAAAACAAAAATGAAGTCTACTTTCGTTAGAATGAAGAATGACTGGCCTGAGAAACTAGTGGAGATGTTTTTAAGTCAAAAGATTCAAAATCAAAATATCAAAGAGAGCTCTGCATGTTTTCAGGCAATGGGAGTAGAAAGAGTGAGAGGTGAAGCCTGAATTTTTAAATGGTATTCTCCTTTCTTTTAGAATATTAAGATTTTTGCCCCAGTTTTCATGAAGAGATGAATGTGTACTATTTCATATTCTTACTGCTTGCATTAGACATGAATTATCAGAATTTAAATGCCTTATGTAGTACACAGTAGATTAGTTTATTTTATTACTTTGATGGCTTTTTTTTAATATAAATTCAGACACATTTATTTCCTATCCCTGAGAAAAAGAGCTATTGATAGAAGCAGAACACACATGCATGTGGATGACTGTTTATATAGATATGGTATAAATCTATATTTCTATCTTATCAAAATACAGACTCTGACAAGGTCAGAAAGAATCGGCCATATTAAAACTATTGCCATCAAACACAATGTTCCAAGACCCCTAGGATAAATAATAACAAGAATAAATACTTTTTTGTAAAAACGAACTCCTTGTCTACCATTTTGGATTTTTTTTTCAAGATCATATGTTTCAAAAGGATTACAAGAGGCTAATGCCATAATCAGCCATATGACCTTGGGTAAATCACTAAAATTCTTCTTATCTTAGAACAAGGGAGTTGGAGTCAAGGCTGTGACTCTGAATTCTTCAGTCTTGTATATTCCAATATGGCGTGGTTGGGGTGAGAGGTACAACGAAAGAGACTTTCCGTGTGTCCCTTCAAACTCCTCATTCCATTTTCCCATTCTGCATGGAGGCACCTACAACATGGCAGAGGTTGAACCAAGTGAGGCAGTTGACGTCTCTAATGGTTTGCCACTAGCACAGTATCTGTGTTTTGAAAAGTCAGTGGACTTTGGAGGTATGTATTCCAAAGCAACATGTAGCTGGAACTGTTGTGATAAATCTTGTAAAGAAATATCTCATTTGAGTAGCAATAGGGAAAAGCATCCAACACTTCCAGGAAGCTCCAGCTGACTGGGGATAAATGAGCTCTATACTCAGCAACAGCTGCAACAACAGAGGGCCGAGCCTTGGTAGGTGGACATGCACAGAACAAGATGAGCTGGGGCCTGGAATTTCCCGAAATGAAATCCAAGAACTGTTTAGGTTGACCTTCTCTCTCTTAACACAGTTGACCCTTAAGAAATAAGAGATGACACATCCCAAAGCACACCAAGTTTTTATAACTGCAGCTTAAAAAAAAAAAAAAAAAAGGCAACGTTGGAAAATGAGCGGCAGTCCTCTTGCAATGCTGGAAGGATAAACTGGTTGATTTGACTGCCTTCTATTTGGGGAATAAACAAAGTGATTTTTTAAGAATCATATATGCTGGGACTGCTGTGGAATGCAGTTTCTAGAAAACAGATTTATCTGTCGATTATAAACAGGCTTCCTGCACTGCAGGCCCCACTTCCACACAGCAGTCAGGGTTACAGTGACATAAAACAGAATACCATGAACTGTAGTTAGAAAAGCCTGATGTGAAAAATGCAGTGGGGAGAAAGACTGAAATGTTTGCAGAAATATAGATAAGCAGGCACAATATAAATGAGAAAATATGGTTTTTTCCCCCAACAGCATGACAGCCTCCTCAACAGTATTTTCTAGGGAATTGAAGAAAGAATTTTTTTAGCAGGGAAAAAATAAAAGTGGTCATCTCCCGGCCAAGTATATAAAGATACATCTTAAGAGCTTTCTCTAAAGTAGGTTTCTCATGTGAAAAGTGAGGCTGTTATGAGGTACAGCCCCTCAGATTACCCACTTCCATATAGCCTAAAATAATGGGGTTTAGTGGGATAGAAAATAGTGGCAACTAAAAATATCTGTCCTGGATAAGGTTTCTCTTCTAGCCATGACTGTGTCAAATTACATGGTCTTCACTTTGCTCTGCTGCATTCTGATAACATGCATTTCAGTAATTTTGTAAAAAAACTATGCCTCACTTTCATAAGCATAAAGGAAATAAGATCAGTCATGAGGAACATCTGGCAGGAAGTTCATGAAAAGGGAATTCACCAGAATTATTCAATTGGGAGAGGCCTTGGAAGCCATTTGTTCTAGGTTTCCATATGTTGGCCTGAGGACCTATGTTCTTCGTTGCGTAAAAATCACAGAAAATAGAGGTCAGACATAAAGTGAGTTCTATTTTCACAAACAGAATGTCTATAGAAATGATTTTCCTAAACTACCTTACACTAAGTGCGACAACATAAATAAAAGAACAGCAAAACTCAAAACAGTTGTCTGTTTTGTTTTTTTGAGTTGGAGTCTCACTCTGTTGCCCAGGCTGGAGTGCAATGGCACGATCTCGGCTCACTGCAATCTCTGCCTCCCAGGTTCAAGCGATTCTCCTGCCTCAGTCTCCCAAGTAGCTGGGATTACAGGTGCCCACCACCATGCCCAGCTAATTTTTGTATTTTTAGTAGAGATGGGGTTTTACCATGTTGGCCAGGCTGGTCTTGAACTCTTGACCTCAGATAATCCACCCACCTCACTTTCCCAAAGTGCTGGGATTACAAGGGTGAGCCACCATGCTCACCTAAAACAGTTGTCTACAATCAATATCGTCTTCTTTCTTCAGTTCACTCCAATGTTTCTCTTGGTCCCCAAACTAATAACTGCCTCTTCATGGGCTCTGATAGTCATGTTACCAAATACACACTCACTTCTCAGTCTTCATTTACTTGACCTATCAACAGTATCTGGCATAGCTGATCACGGTCTCCTTCCTGAAACACTTTCTTCGCTTGGTTCTGGAATATCACACTCTTCATTCTTCTACTTCCCTACCCTTTCTTATTGTCTCTTCATTCTTCTTCTATGTAACCTCTAAATATTGAAGTGAATTTATAAGAACTGTAATTAATTCATCAGCTTAAGGAAAAACAAAAAGAAAATGACTAATTACGTATAAATTGGATATATTGGGGAAAATATTTTTTAGCAGGGAGTCCTTTTAGTGGCTGTATCTGAAAACAAGGTCATGAATAGACTCTGCTCCCACGAACCTCTAGGAAAGCAGACTGTTCTTATAATCATGCGACTTCTGCAACATGGAAAACAGAATAAATTTCTCTCTGGAGGCCCTTTATCTTATTCAAATGTTAGAACTTAGCCATAAGGTGGCCTTAAAGTTTGGAAACATAGGCACATGTTTGCCATTTTCAAGTGACTAAATCATGTCATTAGTTGATGGACTAGGAGAGGCGGTCCAGAGTGATGCTATCAGGCTGGTGCACTACCCCATTGCACCATGGTGGCAGGGTTGGATGTCTGGGGTGTACCTTTATTTTTATTTTTATTTTTTTGAGATGGAGTTTCACTCTTGTTGCCCAGGCTGGAGTGCAATGGTATGATCTCGGCTCACTGCAACCTCTGCCTCCTGGGTTCAAGCAATTCTCCTGCCTCAGCCTCCTGAGTAGCTAGAATCACAGGCACCCGCCACCATGTCCAGCTAATTTTTGTATTTTTAGTAAAGACGAGGTTTCACCAAGTTGGCCAGGCATGTCTCAAACTTCTGACCTCAGGTGGTCCGCCTGCCTCGGCCTCCCAAAGTGCTGGGATTACAGGTGTGAGCCACTGCGCCCGGCCCCATTTTTATTGTAATTTTGCACAGCACATGGAACTACACATTGTGGATGAGGCTAACACAGTTAACACTGTATTAAAAGAGAATATCCATAAACTACTTATGTGCATTTTCCAAATCTCTGAGATTTTATAAGCACCCTGTAGAATCCTCTTCCATTGAGCAATGCAAGAAAATGTGTCATGACCTACTCTGGCCTTCCAGCTCAAAAAGCTTATTGACAACGTGAGAAGTCCTTGACTCCTGAAAAACAAAGGGATTTTTAACCTCTATAAAACTGCCCAGAATAAACAAGGAAATTGATATCTGTGCAGTCCATGCTGTACACGATGCATACTACTAGAAACTTATACACATATACTCCATTAACTTAATCTTCATTATCACCATATGAAGTGAGTACTAACTAATGTTTTTAGGCTTTAAGAGGCTAAGGAACTAAGATTTAAACTCATTTCTTCTGCTTCTAAGACTATCTCTTTTCCATGCCACAGTATTTGTTCCATTTTTACAAATGTGTAAACAGGGGCTTTAAGTGAATGAAATTTTTACCTGAAATTACATAGTCAATATATGGCAAAGCTGAAATTCAAACCTGAGTCTTTTTGACTTTGGAGTACCATGTTTTTTCATCTATAGCAAAATTACTATGCATCCTTTTAAAGTCAGGGACAAAGAGGGAAGATAGAGGAAAGTCAGGAGGAAATTCTGGGTCTATGTCTTTATGCTGGACAAGAGTGAGCTTGATGTGTTAAAGAAAATAGCAGATTTTAGAACATTCATTATTTTGTTTTTCTACAACCTTGAGTAGCTGAGTTGGAATCATCCCAGAGTTAAGATCAAATTAAAGTTGAAATCACTGCACAATTATTTCAATGGACAGGAGCACAGTGCTAATGAGGTCAGGGTCAGGACTCCAGACTGCCCGACTTTCCTCTGTTCTAGCGCCAAAATGCAGAGTTCCCCCTACACAGCCAACTCAGAAACTCACCCTGTTGGTCACAGGCAGGACCCACTAAGACAGCACAAGTTAGCACACTTGTTATTGCTGCCAGAAAAACAAGGTGCAAGCATATGCCCTAGTGTTGGCTGGTCAGAGCCACTAGTTTCATACTGTATTGAAAAGAGAGCCTTTTATATTGGGCAGAGTAACAAACAACATGAACTTCATCTGTGGATTCTGTCAGACGCAAAGCTGCTAGAATGGTTAATATAAACATCAGAGCTCATGAAGAAAACACACTTCTCTGTGCTGCCCCTGTAGGGGTTCTAATCCCCTCTGTGCCCATTCTGTCCCTGTAGGGGCACAGACTTCCCTGTGAAGTGAACTTGATCCAGCTTGAGATACACAACAGAAGATGTAAGCCACCAGATCATAATATACAGCAGCACTAAAAGAAATGATTAGTATTTGCTTCAAAAACATTGAGTTCAGAATAAATCACATAAGATGTGGAATTTTGTAAAATGACAGGTTACTTCAGAGAAAGACTTTTGGAAAAAGAAAAAGGAGCCAAGTCTTTAGATCTAGTAGAAAGAATGTCTATTAAATTGGAATTGTCTGTTCTCTTTTTAGTTTTCACGCTAATGAAAAGAGATCAAGAGATGAATGTCTTCAGAGAATGGAGGGCACAGCAGGGCATTAGCTTTTATTTTCATAGGTTAATAAAAATCAGAATTGATATTTTTCAGAAAATTACAACAAAACAGTGCAGCAAATATACAAAACTGTTCTCCTTTTAGGAAGTGGAGCTAGCAAAGTAATGTGTCTCTTTTGCAAGATTTCAGTTGGGGAACAAAAGCAGCTCTGTTTGCAGTTTATTTCCAGGTGATTGTAATTACACTGACTCAGTCTTTTTCCCCAGAAAAGGGTTGAAAATCTTGAAAGATACGACTGGCCTTCTTAGATTTTCTGACAACAGGTACAGAAGAGTTCTGGGTTCTTTTTCACACCCAGGTCATACGAGGCCAGCGTCTTTAAACTTAAAAAATAATAATAAATATTAGTTACCTGTACTGGACCTTAATGTTGAAGCTCTTAGGTTCTATAGCCTAAAACATACAGCCCTTACTTCCCGCCTTTCCTTCTTAACACATATATTAGTACATGTACATTTATAGCCAGCAGTTGATCTCCAAGGAGCCTGGTTGTCTAGTTAAGCATTCCGAATGCTGATTGGACCACACATCTAACTTCCTGTCTCTGGTCCATCTTCCACTGTGGCTTGGTTGTTCTAGCTATATTTTCCTACGGGAGTTGCTACCCAAGCAATGATAACTACTATTGCTGAAAAGAGTCATTGATTTCCTGTATATCCACAAGAATAGCTCTTATCTATGCAAAGGGAAGAAGGCACTAAGAAAGAAGGCACTAAGAATCTCTAATGGGCCAACAGTTTACTCTAGCAATGATTTGAATGTCCCAAAGTACATGAGACATGTGTCCGTAGACATTAAGCACTGAGTTCAGTGAATTAGTCCCCTACTTATTAAAGAAACACACCCTGATTTAGGGATTGGCAAATATATACCTGCTAAATATTTCCTCCCTCAGATGCTCTCTGCTGACTAGAGGTCAGTTCGACAAATTTATTTGTGTATCGTGGGCATTTGACTCCTTATTCAAGGATCGCTGTCTGGGCCCACAGATTAATTACAGAGGAGCAAGTGATGGAACTAGTCAGGACCAGAGTCTGTTGTTTTAATGTGAAAAGGGCAACCCCTCCTCCTGGAATGTGGAAACTGAAGTTCGCCCCATCACTAATTGAATCAAGCCAACCACTAGAGCTGAATTATCTGCTTACTAGAAAGTCTGGCTCTGCTAACTATGTGGAGAGGGAAAAGGAACCTGATGTAGCATCTCTGACCCAGCCTTATTTCTCTGGGAATAAGAAAGGTATTATTTGCAAAACTAAATGTTTAGAAGCTCGCTTTGAAATCAGTTAGGGAGTCTGGGAGCTGATGCATGCTCTGTTCAGAAGGAAAAACTAAGCAGGATGGACTGGAGGCCAAGCACTTCCTATCTATTTTTCCAAATGCCCTACTTTCTCACTCTGAGTGTCCACCAAACCCCCAGGTTTTTTTGTGTAGTCAACAAAAATAGAACTCAATACCAAGATTAATGCCAGAAAAATAAAACTGGGAACAAAGGGAAGATAAAAGTTGGATTGCAGAACTTACATATTTGCCTACATATTCCATCCCCTCAATACTACAGTTATTTGCGTGTTGTAATAATATACCAACTTCTCAAAATAGTTACTGTTTATAAATGTCATAAATAAGCCAGGTAATATGCAATTGGTTTTATTTTTAACACCAATAGACTTTGGCCAAAATTAATTAATGGGTTATTAATATCTCAGAGATTTTACTTTAAATCCAGCAAGACAACTTGCTAAATAATGTTCAAAGTGGATACATTTATTACGTGGGCTATTCCTTTGTATAAAGGACTAATAGGAAAGGCTAGAGAATTTCAAGTCACAATTCAATTCCAACTTTTGCTTATCTTTAGAGTTTGTGGTTAAAGTCCCTTATAGTTTCAGCCTTTCTATATGAAGATTTAACCGGAACTCTGTAATTTCTTTGTACTGTCATTTGTATTTCCTGTCTCACTAGCCTCACCTTGAAACTGGGCAAGTTCCCAAAGATATCATAAGTCAAAGTCAAGTTGAACTACTTTTCAAAGGCTTTTTTGGTGCCCTTTTCTAACCAGGGAACTTTTATTTACCTTGACTCATGGTTCCAGGAGCTTAGAAAAACCTTTGCTGCTGATTCTGCTAATACTCAATAACTCCTTTTCAAATTGCCTAAATGTTAAGCAAATGCCATCTATAATTAACTGAAAATTATCAAATGCCATATTTGTAGCACTTGATGCCTTTTTGACTTTTTTTAAGTTGATTTACAATGGCAAACAAAAAAAATAAAAGAGCAGTACTTTGTCTTTTAAAAAAATCTATAATATGCCACAGTTATCTGGCATAATTATGATATGAGTTATTCCAGTTGATAGTTTCCTGATACAGCAAGTTGACCATTTGAAACTTCAAGAACTATAACAGGAAGAAATACGCAGAAGATTCTGGAGTCCGTCTTTTCTACTTATTTGTTGAGTAACCTTCACCCCTTTAAGCTTTAGTTTTTGCATCTATAAAATAGAATCCACTTTGTGAACTATGGAAAATGCCTGGCTCATAATAAACATGGATTATAAAATCATGTTATTATTACAGAGGTATGTTCTACTTCTCCCACCAGATACTGTCCAGCCTTTAGAGTAGAAAACGCCTCATGCCTGTTCCTATAAGGACTGATGAAGGAGCTGCCAGACAGAAGCACTGCCCGTCATCTTTGCCTTTTTCATTGCTTGTTCCACTCTTCCACCATCAGAGGCCTTCTGCCTGCCATCCAGCGGACTCTAACCTACCATTCTCAAAGCTTCTATTTTCCCCTGGTTCTTTTTCCCCTTTTCTTCTTCATTTTGCTTTTTTTCCTGTTTTCCTTGGTTTCTTTGCATATATACATCACCAATTAGCATATCCTTTACCATCTTTTCCTTTTAATCAGAGAACTGACATTGGTTTTCTGTTTTTAAAAGCTTTCTTTCACCCCAGAACTTAAAACATAATAGTAATAATAAAATAGATTTAAAATTAAAAAAAAGAAAAGAAAAAGTTTTCTTTCTACCACAATCACTCTTATCTCTCTTTGTATTCAGAATGCTTGAGGGTGAAAGTAGACTTGATCACTACTTGCCTGAGGTTTTGCTATGTCCAATGCCAAAAGTCATAATCAAAGTCAGCTACTCACTTCTATCTTCTCTGCTTATTCTGCAACTCCATCTGTCACACAACTGCTGAAAACATCAACAACTCTTTTGTGTATTAATAATGATTGCTACGTTCACTGAATGTTGAGGAGGTGCCAGTATCAAGCTGAGTATTTTAATTGTGATATCTCATTTACTTCTCACCATAATCCCAGGAGATAATAATAATGGTGTTGGTGGAGGGGATGGTAGTGATGATAACTCCCATTTCATAGAAAAAATAATCTAAGGCTCATAGAGGTTATCCACCTATTGAGCGATTAGGGGACAATAACTAGTCAGTTTTGCTTAAGAGTCTTAGCCCTTAACTCCATACTCTATGGTTTTTCTTATAAATTTGTTAGTAAGAAGTCCTCTGGATTGATTAAGCATTGAATCAAAGAATTCTCAATTGAGACCTCCTGTTTAAGAAAAACTTACAGTAACCATTTAAGAAAATGTATATAAAAGTAAATAAAATCTGCCTTTCTCTTCCTGTTGAACCGTGTCATCCATCTCCAGTTTAGAGACAACCTCAAAAATCCAAGCAGGAGTTTATTTTAAAGATCCCCTGTGGGTCACAAACCCCTGGGGCACTATTGATTTACTGCAAAGAGTTCCCAAATCCACATGTACACCAAGCAGAGTACAAGTCTGTTTTTCAAGTAACTAAATAGAGTCTGTTGAGAGAAATAGTAATACAAATGAATGTTTTAAATTTACTGATTTTATAATCATTTCATCACTTGTAATCATTTTCATTTTCTCTGTCAATGGATGACTAAAGTAAGTCAATTATCATATGAATACATGATAACTTATCTTAAAAGTATTTACACTCAGAAAATAGGCATCTAGATATGATTAGATATGAGGCTTCCTTTGTTATTCTGAAAGGCAGAGTTGCCCAAGCAGCCTGAATTTATGTTGAGAGATCTACATTCTAACTTCAACTCATGCTTTGTGTGAATGGTATAGTTTAGTGGTAAAGAATGTTGGTGCTGAATCACAGCTCTGATACTGATGAATTGTGTGACCTTTTGCAATTTACTTAACTCCTCTGTTCTTCAGATTCCTCTTCTGTATGGAGAAAGTAGTAACACTTTCTTTTATACATATTTTAAAAGGTATTAAACATGACACTTTTAGAACAGTCTCTGGCACAGAATAAGCTTTCAGTCAATGTTGGGTTTTTATCTGGTGCTCTTAGTATTAATACAAGTAAATCCAATCATCTGAAGGACTCACGGTCTGAATGGCAGGGTTACTCCCACTTTGGTTATGAGAAGAATGGTAGATTTAATCTAGCTCCGCTTCCTCCTTCCTGGGTGCTCCTAATTTCTCTTTGATTTCACATTTTTTTCTTTTTTCGTAACATTCACACTCTAACTTGCTATGTAATTTATTTATTGCTTATTAAGTACTCTGTACCCACCCCCTATGCCAAGTAGAACATAAACTCTACAAGGGCAGAAATATCTGTTTTGTCCACTACTATATTCCAGACACAAAGAGCAGTGCATAGCAGAGAGTAATTGTTCAGTAAGTATTGGCTAAGAATGAATATAAGGATAATCTGTCAAATCTTTCATATTTCGTTTTTCTCCAGCCTTTTCACTCCCCTTTCAAGTCTATTCTTCAATGAACAAGAAAAATAATATCAGGACTAATATTTTGGGGGCACTTTCTGAATTCCAGGTAATGTATCCAGCATGAAAAACACATCATCTAATTTAATCCTATGAAAACAGTTGAGCTTTGAACAATGCGGGTTTGAACTGTGTGGGTCCACTTATAAATAGATCTTTTTCTGCCTCTACCACCCTTGCAACAGCAAGACCCACCCCTCCTTTTCCTCCTCTTTTGCCCGCTCAACCTGAAAACAATGACAATAAAGACCTTTATGATGATCCACTTCCACTTAATAAATACTAAATTTTTTTTCTTTCTTATGATTTTCTTAATAACATTTTTTTCCTCTAGCTTACTTTCTTATAAGAATACAGTATATAATACATATAACATACAAATAACATGTTAATCTATGGTTCTCTGGGACAAACTGCTCATGTTATTAGCAAAGCTTCTGGTCAAGAACAGGCTATTGATAGTTAAGCTTTTGGGGAGTCAGAGTGATACGTGGATTTGCAACTGCACAAGGGTCTGTGCCTTTAACCCCCTAGTTCAAGGGTCAAATATGAATATAATTGTTCTCTTCATTTTACAGAGGCTCAAAGAGGTTGAGGCACTTGTCCAAGGTCACACAGATACTTTAAGTAGGAAAGCAGGTTAGAGCCCTGAGTTAGTCTTACTGTGGCATCTGAGCTCTCCAAATGTGACTCTGGGCCTGGCACAGTGGCCCTTCCATGGAAGATGGAACCTGAGTCCTAAGGTTAGGACCCAGTCCCAGAGGAGATGCTTTATCTGCAGACACTGAGAACAGAATCCCCACAGAGTCAGTAAAGTGAAACTGAGGCCATCTATGTTTGCCAGCATGCTAACATGAATTTTACAGTAATAATGTTTCTATCTTCCAGTTCATTGCATTTACTCTGCCATCATGAATAACATATCCCAGTGCATGCTAATCTAACAGCCTAACCCCAGAGTAATGAAAATGAAATCCTGCCACACATGAGGCCCTGAATTTTTAGCAGCATTTACCACTCAATATTAATGAACCTAAATGATCCATGAAGATTTGGCTTTGCAAGAAGTTTGACTATCTGTGGCTGCAAGGTTCTGTAAGATTATGTGTCTGAATGATTGGGATAATTAATTCCATTAGTCATGAAGGAGAAGCTCATGAGATTTGGAAATGAGATGTGGGATTTAAGCATTTCCCAGTTTCTGTGGCAACTGTTGCTTCAATGACAACCAGTCAGGGCACAGAGTTACTGAACTCCCATCATCCTTGTCTAGCCTTGGGCACTTCCAGATCACTCTAAGCAGAATCATTATTATATCTGAGAATATACTCATCCTACAGGCCTGTGTAGGATTCAACAATACAAGGTGGCATGTATTAGAGTGGTACCCTAGAGCTCCAAGGCAAGGAGATTTCTTAAAGAAACATTCCAGAGAGGAAGTGATGGAATTGAAGTTGTGTGGCAAATGTTGAGATGCTTAATGAGCACAACTGTCCCATAGAGACTCAGACACAGCTAGGCTGCTCTCTCTCTATTTGTTTATGGCATGACAGTGGTGCAGTTACAGAGAGGGAATCCCATCCCCACCATTGCTACTCAGCAGGCAGGGGAGCCTTGATAAGACTGAACTGAATGAGAGTTCTCCCTGTCACTATCTTTCCATTCCCTCCTTTAATCCAGCTGATCTTAAATACTTAGTCAATGGAAATGTGGCCTTGTAAGGATTAATGCTCCTGTTTCCCCTTAACTATTTCTATTAGTAAATCAGAGTTAAGTCAGGGGCTTAATATATATTTTTTTACATATTTTACATACATACATAAAAAACAAGTATTTTTGTACTTAAAAAAATATTTTACAAGCCCCTCAATTATTGAATAAAAGTGGATTGGTATTTCCGTAAATAAAAGCTGGAATTAAAAGAATAAACCGGAGCTGCTGAGAAAAAGTTTATCAAAAAGTGTTTTTAGGCAAATAAGCAATAATAAGCAATCACTTAAATGATCTACATCAGAAGAATAACAATTTATCTGGGCAGCAGGATGGTAAGATTTTTTTTTTTTAATGCAACAGTCTGATACACTTTAGTACTTATTTGAACTAAAGAAGCAGGGAGCTACTTTCCAGTCATCTTGGAGGAGGCAGGTTATTTTTCTTTCTATGCACCTAAAGATGCAGGTACCTTAGCTGAAGTGGAATGGTAAACAATAGATGGATAGGTAGATAGATGACTGGATGGATGGATAAATAAATTCATTCACTAACTATTTACTGAGCACTTTTGTTTTGGGTACTAAGGACACAAAGTCATCGAAGATAAAAATCCCTGTACTCATGGAGCATATATCCTAGTGAAACATGAGAGATATGTTTGACTAAATCCCAAACGGATATGAGAGCTCTTAAGTCCCTGTGAAGTTGTTTCACAAACCATAGTGTGCATTTGCCTTAACCTGAACAGACCCTTAAGAATTAGTATCCCCATGCCGTGGGATTATTCCTGCCATTGAGATCAAACTGCCCTCTATACTGATGAATGACATATCCATGGATGGAGCCAAAAATTAAAACTAAGGGAAGCTATTAAAATGAAAAGTACATTTTGTTCCTGCCCTGTGAGGGATAATACACATATCTTAAAAGTACCAGGTGTGCTTTGTGCACAACTGTGTCTGCAAAGCTAAAGAAGACAAGTATTGGTCAGGCCATTCATGAGAATATACTTGGATTTTGCTTACTATAAATAAGCAAAAGGAAATGAAATTTTTCATGAATTAGACTATGGCACCTGTCACTCTCATTTCTGAAAGAAATTAGGCCTGCCTAGGAAAACATCCTTGGGGCAATTTTTTTTCCACTAAATTTGTTTTGTTTTGTTTTGTTTTGCTTTTGTTTTTGTTTTTTTGAGACGGAGTCTCACTCTGTCACCCAGGCTGGAGTGCAGTGGTATGATCTTGGCTCACTGCAACCTCTGCCTCCCAGGTTCAAGCGGTTCTCCTACCTCAGCCTCCCAAGTAGCTGGGACTACAGGCACGTGCCACCACACCCAGCTAATTTTTGTATTTTTAGTAGAGACTGAGTTTCACCATATTAGCTAGGGTGGTCTCAATCTCCTGACCTTGTGATCCGCCCACCTCGGCCTCCCAAAGTCCTGGGATTACAGGAGTGAGCCACCGCACCCTGCCTTTTCCACTAAAATTTATGGTACAACCAATAAAACATTGGGACCAGACCTTCAATTGCTAATATTCACATCATTGTATGTACATCTTAATGACAAAGGTAAAGAAATAGTAAATGTTTCTCTTGAACCTACATTCCTTCTTTGGGATTTTTAAGTAAAGTGGGAAAAATGGAGTGTGTAGCTCCTTTAGGACAGGAACTCTTGTGGGGCTGGAGGGCATGAAGCATGGGGGAGTTGCCTAGGAGATGGAGCTGGGCCTTCTGCTAATACCATGGTGAAATTATCTTGAGCCAGTTATTGTCCTCAGGTTTTCAGGTTCTGAAAGTAATTTTTATCATGGCACATACAGCTATTCAGGCCTTTCAGGACCCAGGTAGACACTGACCAAACTCACAACATTCGATATATAAACCAGAATGCTATTTTATTAATTTATGTTAGAAGTCATCTCCCAATAGGAGTTTATGTCTTCTGATGGGCATGAATATTCAGACCTCCAAATTATATGTTAAAAAGCTTAAATGAAAGCCAAGGAAATTGCATGATCTCAGGACAAGAGGATTCCACCAAGCCAAGAAATAAATGAATTGTATTTCTCTAGGGAAATATTCCAGCACAGAGCTAAGAGTTTAGGATCTGAGTGAGACTAGGGTTGACTTCAAATCTCATTCACTACCTCTGGTGACCTTGAGAAAGCTCACTAGTGCTCAGTTTACTCTTTTAAATGTGAGGATGAAGAAAAGAAAGAATCCTTTTAAAGCATTTAGTACAGCGGTGATAGGAAGCATTCAATAAATGTTCAGTATTATTATACTCCTATCCAAAGAATTGACACTGGTTTTCTGGAACAAAAATCTATCTTAATAGGGTTGTTCTGAGAATTAATTAGGATACTCAAAGAATATTAACTACGTTTCTAGATTAAAAACTAGGATAGTTTTTATGGAGTCAAAATAACCACGCCTGGGTAGTTAGTGCTTCACAGACACTAAAACTTCCTACTCTCAAGATTGTTTCCATAAAGAACTACTGAACACCCTGGCATCACCCAAGAAAGATGCGATCCAATTGAATGGGATCACAGTTGCTTTTTTCATCAGACACATTCCAGGCATATCTTTCTGTGGCTGGCAGTCCCTGTGGGTTTGGGGGTTTCCCAAATCTCTCAAGCAGGTTACTTTGACAAGGGTAAGATTATCTGTTAGAGGCTACTAGTTTCAGCCTCAAAATGTGCAGGTGGGTTTTCTCCTGGCCATTGTATTAAATCTATTGATTTTCAAATGATGAAGAACAACATCTGTATGTGGATCACTTGAGCAGCTGGTTAAAAATGTAGACATCTGGCTGGGAGCGGCGGCTCATACCCTGTAATCCCAGCACTTTGGGAGGCCGAGGCAGGCAGATCACAAGGTCAGGAGTTCGAGACCAACCTGGCCAATGTGGCGAAACCCTGTCTCTACTAAAGATATAAAAAATTAGCTGGGCATGGTGGCGCACCTGTAATCCCAGCTACTTGGGAGGGTGAGGTAGGAGAATCGTTTGAACCCAGGAGGCGGAGGTTGCAGTGAGCCGAGATCACGCCATTGCACTCCAGCTTGGGCGACAGGGGGAGACTCCATCTAAAAAAAAACAAAAACAAAAACAAAACAAAAAGCAGACATCTTGAAATGGCAGGAATGGTGGTGATCCTGGGGCAGGGTGGGGGAATGGGTGGCCTGGGAAGGGGCAAGGGAAATATTCTGGGCTGTTGGAAATGCTCCCCAGCTTCATCTGGGTGGTGGTTGCACAGTTGCATACATACACAGAAATTCACGGAGCCGTGCACTTAAGGTGGGAGCACTTTACTATGAGTATGTGCTAACTCAATTAAAAGGTTTGCCCTCACCTCGGGCCTTTTGAATCAGAATCTCTAAGAGAAGGGCATGTGGATCTTTATTGTTTAGTAAGCACCCTCAGATGATTCTAATGTGCCCTGAAGCTTGAGAACTGCTGATCTATGAAAGGACATTTTTCAATATCAAAGACTCAGAAAAATAATTTGGAATCAAGGCCATCTCAGGAAATGTGAGATGAATGCCACAAATACCAGTATTCATAAATTCTGAAACCTTGGAGATGTGAGGCAACATCTGTTTCTTGTGCTAACAGGTAGGTCTCTGCATGCGGCTCTAACACAAAAATTGGAATAAGCCATTGGGAGGTGAGAACCCGCAGAGAGGCGTGCAGCAGGCACTGCTCTCAACATTCACCTTCGCAGCCAAGAGCCTCAGGCAGCAGGATTCCTCTCTCCAATCTGATATAGTCAGAGAGCTGGTCAAGTTACCGGGGGTTGAATTACAATGCAGCACATTTGGGAAGAGCACTTGTCAAGAACATACCTCCTCCAAAATAAGCAGGAGTCTGTTCTGAAAAGAAGAAAAAGAATCTGCCTAATGGAGCTTTTTGAAAGCTGAGATAAAAGATTTTCTTCTGTGTAACTGCCTGCAGAGTGTCATGATTCTGAATGAAAAGCTCTGCTGGCTCACAAACAGATGCTCTTATGTTTGGGAGAATGAATTGAGAGAATATTCAGGGACGGTCCAAGATTGCTGCAAGGATCTGTGTACTAAAATCTCCTTCTGCGTTGGTGTTACATTATGCTGCCCCCTTTTCTTGGCATTATTCACTGTTGTGTCCATAGGGCTGTATGCAGGAAAAGGCAAGTACACTTTACTTAGAGGGCATCCTCTGCCTGCATTTTTGCAGACTTGGGGAGGCTATGCAACGTCCACGTGCTGTAGAACAAACCACAGGACTCTGTTAACCACCTCTTTAGTTTTCTTTTTACAATTCTGAATTCTGGACTTAGGAAGTAGTCTTTGATAAAGGAGGGCTCTAAATGAGCAAACAGAATGAGAAAATGCAAATCCAGGATCTCCCCATGGACAGAATGGCTAAGGTTACACTGAAAAGTAATCCCCAGCACAACCTTCATTATTAATCTGCCCCAGCTTATAAAATGCCCTTTTCCCCACTCACAATAATCATTTCCTTCAGCTCATGCTCCACTCCCGACAACACACCTGTTATTGCAAATCTATAATAACAGAGGGTACATTTCCCTGGAGTATCTCAAGGTATTTATCTGTTGGCAAAACTGTGCTCTCCTCTGGGACTATTGTATGTACACAGATATTTCTGCCCACATGAATTACAGCATTTTCCATGTGGAAAAGGCCTTGAAGATAATCTAGGGAAGCTTCTCGTTAATAGATGTAGAAACAGGCCCAGAAAGACAAACTAACTCCAGGTTACAGAGCCAGTTAGGAATAAAACCTGAACTTCAGTTCACATCCTTTAGCCAAACTAGGATTGCCTTGATCACTCATACTTTGTCAACAAAGCATTTTTTAAATAGATTTAATGTTTGAAAGGCAGTTTTAGGTCCACAGCAATATTGAGGAGAAGGTACAGAAATTTCCCATATACTCCTGCCCCCACACAGCCCCTCAGTCCTTTTAAGTGCTTAGTAACTCTGGGCCAGTTCATGAAGGTTAAACCAAGTTAATACCCCTTCCCTGTCTACCTGTCAGATATTTGTACAGGATTAGATACCAGACAAGAGATGATATCCTATCAGGGTCACATTAGGAAGACTTCAGAAATGGCTTCATTCTCCTGCAACCAAAACATACTTGTTCACTTCTCCCTCAGCAACAAATCCTATTTCCTCCTCCTTGGGAATAAATCATGTCTTCCATTGGCAATACTATATTTCCTTCCTAAATTCTGGAATTTCACCACCTCTATTTTCCTGGGATCTGCCGTACACAGTCTCTTTTAGTGCACAGAAAACCTATTGATTATTTTAAAATAGTCCATGTCTTTTTCTTAATGTTTATCGTTAGTTTTCTCACACAAAAGCATAGGTTACTTTGGGGTTCTTATTAATCTGTAGTTGTATTTCATCAGTCTCCTGAAAATGGATGACAAAAATGTCCACACTATTCAGTAAGTTGAACATTTTCATTGTGCCCCATTGTCCCAGCAATGAAAGCACATGTCCAGGATGAGTCATCCACTTCCTGCCAAGAACAATTGGCAAGCATACTGTGGCTTCCTTTAGTTTGTCACTTCTTTGTCTCAGCCATTTAATTTTTAAATCTTGAATCATGGTGTATGATTTCAATCAAATCTGTAATTATTATAAGCAAATACCTTCTTTAGTTTAAAGACAGAGGTTACGTGTGAAACATATATATAAGCAATTCAGGAACTTAGCATTGCCCAGTAACGATATGTGGCTCAGTCCTACTTGTTTTTCAAGAAGTATCAGCATGGTTTGTGGTATTTCCTCACTGCCTAACTTAAGATGGGGCATCTTAAACATTTTTTTGATGTTATATCCTTCCAAAATTTTACAACCTTAGCTAGTTTAGTTTTGATGGATGGAAAAGACAAAACAGCAAGTCTAAAGTCATGAGGTATCAATGAGAGAACAAAGAGTATAATCTATGTCAAGTGCAACTGGCAAGAGACCGAAAATCTAACAACAAGCAGATCTTGAAACCTCTCAGGATAGATCCTTAAATTGTCACCATGGTGCTCCCTACTTAACCCAGTTTCACCTTCATTAGTTCCCATGCCCCTTTCCCTAAGTTTTCTCAGATATCAAACAGAGCCTTCCATCTCACCCAGCCTCTCAAGAGCTTCACTCTCAGCATCTGCCAAAGTCTACCTTCCTCACTTCTACTCTCCATTCCCAAAGAGCAAGAAGGTAGATATGTTCCAGAAAAGGGCTAGAGATCCTTTACCTCAGTCTTTTAATTTTTAATCATTGGAAAGAGAAGGAATGCATTACAGGAGAAAGAATAATGGATTTGATCAGAAACCAAGACGAAGTCTGATTCTGCCACTAATCACTCTGTGACTTTGAACCACTCACCAAAATGAATTAATCTCATAGAACTTCAACATCCTCATCAGTAAAGTGGGATAGTACACTTGTTTACTGTGAGGTGCAAATTTCGTCAAATGCCTTTATAAACCATATGGTGCCATGCGAATGTAAATAGTATGACGTGGATTCCTCTAGCACCGATGGTGAAGTGGCACTGAAAGGACTTCTTAGGCTTCAATAACACCTACACAAAAAGCGATCATTATGTCCTCACTTTTCCTAGAAGTTCATTAAGAGAAAGGTGAAAGAACCATGTATACCTGGGCGAAATAAAAGAAATGTATTGGAAAATTTCTTTCTACTCTGTAATGTATATTTTACTTTAAGATAAATAGTTTAAATGTCCTGTTAAATAAAACTGATGCTCTGGGAAGCTGTGATATGTTTACCGCACGGCTTTTTGTGCCCTCAGAACCACACCCCATGTATTCTGGGTTGTAGACCTCTCCTTTCCCCATATGTGCTTCCATAGGAAGCTCTCAAAAGCTGTACTATAATCATCTGATTACTGGTCAGCCTCTTCCTGACAGGCACTTTGCTTTACATCTTGTTTCTTCCTAGAGTCTAGCATAGTGCATGGTGTATTTTAAGCATCCTATAAATATTTGCTAAATGTAATAAATAAATTAACTTTCTCTTTTCTCTTTTTTTGAGATGGAGTCTCGCTCTGTCTCCCAGGCTGGAGTGCAGTGGCATAATCTAGGCTTACTGCAACCTCCACCTCCTGGGTTCAAGCAATTCTCTGCCTCAGCCTCCTGAATAGCTGGGATTACAGGTGCCCACCACCACGCCCAGTTAATTTTTTTGTATTTTTAGTAGAAATGTGATTTCACTATCTTGGCCAGGCTGGTCTTGAACACCTGACCTCATGATCCACCTGCCTCAGCTTCCCAAAGTGCTGGGATTACATTTTTTTTTGGGTAAGTGATAAACAATGCCCTAATTATTATTGACTTCCACTGATAAAAACTGAAAAGGCAAAGTGAGAGATTGAAGAGTTAAATGGCTGGGCCAAAATTCTAAGTCCAATGCTGGCTTTGAGCTCTTCCACCCAGTTCCCAGACACCTTTCCCTGATCCTAAAGAGCCTGCGTCTCAGCATAAGTGTTCATTTCATCATAGGTATGCCTGTCTTCACGTATAAACACTATTGATGGTTTACTCTGTGCATTTAATTCCTATAGTCCGCAATTATAAATATAAGAGACTTTGCTCCAGTCTTTGTTCTACATTCCACAATGTCTGTGTCACACACAAATTTCCCTTTGAAACCAGTGAGCATTCTGTGCCAGAAGATATCCTGGGGATGGAGAAGGAAGGGAGGGAGAGGGGAGAGAGAGAGACACAGAGAGAGAGAGAGAGAGAGAGAGAGAGAATCAGAGTCACCATCTGTTGACAATACTCTTGTGCAGAGCCAGTTTTGAAGGTTAATGACATGTCACGCATCCTCCAGCGTCTGGTAACAAAAATAGGCTGCTCTCCCAGAATTCATTAGGGAGTTGTGGCCCCATGGAAGATGTAACTCGTCAGCCAGCACTCCAGTAGGGTCCAGGAAGACAATTTCTGCCAAAAGCTGGATGAAATTTAATAGAGATCCAGGAAAAACAACTTTTACTAAAATTCAAATGTGGAAGTGATCATTTTTCCCCGAGGCCAGTAAAAAGGCTATAAATTATTGACCTTCCAAAATGATCCTGCATAATTTTTATAAGGAACTCTTGCATTTCATCAGCAATTCTTCAATATACATCTACTCCTTTCTCTATTTCTTTTCAGAAAAATAAAGATTGTAAGCTTGTAATGCAAACAGGTCCAAGGGTTCACCAAGGATCTGCCCATGGCTTTTTTAGATGGTTAAATTTTTGGCATTGCAACTGATCCATAGCAAATCTGGGTCTCAGCTTTATTGACAGCCTACTGTTTAATGACTCACTTTGCTGTCTCATCAAGAATGCACCCAGTGGAAAGGCTACACCTTCTCAAATGTAATTGCATGCTTTCTCCACATCTCTTCTGGGCTCTCTTTAATTTTCAAAGCCCCGCTGAGCAACCTTTAAAAATCTGAGCCCTTTCCCACCTGGTGCTCCAGGGATGCTTTAAGAGGAGGCGATTCTGCCTGTTTTTCTGTTAACCTAAGAACAAACTGTCTGGTCCCAGCATGGAGTAGAGTGGCTTGAACAAGAACATGTAAAAAGAAACAGAGCAAGGAAACTGAAATGCTTCCAAGTTCCTCTGCATCATGTCTTTATAGCGTTGACATCATTAATGTTGTTTGAAGTTAGCTCTGTCTAACTTCAAATATAAGTGTAAATCACAAACAAAAAACTAAATGAGTGTTTGATTACTTGCCAGCTTGGAGTATCCAATCCTCTCTTATTCAAGAGCAGAATTAAAAATAAAAGTTTGGTGGTATGAGGTGCTAAAATGATCACTCATATGGAAGTCAGGAAATTTGGGCCATTTTCAGATTCTTCTTGCGTGACTTTGTATAAATCACTCACTTCTGTGGGCCTCAAATTCTCCAGCTCTAAAGTTAAATTCAATTTAAAAGTACATTTTTAGCCACTAAAAACAGAAGTGGATTTGTCTACATTGGCACTGTCCAATAGAACCTTCGCCAATGAAGGAAATGTTCTATATCTGCACTATCCAATATGGTAGCCCTAGCGATACTGAGCACTATTGCGTATGTAAATGTAAGTACAATGACTGAAGAACTGGATTTTTACTTTTATTTAATTTTAATCAATTTAAATTTAAAACAAACATGTGGTTAGTGGCTACTGTATTGGACAATGCAAGTTTAATTATTTCTAAGACTCCTTATTAAAGGTTATGTTTTGATGATTAATTTTTTTTTTTTAAGATGGAGTCTGGCTGTATCACCCAGGCTAGAATGCAGTGGCATGATCACTCACTGCAACATCTGCTTCCTGGTTTCAAGTGATTCTCCTGCCTCAGCCTCCCAAGTAGCTGCAATTATAGGCATGCACCACCACACCTGACTAGTTTTTGCATTTTCAGTAGAGACAGGGTTTTACCATATTGGTCAGGCTGGTCTTGAACTCCTGACCTCAAGTGATCCTCCCACCTCGGCCTCCCAAAGTGCTGGGATTACAGGCGTGAATCACTGTGCCCAGCCTATGTTTTGATTATTTCTAACCGTAGCTAATGACCCAGAGTGAATCTTTCTTTTTATTCTGACTACTGTAATATTTACTTTATAAATTATTTGATATAAATAATCTTTAACAGAGTAATTAATCAGTCTGATTAAAAAATAGGAACTCTACATGAGAAAGATAAAACATGTGAAAGAATTTTATAAATTTGAAAATGCAATGTAATTATAAAACACTATTAACGAAATCTGTTACACCTAACTGCACACCTTTCTTCAAGTACCAGCTGATGCACATAGATTAAAAGCTGTTCTATCTCATAGCCCAGACCAATGGAAATACCTTGATGGAACCCTGCGGAAGGACAAAAAACTTAACCTTCTGAATACCTTTTTTCATTGATGTTTAAATAAATCGATTTTCGATTTCTTTTCCATTCCACCACATTTGCCAAGGGTTTCTATCTAGATGTTGCTATAACCTACACAATGAAATCATTCTTATGAATTATGCAACACCTTATAACTGTTGCATGCATTTCTGTTGCTTCTTAGCTTTGCTTTGCAGTAGCAGAGCACGTCAAACGTTGACCAGAGGAAGTCCAAAGGGATGACCAGAGACTCTGAGCCTGCATTTGCCTTTCTCTACTTCTGTTTAATTCCTTTCAGCCTCTAAACCTCCTCTCACTAACCTTTAGACTCTTCCAGCCCTTTCCACGTGGCATCTTAATTCTTCCTTTTGAGTTCACAACACTATCGTTTTTTCCTCTGGTCTATGTTTGGCTCCTCCTTCCTGGCACAACATTTACTTAGTTCTGTACCTTCATGACTATCCCTTGCAGTGTGGCCCTGGGATTGTCTCCCGGTGGGGAGCCTCAGCTGGTACAGCCTAGAGACTATGCCTCTAGCCCCTCCCCAGATTCCTGAGGCCTAGATTCCAGAGATTAATGGGTTTTAACAGGGAAAAAAGACTTCTCCTACCAACTATTGTGAAACAAAACATTTCCTGCTTAAGTTATTTTTTAAGTGATGCCAGGGTCTTCTATATAAGATACATGGCTCATCGTTTGGGAAAAGTTATTTCTTTTTCAAAATAACTTTACTATATGCATAACCAGCACACAATAAATGACATCAACATAATCAAGAGAGTGAATATATTAATAACCTCAAAAGTTTCTGTGCCCCTTTTTAATCTCTCACTACCTCACTTACCTGCCTCCCCAATCTCTGCCGTGGGTCCAGGCAATCCCTGGTCTGCTTCCTGTCACTATAGATTATTTTGCATCATCTAGGATTTTATATAAATAAAATCATATGGGGCTGGGCACAGTGGCTTACACCTGTAGTCTCAACACTTTGGAAGGCCGAGGCAGGCGGATCACTTGTCAGGAGTTTGAGAGCAGCCTGGCCAACATGGTGAAACCCCATCTGTACTAAAAAAAAAAAATAGCTTGGCATGGTGGCAGGGTCTTGTAATCCCAGCTACTCAGGAGGCTGAGGCAGGAGAATTGCTTGAACTGGGTAGGCTGAGGTAGCAGTGAGCCACGATCACACCACTACACTGCAGCCTGGGTGACACAGCAAGACTCTGTCTTAAAAAAAAAAAAAGAAAAGAAAAGAAATCATATGGTATGTATTCTCTGTTGTATAGCTGCTTTCACTTGGCATAATTATTTTGACATTCATCCCTACAGTGTATATCAATAGTTCATTCCTTTTTATTGCTAAGCAGTGTTCATTGTATGGATATACCATACAAATGGATGATATACCATCCATTCATCTGTCAATAGGCATTTGGGTTGTTTCCAGTTTTAATAATTACAAGATAAAGTTTCTATGAATATTTATAAACAAGTCTTTGTTTTGTGGACATTTGACTTTCTTTCTCTTGGGAAAATACTTGGGAATGGAATAGCTAGACCATATATATATATATATATATAGAGAGAGAGAGAGAGAGAGAGGCCAATATTTGGCATACTCAAGTCTTTTTAGCTATTTGAATAAGTAAATGATGCGTATTTTCAGCTGCTTGAAGTTGTCCCACAGTGCATTGACACTTTAAAAAACTTTTTTTATTCCTTTGTCTCTATGTTTCATTTTAGTTTTTTGTTTTTTGTTTTTCGTTTTTTGTTTTTTGAGACAGAGTTTTGCTCTTGTTGCCCAGGCTGGAGTGCAATGGCTCAGCTTACCGCAACCTCTGCCTCCCAGGTTCAAGTGATTCTCCTGCCTCAGCTTCCCTAGTAGCTGGGGTTATAGGAGTATGTCACCAGGCCCAGCTAATCTTGTATTTTTAGTAGAGATGAGGTTTCACTATGTTGGCCAGGCTGGTCTTGAACTCCTGACCTCAGGTGATCCACCTGCCTTGGCCTCCCGAAGTGCTGGGATTATAGGCATGAGCCACCGTGCCTCGCCAATCTTTTCTTTAAAAATGTCTAAGCTGCTGTTAACCTCATACAGTGTCTTTTTAATTTAAGACATTATAGCTTTCAGCCCTGTAAGTTCAATTTGGACCTTTTTTATTTTCCAGGTCTGAACTTAACATTTTTCTATAGCTTTTGTGCTATAGAATAATACAGTTACAATAACTGTTGAAATGTCCTTGTCAGCGATTTCTAACATCTAAGCAAGTCCTGGTCTGGTGTCAATTGACAGGTTTTTCTCCTCATCATGGGTCATATTTTACCACTTTTTTGCATGCCTAGGAATTTTTTAATTAATTCCAGACATTTTGAATTTTCCCTTGATGGGTGCTGAATATACTTGCATTTCTACAGATACTTTTGAGTTTTGTTCAAAGACACAGTTACCTTACTTGGAAACAGTCTGACACATTTGAATCATGCTTTTGAGATTCATTAGGCAATACCAGAGCAGCATTTAGTCTAGAGCTAATAATTCTCCACTGCTAGACAATATTTTTCTAAGTATTCTACCCAAAGGCCCATGAATTATAAGTTTTCCCATCTGGGTGATGGAAATAGGCACTATTTCTTTCTCTGTGTGAGTTATTGGTACTTTTTCTTCTAATTTTTCTGGGAGGCAAGAGAAGTTTTCTCATACACATATGCCCATCAACATTCTCCTTAAAAATCAAAGAAGCTTCTCTCACCAGGCATCCTCGTGGAAGTGACATCGTCTTTAAACCCTGCATGGCAATCCCTGACGCACCGCCATGATGTCCAGGGAAGAAAGAGTGACCTGGAAGTCCAACTACTTCCTTAAGATTATCCAACTATTGGATGATTATCCGAAATGTTTCATCGTGGGAGCAGACAATGTGGGCTCCAAGCAGACGCAGCAGATCCGCATGTCTCTTCGCGGGAAGGCCGTGGTGCCGATGGACAAGAACACCATGATGTGCAAGGCCATCCGAGGGCACCTGGAAAACAGCCCAGCTCTGGAGAAACTGCTGTCTCATATCCAGGGGAATGTGGGCTTCGTGTTCACCAAGGAGGACCTCACTGAGATCAGGGACATGTTGCTGGCCAATAAGGTGCCAGCTGCCGCCCGAGCTGGTGCCATCGCCCCACGTGAAGTCACTGTGCCAGCCCAGAACACTGGCCTCGGGCCCGAGAAGACCTCCTTTTTCCAAGCTTTAGGTATCACCACTAAAATCTCCAGGGGAACCATTGAAATCCTGAGTGATGTGCAGCTGATCAAGACTGGAGACAAAGTGGGAGCCAGTGAAGCCACGCTGCTGAACATGCTCAACATCTCCCCCTTTTCCTTTGGGTTGTCCATCCAGCAGGTGTTCGACAATGGCAGCATCTACAACCCTGGAGTGCTTAACATCACAGAGGAAACTCTGCATTCTCGCTTCCTGGAGGGTGTCCGCAATGTTGCCAGTGTCTGTCTGCAGATTGGCTACCCAACTGTTGCATCAGTACCCCATTCTATCATCAACGGGTACAAACGAGTCCTGGCCTTGTCTATGGAGACAGATTACACCTTCCCACTTGCTGAAAAGGTCAAGGCCTTCTTGGCTGACCCATCTGCCTTTGTGGCTGCTGCCCCTGTGGTCACTGCCACTATGGCTGCTCCTGCTGCTGCTGCTGCTGCTGCTGCTGCTGCACTCCCAGCTAAGGTTGAAGCCAAGGAAGAGTCGGAGGAGTCGGACAAGGATATGGGATTTGGTCTCTTTGACTAATCACCAAAAAGCAACGACTTAGCCAGCTTTATTTGCAAAACAAGGAAATAAAGGCTTGCTTGTTTAAAAAAAAAAAAAAAAAAATCAAAGGAGACGGCCGGGAGCGGTGCCTCACACTTGTAATCCCAACACTCTGGGAGGCAGAGGTGGGTAGATCATGAGATCAGGAGTTCAAGACCAGCCTGGCCAAGATGGTGAAACCCCGTCTCTACTAAAAATACAAAAATTAGCCAAGCATAGTGCACACGCCTATAATCCCAGTTACTCAGGAGGCTGAGGCAGATAATTGCTTGAACCTGGGAGGCGGAGGTTGCAGTGAGCCGAGTTGGCACCACTGCACTCCAGCCTGGTGACACAGTGAGACTCCATCTCAGAAAAAAAAAAAAAAAAAAAAAAAAAAAAGATAAAAATTGAAGGAGAGTCCAGGCACAGCGGCTCCCAGCACTTTGGGAGGCCGAGGCAGGCAGATCACTTGAGGTCAGGAGTCCAAGACCAGCCTGGCCAACATGGTGAAACCCTGTCCCTACTAAAATACAAAAATTAGCTGGGCATGGTGGTGGGCACATTTAATCCCACTTACTCAGGAGGCTGAGGCAGGAGAATCGCTTGAACCCGGGAGGGAGAGTTGCAGTGAGCTGAGATCATACCACTGCACTCCAGTGTGGGCAACAGAACGAGAGAGGCTCTGTCTCAAACAAACAAAAAAGTGAAAGGAGATCCTTAGCAGGTCTCTGGACTTCTCTCCTCTGTTGCTCTCTGTTCTCCAGAACCCTGCCCTGCAAACTCTGGCTGCTTTTGTCTTCCTAGACTTTCACGTCCTCTCAGCTCACTGGGTGCACTGGCCCCACCTGCGTCTCCTCTCCCTGGACAGCCACCTGGGAACTCATTCAAGCAATAACCCAAGGCAAATACAGAGCTCATCTTGTTTGCTCCCCATCCCCCAGGTATCACTTTTTCATCGCCTGATCTCCAATGTCTTAACAAACTTTGTTCTATATATTTTGCCTGATTTTTTTTCATTGATTCAATTGGAAAGATAAACTTGGTCTCAGTTACTTCATCTTGGTCAAAAGCAGAAGTCAATTATTTCTTTTTGGCATACCCCCAATCTAAAGAGGATAAAAAAATAAAAAATAACTGTATCCTTATAGGAAAGTTTCTAAGTTAGGTTAAATCCACCCAGGCTGCCAAAACAGTACAAAGCTTCGGTTGGAAAGTGGGGGAAACGGAGTGGTCCTTTCTCAGTGTTTAGGCCCATGAGTGCAGAACTTTCTGGAACACGGTCACAGGCAAAAGGAAACAAGGGACAAGCTGCTTCTTAGGAGATAGATCACAATACAAGATTTTGAGTCCACTGGAGAACAAAAGGAGAATATGGAAAACAATTCACACTTCACTGTCATTCAAAGTTCCTCTCTTCCCTTCTCACTTTGGTTCCTGCCTCTATTGATGCACTAAGCATTCTGAGCCTCTGCCATCTTTGTTAAGATTCCTTTGTTCTAGTCTCTAGAAAATCTCATCCCCCACCCTCCTCTTTCTCTTCCCCAAGCAAGAGCTCTGTCTCTCACATCATTTCACTTAGTTATAGTTAAAGGAAGGGATATTCATTATAAGTCCAAGGATATTGGTGTTAAGAGACAGGATGAAGCTGTCTGGAACCTTTGTCAATTCAGAGGGCTACATTGTAACTGGTGAGGACTCTCTGATTATTTTTTCCCTTTTTTCTATCAAGTGGAAATGAATTATAATTTTATCCTAAAAACAGATGCCTCTGAATACCCAATTTAGATAAATATAAGATTGAAAAAAGATACTGCTTTTATTTCAGATTTTAAAAATGAGACTCCAAATAGTATCTGATCATTCTAGCACTGAGTTCAATGTTCACTCTACTCTGACAGCACATCTTTTTTCACAGTTGCATAAGAATTATGGCAGAGAGTTAAAAGAAATATAGTAAAACTCACAAGAAACATTAGACATTTTTGAATAAATAGGAAAATGCCATAGACCAGGTCACATTCTCAAAGCATAGCGACATGCATTAAAAGGCCATTATAAAATGACACAAAAAACATTAGTTCTGACCCCAGTATCAGAACTATACACATGTGTCACCTTTTGATCACAAAGCATCTAGTAACAAAAATACAAGGATTGTCTCTTCTTGGAGTGACCACAAATTTATTTCTAAATGAATCTATAGACCATAAAAATAGATAGCTAAATATCAAGTCCAGGCCAGGCACGGTGGCACACACCTGTAATCCCACCACTTTGGGAGGCTGAGGCAGGTGGATCACCTGAGGTCAGGAATTCAAGACCAGCCTGACCAACGTGGTGACACCCCATCTCTACAAAAATTAGATGGGCATGATGGTGGGTACCTGTAATCTCAGCTACTCAGGAGGCTCAGGTGGGAGAATCACTTGAACCCAAGAGGAAGAAGTTGCAGTGAGCTGAGATCACACCATTACACTCCAGTCTGGGCGACAGAGCAAGACTCTGTCTCAAAGAATAAAAAAATAAAGATTAAGTCCAAAGAAATACTTGATATCATGTAAAGTTTTTAAAACTTCACTTAAAACTGGTTTCATTCAAACTGATTTATATGTCTATAGACAGAACCAATGTTGTAAAATACATACAAAGATAGATAGATAGATAGATAGATAGATAGATAGATAGATAGATAGATGACAGATAAATAGAAGTCATCCACAGAACGTTATTTTCACATCGTTTTTTTCTTTGCATTCTGCAGTGTACTGGGATAGTAGGAAAGAGGGCACAATCAGACTTTCAACAACAGTGACGAGACAGGATAATGTAGTAGTTTAGAGCAACGTTTCTCAAAGTGTAGTCTGAGGGACACCTACATCATAAACATATAGGGCACGTGTTAAAAGCGGAAATAATTAGGGCCCTCTATGACAAATTAAATTCAAATTTCTGAGAACCTGGCCTGGGATTCTGCATCTTAACATACTTTTCCATGGCTTCTACTTCATATTAAAACTTGGAAACCCCAGGTCACAAGCATAGACTCTGGAGCCATACTCCCTGGGTCCAAAATTCGACTAGATAGCTATTTTACTATGAGTTTGTCTCTCTGCATCAGTTTCTTCATCTGCAAACTGGAAATGATGATATTAATAGCATCTACCTACCTTCTAGGATTGTAAAAACATTAAACGAGTTAATGCATAAAACCCTTAGAAATGTGTTGGGCACAATTTAAGCGCTATGTATGTCAATGCAACCAGGGTAGTTAAGTCAACCATGTTCCAAATTACTGCCTCCTATATAAAGTACAAGAACTCAAAAGGAACAAATTAACAAGAAGTTATAAGGAGTAAGAACACAAGTTAGATCCACAGAATTCCCCTTAGCTAAGAGTTGGAAGGTTTTTGTTTGTTTTAGTTTTTGCTGGCAAAAAAAGACACCCTTTTGTGAAGTTGCACTTGCCCCCTAGAGAATATGGCAGCACCAAGTAATTCTCCTTCATTTATGGTCAAGCAACATTGCTCTCCGTACTGCAAAGTTCTAGCTAGTTGTCTAGGAGTTGTCCTCTTCAACTAAAAGCCATATGCCTCAGAACAAAAAATTATTCATTAGGCTCTTGTTAAGACACCCTGGCTAGCACAGAGGCGCCCTGGCTGGCTACCTGCCCTCTGGACCTTATGTGACTCAGGTATTCTGACCTCATTCACACTGGCAGGAATTCACTTTGGCTCAGTTCTACAGTTTCTAGCAAAGACTAATTCTTGAGACAAATTAGTGGAGAAGATTCTGAATAAATAGCATTTAGAAACTGTTCTTATTCATAAGCCCTTGATTAAGAATGGATGGAGAGATAAATATAATAATCCTTTGAACAATGTCTTATTAGTAATTCCACAGCTTTGCTTCCACCATGGACCAGGATGTGATACATGGAGTAATGGGAAGTCTGGCAAGGTGTGTTCCCAGCATCTTCTGAACCATTCATTCAAATTATGAGCTTCATCCAGCCTTCATTTGCTTTTCCTTCCAGCCTCGCCTCCCTGGTCCATGGCTGTTCCCTCTTACTAGCTCCTTTGTCCTTCTCTTGTTTCCTAACCTAAATTCCATCCTGCATCAATATAAATATCCATTATGATAAAGCCCAATTTCCTTACCTTTACGCCAAAGCTTCATGCTCTCCACTCTCCTCTCCATATACAGTAAGTCCTCACTTAATATCATTGATAGGTTCCTGGAAATTGCAACTTTAAGCAAAACGATGTAGAGTGAAAATTATTTTACCATAGGCTAATTGATATGAACAATAGCTAAGTTTTGGTGGCATATTTCTGGCCACACAAAAACAAATTTCTAAATAAAGACCACAAACATGTCTAATATTACACATTGAAATAAATGTGAGCTATATGGACATTTAAGAGAGATTAATAAAAACAAGTAAGATAATTATTTACCCATTATTCCAGTTCAAGGTGCAGATGGTCTGAGCCTATCCCTGCAGTTCAGGGAGCAAGGTGGGAACCAACCCTGGACAGGACGTCATTCCATTACAAAGCATACACACACACACAGAGACACACATACACACTCAGACTGGGACAATTTAGACACACTAATCATATGTGCACATCCCTAGAATGTGGGAGGAAACAGGCATACCCAGAGAAAACCCATGCAGATCTGAAGAGAATGTGCAAACTCCACCCAGACGGTGACCCCAGCAGAGAACTGATCATTTTTCCTAATCAATGTTATAATAAAGCCACGTTGAAAGAAGCAATATTATTCGAGGACCCACTGTATTCCAAATACATTAAACACCTTGCAGGTTTCCAAATGTGCCTCTGTCTCCCCCACTACAGGTCTTCGCATATATTATCCCTTCTCCCTAGCGCAGTCTTCTCTCATGCCCAACTCCATTCATTCACTTGGCTAATGCCTATTCACTCTTCAGAACTTAGCTAAGGCATCACCTCCTCCAGTGTCTTACCTAATCCAGCTCCTCTCAACGTATACATTAATCAGCTTCTTTTCACAAGTCCCATGTATTCCTCTGCCTCCCCTTTCTGATCTATTAATCCTTAAAGAAACAGCTTTCCACTAGAGCGGGTATTACGATAGTCTAGGATCTGCTATGGATGACCCAGCTCAAGACAACCAAAGCTGCTTGTTCTCCTATGTCTCGTTCATCATTGTACTCCTATCTTCTAGCAGAGTGATTGCACTGATACACCGCTCCATGTTTCTCAGTGAGATGAATGTGATAGGTTGTGACCATATGGTTAAGGGTTCCAAGTTCATGTGACTTGGTGGAAAGAACGCATGCTTTGGAGTCAGACGGACCTGCACTTAAATCACAGGTCTGCCGCTTACTGTCTATGATATGGATGACAACTTACATAAGCTAATTTGAGTCTAGGTTGTAGATCTGCAAGCGAAGACAATAATCTTTACCCTACAGAGACATTGTGAGAAGTTAGTATAATACATACCAAACCCTTACCCAGTGCTGATAAAATGTAGCTTTTATTATTATTGTATTAATCATGAGAATCAGGATTTATTCCCAAACAAATCAGATCAAAATCAATAGCAATTTGTAATCAATGTATTGCAAATATCTGAAAGAGACTCTGAGATCTTTCTCAAATATCTAAGAATCGTTGCACACACCTAAAAGATCCTTTTAGGATACTAGGTCCCTACAATAGTGCTGCAAATAAAATATATATGAAGTTCTTTTCAATGACAGGATCAATTCCTAGACAGTTGCTCAAGCTTCCTTCCAGTCAGTGTCTTGTTGGAAGAAATTCCCAGATGTGCTGAAAGTAGTGTGATAGATGTAAAATGGTATTTTTAATTAAACCCTTATTGAACATAGTGTGAAAGGTTTTTACTTAATCCTTTGAAACCAATAGATAAAGCACTCACTGTTATCCCCATGTGATAACTGAGGGTTAGAGAGGTTAAGCAGCTTTCCAAAGTTGCACACTGACCGAATGGGACATAGCCTTCAAGATTTTAGAAGACATTTTTGATGGTAGAATTACTTTGTTAGTTCTCTTATATGGTGAGATAACTAATGTTGATAACCTGTGAATAACTTAACATCTCTCAGAAGTTTCTCAGCTACAAGTTCCTCTGCACCCACCCTGGTTAATTCTGTGATTTGAATAGTCAGAAGAGATGAGTCAGAGAGGACTTTTACCTCAAACTTTCCACCGGAGTGGGTGTTACTATGGTCTAGGTCCTGCTGTGTATGACAGCTGAAGACAACCAAAGCTGCTGCTTTTCAGGACTGCGGTTGTAGACTAAGAATAAACTACATGCCTGGCCTTGCAATTAAGAGGGCAGGCATCAAAGATGGGTGCCGATCTTCTTGACTCCATGGTGGCAGCAACAGACCATTTGTCAATTTGAACTTATTTCCATTTTGTAGCTAACCTTGTTCTTTTGGCGAAAGCAATTGGTGCTCGCATGTCAACAGACATTAATCTGACTTCACGATTTTCTAGTAGGAAAGCATGGCTTATTCTTAATCCACTAGCTCTATAATTCATTCATTTTTACTAGTTTATTTTAAATGTATTTACTTATTTATTCCTTTATTAAGCACTTGCTATGTAGTGACATATTGAGAGACATCACAATAAAGTTGTAGGAATATGAAAGTTGGGTAAACATGGTTTTGCATCACACTTTTGTCATTTATTAGTTAATAACCCATGTTATTATATATGGGTAATAAGGGCATCAGGTTGACTGGGCTTTAAAATCTCAGGTTTACAACTTATGAAATCTGTGACCTATAAGAAGTTTTCTTTTTTCTTTTCTTTGCTCTGTTATCCAGGCTGGAGTGCAGTGGCATGACTCAACTCACTGCAACCTCTGCCTCCCAGGCTCAAGCAATCCTCCCACCTCAGCCTCCTGAGTAGCAGGGACCATAGTCATGTGCTACCATGTCCAGCTAATTTTTGTATTTTGTGTTGAGACAGGGTTTCACCATGTTGCCCAGCCTGGTCCTGAACTCCTGGGCTCCCAAAGTGACAAATATCTTTGAGTTTAGCTTCTCTCCATGGTAAAATGGAAAGGATAATACTTACCTTATATAATCCTTACAGAGAATTAAAATAAGATGTGAATATAAGGCACCTAGCACAGAACCTAACAGACAGTAAGTGCTCAAGATTTATTTCTTTTCCCTCTGACACTAGGTCCCAGACACTGCAGAAATAAATATATCTGAGATTTACAACTGCCATAAAAGAGATAATAAAGGAAAAGCAACTTAACATATTAAGCCCCTACCTTCTTTCAATCCATGTCTTAGGCATTTGCATGTGACGGTAGCCTTGAATTTAAAGTGAACTCATCTTAATTTAGTCACTCATTCATTCATTTGTTCACTTATCAATAAATATTTATTCAGCACCTTCTATATGCCAGTCATTTGCCTAGGCAGTGGTGACACAGCAATGAATAAGTGGACCACGTCCTACCTTGAGCTTACATTCTAGAGATCCATAACCTTCCTGCCTTACCTTGCTGCACAGATAAAAATCTCTGAAAATTAAAAACAGAAAAAAATATTCTTTTCAACTTGGAAATCAGAGAATGCTTCATGGAGAAGCGGAAGTTTGGCCTGAACTTCAAAGAACTTTAGGGCTCAGAGTAGGCTGAGAGAGTGGGTGGATGGAGCTCTTGCGTCATAGCCCAGAGGCCGGGAAGAGCAGGACCTGCGAGGAAGCAGTGAGTTTGATTTGGTTGTTGGGTGGGGTGGGTAAAAGTGAGTAATAGGAAATCTTTTGGAAATGTCTATGGAAATCAGATGGTGGTGCACATTGAAAAGCAGGCTGAGGAGTGTGGACTTACGTAGACCACAGAGAGCCATTTAAGTTTATTGAACAAGGTGGTAATAGGATCAGGGATAAGCTTCAGAAATATTAATTGGGCAATAATGCATAAAATGGATTAAAAGAGGGAAGGACTAGAGACAGAGGAAGACTCAGGAGGTTGTTAATTAAACATTGCTGGTATGTTTGGGGTTTTTCTATGGCCAGCGACAGACAGATCACCAGCAAATTCAGGTAAAGTTTTTCTTTCATCAGAATTTGGAAAGGTAAAAGTGAGTTTAAAAAAAAAAAAAAAAAAAAAAAAAACAGAAAAAAAAATCTGCCTCATCTAAGAATGCATTACATAATATTATACAAATGACAAATTCTTTTGATACATGAGAGATATTTAGTGTCTTCAGTAGAACAACTAAATTAAACATAGGAGCGGAGAAAACCTGAGACAGCAGGCCTTATGGTATAATATTCAAATTAAATTGATTCTTAGGACAGAGCTGTAAAATATTTGCAAACAAATTCTGATTCCTTGATTTTTTTTTTCTTTTTTTTTTTTTGAGATGGAGTCTCGCTCTTGTTGCCCAGGCTGGAGTGCAATGGCTCAATCTTGGCTCATCACAACCTCCACCTCCTAGGTTCAAGACATTCTCCTGCCTCAGCCTCCCAAGTAGCTGGGATTACAGGTATGCACCACCACGTCTGGCTAATTTTGTATTTTTAGAAGAGATGGGGTTTCTCCATGTTTGTCAGGCTGGTCTCGAACTCCTGACCTCAGGTGATCCGCCCGCCTCCGCCTCCCAAAGTGCTGGGATTACAGGCATGAGCCACCGTGCATAGCCTGATGGTTTTTTGTAAAAAAATTTCTATTGTAAAATAAAAATAAAGTTAAACATATACGTTTAACTCTTGCAAGGTGGTAAATGCCCTCAGCATACTTTTGGTATAGCTTATGCTCTTCTTGGTTGGTATAGGTTGAGAATCTCTAGTTTAGAAATAAAAAATCTAAATGGTTCCAAAATTTGAAACTTTTTGAACACTGATATCACCCTGCAAGTGGGAAATCCCACACCTGACCTCATGGGATGAGTTGCAGACAAAATGCAGTCAAAACTTTTTCACAAGCACAAAATTACTAAAAACATTAAATTACCTTTGGGTTATGTGTATAAAGTGAATGTGAAACACAAATGAATTTTGTGTTTAGATTTGGGTCCCATCTCCAAGATATCTCATTGTATACATTCAAATATTCCAAAATCCACCCCCTTCCCCACCCACCAAAAAAAAATCATGAAATCCTAAATACTTCTGGTCCCAAGCATTTCAGATAAGGGACACCCAATGTGTAGTGCTATTGTTCTGGGTCAAATTCTCAGTTGATGGAAAACAACACATTCCCAGACCAGCCACGTGGGACAGCATTCTGCCTTCCAAACATTACCTGCCTTTGCTACTTTCTCTTGGTTTCTGAAGAATCAAACTCAAACTACCCCAAATTGAGGTAATTCTCTTCTCTCTCCCATCCCCTTCCAACCCAACTTGCTCTTCCCCTTGCCTTTTCACTTAAACAACAAACACTGATTAAGCACCTACTCTCTACCCACTTCTGTATGGATCATTGGGATCTCTGCTAAGTGCACCATTGACCAACAGAATCTTGTAGTCAACCTCAATTCTCCTCCCTCCATCTCTCACATCCACTGAGCAACCAAGACCTGCTGAGTCCGTCTCCCAGAAGTCTTTCATATTCATCTGTTCCTCTTCAACCTCATTGATCCTGACCTAGGATGGGCCCTCATTAGTGCAATCCTGAATGATTACAAAGCCTCCTAACTCCTCTTTACCACTCACCCCCATCCCCATCCAGTCTCTCTACAATCCAAGCTCTCTCTTGCATGGATGGATGCCAATATGCAATCTTTGAAAACCTTGAGTAGCAAGGTTTTCAAACATCATCTCATCCCTTCTTAGGATGAGTGATCCATTTGTAAACTGCTGATTTACACCTTGCTACTCAAGGTGTGGTCAGCAAACCACAGCACCAGCATGGTCCTGAAGCTGGTTAAAAATGCAAACTCTTACAACAGAATCTGCATTTTTAACAGAACCCAGATGATCCATATGCACATTTAAATTTGAGATGCACTGACTAAAAGCACAAATCCAATCCCTTCACTCTCTAGTTGACATTCTAGTGCAAAGACCAACAAATTATAACCCACGGTCCTAATCTGGCCCATTATCTATTTTTGAGCAGTCTGTGAAGTAAAAAAAAAAAATGCTTGGAAATAAATCAAAAGAAAAATAATATTTTATGACACATGAAATTTATATGAAATTCAAATTTCAGTGCTTAGTTTGATTGGAACACAACTATGCCCATTCATTTATATGAAAGGAGTCTTTTAAAAGTTTATGGAAAATGCGTATTATGAAAAAAACTATGCATGGAGTTCAAATTTTTTTGCACCAAAATAAACTCATGCCAACTGGTTACAGCATATCTAAAAAGGATCTAGTTTGAGGCATAAACAAGGCTAAGACATTAGTTTGAAAAGAGCCTCTATAAGAACAATATGAATTCTGCTAAAATTGAAGCAAAAACAAACATCAGATTTATGGTGAAGCTTGAGTGGAAGAATGATGAAATCACTGATGCTTTATGAAAAGTTTATAGGACAATGCCCCAAAGAAATCAGCAGTTTACAAATGGATCACTCATCCTAAGAAGGAATGAAACGATGTTGAAGATGAAGCCAGCACCAGCAGATCATCCACATCAATTTGTGAGGAAAAAATTAATCTTGTTCATGCCTTAATTGAAGAGGACTGATGATTAACAGCAGAAACAATAGCCAACACCACAGACATCTCCGTTGGTTCTTACACAATTCTGACTGAAAAATTACAGTTGAACAAACTTTCCACTCAATGGCTGCCAAAACAATTGCACCCAGATCAGCTGTAGACAAAAGCAGGGCTTTCAATGGAAATTTTAAGCATGCAGTATCAAGATCCTGAAGCATTTCCTCTAAGAATTGTAACAGGAGATTAAACAAGGCTCTACTAGTGCAATCTTGAAGACAAAGCACAATCAAAGCAATGGCTACCAAGAGGTGGAAGGGGGCCAGTGAAAGCAAAAGTGAATCAGCCAAGAGCAAAGGTCATGGCACAATTTTGGGGGGATGCTCAAGGCATTTTCTCATTGACTTTCTGAAGAGTGAAAGAACAATAATATCTTCTTATTTTTATTTATTTATTTATTTTTTTGAGATGCAGTTTTGCTCTTGTTGCTCAGACTGGAGTGCAATGGGGCGATCTCGGCTCACTGCAATCTCTGCCTCCCAGGTTCAAGCGATTCTCCTGTCTCAGCCTCCCAAGTAGCTGGGATTACATGCATGTGCCACCATGCCTGGCTATTTTGTATTTTCAGTAAAGATGGGGTTTCTCCATGTTGGTCAGGCTGGTCTCAAACTCCTGACGTTAGGTGATCCGCCCGCCTCGGCCTCCCAAAGTGCTGAGATTACAAGCGTGAGCCACCGCACCTGCCCATAATATCTTCTTAATATGAGAGTATTCTGAGGAAGTTAGCCAAAGCTTTGGCAGAAAAACACTCAGGAAAGCTTCACTAGAATCCTTTTTTACCACGACAATGCACCTGCTCATTCCTCTCATCAAACAAGGGCCATTTGCAAGAGTTTTGGTAAGAAATCATTAGGCTTCCATCTTAGAGTCATGATTCAGTTTCTTCTAACTTATTTTTGTCTCCTAATCATAAAAAAATCTTTAAAGGACACCTATTTTTCTTCAGTTAATAATATAAAAAACATTACTTTGACATGGTGAATTCCCAGGACTCCCAGTTCTTTAGAGATGAACTAAATGGCTGGTATCATCACTTACAAAAATGTCTTGAACCTGAAGCTTATGCTGATTAAGAAAATTTATATTTTTAATTTTTATTTTTTAATTCAATTTTCATGCACTTTTTGAAATCCCCTCATATATTGTCAGTGGTTGCTTTTGCATACAGTGGCAGAGTTAAGTAGTTATGACCAAGACTGTATGATCAGTAAATTCTAAAATATTTACTATCTTGCCCTTTAGAGAAAAAGCTTTTTGGCCCTTTTTCTAGGGAGAAAACATACGTAATTTTTTAAAAAAGAGAGATGGACATCCCAATTACTCTGGTTTGATAATTACACATTGTAAACAGATATAAAACTATCACATATGTCCCAAAAATATGTACAACTATTAAAAGTCAATTAAAAAATGCAAGTTATGAGCTATGAAGACAAGAAATAAAGACTTGAATAAAATGTTGTATCTCTTGTGTACCCACAGCAGGTGCCGATACCCTTCTGTGATCCCACATGTTATGTTATTGGTATGGTCTTTGCAGAGTGAGGAAAAGAATCAAATACATTCCTCCCATTTCATGGCAGCTGATGTTTCCCCTTGGAAGGACAGAATGGTAGGTTTTAAACATGATGAGAGGAGCAAGATCATCTGGGTGTTCAGAGATGAGAAGGAAATCGTGGAGGATTTGAGGGTCAGTAATTGTATGGGCAGTTTCCACTCAGGTCCTTATTCCTACAGCTGAAAAAAGAGGGGGAAAAGGTGTCTTCTGGCTCTGCAGAGCTAAATAAATATTCCCATCGTTGGGCAATAATTCTTCCATTGAAAGGAATGTCTGAAGATTCCAAAATTCCGTGCTTTAAATATCAACAGCCACCCACCTGCAGGCCTTTACACATTCCCTGATTTTATGGCTATGTAAGACATTAAAGATACCAGTTCAGACCTTGTTTTCCAATGCAGATCCTTTTGGAATAACCCTGTCAGAACTGTTTCCAGTGGTTTGCTCTTTGCTTAATTGATACATTCCTTCAGAGTCACTAAAGCAGGTGTGAAAAATAGTTCGAATTCCAATTCCATGCCAGAACTAGAAAGAAGTGAAAGCCCTTAGATCAAAAAGCTTCCAGAGACATTGTAACAGAGGCACTGAACATTTAAAGTCCGGAAAGTAGTTGCCTTTCCATCCTTCTTCCCTTATCCCTAGCTTCACATTTTCTAGAACAGTTAACTAAATGATTTTGCATTCACTTAATAAAAAAAAAAAGGTGTTACCAGCTGACAGTTGAGGTTGTTCAATGTGCGAAGTACTATGGTAGATCTCTGGGTTACAATATTAAATAAGATATTGTTCCTGTCCTGGAGAAGTTAGCAGCTATATGGGGAAGGCAGATGCAGAGACAGAGAATTACAAACCAGTGTTTTCAGGGCTATGGTTCAGAGTGAGTATGTGAGCACAGAGAAACACGCAGCTCAAGCTCACGAGATTAGAAAGGTTTCCCAGAGGGGATGTCTGGGCTGAGTTCTGAAGGACATGTAGAAGTCAGTCGGATAAAAGGCTGGAGGTTAAGAGTAGAACAGGTATTCAAGGCAGAGAAACATCAAAGATGAGGAAAATGGCCCACGTGAGCTGCAGGACAGTAGAAGATAAGAAGAGGGTTGAAAAAATGGAGAGGAGAAAGGCTGGTGGGGTCAGGAAGAGGATGGCACATCTGCCATACCCCAAGAACTTAGATTCCCTACTGAGGACAAAGGGGGCTTATGGTAGGGTTGTTGGTGAGGCAGCATGATCAGAGCTGTATTTCAGAAATCAAATTCTAGCTACGGTGTGGAGAAAGCACTGACAAAAACCAAGATTGGAGGTAAGGAGAATTAGGAGAATGCTGCAGGGGAGAAATCGTGCTGACTCACACGATGGTGAAGATAAGGGTGGCAGAAAATAATAAGGCAAAGGCCACCATATACAGCCATGCAGAAAGCCATGCCATGCACAAAGTACTTTCCCAAGGGCAGATGGTTGTTGAAAATCAGACTTGGTCTCCTGGCCAAGCATTGTGACCCAGCAGGAGGAAAAAAGGAACCCTTTTTTTTTTTCATCAGCTAGACAAGGTATCATTTTGTTATTCTCACGAAGTCACCATATGTATGAGCAGCATTAAAAGCCCTGCCAAAGATGAGTATATTCTAGAGAATTTTGAGGAGGAAAACAGTTGATCAGATATAGCAGTTAGAGAGAGAGGATTCAAAGTGGACACCAAAATGTTTGGCCCTGTTACCTTGACATTTACTAAGGCAGAAAATGCTTTCTCAGGCTAAACCAGTTCCATTTCACCTGTTCAATCCAATTCCTTTTTTGCTATCATGAATTTCTTAAACAAATTCAAATACATTTATTCAAATAAAAAATATATTTTATTCATATTTAATAATGTTCATTTTTTATTTGATTAAAATTTTTCTTGGAGGTAATAGTAGATTCATATGCAATTGTGGGAAATAATGCAGAGAGATCCTATGTTCCTTTTACTCAGATTTCCCAAATGGTAACTTGTAAACTATGGTACAATACCACAACCAGGATACTGACATTGATAGTGTCAAAATACAAAACATTTTCATCACCACAAGCATCCCTCATGGTGCCCTTTTAAAAGTATGAATGCGGAAAATCTGAGACAAGTCTCAGTTAATTTAGAAAGTTTATTTTGCCAAGGTTGAGAACGCACCTGAGACACAGACATATGCCCAAGGTGATCAGAGCACAGCTTGGTTTTATACATTTTAGGGAGACATGAGATGTCAATCAATACATGTAACAAATACACTGGTTCAGTCTGGAAAAGCGGGACAACTTGAAGCAAAGGCAGAAAGACTGAAAGTGGGGAGGGAGCTTCCAGGTCACAGATGGGTCATACACAACTTGTTACTTTCTTTTGAGTTTCTGATTAGCCTTTCCAAAAGAGGCAATCACATATGCATCTGTCTCTGCCAGAGGGGTGACTTTGAATTGAATGGGAGGCAGGTTTGCCCTAAGCAGTTTTCAGCTTGAGTTTTCCCTAGTCATTTTGGGGGCCCAAGATATTTTCCTTTCACAACCTCTAATTTCTTACCCATTTCTATAATTTTGTCACTTCAAGAATATTATATAAATGGAATAATGGAGCATGTATCATTTGGGATGGACTTTTAAAAAAAACTCAGCATAATTCTCTGGAGATTCATCCAGACTGTTGCATGTATCAATAACTCATTTCTTTTTATTTATAAGTAGTATTTCATGGTACTGGCATACCACAGTTTGACCATTCATCTATTGAAGACTATCTGAGTCATTTTTAGTTATGGGCTATTATAAATAAGGCTGATTTAAACATTTGTGTACAGGTTTTGTGTGTGAGCATAAGCTCTCATTTTTCTGGGACAAATTCCCTGGAGTACAATTACTGAGCCATATGGTAATTGCATGCTTAGTTTTAAAGGAACTGAAAACTGTTCTCCAGAGTCTCTGTAGCATCAGCCATGTAACAATGATCTAGTTTCTCTACATCCTTGCCAGTACGGGTGATGTCACTGAAACCGCCTTTGCAAAATTATAACTGAGGAAATTATGACAGTGAAAGAAATCAGACCTAACAGACTCTATCTTGCTTCTAACCCTTCAGCTGTCCTTGCTCATTCCTGGGTGGAGGCCAAACTAACTTTGGGAAAGAATTCAGTTCATGATTTGACTCTGAAACAAAATTGATAACAGCCATTTCCAGAAAGACCCCCTTCTTGCCTGGTGTCCAGTCTTTGCAGGACTAACAAATTAGCTATAAGATTAGAAATTACAATCTAGGGGTCATGTAGCCTCTGGGTCTAAGAGTCTAAACCTCCCCAAATTGCTCCTGGGGTTAACATCACTATTGTAAGGCTTGAGATAAGCGCTTGAGATATTTTGCAGACCCTGCACTCGATGGATCAGCTGACACCACCCAGACTGGTAATCTGGCCCAACCAGTTCTGCTATCATATCCAGGAACAGAAGACATTAAGAAAAACTCACTTCAACCCCCTATGATTCCATTTCCAACCTGACCAATCAGCACTCCCTACTCCCCAAGCCCCTACCCGCCAAATTATCTTTTAAAACTCTGATCCCCAAATGCGCGGGGAGACTGATTTGAGTAATAATAAAACTCTGGTCACTCACACAGCTGGCTCTGTGTGAATTACTCTTTCTCCATTTCAATTCCCCTGTCTTGATAAATTGGCTCTGTCTAGGCAGTGGGAAAGATGAACCCATTGGATGGTTACATCACTACATTTGTTGTTGTTGTTGCTGTTTTATTTTAGCCACTGATAGATGTACTGTATGGTTTTAATTTAATTTAAATTTTAAATTCACTATGGTTTTAATTTGCATGTTCCTAACGGCTAACAATGTAGAGCATCTTTTCATGTGCTTAATTTGCCTTCTGTATATCTTTTCAGTGAAATGTTTCGTGTCTATTACCTATTTTCTAATTGGACTGTTTGCTTTGTTTACTGTTATGTTGTGAGAATTTAAAGATTTCATTTTTATTCTTTGTCTTTCCCGTTTTTATTTATGACACATCTGAGACAATATGGTATAGGGTGAAGAAAGTAAGCTTTATCATGGGACAAACTATGAATCCCAGCTCTCCTCAGCTTCAGAACATTCATCTGTAAGTTGGAGATGATAATGCTATCTTGTAGGGTGGCTATAAAAGGCAGTGTATATACAAACCACCTAACCTAGTATCTAACTTATACAATGTAAATACTCAAAACATGTAGTTACTCTTTTGTTATTTATTGATCAGATCAAACATTCTGTAGTTTACTTCTTTTTCCACTCCCTTTGTCTCAAATCTTATGGTCCTGTCTTCCTTCCTTTTATACTGCCAACGTTACAACAGTCAATACCTTCTAAAAGTGCTTGCCTAGTTGCATAGAAATCCTTCTACCTAAAGAACATCTCAAATGTGCATGTTCAGCTAATAACACTCCATTAATAATTTTAAAACATTTTTAAAATACAGCTCCTTAAAAACAATAATAGGGTACTGGGTTTACTACCTGGGTGATGTAATAATATATACAACAAACCCCCATGACACACGTTTATCTATGTAACAACAAACCTTCGCATATACCCCCAAACCTAAAATAAAAAATAAAGCAAAAAACAAATAATAATGAATTTTAAATTATGAGTATTGGCAATACATGTGCTTATTTGGGAGTATTTCCTGAAATTTATCAGAAAACAAAGGAAGATAAAGGAAGAAGAATCCAGATCTTGTTAGACTATGTAGCTTACATGGTTTGTCATAAGCTGTAATTTTTACATAGTTTCATTTAGAGGGATTAAATGTACACTGCATAGCTGGGCCTGTGTTGGATAATTTACGGACATCTTAAACAAAAAAGAAAGCATGACTCCTCCTTCTGGGAAGTAGGGTTTCATTTTCTATTTTCAGTTGGAAACTTTGAAAAGTTGAGTTTTATTTCAATAGGACAGTATTTACTGAGACATTTAGGTAGGAAGCAAGATCTTAGCCAAGAACTGTTAGTTAATCTTCAGCAGCTTATACATAAAAAGATATTACTGGAAACACTTACAGATTTGTTTATCCTCAAATAATGTGATCTATTTTCATTTTGAGAAAGAAAATAAAGAATTCCACAGAAAGAAATGCTTGCATGACTTTCTGAGTCATACTGTGTAGATTTTTTCCAGTAAGCTACATTATGCTGGATGCTGTTCAAAAGGGAAAATGTCAAACACACTGAGGTTCAGTCTGGCCAGTGGGTGGGTTTACTCAAGCACAGAAATCAAATATAGGCATTCAAGTCAATACCTCAGAAACGACAGAATGAATTACAAATCAGAGCTGGAATTTTAGAAGTTATTTTTCAGCTGAATCCCACAAATGCAACATAAATGAATAATCCTTGTGAGCATTACAATGGCATTTATTGTATTTTTCTTAGAATCCTAAAGTTGAAGAAAACTAGACATTATAAAATTTAACCTTTCTTTTATATCATATCTCTGACACTTCTCTGACAGATTTTCCTACTTCTGCTTAAAAACTTCCAAAAATGGAGAGCTTACTACTTTGTAGTACAGTCCCTTCCTTTGTCAGATAAATGGAAGGCAAGGAAAATAACCTGGAATTATATAAGCCAACATAATAACAGTGTTGGCTTAAGGACAGGCAAAATGATGCATTTCTTGTTGTTGTTCTTTTGCTTGTATTTTCTAGCTTTTCTATAATGGGTTTGTGTTTTTATAATAGGCAAAAGATAAGTACTCTCCAAAACCATGAAGAATTCCAATATTAACACTGGTGTTATCCCAACTTTTCACTCTAAAAATTAAGGCAGAGTAAGAATCAGTGGCTGAAAATTAGATACAAAAATTACCAATGTTCCAAAAATCTATGACTAGGAAATATCTATTTCAACTGCATCAATATGTCAACCAAGGTATGTTGATCAAATTGTTTCCAGCAAAATTGCTCTGGTCAAACAGTAAGCTACTTAATAATTGTTAGACTATGTGCCCTCTGCTTCTATCAAAACATTCTGAGGATGCCAAACATTTTAGAAACAGTATCATTCTGTGAACTCTAATCAAGTTATTATTGATCTACACCACCAAATTTATTGTGTTCTGTAATTATCTAAATGGTGGTATTATTATTATTATTATTAAACTTAACATTTATCCCTGTTAAATTGATTGTATCACCTTGGTTTTTTCCTTCTTACAAGGTGCTAAGTGGAGCACTTAAGAGGTTATGGGGGAAAAATGTGTTCCCAGATGAGAAAGATCATGTTCTGCAGAATTACTCATGCATCTTTATGACTATTCCTGCTTCCCTACCTCCCAGGTCCTTGGCCTTCCCTCCTTGTTCCCAGTATATTATTAGCCAGCTCCTAGTACATAATATGCTTTCAAACAAATCATATGTATTGAGCATCTACTATGTACCTAACGCTTCCACGTAGGAAGCATTATCCCTCAACAGCCCCCCTTGTTTCTCAACAGCCCAGCTGATAGGTATCTACAGGTGCAGAAAGAAGGGCTCAGTGATTAAGTAATTTCTTGAAGTTCCACAGTTATTCATTGACAAGAGTATGATTTGAATCTATATCTGAATGGTTTTAATGCTAATGCTGCCTCTGGGTATTTTTGGCCTTGGCTTCTTGGCTTTAACCTTGCCCTGCAAAATCTCAGGTAGACTCTGTCACCTCCTCTCTGATTTCCAGCACTAAACACTAATCTAAACATCCTAGTTTTTTTCCTTTGCATTATCCATAACCAGATTGGATGAGGTGCTTCCTGACTATTTAGAATTTGGGTATCCAATGTACAAGCACTACTTTCAAGATCTATAAGAGTTTATATTTGCTCACCTAGATTTTCTTCTAAGACATTGATAAGATTTGTGAAATACCCAAAGGAGAATTTTTCCAGAGTGCTATCTCTACATAAACATAATTTGAGTATATATTAGACAACCTACAATTCACTTTCTTGTCCATGAACATATTTTAACAAATTTTGTCAATTATCTTGGTGACATCAAAGCCTACAACATTTCCCTGATCTATCATTTTAGAAAAATTAATAAACAGTAAATCCAATACATACTGGACTATACTGGTTCATGTACTTGAGTAGTTCAAAGATAGGTCTGGGATGATGCAGATGCTAAAGTAATGTCACCCAGACCTAGTCTCTCTTCTTGGTTCAGTGCTCCTCCATTTTGACTTCCATCTTAGGGTCTACATAATACATGATGTATGCTGGCAGCTCCCAGCCTACACCCTCCCAGGCCCACTACATACAAATCACTTTCACTGAGGAGTTACAAGAGGCACACAACTAAGTAAGAGAGCCTTTAACCACAAAAAGACAGTATAGTCTAATAGAGAAAGCATGTGCTTTGGTGGAAAATAGATCTGGATTTGGATCTAAGACTTGTCCTTGAGCAACTTATTCAAACTTGGTGTCTTAAATTCTAAAATGGAGATTGTATGTAGTTCATAGAGTTGATGCGAAATCCTAAAATTTGAATAAAATAATGTAAATTAAGCGCCTAGCATAATGCCAGGAACATCGCAGCTGCACATCATATCAGCAAAAGTAAGTACACCAATAGTAATAATGCTAGTAGGGATACATGTTCTGTAATACTGATGTAAATTAACATACTGGGGTTTCAGAAGGTTCATATCTGATTGGGGTGATGGGGCTAGAAAATATTTCATGGAGGAAATGGTATTTAAAGTAGGTCTTAGAAGGATGAATGAGGGCCGGGCCTGGCGGTTCACCCCTGTAATACCAGCATTTTGGGAGGCCGAGGTGGGCAGATCATGAGGTCAGGAGTTCAAGACCAGCCTGACCAACATGGTGAAACCCTGTCTCTACTAAATATACAAAAATTATCTGGGCATGGTGGTAAGCACCTGTAATCCCAGCTACTCAGAAGGCTGAGGCAGGAGAATTGCTTGAACCCAGGAGGCGGAGGTTACAGTGAGCTGGAATCACGCTGCTGTACTCCAGCCTGGGCAACAAAGCGAGACTCTGTGTCAAAATAAAAATAAAAGTAAATAAAAGCCATGAGGCTTTCAGGGCTAAAGAAAAAAGGAGACTACTTTCTTAATTTTAATTATCAGATTTAAAATGTAAAAACGTTGAAGATGAAATAGATGAAATGATAAACTTCTAATAAATCTTGTAATAAATCTCACACAGATTCATGAAATGTTTTCTCAGCGAATAAAAAGACAAATGAACTGTGATCAAATGATTCAAGGGCAGTCATGAGATGTAGAGAGCATGTTATTTTCTTTCTTAGACACACCATCATCCATAGCTCAGGTAGGATGTTCATCTCACACTTCAGCACTTTGAGGTCTAAGCCAAGCTACAGATGCAGTGAAAATAGAAATGCTATAAAACTGGGGATGCCACAGTCCAATCTGGTACAGTAAGAACACAAAGGAACAAAGTATCAAAAAAGATGAAGCACATGTTCTCAGTAGGTTTGGTTGTAAAGAAAAAGTTCTCAAAGGAGAAAAAAGTTTTAATTCTAGAAACCTTTTTTTCCAAGTGCGTTTTGCTTTTGGGACCAAGTTGCAGGTTAATTTGGGTGGTGAAATAAATCAATAAGTTATTATTCTGATGTGGACATAGTACTTTGCCGTTAAATAAAAGTTTCTTTCTTACATATTATCTTGTTTTATCTAGTTAAGGAGAGGAAAGGATGGAAGACAGAGGGGAGACAAAAAGGTCAGACATATAATCAAAGTAGCCTAATAAAAATTAGTTGGTATGGAGCTAAAGGGATGCCAAGGATTCCAATCAATGTGTACCTCAATGAAATGTGTGTGCTTTAAACACTGTGGTTTAAACCTTGTGGTTTGCAGACACTGAATTTCACAGATGTGTAATCAAGGAAGTCACCGTCACACAAAGTTCTTGTGAAGTAGCTTTCTGAAGTAATTCACTCAAATTCTCCTGATGGTGAATGTGGGGAACATCAACCCACTCATCTGGGAGAGGAGTTCCCTGACTCTTACTTCCAGAAAGGAGACCATCTTTATGCACAATCTGTTGACCTCACTTAATTTCTTCAGTTTATTTCCCCTGGCTCAGAATCCTGAGAAAAAATCTAAACGTTAAAACGCTGCACCTGAGAGGGTTTATATCTCTCAGTGGGGTAGAGCCAATGTCAAAACTACAAACTACCTGATACTTGAAATAGGCTGATAGCTTTTAAGAGTCATAATCCAAACAGAGCTGTCTGTTTACATTTCCTTATGTGAGTGAAATACCAAAGCAAACCAGATGTCTTTTGATGGGCTCTGGATTTTTACACACACACACACACACACACACACACACACACACACACAACATCCTGTCTTACACCTGAAATCTTTATCCACCCTCCCAACTCCATCCTTACCATCAAGGCCATTCATGGCGACACACTGTATCTGTTTTGTGGGAATTCTAAGGAAAACTAAATATAAAGTATAGAGGTGTAGACACATAATTGCCACTCCTTTATTTAACAAGTAATTGGTAAGTGCTTGCTATGTCCCAGTCACCATATAATCAGTAGGCACTATATGGCCAGTCATTTTATGGGTTACCCATATTCTAGTAACTTGGAAATTCTGAAATAAAGAAAAAGTATCAGAACAAAACTGGAAATAAGATACCACTTTTTCTATTTACACAAGGAAATTAAGACTCAGAGATATCAAATAGATTGCCTGAGGTCAAGTGCCCTGTAAATTGTAGAAGTGGGCTTTGAACCAGGTGTTCCTGATTCCAAACTCCATGCTCTACACCACTCGGACTCTTCAATAACTTTTTATGTGTCTATTGATGTGAACCAGTATTTACTCTGATGCTTAAAAAAAGAATTCTCTTTAGGGGAATGTAAACCAAATAAACAACTCAATCCAGAAAAAGAGTAGGAAATAGGCAAGCAAAGCACAAAAGTCCCAATTACTCAACTAAAACCATCTTAATAGAACCTGTAATTCATCTCGCATTCTCTGAGAAGCAATGAGTAGGCAAACTCTGAGCTATTATTCATTTACTATTTAATATTTACTTCCCGAACCCATTTCTGAATTGCAATTCTGACTGAAATGAAGACATAATTATCTTCTGCTCAGGACCATGAGACATTAATATACACACACTTAAAAAAAAACATTTTATTGAATTAGAAACCCATATCTAATAAGCAGAGATGTACACTGTTTCTTGTGCAGTTTTCATCATCTTCTCTCTGGCCTTCCTCCCAGTATCATTATTATGCTCTTTGGCTCTTGTGTACACAACAAGGCACCAAGTGATGAGTGATTCTCTAGGCCAGAATATCATTTATTCACTTTGATTGCACACAAGTCAGAAAAGAACAAATACACCAATGAAAAGTATAACCTTATTTTTTTAACAACTATTATGCTCATTTAAGAAATAACCAAAAGATACCCACACCACCCTAAAATCAAGAAATAAAATTAATCTATGTTAAGAGAAATACCAAACAATTCTCCATTCTACATAGAATTAATCCCAGGCTGGAGGAACATTGACGCATTCCAGGAAGCCAAAAGAAAACTCTGCGAATCAGGAAAAAGGAATCTGGATGAAATGGTCAAAAAAGGGCTTTGCAGAGTTTAACACTGAAGATGGAGGCAAAGTCTAATATTTCTTATCTATTATTTGAGAGGCTTTTTTATATATACAGAGAGAAGGAAAAGCTGCATTTCTTATCTAATGATTAAGAGCAAATAGGGTGAATCAGAATTTGTTAAAATTAGGTGCAGCTGCAAGTGACAAAAATGACAAAATAGCAACGGCAGAAGTGCATTTCTCACATAAATAGAGTCTGTGGGAAGACAAGCCATGGCTAGTAAGCAACTATATACTAAATCAGCCCCGCTCTGTCCAACACTGTGCCTGGACTTACTTGCTTTCTTGCCTTACATCTGTAAATCCAGCTCTGCCTCATCTCGGCTACCCAAAGAAAGCAGCCCCAATGGGTGTGGGAAAGAATTACTCAATAAGCAGTTACCTATTTGGAGGGAAAATCGATCTCAATGTCAAATCAAACCATAAGCCAGAATAAATACAGATGGATTAGAGTGCTAAAGTTTTTTTTTTTTTTCCTCAAAAAAAGAAATCAAATCATGAAAGAGCTAAAATAAGAGCAAATATTTATCAACATCCTGAAGGGGAAGGTCCCTCTAAGTTTCAAAGGAATAAAATAATTCATAAAGGAAAAGATCAATAGATTTTACTATGTAAACTTGTCTAAAATGTCTCTGTGTTAAAATATAACCAAAATTATAAGAAACTTTTTAAAACTGGGAAAACCTTTGCCTTAAACATGATAGAGAACATTTTCTACCATATTTGAAATTGCTGAAATAGATAGAATAATTACTGTGACCCACCACAGCTCCACACATTAACATGAATGAATCCTACAAACCAAATGTTACGCAAAATGATCCACTCATGGGAGTTCAGAGTATGATTTCATTTTTATGAAGTTCGAAAACAGGCACAACTAAACTGTTTATGAATCCCTACATAGGCAATAAAAATATTAAGAAAAGCAAGGGATTGATGATCCAAAGTCAGGATCATGTTTTGGGTGAGGGAGGGAGGTGGGAAGAGCAAACACTGGAGAAGACCATGGTCTAGGAGGGAAAGTGGGCCTTGGGCCAGCAGGCAGGAAGGGGAATGAGGAAACAACCTTTTACTTTGTGGGTTCCTAACTTGAGGCCTGATTGCACAGTTCTCTGTAGAATTTTATTTCAAGCTGTACATACGTTTTATACACTCTTCCGTATGTACCACATGTACTTCCCAATAAGACAGGGGAAAAGATCTCAAAATATACATGGGAAATGGATGTGCACAGAAAATTCCCAGAAAGTGGAAATACAAATAACTAGCCATCTTAGGGGAAAATACCCTGCTTACTAGGAATCCAAGATACGTAATTTTTCTATCAATACATTGTCATTTTCTGCCTAATATTTGTGATTGTTTTTCTTTTTATAAAAACTTAATGCTTATAATATAGTGAAAGAGTACCCTTAAATGCTACTGAAGCAAGTGAAAACAATTAGGTAACATGTGTCAGAGGTCAAACCTGTCTTTAGGCCAGGCGCGGTGGCTCACGCCTGTAATCCCAGCACTTCTGAGGCGGGCGGATCACCAGGTCAGGAGATGCAGACCATCCTGGCTAACATGGTGAAACTCCGTCTCTACTGATAATACAAGGCTGGGCGCAATGGCTCACGCCTGTAATCCCAGGACTTTGGGAGGCCGAGGCGGGTGGATCACAAGGTCAGGAGATCGAGACCATCCTGGCTAACACGGTGAAACCCCGTTTCCACTAAAAATACAAAAAATTAGCTGGGCGTGGTGGCGGGCGCCTGTAGTCCCAGCTACTTGGGAGGCTGAGGCAGGAGAATGGCATGAATCCTGGAGGCGGAGCTTGCAGTGAGCCAAGATTGCGCCACTGCACTCCAGCCTGGGCAACAAAGCGAGACTACGTCTCAAAAAAAAAAAAAAAACAAACAAAAAAACCTGTCTTTAACCTTCAACCTACAAATTCTACCTAGGGTATCTGTGAAGAAATAGTCCTAAATTGGAAAGGAAAAGCAATACATATCAGAGAATTGATATTGATACCAGCTAAAATTGTTAAATGCTAATTCTCTAACATCTAATCAAAGGAAAAAGCAAATAACTGTACAGTTAAATAACAGAATATTACATAGATAAAATAACACTTATAAAATTATAATAATGTAGAATACATTATATTAAAAGAAATAAGTTGGACACTAAACTGCATATATAGTTTGGTACATTTGTGTAGATGTATGCAAATCTTTTACCTAGAGGAGAAAAAGTCTAGAAGGAAATACATAGAAATGTTACAACTGTGATTTTCTTTTCAAAGTGGAAACTATGATAAATTTTCTTTTGAAAAAATGTCCCTGAATGTTCTAATTTTTAAATAATAAGAATACATCATATGCAAACTAATTTCTATCTCTCTCTCTCCCTCTCTCTTTCTCTGTCTCTCCCTTTCTTTCTATCAAGGTTCTTTAAGGTATTGCTGATTCTGGCCCAATGGGATTGGACATCAGCCAGATTTCTGATTTTGCAACATGCAGTCAGAATCAAACTTTTTATATTCACATTAGCCATGTCTTGATTTATACCTTCTTTCCAGCCTCTGATTAACGATTTTATCTCCCAACTCACTGTTCACTTTCACTTTTCTAACTTAGTATTGAGCTGGGCTGACCATCAATTTTCTGACATCTTTCTTGTGGCTCTGCACCAGCTCTCTGGTCCCCCAAGGACAGCCCTAACGTGCATGGCCTTTCAGGGATTTAGTGGTGCAAAGATGCTTTAAGTTTTAATTCTATGATGGGGGTTAATTATAGTTCCCTTTGTTTCCATTAGAGGGATTGCTATATTGTACAGAGTTACAACTGGACTAGTTTTACCTTAGCCTAGCGTAGTGGTTTAAAGCTTGGACTTAGATTCAATTAGACATGAGTTTGAGTCCTGGCACTACTGCTTTATTGTTACATGACCCTAAGCAAGTTATTTTTTTTTAACCTAGTTCTTTTTCTGAAAAACATAAACTAATACCTACCTTAAAACTTTTACTGATCAAATGAGATGATCCATGTAAAACTCTTCATGCCTAGCATTTAAAAAGTACTCCACCAGTGTTCCCATTAGCATTATCTACCTGTACAGCATCATCTCTTCCTCACTTCTCACTTCAAATGTTACATTCTAATAGAAAGTAAAACAACCAATCATTTTACATTTAATTATATTGCAGTTCTTTGTCTTTTTTGTCCCCTGCCAAGCCAACAATTTTACCTAAGAATGCTCTTCAATAAATGCTGCTCTCAATTCTTCCATGCAATAGATTCCTTTAAGCAAGTACAGGATTCAACAGAGTCCTAAAAAGAGGTTAGGAATATGCCCTAAGTGATGTCCCTGTAGAGCTGCAAAGCAGAGCAACCAGTGCTGAAAGAGAGTGCAAAAGCTGCCTGAAGAATTTGGAGCCAGAGTCATTGAGAACTTCTCAAGCATAGGAATCAAAGAAACAGAGCATGGAAACCTTCAAAGTCGCATGTGAGATACTAGGAGTATGAATCATAAAAAACAAAAATAGTGCCTATGGTTTGCCCACATGGAGTTCCTGGATAGATGACTTTGCTTTAGCTCACTGGTTGACTCAATGAAAACCATCCGTCACTTCTGTTGTTTTGCATTTTGAGAATGTGATAATTGACTGACTGTTTCACTTTGGCCATCTTATGAGTAAGCAGTATACCCTACCTTGATTATCACAGAATAGCTGCCTGAATTACATGGTAAAAATATGCACATTCACTTTCAATGTCTTAGCTGGAAATGCCTTCTCTTTGTGTCCTAGAAAGACCCTGTCCCTTTCAAGTTTTTTGTTTTGTTTTCTTTTGTTTTTTCTGCAGGAAATCTAGACCATCCGCTGGGGAGAAATCTGTTTCTTTGCAGGGTAAAATGCTCCCTACAAATGGAATAACTTTTATATCCCAGGACTGTTATTCAAAACACCTGTAAGCTCAGCTTCTTACAGTGGCGTCTGAAAAAGTGCAAAACAACAGCTATGTCTGGCGAGTAAAATCAATGGTTTCCTCGCAAACTAGAGTATGTGGCATGCAACATAAAACACAATTATATTTTGGATCAGGCTGAGCAGTAACAGGATTAGGGTAACAATGTTATCAGCATTTACCCTGTTAAATTCATATCAGAGGACAGAGGCTTGCTCATTTCACATGACATCGTACCTGATTAACTGCAGGCAAATGGATATGGTTTCTGTTCTCCCTTTCTGCGCCAGAAAGGGGCCAAAATATACATAGGCTTAGAAAAAGGCAGGTGCTTCTCCACATAATTGGATCTGACTTGAACATATTGCACAGAAACACCACGAAGACTCTGGGTGACATATTCTATGCTTAACTATGTGTTTAACATTTATAGGTCATTTAGTCCTCATCTGTATTATAATTTTGCTGTGTGCCATAAATGCAAAATGAGTTTTAGTGCTTTTTGATGTATGACTACAGTTTATTACATTTCCATAAAGCTATCCAATATTTACTAGAGTTTTATACCTATATTAAATGATTTTCTTCAACTGCCAAGGAGATGATATTGCCATAGTAACAGTATAATTTTCTAAACCCCATTTTCAGGTTTCTTTGGTTTCATCCAAGTGGTACATTTTCCATTTAACGTAGCAGTACATAAGTCATTAAGGTGACAGTTGAATACCTTTATGTATGTGCTAAGAACTCTGACAGAAACTTTACCCTTGGGCCATATGAAACAATTCTTGGAAAAAGCTGCAGGAGATAGTAAATGGCTTAGGAAATTCAAATTTTCTCCTCATAAGCAAATGACAAACAAAGAACACCTTGAAAGTTCACCTTGCCTACTGGACATTTCTCTGAGCCTCAGCAACGAGATGAGGAAAGTGATCCCTTCTTTCCAGTGTCTTATGGGGTACCCCAGCACTGGGTATCTTAAATCCTGATCTTGGGGTGCTCAATGTCAGGAAAAGTTTGTACTAGTGTCAACACAGACCTCTGATCCCTCTACTGGTTTTTATTTCCTTCACAAGCTATAAATACAGATTTTTAAAATTTTGTTTGCATGTTTGCTTTTTGTCTATCCATGGACCTCCACAGTTAATCCAGAGTGAAGTAGTGAGTTCCATGGCAGCAGGTACCATCTCTGCCTTTTATCTTACATTCTGAGCATTAAGCACAATCTCTGGCACATAATAGGTGTTGAATAAATAAATAATTCAGGCAGATGATGTAACATGCCTTCCACATGTAGACCCTCAGCCCTGTAGATTCCTGGTTAGCAAAAAACAAACAAAAAAAAAAAAAAAAAAGAAGAAAAACAAAAAATACTGTTTCCCTTCAAGGGGAATAAAGCTGCAATAAACTTAAATTATTTCATTATAGGACTTCAATATGAAAGACTTAAAAAAAAAAAAAAAAAAAAAAAAAAAAGCTGCAACTCCAAATGTACCTTGTGTTTCAACCATCCCTGGGCTAGGATCCCTGTTCCAGTCCCACCAGCCCCTCAATGATGGCATGGGCCAGGCAGAGCGGTTTATATGGTAGATGTCTCTATCTGCACTCATGTTACAAATGAGCCTACTCTTGACTTAGCTTTTGCCTTAGGTACACCCTGCACAATATGGCAGCTTGATTCACTAAGTCATATTTCCATATTGAAAGCTTTCACTACAGCAGAAAGGATGCCTCCATCCCTCCCACCTATTCTGTGTGTGAAGGACACTAGTTTCCTCCATGGAGAGACATAATCCATAAAGGTCTCAAAAGAGAGAGAACGATAAATCTAGCCTTGCATTTTCAGAATCGTTTTCCTATCTAAAGAAAAATAACTTGAAATTAAAATGAGTATTAAGTCAATTATACCTCCAAGTTTCAAGTAAAAGGGAGAGTGTGCAGATGCAAAGAAGCCTGTTACTAATACCAGGTATCTTCATGTGGAAAAATTCCTGTCATTCAAAGCAGCAAGCTGTACTAGTGCATTTCACTAAGGCAACAGCTAAGGGTCAAAGCGTAGTGCTCAAAAGGCCAAGCCAGCCTGGGCTCCATCCCCACAAGAAGCAATCACCTTGTGCTGCTTCATGGCCATAGTTGTTCCACTCACTGGGCAGCCCTCTCATTCCAACGGTCAAAAAGGGAATCCCGCAAGAGAACATGGGTAGAGAGCACACCAGGAGAGAAAAGACATCTTAGCTCTCACACTTGATTCACAACAAACCACAAGGGTAATTTTCACATGTGAAGGACAGCATGTCAGCTGACAGATCAATAGTATTATCAGGAAGACAAAAATGTTCATAAACACTCCAAATTTCATTCTGATTGAACCACAGGAAGATAAACACAAAGGTTATGGAAGTATCAGTCCTGAATGTATTCTATTTCTCAACTGAATGCCATATATGTGCTTTCTAAAATTCAAATTTATAAATAGGACATTAGTATAAGGCACTGTGATCAATTATAATAAATAGGCATAATTGACACAGTAATTGATGTTTGATGAAAAAACACAAGGTAACTACATAATTTCAAATGTAAGAGACAATTGTTTTTCCAAGAACCAACTGGAGATGTTGGTTTTTTCTTTAATATTTTCAGAAGACACGCATACTTCTATTTATGTATAGCTCTTCCTCTGTTATTTCTGCAAGAGGACTCTCATGGTACACTTTCAACATTTTATCTCTTGGATTCATTGTAACAATACAATAATATTTCCTTTTGTCATATTAATAAAAAACAACAGAGCTTTGCTACAAAAGTTACTATTTAATGAAAATCCAATGTAATAAATACAATATGTTTTTATTATCCAGTTCCCTCAATCTCAAAATCAATATTAATTAAATATATAATAATCAATGGATTCATAATGGAGAAGTTATTTAAAAAATGCAATCAGTTATGGCCAACTCTATAGTGTTTAATGACTGACATATATTACCATCTTACTGATCATTCAGCATAAATATTCAGCCAGAATCTTAGAGGGATAGAATCGTTTTTCCTTGCAATGAGTTCCATTTTTCCTTTTACATAAATGTATGTAGCTGGGATTACAGGCACACACCACCATGCCCAGCTAAATTTTGTATTTTTAGTAGAGATGGTGTTTCATTATGCTGGCAGGGTTGGTCTCAAACTCCTGACCTCAGGTGATCCACCCATCCCAGCCTCCCAAAATGCTGGGATTACAGGCATGAGCCACTGCGCCCAGCCTCAGGTAGTCTGTTTTACAGAGGAAATAGAGAGTGTCACACAATCCAGTAAGTTAGCTCACTAATTGAAGTCAGTTATGAGAAATACTAGCTACATAATCAGCAGATTTCACCTAGCTGGAATCCCTCAAGTTCAATGTGTTTTAGGATGGTATTTTGTTTTGTTTTAGATTATAACTTCTTTTCTAAGACTTCTGATTTTCCCCATATGGAAATCGATTAAATTTATTATGCAAAGAAAATACACAAGTAATATGAAATTACCTGTGAGACAATAGTTATTTTTTGTAAATATGTGTCCATGATCTAAAACTGTTTTGTGTGAGACTTGTTCAATAGTAATTTTGGTCCCTTGATGTAGAGCAGGGTTCAGCTGCCTATTTTTGTAAGGCTAGTTCTGGAAATCAGTAACACTCTCTAGACTTCTTGTTAGTGATCCCTCCTTAGATCACTTAAAATCTCTGCTAGGGAGGATACATGAAAGACTGGCCCAGAGTTTGGCTGTGGACTCAATAGGAAGTTGAAATGCAGCCCGTAATAAAGGTGAGACAATGAAAAGAAAGGGGGCTCAGGAGAAATCCAGCTCTGGGGAGGAATGCCGGTCCAGAAATGGATTTTGTTCTTACTTCCCTTTTGTGTTGTGTTTATGCCAAGCCATAGATCTTTTTAATGCAAAAGCAGTTATTTCAGGCTGAGGTCTGATCTTTCAGCAGGAGACTTTCTAGGCAGTTTCTTTCACATTATTCAAACTGCTTCTGCTAATTGATTGCCTTTTGTTTAGAGTCCAAAATGGAACATTATACTTTTCATCAATTTTCTCAGCAGTCTGCAAATGTACTATTTATTGTGTGTAAAGTTCTACTTAAATAATATTCAATCATCTTTCCAACAAATTTCATTGAGCAATGTTCCTGGAGATGCTTAACAACGTGTAAAGCCTATTCATTGTGTGAAATGCTTCTGATGATAAATAGCCAATGTAGGAACTCTTTAGGCTTATAATTTCTTTAGATGAATTTTCTTGACAGTGTTGAAAAATGAATACCACTGTTTGCAAATAAGTATGTCATAGATTCTCACCAGCTATTCTTAAAGGTGCCCTTTTTGGGGGCAATTGCATAGTGGTGTTTTGGGGAGGGGGGTGAGGAGCATAAAAACTTCATAAAACATATGTATCACCGTTATTTTAATATATTTTTATTTCTATTCAAAAGGCACTTCACCTGAAGCAGTGGTTTCATCAGAAGCTGGTATTAGTAATTTTTATTCAAAGCTCTCCCAAATAAGCAGAGTCTATAAATGAAATTGTCTGTTATTCACAACTTGATCGTTGCCACTCTGCTTAAATAAAAACCTTTACAGCTTAAATAAAAACCTTCACACAGATTATATAACTCTACAAAACAGTTGAAGATCATTAAATTGGTCCAATTTCTTTTTTGTTTTATATTTATATGAATTAAAGACAAAAAAAGGCATTTATTGAGTACTTACTATATCAGGCACTGTCATCACCAGGTATACAAAGATAAATAAGATTGCTGTCACAAGACAATTTGGACATTCATAGGTGTCAGGTTCTCTTGGCAGCCTCTACTAAACCTTTAGACCAAAGGTAAATGAGAGCTATTTGTGCCCTCTCACACAACCTCACTACTGTTTGTATGTTACAATAAAAGCAAGTCTCAGACCAAATTCTGCCAAGCATACATTTATTAGCATGGATGTGAAACAATCAAATACACACACTGCCATACAATGTGTCCCTGTAGGCTCAGTGAAGTCCTAGCTTCTGTTTTTAGTCACTTAGGACAGCACCTTGCATGAAAGGTGTTCTGGTGATAGAGGGGCCTACGTTCCAGCAGCAGGTTTCAGCTAACTATCTAATCTAGATTGCTTCTGTTAAGTGGGCTGAACACAAGATTCCTGGGTTTGCCAGGTTCTTATATCCCATTCATGGAAGACAGAGGTGTTTGCACTATCTTTCCGGGCAGTATAATTATCCTGAATGCCATCCATTTCACCATGGAAAAATATTTCTATTATCCCTTGATCTCAATTTAGATAGTAATTTCCAAGTGATTAGGTTGTAATAACTCTCTTAGAATGTAGACTATAGGAGCTTGGAAATGCCAATTCATCACTTTTTGAGATTGTACCTATTTAGAATACTTTATCAACTTGCCAGTAGGATGTAGAGTTTGTCACTAACTGACACTCATACATATCATATCATCTATGAAGAAGTATTTCAAATAAATTACAGGTGGTAGAACATGAGTTTCTCAGCACCACAATTCCTACATGTACAAAAATCTAATTGAGTACAGAGAAGGGAAGGATATACTCAGCCTGGGGTGTTAGGGAAGCTTCACATAGTAGGTTATATTTGAATGGAGTCTTGAAGTTTACCAGGGAGAAAAGGGAGTTGGGCATAAAGGAATCCCAGACTGAAAGAACAGCTTGTATAAAAGCAGGAAGACAAAAGACAATCATGCATGCTCATGCATGCAGTGTAAAAAATCCAGGGCAGCTGAAACATGGAAAGAGCAAGGAGGTAAGGAGAGAAGTGAATGACAGAACATGAGGTTCTACAAACAGCAGGTAGCTTGGACTGCCTTTGATTTCTTCCTTTCTTTGTCTTTCCATTATCACCATAGCATGAGAGAGTGGAGAGAACAGAGTACTCCCAGTTAGAATTTGTCACTTCTTGGTCATCCAACCTTGGGCAAGTAATCTGCTGGGATTCATTCACTAAAATGTTGATTCACAGACCTAGCTAATCACTGAATCAAAATACAGTTTCCCAGGCCCCATCCCACACCTCCCAAATCAGGTTCTCTGGAGGTGGCTCCTGTAATCTGTTCTTTTTAAGTTCCTAATTTGCGAATTGCTGTCTTAAGTGCAGGAATTTGCCTTTGTTAAAAATGCTGTGAGTGGATGTTATTTCTTTTGGCCTATTTCTTCCAAGAAGAAAAAGGAGAGAGAAGTAACCTGAAGAGTCTGAAATAGTTAAAACCTAAAATCTTTAAAATCCTTTGGCCAAGTTGTGGCATTTGTCGGGGGAGGGAAAGATTATCCAAAGGTAAAAGACTTTTCTCCCTTTGAAGCTATATTGGTGTGATGTGAATCAAACCATTCATGCAGAGAACAAAAGCACTTTTGACTTCAGCAGCCAGTTAAGATGGTAACTTAAATAAACAGGGAGGAAAAGAGATATGACAAAAGGTCAACTTAGTCATAGCTTCTTGAGCTTCAGCTGAAGCAGTGCCTAAGGCTGAACAGCTGAATTGAGTCGGCAATTATTCACCCTTCCAGAGATTCCCAACCTGAAATCACCAGACCTGTGAAGTCAATTCAGAGGGAGGTCGGGAAACTATTTTCAGTATTTCAAAATTTCTACTGGATTGCTTCTCAAAGTGTTGTTCAAGGAACAGTGAAGTCTAAACCACCTGAATGACAAGGACAACGCTTGTTAAAAATTAAGATTCCCACCCCAACAGATTATATTTTAGATTGTTCAGTGTGGAAACTGGATATCTGTATTTCTTTATTTTTTTAAATTATTATTTATTTATTTATTTTTTGAGACAGACTTTCACTCTGTCACCCAGGCTGGAGCGCAGCGGTGCTATCTCGGCTCATTGCAGCCCCCGTCTCCCAGGTTCAAGTGATTCTCCTACCTCAGCCTCCCAAGTAGCTGGGTCGCACCACCACACCTGGCTAATTTTTGTATTTTTAGTAGAGACGGGATTTTGCCATGTTGGCCAGACTGGTCTCGAACTCCTGATCTCAAGCGATTGGCCCGCCTTAGCCTCCCAAAGTGCTGAGATTACAGGTGTCAGCCACTGTGCCGGGCCCAGATCTGTATTTCTTTTTAAACACTAGAAGATTATGAAAGAACTAGTTTGTGATAAGGCTAAGAAAAATATATTTAACTAGCACCCTAATTTCCTCTGCTTTGGCTGAAACTACCAAATTATTATGGAGATTCTTTCCTATGAAGGAGTAAAGACATACTATACCCAAATATGCCATATTGATTATTTCAAGCTGAAAACACTGGAAAAATTGTAGTTTCAGGAAAAGGCTGACCTATCTTTTCCTGTCAGGTGCAAGCCATAAAGATTGCTTTGCGACAGGTGCCTTCCCACTGCCAGGACAAAAGAATAGTTCTTAACGTTGGAACCTGGGACTTGGCACTGCAACAGGACTGAATTAATAGACTCTGCCACTAGCTTTACACCCCATGTATACCTCCTGGTGACTCCTCTAGAATTCACTACCCTAGGCAGATTTCTTTGTCCTGTCATTTCTTCACAAATTCATTTTTGTCTAAACATTATAAAAGCATCTCGCTTTGGCCATTTCTTGGAACTTCACACTCTGGTGGAGATCCCTCCCACATGGGTAAAACATGCATGCTTTTCTCTTGTTCATTTGCCTTGTGTCAGTTTGGCTCCCAGACCCAGCCAAAGAATCCATAGAAGAGTAAAGGTACAGTGAAGGATATCCCTCCCTCCCCTACGCTTAGCTCACGCTAATCAGTATTCCTAACAATCCCATGTAGGTCTTTGATTAATAAAAGTGGAGAATATGGCTGGGCACAGTAGCTCATGCCTGTAATCCCAGCATTTTGGGAGGCCAAGGTGGGGGGATCACAAGGTCAGGAGATCGAGACCATCCTGGCTAACATGGTGAAACCCTGTCTCTACTAAAAATACAAAAAATTAGCTGGATGCGGTGGCGGCCGCCTGTAGTCCTAGCTACTCAGGAGGCTGAGGCAGGAGAATGGCGTGAACCCGGGAGGCGGAGCTTGCAGTGAGCCAAGATCGCATCATTGCACTCCAGCCTGGGTGACAGAGCGAGACTCCATCTCAAAAAAAAAAAAAAAAAAAAAAAAAATGAAGAAATATAATTTAAAATGTTTAAAGGCATTTAAATAACCAAATTTTAAATGGGACTAAGTATCATTCAAAAAACCCATCAAAGTAGTAGTTAAAATTCACTAGACTTGTAAAACACAATAAAATTTTTGGACTGAATTAAAAGCCAGCAGAACTAGAAGTTTTTAATTGTAATTCTGTTAAATTGAATATTAATTTTTTGGGGGGCAGGGATGGAGTTTCACTCTTGTTGCCCAGGCTGGAGTGCAATGGCACAATCTTGGCTTACTGCAACCTCCGCCTCCCAGGTTCAAGTGATTCTCCTGCCTCAGCCTCCCAAGTATCTGTGATTACAGGCACGTGCCACCATACCCAGCTAATTTTTGTATTTTTAGTAAAGATGGCGTTTTACCATGTTGGCCAGGCTAGTCTCAAATTCCTGACCTCAGGTGATCCACCTGCCTCAGTCTCCCAAAGTGCTGGGATTACAGGCATGAGTCATCACGCCCGACCTGAATATTAATTTCTATGACCAAAGAAAACCTCTGAGTAGCTTTTTCTATACACATAACTCACTTTCAGGGCACTAACTAAAAAGTTCATTGTTAACATCATTGAGCAAAATCTCTTTGTCAGTAAGGATGACTGAGGCTTGCAGCATTTCTCATTTAGTGTAACACCTCCTTTGGGGTCAACAACAAAAAAAGAGTCAACAAACTCTATTCCCAGGTTCCCATTGTGAGTCAGGATGTCAGAATCAGTGTTTTAGGACTAGGACTGGGTTGTAGAAGTCATTTAATCTAATCTGTAGATGAAGAGACAAACTGAGAGTCTAGAAGGTTAACTTGTCCAGCATCCCCTGCAAACAAACCAGTAGTGGAGCCAGAGTTAAATACAGGTCTCAGGACTCCCAGCCCAGTGTTCTTTTCAATATTAATGCATATTTCTTAAGTTATACTAACCAGGCACTTTTTCTAGACTCTGAGGTTACAACAGTAATAAAGACAAAATCTTTAACTTCTTAGAGGATGGAAGTAGATGATAAACACATATATAGTTTTTGTGAAGTTTTTTTGTTTTTTTTTTTTTTTTTGAGACAGAGTCTTGCTCTGTCGCCCAGGCTGGAGTGCAGTGGTGCAATCTTGGCTCACTGCAAGCTCCGTCTCCTGGGTTCAAGCCATTCTCCTGCCTCAGCCTCCCAAGTAGTAGTGGGACTACAGGCGCCCACCACCACACCCGGCTAATTTTTTGTATTTTTAGTAGAGACGGGGTTTCACCATGTTAGCCAGGATGGTCTCGATCTCTTGACCTTGTGATCCACCTGCCTCAGCCTCCCAAAGTGCTGGGATTACAGGCGTGAGCCACTGCACCTGGCTGTGAGGTTTTTTTGTTTTGTTTTGTTTTGTTTTTCCTGAGACAGAGTCTCACCCTGTCGCCCAGGCTGGAGTGCAATGGCACAGTGTCTGCTCACTACAACCTCCACCTCCTGGGTTCAAGTAATTCTTGTGCTTCAGCCTCCCAAGCAGCTGGGACTACAGGCATGTGCTACTATTCACCATTTTGGTCAAGCTGGTCTTGAACTCCTGACTTCTAGTGATTCACCTGCCTCAGCCACCCAAAGTGCTAGGACTACAGGCATGACTTCGCCCGGCCTGATAAACACATATATAAAGGAGAAAGTGTGAGTTGGTGATAAATGCTTTAAAGAAAACAAGGTGGCATGACGGAGAGTGTGTGTCTGACAGGTAGGTGGGGGTTGGGATGTGAGACTTTCGTTTAGGTTGGCAGGAGAAAAGTCATGTCTGTAGGACTGACCTTTGAACTGGAACTGAACAATGACAGAAGGCTACCAGTGCTGGGTGTAAAGGAGGGAAAAAAAAATCTTTCTCTTTTATCCTTCTAGGTTCTTGGCTGAGACCCCTGTTACAACAGACAGATTAACGAGAGACAGCTGGACATGGTGGCTCATGGTTATAATCTCAGCACTTTGGGAGGCCTAGGCAGGTGGGTCATCTGAGTTCAGGAGTTTGAGACCAGCCTGGCCAACATGGTGAAACCCCGTCTCTACCAAAAAATACAAAAATTAACCGGGCATGGTAGCAGGTGCCTGTAATTCCAGCTACTCAGGAGGCTGTGGAAGGAGAAGTGCTTGAACCTGGGAGGTGGAGGTTGCAGTGAGCCATGATTGTGTCATTGTGCTCCAGCCTGGGTGAAAAGATCAAAACTCCATCTAAACAAACAAACAAAAACAATAAGGAGAAACACACGGGAGTTTATTAACATGCAAATCATGCATGTTACACATGTGAGTACCCAGAGACAAGTCCATAACCTTTAAGGACTCAACTTTTATAGCATTTTTAATAAAGAACAATAAATGTGTAGAGAAATGACAGAATAAAGGAAAGCAGTTTTAGGTTTCCAAGGGCAGGGAACTATGGGAAGGTAAACATATGGGGTAAACTAGTGGAGCAAGAGTTGTTGGCAGATTCCTCTGGTGCTGTCTCTGGGTTGGTAAGGGTCTGGAGTCAGACCTAGGAAAGGAGAATTTAGATCCGGCCTTTAGGCAGAAAGGGGGAGGGTTGAGAGAAATTGTCTTATGTTTGCTGCTTCTTAGTAGCCCTTCAGCTCTAAGTAATTGCTATGTCAAAAAGGCATATTTTGGGGTGATATATTCTGATCTCCTTCACCAGCGAAGAGCCCTGGGAAGAACATCAGGTGGTACAAACTATGGCGAGTACAAAGAGGCTGGGACAGAGAAGGACTTGGGAAGTGGGGAGGAAGAACATTAAACTTCAACATTAAAACTTGAAGGTAATGCAAAGTTGCTTGGATTTTATTCTAAATGCAGTCTGGGCCACTGGAGGGTGGTGTGCAAGGAGTGACACAGCCAGATTTACCTTTTTAAAGGAGCACTCTAGATGCTATGAGGAGAACGTTCTGTAACGACGTGAGAGTAGAAACAGGAAAACCAGTTGGGAAGCTGCTACAATCCCCCAGACAAGAATGATGGTGACTTAACCAGTGTGGTAGTGGGCAGAAGTAGGCAATAGGCAGAAGTCATCAGATTCTTAATATATTTTGAAGGTAGAACCTATAGGACACACATCAGCCCATTGTTCTTTTTTGTGACTCACAGATATTTCTTGCCTCCCTCAGATGGTAAATATATTGTGGTTAGTGACAAGGCAATGGTGATACTGTGTAAAATTTGGAATCCCCCTATTTTAAAATGTCAGAAAAAGACAGAAATGCAGATCCCCAGCCCTAGACGTGGCCCACCTCAATTTCCCTTGTAGCGACTCCTTGAGTGGTGGTAGTGCTTGAAAACTGTATTTTATGTGTTAATGGCTCAGGAGACAAATACATAAAGCAGAAAGGGCTTTAGAAATAGACCTAGATCCAGATTTGGGCACCACAATTTACCAGCTGTGTGATCTTGAGCAAACAACTTGACTTCTTTGAACCTTTGTTTTATTGTCTACAAACTAGAAATAATCATTTTAAATATTTTAAAATATCATTCAAAATGATATTTTTAAATGGCTAAAATATCTTGCACAGTGTCTGATTCTGCATATATTAGGCATTCAAGAAGGGTAGTTATTATTCTGAGCTTGTTCCCTCTGACCTCTTACACTTTCCTGATGAGACTGTACCAGAACTAGGTAAACTGTAGCCCTTTGAGCTTAAAAGGGAGTATATCATGTAAAGGTGCATTTCCTGGAAGCTCAGAGGATCTCAATAATACTGTAAATATCTTGTTCTATGTTCACAAATATTTAGAGTGAATGGGCACTTATCACAGGCTCCTAAAACTGGGACTTTAAATTTGGTCTCTAGAGGCCTTGTGAAATTGCCTTCTTGAGTTTCACAGCCTCTAATGTTAAACATCGTCTTAATTAAAACTTTCATTCTGAGAGAAAGAATCTAAAATAGGGAAAAGCCAGAGTGGGTCCCCTGGCTGCTGAAACTATCCAGAGCATAAAATAAAAACCTCAAGGTCAAGGACTATTTAACCAAAGCTTAGCAGAGATATTTTCAGACTCTTATGCAAATTAAAACCACAAGATTAAACATAATTCTGGGCATAGTATTCAGACAGGTCAATTCAGCCAATTCAGGCCTCTTTTCCCTGCTGAATACCTATAATTTGTCATGTCTACTTAAATGTCCCTTTTAGGCAGCTTCAACTCTACAGTTAATGAGAGAATAAATCATATGATAATTTGTTGGCTCTGTCCACAAATATCACCACCTTTGGTTTTCAAGGCCAGAGTCCCATTTTTTAGAGTTTTATCTTTGTTATCTTAAAGGTCAGTCACCTCCACTTCTTACAGATACAAACAGCCCTGCCATATGAGTGATTTTTTTTTTTCTTTTTCAGACACAGGGCCTCCCTCTATTGCCCAATCGGCCGTCAAAGCTCACTGCAGCCTCAAACTTCCGGGCTCAAGAGATCCTCCCATTCTCAACCTCCCAAGTAGCTGGGATTGCAGATGCATGTTACTGTGCCCAGCCAATTTTTTGTTGTTGTTTCTGTAGAGGGGAGGTCTCACTTTGTTACCCAGGCTGGCCTCAAACTCCTGGCTTTAAGCAGTCCTCCTGCCTCGGCCTCCAAAAGTGCTTGAATTACAGGCATGAGCCACTGCACCCAGCAGAGTAATTTCCAATTGTATTTCCATTAGTCTTTCCTTTAGTCTCATATCCATAGCTCCATATCCACATAAGGAATTAATACCCCTTTGATCTTCTATGTATCTTCCAAAACGATTACTAACTAATTTCAAATACCACCCAAGCACATATGATGTATTAGGACTGTACACTGACATTGCTTCTTCCCTTTCAACAGCATGGCACAATATTGGCACAAAGAAACCAGCAGAGAGTAATGACAGTGTCACACAGTTCATCATGTGGGTTCCAATATCTTATGGGTTGCATGAAATTAGTTCATCATATGGATTAATTCCTTTCAAAGTGGTTTTTAGTCAAGTTCCCCTCAAAAACATACTGTGCAGAGATTCCATTATTCTGATCATTCTTAATATACCCTCTGCTGTTTTGCCAAAAATAACAACTAATATTCACATGATATTGACCATATGCTGCGCACTGTTTAAAGACCTTACATCTAGAAACTCATTTAATCCTCATGAAAACTCTATAAGGAAAGTACTGCGATTATCTCATTTTACAGATAGGGAACTGAGGAATAGTGATTAAGTAATTTTCAGAATGTCACCAGTTATGAAGTGAAACCAGTTGGTCTGACTCTATAGACAAAACTCTTAGCCCCTGTACTAGGGTTTTTCAACCCTGGCGCTACTGACACTTTGGACCAGATAATTCTTTGTTGTGGAGGGCTGTCTTGTGTGTTGCAGGCTGACTAGCAACATCCCTGGCCCCCACTCACTAGATGCCAGTAGCAACAATACCATACCATCTGCATTGTGACAACGAAAAATGTCTCCAGACACTGCTCAATATCCCCTGGGAGGCATGTTATGACTACTACCCATTGAGATTCGCTGTCCTGTACCATATTGCTACTGCATTAAAACAATAAAGAATAACTACGCTTACAGTTGTAGAAGGAAAGCTAAAATTCAAGGATTAGTATCATTAATCAAATGAATCCTCCCTCACTGTAATTAATATTGGCAGTAGACTGTGCTGTCTTTGCTCCCTCTTCTCTGGCCTTTTCCTAAATTGGAAAATTGCTCACCTAAGACCCTCAGTTGGCTCAGCTGGAGATTTGGCCTTTCCCTTTAAGTCTGTAACTGGAGCATTGAAAGAGGTGTGCGGCTTCTTAAGCAGTAACTGAGGCCTATCTCAAAAAAATGCAGCCTTGAAGGTGTGAGGAGAGGTAAGCACAAACAGAACTTCATTTTCTCTTAGAAAGGAAAGTTATTTTCCCTTTCCACCTTCAGCAGGCTATTGCTGCCTTGTTCCCTAAATAGTAGGTTAAAATGTTCTGCGGTTCATGGGACTGCAAAGGTTTATGTGCTTACATGGTGCCACTCAGGTTCTCCCTGGATGCTGTGCACAGAAAAGCATTGAGAACACAACACTTTTCACAGCTTTTTGATGTTTTCTGGGGCTAAAAAAATTGGGTTGAAAATAAGGAAGACTTTTTCTTAGCTTTTCAAATCTCCATAACCAAGAGGATGCCTATGGTAATCTTGGAAACTGTTGCCAAAGGGAACATGCCTCGTGGGCAATGTCTAGTGAGTAGGTAGGAGACTGCACCTGATCAATAAACAATGGTGGAGTTGTTTTCATGGAGCATGTTTTCCATGAACCCAACCCAAGCAAATTAAACCATACATGAACCACCAGCCAGTGTGATATCTTTAAGAAATCAGACTATGCTCAATCAGAATAAAAACACCCAACTGGGTGTCATTAAGCTTTTGAAAGTCCTTATGCTGCTGGAATTTTTCCCTTGAGGTAATGATTTTGTTCAATATTGTTGCAGTGTGCATTTTTGAGTATTTGGCATGTGCTGGGAGCTATTATTCTAGTTCTCCCCCCACTCACAACTTCTCTGGCAGATACTACAGTGAAAATTTCAGTGAAGTAGCAATCAAGGAATCTTCAGTTCCACTGCTCCTTCTGCTAACAACACATTGTAACCTTGACTAAACTACTTAACTTCAATGAGAATCAGATTCCTCAACCATATAGTGAAAAGTTTGGATTGTTAAAAAAAAAAAAAAAAAAAAAAAAGATTTCCTACAACTCTACAGTTCTATGATCCTTTAAATTTGTTTTTTAGCTAACATGTATTGCACTCTTATTTATTACATGCAATTCATCGTTCTAAATACTTTTCCATGTATTATTGCACTTACATTTCACAACTCTGTAAGGCAGTTACTATGCTCACCATGTTAAAAATGAGGAATAATTCTATAATGTAGTTCGATGTAGTATCACCAAGGCGAAGTCTACCATTCAGGTGGAAGGAGAATCACGCTAGAGAGTACACAGCATAAGGGCAGGTGCCACAGCCACTCACTGACCTCTCTCAGCACCTATCACAGGTCCTGGCACCTAATGGGAAGTCAATAAATACTGATTAGATATGTAAGTAAAAGAATAAAATTCAGTCTCATTTTTATAAAATGTATCAAGAAAGATGGGCAGCTATGGTTTACAAGCTTAGAACATACCCAAAAGTCCATATGCTGTGTTTCAAAAACATCGAGGCTTTAGTTCTCGTATGAGTTTTGATGTGTCAAGATTACCCTTCATTTGCTTTTTAAAAATAAATGTATTCACATGGTGGAAGAATTTTAAAAATAAAATTTTTACTGTGGCTTCTCACTGATAATTCTGGAATGCATGGGAATTTTAATTTTCTAATCCTGGTTCATATAATCAGGGAGTACATTTTTAAGGAACTGTGGTTAACTGCAATCTTATTTTAAAATCTTTCACAAAAAGATAAAAATTTGGGCAACTATCTCGGAAGTCATGCTTTGTCAGATGAAATAATTATGTTTTTCGATAATTTTGGCAAACATTGAAAGGGAAAATGTGCTCTAGATGAGGAAAAAATTCAAGTGCATGTAATCGCTTATTTAACATCAAATAAAATGCTATTCTATCCTTTTGGTATGCCTGAAATATTTCCTAAAAGCAAAAAAAAAAAAAAAAAAAAAGTTTATCAATAAAAAGATTAAGTGATAGCTCAAAATGTAATAATTTGCTCTTGTTGTTATTCTTAGTATTAATTTTTTTCTGTTATTTCCATTTGATAGTAATAACACACAGAAAGTGTTGCAGGGTCTATGTCAAGGCCAAGATTGACCACTACAGAAGGAGCATTCAAAAATAGCAGGAAGGCCTGGTGCGGTGGCTCACACCTGTAATCCCAGAACTTTGGGAGGTGGAGGCGAGCAGATCACAAGGCCAGCCTGGACAACATGACGAAACCCCCCGTCTACAAAAAATACAAAAAAATTAGCAGGGCATGGTGGGATATACCTGTAGTTCCAGCTACTCAGGAGGAAGAGGCAGGGGAATTGCTTGAACCCAGGAGGCAGATGTTGCAGTGAGCCAAGATCACGGCACTGCACTGTAGCCTGGGCACAGAGCGAGACTGCATCTCAAAAAAAAAAAAAAAAAAAAAAAAAAAAGAAAAGAAAAATAGGCCAAGCGTAGTGCCTTATGCCTGTAATCCTAGCACTTTGGTAGGTGGAGGCTGGTGGATCACCTGAGGTCAGGAGTTTGAGACCAGCCTGGCCAACATGGCAAAACCTCATCTCTACTAAAAATACAAAACTTAGCCGGGCATGGTGGTGGGTGCCTGTAATCCCAGCTACTTGGGAGGCTGAGGCAGGAGAATCACTTGAACCTGGGAGGTGGAGGTTGCAATGAGCTGAGACTGTACCATTGCACTCCAACCTGGGCGACAAGAGTGAAACTCCACCTCAGAAGAAAAAAAAAAAAAATAGTGGGAAGAGTAGTGGAATGAATAACAGCCAGGCCTTATTTCTAAGAATCCATTTTAAAAATATATTTTAAAAAAAGATCAACCCAAAGTGATTCTGTATTGCCAGATCTTGTAAACTTTATGTCATCAAAACAACAAGGTCTCCTGCATTCCAAAATGTGTATTTCTAATCTATAAATTTTTATGTTGACATGTATTTGTCTGTCACTTATGTGGCATGCAGAAAAGTAACTAAGATACTCACTGGACCCAGTTCCTTCAGAGCAAAGCTTTCATTCCCTTTAGCTTGGATGATAACCATAGATTCTGTAACCCAGTGATCAAAGATATAAAAGAAATTGAGATTCAAAACTGACAACATTGACCTTTGGGATAAAATTCTCTAGCTACTGTATTCTTTCACAGAATGCTTAACCTTTTTTGGTTGACTCTCCAAAGATTCCACCCTCAGTAAAGCAATTTTCTACAGCTAGAATTTAACCCTTACATATGTTTTTAAAAACCCTAAATTAGATTTTCCACATAGAATATGTTCAGTAAAGGATTTGGACGAATAAAGGATTTGGTTTTGGTCCACAGAAGACATGAAAATGATTATTTTCTACTAGCCCATTTATTCAATCATCTATTCCTTCAACAAATATTTATTGACTGCCTTCTATGCTCCAGGCACTGTGCTAGGCATTGTGGGTGCAGCAATGAACAAAACACAGTCCTTAGTCTTGACCTAACAGAAAAGATAAATAAGGACAGACCCAATTACAATACTTAGTATATATGTTGTATGATCTGTGCTGACACCTCACCCAGTCTCCAGCAGCCCAAGATTTCCCACAGGAAATGCCATCCATGCTGAAACGTGAAGGACCAGTAGAAGCAATCCCAGAGGAAATGGCAGCATGGGGAGTAGTTGAGACCCAGGTAGAAAGTTGTTTCAGATAGAAAAAATGAGATTGGCAGATAGATGGAGCATGGGGCATTCCAGAAACACAAGCAGTCTCTCACTACAGGGCAAGCAGATTTTTGCTCCCACTGCTGCATCCTATTTACAACCTCTTTTGACATAGATAGGATAGTTAAGACAATATCTGTGAGCTTTTACCATATTTGGACGCAATTCTTTTTTCAGCTCTCAAATTTGGTGACAATACTACTTCCTTTTACATTTCTTCTCCCTCACGCCATGTTCTGCCCCTCCCGGTGACCTCTGCAGTCTGGCTCCTTTGCAATCTCCAGCTGCCTTCTGACTACGTCATTATCACCATTGAAGGGCTAATGAGACTGGACAGGAGGGCTGATGCCTACCATGCCGGTGCTTAAGTTCGACTCCCAGCTGCCTACATTTCTCTGGCTCACAGAATTCCACTGTTCTCCTTTCAGGAAGAAAAGGATTACAAGATTAGCTTCATGATACCATTTCCAGCCTACCATATATAGTAAGAGGAAGCAATTAAATGTGACTTCTCTGACAACCTTTCAATCTTCAGCCAGACTCCCCACTAGGATATCTGTCTGGAGGGAGGCAGCAGGGGTTTCAACTATGTAGGTGAGGTCAAGGAGTGTATAATTACAGCCAAGTGCTACAGAGTCTAACATCTCTTTTAGCCTCCTGCCGCAAACAGCAACCAGTGTATGAATAAGGCACAACACAGTTGCTCAAGTTAGAAAGCCAACATTGTGGGGAATCTAAAAGTCTAGTCTCCATGGGTAGTGCAAAAGAGAGTCCTTTAAGTAAATAGACTCAAACAGCTTTAGGAAACACTGTTAACCATGCCCAGCTAGCCTGGATTTTAGCTGCAATGGAGAAAAGAAATACATTTCTCAGAATCCTACTTTTTTTTTTTTTCCCCAAGACTCAGCCACTTCAAAAAGCCTTCCCAAAAGCATGCAGTCAGAATGGTCATCAGAACAATAAATCAGAGAGATTTCTGGGGTATAAGAAGAAAAACAAAAGCTTTTCAAACCATTACGTTCTCAAGGAAGGTGGATAAACCTTCTAAAGGAAAACTCAAGATCTCCACTGCTGCTCTGTGCTCATAAATGGACAAAGAGTATTTTATTTAGGTGAACATTTTGAGATTTGGGTTGGCTTACTTACAGTGGAGTTTGAGGGAGTTGATTTGTTGTGCTTCATAAAGAGAGAATTGGCATCCCCGGGAACTCTAAAATGTAGAAGGAGGACTGGGTCTAGAAGTCAAGGCAAAATCTCCAGCTTCAGGAAACCATTATAGCTGCAGAGAAGCTTTGGCCCAGGCTTTAGGGTTCTTGCATCTCTCTCTTAAGAGGAGAGATGTCTGTTGACCTTGGAAAAGAAATGAGGCATGAACCTGGGACAAGAGCCCATTAGCCCCACATGGTTCTAGCTGGTGCAGCACAGAGCCCTGGGAAACTAGGAGTTAGAAAGAACTCAGATGAAAAGATAGAGAGGGAAGGGAAAGGAGAAGGCAGCAAAATGGTGAATGGTGCTGTAGAGAGTGGCTTGACAGCAGGGGAAACAATTGCTCTGAGGCAGGATGGCCCAAAGAACTTCTAGAAGCAGAAGAGCTAATATTCAGTTTTAAATAGCTTGCTTTTTTGCAACATAAACTCCTCCTTAAAGCATCAGTGAAATCTGCTGCACATACAAGGGCTTTGAGTGAATGACTGTTTCTGGGAAACCAAGAAAAGTGACTCAGGTCCAGGTCTGCATTCATGTGAAACAAAACAAGAATGATAGGAGAAGGGGGGAAAAAAAATAACATGAGCAGGACCCACAAAACAGAGATAAGACCATGACAAATAAACCCTCCAGAAATGTGCATAATCCTGTATCATGAGTCTGACTTTTCTCAATTCTAGAATGGGGTATGGAGAAGGTAATCTTATCTAGACCTCAGGGGCAGGTGACCCAGCTAGCTCTCACTCAAGTGATATATAATCATTCTGCTGAGGCTTATGTCATGTGATTTGAAGGATGCAACAAGAATTTCCTAAACAAAATGTCGAATATTTCCTCTTGGCTTGTGCCAGAGCCTGAAATCAACACCATTATCATTCTTTCAGGGTGAAGCATGAAAATCTTCCCTTAAAATGCAATCATACTCTGACACCCATTAAGATCACTACTATCAAAAAAAACAAAAAAACAAAAAAAACAACAACAAAAAAACAGAAAACAAGTGTTGGCAGGGATGTAAAGAAGTTGGAACTTTTGTGCACTGTTTACTGAGTTGTAAAATGATGCAGCCACTATAGAAAATTGTGGCTGTTCTTTAAAAAAATTACAAATAGAACTATCATGTGGTCCAGAAATCCCATTTCTGGGTATATTTCCAAAATAATTGAAAGCAGGATCTCAAAGAGATATGTGAACACTCCTGTTCTTAGCAGCACTATTCCCAATAGCAAAGAGGTGGGAACAACCCAAATGTCCATTAATAGATGAATGAATAAACAGCATGTGCTACGTACATGCAATGGAATACCATGCTCCCTTAAGAAGGAAGGACATCTTGTTATGGGCTAAGACAGAAATGAACCTTGCGGACAGTATGCTAAGTAAAATAGGCCACTCACAAAAGGACAATAACTGTATGATTCCACTTACATGAGGTATCTAATGAAAAAGTAGAATGGTGGTTACCAGGGCTTGGGAAGAGGGGGAAGTAAGGAATCATTTAATAACTACAGAGGTTCAGTTCTGCAAGATGAAAACATTCCGGGGATCCGTTTCATACCGTTGTAGATATACTGAACACTATTGAACTGTCCACTTAAAAATGGTTAAGATGGTAAATTGTATATGTTTTTAACCACTATAAAAATGCAGCCATCTTCTGTATAACAGGTCATCTTCAACCATCCTCCTTTACACTTTGTTATGAATTCATTTATCAGATTAGCTTCATTCTCTGAAGGACAGATGTGTCAGTTTTTATAAAGAGGAGAGTCAAAAGGGTGTTAGGAAACGGAGGCTCAGGGCATCATAGAAATCTCTGGGCATCTGGGAAGACGACCAGGCACAGAAGCTAGGGAGCTAATGCAGAGGGGAGCGGGGGCTGCAGAAGCATGAAAGAGAGAGGGGCAACACAAAGACATGAGAAAATGCACTAAAAATGCATTTTTTCTCATATTTTCCCTGAAGCTGCTATCCTTGGGTGACCTCAAGAACTTAGAGGCAGTGAAAAGTTGCCTTTGCAAAGGCTGCCCTGAGAGACACTCAGAATAACATGGTTTGAAGGGCCCTTCTGGCAAGCACATCACAGCTGGGTTTCCAGGACCACAAAGGCAGACTGAAACTTTCTCCATTAGCTGTGAGTGTGCCCTGCTGAACCTTGTGGGCCCAGATGGTGCTTATTTTTAGGCACCTTCCTCTTTCCATGACTAACTGGGAATTGTAAAGTATGGAGCTGGGTCTAAGAGCCAAAGCAAAGTCTCTATTTTCAGGAAAGCATTACAGCTGGGGAGAAGCTTTGGGTCAGCAGTCTCCTGGGTTCCTGCCCCTCTGTTAAAGGGAGAGATGTCTGTTCACCCCTAAGCACAAATGGGGGCATGGACTTGGGGCTGAGGAAGCCCTGAGAACATATCAACCCCAAATGACTGCAGCTGGTGGAAAAGGAGCCCCAGCGAAGAGCTGCTGCTTGAGTGTTACCCCGATGCTGCCCCTGATGAGATGATTCTGCACTGAGGGGCTTTCAGCAGTTAGTCTGGGCCTGCCTGGGCCACTCATCCACCCGTGGGCAGGACTCCAAGCCTCCAACTTTCATCTGGCTCTTTGCTCCAGGCCTTGCCCACACTGCATCAAGGCCAGCCTATCATGACGCTCTCATGTCCTCAGAAGGCACCTGGCAGAGAAGCTCAGTGTGGGCAGAAAAGAAGTACAAGGTTTTCTGAGAGTTCACTGAGTAAATACAGTGCATATAGACTACGAACCTCAGTCAATTCACTTGGGTATGTAAAAAATTGTGTGTTACCCATTCTTCTCATTCTTGAAATCAGTGTAATTCTGACTCCAAGCTCCATTCTCACTGGACCTAGAAGAAGTTAAACCTATGCTTTCTTGCGTTTCCTCCTGCAAATATGTAAAGGTCCTTGGGTCTTACTAGCTTCAAGATGGGCAATTCCCTCAAGGTGTCAGTGTGGGTCCACACTGGCTGTGGCTGAGACACCCATTACCCCAGGTTGTGCTGCTTCTTTGCCAAGGTTAGAAATCTCAGATGAAACACGGGAACACAAATGGTAGAACCCAAGCCTCCTACAGGTGCCCTTCCTGTCAACACTTCCCCCCTGAGGCCTTATCACAACCTGAGTTAGGGTACAAATTCTGAGGGCAGGACCTCTCTCTCCCTCCCGGTCACCAGAAATCTCTCCTTCCAGCCTTATTGTTTCTCAGATGGCCTGTTCCACTCCAGCCCGCTCCAGGACACACGTCAACCATTTAGGATCTTAGGACACAGTCTTGAATTTCATTAAAGCTTTTTGTGCTTTCAACCCTGATAAATTCCCGAGATAAACAATCACAAAGCTTGGCCAACATTAGGGGTTAGGAACTCCATTTGAAATAAGGCATAGGTAGCCTAAGTGATGTGTACCATGTGTTGGAGGCAAAATCTAGACAAAGAAGCCAGGTGTGCTGATTGTAGGTAAGTGTCTTGTCCAGTATGCCACCAAATTGCAAGTCAGAGAGCATGCAGCAGATACTGGTTTGGGAACCAGCAGGCAAGAAACTGAAGGCTCACTTGTGTTTTATTATCAACACTGGGGAAGCTGAAGAAAACCAGCTAGTGGTGGGCAGGGAGCCAGCAATGGCTTGATTAGATCTTCACTCTGTGGTTACCAGCCAGTGCCATCCAGGGAACGCCTGAATCTGGAGGAGGAGAGGCTGTGCTGCCAGCGCAGCCAGCACCTGTGTTTGACTATTTCTACTGCTTATTTCAAGCAAACAGGCAGTGACGCAAGAAAGGCAGGAAAGAGGACTCTCTGAGCCTGGCATCTGGCGAGGCCATGTTTTACTGAGCATGCACAGTGCTTGTCTTCCACCTTGAGGATAAACCACTTGGCCCTCAGTCAGAAGCTCTCCTAACTAGAAAATGTCTTATTTTGGAAACAAATGCTAAGTAATGAGTTGACTTCCTGGTGTTTCTCTCTCTGAAGTCAGCTTCATATATCTGGGGGCTGGAAGCGATTAGGGGAAGGACTGTTGGAAGCTACATCAGGAAGGTGGTCCTATTTTCTGAGACGCCCTCTGACTTTTTTGCAGAGCATCTCACTTCCCTCGGGACACCCCCACCTTCTCGTGCCTAGCATCACCAGGCCGCCTTGCTCCCTTTCTCAGGATGCCACCCAGACCTGAACTTTCCGGGCACTGTCTCAAGGACAAAAATGATACTGCCTTCTTCATCCTCATCAAAATTGCTATTTTCTGGATGTCATGCTGTGTAGAATCGAGTGGCAGTGGTGAATGGGCCCACATAAATAATTCATTCTAAAACACGAGCCCTGCCAATATTGTTATATAAAAGAAACTTTCCAATGGAGTATAAACTTTATCATGAACTTGAGAATTTGTATCAGCTTTGTTCACTACCGTGATTTGATAGAGAATTATCTCATTAAACCCAACAAAACAGGCCAGTAATAATAATATGGTTAAAAATGAGCCTCAAGAGAAATATTTAGTAACATTTGCCAAGTTTGGAATGTAATACATTATTTTGCTATTGTTGAAATCCTCAGCAATAATAACAATGTTGAAAAAGTACTTTCTCAGAAGAGATGGTAATTTCATAAGTTTAACCCTAATGTATTTGTATGCAGAAAATGAATAATACATTGAGCTCCAAAAGAAATAAGGCCCACGGGGCAAAAAGGATACTACTGGGGAAAGTCAGGTCATTACTAGACAAGAGGCCTGAGACAAAATAAACATGGTCTTGTGCAGAATTTTTTAAACTTCACGTAATGAGTGTTGTGGAACCAATTCCATGAGTTTTAACCAAACTTTTCTTTCTAATGGTATGAAATGGAATGTACTATACCACGGATAGTAGCGTCAGTATACACATGTATAAAATATATATGAGTTTGAATAATATTAAATGTAACTATGAGGATCGTGGTTTAAACTGTTTGAAAGCAATAAGTTCAAGGTGCTGGTTTTAAACTATTTTTAAGCTCAGAATTTTTATGTGGAAGCTTAATACGTAAAATAGATCAAAACAAATCTGCCATCACTGCAGGCACTGGTGAAGGGGGCGGGATTCGGCCCTGTCAGCTCGCTACAATCCACCTTCCTGTGAGCAGCAGAATTTTGAAAACCACTGGTTCAGAAATTATACTGCTCCAGAAATTACACTGCTCCAGAATTACACTCTGTCAGTTCCCCTAGTATAAGCATCAAATTGATTCTTACTATTGAGGTTTGAGAGACCCAAAAATACCACCACCTATCCCACTGAAATTCTGAATTGAGAGAGACAATGGTGTCAAACAGATGAGGGTCAAGTATCAACAAAATACTAATAAAGGCTATGTTGGGGACTGTACTTAAGTGCAAGGTGTCAGTGGATTTCCTAATTTAAACGGCAGAATTAGATAGACCTATGCAATCACGGCAGCACTGGAAACCTGGAAGGCCCCAACCCTAATTCCCACTCAGAGGCAGAGAGACTCAGCAGACAAGCCCATCCCAAAAGCAAAGGGATAGGAAAGGCTAAGCTAGACATGCCTATTCAGAGAAGCCAGGAGTGCTATATTAATTGACACCTCTCCACAAGGAAATAGGAAGCAGGTGGAAAAGAGGCTCCTCTCCATGACACTTAGCAAAATGAAATATGCTTTTTCTTCATAGCACTTACTGCAATTAGAATGAATGTCTGCCTCCCTTAATAGACTTTAGACCCTTTGAAGGCAGAGGCTATATCTATTCTATATACTGTTATGTTGCTAGCATCTAGCACACATTACATGCTCAACAAATATGTGCTGCATGAATAAGACTAATGTAAAAATAGTGTCAATATAATAGAACACCTAAACCCCACTTTCAGTACCAAGGTATTTGAGAATTGAATCATATTCATTCAATGTCAAGCAAAACTGAGGCAGGCCTGCTCTTGAGAGTATTTGAAAGATTGTATTTGCTCACCGTGGTGAACAAAGAAAAAAATTAGTCCTGGCAGGGCATGGTGGCACATGCCTGTATTCCCAGCATTTTGGAAGGCCAAGGCAGGTGGATCACCTGAGGTCAGGAGTTCAAGACCAGCCTGGCCAACATGGTGTAATCCTGTCTCTACTAAAAATACAAAAAAAAAAAATTAGCTGGGCGTGGTGGTGCATGCCTGTAGTCCCAGTTACTTAGGAGGCTGAAGCAGGAAAATCACTTGAACCTGGAAGGCAGGGGTTGCAGTGAGTCAAGATCATGTCACTGCACTCCAGCCTGGTGACAGAGTGAGACTCTGTCTTACAAAAAAAAAAAAAAACAAAAAACAAAACTAGTCCTACTCAAGGAAAAAGAAGCTGTGAAAAAGTAGGAAATCTGCCCCCATGAGAAAGAACTACCAGAGCAAAGCTTCCCCCTTCTGGAAAGTCTATCAGGGTCCTAGAGTTTCCTAGAAGAAAGGCCTTTCTCTCATGTGGTCTCAAGCTCTTCTCTGTGAGTAAAGTATAAATGACTTTCAGCTTCTGTGAGAAAACAACTTTGACTTATCAAGCCTACCTTTTTACGTGGCTTTTGCCTACCAAATCTACAAGGTGATGAAGCTGTTTTAATCAACAAATCCAAGAGAAGTAGCTATTTAAACAATAAGAATTGTAGCCATGTTTCCTCATGCTGTAAGTCCGTGCTCTTAGGGGGCATTAGGTCTCCAGCCACTAAAGAGTCTAAAGAGTCTCATTAGCAACAGCAGCATGTGAGGTCAAGTGGGAATGTACAGAGACACTAAGAACAGCCGTCAGCCAAAAATCTCTCCTTTATTCATCCCATATTATAGACTCCACTGGGGGAAGGCTATGAAAACTCCTATTTAGATTTAAATATATTTTGAGAAGGCAAGCCTCTTTGACCTTTATGTCACACCCCTTATGGACTTACAGCCCATCAGTAAGGGTTATTGATAATTTAAACAGAAATTACTTATACCCTCTCTACAAAAAAAGAGCAACATTTTATTTATTATTTATTTATTTATTTATTTATTTATATTATTATTTGAGACGGAGTTTCACTCTTATCTTCCAGGCTGGAGTACAATGGCACGATCTCGGCTCACTGCAAACTCCACCTCCTGGGTTCGAGCAGTTCTTCTGCCTCAGCCTTCCAAGTAGCTGGGATTACAGGCATGCGCCACCACGCCCAACTAATTTTGTATTTTTAGTAGAGATGGAGTTTCCCCATGTTGATCAGGCTAATCTCGAACTCCCGACCTCAGGTGATCCGCCCGCCTCGGCCTCCCAAAGTGCTGGGATTACAGGTGTGAGCCACAGTACCCGACCAAAAAACCCAACATTTTAATAATGAAAAAACAAATTATTTGTTTTTTCTTCAACTTTTAAGTTCCGGGGGCATGGGCAGGATGTCAAGGTTTGCTACATAGGTAAATGTATGCCATAGTGGTTTGCTGCACAGATCAACCCATCACCTAGGTATTAAGCCCAACATCAATTAGCTGTTCTTCCTGATGTTCTCCCTTACCCTACCCCGACAACAGGCCCCAGTGTGTGTTGTTCTCTCCATCATGTCCATGTGTTCTCATCATTCAGCTCCCACTTATAAGTGAGAACATGCGGTGTTTGGTTTTCTGTTCCTGCATTAGTTTGCTGACAGTAATGGCTTCCAGCTCCATCCATGTCTCTGCAAAGGGCATGATCTCATTCTTTTTCATGGCTACATAGTATTCCATGGTGTATATGTGCCACATTTTCTTTATCAAGTCTATCATTGATGGGCATTTGGGTTGATTCCATGTCTTTGCTATTGTGAATAGTGCTTCAATGAACATACGCATGCATGTATCTTTGTAATAGAATGATTTATACTCCATTGGGTATATATCCAGTAATGGGATTGGAGGGTCAAATGGTATTTCTAGTTCTAGGTCTTTGAGGAATCATCACTCTGTCTTCCCCAATGGTTGAACTAATTTACATTTCCACCAACAGTGTAGAAGTACTTCTTTTCCTCCACAACCTTGCCAGCATCTCTTGTTTTTTTGACTTTTTAATAATCGCCATTCTGACTGGCGTGAGATGGTATCTCATTATGGTTTTGATTTTCATTTCCCTAATGATTAGAGGCACAATTATTTTTAATATAAAAGCACTAGCCCCGGGCGTGGTGGCTCACACCTGTAATCCCAGCACTTAGGGACGCCAAAGTGGGAGGATCGCCTGAGGTCAGGAGTTCGAGATCAGCCTGGCCAACATGGTGAAATCCCATCTCTACTAAAAATACAAAAATTAGCTGGACATAGTGGTGGGCACCTGTAATCCCAGCTACTCAGGAGACTGAGGCAGGAGAATAGTTTGAACCTGGGAGGCGGAGGTTTCAGTGAGCTGAGATAGCGCCATTGCACTCCAGCCTGGGCAACAAGAGTGAAACTCCATCTCAGAGAACAAACAAACAAACAAAACAGCACTAGACTGAATGATAAACTCAAAGTTAAGGATGGTAGTTACCTCTGGGGTGGGGCACACAGTGGAGAGGAAAGGGTTTGGTTACTCAGGAAACGTCAAAGTTAACTATAACATTCTTGTTTTTCAAAGTAGGTAGGCACATAGATTTTTCATTTTATTTTTATTCTTTACCTTTATACTTACTGAATTATTATTGGACTGTTAAAAATTCTATTTTCTAATAAAGCAATAGATTGAGAACAGATGAGAAGAGAAGCATGATCTGTGAACTTGTATTCATGGATCATGAATACAGCTGTTTATTCTTCAAATACTTCAAGTGCCTAGTATGAGCAAGGTACTATGTTAGGTTTTGATAGTGCAAGACTAAATGACACACAGTCCCTCTTTTCAAGGAGTTTTGAGTCTATTTATCTAAAAATTGGCACTGAGTAAGGAATATATACCCATACCTGAACCAATCTGATAAAATTCAGAGCACAAAATTAATTCTGTACAGTAGGATTTCTCTTGAGTCCCCTATCACACGTAATTGACCTGAGGAATTTTGCACAGGCACAGAAAGGGTGAGAACAAAATCATAAGCTGACAGGTCTAAAAGTCTCTGAAGCAGGACATCCAATTTTCTAGATATGTCTGGGGCTACAGGGGCACCCCTCTGTGCCTTGCTCTCTCCTTTTGACAAGTGATGAACAAAATTCAGAATTCTAAGAAATAGCCCCATAGCTAACAGACTGCACCAGGAAATGATGGCCAGCTCACTGAGAAAATTTGTTCTTTTGAAATCATCTTTTAAAATATACACCCATTGCCCATAGCCTTGAGAAAGTGACACATTCGTACAGTCATTTGAAAATATGAGGGTATTTAGCACGTGCATGCCAGCTCATCTCTATTAATGTGAAAAGTCATTTCCTTTTCTTTGAACTAATTTGATTTGGTTTGCTTAAGGGCCTCAATTCCTTTCTTTCACCTTCATTTTAGAGCTGCTGTGAAATTAGCCCTTGGCCCACAGAGAGGCTCCAAATTGTTTTGCCTCCTTGCTCATGCATACCATATTTCATACCTGTGACATACAACTCATTTTTATTTGCCAATTATTTTGTAAGACAAAGAGAGGTTGAATCTCATTACAAAGAGGTAAGAAAGACATCTAATGTGCTAAAATATTTTAAAAGAAATTGAAGTGAACACGTGTTGTGGATCTATTGGCAAAATAATCATTATGTTCAAGTGAGAAGTGTCTAATAAAGATGTAGCCTATGAGAACTAGGAAGGTAAAGCAGAAAGAACATGGGATTTAGTACAAGGAACACTTCTTTTAAATTCTAGTTCAGTCACTTGTTAGTCACATGACCTTCGGCAGGTTCTTTGCCTTTAAAATAGGGATAAAAAAATCATACTCTTGAGAATTAAATGACAGAATGAAAGTCCATGAGCCACTACCAAATAGTAGATGCAGAACCCTTGATATTTTCATGATATGCTATGTTAAAACAATGTTAAAGTATAATTGACAAATGTAAAACTTAAGGAAAGTGTTATTATCTGCCAAAATTCGTGTTGCTGAAATTCAGGATGTTCAAAATTGATCTGACAACTCAATAGACAGTATATAAGCACTGAATTACATCAGTTGTAGAATACCACATGGCAGTGACTTTTCAATTTTAGTTTGTAAATATATATAAATAACATGGAAGTTGTGAAAAATAATAAGGTACTGGGTTCTCCCTCTAGAGAAGCTGGTTTACTATGCCTGGCACGGTCTAGTAATCTGTATCCTTAATGTACCTCCCAGGTAATTCTAATGGAGATGATCCTTAACCATATTTTGATCAATTCAGCCTTATGCAAAATGTATTTATGTACTTAGAATTTATTTACAAGACTTAAAAAAAAGATGGCTCAGATCAGCCACCACCTTTTATACTAAAAACTATCATTTCCAGGATATCAGTGGAAATGGTAGAAAGATCTCCAAAAATCTGTTCCTCTATAAAATCAATGAGAATATGGGAAAATTTCATGAAAATCAACTTCTTTCCGAACCCTAGAAATTAGTGAAAGGCTTACAACTATCTGGGAAACATTTATTCAATATAAATGGTTGAATCATAATAAGCACAGCAAGATTTTAGGAGATTTAACTTGCCCTTTTCCCATTCTACCTTCCACAGCTCTGAAATAGCCTTGGAAATAGCTAAAACTAGAACTAGGCAGAAGACCAACAAGAAAATGGATAGAAAACATTGACAACACTATAAGCCTACTAGATCTAACAGATATCTATAGAACACTCCATCAAGCAACAGCAGAATACACATTCTTTTCAAGTGCACATGGAACACTCTCCAGGGCAGACCATGTGGTAGACCTAAAATGAGTCTTAATAAATTTTAAAAGATTGAATTCATGCAAAATATGTTCTCTAACCACAAGGGAATAAAACTAGAAATCAGTAACAAAAGGAAATTTGAGAAATACACAAACATGTGAAAATCAAACAATATATTCCCAATTAATAAAACAGAAATCAGAAGGAAATTTTAAAATATTTTGAAATGAATGAAATGAGAGCACCACATGCCAAAACTTGTGGAATATAGCTAAAGCAGTGCTTAGGAGGAAATTTACACCTGTAAATGCCGATTTTAAAAGGAAGATATCAAATTAATAACCTAACCTTCTATCTTAAGACCTCCCACTAAGGGAAAAAAAAAAAAAAAAAGAAAAAGAGCAAATTAAACCCCAATCCAGCAGAAGGAAAGAAATACCAGAGATTGGAGTAGAAATAAATGCTACAGAGAATTTTTAAAAAATAGAGAATATTGATGAAACCAAAAGTTGGTCTTTGAAAACAGCAAAACTGACAAATCTTTATTTAACTAGACTGACCAAGAAAAAAGAAACACTCAAAGGTTTAGAGGGTTTCACTGGAAAATTCTAGCAAGTATTTAAAGAAGATCTAACACCAATCCTTCATGAAACAAGAAACAGAAGAGGAGGAAACACATTGCAATTCACTCTATGAGGCCAATATTACCCTGCAACCAGAACGAGAAAAAGATATCAAAAGAAAATTACAGACCAATATCCTTTATGAATGTAGACACAAAAATCCTTAACAAAATATTATTAGGTAGCAAGCTGAATCCAGCAACATATGAAAGAATTATACACCATGACCAAGTAAGATTTATTCCAGGAATGTGGTTTGGTTAACTACGGGGAGAAAAATCAATCAATGTAATATGCTGTATTAATAGAATAATGGACAGAAACCACATAATCATATCCAAAGACACAGACAAAGCATTTGATAAAATCCAACAGCCTGCCATGTGAAAATACTAAAGACACTAGGAATAGGAGGGAATTTCCTTAACCTGATAAAGAGCATACATGAAAATTCACAGATGACATCATACATAATGATGAAAGAGTGAAAACTTTCCCTCTAAAATCAGAAGCAAAGGGTAGATGTCTGCTGTCACAGCTTCCTTCACCATTGTACTGACTGTTCTAATCAGTAGTCAGGCAAGAAAATAAAAGGCAACCAGATGGAAAGAAAGAAATATCTCTATTCACAGGTAACATAATCTTATATATACAGTGTACTTAGAAATCCATGAAAAAACCTATTCAAACTAATAAAGAAGTTCACTCAGATTGCAGGCTATAAAATCACACATAAAAGCAATTGTATTTCTGTATACTAGCAATGAACAACCAAAAAATAAAACTAAGGGAAAAAATAAATTTATAATAGCATCCAAAAGAAAAAAATACCTAAAAATAAATTTTATCAATGTTGTGTATGACTCGTATACTGAAAACTACAAAACGTTATTGAAAGAAACTAATGAAGACCTAAAAAAAAAAAAAAAATAGAAAGCTATCTTCATGAACTGGAAGACTTCATATTGTTCAGAGGGCAATATTATTAATCTATAGATTTAACACAATACCTATGAAAATTCCAGCTGCCATTTTTACAGACATTAACAAATCAATTCTAAAATTTATATGAAAACACAAGCAACCTAGTATAGTCTAAAGAAATCTTGCAAAAGAAGAGTAAAGTGAGAAGACTCACACTTCTGGATTTTAAAAGTTACTACATAGCTATAATCATCAAACTTTTGCTACTGTCATAAAGATAGACATATAGATCAACAGAAAATTGAAAAATCTATAAATAAACCTGTACACTTATGGTCAATTGATTTTCAATAAGGGGTACCAGGATCATTCAATGGGGGAACTAATAGCCTTTTCAACTGCCGTTGGAACAGCTGGCAATCCACATGCAAAAGAATGAATTTGGACCCCCAACTTCAAATCATATCCAAAATTAACTCAAAATGGATCAAAGACCTAAATGTAGAAGCTAAAACTACAAAACTCTTAGAAGAAAACATAAGTGTAAACCTTCATGGCCTTTTGAGTTCAGCAATGGTTTCTTAGATGTAACACCAAAAGTACAAGCAAGAAGTTAAAAACCAGATAAATTAGACTACATTAAAATTTAAAACTTTCATACTTCAAAGGACACCATCAAGAAAATGAAAACCCACAGAATGGGAGAAAATATTTACATATCATATATCTGATAAGGGCCCATATTCACAATATGTAAAGAACTCCTGCAACTCAAGCATAAAAACACAAGTAATGGGCCGGGCGCGGTGGCTCAAGCCTGTAATCCCAGCACTTTGGGAGGCCGAGACGGGCGGATCACGAGGTCAGGAGATCGAGACCATCCTGGCTAACACGGTGAAACCCCGTCTCTACTAAAAATACAAAAAATGAGCCGGGCAAGGTGGCAGGCACCTGTAGTCCCAGCTACTCTGGAGGCTGAGGCAGGAGAATGGCGTAAACCCGGGAGGCGGAGCTTGCAGTGAGCTGAGATCCGGCCACTGCACTCCAGCCTGGGCGGCAGAGCGAGACTCTGTCTCAAAAAAAAAAAAAAAAAAAGAAAAAAAGTAATGAACAACCTAAAAATAAAGGGAAATTAATCAATTTATAATAGCATCCAAAAGAATAAAATATCTAAAAATTTTGAAAAAGAAGAGTGAAATTGGAAGACTCACCCTACAGAATTTTAAAAGTTTCTAACTATCTATAATCATCAAAATGTTGTTACTGACATAAAGATAGACATAGGTGAAAAGGATATAATGTTTAAATGAGCAAAGGATGTAAAAGGACATTCTCCAAAAAGGATATGCAAGTGTCCAATAGGCACACGAAAAGATGCTCAACATTTATCATTAGAGAAATAAAAACCAAAACCATGAGATACTACTTTATACCCACTAGAATGATTAAAGTAAAAAAGCCAGACAATAAGAATTGTTTTCAAGGATATGGAGAAATCTGAACTCTCATACATTACTGGTGGGAATGTAAAATATGTCAACAGCTTTAGGAAACGGTTTGACAATTCCTCAAAAAGTTTACCAGAGTTACCATGTGTGTAGCAATTCCATTCCTAGGTATATACCCAAGAGAATTAAAAATATGTTCATAGTAACATTATTCATAGTAACCAAAAAGCAGAAACTAGAAATCCAGTTTACCAGTATACCACTGCTTAAGAGTCTGGGCTGCCTTTGCAATTAAAGAGAGCTGGCCTTGGGAGGCCAAGGCAGGTGGATCACCTGAGGTCAGCAGTTCTAGAAGAGCCTGGCCAACATGGTGAAACCCCGTCTCTACTAAAAATGAGAATTAGCTGGGCATGGTGGTGCACACCTGTAATCCCAGATACTCGGGAGGCTGAGGCAGGAGAATTGCTTGAACCCGGGAGGCGGAGGCTGCAGTGAGCCGAGACTGTGCCACTGCACTTCAGCCTGGGCAATGGAGAGAGACTCGTCTCAAAAAAAAAAAAAAAAAAGTGACAGAGAGAGAGAAAGAGCTGGGTTTCAATCCCATTTCTATTTTTGATGACCTTGAGCAAGTTATTTAACATCTTTAAGCCTGTTTTCTCACCTCTAAAATATGACCCATAACATTACCTACCCTAGAGGATCGTTGTGATGGTTAAATGAGATAGTACATGTCATATTCCTAGCATAGTGCCAGGCACATAGTAAGTAAATAAGCAAGATCTTGGGAATTTACTGTCTATTTAGTAGTTTTCCAAAACTAATGTGGAGAATTTTACAAATAAGCTTGTATAGTGTCATATATCATTTTTGAGTTAAAACACAAGACATTTTTTACAAGACTCTTCTGTGCTCATGAAGACCTTTACTGCAAAGGAGTGAAGGATGAAATAACTTTCCCCGCAGTGATCTCTACTGCTGTGTTAGGGGAGAAGTCAACATGTTCAACTATTGTACAGGAGTGTTTCTGGTAAAAGAACAGGCAAACCAAAGAGAATATTATTGCTAGTAGCATTTTACAATAAGGAGCAGCAACCCCAAGAGATAGGCAGGACTTAACAATTATTTATCCAAATGTTACCAGAGAGCACTACTGTTACAAGAGGTTAAATCACTTTGGCTAAGTAGAATCCACATCTCATTCTTAACCCAGTACTCTTTTCTCACACATTTTGCCTCTCCTTAATCATTTATGTCGTGACAGAAAGGACAGACCTGATTTTCCTTTTATCTCAATGACTTAATGTTAGGGCACTCTGAAATAGCAACATTTTCTTTGTCACAGTCCCAGTAACCACTGAGGAAAATACTCTTCAAGAATCCAAGAGGAGAGGCAGGGGGATCTCTTGAGCCCAGAAGTTTGAGGCTGCAGTTACATATGACCGCGCCATTGCACTCCAGTCTGAGCAACAGAGCAAGACCCCATCTCTAAAAAACAAGAAAATAGATAAATACATAATAATTTTAAAAAAGAATCCAAGATGAAACCTGTATTTACCCAAAACCATCCAATATTGGTTTATATTTTTCTAAGGGTAAGATTGGGCAAACAATGTATTTTAAGTTATTTTTCCATCATCTAAGATAATTCTCGTATCATTTTAGCTGAAATGTGAAATTTTTACTTGAAAAGTGCAGTGCCCTCTGTACCAATGGGGATAATCTATGATAAAAATATCAGCCTCCCTTGTATCAGGGTCTCCACTAAAGATCAGGGTCTCCACTAAAGATCTCGAGACAATATCCAGATGTTAAGTATCAGGTTCTCCACTAAAGATCTCGAGACAATATCCAGACGTTAATGTCTAGGTATCAAAGAAAGAGAATATTATTTCATTTCCACTAGAAATGATGCTTAAATTTTTCAATTTAATTAAATTGTCCAATTATTTGGATGACTACTCCATCAAAAATCTTAAGATTAAAAGCAAGACCTAGGGCCGGGCGCAATGGATCACGCCTGTAATCCCAGCACTTTGGGAGGCCAAGGTGGGCGGATCACGAAGTAGGGAGTTCGAGACCAGCCTGGCCAGCATGATGAAACCCTGTCTCTAAAAAAAATACAAAAAATTAGCCGGGCATGGTGGCATGCCCCTGTAGTCCCATCTACTCGGGAGGTTGAGGCAGGAATTGCTTGAACCTGGCAGGCGGAGGTTGCAGTGAGCCGAGATCGTGCCATTGTACTCCAGCCTGGGCGACAGAGTGAAACTCCATCTCAAAAAAAAAAAAAAAAAACTAGTGTTAAAATTTACAGTGATTACCATTAAAATATTAACCTATTATCCTGACACACAGCAAGGATTTGCAGATACAGATGTTGACATTTTTCTCATTTAATCCATTTATAGGTATATTTCCAAATCTGTTTCCTTTTTATATTTCCCACAAATAATTATCAAGAATCTACTATACTACTTTTCAGTAATAAAAAGTAACAAACTACTAATACACAAAACAACATGGATGAATTTCAAAAGCATTAGGCTATGTGAAAGAAGCCAGACACAAAAGACTGCCCAGTGTATCGTGTCATTTATATGATAGTCTAGAAAAGGCAATATTATAGGAAGGTAATACAGATTGGTATTTCCAGGGGGTAGAGGTGAAAGCGAAGTAGAAGACTGAGTGAAGAGGGGCATGAAGGAATTTGGGGAGTGATGTAACGCTTCTCTATCTCAATTATGGTCAAGATTACGTGACTCCATACATTTGTCAAACACATGAAAGCATATGCTTCAAAGTGTAAATTGTATTATGTATAAATAATTATTCAGTTTAATAAAGAAGTCATAAAAGCCCTAGCTGTAGCATCCACCTGGCAAACATATCAAATCATATAGAACCTACAGTATGTCAGAAGTGTGCGTAGCTCTGGCAATAGCCAGGGATAGACATGACACCTGATTTCAGGAGCTTGCATCTACAGTGAGAGACAGGTTTTTTTTGTTTTTGTTTTTGAGACGAAGTTTGCTTTTGTTGCCCAGGCTGGAACGCAGTGGCGCAATCTCGGCTCACTGCAGCCTCTGCCTCCCAAGTTGAAGCAATTCTCCTGCCTCAGCCTCCTGAGTAGCTGGGATTACAGGCACCTGCCCACATGCCAGGCTAATTTTTTTGTATTTTTAGTATAGACGGAGTTTCACCATGTTGGTCAGGCTGGTCTCAAACTCCGGGCTTGATGTGATCCACCCACCTCAGCCTCCCAAAGTGCTGGGATTATAGGCATGAGCCACCGCACCCGGCTAAGACAGACTTTTAAAAAAAGTATCACAGGAAAAATGTATACTCACAAATTTGGGTAAACACAATGAAGGGAGTGAGGGGAACAGAAAACAGAGAGACCTAGTTTAGACCTTTGTGAATTATTAGGGTTTTGATTTGAGATTTTTTTTTTTTAATGCCAAGACTTGTCTCTGGGAGTTTCTAGGATCACAAGTTCATGTAGAGCCCAGAGGAAACATGGGTCTTTCATTTAGTCGCTTGGGTCCTAGAAACTGGGAGAAGCTTGGGTGAGAGGCTGCAAAATAATGAGAGTCTATTAAGCCATTAAAATTCCAGGGCATTTCCATTCCCGCTGGAGTTCCTGGACAAGGGAACAAACTTGTGTGTGAGATTGTTACTCATGGAAAATGCAGGTTTCGTTAAGATCATTTGTATGTTATCAATAAAAATGTGTAATATGTATGAGCTTGATACTTGTCTGCTCCTTGCCTCTCATTCTATCTAATTAGCCGTGCGTAGGAGGTGCTGAATTGCAACAGCCCCTTTATTTTATAGTGATATTCCCAGTACAGCTTGAGATGTATTTGGAACATAACAGAGAAAATTAAACCGTTCCTCTGGCCCTAATATAAAGAAAATTCTGTGGGCTCACACCTTCACTGAAACTGTTTACACACTTGAATTACATTCTCTCTCTGGTGATTAAGATGAGAAAGAACCTGCCCTATTAGTAAAATACTTTCAGCATTACCAAAAAAGAAAATTCAATCCATGATTGGGTAATACAGAAATTAACAAGCACCCACTTTTCAAAAATCACTATGTACACAAACACATAGTATAAATGTATGCACACACACACATTCTTCAGGAGAAGAAGAGAAAATCCAACTTTCAATATTTGTAAAAGTGATTAACAGTAAAATCTTCTTCACCCCCAAGCACTTTAAACACGAACTTACTACCAAAGTAAACCACAGGAGTGTAATTATAATAATAGCTAATTCTTATTTGGTACTGTGTGCCAGACATTCTTCTGCAAGCTTTAAACATATTCATTCATTTAAACTCTCATTACCCCATAAGGTAAATACATTTGGCCCTTGAACAATGCAGAAGTTATAGTTGTCAATCCTTGCACAGTCAAAAACTCCAAGCATAATAGAACTCTCCAAAGCTTCGCTACTAATAGCCTATTGGTGACTGGAAACCTTACTGGTAACATGAAGAGTTGATTAACACATATTTCGTATGGTCTATGCATTATGTACTGTATTCTTACAATAAAGCAAGCTAGAGAAAAAATGTTATTTAAAAGACATAAGAAAAATATATTTACAGTAAAATGTTATATTTATTGATACCATAAGTTTATGCCATCTGTTTATAAGATGAATTACCTGTCTGAAATGGCAGTAACCACCACTGCAAGCCTCAATCTATGGTACATATCAAGCAATTCAACTTTTTCTTGTAATGTCATGACCTTTCTCTGCTTCTTGGGAGCATGTCCAGCAGCATCACCAGTGGCACCTCACATGGAACCCATGGTGTTATTCAAGGTTTACAATGTTGCACTAAACATGACGGAAAATACATGAAAACTGTGAGAGATCACTTTTTATTGCAATATCCAATTTACTGGAGAGACAAACTGCTCATGTGGAGATGATTAGCATTAAACAGCATTTTCAACAGATATCTGCAATACTTGAGCTCAGTGCGGTAGCAATAGGAGGTGGCTGCAAAATTATTACAGTATGTGCCACAGTTCATTTTATACAGTTATAATTTAATATTGTGTCTTTATATTTGTTTACATTTCTCTTGATTGGGAATGATGCCATGAATGGTCTGTAAGTGTTTGTGTGCGTAAGTTTTAATAAATGTTCACTTTTTATAATAGCTTTGTGTATATCTTATGTTAGTAAATGATAAGATAGACTAATATCTACATGTATTTTATGCATTCATAACATACTTAACTTTTCTTAATTTGGGGGCTATTTCTAGGGTATGCAGTTCATCTGCAAGTTTTTTCAAATTGTCTCAAATCTCCAAAAAATTTGCCAATATATTTATTGAAAAAAATCCATGTTTAAGTGGACCCATGCAGTTCAAACCCATGTTGTTCAAGGGTCAACTGAACTACCTTCACTTAACAGATGGAGAAACTGAGGCTCAAATAAGCAAAATAACTTGCCCAGATCACACAGTTAAATGAGTAGAGATGGGGTTGAAACTTAAGCTGTTTGACCCCAAATGTATCCATTCTGCATTCTGTTGACTGATGTCAGTTTCATCCACTATGTATAGATATGCATATGTTTTGACACCCAGAGAAGTAGTTTTACTTAATGTTGAAATTATTATAGATGTGTATGTTCTAAATTTTCACCATACATTAGCTCCGCTTATTCACAATCAAAGATAACTTTCCTCTGTTTAAGAAAAATACAACTAGATCAGGTAAATAACCAAAACCTTCAAAGATATCAAGTTGTTATTTTGAGCATAGTGATGAATTCAAACTCTGGAAAGGTAAAGCTTCTTGGATTTTCACACGGTATCAAATATTAAAAGAGGCCAGGCACAGTGGCTCACACCTGTAACCCCAGCACATTGGGAGGCCAAGGCAGGTGGATTACTTGACGTCAGGAGTTCGAGACCAGACTGGCCAACATGGTGAAACCCCATCTCTACTAAAAATACAAAAATTAGCCAGGCTTGGTGGTGCACACTTGTAATCCTAGCTACTTGGGAGGCTAAGTGGGGAGAATCACTTGAACCCGCGAGGTGGAGGTTGCAGTGAACCAAGATTGGGCCACTACACTCCAGTCTGGGCAAAAGAGCAAGACTCCATTTCAAATATAAATAAATAAATAAATACATAAACAAATAAATTTATTATATATTTATTATACATATATTAAAAGGAGGATAGGGTAAGACTGGGCATAAGGGTGAGTAATATAGATATATTGGGTGAGTTACCATTTAATTTTACTGACCTAAAAAATTTTAAACAACATACCAAGTTCTGCTAACACCTGCAAAATGTACTCCCCACTCCTTGATCCATCCCTCCACTTCTCCTCCCATGTTGTGTGTTTTCAGGCCACAGTTGGGCCTGAGAGTATAGTGACCCACACCTTCTCCATGTCTCTTTCTTTTATGTATTTAGTTTTTTGAGATGGAGTCATGCTCAGTCACCCAGGCTGGAGTGCAATGGTGCAATCTCGGCTCACTGCAACCTCCAGCTCCTGGGTTCAAGCGATTCTCCTGCCTCAGCCTCCCGAATAGCTGGGACCACAGGCATGCACCACCACGCCTGGCTAAGTTTTTTGCATTTTTAGTAAAGACGGGGTTTCACCATGTTGGTCAGGCTGGTCTCAAACTCCTGACCTCAAATGATCCATCCCCCTCGGCCTTCCAAAGTGCTGGGATTACAGGTGTGAGCCACTGTACCCGGCCCATGTCTCTTTCTTAGCCCATGTCCCTGTTCTCAATAAGACCCATTCATTAGGTGTGACCCCTTTGCCTGTACACTCCCCTGCACTGGCTTTCAGGCCCTGATTACAGCTCTGACTAGCCTCCTAAGATCACCAGCATCCCTACCACTACACACAAGGCCATGTAGTTTTCTTGGATCAAGCAGCAACAATATGATACTCTGTCTTCAGTTCAATCTCCAGCCTCTCAACATACTATTTCCTTTTGGGTTACACAATAGAAAATTAGAGCATAAAATGTAAAGATTAAGCTTTCTCATGTCAAACGATATCTACATTATGCCTTTTAATGGGAATTTCATCTGAATTTCATGCCAAATCCATATGACAAGCAGTAAGCACTGACCTTGGGACAAATTCAATAGGAAGGTGAAATGAAGGACAATATCAAAGCAGAAATGACAATGTGGTAAGTGTAAGGCCTTTGGCAATGTTTGGGGGATAACAATAGATTTTAGTCTGCCAAGAAATAGGTTATATTTGTTGAGTGCTAAATAGGCATTGTTGTGAGATGTGGAGAACAGGAGGTGAGGGAATCATGACACAAAGTAACTGTCTCTAAAGTGTTTGTGCTCTAATTGTGAGGAGAACACATATGTATAAATGACAGGTGAAAACGGCATCCAAACTGAACACCTATGTGCTAAGAATAACATGCTGATTAGAAGGACATGAGGATAACAGCTGGGCGCAGTGGCTCAAGCCTGTAATCTCAGCACTTTGGAAGGCCAAGGCGGGCAGATCAGTTGAAGTCAGGGGTCCAAGACCAGCCTGGCCAATATGGTGAAACCCTGTCTCTACTAAAAACACACAAAAAATTCACCAGGTATGGTGGCAGGTACCTGTAATCAGGAGGCTGAGACAAGAGGATCACTTGAACCCAGGGGGTGGAGGCTGCAGTAAGCCAAGATTGTGCCACTGTATTCCAGCCTGGGCAACAGAGCAAAACTCTGTCTCAAAAAAAAAAAAAAAGAAAGAAAGAAAGAAAGAAAGAAAAGAAAAGAAAAAAAGAAGGACATGAGGATAAGCAGCTTCTCAGAGAAGGCTGGATTTTGAAACACACTGTGAAGTTGGTAAGGAAAGCTAACTACCAGCAAAGTAGTGGGGGAAATTCTTTAGATTATCATGTAAGGAGATGTTCAGAAATTTGACCCAATAAGAACTAAAATTTTGATAATTGGCTATTAGGCAAGGGAAATTATTATTTCAAAGCTGCCAACAGTTTTCTGTTTATTTGTTTTAAATTTAGCTGGAAGTGAAGGCATCATAAATGGTAGTAGTGGGAACAGCGTTTTGATTAGGTAAAAAGAAAGCCCAAATTCAAATCTCGGATAGAAAATGTGAGACTATGAAGAACAAACTGCTCTGTATGATTTAACACAAGGTTATCATCATTGTGGACTGAAGTGTCTGTCTTGAGGAAGAGAGGATTTTCTCAACTCTCTAGGGCCAGTGATGGCCCAACAGCTAGGGCTGCAGGTAATGGGGACATGGTCAAAGGCCATGGTGTGTTAAGCTGGTTTCCGCACGATGGTGGTAGGACTAGGTTTAGAAGAAGGTTGAAAGAGATGACAAAGAGGGAACTCTTCTTGAGGGCTTTGCCAATAAACCCTAGTGACAGCTAATATCGAGGTTCCTTTTTCTGTTCTGCAAAATAATTCTCTTCTGTTATCCCCAAACCTTTGGTAATGTTTTGCTAACTACATAGTCTCGTCTCAGAAGTGCTCACAAAATTAACTGTGTCCACATTGAGACTTAAGCAATCTAAGCATATCCATAGCAGCCTGGGGAAACAGTTTGAAATTGCTGGAATCCACCCACATTGAAGCCTAGAGAGCATTAAGCCAGACAGAGAGAAGGCAAGTAAGAGCTCATTAAAGGCTAGGCTTCTTCCTGATTTGGGGGTAAGAAGAGAGCTTGTGGGCTGTTAATAGGTATTAAATAAAAAGTAACCCCTGGAGAACTTGAGCCATCTCAGTGTTGATCACATAGGAGACCCTGAAAGCTTAGATTTCAGGCTTTATAAATTAAAAACCTAGAGATGCACCACTCACTGGAAATTTCCAGGGATGAGCACTGGGTACTTGTAATTAGCTGTACCTAGCTATAAACCCTGAACAAGTCTGATAACTTCTCTGAGCCTCACTTTCATCATCCACAAAGTGAAGGAAATTAGATCATTCTAAAATATCTATTAGATCAAAAGTTTTGCAATCCTGTCTACCCCTGCCCCCGATGTCCTCTATAATAGGAAACCTGAAGAAATATAAAAGAAAATGCAAAGTTAAAAGAAAAAGAAAGTCATTGTAGCAAATATCATGTATCCTGATGGTCAATAGCTATATATTATACTGCTGTTCCTTATGATATTATGGTTTTTATAAGATATATTATCTATCTACCTTTTTAGAAATTCTTATTTTGTTTAGTGACTAATCACTCTTACCCACAGTGTTGTCTTCTTCATCTGATTAGTGCTTATCTCTTACTTTATTTCATTACTGTCTTCTGTGTTCCCTATTAAAATGAAAGTGCCCTGAGAGCCTGTCCGTTTTCTTTACTTATGTGTTCCCAGCACCTAACACAGTATCTGGCACATGGTGGATATGTGATAAATATTTTTGACTAAATAAGTGAAGAGTAAATAAATGATACTCCCTGTATCTTCACTCTTTTAGAAGATCCGACATTGAAGTAGTTAACTTCTATTACATTCAATAGATAATACTCAATAGATAATAACCCAAAACAAGGTTGCAGTACATAATAACCCAAAAGTAGGATTGCCTACCAATTCTTTTGGTCATCTATCATATAAATACTAACTATATCCAACAGATTTCCTTCCAGTGAAAGTGTTTGATCAGATGAAGTATGGTGCCCTAGGATCACAAAAACAGTTACTTTATGAATTGAGATATCTTAAAATTTGGGATGAGATTTTCTTTTTTATTTGTCTTTCATTTCCAATAATCCAAGACCTTGACAACATGAAAAATATCAAGAGAAAAGTCATGCTGGTTGAGTAGGAATGAGGAACCAATGTTAAAACCTGTTAACACCACCTGGTCTCAAGAGAGTACGTCACCATCATCACCTCCATCAATCATTAAAAGCAATGAAGCTGTTACATAATCAAAGCACAATAGCATGAATTAATAAGACCAAAAAACAGCTTTCTGCCCAAATCTTTGCAAAATGAATCCTCCATCTACAGAGCAAAACCCAATATTCTCCTGTCTAGGCCTATTCCTAAGGCCTACACAATTTCAAAGGTCCAGCCAAAACTCTCAAGCTAGAGGCTCCTAACAGAACTAAAATTCTTTGGAGGTCCACAAAACAATTTAATCTTATCAATAATACTGGTGAAGCTTACCCACGAAGGCACCATTTTTAGCAGGGGAAGCTAATCTCAGCTCTTTCCACATTTATTTTTTAAGGGAGAAATGGGCCAGAGTTAGTGTTGGAAGAAACCTAGAGGGAGAGAAGAAAGCTGAATGGTGTCAGTACATTTTCCAGCTAGACATAACAAAAACGGAAGTAAAATCTGTGGGATGGAAACTCAATTATTTATAGAGCTAGCCTCAGAAAATTCCAGCATCAGCTCTGAAGACTTTGTAGAATGCCACTGGGGTGATAGAATGCTCTAAAACATTGACAGAGCAGGCACTGGAACAGCTTAACAGCTAGAGAGAGTTATGCTGCGAGTATACACATTTTCATGACTTGGGTCCAAGGGTTACATTGCTAGTTTCACCAAATACCTTTTGTCTTTTTTGAAGCTAAAATAATGGTTAATATAAAATAGGTTTATTTTCCTAGCCTCAAAGTCCTTAAAGAGTAAATTGTTTAGATAAAATCAGTAACACTCACTATTAAAAGAGGGGATCAACCTGTATCCACACACAATTTGTATTATTTTTAAAAACAGCTTCCCACTCTGCTCCATCTTGTGTGAACATCTTTCCATTAATTGCTTGTCTTTCCCTCTCCATGCACACATATACCCACAGTACTTTAGTAACAGCTAATACATATTTAGGACTGGCACTTACAGACAGGACTAATATACTCTATGTCCAGACTGAGAACACACCCCTTGTAATACACACCAAGCACCAATTTGCCATTCACAGCCTTAGTCCTGCTCTATTCTTAGCTATTGACCTGGCTTTTCCTTTTCCATTTCCGTTTTACTCTTGAGCTCTATCATCTGGTGTAAATTTGTTTCCTCACAATGATCCTGGTTCTAATCTTAGCCTCATGTCACTTTGGATTTCACCTCTATTGCTTCAACTTTGTCGCCACAATGTCTCCCTAGTAACACTTGACCAACAAAAGAGCATCTGAATTTTTCATAAGTCGTATATTCTCCTTTCATCTAATAGACACTTTTAAAAACTTTTTTAAATCTAAGAGTAAAAAAAATTGGAGGACTGATGGGTCTTATGATAAATCTATTTTTAATTTCTTTAGAAACCTCCATAATGTGTTCCACAACGGCTGCACCAATCTACATTCCTACCAACATTGTATTAGGGTTCTCTTTTCTTCACAACTTTATCAACACTTTATATCTCTTTTCTTTTTGATAACGGCTGTTCTAACAGGAGTGAGATGATATTTCAATGTGGTTTTGATTTGCATTTCCCTGATACCTAATGATGTTGAGTACCTTTTCATATAATTATTGGCCATTTTATTTATTCTTTGGACAAATGTCTATTCGTGTATTTTGCCCAAATTTTAATTGAATTATTTTTTTTACTATTGCACTGGGCAAGTTCCTTGTTTTTTGATGTTAACCCCTTATCTGACCCATAATTTCCTAATAATAATTTTCTCCCAATCTGTTGGCTGCCTTTTCATTTTGCCGATTAACTCCTTTGCTGTACAGAAGCTTTTCAGTTTTCTGTCATTTCACTGGTTTATTTTTGCTTTTGTTCTCTGTGCTTTGGGTGAGATACTCAAAAAAATCCTTGCCAAGGCCAAATCAATAAACTTTTCCCCTATATTTTTTTCTGGGAGTTTTACAGTTTTAGGTCTTATGTTTCAGTCTTTAATCTACTTTAAGTTTATTTTTCTGTATGGTATTAGTGAAGTTTCATTATTTTGTCTGTGGATACCAAGTTTTCCCAACATCATTTATTGAAGGGACTAGCCTTTCCCCCGTGGTATCTTCCTGGTGGCCTTGTCAAAAATTAGCTGACCATCTATGCATAGGTTTATTTCTGGGCTCTCTATTCTATTCCATTGCTGTAGGAGTCTGTTTTTATGTCAATATCATACTGTTTGATTACTATTTCTTCGTATTATAATTTGAAATCAGAAAGTATGATGCCTCCAACTTTGTTTTTCTTTCTCAAAATTATTTTGGCTACTTGACATCTTTGTGGTTCTATACAAATTTTAGAATGTTTTCTATTTTTCTATGAAAAATGCATTGGAATTTTGATGGGAATTACATTGAATCCATATATTGCCTCAAGCAATACAGACATTTTAACAATATTAAGTCTTCCAATTCATAAACCTGGGATATCTTTCCAGTTAACTGTGTGTTCTTTAATTTCTTTCATCAACGTTTTATAGTTTTCAGTGTGAAGATCTTTCATATCCTTGGTTAAATTTTATTCTTTTGGATGTTATTGTATATGGGATTATGTTCTTGATTCCTTTTTCAGAGAGACCATTATTTGTGTAAAGAAATGCAACTGATTTTTTATGTTTATTTTGTACCCTGCAACTTTATTGAATTCATTTATTAATCAGTTCTAATGAATTTATTTATTGGTTCTAATAGAAAGTAGGAAAGGTGAGATAGTAAGACCTCGATCAATAATTGAAACAGTGGCCTGTAGCAATGATAAGGTAAAGGACAGAGACGGTGACAACCAAAGTCAAGCAGCAGCATCCTGCCAGGAGTTTGATTAGAGAGGACATGATTGGAGACTCCTAGTTTTGTGGAACTGCTTGAAATCAAGAGAGAATATGGAAATACTGAGACAATATCCTCAGTCTAGGATGCAGCACAAAAGGCCACAAGAGTAGGAGATAAAAAATTAGGAATCTAAGAAACCTAGATGGAGACATGTTAATTATCTACTGGTATCTAACAAAAAACCTTCAAGTTAAGTCACTTATCATCTCACAGTTACATCTCACATTTATCATCACAGTACAGTTATCATCTCACAGTTCTGCAGGTCAGAAATTCAAGTGGGCTTCACTAAGTTCTGTGCTCAGGACCTCGTAAGACTGAAATCAGTGTTGGTTAGGCTGGGGTATTATCTAGAGGTTCTAGAGAAGCATCCACTTGCAAACTCATTCTGGCTATTGGCTGAATTCATTCCTTGTACTTGCAGGACTGAGGTTCCTGATCTCTTGCTTGCTGTTAGCTGGGATCTGCTCTCAGATTATAAAGGCCACCCATATTCCTTCCATCTTTGAAGCCAACAGGGGTGTGTCAAATGGCCCTCTTGCTTCAATCTCTTCAACTACCATTATTCCTACTTTAGCCCCACTTGCCACCAGTCAAAGAAAGCTCTCTGCTGTTAAGGGATCATGTGATTGTAACGGGCCCACTGGCTAACCCAAAATAATCCCCTTATTTCAAGGTCAACTGTGTCATATAACATAATCAAAGATATTTCATCACATTCACAGGTTCTGGGGATTAGGCAGAACATCTTTGAGGGGCCAGTTTAGAAATTCTAACTTGAGAAATCCTATTATAGGACTCTAGCCAAATTTATTCTTGAATTATATAAATGTATTTATACTGTGTATTAGTATAAAGTTTTCTATACTGGGTCCTTGTTTTTTCTCAGGTATTAATATGATTTGGCTGTGTCCCCACACAAATCTCATCTTCATCTTGAACTGTAGTTACCATAATCCCCACATGTCATGGGAGGGACCAGGCGGAGATAATTGAATCATGGAGGCTGTTTCCCACATCTTGTTCTCATGATAGTGAGTTAGTTCCCACGGGATCTGATGGTTTTTGAAGGGACTTCCTCCTTTAATGGGCACTCATTCTTTCTCCTGCTGCCTTGTGAAGAAGGACGTGTTTGCTATCCCTTCTGCCATTACTGTAAGTTTCCTAAGGCCCTCCAACTCCGCCAGCCATGCTAAACTGTGAATCAACTAAACCTCTTTCCTTTATAAATTACCCAGTCTTATACATTTTTATTAGCAGCCTGAGAACAGACTAATACAAATATAATGTAGCTTGAGAAATCAGGGATGTATGGATTGTGATTAATCTTAGAAAAAGAAGGGTCTTCAGAAGATAATCTTTGAAATAAGTAAGAAACAATTATCCTCATTTTATACTTACGTACCTAAACCAAGAGAGTTTAAATGAGTCTTGCTCAAAATCACATGGCTCCTGGTGGCAAAAATAGAGCAGAACCTTATTTGTTGCTCTTCACAGCCTCAACACGTTTAAACAAGTGCTTGTTCCCAAAGCTGTTGGAAATCTTTAAGAGTATCTCTAATTGTTTAGCTGCTAGGCTTCTCCATTCAAGCACAAATCAGCATCTCTTGCAGCAAGCCCAAAGATTCAGGATTTCGAGAGTCTTTCCTACTGTTAGTCATTAAGAGCCCAGTTAGGAATCAAATACGCACTTACATTTAGGTAAAACACGCATGGATTTTGCAGGCAGGCAGCTTGAGTTTTGATTAACCTTGCTTTGGGTAAGTTTCTTAAACTCTCTTCATCTGGAAAATGGATGTGATACTAGTACCTATCTCATAGAGCTACTCTGAGGAGTAATTGAAAGAGTGCATGCAAATTGTTCACTTACCATAGTGACAAGATTATATATATATATGTGTGTGTGTGTGTGTGTGTGTGTGTATACACGTTTTTGGTTTTTTTTTTTACTAGATCTCCACATAGATTTCTGATGATAGCAGCTGGATTAGCTACTATGTCTCTGTGGCTATTTCTCATTTCTGCAGCTACCTGACTGAGGGAATGGCCCCACTCTTTTTTCCTGCTCCCGTGGTGTCAGGCTAATTGAATAAAAATAGGAATATACAAATTAAAAGTCTCACACATGCCGCTATAGCAATGCTCTCTCCTCCATTCCTCTGATTACATGCATGCATGCTATTGTAGGCTTAAGACAAATGTAATAGTGATATACAAGGACTCTAGGGTCAAATTAGGGTCACCAACTGTCCCAGTTTGCCCAGGCTGAAGAGTTTTCAAGGACATGAAACTTTCAAGGCAAAAACCAGGATTGTCCCAGAAAAAAAAAAAAGAAAAAAAAAAAACAGGATTTTGTTCACCCTCTGTCAGACTGCCTAGGTTCTATCTTTGGGACCTTAGGCAAGTTACTGACCTTGCTGTGCCTCCATTTCCTTATCTGAATATAGACTATAACGTCTTTCCTTATAAAGTTTTTTTTTTTTTTGAAGAGTAAATGAATTATATAGAGAGTGCTCAGAATAGCACCTAGAATGTAAGAAGCACTCAATACATGTTGCTTAGTATTACAATTACTAATAACTACAGGAAAACATGGAGTAATAAAACTAACACACAAGGGCATGATGGAGGATCCAGAATCTTATGAAGTCCTTAGAGCTCAAGAGTGAAGCATCTAGGAAGGATTCTCCACCCCAAGAATCCCTTACCTTGCCATCATCAGGTCATGATCCTTCTCTGGGAGATCATGAAACCAAACAAAAATAATAATACACTATGACCTCAAGAAAGAATAAGAGAAATACAGATTGAACTACCTTGAGCTAACTTATTTGACTAACCAAAACAAAACAAAGCAAACAAACAAAAAAGCCCCAAACAGAAGTTTGAAAATGCTCAGTTACTAAAGCTGTAAAGAAATAGACACTCACACTGCACTAGAAGGCAGGCAAAATGGCCAGCCCCCATGGAAGGGTATCTGGCAATATCTACCAAAATTACAGATGCATTTCAACCACAGTGCTACTCCTGGGAATCTATCCCACAGTTACTGTTACCTACATATCACAGCATAGATGTTTAAAGATATCAAGTAGAGAACTGTTTCTTATAGCAAAAACTGGAAACGACCTCCAAAAATAGGAGGCCAGTCAAAAGAACTATGGTGTATCTGTATAATGGAATATGGTACACAAATAAAAAAAGGATGAAGAAGCTGTCTATGTATCGACATGGCAAGATCTCCAAAATATATTGTTCAGTAATGAAAAAGCTTGGTGCAAAATAGTGTAATATGCTATCTTTTCTGAAAAAAAAAGAGAAGAGGAAACAAGAATGTATATGTATGCTTGTACATGCAATAAGAAACACTGGAGTTGGGCACAATGGTGTGCACCTATAGTCCTCAGCTACTCAGGAGGCTGAAGCCAGAGGATCACCGAGCCCAGCAGCTCAAGGCTGTAGTGCACTCTGAAGGCACCTGTGAATAGCCACTGCATTCCAGCCCAGACAACATCATTAGACCCTGTCTCTAAAATAAAATTTAAAACACTGGAAAAATAGCAAGAGACTAATTGAAATTACTTATTAATGCCAGAAAGAAACAGGGTAGATGAAGAGCAAGGTGGGAGCAACATATCTCAATTTAGATTTTTAAATTTTGTTTTTATTTTCACCTTGTAAAGTGTACATAACAAAAAATATATTTTTAGGTCGGGTGTGGTGGCTCATGTCTCTAATCCCAGCACTTTGGGAGGCCGAGGCGGGTGGATCACTTGAGGTCAGGACTTTGAGACCAGCCTGGTCAACATGGTGAAACCCTGTCTCTACTAAAAACACAAAAAAATTAGCCAGGCGTAGTGGCACATGTCTGCAATCCCAGCTACTGAGGAGGCTGAGGCAGGAGAATCGCTTGAACCTGGAGGCAGAGGTTGCAGTGAACCGAGATCATGCCACTGCACTCCAGCCTGGGTGACAGAACGAGACCCTGCCTCAAAAAAAAAAAAAAAAAGAAAAAGAAAAGAAAAAGAAAAAAGAAAAACATACACATTTTTAAAAAGCAAAAGCAAAAAATTAAAATCTCCTTTTCTATATCATCCACTTAAAAATTAGCATAGTGTGCTATGATGGCACCTGTGAATAGCCACTTCACTCCAGCCCAGGCAACATCATGAGGCCCCATCTCTAAACCAAAATACATTTAAAAAAGAGAAAGAAACTGGAAAAATAGCAAGAGAGCACTTAACTTCTATAAAATACATCTCATTTGAGAAAACAGGAAATTGTGTTGAAAACAACCCCATGGTATCCTCCATGCACCCAAACAAATAAACAAAAGATTTCTGCCATGTGATTTTGAGGACCACTCCCTGCCAGCTAAGCAGAAAGAAAGCAAGGGCACAGGTGGTGTTCCGGGAATTAGAGTCATATAGGAACTGATTTATATTCCTCTCCCATTTGTATGTAGATCCCAGTAACCCGACAGCGTGGCCAGCATCTGGGGGGAGATAAAACGCAGTGTGTTTTGCCTTTTTCAGCTAGGATGAGGTTCCATTCTCTCATCGTTTTATATTTGCACGATAGGAGATCTGTTCTGCTTCTTATGTTAATTGAAATCGGCTGCTTTGGGCTCTGACACAGGCATTTAGCGCTAACAGTCAATTGCTCTTTCCTCAGCCATCTGGCAAAAGAGTTGAAACCAGCAATTTTCTGAGTCAGAATTAGACATCTGAAAACAAATGTGCACATACGCAAACCTCTTAGAAGTGCAGAACGAAAGAAAGTAGCAGGTATCAGGGTGCTATAAAGCCCACTGTGAAGCAATGGGATCTCTAATAGGGAAACCCAAAATGGTACTTCAGTTTCTGACACCACCACCACCCTTTCCAGCATGCATCAAAGGCACTGGGAATCAGGCTGTCTCTCTCTCCCTTGCCTTCCCTGCTAAATGGCAGGAGTCACCCTAGCTTTGGCATCATTTGGCTTTCACTTGTAGACAGGTGTACTACTCAGATATTCTCACCTTTAGTACTTGAGCAGCCACTTCAACTTCAGCAGGAATTTATGGAGCACCCAAGCTTCTGTGATAGCATCTTCTCCTGGTCCTTCAAGCTCCCTGACTGTTCTTTTTCTCCTCCCCATCATGTATTCCCCTTTCTCCACATGCCCTTTAAATGTTGGTGTTTCCTCAACTTCTGTCCTCGGCTCATCTTACATCATATATTTACTCTCCTGTTGCAGATTTGAGGCTGCAAACAGGAGAGTAAGTATATGATATAAGTTGAGCTGAGGCCTAAAGGGCCTCATTGAAACATGCAAACAGTGCTGGTTTCATTCTTAAGAGGGGGACTCATACTAGACCCTTTCTGATACAGGCTGCTTTTTTCTATGGGCCCATTCAGAGTTTCATGATGAAGCACCAAACTCTCTTCACACAAAAGCAGCAGTGACTCTATATCTGGTTGCCATTTCCTGCCTTCCAATTGAAGTCTTTCCTAGTAAAGAGTTAGGACACCCCCAAACCTGGGCAGAACATATCCCCACCACCACAACCAATGTCAATGGCTCAAAAGCTACACAAGTAAACCTTAAGTATTAGTAAAGCACAAACCATGTCACTTCTAGATGGAAGACTTGCGTCATTCCTGAATCAAACACTCATTTGTGATCCCCATTATGGTGCCATTTGGCCCTAGAAATCCTCTATACATAAAGTGCAAATAATACACAAGTGCTCATCAGGTTAATCTGAGTGATAGCTGTGTCCGCGTGTGCCTGTCCATGCATTGCTCCCAAAGATTAGCTAAGCCTCCACTCCAAGCATCTTTCACCTGCTGAACCCTCTTGCTCTGCCCTTACTCTGGTCCTTCTATCCACATCACTAACAGGGAAGGTTAGTGTAGAAGAGAGACAGGATGTATGAACATTGGATAACACAGGATTTGGGGAGTGTGGTCTTTCCGCCCACATTCACCCTGCCCTAAGTGAGTTATGTTCTTCTTTCCCCTTGTTTCTCGCTCTGTTTTGAATTAATTCAATGAAGTATGAGATTCCAACATATTCATTCCAGCTATGAGCCTTTCTATTCTGTGACCTCTGTAATAACTTGCCTGGTATGGTACTCGTAGGCTATCCTTGCATCAGAGTAATTTCCCACAACATATTTTATTGGCTTCATCTGTATTTTACCTTATGATTACAAGCTACTATTCTTTTTTTTGCGTTTTCAGATTTCCCTTTAATAATTTTGTAATCTAGAAAGTAAGTGTGCTTTTCCAAAGGGTAACATGATCTATTGTGTCTTATTGAACCCGAGGCACTAAGGGCTGAAACTAAGTTTTATCCAGACTAGTTTCCTGTGGGGCAACACGACAGATAGGATGGTGGTCAAGTTTGCACAGGTTGGCTTCTCACCTTATGTAAGAATGTCAGAGATGGTCCACTTGCTCTCTGTCCCCTCACTCCCTGCTGTAGTCAGATGTTTATGACTTATCTGTAGACCCCAGACTAAACTAAAGCATAGCAGCAGCTCAGTGCTGGGTTCTTGGTGCTAGCCTCTATTGCAATTCAGGGTGAAAATACTGGGGTAGGGGAGATGACATTACAAAGACTGACTAGCCACTGGGCAAAGTGCTCACAGCCTCAGGTGCTGGACAGTCTGCCATGTGTGTCACTGTGGACTCGGCTAACTGTGAATTGCCTTCCTCTGGCATTTCCTATTTTTATTCTCTGAAGGTAACTATAATTTTACAGGATGCAAAATGGCAATCCACACCATGTTATCGTTAAACGATTAAGGCATTTCACACTTTTTAAAATCCAGATTTCTTGCTTCTCTTGACAAATGAGGGCTCTGGACATACAATCCCCCATGGCAACAATAGGCTGCCCTCTTTAGATAGACTCCAACCACTCATGACAGTTCACTCCTTTACACTTCCTGCATCTCTCTTCTTGGCTATACTATTGGTTGCAGTATTCCTGACTGTTGCCTCATGTTTTACCCAAAGTGCAATCAACCTGTTGTCTGTTCTGTCTAATTTGCAGGCTTCATGCAGCCCAGTTCTCTTGCCTGTGCTCTGCTCTCTGAGTGTGATCGCTGATACCCAACCTGCCTCACTGTGTCTTTCCATCCCCCACCTTCCTGTGCATTCTGACCTCCTCACTATTGCTCTCTGCCTGGTTTCTCAGGCCCCTGTCTGACCTTGGCCAGTCTTCTAGTTGCTATTCTCTTAAACCAATAATATGACCTGACACCAAGAACTGCTGGGGGATCCGCTTTTGATGACTTACTGCATTTTAACATAGGGGTCATCACACCAACCTGGCAAACATTGTCAGAACCCCAGAAGCTTCTTTAAAAACTAGTCAAGTGTTTCAGTAGCCTGATACTAAATCCCTCCAGCCTGTGACCTATTCATTCTGTTGGTACCAAATGCCCCCTGAGGTTAAACAAAGCCCTGAAAAGATAATGAGATGAAATGGCTTGACCTTCAGGTGGAAGATCTCTCCTTTCCTTCCTAGCCTCTAGCTGGCTTAGATTATTTTTATCATTTTTCAAAGCAGCAACGTTTATTTCCTCTGCTTCAGTGAGCTGTGCAGATGCAAGGTCTGGAAGGAATATTTAGTGGTCACCATGGTTACCATTAGTCATATGAAGTTATAGCTCATGTGCTGATTCCTCTCTTCACAGCTGTAAAAAGAAAGCACGCTCCAAAAAGCAGGCTTGCTGGGGCTCTGAAGACTTTAATTCTGTAATGGGTCCAGCTCCTCTGGTCATTTATCTTGATCTGCGAGTTTAATTAGCCCTTTAAAGATCTATGAAGCTAGATGGACATTTTGAGATTTAGCCTCATCTTCTGATTTTACAAATAAGGAAACTGAGGCCCAGAAAGGAGAAGGGACTTAGAGTTACACAGTAAGTCAATTAAAGTCATCAAAGGGGTATAGTTAGTAAGTACCAGGGCCAGGGCTCCTAGCTCTGCTATATCTCCCAACCTAACTAACTGGGAGACTGAGTCATGTGAAGCTCTAGGATGGACAAGGAGTAAACAAGTTGAGTGCAAGGCAGGGAAATCTGATCTCACAAGAAGGGGTTGGATTCCTTGAAATGGGGCTTAAGCCAAAACCCACAAATGGTTTCCAAAACCATTTGAGGCTTGGAGTATCAACTGAGTTTTATGATTGGTTAAGTCCAGATTGCGCAAACAACCACTATTTCCAAATGAGGCTGTTTGTCTGCTGGTTCTGACCAGTTTTCTAAAAAGTGGATGCCCCAAAGTGCTGCAGCTCCTTCTGCGGGTCTGACTTCTCGCTATCTTGCAATTTCCCTACTCTCCCGGCTCAATGTTCAATAGAGCCTCACTTCCAATAAGCCCAGGACTGTGGCTCTTCTGATGCTTTGCAATTGACTGGATATAAAAATAAAATTGCACATAGAACATCTTGAACAAGGGTCAACTGTCTTCACAATTTTTAATTTAAGACTTTCTGTTTGATGGGACTCAATATTTAACGTGTTTTTGCCTAAATAACCTCAACATTGGGTAACCTGAACAAACACTTCTTCACAGACCTTGTTTCTAAGTACTGTTCCTCACTAGAAGGAGCCAGGATTCCTTGGAGAGAGGAGGGCCAGGGCAAAGCAAGACTAGAAGGGTTTGGAATATCATATACTAAAAAGTGTTCAAAAAATGATGAAGGATATGTCAAAAAGACTTAGGGTCAGCTTTAAGGGTACCTATTGGCTAAATCTGGGACAATTTGAGCTTCAACATGAATTAAATGGCAGCATTGGATCTAATTCACTGAATAAAAATAAGAATCCAGCTAATAAATGTAGAAGAAATAATAATAGTTGGTAAATCAATCATGTTTTTAAAAAGACATCATAGTAATAACTGATTTAGTCAAGATTCATCAATGGATGCTAAAACTATAGGGTAAAAGTTTGAAGAGGACAGAATATTAAATAGTCTCAAAATATCTCCCTGTAGATTATAAAGATAAATGGTAGTCTTATAGTGGAGATACCTAGCAATCACCACTTTATAAAAAGTGATCGAAGTTAATGTCACCAATAATGTGTGCCTCTAGGTGGTGATACGTTGTTAAGGACACATCATTGTCATTGGATGCTTGCAAAAAGTGCATAATCTGAACTTAATGATGAGCAACCCTGAGGCAAACCCAAATCATGTGACATTTCTACCAAATGTCTGGCCTGTATACTTCAATAATGTCAGTGTCCTGAAAAACAAAACTAAGGAACTGCTTCAAATTAAAGGAGATTAATGAGCCATGACAACCAAATGCAATCTGTGATCCTGAATTGGATGCTGGTTCAGGGAGAAAACAAACCATTACAAAAACATTTTTAGGCCAATTATTAAAATTTGAATATGATCTATATATTAAATAATAGCATGTATCAATGTTAAATGTCCTGAATTTGATGTTGGTACTATGGGTCTATAAGGGGAAAAGCGGTATGATGTTTGAAACTAATACTTGAATGGGAAAGGAGGGAAGAAGAGAGAATATAAAAGAAAATGAAGCAAAAGGTTAAAACAGGCGAATTCAGATGGGTTTAGAGAGTTAGTTCTTGGTATTACTCTTAAAACTTCTGTAAATTTAAAATGATTTTAAGTTAAAAAGTAAAATTTAGAAACTCTCCAATTTGAAGGGATCCTGATGCAGGTAGCAGGTAGGTGCAAACAAGACAAGCTCAAACTGACAATTTACAAGTCAAGAATTATTTAACTACAGCTCAAAGTTCTAGGCAGAAAGAAATGTATATCAATTTATGCTTTAAGAAAACATTCATTGAATAATATTAATCATAGTTAATATTTGTAAGTACTTTGTGCAGGTTACTTGGTTTCCATGTTGTGGCAGATTGCATTTTCTAAATATAAACACATTGAACTACATTCGGTTCTACATGCTTTTCTTAAAATGTGATGTTTACATCCTACATCAAGAGACGGGATATATTTTTGTTTTTCTTGAACCTGAAAAGGCCTTTAACTACTTTGACCAATATCATAGCATGGAAGAGATGGTGCATGACTTCTGGGGCTAGGCCATAAGAGGCATAGAAATTAACCTTGTCTCTCGGATGGCTTGCTCTGAGAATGAAAATAAATGGTTATGCAAAAAATGCAATGGGGCCGGGCGCGGTGGCTCATACCTGTAATCCCAGCACTTTGGGAGGCCAAGGTGGGCAGATCAAGGTCAAGGCCGAGGAGGTCAAGAGATCAAGACCATCCTGGCCAACATGGTGAAACCTTGTCTACTAAAAATACAAAAATTATCTGGGCGTGGTAGCGCTTGACTGTAGTCCCAGCTACTTGGGAGGCTGAGGCAGGAGAATCACTTGAACCCAGGAGGTGGAGGTTGCAGTGAGCCAAGTTCATGCTACTACACTCCAGCCTGGTAACAGAGTGAGACTCCAACTCAAAAAAAAAAAAAAAAAAAAAAAAAGCAATGGGAACACACTGATGAGAGAAGAAATAATGTCTGAATAACGCTTCAAAAAGAGATCTATGAGACCCCTCATTTGCCACATGAACCAGTGAGGGAGCTGCTACAGGCCTACATGAGCCTGCCAAACAAGCAGAGACCCCTGCCTCACCTTTCCCTAAACATAATTGTATTCTCTCATTGTGTTTTGTTCAAGAAAACTTGATTACACACCTTGATAATGCAATGGATTAGCACATTAGACATTACTATCGTAGAATTTAACTGCAAACATTTTGCAAACACCATATAAAACCAAATTTGAAGCCCTTAGTCCATCATCCTAATATTGATACAGAAGACAACGAACTGATGTGACACTCATCTTCATGCCTAATAAAAGCCTGCCAGTTCTGTGCCTTCCCCAATGTTTCCAGCAGTCCCCTCCTTTTATTCCTTGTTCACCACTGGGTATGCTGTCAGCATGTAATAAATAATAAAAACAACTTTTCTCTTTAGTGCTTGTTTCTTCTGCTTTCTAAATTCTTTCAATTCTCTTAGACATAGTAGTTCTACATTCTTCAAATAGCACACTAAAGACTCAAACAAATCATCCCCTTCCCTGAGCATCTTAACATTCAGAATCATAGCACTTGGCATTTAAATATATGCCTCTGACCCTGAGTAGTTTCATGTCATATGATGGAGTTCATAAGCTTCTTTGTCAAGGGCTTATATGTGTCATTGATATGCCACCCTCAGCCCCCATGTGCTCCTAGCACAACCTTACGTATGCAATATAACACATACTTGCCAACTAACTGATTGATCCTAACATACTAAAAACTTCACTGCTATTTATGTGGATAACTTTTCTAAATCTTCTACAAATAACACTTGAAGAAGTAAGTTTCCAATGCCTAGTGAAAGAGCTGGCTTGGTGAGTGATGTATTATAAGGGAGGTGTTCTTGGTCTCTTTGCTGACCCAGAGCTAACTTATCTCTTTACAGTCACTGGACAGGCACCAGCCTCCAAAGGAGCACAGGACTATTATCCTCTACCAAGGATGTAGATAGCACTGGGTGCACTTACGAGCATATGCTCTGGAATCAAGCAGAATGGGTTCAAAGTCTAGTTTTTCCACTTCCCAGCCATGGGATCTTAGGCATTTTTACTTCTTTAAACCTTAACTTTGGTGTCTTCAAAATGGGAATATTAATGTGCTGTACTTAGCTCATAGCACTGTGGGGAGGATTAAATGAGGCATGTAAACTGTGTGACACAGGTACCAAGAGAGAGCTACATAAGTGTTAGTGGTTATTCTCCAGGTGATGATACCAGTCACCCTCTGCGTACAGTCAGGTCCACGTGGGAGATGAAGAAAAGGGAGGTGTTTGTCCTTGGTCATTTGTTCTTTTTCCCCAGCAGGTAAAAGGGATTTCTTTTGCTTATTTTGTATTTCCCTCTGGCATATATGAAAAGGAACAACCATACACAAATAAAACATGAAAATTCAACTCACAGGATGAAACCAGTTCTTGCCAGTTCCTGGGGCATTTTTTCTCCTGCTGCTGATTTCTCTCTTCCTCAACTAAATTCATTTTAAGATAAATTCTGTATTTTTCTTCTCTCTTTTTAAAAAAATACCATAGAATTTGGGAGAAATGCTCCAGTGTTATTCCTTTAGACTACTCTCCATAAACTTTTTAATCCGGCTAGTATAAGTGTATTCAGTGCATTCAGTCATATGAGTTAACCTTTTTAGACTATGAAAAAAGGTTCCAGCATTAATGTCTCTGGGAGCATGCAGACATGAAAGTTATTTAGCACAATGTGTTATGCAAATCTAACAAGGGACAACAGCTTGAACTGCTGGAGCACTCAACTAACTGTAGCATCAATTAAAAGGCATCACAAAATTAAAGGTAACACTCCTATCTTCCAGAGAAAGAAAAAAGAGAGTTGCTCAACCTTTAGAGATTTATGTTAGGATATAACTTAATAGCTCATAGGCTAAGAGTGACTTCTGTGGACCCTTGGATAAGGAATTTAATCTCTAGGCTAACCACTCAGTTTATCTGTCATTTGAGAGGAAAGAAAGAGAAGTCAATGGACCCTTGGAGAATAAAGATAGGAGGTTAGACCCCAACTGAAAAACTATGACCTTGTATTCAGCCCTCAGCTCACGACTTTGAATCTTACCCCAAAATCACCTTTTGAATAACAGGGAAGGTAACTAGGGAGGGAGATATATGAAAGGACTGAGAAATGCTAACAAGCGTACATAATTTTCATCACTCCCAAATGACAAGCTCATGTGCCAGGACACAGGCTTTAATTCTACTTATACAAAAGCCCAAGTTCCAATACTAAATATCTTCTGATAATTACTTGGCCAGTAATCCACATCAAATCCCCACACTCCAATGATTCATTTTGAAAAGCTCCTAAACAAGCACCAACTCGGCGATCTTCCACCCTGATTCTCTTGGATGGAGAAAAGAACATACTTCAGAGTTGCTCACCGCTGGGCGGCACTTGGGGTGAGGTCACGTTTGGAAACAGGAGATGAACCAATAGCAAAGATTAATAGGGCTTTGGAAAAGCAAGTTTAAACAATATGCTCATGAATCGGGGGTAAATGTAAACCAATCAAAAAGGGAAAATATGTATCCATCTTTTACGCTTATGTTTTTGGCCACCCTGTTGAACAGCTGCATCTTGCTGCCTTATTGGCTATCCCAGGCCAAGGATGGTTTATAAGCTGAAGTCACAGGCTCAGTTGGGGAACTAAGTAGGGGAAAAAAAAAGAAAGAAAGTCAAGGAGGATTCAGTGCTAAAGGAGGACTGTGATTTGCAATGGTTTTTAAAAATCCCATAACTGCTCTTTTACTAAACAGGTTTTTAATGGTGTCTTATAACTGACATGGTCATTTTCCTAAGTTTATTGCCTCATTGGAATTTCAGTAAAGTAGTGCTAGTCTTGCCCATGATCATGGCAAGAGAAAGGAAGGTAGAAAGACAGAAGTGTCTCCAGCAGTGATAAGCAACCCAAATCTTATAATACAAGTGATTCATCCCAAGAGCCAGAGTCAAGATAAACACTAAGAAAGTTGATTTGTGTTGCCACTTCTCACATACACCCGCAGATTAGCATTCAAGGTTGAAAATCAACATGAATGTTCTTACTCACCTTCTTCTATTCAACAAAGCAGATATTTCAATTGCCTATAATTCCCCTCTATAGAACTCATTATAACTATTGCCATTTTGAATAAAGAAAAAGTTAATCTGTAAAACTTTTTATTTTTATTTTTGATACAGGCAAAGTATGGTAGTTTGTAATGTTTTATACAGTTTCTTGCCTTGTATACTTAAAGAGCAAAAATCACAAAAGCCTTATCTATTGTATACCTAGTGTCTAGAAGAACTTTTGTCAAATCTCCAAGTCAGTATAAAAATAATTTTTTTACCTAAACAGCTGATAGTCTAAGACCAAGTCCAAAGCCGTGGGAAAGGACACAGAGGCAGATCATTTCTCCTAGTCCAAGCCATGTGTAAATAAAGGAGGCAACCACATTTGGGGAATCAGTCAGGGTGCAACCTGATCTGCAATCTCATAACTGCCCCATAAGACTGCGTTGAGTATCAGTCACCAGAGAGAGAGGTCTGTTCTCTGTTAAAGACAGATGCTAGAGAAGAAGCAAGACCCCATTGCAATTCACACTCCATGTCACAGACTGGAAAGGTGGGAACAAAGCAGGGATCAAAACCCAGCCAGATCATCTGAGGATATCCAAAGAGCTTCCTACTGGACATCAACCTGTAGATCATAAGAGAGAAACCCCAGGTGTCCTGCTGACCCAGGTAGAAAGGAAGCTGACTCTTTCACATTCTTGCATAGAACAGCATAACTTATTGTGGGGGTCTACGAGGCAAGCGTGTCATGAAATTCCACATCCCTCTAGCACTCTGCATTTCTAGGTACGTAGCTCTACCGAGGCCTAGGAGACACACTAAGAAACTTGTGAGGGTACATTTGAGACTTCTAGGATTGGCTAGCATTGGGCAAGCATCCCAGGTAGACGTCTCTGGGACTGGAGGAAATGACTGACTCAAGTCCAATCCAGGTTATGGCTCCAGCCAAAGATTCTGGGGTGAGAGATGGGCTGGAATGCCAGGGCGAACACGAATACTTAGAAGAGAATGAGACAGAAAGCTGAATGTATCTGTCATGGGTAATGGGCAGGCATGGGTAAGGGGCAGACTGAGGAAGAAGCAAGGGTGGAGCAGACACGAAGATGAGAGCAAGGCTGTCTCCAGGCTTTCTATAATAAATCTGCAGCAGCAAGAGCCTGTAAGTGTCAGGGCTAGTTCATGACCACAATCCAGATGGGCTCTGCAACAGGTCTGAGCTGGGGTGGTTAGTAAAGGGCAGTAAATTCAGCTGGAAATACAAAGAAAATGGAACAAATGTCCTCTTTTATTTTAAATCTAATGATTTAAAATTCAAAGACGGATTTATAAAATTGATCATTTATGTAGCACACCCCATACACCAGATATTCTGCTAAGCTCACAACTTCATTCGATTATCCAACCACCTCACAAGGCAGATATGAAGGCATTTTACAGAGAAGGCGGTGAAGTTCAAAGAGGTTAAGTAATTCCTTCTTCTTCCCTCTCCCCAAAATACTGCCATATCTCTGTCTTCAAAGTCTGCCCAATCCCATAACACTGGTTTTCCTCATCAAGATATGGCCTCCAGTTTCAATCTTTCCAATGTTTTTTTTTTTTTTTGTTAAAGAATGCTTTATTAATACAAATATGCACAAACTCTGAAGCACTAAGAAATTTAAATATCTATCTCACAGCAAACAGGTGGCAATTCAACATCCAGCGTCGACAGAATGCTTGAAGGAGACTGCAACAGATTGGATTCCCATGGTGGAGAGGGCATCTTCACAGGTGAAGGGGGGCCCAGCTGAAACAGCTTTTCAAGCTCTCTCTCCTCGTCAAGGATCATGAGAGGCACTCCACTCAAGGGGAGGTGCGCAATCTGGTGCTCTTCAGGTAGGTCAAAACTCTCAAAGTCTAGAGGATTGAAGGGAAAGAATTTTTCTATTTCTGGATAGGCATCATCTGAGGCAGGAACAGAGCTTTTTGTTTTAACAGTCTTCTCAGTCATCTTTTTGGCAGAAAAGTTTGGCTGTTTTTGTTTGAGGGGTCCCTTGGTCTTTACAGACTTTTCTGTAGCTCTGTTGACGGTTCCCAAAGCCTTTCTTGTAGCTTTAGGTAAGGCTGGTGGAGCATCGAACGTTTTGCCAAAACGTGGTGTTGAAACTTGAGATCTCCCATCTAAGGCTTTGATTGAAGGTCCAGACCCCAACTTCAGCCCATCCTTAGCAGCCACACGGGTGCCTGGTTCTCCATTTTCCTTATCAACATAGATTAGAGTAGCCATTCTGGATTATTCTAACCAGCCGCGACCCTCCCGTTCACTCACGCAGCTTCCAACAGCCACTTTCGTCTAATCTTTCCAATGTTAACCTTTCTATTATTTGGCCATGTAATGCTGGAAAGGTCATTAAATCTTTTGAGGCCCCAGTTTCTTCATTTTTGCCAGAAAAAGATAGAACTCCATGATCTCCAAGATCTCCTCTGAAACTTGGGGTATCCAGCCCAGAGCTTTGTCTCCACAATGTGATATTGGAAACACAGGGACACCTCAGGCTTGGAATGAGAAGGAACAATAACTACTAAAGAACTGTGGATAATTAAAAATCATCCACAAACAATATGGAGTTCCTCATGTTCAATGATTAAGTGAATGAAGTTTGCATGTCCAGCAAAATCCCCACCCTGCTCTGCAATAAAATGTCCACCCAAGGGAGGAAGTAAAATCAGATGATTTATAAATTGCCAGAAAAGGCATTCCTCTCATATTTCTATAAAGTATCCTGGTGTTACAATTAAGGAACTCAGTGGGGCGCCTCTGTTCACTATTAACCAAATGAATTCTGATGTGCTTGATTCAGGAAATATATGATTTCATGACATTTCTGAGTTTTAGTGTCCCTACTCTTACCTCTTGATATATCAAATCAACTGTGGCTTCCCTCAGCTTGGCTTTGATTATCTAATTTGAGCCTAGTTGCTGAGCTCTTTATGAATAACCAGCCAACTGCTCTGAATATGATTTTCCTTACCTTGAAAATAACCCTTCATATGCATATCTCTCCTTGTGCCACTTAAAACTGAAAAGGATAAAAAGGGTATGCAATTCTGCATAAAGGGCTTGAGATTGTGCCAAGAAAATCAACTGATTGTAGGGGTTACAATAAGCCACGGCAACAATGAAATACTTTGAAATTTTCTTCTCTAAATTCTTAATAATTTGCCCAGGATGATCTAACTATATAGAAAAGAGCACTGGGTTTAGAATCAAATAGAACTGAGGGCAAATCTCAGCTCTGCAATGTACTAGTATTTGACCCTGACCCTGAATGACCTATGGAATCACACCAAACCTCAAATTGTCCATATGACAAGGGGCATCATTAATAGCCATTTCACAAAATTGTTGTGAAGATGCAATTAGTTTACTTGTGTTAAATCTTAGCATGATTCCAAATCTTAGTTAGCATGGCTTGGAAATCTTTCTTGTAAAAGTAACAGCCACCCTACATTAAATACCCAATGTATGCCAGGTTCTGGGCTAAGAACTTCACATACATTAACTTTAGAGGTCACATCTAAACAACCCTGCAAGGTGAACCCTGTGTTATTAACTGTCTCCAAGAAGAGGAGATTGAGGTACAAAGAGTCAAAGCAACTGGTCCAAAGTCCTCCTGCCAGGCAAACAACCTTGGGATGGCTATTGCATCTTGTTATTTTTTACAGCCATCAGCATAGATGTGAATCAGAAATGTGTGCTTTGGACTCTTCACTCTTCTAACAAAATAATGAACCCAATTAAGAAAAAAAGTTCTCACCAATGAAGAAATAAAATTTTTCTAATGATATACTTCAGGGAAGGAAGAAGGAAAACTCCATTTCATACACTTCCAGCTAACTGGTACTTTGGTAGATAGTTTGACAGGGAGACAGTTAAAGGGATAAAAAGAGGCTCAACCATGGACTGTTGACACAGGCATTCAGCTGGTAGCCCGTGGTTACCCACATTTGCCTGGATCCATGCTTCTGCACTGGCCCTATCAAGGGGCAGGTGGACTGCCTTTACTTTCACGGGAAGCTTAGGAACTACAACTCATGAAACAATCTTTGAAGACAACTTAGTAATTGGGAAGGAAAAATACTTTACTCATTGATATTTGAAATAGCCATAACGCTTTCATGAGCTGAAAGAGATCTCAAGTAGGCAAGTTCACAGTTTTCTAGAGTTATCAGGCTTTTCACAGCATTTGGAACATTAGATTTGACACTAAAACAATCTCACATAAAAATTTCTTTTGAAAACTTGAGGTCAATGAACTCTACTATGCCTCATATTCATATCACCTTCAATCACTGTACCAAAGATAAGCCCCTGCAGTCATCTATTCTGTCCTTAACCACTAACACTAAACTAATATTTGGATCAGGGAGAAGCAAATGCCCACACCCCTTATTCACTCCCCAGTCTTTCTGCTGTCTCCTCCAGAGCTCCATTTCCTGATTATCAAAGTTTAGTGCATTTTCAACTTCCAGAAGGAAATCTTCCACCACTTATTTGCTGAACCCACACCTGGACCTCCCTCTGGGTGATCTTCTCTTCTACAGCCCTGTCTAGGTGCAGCTTTGGGTCTCTCAAGCCTCATTTGACATGAGGCTTGGAAGTGAAACAGTATTCTCCTAGTTCTCTGTGCACTCTCAAATTCTTCTTCCCTTAATGAACAATCTCTGCACTCCGCAAGTTTATGCCTTCTAGTACACAATCTTAAATGCCTTTCTCTCACTATCGTCAACCAACTCTCCCACATTCATCCACAAACATTAAGAAGCACCTGAGTTACACTGTCCTTTCCACCCCTAGTCTTACCACCATCCTGGGTGAATTCCAAGTCCGTGTGCATACACCATAAAATGCCTTGCCCCACAGTTCCTGGGCCTCCTCATTCCAATAGCCTTCAATTCTACTCAACTTTTGTCACCCACATGCATAACCACACCCTGAAACTTGTCATCCCACAGAATTGCTTTACTAACGAAAATTTAATCTCTAATAAACCACAGCCTGACCACACAACCTACTTAAATTTCCTATTCTCTGTTAATTCCTTTAAACTTGTTTTTCAACTTCATTAAAAAAAAAAAAAAAAATGCTCTGACCCACTGCCCCGTGCTCCCATTTCCCCTAGTATATGCCTTCCTGTCTTCACTTTCCTTCCCTCCATGGCCTAAGCCATCTCTTTAATCATTCACTTATGAATGATTTCAATTTTCTTGCTCCCTTGTGCTTCCTCCAAACGAGTCCACTACAATCCTGAATTTTTATCACTCCCACATCAGTCTTTCCCCCGATTCCACACTCAGGCAATGCAGGCAGAGAATTGTACAACATGCTTCTACAAATCCATGATCTGTATCCCTAGATATTACCCCAATGATTTTCCTATATATCAATTGTTCCTTTACACCATCATTTCCTACAAAGGTTGCTTCAAATCTTTACTTTACTATATTCGAGTTACCTATCCCCTTATTCACAAAAGATATCCTTACCTCAGTCTTCACCAAGAAAACAGAGTAATCAGGTAAAAATTCCCTTAACTTCCCATTCCTCTCCTCCCTCTACTCATAACAACCATATCTTCATCAGCATCTTTTCTTACCTCCTTCCTACCCATCCCAGAGACAGCATCCTTTCTCTTATCTAAAACCAATACTCTAGCCCTAATCCTTTTGCTCATTTTCTACTACTGGCCACCTGGGTTGTTGATGGAGCAGCTGGGAATGGGATGTGGGTGCTCTGGCTTTACGTTTGGCACATTCTTGTGAGCACATTTCGGCAGCACCAAAATTTCAAGAGAACTCACACTCAGGTATAAAGAAATGCAGAAATACCTTTGCTTATTGATCAGAAGAGTTCACAGAATAATGTTTGGTTCAGAGTGTTTGCTGTTCCAACATCAGGATGTGACCTGTATTAGTCTGTTCTCTCATTGCTGATAAAGACATACCCAAGACTGGGTAATTTATAAAGAAAAAGAGGTTTAATGATCTCACCATTTCACGTGGCTGGGAGGCCTCAAAATCATGGTGGAAGGTGAAAGGCATGTCTTACATGGCAGTAGGCAAGAGAGTATGAGAACTAAGTGAAAGGGGAAACCCCGTATAAAGCCATCAGATCTCGTGAGATTTATTCATTACCATGAGAACAGCATGGGGGAAACCACCCCCATGATTCAATTATCTCCCACTGGGTCCCTCCCACAACTCATGGGAATTATGGGAGCTGCAATTCAAGATGAGATTTGTCTGGGGACACAGCCAAAACATATCATGACCCGTGACCCAGGATGTGATCACAGATGTGACATCTTGCAATCAAATTACCTCTGTTTCCAAATGCTTCTGAGAGTGGGATGTATAGTTGGTCTCATAGAGGGAGACGTAATATCAAAGGGCCACTTTGGACATTACATAAACACAAGGAACTCACTATTTCTGGTGCCCCTTTCATTTATCCATCCCAGTGTCTGAATGGGGTGTGTGCTCATCGAGTTTGAGTCAGTCCCATTGGCAGCTGTCACAAAGCCACTACTGCTACAGTTAGGCTTCCCCATGTCAAATCATAAAGACTTCAGATCAGATATCCTTCACTGACCCTCAACCAGGACCAGGATATTTAGGTTGGTTTTCTTTGGTGCACATGGGCCTAAGCCAGAGTCACTTTCAGCAGCTTCAGTTACTTGGGGCTCCTTTTCTCAAATAACACTAAGGATGTGGTAGGATGCACAGTGATGATAAATACAGATAATTATAAAAGCTGCAGAATGGAGAGTTGCTTTGAATGTAAACAATCACACTTTTAAAGCCCATTTTTTAAGTTACCATATGCTTTGTTTACTGCTACTGTCATTTTTATTCCTTTATGCTAGCTAGACTGACACCACACATTTTCTGTAAACATATACAATTTGATATATCATGATTTCTGTGGTTGTGATAGTTTTACAATTACCCAGCTCATCCTGGCTCTGGATGATTTTCTTTAAGCACTAAACACCACATTAAAGGGGAAAAAAGCATAGAAATAGAGTTAGCTTTTCTAAATCCTCACCACTTAATTTTAGTTGTTCTCACAAATAAAAGTACAAAAAGTCTGACAGCTTTTCCTGTATTATAACATGACAAACATGGACTGTGTATAGATGCTTATGATTATATTTTTGGCTTTACAGAATTCCACAGACATGTAAATAAAGCACATATTATTAAAACACATAATCTTTCTTTAGAACATTTAGTAATATTTGAATTAATTAATGAGATTTTGTTTTATGGTACACTTAAACCCCCTCACCCAAAATAATATCAATAAGATCTTGGCACACTTGGCACACTTAAACCTCCCATCCAAAATAATATCAATAAGAACTATCATTCATTGCATGCTTATTATTATTAAGCATTAATATAATAGTATTAATATAATAGTATTAATATAATATATTATATTATATAATGTTATATATTATTATATTATATTATTAACATATTATAATATAATATTATTAAGCATAATAATATTAATATTATTATTGTTAAGCATTGTAGTTTTTTTTCTAACTGTATTAAATGGGTTTATTAGTTCTATTTTTACTGAAGAGGAAACTGAAGCTAATAGAGATCAAACACCGTTTCTAATTTCAGTTAGTAAATGGTGGTGCTGAACTTGAAGCAAAGCCTAATTCCAGAGCTGAAGTTTGAGCTTTTACTAATAAACCATATTTTATCTCCCCAAACATACTTATCTTATACATAAGTGAGTCTTTTTGCTTCTTGCTCTTTCTGCTGCTTGGAGGGATTTAAAATGAAGTAGTCTTTCTGCTATTATCAAGCAATTAACATAAGCCATTTTACGCACAAAAAAGAGCTAAATTCTAAAACAAACCTTCAAGTTCAAGTATTTTTTAACTTTTATTTTAGGTTCAGGGTACACATGCAGGTTTGTTATATAAGTAAACTCATGTCACAGGGATTTGTTGTACAGATTATTTCATCACCCAGGTACTAAGCCTAGTACTCATTAGTTATTTTTTCTGATTGAAAAATAACTAATTTTTAGTTAGTTATTTTTGAATGGTAGTTTTGAATGGTAGTTCTGTTTTCAGCTCTTTGAGGAAAAAGCCACACTGTTTTCCACAGTGGTTGAACTAATTTACACTCCCATCAACAGTATGTAAGTGTTCCCTTTTCTCTGCAACCTTACCAGCACCTTTTATTTTTCTTTACTTTTTAATAATGGCCATTCTGATTGGTGTGAGATGGTATCTTACTGTGGTTTTGATTTGCATTTGCTCCAATGGTCAGTGATACTGAGCTTTTTTCAGACACTTCTTGGCCACATTCATGTCTTCTTTGGAAAAGTGCCTGTTCATGTCATTTGGCCACTTTTTGATGGGGTGGTTTGTTTTTTTCTTGTAAATTTATTAATTTCCTTATAGATGCTGGATATTAGAACTTTGTCAGGTGCATAGTTTGCAAAAATTTTCTTCCATTCTGTAGGTTGTCTGTTTATTGATTGTTTATTTTGCTGTGTAAAAGCTCTTAAGTTAAAAACTCTCAATAAACGAGGTATTGAAGGAACATATCTCAAAATGATAAAAGCTGTCAGTGAAAAACCCATAGCCAAAGTCATACTGAATGGGCAAAAGCTAGAAGCATTCCCAATGAAAACTGGCACAAGACAAGGATGCCCTCACTTACCACTCTATTCAACATAGTATTGAAAGTCCTGGCCAGAGCAATCAGGCAAGAGAAAAAAATAAAGGACACCCAAATAGGAAGAGAGGAAGTCAAACTATCCCTGTTTGCTGATGACAAGATACTGTATCTAGAAAATCCCACAGTCTCAGCCCAAAAACTCCTTTAGCTAGTAAACAACTTCAGCAAAGTTTCAGGATACAAAATCAAGGTACAAAAATCACTAGCATTCCTATGCATCAACAACAGCCAAGCTGAGAGCCAAACACGGAACACAATCTCATTCACAGTTGCCACAAAAAGAATAAAATACCGAGGAATACAGCTAACCAAGAAGGTGAAAGATCTCTCCAATGCGAATTACAAAACATTGCTCAAAGAAATCAGAGATGAAACAAACAAATGGAAAAACATTTGACACTTGTGGATCAGAACAATCAATATTATTAAAAAGGCCATATTTCCCAAAGCAGTTTACAGATTCAGTGCTATTCCTGTCAAACTATCAATGAAAGTTTTTTCACAGAAGTAGAAAAAACTATTTTAAAATTCATATGGAGAAAAAAAAAAAAACCCAAACTGGTAAGGCAATTGTAAGCAAAAAGAACAAAGCTGAAGCAGCATGTTACTTGATTTCTTCAAAGTATACTACAGGGCTACAGTAACAGAAACAGCATGGTACTGGCACAAATATAGACATGTAGACCAATGGAAGAGAATAAAGAGCCCAGAAATGAGGCTGCATGCCTACAACCATCTGATCTTCAACAAAGCTGACAAAAACAAGCAACGGGGAAAGGACTCCCTATTCAAAAGTTCAAGTGTTTTAATCTAATAGAATATATTAATATATCTCTTTCCTACCTTGTAAAATATTTATGCTGATCTTGACTTCCATTGTCTTTAGGTATTTGTATAACTTAGTTTTAGCATCTTTGAAGTATATTGTAAAATATCTTAGAAAAGCAAAGACAAATTATTCTTTGGAAATGAAACCTATTTCTTAAATGTTATTGACAGTAACAGTAATAATAATAATAAAATTTCATTAAACCTCACACCTAATGGTATATCTTTTACAGGTTCACTGATTTGGCAGTACAAACAGTGTAATACACCATACAATAAAATGTTTAAGACAGGTATTTTTCTACTAATTCTAGTAGCTGACATATTGCATAGTAGCTGCCAGAATACATAATTCCTTTGCAAATCAGGCTTCATTGCCTCCGGTGCAATTTTAGTTTTGTGAAAATTGACAATTATGTAAGTAAAAATAAACTATATTAAAATTTAAAATATATAGCATCGCCAATAGAATAGGTAGTGATTTTAAAATGTAATTGCTTTTAAAGGACAAGTTTATATGTTACAATTATATTCATGTATGAACACAGCTTTTTTTGTATTTCACATCAAAAGTATCATCAGATAAGCCAAGGAAGTAAAGAAGAAGAGTAATACATTCAAATTAGGAGCCTGAGAGAGGGCTAAACAGACCCTTGTGTTCATGTATGCCTGATTCACAGAGCTGTGAGACTTTCCCTCAAGTGGTCTATCTTTTGGCCCCACTAATGTGAACAGTATTGCTATTGGCAGCCTACCATTTTCTCTCTCAAGGGGAGAAATGTGATACAGCTGTCACACCAACGCATTCTGGATATTTAAAATTCCAAGTGAGCCATGCTGTCTATGTTGGATTTTGGAGACGTGAACTGTTATCAAAGAGGAAGTAAGATAAAATGCTGGGCTAAGTTCATGTTAGGCCACTGGCTTATCCGAATCCATATTCCCAGAAAAGCCATAACAAAGCAATCCTCGTCATGATTTTTCTCAGGAGTCTTTCTTGAGCTGTCATTTCATCCCTGCCTGACTACTACACAACATGAAATCAGCAAGATTCCCCACAATGCCTTCCAAAGCATATACGTACACCTCCAATGTCCATACTTCTGTTTTATTGAGGCAGTTTAAGAAGGTAGAACAAATTGAATAATAAATATATAAATATGATTAGTTAAGAGAAAGCTTTGTTTCACAAAGGCCTACGGTAGCTTCAGGACTTTCAGAAGTGCACTACCCTGAGAAACCATTTGCCTGTGGACCAAGTTTGCTTTTAAGGATTAAGCCATGTGACTCCCAAGTTTTCTCACTGCAATTAAACACGTAAATGTCCATGGGGAAGGAACAAAATTTTGCAAAGGTTAACCAGATCCCAAAGGTTAGGGGAAAAACACACTAAGATTCACTACTTCAGATATAGCAGAAACACTTTGGGCAGAACAGCAGAGTTTCTGGACAGGAAACTAGAAAAGCTCCATTTTAATAATGCCTGTCACAAGCAATAGAAGAAACAAAAGGAAGAGAAAGAAGAGGTCGGGAACATGTTTATTTCAAACTTTTATAAATAAAATTTAAAGATTATTCTCCTTAGTACTACGTAGGATTGGGGCTTTAATACGTGTGCTATTTTAAGCTCATCTCTGGAAACAACATGTAAAGAATTCGAAGGCATTTGCTTTATCCTACTGTTCTGTGTGAAGTCTGATTTATAAAATGAAATGGCTTGGCTGGGTGAGGTGGCTCATGCCTGTAATCCCAACACTTTGGGAGACTGAGGCAGGTGGACTGCTTGAGCCCTGGAGTTCAAGACCAGCCTGGGCAAGATGGTGAGACACTCATTTCTACAAAAACACTTATAAATTAGCTGGGTGTGGTGGCACACATCTGTGGTCCCAGCTACCTAGGAGGCTGAGATGGGAGGATCGCTTGAGCCCAGGAGGTCAAGGATAGAGTAAGCCATGATTCTGCCACTACCTTCCAGCCTGGGCAGCAAAGTAGGACTCTGTCTCAAAAAGCAAATAATTTTTTAAAAAATAAATAAATAGAATGTTTTTCCTGAATGGTATTGTGATAGTAATAACAACCACCATTTATCAATTAATAGAGGGCTTACTATTTGGCATGCATGGATCTAAGCACTTTACAGACATTAACAACCATATGAGGTAGTTACTAATATTATCACTTTCACAGATGAGTGACTGAGGCTCAGAGGAGTAGCTAGCTCTTCCTCCCTTGTCAGTGCCCGATGCGAGCATCTTCTCTGAGAAGCCTCTGCCTCTGACCTCACCTACTCCAGGCTTCCTCCATCACTCCTTCCTCTGAGCTGCATTGCATCTGGTATGTTCCTCCTCCATGGAAACCATCACACAGTAATTATGATTATTGGTTTGAACAGCTTTCTCCCCAGCAACGCTAAGAGGGCAGAGATCCCATCTTGGGTTTTTTGTACTCTCAGACCCTGTTATGCTGCTTGATATACATAACAGAGATTCAAGAAATGTTCGTGATAAATGAGTGAATGAATGAATGAATGAATGAATGTAGAAAGTAAACATTTAGGATAAGAAAACATTATAGGAAAAGGCCCTAGTGGGGAAGCAATATTTAAATAATGTAACGACACTTATCCAAAAGTTAACACTTACTTTAGATTTTATATGCATATACTCTGTCTTCCAATTTCCCTATCTGTCAGAATAGCCAGTAAATGCCAACATTCTTCTCAAACAGAAGTACGCAAGATTGTAAGACATGATGGAAAGAGTGCTGGATTTAGAATCCTAGCTGAGTTTGAGACCTGACTCTACCGACCCTGGGCAAATCAGTCAACCATCTGAGCCACCTTTGCTCATCTGTGACATAGGATCACTTCCACCTATGCACCTACCTCACGTGCTCACATAGCGATTTAGAGTAATCAAACTGTATATGCAAATGCATTCAACAGGTATAAAGAATAATACAAATGTTAATGGCCATAATAGGTGGCTGTTATGAGGGACTGACCACTCTGGCTAACTTGGAATCATGTGGCATGGGGAAGGTAAATGGCAGCTAGCTTCTATTGCGCACCCACTATGTGCCAGGCACCATGCAAGCACTTCCTGTACATGACCTCACCTTACCCAAAGCTACTTGAGTAATTAACCCAAAGCTATTCATAAAGGGTCAAGCTGGGAACTGTTGTCATGTCTTATTGCTTTCAAAGCTCATAATCTTTATATCACCACTCTGCTGTCTTTTTGGAACATCAGATGTCAGTGTACAAAATTACCTGAAAGTTTGAATTTATGGTTAAAAGGTCTAGCTGTCAGGATTCAGAAACTCTTTGAATATTTGTTATATTAAAATCTTGGCTGGGCATGGTGACTCCCACCTATAATCTCAGCACTTTGGGAGGCCAAATGGGAGGACTACTTGAGCCCAGGAGTTCGAGACCAGCCTGGACAACATGGTGAAACCCTGTCTCTACAAAAAAATACGAAAATCAGCCAGGCATGGTGGTGCATATCTGCAGTCGCAGCTACTCAGGAGGCTGAGGTGAGAGGATCACTTGAGCCTGTGAAGTAGAGGCTGCAGTGAGCTATGATCATACCACTGCACTCCAGCTTAGGCAATAGAGTAAGACCCTGTCTAAAAAAAAAAAAAAAAAATCTATTGGCATCTTTTACATTGATGTATATGAGACAGTCAGTCCTTTTACTTGGAGTTTAAAGGTAGATAGAAGGCCCTTTAATAAATAACTGCTTTCTGCCCTAACCAAGCTCAGAACCAACAGACAGACCTGAATCTGAGCCCACTGAAGATCGTAACACACGTATTGTTGATCAAAGTGAAACTGAAGGGTGTATCTCCACTTTGCAGCCTCAGTAGCTTCCTTATGTGCCACCCCATCACACAGCCTTACCCCCAATCACTGTCATCACTCGCTGTCCACAGACATTGCCCAGAGCAGCAGCTTGCTTCACGGCAGAGAGGGGATGAGAATGCATCCTTTTAGTTGGCGGACAGACAGGAATAAACAGACATGCAGGAGCGTAACTGAGGATGTTCATTAATCTAACTCATTAATCACCAAAGTCCTGCTCCAATGAGCATGACTAAAGAGGCCAAGAGAACCTGGAAGTATTCCTTCCCATATCTGCCTTCCTAGGGCATGGAGTAAATGTCCTGTTCCTTGTGACTGTTCCTCTATGCAAATATGATGCATGGAAAATAGATGCACTGTGAGTTTTTTGTCTTAAAAATGGAGAAACGAAGGGCTCGTTCTAGAAATCTGAGCCAATAAGGATCGATTCATTCTTTTTTTCTTTTTTTTTTGATACGGAGTCTTGCTCTGTCCCCCAGGCGGGAGTGCAGTGGCGTGATCTCGGCTACCTGCAACCTCTGCCTCCTGGGTTTAAGCAATTGTCCTGCCTCAGCCTCCTGAGTAGCTGGAATTACAGGCATGCACCACCATTCCTGCTAATTTTTGTATTTTCAGTAGAGATGGGGTTTCACTATGTTGGTCAGGCTGGTCTTGAACTCCTGACCTCGTGATCCACCTGCCTTGGTCTCCCAAAGTGCTGGGATTACAGGTGTGAGCCACTGTGCCCAGCTGATTCACTCTTGTATTTATACTAATGGAAAATAACTAAAGGAGAAACCTTAGAACATGATACACAGATGCTTAAAGACCCTATCCAACATATCAGCCCAATTTGGGGATGTGTGTATGTGTATATATGTATGTGTGCACATAAACATGCACAAACTCATATATTCGTTTAATCCTATGGGTCAATGTGAATCTGATATGGTGGTTCTTATATGGGGAGGAGGGCACTTTTGCCACCCTAGTGGATAGATATTTTGCACTGTCTGGGGACATGTTTGGTTGTCATAATGGAGAATACTACTGGCATCTAGTGGGTCATGGCCAGGAATGTTGCTTTTACAGGGCACAGGGCAGCTCCCCACAACAAAGGCTTTCCTAACCTGAAATATCAAGAGGGACAAGCTTGAGAAACCTTGACATCACAGTGGTAGGGCAGAGAACACCAACCTGAACTGAATATGGCATGGACAGTGCATGTAACACAGTAACTTTATTGGCCAGACCACATCTGTCAATGTAAATGATCTATACTGTAATCACAGGAACACTATGAACTGTAGATGTGAGATGCAGGCAATGATATACTTTGCTCATTTACCCAGCTGCCTATGCTTGCTGATGTCCACAGAAAATCATTTTTTAGATTTAAAATGTCAACTTAATATATATCCCTCTGTCCTGGCTCCACTCAAACCTCACTAAATGGAAGTACTGGCCTCACCTCCCGGACTCAATTTCCTTCTTCCTAATTCAAATGGTCTCTGATATTACCTGCATGCCTGAGGGCTGCAAGCAGGCTTTATGTATTAGTGACCACAGGGCTAAAGATCTTGCCATCAATTAAATCCCATCATTCCTTTCCGCAGACCTCTAAGGACTCTTCTACCCTCCCCATGCCAGGTACAGTGGGAACTAATCCAATAATGCCAGATAAGAGAACAAGTGATCCAAGTAAAATTATCAACAAATATACAAAAGGGCTGGCAGCATCATATGGGAGCCATAACATCCTCTTCTTTCCTGAACCCAACGTTGTAATATTTGAAAATACCCACAGGCTTTCCTTAAAACAAGAAAAATGCCTCTTGAGACTCCAATCCCAGTTGAAAATTTAGCTGGCAGTGAAGAGCCTATCCACTAACCTCAAGGTCAGCTAAATATCTAGTCTTTTTTCACAGCATGATCAAGTTTTACATCCTGTGTTTGGCAGGGAGGGATTTATTTAAACAATATTTATATTATATTCTTAAAATAAGCTTGAGCCTAGGGGAAAAAAAAATATAACCCAATGTCCATAGCAAAACACCAAAGAGCTGCTGGGTGGAGAACCTATGGCTTAGGTTTCAATTTAATTCTTATTTGCTCAAATGCCAAAGTAATTTTTCCATGAGGAGAATGAGGTCATTCTTCAGAGAAAGGGATCACTGTCTCAAAATTCATATGACCAGGAAACACAAGACCAATATAATGAGAGGTTTCAGAAATGTGAACTAAATAAAGTAGACTTAAGATATAAATCTGTACATGTGACTTAAGCCCAGAGATACATTAACAGTATACCGTGAATCCTTTGCTTTTTTTCTAGGAAAGCATATCCTCCCATGCCCAGCCCACCCCATACCAAAGGGTCCCCTACTGTTACACAACAGTAGGGCTTTTCCAAACAAACCACATGGGAACACCAATGGGCTGGTTCCCCAGGGCTTTCTTGGTGCCTTAGGGGAGCCAAGTCCCTGGTTGGTTTGGTGGGGTCTTGAAATAGATTAGGACATCTGCCCTGAGTTATTACAAATATAGAAATACCAATGATAGCATGCAGGCAGAGGAAACAGAGGGGCCACAATATCATCTGTTTGCATCTGGATTCTGTATTGCCTTGCCTACTTTTCCAACTCACACAGGTATACAGTATAGCATGAGGATAAAGAGGAGGAGCTAGTTCAAATCCCAGCTTTGCCTTGTCCCACACATTTGACTCTAGGAAAGTTATGTGATTCTCTGTTACTTAGTTTGCCCATCTTTTATATAGTGAATAATAATATTGGGCAATTGGGCCACCAGGATTGTTGAGAAACAATATTATTATGAGTTAAGCATAGAACCTAATATTTGGTAAGTTTGTAAATACTATTTAATACTTACTACACTAACTTTTATGGTCCACGATTTGGATTGAAGGATTAAAAAAAAGCAAAAGACTAGACGACTTCAAATATTATCCAGCTCAGACCCACTTTAGGAAATAGGAGCTCAGGGAATCTACATGATGCATCCATAGTTACATAGCTTGTTAACAACAGGATGAGATTAAAACTCAGGTTCCTTGACCCCTGGACCAGTGCTCTTGTGGGGGGGAATGGTGTAAAAATTTTCAAAGAAATATATTAATCAATTCTCCTGCCAGGGAAATTGTGGATACTTTCATGTAGTAGAAGCATGTCTTTTAAAGTTTGTGGCCTGCATTCATTCAGCCAGACCAGGCATTAGTTGCAACGGAAACAGCTGGTCCAGCCGGGACTTGTCACACAGTCACCCTGAGCCTCTAAACGAGCCATTATCTGGCAACAGCAGATTGGGACCATCTGTCACTGTAGGGCACATATGGCCCCACTAGTTTGCAAGAATAAGGTTGTCACAAAAGGTCATTAACTATGCATCACTTTTTTGTGATGAGCTCTAAGCAGACACAATGATCCTCCCATTTTATTTCAAATCCTCTAATTCTCTTCAGCACTTAGAGAAACTGAGGCCAAATAAATCAGAAGTCTTCGTGCTATGGTCTCTAACAAATCCAAGAAAGAGTTCCATTTATTTGTTTCCTTTCCTTTTGAAGAGTTTAAGTTCTTTTGAAAACATATTTTACATTCTCTTTATAAAGAATCCCAGAAAGACTGAAGGTTTGTAAATAGTGCCTAATGCAACATAAAGACAGGGTTTGCTTTAAATGTACCTGAGAAAAGTAGAAAAACAAGGGTGAGCAAGGCCAACTATTTGGGATAGATAGAATTGTAACAACAGAGAACACAGTTAAGAGAGAATCATACCAAGACATAACAAGTGTTGGCAAGGGTGTGGAGAAACGGGAACCCTTGCACACTGTTGAATGTCAATTATTACAGCCCTTATGGAAAAGAGTATAAAGGTTGCTCAAAAAAATCAAAAACAGAATTACTATATGACTCAGTTATCTCACTTCTGAGTATTTAAGGAAATGAAATCAGTATGTCAAAGTGATATTTGTACACCCATGTTCATAGCAGCATTATTCATAATAGCCAAAATATGGAATCCACCTAAGTACACATCAGTGGATGAATGGATAAAGAAAATGTCCCATACATACACAATGGAGTACATTTTAGCTTTAAAAAAAGAAGGAAATTCTGCCATTTGCCACAGGGTGGATGAATCTGGAAGACATTATGTTAAGTGAAAAAAGTCAGGCCCAGAAAGACAGATATTGTATAACCTCATTCATGTAGAGTCTAAAAAAGTCGAACTCATAGAAGTCGAGAGTAGACTGATGGTTGGTTACCAGGGGTTGTGGTGTGGTAGGAGGGAGATATTGGTTGAAAGACAGAAAATTTCAGTTAGATAGGAGGAATGAGCTCAAGAGATCTACTAAACAATGTGGAGATTACAGTAATAACAACATATTATATTCTTGAAAATCACTGAGTAGATGTTTAAGTCTTTCCACTACAAAAAGTGTGAGGTAATTTATATGTCAATTAGCTCAATATAGCCAATCCTCAATGTATATCTATTTTAAAACATCATTTTGTACACTATACATATACATAATTTTTATTTGTCAATTAAAAATTAATTCATTATTTTTAAAAAGAAAGAATCATACCTTTCTTGTTTGGTTTCTGCAAACAAATGCAAGGACAATTACCTAAAAACTACTAGACTTTCAAGTGTCTTTAAAAACATGCTCAGATAAAGAGGTAGTGCTTTTAAAATATGGCTTCAGATTCTTTGATATTTATTTTGATAAAAGGTCAGGTCTATGTATTGTCATCATAGTTATGGGCAGCCTTGTGATTACTTAACCTAACAAAGTAAGGTAGAAGTGATACTACATGACTTCAGAGGCTAGATTATAAAAGGCCATGCAGCTTCCACCTTATTTCTAAACACACTTATTCATTTTTATTCAATTTCAATAGCTTTAGGAGTATAAGTGGTTTTCAGTTACCTGGATAGATTGTATAGTGGTAAACTCTGAAATTTTAGTGTCACTCAAGTAGTATACATTGTACCCATTATGTTGTTTCTTATCCCCCACCCAGAGTCTCCAATGATGGTTATAACCATTCTGTATGCCTCTGCTGCAAAATATATTCTTTTATTATTTTTTTATAGCTGAGTCGTATTCCATGGTGTATATATGCCACATTTTCTTTATGTAGTCATTAGTTGATGGGAACTTAGGCTGTCTCCATATCTTTGCAATTGCAACTTGGACTGCAATAAACATGTGTGCAGGGTTTTTTTGTTTTTTTTTCTTTTCTTTTCTTTTTTTTTTTTTTTTTTTTTTTTGATACAATGACTTATTTTCCTCTGGATAGATACACAGGAGTGAAATTGCTGGGTCAAATGGTAGACCTTGTTTTAGTTCTTTGAGACATCTCCATACTGTTTTCCATAGAGGCTGTACTAATTTAATTCCCACCAGCAGTATATAAACATTCCCTTTTCACCACGTCCATGCCGACATCTATTGTTTTTTGACTTTTTAATAATGGCCATTGTGGCAGTGTAAGGCAGAACACACATTAACTCTTAAAGCCCTGTCCCACCATGTAAGACATTTAAATATCCTGAAGCCTCCAAACTGTGGGGGAAGCCTAACTCACATGTAGAGTTCAGACGTGAGCAGGGGTTCCAACTGATAGTCCTGTCTGGATCTAGCCTTCATGTCATCCCCACCAGGGCACTCTAGATAATTCCAGTCTCCAGTCATACCATTCTTCCCAGCTGAGGCCCCAAATATAATAGGGCAGAGACAAAGTCATCACTACTTTGCACTGTTTGAATTTCTGACCCACATAATCTATGAGTAGAATAAAATGGCTATTGTTTTATACTTCTAAATTTGGTATAGTTTGCTATATAGTATAGGAAAACAGCTTATTGCATGGCAAGAGTAATGCTATCTTGAAGCAAAACCACCATAATGACTGATGTCCGACTCCTGTAGCAAGGTTAAGAAACACCTATAGTATAGATAACCCCTCATAAAGAAACAATGCCTGTAGCATAAATAACCCCTCATAAAGAAGCAATGCCTGTAGCACAGATAATCCCTCATAAAAATACTTAACTAACTTCCCCAGTGATGAGTTTCACAAGAGGGTTGAAGACATGACCAGTTGCACATTTTACAAAAAAAGCTTGCTAAATAAGGAATACTCTCTGGAGGGAAAGTATGGGGATCCACTGTCTAGAAGCCATCCCAAGACACGGTTTCTGTTCCTAAGTTTCTCTTAAATGTTCCTCAGTTTCTCTTAAATATTCCTCTCAAAGAAACTGCATCTGTCAGCCTCTTTCTTCAGTCTCTCAACTCCCTCAGTCTTTGAGGTTAGGTTTGCATAGACCTGCATGTATCAACCAAGGCATGCTGTGGGAATAGAGATTCCCAGTCTTTGCCTGCAGAGATTCTGATTCAGGAAGCTCCGCAGTGATTCCTGTGTGCAGTCATGTTGGGAGACACTGGCCAAGAGGTTAACAACAAATTCCTCCACGTAGCATAGGAAGTCTAGCATAATCTGACCCCTACTCAACCCTCTAAACTCACCTTCTGCTACTCCTTCACCTAATGCATCATTCCACATACACATCTTTGAGGCCTCCTGGTCCCTGGATATTCTGTTCCTTACACCAGAAATGCATTTCCCCCAACGAACTGTGTGGTGAAATCATCTGCTCTTCCCTGAGCATTTCCTGGCTCTCCTTACAAACATAGTCAGTGTCCTTTCCCTGTATTTCCATTGCCCCTCATACCTATCTCCAGTCACTTAACTCAGGCTAAGTGATGTGCTGAAGCCAGGGACCCAGGCTTATTCACTTTAGAATCCCCAGGGTTAGCACAGTGCCCCATTTATCAAAGATAGTCAACAAATGTTTGCTGAATGAATAACCCAATGTGTTTCCTTTCAGCTCTAGCTGCCAAGAAACGCAGAGCCAAATTCAGTTACCAAGTATAGTAATTAGCTCATCCCAGGTGCCTGGTAACATCTGCTCCCTGTTTCTTTGAGATGGTCTCTGTTCTCTTTTTTGCCATAATTGTCCTATTTCACATTAGGTTTAATTTAGTATGTTCTTTCACATCCTTTTGAAAGAAGGTGGGATATAAGTTCTGAATAAATCATTAGATACAGAGTTCCTCAAAAGACACCTGTGTTGGGATAGCATAAGAGTAAGGGGGGAAAATTGCTGAAAAATATGCTATGTTTCTCAAATAAAATGATTAATACTTCTTCATGTTTTCTTTAATGAATGAAAATAAATAACTGTGAGGAAATACCCACTCAGATGAAAGCTTATTCACTTAGCAAATAGTTACTGAGCACCTACTCTGTATAAGGCATCCTGGTGACATGAACAACGAAGACATAATTAACATCCTAGCAATCAAAGAGCTTACTGTGGGGTAGGTTAGAGGAGACTTGTATATAAACACAATCTTGCCAGTTATAAAGTGATCATGTCTATACTAAGAATGCAAGAAGAGATTGGATTTCTACCTGGTAGAGTCCGAGAAGGCTTCACTGAGGTCATACAGTCTGACCTGGGCCTTAAACGATGCATAAGATTTAGACATGTAAAAAAGCCTTGGTCTTAGAATGTCTGCCTCTGTCTAGCTTTTTTTACATAAGAATATATCGCAAACTCTGGGTTGGCTGGATAAGACTATCTAATACTTATTGAACTCTCATTTAATATAATTCCTGGTGTAATGTACGCACCAGGCATTACATTACATGGCTTATTGTGTTTTTGGTCTTCAAAGAACCCTATGGGCTAAACAGATAAAGAAACTGAGCCTTAGAAGTTACATGACTTGCCCAAGGTCACACAGCTACATGTGCCGAGCTGAGACCCAATCGAGGCAGACTCTAGGGCTTTACACTTAAGCCCTCCCAGACACTTATTCAATAAGCAAAGTTGTATACCTGGGAGCAGGAGATGAGACCAGAAAGACAGGCTGAGGTTGGATGGCAAAGGCCTTCAAGGTCAATATAAGGACTGTGACTTTCATTCTGTTAGCAGTGCAGAGCCACTGATGACTTTTTAAGAGGAGAAAAAAATGATAAATTTTGCAGGCACTATAAGATTAATGAAAGAATTACTAAGTGAATCAACAAAAGAATGTTTAGGGTAAATTAATCAAGCATCAGCATAATAATAGATTGAAGGAAAGAGATATTGAAAAAATGAAACCAACAGATTTTTAAAAAAACAAACAACAACAAAAAAAAACAAAACCAGGTAACAAAGGCCTGAATGGGACAATGAGAGAGAAAAGAAAGAACAAACATGGGAGAATGATCAGACATGGAATAACGTCATGCTCTGGAGCAACAGAAAGGACGGCGACATGAGAAAGAAGCATGTGGTAGGGGTGTAGGAGAAGAGATTCAGAGGCTAGCAGGAACCTCATGGAGCTGGTCTATAGGATGAGGTCAGGAGAGAGGTCAGGGGAAAAACGATGGAATTAGAAGTCATCCACATAGAGGAAATCACAAAAACCATGACATGAAGAAAATTTCCAAGACCAAGTATATCAAGGTAAAATATGGAGAAACACAGTGTAAGATGTGAAGAGAAGAAGGGGAAATAGAAAATGCCAGGTGGTAGAAATGAAGCCAAGAAGAAAGACATCTTAAGATGAAGGGAAAGTGAGGGGAGGAAAGGCAGGCAGGGAGAGCATTGAGAAAGAGAACTGACAAAAGGCCATCTAATCTATTAAAATGAGAAGCGACTGTTAAGAAAGGTCATGGCAGATGAAAAGGAAAAAGTCAACTAACAAGGAGGTGAAGAATGCTGGAAACCGATAAAAGTGTAATACAGGTCGGGGGTTGCAAACCCAGATGGGGTCAGGCAGATAACACATAAGCATAAAGCAGGCTGCGTGCAAGACGATCATGCAGCACTCTGGGTCTTTCACTTTCCACATTTGACAGAGGCATCAGTACAGGGAAATAATTCTGTATCTAAGAAAAACAAGGGTGCAAGGCAATGATAAATGGCAACTGACACTTCGTCTCAGTATCGAAGACAATAGGGAATGGTGGGGTCTGTGGTGAGCTAGAGAACGTATGCCCCATCTGAAAGTAAAAGCAGAAACTCAGCTCCAACAGACTGTTGTCGTGTGAGAATGCAGACCCAGTGTTACCAGTTCCCCAATGTGTCCAGAGAAAGAGAAATTTAGATTTTTATGCAAATCTCCTAAATTTTAAACATTGGAAAGAAAACATGACATAGGCCAAAAAAACAGGTTTTCAGGCATAATCTAGCTCACTGCCTACCAGTCTAAGACCTACTGAATTCACTATGACTCCATTAAGTTTAACAATGAAAAAATGAGAAGGTAGAATGGTGATTTGCCAGAATAGTAGAATTGGGGGAAAGGCTTTTGGTTTGTTTTAGGATTAGGAAGAACTGAGCATTTTTATTGGCTAACAGGAAAGATAGGCTAATGATTTTATTGGCTAACAGGAAAGATAGCCTAATGAGAAAGAGATTTGAAGTAGCATGAAAAGGGGTGCAAGCTAACATAACAAAGGTTTGTTTTATTGTGTTGGTGTCAGTATGCATTTTTTGATTAAAAATCTTTGTTAAGTACTATTTAGAATTAATTGATCAACAAGAAGTGACAATCGTATGAAACATGCTATTGTTACTTCATTTTGTAAAGAAGCTGGCCCCGCTGGCAGCCAGAATAATTTTATTATTGAAACAAGTGCTTGTGATGTGCCAACGGGGACTGTCATCATGGATAAAGAACATGTCACTGAGCAGCTAGCACCCCTCTTTTCAAACAATGCAACTCCCCTTCTGTGAGAAGGAACTTGGATTTGGTACTAACAATTCCCAAGTTTCTTATCATTTGGAGACTGGTTAATGTCTTCAGTGTGCCAAGAAAATAAAGCCAGAATGTGTCCAATTGTCCTGGTAAAGCTGCCAGTTCTTGTCATCCAGCTTGGCTCAGTAAAGAGAGGGGAGGCAAAAGAGAGCCACAGACAGTCTGTAGATTTCAGAAGCCATGGCATGAGGGACATGACTCTTGGGCTGATGACTGGTCCTGGATTCTGAAAGCCCATCAATACCTCCTCTTTCCAGATGAGACTAAGGCAAATTCAGATGGCACAAATAGATTGTCAAATTAATTTTCTGTATTTTCCAACCCAGTCTCATAGGAAGACTGGAGATCTAGTGGACAAAAAAGGATGGAAGGGAGTGAGTCATGGAGGCATATTCCTTAAATGCCTTTCAAACCCTCTAAAGGAATAATCCACCTCTAGTATGTTGGTGCTTTAAAATATTGACTTTCTTCTCCCTGGTTTTCATAGGTCCTACCCTACAGACCCAAACCAATTCCCCATTATTCCTAAAGTATGTTCTCTGCTCCTGCAGGCCAGTTAGAATGGTGATATCCTACAAAGACAACATGTGTTTATTTGTTAAATATTTATAGCATTCATATTATGTGCCAGACACTATACTGGGTGATGGGAATCAATAGTGAATGACACAATCATGGTCCCCGCCCTATTAATGCATACCAGGTTCAGTTCTACTTCGGCCATCACTCATATTCTTCTCTGCAGAAATGCTTACCCTCCTTCTCCCTGCCTGGAAATACTCCACATTCCTTCTCTTCCAATAATCCTTCCCCATATATCACCAATTCGTCAACTTCTCTGAACCTCATCAGCTCTTATGAGCTTATAAAAGTAATGCAGCATTTAATGATACACTTCCCTGTGTCACCTACCCTTGTCTCATGAACCTTGTCTCCCCAGTGAGGCCATAAAGCCCTTGAGGGAAGAAACCATGTCCTTTATTTCTTCTCTGCCTTCCTTATGGACTAACACAAAACTTGGTGCATTTTAAGAATGTATTGCTGATGATTACTTTAAACATGGAATTTAAGAGTAGTTCATTAGCCCTTTGTATTAGTTCCCTTTGGCTGCTGTAACAAATGTAACTTAAAATGACTTTTTAAGTCACAAACTTGGTAACTTAAAAACACAGGAATGTATTCTCTCATTGTGGAGGCCAGAGTCTGAAATCAGTATCATTGGGCCAAAATCAGGGTGTCAACATGGCCATATTCCTTCATGAAGCTCTAAGGGAGAATTTGTTTCTTGCCTCCTCCAGCTTCTGCTGGCTATCGGCATTCTTTGGCTTGTGGCCATGTCATTCAAGCTTGGCCTCTATGGTCATGTTGCCTTCTCCTCTTTTGTCTATGTCAAACCTCCCTCTGCCTCTCTCTCATAAGGATACCTGTGATTGCATTTAGGGTCCACCTAGATGATCCAGGATAATCTCCGCATCTCAAAATCTTTAATCACACTGGCAAAGGCCCTCTTTCCTTGTAAGGTATCATTTACAGGTTCCTGGGATTAAGGTCTGATTTCTTTGGGGCCCATTATTCAGCCTTAGATTTAGGACTTTTGATTTAATAAATCTGTAGCAAACAACCAAACAAAGTCAATTAAAATCATGAAGAATAGTCTCTCTCTTATCCCGGGATCTCTTATCCAGGAAATTTAAATATACAACAGCTAAGAATCAGAAAATAATGCAAAATAGATATCACAAAGTCTGCCAGTAGGAGAGACATCCTAGGGTTAAAATTTTTCAGGAGGATTCACTATTGGGAAAGCAATAGTTTGAAATAAGTTAAAAGCGTATTATTTTTTAACATGTCTCTCAGGATTAAAAGAAGAGTATTTCGAAGTAAGATACCTGGGAAGACCATAAATTCAGATTAATTTTTTTCCCAGGGAAGAGAGTCTTCCTAGTGGTATTCAGCCACAAAACCAATCTTTTCCCACCTAAAACTGCAGGTAGAGATAATATCCATTCCCTTTAGGAAAGTGGTAAGACAATTCAGGCCAGGTAGACCACAGGTCAACTGTGTTGTTTAGTGTAGTTTGGACCTCAGCATGACCAGAGAAAAACTCAGCCACTGGGGTTATTGACTGTCTGTTCAGGAGGCTAAGACAGAATCCCTAAGAAGGTGCATCCTTACGAAGGTGGAATCCCAAAGAAGATTGCCTAAAGTCTGAATACAGTTTTAAAACAGATGAAAGATCATTGGGGAATGTGGTCTAAAAAGCAGCAAAATTCTAGTTTTTAGAGTTCGAGTTGTACAGGATTGAGTTGTGCTCCAACAACTGACATGATGCAAACCCAGAGGTAGTTTTTAAGGTCCCTGCTTACATGTACATGAAGAGACAGTGAAAAACTTCAGACCACAGAACTCTGAGGTTCGGGAACAACTCTCTTATGAGAAGGCACTGCTGGTCAAACCAACCCAATCAACATGTAATTAGTTGAAATGTTTACTTAGTTGCCTTAGTAAATCTAGTTATCTTTCTCTTAGCAAGATTTAGGTATACTTAGTTACTAGATTTATTTTTAATGTTCTAGTGAAAGAATACCATTCATGGTCCACAATAAAAATATAAATCCTCAGTGGCACCCAGCCATCATCCATTCACCCTGCAGGTTCCTCTAGTGAACTGGTGCAGGAGAGCATCTCCAGGGCCCACAGGTGTCACTGCTTTTGAGATGGTGAAGGTAATGACTACCCTGAGTCATCAAGAACAGGGCATATTGTGGTCTACACTCTTGTTGATAAGGCAGGAAAGTATATAATGCATTTTTAAATAATTTTCCACAGACACACTTTTTTTTTTTAGTGTTTTTAAAAGAAATTTTTTTTTCAGCTATCTGGAAATTTTTCTTAGGAGAAACAGCTCCCCTGAAGAAACCCGATCAAAGAGGCAATTCTTCAATCTCATTGATGTGACTCAAAGCAACTTCCTCTGACTCCTCAAGACCCCAATGAGGATCTCAGTTTAATTCTCATCTTAGTGTGGACTTTAAATCATTTTCACATCATAACACGTCAACTGTTTATCTACCCTCTTTAATCTCAGTCTTGGAGCTAGAAACATAAACATTCTTCACGAAGGCAGCTTTGTTTGTCCAAACCCTGTCCCCTGGAAAAGTTATGATCAGCAGGAAATGAAAACAACCAGCATTGCTTTTGTTTTCATTGATATTGGTGACATTTTGAAAATGGAACACCTAAAGCCAAACCAAATCCCAGACCTCATTCTGACCAAAATCCGAATCGAGGAACTTCATGCGGAACATTAAAAACTCAATTGTCTCCAGTTACAGCTGAATGAAAAGCTCAGCTTAAAACTGGCAATGATTTACTTCCTACAAACATGCTTTGTTTCTGGCTAACTTGTCAGCTCATAAAAAACGCCTCTGTACAAGCAGCTGTCTCATTCAAGACGCTGAATCCTTTCATGGTCGTCAATACAAATGTGTTACATAGAACCCAGTCCAGGACCCTTGCTCTAAAACCCTGACCCAGAGTGTGGGCATCTCTGCTTCCCTGGTATGCCTTTCTTCTAATTTGATGACTTGCATTTTCAATAAATGGTTATAGAAAATGCCATGCTCTTCATGGAATCCCCTCATCATGCTGCTTCCCAGAAGCCTGTTTATGGAAAAAGCCGGCCCCAAGGCAAAACAGAGGAGGTCTCTGAAGTTTCCAATTCTTAATCCTAGCTCTTGCTCTTAGCCGGTTTTGGCCAATTTAATGTCTTTATATCTTTAAATGTTTCCTTAGTGAGTTGAGCAGCTTGCAGTGACCACCCTGAGCTAGCCTGCTAGGGAGAAATCAGATCAAAATTATGGCAAACCGTTTTGCAAATATAAAGCAGTTGATGAATAACTGTAATGTCTTTCCCAATGAGCCAGTAAATAAATTGATGACACATCTGAGATGCCTCATTATTTCCTGGATTCTTTAGAGAGGCACTGTCAACCTAACTTCAATGTCAATGGTAATATATGCCATTGTACAGACTGGAGAGTGGACAGTAGCTTAAAATAAGTAGCCCCTTTTACTATTCCTGATTCTGCTTTGCTCATGTTCCTTCACTCACCCGGAATGACCTCTTTTCTCATTGCATGCTGCAAGTCTTCTCTGAGAACTAGTACACACTCCTTCCTTCAAAGCTCAATCTCTGTTAAATTTTTTTAACTCCGACCTAATGGGAAGACAATTCCACATGCTTGAAATTCTCAGACGTAATTCCCAGTTTTGACATGCATTGGTTGTGTGACCTAGGAGATGTCACTTCACATCTCTGAGCTCCAGTTTTCTGAACTATTAAAATAGGACTAGGAGTGCCCTCCTTGTAATTATAGGATCTTCCCCATCCAGGCTCGTTTTGGTGTACAGTTAGGGGATCAGTAAAGATTGAAACAACACAGTTGCCCTGTGGCAGGGTCTGTTTAGGCCCTCTCACCAGAGCCTTGGGTTGATTCCTGACTGAGAAGAATATATAGGAAATACCTTGGTTGAGGCAAAAGACATACAAAAATCTTTTTTGAGTGTATATTATGTACTAGATATGGTTCCATAGTGGTTATGGGCTAAATTGTGTTCCCTTAAAATTCATATGTTTAAGTCCTAATCTCTAGAACCTCAAAATGTTGACTGTGTTTTGAGATATGGTCTTTAAAGAGGTAGTTAAGGTTAAATGAGGTCATTAGAATGAGTCCGAATTCAGTATGACTGGTGTTTTCCTAAGGCCAGATGATTAGACACAGACCTATGAGAAGACAATATAAAGACATAGGGCGAAGACAGCCATCTACAAGCCAAGGAGAGAGACTTCAGAAGAAACCAACCCTTAATCTTGGACACCTCACCTCCAGAACTGTGAGGAAATAAATTTCTGTTGTTTAAGCCGCCCAGTCTGTGGTATTTTGTTATGACAGTTCAAGCAAACTAATAGTCACTAACCTCCTACTTTCCAGAAACTATCCCCCACTTAAAACATCTACACAATTTCAAATTTAATAGACTTACCTCATTGATTTTTTTTTGTTGTTTTTGTCTTTGTTTTTGAGACAGAGTTTCACTTTTGTTGCTCAGGCTGGAGTGCAATGGCACGTTCTTGGCTCACTGCAACCTCCGCCTCTCGGGTTCAAGCAATTCTCCTGCCTCAGGCTCCCGAGTACCTGGGAACAAGTATGCGAGCCAACACGCCCAACTAATCAGAGTAACTTTTTTAAACCCAATTTCTTACACTAATCAATGACACTCAGCTGTTTCATCTGGAACCGCACAAGGCTTAGCCTTTCCTAAACCATCAGGTCCTTCCAGAGATTCTTCTTACCACTGAGACATCTAACCTCCCTGACCATGTACTCTTCTTAGCATACCACGTTCTCTACTATGTATCCTTTCTCTCTCTTCCTCTCTCTCTCTCTCTCTCTTTTTTTTCTTCTCTCTCTCTCTCTCTCTCTCTCTGAAATCCTGTGCTGACCTCAGGTCTCCAAACCATAGGCTAGAAAAAGAAGCCAAATAAATTTGATGTCTGAGAGGATGAAGATGATTCACTTTTTTTCTCCAGAGTTCATGACTTTGGAGTTGTCTCCCTATGCACAGGGAAGCAAGCCCTGGGGGAAGTAAGTATCTCTTACAGATGATTCATACTACCTTCCACTCTCTCTCTCCAGTTTCCCTGGGTTAGAGGAAGAAGAGAATGAGGAAGAGCAGCAGCAGATCTCCCATCTACCAACCACTCCCCCCACTGCAATGAGATGAGACTCAGGGAACACATTTGAGTAAATTGAGTAATTAACCCCTTTTAAGTTAGACAACAGGAAAGGACGTCCAGGACAGTCACTTAACCAGCCTCTCCTCTCTGGCTGATACTGGTGCCAACCTTGATTCCTCTCTTAACTTTTCACTGCCAACACTTGGCCCCAGGGCACTAATGGAATAAACCAGCCCACCCTCCTACCTACTGGGATGCCACATCCACCTTTTCCCCAGCACAAGTCCGGAAGCACTGAGTGCATTTCACAGCTGTGTATATAGACTTGTGTGTGTTTTGCTTTGATTGTAAAGCAAAGTCTAGAGTGCTCCTGTTTTATTAATGTTTAGATGAGTGTCCTGGAGCCACGGAGTGAAGCTGAATTAAAACTAAGAAGTATCATTTAGCTTTTTATTGTTATTTCCAACTGAAAGCTACTGTAATTGTTACAAGTACCTACACAGCATCTTACATTTGTATTATCCTTTACAGTTTAGAAAGCACTTTTGCACACATTTGATCTAATAACCCAGGGCAATTTTTTGTTATGTTATCAATGAAAAATTGAAGTTTGGGGAAGTAAACGATGTATGTGCTCGAAGTGTCACAGCTACTAAGTGACAGAGGTGGGACTCTACCACAAGTCTTCTAAAGCTTCTGTGTTCTGTGACCTATAGCAGGCTTTGGAATTTAAATATAGAGATCTGAGAAATATCCATACTACGCCAGACACAGTAATAAGTGTCTTCATATATTTGATCTGATATAAACTCCACAGCAACCCTGAAATGATCACAGGACTACAAAATATTTCCATTTATCCAGATACATGTGTACTGCATGAAGAGGGCTGGGGAAGAGGATGAGTAATGATAATAAATGAGTCCAGAGAGACAAAGATAATTAGATGAGTGTTTATTATTTCCATTTAAGAAAAAGGAGGTTGAAAGAGGATATGTGAATAGCCAATGGAAAAATTTCAGTTGGAACCTAAAATTCCAAAAAGCAATGAATTGATCATTCCAAAAGCAATGATTCAATTCACCAACACCTAGCTGAGCTCTTCTGAATTCTAACATCTGTACTTTTAGCAAAAGAAGGTGATGAAAGGTAACCCAAGGAAGATCTGAAAATAATTGAAGTACAGATGCAAAAATACCAATGGGCACTGCCTCATACACAGACAATTACAGCAGAATAGTCCAACTCTGGTAGAATTAACCTCATACCAACTAAGGGAGCAGCTTAATATCTCCTCTTGTCAGAGATTTTTCCAGATGAAGGAATTAAAGACAAGCCCGAGTCAGAAGAATAATAAAGCAGGTAAAAACTTGTATTGAACAAAGACAGAGAACCATTCTTGTGATTGGCAAGCCATTGGTCACGGTTCAGTAACACAGTGAGATGGTCTCGTTCCCTCTGTGACTCACATGACTCTCTTCCAGAAAGACCGGCTGCCAGGATGTGAGTAGCTAGCTCAAATAATTGCAGGGTACTTTCTGCCACTGGGACTCTCGTTTCTGTAAAGCTCACATCTCTCCCTAATCAGAGGAGGGTTTTCACATGACCCAGCCAAAGAACCCGCCTTTGACATCTCAGGCAAATTAAGGGGAGATTTTGAGAAACAAGTACAGGAAATTAAGATTCTGGTGGAGCTGCTTACCTTATTTGAGAGGAGAATATAAACATAATAACTTACATGCCACTGTCAGTGTTAAGTCTCTGCTTGCCTCATCTTAATTAATCCTCACAACAACCCTATGAGGTAAGTACTATTATCATCTACATTTTAAAAGCAAAAGCACAGAGACACAGAGAGGTTAAGTAACTTGCCCAAAGCCACACAGCTAGTAATGGCAGAGCCAGAATTCAAACCCAGGTGTGCAGGAGAGAAAGCAGATTCTGTTTATTAGAGCATCACACGCCATCATCCTAGTTTTAGGGTCTCTGATGAAGAAGAGAGAAGAGATCTGGACACTCAGGGTGCTTTCCTCCCATAGCACCTTGCCTTCTCCTAGTTCCTACATGAGCCCCTTAGCAATTCAGTACAAACAGAGAAGAAACTAGAAATGATAGGGAAATTGAATACAGCAGTGATATCACAACTGTTCACTCTATACATTCATTGTTTTCTCCATCCCTGTTCTCCATCTTTTTTGACAGGGAGAGACCAGAAGTTTCTACTAGGAACCTGTAGTTTAAGCAAGAAGAAAGCAGAAACTGCATACCAAGTGTGGCAACTTCCATGTCTGGACTCGCTACCTCCCTGATCTACAAGGACCCCAGTTACTTAGCATTCAGGATATCCTATCAGTCACTCTATGCAGAGATGGTTGTTCCTGGGCTATTTCTATAGATTCCCTACTTCATTTGCATTTATTTTGCCTGCATGTCAGTTTCAGAAAAATCCTTTAATTAATCATATATTTTAAAGTGCTTGATCATGTGCCATATAGAGACAGGGTACAATTTTTTAAATCAATGAGGGGAAAAATCACTTATAGGGCTTATCAGCTGGAACATTTGTGTTTCACATATAAAAGTGGGGCTAGGAAAGAAATACCAAGCCCCAAAATACCCAAACTCTACAACTTTGCCTAGATGGGGTTTTGCCTTGCAATGAAGTTTGTTGTGAAAGCCCCCAGAGGTTAAGAATGAACCTGCTCAAGCATGGAAACCTCAGGAAGTAGGAAGGAGTGACTGGCCCCTAAAAAAGCAGAACCAGAGATCTCCATCAAAAGTTATCTTGCTGCCTGGAGAAAAAGGTTGTCCTTTACCCCTAGGTTATTGAAAGAAGCAAACTAGTAAAAACACAAGAAAACCAAAACACATGTGCCAAGGTCACAGCTGATTTGATCAGTCCTGCTTTCCTACAGCCAGACAAGTCTGGGTGTCTGGCAGACTCAGGCTTCTGCTCTGAAGTAGGGAGAAGGGAGGCTGTGGGCATTTCCCCGCTGTAAAAGGCAAAGCCAATGCAAGAGAGAGTGGGAGAGTAATCCCAGCTGCTCAGTCCAGCACCCTGCGCATGAGTTTCCTGCCTAGCAATTGCACAGCAGCTACAGCATAAATAACAACAGTAGCAGGTGGCAAACAGAGGATAAAAATAACAATAGGGCTGGGCATGGGCTCACGCCTGTAATTCCAGTACTCTGGGAGGTCAAGGCGGGCAAATCACCAGAGGTCGGGAGTTTGAGACCAGCCTGACCAACATGGAGAAACCCCGTCTCTACTAAAAATACAAAAATTCGCTGGGCGTGGTGGCGCATGCCTGTAATCCCAGCTACTTGGGAGGCTGAGGCAGAAGAATCGCTTGAACCTGGGAGGCAGAGGTTGCGGTGAGCCGAGATCCAGCCATTACACTCCAGCCTGGGTAACAAGAGTGAAACTCTGTCTCAAAATAAATAAATAAATAACAATAGCTACCATTTGTTTAATGCCTACTGTGAGAACAGGTCTTTCACTGGACATTTTTACATGTATTATCATATTTTTCCCTCATAATCTATACAATAAATGGTGTTATCCTTATTGCACAGTTGAAAAAACTAATAGAGGATTAAAATACCTAGCTCAGAGTTGCATAGTTAATATAAGAGTCAAGATTCAAACCCAGGTCTTTATGAATCTAAGGTTTAGGGGAAACCATCACTAGCACTCAAGTTTGCCACTGCTTTCCGAGAATCAAGAAGCTGAATGAATCACAAATCACTATCACCAGTGATTCCAGCTGCCTGCCACACCACAGCAAATGATTTCCAGGGGATTACCTAGAGATTGCTACAAAACCTCACATCCCGTAAAGCCTTTACATCTACCCTCTGCTGCTGGAGGAAAACAATGTGCATCATTCTGCTCCTCTTCTGGGTCCAGCTCTCTCACAAGTGCCTTCTAGTGACAGAATCTACATGGGACCACTATTGGCAAAGAATTCTGAAAATGTAGTTCCCAGGCTACTAGCCCTGTAATAAAAGGAAGTTGTAGAATAGAGCAAGAATGAATCTACATTGCCCAAAGGCATAGTCAGGGATATCACTACAAACAATCTGGAAGTTAGGAAAATGTGTGGAGGTAGTTATAATCCACTACTGAAAACTCTATAATGGGGAAGGCATGGCTATACTTTAATGGAAGCAGCTGATGAACCAAAACTACAGACAGAATATTTTGGCCACTATTTTGCACCCTGGCTAATATTCTCAAGCTGGCCAAGTACTTTTTTGCAGATTCAAAGTTTCAACAGCCTCCGGAAGGAAAGGAACGTACAGCTGAAGTCTCTTTCCAGCCCTTCCTGTTCTTACCAGAGTCCCTTGTGAGAATCCTATGCACCAACAGTTTTAATTATTGGTAAAAGAACCCTGGGCTCTATTTTCCACTCTCAATGAAAATTCCTACCTGCTGGCTTCCTAACCCACTAAAAGCACTTTTCTGCTAACTCTAATTTCTTGAGGAACGGCTTTAATTTTAATGACTGAATTAGCTGAAATGACTTAAGAAAAATTTGAGTTAATTTTTAACTTAATTTCAATGATTGCAGTTACATTCTATACTTATATCCTGAGGGCAATTACTTCCAATACTTATAACTCTTTCTTGACTCCATATTTCTCAATATTATGCTTATACTGCTAGTTCTTGATTTTTCCATTTAGATGTTAGGTATTGACTGTCCATTATGAAAAATGAGGACTTCGCTTTCTTATCATTCAACACACACACATACACAAGCATACAACTCGGCTTTTCATTCAACCTCCTAAAATAATGTTTTGAGTTAAGTCAGTATTCAGTATTACATTATTATGATTATATGACATTTATTCACAGCTGCATCATGTAGTTTTCTGTTACCATATTTCTTTTCTTATAAACTTTTTCGTTTTCCTTATCTTTTTCCCCCTTTCTTAAATTTTCAGTAATCACTAAGTCATTGGCAACCTTTCTACCATAAGGAACAATCAATCTCCTTTCAATAGGCTGAAACATATCTCTTGGTATTCACTTGGAGAGTGAATACTCTCCTGAAGGTGTCTCCAAGAAAATATGAAACCAAGAGGTATGTTTTGCTCTGGGGGAACAGCCACTCTCCTGAAAGTATCTCCAAGAAAATATGCTACCGAGAGATATGTTTTGCTCTAGGGGAGCGACCATTCACCTGAAGGTATCTCCAAGAAATATGTTTGCTCTCTGGACTTACTGCCCAGCTACCATTCTGAGATAACCTGCTAACACCAGCCAGGGACTTGGACATTGTATCTCATGAAATGTTCCTGGGCACTCCCTTGAATCTCCTCTCCCCATGAGGTGGTGGTGGTGGTGGTACTGGTGGTAGTGGTGGTAGTAGTGGTGGTGGTGGTGGTGGTGGTGGCGGTGGTGGTAATAGTTATGTTTTCCCACAGTTGGGCCAGAGATTCCACTCCACATTCTGACTACTCGCTGCTCTTCTTAGATGATCCTACACGTGTCCTGGGCATGTGAAAGTAGGGCGCTGGTGTATTCCAGAACCTGAGAGCCTCCCACTGCCCCTGTGGCCAGTATGTCTGAATGGGAAATAATGGAGACATACCAAAATACAAATGTGTGTGAAGGGTTTCCAAGAAGTTGTTATCCAAACCATTTCTGGAAATAGAAGATAACATTATTTCCTTAAACCCAGGATGCCAGAAAAAGAGAGACAGACTGTAATAAATGGCATGATATAAAAATTAGTTTCAAAATCCCAGTGTTTTTCTCTTTTTCAAGCCAATTGCTTTGTGCTAAATGATATCACCACGGGTCTATGAGTGAGTTCTGTGTAGGCCCAGTGCCCAAAACCTTTTTCCAAGTCCATTTTCTAAAATCACTAATGAGGCCGTTGCTCTATGGAGTACGGACTTTGGCTCCTTTCCTCAAATTCAAATATTAGATAATAAATACGCTATCACAAAAGTTTGGTTAGCTGAGGCTCCCTGGAAAGCCAAATAGCAAAACTGAAAAAAAGCACAGTTTTGCCATGTATTCCATGGGGAATACAAAATGCAACTGATTTAGACCTGGAGTGGGTGTCATTTCTCCCCACTGCACACAGAAAACAGCCAGACCCATCATTCTGTAAACATTTACATACACATATACATACATATGTACACACACACACATCTATATATAGTAGTATGAATCATAATATCAAGATTAGCTAACATTTTAATCAGTAACACTCTAATAAATGGTATTTGTGCCCTACTAAAAGTAGGGCAATTGATTAGCAATAGATTTCCATGAGCCCCCTTCACCCTTAAAAAAATTATATAAGTCAATTTTAGAAGACTTTTATGTTCAAAGTACTTTTCTTAGGTGAAGAAGAACTTACACACAGTAAGATATATAACTATTAAGTACACAGCTTGAATATTTACATATGTAAACACCCATGTTACCACCATCCAGATCAAGATATAGACTATTTCTATCATCCAGAAAGTTCCTTTATGCCTGCATGGTATTAGGTTCATTTTTAATGGTAAACATCATTTATTGCTAACTTTATATTATGAGAATATTTGATTACACAGAACTCTGAGCATTCCAGGTAGAAAAGAAAATGAACATTTATCGAGCAAATGAAATTTTCTAAGCACTTTGATATTTCATGCTAATCCTGTTAGGTGTAATTATCTCCACTGAGCCAATGAGGAAATTTGGGCTCTGAGAGCTTAAGGGGCCTTTCCAATGTCTCTTTGTGTGTGTGTGTGTGTGTGTGTGTGTGATGTAGGTCTTTAATTTTTAAAACTGCAAAACAGGTGCCAAGATGAGCTCTTACTGATGTATATGGTGTAGCACAGTATAGCCAAAACCACTGCTTATGACCTCTCAAATACTCACACATCAAGGCCAGGCACAGTGGCTTATGCCTGTAATCCCAGCACTCTGGGAGGCCAAGGTAGATGGATCACTTGAGGTCAGGAGTTCGAAACCAACCTGGTCAACGTGGTGAAACCCCATCTCTACAAAAAATACAAAAAATTAGCCAGGCATGGTGGTGGACACCTGTAGTCTCACCTACTAGGGAGGCTGAGGCAGGAGGATCACCTGAACCCAGGAGGTAGAGGCTGCAGTGAGCTGAGATCACACCACTGCACTCCAGCCTGGGTGACAAAGTGAGACCCTATCCCCCAAAAAATATTTACACATCACCCAGTAGTAAGGAAGGGTTATCATTCAGAGAGGCTTCTCTGAGATAATCTATTAAATTACAATTATAAAGAAGAAATGTTTATAAATTTTTATGAAGTTATAAATTTATAAATATAAAAGTATAAATTCATATAGAACTGTTTAAACTTATTCATATAGAGCTGTTTTAACTTCTTGTTTAAAGAAGTTTCCCTCTGAGAGGATTACAGACTATGCAATCTGCTACATGTGATTTCAGATAAATGATAAATTATACCTAATGTGTAAGTATAATAGAATCAATTTTTGATATTTAAATTATTCTAAAACCTGTTGAGTGTGACTACTCTTAAATCTTTCTTTTCTGTTTATGCTTCTGGCTGAGAATGGAAGAAGGGACGGAGGCTTCAAATGACTGAAATTCTTCAGATGGTTTCTTGTGACCGACCACTCATAAAGTATTTTTCTCCAGAGTCCAAAGGCAAGATAAAAAGTCTCTGACTTGAAATCAGAATTAATCTGCTGAGCTCGAATATTGCCATAAACCTTGGAAGGAGGATTTCCCAAGATTAGTTTGCAAATGGCAGTTCTTGCCATCTTGATGTTTTGGAAGGAGCCAAGGATGTGAACTTTAACATCAGCCAAAACTATCCGCGTCCATGTCACATTCTCTATGGTGAATTTGGTTTTTCCTCCTTTGACAGCAATTCTTCCTATTGCCCTGGATAAATGGTCTCCCTCTAGGGGTTTAACATCTGTAATTTCAAAAGACTCTAGGAAGAGGTCATCTAACCTGATGAGGGCAAGTGCATCCTCCACCTGAAAGCCTAGAATAAAAACTTTCACACAATCAGCTGCTGTTGTCAGAGCACTAACATCCTTGGTTTCTTTACAAGTCCTGATTTCTACATTCCTTGATTTCAAGTTAAAGTGTATCTAAAGTCCCAAATGTTCCACAATAGGAGTAAATATCTTTATCCAGTTTTCTATCAATGGTGTGTATCTGTTAGCTGGGACTGGAATTTTCCTTGTTTCCTCTTTCCCACTCAGGAGCCCATCCCCACAGAGGGGTGGGAAGACAGGCCTCTTCGCTGGCCTGGCCTCCTCTGTGTCCATCCGGCCTGTATCCCCACCCTCTCCCGCTGCGGACAGCTGTTCAGCCTGTCGTTTCTTCGCCGGACAGCTGTTCAGCCTGTCGTTTCTTCGCCGGCTCTTGCAGGTGACCTGGCTAAAGCCCTCCTCTGCCCTGGCACTCTGCGCTTCCATTTTGGATTCCGTCCCCCCTCCAATGTCTTACAGTCTGTAAGCAGCTCAAGGTCTTTGTTTTTTTTCTTTTTTTTTTTTTTTTTTTGTAGACTGAATCTCGCTCAGTCCTGCACTTAATTGATCCTCCCACCTCAGCCTCCCGAGCAGCTGGGACTACAGGTGCACACCACCACACCTCGCTAATTTTTAAATCTTTGTTTTGTAAAGACATGGTCTTACCATGTTGCCCAGGCTGTTCTCAAACTCCTGGTCTCAAGCTATCCTCCCACCTCAGCCTCCCAAAATGTTGAGATTACAGGCATGAGCCACTATGCCTGACCTGTTTTTTCCCTGTAATTGCAGTGCCAGGCAATATAGCTTACTGTATTTTGTAACTAGGAGAGGGTTTTTGTCTTTGTGTGTGTGTGTGTGTGTGTGTGTGTGTGTTTTGGTTAACTCTCATTTATGCCCCATACTAAAAAATGATAAAGGATAAGTGAAATCCATAGAAAATAAAAAATACTTATCTATAGGTAACATTAAAATATCTTTATTTATTAGTTTGCCTTAAAAATATCTTAAGAATAAGACCCAGCATTTTAGGAGGCCAAGGTGGGTGGATCGCATGAACTCAGGAGTTCAAGACCAGCCTGGGCAACATGGCAAAACCCTGTCTCCACAAAAAAATACAAAAACTATCCAGACATGGTGGTACATGCCTGTGGTCCCAGCTACTCGGGAGGCTGAGGTGGGAGGATCGCTTAAGCCCAGGAGGCAGAGGTTGCAGAATGAGACACTGTCTCAAAAAAAAAAAAGAATAGGAGGGAAAAAGAGAAAGATAGTGCCCATACCCTAACTATGCCTTAAAAACAAAAATATGTTGTTTTTTAATCTCTTTGAAATGGCTTACCTTTGATATTGATTTTCAAGTTCAGGGCCAGGAATAAAGGAACAGTGTTAACCAGACTCAAAACGATCTGCAATTCACCTGATCAACAAGACCAGGAACCAAGTGGGGCAAGTCATGGGAGTAGTGGTTTTGTGGGACCCTGGTTAGTGGTCCTTAAAGGGTGATTTTTTGTGACCTCAGGGGTTTGTGATAAACCATCCCAGTTTGCTTGGGGCTGACACAGTTTTAGCAGTGAAAATCCAGTGTCCCAGACAAACTGGGCTGGCTGGTCACCCCATGCATAGGCACCGCCTTTCAAATCACTTTAACAAAATGTTGGTTTGATCTTTGAGATTCCAAAGAATGTTTAGGAAAGTGAAGAAGATCATAAATGTAAATTAAGTCAATTTGTTCACCAAAGAGAGGTGTCTTTAAAGAGGATACCTAAATACTTCTGCTTACAGACACACAAGAAATCAGAATGCAGAAGCACTGTCTCATTGCTTCCACGGAGAGGACTTTGGTGCTGGCTGACCAGGCAAGGATGGTGGTCTCTCACGGCATGCCCTTTTAGAGTCATTTGAATTAAATAGATGCATATTCATGATTACACTAATTCAGTGTTGTGGAACTGTGTTCCTCAGCAGGCCTTGAGGGACCGTAGGGTGGGGAATTAGGGAAGTAATAGAGATACTTGCAGAAACCCTCTACCTGCTTCAAGCAGTTTTGTATCCGCTGTTTTACATTTTGGCTTCTTCACAAGATTTCATTTAAATAAAAGGTTTTATGATATTTTTAAAAGTCTGAAAACCATAACACTAGTCCTTTTACTTATAATCTGTAAATAGCAACCCTTTCTAAATAATCCTTTAAAAAGAGAGACACCAAGGTCTACTGAAAAACTGGGTACATGGCGTCAAAGGAGTCAGGTTCCAATCCTGGATCCATACTTGCTGTCTGTGTGACCATGAGCAAGTTTCTTTATACCCTGGCAGCCTTAGTACCTTCACCTGTTTTCAAAAAGTATGTGTACTTGTGTGTAATACTAGCTCAAAGAGTTGTGAGAATTAAATGCTATACTATTCATGAACTAACTAGCATTGTACCTGTGTACATAGCAAAAAATCACAAATGTCTAATCTGAAACTGAAGCAGTGTTAAAAAAGCGTTAATGCAGAAGTAGGTTATTAAAATACTATTAAAAGGATGTGAAGAAAATAATAATAATACCACCTGCAAATGTTTATGTCAGGTTCTGTTCAAAGTATTTTATACTTATTAATTCAATTAATAAAACAGAGTAAAAGAGATGAGTGAAAGAAAAGATTAAAGGAATGGAAAACTGACCCTATAAGGATATTGGACCAGAGATGGTGATAATGGTTTACATTAGGACAAATGTAATCTCAGCAGATCTGTATGAGATCTCAGCTGAAAATAAAGAGAAATTATTTGGCTATCAAGTCGATCAAATGCTGGAAAAGAGTTTGTTGGGTACCGTGACTCCACAAGGCCATCTGCCTAGGGAGGGAACTGAAGTATGAGGAAGCCAGGAAAGGGACAAAGAGGCTGATAGGCTAAATCCAAGTTGGCAGAGTGTGGCCTAGATGAGTGCCCTGCCCTAGAAGGAAAGCCATAACCAAATGCCAAGCCAAGGAACCACAATGAGAAGGTTGCCTGGTCAAAAAGCCGAGTCATGAGTCATGGGTTGGGGCATAACACCCCGAAACAGCATACCAAAGGCAAGAAGGCAGGGTCTGAAAAAGCCAGCTGGGCAATGTGTGGATCTCAGCAGATTATCAACTGCTATGTACTTGCAGCCATGCAGTTCATTGTAAATCAGTTCTATTTGTGAATTGTTAGCTCATACCAAGACTCTTCCAGGAAAATTTATTGGGCTAAATAGGTGCATGATTGGCCAGTGGCGGTGGCTCACACCTGTAATCCTAGCACTTTGGGAGGCAGAGGCACACAAATCACCTGAGGGTTTCGAGACCAGACTGGCCAACATGTAGAAACCCCATCTCTACTAAAAATGCAAAAAAAAAAAATTAGCCAGGCATGGTGGCACATGCCTGTAATCCCAGCTACTAGGGAGGCTGAGGCAGGAGAGTTGCTTGAACCTGGGAGGCAGAGGTTGCTGCGAGCCAAGATCACACCACCGAACTCCAGCCTGGGTGACAGAGTGAGACTCGTCTCAAAAAATAAATAAATAAATAAAATAAAATGATTTCTCTAAATGGTAAATGGTAGCTATTTATCCCCTCTTATCTCAAAACAGAGTTTGGATAAGGTAATCACAATGTATTTTAGAATTCTGTGAAAAACATGGAAGAGATGAATAAAAAGAGGGTGGGACAAAGAAAGGGACTAAGAATTTTTTTGGCTGGACGCAGTGGCTCATACCTGTAATTCCAGCACTTTGGGAGGCCAAGGCAGGTGGATCACAAGGTCAGGCATTCGAGAACACCCTGGCCAATATGGTGAAACCCCATCTCTACCAAAACTACAAAAATTAGCCAGGCGTGGTGGTGCATGCCTGTAGTCCCAACTAGTCAGGAAGCTGAGGCACGAGAATCACTTGAACCTAGGAGGCAGAGGTTGCAGTTACCCGAGATTGCGCCACTGCACTCCAGCCTGGGCAACAGAGCAAGGGATTCTGTCTCCAAAAAAAAAAAAAAAAAAAAAAAAAAGATTTTTAAATTGCCATTGATAAAAATTATACTTTTCAGTTTTAATATGAGTAGCTCGTCTAAAAGTAGGAATACATAAAAATCATACTGTAACCTAGTACAGAGGTTCTGAAACAGCAATCCATGCGGACTAGGTACATCAGAATCACCTGAGAAGTCTTTGTTGTTTTTGTTGCTGTTGTTGTTGTTTTTTGAGAGGGAGTCTTGCTCTGTCACCCAGGCTACAGTGCAGTGATATAATCTCAGCTCACTGCAACCTCTGCCTCCTGAGTTCAAGAGGTTCTCCTGCCTCAGCCTCCCTAGTAGCTGGGACTACAGGTGCCCACCACCCTGCCCGGCTAATTTTTGTACTTTTAGCAGAGATGGGGTTTCACCATATTGGCCAGGCTGGTCTCAAACTCCTGACCTTGTGATCCGCCCACCTCGGCCTCCCAAAGTGCTGGGATTATAGGCGTGAACCACTGCACCCGGCCGAGAAGTCTTTTTAAAAATATATTCCCAGTTATTTCCCCCAAACCTATTATATCACAGTTTTGCAGGATGGGTCTGGTTATCTCTATTTTTTAAAGATCCTTGGGTGTTTCTGACATACAAGTAGACCTGAGAACTTCTGACTTTGTAGACACTCTGTGTTCGGGGCCTTGTACCAAAAATTAGTGAGAGCTTTTTACCCAGCTACCTGCTTAGGGTACTAGGGCAGTAGTGTTGGTTTGTTCTATTTGATTCAGCTACTTCCCAACAGTAAGAGAAAACTTTTTTTCAACACAGGACCTGATGAGAAAAATGAGACAATATATAAGGAAATACAACCTCCTGTAATAAATGAATTGAATCCATATACTTTACTTATTGTTATTGTAAGCAAAAATAATGTATGGTAAAATATAAATAATCACAGGTTTAAATGCCGTCCTCTCTAGAACACTGGTAAAGCCCTTAGCCAGGACCACTTGGGAGAGAAACTCTATCCTTATCTGAGTCCAAATCTGCATCTTCTTTTATAGTTTTCATCCATGAAGGTCTTTTTTGGCTGTTTCCTGTTGTCAGTGCTAACATGCTCATTGTAAAGAACTTTGAGTTTTTTATATCTACAATTACTCAAAGCCCAATGCCTAATACACAGGTTTTCTTCCATTTAAGTCATCAACTGTATTTCTAGTATTGTTCCAATCTTTACTCCTAATTGCTTTTGTACAAGCCTATATAACCAAAGAAACCGCTAAAGATACAGTCCTCTCATATGACTGCTTTCAAATGGAACTGTTCTGCTCAAAGTTTCAGATCTTTTCTCAGGTGAGACACAGAGAGAAATCACTTCTAAATTGAGCATTTAGCCTTTATTAGTATATTCCCTATATCACAATATACTATAAATGGCTCCCTTATCTTGCATTTATCCCAAAGTACTATAAATTTATGTTTAATTATTTAATTGTTTATCTCTACCATGAGTTATAACAGGTCTAGGACAGGGAGCATCTGTATTGTCTATTGCTGAATCACCTATACCTAACTTGATGCCTGGCTCACATAAATGTTTCATAAATATTTGTCGAATTGAAGAATGGATGGATGGATGAATAATCATTCTCTGCTTTTCCACAGAATATTTCCTACAAAGGTACTATCCACCCTTGAGGCCCCCCAGAACAGACAGGGTAGCACATTCATTTGTGTGTGTCCTTAGTACTGAGTCCAAGGGCTGACACACAGTAGTTGTATAGTGAATGTTTGATGAATGACTGCATAACCTAAGACAGAGTTCACCAAGCCATATGATTCATTGCCTTGTTGTTCAATACCTTCCACAAAAGAATTGCCTAAGCTTGTATATAAGCTGAACCAAATCAGAGGATTCATCAGAAATTCTCTGAACGTGAATAGTCTGGCTTGTGAAACAACTGAATATCTAAACATTCCCAAGTTCCCAAATTGTATGTAGACTAAATAATTTGCAACTAGGAATTGTCCTTGTTAGGGATATTAGTGCTCAGAATATCCCAATTTGTACACTACTGAGTCCAAGAAACAAATTACATGGCCATTTGCCAGAGCCATGGTTTCCGTATGGCATCATCTCAGATGAGTCAGGACCAAAGAGGTCATCAATATCAGAAATGCAGTGACTGATTTCCTGCACCACTGAAGGCTGAGAAACAGGATTTGGGAATTGAGCTTTATAGTCCAAATATTCCTTCCATCACCTTACCCCCCGTAAATGCATACACTCAATTGAAGTCACATTACTCAGGCCAACTACACAACGCAAGATTTTCCCGTTTCCACTTTCAAATATAAAATAGCCACCTATAGGAAATAAAACATGATTCACAGTTAGGTAAATACTCTATTGTTAGTGAGTCAATAAACATGAATCAGTTGTATACTTATAAAGACAACCTGAAAGAATTTGAGGCATAGGATAACAAAATAAAAATTAGAGCTAACATCTATTGAACATTTTGCTGTTCCTCAAACATTGCACTAACAATACGGAATACAGGACAGTTAATTTTAGGTGTCCACTGGACTGGGTTGGGAATATCCAGGTAGCTAGCAAAACATTATTCCCGGGTGTGTCTGTCAGGGTGCTTCTGGAAGAGATAAGCATTTGAATCAGTAGACTTAGTAATCAGTAGACCTCCATCCAGGCTTTCAACCGACTAGATGATGACCACCTACATCCTCTGGATAAAAAGCCAGAGGGAGAGTGAATTCATTCTCTTCTGGGTTGGGGATAGCCATCGTGTCCTGTCCTCAGACATCAGAACTCCAAGTTCTCAGGCCTTCAGCCTTGGACTGAGAGTTGCACCGTTGGCTGCCCTGTTCCCAGGCCTTTGGACTTAGACAGAATTAAACTACCAGCTTCTCTGGTTCTCCAGCTGGCAGACAGCATATCAGGATTTCTCAGCCTCTATAATCACATGATCCTATTCCCTTAATAAATTCCCTCTTATATCTATATATATCCTATTGGTTCTCTTTCTCTGGAGATCTCTGACTAATACAGAATATATCTTTTAAATCTCTACACTAACCCAAGAAGTAAAGACTATTATTATCACCATTTTATAAATACGAAAACTGATGTCCATAGAAGTCAAATAATTTCCCCAAGATTACACATTATACAAAAGAGGGGCCAGGATTTAATCCGAGAGAGATAAAAAGGTAGAAATCGAAGCCAATCATTTAACATCTGAGTCAAGAAGCAGAGAAAAATCAGTGAACACCTTTAAAAGTTCTTTTGGGGTTAAGGGAGTCTGACATACAAGTAGGATTTCCACTTCTATGCAGTTCAGACAGGAAAGGAGATGGTCCCAAAGTGGTAGGTGTGGTTGGGAATGCAACCAATTTGAATCAAAAAGAGGAAAGAAAATCGGGTCCAGATCCAGAATACTATGTGTCTCTCCCAAGGCCTATTCCCCCCACAAAAAAATATTGTCCAATTTTTTAAACTTTCTCTTAAGGGTCACATCTATAAAACAAATCACTGGAGGCTCAGAATAGGTAACCTTTTAAAAATATTATTAGCTCCTGAAAATAGGTATCTTACTTACTAATCTTAACACATTTTGAAACCATGAGAATCACTAAATAAAGACAGATCTTTTACCCATGATTCACCTGCTAATCCAAAGCCTCCAGCTAAATAGAATTCCCATTATTTCCAATAACACTGCTCTGCTCACAAAGCAAGAGGCCTAATCATAACCTATCCTCCGGGTAGCCTTCAGCAGGTGAAATGTGTTTAACAGCCCCCAGCCTTCAGGAGGGTAATTCAGTGTGCACGTAGATACAGCCAATAACATCTGTTATCTGTTCCACCAGGCTTACCCAAGGGGTGGTGTTCAGGAACTCAAACCATGTTTTTCCTCTGCTCTCACATCGACATCACAACAATCAACACAGAAGACTTCTGTGACCCCAAAACATGTGAAGATTTCTCCCCACTAGCAAACAAGGAATCCATTCTGCAGCAGACGCCAGCTGGGTGTCCTCCAATTCGATTCCGGCTTTATCTGCCTGCAGACAGTGTCAGATCCCACAAGTAGAGGGCTCAGTCATGAAAAGTGGCCCCTACTTCAGCCACCAGCCACAAGCCCAGGTATTCAGAACTTTGACCAGCTTTATGTTGGGGTTTCCATGACCCATCTCTTTGGGTTCAATTAATTTCATGGGGTGGCTCATAGAATTCAGGGAAACGTGTTTACTGGTTTACTATAGAGGATATCACAAAAGATACAGATGAAGAGATAAAGGGGGTGAGGTATGGAGGAAGGGGCACAGAGCTCCCCAAGGTGCACTGCCCTCCAGGAACCTCCTCGTGTTCAGCTCTCTGGAAGCTCCCCAAATCCAGTCCTCCGGGGCCTTTTATGCAGATTCCACTGGATAGGCATGATTGAAGCATAGAAAACCATGTAGAAATGTGAATGGACAAAAAAGATATGATCTAAACCCAGCAAGGCCCGTCTGTTCAGATTCTTCTTGGCCTCTCTGTGCAGCCTTCCTTCCTCTAGGGTATGAGTCAGGACCCTCTCTGGGATGGAAGTTCTTATGATCCACAAGTAGATTTGAGTCCTGCCTTGGGCAGGTGGAAGGAGAAGGCCAGAGAGAGATTCTGTCTCCTGGGGCCTGCTCCTGAGACCTAAAGTGCCCCATCATTATAACAAAGAACTATAAAAGGGCTGAGAAAAGCTATAAGCCAGGAACCATGACATTGATATATATAAACCATATATATGTTTTCATTCATATATATAAACCATATATGTTTTCATTCATATATATGTTTTCTTTTATATATAAACATGTTTTCATCCATATATAAATATATATATATTTGTTATATATATCTGTTATAAAATATCACAAGTGACACAAAGTAATGTACCTGCAATTTTTTCTTTGGTCCTTAACTGCTCTGAGGAACTAGTGTAGCCCTGATTTTCCTATGAGAATTGTGTATTGGGCACAGACAAAACAATTACAAGTAGCAATGCTTCTAGATGTCCCTTGTAATAGCAGACCTATAAGCATTCCTCATAGAGTTGGGTCACAACTCAGACCCCACTCCCATGTCTCAACTTCAACCTTAACAGAAGCTTCCCAGTACAATTCTAATGGGTAGAGTAGGTTTCTGCAGTCCGTAGACAAAGGCAGGAGCTAAAGTGGGAACCTGGATCTACAAAGTCAAGGACAAAAAGACCAAAGCAAGTACAGAAACTCTGGAGCAAACAAGTTATTTCCAGGCATGGCTACTTTTATCTGTCAACTTGACTGAGTCTCAACGTGCCCAGATATTTGATCAACGATTTTTCTGGGTATTTCAGTTAGAGTATTTTTAGATGAAACTAACATTTAAATCAGTAGACTGAGTAAAGCAGTTTGCCCTCCCTAATGTGAGTTGGTCTCATTCAATCCTCTGAAGGCTTGAATAGAGCAAAAAGGCAAACTTTCCTCCTAGTAAAAGAGAAGTCTCCTGCTTTCAGACTCAAACTGAAATATTGGCTCTTCCTGGGTCTCAAGGCTGCTGGTCTTCAGAGTTGAACCACACCATCAGCTCTCCTGGGTCTCCAACTTGCTGACTGATCCTACAGATCTTTGGAGTTTCCTACCTCTATAAATGCATAAGCCAATTCCTTATAATCAGACAACCAATTTCCATTTCTCTCTCTCTCTCTCTCTCTCTCTCTCTCTCTCTCTCTCTCTCTCTCTCTCTTTCTGGGTCTCTCTCTCTCTGTCCAGAGAGATACACACACACACCCCCCATATTGGTTCTGTTTCTCTGGATACCCCTAATACACTTCCCTTGCACTTCAGCCCCTCACACCCATGACCCATGACCACACCTTTGGACCTTGTTACCACCTGGATCTGAAATTTAGCACCCCTCTACCCAACTCTGACCACAACTTTCTATCCCTTCAGATCCTTGGGCCCTTTAAATCCACCACACCCTCCCTTTGTCCTCCCATCTTTGACCAACTTAAACTCCTCCTGTACTCACGTCCTACCCTACCTGCCTTGGCCTCAGATCCAACACTCAGTGTCTCTTAATATTTGCAACTCCCTTGCCTATAGTCAGCCACTTTTGCCCAGCAAAACCCAAACTCTGAATCAATCCCACTGCCTGTCTACCTTTTCCACATTTAGATCCAGAGTGCTCAGTGCTGTTGGAGGAAATCAGAAAACCACACATGCTGATGCCCCTACAAATTTCAGCTTCACTGACAACACACTCTGGTTTCTCCTCTTCTATCGCTAGACATTCATTCTCATTCTCTGTTTGGGATTCTTCTTCTTTCACTGGCCCCAGGGGTCCATCCTCCAGCCCCTTCTGTCTACACAGTGGATATGTGGGGAATTAGTTCGAGAACCAGCCTCCTCATGCCTCCTCCCAGCCACCACCCCACGGCCACCCACTCCCCATCCTGTACCAGAATCTGCACCTACTTAAGTCCCACAGTTGGCCCTGCAGGAACCCTGGAATAGGAAACGTAGGCCCTCTCTATAAGTGGGTTTCACATCCCTTGAATGCTGTATTTTCTATCTTTTACTTACATGTAAAAAATTCACGTGTAAGTGAACCGGCAGTTCAAACCCATGTTGTTCAAGGGTCAATTGCCTACCCTTTTTGGATGATCTTATCCACCCCTATGCCTTTAAACCTTCAACCATATCCTAACTTTTTACTGATCTACATCACCAGTGCTGGTCTCTCTCTGAATTCCACATACAACTGCCTCCTAGGCAGTTATCAACACTCAAACTCCACATCTGAAAAAGGAGCTCTTAGCACCTTCACCTTAACCACCATTAACAATCTATTCCTTTTGTATTTCCTATCCCAGTGAATGGCAATATCACCCACCTGGTTGTTCAAAATAGAAACCTGGGGCTCACTCCCACATCCAGTAACTAAATTCTGCAATATTAATACCCCTTTTATATCTTCCAATTGGTATACAGGTGATATTGTTTCTTTACTTCAAGCCTTTATTATTTTCTCATCTGGGCTAATGCCTTAGCCTTATTTGCTCTTCTCAGAACTTTTATTATTATTATTATTATTATTATTATTATTATTATTTTTGAGATGGAGTTTCACTGTTGTTGCCCAGGCTGGAGTGCAATGGTGAGATCTCGGCTCTCCGCAACCTGCACCTCCCCAGTTCAAGAGATTCTCCTGCCTCAGCCTCCCAAGTAGGTGGGATTACAGCCTACCACCATACCCGGCTAATTTTGTATTTTTAGTAGCGATGGGGTTTCTCCATGTTGGTCAGGCTGGTCTCGAACTCCCGACCTCTGGTGATCCACCTGACTCAGCCTCCCAAAGTGCTGGGATTACAGGCATGAGCCACAGCGCCCAGCCACCCTTCTCAGAACTTTCTTTCTTGCAGTGAGCTTTCTATCATAAGTAAATAATATTCAATAAATATTGTTGGGTGTCTACTATGTGTCAGGAACAGTGCTGGGATATAATGAAAAACAAACACAGACACAGTCCCTGTCTCCCTGAGACTTACACTCTCTCAAGTTCTTTTTCTATCAAATGAATTTGATATTCACTCCTTGCAGACATGTGGTCTGGAGCCAGATGCCTTTGGTTTGAAGCCCAGTTCTTCTATTAGACCATGCATGCTTGGTCAAGTTAACAAGCCTGTGCTTTAGCTTTCTCATTTGCAAAACAAGAATCATGAGAGTGCCCACATCCAGGGCCAGCAGTTGCCGATACGCACAGTGGCAGTGGTGGGTAGCAGTGCTTCACAGCTGGCATCCATCCTGCTAGGATGGCTGCCAATGAGGACCAGTCCACGCCAGTTGGTAAATATTTTTAACTCACCCTTCCTTATTCCACAGAGTTAGTGTGAGGATTAAATGAGCTAATACATGTGAATGCATAGAAGAGCACTGGCACTGAGAAGTACTCCATTCCATAAATATTCACTGATTTAAATTCAATAGGTGATTTCCCATCCCAAGATACCAAAGCTCTCCATTTCTTGCTACCTGATAATCTTACTTTCTGCTCCAGCCATACCAAATCCCTTAGTTCTCTAAAAAGGCCACTTTCTTTTCGCCCACCTTTATATTTTTACATACGCTGTTCCCTTTGCCTGGTCCACCCTAGCCTCTTCTGTGTCTGCATACGAATATACACACAAACACCTGGAGAACGCCTACTCTTTCCTCAATACTTAGCACATATTTTTAAAACTCCTCAGTTTGGCCAGGCACGGTAGCTCACGCCTGCAATCCTAGCACTTTAGGAGGCTGAGGTGGGTGGATCACTTGAGATCAGGAGTTCAAAATCAGCCTGGCCAACATGGTGAAACCCCATCTCTATTAAACCTGCAAAAACTTAGCTGGGCATCATGGTGCACGCCTGTAGTCCCAGCTACTAGGGAGACTGAGGCAAGAGAATCGCTTGAACCCTGGAGGCGGAGGTTGCAGTGAGCCAAGATCGCACCACTGCACTCCAGCCTGGGCAACAGAGTGAGACTCCATCTCAAAAAAAAGAAAAAAAAACTCTTCAGTTTGAGTAACACCTCCTTCAGGAAACCATCTCTGACTCCCCCTCTAGGCGCACTGACTCTGGTCACTTGTTAGCAAACATCAATTACTATGGCCTTCTCAGCCTCCCTTCCCTTAACAGCCTCACTCCTCTTTCCTTTGAGAAACGGCTCTTCTCACACTACCTGCTCTGTGTGAGTCTGCAGTGTCTTTAATTACAGTTGCTGCCCTCCAGCCACAGTAGCTAGATCCAATGAATCACAGAATCCCATGGCCCTTGTGATAGTGATTGGCCCAAGAAGTGGGCATGTGACACAAACTTAGCCAATAAGAGTCCTTGCCCTCCCTTTGATTGTTCTAACTAGGGCAAGCAAAGAAAGTGGTTTTTGTTTGTTTTTTTTTTGTCTCTGGGATCAGGTAAATAGAAGGATGTGGCACAGGGGTTATTTACAGGCACATTTTCAACCATGGAACCAAAGAATTTTGATATATTTTTAGAACACATTGGCCTTACCTCTATCAAAGGCCATTGCCTCTCCGACTGGAGTTTTCTGTTTAACAAGAGATTCAGTCAACAATGAATGTTTGTGCCCATTCGTCGTAACATTCATTGTTGTTAACAATTAATCACTTGCATTCAGATATACATAATACCAAAAATTGGACACAAACTAATTACATCTCTGGCCACATTTTATATTATATCAGTATTAAAAATAGTATGATATTCTTGCCATAAATTGACAACAGGAATAGACTCACTTTAGCTATTTGAATCTTTTTCTTTTTTCTTTTTTTTTGACATAGAGTTTCACTCTGTCGCCTAGGCTGGAGTGCAAAGGCGCGAACTCGGCTCACTGCAACCTCCGTCTCCTGGATTCAAGCGATTCTCCTGCCTCAGCCTCCTGAATAGCTGGGACTGCAGACGTGCGCCATCATGCCCGGCTAATTTTTGTATTTTTAGTAGAGACAGGGTTTCACTATGTTGGCCAGGCTGGTCTTGAACTCTTGACCTCAGGTGATCTACCCGCCTCGGCCTCCCAAAGTGCTGGGATTACAGGCGTGAGCCACTGTGCCCAGCCTGCTATTTGAATCTTTAGAGGAAGGAACTGTCCTTCACACACATTTTGAGGGGAGAATGCATAAGTCTGTTCACAACTTGAAACTTAGAGAATGAAAACTAAGTTATACTCAAACAGAGCTCAAATCTTTCCTTTAATGTGAAAATCTCTTGTATATGACCCTTTATAGCTAAAAGGGTAGGAGACATTAAAAGAAATAAAACAAGGCATTTTTCTGTTTATTACAGAAGATAAAAGAAAGAAAACAATTTAGTTAAGCTAGAAAGTAACTTATCTGAAATGAAAAAATGCAGTTTCTAAACCTTGTTTAGCCATTGAGTCGCCAGAAACATAGCAACTCTATTGTGAATCGTCTCTTCCTCCCCAGCCAGATCTATAAATTAGAAATAATATTATGTGTCCTGGCTAGTCTCACTACAGCTTAATGAGGTTATTTCTAAGAAACCCTTTCATTTCAAAAAATCATAGGAAAATGCAAAGAACTTTTATTGTAAAAGGACTTAATTTGATTAAAAAGCCCTCCCCGCTTACTTTGTGAGTCATGCACATTTCCCACTGACTTTCTGTATGTCTCTATTATCAGCATTCAATATTTATTTAAAGTCTATTGAAGTAAAAAATTATTCTCCCAGCCCAAGGTGATTTCTAATGACTATTTAGTTTTTATGATGATTTTTAAATTTTTCATTAATAATAGAAGAATCTAGTGTTAAATTGAAAGTTATTAACGTTGGCCCCCCCTTGCAAGTTTTCTGAATGTTGAAAAGATCTTTTTTTTTTTTTTACCATATCTTTCCCTAATTGCATGAGAATAAGGTTATACTTAATTATTATTTAGAATTTCTACAGTACATTTATACAGGCAAAGTACCTTAATTGAAGTAACCAGGTTGTACTGTCTTCTCAACATCCTCTTGAATATCTAATAAGCATTTCATGGGAACAGATTGTGAGTGAGGATAGAAAAAAACAAATAATAATAATAAAAAGAAGTATCTCAAATTTATCAAAAAAAAAAAAAAAACAACTTTCCTGATATTCACCCCTTCCCAACCTGCTCCTCCTGCAGTCTTCCCCAACTCAGTTAATGGCGACTCCATTCTTTCAACTGTTTGGGTCAAAACCTTGGGTCATCCTTGACTCCTTTCTTCGTCTCACACTTCACATTCAGCCCACTAGCAAAGCCCATCAGCTCTGCTGTCTAAATATACTCCAGCTGTCTAAATATACTCCAAATGTGCTGCCAGCTTAGTCCTACTGGCTGCTGTCCCTCACCTGAATCACTGCAGCCCCTGACGACTGCCCTCCCTCTTCCCACTCCCGATGCTTCAGTCTATTCTCAGCACAGCCGCCATAGTGAGCCTGCTGAGCAGCCTACATTAGAAGATGTCTTCTTCCACTGCCCCCAACCACCATGGCTGCTCAGCTACTTGGAACAAAAGCAGAAATCCAGACCGTGACGACAATGTAAAACAAAAATAAAATTCTAAGCCCCCCAAACCATCTGAATGGACCCCTCCTCTTGGCCACGGGCATTCCAAAGTTAATCTGAAAAACTAGTTCAGGCCTCCATGGGAAGTGAAGGCCTCGTTATAACCTCCTCCCTTTGGAATTCAGGTACAACTGACCATTATTTTATTAACATTAAAACAGAGATCTTAAGACTTTTTGTAGCAATAAGACACCAAATTCTGACCTGACTATCTAGTATAGCATCACAGGACAGATAGCAGGCCCTGAAAAAAATCAAAGTATTTTACCCTAAAATGTGTTTCTTTTATATATTTTGAAACGACCCTGCAAAGCTCTTTGTCTCTTGTGGGGAAAAATCTACATTCTGTAGAGAATCCCTTTCCCCTTCCAGGTCTTTTCCCTGATCCAGGAGAGAATTAGCTAAGAGTCTGGCATCTTTCTAAGTCTGATAAGAAACATTTACAATTTTATTTTCTCTGAATCCTACCTCGAGGCTTCATCTGTTATAATAAGAGCCTTGGGATTATAACCCCTTATCTTAACCGAGATACTCCCATCTATGAATTTCAGGTCTTTAGATAAAATTCTTTCAATCATTTGCCAATCAGAAAATCTTCAAATCCCCCTATGACCCGGAACTACTCCCTGCCCCACCACTTCAGTTGTCCTGCCTTTCCGTACCAACCCAATGTACATCTTACATGTATTGATTGATGTTGTATGTCTCCCTAAAATGTACAAAACCAAGATGTGGCCTGACCACCCTGGGCATGTATTCTTGGGATCTCTTGGGGCTGTGTCACAGGCCATTGGTCCTCATTGTCTTGGAATAAATCTCTTCAAACATTTTACAGAGATTGACTCTTTTTGTGGACAACAAGGACTCCCGTGAACTTTCTAGCCTCCAACCACCAGATCTGCTCCTTCTTTGGGACTTTGTACTTTGCTCTCGGCACTTTCTTCCCTGCAATATCTGCATGGAAGTTTCCCTCACTTTTTTTCCAGTCTTACTCAGAAAGGGGCATTTGAGTAAAGATATTTGAATAAAGTTCTCTGGCAACTTTATATAAAATTGCAACTCCCCACTCCTGATATGTCCTTTCCTCATTCCTGCCTTATCCTCCTACCCCCTTCAACACTATACCTAGTCCCCTATATACTTAGTGTAATCTGACATAATGCTATTTATTACCTGTCTCCCTTTCTAGAATGTAGAAAGCAGAAGGGCAGATATTTTTATCACTTTTATTCATGACTCTATCTTCAGGGTTTAGCACCAAGTATGGGCTCAACAAATATTAATTCTCAAAAAAAAAAAAAATATGAAAGAGCTTCCAGCTATCTTCACCATAACACCAGGGACAATGTCTTCTACTATTAAATTTACACCTGGCCAAACATGCTATTCTTTTTATATTTGTAATTTTCTTTTTTTCTTTTTTTTTTTTTTTTAAGATGAGGTCTTGCTATGTTACTCAGGCTGGTCTTGAACTCCTGGCCTCAAGCAATTATCCTACCTCAGCCTCCCAAAGTACTGAGATTACAGGCATAACACACCATGTCCAGCCCAAACACACTATTATTTTCCTAGTGGACATTTCAGACCATGAAAATAGAAGAGTAACTGTGGCAAAGGGGAGTTGGGTGGGAGATGGACGGTGCTTTGGCTCACATATGATCTGTCTAAATGGCTCTGAATGCTCTATATCTGCTGGAAAAAAACCACAGCAGCTTTATGCAGAAATAATGAGCACTCAATCAGAACTACACATGCCTGAGGACAGTGGAAACTTTTCAGAGCAAATCAGGAGCAACAATTTCTCCACTGATTATTGACTAGAATGGAACCTACCACTAGCCTACAAAGGTGAATCTGAAAAGTCTTTGTGTTATTCAAATAACACAAATCAGTGAGGCCCTGGTAGTAAAATGGAAACAGCATAGTCCTTCTACCAGACAACTGCTACTAGCTGACATGTGTTATGCACATAACCAGATCTTCTGATTTTTCAAGAAAAGCCAGACTTTAGATTTCATGTGAAATTCCTCAAATGTAAAAAGTTGTCCTCTTACTCAATTTTCTTGTTTTGTTTGTTTGTTTGTTTGAGATGGATGGAGTTTTGCTCTCATTGCCCAGGCTGTAGTGCAGTGGTGTGATCTCAGCTCACTGCAACCTCCACCTCCCAGGATCAAGCGATTCTCCTGCCTCAGCCTCCCAAGTAGCTGGGATTACGGGCATGCACCACCATGCCCCATTAATTTTTTTGTATTATTATTGGAGACAGGGTTTCACCATGTTGGCCAGGCTGATCTTGAACTCTGAACCTCAGGTGATCTACTTGCCTCGGCCCCCCAAAGTGCTGGGATTACAGGTATGATCTACCACACCCAGCCAGCTCTTACTCAAATTTATAAATAGCAGCACTGCCATATTCTGTGGGACAAACAAAATAGCTTCTAACCACGTTCAGCTAGGACTCAACCTTTGCCTTATACACTGATGAAAGCTAAACCCCATTCTGAGAAGACTAAACCCATATAATCAAACCCCTATCTGTTTTAGTCTTCTGTTAAATTTCTTCCTCATAGTCCTAGCCAGAGCAATCAGGCCAGTGAAGGAAATAAAAGGCATCCAAATTGGTAAAGAGGAAGTCAAACTGTTGCTGTTTGCCAATGATATAATGGTATACCTAGAAAACCCTAAAGATTTGTTCAAAAAGCTCCTAGATCTGATCAATGAATTCAGTTAAGTTTCCAGGATACAAAATCAATGTACAAAAATTAATAGTATTGCTGTGCACCAACAGCGACCTAGCTGAGAATTAAATCAAGAACTCAACCACTTTTACAACAGCTGCAAAACAATTAAAATCATCAGGAATATACCTATTCAAAGAGGTCAAAGATCTCTATGAGGAAAACTACAAAACACTGCTGAAAGAAATCATAGACAACACAAACAAATGGAAACACATCCCATGCTCATGGATGGGTAGAATCAATATTGTGAAAATGACCATACTGCCAAAATCAATCTATAAATTCAGTGCAATACCCCTCAAAATAACACCATCATTCTTCACTGAAATAGAAAAAAAAAATCCTAAAATTCATATGGAACAAAAAAAAAGCCCACATAGCCACAGCAAGACAAAGCAAAAAGAATAAATCTGGAAGCATCACATTACCTAACTTTAAGTTATACTATAAGGTTATAGTTACCCAAACAGCATAATACTGGTATAAAAACAGGCACACAGACCAATGGAACAGAATGAAGAACCCAGAAATAAAGCCATATACATACAGCCAACTGATCTTCCACAAAGCAAACAAAAACATAAAGTCAGAGAGAGGTCACCCTATTCAACAAATGGTGCCGGGATAATTGGTAAGCTCCATGTAAAAGAATGAAACTGGATCCTCATCTCTCACCTTAAATAAAAATCAACCCAAGATGAATCATAGACTTAAATCTAAGACCTGAAACCATACAAACTCTAGAGGATAACATCAGAAAAACTCTTCTAGACATTGACCTCAGCAAAGAGTTCATGACCAAGAACCCAAAAGCAAATGCAACAAAAACAAAGATAAATAGACGAGACTTAATTAAACTAAGAAGCTTCTGTACAGCAAAAGAAATAATCAGTCGAGTAAACAGACAACCCACAGAGCGGGAGGAAATATTTGCAAACTATGCATCCAACAAAGGACTAATATCAAGAATCTACAAGAAACTCAAATCAGCAAGAAAAAAAAATAAACAATCCCATAAAAAAGTGCACCAAGGACATGAACAGACAACTCCCAAAAGAAGATATACAAATGGCCAACAAACAGATGAAAAAACATGCTCAACATCACTAATGATCAGGGAAATGCAAATTAAAGCTACAATACCATACCACCTTACTCCTTCAAGAATGGCCATAATTTGAAAATCAAAAAACAATAGATGTTGGTGGTAATGTGGTAAAATGGGAACACATTTATACTGCTGGTGGGAATGTAAACTAGTACAACCACTGTGTAAAACAGTGTGGAGATTCCTCAAAAAACCTAAAAGTAGAACTACCATTTGATCCAGCAATCCCATTCCTGGGTACCTACCCAGAGGACAAGGAGTCATTATACGAAAAAGATACTTACACAGTCATGTTTATAGCAGCACAGTTCATGATTGCAAAAATATTGAACCAGCCTAAATGCCCATCAACCAACAAGTGGATAAAGAAAAAGTGGTACATATATGCCACGGAATACTATTTGGCCATAAAAAGGAACAAAATAATGTCATTTGCAGCAACCTGGATGTAGTTGGAGAACATTATTCTAAGTGAAGTAACTCAGGAATGGAAAATCAAACATTGTATGTTCTCACTTATAAGTGTGAGCTAAGCTATGAGGACACAAAGGCATAAGAATGATATAATAAACTCTGGTGTCTTGTGGGGATAGGTGGGAGGGGGGTTGAGAGATAAAAGACTGCACATTGGGTGCAGTGTACACTGTTCGGGTGATGGGTGCCCCAAAATCTCAGAAATCACACCTAAAGAACTTATCCATGTAACCAAACACCACCTGTTCCCCCAAAACTATTGAAATAACAATAATACTAAAATAAAAAATAAAAAATAAATTTTACCTTCATAGAAAATACTTTCCATGGTCTTCACGCACAGCTCAGAAAACTAAGTTAAAATGTACTTACTACTCACGTCTTAAAACTTTACACACATGTGAGCGTGTCCCAACTCTCAACTTGCTGGACAGAGCAAGTGGGGAGGCTGCTGTGAGCCACAAAGTATTTGAGACAGGTCTCAATCAACTTAGAAGTTTATTTTTCCCAGGATAAGGACGACATGCCCAGGAGAAAAGAACACAGAATCACAGAAACAGTGCATGGTCTGTGCCTTTCTCCAGAGATGATTTTAAGGGCTTCCATATTTAAAGGGAAAAAGTGAACTGAAGGGGAAAAAGGGAGGGTATGGTAACCCATATGTTGCGAGAGAAAAGGAGCAGATTTGGTAGTAGTCAATTATGTATTCATCTCAAGATAAGATGAACATAGAGTAGCTATCTGTGGCGATATTTAACATTTTATCTATAGCTATCTGCTTAGGAACAAAAGGAAAAGCAGTTTCTGGCATGACTCAGCTTTCAGCTTAATTTTTTCCTTTTGGCATATCGAATGGGGTCCTGAGTTTCTATTTTCCTTTCACACCAGCCTCCACCCCAGGTGACGTTCACTGTCCCCTCATAAGTGTCCTTGGTGCCTGCAATGGTAGGGGCTGACAACAGTGACAATGGTAGAGAAATTCCCAGCAACAGCAAGGGAGAAAATGAGGATTCTGTGTCTGCCAGAGAAGGAGGGAGGGGACAGCTTATTGGCGTGAAAAGAACACAATAATAATTAATATGGTTAATTATTGCCCAAATCACTTAGTAAACCAAGAGCCTCTCAAAAGCTGGACTACATCTTATTCATCTACGTATTCAGAGAATCAGTCACCGCACCTGGCACATAGTAGGCCAGGTGTTGGAGTAAGCAGAGCGGTTTTTGTATTACATGGCATAGTAAAGAAAAAATTCCTGGTCCAACCCTCAAACAGTGGTTCCAAAACTTCTCCAGAAAACTGCAATGTGAAATTTAACATTTCAGGGCAGGGGTACGGTTTGCAATTTCAGAATCACAAGCTGTATTGTTCTACTTTAAAATGTCATAATGGAAGACAACAGATTAAAATTAAAATAGTTTAAAATAGTTTATTTTAAGAAGCAGGAGACAAATCTAATCCCATTAGAAAGAAGTAAAACAACTGAGAATCTACAGAGATGTGAATGACACTGTTTTACAAAGATTTTGTACTGGGAAGTCATCTCAGTCATGAAACAGAAGCAAGCTGGCTTCAGCAAAGTCCCTGCAAGAGCAAGGAGTCGGGGAGCGTTCTGTGCAATTAGCCTCAACCTTCCTGCTCTCCCCGCAAACACATGTATTTTAAATGCAATGATTTTAGCAAGGGTTTGAGAACTGTTATTTGTTAGTTGAAGACTATGTAATTAAACCCACCGTTCTGAAAGAAAAGCTTTGTGGGTACTTTTTTTTTTTTAATCTTCTATGGCTGGGCTGGTAATTTTTTTCCTGTCTCACACCTACTCAAAACCCAGGGGATTTGTCCTTGATGCCTGGCATGAATATAATTACAGTACAGTTCTCTAGTGCATAGTTCAATCACAGCAGACAACTATTGATTTGTGTGTAAATCAGAATACATATAATTTTCTCCAGACGAGGAGCTGTTAAAATGCATTAACAGCTTCAGGTTTCATGTTTTGGATATGGTGACATTGGGAGTGTTGGTTGTTTTGCTTTATATTTTTCATTTTATTTTTTTCCTTTCCCCCAAGAACTGAGATAACCTCTTTCTGAGCAGGAAAGCTCCACCGACTTGTTCTGACAAATTTCCATTCCAATTTCACACCGGGTCACATACAATCAGAAGAACAACGTAAGCAGGACTTTAGGGTGAGCAAAAAGGTTGAGGCTGATTGCACAGAACGCTCTCCCTCTCCTTGCTTTTACAGGGACTTCGCTGAAGCCAGCTTGCTTCTTTTTCGTAACTGAGATAACTTCCCAGGACAAAAAAAATGCGTATTTAATGATCCTAAAGGATTTTGTTTTCACGTTTTCACATTTTTCTTTGAGTCACAATAACACAAAATGTTCATTCTCTTCTTGTTTACACAAAACACTCTCTTATTGCTAAGAGACCGCATAGTATAATAGAAAAGGACAAAATTAGGCAGCTGAGAAGACCTGGGTATGTATTGGGTCTGTCTTGGCCCTGGGGAATTCACATACCTTCTTTAGGTTAAGATTTTCTATCTACAAAAGTTGACTGAGCACCAGTGGTTTTCAAATTGTACACCATGTATTTAGGGTACAAATTTGGGAAAGGAAACATGGGTCTCCAGGACCCCATTCCCACCACATACTTCAGCCACAACAGGTCAGTTCTTATCTGTTTACATATTGGATTTCCACAGAGAAAGGGTTTCATAGTTCTATACGTTTGAAAAAATATCTCTGTCCTTTCCAATTCTCACCTTCCATAATTCTGTGGCTTTTCTCTGTGATCACAGATAGCCTCAATTTCCTACAGTACATGAGCTCATTAATGCAGACCACTATACAAAATGGAAAACTGGTTCATGCATGATGGTTTCCTCCAATATGATCACCTTCACCATCAAAAATATGAATTTATTAAGCATTCATTCATGCATGTGGGTTACTTTTCAGCACAAGCAAAGTGTACAGGCTTTGTTTTAAATTTGAGAGGCTGAATGATTTTATAGATTTTGGAAATGAGAAATCCTGATAATTCTTTCAATGTAGTATAGCTGTTAAGTAGCAGAGGCAGTGATAAAAATGAATAATATATTTGAAAATGCTTTTGTAACACAAACCATAATGGTCAATAAGCAATTAAACAGTTTCATCTGGAATCACTGTTGCCACGGGATATTAATGGTTCCCCACAGTACCAAGCAAGAAACTATTTTGGCTCTATGCAAATAAACAGATTTCAACATCCATTGCAAGTAGGAAGTGAATTTTCCCGGGAAAAGGGCATCTAAATACCACCTATTACCACAGGCACAGGAAAGAACATTAATCTCCCAGAACATACGATATAAATTCCAAGAGCAAGCAGCTGCTGGGGAGGAGGTGAAATACCGAGTTCAGGTTGGGAAAATAGAGATCTGCAGCGTTACACACCCACAGTCAGAACTGACAATTCACATTGGGAGGGAGCGAAGGCTACCATAAAAATTAATGAATGAAAACCCAGTAGTCAAAATGCACTTTAAGCAATACTTAATCAAAGACTAGCACTTAGCAATAAAGATCATAAAGCAAGAAGCAGATCTTTTAGAGTTGACCACAGCAATAAAAAGAAATGAACCATATTGGACTACAATAGAGACTGTTACCTTAGCCATACTAGTTGGTGTTATCACTAGGTCCGCTGTGAGAAGAAACCAGAGATCGATATTGGCAACAGCTCAAATATTTTTTGATACCATTGTCTATCTACCTTTTTAAAGAAACACTGTCACCAAAGCTAGAATGCAGCTTTTAAAAATCAAGAAGTCATCAAGAATAAATACTTATCTGGGTCTCCTTTTTCTACTATCTATTTTTGCTTTAATTTTTCTACTTTGTGAGCTGGTTTGGCTAACAAAATTGAACAATTCAAGTCTATTGTGAGTCTTTAGATTTAACACAATTCTTGATCTATTGACATTTTCCAAAACAAAATGGTCAAATGCCTCACAACTAGGATAAAATATAAAATGAGGTTTCCCACCAAAGAGAAACAGCCCAAATACTCCAGTGTTTAAATAATTTTGAATGCTTTAAGGGGGAACTTTAGAATTCTGATAATCTTATATACAATCACAAATAACACAATTAGATTTCTTTTCAAATGTTACAGAAATTCCTAAGAGGTGGCACTAAAGTTATTTAACATCTACTACCCATCATGGAAGTTAAAATTTTTAAATGTGCACCGTGTAGCGTTCAGTACCATAGTACAATCCTCCTTCTAGGAAATCATGTGATGAAAGAAAAATCACTTAAAAAGCAGACAGTTCATGGACACCAGTTTGGCTATATCAAGCAATGAGCCTGTGGCTCCTGGGATCAATGAAAGAGCATCCCATGGGGTTCATTTCCATCTAAAACCACTTGTGATCGTTGTTAGTGCTGTTTGCCAAATATTTCTGGTTCTCCCTATTTCCAGGCACAGGATAGGATTGCCTTTTCTGGCCCCCTCATGGTTGTGTGGAACCACATGACTACTTATAGCCAATGACTTGTGAGCCGAAGGGAAATAAATTCCTTCTTAGAGCATTTACTTGATAAGTCAAGACTTTAAAGGGCTCTCTCATTCCTCCAGCCCAGTGACCAGAAGTAAGTTTTTGTTTGTTTGCTTGTTTGTTTGTTCGTTTGAGACAGGGTCTTGCTCTGTGATGCAAGCTGGAGTGCAGTGGTGCAATCACAGCTCACTGCAGCCTCAACCTCCTGGGCTCAAGTGATCCTCCTGCCTCAGCCTCTCAAGTAGTTGGGACCACAGGCATGTGCCACCAAGCCTGGCTTTTTTTGTTTTTGTTTTTGTTTTTGTAGAGATGAAATCTTGCTGTGTTGCCCAGGCTAGTCTCTAATTCCTGAGCTCAAGCAATCCTCCCATCTCAGCCTCCCAAAGCACTGGGATTAAAGGCATGACCCACTGCTCAGTATTAATGATGGATAGTGCTCTATCTGTCTAGGTCCCAGAGTGAGTCTAGCTCCCAGGTATGGACACATAATGAACACATAGCACAAGAGAATTAAGCCTATGTTGCTTTAGGCTGCTGAGATCTGGGGATAATTTGTTACTGCAGCACTGCTTAGCTTATCTTGACTGATACAATGCTTTGTAAGTTTGGATCTTCTTGGTGCATGAGTAACGTACACAAGAATAGACGACCACAAAAGACTCCAAGAACTGACCCGATCTTCACTGGGAATTCCCCAAATCAAGGATTATGCTAGATCTCTCAGGCTGAAGACCCTAGCTCCTCAATCTCACATCCCTAAGCAGTACTCTAAAGCCAAAAGGAAATTCAGGGTCTGTAGGCTTTCAAGCTATTGTACCCCCAACTAAATTGCTTCCATGAGATGGGTTATTCCCTGCCTTCTTTCCCCAAAATGTTTTGGACATTCAATCCAACTATCAAAATAAAGTAACAAATCATGTGCAGTATCTTGAGGGAATTAGAGTAAAAGTTGTTTGTAGCTTCCATAGGATGGAAAGTTTGACAGGTTCATTCCCTTTTCAGTACTAAAGGCTGACATAGCACATGAGAACATCTTGGTATAGGACAGTTTTCCTCACAAAGCATTTATTTTACGCTCTTCAATTATTCAGAATTACTTCTATAAAAATTAAATATTTTAAGAAGAAATATTTCTTCAAGGCAGTGCTCATATTTTGATGGGAAGGGGAATTTCTTTCATTTTCTGTTGATACTCACTGTTCATTTATCATAGCACTGGGTTGCCATGATAACAGCTTCTAAAAACAAGACTCCTTGACATTTTACCACAACCTTGGAAGACTGGGGATCTTTATCCACTTTTCACTCAGATGTATGATTTTATGTAATTTCAAAGAACTTTGAGTGCATTTCTTTCAGAAAAAAAACTCTTCTAACCAGACTTATGATCAAACTAGAAATATTTTGACAGAGACCACCATTAGCAGAAAGTTATATGAAAAATAAAATAAAATAAGAAATGCTGAAATACTGTTTTCTTTCCCTTTCTTTCTTTTTTAAAGCTGAGAGAGTCTATGGAAACAACAACTTGGTAAACCTCTTACCCTCAACAACCATGAGCTTCAGAAAACGTTCTCTAAACTTAGCATTTGGAATAATGCTTTATATTTAGCTCCTTGTTTCCCCCATCTCCTCTAATGGTAGTGATATGTTTTTAAAATGCCTAAAACCTTTCCTTTTACCTAAGAATTCCCTAGATTTCATGAATTATTGCAAATGGGTAATCACAAGTGCAAATGAGGAATTTGTAATACAAGTACCCATCTGTGCATGCAATTAACTGCCTCCAGCAAGTAATTGCCTGTTTTTACAAAAGCCTGCTTAGAAACCTCAATTTGAGGATGTATTTTTTAAAATAATTCTGCCATAACACACGGCAAAACTTTTTCTTGGGACCAACACTTTTAAACAAGCTACCAAATAACCTATAATTTTTAGTCTTATAAAGATTATACCTAAGCAGCCAATCCCACTGTAACTGATTTCAGAGGAGGCTGACACTTCTAGATATACTCAGGCAATTTTTCAATCAGAACCAGCCTTTTGTCCAAGAGACCCCAGCATGGCTAATCCTCATGGGAACTGCTCCTGTTAAAGCACCTTTGGGAGATGTCAAAGCAAAATTTCCTATAAGAATCTACAAGATCCTTCACTGACTGCCCCACAACCCCATCTTTCTTTTATCATCTTCCACACCACCACCACCCCCAGTCATTAGGATTCAGCAAAACTGGCTTCCATATTCCTCCTTGCACACAGTAAACATGGCCCTCTTCTCACATGCTGAGATCCTCTTCCCCAGTTGTCTGTGACTCATTCCCACACTTCTTTCAGGTCATCTTATCCTAGGGGTCTTCCCTGAGCTCTACAATAATTCATGCCCCTTGCTCACTACCACACTGCCAGTCCTAGCCCCACTTTATTTTTGTCTGTAACCCTTCTTGCTGTATGATATATGCTTATTTTCTGCCTCCCTTATTAGAATGCAAGTTTCATGAGGGCTGAAGTTTTGTTCTGCTAAGTTTTCTAGTGTCTCAAATAATGCCTGCCACATAGCGTTATGTGTGTATGAAAGAATAAAAATGAACTAACGAACGTTCCTGAGGTGAAAGAGGCTCCTCTCCCCATCAGAATTAAAATCCTTATTTGGCTTACAAAAGAATGTCCTTGCCCTCTTTATTCTCATCTTTCTCATGCAGAAAAAACTGGAAGAGTGTCTCAGATTGCCACAACTTGGAGAGTTACTCTCAAAGACAATAAACCAGCATCCTAGAATGCAGTCTGGGTTCCTCTAATCTCTAACCTCAGGTTGAATTCCTTGCCTTAAAGGGTAATCCCGTGGAAGCTGAGGGAGCTGGTTGTTTGAGTCTTACCTTCACTGTTCTGGTGTTCACCTTTCAGTCACCATCCTCTTCCTGTGCTCTCCTAGGCCACTTGTCAGTTCTTCACGGTGATAAGACCCCTAGTCAGCTCAAATCTCCTGCCTTAGGACTGACTACCTTGGAAAACACATTACACACACAAGAAGAAAGGATGAAAAAAGTAAACTTTTTCACTTAACCTTACACTTACCCCTCAAATTTAAAAATCAATAGCCTTGATTAACACTAAGCTCAAATTTTCAGATACTCAACTTTCTGACTAGGAAACTGAAGCACTATCTTCCTCAGTAGGTAATTATAAGTTGCCAAGGAGATGTGACAAAGTGATTGAAGGAAACAAAAAGGGATAAAATCTTCAGAATCCAACCATTTTTTAAAAAGAGTACAAATTAAAAGCAGCTCTCCCAAATGCTAAGAGAAATATAAAAACAAATTACATATGAATTGATGTGCTAAAAAGATTGTGCTCTGCTGAAATTGGGGTGCTATTTTTAAAGATTTAGTTTGATTTTTTCCACTATGTCTAAGGTAAAAAAAAAAAGTTTGAACCATTATCAAAGCTCAGCAAATCAATTTCAGTATGTGCCTTTCAAAAATTTCTCTTACATCTAAGTTAATAAGCTTACTTTTTAAATTATGGTTCAAAAAGTTAACTGGATAAAGGTATTATTGTATATTTTCAATTTATGTACCAATAACATAGCTTTCTCTATTTTTAAGATACAGCAAGTCACAGAACATAATAATTCTGTTGTTCAACAACAAGATTTGAGGAAGAAGGGAAAGACAACAAGAACAAATTATTAAAATAGAGAAAATTCTATGGCAAAAAGGTTTCCTTTCTATAGTTTAAATACTCGCCCTTCTGCATGAAACAACAAAATAATCTTTTTTTTTTTTTTTTTTTTTTGGAGACGGAGTCTTGCTCTGTTGCCCAGGTTACAGTCCAGTGGTGCATTCTCAGCTCACTGCAACCTCTGCCTCCTGGGTTCAAGCGATTCTCCTACCTCACCCTCCCAAGTAGCTGGGATTACAGGCGCCCACCACCTCGCCCGGCTAGGTTTTTTTTGTATTTTTTAGTAGAGATGGGGTTTCACCGTGTTAACCAGAATGGTCTCGATCTCCTGACCTCGTGATCCGCCCATCTCGGTCTCCCAAAGTGCTGGGATTACAGGCTTGAGCCACCACGCCCGGCCTAATTTTTGTATTTTTAGTAGAGACAGGATTTCACCATGGTGGTTGGGCTGGTCTCAAACTCCTGACCTCATGATCCGCCCGCCTCGTCCTCCCACAGTGCTGGGATTACAGGCGTGAGCCACTGCACCCAGCCCAAAATTTTTCTTATTATAAAACTTTCTCATAAAGGCAAAACCAAGCTACGTATGAAGAAGAAGGGGTAGGAAACAATAGGAGGCCCTTTTACAATAAATAACCCTATGGTTTTTGCTTTCTTGCTGGAAAATCAGATAGCTGCAATAAAAGCACAATTACATGGGGTGCTCTGGGGGCCTGCAGAGCATTTAAATCACAGATTTTCCCCCTCAGGTTCTGATTCTACAAAAAAGGACATTAAATAAAGTGCCACATGTTCACATTTTCAGTTTAATTACCTCTTTAAAATGCTAAGATTTTTGAGCCACATGGGACTCATGTACATTTTCAATGACATAGGAATCAATATTTTAAATCATTACATTCTCATTACACCTTCCTGCAGTTCATGCATTACCTATCTATATTTAATATTATGCATTTAAATAACTTGCCTAAGCCCATTTAATAAGTTAGTAAAAGAACAAAAATGAGACTTGCCACAGCAATTCTGCATACTAGCTGAGTGACCTTGGGTTGGAATCCAAACCCCCGTGGGTCCTTATAAAAGAAGAAAGTTAGACCAGAAGATCACAGTATTTTTTCTCGCCTAATAGCCAATGATTTCCTATTCTTGATTTTACACTCAAACCTTTTATCTCTAATGTGTTTGAATGTAAGACTCTCAAAATTCAACATTGTTGTCTCGTCTGAGGACATCCTGAAGATCAGCCCTTCAAGCTCTACATCAACCAAAACCCTCATTTATATGAGTGCTTGTTCCTTTTTTAATTTCTTGTAAGAAGTTGTTTGACATCAGTGAAAATAAACACCCTCTCTATTCACTATATCCAGTAACCCATAGTACAACGCTACCATCCTCAGACCTTTCCAAGTCTTCCTCTTTCACCTCTCAGCTCTCATTGAGCTAAACAATTTTTATTCTTCTTGATTTTTCTCCATAATTTGTTTTCCTACACCTTTGTCATTTTCTTCAGCCTTTAAATTATCCATCTTTAAGTAATATAATAATATGGAAACCTGATTTATCGTTTGAGTAGAAAATGTCCTTGTTCTCCCAATATGTTAGGAATTACTTTTTCACCCCAATGCAAGGAAATGTGGTGGTATTGTTTTGCTTTGTTTTGTTGTTTGTTTGTTTGTTTGTTTTGAGATGGAGTCTGACTTTTGTCACCCAGGCTGGAGTGCAACGGCGTGATCTTGGCTCACTGCAACCTCGGCTCACTGCAACCTCCCCCTCCCAGGTTCAAGCAATTCTCCTGCCTCAGCCTCCCGAGTAGCTGGGATTACAGGCGCGTGCCACCATGCCTGGCTAATTTTTTTGTATTTTTAGTAGAGACAGGGTTTCACCATGTTGGCCAGGCTGATCGTGAACTTCTGACCTCAGGTGATCCATACACCTCGGTCTCCCAAAGTGTTGGGATTACAGGCGTGAGCCACTGTGCCCAGCTGTTTTGTTTTAATTAACTACACTGAACTATATTATTACCTTATAGTCAGCTTTCCATTTCACTATCTCCAACTCTATCTGGTGGCTCTTGTCTATAATCAGTAGTTATCTATTCTCTATTTTTATAGTTTCATTTTCCTCCAGATGTAAAATCCAATGGTAGAACAAAGATCTGGCCAGTAGGGTCTTGCTATGGGCTAAATTGTGTCCCCGCAACATTTATATGCTGAAGTCCTAATCCCAAGTACAGTAGAATGTGCCTGTATTTGGAGATAAGGCCTTCAGTGAGGTAACTAAGATTAAATAAAGTCCCAAGGGCAGGCCCAATCCAATATGACTGGTGTTCTTGTAAGTGGAAGAAATTTGGACACAGACACGTACAGAAGGAAGATCACATGGGGATACAGAGAGAAGACAGACATCTACAAACCAAGGAGAAAGGCCTCAGAAGAAACCAATCCTACTGACACTTTGATCTCAGACTTCTAGCCTCCAGGACCGTGAGAAAACAGATGCCTTGTTTAAGCCATCCAGATTGTGGTACTTTGTTATTACAGCCCTAGAAAACAAACACAAGAAGAGATGCCTCTCTCTTGGTTATGACCTTCAAGGAGAAAATGACATTGCTGCCCTCCATATCCACTGCTGCTAGAATGAGGAGTAAGGTGGAAAGCATACCTCATTCCAGCCCACACACAATATCGGTGGCTCACACTGTGTTCCGCTATCGCCACCCACATGCCCAGTCCCGCTGATACAAGTGGACAGATTTAGGACTTTCACAAGAAGAGAAGCACATTTCTCAGTAAATTAAACTAGACCATCAATGTTTCACCTTTATTTTTTTCTTTATACTCAACGAAATATTAACAGCCTAACAAATCTCAGGTAGATAGCTAAATACCTAAAAATTGTCCAGAGAAAGAGTAGGACCAAATTTACTCTGGACGTCTTGCCCCTAATCTTAGCACCAGTGACTATCGTACTAAATGTTTCTTCACAGTTTATATTCCGGGGGTACAGTTCAGTATACCCAAGGGAAAGCAGGCTTGGGTATATTCTTTTCAGAGAAACATAACATTTGAGCCTGGAACCAAGGCTAGAATTTCTAAGGAGAAAGGTTTACTCATTAGATTTTCACAAAACAGCTTAATGTTTTTCATTTTTCCATTTATTTTTCATTTTCATTTTCATTTTTCCATTCACTCACTTTTTCAGGACACATTTATTGTGCATCTAGTGTGTGCAAGGTTCTGTAGTAAGGGCCAGAGCTATAAATGATGATAAAGCATCAACATAGCAAAAGACCGTAAGAATTGTCCCCCAGAAAGCTAGATCATGAGGATTTCTAAGAAAAGGGAAGAGTGAGAAATCACAGAAATCAAAAATTTAGGATTATGAGAGAAAAAACATTCCAAAGACCAGCTGCCCTAATTTTTCCAGGATTTTATCAGTTCAGGAAATCAAAATAAAAATATCACATCATTTGAACAGATATTCAGATGGGATGGGCAAACTATACTCATGTGACAGCTCACAAAGAGAGAAAAATCTTTTCCTCTCCCTCCTTCCCTCTCTGACAAATACACTGATCGGCTCCTTTGCAACTCCCCCAAATACATACTATTTACATTCACAGAAGACAGCCAAATCATCTTACAAGTGTATTTCAATGTTTTGAATCTTCTAACACCAGGCAATCCCTGTTACTTTCTTTGAAACAAGTTTCCACTATGCAGAGAGAATAAACAAACACACTGTGCTGTTAGCAGGTTCACTCTGTTGTCTGGGTGGAGGGGAATAGAGGCGGTGGCGGTGGCAGCACTGATGGCAACGGCCGGGGCTCAACCCGAAGGGAACAGTGCTGCTTTTTCTTGCAGCCCTGGGAGAGAATCGCGGAGTGCTACAGGAAGAGGGAAGATCCTGAACTCACTCAAGAGAGCGCCTCAAGGGCAATGGTGTTCTCTCTTCAGGCACGTGATCAGGAACAAAGGAATCTTTATTCCTCTCTTTCTGCTGCACTGGTTTGCTTTATATTCCTTATAAGCAGCTGAAAAAGACCATGAGCAGCCCTTTCAATCAGCTGAGGAAGAGATGAAAGGTTTCAGAAGAGAGAAGCTGTCATTTCTGAGAATGGTTTATTCACATTATAGAATAATCTTTCAAGAAAAGAACTCTACAGGACTGATCTTTTAATTACAGAGGGATAAATACATCTGTGAAATCTACCAATTTTACTTTGAATTAAATACTCTTACTAAAACCCAGATATTCAGTAAACAAAAATCTCAATTTGGAAATGGCTTTTCTCCCTAATACATGTCTTCTAGCTAATGCCCTACCCGACTCCACCCTCAAATTCTAGTTGCTATTTGAGAAACAAAAATACACAACCTTTTAGAGATGGAGTTTGAGGGTCTTAGATATGCTTCATTTGCTACCAAGCAAGTTCTGGATTCTCAAAAATGTCGATCAATGATCTGTGAATAATTTTATGATTACAGTGTCTTATAGGGAATATTTTTTGATTTATCAAAGAATCTCAACATATTTAATCCTATGCACAAATCACATCCCAGCTGTGGTTGAGAAACACAAGCAAGAATCACAGTTAGAGTCTTTGGTGTACCTTCACAGTGCCAAAGATAGAGTGGGCAAAGAAACACACTCCATAAGTATTTATTTACTGAAATGACATTGTTCATAACTCCGGGAATTCCACCAAAATTTTAAATTGCAATTTCTTCTAGTTTTTCTGGGTGTAAAACAAGCATAGAAACAGTGCCTGTCTCCTAGCTGGTTGTGCCTTTCCTAGCTCATTTTATATGTAGTGTCTCTGACTAAAACAGACCAGAAGCAACTCTCCTGTCCACACACAAGGGAGCCAACAGCTTTCTGTGGCCCTTTTCCATCTCCCAGTATTCTGGATGAGTCAACCCTCTTCCTTGGGGGTTTCTGGAGATTTTTGCAAGTCCCTGTTTCAGAAAATCCCATTTCCACTTGAAGTATTTATCCCAGGAAAAAAAAGAAAAGAGTTAAGAAAAAGAAAACCCTGAGTTTTCTCAAAAACTATTTATTTTCCATTGATGTTCCTGCTTACTTTTTATGGAAATCCTTCTCTAACTTGATAATTACACAATATTTTAACATCTCCTTTTTGTGTTATTTCTTAACTTTGAAATAAATGAAGATTCTTTAATAGATGACATTTAGACAGATGTCATTCCAACAGTAGGCTGATTCTTCCTATTACTTAGACATTTTAAAAATTCTGAGGCATTCTCATTTATGTCTATTGGCATCAGTTAACCTGTGGTTCCAAAAGCTAGTGCCAAGTTTTGGTTCTATCTGTTTGCAAAATCAACCTTTCCCCATGTCAGCTGTTCCTAGGGTGGAGGGGGTCACAGAGCTCCCAGCAACATTTCTTGTTAATGTACCCTGTGGCAAACATCTCTTCTGTTCCCTAGATCTCGTCCCTAGATCATTGTCCATTCTTCTAAGATGCTTCCCTCAGCATTCAGGGCCCAGGCTCCAGAAACCACCATTTCTTCAAAATAATCTCATAATGAGCTTCTAGACCAGTTTTCAGCCAGTCTCTTTTTAAATCTTCTTCATGAAAATTTTGAGGCTAACCCACCCAATTTTAATCTAAGTAAGGAGAGGACAAAGATTATTTATTTACTTGACCAAACTTTGGACAGGCTCCTGAAACTTCTCCTAGGCTCATCTGTGTACTTTCTTATAAAGTTCAGTTTTAACAAAGAATCCTGCTGAGTCCGTTTAGCAAGCACCCTCACCCTTGATATCCCAGCACCCTCTGTATCTGGCTGGGTTCTTCCTCTTCCACCATCCCCCAGGTGATGTCTGCTCACCCTGGACTGTCTTCAGTAAGAATCCTGTTAGGTCAGTTTAGCCAGAATCCTCCCTTGCCCCTGAAGTTTCCTCTTAGTAATTTTTTTATATACTGACCCCCACCCTGCTTCTTCTACTTGTCCATGCTGTATTCCGAGTTGAGCCCAATCTCTCCTCCACTGCAAAATCTGATTGCAGTGATCTTTACACCTATTAAGATGGTCCTGAATGAAGTCTCCCTTCCTGTGTTTTAACAAGTATCATTAACTAGTTTTTGTCTTTAACAGACAGGAACAGATGGTATCAAGACATTTTCTCTTTATTATGGGCAGGCATGATATCACCTGTGGTAACTTTCATTTTTTCTGTACTTCCATAAAGCTAAGGAGCTTGGTTGAATCGACTCAGCAGCCGGCTCTGGGCCCACACAGTCCTCTGTTCATAGAGGGAGGAGTGTCAGCTCACAGTTCCTCATTCATTCCCTCCATCTTCCTTTGTCATTCATCTGCTGTTACACTGACCTGCTGCCAGGTAAATGAAACTAACCTGGCATTTTTTTTGAGACAGAGTCTCACTCTGTCACCCAGGCTGGAGTGCAGTGGCATGATCATAGCTCACCGCAGCCTAGTACTCCCGGGCTCAAGCGATCCTCCCACCTAGCCTTCCAAAAACCTGGGACCACAGGCACACATCACTACATTCAGCTTTTTTTTTTTTTTTTTTTTTTTTTGTGGTTTTCTTTTGTACACATGGGGTCTGTCTCCCTTGTTGCCCAGGCTAGTCTCCAACTCCTGAGCTCAAGCAATTCTCCTACCTTAGCCTCCCAAAGTGCTACAATTACAGGCGTGAGCCACCACATCCAGCCATAAACTCTGACCTCTTGGACATACGGAATTTCCCTCAAACATAGTAGATTCCTCTGGCATAGGGTACAGGGGGGATCCTTGAAAAAAACTGGATGATATTCTGCATGGCACATATTTTAAGTATTATATTCTTACACTGTATTGTATATATTAGTTTGTAATTCTGTTTTCCCCTCTAAAGTGTCACCTTCATTAAGGGATGTTACCTCCTTAAAGTAATAACTATATTTTATTTATCATGGTTTTTCCAGTGCCTTATACATTGCAGATGCTCAGTAAGTAATTGTCCATCTTCATGTATCATGTATTGTTGCTCTTTTACACGGTCCTCAGAAACTCATCAGAGGGGACTTGAGACAAAGGAAAGGAGCTTAATAGACCTCACTCACAGGAATAACATTTAATAAAATAAGACAATGGGAGAGTAGGCCTGGGAACCATAAAGGAAGAAACCCCTAAAACAAGATACAGGGAGGAGAACTATAGAAAAGAGGGAACAACCAAGGGCCATGTGTCAGCAATAAGAGATAAATATCTTAGAAAGTGATGATCTAAGACAAACCCAGAGCCCCCAAGTACCATTTCAGAGCTTAAAGCAACTGCAGAAGATAAGGAATAGACTTTATCAGTAAGGGTCACGTTCCTCACCTCACTCCTGTATTACACCCTACACGTCCCCCTCACTCCACAGGGACTTGATGAATATCATCTGTCAGCCTCCTTTCTTTCCTGGTATCTCAATGAGCCTGTTTCTCTTCTCTTCCTTTATAATCCCTGGACATGCATTCTTTGATCTTGATAGGGCCTTCTCTATCACATATCCTCTGAAAGATAACCAGCCACTCAGAATGGCCTCCTTCTCACCACTGTCAGCTCCACCCTGGCCACCCTGGCAGCAGTGACTGAAGTCCAATCTTGCTTCACCTTACTCACCATAGGTATTTAAGCACACCCAGTAGGTCTAATCTTTACTGACCAGCAATGCCTGAGTAACTGATTTGAATAACCTAGATTTTAGTCTCTGGCCTGTAAAGAATTACATGGAAAACCCGCAGGCTTTTGCTGCGGGCTGCCATGATGGATAGCCATGTTTATTTTTCCGGTGTCTCTATTTCTATTACATTGATGTGCTGTGTCCTGGTATTTCTATCTCTATTACATGGATGCACTGTGTTCTGAGAGTTTGACAAAATAAAAATATAACAATAACAACAACATAACCCTGCATAATCCAGAGGATATCTTAAAATGACAGCCATCGTTGTAAGGACTATAGCATAGAAGGACAGAGCTTGGGCATCTACCAATCTTGGATTTGAATCTTAGCTCTATTGTAAGACTTTTTGCAAGTTACTGAATCTCACTGAGCCTTAGTTTTTTTAATCTGTAAAAGAGGACAAGAATACCACCTTCCTCACAGGGTTACTATGTGCTTTTAACCATTCTGTCCTCTACACAACTGCAATCCAAAAACATTGCACTTGTTTCCTCCTTCACTTATTTCCAAGAGATCTATGAGACCCCTGGCATCACAGAGTGAACCCCGCTAGCCTAAAGGAGATATCATCCGAGTTCTGTTCATTACTTTTAACTATATTTAAGTGTATTTAATCCTTCATCAACTAGAGCCTAATTTCTTTGTATTCAATGGAATTTTTTTCAGGAAAAGAATCTGCGCTAATTTATATGACTGATATACAGAGTGAACATAAAGGTTCATGAAGCCAGTGGTTCACAAACCGAGAGCTACAAATACCCTGGAGGCCTCAAGGAACACAAATTCATGCACTCGTTATGATTCATGTGAGGACTGAGTGAACAATGCTACGTAAACACACACAGATATAACCACATATATTCATATATATATATGCAATATTGCTACGTTTCAAATACATATAGATTGTTTATATAGAGGCTATAAATAAAATACATTTTAAAGTGTTATTTAATTTATAAAAGCTTTTATCATTGTCTATTTTCTCAGTCAACATTTGCTATTATAACATGTTGTGGTTCTACATTTTTAAGATTAATATTAATAATTGAATTGTGACACTGTTACTACTAGTAATGTTTATTATTGTTAATAATAATAGCCAACATTTATTATGTACCAGGCACTGTTCTAATGACTTAATGACTTAACATATATTACATACTCACATACTCATTAAATCCTCCCATGACCCTATACAGTAGACCTATTACCATTTCTAATTTATATATTAGGAAACAGAAGCACAGAGAGGTGATGTAACTGCCACAGAGCTGGTAAGTTGCAGAACTGGGATCCAAGCTCAGATATCTGGTTCCAGAGTCCAAGACCTCTGTTTCCACATTTAATCAGTGGAGAACTCAGCTTTACAATCATATATTGGTGTCACTGTTTTTAACCAAAACATTATTTGTGACCTTGACATTGATTTTATTTTCTATGAAAATGAGCATATTTCTAAGTAGATACAAACTTTGATATATGTGTGTATGCTGGCATATATACAACCAGAGGTACAACCAGGAAATCTGTGATAACTAAATTCAAACAAAATAACAATAGCTGAACAATGAGAACACACGGACAAAGGGAGGGAATAACACACACTGGCCTGTTGTAGGGGTGGGGGGAGGGAGAGCATCAGGATAAATAGCTAATGCAAGTGGGGCTTAATACCTAGATGATGGGTTGAGAGGTGCAGCAAACCACCATGGCACACATTTGCCTATGTAACAAACATGCACGTCCTGCACATGTATCCTGGAACTTAAAATAAAATTAAATATTAATAATAAAAAGAAATTCATGCTGGCTGGTCTGCCTACATATGTTCCAATCCAAGTAAGTCACATGGGCCGGAGTAAGTTTCCATTAATGGCATTTCCTTTGATGCTCATTTTGTCACCATCTTGCTGCTTTCACTTTTCTCTGCCTCTGTTAGGAAACTGGCTTTCCAATATTGAGTTATTTGATCCAATATTGAGCTATTTGCTAAATTGGGAGGTAACAACAACCACAACAACAGAAGCAACAACTACTGAGGAAGTTAAATACAATAAAAATAGAATGACACATTCCAACTTTTCACCTCTCCACTTGAGATACATGAACAGTCACACTCACGTTCCATTTAGTTGATTGAACTTTCAAGAACATTCATTGACTCTCTGCCATGTGCCAGAAATTATGCTTGGAGCTGTAAATATGTGAATAGAACTAACAAAGCACCAATACAGCACTGTCTAAAAGATTCCAGGCAGGCCATTCACTCAACTGATAACTATATTGCAAGATAGAATGTCATCAATACCATTCATGGAACAAAATTCTATATGAGAATTGTCATTCTGAACAAGAAGTGGTGACTCCAAGAGAATTCGTCATCTGATAGGAAGCCTTCCTTTCTACTCTCTCCCAAGAGCTCTCTAGCATTCCTATAGCCACCTGGAATCCACATGCAGATCAGCAAGGCAAGACCTCCTTATGCAGATCAGAGAGGCAACACCTCCTTGCATGACTGTGGCCACTTTTACTCCTGAAACCAATTCATTTAGGCTGACCTAAAAGATGACCTTTTTAATCCATGTTCTCTGCTGATCTCCTCCACTTCCCCCCCACTCTTTCTTTCTTTCTTCGATTAATTCAGTACTTTTTGTCCTCACCTTTCTCTTCATCACTGTCCTCTTTCTCTTAAGGTATGCTATTTCCCAGGATTATTTCCACGAGGTGACTAATGTTATATTGTGTGATGCTTCTTAGTTACCATTTCAGAAAGTGACATTTTTCAACCCTGTCTCCAAATTCTGAGGATTGGTGCTATTCAGAAATGTATAGCCCCTTAAGCCTTAAATATTCTATATTTGATGGCCCTAAAGCATCCTTTCTTGTCCTTCTGAATCAGAATGAGACAGAAGTTGGATAAAATATCAAGGTCAAAAACAACTTTAGAAAAAGTAAGGAATCCAAAGAAAGGTCTGATGAGAAGAAAAACACAAACAACGAGACAATCACCTGCAGGAAGTCCCACTACACAGACACCTAGGATACACGAACTCTTTGGGAAAATATACTACAGACAGTACACTGAAAGTATAATGTATAAAGAAATACCTATTCTGGGTGAACAGCTACAATGGCACTGATCTGTAGTCGTTCCCCTAGAAATCTCAGAATTTTTACTTTTTCTTAGCACCCTAGTACTCCTATTAATTCATTTGCAAACTTTCCATTTGTATTGAGCCCCAGTCTTTTGGGCTAAAAATATTTGGGCTGGTTTTACCCCTGGAATATAAAAGTAGATGTTACATTTAAAGTTCAGAAGAATAGTCCACTGAACTTTCTATGCTTCATTTGAGGGGATAGTGTTGATGCTGCCTCTTTCCCAGATTTGGCAAGGTATGTTTAAGAAGTAATTCTAATTATTCTTTGTATTGTTTAAAAGACAATGTGATCAGGTGAGAAGGTTATGTAGAATACAAGAGATTTCTGTGTTCTAGGTTGAGCCTTCTCACTATCTAGGATTAAGTTGGTTAAGTCATTTCACCTCTCTGGCTTCAGTTTTCTCATCTGTATTTAGTACACAGAAGGTGTTCTGTAAATATTTGTTGAGTGAATGAATTAGTAATAGATACTACCTTGTAAGATTATCATAAAGAGCTAGACTTTAAGCTCCTAGTGGAGTAAGCAGTCACGGCTATCTCAGTTACCACTGTCCCCAGCACATTCCCAGGTATATAGCAGAATCTCATCAAAAACGTGGTGAATTCCCCATGTTCTCACTTACAAACGGAAGCCTAACAATGAGAATACATGGACACAGCGAGGGGAACAACACACACTGGGGCCTGTCAGGGAGTTAATGGAGGGAGAGTGTCAGGATAAATAGCTGATGGATGCTGGGCTTAATACCTAGGTGATGGATTGACAGATGCAGCAAACCACCACAGCACATGTTTACCTGTGTGACAAACATGCACGTCTTGCACATGTATCCTGGAACTTAAAATAAAATCAAATTTTAAAAAACATGGTGAATTAATGAGTAAATACACAAATTAATAAATTTTATAATACTTTCCCTATTTTACAAAGTTATTAAGAATAACTTGATTTTAGGTTCCCTGTGAAGACAACCCATATTGATTATATTTACCACTGTATCTCCAATGCCTGACAACACTCTGGCATTTGTGGATGTTCAATAAGTAATTTTTAATTAATAGTAAAAATAGACGTAAAATTATTTCAAAAAGTACAAACTACAAATACCAATAGCAGGCATTAAGTCTTTTTCCCCCACATGCCAACAACCAACAATCCCTGTAGAGAGATGACCGGCCTGAGAGAGGTGTCATCTCTATCTGCTGAAACAATTTACTCCAAAGAACATGAGGCATAATGATTTAGAAGAGGATGAGGCAGAATCTGCTCACTCACAGCTGGTTCTCAGGCTGCAAACAGCCCCATGGTAAAGCTCAACACAATCCAAGGATATACAGTGGCAGTGGTTACCTTTCTAAGGAACATGATCCAGATGGTATTCACTTCCAGATCCAAGTAACAGAAAATCCTGACTCAGTGGGGCTAGACCACAAAGAATATGTGTTATCTCCGATTGCAAGCAGTCTTGCATCGGTCTACATGAAGTAGACCAACTTCATGTGGGTAAAGTTTGGGGCTCAACATCATTATCGATGAGCCAGGTTATTTCCTTCTTTCAGCTCTGCCATTCCCTGGGATGTGCCCAGCTGGTTACTCTGAGTTTTAAAATGTCTGTCACACAGGCGCCTGTAGTCCCAGCTACTCGGGAGGCTGAGGCAGGAGAATGGCATGAACCCGAGAGGCGGAGCTTGCAGTGAGCCGAGATGGTGCCACTGCACTCCAGTCTGGGCGACAGAGTGACACTCCGTCTCAAAAAAAAAAAAAAAAAAAAAAAAAAAGTCTCTCACAGGCACAGACATTACTGGATGACACATGCAGTCGAAGAAGAGGGGATAAGTTTTTCCTGTAACTCATTTTCATCAGCAAACAAACCATCTCAGGAGCTTCCCAGGTGAGCTCGCCTCAGATCCCACTGGCTGGAACTATATATCACATTTCCCTTCCTAAACCAATCAGCAGCAAGGAAATGAAACTATTGTAATTGGCTTAGACTTGTCAGGATTTATCCCTAGACCTGCAGATAGAGGGAATCTTCCATGAGATTTATAGGAGAGGGAAGTGGCAATCAGGAAGAAGAAGTTGTATGAATCTGGCTATTACATAAGCAAAATTGTCTGCTATAGAGATAAAATATTTGTGCTTTCAAAAGTGTCATTTAATGCATCTAATTAAGATTTTATGGGTCTAACACACGTATTTGTATCTTCATCATGGCACTTTTCACAATAGCAAAGACATGGAATCAACCTAGGTGCCCATAAATGGTGGACTGAATAATGAAAATGTGGTAAATATACACCATGGAATACTATGCAGCCATAAAAGAGAATGAAATCGGTCAAGAGATTGAGACCATCCTGGCCAACATGGCGAAACCCTGTCTCTACTAAAAATATGAAAATTAGCTGGGCATGGTGGCAGGCATCTGTATTCCCAGCCACTCTAGAGGCTGAGGCAGGAGAATCGCTTGAACCCGGGAGGCTGAGCTTGCAGTGAGCCGAGATCACGCCACTGCACTCCAGCCTAGTGACAGAGCAAGACTCCATCTCAAAAAAAAAAAAAGAAAAAGAGTAAGATCATGTCCTTCACAGCAACATGGATGCACCTGGAGGTTGTTATCCTAAGCAAACTAATGCAAAAATTGAAAACCTAATATTGCATGTTCTCACTTGAGTGGTAGATAAATCTTGGGTTCACATGGACATAAAGATGGGAACAATAGACACTTGGGACTCCAAAAGGAGGAAGGGAGAGAGGGACAAGGGCTGTAAAACTTCCTATTGAGTTCTATGTTCACTATCTGGGTGATGGGATCAATAGAAGCCCAACCTCAGCACCACACCAATATGCCCTCATAACAAACCTGCATATCTACTTCCTGAAATCTAAAATGAAAATGGGAGTGAAAAAGAAAATTTCCTTTCTGAACTTTTTCATAAGAAAACACCAAGTTAATCAAATTTCCCACCCTCTTGATATAACTAAATGTTCCCTGTGGATTCCACTCCACTTTCGTCTAAAAGGATATTAAAGAGGTAAGCACATTTTCTGCAATCTTACAAAGCCCTTTAGCAATAATCAATTTGTGCTGAAGTGGAAAACTCATATAAGAGAATTCATTTTTGATATGAAAAAGAATAATTTTGTTACTTGCATAGAGAATATGATTTTCAAATTCTTGAAATTATAGTATAAAAATAAACCCTAGGGCCAAACATTATATTCCTGATATACAATTACAGCTTTAAACTTCCATCCATATGATAACATTTATATCTTTGGTGGCAATCCATTTTGTTTTCCAATTAATCTGCATTCCCCTATCATATGTATAAAAAAAGATGTTATTGGTCTAAGACTTCAAAAAATTGACATTTTGTCTTCAATAAAAACCCAGAGGAAGGCACCTAAAAAAGTATTAAAGTTTTCCAATGGATAAAATGCTCAACAATGGATGTTGCTTCCATTTATGAGTCACACCTACTCCAGTAGCCCTCAAATATTTTTGCTTTTGAGCCACAGTAAATATATATATACACATATATATACACACACATACGTGTGTGTGTATATCTCACAACCCTACACATACACATACACGTCAAACCTTCAAGGAAACAACATTTGCCTGTACTACTTATGAAGCATACTTCTGTGTTCTATACTATACTGTTTCAGTTTTTTTACCTGCTCATCCCAACCTAGTAAATTCATTTCGGGATCCAATAATGGGATACCACCCTCCATTCAAAAAACATCACTTATTCAAGCCTCTGGAAAATCTCATTATTCTTTTTCATAATATAAACAACATGACATGGCACTATTTATTAAATGCAATCACAATACCATTTCATTTAATCCTGTGGGAATCATTATTAACTTCATTTTATAGCTGAGAAAACAGACAGTATAAGTGATTTGTCAGGACCACACAGCCAGTGAGAGCTAGGGGTTAGAACGGGGATGTGCCAGATCTCAAAAGTCAGCGTCCTGATTTAAAATAGATATTTTAAAAGAGAAAAAAGATACAATATTTACTTCAGTAAAGTCTTTAGGTTTCTTCAGTTGGCAGCTGTAAAAATAAAAGCATAATTCTCACACGGGTCTAATTAAAAATGGCCAAGTACAATTGTTCATGGCGAATTACTTCTGTCAGGCCAAATGGAGAGTCATACAGTTCATGAGACAGTCCATTAGACCTAATTAAGGGAAATTATTTCGAGGCGACTCTGAGGCATATTAGAGGATGTTTTATGCTAGGATTTCTAAAATGTTTTGTAGCAAATACAGCTTATGAACCAAAGGAGAAACCACAAAACAGAAATTCTGATCTAGAGTGATCCAAACACTAGGTCTGCCCAATCCTCTCTTCTCCCCTAACTCCAGGGATGGGTTGGCCCTAAAGATTTTCTGTCAGTCATTAAAGTGTCTCTTCTGTATGACATTAAAGTTATTATTTGTACTATTAAATAGTAAGCAGGAAAATTCCTTTGAGCTCCATGTGTAACATTTACTCTTCTAGACAAAGGACAAAACCAGCTAAAGGATTGTCAGCCCGAAGACACAAAGATGAACAATGAACTCTCTGCTTCTCAGTTTAGACAATAGAGGCACTGCAGGCCAAACTCACATTATGACACATGACACACAAATGCTCTCTTCAATCTCCTTTAAAAGAAAATAGAGCAGAGGCTTTCTTGCATCTCCCTTTAACTGGGTCGGGGGGAGGGGAAATATTCAATAAGCCTTGCTCCATCCCTGTACTACCCAGCTTTCAAAGCGTCACAGGTGAGAAAGTTCACTGGTGAAGGACGACCGAGCAGCTGTGGGAAACAGAGAGGAGAGGAAGCAGGGGCCGGGATAAACGACTGCAGGGTCACTCGAACGTTGTTCTCTGTCCTCTCTGACAGATGAAAGGCTGACAGGCTCACTATCTGTGGTACAGAGGTCACAATGCCCCATGATTAACTGTGCCAAAAGCGCACTTAAATCCGAGATGTCCTGCACAAATAGGAAAGCATTGTCCTTACCTCAGTGGAGGCTGTCAGACGCTCAAACTATTCTGGCTTCCTTGTCTCAGTAATATTTTTCAAAAGCCCAGGAAACTCAAAGGGTCTGAATCCGAAAGATCATATTTTTTCAGAACCAAATACCAGAACTTGAAGTCCATCAAAGGTGTGTTGTTGATTTTTTATTTGCATGAAAAGTTGTGCATGACTACGTAACCAAGTTGCATTGTTATAGATTCTAAAAATCACTTATTTAACTAGAATACAATCACCTGAGGTAGATGCTGCCCTAGAAAGCCCAGGGTATGCAGCCTTCAGGAAATCAAAATAGTAAAAGAATTGCAGATTTGCCTCTGTAAAGTTTGGTAGAGACCATTTCTACTCCCCACAACAGTAGAACATTCAAAACAGGATCATATACATTGATTAAAAAAAAAAAAATCTTCATTTAGATATTTCCCTGACTCCCCCATTAAAACACAGACTCTATGGAGACAAATAAAATTTTGATTTCTCTGATAACTTCCTCACAAGATTTATAGTGCTTTATATATGCTATAGAGAATACTCTTATGTGTTTATTTGATACATTGTTTGAGACTACGGTAGAATCTTTAACAGAGAAAGAACAAATTACTACAAGGTTGAGTTGATATTTGGGTTACAAATCTAGATAGTTGACTCTGTGGAAAGGGAAATACACTCACCCATGATTCTATGAGCTGTCCTTGTCAGCATGTCAATATAATCAGCTCCCCTGACTCATCTAGAAAAGTCAGTAAGTCTGGGATCCCAAAGAACAAGAATCCCAAGAGGGACTCAGGTACCCCACTGGAAAGCAGAGAGTACATAAAGAAATAATCAATCAGACAGTTAAGCTGTGAAGCAGAAAGGACACTCTATACTCCCAGTCTGTGACCTCCTGGGAGACCAGTAAAAACACAAGAGCCTAAGATGGAACCTCTTCCTCAGGTGGCCATGGCAAGTAGGCTAACTTAGGGATAGATAACTAGCAGGACTCCACTCCTGTGGGTGCCCAGAGCCATAAGAGCTCTATCTACTTCATGAACTCCTTTGGGTAAGCCTGCCCACATCATGACCTTGCATTAGTAAAGTCAGTTTGGGGAGTACTAACCCTAGAGATGCTACTACCGAGAAAGGGTATAATATCTAAGGGAGATCCTGGTTCCTGTGACCTTAGGAACATGCAAGAGTTTTGTGTCCTGGGACTAAGAGGGCTAAGAAATCAGAGTCTCTCATAAACCTTCTAACATTTAAAAGTGTTGATACTATTGACAAACATGCACTACAGTCCACGTAACGTTAGAATCACTGTATTACTATTAATGCGTTTAATCATCACAACTACTCTCGGAGGACAGTAATCATTATTATGCCCATTTTACAGGTGAGGACACTGAAGTTTCTCAAGAATAAATAAATTACTCAAGTTCACAAAGCTATGGCAGAACCAGAGGCCCAACCCAGGAAGTCTGTCCATAGACCTGAGGCTCTTAACCACGACTTTCTACATCCATATATGCAGTATACATGTGTACATGTGTGTGTGTCTGTGTGTGTGTGTTACAGTGATAATCAATCCACACATTGTCACAGAAACTGAATTATCCTAAGTCATATACTTTTAGCAGCAGTACCTAATATTCACAAAAAGAATGGTAAGCATGATAAAAAAGAAAAAATAACAAGGTCAAAGAATTGCCAAACCTACAGTGCAGATTAAAGAAACTCCCTTGCAGATTAAGTGAGTCTACAGAGGATTTGGTCTATCCAATAAACAAAAAACTTTCCCCCAGAGGAGACATTCACATTAATAACCGTGAGCATGGAGGAGAATTTTACTTGGCTGGGCTTTGTCTATTGAATACTTCACTTAGTGCTGTGGATCAGACCAAGGAACAAAAACGAATTTCAGCTTTGTTGAAATCAAATCACCAATTTCCCTGATTGTCAATGTGATTAATAGGAGACCCAAATCACCTTATAGAGAAGCAACACTCTCCACCCTCATCCTGATGCTGAGTGAGGAGGGGGCATCACTGAAGTAGGTGATGATGGAGCAGGTGGCTGGGTACCAGCAGTGTCTTTCCCTTTTGTGTACCCCTGTGCCCTGCTTCAAAGCCATAAACAAACTGAGCAGAAAGGCTCAAGATAAACGACCTGATACCATTTCATGCCTTCAGGGAGATGGATGCCTAAATCCATGAGATCCATAATTTTTGGCTACATCTTTTGCATTTCCAGGGACAAAGCTTCCATCTTGTCCTTGGGTGCCCCATCGAAGTGATTTACAACACCAATAGTAACACAATTCTACTTTCTGCCTAAGCGTAACATTTAGTTTAAATTAAATCCATTTCCTCTGAATGTTCCATGAGCTTAGAAAACTGTTTTGTGCCCTCATAGTAATACCTATTACTGCAGGCAAAGCAATATTATTTCTTTGCACTTTTCATTATGTATCATTTTTGTTATATTTCTTGGGGATTTCTCTAAGCTTCCTGTGTTTAATTTTTGGGTTTTTTTATCCTTTGCTCCATATTAAAATATTTTTAAAATCATATTGAAATAATACATTTTTATGGTGGAAAATTGAGAAATATGGAAAAGCCCAAAGGACAAATTTTTCAAAACCCATAATCCTGCTTCTCAGAGCTAATAACTATTTTGATGTATATCTTTCCAGTCTCATAAGCCAATGCACATATGTGCTTTGGAGACTATTTTCCCCGTCACTAATTATTACCCCTACAGGTTAGGCATCTTCAACCTGAGTCTGTGCATACATAGACTTTACACAGTCCATGAAATTATACACTAAATTATGTACAAATTTTTATGTAGGTACATAAGTGCTTTCTTCCCAAGATGGGAGTTCACTGCTTTCACCAGATTCCCAAAAGGGTGTATGAACTGAAAACAGTTAAAAAAATTCTTATTTAGCATCACGATTTTAATAGCCATATAACATTCTACCTTTTTTTTTTTTTTTTTTTTTTTGAGACAGAGTCTCACTCTGTCCCCAGGCTGGAGTGCAGTGGTGCAATCTCAGCTCACTGCAACCTCCACCTCCTGGGTTCAGGCGAGTCTCTTCCCTCGCCCTCCCAAGTGGCTGGGACTACAGGCATGGCCACCATACCCAGCTAATTTCTGTATTTTTAGTAGAGACAGGGCTTCACAATGTTGGCCAGGATGGTCTCAATCTCCTGACCTCATGATCCGTCCACCTCGGCCTCCCAAAGTGCTGGGATTACAGGTCTGAGTCACCGTACCCGGCCAACATTTTACAATATTAACCAATCTTGCTATATAAATTATATTGCAATAAACACTTTGTAGCTAAATTTTTCATCTGTCTCTAGTGATTTCTTCTGAGAAAAAAAAATACTGAAATTGGAATTGCTCCAAGAATATTCACAGCTAAAGGTTTTCAATACATGTTGTTAAATTGCCTTGTAGAAAGGTGGTTTCATTAGGAGTGCTATCGGAAGTGCATGAAAATATATTTGCTTCAAACTAGCACTAACACAGAGGATTCGTTTTTAACTTTGCCAATTTTATTGGCCAAACTAAAATACTAATATTTGAGTCTCTTTCTTTTTAAGTTCAGGAAGCAATATTATTTGTAGCACAGTCATGGCTGATGTACTCAGAGCATAGAGGTAGAATTATATCTGCCCTGGATAGTCTTAGCTTTATTCCCCCACAATTACGTGATATTGCTGATTCATGATAAGCAAGGATCATGATCATCGATCATAGTTCAGCCCTGACCCACAGGTCTTTTAAAGCAAGAATGGTGGCTAGCCAATTCTATAATTATTTTTATGGTTTATATAAGTCCTTACTCTCACCCTCATACAATTGGATTTCATCCTGTTTGCCTAGGGTTGTGCTTGCTATTTAATAATATCACATTGGTCTGTTTGATGTCACATCACCTATAGGCTAAATAAGCACACCTTCAACACCTTTAGTCAAGATGTCAATGATTCCAAGGGCAATAAGACCACTTGACATTTGCCCCTCACACTGATACCAGGTCATTGGAAACTACACTTCTGGAAGAATCATCAGGGAAATATTCTCCTTGCCTAATCATAGAAACTCTACAACTAGACTCTGGCTAAACAGAACATAAATTATACTGGAATCAATAAAGACAGGGTGAGCAAAATGCCCTTGTCGTGATTAAGAGTGTATGCGCTTGCAGTTACATATCTGGGTTAAATGCCAACTCCTCCATTTGCTGTCTATATAACCCTAGGCAACTATTTCCACATGTCTAAGCTTTTCACACACAAAACAGATTTATAGGCCAGGCACAGTGGCTCACGCTTGTAATCTCAACACTTTGGGAGGCTGAGGCAGAAGGATTGCTTGAACCCAGGAGTTTGAGACCATCCTGGGCAACATAGTGAGATCCCATCTCTACAAAAAATAATAAATTAGCCAGGAGTGATGGTGCATGCCTGTGGTCCTACTCAGGATGTTGATTTGGGAAGGTCACTTGAGCCTTGGAGGTGGAGGCTACAATGAGCCATGATTGCGCCACACACTCCAGCCTAAACAACAGAGTGAGACCCTGTCTCAAAAAACAAACACAAAAACAAAACAGATTTATAAAGAAATTTGCCTGGCATGGTTACATGCTCCTGTGGTCCCAGCCACTCAAGAGGCTGAGGTGGGAGGATCGCTTGAGCCCAGGAGTTCAAGGTTGTAGTGAGCTATGATCATGCTACTGCACCCCATCTCTAAAAAATAATTTTTTAAAAATAATAAAGAGAAACTTGTTTGGTGACTACACCAAGAGCACGCCTTCATGTTGTTTGCTGTGAAGTTGCAATATTCTTTCTACACAATATTTTGCAGACTCCCCTATATAAATCAGTAACTGCCACCTCCACGCTACACACTCTCTGTTCTCCCTCATCGTGGCTTATTTTTCTCCATTGCATGTCTCATCATTTGATATATGACATATTTACTTGTTTGTTTTTTATCTGGCTTCTCTCACTAGAATGTAAGCCCCACGAGAGCAAACATTTTTCATTTGTTTCCTGCCTTAGTGCTAGCACATTGGGGAATAAATGGATAGTATCATTGTGAAGATGGAATGATTCAGTCTGTCTACAGCAGTGTATTAGTTTCCTAGGGTTGCCATAATAAAGCACCACTAACTGGGTGGCTAAACAGCAGAAATGGATTGTCTCACAGTTCTAGAGGCCAGAAGTCCAAGGTGTCAACAAGATTGATTCCTTCTGAGGGCTGTGAGGGGGAATCTTCCACACATCTCTTCTAGCTTCTGGTGGTTTTCAGGAAATCTTTTGTACTCTGGGTTTGTAGACACATCACCCCAATCTCTGCCTTCATCTTTACATGGCACTATCCCTGTGTGTTTGTCTGTCTCTCCGTCCAAATTTCCCCTTTTTATAAGAAGACAATTATATTGGATTAGAGCCAATCCTAATGATATCATTTTAACTTGATCATCTGTAAAGACCTGCTATGGTTTGGATATTGCTTGTCCCCAACAAAACACATGTAGAAATTTGATCCCCAACATGGTGGTGTTGGGAGGTGGGACTTAGCGGCAGATGTTTGGGTAAGAATGAATGGCTTGGTGCCATTCTTGAGGTAGTGAGTAAGTTCTCACTCTCTTGAGACTGGATTAGTTCTCTCTAGAATGAATTCACTCTCGCAGGAGTAGCTTGTTAAAAAGAGTTTGGTTTCCCCAGTTTTTCTCTCTTGCTCCTTTCTTGCCATGTAACCTCTTTGCATGTGCCTACCCTTCTGCTTTCCACCATGAGTGGAAGCAGCACAAAACCCCTCCAACCAGTAGCAGAGAGGATGCCAGTGCTCTGCCCCTTGAACTTCCTGGCCTATAGAACTGCGAGCTAAATAAATCTATTTTCTTTATAAATCACTCAGTCTTAGGTATTCTGTTATAGCAATACAAACAGACTGAGACAATCCTATTTCCAAATACCGTAGCCCCTGGGAATTAGGATTTCAACATTTTGGAGGTGTACACAAGTCAACCCACAGCAAGCAGATAGCACAGTGCCTGGCACTCTGTTGGCACTCAACTATTAGCTCTTCTCCTTTGTTCATGCAATGGGATCATTATCTCACAGAGAAAACTAATTTAGTCTGGCATGACAGGTTCTCGCCAGTCACTATGACATAACCTTACTCTGAGGAAATATTAATCAGATTTGCTACCCGTCTCATGCCTTTGACTCTGAATAACAACCAACAGGGAGGAGGGGCCACTATGAAATCAAAGTCTTCGCCATCATTGCATTCTTACGCATTATTTTATAGCCAAGAAAGAAGAGCTTAAAAGGTAATTACTTATCCAAGGTTAAAGCAAAAGCAGGACTAGAACCTCGGCTTTCTCACTCCTGGATCCTTTCTTCCTTTATGTAAGTCTATCTATATATATTTAAAATTATCATGTGGAAACATTTTTAAATGGGCTGATTATAGAAATATTTAGTTCATAGATTAGTCTGAATGATTAACACCAAATAGAAAAAAAAATAACTAGAAAAATAAATCTCCAAATCAAGAACCAAAGGAAAAATAAGCAAATTGAGATATTTCTGGCCAAAATAAACTACTGTATTTCATCAAATCTAAGATTCCATCTATTATAAGACACACCATTATTTTATCTACCAAAAAAGAAAAAACAGTACTACTGATTAAGGCATGGCATATATCTATGATAAGAATTTGCCTTCCACATTTTGAGGTGTTAAAGCATGAAAATGTATGAGTCTCAAAAGCCACAAAACACAGTAAAATAACCCCCTAGAAATTGAGCCAAATCTTTTATTTATATAAAGTGTCTTTCCTAGACTGGCTCATGATCATGCTGCTGATAGAAGAACAGGTAAAACAGATTTTGAAACACACAGCTATGTTAATCAAGACCCCCCTTAAGCAACCTAAGACATTCAGATATTCTCCTGATGTTTCTACCAAATCAAACATGTGTTTTGTACCTCCAGGGACAAGAAGCAACCAGCAGGAGAGAACATTTGGATCAAAGAGATGAGAGTGGAGAAGAGAGGAATGCAGAGTGATTCTCTGCCAAAGTAAATATATATAGGCAGAGGGAAGTGGGGGATTGACATTTCCTTAGTAGATTCTCTAAAGAAAAAATACAAAGAATCATCTGGAGCTGAAACAACAGCTGTAGGGTCTTCATGAGCCCCATGTGAGGGCAAAGAACCTGCGAGGTTTGCTTTCACTGTCTCTAGCCTGGCGGAAGACCAGAGCTGCCTCTGGCTCGTATTTACAAAGAACTGGTGAGGGGCCAGTTGGCTGCTGGAGGCATGTTTCTGTATCATTCATCACATGCAAAATGCTCTGCAGCTGGAAAAGAGTCACAATGGCTGCAGCCAATCATGCCCAGGCAATCTGTCCAGCCTTCCCTCCCTTTGTCCCCTCAACCCCTTCCTCAAGAGAATACAATTGGCAAAAATCCAGCAGTGTCCAATGAGGAAGGGACTGAGGAGGCCATGGGAGGATGGTTAAGCTAGTAGAGACAACTCGCTGTGATTCAGTAAGTATTTACTCAACATCTACTATGTTCTGGGTCCTTGGGATACTGGCAAACAAGACGGCATGTATATTCTGGTATTTTTGATTTGGAAAAATTTGGTGCCCTTGCTTCTTCACATCGACTTCCAGTGGCAAGGGAAGGAAATTGCCACTGCTTGTCCCTTTGTTCAGTCTCTTCAATGGGTTCACATTCTCCCACCTGCTCTCAGGAACAGCCGTGGGAATACTGGCTCGGCAAGGCAGCTCAGGAAAACTAACGGCCCTGCTAAGCAAAGAATTTAGTATTTCATCATAACCTTGAAAAATCTAGAAGTGCCTCATAGGAGAAAAAAGAACGAGGAAAGAGGGATGTGATTGAGATTAACAAGAAACAGGATGGCCTCAGCCTCCAACCATGTGCTGAATAAGTTAGTGAATTATCTTGGGAGGGTAAACACTGATGGCCATTCAGGCTGACAGTGGGAGCCGGACAGTTGACATTTACAACAATGCTCAATGCAAATCAAGGCACTTGCCCCAGAAATGGAATTTCATAGATTTATTCTTTGAAAGGCCATTTCTTTCACTAGTCTGGGTCAGCAGTTAAGCTGAAAGAGAAATATTTCTATCATTTGGCAATTTTTTTTCCAAAGCATCTAGTTGATTAGGCAAGAGAGGCCTTTAAAAAGTCTGATTCTTGTGTGGTTGTCAGGCAAACAGAATGAGAAAATATCAAAGAGCAATCCCATTTCCAGAAATGATTAAAACAAATATTTCCTCTGAAGTCCCTGGTGCTCTGAGTGGTGATGGGGGACCTCACAGCCCAGGTGTTCTGGAGCCGTTCCAGTCCTGCAAATATCATTTTAACATGCTCCCATAACTCTCAAGACTTCACCTTGAGTAAGCTAAACTTTCCATGCCGCTGCTGCCTGCCATTCCACAGAAATTGATTAAAACCCAGAGCTGTCATTCACAAGTTGGGTGACCTTGAAAAGTCAGAAAGCCTCAAGCAAAGCCTCAGCACTTTGTAACTGCTGTTCCCTTCACCTATATAGTGGTGACCCCCGCAACCATCTGCTACTGTCAGATGCATTAACCTATTTATTTGCCTCACAGCACTCAAAATGATATTTGAAATTATCTCACTATGGGTTGCTTATTTATCAGGTAGTCAGCTTCCTGAGCACAGAGACAATACCTGCTTTATGTATCTCTGAATCCTTGGCACTTAAAATGATTCCTAGTACCTAGTAGATGCCCAATAAATATTTGTTAAATAAATAAAAGTCATTCAAATTATTTAAGCCAAAGTTTTATGATAATAATAATAATAAAAGTTAACACCTATCTTGTAGGGTTGTTTTAAAGATCAAGTGAGATCATGTTAATAAAAGCAGAGCCCAAAACACATTAAAAGGTACTCAAGATATATTAATTTAAATACACATACACACACACACACACACAGAGAGAGAGAGAGAGAGAGAAAAAGAGAGAGAGAGAGAGAGTCATGTGCTGCATAACAATGTTTTGGTCAATGGCAGACTACATATATGGCAGTGGTCCCATAGGATTTAATGGGTCATACTTGTAATCCCAACACTTTGGGAGGCTGAGGCAAGAGGATTCCTTGAGGCCAGGAATTCCAGACCAGCCTGGGCAACATAGCAAGACCCTGTTTCTACAAAAAATTTAAAAATTAGCCAGGTGTGGTGGCACATGCCTGTAGTCCTGTCTACTCAGGAGGCTGAGGCAGGAGGATCGCTTGAGCCCAGGAATTCAAGGTTAAAGTGAGTGATGATTGTGTACTGCACTCCAGCCTGGGTGACAGATTAAGAGCCTGTCTCAAATTAAAAATTTTAAAAATAAAAATAAAGATTATAATGGAGCCGAAAAATGTCTATTGCCTAGTGATGTTACAGTGCAATTTATTATTCTTGTGTTTGTGGTGATGCTGCTATAAACAAACCTACTGCACTGCCAGTTGTATAAAAGTATACCACATAGAGCTGGGCATGGTGGCTCACACCTTCAGTCTCAGCACTTTGGGAGGCTGAGGCAGGCGGATCACCTGAGGTCAGGAGTTTAAGACCAGCCTGGCCAACATGGTGAAACCTTGTCTCTACTAAAAATGCAAAAATTAGGCAGACGTGGTGGCAGGCGTCTGTAATCCCAGCTACTTGGGAGGCTAAGGCAGGAGAATCACTTGAACCCAGGAGGCAGAGGTTGCAGTGAGCCAAGATCATGCCACTGCACTCCAGCCTGAATGACAGAGCAAGACTCCATCTCAAAAAAACAACAAAAAAGTATACTACATGCAATTATGTACAGTACATAATACTGATAAAAACAATAAATGACTATACTTTAATGGTTATTTTAGAGTATACTCCTACTTATTTAAGAAAAAGTTGGCCGGGCGCGGTGGCTCACGCCTGTAATCCCAGCACTTTGGGAGGCCGAGATGGGCGGATCACGAGGTCAGGAGATCGAGACCATCCTGACTAACACGGTGAAACCCTGTCTCTACTAAAAAATACAAAAATTAGCCGGGCGTGGTGGCGGGTGCCTGTAGTCCCAGCCACATGGGAGGCTGAGGCAGGAGAATGGCGTGAACCCGGGAGGCGGAGCTTGCAGTGAGCTGAGATCCGGCCACTGCACTCCAGCCTGGGCGACAGAGCGAGACTCCGTCTCAAAAAAAAAAAAAAAAAAGAAAAAGTTAACTGTAAAACATTCTAAGGCAGGTCTTTAGGAGGTATTATGTTTCAGAAGCGGGCATTGTTATCATAGGAGATAACAGCACCCCATGTGTTACTGTCCATGAAGACTTCCCAGTGGGACAAGATGTGGAGGTTGGAAGACAGTGATACTGATGATCCTGACCCTGTGTAGGCCAAGGCTAATGTGTGTTTGTGTTTTTTTTAACATAAAAGTTTAAAAAGTAAAAATAATTAAATTTTTAAAACCTTATAGAATAAGAAAATAAGGAAAGAAAATATCTTTGTACAGCTGTACAAGGTGTTTAAGTGTTATTTCAAGAGTCAAAAAGGTTTTTAAAACTTTTTTAAGTTTATGAAGTAAAAAAGTTACAGCAACCTAAGGTTAATTGTTATTAAAGAAAATATTTGTATAAATTTAGTGTAGCCTAAGTGTATAGTGTTTATAAAGTCTACAGTAGTGTACAGTGATGTCCTAGGCCTTCACATCCACACGTTCACTCACCGCTCACTCACTCACCACAACAAACTTCCAGTCCTGCAAACTATATTCATAGTACATGCCCTATACTGGTGTAGCTTTTTTTTTTTTTTTTGACATGGAGTCTCGTTCTGTCACCCAGGCTGGGGTACAATGACGTGATCTCAGCTCACTGCAACCTCTGCCTCCTGGGTTCAAGCAATTCTCTGCCTCAGCCTCCCGAGTAGCTGGGATTACAGGCACCCGCCACCTTGCCTGGCTAATTTTTGTAGTTTTAGTAGAGATGGGGTTTCACCATCTTGGCCAGGCTGATCTTGAACTCCTGATCTCGTGATCCACCTGCCTCAGCCTCCCAAAATGCTAATTACAGGCATGAGCCACCACGCCCAGCCGAGGTATAGCATGTTTTATCTTTTGTACTGTATTTTTACTTTTTAGGTATGCTTTTTATGTTTTGATATGTTTAAATACACAAATATCATTGTGTTACAATTGCCTACAGTATTCAGCATAGTCACAGGCTGTACAGGTTGGTAGCCTAGGAGTGATAGGCTATACCACAAAGCCTAATTGTGTAGTAGATTATACTTTGTAGGTTTGTGCAAGTGTACTCTATGATGTCTGACAATCACAAAATGGCCTAAGGACGCATTTCTCAGAATGTATCCCCATCATTCAGCCATACATGACTTGACATAAAATACATATGCACATTTTTTAAATTAGTGACAATGTACAGATGAACAAGAAACTCATCTTGGCCAGGTATGGTAGCTCATGCCTGTAATCCCAGCACTTTGGGAGGCCAAGGCAGGTGGATCATTTGAGGTCAGGAGTTTGAGACCAGCCTGGCCAACATGGTGAAATCCCGTCTTTACTAAAAATGCAAAAATTAGCCAGGCCTAGTGGCACATGCTTGTAGTCTCAGCTCCTCGGGAGGCTGAGGCAGGAGAATCACTTGAACCTAGGAGTCAGAGATTGCAGTGAGCCGAGATCACACCACTGTACTCCAGCCTAGGCGACAAAGTGAGACTCCGTCTCAAAAAAAAAAAAAAAAGAAAAGAAACTCATATTAATCTGTATAACACAAGTTTGCCAAAGCCTTATAAAGCTAAGGGTACACGTGGGAGTGAGATTAAGAGTAATTACACCAATTCATTCACTCTTGTTCCTACCTACACACTTCAGGACCCCTTTCCAGAACTGCTATTTCCTTCAGATTGTTCTGTGAGTCACTAGGCAATATCAGGGGTTATCAAAAGTGCTCTCAGTGTGCCCACTCCTTTTTCCTTCCACTCCCTCCCGTTTGTGGGAAGCCTAAGCAGAGGTGAATGCAGAAGGCTGCAGCAGGGTGCCGACCCTGGGCTTACATAGACACCACTCCTAAGGAGCTGCTATTGTCCAGGTATTCCTGAGCCCTCACTTTGTGGCAGACATGCTGTGCCTAACACAGAAGTGGGAGGATGCCCCCAGTGTCCTCTCTGAGCCCAGCCCAAGCCAAAGTGGCTATTTAAAACTCCCTGTGTCTGTAGTGAGGCCTAGCATTCTCCTTTCCATTAACCTCTCTGATAGGCCATATGACCAAATCTGGCAAGCACACAAACATTCATTTTCAAGCAGGTGCGGTAGTCATGGAGTTTGTTCTTAAACTCAATATACTTCAGTGCACTTCTCAGTGCACTGACGATTTTGGCCTCTGAAAAGACTGTTGCCTGCAAATTTCACTAGCAGCAGATGGGAGAGTGATATGGTTTGGATGGGTGCCCTACCCAAATATCATATTGAAATGTAATCCCCAGTGCTGGAGGTGGGGCCTGGTGGGAGGTGGTTGGCTCATGGGGAGTTCTCATGAATGGTTTAGCACCATTCCCACTTGGTACTATAAAGTGAGTTCTCACAAGATCTGATTGTTTAAAAGTGTGTAGCACCTCCCCACTCTTTCTCTTCTCCCGCCCCCTGCCATGTAAAGAGCCTGCTCCCACTTTGCCTTCTGCTATGAGTAAAAGCTTCCTGAGGCCTCTCCAGAAGCAGATGCTGCCATGCTTCCTGTACAGCCTGTAGAACCATGAGCTAATTAAACCTCTTTTCTTTATAAATTACCCAGTCTCAGATATTTCTTTATAGCAATGTGAGAAAGGCCGACTACAAAAAAATGGCACTGAGGAGTGGGGCGTTGCTATAAAGATATCTGAAAATGTGGAAACAGCTTTGGAACTGGGTAATGGGCAGAGGTTGGAACAGTCTGGAGGGCTCAAAAAAGACAGGAAGATGAGGGAAAATTCAGGGCTTCCTAGAGACTGATTGAATGGTGTGACCAAAATGCTGGTAGTGATATGATCTGTAAAGACCTGGCTGAGGAGGTCTCAGATGGAGATGAGGAAATTATTGGGAACTGGAGCAATGGTCACTTTTGTCACACCTTAGCAAAGAGCTTTGTTGGACTATGCCCCTGCCCTAGGGAACCTGTGAAACTTTGAACTTGAGAGTGATGAGTTAGGGTATCTGGCAGAAGACATTTCTAAGCAGCAAAGCATTCAAGATGTGGCCTGCCTGCTTCTAACAGCCTATGGACATATGTGTGAGCAAATAAATGCCCTAAGACTAGAACTTATATTTAAAAGGGAAGCAGAGCATAAAAGTTTGGGGAAAAGTTTGGAAAATTTGCCACCTACTTATCTGGTGGACAAGAAAAGTCCATTTTTAGGGGAGGAATTCAAGCAAGCTGGAGACACTTGCATAAGTAAATAGGAGCCCTGTCTCAGATGACACTTTTGACTGTGGACTTTTAAAACTGGAATGAGGTAAGACTTTGGGGGACTGTTGGGAAGGCATATTTGTATTTTGAAGTGTGAGCAGGACATGAGATTTGGGAGGGGCCAGGGGAAGAATGATGTGGTTTCAATCTGTGTCCCACCCAAATCTCATGTTGAAATGTAATCCCCATTGCTGGAGGTGGGACCTACTGAGAGGTGATTGGATCATGGGACAAAGTTCTCATGAGTGAGAATCATCCCCCATTGGTACTTTATACAGAGTGAGTTCTCATGGGATCTAGCTGTTTAAAAAATGTGTAACAACTTCCCCCTCTCTCTCTTCTCCTGTTCCTTCCATATAAGATGCTGGCTTACATTATTTTGCCTTCCACCATAAGTAAAAGCTCCCTGAGGCCTTTCCAGAAGCAGATGCTGCCATGATTCCTGTACAGCCTGCAGAACTGTGAGCAATTAAATCTCTTTTCCTTATCAATTACCCTATCTCAGGTATTCCTTTATAGCAATGCAAAAACAGCTTAATATAGACAGTATTCTGGTAGCAGGCAGGTACAGCTCCCCTCTGGTCAGAATCAAGATATAAAATCCTCCATTAAGCACCTGACAAGAGACCCAGTATACCCTAGGTCTAGAACACCAATCCAAAGGGGAGTCTGCTACCTTTGCTGGATTCTTAAATCCTATTCCTGTGACATTGGAGATGGCTGTACAATATTCTGCCAATTTACATTTTATGAACAGCTGTTGTTTCAACAAAAGGAAAATAATTTCTGATATCCTTTACCCTAATTACCATATCCTTCAGGGCTAATCAGAAACAAAGTGCTTGCAGTAAGTAGGTTCTTTCATACACTTATTTTTATTGTTTTATGATTTAAAAATAGGTTTAATTATGTAAATCTCAAATATATTCTAAACTAGAGACTAGGGTAATAACCGCCCTTCACCCATTACCCACCTTTGACAATTATCAATCCCAGACCAATCTTGTTCATCTCTATTTAGCCATTCTTCCTCTCCTCTCATACCCAAGCCAAACAATGACTTATTTTGAAGCAAATCCAAACATCACATCATTTCATCCACAGATGCATTAGTATGAAGCTCTAAAAGATAATATAACCACATCTTAAAATCATTATCACACCTTAAAAATTAGCAATGTTTTTATAATAAAAACCGTTTTCAAGTGCAAACCACCCACAATGCATTTCAAATGCTAACTAATTGCCCCAGGGTGTATATGAAAACAAAGTAACATATGGATTACACTGTCCAATAAAGTATATTTAACATTCCATAAATATCCTTTTGTTAAAATTCATATATGTTATGTTGATTCAGGGTGGCAGGGTCAGGGTAGTGGGGGTGGGGGCAGGGCAAGGATTGACCAAACCACCTCTTAAGTATCATACATTGTGTTTGGGCACTGGTTCAAGGGAAGAGGGAGGAGAAGAAAGAGTGAAGAGCTCTGTGCCATTCCGCTTTATAGTGAGGCAAGATTAACCATCATCCCTTATGTCTGTGTGTTTGTTTTATTTATCTGTGTATGTAGTGTATACAAAGGACAAATGAGTCCTAATTTACAATATCTAGTCTTTCCAGATGTTAAAGAGGTTGTCAGTGTGTGACAAAAGTACAGTTAGTAAACTAATATATTTGTATATTTTGTTTTAAAATTCCTGGGAAAGATTCTCGTCTGAAAATTCAAGCATTATAACCCACTGAGTTGAAGGAGATGGGAAGGTTCTAGGCCAGAACATTCATATTCGAAGACTCTTTCATATTATAACTATTGTTACATGTGTGCAGTTTATTAAAGACTGCTGTGTACATAGAGGACAAATTAACTCCTTATCTAAAACATCTAGTCTACCTAGATGTTCAGAAGTGCCCAACATATATTACACATAGAGGTAGTAAAATATCACTTTGTAGATATATTTTGCTAAAATTCATAGGAAACATTGTCTTTTGGAAATGGAATTGTTAAACCACCTCTGTGAACTATACCTGTTCAAAGGTTTAGAAGAGGTGGGAGCGAAGGAATTGCAAAGGGTAATATGCTAGTGTGTTGGTACTAGGACATTTTCAGGCACCATTTTTTCTGTATGTTTGGTGCATTTTGTTTTGCTGCATATATAGGGTATATAATGGACAAATGAGTCCTGATTTTATATTTCATCTCTAGATATTAAAGAGGTTGCCAGTATATCACAAAGTATATAGTAACATTTATTTTTTTTCAAGATGGAGTCTCGTTCTGTCACCCAGACTGGAGTAGGGTGGCGCAATCTTGGCTCACTGCAACCTCCACCTCCCGGGTTCAAGTTCAAGCAATTCTCCTACCTCAGCCTCCTGAGTAGCTGGGATTACAGGCATGTACCACCATGCCCAGCTAACTTTTGTATTTTTAGTAGAGACAGGGTTTCACCATGTGATCTGCCCGACTTGACCTCCCAAGGTGCTGGGATTACAGGCGTGAGCCACCGCACATGGCCTGCACATAAGATTTAAACTGTGTTTAAGAGTAAATCGCACTTTCTCAACTGTACCCCACAGCAACAGAAGCCCTCCAGAATAAGAGTTCTTTCAGCATCTATTTATGCAGGATGTAGCACAGTGCCCAGTCAAACGCCCGCAAACTACCAAACATTTTCTTCCTATAGCCATTGCAAATTCCTTAATTCAAACAAATCACCTGCTAGGACCTTGTTATCAGCCAACCAGACATACCTGGATGTTTGGATTTCAGCTTAGGCCCAGCAGACCCACACTCAGGTATAGGTATTAATTGTATAAACCACATCAACCAAGGTAAATCACAATTCCATAAAGTCTAGATACAAATTATATCCTCAAATTGATTGAATAAAGTCATATGTCTATTCATTAAGACAGGGGTCACCCAACATTCATGTTTTAAGGATTAGGTTCAATATTAGGTAAATGTCATGGAACTATATAATTTAGCCTTGGGGTCTAAAGCCATCTAACTGTGTGTAACACACCCTTCACCTGCCTCTGAAGGAGATCAGAATATGCTACTCAAAATATGCTACTTTGACATAAGGATTATTTAGAGCTGAAAGCAACTGAGAATCAAAAGATACAGGAAGAGATCTACAGTCTTCCCCTTATCTACCTAAAAGTCTTATCAAAGATGGTGAGTTTGCATAAATAGGCCTTACTAAAATAGCCTTTATCTTCCATTAGTTCCTACCACACACTTTCTACTCACTTCCCCACAATTTGTCATACTTTGAAGTCCAAACCTTTTTTCCTTTGTTAAAAGGAAAGGGTCTATAACCACTCAAGTTTAATCAGTTCTGTGAGTTTCACTTCTGTTCTGTGAACACCCAAGCATGTAAATGTTAATAAAATCATGTGCCTTTTCTTTTGTGGATCTGTCTTTCGTTAGTTTAATTTGAAGGTCCCCATATACTGAACATAAGAGGGTAGAGAAAAAGTTTTTCCTGCCTGACAACTAGATCCCTGAGCCTGCACATACTCTATATTATGCTATTTCCATCCCTCGTCCTTCTAGCATTCCAAATTCTACAATGCCCTTGTCTCAGGTAGCTTTTCAGTAGCAAAATCCTGAAATACTTTATACTTGGATATGATTAACTAATAATAGCTTAATATATCATCAACTAAAAATGCATTATAAATTAATAAAACTTTGTTAGGAAGAAATACTAGATTTATAACTTGCAATGCACACCAACTTATAAAAGAAAGAGTGAAAACTTTTTAAAGAAAATTTATAAGATTGCCTCTTCCTGAGAAAAACAAAACCATGTTTAGCCTATATAACATCTCTCTAATGGTATAATTCTAGGTAGTCTGATTAGGCGGTGGTAAAGATAGTGAGGAGGAAGCTGTTCTAACATCTCAAATCATACCCTATGATGTTGCTTCCTGGCCCAGTTCTGGAGTGTGAGCAATTGCTGTTGTTTTCAGACTAGGAAGTAAGCAAAATAATGAGCAGACATATAATTAACTCGCAATTAGCCTCAGTAACTGGGGTCAGGAAATGCTTCACCAGTCAGATATCCTGAGAAATCAGATTATTAAAATGCAGTCACTGGAAAGTAGAGAAAAGACTAAGGGAACACCCTCTTTTCACCATGTGAAAAATAAAATTGAGCGAAACTCTTTTTTTTTTTTTTTTGAATAAAATCAGATTTGTCTACTCTGTAATGGAAATGCTTACTTGTTTTAATTTTATCCCCCCATCTTTTTTCACCACTGAATTCCTGGGCAGCTGCGTTAATGACCAAATAGCAGGAGAACAAGAAATCACGAGACCTAGATATTCCAGCAATTAACCGTCAAGGCATAACTTACCCTCCCCTTCTCCCTCATGAGTGTTCAGTGTTGGGGCTCAGCATACTCCACCCCAAAATATGACTGTAGGGGACCAGAATATGCCATCCCAAAATATACCTCTTTGGCTCATTTTGAGCTGGTTATTCTGAGAAACTGCTAACACAGGAATAGCTCTGAAAAACTGTCCTTTTGTAAAATAAATTTACGTCTATAAAAGAAAATTTTTTATAAAGAAAATCTATAGTAGTAAATTATTGGTACAAGCAAGAAGGCTGCTTTGAGATAATTTTTATTACCTGACGATTTTCTATCTGCATAGCAGGACAGTTTTTGTTCACCGTGCGTTTCCTCCCCTTACCCTCCCCGAGGCTTGTTGCTGCCTCCCCCACCAGAGATCCTGGGTCCCGATTTTTTCTGTAGCTCAGGATGCTAGATAAGCTTCAATCATCTCACTCTTCATGGACTTCCATATTTTGTGGGAGTCTCTTAGTTTGTGAGACTCCCATGCATATATAGTTAAATATGTTTTTCTCCTGTTCATCTGTCTTATGTCAATTTAATTTCTAGCCCAGACAAGGAACCTCGACAGGTAGGGGAAGCCTTGTTTCACTCCCCTCCACCAGCCTCTTCCACTGAATGAAAAGTTCTAGGGGTTCATCCCTTGTGTGTAATGTGCCTCCTCTTTATTCACTTTCTAACTACCACCATCAGCAACAATTCAAAGATCTTAGGGTAAAGACTGGGATCCCGGGGAAAATAAGTCAGGAGGCCTACTTCTGTCAAAGCCTCTCTCTGATGTCCATACTTGAGGTGAAGTCCTCCATAATGAGATGTCAGTTTACTTCTCTTTTTAAGTCTGCACATGAAAAAGGAGTCAAACTGGCACAAAACATATTCAAAGGGCCTTGACTAAGTGTACAGACATGGCCTGTGGCTTATTGGAGGTGGGAGAGATCCCCAGCAAGCTGTGGTCTCTCCTCTTGCATTTCTTTGCCCCAACCTTCTCAAATAACAGACTGGAAGAAGAAAATGGATAACAAGGATAAAAGTAAAAGGTCAGTTTCCAAATAGGACATCAATATATTTTCATAAGCCATTACCTACTCCTGAGACTGGGGAACCATTATATTGTCTGAGAAGGATAAGCAGGCAAGTTCTTGGACAGAATAAAGATAAAAACAGCTCCAATGAGCTTTACCCATTGACCTGTCTGATGACAGATCTTTAGACTACAGGAGGAATTTCTAAAGCTGGATTCAATACAAGAAATGCTATTTCCAAGAAAGGCAAAACCAGCTGCTAATGGAAAAGTGTAGCTTAAGTTTATTGGATGTTTTTGTTTTGCCTTTTTTGTTGTTTTCCCTACAGAGGGTCTATAAATCACTGACTTCTTTGTGCCTTCCTCTGTACAATACAGGGCAGGTTGCCCAAAGAGGGGAGAAAAAAAATCCCTCTATTTTTGTCAGTCTAAATAGCAGCTCAGTTCTGGGCACCACATACCCAAAAAGGGCCAGGTGGCATGTAGAGCTCTTACAGCCTTTCCAACCATTCCAGTGCCATATCCTCAGCAACAACCTGAGATGGGCTGCCTGCAGAGCCAGGTGCACATCCAACCACTCTCCTTCACTCTAGCTGTGAACACCAGCACAGCTTGCACTTACTATACTACAACCCAGCTCCACAAGTTCTAGGGGGTCTAGAGAGACCCTATTCAGATAACTTACTGACCACATAAGCACGTTAGGTGGTCACCCATCCTGCACCCTGCAAACAAGCCAGCTGAGGGGACTATAAAAGGAACAGAGAATGTCACCAGCAGGTTTAATGTTGTGTTTTTAAATTTTATCCTGCCTCAGGCCATGTTTATCCAATGCAATTGGATACCCTGATCCAGATAAAACCTTATTTTGGCCGGGCGCGGTGGCTCACGCCTGTAATCCCCGCACTTTGGGAGGCCGAGACGGGCAGATCACGAGGTCAGGAGATTGAGACCATCCTGGCTAACATGGTGAAACCCCATCTCTACTAAAAATACAAAAAATTAGCCAGGTGTGGTGGTGGGCGCCTGTAGTCCCAGCTACTTGGGAGACTGAGGCGGGAGAATGGTGTGAACCCAGGAGGCAGAGCTTGCGGTGAGCCGAGATCGCACCACTGCACTCCAGCCTGAGCGACAGAGCAAGACTCCATCTTAAAAAAAAAAAAAACCTTATTCCTCCCAGGGCTCTCTTAAGTGAGAATAAAGCCCCTTCCGTCTCCATTGACAACCATTTTCATATGTTCTCACACCTTTCCAATACATTACAAAAGGATATTTTAAATAAGCAGGTGACCTCTTTACAAAAAGCAAGTGGGTAAAAGTTTGGAGCAGTGGCAAGTAGATGGTACAGTTGGTACAAATAGTTATTTAAACTTCTTATTACAGCTCTTTTATCTAATAAGTTTTTACTTCCAGCCTACCCAAAATAGGCCCTGTGGATTTCCTACTAGTCAGGTGAAATGGTTCCTCTGGAAATGTAAGCTCTGTGGTAAACCCAGTGATTTAAGATCTTACAAAGACGGTATATGCTACTTTAAGTTGAGCCCAGAAAGCATGAATGCCTTAAATCAATAGCTTCATATTCTTTGAACCCACTGTAAGAGATGTATTTTACTAGCCAGGCATGTTGGTGCAAGCCTGTAGTCCCAGTTACTCAGGAGGCTGTGGGAGGACTGCTTGAGCCAGGGAGGTTGAGGCTGCAGTGAGCCATGTTTGCACCACTGCACTCCAGCCTGGGTGACGAAGCGAGACCCTGTCTCAAAAACAAGAAAGAAATGCATTTCACGTCACACCCAAGTCTACACTCCCACGTGGCTGTGTAACTGAAGCCAGTTTCACAAAACTGTGCTGACTTTTGCTACACTCTATACAATATTTTCCTTAAAAAAAACAAACAAAAAAAAATGCTGGCCAGGCACGGTGACTCACGGCTGTAATCCCAACACTTTGGGAGGCCAAGGCAGGCGAATCATAAGGTCAGGAGTTCAAGATCAGCCTGGCCAACATGGTGAAATCCCATCTCTACTAAAAATACAAAAAAAAAAAAAAAAAAAAATAGCTGGGCACAGAGGCAGGCACCTGTAATCCCAGCTACTCAGGAGGCTGAGGCAGGAGAATCACTTGAACTGGGGAGGCTGAGGTTGCAGTGAGCTGAGATTGCACCACTGAACTCCATCCTGGGCAACAGAGTGAGACTCTGTCTCAAAAAAAAAAAAAAAAAAAAAAAAAAAAATGCTGCTGCAAGTTGAAGCTCACTATATTGAGTTTATATCCCACTAATGAATTGAGGTTTACAGTTTTCAAAAAATCCTGCTTTGTGTAATCCCACCCGCTCAGGTGGCTGAGGCAGGAGAATCACTTGAACCCAGGAGGTGGAGTTTGCAGTGACCAGAGATCGTGCCACTGAACTCCAGCCTGGGCAACAGAGCAAAACAGCAGCTAAAAAAAATACATATATATATATATATCCTGCTTTAAACTATATTTAGGAAAAACTACTAAAACTCCCCTTATTATTTATCTATTATCTAATGCCTCTCACTAAAAGGATAAACATCACACATGATCAGAAATGCCTTGTTATGTTTTAGGGGTGAGAGAAATAATAACAGGTGAGAGGATAAAAAGTAAATAGTACCAGATGGAAGTACCAGAAGGAAAATAACAAATAACAACTTTTAGAGAGATTGATGAAATGGCCCCAACATCCTAAAAGTTATCTCATAACACCTTGTTCAATAAATAAGATCTAACAGTCTTTTCTCAGTTCTTTCCAGGCACTGTGACAGGCCAATGATGGGCAAGGCTGGGGAGAAAAGTAGCTGGACTTCTTGCTGCCTGCATATGCACCATCTCAGACAGACCTTGTACACGGGGCTGAATGAATGGCCGGTGCTGAGGCTGCCTCTCTGCTCTTGCTTCCAGGAGAGGGATGTTCGAGAGTCCAAGTGCTAAGCTCTTACACAGTGTGATGGAGAAAGGCCTGAGCTCTCCTCCCTGGCCTTTTCACAGGAGAGGGAAGACATTCCTCCAGTGGAAAAGCAGGCTGGAGCACTGCGAAATTTCTCTGGCCATGCCCTGTTTACCCAGCTCTAAAATGGTGCGGATAAAAAGCAGAGTCAATAAGGGAAATGGTTTATATTCAAGGATCTGAATTTTATTATTGGTAAATTATAATATATCTTACATCCTAGAAGGGATAAAACATTTGTAAAGCACATTTTCCAGCTCTACCATTCTCCTTCCATTTCCTCTCCTGACAGGAAATAAGGGAGAGAGGATGGAGAGAGAAAGTGAGAGAAAAGTGAGAGAAGAAGAAAAAGGAGAAGGAGGGAGAGAAAGAGGATGAGGAAAAGACAAAAAAAGGAAGGAAGGGAGAAAAAGGACTAAGGCTAGAATCTAATCAGATCTCAATTTAGTTAAACTCAGAAAATTTTTTCTTCTTTTAAGTGTACATGGGGTCAGAAATGTTTGAAGTCCTAGCTGCTTTTTTTAAGGCAGAAAAATCGAGTAAAACTAATATACTTTTACTATCACATTAGGGATTAAAAGAAAAAAGAAAATTATATTAAAAAATAGTAAAACTAATGTAATTTATACTAAAGTGTAAAATGTCATTTTAGTGCCTTTCTAGAAGTGATAAGGAGTAATCAGTGAAAGGTATGAAGATGACCAAACAATCAGATTTTGTGTAAAATAGGACCTGTGGACTTCCTACTATTTAAATAACTTTCATCAGTCATCCACCCTATTGGCTTAGTTTCTTCCTCTTCTTTGAATCAATCCAAACATCCACAGGTCCCCATAGCTAACATTAGAGTTAATCATTTCTTTTCCCAAATGACTCTAAATTGTTTGGGCTGGGTTAGGCAGACCAGTAAGCAGCCAGGATCACAGTAATTTGGCAAGGATGGTAGACAAAGACTACAAATATTTTCTAGACAATTAAACATAAAGTGAATTCAACCTCTCTCCATTTAATTCCAAAGGTCTCCAAGCCTTCTATGAATGACATCTTGATGCTCTTGAAGACATCATTTCAACTGATTGTCTGCTCTGTTTCTGTTGCAGGCATACATGTTAGCAGACTTTATTTCACCTCTAGGCAGGCAATGTTTTCAAGCCAATTATGATGAAAGTGCTTAACTTAAGATAAGTCTAAGATAAGTATTTCTATTCATATCCTATTTTGATTTTTGATATATAACTTAATGTTTTGTAGGTTATCAGCAGGACCCACTTTATTGAATTTTCATCTCCCATTAGGAATCCAAATTTATATAAGCTCACAGTTAGAATTTCCTGACATCAGAAACTTAAGGGACTTTAAGTTCATTTAAAACTTCTATTCAGGGTCAAAGCCACGGAGCCCTTCTCAGAAGTTGCAGAACTTGAAACTACAGAACACTCCTCAAAAAGGGGAACATTCTCAGTAGTAGAAATCAGCTTGATGATAAGGAAAACGTACAAGTTATATTCATGTCACCATAGAATCCAAATCATCAATGTGGCATTTGTCACCTCCCAGAACATCTTCCTAGTTTAGTTTTTCTCTGAGAATCGTCATGTCATGAATGTGCTACTAAGAGTCAGGAGAGCTGGACTTCAAAACATCAGCTTTGCCCCTGACTAGCTTTGTGACTTTGAACACACTTTGAACACATCAGTAAACCTCTCTTGATCCCTGTTTTCTCAATCCCACAAGAGCACACACATACAAAATCTCATCTGAAAAATGCTGGTACTTCATTAGATGATCTCTAAAACCACTTTCCATTTATAACAACCTATCCTAAAACTAGGACTCATTTTAACCCTTAACAAAAATGTATAGGGCTAGAAATCCTCAAATTGCTGGAGTCCCCTAAGATGTAACAAATGCCTCTTGAATTTGAAACAGATGTTCATGTTATACCAAAGTTTAGAACCTTCAAATCAGAGTCATTTATTCCTGCTTTTTTTCAGTCAGTCAATAAAACTTATTGGACATCTGCTACATACCAGGCACTGTCTTGAGCCTAAGTGAACATCAGAGAGGGGGCAACAGGTTTAAAAGCCAGCAGCTGTATAAAGAAGTGGCAGATGGAAGAGAGAGCAGAGAAGAAAGGAAAAAGGAATATGTCAGCATATTTCTTCTGTTACCAAAACACCAGGGGTTTGGTCTAGGTCCCATTGCTCTCTGCACTGAAAGCCAATCACTGAGACAAGGAGTACTGCCAAGGAAGAAGACTTATTCCAGTCCTGCATCTGAGGTGATGGGACGTTGGTCTCAAATCTATCTCCTCAACCAACTGAAAGTAGGGGTTGGTATAGCAAGGGAGAAACGTAACTGTGTGGAAAAATAGGAATTAGGGAGGAGTAAAGAAAAGGACTGGTCAACAGGAAGCTGGGGATCAGTTAGGCAATCATGTCCAGTGAGGGGTCTGGTGTCTCACTGTCTAGATGCAGTGACCTGGTGAGTTTCAGTTCCATAATACTATCTGGGGAGCTTGCTGGTTAGTTTCCTAAGAAAGAAACTCAGATAAGACAAATGTAACTTTCTCAAGTTTTAAGACTGGAAAGGTCAATTTTTATGTTTATCCAAAATAAACCACAAACATCAGTTCTATGAGACAATTGGGCCAGTTTCACTTCCAGCACAGAAGCCTCAATTTATTTTTTTGCCATAAATACCAATGAAGTTATAAGACACTAAGTGCTTAAAGGCAACTAGAAGAAGGTATGCTCTTTAAAAGTTGACTATTATTTAGCAGTTTTAGGTTAACAGCAAAATTAAATGGAAAGTAGAGATTTTCCATAGACCCTGCCTCCCACATGTGCTCAGCCTCCCCAACATCTTGCTTTGGGGTGGTACATTTGTTACAACTGATGAACCTATAGGGACATGTGTTTGTATTTATTTTTCAATGGATGAAACTCATATATAACCATGATCATCAAAATACAAAATTGACATTTAATCTTTAGGATGTTTGACTAATCTGTTTCTCCCATTCTAACCCAATCTCTTAATCTTTTCTTTTTTGTTATAGCACAACTTATGTATTTCAAATGGACAAAAAATTAGTATCATTTACAGTATCTTAAGATAAATTTCCTTTGAATGGGAGCTTCCTTTCCAGTACTTTGAGGTGTATAAGATGTATCTAGAAAATTTACTACTGTGGAAAATAAAGACTGCTTAAATCAAATGCGGGGGAAGGGGAAGGGTCTATTGTTTTTCTTTTTGATTAATTGCTGTAACACTGTCCTTTGGGCGGCTGAGGGAGTTTCATATTTTCTTTAGACATCATTAGGCGCCCAAGCTCTTGCAGGACAACTTTGATGCTATATGAATTCTGCCATTTTGCTAGCACTGATATGGCTCTTGGGTCCACCACTCGATTAGAACTATTTACTCCATTCATATTAATTTTTGTTACAAATGTTACAAAGGGGGGTGCTTCTGGGTATTTAGGTCCACATTCTATTTTAAGGCTGTATATTCGGTTTTCATAAATTGTTCTTGGAGGCCCAATTATCATCCCTGTCCATCTTGTAAGTGTCATGTCTTCGTCATCTTCCAGACTCCAGCTAACTGTGCCATCTCCTACTCCTTTCTGGCCTTCTTCAAGTTCTTCCAACAGTCGGAAATTGCGAGAGACTTTTACTCCCGAGCCCGTGGTGGCTGCCATCTTGCCTCGATGTTGCTTGAAGGCTGGCCCCTTCTTCACCGCCCTCCCCCCAATCTCTTAATCTATAAGGAACCAGAGAGAAAAGAAATATGACCCAAGCTGCTTCTGAAAGTCTGGGGATAAACTAGTAGACTACAGAGGCTCACATCAGGAGAAGAAAAAATCCCTTCAGCTACTGGAGTCTGAGCTACTTTCAGGTACTCTTTCTTCCAACTTTTCCCCTTCCTAACCCACTACTCCCAAAACACATGTAGCCACACCAGACCAATCTTGTTCAACTTTTATGTAACAAAGCTGTGAGTTGTTTTTCAGTCACCACGGACCCCCAGGTTGAAGGTCATGTAACCTGAGCATGCCCAGATGAACCAAGCATGCAACTATGGGGAAATCCAAGTGCTCCAATAGAGGAGCAGGAACAGGGGCTGTATTAAGAAGTAGACACTGCATGGCAGGATCCAGGATCCAATCAGATTGAGTTCTGGCATCACCTCATTGCAAGATCCAATCAGATCACACCTCATTACCCTATGCTTATAAAACCTGACCCAGCCCCCAGCTCAGGAAGACATTTTTGAGCATTTCTTTCTGTCTCCTTGACAGTCAACTTAAATAGACTTTTCTCACTGCAAAAATCCAGTGCTTCAGTGTTTAGCTTTCCATTGTGCATGGGTATGTAAGCCCAGTTTGGTGTGGTAATACACACACACACACACACACACACTGTATCATTCTAACTTGGAGAGCCTCTGTAAGATCTTTCTTTAACCAGGAGGTTGAGGACCATTTTCTAAGACTCCTTTTAGACCCTTGATAATCCTAATTTAGCCAGTACCCCAAGATGGGAACAAGTACTATAGGGACTTTCAGAGCTAGGAGGCAACACACCTCCCACAACAGGATGTTGTAAATTCTCCAAAAGCATGCATTTTCAAACTATATATGACTTCCACCACCTAATCCACCAAGAATCAGATTCAGATACACCTCTGAAGTACCTATCACTCTCTTTCCTTTAGAATCACTTCCCTGGTAAGGCACAGAATTTAAGTGGAAGTTGCTGAAATAAAATGACATGCTAAGAATCTCTGTTCTAGAAATCACTATCCACAATACAAATGTAGAAAATTAAAATAAAATTAAAATATCAATATTTCTCCATTCATCTTACTACATACGCTAACCAAAATACTTTAATTAAAAGCTAAGTCACCTGAACCTGGCCAACCATGGCGAACCTGGGCCTGTCCTAGGTGGACAACACTGTGGCTGCCAAGCACCCAGCACGAGCATGGCCTTTGGCCTGCAGATGTTCATTCAGAGGAAGTTTCCATATCCTTTGCAGTGGATCCTACTAGTGGCCGTGGTCTCAGGCTCTGTGCCAGCTATGGGGTAACAAGAGTGGAGTCGGAGAAATGCAACAACCTCTGGCTCTCCCTGGAGACCAGGCAGCTCCCCAAAGACGTGAACACAGATCAGCAAAGCTAGGAGAGTTCTAGATAGGGCACAGAGGATTGGGGGCAGGAAGAGGAGTCCTGGAACACAGCCTTCATGACCCCCAATCCCAGTCTGACCCTCCCCACACCCTAGGGTGCCCCAACCATATCCTCTGTCCGCATGTGCGGCCAGGCCTGACAACCTGGGCCCGGTTGTCTGGCCTGCTGCTCCAACCTGGGACCTGCCCAGGAGGTTGGAGAAGAAAGGATTCTCCCTGGGGTGGTGGTTCTCCTCCAGGGTATTGGGACACATTATCTGCACTGCCAGCGGAGAGGGTGTGTCTGGGGCATAGGGTGGTAGGGGCTTGTGCACTTGGTCATTCCCTTTCTAACCCCTGGACCTCCAACAAGCCCAGGGTGACAGCTGGTGCTAGGAGTATGGAGTTAATAAATGGCTTATCTGCCAGGCACAGTGGTTTACACCTGTAATCCCAGCACTTTGGGAGGCCGAGGCAGGTGGATCACCTGAAGTCAAGAGTTCGAGACCACCCTAGCCAACATGGTGAAACCCTGTCTCTACTAAAAATACAAAAATTAGCCAGGCATGGTGGCGGGTACCTGTAATCCCAGCTACTCGGGAGGCTGAGGCAGGAGAATCACTTGAACCCGGGAGGCAGTGGTTACAGTGAGCCGAGATGGCACCACTGCACTCCAGCCTGGGTGACAGAGTGAGACTCTGTCTCAAAAAAAATAAAATAAAAATAAAAATAAGCTAAGTCTATATATTAAGTTAAAACCACAGTTTTTAAACCCCATAATCAATACTTATGCTTTGACATGATGAATATGCATGACTTAGATCCTAAAACATAGTAGGAGATTGGCTCTGTATTAGTCCGTTTTCACGCTGCTAAAAGAACTATCTGAAACTGGGTAATTTATGAAGAAAAGAGGTTTAATTGACTCACACTTGTGCAGGCTTAACAGGAAACATGACTGGGAAGCCTCAGGAAACTTACAATCATGGTGGAAGGCAAAGGGGAAGCAAGGACCTTCTTCACATGGTGGTAGAGGAGAGAGAGCGAGCGAAGGGGAGAGTATCACACACTTTCAAACAATCAGATCTCATGAGAACTCACTCACTATCACAGGAACAGCAAGGGGAAAGTCTGTCCCCACAATTCAATCACCTCCCACCAGGACCCTTCCCCAACATGTGAAGATTACAATTCGATATGAAATTTGGGTAAGGACATAGACCTAAACCATGCCAGGCTCCCATTCAATGAGACAAAAAAATTAATATGAATTCGTATGAAGAGTAAAACGAACTCTTTGATAAATTCCACCTACATGCAAAAACTTTGTTTTATTTATCAGAGATAATTCCAGCAAGGAATCCTATTTGAAGGTGTAACTGAGTTAAGAAAGAGGAAAACAAGGGCACAATAAATATGTGCAATCTTCATTCAAATGCTAGTTTGTAATTCCAGTTCTCCTCTTCATGCTCTGCCTGACTTTTTTCTTCACTAGGTGGATAGGTAGGGGTACTAGAGATAGTAACTCTTGTTAGGATTTCAGCTCAGAAATCAGTACTGGATCTAAGGTGGGAAACTATGTTCTAGACCCAGATGGACTACAAGCTTTGTGACATTGATTAAGTTGTCATCCCTCTGGTCAAAGATACTTATTTTAAAAAGGAAGTGCTGTACTATATGATCTCTAGGGTTCCTTCCACCCTTATAACCCCATTATCTGGGGTTTTGAGGTATAACCTATCCAGGTAGTACACCAACCCTCGGCTTTCAATATTAAGGAATCTTCTAGAGAATTACAAATAGTCAATAAATATTTAAGTATACCATCTGCTATAGTTTGGATATGCGATCCTCCAAATCTCCTGTTGAAATTTAATTCCTAATGTTGGAGGTGGGACCTAATGGGAGGCTGTTTGGATCATGGAAGCCGATACCTCATGAATCTCTTAGTGCCTTCCTCACATTAATGAGTGAATTCTCTCTTTATTATTTCCCCTCAAGAGTTTCTCCTAGTGCTGGTTAAAAAGAGTCTAACATCTTCCCTCTCTCTTGCTTCCTCTCTTTCCCTGTAAGCTCTGCACACGCCAACTCCCCTTCTCTTTCCACCACAAATGGAAGCAGCCTGAAGCCCTCACCAGAAACAGATACTGGTGTCATCCTTCTTGTTCAGTCTAAAGAACTGTGAGAGCCAAATAAACCTCTTCCATACACACACACACACACACACACACACACACACACACACACACACTTTTTTGTTAGACAAGTCTGTCACCCAGGCTAGAATGCAGTGGCATGATCACAGCTCACTGCAGCCTCAACCTCCTGGGCTGAAGTGATCCTCCCACCTCAGCTTCCCAAGTAGCTGAGACTATAGGCAGGCACCACCATGCCCAGCTAATAAAGCTCTCTTTTTTACTAAATTACCTAGTCCCAGGTATTCCTTAACAGCAACACATACAGACTAAGAAACCATCCTAAACAAAAAATTAGAAGCATGCTGTACCTGAAATTCTGACTCTGGTCATTTATCCCTTCTTAGCAGCAAGTAAATACTCTCTAGCCAATTTTGGATAATGAGTTTCTCAATCCTATCATTTCAGTTTCCTGGTTCACTGTCAGTCATTGTCTTGTGTATGTTAAAAGACAATTAGTGACTCTCTCTACATTATTTAATGTTTTCCTGAAAGATCTCTGCTGTGCTGATTGCAAAACATGTAAAGTCTTTTCTTTTTACTCATGGCCTTCTTTTCTTGTCTCTTTTCCTTGCTATGTTTGTCCTGCATTTGTACTTCCCATGTATAGCATTAATCTTGCTGCTACTGCTGTCCCTCCATATATTTTCTTCCAGGGGGCTTTCATGTAGTGCTCAAGATACCGTACTGACTTATCCCTAAGACATCACCTCTCTGCACTGCCTACCCATTCCCATCTCTCCCCATACACATATTTATCTCAGGTCCTCCTATTCTATAAGTAAAGATGTCAGACCACCTGCTCTTAATGTCATTGATCACTTCTTAATTTAGCTAAATATCAGAAATTGGAGCCTCTAAGGCTAAATTCAGACCATAGACATGTTATGTCTGCCCCACATTATATTTTAACATCCACAAAAAGATCTAAATGTTTGCTCTTGCAGTCCTGGACCCAGGTTTACTGCAGCAATCAACTGGAGATGAGCACACCCTTCAGCTCACCACAATGCCCAGCCGAAGACCAGGTGCCATCTATTCTCCCACTGGGCTGCTGCCTTCCCATAACTAACCCTGCTTTACATTCTACTTGGTCCCTGGGGGCATTTCAAGTCACCACCTGAGGTCTCCATGATGAGAGAACTTCATATTTACCTAGGAAAACTGTATGTGGTCTAGGCAGAGTAAGACTGGCTTTCTGGGCAAGTGTTACCAGAAAGACCATGAGGAAATTGGAACTCAAACTTTCCAGATATTTTACTATTTGAATCATCTTCAGAGACAGAACCTACTCTTTATCTAGAATGTGGCTTACTGAGCTGGAAGTGACATCTCTTAAATACACAAACATTAGGGAAGGATAATGACAGGAAAGGAAGGAAAAGGTGAAGGGAGAAAGAAACAATATCTATAGAGGACAAGGAATAATCTCCATATTAGTGATTTCAAAAATAAAGATTCCTTATACTTGCCAAAATGACATGCAAATATATAATAAAGCCCACTAAAAACATAGGCTCTGTCCTTTAGGTGGTTTTTTGCTTTGCTTTGTTTTGTTTTTTGAGATGGAATCTCACTCTGTCGCCCAGGCTGATCTTGGCTTACTACAACCTCTGCCTCCGGGGTTGGAGCAATTCTCCTGCCTCAGCCTCTCGAGTAGTTGGGATTACAGGTGTGTGCCACCACACCCAGCTAATTTTTGTATTTTTAGTAGAGATGGGGTTCCACCATATTGGCCAGGCTTGAACTCCTGACCTCAGGTGATCCACCGCTTCAACCTCCTAGAGTGCTGGGATTATAGGCACTCTTAAGCCACGGTGCCTAGCCTGTCCTTTAGTTTTAACACATCAAAACAAACCCAGGATAGATATGGGCAAACTTACTTTTCTTTCCTTGCTTTTAAATCAAATTTAAGTGAATATTTGTATTTACTAGGCACAGAATTAGCATGTGTTTCTACTCTCCACTCATGGGCCTGTGGAAGACATCACTAATAGTTTGGGACATCATTCCACACTGAATCTCATAAGCCTTTAAATTCTACTCAATGTATGATACTGGACAGCCTAACATCTGGAGCTGGCTAGCAAGATGAAGCTGCTTCTCCACCTGGCCCTAAGAGTCTTGTGACAGCTTCCGAACACTAAGGAACAGCTCCCTAATAGGTGTCATAGCGGGGATATAGTAGAAGGGAACACTGGGGGAAAACCAGCAAGAAATGTAAACTGAGGAAGACAAAGACAGGTTTTCCCTGTACCTTTCTGTAAAGGAAAGTTAGATGCTTTCTAACTTTCAGTTAAGAACAGTCAAATCTTTTTTTCCCTTGACATCCCTGATTCATGGAGGTGGCTAGGTTTGTCTAGTTATACTCAGATAACTAATTGTCTCAAGTGTCTTAAGTGTCTGGTTGATGGTTGAAAGTAAGCTCCAGGGATAAGTGGTCTCTCAAGGAGTAGATTGTGGGATGGAGAGGCAGAAGGCTGCAAAGGTACTATAGCTATGTCTATGCAATTCATGTGATCTCCACCACCTTATACCTCCATGCCCACTCACCCATGAGGCAGGGGGCATTTATATTTAATAGAGACCTATCTATAGCTGCAAAGGTTTATCTCAAATATGTATCTTGGCAGACAAAGGAGAAGAGAGACTTGTGGAGGAAGCCATTGTAAAATCACATAACAAAAATCACCACTTATTCCTCCTAAGCTTGTCATGCATGTAGACATGAAAAAGACCAACCCAACCCTCAGTACTATGTGAGGTTGCTGATTCAAATTCAGCTAACACTTATTATCTTATTAACTGCCTTGCATTGTAGCAGAGGCTTTTTATCAATCATCTTATTTAATTCTCAAACAACCCTATGTGCTAAGTCTTCTTAGAGCAGATGGTGATTTTGAGGTTGCCCAGTTAATCAGTAGCACAATTCTCAGCAGGGAGCATGTAATCCTAAAATCAGCTTTGAATAGAGGTGACCCACTGATGACCAAAGTGTCCTATCAACTCATAGATAGTCACCTGGGCTCACACAGTTTTTTAATGTAGTGCTACATTTTAAATCTGACATATTGGCCAGGCACAGTGGCTCACGCCTGTAACCCCAGCACTTTGGGAGGCCAAGGTGGGTGGATCACAAGGTCAGGAGTTCAAGACAAGCCTGGCCAGGATGCTGAAACCCCGTCTCTACTAAAAATACAAAAATTAGCCTGGTGTGGTGGCACTCGCCTGTAAGCCCACCTACCTGGGAGGCTGAGGCAAGAGAATCACTTGAACCTGGGAGGCGGGGGTTGCAGTGAGCCGAGATCACGCCACAGCACTCCAGCCTGGGTGACAGAGGGAGATTCCATCTCAAAAAAAAAAAAAAAAAAAAAAAAAAAATCTGACATATATCCTTTAAAATATCAGGTTCCCCATTTCTTTTGAAAAGTGAGATAACCCAGTAACATTAGGCCCACATATTGACAACTAACTGGAGCTAAAGAGAAAGCAGCTGACTTGATCACACACACACACACACACACACACACAGATACACACACACACATCCCCCTACACTCTGTGAATGCACACTCAATAAATAAAACTGCCTCACTCACTACACAACCAGCCTGGCTCCTGGCCATAGAATATACCTTTGTTCTTTGCTTATCCCGAACTTTAATTTAGTTCAGCCTCCACTAATTTCCTACTTGGAGTCAACTGTTCACACATATTCTCACCTCTTTTCAAAGTCCTCTTTTCTTTAACTAGCACTATGGATTTCTAGTCGGCTTTCCACCATGGTCCTTTCCACACTGTTGGCACACTAAGTGGATGCCTCACCCATCTTCCAGTCCTGGAGTCATTGTTCAAAAGAGAAGCAGGATTTTCTGAGAGGTGGCTAAAGTTAAGGAGGCTGTCAATTTCCTGTGACACTAAAACCAGGAATATTGACTGATGATAGGAGATTAACACTTTCATAGCAACATCAATTTCTATTTTCCTACCATCACATTCATTGCTATTTACCTATTTTTATCAGGCATTTTGGACCCTTCAGACACAAAAAAGACTGGCAACTAAAATAACCTATGCAAAAGAAAATCCAAAGAATACTTTTTCCTCCTAAATGAGCAGACCCAACATATTAAATATTAAACACCATCTAAAAACAAGGTAGTATTCAATAAAAATCTCTGCATTTCTTCCCACACTGTCTCTACCCAGCAGGATGATATGAAAAATTATCAAGAAATAGAGTCCAAAATACAACCCTTGCATAAGCTTTAAAAGCATTGCTTGATATGCAAACATACTAAAACACAAAGGAAAAAATGTGCTATATTAAATGACAAGCAAAAACTTGATCGCTGTATGTTAATTATGTGTTATTCCAAAGAAATACAGGAAGAAAGGCTATAGCTGAAAGATCAAGAGTTGGCAGAATTGTTTATTGCTAAATTCCCTGTGAAGCAGTCTTATAAATGAGCCTTTCAGTAAATTCATTAACTAGCTGGTCTCGGTCTTAATCTGTCTGGCAAGGAATTCTGATCATTGACTAATAATGCTAGCAACATCCTAAATGTGTTTGCTCATATACATTAATTCACTCAAAAAGTAATTAATGGGTCTAAAAGACTCAGTTCTGGGAGTCCTACTGACGTATGTGGTATAGCCATCCCATATTTTCCATGTTAACAAACCCTTTTCCATTGCATCTGGCTGAAGGCATTGCCTATCCTGGTGTTTATGACTCATGTAGTAGGGCCAAGACTGTTGCTGAAACAAGTTCTGATGGTTGAAACATTAGCCAACAAGTCCCTGGGCCTCCCAGAAACTCTAAGATGTCTTACTGTACCTTTTTCTCTGAATATCCTAAAATGCTGCTAACACTCGTCCCCCTGAACTATTATTGCTTTAACTGTATTTAAGGATGTTGCCTACAATTAGCTTTGAATATAGCAGTTTAGAGAGCAATATAAAAATGGTGTAAATGGTCAGTGAATGCATGAATGATAAATACATCAGAAAAGTCAAAAAAAAAAAAACTGGAACTGGTTAAAAGTATTTAAAATAATTATTTCATAGGACCATTAATGAATATTCACTTCATCTGGTCTCATGAAAAAGGATTCAAGATCAAACAAAAGCAGTGTCTAATTATTAAATAACTATTTTTCTACATTAGTGGAAATAAGTCAAACTCTCCAACAATATGAAAACTATTTGTATACCTTTGGGAATATATATATAAAAAAATACGTGGTGGATTCAGCTATGAAACAATGCTTTGTCTAACTGCCTGGTTACATGGTGCCTGAATAGAGGGTGGGGATGAGGAAAGAGATGACAAATCCACAGGTAATGATGAAAGAAATTCAGTCCAGGATTTGAAAATCACAATAAGTAATCTGCAACACAGATGATCTACATAAAGTGTAAAGATACATTACTAAAAACAGGCCTGGTACAGTGGCTCAAGCCTGTAATCCCAGCACTTTGGAAGGCTGAGGCAGGTGGATCACCTGAGATCAAGAGTGCAAGACCAGCCTGGCCAACATGGAGAAACCCGTCTTTACTAAAATACGAAAATTAGCTGAGTATAATGGCGGGTGCCTGTAATCCCAGCTACTCGGGAGGCTGAGACAGGAGAATCGCTTGAACCCAGGAGACAGTAGTTGCAGTAAGCCTAAATCACACCACTGAAGTCCAACCTGGGGGACTGAGCAAGACTCCATCTCAAAAAAAAAAAGAAATTACTGAAAACAGCTAACTTCAAATTCAGCAAACTAGGTCAAATTCTGCTATGGCAAAGAGTTTGCCAAAAGTTATACTTTTGGCCACAGTATTAGAATAGGAAGGAAGCAATACTGAAGACAAAATTCACTAAAATATTTTGGTTTCAGTTGGAACAAAAACATTCTCCTTTAAGGAACTGGTATTGTGGAGACTTGATGATATTCTAGGAAATGAAATGAGATAATGTTTTCAAAATAGCCCCATGATAATGTCAATGAGTAATTTCAGTTCTTATCACCATATGATGTGGTTAGTGAGCAGTGCTGATACTGAGGGGGAAAAAAAAGGTGTCAGAATGTTTTAAAAAAAAAAAAAACCGGCCTCCCTCTCTAAGGAAAACAGCAATGAACAGCTACTGCTGCTGGACAAAAACCTAACACTTCTCAATCATGGGGGAAGAATGTCTGAAAATGAGTTTCACTGTTTCTCAGCAAATGCTGGCTTAAATATCTTGGCTGTGTCCATCAGAATACCTATGCCCAGCTTCATCATCAGAAAGAAAACAGGATTCCAGGTCATTTCTGCTACAAGAGACTCAAAAAGTCATTTGGCCCATGTCCAAATTGGCACTAACTTTTCTCTATTACATAGCACACAAACTGCAGAGTCAGATCTACAGAACCAGGTCTTTCTCCTCTTCCTTAATCTATTTCTCCTCTTCTTTTAAAAATAACGTAGATTGGCCGGGCATGGTGGCTCACACCTGTAATCCCAGCACTTTGGGAGGCCAAAGCAGGTGGATTACCTGAGGTCAGAAGTTCGACCCCAATCTGGTCAACATAGTGAAACCCCATCTCTACTAAAAATACAAAAATCAGCCGGGCATGGTGGTTCATGCCTGTAATCCCAGCTATCAGGGGGGCTGAGGCAGGAGTATTGCTTGAACCTGGGAGGCGGAGGTTGCAGTGAGCCAAGATTGTGCCACTGCACTCCAGCCTGGGCAATAGAGTGAGACCCTGTCTCAAATAAAAAAAATTAAAATTAAATAAAAATAACATAGATCAGGGTAGAAATATTGCTGACGCTCAGTTGCAAATCTATGGAAATACAAAAAGCTAACCACCTTGGTTCCATTTTCTCACCTCCCATTTACTTCTCACATAGTGTAACCATCTCTGGGACACTTTTTATCCCTGCCTCATTCAGAGGTTTCACATTTTCTTTAATGGTTCCTCTTGCCCCCAGGCCAGAGGTAGGGGCTCCCTTGGCTCAGCTCCTATAGCAGCCTGCTCATACCTGTGTCACAGACAGTATTTATTACCTTGTTATTGTTGTTGCTTTAGAGACAGGCTCTGTTGCCCAGGCTGGGGCGCAGTGATGTGATCATAGCTCGCTGCTGACTCTAACTCCTGAGCTCAAGTGATGCTTCTGCCTCAGCTTTCCCAGTAGTTGGGACTACAGGCATGCACCACTGCACCCAACTAATTCTTTTATTTTTTGTAGAGATGGGGTCTCACTATATTGCCCAGACTGGTCTCAATCTCCTGGACTCCAGCAATCCACCTGCCTCTACCCCCCAAAGCTCTGGGATTACAGACATGAGCCAGCACACCTGGACTACTTTGTTTTTTAACCATCCTGTAACCTTTCTATCTCTTACCACACTCACAACACTGTGACTTCTTGGAAGCAGTGATTTTGTCTTATTTATCTTTGCAAATGCCATTACACCCAGCCCTTAGTGAAGATCAATAACTGCTTACTGAATAAATAAATAAATGTTACAAACTTTTGATCCTCTGAATGCTGGGGAAAAGGAGACAGACAAAGTAACATGATGACACAGGATAATATATCTAGGCTATCTAAATATTTTTCGAGCAGCAAAAGATTCCAATTTGGTGCTACACACACACACACACACACACACACAATCATGAAAGGGCCTGCTAACTCTCAGACAGATATATAGCAAATTACACCCATTGCTTAAAATTCAGTTAGCCTCGGCCGGGCGCGGTGGCTCAAGCCTGTAATCCCAGCACTTTGGGAGGCCGAGACGGGCGGATCACGAGGTCAGGAGATCAAGACCATCCTGGCTAACACGGTGAAACCCCGTCTCTACTAAAAAATACAAAAAAATAGCCGGGCGAAGTGGCGGGCGCCTGTAGTCCCAGCTACTTGGGAGGCTGAGGCAGGAGAATGGCGTGAACCCGGGAGGCGGAGCTTGCAGTGAGCCGAGATCCGGCCACTGCACTCCCGCCCGGGCGACAGAGCGAGACTCCATCTCAAAAAAAAAAAAAAAAAAAAAATTCAGTTAGCCTCTGCCTTTCCTTTTACTAGCCTCTCTGCCCCAAATGCCCATTCTACAATTTATTCCCTGCCACCCATGTTCAAGACTCAGCTCCTCCACAGGACTTTCCTTAACCCCTTTGAGGACCCCAGTGTCCTTTATCATATCCTCCTCTGAGGTCTCACAGCATTTTATCTCTACCTCTCTTGTTTACCTCTTTACTGGTTGCATTTTGCTTACTAGATATTTTATCTCCTCTGCCTCACTGAGCAACTTAAGAGAAGGGTTTCTATATACTCTGAAGATGCCTAACATAGCACCTTGCCCAAGGCAGGCCCTTAGTAAACAGTTTTTCAATTGCTAAAACAGGAAGTTTAGATTCCTTTCTCAAAGGCAGTAAACCACAAACAAATCATCATCTGCAAAACGAAGAGGAAGTCCTTTCCAGCTGGGACATTCCATGACCTGGGGAGCCAGGTCTGAGCACCGGCCAGGACCACAGCTACATCGATAGGTAAAGGACAGAGTAAAGCAGTGAGAGTGGCCTATCATGAGAGATATTTCGAGGCAGATAGATAAGAAGAGAGCCTAACTTGGACAGGGATTAGAGAAGAATTTCTGGTAGAGGTGACCCCCCCTTTGACCTTAGCTAGAAGGCTGAGTTAAACAAAGGAAAGGAAGAACAATCTAATTGGAGCAAGCAGCATAGGGACAGGCTTAGCATCAAGAAAACAGACCCTTTTTGGAAATGCAGGGAGTTGGATTTCAGGAAAGGAGATGGGGAATGGCTGACAAAGATGAAGAGATAAGACTTCACCAAGTCAACAGAGCTTTATACATTCACTCCCACACCTCATTGTTTCACTGAAGGCATGGAAAGCTATTGGAGGTTTTCCTGCAGCATGGTGACCTGATTGCTCAGGGAGCAGTGTGGGAAGAAGATCGAAGGGTCCTAAATAGAAGGGAGAATGCCCTGACATGGCCATTGTAGCAATCTATGTAAAATATAAGGAGCTTTGGGGAGGAGAACATGAAAAGAGAGTAATGTTAAGATTAATATCACTTGGTGGTTTATTAGACATGGGAGTAAAGATAGCAAGGAGGGAGAGGAAGGCATCAAAGATAATTACCAAATTTCTGGCTTGAGCAACTAGGTAGACAGGGCTATCATTCACAGAGATAGACAATGTAGGAAGGAGAATAAATTAAGTGGGAAGAGCACGGATCCATCTTTAGCTATGTTGAGTCTGAGTTGTCCAAGGAACATTAAAGTGTTCGTCCAGTGGGCAGTGGGTTACAGAGGTCCAGTTCTCACTAGAAAGATTTCAGAGCCATTCATAGGAATAGATGAAATCATGTGGGGAAATGGTATAGAACTAACAAAATATTGAAAGTTAAGGCAGAGAGAGGAAGAAAAACCTTCAAAAGAATTGTGAAGTTGCCATCAGAGAGGTAGGAGAAAAACCAAGACAGACCAAAGCTAGAGAATGTTTCAAGAACCAGGGCATGGCCAACACTGCAAAATACTGCAGAGATTTCAAATGAGATAAAGGCTCAAACAATGCCCATTGCATTTAGCCCAGAGGAGGTTTTTAGGGAGCTTGGAAAGCAAAGCACTATTTCTGAGAAGTGATGGAAACCAAAGCCAGGCAGTGAGTTAGGGAGTACATGGAAGTTAAGAAAGCAGAAAAAAGTGAATTTAGAGAATTTTATAGAAGCTTGGCTTTAAAAGGAAGATGAGAGATGCAACCAAAATTAGAGTGAGACACAGTCCCGAAAATCTGGGGGTGTAGGTGTATGGCAGTGTTGGGGGACTGTTATTTGGTTGGTTAGTTTGTTTATATAGTTGAGAGAACCTTGAACATTATATGCTGACAGGAAAATGTCAGGGAGAGGTAAAGATGCCAAAAAGGGAGGATTGAAAAATGAAGCACACACCCTAAGTAAGGAGGGAACCAGGGCACTGATGGAAGAATTAGCCTTAGATGAGAGTAAAAGACACTGTCCTTGGAGACCAGCAGAGGAGGGAATGATGTATGCAGATGTTAATCAGGTTACAGACAGAAGGGCAGGGAGTTAAGGGACTCTTCCCATAAATCTTGATCAGCTGTCAGGAATGAGAGTTGGTCATAGTAATGCAGTAATGGTTTCAAAAAAGCAGTCATGAGACCCTGTGTGTAGACACACACACACACACACACACACACACAGAGCAAGAAAAAAGAGAAAAGGAGGGGGAACCTTTACTTTAAAAGAGACTTCACAGATATGTCAACGCATCACAATAACGTGTGCTTCATTTGGATCATGATTCAAACAGACTTTAAAAAATCAAAAGGCAATTAGGGAAATATGAAAACTGCCTGCATGTCTGCTGGTGTTAGGAAATTACTGTTAACTTTTTTATTTAGATAATGCTGTTGTGGTTAATTTTTTAAGTGCCCTCATCTTTTAAGTGCCCTCAATATTTACAGATAAAATAATATAGTGTCGAGGATTTGTTTGAAAGCAATCTAGGGGTGGGATAAAGGTCCTAAATTAAACAAGATTGGCCGTAAGCTAAGTAATAGATATATAAAAGTTTATGAGACTATTATCTCTTTTATATATGTTTGAATTTTTCTATGAAAAAAATACATATTTTTAAAAGCCAGAAGAAAAAGCAATGAAATCATGGGAAATGAAAGAAAGATACAACAGGAAGCATACAGAAAGATTATGGTGAAGCACTGTAAGTCTGGCTAAAGATGAAGATAATAAATTTGTTGTGACAAAGTCAAGTGACTTTTTTTCCTAGCAGTATTCAGAAGCCTTGACGTGAAAGCAAAAAAGCTGCATTGGTACAAAGTACAGATCTTAAAGGATATGACCGCAGAAGAAGATGCAAAGGATGTGATGGTATTAACCAGTGACAAATTCAAGCAGTAGGCCAGCATCCTGTTTAGACTGGATAGGAAGAGAAAGGAAACACGGAAGTGACTGATAGACTCAAAGAAAAAAGAAACTGGCCATCCTGCATGGCTGGAAAATGAGGGTGAGAAAGCTGGGAGGATGGGAGGCTGTGGGTAGCAAGCCAGTCTTTAGAGTTTAAGATGTCAGTTCTGACTGATGACAAGGTCAAGTGTAATTGTAAATGCCTATGAAGTGCCTATGTGAAAGGATGGCTGAAGTGGAAAGGAGGTGAAAGTCAAACAAAATTAAGAAGGTTATGAAATTGTGAGATGGCTGCTGGATGGGTGCTAATGGAAGCCTAAAATGTCCCATAATGATGATGCTAGGTTATAAATTCCATAAAGACAAGGATGGTATCTGTCTGTCTCTCTGTCTCTGTCTCCCTCTCTCTCTCTCTAAATATATGCCCACCATCTAGTACAGTACTTGGCACAGATAAGGCATTTTTATTTAATTTTATTTATTTATGTATTTATTTGAGGCAGGGTCTCACTCTGTTACCCAAGCTAGATGAAGTACAGTGGCACAATCACAGCTTACTGCTAGCCTCCTGAGTAGCAAGGACTATAGGCGCACTTTACCACACCCAGCTAATTTATTCTAATTTTAATTTTTGCAGAGATATCTGGAGACTCTGGGCTCAAGCGATGAACCAGTCTTGTCCTCCCAAGGTGCCAGGATAGTAGATGTGAGCCACTGTGCCCAGCCACGAAGATGTTTATAAAATATTTGGAGAATGCATGGTATACACGGAAGGACTAAGTAATTCTTTAATTTCAAATTTCCATTCTCCATCAGTTAGTTGATTAGTTTGGGAGCAAGAGGAAGGGCTGGAAAAAACAAGTGAATGAATATGCACCAAAGCAGATTCAGAAAGCAAAAGAAATATTGAAGGAAAAAAAAAGTAGAATGTATGAGACAAACTCAAACGAGTTCACTTTTTTTTTTTTTTTTTGAGACAAAGTCTCGCTCTGTCACCTAGGCTGGAGTACAGTGGTGCAATCTCCACTCACCGCAACCTCTGCCTCCCAGGTTCAAGCAATTCTCTGCCTCAGCCTCCCAAGTAAACAGCCTCCCAAGTAACTGGGATTACAGGCACCCGCCACCACGCCCAGCTAATTTTTTTGTTATTTTTAGTAGAGACGTGGTTTCATCATCTTGGTGAGGCTGGTCTTGAATTCCTGATCCCATGATCCACCTGCCTCAGCCTCCCATAGTGCTGGGATTACAGGCGTGAGCCACCGCGCCTGGTCAGGAGTTCACTTTAATATTGGTTTGTACCCAAACTACTGTACAAGCTGTGACTAGATTAATAACTGTCTCTGAGTGCAGGAGTTATTTTAAGGAGGTGAAAACAAGAGAAGATTGTTTGCCTAGTGCCCTGCCCGGATGCTGTTTTACTGGGAAGACGGAGCCAGGTCTAAGTGGGATTGTTCTGGATCACACCAGCCTGAGGTCATCTCTGGTTCACAAGCTGATGGGCAGGGCAAGGAATCCTGGCCTCTAGGAAACCCTTTAACTGTGTAGTTGGATAGAATAAAGTCCTCACCCTGCATTCATCTGCCTGCCCAGGAGTCTCTAGAACAAACCTGAATTTTTGAGAATCTAGTAGGCTCTTGTAACCGAAAACATAAACCACCACCATTTCTTCATCAACCCAGAAAACAGTGAGAGAGAAAGTGGTTTAAACTGAAGAAGTGATTCAGAAAAGACGTAAAGAAACTTAAAATCAAAAAAGGATTACATATTAAATCAGGCTACAAATGAAATTCTTATTAATGACGATCTCAAATACTGGGCAAGCTTCTGTTATACATAAATTCTCACATCACTATCACAGCAGCACAAGGATCCCGGTATTGTGATTCCCATTTATAAGCGAGGAAATACACTAAGATTAAATGACTTGCCCAAGAGTACGCACCAAGCCAGGTCTAGCTGACACTAAAGCACGCACTCCTGACCTCTGCACTAAGCTGCTTTGTTGAACTCTGTGAAGGATATCATAGGATGTAAATATACCTCCATCTAGACAGACAAGAAGACACGAGATACCAGTGGTGGGATGTCTGAAATTTTGAGGAGTTAGAAATGTAGGAGAGGACATTTTTATACCCTCTCTCCGGTCCCTGGTATTATATTTATGAAATTCCTACTTTCAGCAAAGAGAAGAGTCTGAATGGGGGACCTGCTAAGAGCAGAGAAAATCCCCCCAGGGATCATTTTAGGCCACTGCTCATAAAAGAACAAAAATAAAACGGGAGGAACTCCAGAACCAAAGTCCTAGAGTCCCTATTTGCTTGTGAATGAAAGAGACTAGTATGTAAATAAGAGCTTTGCATAAGCCAGACATTCTTTCAAGTCCAGTTTATCTGCAGTATGAGTCACTTCCTTTTTAAAAGCAAGAACTAAAAGAGATAGAGGCACATAGTTATTACCCAGCACAAACCTTAACAGACCTTTTCTTCTCATTCAAATCACAAGAAGGTAAAAGGCTCTTGCTCTAAACAAAACAGCAACATCATTTTGCATACAGTGTATACACTGTTTGGCCAATGAATACCCTCCTTCAGTAGAGGGAAATGAACAAGTGAGATGAAAAGGCAGATGAGGCGATACAAGGAAAGCACAGATCCAGCCAGGGTTAACCTGACACAAAGGAATTTGAATAACAAGAAGCCTTTGAATGACTCAGGTTAGGTTTATCTCCTCCAAAAGGAAGTTAACCCCATGTTACTCACAGCAGCAAATTACTAATGAACTTTGGAGGAAGTCTTAAAGAAGGCTATGGTCAGAAAATGGAAAAGGAAACAAGCCACAGGCTCATCTTCAGATGAGGACTCTGCACAGGACTTACCTTTCAATTGTAGAACAACCACAGTAGTATTCTGAGACGGCACAAGTGTATGGGAAAGTGACCGCCTCTCTCCCACCCCAATGCCTGCTATAAGTCTTCTTCAGCCCCTGAGACAGATTTATCAGAGCTGATTCATTCTGCAGGAGTTGAAGACTAGATTTGAAGAGTAAAGTAGGAAGGAAGAGAGCAAGTAAGTAGAAACTGAAGCATTTTCCTATTACCTTGGGAGCTCTAGAGGCCTGATTCATCCTTCCTGTAAGCCCTGCATATGAAACTATGTCCAGCAAAGTCTCAGACTCACCCAACCCTTCCCACGTCCACATTCACAGCTAACAGGAGCCACCAGCACCAAAGTTTAAAGGCCTTGGGAGGCCTGACATAATACAACAATATTTTATTGAGTACCTACTTATGTGCTAAGCACTGTGCTAGTTGCCAAGGTTACAATCATAAGCAAAATAATAGATCATTCTCCATTCTCTGGGTGCTACTGTTCAACGGGAGACACTGACAGAGTGGTGATTCCAATGCCAGTGCTAAATGCTATAATGTGGGTGGAGAAGGTGGAACAGGTTATTCTGAGAGTTCAAGGAAGGGTGAAGGGGGCAACCTTCTCAGGAAATAGTGTCCTCCAAGCTGAGACCTCAAGGATGAAGTGGAAGTAAAGACTTCCAGAAGGGGAGACTCAAGAGGAAGCCAGAGCTTTGGCTCTGGGTATACAGAAAAACTGGAATGCCTTAGATCCATCTCATACAAGAAAGGAAACCATGTCACCTCCGAATGGAGTATCTTTCTCTTTTTAGTGTTTTATTAAGTAATCCTCCTTGTGGGTTGCGAGGAAAACCCTACCCAGGAAGCAGCCGTCTTTTGCTCTCCCAACAGGAATTTTCCCTACCTTTGCTTATCTGGTAATTTGTGAATCTGAAGATTCTTCTTATCTGATAAGATTTCAGAATATTAGGAAGACCTTCCAATTCTCCCTGACTTTATCAAAAATGTTTTTGAACGTACTGTTAAGACTAGATATGTGGGCCAGGCACGGTGGCTCACACACTTCGCACTTTGGGAGGTGGACGGATCACGAGGTCAAGAGATTAAGACCATCCTGGCCAACATGGTGAAACCCTGTCTCTACTAAAAATATAAAAATTAGCTGGGTGTGGTGGCATTCGCAGCTACTCAGGAGGCTGAGGCAGGAGAATCACTTGAACCTGGGAGGCAGAGTTTGCAGTGAGCCGAGATCACACCACTGCACTCCAGCCTGGTGACAGAGCGAGACTCCATCTCAAAAAACAAACTAGATATATGATGGCTGGGCATGGTGGCTCATTTCTGTAATCCTAGCACTTTGGGAGGTCGAAGTGGGTGAATCACCTTGAGGTCAGGAGTTCAAGATCAGCCTGGCCAGCAGGGTGAAACTCCATCTCTACTAAAAATACAAAAATTAGCTGGGTGTGGTGGCGCATGCCTGTAGTCCCAGCTACTCAGGAGGCTGAGGCAGGAGAATCATTTGAACCCGGGAGGCGGAGATTTCAGTGAGCAGAGATCGTGCTACTGCACTCCAGCCTAGGCGACAGACTGCGACTTCGTCTCAGAAAAAAAAAAAAAGACTAGATATGTGATTATCACATGCACAAAATAAATTTAAAAACACATACATAGGCACACGGAAACAAAGTTAAAAGAGAGTCGTAGGACAACATAGGTGAAATTCTAAAAATAATAACAGCAAACATTTATTGAATGCTTGCCCTGTATCAGTTACTTTTTCTAATTTTTTTATACATATTATGTCAATTACTGCAATTTACATAGTACATAGGGTTTGAATCCTACGGGTACATTTATATGCAAATTTTTGTCAATAAATATGCTTGGCCTCTATATCAGATTCTTTATCTGCAACCAAATAGTATTTGTGGGATGCAAATATAGGAGGACAAGCCAGCTTTTCTCATCCACGGTTCTGCAGGGCACACTGCAGATCTTAAATATGCATGGATTTTGGTATCCACAGGCAGTCCTGGAATCAGTGTTCCTCTGAATACCAAGGAAAGACTATTATAGGTTCTACTGATATCCGTATTTTCCATATGGGTTAACTAAGGCACAGAGAGTTTAGGCAACTTGCCCAAGATCATACAACCAGTGTAGAGTCGGGATTTGAACTCAGAGTCCATGAGCTTATCTGCAAAGAAAGCCAATGAAGTCAAAGATACTGGCCAGTTCTATGTGGGCTGGAGCTGAACTGAAAGTCCCTACCAAGGACCTTAAGCAACACAAACTGTACCTGTTCCACCTGTTCAATCCTGAAGGCTGAAAACTCCTGAAACGTCCAGATCCCTCCCCAAATTCCTTGAACTGTGTTATTTCCTTTGGGAACCCCTACATTCTTTCATACAAAAGAACAGGTCTGATGTGGTGACTCACATCTATAACCCCAGCATTTTGGGAGGTCAAGGCTGGAAGATGGCTTGAGGTCAGGAGTTTGAAACTAGCCTGGGCACCATAGCGAGGCCCTGTTTCCACAAGAAACAAAATTCTTTTAATTAGCTAAGCGTGGTCACACATGCCTGTGTCCAGTTACTCAGGAAGCTGAGGTGGGAGGATCACTTGAGCCCAGGAGTTTAAGGCTGCAGTGAGCCATGATCCTGTCACCACACTCCAGCCTGGGCAACAGAGCGAGATCCTATCTCTATTTTCAAAAAAAGTAAGAAAGAAAGGAATAATTTTTGGTCACTGGAACTGTTACTTCTGGATGACCATGATTGTTAGATTCATCAAGTTCCTGACACAAAACATGATAAGTTTGCTTTTCTGAGGAACATTCAAACTAATTTTAAGTTAATACTAAATCTTTACTTGAAGGAATTAAGCCAGCTAGTTGTATTGTGGGAAAGTCATCTAAATCATTTGTGTACTACTCAAAAGAATGACTTTAAAAAGAAACTTAAATTATTTTTTCCCTTTGGTAAAAACTGTTCTAAATTGAAGATTTATTCAGCTACTCACAGTAAAATGGTGCCTGTAACTTTTTAAAAAATTTTTTGAGATGCCAGTTACAGGCCATTTTGTACAGGACATGCTGCTATATGAACAAAATGCTGAAATGTCTAAAGTGGTAAGAATTTTAATTTGTATCATTTTCTTTTCAAATTTAGTACCATTTTGCTAATTAAAAAAATAATAATCTGGGGGGAATGTTTTTAAGAATATTTATCTGCTTTGGGTTGCAAGTAACAGAAATTCCTTCCTCCAAGTTGCTGAACAGAAGAGAAATAGGTGCTTCTCTGGCTGATAGTAGTAAACAGCCTTGTGGATTGACTCTGAAGCCCTTGTAGATCTTTAATCTTTTCTGTATATTCAGCTAGAAATACACGCTGCCACTATAAGTCATTTTAAAAAACAAAAATAAAAACCTGACCACCTGAGCAACTCTCTTGTTCTAAGAGTTGATAGCTCACAGATCATTTCCATTTTTCAAAAATAAATCAAAGTTGGATAAGATGTACTCAGAAAAGGACTTTGTAAACACTACTTATTTGAAATAATTGAGCCTCTGTGGTAACATTTAATAATACCTGCAGAGGACTAGGCGCAGTGGATCACACCTATAATCCCAGCACTTTGGGAGGTCGAAGCGGGCAGATCGCCTGAGATCAGGAGTTCAAGGCCAGCCTGACCAACATGGTGAAACCCCGTCTCTACTAAAAATACAAAAATTAGCCAGGTGTGGTGGCGCATCCCTGTAATCCCAACTACTTGAGAGACTGAGGCAGGAGAATCACTTGAACCCGGAAGGCGGAGGTTACAGTGAGCGAGATCATGCCACTGCACTCCAGCCTGGGTGACAGAGTGAGACTCTGTCTCAAGAAATAATAATAATAATAATACCTGCCAAACAGATGAACTTTAATCTTCAGGTAAGCAGCTGTGAAGGTGTCTATATTCGGAAGTCCATATTCTAAGAAATGCAGTAAAGCCTGAAGAGTGGAAGTAGGTGCTAGAAACTGGTTTTAATAATTTCAAACCCCAATTTTTTTTAATTTGAAAATATTTTATTGAGAGCAAAGATTGTTTCATTATTTGTATTTACTTATAATTCCTTACTAGTCAAAAGGGAAACAAACAATAAAAATCTTTATCTTAAGGAAGCTTGTTTTTCTTTGTTTTTTTGTTTTGAGATGGAGTCTCTCTTTGTTGCCCAGGCTGGAGTGCAATGGCACCATCTCAGCTCACTGCAGCCTCTACCTCCCAGGTTGAAGCAATTCTCCTGCCTCAGCCTCCCGAGTAGCTGGGATTACAGGCACCTGCCCCCACGGCCCAACTAATTTTTTGTATTTATAGTAGAGACAGGGTTTCACCATGTTGGCCAGGCTGGTCTCGAACTCCTGACCTCAGGTGATCTGCCACCTCGGCCTCCCAAAGTGTTGTGATTATAGGTATGAGCCACTGTGCCTGTTTTTTTTTTTTTTTTTTTTTTTTTTTTTTTTTTTTTTTTTTAAAGACAGGGTCTCACTCTATCAGCCAGGCTGGAGTGCAGTGGCACAATCATGGCTCACTGCAGCCTCAACCACCCAAGACCAAGCAATCCTCCCACCTCAGCCTCCAGAGTGACCAGGACTGCAGGCATGCACCACTACACTCAGCACATTTTTAATTTTTTATAGAAACGGGGTCTCACTATGTTGCCCAAGTTGCTCTTGAGCTCCTGGACTCAAGCAATCCTCCCGCCTCAACCTTCTAAAATGCCAGGGTTACAGGTGTGAGTTACTGCACCTGGCCTAGGAAGCTTTTAACAAGAGTTATAAAGAATTTTGTAAATCTGAGAAGTTTATGTGTTTGTCCATTTTAAACTATTCTAAATTCTGATTTAGATGCCTGCAAACATTATCCAGTACCAGGAATGTCAGTCTTAAAATAACAACGACTTCCATATTGATTAGTAAAATCATGTTAAAAATTATATTGCAATTCTACATTTTTATTTTTTAACCAATTCTAATTTGCCAACCATGAGAGTATAGAATTTTCTTCTTGGTCTTCAATTTTTAATACATGACTTTAAAAACTAAATATTCCCTCTTTAGGCTGGGCGTGGTGGCTCACACCTGTAATTCCAGCACTTTGGGAGGCTGGGGCGGGCGGATCACAAGCTCAGGACATCAAGACCATCCTGGCTAACACAGTGAAACCCCGTCTCTACTAAAAATGCAAAAAAATTAGCTGGGTGTGGTGGCAGGCGCCTGTAGTCCCAGCTACTCGGGAGGCTGAGGCAGGAGAATGGCGTGAACCCGGAAGCTGGAGCTTGCAGTGAGCAGAGATCTGGCCACTGCACTCCAGCCTGGGCGACAGACAGAGCGAGACTCCGTCTCAAAAAAAGAAAAATCCCTCTTTAGTCAAATACTGGTTGATACTCCATCTTGGAAACAGATTGCTATAAGAACTCCTACAGTAAGGAGTATAATGCTTATCCCAATTTTTAAACAAAGGCAATGCCAAATTTATGAAACAATAGATTTGGAGAGCAAAAAGTGATGAATACTGTTTTTAAAACATACAAAACTCACCTGTTATTTTCTATCATTACCCACTGCCCTCAATGAGAAAAAAAATGAAAATATTTCCTGATAGTTCATTTATGCACAGTTCTAAGCAATAATTTAATTACTTAACTATGGAATGGTTATTCTAAAGAAATAAATATTACTTTGTCTATAAAAATCATTAGCATTGTTTTCGTTTTAAATATTTGAAACACTAAAAAAAAAAAGCTCATTTGTAATGAGCTTTTTTATTTTTTTTTTTGAGACGGAGTCTTGCTCTGTCGCCCAGGCTGGAGTGCAGTGGCCGGATCTCAGCTCACTGCAAGCTCCGCCTCCTGGGCTTACGCCATTCTCCTGCCTCAGCTTCCGAGTAGCTGGGACTACAGGCGCCCGCCACCTCACCCGGCTAGGTTTTTTTTGTATTTTGTAGTAGATACGGGGTTTCACCGTGTTAGCCAGGATGGTCTCAATCTTCTGACCTCGTGATCCGCCCGTCTCGGCCTCCCAAAGTGCTGGGATTACAGGCTTGAGCCACCGCGCCCGGCCTTTTTTTTTTTTTTTTTTTCTTTTTTTTGAAACAAGGTCTTGCTCTGTCACCGAGGATGGAGTACAGTGATGCAATCACAGCTCCCTGCAGCCTCCATTTCCCCAGGCTCCGGTGATTATTCTCCCGTCTCAGTCTCCCAAGTAGCTGGGACTGCAGGTGCGCACCATCACATCCAGTTAATTTTTGTATTTTTTTTTAAAGACAATGTCCTTCCATGTTGCCCAGGCTGATCTCAAACTCTTGGACTCAAGCAATCTTCCCACTTCAGCTTTCCAAAGTGCCAGATTACAGGAGTGAGCCAGGATCCAGTCTCAGGTATTTACTTATATAAAGGGATCTTACCTCTCTGGATAGAAGAGACCGATACGGAATTGTCAAAGTCCAAATATGTGTATCTGTTGCATTTAAAGTAGCACAGTTTCTCATGCCTGTTTTTTTTAATAGGCAATTACAACCATTTGAGGTCATGCTGCCTCGCCAAAATTTCAAGGATGCAACTGTATTACACCGAAAAGCAGTTGAATTCAAGTGGCTCATTATTTAAGAGGTCAAATTTATTCATGCAATGAGTAAACAATCCTGACTGAATTCAACTGTTTATGGTTCAGGTTGTTTGTTTTGTTTTGCTTTGGAGACGGAGTCTCACTCTGTCGTTCAGGCTGGAGTACAGTGGTGCAAGCTTGGCTCACTGCAAACCTCCACCTCCTGGATTCAAGCAGTTCTCGTGCCTCAGCCTCCTGAGTAGCTGGGACTACAGGCACATGCCACCACACCCAATGGTGTATTTTTTTTGTATTTTAGTAGAGACAGGGTTTCATCATGCTGTCCAGGCTGGTCTTGAACTCCTAAGCTCAGGCAACCTGACTGCCTCGGCCTCCCAAAGTGCTAGGATTACAGGCGTGAGCCACCGTGCCTGGCCGGTTGTTTTCTTTTTTAAATAACTGATTTCCTTCCAAACCAATTCAGTCTTTCTTCCCAAACCATTTATGTGAGTACATGTAACTTTTAACACAAAAGCTGGCAAAAACCCTGTATTTACGAGACCTGTTGGTTGACAATAAGTACAAAACTACATAAATACTGATTTTTCTCTGTAAATAAAAATCCTGGATTGCTGTGAAGAAAACTCATTCACTTTAACTTCCTTTAAGAACAAGAACGGATTTCCACGCACTGATTTACACCAGGAAATAGTTTTGTTGGTTATTTACAAACGCTTTTGAAGAATGCAGGTGGGATTACACATGAGGCCGCCACAAAAATAAATGTTAGTAAAATCACGACTCTATTCAGCATTAATCAAAGAGCAGAAGAGAAGTTATTATGAAAAATCTTACTCAGCAAACAATAAAAGATAAAATTCCACTAGTCAAAGAGCAATTTTAAAATAGTTACAAACATGACTTAAATAATGAACACATGTTAACACACATTCAATTCACTGGTGGGGAGCCAGAAGAATGAGCAAGCTGGTTTCAAGGCCATTTGGGGACCTGGGTACTCAGAAAAATTAGTGGAATTTGTAAAAGAGAATATATGAATAAGATTACCGTGTTAAGTCAAAAGAGGTTAATGTCCTTCAGGGCAATGAAACCACAATCTTTATAGAGTTATCTTTTATACCAGACATAAACCTACAAATCAACATGTGACCTCACAGAGTCTAGGCCTTGTCAGTAGTAAATAATGAGTAATCCTTGGAGGCCTTTTAAACATTTTCCCAATGAGACATTGATAAGACATGCTGTTCCTCTTTTTTTTTTTGAGACAAAGTCTCACTCACGTTGCCAAGGCTAGAGTGCAATGGCGCGATCTCGGCTCACTGCAACCTCCTCCTCCCGGGTTCAAGCGATTCTTCTGCCTCAGTCTCCTGAGTAGCTGGGATTACAGATGCCTGCCACAGTGCCCGGCTAATTTTTGTATTTTTAGTAGAGATAGGGTTTTACCATGTTGGCCAGGCTGGTCTCGAACTCCTGACCTCAGGCAATCTACCCACCTCAGCCTCCCAAAGTGCTGGGATTACAGGCATGAGTCATTGTGCCCGGCCCCCTCTTTTTTCTTTATTTACAAGTTTGGAATTTTTTAAAAGAACCTCTGAAGCTGTGCTTAAAACAAATAAAAATGAGATTCTAGTACTACATATCAGAAGAGCTATTATTGAAAAGCCATTCCCAAATTTCGGGTTGTTCTCACCCCTGATTTGAAACAATGATTCTCCATCCCACAAGCCACCAAGTTTGCCTCCCTTTTGTCTCTCCCTATTCTAGTAAAACCCTCAAAGTTTACTGCGAAAGCCGTCTGGTTCTCTCCTCTGCACACGAGCACAAATTACACAAATTACTTTCCCACTTTTAGAAGAAATATCACAATCTGCCACACTAATGTCCAACAAATTCCACCTGAGAGAAAAATGATTCTTTTAAGCAAACATGAGTCTTCACTCTCTTGTCCTTGCCATGCACTAATGACCAATCAAGCTACCTTTCTCAGTAATCGCCTTCATTTTATTGGAAAGCCAATACTACTCTCCAAGCAAAATAATCACTGTAGCTTAACTTCCTCCTAGGTTTAGTTTTCCAATTCTAAATCATCTTTGGGGACGCTTTTAAATGTGTCTTAATCTGATAAATGAAAATGCTCTCCTAAAACTCCTAGGACCAAGCACTCACAAAATATTGAAATAAATGGGATTACATTTCCTTTGCCTGTTTATACCTCCTCTCAGAGTAAAACATGCAAAACTCAGAAAATAATGTAAATGAAAAATAATTGCAAAAAAAAAAAAGGCAAGTAATCACTTTGAGTTGGGAATTTGCCGTTTGTTGAATGTGTTGGATTTTTTGGTGTTTGATAGTGCCCCTGATCTGCTACAGAAGTCCACGGCACGAAGCTGGGAAGCACCGGCCTCTGCCTACAGCACGCACACTCCAGACTTCCTCACAAATGAGGCCCGTGAAGACCAAAATGAAGGGAAAGGCCTAGCATGTAAATATCTCATTAGCCTGGGCCTGGGCTGGTTGCCCAGCACTGATTGGGTTCCCAGTGACTTCTTTTAGGATTGGGGCCAGGACTTATTTTTATGTTAGATCTTGAAGCAATTTATTCAGTTCCCACAAACCTCCTGGTATTGTGAAAATTTGAGTCCACAGTGGCAGTCTCTGAGAAGGATGTTTGAGTAGACTAGCCAGGAGAGAGAAAGACAAAATGCCACAAAGACACTTAATGAAGTAGAGAGCCCTACCCCTATTGGTCAGAACAGTCCAAGTTGTGATCTGCCAGTCAATCTCCGCAGCTAAATTCCCACACCAGCTTGGGTAATCAGCTGTCACACCCTCCAAGGGAAAACCTCCCATGTAGGGGGTCATGAGGGAAAAGAGGCAACGGATGGGGACATTTCATGTACTGATCACTAACACGTTCCCAACCCTGCACAAGGTGCTTTAGCTAAATTATTCTTCAAATTAACCCTATGAAGAAGGATAAGAAATAAGAACCTATAGCCACTGTGTCATCAACCCCCATGCTCACCTTTAATTCAATGGACAAACTCAGGCCATGTATAAAACTTGGGAAGCCAACTTCAGTGCCAGAGTTAATTATGTAACTTGAATAAAACCAGATTTAATGATTCCTTTTCACTTGACTCCCATCACAGGCTCATTAGTAAGGACAGAAATTTACCCCAAAGTGAATCACACGTATGAAGGGCTACTCAGCATTCTTGGAGGATGAATGGTAAATGTCCTCCCAGTTGCCTAGAGACACTGAATATACAAATAGCTATGGCTCATGGAGGGATTTTTTTTTTTCTCCCTCCGACCTCTAGCCAGACTTGGGTTGAATATTAAAGGCCAAGTTCTTGGTCACATTCATATCTCCCTGGGCCTCTAGAAGAAGGTTGAGTGGTTTAGCTGAGGTGCAATAGTCAGGACTTTTCAGCAGGCAGGAACCATCTGTGCTGAAGGAAAGATAGCACACAGGGTGCCCAAAGTCATAGATTTCTTGAAAGTCACAGGACTTTTGAAGAAGACAGGAACTATGATTTTTAACATATGCTACTAAAACTCCAACCTGTGATCCTGAGAAGCTGAGGATATTGAAAAAATCTGATGGTACTAAAGCTTTCCATTCCCAAAGGAAGCAATGACCTTTGACATTTATTCATTCGGTTATTTCTCCAACAGGTAGTTATTGAGAGGTTACTGTAGACTAGAGACCATTCTAGGACTTGGGCAGCAGTGAACAAGACAACAGTGACAAAAAGATTCTTTTGTCCTTCTACTTAAAGTAATATGTGCTTGGGGACAAAAACTGTAAAAGGGAGGTAAACTGGAAAGAGTAACCACCTGAATCCTCCCAACCAGGAAAAAAAAAAAAAAAAAACCATAAAAAACCCCAACTGTTAACTTCATGGGGTATACACTGTCCTTTTCAATCTATTTTTTTCTTCTTTTTTCTTTTTTCTTTTTTTTTTTTTTTTTTTTTTTTTTTGAGACAGAGTCTCGCTCTGCTGCCCAGGCTGGAGTGCAGTGGCCGGATCTCAGCTCACTGCAAGCTCCGCCTCCCAGGTTTACGCCATTCTCCTGCATCAGCCTCCCGAGTAGCTGGGACTACAGGCGCCCGCCACCTCGCCCAGCTAGTTTTTTTGTATTTTTTTAGTAGAGACGGGGTTTCACCATGTTAGCCAGGATGGTCTTGATCTTTTTTCTTTTTTAAAGATAGGACATTGCTCTGCCACTCAGACTGGAATACAGTGGCATAATGATAGCTCACTGCAGCCTCAAACTCCTGGGCTCAAATGATTCTCCTGCCTCAGCCTCCTAAGCAGTGGGGACTACAGGTTCTCACCACCACACCTGTCTGCTTTTAATCCTTTGTAAAGACAGGTCTCATTATATTGCCCAGACTGGTCTTAAACTCCCAGCCTCAAATGATCCTCAGGCCCTGGCCTTCCACAGCACTGGGATTACAGGTGTGAGCCATATTTGCAGTCCAGTTAAAAACTAATTTCCTAATTCCAACAGTAAGACTAGTAAGACTTTTTCCTTTCTAACAGGTGAGTTCGAGTCAATAGAAATGAAGAAAACAAAAAGGAAAATTCCAAGCCCTCCTCACCCCCTGGGCTGCTGGCCAGGAGAGAGCAAGTGCTGCAGCCCCCACAGCTCCCAGTTGACTGCAGGAATGAAGGGGCAGCATCATGATAGCCTCAGATACCTACAGGCCCTGGTTCATAGCCTTGGGTTCACCTGCCCAGGCAGGGGAGAGAAAATTCCATCAGTGAGTATAGCAACACACCATCCTGCAGCTTGACCCTTTTATCAGGTTACAGGCAGGGAGGCCAAAGCTTACCTGGGTGTGGTTACAGCTCTTACGGAGAACAGCAGGCAAGTGTGGACTACTTGGCACCTGTATAAATAGCATGCAATTTCTTCCACACTATATACTCTTAAAGCCAATCGCATTATTATTCAAGTTAGCACTTCTGCCTAAATTCAATCTATTGCACTTTGAAACAGTTGCAAAACATAAGGTCCTAGTTTTTAATTTAAGAGAAGTCTGGTACCCAAAGCTTTGCTTGTAGAGACCAAACCCTAAACAAAAGGAAATTATCTCAAACCATACCACAGCATCATTTTAAATTCTTCTGTCAGTGCACCAAAGTTTATTTTATCAATTGTCTTTTTTTTTAATTATCTTCCAATTTTTTTTTTACTGTAACAGTCCTGCAGTGAACATCCTGATAGCTAAATGTTTGCGAAACAGCTTTATTATGGCCTTAGGATAAATTATTTGCAGTAGAATTGTCAACTCAAAGGGTATATACATTTTTATGGCTTTTGAAATCAAATTGCCAGATTGCTCCCTCAGAAAAGTTATCCCAATCTTTATCCCCGCTAGTCTTTTTTGGAAGTGTTTATTATGAAAGGAATAAAAATTAGAAACTTAATAAAAATTAGAAACTTAAGTTAGGCCATTTTGAAACTTAGAAAAACAACCCACTCAGACCCACCCAACACCAGATGGCCCCTTAGTAAACACCCAATATCCCCGGAACGCAAACAGAAAAATAATTCCAAGAAAAACCCATCATACGAGCCCACCCCAACCAATCAGAGAACTAGCCTACCCCAACCAATCAGAAAAGACACACCCTGCTCGCACCATAGCTGGCTCCAATCATGTTGAACCTTAAGCCTTGTTTGAATCTTGCGCCTTAAGCTTTGTTTGAATTTCGCGCCTTGTTTGAACCGGTGGTGTTTGCCTATATAAACTACCTGTAACAAGCAATCGGGGTCCTTTGCCACCTTTGTGCAGAGGACCCTAGCACGCTAGTAATAAATCTCTCTGCTGTGACTCCCGTGTTGAGTGGTCTCTCGAGACGACCCCCTTTCCCAGGAAGGAATCTAAACCTAGGTTCCAACATTTGGGGGCCCGCCCGGGATTTGGGGTCGTCTGAGGACCCTCGACCCCTCCGGCGGAGACCTGTTTGGCCCGGGCCACCAACCGCTGACTGAACGAACGGACGGACTCGACCAGGTACTTTTGTTTCATTTTGTCTTCTGTCTGTCTTGCCGGCTACTCTGGGGAGTACTCCGTTTGAATTGAGTGTGGAAGGGGGACAGACGTGTCCGGCACCTTCCCACTTGCGCCCCAGGGGACGCCCTGGTGGTTGTCTGGAGGAAGGCTGACGACTCTGTCAGCCTCCTCAAATCTGTAGGCAGGTCGCCCCTGCCATCTGAAATGCCCTGGCGTTTGTCCGGAGGAAGGCTGACGACTCTGTCAGCCTCCTCAAATCCGTAGGCAGGTCGCCCCTGCCATCTGAATCCTTTGTAAATTTGTGGCGCCACTCTCCTGCCGCGCGGCTCCTCTGTATTTGTCTGGTCTCTGTTTATGTGACTGTCATTGTGTGGTTGTGTGTGAACGAGTCTCTGGACGAAATGGGACAGGTACTAACGACACCTTTAACCCTGACTCTGACTCACTTCCCTGACGTTCGGGCACGAGCCCACAGTCTCTCAGTAGAAGTCCGTAAAGGATGCTGGCAAACTTTTTGCTCGTCTGACTGGCCCACCCTCCATGCGGAGTGGCCCTGAGACGGAACCTTTGCCCTCTCAATTATCTTGCAGGCTAAAGCAAAAGTGATGGATCCTGGGCCACGCGGTCACCCGGACCAGGTGGCCTACATAATCACCTGGGAGGACCTGGTCCAAAACCCTCCTTCTTGGGTGAAACCCTTCCTCCAAACCCCTTCCTCATCCCAGTCCACCCTCCTTGCCTTAGAAGCCCCAAAGAACCGGACTCCGGACCCGCCTAAGCCGGTCCTCCCGGATGAACATCAGAGAGACCTTCTCCTCTTTGACTCACCGCCTTCTCCACCTCAAAATCCCCTCCTGAGGCCCCTGCCCTACAACTCGCCCTCGGCCCCTGTTTTGTCTCCAGTCCCTCCTTCTACCCCTTCTGCCCCCACTCTTTCGTCAGCCTCTTCTTTAACCCCATCTCCCTCTCCAGCCCCGCCCGAACTCACCCCTAGGACGCCGCCACCGACCCCTCGTCTCCGCTTGCGGCGGACTGAGGACCCAAATAGCCCTTCCACCTGGCAATCCTCTCTATTTCCTCTCCGCACCGTCGACCGCACGATCCAGTATTGGCCATTCTCTGCCTCCGATCTCTACAATGGGAAAACCCACAACCCCTCCTTTTCCCAAGATCCTCGGGCCCTAACCTCACTGATAGAATCCATTCTCCTCACCCACCAACCCACCTGGGATGATTGTCAGCAACTTTTGCAGGTCCTCCTGACCACCGAAGAAAGGCAACGGGTCCTCCTGGAAGCCAGGAAAAATGTGCCAGGGCCAGGAGGCCTCCCAACCCAACTCCCCAATGAGATAGACGAGGGATTTCCCCTCGCCCGCCCGGACTGGGATTATGAAACAGCACCAGGTAGGGAGCGTCTCCGAATCTATCGCCAGACTCTGTTGGCGGGTCTCAAAGGGGCAGGAAAACGCCCCACCAATTTGGCTAAGGTAAGAACTATAACTCAGGAGAAGAACGAAAGCCCGGCAGCCTTTATGGAGAGGCTGCTGGAGGGGTTCTGAATGTACACCCCATTTGATCCAGAGGCTCTAGAACATAAGGCTACCGTGGCCATGTCATTCATAGATCAGGCAGCACCAGACATCAAAGGAAAGCTCCAAAGATTAGATGGGATTCAGACCTATGAATTACAGGAATTGGTTAGAGAGGCAGAAAAAGTGTATAATAAGAGAGAAACCCCCGAGGAAAGGGAGGCCAGGCTAGCGAAAGAACAAGAGGAACGGGAGGATCGAAGAGACTGAAAGAGAGATAAGCACTTGACAAAAATCCTGGCGGCAGTAGTAACAGAGAAAGGGCCAGGGAGACAGGGGGAGAAGCGGAGGCGGCCAAAAGTAGACAAGGACCAGTGTGCCTACTGCAAAGAACGAGGGCATTGGATCAAGGACTGCCCCAAGCGTCCTAGAGACCAGAAGAAACCTGCCCCTGTCCTCACCTTAGGTGAGGACAGCGAATAGGGGTGTCAAGGCTCTGGAGCCCCCCCCAAGCCCCGGCTAACTCTCTCTGTAGGGGGGCACCCCACCACCTTCCTGGTGGACACAGGGGCCTAGCATTCGGTGTTGACAAAGGCAAACGGGCCCCTGTCTTCTCGTACTTCTTGGGTTCAAGGGGCAACAGGGGGAAAGCTGCACAAGTGGACCAACCACCGGACAGTTAATCTTGGACAAGGGATGGTAACACATTCCTTCTTGGTGGTGCCCGAATGCCCATACCCCCTTCTAGGGTGAGATCTTTTGACCAAGCTCGGAGCTCAAATTCACTTCTCCGAGGAAGGGGCCCAAGTGTTAAACCGGGACGGCCAGCCCATCCAAATTTTGACTGTGTCTCTGCAAGATGAACACCAGCTTTTTGACACCCCAGTCACCACCAGCCTCCCTGATGTTTGGTTACAAGATTTTCCCCAAGCTTGGGCGGAAACGGGAGGACTTGGGCGGGCCAAGTGTCAAGCCCCAATTATAATTGATCTAAAGCCCACGGCGGTGCCTGTGTCTATCAAACAATATCCCATGAGCCGAGAGGCTCATATGGGTATTCGGCAGCACATTATCAAATTTCTAGAACTTGGAGTTTTACGACCTTGTCGCTCACCCTGGAATACTCCTCTTCTGCCAGTAAAAAAGCCTGGTACCCAGGATTACAGGCCCGTCCAAGATTTGAGAGAAATTAACAAAAGAACTGTGGATATCCATCCCACGGTCCCCAATCCTTACAACTTGCTCAGTACCTTAAAACCAGACTACAGCTGGTATACAGTACTGGACTTAAAAGATGCCTTCTTTTGTTTACCCCTGGCCCCCCAAAGCCAGGAACTCTTTGCCTTTGAGTGGAAAGACCCTGAGAGAGGAATCTCAGGCCAATTGACCTGGACCCGACTTCCCCAAGGGTTCAAGAACTCTCCCACTCTCTTCGATGAGGCTCTCCACCAGGACCTAACCGACTTCCGGACCCAGCATCCAGAAGTGACCTTGCTCCAGTATGTAGATGACCTCCTCCTGGCGGCCCCCACAAAGGAAGCCTGCATGCAAGGTACTAGGCATCTACTCCAGGAACTGGGTGAGAAAGGATACCGGGCATCCACCAAGAAGGCACAAATTTGTCAGACCAAGGTAACCTACCTGGGGTACATACTGAGTGAGGGGAAAATGTGGCTCACCCCTGGGCGCATAGAGACTGTGGCTCGCATTCCACCGCCCCGGAATCCCAGGGAGGTGCATGAATTCCTGGGAACTGCTGGGTTCTGTCGCTTGTGGATACCCGGTTTCGCTGAACTGGCCGCCCCCCTTTATACCCTCACCAAGGGAAGCACCCCTTTTACCTGGCAGGAGGAACATCAATTGGCTTTTGAGACTCTAAAGAAAGCACTCCTCTCTGCCCCAGCCCTTGGGTTACCGGATACCTCAAAACCTTTCACCCTCTTCTTAGATGAGAGGCAAGGAATTGCAAAAGGAGTCTTAACCCAGAAATTGGGGCCCTGGAAGAGACTGGTAGCGTATCTGTCTAAAAAGCTAGATCCTGTAGCAGCTGGTTGGCCCCCGTGTCTCCGCATCATGGCAGCCACCGCTATGTTAGTCAAAGACTCTGCTAAGTTAACCCTTGGGCAGCCATTGACTGTTATTACTCCACATGCTCTAGAGGCCATAGTGCGACAGCCCCCGGACCGGTGGATTACCAACGCACGCTTGACCCACTACCAGGCCCTCCTATTGGACACAGACCGCGTCCGGTTTGGCCCTCCGGTCACCCTGAACCCTGCAACGCTGCTGCCGCTACCAGAAGACCAACTGAGCCCTCACGACTGTCAGCAGGTGTTGGCAGAAACCCACGGAACGCAGGAGGACCTCAAGGACACAGAACTCCCAGACGCGGACCACACATGGTATACAGACGGCAGCAGCTATCTTGACTCAGGTACCCGGAGGGCGGGACCGGCAGTGGTAGATGGCCACACCACAATTTGGGCACAGTCACTGCCCCCTGGCACGTCTGCACAAAAGGCTGAGCTAATAGCACTAACAAAGGCCCTAGAGCTGTCCAAGGGGAAAAAGGCTAATATTTATACAGATAGCCGATATGCTTTTGCAACGGCTCATACCCATGGAAGTATTTATGAAAGAAGAGGTCTCCTAACATCAGAGGGGAAAGAAATCAAGAACAAAGCTGAAATAATTGCCTTATTAAAAGCCCTCTTCCTCCCACGAGAAGTAGCCGTAATCCACTGTCCCGGACATCAGAAAGGACAGGATCCAGTTGCAGTGGGAAACAGACAGGTGGACCACGTGGCCAAGCAGGCAGCCATGGCAGAAGTACTAACCTTAGCCTCAGAACCCGACAAAACCGACCAGGATGGACACACCTACACCCCAGAAGACCAGGAAGAGGCAAGAGCCATAGGAGCTATAGAAAACAAGGACACCAAGAACTGGGAAAAAGAAGGGAAGACAGTCCTCCCACAAAAAGAAGCCGTGGCTATGATCCAGCAGATGCACGCCTGGACACACTTAGGTAGCCAGAAGTTAAAAATGCTGATTGAAAAAACTGACTTTCTAAGTCCTAAGGCAAGTACTCTAATAGAACAGGTGACTTCTGCCTGCAAGGTCTGTCAGCAGGTGAACGCTGGGGCTGCTCGAGTGCCAGCGGGGGTACGAACCCGTGGCAGCCGCCCAGGGACTTATTGGGAAGTGGACTTCACTGAAGTAAAACCTCACTATGCGGGGTATAAGTACTTACTGGTGTTTGTAGATACCTTTTCAGGATGGGTAGAAGCCTACCCCACCCGACAAGAAACGGCACACATAGTAGCCAAGAAGATTCTAGAAGAAATCTTTCCTAGATTTGGACTTCCCAAGGTAATTGGGTCAGACAACAGGCTGGCCTTCGTTTCTCAGGTAAGTCAGGGGCTAGCCAGGATACTGGGGATTAATTGGAAATTGCATTGTGCTTATAGACCCCAGAGCTCAGGACAGGTAGAAAGAATGAATAGAACAATAAAAGAGACCCTTACTAAATTGACCTTAGAGACTGGCCTAAAAGATTGGAGACGCCTCCTATCTCTAGCCCTTTTAAGAGCCCGAAATACACCTAATCGCTTTGGGCTCACTCCATATGAAATCCTCTATGGAGGACCTCCCCCTTTGTCCACCCTGCTTGACTCTTTTTCTCCCTCCAACCCTAAGACTGACCTACAGGCCCGGCTAAAAGGACTACAAGTCGTACAGGCCCAAATCTGGGCCCCCTTGGCAGAACTGTACCAGCCAGGACATCCACAGACCAGCCACCCCTTCCAGGTGGGGGACTCCGTCTACGTAAGACGACACCGTTCTCAAGGATTGGAGCCCCGATGGAAAGGACCCTACGTTGTTCTCCTAACCACGCCCACAGCCATAAAGGTTGACGGAATCGCCACTTGGATCCACGCATCCCACGCCAAGGTTGCTCCAGAGACGCCCGGACCAACACCACCCGGGACATGGAGACTCCGTCACTCCGAGGACCCACTCAAGATAAGACTCTCTTGCACCTAATCCCTTACTTACTCCTAGTTCTCTTTCCCTGTGTCGCTAATGGTAGAAACCTCCATCAACCCTTTAACCTAACCTGGAGAATAACTCATTATAACACCCATGAAGTCCTAAATGAGACCTCACATGTTGCTCCTGTAGGGACTTGGTTCCCAGACCTCTATTTCAACCTAGATAAAATAGCAATGGTAGATGATATGGAAGGGGGAGAATGGAGAAAGCGGGCTAGAAGGGTGTCCATAAGCCAAAACGGGTTCTATGCCTGCCCCGGGTTCCGGACAGGAGAAATGAAAAAGACCTGTGGAGATATAACCTCCCTATTTTGCTATAGTTGGTCTTGTGTAACCACTAATGATGGGAAATGGAAATGGGCCACAAAACCCTGGTACATAACCATGTCCTATGTCCAACCCTGCCCCAGATCTCGGTATTCAGCCAATTGCAACCTGGTCCGTATCAAATTTGAAACAGTGGCAAAATCTGATACCCGTTGGACATTAGGGTTAATATGGGGCCTGTATTTATACCAAAAGCCATTGTTTGGGGTCCCTATCAGAATTCAGCTAATAGTAAGCCCCATCGAAGCCCCTGTCGCAATAGGGCCGAACCAGGTTTTATTAAAAGCCCCTCAGCCGGCCGGGCGCGGTGGCTCACGCCTGTAATCCCAGCACTTTGGGAGGCCGAGGCGGGCGGATCACAAGGTTAGGAGATCGAGACCATGGTGAAACCCCGTCTCTACTAAAAATAGAAAAAATTAGCCGGGCGCAGTGGCGGGCGCCTGTAGTCCCAGCTCCTCGGGAGGCTGAGGCAGGAGAATGGCGTGAACCCGGGAGGCGGAGCTTGCAGTGAGCCGAGATTGCGCCACTGCACTCCAGCCTGGGCGACAGAGCGAGACTCCGCCTCAAAAAAAAAAAAAAAAAAAAAAAAAAAAGCCCCTCAGCCTCCTAAGCCAAAAGCCCCTCAGCCTCCTCAGCAGCCAAAAGTCCCTCAGGGCACTCCCCCGCCTCTGAAACCTGCCTCCCCTAACGTCACCCACCAGCCCCTCGCCCCAGGGCTGGGTGACAGACTCTTAAATCTCATAAAGGGCGCCTATTTTGCCTTGAACCAGACAAAGCCAGAATCCACCTCTATGCCTGGCTACAGGCCCCCCTTATTATGAAGGCGTTGCCTCCACTAATAGCTTTTCTAGTTCCACCAATCCTACTGGATGTGTATGGGAACAGCATAAGAAACTGACCCTGGCTGAGGTTTCCGGGACAGGAACCTGTATAGGCCAAGTGCCCCCTAGTCATCAGCATCTCTGTAGTGTTACCATGAAAGTACCTAGCTCCACTCACTATTTAATCCCCTCCGGGGCGGACTGGTGGGCTTGCAACACTGGACTCACCCCTTGTGTATCCACAGCTGTCTTTAATAGCAGCACAGACTACTGTGTGTTAGTACAGCTTGTCCCCCGGGTATACTATCACTCCGGAGACTCCTTTGACTTTCAATTTGAGCAGAAAACTCATATTAGACCAAAGAGAGAACCTGTTTCCCTTACCCTCGCTGTTATGTTAGGAATTGGAGTAGCAGCCGGGGTTGGGACCGGAACAGCAGCCTTAGTGAAGGGTAGCTACCATCTGCAACAGCTCAGAGCGGCTATGGACGAAGACCTTAGAGCCATAGAGCACTCTATCACAAAACTTGAAGAGTCTCTGACTTCTCTGTCTGAGGTTGTGTTGCAAAACCGGAGAGGACTAGAAATTGTCTTTCTAAAAGAGGGCGGGCTCTGTGCAGCCCTCAAGGAACAGTGTTGCTTTTATGCTGACCATTCCGGAGTAGTTAAAGATTCTATGGCAAAACTGAGAGAAAGATTAGACAAACGGAAAAAAGAAAGAGAATCCCAACAAAATTGGTTTGAAAATTGGTATAATCAGTCCCCTTGGTTTAGCACCTTAGTCTCCACTATCTTAGGTCCCCTTATCCTACTTATGCTCATTCTGACTTTCGGGCCGTGCATCCTTAACCGCTTGCTAGCCTTAATCAGAAATAGATTAAACTTAATACAAGCTATGGTCCTGACCCAACAATATCAGATCCTTAAGACTGATGAAGAAGCTCAAGATTGAGCTCCTGAGACAAAAAGAGGAGGGAATGAAAGGAATAAAAATTAGAAACTTAAGTTAGGCCATTTTGAAACTTAGAAAAACAACCCACTCAGACCCACCCAACACCAGATGGCCCCTTAGTAAACACCCAATATCCCCGGAACGCAAACAGAAAAATAATTCCAGGAAAAACCCCTCATACGAGCCCACCCCAACCAATCAGAGAACTAGCCTACCCCAACCAATCAGAAAAGACACACCCTGCTCGCACCATAGCTGACTCCAATCATGTTGAACCTTAAGCCTTGTTTGAATCTTGCGCCTTAAGCTTTGTTTGAATTTCGCGCCTTGTTTGAACCAGTGGTGTTTGCCTATATAAACTACCTGTAACAAGCAATCGGGGTCCTTTGCCACCTTTGTGCAGAGGACCCTAGCGCGCTAGTAATAAATCTCTCTGCTGTGACTCCCGTGTTGAGTGGTCTCTCGAGACGACCCCCTTTCCCAGGAAGGAATCTAAACCTAGGTTCCAACAATTTCCCTGTAACTTTCTCTACATTGGATATTACCATAAAACAAAATTGTTAATTTGATAGACGAAAAACATAATTTCAAGGTTTTCCTTTGTATTCCTATATTAGTAATGAAGCTGAAGATATTTTTATATGCTTACTATTTACAGTTGTCCCTCAGTATCCATGGGGTATTGGTTCCAGGACCTCTCGTAGGTACCAAAATCTGTAAATACTCACTCTTGCAATATAAAATGATATAGTATTTGCATATAATCTATGCACATTTCCCTTTTTATACTTTTTTTTTTATTTTTTATTTTTTGAGATGAAGTTTCACTCTGTCGCCCAGGCTGGAGTGCAGTGGCACCATCTTGGCTTCCTGCAACCTTCACTTCCCAGTTTTAAGCGATTCTCCTGCCTCAGTCTCCTGAGTAGCTGGGATTACAGGCGCCCACCACTACGCCTGGCTAATTTTTGTATTTTTAGTAGAAACAGGGTTTCATCATGTTGGCCAGGCTGGTCTTGAAATCCTGGCCTCAGGGGATCTGCCCGCCTCAGCCTCCCAAAGTGCTGGGATTACAGGCATGAGCCACTGCACCTGGTCTCTACTGTATACTTTTTTTTTTAAGACAGAGTCTCCTTCTGTCACTGGGGCTGGAGTGCTGTGGCGCGATCTTGGCTCACTGCAACCTCCGCCTCCCAGGTTCAAGCAATTCTCCTGCCTCAGCCTCCTGAGTAGTTGCGATTACAGGCACCTACCACTACACCCAGTTAATTTTTTGTATTTTTTAGTAGAGACAGGGTTTCACCATGTTGGCCAGGCTAGTCTCAAACTCCTGACCTCGTGATTCACCCTCCTCGGCCTCCCAAAGTGCTGGGATTACAGGCATGAGCCACCACGTCCAGCCTCCTGTATACTTTAACTAGTCTCTAGATGACTTACAATATCTAATAAAATGTAAATGCTATGTAAAAGGTTATTATACTGTATTATTTAAGGAATAATGACAAGATCTAAAAGTCTGTACATTTTCAGTACAGAGATAATTATTATTTTTTTTGAAATGCTTTGATTCACAGTTGGTTGAATCCACAGATGCAGAATCCACAGATAGAGGTGGCCGACTGTCCTTTTATGAATTAATGGCTCATATGCCTTGTAAGTGTTCTGTATATAGTAAAGATTAACCCTTTACATGTATATACTTTGTAAAAAATGAGCTTCTACAATTTATATACTATGCCTAATAGTTTTTGTTTGCCTTGCCCTATATGTCATTTAAATTATCCCTTTCTTCCCTCCTTGCTCCATTTATGACTTTCCTAATAATATTTCTAAAAGACCATTATCATCTTGAAAGAGTTCAGCACATAACCCATGACACAGGGGAGTCACAGGGTTGTGGCAGGCAACTCTGTGCAATTTGTATGAAAAAATGTCTTGCATTTTTTCACTTTTTTGACTTGCTTGAAATAATATTTTACATCATGATTCAGTGTACCTCATGTAAGTATATATGTAAATATACATAGGTAAAGCATGTTAAGTAAATGTATATATCATATATAAGTATACAGGTATAAAATAAATAAAAGTTTTCTAAAACAGTACTATTCTTTTTTTAAAAAAAAATGTTTACATACTGTACTTTCTGTTGTCTTAGGATAGATGCATAAGAAGAAAGCACACTTTATAAGGTGAGAACTCAAAAGAGGCAGGTTTCAGTATGTTGCCCAGGCTGCTGGGCAGTCAGTCGCTCTTTACAGGTGTGATGCCAATACTGATCAGTGCGGGAGTTTTGCACTGCTCTGTTTCCAGTCTGGGCCAGTTCACCCCTCTTTAGGCAACCTGGTGGTCTCCTGCTTCTGGGAGGTCACCCCACTGATGCTGAACTTAGTGCAGACACTCAACTGGCATCGTGCACTACAGCCCAGAGCTCCTAGACTCAAGCGATCCTCCCACTTCAGCCTCCTGAATAGCTGGGACTATAGACGCATGCTATCATGCCTGGCAGTACTATCCTTAATACCTGCCTTGTACACAGATATTTTTCCTTTTTTCATAGGCTAGTTGATATCAAATTAAGTTGAATTCTTGAACCATTAATAATACCCAACCCACAGTTGGAGAAACACCATAATAATTGAAGATGCTCTGGATCCAGGAAAGAAATATAAGTATAAGCATCCTTATGTTTTCAGAGTCTAATTAATTAAAAGAAGAGTTTCTAGAATTGGGCTGCTTAGTTCAAAATCTGGTTTATGAACCATGGGAACTTGGGCAGGTTTCTTCATCTCTCTGCCTAGTTTATTTAACTGTCAAATGGGGACAGTATTAATTCCTACCTTATAGAAAAGTCATGAGAGTTAAATGAGATGATACGTGTACAATACTTAAGAAGCATGTGAAAAGCATTCAAAAATGCTATGAGATACAAGTATATGCATCCTTATGTTTTTGGAGTCTAATTAATAGAAATCTGTATTGTGTTATCTGAAATATGAATAATACATGTTATCTGAAATATGTATTATACACGTATCATCTCATTTAAACTCTCATGACTTTTCTATAAGGTAGGGATTAATACTGTCCCCATTTGACAGTTAAAGAAACTAGGTAGAGAGATGAAGAAACCTGCTCAAGTTCCCATGGTTCATAAACCAGATTTTGAACTAAGCAGCCCAATTCCAGAAACTCCTCTTTTCAGCTCCTCTGACCTTCCACTTGCTCTACTGCAGCGCAATATGAGCCCAGGGGCACTAACCCCTAAGAGTGGAAGAAAACTGATTGTAAAATTTAGCACCAAAGCTACAGAAAGTTTTGAGGGTTCAATAAACCACAAGGTACTGGGACAGGAAAGAGATTAGGAAGCAGAGAGTGAGGGTGAATGAGGGTCTGCCCTCAGAGTAGCCATAGGCAGTTTTGCAAAGAACCTGTTCTTTTCTAAAATCTTTTGTGTTTCTGCCGAAGGAGGAGTAGGTAGAAGAAACATGAAGCTTAAATAAAACAAGTGCAGGAGGAATATTAGGTCATTGGGTCTGGTTTATCTGTCAAGACTAGGCAGAAATCTGTAATGAAATTCCACTCTAAACATATGTATGCAGGTACTTGTCTATCTTATTTTTTAGATGCAAATCTTTATTGGAGTGTATAAGTAAGGGTGGGAGGGAAAGGGAGCTGAAGCCATTTCTTTGAGGCTAGGAACTGTAACAAAGGCTATCCCCAGGAAAAATTTGGCCTTTATGATGTTAATTGAGGCATACCTTCCTGCTGTCCCAGTTTTAGCAGAGTCCAGAGCCTTAAAGGAGAGTCTGCCAGAATTTGGGCTTTTGTAGTCACTCGCTCCAACCCTCTTTTTCTTTTCTTTAATGGCTTACTATTTGTGTTGAAGTTCAAAACTTAGCTTCTTCTACTGGAAGAAGATGATGGGTTTGGTTTTCTAATAAAAAGACTACCATCAAAGTGACAGGAAGTCTCGTTCACGCAAGTCTTTATAAACTGCCGCAGTAATTCAGGCCAGCATTTAGCAACATCACAACCAGGAAGTCCTTTTTTAGATCTAATCTACATCCATCTTGCTGCAATTTATAAATAAATGTTGGCTTCCCACCCCAGCCCTAGAGTGCTGAATGCCCAAGGAAAATTTAAAACAGTAATTGAGTGCATACCAAGCAGAGTCGTCAGCAGAGTTCATTCATTTGCATACAACACATTGTGATCCTCGGATAAAAGATGCTACATTTGTACAAAGTCTTGCTAATGTTTTTTACAAATTAGTCCCATAATTAAACTCCTGCAAATAGTAATTGCAAATACTTACTTCATTACTAAATAATTCCTATTCAGAAAAGAAAACTCCAGCTCATTTACTTATTTTATTGTTGGACAGATATGTACAATGGATCTTTATCTGAAGACATAGAGCACTGAGCTTTTGCTGAGATAAGTTAGGAACAATACTGAGATAAATTAGGAACAATGCTTTCAAATCCTGTGCACCAGAAAAAAAAAAAATGTGCTTCAGCTTTGCAGGTGTTGGCTGGAGGTGGGAGTTTCATGGTTGCATATTAACTCTCTGACCTCCCCTGATAGCCAGGTGACAGCTGCAGTGAGGTTTCTTTGAAGTGTGACATTCCTTCGGTACTTCAAAGGACCCAGGCCTCTGAAGCAGGTATGTTTGCTGGCCACACCTGGTACCTGCCAACCCCACTGTAGCAGCTGGCGGACAGGAAGTTCCTAGGAACCAGCCCAGGGTCTCTCTGATGAAGTACATCTGACTGATACTGTTCCAAAATGGGAGAGAAGGGCCCTGAGATGAATGAAGAGCTTCAAGCTCTGTCCTTTTCTAAGGAAGCAATGCCTCCTCCACCCAGGTCAGCACTTCATAGCCGGGAAAGCAGCAAGTATGGAATTTTGACTAGAAAGTGCCCTTTGTGAAAATCAAACTTTATTCATAAAGGCAAGAGGTCTGAGCAGATTGCTAAAGAGAGACTTAGTTAAATGTGAAATGTGAGCAGAATGCCAAGGCTGAAAGAAAACTATTGCTGGGAAAGGTAAATGTGAAACCACCCTAATAATTGAATCCAACATGCCAAAGGGAGCACTTTGAGGTCAGACCTAGAATAGGAAAATAACCATGGCCTCGATCCAAGTTGGTTAAAAAGCACTTAGCACATCCAATATACTCCACACCACTGCCAGTCCCCCAAAACAACAACCTTTCGGTAGTTCTTCTGAGTAACAAATGTTTGGGGTTTTTTTGTTTTGTTTTGTTTTTTAAGACGGAGTCTCACTCCGTCACCCAGGCTGGAGTGCAGTGGTGCGATCTTGGCTCACTGCAACCTCTGCCTCCCGGGTTCAAGCGATTCTCCTGCCTCAGTCTTCCCAATAGCTGGGACTAGAGATGCCCGCCACCACACCCAGCTAATTTTTGTATTTTTAGTAGTCAGGGTTTCACCATATTGGCCAGGCTGGTCTCGAGCTCCTGACCTGGTGATTCACTTGCCTCAGCCTCCCAAAGTGCTGGGATTACAGGTATGAGCCACCGCACCTGGCCCTGAGTAACAAGTCTTACTGAGTCCCTACAGTACGTGACCTGGTGTCAGGAAGGTGAATAAAACACAGTGCTTCTCATTTATGGTCTGGTTGAGACTTTCAGCTGTATATCTCCCTGTCAGGCATTTAGCCTCTAAAAACAGATGCCTTCAAGTCCGAATCAGAGCCCTTCCATTTGCTATGAGTCCTTGGGCAAATGGACTTAATTTTTTGGTCTCAGTTTCACCCTCAGAGAGTAGCAATGAGGATAAGAGAGAATGAATGTACAATGACTAGGACAGTGTCTGGAGTTCAACAACAGCTCAACAAATATGAGCTAATACTCTTACAGCTATTACAAGGAAGAAGATGATAAGGTGGGATGTGGCCTTGCAAAAACCACTGTCCCACCCAGCTTATGGATCACATTGACTGTCAATGAACTGTATCTGCACTCATAACTCACTCGTTTCTGGAGGAAGAAAGGTCTTACACTAGCTGTTCATGTTCCATGGGAGAATGCTATGAACCTAGGAACCAGGTCTCTGGTGTTTTTTGTATGTTTGTTTGTTTTTGGTTTTTTTTGGAAACAGGGTCTCACTGTGTTGTCTAGGCTGGAGTGCCATGGTGCAATTTTGGCTCACTGCAGACTTGACCTTCTGGGCTCAAGCAATCCTCCTACCTCAGCCTCCTGAGTAAGCTAGGACTAGGTATGCACCACCATGCCTGGCTAATTTTTGTATTTCTCATAGAGATGGAGTCTTGCCATGTTGCCTAAGCTAGTCTCGAACTCCTGGCTCAAGGGATCTGGCCCACCTCCTTAGCCTCCCAAAGTGCTGGGATTCAGGCATGAGCTACTACATCTGGCCTCCAGTGTATTTTCCGACAGCATCTGGCATGGAAGCCAATGCAATGGACCTCACCCTGCCAAGGCATGGCAGTGAGTTGGAAGAGCCTATACTGCCCCACCCACTACCTCCCAGTAGCATGCACGCACAGTGCTCAGCTCATGGGCTTGCGGTGAGGATTAAATGAGATCGTCAGGGTGATGCTCTTAGTGTAGTGGCTGGCACATACTAAGGATTCAATACTTGTTTACTCCTCTTATTATATTAAGATAGAACTATTGTCCCTGGAATAGCAAGTGATTCTTTTTTTTTTTTTTTTTTTTTTTTTTGAGACAGTCTCACTCTGTCGCCCAGGCTAGAGTACAATGGCACAATCTCGGCTGACTGCAACATCCGCCTCCTGGGTTCAAGCAATTCTCTGCCTCAGCCTCCCAAGCAGCTGGGATTACAGGTGCTCGCCACCACACCTGGCTAATTTTTGTAGTAGAGACTAGGCCAGGCTGGTCTTGAACTCCTGACCTCGTGATCCACCCACCTCGGCCTCCCTAAGTGCTGGGATTACAGGCATGAGCCACCATGCCTCGCCAGCAAGTGATTCTTTTCCATAAATACATCCATTCCCATCACTGAGCTAGCCCTTCCATATAATGCAAGATAACTGTAGAGAGAAGACAAAGGCAGAGAGTGGAAGGCTCATTTAGCTTTGCATCCTCACATGCATTATAGAATATGGTCAGAGAATAGCTTCAGAATTGAGAAAGATCTGGGTTGGAATCTTGACTATACAGCTTAGTAACCAAATTACTCAGCCTCTCCATGTCTCAGCATCCTCATCTATAAAATGGAGAGAGGGGTTGTACAGATGAAACATAAGGTATGTAAAATATCTAACCCAATGCCTGTCAGAACACACCTAATAAGATACACTCATGGCACCAACTTTCTCTCATGGTTCTCTCTTCAAGCATGTTATATATTCCCTTTCAACGAGTACTTTGTAAATTCTAATGGCTGTAAAAATTAGCTTGCAAAATAGCATAAGATTGCATGATGGCAAACATCATTGCTTTCCTCCAGAAAGCATGAGCTAGAGAACCTAGCACGGCAGCATATCAGCTGTGCTTCCCATCCAGAGGTAAGGCTGGGCCCAGCCAGAAGGGAAAGGCAGAAATTTACTCTGATTAACACCAACCCTTCTTTTTGACTACCTCCCAGCAACTTTGTCTCCATCACCAACTAGGCAGTACCTTCCAGGCCTTTAACACATGCGCGCGCGCGCACACACACACACACACACACACAGAGAGAGAGAAAGAGAGAGACCTACATTTTATTTATCCCCCTCTTTTCTTCACATAGGTAGGAGTATGTAGTATGATGTGGTAGAAATGGCCTGAGCTTTGAAGCCAGACACACTGGTGATTTCCCAAAGGAAACTGGTTCAAATTGACCCCGTTTTGCTAAGGCGTCATCCCAGCCATTTCTACCTTCTTTGTCAAGGTTAAGGCATGTACAATCTCTCACCTAAACCTCATAAAACAACCCCTGTCCAGACTCTTCACTCCACAACAATTCTCCTCTGTTCATCTCTCATTGGCTGCCATGAAGATCTATGTCCACATTTTACCCACCTCCTCCCCCACTGAACAACAATTCTGTGAGTATGGCAGTGATGAATATTAATACTGCTACTATCACTGTTATGACAGCTTGTCTTTATTAAGGCATTGTGCTAAGGGGTATGGATATGTTAAATCATGTTATTTCTCTTAACCCTGTAAACTGAGTATTATTTTTCCAGTTTTACAAATAAGAAAACTAAGACTCAGAGAACTTGGGTAACCTGCCCAAGGTCATAAGTCTCAAATATAGAAGCTCTGGAATTTCAAACAGGTTAGTTCATTCATTAGTATACCCATCAATTCATTCCCTCAACATTCAAAATAGTTTTTGAGTGTATTCACTGTTCCAGGAACCAGTGAAGCTAGGTTTTGGTTATCAATAAACAAGATGGCTGCTATTCTTGTCTTACAGGGATTTATCTTCAGTCTGATTCCAAATCCTGTTTCTTTACCACTACATGTATCCTTTCCCAAATTAGGGATCAAACAGTCATACTAGTTAGTATAGTATACCTTAACCTGGAAAAGGACTGACATCCTCACTTACCTGGAGACTATAGCCTGATATACCCTGCCATCACCTTTCACAAGCAAAAGGAAAAACTTCTAAATACTTCTAGAAAATTCAGACTATATTCTGAAAGTACAACTCTGGAAGCCTGGGACCCCTGCATTCTAGTTCTGCTCAATTTGAATATGGCACTAATGTGGGAGTCCATGAGTGTCTGTCACTGACGGCTGGCCACACCCCCTATTCTTGCACAGTTTCCCTCTCTGCCTGAGGAAAGTATTTCTAACAGATATTTCAGTTCACTTCCTTGTCAGGCTGGCCTTGCCTCCCTTCTAGGATTATTTCTCTAACTGTCTACTACACACAGCCAGGCCACACAGGTAGGTTCCTACTTAGTATTTTTGTATGATTTCAGAAACACTGAGAAGCTAACGGTACCATCTCCTTCTCCAGGGCTACTGCACTGCCCATCTCCAGGGACACAGACAACAAGGTGTGACAGGTGCCCCTGGGAGAAGAGGCTCTGTCTCTCCTCTCCCACAATACACTATTAATTCCTTACATACTCCCAGATGCCCCCAGATACACCAACCTTTCCTTCTGCATTTAGAAAATTTTAAATGTAAATGCCCTTCTAGAAGATCATATTCGGCAGACGGTGACAGACGGAGCTGCGGACCCAATCGGAACCTCTGGCTTAACAGTGATCATGTTTCTCCAGTATTACCTCAGTGAGCAGGGAGATTGGGTCTATACGCTGGAGAAATTTGACCCGATGGGACAACAGACCTGCTCAGCCTTTCCTGCTCAGTTCTCCCCAGATGACAAATACTCCCGACACCGAATCACCATCAAGAAACACTTCGAGGTGCTCATGACCCAGCAACTGCACCCCATCCTCTGAAGCTCCCTTAAACTGATGTCTCTTCTGCCACTTGTTACCCCTCAGAGACTCCGTAACCAAACTCTTCCATCTGTGAGCCCTGATGCCTTTTTTACCAGCCATACTCTTTGGCATCCAGTCTCATCATGGTGATTGATCATGCTTGTGCGAGACAATCATGGTGGCATCACCTGTAAAGGGAACACATTTAACTTTTTTTCTCATATTTTAAATTATTGCAAGATTATTAAAGATAAAATTATTTGAAAAAAAAAAAGTTCATATTCACACTAAGAGTCAAATCTTTTCCTGATGATATTTGGGGGTGGGAGTGGTAGAGAAGTGAGGGTGGAACACTTTGTGGCAGCCAAAATTGAAGGAGAATTTGGAGCATAGAAAAAAGTACTGAGGGCTCTGCACGGTGGCTCACGCCTGTAATCCTAGCACTTTGGGAGGCTGAGGCGGGAGGATCATGAGATCAGGAGATTGAGACCATCCTGGCTAACACAGTGAAACTCCGTCTCTACTAAAAATGAAAAAAAAAAAAAAAAAAAAATTAGCCGGGCATGGTGGCGGGCGCCTGCAGTCCCAGCTACTCAGGAGACTGAGGCAGGAGAATGGCGTGAACCCGGGAGGCGGAGCTTGCAGTGAGCCGAGATCGCACCACTGCACTTCAGCCTGGGCGACAGAGCGAGACTCCATCCCCCCACAAAAAAAAAAAAAAAAAAAGAACTGAGGCCACCAGGGACAGATATTGCCCATGTCTGACCCCCTATGCCAAATTTGGGCCTGGTTTTCGAAGTCACAAATACCTCAAACCAAGGATAAAATATGTTGAAATATAAGACACTGCTTTCTTTCCCTGTTCTTCACTTGTAACATCCCCCCCACATAAAATTCTGACACACTTTAGAGGGAAAAAAAAAGATTTTTATAATGCCAAACCATCATATATTTTCTAGTTCTCAGAAGATTGATTGTAATGTGTTCACATGCATATGATTTTAAGGAGACAACTCAAGTTTCAGCAAAGAGGCATTCCTTGGTCACGTTCATAAGAAAATATAGCCTGTCTTTCACGAATAAGATGGGTTTCATTTAATATTCATTAAAGTGTGACTTACTTTCAGCTCATAAATCTTGAAAACAGATTCTGGCCCCCAGTGCACTATTTTCATTGGCTAAGTCACTTTTTCTTTCCCTGACACTTTATAGTTTGTGTTTCAATATGAGACACAGCTAGTTTTGCCAGTGGGGGTTTCTGGTTTGACTTTACAAGAAAACACTGAACAAAATCCTCAGACTCACAACAGGTGTTCTATTTTCACCTCATGGTGAAATAGTACATTGTGTAGTAATGAAAAGGGAGTGCAAAAGGTAAAACAATGAAATATCCAGCCCAGCAGGATAGAAGATCTGAGATTTGGCTGGTTGGAAGTTTCAGAGCAGCTGTCATATTTGAAAGACTAAGTGCACATCTCTATAAATGCACTTAGTTCATCTACCCCTTTTAAAGAAATCATCATTGCTAATGACATAAACTTGATAAAGAATGTTCAAACTCAAGTTGCAGACAGAGTGTGTCTGACAAAGTTTTGGGGGTGATGGTGGCCAGAGAATGGCCATTTTTAACAGAAAGAGGATGCAGATCTCATTTTTATTTTTTATTTTATTTTTTATTTTATTTTATTTATTTTATTTTTATTTTGAGGATGCAGATCCCATTTTTCTGTAATTTTCTAACAATGCTCTATGTGGCCTAAAATCCAACCAAATCAAGTTTCTGTCAAGACAGAAGAGGCAGGACAGCCAAGGAATTAAGCATAAAGGACACTCTACTGTGAGAGCTAGCCTTGACTTGACATGTGAGTAATGCCCTCCCTATATTGGGCTTAACTTCCAGGTAGCTTTTTAACTAAGGGAAACAATCAAAATAAGAATGATGATGACAATGTTAGCTAAGATTTATCAACTGCTTAATGTGGATCAGGCACTATTCTAACCACTGGCTCATGGTCACACAATTAGCAAGGAACAAGCCAGGATGAAACAGCTAAAGAGGAAAGTTTTGGACGGGCTCATGAGTACAAATCATCATGAACATTATGTAGCCTCTTGTTAATGTTCTTTGCCGTTAGGTGTCAGGAAACGTAAGACCTCAACCAATCTTCATATACAATGAAGTGATATAAGAAGATCTGGTAATCCAGGGAATCTCAAAAGTTCTTCAGAAATGTTTAACCTATTTCAAAAATTTGAGTTACTCTGAGCACACTATTCCTCATTACAGAAAGTGCTTAATAAACTTCTGTATGCTCCTATTACTATTTTTCACGCTCTAAGTGTATTGTTCATGTAATCCTCACATAAATTCAATGAGGTGGGTGCCATTATGATTCCCCTTTACTGATGTGGAAACTAAGAAAAGGAGAGGCTAAATAACATCCCATGTTTACACAGTTGAGACATGGTTTTCCCGGGATTCCAACCTGGACTCAGTACTCAGGGACAGGATACATCTGTTGTGTTCATTGTTCAGTCACATACCTGGAACATCCATGTGTTGAGTGATAATGAATAACTGTTGCTTAACAATATTTGTCAAACTGAATTAATATTACTATCAGACACTAATGTGAGTACCCAAAGACTCTTGTTTCCCTGACTACACGTAAATCTTTATCCCTTTTGGTGTCTCAAACCAATAAATAATTCCAAGGGGAAAAACTATATGATCCTAACTAGTAGGCTCTTATTGTCTTCTCTCTCTGCCTACTAAAAAAGCCTACTCGTGGCCGGGCATGGTGGCTCACACCTGTAATCCCAGCACTTTGGGAGGCCAAGATGGGTGGATCATGAGGTCAGGAGATGGAGACCATCCTGGTTAACATACTGAAACCCCATTTCTACTAAAAATACAAAACTTAGCCAGGCGTGGTGGCGGGCACCTGTAGTCCCAGCTACTTGGAAGGCTGAGGCAGGAGAATGGCGTGAACCTGGGAGGCGGAACTTGCAGTGAGCCGAGACAGCGCCACTGCACTCCAGCCTGGGCAACAAAGCAAGACTCCATCTCAAAAAAAAAAAAAAAAAAAAAGCCTACTTGTTTTTTCAGGGTCTAGTGTTCTCTTCTCTGGAAGATTTCTCTGATCACTGCAACAAACTTAGTTATTTTCTCCTATGTGCTCTATAACCAGAGATCTTTATATTTAAATGTGCATACAGGCCGGCCACAATAGCCCAAACCTGGAATCCCAGCACTCTGGGAGGCCGAGCCAGCTGGATCACTTGAGCCCAGGAGTTCAAGACCAGCCTGGGCAACATGGCTAAATCCCGTCTCTATTAAAAAATACAATGATTAGCTGGGCGTGGTGATGAGCACCTATCATCCCAGCTACTAGGGAGGCTGAGGTGGGAGGATTGCTTGACCCCTGCAGGTCATGGCTGCGTTGAACCATCATCATGCCACTTGCACTCCAGTCTGGGCAACAAAGCAAGACCCTATCTCAAAAACAAAAGTGCATCCAAGCCACCTAGGGATCTTGTTAAGAGACAGATTCTGATTCAGTAGGCCTGGGATGGAGCCTGAGATTCTATATTTTTAACATCCACTGATGCCAATGTTCTTAGCCTTGGTGCCACACTTGGAGAAGAGCAAAGCTCTACATCACTTCATCGCATATGAGGATCAGTTGAGGACCTCACTTGCTTTGCTATACTGTGAGTTCCTTCTGGGCGGGAGCTCTTTCTTACTCTTCCTTACGTCTGGCACAACATTCTACTTCAGTTATTTTGAAGCATTCTCGAAATAAGAGGAACCTGTTGGCTTCTCACCAAAATCCTGGAATTGGAATCTGGAGAACCAATTTCACTATCCTGCTGTAGGCTTGGAGAACTTGAAAAACTTGCCCAGAATTAGCAGGTGATCCCAAGCTCCTCTTGCCGATGGTCAGATTTGTAGATTTTATCTGCTCCAGTTCTCCCTAATGAGCCTAGCATCATTCTTAGCCAGTGGTGTAGTCCCAGAGGACTCTGGGGAAATGGGCATGTGTGGACATCTTAGCTGGTCACAGTGGCTGGGGAGCGCCTGGCAGTTAGTGAGCAGGACACGTGGCACTACTGTGCAGGACAGTCTAACACGAGAATTGTTTTGCCCAAAACACCAGGAAGGGAAACTCACAGAAGATAAGATTATGCCCAAATTTCAGGCTTGAATTTGCCAGCAGCAGAGAAGCAGCACAGCTAGTGGTTAAGAGCCTGGACTGAGATCCAGGACCTGCCCCTATTGGCTCAATGGCCATGAACAAGTGACTTCACCCCTTTTCTGTTCCTTCCTCTGCAAAAATGAAGATTTTAAAGATCATACCTATTTCACCAGCTGGTGGGAAGGTTTAAAGGAAAAACTGCATATAAAGTACACGATGAGCTCTCAGTAAATACAACACATCATATTGTCACCATCACATTTTTTTGTTTTGCGTGTTGCTCATTTCAAACATGGTAATGATTGGAAATGGTCAAATTATTGGTCATCTCCCATCTAAACAAGAGAAAATCCATTTTGTCAAAGCCAGCCTGGCTGGAGAGGTAATGTTTGTCTCCAGAGTCTGTTTTGGGTCCTGTTTCTCCTCCCTCTACCCACCACTTCCTTCCTCAAGCACCACTTTCCTTCCTTCTGGAGCCCTCTGGCTACCCAGGAACACCATTTCAGCCCCAAATGGGGTAGCAGTAGGGCTGGGTTGGGGTTTGACCTCCCAGAGCTAAGTGCCCTGGTTTTCTTCTCTTCCTTTGATAAAACTCGCCCAGTATATTCCTCTGAAACTGCTGCTACAAAATCTTAATACCCTCCCAGGGAACTTATTTGTACTTTGGCAGAGCCCTATACAGATACAATCTCTTACCCAAGAAAAAACTCAAATGGGGAGGGATGGGGTGGGGAAGGGGTTACTCCCTAATGTATGAGTCCTTTTTCTAGAAAGCTCTTTTCTCCTTAGACATCTGATGAACTCCTATTCATAATTTTGTATAAACTTCAGACACGATGTCTTCTGTGAAGTTTTCACACCTCCAACCCCCACCCCATCAAAGTTAGGCAGATTCTCATCTGTGATCCCATCCCAAGCAGCACATGACTCCACTGCATTATGTTGTAATTCTTCACTTCCCTATGTGACAAAGTGTCCATCCACCCCATCCCTTTTGAGGTTCTCCTTTCTCTGACAAATTTGGGGAAATGTGGAGATTGCCTGCCTTGAGTCAGCACAGGCTGCACCCAGCTTCCACACCGCTCTACTCATTCCCAGTTGCCTTTGAGATGCCAGGTGACAGTCCTCAATTCCTGCTGCTTTGTTATGCAGAACCAAAAACTTTCTCTGAATCTCCTTCTCTCCTTCTAGACCACAGGCCCAGCCACAGAGGAGGGAGGCCCACTACTCAAAAAGAAGTAGTTCGAGTTTAATTTTTAAGTCAAAGAGCCATCACACCTGGATAACTCGTGTCAGTCTCCTAGTATGTGAAATGGTGAGAATCAGTTTTTGTTCCAATAGCAATTTTTCCCTTCCTTTTGCCCTTACTTGTCCAATCCCCAGCTCTGAACCATCCATAGTTCTCTCACCCAAACTAAGCCAGGAGTAACTTGAAGGCAGGGATTGTGCCATATTCTTCTCTACATCTCTAGGCACTAATAGGGGTGCCTGGCACAAAAGTTAGTGAGAAGGACGAAGCCTTGGGCACAGAGCCCTTTTCCTCACCCTCCTAGCCACACCTCTTTGGCAACCAATCTCCCCAATCTCCCCAAATTCCAGCCTGCTCAGAATTTCTACTTGCCAGGGTCTGAGGCCATCTGAGAGATGAACTGGGCCAAATGAGAGAGAAAACAGATTAAACAGCCCTTGACTTTTTATCACGCTTGGATAACTATCTTTAGAATTTGATTTTGCTCTTTTTACTTTGTCCAAAATGCATATATCATTAAATTCTTATGATTTAACCATACTTTACAACAGTCACATTTGCAATTATAGTTTTGAGTTCTCTACCAACAATGGAGCAAGTTTTGGTATTATAACTCGGAAATAGCCTATTTGGTTGAGATAATTATGCTGCCTATTTAACATAAATGAAGATGACTTGGGAATTATGATCAGGAAGAAGGATTTAGTCTTTAGTTCAATTTAATCACCAAATGTATATTTAAAAGTACAAGATATAAAAATACAACAATTCTCACTGAGTGTTTTTATCTCAAATATTGTTGATATTTTAAATCTGGATTTCCACTTAACTTCAAGTCTCTATTAGGCAGCCTGCTCTGGTGAAGAGCTTTGGAATCAGGCCGACCAAGGTTCAAATCCTGGTCCTACAACTTCCTTCATATGCAAACTCAGACACAGGGGTCACCCAGTACAGAGTTATGGATCATAAGAACTGGCAATATTCTGATTTAGTAAGTCTTAGATGGGGCCTGGCAATCTATTTTTTTAACTTTCAAATTTGAAATACATTTACACTTAAAGAAAAATTGCACATGACAAGACCCCATCTGATATGTTTGGCTGGGTCCCCACCCAAATCTCATCTTGAATCGTAGTTACCTTAATCCCCATATGTCATGGAAGGGACCCAAGTGGAGATAATTGAATCATGGGGCGGGGGCGGTTACCACATGATTCTTATGATAATGAGTTAGTTCTCATGATATCTGATGGTTTTATAAGGGGTTTCCCCCTTTGCTGAGCACTCATTCTCTCTCCTGCTACCCTGTGAAGAAGTACCTTCTGCCATGATTGTAAGTTTCCTGAGGCCTCCCCCACCATGTGGACTTGTGAGTCAATTAAACTTCTTTCCTTATAAGTTACCCAGTCTCAGGTATGTCTTTATTAGCACCATGAGAATGAATTAATACACCATCTCTACAAAAATTTTAAAAATTAGCTGAGCCTGGTGGTATGCACCTGTTCCAGCTACCCGGCTACCCAGGAGGCTGAAACAGAAGGATCACTTGAGCCCAGGAGTTTACGGCTACAGTGAGTCATGTCACTGTACTCCAGCCTGGGTGACAGAGCAACACCTTGTCTCAAAAAAAAAAAAAAAAAAAAGGGGGAGGAAAAAAAGAAAAGAAAAATTTGTTGCAAAAACAGTACAGTTTCCATATGTCCTTAACCTAGCTTCTTTTCAAGTTAGCAACTTGCATAGCCATAACACAATTATCAAAGATAAGAAATTAACATTGGCACAATGCTATACCTACATGGAATGATACTTATTCAATTTTCACCGGTTTTTCCACTAAAATCTTTGTTCTCTTACAGGATTCCACATTACATTTTGTCGTCATGTCCCCTTAGTCTCCTCCAAATTATGACAGTTCCTTAGTCTTTCCTTGATTTTCATGATCTAGACACTTTTGAAGATGAGTGGTAAATATTTTATAGAATATTGCTCAATTCGTGTTTGTCTGATGTTTTCTCAAGATGAGATTGATGTTTTACATTTTTAGCAAGACTCCCACCGAAGTGAAGTGCCCTTCTCAGTGCATCCTTCTGGGGGTATGAGATATCATTATATCTCATTACTGGTGAGGTTAACCTGGATCACTCAATTAAGGTGGTGTCTGCTGGGGCTTTCTGCTGTCAAGTTAGTATTTCTCCATTTGTGATTAATAAACTTGAGGAAGATACTCTGCGAGAGTAAATATTATGTTTCTCCTCAAACTTCCACACATTGATGTCTGCAACAATTATTAATGGGATATTCTAATGGTGAGTTTCTATTTCCTTCCTTCTACCTTTATTAGTTAGAATTATCAAGGAAGTGTTCTGTAAGGAAAAGTTATGCCTTCTCTTCAACTTTATTTTTTCAATTACTTATCAATATCAGTATGGACTCGTCGATATTTATTTTATTCTGAGTTTTAATTCAATGCTATCATTATTTTGTTCTTCAAGCTAATCTAATTTTTTAAGAGATAAGGTCTTATTCTACCACCCAGGCTGGAGTACAATGGTGCAATTGTGACTCACTGCAGCCTTGAACTCCTGAGTTCAAATGAACCTCCCATCTCAGCCTCCAAAGTAGCTGGGACCACAGGTGTGCACCATCATGCTTGGCTAATGTCTTTTCTTTTTTGGTAGAGATGGGTCTCACTTTATTGTCTGGGCTGGTCTTGAACTACTGGTTTCAAGTGATCCTCCCACCTGGGCCTCCCAGTGTTTGGATTACAGGCATGAGCCACTGCACCTGGCCTTGAATAATCTAACATTTTAAAGCTAGTTAAGGAATCGTTGACTTAGTCTCTCTGTTTTCTCATCTATAAAATGAAAACAATAAAACATTCCTCTTAAAGTATTAGGGTGAAGATTAATAACATCGTGTGAAAAGCCCTCAGCTCATCACTTACTTACAGTAGGCTTTAAATATATATTACTATATTGTCACCATAGTCATTATGTAAGTATATGTGTTAGATACAGAGAGGAGCTTGCAGCATAGTTACTCTGGTCAATCATGCAATAGATCTTAGGAAAACAAATAACTCAGGAACTCCATTTTGGAGGAAGAAGAGAAGAACTAGCTCTGCTACTAACTAGCCACTAACGTTAAACAAATCACATCTCCATCTGAAACTCAATTTCCTCATAGATAAACACTGGAAGGCCTTTCCAGTTCTAACATTGTATGATACTAAACTATTTAAGACACATGGAAAAATTTGGTAACGTACACAAAGTGACAAAACAGATCAATGATGCTTCTACAATGACCTGGAGAAGAGACTAATATCCATGAAGACATAACCCGAATTTTTGCTGCCGATGTAGAAACAGCAATGACAAGAGCAGGGAAAATGACACATGTGGCTTTATTCTTGTCAGGTTCCTGCTCCATCTCCTAGTAAAATCCACATCATTTTCCTACCATTGAGTTTGTCATATGGCATTTTAAAAATTATTCCTATCAATGACAAACAAGCAACTTCTTTTTATACTACTTGCAATTACATAATTGAGTTTTTAAAATTCATGGAAAAAAAGGAAAACTGTTTAAAATGAAACAAATTATGATGTTCATCTGTGTTGTCATGTATCACCAGGGTCTAAGACACTGCCTAGCATTTACTAAGAGATCAAAAAATATTTTTTGATTAAACAAATGAATCAAGAATGAACAAATGAATGGCCATAGATGTTACACAAGAGAGAAGTATACCATAAGAGGATAACAACAATATGATCACTGCAGTGGAGTTGTGGATTAGTGCCTGCGTTGGGGAGAAGATGAAAAATTGTTCCTTATGTCTCACAGATTACAAGGGCATAATCCTGGACATGGTTGAAGTAGGAGCTGCTACCACTACTCTACTCCCTCTCCAACCTTCCCCTCTGAAAACATGCCCTTTAACACTGACACTGAACCTCACATGGTGAGCAAAAACTGCTGGCCCAAGGTCCTGGCCTCTGCCACAGGCTATGAGCCTCATTCAGGTCCCACATTTAGTGTGACACAGATGTTACTTCCTCCTAAAGTTAAGGACATGGACTTAAACAATTCATAAGCACCTCCAAAAATAACTTCTATGTACTCTGTAAATACCACCTCCAGACATACTCCAAAATTAAATTCCTGCCTCGTTTGTTTTCCCGACACCTGCTCCTCAACTGACCAAACTGTTTCCCGTAAGCATTTAACATGCTCTCTTCTGGGGAAATGCTGGCTACAGGAACCACACTGGGGAGCTGCCTTACACAAAAGACCAACACAAAACAGAGTCCTTGTGCTGCTTTAGTAACATTCCTTGGATAAGATGCAAGAGGGGTAGGCATTTCACCAAATTGTCCTCCACAGTGAATAGCATTATAGCACAGTGGATGTTTCCAGGGTAATCCCCTCCATGTTGTCTTTGTTTTCTAATTAGGTTTTCTTACACTAAGCTTATAATGTCTCCTACAGACTATGGACACCAGATCACAGAGGCAGCCAGACCTATGATGTAAGGAAACACAGAAAGTGGCCTTGGATCAAACATGAGCTTCAAAGATTGACGGTCCTCCTCCATCCCTTATGAAACTACCATAACCTGAAGCCTTTCATCCTGGTGGCTCCAAAGCCTAAGCCAGTGTTTTTGGTTTTTTTTTTTTGTTTTTTCCTGTTGCCCAGGCTGAAGTGCAGTGGCATGATCTCAGCTCACTGCAACCTCCACTGTCCAGGTTTAAGTGATTCTTCTGTCTCAGCCACCCGAGTAGCTGGGATTACAGGTGTGCAACACCAGGCTCAGCTGATTTTTGTATTTTTAGTAGAGACAGGGTTTCGCCATGTTTGGCCAGGCTAGACTTGAACTCCTGACCTCAAATGATCCGCACACCTCGGCCTCCCAAAGTGTTGGGAATAAAGGTGTGAGCCACCACACCCAGCCCTAACCCAGTGCTCTTAAGAAGAAAACTGAGGCCAGCATGGTGGTTCACACCTGTAATCTCAGCACTTTGGGAGACTAAGGTGGGACAATTACTTCAGGCCAGCTTGGGCACATAGTGAGACCTCATCACTACTAAAAATTATAAAAACATTAGCTGGGCATGATCCCAGTTACTCAGGAGGCTGAAGTATGAGGATCACTTGAGCCAAGAGGTTGAAGCTATAGTGAGCTGTGATTGCGCTACTGAACTCCAACCTGGGTGATAAAACAAGACTCTCTCAAGAAAAAAAAAAAAAGAAGAAGAAAACTCTGAGACCTTGAACCCATTGCTGCTAATAAACCCAATAACTTTTCATTCTGCCTAACAAAAATAAACCCTCTTTTAAAAAGTGGTTGCCAAGGGCACTCCAAGGTCATCAGGCAAATGAAATAAGAGAAAGCTTGATAGAGAAGAAAGAGAACTTGGCTTTGTAGTTAGACTGTTTAGTTCCTCATTATGGCCATTTCTAACTACATGATCATGTTTAGTTACTTAAGCGCTCTGAAATGCAGTGGCCTCCATTACAAAATGGAGCCAACAAAAAAAATAAGTATCTCCTGGTGTTGTATTTAATAAGATAATGGATTCAAAAGTGCCTGGCACAACATAGGGGTGTAATAAACGTTAATTTCCTTCCCTTCCTCCACAAACCTGCCTGAGCCAATCAAGGAAGTGAAGGAAAGCAAGGAAGTAAAAATGGGTAAGAATTACGTTTTAAGTCCCGTTTCCACTCAGCTACTTTTCCTAGCTCAGCAGAGAACATGTCAGACTAAAGAGGATCAAAGAATCTTTGGGGTGAGTTGCCCTGATGAAGAAATATGCTGAAACAGCCTGTATGTTCTCCAAGTAAGAAACCAAGAGGGGAAAGTTCAGGACCTGTAAATAGATCCTTTTCATGCCCAAGTTCTGCAGATTTTACAACTTGCTGGGATATTTCCCAGGGAAATCAGAGAGAGGAGATAGTAAGAGATGGTGGGGGTTTGGCAGGGAGGATTCCTATATTCCCATCACAGATCATTTAACTCTATTTGCAGCTCAGGAATCCCAGAGCACAGGAGAGAGACCACTGAAAGTTTCATGCTTATTTTACCTCTTCACTGTCATTACTTTAAACATGTGTCTTAGCAGGAGTATTGTTAGTTTATAACACAGTAGACATGGATAAGCACTTTTGTGGAATTTTAGGGTGGGGAGAGAATAGATACATACCACTCTAGCCCAAAGTCATCCTGTGGTCGCTACTTAATACAAGTGAATTACATAGTGCCACCGGCAGAAGATAGAAGTGACACTGCTTTCGAAAATAACAACCTTGCATACATAGGTGGAAAAAAAAAAAAGCAAGGAAATGACTACCACAAAAATCAGGGTAGTGGATACCTCAAGACAGGAGGAGGGAGGTACAGTCTAGAAGGTAAACAAAGGAGGGATGTCTGGGCTGGCCATGTTCCATTACTTGATGGAGGGTATTCACTTTGTAATTATGCATTGTACTATACATTTAGGCCTTCTGTTTGTATATTTTATTTCATAATTTTTTAAAGGTTTTAAAAAAGAAAATAATAACCCCTCTTCATTGAGAAAATAATACTTTGCTGTAGATTTCAGCCCTAGGTATTGCAACATTATCATCCTCAGTTGATGTTCTTGTTCCTCCCATAGATTTTTATTCTGGAAGAAGAAGAGGGTAGTTTTTTTTTGTTTGTTTGTTTGTTTGTTTTTTTGAGACAGAATCTCACTCTGTCGCCCACGCTGGAGTACAGTGGCACAATGTCAACTCACTGCAAACTCTCCCTCCTGGGTTCAAGAGATTCTCCTGCCTCGGCCTCCCGAGTAGCTGGGATTACAGGTGCCCACCATCACGCCTGGCTAATTTTTGTATTTCTAGTAGAGATGGGGTTTCACCATTCTGGCCACGCTGGTCTCAAACTCCTGACCTCAAGTGATCCGCCCACCTCGGCTTCACAAAGTGCTGGGATTACAGGCATGAACCACTGTGTCTGGCTAGGAGGGTGAATTTTTGAGGAGCCACAGGTAGACTGCTGTTAATACTCCTGTATAGATAACATACCAGGAAATGTTTTAATACAGGAATATGCTTGAGATATACACACACAAACATACATACACGCATAATTTTTTTTTTTAGAGAGAGACAGAGTCTTACTATGTTGCCCAGGCTGGTCTCAAACTCCTGGCTTCCAGCAATCCCCTCCTGGCCTCCCAAAACGCTGGGATTATGGATGTGAGCCACTGCACCCAGCCTTTTGGAGTATATTTCAAAGAGTCCAATTACTCTTGAGTCACAACGCAGTGAAGCTCCACAAGATACCAAAATGTTCTCCAAGGGGCAGGCAGCATTCGCAAATCAGAGTCATCAGATGCAAAGAAACGGAATACAAATGGGCTTACGAAATCATTGGAAAAAACACACAATTTTTAAGGAAATATTAAGAACTCAGTTCCTCCTCCAATTCAGGGCATAGCAGAGCCTCAGGGCCTCTATGTGAAGAAAATCCCTCCTGTGTTTGGCATCTGAGTGACTCACCCAGAAAACCATCCACTGCGTGCAGCGAAGAGGAAATGAATCATGGAAGCTTCTGACCTTTGCACTTGTCATCCCTGCACAGGGAAACCACCCACAGACAGTCTCAGCAGAACTGGAGTCAGGGCAGTCAAACAAGGCACACACAGAAATGATGCAAATTCACTGGCAGGGGAGAGCAAGAGAATCAGGGCAAGAGAACGCAGCTCAGGGGTTGCAAATACAGGATAAACATTGATTTTATGATACAGAAAACTTAGCAGTTGAAACAGCATTGAGGATGATTTGGCAGTGCCCACTGACCTGTTGTTTTAAGCAGGAATCTGAACCCTTACCCCACTGGCTGGGGGTGGGGGTGGAGTGGAATGGCATGGAAGAGAACAATGACCTTTGAATCTCCATCTTATATTTGGTATTTGGAGAATTTGCTTGGCTTGCGTTAGAGGAAGTAGACCAAACTAATGCCAGTATGAGAGTTGCAATGGATTTGATAGAGTCACATTTAAGAAGACGAAAGCCCAATGACTGCATTCTGAAAAGGCCATGAGTTTACAATAACTGGTCCAGGAGTACTAACACAATCTGAAGAATTATCTACAGCCATAGTCCAATACTTCAGGTTGTGATTTGTTTTAAATAAAATCAGAATACCTTGAAAATGCTAATTTGAAAGATAACTATAGTTCATCCTAAAACATGTACAGAGTAGAAAGCAAACACCTAGAGAAGACAGAAGGGCAAACCTCAAACTGACTACATTACTGAATACAAGTGTATCGAGACTGTATGCTGAGATGCAATTGCTCTCAGCTTGTCCGCTCACCCATCAATGGCGAGGGGAATAGGTGACTACCTGCTGAGTTGCAGCGTTCAAAGGCATTTCCCTTCACCCCAAGGTGAGTTTTAAATGCAATTTCCCTTCTCACATGGGTCTACAAATAGTAGTACAGCTTCCTAAATACCTTTTTTAAAAAGAATATACCATCCCTCAAAAAACATCACCCAGGCATTTGCCCTCAGGATAAACTTGGCTAGGAAACCTTGTCCTTACTGGTTAGAAGACTGGGAATTAGGCACTCGTATGCTACACAGTTTAATTCGGAGCTCTCTCCTGTGCTTGATAACTCAGGCTGATAGAAGACATTGGATATTGGATGATGTTCTGGTCACAGCTCAAGAAGGAAGATTTGGGACTGATCTTAGAAACTTCCCTTTCCCTTCCATCCCACTTCACACTCTGGCCACCTTCATCTTCTCTCTTCTTACCCACTTCAACATCACTTTACTTTAGAGAAAGGAGATTAGTCATTTCCAAGTAGAGAGGCAGCATTTATTGCCCTGCACCCTGTTGTTGCCCTCAGCATTTACCAATGGAAATGGAAGTGATTCAGTCTTCTCTCACAGCACAGAACTGCAGTGTGCTCCTTTGCACACAGTTAAGTGATTTACATACAATTGGTATCAGGGAGTGCTAGTATTCTCTTTCCACTCCCTTATGAAATTCCATCCTCACTTCTATCAGTATGTGCAACTAATTAACTAGGATCTTTCTACAATAATAATAATTTTTTTAAATAGCTATCATCAATTTGATATTTACTATATGCCAGGTACACTGCTATTTTTTTTTTTTTACAAACATTAATCCTTTTAATCTTCATGGTAACCATATTAGATTGGTGCTATTTTCATCCCCACTTCAGATGGGAAATGATGAGTTTAGGGGAGATTGTGTGACTTGCCCAAAATCAAGCCAAAAGGTAAAGGAGCCAGGATTTAAGCCCAAAGCTGTTCACCTCCAGAATCTGAGCTCTCAGGCACCACACTATAAGCCCTAGGAGGCTGAGGGCAGGAAAAGAAGCAATTGAATTCTATTTGTTCTACAGTGATTCTGGTCACCTTTTCCCTATGTAATCATAGCAGGCAGTAGAGGGGAAATACAACAAAATCTTATTTCCATGAGGACATCTCAGCTGTCATCTGTGAATTTTCGATATTTCTTTCTTATATATAAGAAATGAGAAAGGAAGAAAGACAGCAGCAGAAGTCCTAGCAGTTTGTAGCCTTATTTCCCTATTCCTGGATAATGGGGAATTTGACCTTTCTGAAAAGATAATCTTTCAAGCTTGACCAACAAAAGTCCCATCAGAAACACCTCATCAAGCACACATAGAAAGGGGCCAATTGAGTTCAACTTCTCATTGGGAATTCATCGTCTGACCTTCTGTTAGGGACAACATTTACGATAAGATAAATCACACTCTCATCTTTGCCCACTATTTTGAAACGGAACTAACCTATCAACAATTTAGTGAGCATCTGTCATGTCCATTGAGACTATCACAATTACTTTGTAGCAATCACAGAAGAATTAGACAGTCTGTCTTTAATTAGTGCATGTTCCCCATAGCTTGCCGTTTAGTAGCTAGTTAGTTTATTGCAGATGTACAGTACAACTGGTTCCTGGTTCAGGACCTCATTATGTTCAAGATAATACACACACACACACACACACATATATATATATGTGTGTGTGCGCGTATATAAATATATATTTTTTTTAAGTCAGCAGCTTAGAGATTCAAGATTTCTTTACACTAATCAAAGTTCTGACTCTGGGAATAGAGAAAGGATACTGCAGATGACCCAACTTTTAGATTTCAAATGAGTGTCACGGTTGGTAGAAATTTTCAAGGAAAACTAAAATCTTTAGGAAAAGATAAATGAATTGGATTGATTCTCTTTTGCTGATTTACTTTTTTGTTGTTTTTTGTTTGTTTGTTTGTTTTTTGAGACGGAGTCTTGCTTTGTCATCCAGGCTGGAGTGCAGTGGCGCGATCTCTGCTCACTGCAACCTCCACATCCTAGGTTCAAGTGATTTTCCTGCCTCAGCCTCCCGAGTAGCTCAGACTATAGGCACAGCCTCCCGAGTAGCTGGGACTACAGGCACGTGCCACCACGCCCGGCTTATTTTTTGTATTTTTAGTAGAGACTGGGTTTCACAGTGTTAGCCAGGATGGTCTTGATCTCTGAGCTCATGATCTGCCCGCCTCGGCCTCCTAAAGTGTTAGGAAGCCCAACCTCACTGATGTATTTTAAATCCCATAGTGTAACAGGAAGAACTGTCTTCGAAGATTCAGGTTTTGAAATTAGATCTAGTTCATATCCTGGTTCCTACACTTACTAGCTATAAGTTGAGCAAGTTATTTAACCCCTCTAAGCATCCATCTCATCTATAAAATGGGTTGTATGAACCGAATGAATCTTCTGTCCAAAGCACTATCACAGTGCCTGGCACAGAGTAAGAGTTCAATACATGCAGCTTACAAACAAAAAAAAAAAAAAAGAGGGAAGGAAGGGAGGGAGGGAAGGAGAGAGGGAAGGAGGGAGGGAGGGAGGGGAAAATCCTCATTGTATTCTTCCAATTACCAATTTGCAAACTACAGATGCCAAAGACAGGCTGGCCCACATGAGATAAGGCCTGGCAGCACAATAAAGACTCACCACAAAAATACTGGCTACAAAGTGGATTTTGCTATAAGGAAAGTCTATTTAGGGACCAACCAAGGGAGCTTAGTGATTACTGAGGCACTCCTTTCCAAGGAAGTTTACCCATATCACATTCCCCATGGAAAACCTGTTGAGACACCAGTGGAAAAAGATTGAGAACTCGCCCTTAACTGAGCATTAGGTGGGAATTTGCCAAGATAATTAACAATAATTGGCATAAAAGGAAAAGGCTTGTGAAATCAGACCCAGTGAATTGGCAGAAAGAGAGGGTCAAACGGAGCACAAGAACCATGCAAACTGTAGTCTGAGTTCAAATCAACCCAGAGTCTTTAACAAACATAAGCCAAGTAGCTCTCCCACATCCCAATCTCTGCATCAAATAACTTCTTTCCAAAAGAAAGCTAGTGGGAAACTGGCAGGTGGAGTTGGATCATCCTGAAACAAAATATTAAACATAATTGTTATGTATCCTATCCCAGCTGTAAATCATGAACTTGGCATAGAGACGATCAGCAAAACTTGCCCAAATTAAGTTTCATTATTACGTATGTATAACTGATTTCTGAATGAAACTGAGAAACTCACAAGTAATATAATGAACACTTTAAAACAATTCTCCATTCTGAGCCTTATGGAGTAGAGAAGGATAGAAGCTAAATGCAAAACCTCAGTACATAACAAGTCGTAAGAAATAAAACAGGGGAAGGGGAGGGGGAGAATAAATGGCAAAAAAAAAAGGCCAAAGAGAAAAATTGCCAAGTTCTCACAGAATCTACAGAAAATGAGAGAAGAGAACAGAGAAGCTGACAGGAAGAGTCAAGAAGAAAACTGTGGGAAAATGCGAAAGCCTCTTGGGGAGGAGCCAAATTTTAGTGGGTGGGAGAGAGGAAATGATAACATCCGCAGGGCCAGCCGTGAAGAGAGGCAAGAGTCAGGAGTCGCTTGGAGAAAAGAAAGGCTCCTGGAGATATGGGAGGAGGCTGCGCTCAGTAGGAGCAGGTTACTAGACATCACGGAGATGAACATGACTGTGGTTGTGGACGAGAGCAACAACACACATCATATAAAGGGCTTTATTAGCCAGGTGCGGTGGCTCATGCCTGTAATCCCAGCACTTTAGGAGATGAGGCAGATGGATAGCTTGAGCCCAGGAGTTTGAGACCAGCCTGGGCAACATAATGAGACCCCATTTCTATTAAATAAAACAAAAATTAAAAAGAATTTTTCCACTCCTCCATGAAAAGACATTATTTTTTTCTTCCCGAAGTAATTTGTAGGGAGAGTAATGCCTGTATATATTTTTCTTTTGCTTTGATTTTTTCTTCTGTTTTGAGACAAGGTTTTACTCTGCTGGAGTGCAGTGGCACAAGCACCGCTCACTGCAACCTCTGCCTCCCAGGCTCAAGCCATCCTCCCACCTCAGCAAAGGTGAAGGTGAAAGGATCGTTGGCCATAGGTGCCTACCACCACATCTGTCTAATTTTTTTTATTTTTGTAGAGACCAGGTCTCCCTATGTTGCCCAGGCTGGTTTCAAACTCCTGGGCTCAAGGATCCTCCTACTTTGACCTCCCAAAGTGCTGAGATTACAGATGTGAGCCATGCCCAGCCGTATATATTTTCTTACAGCTCCTCTGTTACGAGGGGAAGTGGCGAGAATGGGTTAAGCTGGGCACACTACAAAAAGCTGTGGGAGGATAAGTGGGAGGTGGTGGCATTAAGTGATTCCACCAGGCCTTGGCAGCTGGAAGCATGGAGACATGACCTTCAGCTCAGCTCTACTACATGCCATCAGAGAGCTCTGACAGCCCGTCTTCCCTGGGATTTGAGAGATCAACAAGCATTGGCAGCTTCCCCTAGTTGTCAGTTCCCAAAGACTGTCAAGTCCTCAGTCAAGTCCCCCAGAGGGGGGTAAAGAACATCTCTTTCTTCCAAACGGCCTTTCTCACCTATTCCTCACCCTTACTTTCATTTTCCTCTTCCACTTGGGTGAAAGGATGCAATTCCAGATTTTGCTAGCTGAAAAGACAATGGAACTGCCAACTTGTTTCTACTTGGACACAATGTCAGATAGACATCTAACACTTAACACATCACAAATGAACTTACGATCTTTCCCTATCCCCACCCCTCAAACAAACCTTGCTGCACTTAGTTTCCCCCTTCCACTTCATGCCAACTTCATCCCTTCTTGAACTCTTCTATTTTGCTTATGCCTCATGTCCAGTCCATCCACAGATGCTATTGGCTACCGTCAGAATACACCAGGCCCCCAGCATTCCTCACCATCTCCATCACCTCTCACCTGGACTTTGGCAGTCACCTCCCAACTGGTCTCCCTGCTTCTGCTCTTGTTCTCTGACACACAGCAAAGCCGGCCACCTGGTCCTCTTAAACTTCAAGAGCAGTCTTAGCACTTCTCTGCTCTCAAACTCTCCTGTGATGTCCAGTCTCAGTTGGAGTAAAAGCTAAAGTCCTCACCGTGGCCTAAAGGTCCCTCCCCATTCATTCTGGTGCCCAGGAGCTCTCCCTCTTCCTCACTTCCACTCTAGCCACTGGAGTCCTTTCACACTTTCAAACCTGCTAGGTAGGCCGGGCACGGTAGCTCACGCCTGTAATCCCAGCATTTTGGGAGGCCAAGGCAGGCAGATCACCTGAGGTCAGGAGTTTGAGACCAGCCTGGCCAACATGCAAAATCCCCATCTCTACTAAAAAGGCAAAAATTAGCCAGACGTGGTGGTGAGCACCTGTAATCCCAGCTACTCTGGAGGCTGAGGCAGGAGAATCACTTTTACACTGTAGGTGGAGGTTGCAGTGAGCCAAGATAGAGCCACTGCACTGCAGCCTGGCGGATGGAGCGAGACTCCATCTCAAAAAAGAAAGAAAGAAAAAAAAACCTGATAGACCCAGTGTTACCAGAATTAGCCAGATTTGGGCAATAAAAATACAGGGCACTCTGTATGTTAAATTTTTGTGTTAAGTTTTATATGTTAAGTTTTTAACATAAGTATGCCCCAAATATTGGATGGTACATATTTATATTAAAAAATAGGTTTATGCCTCTAACCTCAGCACTTTTGGAGGCCAAAGGAGGAGGATCACTTGAGGCCAGGAGTTCAAACCAGACTGGGCAACAAAGCAAGACCCCATCTCTACAAAAAATAATAAATTAGCTCAGCACAACAGCGCATGCCTACAGTCTCAACCACCTGGGGGGCTGAGGCAGGAGGCGCTTGAGTCCAGGAGTTTGAGGCTGTGGTAAGCTATAATCGCATCACTGCACTCTAGCCTGGGCGACCGAGTGTGACTCCATCTCTGAATATATGCATGTATGTGTGCGTGCATGCACATGTGTGTGTGTGTGCATGGGTATGTGTAATGTGCAATCTGAAATGCATATTTAACTGGGCATCTTGTATTTCATCCAGCCAGCCCCGGTCTCCCACTGACCTTAGGCCTTTTTCCTGCTGCCTGAAACACCCTTCCTCTGACACTTCTATGCTTTGCTCTCCTACCTACTTCAGTCCTTTGCTCAAATGTCACCTTCTGGGTGAGGCTGGCTGTAGTCACATGAACAATTTTAATCTGGTGTTTCCTATCCCCTTTCTCTGCTTTATTTTTCTCTCATAATTTACAACGTACTGTTGGTCTCCACCAACCACAGGTTAACTCCTGGAGAACAGGATTGGTTTTGTTCTACTTTGCTCACTGCTGTATCCCCAGCACCCAGAGCAATACTGACACCTAGAAGGGGTCAATGAGTGTTTGTTGAATGAATAAACAAGCGAATGAACATCACAAAGCTCTTGATAATAAATGGTCAACAACAAATTGCTACTGATTCAAAGATTTTTATACTCTACCCTCCATCCATTTTGTGACAACCAAATAATCGCAACCCCTCCCAACAGAGCAACCCCAGAATAAATCACCTTTCTTGGCTACCCACAAAATAGATTTTCTCGGCCGGGTGCAGTGGCTCACGCCTGTAATCCCAGCACTTTGGGAGGCCGAGGCGGGCAGATCATGAAGTCAGGAGATCGAGACCATCCTGGCTAACACAGTGAAACCCCACCTGTATTAAAATTCAAAAAAAATTAGCCAGCCGAGCTGGCGGGCGCCTGTAGTCCCAGCTACTCAGGAGGCTGAGGCAGGAGAATGGTGTGAACCCAGGAGGCAAAGGTTGCAGTGAGCCGAGATCGCGCCACTGCACTCCAGCCTGGGCAACAGAGCAAGACTCCATCTCAAAAAAAAAAAAAAAAAAAAAGAGAGAGAGAGATTTTCTCATTTTATATTGATTTTAAACAAAACCACTAACTTCACAAAGTGCATATCATGAACTGGCTTACTTTACTTAGTGCTTTACAGTTTACAAAATATTTTTACCACATGAACCCCTGTCAAAGACCTTAGATGCAATAGAACTAGATTCAAGAGGAACAGTTTCACAATGGAAAAATCTGGATTCCATGATAACAATTGCATTTGCAAAAACAGTAATACCCAACCCAAAATAATTCAGCACAATGCCTAACATACTCACCCTGCCCCAAATGTCCTCTTTAGAATCCAGCTGACATTGCTGTTGTAATAACTTGTGAAAATATATTGGCAGAATATACTTTGATTCTGTATGTATATATGTGTGTTTATTGTGTGTGTGGCTTTAAAAGACAAATAGCCTAGCCCACATATCCTGAATAAAATGAGCTCAAGTAATTATTGAACTTGTGTCGGTTTTATAATCATCAAAGTCTCTTCAGTGTTTATATTAGAGCGTGAGAAAAGTATACATTGTTATGTGCTTCAGAGTGAACCAATGTACTGTCCCTCTAATTTTCCATCAGAGGGAGGAAAAAAGTCATCTAGAAACCTAACTCTCGTGCGTACTGCAAGCCGGGTTCCTTGAGTGCTTCTGGGAAAAGCTGGTGGACACAGGTGTTCCTTAGACTGTTAATGCAGAAGTGGTTCTCAGCTTCAGCAACTCACTGGAATCACCTGGGGGTGGTTAACAATGACTTACTGATCCCTATCCCTATTCCTAACCCAGCGTTTCTAACATAACTGACCGGCGTGCACCCTGGACCCTGGAAGTTTTCAAACCTCCTCACGAGTCTAATAAACAGATGAGGTTGAGACTACTATTTTAAAGTCTCCAAAAAAAAAAAAAAAATGCACAGTGAAATAAATAAGTCTTTTTTAGTTTCCTACGATAAGCCACGTTTCCAGGTCTTAAAAGCTCCTCTCCAGAATACAGCCCTGCAGATGGGTTTGAAAGGAAAAGAAAAAAACGCTCAGATTTTATTGAAAAAATCAATGTGTACTGTTTGAGGTGAGGGGAAAATTCAGGGTTTAATATAAACAAAGGAAGTCTCAGTACAGCAGCCCTGGGAAACTCCCCAATTTAACTTAGCCTTTCAGCGATTCTCATCTGCCATAACTGTGGCAGCAGGAATAATAACTGACAATGTACTCTTTATTCACACCAAACATGCCAGTGGACTTCAAAAGGAAATCAACATTTACAGTTTAATTACTGTTTATTCCCTGTATTCAAATCAGCTTTCTTTGGCTACCCCCTTCTAAATGCTCAGAAGGGGATTTAATCATCTGATCTAATTTTTCCAAAGAATAGAAAGTTATCATTATGACAGCACACTGAAAAAATAATTAAACAAATGCAAAAGAAAGTGTAAAAAAGATAATTGCGTTGGGTATTTCTGAAGACCTCTGTAAGATAAAGCAGTTCATTTTTAAGGCAATAATGTAGGGGTTAAAAAGACTGATTCCTACTTTAAACGGAATTTAGACTTCTGTCTTTGCTAGCAGAATGAAGTGCATTAGTGAAAAACATTATTGTGCTTAAAGTCAAAGTGGCACCACCTACCTCAGTGCTGTCTAAAAGAAAATTAGGCCAGCTGCTTATATAATTTAAATTGTCTACTAGACACATTAAATTGTAAACAGAAACAGGTGAAATTAATTTTAGTTATTTAGTTTTAACCCAATAGAGCCAAAATATCATTTAAATATGAAATCAATATTAAAAAATTATCTATAAGTTATTCTACATTCCTTTTTCTTTTTTGTACTAAGTCTTTGAAATCCAGTATGTATTTTATACTCATAGAGCATCTCAGTGCAAATTTAGTCTCATTTCAATTGCTTTTTAGCCACAAATGGGTGGTAGCTACCATATTGGAAAGTAGGGGTCTACACAGCAGCAATAGTCTGAGAAGTAAAGAAAATATTTTCCCTTCTCGTTCTTTACTTTTTGGCAAAACACTTTTATCTGGGCTACACAGAAAGCTGGGCTTCCTACCCTTTGACATTTTCTGTGGCTTTGCTGGAAATGCAAACTATAGTTTGGCCCTTTTATGCACTATCATAAGTCATGTAGCTTTATATATATACGTATAGTTTAAGTTCTAGGATACATGTGCAGAACATGCAGGTTTGTTGCCTAGGTATACACGTGCTATGGTGGTTTGCTGCACCCATCAACTCATTGTCTACATTAGGTATTTCTCCTAATGCTATCCCTCCCCTAGCCTCCCACCCCCCAGGCTCCGGTGTGTGATGTTCCCCTCCCTGTGTCTCATTGTTCAACTACCATTTATGAGTGAGATCATGCGGTGTTTGGTTTTCTGTTCCTGTATTAGTTTGCTGTGAATGATGGTTTCCAGCTTCATCCATGTCCCTGCAAAGGACATTAACTCATCCTTTTTTATGGATGCGTAGTATTCCATGGTGTATATGTGCCATATTTTCTTTATCCAGTCTATCATTGATGGGCATTTGGGTTGGCTCCAAGTCTTTGCTATTGTGAATAGTGCTGCAATAAAAATATGTATGCATATGTCTTTGTAGAATGATTTATAATCCTTTGGGTATATACCCAGTAATGGGATTGCTGGGCCAAATGGTATTTCTGGTTCTAGTTCCTTGAGGAATCACCACACTGTCTTCCATAATGGTTGAACTAATTTACACTCCCACCAACAGTGTAAAAGTGTTCCTGTTTCTCTACATCCTCTCCAGCATCTGTTGTTTCCTGACCTTTTAATGATCACCATTCTAACTGGCATGATATGGTATCTCACTGTGGTTTTGATTTGCATTTCTCTAATGACCAGTGATGATGAGCTTTTTTTCATATGTTTGTTGCCCGCATGTCTTCTTTCTAGAAGTGTCTGTTCATACCCTTTGCCCACTTTTTGATGGTTTTTTTTTTAATTATAAGTTTGTTTAAGTTCCTTGTAGATTCTAGATATGAACCCTTTGTCAGATGGATAGATTGCAAAAGTTTTCTCCCATTCTGTAGGTTGCCTGTTCACTCTGATGATAGTTTATTTTGCTGTGCAGAAGCTCTTTAGTTTAATTAGATCCCATTTGGCCATGTTGGCTTTTGTTGCCATTGCTTTGGTGTTTTAGTTGTGAAGTCTTTGCCCATGCCTATGTCCTGAATGGTATTGCCTAGGTTTTCTTCTAGGGTTTTTATGGTTTTAGGTTTTACATTTAAGTCTTCAATCCATCTTGAGTTAATTTTTGTATAAAATGTAAGGAAGGGCTCCAGTTTCTGTTTTCTGCATATGGCTAGCCAGTTTTCCCAGCACCATTTATTAAATAGGGAATCTTTTTCCCATTGCTTGTTTTTGTCAGGTTTGTGGAAGATCAGATGGTTGTAGATGTGTGGTGGTATCTCTGAGGCCAAGCGAACCTAATAGACATCTACAGAACTCTCCACCCCAAGTCAACAGAATATACATTCTTCTCAGCATCACATCACACTTATTCTAAAATTGACCACATAATTGGAAGTAAAACATTCCTCAGCAAATGCAAAAGAACAGAAGTCATAACAAACAGTCTCTCAGACCACAGTGCAATCAAATTAGAGCCCAGGATTAAGAAATTCACTCAAAACTGCACAACTACATGGAAACTGAACAACCTGCTCCTGGATGACTACTGGGTAAATAATGAAATTAAGGCAGAAATAAGTTCTTCGAAACCAATGAGAACAAAACCAGAATCTCTGGGACGCAGCTAAAGTAGTGTTTAGAGGGAAACTTAAAACACTAAATGGCCCTAGGAGAAAGTGGAAAAGATCTAAATTCAACACCCTAACATCACAATGAAAAGAACTAGAGAAGCAAGAACAAACCAAAAGCTAGCAGAAGACAAAAAATAACTAAGATCGGAGCAGAACTGAAGGAGATACAGACACGAAAAACCCTTCAAAAAATCAATGAATCTCCAGGCGTAGTGGCTCACGCCTGTAATCTCAGCACTTTGGGAGACCGAGGTGGGAGGATCACCTGAGGTTGGGAGTTCAAGATCAGCCTGATCAACATGGAGAAACCCCGTTTCTACCAAAAATACAAAATTGGCTGACTGTAGTGGCACATACCTATAATCCCAGCTACTCGGGAGGCTGAGGCAGGAGAATTGCTTGAACCCAGGAGATGGAGGTTGCAGTGAGCCGAGATCGCGCCATTGCACTCCAGCCTGGGCAATAAGAGCAAAACTCCATCTCAAAAAAAAAAAAAATCAATAAATCCAGGAGCTGGTTTTTTGAAAAGATTAACAAAAGAGACCACTAGCCAGACTAATAAAGAAGAAAAGAGAGAAGAATCAAATAGACACAATAAAAAATGATAAAGGGGATATCACCACTGATGCCACAGAAATACAAACTACCATCAGATAATACTATAAACACCTCTACGCAAATAAACTAGAAAATCTAGAAGAAATGGATAAATTCTTGGACGCGTACACCCACCCAAGACTAAATCATGCAGCTTTTTATCAACCAAAAAGAAAAATATCTGATTGAGCCTGGTTTCGGGAATCCCTGAAAATTAACAATAATTTTTTCCAACATATAACCTATCCATGTAGAACCAGTGTCTTTGACACCTTCTTTCGCTTTGTTAATAATATTTGTTGATCACACTTGAATGGATCACTCTATCTTTAATGACTGCAGTACATGAAAAATGTTTGCTCTTACTTCACAGGCATTTGAAAGAAGCTTAAGACCTTTTCATGATCCCAGGATGCACATTCACAATATTATACAACATCCTGACAATAGAGTCAAGCCTCTTAAGCAATGCAAGGGACTACCATTGTAGACAATGTTTTTATAACACCAGAGACACTTGAGCCTATTCTTAACTTTCAATGATCTATCCAACAGGACTTGTTCAAATTTAACCTAAGTCAACTTTCCATAGTATCTAGAAGAGATCCATGCAATCTTTATCTAGGCCTCTCTCCACGCACTCTTTGAAGTTACATTATTTCTTAATCACTCTTCAGCCATTGGTAAATACACTGCCTTCTCCAAATCAAACAAAAAGTCTCCATGTTCTCCAGCTAGTGGATGAAGTCACAAGAAAAGTTGAAAGAAACGTTTATATTTATGCCACAAGTCAATACATTGTGACCTTCACTTCAGCTTTCAAGAAAAGCAAATCAGATAACTAGAAATGGCATAGTTTGTCACAAGAATGCATTTCAAGAACTCGGTTATCAGTTTTGTCATTTTCTGAGATCACAGGAGTGTAGTCATTGTGTGCTGTGCAAATATAATTTGCCTTCTTTGCAATTGCTTCATTTTTCCATGCCCAAAGCTTTGCATTTAAAAGTATCTTTGCACGATGTAGCAGAACCCTGATAAAAGAAGATGAGAAATTCTAAAAGCTAAAGGACATATCTTTTCCTCTTTTCTGAAAAATGTAGACTCAACATTAGAGAAGGGTCAGATGTGGTGGCTCACGTCTGTAATCCCAGCACTTTGGGAGGCTGAAGTGGGTGGATTACCTGAGGTCAAGAGTTCGAGACCAGCCTGGCCAACATGGCGAAACCCCATCTCTACTAAAAACACAAAAATTAGCTGGGTGTGGTGGCAGGCACCTATAATCCCAGCTACTTGGGAGGCTGAGGCAGGAGAATGGCTTGAACCTTGGGGACAGAGGTTGCAATGAGCCAAGATTACATCACTTCATACCAGCCTGGGTGACAGAGCAGAACCCCTTCTAAAAAAAAAAAAAAAAAAAAAAAAAAAAAAAGGAAAAGATTTGTATTTTGACATATGCAATGCACATAAAACCATGGATTCCTAGTACGTAATGCACCAAACCTGAACTCCCCCTGTAGTTTCACCTCACACAATCCACGATTTTATGTCACTACTTGCTGTCATATAACCTTTTTCACTGTCCCTTATCCCACCTCTCTCCCTCAACTCCCTACCCTTCCCGCCATATACTTATTCCTACATGCATGCCTTTGCCCATTGTTTTCCACTCACCTAAAATACCCTCAACCCACAAGTAAATCCACAATATATTAAGTATAGGTGAAGATGCTGCACTTTCTACCTTATCTCTTCTAGACTGAGGCTTGCAAGGGCTAAATTCCCCAGGCTCCTTTATCCTGAATGATAGCAACCACTGCTTTACTTGGCACTGTAATCTAATTAGCTAGGATTTGCAAATGAACGCTTGACTGAATTGGAAGAAACACTTTTTCTTCTCAACCATGCTTTATATTGAGCTCTTTATTCAAGGGAAAAAATTAATTGCATAAGCATAGGTATCTTTTATGTGAAATGTCTAGGGTTTTTTATTGTGGTAAAATATATGTAATATCAAACTTACCATTTTAACCATTTCTAAGTATACCATTCAGTGGCATTAAACACAGTCAGGTTATTGTGCAACCATCACCACCGTCCATCTCCAGAACTTTGTCATCTTCCCGAACTGAAACTCTATACATTGAAAAGCAACTCCCCACTCTCCCCTGCCACCACCATTCTTTCTAGGAATTTGACTACTGTAGGAACCTCACATAAGTGGAATCATATAATATTTGTCCTTTTGTGTCTGGCTTATTCCACTTGGCGTAATGTCTTCAAGGTTCATCCCTGTTGTAGCATATGTAAGAACTTCATTTCTTCTTAAGGCCACATAATATTCTACTGTATGTATATATCACATTGTGTTAATGCATTGTCTGTTGACGGACATCTGGGCTGTTTCCACCTTTGAGCTGTTGCAAATAATGCTGCTGTGAACATTGGTGTACAAATATCGATTAAAGTCCTTGCTGTCAATTCTTTTGTGTATATACCCAGAAATGGAATTGCTGGTTAGTATGGTAACATTTTTTTTTTTTTTTTTTTTTTTGACAGAGTCTCGCTCTGTCTCCCAGGCTGGAGTGCAGTGGTATGATCTCAGCTCACTGCGACCTCTGCCTCCCGGGTTCAAACGATTCTCCTGCCTCAGCCTCCTGAATTGCTGGGATTACAGGCATGCTCCACCACACCCAGCTAATTTTTTGTTATTTTTAGTAGAGAAGGGGTTTTACCATGTTGGCCAGGCTGCTCTCGAACTCCTAACCTCAGGTGATCCATCCGCCTCCGCCTCCCAAAGTGCTGGCATTACAGGAGTGAGCCACCACACCCAGCCTCATATGGTAATTCTATGTTTAATTTTTTGATGAACCATCATACTGTTTTTCACAGTGCTGCACTCTTATGTTCCTTCCATTATGTACATATAATTTTAAATTATAGTAAAAGATAAACAAATATAGATGTAGATCCTCACTCATTGATACTTTACTGTTTTTAATCACTGTTTAGGCCAGGCGCAGTGGTTCACGCCTGTAACCCCAGCTCTTTGGGAGGCCGAGGCGGGTGGATCACCTGAGGTCAGGGGTTCGAGACCAGCCTGGCCAACATGGTGAAACCCTGTCTCTACTAAAAATAGAAAAATTAGCCAGGCATGGTGGCGGGCACCTGTAATCCCAGCTACTCGGCAGGCTGAGGCAGGAGAATCACTTGAACCCAGGAGGCAGAGGTTGCACTAAACCAAGATGGCACCACTGCACTCCAGCCTGGGCAACAAGAGCAGAACTCCATCTCAAAAAAAAAAAAAAAATCACCGTTTAGTTTCACTGGAATAGTACCAAGAGATGGTAAAAATACCACTCATCCTGAGCCTTTCCCAGAACTTTGGTGTTGAAGGGGCTTAGGGCATGTTAGCATCAAACACTCTTCTTGTACACAGTCTTCTTTGAAGCAACTTTATCTGAGACAAAATTATCAAAGAAAAGGCTCATTTGCCCTTTGAAGATTCCTCTGTACAACCTCTGCTTCCCATATCCCTCACAGCAAAGTAGAATTCCCATAATTTATTAAAACAAACAAACAAAAATTCAGATGTTTCCATAGCAGCTTGCTATTAAATGTTCATGAATAGGCTTTTTTAAAATCTGAAAGGTATCCTATTTCCCTCCTCCCACTATCTCCCACTCCAATCAATCTTGCATCTGCTAACAATTAATTTAATTTAGTTTTAAATACTAACCACATTAACTGCTTCTTATTCAGCTTTGGCACAGGAGTAGACTGTTACCAAAATCCCAGCTGGTAATCAGAAATTAACTTCTTAAACCACATGTAGCAAGACACTAAAGTCATATAAAGGGAGTTTTAAAATACCTGCCTTGAGCACTTCCCATTTGTATTTCTCTCTCCTTTCACTCATATCTTGTATTATTTTAGGGCTATACCACAACATATAGTATTTAATTCTATTTCATATTATTATTCCCTTGATTTGTGTATTTTCATTTGTCTTCCCAGCTGTGGTGTAAACACTTTCAAAGCAGGTTCTGGATGTTATATTTCTTTTTATTTCCTATCTGCATCATAATACAGCACTCACTTGTTAGTCCAAAGAAAATACTTGTCTGGCTGATTGCTTGAGGTTCACAGTGGCTCACATTGTGAGTGCTCAATAAAACATTAAGCAAAATCTTTCACTAACATGGCAGGAAAAAACTAAAAATTAAGAAAATATTAAGCAACAATCTTTTTCTCCATAGGTTCAACTAAATCATCCTTGAGTTTCACACTTGCTTCAAGTATCCTGACTCCCTAACTCCAGTATCTAAGTGAGTGATCTAACCATACTCAGAGTGACACGGCAAGGACACAGGTGAAGCATACTTCTTGCTCTTACACCTTGGGTGTGCTGCATTCCTAAAATTATTTAAATACATTTCACCCTGTCTTGAAATCGCCAGAAAACAAGCAATCAACCAGCACATGGACAGCCACGGAGAAGGAAGACACTTAACAGTGCAACCAGTAATTCCACAGAGGAGGCCCAGTTTTAGGTGAGGAATAAGCCTCAGCAAGTCCACTTTATGAGCAAGAAAAGCAGCGACAAATGCCAATACACATAAGACTTCATGATCGCAAAAGTGAATGGAAACTGTGCACACATTTCAGGGCACAATCTTTTTGCCCTCAATGTGGTGAAGCAGCTCATCATAAATGGAAAAAGAGTTCATTTTACTCACAGCAAATAATGACAATGACAGTGACAACAGTGATTATAGCAACTACTGAACACTGAATTTGTACCAAGCAATTTGCTAAGTCACTTTCTTGCAACACCTATTTTATTGGCAGGGTTACTTAGATTAAATATCATGGCCACTAACTTAGGAGTAGTCCTATTATTAAATCCTAAATGTACAGGACTCCAAAGTCTGTGTCACATGTTTTATTGTTTAAACTCAGCCGGAGGGTCACTGAGGATGTTCTCCAACTTTCCCTTTTCCTCAGGAGAAAGACTAGCACTTGTCTAATGCCCTTACAAAATCTGGTTAGTGTCCTGGTATCTCAAGAATTTGTCCAAAATAATATGAGAACATTGCCTACCCCCACCCCCGCTTTTAAAAAATTTTTGTTTAGATACAGGGTCTCACTCTGTCACCCAGGCTGGAGGGCAGCGGCGTGATAATAGCTCATTGCAGCCTTCACCTCCTGGGCTCAAGCAATTCTCCCACATCAGCCTCCTGAGTGGCTGGGACCACAGGCATGCACACTGCACCAGGCTAATTTTTAAATTTTTAGTAGAGACGAGGTCTCACTGTGTTTCCCAGACTGTCCTAAACCTAACATAACTATGTAATCTGCCATCCAAACTATGTCTCTATTTCACAGAACAAATGTTAAACCAACTGAGTCAAGAGAAAAGCAGGCATTAGCTGAATTGTCCAAAGCAAAATAAAATCTACCTACGTATTAGGTTTTTCTCCTTAATCCAGCTATTTCTGATAGCAACACCATAAATTAAGTGGCCAATTATATTTGAAGTACTAAATAGCTAATGTAGTTCTGTAAAGCTAGGTCAATTGAACTATAATTTACACAGTAAAAATGAACTTTAGGTAAATTTATTAATTTGAGCCAGCATAAAGAGTTGTAACCACAACAATCAAGATATAGGATATCTCACCATAAAAGTGCCCTACATAGTTCACCGTCTCCCCACCCCATCCGTCCCTATAGTTATGCGTTCCCCAAATGTTATATCAAGGGAATCAAATCATGTAGCGTTTGAGTTTGGTTTCTGTCAGTTAGCATAATGTATCTGAGATGTATCCATGTGGTTGTCGTATCAGTAGTCCATTCCTTTCTATTGAGAAGTAGTGTGGATATACTACAGTTTGTTCACCAATTTCATTTACCAGTGGATAGACATTGGGCTGTCTTCCAATTTTCAGTGATTATGAATAAAGCTGTGTAAACATTCACATACAGGTTTCAGTGTGGGTATATGTCATTATTCTCTTGCGTAAATATCTAGAAGTGGGAATTATGGGTTATATGGTAAGTGTATGTTTAAAGTATAAGAAACTGCCAACTATTTTTTCAAAGTGCCCTTTCTTTTTTGCATTCCACCACCAATGTATGAGAATTTCAGTAACTTCACATCCTTGCCAGCACTCCATGTTCTCAGTTTTTTTAAGCCATTCTAATAGGTATCGCATCGTGGTTTTAACTTTCCTTTTTTTTTTTTGAGACATAGTCTCTCTCTGTCACCCAGGTTGGAGTGCAGTGGTGCGATCTCGACTCACTGCAACCTCCGCCTCCCAGGTTTAAGCAAGTCTCCTGCCTCAGCCTCCCGAGTAGCTGGGATTACGGGCACACGCCACTGTGCCCAACTAATTTTTTGTATTTTTAGTGGAGATGGGGTTTCATCATGCTGGCTAGGCTGGTCTCGAACTCCTGACCTCGTGATCTGCCCACCTCCACCTCCCAAAGTGCTGGGATTACAGGAGTGAGCCACCGTGCCCGGACTTTCTTTTTTTTAACGACTAATGATGTTGAATATCTTTTCACGTGTTTATTGGTCATCTGTGTATCTTTACTGATGAAATATCCATTTAAATCTTTAGCCCATGTTTGGATGTTATTATTGCTTGTTCTCTTTTTATTAAGTGGTGAGAGTCTGTCATATATTCTGGATAGCTAACATGTTTTTTGAAATTAAAAAATGTATGATTGCTATCTATTTCACAATGGAAATATACTTAACACTAATGAACTGCACACTTAAAAATGGTTAAGATGATAAATTTTGCGTTATGTGTTTTTTGCCCCAAGTTTTTTAAAAGTGTGTGATTGCTGAATTTTACTCTAGAAGTCAGATTGCAATGTGTGCTTTTCTAGGAAATCATCCAAGAAGCCAACTGCTAATATTGCCTCCTACACCAGAATCCAATGTCTACAACTCTAGAAAGGCCAGAAAACTTGTCCCAGGCCCAGCCAAGATGAGTTATTCTTGGAGATCCAAGGATGATGAAGCACATGGGAAATTCTTGGTGAAAGGCATGGTGGGATATCCAAGATTATTACTGAAAGGCACTATGGGATATCCAAGATTGTTAGCGCACACATGAACAATATCCAAGATTCTTGGTGCCGGATACTGGGAGCTATCCAAACGTCTGTGAAATCCAGTTCTCTGCTTTCAAGGAGTTCCCTTCTAGCTGGGATAATAAGACACAGAAAATTAACAATACCAAGTTGCACAAAATTAGTGCTAAATGAGTATTGCAGACATAGTCATTCCAGATGTCCAGAGTAGCAAAAAGGGCTCCAAGAGACTTTACAGAAACTCCAAAAGTGGACATGTTTGGGCAGCAGTGAATAGAAAAAAGTTTGCTGGAACTCAGGGGACTCTGACTAAGTGTCAGATAACCATATCTGAGACAAGTATTTCCTACTACATAGGGTTGTCATAATGACTAAATGCACGTAAAGTTCCTGTGGCTAGGACATAATAAATGCCCTCAGGGTTCTAGTTAGTATTTTATAATTTCTCCTGTATCTCAATTTAAACTTTTTACTTTGAACTAATTTTAGACTTACATAAAAGTCACAAAAATAGTACAGAGCATTTTCTTATATCTTCACCCTGCTTCCTTTAATGTTAACATCTTACATAACAATGGTATAATGATCAAAGAGTAAGTTAACATTGGTGCCAATATTATTAACTCAGAAGCAGACTCTATTCAAATTTCACCAATTTTTCTGCCAATGTCCTTTTTCTGGTCCAAGATCCATCCAGAATCCTATATTGCATTTGTTGTCACCTTAATTTCCTCCTGTGCCTGTTCCTCAGTCTTCCCTGTTTTTCCTGACCTTGACACTTTTGAAGAGTGATGGTTATTTTGTAGAATGTCCTTCCATTTGGGTTTGTGTGATGTTTTCTCATGATTAGAATGAGCTTATACAATTTGGGCAAGCATATTCGAGAAATGATGCTACGTTCTTCTCAGTGCATCATATTAAGTTATTGTGTCAGTTTTCAAGATGAAGATTCTGAGGCTCAGAAAAGGATCCACAGCTAATGAGTAGCAACACCTAGATATGGAAACAAAAGTTTGACTGTCACTCACTGCCTTTCTACAGAAAATGGATGAAAAACATTTGGGGGCTGGGCACGGTAGCTCACGCCTGTAATCCCAGCACTTTGGGAGGCCAAGGCGGGCAGATCACTGCAGCTCAGGAGTTCAAGACCAACCTGGCCAACATGGTGAAACCTCGTCTCTGCTAAAAATACAAAAATTAGCCAGACATGGTGGTGTGTGCCTGTAATCCCAGCTACTCGGGTGCCTGAGACAGAAGAATGGCTTGAACTGGGGAGGCAGAGGTTGCAGTGAGCCAAGATCGTGCATCACTGCACTGCAGCCTGGGTGACAGAGAAAGACTCCATCTAAAAAAGAAAGTTTGGAATGAGACTTTGTAAAAGTCAGCATGGGAGGTGTTGGAATCCAAAACTGATGAGTTAGAGCTGTATTCAGAGATCAGGTGATTATTAAAAGAGCTTGAGCAAGGTCTTAAGACATGAAAAGCAGTATTTGGAGGCAATTAACCTGACCACAGGGTAGGCATATCTTTGAGACATTGCAGACCACCACGAAAAAGTAGTTATCTTAATAAAGGAAGTCACACACAGTTTTTGATATCCCAGTACATGTAAAAGTTATGTTTACACTATACTGTAATCTTTCAGTGCACAATAACATAATATTTAAAACAATGTACAGACCTTAATTTTAAAATGCTTTATTGCTAAAAAATGTTAACAAGTATCTGAGCCCTCAGTGAGTCGTAATCTTTTTGCTGGCAGAGGGGTCTGGCCTGGATGTTGGCGGCTGCTGACTAATCAGGTGGTGATTACAGAAAGTTGAGGCAGCTGTGGCAAGTTCTTAATATTAGACAACAATGAAATTTGCTGTAAGGATTGCTCTGGAGCATGCAATGTGTTTTGACAGCATTTTATCCACAGTAGAACTTCTTTCATAGTTGCAGTTGATCCTCTCAAACTTTGCCACTGGTTTATCATCTAAATCCTTTGGTTTTTGTTTTTTTTTTTTTTTTTTTTTTTTTGAGACAGAGTCTCTGTTGCCTAGTCTGGAGTGCAGCGGAGTGATCTCGGCTCACTGCAACCTCTGCCTGCCAGGTTCAAGCGATTATCCTGCCTCAGCCTCTCAAATAGCTGGGATTACAGGCATGCGCCACCACACCTGGCTAATTTGTGTATTTTTAGTAGAGATGGGGTTTCACCATGTTGGCCTGGCTGTTCTCCAACTCTTGACCTGTTAACCTCAAGTGATCCGCCTGCATTGGCCTCCCAAAATGCTGGAATTATAGGCATGAGCCACCACGCCCAGCCTAAATCCTTTGTCCTAATTTCAACAACGTTCACAGCATCTTCACCAAGAGTAGATTCCATTTTAAGAAGTCACTTTCGTTGCTCATCCCTAAGAAGCAACTCCTCATCCATTCAAGTTTCAGCATGAGATTGTAGCAATTCAGTCACATCTTCAGGCTAACTCTAATTCTAGTTCTCTAACTATTTTCACCACATTTCAGTTACTCCCTCCACTCAAGTGTTGAGACCCTCAGAGTCATCCATGAGGGTTGGAATCAACTTCTTCCAAACTCCTGACAATGTTCATATTTTGACCTCCTCCCACGAATCACAGATGTTCTTAATGGCATCTAGAATGGTGAATCCTTCCCAGAAGGTTTTCATTTTGCTTTGCCCAGATCCATCAGGAATCAGTACCTATGGCAACTATAGCCTTATGAAATGTATTTTTTAAATAGTAAGACTTGAAATTTGAAATTACTCCTTGATCCATGGGCTGAGGCATGCATGTTGTGTTAGCAGGCATAAAAACATTAATTTCTTTGTACAACTCCACTAGAGCTCCTGGGTGATCAGATGCATTTTGTCAAAGAGCAGTAATATTTTGAAAGGAATGTGTGTGTGTGTGTGTGTGTGTGTGTGTGTGTATTTTAGCAGTAGGCCTCAACAGTGGGCTTAAAATACTCAGTAAACCATGCTGTAAATGGATATGCTGTTATCTAGGCTTTGTTGTTCCATGTAGAGAGCACAGGCAGAGTAGATTCAGACTAATTCTTAAAGACTCTAGGACTTTTGGAATGGTCAATGAACAGTAGCTTCAACTTAAACTCACCCGCTATACTAGCCCCTAACAAGACAGTCAGCCTGTCCTTTGAAACTTTGAAGCCAGGCACTGACTTCTCCCTTCAAGCTATGGAAGTTCCAGATGGCATCTTTTTCCAATATAAGGCTGTTTTGTCTACATTGAAAACCTGTTGTTTAGTGTAACTGTCTTCACCAATTATCTTACCTAGATCTTCAGGATAACTTGCTGTAGCTTCTACATCGGTACTTGCTGTTTCATCTTGTACTTTGATGTTATAAAGATGGCCTCTTTCCTTAAACCTCATACACCAGTCTCTGCTGGCTTCACACTTTTCTTCTGCATCTTCCTCAACTCTCTCAACCTTCTTGGAAAGGAAGAGAGTTAGGGCCTTGTCTGGATTAGGCTTTGGTTTAATGGAATATTGTGGCTGGTTTGTTCTTTCTCCATGCCAACTAGAAGACTGTTTCACTTTCTTATCATTTGTGCGTTCTCTGGAATAGCACTTTGAATTTTCTTCAAGAACATTTCCTTCGCATCCACAACTTGGCTAACTGGTAGAAGTAGCCTAGCTTTTGACCTATCTCCACTTTCGACATATCTTTCTCACTAAGTGTAATCATTTCCAGCTTTTGATTTAAAGTGAGACATGAGACTCTTCCTTTCACTTGAACACTTAGAGGACATTGTAAGTTATTAAGTGGCCTAATTTCAATATTGTAGTGTCTCGGGGAATACTAAGGCCCAAGGAGAGAGAGATGGGGCAACAACAGGTTGTCAGGAGCGGTCAGAACACACACAACATTTATCAATAAAGTTTCGGGTGTGGTTCTTGGTGCCTCAAAACAATTATAGTAGAAACATCAAAGATCACTGATCACAGATCACCACAACAGATATATATTAATAATTTTTAACATTTGAAATATTTTGAAAATTACTGAAATAGAAACACAAACTGAGCACTTGTTTATTGGAAAAATGGTACAGACTTGCTTGACACAGGATTGCCACAAACCTTCAATTTGCAAAACATTTAATATCTGCAAAGTATGATAAAGTACAATAAAACGAAGTATGCCTGTACTGTATAAAAAATGGATTGGAAAAGGGAGGGAGTGGTGGCAAGGAAGTCGTAAGACTCTACTGAGACATTCCAAACACAAGGTAGGAAGGGCCCACCAGCTTTCATCCGGGAGCTACCAAGGAGCAACTGAATAAAAAACCGTTATTCAGCTTTTTAAAAATGTAGATCCCTGAGTCACACACAAGACCATTGTTGAACCAGAATCTCTGGGTGTGGGGACCAAGTATTTACATTTTCATCATTCTCTCCAGGTAATTCTTAACTCATTAACTAATTTAAATAATTACAAATACAAGAAAATAGAAGATCAATGAAGTCAGGGGTCAGCAAATGTTTTCTGTAAAGGGCCAGACAGTAAATATATTAGGTTTTATAGGTCTAAAGAATTTTAGGCTTTGCAGTCTCTGTCACCAGGACCAGTTATATAATTTGTAAGGCCCAATGCAAAATAAAAATGCAGAGTCCCCTTTTTAGAAATGATTAATATCTGCAAGATAGTTGCAGCTGAGCATTAAACCAAGCAGGAGATCATTCTAAAGGCTGGGGCTTTCTATGACCATACAGGTCTCACACCTGTGAAGCCAGCCCAGTCTATTACAACTGTTTGCCCCTGGCATTGTAGTGCAGAAGAATCCATAGACAAGCAAATGAATGGGCAGGGGGCAACAGGATTTGGTTCAGGGCTGTTGTCTGCCAACCCCAGAAGTAGACCATCTTTTAGCATGTCAGCATGCTCATAACATTCACAAAGTTTATGAAATGCTAACATAAAAAATAGAAAATAGGCCAGGCGTGGTGTCTCGTGTCTGTAATCCCAGGACTTAGGGAGGCTGAGGCGGGTAGATCACTTGAGGTCAGGCGTTTAAGACCAGCCTGGCCAACATGGCGAAACCCCAGAGACCACCCTGGCCAACATGATGAAACCCATCACTACTAAAAAATACAAAAATTAGCCGGGGTGGGGTGGTATGCACCTGTAATCCCAGCTACTTGGGAGGCTGAAGCAGGAGAATTGCTTGAACCCAGGAGGTGAAGGTTGCAGTGAGCCAAGATTGTGCCACTGCACTCCAGCCTAGGCAATAGAGCTAGACTGCATCAAAAAAAAAAAAAAGAAAGAAAAAAAAAAGAAAAAGAAAGAAAAGAAAAGAAAAAAAAAGGAAAGGAAAGGAAAGAAAGAAAATAAAAAATAATAACAATAAAATTGTTTATTATTTACTGAATAAATAAAAATTCATACAGGAGTTAATTTAGCTAGGTAAATCTTCAAATGAATTTTATTTATACTGATATTTTTACCAAATGCAAGAGAATGAAAAAGTTGCATTGCATGGAGAAAGAAACAGGGATGCTTAGATACCAAAAGGACATCGTGGTTCAGGATTTCTCTGATGCAAGCCTTGTTCTGGGTTTATCTCCCTCAGTTCAAACTCTTCAAAGAAATATATAATCTGTTCTTTCTACAAGATTATTCAAAAAGTAAAGACAGTTTTTGTGTTTGACTCAGAAATCAGATTATGGCAATAAGGAATTTTCTATCAGAGTAATCTAAGAATGATTTAGAATTCAATTGAAATTGGGAAAAAAAATAGCAACTTCCAACCAGCAATATCTAATCAGCTTTTTCCCTGATATAACATTCCAGCTATAACACTGTATGTTCTACTGTGTCTGACATGGTATTGCTGTCTCCTACCAAAAGGCCTTAGCTGCTCTCTCCACTAATAAAATTAAACCATTAAAAAAAAAAAAAAATCCAAGATAGTATATTTAAATGTAATAACATTTATGAAAAGCAACTAGCTCAGACACATAGCAGGTGTGCAAAAAATGTTTGCTTTACTCTCTTTAATGATAAAACCATACAAAACAGGAATTAAAAGAAAGACATTATCAGTTTATCAGAGGAAGAAAAAAATGCTTCCTGGCATTTTTTCCAGTCTTAATTGTTCTGGTGCCCATGGCCACGACTGTTTTAGAAAAACATATGCTGCACAGCTGCAAATGCAAACCTGATTACCTCTAAATTAACAACATGTAGGAGGCAACACTTGCAGCTGTGAGAGAGAACCCCGGTGCAACACAATCTCCCTAACATTTGTAACTATTTATTTTATTGTAAATGACTTTAAATAATCAAAAATCCCTAAAAAGAGATGAAACACAAAAAAAGCAATAAAACTCACCATTGCCACTTCTTTGTTCTTGACCAGCCACTTGGGGTCATTATCATCTGAGGCCAAGTTGTTTTTCTTTGTTGATCCTCTGGCACTAAAGACATGGTATCTATCAGCAGCTGCAAGAATCACAAAGGAGAGACTGCAGAGTCTCTCCTTCAGCAGCCAGGGAGCTGGCATTTCCAGCCTATACACCTCACATCAAACACGGGAAGTTGGAGAAGAGAAATCACAGCTGGGTATCTCTGCTTAAGTTTCCTTTTTGAGAGCCAACTAACACGCCATGTAATGAGAGGTCAGAAATCAGTCTGGGGGTGTGGGGGGTCATTTCCTCAAGAAGTAGCATTTCTTTCAACATGCACCAAAAGGAAGAAAAAGAAAGAAGGTTGTAGGTGACTTAGGGTCTGAACCATTTTTGGTTTGGCCTGAATGAAGACTAACACCTGAGTTGTGAAGAACAATTAGTAAATTCATCAATCAGAATTTTGCTGAGCTCAGCTGGGCATGGTGGTTCACACCTGTAATCCCAGCACTTTGGGAGGCCAAGGCAGGTGGATCACAAGGTCAAGAATTCAAGACCAGTCTGGCCAATATGGTGAAACCCCGTCTCTACTAAAAATACAAAAATTAGCTGGGCGTGGTGGCAGGCACCTGTAGTCCCAGCTACTCAGGAGGTTGAGGCAGGAGAATCGCTTGAACTTGGGAGGCAGAGGTTGCAGAGAGCCAAGATCACGCCACTGCACTCCAGCCTGGGTGACAGAGCAGGACTCCGTCTCAAAAAAAAAAAAAAAAAAAAAAAGAATTTTGCTGAGCTAATGTTCAGTGAATCTCATGTATCAATGGTGTCCTCCATACCATGTAAGAATCTTCAAGAGACCCAAAAAACTACAGACATACACCGAATAACAGACATTTTGGTCAATGACAGAAAGATGATAATACCATGTTTTTATTATAGCTTTTTGTTTGTTTGTTTAGAGACACCAGTATATACCATTGTGTTCCAATTGCCTGTACTATTCAGTGCAGTCACATGCTGTACAGGTTTGTAGCCTGGGAGCAATAGGCTATACCATCTAGCCTAAGTGTGTAGTAGGCCATGCCATCTAGGTTTGTGTGAGTACATTCTGTGATGTTTGCATGATGAAATCTCCCAATGGAGCATTTCTCAGAACATATCTCCATCATTAAGTGATGCATAACTCTCTATATAAAGGCTCTATGCTTGACCTAGAAGCTTTAACTCTATTGTTGTTGAGGAGGTAGGACATATTCTTACAAAACCATGGAGGACTGAGTACTAACTGATTTGGTAAAGATTCTAAGTGCTATGGAATTGGAAGATAGAGGAGAGTAGCGGGCAAGTTATGACTGTAAGTAAATTCCTTAACCTCTCTGAGTTCAGATTCCTCATCCATAAGATGAGTATTATGATGTGCACCTCATAGATTGTTGTGAAGATTACATGGGATTATGGAAGTGACTGGCACATAGTAGGCCTGCAAATTTTAGCTGACTCTGAATCTGAAGCAAATGTCTGGAGAATCCAGCAGGGGAAAACATGAGTCTGTGAACATGGCATTTTTATTTGGCAGCAAGGAGACTGGGCCAATAGGAGCAAAGGATTTGTGTTGGCCTGTACCATGAGGTCCAAGGGCAGCAGCAGTTGTACAGCCAGGTATAGTGATAGACTGTTGATCATGAAGGCAGGAGAACTTACTGCTGGTGTGTGACTTAATAAGGCAGAGGCTGCCAGCTTTTCTTCAAACATCATGGTCTCGTCGTGTACCTGGGCATGGGTGGATCACGTGCTGAGACTTCCTTGCAGTTAAGCATGGTCATGTGATTGTGAACCAGGCAACAAACATGGGTAGAAATAATGTGTTCCAGCCAGGCACAGTGGCTCACGCCTGTAATCCCAGCAATCTGGGAGTCCGAGGTGGGCAGATCACCTGAGGTCAGGAGTTTGAGACCAGCCTGGCCAATATGGTGAGACCCCCGTCTCTACTAAAAATACAAAATTAGCTGGTGTTGGTGGTGCACGCCTGTAATCCCAGCTACTCAGGAAGCTGAGGCAGGAGAATTGCTTGAACCCAAGAGACAGAGGTTGCAGTGAGCCAGGATCACACCATTGTACTCCAGCCTGGGCAAAAAGAGTGAGCCTCCATCTCAAAAGAAAAAAAAAAAAGAAAGAGAAAGAAAGAAAAGAAAAGAAATAATGTGTTCTGCTTCAGGACTAAGCCCATAATAGCCTCTTCTACAGGTTCTCCTTCCCTCTTTTCCTCTTCCAGCTGACATAGACAGAACTTCCAGCAGGACCTCGAATGTTAACATGTTACAGATGCCAGAACCTCTGTCTACCTAAGACCCTCAGTGACTTTGTGAATCAGAGTCTCACCTCCAACCTGGAAGCATCCTGGACTGTTACATGAACAGGAAATAAACTTCATTGTGCTGCTACTTGTAGTAGTCTTATTATTACTGTGATGTAACATAACAATTCTAGCTGATGGTGCCAGGGATCTGCATGACGGAAGCAGTGCTTTAACAAAATGGCGTACCTGGGATTAAAGAAGGAATAATAAAATCACTGGCATTTATCAAGTACCTATTGAATGTTTTAAATAATAATAACTTACATAATTCTTACTATGTGCCAGCAACTGTTGCATGCACTTTATGAATATTAACTTATGTTCTCCGAACTCTATTAGGTGGGTGCTATCGTTGTTCACATTTCACAGATGGGTAAAGAGAGGTATAAAGTGTTGAAATAACTTGCCCAGGATCACATAGCTATATATATAAAACCTCGTTTGGTTCTTCCAACAACTAACAACTCTATGAAGTAGAAGTTACCATCCCTATTCTGAAGATGAGAAAACCAAGACTAAGAAGCCTTGAGTACACTTAAGGACATACCGCAAAGAAGTTGTAGTCACTGTGCTTGGATCCCAGGAACTCCAGAGCCTGTGTCCTCTCACCCTGCCACGCTCCCTCAGGGTCTGCAGGTCAGGAGTTCAACCTGGAGGCTTCTTGGGAACTAAAGAGGCAGAGGGAAAATGTTATTTACCCTTTATTGGCAGAGCTAATTATTCAGTGGGTTAATCTACCTCCCCATCTTTCATTAGATTTATTGCCGCTTTCCAGTAGAATAAATAATAGGCTTGAATTTCACCAATCTGTGAGAACATCTTACGTTTCCTGGGGGGATTCAAGGCTTTTTTTCAGCGTTATCCTATGAGAGTGGCTCAAACCTAGACAGGGGGCCTCTGAAGGCATCGAATTAATAGAGAGATGGGTTCATTAACAAATCTTTTAGAAGCTACTTTATAATAAATTGCCTTTTCTTCTATTTTAAAGAAAATCAGCAGCAATAACACAGAAAGACACTGCAGGCAGGCCCCCAACAGCTGTCCTTTGTTGAGGGTAGAAGAGCGGTTACTGGGTGCAGCTGGCAGGCTTGTCTTCTGTTCTGGCCTTGTCTCCACACCTGTGCCTCCTCCCCGGCAGCTGTCACTCTCCACCTGGTCCCCGCCTCTGGTCCCATCCAAATCAGGATACATTTAAATAAGTAATTTTCAGCCACACTGTTTGATTATACAGTAACATGAACGCATTTTAATCCATTACTTCAACAGTATTTGTATTTTAAGGCTTTTATCTGTGTCTGATTTGGGGGCAAAATCCATAATTCCCTATTAACTGAGATTTATGTTGTCCCCTGACAGGTAGAGAGCTAACTATCTGAAAAGCCTGTACTAGACCCGTCAAATCACATTGATTGATTGATTGATTGATTTGCTGGTAATTTCATTCAGAGCAGAGATTGTATCTTACTCAAGTTTTATCATAGACCTTATCAAAGTTCCTGGCAAGGAAATATGCAATAAATGTTTATCAAAGGAAATTAATAAAAGAGTGAGTGATGATGAACTAGAACGACACAACAGTGGTTTTCTGCCCCTCAAATACTCTCTCACACACACATGCACACACACACAAGTATGTGCACATACAGGCATTACACACACATACATATCACACACAACACACACATGAACACACAAGTGCATACACACACACAGATACCATACACATCACACCATTGACATACAAGTGCATGCATATACAGCCACCACACATACACACATACACATCACAAATACACAAGTCCATATATACAGGCACCACGCATACACATCACAAACATACAAGTGCATACATACAGGCACCACACATACACATGCACACACATGTGAACACACATACAAGTACATGCATACACACAGACACTACATTTACATACACATCACACAGACATCACACACATACCATAAATGTATGATACACACAGACGCCATATACATCACATACACATATACAGAACACACACATCACCAAGACACACATATGCCCACACACAAGTGCATGCAAACACAGACATCACACACACATGCATATCACCCACACATATACACACATGCACACACCACACACACGTAGTTTTCTAAGGACTGGCTCAGGAATAGCTGCAAGGGACCCCTGCTTGGAATAGGAGGTAACAAACAATGCTAGCCCTTGTCACAAAATTCCTTCAGAATAGGAATCCTCCACTCTCCTCCCCTTCATGGGCAGGAGTACCGCAGGGCTCCGTCCTACATCTCCCCGAACAACAGGTCAGTCCAACCCTCCTGTTGCTCAAGACACTCAGGTATATATTTTGTGCTTCTACAGCACGTAAATTCCTTCCAGTCAGTACGGAGTGTTTTGCTAGCCCTTACTCTGTCATTCTCAGTTAAATACTGTTACCTCTTCTCTTATCTTCACCTCTGGTAATGGAGTCTCTAACAAGATGTTATGAAAAATCACTGTGTAATTAACAGAGGCATTATGATATCCTTGACCATAAATCTAGCGATGTACCAGGTAAATAAAAGTAGAATGGCAACAGCTGATATATTTTAAGACTTTACTATGCCAGTACGCTACCCTCACTTCCTTGTTTAATCCTCCCAACAATTCATTAAGGTATGTGTTATTATTGTTGTTCTTTTTTATAGATGAGTCTTGGAGACATTAAATTGCCCACACTCACACAATGGGCAAGCTGGAACTAAAATTCATAAAACCTGACAACAAAGTAAATGTTCTTACTACCAGTATACCAGCTATTCTGAATATACCAGTTATCTAGTACAGCGGAGACAATATCGGCTTGGAGTCCAAAGACCATGGTTTAAATCCTGATTTTGCCACAGGCTATTTTGGGCAAGTTCCTTAACCTCTTTATTTCCTCATCTATAAAGTTCAGATAACAATAATTAATTTATAGGTTTATTGTAGGAATTACAAGAGGTAACACATGAGCTGGGTGTAGTGGCATGCACCTATAGTCAGCTTCTTGGGAGGCTGAGGGGGGAAGATCACTTGAGCCCAGGAGTTCAAGTCAAGCCTGGGTAACCCAGCAACACCCTGTCTCTTAAAACAAAACAAAACAAAAAAAGAGATTCAAGCACTTTGGGAGGCTGAGGTGGGCAGATCACTTGAGGTTGGGAGTCCGAGTCCAGCCTGGTCAACATGGCAAAACCCCATCTCTACTAAAAATACAAAAAATTAGCCAGGCATTGTGGCATATTCCTATAATCCCAGCTGCTTGGGAGGCTGAGGCACAAGAATCACTTGAATCTGGGAGGTGGAGATTGCAGTGAGCCAAAATTGTGCCATTGCATTCCAGCCTGGGTAACAGAGTGAGGCTCTGTCTCAAAAACAAAAAAAAAAAGAAAAAAAAAACCAAGAGGTAACATACACAAAGCATCTTATTACCATAGTGTTTGACACCTGGAAGGGGGTAGTTACAGTTAAAGCCTCCTTCATTTTTCCCACCCCACTGTTTGTAGCTCTCATCCATTGACCAGATGTGAGAGAAAAATGTATTCAGTTCTCTGTGTCCCCAAAATACTAGATCACCTCAACCTGTTGACCAGGTTGAACCATTTTAAAACAAAAGCAATATTTCTATCTCACAGGAAACACAGGGCAGATAGTCTTCACCAGACACTGCAGGAAAACAGGGATAGAGAGGTGGTATTTGTCCTGCACAGACCTACCCCTCCTTACTGGTTGGTGACGCCTCATCTAGAGAATTTCATGCAGCCAGTCACTTTTCTTCTCAGTTAGATTTGAGGCACTCTTCATGAGAATCATCAAAGCTACTAATTCCTCCAGTTATTGGCACATGATGTGTTGAAAGCTAATGATTCTTGACTTCTTACAGATATGGTCGAGAACAGCAAATGTTTCCTTTCTGCTTATTAAGAGCGCAGAAATTTTGGATAAATGTAAAGCGGCATAAGAAAGTTGTATCTATACAGAAGCAGAGTCAAGAATGATTGTATCATATGGTAAAATAATTAAAACAGTTGATACCTATACATGGGTTTCAATTACCTGAGTGTTTACTTAAAAGCAGGTTTTTCGTCTAGCTGATAGAGCTAACTGTCCCAATTATTAATATTCATTTAGAATTTAGACACAGTCAGGATTAACACCTGCTGAAATATGATATTGTATCTTGGCTCAAGAATAGATTGCTTGTGAAATATAATGACTGGATTTCAGGTAAGCAAATGCAAACAGAAATGTTGGTCTATTCAAACTTCCTTTCCCTGGCTTGAGATTTGTTAATTTAATTGATATAAAGCAATACTCTGTTGTATTAAAAATCATGTTTTTATAAAAAACAAGATAGTTTTATAATAGAAGTAGAGACCATAAAATGTGTTTATGCACAGTGTTTAAACCAATACCCAACATACAGTAAGCAGTCACTAGCCAGAAGCTATTTACAATACTTGCAGAAGTACTAGAAATGATAATAGTTGTATCTATCACTTATGTGCCAGGCACTAAATATATTTATTTATATACATTTATAATTTCAAAACAAGGCCTATCCACAGATCAAGATTATCATTACCATTTTACAAATGAGCAAACAGGTTCAATAAAATATTAAGTCCACTAAGCAGTAGAGCTGAGACGTGGAGTCTAGGACTAATTCCACAGCTCGCCCAGGCCTTGCTCTGCAACACCAGGCTGTGCTGAACAGGATTAACTGGTCAATGAGCAAGGTTGTCTCAGGACCTTACCCACCGGAAACCCACCCTGTTTGGACATCGAAGGAGACCCAGTACCCTGGCCATCTTGGCCTCTCCATCCCCTTTCCTCGCGTCCCTGCCACCTCCCTTCTTTTCCACCCTGGGAAAATCGGGCTGAGAGATGGAGAACGCTGGGGCTGAGGAGAGGGGGCTTGGAGGCTGGAGGTGGGTTCGGACATGGCTCTGGGTAAAAGCACATGTGTGTTTCTTGGTTAAAGTTAGAATGCTCTGGCAGAAGGGGTGCTGTGAGTTGCCAAAAGCCAGGAGGGCATTTTCCTCTTTGCTGAGCGGCTGATGCGAGTAGACAGATCCCTATTCTTTGAAGCTGGTCTGCTTTGTTTACAATTATGCCCTAGTCATTAGCCAACGGGGACTTTGGGAGTAGCTTGTTCTGGGAATACTTCCTGTCAGGTTTTTCCCAGCCTGTCTTTGGAATGCCTCTTCAATCCACTTCATGACTCCAGGGGTGGTCCAATGTGCCCAAAGGGACTCTGCCTTTGTGCTTAAAAGGATTCCCAGCACTCAACTTCAAAAATAGCTTGGGGCTTACTAAAACCTCATTGAAAGAGTCCCTGCTTTTGCTTAAAAACACAAGTCTGGCCTGGTCTCTACAAGTGACTCATAAAGAATTATTTTGCTACTTGCTTTTTAAATTATATGTCACTGTCAGGTACTAATCTGTATGCTTATTTTGGAAACCCTGAGAAATGGCTACTAGAGTTCCTCTGTCTGTGTGAGGAACCTTCAAGCTTCCAAGGAGAAACAGCAACGGGACTTTGGTTTTGACAGTCAGACACCCAGGAGACTGGGCTTAGCACTCCTGAGCTAAGAGGAGACTCAAGGCTGCCCTGCTTTCCTGAAAGAGCAGAGGAGGAGGAAAGAAAGAAGACACACTGGTTATCAGGAACCACCCTGAGGGAAAGGCAGCCAAGGACAGGGCCTGTAGGGGGATCCAAACTGATGGACACTTGTGAATAAATATCACACACGATGGAGCCTCAAATGGCACCTGGCCCAGGCCCAGGGAAGCCTTTCTAAATTCCTCAGGGGATGACACTGTAAACTGGAAAAGCCAGACTCACCTACGATGGAGGCCACAGCAGCAGCCACGGTTGATAGTAGCTTGTTACATTAAGGGTTAACACCAGGTATTCAATGAGCTGCCTAGACCCTGTGGGTAAGGAGATGAGGAGATAACACTGAGAGGGTGGGGAGATCCAACGAAATACTATTGTCACTGTTGCCCAAGCCACAGTGATTTCCATGGTCAAGGGCTGGGATCTGGGACATTCCAATTTCTTACTATGCTGTCAGTGAGGACTAGGTCAGCTCCTTTTCCCTTCCTGCCACCTGTGCTTACCCCTACTGAGCTCCCCACGAGGCCTCCATCTTTTCTCAGTCGTGAGTCTGACTCTCCACTGAACTCCATTTTCATCTCCAAGTTCATTCCTTTGCTGGTGATGTGACATCACATGCTCCAACTGTACTTGCCACCAGGGAGATTGGAGCTGCCCCATTCCTGGAGTCCTAGTGCTCTTAAGCCCCAGGCATTCCATGAGAGAAGCCTCCTTCTGCGAAGTCCCATGAGCACCGCATGCTGGGTGGTCAGATGTGCACCAAGAACTGATTGTGTGAAGTGGTGTGGGCGGGGGAGGCACAGACCCTGGGCAGGAATCAAACATAAAGGTTCTATCCACATAACAGGCAGATTGTCCAGATGTCCCATGCAAGGGCCTCGAAGAGATGAGGTTGCAGGCAGACCAAGGAGAAGGCGGAGGAGGGGAGGGGAGGAAGTACTGAAACAGAGCTCTTAGAAAGATGCTCGCTGCTAGGCAACAACCATCACCTCCTCTAGAAGGCATGGACAGAACCAAGTAAAAGTGTAAGAGCTTTGCCATTACCCTTCCAGGCGATTTGCTTTTAGTGTCTTTGTAACACTTGGAGTTCGCATCTTACTCAAAATCTCTCCCGTGTCTGCTTCCCTGGCGAAGTCTGTCTTGCTTTTTGCATCTGTGCCCCCTCTATAACTCCTACATCCCTTAGGAACCTGGTCTTCCTGGGAAAGTGTCTTTCACACATACCCCCACCTCCGCCTGCCATCTCACCCACTGCACACACTCAAAAATTCCCCAGCCCCCCAAACAGTGGGTAAGACGAATCCCTTAGGACAAAAAGGTGCCTCACCTACCTGAAGAGCAACCTGGATTCTGCAGACTGAGGGAGGCAGCTCTGTTTCAGGGCTCTGCAGTCCCTGAAGTAAGATGAGATGCAAAGCTGGGAGGAGAAGGGTCAGGGTCAGCTGCCCCTTCCACACTCCCACGCTGAGCCTCAGCATCTCTGCTGCCTGAGTGGTAGCCCTATCTGAATGCCTAGGGCCTGGGTCCTTGAGGATTAGGCCCAAACCCAATAATCACCAAGGAGCTGCAGAAAGCCGACTTGGTGAGTCTCCTGGTGATATCATTGCAGCCAGAGAGCACACACAGGGTGCAAGCAGTCAGATGAGACAGCCAGGACAGGAGGGGCTTCAGCACTTCCACAACACCACAAAGACCCTCACATGCTCATTTTGGCAGGGCACAGTGGCTCACACATGTAATCCCAACACTTTGGGTGGCTGAGGTGGAGGATCACTTGAGCCCAGGAGTTTGAGACCAGCCTGGGCAACATAGTGAGACCCCATCTTTACAAAATATAAAGTTAAAAACATTCTCTGGGAATGGTGGCATGCTCCTGTAGTTCCAGCTACTTGAGAGGCTAAGGTGGGAGAATCGTTTGAGCCCAGGAGTTTGAGGCTGCAGTGAGCTATGATCGCGCCACTGCACCACTCCAGCATGAGCAACTGAGTGAGATCTTGTCTAATAACAAAGCAAAACAAAAAGCTCATTTTTTAATTGTTTTGTTTTTTGTTTTAAATAGAGATGAGTTGCCCATGCTGGCCTTGAACTCTTGAGTGTGAGTGATCCTCCTGCCTTGGCCTCTCAAAGTGCTAGGATTACAGATGTGAGCCACCACATCCAGCCAGAAAGTTCTTTTTAAAAGGGGAGAAACAACAGTTCCAGAAGGGGCTTTGATAAATTATTTTATTTTTAAAAAATCAGATTAAAGCAAGGAACGTCAAGAGCTGGGTGAAAGCGAGCTGGATGAAGAGCTTGCGTGTCCATCCCCTTGCTGAAATGTGGTAAGCCTGCCCTCATCCCATCAGTTGGACAACTCTCCACTGAGCCTACCCATTCTCCATGATTCTTGCTTTTCCTCAGCTAAGGCCCTGGGTGCAGGCCTAGCACTGTGGGGGGCCTCTGGGATGATGACATGTTCTCATTAATTCCTCAGGAAGCAGTGTTTGCAGTTGGGAGACATGACTTCCATCCCGCTCCTTATAAAGTCATATGTTTTTCTTGAATAAATGCTAAATCAAACTAGTCTTTCTGTTTTTTCCCCTCAATTCATAACCTCATCATTCCACAAATAAAATGATGCCTTCAAAGCCTACAGACTGCTTTGCAGGGTGGTCTAGGAGAGATGCTGCCTGAGCTGGCCTGTGGCTCCAAACTCATCGCTGGAAAATCACAGCTGCCCTCTCCCCAGCCACTCTCTTCTCATGAGGAAAGGTAAGTCCCGCTGCCCTTCGTCTCCCCCAGGCCTGCTTACATTAAAGGGTTGGGAGTCAGCCTCCTGCTGTGAAAGGAATAGGGGTTCTGGAGTATCTCAGATCCGTATCAAATCACAGCTTTGCCGCATAATTGCCCTCTGATCTTGGGAACTTTCTCAACTTCTGTAAGCTTCTGTTTTCTTATCAGTAAAAGGGAGATAACAATACCTATCTCGAGGCACTGTTATGATAAAAGACCTGTCATAAAATAAATGCTTAGAAAATGGGAACTATTATTGTTCAAGTTTTATTGTATTTCCTCAATCGTTATTCTCTCCATTTACATAATTGTTTACCTAATTGAAGTAAAACACCGCTCATTATAGTGTGCAGGTAATAGAGGATTTGGCTTAAATAAATTTTCTGCCTAAATTAAGTCTTTTAGAACCACCGATTTTCACTTTCAGGTCATGCTGTAGAAAATAATTCTAGATCAAGTTAGAATATGTTCCAACCTTAGCAAGCAACCATGTACTTTCATTATTTAGCATCCTTCATTATTCTAAGTAGTTCTTATTATATAAGTGGGTTGAAGGCACACTGTGTGTCAAAAGAACCAAAACCAAAATAAAATCTTATAAAATAGCAGATCTTATAGTTTCCTTCTTTTTCCTAAAGGAAGGAAGGGGAAGATCACAGGTAAAACCAGATGCTTTTGTAAATTGATGAAGATGTTTGCTGCATGTGGCTCCAAGAGACTGAAATTAAAAGGGCAGGCTGGGTGCAGTGGCTCACGCCTGTAATCCCAGCACTTTGGGTGGCCGAGGCAGGTGGATCACAAGGTCAGTAGTTCAAGACCAGCCTGGCCAATATGGTAAAACCCCATCTCTACTAAAAATATTAAAAAAATTAGCCGGGTGTGGTGGCAAGCGCCTGTAATCCCAGTTACTTGGGAGGCTGAAGCAGAGAATTGCTTGAACCCGGGAGGTGGAGGTTGCAGTGAGCCGAGATTGCGCCATTGCACTCCAGCCTGGGTGACAGAACGAGACTCCGTCTCAAAACAAAACAAAACAAAACAAACAAAACAAAAACAAAAACAAAAACAAAAAAACAAAAAGAAAGAAAAAGAAATTAAAAGGGCAGGGTGAGGTGTCTTATGTCTGTAATCTCAGCACTTTGGATAGCCGAAGCAAGATGATTACTTGAGTCCAAGAGTTTGAGACCAGCCTAGGCAACATAGACCTCATCTCTACAAAACATTTAAACAATTAGCTGGGCATGTTAGTACATGCCTGTTATCCCAGCTACTAGGGAGGCTGAGGCAGGAGAATCACTTGAGCCCAGGAAGTTAAGGTTGCAGTGAGCCATGTTCGTGCCACTGTACCCCAGTAAGAACCTGAAGAAAGAAGAAAGAAAGAGAGAGAGAGAGAGAAAGAAAAAGAAAGAAAGAAAGAAAGAAAGAAAAGAAAGAAAGAAAGAAAGAAAGAAAGAAAGAAAGAAAGAAAAGAAAGAAAGAAAGAGAAAGAAAGAAAGAAAGAAAGAAAGAAAGAAAGAAAGAAAGAAAGAAAGAAAGAAAGAAAGAAAGAAAGAAAGAAAGAAAGAGAAAGAAGAAGAAGGAAGGAGGGAGGGAGGGAGGGAAGGAAGGAAGGAGGGAGGGAGGAAGGAAGGAAGGAAGGAAGGAAGGAAGGAAGGAAGGAAGGAAGGAAGGAAGGGTGGGTCATGAAATGCAGATGCTCTTTAGAGACAGTGGAGACAAGCATTTTCTAGATGTTTTGCCTGAATGGAGACAAGCAAAAGCTTCCCAGAAGGGAAAGAGGTCTTTAGTGCTGTCTCTAAACTCACTAGATGAACTGAAGAGACTGTTTTTTGATTTATGGGGAAAAGTTACTATTGTAAACCCATTCCTTTCTCATCTCTCCCAATGCAGAGAGAGATTACAAAAACAAAACAAACAAAAAAACAAAAAATCCTCTCTTATTTGGGTATAAAGTAGATACTAAGCATTAAGTACTAAAAAAGAAAGTGCTAGAATGGGTTAATAGCATATTTATTGCTCACCTATACTATACAAAGTGCTCTCACATCTCATTATTTATTTTAATCCTCACACTAGCTCTATGAGACAGGATTTATTATTCCTATTTTACAGGTAAGAAAACTAAGATTCAAAAATGTTAGGTGACTTGTGCAAAGTTACACAGCTTATGAGAGTCCGCGCTAAGATTCACATCCAGGTCCTTCAAATTCAAAGTCGTAGTCTTTCCAAAGAAAGGCAAATGAGTACAGAAATAACTAATTAGTAAACTATTACAATTGAAATGGGGCAAGTGAAGAATATCTTTACTCTAAAGACAAAGAAACTAAAGTCCAGAGATGCAAAATCATGTGCTTAGGGTCACACAACTTGTTAACGGCAAAGCCAAGTTTAGAATCTAGGACTCTTTTTACTACTCTTTGTTGACCCTTGAGGAATCTCCGGGGACAGTGTAAAAGCATGCTCCTCTTGTTCAGCATGAATGAAAAGACTGGGTTTCTTCTCCTGTTTTCTTGACTTGGATCTTGTGATAGAGTCTGTGACTGGTGCTGGACATGAGTCTCTAAGGGAGCTAACTTCTGTAAAACCAGCAAGCACCACTGATGGTGTCTTTGGCTTTATTGTTCCAGTTTCTGCTAAGAACCTTCGATCTTTCTTATATCTTTACCATGTCAATATGACTCTGATAGGAAGGCACTGAAAGCAACTACTATTTCTGTTTTGAAATTTAGTTTTGTTCTATTTAAATTGTTCAGATGTAATGAAGGACCAACTGAAAATCATTACAACCGTAACATATTAGAAAGGAACATGTAAACCTTAGTAAGAATTATAAGAATACCTAAAACAGCCGGGCGTGGTAGCTCATGCCTGTAATCCCAGCACTTTGGGAGGCCGAGGTGAGCAGATCACGAGGTCAGGAGATCGAGACCATCCTGGCTAACATGGCGAAACCCCGTCTATACTAAAAATACAAAAAATAAATAAATAAATAACCAGGCGTGGTGGCGGGCACCTGGAGTCCCAGCTACTCGGGAGGCTGAGGCAGGAGAATGGCGTGAACCCGGGAGGCAGAGCTTGCAGTGAGCGGAGATCGCGCCACTGCACTCCATCCTTGGCAACTGAGCAAGACTCCGTCTCGAAAAAAAATAAAATAAGAAAGAATACCTAAAGTAGTCTACATTAATGTCTTTAAGAGCATTCCCATCTCTGAGAGAGGTCTGCATCGTATTTTAGTGCTAGCACACAGCCACAGTTTGCATAGCTTTTAAGCAGAAAGGCAGTGGAGTTAAATGCCCAGATAACAATTCTCATCCTGCCGTTTGTTTGGCAAGTTTCTTCAGTTCCCTAATCCTCAATTTCTTATCTATTAAGTAGAGGCTAATAAGAACTATAATAGAGGCTGCTAGTTTCCTTTCCAATAACCATTCTCCCCTCCTTCTTTGCTAACTGAACCCTAATTTTATTTGGGATGGCAATTTGTCCAGTACATTTCTAGCCCTCCTTTGCAAACTCTGGATAGCAAATGAGGTGTTAAGTGGAAGTCTCCATATTGGGATTCCAAAATTTTTCTAGGCTGAATGTGGTGGCTCAAACCTGTAAAAAAAAAACCTCCCAGCACTATGGGAGGCCAAGTTGAGAGAATCACTTAAGTCCACGAGTTCAAGACAAGTCTGGGCAACATAGGGAGACCTTGTCTCTAAAAATAATTTAAAAATTAGTTGAGTGTGGTGGTGAGTGCCTGTGATCCCAGCTACTCAGGAGGCTGAGGAAGGGGGATCACCTGAGCCCAGGAGGTTGAGGCTGCCGTGAGCTGCTGTTTCCCTAATTTTCTTTCTTCCTGTCTAGAACTCGAATATGGTAGCTGAAACTCCAGCAGCCTTCTTGAATCATGAGGCGAGAAGTCCTGTACCAAGGGTGGTAGAAGAGAAAAGAAAGAAGGAACCCAGATCTGTGACAAACTGAAGTCACCGTACCTGCCCTGGGCCACCCACATCTAGATTTCTTTTACGTAAAAAAGAAGTAAATCTTTATCTTAATACACTTATTTTGATTTATCTGTAACAACAAGGTTTTTTGGGGTTTTTGTTTGTTTGTTTGTTTGTTTTTGAGACAGAGTCTCACTCTCATTGCCCAGGCTAGAGTGCAATGGCGTGATCTCGGCTCACTGCAGTCTCTGCCTCCTGGGTTCAAGCAATTCTCCTGCCTCAGCTGCCCGAGTAGCTGGGATTACGGGCACACGCCACCACGCCCAGCTAATGTTTTGTATTTTTAGTAGAGAAGGGGTTTCACCGTGTTGGTCAGGCTGGGCTTGAACTCCTCACTTCAGGTGATCTGCCTGCCTTGGCCTCCCAAAGTGCTGGGATTACAGGCATGAGCCACTGCTCCTGGCCCTCCCTGTGGTCCTATTTTACACAGTCATTTGGTTCAGCTGAATATCATTTTTTAAAGCCACATTGAAATCAAAGTGTTTTCCCAGGCTCTTAGAGTGCCCGGGTCAAGAATGCTGACAATCTGCTGTCAGAGAGAGAGGCTGTCCGCGTTACCCCCTATCAGCCCTCCCAGTCATCACTTGCATAAGAACCAGCAGGCAATCCGCTGCCTTGTGACAAGCACTGTGACTCCGGGAGGGAGCCAAGTGCTATGAATGAAACCCCGTAAAAGGTCACTTTATATAAGAGGAAATGTTGGCGTCACCCAGAGCACATACACAATTTTGAATTAAAAGCCGGTTTGCTGGATGCAGAAGTACATCTACTTATTAGAGATCCCACTCTTTTTTCTCCCCATCCTTTCATTAAAAGTTATTACAAGTTCTGAAATCTTTTCCAAGTTAAATCCTTAAGTAAAAGAAGCACACAAGAAAACATTGTGTGGTTTGAAGTTCTTAATATCTTAGGTAGGTCAAAAACTGTTATTTATGGTTTAATTTGGAGCTATGTGAATTGCATTCACCTAGTTCCCCAGGAGGGCATCAACAAATGTTATCACCCCATGTATTAGGATCTCACCAGTGCCCGTAGATCCACTACCCTCAACAAACCTTTTTCAGAAAATATTTCTCCCAACACCTACACAGGCTACAAAAGCTAGGCAGCTACCTCCTCAAGTAACTGTATAAACATTCAAATCACTTCAACATTTTTCAACTCCACAGATAATTTCAGTACCTGAGGGTGACTAGCAACAGGAAACATTCCATGAATATTTTAGGAGTCATAAGATAAAATCAATTCCAAATGGCTTTTTTAAAAGAATATATTCTAATAATCACATTTTAAAATAAGTCCATTTCAAAATATACTTCTGGAGGAGAAGGAGGAAGAAGAGGAAAAAAAACAAAAGAAAAAAGAAAAAAGAAAATGTGTGTGTCTGTATATATGTACCCACACACACATACACATACTCTGGTTTCTGCTGTGAATGTGCCTATTTCCTGAAGTTTTGTTAATCCATGTGGATTCTATTTGAAAAGGCTAAAACGTGATTAACTTTGGGTTTTGTTTTTTTTTTCCCCCGAGACAAGGTCTCACTCTGTTTTCTAGGCTGGAGTGTAGTGGTGCAATCAGAGCTCCCTGCATCCTCAAACTCCTGGACTCAGGCGGTCCTCCTGCCTCAGCCTCCCAGGTAGCTGGGACCATAGGTATGTGCCATCACATCGGACTATGTTTTTTATATTTTGTAGAGACGGGTTCTCACTTTGTTGCCCAGGCTGGTCTTGAACTCCTGACCTCAAGTGATCCTCCTGCCTCTGTCTCCCAAAGGGCTGATATTACAGGCATGCGCCATTGAGCCTGGCCATGATTCCGTTTTTAAAACTATAGAATTAAACAGTTTACTTTCAATCTCATTTATACTAATTTTCAATCTCATTTCAATCTAATGTTTCTGGGGAAAAGATGTGATGAATCTTTTCATCTAAATGCTGAAAAGACTATAAATGATGTCCGAATGCTTTGAGGGATTATTTGCAAGAATAACAACACCTTGGATTTATGTAAACTGTCTTTCAGGCTTTACAAAGCAGTGGTACAGTATTGAAAGAGCATTAATTAAGAATCATGGAAACTGGAATTGGGTTCTAATCATGTCTTTAACTGCCTGTGTGACCTTGGGTGGCTAACTGACACCTCCTCACTTCATTTTTTTTCACTGTAAAATGGGGAAGAATGGATGCTACATCATCTAAACTTCCAAAATGCCATGATCAACTCTGATTTCAAACTCAGTATTTCTGCAGGTAGGAGAGAGATGATTGCCTAACATTTTTTAGAACACAAACTCAAACCAGGGTCCACCAGCTGTTAAGACAGCCATGAAGCTCAGGTCTTCCAGCAGCTACCTGGCACTACTTACAGGCATCAGGGATTTCGTTTGAACCTCTGGCAATAATTACAATTATTCCGTAGTGAGCCAGCACATCGTGGCAAGGATTACATGCTTTCTCACGCCTGCAAATGCAACCCATATACAAATGCAATCCACCTGAGGAGTCTCCTTTTCTGTCAGAAACTAAAAAAGTAAGTCACTGAATTGTTCTCCCACTGAGACCAGAGTCATCCCCTCCAGCGGTGGTGTTGAAATGTAGCAACAGGAAATTACAAAGGGACCTGGCACTGTCACAGACCACTACTTTGTCATAGGTGTTCGGGCAGGACAGGCCTCACCCTCAAAGCAGGGCACTCAAAGCTCTAAGGAAGCCACTCTGCCCAGGGCTGCTTCAAACTCTTAGAGATCAGGTTCCGCACCAAAAAACTGACAAGCCCGCCTTCACATGCCATGAAAAGTTACCAGCGAGAAGAGTAAAAACAGTAATTATAATACACACACACAATGTATATATTTGAGGGTTCCTTGGAAGGATCATTAAAGGCAGGTGTTTACCAACTACAGCCAACCAACTGCAGCCAAGCTTTGTAGAAACGAACATTTCTTTAACAACTAAAAACCAAAAAAAAAAAAAAAAAAAAAAATGAGGGAATATGCCTAAAATTGCTACAAGTTTGGCTTCTTTGGCTGTGATTAGTCACAAAGCTGGTCTGCAGTTTTGAGGTCGTGAGTCAGCCCTGACGGGGTAAGCCACACTACTGGTTAGAATTTGCTACGGCAAAGTTCAAAATACTTGCAAAATAAGTCAGCTGTATGAACTATCAGCTTCTGGAGAAAGCCAGTTGAGGATAGTAACATAATTAAAACTTTGAAACTCCCCAAGGGTCATTTCCTGTTTCTTTCTCTCCCATACTTGAATACTCATTTATCAGTTGCTTTGGAAGCACAGGATGTCTGGTCTTAAAAGACGGCAGTATGTGTTTGCTCACTCCATTATAAACGACTTTGGCAGGCCTTAAGAGTATACAACATAACCGCGTTGACTATTTTTTCAAGTTTTCATTTCCGGAGCCTAACTAAATATCAAATGCTTCAGGTGAATGCTCTGGCAAAAAGCAAGCCATTCTCACATCGACTGTATCTCCGAAGCAGCTAATTCTGACTCTGTGTCTAGGAGTAACAAAGTGGACCTCTTTATCCTCAGGTCCTTCAAGATAAAATCAGAATCTGAACAATCCTCAAACCAATTGGATTTGCCCACAGCAACAGTCTATCCCATATCATCTAAATTTCCAGTGTTCTGGCCCCCACTGCTGCCATCTTTGATAAACAGACTTACTTTGTAGGCAAGTAAGGCTAGAGCTCTGGAACACTCGCACCATGACATCTGATTATGGCCTTTCTATGTAGCTGATAAGGGCTTCCCACCAGGTCTTTGAGAGAAAAGCAAGTAAGAATATTTTGCTGAATAGATTCATATGGTCAATGAGTTCATTATTCACGTTTTCCTCCGTCAATAAGTTGACATGATTCCTTCCACTTTACCATAAATATAAATTTGGGTCAAATTCTATAAAAAACTAGAAATTACTTGATACTATTTTTTTAGTTACAGTAACATCCTGTTTCCTTTTCTTTTTAAAATTTTTATTTCTCTTTTTTGGAATGGTTTGCATTTTTTAATACCCCTTTGTCAGAATCTTAAAAAAGAAAATTAGAGATGGGGTTCTTGCTATGCTGCCCACGCTGGTCTTGAACTCCTGGCCTCAAATGATCCTCTTGCCTTGGCCTCCCAAAGTGCTGGGATTACAGTCATGAGCCACCATGCCCAGTCCATCCTATTTCTTAAAACCAGATTATTTGGATTGAAATATACATATGTATATGAACATATAATATCTAATTCCTCTTAAAATGCAATCCAGATAATAATGTTTGCAATTTTCATGATGCTTTACTGTAAGTCAAGTGGCTAAGTGGTGCCTCTGGGACTTGAACTCATGCAGATTTTACTGCCACTTCATAGTATCTTCATAATAGCTTCTCTTAGGCAGGGCTATTATTCCCACTTACAAATGAGCAGACTAAGGCTCATAGAGATTTAATGAGCTGCTAATGTCAGAAGACTAAGTCAGAACTAGAATCCCAGTTCATGCTTTTTATTCAATATAATGTATGCATGATGATGTTTATTGCAGCTGTATTGTTAACAGCATAACAACAGAAAATCACCAGATGGCAACAGGCAAATAAGTGAAATAATACACCAACTAAATGGCATATTATGCTGTCATTAACATTATGACTTTAAACAATAATAATAAGGATGATAGTTACCACTTATTGAATGCTTACTTTGTGACAGGAACAGCCACAGTCCTTTATGTGAACTAACTAATTTTGGTTTCACAACTCCATGAGACAGGTACTATCATTTTCTGCATTACACATGCTGAAAACGGAGGCTAAAATAAATTAAATTACTTGCCCAAAGCAACTCAGCTAATAAGAATGAGACTATCTGATTCCAAAGCAGGGTTTCTCAACCTTGGTATGGTTGACATTTTGGGCGGGGTAATTCTTTGTTGTAGGTGGGGCTCTCCTGTGCATAGTAGGATATTTAGCAGCATCCTTGGCCTCTGCTCACCACTTGTGATAACCAAAAATCACTCCAAACGTTGCTAAATGTCTTCTGAGGGGCAAAATTGCTCTAGGTTGAGAGCCACTACCCTAAAGCCTATGCTTCACCATTATGCTGTTTATTCCCCTCCCAACACCACCAGCCTTCCTATAGAACCTGGTGGTGGGAACATACATATATTCACATACAGAAACAGACATGGTCATAGACAGGATTCCCTGAGATACAGGTTCTGAGACTCTGAGATTTGATGGCAGGAGGTTGGGGGAGAGCGAGTGTTCCCACCCCAAGGAGTGTTTTTGGGAACCTCACCTGTGAGGAAGCAAGGGAAACAGAACTGAGCAGAGTGAGAGTTGGACTACAATGCACACTGGTTGTGATAGGCCTCTGCCAATTCCACAGGCAGCTCTGCAGCTGGGATGATCCTTTACAGTTGGCCTGACCTTCATCCACTCCCCATAGACCCATCACTGGATGTGGGCTACCCCCAAGGAGGGGGTATGTTCTAGGACAAGGTGGGTCCCCAGGGAAAGGACTTGCTGCGAACATGATAGTCACCAACACTTCCACATATGGTGACTGAATGCCCTCTCTGTCCTGAAGTGGCAATCTGGGCAAAGCACCACAGCTACATATATGACTTTTTTGATAGACTAATTTGTAAGTAACTTAAAATACATGAGCATGTGGACCAAGACTGGACAGTAATAAGCATATGAAAATTGTCATTAAAATGGTAGTGTTTGCAGGCATGGTGGCTGATGCCTGTAATCCTGGGACTTTGGGAGGTTGAGGTGGGAGGATGCTTGAGCCCAGGAGTTCCAGGCTGCAGTGAGCTATGATCACACCACTGAACTCCAGTCTGGGCAATAGAGCAAGATCATGTCTCTAAATAATAATAAAAATTGGCCAGGTGTGGTGGTTCACACTTGTAAAACCAGCACTTTGGGAGGCTGAGGCAGGCGGATCACCTGAGATCAGGAGTTCAAGATCAGCCTGGCCAATATGGTGAAACCCCGTCTCTACTAAAAATATAAAAATTAGCCAGGCATAGTGGTGCATGCCTGTAATTCCAACTACGCAGGAGGCTGAGGCAGGAGAACAGCTTGAACCCGGGAGGCGGAGGTTGCAGTAAGTCGAGATTGTGCCACTGCATCTCAGAGTCTGGGCTACAGAGAGAAACTCCATTTCCAAAGAAACAATAATAATAATAATAATAACACAATTTTAAATAGTATCTCTATAATGTATTTTTCCCTTTTTTCAAAGTTGAATACAAGGATGTGGTCAACCATACTGTTCTTACGGTTGAAAAAGAAGTGCTGAGCCCAGGCATGGTGGCTCACACCTGTAATCCCAGCACTTTGGGATGCCAAGGCAGCTGGATCACTTGTGGTCAGGAGTTCAAGACCAGATTGGGCGACATGGTGAAACCCTGTCTCTACTATAAATACAAAAATTAGCCATTGTGGTGGCACACGCCTGTAATCCCAGCTACTCAGGAGGCTGATGTGGGAGAATTGAACCCTAGAGGTGGAGACTGCAGTGAGCCAAGATGGCGCTACTGTATTCCAGCCTGGGCAACAAAGCAAGACTCTGTTTTAAATAAATAAGTAAATAAGTGCTGAGATCTCAGAAAATATAATGCCTAGCTTCAGAATACCATATATTATATATTCATATGGCTATAATGATTCCCCGTTTATCTGCCCTAATACAAGGAGCTTCCTTTCACAGTGATGGCAGGCACTGCTCTAAGTACTTTTATGTATCCTATTAAATCTCCTCAACACCCTAAAATAAGTACCTTTATAAACTTCATTTTACAGAAAAGGAAATTGAGTTTCCAAGAGTTTAAGTAATTCAAGATCTACACAGCTAATAATTGTGAAACTGGGACTTGAACCGGTGTACTATGACTCTCAAATCCTGGCTCTTACCAATCCTGGCCTACCACCTACTATATATATTGATTTTGCACAGTGTCCCTGAAGTCCCCTTAGCATGACAGTAATTTGTCTTCTCACATTTTTTCTTTAAAAATACAAACAAACAAAAAAACTACAGTAGTAAAGCTGCCCGTGCAAGACTATGCTAAGGGATTAAAAAAAAAAATACTTCAAGTTTCCTAATTTAAAGTCTTTTGAGATTTAAAGGCCTTTAGATGCCAGTGGAGATTGTAAGAATAAAGTTATGCTGTTTTTCTTTAAAGAATCAAGTCCTTCTGCTTTCAACACAAAATAGGAAGGTTTATGAATACCTGTTTGAAGGATGACTCAGAGACAAAGCTTTACCCTCCCAAGAGACATAAGAGAACTAGACTACCTCTGGGACTCAAGAGGGAATTGCTGTTGAGCTGATTCACTAGGGACTGTTTCTGGTCCTCTGGGAAACTATGGAAAATTCCACTAAGGTTCATTAGCATTCTGAAAGCTAATTTTTTCACCAACAGACCTGAGTGAATTTTCATATTCCAAATTCCCAGTGAATTTTTTAAAAATTGAATTCCCAACCTCAAAAATCGTCTTTTTTTTCCCCTCAGAATGCCCAAGCAATTCAGAATCTGTTTCACAGGAACACACAGTGCATGTGCCAGTTGAACAAGGCCTTCAAAAGGTCCACAGGTCAGTTGTCTCAATAGATACTTTATTTGAAATGGAATGCATTTTGAAAATATGAAAAATAAATCACATCTCCCCAAAATCATCTAAGAGACATATTTACACAAGTTCTGACCATGCTAAAAAATTCACGAATGTGATGGTGTATAAAGCATTTGGTACATGATGACACTTGCTTTCCAGAAGCTGGCATTTGTATACTATAAAACGTTAAGAAGAAGGCTGACCTTGGAATGTGACACAAAATAGTTTTATGTTTCTTCTCAATATACAGTGACCTGGAAGGACTACCTGTTGTTAAAACCTGCTTCCCCACTGCTCAGCCTGCCATCAGCTGACCAGCTGCAGAGCAGTGGAGAGTAGGTCTCACCAGCTTTTGTGCAGATCCTTCTAACCCAGAGTCCTTCTGCTTCCTTCATTGGACAATCTTGCCCTTTCTAAGAAAACCCTGTTAGATCCTGTACTCCATTTAGCAAATGCCCTGCCAGCAAAGTCACAGATCACTTTTTTACCCAATCTTAGGTAAATCTGGATTATCTGCCCAACCGTGCAAGTCAAAAAGCCACCCTTGAAAACTGTGTCAAGAATTGAGGAAACAGGTTTTAAGAACCTATCCAACATGTAATTCCATAACTAATACATCTTGTGTTGTTTTAGGCAAATAGGTGTATCTCTTGAATCACTGATGGATTCAATACCAAGATCTATAATTTTCACATTTAAAATTTATTCTGTTGAGGACATTTTATTGCTAAAGCAAAAGCCAATTAGTTTGACACACAAAAAAAGAAAACAAATGCTCACAGTCCTATCTTCATAGGATTCTGAGCTATAAAATTGCTCCAGGTTCGAGTCTTAGACCACTCTTCTAAGCCTGCTACTGAATATAATATTAACACAGGAGCCAAGCTAAAACCACATGACTTTTCCCCTAGGGACAGAAAACAAGGGATGTGTTTGAACTCATACACTTGCAGCAAACTTTACTGTCAGATTTAAAATTAGGGCTTTCTCTTAAAGAGCTTCTTTAAGAGAAATACAGAGTGTTTGGTATATGAGAGAAAATAATAGTTAAAACAAGACTTTCAACTTAATCCAGACTTCCTAACAGTGTTTACATGTGAGGGAAACTCCTTTAAGTAACGTGTGTTTTTTATTTTTACCATCATTGGAGACAAAAACACAAAACCATAAACATTTGAAGTGAAATTATAAAGATGGTTTGATTTCTACATGATTAGAGAATCCCAGCTTGCTCAATGAGGAAAATGTTCATTTTAAAAGGGCCCCTTATAGACGTTTACTCTGACGTCAGCACTCCCCATAGAGCATACACAGATCTAAATGGATTTCCACTCAGAAAGTCTGTTTAAGAAATTTTGTCATGATGTTTAGCCTGTCCCAGAATTCGTTGTTCTCAGGGAATGACATGAGAGCAAATAAAAGGAACACTCAGCGAGGCAAGAGACAGCATCTCCCAGATGCTGGGGAGTTACACATTTTGTCCTTCCTTCCTTTGTCCCAACAGACAGTTACTGAGCTCACTGTGTATGAGGCTTGGTGCCAACACAAGTTCAAGGATAAAAAGTTCAGTTTCCAGATGGAACATTACTCCTAATTTTCCAACTTTTTACATTTTATGTTTATTTAAGGAGTGGGTCCTCTATTGGATCTGCCCTTTCGGTCATCTTTTCCTTGGGTTGAAAAATGCATTTTTTACCTTTTTCCATGAAGTTGATTTGTCAGGCTTCAAAATACCTTAGGTGGTTTGTATCATTTTCTTACAGGTAGATAGAGCCACTGAGACATTAAATGATGTACATTTATATTTTGTTTTGGTTAGACTTACTGAGCGTGTTTGATTTTTTGCTCTGGAAAAATTACTAATAATAATTTCAAAGGTGTCAAAACAATAAAAGCCATTCTACTTCTCTCTGATTTCTTAGATTTCACATTAAATGCTAAGAGGGGTTCAGAATAGAAAGTGATAAAGGTCAACATAAATATCACAAAAGACTAAGGAACAAGGGCTATGGAAAGTCAAGAAACCATTATTCTGGGGCAGGGCATGGTGGCTCCCGCCTGTAATCCTAGCACTTTGGGAGGCCAAGGCAGGTGGATCACCTGAGGTCAGGAGTTCGAGACCAGCCTGACCAATATGGTGAAACCCCGTCTCTACTAAAAATACAAAAATTAGCCGGACATAGTGGCATGCGCCTGTAGTCCCAGCTATTCAGAAGGCTGAGACAGGAGAATTGCTTGAACCCAGGAGGCAGAGGCTGCAGTGAGCCGAGATCGTGTCACTGCACTCTAGCCTGCGCGACAGAGTGAGACTCCATCTCAAAAAAAAAAAAAAGAAAAGAAAAGAAACCATGATTCTGGTGGCCCTATTAAGAACCATGGCCACCATGGGGGGAAAAAAACGAAATCCAGCCACCAAGAGGGAGCCTGGGCATATTTTTGTAAGCAATGAAATTACCTAGCCCCATATGTAAGCTAACAACATACAAATGCCTTTTTTAAAACGTACACCAATCTTAATTTGTAAAGTATTTGGTATGGATTTTTTAATTTTTAGTACAAGAATTTAAAAGAAAAATCCTCCATTGGGAAAAAAATTGTGGTTCATTTGGAGTTATTATGATTTGCATGCATTAAAAGTATAGTACTATGAGGCACTCCTCAAAAAGTACAGCCGTACTTCTAAGGAAGCTGAACCAAACTTGATTTAAGAAATCTTTAGATCCGGCTCTCATTTCATATACATATATACACACATATACATATATATTCATATATATGCATATATGTGTACATACATGTTCTCATATATGTATATGTACATGCATATTCATATATGTATATACATATATACATATGAAATTAGTTTTTAAGTGTTGGCAGCATATTTTCACAACTGCAACCTAAATAACCACTGGAAATGGGGGTCCACTTAAGTTTTGTTTGCCATTTGCTTAATAGGGGAAAACTATTTAATTTTCCCTGCAACTTTTTGGATAAGAGTTATGATCTCAAAATGTCATTTAACTATTGCACTAAAAAGTACTTTGACCTTGGAACTCCTTTCTAGATGGAAGGAGAATAAAGACATCTGTAGCATGTAATTCTATTTTTATTTCTTGACTACATAACCTAGCAGTGGTCTGATACTGACCGTTTCAATTTAAATGCTGGAAAAATACTGACCAATATCTTTCTGTGAAAAAGATAATGGAAAACAGAAACCAGTTAGTAAAGCCATGCAGATAGGAAGTGATTTTCAGCCCCAAGAGGACTTTGTATCATCTATGGCTCCATTTAAACTTAAGTAGCATCTGCCCTGGTGGATTTTGAACATCCTTTTGATTTAACACAGAAGAAGGTTTGTTCTACCTTTAAAAGCACATCCTCTTTTTCCCCCCCCCAGACTCCTCAACAAGTGGCTTCTAAGACAAGACTGGGGTTGTTTTCTTACTGAAAATCCTGTGTTTATCCAGTCTTTTCCTTTTCAATTTCTGATTTAGCTAACCTAACAACAAAACAGAATCCTCAAATTTCTCACAGAGCAATGAAAAGCAAAACAGTTGGTTTCTCTGATCAACATCATTTTCAGTATGAAAACAAAAAGTTATGACGCCTAGACCTTTGAAATATTTACAAATTGTACTTTAAACAATGAGATTTTTCAGTGTGCTTCTAAAACAAAGTAAAGGGATCAGAAAATGTGGTTCAAGTGTGCAAACCTCTCGGAGAAAGGTCCTGCAGCCTGGACAGGAGCACAAATATTCTCTTACACAAGTTAAATATACTATTTTCCTCCACAACATTTTTGAAATGAAACAGCAAATGCATTTATACTCATAAATCAGTCAAAAGACCTCTTCTCCTTGTTAAGCCCTTTACACACAGATGATAAGAGGTTTTCCTACAGTAGTTGTGGCCCTACCACATATTCAAGATACAATCATCCTACCATCATCAGTTAGGTTATGTTTTAAATATTTTGAAATCAGGTATCCCTACTACTGATTTCCTTTTAGCAACTATCTTGAGCATTAGATATTCATAATTACACCATTTTGAACTTTTAGCTTTTTTAAACTTCTAGACAAACTATATGTCTAAGCAAAAACAAAAACAAAAATCCTCAAAAAAAGTAGTATCGGAGTTTTAATTTCAACCACTTGGCATAACAATGAAAGTGTCATACCTTCTGAAAGTACTCCAGGAATAATGACTAGATTCTTAATGTTTTCCCCTCCACCGCCCTTTTTTATTTTCCAAGACTAGGACTTACTATGGAATAGGTTTTTGAAAATAAAGTTTCCTTTTTGGAAAATGGCCTACATTCAGAAATGTCTTAGAACAAGCATTTAAAAAAACAAAACTAATAAATAATCATAAATCAAAATACATTAGAATAAAATTACAGTACATCATCGCTCCTAGAAAATTCACCATACTAGACGATCCTTTCAACGGTTCATAAATAAAAGTCTTCTTGACTCGAAATCGTTTCCTGCATCGTGATGAAAAGTATGCAGAAAACTAAGACGAATCACAAGTTTTCAGTAGGGTGATGTCCAAACTACTTGATGTGGTGCGGGGCGGAGAGACTGTTTTGCTTTTGATCCAAGTGAAGACAATAGAAATGTGCTCGTCCCACTTCCTCAAGTCCTCAAAACCTGGAAAGAAATGACACCGAGTGAAGTAGGTGGCTAGGAACCCTCCCAGACCAGTTCTGTTCGGGCCAGTCCGGCTGACAAAGCGGGCTCAGAAAGGCACCGCGGTGTTTCCCTCAAGTGCCCAAACACACAGTCAAGTGGGGCTGGGGGGCGCACCACCGGACAAGCACGGTCGTGATGGGCGCGGGCGCGGTCTGCGAGGCCCCCTGCCTGGCCTGGGTCTCCCCAGCCTTCCCTCTCTGCCCAGGCCCTCCTGGCTCCAGTTTGTTTCTGTTCCTTCCATCGCCCCAGAAACTCGGAATGAGTTCTGATTTCTCCATACAGGAGCCGAACCTGTGAGCGAGCTTCCTACTCCTCCCAACACACTCCCGAGACCCACTCCTCTGGAGCGCGAGTGCCGGGACCTTACCTTGTCTGGCCCGGGAGCTGCCCCCTTCAGGCAGAGTTGGAGGTGCTGCGGAGAAGCCGGTGTCCGTGCGGCTGCGAGTGCGGCTGTGGGTGTGGGTGTGGTATTTGGTGCGGGTGCGGGTGCGGGTGAGGGTGTGGGTGCGAGTGCGGATGAGAGTGTGGATGTGGATGTGGATGTGGATGCGGATACGGGTGGAGCTGCTGGGGCTGAGGCTTGGGTTGGGGCTGAGGCTGGGGTTGTGATTGGGGCTGGGGTTGCGGCTGAGGCTGAGGCTGAGGCTGGGATTGGGGTTGGGGTTGGGGCTGGAGCTGCGGCTGCGGCTGCGGCTGCGGCTGCGAGGGGGGCTGCTGCTGGACCAGGTGCTGCTGCTTCTGCCGTGTGGACTTGACCGCCAGGATGGCCTGACGATTCTTGTACTGCACCATCTGCAGCGTGATCTCGGCGTTCCAGCCCTGGTCTTGCGGGCACCGAAAGTCGATTTCCTTGCCCTCTGCCATCACCACAGTGAAGTACATGTACTTGCCCTTGCGCTCTACACAGTCCACGGTCTTCATGTTGGAGAAGTGCAGTTCCTTGAGCTTGACCGGCGGCTCGAGGCTGGCGACAGCGGGGCCACTGGGTAGGGACGGCTCGGCCGGCCCCTGCCCGGGCTGTTGCTGCTGCTGCTGCTGCTGCTGCTGCTGTTGCTGCTGCTGGTGTTGCAGCTGCTTGGGGGGGATGAGCAGCAGCCCCTCCTCGGTGAGGATGCAGCACTTTTTCTTCCAGAGCTGCAACAACCCGTCGCTGCGCTTCTCCAGCACGCCCTCCTTCAGCGCTTTGCAGCCGCTGCTCTCCAGCATCCTCCCAGCATAAGAGGGGCAGCCGCTTGGCTCGGCCTCTCCGTTTCCAGCCGCGCGGGCCGGGGGCAGCAGCAGCAGCCGCGCGCCGTCCTCGCCCCAGCGGCTCCCACGGCCGCCTGCCCGGAGCGCGCAGAGGAGGCTAACACGCAGAAGGCAGAGCGGCGGCGGCGGCTGTGGGTCCCGGCAGAGGGACAGCCGCGTCCTGATGCGCCACAAGGTCCCGGAGCCGCGAGCTGCCGGGCCTCTGCCGTCCTCTTGCGAGCGCTCACTGAAGGGCACTGGCCGGGCCCCCTCGCGGCGCTTTTGAATGGGCCATCTTCCCCACCCCCGAGTGACACCCAGCGGAAAAGGCGGCTCCTGGCGCCCGCACCACGGGGGAAAGCCCAGCTCCGAAAGGCGCTCGGCAGCCGGCGCACGCCTCATTAACTTGGGGCCTTTCCAAAGCCGGCTGCGTCCACGCCCCCCGCGTCCCTCGCTCCGCCTCTCGCCGCCCACTTGCTTCCGTGCCTGTTCCCCTGGAAGGCGACCCGGACCCGAGCCCCGGAAACTCCTCTCCTCCACCCAGGGCGATCGCCCAAGGAGTCCTGGCTGCCTGACGACTAAAGCCGACGCTCACAGGGCGCTGCGAAGCCATCCCCCGCGTCCCGCCTCTCCCCGGCCCACGGGGCTTTCTGTTAACAGCCTCAGAAAGTGAGGACAGGGGCGCGGAGGCGGGGGCAGCCTCCAGGCTGTGCTGTCTCTCCGTTCTTGGGAATTAGCCCTGGGGATTCGCAGAACCAGCGTCGTAGCCTGCGTGAGCCGGGAGGCCGGGGCCGCGTCCCGCGAGTCCCGCGAGTGTGCCTCCCCCGGACGCCTAGGTAAACAAGTGAGCGCACAGAGGCCGAGAGGACATCGTGTCTTCCCAGGCATATTCGCTCACGGTCACTAAGTAGCTCTTCTTGGAAAGAGGGCGATTGTTAAAGCAATGGTGCGACTGTCGGGTTTGCCACGGGTGGAGAAAGGCTGACCCACGTCAGGTCGCATTTCGCCTGCCTTTTCTCTACCCCGACCGGAGGCGCTAACCCGTCTTCGGCTTTCTTCTTGACCCGTCCTTACGGTGTTCATCGTCTCTTAAACAGTAACTCTACAAACCGGGGTAATATCCGGTACTGAGATCCCACACTGCAAGGCACAGTTCTAAACGCCTGGTCGACCTCGGGGGTCCCTCTTTCCAAGCGCCTAGCCAGATGTTGGTTTTGGAATCTCATTTATCTGTGACCTGGGGAATGCAATACCCCCAGCTCCCTCCTAGTCCTTACATTTAAACAATGCCTATAGAAGCCGCTTCCTGGGAATTAAAGCATAACGGAGACCTAGCCTCCCGGTAGGGAAATTCATCCGTTTAGTAAACAGCCCCAACTACGTGCGGACCCTCACGAAGAATTAAACCAGGGCTGGACAAGTCAGAGTGGGCCAAGGTAAGAGGAAGGGCTGCTACTGTGCCCACATTGGAACAGATAGATTAGCTCATCTGCTAGTTGTGTGGCAAGAGCAAAGAATTCAAGAGGGGAAGAGAAAGTGAGAGGAGCTTAGACAGCTAAGCAAGAGTCGAATCCTTTGTGTGTCATGGTAAGAAATTCGAACTTAATACCAACGTAATCAGAACAAAGGATAACTTTTATACACGAGGGCGTCCTGAATCTTCATCTAAGAAACATGGTCTGATCAAACGGGACAATCCAGCCAGCAATCCTGAATCCCACTAAATTATGCTTGGCCAGCTTTCTAGCCTTCACATTGTTAACTGATTAGCCATCTTTCCAGGAGAAAGGCAATTATTAAAATTATGTGGATTTCTAGTAAAATTATGTCTCAAAGATTTACAATTATGTATACCAATAACAAAAAAACTACAAACATGCTTTCTGCCCCCTGCCTTTGTAGGACAAGTGAGCATTCCAGAGAATTTCTACATGACCAGCTGTTCATTCTTTTAAGAGGATGACATTCTTCAGCTCATCTGGAAAGGATACTTCCTTTAAGTCTGTTATTCACAGTCTCCAAGGGCAGGTGTAGTTGGAAAAGACATTTCATATGGAAAAACAAACTTGATAGGGTAAAAAAAAATGAGATGTAATCTGGAGACCCAAATCATTTTCTAAGGAGAAACCCAAATGTATTTGGTGTTATCTAACCTTCTGCAGCTTATCAGTCTGAAACAAATGCGTTCTAGTCTCATTTGAAAATGTCTGAACAGCCACCACAATTTTCAAAATCACCCATTTAATTATAACTGGAGACTTTAAAGCCCAGAATTTCCAGTTACATATTTCACAATGATGTAGTGATTTTGTGAGCAGCTCAGTGGTTAAGTCTACAACGTCTGACTATGGGGCATTATTGAAAATAACAGTAGTGTAAGGATCCTGGAGACTGGTGACAACTGTGCTCTTGTTATTTCAACAGTCATCACCAACAGTTGGTGACTTAACAAATTAAGAGCATAGTTGCCATATGCTAATATTTGGCAAATATGTCAAAATGGCCATATTTGCCAATTTTTTAAGACAATAAATTCACAGAAAATGCATTACAGAACTTAAAAAAAAAAAAAAAAAAAAGCTTTGGGCCAGGCATGGTGGCACATACCTGTAATACACACACTAGAAGACTGAGGCAAGAGGATCCCTTGAGCCCAGAAGTTTGAAACCAACCTGGGCTACATGGCAAGGCCTCCCTCTACAAAAGTAAACAAAAATTAGCCAGGTGTGGTGGTATGCGCCTGTAGTCCCAGCTACTTGGGAGGCTGAGGTGGAGGACTGTTTGAGCCCAGAAGTTCAAGGTTGCAGGAACTAGGATCGCACCACTATAACAAGCCTGGGCGACAGCAAGACCCTGTTTAAAAAAAAAAAAAATTCAGCTGTGTATGCAATGAAAACCTACAAGTCACTTAAAAGTTACTGAAGTTTAGAAAACTAGTCAACAAAATCATTGCTTTGGTAAACAAATTCGAAATGGCTAATTCAAAGTACATTTTACAGTTGGCAATATCAAGTTGTCTATCAGCAACATTGGACAGTTCATTTTCTTCTCTTGGATAAAGTTTATCACTTGGCTTCAAGGACATCACTCTGGTATCTCCTCTACGAGGTTCTTTCTCTTCTCTCCAACCTTTTAATCTTGGGATGCCCCAAGTCTTAGTCTTTGGCTCTCTTCTTTATCTACACTCATTCCCTTGTTGATATCCAGTCTCATCACTTTTAATAACATCCATATGCCAGAGTCCCAAATTTATACCCCCAACTGCTTACTGCTGAAGAATAAACCACTGAAGTTAAAAAATAATAAACATACCAGGCAGGGGAACACTTACTAGTAAAGCCATTTACTGAGTAGTTCACTAGAGGCTTAAGTCTGAGGGGATTTTAGGTCATAGGAAAAAAACAAAACAAAACTGAAAAACAACACTCTGGATAGGTCAGAGGAGTCTATAATTGATACACAATAGGTTATAACAAATTCCTACATGGAACTGCTCCAGTTTATAGGTTAGAATTAACTACAGTGAAAAACAGCCCTCGCTTTTTATATATTCTAGGCCAGTGAGTGCTACTATAAGTTGAAAATTCTCCATTTACACTTCTCTACAGTACTGCCTGTGTAATCTAAGATAAAACGTGTGAATGAGCTCCCAAACTATCTTCCTCACCCTAACCTATTCTACCTGCAGCCCCCTTTCTCGGTTGACAGCAATCCTCTGTACAGATGCTCAAATTAAAAACCCTAAATCAGTACTGCCCTTACACCAGGCCAGGAAAGGCCCCTACCAAGGCCCTGAGCTTTAGGATTGAGCGCTTTAGAGTCAAAATGACATGTCATCTAGAGGGCATACTCATTCTGCACTACACTCTAGGTACTCAGGACCCCAAATACCCTGCCCAGAATAGCCCCGGCTGTTCCAGGAAATGCATTACATCATCATTGCATGCACTGATGTGTTAGGGGGATGGGACGGTTTGAATATACTTGTTATGGCATCCAAGTAAATATGCAGGAGGCCCCTTGCCATACAGTTCAGAGCCGGGGTGGGAAGAAAAGGAAGGTGGGACATGGGCTGAGGGTCAGCTCTATCCCCAAGTTATGTTCTGGCATAAATACAAACCTGGCTTCCCAGTTCTAATGAAAGTTTGTCAAGACAGGTACATTGGGCATATTTTCATTAAACAGAACTTTTAAATATTTAAACATATGGTATCTCCATTGTACTCTTGCCCCAGGCCTTCAAGGGCATAGAAGCATGCCTGCCTTCTGATTTTTTTCTTTCCCAATATTCGATCTACACATTTAGTCAGGAAATCCCACTGGTTATGCCTTCAACTACATCTGGATTCTACTTCCTTAATTACCACCCTGATCCAAATCACCATCATATCCCCCCGCTGGATTACAATGGCCTCCTAACTTGTCTCCCTGATTCTATCCTTATTATCTATTTTCAGCATAGCACCCAGGGTCATCACTTTCTTCAAGTCTTGGCTCAACAGGCCTATCCTGATCACTCTCAAATGGTAGCCACCCAATTCCCCTTAATTTTTCCCATAGCATATATTCTAACATGCTACTCAATAATTTATTGTACCTATTGCTTATTTCTGTTCCCCTTCCTACTAGAATAGTATGCAAGCTATTCAAGAGGGCAAGGACCATTATTTCTGATGTGTCCCAATCACCTAGAAAAAGTACTGATACAAAGTAGATGCTCAACATAGGTAGAAATCTTGACTTGAGTCAGAAGTCCATGCCCATCATTAAAAGAATATCAATTTTTTCAAATGCTTCTGACAGATTTTTCATGATGCATCCTAAAATTTGAAATGTAAGGACTTGAAATGTGCCCTACAAATATATCTGCTATAATTTTTAAATGGATAACTACATGCTAGGCCTCTCTGAATCTTAAATGCTTTCATAGTCCAGACATCATCTAAAATAAATCCCACAAATCTTTTCCCAAGCAACATGCAATTTAATATTGTGAGAAGTGTTTATATAAACTAGCATCCTACTGTTTTCTAGTAAGAGTATTTAGAAGCACGAGAAACACAGTAATGGAACTGAGTTGATAAGTTTCTTACTTGGCAGTTACATAGTCAAACACTTGATTAAAAGTCCATTAATCAATACTAGCTTAAAGACATGTAACAGAACTTGGAAAGTTATGAAGTGTTTAATTCATAATGATTACAAAATTCTGATATGTAAACTAATTTGCAATATACAGTAGAAACTCCTGACAATGATCATTATTAAAGATTTGGATAGTTCAAAAGTCAAACATCTTTCAAAAAATAGTTAAAACCCAGTAAATTATGAACATGTCACATTGCTCTCATCAGTGTATAAAAGATAACCAAGGCTGGGCGTAGTGGCTCACGCCTGCAATCCCAGCACTTTGGGAGGCTGAGGCAGGCAGATTGCCTGAGGTCAGATGTTCGAGACAAGTCTGGCCAACATAGTGAAACCCCGTCTCTGCTAAAAATGCAAAAAAATGTGCCTGTAATCCCAGCTACTCGGGAGGCTGAGGCAAGGGAATTGCTTGAAACAGGGAGGTGAAGGTTACAGTGAGCCGAGATCGTGCCACTGCACTCCAGCCTGGGCAACAGAGCGAGACTCTGTCTCAAAATAAATAATCAAATAATCCCACATTCAGAGTGCAGTTTAGACTTCTTGGCCTTATTTAATCTTTGAAGTACTATTCAGAAGAAATATTCTAGATTCTAGTTTTTAGAAGTCCTTGAGTTGAAAAGGTTAAACATTAACACGGAACTATCCAGACTTCTTCGGTGGGTGTCCAGAGCTGCCTTCCTTTTCGCCTTACTAGTTGATGAACGGATGCCTCCTAGTGATCAATCTGTGTAACAGCTTAAAGTGCTTTATAAGAGTGCTTTGTGCTGTTTTTTTTTTTAACCGTAGTACAACCTACTTGTGGATCCAAGCACTGTCCATCAGCTGTCTCCATCCTTTCTGTTCTGCCAGCAGCCTAATTCAGTTCTCATTTCTCATCTAAGCTTTTGGGTGGCCCAACCACCTGATCCATACTCTCATACACACGGTCTTCAGTTTTACTCCTAAAGTATGACAGAAAACTTCTATTCACCTCCCATTGTATATAACATTCCAATTCCTTACCCTTGCATGGCAAGTCCTCCACAGAATGGGTCCTGCTTGCCTTATTTTGAGTCTCTTTCGGCTCAACCTTGAGTGAGTGCCATGCATATATCTACTTGTCCTCACTGCCTCCAATTTGCTTTCCCGAATCCTCTGTAACCTTTCATTCTTCAAAGCCCAGTTCACCTCCTACCTCTTAGATTTCCTCTGGCTGAGTTAATTCCTTTCTAATCACTTCAAACTCTGATGAGTAGTTACGATTTTCACTTTTTTTTTTTGAGACGGAGTCTCGCTCTGTCGCCCAGGCTGGAGTGCAGTGCTACCATCTTGGCTCACTGCAAGCTCCGCCTCCCGGGTTCACGCCATTCTCCGGCCTCAGCCAGAGTAGCTAGGACTACAGGTACCCACCACCACACCCAGCTAATTTTTTTGTATTTTTACAAAAATTACAAAACGGGGTTTCACCGTGTTAGCCAGGATGGTCTTGATCTCCTAACCTTGTGATCCACCCGCCTCGGCCTCCCAAAGCACATGTCTACTTCCCTAAGTATCTAAGATCCTGGATGAGTGTTTTTACCAATGTACCTAATGGAGAGCTGATTGACAGCACTTATGAGGGGAAATGACTAATGTTTTGTCTGGAAATGTTATTATTCAAAACGGGCAAGCAGGCTATCTTATTGAATATTATTAACAAGTAACCAGGGAGTCTGATGATTTGTAAACTTGTTATGGTAATATTAGCTTTGAAATGACAAATGAAAATATGGAACTGGATGAAGTGGAGCAGAGAGGAAGGTAATCCAATGAAGGAGGCTGAGACCCAGTATTACATTGTCACAAAACTGCAATCACTCAAAAGTGTTGATATTCTGGCTGGTCTTTGGGGTGACAAGATACCCCAGTAACTAACAGTAGAAGCATTGCTCTGGCTGAATAGCAATCCTCTGTCCCCTCTTAAGAGCCCAAGAACACCTATCACCTTTCCTAAGTCTGTTTCTACTCTGAAACTAGGTAAATGCACCCGTTGTTTGCAACTCAAATATCTAACTGACAGTCACTTGGGCAAATACTTTCATTTAAGGAATTAGATTCCAAGGATATTTCCCTCTTTTGCTATCATTTTTCCATTGCCACAGAACACACAGCCTGAGGTCATAGGCTGTTCAATTTGATCACTATTATCTCTAAGAAAAAAATACATATATATCCAGTAATGGGCAAATACCTTTCTTAGGTGATAGAGAACATATAGCAGTGAGTGTAGACACTTCTCCCAAAAAATATGAGAATAAAGAAAAAAGGTGGTAGTGGTGTTACCTTAGAAGAGGAACTCAGGCTTCAGAGAGGGTAGGTTTCATTACAGACAAGGTAATCTAAGAGTAAAAGCGATAAAAGAATTCTGTGGGGTAGCCAGACTCAGAAAGGTGGAATAATACTTTTACAAAAGATAAAACCCAGGAAACGTTTATGGCAAGCTTGTACGTTGCCACTAAACCTACCAGAAAAAGCAAATCCCATTAGAAACCCCTATCACAATTTATAACTATCTGATTTAAGTAAATCGCTGTTGAGTAACAATGAACACCCCTTAAACAGGTCAGAAACCAGAAAACACATAATAGTTTTTATTTCTAATGAGATTTCATTTACTATTAAGGCATTGTCTCAACCTCATTTGTGTATGCATGGTTCTGAGAAAGGTTATCATGCAAAATGAAATAAAAAGGCTTGGGTAAAGTAGGACTCCAATCATAATTAATCCTTTTAGGCCGTATTTAAAGAAAATTACTTTTCTCAGCCCTGTTCACTTATTTCTGAAATGCAGTCATTTGCCTTATGTTCCAGGATATCCTTGATCAAATAATCCTTTTCTAAATCAACTTATTTCAACATATGTGGCCAATGTGGCTGTCATCCTAACCTCTCCTGGCATTCACACCCAGCTCTCCTTTATTTACTACCCTACTTTTGGCACTGTGAGCATAAACCATAGGTTCTTCTTTTTACAGGAGAGGTTGGATGCCAGTAGCCTTTAGCCTCCTTCAGCCCATCTTGTACCTTAAACCTGGACAAGATGTATAGAGCCCCAGCAGTCACTTGATAATAAACCAACTTGCAACAAAAATAATGAAAGTCAGTCTGAGAACCATGAAGCTCCCATCTCAGTCCCAGAGTCTATGTCTAAGCCTAACAGAAAAACCTACATAAGCCACATTGTATTGGGGTTGTGTTATACAACATTATAATAAATACAAACTCTTCAGGGCAGGGGAGAGAAAAAGGAAAAAATATCTGAATGTTTAAATGTAGATTAACTCGGGTCTCTAAAATATTTCATATTCTGAAAGCTCTAGCCTAAAGAACATGCTTATTTAACCACTAGTTGTGTGACAGACATATCTACAAGGCAGTGCAAAGTGTAGGCCCATCCAAATGCTGGCTCCAACACAAATCAATTGTGTCCTTGTTAAAGTTACTTAACTTCTATCCTTACGCATAAAAAGGGAATATCCTCAATCAAGTATGATTAAGGAATTATTTTTATTATCTTAATGTTAAATGAACATTTAGTTCTCCCAAAATTGCTGATTAATGCTGTCAACTGAAATCTCACTAGTTTAAACTATACATGGAATAGCAATGAAGTTTATTTTCTCAAAACCTCTCAGTCTAGTTATATTATACCCAACTTTTGTAAACACATGTATACTTAATGGTCACCTTATACATACCACTTGAGGTTCCTTTACCAATCAAGCTTGACATTTTTGTCTGAGTGAGTTCACTATGTATCTGGAAATCTCAATTGTCCAGCTGTAATTCAAGTAAAAGATTCCAAAATGATGGGAAAAAGTTTGTTTTTTCCCCTAAAGGAGGCATACAATATGTAATTTATTACAATATGCAATAAGTTTTGGAGGTTTTGTTATGCAGTACTAGGTAATTGCAACTATTGATATGCCTTCCCCTGAACAGCTGACTCTTGAATATCAAACTTGAACTAAGAGGGTCCACTTACACACAGGTTTACTTCTGTCTCTACCACCCCTCAGACAGCAAGACTCCCCTCCTCAGCTACTCATGAAGGCAATGAGGATTGAGACCTTTATAATCCAGTTCCACCTGAGAGTAAATACACACACACACACACACACACACACACACACACACACACACAGATACAGATTCTGTTGCCCAGGCTGGAGTGCAGTGGCACCATCTCAGCTCACTGCAACCTCCACCTCCCAAGTTCAGTCAATTCTTGTGCCTCAACCTCCCAAGTATCTCAGAATACAGGCGCGCACCACCACGTACAGCTAAGTTTTGTATTTTCAGTAGAGACAGGGTTTCGTCATGTTGGTCAGGCTGGTCTCGAACTCCTAACCTCAAGTGACTGGCACGCCTCAGCCTCCCTAAGTGTTGGGATTACAGGCATGAGCCACCGCACCTGGCCATGATAACATATTTTCGATTCCTTAACATTTTCTCTAGCTAACTTTTTACAGTATATAATACACATAACATACAAAGTGTGTGTTAAATGTCTTATTGGTAAGGTTTCCACAGTAGGCTATCAATCAAGTTTTTGGGGAAACAGTTTATACACAGATTCAATTGAGGGAAGCTGGGGCCCCTAGTCCCTGCATTATTAAAGGGCCAACTGTATACACAATCCAGCTTTGTTTCATTGGTTTTCTCAATCTGCACGAATGTAACAACTACAAAAGACCTTAGGAGACTGAACTACTGAGAACCAATCATTTGACTTGCTACACAGTCCCATACGGGATTATGGTTGGTACATCGAATAGGTCTAGATAAATCCTAACAGACCTACACATACAAAACTTTACTGTACACTTACCATGTTCCAAGTCCAGTGCTGGAAATTAGGAAACTCATTAATGAGCAAGTATTTCTAGAGTACATTTTGAACTGGTATGGAACAGTTCAGACTTACAGAAACAGAGTAGGTATGAATGAAAAGGAGATTCTATGCTGAACTAGTAAAACACATGCACAAAAAAGTCCAGTGGCAGAAGTAAAAGGTAGCCAAGCAGAGCTGAAACAGTACAAATGCAGGTTAAATATGCTGGGCTGTTGATCTCCAAATTGCTGTCGAACTTCTGGCACTCACATGTTTATCACACGTTCCCAGTTCCTTCTTTTCGGCTTTAAATTTAAAACATGTAAGAAACTGGCTGGGCGTGGTGGCTCACGCTTATAATCAAAGCACTTTGAGAGGCTGAGGTGGGAAGATCACAGGAGGTCAGGAGTTCGAGACCAGCCTGGCCAAAGTGGTGAAACCCCATCTCTACTAAAAATACAAGAATCAGCTGGGCTCAGTGGCGCACGCCTGTAATCCCAACTACTTGGGAGGCTTGAACCCGGGAGGCAGTGGCTGCAGTGAGCCGAGATCATGCCACTGCACTGCAGCCTGGGCAACAGAGCGAGACTCTATCTCAAAAATAAAAATAAATAAAACATGTAAGAAACTAAAAAGCAATGCTTTTATTTTATGCAATATTTTATCCTGAGTTTCAAAATAATAAAACTCAATTTGTTCTAGGATCCACAAAACTTAAAATGCCCAATTTCCCATACAAAAATTAAACAACCAGACTGACTTATTTCCCCTCAGCAATCTATTATTTCTAAATACCCCATTTATTCTTTTATTCAGACTGTTGAGGATGATGTGGTCAGGCCTCAATATACCCACTGTAAGTCAAAAATATCGTAAGTCGAAGATGCGTTTAATATAAAGTCTTAAGTCAAACCATTATAAGTCAGGGACTGTCTGTACTAAGATTTTAGTGAATAGCTTAATTTTTGTAAACTGGAAAACCTGACAATATGAGGTCAAAAGGAAGAAACACAAGATACAAAGCACACTTAATTTTTGAAAATGTAATACATCAATCAAAATTTCTTATGAATAAACACTTGAGTAAAATAATACTTGATCCTTGAGTAAAATAATATCATATACCAACAAGGATGTTTCCATTTATGTAAAGTCATGTAAGTGATCCTCGATCAGTCCAAGAACTTTTTTATCCAGGTTATATTTTAATATCTGGAGTTTTAATCTAGCATACAAAAATCAGCAGTATACATCTATTAAGTTAATTGCAGTATTATTTCACCATCACCATTTACATTTACTTTTCAGGTATCAGAGACTTAGTGCTTTAAGTAGCAAATTACCTAAATTATGAACACTATTTCCAAAAACAAAATTGAGCTCATAATTACCAAGTGTATATGTACAGTGCAGAAGATTAAAAAAAAACTGATTTGGCATATATTTCTCTTTTCTAAAGCTCCTATGAAGAACTTACGCTCTTCTGCACTATCAATCTATTCTGTACATTTAAAATAACATTTGTTTTGATTTAAAGTCAAAAATATAAAGGCTTAAATTTTTATAAGACTAACCCATGAAAAAGGACGCAAATTTTAAACCAATCCCTGAAACCAAAGCATTCAACTATCTGAATATTAGTTCAATGTTTCTACATAGCACGATAAGATTTTCACAGTTACTCAAAGTTTTGTCTTTATTTTTAATAATGGGAATGGCCTACAATTACAATAAACAGTTAATTCAGTTATCTTAGGGTCCTTACCATATTATTAACCTATTCACACAACAAAAATATTTCTATGAAAGTTAATATATCCTTTCATGTTTAAGTGTGCTAAAACAGAAATAGAGGTAGAATCCCATTTTTATTAAGTACCACTCTATTAGCCAATTCCACACAATTAAAGTATTTTTGCAACCTAAAATAGTGATGCTAATACTGCTTCAGTGAGCTAGATTTACTAATTTAAGAATCCTAAGAAATTATATATGTGGCTTTCAGACATCCATGTTAAACTATCAACTAATCAATTAGTGGAATATGTAGAACACTTACCATATTTGAGTGACCATAAAGCAAACAACGCTAAAATTTTTTCTAATCAGTGTTCTTTGTTAAGTGACTATATGATACTTCACCATTTCTAACAGGAAAAAAAATGAGACTTACTTGGCAGTCTGCATGGGCTGCTGGAAACTAGAGTGTAAAGACAAATCTTCAAGTGTCTCAAAAATGTTTGTAGATAACTCAGAATAGTAACTCAGAATATAATCTATCGGGAACTATGTAATTCCATTTTAGTCTTCAAATAATAAACTCCACTTAGCAGGGATTGTGAGATTGCTCTTAAAATTATGGATTTACAGAACACAGTGGCCTCAGCACAAAATAGCTCACTCTAGACATCACTACTCTCCACTCTTCAAAAAAAAGTATATATATTCATTAAAAAAAAAAAACACCCAAAATATCACCAGTACATTTTATAAAATTAAATCCAAATTTTATTAAGGATTTCAAGTTACATACTTCAAATTTCTAGAATGGAATGGAATCATTTTGGAACTGGAAAAATGGCATAAACACTGACATCCCTTAAGAAAATTCTTCTGCAAACCACATCCCCATTATGTAACAAGACTAGGTATTATCTACACCTTCACTTTGGCAATAGCTATTTCCTAAAGAATGAAAAAGATGATTTTGCTACTTCAGTTCATTAAAAATGGGATTCTATCTTTAAAGTTCAGAAAAAGCTGCATTTCGATGAACTATAGGTAAAAAAAAAAAAAAAAAGCACATAGTGTCTAATCAAAGCACAGGAAATCATTTTGAAAATAAAGAGAAAAAAGCTATTACAATTGGTTAAGGATTTCCAGTAGTAAGTTAAAATCTCAGGAGAGGAATGCATAGCACTACAAACAATGTGTTCACATTCTAAGACCTTAACACTAACATCTCAAAAAGGAAGTCTTCACTACCTCTAAAAATGAATTCAATGTAATTTTATTAAGAGCAGGAAATCTAGACCTTCTTCTAATGACAATCCAATAATCCACCCTCGCTGTCATCAAAAGTTCAACCCCCAAATTAACAGTAATTAGCCTGAGGTATTATAAATGTGGCTCTACAGTCTGAAATTTAATGGCATCTTTTGTCAAAAATAGTCTTATTTCCACTTTAAGTCTCATGACAATACTATAGTGCTATCCCTGTAGTATTTACTACAATACAGTCATCAAAAATATCTGAAAAGAAATCTTGGACCTTGTGAAATAGTGCATCCATCCACTTCTATAAAAATAGGAGCCACACAAAGATCTAAAAGAGTGCTGACTGCCCAGATCCAGAACAGAGGTACTTAACCTTTGTTTTCCAGTTTAGTTATCAAAGCGTGGTGTGAACAAAATGCTGAGTGTCACACTGGCGTTACAAATAGGCCCAAAATTTTGAGCTTTTAACAAGATTGAGAAACATTATATGAGATTTAACTCAATACACCTTAACACATCCATGAGGTAGTTAGGTAAACAGTACTACCCATTTTAATACACAGTAAACAGAAGCATGGGTTTAAGTGACATATTCATACTTTAAGCAGTAAGAATTAGAAGAAACCACAGAAGCTTGGGGCCTTCTCTCTAGCTCTAACCCAAAGAAAATGAATTAAAAAAAAAAAAAAAAAAGCATCAAATCACTTAAGATTTTCTTTTTTCTTTTTTTACACTTGCTTATTAGTATAGTATCTCATGCCAAAGCTGTTACCCTTTTCTTCAATAATGTGGTAAAAACTGAGTATAACCCTTAATTCAAGGAAGGTCTCTGCTTCTACCTGAATCGTTACAAAATTAAGACATTATCTTGTAAGAACTAAAATTGTATTTGAAATTTTTATTTTAGGCTGCAAAAACAGAAACAAGCAAACAAACAACAAATAACTTGAAAATAGGCTTGTCAAATGATGTAAATTCATCCTTTCCAGGGAAGCAGAAGGTAGACCCTACCACAAAGAAAAGATGCTCAGTTAATGGAGGTTAAATTTAAAAGTACAGGTAAATTCAGGCTAACTTCTGAAAATCCCGTTTTATTCACCTCACTGTGGTACCAGTAACTACACTGAGTCAGGTTACTTTACAGTTAACTATGTCACCTAAAACACAATAATCCACTAACAATCTAATACAGTTATTGGGTGTGGTCATACTGGAAATTCTTAACCATATCGTTGTCTTGCCAATTTTTTTTTAACAATACATTATCTTAGTATAAGTCACTGCATTTCTGTAACAAAGTAATGAAAGGCACAGCTAATCCAAGCGGACTTAACCCTATTCAACAACCAGCTGAAAAAATACTTTGGTTCTTCAAGGAAAAAATCATGGGGAAAAAAAAAAAAGAAAAAAAAAGGTATTTCCTTTAACAGTTGTTAATTTTCATAGCTGTACTCCAAGAGCTACATAAAAATATTCCAGAAGAACCAAATTATGTAGCAATGAATGAACATGCGTGACAGAATTTGTGCATTCAACATATCTGGCAGAAAAACTAGCTAAAATGCTCGGTAGAACAAATTGGTCTTTAAAATATCAGTTTCCTGTCCTTTAAAAAAAAATTACCTAGTCTACCAAGAAAATACAAAAACATAAGGCTGTAAGTAAATAAGAGTTGTGTTTAGGCTATTACAGTGCAGGTTATCCTCAAGGCCACATACATCCTGCTTCACTGCTGCTTGCACTCTGCTGGGTTTTGATCCTTCTGTTAAAGGAAAACAAGAAGTCAATCTATCTTCTTCTACCTGCTTCAGTGAATTTCTCAATAGTAATTACTACCTTAATTATAACAGTAGCTCACTGTTGTCAAAAGAAATGGTATAGGACAATGATGGTAAATTATTTTATTAGCAAGTCACTGAAATGCTAAAATCAAGCTCAAACTTTACAGTGTAGAATTAACTCCATAAAATGACACACACTAAACCATAATCTTAAAAAATAAAGTTACCAAGCAATTTATGTTAGTTATATTACCAATCAGCTTTGCTTTTGCTAATCCTAATATAACAAATTTTAAGGAATAATAGACTAGGACTCTCAGTAACTGAGTAAGAGTAGTTGGAAGGATCTAACAAACTGCACTGCTCCCCAGTTCCCGAACACACCTACCACCAGATCTTTTAAAAACCTTTGTTTATTTTCTAATGCTTAAGAACTGTTATAATTTATCCCATTAAAACAGAATCCTAGGGTTCACTGTACCTGAAACTATAAAAAGTACAAAGTCCAAACAAAAAACAACGTTTCTTAGAAAAAGGTCCACTGAAATTATGTGTACTGTTCAAAATGCCAGTGGGACTGAAAAAAGAAAGTATCCAGTCAATAGGCTTTACTTATTAAAGACTTTAACGGAAAGAAACTTGATATTCAGAAACACCAACTCTTACTTTAGCTGTCTTAAATTTAATAGAAAGCAGCACTAATTTTGCTCACCTTTGGGTCATAGTCTGGATCATTTTCCTCATCTCCTTCTTCTTCCCCTTCCTATATTAAAGTTCAAAATGCATCCATGAAGTATGTACATAGTAGGTAAATTGGCTCATAATGTAGGGAAAATTTAATACAAGTTACTCTACGGGTCAACAGATTTTCATGATTACAGAGTTTGACGATAATACAATTTAATCTGAAAGCTTCTAATATGAAAAATTTCCCAACACAACTTGAGACATCCAGACAGCTTTTATTGAAAATAGTTACTGCAGCCAACGTTGGAAAAGTTTACTGCAGCTTTTGACTTCTTCAAAGAGCTGATAACCCTGCAGCAGAACAAAATTATTTGAAATAAAAAAATGTTGCTGAGTTTTGCAATTTATTTATTGAAACCTTATACATACATTGTTTGGCTGTAGAATTCTAAAATCATGTTTTCCAAAATGTTTTTATCCCAAATCACAGAATGATTATAGCAAAGGAATACATAAGTCATTCAATTTGCTTCTCAATGTGTTAACCACAGAGAATTATTTGCTCATTTGGTAAACATTACCTCATCCGCTTCTTCACCTTCTTCATCATACTGAAAAGGAAAAACAGCGTAAGTGTTGAGTGAATGTAACACACATTTCAGAGTAGCATTAGTAACACTCATCACTGTAAAACTAGTGTCTTAAAAGAGAAAACCTACTTTCCTATCAAGAGGCTGATTATAAATTAACACATAGTGGTTGCAATAATCACTCAGCTTACTGCCAATTTATAATAAAGAACAGAGTACAATCATGTGGATAAAATGGGTGATCAGACAAGTATTACTGTAAATATTACTCACCAACACTTAAGTGTGGAATGCACTGTACGAAAAGGACCTAAAGCCTACTCTAACAATTGCCGTTTAGCAATAAACATATCCAAAACATCTATATGCAGCCTAATCTTAACCTAATCATCACTCAATACTACCTTGAATAGAAATTCTATGCCTCCCAGTAAATGTTTTCTTGTGCACTAAGAAAAGTCCTAGTTCTGTGAAGTCAAGGCAAGGGCATAATAGATCTATAGCACTAACCAAACATAAAAAGCAGAGAATTAAAAGCTAAATGAATCCAAAAATCCTAAGGAGACATACTTAAAACCCAGAAAAGCTATATCCAGAACATCAGTAATTAGCCTAATTTTGAATTATATTATGTCCTGTTTCTTAAAAACTAAACTCATCTATTACCAATTCTGACCACTATACCCTCACCCAATTATTTCTTTGCAGGATTCAAATTCACTTACATCATCATCATCATCTTCAATAGCTTCTCCGGTAAAATATAACACTGATCTCGGGATTATACGCTCACGTAAAAAGTGACCAATTTCGAAGTCTGCAGCAAGAATAGCTTCAGCATCATCATCCTATTTTTAAAGGAAAACAAAAGCAGAAAATTTAGGAATAACTGTGTTACTTAACGTGGCAATGTAAGACTCTTAGAGGCTGGGTGTTATGGCTCACACTGGTAGTCCCAACACTTCAGGAGGCCAAAGTAGGAGGATCACTTGAGCCCAGAAGTTTGAAAGCAGCCTAGGCAACACAGTGAGATCCCCGTGTCGCTACAAAAAATAAACAATTAGCTGGGCAGGGTAGCACATGCCTGTAGTCTCAGCTACTTGAGAGGCTGAGGTGGGAGGATTGCTGGAGCCCAGCAGCTTGAGGCCGAAATGAGCTGTGATTGCACCACTGCACTCTAGCCTGGGCAACCGAAAACAAACAAACAAAAAAAAACAACAAAAAAAACCTCTTCAGTTTAAATTACATGATGAAGGGAAGAAATGCTCCACTTTACTTTTTGCTTTCCATGATTTTTCTCACACCATGTTAACAATTTGTCATTTTTAAATTTCCTTAATAACTTTTCCAAGTTTTTAACAAAGAGAAAATAAGCTAGCAGGCCAGTATGCATACTAAGAAATTGTGAAGAATAAAAATTAGAACTGTTTACTTAGTTTTTGCTGGTTTAAACAGAAATACACAAAAGCAATTGTTACATATGTCTGCAATTTTCCTTTGCCCCTAGCACTTTGCTTTTTTAGAGACAGAGTCTCGCTATGTTGCCCAGGCTGGTCTCATGTGATCCTTACACCTCCGCCACCAGAGCTGCTGGGACTACAGGTGCCTGAAGCTGTACCTGGCTTAGGATTTCTATTTAATGGCAAAGCACAGGGTAAAAGTGGGTCTGACATTATTTACAATTAAAATAACTCCACTTTGGCAGGGCGTGGTGGCTAGCGCCTGTAATCCTAGCACTTTGGGAGGCCAAGGCAGGCAGATTACCTGAGGTCAGGAGTTCAAGACCAGCCTGACCAACATAGTGAAACCCCATCTCTACTAAAAATACAAAAAATTAGCAGGTTCAGTGGCGCGCGCCTGTAATCCCAGCTACTCGGGAGGCTGAGACAGGAGAACTGCCTGAACCCAGGAGACAGAGGTTCCGGTGAGTGGAGATTGCGCCACTGCACTCCAGCCTGGATGACAGAGCAACATTTCATCTCAATAATAATAATAATAATAATAAAATAAATAATCCCACTTTAAGTTCTATGATACTAAACAATGAGCACGCCCTCTGTGAATTCCATGAATGTCTGAGTCAACAACATAATCTAATAAATAAAAAAGTCCAAAAAGGGGGTGGGGAGGAATTCAAACCACAGGTGGAGGTTTTCTATCCTTAACTAGACTGTTTTGTCATCAATATTTAGTAACAACAAAAACAAAAAAATAGAACTTGAATACAAACTCCAACACATCCACTGATATGAAAATAGTGTGATGCTCTATCTTACTAAAGTAGTTTTTCTCACCTGAAACTCAACACTGCTTTATGTTCTCTTTTTTTGTCCTATAAGCCAAGCCAGAAATACTTACTTTTGCCTTTTACAGATTTGTTCTAAGCCTTAGCCAAGAGTATTCCAATTCAAAAGTATCAGTTAAGGTTAATTTCTAATTCCACATATGGACAAACTATTTAAACTATCTCACTTAATTTAAATTCAAAAACATGCCCAAAAGAAAACCAAATTCAAAACATACCTGCCATACCTTGCGTGTATAGACTTTCTTTAAGGTTGTTCCTCAGTTCAGGCTATATGGCAGGAACATTTCATGGTTCTCTGCCATATGCCACATATATGAACATACATAGTCACAATATGAAATCATATTTACATTGGGGTAACAAATTCAGGAATGCATTCTAACCATAATGTAGTTAGGAATATAACAGTATAAATGACTTAATACATTCTGGTTTTACTAAGGAAGACAATAGTTTTGAAAAGCTAAATCTCGGCCGGGCACGCTGACTCAAGCCTGTAGTCCCAGCACTTTGGGAGGCCGAGACGGGCGGATCACGAGGTCAGGAGATCGAGACCATCCTGGCTAACACAGTGAAACCCCGTCTCTACTGAAAAATACAAAAAACTAGCCGGGCGAGGTGGCGGGCGCCTATAGTCCCAGCTACTTGGGAGACAGAGGCAGGAGAATAGTGTAAACTCAGGAGGCGGAGCTTGCAGTGAGCTGAGATCCGGCCACTGCACTCCAGAGCCTGGGCGACAGAGCAAGACTACGTCTCAAAAAAAAAAAAAAAAAAAAGAAAAGTTAAATCTCTCACAGCTTTGTAAGTTTTAAAAGAAAAGAAAACCTTAAGCTTTTTATCTCAGTGTTTCTCAGTAGAGGCACTGATACCATTCTGAATGGAATTATTTTTCAGATCCAAAATGTCTGCCCCATGCATTGTAGGCCTCAGAACTCAATGTAACAACCATCCCACTCTCCACTTGAAATTCGGTGCTTTAATTTCAAATATAGTTAACAATTCAATAAATAAGTAACAATTCAACTTACCAGATCTCCACTCTCAGGAACTGCAAAATTCAGAAAAGAAATTACAATGAATAAGAAGCTAAACAACGCTTATTATAAAATAACCACTAATACTCAAGCTAAAACATTATTTACCTTCAGGAGGGGCAAAAAAATTAAAGAAAGAGTCATTGGAAACTGTTTTAGTCACAGTACGAACTGTCCCACGTCCCTTGTGTTTCTGCTTCTTCTTAATGGTTTTCAAAGTGACATTCTTTCCTTTTTTCCAATCTATCTGGCACCTTGCAAAACAAAGAAGAAAAATCTATTACAATTGACAATCTTTCAACTGCTGAACTTCTAGAAGTAAATGTTCTATTTAGATTTCAAATTTTAGAAGGGTGAATTGCTTCAAATGTTTTCTATAGCTGTATAAAGGGAAAAATTTTATTTCTAATCAAATATTTAAAATAAACATATTTACAACTAGCATAAACACACAGTACAATTTAAAGAAGCATTCCTTTGCAGAAATATATGTGAGACAGTCATGGGCCCAAGGAGAATTACAGGAAAATTGATAAGCACTTTTCAGAAAACATATTACCAAAATGTTCAGAGACAGACTATGTACGTATATGAAACTTAAAATAACCGAGTATACAAATCAAGTATAACAAAAACAGAAAAAAAACATTTTGTTAAGGTAGTAAAATTAAACTCACCCTGTACAACCCATAATTTCTGGTCCATCAAAAGAAAAGGGATCAGAATCATCTGGTTCTGACCTCATCCTATATGTCTTTGTCAGCACTTCATTTGTAAAATATTCATTGGGTTCAAAGTGAAATTCTAAGACAAAACTCTGAGGAGAGGAAGCATAAAAACCAGTTAAATACCTACCTCATACATTTCAATACTTTAGTAAATATAGCTTAATCTGTGTTTTTTTATAAACATGTATAATATTCTAAATGGTAATTTTTTTCCTACTCTGAAATACAATCTTTTTCTTTTTGAGACCGAGTCTTGCATTGTTGCCCAGGCCGGAGTGCAGTGGCACAATTTCAGCTCACTGCAATCTGTGCCTTCTAGATTCAAGTAATTCTTGTGCCCCATCCTCCCAATTATCTGGGATTACAGGTGTGTGCCACCACACCCAGTTAATTTTTGTATTTTTAGTATAGACAGGGTTTCACCAGGTTGGACAGGCTGGTCTTGAACTCCTGACCTCAAGTGATCCACCCGCCTTGGCCTCCCAAAGTGCTGGGATTACAGGCGTGAGCCACCGCGCCCAGCCCTGAAATATTTAAGAATGGGACAGACTGTCAGATAAGCCCCAAATTATGCTAAAATCAAAAAAATTATGTTAAAATCAAAATGAGGTACAAATTGAACTGAATAAAGCTTAGTTTCAATTTACAACTACTAAATAATTAACATGTTTACACAACAGGCTAGGCACACCTGAATAAAGTGACCATGTTGTCTCCCTTACTCCCCAACTACCGGAGGAATCAGGCTTTTAAATAGCATACTAAACGTGAACTTAACACAGAAAAAGCCCAACCTTAAGCATCTACAGCCTATATTCTTAGTAGTTTTGCCCACAGTTGACATTAACACTGGTGGTTTGGTGGACAGGTTGTTCGCTGATCTTTCCTTATTAAGGTGTGGGTGTCCTTTAACATCAGTTTCATGTAATTCCCAAGTTCATTAATGTAGAAAAAGTACTTATTCACGTTCCCTTGGCATTATTTTTATCCACTTATCCAAGAACAAGGATTGTCTGTGTTTCAAACACAGTTTATGTTCAGAAGGAGGAAAAGGAAAAAATACTGCCTCACAATTAGCACATCCAAATATTTATTCACTACAACCAAGAGCACCAACCTTACCCTTGAATGTTATCTTTTTAAAAGTTTCTATTTATCTACCTGTAAGTTTCTATTTATCTACCTGTAAGCATGCTACAAAATTATAAATATTTCAAAGTTCTCTTACCATAGGCTGGCCAGCATCTGAGAACTTCACTTTAATATCTTTCAAGTGTTTCAGAATAGGTTCATCATGTTCCTTCAAATTAAAAAATAATAATAAAAATGAGTAACATGGCATTTGAGGATTGTCTTCTATTACTACACAGACACTAGCTGACTGAGACATAATATATTTTAAAGTAGTTTTGTACAGCAATTACGAACCTTAAGACTTACTCTCCAGGTTATGGCTTACACACTAAAGCTAATTTATACTGTAGTTCTACTGCCACTGGTAGAGAAAAAGTGTCCAAATAGACAACTAAATCATTATATAGGCTGAAAAATTCAAAATCAAGTCTAAATAAGGCATATCTGCTTTAAAAATGTTTCCTGATTATAACTGCTGCCTTTTCCAGCTGCTTGTCCCCTTCCTCCTGGTCGTTCCTTTTCCACTTTGCTAAAGTAGAATTGTAATTAAGTAGTAATTATGTGGAAATCATTTCTTTTTCTCCATGTAACTTCCAACGACGACAAGACAGGGCAACACGTACTACTACAATGTAGACGGTAGGGGTAGGGGCTCGCTCAAGAAATGCTTGAAGCAAAGTTTCCCAAAGGTGACAACTATTATGGTTTGCCAGATAATGTAACCACTGTGAATGAGTTTAACATCTTTATAGCATTCTTTTAAAATGCAAATTTCTCCTGGAAAAGTTAAGGGAATTGTATAATTGCAGCTGTAAAAATAACTTTCCCATCATACTTCCATACTAAGTATGTAAAGACAGAAGGCACAGGGTAATGAGAAAATACCAGTCGATAATGAGCAATTATCAATGGGACCATTTCATCATCTCATTTTTTAAAATAAACTGTAATTTATTTAATTACATTAATCAAAGCTATAATTTCCCTTCTACAGACATTAACTGTTTAAAAAGTAAGCAATCATTCTAGAAAGATCAACACTGAAGAGAACAGTCATCACAGCCATTTAAACTTCAAAAGTTTACCCTTCAAAGTAAACTGGCACGTTTATGAATAAAATTACCTGAACCATATCACTGAGCAAGTCAACATTCTTAAAAACAGTTAACCAAAATTCAGGAATTCCTTTGGGGTCTTCTTTTTCTTCATCCTTTTTCTCATCTTCGATCTTGGCCTTTTCTTTCAACTCCTCCTTGATAAGTGACAGCAAACATTATGTAATACATAGATTAGACCTCTTGATAAAGTAACAAAGGTAAAAAAACCAAAATGCAGAGTCACCAGATATTACCTTCAAAGTTCTAGTCTATCTGTGTAAACACTGCCGTTGTCCATAACAAACCTTAATTAATCCCATCAAAATTACTGCTACCACACCCCTCCAAAGAGAGCCACTAAAGTGATCAAGATCTGTAGGAAAAACCATTTTAGTTAAAAAAAAAAAAAAAAATTTTTTTAAACTAATTAAAAATGAAGACTTAAGCATAGTAAACAAGAAAAGCAACAGAAATACTAACTTGGTCCAATGCCTCACCCCATGGTGTTATTAATCAAAACATTATATTCTCTTTACCAAACAACATAAAATAGCAATGCTAGAGAGTTGGATCACTTAACACAGCACTGAATGTGTGTCACAGCTCTGCCATTATTCATTGTGGGCAGGTCACTTAGAAGCCTCCATGTCTTCACTTGAAAATGGCAACAATCCTCAGCCTATCATGAAGTTCAAAAAAAAAGTATATAATGAATCTACAAACTAAAAACTGTTAGCCGGGCATGGTGGCTCACACCTGTAATCCCAGCACTCTGGGAGGCTGAGGCGTGTGGATCACTTAACATTAGGAGTTGGAGACCAGTCTGGCCAACATGGCCAAACCCCACCTCTACTAAAAGTACAAAAAATTAGTCAGGCATGGTGGCGCATGCCTGTCATCCAGTTACTGGGAGGAGGAGGCAGGAGAACTGCTTGAACCCAGGAGGTAGAGGTTACAATGAGCCAAGACTGCACTCCAGCCTGGGCACCAGCCGGGCAACAGAGTGAGACTCAAAAAAACTACAAAAATAGGCTGGGCACAGTGGCTCAATGGTTCAAGCCCATAATCCCAACAGTTTGGGAGGCTAAGGTGCAAAGTTGCTTGAAGCTAGGAGTCCAAAACCAGCCTGGGCGAGAAGACTCTGCCTCCACAAAAAAATGTAGAGATTAAGCTGGGCATGGTAGCTTCAGATAGTCCTAGCAACTTGGGAGGCTGAGATGGGAGAATAGCTTGGGCCCAGAAGTGAGCTGCAGTGAGCCAAGATCATGCCAGTGCACTCCAGCCTGGGCAACACAGCAAGTCCCTGTCTCTTAAACAAAAAAAACTATAAAATGTAAGGAAATAATGACTTTCTGAGTACAGATGGTGGTGCCAGCTTGAATAATAGCTGATCTGTATTATCATTCTTACAAAAAGGAAAAATATTTCCTAGGTATAGAAATACAACTGATGCTCTAGGGCAGCCCTGACTGGGGAGACAGTTGCATTTGTCAGTTCAGCTGCATTTGTCGGTTCAGCTGGCAATAGCAGCGGGAGTGGAGTGGGCGGGGCCTGTGAGACCACCTGAGTTTGTGAAATGGCTGCTGACATTTCTGAATCCAGCGGGGCTGATTGCAAAGGAGACCCAAGGAACAGTGCCAAGTTAGATGCCGATTACCCACTTCGAGTATTTTATTGTGGAGTTTGTTCATTACCAACAGAGTACTATGAATATATGCCTGATGTTGCTAAATGTAGACAATGATTAGAGAAGAATTTTCCAAATGAATTTGCAAAACTTACTGTAGAAAATTCACCCAAACAAGAAGCTGGAATTAGTCAGGGTCAAGGAACAGCAGGGGAAGAAGAGGAGAAGAAAAAACAGAAGAGAGGTGGAAGGGGTCAAATAAAACAAAAAACAAAGATCATACCACAAAACATTACTATAGCCAAAATTCCCAAAGCAAAGAAATATGTGACAAGTGTGTGTGGCCTTGTAACTTTTGAAATTGATCTTAAAACACACAAAGATTTATTGCTTAAAAATTCTCCTGTGGGCGGAGCTTGCAGTGAGCTGAGATCCGGCCACTGCACTCCAGCCTGGGCAACAGAGCGAGACTCCGTCTCAAAAAAAAAAAAAAAAAAATTCTCCTGTGGTGCCTCAGTAACAGGGGAGGATGAAATTATCATTCAAGGAGACTTTACAGATGACACAACTGATGTCATTCAGGAAAAATGGCCAAAAGTACATGATGACAGCATCGAAGATCTTGGAGAAGTGAATTTGAAAATTTCTCTGTAGTTAATGGCCTGAACTTAGAGTTGATATGGCCAAAGGAAGAGAGGCCTTTATAAACATATATATATATTTTCTACAGTAAAACTGTAGACTGCCCTCCCTCATCCTTGGCATTTTCACTGTTGTGTACAAGGCTGCTTGTTTTTATTGCCAAAGTCAAATAAACAGGGGAGACTATCATGTTCATGCATGAATACAATTTAGTCAAATAAAAAATTTTGGTCATTTGGTACTGACTTTTTTTTTTTTTTGAGACGGAGTCTCGCACTGTTGCCTGGGCCATAGTGCAGTGGCGTGATCTTGGCTCACTGCAACCTCTGCCTCCCGGGTTCAAGTGATTCTTCTGCCTCAGCCTCCTGAGTAGGTGGGATTACAGGCGCCTGCCTCCACGCCCAGCTAATAATTTGTATTTTTAGTAGAGACAGGGTTTCACTGTGTTCACCAGGCTGGTCTCAAACTCCTGACCTCGTGATTGGCCCCCTCGGCCTCCCAAAGTGCTGGGATTACAGGCATGAGCCACTGTGCCTAGCCTTTCTCTTTCTCTTTTTATTTTTTGAAAAACCCAGCAGACTTTTTGTGGGGAGCATTTTTGTTGATTATTTTATTGACCTAAAGCTGAGTGATTTTTAAAAAGAAATTGAATTTGGCTCCCTCACCAATAATATGTCTCCTTGCTTCTTTGATGTGATAGTTTTGAGATGGGTGAGAATCTAATAGATTTGTGGCAGAATCTGCTTCGTTGTTATGAAGTCCACCCTATGGGCACAATAACATATTGTTGGTAGGAGGTGTTCGAGCTATTCTGGAGATTATTTGGTAAAGTATACTAAAAGCCTTAAAACCATGTATGTACACTGTTTGAACCAATAAGCTACTTCTTTGACATTAGAAGACATTAGAGGAGACAATAAGCCTTGCAATAAAACTTATGGATGAAAGTATTCTTCACAATACGATTTATAATAACAAATTGCAAATGTTATAAATGAACAATTGGAAAACGATTAAGGAACTGATGGTGCACACTGTGTGGTATGTTTATGTTTAAAGATATGGTTTGCATATATGTTTAAAGAACCATATTTTCTAAGATTATTTGGAAACATGTTTGGTAATGCCAAGTGGGGGCACACATCTTAGACATTTATCATCATCATTCTGAGTGGAAGGCCATTCAGAGATGCTAGAGGTTCTTATTCTGGCCATAAATTACATGAGTAAAATTCTGCTAACCAATTAAAAATAATGTACACCCATGCTCAATCTATAGTCCTGGAAATAGCAATTGAAATATGTCTTCTCACAAGAGAAAATGACAGTTTTAATGATGCATTAGATGAATTTAAACTTTAAGTCAGGTGCTGCAAATTGGAAAGAAGACTTGTAGTTTTAATGCTGTGGACACTTTTAAGAAACTTAGAATCCATGAAACCACAGCTTATTGCCATGCAAATTACAATCTTGAATGACTGTTTTTTTAATATAAAGTATTAGAAAAATGTAAGATGTAAAATTAAAAAATGAAAAAAATACAACTAGTTATATAATACTGTACTCCATCATTAAATGCTAACATTTCTGACAAGTCCTAAGATTTTACCATCTATAAAACATACTAAAATAAAGTTGGTACTAACCGAAATCTCATCTTCTTCATCTGGTTTCCATTCACATTCTTCTTCCGTAGGTTCATAAATTGCATTAATAATCTCAAATCGCTAAAATGATTAAAAAAAAAAAAAAGGCTATATAAAATCACTGGCATCCAAGGTAAAACCAGTGGTTTCTCACTAAGAAGTCTTATAAATTTAACAAATGCATACCACAACTTTAACTATTATTGATAGTTCCTCCAAGTGCCTCTAATAACAATTTCAATGAGAGTTCTAAAGACCAACCTCTTCCAAGTCTGCTTATATTTCCAGACTTCATCTTCTAGAATGTTAAATTAAACAAAGTAGGAGAAAGCATTACCTTATCAAACAGAGGCTGATAGAGAACAGCATACTTCCTTTCAAGATCGTGAACTTCCTCATAGAATTTGGCTTCTATCTGTGCACACTTAACTTGCAGGTTTTTGAGAGCATTCACTCGTCTTTTAACTACCCTAGGCAGGCTGAAAGGTTAGAAATCAGTTACATAGCATCACACTAAAACAGAAGTCACACTTCTTTTGTCATACTGAAACTGAAGCATTGGAGTTAGTGAATGATAGGTTTTTTATCTGAAGCAAAAGGTAGAGTCAAAGTAAATAAAAATCAAATAGATATAAACATACTGACCCACTGGCTATATTTCAAAAGTAGAAATGTAACTAGGTAAATTGATAAAATGTAAATCATATTGTCAACCCTAAATCTTTACCCAGGTTAAGTGCTGGACTTGTCATTGCTGAAGTCATGGACTAATCATTTTAATTCTGAGAATAATGATTACTTAGATTTTTCTTTTACATATATCTCACCTATACTAGTTATTAGGAAAAAGAGGGGAGCATATGTATATCAGGAAAAAGGACAAGATTTCACACACCATTATTTTATTTTAGTCTCCATATTTAACTAGGAATTAGTAATCACATTATTAAATAAGAGTGTAACATACTATAAAGAGCAGACATGTATTTTTAAAATAACAGCTTTAGGCCAGGTGCTATGGCTCACACCTGTAGTCCCAGCACCTTGGGAAGCCAAGGCGGGTGGACTGTTTGAGCCCAAAAGTTCAAGACCAGCCTGGGCAACACGGCAAAACCCTGTCTCTACAAAAAATACAAAAATTAGCTGGGTGTGGTGGTGCATGCCTGTGGTCCCAGCTACTTGGAAGGCTAAGATGAGAGGATCACCTGAGCCTGGGATGTTGAGGCCGAATTGAACAAGATTGCACCACCACTGCACTCCAGCCTGGCTGACAGAATGAGACCTGTCTCAAAAATAAATAACAGCTTTGATGAGATAAAATACATACACCATACAATGCACTGTGAAGCACTATTTTAATTTTTATTTTAGGTCAACCTAAAATATATGTGTATACCCTATATATATGTATACCCTAAAATATGGGTATATGTGAAGGTTTGCTGTACAGATTATTTTATCACCCAGGTATTAAGCCCAGTACCCAATACTTAATTTTCTGCTCCTCTCCCTCCTCCCACACTCCACCCTCAAGTAACCCCAGTGTCTATTGTTTCCTTCTTTGTGTTCATGAGTTCTCATCATTTAGCTCCTACTTATAGGTAAGAATGTGTGGTATTTGGTTCTCTGTTCATGTGTTAGTTTGCTAAGGATAATAGCCTCTAGCTCCATCCATGTTCTCACAAAAGACATGATCTCATTCTTTGTATGGCTGCACAGTATTATGTGATGTATACATTTTCTGTATCAGATCTGTCATTGATGAGCATTTAGGTTGATTCCATGTCTGCTACTGTGAATGGGGGCACTGATTTTTAACAGGTTATACACACGAGGTTTTGAGTCTCCTAAAGAATGATTAAACCTCTCTAATAATAAATGTTCACACTTAAAATGTATCTAACTTCAGGGAATGTATGCAATAGATACAAAATCCAGGTTAAAATTTCCTGCCACAAACTTTTGTGAATCAAATAATTTACTTAGTCAGTCACTAGTTTATTTAATATTATTAGAAATAAAAAACAAACCCTTGAAGATATCAACTTTCTATTTCTGTTAATTTTAAGTAAAAAGCACTACTCTGCCAAGGTGGTGAACCAGCATGGGCTTCTGGCTTTTCTTGCTCCCCCAAAAAGCTAATCCCAGAAACTTTAGAACAAGAATGAAGCAACTACTGAGGCACACACACACCATAAGCAATTTCAGGTAAGACTGGAGGTTGTGTTTAACTGGTACAGGGTGACCGACAACTTCGGGACAGAATGGCCACAGTAGGTAGCCATGCGGACAGGCTGGAAGATAGCAATTCCGCAAGAAAACTTTTTAAGTTCTGCTCCTGCCTTGCAACAATCATTGTCCGTCATCTTCACCCTTCACAAGAGCCGAATGCCAGGGTTGATGAAAGCTGCACTGGTTCAAAGCCCTCAAACATGTATTTGCTCCAATCTAGGAATAATGAATTGACAACCAAAGAAGACTAGTCCCCCACCCCTGCAAAGCACACCATAAAAATTGCCTGGACTGGCAGCAAACTTTCAGTCTAAGGCAACTAGTGCTGCACTACTTAGGCTCACCCTGTGCCCTTCTCCTTGTCACAAACCTTCATTTCTTCCCAAATATTCATTATTAGGGTAACTGGTATTGCCTAATGTGCCAGAGCTTGAAGAATAACTAGACACTTCAAGGGTACAATTTCTATGAAAGAGTGAAATGATTATCATCTGAAGCAGCATAATTAGAGAATTTAAACAAGAATGCAAAGATACTTAGAGATGAGGAAGATTAACAACATGCAACAAGACCAAGAAATCTAAAACAGAGAGGGAATGTTAAGTATGAAAAATACAATAACTAAAATAGGCAACAAATAAGAGAAACAGGATAGATTCAACTGAAGATAAAGTCCATGATGTTGAAAAGTTCTACCAGAAGGCAGCATGAAAGACAGATGGAAAATAGAAAAGCTCTGAGATACGGATGACAAAAGTAGCAACAGCTGACAAACAGGGAAGGGGTACAAAATCTTAACATATGAGAATGATACATTTCTCAGAATTAAAGCAATATAAAAATCCTTACTCTGCTTCCTAGACATGTTAATGAGATTTATGAATATCAAAGACAAGAAAATTCTAAAGGTATCCAATGAAAAAGAATAACCTACAAAGAAAAAGGAATCAGACTAACAACAGGCATTAAAAGAAACGCTGAAATAAAGAAAAAATAAATTGTAGTTTTTAAGAACTCTGAATTTACTACTTCATAGCCAAACTATTATTCAGATATAAAAGCAAGACAAAAATTGTATCAGGTACCAGGCTTCAGGTTTGCCACAGATACTCACTATATATTACTAAAAGCAACTTTTGAGGAAATTAAAAAAAAATCCAGCAGATTCTATGTAAGGTATGGGTGCAGTCAAATATCTTGGTAAATTTCTTGCCTTGAAGAGAAAAATAGAGGGCCAGAGAAAGCACGTTTATAAACAATATAAATATTGGTAAATTTAAGATATCAATAGGGGTAAATAAACTTAGATACTAGGTTATAAGCCACTACCATAGTAACAAAAATCAATGCATTAACTTTGGAACCAGCAGAAGACGACTTGATTTATCCAATGGGAAGCCGAAAAGAAGAAAGACCCAAAGTAAAATAAATTAAAAAAGAGAAAGATGGCAGCAATAAATCCAAAAACAATATAACTTTTAAGAAATGCAAAGTCAGCCTTACTAATAATAAAGAAGCAGACATTGAGGCCGAATGTGGTGGCTCATGCCTGTAATCCCAGCACTCTGGGAAGCCCAGGTGGCTGAATCGCTTTAACTCAAGTTTGAGACCAGCTTGGCAACATGGTGAAACCCCATCTCTACAAAAATAAAAAAATTAGCCAGGCATGGTGGTGCGTGCCTATAGTCCCAGCTACTTGGGAGGCTGAGGCAGGTGAATCGCTTGAGCCCAAGGCTAAGGCTGCAGTGAGCTGTCATTGTGCTATGGCACTCCAGCCTGGAGACAAAGCGAGACACTATATCCAAAAAATAAAAGAAGCAAACATTGATCTAGAGGAAGAAACAAAGATGAAAAGATGAAAAAAGACATACTAGGTTAAAAGTCTTAAAAAAAAAAAAAAAAAAAAAAGAGGCTCTGGGTGATGGCTTATGCCTGTATTCCCAGGACTTTGGAAGACCAAACTGAATCCAAGAGTTCGAGACCAGTCTGGGCAACACAGGGAGACCCCATCTCTACAAAAATAATAGCCAGGCACGATGGTATGTACCTGTGGGTCCCAGCTACTTGTGAGGTTGGGGTGGGAGGATCACAGTGAGCCATGAGTGTGCCACTGCACTCCAGTGTGGATCACTGAGTGAGGCCTTGTCATAAAAGCTGGGGGTCGTTATCGTAATATCAGACAAATAAAAATTATGGCCCCCCCCAAAAATTATAAAATACAAAGGAAGACACATATCAGTAAAATGAAACAAGAGAAGAAATGTTCATCACAAATATTATACACCTAATATGGCTTCAAAATATTTCAGTCTACAAATGACAGAAAAAACTGTCAGGTCAAACAGACAACCAATAAGCAGAAATAAAGAGAAGCTGTGAACAATACAATAAGCTTGAGCTATTAATTTCAGCATACAGATCTTCACACTCAACATTTACAAAAGTAAGAGTATTAAGGCCATAAAAAACACAAATTTAAAAATAAAATCAAATGAATTAAGCATTCAATTTAAAAAACTGGAAAGAGAGAGTACCATAAAGCAAACCTAAAAAAAGAAATAATATTAATGCCAGAAATCAGACAGCCACAATAACGAAAGACAGTATGGAAAAAAGGAAAACCAAAAGCAAAATTAATATTCTAAAAAATTAATAAGATCAAGACAACTAGCAGAATTAAGATGCAAAATATAGAATATGAAAACCAGATTTTTAAAACTATTGTCAACTATGTACTAATCAATTTTAAACCTAAATGTGTACATGTTTAAAATATGAAACTCCAAAACTGATGAGAGAACTTGAATAAATTATATGTCAAACCAAAAAAAAAAAAAAAAAATTCTCCAAAACTCCCCAGGACCTCTACTTCCCAAACTCCAAAGGTACAAACTAAATTTTTAGAAGAGTTCTACCCTAAGAACAGCTAATTCCTATCTTATACAAGTTGTTTCAGGAAATAGGAAAAATAAAAAAAAAGCAGCCATTCATTAGATTAGGCAATTGAAATTTGACTCCAAAAACCAGTTAAGTATTACCACTTCCTGAAAGTTTCTTTATGCACATACCTACATGCATGCACACAACACAAGCTCATTTCACTAACAAGTAAGAACTGTAAAATTCAATTACTCAACAATGTATCAATAACACATCATGATTCAATTTACTACAGGAATGCAAGGCTAGTTTGATATCCAAAATAAGTATTTCCAAAACATGTATGTACTATTTACTTAATATATTGAAGGAAAAAGTTCAATAGAGCATCTTAATTGATAGAAAAAAACAAAGGTCAGATTAAAAAACAGTAAATAGGCCTGAATTTAATAGAGATTTTATATTCATTCCCAATATGAACAGAAATAAGACAAAGATGTCCTTTTTTAATACTAATGTTTAACACAGTAGTGAAAGTCCTGGTAATGTTGTAAAGAAAAATACGTGGTATAATGTAATGTGGAAGAACAGAGCTAAAACTGCCATTATTTGCAGATAAAACCTTGTGACTAAGGGGGCAAAACAGAACACATTACTACAATAAATTTAGCAAAGTTACCGGATACAAGGGCAACTTAAAAAAAAAAAAACAACAGCAATTCTCTGTAAATCAAGAACAGCCAAACAGAAAATACAATTTAAAAAAATGCTATTCACAACAGCCACACAAAATATATAGAAATTAACTTAACCAACAGACTCTATGAAGATAACTTTGAAACTAAAGACACAGAATGTGACCTGAATAATTAGAAGTATGTGGATGAGACAATATTAAAAGATATAATTCTGTAAATCTATAAATGCAATATAATTCCTATCAGAGTTTTAATATTTTTTTTTGCTTGTTGACAACCCTGATAAACATAACTGTCAAAAATGTGGATGACTGTGTTTAGGGGAGAAGTGTGAAAGGATGCAACCTGCCCTGCCAAATACTAAGACAACTATAAAGTCATAGTAATTAAGTGTTACAATGACAAGAGACAAAGACCAACAAAACAGAAGAGTGCTGCTCAAAGACAAACACAGGTGTTTACAACTTGATATGCAATGAAGGTAAGTGGTACACCTAAATGGGGGAAGAATGGATTGATTAGTGAATAGTGAAAAAAAAAAACTAGCTCATGTCACTGGAGGAAGACCCAAAATAAACAAATAAATAAACCTTGCTCATTAAAAAATGAGGCAGGAAAAAAAGGAACTGGAAGTTTACATACACCAAATAGAAAGGTAGACTCTAGAGGGATTTAAGACCTAAATGTAAAAGGTAAAACTATTCAACAGGAAACGTAGCAGAATCCAGGAGTGACTTCTTAAACAGTTTCAAAAGCACAAGCCCTAGGGCAAAATATTTTACTAAAATAAAACTTAACTGTTTACCAGCGGACTCCATGGCTAAATTAGTAGAAATGACACATTATTTAGAATGTCTAAAAACTGATAAGGGCATAATATTTGGAATACAAAGACTTTTGCAAAGCATTAAAAAAAAAAAAAATTGCAAACCCAACAGGAAAATGGAAAAAGGGTACCAATGGGCAACCAAAAAGGTTCAAGCATGATGAAGAAAAGCTAAAAACTCATTTGAAATCATAAAACACAAATAAGACAAAATGAGTCTGTACCTCTCAGACTGATTTAAAAATATAAACAAAAACACTACGAAGCTGGATGGTGCCAATTGCTGGCAGACAGAAGATGAATCCATCTTCTTGCACTGGGTACAGTATTTCTGGAAATCATGCTAGAAGCATAATGCTTAAAGGCTTGCATACTCCATGTAAGTGGCACTCCCACTGCTGAGTACACATCTCAAAGAAATTATCACACAGTTCCTTTACAGGCTATGTAATTGAATTTGTGTTGATAAAGGAGTCCATTGTAGGAAAAGCAGATAATAAAACACAGCGAACACACACCACACAGAACTAGGCAACATTCAGAAGCTACTAACTATAATTAACATATAGATAGCAACCTGAATGGATCTTAAAATCACAAAAAAGTTTTTTTAACGTGTAAGCTGCATAAGATATTCATGCTATTAGTAATGATTTATGTCACCAGTGAAATAAGAAATCTGTATTTCTTCTAATTCTGTGCATTTCTAACATACCTCTAAACAAATGTCTGAAATGCTTAAGATCAGTATACTTCCTATAAACTTGAACCACAATAAACTTTAAAAGACCAATGTAAACAGGTGGTACTAAGCACAATTTTAAACTCCCAATAATCCTATACTGGATACTAACAGACAACAGGTTTCTACTACTGCATACCTAAATCCTAGATGGTCTTAAAAACAGATACGCCTGCAACGTTGATTGATTATAGAAAGATAAATAAGGACCATGGAAAAGGAGAACTTGTACCTTTCAATGTATCCTGTTGGTGTTTCTACCAGACCATCAAGTCTTTCTTGAAGGGCTGCAAGAATCTGAGGATTTTGCATCATCTGAACAGTTAGCTGACGTGCTTTAAAAAAAAAAAAGGGCATCGAAAGAAGGATTTTATGAAAATGTATTATGCTTTTTTAATAGGACAATCCAATCTCATGAAGTTTTCCTAACTGGCCCATAAATTGCTGGTGTATCTAATGAGTAGAGACGGGCAGGGCAAGCTAAAGAGAATACACTCTAGGAAAACCCAATGTTCAGGAATAATTCAGATTCCTAATCTATCCCTAGTCAAGGCATTTCTCAAGGTCATTGCCACAACTACTATGAACAATATCCTTCCTCTTCCTGGTATCTTGTGTTTCACCCACCTTGCATTTTAGGAAGCTTAAAGCTTCATTCAGATGCCTATCTATGACTCTTGACAGTCCTTTGAATGCAGACAACACGTATCAGAAAAACTGCAAATATATTGACAGTTTTAGGCCCAGGAGAAAGGTGAAGTGAGTGATTTGAATGTTTATGTTTGATGCTTGTGTAATGTATTTCTATGTGTATGAATAAAGTTAATAGTTGAGACAGTCAACAGTTGCAACTGAAGCCAAACAAAATGTGGTTATAAATGGCTTTTTAAAAACATAATCCAAATATACACCAGATTTTTACAAAACAAATTACGCTACTAATCTTCTCTTCATCATCAATACAGTTATTACACAAAGTGCCATAAACTTAATTTTCCCAATTATGTTTTTGGAGGTCAATTTACTTCTGATAATAATTCAATTATTGGATGATGTACAGCCAGGATAACCAATATAGATTTTTAAATATCAATATTGGTCAATGAGGATACAGTTCTGTATCTGTTAAGAAAATGTTACAAAATGAAAGCTGAAGCTATTAATACAAGTTCTGAAGTCTTTTCACAATTAACTTCCATCTGGCTTAAAAATGAAAAGATGAGTCATCAGGTACCTTAATATTCTTGGCCCAGATCTACAGGACATACCCTAAGCAGTACAAGCCCCCACCACCACTCCTTTTAAAAAGTATCTGCTAAAATAAATTGTGAATATTACCTACATTTAATAAATGGCTTTTCTGCTTGAAGGAGTGGATTTTTAAGAAGACACACACTACATGTTCTCTACAAAATTAAACACTAAACATACTGTTATAAGCACCACATCACAACCTGTAACATTTTAAAATTCAGACAGAACTCATGGGCAGCTGTTTGACACAGGTACACCAAGTCGCTCCAACAGTGCAGGATGCAAACAATGACTTTTGAGTCACTGTATCTATACCTAACCTCTCCTTTCTCTCTCTCGAACAAATACACACACACACACACACACACACACACACACACACACAGTTTCTAGAGGTATGGACCAGTAGATAAAATGGGACAATGAGAAGGGTCCAAAAAAACAGACTAGTACTTATAACTACCCTCTAGTAGACATGTGCCAGCAATCATTGGCTCCTGAAGTAATTTAAAGTAATACCTTTGATTTTTGTTTCTTCACCAGTTTCCTCTTCTTCTACTTCTTCAACATCATCCAAATCTTGATCAAGTTCAGACTGTTCTTTGCTATAATATCATAGTATCACACCAAGGTTCAAATGTACCAATTACCAAAAAAAATTACAGAAAAACTTAAAATTCATTTTCAAAATTAGTATCTCTTTCAAAGACATGAAATAGGAAATTCAAAAGGTAATTCCATTTTCTAACTTCAGATGTAAACAAGTACAAACTGGAAGTGTTTAAACTTTCATTAAAAGCATCTGGTCAAATGTGAAGTTTATACTTTTCAAGCTTTATGAAATTGATTTTGTAGGTTTTTGGGGAATGTGATGTCAACAAGCATGTGCATTCAACCCAGTATCTACTGATTTTACTTTTTCTTTTTAGTAACAACATCCTCATTTTATATGAGATGGCAACACACCAACCTAAAAGTCTACATTTCCTAGCCTACCTTCAGCTAGACTATTTTGGCAGCAAGATAGAAAAACAGAAGTGCTGTATTTCTTTGAGGAAGTATCCTTAACAGGAAAGCAGACAGCTGGGAAGCCTTTATCTTAATCCCTTCTCCCCCTCCCACTTAGAATATTAATGTGGTGGCTCGAGCTCCAGCAGCCACACTGGACCAGGAGGCATCCTAGGGAATGAAAGCCACCAGCTAAAGAAAAAGGAGTAAGGAAAAACAGAAGAATCCTGGATCCCTTATGGCTGTGGAGCAACTATACCAGCCTATACTATCTTTGGACTTTCCTTTTCTTTACTTCATAGTGGAGGTTAAGAAAGAATAAAGTGAAGACTTCAGAGTCTAGCTCTTGTTTAGAACAAAGCCAAGATGACAGCACCATTCAAAGAGAAAGTTAAAAAGCAGTAAGATAGCATCCTTCTCATTTCGTCTTAAAAAAAAAATCACCAAAAGTCAAATTTTCGAAAATGAGATTATATCTAGCATTAGAAAGGAAAATAAGGATTCCAAAGTCAATATAAAAGGTCATCGTACAATTCCTGTGTGAATTTTTTTTTTAACATTTGGATGAGAAATATAGTTGCTTTTGTGCTTAAACAGCATTTGAAAAATTAGTTTTCCATAGGGACAAATGATGACTTAATTTTCATACAACTACAGAAAAAAATCAACTGTACTCTGCCAGCATAATTTAAGTTCCTGTCAACTGAGGGAAAGAATTCAGTCTTCAGAAATGATACATATTATTTCTGAAAGTTTTTTTTTTTCTTTTTTGAGACAGAGTCTCGCTCCACCCAGGCTGGACGGAGCACAGTGGCACAATCTCGGCTCACCGCAACCTCTGTCCCCCAAGCTCAAGCAATTCTTGTGCCTCAACTTCCTGAATAGCTGGGACTACAGGAGTGCGCCACTGCACATGGCTAATTTTCGTATTTTTAGTAGAGACACGGTTACACCATGTTGGCTGGGCTGGCCTCAGGTGATCCTCCCACGTCGACCTTCCAAAATCCTGGGATTACAGGCATGAGCTACCACGCCCAGCCTATTTCTGGAAGAACTTTGAGTTAGTATAAACTTTAAGTGTTTCATAAGTACGCACACTTAAGGGCCACTGGTTACAGATAATTGGAGCAACTCCTCCTCTAGTGTCTTTAATCATTTATTGAACATCTATATGCAAAGGCTTTAAAACAGCTGTCCACAAACTATGTCCATGTGGCCAAATCCAGCCCACCCTACTATTGTAGATAAAATTTTATTGGAACACAGATGTACTACATGTATGTATTATTTGCTTTCACACTACATCAGCAGAGTTGAGTACAGTCATCCCTCAGATTCTATGGTAGACTGGTTCCAGGAAACTTCCCTACCAAAATCCTGGGATGTTCAAGTCCCTTATATAAAATGGCACAGTAACTGCAACTAACCTACGCACATCCTCCTGCATACTTTAAATCACCTCTAGATTACTTATAATAATACTATATACAATGTAAACATTATGTAAATAGTTGTATTATGCTGGGCCAGATGAAGTGGCTCATGCCTACAATCCCAACATTCTGGGAGCCAAAGCAAGAGGATCACTGGAGGCCAGGAGTTCAAGACCAGCCTGAACAACACAGTGAGAATTCTCTATTAAAAACAAAACAAACAATAGTTGTTATGTTCTACTGTTTATTTGCATTTATTATTGTGCTATTATATTTTATTGTTTTTTACCCTAATATTTTATATCTGCAGTTGGTTGAATTCATAGATGCAAACTGAACCCACAGACACAGAGGGCCAACTGCAGTTAAGAGAATCATGCGGCCCAAAATGCTGAAAATGTTTACCACCAAGTCTTTTACAGAAGAAGGTTTACTGACTCTGGTTTTCAAGAACAAGAATCCCTTCTGACTTCCACCCTCCCAGGACTAACAAGCATCCAAAATTAAATAATAAGGAAGAGGGAAATCAAGTTGTCACAACCAATTTGCTCTTTTTAAAGTTTAAAATGAGAATTTCAAAGTTAAGATGGCAGATACCACAAACTCATCTGATCTTAATCTCTAAAATCTACACTAAAATTATGATAAAGGGTTTTTTTGTTTTGTTTTGTTAGCAGACTAACACTGAAATCAAAGAAACAAGGGCAGCAACATTTTGGAAGCTGGAAACCAGACAGGTGACAATTTCATTGAGAGAACTGAAATCTAAGATTAGCAGTGGGGAAAGCTGAGAAGCAGTCCAATCACAGTCTTCAAAAGGATAAGAACTGGTGGTACCAGGTACATTTCTAGAACTAGGGCAAGGGGTGGGGCAGGAGAGAAGGTGGCTAAAACAAGAAAGTAAAAACTGATAAGCAGTTAAATCATTACATCTTCTCTTCTACACTAGCAGACATATTCAGTTTCCTCTCGGAAAGGGTAAAATTCAGAACTTGGACTGGAAGACAACAGACACAGTTAACAGTATCAAAGATATAGGACTATGCACACATTAGAATGCTAAATGTAGAGCCTCCTCTACATTTAGAGAAACACCAGAGGCCAGATCTTTACCCAGACACTGTTCAATGATTAATCTGACTAGTCCAGAGGAAAAAAAAAAAAAACCATTCTAACACTGGGGTTTCTAACAAATGCCCACTCTGGTGACCCTACACTGAAATCCCAAATTAACGAGCCTCCCCCTTCAACACTCAAATTTTCCAATCAATTTTCTTTTTTAATCATCTCTGAATTGTCTCTGCACCCCACCCAACCCAATCTTAATGAGCAGCCAACCAAGTATTGATTTATATTTTAGGAAAGCGTCTTAGATTGAGACCAAAAAAGAAAGAAAATGTAAGAGCAAATGGACTATAAAGATGGAAGAAATATCAAGACAAACGAGATTATCATCAGTGAAACAAGGACAGGATGCTATTTTAAAAAACAAAACAACAACAAAAAAAACCAGGAAGAATAAAGCAGGTCTTGGAAACTAAAACAACAGAAATCTTAAAACTCAACACGAGCTGAAAGTCTTCAGTTCTGCCCAGAAAGAAGAGCAAAGAGACAAAGATGGAAAATAGGACAAAAGATCATGAGAAGACCAATCCAACACACAACACCTAATAGTAGCTCCAGAAAGAGAAAAAATAAATGAAGCAATCACAAAGTTAAATCAAGAATGTCCCTGAAACTAAAAGCCCCTGAATTGCTGCACTGAAAGGGTCCACCACTGAACATGTAATGTTAAAAGAAAAACAATAATGTGAAAATTTCAGAACTCTGAAGCCATAGTAGCTTCCAGAAAGAAATGTATATAAACTGTAACTGTATCTATTTCTTAATTATCACACACAAATAGTTAATTACAATGACTCTGAACTTCAACACAGCAACACTGGAAGCAAGGTGACAATGGAGCAATGCCTTCAAAATTCTGAAGAAAAATGATTCCCATCTTACTATCCTACACCCAAACTATCCGGCATAAAGGTAGAATAGTCATTTTGTGTCATGACATGTCTTAAAATAATTTACCTCCCTTGTACTATTCCAAGAAGGTACTAACACACCAAGAAAGCAATGGGAGATTTGGCAAACAAACCCAAGAGGAGAAACAAGGTGAAAACTCAGGAAGATAGTAAAATAGATCCAATGACAGCCATGTCACCAAGGTTAAGCAATCCAAATTAGAAGTGTGACACAGGAGACGATCATTTTGAGAACTACTATCACTAAAAATGCTGTTTCCACTCTTCTGGTTTGTTTAATGTTGAAGACAGAATGCATAAGAATGGCCCAAATTCTTATTTGTACTTCTATGTGTTGATCTTGTACTGAAGTTTCCACCCTCCCACTATCATTCGCTGATGCCTACAACAGCTATGGAAAATCATTTAGCAACCCCTCACTCCCAAGTGCTCTATTTTAACACGGGCTACTGTAAAATTACACACAACAAATCCTGTGCACCTCATCCCATTCTTCCTGACCCTGTTTCTGTAAAACATCCATCCACATTAGAATTCTGCCACATGCCAAACTGATTAAACCTATGCTTCCCAGGACACATGACCTTGCCCAATACTTCTCCATAAGTCTTTATAAAGCCTCAGAAAACTTGAGGCCAGACTATGACTCAGATAGTCTTTTTTCCTTGTTATCCTATCTTAGAGCCTTCAATTAACAGTGGCAAAGTGGCAATGTTGCTTTACACAGCTAATTTGGTGATCACTATTCAGATTTTCAAAATTAAACACTGGTTGAGAATTTATAGGTGGTAAAGCTCTAAAGAAAGCAAAGAAAGGAATTAGCAAAAGCCTGGATAGCACTTATATGTCTGCAAGGGAAAGGTGCAAATGAGAAGGGGCACACAAGGCTTCTGATAGTAATGTTCTATTTTTAACTTGTCTTAATATTCCTTAAGCTCTACATATAAATACATTTTATACATATTTTGGGTGTTTGGTACATTACAATGCAAGCAGTAAAATCTTTGGGAAATATATACAATAAAAATGAATTCTGCAAGTATTTATAATCCATTATCATGCTCTGCACTTTCTTAAAAACAGTGACAAATGGTTCAGTATATATGATGGTTTTGAATATATGATCATAAATATACTAATGATCATATATTCTATATTTTATCTTGAATACACTGCACTAGCCTTTTGTAAAAGTAGGTAGTAAGCATTAGTAACTACATTTTCATAATATATAATTCATGCTACTTGCTGTTAAGAACAGAGTACAAAGTGATGCCAAATCTCGGAAAAAGAACCAACTCTCTGCCACTTACTTGTCAATGTCTGCCATGTTGTAAGAACTCCAAATATCTATGGAGAGAAACATCAATGTTAAAAAAAAGTATATGATTTATTTAAAAAAAAAAAAAAAAAGAAACCAAAACCCTTTAAACCAATACCATGCTGAAAACTATCCCAAGAAATGTCTATTTCCTTTAAAATACCATCAGTGTTAAGAAGAAAAACTCACGGAACATGCAAATTCTTCCTTAATAGTACTAAAAGTAATTTTTCAAAAGATATTATTTAAAACAAGAAAAGTTACCACTAAGCTTTTAGAATCTGTTGTATATAGACTATGATAATAGCACCATTGGTTAAAAAAAAAAAAAACCTAACATTTGCTAGACTCATAGGAAAGGAACAGTACAAAAGGATCTTCATTCAAATTCTTTCAACAACCAAGAAAGGTCAATTTCTGCTTAAATTTTTAGATTACTTAGCATCTTAAACAAATCCATTTTGTATTTAGCAATATTCATTTTTATGTAATTCATGTTTAAGAAAACCAAAACCTGACAGCTACTGTACTCACTATGCCCCCTAGATCTCTTTTTAAAGAAGATTTAATCCTTGGATCAAATAGCCATTTAGACTATTTCAAAAGCTGTGGGTCCCAATCTTAATGTCAGGTAAGCCTTCCCTATCTCTTCAAATGTACATGTACCTCATGTTAGATAACTGGCAACCACCAACCTCCAGCTTCCCCTAGATATGCTGGGGACATTGTCAAGACTTGTGGTTACCAGACCTGAGTAAGTTTACTGTTAAGACTGACCAGAGGGCATCCTAAGTTCCTTCTCACTAAAAGATTAGTATGAACCTGGAGAATACTGCTTTTAGAAAAATCTTAAAAGTAGATGTGCTATATTCAGGCAGCAAACAATGGTAGAATGCCACAGGTAATCTACAAATTACAAAAAAAACTAAACCAAGTTTTGATAGAATCCACATTAAAATCAAGTTTATCTTCTTAGCCAGGCACAGTGACACGAGCCTGCAGTCCCAGCAGCCCAAGAGGCAAGATCATTTGAGCACAGGAGCTCAAGGCCTGCCTGGGAAACACAGCAAGACCCTATCTCTAAAAAAGTGGTAATAAATAAATAGAATCAAGCTATCTGGTAAAAAAAAATCTTAGTACATATTTAATCCACAAAATCCTGTATGTGTTTACTTTCATAGCAACGTATTATGCCTATGAACAAAGAGTTGCAAATGGAAAAGATCCTGATTTTAGCAATTAAGTGCTAATATTTGGGGGAAACGGTATTACTGACCTAGTACTTATACTTCAGAGTAATTACAAAGAGAATTTTTCTTCCTAATGTATTTAACTCTGTAAATATTCTGTATTTGTTGTAAATAATTCCTAATAGTACTGATGAATTTTTCTAGTGATACTGGGTAATGAGTCAGCATTTACAAAGTGTTTAGCAATTATGAATACTAATCAAAAATAAGAAAAATACTGAATCTCTGACATCAAAGAAATGCAAGTAGGATTCCAGTTTGTCTATCACATCATCAATAATTTCCTTTTAATACCGAGAAACTTGTGCACATGCATCCTTATTTCTGGCTATTGTTCTTTCTGGAGAGCATTCTGACAATAGGAATATCAAAAGTCTTGAACATGTCCATCTCAGCCAGGCACCGTGGCTCACACCTGCAATCCCAGCACTTTGGGAGACCAAGGTAGAAGGACCGCTTGAGGACAGGAGTTCAAGCCAAGCCTTGGCAACACAATGAGACGCTGTCTCTTAAAAAATAAAAATTAAAAAAACAAAATATGTCCATCACCAGATTTATTCACTTACGAGATCTACCATGAAAAAATTACAAAGAATCTAATGCCTTTGCTTTCCATGTTCACCTAGAAGGTTCTTCCACAGCTCTGAACAAGTCTTGCACATCCTTTGGCTCTCAGTTCAAAGTTTCACTCCCCAGAGGTGCTTTCTCCAACCTGCAGATTCTGGTTAAGTAAGATTTCTTGGTTGTACACACACTCCTGTAAAGCTTTCTTTCCACCATAAGATGTCTCAGTCTGTAATTATAAATTAGGGTGACCTATGGTCTGTCTCTCCCAACTGACAAGATTCATGATTACAAGAATTAAATCTGATCTTGCCAATCACAGTGTTGTCTTCTTTGGGGTAGCACACAAAGCTTATTATAAACTTAGTACTATATATAGTATTATAGTACTATAATGTGCATAAATGGAATGCTTTGCAGTCACAAATGAAACATATCTGAGTTGATATGAAGGAATACCAAAGCAAGGTAGAGAATGTATGCCAAAATCCCATTTGGATATGGGGGGGAAAAAAAAAAATATATATATATATATATATATAAAATCTCCACTCACATATGCACATGCTTTAAATATAAATAAAACCTTTTTAAAAACATACACCAAAAACCTAACCAGAGTAACCTAACGAGAAAGAAGGGACTGGGGGTAATGAGAACTAATTTCCCATTCACTATTATGGTCATGTGCGGATTATATGTTCTGAGAAATGTGTCTTTAAGTGATTTTATTGTTGTTCAAACATCAGAGTATACTTACACAAACCGAGATGGTATAGCCTACTACACACCTAGGCTATGATACAGACTATTGCTCCCAGGCTACAAACCTATACGGCATGTGACTGTACTGAACACAGTAGGCAACTTTAATGTAATGGCTAAGTATTTATGTGGTGCATGACTGCATTTGGTTTTCCAATACACAGATTTATATAATAATTTCCAATACACAAATGTATTCTGAAATTTTCTGGGTTTAATATATAGTGTCTAGTAAACCCAGCAATTGTCAAAAATAGAAACAAAACCCAAAACTTCCAAATTTAATTTTTTATAACATTTTAATGTGCTCACAGAAGAATGGCTACACTGTTAACCTCAATGTCCATTTGCAGCATTATATTTATAGTTTAAATTCTTAAAATGAAACTTTATCTTTAGTAAAGAGGATCCAAGACAGAACATTTAAAGAACATTAACAGGAGGCATTTACTCCTCCAGAGAAGGCTGCTCTAACCTGCCCATTCTGGCTACGTTGTATTTCTTGGTTGTAAGATAGACCTAATTTTCTAGTCAGTTGTAGTCAGATCATTTGGGCTGACATCAACTTTGTAGCAATCCACAAACTAAGGCAAACAACTTCTGGCTCTATTTCATCATCTATATAAAGTAGAAAAATATCTGAGGGAGTAGGACCCAAAAATCTGCAGTCTAAACAAAAAACTCAGCTTCTGAGAGGTGGTTCTCAGGCAGACCACATTGACAAACACAAGTTTAGGTTAATACCTGTGTTAATTTTTTTCTGTAGTTGACATTAAATAAAATCAGTGAGAATCTTATTTGTTAGACATTAAATTGCATTCCAAGATCTCTGTGAAAAACTTTCATTCCTGAAAGCAACAAACTAGATTATGCAGATCAATTCTACCAATGAAAAATAAGGCTGGACGCAGTGGCTCATACCTGTAATCCTAGCACTTTGAAAGGCCAAGGCAGGCGAATTGCCTGAGCTTAGGAGTTCAAGACCAGTCTGGGCAACATGGTGAAACCCAGTCTCTACTGAAACACAAAAAATTAGCCAGGCATGATTGCGCACACCTGTAGTCCCAGCTACTTGGGAGGCTGAGGCAGGAGAATTGCTTGAACCCAGGAGGAGGAGGCTTCAGTGAGCCGAGATCACACCACTGCACCCCAGCCTGGGTGAGAGCGAGACCCTGTCTCAAATAAAAAAAAAAAAGAAAGAAAGAAAGAAAGAAAAATAATTAAAAGTAGAGACTTTTTTAACAAAAACATTTTTTAAAAAAATCTTAAAAGCACCGAAATACTAACAAGATAGTAAGGAATTACCAGTCCAAAACGGAAGGCAAAACAGGAAGCAGAAGGAAGGCACTTGCACACTAAGGTCAACTGCCAATTATCAGCAATGTGAACTTTGGTTTTAACCAAAGTTAAAATTCTGGGCCTGTCCAAGATGGGTATCTTTATGGCAACTCTCCCAAATTAAGCAGGAACCCCAAAATGCTATATCCTCAAGAATAAATTCATTCTAATGGACAAACAGCCCCAATTTACCTCATCTGTATTGCCCTCCAAACCCCAACCTATGTACTTAAAATGACCTGTCCCTGGTATATTTAGACACCTGCACATCCAAATATAAATGAAAGCTTCCTTCTAGACCTTAAAAAATTCATACAAGTAATTTTCACAACCAACAGGAGAAACAGAAAATAAAACAGAAATCAATCCTACACAAAGACTTAAATACTGTCATACAGACTACAAACAAATATATACCTATAGGCATAGTAAGCCTGGCTGTCTTTGATCTAAGTTTGAAAATACACTGTCTGCAAGGAAGTCATCTATTAAAGGTGATGTAACAAATTTGTAAAACTAGAAGTTCCAGAAATAAAAATAACTGGAATCAAACTAAATGGGCTGGCTTAAGAGTAAGATAAACAGCTGAAGAATTAGTGACCTGAAATGAAGCTTAGAAGAAAACTTTCAAAATATGGTAGAGCCACAGAATCTGAAAGACTGAAAATACTGAAAAGAAAAGACATTTTAGGATCCAAAAAAGCCTAATAAAGACTTCATACAAGTTCCAAGAGCAGGAGGATGGGATATTTGAAGACGTTAATATGCAAGAATTTTCCATTTCCTTAAGTGATGAAAGACACTAATCCACAGATTCAGGTAGCCCTACAAATCAAAACCATAAAATAAAGAACCCATATATATATATATATATATATATATATATGGTTTATTTATCCAGCTCAGGATATATCGGTAAAAAGGCAAGATAGCAAAAACAAATTCATCTCAAAAGCACACACAGAAAAGGTAGATTAACTTCAAAGCCACAAAAAGACTGACAGCTGTCTTCTCTTCAATAAGACACCAAAAGACAACAGAATCCTCTATATGTTGAAAATAACTAAGGCTCTTAATATCCCCAACCCGGTGGCTCAAGCCTGTAATCCCAGCACTTTGGGAGGCCGAGACGGGCGGATCACGAGGTCAGGAGTTCGAGACCATCCCGGCTAACACGGTGAAACCCCATCTCTACTAAAAAAATACAAAAAACTAGCCGGGCGAGGTGGCAGGCGCCTGTAGTCCCGGCTACTTGGGAGGCTGAGGCAGGAGAATGGCGTAAAAACCTGGGAGGCAGAGCTTGCAGTGAGCTGAGATCCGGCCACTGCACTCCACCCTGGGCGATACAACGAGACTCCGTCTCAAAAAAAAAAAAAAAGAAAAAGAAAAAAAGAATACTATCCCCAACCAAAACATCTTTTAAGAACAAAGGTGAGGCCGTGTGCAGTAGCTCACATCTACAGTCTCAGCACTTTGGAAGGCTGGGTCAGGAGGATCGCTTGAGGCCAGGAGTTCAAGGCCAGCCTGGGCAATATAGATCTTCTCTACAAAAAATTTAAATGCCTGTTGTAGTCCTAGCTACTTGGAAGACTGAGGCAGGAAGATCACTTGAACCCAGGAGTTTGAGGTTACACTGAGCTATGATCATGCCGCTGCACTTCAACATATCTCCTTAAAAAAAAAAAGTAAAAGACAGTTTCAGAATAAAACACTAACCAAGGTAGCATGTATTGTCAGGAAAAAATAGACTTCAAGGAAAAACACTGAGATAAAAAGGTCACTTTATAATAAAAGGTTCATACATATATGGTGTATATAAGATCTCAAAAGACATAACTGACCCTAAAAACATGCCTGAAGGATTTTTTTTTTTTTGGAGACAAGGCCTTGCTCTGTTGCCTAGGCGTGATACAGCTCACTGCAGCCTTGACCTCACAGGCTCAAGTGATCCTCTCTCTCTCTCACCTCAGCCTCCTGAGTAGCTGGGACTACAGGTATGCATGCACCACCACACTCAACTAATTTTTAAAAATTTTTTTGTAAAGACAGAGTGTCTCACTATGTTGCCTAGACTGGTCTGGAAATCCTGTGCTCCCGCCTTGGCCTCCCAAAGTGCTGTGATTACAGGTGTGAGCCACCACGCCTGGCCTCCTGAAAGCAAATCTTCCTTCCTAAACTGAACCAAAAACAAAGAAAATATTCCACCGAAGCGGGGAGGCAACTGACTGAACTAGATACATAGAGCTGACATAAGGCTAAGAAACCATTACCCAACTGCAGTCACGTAACATTTTAGTCAACCCAGGACTGCATATACAACGGTGGTCCCATAAGATTATAATGGAGCTGATTCATATAAAAGTATGGCACTTACAATTATGTACAGTACATAATACTTGATAAGGGCAATAAATGACTTATTGGTTTATGTATTTACTATGCTTTTGATGGTTAGAGTACACTCTAACTTATTTTTTTAAAAGTTAAAACTGCCTATGGTATTCAACACAGCAACATGCTATACAGGTTTGTAGCCTAGGAACAACAAACAGGCTATACCATATAGCCTAGGTGTGTAGTAGACTGTACCATCTAGGTTTGTGTAAATACATTCTACGACATTCACAAAAGGATGAAACGACCTAATGATGCATTTCTCCAGAACATATCCCCATTATTAACCATGCATGACTGCATATGTAAACAAATTGTATGTTAGAAGACTTAATGACCATAACTGCTATACAGCTTTTCCCTAGAGCACAGTGAGATACAAGGTGGAGTGCTTCTGAATTCCATGCTGCTATGGTTTGAGTATCTGTCCCCTCTAAAACTCATATTGAAATTTAATCCCCTATGTGGCAGCACTGAGAGGTGGGGGTCTTTAAGAAGTGATTAAATCATGAGGGTTCCGCCCTCACAAATGAATTAATCCATTAGTAGATTAACGTATTTCTTTATAAATTACACAGTTTCCCACCAGGGGAACTGGAGATCCGAGCTACCCAGTTAGCACACTCAGCCCCCTCCCCATATGATACCCTGCACTGCCTTGGGAACCTTCAGAGTCCCCACAAGTAAGGTGCTCACCACATGGGGCCCCTTGATCTTGGATTTCTCAGCCTCTATAACTTCAAGAAATAAATTATTTATTCATGCTGATTTACAGTAGAACACTGTAAGTCAACATTCTTTCAAAACCAGTACAAAAATCATCTCATCATAAGTTATCATTGCTCACGTACATAACCATGGACGGGTTATTTAACCACTCTATACCTATTTCCTTGTTAAAATGTTGATGCTACCTATCTCTAAGTGCATTAAATGAGCTAATACACAGAATTTAAAACAATGCCTGAATAAAGTGTTGCCTACCACATTATTTACCCCTGTTATGCCCTTCTGTACCCTCTTCAGGAAGTAATTCCAAGACCAAAATTATAACTCTAGACAAGTGTGGTGGCTCACACCTGTAAACTCAGCACTTTGGGAGGCCAAGACAAGATCACTTGAGGCATTTAAGACCAGTCAGGGCAACACAGCAAAAGCCTGTCTCCACAAGGAAAAAATATATATAACCCTGTTTCCCAATAAAAATCAAAATGTACAAAACTTCTGAATAAGTAAAAATGTATACAAATATGCAGGAAGTAAAAGGCAGAGTTGGTAACCAAAGGTATAGAAGCCAATTTCTATGGCAAGCCCAGTAATGTACTCTAATGTTCTGCAGTCATTGAGCTAAACAACTTACATATGGATAGGTGTAAAGTAACAAGTCTCCTTCTAACCCCCATACTGCCCAAAAACTTATTTAGATGAAACCAGTTTGAAACGGAACTTAAAATCATCAATTGTAACAGGTTCCTTTGTGCAAACGTTGTATTACCCTATGCCCCCTTTACCTTTTTCTTCCTTCACAGCTCTCATCACAATTTGACATTTCACATCTAAGCAACCAATTTGCCTCTTTTGCTCATAAGATACATGTCCATACAGGTGCCAGATAGTTACCCAAAGAATAAACTGAGAACACAAGTAATTACAGGTTTGATTAAACTTGAAGATCTGAATACATTGATCATTAATATTTTGATATTGATGAGGTTTCATTCTAATCCTTCATTTCAAATTTACAACCAAGAAGTAAACAAATAAAATACTGTATTTTGACATCTTCAGACCTTTTAAGTCCAACAGATACTGCTTCTGTAGCCCCTTCTACAAAAAGACCCTTAGTTTTTAACATATTTTCAGCAACTTAGAATCAACTCAGTTACCAGGAGCCAACAGGAGCAAGCTGAATAAAAAGAGATGGCACTTTGGATTACATTCGTCATGGTACAGGTATTCTTTTCAAAAATCTCATTAAAGACCAAGTGCAGTAATTTACCATATTCGGTATTAGCTTTATAATTCTGCAAATCAATGGGCCTAATATGAAAATAGGTACTTTCTAGCAGATAAAATTTAGAAAAATATTCAAATCGGTATACTGAAAACTTTTAAATTTCTATTTATTAACATAATGTTGACTTGGAAGGAGAATCTATAAGTCAGGTTTTATGATAGAAGATGTCCAAGTCCACCTACTAGGGTTTAGTTCCACATATTCTCCAAAGGATAGTATTCTTAGAACTAAACTATAGATTTAAGCCATTTATTTAAAGTTGGGCAATTCGAACAAGCTTGAAACACAAGAGTGCCTTGAAAATAACTGTAAATGTCATTTATTTCCCTTTGATTTTTAAATGGTAACCCATACGTAAAAGGTTTTTCCCTTATTCAATCACAGGTCATGTGTATTACTTCCAAAGTAAATATTAATTTAAGTGAGTTAATTCCATTAACTCCAAAGTGAGTATTAATTTAAGCTGACCAAAAAAAGAGGACCCAGATACCCGTTTCCAAAGATGTTTTGAATCCACCTATTTTCAAAAGGCCAAATTTCATTTTACAGCTCTTCTGAAACCAGGGAAGCAGTGTAAATTTTTAATTGCAGTAGTGAGATACCTTAAAATGTTAGCAGTAATATTTTTAAAATGTAGTTGTTTCAGAACTGATCGGTGACCGTCTAAAATAGGGGCTCCTTGAGGACATCCTGTGCCTGGTTCTTTTTGTACTCTCAAAGTCTAGCCTTCCAAGATAGGACCTCAGTCCCAGCCTCCCTACACTGCCATCCCCGAGATCTTTAGGGGACTGGGGTTCATTGACAAGGGTGCAGGCTACAAACTTGGCTAAGTTTATATTAATACCTCATTCCATCCCACCTCCCATCTTAAAAAGGCAACAGTTAAGTATCTTATTCTAGTGATTTCAATAAACGAACTAATTTATAAGTAAGCCAAGAACAATTAAAGTCACAAAGGGCCAAACTTTTTATTTTCATCTAAGAACCGTTTGCAGGGGTGGTCCGATCTTTTGGCTTCCCTGTGCCACATTAGAACTGTCTTGGGCCACACGTAAAATACATTAACTAGTTGATGAGCTTTTTCAAAATAATAATAATAATAATAAAGCTTATGAATTTGTGTTGGGCCACATTTAAAGCCGTCCTGGGCCGCGGGTTGGAAAAGCTTGGTTTAGGGGTTTAGATCGATTAGGGTCAATACTCCCCAAATAAAAAATCCTGATCAAGACACCCATCTAACTGTACCTGGGAAACACAACAACAACCTTTTGCTAATAACAGTTAACATAAGCGCTATATACGCGTTAACTTTTTAAAATACTAGCAGTGGAGGCCCTTCCTCATCATCAGCTAACATCCACAATCTCCGGTACCAATAAAAAGATTAAGACCAAAGAGAAGCAGGGAGGAGTTTGAAACCCAGGGACAGGGCTTACTAGCTTACTCTCCCTTTTCACGTTCCACCGTCTCTACAACTTTCAAAGTAAGGATAGCCCGAGGGCAAGGGTCTCCAACCAGGCCCAGCCGGTGGCCACGAAGCCCATTACCACGTGTGGAGGGAAGCCGCCGGGGGGTTTCCCCTCCCCGCGCGGCCGCCCCCAATGGGCGGAGAGCCCGGGAGCGTCGCAGTCTCCCCCGCCCCCTCCCCGCCTCGGGGCCTCGTCCCTCCACAGCCCCTCCCTCCCGTCGGAATTCGCAGCCTCCGCCGTTCTTTCATCTCCCAGCGGCCTCCCTCCTGGTATTATTTTTGAGGGAAAAGCAGGGGGGTGTCGAAAAGGCGACCGGCTCTGCACTCGGCCCGGCCCGTACGCCGGGGGCCTCCCGGTCCCCGCGGCGCAGTCGACTCTCAGGGCACCCGGGCGTCACCGCGGCCTCGCTCCGGTCCACGCGGAGAAGACGGTGGAGCTCAGAGAACCTCACGCCGCCAGGCCGCGCCAACCCCTACGTCGCCTCAGCCGTCCCAGATAAAAGCGCTGGTCGGCCCTAGGGCCCCTCTCAGGCTCCGGGGTCTGGACTCCGCGGTCCTGTCTGACCTCACAGGACGACCCTGGAGGCCCTGGGCGGCCAGCGGCCCCGACTCCCCGCTCCCAGTCCCTCTATCCCTCCAGCCCTCCCATCTGCGCAGGCCGCCCAGCGAAAACTACGTTCCCCCTTCCCTTCCAGGCCCCCATCCGTTACCGGCGGCTAGTATGGGGAGCCAGGCGGCCGGAGCTGCGCAGGCAGTGACTCAGGGCGGCAGCGGCGGCGGGAGGAGCAGGAGGCGGCGCCGCGAGCAGATGGCGCTAAAAAAGACCCAAGAGCCCGCCGCTCGCGCTCATATACAATTAGCGTCAGCACGTAGGGCCCTCTCGCCGCCCTCCCCCCGGCCTTGTAGTCTCCCAGCAACGCGAGCGAGAGGCGGGTCCAGGCCGGGTTGCCTAGCAACTGAACCGTCCTTCTTCCCCGGCGACCTCCATACCGCAGCCGAGGACTCCTGCAGACCCTAGGACTCCTGCAGCCCCGAGGCCCAGGCGCCGCGCTTGGGCTCCTCTGGTTCCCGCCGGTGTCTAACCTTTTCTGTTAAGCACCCCACCATCTCTTTTCTCCCCGCTGAGCCGGAAAGGAAATCTCAACCCCATCAGTTGTGGGGAAGGCCTGGCCCGCGTGCCCGGCGCCCGGCCCGCTCCGCCCCCTTCGGTGTTGTGCTGGGAATGCTGAGGGCGGGCGCTAGTCGCCTGGTCCCTCTCTCGCCGCAGCCTAGACGGCGGGCGCTCCCTGTCAGGGCCTAATTCCTGCAACTCGCCGGCCCCCGATAACTATTTTCCCTCCCCGCCTAAGAAAAACAGTTTTTTCCTCTAGACCACTTCGGCGGCCTCTTCTGCCTGTTTTGCTTCGGACTATGCTCGCGGGTCTCCGCGCCTTTAGGGGGTGCTCGTCATCCTTAGCCCCCCATCCCCCCGCCACATACTTGTACCTGATGTACAGTCCCTTCAGTTCTTTTGACGGATGAAAATGGCATATTTGTGCATTCTCTGGATGCGTTATAATGAGGACATTCAGTATGTCCGTTGTTTCATCTTTCTGAAAAAGTAAATCGCATTAAATCCTCAGGCTTGTAAAACCTCATAACTAATTTTCAAGTGATGATGAATTGACTAACATTAACTCAAAAAGTTGTTCTCAGAATATGGTCTGAGGGTCCCCAGACCCTTTCAAGAGGAAGGTCAAAACTATTTCCATAGTAATGTCAAGACTGTCTTTTGCATTCTCATTCTCTCACAAGTGTACAGTGGGGTTTTCCGGAGGCTATGTGACATGTGATAAGGAAACAGACTGAAAATAGAAGCAGATAGGAGAATCCAGTCATCTGCGGTTAAACCAGACGTTAAAGAGATTTGCAAAAACTCGATTTGGGGGCAAGAGGGAGTAGTTATTTTTCTTTTTTCTTTTTTCTTCTTTTTTTTTTTTTTGAGAGAGAGTCTCGCTCTGTCGCCCAGGCTGGAGTGCAGTAGCGCGATCACGGCTCGCTGCAAGCTCCGCCTCCCGGGTTCAAGCCATTCTCCTGCCTCAGCCTCCCAAGTGGCTGGGACTACAGGCGCCTGCCACCACTCCCGGCTAATTTTTCGTATTTTTAGTAGAAACAGGGTTTCACCGTGTTAGCCAGGATGGTCTCGATCTCCTGACCTCGTATTCCACCCGCCTCGGCCTCCCAAAGTGCTGAGATTACAGGTGTGAGCCACCGCACCGGGCCTATTTTTCATATAAAAAGTTATTTTTGTTAATATTTGATTGCTTTATTGTTTTTAAATGAAATACTCTCAAAATTTCTCACTTTTAATTTCTGACATAAGTATCAGTATCAATAATGCACATAAAAGTTCTTTGGGGTCCTCAACTTTTAAAGGAGTGTAAAGGAATCCTAAGACTACAAAGTTTGAGAATCTGTTCTCTAAATCTTGCATTTCTTGAAACTTCAAACTGCCTAGAATCCCCTGTTGTAATCCACACATTTAGCAACTGTATCTTCCATTTGAGGGGATACGATGTTTTCCTTGGCGCTCCAGAACCTCATTGAAATTAATTGCCTTTCCCACTCTACACTGAAGATGCCTCTGTTTATTCATTCATTTTAGTTTTTCATATACAATTCCTTTGTTGTTCTCATAGCCTGTTCCTATACACCCTTCTCAACACTGATGTAATGCTAACAAGGAGCGTAATAGCATCAATAATGGATCTTCAGGAAGAACCCACTATACATAAACAATGTAGATCAGTGCTCAGTTTGAACATAAATTTGACACGTTAATTTCAATGAGAACTTCAGGAATGTTGCATTTTAATCAAAGCTTTGCACAATGCAAGGTAATTAGCATATTAAAATGAACTAAATAACTTTCACTTTCTTTCCATAAATCTTTATGGTAGCAGAATTTCTGAGACAAAATTGAGAAGTTAGCTTTTGTGATGGTTTTTGTCCTACACCAGAGAGCCTCACCAATTTTTGCCACTTCACCCATGAAGGCTCTTGATTTTTTAGGTTTCACCACCACCCCCTGCCAACCCCTATAACTTAGGTGTTATCATTACCAGTGGATATGCTCTTTCCCCCTTTTCTCCAGCTTCCTCTTCTTTTTTCAGTGTATGCTAGCCAACCTAAGAAACTAAAACAATAAAAAATTTCTAATAATGCATGCCTTTTTAATATAGTCTTTTGAATTAAAGTCCAGGGAAGGGCAGACATTTATGCATTCATTCAACAAATATTTATGTCAGGCACAACTTTGGACTGTGGAAATACAGCATTTAGTAAGAAAGACAAGGTTCTTGATTTTATTGAAGTTATGGTCTAGTGAGGTGAGGCAAATGATTAGCAATAAAATAACTTTACTAATAAAATATTTTATAGTAATAAAACAATTTCACTTATCAATAATAAATAATTGATAAGTGAAAGCTATAAAGAAAATATAATGAGAAAAGGGATAGAAAGTGACTGACTTGAAGATACCTTTGAGCTTTTTTTGTTTTTTTTAGACGGAGTCTCTTTCTGTTGCCCAGGCTGGAGTGCAGTGGCACCGATCTCGGCTCACTGTAACCTCTGCCTCCAGGTTTCAAGCGATTGTCCTGCCTCAGCCTCCTGATTAGCTGTGACTACAGGCATGCACAACCACGCCCAGCTATTTTTTTTTTTTAATTTTTAGTAGAAATAGGGTTTCACCATGTTGGTCAGGCTAATTTCGAGCTCCTGACCTCAAATGATCCGCCTGCCTCAGCCTCCCAAAGTGCTGAGATTACAGGTGTGAGCCACTGCACCCGGCCACCTTTGAGCTTTTTACATTGGCCCCTCTTATACCCCCAAATCACACAATGTAGTTAACTCATCTAATTTAATTGCAATAAATGGTGACCCTGGTCACTGATCTGGGGCAATGCCAAATTTTCTGTTACGGTTCCTTTTCTCATGCTCTCTTTGGCAGCGTATATACTAAAATAAAGTTTCTTTTTTCTCTATCTCCCATGATTTTCATTTGGTAGATTTTTATAGCATAGTAGCCTAGAGGCTTAGAGGTGTGGCTCTGGAGTCAAACAGCCTGTTTTGTCCCTATTTTTCTACCACTTAATAGCTGTGTAACGTTGGATAAGTCACTTAGCCATCCCAGGCTTCACTTTCCACATCTGTAAAATGAGGAAAATAAGCATGTATTTCTCACAAGACTGTTGTGAAACTTAAAAAAAAAGAAAAAAAATTTTTTTTTTTAAATCAAGAGTGGTCTTGGTGTATTACCCAGGCTGGTCTTGAACTCCTGAACTCAAGAGATCCTCCCACTTCAGCCTCCCAAAGTGCTGGGATTACAGGCCTGAGTCACCTTGCCCAGTTGTGAAACTTTTGGAGACAGAATCTCACTGTGTCACCCAGGCTGAGGTGCAGTGGCGCAATCTTGGTTTACTGCAACCTCTGCCTCCCATATTCAAGAAATTTTTGTGCCTCAGCCTCCCAAGTAGCTGAGACTGCAGGTGTGTGCCACCACATTCCGCTAATTTTTTGTATTTTAGTAGAGACGGGGTTTCACAATGCCCAGGCTGGTCTCAAACTCCTGAGCTCAGACAATCCAACTGCCTCGGCCTCCCAAAGTGCTAGGATTACAGGTGTGAGCCGAGCCACTGTGCCTGGCTTAGCTGTGAAACTTTAAATAACACATTTAAGTTGCTTAACATAATGTCTGACATATATAGTGAATGCTCAATAAAAGGTAACCATTTTTAACCTCTTACCAAAGTTTTGTTTTTATTTTTGTTTTATTTAAAGGTTTAAGGAAGTACCCCGAAGTCTTCTAATAGTATCTGACACTTTTTGTGAAATATTTTATTAAAAGCTATCTAGTCACAACTTATAAAAGACATTTTCCTGAGCTGCAATAATCCACACCAATTACCATAAAAATATTATAGTCAATATTTCTCAATATTGGATAAGAACTATAGAGATCAACAAGAAAGTTGATGACAAAGATGGTATTTCACCTGTGCTTGTGTCTGTATTTCAGCCCCTATCTAGTAGAAAAAAAGCATAGGCCTTAACATCAGACAGGTATAGGCTCCCTCCAACACTTTGTGACCTTGTGAAAGTCCTTACCCACTCTGATCTTCAAGCTTCCCTATCTGAAAAATGCATTAATAATTATAATAAAACCTGTCTCTTTATTAGCATAAAATAAAGAAATGTCTGTAAGTTCCCAGAGCAATGACTTGCCCTTTAAGTACTCAATATTTATTTTCTTCCTTCTGAATTAATCTGTAGGTAAAACATCCAAAGGAACTAATAATAATTATCATCTAAAAACTGCACAAGATACATTTAAATAAGTTACCTTAGTTAGATCTGGATTTTTTAATTTTTTCCTACTTTTCCCCAAATTAATTTATAGCTGCAATGTAATCAAATTCCAAGTGGAAAATTAAGAACAAGATGCCTTAAATTTTTCTCTCTACATCCAAAATAAATAAATAAATAAATAAAGGATTAATAGTTTTTTTGTTTAAAAAAATCTTTTTTTTTCTTTGAGACATAGTTTTGCTCTTGCTGCCCAGGCTGGAGTGCAATGGCACGATCTCGGCTCACTGCAACCTCCACCTCTGGGGTTCAAGCAATTCTCCTGCCTCAGCCTCCCAAATAGCTGGGATTACAGGCATGCGCCACCATGCCTGGCAAATTTTGTATTTTTAGTGGAGACGGGATTTCTCCACGTTGGTCAGGCTAGTCTCAAACTCCTGACCTCAAGTGATCCTCCCTCCTTTGCCTCCCAAAGTGCTGGGATTACAGGAGTGAGCCACGGCACCTGTATTTTGTTTTTTTGTTTTTTTGTTTTTTTTGGAGACAAGGTCTCACTCTGTCACGCAGGCTGGCGTGCAGTGGTACAACTACAGCTTGACCTCCCTGGCTCAAGTAATCCTCCCACTTCAGCCTCCCACGTAGCTGGGACTACAGATGTACACTACCATGCCTGACTATTTTTTTTTTATTTTGGGGCTCTCACTATGTTGCCCAGGCTGGTCCCCAACTCCTGTGCTCAAGCAGTCCTCCCACCTCAGCCTCCCAAAATGTTGGGATTACAGACATGAGCCACTATGCCTGCCTTCTTTAAGAATATTTTTATTTTGCTGTCATTACTTAACTGAACTTTTTATTGAAATGATTATAGATTCACATGAAGTTTTGAGAAATAACTACAGACAGATCCATGAAAACTTTCCCCAGTTTACCATAATGGTAACAATCCACGATCTTATTCAGATTTTCCCAGTTTCACTTGTATCCATTTGTGTGTTTATGGATTTAGTTCTATACAATATTACCATTGTGGGTTTGTGTATCTATCACCAAGAAGATACAGATCAGCTATATCACCCCAAGGATCCTTTATGTTGCCCTTTTATTCATTCATTTATTTTTAAATTTTAGTTCTTTTTTTTCCTGGACAGGATTATTGCAGTGTACGCTGACCTTTTGTTACGGTCAGGGTTTTTTGTTTTTTTGTTTTTTTATATGCCACACAATGTCCTGCATTCCTAGATTTTATTTTGTTTGTCACACATAGACCACTTAGGTAGAAAATATGCCATTGTTAGGCTGGGCGCAGTGGCTCATGCCTGTAATCCCAGCACTTTGGGAGGCCGAGGCAGGGGGCGGGGATCACCTGTGGTCGGGAGTTCGAGACCAGCCTGACCAACATGGAGAAACCCTGTCTCTACTAAAAATACAAAAGTAGCTGGGCGTGGTGGCACATGCCTGTAATCCCAGCTACTTGAGAAGCTGAGGCAGGAGAATTGCTTGAACCTGGGAGGCGGAGATTGCAGTGAGTCAAGATCGCGCCATTGCACGCCAGCCTGGGCAACAACAGCAAAACTCCATCTCAAAAAAAAAAGAAAATATGCCTTTGTTTTGTGCGGGCCTTCAATATTTCTGCCCTAAACCATTTGCAATAGCCTCACAGTTGGTCTCCCTAATACCAATCTGTTATTCCACTTCAATCTACTAAAGTTATTGCTCTAAAATGTAAGTCTAATCAAGTCAGAGAAGGTTCTCTGACTCGTCGAGACAAAGCTGGCTGCAAACCCTTCTGTTTGTGGACAACACTTGTGTATGGGTATTTATGTAGATATGTATTCATTCATTCCTGAGCCCATGTTTCCTTCTCCCACAACACTCACTACACTAGACTGTTAACTGCTGCAGGGCAGTGTTATTGTTTTTTTACATACCCTTGGTTTAAACAGTGACTGGCTGTGAAGGGCTTTCAGTAAATATTCATTTGCTTGAAAAAATGAAATGAAAGGAAAGATTCAAGGAAGAAAGGAAGGGAAGGATGGAGAAAGGAAATAAAGAACCGGTTGAAAACAATCAGGAAGTCACAATATTTTATGTAAATAATCCTTTTTTGAAGTCAATTACATCAATTCTACATTTATCATAGAGTCTCTAGTAGACAAATTTGACAATCTAATCTGCACAAAAGATTTTGGATATAGTTTGACATTGTCTGGGTTTTCATTTGAATATTATTTGGGTATTTGTTAGGATATTATTTTCCCTCATCCATTTGCTGGTAAAAAGAAAGTAAAGAAATGTTGATATATTTTAGATCATAATGAATAAATAAAACAAATTACATGGTATAATTTGGAGACGATCAGAGTCCATTACTGGGACAATTGAGAGTGAAATGTCATATACGCACAACATGGAGTATTATGTAGCAGAACATTGAATGTAATATGGCAATATTGAATCTTTAAAATGTAGCGGTTGCAAAATAAAGCCACAATGAGATACTCTTACACACCTATTACAATTGCTTAAATTTTAAAAAATATAACAGTACAAAATGCTGACAAAGACATAAAACAACAGGAACTCTTAACTCTGCTGGTGGGAATGCAAAATGATTCAATCGTTTCAGAAGACTGTTTGGCAGTTTCTTTAGTGGCTCACGCCTGAAATCCTAGCACTGTGGGAGGCTGAGGTGGGAGTTTTGCTTGAGCTTAGGAGTTTCAGACCAGCCTGGGCAACACAGCAACATCTTGTCTCTACAAAAAATTTAAAAATTAGCCAGGCATGGTGGTGCATGCCGGTAGTCCCAGCTACTCAGGAGACTGAGATGGGATGTTCACTTGAGCCGGGGGGAGGGGGTGTGTGTATGCCGGGGGGTGGAGGTCGAGGCTGCAGTGAGCAGTTGTGCCACTGTTCTACAGCCTGGGTGACAGAGCATGACCCTGTCTCAAAAAAATTTAAAAATAGGCTAGCAGGCACAGTGGCTCACGCCTGTAATCCCAGCACTTTGGGAGGCTAAGGCAGGTAGATCACCTGAGGTCAGGAGTTCCAGATCAGCTTAGCCAACATGGCAAAACCCCATCTCTACTAAAAATAGAAAATTAGCCTGGCGTGGTGACCCGCACCTGTAATCCCAGCTACTCAGGAGGTTGAGAGGCAAGAGAATCACTTGAACTTGGGAGGTGGAAGTCACACTGAGCTGAGATGATGCAATTGCACTCCAGCCTGGGTGACAGAGCGAGACTCCGTCTCAAAACAAAACAAAACAAAACAACAACAACAAAAATGAACAAAAAAATTTTAATAAATAATAAATGAAATAAAGTTGAATATACATTTACTATATGACACAGTAATCTTTCTACTGAGTAGTTATCCAAATGAATTGAAAATTTATGTACACACACAAACACACACACATATACAACTTTATTTCTAATTGGCAAAACCAGGAAACAGCCAAGATCTCCCTCTGCAGGTGAGTGAATAAGCAAACTGGTGCATTCATATGATGGAAATGAAAAGAAAAAAGCTACTGATTCTGAGGTAGGAGGCAGGACTTGGCTCCAGAGGTAGGGCTTGGACATCAGGATGAAGTTGAGGACTAGCTAAAACAAGTCTAAGGTGGAAGCGCCTCTCCATAAGACATGCCCACCAGTGTGCTTGTCAGTTTACCATTGCCATGGCAACACCTGAAAGTTACCACCCCTTTCCATGGCAATGACCTGGAAGTTACCACCCTCATTCTAGAAACTTCTGCATAACCACCTCTTAATTTACATATAATTAAAAGTGGGTATAAATAGGACTGTAGAAGTGCTTCTGTGCTGCTACTGTGGGCACACTGCCTATGGGGTAACTCTGCTCTGGCAGGAGGAGTACATTTGCTGCTGCTGTGCACTGCCACTTCAATAAAAGTTGCTATTTAACACTGCCACTCACCCTTGAATTCTTTCCTGGGCAAAGCCAAGAACCCTCCAGGGCTGAGCCTTAATTCTGGAGCTCACCTGTCCTGCATCAATTCACTCAACAACATGGACGAAACTCAAATGCATTTTTGCTAAGTGAAAGAAGTCAGACTCAAAACTCTATATATTACAATTCCATTTCTACAGCATATGTAAAAGGCAAAACTATGAAGAGAGAAAACATCAGTGATTGCCAAGGGTTGGGTGAGAGGTGCAGAGTTGACTCCAAAGGGGTTGTAGGGGGATTTTTTAAAGATAATGGAATTGTTCTATATTCTATAGGTAGTGCGTATATGACTACATACATTGAGCAAAATCCATTTGCTATATTCAGTTTCTCAGAAAGTCAACCAGATGTTGGGGAAATACTAGGACAAAATGCAGACTGTGACAAATTAATCTAACTGAGTTATAAACATATAATCTCACAAGGGGGTGAGTGAAAAAGGAGTTGACTTTTGAAAACAGTATTTTGACTGGACACTACAAAGCTAAAGGCAAAAAGAGCTACACATAAGCATTGCACTATAGTTGATAAATTTATTTATCAAAGGGATAATAAGCATTAGCAATTTGGAAACTAATTTCCCTGTAACCTAGGATACCTGTATTCGTTTGCTAGGGCTACCATAACAAACTGGGTGGCTTAAGCAATACGATATATTTTCTCATAGTCCTGGAGGATGGAAATCCAAAATCAAGTTGTTGGCAGAGTTGGTCCCTTCTGAGGGCTGTGGAGGAAGGATCTGTTCCAGATCTCTCTCACTGGCTTGTAAATAGCTGTCCTCTCCCTGTGCCTCCCTCTATGTGTGTGTCTGTTTGAATTTTCCTTTTGTATAAGGACATCAGTCAGATTAGGGCCCATCCTAATTACCTCATTTTAACTTGATTATCTCTGTAAAGATGCTATCTCCAAATAAGGTCACATTATGAGGTACTGGGGGTTAGAATTTCAATGTATGAATTTTAGGATAACACAATTCAACTCCTAACACTAGGATCTGGCAAATGACTAAATAATTGTAGATAATGGGAGCCAGGTCTCTTGCTACCAGGGAACAAGTCACAAATAAGCAAGGAGAGAAGGCTAGAATGAACCATGTGGTGCTAGATTAGGGTCAGAGATAGAAGTATGAATGAAGTCATGTTTATAGATAGATAGATGATAGATGGATGATAAATAGATGGACAATAAAGATGTACATATACATAGGCTAATATATTTCCTAGCTTTGCCCACTGAGGAAGCCTAGAGGCAGTGTGATATAGTTTGGATATTTGTCCCTGCTCAAATCTCATGTTGAAATATAATTCCCAGTGTTGGAGGTGGGGCCTGGTAGAAAATGTTTGGGTCATGGGATAGAATCCTTCGTGGCTTGAGGCCGTCCTCACCATAGTGAGTGAGGAATGATTTCTCATGAGATCTGGTTGTTATAAAATGTGGTACCTCCCCCACTCCACTCTGCCAACATTATGCTTCCTGTACGGCCTGCAGAACCATGTGACAATTAAACCTCTTTTCTTTATAAATTACCCAGCCTCAGGTGTTTTTGTTTTTGTTTTGTTTTGTTTTGTTTTTTTTGAGATGGCGTCTCACTCTGTCGCCAAGCTGGAGTGCAGTGACATGATCTCAGCTCACTGCAACCTCCGCCTCTGGGGTTGAAGTGATTCTCCTGCCTCAGCCTCCTGAGTAGCTGGGACTACAGCACACACCACCGTGCCTGGCTAATTTTTGTATGTTTGGATTTTTAGTAGAGATAGGGTTTCACCATGTTGGCCAGGATGATCTTGATCCCTTGACCTCATGATCTGCCTGCTTCGGCCTCCCAAAGTGCTGGTATTACAGGCATGAGACACGGTACCTGGCCAGGTTTTTCTTTATAGCAATACAAGAACAGCTACCATTAACTATCTGTTGAGCATTGTTCTAAATTGCCTGTATGCTTTATCTCATTTAACTCTCATAACAACCCTGTGAAGTAACTACTACAGTAATCCCCCCTTGTCTGCGGGGGAAATCGTCCAAGACCTTCAGTGAATGCCTAAAACCAATGAATAGTACTGAACCCTATACATACTGTTTTTTCCTATGTGTACATACCTCTGATAAATTAATTTATACATTAGAGTAAGGGATTAACGATAATAACAGCCTGGCACGGTGGCTCACACCTGTAATCCCAGCACTTTGAGAGACCAAGGTGGGAGGATCACAAGGTCAGGAGTTTGAGATCAGCCTGACCAACATGATGAAACCCCGTCTCAACTAAAAATACAAAAATCAGCCAGTCGTGTTGGTGCGCACCTATAATCCCAGCTACTCAGGAGTCTGCAGCAGGAGAATGGCTTGAACCCAGGAGGCAGAGGTTGCAATGAGCCGAGACAGCACCACTGCACTCCAGCCTGGGCGACAGAGCGAGACTGTCTAAAAAACAAACAAACAAACAAAAAAAAAAACTATGCATTACTTATAGTAAATGGCTAAATGTCACTTGCTTCAGGGGATCCCATGCTGAAGTCTTTATACAGCCTCAAAACTTTCGGCACAACATGTTTTCTATTCATGTTTTCAACCTCATACATTTAATGCCTTCTCCATCTTAACTAAGCAGTTATGCATTGTGATAAACTTTTGTAGTTTGAGGTGCGACAGCAAAACAAACACAAATTCTTTTTTCCTTCTTCAGAATTTCACATTTAGATTCATTCTTACTATAACAAACATTTTTTTAACATACGATTCTTTTACTCATTAATCTGAAAACTTTCACCTTTTCATTTTACAACTTCTCTTTGGCATATCTGAATTGCATCACTATTCTTGCACTTTGGGGCCATATTTAAGTCAAATAGGGATACTAGAACAAAAGCACTGCAATACCGCAACAATCTACTACAATTAAGCTACAGCCTAGTGGGGAGGGCAGGCTCCACAGTGGGGATATGCTGGACAAAGGGATGATTTACATCTTGGGTGGGACAGGGTGGGGAAGCATGAGATTTCATCATCCTATTCAGAATGATGCACAATTTAAAATTTATGAGTTGTTTCTTTCTGGAATTTTCTTTTCTTTTTTTTCTTTTTTTTGAGACTGAGTCTCGCTCTGTTGCCTAGGTGCAGTCGTGGCTCACTGCAACTTCAGCCTCCTGGGTTCAAGCTATTCTCCTGCCTCAGCCTCCTTAGTAGCTGGGATTACAGGCGCGTGCCAACCATGCTGGCTAATTTTGTATTTTTAGTAGAGACAGGGTTTCACCACATTGGTCAGGCTGGTCTTGAGCTCCTGACCTCGTGATCTGCCCGCCTTGGACTCCCAAAGTGCTAGGATTATAGGCCTGAGCCACCACACCCAGCCAGGAATTTTCTATCTAGTATTTTCCGACTGCAGTTGACCACAAGTAACTGAGATCACAGATAAAGGGAGACTACTGTATTGTTCTATTTTATAGATGAGGCAACTGAGGTACAGAGAGGTTGAGTAACTTACACAAAGTTGCAATCAGTTTAGTAATTGCCGGATCCAGGGTTCAATGACATCAGGGAATTCCAGTTTTCTTTTCTGTGTTCTTTGATACAGGGTGTCACCCAGGGGTGTCACCCAGGGTGGTCACCCAGGGTGGAGGGCAGTGGTGAAATCTCAGCTCACTGCAACCTCTGCCTCCTGAGTTCATGCGATTCTCCTGCCTCAGCCTCCCCAGTAGCTGGAAAACAGGCACCCACCACCATGCCTGGCTAATTTTGTATTTTTAGTAGAGATGGGGTTTCACCATATTGGCCAGTCTGGTCCTCAAACTCCTGACCTCAGGTGATCTACCCGCCTTGGCCTCCCAAAGTGTTGGGATTACAGGCGTGAGCCACCGCGCCTGGCTAAATTCCAGCTTTCACAGAAAAGATGCTATTTGTACTTTAATTAATTTATTAATTCAACAGATGGTCTAGTATGGCCTAGATCGGTGATTACAGACGCAAATACCTATAGGGGCCATTCCAGAAACGTATCGTGTGAAGTCAGCCAAGTGTAAGACAGTGGGGAGCAATAAGAATTATGAATAACAGGAGACCACAGGCTTTGTTTAAAGAGGGAAGCTGGGCAGGGCACAGTGGTGGACGCCTGTAATCCCAGCTATGATCTCACCACTGTACTCTAGCCTGAGAGAGCAAGACCCTGGCTCTAAAAAAATAATAAATGAATAAATAAATAAATAAATAAAGGGGGCAGCTACCAACCTCAGTTGTTGTTACATGGGGACAGTATTCTCACATTTTCCAATTTTTCAAGAGATACTGGAAAAATATATTTTTATATGAAATCTTCCAATTTGGGAGAAAGAGTGTAGAATGTCCAGCAGTTAGAAATTTGACTGTATGGTTCAAGAAAATTACTTGTGGGGCAAGCACAGATTCAGAAATCTTTAGTGTGCATGCAGAAAGGAGAGCTATTCATGGAAAAGGTGTAAATTAAGAAGAAAAATAAGAGGGCTGGGTGCGGTGGTTCAAGCCTATAATCCTAGCACTTTGGGAGGCTGAGGCAGACGGATCACCTGAGGTTGGGAGTTCAAGACCAGCCTGGCCAACATGGTGAAACCCCGTCTCTACTAAAAATACAGAAAAATTAGCCAAGTGTGTGGCAGGTGCCTGTAGTCTCAGCTACTCAGAGACTGAGGCAGGAGCATCACTTGTGGAGGTTGCAGTGAGCTGAGATCACACCACTGCACTCCAGCCTGGGCTACAGAGCAAGACTTTGTCTCAGAAGCAAACAAGCAAAAAGAAGTGTTTTAATTCCATTTTTCCAACTTCAGTGGTATTTTATTACCATTATAATTATTATGTTATCTCTTCAGGTGTTCTTTTTTGGTATTGTTTGCTCTTAGGATGTTTTGAAACTTCTGAGATAGTTAACAAATTTCATCAGAATCACCAATAACAAAAACTATAATTTTTATGGAAAAGCAATAATTAGGTTCATAATTATATACAAAGCAGAATTCTTCATATCTACAAGGTAAAACTTGGTTCACATATCAAAAATGATTTAGGTGGCATGTGCCTATAGTCCCAGCCTCTCAGGAGGTTGAGGCATGAGGATCCCTTAAGCCCAAGAGTTAAAAGAGCAGCCACGGCAACATAGTCAGACCTCATCTCAAATAATAATAATTTATAGCTTAGCTCAGACACAATTTGTTTTTCTTTTTTCTTTTCTTTTTTTTTTTTTTTTTTTTGATACCAAGCCTCACTGTCACCCAGGCTGGAGTGCAGTGGCACAATCTCGGCTCACTGCAACCTCCGCCTCCTGGGTTCAAGCATTTCTCCTGCCTCAGCTTCCCAAGTAGCTGGGATTATAGGCACCTGCCACCATGCCCAGCTAGTTTTTGTATTTTTACTAGAGATGGGGTTTCACCATGTTGGCCAGGCTGGTCTTGGACCTCAGGTGATCCACCCGCCTCAGCCTCCCAAAGTGCTGGGATTACAGGTGTGAGCCACTGCCTCAGCCTTGTTTTTCTTTTTTTGAGCAGAGTCTCACTCTGTAACCTAGGCTTCAGTGCAATGGCATGATCAGGGCTCACTGCATCCTGGACCCCCAGGATCAAGCGATCCTTCCACCTCAGCCTCCCAAGTAGCTGGGACTACAGGCTTGAGCCACCAAGCCTGGCTAATATTTTAAATTTTTTGTAGAGATAGATTTTGCCATGTTGCCCAGGCTAGTCTCAAACTCCCAGCCTCAAGCGACCCTTACATGTCAGCTTCCCAAAATGATGGGATTGTTGGCATGAGCCACCTCACCTGGTTCAGACACAGTTTTACAATGAGTGTAGGATAGTTTCATGAGCAAAGAAGGTGAAGGATTCTATCTACTTGTTGGGTTCCAGGAAACTGGTAAATAAAACCTATTTTTCCTGCCTGAGTTTGAAACCAATTGGAGAAGAGATTCAGGGGACAGACATATGGAAATCAAAATATCACCTTTCTTATAGGTAAGAAAGGTTGGAGAACTTGTCTTTGTATCTGCAGTGAGCTTCACCTCTGACTAACAAAGCCCTCCTGGGTAGGCACATGCCTCTCCCTCCCCTACAGCAAATCAGAATGCAGACCTGGACAGGCAAGTTTGAAGAAAAGGAAATCCAAGAAGGGACTGGGCTTTCTTGCCCATTTATTCCCCCAAACTCCCCAAGCAGATACATCATTCCTTCTGCCCTAGGGATAAAGCCCAGTCAGTCCGGGAAGGAGAATACCCCTTGGCAGAGACTATTATTTACCCACCAAAATTCATTCTCTTCTCCTTCCTGGGCACATGGCTGCCTTCCTGCAATACGGTCCCCAGTCTTCTGAACATTGAGCTGTGGCTGTATTACTAAGCTCTTGCCAACAGAGCATGAGTAAAAATGATGTGTATGCTCCTAAGCTTGGGTTTTAACAGTTGATAATGCCTTCTCCATGTCCTCACTGCTTTTCCCACTATATAGCCTGGCTTTGTGGCTAACAGTCTTCAAAAATGCCGATGAGGACATGCCCCAGGGAGTGATGTAATCCCAGCACTTTAGGAGATCGAGGAGGGAGGATTACCTGAGCTCAGGAGTCCAAGACCAGCCTGGGCAACATGATGAGACCCCATGTATTTTTTAAAACAAGAAAAGGAAAAAGAATTTTTAAAAAAGAAAAATATATATATATTCAATCAGGTTGTGTAATAATAAATGGTTCCTTTGCTATTGGCTGATGTTTTTGATCCTGTCTTCCTGTACTCCTGTCTGTGACATCTCAATCTGCAGAAGGAATGGAATAATGAAGACTAGTCCTCCATGAAAATGAAATGTTACTTTAGATTTGCCAAAAGATTCCAACTTTCTGAAATTCTCCCCTCCACTAATGGTCTACTGTGATAGGCTATTCCATTTCTGATGGGTCTGAGACCTGCCCCTCACCCCACCGCCATTCAAATTCGAAACCACCGTCCAAGCCTCTGTGGTTTCTTATAACAAATGTTGTCCTAAGAAACAATCAGACCCATTGAGGAGTTGCTGACAAATGTCTTGCTGGTCATTACTCCCAAACTTGAAGAGTTGTACTCTGTAGGTAGTTTGCAACATTTTTTTTTTTTTCTGAGACAGGGTTTTGCTCCTGTTGCCCAGACTGGAGTGCAGTGGCACAATCTCAGCTCACTGTAACCTCCGCCTCCTAGGTTCAGGCGATTCTCCTGCCTCAGCCTCTTGAGTAGCTGAGACTACAGGTGTGTACCACCATGCCTGGCTAATTTTGTATTTTTAGTAGAGATGGGGTTTCACCATGTCGGCCAGGTTGGTCTCGAACTCCTGACCTCAGGTGATTCGCCCACCTCAGCCTCCCAAAGTGCTGGGATTACCATGCACGCCTGGCCATTTTTTTTTTTTTTTTTTTTTTTTTTTTGAGATGGAGTTTTGCTCTTGTTGCCCAGGCTAGAGTGCAATGGAGTGATCTTGACTCACTGCAACCTCCATCTCCAGGGTTCAAGTGATTCTCCTGCCTCAGCCTCCCAAATAGCTGGGATTACAGACATGCACCATCATGCCCAATGCTGTGTTTTAGTAGAGACAGGGTTTCACCATGTTGGTCAGGCTGGTCTCGAACTCCTGACTTCAGGTGATTCACCCACCTTGGCCTCCCAAAGTGCTGGGATTACAGGCATGAGCCACCGTATCTAGCCAAGTTTGCAACATTTTAACAGAGCCCTTAAGCAGATCTAAAAGGCACCTCAATTTATTCACCACCTTGGGATATGCATTTTTTTTACTTGACTCATCCGGCAGTCCATCAGGATGACATAGTTTTCATAGTTTTCTGCTGCTCTTTCTTGTTAGGTGGCACTCGGAACGTCAATCAGGTACTTATTTTAGTTTTTTTTTTCTCTTTTTTCTGAGATAGAGTCTTGCTCTGTTGTCCAGGCTAGAGTGCAATGGCGAGATCTCAGCTATTGCAACCTCTGCCTCCCAGGTTCAAGCAGTTCTGCCTCAGCATCCCAAATAGCTGGGATTACAGGTGCGCACCACCACGCCTGGCTAATTTTTGTAATTTTAGTAGAGATGGGGTTTCACCATGTTGGCCAGGCTCATCTCAAACTGGCTGGTCTTGAACTGGCTGGCTCCTCACCTCGTGATCCAACTACCTCAGCCTCCCAAAGTGCTGGGATTACAGGCGTAAAGCAACTGCTCCCAGCCTTGTTTAAGTTTTGATAAAAGGGTTTGATTATATCCCCAAGCACTCTTGCTGCCTGTACTTCTGATTGAATGAAAATCCTGTTTGGATCAAAAGATAAGTCTGGATATTTTTCTTTCCTAGTAGAACAAATTTGCTCCCTACTATGTGGTATCTAAAACATGCTCTCTCCTTAGCTATCAACATAAAATTTCTTCATTCCCCATACTGACCAGAAAAATTTAGTTAAGAATTGACTGAGAGATACCACTCACATAATGCTTATTTAAGGACTTGAGATTGGAAAAAAACTGATTTATCATTATGGTTATTATTGATTCTTTCAAATTCCTCTAGTTTTGTTTCCATATTGCTGGCGAATAATACTTGAGCATTTACTTATTGTTAGGAGGATAACACAAATTATCTCGTTAATTCATACATTTATGATTAGGGATTAGTGTCACAGTTGACAGACATGGAAACAGGCTCAGAGGGAGTGAGTCAATTGCCCATATCACACAGCTTCTAAATGGTACAGCCAGGATGCAAACCCAGATTTTTCTGACTCAAAGCTTAAGCAATTAAACACTAAATGGTCTTGGTTAACTGCTATCAACGCACCTGGGCCACATAATTTGTTATCTGCGACAACATTCTTATTAGTTAAATGTAACAAACTTTTACAGAGGGTCTATAAAATAATTCATTTGAATAGCCATTTGGTTGTCCTGCGAAACCACAGATGTGGTCATTTCTGTTACTCAATGTCTTTGAGTTTAGTTCAAGAAAAACTGTCTCTACGCACATGCTGTTTTTAGTTAGAAGAAAAGTTACATAAACCAATATGTTTTTCCTTAATCCTTAACTGCCTAGAAACCTTGCCAAATTCATTGTTCAGCTATCGCAATGAACTTATCTCGGGCGCTTAGTGATATCATTTGTTTACTCAACATACGATTATTGTATTTATGAGGTCTATTTTATGCCAGGAGTATAAACACTCTGGGGATATAGAATATGGTGAAACATAACAGAAATCTCCTCAGGTAGCCCACAGTCTAACAGGGGAGAGAAAAAGTACATAAATAACAACAGAAATGATTGATCATAATGTGACAAGAGCCACAAATGGTAAATAAATGTTAGCATGATCTGTGCAGGCAATAGGCTTGGTTTAATGAACTGGTTAATAAAAAGAACCTCTGGAAGCAAACTTTGTGATTCAGTCAGCAATTCTATTATATGCTTATATCTCATTGTATATAATTTCATAGTAAGTGTATTAGAAAAAATTAAAATAAATAAGAGGCATAAATATCCCTTTTTCTTATAAAGGAGCACCTAATAAGTATTCTTGCTCTCATTTTTTTTTCAGTATGACTATAGTTTTAAAAATTCATCTCTTAAATATGTAAAGTAGTTTTGCTATAATAAAAATGAAAATTGAGTTAAAAAGATGTCTTTTCTTTTGGCATCTACATTATTAATTTGGAAAAGATAAAGACTAATAGAGTCTTAACCTGTGTAGAAGTTAAGATTGACAAGCAAAGATTTGTGAAATAATTAATTCTTACATCAGAAAGTTATACTCAAAAGATGATGAAGATAAACCAGCAGTTCCTGCCTTTGAAAGCTTTAGTCCATTGTCATCATTAAAAGCTGATATAAAAAAATACCATCAGGGACTAAGAATTTGTTGAAATTAATTTTAAGACTTTCTTTTCTGGCCAGGCATGGTGGCTCGCACCTGTAATCCCAGCACTTTGGGAGGCTGAGGCCAGTGCATCACTTGAGGCCAGGAGTTTGAGACCAGCCTACCCAACATGGTGAAACGAAAAATAAAAAATTAGCTGGGCATGGTGGCGCATGCCTGTGGTCCCAGCTACTCAGGAGGTTGAGGCAGGAGAATCGTTTGAACCCAGGAGGCAGAGGTTGCTGTGAGCCGACATTACACCATTGGAACCATTGTACTCCAGCCTGGGCGACAGAGTGAGACTCTAACTCAAAAAAAAAAAAAAAAAAAAGACTTTATTTTCCCATAGGTCCCCTGAAATGGGGTAAATGTGAATTAATTTTCATATGGGTCAGTCAGTAATCAGCAGATACAGGTGTCAGCACATTAACAACAAGAATAGGAAACTGGTCACAAAGATGACTCCATCTCCTTCACAACACTGTCTTCGCTGCCCCTGCCTTGCTGTGTTCTACAGAATTTGAGAAGCTGAGGGTGCTAATTTACCTTTGCTGGTACTTTCCCCCTGTGCTTCCTTTATGTTCAAAGTGGAGAAGGGAAGAGGCTATAAAAATAGAAATGACTCTGAGGTGTGGCCTCCAAGGACTGACTGGTTTTTTATACAGATGAGGTCTTGCTCTGTCACCCAGGCTGGCATGCAGTGGTGCAATCATAGCTCACTGTAGCCTGGACCTTCCAGGCTCAAGCGATCCTCCCGCCTCAGCCTTCTGAGTAGCTGGAATTACAGGTGCATGTCATCACACCTGGCCAGGACTGACTCTTAAGAAGGATCAACCCTTCCACCCAGTAACCAGGACTCCCTTGCCAGTCCTTCACTGCCAGATCCATCTGCCTGAATGCCACCAGAAATGCATTTGATGCTGGGTGCAGTGGCTCTTGCCTATAATCTCAATACTCTGGGAGGCTGACGTGGGAGGATTGCTTGAGGTCACGAGTTCAATATCAACCTGGGCAACATAGCGAGATCCCATCTCTACAAAAAATTTTAAAAATAAAATTTAGCTGGGCATAGTGGCACATGCTTGTAGCTCCAGCTACTCAGGAGGCTGAGGCGAGAATATTGCTTGAGCTTAGGAGTTCAAGGCTATAGTGGGCTGTGATTGTGTCGCTGCACTGTGCTACAGAGTGAGACCCTGTCTCAAAAAGGAAAAAAAAAAAAGAAATGCATTTGATTTCTGAGGTATCCTCTTTAAAAATAAAAGCATCTCAGCTGGGCACAGTGCCTGATGCCTGTAATCCCAGCACTTTGGAAGGCCAAGGCAGGTAGATCACCTGAGGTCAGGACTCAAGACCAGCCTGACCAACATGGTGAAACCCCATCTCTACTAAAAAAAAAAAATACAAAAAATTAGCCAGGCATGGTGGCGGGTGCCTGGAATCCCAGCTACTCCGGAGGTTGAGGCAAGAGAATCACTTGAACCCAGAAGGCGGAGGTTGCAGTGAGCCGAGATCGTGCCATTGCACTCCAGCCTGGGTGACAGAGTGAGACTCCATCTCTAAATACATACATACATACATCCATACATATATACATACATACATACATCTCTGGAAAGTTTCTTCCTAGCACCTGAGATTAGCTACACTGAGGAAATGGGGATTTTGATAAGTAGAGGTTGGAGAATAGGACATTGAGAGCATGGAACACTTTGGTGGGTAGAACCGGCCAGGGCAAGAGGCAGAGGGAGTGCCCAGGTCCACAGGTGTGCCCTGTACCTTAGAGAGAGTCTCTCAAAGAGTAGGGAAGGAGTACAGAAGGAAGACAAATGACAACACAAACCAAAACATATGCTTAATATGTTTAAACAGCTGCTTATATAAAGCATTTAGAATAGCACCTAGACCCAAATAAGTATTTACTAATCATTGGTCCTAGGGCTAGTAAGTTGCCACAACAGGGAGAGAAAGTTCTATTCTTTCTCTTTCTTCTCCCTCCTTTCTTATCACGTGGTCTGCTATTTCCAAGACTCAAAGATATTACTTGCCACCGGGGGTGGGAGGCAGAGTTGTCATGGGGGTTGGTGGTAGAGTGGTAGGAGATCACACCTGTACTCCCAGCTACTCTGGAGGCTGAGGTAGGAGGACTACTTGAGCCCTGGAGGTTGATGCTGCAGTTAACTGTGATAGCACCACTGCATTCCAGACTGGGTGACAGAGCAAGACCTTGCTTCAATAAAATAAAATAAAATAAAATAAAATAAAATAAAATAAAATAAAATAAAAAATATGACTTGCACAATTTGTGGTATAGTTTAATTCCATGTTAGGTAAAACGGCTTTAATGAGCTGGCCCTGGAACCCAAATAATACTCATTCTATTGTTTTGATGGAAAAAGTGACTAGCACACATTAGGCTCTCAATAAATCTTTGTTTAAAGAAAAACGTGTTTAGCATTCTAAACAACCAATGTATACTTGGGAATGGATCCTATTTATAGTTTGAGTGCTCCTTATATATTGAAGGCATTTTTATTTAGCTCTTCAGAATTGAACAAGGAAGGTTTGTGAGCCCTTGCAAGTGATAATTGTGTTAAAAGTTTGTGATTTTATCTGACTTAATACGTTCTATTGAAAGTTAAAGAATTGGACACCCTCACCTTGGACAGGCTGGAGAAAAATACCCCTTGTATAAAAACTGAATTAGACGGACGTTTAGAGGCCTCACTGGGGTCCTGGAGCTGAATCTGGGAGCAGACTTGGAGACCTGAACGAGCTCAATGTTTCAATGGAGGAAAATGAAAAGTACCTATGGGTTTTGTTGTTACTACTTTTGAGCAAGCAGAGAAGAGAGGGGGTAAGTAGGAAAGTATAAGCTGAGCAATAAGACTTGACTTTAAACTATAAAAAGGCCCTAACACCTTTTTATGATCCACTTAGGCAGAAAACAGGTGGTGTCGTGAAGACTTATGGTAATGAACAGGTTGAGCATGGTACGTGAGGTACAAATGACCAATACCTAGAGAGCCAGGGACAATTAAAAATCTCACTGGGCATGCCAGGCATGGTGGCTCATACCTGCAATCCCAGAACTTTGGGGGGCCAAGGCAGGCAGATCATGAGGTCAGGAGTTCGAGACCAGCCTAACCAACATGGTAAAACGCTGTCTCTACTAAAAATACAAAAATTAGCCAGGCGTGGTGGCCCACGCCTATAATCCCAGCCACTCAGGAGTCTGAGGCAGGAGAATCACTTGATCACTTGAATCTGGGAGGCAGAGGTTGCAGTTAGCTGAGATTGCACCACACTGCACTCCAGTCTGGGCGACAGAGGGAGACTCCATCTCAAAAAAAAAAAAAAGATCTCACTGGGCATGGTGGCTTGTGCCTATAATCCCAGCACTTTGGGAGGCCAAAGCTGGCAGTTCACTTGAGGACTTGAGGCCAGGAGCTTAAGTTCAGCCTGGGCAACATGGCAAAACCCCATCTCTAAAAAAAAAAAAAAAAAAAAAAAAAAACACAAAAGAGTTAATCAGGTGTGGTGGCATGTACATATAGTCCCTGCAGTCCCAGCTACCTGGGAGACCAAGGTGGGAGGATCACTCAAGACTGGGAGGTTGAGTGTGCAGTGAGCTGTGTTTGTGCTGCTACACTCAGCCTGGGCAACACAGTGAGACCCTGTCTTAAAAGAAAAGAAAGGAATGAAGGGAAAGAAGGGAAAGGAAGGGGAAGGAAGGAAGGAAGGGAGGGAGGGAGGGAGGGAGGGAAGGAGGGAGGGAGGGAAGAAACAGAGAAAGAAAGAGAGAGAGGAGACAAAGAAAGAAAGAAAGAAAGAAAGAGAGAGAGAGAGAAAGAAAAAGAAAGAGATAGAAAAGAAAGAAAGAGAGAGACAGAGAAAAGGAAAGGAGAAAAGAAGAGAGAGAGAGAGAGGAGACAGAAAGAAAGAAAGAAAGAAAGAAAGAAAGAAAGAAAGAAAGAAAGAAAGAAAGAAAGAAAGAAAGAGAGAGAGAGAGAGAAAGAAAGAAAGAAAGAAAAAGAAAGAGAAAGAAAAGAAAGAGAGAGAGAGAAAGATAAAAGGAAAGGAGAAAAGAAAAGAGAGAGAGAAAGAGAAATTTCATAGACGGAACATGTTCTTGGCTTTGTAATTGGTCACTGAGCCAAGATCATCAGAATGTGGTGAAAGTTGAACATCAGAAACAAAGGTAAAATCAATCTCATCTAAGAAAAATTCAGGAATTCTTATAATCTAATAATCACTAATTGATTAAACTGGAGGAGAGTTAGATGCCTGGGAAGGTTAACCAGTGAGTGCTTTTTTTTTTGAGACAGAGTCTCACTCTGTCACCCAACCTGGAGTGCCGTGGCAGGATCTTGGTTCACTGCAGCCTTCGCCTCCCAGGTTCCAGTGATTCTCCCGCCTCAGCCTCCCAGGTAGCTGAGATTACAGGCACACAGCACCACACCCGGGTAATTTTTCACCATGACAATGTTTCGCCATGTTGGCCAGGCTGGTCTCAAACTCCTGACCTCAGGTGATCCACCCGCCTCGGCCTCCCAAAGTGCTGGGATTACAGGTGTGAGCCACCGCGCCTGGCTGAGTGCTTCTGTAATCTAAAATTAAGTCAAAGAAATGTGTTTTCAAGAATACTAGAAGCAAAAGTATGGTACCAACTGTTAAAAACATTTTATTTATTTATTATTCTTTTATTTATTTATTTATTTATTATTTATTCTTTCCTATTTTCAAGATAGCCAAAACTCTTTCATTAATCTGTGTTCTTGCTTTGCTTGCTTTGAAGCAAAAAGATTTCCAGCCATTATTTTCAAAGCACAGTCTGAATTAGTCACTGCTTTTCTCACAAGGTCAATTAATAACTTCTCACAGCATACCTATGGAGTGTTCACATTAAAGTAACTCCTGGCTGGCACAGTGGCTCATGCCTGTAATTACAGCACTTTGGGAAGCTGAGGTGGGCAGATCACTTGAGCCCAGGAGTTCGAGACCAGCCTGGGCAACATAGGGAGATCCCATCTCTACAAAAACCATCTGGAAATGGTGATATGCACCTGTAGCCCCAGCTACTTGGGAGGTTGAGATAGGAGGATCACTCAAATCTGAGAAGTGGAGGTTACAATGAACTGAGATCGCACCACTGCACTTCAGCCTGGGTGATAGAGCAAGACTTTGTTTCAAAAAAAAAAAAAAAAAAAAAAAAAAAGTCATGTACTTCCTGTGCCATTTGAGCATTGTCTACCAGAACCACTTCTCAATAGTTTCTCCTCTGTCTTCTTGAGAGGTGAGTCTATCCGATCATTCCCATTGCACTTATTTGCACATTTGGTTTTGGCTCATGTCTTTGTTTTTCTCATCACCAACTCCCCCAGCCCCTACCTCCCAAGCTGGTTAAAAGAAAACGCCCTCAAAATGTGTAAATTCTGCAAAGAGTAACCAACTATGGCAAAAAACATCCAAGGAGCCTTAGACTTGGATGACAGACTGTTAACAGTGATTATACATTGGCATCACCTCAATGATAAAATTTACTGCTTACAACTGGTGTTTAATGTTTCTCTGTCTCTGAAATAATTCCTTCCTTATGCTTAGCCCAATAATTCAAGTCCTGCTCCTGCCAGAATTAGGGTTTTGTTCTCCTCTCTTCCTGGCTAAAAAATCATTTTATTTAATGCTAACAAGATTCCACATAAGAAAGAAAAAAGAAATGATGCAATGCAAAGAACGAACAATTTGGAAACTTGGTTGCCATGAATTGTAGGTTCCCACGAAACACAATTGAACAACTCTTTTTTTTTTTTTTTTTTTTTTTGAGATGGAGTCTTGCCCTGTCACCCAGGCTGGAATGTAGCGGCACAATCGTGGCTCACTGCAACCTCCACCTCCTGGGTTCAAGGGGTTCTCCTGCCTTGGCCTCCTGCATAGCTGGGACTATGGGTGCCCGTCGCCACGCCAGGCTAATTTTTGTATTTTTAGTAGAGACGGGGTTTCACCACATTGGGCAGGCTGGTCTCGAACTTCTGACCTCAGGTGATCCACCCGCCTCAATCTCCCAAAGTGCTGGGATTACAGGTATGAGCCACCGCGTCTGGCCCAGACAACTCTTTAATAAGGGCACCAGCACTTAGACCAAGAATGAGAGACTTGCATATCTAAATGGGAGCAGCTATATCCAGCAGTGAAAACATTACCACCTAAAACGGTTTTCAGTCAGAGAATCAACACTTCGCAATTTATGTTCCCCCAAAAATTCATCATGGCTACAAAGAGTTTTTTTCCTTCAGATTCTGAATGGAACCAAAGAGAAATGATGACTTTGCCCACAAAATAAAAGCCCAAGGCACCACTAAACCATTTGTGTTGGTGGTTACGAGTTTGGTTCATGACACAGTTGATTCAACTGCAGCAATTTCCTTCAACCCTAAAGAGAGCAGAAATGAAGAGATCAATCATGCCCTAGGCTAGTGTGCTAGCCACAGGACTCTAAAAATAAATGTGTCCCTGTGGACAGCCTTAGAAATGTTATCTGCTGAAAAGGATACATTAGCCTGTGTGTTTTTCCAAAGTCATTACGGAGTGACTAGGGCAATTCATGTATCTCAAAACTGAACTATTTGTATTTTGAGACCTCAGCGATATTTTGCTTTAGTATTTTTTCTTAGAAGGGAGGGATAAGGGCATGAGGTGGTGGCTCACTTTTGTAATCCCAACACTTTGGGAGGCTGAGACCGGAGGATCACTTGAGTGCAGGAGTTCAATACCAGTCTGAGCAATAGAAGGAGACTCCGTCCCCGCAAAAAAATTTTCAACATAGCCAGGTGTGGTGCATACCTGTAATCCTAGCTACTCAGAAGACTAAGGTTGTGGGGAATCCCTTGAGCCTGGGAGTTCAAGGTTACAATGAGCTATGATAGGAACAGAATAAGATACTGTCTTTAAAACAATAAAATAAAATAAAAGAAAGGAGGGACAGGAAGCATCCTGTTTCAGAGTTTCCCAAAGCATGCATGCTTATCAGCTGTATGCAAGAGGATGAGTATTACATTCCTGGAAGTAGGGCAGGGAGGGCCTCAGGCTAAACTTGCAGAGTCTGTCCTTCAAACTTACTTGATAAGCAGACTTCAGTTCTTAAAAGGATCTGGGAAGAGCAGGAAATGGGAGTTGACCACCAGAGACACAAAGAAAAGCCATTTAAATATCACATGGGGGCTGGGCACAGTGGCTCATACCTGTAGTCCCAGCAGTTTGGGAGGCAGAGGTGAGAAGATCACTTGAGCCCTGACCTCAAGTGATCCGCCTGCCTTGGCCTCCCAAAGTGCTGGGATTACAGGTGTGAGCCAATGCGTCTGGCCTTAATATTCTAATTTCAGGTTTATTATCTCTTTTTGTGCTCCACACATTAAATGTCAGTAAATGTTTTAAAAAGTGATTAAAAAAAATAAATACAAGTGGCCAACAAATAAAGGAAAGCATATCTAACCTCACTAATGACAGTCAAACACACGTGAAAAATGAAGACACCAATATTCACCTAAAAAAAATGTTTTATTAGCTGAGCATGGTGGTGCATGCCTATAGTCCCAGCTACCTGGGAAGGCTGAGGTGGGAGGATTTCAGATGCACAGGAGTTCCAGGTTACAGTGCACTATGATCGCACCATTGCACTCCAGTCTGGGTAACAGAGCAAGCCATTTCACATACACACACGCACACACAAAAGTGTTTCATATAACAATGCCCACTGTTAAAATGGATGTGGGCAAACACTTCTACCCTCCTAGTGGGAGTGTAAATAGGCACAACCTTGTGGAGGATAAGGTGTAGTGCTATTAAAAACTTGAAAACTGTATTCTTTGACCCCCTCTGGAGTCTTTATTTTATTTTATTTTATTTTTATTATACTTTAAGTTCTAGGGTACATGTGCACAACGTGCAGGTTTGTTACATATGCATACATGTACCATGTTGGTGTGCTGCACCCATTAACTCGTCATTTACATTAGGTATATCTCCTAATTCTATCCGTCCCCCCTTCCCCCACCCTCCAACAGGCCCTGCTGTGTGATGTTCCCCACCCTGTGTCCAAGTGATCTCATTGTTCAATTCCCACCTGTGAGTGAGAACATGCGGTGTTTGGTTTTCTTTACTTGCGATAGTTTGCTCAGAATGATTGTTTCCAGCTTCATCCATGTCCCTACAAAGGACATGAACTCATCTTTTTTTATGGCTGCATAGTATTCCACGGTGTATATGTGCCACATTTTCTTAATCCAATCTATCACTGATGGACATTTGAGTTGGTTCCAAGTCTTTGATATTGTGAACAGTGCTGCAATAAACATACGTGTGCATGTGTCTTCATAGCAGCATGATTTATAATCCTTTGGATATATACACAGTAATGGGATGGCTGGGTCAAATGGTATTTCTAGTTCTAGATCCTTGAGGAATTGCCACACTGTCTTCCACAATGGTTGAACTACTTTACAGTTCCACCAACAGTGTAAAAGTGTTCCTATTTCTCCACATCCTCTCCAGCACCTTCTGTTTCCTGACTTTTTAATGATCGCCATTCTAACTGGTGTGAGATGGTATCTCATTGTGGTTTTGATTTGCATTTCTCTGATGGCCAGTGACGATGAGCATTTTTTTATGTGTCTGTTGCCTGCACAAATGTCTTGTTTTGCAAAGTGTTTGTTCATATCCTTTGCCCACTTTTTGATGGAGTTCTTGATTTTTTTCTTGTAAATTTGTTTAAGTTCTTTGTAGATTCTGGATATTAACCCTTTGTCAGATGGCTAGATTGTAAAAATTTTCTCCCATTCTATAGGTTGCCTGTTCACTCTGATGGTAGTTTCTTTTGCTGTGCAGAAGCTCTTTAGTTTAAGTTCTTAGTTAAGTTGAAAGTTTAAGAACTTCCAACACTATGTTGAATAGGAGTGGTGAGAGAGGGCATCCCTGTCTTGTGCCAGTTTTCAAAGGGAATGCTTCCAGTTTGCCCATTGAGTATGATATTGGCTGTGGGTTTGTCATAAATAGCTCTTATTATTTTAAGATACGTCCCATCAATACCTAGGTTATTGAGAGTTTTTAGCATGAAAGGCTGTTGAATTTTGTTGAACGCCTTTTCTGTATCTATTGAGATAATCATGTGGTTTTTGTCTTTGGTTCTGTTTATATGATGGATTACTTTTATTGATTTGCATAGGTTGAACCAGCCTTGCATCCCAGGAATGAAGCCAACTTGATCGTGTTGGGTAAGCTTTTTGATGTGCTGCTGGATTCAGTTTGCCAGTATTTTACTGAGGATTTTTGCATCGATGTTCATCAGGGATATTGGTCTAAAATTCTCTCTTTGTGTGTGTGTGTCTCTGCCAGGCTTTGGTATCAGGATGATGCTGGCCTCCAAAAATGAGTTAGGGAGGAGTCCCTCTTTTTCCATTGATTGGAATAATTTCAGAAGGAATGGTACCAGCTCCTCTTTGTATCTCTGGTAGAATTCAGCTGTGAATCCGTCTGATCCTGTCTTTTTTTGGTTGGTAGGCTATTAATTATTGCCTCAATTTCAGAGCCTGTTATTTGTCTATTAAGGGATTCTACTTCTTCCTGGTTTAGTCTTGGGAGGGTGTACGTGTCCAGGAATTTATCCATTTCTTCTATATTTTCTAGTTTATTTGTGTAGAGGTGTTTATAATATTCTCTGATGGTAGTTTGTATTTCTGTGGGATTGGTGGTGATATCCCCTTTATCATTTTTTATTGTGTCTATTTGATTCTTGTCTCTTTTCTTCTTTATCAGTCTTGCTAGTGGTCTATCAATTTTGTTGATCTTTTCAAAAAATCAGCTCCTGGATTCATTGATTTTTTGAAGGGTTTTTTGTGTCTCTATCTCCTTCAGTTCTGCTCTGATCTTAGTTACTTCTCGCCTTCTGCTACCTTTTGAATGTGTTTGTTCTTGCTTCTCTAGTTCTTTTAATTGTGATGTGATGTTAGAGTGTCAATTTTAGATCATTCCTGCTTTCTCTTGTGGGCATTTAGTGCTGTAAATTTCCCTCTACACACTTCTTTAAATGTGTCCCAGAGATTCTGGTATGTTGTGTCTTTGTTCTCATTAGTTTCAAGAACATCTTTATTTCTGCCTTCATTTCATTACGTACCCAGTAGTCATTCAGGAGCAGATTGTTCAGTTTCCATGTAGTTGAGCGGTTTTGGGTAAGTTTCTTAATCCTGAGTTCTAGGCTGATTGCACTGTGGTCTGAGAGATAGTTTGTTATAATTTCTGTTATTTTACATTTGCTGAGGAATGCTTTACTTTCAACTATGTGGTCAATTTTGGAATAAGTGCAATGTGGTGCTGAGAAGAATGTATATTCTGTTGATTTGGGGTGGAGAGTTCTGTAGATGTCTATTAAGTTTGCTTGGTGCAGAGCTGAGTTCAAGTCCTGGATATCCTTGTTAACTTTCCGTCTCGTTGATCTGGCTAATGTTGACAGTGGGGTGTTAAAGTCTCCCATTATTATTGTGTGGGAGTGTAAGTCTCTTTGTAGGTCTCTAAGGACTTGCTTTATGCATCTGGGAACTCCTGTATTGGGTGCATATATATTTAGGATAGTTAGCTCTTCTTATTGAATTGATCCCTTTACCACTATGTAATGGCATTCTTTGTCTCTTTTGATTTTTGTTGGTTTAAAGTCTGCTTTATCAGAGACTAGGATTGCAACCCCTGCTTTTTTTTTGTTTTCCATTTGCTTGGCAGATCTTCCTCCATCCCTTTATTTTGAGCCTATGTGTGTTTCTGCATATAAGATGGGTCTCTTGAATACAGCACACTGATGAGTCTTGACTCTTTATCCAATTTGCCAGTCTGTGTCTTTTAATTGGAACATTTAGCCCATTTACATTTAAGGTTAATATTGTTATGTATGAATTTGATCCTGTCACTATGATGTTAGCTGGTTATTTTGCTTGTTAGTTGCAGTTTCTTCCTAGCATCGATGGTCTTTACAATTTGGTATGTTTTTGCAGTGGCTGGTACCGGTTGTTCCTTTCCATGTTTAGTGCTTCCTTCAGGAGCTCTTGTAAGGCAGGCCTGGTGATGACAACATCTCTCAGCCTTTGTTTGTCTGTAAAGAATTTTATTTCTCCTTCGCTTATGAAGCTTAGTTTGTCTGGATATTAAATTCTGGGTTGAAACTTCTTTTAAGAATGTTGAATATTGGCCCCCACTCTCTTCTGGCTTGTAGAGTTTCTGCCAAGAGATCCACTGTTAGTCTGATGGGTTTCCGTTTGTGGGTAACCCGACCTTTCTCTCTGGCTGCCCTTAAATTTTTTCCTTCATTTTAACTTTGGTGAATCTGACAATTATGTGTCTTGGAGTTGCTCTTCTCAAGGAGTATCTTTGTGGCGTGTTCTGTATTTCCTGAATTTGAATGTTGGCCTGCCTCACTAGGTTGGGGAAGTTCTCCTGGATAATATCCTGAAGAGTGTTTTCCAACTTGGTTCCCTTCTCCCCATCACTTTCAGGTACACCAATCAGATGTAGATTTGGTCTTTTCACATAGTCCCATATTTCTTGGAGTCTTTGTTCATTTCTTTTTACTCTTTTTTCTCTAAACTTCTCTTCTTGCTTCATTTCATTCATCTGATCTTCAATAACTGATACCTTTTCTTCCACTTGATCAAATCAGCCACTGAAGCTTGTGCATGTGTCACGTAGTTTTTGTGCCATGGTTTTCAGCTTCATCAGGTCATTTAAGGTCTTCTTTATGCTGTTTATTCTAGTTAGCCATTCGTTTAATCTTTTTTCAAGGTTTTTAGCTTCTTTGCAACGGGTTCAAACATCCTCCTTTAGCTAGGAGAAGTTTGTTATTAACGTCTGAAGCCTTCTTCTCTTAACTCGTCAAAGTCATTCTCCATCCAGCTTTGTTCCATTGCTGGTGAGGAGCTGCATTCCTTTGGAGGAGAAGAGGTGCTCCGATCTTTAGAATTTTCAGCTTTTCTGCTCTGGTTTCTCCCCATCTTTGTGGTTTTATCTACCTTCAGTCTTTGATGATGGTGACGAACAGATGGTGTTTTGGTTTGGATGTCCTTTCTGTTTGTTAGTTTTCCTTCTAACAGTCAGGACCCTCAGCTGCAAGTCTGTTGGAGTTTGCTGGAGGTCCAGTCCAAACCCTGTTTGCCTGGGTATCATCAGTGGAGGCTGCAGAACAGCAAATATTACAGAACGGCAAATGTTGCTGCCTGATCCTTCCACTGGAAGCTTCATCTCAGAGGGGCACCTGGCTGTGTGAGGTGTCAGTTGGCCCCTACTGGGAGGGTGCTGGCCCCTGGTGCTTCCCGGGTGAGGCGATGCCCCACCATGCTCTGTGGGCTGCGCCCACTATCCAACAAGCCCCAGTGAGATGAACCCAGTATCTCAATTGGAAATGCAGAAATCACCCATCTTCTGCATTGCTCACGCTGGGAGCTGTACACTGGAGCTGTTCCTATTTGGCCATCTTGGAACCTCCTTTGGAGTCTTTATTTTAAGAAAATAATAGTTGTGCTCAAAACTGTATTAAGGAGGATGTTTACTGTATCATAATTAATGATAATACAAAATAGCCTAAAAGTCCAGAAATAGCAAGATCCTAAAATCAAATATGATAGAACCATGTGATAAAAAGTGACCCACTGTTTAAAATGATTGTGTTGAAAGAGAGAAAAATAAAGTGGTTTCAAATGGAAGAGAAGAAATAAATATTTATAGAATGAATTTTCCCAAAAATAATTGAGCATAGTCACAATGGATTTCAGTCACATTCACACATAGCTCATAAGAGCAGTCCTTACCAGCCTCCCCACAAAATGAAGTCATTCTTGATTTTGCCACTATACGGTGGCCTGAGCCCTTCTCTAACCATCTGTTCTCCCTTCTCATTGAAACTGCCTTTGCAAAATTATGACAGTAAGAGAAGTCTGACATAGTTGACTCTGTCTTGCTCCTGACCTTCAAGCTCTCCTTATTCCTGGGCATAGGCCAAGCTAACTTTAGCAGTAATTTATAGTTTAGTTTGAAAGCAAGGATAATAGTCTCTCCCTAAAATTAACTCTTCTTGCTCAGGGACCAACACCCACCTTAGTTATACTAATGAAAGATCACAAGAATAGGATTATGGGAGGGGCCTGAACTCTGCTAAAAAGTAGGTATAGTTTCCATAATCTGTTACTGCTCAGGATAATCTGTATTGCTCAGGAATCATGTGGCCAGATATCAGGAATCATGTGGCCAGATATCACAAGATTTGTGACTTTCTCTATTGCTCTTACTGATAATATCATTAGTGTAAAACCTAAGATTGGTTTTTGAGATATTTTTCAGACTGATCCCACCCAGACTCTCGATTCAACTGGTCCGGTGGCCCCACCCAGAGTTGGACTCAGTACACAGGGAGTGTTTTCCACATCACTGTGATTTCATCCCCAACCCATCAGCATCATCCATTCCCTAGCCCCCTGCCCACCAAATTGTCCATAAAAACCCTAACCTTTGAGACTTGGAGGTGGGGGAGACTGACTTGAGTGATAACTCCAGTTCTCTTGGATGGGCCAGCCTCTTCTTCTCTACTGCAGTGCCTTGGTCTCAGTGAATTGATTTTCTCTGTGCAATGGGAAGAACTTGTTAGATGATTACACCACATTCCTGCCCACCTGACCCAACAAGAAAGCAGTCCCACTCAGACTGTCCCCGAGATATTTCTGGGGGTCCCAAAGGCAGGTGGGGGCTGTTGACTGTGGTCACAGCACAGTGCCTGCCCATTTGGCCCCTCCTCCTCTGTCTCCCACTTGATGCCATGTGCAGAAGCCTCACCACTGGTCCTCCTGACAGTGTGTGTAGTGAGAAAGCCAAGGTCAGTGTCTGGTGTGGCCTCCACCAATTTGTTACAGGCAGTTAGGCATGAGTGGGGCAGGAGAGGGCTCTCCCTGACTCAAGAGGAATGTCAGGTGATGGTTTGGTAATTATCACATTGCCTCACTAAAAGTGATAAATTTAGCAGCCAGTGCCAGGGAGAGGCCATTTTCTGATGGTCCACACCAGTTGCATTAAGTGTTCATTGAGGCTGGTGCAGTGGTTCACACCTGTAATCCCAACACTTTGGGAGGCCAACACAGGTGGATCACCTGAAGTCAGGAGTTCAAGGCCAACATGAAGAAATTCCATCTCCACCCAAAATACAAAAATTAGCTGGGCATGGTGGTGGGTGTCTGTAATCCCAGCTACTTGAGAAGCCAAGGCAGGAGAATCACTTGAACCTGGGAGGCGGAGGTTGCAGTGAGCCAAGATCGTGCCACTGTACTCCAACCTGGGTGACAGAGTGAGATACCATCTCAAAAATAAATAAATAAATAAATAAATAAATAAATAAAGTGTTAATTGAATGTAGGCGCCAGGGAAAAGCAACTTCTTGTGCCTGTGCATTGAGACAAAATGGCAGAGCATGAGCTTCCGGATGCACACGACTGGAAAAGGGAAGAACGCCTCAGATGGGCATGTGCACAACTTCCTAAACACACTGAGCGTGCTCACCTCCCAAGGGTAAGGAGAGCACTGCTCATGTGGGCAGCCCACCCTAAGGGGAGAATCATGGGAAAGGGGCCCACTTATAAAGTACTAGTTAGGTTAAACACCCCACTTGTTCTTCAAGTTGCCCACTTGGGTCTCTTCCAAGAGTACTCTCCTTTCTTTCCTGTTCTAAAGCCCTTTTAAATAAACTTCCACTCCTGCTTAGAAACTTGCCCATGTCTCTTTTTTCTGCCTTATGTCCCTTAGTCAAATTCTGTCTTCCGAGCAGGCAAGAATTGAGGTGGCTGCAGACTGATAACAGATTTGCCGCCAGTAATGTGGATATTTTCCAGCAGTAACATGTTTGGTGCCCTGAGACTCACATATTTTCCACCCCTAACATATTGTCTTGGCATCCAAGGAGAAAGCAAAGGGCTAGGCCCAGTGTGGTCCTCACTGGTCCTCCTGGTACTAGGGCAGTGGCCTACTAACTCTATGCTTTACTTTGCCACTAAGAACCAAGCAGCTCTGTTTAGGCCAAAATCCCAAAGTTTCAAGAAATGTTAGTTCTATCAGTGTAGGCCCTCAGATCTTGCTGAGAATCTTACCAAATATCATGAAATCACCTTTATCAGCTTGTAGTTTTCTCTCCTTTTATCCCAATGACTCACACACAGTTGAGAACCGACATTAAGCCATCTTTGTTCATTGTCCTTCTGGTCTCTGAGCTAAAAATAAATAAACAAATAAATGCCCCAAACTCTCCAAAAGAAATCTAACCTATTCAGATGCAACTGTCATCCTTTTCTTCCTTCTCATCTCCAAATCTTCCCACTCACCTTCAATATTTTATATTTTATTTATACACACACACACACACACTTTTTTTTTTTTTTGAAACAAGGTCTTGCTATGTTGCCCAGGCTGGTCTTGAACTCTGGAACTCCACTCACCCTTGCCTCCGAAAGTGCTGGGATTACAGGCATGAGCCACTATGCCTGGCCAGCCCTTACATAATTTTAAAGCCAAAATTTTGGCAAATTTTATTCTTATTGTAGCCATCAACAATTTGCTTACAAAGGTATCTCTCCCAATCATGAGTCTAGGAAGAAAATAAGAATTTATAACCAAAAGTTATACTTTCTCCTCCATTCAGTTCCCAGAATCATTACTTCTACTTTAATATATTCAAAAGACCATGATTTTAATCACATCTACTCTGGGATTAACCAAATGGCCTTAACAAACATTTGTCCTTTCAAAATAAAAAAAAATACAATAATTACATATTTTTGCATAAAAATAATATCCATGGTGAGAATATACATTGATGTAACTATTTTGGAGAACAATTTAGCAATATTATCTATGAAAATAAAAAGAGCGGTAACTTCAGAGTTGAAAGTTTCACTGATTTTTATTTTCTTATTTTTGCTTACTTTTTTTTCCTATGTTGAGTAGGTATTGCTTGTGTAACTAAAAATATTGCAAAAATGTTTTTAGAAATATAGAAAAGAAAAAGATATCTATCCAAAACTCCCAGCTAGGGGAGGTTAAAGTCTTTTAAGTTACCATATAAGATTACTTAACTTGTGTGATTAGATTTGCTATTACAAAGTGTTCCTGAACTCACCCTTCACAGTGCTGGAAATCACACTGTGGGAACGTTTTACTCATGCTGGGAACAGCATCAACCTGTTTCCCTTTTAATCTGTGACTTTGTTACAACTGTTTCTTTGAAACTCAAACCAAGTCTCTCTCATCCATAAATCCAGCTTCCAGATCCTCTCTCCTCTGTGCCTTAGCCACCGGCTCACATGTCACTTAGATGATACCACATCCATTGTTAACCATCTTTTTACCTGCCTGCCGTATCTTCCCCTGGATCTGAGCGCTTCTCTTGGACCTGGACTGCACCTCCCATTTCTTTGCATCCTCAGTGAGGAACACAGTATAGCAGATGCTCAAACACTGTTTGAAGATAAAATAATCTCAGTGTTACTAATTTCTGTGTATTAATGCTGCACACCTTATTATAAAAGGTTTTAAGATTCTCCATAGGATAGATTTAAGGTGACTGCATGGAGGGATGAAATAATGCCTATGAATATGATGAAACTGATCAATAATAATAATAAAAATGCTTGACTAGATAGTGGCATTTTAAGCTACTTAAAAGTTAGATGCTAAGCAATTTCCTTCTTAACATTTTTCTGGCAGGATTCATTTCCCTGAACAAGCAGTCATCTCTGAGAATTCCTTTTTCCTCTGTTTAACAAAACTACAATGACTGGAAAATATGCTGATGTTGGAAAGTCAGGATAAATATTTTTACAAAATATTTAAATCTGAAGTCTACAGTGACTTTTTATTTTTAATTTGTGAATTTGTGTGTTTATTATTTATTTACTATCTGTGGCTATTTCCTTATAAGTGATAACATTTTAGGGAGAAATAGTTACAGGTATAAATATTTTGAAAATATTATAGTAATTATTATCATAAACAGACTATTCAAACACCACTTCACTTGATATTATCAAACTGTACTTACTTGTCCTTTTCTTTACAACCTTCCTCCCTCCCTCCTTACTTCCTTCCTTTCCTTCCTTTCTTTCCTTCTTTCCTTCTTTCTTCTCTTTGTTATTGAGACAGGGACTGGCTCTGTTGCCAAGGCTGGAGTGCATTGGCACAATCTTGACTCACTGCAACCTCCACCTCCTGGGCTCGAGTGATCACCCCACCTCAGCCTCCCAAGTAGTTAGGACTACATACACACGCACCACATTCAGCTAATTTTTGTGCTTTTTTGTAGAGTTAGGGTTTTGCCACATTGCCTGGGCTGGTCTCAAACTCCCGAGTTCAAGTGATCTATCCACCTCAGCCTCCCAAAGTGCTGAGATTACAGGTTTGAGTCACTGTGCCTGGCCAATCTTTCATCTTTATCAAATTTTTTTCAACCTGAGGTCTTTTCTCTAAGAGTAAGAAAACTTTTTACTCCTATACATTTTTCCAATACCCCCAGTGTTGTGTACTGTCCAATTTGGACTCTATAATTTTGTTTTTTAGAGATGGGGTCTCACTATGCCAAGAATGAAGTGCAGTGGCTATTCACAAGGGTAGTCAACTACAGCCTTGAACTCCTGGGATCAAGTGATCCTCCCACTTTAGCCTATTGAGTAGCTGGGATTACAGGCATGCACTACTACCTCCAGTTTTTGCCTATTTTTAAAGAGTCATCTTTTTAATTAAAAAAAAAAAAATCACCTTTTAAACATTTCTTGTTCTCATGAAAATTACATAATGCATGAGCACTTTAGAAAAATTAGGAAATACACATAAATTAAGGCTGGGCGCGGTGGCTTATGCCTGTAATCCCAGCACTTTGGGAGGCCAAGGAGGGAGGATCACCTAAGGTCAGGAGTTCAAGAGCAGCCTGGCCAACATGGGGAAACCCCATCTCTACTTAAAACACAAAAATTAGCTGGGCATGGTGGCATGCGCCTGTAATCCTGGCTACTCTGGAGTCTGAGGCAGGAGAATTGCTTGAACGCAGGAGAATCGCTTGAACACAGGAGGCAGAGATTGCGGTGGGCAGAGATTGTGCATTGCACCCCAGCCTGGGTTACAAGAGCAAAAAACTCCATCTCAAAAAAAGGAAGAAAATACACATAAATCAAAATTTTAAATCATGAGATTTCACCATTCAGAAATAGCCAGTATTGACCAGGCGTGCTGGCTCACGTCTGTAATCCCAGCACTTTGGGAGGCTGAGGCGGGCGGATCACGAGGTTAGGAGATCGAGACCATCCTGGCTAACATGGTGAAACCCCGCCTCTACTAAAACTACAAAACCAAAATTAGCCAGGCGTGGTGGTGGGTGCCTGTAGTCCCAGCTACTCGGGAGGTTGAGGCGGGAGAATGGCGTGAACCTGGGAGGCGGAGCTTGCAGTGAGCTGAGATTGCCCCACTAAACTCCTGCATGAGCAGCAGAGTGAGACTCCATCTCAAAAAGAAAAAAATAAAAAATAAATAGCTGTATATTTAGTATTTTGGCGTATAGTCTTCCAAAGTCTTAGATACAGAGATCAATATATATATTTAAACGTATATCAATATATATATTTAAATAAAAATAAGGCCATGCTGTATAGTCTTTGCTAATAACTATTTACAAGACAATATATTCTGAACATCTTTTATGGCCATAGCTATATTTATACAAGATAATTTGTAAGGAATTAATGTAGACATTCAGATAACATACAGAAAAGTTTGTAAAAATACAAAAACAAAAACAAGGAATAGTCAGAAAACTATTCTTTCTAGTTTTGGATCTGCCTTCTTTTAGAGGTGTGACATTGTTTCACTCTGTTCCTCTTTACCCCGTCCATCAAAATGAGAAAATAGTACTGTTCAAATCTACCTCACATATTTGTCATCATTGGAAACACCTTTATAGGTTTCAAGTACTATTCAAAGGCAAGACCTTATGATCGCTAGACAAATTCATAGCCAGAATATGACATCTGCAGGGCCTAAATAATATCTTCTTGAAGATAATAACCTGTGTTCATCATGCATGCCTGCAGTCATGCACTGGAAAAAGACTTATTGAGCATCTCCTATACGTCAATGTGAGCAATCAAAATCAAGTTTCTGTCCTTGTTAATCAAAAGCCAGATGTTAATCATAGTCAATTTTTAAATATTGTATTATTTTTTATTTAGTTTATTATTCCAACTTCTAAAAATCAAGATTTTTCTTTTTTCTTTTTCTTTTTCTTTTTTTTTTTTTTTGAGATGGAGTCTTGCTCTGTCACCCAGGCTGGAGTACAATGGAGATCTTGGCTCACTGCAACCCTGTAACCTCCGCCTCCAGGGTTCAAGCTATTCTCCTGCCTCAGCCTCCTGAGTAGCTGGGATTACAGGCACCCGCCACCACGCCCAGCTATTTTTTTTTGTTATTTTTAGTAGAGATAGGGTTTTACCATGTTGGCCAGGCTGGTTTCGAACTCCTGACCTCAAGTGATCCACCTGCCTTGGCCTCCCAAAGTGCCAGGTGCTAGGATTACAGGTGAGAGCCACTGCGCCTGCCCCCCCCCCCTTTTTTTTTTTTGGGTAGAGAAGGGGGGTCTTGTTATGTTGCTCATGTTGGTCTTGAAATCTTGGCCTCAAGTGATACTCCTGCCTTGGCCTCCCAAAGTACTGGGATTACAGTTGTGAGTCACCACCTGAGACCATGATTTTTAACTGTTTTTCAAATGCATTATGCTTACGAACTATATCTCTATTTTTAAAAATACAATGTAATGATTCTTTTAACTCGGAATTAGTAAGAAAACAAAAAGCTTACTCTGGATCAGGGAAGCTACAAATTTACATGTGTATCTCATTTGATGCTGGCAATAATGATTATAGATTCTGATATTCTCATTTTACATATTGAGGTTTAGAGAAGGTTCAGTATTTACATGTCATACAGGTAATAATACCTAAACCTGGTATTCCCAAACCATCTTCTTACCTCTACTCTTCAGTTTCTGCCCTTTCTTATGTCTACCTACCTGCTTTATTTATTTATTTATTTGAAACAGAGTCTTGCTCTGTCGCCCAGGCTGGAGTGCAGTGGTGCAATCTCAGCTCACTACAACCTTTGCCTCCTGGGCTCAAGCACTTCTCCTGTCTCAGCCTCCCAAGTAGCTGGGTTTACATGCCCGGCTAATTTTTGTATTTTCAGTAGAGATGAGGTTTCACCATGTTGGCCAGGCTGGTCTTGAACTCCTGACCTCAGGTGATCCACCTGCCTAGGCCTCCCAAAGTGTTAGGATTACAAGCATGAACCACGACACCCAACCACCTTTAAAAATTGTAATTTGTGTTAGATGCAGTGGCGGTGTGCCTGTAGTCCCAGCTATTCAGAAGGCTGAGGTGGGAAGATGACTTCAGCCCAGGAATTCAAGACATCAGTGTACTACGATTGTGCCTGTGTATAGCCACTGTACTCCAGCCAGGGCAACATAGTGAGACCCCATGTCAAAAGAAAAAAATTGTAATTTGTTATCAATGTTGGGATGAATGTTGTTGTTTTGTTGTGTTTGTTTAAACAAAGTATTGTGACTATAAATTACAAAAAAAGAGACCATTGAAACAACTCAAATACATAGGAAAACTATCGGTGAAACAAAGCAGTAATGGATGTCAAAGCGAGCTATGTGACCAAAACAGTCCACTGTCTTCAAAGATTCAGCATATAATGGAAGGAAGATTTGGATGACCCATTCACGTTCAGCACTGACTTCTATGTAAATTTCCAATGATTTACATTGGAATTGTAACTTTAGATTCTAATTTTTATTTTCTGAATAAAATTTTGGCTTTAAATTGCATATATTATATGTAGTTTTTTGTTTAAATTATACAGGTTTGTTTCTTGTCTTTAGACTAATGTCCTTTTTTTTAGATTGCACTTTGGAGAACAAAGGATCATATTGCTTCAGCATTCACTCATCAATTAAAGATGTATTATGCCAGACATTTTGCTGGGCAGTAGTATGAGGGAATAGTAATAGAGATGAGAATATAAAGATGAATAAGGCACTGACATTGTTTTCAAGAAGGTGACTATGATAATGCCATTGCTTTCACAGTCTCTGGGAAAGTCTCAGTCTAGGGAGAGACATATAGTTAAATACTGTACTGTGGAAGGAAAAAGATAGAAACTGATCAACTAGGGTTCAAGAAGACTTTTTTTTTTTTGGTTGGAGTTTTACTCTTGTTGCCCAGGCTGGAGTGCAATGGCATGATCCTGGCTCACCGCAACCTCTGCATCCTGGGTTCAAGCAATTCTCCTGCCTCAGCTTCCCAAATAGCTGGGATTACAGGCACTCGCCACCATACCCGGCTAATTTTTGTATTTTTAGTAAAGACAGTGTTTCACCATGTTGGTTAGGCTGCTTCAAACTCCTGACTTCAGGTGATCCGCCCACTTCAGTCTCCCAAAGTGCTGGGATTACAGGCATGAGCCACCGTGCCTGGCCAAGAAGACTTCTTATAGATATTAAGATTTGAGCTAGGTCTTGAAGGATGAGAAATAGCTTATCACTTTGAGAAACAGAAAAGGATTTAGGGCAAAAGAAAAACCAGTGGACACACGACCAAACATCTTATGTTGGCATAAAAGAGGTTGAATAAGATGTACAAAGGAGAGTTATCAGGAGTGAAAATAGAGGATGGGCTGAGACCAGATCACCAAAGACTTTCCTGGAAGGTTTTCAAGTAGAATGTGATGCAATTATATTTGTGAACCAACTTTATTTGGTTCCTGTGCCAACCTGAAATAATTCAAAGCATTAAAATTTAGTTTTAAAGAGTTTATTTAAGCTAAAAGCTGGTAATTGCCATCTGGAAAACACAGACTCAAGAGAAATGGGGTCAGTGTTCTGAAATTAAAAGTTAAGTTTTTGAGGCTGGGTGCAGTGGCTCATGTCTGTAATCCCAGTGCTTTGGGACGCTGAGGCAGGAGGATTGCTTGAGCCCAGGAGTTCAAGACCAGCTTGGGCAACATAGCACGACCCCATCTCTACAAAAAATACGTTTATAAAATTTATTTTTAAATTTTATATATATATAATTTCATTAAGTCATAAATAAGGCAATCTTTTTTAAAACCATTATTGAAAATATGCTTGCCCTAGAGATTAAAAAGTTAAGGAAGGTACTTATACAATAGTAGCAGGCTGAAATTAAAAATAATTCAAAAATTGATATTCTTCTTTCTTAGCCAAATTCTCACCTACAGTAAGTCTAACGTGATTCCTTTTTTGCTTTGTCTGATTCATGTTAATTTCTGTGGTTGGTTTAAATTTTTATAATACAGTAAATTTGGGTCATGAAGGCAGGTTGCCATCTGTTTCCAAGAATAGTTTAATTTTTATTTTTAAACAGTTTTTCTTTCCAACTTTTAGGTTCAAGGGGTACGTGTGCAGATTTGTCCTATGGGCAAATTGTGTGTTGCAGGGGTTTGGAATACAGATGATTTGGTCACCCAAGTAATCAGCATGATACCCAATAGGTAGTTTTTCAGTCTTCACCCTCCTCTCACCCTCCACCCTCAAACAGGCCCCAGGGTCTATTCTTCCCTTCTTTGTGTCCATATGGATTCAATGGTTAGTTCCCAGTTATGGTATGAGAACATGTGGTATTTGGTTTTCTGTTTCCGCTTTAATTTGCTTAAGATAATGGCCTCCAGCTCCATCTATGTTTCTGCAAAGATCATGAGCTCATTTTTTATAGCTGTGTAGTATTCCATGGTGTATATGTCCACCACATTTTCTTTAACCAGTCCACCACTGATGAGCATCTAGGTTGACTTCATGTTTGTGCCATTGTGAATAGTGTGGCAATGAACATACACGTGCATGCGTCTTTATGGTAGAACGATTTATATTCCTTTGGGTATATACCCAGTAGTGGAATTGCTGGGTTGAATAGTAGTACTCTTTTAAGTTCTTTGAGAAATCTCCAGACTGCTTTCCACAGTGGCTGAACTAATTTACATTCCCACCAGCAGCATATAAGCATTCTCTTTTCTCCCTGTAACCTTGCCAATATCTGTTATTTTTTGACTTTTTAATAATGGCCATCAAAAATAGTTTTCAATTTAAAAAAACTAGCAATGTTCATTGTTTTCTTTGAAACATGGGGAACTTTCATTGGATATCTTTCATATTATTGTTTCTTCTCAGTTGAAAAATGCATTTTAGATGCTTCTGATTCTGCCTTTCCAGGTTGGTTGGTGTTGCAATGACTATGCAGATGTCAATGAAAGTGTGGGCGGTCCCCAAGACCTGGAACATGATATGAAGTTATTACTTGTTTTTTGTGTTGTTGTGTGTTTGTTTGTTTGTTTTTGAGAGGGAGTCTCGCTCTGTCACCCAAGCTGGAGTGCAGTGATGCAATCTCGGCTCACTGCAATCTCTGCCTCCCAGGTTCAAGCAATTCTACTGCTTCGGCCTCCCAAGTAGCTGGGACTATAGGCGCCTGCCACCATACCCAGCTAATTTTTGTAGTTTTAGTAGAGACAGGGTTTCACCATGTTAGCCAGGCTGGTCTTGAACTCCTGACCACAGGTGATCCACCGGCCTTGGCTTCCCAAAGTGCTAGAATTACAGGCCTGAGCCACCGCTCCTAGCCACATTACTTGTTTTTGTTGCTTAGCTGTATTGCTTCCCATCTGAAAGGAAAACTCCTATTTCCTCTGTACTTCACTCTCAACACTCAACCCACTTCACTGCTGACATCAAATGTACATTGCTACTGTTGTTGTTGTCATTGTTTTCCCACGCCAACTGATTCTCCAACTGTCTGGACACCAACTAGGTATCCCACAATTCAAATAAATCTTACACTACTCGCTGAGCTTAGCCCAAACTCCTCAGAAGAAGGGCTCAGTCCTACAAGACTGCCCCTACTTCATATGCCAATTCCAAGTCAGCTGTGCTTCTGACTGACCAGCTATTAATTGGAAGTTCCCACAACCCCCACCCCCCTGCCAACTTCAGTTTTAATAATTTGCTAGAACTGGCCGGGCACAGTGGCTCACGCCTGTAATCCCAGCACTTTGAAAAGCCAAGGTGGAGGATCACCTCAGGTCAGGAGTTCGAGAGCAGCCTGGCCAACATGGTGAAACCCCGTCTCTACTAAAAATATAAAAATCAGCCAGGCATAGTGGTGCTTACCTGTAATCCCAGCTACTTGGGAAGCTGAGGCATAAGAATTGCTTGAACCCAGGAAGCAGAGGTTGCAGTGAGCCAAGATCACGCCACTGCACTCCAGACTAGGTAACAGAGTGAGACTCTGTCTAAAAAAAAAAAAAATTGCTACAACAGCTCAAAGAACTCAGGAAAAAGTTTACTTACTGGATTACCAGTTTACCATAAAAGGATACAACTTAGGAACAGCCAGATGGAAGAGACACATAGGGCCACGTAGGGTGGATAGGGTATGCAGTTTCCATTCCCTCTTCAAGCACACCACCCTCCCAACACCTCCCTGCAAGCTCTCTCTGAACCCTGTCATTTTGGGGTTTTACTGAGGCCTCATTCTGTAGGCAGGATTGATTAAGTCATTGGCCATTGGTGGTTAAGTCAATCCTCAATCCCTCTCTCCTACTGGATGTAGGGGTTTGGGGGGCTAAAAGTTCAAACCCTCTAACCACATGGTTAGTCCCCCTGGCAACCAGCCCCCATCCTGAGGCTATCCGGGAGCCCCCAGCTACCAGTCATTCATTAGCATACACAAAGACATTTATCACTTCACTGATCCCCGTGGTTTTAGGATTATGGATTTCTGTATTAGTTCGTTCTTGCATGGCTATAAAGAAATACCTGAGTCTTGGCAATTTATAAAGCAAAGAGATTTAGGCTGGGCTTGGTGGCTCATGTCTATAATCTGAGCACTTTAGGAGGCCGATGTGGGTGGATTGCTGGAGCTCAGGAGTTTGAGATCAGCCTGTGCATCATGGTGAAACCCCATCTCTACCAAAAATACAAAAATTAGATAAGCTTGGTGGCTCACATCTGTAGTCCCAGCTACTCAGGGGGCTGAGGTGTGAGGACTGCTTAAGCCTGGGAGGTTGAGGCTGCAGTAAGCTGTGATCACACTCCTGCATTCCCACCTGGGTGACAGAGTGAGACCCTGTCTCAAAAAAAAAGAAAAGAAAAGAAGAAAAGACAAGACTTTTAATTGGCTCATGATTCCATAGGCTGTATAGGAAGCATGATACTGGCATCTGCTCAGCTTCCAGGGATACCTCAGAAAACTTACAACCATGGTGGAAGGAAAGCAGGAGCAGGCATGTCTTACATGACAGGGGCAGGAGCAAAAGAGAAGGGGGAGGTACCATACACTTTTAAACAACCAAATCTTGTGAGAACTCACTCATTATCTTGAGAACAGCACCAAGCAAATGGTACTAAACCATTCATTCATGAGAAATTTGTCCCATGATCCAATCACCTCCCACCAGGCTCACCTCCAACATTGAGAATTACAATTTGACATGATATTTGGTGGGGACACAGATCCAGAGCATATCAAGCTGTGTGCCAAGGCAATGAAAGGAAAGCGACCAAATATGTATTTTTTCTTATTTTTTTTTTTTAAAAAGTAGAGATGGGGTCTCATTATGTTACCCGGGCTGGTCTCAAACTCCTGGGCTCAAGCAATCAACCTGCTTTGGCCTCCCAGAGTGCTAAAATTACAGGCATGAACCACCACATCCCTCCTATTTCTTTTTATTTTACACCATCCCATACTCATTAGATTACATGAGAAAGTCCAATATGAAAATAGTTAACAGTTTCTCCTCTCTCTTCCCAAGAAAAGTATCAAAACCACATTATTGCACAGGGGAATTCTACCAAATCTTTAAAATGCAGATAATTCCATTTTCATTTAAACTATTCTGGAGCCAGTTTCCTAATTATTTTTATGAAGGGAATATAAAATACATAACCAACAAAGACTACAAAATTTACAAAAGCTAAGGCCAGGTGTGGTGGTTCATGCCTGTTAGCACTTTGAGAGGCTGAGGTGGGAGGATCACTTGAGCTCAGGAGTTTAAGACCAGCCTGGGCAATCTAGGCATACGTTGTTTTACAAAAAAATTTTTTTTTTTTTTTTTTTTTTTTTTTTTGAGATGGAGTCTCGCTCTGTCGCCCAGGCTGGAGTGCAGTGGCCAGATCTCAGCTCACTGCAAGCTCCGCCTCCCGGGTTTACGCCATTCTCCTGCCTCAGCCTCCCAAGTAGCTGGGACTACAGGCGCCCGCCACCTCACCCGGCTAGTTTTTTGTATTTTTTAGTAGAGACGGGGTTTCACGGGGTTAGCCAGGATGGTCTCGATCTCCTGACCTTGTGATTCGCCCGTCTCGGCCTCCCAAAGTGCTGGGATTACAGGCTTGAGCCACCGCGCCCGGCCACAAAAAAATTTTTTTAATTAGCCGGGCACAGTTTTGTGTGCCTGTAATCCCAGCTACTTGGAAGACTGAGGCAGGATGCTCATATGAGCCCAGGAGCTGGAGGTTGCCATGAGCTATGATCATGCTACTCTACTCCATCCTGGACAACAGTGTGAGAGTCTGTCTCAAAAAAACAAAAAAAAGATACAAAGCCATAGACTAGTCTTTTAATTAATATCAATACTAAGTAAATTATTAATAAGCAGAATCCAATGGCAAGTTATGACTATGAAGGTTTTTTTCTCCTATCCATATATGGATGGCTCAACTCTAGAAAAATCTAATAATATTTATTGTCTATCAAATGTTCATCTCCATGGATGCTGAAAAGGAATGTGACAAAATTCAACAACGATCCTAGATAATAAAACAAAGAAACTTTCAATAAAAGAAGTGTTGAGGCCGGGCGCGGTGGCTCAAGCCTGTAATCCCAGCACTTTGGGAGGCCGAGGTGGGTGGATCACAAGGTCAGGAGATCGAGACCATCCTGGCTAACACGGTGAAACCCCATCTCTACTAAAAATACAAAAAAAAAAAAATTAGCGGGGCGTGGTGGCAGGCGCCTGTAGTCCCAGCTACTCGGGAGGCTGAGGCAGGAGAATGGCGTGAACCCAGGAGGCGGAGCTTGCAGTGAGCTGAGATAGTGCCACTGCACTCCAGCCTGGGCGACAGAGCAAGACTCCGCCTCAAAAAAAAAAAAAAAAAAAAAAAAAAAAAGAAGTGTTGACCATAAAGCCAAACTTCATAAAATATTTAAAGAAGCCAATATGAATGACCATGGCTCAGGTTACAGTTTGGTTTTACACACTGGGGCGTGGGGAATGCTTGAGTGAAGACAAGGTGTATTGTGGAAGCCAAGGTTCTTGTTTTGTCGACGTAGCTTCCCGGTAGCAGCCTTAGAGAGAATAGAGGGTACATATCTCTTTTCAGAACATAACGGTCTCAGATTCTCATTTAATCTCTCCTAGATCTGGGAAAGACCTAGAAACAGAAGGAGATTCTTCACAGACACAAACTTCCCCACAAAAGACAGGTTTGCAGGGCTGTTTCAAAGTACGTTAAGAAAATATATTTTGGGGTAAAATATTTTTATTGCCTTCAGAATCTGCTATCTGTTATGTGATGCTATATCAGAATTGGTTGGAATTTGCTATTTTATTGCCAACGCATCTGTTTTATCAGTCTTATGCTCTGCATTTTAACAGTAATGCTGGTCAGTTAAACCCAAACTCCAAAAGAAAAGGGGGTATAATGAGGCATGTCCAACCTCCCTTCCCCTTCATAGCCTGAAATTTAGTTTAGTTTGTTGTTGTTGTTTTGAGACAAGGTCTCATTCTGTCACCCAGGCTAGAGCGCAGTGGTGGTCGTGGCTCACTTCAGCCTTGAACTCCCAGGCTCTAGTGATCTTCCGGCCTCAGCCTCTGGAGTAGCTGGGACTACATGCATGTGCCACCACACCCAGCTAATTTTTAAAATTTTTTGTAGAGATGGAGTCTTGCTCCGTTGTCCAGGCTGGTCTCAAACTCTTGGTCTCAAGCTATCCTCCCACTTTGGCCTCCCAAAGTGTTGGGATTATAGGTGTGAGCTACCCTGCCCAGACAAATATCTAAATTATTTGACAAAAAATTTGATTACTATAAAACCACAAAAATTCTAGAAGATCTGAGGGCAGAATTTGTTTGTAACTTTGGAGAAACAAAAACTTTCCACTAAAAACTTATAGAACATTTAACTATATGATAGGGTAAATTTCCTGAAGACTATAAAATACCAAATTGATTCAAGAAGAACTAGAATCTGACTAGAGCAATAATCCTTAAATAATTGAAAAGGCACTGAGCACTTATGGGGGCCAGCCTACAAGATGCTGTCAAATAAACTTTTGCCTCCTGTAGTCCCCTCTCTGAATCAGGGCTAAATCTGAGCTGGCCCAGTGACCAATAGAATAAGAAAAAAAGTGACAGTGTGTGACTTCCAAGACTGGGTCATTCAAAGACATTGTGTCTTTTATCATGATCTTTTTAACTGCTTACTCTAGGGCAAGCTTGTTCAATCTGCAGCCTATGGGCGCATGTGGCCCAGAAAGGATTTGAATATGGCCAACACAAATTCATAAACTTTCTTAAAACTTCATGAGTTTTTTTGTTGTTGTTGTTGTTTTTAGTCATCGGCTATTATTAGTGCTAGTGTATTTTATGTGTTGCCTAAGACAATTCTTCTTCCAATGTGGCCCAGGGAAGCCAAAAGATGGCTTCCCTGCAGTCTAGAGGAAGCCAGGCACCATGCTGTGAGGACACTTAAGCAGTCCTGTGGAGAGATCCATGAGAAAAGGAACAGAGGTTCCTGGCCAATAGCCAGCACTGACTTGGCAGTCACGTTAGTGAGATATTTTGTTCCACCAGCCCCAATAAAGCTTTCTGATCGCTGTGGCCCCAGCCAATATCTAACTGCAACCTCATGAGAAACTTTAAGCCAGAACCACATAACTGAGCTGCTCCCAACTTCCTGACTCACAGAATCAATGAGATAATGAATGGTTATTGTTGTTTTAGGCCATTGAATTTTGGGATAATTTCTAACACAGCAATAGGTAAATAATAGAGAACTCTATCTCTAAAAAAGGCACTAAACCAATATAGCTTTAATAAACTTCTTTTGGGCCTTCAAGAAATTGACCATATTTATGCTACTTAAACTCTTCTAGGGCAAAAATATATATATATATTTCTAATGCGTTCTGTGAAATAAACGTAACTCTGACATCAAAACCAGACCAGGCATAGTATCCAGACAAATAACCAAATAGGGAGATAGCCAGAAACCCAGAGAGACAAGCAATCAAACATTTAAGCTATCTCAGCTATGACCATAATGTACAGGTATCTTAATTAAAATATTTGTAAAGTTGATCCAGCAGTGTATTAAGATAACAAAACATTATAATTAGAGTTTGATTGAATTAGTTCATCACTCGAAAAATGTATCATTGTAATTCACTACATTAGCCTATCAATAAAGTTTATAATAATCTCAATAGACAGTAAAAAAATCACTTGATAAAATTCAGCAGCAATTACATTGACCACATCTTAGTAAACTAAGATTAGAAATAAACCTGGAAAAGGGTAAAAGCAGAAACTTTCAATAAGTCCAATGCATAATGTAAATCATTCCAAGAATTCCCATTTAAATTAGAAGAAAATCAAATATTGCCTCTAGCAATACTATTATTGAAAAATTGTACTTGAAATTTTAGCCAATTTAATTAACTCAGAAAAAGGGAAATATTAAGATGAAAGAAACAAAACTGACTTTGAGAATATAGAGTTGAAACTACAGAACTAAGTCTATAGGTAAAATTAATCAAGAAAAGCAAATGAGAGAGAGGTTAAGGGAGTTTAATATGGTGTCTCAATAAAAGGTCAATGTACAAAAATTAAAGAAATAATAAATTTGGAAATAACATACAAAAAGTCTAATTTACAACAGCAGAAAAGTATAAAACACTTAGGAATAGAGATGGAATATCGCTCTGTTGCCCTGGTTACAGTGCAATGGCACAAACTTGGCTCATTGCAACCTTCACCTCCCTGGTTCAAGCGATTCTCCTGCCTCAGACTACTGAATAGCTGGGATTACAGGTACTTGCGACCATACCCGGCTAATTTTTATATTTTTAGTAGAGATAGTGTTTCACCATGTTGATCAGATTGGTCTTGAACTCCCAACCTCAAGTGATCCACCCGCCTCAGCCTCCCAAAGTGCTGGGATTACAGGCGTGATCCACTGTGCCCGGCCAATATTTTTATATTATAAAAACATTAATAATAACAGCACACTGATGTTTAAAGGGAAAAATAAATATAACTTAAAAGGTAAAGTCATTTCCATTACCTTTTTCTCCAAATTCCCTAAAACAGTAATTTCTCCCACATGACCAACTTCCTGTTTTGAGCAATGGAACCTTTCTTCAAACAAAAGTTTGTGCAGGATGTCTCTGTGAAATGCTGATGAGTGGCCGGGCTCGGTGGCTCACACCTGTAATCCCAGCCCTTTGGGAGGCCGAGGCAGGTGAATCACCTGAGGTCAGGAGTTTGAGACCAGCCTGGCCAACATGGGGAAACCCCATCTCTACTAAAAATGCAAAAATTAGCTGGGTGTGGTGGCATGCACCTGTAATCCTAGTTACTGGGGAGGCTGAGGCAGGAGAATTGCTTGAACCCACGAGGTGGAGTTTGTAGTGAGCCAAGATCACACCATTGTACTCCAGCCTGGGCGACAGAGAGACTCCATCTCAAAAAAAGAAAAAAAAGAATGCTGATGAGGGAGCAGCTGATCTGGTTGAAGCAGGAAACCTTCCTACCTACCTTACTGCCTTGAAACTCCTACAACTCAGCTAAACGTTTTTGCTAATCCCCACCAGAGAATTCCCCTGGTTCTTTCAACTACTGACACCTGGACTTGTAACAGATTTTCATCCAAGTTTAATTTAGAGGAGAACACACAATAATCCACCATCTGTTAATGTCAAGGTATTGGTATACAGTTGACCCCTGAACAACATGGGTTTGAGTTGCCCAGTTCCACTTAGATGCAGATTTTCTTCCCCACTGCCATCCCTGAGACAGCTAGACCAACCCTTTTTCTTCCTCCTCAGCCTACTCAAGGTGAAAACAACAAAGATGAAGAAGACCTTTATGATGATTCACTTCCATTTAATGAATAGTAAATGTATTTTCTCTTCCTTATGATTTTCTTAATAACATTTTCTCTAGCTTACTTTATTGTAAGATAGCAGTACATAATCCATATAACATACAAAATATGTGTTAACTGTGTGTGTTATCAGTAGGGCTTCTGGTCAACAGTAGGCTATCAGTAGTTAAGTTTTGGGGGAGTTAAAAGTTATGTTTGCTTTTTTTCCTTTTTTTTTTTTTTTTTTTTTGAGATGGAGTCTCATTGTGTTGCCCAGGCTGTAGTGCAGTGGCTTGATCTTGGCTCACTGCAACTTTTGCCTCCTAGGTGCAAGTGATTCTCCCACCTCAGCCTCCCAAGTAGCTGGGGTTACAGGTGTGTGCCACCATGCCTGCTTAATTTTTTTTTTTTTTTTTTTTTTAAAGTAGAGATGGGGTTTCACCATGTTGGGCAAGCTGGTCTGGAACTCCTGGCCTCAAGTAATCAGCCCCTCACGGCCTCCCAAAGTGCTGGGATTACAGGTGTGAGCCACCACACCCGGCTTAAAAATTATATTTGAACTTTTGATTGTGTAAGGGGTTGGTGCCTACACAATCCCCTAGATACTTGATTGTGTACCATGTATCACAAGTATCTACTGTATTTTATAGGTATCAAAGCAACAATGCAATTGATTTATTAATTTATCAAATACTTTGTGTCTTGTATAAACCAGGCTGTTACAAATACAATGGCAAACATAATTGGCAAGATCCCTGCTAATAAATAAATGAATAAACAAATTAGTAGCAACAAATACGGTAAGAAATCACAAGATAATTTCAAATCATAGGCTGGGTACAGTGGAGCATGCCTGTAATGCCAGCACTTTGGGAGACAATGGTGGGAGGGTCACTTGAGCCCAGGAGTTCAAGACCACCCTGGGCAATATAATGAGAACCCCCCCATCTCAACTTTGTATTAAAAAAATTAAAAATAAAATAATAGTAAGTGCAATTAAAGAAATAATATTAGAAATGATATTAGAGGTGCCTATGAAAAAAATGAAATAAAGTAAGCAATTAAAATAGGAAAGCAAGAAAATGACATTTGAAAAAAATAAACCATTAATTTATAAAAACATATATATGGGCAAAGAGCATGAACACACAATAAAGAAGAAATACAAAAGAACAGTATGAAGAGATTCTCCACTTCACCAGGAGCAGGGAAATGCAAACTAAAATATTACAAACTATTGCATGCTTACTTTAGAAGAAGCACAGAACAATTCAGAAGGCTGCTCTTGTTTCTGACACTAATTGCATTCTGACCCAAAACAATAATGGCCACGGTTTGGTTCACCTGGGTAGCACCTGCTACTCATAAAAGGATTTCTATCAATCACCCTTGCTGTCACTGTTTCAGTTTGTGAGGCATGTTGTGACCAGGGTTAGCTCTTTGGACAATCTGTTCCACACAATCACAGCAAATTCAGAGGCACCGGGCAATCAGAGACATGGGCTGAGACTTAATTCTCACTGGTATTCAGGTGAGCTGGGACCTGCCTGTTCAACTCTGCACTCTTTGTTCTTCAAACACAGAACAAGAGTGGTAGGAGAGTAGTTGGCGAAGCTCATTAGGATGTGTTACAAAACCTGAAGTATTGCCCTTTATCTTAAACTGGAAAACGTTATCTGGTCACAAGGCCAGCAATTAATGTCAACCTGCAGAAACAGACAAAAACAAAAACAACAACATAACAACAAACAAAAACCAACAAAAAACAGAGGCAGAGAAACTGATGATCACACCTTCCCGAATTAATATTGTCTACGTGCTCAATTTTTTCAACCAAATTTATCCACTAATTCAAATTGACAATTAAAAGGTAAATCACCATTAGCCATTCTGCTGGTACACTCTGTTTAGTGTAGCACATTGTAATTCAAATACTATCTACAAACCAATGTTTAAAGAAAAAAAGTGATCTTTTATTTATTTATTTTAATGTTTATTTTTTCTTGAGACAGAGTTTCGCTCTGTCACCCAGGCTGGAGTGCAGTGGCGTGATCTCAGCTCACTGCAACCTCCACCTCCCAGGTTCAAGCAATTCTCCTGCTTCAGCTTCCCAAGTAGCAGGGATTAAATTGCACGCTGCCACACCTGGCTAATATTTGGTTATGTTTTAAAGCTCTCTTGAGAAGTGCGGAAACATAGGCCGGGCGCGGTGGCTCAAGCCTGTAATCCCAGCACTTTGGGAGGACGAGACGGGTGGATCATGAGGTCAGGAGATCGAGACCATCTTAGCTAACACAGTGAAACCCCGTCTCTACTACAAAAAAAAAAAAAAAAAAAAAATAGCCGGGCATGGTGGCGGGCGCCTGTAGTCCCAGCTACTCGGGAGGCTGAGGCAGGAGAATGGCGTAAACCTGGGAGGCAGAGCTTGCAGTGAGCTGAGATCTGGCCACTGCACTCCAGCCTGGGCGACAGAGTGAGACTCCGTCTCAAAAAAAAAAAAAAAAAAAGGTGAGGAAACATATACTACTGAATTTTTTTTTTTTTTTTTTTTTTTTTTTTTTAACAGAATGAAGGAAACAGGCTAAATGCATGACAGGATTTTTTTTTTTTTTTTTTTTTTTTTTTTTTGAGACAGAGTCTCGCTCTGTCGCCCAGGCTGGAGTGCAGTGGCTCAATCTCGGCTCACTGCAAGCTCCGCCTCCCGGGTTCCCGCCATTCTCCTGCCTCAGCCTCCCGAGTAGCTGGGACTACAGGCGCCGCCACCTCGCCCGGCTAGTGTTTTGTATTTTTTTTAGTAGAGACGGGGTTTCACCGTGTTAGCCAGGATGGTCTCGATCTCCTGACCTCGCGATCCGCCCGTCTCGGCCTCCCAAAGTGCTGGGATTACAGGCTTGAGCCACCGCGCCCAGCCGCATGACAGGATTCTGTTTCTAGACTCTCCCATGTCCCTGCTCCCTTCTCCCAGAAATTCTTAAACATGCACAGAGGAGATACATACAATGATGTTCACTAAAGCACTATTTGTAATAGTGAAAATGAGATAACTGCCCATCAGAATGGAAAAAAGGTTAATCATATAGATTATTTAGTAGTTTTTCAGAGTTACACAATTAAAAAGGGCTTGCCATGTGCCCTGCGCTGATTTGAGAACCTTATGTATATTCAATCATTTTTTGTTATCAGAGTTAACGAATTCGAAAGTATGAAATGCTTGAAACTGTGCCTAGTCCATAGTAAGCACTTAGAAAATTTCAGCTGGCGGTTTTTACCTTATTTTTAATGCCCTATTTTTTTGTACAATATCATCATTGTAATACCACCTGTATATTATTATCCCCATTGAGAGAAAAGAAAAGTAGGACACAAAGAGGTTAAGCTACTTGCCCAAAGCATTTGCTTTCTTGGGGTTCAAAAGCAGACAATAAGGCTCCAGCCCAGAAGCTTCCTGCAGAAAGCTACAGGCCAGAAGGCAGCACCTCCTCCCAAAGCTCAAGAAAGGTCAAAAAGCTGCAACCCAGAAAGCGCCTGCTCCAAAGTCACGTGGCAAAAAAGCATAAGAGGTGATTATAAAAGTAAATGAAGGTTCTTTCTGGCGTGCTGGCAAAAAAAGAAAGAAAGAAACAAACAACAACAAAGTCATGATGGAAATCCTTGGCTCTGAGATTATCATTATCCTCTCCATGCATACTATCTCTTTACATTCTTCTTCCTTTCTTCAGCTTTCCCATGACCAATGATAAAGCACAGATTTTGGATACTAGTCAAATAAACTGGACTGAAAGTAATAAAGTTGTTTGTGCCATGGTCTCTCAGAAGAATGGAGAAGTGAGGAAAGCACAGTGAAACCTCATTATACAGCATCTTTCTACAGATATGGTGGGATCAATCCCCTCCCCACACGCATAGCACCGCCTGTGATAGCACAGAGCAGAGTTTCCCCCGGCATTCTATGAGAGTTCAGATGGACGTATTTTTCTGAAGGATGTCTAGGCAGTGTGACTTGGCATTCTGCCCAGGGAGTGAGCGGTGTGTGTGTGTGTGTGTGTGTGTGTGTGTGTGTACATGCATTTGAAGAAGTTTCCCCAGATGATCCTGACCTCCCCCGCAATACACTATAGGATCAAGAAGCCATAGCTTTCAAAAAGAGTAAAATCACATTTACAGAAGCATCACACTCCGGGAAAGGAATGCCATTTCTGATTTGCAAAGCTTGCAGGAAGGGAGAGAAGACTTTCATCTGTCATTCCTTCAGATTCTGAGGCAACATAGTGAAACCCCGTCTCCACTAACAAAAAATAGAAAAGTTAGCTGGGCGTGGTGGCGGGCGCCTGTAATCCCAGCTACTCCGGAAGCTGAGGCAGGAGAATTGCTTGAACCCAGGAGGCAGAGGTTGCAGTGAGCTAAGATTGTGCCACTGCACTCCAGCCTGGGAGACAGAGCAAGACTCCGGCCCAAAAAAAAATTAACAAATAAAAATAAAGATGCTGAAAAAAATTGAAGATAAGATACAAAAAAAAAAAAAAATGATTTCCTTTGGTCGGGTAAAGGCCTCTCACTCCTGAATGATTGATGATGATACCTAAAAATGCTTTTCTCTCCTGTGCCCAAAGCCCTGGGCAGTTGAATTCCGGTTTCTCCTCAGGCTGCCCTGTTTTAATAGATAGGAGACACTGTAGAGTGTCCATTTCCCACATGGAGAAATAAAGGCACTTGTATGTATCACCTTTTTTGTCACCATTTGAACCCCTAAAATGCTGTTTGAAAATTTAGTGATGATCAGAATCTTTTCAAGGGAAACCTTACAAAATATGGATGCCCAGGTATCACCCATCTCCCAGGTATGTGTTCAGACGTGGTGAGAATGAAAACCCACAGCCTATGAAGATGGAGTTAGGCTTATTCTTCACTCTTTGTGGGTGTATCATGTCTAGATTGCTCAAGTTTTCAGCATTCTTTGGGGCACTAACCTAAAAATCCCTTGGAAGTTTGGAGAGATTATAAGGTTGAACTCAGTGTAGCTGTCCTGCAAGTTACATACCCCAGAGGGAAATTTATGAAGGTATTAAGTCTATATAACAGCTTCAGAGAAAAAAGAAAGTTGGTCATTTGGTGAACACTCCATTAACAACCATTGTAAACTTCTTACTATATGTTCTAGATTGTAATAGGAACTGGGAAAAATGGAAGAAAACTCTCAGACCATTACTTAAACAAGTACAATTAGAAAATAAGATATTAAAAAATCATCTCAAGTTTCTTCTTGAGTTCTGTATTGCTAAGAGTAGAAATCCACCAGAAGGATTACTTTGTTAAGAAAACAGCGTGGAGGCCAGGCACAGTGGCTTATGCCTGTAATCCCAGCACTTTGGAAGGGCGAGGCGGATGGATCACTTGAGGTCAAAGGTCAGGATTTTGAGACCAGCCTGACCAACATGGTGAAACCCTGTCTCTACTAAACATACAAAAATTAGCTGGGTGTGGTGGTAAGCGCCTGCAGTCACAGCTACTCAGGAGACTGAGGCAGGAGAATCGCTTGAACCTGGGAGGCAGAGAGGTTTCAGTGAGCCAAGATAGTGCCACTACACTTGAGCCTGGGTGACAGAGTGGGACTTTGTCTCAAAAAAAAAAAAAAAAAAAAGGAAAAAAGAAAAGGAAAATACCATGGAATTTTTGATAAACCCATGAGTTACTCTTAATGGGAAAGACTGCAACAGGAGGTCTAAACTACACTGCATATTCAAATATTGGGAAGTTTTGATTTTCTCAGGATCGCCTACAGGATTGGAGGCTTAGGAATCTTGTGATTTAAAGAAGAGTTGAGAAGAAGGTTCCAGGGTGCTGGTATGTATGGCCCTAAAGCAAAATAACTAAAGAGAATTTCAGGAGCAGGAATGGCTGAAGAAATTCAAGAACTGTGGTAGCTAAAATCCGTGTGCTGTGACATCCTGCTCTACAACAGGCCTGTGTGAGTGGTGCTTAGTACCTGATGGAGGGTGAACTGTGTCAGCAATGTTGAGAAGACAGCAGCTGAGTCAGGAACAGGAAAGGAAGGGCTAAGGTTTGAACTTATTTGATGTTAATATTAATATTCACTAGGACCATGAATCCTTTTAAATATTTCTGCTTATATTTTAGAGTGAATGACCTGAATTTTTTAAAAGGTTGCCATTACACTGACACCTAACTTTGTATGTTTCTAATGTGAATTTTTATAATATCAGATTCTAGAATAAAGCATAATATGTCCAGGAGGAGACATAATTGAGGCCATGGACTCTAAACTGAAGCAGACTTGGGTTGAAATTCTGGCTCTTGGCCTTCATTTTCTCATCCATTCACTGTTGTGAGGATGGAATGAGAGGTTCTAAGTTTCAGCACTGAGCACGGCTGGCGCATGGTAAGCACTCAATAATGCGAATCATTATTATGACCTTAAATGGGTTCAGGAGAAATTTCCTTTGATTCAATTCTGAGACATTGGAAGAATTCCTTTGTCAAGATGTTTATACCATCAGAAAGATAATTATTTTTTCTTAAAAATATTGTTTTATATTAAAAACAGATAACTATTGTCAGGGCTTTTCTGATTGCAAGTAACAGAAGCCTCAACTTAAGCTTAAGGGAAAAGGGAATTTATTGATTTTAACAAACTGAAAATACCAGGGGCCTTCAATCTCATTGGATAAATGAGTTTGAAAATGTCAAGAATCCCTCCCTCCTTCTCTCTTTCTCTCTGTTTCTCTTTCTCACTCTTTATCTCTCAGTTCTACCATTTTCTGTTGGACTTTGGCATCAGACTGACCCTCCCCATGTCGTGGTCACTGTCATTGTCAGACTTGGATTGCCCAAACTTGATATTTAGGAGAAAGAGACCTTCTCCCATTGGTTCTCACAAAAGTTTCATAATTGAGTCTCATTGACATTGAATGAGTCATGAACCCATCACTGAACCAACCCATAGGTTAGAATAGTGGGATGCCCTGACTGAGGAGGCCTGGGACACATGCCTATCCTTGGAGCTAAGGGGAGGCGACTTACTCATAACACATGGATGGAGAATGGGAAGGGAGTGGGAATGAAGGTAAAATTTTTTTACCCAAAAAAAATTCGAGTATTATCACAAGAAAAATGAGAAATGGATGCTGTGCAGACAAAAACACAGACATTCACAAAAACCTTGAATGGCACTGGTCTTAGAGGAGAAGGACAACAACATTATGTACCACAAGCACATAATAAATAGGACTTGACAATGGACCAAATCTGTGTTGTAGAAGGCACTTAATAATGACATTTTTAGCCATCTATTTTATTGTAATTAATCTTTTAAAGAGAAGATGCATCAACATACCCTCAGTACATAGCCTATCATATCCACTGTATAATAAATATTGTTTCTAGGTTTCTTAGTATTTCCCGTTTTTTTTTGTTGGTGTTGTTGTTTTGTTTTGCTTTTTGCCTTAGTCCATTTTATGGTGCTATAACAGAATACCACAGACTGGGTAATTTATAAACAATGGAAGTTTATTTGGCTCCTGGTTCTGGAGGCTTGGAAGTCCAAGAACGAGAGGCTACATCTGGTGAGGGCCTTCTTGCTGCGTCATAACACAGTAACAGGTACCACATGGTGACGGAGCATGTGAGAGCAAGCAAGAGAGGGCCAAACTTTTATAACAACCCCCTTTTTATAACCCACGTTTGTAACAGATCCTCTCTTAAAGTAACAAACCCATTCCTGCGATAATGGCATTAATTTATTCATAAAGGCAGCATCCTCATGACCTAATCATCTCTTAAATGTTCCATCTCTCAACACCGATGTATTGGGGATTAAGTTTCTGATATATGAACTTTGGGGGACACGTTCAAAGCTAGCAGTGTCTTACCTTTGTATTTATTTTTACTTATGCTATTCTAGTAGGAAGATTTTTTTGCGTGTCTCTCCATATGAAGGATAAATATTTTTAGAAGCAGCTAAAATAATTTTCTCCCCTTGAAGCACAGATTTCTTTCCTTTTTAACCTCTTTTTGACTTCACTTTTCATATCTCCATGTATTCTCTCAAGACTCATATATTCAACGTGTGGTAAGAAAGATACCACTAAGAAAAGATAAACTGCGTCTAGTTATTATGGCTGACGGATCTATGAAATTATAGACTGTTAAGCACATTAGAGTTGAGGAAGGCCACAGAATGTTGGTGGAATTCAAGACAGGCGCGTATTGGTGTGTTTGGAATGTATACTATTTTATTCTGTGATGGCATAGCTCTCTGTGCATTTGTTAACAATTTCTTTTTTTAAGCTCAGTGGCAAGAAGAGTTTCTTGTTATATGGTCATAAAGTTGAAAATTGTAATATATGCTGCAAGAATGCAATTCCAGTACTGTGGAAAGAATTCCTCTTTCTTTTGACGTTTTCAGGAATCAGAGTTCAAGAAGAACAGAGAAAGGTGAATAAGGAAGCAAACCGAGCCGAGATGATATTTCCTTCAGCTCAAGACTGGCCAGCATCTTTACTTGGAACAAAGAACAGTGCCAGATGACAATCCTACAGAGGAATGTGAAAGAAAATCTCCAGCAGAGGGTGAGATTTGAAATGCAGAGTCAGTGAGCCAACTTCTGATAGTCCAGGCGGCCACGTCAACTACAATGCCTACAGGTGAGGTGGGGCTTCACTAATAATACCTAAGCCATCAAAATCACCTGGAAGAGCATTTAAAAGGTGGCCTCCTGGTTCTATCCCAGATGCATTGAATCCAAATGAGGATGAGGCAATGAGTCTGTGCCAAGCACTGTTCTAGGCACTTTTATTATTCTGGACACTATTATTATCATAGCCCCTATTTTTTAATTAATTCAACCATTGCGTTTGTCAGGTATTGGCCCCTTTTTACAGGTGAGGAAGCTGAGGCTCAGAGATGTTGAGTAACTGGCATCGAGTCACAGAACTGTGACTCCAATCAAAGTCTGCTTTTAGCGCCTTTGTAACCCGTGCACTCTGCCAGAACTGGAAATGAGACAATGGAGACATACTCAAACTTGTAGTTGTGTTATTTTTAAAATAATAAATATTATTATTTAGTACCCAGAAACATGTATTCTTTTTTATGATGCCATTTATTGCACATGTAATCTTTTTAGAAATAAACTTTATTTTTAGAGCAGTTTTAGATTTTCAAAAAATTGTACAGATAGCTAGGTCCCATACATACTGCACCCAACCCCCATTGTTAACATCTAACATTAGTATATTTGTTACCATTAATGAATCAATATTATTTAGAGTCAGCAGAACGTGTGTGCAAGACTCAGGGTCACCTCTTATGGTTTGAGTGGTCTTGGGAAAGAAACACAAGCTGTTGAATCTTAATTTACTCATCTCTAAAATAGAAGTAATAATAATAAAGCTTTTGTCCAGGCATAGTGGCTCACACCTGTAATCCCAGCACTTTGGGAGGCCAAGGCGGACAGATCATCTGAGGTCAGGAGTTTGAGACCTGCCTGTCCAACATGGTAAACCCCGTCTCTACTAAAAATACAACAAATTAACTGGATGTGGTGGCACGCACCTGTAATCCCAGCAACTGGGGAGGAGAATCGCTTGAACCCAGGAGGCAGAGGTTGCAGTGAGCCAAGATCGTGCCGCTGCACTCCAGCCTGGGTGACAGAGAGAGACTCCACCTCAAATAATAATAATAATGATAGTAATAATGATTTCACAGGGATATGTTGGTATATTTGAGGAGAGTCCTATACCCACACTCTTCCCTTGCCTACCTCCTGTAAAGGCTGAAGTAGCTCCATGAGGATTCCTAAATCTGATCAAGAAAAATGTGGCTATCTGCAGGGAAGTGGTTTTATAATACCGAATTCTAACATGAAACGTATTGGCACAATGAGGCACACTGGCCAGACAATAACTGGGAGCACAGAGGAACGATGAGCATGTGCTTCAGCCAGAAACTTTCTTTCTAGAAGAAGCAGCAAGGAAGGAGTGGGGCTGCACATGGCCAGTGTCCTCTTCGAAGCTCATCAATCTGTTAGAGTCACTCCCCTTTCCTAACGAGAGGAGCTGGATGGGGGGCAGAGGCTGGGAGCTCAATGTTAATGGTGATTGGACACCGCTAGTAGTTAGATTTATACTTAGGAATTGACCTACATGGGTGCACTCAAATGAATGTGACCGGTACGAGTATTCACCAGAAAGACACTTGCTCCAAATAACTCCTTCTGCGACAGGTACTGATTTTTATTTTTCATCAAAGACCGCTATATTTGTTTCAGAAATAGTCTAGTTGCTAACAGTGAGCAGGCATTTGTGTAAGGTTGGAAAAAAATGTTTTGAAATGAATCTCTATTATGACTGCAGAAAAGACAATCAGATAACTATGTTCATGGATGGCATTTTACTGACAGTGATTTCCAAAACTGGTTCATCAACAGAGTCACCATTTTGAAAATACAGAGTCCTGGCCAGGTGTAGTGGCACACACCTGTAATCCTAGCACCTTGGGAGGCCGAGGCAGGTGTTCGAAACCAGCCTAATCAACATGTGAAACCCCATCTCTACTAAAAAAAAAAAAAAAAAAAAATTAGCCAGGCATGGTGGCAGGCACCTGTAATCCCAGCTACTCAGTAAGCTGAGGCAGAAGAATCGCTTGAACCTGGGAGGCAGAGGGAGGTTGGAGGTTGCAGTGAGCTGAGATTGCGCCAGTGCACTCCAGCTTGGGCAACAAGAGCGAAACTCTGTCTAAAAAAAGAAGAAAAGAAAAGAAAGAAAATACAGACTCCTATGTTCCACTGGATCAGAACATCCATAAGTGAGGCTGAGGTCGCTAGAGGAATTTTTGAAAAGAGCCTTAGGAACACTGATAATCAGAGTTTGGGACTCATCAGTGCAGACTGCGTAGAGGGACATTTAACACTGAAATTTGATTTTGGGTGAAAAAGTATTTTTTTCCCCTAAAAACCATAGTCCTGAGTTATTAAAATGTACAAAAATATTTTATTTATTTTATAAGCTTTTTTGACTTTGAAAGTCTTTTCAAATGAGTAAAATATTTTAATCTCAGCAAAACTATTATATTCTATACTTTGGCTATTAAATATTAGCAGACAAGTTGCTGGAAAAGTTAAATCTTTAAAAAGTTTGCAATTTGTGCTGCAAATGCTATACCTACGTTTTTATCTTCCTTATTATGTATACACCGATGTTTTTATCCTCCTTCCTGAGAAGGTATACCGTTTGAACAGACAAAAATACAGATATTGCCTAGCCAACATTAAAAATAGGAACATGTCTGAAATTCACATACTCATATGCTTCCGTGCACTTCCTGTACCCACCTACTGCTTTCTCTAGTTTCCATCCCTGGCTGTGGAACCAGCCCATCCGTTTCCTAAAGAGGCTTCTCTGTTGCTACATATTGATGCAGAAACCATTGACGCTGCTTCTGTGTCAGCAATAATGCTCTGTCTTTCCTGTCTCATTCAAGGACCCCAGGATTCTTTTGGGGGTTTGTTAGTCCTCCCCACACTTGGATGGGGGAAGGAGTCAGTACTATTTTGAATGAGGCCCAGTATGAACTCAGCAGATTCATAGAACAGGTCAGAGTGGCAGGTGAATCAAAAGTTGAGTTACAGGCCAGGTGTGGTGGCTCATGCCTGTAATCTCAGTACTTTGGGAGGCTGAGGTGGGAGGATTGCTTGAGTCCAGGAGTTTGAGACCAGCCTGGGCAACATAGTGAAAACTTGTGTCTACAACAACAACCACCACCCCTGCCCCCCCCAAAAAAAAAATAAAAAAATTAGCTGAGCATGGTGGAACTTGCCTATAGTCTTAGCTACTCAGGAGGCTGAGGTGGGAGGATTGCTTGAGCCCAGGAGGTTGAGGCTGCAGTGAGCCATGCTCACACCACTGCAGAGTGAGATCCTGTCTCAAAAAATAAATAAATAAAAGTTGAGTTACAAATTTGTTTATATTGCTTTTTATATTTTATTTTTTGACACGGAGTTTCCCTCTTGTTGCCCAGGCTGGAGTGCAATGGCGCAGTCTTGGCTTGCCTCAACATCCGCCTCCTGGTTTCAAGCGATTCTCCTGCCTCAGAATCCCAAGTAGCTGGGATTACAGGCATGCACCACCATGCCCAGCTAATTGTATATTTTCAGTAGAGATGGGGTTTCTCCATGTTGGTCAGGCTGGTCTCGAACTCGTGACCTCAGGTAATCTGCCCACATCGGCCTCCCAAAGTGCTGGGATTACAGGTGTGAGCCACTGTGTCCGGCCTCTATTGCTTTTTTATTTAAATTTTTTTTAATTCAAAAAGAAAAATCAGCCTTATGTCTGCCAGTTTCTATTCTATTTAGCAGATTTCTCTTTGCTTTGTTCTAAATATACATAATTCCTTTTTCATTTTCATACTCTTCTGAGAAATCTGAATTATTTATTGAGTGCTATATCAGCTAGTTATTGCTGCATAACAAATTTAGCTGGTTAAGACAGCAAGTACTTATTTCACTCATAATTCTGCAGGCTGGTGGTGTAGTTTTTCTCTAGGTTTGCTTTCCTGTTCTTTGCTGGGCTTGGTTATATTGTCTGTGGTCAGCTGGAGATTTGACTAGAAGCCGGATGGTCTAGGATGGCCTTGCTCACACGTCCGGTCATTGGCAGGTTGTTGGTGAGGAGCTGGCTGGCAAGGATACTTCATACTTTCTCCTTTTATCTCTCAGCATGCCAGTTTGGGCTCCTCCACGTGGAGATCTCAAGGTTCTAACCACAGCAAAAGAGAACAAGGCATAATGTGCAAGTCTCTGCTTGTTTTGTATTTGCTAGTCTCACTTTCTAAATCAAGTCACACAGTCAAGCCCAGATGCAAGGTATGGTGAAATAGAATCTACCTCTTAGTGGGAGGAGCTTAAAATTCACATTGTAAAGAGGTATGCTTACAGAGATGGGAAAAAATTGTGGTCATTTTTGCAATCTACCACTAGTACGTAGTTTGTATGAAGCTTAACATTTTAGAAATATAGACAAAGCATCTGCCATTGTTTAGTGGCTGGATTGCTGGATTGTGTGTGTGTGTGTGTGTGTGTGTGTGTGTATGTGTGTGTATATATATATATACTTTTTTTTTTTTTTTTTTTTAAGAGAGACTGAGTCTCACTCTGTCACCAAGGCTGGAGTGCAGTGGTGCAATTTTGGCTCACTGCAACCTCCACTTCCCAGGTTCCAGCTATTCTCCGGCCTCAGCCTTCTGAGTAGCTGGGATTACAGGCGCTCACCACTGTGCCCAGTTAATTTTTGTATTTTTAGTAGAGACAGGACTTCACCATATTGACCAGGCTGGTCTCAAACTCCTGACCTCAAGTGATCAGCCCCCCAAAGTGCTAGGATTGCAGACGTGCACCACCATGCCTGGCCTGGGTTGTGTATTTTATTTTAGCCTTACCTGCTGATTGAGTTGCAAATCAGGCAAGTCGGAAAAAAATCCCATTTGACAACACAAATCCTACTTTTCTTTCATGATTTTAGTTTTCAGATTACCTGTAGAACATGATGCCACACAGAGCAGCTGCAGTTGGACTGAAGTGTGGTAATTATAGATGGAGTTGGGGTGAGGAAAGTCCGTGGGCTGTCAGAGTAGGCTTCTCAAACTTTAAGCTTCCATGATGCCACCATGGACTAAAAGGTGGCAGAAACAGAAGGAAAACAGCAAAAATGCTTTATTTTTCTATGAGAGCAAATAGATCTGGCCTCGCTGAGCAAAAAATATGTATACATAATTTAGTGAATGGGCATCCTTGGTGACTGGTGGAAAAGGGATTTAGCTGAGACCCAATCTCTAGGTGAGAGACAGAGAGTAGTGAGTCAAAATTTCTAGAGAACCATCACAAAGTGAGCTCATTCTCCATGTAATAATGTCTGAGAATCCCTCAGTGTGAGGAAGGTAGTAATTCTTTTTTATTTTTCTGAGATGGGGTCTATGTTGCCCAGGCTAGTCTCAAACTCCTGGCCTCAAGGGATCCTCCTGCCTCAGCCTCCTGAGTCACTGGGACTACAGAAAGGTAGTAAGTCTACCACTGTGTCCAGAAAAGTAGTAAGTCTAACAAGCCTAGACATGAATGCAGCATGACCCTGTTTTTTACTTTTCTTGTTTGTAATAGGGGAGAATCAGGTTGTGCTAGGGATGTTTTCTCCCTACCTCGTCCCCTTCTCCTCACCCATGAACAGGTTCTATGGATCATGATTCTTAGATAATATTCCTCACTTTCCCAAATGGCCTGCTCATGATTATCTCTTCTCATAAGGCAATGAAGTGAAAATAGACGTTCGCTGTCAGCTGTCAACCCTTTTTTATGAAGACCCGCCAGATGAGCACTGAAGAAATACTCCTCTTTCTGAAATATAGTAATATTCAGCTTTGCTTGGTATCTTCTGAGCCAAAACATGGCTTAAGTGATGAATAAGTAACAGGGTGTTGCCTGAATTTTCCATATGCCTCACATTTTGGAAAAGCCTAGGAGAGAGGAAATAACTGTTAAAACATAAACATTGAGAGAGAACTTACAGTAATGTGGATCAGTGCCCTAAGCTTACAAAGGGGCCTTCGCAACTATTGATTCCAGGTGTAAAAGCAAGACCAAAAAGTTAGGCCCAGGCCAGGCACGGTGGCTCACTCCTGTAATCCCAGCGCTTTGGGAGGCCAAGGTGGGTAGATCACCTGAGGTTGAGAGTTCGAGACCAGCTTGGCCAACATGGCGAAACCCGATCTCTACTAAAAATACAAAAACTAGCTGGGCATGGTGGCATGTGCTTGTAATCCCAGCTACCCGGGAGGCTGAGGCAGGAGAATCACCTGAACACAGGATGTGGAGGTTTCAGTGAGTCAAGATCACGCCACTGTACTCCAGCCTGGGCAACAAGCAAGACTCTGTCTCAAAAAAAAAAAAAAAAAAAACAGTTAGGTCCTGGGCCCCTTGGCCCCTCTTCAGCCAGAGCTCTCTTATCTGTTATCTGTTTTACACATTGGGGTTTTGCAAAATGTTTCTTGTGATGAAAGTTTCCTGATGCTAAGACATCATTTTGTAGGTGAGGAACCGGAGGCCCAGCAAAATGTGGTGACTTGCTCAAGGTCACAGCAGTTGTCATTTGTGGAGCTGAGGGCGGCACTCAAATCTCAATCTCTAGTCCAATGTACTTCATTCTATAGCATGCCATGTTCCGCTTCTTCATATCTCAGCTGGGCAACTTCTTTTAAGTAGATTCTCACTCACAAGATACTAAGGATATTGCCAAAATGTATAGCACAAATCAGAAGATGAAAACTGTCATTTCTTTTTTTGATTGATTGCTACAATATGATCTATGTTCTGGCTTAGAGTTCTTACTTTGCCTTTCCCAAGCTGGGTGACATAATATTTCTCTGTTGCTCTTTCCTCCCTATAAAATAGAGACACTGAAGTTCGAGTGAGTTACTGCTCAGTCTTTTTGTAAGCAAGAAGATAATAAATATAGAACATTGCAGTGATGATTGATTTATTGCTTTAATTGTACACAAAAACCCCACTTAATATTCATGAATTGTAAAGGCCTTCACTGAAATGAGCACTTCTGGAAAAACTGAATATAATCATCAAAACAGTCAGCATTTATATGGTACATAGCTTGAGTTAATCAGACAATGATCAAAGGATTTGTGTTCTGTCTGCAAACCATGCACTCAGAGGTGCAATGAGAATTAAGGAATGAGCCTTAAGAAGTCATTCAACCATTCCGAATCTTACAAAGCCTGCAGTACTAAAGGAGTACTAGAGAAGAATTCACTGGTTGTCTTTTAAGTGGTAAAGCAACACAAGCACCAAGAACTTCAGTTGGTCCTGAAATTCTCTGCTTCCATTTAGGAGCTGCTTCTAAATGTGGCAGCTCTCCCACTTGCCTAATTAAAATGCCTTCCCGGAACAGTTTCAAATCTGACAAGGGTGAATAGTTGCCAAATGGGCTTCTTTCTTTGCTGGGTCTGTAGGTAATTTGCCTGCAGCTAACAAGAATTGGCATTAAACAACAAAAGTCGGATAATGAAGGCCTTTGGACACTGGGTAAGGACTGTTCTATGATGCTCAAGAGTGGAATGAGCACTGTAGTGTGAGCCCAGATTATTCTGTCCGTAAACTCAGCAACTGCATGTTGGGCAATTCTATGTTACAAGGTAGCCCGAATGTTATCCAGATGAACAGTACTCTCATGTGTGCAATGGTTTCTAGTTTATTTTGTGATGATGTACAACATCTGGATTATGTTTCTATTTGTAGATCAAGAAGAAAAAATAACCATGGGGCAAAGAACTAGTGTTGGGAGATTTGTGTTCAGGTTCTGGCCTAGTTATTGATTCTCTTTTCTGGATTAAACCTTGGGCTCCTCTTTCCTTGTCTGTGAAATAAATGATGGGAGACAAAGATAAATTAAGGATTTCTAAAGTACGTTTCCAGTTCCAACAGCTTCTTATTTTATAGCTAAAGTTAGTAAGAACCAACAACTTTCACTCTTTGGATTACTTAAAGTGCTCTATGTGTCAAATCCCAGTGGGTTTTAAAATTATACTGAATCTAGGCCAGGCACAGTGGCTCATGTTTGTAATCCCAGCACTTAGGGAGGCCGAAGTGAGAGGATTGGTTGAGGCCAGGAGTTCTAGACAAGCCTGAGCAACAAAGTGAGATCCCATCTCTACAAAAAATTAAAAAGTTAGCCAGCCTGGTGGGCTCCCTTAGCCTCAGCTACTAGGGAGGCTGAGGTGGGAGGATCGCTTGAACCTGAGAGGTGGAGGCTGCAGTGAACCAAGATCACATCACTGCACTCCAGCCTGGGTGACAGAGTGAGACTCCGTCACACACACACACACACAAAATCAGTAAACTGTGAGTAAAGCAGATTCCCCCTCCATTCTCTCCATTATGTCAGTGGGCCTCATCTAATCAGTGGAAAGGCCTTAGTAGAAAAGGACTGTGGTCTCTTGAGGAAGAAGGGCATCTGCTTCTAGACTGCATTTGGACTCACAACTGCAACAACTCTTCCCTAGGTCTCCAGCCTGTCAGCCTACCCTGCAGATTTTGGATTTTCCAGCCTCCACAATTGTGTGAGCCAGTTTCTTAAAATAGATCTCTCTCCATCTTTCTCTCTCTCTCTCTATATATAAAATAATATAATATACAATATATAATATAATATGAGGAACCTGTCTAATAAACATATTATATATATAGTTAAGGAGCTTGTTCATTAAATACATGTATTATATACTAGAGAGAGATTTATTTTAATGAATTGGCTCACATAATTATGGAGAAACCAACATGAGATATGTGTGTGTGTGTGTATATTTATATATAGGTTTTAGGTGGTGTACTATATATATCATATATAGTATGTGAATGTATGTAATGTGTATATATTATATATACTAAGTTGTGTATACCTACTCTATGTCCTATATACCTTATATATATGTGCCATGTAAACCTGGATTCTCTTTTTCTCCCAACACAGCCTTAGGAGGTAGATATGAGGAAACTGTGGTTCACAGAGGTTAAGGAGCTTGTCCAAGTGTACGCAGCTAGCAAGAGGTAGATGCAGAATCGTAAGAACCACGCTGTCTCCATAACACATGTGAAGACTCTTAGTTTGTGCCCAGAACAGGGAAGTTGCTCAATATTAATTATCTTCCATTTTCCTCTTGCACTGCCTTTTGTCTGATTACTCAGCTGTTTCTGCTAATGTCAGAGCCAGTGAAAGCCACAACGTGTTGTACCATTCAATTTACAGCTCTCGTGCCATCAGGAATCTGTTCCAAGGTGATTCATGCTGTGACATTCTAGCTAGAAACTGAATGTGAAAGCAGCAACTACCTGTTCCACCACAGCAACTTGGGTTGCCTCAGTTTTCACGCCTACTAGTGGTCAGTTATGGGAGCGTGGTGACCCACTGAACACAGCCACAATCTACACTGCTGAATTCATCCCCAGAGCCAACCACAGGCCTGTGTGTTGGAATGCACACCTCATTGCCTCCACTTTCATGGTGTAATTTAGAAGTGAGAAGGAAGAATGGGTAGTGGTCTGAACCTTCGTTTCTGGTTTGGTGCTGCTCAGAGAGCAAGCTGTCTTTCTCATTGGGTTGTCTCGGTGTGGAAGCCATAGGAAGTGGCACAAGAACCAGCCTCTCTCTGTTCCTTCTCTCTTCTTCTTTGAAACCGTGAAAGAGATCTGTTCCATTAGCATAAAGAATGCATTTATGCATTTTAAGTGGTTCTTTGCCAAACCAGAGAGCTGTTCTGTGACAGACTACAGACATTGTCTGCAGCTATACATCAAATTGATAGTTGTCCTTATAATATCAATATCCTCGAATGTAACTTCATCTCCTTGTAAATTCATTGCATGTGGGGATGTAATGTTGGCACCAAGGTATTCTGTACTTTTAGGGGATGAGGTTTTGAGAGTCCTCTGCAGTTGGCACAACACATGTTATATCCATGCTTGGATTTTGATATACTGAAATAATTTAAAATTTGAGATAATTCTACAAAGACTGGTTTATTTCAAGTTGATTATTTCCGGGCTTCCAGTATGGTGACATAGGCACCATGATCTTTTTAATTAAGCTGTTGCTGTAAAACATATTTTAAAAAGGCTATTTAAAACTTTAAGACTTGTATTATACATTTTTATGGTCTGATGCAATGAACAATGTTTGGCATCTTTTATATTGTATCTACAAACACAGTGTATAGCATGGGACAAAGTTACAAACACTGGGGCTTTAACTCCTTTCCCGTCTCCTGTCCCTCCATTCTTCCTAAATGATACCAAATTCTTTTCTGGTCCACAAACATGTCATTCTCTTTCATGTCTTGCATGTGCTGTCTCCTTGGTCTACAATGATCCTTCCATCCTTCATCCCCCCTCCTCTTAGTACACTTCTCAAATTGCTGCTCACCCTTTGACACTCAGATTAAATGTCACCTCCTGCAGGAAGCTTTTATGATTTCCTACACTACTTCCTTGGAGCTTAATATCTATTTCCTATAATTTTCCAAAGGCAAATAAATTCAAATAAAGTTATCCCTAAACTGTCTACCAAGCAACCTTAGAAGACATGTAGAGAGACCGCGAATGAAATCTGTGCTTGCAAGAAGGAAGGATGTGATGAGCATAGACAGTTCTATTCAAAGCCTTGAGGACAAAACAATATCCTCCAGGATTCTGCTTTCCCCCAATACCCAGATGGCAGGACTAATACCAGACTCTTGGAAGAGGATTTGGAAAGTGCTGGACAACAGAAAAAAATAATTACCCTTGATCCAATTATCCAGTAATAACCTTTGCTGATGTTTAGTAAATTTCTTTGTGTTTTGTTTTGTTTTCAAAATATGTGTCTATAGACATTTTGGTTCTCTCCATTCCTGAGGCCACAGGACAAATACCCACTTCAATCAAGCTCATTGGTCCTTGTCTTTTTTTAAGTAAAGTTTTTACTGAAGTGTAGCATACATACACAAAATTCACACAGAAATCCAGTGTACAGATTGATTACCTTCTACAAAAATAACATACCTATGCAACCAGTACCTGGATGAAAAAACAGTATTTTACCGATGGCCCTAGAAGTCTTCCTTGAGCATACTATCAGTTATTACCTTCCTTCCAAAGGTAAGCATTATGCATACTTCTCACACTAGATTATATTTTTGCCTATTTTGGAACTTTGCACAAATGTAATCATCCAGTATATGTTTTTGTGTTTGCTGGGCTTCTTTTGCTCAATGGTAAGTTTATGCAATTCATCTATGTTGCTGCAGGAAGCAGTAGACAGTGTATCCTCAGGTAGTATTACATTGTGTGAATATACTACAATTTGTCAATTCATTCTACTGTTGGTTGACATTTGGGTTGTTTTCAACTTTTGGCTGCTATTGAGAGAGCAGGCTAGTTGATTCCCTATTTTAAGATGACCTGGAGGAAAAGGACAGAAGACCCTCACTCAAGCTCTAGCTTATCTAACTCTCAGCCAGTCAGTAACAAAAGACCCAAGAAGCTATTAACGTCAAGCTCCTGTTTCAGGGGGCTAGGGACTTCCTCAGAGCCCTGCATGCGCAGTTAGGCTTAAAACTTCAACCTAAAGTTACCCCTTCCTCATTTTAATGCTAAAATTCATGCCTAGAGGTGGAAATTTAAAATGTTAATGCTACATACAATGTATGGAGAAGCATGCTGAGCCACTGCACACATGCTAGAAAAACCTCTTTTATACATGTCCTGATGGAAGCCCTACTTATTGAAAGATGCTATAAAACTAACCTACACACCACCCTGGGGAGCAACCCATTCCTTTTCCCTTATCAGTGCTGACTGTCTTGTGCACAAGCTGAAATAAACTTTCCTTTGCTGTAATGTTTGGTGATTTCTCTTGATTTCTATTCAGGAAGAATGAAAGAATCCAGGGTGGTGGTAACATGACAGTTAGTATTGCTCTAAAAATTCTTGAACATGTTTTTTAATGCATATATATATACACACACATGCATTTCTATTAATACCTAGGAGTAGAACTGCAGGGTCATAGAATATGTTTATGTTCACCTTTTAGTAGATTCTGCCAAATAGTTTTCCACTGTATCCATTTATGCTCCTATTAGAAAATCAATTGCTCCACATTCTCTCCAACATTTCATTTTGCTTATCTTTTTGATGTTAACAATTCAGGTGAGATGTATTTCATCCCAGTGTAAATGCATTTCTCTGATGTCTTTTCTTATGTCTATTGAACACTTGATTATTTTCTTTTGTGAAGTTACTATCCAAATTTGTGGCCCATTTTTCTATTGGATTATCTATCTTTTCATCATTTTTTACTAGTAATTTGCTGGATATAAGTATATCAAATATCAATGCCAGGCACGGTGGCTCACGGCTGTAATTCCAGCATTTTGGGAGGCTGAGGTGAGGAGATCACCTGATGTCAGGAGTTCGAGACCAGCCTGACCAACATGGAGAAACCCCATCTTTACTAAAAATACAAAAATTAGCCAGGTATGGTGGCACATGCCTGTAATCCCAGCTACTCGGGAGGCTGAGGCAGGAGAATTGATTGAACTCGGGAGGAGGTTGCAGTGAGCCGAGATCATGCCATTGCACTACAGCCTGGGCAACAAGAGTGAAACTCTGTCTCAAAAAAAAAAATAAATGTGTATCAAATATCTTCTCTCACACTATGACCAGCCTCTTCACTCTCTTATTGGTATCTTTTAATGAACTGAATTTAATAATTTTAATAAAACCAAATTTATCAATTTTTTGCTTTATGATTAATAGTTTTGTGTCATATTTTTAAAATCTCAGCTCTTCTCAAGGATATGATCATATTCTGTTTTTTTTTTCACCTAAAATCTTTGGTGTTTTATTTTTCACTACTTTTTTTTTTATCTTTTTTTTTTTTTTAAGATGGAGTCCCACTCTGTCACTCTGTCACCCAGGCTGCAGTGCAGTGGCACAATCTCTGCTCACTGCAACCTCTGCCTCCTGGGTTCAAGCAATCCTCCAGCCTCAGCCTCCCAAGTAGCTGGGATTATAGGTGTATACCACCACACCTGGCTAATTTTTGTATTTTTAGTAGAGATGGGGTTTCACCATGTTGCCCAGGCTGGCCTTGAACTCCTGACCTCAAGGGACACACCTGTCTCAGCCTCCCGAAATGCTGAGATTACAGGCGTGGGCCCGCACCCAGCCCTTTCACATTTACATCTGCAATCCAATTCAAATGATTTTTATATATGGTATGATGTAGGAATCAATATTTATTACTTCCACGTGAATATTTAGTTGACCAGACCATTTACTAAAATGTTTTTCCTTTCCCCACTACACTCAATGTCATACTTATTATAAATGAGTGATTCTATATGTGCAGACCAAGACATTATATTTTAAGCGACCCCTTTGCAAATATGCATCTGCCTGAGACTTCTCAAATATTTGGTCAGCTCAGAGCAAGGAATTGGATCCCTAAATCTGTTTCCTTCCCTGTGCTCAGGTAATAGTTGATAGTATAGAATCATTTTGTAATATCCTGAACTCAAGATGTGAAAACTGTTAGCTTAGCCAACCAGGAAGAAATTGAAGTGGCACTTAGTAAAGTCTTGCCATATGTAGCTATTATTATCACTGTAATAACCACCTTGGTTTCTCCATAATCCCAAAACCAACTCAGTCTTCTACAAATGGTTCTTTGTCCCAGGCCTACTCTCTACTCAAATTCACTGAGACTGATTTTTAATTAATACTACATAAGTAACTATTCACTTCCCTATGATTTGTTCCCTAAAACTGTACATCTAATTCATATCCATAAAACTCTAAAATTTCACATTCCCTGATAAAATAGAACTGTCAGATTAAGGATGTTTGTCCTGACCAATCTGATTTTAGATTGAGGAAGGAACTACAGGTATCTATCGGGGTAAGGCAGATGGTGAGTTATTGTTCACACCTAAATATGCCTAAGGTATAGGAGATCACTCATTTCTCTCATAGAAAGTGTGCTAGGGCCTCTGTGATCACAATGTAAGTCTCACCATAACATTTGGGATTGCCTCAGGGACAGTGACTTCCCACAGGATCAAGCAGTGAGAAATAATGGACAATTCTCCTTGACTGAAACTAAGATTAAAACACAATTCTTTTAAAAATAAAATACAAGACTAATCTAATCAAATTATTATTATTATTATTTTATTATACTTTAAGTTTTGGGGATACATGTGCAGAACGTGCAGGTTTCTTACATAGGTATACACATGCCCTGGTGGTTTGCTGCATCCATCAACCCATCATCTACATTAGGTATTTCTCCTCATGCTATCCCCCCCGTAGCCTCCCACCCCATGACGGGCTGGTGTGTGATGTTCCCCTCCCTGTGTCCATGTGTTCTCATTGTTCAGCTCTCATTTATGAGTGAGAACATGCAGTGTTTGACTTTCTGTTCCTGTGTTAATTTGCTGAGAATGATGGTTTCCAGCTTCATCCATGTCCCTGCGAAGGACATAAACTCATCCTTTTTATGGCTGCATAGTATTTTATGGTGTATATGTGCCACATTTTCTTTATCCAGTCTATCATTGATGGGCATTTGGGTTGGTTCCAAGTCTTTGCTATTGTGAACAGTGCTGCAATAAACATACGTGTGCATGCGTCTTTACAGTAGAATGATTTATAATCCTTTGGGTATATACCCAGTAATGGGATTGCTGGGTCAAATGGTATTTCTGGTTCTAGATCCTTGAGGAGTCGCCACACTGTCTTCTAAAATGGTTGAAATAATTTACACTCCCACCAACAGTGTAAAAGCATTCCTATTTCTCCACATCCTCTCCAGCATCTGTTGTTTCCTGACTTTTTAATAATTGCCATTCTAACTGGCGTGAGATGATATCTCATTGTGGTTTTGATTTGCATTTCTCTAATGACCAGTGATGATGAGTTTTTTTTTTTTTTTTAATATGTTTGTTGGCTGCATAAATGTCTTCTTTTGAGAAGTGTCTGTTCATATCCTTTGCCCACTTTTTGGTGGGGTTGTTTGTTTTTTTCTTGTAAATTTGTTTAAGTTCCTTGTAGATTCTGAATATTAACTCTGTCAGATGGATAGATTGCAAAAATTTTCTCCCATTCTGTAGGTTGCCTGTTTAATGATAGAATCTTTTGTTGTGCAGAACCTCCTTAGTTTAATTAGATCCCTTTGTCAATTTTAGCTTTTGTCGCCGTTGCTTTTGGTGTTTTAGTCATGAAGTCTTTGCCCATGCCTATGTGCCGAATAGTATTTCCTAGGTTTTCTTCTAGGGTTTTTATGGTTTTAGGTCTTACATTTAAGTCTTTAATCCATCTTGAGTTAATTTTTGCGTAAGGTGTAAGGAAGGGGTCCAGTTTCAGTTTTCTGCATGTGGCTACCCAGTTTTCCCAACACTATTTATTAAATATGGAATTCTTTCCCCATTGCTTGTTTTTGTCAGATTTGTCAAAGGTCAGATGATTGTAGAAGTGTGGTTTTATTTCTGAGGCCTCTGTTCTGTTCCATTTTTCTATATATCTGTTTTGGTACCAGTACCATGCTGTTTTGGTTACTGTAGCCTTGTAGTATAGTTTGAAGTCAGATAGCGTGATGCCTCCAGCTTTGATCTTTTTGCTTAGGATCATCTTGGCTATACGGGCTCTTTTATGGCTCCATTTGAAATTTAAAGTAGTTTTTTCTAATTCTATGAAGAAAGTCAATGGTAGCTTGATAGGGATAGCATTGAATGTATAAATTACTTTGGGCAGTATGGCCATTTTCACGATATTGATTCTTCCTATCCATGAGCATGGAATGTTTTTCCATTTGTTTGTGCCCTCTCTTATTTCCTTGAGCAGTAATTTGTAGTTCTTGTTAAAGAGGTCCTTCACATCCCTTGTAAGTTGTATTCCTAGGTATTTTATTCTCTTTGTAGCTAATGTGAATGGGACTTCACTCATGATTTGGCTCTCTCTCTGTCTATTATTGGTGTATAGGAATGTTTGTGATTTTTGCACATTGTATCCTGAGACTTTGCTGAAGTTGCTTATCAGCTTAAAGAGATTTGGGGCTGAGACAATGGGGTTTTCTAAATATACAATCATGTCATCTGCAAAAAGAGACAATGTGACTTCCTCTCTTACTATTTGAATATCGTTTATTCTTTTCTCTTGCCTGATTGCCCTGGCCAGAAATTCCAATACTATGTTGAATAGGAGTGGTAGGAGAGGGCATCCTTGTCTTGTGCCAGTTTTCAAAGGGAATGCTTCCGGTTTTGGCCCATTCAGTATGATATCAGCTGTGGGTTTGTCATAAATAGCTCTTATTATTTTGAGATATGTTCCATCAATACCTAACTTTATTGAGAGTTTTCAGCATGAAGTGGTGTTAAATTTTATTGAAGGTCTTTTCTGCATATATTGAGATAATCATGTGGTTTCCATCATTGGTTCTGTTTATATGGTGGATTATGTTTACTGATTTGTGTAGGTTGAACCAGAGTTGCATTCCAGGGATGAAGCTGACTTGATCATGGTGGATAAGCTTTTTGATGTGCTACTGCATTCGGTTTGCCAGTATTTTATTGAGGATTTTCACATCGATGTTCATCAGGGATATTGGCCTGAAATTTTTTGTTGTTGTTGTGTCTCTGCCAGGTTTTGGTATCAGGATGATGCTGGCCTCATAAAATGAATTAGGGAGGAGTCCCTCTTTTTCTGTTGTTTGGAATAGTTTCAGAAGGAATGGTACCAACTCCTCTTTGTACCTCTGGTAGAATTTGGCTGTGAATCCATCTGGTCCTGGGCTTTTTTTTTGGTTGGTAGGCTATTAATTACTGCTTCAATTTCAGAACTTGTTACTGGTCTGTTCAGGGATTCAACTTCTTCCTGGTTTAGTCTTGGGAGGGTGAATGTGTCCAGGAATTTATCCATTTCTTCTAAAATTTCTAGTTTATTTGCATAGAGGTGTTTATAGTGTTCTCTGATGGTAGTTTGTATTTCTGCAGGATCAGTGGTTATCTCCCCTTTATCATTTTTTAATGTGTCTATTTGATTCTTCTCTCTTTTCTTCTTTATTAGTCTGGTTAGTGGTCTCTCTATCTTGTTGGTCTTTTCAAAAAACCAGCTCCTGGATTAATTGACTTTTTTGAAGGACTTTTCATGTCTCTATCTCCTTCAGTTCTGCTCTGATCTTAGTTATTTCTTGTCTTCTTCTACCTTTTGAATTTGTTTGCTCTTGCTTCTCTAGTTCTTTTAATTGTGATATTAGGGTGTCAATTTTAGATCTTTCCTGTTTTCTTCTGTGGGCACTTAATGCTATAAATTTCCCTCTAAACCCTGCTTTAGCTGTGTCCCAGAGATTCTTGTACGTAGTGTCTTTGTTCTCATTGGTGTCAAAGAACTTCTTTATTTCTGCCTTAATTTCGTTATTTACCCAGTAGTCATTCAGGAGCAGGTTGTTCAGTTTCCGTGTAGTTGTGTGGTTTCGAGTGAGTTTCTTAATCCTGAGTTCTAATTTGATTGCATTCTGGTCTGAGAGACTGTTTATTATGATTTCCATTCTTTTGCATTTGTTGAGGAGTGTTTTACTTCCAATTATGTGGTTAATTTTAGAATAAGTGTGGTGTGGTGGTGAGAAGAATGTATATTCTGTTGATTTGGGGTAGAGAGTTCTGTAGATGTCTATTAGGTCTGTTTGGTCCAGAGCTGAGTTCAAGTCCTGAATATTCTTGTTAATTTTCTGTATCATTGATCTGTGTAATATTGACAGTGGGGTGTTAAATTCTCCCACTATTATTTTGTGGGAGTCTAAGTCTCTTTGTAGGTCTCTAAGAACTTGCTTTATGAATCTGGGTGCTCCTGTATTGGGTGCACGTATATTTAGGATAGTTAGCTCTTCCTGTTGTGTTGATCCTTTTACCATCAGGTAATGCCCTTCTTTGTGTTTTTTGACCTGTGTTGGCTTAAAGTCTATTTTATCAGACACTAGGATTGCCACCCCTGATTTTTTGTTTTTTGTTTTTTTTCTTTCCATTTGCTTGGTAAATATGCCTCCATCCCTTTATTTTAGCCTATGTGTGTCTTTACACATGAGATGGGTCTCCTGAATACAGCACACTGATGGGTCTTGACTTTTTAATCCAATTTGCCAGTCTGTGTCTTTTAATTGGGACATTTAGCCCCTTTACATTTAAGGTTAATATTGTTATGTGTGAATTCAATCCTGTCATTATGATGTTAGCTGGTTATTTTGCCCATTAGTTGATGCAGTTTCTTCACAGTGTCGATGTTCTTTACAATTTGGTATGTTTTTGCAGTGACTGGTACCGGTTTTTCCTTTCCATATTTAGTGCTTCCTTCAGGAGCTCCTGTAAGACAGGCCTGGTGGTGACAAAATCTCTCAGCATTTGCTTGTCTGTAAAGGATTTATTTCTCGTTCGCTTATGAAGCTTAGTTTGGCTGGATCTGAAATTCTGGGTTGAAAATTCTTTTCTTGGGCCGGGCGCGGTGGCTCAAGCCTGTAATCCCAGCACTTTGGGAGGCCAAGATGGGCGGATCACGAGGTCAGGAGATCGAGACCATCCTGGCTAACACGGTGAAACCCCATCTCTACTAAAAAATACAAAAAACTAGCCGGGCGAGGTGGCGGGCGCCTGTAGTCCCAGCTACTCGGGAGGCTGAGGCAGGAGAATGGCGTAAACCCAGGAGGCGGAGCTTGCAGTGAGCTGAGATCTGGCCACTGCACCCCAGCCTGGGTGACAGAGCCAGACTCCGTCTCAAAAAAAAAAAAAAAAAAAAAAAAAAGAAAATTCTTTTCTTTAAGAATGTTGAATATTGGCCCTCACTCTCTTTTGGTTTGTAGGGTTTCTGCGGAGAGATCCACTGTTAGTCTGATGAGCTTGGGTAAGGTGGGTAACCCAACCTTTATCTCTGGCTGTCCTTAACATTTTTTCCTTCATTTCAACCTTGGTGAATCTGATGATTATGTGTCTTGGGGTTGCTCTTCTCAAGGAGTACCTCTGTGGTGTTCTCTGTATTTCCTGAATTTGAATGTTGGTGTGTCTTGCTAGGTTGTGGAAGTTCTCCTGGATAATATCCTGAAGAGTGTTTTCCAACTTGGTTCCATTCTCCCTGTCACTTTCAGGTACACCAATCAAATGTAGGTTTGGTCTTTTCACATAGTCCCATATATTTTGGAGGCTTTGTTCTTTCCTTTTTCTCTAATCTTGTCTTCACACTTTATTTCATTAAGTTGATCCTCAGTCTCTGATAACCTTTCCTCCACTTGATGGATTTGGCTATTGATTCTTGTGTATGCTTCACAAAGTTCTCATGCTGTGTTTTTCAGCTCCATCAGGTCATTTATGCTCCTCTCTAAACTGGTTATTCTAGTTAGCAGTGCCTCTAACCTTCTGTCAAGGTTCTTAGCTTCCTTGCATTGGGTTAGAACATGCTCCTTTAGCTCGGAGGAGGCTTCTGAAGCCTATTTCTGTCAATTCATCAAACTCACTCTCCATCCACTTTTGTTCCCTTACTGGAGAGGAGTTGTGATCCTTTGGAGGAGAAGAGGCATTCTGGTTTTTGGAAATTTCAGCCTTTTTGCACTGGTTTTTCCTTATCTTCCTGGATTTATCTAACTTTGGTCTTTGATGTTGGTGACCTTTGTATGGGGTTTCTGCGTGGACATCCTTTTTGTTGATATTGATGCTGTTCCTTTCTGTTTGTTAGTTTTCCTTCTATTGGTCAGGCCCTTCTGCTGCAGGTGTGCTGGCGTTTGCTAGAGGTCCATTCCAGACACTGTTTGCCTGGGTATCACCAGTGGAGGCTGCAGAACAGCAAAATTGCAGCCTGTTCCTTCCTCTGGAAGCTTTGTTCCAGAGGGGCACCTGCCAGATGCCAGCCAGAGCTCTCCTGTATGAGGTGTCTGTCAACACCTGCTGGGAGGTGTCTCCCAGTCAGGAGGCACAAGGGTCAGGGACCCACTTAAGGAGACAGTCTTTCCCTTAGCAGAGCTCGAGCACTGTGCTGGGAGATCCGCTGCCCTCTTTAGAGCAAGCAGGCAGGAAGGTTTAAGTCTGCTGAAGCTGTGCCTTCAGCTGTCCCTTTCCCCAGGTGCTCTGTTCTAGGGAGACGGGAGTTTTATCTATAAGCCCCTAACTGGGGCTGCTGCCTTTCTTTCAGAGATGGCCTGCCCTGAGAGTAGGAATCTAGAGAAGCAGTCTGGCCACAGCAGCTTTGCTGAGCTGTGGTGGGCTCCACCCAGTTCGAACTTTGTTTACACTGTGAGGGGAAAACCGCCTAGTCAAGCCTCCAAAATGGCAGATGCCCCTCCCCCAACCAAGCTCAAGCATCCCAGGTCAACTTCAGACTGCTGTACTGGCAGTGAGAATTTCAAGCTAGTGAATCTTAGCTTGCTGGGCTCCATGCAGGTGAGAGCCACTGAGCTAGACCACTTGGCTCCCTGGCCTCAGCCCCCTTTCCAGGGGAGTGATTGGTTCTGTCTCACTGATATTACAGGTGCCACTGGGGTATGAAAAAAAAAAAAATCCCTGCAGCTAGCTCAGTGTCTGCCCAAATAGCTGCCCAGTTTTGTGCATGAAACCCAGGGACCTGGTGGTGTAGGCACCCAAGGGAATCTCCTGGTCTGCTAGTTGCAAAGACGTGGGAAAAGCATAGTATCTGGATTAGAATGCACCGTTCCTCACAGCGCAGTCCCTCACGGCTTCTCTTGGCTAGGGCAGGGAGTTACCTGACCCCTTGTGCTTCCTGGGTGAGGCGATGCCCCACTCTACTTTGGCTTACCTCAGTGGGCTGCACCCACTGTCTAACCAGTCCCAATGAGATGAGCCGTGTACTTCAGTTGGAAATGCAGAAATCACCTGCCTTTTGGGTTGATCTTGCTGGGAGCTATAGACTGGAGCTCTTCCTATTCCCCCATCTTGCCAGCCCAGATCCAACCAAATTATTTTAAGTACGAGAGAGGGCTCAGCCTCCTGGAAAAATTCAAGATTTGGGTGTGTTGAATACATTTGCCTGTGCCAGAAACTATAGGCCCATGGATTTCATGAAGATCTATTTCTAAAAGGAAAGATGAAGACAAATTCAGTTAAAATATCTAACTTTTATTACCCACCTCTCATATATGCCAGACACTGGTGTGTATACATCAACTGCCTTATATAAATGTATCATGCAGTCCTCAGGCATACCCTAAAAGGTAAATCTTAGTGTCCCCATTATTACAGTTGAGGAAACTAAGGTGAATCCACAGATCCAGATCACCCATACAGGAACAGAACTAGTTGATGAGTTGGTCAAAGAAGGATTCTCAAAGGAGGGTTCTTAAGAATAACAAGACAGTGAGATCAGAGAATCTGAGGTCTACTCCATAAGAGTGATTATTTCTCTGAAACTGGGTGGGAATGGATTTAACCCAACCAAGTAATGCGGAGTGGAGCAGATCTCCTCAAGGAAAAGAGTCCATGTTGGTAGAAACCTATAAAGGAGCCCGATGCTAGATTTGAGGATGGAAATGGTGTTGTGATCTTGTAGGGATTCTCATCCCCCAGAGTGGCATCCAACTGTCCTCTGGAGGGATAAACAAAATATCTCAGTAACTTAGCCAATGTCCCTGGCATAAAGACTTTCCTTAGCACTCTGGAGAGCCCCATGTCCTATAAGCAGACAGACAGACAAGAAAGAGAGTAGAGAGCAGCCACTGCACAGGAAACCCATTGTGTCCACCTGCCAAGAGGGGAAGGAACACATCTATGGGAGAATAATGAATCTAAGCTGGCTTAACGTGGAGCCAAGATACTGGCTGCAGATTCTGTGCTTTGAAACTTCCTGTAAATATTTATTGAGAGATTTGTCAGCATCTCACCAGATCAGGCTTGGAGAGCCTCTACCTGGAGAATCCCTTCCAAGGTTCAACTTCTCCTGGGCAGGCAGCTGGCATAGTTTTCCCCCAAATTTCTCATATAAGAGCCAGATGGTAAGGGATATTAACAAGCAGCATTGTTCCAGCAAATCAAATATTCCAACTGCAAAATGGGGCTTGTTTCTCTGGAGACAATGAATTGAGTTCACCCAATCTTCTATAATAAGGTTCTGTGGAGAACCATCCTTAATAAATCAGGAATACTGATGAAGTGGCCCAATAGGCTGATGCTAGGAAAACTGGTAGGGAAGGATGGCTTTCATTCTTCTATGTTCATAAAGCAAACTCTTCCAGTGTTTACATTCCTGACTCCCCTCTTTCTGAACATCACAAACAGGTGGGGAAGTGGGAGTGGAGGATGGGTGAGAGGGAAACAATGGGACGAACAGAGGGAGGGAGAGGGAGCAGGAGATGAGAGCACACAGGGTAAAATTCCAAGTAAAAGAGAAATTTCATGGTTAAACAATGCTTAAATCTGTCAGTTAAGTTAAAAATAAGCCATTAACAAATTAAAAAGAAATTACAAGATAAATGATGCTTATTTTAAAATTAGATTTGAAAAGGGATATTGAAAAACTGAAAGCAGCAATTCAAAAAAGAGTAAAGACTAGACCTAAATATTCCAAATTAAGATTTGAATTGATGAAAGCAAAATAAATGTTTATAATTTGTTAAAAGGCTGAGTGCTAGAGAAATGAGATTAAAACTTTGAAATGGAAAGCTATACCATTAAGCTAAAACCCAAATTAAAAAAAAAAAAAGAAAAAATTCAGCTAAATTTAATTTTAGAAGTGAAAGAAAGTTAAAAAAAAAAAAAAAGGAAACTTATAAAAACAAAAACTCGAAACAACAACAACCTGCCCAGTGAGGTCAGACAAGAGAAGCTAGGAAAGAGGAAATTCTTTGGACAGTCAGACTTTCCTCATAAAAAGTTTTCCTGAGGCATGTTCCTGGTGGTAGATTTTTTTTTTTTTTTTTTTTTGGCTGGTTATGTCTTCATTTATGCATACCTCCATTCATTCATTCCATAAATATTTATTGTGCCAAGACCTGGGAATTCAATGGTGTAAGTAAAGCAGCAAACTTTGCCCCCCATGAAACCTATGGTCCAGTAGCAACATATCGTGATGGGAGAGAAGATAGAAATTACACATATGATTATACAGGCAAATTATTAATTACAACCTATAGTGAGAGTTATGAAGAAACAACCCAGGGTGCTCTAGGGAGTAACTGGCCTGGCTATTGATTGTATGTAAGTTGGGGATGCTCAGGGAGTGTGTAGGTAGGCAGACACCAAGGAAGTCTCTCTGCAAACATATTTGTCCTGAGATCTGAAAGATACATGAGGAATTAACTGAGGCAAAGTAGGGGTGGAGCTGGCCAACATATGTCAAGGGACTGAAACAGAAAGGCTTCGGTGCATTTGAGGAACTAAAAGAAGGCTGCGGGCTGGGTGCAGTGGCTCATGCCTGTAAGCCCAGCACTTTGAGAGGCCAAGGCGGGCGGATCACAAGGTCAGGAGATCGAGACCATCCTGGCCAACATGGTGAAACCCTGTCTCTACTAAAAATACAAAAATTAACTGGGCATGGTGGCGCGTGCCTGGAATCCCAGCCACTCGGGAGCCTGAGGCAGAATTGCTTGAACCCGGGAAGCAGAGGTTATAGTGAGCCGAGATCACGCCACTGCACTCCAACCTGGCGAAAGAGAGAGACTCCGTCTCAAAAAAAAAAAAAACAAAAAACAAAAAAAAAAAAAACAAAAAGACTATGGCGGGAACAGACAGACCTAGCAAGGAAGAAGTGTAAGATGTGGTTGAAATGGATGGTAAGGGCCATATTAAGAATTTGGTCTTTAACCTAGGATAATGGGAAACCATTTGTTTGTTTCCTTCATGGCGCTAAAACAACTAAAAAGTGTTTCATTTATTTGTCTGTTTACTTTTTTGGGGGTGTGGGTAGGGAGTCCCCTTCCTTCAGGGCAGAGACCGTATCTGTCTTGAGCATCATTGTATTCCCAGCACCTACACAGTGGAGAATCGGTAAATATTTTGAATAAATTAATAGCAAGTAATTTTGGAAGGGCCATGACCAAAATCCAAGTCTCCTCCAAAACCTATGCTTCTTTCAGGATGCTTATTACTACTTTAACAGTTTGCTTTGAGTCTATCTGCTTACAAGAATGTTAGATGTTGGATGTCTCTCTCAATACTTTTGCTATTCTTAACATTGCAGGTGGCTGGACGCGGTGGCTCATGCCTGTAATGGCAGCACTTTGGGAGGCAGGCAGATCACCTGAGGTCGGGAGTTTGAGACCAGCCTGCAGAACATGGAGAAACCCCGTCTCTACTAAAAATACAAACAAAATTATCCAAGCATGGTGGTACATGCCTGTAATTCCAGCTACTTGGGAGGCTGAGGCAGGAGAATCGCTTGAACCCGGGAGGCGGAGGTTGTGGTGAGCTGAGATCGCACCATTACACTCCAGCCTGGGCAACAAGAGCGAAACTGCGTGCAAAAAAAAAAAAAAAAAAAAAAAAAAAAATTACAGGTTAGCCTCTGAAGCATTGGTTACTTTTACAAGTTTTGAGAATTACTAACAATCAATGACTATGTTTCATGATAGTAGACGGCCGTCATTGCTGGTTATTGGTGACAGATTGTGCAAGTGGAGGAAGGCGTTGATTGTTGTCTTTTCATGTGCCCTGACATTCTGTTCCTGAAGAACTAACACATGCGGTGATGAATTGCTTTCCCACCAACAATTTTCAACAAGTCGCAGAGAAATCTTAGTAACACTTTGAGTCTTATTAAGTTTTCCCCCAGGCAGTGGCACACCTAGTGGATTTCACACCCGGAGCAGATCAGTTTTTAACACCTTCATGCCGTATAAAGCAAATTTTAGTTCAATGCGTGACACAGTTTATTTAATTTAAAATGTTTCCAAAACTGAAATTTATTCTTCTTTTAACATTGTTATTTATTTCAAAATTTAAAAAAACTCAAGAAAAAAGTGACATTCCTGATTATTACATAACCTTGCTTTTTTATCACTGACGTTGTTCAGAATTGTTGATATGTGATCATAAAAAACAGACCAACTTTTTGAATTTATTATTCAAATTATTATTCCCATTAAATCCTCTGTACAGAAAATGTACTCTTTTACTGCCTCAGGAAGACTGCCCTACTGTGAGGCCCTCGGTACACCACTACCCCCCGAAGACTATCAACCATTAAAACACAGCCAGGTGTGGTGGCTCATGTCTGTAATCCCAGTGCTTTGGGAGGCTGAGGCAGGAGGATCACTTGAGGCCAGGAGTTCAAGACCAGTCTGGGCAACATAGTGGGACCCTGTCTCTAAAAAAATTTTAAAAATTAGCCAGGTGTCATGGTGTGTGCCTGTAGTCCCAGCAACTTGAAAGGCTGAGGCAAAAGGATTACTTGAGGCCATGAGGTTGAGGCTGCAATGAGCCATGATTAGGCCTCCAGCCTGGGTGACAGAGTAAGACCCTGTCTGGAACACAAAAACAAAAGAAAACAAAAAACCCCAAACCAGTTAACACAACAACAAAGCTCCCTCAAAAATGTTACATGTTATTTGAAAAGAAAAGAGCTTTCCCAACATTCACTCTGGCTTTTAACAATTTCTAAAATGAAGCCTGCCCTCTGTAGTTTGCTCAACTTCCCCCAAAATAACTTCACATTCTATGTATTTCCTGAATAAAACTAATAAATCAAAGACCAAACAAAAAAAGAAAATACTGTTTTATAAATTACTTTTCTAAACAATGCACTTTGGGAAATTATGGAAAATCTCCAGTAATCATCTATTTATTTATTTATTTATTTATTTATTTATTTATCTATTTATCTATTTATTTATTTAGAAATAGAGTCTCTGTAGCCCAGGCTGGAGTGCAGTGGTGCAATCTTGACTCACTGCAACCTCTGCCTCCCTGGTAGCTGGGACCACAGGCCTTGCACCACCATACCCAGCTAATTTTTGTATTTTTAGTAGACTCGGGGTTTTACCATATTGCCCAGGCTGGTCTTGAACTCCTGACCTCAAGTAATCCTCCTGTCTTGGCCTCCCAAAGCGCTAGGATTACAGGAATAAGCCACTTCACCCAGCCCAATCCTCTATTTTAAAAAGCACTTTGACAAACATCGTTATGTGCTTATTCACTTATTTCTTAAAGACAAACTCTTAAATGTGGAATTTCTGGGTCAAAGTGCACACATTTTTTAGCCTGGTGTGATGGCTCACGCCTGTAATCCCAGCACTTTAGGAGGCTAAGGCAGGTGGATCACCTAAGGTCAGGAGTTTAAGACCACCCTGGCCAACATAGTGAAACCCTGTCTCTACTAAAAATACAAAAATTAGCCAGGCCTGGTGGTGCGCACCTGTAGTCCCAGCTACTCATGAGGCTGAGGCAGGAGAATTGCTTGGACCTGGGAGGTGGAGGGTGCAGTGAGCCAAGATGGCGCCACTGCACTCCAGCCAGGACGACACAGCGAGACTCCATCTCAAAAAAAAAAGTACTCTCTATTAACAGGATCTCGAACTCAAACTAATACGTTGGTTTCATGATATTATGGATTAAATAGTGCCTTAATGTGAGCCTCAGGTTATATATTATATATAATACTATATAAAATACATAAATTTCAGTTTATATATATATAAAGCTGTGAATTTCAGCTTTATATTATTTATGTAGGCAAATAACATGGTTTACATGGAGAAACGTAAGTTCTACATAACCATGTTTTCAATAAATAACCAAAACAACTGAAAAATCAAATAATTGCCAGAATCCATACAAAGGGCTTAGAACAGTACCTGGCATAGTGAGAGCTGAAGAAATGTCAGCTATTGTTATGGTTGGCTATCATCACAGTTATGATTACAAGTCTCGTTGCGAAGGTCATGGGCACAGGGAGGACATTTACTGGGGCCATCCATGCAATGTATCAATGACCCTACTAGTCTGGAATTCTTTAGGATTGCTATCTGGAATAAACATGGGGTTCTCTTCCTAAAGAGGACAGGGAGAATGGACACTGGAGCTGTCAGCTAGTGACATTGCCACATCAGGCCTTGCACCACTGGTGAGGACTTAGGTGCTTTGCCTCTGCGACAGGCAGGGCTGCTGTGAATGGGACCTTCTCACCCGTGGTGTGTCCTTGGGCAGTACCTTATTTTACTTTCTGAGCCTCGGTTTTCTCACATGCAAATAGAGATAATAATAATGCTTGGTTTTTCGTAGTGTTGTTGTGAGAATTAAATGAGACACAAAGCAGCTTAGCATGGCACCTGGCCCATAGCAGGGACCCAGAAAATATTGTTAATTATTATGCATCCAGTTGGGCTGAACTTCATGGCATTTATTTTTTGCCCAGATTAACCGATTTATCTTTCCCACAATTTACAAAATAGGAACATGCCCTAGAACCAGGTCAGTTCATGGTGAGGCACAATTATCTAAGAAGGTCACCTTTAAAGGTATTTGAATAAAACTTGGTATCTGTAGGTACAGAAACTGGTCTTTTGCCATTTGTCTCCATAGCTGTCATTTATTTTTCCCCCTTTTGTATAACTGGGCTATTTCATTAGACTTAATGCCCACTGAAAGTAACAGCTGCCAAGTGCTATTGTTGCTTCACATGGTTCTTGACAGCACTGTGAGCTCATTTTTTCACCTGCTGCCAAGCTAAAGAATGATGAGAATTTGCTTTTTGTTTTGTTCCAGCTTTGGTGTTTATAAATATGAAAAGAGGCGTAGTGTAGATTCAGGGCAAAATCAGCTTTTAAAATGATGTGAAGGCTGACTTTGCATGTGAATGAGAACTAGCGGGTGGGATGCCTGGCAAAGGAGGCCAGGCAGGGAGATGTCATCACTGGCTTGGTTGCCTAATCCTGTGAAACACCTCTGTCCATAAGTAAGCTCTTGGGTATCTGACATCCTCAGGCACTACCCCTAACCTCTAGGACTTCAGCAAGGAGGAAATTACAGCTCTGCAAGAAGTCAGCCATCTTCAGGTTATATATTACATATATAACCAGAGAGTTCTGCTCTGACTTTAGGTACTGGTTCTAGCAATGTAACTGAGTCCTAATATTAATCTCCTGACCTTAGATCTCTCCTGATATTCCAGTTCTTCTTCCAAGATTGAGTGCTGACTGGGGCCCTCTCCCTTCAAACAGGGACTGGGATCCTACTCCTGACTATCAGCTCTGTGGCTGGGACCTTGCAAATTCATGCAAGAATTTTCTGATGACACCAATGGTTTGCCACAAAACTCTGTGTTACTGTATCCTTCCTAATTTCCTGAACCTGCACCTCTTGCTGACTGGTTTAGGTAACCGCCCATCACCTGTCTCTTCCTTTCACTCACTGGAGCTGTGTTTAGCCAGCCTGCCTGAAAGCCCGTTCCAACTTGGTTCAGCACCACTTCTGGACCAGGAGTAGTTATAGGTCCTGGGCCCTCTAGAATTTTTTTGCCAGTGCGTATCAAGTGTCAATTTTGACATGGGCCCCTATCCAAGTCTGTCACTAGTTATATGACTCTGGAAAAATATCATAACTGAGAAGCCACACCCCATGTTACCTATAGGGACCAGGTGAAACGATAGATTAGTCAAACTGGCTGGGGATGTGGGTTCAGTGGCTCACACCTGTGGTCCCACATACTCTGGAGGCAGAGGTGGGAGGATCACCTGAGCCCAGGAGTTCAAGGCTGCAGTGAGCTATAATCACATCACTGCACTCCAGCCTGGGTCATAGAGCAAGACCCTATCTCCAAAATAAAAAACAAATGAATAAAATAAAAAATAAAAACCAAACTGGCTGGGTATGGGACACAATAAACTAGATTATCATCTTCATTCAGCCCTGGATGGTTATTGTGATGCCAGACTACTGGCCTCTTGTTGCCAGGTCTCCAGATTTTAAAAACCAGATGCACATGTGTGTGTGTGTGTGTGCATATGTGCATATGTGCCATCTTCTGGGTTTTCAGTCTTCACAATGAATTTATACTCTAACCAAGACTGTGCAGGCCAAGTGTGACCTGTGAGTTGCCAGTCTGCAAGTGCTTCATCATGACCTCTCTGTGCCACAGATCCTCCTCTGTGAAAAAAAGGATGCTTTTCTGCATAAAACGTAGGATTCCCTCCAGCTCTGACATCTTTGTGATTCAGTGACTCCTCTTCTCAACTGACCTCTAACCCATTGGGGGCTTCCCTGGCATGGTTGTTCTTTTGGAAATTGGTAACATACTGTCATACTAGGTTGCTGTTTCCCTTCTCCTCTCTCTGTCCATTCTCCTTGCAGTTCCTGAATACCTCAGGAGGATTTCTAAAAAGCTGTTCTAGCCACAGTGTGGTAATGGATATTCTAAAAGTTGTTCTCCATGGCTTGGTAGTCCAGTTTACTTAATGCGCTTGCTTTTTAATGAGAAACTCATGGGTTTCTCCCAGGTGACTGTGTTCTGTTTCATGGACAGAGAATGCACCCCTCTCTCCCCATATCTCTAATGCTGTCTGTTGAGAAGAAGAGTATGAATAGCACAAATCTGTCATAGCAACCAGGGAAACCACTAAACGTAGTTTTGAGATTTGAGATTACTCACTCTTCTGGCTTCTGGCCTGTGGGATTAAGGCATTGAGCTCTATGATCACTAGTGTAAAAGAAAAACCTGAACATACTTCAGAATGAGAGGACGTTAGAATGGAACTCCTCCTGCCTCTGATTCAATGGAGGGGACGCTATGATAGATGTCAAATACCAAAGTGAGTGAGACAGGCACTCCCTCTCCCAATTAGAACATTTAAGAGGAAATGTCTTCAAAAATCTGTTCCACAGTCCTTGAACTGCTCCAAAAGATCAAGACAGAGAGAAAGGTTGATATGGGGTGGGTGTAGTGGATATTGCTGATGCCCCTTCAGAGCTCGTTGATCAGTGGCCACACCCTCTCCCACCCACCAGCTCCTGAGAATTTGTCTTCTACAATTCTCAGCCACCCGCTTCTCTGGAGAATTGCCCATTGACAGACAACTTTGGCCCGCAAACCTTAACCCTACTAGTAGGAGGAAATAAAACTGAATTCCTTGCCCCAAGGTGGGACTGTATTTGTGATGCGCTTTGGGCTGCAGAATTTTCCCTCTGGGATGAGACTGAAGCTAGTCTCTAGCTGGGGTCTTGCTTGGTCTGCAAGTGCTGGACCTCCCCAACCCCCCTACCTCCCCCACCACTTTATCCTTTTCCTCACTCCACTTTTAATGAGAACACTTCCTCAGTAAGTCACTTAAACAAGAATCCTCATTTCTAGCTCTGCTTCTAGGGAAACTGAACTAAGACAGAAGAGGTGCACCTGTAGAGAGTGGGGGTATACCTTGAAGACGGGTACTTCATGGCAACTACAGGCAGAGCTTTAAGTACTCCCTGCAATCAAGAGAGAAAAAGGGCTAGTCCCTCACTCAGCCTTGAGGAAGGAAAAGTAAACTGTGAATGGTGTCTTGAAGCTCTAGTGGCAACTGCCTCAATGGTGGAACCAGCAGCGTGGTGCTGCCTAGAGATGGGCCTGACTCCATATGGTAGGGAGACGAGGGATCCAGGAGTGTCTCATGGGCCAGTGTGGACTAAGAAGAGCAGTGTAGGGTGTTAAACAAAACATTATTCATGACGCTTGGTAGAGATGGTAAGGAAGGCCATAGTGATGTGGATCGGGACCACAGAAATGGGGTCTTGCAGTAGGGGAGAGAGAATGGACTTGACCTCCCTTCCTTCCTTCATTCCTTCTTTCCTTCCTTCTTTCTTTCCTTCTTTCCTTCCTTCTTTCTTTCCTTCTTTCCTTCCTTCTTTATTTCTTTCCTTCCTTCCTTCCTCTTTTCCACTCTCTCTCTTTCTCTCTCTCTTTCTTTCTCTTTCTTTTTTCCTTTCTCCTTTTCTCTCTCTTTCTTTCTCCCTTCCTTCCTTTCTTCTTTTCTTTTCTTTTCTTTCTTTTTGACAGAGTCTTGCTCTGTTGCCCAGGTTGGAGGGCAGTGGCGAGATCATGACTCACTGCAGCCTCAAACTCCCTGGGCTCAGGTGATCCTCCCACCTCAGCCTCCTGAGTAGCTGGGACTACAGGTGCATGCCACCATTCCTGGCTAATTTTTATGGAGATGGGGTTTGGCTATATTGCCCAGGCTGGTTCCAAACTCCTGGGCTCAAGCGATTCACCTGTCTTAGCCTCCTGAAGTGGTGGGATTATAAGCATGAGCCACTGAGACCAGCCTTGGGCTTGACTTTAATTCCAACAAGGACAAGTGGGGACTTTTAGCCATGGAGCAGGATAGGAGTCAGTGAATGGAAAGTGACTAAGAGGAAAGATCAGGTTTAAGGGAGATTCTTGCTAGATGGACTCAACAGAATTCTTGCTGAAGGTATGCTGGGTGCAGTGGTTCCTGCCTATGGTCCTATCTATTACGGAGGCTGAGGATTGAGGATCACTTGAGGCCAGGAATTCAAGGCTGTATTGTGCCATGATTACACCTATGCATAGCCACTGCATTCCAGCCTGGGCAAGATAGACCCTGTCTTAAAAAAGAAAAACAAAAAAGAAGTATTCTTGCTGAAGGCAGACCAGGGTGATATTGAAGGTGGCCAGATAACCAGGGTGGAGAATTTTCACTAACCTGACTTGGCAGGATTCTTACTCTAACTGGATTCTACAAAGACAGAGAAGGAAACTCAAGGTCTGGTCTAGTCAGAAAAGACCCAAAGGAGCCTGACTCAAGCTTGACCAAAGAAGAGAGCCTTTGTCAGGAGCTCTTTTTGGTCAGCTAGGCTGCCTGGAGGGGCCCATGTACCTTGAGGTGAAGAAAGTGTCACAAATAGCCATCGAGAGTTCAGAAAGTGCCACCCCAAAATATGCCACTTTGGCATATTGATTATTTTGAACTAAAGGCAACTGAGAACCAGCCAACAAAGGAAAAGTCCTTTACTTTCCCCTCGGCTGCCTAGACTAAAGCATAGATTTTCCTATTTAAAGGAATTTCATTTTATTTTTTGAGATAGTTTCACTCTGTTGCCTAGGCTGGAGTACAGTGACACAATCTCGGCTCATTGCAACCTCTGCTCCCAGGTTCAAGCGATTCTCCTGCCTCAGCCTCCTGAGTAGCTGGGATTACAGGTGCGTGCCACCACACCTGGCTAATTTTTGTATTTTTAGTGGAGACAGGGTTTAGTCATGTTGACCAGGCTGGTCTTGAACTCCTGACCTCAAGTTACCTGCCTGCCTCAGCCTCCTAAAGTGCTGGGATTACAGGCGTGAGCCGCAGCGCCCAGCCTAAAGGAATTTTATAAAGACATTTTTATTATTAAAGACATTAGTACCAGAAAGAGAGCTACTCCTAGACAACTTTTCTCACCTGAGAGACACTTATCTGCACCACAAGACAATATTTATTCAGCATACATTTCCTCTCTTCTTCCCATAATTTGTCTCCACCCATCTTCACACCAAGAAACTCTAACCCCTGTTCCTTTCTGTAACTCTTGATAATATATGAGTTTCAATCATCTGACCCCTTCCTTGAGTCTTATATTTTTGTGGGTCTCCTGTGTGTGCAGACACAATTCAATTTTTTTGCCTCTTATTCCCTTATTTCAGTTAAATTCTCAGACCAGTCACAGATTCTAGAAGGTTAGAAGAAAACATTTTTCCTTCCTTGCACCACCCAAAGTAGAGCATAATCATCCCAGGTCAAGGGAACTACCAGAGCAAGAAACTCTAAAGAATCCATAAAAGTCTCCCATGAGAAAAGAATCAACTGCTACCATCTCTTGGTCTCATCCAAGGATTCCCACTTTAACCATTTTAAAGTTTAGCCAAATAACAGTATCATATTCCCTTCCTTTTCCTCCCTCTCCCTATTTTGACACCAGCCAGAGAGAAATCACAGGTAGCACAGCTGAGCTGGGAGAAAAGAGAGAACAGAAGGATCACAAAGTCCTTCCACGTGCAGGCTTTTGACACAAGCCTAGGCTGGAGAAGAGGTGACGGTTTAACCCTGATTTCACGTTTGGATTTTTTATTATTATGTGAGACTGACTATGTTAACTTTCTAAAATAGGATTGTTTTACAACTAAAAGTGACTAACACTGAGAGTGGCCCAAGACTGTCCATGAACAAGAATTTGTCTCCACTGAATAGAGTTTAAAATGATGGAGCAAGACAAATATAGTGTTTGGATCACATTCTATGGGTCATGCTTGTACAACATATGGTTACATAAGCACAGAGCAGCAGCGACTTCCCACCGCTTCCCGAAGAGAAGCCCTGTACTGATTCTGTCAGCTGCATCCTCAGCCCCGGCTCCTGGGATAAAAATGTCTATTGGATGAGGATCTGAAACATCAGGTTCTGAAACTTTTTGTCTGGGAAAGTGCCAGGTGACTCAGAGCTGTGTAATGTAATGAAATGAGTCAGATCATCTCTCAATGTGCTCTAAATGAATCTGCTGTCTTTAAAATGGTGGCAGCCTTTCTCCATGGTCCTGGTTGGAAATAAGTGCGTTCATTTATTCATTCATTTTTGAGCAGCTGTCAGGTACTGAAGATTAAAAAAACAATAAAACACAGGCATAAGTTGCAATGATACAATCTGCTTCGTGCTCCTCTTTTAGTGCAGAGGAGGAAATGACTCTAACAGAGATGGTGATTAAAATGAGGCTTGATCAGGAACTGCTAAAATTGGTAGATCTCAACCTCACTGGTGCGTTTGGAATCACCTGAGGTTCCTTAAAAATACCATGTTTTACCCTTGAGAGATTCTGATTCATTGGTCTGGGCTTCTGCCTGGGGATCAAAATTTATTTTAAAAACTCCCCAGATAGTTCTAATGTGCAGTCAAGATTGTGAACCTTGCCTACATAAACATAACAAATCTAAGCACCAAGGTGCCAAGATGATAATAGCTGTATTAACATTTTTTTATATGAATTAGATATTTTCAGCTTTTGAAATGAAAGACAGGGATAAATATTTTGATATATGCCTTTGACAATTTTTGTATTCCTCTTCAGATATCTAATTTATTAATAAAAAAACTAGCATATGTTACTACCTATCGGAGAGCACATTTTTTCCAATGATCTTTATAGATTATCATTTTTCACTTTTCTGTAAAATCTGTTTTTACTAAGAGACTCTGGTCTTGAACTAGTCTATAAAAACAAAGTTCATACATTAAAATGTTGAGTAGAAGAGTAATAAGACGTATCTATTAGTTCATAAGAAACAATCTTTTAATTTTTCTTGGAGGTTTCAGCATCTCTGATGCAATAGTAGAGGCTGCCTTAAAAGCTAAAATAATATTCAATTCTGCTGGATCTATGAGTAAAATATAAAATAATAGAAGAAAAAAGAAAATCAAATAATAATATACAAGATGCCAAAACATTAAAGTTAATTCACCAGTTTGCTCCTGGGTGTCAGTTATAGAAAGAAAAGATGAAAAAAAATTGGAAGATTTTATACAAGTTTACTGTATGTTTTTGTTTTAAAAATCATATTAGAACTAAAGGTGAAAATTAGTCAGTTGTAACTTCCGGGTCCATCACTAGCCATGTAACTTGTTTTATGCTCTGAAGGCAAATGTCCAGTGTGAAATAATACCAGGTACTTACCTCAGGTAACTTCAATTGTTTAAAAACACCCACACCCACATACACTAATGTCCACATGGCAGTCACATGTGGGAGTGATTTTTGCCCATTCCATCAGTAACATTTAGAAAGGGTAGAAAATGATTTTTTGCCTTTTTATTTTATTATGTGCACTGTCTTCAACCTATTTTTTAAGTTCCCTAAATCAATTTTTTTCTCTGCATCTCTCTCTTTAAAGTGGTCTTTTCTTTCTGATTTTTTGTTTCCCAGTCTCCCTCCCCTCCCCTCCCTCCCTCCCTCCCTCCCTCCCTCCCTTCTTTCCTTCCTTCTTTCTTTCTCTTTCTTTCTTTTCTCCTTTCTTTCTTTCTCTTTCTTTCTTTCTTTCTTTCTTTCTTTCTTTCTTCTTCTTTCTTTCTTTCTTTCTTTCTTTCTTCTTCCCTCTCTCTTCTCCTTCCTTCCTTCCCTCCCCCCTCCCTCCCTCTCTCCCTCCCTCCCCTCCCTCCTTTCTTTCTTTCTCTTTCTTTCTTTCCTTTCTTTCTTTCTTTCTTTCTTTCTTCTTCTTTCTTTCTTTCTTTCTTTCTCTCTCTCTCCTCTTTCTTTCTTTCTTTCTTTCCTTTCTTTCTTTCTTTCTTTCTTTCTTTCCCTCTCTCTCTCTCTCTCCTTCCTTCCTTCCCTCCCTCCCTCCCCTCCCTCCCTCCCTCTCTCCCCTCCCTCCCCTCCCTCCCTTTCTTTCTTTCTCTTTCTTTCTTTCTTTCTTTCTTTCTTTCTTTTCTTTCTTTCTTTCTTTCTTTCTTTCTTTCCCTCTCTCTCTCTCTCTCCTTCCTTCCTTCCCTCCCTCCCTCCCTCCCTCCCTCTCTCCCTCCCTCCCTCCCTCCTTCTTCTTTCTTTCTTCTTTCTTTCTTTCTTTCTTTCTTTCTTTCTTTCTTTCTTTCTTTCTTTCTTTCTCTCTCTCTCTCTCTCTCTCTCTCTCTCTCTCTCTCTCTCTCTCTTTCTTTCTTTCTTTTCTTTCCTTTCTTTCTTTCTTTCTTTCGAGACAAGAGTTTCACTCTGTCACCCAGGCTGTAGTGCAGTGGCACCATCTCGGCTCACTGCAACCTCTGCCTCCTGGGTTCAAGCGGTTCTCATGCCTCAGCCTCCCAAGTATCTGGGACCACAGGTGTGCACCACCACGCCTGGCTGATTTTTGTATATCTAGTAGAGATGGGGTTTCACCATGTTTGCCATGCTGGTGTTGAACTCCTGACCTCAGGTGATCTGCCTGCCTCGGCCTCTCAAAGTGCTGGGATTACAGACATGAGCCACTGTGCCTGGCTCCCAGCCTTTCTTTCTATTAATCAAACTGTATTCTCATTATAATAGTGGCCCATCCATTCACTTAGTCCAATCTTTCGTTCATTAATCCAACATTTGTGATATGACAATTAATTCTATTATAATCAAGTGTCCTGCTGCAGATAATAGCTTGTGACATCAACATTTTGGAAAGAAAAGACTTGTTGATTTCTTTACTGATAGATTGAGTATCTTGCTTCATATTCCAACTCTCTTTGAGCAGGGTTTAATCAACAGGGCGACTTCTTGGTATATAACAAAACCCGACACTTGCGTCCCTGGGCAGTCCCTCTTCACTCCTTCCACCTTCTCTTCACCCCCACTTCTCACTAGTCCCTTCACCAGGTGACTGCAAACCTGTGATAAACCAGAGTAAAATACTTAACTACATTGGGAGGTTGGAGGATCTGCGTCATAAACTGTTCCTCTGTTTTCAGTAGGTATTTCTTTTTAATATTCTTTCCTCCATTCTTTTTTGCCTTCTCCTCTTTACTCCCATTGTCTTATTCTTCTATATATAGTTTTTTCTTTCTTTTATTCCTTCCTCTTTCATCCATCTCCTGTACCAACCTATGTTACAGCCAGAGGGGCATTATTGACTATCACCAGTAGCCCCAATGCCTTCTGAGAAGTCCTGTCAGTTCTTTCAGTACAGAATAATGGAGGGCTGAGACACTTAAAGAGGTAAGTCCTGAAAGTCGCAGGGGTGCCAGGGGGAAGCTATGCTCTGTGAAATGTGACCATAAAAAGATACAATGGATTTTCGTCACAGTGGTTTATGAGACCGTTTCAAAAGTGAATATCCCAGAACGTTTGAGGTATTGATGTAAAGGCTGGAGCCCCTCAAGGCCACTATTTTGAAATAAACAGTACTAGTTTGAATGTGTGTCAGAAGGAAAAGAATTAATGTGTGGAGATTCCCTGTCATTTCCTTTGTTCTTGTGCCAAAGAGAATTCTGAGTTGATCTATTTGGCTTTCTGCCCCATCCCCGAGGTAGATCTCAGACCTTTTTGATGGAGAACAGAGAGATAAGGGGAAAGAGAAGAGGCATGTTATCTCAGAGAAGAGCTTTCCTAGGAATTGATAAGATGTGAAGCAGTAGCTGCTGCAATGAGGGAGGAAGTACAGGAGAGGGGAGGAGGATGAGGATGGGTGATGTTCATATCTACCTTTGTGATCTTGGTATCTCCTTCAAAGTATTCAGGAAATGCAAGTAAAGAATGTAAATTATTAAAAAAATTTCTTTGACTGTGAGAGGCTTAGCAGAGCGATGACTCCATAAATTGAATAGAACTTTGCTAAACCAACTAAATAACCCTGATTTCTGGTCTGGTTGATAAAATCCAGTCTTGTTCCATTATCATTACACCTTGTATATAACATGGGTGACACAAGTCACAGCTCATCAGACCAAGGACAAAGAGACATTTACAGGTCTTTGCTTGATTCTTGTCCTTGAAGTCTTCAGGACACGGGGTGCTTGTTGCTATTTCTTACTTGCCACAAATGGAAATGATTTCTTAATAATTATTCCAGAAAATTCTCACAATCCCATAAAGGAAGAGTAATACTGATACAATTTCACTCATCTATCACCATTATGTATGCTAAAAAATAAAAGAAAGAAAATTTTAAACCATGACTGTCACAAACCTCTTTTGTCATTAAAAAGGCACTGTTATGAAAATCAGCATTGTATATAATGTTCTTCAGTCCAGTGTTTTGTCACTGAAAGGCAGTTGCCAGCTTGGGCAACATAGCAAGACCCATCTCTGCAAAAAATACAAAAATTAGGCAGGTCTGGGAGGCTGAGGTGGGAGGATCACTTGAGCCCAGCAAACTGAGGTTGCAGTTAGCTGTGATTGTGCCTGTGATTGTGACTGTACTCCATCCTGGGCGACACAGTACTTGTACTTGTCTCAAAAAAAAGAAAAAAGAAAAGAAAGGCAGTTGCCAAGATATTTACCGTAGTGTGGCAATAAAATAATGCAATTGTTCTCTACCATGGAAGTGAGTTGGTGAGATGTCTAATACTGGTAAAGTAGATTCCAGATTGTCCCTAACAAGTGTCCTCCCACTCCTCACCTCTGTCTCCCCCAGGATTCAGGCGAGTCTGGAGGCCTAGTGGGGTCTAGTTTTATGAGTGACCAAGGAACTCCCAAGGTAGAAAGAACTCATCCTAAGGCAACAGAGAGGCAGACAAGTTGGATTTAAGGCCAACAGCAAGTCAGAGGGGAGGGGTGATTCTGAGTCTCACACAGGATCTGTCATTTAGATTTTACTTTAGATTGGTGTCTGAACCCTAGAGTAAGAGAAGATTGAAAAATCAGTGAGTAATCCACTGAAAGAGTTTTCGAGCCGATGTAGCATCCTCATGTAGTTTCTGTTGTTTTGGCCACAGCAGGAGGCAGCACCTTTATCTCACACAACAGGGTCCTTGACATCTGGCACCGCTATAGACTTTGTTGGAGACCAGGAGCACTGCTAATACTTTTGTCTTTTTGGTGGAGGCAGCAAAGAGAGGACACATCACACAGCAAGCCGCTGGAAAAGAAGGAGGAAATGGCCGGGCACGGTATTTCACACCTGTAATCCCAGCACTTCGGGAGGCCGAGGTAGGTAGATCACCTGAGGTTAGCAGTTCAAGACCAGCCTGGCCAACATGGCAAAACTCCATCTCTAGTAAAAAAGGCAAAAATCTTCTGGGCGTGGGGGCAGGCTCCTGTAATCTCAGCTACTCGGGAGGCTGAGGCAGGATAATTGCTTGAACCTGGGAGGTGGAGATTGCAGTGAGCCGAGATTGTACCACCGCACTCCAGCTTGGGTGACAGAGCGGGACTCCATCTCAAAAAACAAAGAAACATACAAACAAACAAAAACCCAGAGGAAATGATGGACGGGTTGAGAAGCAGAAGGAAAAATTCTCCTCAGAGAAACACTTCAAAAACCTTCGAGTCACCCTGGACCCTCTTTCTCTTGCACCCCATACCCAACCCACCAGTACACCCTGTTAGATTTTCTCTAAAACATATTCAGAATCTGACCACTTCTCAATACCCTGCTGTACTGGACCACCCTTGATGAAGGCACCACCATCTCCTTGAACTGTTGTAGCAGCCTCCTAAATGGTCTCCCTGCTCCCACCCCTCACCCCACTCTAGTTTATTCTCACACAGCAGTCAGAATGATCCTATTGAAACACAAATCAGTCCAAGTCACTCATCTACTCAAAGCACTCCAATGGATTCCTGTCTCACTCTCAAGGAAAGGCAAAGTCATGGATGACCTTCAAGCCACTGCAGTGCTCTTCAAAGGCCTACAGAATATGCTTATCCCCTCTCTCCTGCCTACCCTTCTGAACTCTAACCTCTATCCTCTTACCTATTTTGCTCCAGCTACACTGACCTCCTTAATGTTCTTCAAACATGCCAGGTGTGCTCCAGCCCCAGGGCCTTTGCATTCACTCTTCCATTTGCTAGATCAACCTCCTATTAGATATCCACATGGCTTAGTCCCTCCATTATTTCCTTTCGATATATGCCTAAGAATCACCTCATGAGATTTTTTACTGGCTGTCCTATTTAAAACTGCAAAGCCCCCAGAATTGACACTCCTTGTATCCCCCTTCCTGGCTTTATTTCTATCCATAGCATTCATCACCATGTAACATTATATATAACATATATATGCATGTGTGTGTATATGTGTGCGTATATATATATTTTAATTTAATTTAGTTTTTTTTTTTTTGAGACAGAGTCTCGCTCTGCCACCCAGGCTGGAGTGCAGTGGTGCCATCTCGCTCACTACAACCTCTGCCTCCTGGGTTCAAGAGATTCTCATGCCTCAGCCTCTCGAGTAGCTGGGACTACAGGTGCGCACCACCACACCTGGCTAATTTTTGTATTTTTAGTAGAGATGGGATTTTACCATGTTGGCCAGGCTGGTTTTAAACCCCTGACCTCAGGTGATCCACTCACCTTGGACTCCCAAAGTGCTGGGATTACAGGCAAGAGCCACTGTGCCCAGCTGCAATCTATTTATTTTAGCTATTTGCTTTGTTTTTTCCTTCTTGTCTCCCATTGAAATGAAAGCTGGCAAGAATTTTCTTTTCTGCTTATTGTTGCAGCCCTTGTCCCAGAAAGTCTATAATATGTGATTGAATGAACAATAGTAATAATGCAAATTGGGTTCTCATTCTATGCCAGACACTCTGCTCATTTATACATTATTTTATTTAATCCTTGAAACAACCTTACTAAATGGGTTGTTGTAATGACCAGTGATGCTTGCAATTCCTTGGTCTGTAGACACATCAGTCCAGCCTTTGCCTTGTCTTCACATGGTCTCCTTCCCTATGTCTCTCTGTGTCTTCTCTATTGCCAGACAAGGGTAATAGACAAGGTTCACATAGAACAATGCAATGTACTATAGGTATTTCAAGCAGAAATAAATGGACACAAGGGATTCCTCATTTGGCACCCTCTGTGGCTGCCTGACCTCCCTCATGCTCTGGGGCTCCATTGACACATCCTCAAGGTAATGTCCGTTCCCATTCTTGGAAGAAGAGCTCTGATTTCCCTGACTTGCTCTCTCTCCAGCTTGGTTTTAGTGATAATCGAGAACAATCCCTACACGGGAGCTGTCACTTCTACTCAGACATTTCTCCCAAAGAGTGACAACTTAACTGTGGGTTCTTTCCCCTCTTGCTTGTGAATTCTGGGCACAATGGTACATATTTTAAGGGAGGGGGAAAAAGCAGAAATCCTAGCAGAAACTAAATGGAGGTTGTAGTAAGGATTAAATAAAATAATGTATAAACTAGCAGAGTGCCTGGAGTGTCAGCAGTCTTCAAACCAAACCAATTTCAATGATTCACTAGGAGTACACACAAGACTCAGGATATAGTCTTACTCAAGGGTAAGTTTATTACAGCAAAGAAAACAAAGTAAAATCAGCAAAGAGAAAAAGCACATGGAGTAAAGCCTGGAGGAAACCAGGTGCAAGCTTCCAAAAGTCCTGAGTCACAGAGGATGTGCTTAATTCCTCCAGCAACTTATTGTAACAACACATGTGAAATGTTGTCTATCAAGGAAGCGCATTAGGGCCGCAGTGCACAGGGTTTTTACTGGGGGCTGTCATGTGGGCACACTCTGTCTAGCATGTGCCAAAATTCCAGACTCCCAAAAGAAAAACAGGTGTTCAGCATAAATCGCAGTTTTACAGTCTAGGCACGATAAGCCTCTCTTACCATTTAGGGGATAGTAGGAACCCTCATCAAATCTAAGTTCCCAGACACCAGGCAAGGGTCAACCCTGCCATCAGGCCTTTCTGAGAATGGTAGTCTTGGGCCTGCTATGTAAACTTCTGCACAGTAGGTAGGTTGTTATCCCCACTTTGTAGATGAAGACAAAGGAGGCTTAGAGTAGTCGACTAGTTACTTAGCTGGCAAATGGTGGCACTGAGATGTAAACACAGGTTTATCTGACTCCCGAGCCTGTGCATTAACCTGGGAATTATAATACACAGAAATTTTATTTAAAAAATTTGAGTTACTAGAGTTATCAGTCAAATAAGTAGGTATATTCAGAGAAGTGAAGTGCTTTTTCTTTTCTTTTCTTTTTCTTTTCTTTTTTTTTTTTTTTTGAGACAGGGTCTCACTCCGTCACCCAGGCTGGAGTGCAGTGGCGCGATCTCAGCTCACTGCAACCTCTGCTTTCCAGGTCCAAGTGATTCTCCTGCCTCAGCCTCCTGAGTATCTGAGACTACAAGCGTGTGCCACCATACCTGGCTAATTTTTGTATTTTTAGTAGAGATGGGGTTTCACCATATTGGCCAGGTTGGTCTCGAACTCCTGACCTCATGATCACCCACCTCAGCCTCCCAAAGTGCTGGACTGAGCCAACGTGCCCAGTCTTTTTTCTTTAAATCATTGTTTGAACTTCTTTTTAACTTAGGCTCGGTAAGCCTAGGAAATGCACATCATATTTAATGAATGCAGGAAACTTTGTCACGATTGGGGAAAGAATAAAGAAGCCAGTGTGCTATGGGTATGAATCCTTAGAAAATATCTAAAAATTGGCCAGGCACGGTGGCTCATGCCTATAATCCCAGCACTTTGGGAGGCTGAGGAGGGTGGATCACCTGAGGTCAGGAGTTCGAGACCAGCCTGGTCAACATGGTGAAACCCCCATCTCTACTAAAAATACAGAAAATTAACCAGGCGTGGTGGTGGGTGTCTGTAATCCTAGCTACTCGGGAGGCTGAGGCAGGAGAATCACTTGAACCTGGGAGATGGAGGTTGCAGTGAGCCAAGATCACACCATTGCACTCCAGCCTGGGTGACAAGAGTGAGATTCCATCTCCAAAAAAAAAAAAAAAAAAAAAAAAAAAAGAAAGAAAGAAAGAAAAGAAGAAAATATCTAAAAATTACAAGAGATCTTGGAGACATTATGTGTCCCAGATCCTGGAGGTAACAGACAAGGTTCACATAGAACAATGCAACCTACTATAGATAGTTCAAGCAGAAAGAAATCAACACAAGGGATTCCTCATTTGGCACCCTCTGTGGCTGCCTGACCTCCCTCATGCTGTGGGGCTCCACTGACACATCCTCAAGGTAATGTCCGTTCCCATTCTTGGAAGAAGAGCTCTGATTTCCCTGACTCTCTCTTCCCAGCTTGACTTTAGTGACAATCGAGAACAACCCCTACAAGGGAGCTGTCACTTCTACTCAGACATTTCTCCCAAAGAGTGACAACTTAACTGTGGGTTCTTTCCCCCTCTTGCTTGTGAATTCCAGGCACAATGGTATATATTTTAAGGGAGGGGGAAAGGCAGAAATCCTAGCAGAAATATCAGCTATATTCTCTTTCCCCTTGGGTTTTGTCTGTTCAGTGTTAGTCCAGAATCTGGTAATGAGAATGAAAGAAAAGACAAGATGAACCATGCAGAGTGCAGCAACACCTTCTTGTTCTGAAGTCACAGATGAAAAAAACAAAACTGTTCTGACAAGAGGTTCACGTAGACTTGAAAGGTCTTCACTAGATTCACTTTGTGCTGCTATCCCACAGTCCCACTGTATGATGCTTCTCTCATCGTAGTTACCAATGGAGCTTGCAGGAACCAATTTTCCTGACCCTGAGCTTCTCTTCCTCTTCTTACCTCCAGTCTTTTGTTCATTTTACTACTTTTAAGTCCACAACAGCTTAAGTTCCCTAAATTTTCTACATGTCAAACATAAAACTGTAAATGACACAAAATTTAATAAGAAAAAAAGTGAAAAACAAAAGTATAACATTAAAATTTAGTGTTCTCGGCTGGGTGAGGTGACTCACGTCTATAACTCCAGCACTTTGGGAGGCCAAGGAGGGTGGATCACCTGAGGTCAGGAGTTCAAGACCAGCCTGGCCAACATGGCGAAACCTTATCTCTATTAAAAATACCAAAATTAGCCAGGCGTGGTGGCACACGCCTGTAATCCCAACTACCTGGGAGGCCAAGGCAGGTAGAATTACTTGAATCTGTGAGGTAGAGGTTGCAGTGAGCCGAGACTGCACCATTGCATTCCAGCCTAGGCAACAGAGTGAGACTTCGTCTCAAAAAAATAAATAAAATTAAAAATAAATAAATAAAATAAAATGTTGTGTTCTCTGTGGATTTAGTATACTCCTTACAATGTAAAAACTGTATATCAAAGTTAAAGAAATATTTGTGTAATCACTGTCTAGTTTGTGATAATTTGTTAAGGAAGCCCTAGTGTAGCAGTGGAAAGGAAACCTAGCATGACTGTCTCCGTTTTGCAACTAACCACTTCCACTTCCCCAGCTGCAGTGTTATCTTTTAGGTTAACTGCTTTTGCTTATCTTTGCTCATAGGCCAAGTTAACCATGGGAGGAATTTAGTTTCTTATTTAACCTGAAAGCAAGTACAATAATAGTCACTTTCCTTGCCCCAACACCGGGTCTCTTGATTTATTGGCTGTTATACAGTGAGTCGTACGAGCTTTGAACTTGGGTACACAGGAAACTAGTACATTTGGTCATCTTTGCTGTTCTCCTATTGTTAGAGCCCACTCTGTACACCCATTATTACTGCTGCAGTTTCATTATAATAGGGGTTGGCATGCTTTTTTCATAAAGGGCCAAATAGTGAATATTTAGGTTTTGTGTGCCATATGTCTCTGTCACAATTTCCCAGTTCTGCAGTTGTAGTGCGAAAGTAGCCACAGACAATACATAAATGAAAGGGTGTGCCTGTTTCCCAATAAAACTTTATTTACAAAAGCAGGTGGTAGACCATCGTTTACTGATCCCTTAAAGGAAAAACTCTTTCTTCTATACTCTCAACACTTCTGACACCATATGTGTGAGGGTTTTCCCCATGCCAACCAATTCTCCAACTCTCTTGACACCAACTAGGTGTCCTACAAGTAAATTATGACAGTGCTACCTGGAGTTAATGCAAACCTCACAGGTTAAGAGCTCAGTCCCACAAAACTGCCCTCCACTTCAGAGAACAGTCACAAGTCCCAGGTTGTCACTCATACTTTTGACCAATTGGCTGTAGATGGAGTTCCCACACCTCCTCCTCTGGTTTGATAATTTAGTATAATGGTTCACAGAACTCAGGGAAACAGTTACTTATGTTTACTAGTTTGTTACAGAGAATACAATAAAGGATACAGATGAACAGCCAGATGAATAGCATAATGGGGGAGGTCCCGAAGGGTTCCAAGTACAGGAGCTGTATCCCTGCAGATCTAGGGCGTGCCACCCTCCTGGCACATGGACCACCAACCCAGAAACTCTCTGTATCCCATATTTTAGGAATTTTTATGGTGGCTTTGTTACTGGAAAGAGACCCCCATTCAAACCCCAAGAGAGGGTTCTTGGACCTTCTGCAAGAAAGAATTCAGGGCGAGTCTATAGAGTGAAGGGAAAGCAAGTTTATTAAGAAAGTAAAGGAATAAAAAAAGGGCTACAAAAAAGAATAGGCAGAACAGCAGCACTGGCTGCTCAACTGATTATACTTATAGTTATTTCTTGATTATATGCTAAACAAGGGGTGGATTATTAATGAGTTTTCTGGGAAAGGGGTAGACAATTCCCAGAACTGAGGGTTCCTCCCATTTTTAAACTATATAGGGTAACTTCCTGGTGTTGCCATGGCATCTGTAAACTGTCATGGCGCTGGTGGGAGTGCCTTTTGGCATGCTAATACATTATAATTAGCATATAGTGAGCAGTGAGGACAACCAGAGGTCACCTTCATCACCATCCTGGTTTTGGTGGGATTTGGCTGCTGTCTTTACCACATGCTATTTTATCAGCAAGGTCTTTGTAACCTGTAACTTGACCTCCTATTTCATCCTGTGACTTAGAGTGTCTAACTTAGGAAAGCAGCCCAGTAAGTCTCAGCCTAATTTTACCCACTCCCTGTTCAAGATGGAGTCACTCTGGTTCAAATGCCTCTGACAGCTTCATCACATAGGCCCAATCAATTATTAACTCAGTGTCTAGCCCCTCTCTCCTTCCTGGAGGATGAGCGGTAGGACTGAAAATTCCAAGCTTCTAATAATGGCTTGGTTTTTCTGGTGGCAGCCACAAGCTATTCAGGAGCCAACCAAGAGTTGCTTCATTAGAATAAAAGATATTCCTATTTCTTAAGATATGTTAAGGGATTTAGAAACTCTATGTCAGGAACCAGGGGCAGAGACCAAATATTAGAACACAAAATGCTCCTAGCACCTCTATTACTCAGGAAATGCAAGGGCTTTAAGAGCTGGATGCACTAAAACTATGTTGCAGCCCTGAAATGTAATGTTCTAGCCTGAGATCTTGGTGGCCTATCTCTTAGCAGTCCTCCTAGAGTCCTCTGTAACCATGATAGGTTCATTGCCTGATGCACATGGCAAGTCAATATGCTGTGACACCAGCAGAGAAAGAGGTTTAACCTCGGGGCCACAGAACAAGGAGATGAGAAAGAACCTCAAATTCATCTCCCAGAGGAGTTTGGGGCTAGGGTTTTTAAGGGTTTTGGAGTGAGCCAAAATCATTGTTTGGTCAGCGAGTACAGAGTGAAGTCATGGGACAGGGAGATGAAGAAGCTATATTCTCATGGTGATCCCATTCCTCTGTGGCGGTCTTCAAACTGGTTGCTGGAATTTGGTGTCTGAAAAACATCTTAAGCAATCCTTAAACAAAAGCCTTATGATTCTAATGTCAGAGAGCTTATCTATAGGAATAATGGGGATGAAATCAATTCTTAAACAGTCTTAAGACCCTAATGTCAGAAATCCTACCTATAGAAACAGTGGGCATTCAAATGGTCAGTATCTAGTGCTATGGTGACTTTCAGTAACAAGGAAGTGGGCCAGAGTACATCCTGACTAATGCTTAAGTATAATTATATTTCTGTCCAGAAACTGGTATGCAATTTTTATCAACCCTGTGGGGATGGTTTTACCATTTCTCCCTGAAGCATTAAGATGTCTTCATGCAAAAGAATTACTGATGGCTTGTTTTGATTTCCCAAATTCTCTGATATAGATTTGCTTTGAGTTCCTATTTTCACCACTGGTTGTCTTAAAATAATCATCTGACCCACTTTATTTCCTATTTCTCAGTTTAAAAAAAATCCAGTCACGAAATATTCTTCTCTTTTTCTTCTTACATCCTACAGACCCATTTTCATAGTGGATTTGTGGAACTAATGATAGAAGCATTTGTGACTGGCATTTGATTGCATTGAGCTGTCAGCTGCCGTGGAGTATGCTTCAAAGTGTGTGGGTGGCTTCAAACACTCGGGCAAGCAGCCTTGCAGCTCCACACTGCTGAGTGGAGGAAATGACAAGAAAAGAAAGAAGGAGCTGTTTATTTTATGTAACTTTTATTTTAAGATCAAGAACAATGGGAGTGGGGAGGGGAGAGAGACACAGAGAGAGATGGATTCTTCCAAAACAATAAATGATTATTCAGAGATGGGGGAACAATGCAAAACATAGTAACAAAGAAAACAGAATTTTGTACCAGTAAACCAAAATCAGTTATTTGGTCTGTATAGGACAGTGGAGCTTTAAAATACAAGTGTCACTGTGAGAGAAGAAGATTTGTTTGAATTCAGAAAGAAGTATCAGGGGTTGGAATGCAAAGTGAGCTAGAACCCTTCACCAAAAATCTGAGGCAAATAGATAGGCTCTGATCTACACAGTTCATGCTCTCTTTGATTGTCTAGTTTAGCTCCTATATTAATTTCCCTTGGCTGCTATAACAAATTACCACAAAGTGATGATTTAAGACAATAGAAATTTATTCCCTTATTCTCTCATGGTTCTGGAGTCCAAAAGTCCAAAATAAATACCACTGGGTTGAAATCAAGGTGTCTACAGGGTTGTACTCCCTTTGGAAGCTATAGGGGAGAATCTGTCCTTGGCTTTTCCAGCTTTGGTGGTGTTGGTGTTTCTTGACTTGGGGTCACATTACTCCAATTTCTGCCTCTAAGGTCACACTACGCTTTCCTCTTCTGCCTTCCCCTCTTCTGATTACGTCAAATCTCCCTCTGCCTCCCTCTTGTAAGGGTATATGTGATGGTGAAACTGCCTTCATAAAATTAATAAAAAGCCACAAATTAAAGTTACGGTAGGGCCCCGAATTTTGTTAAGATATTTTTCTTTCTCTCTGACAATTTCCTCCTTCATACATTATTGCTTGCACATAATAATTTCAATAAACAATAGTCACTAATAATTGAAACTATATAAAAACTTTAGTATATATGTGCTTGTGCCTTTTTCAGGGGAGATTTCCATAGCTTTCTTCAGATTCTCCCTGGAATCTTCGATTTCAAAACAGAAATGAAAGCCAGCTGTGGTGTGGCACTCAGCCAGGTCTGCATAAACATTTGCTGCATAGTGCTGGACATTCTCAGTAGAGAATGTTCACTGCTTTATTTGCATGCATTTGTGTATTGTCATAAATTATCAGGATGGCTGATCGGGGCTTAGGGTTCAGTAAGTCACTGTAGGACAAATTCTGTCACTGTGTCTTTCCCGCTAAGTAGAGGTACATGTCTAGGATTAAGTATAAAAGCAAGGTCTTTACCTCTCTGAGGAAATAAATTTTGCCCTTGAGAATAAGGGAGCAAAGGACCATACTGAGCACCTTTTCTGTGTCTAAGGATTATTTTGATATGCCAAAGTCTATCTAATAGACCTTCTTATTCTTGGAAGGCTTATCCCATCCCCTCCAACTTTGCTTAATTTATCCTTCAGATATCAGCTTAAATAAATATTTCTTCCCCCGTAAAAGACTTCCCTGATCAACAACCCTGGGAAAAGACCACAAACTCAAATTTTGAAATATGGGTCTGGTTTTTTACTGAAGATCTCCATTCACGAAAGTGAATTGGATCACCAGCTAGAAGCTGGGGACGTGGGGACTATCACACTTATCTCTTGACTCTGGAACACTCCAGTGTTTCCCTCCAATCCCGTCCCTGCTCAGAATCACTTTGGTATCAGAAGGGAAGGCTTGTGCTTAGCAACAAATAAATTTCAATAGAAAAAGAGCAACAAAAGAAATTTCATTTGAAAAAGAGATTAAAATGAACATTTTGAAAACAAAAACAGTCACAGTACTCCTTGGGACAACTAAGGAGACAAAGAACACTGTGTCATTGAAAACCATCATGATAAATGTTTAAGGGAATAAAACATTAAGGATTTTTTTCCCTACTTTTTAATTTTTAGAAACTATAAAGTTCTATTGATTTGGAGGAATTGGTTTCCCCTTCACAATACATTCTTATATCAGTTCATATTTTTTGCTTATGGCATTTATCACAATTATAATTAAATAACACATTTATATAATTTTATGTTTAATGACTTTCTTTTGCCCTTGCGCATAGCTCTGTAAGGGCAAGTAATGTCTATCTTTCGTAATGCCTGACAGTACCATGCACACAGTGGATGCCAATAAATATTTGATAGATGTAATGGAAGGATTAATTAATATAGAATTGTGATTGTTTCTCTTTCCCACTGAGAGCTGTCCTTTGACCATACCAGTTAATTATTGAATATGATTCCTTTTTTAAAATTTAGTCCTGGATGTTTCAAATGAATATGATTATTGAAGTGGTATTATTCTGCATAACTCTTCCTAAAGCAGAGCTTCTCAATCTCAGCACAATTGTCATTTTAGACAATTAGGATAATTCTTTGTTGTGGGTGTCTGCCCTGTGCATCATAAGATGTTTAGCAGTGTCTCTGCCCTCTGCCTACTAAATGCCAGTAGCACCACCTTCCCCAAGTTGTGACAACCTAAAGTGTCTCCAAACATTGCCACATGTCCCCTGGGGGACAGAATTGCCTCCCCAGTAGAAAACCACTTATTAAATGAAGAAGAGATATTTCTGAATCTGGGACACCATTCCCCTGGCACGATGTAAAAGGGGAAAATGAAACCATAGCTGAATGCCCTAAAATCGGGGCATCTGAGGCAATCTTTGCCTGGATGTTTTGTTTCGCTTTGTTTCCATTTACTGTAACACATCTGTACTCTAAAAAATTATTGGTTTTTATACTTTAGTGTGTGTGTGGTTTTTTTTCCTTTTAGTATTATTTCTTAGTTTCTTTCTGCAAATACCTCTTGAAAAATTCCAGTTTTATCTCTGTTGAACTAAGAGGAAGAAGAATTTTATTTTTTAGAAATTCAGCAGGACAGTTACCTGACCCTGAGACAGATGGAAACCCAGAAAAGATCACAGAATAGGGGGCAGCTAGGATGTGGTTTCTGAGGTGTCTGAGCCACTCTGCACAGTGTGGTTAAGGAGAGCTTCTGACAACCTCCTTTGGACAAGCAACAAACCACATGGAAAGGTGACTGGAGCTACCAAGAGTCACATTCTTCAGAGGGTAAACGCTAGAAATTACTTAGTAGTATCTGAGTTTTGTATTTCATCAGTTCTGGGTCTTTCTAAACAAAGCATCAAAGAAAGGGAGAATTTACAGGGGATAATTTTTTTGGTTGTTTTTGCTTTAAAAATTAATTACAGCTGTTTCTGCATCCTGAGGAGCTATAAAACTCCTCTCCATAGGAAGCCTGTTCAATTCTTTTTTTTAGGAATACACGAGGAATGAAGTTGCAAATTGAATACACGCTAAAACTCCAAGGTATAAAGACATGTAGCTTTAAGACAGTTATTTAGTTTCTGACAGCTGGAAGTCAAATCAGGATATTGATTTCTCCTTCCTCTTTGCATTCCCTACTGCTACAAACCTAATTCTCCCAAAGGCAAGCAGATACCGCTAAGAGAACGGAGAAGAGGCCATGTATAAAATGATAAAAGATAAAAGTGGAAGTTATCATATTAATTGTAAAAAGCACAAAATCAATCCCTGTTATTTCCATTTCACTCATTAATGAGCCTTTTAGTTGTGAAAGACAAGGTCCTCAGACAATATTGTACATTCAGGAGGATCAGACAAGGTTCAGCATCATAAAGTTGAAATATTCCTACTGGGGTAAGGAAATTGTTTTCATGTAAGACAATTTCTATCCTCATCTGGATAGATACAAAAAGTAGAACTTATACAAAAGAAGAAATGGGAAATGAAAACCTGGGGAGGGAGGGATGTTAAAAGATGAACTTAGGCATGTTACATTGTTAAAGAATTCATTTGAGCAAACAACAACTCATGAATTGGGCAGCACCAAATTGCAAGTGATTTGGGCTCCACTGAAAGGGCCTAGGGGGAAAGTGCAGGAAGTTGATGGGGCAGGGGGGCTTTTATAAGGTGAATACAGAAGCAAGGCAGAGAAAATATTTGATTGATTAAACTAGAACAGTAGCTTTAAAGTCCCTAGTTAGAGGTTAGTTGGTGGTTTCTAATTGGTTCCACTTACATTTCTTTTTACTGTTTTCACCAAGTTGGGTTTTGGTTTGTTTAGTAGCAACCAAAGGCTCTGGAGCCATCTCAGCCTAATGGCCTCCCAATTAAATTTTCTTTAACAGGGGAATCCTTAACAATTTGGTGGGAGAGCAGGCCTGAGGGAGAAGATGACTACCAACAGGGCAGTCTTCATGGGAGTGAAGACTAGACTATAGGAATTGGGGTGTCTGATATCTGACTCCCCACTGCTGACTCTCTGTTGTCACCCTGTGGCAGCACTACTGTGGAGCATAAGGGTGCAACTATGGTCCTGTTTGGGCATGAAGTAGACCAGAAGGAAATGGAGATTTTGTAATAAAATGACCGGAGGCCACCGAGAAGAATCTGGGAGCAGAAGTTTGGGGTGAGAGCTGAAAGGCAACGACTAGGACGGGTGTCTTCCCCAACACCAATCCAGATCTGGGTCCTTCCAGGTCTATATGAAGGAGATATAATTTTCTCATGTTATTTGTGAGTGTGGTAGATTCAAAATGGACCCAAATTCTTTGTCACTCCCCACATTGAGAAGGGGTGTTTATTTTCCACAGTCTTGAATCTAGTCTGGCCCTGCGACTGTTGCTCTAACCAGGAGAATGTGGTGGAGTAATGCTGGGCCAATACTGGGCCTAAGCTTTGAGAGGTCTGGCTCCTTCTGCTTTGTAGAACCCTGAGACACCACATGGCTATGGTTCTAGAGAAAACACATGAAAAACCACGTAGAGAGGCCAGGTGAGAGTATGAGGCTCCAAGGTAGGATGGGGTTCAGGACACAATGCTCCAAAATATGACTGGAGGAGGCAAAAATGCCACCACAAATGTGCTTCTTTGGCATGAGGATTATTTTGAGCTGATTATTTTGAGAAACTGTGTGACAGGGGAAGCTCTGAAAATAAGGGTAAAGTACCCCTGTGTAAGAAAAATTTACTTCTCTAAACAAAATCTCCAATTGAAAGGGTGTCTCCAGAGGGATCATGGTGATGGAAGGTAGAACTAGATTGCAGCTGACTCGAATGGACAGAGCAGCATGTGAAGGCTCGCATTGAGAATTTTTACTCCAGAATGACTGCAGGAATACATCAGGAAGCCTGAGAGGACCCATAGACCCTCTGAAGGAAGCGGATTGATCCTGTGCAACCCAGGAGACACCCCAAATACTGCTGAGAAACCCACAAACAGTTCACATCACAGGACTCTGTGCAGACAACCTTCCCCACCCGCTGCTGGCCCCGGAGCCTGGTAGACTTGCTGGGTGGCTAGATCCAGAAGAGAGATAACAATCACTAGAACTTGGCTTCCAGGAAGCCACATTCATAGGAAAAGGGGGAGAGTACTACATCAAAGGAACACTCTGTGGGACAAAAGAATCTGAACAACAGCCTGCAACCCTAGACCTTCCCTCTGACAGAGTCTACCCAAATGAGAAGGAACCAGAAAACCAACTCTGGTGATATGAAAGGGTATCTCCCTCTGCACCACGAAGAGAAGGATGACTCAGAATCACTAGAAACTCAATGGAGAAGGCACCAACTTAAATCTGCATAACAAACCTAACCCTTGTTTACTATGCTTTTCCTGAGCATCTCCTCATTGCTGTCCCCTTCACACACACACACACACACACACACACACACACGTTCTACAAAACGAACTTCTACTATTTTTTCTTTTGTTAACCTGTTTTTTGTTACGGAGGTCTGTCTCAACTAAGAACCATGAAGGATAGAGGAAAAATTATTTTTCCTGTCCTATGCATGACATAGAGAAAAAGAGTAACCCATACAAATCTAGCTTTCAAGCCATCCTTGCCAAGGTGCCCAATATATGAGTGAACCACTGGTTATTGCAGCCTGCTATGGTTTGAATGTGTCCCCTCCAGAATCCAGGGGTTGAAACCTAGTAATCAATGTGATCATATTGAGAGGTGGGTCCTTTAATAAGTGATTAGGTCATGAGGGCTTCTTCCTACATGAATGTAATTAAGGCTCTTGTAAAAGAGGCTTCATGCAGCATTAGACTCTTTTGCCCTTCTACCTTCTACCAGGTGAGGACATATTCATCCTCCTCTCTGGAGGATGCAGGAACAAGGAACCATCTTGGAAACAGAAACTGGGTTCTTACCAGACACCAATTATGCCAACAGCTGGATCTTGGACTTCCCAGCTTCCAGAACTGTGAGAAAGTATATTTCTGTTCTTTATAAATTATCTGGTTTCAGGTATTTTGTTATTGCAGTGCAAACAAACAAAGACTATAATCTCATTGCACCTGCATGAGACTCCAAAAGAGATCAGTAGAAGCCTCCTGGCTGACCTCCATCAATCCACAGAAGCATGAGATAGTGGTTGTCTTAGGCCACTACGTGTTGGGGTGCTGTGTTACTAGCTGGAACAGTGGGATAGGGCTCAGGTTATTTTGCTTGGATTATGGGGGCAGGGAAAGAGAGCACGGAGTATGGTGCCCCAACTCTTACATACCTCCATCTAGAAGGGACAGGCAAAATTTCCACTCATATTTCATTAGCCAGAACAAGGCACCTTGCCACACCTAACTTCAAGGAAATCATGACCAGGAAGGGAAGAACATGGTAGGCATGAGTGGTATCTACCACCCCATCTGTAGCAGCGAAGGAAAATAAGGAACGGAGCAGGTTTGTAATGATTTGTTGTGCCCAGTCATGATTCATTACCTAGGGCTGGACACGTTGCAGCCCTGAATATAATCAGGATTCTTCATTGAGGATAAAGGCAGGAATAGATACTGGGTGTACCCCAAGGTAGAGGTGGGGTGAGTAACAAAGAGGTTGCAATGGCTATCACCTGTACCTTCAACCCCACTGACCCTCATCTACCAATTTTGAGCTCTCTCAGCCCTTTACTTTCAGTCCATAATTTGGAATTCGAGTTTGGGATGAGTCTGTATGGGGAAAAAGGGAAAAGAGAGAGGAGAAAGGAAAAGGGTAAGAAGAGAGGAGCTGTGCTCAGGAGTAAAATAAAAGAGACAGCTTGAGTGCTCCAGACTCTGACTTCAGCACTTTCAGAACTACTTAGAGGAAAAAATAATTAATGTTTACACAAAAATGTCAAACTGAAAGACAAAAGGAAGAAAATGTTTCAAAGAGGTGGGAAAAGTGTGGCAGTCTGGGTGGTCTGGTTGAAAGAGGAAAAACAATGTTCTTGTCAAGTTGTGCTTTGGAGGAGTCCTGGCGGAATGGAGTGGAACATTCTGATCCAAGGCTCAGACAGCGCACGCCCCACTCCTTATCCAGTATTCTAACGTACTTGATGGCTTTGTTCTTTTCCGTCTTTCTTCTGAAGCTCCCAACTCAGTCCACAGGTTCTTCCTTTTTAGTTAAAATTAAGTCCAAAACTCCCCTTGTCATTTCTATATTAAGCAGAAAATGACATTCTAGAAAAATGCTTACTCATTTTCAAAAGGCTTCTCATTTATTGTCCTCACAAGAACTTTATTTATCATCCTTGTTTTACTTGTTAGGAAATCAAGGCTTATAGAGGTAAATTTATCCAAGGTCACAACACATCTGAAACTAGACTGTTCACCTTTATGGTCCACTAAGTTAACCACCATGATATTTTGACTTCAAGGATTTATTGGATGCATTGCTCTTAATTGAATCTGGGATCTAGAAATTTTCTGGCTAGCTCGGACAGCATTTGTTGTCTGACTGGGGAATACAACCTCTGTTTCCTACTTCTAATGGAACTGCCTTTAGCATCCTCCCACAACTATGTCATTTTTGCTTTCTCTCTACTTTTATCCCTATCCAAATGTTCTCCACTGCACTCCCACCTAACAGTTATGGGTTTCCACATATGTGGATATCTTCTCGACATACAGCATTAATCTCTTTCCTCTCCACTCTAGCCTGTTCCTTTTGATAAGTTATACCCATCGGTGGCCAAGTGCACTATGATGATTCTACTCATTCAGCTCTGTGATACCTATTAGGTATATTTCCTTCCTTATACTAAAGCTTCAAGGTCACTTAGTTTTCACCCCTGTTCTGCTATCTCTCCCACTCTAACCTCTCCACATAAATCAGATTACCCGCAGTGGCTTCCCTGGGCTTGAGTAAAATCTGGATGGAATTCATCCTCACCCCTCCTTGATTGTCAAATCCATTGCTTTTGCATTTGCTGGTGCCTCTGGGCTCTTAACCTAACTCCTATTTTCTGTCTAGCTCTATTGATTAGTGACTCGGAGTTGCTCTCCTAATTTTGTCTATTCTGTAATAATGAATGCTTCACTGAAGCATTTGATGGTAATGAGAACTGCCATTAGTTATGAGTGTACCATGTGTCAGCCTCTGGGCTAAGTACTTCGCAGGTATTATTGCATTTACTTCTCCCGAGAAAATTGGCGTTATTTCCTTCATTTTCTAGAAAGAAACAGGCAGTATCCGTGCTATAGGATATCCTTTACATTCTAATGACTGCTCTAATGTGGACATCTAGAACTTGCTAGGACCTTTACCTTTACTATTTCATTTGATCTTCCCAGTAGTCCTGCAAACTATCTGTACTTTTTCAGAGGGAACTGAGGAGGCTCAAGGAGGTGAGGTTGATTGTGAAGCAGGACTAGATTTAAACTCAGGTCTTCTCTCCAGCCATGCTGGCTGGCTTGCTGGTCCCATTTCAGGACCTTTGTCCCAGCTGTTCCCTCTGCCTAAACACTCTTCTCCCATATCCAAAGAACTCCACTCCCGTTCTCATCTCCACCATGTGTTTACTCAAATGTCACCTTCTCAGTGAGGCCTTCCCTAACCACGCTATTAAAATTGCACCCCACCCACCTCTCTTCCTCACTTCATCCTCACTTTATTTCTCTCCATAGCACTTATCACTATCTGACATACCACACATTTGACTTACTACAATGCAAGTTTAAAAATGGTATAATTGGCATAATTTGCCTTTTCTTATGACTGGTCTTGTGGCACTGGTGAGGAGCTGAAAAGTTAGTTTTCTTCACTAGTATGAAAAGTTAGCTTTCTTCACTAGTACGTGAAGAATAAGTATTTGTCTTATAAGTATTTGTATTCTCAGTAAGTATTTGTTAGGTGAATGAATAAAAACTGGTCTAATCCCAAAGCCCATTCCCTTATCACCATAATATACTCAGATCCTTTGTGTCCGTCATATCTTCTTTTTACCTTTATGGTACTTTGTAATACTAAATAACTTTTTAAAGTAAAGGCTTAAATTCAAGCTTATCTTAGAAAAGAAAAAAACAAGTCCAACTTATGTTGAACTTGGAAAGTCTGCTAGCAGCAGTTATTGTCTTTATCAAAGAGTGTTTATTATGTGTCCTCCTGTATGTAATGCTTCCCTGTGTACTGTGCAGATAATTTAAACTGGAGTGTTCATCTTTGGCTCCACCTCACCCTCCAACTGGCTGTTCACTGGGAGAGTCAGCACTGGTGCAGATGAACAAGTAGAGTACACATTGTACATACAACACAAACCCAAATCACAGGTAATTAGGAGCCAATATGTATAGGGCAATCAGAGAGAAAAGTCATGAGAGTTTTATTAGTAGACAGGGTGAGGTTTACAGAAGTCATCCGAAAAGAACTTTTCCATCCAAAATGTTTCTCAAGTGGACATTGCTGAGAAGCAGTTTATCTCACAAACATCAGCTTCTTCTAAAAATTTACAGTTTAGTTACTGGATACAAACATATTTTTACTGATGAAGCTACAATAACTGTGGAGCTGGAAGGAGAAATTGTGCCCCCTTTGTCCTTGGGAAAAAAAAAAACATCATCTTTGGTTCCATACAGACCTTGAGCCTGATGTTAACTCTATTTTAAAAGCTAATTTCCTAAGGAGATATGATGCTACCATAAGCTGCTGGTCATTGTGACAATCGTCATCATTTAACATTCCCTAAGCACCCTAACAAAGCATGGAATTAGAGATTCTTAACTACAACCACCCTGTTTATCATTTTTCTCTTCCATGCATATATTCTAAGTGCATGTATAACAAGACTATGTTACAGAAACATTAAAAATGTACACACATTGAAGCAACATGGACTCAGTCTGACTGTCAGCAACAAATCCAGCTGCCACCAACATGGCCCCAGAGTCTTTCAGCTCCTCACCAGTGCCACAAGACCAGTCATAAGAAAAGGCAAATTATGCCAATTAGCATCTGGCATCCATAATTCTAAAGTTAATTGTATTAGATTTTAAGCTCCTTTAGAACAAGAATAATATTGTGTTCCACGAAGTGCCTATTTCAGTGCTTGGTAAATACATCTTCTCCCTCCAGTATGCTAGACTGCAGGATTGACAAGGAAGGGGGTTTGTTTTTCCCTTACATTAAATAGGATACCCAGTATCTAACATGCATTTGGCATGAGATAACATGTAATACATATAGTTTTTAGCAAATAAAATAAAGAACATTTACTTGAGTGAATACTGACTGACCTGTAAAAATTAAATTTAATTCAACATTTGGGTTCTTCTGATTTATCATTAAGGTAACCATAAACAAAAGATTGTAGATTCAAATATTCTGTAAAAAGTTGCTGATAGGTCTAAAATGAAATTCTGAATCAGCTCTTGATGGTGGAGAGGGTGGTCTAAACAAGTCATTTATATGTTTTGGGCTTTATTTTCCTTACTCTTTTCTAATGAATCTTAAAAGAAAATGAATACTTGGGTTAGATCATCTCTATAGCCTCTTTTAGCTCCATGTTTCTGTATTTATTATTCGTATAAACCACAAGGACATCGATGTATCTGCAGATGCTGATTCATTAACTGGTTGGGCCAAATGACTTTTTATAAAGGAGGAAACTACTAACAAACTTCCAGTGGTAGCCAGTTCCAAGATGGCCTCAATCATTCCAGCTCCTAATATTCACAACCTTGTGAGTCCCCTCTCACATCGTGCTAGAGTTGGTCTGTTTGACCAGTAGCATACAACAGAAGTGACTATATATTAATATTACTTCCTAGACTAGGTTACAAAAATGAAAAGTGGGGAACTGAAGCCATCTACAATAACCACAAGATTGTCTGGAAATGGATTCTTCAGCCTCAGTCAAACTTTCAGAAGACTGCAACCCTAGCTGACATCCTGACTGCTACCGCAGGAGTCAGAACCATGTGGCTAAGCTGCTCCTGGGTGCCTGACCCCCAGAAACTATTTAGAAGTACATTTTTATTTTTTTCATTTGCTAAATTTGGAGGTAATTTGTTATGAAGCAGTAGATAACTATTACACTTTCTCATTCAAAATCCTTCCTCCTCCTGGGCACATGACCAGTGTTGATTTCACCACTCCTTATGCAATGAGGAACTTATGCAATGTTTGGTAACATATGTCTGATAAGAAAAGACACACGTTAGAGCCAGCATTTGTATAGCCACATGGTTTTAAACTCATCTTCATGGCTACATCATTGCATGTTGTAGTGATCTCATTATGATTTCCATCTCTGTTCTTTTAAGATTGCACCTTGCTGTTGCCAACAATTCCCTTCTTACATGGCTGCCTGTATTACCCCATGTCACACTTTCTTACTTAGTTGTACCATAAGTCAATTGATTGCTTTAATAGAAACACATTCATAGCACTTGTTTGTTTTTCACTACTTCCATGATTCATATATTTGTTCTTTGTGACAAAATGATCTCTCAAGAACTTTGAATACCTTTTTTTGGTCAAAGAATTTTTAAAAATTAAAATGCGTGGAATTCAAGTCCTTTAGGGATTCCATGTCCCACCTTAGCAAGTAATGTATATAAAGCTCTTAGAACAGTCTGGCATAGAAATATTCAACAAAACCGGCTGGGCTCAATGGCTCATGCCTGTAATTCCAGCACTTTAGGAGGCCAAAGCAGGAGGATCACCTGAGGTCAGGAGTTCGAGACCAGCCTGGCCAACATGGCGAAACTCCATTTCTACTGAAAATACAAAAATCAGCTGGGCATGGTGGTACATGCCTGTAATTTCAGGTACTAGGAAGGCTGAGGCAGAAGAATCGTTTAGAACCCAGGAGGTGGATGTTGCAGTGAGCTGAGATCACGCCATTGCACTTTAGCCTGGGTGATACAGCGAGTCTCCGTCTCAAAAAAACAAATAAAAAAGGAATGTTCAATAAAACCTTTATTTATGTGGAAGTGCAGGTTGACTCTTATGTAGTTAAGGAAATGCTTAATATGAGAAATTGCTTAATACCTGGGCACCAACTGAGGAAGTCCATTAACACAGCCTGGACTCTGTAGTGAATGTCAAGTTCAGAATAACTACCCTAATTCCAATTAAAGCCCCTCTCCATAGCATTTATTTCTCCATATAGAACACAAAATTTTTCTCTCTTAAAAGCTTCCTGGCCAAGCCTGTAATCTCAGCACTTTCAGAGGCCGAGGCAAGCAGATCACCTGTGCTCAGGAGTTTGAGACCAGCCTGGACAACATGGTGAAACCCCATCTCTTCCAAAAATACAAAATATTAACCAGGCATGGTGGCGTGTGCCTGTAATTCCAGCTACTTGGAAGGCTGAGGTGGGAGGATTGAGCCTGGAAGACAGGGGTTGCAGTGAGCAGAATTAGCTCCACTGCACTCCAGCCTGGGCTACAGAGTGAGACTCACCTCAAAAAAAAACAAAAAAAACAGCTTCCCGATATACCAGAGAAACATCATTTTACAATAATACAGCACTAAATGACCCAGCAACCTCTGTGGACAGGAGTGGTTATCAACGCATTGCTGCACCTTTGATCAAACACATTTTTTAGATTTAAACTTTCAAATTGCTGCCCCATGCTTATAGGAAACTGTGCACATAGCCTACCTGGTGTGCAAAGATACAGGCTTCAAATAGTATGCTGGATCTTTCTTATATCGAAGGTATACAAGGACCAATGATGCGGGCTGGTCAATAATATAAATTCTAGTAAAAATAAAAATGACTAGGTTAACGCAAAGAAAATATCAGCAAGAGTATAGTGTGTCCTGATTCCTCTGATCATGAGATTGTGAGAGCTATGTGGGAGGAGAGAGAAGGAAGGCTCTTCAGGGTCAAACTATCATATCCTTACCCTACAGGAAAGAGGAAAGAGAGAAATGAATACAAGGTAAAAAGTTCTGCGCTTAGAGATTTAAGGAAGGCATAAGATGCTGTGAAAACATTTTTGCTCCTAACTCCCTTATCCTCCTGGTCTCCCAGATCAGTGTTCTTTGAGAAAAGGAATGGGTTTACCCAGAAGGAATTTATTCTAGGATAAATTCCTTAGGTTCTAGTGCTAGATTTTTAACAGTTACAGCCAAAATCTAATAATTTACAGACATCACGGTTCTTCTCGCACCAAAGTCATAATACTCTAAAAGTGAGTTTGCCCAATTACTGGTGAGTCAGAACTAAAGTCAATAAAGGTTTTGAAAAGTGATGTTTTCAAATAAAAAAATTTGAGCTTCAAACTATTTCCTAATGATTTCACCAAAGAAATGAACACAAACTATAATACATTTAAATTATAGCCTAGTATTAGGGCAAGAGAAAGCAGTCACAGAGTGTTGTCCAGACAAGCATTCAGAGATCAGTGATAGTGTTATGGATTTACTCTTATTTTGCTACCTATTGAGAGAAAGATGTATCAATTTTCATGTCGTCATGTCATAAATAAGTTATTGAGGCTGGATGCAGTGGCTCAGACCTGTAATCCCAACACTTCAGGAGGCGGAGGTGGGTGGCCTTGAACTCAAAAGTTCGAGACCAGCCTAGGCAACATGGAGAAACTCCTTCTCTACAAAAGATAAAAAGTTAGCCAGGCCTGGTGGTTTGTGCCTGTAGTCCCAGCTTCTAGGGAGGCTAAGGTGGGAGGATCACTTGAGCCTGGGAGATTGTGTCTGCAGTGAGCCAAGATCCTACCACTGCACTACTGCCTGGGCGACACACACACACACACACACACACACACACACACACACACAAAGAAAGAAAGAAAGAAAGAAGAAAGAACAAGACATTTAGCATAAAATACACATTATTGTATCTGAGCAGAACTTTGAGAGCAAAAGATCTCTTACAGCCTAATTACAATGAGACCAGTTATGCCTCTTGAATCTCACATTAATTATGATCTTCAGCTTATGTGACCACTTGTAACTCCAACATATGTAACTAATTTAACCCAATATTAGTTACTTTTCTGCATAACAACCACATGTAAACTACTAAACTACTAGCTTAACACAACAACCTTTAATTAGGTTCACAATTCCTTGGGTCAGCAATTTCAATTGGGCTCAGCTGAGCAGTTCTACTGGTCTTGGCTGGGCTCACTCATGATGAGTATGTGGTCATCTACTGGGTAGGCTAAATGGCTCCACTTCTGAGGCTGAGTTTGTCTAGATTAACTTTAGCTGGGACTGTTCATCTCTGTTACACATTGTCGTGTGACTGTGAGCAAGTTACCTAACCTCTCTGGTCCTCTGCTGGATCATTCACATCAGCATACAAATATGCTGTTATTTCTCTCTTATCGCCACCCCCCACTCCCGAAGCCCACTCTGCTCATTTTTATAGCAAAATTCCTTTTTTTCCTAAGCAAATGAACACTGGAGCAAAACTCTTTTTAAAAGGGGTCAATACTTACTGTCTTCAATTCTGTTTTTCCCATTCTTAGTAAAGCCTACTCCAAAAAGTTTTAGCCCCCATTACTCTGCCTAAACTGCTTTAGTCAAGGCCACCAGTAACTTTCCATTGTTAAATCTGGCAATTCATTCCCCATCCTCATCTTTTCTGGCCCATCAGCAGCTTTTGACATGTGTCATCACTCCCTTCTCCTTGAAACACTCTCTTTACCTGGCTTCCATACAACACATTCGCCAGGTTGCTTTCTACACCGCCAGCTGCGTCTAGGTCTCCTTTGCTCTTTCCTTTTCATCTTCCCGATCTCTCAATATCAAAGCCTTCCAGAACCATTTTCGCACTTTTCCCCTCCCCTCCCCTCCTCCTCTTCTCTTCTCTTCTCCTCACAACTTCCTTGATGATCTCATCCAGTCTTCTGGTTTTAAGAATCATCAGTATGACGGTAACTCCCAAATGTGTATCTCTAACCTGGACCTCTACCCAAAATCCAGACTTGTATATCCAATTACCTACCAGGTATCTCCACTTGGATGTTGTATTTTCCTATTGCTGCTGCAAGAAATTGTCACAAACTTAGTGGATTAAAACAACACACATTTGTTATCTTGTAATTCTAGAGGTCAGAAGTCCAAAATCGATCTCACTGAGCTAAAGTCAGGATGTCAGTAGGTCTGCATTCCTTTCTTGAAGCTCAAGGGGAGAATACATTTTCTTTTCAGCTTCTAGAGGCTGCCTGCAGTCCTTCACATGTAGCACCCTCCATCTTCAATGCCAACGATGGCCAGCCAAGTCTTTCTCACATTGCATCTCTTGGAGATACCAACTTCCCCGTCTCCCTCTTCCACATTTGAAGACTTGCAATTACATTGGGATATACCTGAATAATTCAGGAAAATCTCCTAATTTTAAAGTCGGCTAATTAACAATCTTAATTCTATCTGCTGTGTTAACTTCCCTTTGCCATGTAACCAAACATATTTACAGGTTTCAGAGATTAGGACCTTGAATGGCCCCTTTGGGGGCCATTATTCTGCCTGTCACAGACGTCTTATAGTCCTGTCAAATGCAACATGTCAAAACTGAATTCCTGATTCTACTAAGCCTGCTCCTCTTTAAGTCTTCCTCTTCAGTTAATGCCAACCTCACTCTTCCTGTTGGTCATTGGTCATCCTTACTCTTATCTTTCTATCTCATGTACAATCTATTAGCAAATCCTATGGACTTTACCTCCAAAATATAACCAGAATCTGATGGTTCTCTTCACTTCCAGTGCAACTACCCTGGCTCAAGACCCTCTCATTGCTCTCCCATGTATTGTTAACAGTTTCCAGAGCTCCCAGGTTGTGGTAATAGCCTCTGTATTAGGCTGTTCCTGCATTGCTATAAAGAAATACCTGAGACTCAGTAATTTATAAAGAAAAGAGGTTTAACTGGCTCATGGTTCTGCAGGCTGTACAGGAAGAATAGCAGCACATGCTTCTGGGGAGGCCTCAGGAAACTTTCAATCATGGCAGAAGGCGAAGGAGGAGCAGGCTCATCACATGGTAAAACCAGAGAGTGAGGGGGGACGGGCTACATACTTTCAAATGACTAGATCTCACGAGAACTCACTCATTATTGTGTGGACAGTACCAAGAAATATGGTGCTAAATCACTCACGAGAAACCACCCCCATGATCCAATCACCTCCCACCAGGCCCCTCTTCCAACACTGGAGATTATACTTTAATATGAGTTTGGGCTGGGCACACATCCAAACTACATCAGCCTCATAAACCATCGCCCTGGTTTCTGCCCTAGCCTACCAGCACCTCATCCTGTGTCCACCAAAATATCATCTATTCTCAATTTAACATTCAGATAATATTTTATATATATATGTGTGTGTGTGTGTGTATATATATACATATTTTTTTTTGGCGGGGGTGGGGGTTTTGCTCTGTCGCCCAGACTGGAGTGCAGAGGCATGATCTTGGCTCACTGCAACCTCCACCTCCCGGGTTCAAGCGATTCTCCTGCCTCAGCCTCCCAAATAGTTGGGATTACAGGCACCCACCACTGTGCCTGGCTAATTTTTGTATTTTTAGTAGAGACGGGGTTTCACCATGTTGGTCAGGCTGCTCTCAAACTCCTGACCTCAGGTTATCCACCCACCTCGGCCCCCCAAAGTGCTGAGATTACAGGCATGAGCTACCACACCCAGCCCCAGATAATATTTTTACAATGAAAGTCAGATCATATTATGTCTTTGTTCAAAACCTTACCAATAAAAATATTTGCTAAAGATATATCTGATAAAAGACTGTTATCCAAAATATAAACAAAACTCTTAAAACTCAGAAATAAGAAAACAAGCAGCCCAATTTAAAAATGAGCCAAAAGCATTAAAAGACACCTCACCAAAGACTACATACAGATGGCAAATAAGCATATGAAAAGATGCTCTACATCATATATATTATAAGGAAATGCAAATTGAAATGACAAATCAGATACCGCTACATATTATTAGGTTGACCAAAATTCAGAACACGGATGACACCAAATGCTGGCAAGGATGTGCAGCAACAGGATACATTTTTCTCCACGTCACTCATCACTTTCTAACTTATCAAATAATCCCCGCAATCATTCATTGCTTGTGGGAATGCAAAATGATGCAGCCATTTTGGAAGACAGTTTGGGAGTCTCTTAGAAAACTAAACACACATTTTACCATGAAATCCGGCAATCACGCTCCTTGATATTTACCCAAAGTTGAAAACGTATGTTCACACAAAAACCTACACACAGATTTTTATAGCAGCTCTATTCATAATTGCCAAAACATAGAAGCAAACAAGATGTCCTTCAATCGGTGAATGGATAAATAAACTGTGATACATCCAGACAATGAATGTCATTCACTCCTAAAAAGAAATGAGCTATTAAGCCATGAAAAGACATGGAGGAAACTTAAGTGCACATTAATAAATAAAAGAAGACCATCTGAAAAGGCTACAAACTGTATGATTCCAATTACATGACATTTCGAAAAAGGCAAAACTATGGAGCCAATAAAAGATCAGTGGTTGCCAGGGATTTGTGGGGAGGGATGAATGAAGAGGTAGAACACAGAAGATTTTTAGGGCAGTTAAAATACTGCATTTGACATAACATGATGGATTACAGGTCATTTTTCCAGACCCATAGAGTGTACAACACCAAGAGTAAGCCCTAATATAAACTATGAACTTTGGGTGCTAATGATGTGTCAATGTAGGTTCATCAATTATAACAAATGTACCAGCCTGGTAGGGGGTTGTGATATGGGGAGGTTATGTATGTGCAGGGGCAGATAGCCTGTGGAAAATCTCTGTACCCTCCTCTCAATTTTGCTGTGAACCTAAAACTGCTAAAACAACAACAACCCCTCCCAAGACTTCTCAGTTCCATCAAAGCTGACGTCTGCCAGGACCACAGGATCCGGCTCTTCCTCCTACGTCCCTGACCTCTTCTCGGGCTCCCCGGCTCCATGCTTACTTCCTTCCACCCACAGGGGCCTTCACACTATCTGCAAAACTCCGGGTACCTCCTCAGGGTTTCTGAACTTGGCTGTTTGCTCTTGTTGCCATGTTCTCTGGCCAGGCATTTGTGTGGGTCTCTCTCTCCTCTCCCTTGACCGTTGCTGAGAAATCACCTTCTCAGTGAGGCTTGCCCTGTCCATCATCCTATGCTTGAAATTGCACCCCCACACAAGCACATTCACAGAACCTTCTCCTTCTTTATTGCTTTACTTTTCTCTATCACTTATCACTTTCTAACTTTTCATATAATTGATGTGTTTATATTGTCTATTTTTTTGTCTTCTTAGGAGACCAGGATATACCACCCCAAAATATGCCTCTCTGGCATACAGATTATTTTGAGCTGAGTATTTTGAGAAACAGCAGACAGAAGAGGAGCTCTAAAAACAGAGTAGAAGTTACCCTTTTATAAAGAAAATTTACATCTATAAAGGAAACTTCCATTTCTGAGGGTGTCTCTTTCTGTACCATGAAGAGAAGAGTGACTCTAAACCACTGGAGATTCTTATCAATGGAAAAGGCACCAACAAACCTGACCCTTGCTTACTGTGCTTTTCCTGGTTACCCCTCCATAATGGCTCCCCCAACTCCCTTATTTCTTTGTTCTAGCAGACAATGATATTTAATTCTGAATTCAAAGATACTTCTGTGAGACTTGTTCATTTCTCTAGGTATTTTCCATGCATATATAAAATACCTAAGTAGGCTAGGTGCAGTGGCTCACACTTGTAATCTCAACAATCTGGGAGGCCAAAGTGGGAGGATGCTTGAGCCCAGGAATTTGAGACCAGCCTGGGCAACATACTGAGACTCCATCTCTACTAAAAAAAAAAATAATAATAAAGTAGCCAGTCATGGTGGCAGGTACCTATAGTTCCAGCTACTCAGGGGTCTGTACTGGGAAGACCGCTTGAGCCTGTGCATTCGAGTCTGCAGTGAACTATGATCACACCAGTGTACTCCAGACTGGGTAACAGAGTGAGACTCTATCTCAAAAAACAAAACAAAACAAAAACAAACAAACAAAGAAAACCCCACAAGTTTATAAACTTACTTATTTTTTTCTCTTGTTAACCAAGAATTTGCCCCAACTAAGAATATACAGGGTAGAAATAAAAATTATTTTTTTCCTCACCTACATCTCTCACCACTACATGGTAAATTCCATGAAGGCAAGGAAGTTTTGATTATTCCTAGTTCTTAGGCCAGTATCAGTATGTTGTAGACACTTAGTAAATAATGGTTAAATAAATGACTGTATTAGTTTGCTAAGAGCTGCCTTAACAAAGCACCCCAGACTAAGTGGCTTCAATAAGAGAAATGTGTTTTCTCAGAGCTCTGGAAGCTAGAAGTCCACGGTCAAGGTGCTGGCATGGTTGATGCCTCCTGACGCCTCTCTTCTCCTTGGCTTATAGATGGCCATCTTTTCCCAATGTCTTCACGTGGTTTTTCCTCTGTACATGTCTGGTCCAAATGTCCTCTTCAGGCCTGGCGCAGTGACTCATACATGTAATCCCAGCACTTTGGGAGGCTGAGGCAGGCAGATCACCTGAGGTCAAGAGTTTGAGACTGGCCTGGCCAACGTGGTGAAATCCCATCTCTGCTAACAATACAAAAATTAACCAGGCGTGGTGACGGGTGCCTGTAATCCCAGCTACTCGGGAGGCTGAGACAGGAGAATCACTTGAACCCGGGAGGCAGAGGTTGCAGTGAGCCGAAATGGCACCACTGCACTCCAGCCTGAGCAACAGGAGTGAAACTCCACTCAAATAGTAATAATAATAATAATCATAATCATAAATAAAAATAAAATAACAGAAAAAACTCAAATGTCCTCTTCTTATAAGGACACCAGTCATATTGGATTAGGGACCACCCTAATTATCTCACTTTAATTATCTCTTTAAAGACCCTATCTCCAAATACAGTCACATTCTGAGGTACTAGGGATTGGAATTTCCACATATGAATTTTGAAGGGATACAATTTAGCCCATAACAGTAACCCTGCCTCAGTTTCTTCGTCAGTAAAATGGGAATGATAGGAATAGTAACTACGTCATAGGGTTGTTAGAAGAATTAATGTATGTAAAGTGCTTATCACAGAGCCTGCACAGACAAAGCACTAAACAGATGTTTGCCATCATAATCTCTACCATTGTTGCTGGGTTTTTTTGTTGTTGTTTTGTTTTGTATTTATTTATTTATTTATTTATTTATTTGTTTATTTATTTGAGGCAGCATCTCACTCTGTTACCCAGGCTGGGGTGCGATGGCATGATCTCGGCTCACTGCAACCTCCGCCTCCCGGGTTCAAGTGATTTTCCTACCTCAGCCTCCTGAGTAGCTGGGATTACAGGCACCTGCCATTATGCCTGGCTAATTTTTGTATTTTTGTATAGATGGGGTTTCACCATGTTGGCCAGGCTGGTCTTGAACTCCTGACCTCAGGTGATCTGCTCACCTCGGCCTCTCAAAGTGCTGGGATTATAAGCATGAGCCACCGTGCCTGGCCTGGTTCTTCTCTTGTTACTCAATGAGCACCAAACATTACCCCTCTTAAAGTTACAATAATATTATTATAATACACTGAGAATACACTGTGGTCTAGCAACGAAGACTTATGTAAATACTTGTCTCTTTATATACTTTAAAAAGGCCCTCAGTGAGTTAGGGTCTTGCATTTATTGCTACTGAACTCTCCAGGTATGTATATTGATGATAGAATGTACTTTTCTTCATTATGCTTTTTATTTTAGATGCACACATGGTAACGTGGACAAAGGAACTAAGTTTTAGACACTCATGTGCTCAAAACTAACCACAAAGGGCAGACATAGATTAACTAAATCCTCATGACTGACGTGGTTTCACGTTCCATTGTCATTTGTTGTTGGATTTAGGTGATGACCTTCAAGTCGAAAAATGACACCATTCTTTACTAGTTTGAATATTGACACAACTGCAGTCATAGTAATCTTATTTCAGGATGTTAAAATTCCAGTATTCAGAGCATTTGAAGCTGTGCAAATGTCTTTCAGGGGCACATAAAAAAGTCAAAGTACTATCATTGGTTTTATTTCCTCACTCCCTTGTAGCATATACAAACTGAATCTCAGAGATTCCAGTAAACTTATTTCCATTTCTATATCAGTGAGGCCAAAAGAGAAAAAGAGTTATTATCTGGAAGTACACAGTGGAGAGCCAAACCTCCAACTTACACATCTATGAAAATTAAAGTGTCTCTTGACAAGATAGGTCAAATATCAATGATGTGTGGCTACTTAGTGACCAATCTAATTCACTCACTAATAAATATGGAGCACCCCATGGTCAGTTTTATAATAAATAGAGTCACAGCTGACTTTTGTCTTTGATTAAATATCATCTTTGCTATTTAATTCGGTTATTTATAAAATTATGGTATTTCATAGATGTGACTTCTCTTGATCTTAGTAACAGACATCTTATTAGTAATGCTATGTGTTCTACACTGATTACTCCTGTGTTGACTGTGTTTTGTAAACAGAGAGCTATAATAGGTATTCTGAGGAATATTAGAACAGTGCTGTCCAGTAGAACGTAGTAGTGAGATAACCTTCTCTCTTCCCTCTGGAGGTTTAGTAACTGAGGCTGTTGAAATAAACTGACAGTAGATTGACAGGAGAAAAGATATACAAGTTTATTACATGCACAGTGACATCACAGGAACGTGGCTGTCCAATAATCCAATGAGATTCAGAAGCTTAAATAACCTTCTCAATAGGGAAAGAGAAGTGGGGACTGTAGGCACTTTAGAGAAAAAGTAAGTGATTTTAGGAGAGATGAATGGGTCCAAAGAACAGACAAATAGCCTAGGAAAAAATTCCTCTGGGCTTTAGGTCTGGTGTTACAACTAGTCTTCTTTCCTGTGAGTTAATCATCCCTGTTCAATGAGGTTATAGGGGCAAGGCTCAAGACAATTGCATTCCTTCTGGGGGAGCTTTCTTCATCAGATAAAGAAACTTCAGAGAAAGCTTGTCCCTGTGGGATGGGCTGGAGGGCAGGAGGAGTTCAGAGAGACCTTGGTTCTGAGGCTATTTTTAAAGTACTCCCCATGTCAAAGTGCGATGCTTTGGGGTATGATTTTCTGAGCCCCAGCAAGAACCCTCTGCAATGTTAGAAATATTTTGTATCTATATTGTCTGACATGATAACAACTAGCCACATGTGGCTATTGAGCACTTGAAATCTGGCTAATGCAAATGAGAAACTGAATTCTTAATTTTATTTAATGTTAATTTATCTTGTTTCTTTGTTTATTTATTTATTTATTTATTTATTTATTTTCAGATGGGGTCTCACTCTGTTGCCCAGGCTGGAGGACAGTGGCGCAGTCTTGGCCCACTGCAACCTCTGCCTCCAAGTTCAAATGATTCTCCTGCCTCAGTCTTCCGAGTACCTGGGATTACAGGTGCCTGCCACCGTGCCTGGCTAATTTTTGTATTTTTAGAAGAGACGGGTTTTCACCTGTTAGTCAGGCTGCTCTTGAACTCGTGGCCTCAGGTGATCCTCCCACCTAGGCCTCCCTAAGTGCTGGGATTACGGGCATTAGCTACTATGCCTGGCCAACTTATTTTATTTAGTGTTAATTATTTAAAATTTAAATATTTGAAATTAAATAGTTAATGGCTACTGTACTGGGCATTGCAGTTCTAGAAAAAAAGTAGTCACTAGTTTTCTGCCAGAACTTAGAATCCAAATGGATTATGTGCAGAAGTGGGTGGCCGTCAATGAGCATGGTTTGAGAATAACTGCAAACTATTGAGTAAAATTTAAAGTCATATTAAATATATATAAAAGTTGACATTATCTAATGGAGTGATCTGAGGCAGATGAGGTTAAAGCAAGGAAAACTTGCAGAGAAAACGGGATTTCAGGAACTGCTATGACAGAGGGAAGAGGAGCAGATGGAAATGAAGAAGGGGCAGACAAGCGTGGAAGACATGAACCAATAAGTAACAGTCGATGAGAGAGAGGGAGGACGTTCACACCCATTGTGATGGAAGACTCTGAGGCACAAATGAAGCAAATGTGGTTATTGACCCTGGCTGAAGCCATTCTTGGATAGTGTGGACACTCTAAGGAAAGGTGAGTGGAGAAGAAGAAAATAAACCAGAGAGAAAAACATTATGTAAAAAGCAATGTTCAAGTGCTGTGATGTGCCTCATCTTTCATTGTTTCCTGTATTTCCTAAAAATGGTTTCAAGTGATAAGAGAAGATTAGCCTGTTTATATATAGAAATGTTTTATTTTAAGCCATATTGTCTTCTGACATTTATTTATAGCTTTAAAATAAAAAAATCATTTGAAGTTGATGATCTTTAAGGATACAAGATTTTGTTTGAAAAGACCTTTTAACTTATTTTCTTATTTTCTTGCAGTCTTATAAATACTCAAAGGTGTCAAAGTTTCCAATGGATTCTTGGGTTTAAATAAAAATATATTGGAGGCTGGGTACAATACCTCACACCTGTAAATTCTGCACTTTGGGAGGCCGAGGCAGGTGGATCACTTGAGATCAGGAGTTCGAGACCAGCCTGACCAACATGGTGAAACCTCATCTCTACTAAAAATACAAAAATTAGCCAGGTGTGGTGGCAGGTGCCGGTAATCTCAGCTACTCAGGAGGCTGAGGCAGGAGAATCACTTGAACCTGGGAGGCAGAGGTTGCAGTAAGCAGGGATCACGCCATTGCACTCCAGCTTGGGTGACAGAGTGAGACTCCATCTCAAAATAAACAAATAAATTAAAATATAGGTTGGGCACAGTGGCTCACTCCTGTAATCCCAGCACTTTGGGAGGCCAAGGCAGGTGTATCATTTGAGGTCAGGAGTTCGAGACCAGACTGACCAACATGGTGAAACCCTGTCTCTACTAAAATACAAAAAAAAAAGTAGCTGGGCGTGGTGGCTAATGCCTGTCGTCCCAGCTACTTGGGAGGCCGAGGCAAAAGAATCACTTGAATCCAGGAGGCAGAAGTTGCAGTGAGCCGAGATCGCGCCCCTGCACTCCAGCCTGGGCAACAGACAAAAAGTCCTTATAAAATACATACACATATACATACACACATATATATATGATTCCCAAATGAATATCTAGGAACATTGATCTCTAACATCCAAAGTTCATCTGTTTCATGTGTTTCCTGTTAAGAACATTATTTTTATTTTAGTTTAGTTTTTGTTCGTTTTGATTTTTTGTTAGTCAACAATCCTTTTTTTTTTTTTTTTTTTTGAGACGGAGTCTCACTCTGTTGCCCAGACTGGAGTACAGTGGCGCAACCTCGGCTCACTGCAAGCTATGCCTCCTGAGTTCACGCCATTCTCCTGCCTCAGCCTCCTGAGTAGCAGGGACTACAGGCACCTGCCACCATGCCCTGCTAGTTTTTTTTGTGTGTGTATTTTTAGTAGAGCTGGAGTTTCACCATGTTAGCCAGGATGGTCTTGATCTCCTGACCTCGTGATCTCCCTGCCTCGGCCTCCCAAAGTGCTGGGATTACAGGCATGAGCCACCGCGCCCGGCCAGTCAACAATCTTAAGTATGTGTAGAACATTATAATGGGCACTTGGGAAAATAACAAATATATAGAAGACATAGTCTATAATGAGATTTAAAAAACCATTTACTTATCTGCATATCTTTTTATTCTTGAATAAAATTTTACAAGACAGATATAGCCCTATGCTTATAACATTACAGTACGTTGGCACAAAAATAAATGAGCCAACAGGAAATGATTGAGTTTTCACAAACATCAGTGATTTACTGTGCACATGAAGACACCAAAAAAGAAATATCTGGCCAAGACAGAGGTGAGAAAAATCAGTGTTTAACATTGCAAAGGATTTGCAAATGTGCAAAAGTTTAAATTTTTGCAAATTAAAAACATATGAACACAACCTGCTTAAAGTTTTCCTTACAAAAATTCCCTCATTTGAAATTCCCTTTTTTCCTCTAAATTTTAGGCCAAAGGTGAGTCATAATAGAAGCCTACAGAAAGAAAAGCAGCTACATATCATTTAGGAATAACAATATGGAGGGAAAAATGTATAAAATGAAGCTTGAAGGCAGTTGGCATTTATTTTCCCCTTATCCCTTAAAATTTTGAAGATATTGCATTCTATTTCAATATAATGTATTTAGTGTATTAACATCGTCACCAATTACACTAAGCAATCTGACCTGACCTCTATTTAAGAGAAAGGCTTTTTTGGTGATTTCCTAATGTCATTGCCATTATATACAACACAAAAAATAAATTTGGTGGTTATTCTTGATTAGATCCTAGATGTAAAAAACAGAAAACAAGGAATACCCTCAACAGGGCATTTTAAAGACAATGGAGAAGATTTGAACATTGGCTAGATATTAGATAATTTTATTATGTTAACATAAAACTACTTTGGTGTGATAATAGAATTGTGATTATAAAAAAGAATGTCCTTTCTCTTAGAAAACACATGGTGAAGTACTTGGAGATAGAATCTCATAATGTCTGCAATATACTTTCAAGTGGCTCAGTTTTATTTATGTATTTACTTAGAGACAGGGTCTCGCTCTGTCACTCAGGCTAGAGTGTAGTGGCATGACCATGGCTTACTGCAGCCTAGACCTTCCAAGCGCAAGTGATCCTCTTGCCTCAGTCCCCTGAGTTGCTGGGACGACAGATGTGCACCACAATACTCAGCTAATTTTTCAATTTTTTGTGGAGCCAAGGTCTCACTATGTTGCCCAGGCTGGTCTCCAACTCCTAGGCTCAAGTGATCCTCCCATCTTGGGCCCCCATAGTGTTGAGAATATAGGCATGAGCCACTGCACCTGGCTAGGCTCAGCTTTAAAAAGAGGCACATTGCTACATAGGCAGGTTGGAGGTAGACAGACAGACAGACAGAGAAAGCAAATGTGGAAAAATGCTGACCATTAGTGTATGCAATTAGTGTATCCAAGCCGTCCTCTCCTAACTCTTGCCATGGTTGGGACAAAAATGCAAATGGAGACTATTCAGCCATGTGCCTAAATACTTAAAGTTTTATAAGGCAAGTTAACAAAACAAAAAAAGATGTACTGTTATTTTGACCACATATCTTCATAATAACCTAGAAGCCAAGATCACATTTAAAATTTGCAAACTCCTACAAGTTTTATGCTAGCCCACAGCAATGCAAGGAGAGCCAGCCTCCAGTCATCTGGCCAGGAGCTGGGTTTCCCTTCTCCTAGCCCTCGATCCATCCTGCACATGTGTGTGGACACCCCAGTTCATGTGTTCAAACACCACCCATACTACAGTTCCCCACTCCCATTCCCACAGTTGGTCCTTGGCCACCTTTTGGTCTAGAAGTGTGCATAGTGAATGGTCTAACCTCAGGTAAGCAGACTCCAGAAAGATGAAAGTAGCAGGGATTCTGTACTCTAGGATATCTGAATCATGAAATAAACATAACAAGGAGAAGCGGGAGATGAGCCCCAGATGGACATGCCTGTCAGCCAGAATATTCCCCAGCCCTTGGGGATGGGCAAGGCTGGGGACAAGCAAAGGAGACCTCTAACGTGTGGGGCAGTTCTGGATTTAGGTGAAGTGATATGGATTTTTATTGAATGTATTTTTTCCATTTTTCCCATTTTTTTTGAGGTATAATTAACAAAGAAAAATTGTATATATTTAAGCATACAGTGCAATATTTTGATATATGTACATATTGTAAATGAGTACCACAATCAAGCTAATTACCTCACATTGTGTGTGTGTGTGTGTGTGTGTATGTGTGTGTGTGTGTGTGGTGAGAACACTTAAGATCTACTCTTGAGGGCGTGGTGGATCACACCTGTAATTCTAGCACTTTGGAAGCCCAAGGCAGGTGGGTCCCTTGTGCCCAGGAGTTCCAAACCCACTGGGCCACATAGTGAAATCCTCTCTCTACAAAAATTAGCCACATGGCGCATCTGTAGTCCTAGCTACTCAGAAGGCTGAGGTAGGAGGATCGCTTGAGCCAGGGAGGTCATAGCTGCAGTGAGCTGTGATGGCACCACTGCACTACAGCCTGGGTGACAGAGCAAGACCCTGTCTAAAAAAAAAGTATACATTGCAATATTATCTGTCACAGTCATCATGCTGTACATTAGACCTCCAAAACTTACTCATCCTAGAGCTGAAACTTTGTGCTCTTTTATCAGCATCTCCCCATTTCCCCATCCCTCAGTGCCTGGCAACCACCATTCTACTCTGCTTTTGTAAGTTTGACACTTTTAGATTCCATGTATAAGTGAGATTATGCAGTATTTATTTTTCTTTCTGTGCCTGGTTTATTTCACTTAACATAATGTCCTCCACATTCACCCATGTTGTCCTAAATGACAGGATTTCCTTCCTTTTTAAGGCTGAATCATATTTCATTGTATATATGTGTGTGTATATATATATACACACACACCCATATATATATATATATATATATCTCACATTTTCTTCATTCATTCACAGATGAATGCTTAGCTTGATTTCATATCTTGGTTATTGTAAATAATGCTGCAATAAACAGAAGTGCAGATATCTCTTCAACACACTGATTTCATTTCCTTTGGATATATACCCAGAAGTGAGATTGCTAGATCATATGGTAATTCTATTTTAAATTTTTTGAGGAACTTCTGTACTATTTTCTATAATAGTTATACCAGTTTACATTTCCACTAACTGTATACGAGTATTCCCTTTTCTTCACATCCTTGCCAACACTTGTTATTTGATAATAGCCATTCTAACAGCTGTGAGGTAATATCTCGTTGTGGTTTCCATGTGCATTCTCCTGATGATTCATGATGATGAGCAGTTTTTCATATTCCCCTTGGCTATTTGTATGTGTTCTTTTGAGAAATCCCTATCCAGGTCTTTTGCCCATTTTTTTAATTTTAATTTTAATTTTAATTTATTTATTTATTTATTTTTGAGACGGAGTCTCGCTCTGTCACCCGGGCTGGAGTGACGGACTGGAGTGCAGTGGCCGGATCTCAGCTCACTGCAAGCTCCGCCTCCCGGGTTTACACCATTCTCCTGCCTCAGCCTCCCGTGTAGCTGGGACTACAGGTGCCCGCCACCTCGCCCGGCTAGTTTTTTGTATTTTTTAGTAGAGATGGGGTTTCACCGTGTTAGCCAGGATGGTCTCGATCTCCTGACCTCGTGATCTGCCCGTCTCGGCCTCCCAAAGTGCTGGGATTACAGGCTTGAGCCACTGCGCCCGGCCTTGCCCATTTTTTAAACTGATCATTTGTTTCCTTGCTTGTGGAGTTGTTTGAATGCCTTATATATTTTGGATATTAACCCATTATCAGATATATAGTTTGCAAATATTTTCTCCTATTTCATAGTTGTCTCTACTTTCTGTTGATTGCTTCTTTTGCTGTGCAGAAGCTTCTAAGTTTGATGCAATTTACCTATTTTTGCTTTTGTTGTCTAGGCTTTTGAGGCCATATGCATATGGTTTTGTTCATATCATTGTCCAAAGCAATATTCATATGCCTTTGTTCATATCATTGTCCGAACCAATGTCAGCTTTCCACTCATGTTTTCTTCTAGCGGTTTTACAGTTTCAGGTCTTATGTTTAACTCTTTTAATATATTTTGAGTTAATTTTTGCATGTGGTGTGAAATAAGGGTCCAATTTTATTTTTCTGTATGTAGATACTCAGTTTTCCCATCATGATTTATTGAAGAAGCATTCTTGTGTGTTCTAGGCACCTTTGTCAAAGGTCAATTGACCACAAATACATGGATTTATTTCTGGGCTTTTTATTCTGTTTCATTGGTCTGTATGTCTGTTTTTATTCCAGTACCATACTATTTTGATTACTATAGCTTTGTAGTCTATTTTGAAATCAGGTAGTGTAATGTCTCCTACTTCATTCTTCTTCCTCAAAATTCCTTTGACTATGAATTTTAGGATTGTTTTTTATATTTCTTTGGAAAATGCCGTTAGAATTCTTATAGCGATTAGATTGAATCTGTATTACTTTAGGTAGAACGGACTTTTTAACAATATTAATTTTTCCAATCTGTGATCGTGGAATAGCCTTTCATTTATTTATGTCTTCTTCATTTTCATACATATTTTATAGTTTTCGGTGTACTCTCTTTCATTTTGGTTAAACTTATTTCTAAATGGTTTTGTTTGGTTGGTTGGATTTTGTTTCGACACAGAGTCTTATTCTGTCATCCAGGCTGGAGTGTAGTGGTGTAATCATAGCTCACTGCAACCTTGAACTCCTGGGCTCAAGCAATCTTTTTGCCTCAGCCTCCCAATTAGCTGGGACTACAGGCAGGGTCTCTCTCTGTTGCCCAGGCTGGAGTGTAGTGACAGAAACATGGCTCGCTGCAGCCTGAACCACCCAGGTTCAAGCAATCTTCTGTCCTCAGCTTCCTGAGTAGGTGGGACTACAGGTGTGCACCACCATGCCCAGTAAATTTATTTTTATTTTTTGTAGAGATGAGGGTTTTACTATGTTGCCCAGGCTGGTCTTGAACTCCCGGGCTCAAGCAATCCTCCCACATCAGCCTTCCAAAGTGCTGGGATTATAGGCCTGGGGATTGTTTTCTTAATTTCTTTCTTGAATAGCTCTGGTTAGTGTACAGAAATGCAACTACTTTCTGCATGTTGATTTGGTATCCTGTAACTTTGCCAATTTTTTTTATTCTAACAGGTTTTTTGATGGAGGAGTTTTCAGGGCTTTTTCTATATATGTTATCAGGTCATCTGCAAACAAAGACCATTTTGTTCTTTATTTCTAATTTGGATGTCTTTTTTTTTTTAATTGACTAGAACCGCTGAAAGTGAATATCCTTGTCTTGTTCCTGATCATAAAGAAAAGCTTCCAGATTTTTAATATTGGGTATAATATTAGCTGTGTGCTTGTCATATATGGTCTTTATTATGTTGAGGTATGTTCCTGCTACACCTAATTTGTTGATTTTTGTAATTTTAAAAAATTTTTATATAGAGACCGGATTTCCCTATGTTGCCCAGGTTGGTCATGAACTCCCGGGCTCAAGTGATCTACCCACCTTGGCCTCCCAAAGTGCTAGGACTATAGACGTGAGCCACCGCGTCCAGCGTAATTTGTTGAGATACCTTTATCATGAAAAGACGTTGAGTGCTTTCCAATGGTTTTTCTCTATTGAGATGAAAATAGGATTTTTATGCTTCATTCTGTTAATGTGGTATATCACGTTTATTGATTTGTATCTTTGCATCCCAGGGATAAATCCCACTTGATTATGGTGTGTGATCCTTTTTAACGTGCTGTTGAATTTGGTTTGCTAGTATTTTGTTAAGAATGTTCATCAGGGTTATTGATGTGTAATTTTCTTTTCTTGTATCTTTTCCTAGCTTTGGTATCAGGGTAATTCTGGCCTCATAAATTGACTGAAGTACTTGCTCATTTTCAACTTTTTGGAAAAGTTTGATAAAGAATGGTGGTAACTCTTCTTTAAATGCTTTGTAGGGCCAGGTATAGTGGCTCACACCTGTAATTTCAGCTCTTTGGGAGGCTGAGGCAGGAGGATGGCTTGAGGCCAGGAGTTTGAACCCAGCCTGGGCAACATAGAAAGACCCTGTCTCTATTAATATATATATATAATTACATATAAATAAATATATACTAATAAATATTTATTCATTTATTTTGTTTATTTTTGAGATGGAGTCACGCTCTGTCTCCCAGGCTGGAGTGCCGTGGTGCGATCTCAGCTCACTGCAAGCTCCACCTCCCAGGTTCAGGCCATTCTCCTGCCTCAAGCTCCCGAGTAGCTGGGACTACAGGCACCCACCACACCTGGCTAATTTTTTTTTTTTGTATTTTTAGTAGACATGGGGTTTCATTATGTTAGCCAGGATGGTCTCAATTTCCTGATCTCGTGATCTGCCCACCTTGGCCTCCCAAAGTGCTGGGATTACAGACGTGAGCCACCATGCCCAGTCAAAAAATTTAAAAAACTGTTAAATACTTGGTAGAATTAATCAGTGAAGCTATCAGGACCTGAGTTTTTCTTGGTTGTGAGGTTTTTTGGTTGCAGATTCAATCTCCTTACTCGCTACTGGTTTGTTCAGATTTTCTGCTTTTTCATGATTTAGTCTTGGTAGGTTGTATGTTTCTAGAAATTTATTCACTTCTCCTAGGTTATCCAATTTGTTCAAATATAATTGTTCAGAGTAGTTGCTTATGATCCTTTGTTTTTCAGGGGTATCAGTTGCAATGTTTTATTTTTAATTGATTTGAGTCTTCTCTCTTTTTAATTTGTCTAGTGAAAGGTTTATTTTATCTTTAAAGAAAACCAACTCTTAGTTATGTTTATCTTTTCTATTGTTTTCTAGTTTCTCATTTATTTCTGCTCTAATCTTTATTATTTCCTCCTTTCTGCTAACTTTGGGCTTAGTTTGTTCTTTTTTTAGTTTCTCTTGCGGTGTAAAGTTAGGTTTTTAATCTTAACGTAAGCATTAGTTGTTATAAAATTCCTTCTTCAAAATACTTTCGTTGCATTCTTGGTATGCAACTTTTGGTATGTTTTGTTTCTTTCATTTTTGGTTGCCTCAAGATTTGTTTTTTGTTGTTGTTGTTATTGTTTTGTGTTGTTGTTATCTGAGACAGGGTCTCACTCTATCACCCAGGCTGGAGAGTAGTGTAGCCTTGAACTCCTGGGCTCAAATGATCCTCCCACCTCAGCTTCCCTAGTAGCTGGAACTATAGGTGCACGCCCCCCAACATCCAGCTCATTTTTTTCTAATTTTTTGTAGAGATGGAGTCTCAGTATGTTGCCAGGCTGGTCTGGAACTCCTGGGCTCAAGTGATCCTTCCACCTTGGCCTCCCAAAGTACTGGGATTATAGGAGTGAGCCATCGAGCCTGGCCTCAAGATAAATATTTTAATTTCTTCTTTTACCCACTAGATGTTCAAGAGTATGTAGTTTAATTTCCATATATTTGTAAATTTTCAAATTTTTCTCCTGTTATTGATTTCTGGTTTTATACCATTGTGGTCAGAAATGATACTTAATATGATTTCAATCTTCTTAAAATGTGTTAAGATTTGTTTTGTTGCCTAACATATGATCTATCTTGGAGAATGTTCCATGTGTGCTTCAAAAGCATGTATATTCTGCTGCTGTTGGTTAGAACATTCTGTTTATGTTTTTTGGGTCCATTTCATCTATGGTGTTGTTCAAATCTGCTGTTTCTTTACTGAGTTTCAGTCTGGATGATCTACCCATTGTTAAAAGGGAGGTATTAAAGTCCTCTACTATTATTGTATTTCTGTCTATTTCTCCCTTCCATTCTGCTAATATTTGCTTTCTATATTTAGGTGCTCCAATATTGAGTGTACACACCTTTATAATTATTTTATCTTCTTGATGAATTGACCACTTTATCATCGTATCATAACCATCTTTCTCTGTTGTAATAGTTTTTGACTTAAAATCTATTTTGTTTAATATAAGCATAACAACCCTGCTATCTTTTGGTTACCATTTGCATAGAATACCTTTTTCCATCCTTTCACTTTCACCCTATGTGTGTCCTTAAAGAGAGTCTGTTGTAGGCATTATATCATTGAGTCTCGGTTTTTTATGCATTCATCCACCCTCTGTCTTTTGCTTGAAGAATTTACTCCATTTACATTTAAAATAATTATTGATAGGTAAGGGCCTACTGCCACTTTGTTAATTGATTTCTGCCATTTTGTTAATTGTTTTATAGTTCCTTTGCTCCTTTCTCTTGTGCTATCTTCCTTTGTGATTTTTTGAGTTTTTGCTGTAGTCCTTGGCTGGACTGGCCTGGTGCTTGGAGCTTGAGTCCTCTGAAGCAGGCCAGGAGCTTGAATTCATGTGGTTGGGCAGTGTGGAGCTTGGCACTACTGGTGCTAGTCTGGTGCCTAGGGCCTTGAGACCAGCATGGATCCTGGGGCTATGGGAGCTGGCCTGGCACTGGGGCAGCTTGGAACCTGGGTATGCAGGGGCAGGCCTAAAGCCTGGGTTTGAGGGGCCAAGCATAGAACCTGGGGACACAGGGGATGGGCTGGACACTCAGGCTATGGCAGCCAGCATGGTGCATGGAGCCATGGGGGCCTAGAGCCTAGGTTCAAGGACAAAGCTGGTGCTGGGACAGGCTTATACCCTGGGTCCATGGTGAGGGGGTGGTCACTTAGTGACGGGTTCATGAGGGCTGTCCTGGTGCTGGGGTCCATGGTAAAGCTGAGTGCTCAGTTCACTCTCTTTCCCCTACACAGAAGGTGTCTCTCTTCAGTGCTGCATGGGCTTGGGGAAGGGGTAATGTGAGAAACTGTCTTTCCTACTCTCTTTAGAGCATGTTTTCTTATTTCTGTGCTCTGCTCTGGTGCCATGGTCTCTCATCTGCATTCCTTAGCTCTTGCGAAGGTGTTTCTGAGCATGAATGGTTGTCTGGCTTGAGCTTTGGAAACTCCTATTCCGTTGTCTTTCTGATGTTACTCTGGAACCTGTCTATTCTTTCCATTTTTAACCTTAACATTTTGGGATATTTTTTCTTGTCTTTTTTCTACTTTTCTAAAAACTCATTTTGGATTATTTAAAATTAAAAAAAAAATTGTATTTTTTTTTCACTTAGTTTAACAATAATCACTTACCACGATTGAAATCTCTTTGCAAGTGTTATTTTTCATTTTCATAATATCCACTGCTGTTAGAATACCAATATATTGTTTTTAATTTGTACCAAGATATTATTTCTAACTTTTTGCTTCAATTATTAATGCCATAATAAATATGTTTGTATTGTTTACTTCCAAAAATCAAGCCTTTCACATACAAGCGTGTCAAGGCTCTTGACATATAATGACAAAGTGCTTTCTAGAAATCTGTTTATGATATTTACATAATGTTTAAATGCATCTGTTTCAGAAAGAATTATGGCAATCACTGTGGATGGTCTTACTTAACAACCATCTTAACTACTCAGTGGTATGCTGGCTCCTCCTCCTTTCCCTCCCAAAATCCTTGCTCTGTAGTTTTTGCCAATATCTGCAGTATAAACGCTCCCACCATGGCTGATTTCACACTACTAAAGTGAACACCACTAAACATGGATTTGAGTGCTGAGACTAACATTTGGCTTTTGAGAGCTGATAGAAGCTGGATGTAGCAGGCCACTGAACTTCTTTTTCTAAAAACCCACATATCATATCTCACACTCTATTGAAGCTACAGTTCCACTAATCATTTCCATGTAGGTGAGACTACGGCAGAGAACCAAGTTACATGCCATCTACTTGACAGCACAGATGGTGGCAGAACAGGGTGGTTCTGCAGCCAGTGATTTCCTGATTTGGCATCTTACTGTACCTGTAATGAGGACTACAGGAGTGGTAAAATTGTTCCTGCAGTCAGCAGTACCAACAGCAGCTTCCTGATTTAACATTTGTGGAGGCTGCGGCAGTGGCTTTCCCGTTCAGGCATAGGGAGGTTCTGGGGCCTGGATTTTGTTCCTGTCTGCTCAGCCTAAGGATCAGTGACTACTTTTACAGGCTCTGCTAGAACCCAATCCCCTATGTTAAATTCTTTCATATAGAGTGAATTCTATTGTGTGCAATTGAATCCTGTTCAATACAAGTCCTAATCTATGCATGTTTTACCACTTCCAGATGTCCAAAATTGTATTCAGGTTAAAATAGCCTAGAAAAACTTTCTGTAGGAGAAAACTTACAATTTCTATGTAATAAGTTGAATTTTAAATTTATTTTTTATTTTTATTTTTGTAGAGACAGGGTCTCTTTATTAGTCTGTTCTCTTCCAAGACTGGGTACTTTATAAAGGAAAGAAGTTTAGTGAACTCACAGTTCCACATGGCTGGGGAGGCCTCACAATCAGGGTGGAAAATGAAGAAAGAGCAAAAGGACTTCTTACATGGCAGAGGGCAAGAGAGAGCTTGTGCAGGAGAACTCCCATTTATAATACCATCAGATCTCGAGAGACTTATATGCACTAAAACAAGAACAGCACTGGAAAGACCCACCCCCGTGATTCAATTACTTCCCACTGGGACCCTCCCATGACATGTGGGAATTATGGGAGTGACGATTCAAGATGAGATTTGCATAGGATCACAGCCAAACCACATCAGTCTCATTGTCTTATCCAGGCTGGTCTTGAACTCCTGGCCTCAAGTTATCCTCCCGCCTGGGCCTCCCAAATTGTTGAGATTACAGGCATAAGTCACAATGCCCAGCCACAACTTGAATTTTTTAAAGTAATATTGTATTGAATAATAATACTTAAGATTTTTGCCTTCTTTTTAAAGAATACCGTGAAATATAGATGGTAATAAATATGAATTTTTAATGTACAAAAGTCCTCAGAGATAAGAGTCCAACATATTTCAAAGTATATTCTTTAAATTATCTGTTTTAGAATTACTGAGGCTTTTGTCCAATGAATCCAAATCTTTAGAGGTGGAGTCCAAGAATATCACTTCTTGTAACACTCACAGATGTGCATCTGAAAGTTTGAGACCCACTAATCTAGTCTAATTTTTATCCTAGTCAGAATGTGTCAGCAATATCTTCCAACAGATATCCCAAGTGAACCATCTCAACCCAGCATCCTGGAGCGAGCCAATCTCTACTTAAACACTTCGTTGAGGCATATCATGAGAGAATACTCATTCTATTTTCAGATGGCTCTAAATTCTAGAAAGTTCTTTCTTAATATCCTGTACCCCTAAACAGAATATTGGAGCCCTGAGTCCCTGGCCAAATGCCATCTCTCATACTTTTTCACACAATACTCCTCCAGCCTCTATCAGCGCCTTCACCATTTGAAAGACCAAGAACTACAAGCCTTGGGAACCTACCTTCCTCCTCATCAGGCCTAAGCCTGAGATGGAATGGCTGCTGGCCTCAGCTGCTGCCTCTGGTTCTGCTTTAGAGAAGCTGATACTTCTACAGCTTATGTTCAGGCTGACTTTGGAGACCAAAAATCTTATTCCAGATTTTTGTTTATCTAAGCAGCTAGCAAGACTAACTCCTAGCCTGGGCAACATGGTGAAACCCCGTCTCTACAAAAAATACAAAAATTAGCCCAGTGTGGTGGTGTGTGACTGTAGTCCCAGCTACTTGGGAGGCTGAGGCAGAAGGATTGCTTAAGCCAGGGAAGTGGAGGCTGCAGTGAACTGAGGTCACACCACTGCACTCTAGCCTGGGTGACAGCAAGACTTTGTCTCAAAAAAAAAAAAAAAAAAAAAAAGGAATAGCAAGAATAGCTTGTAATCCCAGCACTTTTGGAGGCTAAGGCAGGAGGATCGCTTGAGACCAAACTGCGCAACAAAGTGAAACCCTATCTCAACAAAAAGTAAAAATAAAAATTTAGTAGGGCATACTGGCATGCACCTGTAGTCCCAGCTACTTGGAAGGCTGAGGCAGGAGGATTGCTGAGCCCAGGAATTTGAGGCTGCACTGTGACATGATTTCATTCCAGCCTGTGTGACAGAGCAAGGCCCTGTCTCAAAAAACAAAATGAAACACACACACACACACACACACACACGTGTAAGTGTTCCATTATCAAACTAGGCTAATAGACCTCTCTCGGTGAGAAGCTGAACATTTAACACAGAGGCAGAAACCACGGGCCCACTTTTTTTGAGAGCTTAAATGGGGAAGGTTCTGCCATAAAATCATTTCGTTTCAGCCATATCATCAGTTTTGGGGAAGAAAAAGGAAGAGGAGGGTAATTCTGAGTGTTCTGAGGTAGTTCTAGATGCAGTTACTTCTGCTACTGTAATAAATAAATTCCCAAATTTCAGTGACTTAACATAGTAACTGTCACCTTCATGCAGGGCAATGGCTGTCGGGATGGGGCAAGAGACGTTCTCTCCTATAGTCACGCCAGGACTCAGGCTAACAGAGCCCCACTCTCTGAAAACACATTGCTTCCAAGGTCACCTTGAATATTAGCATTCAGCCAGCAGATAGAATGAGCCAGTGGCAGACAATTTTTAGGTTCATCCCCAAATACACAGTATACTCATGCATCATTTAATGATGGGGATATGTTCTGAGAAATGTGTCCTTAGGTGATTTTGTCGTTGTGCTTACACAAACCTAGGTGGCATGGCCTACTACACACCTAGGCTAGATGGTACAGCCTATTGCTCCCAGGCTACAAAACTACAGCATTTGACTGTACTGAATACTACAGGCATTGTAACACAGTGGTAAGCATTTGTGTATCTAAACCTAGAAAAGGTACAGTAAAAATATAGTATTATCATCTAATGAAACCACCATTGTATATGCATCCCCCCATTGACTGAAACGTCGTTACGCAGTGCGTGACAGGACATCACTTTTGCCTGTGTACAATTCACAGAACTCAGGCACGTGGCCACACTTGGCTTCTAGAAGAGCTGGGAAATGCAGTCTGTTTGCCAAGGAGGAAAGGAAAATAATGTGACTCAACCTATCCAAGCTTCCATCTACTGTCAGACAGGCATCTGCAGGTTGTGTGAGTATTATGGTGCCAGCCCGTCAGCAGACAAAAGCAAGAGGCCTCCAGGGTCTTTATTTCCTGGAGCGCTCTATGAAACTCTGTTCTGCCAAATGTGCCCATGGATCTCTGAGAATCTTCCTCTGGTCTTCAATATCCTTAAATTCCTAAGACAAACTGAACACTTTTTTGAGGAATAGTATTGCTACCAATCCCTTTCAAAAGTACTTCATGACATCAATTGTTATTGTTAGACTCTGTGTTTAAGCCAGTTTTATGGTATTCACTGTGTACGTCTCTGGGACTGTCAGATACACATCTTCCTGTATCCCAAGACATGAGGGCGGAGTCCCTTACTGTCTTCACAAAGGAAGCCTTGGTGAAATCAGGTGTGTGATTTTCTCTGTCTAGGAAAGCCGTGGGGTAAGGTACCAGACCTTCCGCATTTCCTCAACACTTAGCACTGTCACTTAGCAGGCACCCAATATAAGCATGTTATGTTGAATTCTATTAAATTGCTTCTGGGTTTAACAAGAGTCATTTAGTTTTGTAACTCTCTCCAAGTGAGACAGGTTCTCACTCTGTCGCCCAGGTTGAAGTATAGTGGTGCAATCACAGCTCACAGCAGCCTCAAACTCCCAGGCCCAAGTTATCCTCCCATCTCCACCTCCCGAGTAGCTGGGACTACAGGTGTGTCACCCCACCTAGCTAGTTTTAACATTTTTTGTAGGGGCTGGGTCTTGCTATGTTTCTCAGGCTGGTTTCAAACTCCTGGCCTCAAGCAGTCCTCCTACCTTAGCCTCCCAAAGTGCTGGTATGAACTTGCAGGTATGAGCCACCATGCTTAGCCTCTCTCCAATTTTTTAATTGAAATTTTTATTGAGACAGTTGCAGGTTCACATGCAGAAATAATGTAGAAAATCCCTTGTGTATTTGCTTTGTTTCTTCCAATGGTAACATTTTGCAAAACTGTAGTATACAGACAATCAGGATACTGACATAGATACAATCCACCAGTCTTATTCATATTCCCCTAGTTTTACCTGTACGTGTGTGTGGGAAAGTGCTATGCAATTTTATCACCGTGTAGGTTTGCACATCCACCGCCACAACCAAGATGCGAAACAGTTTCAATGCCATGAGGATCTCTAGAGTTGTCCTTTTCTTTTTTTTTCTTTTTCTTTCTTTTTATTCATTTATTTTTGAGATAGAGTCTCACTCTATTGCCCAGGCTGGAATGCAGTGGTTCAATCTCGGCTCACTACAACCTCTGCCTCCCAGGTTCAGGCAATTTTCCTGCCTCAGCCTCCCAAGTAGCTGGGACTACGGGTGTCTGCCACCAAGCTCGGCTAATTTTTTTTTTTTTTTTTTTTTTTTTGTATTTTTAGTAGAGATGGAGTTTCACCACATTGGTCGGGCTGGTCTCAAACTCCAGACTTCAATTGATCTGCCCACCTTGGCCTCCCAAAGTGCTGGGATTACAGGCATAAGCCATCTTGCCCGGCCCATTGCCCTTTTCTAACCACACTCACCTCCCTCCCACCCTTTCACCCTGAGTCCTTAACTCCTGGCAAACACTAATTTGCCCACCATCTATAACATGTTACCTTTTTAAAATGTTGTGTAAATAGAATTATGCAGTATGTAACCTTTTGGAATTTTTTTTTTTTTTTTTTTTGCTCAGTAATTCCCTGGTGAGTCAACCAAGTTGTTTTGCATACTAATAGTTGGCTTTTGTTTTTCTATTGCTGAGTATGCTATGTTATGTATGTACCACAGTTGGTTTAACCACTCACCTGTTGAAAGACATCTGGGCTGATTATAGTTTTGAACTATTACAAATAAAGCTACATATTCATGTACAGGTTTCTTCTATTTTTTATAGTTCTAGTTTTTAGGGAAATATTGTGACTGAAACTATCCATCAACCCTCATAGTCTGAAAAGTCCTGGTGCCTTCAGTAATAGCTACCTCTCATTCCCTTTGCCACCGCCCCGCCTCCTTTTTTTTGGCAGCACCCTCACTCCACCCCAGCATAGAGTTTAACCTGGCTTTATTGTCCTCATATGTCTTTTGTTGTGAAACATTTATTTAGTAGTCCAGTTTTATTTTGTACCTAATAAACTTGGATTTGAACCTTGGATCTCCTTTCTCTTGCTTACTGCTTTTTTTCTGGATCCTGAAACTTTTTTGCCCCACCCACTCTCACACTGAGCTCCCTGTGAGCCCCCGAGGTCCTCACTCTGGGCTAGGCCTCACCAAGGGAAAGAAGATCAGATACATTTTTGCCTTGACTTCATATTTACTAGGCAGAAACTCCTACTTTAGCCTGTTCATGGACACTCAGGAGATACCACTTTGCGTAAGCCACTAGGTCAAGATTTATTCAGTTTACCAATATTATTTTGCACCTGTACTTATGGAATATCATAGTTTACTTTGGAAGTAGAGCTGAATTCTGCATGTGCACAAAAAGACCATGATAGAGCAAATATTACCTGTCTTAGTTCACTGGGGCTACTGTGGCAAAATACCATAAACTGAATAGCTTATGAAGAACTGAAATTTACTTCTCATAGTTCTGGAGGTTGGGAAGTCCAAGATTAAAGAGCCAGCCGATTTGATGTCTAGTGAGGCCCTATTTCCTGGTTCCATAGATTGTGTCTTCTTGGTGTATCTTCAAATGGTGGAAGAGCAAAGGAGCTCCCCGGGGTGTCTTTTGTCAGGGCACTAATATCATTCATGAAGACCCTGCTCTCTTGACTTAATCATCTCCCAAGAGGCCCCAGTTCCTAAAACCATTACACTGGGGGTCAGCTTTCAACATATGAATCTGCGGGGAGGGTGGCGGTGGTGGGGGCAGGTAGGGAAGGAGACACAAACTTTCACACTATAGCAATACCCAAAGTATATGATTAATACGAATATAGGCTGGGCTCAGTGACTCACACCTGTAATCCCAGCACTTTCGGAGGCCAAGTTAGGGGATTTGCTTGAGCCCAGGAGTTTGAGACCAGCCTGGGCCACACATGGCAAAACTCTGTCTCTACTAAAAATACAAAAAAATTAGCCAGGTATTAGCTGTGGCATGGACTTGTATTCCGAGCTACCTGGGAGGCTGAGGTGGGAGAATCACCTGAGCCTGTTAGTCGGAGGCTGCAGTGATCCATGATGGTACCACTGCACTCCAACATGAGCAACAGAGTGAGACCCTGTCTCAAAAAAGATATTTTTTCTAGTACTAATATAAAGGAAGGCTCTAGGGATGTTCCATAGTCTCTATTCTTGTTTTTATACAGGATATAATTCACTTAGTTGCTTATATGAAGACCTAGAAGGTAAGGTTACTGAGGGACACCCTGATAGGAGAAGATTGTTCTTAGCACCAAAATAACACAGGGATTGATATCCAAGCTATGATAAGAGCCCTGCTCATGTGTCTGCCTGCCTGGTGCATACCTCCAGTCCTGATTGCTGGCCTTCATGTATATATGCTTGTTGGTAGAAGAGCTAAGGCAGAACCCACTTGTCTGTCATAATATAAAAGAGTCTTGGAAGATGTCTGGGGTCCAGGGTCTAAAACCCCTCGTGGCCTTTGAAACACCAAGCTCTGTGCCAAAGGGTGGAAGGCTGCCCTGCCGCACCACAAATCGAAGCTCAGAGCATAAAACCCCTCGTGGCTTGGATGGAATCAGGGCTCACGGCATGAAGCCCCTCGCAGCCTCTGGAATGTGCACAGACTTGTCGGTTGCTCTCCCAGGCTCGTAAACATGTTCTCCATTATCTCAAGCAGCAGAGCATATTCTATGTGTGTCAAAGAAAATGCTAAACCATCATAGCTATGCTTGATGCACTACTACCTTTCTACCCCCACATCCTTACGTCCTCACCACCTGCTTCTTTGATCACCAATAAATAGTGTGGGCTTCCAGAGCTCGGGGCCTTCACAGCCTCTGTACCAGCGTTGGCCCCCTGGACCCACCTTATGTACTCTTAACCTGTCTTTTCTCATTCCTTTGACTCTGCCAGACTTCGTAGCCCCCACGGCCTCATGTTGGGTCTGATCACCCCAACATATGTTAACTTTAGCTTACCTAAGAAATACTATAATTGTTCCAGATGGCCTCTGTATTACACGAGGAGGTAGGGCAAGAAAGAACAGTGCATACCTACTTTCCCTAAGCTACCTCCAATGATTCATTCAACACCCAGCAGTAGAATTCTCTCCTTCAGGATAGGTGTGAAGGCTGGATGCAGTGGTGATAATCCAACTGGCTCCAGCTTCAGTTGCTTGTTCAAGGGGAAAGACCAAGGCATGAAGGTGGCCTCACAGCATCAGATTACCAAGCAGGATACGCACCCCAGCAGCCCAGCCTGCGGTCAGGGTCATGTCCTTCTGCTGATCAAGTGGAGAGATGGATATAATATTCTAAAGATCTGAAGTCAGAGATAACTGAAATTAAAGAATAAAAAATGTGAAAGTATAGAATAGGAGTCTTGTGGCTTGAGAGCAATTCACATGAAAAAGATCTGGGGCTTTTTGTTAACAAAAAGTCCAATATGAACAAATAAAAATTTAAAATTATAATAGTTCTGAATAGAAATGAATTTTCTTGGTCCAGGATGGAAGGCTTCAGCTCAGTCTTGAAGGAAAAATAACATAAGACTTAAATATCTAGACAAAGAGGAAGAGAGAGAGCACTCCCAGTGGAGGGAATGACATGACTAAGCTGTGGTGGGAGGCCTCTGACACAGACAGGAGAACGTAAGAGATCTGCTTGACCAGTCAGGAAAATATCTTCTGGCTATTATCTCCCTCTGCAACAGATAAAAAAATGAAAATAAACTATTCTCACTACTATGGTCTGAATGTTTGAATATCCCCCTGTTCCATGCCTCCTCCCCCAAATTCGTATGTTGAAACCTTATCCTCAGTGGGATAATATTAAGGGTGGAATCTTTGGGAGGTGATTAGGTCATGAGGGCTCTGCCCCCATAAATGGGTTTACTGCCCTTCTAAAAGGGGCACAAGGCTGGGCATGGTGGCTCACACCTGTAATCCTAGCACTATATATATATAGTGCCATATATATATATACACACACACATACATATATATATATATATATATATATATATATATATTTTTTTTTTTTTTTTTTTTTTAAACAAAACAAAAAGAGCCATGAGGGAGCTTGTTCCCTATCTTCTACTATGTGAGGACACTTAGGGGGCACCATCTGTGAGGAAGGAGTCCTCACCAGACACTCAATCTTTTGGCACCTTGGTCTTGAACTTCCCAGCCTCCAGAACTCCAGAAATTTACTGAGTAGTAAATTTCTATTGTTTATAAATTACCCAGTATAAGCTATTTTAGTTTTTAAAAGCCCAAATAGATTGAGACATTCACTACTCAAGGGTCCCTAAACTTGTAGAAATTATTTCCCAATAGTTTTTCTGCATTTAAAAAAATAATGAAATTCTTACAAAAGAGATCCAAGTTGCTTATTTTAGTTTAAACTCACAGTGTTATTTTTATGGCTACAGCAGAGTGACTGCATGCTTCTTCATTAAAATTCCCAGAAAACCTTAAGCTTTGATAAATTTACACTGCAGGCCTTTGGACTTCTCTTTTCTTGCCTTGATTTTAGGTATTGACTGAATGTCAATATCTAAATGTCAAGTTGGATATCAGTCAGAGTTGGGGAACATTAAGTTGCTGTCATGCTAAAGGCCTTAGGCTGGGAAAGGGGATATTAAAAGATGATTTTAGATTATAGGATAGGGGTTCATGAAAGCATCTCTGAAAAAAAGTCCAAATCACCAAAAGTTGGATTATCCCTAAGGAAATCTCATTAGAAATGATTTTAGCTAGTGAGTCTACCAGTCAGGATAGTTGCCAAGTATTTGCTTCCATGAGCAAGGAGTTTGAAAAATTGACTTTAGATGGTTAGTCAGTCACTGATGCTCCTACAGAAATCTGCCAAAGAATCTTTGAGGCACAGAGAGCCACATGGCTGCAGAAGGCCTAATCCAAATTCTCAAAATATTAGGAAAATACATGAATAGGACTAGTAAATATACTGTTTATATTCCTTAGAGGTAACATTAACTATATTTTTTCTGTTGCTTTAGGAAAAGGCAAAAATAAAAGAGATGCCAGAAATGCATTGCTGTAAATAAACACCACTACTATTTGTGAAAAGATCAATCATTCACTCAACAAGCATTTATTAAGCATCAGTGTAAAGTTCTGGAGACACAAAGATGAATAAACCAAAGTTTTTGCCCTCAAACAGCTCATAGCTTAGAGCAGAAGACAACAATTGCAAAACCCTTTAAAGGGCAGCAGCCCCCAACCTTGCTGGCACCAGGAACTGGTTTCCTGAAAGACAATTTCTCCATGAAAGAATTTGCGGGGAGGGTGGTTTTGGGATGAAACTGTTCCACCTTAGATCATCAGGCACTGGATTCTCATAAAGAGAATGCAACCGACCGGTTGTGGTGGCTCATGCCTGGAATCCCAGCACTTTGGGAGGCCAAGGCAGGTGAATCGCCTGAAATCAGGAGTTCGAGACCAACCTGGCTAACACGGCGAAACTCTGTCTCTACAAAAAATACAAAAATTAGCTGGGCGTGGTGGCCTATACCTGTAATCCCAGCTACCCAGGAGGCTGAGGCAGGAGAATCGCTGGAACCTAGGAGGCAAAGGCTGCGTGAGCTAAGATCTCACTACTGCACTCTAGCCTGGGTGCCAGAGCTAGACTCCGTCTCAAAAAAAAAAAAAAAAAAAAAAAGAATGCAACCTAGATCCCTTACATGCAGGGTTCACAATAGGGTTCCTACTCCTATGAGAATCTAATCCCACTGATTATCTGACAGGAGGCAGAGCTCAGGCGGCAATGCTCACTTGTGTGCCCGTCACTTCCTGCTGCACAGCCCAGTTCCCAAAAGGCCACGGACCAAGCTGCAGCCTGGGTGTTGGGGACCTCTGTAATGTAGGGGCTATAATGGAGGCAAGCGTAAAGCGTGGAGAAGGTGCAGAGAAGGAAGCAAGTTTGGAGAGGATAGTCAGGGAAGGACTGATAGAAAAGACCTTTGGACTGCATCTCAGAAGATGAAGAGGAGTCAGCCAGTGCAAGCAGTGCATTCTGAACAGGGGAAAAGCATCCTGAAGCATCCCAGAGCATGAAGGTGTGCAACCAATTTCACAATTCAGTCAATAAGCTCTTCAGAGCATAACTTTTTTTATTTAGATGTTTTCTTTTTAAGTTCATTTTTCTTAACATTTCAGAGAAAGTGTGTGGGAGTAGGGTTGGAGTGTTACTCAATGGACAGTCAAAGCAATCTACCATTATGGAGTCTAAAGTACTTGTGATGAGATCTTCTGAATGTATTCTGCCAACCTAGTTTCCCTAAAGGAATCTTTGGCAGAATTGTATGAATGGGATCATGACCATTAGAAAAACAGCATTTTAAACTCTGGTCTTTATATCAAAGAAAAAAATATATTCTTTTTGAAAATCACTTAGTCAACTTTTGACTATTCAGAGAAATCAGGCTGAAGATTAGGATGACCAAACCAGGAAAAATAGGGAAAAGGAAAAAGGAAACAGATAAGTTAAATTTTAAAAAATTAGAATAAAGTAGAAGAATTAAAATCAAGCATTTTTTTACATTAACTATGAATAGACTCAATTTGCCAATTAAAGTCAGAACTGAGTGATTGAATTTAAGAAATTAAAACTGACCTGGCCAGGCACGGTGGTTCATGCCTGTAATCCCAGCACTTTGGGAGGCCAAGGTGGGTGGATCATGAGGTCATGAGATTGAGATGATCCTGGCTAATACTGTAAAACCCTATCTCTACTAAAAATAAATAAACAAATAAAAATACAAAAAATTAGCCAGGCATGGTGGCACATGCCCGTAGTCCCAGCTACTAGGGAGACTGAGGCAGAAGAATCGTTTGGACCTGGGAGGCGGAGGTTGCAGTGAGCAGAGATCATGCCACTGCACTCCAGCCTGGGCGACAGAGCAAGACTCCATCTCAAAAAAAAAAAAAAACACCAAAAAACAAAAACAACGACAACAACAAAAAACTATCCTAAATGGTATTCCTAAGAAATACTTGAAACACAAGGACACAAAGAAAGTTGGATGTTAATTGAAATGTATAAGTTATCTTAGAATGCACATTTGCTCATAATTTTAACTTCTTTCCTCCATCAAACTTCTTGCTTAAAATGAAGTTATAAAAATCAAATTAGCAGTTATAAGTACTACAAATAGTCATCTACAACAAAATTCTCTAACAGAAATATGAAGACTATGTCTTACAGTCAGGGTTTATTGAGGGATATAGAAATTACTTTTGATACTTCTACAGAGAAAATTTAATACAAGAAATTGGTTACACAAGTGTTGGAGGAATGAAAGAACAATAGGAGATCAATGAAGTCACGGAGATAATAATGGCAGGAAACAGCTGCCACTGCTATGATTGGGGAAGCAAGAGAAAAGTTGGGGCTCTCATAATCTACACGTTTGGAAAAGAGATATGGCCTTGGGTCTCGGAAAGGGGGTGCTGCCTAGCTGGTGCTGATGCCTCAGAAGGGGTGAAAGGTAGTTGATTCTGGGCATGCCAGAAAAAAGCTAGAGTCTGTAGCCAGCTGTCCCTGCTGGGATGAAGGGCTGTTTCTGGAGTGACACTGATGAATAGAGCAAACCTAACGGGAAGAAGGAATTCCCTTTTCCTTGTTTTAGTTCATCTGCGCTATGATAACAAAATACCCAAGACTGGGTAATTGATAAAGCACAGAACTTTATTTTCTCACAGTTCTGGAGGCTGGGACATCCAAGTTCAAGGAACCAGCAGGTTCAGTGTCCACTGAGAGCCCAGTCTATGCTTCCAGAATGGCACTTTCTTGCTGCATCCTCTGGAGAGAGGAACACTGTGTCCCCACATGGCAGAAAGTGGAAGAGCAAAGCATGAAGCCTCTTTTATAAGGTCCTTAGTCCATTCACAAAGCAGGGTAGCCCTCATGACCTAATTAATCTCCTCTTAAGGGACCCATCTCTTAATTCTATCATGTTGGCCATTAAGTTTCAACACCTGTATTTGGAGGGGCACATTCAAATCATAGCACCCCTCTTTCTGCCCTTTTTATAACATCTTCTCTTGGCAGAGCCCAACAAGAAGCCAGCTGGTAAAGAAGGGTGGATTTGGAGTTGAGATATTACAGGTAAATTACCAGTACCGTCCATCCCTGTACATGTTCACACATGAAAACACACATTCCTCTGTATATATTTGAACTTCCAAATCTCACCACTAACATCTTTATGCTTCTGCTTGACAAGATGCAAGTACCCTTGGTACAAATGAAGACACTCCAACACCCGTCTCCCCCACAAAAAAGAAGGCACGAAGTTACAGGAGTCATGGTCAGAGGACCACAGTATTTCTGAAGGATGTTAATTCTTCTGCTTTGGTAATAATCCTGCCTGCCTGTATAGTATAATATGAAGACTGTATTATAAAGTTAGCCAGTAAGAGGAAAAAGGAAGGATAAACAAAGAAATTGGTCAGGAAGAAAATGTACAGAGCTGTGAAAATCTTCATTCCTGTGTCTTCTCCAAATTCATAGTCGATATTTTTACCTCATGAAATGGCCCACATTTACTCTCAAATACCTGAATCCTCAATTGTCCTTTCTTTATTTGATTGCAGCTGCGTTTTTAACCAGCTTTTACTATTGGATACGTTCTAAGGGGTGCCCCTAGAGACTCCTCTGACTTCCAGACATAGTTGTCTCTGCCTCACTGCATGGCAACAACCCAATTTCTCCAGTATAGTTAGGATCCATCACCGCAGCCAGTTAAGTAACTTCTTTGCCTGTTGACCTACGATTTTTGATCACTTAATTCTCTGCTAGTCAAGAATTAAACGTGTGAAACTTTACTCTATTTACAAGCTAACAAGTTAGCTTACCACAGTTTTGTGGATACTAGTAGAATAAAAGTCCCCTGGATCAGACACAAAGGACTGTAATAAACAAAGGATTGTTTATTACTCAGAGGAATAGCAGTAGCCAGAGAATCTAGCATTTTTCATCACTTTTCTAAGCCCTAATTCCCATGGAACAGCATGAAGAAGGCCAGATGACACATGCACACAAAGTGGGTTTCATTACAGGAGAGGAACCCTGCATTTTGGTAATTTGAATATTTTATAATAGCCAGTGAGCATGTTCTTTATTTTGAAGAAAGACGCTATCTCTGGCTGTAAAAAAAAAAAAAATGTGATGTTTAGGCCAGGTGCAGTGGCTCATGCCTGTAATCCCAGCACATTAGGAGGCCAAGGTGGATGGATCATCTGAGGTCAGGAGTTCGAGACCAGCCTGACCAAGTGGTGAAACCCCATCTCTACTAAAAATACAAAATTAGCCAGGCATGGGGCTGGCGCCTGTAATCCCGGGTATTCGGGAGGCTGAGGAAGGAGAATCACTTGAACCCAGGAGGCGGAGGTTGCAGTGAGCTGAGATTGTGCCATTGCACTCTGGCCTGGGCAACAAGAGCGAAACTCTATCTCAAAAAAAAAAAAAAAAGAAAAGAAAAAAGTAATGTTTCTTCAAAGGCAGAAACTATATCTTCCAACTGTTCACTATATAATCATACTTGAGAAGACGGTCTGGAGCAAAGGGCAGTCAGTGCCTAACTTGCAAAACCTGCAGAAACCAAGAGAACTTTGGAGAATTGTGACTCAGCACTACTTACTTTATGTCACTGTTTGGCTCAGGACACACCACCCTAGAATGTCCTCTTTGGCATATTGATTATTAGCTGTTTATTTTGAGAAACTGCAGACAGCAGAGTAGCTCTGAAAAGCTGCCTTTCTGTAAAAGAAATTTACAACTATAAAGGAAATTTCTACGAGTGAAGGTATCTCTATCAGGAAGAGATTATTTAACCCAAGCTTGTCCAACCCACAGCCCATGGGCTGCATGCAGCCCAGGATGGCTTTGAATCCAACTCAACACAAATTCATAAACTTTCTTAAAACATTATGAGAGGTTTTTGCAATTTTTTTTTTAGCTCATTAGCTATTTTTAGTGTTAGTGTATTTTATGTGTGGCCCAAGGCAATTCTTTTTCTTCCAATGTGGCCCAGGGAAGCCAAAAGATTAGACACCCCTGATGTAACGTATATCGGGTTACTCTGGAGACAACCTTTATTACCTGAGATTTTTTTCTGCATAACAAGGCAAGCTTTATTTGCCACGCATTTCTTACCCTCACTCTCCTGTAACCTATTTCCACCACTCCCTAGAAATCCCAAGTTCCTCTTCCTTTCTGAAGGTCAGACTGTTTTATTATATAAGCTTCAATTACCTATTCCTTCGAGTCTCATGTTCCTGTGTAATTCTCATGCATACAAAATATAATTGAAATTGTTTTTCTCCTATTAATCTGTCTTATGTCAATTTAATTTGTAGCCCAAAGAACGTAAAAGGGTAGGGGGATGCCATTCTCCCAACCCCAGCTACATTAGGAAAGAGATACATAATAGACTTGCTCCAAGAAAATTCACTCTGTTCATTACCATAGGTTTATCCTTAATCCTAATTGTTTTGTGGTGAAGAGGGTGGACCACATGGAACTACAGGGTCTTCTTTATCCTAGAGAAGGTGTCTCTAAGTCTTACAACACTAAAACTTGGCCAAGTAGTCTTCTTTGCACCATCCCTTTAGGATCACACCAAAATTGTAGGTATGGCAGATAGGATGAGGCAAAAACAAAACGAAGTACCCCAAAAATCTAACCCAAACAAGAAAAGAAAGGAATGGAATGGACCTGCCTAGAGCCAAATCAAAGCCACTTCTCATCACTCCTTAGAAATCAACAACCATAACCTTCTAGCTGGCCATCAGCACTATCTTCTCCCTAGAGAAGACATTTGTTGTTTCTGTACCACTTTTCCTAAACTCCAGATATTAGAAAATAATCTCCATCTACCAAATTAGGAAGGGGAAAACGTCACCTTATAGAAGAATAAAAGCTTCTTCTATTGTAGTTAAAGGAACTTCACTGAAAATGGGACTTCTGTCGTTTTGCTGAGAGAACATCTGGAGAGATAATTTAAAACTGGGATTGTTAAGATAACACCACCCATGCGTGTGCCCTTTTGGACAGGGTTCTCATTCATTGCGGTTGGTCTGAGCCCGCTGGGAGCTGAGTTCTGCACTGAAAGGCATAATACGATTGCCTGACTTTCTATGTGCCTATGTCATCAATCAACTATGTGGTTGATGAAACTACATAAAATAATCACATAAACCTCTGATGCAAAGATCACAGCGACAAAAAGTAGTGAAATGAAATAGAGCTAGCACAAATTCATTCCTTTGTTTAAAACTTTAAGCTGGAGAGCTTGTGAACCCAGGGCATTGTCATTCAATAGCGGAATTTAACATTTACAACCAAACACTGGATTATAGCCATGCTAAAAGGTAAATATTCCAAGAGTCTCACAACTTAGAGTCACCTTAAACATGATTAGTTTCAGGGGTCACAAACTGACCATGAGCCATGTAGTACGTAGACACATTGTGTGCCCTACAGTTTGGATTTTTTTTTCAAATGGAATATGATAGCACGTTTAAGAATCAGAAGGTTTTAGGAGGATGGAGGAGGGATAGCATTAGAAGATATACTAATGTAAATGATGAGTTAATGGATGCAGCAAACCAACATGGCACATATGTACCTATGTAACAAACCTGCATGTTGTGCACATGTACCCTAGAACTTAAAGTATAATTAAAAAAAAAGAAAGAAAAAGAAATACATAAACTTACATACATACAAAAAAAAGAATCAGAAGGTTTTATATAAATATGAAGATTTCTGGCTTCTCTTGAAAAATCACAAGATTTTTCAACACAGGATTCACATACCTGCATGAAAACTGTCTACTGGTGCTGAGTAACAGTGGTGCTCTTTAGAAGAAATATGCACAGAACCCCCTTCTTCCTCTTGTGTCTCCAATGCAGAGGCCGAATTCCAGCCACCATTTGTCATGATACTGTCACCATTTTCCTAAAGCTAAGGGGGAAATGAAAGGCTTCTTACACTGGCCACTTCTCTCATTCATATTTTTTTGCCTTGCCTCTGTAGGCATCTGAGTGTAGGGCCTGATTTGGTTGACAGTACCCCATCTTGATGTGTGGGTTTGCATATAACATCTCCAAGTACCCCATCTTGATGCCTGGGTCCCCATATAACATCTCCAATCTATGCTTAATCACAGGCACTTCACCCTTCCTGAGGCAGCCACCTCCATCTTTAGTAAGCTGTGAACATTAGAGAGTTCTTCATATTGAACTGAAATGTGTCTTCCTCTAGCTTCCCCTGGTTCTAGTACTCTCCCTGGAGCCATACACCATAGTGAGCACTAACAAATAAGAAATACTGTACTAAAGTTTGTAAGGGACCTAGCTCAGTGCCTGGCATGCCATAGGTGCTCCATGAATGTTGTTGCCTTCTCTGCTTCTTATTTTTTTTTTTCCATTTCGCAACTTTTCAATGAACATTTGTTGAGTGCCTATTGTGTGCAAGACATTGTACTGGGAGCTACAAATAAAAAAAGATGAATAAAACACAGTCCCTGAATCCTAGACATTTATAATCCAGTAGACTGAGATTGATCAGGGTGCATTCTCCTACAATGCTGGGCAAAATACATGCACGGGACAGGACTCCCACACTAGGATGGGACATGCTACTCGATTTTTAGAACTTACTTAGTTACATTTATTGTGGGGAAGCGGGGGAGTCCAGGTGTGCAGTTTGAATACAGTCTAGAACCTAAAGGCTGGTGTGTACTTTGGGAACAGAACCACACTGCCCATGGCTCAGTGAAGATACATAATAAATTCGGTTTTGTATTAGGGAATTAAGACCTAGTCTTGGTATCAGTTGGAATACACCTTCTCTAATACTTTCATTTGAAAATCTTAGGAATGGGATACATTCTGAGATAGTAGCAAGCATAGTGAGAAAAAAGACAAAGAGAAAGGGCCCCGATCGTTTTTTAGTTTTGGTAGTTTACAAATAACATGGAAGACAGTTTCGAGGGTGGAGAGGCACCGGAGGCAGAGGCAGAACTTGGGGCCAGAGGTCAATACGCCGCTGAGTGGGGTCCACGTTGCTCCCCCTCACCCCACGCGACCTTAGCTGGAGCATGGAGGGTGACCTCAGTGTCTGACCTGGGCAACTAAAGATGTTTAAGGTAAGATAATTTACTTTAAAAGGAGGAATTCTGAGAAGTGGAGGGGATAAGAGGGTTTTTGTGGGGGTGTTTACGTTTGTTTTATTTTGTTTTTGAAACGGAGTCTTGCTCTGTCGCCCAGGTTGGAGTGCAGTGGCGCGATCTCGGCTCACTGCAGCCTCTGCCTCCCGAGTTCAAGCGATTCTCCGGCCTCAGCCTCCTGAGTAGCTGGGATTACAGGCGTGCCCCACCACCCTTGGCTAAGTTTTGTATTTTTAGTAGAGTTGGGGTTTTGCCTGATGTCAGGTGATCCACCCACTTTGGCCTACCAAAGTGCTGGGATTACAGGCATGAGCCACCGTGTCCAGCTTTGTGGGTTTTTTGTTTGTTTGTTTGTTTTGTATTTATGTAACTCTACAGAGAGTGCCTCCGCTCCACTTTACAGAAGGAGAGGAGGAAGCCTCTTGTTTTACTCTGCCCCAATTGCCCTTGCCAAAGATGTCTGGCAAAGGACGCGAAAGAGTGCCAGAACACAGCCAATCTGAGGAGCGGCACTAGGCAGATGAGCTTCCTGGCGTTGCAGAGGGAGAACCCAGACCAGGTCAGACGCCACAGCCACAGGCTACACCCAAGGCTGTTTCCCAAAGTGGCGCCTGCAAGGCTGCGGGTCCTGGACTGCCGGTTTGTTGAAGTACATTCGTGCACTGATAGAATGACGCCTTCAAAGAAAGAGTCGGGCATGCAGGCAGGGGTAGAGTGTGCGTCCGTGTGCACACTCTGTCTCCTGCACTCCACCTTTGCATCCTGGATACCTATACCACATAAAATGGGTAAGCTTTTGAATTTAAAAGTCAAGGTCGCAGACTTGCCTAGTCCTAAGTATTTTATTCTGCATCTTTTCAGGGTGGATAAACTGCCCTACCTTTGTATTTGAAACATTAAGAAAAACGCATCTCAGGTCTTTTTAGAAATACATATAATTTCAAGAGTCAGGGTTAAACTATGCATAAGATTGATGCCCACAAAGTGAACACAAATTTTAGTCATCTCTAAATAAACTAGATTCTACGTTTGGATCTAGAACAGGGAAAGCGAGCAGTCTAGTTAACCACATCTACATCCTATCCAAACTCCTCCAGAAATTTGTGTTCAAGTGCCACACTTGAAGAGGCATTTTAACTATTATTATTTTTCTTATATCTCTTCCTTTTCCAAATAGGAAAATTTAAGTTACTAATCAAACTGAAACTTGTTTCAAAGCTGGAAAAGAGAATAGTGAATTTGCCCAAAACATGTCATGTGGAAAAGGAATGGAAATTTGTTGGTGTTTGTCCTAGGCAGCATATCCTATAAATCTCTCTCACACGACTAAAAGCACGAGCACATGAAGATATATATACTAGGATATTTTCTGAAGCATTATTTTTTCTTCTGTTAAAATTTTTAGGCCTGGCGTGGTGGCTCATGCCTATAATCCCAGCACTTTAGGAGGCCGAGGCAGGCGGATCACCTGAGGTCAGGAGTTTGAGACCAGCCTGGCCAACATGGTGAAACTCCATCTATATTAAAAATACAAAACATTACAGGTCTGGCACGCACCTGTAATCCCAACTACTTGGGAGACTGAGGCAGGAGAATCGCTTGAACCCAGGAGGTGGAGGTTACAGTGAGCCGAGATTGTGCCACTGCACTCCTGCCTGGGTAACAGAGCGAGACTCCAGCTCAAAAAAAAAAAAAAAATTACATCTGTCCATTTCCATAATCAATATGTAACATTATTTTATATGCTTAATTTTTATATAGTATACAATTTTATTATGTGTATTTTCACTCAAGATTTTTAATATTGAAACATGTTACATATACATCTAGCCTGTCAGTTTAATGTTGGTATTCCATCATATGATATCACAGTTTACTGACTGATTCTTATAGCATGAAGCATTGTCTTTAATAGCAAAGAACTGAAAAAAAGTCTGCAAACAGAAACATTATTGAATAAATAATGATATATCTATATCAGAATATATACAGCTATTATAAAGAATGAGGGAAAGGCATTAACTTGGAAAGATGTCCATAACAAATTGCTAAGTATATATATTTTTTGTTAGAAATCTAAAAAATAAAACCTATATTATATACTCTATTTGCATGTGAGTTCATATAAACATGGAAAAACATTCCCAGTGGACAGCCAGTAAAGTGAATACTAACAAATTTACATGGCAGTGGATCTGGACGTGGGAGGAGGAGACCATACTGTGTTACTTGGTGTACTTCTCTATCAGCAGTCCCCAACTTTTTTAGCACTGGGTACCAGTTTTGTGGAAGACAGTTTTTCCATGGGGAGGGGGTGGTTTGGGGATGAAACTGTTCCACCTCAGATCATCAGGCATTGGTTAGATTTTCATAAGGAAAAGTACAAAAATTAGCCCGGTGTGGTGGTGGGTGCCTGTAATCCCAGCTACTCAGGAGGCTGAGGCAGGAGAATCACTTGAACCCAGGAGGCAGAGGTTGCAGTGAGCTGAGATCATGCCATTGTGTTCAGCCTGGGAGACAAGAGCAAAAGTCCGTCTCAAAAAAAAAAAAAAAGATTGTCATAAGGAGCACAACCTAGATCCCTCACACGCACAGTTCAGAACAGGGTTTGTGCTCCTATGAGAATTAAATGCCACTGCTGATCTGACAGGAGGTGGAGCTCAGAAGGTAATGCTTGCTCTCTACTGCTCACCTCCTGCTGTTCACTTCCTGCTGTGCGGCCGGTTCCTAACAGGCCATGCACTGGTACCGGTCCATAGCCCAGGGGTTTGGAACCCCTGTTCTATATTGTTCAATTTAACATGTATTACCTTTATAGTTTAAAATAGCAATAATAATAAAGCATTAAATTAAAAAAAAATTGTGAACAATTTTTGCTCCAGACTCTTCTTTTTAGATGATTGGTCTTAACATAGCATCTCCCAAACATTCCTTCCTTCCCATGCCCTCAAAAGTTCCAAGCTAATTCCCCATTCTTGTGCCAGATAATAAACTAATTCACACTAATGTGTGAATGGTTGATGTCATCTTCACTGTTACTCTTCACAGGGACATTTGAATTTTTTAAAGGGCTGTTGACAGGATGTAAGCGGTAACTTCCTTCATCTGAATGCTTCTCTAATTTCAGACAGAGTTGAGAGACTGGGGGAGCAGCTTTAGGGAAAGGAGTCCTTCTGGTAGCCCTCCCTCTTGGACACATCACAGAACACATACTCCAAGTACATGTGTCCAGTGTCCATCAGGGGAAAGAGTCACTGTATAGTTCCTTACAATTACAATTTCAGGGGTCCCCATTTCTTCCCATGTTGAAAAATTAAAAGGAGTTTCTACAGGTTCATCATCCTGTTCCAATGGAACCATCCAAACAGATTCTAAGAGGACGTATTTCATTTTCTTGGCAGCAAAGGCAGGAAGAGGATTTCAATTCTGTTTTCTTCCCCCTCGCTACACATAAAGTTCCTGAATCTACAGAGAAATCGATGATTGCATTTTTACCTTTCTCCTAGTGGACAGGCCACCTGGATTTATTCTGTGAAAATAAAACTGTTTGGACCATTCTCAACAGGCTGGGGCAAAGTGTCTCTTAATAATGTTAGCCATATCTCCTAAGCTGATGTTCCTGTCACTGCTAATCCCCCTGAAAAGGCCCTGACATCCCAGGTCCTGCTTCTGATGGTAATAGTAGTTACAGGCATGCATTGAGGCAGCGGCACATTCACGGTGCCCAGTAACTGCTCCTGGAAATGTTCCTGTTGATAGGTTGGTGTTTTTCAGCAGACTCATTTGGGGACTTTGAGTTGTGGTGAAGATGTGTGAAAATCATTTCATCTACATTTCAGGATTACTTTAAATTCTGGGGGGAAGTGCCACCAGCAAGATCCTCATCCCCACCTCAGCCTACTGAGACCCTCACTTAAGGTCTAGAAGGCATCTGGTTGGCCCGAGCTGGATCCAGGGATGTGTTCTTATTTCCCTTGAGCTCGGTGCTGTCTTTGGCTCCTCACTGAACGCTGCTGCTTCGTGGATGTCCCCACAACAGAAACCCCTTTAACAAAAAGAGAGAGCCAAGCATGTGAGGGTCATCACAGCATGCTCCACCTAAGAACAGTGTTCTCATCTGGAGTCGATTTTGTCCCCCAGAGAACATTTGACAATGTCTGGAGACATTTTTGGTCATCAGCACTGGGAGGTGGGGGAGCATGCTGCTGGTATTTAGTAAATAGATGTCAGGAATGCTGCTAAATATCCTACAATGTGAGGACAGCTCCCCACAGCCAGGAACTATCCAGCCCCAAATGTCAATGATGACAAAGTCAAGACACTCTGCTTTCATTCAGTCTATGGCTGGAGTGTAACTCAAGTCTCCAGGGGCACTAGAGATTTTCATGTACTTTACTCTCCATTTCAGAAACTAAACGGGACTGAGTGTCTCTTGAGTTCTATGATACCAAATTAGCATTAGAATAAAATCTTTCTCTGGCATTAGATACATCACCTTCAGAGAATATAAATGAGACATTTCTGAATCTGATTAAAGACATCCCTTTGGGTGTTATTGCAGTGTTGGACTAAACAAGGTAGAACAGTGTTACAACTCCTCTCAAGGGTTATTTCATCCTTTCAAGGAGGAATCTGTAGGCCACTTGAATTAGAGTCGTGTGGAATGCTTATTAAAAATGCTGACTCCCGAGCCCCGTCCTCCGCCTACTGTATCAGAATCTGAGAGTTCTACATTCTCTCCACCCTCACCTCATCAGCCTCCACCACACAGGAATGAGCAAATGCGTATATGGCTCTTAGAACACTGCCTGACATCCAACAAATGTTCATGATTAATACTATTTTATTTACCATGATCATTGCTGGAGTATAATTTTAAAAAATTGTGGTCTTTATTCCTTCCTAAGACCCTTGGCATTTACTGTTGCTTGTATGCTACTTACATGACTGCAGAGGCAACCTAGTTAGCTTCAGAAAAATTAACTGGTTTTTAATTTTTCTGGTTGCCAGAAAAATTAACTTTTTGATTAGAAGGTTAGAACTTTCAGCCCCATCCCCTCTCACACCTCTATGCACAGGAAAGGGGTTGGAAATTAAGTGCAATTATCAACAGTCAATGATTGAATCAACTATGGCTACATGATGTGTGGTGGACATGGATATACCGGGAAGGTGGTAAGCCTGCCCAGAAAAGACATGGACTCTCAGCACCCCAAGCCTCTATACTGTGCCCGATGCATCATCTTTCTCATTTGGCTTTTCCTGAATTGTATCCTTTATAAGTAAAGCATTTTCCTGAGTTCTCTGAGTCACTCTAGTGAATTATCAAACCCCAGTTGGTAGGGGGGAGTGTCATGGGAATCTCCAAACCGGTAGTCCGTTGGCCAGAAGTGTGGGTAGCCCTGGGACTTCATTTGTGGCTGACATCTAAAATGGGAGTAGGCCTGTGGTCCTGAGCCCTCAGCCTATGAGGTCTGTGCTAACTCTGGGCAGTTAGTGTCAGAACTGGATTGAACTGTTGGGTACCCAGTTGGTGCTGGAGAATTGGAGAATTTATTGTGTTGAAATGACATATTTGGTGTCAGAAACACACACACACACACACACACACACACACACACACACACAACTATCTTAGCCTAAGTTACAAAGAAACCATGGGAAGAGAGAATAAATCAGATACCAAGATAATAATACAATAAAATCTTTAATAATTTATAATATTAATAAAAACTTAATAGGATAACTTTTCAATAATATCTTCAGCAAGTTAGCATCTGTGTGGTGGCTCACACCTGTAATCCCAGCACTTTGGGAGGTCGAGTTGGGAGGACTACTTGACCCCAGGATTTCAAGACCAGCCTGAGCAACATAGTATCTCCACAAAAAAAATTTAAAAGTTAGCTGTGCATGGTGGTGCATGCCTGTGGACCCAGGCTGAGAGCCCAGGTTGAGAATGCAGTGACACTGTCTCAAAAAAAAAGAAAGAAAAAGAAATAATTTTTTTCTTCTTCTTTCTTCTTCTTCTCCTTCTCCATCTTCTTTTTTTTTTTTTTTTTTTTTTTTTTTTTTTTGAGTGTAGTGGTGCAATCTCAGCTCATTGCAAACTCTGCCTCCCGGGTTCACACCATTCCCCTGCCTCAGCCTCCCGAGTAGCTGGGACTACAGGCACCCGCTACCACTCCAGCAAACTTTTTGTATTTTCAGTAGAGACGGGGTTTCACCGTGTTAGCCAGGATGGTCTCCATCTCCTGACCTTGTGATCCACCCGCCTCAGCCTCCCAAAGTGCTGGGATTACAGGCATGAGCTACTGCATCTGGTCCTTTCTTTAAAAAAATGAAGTCTCACTATGTTGGCCAGGCTGGTCTCAAACTCCTGGGCTCAAGTGATCCTCCCACCTTGACCTCCCAAAGTGCTGGGATTACAGGCATAAGCCACCATGCCCAGCTCACTTTTATTCTAATTTCTGATTCCATATTGATATTGTGCTTAGATATATCAACTGTAGAGACCCTATATTCAAAGCAAGATATTTTTAAAATGTCAACCTCCCCCAAAATGTTCCAAGATATTAAAAGAGACATTAACTCAGAATCTTTATTTCATCAGGAAAAATTTCTTCTATAAACAGTTAGTAATAGTAACTCCCAAGGGCTGTCACTGGTACAATACTAAGAATATTGCCCCTGCAGAAATAAATGAATAACACATTTTTAGATGTTGGAATGATGTTATCTGCACATTATCTGTGGGAGGACAGAAAAGTTTCTACAGTCTCTGCTTTACACATCATTTGCTGCTGCTTCTTTTCTTTTCTTTTTTGAGATGGAGTTTCCCTCTTGTCACCCAGGCTGGAGTGCGGTGGCACGATTTCAGCTCACTGCAACCTCCACCCCCTGGGTTCAACTGATTCTCCTGCCTCAGACTCCCAAGTAGCTGGGATTACAGGCGCCCACCACCACACCCAGCTAATTTTTGTATTTTTAGTAGAGATGGGGTTTCACTATGTTGGCCAGACTGGTCTCGAACTCCTGATCCACCCACCTCAGCCTCCCAAAGTTCTGGGATTACAGGTGTGAGCCACCACACCTGGCCATCATTTGCTTCTCAGTGGCAGAACAACAATATGTGAACAGCAAGAGAGAAAATGTAAGATCAATTGCTTCAGGAAAGATAAATTTGGTACTGCAATTTAGCCACGAGGGACAAGTCTTAGTGGATAGCTTGTTCTTCAGCCATCAGAAGACTGTGGTCATCTGTTCGCTCTACTCTTTCTTCTCTGTGGATGAGGTTTTCCATCATTGTCTTCACACTACCTTGACTTTCTCTGGATTCTATTGACTTAGACAGATTACTGGCTCCTAGTGGACCACTGCGTCTGAGCAAATGCTTACTCTCTATTTAATTGTACCTGTCTTTACCTATTTATTCAGAGGAGCCAGCTGCCATGGACCCCATCCCAATCTCTTTCAAAGGTCACTCTACTTCCCAACCCAACGTATCCCACATTCCTAGAAGACAGAGGCTAGGGAGAGATTAGAAGAGAGAGATTAGGATGCCAGGATTAAAAGGCAGCTTGTTTTCTTCTTTTTCACATGTCAAATTTTTAAGTGTCATTACGCCAACTCACTTCCCAGCATGTGACAAGGACACTGCTGGCAGGGAACATCTCCCTTCTCTGACCCTCTTTTGCTCTTCTTAATCATCAGATATTGAAATTTTTATATTCAGCAAATGAAGAGGTAATTTAAACTGCTTACCGAGAGAAATTGAATGGGGGAAAGGATATATGTTGTTAGTAACCCCCCCCCCCCAGTTTAAGTGTTTTTAATTGTACATATAGGTTTTCTGTTAGAACATGACTAGAATTTTCTAAGGCAGCACGGCCTAATGGAAACATAATGTGAACCACATAATATAATTTTTAAGTTTTTAGTAGTCATTAAAACAACTAAAAAGATACCAGTGGGATTGTAATAACGGTATTTCTATACAGCTGCTCCTTCTATTTAATCTAACTTAAAATCCCATGTAACCCTCACATGTGGGTATGAACAACATTAACAGGAAATGCTAATATAGGGAGTCAGTGAAGCCGGGGTAGGAAATTGATGGTGTGATACCGGAAGTGATCTGGCAGGGCTTTGAAGTAATGCCAGAGGTCCTTCCAGGCAGTTCTCAACTTGCTCCTTGGCTGTTCTCCTGACACTTAAGTCAGAGCGTTCCATAGTTGTATTTTACAGAACTGTAATTGCACAGATTGGCCCTATTATGAGAAGAGAAATATCCAGAGCTCTAGGAAAACAATTGATGAAAACGGTATGTACCCAGTTAAGAAAATCTGCCCTCGAGATATGATGTTATGATTTACTTGACTCTTACTGTGAATTAAAGCACTATCTCAGAAGGGTTTGCATTTAGATAACTGTGATTGTCATTTGGCTGGCTTGAAGAAATTCAAGAAATTTAAGCCATTTTTGAGCAGAGGAGGAATTAATTTGGGGGGAAGTGTATCTTTCTGTTTCTCTGTTTGTTCTGGTAGGGGCCACACAGGTCATTCCATCAGGTAAACACTAACCGTGGGGCCCATGTGATTTGTTTGGCTTTAGAAAAATAATAAAGGGGCACAGTGAAGCAGAGGTGTGGAGCTGAGCACAGGTGATGGGGTAGAGGAAGACAGAGAACAAAATTTCAACAAATTGAATTTAAAGATCTCATTAGCTTTTATTAGCAATTATGAGTTGGTCAGCATCCCATTCATGAAATGGAAAGGCATTCCTCCAGGCTTGGCAGAACAGTCGATTTTTGTAAGGTAGCTTAGGCAAGAAGGAAATGGTGTCGTGCCAAAAGTGGGTTGGTTAACATCAGATGGCTTCAGTTAACTTTCCTTGTATGGGTTAAAGCAGAGAGGCCTTTCATGTTATGTCAGCTCATGTTGACTGGGTGGCTTTGGATTGGTTGCTGATAATCTCCTGGATTTTTTTTTTAATTGACCCATTTCTAAATTCAGTTTCATTATGTGGAACCTAGAACTTACTTCATTCTGATTTGGCCCAGGCTGATGGAGCCTAATGCAGAAATCAGTCCAAAATAGTGACCCCCCCTTTTTTTTTTTTTTTTTTTTAAAGACTGAGTCTCACTCTGTTGCCCAGGCTAGAGTGCAGTGGCATGATCTCGGCTCACTGCAATCTCCACCTCCTGGGTTCAAGCAATTCTCCTCCCTCAGCCTCCCAAGTAGCTGGGACTAGAGGTGTATACTAGCATGCCCAGCTAATTTTTGTATTTTTAGTAGAGATGGGTTTCACCATTTTGGCCAGGCTGGTCTTGAACTTCCCAGCCTCCAGAACTATGAGCAACAACTTTCTGTTGTTTATAAATTACCCAGTATATGCTATTTTGTTATAACAGCCCAAATAGACTGAGTCATTCACTATTTTTTTTTTAAATGGAGTCTCGCTCTGTTGCCCAGGCTGGAGTGCAGTGGTACAATCTTGGCTCACTGCAACCTCTGCCTCCTGGGTTCAAGTTCCCCCTGCCTCAGCCTCCTGAGTAGCTGGGACTACAGGAGCCTGTCACCACATCTGGCTAATTTTTGTATTTTTAGTAGAGATGGGGTTTCACCATGTTGGCCAGGCTGGTCTTGAACTCCTGACCTCAAGTGAGCCACCCACCTCAGCCTCCCAAAGTGCTGGGATTACAGGCGTGAGCCACCATGCTCAGCCAGCTTCAATTTCCAGCCCCTTTCCCTTGCATAGTGATAGGAGTGGTGGATGGGGCTGAAAGTTCTAACCTTCTAATCAGAAAGTGCTGGGATTACAGGCACTTTTGATTAGAAGTGCCCAGACCCATAAATGTCATTTAACAAGGGTAACTATGGTAGGCAAACCTCAAAGCGCAGTGTTGCATTTTTTGGAGATTCTCTAGGTAGGCATCCAACTCTGGGAAAACAGAGGAGGACCATCAATCATCATCAGAAAATAAATGTTCTAAAAAGCTGTCTCTGAGAAGTGTTGCTCTTTAGTCCCTTGCTCTCCATGCTGGAGTTGATGAGTGTGAAGTTCTTTGACAGTTACCTGTGCAGTAGAAATGGAAGGAAGAAGGTGCTCATTTACCTTTAAGGGGACAAAAGTGGAGCTTCACAAACAGATGCAAAGCAGCTGGAAGAGGGGTAGAGAGGAGAACTTTTGTTTAGAGAGTTTCCTTTTTTTCAGATTTACTTTCAATTAAGTCTTTAATCCATTTTGAGTTTATTTTTGTATATGGTGTGAGATAAGGATCTAATTTCATTCTTCTGCATGTGAATATACAGTTTTTCCAGCACTATTTATTGAAGAGACTCTTCTTTCCCTATTGTGTATTCTTGGCACCATTGTTAAAGATCAGTTGACTGTAAATACATGGATTTACTTCTGGGATCTCTGTTTCACTAGTCTACATGTCTGTGTTTGTGCCAATACCATGTTATTTGGATTACTATAGCTTTGTAGTGTATTTTGATATCAAATAGTATGACGCTTCCAGTTGTTTTTTTTTTTTCCTTCTCAATATTGCTTTGGCTACTCAGGGTCATTAGGGTTCCACATGAATTTTAGAATTATTTTTTCTATTTCTGTAAAATCACTGGAGTTTTAATAGAGATTGCATTGAATCTGTAGATTGCTTTATGTAGATAGTATGAACATTTTAACAATAATTCTTCCAATCCATAAATATGGGGCATATTTCCATTATTGGTATCTTCAATTTCTTTCATCAGTGTTTTATAATTTTAACTGTACAGACTTTTCATGTCAGTTAAATTTATTCCTAAGTGTTTTTATTTTTATTTATTTATTTTTGAGACAGGATCTTGCTCTGTTGCCCAGGTTGGAATGAAGTGGTGCAATCACAGCTCACTTCAACCTCAATTTCCTGGGCTCAAGCAGTCCTCCCACCTCAGCTTCCCAAGAAGCTGTGTCTACAAGTGTGCACCATCATGCCTGACCAAATTTTAAATTTTTTTGTAGAGACAAGGTCTCACTATGTTGCCCAAGCTGGTCTCCTGGGCTCAAGCAATCCTCCTGCCTTGGCCTCCCAAAGTGCTGAGATTACAGGTGAATCACTCCACCCAGTACTAAGGTTTTTTGTTGTTGTTGTTGTTTAAGGCTATTGTAAATGGGATTGTTTTCTTGATTTCATTTTCAGATAGGCTGTTAATGTACAGAAATGCAGCTAATTTCTTTATGTTGATTTTATGTCCTGCAACTTTACTAAATTTATGTATTAGTTCTTGTAGATTTTTGGTAGAGTATTTAGGGTTTTCTACATATAAGACCATGCTATCCACAGAGGTGATTTCACCTTAATGGAAAAGACCAAAGTAATTTTCACTCTTCCAAACCTTTCATAGTAATAAATAACATTTATTGAGAGCCCACTATGCAGCAGGCACTGTTCTAAGCACTTTACAGGGGTCATCACATCAAGTTCCCACAATAACCTGTCTCATGTGTCCATTTGAAGAGACCACCAAACAGGCTTTGGGTGAGCAACAAGGCTGTTTATTTCACCTGGGTGCAGGTGGGCTGAGTCCGAAAAGAGAGTCAGCAAGGGGTAGTGGATTATCATTAGTTCTTACAGGTTTGGGGATAGGCGGTGGAGTTAGGAGCAATGTTTTGCTGGCAGGGGGTGGATCTCACAAAGTACATTCTCAAGGGTGGGGAGAATTACAAAGAACCTTCTGAAGGGTGGGAGAGATTACAAAGTCCATTGATCAGTTAGGTTGGGGTAGAAATAAATCACAATGGACAGTAAGGGGTATGAAGGTTTCACTGAATATCAAAAGTCTGAGAAACTTCTTGGGTGATTTGACTAGTAAAGGCCGGTCCATTATCAGACTGTACACAGGTGGGAAGGCCAAACTGAGGAATTATGTCTTACAGAAGGGAAGAAATGACCGCGGTGGCCTTTTCAGACCCTGTGGGAAAGGTTTCTACTCATCCAGTGAAAGTGTCTGCCCAGACCAAGAGGTATTTTAGTTTCCTGACTTAGGGCATGTGAGTAAAGTCAATTTGCCAGTCCTGGGTGGGGGCAAATCCCTGAGCTTGATGTGTAGGGAAGGGAGGGGCCTGAATAATCCCTGAGAAGTAGTAGAATAGCAGATGGAACACTGAGAAGTGATTTCCTTAAGGATAGATTTCCACAATGGAAAGGAAATGAGAGGTTCTAACAAGTGGGCTAGCACCTTGTAACCTACATGGAAGAGGTTATGAAATGATGACAGAATAGAATGGGCCTGTGAGGCTGGAAGGAGATATTTTCCTTGGTCCAAGAACCATTTGCTTTGTGTTGGAAGAGATTGATAGGTGGAAGTTTCAGTGGGGGAGTAGGTGGGAGTGACCAATGACAAGAAAAACTGCCATGAGGGATAAAAGTTGGAATGCTAGCTGCTTTTTTTAGCTACCTTATCAGCCTAAGTGTTGACCTGAGTGATGGGATCTGATACCTTTTGATCTGATACCTTGCAGTGAATGACTCCAGCTCCCTTTGGAAGGAAAGCGGCCTGGAGAAGAGTTTTTATTAAAGAGGCATTAAAGACCCTTGCATAGTGAGGAAACCTCTTTCAGCCCATATAACAGCATGGTGGTGCAGGATATGGAAGGCATATTTAGAGTCTGTATAAATATTGATGTGTAGTCCTTTTGCAAGAGTGAGGGCTTGAGTTAAGGCAATTAGTTTGGCTTGCTGAGAGGTAGTGGAGGGAGGCAGAGTGGTAGCCTCAACTATAGGTGTGGAAGATACTATAGCATAGCCTGCCTTTGCTGGTGAATGGCGATTAGGCATGGTGGAACTGCCATCAATAAACCAAGTATGATCAGGGTGAGGAACAGAAAAGAAGGAAATAGGGGAAATAGAGTGAATGCCAAGTGTATCAGAGAGATACAGTCAAGGGGGTCAGGTGTGGTATCAGGAACAATGTGGGAGGCCGGATTGAAGTCCAGGCCAGGAACAATGGTAACTGTGGGAGACTCAACAAAGAGTCAGTACAGCTGAAGGAACCAGGGAGCAGAAAGTATATGTGTCAGGTGTGAGGAAGAAAATAGATTTTGGAAGTTATGAGAACTGTAGAGAGTGAGTTGAGCATAGTTTGTGATTTTGAGGGCCTCTAAAAGTATTAGGGTGGTGGCAGCCACCACACAGAGACGTGATGGCCAGCCTAAAACAGTAAGGTCAAGTTGTTTGGACAAAAAGGCTACAGGGTGCAGTCCTGGTCCTTGTGTAAGAATTCTGACTGCACAGCCCTGCACTTCAGCTGTGCATAATGAAAAGGGTTGGGATGAGTCAGGGAGAGCTAGTGTGGGGGCAGCCTCTAAAGCTGTCTTCAAGGAAGGGAAAGAGGAGTGGGGAAAGGATTTAGGATCTGTGGGGCCAGCTAGGTTTGCTTTTGTGAGTTTATATAATGGTTTAGTCAGGATGGTAAAACTAGGTATCCAAAGGCAGAAGTACCTAACCATGCCTAGGAAGGAAAGGAGTTGTTGTTTTGTAGAAGGAATTGGGGTTTGGGAGATTCGCCAGACACAATCAGCAGGGAGAGCATGTGTGTTTTCATGAGAATTACGCCGAGATAGGTAACAGATGAGGAAGAAATTTGGGCTTGACTGAAGTAATGGGGGCTGTCCGTGAGGCCTTGCAACAGTACAGCCCAGGTAATTTGCTGAGCCTGATGGGTGTCAGGGTCAGTCCAAGTGAAAGTGAAGAGAGGCTGGGATGAAGGGTGCAAAGAAATAGTAAAGAAAGCATGTTTGAGATCCAGAACAGAATAATGGGTTGTGGAGGAAGGTATTGAGGATAGGAGAGTATATGGGTTTGACACCACGGGGTGGATAGGCAAGACCATTTCATTGATAAAGTACAGATCCCAAACTAACCTGTAAGCCTTGTCCGGTTTTTGGACAGGTAAAATGGGGGAATTGTAAGGGGAGTTTATAGGCTTTAAAAGGCCATGCTGTAATAGGTGAGTGATAACAGGTTTTAATCCTTTTAAAGCATGCTACAGGATGGGATATTGGCATTGAGCAGGGTAAGGGTGATTAGGTTTTAATGGGATGGTAAGGGGTACATGATCAGTCGCCAAGGAGGGAGTACAGGTATCCTACACTTGTGGGTTAAGGTGGGGGGATACAAGGGGAGGATGTGAAGGAGGCTTCGAAACTGGGGAAAAGGGCGACAATGAGGTGTGGCTGTAGCCTAGGAATAGTCAGGGAAGCAGATAATTTAGTTAAAATGCCTCAACCTAATAAGGGAGCTGGGCAGGTGGGGATAACTAAAAAGGAGGGCATAAAAGAATGTTGTCCAAGTTGGCACCAGAGTTGGAGAGTTTTAAGAGGTTTAGAAGCCTGGCCATCAATACCCACAACATTATGGAGGCAAGGGAAACAGGCCTTTGAAAAGAAAGTAATGTGGAGTTGGTAGCCTCCGTATTGATTAAGAAGGGGACAGACTTATCCTCCACTGTAAGAGTTACCCAAAGCATCTGTGATGGTCCAGGGGGCTTCCGAGGTGATATGGCAACATCAGTCTTCAGTCACTAAGCCGAGAAGATCTGGGAAGGAGTCACTCAGAGAGCCTTGGGCCAGAGTTCCAGGGGCTCTGGAAGTGGCTGCCAGGTGAGCTGGACAGTCCGATTTTCAGTAGGGTCTTGCACAGATGGGACACAGCTTAGGAGGAATCCTAGGCTGCGGGCATTCCTTGGCCCAGTGACCAGATTTCTGGCACTTGAAGCAAGTTCCTGGGGGAGGAGGTTCTGGAGGAACCCCTGGCAGCTGAGGTTCAGGCGTTTGGAGTTCTTGTGTGCTGGAGATGTGGCTGGAATCACAGTGGAGGCAAGGAATTGTAACTCAGAAATACATTTCTACTTGGCTGCCTCTACTCTATTACTGTACACCTTGAAGGCAAGGTTAATTAAGTCCTGTTGTGGGGTTTGAAAGCCGGAATTTAATTTTTGGAGCTTTTTTCTAATGTCAGGAGCTGACTGGGTGATAAAATGCATATTAAAAACAAGGCGGCCTTCTGGCCCCTCTGGGTCTAGGGCGGTAAGGCATCTAAGGGTTGTTGCCAAATGGGCCATGAACTGGGTTGAGTTTTTACATTTGATGAAAAAGAGCCTATACGCTAACTGATTTGGGAGAGGTCGGATAAAGAAAAAGGAGCATTAACCTTGGCTATGCCTTCAGCTCCAGCCACCTCTTTAAGAGGAAATTGTTGGGCACGTGGGGGAGGGCTGGTCATGGAAAGAAACTGTAAGCCAGGCTGGGTGTGAGGAGGGGAGGTGATAGAAAGATTATAGGGTGGCGGAGCAGAGGCTGAGGAAGAATTGGGACCTGGCTTGGCCTGGCGAGGAGCAGCCTGGGGAGAAGGAGAGAGGTCAGATGAGTCTGTAGAAAAGAAGGATTCAAAGGACTCAGAGCTTAGGGTGGAGACTGAAGGAATAAACAGGAGAGAAAGAAGAAAGATTTGGGATGAGTCGCATTGGGAGCAGAGACTAGGAAGGGACCAATGTGTAAAAGAATGCCAGGACGTCAGGCACCTCAGACCATTTACCCATTTTTCAACAAAAATTATCTAGGTCTCGTAGGATGGAGAAATCAAAAGTGCCATTTTCTAGCCATTTAGAACCATTGTCGAGTTTGTGTTAGGGCCAAGTGGTGTTGCAGAAGAAAATAAGATGCTTAGATTTTAGGTCGGGCAAGAGTTGAAGAGGTTTTAAGTTCTTGAGAACACAGGCTAAGGGAGAAGAGGGAGGAATGGAGGGTGGAAGGTTGCCCACAGTGAAGGAGGCAAGCCCAGAGAAAAGAGAGGGTAGAGACATGGAGAGAAGGGGTAGGGGGTGCTAGCCCCCCAGGAAAGTGGAAAAGGGATGGGAGGTGCTTTCCCCCCAGAAAGTAGAAAAGGGGTGGGAGGTGCTTGCCCCTAGGAAAGTGGAAAAGGGGTGAGAGGTACTTGCCCCACCCCAGGAAAGTTGAAAAGGGGTGGGAGGTGCTTGCCCCCCAGGAAAGTGGAAAAGGGATAGAGACATGGAGAGAAAGGGTGGGGTGAGCAGCCAAAGCAGGTGTCCCCGCAACTGCCTTGCCACCAAGGGAATATGGGTGAATGACCAAGGCAGGCATCCCCATGGAGATCGGACCCCAATGGAATGTGGGTGAATAATCAGGCAGGCATCCCCACAATGATTAAACACCAAGGGAAGGCTGTCTTCCTGAGTCCGTGACCAGCACAGGAGTTTTGGGTCCACGGATAAAATGTGTCTGCTTTGTCTCTACCAGAGAGGAAAAAGAACTGGAATTGGAAGGGCAGGAAGATTGAAGGGTAGTGAGAGAGGCTGGAGAAAAGAGTGAAAAGACCACTTACAAGAATTAAAATTGGTGAGATGTTCCTTGGGCTGGTTGGTCTGAGGACCCGAGGTTGTAGGTGGATCTCTTCACAGAGTGAGGGTGGGGACCAGGGACTGATCTCCCAAAGGAGTCCCGCTGACCCGGGTTTCGGCACCAAATGTCTCACGTGTCCGTGGGAAGAGACCACAAACAGGCTTTGTGTGAGCAACAAGGCTGTTTATTTCACCTGAGTGCAGGCAGGCTGAGTCCAAAAAGAGAGTCAGCAAAGGGTGGTGGATTATCATTAGTTCTTACAGGTTTTGGAATAGGTGGTGGAGTTAGGAGCAATGTTTTGCAGGCAGGGGGTGGATCTCACAAAGTACATTCTCAAAGGTGGGGAGAATTACAAAGAACCTTCTTAAAGGTGGGTGAGATTACAAAGTCCATTGATCAGTTAGGTTGGGGCAGAAATAAATCACAATGGTGGAATGTCATCATCAAGGCTATTTTCACTTCTTTTGTGGATCTTCAGTTGCTTCCGGCCATCTGGATGTATACATGCAGGTCACTGGGGATATGATAGCTTAGCTTGGGCTCAGAGACCTGATTAACCCTTGCAGTTAGCACTGTCGTTATTATCATTTTGGAGATGAGGATTGCCCACCACTCTACCAGCAAGTGGCAGATCTAGAGTAGATAGGAGTGCTGTATTTGGAAGAGCACATCCCCTGGGGTAAGAGTCACAGTTCTGCCTTGTTCCTGACTAGTATATGAGACTCTGAGGACCTGGATGACTTCACACAAAAGTACAGAGTAGGCTGAGGGCTGAAATGCAATCACAGTTGAGATATTCTGGACCCCTTTTATCTAGTGTTTAAAAGCCCCACTCTCCTTAGAACAAAAGGAGTTTAAAGGGAGAAACAAGCAATAGAAATATTCTTTCTCTCATTTTTCTCATTTTATTATTTTCTAGATCAATAGTCCTATAATCTAAACTCTCTTAAGGAAAGAGGTTATAGGATATTTTGTAGAGGTCAACAATCTCTTGTCAGAAACGTTTTTGGCTGGATAATTCATAATTTAGAATTTTAGAAATTTTTAGAAAGGTTATATATTCATATATTATATTTTACACAATACCATCAGTGGAGCCTGCTGATGATATGGACTGAACTGTGTCCCCTCGAAATTCATATGTTGAAGCCCTGAACTCCTGTAATGGTTCATTTTATGGGTCAAACTGACTAGGCCATGGGGTGCCCAGATTAAACACTACTTCTGGGTGTGTCTGTGAGAGTGTTTTCAGATGAGATTAGCATTTGAATTGGTGGACTCAGGAAAGTAGATTGCCCTTGTCAATGTGGGCAGGCCTCATTCAACCCGTTGAAAGCTTGGTAGCACAAAAGCAGAGGAAGGGATTTGTTCTCTTCCTGCTTGCATGCTGGAGCTGGAACGTTGGCCTTCTCCTGCCTTTGGACTGGGATTCACAGGATCATAAGAAATAATATGGATTTAAATTTTTTTTATATAAAATTAAATAAAAATCAAACTTTGTCCTGTCATTTGTTTCATTAACATGAATTTTTGTCTAAAAAATTTCTGTTTGAGTAAATGTCAACAATCTTTCCATCATCATTGAAAGCATATTATTCCAGGCTAGCTATAAACTACCTCACATTAAGTAACATCACCAGATCATCTGCAGTGTTTTTCACCTGTATTTATAATATCATCATCATTATCTTCTGTTATCCTCATGCTTACTACATTTGCAACATTTCAGCAATCTCCCCATCACTGAAAATATACAGCTGCATCACTATCAATGATCACTATTTCTTTACTATCAGCTTCTTCTAACATCTTCAGCCAATAAAGATTGACATAACTGTTTTTTCATCAATGGCCCCACATATTTCTAAGTCTTTGTCAGTGGTTTTATTTTCCAACATTGGAGTAGCAAAATTCTGTGCCTAGCATTTATGAATGTTGATTTAATAATATCATTCTAAGCACTGGAAGCACAGTAAATGGTATCCTTGAGAATAACCTCCTTTAGGAAGTCTTAGATTCCTGGCTTCTGTTCACTGAAGCAAACATACACTTTGGAAAGAAGTGTTCAGACTTGCTTTTCAGTCTCTAAAGCTCTTTGGCTCCAAGGCTACACTCCTGATGTCATGTTACAAGGAAAAGAAACACTGAAAACATTATGCAAGAAGTTCAAGAGGAGGGTTTGTAAAGCCATGGTCCAGGAGTAACAGAACTTTACATTTTTCTTCTACATCAGCTTACTGGTAGTAAGCCCATATTGCTGGTACAAAGTGGTCGTTGAGTCATCATAAAGTAGTTCTCTAATTACTCATACTTTCTCGTTTGCACAGGTAATTTGCATATATCTTTCAAATTTCTTGGGTGTAGGCTTTCCTCAGGTACTGTCAATTTATCTTGTTTTAAAAACACAGTGCTGGCCAGGCACGGTGGCTCACGCCTGTAATCCCAGCACTTTGGGAAGGCAAGATGGGTGGATCCCAATTTTATTAAAATTTAAGTTATTTCATTTTAATAATTTACCAAATATATTTAAATTATTTTAAAAGATATTTGGGTTGTTTCAACATCATCGGGAGTGATTTTATTACATATTTGTAAGGTATTTTACTCCATGATGCTCTTAAATTCTGTGTGTTTTTTTCTATTTTAGTCTATTAGCATTAAAGCTCTTAAATTCTGTAGGCAGCTGTGATGGTTAAATTTTTGTGTGTCAGATTGGCTAGACCATGACCATAACCATGGTCATTGGCATTACCATTTGTTTGGACAAATACTAGTAGATGTTGATGTGAGGTATTTTGTAGATGCAGTTAAGTTTACCACCAGTTGACTTTAAGTAAAGGAGATTACCCTTGATATTGTTGGTGGACCTCATCCAATTAGTTGAGGGTCTTAAAAGCAAAAATAGATTGTTTTGGAGAAGGATTTCTACCTCAAGACTGTAATATAGAAACCTTGCCTGAATTTCCAACCTATGGAATTGCCCTACAGATTTCAGATTTACCAGCCCCCTACCACCACAGCCTTCTAATATTCACATTATTTTCAATGTTCAATTTCTGCAGTGTATAATAGCTTGCTTCATAACTGACAAACTAGTGGTATATGTTCGCTTCATTGTCAAATCCACTAAATTAACACATCATCATGATTTTTGCCCTTTGCAGTGTTTTCCTATTTTTCATTAGTTCTTAGTCATTGTTGCACAGGGAATATTCTACAACTTGCCATTCTGTTTTTTAAGTCATATATTGTTTTGATTCTGATACTGTATTTTTCAAGACAGATAGCAGGATCTGTCTTCTGTAATAACTTTACTTATTGTATTATTGATTTCAACAGGCACTTCCTTTTCTTCCTTTCCCTCTCTTCATTGTTACCTATAAGGGCAGCTTTAACTCTTCTCAAAGAGTGGAATTAACCCCGAATTTCAAAATAACAAAAATGTACACAGTAGACGTGATAGCGCTGAGTAGGGGCTCTGAGACATAACCAATGGTCAGAATGGTTTTTGCTGCTATGTGAGGCACACATGACAAAAGCCACACTGACAAAAGAGCTTCTGTTTTTCAGAGCCTTTTAAATTTTATAATTATAGAGAAAGGATTATGAATCTGTACCTGCCTCCTGCTAAAATGTCACACATTTTGAAATGTACTTGTCCTTGTTTGACTAAGCATTAAGACAAAGTGTTCTCTGAAACGAGAGCTCTTCTTGCCACCCACTTGTGTTACACATAGGACATTAATGAGGCGACTGTGATCTCATCCTCCTGGCTTGCCTTCCTTGGCTCAGATTCCAGAGAAGCAGCCGTCAGGGCCTCCAGATCCTTTGGGCTGAGCTGACTGATGAGCTTACCACGGGACTCACAGCTCCTTGCTGCTCCAACATTTTGAGTTCTGGATAAGCTAGTACCCCAAAGGAGTCCTTTTTACTACCAATACTGAATTCTCCAAGAGCTTCCCTCACTCTCTTAGGGCCTCTACTGCCCAAATGCTGGTCCCCGGTGAATATGCCTTCTCAGTCCCCAACTCTATGCCATCTGGTAGGAATACAGGGAGCTGGAGGGATTTATGGCTCAGGGATCCTGCACACCTGAATTCCATCTGTCCTGCAGTAAATGATATACACAGAAAAGGATGATGGGCAAAAAGGCATTTTCTATTTAGCTGGGCTCTGGCTCAGGCTCCAGTGTAGACTCTTGTGAACTGGAGTAGACCACATGCAACTTGGTGAATGTATTTTGCCTAGACCAGGCTCAGCTCTTAGGCTTTTGTCTCAGGCTCTGGCCCTGTAAAAGAAAAGGCATCCTGAAGCCTACAGCATGGCCACACCCTTCCCTGTTGGGAGTGAAATGAGAGGAAGTGGAGGGAGCAGGAGGAGCTGCTAAAATCTTGTCAACAGCATCTCTGTTTTTTATCTTTGACCCATTATTCAATAGGCTTAACATCCAGGCCCATCTTCTCTGACCTCTTAGGATAAAAAGAGCCCAAAGAGTCAGTGTCAGCAGAACGTTTTTCCACGAACTGACTGGTTTAACGTTTTCCACTAAGACTGTAAACCCCAAGAAGGGTTCAGTGACCCTTCTTGCCCTTGATCATGTTCTTGAGGGAAAAGCAAAGGTAGCAGGAATGTGGAACTCTGAGCTGCTTATGGCCAACCTAGGGGATGCTTTATGAAGTGATGGTTGATTAAATTAAAATGGAACAAGACTTCCTATAATCACAATCATCCTCTACCTCAGAATGTAGCACAAAAGATACCACTGAAGTCATTTGCTTCCTTGCTACCTTGGAGGAGAAACAAAAATCTCTCTAGCTTTGAGCTGTTGGCTAACTGAGGCAGTAAGAGGTGTAAACGCTTTGGAAACCTGGGATCCAAATAAGTCCCAACTTCCTTTTCACTTGTGTTCCCTTCTCTACTTCGGGAAGCAAATCGGAGACATTGAAGATGGTGGCACTGCCAAATATATCAGACCTCAACATGTACTCTATAGTAAAGGTTACCCTTCAACAAAAAAGAGCACTACCACAAAATACTTATTCTCATCTTACTCTCTGAATTAAAATCCTGACCTGAGGCACTTCTCTGTCTGCATTATTTTCAGAAGAGTCTAGATCTGAAATCTAATTATATTGCATATTAGAACACCAATAATGATGTTATTCCATCAAGCCCTGTCATACTTTGCAGGCCACATTCTTTTGGCCCAGATTTGTCTTCATTCATGTTACTTGAATCATCTTGATGAAATGCTCTGAATCTGTCTTGCAGAAAGTTTATTTTGATATGTGATCTGATGCAGACCTATTCTCAAGGTCTATTCTCAAGACCTTGGAAACTTACTGGTAATAGGCAAAGTCATTTGCTAATTGAAATTCAATCAATGATTAGCCAAGGATATTCTTTTGTTCAATTATCTTATGATAGCTGACCAGATGCAGTGGCTCATGCCTGTAATCCCAACACTCTGGGAGGCCAAGGCAGGAGGATCACTTGAGCCCAAGAGTTCAATACCAGCCTAGGCAACACGGAAGACCCTGTCTCAAACTGCCCCCACCAAAAAAAAAAAAAAAGAAGAAGAATTTGTGATAGTAGTCTGAAAAGCCACCTCTATATAATTAATACAAAATCTATTTTTGGTATTGGTGTAAGTGAAGGTTTAACACCTTCCATGAATTACAAGTTCAAGCAAGAGATGCTTTAATTTCAGCTCTTTACCTGGATGCCAAGAAATTGCCAGAATTTTCTAAAGCCTAATTTGATATTAATAATCCCATTTTACAGATGAAGAAACTAAGGCACAAAGAGGTACAATACAAGGCTCAAATTTATGTAACTATTAAAGCTAGTGTTTGAACTTAGAGAACTCACTGGTGGAAACTATGTTCTTAACCATCGTGCAAAACTGCTTCTCACTAAAACTCTACCTTGCCAAGGGCTCTGAGGCCTTCCATGATCTGACCCTTCACATTTCTTGGGTCTCATTTTCTTCTAAGCTCACTCTGCTCCAGTTGAACTCGACTGCTTGCAGTTCCTTGAATATTTCCAATACACCCCCACTTCAGGCCTCTGAAACTACTGTCCTCTCTTCTCCTTATCACCAGATATCCTCACGACATCTTTCTCACCTCTTCTGGTGTCTAATCAAAAGTCACCTCAACAAAGTAGCCTTCCTTGACCTCTCCATCCATAAATGAATCTTTTTTCCCCTGCTTTCTCACTGGCTACTCTTTTAACCTCCATTATTTACCTTCATAGCACTTATTAAATATTATATATTTACTGATTCTTTTGTTTATTGTATAGACCAGAAAATGAACCCATAGTGAAATTTGGTTTGGGTGGAGAATTTGGCTGTTGTTTTCACTGCTGTGTTACCAGCTCCTACAACAGACCTAGCACATAGTAAGCACTCAATAAGTATTTGCTTGATGAAAGAAGGGAGGAAGGAAGGAAGGGAAGACTAGAGTGAAAGTAAGGAAAATTAATTAATTAATGAAGATTATAACATTGGTTGGGTATTCAGTAAGTATTTCCAATCTCAATCACACTAGCATGTAACTTTCATTATTTCTTACCTGTACCTCGAAAGATTTCCTATGTCATTTCCTGAAGTGGCTAAGGATTCTAGCTCTTCCAAAGTGCCTAGGGATGGGCACAATATAAATTAGTTATTTGTTGCTACACTTACAAACTTTAGTATTTATTAAGCACTTAACAGGGCCCATGCACTGGGCTAAGCACTTTACACGGCTTATCTCACTTTACTGCCATCTTAGGGCTTTTGAATTTTAATAGGAAAGGAGTAAGGACGGTGTCTACATATGTGAGCCCTGGGGTCAGCCTGCCCAGACTTAAATCCTAGACGCGCATTGGGTTACTGTATGGCTCCTCTCTGCTTATCATCTATAAAGAAGATATATTAACTGTTCATATGTAACAGAGTAGTTCTAAGATTTAAATGAGATTGTGCAGGTGAAGCACTTGCGACAGAGTCTGTCTGGCACATGGCAAACAGTAAAAAATCTCAGCTACCATTATGACCACTTTCCAGAGCAGAAACTGAGGCTGAAAGTCAGTATACACCTTGTCCTAGGCCACAAACAACTGAAAAATAGGACTGAGATTTAAACCTGCTGTTGTTTAATACCAATGTTCTGTTTTGTTTTGTTTTTTGACTAGACTGCTTTTCTGTCTCTTTTAGTCTAGCTCTTTGTTCAAAAGTCCTCCAGGGAAGTAGGTACAGTGTAGAAAATTGTATCTGTCACCCAGGCAAACACGTGAGTAATGTGAGGCAAACACAGCTCACTGCAGCCTCAACCTCCCGGGCTCAAGTGATCTTTGCGCCTCAGCCTCTCGAGTAGCTAGGACTACAGGTATACCACCATGCCTGACTAACTTTTTATTTTTGTAGAGACAGGGTCTCTTCATGTTGCCAAGGCTGGTCTTGAACTCCTAGCCTCAAGCGATCCACCTGCCTCTGTCTCCCAAAGTGCTGAGTTTACAGGCACGAGTCACCATGTCTGGCCAACTTTCTTGACTAGTATTCTCTTTTAAGATATTAGAGGCAAGTGTTAAGAGGTTACACAGGGGATTGTTATATATTGGTAAAACTAGGCTGGATGGTGGTGACTTTGAGGTCTGTAAATATTTACGCGTCTGTCCCCCACCCCAAAAAAAATCACTTTTTCTCCCATGATGAATTGATTATCTAAATGTGAAAGGGAAAATAATTCTTCTAGAAGAAAGTTTACCAGAACACCTTTATGATTTGGAGCTAGGCAAAGATTTCTTAGGACACAAAGAACATTAGCCATAAATAAAATAAGTTGGACTTTATAAAATTAAGAGTTTCTTTTCACCAAAAGATATTAAGAGAAATGAAAAGGGAAGCCACAGAGTAGGAAAAGATATTTATGGCTGGGAGCGGTGACTCACGCCTGTATTCCCAGCACTTTGGGAGGCTGAGGTGGACAGATCACTTGAGGTCAGGAGTTCAAGACTAGTCTGGTCAACATGATGAAATCCCATCTCTACTGAAAAAAAAAAAAAAAAAAAAAATTAACCACGTGTGGTGGTGCATACCTGTGATCCCAGCTACACAGGAGGCTGAGGCATGAGAACTGCTTGAACCCAGGTGACAGAGGCTGCAATGAGCCGAGATCATGCCACTGCACTCTAGCCTGGGCAACAGAGCAAGACCCTGTCTCAAAAAAAAAAAAAAAAAAAAAAAAGGAAAAGATATTTGCAACACTTACAACCAACAAAGGTGTCTTAGCCACAATCTATAAAGAAACCTACAAGTCAATAAGAAAAAGCCAGGTGACTCAATAGAAAAGTGGACAAAAGACAGACATACACTTCACAAAAGAGCTCATTAAGATGATCAATAAACACAATAGTTATTTGTTTTTATTTCCATCAAGAATGTAGAATTCTCAACTAATATCCAAGTTTCAAAAAATCCAGAAAAGTCAATACTGTGCTGATGCTGTCAGATAATCAACTGTAGACAAGACAGTATTCATGCCTGCAAGGATCAGCCCATTGAAAGATAATGCAATGAAGTGCTAGGCATTAGTGTAAAGAAAAGGTTTAAAGCACATGGTAGTAACATAGCTTAATTCAGAATAAAGGAACAAGGAGTCCGCAGAGGAGGTGACAAATGAGCTGTGCTCTGCTGGAAGGGCATGAGTGGGCTGACAATGTGTACCTCCCGACATGAGGGGACTTGCAAGTGTTGGAAGTGGAAGGAGTACAATAGGAGCAAGTCTGACAATCCTCTCAAAGTGGCACCTTCTCAATGATTGGTAAGACGTGGGGCTAGAAACATCAGGGGTCGCTCTGACAGCACTCAAAGAATAAAGGGGTGGAAAGATATTTCCCCTGTCATGAACTTACTCCATCCCCCAGTGGAACAGATCCCACCCCTGTTCTGACTCTTGTTCTCCCGTCTCTTCTCCCTCCCCTCAGTTTCCAGCTGAAATAGAGATCCCTCTCGATGGTTGTACATTTTCTTCAGGGGTCGGGGTTGAGCTGCTATTATTACAGCCTGTTTGAGCTTCCTTCTTACTTCTTCAGTGAATTCACCTCTGTAGGTCATCAGCCTTTAGCCCCTGGGAACATCAGGACAGGTAGAATATGCATAATTTCAGCTAATTTATCCTGCCAGTGAGACACAACTGTGGCTTCTTTAAAAGATCTCAGTGTCAGGCTTCACAGAAATAATGAAAATACTGTCGGCCAGTTGGCAAGAATTTCAAAGCAGCCCGTTTATGTCTGGCGGCGAGGGCACCCGAGGTTGGCCTCCTTTGCTGTCAGCCATTCAGTTCAAGACAAAGAGCATGACTGTTCTTCTCTAGAAATCAGCAAAACTCTCCTGGAGCCATTTAGTAACAGGATTTCTTTAGGACACATTATGTGATCTTCCAGTATAAATAAATAATTTCCTAGCAAGTCTTAAATGGAATTGCAGGGACGCTCAACACAGAACCAAGCACAGGTATGAGATGCTCACTAACGTGTTTTGTTCCAGTTCATCTTGGACTGTAAGGATTTGGGTAGGCCATTTTTTTCTTTTATTATTTCTTTTCTTTCTTTTTCTTTCTTTATAACTTATTTTCTGAATCATTATAAATTGTAAACAACAGAAATTTCCTTTTCTAAAATTTCATTATGGTCTTACAGAGGGTAGTGGGTAACAGGGGAGAACTACAAAGAATTAATAAAGATTTGAATTGAATTTTTGAGGAAAAAAACTGAAAAAGTTCAAGAAAGTAGTCTAAGTTCTTCAACAAACAACAAAACTTATTTTTTTTAGACAGAGTCTCACTCTGTCACCCAGGACGGATTGCAGTGGCCCACCACCACACCCGGCTAATTTTTGTACTTTTAGTACAGTCGGGAGGGTTTCACCATGTTGGCCAGGGTGGCCAACTCCTGGCCTCAAGTGATCTGCCTGCCTCAGCATCCCAAAATGCTGGGTTTACAGGCGTGAGCCACTGTGCCTGGCCAACAAACTTTAAAAGCAGGTTACACTACACCATATGGAAAATACTACTGGATATCTGCAATATTAATATTGGGATGAATAATTCAGCCTTCATTTTTGCCTCTAGCCTGTGTGCACATTCTTTTTTTTTTTTTTTTTTTTTTTTTTTTTTTTTTTTTTTTTTTTGAGACGGAGTCTCGCTCTGTCGCCCAGGCTGGAGTGCAGTGGCGCGATCTCGGCTCACTGCAAGCTCCGCCTCCCGGGTTCACGCCATCCTCCTGCCTCAGCCTGCTGAGTAGCTGGGACCACAGGCGCCCGCCACCGCGCCCAGCTAATTTTTTGTATTTTTAGTAGAGACGGGGTTTCACCGTGGTCTCGATCTCCTGACCTTGTGATCCGCCCGCCTCGGCCTCCCAAAGTGCTGGGATTACAGGCTTGAGCCACCGCACCCGGCTCTCCACATTCTTTAGATGCATAGCTTCAGGCTGTGTTCTCTGGGTCCCTAAGGTTTTCCTGGGATTTCATGGAGACAGAGGTGTGCTGTGGTACTGAACTCAGCTCATCAGCTAGGCTCTGAACTCTTATCTTCCACTTAAACCACAACACCTGTGCTAGTATCTGCTTTACTATTGGTGTTGACAGTAAGATGTATTTTTAAAATATATTTAAGTCAGAGAGAGACAGGTTGGAAACCTTTATTGTGGATTATTTCCCTAATCATCTTCACAGAGTCTCTCAAATGAACCTGCAGCTCTTGAACTCACTGCTCCTTCAAACTGCCAGTACCACTCCTAGACTGGGGCAAGTAGGGCACCCATCTAAGGCCTTGAAGCAAAAGGGAGCCTTGTGTTTCAGAGTGCTTTCCACAACATTTTCTTTCTTTTTTTTTTTTTTTTTTTTTTTTTTTTGAGATAATGTCTCACTCTGTCACCCAGGCTGGAGTGGAGTGGCATAATTATAGCTCACTGCAGCCACAATCTCCTGGGCTCAAGTGATCCTCCTGCCCCAGCCTCTCAAGTAGCTCCGACTACAGCATGTGCCACCATGCCCAACTAATTTTTTATTTCTTATAGAGACAAGGTCTCACTATGTTGCCTGGGCTGGGGCTGGTCTCAAACTACTGAGCTCAAGTGATCCCCCTGCCTCAGTCTCCCAAAGTGCTGGGATTACAGGCATGAACTGCTACATTTGGCCCACTCCTCAACATTTTCTAAGTCTTCTCCAGTGCCTGGGACTGGCTGGTCTTTCAGTGGCATCCAGACAGGCCACCCCAGCCCACATGGTTCCTGGTTCTTGTTTTGATTCTTCAGAGTGTTCCCTGAAACTCTACCTGACATACGTGGTCAACCAGTTGCCCCAAGGAACTCTGAATCATGCTTCTGTGGGGTTGTTCTGGGGTCCTGTGGATGGGCCCCTCTTCCAGGAGGGAAGCAGTGTGACATACATGGGCCTGTGCATTGTCACTTGTTACCTTGTAGTGCCATCTCTGGTCTCCAGCACCCACGAGTAATGAGAGTGTTAACAGAATCTTTTACTACCAGCCCCAGGCCATGGGCACCCAAGATGGTCATGCCACACCTTTTACAGGCTAGGATAACACATATTAGGAAGTCCTCTGGGGTGACCGCAGTCCTGTTTCTTCTGAGAGCTTCTGAGGCTGTTGCTGCACAGCGTTGCCTCTATTTGATTGATATGGTGATGCTGTGCTCTCCCAGGTTGGTCTTAAGGTCTGAGAGATGGTAGATATTTCTTGGATGAATGGGATTGTACTTTTCCTGCCAAGCCTAGAGGTTCCTTTCCTCTCTTCCCTACAGAAAGCACTGTGGGAGGCAGGAGTGTGTCCAACACTAAAAGAGATGACATTCTAGGAGTGCAATGATTATAGCCTCGAGAATTCAAAAGAAGATATGATTGGAATATGTGTTAATTTACATTTGTGGTACAAAAGTCTGAACAATAAATTTAACATGAGCAGAAAATCAGATTATTGCTCACATTTTCCTGCGTGCCCTGGGTAACAGGTACATTTGTGGTCATCAAGGAAGCACCATAACAACCTCTGAGAGAATCACTGGAAACCAGCATTCACAGGCAGCATGATGGATGATGTCATGCATGTAATCAGCACAAAATAACTGGTACTAGGAAACTGCAAGAGGAAAAAGATCTATATTGTTTCTCTACAAATGCAAAGAGCCATGCCACTGTGAATAATAACTGCAGTGCTACTTTTTTCTTTCAGTGGGAGATATAAATTAGCCAGGAACAGTATATTTAACAATAAAGAGTATGAGGAGATGGTTCCTAGACCTGAATGGGAGCTGATGGGGCCATTACAAAGAATCTTTCAGTTCTTTCAGTGCACTGATTGGATAGCAAATGGCTATGTGTACCCTCTACCCATTTTCTAAATCTTTATCAGTTAATCATCTTTCATAGGTTCATAAATTTATAATACATTTCAAATCAAATTGATTATATAGACATGCTCCCCGCACCCCACACTCCAAATTTGCCCATAGACTCACACACCCTAGGGGTGTGGGACATGCTGAGCTAAGACCTTCACCATGTCTTGCCTAATCTTTGGTCCTAATTGGTCTACCTCCTTCTTAATCTCTTCACTTTCTAGTGTATTTCCCAAACTGCCAGAGTGTTCTTTCTAAAATGCAAATCTGATTAAGTTTCCCTGCTTGTAACCCTTCAATATCTAGGAAACCAAACTGAAATTCTTTATTTGGTATGTAATTTTCCTCATGACCTGGCCTCTCCTTGTCTGTTTTGTCTGACTTTACACAATACCCCAGCAGTGACTCTATGTTCTAACCCTGCAACAGGAAGTGTTCCACATCCTCAGTGTTCTTAAACATTCTTCCCTCTCTTAGATTCCCTTACCACTACTTGTCTTCCTGAATGATTCCTACATGTCGGGGAATACTCAGGTTCCCAGCACCACCTCCCTGAGTGCCTTCTCCCAGCCCACAGAAGGAAAGCAAAAGAAGTCAGTATTGCCAGAGAGAGGGGAGGGAGGAAGGGAAGGTGGAGTTGAGGTCAGAGGGTGTGGGGTACAGTTCACAGAATCCCTGAAAGGATTATATTCTGGGTGAGGTAAAAACACATTTGGTGTCTGCAATGAATTGAGCCTCCCCAAATCTACATGGTTACATAGTCCTTTTCTAACTCCCAATCCAGGCTGGCTCTATGACCCACTTAACCAACAGAACAACACAGAATTGGCGGCGATGTGCCTGTCTGGGGCCTAAGTCATCAGAAGGCATGATCGTTTCTGCTTTCGTGCTTTGGAGATCCCTGGATGCCATGTAAGATGTTCATCTACCCCGCTAGAGAGACCCTGTGAGGAGGCCACATGGAAAAGGAGAGGCCATGAGACTACACAGTGAGAGCAAGAGACTCAGTCATCAGCAGCCCAGCTGAGCCCAGCTTTCAGCTGTCTTTGCCAAGGGCCAGATATATGAATGAAGCTCTTGGATGTTACAGCCCCATCCACAGCTGCGTAAGAGTCCTGTGAGATATCCATCTGAGCCCAATCAACCCATGGAATCATGAAAAATAAAGTTTCATCAAGCTATTAAGCTAACTGATAGCTGAACTACGACTCAACAGGTGAGACAGGGTCCTGGCATCAAGCATCTACAAGAAAATGTTAGGTGGAGGATGTGCAGCAACTACTATTTGCAAACTCCAGTCTGGCATCATAAAGCAGGACTCAGAAACTGGATGGGCAGGCAGAGTGTACCACTACCAGGCATCTGGCATGACATTACACACGCTTCTTTGTTGACCTAGCCAAACTCTCCCACTTCCTGATCCATTCTCACCCCTGATCGAGAGAGATGAGAAGAGAGTTGAAAGATGAACACGTTCAGTGTGACATCTACCCATAGCTGGGACAGGCAGTAAGGCAAGGCAACCATCCAGCTGGCAAGAAGACTGAGGACAGGAAGCCAATATCTGATTAGACGTTACAGCAGAAATAGCCGAAGCTGATTACCAGTTAGTCCTTTGCTCTTCTGGTCAAGGGCACAGGTTCCATCCCAGTTAATTTGGCTTTATTCCATGGCCACAGACTGAACCTTTAACCCAGCCAGCTGTCCTAATTGGATGTCCTCCCTTCGTCTGGGAAAGATAGGACAAGACACAATGTCCAACTCACAGCTTTTCTCGGGGAAATGCTGTGTGTGAGTGGGTTTGTCTGTAACAGTGGCATCATCAAAAAATAACTGGGTTCTAAAATGCATCCACTCATCTCCTTCCTCCCCACAGCCCAGTCTAAATTTATTCATTTATTGGAATTCCCTATTTCTGTTCATAGGACCAGCAGTCTTTCCCCAGTCCCTTAGGTTTAAAACTTTGACATCACTTTTGAAGTCTCTCTTCTCTCTGTCCCAAGCTAAACTAAGATGGTACACTTCTGCAACGTCTCTTAGCTCTTTCCCCCTTTTCTATTTTCACAGTTCTAGTTAAGGTCTGCGTGACTCTTAAATGGAGACTTTCAATACTTCTTAATTAATATTGCAGCTTCTACCCTTTTTTCTCCTTTCTCCAATCCAACTTTCACATCCCTGCCTAAAATACCTTCTGATAATGTCATTTTCCAACACTCAGTTCATCAGTGCTTTTCTAATACCGGCAGCAGGCTTGCAAACTGGAAGACAGTCAGGTGATTTAAATGTGAGACACAAATGAGCGTAAGACACCAGGGTGCTGCGTAGCTCCTCCGGCAGGTGCAGAGTGTGAATCCTGCTGAAGGCATTTCCTGTCCATATTTTTATAGCTAGTGTTCTGACCAGACAAACCACAAAATTCCACAAAATAAAGGCCAAATTCTTCAGTCTAACATTTAAAGCTTTCCATGATTAGATTCCAACTTACTTTTCCAGACACAGAACTTTTAATGACAGTATGTAGGCTCAGAGACAGAATGTGTAGGGTACATGGGCCACCACACTTCCATCCCTGGTCCATGGAAGATATTCCCACTAATCGTAGGACCACTAATCATGGTCCTCTTTCCTGTTGGGCTCAGATACAGCCTCCAGATCATCCCCAAGACAGCAGCTATGAGCCAGAGGTGCTTAACATATTCATTAAAACCTATTTACCATTGTGTACAAGCTCACATCTGATCACTTTCAGCCCAGGCCGAATCCCCTCGGTCCACTGTACTGTGCTTGTCATGCAGACCAGAGGACTTCAGCATTTTGAAATAAACATCTCTGTTAGTTGGTTGTCTCTGACTCACTCTCAGCTACCACACAGGCTGCTCTGCTGTAGGCTCAGTCTTGTTTTAGGTGAGTTGCCCCCAGCTCGCTTCACGTCATGGAAGGAGACTGATCCTGATCCTGGAAGTTTGCTCCAGAGAGAGAGGCTTGGATGAGGGTCTCATCTTAGCTAAAGAAGATTGCATGACAAGCCCCCATCCCGGTACCTCTCCCCAAACCCCTGCAGTGGCAAATGCTGAGGGCTGATCTCAGAGAGACCCTACCCCACTGACGCTACTGTTTCAGATGAACCAACTCACAAAACAACTGGTGCACAACATCCAGTCTGTTCATGGCCACTGGCGAACGTCATTTGCTGTGTGTTCAAGCTCCCTAAAAGCCTTATAATCTAGGCCGCTGTTTGGGCTTGGCACAGTAGTGTATGTGGCTGTGGGAGACGTGTATACTATACGAAATGCCCAAATGCCCATGCCACACAGAGTGGGTGGCAGGATTTCCCTTTGAGGAGCTCTATGTGCATTCCTTCAATGACTGGGGGTCTACTTCACTTTTTCCCATTCCACTGGGGCCTGCACATTCCAAAGAGCCCAGTTCTCCTCTCTGTTTGGCAAGACTTATTCTTTCTCCTAAAGTAACTGACTGTCTTATTTGTTTTAAAAGAGCAAGTAAGACAGATGCTAATAATATCACACAGACTAGCTCAAAAACTCAAGGGAGGCCGGGCACAGTGGCTCACACCTGTAATCCTAGCACTTTGAGAGGCTGAGGCCGGTGGATCACAAGGTCAGGAGATTGAGACCATCCTGGCTAACATGGTGAAACCCCGTCTGCACTAAAAATACAAAAATTAGCCGGGCATCATGGTGGGCGCCTGTAGTCCCAGCTACTCGGGAGGCTGAGGCAGGAGAACAGCGTGAACCTGGGAGGCAGAGCTTGCAGTGAGCCGAGACCGCGCCACTGTACTCCAGCCTGGGTGACAGAGCGAGACTCTGTCTAAAAAAAACAAAAACAAAAACAAAACAAAACTCAAGGGAGGGGAAGTGGGGAAAAGAACCATTATTTTATAGTTGATGAAGCCAGTTTGTCCTATGATCCTCTCAAGAGATCAGAAGCCTGGTACTTGCCCCAAAGGCTATCACACCTGCTTTGTGTGGATATCATGCCTTAAAGACAGGCTTGAATATAGCAAAAATTTAATATGATGGAGGTCTCCTTTATGTGCCACCCTAAATGCTACTCTGATTGCCTGCATAGGTTAACATGCCTCTTGCAAAGCCTTAGAATGACTGAGTCATTGGGGCAACCATGGCTAGACATGCAGCAGGTGTGACCGTTAATTTTTGGTGTCACCAAATGCTGCACCACAACTGGCAGCCCTGATCGCACAGACCTCCATGGTCTTAGCCTACTGAGTATCTTTCGTCTTTTCAGAATTTCTGGGGTTGATTTTTTTTAAACTTAGGAATAAATTCTGCTATGGACTGAATGTTTGCCCCCTCCCCCGCTAAATTTATATGTTGAAGCCCTAATCGCCAATGCGATGGTATCTGGAGTTGGGGCCTTTGGAACGTAATTAGATCATGAGCGTGGATCCCTCATGAATGGGAGCAGTGCCCGATAAGAGACATGAGATGATCTCTGTCTCCATCACGTGAGAACACAGCAAGAAGGTGGCCTTCTGCAAATCAGGAAGAGAACCCTCATCAGACCCCACATCTGCCAGAACTTTGATCTTGAACTTCCAGCTTCCAAAACTGTGAGAAATAAATTGTGCATAAACCACCCAGTCCATAGTCATTTGTTATAGCAGGCCAAAACTGACTAAAAGTTTCACACAAGAATTAGTTACATGTGAAGAGAAGGAAAGAGATAAAACCTGTGCTAAGGACTGGTTTTCCAGGAAAAGAGTGATTATTTCCATCCATACAGAGGTGGAGGGCGGGCATTATATGCATGACAATTCCCCCTCAGAATGAGGTGTTACTGTTGATATTTATCTTTAACAAAGACAAAGACACTGGTGAGATGGTGTTTGCAACTGAGGTGGCTTCATGGAAAAGGCAGAACTTAGTGGGAACAAACCTCTTTCCACTACAAGCTTGTTAATCATTGAGGATTCACCTCAACTGCAATTATAGAGTCAATTCCAGCCTGAGGTAGCCAAGGCCTCCCATCTGATCCCTGCCCTGGCTCAGGACACACACACTTTGCCCTGGGCTAGGGCCAGGTGGGAGGTGCTCATTAGCCTCGATGTCCCCAGACTGCAGAGGATTGCATTTTATAAAACTAATGAAGGATTTAAAGATAATTTTTCACTATTTTTCTCTAATTGATATAATCACCTTTTTGTGAGGAAAATACAGTTTAACCAAAGGAAGATACTATGTCACCTCTACACCTCTACAACTGTTAGATCACCCATAGCATAACTCAATTAATGTAACATAGCAGCAGGAAGGAGTCATGCCTGAAACAGCCTCCCAGCTGAGGCTCTGTTGGCTAAGGAGGGGGACAATGGCTGATAAGGTGGGGACAATGGCCGATGAGGTGGAGACAGATTTATGCTATTTAACAAGATGTTTGCAAAACAATGATCTAGTAAATACACTGGAAACTTACAAAACTACGTTCCTCTCCTGATCATTGTAGGGATTTTAGGGTGTTTTTTAAAATAGTTAAAATCTTATTAGGAAATAAGAATATTCAGAAAAGACTGAAAAACAAATCACAAGCTATTATGAAGAATTAATTAAGAAAAAGCCTAGCGAGAAGGCCGTAACATAACAGACATACAGCGGACCCGGGAACAACTCGGGTTTGAATGTGCGGGACCACTTAGACGCAGATTTTCTTCGGCCTCTGCCACTCCTGGGACAAGACCAACTCCTTCTTCCTCCTCCTCCTCAGGCTGCTCAGCGTGAAGACAAGGGTGAAGATCTTTCTGATGATCCACTTCCATTTAATAAATAGTAAATATATTCCTTTTTTCTGATTTTTTAAATAATATTTTCTTTCTCTAGCTTATCTTATTATAAGAATTCAGTGTATACTACATATAGTGTACAAAATGTGTGTTGTTTATGTTATCACTAAGACCTCCAGTCAACAGTAGACTATTAGTAGTTAAGTTTTGGGGGAGTCAAGTTATCTGTGGATTTTCAAGTGCTCAGGGGGTCAGTGACCCAAATCCCAATGTTGTTAAAGGCTCAACTATGATTTCTTTCATGGCATCAGTAGTCAATATCTTGATACTTCTAGTTTTCTCAAAGCCACCTTTTACGTTCATCATCGTTCAATTTATTTCCCAGCAAATATTTAAGGTTCTTATTTATTGTCATATATAAAGTTACAGTGCATCTCCTGTGTTCTGTCTTATCCTTCATCCCCCTAAATGCTGCTTTAAATGGCAGGCCAGGGTGTAGGGCGTTTGATGTTCTCTGAGTTAGCATGAGTTCTGAGCTGTAAATAAATCATAAATGTACTACACAATTCATGAATTATTTATTTTTGATTATGCTTTCTATAGAACACTATGTATCAAAATCAAATTCAAATACTTTAATCTTAGGTGATTTCATTAAAATCTTGGTGATTTCATTAAAATAACTGGTTATCCAGCCTTGCAGAAAGGTTTGTGTGTGTGTGTGTACTTTGTTTTTTTTTGTTTTTTTTTTGAGACGGAGTCTTGCTCTGTGCCCCAGGCTGGAGTGCAGTGGCACGATCTGGGCTCACTGCAAGCTCCGCCTCCCGGGTTTACGCCATTCTCCTGCCTCAGCCTCCCGAGTAGCTGGGACTACAGGTGCCTGCCACCACATCTGGCTAATTTTCTTGTATTTTTAGTAGAGACGGGGTTTCACTATGTTAGCCAGGATGGTCTCGATCTCCTGACCTCGTGATCCGCCCGCCTTGGCCTCCCAAAGTGCTGGGATTACAGGCTTGAGCCACCGCGCCCGTCCTGTTTTTTTTTTTAAATCTATGTCTCCATAAAGGTTCTGACCAGCTGGAAGAAGTAACAGTCTTCCCCATACTTACTTATGCCACAGAGGTGATGGATCAGGCCACAGAGAACACGAGTAGCTTAAAAAAATCGAGTCCTGGCCAGGCGCAGTGGCTCACGTCTGTAATCCCAGCACTTTGGGAGGTCGAGGCGGGCGGATCACCTGGGGTCAGGAGTTCGAGACCAGCCTGGACAATATGGTGAAACCTCATCTCTACTAAAAATACAAAAATTAGCTCGGTGCGGTGGCACACACGTGTAATCCCAGCTACTTGGGAGGCTGAGGCAGGAGAATCGCTTGAACCCAGGAGGCAGAGGTTGCAGTGAGCCGAGATTGCACCACTGCACTCCAGCCTGGGTGACAGAGTGAGACTCTGTCTAAAAAATAAAAATAAGGGAAAATGTTCTCCTGCTCTCTGGGTTCCATTAATACCTGACTTTTTTAAACTTTAATTTCAAAAAATTGACATAAAATGTTATGTACTTATATACAGCTTTAAATCAAAGTATCTCTCTTCTCTGATACCCTAGGAAACAATACCTCCTGCTTCGGTAGCATTTTCTAATAGTCCTTGCTGCCTGTAAAGAAGTGAAAGTTGACTCAGAATTAAAGACTCCTGTCTTCTTTACCACCTTCTCTTTCTCTCTTGCTTTCTAAGTTGTTTCTAAGGGTAAAGATCCTATTGAGGCCTGATATACAGAGAACTCCAGTAAGACCAACCTATGCTTTGGAGGAACAGGTTCTCACATCCTCTGTGATGTGCGTCCCTTGGTGGGTTTGTGTTGCAATGTACCTGCTGTTCTGTAGGTGGAAGTCTGGGGGTGGGGGGGTACCCTAAGGTCTGGAGGATGGGGAAAAGATGGAGGTGGGATAGGAGTTACCCCAGGCAGTCTGGATTAACCCTGCAGACACAGAGACCTCCAACTTTTCATTCATTTATTCGTTCTGTTTAGTGGCAGACCACCTGCTACATGCTGAGAATTGTGCTCGGCTCTGAGGGATACAAAAAAGAAAGACCTGGTCCTCTGCTTTAAGGAACAATACTGTGGGAAGATGGCCATGCAAATGAACAATCACACATTAAACGCATTTTTATAAAGGAAGTCTATACATGAAAGCAAGGATCTAGAAATCCTTCATTCTGTTCAGTCATTGTTTTTGTATCATAGGGAAGGGGGAGGAATTGGTATGAAATTTTATTTTGGGAGGAGGCAAATTGTAGCCAGAAATACACCAGGATTCTAGTCCCAGGGCAAGATATTCTGCTGTTTGGTCTCCAATTTCCTCATCCTAACATGATGGCGTTGACCAATGCACTTCTGGGGTCACGGTCAGGAAGGAGGGAAGTTAGCCAAACTGACTGAATCCTTGGCCTGAGTCCTAACCCTGGCCTTTTATTGGGCCTCAGTTTGTCTATCTTTCCTGGGCCTCCATTCTCTGACTATTAAATGGGAAGAATATGTACCTCTCAGGATTGATGGGGGATAAAGAAGGAATGTGTGTTCTCTTTCCTCCTTCTCCTTTTCATTCTTACCTATGATTCTATGCATGTTACTCCATCATTATGTTTCATGACTCAGAATTGTATATATTTTAGAACAGTAACATGGTGAATATACTGCATTTAAAATAGCATACCCAACTGTGTCTGCACCCCATAATCAAAACTTTTATATTTTAGTATCAAAGCATATAAATATTCAACTAGATGGGATAAGTAAAGGTCTTAGGTAACCTCATGTCATTTTAGGTCAGATTTTGCCACCACATGAGTTTTTTGCAATCTCATAAGAAAACTTTTTTTTTGACAGCTCTTTTGATTTTGATAAAAAATTATGGACTTGTAATAACAATTTGGTTCACAAAATAATTTTGCAGGAGAAATAACTCTTTCATTTATGTTTAATTCCAAATGAATGGCTTCTCGTTAATCACTCTTGGTCCTCCCTTTGTGGCCCTGTGCACAGCGCGTGAGAATGGCATGAGGAGGACGGTGATTACCCAGATTGGCAAACTTGAAAAAAAAAAAACCAGGCATGCTCCCCTCAGCTTCACCGACTTTACTCTTGGAAGGAAATTGGTCATTGGCTCTGCTGTGACTCTCTAATTTGCTACAAATCCCTATTTCTGCCTCAGAATTTATTATTACTGGTAATAACAATCATGATATTTTGGCCTCTTTCTGTCACCCTTTGTTTTATTTCTCAGTTAAGAACTCAGATGAGAAGAGGCCTGACTCCTCAGAAAATAATTTAGTCCTTGAGCAATTTCATTGCCCACTCAACATTTAACTGAGCAAATAAAACAGGGGCATTTTGATTGAAAGAAATATTGTATACCTGTAGAGAGGATTTCGGTGACTTTGGGGCTCGGACTTGGGTGTGTAAGCAGGGCCTTCAATTGTGGCCCTTTGTAATGGTTTGTATTAGGCCAGGCAAGGTATTATAGCAGTGCATTTCACCATGGCAGGCAGGGCAAGGAGGGAAAGAAGGAGGGAAGGGAGGAAGAGAGGAAGGGAGGAGGAAGGGAAAGGAGGGAGGAAGGGAGGGAGAGAAGAAGGGATATAATTCATATAGTACCTGCATTAGACTAGGAATTTTCTCATTATCAGTAGAAGTAGAAACTTTCAAAATAATATAAAAAACCACTACCTCATAAAGGGTAAACAAATGAACATCCTCAGCTGTCTTTAGATACAGCCAACTGATCTCAACCTGGAAGCTGTGGTATTGATATATAGTTGGTCTACTGGCAGTCTCACCCTTACAGCTGGACCAATGGGGCCTTGCCTCAAAGAGTCCTAGAATTTGGGACTTCTTCCTTGAATTTTTAGTTTACCTCTGGTGATTGGGGCCAGTCAAGGCTGGCAGTGCCATCTGGACAGGGTACAGCGAACCTGGATTAGACTCACACCTATGGGGACACATGGAACACTCTTGCCTGGCCTCTATGCCAGAAGGGCAGCTTGGCCAGCAGATATTTCTTGCACAGAATCACATGAGATTGGTCCACAAGAATGATGCTGACATGCTGATTTGGAGTGGTTCCAATTGTTAATATAGACAAGAGCTCTGCAAAAAATATATATTTGTGTACTTCCACACACACTTACTGTCACCTGCCTACTGGTTCTGTTCTTCCATGATTCTATTATTCCCAAGAAAGAAGACACAGGAAAGTCTACCCAATCAGCCAAGGAAAGAATTACTGAAATAAACATACCACATTTCACAGAGGGCATTAAAGGACTCAAAAAGTATATCTCAAATTTGGAGCAAAAAGAATTCTGAAATTTTGCAGGGGAAGTATTACCTGAGTTGTAGAGTACATCTGAGATCAATCTTGGCCAGACTGTGACTGATTCAGAGAGAAACTTGAAAGACAGATTGCAAAATTTCCCTAAAAATGGAAACGTAGGACTCTGGTTGACTGAATAAAACTATGGTCTCAATGAGTAGGAAGTGGGAGAAATAGAAGGCAGAATAAAGAAAAAAGAGTTTAAAAATCAGGAACTAGTAGGAGACAAATATGTCATTGTTCTGGGAAGATGTGCTGTCAGGAAGGGCAGGAAGTGGAAATTGGGGGCTTCAGTGGTTTTGTTACAAGTAGACAAACAGCCCTGGACCCCAGGCCTCTCCATAGCGTCTGTGCCTGTGAGGAGAGCACAGCCTACAGGGGCTCCCAAGTTTGAGAGGCGGGTGGCTTGTTGGAAATGGAAATGCCGGGGTCCCAGTGCCTTAGTCCTGACTAGTAGAATTCTCAGGGACCCAGTAACCTGCCTTTAAACAAGCTCTCCAGCTGATTCTGACACAGATGGTCTATAGACCACACGCAGAGAACACAGGCATAAAGTCAGGATTCTTTTCTAATGATTACAATAAACACATGTTGTAAATGCAAACACAAGCACTTTCTCTGGTCCCAAGGTCAAATTCCAGGCCCCTGCAGAGTCTGCCTTTGGGCCCCACACACCACTCTCTGCCCAGGCCTGCAACCTAAAGTCTCAACCCTCCTTTTTGATAGGTCCCCAACCCCTCAAGCTGCCTGGTTGGTAATGAAGCCTGTGTTTGGGTGGAAAGGCTATTTTTTTCTCATGCTCTTCTAGAACACTGTGGGTTTTTTTTCCACCAAAGAAGGGTAGGAAATATATGAAATGTGTTGGTTCAGAAAGGCAGAAAGTACCAGAAAGTTGACAGCACTTGAGTATAAGAAGCAGCTTCATTTTTGTATATACACTGCAAAAGATGTTTTAAAAATACCTCCCCCAAGCAGCCAAAATGTCATTCCTTATATACCAGTGTTTGCCTATAACAAACTAAAATGATTATGAAAAGTCCTATAATAATTTTCCTATCATCGTTCTTTGCTTCCATCCCTTGTCTTGAATATGGAGCCATCCCAGGAAAAGGGAACAGTAGTATCAACTGTTCTGTGGAGTTGGAAGAGCTTTGAGATGGAAGAGTCAGGGTGAAATAATGGTATAGAAGCAGTTTACTGTTGTCATCCACAGAAGATGCTCTAGGGATACTGGAGATGAGAAATGAAATTGGGTGAGGCTTGAACGTGAGTCAAGATTTGTATTTACCTTGGTAGTGACAGGAAAACATTGGTAGTTTTTAAGGAGTCATATGACATGATCAGAGCTGAGCTTTCAAAAAAATTAACCTGGCAAGATATGGAAATGGGATGGATAGAATGACAGAGTGATTGAGATGGGACAGGAAAGCAAGAGGTCATTGCAGTAATCCAGGTGAGGGGCTATGAAGGCTGTGATGGAGAATTGGTGGTGGCCATGGATGGTAGGAAAGACATGAAGGAAATTAGGGAGTGGCTCCTACAGGGCTTAGACCTGCATGGATGTGAGACAAGAGAGATTTCTGAGGGTCAAGCCTCGCTGACTGGGGAGATCATAATGCCATTGTAGAAATGGGAAATAGTGGAAGAGGAGCTAGTTTAAGATTGACAAGTTCTAAACTTGAAGCTCAACTTGATATCTGGATTTGCAGCTAGACAGCTGTATCAGGATAGAGGAAGGGCCTAGAGAAAAAGGGCAAAGTTGCCTATTTCCATTGCTTGGACTGTCCCTTGGTAGAGATCTCAGGAGTGGGGAGGAGAGAGGGGCTGAGCTGTGCCAATAGAGACAGAGAACTGGAGTAGAGGGAGGCAGAGAATGTGGTTCAGCCCAGATATAAAATCTGAAAAGAACTGGATTTGAAGAATTTTCTGGTTTACCTGGGATATTTTCTCCAGTACTCTGTTGAGCACTAGGCCACCATATCTTTACCAGGACCTTTCAAGATTCCCATCCCATGAACTTTTCTCAAAAACAGGAAGGTGTGCATTTAAGAGCCATGTAAATATCCTGAAATATCTTAGATTTAGAGAAACGCTTTAGACCTGGCTGACTTGGGCAGTATTTCTTAATCCTTCTTGGTCTCAGTTTTGTAGAAAGAAAGGAAAGAAAGAACGGGAAGGGAGGGAGGGAGGGAGGGATGGAGGAGGAAAGAAGAAAAAGAGGAAGGAAGGAGAGAGAAGAAAGGAAATTAAGAGCCACTTCATAGGGTTTTGTGTGTGTGTGTGCACACGTGTGTGTGCATGTGTGTGCAGAGGAGAAATGAGATAATGCATAATAAAGCATACATACAGTGACTCGTAAATATTAAGCCTTCAATAATTATTAGTTTCCTTTTCCTCTGCCCTGTGTGTTCAATAGCAATTCCCAGCAGAAATGGGAAGCCCTCGGTAGACCAGCACGGAGCTAGAGTGTGAGGGTCTGCTTTCCAGCCCTGCACCAGCTACTGAGTAGGTTATGACCTTGGGCTAGTTCCTCAGCTAGGGCCTTCTGTCTCAGTTTCCACACCATTAAAATAAGAGAGCTGGCCTAGATTAGTGTTTGCTAATTTCTACCACCAAGTAATTTTTTAAAAATAGTATGTATTTAAGGTGTACAACATGATGTCTTAACAAACATACATAATGAAATGGTCACTACAGTCAAGCAAGCAAATTAGCATATTCATCATCTCACATAGTTACTTTTTTTTAGTGTGGGTGGCAAAAGTACATAAGGTCTACTTTCAGTGAATTTTCAGTATACAATACAATTCTATTAACTATAGGATAGTTACGTTATACACTAGATCTCTAGATTTCTTCATCCTGCATAACTAACTTTTCACCCTTTGACTTCTGTCTCTTCATCTCCTAACCCCTGTTCTATTCTGTATTATGCATTTGAGCTTTGTTTTTCTTTTTAGATTGCACATAAGTGAGATCATACAGTACGTTTCTTTCCATGTCTGGCTTATTTCACTTAGCATAACGTCCTCTAGGTTCAACCATGTCACAAATGGCAAGATCTCTCTTTTTTAAGGCTGAATCGTATTCCATTGTAGACATGTACCATACATTCTTTATCTATTCATTCATCAATGGACACTTAGGTTGTTTCCATCTCTTGGATATTGTTTCCAGATCTTGGATATTGTGAATTATGCTGCAATAAATCATGCTGCATAATTATAATGCATAAACACGGGGGTGGTTATTTCATTTCCTTTGGTTATGCACTCATAGGTGGATTGCTGGATATATGGTATTTCTATTTTTAGCTTTGAGGAGCCTCTGTACTGTTTTCCATAGTGATTATACTAATTTACATTCCCACCAACCACATACAAAGGTCTCCTTTTCTCCACACTCTTGCCAAAAAGTGCCTCGTCTTTTTGATAATAGCCATTTTAAACAGGTGTGAGATAATATTGCACTGTGGTTTTGATTTGTATATCCTTGGTGATTAGTGATGTTACCACCAAGGAATGCTTTCATCCTTTCTCATGCTTGCTATCTTTTGAAAGAATTTTTTTAACCAACCAGAAGTTATTAAATAACTGATTCATTTCCTATGTGATCACCAGTGTTACTAAACTGGGTTAATATAACTATTGCCCAAAGAAACTTGTACAGATTTTATATAAGAAAATATGCAACAGCTATTAGGGGCTTAAATTAAGAAAACCAGCATGCGGACACTATTATAACCATACTGGAATGTTAAATTCTAGGTTGAACACCACTAGACAAGTTAGTCTTAATGTTCCCTCTAACACTCTCTGAACCCATAAGGTAGTGTAGAGTTTCTACTGTATGCCTTTTGGAGGAGTCAGTAATTTGTTTTGCCCTTAAAGGTAGCAATTTAATGTAGTTAGAAAGATAAAGCTAAAACAGAAACCAATTAGAGACCTATTAAGCACTAAACAGCATCAGAATATTTAATACAATAAGCGATCAGAAAAGAGATTTAGTGTGGGCTGGGGTAGTCAGACTTGATCAATGTTGAGAAGAGATAGACTTTCTCTGGTTCTTTAATGATAATTACATTTTAAATAACCTGAAAGAGCAAATGAGGGCATTTAAAGATTGGATAAGAGGACTTTATCATAGGATGCAAAGAAGAGAAGCCAACAGAAGAGAATGAATGCTCTAATTTTTCCAATGTTTCTTTTCCCAAGATAAAAAGTGTCTACTTCTTCACCCTTACTTCTGGACTCAGAGGATAAAATCCAAAGTGTTTTGTGATTTAAGTCACTTTCCTCTCCAGTTTCATTTCCAGCCACTCTGTCTCCCAAACTCCATACTCCAGTCATCTCAGAAGATGGCACCTGATCCAAGTTTCTCAAGCCCCAAACCCTAGGAGTCTTCTTGATTCCTTCCTTCCCCTCCAGCTCCTCTCCTCACCAGCCAATCTTCTAAAGAGACCTGTAGACTGCATCTCTATAATTATATTTATAAAGTACAAATCTGATTGCTATTTCTCTGCTTAAAATATTTAGCAACTCTTCATAAGCTACAGAAAAAAGTCAAAACCTCTCGTGGTGCCATAGCAAACTCTTGATTATCTAGTCCCGACCACTTTTCTAATCTCATCTCCACTGGTTTCCTTCCCCCGAGGCTTGATAGAATGTGTAGAAATTCAACTGCTAGAGAAATCACTGGAGGCAGCAAGACCAAGTATTAGAGGATAAGAGCTTAAATTAAGGCAATAGTAATGGGGATAATAATAAGAATATGGATTTGAGAAATATTGAGTAGAACAGAGAAAACTTAATGACTAGTTAAATATAAGGATAAAAAAAGGCAAAGCTGGGATGATGATGATGACAATGATGATGGCAATAAGTAAATGACACCGAACATTTTTCTGTGCACTTACTACGTATAAAGTTTTGTTTTTGAGTGTTTACATGTGTTGACACATTACATTTTCAAAACAATCCTATGGGATATAGGCTGTATTTATCCACATTTTACATATAGGAAAACTGAGGCACATAAGTTTAATAGTTTATAGAAATGCACACTGGGTACTTTCACACAATCTAGCTTTAAAACCATGATGATTAAGCACAACACAAAACTGCCTCCTTTGCCTTGTCAGACTGATTACCATCTCCTCAACATGCCATACTCCTTTGAAACCATTGTCTTCCCATTCCTTCTGTGTGAAATGCCCTTATCCTTTCCTTTGAATGGAAACCTTCTTTAGGACATATCAAATGTTACCTCCTCTGGGTAACCTTCCTCCAGCAGAGTTCTTTATCCCCTATTCTGTTTATATTATGCTATTTGCATAGTTCTATTGGGGAATATATTATACTATGTGCAGATTGGGGACATATATTACACTATGTGCCCATTACTTCTTAGCACATCTATTCCCACCCATGAACTAGACTATGAGCTCTAAAAAAGACAGAATCTATGTCTCATTTATCTCTCAAGTCCGAGGATCTAGCATATTTCCTGAGCCATAGGAGGTACTCAATGCTTATAGAGTGAACGAATGAGTGAGTGAATAAATGAATAAAAATATGGCTGGGGACGGTGGTTCACACCTGTAGTCCCAGCACTTTGGGAGGCCAAACCAGGTGGATAACCTGAGGACGGGAGTTCAAGATCAGCCTGACCAACACAGTGAAACTCCATCTCTACTAAAAATACAAAAAAATTAGTCAGGCATAGCAGTGCGCACCTGTAGTCCCAGCTACTCAGGAGCCTGAGGCACAAGAATTGAACCTGGGAAGTGGAGGTTGCCATGAGCCAAGATTGCACTGCTGCACTCCAGCCTGGATGAGCAACAGAGCAAGACTGTTTCAAAAAAATGAATAAAAATGTGGAGGTGGGAATTATCCACTCTGCCATGTTACTAATGGTGCTGATGTGAGCTCTTAATGCAGAATTGAGACAGATGAACATCAGTGGAGGGACCAGAAGAATCAAGTGGACAGGTTAGAGATAAACTTGAGACTGGCATTACTGAAGAGGTTAGCAAAATGACACCCAGAATAGCCAAGTAGGGGATGTCAAAAGTCTGAGGATGCAACTGTGGGAGATAGCTGGAATAGGAATGTCTTAAGATCAAATCTGAAAGGAGGAGCAAACAGATGTTACTCATGTCTGGGCACTGGTTTCAACAATTCCCCTGCCATTAAATTCCTGGAATATGGCTGCTATTGACTTATTCCCTTTTTCCTAGAATTTCAGAAAATATGCGAATTGCAGAACAGACACCATTATCAAAGAGTTTTCTGGAAAAGAAACCAATCTTTGCAAGTAGCATGTAACAAATATCAAGTCAATGTTTTTGTAGAAGTCAAAATTGCTTGAACCCCAAAACGTTCTCTGAATACTTATCCCACTCACATGGCTGATCTTTACCCTCCAAGTCTCCTCACCCACCATTTATGGAGGGATCTCCCTCTGTGTGCTTGGTTGCTGGACTCATTTTGTAATCTGCTTCTTATAGATCCCAGCCTTCTAATAAAGGGAATGGGTTGGCTTCTTTTCTCTCCTTGTGTCAATATCAGCTTCCTTTTTCTTTACAGATTTTTATGTGCTGGCTGGAGAGCCACTTTGGTTTTTTGTTTTTTTCTTTTGGTTTGTTTGTTTGTTGTTTGTTTTTTGAGACAGGGACTAGCTCTGTTGCCCAAGCTGGAGTGCAGTGGTACAATCACAGCTCACTGCAGCCTTAACCTCATGGGCTCAAGTAATCCTCCCACCTCAGCCACCTGAATAGCTAGGGACTACAGGCATGCACCACCATGCGTGGCTACTTTTTGTTTTATTTGTAGAAACAGGGTTTCATCATGTTGCCCAGGCTGGTCTTGAACACTTGAGCTGAAGCTATCTGCCTGCCTTGGCCTCCCAAAGTGCTGGGATTACAGGCATAAGCCACTGAGTCTAGCCTTGAATAGCCACTTTGGATTCCCATTTGAAACTCCCTTCTGTTGGAATTTCAATGATGCACAGTCCTCTACCCAAATGCCCTTGTGTGATATACACCTCTGTGTTACAGTTTTGTTGCAGGCAAAGTGTAAATACTAGGGTTCAGGTGAGGCCATTCCTAATTATTTTCAAGGAATGAGGTTTGCTTGTAAAGGTGCCTGTTTCAGATGTTTCAGAGCCCACCTTCCTAAAGATGTATGTTGGTATCTGATACAATGAACTTTGATATATACTCATGGATCCAGTAAAGACGGACTACTATTGAATGTTCTTAAGAAGAGAAATGACCTTACAGATGTCTAGAGTTCACCTAGTATACCAACACGACTATAGCCATTGTCAGAATTTTGACATACAGCTGACCCTTGAACAATGCAGGAGTTAGGGGTGCTGAGCCTCATGTAGTTGAAAATATTCATATAACTTTTGATTCTCCCAAATCTTAATAGCCTGCTGTTGACCAGAAGTCTTACTGATAACATAGTAATTTGTGTTAATAATTTTTTTTTTTTTGAGACAGAGTCTCACTCTGTCACCCAGGCCCCCAGGCTGGAGTGCAGTGGCATGATCTCAGCTCACTGCAAATTCCACCTCCCAGGTTCAAGCAATTCTCGTGCCTCAGCCTCCTGAGTAGCTGGGATTACAGGTGCACGCCACCACGCCCAGCTAAGTTTTGTATTTTTAGTAGAGATGGGGTTTTACCATGTTGGCCGGGCTGGTTTTAAACCTCTGACCTCAGGTGATCCTCCCGCCTCTGCCTTCCAAAGTGCTGGGGTTACAGGCGTGAGCCACCACACCCAGCCTGTATTAATAAAAATTAACACGTATTTCATACGTTATGTAGATCATATACTGCATTATTGCAATAAAGTAAGCTAGAGAAAAGAAAACATTATTAAGAAAATTATGGGCCAGGCACAGTGGCTCACATGACCTTGCATACCAGTTGTCGGTTTTTTGAATGTCATTCCTGCAGGCGTGTGCTTTGGGAAAACCGTTCTGGCAGCAATGTCTGAGGGGTTAGAGAAGGGAAGACCCCAGAGCCAAATAATTCAGCAACAAGTCTGTTGTCTTAATCAGGAGGTCAGGTGGTCAGCGCTTGGTCTAATGCGACAGAGGAGAAAACTAATCTGAGTCCCCTGTCATCTTAAGAGGGACAAAGGCTCCTCCAGTGTGTTTAGGACTCAGCCTCTGGAAAGCACGGACAGGTAGAAACCTAGTCCCACTCCCAGGGTAACAAGGCCAGAACAGGACCACCAAAAATATCAACTTATTACTGAGTTAGAAAACTTCTAAATTCAGAAAATTAGTAAATAGTCTAGGTCAGTCCAGGCCGGGCTGAATTTGAGCCAAAAAGTGAGCCCTTATAGGGCAAAAGGGATATGAGATCACAGAGTGAAGAGGGTGCAAGAAAAGGGACGAGCAGGGGAAAGGGCGGGGGAAGAAACCAGAAAAGGACAGTCATCAGGCAAATGATGATAGAATGTCATCAAGAAGAATGAAGACTGAAAATAGTTACACATTTTTTGACTGGGGGTGACTGGAAGTGTCACTGTAGGGATTAAGATGGGAATGGATGCAGAAGAAAATGCATAGTATGCACTCTGGACTGCTGACTCCAAAAAACTGTGACTGGGAAACATTCAACCATGAGCCGGCTCACAAACAGCAGAAACCTGTAGTATGGTTTGGTGGCCATGGTTCTGTGCAAACGAAAACTCAAGAGAACCGACACTGGGCTGTGACCAGACCTTCTGTTTTATACTTATGTTCCTGCTGATCATTTTTCATAATTACTGACAGCTGGAGGGCAGGGAGAGAATTCTTGTTTTTGTGTCAGAAAACATTAAACATGGAATAGGAACAGTACTTCATATGGACATTAAACCTCTGGTTAAGGATCCCATGCAACAACTGGGCTCAACTCTGAATATATCCTGGATGTAGGTCTCAGCCTCCTCCTGAGTGAGGCAATGGAAATGTCTGATCCAGTAAGCAAGAATTTTGTCACACCAGCTGTCACACCGGGACTTCTCCAGCAGGGACAGAATTCCTATTGGATTATCTCAGAATCACAGAAGTTTGAGTTATATGGACTTGAAGTAACTCTCCCTCGTTCCTGGAAAATGTTAGGTCTAGGTTTACTTGTTCTATCTCTACAGCTCTAGTCATAATTCTTGGGGGTTTTAGTGTCCATGAAGATGATTCTTCTAGTTCCCTGGCCTTTAAAATTTCCTCAACTTCTTTACCTTTAATGATTTTGTCCTCCACTCCTTAGCCACCCACTTATTTCCTTAGTCATATACACGTCTAGACTTCATGAATGGCGAGAATTATATCTACTCCATAGTTTTAAAATTTTTTTAAAGAGACAACAGGGCCTCGCTCTGTCATCCAGGCTGGAGTGCTGTGGTACAGGCATAGCTCATTGCAGCCTTGAACTCCTAGGTGAAAGCTAGGCTGCCTCAGCCTCCCCAGTAGCGGGGTCTACAGGCATGAGTCACCGTTTCCAGCTAATTTTTTATTTTTTATAAAGATACGGTTTCATTATGTTGCCTATGCTTACTCCACAGTCTTACACTCAAACATCTAAATCTTAAACTATCTCATATTTTTGAGTCACTTCCTCTAGTACCCCAATTTTAACAATTCTTCAACCCAGTGAGGATCTCTAAACTATTGATCCTATTACCTTTTCACTCCCCAAATCCCCTATGTCCTCACTTCCATGGCTAGGACTAGGGTGAGACAACGGAGAGCCTAGGGTGCAACATCTAAGGAGACACACACTCTCAGGGTCCTGCGAGAGCATGTGGGCACTTGCAAATTTTGTCTCCTTAAATGGTGCTCCCTGGGCACCTGGCCTGTGCCTCACCCTAGCCCCAGTCTAGCTTACTTCTTACCTAAGCTAGACAGCATAATTCATTATAATAAATACCCAGTGCCTCTCTCCTGTTTATCTGGAAAACACCACTCTGGTTAAATCCAAGCCAGCACCTGAGACATTGCACATGGCTGGAGAAAAACACCCACCCTTGCTCATGGTTCTCATGGACACTAACCTCACAAGGACTTCTCAAGCTCTCAGGAATCTCTCCACATTTCCTAGTCCAGCAGTTCTCAAAGTGAGGTTCCTGGCCCAGCAGCATCAATATCTCCAGGTATTAGTCTGTTTCCACACTGCTATAATGAATACTACCTAAGACTGGGTAATTTATAAAGAAAGGAGGTTTAATTGACTCACAGTTTCGAATGGCTAGGAAGGCTTTAGGAAACTTACAATTATGGTGGAAGGCAAAGGAGAAGCAGGCACTTTCTTCACAAGGCGGCAGAAGGAAAGTGAGAAGAGCCAAACCACATCACACCAGGAACTTGTTAGAAAAGCAAATTCTCAGGCTCCAGACCTCCTGAATTAAAAACTCAGAAGGCAGGGCCTGCCAGTCTGCTTTATCAAGCCCTCCAGGTGATGCTGATGTGCCCTCAAGTTTGAGAGCCACTTCCCTAGTCAACTTATTCTGCCCCTCTTGAGACAATTTCATACTTCTCCTCTCTCCTCCAAATTCAGACAGCCCTTTCCCTCTTGAGACAATTTCATACTTCTCCTCTCTCCTCCAAATTCAGACAGCCCTTCCCGTGTGACACCCACAACTTCCTACCTGAATGTTTTTTTTTTTAGATAAGGTCTTGCTCTGTCACCCAGGCTGGAGTGTAATGGTAAAGCTCACTGCAGCCTCAACCTTCCAGGCTCAAGTGATCCTCCCACCTCAGCCTTCTGAGTAGCTGGGACTACAGACATGCACCACCACACCTGGTTAATTTTTTTTTCATTTTTTATTTTTACATTTCTTGTGGACAGGGGCTTGCTATGTTGCTCAGTTTGGTCTTGAACTTCTGGTCTCAAGCAATTCTCCTACTTTGGCCTCCCCAAAGTGCTGGGATTACAGGTGTGAGCCATTGTGCCTAGCCTCAAATTCTTAATTTACTGAGAAAATCAGAAGATAACCTTCACCTGCTTCCACCACTGATTCTCCTGAGGAGGCTATGTCTGTGCCTCACACCTGGCCTTCAACATTCTTGCTACCATCAACTGCGTGGGCTCTCCTTAAAGTCCTGTGAAGTGGGTCCCAGCCCCTCTCACCTACTCAAGCACTCTGCTCCTGCAATTGTGCCCTCTCTCTTCCTTCCGACCGCATAATTCCCATTAGCGTTTCATATCTCTTAATCTTTTTTTAAAAAGAAAGAAAGAAAAAGAGAAATACTCCATTAAATCCACATCTGGTTTAAGCTACCACTCCATTTCCCTGATCTCCTTTAAGCCAAACTTCACGAGCCATATCTTTAGTTTCTGTCTCCAGCTCCTCTCATGGGTCGTTCTCTCATGGATCTACTCCAGCCAGGCCACGATGCCCACAACTTCACTGACAGTGCTATTACCATGTGCTTCCAATTGCCCAGCCCTGCGGTCAATTCCAAGCACTCATCTCATCTCCTTGGGGTCCTTTCTGCAATTTCCCTTTGGGGCGTTGATATGGTTTGGCTACACTCACTTCCAAATCTCATCTCGAATTGTAATCTCCACATGTCAAGGGAAAGACCTGGTGGGAGGTGATTGGATCACAGGGGCGATTTCCCCCATGCTATTCTCATGATAGTGAGGGAGTTTTCACGAGATGTGTTTTTTTTTTTGTTGTTTGTTTGTTTGTTTGATTAGTGTCTGGAGTTTCCTCTGTGGACTCTCTCTCCTGCCATCATGTAAGTCTTGCCTTGCTTTTCGTTTGCCTTCCACCATGATTGTAAGTTTCCTGAGGCCTCCCAAGCTATGTGGAACTGTGAGTCAATTAAACCTCTTTTGTTTAGAAATGACCCAGTCTCAGGTAGTATCTTTATCGCAGTGTGAAAGTGGACTGATACAGATGCCATGCCACTTCGGGTTCCCCTCTTACTTCATTGGCTGCTTCCTCTCAAACTCCTTTGGTCTGCATCTTCCCGACATCTGAATATTGGAGCTCCCAGAGCTCCGGCCTTGGTCGCTCTCCTTTTCTGGCTACACTCACTTCCTAGGGATGTCATCCAAGTCCATGGCTTTAAATGCTGTTTATATACTAATGACTTAGCCCTCCCATGAGTTGTATAGTCAGTCACTTTGCAACATGGCGTTGCCAATATATCTACAAATGAGTTCAATATTTCTTGCCCCACCACCCCAACCCATTCCTTCTCCAGCCCTGTGCAGCTCTGTCAATGGCAATGCCACCCTTTTAGTGGCTCAGGACAAAGCTCTGAAGTCATCTTGGATCCCTGTACTTCTCTCACATCCTACATGCATTCCTTTAAGTCCTTTTGGCTCCATCCAAAAAAATGTGTCTGGAGCCTGACCACTTGTCCCCACCTCCACAACACCTCCACACCCAAGCCACCAGTGTCTCTGTCCTAGATTATTTCAATAGCCTCCAAATGAGCCTCTCAGTCTTCATTCTTACCCCCACAGGCTATTTTTCACACACCAGCTGAAATAATCCTTATAAAGTATAAACCAGATCATATTACTCTTCTGAGCTTGAAGCCCTCCAGTGACATATCATCTCAGAATCACATCCAACTGCTTGGCTATGGCTGACAATGGGCATCACTTCCTTTCACTCTCTGAGACCTCTGGCTCCTTGCAGTGTCTGGATGGGCTTGGTACTTGTGTTACCAGAAAGAGGTCCTGATCTAGACCCCAAGAGAGGGCTCTTGGACCTCATGCAAGAAAGAATTCAGGGCAAGTCTATAAAGTGAAAGCAAGTTTATTAAGAAAGTAAAGAAATAAAAGAATGGCTGCTCCATAGGCAGGGCAGTGGCATGGGCTGCTCAACTGAGCATACTTATAGTTATTTCTTGATTATATGCTACACAAGGGTAGATTAATCATGAGTTTTCTGGGAATGGGGTGGGCAATTCCTGGAACTGAGGGTTCCTCTCCTTTTTAGACCATATGGGGTAACTTCCTGACATTGCCATGGCATTTGTAAACTGTCAGGGTGCTGGTGAGAATATCTTTCAGCATGCTAATGCCTTATAATTAGAGCATGGTAAGCAGTGAGGACGACCAGAAGTCACTTTCATCACAATCTTGGTTATGGTGGGTTTTAGCCAGTGTCTTTACCACATCCTGTTTTATCAGCAAGGTCTTTATGACTTGCACCTTGTGGCCAACCTCCTATCTCATCCCATAACTAAGAAAGCCTGACCTCCTGAGAATGCAGCCCAGTAGGTCTCCGCCTTATTTTACCCAGCCCCTATTCAAGATGGGGTCTGTTTGGTTTAAATGCCTCTAACACTTGTCGTTCCCTGTGCTGGAATGTTCTTATTCAGAGACACACACAGCTGCCTTCAAGTCTCTGTTTAAATCGTAATTCATGAGAAAAGCCTTTCGTTCCCTTTTAGACAAAAGAGCCCCACTCCAGAGAGGAATGTCAGGGTCCCACAGAGGGAGACAGACAGTGAAGTGGAGCCTGCCATGAATTCACCAAAGGCCATTCTCCCTTTCTTCCAGAGGAATAGGGTTTAGCTGGGCCTATGGCTACCTACCTAGAGACTGCACCTCCTAGTCACCCTTGTGGCCAGGTATGGCCGCGTGACAATGGAATGTAAGTGGAAGTGATATATGCAACTCGTGTTCATTGGCTTTAAAAAAATGTGACTGCCCTACATTTCCACTCTTTGTCTTATCTGTGAATGGGAACATGGCCATGTCTGCAGCCCAACCTTGTGCAGCAAAGGACAAGGCCCTAGGGGAAGGTGGAGAAACAAAATGGAACAACTTGGACCCAACACCTTGGATCCCGATGTGGCCATGTGGCGTCATCTCACCCACCTGGGCCACTCACCCCGAAGACCGTTGTGTGAGGGTGAAATAAACTTCTGTATCACTAGCCCCTGCATTTCAGAAACTCTTTGTTATGGCAGTTTTGCTTTTATCCTAACACAGACAGCAAAGTATCTTCTGTGGTACCATGACTAATGTTGTTGTTTAAACTCTTATTATAAAAACTATATAAATAAAATATTAAAAATCAAATAAAAATAGCAAGATAACCCTGTGTAACTATCTATTTTTAGATACCATTACCTTTTTGGCATATTTACCTCATCTATTTTCTCCAAGGGTTTTTTTTAAGAAGAGTCATGCTTGTTATTTTAAATTATCTTCTGTGCTCCTTGGCCTTGTAAAACTATGGGTTAGTTCAAATTTTGGTAAATGTCTGATACACATGAACTTCTTGCATTGTTGAGGAAATCAGAGAAAAATGGTGCTGTTTTTCCCTTGTAAGTTGACAATGGATGGAGATGAAACCGCCTTTGCAAAATTATGGCAATAAGATAAATCGGACATGGCAGATTTCTTTTAGCCTCACACGTTGGCTGTCTTGGCTCATTCCTGGGCATGGGCCAAGCTAACTTTGGCAGAAATTTAGTTTTTAGTATAAATGATAATAGCCTTTCCCCAAAACTAAACTACTCTTGTGAAACTAATGAAAGGCCGCCTAGTTAGGAGGATGAAAAGGGCCTGAATTCAGCCATTATTCTGGAGGTCACAAGATGTGCAACCTCCCCAGTTACTCCTGTAAATAACATCAGTATTGTAGAACTTAAGATTGGCCTTTTGACAGGCTTTTGCATTTCTGACAACTGGATAGTCCCGGGCAGACCCGTGACTCAACCACTCCCGTAGCCCTCATCCAGAAATGGACTCAGTGCATGAGGACTGTTTTCCACAGCCCTGTGATTGCATCCCAAACCAATCAGCACACCCATACCCTATCCCCCTGTGCACCAAACTATCTTTGAGAAACCCCTAACCTCTGAGCCTTTGGTGAGACTGATTTAAGTAATAACTCTGTCTCCCACATGGCGTGGCTGGCCTCGTGTCGATTAAACTCTTTCTTTACTGCAATGCCATGGTCTCCATGAACTGATTTTGTTTTGCAGTGGGCAGGAAGAACCCGTTGGACAGTAACAGAGAGAAGAGAAGAACCATAAGAAGTGGAATGTAAGGTGGATTGAGAGTTTAGTGGGACCAGGAAATCGAAGCAGGAGTGACCCCAGCAACAGAGGCATGTTGGGGTTTGCAGAAATCATGGGAAAGGCACTGAACTTTTCACAGTATGTAGGATAAGGACTTGAGTCTTTTTTTTTTTTTTTTTTTTTTTGAGACATTGAGACAAGGTCTCTTTGTCACCCAAGCTGGAGTGCAGTGGCATAATCATGACTCACTGCAGCCTCAACTTCCTATGCTCAAGTGATCTTCCTGCCTCAGCCTCCCAAGTAGCTGGGACAACAGGTAGGTACTACTATTCCTGGCCAATTTGTTTTGTTTGTTTGTTTGTTTGTTTGTTTTTTGAGATGAAGTCTGGCTCTTTTGCCCAGGCTGGAGTGTAGTGGCATGATCTTGGCTCCCTTCAACCTCTGCCTCTTGGGTTCAAGTAATTCTCCTGTCTCAGCCTCCCAAGTAGCTGGGATTACATGTGCCCACCACATGCCCAGCTAAATTTTTGTATTTTTAGTAGAGATGGAGTTTTGCCATATTGGCCAGGTTGGTCTCAAACTCCTGACCTCAAGTGATCCACCAGTCTTGGCCTCCCAAAGAGCTGGGATTACAGGGGTGAACCACCACACCCAGCCCATGCCCAGCTAATTAAAAACAAATTTTTTTTGATTGAGGCAGAGTCTAACAATGTTGCCCAGGCTGGTCTCAAATTCCTGGGCTCAAATGATCCTCCTGCCTCAGTCTTCCAAAGTGCTGAGATTACAAACATCAGCCACCACACCTGGCCACCATTTTTATTTTAACATTAAATGTATATACTACCTAAGGCTGGAAGACGTAGGGACACCAAGATGACAGTTAGTGTGTGCTTAGTATATGCAGGTATGCCTCAGAGATATTATTGGTTTGGGTCCAGACTACTGCAATAAAGCAGATATCACAATAAAGTGAGTCACAAGAATATTTTGGTTTCCTTGTGCATATAAAATTGTGTTTATTCTATACTGCAGTCTATTAAGTGTGCAGCATTATGTCTTAAAAAACAATGTATATACTTTAATTTAAAAAATGGTTTATTGCTGAAAATTTTTCATGATCATCTGAGCCTTCAGTGACTTCAGTAATCTTTTTGTGGGTAGAGTCTTACCTTGATGTTGACGGCTACTGACTAATCAGGGTGGTGGTTGCCAAAGGATGGGGTAGATGTGGCAGTTTCTTAAGGCAGCAATGAAGTTGGCTGCATCTTCCTTTTATGAGAGATCTCTCTGTAGCATGGAATGCTGTTTGATAGCATTTTATCCACAGTAGAAGTTCTTTCAAAATTAGAGACAATCCTCTCAAACGTGCTACTGCTTTGTCAACTAAGTTGATGTTATCTTCTAAATTTTTTGTCATTTCAACATTGTACATGGCATCATCATAAGGAGTAGATACTCTCTCCAGAAAGCACTTTCTTTGCTCATCCATAAGAAGCAACTCCTCGTCCATTCAGATTTTACCTTGAGATGGCAGCATTCAATCACATCTTCAGACTCCACTTTTGATTCTAATTTTATTGTCATTTCCACCTCATCTGCAGTAACTTCCTCCAATGAAGTCATGAACCTCTCCAAGTCATCCATGAGGGTTGGAACCAACTTCTTCCAAACTCCTGTTCATGTTGATATTTTGACCTCTTCCCATGAATCACAAATATTCTTAGTGGCAACCAGAATGGTAAATTATTTCCAGAATGTTTTCAATATACATTGCCCAGATCCATCAGAGGAATCCTTATGTGTGGCAGTTATAGCCTTAAGAAATATTTTTCTTAAAGAATAAGTCTTTAAAGTCGAAACTACTCCTTGATCCATGTGCTACAGAATGGATGTTGTGTTAGCAAGCATGAAACAACATTAATCTCTTAGTACATCTCCACCAGAACTCTTGGGTGATCAGATACATTGTTAATGAGCAGAAATATTTTGAAAGAAACCTTTTTTTCTGAGCAATAGGTTTTAAAGGGTGGGCTTGACGAGGCACGGTGGCTCACACTTGTAACCCAATATCTCAGGAGGCTGAGGCAGGAGGATCACTTGAGCTCAGGAGTTCGAGATCAGCCTGGGCAACACAGGGAGACCCCATCACTACAAAAAATAAAAAGTAATAAAAATTTTTAAAATTAAAAAAAGAGTGGGCTTAAAATATTTAGTAAAAAATGCTGTAAACAGACGTGCTGTCACGCAGGCTCTGTTGTTTCATTTAGAGCACACAGGTAGAGTAGATTTAGCATCATTCTGAAGGACCCTAGGATTTTTTGAATGGTCAATGAGCAATGGCTTCAACTTCAAATCCCCAGCAGCATTATCCCCTAACAAGAGAACCTATCCTTTAACACTTGGAAACCAGGCATTAACTTCTCTCCAGCTATGGAAGTTCTAGGTGGCATCTTCTTCCAATAGAAGGTTGTTTCATCTGCATTGAAAACCTGTTGTTTAGAGTACTCACCTTCATCAATGATCTTAGCTAGAGCTTTCGGATACTTGCTGTAGCTTCTTCAATAGCACTTGCTGCCTCACCTTGCACTTTGATGTTAAAGAGATGGCTGCTTCTTTCCTTAAATCTCATGAACCAACCTCTGCTGGCTTCTGCAGCTTCCTCACCTTTCTCAGCCTTCATGGAATGGAAGAGAGTTAGGGCCTTCTCTGAATTAGGCTTTGGCTTAAGGGAATGTTGTGGCAGGTTTGATCTTTTATCCTACCACTAAAACTTTCTCCATATCAGCAAGAAGGCTGTTTTGTTTTCTTAGATTTGTGTGTTCACTGGAGTAGCACTTTTAATTTCTTCCAAGAACTTTTCCCTTGCATTCACAACTTTGTTAACCAGTGCAAGAGGCCTAGCTTTTGGTCTATCTCAGCTTTAGACACACTTTCCTCACTAAACTTGATCATTTCCAGCCTTTGTTTAAAATGAGAGACAAGTAACTATTCATTTCAGTTGAAAAGTTGGAGGCCTTTGTAGGGTTATTAATTGGCCTAACTTCAACACCGCTATGTCTCAGAATAGGAGACCCAAGGTCAGGGAGAGAGACAGGGAAACAGCCGGTTGGCGGAGCAGTCAGAACACATATGACATTATAAATTAAGTTCACAATCTTTTACGGGAATGGATCATGGTGCCCCAAAACAATTACAATAGTTACATCAAAAATCATTGATCAAAGCCTGGACATAGTGGTGCATACCTGTAATCCCAGCACTTTGGGAGGCTGAGGCAAGAGGATTACCTAAGCCCAGGAGTTCAAGATCAGCCTGGAAAATATGGTGAGACCCCCATCTCTACAAAAAAGCTAAAAATTTAGCTGGGCATGGTGATGAGCACCTGTGGTCCCAGGTACTCGGAAGGCTGAGGGGAGGCTCTCCTTAGCCCAGGAAGTCAAGGCTGCAGTAAGCTGTGTTCATGTCACTACACTCCAGCCTGTGTGACAGAGTAAGACCTTGTCTCAAAAACAAACACATAAATACATAAATACCTAAATAAATAACTGATCATAGATCTCCATGTATATATAATAACGAAAAAGTTTAAAATACTGTGCAAATCACCAAAATGTGGCACAGAGACATAAAGTGAGCACGTGCTGTTGCAAATGGAACTGATAGGCTTGCTTAACACAGAGCTACCACAAACCTTCCTTTTTTTTATTTTTTATTTTTTTTGAGATAGAGTTTTGCTCTTTTTGCCCAGGCTGGAGTGCAATGGCGTGATCTCAGCTCACCGCAACCTCCGCCTCCCAGGTTCAATCATTTCTTCTACCTCACCGGCCTGAGTAGCTGGGATTCCAGGCATGCACCACCAAGCCCCACTAATTTTGTATTTTTAGTAGAAACGGAGTTTCTCCATGTTGGCCAGACTGGTCTTGAACTCCTGACCTCAGGTGATCCACCCACCTTGGCCTCCCAAAGTGCTGGGATTACAGGTGTGAGCCACCGCGCCCAGCCAAACCTTCCATTTTTTAAAACTGCAGTATCTGAGAAGTGCAATAAAGTGAAAAACAGTAAAACAAGGTAGGTCTGTATGTGAATGAAGAAATGGATAAAAGAATGAACCTAGACTGTACTAGCAGGTACAATATCAACTTTGGTATTTAAACCACAGGGGAGCATCCCAAACCATGCCAAATAAATGAGTCATGCGCTATTGACAACAATAAGAGTCTTCAGACTTGCTCCAGAATTGTAAGTCTCCAGTGGCACTCCCTCACTTGGGCCTGTGCTGATCTTTCCTGTGGCTTTGTCTTTACAGTTACTGACTCTCAGGCTCTGTGTCTACCTGTTCACAGCTATGAATGGGGAAACTATCCAAGGCTGATCCTCTACTTGCTCGTGAGGTGTTCAATTAGGTTTATTTGACCAATTTTGTCTCCTAGTAAGAAGCAAGAAAATCCACCATAAACTCTGAGGAACAATCGCACCAGTCTGAGCATTTTTATTTCTTGAGCCTTTGCCTAAGGAAGAGTGTGGATCATATTTTCTAATACAAACAGTCAGGATGGAATATCAAAATGTAAGTATATCATGTCCAAGCAGCAGGTGGGGGCCCCATAAGAGAGATCCTGGTTTAAAAGTCTTTCCCTCATGATTTTCAGATTTTCCTAATTGGGGCGACAAGTTCATATTCAGATGCTGTGTTTCCTCTGATTTTGAAATCTGTAAACCTTCCCTCTCTCCCTACAGAAGTCCTAGTTTTTGCAACAGCTCTCCATCTGCACATGCATCTCATGGTGGGGTGAAAAGGGCTGGTGGTGAGATTTTCCAGTGTGCCTGGCTAACCTGTCATAAATCAATGTATGGGGAAGACTAGAAGTGTAGGTGGTTATTGTGTTGTCGCAATGACCGTGAATTGAGTTGGGGGACTGTATAAAAACAGAGGAATATTCTTGGTTTGATGGAAATGTATAGTGTATTTTCCAGCAATTTCTCAAACTCAGTTATTCAAATCTCACATCTATTTAAACCAGTCTATGGATCCTGTGTAGGGGATCAAATTGCACAGATCGAATTCTTGACAAAATTTTGGAAAAAGAGCCCTTTCAGGGTTATCAAATTCTACATGGGTCTGTGTCTTTCATTGTCCTTGACTATTTTGCAAATCTGTAGAAACTGAAGTTAAGTGGTGGAAGGTTGATGATGACGTACATGATTCCTGTTCTTAGAAATACGAATTACTTTTGTCCAGTGAAGGTGCATTGATTCCCACTCTATGGAAGAGGCTAGTTTTGCATCTATAGGCAAAATTAATTCAATATTTCTGATTGCCTATAGGTGTTTTTTCCTTGAATTCTCCTTTCAACCAATTTTTACTTCTTACTGGTTTCCTTATTAAATAATAAGTGGAACAACATTTTTGGCATTGTATAATTGTATGTGTTTTTAAAAAATTACTCTTCAACATCCTGATTCTCCAGCAACTTATTCATTCCCAGAAGTGAGGGTGGCATTGAATGCGAGAAGAATCCTGCGTTTCTGACTCATCATTTACCCAGAAGAGAGTGAGCTGACAGAGCTATGTGAAAGGACAAGATAATGTTTACCCTTATTCCTGGACACAGAGGCTCTAACTTCGAATTTCTTTCAGTATACAATTATAACATTACGTTTGCACAGCCACATTTGAAGATGTTGTGGTTCTCCTTTTTTTAATCTTACATTTTTAACTAATTCACTTACATAACCAAAAATGGGAAGAACAGGGAAGAATCCTGGTCTTAGAGAAGCAAGATAGAAAATTAAATACCAGGGGATCTCTCTGTCTGTCCCTCCATCACTTATTTCTTAACCTGTTTGCACGTTAATTTCATTCTTCGACTGGCTTCTCTACAAAGCTGTAGACCTGCTGCTAGCATCTCAACATCTCTTAACTCATATCCTCTGTGGAAAAAACCAAGAGCACCATTAGCATAAGCCTTTCAGTAATGCCGGCGGAGCTTTCTAACTTGGGAAGGAGGGTGGAATTTTTTATGGGGTTTCAGCAGGCAGGGTCAGCTCAAGTTCACTTTGTTTTAAGAACAAAGATGGTTCCCAGAAAAGGAAGGAATTTTCTTTAGCAATTAGCGATCACTGTTTGGACAACTTGGATTTTACCAAGAGGAATTGGAAGAACAGTCAGGTCACGTGTGAGCGGTGAGGGTGGGGAGGAACAGCTACAGTGGACAAGGACATGGAGGCCCACAGTGGAAAATTTTCATTTCTTCAGTGTCTCTTACACCTTACAGTCTCACGGCCTTTGCGAGCCTTCCCCCGACTTCAGTCAATCTGACTTGCTTATCCCTGGACCACTCACTGTGGTCAAGGAGGTGGAGTCAAAGAAGAGACTGTTTCTGGTCAGAACCGAAGGCTAGAACAGGGGGAGGAGCCGCTGTTTAAAAAGAGAGAGCAGTCGCTGGGCGCCGTGGCTCACGCCTGTAATCCCAGCACTTTGGGAGGCCGAGGTGGACGGATCACAAGGGCAGGAGATCGAGACCATCCTGGCTAACACAGTGAAACCCCGTCTCTACTAAAAGTACAAAAAAATTAGCCGGGCGAGGTGGCGGGCGCCTGTAGTCCCAGTTGCTTGGGAGGCTGAGGCAGGAGAATGGCGGGAACCCGGGGGCGGAGCTTGCGGTGAGCTGAGATGGCGCCACTGCACTCCAGCCTGGGCGACAGAGGGAGACTCCGTCTCAAAAAATAAAAATAAAAAAAAGAGGGAGCAGCCCAGACCTGGCTGATGAGGGTGTCGCAGTAACAGGGCAGCCCTGCCCTTCCTACCCATTTGTGTCTACAAAACCCTCCTTTTCCGCCTTCCAGGTGAAAGGCACAATGCGGCCTGTTGGGAACACTACTTCGGCGAGACCGAGCCAGAGAACTTTCAGCCTAGGGAGTGCGCAGCGGGAATCCAGCTGAGGTGAAAGCCTCATTGGGGAGCAGCTCCCAGCACAAACTGAAAGGCTGGCCGCAGCCCTGCTGCCCAGATTTCTTCTTCTGAACTAACTCCCTAGAGCTTTTAAAATGACACCTGTGGTCACTCTGTGTACCAGGGAAGACAAGCAGGTTTGACTTCATCCCGGCATTGGCAGTGCTGGGTGCCTCTTCATTCTTTTCTCTCTCCTTTTTTTTGGCAGAAAAACTCTTTTCAAATATCCAATGCCCATTAGCCCCTTCTTCTCTATAAAAAATAAGACAGACATGAGCGATGAACATAGTTACTGGTGAAAAAATTAAGATTTAGGAAAGGAAATATCTGTCATCATTTTGCCAGAATCATGGACTTTAGAGTCAAAATGCACAGAATTTGAGTCCTCGCTTCCCACTTACTGGTTCCGCGACCTTGGGCAAATATTTAACCTCAGTAAGCCGCAGCTTCTTGTTTAGGAAATGGGGAATAACACGTATCTCAAAGTTTAGGGGAATAATGCATGTAAAGAATATGCCATTGTGTCTGACATATATTAAAATCCAAGTTACAGTAATTTTTGTGATTATAAAAATGATAGTGAGAGCATGAAAGTAACTAATAAACTAAATAAAATTACATATATTAAAAATATGGTTTTTTTAACCACCATCACCACTCCCAATATTAGCATTTTTGAAATAGAATTTTCCAATTAAGACCTCAGGTGATCTCAGGTGGTGGTCAAGTTGTCAATTCTCTAAAGTGGCCTCAATTGCTCCAGGGCCAGGAATGGAAAACTGAAACACAGGAGCGTAGGGCGCGATGGCTCATGCCTGTGATCCCAGCACTTTGGGAGGCTGAGGTGGGCAGATCACTTGAGGTCAGGAGTTCAAGACCAGCCAGGCCAACATGGTGATACCCTGTCTCTACTAAAAATACAAAAATTAGCCGGGGCATGGTGGCATGTGCCTTTAATCCCAGCTACTTGGGAGGCTGAAGCAGGAGAATTGCTTGAACCAGCAGGCAGAACTTGCAGTGAGCCGAGATCACGCCACTGCACTCCAGCCTGGGAGACAGAGCGAGACTCCATCTCAAAAAAAAAAAAAAGAAAAGAAAAGAAAGAAAGAAACAAAGAAAGTGTTGGGAGCAAGCCCCTCAAAATCTGGCCATAAACTGGCCCAAAACTGTCCATGAACAAAATCTCTGCAGCACTGTAACATGTTCATAATGGCCCTAACGCCCACGCTGGAAGGTTGTGGGTTTACAGGAATGAGGGCAAGGAACACCTGACCCGCCCAAGGCAGAAAACCCCTTAAAGGCATTCTTAAGCCACAAACAATAGCATAAGCGATCTGTGCCTTAAGGACATGCTCCTGCTGCAGTTAACTAGCCCAAGCTATTCCTTTAATTTGGCCCATCCTTTCATTTCCCATAAGGGATTCTTTTAGTTAATATCTATAGAAACAATGTTAATGACTGATTTTCTGTTAATAAATACATGGGTAATTCTCTGTTCGGGGCTGTCAGCTCTGAAGGCTGTGAGACCCCTGATTTCCCACTTCACACCTCTATATTTCTGTGTGTGTGTCTTTAATTCCTCTAGTGCCACTGGGTTAGGGTCTCCCCGACCAAGCTGCTTTCGGCAGAAAGAAAGAAAGAGAAAAAAAGAAACACAAGAAACCTCTGTCCTGAAGAATGGGGTAAGTGGACCAGGGACCAGGTCCCCTCATTTCAGTATTATGTCCAGGCTCTGTGTGTGTGTGTATGTGTGTGAAGGCAGGGGTGGGGTGAGCATGTGTGCATATGGCAGTGTTTATGTGTGTGCATCCATGTGCATCTGTGTGCTTGGATCTGTGTATGTTCATGGGATGTGATGATTAAACAGTATGTGACATCAGAAATTATCAACATTGACACTGATTACAGATGCTGGCAAATTAGCAATGTAGAAAGGGGAAATGAAATTTGGCTTAGCTGTGAAAAAGTAATACTAATTACAGTCATTTACATGAGCCCCTCACCATTTATGCTTAATTACCATGCAGCACAATCATAATCATGTGTATCATTAAATATGTGCCCAGTTAACTTTCGTGTATGTTGTCTTGATTAGAATGATGGGCTCTGCTCTACTTAGACACTCTGCTCAGACTGTACAGTACGTGGAGTGTGCAGCTTGGACACTTGTTCACAGAAACACTGCTTAAAGTCCTTGCTACTTCAGGGGCTATCAAGAGGGACCTGACTCCCCAGATTCCACAACTGCTTACCAGGCTGTATCGACAGGTACTGTACTTTGAGAAAGCCCTTTCAACCACATCCCAATGCAGGGGAGGCAGAAAGGATCGGACTCTCTCTGATTTCCTCCTCTCCCATCCCCAGAGGATATCAGAGGGCCCAGGGAGCTCACCTCCCACAGCTAAGGGGACACACGTAGCTAAAAGGACAGGACACACCTGTACACAATCACTGCCCCCACAACCCCACACACACATCATAAGATAGTAGCAGAGAGATACAGAGAGAAATAGAAAGACTTGCAAGCCAAGAGACATGGAGAGAGCCACAGAGAGATGTAAGAGGTGTCAAGAGAGGCGAACAGAAGCAGAGACAAGTAGAGAGGCACACAGACAGAGATATATAAAGTGGGAGATGTGAGGGCAATCTGGCTGTGACATCTGTCACCCCATTGATTGCCAGGGTTGATTCAGCTGATCTGGCAGCCTGGGCAGGTGTCCCCTTCCTCCCTCATGGCTCCGTGTGCATCCCTTCTGAAGCTGTGCGCTCCCTGGAAGAGGACGACCATCCCCGATAGACCAGTCTACGGTCAAGGCCAAGAGTAGCTGCGCTCCCCTGCTAGAACCTCCAAACAAGCTCCCCAGAAGTGGGGTAGAGACACAGCCACAGAGGGAGCCAGTTCAGAGGCCTTCACAGGCCTGGTTGTTTTTCTCTGATGCTCCATGAGATAAAATAATTCCCACAAGCTAACCCAGCAAATTATAGGGTCCCTCCTTATCCTGAATACTGAGGAAAAAGAAAGAGGGGGATGAAAAGACAAGGGGAGGAAGGAGAAGATAAGGAGCTAAAATAACAGACAGAGACAAAGAGAGGTCAGAAACAGAGAAGAGGGTCTTGGGCAGGTGAGTGGATCTGCAGGACCCTTGGTCAGGACCCACCTAAACACCGAGACAGAAAAGAAATGTGGTGACATATCCATGTTCCCCCTTTGTTATGATAAAATGCCCAAGTCCTTTATGGGTTATGTAGATATGAAACTTTATTGGGCACTTACCACGTTCCTGGACCCAGGCTAAATGCTTTCACATATTTGACTCATTCAGTTCTCAAAATGATCCTGTCTTGCAGGTACTAACATGAGGCTCATTTTATGGGGCTGGTGGGGGGTGGGGACTAGGTGGTAACTTGCAAGTAACTTGCCCAAAGTCACCCAGGTGGTAAATGAGATCAAAATCCTGCAATCTGGCTCCAGAGCCTGTGTTCTCAACTACAACACAATACGCTATAACTCTAGCAAAACCAGTTAGGCAATAACTGATAGTTCAGGGATCCATGATTTCAAAGCATTCTTGTTTAATTACAGTTTATTTCAAATTCATGTAATATGCAATTTAATCAACATTCCCAGGATAAATAATTTTCATTTCAACCAAGACTTCACCTTGTCAGTTCAGCAAGGGCAGCGGGGGCAGGATTCTCCTGTTGTGGTTAGCAACAGAGAAATGGATGCCCCGCGGGATTTAGTTACTCTTTATGATTGTCACACAGTGTGACTGGGCAGACTCCAGTCCTCCACCTCTGTGGGCCCACTTGCTGCAGTGAGTTTGGGTTCTGTTGCTTTTCAGCTGAGAGACCCTGAAGAGGTTTGGATTTGGTCTTCAGTGACTCCAATTTCCCCTATGGAAGCTTATGCAAAACTCTCCATCAGCTTTCTAATCTATTAATAAATAATGATAGTTTTAAAAAGAAATCACTTCGTTACCGTCCTTGGAGGTTAATTACATGATTAATTTAGGTAAGTGCTTATGAAATATAAAGTGTTTCGTAAGTCCTAAGGATTTATGCTCCAGCGTTCTCATTAGGCCTGGAGGACAGAAATTCTCTGCTGCTTCTCCTTCTCCTCCTCCTCCTTTTTCTTCTTTAATAAAAATAGATTTCACAAAAATTGCTCAAACTGGATCATAGGCTTAAATATAAAATGCAATACTATAAAAATTCTCAAAGAAAACATAAGAGAAAATCTGTGTCCTTGGGTTTGGTGATGAGTTTTTACATACAACATCAAAAATACCATCAAGAAAAATATAATAAATTAGAGTTTATTAATAAAAACTTCAGCTCTGCAAAAGACATTATTAAGAGAATCAAAAGACAAGCTACAGACTGGGAAAAAATATTTGCAAAACACATATCATATAAAAGACTTTATCCAAAATATAAAAAGACCTTTTAAAACTCAACAATCAGAAAGCAAAGAACCCAATTAAAAAAAAACAGAAGTAGTGTGTACACATGTTGACTCAGGGCTTAACATTTCTCCAAGGTTTCCAGGCATTCTCAGTCAACCCCATCCCTCTGCTTTCTCTCCTCCAGCTCTTACTTACATGTTTGGCCCTCTGAAGACCTTTTCCTAGTCTCCAATGAGTTTTCAATGCTATTTGTTTATCATTTTAAAAGTATTTCTGTCTTTTCAATGGGATCTTGGGAGGGAGAGCAGGTTGACGTATTCCCTGTCTGACATCTTGAACATCTTCAACTTGAAACCTGTTGTATTTACGTTATATTTACAATCCAAAAGAGCTATGAGTTTATGACTTGAAGAACTCGAGAAGCAACTTTACAAGAGCCTGAGAGCACCTGCCCAAGTATAAACAAGGTCACAAAATAGAAAATCTACAAAGAAAATTGATCACACCGAGAGGTAGTCATTCTATTGCAAGTTTTGCAGGTGCCGTTCCAGGGCCTTTTATTTAACCAGGATAGTTCCTGGGCTCCTGGTTACTAAATTCTAAAGCTGCCAATCTAAGACTGGGAGAGGATATACATTTGTGGTTATACATCTGCAGATACACATTTGAGGTATACCTCTGCAGTTTCTTCACCTGCAGGCTAGCTAAAACATATCTGGTGCTAACACAGGTGAAGGGGAGGGATCACTAAGATAAGAGATGACGAGATCCGGTGATGAGCCTTTGGAGGAGAAGACTCCATTCACTGGCACATTGCCTGTCCCTTGCCCTTCAGAAATAATGTTCCTCTGTGTTTGTACTTCTCTGTGTGAGAAACACCCATGCACAGGACATCCCAGGAATGGAAAGTGAGATCCCATACCCTTGCAAGTGTGGTACTGACATGAAAGGAGTGTTCTTACACCTATCCAAGTAGGAACAGGCCAAAATCAGCTCAGGGTCTCCTGTGGAAGAATGAGCTGTGGCTATTCCGAATGCACTACTACCACTTGTTACATGGCATTGTGCCCAGAACTCAATATATATCACCTCCTTTCATCACCCCAAGAATGTATGAAACAATTGCAATTATTATCACCATTGTACAGGTAAGGGTGGTTAAGCAACTCTCCTAAGATCACTGAGCTGGCATTAGAGCCAGGACTATCTGATATCAGGTCCTCTGCTTCCACCTCCTTTCCCCTGCATCCTCGTTCTTTCAGGTAATGAGAAGCTGAATATCAAGGCCTCTCGTCAGTGCTGACTCTCATTAGATTGCACCAACTACCCCTTAGAGAACTCACTGGGAACACAGATGATCGTCATGGACACTTTCACTCCCCAGACTGGAACTCAGGGCACTGAACTGAAAATCCAAAGGAACTGGCAACAAAGGGAATTCAATTCTCTGGTTACTGAGTCACAGGTCATCCATGCACCACATTAATTTTCAGTAGGGGGAGGCTTTTGGGGGCAATGAGGGCGCAAAGGGCTTCTTATGGTCCATGGAACCCTTGCCAGCCCAAGGGCCTAGTGGATATTGGTGAGACTTAAGCCAACGCTTCCTTTCTACAGCTACTGATTTTTGAACATATTTAGTAATATTTAAAAGGGTAGATGACAATACAAGTTAGTGATTAAGTGCATGAGTTTGGAGTCATACAGTCTGGGTTTGAATCTGGCATAGCTGTTCATACATAGCTACATATGACACCAGGCAAGTCACTTCCCCTTGCTGAGCCTAGGTTTCCTATCATGTAATTCCACTAGTATCTCATTCATTGGGCCTATTCCTTGCTTAAAGGAGATAATATTTGGTAAGTGCCCACCACATAGGTGCGCGATAGATTCAATCTAGGTATCTATGTATCTATCTTTCTATCTAATCTATTTATCTGTCTCCCCACATCATCTCTCCCTCTTTCTCTGTGAGAGTGTGTGTGTGTGTCTGTCTTAATCTGTCATTATCATCATCATCATTATCGTCATCAACATTTTTGTTGCTGGTTGATTTTTCTTTTTCTTTTTCCTTTTTTCTTTTTTTTTTTTTTTTTTTTGAGATGGAGTCTTACTCTGTTGCTCAGGCTGGAGTGCAGTGGTGTGATCTCAGCTCACTGCAACCTCCACCTCCCGGGTTTGCACCATTCTCCTGCCTCAGCCTCCCGAGTAGCTGGGACTACAGGCATGTGCCACCACACCTGGCTAATGTTTTGTATTTTTAGTAGAGATGAGGTTTCACTATGTTAGCCAGGATGGTCTTGATCTCCTGACCTCGTGATCCTCCGGCTCTGGCCTCCCAAAGTGCTGGGATTACAGGCGTAAGCCCGGCCTTTTGGTGCTGTTTTTAATATCAGGTATAGTTTTTGATGTCCAGTCTCCAATTTGATCACTCCTAAGAATACTTAAGTTCCATTCAGCAAGTGTCAGGACCTTCAAGATGGTTACTGCCCTCACCATCTAATTGCCACCATTAAGTCATTTAACATCGTACGCAGCCTACTTTGATCTCTTGCGCCAGCGTCCCGGCCTCACGGCACAGATGCTGTCTTCAGTGTCTACCTTGTTTTCCACCTGGTCCCCGCTGTCCATCCAGCCTTGCCTTGTTCCTCTCCCCACCCCACTCCAACTCTGCATACTTCCGCTTGTCCAAATCTCCTTCCACACAAACTCCTAAGAGCCTGCCTGCAAGAAGTTGCTATGCCAAGCAGTTATTTCCAGATAGACCCAGATGCTGGGCCCTAGGTGTTCCCCATCTGGCCTGTCCTGCCACCTGAGCCACAAGCATTTTTTTTTTTGAGAATTTCTTACGCCCCAATTCCTGTAGAAAATCCACATCTACTCCACACTCACTCACCTCACATATTGGACAAATGCACTGAGAGGCCACCATGTCCCAAGGGTAGGCTGCTGAATTGTGATTAATACAGTAGAAAAATCATGGATTTTTTTTTTCTTTATTCGGATCTGGATCTGAATCCTGACTGTGTCACTTATTACCAGAATGATTTCAAAAATTCCTTGCCCTCTGTGAACCTGAGCTTCATCTTGTGTAAAATGGAAATAAAACACTTCCTTTATAGGAATTGTGGGATTATTTTTATTTTTATTTTTATTTATTTATTTATTTAAAAAATAGAGATGGGTCTCATTATATTGCCCAGGCTGGTCTCAAACTCCTGGAGTGTGAGAATTACAGGCATGAGCCACCTCGCCTGGTCATGATTACTTTTTAAAAAATTTATAAGAGGGCCAGACGCAGTGGCTCACGCTTGTAATCCTAGCACTTTGGGAGGCCGAGGCGGGTGAATCACGAGGTCAGGAGTTCGAGACCCCCATGACCAACATGGTAAATCCCCATCTCTACTAAAAATAGAAAAATTAGCTGGGTGTGGTGGTGCCCGGCTATGTCCCAGCTACTCAGGAGGCTGGGGCAGGAGAATCGCTTAAACCCAGGAGGCTGAGGTGCAGTGAGCCGAGATTGCGCCACTCCACTCCAGCCTGGGCAACAGAGCTAGACTCCATCTCAAAAAAAAAAAAAAAAAAAAAAAAAAAAAAAAAAAAAAAAAAAAAAAATTATATAAGAACACCAAGCTCCAAGCTCCATAAAGAATAGTTCCTTCTTTTCTCCTTCTTGAAGTGAGACTCATCTATTTTTACAGCTTTAACTATTACTTCTATGCAGATACCTCCTAAATTCAATGGATATTTATTGCATTAAAAATGACTACGCCAGAGCGTTTAGAGAACTTGGTGGCTGCAGTCAACTGAAGGGTGGCCCCTCAGAAATATGTCCGCACCCGAATCTTTAGAACCTGTGATTATTACCTTATATGGCAAAACATGTGATTAAATTAAGGATTTTTGAGAGGATAATCTTAGCCTGGATTATTCAGGTAGGCTCTAAATCCGATGACAAGCGTCCTCGTAAGGGTGATGTCGAGTGAGATTTGACAGCAGAGGAGGACAAGGCGATGTGACCACAGAGACAGAGCTGGACGTGATATGACCACAAACTAAGCTGCTCCTGGAGCCCCCAGAAGCTGGGAGAGGTAAGAAACAGATTTTCCTCAAGAGCCTTCCGAGGGAGCACAGCCCTCCAATGCCTTCAGTCAGACTTCTGGTCTTCAGAACTGTGAGAGAATAAGTTTATGTTGTTTTAAGTCATCCAGTTTGCGATCATTTGCTTTTTAGTTTTTTGGGGGGGCAATGGGGTCTCACCCTATGTTGCCCAGGGTGGTCTTGAACTCCTAGGCTCAAGCAATTCTCCTGCCTCAGCCTCCTACATAGATGAAATTACAGGCATGTGCCATCACGCCTGGCCTGATGATTTGTTTAGCAGTCACAGGAAACAAATAGGGAGGACCCCGAGATAACTGCTAATTTGGGGTTTCGGTGATTACAATAGGAGATGGTACCCTTTACCAGGTGTGGAAATAGAAGAGCAGGTTGAAGGAAGAAGCTGGTGAATTCAGTTTTGGACATGCTGAGTGTTGGAACAATCTTCCGTGGGTCTTTTGTGATCCTTTACATCTGAATATGCGAAGAATGCAAGGCCTTGACCACTCTTTTGTTTTGTTGTGTTTTGTTTTTGAGACAGGGTCTCACTCTGCCACACAGGCTGGAGTGCAGTGGTACAATCTCGGCTCACTGCAACCTCCGCCTCCTGTGTTCAAGTGATTCTTGCACCTCAGCCTCCTGAGAAGCTGGGATTACAGGTGTCCGCCCCCATGCCTGGCTAATTTTTGCATTTTTAATAGAGATGGGGTTTCACCATGGTGGCCAGGCTGGGCTCAAACTCCTGACCGCAAATGATCCGCCTGCCTTGGCCTCCCAAAGTGCTGGGATTACAGGCTTGAGCCATTGTGGCCAGCTGGCCTTGACCACTCTTTACCTGGGCCATATCTCAGCCTTCTTATTGTAATGAGCAACCTTGAAGGACTCCTTCCAGAATAGGCAGCAGGCTTGCTCATTGCTTGCTATAAAATAGTAGGTTCCTCAAGTTTCTTGTCCTTTCTTGTAACACAATCAACTACATGTGCAGGCCTCCATCTGGCCCCCCATTTCATCTTCATGGGATTTGGGATGCAAGAGTAATTGATGCCAGCATGCTAATGCTCATACTGCTTGCTGTGCTGTGAGTAAAAAGGACCTTTGTCTCTGACTCAGTTTTGTTTCTTCTGCCTGCATCCATAAAATAGTAACAGGCTAACTAATTTGCTTGAAAGTAGTATAAAAACAAAAGTCAACTGGACCCTGAGTTGAGGGGACTTGGGGTCTTCCTGTTTCCTAGAAACACCAACTAGGGAGTTGAATAAATAGGTCTGCATCTCACCAGAGACAATTGGGCTAGAGATAACAGATTTGGAAATTATCAGCTGAGCAGTCATAGTCAAAGCCATGAATTTAAATCCTGCTACCCAGGAAAATTTTATTAAGTGAAAAGAGAAGAAAGAGGAGAGGAGAGAGAGGAGAGGAGAGGAGAGGGGAGGAGGGGGAAGGGAGGGGAGGGGAGGGGGAAGGGAAGGGAGGGGAGGGGGAAGGGAGGGGAGGGGAGGGGAGGGGAGAGGAGGCTAAAGAAACCGGAGGACACTGACATTTGAGGGACAAAAAGAAGAACTCAAAAATTAGACAAAAATGATTCAAATGTTTTCCTACTGACTCAGCTTTTGTAGCTTAGGAATCCTTCACTTACTGACTTTTTTCCCCTGCATCTAATCAATGTCAATTCCAGCTAATCGTTGAGTCACACTTTGTCCCACGCCCATCCCTTCTTCCCATTCCTGGCTGACATTCTAGTTTATACTCCATATATTGCATCAGTTCTTTGCCGTAACCTCTTAACAGGTCTCTTTGCTTCCTGTTAATACCCACTACAATCCATCCTACACAGTGCTGCCAGGTTAATTTTCTTAAAATATTCCTTGGGTTGACTCACTCTTCCTTGTTAGAAACGGTCAATAGTTCGCTGGTATGTCATGATTCCTGTTCTATCTTTCTCTACCCATTGACACTGATTCTTAATGAAAAACAGGAACTGGCATCATAGGGAATAAAATTTAACTGTGAGAGACAAGAAAAAGGACAGGGAAAGGATAAAAAAGAAAAGGAGAATTTAGATTGTGAGGAGAGGTTGACTTTGTTGGGGGTATTAGAAATAAGTCTTGTTCAGGGATATGCAAACTATGGCCTGTGGGCCAAATGCAGCCTGACACCTATTATTGTGAATAAAGTTTTATTGAAACACACCCATATCCATCATTAACATATTGTCTATGGCTGCTTTTGTGGCTACAGCTGCAGATTGAAATAATTACAACAGAGCCTATCCGGCCCGCAAAGACTAAACTATTTACTATCTGGTTATTTAGAGAAAAAATTCACCAACCCTTGGTCTAGTTATAGCTGCAATATGTGAGAGATATTAGACCTCAAGAAATGTAGAAACAGATATTATAGGAAACGACGCTTGGGATTACCAATTGGATAGATCCCTGTGGACAGCCTTTGAAAGATTCCAGCAAAGATTTGAATTACTTTTAATTGCTGGACTGTTTCTTTGAACATATTTTCTCAGACTCTGCGCCATGAGGCAATCCCAATTAAATGTCCTTTGTGTACTGATCCCTTAGCATCTTTATTTACATTATTTCTCTCTCTTGAAATTTCCCATCTAGCTCACTTTCATGTCTAGCTTATTCCTTTAAATCCCTTCCGTCAAATTCCAACTCAAGTTTACTTTCCTTTGATAAGCTTTCTCTGTCCTTTATTGCCCGCAGTAAGCTCTCACCTCACATGATAAAAGCTGCATTTAATCAGCACTCCCCCATTCAACCTTTACATACCGCTATGTATTTTTGGTTAATCTTTTCATGGTGTGAGGCTTTCTCCCTATGAGATCACAAGCTTATTGAAGTCAAGAACTGTGTCTTATATATCTTTTCATCCCCCACAGCTTCCGGCAAAGGGACTTGCATAAAATTGTGCTTGATAAATTTGCTTATAAATAGTGAAAGCAGGAGAAATACAAGAAAACAGATTTTCCAACTTCCAAGCCCTATAGAAGTGCTATGCCCCAACACTGTCGCATATTAGTGTCTGGCTCAGTTTTTAAGCAACTGAATTTGTTATGTAAAAGTCCCAAATCTTATCATGAGAACACGAAGGTGATTGGGCTATGATGTCTGTTACGTTGTTGGTTGCTAGGCTTGATTTCATGCTCCCTTGCTCCTGAAGCTGCCTGCTCAAAGAAAGGGGTAAGGGGTCTTCCATACAAGTGGCTAACAGGTATATTAAAAAATGCTGCACATCACTAATCAACAAGGAAATGCAAATTAAAACTATAAGGATATATCACTTCTCACCTGTTAGAATGGGTACTATCAAAAAGACAAACGTTAACAAGCATTGACAAGAATATGGAAAAAAGGCAACTTTTGTACACAATTGGTGGGAATGTAGATTAGTACAACCGTTATGAAAAACAGTGTGGAGATGTTTCAAAACATTAAAAATAGAACTACCATATGATTCAGTAATCCCACTACTGGGCACATATGCAAAGGAAATGAAATCAACATGTTGAGGGGATAGTGGCACTTCCGTGTTTACTGCAGCACTATTCACAATTGCCGGAATTTGGAAGCCACCTAAGTGTACATCAATACACGAATGAATGAAGAGAAATGTGGTATACATACACAACTGAATACTATTGAGCCACAAAAAAGAAGAAATCCTGTTATTTGTGACAACATGGATGAACCTGGAAGACATGTTAAATGAAATAAGCCAGGCAGAGGAAGACAAATACTGCATGATCTCATTTAGATGTGGAGTCTACTTCTATGTAATCTCATAGAAGTAGATAGTAGAAAGATAGTTACCAGGGAATAAGGTGGTTGTGAATAAGTTGAAAGCATCTGTTGTACAACTGGACGACTATAGTTAATTACATATTGTATTCTTGAAAAATGCCGAGAGCAGATGTCAGTGTTCTCGACCCAAAGACAGCTCTATAAGGTAATGCATATGTTAATTAGCTAGATTTAGACATTTCACAATGCATATATACTTCACATCATGTAGTACACAGTAAATACATACAATTTTATCTGTTAATTAAAAAGTTTTAAAAATAACCAAAGAGGGGCATCTGCTCAGATAGGACAGTTCTGTTGTCAAGTGTATAGCAGCCTTTTGTTAGAGCAATCGGCAATCATGAGAAAGTGTAGGTTAATGTCCTAATTTTCTGTTTTATGACACAGTCTTCTGCTATTGTGCCATATTTTTTTTTATTTAAAAAAACCCTTTTTTTTGAAGTATAACATACATATATATAAATGCATGTAAGTGTACAGCTCGATGAATAACAAACTGAACACATTTATGGAACCAGCTCCCAGATAAAGAAATAGAACAGTATCCACACCAAGAAATCCACATCATGCTCTCTTTCAGTCACTAGGCCCCCCGCTGCCCTGCAAGGGGACTGTTGTACTGGCTTGCAATAGCATTGACTAGCTTTTCCAGGTTTGATGCTTTTCATAGGTGAAATCATACAGTATAAACTTTTGTACCTGTCTTCTTTTATTTGTGAAGTGAATTCACAGTATTGTGTGTAGTTGTAGGCTGTCATTTCCATTGCTTTGTAAGGAATAAATCAATGGTGGCATATTTATATAGTAGAAAACTATACATTTCATTTTCATTAACAACATCTTACATTGAAAACCTTGAGAGCTCAGCTGTTGAAGTTCAATGCTGCAATGAACAATGTTCTTCTCAAATCTTTAATTTCACAAAAGCTTAATGGTATCAGTGTCTTGCCTAAGGATAATATCTCAAGTACTATATCAGCTTCTGAGTTAAGAAAACCTATTTTGCTTCATATCTGTTAAGGGTTTTGTAACAAAATAATAATCTTTTAAATTCCATTGTTAAGCATCATTGTTGATCTTAGAATTGTATTTATACAACAACCTTTTCAGAATAAAAACAGAGCAATCAAAAAAGAGCATTTATATTGTAGAGTCACTTGATTCACTACCTCTAAAATGTTCCTTTCCTTTGTGTTTTGCAAAGTTATGAAAACATGTTATTTTAATACCGAAAACTCTCCTAAATTTAATTTACTTTGAGATGTGTTTATCTCTCCCACCAAAACACACACACACACACACACACACACACACACAGAGAGAGAGAGAGAGAGAGAGAGAGAGAGAGCTCACTATCATTGACTGGGAGGTTTTAGTTACAGATAACCACTGGACAGGTTAAGCCACGTGATGACAGTCTTCTTTTGATGTGACAGGAATTACACTGTTTGGATGAAATCCAAAACCCATATCAGAAAAATTCACTATGTTATGGTACCCCTCTGTTAAAGTGCCTGCATGAAAGTGTCTTTTTTTAAAAAAAGTCCAGTTTATTGAGGCATAATTTACTTATAGTAAAATTCATCCTGTTCAGTCTACAGTTCTATAAGTTCTGATGAGCACACACAGTTTTGTAGCCATCACCACAAGCAAGATCTACAGCAGCCCATCATCCCCAAAAGTCCATTCATGCCCTTCATAGTTAATCCCTACCCCAGACTCTATTCCCTGGCAACCACTGATTTCACATAAGCATATACAATGTTTTCTTCTCTTCCTTTATTAGAGACAGATGAGTAGGGCAAGGTCTGACTCCTTGTTCCCTCTTGATAGGGTTTGGCTGTGTCCTCACCCAAATCTCAACTTGAATTGTATCTCCCAGAATTCCCACTTGCTGTGGGAGGGACCCAGGGGGTGGTAATTGAATCATGGAGGCCAGTTTTTCCTATGCTATTCTCATGATAGTGAATAAGTCTCATGAGATTTGATGGTTTATCAGGGGGTTTCTAATTTTGCTTCTTCATTTTTCTCTTGCTGCCACCATGTTAGAAGTGCCTTTTGCCTCCCGCCATGCTTCTGGGGCCTCCCCAGGCCTATGGAATTGTAAGTCCAATTAAACCTGTTTTTCTTCCCAGTCTTAGATATATCTTTATCAGCAGCATGAAAACAGACTAATGCACCTCTCCCGCATCCACGTGCAGCCTCCCTGCCCCAGCCACGCTGGCCTCCTCAGTGCCTTGTCCTCTCCACGTCTCCGTCCACAAGTCTCACGCCTGTCGAGTATTTCACCTAGAACTCTCTTCTCTTCCTTCTGTACCTCATCAACTCTTACTCAACCCTGAGATCTCAGTGTCGACATAGTTTCCTCAGAGAAGCTTTCCTGATTGGATCAAATCCCTCTACTGTGCACCATGCACATATCGAGGCAGCAATTTTACATTTGTTTATGTAACATTTGATTCATTCAGTCTTCCCCATTAAACTGTGAGCTTCATGAGGGCAGGCATTCTGTGAGTTTTGCTCATGGTTTAATCCTGAGTGTGCAGCCCAGGAGGGTACTCAATGAAGACTCAGTAAATGTATCTATGTTTCTAAGCCAGCATGGTTCTTGATGTTTACCTTTGACCTTTTAGAGTGTGAGATAAGGCTGATATTATTGTTTTATTTTTTATCTGTTTTATTGTTTATTGTTTATCTGTTTTATTGACTTAATGATTTTAAACCACATCCATAAATTCTTCAACACTCCTCCCTCTAATGGTGGAGCCTAATTCCTCTCAGATAGAGTGTGAGCTGACTCTGTGACTCACTTCTCATGAATTGAATGCAGCAGGAGTGACATTAAAAGTCACTGTTCTTGTCCAGGCTTGGTGGCTCATGCCTACAATCCCAGCACTTTGGGAGGCCAAGGCGGACACATCACCTGAGGTCAGGAGTTGGACACCAGCCTGGCCAACATGGTGAAACCCTGTCTCTACTAAAAATACAAAAATTAGCCAGGTGTGGTGGCATGTGCCTGTAATCCCAGCTATTCCAGAAGGCCGAGGCAGGAGAATCGTTTGAACCCAGGAAGCAGAGGTTGCAGTGAGCCGGTATTGTGCCACTGCACTCCAGCCTAGACAACAGAACTACACTCCATCTGAAAAAAGAAAAAAAGAAAAAAAAAAAAAAAGGCACTGTTCTCAGCCAGGCATGGTGGCCCACGCCTGTAATCCCAGCACTTTGGGAGGCCAAGGCGGGCAGATCACCTGAGGCCAGGAGTTCGAGACCAGCCTGGCCAACATGGTGAAACCCCGTCTCTACTACAAATACAAAAATTAGCCAGGCGTGGTGGCGTGCCTGAACCCCAGTTACTCAGGAGGCTGAGGCAGGAGAATCGCTTGAACCTGGGAGACAGAGGTTGCAGTGAACTGAGATTGCGCCACTGCACCCTAGCCTGGGCGACAGTAACGCTCTGTCTAAAAAACAAAACAAAACAGGCATTGTTCTCTCTTGGGGCTGTCATTGTGGGAAAGCTGGCTGCCATGTTATGTGAACATATCAAGCAGCCCTATGGAGACGCCCCCAGAGCCAGGGACTGAAGCTTCCTGCCAGTAGCTATGTGAGTGAGTGAAGTGGATCCGTCAGCCTCTCAGGTCTTCAGTATTTTGACTGCAACCTTATGAAAATCCCTGAGCCAGAACCACCCAGTGAAGTTACTCTCAGATTCCTGACCCACAGAAACTATGTGAGAGAATAAATGTTTTCTATGTCAAGCCACTAAATTTGGGGATAATTTGTTACACAACAATACAGAACTGGAAGAACCAATAAGGGAAAGGATGGGAAATTTGAGAAACTTGTTTAAGGTCCCACAACTAGTAAATGGCAAATCTAGGATCCAAACACCAAGTCAGTGTGTCTCTAAAGCCCATGTTCTCTGTACCATGCCATACTTATGCTTTACTTAGTATGGCAGTACTAAGTATGGCATACTAAAGATGCTTAGTACGGCAAATGTAAAAGTCATTTCACTGTGCTATTATAAAATCTTTGTAGATTGGTTCATGTTACAGTGCCAGGAGGTTGCTTTCTGTATTTCCAAAGAAGCTGCTGACTGGAGGAATTTCTGTGAGAATGGTGAGTAAAACGGCAATTCTAATGAAGAATTTTAATTGTGCTTTGCTATTTAAAGCATTTCCATGAAGACGTTTTGTTGGAAGAATAGATCAAATCAAGTTTGTTATGAGTTAGAAAAGAGATAACTTGAAAGTGACTTTTTTCTTCAGTTCATCATTATGGCATTGTAAGATAGTTTTCATAGTGTGAGTGGATTATACTAGATTTCTCAATTTTACAGATATTTAATATTTATATGCATCAACATATATTATTTTAAAATATATTTAAATACTTATATTTTGCATTTATGAAGAAATTACCCAAATTCAGTATTTTTCTGAGATTTCTTAGTACCATTTCAAAGACCCAAACTTTGGAGTAGTCAAAGATTTCTTACACAAAACACAAGACACACCAAATTTAAAACTTGTATCATCTACTACTACTTTGGTCATACATGCCCTTTTTTGGACATACTCAATCATAATGGAACCTGGCAGCATTTAACTAATGAGAGTTTTGATGTAGCTTCTAGTCATACCTAATTAGCCACTGTAGGCTATTTATATGCTTGGTGCTTAGTGGTTTTCTAATCTACCCTAATTAGACCTAATATTTTCATCCCATCACCCTGAAATAACTCATTTCCACTTTCTTCCCTGACTCCTCCTGTTTACCTAATCAAATTCATAAAACATTCCTTCTGTCTAATCTTTCCATATTTTTACTTTCTTCATTAAAGCATTTTCATTGGTTTCTTTTCTTACAAGTATTAGACTCTTTGAGATAACTTAAGTAGAGGAATTTCATGGCATCCAAAAGCAGGAATACTGCTGGGCCTTGACAAGCTTCGGGATTGCAACCTGAAGAGATTGTCTCTGATTTCATCTGTCTATATGTGCAGTAGGTTTAATCAAGCCATTTTTATTCAGTGGCACAGAACATGGAACACTGGTTCTTTCAATAATTTGGCTTTTTAAGAGTCTCAACTCATCCTGGAGCTGGAAAAAAAATTAATATTATGCCAAATAACAGCATTTGGGTCTCTTTGGCTAAATTAAGCCCATGCCAGTGACTGCTTTTAAAGCTGGGTTATTGGCTGGGTGCAGCTCACACCTGAGGCCAGGAGTTTGAGGCCAGGCTAGAAAACATGGTGAGACCCTCATCTCTACAAAGAATTTAAAAATTAGCTAGGCATGGTGGTGTGCACTGAGGTGGAGGATCACTTGAGCCCAGAAGTTCAGCCTGCAGTTCAGCCATGTTTGCACTCCACTGCACTACAGGCTAGGTGACAGAGTCAGACTCTGTCTTAAAAATAAGGCTGGTGATATCTGTTGATTATGGGGTTTTAGAGGAACCAATAAATAACTCTACTCCCACTGGGAGGCAGACAGGGGAGTCAAGCTTGAGGGAGTTGGAAAAACTACAGTAACTCCGGATAATGCTTATGCTGAATAGCAGGCCTTAGGTGCTAAATCGAACAGACTGGTCCATGCTCCCTCTTTAAATTAGACCAAATGCAGTCATGGTCCCCAACAGCACTGACTCCTGTTCCAGGCCTATGACAGTAAAGCTGACCATGCTTCCCTTCTTTAACTAAGAGAAAGAAAGTGAACGTTGAGCCAAGCATGTGCTATTCTTCCACCCAACCCAACAAGTAAGTCCCTTTGCCTTCCCTGGGGGGCAATGAGTGTGACAAGAAGCAAAGAGGAATCTCAACCAAGTAGGACAAAAACAATCCAAATAAACATATAAGAATATGTACACACATGCTTGTATATGATTTTATAAGCAGCACAGTGAAATGTGTGGAACAACATCAGGTAGGTATTTCACAGGATTACTTGGGTTCAGGGGTGGTGGCTGGGACCCAAAGTGAAGGGAGGAGCAGAAAAGAGTGGGGAGATAAGCAGAAAGGCAAAAGAAAACAAAGCACTGAAAAGCAGTATGTGTGGCATGATCACATAAATATGTATATTACACATATACACATGCATGTGCACACACACACCATATTAAGGAATGATACTCCAAATCCTTAAACCAGTATGGCATGTCTAATACTTCATCAGAGTGGACACTGAAGAACTGAGGCAGAATCTCTGGAAGTCCCTCTATTGAGCCAGGCATTAACCTGAGTTGTGGGGTAGCCCACAGGGTCTGGGGAGAGGGGCTGTAAGGCCAGGATGGCAGGAAAAGATGTGAGAAAGGATGGTGGCACTTGGGAGGCTCAAGACAGTAGCTATTTACAAAACCAAATCAGAAGTGCGTCAATGTTTTGACAACATGTGCCGCTCTATCTGTGCATTCCAGCTGAATAACATACTTGCTGACTTACTCATAAGATCAAATTCTTAAAATATAACAGGAAAGTTTTCTTCTTGTACTAATATAATTATTTTACGTGGGGATAGGCAGAACTCACATGAAGAAAACCTATATTCTGGGTCTTGGGGGAGCCACTTCAAAGACTCACTCAAATGACTAGAAATTTGGTGCTTGGATATTGGTTGGAAATTTTGCCAGGACTGTGAATTGGGACCTTGGTTCCTCTCTACGTGGGCCTCTCCTTGGGCTGCTTGAGCTTACTTACAGCATGGTGGTTGGGTTCCAAAAGTAAGAAGTTAAGGGATTCAGGAGGTTCAATATTCCCATTCATAATCTAAATTACACAGTGTCACTTTCATTATAGTCTAATTGGGCAAGGCTGTCTCAAGGGCTCGTTCAGGTTTAACAGAAGGGGACACAGACTCCACTGCTCTATGGGAGGAGTGTGTAGGTCATACTGTTAAGAAGACCATGTGGCAAGGGAAATATGGAGGAAAATACAGTCTGCCAAAACACATTTCTGCGACAACTGTAACATCCATAGTCCATGCTGGCATGGATCTCAAAGGTTTCTCCTATTCCCATGATGCCACACTTAGGACACAGAATAGCTAGTATAACTGAAAGACTGGAGGAAGGGGGTAAAGTTAAAAAAGTATAGTCAACCAAAGGAAGAAATAAAGCTAATATTAAGCTCTAAATAATGTGGCAGGCATTGTGCGAGGCATTTTGTATTACAGTTCTCTAAGAGGGACAGAACTAATAGGAGATTTTTTATATATATATATATATATATGAATAGCTATAAAGGGGAGTTTTACACACACGCGCGTGCGCGCGCACACACACACATATATATATGGGAATTTATTAAATATTGACTTACACGGTCAAAAGGTCCCACAATAGCCTGTCTGTAAGCTGAGGAGCAAGGAGAGCCAGTCTGAGTCTCAAAACTGAAGAACTTGGAGTCTGATGCTCAAGGGTAGGAAGCATCCAGCATGAGAGAAAGATGGAGGCTGGGAGGCTGGGCCCGTCTCTCCTTTTCACATTTTTCTGCCTGCTTTACATTTGCTGGGAGCTGATTAGATGGTGCCCACCAGATTAAGGATGGGTCTGCCTTCCTCAGCCCACTGACTCAAATGTTAATCTCTTTTGGCAACACCCTCACAGACATACCCAGGATCAATACTTTGTATCCCTCAATCCAATCAAGTTGACACTCAGTATTAACCATCATACACTTCTTATAAGATATCTTCGTTAAATCTTCACCACAGGTATGTAAGGTAGGTACTATTATTGCCATTTCACAGATGAGGAAATAAAGGCAGAAGTATTTAGTAACTTGTCCAAAGTTACACAACTGGTAACTGGTATAGCCAGGATGGCAACACTGATCTGTTTGACTTCAAAGACTGTGTTTTTTTCACTACACCATGCTTCAAAGCACAGAAAATAAACACAATCTGTAAAATGTCCCTCTTTTTTTATAGCTATGCAGTTCATTCTATTTCCTCTGATACATATCTAAAATCTCTCTCTCTCTCTGCCTCTCATTTCTCAAAAGGGTTAGAGTAAAATATTGCAAATAATAGAAATTTATTCCCCCAAATAACCAACAAAGTATTTTCAAGGAGCACATTAGACAACTCCCTTCTCAATTCATGCCCAAGTTATCACTGGTTAATGCTCATGTAGGAATTACTATCTGGAAGATTGGGTAAGAACGTCAAACTAATTATTAAGACTAACATTGCAAATTAAATTGCAAGACACATAATACAAATTAGAGGAATTCAGTATGGGAGTTTATTCAGTACAAAAAAGATTTGTAAATTGTGAAGAAAAAACAAGTGAACTCTCAGGAAGTTTGCATAAATGTAGTCTTCAGAAATGTATGATGACTAAATATACCATGGGAGCTCCCTGCTTAAATAAAATAGACATTTCTTTTGTTGCAGCCAAGATTTCCCTATATTAGAACACAGACAATGGAGTCCATAATGAGAAACCCCATGAGTAGTTCACAGAACACACCCACTCGGTAAGTAGGTGTATTCAGTTGAGGCACAAGAACGTTGGCTGCAGTGATCAGGGAGGTTCTTACCCAGATATCTCTTTATAATAAGATCTGCAATTGGTGATAGCAGGGATGAGGATTCCCCACCTCTTTTCCTTGTTGCTAAATACAAGCTTCCAAAAAAATGGTTGTGAATGACAGAGACTGTAAGAATTATGCATATTTTACCATACCATTAACCTGAGCAAAGCATCATTCAACCACAATATACCATCAATACATGGGACTACAGTGATGCTTCTGGCAAAAATTTGGACATAAAATTTCTTGCAGACAGATACTCTTTGAAATTAACAAATAACTGTTTAGCAACAGAGACATGCTAAGTCACCTGTAGAAGACAGAATGGTTTCAAAGCTGGTGGGACTCTGCAGTAAGCTGGTATTTTAAAAAAAAGCTGTGTCCATCAGAATTTAAGTAGCATTGGAAGTATACATAAATGGAGTCATTGAGGCAAATTGGATCCATCCAATTACTGCTCAGGGAAAGGCAGCTTTAATCAGGCTTTTCAACTGGTCTAGACCTATTAATTCCTTCATTTACTCACTGAACTTTATTGAGTCCTTACTACCTCAGGCATTATCCTACATGCTAGAGATACGGAGGCGAATAAGTCAAAATCCTCATGTTTATACTCTGGTGGGAAAGGCAGTCAATTAAAAAATAAACCATACACCAATGACATCAGGTTTGTGCTTCAAAAAATGCTTAACAAGGTGGGAAGATATAGTGAAGGAGGGAGGTTTTGGGGAGGAAATAAGGTATTATTTTAGATTGGGTGTCAAGAAAGGCACTGCTAAGAATGTGATATTTAAGCAGAGATAGCTGCCTAAAGTGAGGAAGAGAGCCATACGGAGATCAGAGTTAAAGAAGAGTTCTAAGCTGACAGAACAGGAAGTGGCAAGTTCAGAGGTTGGAATAAACTTGTGTATTCAGGGAACAGAAAGGCCAGTTTGGCGTGTGTGTTGTTTGCCAAATGTTCTGGTTCTCCGTCCTTCTAGGCACAAGATAGGATTGCACCACTGGTTCTTCTGTGGATGTCTATAGGACTATGTGACTAGTTCTGGACAGAGTCATAAGCGAAAATAATATGTTCCATTTACAGAGAGAACCAATGTAAGACGCTCTAGAGCTCTTTTTCCCTCTCTGGTACGATCAACGATCACCAATGCGCGATAGTGGCTGCTCCATCAGCCTAGATCTAGCAGTAAGGAAGGAAACAGAATCACCAGTTGTCTTCTAGTAGACATGTAATGTGAGTAACAGCTATTTGTATTGTGGTTCTTTTTGTTTTGTTTTGTTTGGAAATGGGCTCTCGCTTTGTTGCCTAGGTTGGACTCAAAACTCCTGGGCTCAAAAGATCCTCCTGCTTCAGCCTCTTGAGTAGCTGAGACTACCGGCACACACCACCATGTCTGACTGTATTGTTTTAAGCCTGTGAGATTTGGGGATTTCAATATGGTGTTACCTATCCAGACAGAGATAGTAAGTGTAAACTGGTGGAATGTAAGCTAGAGGGAGACTGGTAGACTATGAGATCTAAGGAACAGGTGGGGGTCAGGTCACGCTAAGCCTTGTAGATTATGACAAATTTGGATTGCATTCTGTGTGAGGGAAAATCGTTGGAGGACTTTGAGCAGGGGAACATGCCATGATTTGCATTTCAAAAGAATCAGTCATGTAGGGGAAACTTCCTATTCGTAGGAAACATACTGAGGTATTGAAAGATAAAGTATAATGCTTTCTACAACTTACTTTCAATTGGTTCAGTAAAATGTGGTGTGTGTGCATGTGTGTACATGCACAAAGGGGGTAAAGTGTTAATAGGCGAATCTAGATGAAGGTTTCATTGTACTCTTTCAACTTTTTTGTGGGTTTAAATTTTTAAATAAAGTTGGGGTGAATCACTCTAGATAAACTGTAAGACCATTATGAGCTAGTGCAGGTGAGATGAAATGGTTTGGGCTGGAATGGCAATGGTGAGAAATGGGTGGATCTGAAACCCATTTTGCATTTGAAGCCAGCAGGATTTGCTGATAGATTGGTTGTGGAGCATGAAGACAAGTCAATGTGCTTCTTAGGTTTTTGTCCTGAGCAGGTGGGAGGTGGGTGATACCATTAACAGACATGGGATGACAGTGGGAGGGCTAGGGTTAGGATATGGGAAATAGCAATTCTATCTTGGGCATGTTAAGGGTGAGCGTCCAAGTGGAGACTGTGTTGGCAGGTGGATAAATGAGTTGAGAATTCAGAGAAGTCTAGGCTGGAAATATATAATTTGGGATTATCAGCATCTATTGGCACCCAAGCCATCATGGATGGATAGGCTCTCCTAGGAAGCAACTGTAGGTAGAGGAAGGCCAGGACTATGCCATGGGGAACTGGAGCATGAATGGACTGGAAACAGGACCATATATTTCATTTGATTTCTCTTGTTCTGATTCCACGCTTACTGAGCAAGCACCTAATTATTGTTTGACTTTCCATAGAGGTCCACACACAAAGGAAAGATTGGCCATATGGACTTGGAATATTTTAGTTCCTGGGAGAGTTCTCACTGTAAATAAATTTATCACATTCACAAGCTTCGTGCGAGTTAGCCCCTGAGACAAAGCCATAATCAGTGTGCTGACAAAAATCTGATGGTGAGTCTGCATAAGGGAGAGCCAGACCCTGCACTGTGGAAATTCCCACAAGAGAATGAAGCACTGCTTGCTGGCACTCTTCCATAGCTCACATCTCTTTGCAGCCTGCCAAGTGAGGATGTTCTCATATTTCAAGAACTAGTGAGACAATCCTAAGCCAGGTGTAGCTAAGAGAATATTCCTTTTTTTTAGGTGTATATCTTTTATTGTCAAAGTTCTACTTATTTGTCAGGGTGTCTCTCACGTAGTTTTTCTTCCACGCTGATCTTGCATTTCCTTAGATCAGGGTCCTTATTACTTAATTACTATTTGGAGAGTATTCTCTATATGCTTGCACTAGATCTATTTTAAAATTTTATTTCATTTTTGTATAGGTAATATTCAATTGGTTCAAAAATCAAAATGACATTGAGAAATCTTCCTACCTCCTCCTGATTGGTAGGAGACACCCCCACCCCTCCAAATCATTGCCTCTCTTTGTGAATCCATCTAGCTTTCAGGCTGTTAGCAATCTTTTGCTATGACAAAGTTGCAATTAATAACTATATATACATACATATACATGGTTTGTGAGCTGTAGTTTTTGTTTTCTCTGCTAAGCTGTGATGATGGGAAAGGGAGGGGATGGGCAATTTCTGATAAAAGTTCAAGCTCAAACTGCATTCTTCTTCCCCTTCCCTTTTAGTCTGAAATGTGGATAACATGGCAATTCCTGTACAACATAATTAAATAGCATCCCTGGCTGAACCAGTTCAAGGATGTTCAAGTTTAACTATTTAGTGTCGATTGCTCTGAAAATAAAAATGGCTCATGCTGGCCCAAGGAGAAAAAATAAGAAGGTCTATAATGATTATTGGAGAAAATGTGTTTGTGGGAGGTGGATCGACATGTAACTTAATAATAAAAAGAAACGCAGCTGAGAAGTTAATGCGTATTTGTCTTTTCCCTCCCATGGTGCAGCAGATTGTATTTTCCAAAGATAGCTGCCTCAATATATCCCATCCCACATGCTCTTATGATGTGACACTGACACTGTTCCCATTGAGTGGTGGGGCCTGCATTCGTCTCCCTTGAACCTCAGGTGATACTTATGACGGCTAAACAATAGAATACAGCGGAAATTGTCTAGTTAAGCCCAGTCAACCCCCAGAATCACAAGTAAATAACATAATAATTCAAAAAACTAAGTTTTGGGATTATTCATTATGCAGCAGTACAAAATAGAAACATGATCTTGATTTTGATTTTAACTTGTCTTTACATTTTCCTTGGTCTTGATTTTTAAATTTTCATTCAGATTTTACTGTAATTTTGTCTGTTCCTTTTCTTGGGTGGGGGTGGTCTGTTCTTATTGCAGGTCATTTCACATCCTTTGTGGTAGAGGGTATAAGTATAATGTAATTACATTTTTAAAAGTGCTTTCCTATCTAACTCAGTGATGTAAACTCTCTAGTGTCATTCTGTAAATAAGGATAAATCCATGAAAGTTTTACCACTATTTTTAAGGGGTTTCTTTTAATGAAAAGAAAAAGGATTACTTTGTGTAGAGAAGTCCTTTGCCCATGAAAGTTTATAGAAATTATAATCCCATCTATGAGGACCAAATGACTAATTCATTCAACAAATAGGTCCTCAACAGGCATCTATTGTGTGTAAGATATAGACCAAGTGCCAAACATACAAAGACTCAGTCTCACTTCACAACAGGGTTCCCTCGTTCCTGGACTAGTGACTATTTATACCTATTAAATGTTTATCATATGCAAAGCACTGGGCATGCCTGGAAGTCATTAAATGCTTACAGTAATGGAGGAGTGTTTCACACAACCACAAAAAAAGGAAAGTGACTAAATGACCTGAAAGGCAATTTAAAAAAAAAGAAAAAAATTATGCAGCAATATTAAAGTTCATTCATCCATGAATTCAGCAAAAGAGCTCATTTATTCTCTCCATATTCACAGAAACAAAATAATGCATCATATAGCATAAATGTTTAAAAAACCAGAATTATATTTAATATAAAAGATCATGATATTATAGTTTTTAAAATACATTAGTCACCACTTTTTCAACTGTAATGAAAGTTTTTTTCTTCAGTTTTCCTAAGTTCAATCCCAACCCAAGTAAGAACCTGTTGAATAAGTAAATTGGAAACATGTAATTAGAGGAATGAATTAAAGATAACACTGTTTTATTCAACAAGCATTTCTGAATACGTGGAGTAAATATAGCACTGTTTTGGCTATTACAGAGAACTGATAAAGGTAGAAGACACTGTCCTTGTCCATGACAAGATGCATAATGTTATTTACATTGATAAGCTTTTAAAATATGAACATTTGTAAATGAAATAAATTAGAAATAAAAATAAAAAAACACAAATAAACATTAGAAATAAAAATTGCCAAATTATTTGTTACTGTGGAACTCTGGCTATGCACCAAATACAAGAAAAACCAGTAAATACATGAAATATCCTTACAAGCTCTTGGGGTCAGGAGAAAATGAAAGTATTAATTGTATATCCTTTCTAGTATTAACCTTTTACTACAGAAATGAAAGAGTTCACAATGCACAGTTATATTTCAGATAACATATATTCAAAGGTATATTGAAGGTGAAAATCTATCCAAGGTGGCAATAAACCAATGACCACATAAAAGTAAAAATTAATTTTATGCTTTTTGAAAAAAAATTTGAGCCTTTTATTCACTGCTAATTTTATGATTTTCGAAAAAATAATTTGAGCCTTTTATTCACTGCTTTACAAAGTATGAGTAGGGAAAATTAATGCAAGTAATGTATTCAATATTAAAAACAATTAGAATAAGCCTACCCAAATCAGAAATTAAATGATTCTATGAACTAAACATGTAACGATGAAGGAGGGCTGGAGTGAAAAAGATACAGAAGAGTAAAAAGGAGCTACAAAGAAACACCCTACCCTAAACACAGAGGCTAACACAGAGCTGAGACACAGAGGCATAAAATAGGGAAAAAAGACACACTTAGCCAAATCTTGGCTTCCCCTCTAGATTTGTTCCATAAAGTAATTTAATATTTGCATCTGGTCTGGCGACCTTAGTGCCTTTCTTCTAAAGACTTTTAAAGTTACACTATTTTCCTAAGCAGACTGAACTGACTTTAGAATCGGTGGTCACATGCCTGCTTTACTTGGCTTGAGTTAGATGAAAAGTTTGGTTAAAAACTTCTGTGTTGACCGGGCGCGGTGGCTCACGCCTGTAATCCCAGCACTTTGGGAGGCCGAGACGGGCGGATCACAAGGTCAGGAGATCGAGACCATCCTGGCTAACACGGTGAAACCCCGTCTCTACTAAAAATACATTTAAAAAAATGAGCCGGGCGTGGTGGCGGGCACCTGTAGTCCCAGCTACACGGGAGGCTGAGGCAGGAGAATGGTGTGAACCCGGGAAGCGGAGCTTGCAGTGAGTGGAGATTGTGCCACTGCACTCCAGCCTGGGTGACAAAGCAAGACTCCGTCTCAAAAAAAAAAAAAAAAAAAAACTTCTGATGTTATAGTTCATCTTCTGAATCTTGATTGTGAACTTTCTGAGGGTGTCTCTTAACAGTGATTACCAAGTCAATGGTTAATATTTTTGTCAAACACTGAAGGACTGAAGTTAGTAGCTGGTATTTACCTGTTACTGATTCCAAACCTGTCTGACTGCTTACCAAGGGTTGATTGGTTTGCAGTGCATGGACAGCTCTTATATATATATGTGGAAAGCTGTACTTTCCTGTTTTAGATTTATAAAGGACTCTGGGAATGCCTAAAAGTGCATTAGCTATTATCATACTAACCATGGTTTCTTCTGATTGATGGCATTTTTTGGCATAGTTGAGAAGATAGTAATGTAACAAGATCTCAAAATTACCACCTACGGGCAAAACACAACCAGCTGGCATAGATGAGGAAAGGTAACTCTGGGAAGCACCCATATTCTGTAACTTATAACTCACTGGTAACATGCTTCCCTTTCCAGTAATATTTGTGACTTGTAAATTTTCATAAGAAATGTCTATTCTATTGTTTCCTCTTGTTGAATAAGCAGTGGAATTGTTTTTGAGTAATGGTTCATAATCATCAGTTAGCCTGTTTCTTTCCAAAGACAAACATTTCAGCGTTTCATCTGTTTGGAATGTATCTGTTGGGGTTGAATACGGAATATATGTTTCTAATTCTACATCTGAAATTACCAAATTAGAATGTACTTTTAAATATGTTTGAGTTTTTTCCAATTCATCTTTGTTCTCTACAACTGTGTCCTGATAAGGCCTCTGTATTGAGCCCTTACCAGTATCTGGTGCTTGATAACTTTCTCCACTGTTCTTATAAATAAAAAGACTTGAAGTGCCATTTTGGTCACTGGTTTGTGTCATGTAATTTAGATCAAGGTCTTTAAATAATTGCCGAAGCATTTTAAATGCTCCATGTAAAGCATCCTCATGTTGTTCAATGAGACCCTGCACTGGTCCACAAAGAACTACACAGTGTGGTATAAATGTACACGTGCCAATCAAGCCAAGATGAACGTATCTTTTGGATCTGAGGATAAGAGGTTTACAAAATTTCACCAAAGCAGTGTTAGATATTTCACACTGTGAAAAGGCCTGTGGTGGTACAAATGGAGAAAGACCAATGATCCTCTGGATAAGAGAAACTTCTGATGATGATAAACACTCAACCACTGATATGCCATTCACCCCTGCATAATAAATAACTAAATCTGGTTGTTTCACACTAGATAGGAGCAATTTTACATTCTGACTACGTAGATGTTTCATTATTGCTTTTGTCTTTTCCATAATCCAAAATTGAGATGTTTGAAACTGTGCTTCTGAATTTAGAATAAACTCTGACCCAGAAGTGGAAAAAAGAGGCTGAATGGTTTCTGTTACTATCACCATTCGTATGTCACCATCTGCTGGGCAGTACACAGAAAAATCTTTCTGAAGCACAAGACCAGCTATGATCCTGGAATCTGAAACAGGAAGGCCAGTGACACCAACATTCAGCTCTACAAAATAGTCATCCACTAACTCAAACACATCAATCTCAGTTTTACAAGTCATACACTTGAAAAAGTAGTCACACATCAACTGTGAAATAAATTTGTGATTATTTCTTCCCACTCTTCCACAAAAGTATGCTTCTAAGAGTAACTCTAAAGAGCTCCTACACAATGTTCTCTCTTTAGCAGATGAAAAGATAGACAAAAAGTGTCTACTTAGGTACTGGTCCATAATACCGTCTAATATTTGTGTCTGAAACGTTACGAGAGCCTGGGAAATAAATTTCCACTGACAACAATTTTTCCAATACCTTCCATGGGTTTGAATGTTTTCACACATCAAAGGATCCTTTTCTCTGTCTGTGACTGCATGAAGTCCTCTAAGCAAATGGCAAAGAAAGATAATAAATGTTTTTGCACCATCTCCTGTTTTTTTGAGATGACTGGAAACACAGTCCACTATCATCCTGCACAAAAAAGAAATAAAGCAACTCATTTTCAAAAGGCCGGCTTCCCACATCTTAAATTAAAATCATGTTTACACAGCCATAAGTATAAAATGAGAATATTGTTCCTTTGATACATCCTTAGTTTTTTCCTTTCTTGGAAAAAATTGTGCTCTATTCCCAGATTCTACGGTTGGGTGGAGTGGGGAGAAGTGGTCTTGGGAGTTGATAAGATTTGGGGTAAAGGAGTGTTCCCTTGGGCAGGGCTCTAATTCCGAGCAGACAGCGATTTCACCCGAGGTCAGTCTTTCCAAGTACGTATAGCCTCAGGATGGGACAAGAGGTCCACAGAGGCTGCCTGGGGTGCCCAGCTACAGGCTAGCGTGTGGGACGCGGGTACCTGGCTATGGGATGCTGTAAGTGTAGCGCCTCCAGGAGGCGGCCTCCATTCCGGCTGAGAAGCACCTCGCCAGTCGGCTTCGTACACAAAACCTGCCGTCCCTCGGGCCCCATGCAGCAGCTTACGATGGCTTCCAGCACCTCGGCCACCTGCAACGCCGCCTTCACAGACCCTGTGGCGGCCATAGAACTTAGCATCTGGGCCGCTTCCCCTTTTTGGCCGGCTTGCAGAACACCGGGGCCGACCGAAAAAAGGGGCGGGAACGGCCGGAAACGGAATAGGCGGGGAGAAAACCCGGAAGCCGGTAACACGGCTTCTTGGTTGGGCGAGAGGGCTGCCCTTCTGTCCGGTTGGTGGAAAAGCCCCGCAGCTTTGCCAGGTGGGGTGAGCTGCCCTGTTGTCTGCGAAGACAGATAAAAAGACTAGGATTTCCAGCAGCTGTACCAGGAACGGCAACCCTAAGCCCTTCCCCGACTCCCTAGGTGAATTCATTTCCCTCCAGTGGCGTCCGCTGCCCCCAAATCCCTTAGTCTCCCGAGAAACTTTCTTCCAAAGTCAGCAGGGTATTGGGGTCTGCGCGAAGGAGAGGGCACCCCGGTTGGAACTCAGCTGGCTTTCATCCCCTGCCAGAAGCTGCTTGTTCCGGGGCAAAACCTCTGCCTTGGATTCACGCATGTTCTGTCCACATTCTCCACGAATTGGTCTCCTTACCGTCACGGAAATAATTTGTAGATGTAGGACAGGTGAGGAGAGCCTAGCTGCAGCCGTGAATTGCAGGCTTTATGTCCGCTGCAGAGGCTTTACCACATTTCCTTAACTCAGGTATCACAATAAAACTCTAGACACCACAGAGATATTAAGCAGAAATGATGAGAAGATTCCATTTATTTATTTATTTTATTTTTTTTTTGAGATGGAGTCTCGCTCTGTCGCCCAGGCTGGAGTGCAGTAGTGCAGTCTCGGCTGACTGCAACCTACGTCTCCCGGGTTCAAGCGATTCCCGTGCCTCAGCCTCCCAAGTAGCTGGGATTACAGGCCTACGCCACTGTGCCCGGCCAATATTTGTATTTTTAGTAGAGAAGGGGATGTCACCATGTTGACCAGGCTGGTTTCAAACTCCTGACCCGAATGATCCACCTGCCAGGGCCCTTCAGAGTGTTGGGATTACAGGCATGAGCCACCGCACCAGGCCGATGTGAAGATTTAAATCCATTAGTCGCGTTGGTGATCAACAGTATGCTTTAAAACACATGGCCAAGGATTAGTGTATATAATCCAAAGACAGAAAATACTGTCTCTTATATTACAACCCTTTTTTTTTTTTTTTTTTTAAAGAGACGAGGTCTCACTCTGCCGCCCAGGCTGGAGTGCAGTGGCTCCATCATAGCTCACTGCAGCTCCGAATTCCTGAGCTTGTGATCCTCCTGTCTTAGCCTTCAAGTTGCTTTGTGCCTCACTACACCCGGTTATTTTCTTTTTTAGTAGCGACAGGCTCTCCCTATGTTGCCCAGGCTGATCTTGAATTTCTGGCCTCAAGTGATCCTCCAGACTTGGCCTTCTAAAGTTTTAGGATTACAGGCATGAGCCACCTTCCTTGGCCTAAAACACAGGCACTTGAGTATGGGCTTTGGATTCAGACCTGGGTTTGCTCTGTCATTTCCTTACCTGTGGCATTCACCAAGTATCCTCTTTGACCTCTGCTTTTCTCATCTTTAAAAACAATGGGCCTGGTGTGGTGGCTCATGGCTGTGATTCCAGCACTTTGGGAGGCCGAGGCAGGCAATCACAGGAAGCCAAGAGTTCAAGACCAGCATGGCCAACATAGCGAAATCCCGTCTCTTCTAAAAACACAAAAATTAGCTGGGCATGGTAGTGCATGCTTGTAATCCCAGCTACTCTGGAGGCTGAGGCATGAGAATTGCTTGAACTCGGGAAGGGAGGTTGCGGTGAGCGGAGATCGCACCACTGCACTCCAGCCTGGGCGACAGAGCCAGACCTTGTCTCAAAACAAAACAATCCCCGCCAAAAAAACCAATGGAGATAATATATATAAAATAAAAATCTCAAAAGGTTTTGAGGAGGTCTAGAGAATGTTCACTAAACACTGCATAGTGCCTGGCATAGTTAGCACTCAACATTCAAATACTTATATTACACCTGTTTCAGGAAAAGGGTCCCAATCCAGACCCCAAGAGAGGGTTCTTGGATCTCATGCAAGAAATAATTCAGGGCGAGTCCATAAAGTGAAAGCAAGTTTATTAAGAAGAATAAAATAATGGCTACTCCACAGGCAGAGCAGCCCCAAGGGCTGCTGGTTGCCCATTTTTATGGTTATTTCTTGATGATATGCTAAACATGTTAGGGGTGGATTATTCACGCCTCCCCTTTTTAGACCATATAGCGTAACTTCCTGACATTGCCATGACATTTGTAAACTGTCATGGCGCTGATGGGAGTGTAGCAGTGAGGAAAACCAGAGGTCACTCTCGTGGCCATCTTGGTTTTGGTGGGTTTTAGCCAGCTTTACTGCAACCTGTTTTATCAGCAAGGTCTTTGTGACCTGTATCTTGTGCCAACCTCCTATCTCATCCTGTGACTTAGAATGCCTTAATCGTTTGGGAATGCAGCCTAGTAGATCTTAGCCTCATTTTACCCAGCTCCTATTCAAGATGGAATTGCTCTGGTTCAGACACCTCGGACACACCCACCAAATTACTGTGGTAGGTCACCACTCTCCTGGTTTATTATTCCCACAAGTGATATTTTGTGAGATGCAGAAGATTCAACTAGCATAACAGCACAACATACATCATCTAGAGTAGAAACATGCCAATATTAGCAAGAAAATGATCTTGTAGATGTTTCACTGAGGTTGGACAATGAGGGGCCCGTTTTCCTTAATCCTTATTGCTATGAACAAGATAGGAGGAACCGGCAGGCCCTCCCATCTTTTTCTCCCCAATTAAACCAAACCAAACCAAATGACAGCCAGAAGCAATTGGACCCTGAGCAAAGAGCAAGAATGGGAAGAAAGGAGGGTGGGGGAAAACCAGAGAGGAATGATGCCTCGGAACTCATCTGATGTTGACTTGGTATGGACTAATAGGTGATCTGAGGGGGGTTAAAAAAAAAAAAAAAAAAACCTTTCATATGGATTTCGTGTATGTTTAACAGTAGGGTTTTTTTCTGGTGCTACTCGGGTTACATTACTCAATATAGATTCAAGCAGTGGATTATATTCCTGACATTTAGAAGTGAAGTGCTACTAGAGTTCTATTTAGGTGTACTATGGAGATACAGATTCAAACTTGTGTTTTTACTCTTAAAGTAACAGTGGGCTACCACTCTTACTCTGTAGCTTTTGGAGACATTCAACCCCTCTGAGCCTCAGCGTCTTCATGTATAAAATCTGGCTAACTTCCTCTTAAAGTTCTCATAGAGGATTCGAGGAGAATGAATATAAAGCACCAAGCAAAGCATACTTCAGGGATTCTCACTGTTGAATCCCTTTCAAGTCCTTTGCCATCCTTTGCAGCTATCCCTATCCCCCTAAAAGGGGGGATTAAAACAAATTAGCACTAATTTAGTCACCATATTGTATTGAAAGTCACTTGATCACCGTTTGCTTTTTTTAAAAAATTTTATTTAGAAGCCTACTTGTAGAAGTTAGCATAATTTTATGGATTATTAGAAAAATTCAATTCTTTTCTCTCTGCAAACAGTTATAATAGGTTAGGAATAATAGATTAGAAATGTACTACATTACAAAACAGTAGCCTATAACTATCTGTACATTTACTGTGCACCTTAAGGAAAAGAATTTGACAGTGTGCTGTACTTACACTGCAGGTAACATATTTTTATTCTATCACACAAAACTGACCAGTGGTAGTGCTTGTATTTATAAATGGCCATTAAACAGAATATTTAAACTCAGATGTATATTTAGCATGCTAAAAAGTGAAAAAAATTTCAGCTGAAGTTCTGTGGCTCATCAATTCAAATGTTTCATGACATTTTTTTCTTTAAATGAAAAATTTTGATATTGTAAAACAAATTACATAAATGCAAAAAGATATTTTCTAAATTTTTAGAAAGAATATTCACATTCATTTTGTCACGGGTTTCGTGTGGCTCCTGTAAATATATTAATCATATTAAGACGACACTGGTCCTATACAATTTTAACAGTCCATCTTCAATTAAAAACTGTAATAAAAATAAACAGTATGTAAAGAGTAACAAAAAGTAAATTAAATATACTAAACTCACACAACAGGTAGAATAAAATGAAACCAAATTACATAATGGCAGGTTATACATTTTAAAGAATCTCTTTCCACTTAGTCAAATAAGATAGAAACTGAAATGTAAACTTACTGATTTCTGTGGGATTTTCCCCACTGGTTCAAATTGGAAAATTTGATATAAATCTAGTATTTTATTTCTGTACATTTAATATGATTCAATATAATCTGCAGTCTCATGTATGGCTTATCAATAATGCCATCATCACTGTATGTCAAACAGAAAACCTCACTGCTTACTAGAAATGCTAAACACTGGAAAAAATGGAATTTTATACATTTGTTTTCTTAAATTTTGACAGATATTCTTCAAAAAGTTAAAACTGCCTTCCACAAAATTTTGTGTGTATATGGCACAAGTTAACAGCCAAAAAGTGTGAAATCCATCGAAAAGGCACTGTTAACAATACTCAGAATAATCTGACAAGTCTACATCAATGTCTGAGTAAAGAATAGGTAAATAGACAAACCCTTATAAAAGATAGCATTATTGTTTAAATATAGCTATATAAAAAGAAATGAAGTGACACACAGAAATGACCCTTTTATGACAATTAAGCCTATAAACACCTTGAATCATATTATAGTTCTGTAACACAAAAAAATGACAAAAATATTTTCTTAAAGGCACAAAAGCATGAATATTAAATGAGAGTTGTATTTTACAAGGCCAACTTTTCAATGGAATGCAATTACCAACTGAGCTGTGACAAAGAGTACACTGTACCTTTATAACTGATATAAAACAAAAAAGTACTAACATGAAATATAAGTAAAATATCTATTGCTGTAACTTAACATTTCACATGCTCTATGTATTTTTTTTTTTTTTTTTTTTACATGTCCTGGGCCAGCTACATCTTACTAAATGGTGATGGCATAGTACATTTAACAGCTAAAAAGAAAATGCACATGTGAATAATTATTACTCAGTTAAATTTTCATGTAGGAAAATAACATTTGGATAAATGAAAAAAACTAGTCATAAATCCTAGAAACCCTCAGGAGGCTCTCAGACAACTTGGAACCGTAAATCACATTATGAATCCATGTGTGAAGGAAGATTAATTTCAGGCAAGTAACATTCAAAGTCAATTACATATATGGCTACAAAGTTAGTAATTATGTGTTTTAAAGATTCATATAACTAAGTCTAGTACAAGCACTGATCTAAAATTAAGCCACCAATTCCTGAGTTTTGTGTTCAGTTCATAGAAAGAAACTCATACAACTAAAAGCATAAGAGGACTATTAGATTAGATGCATGCTTTTAGTGTATAAGGAACAGTCATGAATAACCCTGCTCTTTCTTAAGAAATAGTTTTTGACTCTTTGGGTAAGAACCCATAACATTTGCTCTAAAAAGAAATTTTAAAAATAAAGAACATAACTACCTATTTAGTCTTAGAAGATACCCATACAAATAAAATATTATTTGGACCAAATGAAAACAACATACACGTGGATAAGACCAAAGTCCTAAGAGGTGGGTCACCAATAAAAAAAAATGTTAACAAGGTTTAATGATGAAATGATTTTTGTGATAAGCCAATCAAGTTGTATGTAATTAACTAAACAATAAAAAAGATGAAACTGTACAATATTTACAGAATATCATATATCAATGAATAGGCAGAGTGTAACAGAATGTGAATACAAAAATTATATTGACAAATACAAAATATAACCAAAACTCTATTTGTTCTAATGTCATGAAAACACTGGGTATATTTATGCTTTTATCAATTTAAAACATCCTGTCACATGTACATATGGAATACAGCATTATTTTGCCAACAAAACATGGGAAATGGTTCTTCATAGAAACCTAAGGATACTTGAGATAGCTATATTGATTAGGGAAAAAAGCAGGCTCTTTTTATCATTTTGGTTTTCATAATTTACCAATCAACCCTTGTATTTATCATGGCATAAATGATTGTAATTTTACCATTTCACAGCCTCCTCCTACAGAAAGGCAAATGTGGTGGGGGTGATTATTCTCTCTGACCTTCATTTTCATTAAAAAACATTTCAAAATCTATACTTTCAGGATTTAAGATATATTTAGAACAACATATTCCTAAACCTAACTACCTTGGCAAAAATTGCTTTCGAGGAATATAAATATTTCTGTAAAAATACAAAGTCAAAATATTAAACTGAAGAAACAAACAAAAAAAACTTAGTTTGCCTTAGCCTGAACAATAGGAATCTTAAAGAATTGTGGTTTTGCCACAGAAAGAAGTTACTAAGAAGAGGGAGGATAATAAAAAATTAAACTTCAGAACTTGATACTCTTCGTAAATACTCAACTTATTGCACATTTTACAAAAACCAATTTTAATGTTCACATAAAGGCCACCACACAGTGTCTTTTCTTATTGCCTTTCTCTTTTTGGTTTTTGAAGTAAAATACTGGCTATAATTTTTTGTATCCTGCTTATTCACTGAACACATTAGAGTCTAAAGCTAAAATAAGTTTTCATAATGAAAAAACATGAATTATCAGCACTTCAAATGCCCTACAAACATCTCTAGAATTTGGCCTATGTTATGAACCAGCTGACTTAAGAAAAACAAAAGAAAGAAAAAAGGACAGCAATCAATTTTGACCACATTTTTTTCAGCAAGTGCTTAAGGTGGTACTATAATCAATCCAAGTAGTTGCACACCAGTGTTTTTATACTGATGTAAACAAAAGTATATATATTTACCTGGATCTATAAATATTAAATTCTAGGGGTTAAAAAAAATCTTATGTAAACTTTTTAAAAAGCAATTTGCCATTTATCTCTCTCAGTGTATTCATTTTGACTATTCATACTTTTTCTTTCCTTCTAAGAAGACAATTGAGCTGAGTGCTTTGCAAATGATTTTAACAGTAGTGTATTGAATTAATTATGTCTATTTTCCCATCATTTCTCAATCTGTAATTCCTTACTGATAAAAGTTTTGTGCCTGTTTTATGAAGAAAATAGATTACATATAAGATTGATAGCATTTTTTGTTATGAACAATGTTAACATTATATCTCAGAACATACTATAGAATACAAAGACTACTGTCAGGTAAGAGTACATAAGAGACAATTGTGTATACATGTGGGTTTATTATACTCACATGTAGACACATTCTCACAAAAGCTAGAAATGTCCTGGCACTTAACACATAGCTCACTTTAATAATCAAATAGGATAGCTCTTGTTTCAGTGTGAAGATAAAAGATACGAAAAGTCAATACCTCTACATTTATCTCCTAGGTTTTTTGTTTTCAGAATATTGTGATTTTTAATAAAGACGAAACCAACTTGAACACTGGTCCCAGGCCAAATCAGATCTTTCTAGTTCACTGATTCAATGGCAGAGAACTTCTACTTGAACATGAAGTTTATTATGACTTGAAGCAAAATCAGGAGGAAAATGATGAAGTAGTCTTTTTGTTGCAGAAAATAATCTGTGGCAGGTGTGCTTGAAACTAAATGATTTCGAAGAGCCATAATATTTCTACAAAAATAAGCAACAACAAATTTTATAATGATTTGCCAGAAATGTTGGCATAGAGCCCACAATTTGATATTATACACTCACAGAGCACTTAATAATTTTTAGTTGCTGGGTAATGGGGTGGTATGTAGGGGCTGGGGGAGGGGTCTGAGACTGCAAAGAGGAATATTTAAGGGCTCAAAGAGTGAATATTTACCCACTGTTATGGATGCATTTCAGTATTTCAACTGATGCATTCCAATGAAATTATAGCCATGCACAGAAGGGACTATAGAGGCCTTTGTTAACTGACTTTCTCAGAAACAACCCCACCTCCACAGGCAACTCAGCTACATTCCTAGCATACTACAGGAGTAAATAAAGTGATTCCAATTCTACCCTCACAGAGAAAAAACAACCTCTCCTCCCTTCCCAAGTATTTTAGTGATGGAGGAATTTCATAAGTGTCAAACATCAGGTGACAGAAACTAACATTCTATTTTAACTTAGCTAAATGTTATAAAAATATGAAGTTTGTATATGATTTCCCACATAACAGGATTCTTAACTACTCCTTGGTCTCAAAGGAATAGTAACTGTTAGTATATTACCTTTTAATTTCTTCCTGTGTTTGTTTTATAGATTCGATGGAACTCTGAATGTCTCCCAGTTCTATTCCTTTCTTTCTTCTTGTACTTGGTTTTACTGATTGAGCTAAAAAGACATTTAGAATGAAGTTGAAACTATAAAAATAATCTACAGTTCAATTTAATGTTTCTCATGTAATAAAAATTTTCCTGGGCATTTGTTTTTGTAGCCTAGAGGTTAGCAGAGTAATATGAATACTCTGCACTTTTGAAGTTTCAAACACATCATTGCAACACTAGAACACTAAAAATATATATAAAGAACTACACATCAGTTGAATTTTGGATGTCACCAGTTTTATTTTTTAACTAATTAAAACAGAAATAATTCATTAGAAAATATAAATTAACTTGAAGAAGGTATTACTCTTTTCTGTTCCTTGCCCATTTGCCTACCTCTGAAGAAGTCAGCTTCTTGAGCCCTTTTTTCAATATTTTATTGTTAGTGTTTAGTTACCCAAACTTTAAATCCCTTTCGACACTTCTGCAAATTTTTACTGCCAATCAGCAAGCTGTATATGTTTTTCCAAATTCCCTCTCATATGCATTCCTTCCTTTCCATTTTGGTTCAGATCCTACTTAACCTCTCTACAAGTCTCAGCTTTCTCACTTTAAAAATAGGGATAATAATACCAGACTTCACAGGGTTGTTATAAGGTGTATTGAACATACAGTCTGGCACATATTAATTACTCAGTAAATGTCTGCTGATACATTATAGTTATATACTAAAGTGGATGACAGAGTGAATTAAGGAGCCAAAAAATCTGCATATATAACATACATATACCTACTTATGGGGTATGTGACCTTAGGCAGGTTAACTTGTGTCTCAGTTTCTTTTCTTATAAAATGGGAATAACAATAATACAACCAATACTCTCTTCTAACACATTGGGATGCCATGTGACTCCTGCTTTTAAATCCTTATTTGTTTCATTCCTCTAACTACCGGAGTATGTTACCTCACCCCACTCCCCAAGCCTAGACTGCTATAATCCATTAGAAATCCTAATAATTCATCAGAATTCTAAGAACTTTCCCTCGAACTGAATTGAGCTCCCGCTCCTTTAAACTGGTTATCGCTTGTCATCTAATTTCTTAGTAATCTACCATTTATTCACCTCTAGTGTTATCTTTATAGGTTAAAATGGGCTCCGTAGTTCAGTGTAAACTCAGTAGAGATTATGGCCTAAAGTTTTTTTTTTCTTTTTTTTTGTGATAATATCACAAACATCACTTTAATCCTTTCATGATTATATCTCAAGGTAGTTCAAGATAGTGTACACATTATCTGACTCGAATAAGAATGGAGTACAATTTAATCTAGCAGTTCCTAAGTTTTATATTTTTATTGTCTGTCACTTCCCAACACTACAGCAATATATTCTGGAAATGAAAAACATTTTTGAAGCATGGAAGTGAGCTCAAAGCCCAAAAAATGCTTCTGAATTCAATCTAGGGAACCATCAACAATTTTTCAGAGGTTAACAAGGCATGCTGGGCGCGGTGGCTCAAGCCTGTAATCCCAGCACTTTGGGAGGCCGAGACGGGCGGATCACGAGGTCAGGAGATCGAGACCATCCTGGCTAACACAGTGAAACCCCGTCTCTACTAAAAACACAAAAAACTAGCCGGGGGAGGTGGCGGGCGCCTGTAGTCCCCGCTACTCGGGAGGCTGAGGCAGGAGAATGGCGTAAACCCGGGAGGCGGAGCTTGCAGTGAGCTGAGATCCGACCACTGCACTCCAGCCCGGGCGACAGAGTGAGACTCCGTCTCAAAAAAAAAAAAAAAAAACAAAAAACAAAAAACAAGGCATAAGAGGTAGCTATTACCTACAGTGTGGTTTTTTTTTTTTTTTGAGACAGGGTCTAACTTTGTCACCTAGGCTGGAGTTCAGTAGTGCGATCTCGGCTCAGTGCATCTTCTCCCTCCTGGGTTCAAGCAATTCTCGTGCCTCAGGCTCCCAAGTAGCTGGGATTACAGGTGTGCACCACCGCACCTGGCTAATTTTTTCCTATTTTTAGTAGAGACGGGGTTTCGCCATGTGGGCCAGTTTGTTCTTGAACTCTTGGCCTCAAGTGATCTGCCCACCTTGGCGTCCCAAAGTACTGTGATTACAGGCGTGAGCCACCACGCCCGCCCTAGAGTGTGGTTTTTATTTAGGTGTCTCCCCTTTTTCATTTTCTGTTTCTTTACCTTGCGTCCTTGTCTCACAACTTACCTATGATCTAGAATCGCTTTTGTACCTCAACCCTGCCCCAACCAAATCATGTAACTTCTTGAGTTAATATGAAAAACCATATTCATATCAAATTGTGTAGTAATTAAAAAAAATTAGACTCTCATTAGTCTGCAATAAATATTTTTACCTTCACTTCCAGAGGAGTCTTGGATGTCAGGTTCTGGGGAGGAATAGCCTTTTGCTACTTTCTTCTGTTGCCTGGTTGGCTTATGTTTCATTTTGGGGACATTAACCTAAAGAAAAAAATAACTATTTTGTGAATTTGCACTGTATTTTGGACTGAAGACCAATTGTGTACAACTGTCAAAATTATCTGCACATAGGCATGATATTCAGAAAAAAAAGACAACAATGAAATAGTCTAATTCAAACTTAACAAAGGTGATACGCTTATGCAATCAAATGATCTTATTTTAATAGGAAGTAATTTGGCACAAATGTCAAAAAGTAAAATACACAACAAAGAGTATACCCAGTCTCTCACACTAAAGAGGTACCCATCACTATCAGTTTATATCCAGGGATATTTTTATGTATACATAAACAAATACGAATATAGATCCCCCTACCTCTGACTGCACCAGCTAGTATCTCTAGTAGAATGTTAAGTAATAGTGTGTATAAATTATATTTATCTTGTTCCTGATGTTAGAAACATTCCCACTAAACGATGCTGGGTTTCCAGTAAAACTGTTTATTTACTTTTAATCACATCTGGGTAGTACAGAAAGTATCTTATAATAAATAAAAATGATACTATTATTTTGTAGAGCATTATTTTAACTTATTGAAAGCATTTAAATGGATGCACAAGATTCAAAACTATACGAAACCATCAACTATGACTAAATTTTCCTTAGAATAATAAACTTTGGACTCTATCCTATTAATAGATTTGTAATTTTGGTGTTCAGTATTAAACTTAAAAACCTAAATGCAAGATTAGAAACTAGAATCAGAAAGACAAGATGTATTAGTCCATTTTTATGCTGCTAATAAAGACATTCCTGAGACTGGGACGAAAAGGAGGTTCAATTTGACTTATAGTTCCACATGTCTGCGGAGGTCGCAAAATCATGGCAGATGGCAAAAGGCACTTCTTACATGGTGGCAGCAAGACAGAATGAGGAAGATGCAAAACTGGAAACCTCTGATAAAACCATCAGATCCCGTGAGACTTATTCACTACCACAAGAACAATATAATATGGGGGAAACAGCCCCCATGATTCAAATGATCTCCCACCAAGTCCCTCCCACAACACGTGGGAATTATGGGAGTACAATTCAAGATGAGACTTGGGTGGGGACAGAGCCAAATCATATCATTCTACCCCTAGCCCCACCAAATCTCATGTCCTCACATTTCAAAACCAATCATGCCTTCCCAAGAGTCCCCCAAAGTCTTAATTCATTTTAGGTTCTTAGAGACCTACAAAGAGACTTAGACTCTCACACAGTAATAGTGGGAGCCTTTAACACTCCACTGTAAATATTAAATCAACGAGACAGAAAATTAACAAGGATATTTAGGACTTGAACTCAGCCCTGGATCAAGCAGCCCTAATAGATATCTACATAACTCTCCACCCAAAATCAACAGAATACGCATTCTTCTCAGCACCACATCACACATATACTAAAACTGACCATATAATTGGAAGTAAAACACTCCTCAGCAAATGCAAAAAAACGGAAATCATAACAAAAAGTCTCTCAGACCACAGCGCAATCAAATTAGAACTCAGGATTAAGAAACTCACTGAAAACCACACAACCACCTGGAAACTGAATAACCTGCTCTTGAATGACTACTGGGTAAATAACGAAATTAAGCCAGAAACAAGTAAGTTCTTTGAAACCAATGAGAACAAAGATACAACGTACCAGAATCTCTGGGACACAGCTAAAGCAGTGTGTAGAGGGAAATTTATAGCACTAAATGCCCACAGGAGAAAGTGGGAAAGATCTGAAATCAACACCCTAACATCACAATAAAAAGAACTAGAGAAGCAAGAGCAAACAAATTCAAAAGCTAGCAGAAGACAAGCAATAACTAAGATCAGAGCAGAACTGAAGGAGATACAGACATGAAAAACCCTTCAAAAAAATCAATGAATCCAGGAGCTGGTTTTTTGAAAAGATTAACAAAACAGACCACTAACCAGACTAATAAAGAAGAAAAGAAAGAAGAATCAAATACACACAATAAAAAATGATAAAAGGGAGGTCACCACTAATCCCACAGAAATACAAACCACCATCAGAGGATACTATAAACACCTCTACGCAAATAAACTAGAAAATCTAGAAGAAAGAATAAATTCCTGGACACATCCACCCTCCCAAGACTAAACCAGGAAGAAGTCGAATCCCTCAATAGACCACTAACAAGTTCTGAAATTGAGGCAGCAATTAATAGCCTACCAAACCAAAAAAAGCCCAGGACCAGACGGATTCACAGCTGAATTCTACCCGAGGTACAAAGAGGAGCTGGTACCATGCCTTCTGAAACTATTCCAAACAAAAGGAAAAGAAGGACTCCTCCCTAACTCATTTTATAAGGCCAGCATCATCCTGATGCCAAAACCTGGCAGACACAACAAAAAAACTTTCAGGACAATATCCCTGATGAACATCGATGCAAAAATCCTCAATAAAATACTGGGAAACCGAATGCAGCAGCACCTCAAAAAGTTGATCCACCAAGATCAAGTCGGTTTCATCCTTGGGATGCAAGGCTGATTCAATATATGCAAACCAATAAACTTAATCCATCACATAAACAGAACCAAGGACAAAAACCACATGATTATCTCAATAGATGCTGAAAAGGCCTTTAATAAAATTCAACACCCCTTCATGCTAAAAACTCCCAATAAACTAGGTATCGATGGAATGTATCTCAAAATAATAAGAGCTATTTATGACAAACCCACACTCAATATCATACCGAGTGGGCAAAAGCTGGAAACATTCTCTTTGAAAACCGGCACAAGGATGCCCTCTCTCACCACTCCTATTGAACATAGTACTGGAAGTTCTGGCCAGGGCAATCAAGCAAGAGAAAGAAATAAAGGGTATTCAAATAGGAAAAGAGGAAGTCAAATTGTCCCTGTTTGCAGATGACATGATTGTATATTTAAAAAACACCATTGTCTCAGCCCAAAATCTGCTTAAGCTGATAAGCAACTTCAGCAGTCTTAGGATACAAAAAAATCAATGTGCAAAAATCACAAGCATTCTTACACACCAATAACAGACAGAGCGCCAAATCATGACTGAACTCCCATTCACAATTGCTACAAAGAATAAAATACCTGGGAATACAACTTACAAGGGATGTGAAGGACCTGTTCAAGGAGAACTACAAACCACTGCTCAACGAAATAAAAGAGGACACAAACAAATGGAAGAACATTCCATGCTCATGGATAGGAAGAATCAATATCGTGAAAATGGCCATACTGCCCTAAGTAATTTATAGATTCAATGCTATACCCATCAACCTACCACTGACTTTCTTCACAGAATTAGAAAAAACTACTTTAAATTTCACATGGAACCAAAAAAAAAAGCCCATGTAGCCAAGACAATCCTAAGCAAAAAGAACAAAGCTGGAGGCATCAAGCTACCTGACTTCAAACTGTACTACAAAGCTACAGTAACCAAAACAGATATATAGACCGATGGAACAGAACAGAGGTCTCAGAAATAATGCTACACATCTACAACCATCTGATCTTGGACAAACCTGACACAAACAAACAATGGGGAAAGGGTTCCCTATTTAATAAATGGTGCTGGGAAAACTGGCTAGCCTTATGCAGAAAACTGAAACTGGTCTCCTTCCTTACACCTTATACAAAAATTAACTCAAGATGGATTAAAGACTTAAACGTAAGACCTAAAACCATAAAAACCCTAGAAGAAAACCTAGGAAATGCCATTCAGTACACAGGCATGGGCAAAGACTTCATGACTAAAACACCAAAAGCAATGGCAACAAAAGCCAAAATTGACAAATGGGATCTAATTAAACTAAAGAGCTTCTGCACAGCAAAAGAGTCTATCGTCAGAGTGAACAGGCAACCTACAGAATGGGAGAAACTTTTTGCCATCTATCCATCTGACAAAGGCTAATATCCAGAATCTAAAAGGAACTTAAACAAATTCATGAGAAAAAAAACACCACCACCACCACCATGGAAAAGTGGGCAAAGGATATGAACAGACACTTCTCAAAAGAAGACATTTATGCAGCCAACAAACATATTAAAAAAATCTCATCATCACTGATCATTAGAGAAATGCAAATCAAAACCACAATGAGATACCATCTCATGCCAGTTAGAATGGCAATTATTAAAAAGTCAGGAAACAAGAGATGCTGGAGAGCAGGTGGAGAAATAGAACGCTTTTACACTGCTGGTGGGAGTGTAAATTAGTTCAACCATTGTGGAAGACTGTGGCGATTCCTCAAGGATCTAGAACTAGAAATACTATTTGACCCAGCAATCCCATTACTGGGTATATACCAAACGATTATACATCATGCTACTATAAAGACACATGCACACGTATGTTTATTGTGGCACTATTCACAATAGCAAAGACTTGGAACCAACCCAAATGCCCATCAGCGATAAGACTGGATAAAGAAAATCTGGCATATACACACCATGGCATACTATGCAGCCATAAAAAAGGATGAGGTTTTTTTTTGTTTGTTTTTTTTTTTTTTTTTTTTTTTTTTTTTGAGACGGAGTCTCACTCTGTCACCTAGGCTGGAGTGCAGTGGCCAGATCTCAGCTCACTGCAAGCTTCGCCTCCCGGGTCACACCATTCTCCTGCCTCAGCCTCCCGAGTAGCTGGGACTACAGGCGCCTGCCACCTCACCCGGCTAGTTTTTTGTATTTTTTAGTAGAGACAGGGTTTCACTGTGTTAGCCAGGATGGTCTCGATCTCCTGACCTCGTGATCCGCCCGTCTCAGCCTCCCAAAGTACTGGGATTACAGGCTTGAGCCACCGCGCCCGGCAAAAGGATGAGTTAATGTCCGTCACAGGGACATAGATGAAGCTGAAAACCATCATTCTCAGCAAACTAACACAGGAACAGAAAACCAAACACCGCATGTTCTTACTCATAAGTGGGAGCTGAACAGTGAGAACACATGGGCACAGGATGGGGAACAACATACACCGGGATCTATTGGTGGGTAGGGGGGTAGGTGAGGGATAGCATTAGGAGAAATACCTAACATAGATGATGGGTTGATGGGTGTAGCAAACCACCATAGCATGTGTATACCTATGTAACAAAACTGCACATTCTGTGCTTGTATCCCAGAACTTAGAGTATAATTAAAATTAATTAATTAATTAATTGACCATGGATGTCTGGCTTGACATTTAGACACTCAATTCTATTCCATTGGTCAATATGCCTGTTCTTACATAAGTACCACATTCCTTCGATTACTGTAGCTTTATAGTAAGTTTTGAAATCGAAAAGTGAGAGTTCTCTTTATACTTCTTTTTCAAACTTGTTTCGGCTATTTGTGGTCCCTTGCAATTCCATGTGAATTTGAGGATCTGCTTTCCCATTTTTGCAAAAAAAGGTTTGTAACATTGACAGGGATTGTGGCGAATCAGTGGGTTGCTTTGAGTAGTACTGTTATATTCTTATTTTTTTGAGACAGGGTCTCACTCTCACCTAGGCTGGAGTATAGTAGTGCCGTCACGACACTGCAGCCTTGACCTCTCTGGGCTCAGGTGATCCTCCCACCTCAACCTCCCAAGTAGCTGAGACTACAGGCATGTGCCACCATGCCCAGCTAATATTTCTATTTTTTGTAGAGACAGAGTTTTGCCATGTTGTCCAGTCTGGTCTCAAACTCCTGGGCTCAAGCAATTCCTCTGCCTCAGCCTCCCAAAGTGCTGAGGTTACAGGCATAAGCCACTGTGCCTGGCCAAAATCTTAACAATATTAACCTTTTCTACCTGAGAATATGAGGTGTCTTTCCCTTTATTTAAATGTTCTTTCATTTCTTTAGCAATGTTTTATAGTTTTCACTGTAGAAGTCTTTCAGTTCCTTGGTTAAATTTGTTCTTTTAGATGCTATTATTGAATTGCTTTCTTAATTTTGAGAGTTTTTACTGTTAGAAACATAACTGATTTTTGTGTGTTGATCTTATTCCCAGCAATTTTTCTTAAGTTCATTAGCTCTAGTAGCTTTCTATGGATTCTTTGGGATTTTCTATATATAGGATAATGTCACCTGTTAATTAGAGATAGTTTTACTTCTTTGTTTCCAATTTTGATGACTTCTCTTTTTTTTTCTTGCTCTAGCTAGAACTTCCAGTACAATGGTAAATAGGAGTGGTGAAAGTGGGAATGTTTGTCTTGTTCCTGATGTTACGGGGAAGGCTTTCAACCTGTCACCACTGAGTCTACTATTTGTGGGTTTTTCATACATGCCCTTAATCATGTTGAGGAAGTCTCTTCTCTTCCTAGTTTTATGAGGTCTTTCTTTTGATTATGAAATGGTGATGGATTTTGTCAAATGCTTTTTCTGTCAATTGAGATGACCATGTGATTTCCCCCCTTCTTAATGTGATATATTACATTGATTTTCTTACGTGGAACCAACCTTGCATTTCTGGAATAAATTCCACTTGGTCATGGTGTGTAATCTTTCTAATATGCTACTGAATTTTGTTTGCTACTATTTTGTTAAGGATGTATGAATCTTACTTATAAAGGTTATTGTTTGTAATTTTATTTTCTTGTGATGTCTTTATCTGGCTTTGACATTAGGGTAATGTTAGCTTCAGAGAATAAGTCAGTAAATGTTCCCATCTCTTCTATTTTTTAGAGTTTGAGAAGGATTTGTGCTTGTTCTTTAAAGTTTTGTAGAATTCACCAGTGCAGCCATCTGATCTTGAATTTTTCTTTGGAGGTTTTTGGTTACTGATTCCATCTCTTTATTGTTACAGCTCTATTGAGATTTTCTGTTTCTTTTTGAGTCAGTTTATGTAATTTGTGAGTTTCTAGGGATTTGTTGGCATACAATTATTCATAGTGTTCTCTCATAATCCCTTCTATTTCTTTATGATTGGTAGTAACATCGCCACTTTAATTGCTGATTTTAGTCATTTGCTGTCTTCTTTCTTGCTTCCTCAGCCTAGCTGATGGTTTATTGATTTTGTTTATTTTTATCAAAGAGCAACTTTTGGTTTGGTTTCACAAATTCTATTTTTTTCCTACTCTCTATTCTGTTTATCTGTACTCTAATCTTCATTATTTTCTTCTTCTGCTAGCTTTGGGTTTAGTTTTTTCTTCTTTTTCCAGTTTCTCATGGTATGAAGTAAGGTTATTGATTTGAGATCTCTTTTAATGTAGATGTTCGCAGATATATATTTTCCTTACCTTTGCTGTATCTCGTAAGTTTTGTTATACTGTATTTTTGTTTTCACTTGTCTAAGTATTACCTAATTTCCCTTGTGTTTTTCTTTGACCCATTGAGTTTTTGTTTTGTTTTGTTTTGTTTGTTTCTGAGATAGAGTCTCACTCTGTTGCCCAGGCTGGAGTGCAATGGTGTGATCTCGGCTCACTACAACCTCCGTCTCCCAGGTTTACATGATTCTCATGCCTCAATCACCTGAGTAGGTGGGATTTACTGAGACATGTTATATGGTGTAACATATGGTCTATCCTGAAGAATGTTCCATGTATACTTGAGAAGAATGTGCATTCTTCCGTGGTTGGGTGGATTGTTCTAGGTCAAGTTGGTTTACAGTGTGGTTCAAGTTATCCATTTCCTCCTTATTGATTTTCTGTCTAGAGGTTCTATCCATTGCTAAAAGTAATTTACTGAATTTTCCATCTATTGTTATATAGCCGTTTCTATCTTCCAATTCTGTCAGTTTGCTTTGTGTATTTTGGGGCTCTGTTGATTGGTGTGTATATACATATATATGAATTGACCCTTTTATCAATACGCCATGTTCCTTTTTGTCTCTTGTAACAAGTTTTGACTTAAAGTCTATTTAGTCTGACATTAGTATAAACACCTCAGTTTTCCTTTGGTTACTATTGGCCACCTCAGTTTTCCTTTAGTTGCTATTTGCACATAATATTATTTTCTAACTTTTCATTTTACTCTGTCTATGGATCTAAAGTGAATCTCTTGTACACAGCATATAGTTGGGTTATGTTTATTTTAATCAATTTTTACAATTTGTCTTTTGCTCAGAGAGTTTAATCTATTTACATTTTAAAGTGACTATGGATAAAAACTTCTGATTTTGCTACTTTCTATATGTCATGTATGTTTTTTGTTTCTTATTTACTCCATTACTGCCTGCTTTTGTGCTTATTTCTTGTAGTTAACTGTTTTGATTCCCTTCTCATTTTCTTTTGTATTTTTTAAGGTATTTTATTTGTGGTTACTATGGGGATGACATTTACACCTACCTCTACAACAATCTAGTTTGAGTCGATACCAACTTAACTTCAGTAGTACACAAAAACTTTCCTCCTATACAGCTCCATCCTCTCTGCTTTTATGTTGTAACAAACTATATCTTTATATATTGTACGTCTGATAACAAAGATATGTAATTAAATTATTTTTCATTCATTTATTTTTTAAGTCCTGTAGGGAATAAAAGATGACTTACAAACTAAAATTACAACAGCACTAGCTTTTATATTTGCCCAACTATTTACTGAAAATATTACTTCATACAGCTTTGTGAGTTTCATTTTATTCTGAAGGATTTCCCTTAGCATTTTTTTGTAGGGCAGGTCTAGTGGTAATGAACTCCCTCAGCTTTTATCTGGGAATGTCTTAATTTCTCCCCCATTTTTGAATGACAGTTTTGCCAGATATAGAATTCTTGATTGACAAGTTTTTTCTTCTACCACTTTAAATATGTCATCTCATTGCCTTCTGGCCTCCATGGTTTCTATGAGAAATCGGTTGTTAATCCTATGGATGATCCCTGATGTATGTGATAAGTTGCTTCTCTCTGCTGGTTTTAAGACTCTCTTTGGCTTTTGACAGTTTGCTGTGGTGTGGTTCTCTCTGAGATCATCCTACTTGGAGTTTGTTCAGCTTCTTGAATTTGTAGATTTATCTTTCACCAAATTTAGGGATTTGGGGGTCTTCTTTCCTTAAATATTCTTCATTCGTTTCTCTGTCTTCTCTCTGTGGAACTCCCATAATGCAATGATAACCCACTTGATGGTGTCCCACAGGTCCTTTAGGCTCTGTTCATGTCACTTCATTCATTTTTCTTTCTTCTCCTCAGACTGGATAATTTCCATGATCTTATCTCTAAGTTTCCTGATCCTGTCTTATGCTTGCTTATATTTGCTTTTGAATATCTCTGGTGAATTTTCATTTTCATTATACCTTTCAGCTCCAGAATTTGTTTGGCTCCCTTGAATAACTTGTCTTTACTGATTTTCTCAGAGATGAGTGCCTGTGTAAGTCCTTCAGGTAGTATCCTGACAGCTTAGGACAGACATACACAACTGTGTCTGAGGTCCACTGTGTTCCTTCTGGAACTAGGAACTTACACTGGCAATGCAGGGGCCCTTCAAGACTGCTACTGCACTGGGAAGGACCTGGGGCAAGGGCAGGAAAAATGCCATAAAGCTTTCCTCTCTTTGCACTTTCTTGATCCAGTGTTCACTTGGTTGCTGAACACCTCTGACTGTTTTCCAGAGTTCTGGCAAACTGAGTTGACAGTTTTTGCTTGTTTTCTGATTTTTTTGGGGGTAACAAGAGTTCAGAGCTGCCTATTTTGCTCACCCAAAATTTTACATTTTGAAACCAAATTTTAAATGTTGGTTGTTACAGATACTAAAGATTTAACAAATTTATGTATCTAGTGTATCTGTTTTTTTATTACATACCATTGGAGTACGATGTTTCACTTTGGTCTGAATAACACCATCTTTTTCAAATTGTATCATATCATTAAGTGGGTCCCATGGTCGGGTACTACATAAATGAAAAAAAAAATACCATTTGCTCAATGACTAAACAAAGAACTTTAAAATTTTCTATGATTCAATTTTATTAATAATTATATACGTAGTTCTAATAATGAGATTTCCCCATATCTAATCTTTGGACCCTCATTTTATAGGCTAACTACTATCATAGAGTCAAGCTTATAATGAATGCAAAACCAAGTTTAAAAATCTCACACTAATACACATGGTTTAATTAAAAACTACTCCAGCAACAAATATTCTAGAAATAAAGGCAATAAACCATGCTAATAATATATTGTTTGAAATAAACTATTTTAAGTTACTTACTCTGCAAACTTGTAATGCCATTCTCCTGTGAGTGGATCAAGTTCAAATAATTTGCAAGACCATTCTTCATTTTTTGTTTTCCGATCTCTGGCAGCTTGTCTTTGAGCTTCTTCCAAAACATACTTCTCTTGGGTAGCTTCAGTTTGGTCTTTGGCATTTATGGCTCGAGTTACTCGTTGCCAGAGTCTAATACATGTGCAAAAATAGTATTAAAAATGCAACAGAAAATAAAATCTATATAGAACAGGCTTCAGTCCCCTTGTAGAGAAAATAATGTTCACATGAATTTCTGGCTTTGACAACACTTATGCTCATAGGCTTAGAAATGAGTCAAGATATAAATTCAGTCCCTTGAGTAGAGAGAGGGACTCTCTATGAATTAAGTTCATAAGTGGAGACTAATTTTACTTTTACTTGGCAAGAGAAACTTACTATATAGACTCTAAAACTCATGGTAGTAAGTGTTGCTGGCTCAAGATGATAGGAATGTAATGAAGGTAAAGTTCAGGAATCTATGCTTTAAGCAAGCTTCCTAGATGATTCTTACACTGTTTAACATCCACTGGCTTCAGAAAGATCCATTAATGTAATGCAGTGCTTCTCAAGTTTGGATCCATGAATTATCAGAGAACTTTTATAATCAGAATCTCTGGGGTCAGGCCCAAGTATTGATACATTTTTTAAATGTTTCCCCAAAATATTTTAATGTATTGCCAGTGTTGAGAACCACTGGTTTAACAGAAAAGACTACTGAGGTAAAATGATATCCTCTACTGGTTCTTTCTTCTGTTAAATAAAAGTTTATCTATATCCTACCCATCTAGAAAGGCAACATGTTAAAACCAGAAGAAAAGGCTTTGGGATCAGATAGACTTGAGTCAAGTCCTAGAGCTGCCACTTCTTAGCTGGTGCACTTAAAGTTATTTATCCTAAGTCTCATTTCCTCATCTTCAAATATGCTGAATTATACACTCTCAAAAATTATCATATGTATGCCTTGGCAAAGCTTATCTCTGGATAAAGAACATCAAGTGGTTATGGCAGAATATTTAGAACTGGTACATACACATTCTTCCATCTTTGACAACCTTAATTTTGAGTGTAGAAAGGAAGGTACACACACACTTGAATTCCCATGAGAGAGAATAATATGTATGTGGGAACATGTAGGGAGGACTAAGTTGCATAATGAGTGTTTAGTGCCTAGCAAAGTATCTTTTATACATAAGTCTCTTTCTCTTAACACAAAGATATAATAACAATAAAATGGGGAATGTGTATATAATATTTTTGATTCAAAAAAGTTCATGACTTAAGAACAGAAATGATAGCCTTAATTATTATCCAGCTAGTAAGTCCTTTAGAAGCCAGTCCATCCAGTAACTTTATTTTTGTTTCAGAGAATGGTACAGAAGTAGATTCTGCACCATTCCCTTTACCTAGAGTTCTAATGCCTAAACTAGGTTAGAAAACAGTTGCCAGGTAGAAACTAAGAGTCACTAATTAGTCCTGTAATCTTATTTAAACAAAAACTTTTTTTTTTAAGGTTCTGGAGAAGTTGATAAAGAAAAACATGAGTAGTTTTGAGGTACAGAAAAGCAAGACGATATATATTATATTTATTTGACATTCTTATACACAGAAACAGAATACTGTCACATTCCACAAATGATAAACTATTTTGCTGAATTAAGATATGACAGAAGAAAGGTGACAAAATGACCATTTCATTAAGGAATTGAAAAACTACTCCCTGATCCTTATGAAGTTAGCTGTAAAACAGTATACTTACTTCTCTGATTCAAAATCTCCCTGTTCTTCAAATTTTACAGTGTGCCTTATTAATCTCCATTGCTTAATGTCAGGTGTTGGATTCCAGAAAACCTCTGAATTATCAGTCTTTTTATCAGTAATAAAAACTTCACTATCCTATATTTAAAGAAATTCAAAATTAATGTAGAGAATTATACTTAGAAGGCGATTTTATAGTATAGTAATATGACGGTGAGAATTTCTTTTGGTTAATCCTCCAGTTAAAAACATTTTTAAAAACAAATGTAACTAGCACTTTTCCAAAAGCCCCATGTTTCTTATCATTTTTATAAAAACATTGATTGAATACATAATACTAGTTAATTAAAAAGAATTTGGTTGAATATCCAGTTTGTGATATTTCACAAGTCTTACTTCATAAATTTCAAACATTACATGCAAAGCCTCAATAACCATCTCCAAACTGTCAAAGTAGAGCATAGTATTTGTTGCAGCTACAATGAGATGCTGTTGACTATCCATGGTTTCAATATACTCATACATACACATACACATCCCTCTGAAAGAGGTTTTCCTAGCATTAAAAATTTGAGGTCTATCTCTATCGAATAATCTTTCTATCTAAGAGATGGTCTTACTCTCTTGTGTAGGCTGGAGTGCAGCGGTGCTATCTACCTTATCTATCTAATCTATTTTACCTATCCAATTTATCTACCTGTCTATCCATCCTTCTCTTTCTCTCTCTCTCTCTCATTTCTCTCTCTCATCTATATCTGAGACAGGGTCTTGCTCTCTCACCCAGGCTGGAGTGCAGTAGCACAATCATGGCTCACTGCAGCTTTCACCTCCCAGGCTCAAGCAATCTTCCTGCCTTGGCTTCCTGAGTAGCTGGGACAGGCATGTGCCATCATGCTCATCTAATTTTTTTATTTTTATTTTTAGTAGAGAAGAGGTCTCGTTATGTCACCCAGGCTGATCTCAAACTCCTGAGCTCATGCGATCCTCCTACCTCAGCTTCCCAAAGTGCTGGAATTATAGGTGTGAGTCACCCCACCTAGACAGAAATTTCGTTTTTTAAAAATGACTGCTACTTTTTTTCCAGAAGACGCTCAGATTTAAGGCAATTAAAAAAAATTTTCAGTGTATGTGGCCACTTAGCGGAGTCCCTAAATACAGTTTCACTTTCTCATATTTCTCAACATTTTCTGCTTACTGTATGCAGAAAGGAACATATACTCAGTGCTCATAGTACGGTATATCCATGCAGTGCCATGATTCTTTTTATTCATTTAAGTGTCTCTTAACAAAATTACATAAATATGAATTTAGGTTAGCACAGAAGTAAATAAAAACCATTGCTCTCGTACACCACTATATCCTTTCCATGTTCCACTGAAAGGAATATAACTAATTGGAACTATGCCTCTTTCTTCTATGTGAGAGGCAGTAGAGTGCTGTGCATAAAAGCACAGCCCTGGAGCCAGGGTTCCTGGGCTTTAATTCTTGTTCCACCACTTACTTTGAGCAAATTATGTGAACTCTCTGTGCCTCAGTGTCCTCTTCTATAAAATGGGGACAATAATAAACAATAATAAAATGGTCATGGCACCTATATACTCACCTCATAGGGTTATATGTTATAAATATTAAATCAGTTAATATGAGTAACATTCTTAAAAATGCAGTAAGTCATATATATAAGTGTTAGCTATTTCTACTGATTTTAAAGTTTTGGAAATAAAATATTACATAAAATTCATTATTGTTGATAACAGATCAACACCAAAATATCTGCTATTAAGCTGATACTTATGTTAAATAGTGATGTTTTCAGCAATGGAATAAGTTTTAAATTTTAAATGTGATTATTTTTTTTTCCCACAGAATAAAATCCTTTACAAAAATATGTACCCTCTCCCCTCCAGCTCACATACTCTTCCTCAAGGAGACCTTGCCACTCTCCCAGTGAGAAGTGGGATCTCTATTTCTTCTCCTTGAATTTGGGTGGTCTTACAATTCTCCAAATAATAGACGACAGTGGAAGTAAAATTCTTTACAATACAAAATACTTACCCAATGACCTTCCAAAGTAGCTAGGACTTCTTTTCCCAGTTTAAGTTTCCCTGATATTTGATTAACACAGTCACTACTCCCTAGGAATGGCTTTCAAATGAGAAAATGTTAAAACATTTTACTTATCACTTATATTTACATATAATGTAAAACCAAAACAAAAAAAAAACAACAAAAATTACTTGCATAGTTACAGTGCTCTTGAATGAACAAGCAGTAAAAAATACTGACTCAAATTTCAGTTAGAAATGTTTAATAAGAAATCTGAATTGCTGCTATGAAAAAATAGGATAAAACAAGCAGACTGTGTTAAATGAAAATAAACATATGAAGAAAGATCACACTGATATAACTGACTCATGTTCCATGTATGCTCAAATCCTGTGTCCTCACCTAACTGTCAAGACTGTGCCCTATCAATGTGACATTATCTTAAGCAATAACAACTCAGTAAACCTAAGGGAATTAAACGATCCATTGAAATAAATAACACCCCTTCCTTAAAAAATAAACACATAAAAATAAAAAGTAAAATACATAGCTAAAAAAAGCCTACAAAAAATAAACTTAGAAGGAATATATTTTTAGTTACTATAATACCTAATGTCTCTCCTTAGAGACAAAATTTTGATGCTCCAATGTAATACTTAAAGGCGTCATATATACTTAAGAACTCATTCATCATGATCTTTAAACATTATCATCACCATATAAGCAAAATTTTGCCAAGGTGAAAGAAAAATAAAAAAAAGACACTGCATCAAATAATACTTAAGAGGTCTTTTTCATTACAGCAAAATTGCTTATCAGCTGGATATCAACATAGCAGCAATTTAGTAATATTACATAGTTCACAGAAATATTTTTATCTGAACATAATATACTATTGTTCAAGAACAATTAATTCACATTAAGTTCTCAAATTTCCCTTTCATTTTAAGGCAGACAAAAATTTCCAAAGATGGCCTTGACAATAGGTACCCTCTCCCCTCCAGCTCATATACTGTTCCTCAAGGAGACCTTGCCACTCTCCCAATGAGAAGTGGGGTCTATATTTCTTCTCCTTGAATTTGGGTGGTCTTATAATTCTCCAAATAATAGACGACAGTGGAAGTGATATAATTTGGCTTCTCAGACTAGGTCATAGAAAGCAAAGGCAGCTTCTGCCTTGCTCATTGGGGCACTTGCACTTTGAAACCCTCAACTGCCAAGTAAGAAGTCTACTTTGAGGCTGTCATGCTGTCAGGAAACCAAGTCACATGGAAAGGCTGTGTATACAGGTGCTCAGATTAGCAGTCCTAGTCCTTCGGTCACCCTAGACCAGGTATCAGATATGTAGTGATAAGCCTTCAGGTGATTACAGTCCCTAACTATTGAGTCACCCATGGCCTACAAAGTCTTTCTGAGACCCCAGACATTATGAAGCAGAGATAAGTTATTCCCAATATGCCCTGTCCAAATGTTTGACTCATAGAACTCACGAGGAACAGCACAGTTATTAAGTCTGCTGAGTTTTAGAGTAATTTATTACATAGAAATAGTGACTAACACAACTGTGCCTTAGTTTACACAGCTAGACTGCAAGATGACACATATCTTCTAGTATTTGGTAAAAAACAATCCTTTAATTTATTAAGAAATTTCTGTCTAATCACTTCTTAAATCTCATCTTCTATATAATACCCACAGTTTTATTAATTAAGATGAAAAACAAAAAATGTCTTTGTGTTAATTTGAATTTTCCAAGGCTGCTATCTTAGGCTATCTGAAGATACTCACCTAGCCTTGTCCTTATCCCTTAGATGCTCTTATCTTTGACCTGACGTAAATTGTTTTCTTACATTTAGTCCTTAATTAGGAAATACATGGTGCCCATTATTCAATATTTATTGTATGGCTCTCCTTCTAGTTAGGTGATACCTACTATTATCTCTACTAACCTTTAGTTTAAATTCAAGTATTGCACTGTATCCAGTTTTTTGACATGTAATATTGACTGTTCCACCAAGCTCCAGTGTCATTGTACCATAAAGAATTCCTAAAGGAAAAATATTTGACAAAAAATTTATATGTATATGGCTCACAATAAACAGTTTAGTAATCTAATCTCCTTTTAGGAGGAACGTAATTCAAAATCACTCTGTCCTACTCAAATGAAAATCTATAATATAGACATAAAGATGGTTCTGTGGGATATAAATAGATAACAGCTGATTCACATTATGTGCAGATTCCCTATCTGTAAATTCACCTACTCAGTAAAATATCAATACCCAGAGTGCTTCTGTAGTCATTTGGAGACATGTGCAGAGTAGTGAAAAATTTGAGTCACCTGATGCACACATTCTGAGCCGAGGCTGAGCAAGGCAAACACTCTTCCTTGTTTCAGCTTCCACATTGTTTAAAAAAAAAAAAAAACTGTCCTTTTTGCAGTGTATTTACTACCATGTTTTCACATTTTTGTGCTTTTCATTGGTGGTTTTGCTGTTTAAAGTGGACCCACATGTAGTGTTGCACTGCTGTCTAGTGTTCCTAAGTGCAAGAAAGCTATAATGTATCTTATAGGGAAAATGTGTGTTAAAAGCTACATGTAGGTTTTAGTTCTATTGGCTGTTAGTTCAAGGTTAATGAATCAATAATATGTAATTAATGTTATAATGACATCAGGTTTCTTTAAATAGAAGCACACATAAAACAAGGTTATGTACTGATTGACTGGTTGATGAAAATGTTAGGACAAGAGGTTCACACAAATCCAATCTCATACTCCCCCCAGGTGCAATGGCTCAGTATTTGCTAACTCAGTGGTGACTTTATATAACCACTGCAAATAACAAGAATCAAATGCATAAGCAAAGCAAACAAAAAAACTACAGAATAAGTTCTGTGGTTAAAAGCTGGGGAAACTCTAGGTTTAACAAAGCTAAACAGGTTGTGTATGTGCTGTTGGTCTAAGATGTTAAGGCAGCCTTTAACATGCAACGTACAATATTATCTTTTGAGAGGGGAACAGACTATGTAATGTTTCTCATACTTATTTGGTTATGGAACTCTTATTTTACAAAACAATTTGTGAGGCTAGTGACTTGGGAGAACATACCTTAGAAAACATACAGGGTGAAACAGCTTATAAAAATCATTTCATATGCTCATTCACAAGCGGTTATAACTTCTTTTCTTTTTCCATGCATTGCTATAAAAAATTTTCCCTATTGTTAGCTAAGTATGGGCATGGATATCTACATGGAACATAATTTTATTTTTTCTAAATGATAGAAAATTTAAATATATTTGTTCGTATCAATTCATAAAGATATTTCACTCCATGCTTACTTCAAGCTCTAAGAATAATCTAGACTGAGGCCGTAAATTAGCCTCTTTTGTACATGCTGGGTTGGCCTTCAATAAGATTCAACCCTCCCAGGTTTCTCAACTGTGAAATAAGGCCATATCAAATAATTCCTTTTAAATTATACGTTAAGTTCTGGGATACATATGCAGAACGTGCAGCTTCGTTACATAGGTATACATGTGTCATGGTGGTTTGCTGCACCTATCAACCCATCATCTACATCAGGTACTTCTCCTAATGCTATCCCTCCCCTTGCCCCCCACCTCCCAACAGGTCCCAGTGTATGATGTTCCCCTCCCTGTGCCCATGTGTTCTCACTGTTCAACTTCCACTTATGAATGAGATCATGTGGTGGCTGATTTTCTGTTTCTGCGTTAGTTTGCGGAGAATGATGGTTTCCAGCTTCATCCATGTCCCTGCAAAGGACATAAACTCATCCTTTTTTATGGATGCAAACTATTCTATGGTATGTATGTGTCACATTTTCTTTATCCAGTTTATCACTGATGGGCATTTGGGTTGGTTCCAAGTCTTTGCTACTGTGAATAGTGCTGCAATAAACATACATGTGCATGTATCTTTATAGAATAATTTATAACCCTTTGGGTATATACCCAGTAATGGGATTGCTGGGTCAAATGGTATTTCTAACTCTAGATCCTTGAGGGATTGCCACACTGTCTTCCACAATGGTTGAACTAATTTACACTCCCATCAACAGTGTAAAAGTGCTCCTATTTCTTCACATCCTCTCCAACATCTGTTATTTCCTGACGTTTTAATGACCACCATTCTAACTGGCATGAGATGGTATCTCATTGTGGTTTGATTTGCATTTCTCTAATGACCAGTGATAATGAGCTTTTTTTGAAAAGTGTCTGTTTGTATCCTTTGCCCACTTTTCATACTGAATAATTTCTATGTTCCCAAAATAGAGGATAATTACCAAAAAAGTTATTTTTAGGATTTTAAGAAACCAGTTGGAAGGGAAGATACACATCATGACCACACTAAACTGATGCAAAACAGTTGAAAGTTCAGAATGCAGAGGTAAACCACCTGGGTTCAGATTCTGACTTGCTGCATTTTAGGTGTGTGATCTCAGGCGTATTAAGCCTCTTTGTGCTTCATTTTTCCTCTTCTATAAAAAGGGAATAATATTTCTATTTTATAGGAGCTGCTGAAATGATTAAATAAATGCATTGAATAGTTGGGTGCCTAGCATGTTGTAATGTTGTAGATGACAATTATTATGTAACACCCTTATCTGTATTTTAAATAATGGGTCAAAAAGCATAATACATTAAGAAACTGCCAAATGAGGGTGAGAAAAATCTTTTAAAAACTTGGTACATTAAAAAATAGTAAATTAAAATTTTTAAAAAGCATGGTGGTGCAAAAAGAAGAAAATCATCTTTACAGATTCTGAAATAACAGACAGTTTTGTCAAATTTGAAAATTTGCACATCAGGTAAGTGCAAAGAAATTTCATTATGATAAGTCAGTCTCTTCTGACTAAAGTATACATCACAAAAAGGTCCATTACAGGTGAATTAATTCACCACAGAAATATTCAGCAAATGATAGCAATAATCTTAAATATCTGTAAACCAAGGATGCTTTCAAACAAAATATAAGTCTGACTCCATCAATCACAAAGCATAACAAATCACAGCTACATGCATTTACTTAAAAGGAAAGCTTAATATCTAACTCAAGTATAGAAAATATTTACCTTTACAATGAGCATATGGCATCGTCATTACATAATCTTCACCTCTATTCAAGAAAGTTAACCGTGCTTCTCCCTCTAATATTGCAGATAATGAGTTTCCTGAAATAAAATGTTGTTTATTAAATTTCACAAAACATATTCAACCAAGTCAAAACAAACAAAATATATTTAGAACACCTACTAGACATCTACAGTGGAAAGTCTTAAAAATGTCTCAATCTCAATGTGCCCAAACATGTATTCATTGCCTTATATCCAAAACATATTTCATCCTTATTCTCATTTTTACATAATGACTACTTTTAAAAGATACAGTTATGTGCTTTTTTATAATTAAAAAAAAATTTTTTTTGAGATGGAGTGTCTCACTCTGTTGCCCAGGCTGGAGTGCAGTGGAGTGATCTCGACTCACTGCAATCTCCACCACCAGGGTTCAGCAATTCTCCTGTCTTAGCCTCCCGAGTGGCTGTGATTACAGGCGTGTACCACCACACCCAGCTAATTTTTATATTTGCAGTAGAGACAGGGTTTCCTCATGTTGGCCAGGCTGGTTTTAACTCCTGACCTTGGGTAATCTGCCCGCCTCAGCCTCCCAAAGTGCTGGGATTACAGGCATGAGGCACTGCACCTGGCCTATTTTATGAGAGTTATAAGAAAATGAGAAAACATGGAGAATACTTAATATTAATAAAACACTGTTTCGCCGTATAGCCTAATTTTCTTTTTTGAATAAAACCATTATTTTTTAGCTGTAAGTCACATTACTTTACAAATCTCAAGCTTTAAATGCTTATAATTGATATAATAATCCTATAGACAATTTAGAAAAATAAAAAATATAAAGCACCAAAATATAGTCAACAATAAAATACTATGGTAATTTCTTCTAAGTTTTCTCCTGTATGCATTTTCTCTCCTTCTATTCTCAGTTTTACTCAAGTATAAATTTACATACAGTAACTAACCCATTTTAAGTGTGAAATTCGAGTTTTGGAAATTGCAGAGTGATATAACCACCACCACAATCAAGATACAGAACTTCCCATTATCCCCAAAAAGTTCCTCCTTGCCCCTGAGCAGTCAATCCTTTCCCTCAGCCCCAGGAAACCACTGGTCCATTTTAAATCACTGGCTTTACCTATCCTAGTAATTCTGTACAGATGGCATTATAGAAGATGTAGCTTGCTATGTTTTACTTCCTTCAATTAGCACAATGTCTTTCAGGTCACCCACATTGTTGTATAAGAATTCTATTCCTTTTTATTGTTAGTTAGCATTCTGTAGCTGTGACATTTCCTTACTAGTTGATGGTCCTTAAGTTGTGTTTAGTCCTGGATTATTATGAATAATGTTGTATATACTTAAGAATATTTATGTACAAGTCTTTATGTAGCCATCTATTTTCATTTTTTCATGGGTAAATACCTAGGAGTGGAATTTCTGAGTTTACGGTACATGCATGTTTAACTCTGGACAATCATTTCTCCCACGTCAAAAAACATTTGACCATGTGTACAGGTCTACATCTGAACTCTATTCCATCCCATTAATTTATATATCTACCATTACATCAATTCCACACTGTAATGATTACCTTAGCTTTATACTAAAATTAGGCAGTGAAAGACCTCTTGTTCTTTCTCAAAATTGTTTGGCTGTTTTGGGTCCTTGGCTTTTCAAAGTAATTTTAGAGTCAACTTGCCAATATCTTCAAAAAAGCCTGCCAAGATTATGATTAGGATTGCATTGAGTCTATGGCTCAATTAATGGAGCTCTATTATCTTAATATTAAATATCTCAATATATAAACATAGTCTATCTATCCATTTATTTGGATCTTCTTTAATTTTCCTCAGTGATGTTTTAGTCTTCAGTATATAGGACTTACATCTTTTATTAAATTTATTTTTAAATATATCATTTGGATGCTATTATAATTGGAGTTGTTTTTAAATTTCATTCTGAGCCAGGCATGGTGATGTGTGCCTGTAATCCCAGCTACTCAGGAGGCTGAGATGAGAGGATCCCTCATAGTAAGACACTGTCTCAAAAAAAAAAAAAAAAAATATATATATATGTATATATATATATACACACTTCTGCAAGTATTCATTTCTAGTATATAGAAATATGACTAATTTTTCTATTTTGACCATGCATCTTGAGACCTTACTAAATTCACTTATTAGTTATACGAGCTTTTTTTGTATATTCTTGAAGATTTTCTATATAATCTGGTATATAAATGGCTTATCTTCTTCCTTTCAATCAGTATGCTATTTTTCCCTTTAATTTGCCTACTGCATTGGCTAGGACCTCTAATACAATTATGCATAGAAGTAATGAGAGTAAACATCCTTGCCTTGCTCTTGATCTTAGGTAGAAATTATTCAGTTTTCACCTTAAAAGTATGAAGTTGGCTATGTATTTTTCATAGATGCCTTTAATCTAGTCCTAGTTTCTTGAGGACTAAGAAATAAATAGGTGTTGAATTCTGTCAAATCATTTTTCCGTATCTATTGAAATCAAACTTTTCTTCTCTGTTATTCTATTAATATGGTAAATTACATTTTTATCAGATGATAAACCAATCTTGTATTCCCGAGACAAAATCCATTTCATCATGATATATTATTCTTTTAATATATTGATCATACTTTTACTTATATGTATATGTCCATATATTATTCTTCCTATATGTTGATTTGTTACTACTTAAGAATTTTTGCATGTATGTTCATAAAGGATATTAGATCTGTAGTTTATTTTCTTGTAATCTCTGGTTTGGGGATCGGGATAATCCTGGCCTCATAAAATGATCTGAGGACTGTTTTTTCTTCTATTTTCTGCCAAAAATTGTGTAGAACTGTTATTTCTGCCTTAAATCTTTAGAAGAACTCAAGACATCTGGGCCTGGAGTATATCCTTGAAGAAAGATTTTAAATTACTAAATCAATTTATCTGATATAAGAGTATTACAATTTTACACCACTTCTTGGGTCAGCCGTGGCAATTCGTATCTCTTAAGAAAATCTGCCCATTTCAAATTTCTCTCTTTTAATTCTGTTTTTGCTTCATATTGAAGTTCTGTGCTTAGGTACATAGGCATTTATGATTATTATGTTATCCTGAAGAACTGAACCTTTTTATTTCATTATGAAATGTTCTTTATCTCTATTAACATGTTTTTGTCTTGAAATCTATTTTATTAATATACTCACTCAACTCTACTTGTACTTAATACTTGCATAGTTTAGCTTTTAACTTTTACTTTCCATTTACTTTCTTTCTTTTTTTTTTCCTTTCTTGAGACAGAATCTTGCTCTTGTTGCCCAGGCTGGAGTGCAGTGGTATGATCTCAGCTCACAGCAACCTCTGCCTCCCGGGTTCAAGTGATTCTCCTGCCTCAGCACTCCGAGTAGCTGGGATTACAGGTGTATACCACCATGCCCAGCTAATTTTTGTATTTTTAGTAGAGACAGGCTACATTTTGGCCTGGCTAGTATGGAACTCCTGACCTCAGGTGATTCACCCACCTTGCTCTCTCAAAGTGCTGGTATTACAGGACTGAGCCACTATGCTCGGCCTACTTTCCACTTACTTTCAACCTATTTGTGTGTCTACATTTAAGGTATGTTGGTCCTTGCTGTTTTAGCTAATCTGATCATCACTGTTTTTAAATGAGATTATTTCGGCCATTAAGACTGATACAATCATATTATTGGGTTTTGCTCTATCATTTTGCTATGTGTTTTCTATCTGTCCCCTCTGATTTTTGTTCCTTGATTGGGCTTTCCTGTTTCTTTTATAAATTATTTAAACTATTGTTTAAAATTTTCAAATAATTTCATTTTAATTTTCTTACTGACTTTTTGCCTATACTTTCTGGTGGTGATTTTTCTTCGTGTGTGTGTGTTTGCTCTAGTGTAGGACTTCTCAATGGTAGCATTCCTGACATTTAGGGGACCGGATAATTATTTGTTGTAGGGAGTTATCCTGTGCATTGTAAGATGTTTAGCAGCATTTCTGGCATCTACCTACTGGATCTCCCAACTGTGAGAACCCAAAATGTCTTCAGACATTGCCAAATGTGTCCTGAGGAGAACCACTGCTTTAGAGATTACAATATTTATCTTCAAAATGTCACAGTTGGCTGGGTGCAGTGGCTCATGCTTGTAATCCCAGCACTTTGGGAGGCTGAGGCGGGTGGATCACTTGAGGGCAGGAGTTCAAGACCAGCCTGACCAACATGGTGAAACCCCATCTCTACTAAAAATACAAAAATTCGCTGGGTGTGGTGGTGGGTACCTGTAATCCCAGGTACTAGGGAGACTGAGGCAGGAGAATTGCTTGAACCCGGGAGGCAGAGGTTGCAGTGAGTCGAGACTGTGCCATTGTACTCACAGTTAATCTTTTACCACTTTATATAGAAAAGAAAATTTTACTACTTCTAGGTCCATTCTCTTCCAGGCTTATATACTACAGTTACGTGTGTTAAATCTGCATATGTTATAAAACTCACAAGATAATGCTGACATTTCTGTTTTGAACAGTTACATGTATTAAAAGGAAAAAATAAGAAAAAATGTCCTTTGAATTTACCTATAGGTTAACCAATTCTGACAATCTTAAATTCATTCTAGATTTAATAGACTCTTTTAAATTATAAAGGAACAGATAGCTCTGATGTATATAAATTGTACCATAACACAGAAAAAAGGCCCACTGATGAAGTAATCCCAGAAAGCAAGCTATGCACCTTGTACTCAATAAAAATTTCTATAAAGTTAGAACACACACTCAGAAAAGCCATTTATACTATAGTCAGGGTAGAAGAATGGAGGGATGAAAGGTGAAGTAGGTAAGAAATATATCAAATATAAAATACATATAAACTTAAGGGAAAAAAAAAACAAGCAATCACCATCTTAAACCAAACAAGGTTAAAAAAACAAACAAACAAACCCAAAACCAAATGAAAACAAACATCAAGGGAAATAAAAGATACCTTGAAGAAATATAACAACACATACCAGGTTCCTGATCAAAAACTACTCTTAGATATCCCTGTGGCAGACTTAACTATGGCTCACCACATGCTCAGGTAACCAAACCTTGGATTTCTGTTTACATACTTTATTTTTCCTTTTTTATCATAATAATTTTTTTCACTCAGGTTTAAAATTCTTTGGTTGAAATTTAATTGATCTTCATTTAAACATTTTAAAAAACTATATAAAAGCATTTTAAGGTTATATATGTTTTACTGGTATATAGCTTTGGCAATGATTTGTTTGAACTGTCAAAGTTTTTGTATTAATGTTTCCTACTATAACCTTTTCTCTATTTTCCCTTGTACTTGCAAACAGTTTTTTTTTGGTATGTTATTTAGTCCAAAGTTAAATATATTTACCAACTGACCCTGGGCCAGGTCTCCTAAACATACTTGAATTCTTCCTCTCTGTTCAAAGACTACAATAGAAAGACTGATCCCTTAGATACACTGAGATGAAACAAAAAAAACTGGTCAAAGGCAAAAGAAATACTTTATGCGCTAAACGGCTATAATGGGCAATCATTCTGTCTTTTCATAAGTGATGTTTGTGATATATTTACATATATGTGATGAATACATAAGCCACACCTTTATGAGTGGGCAGAAAAAAGCCATTATTCAAGGAAAGATGACACTTAAAATGACAAACTCCATGTTGCAAATAGCCCATGACACTTACTAAATAAAAGCTCACCAGAAAATAATACCTCCCAGGAATGGGTGCAAGTTGGGACAGGGGGAAACTCACCATAAAACTTGGACTTAGCCAGGATACTACCACTAAGACAAAATCCATCTTTTCGATTACTAACATAAAAGGCAGATATTGGTGGATGATGGGACACCTATTAAACACAAGAAAAAACATGTATATAAAATATAAAAACATGTTTATATAAAGTATAAAAAGATAAGCATATTATTGTGCCATTATCAAAAGTTCAAGTCTTATAATGAGTAAGAAAAAACATTTAATAAGCAGTAAAATTAAATATTGATGGTTATAGTAACCAGCTTCCTGTCTCCTAGTGAGACCTAACACTCCTGGTATTCATATAGGCCCCTCTTATATTGCACTGAAATTGGTTTGTGTGGAAGTGATACTATGTAATTTCTGAAATTAGGTTACAAAGCACCTTCCACGTTGGGGGCTCTCTCTGCCAATCTCTCAATCATTAGTTCTGAAAAGCCATTTTTGAGATTGTGAAAAACCCTACAGAGAGGCCTATGTGATGAGGAACTGAGTTCTTCTGTCAACAGCCATGTGATGAACCTGGATATGAATCTTCCTGTCCAGTCAAGCCTGTAGATGACTGCAAAGCTGGCTGACAGTTTGACTGCAAGCTCATTAGAAATCCTGAGCTGGAACCACCCAGCTAAGCAGATCTCGGACTCCTGAACCTCATCATATGAGATAATATATACTGCTTTAACCCATTCAGTTTTGGCAGTAATTTTTTAGACAGCAATGGATAACTAATATAGTGATTAGTCTTCATATGGATTACTGAATGACTATAGGAAACAAAAATAAAAAACACGTTATTTAATAATCTAATGCCTTCAACAATATATTTACTTCTTATGTTCTCTTACATGAGACAAACTAAAATCAGCATCTCAAGCTTCTTAATTTCATGAAGAATAATTGACTTTTAAAAAATTTAATATAGATGAGTGGTTTTGACTTGAGGGGGTTATCAAAACCTCTAGAAGAAGGTTTTCCAAAGAATACACGGTCTTCTCATTCTCCTTATACTCAAAGTGAGAATTACCATAATAAGGAGCCACTGTTACTGAAAGAGAATGTCATATTCCTCAAGTTTATGCAGACAGAAGACTGAAAGTCATGATTATGGATGTATATGAGTTCAAATTAATGAAAGTTTAAAAACTAAAATATTTTCTGTCTGTATACAACAAAAAGAGAGGTATCACAGGGGAGAAAAGGGAATTAAAGAAGCTAACAATTCAATTAGGAAAATAAATATTCTGTAAAAAGGTAAATGATACGAATGTTAATAGCTTAATGGATAATCACAAAAACAATATAGAAGTTTGAGAAGGGAAAAATCACTGGGAGCTGCAGTCATTTGGATCATGAAGGATAAGTGAGTCAGGGTTTGTTTTGATAAAGAATAGCTAAGAAGAAATACTGGAGCGGGAGAATTAAATTTAAAAATGAGGCAAGAAAGTGTAAGATCAGGTTACCTAGTCATGAAGTGCACAGGTTTGACTACTGTGGAGAACTAGAAAGGTATTAATTTGAGATAAATTTGGAAAAGATACAGAGGACTTTGAATGCCAGACAAATGAATGCCACACCACTGAATAATTCTGAGCATGATCAAAAGTTGTTTTGGAAATATGAGTTCGGCCAAAAAAAAAAAACATTAAAAAAAGGGCAGGGGGTATAGCAAAGGAAAAATAAATATTTATTTTTGGTCAAAGGATTCCATAAGCATAATAATAATACCTATGAATATGACATTTAGTAGTATTTAATACTAAAAGGTTAAATGTTTACCAAATGTGCACAAGTAAGAAAGGCTAAATAATAGTGAGTTTACTGAGTAAATATTTTCTATAAAAATATTCCAGTAACTTCCAGATAAGTTTTGTTTCCATACATGCATTTCTAATACCTGTTCAGCAATATAAAAAGTTTTGCTGTTTGTTCTGGGATGAATCCATAAACAACGAAAAGTCTCACCAAGTATAGGATTATAAGGTTTCTTCAGTCCCTGGTTTAAAAAAAAAATGCAATTTCAAATTACAAATACAAAGGATTCAAAATAGCTTAAACTAGTCAAAATGGGTTTAACTGTACCATGTGGGAACCATCCTTATAAAATTTCAGAGTAAATAAAATTTACATTAAATAAAATTAAACGACTTCAATCATAATACAGGTCTAAATCATCAGGTATTTTGCAATTTTGCTAAGTCAAAGAAGCCCAGTAATGTAATTGTTAACAATCTACAGATTACATAAAATATAAAGCACTCATACAACACTAAAGACAATAACATACAAACAAACATTACCTTTGGCTTTTTATAGAATCCTGACAAATACCATTTCACTACTTTCTTCAAACGGAAATAAGGATTTTCTTCAAGAGCAGCCCTAAAACACAAAATGGTAAACAAAAATTTTACAAAATAAAACACAAATTCTCTCTCACATTAACTAATAACCAAGTATGAAATATGATTGGAAAACATAATTCTTATTTTAAATGGATGACAAAACAAGCATGTAATCAATTTTCAACCATGTAAATCCATTTCTGTTTTTCTTAACCTGGTCACATTTTCCCATTCTTTGGTACACTGCCCGGGTCTTTGCTAAAGTAGATTTTGGAAACTCTCCAAACCAAGGTTTCTGAATTGGGATTCTGCAAAACCTGAGATGTTGTTAGTGGCTCTGTGAAAATTGTGATTGAAAAAAATAAAAATGGATTTTGGATGCATGCACTGTGTGATTTCTAGCATTTGCAATGATAGGCAGTGGCCAAGCAGCCTCATTAACAATTCTGATAGAAGTCTTCAGCCTCATATGTCAGTGAAGGACTAATGTTTACTTGGTTGAGTCCATTCTCAGTTGTTGATGTTAGAGTAGATCAATGGTAACTGGTGGGTGCTGTAGAGCATGTAGGAGAGAACATATGTTGACGTTAGCCTCTTTTGTGCAAAGTACCTATCTAAATATAGGATTTTATGGGTATGCAGTCCTTAGTACAAAACACAGAAGTTTCAAATTACAAATATGAAGCAGAGTCAAAATAATTAAATCAATACAGAAGGTTTTAACCTATTTTTATTCTTCAACCTGCTCTTGTGTACTATCAACTGATTTTCCAGAATAAAAACTCAACCAGAATAATGGATAATCAAAGAGTAATTTTCATTTTAAAGAAGTTTGTAGGAGCCATGACTCAGCTGCCCCCCATACAATTCTGCTGTTGTTGTAATCATTGCAAAAACCTGATTGTGTATGTCTGAAGTAAATTTTACTGAGAAGTTGTTTTTGTTATTGTTGTTTTCTGTTTGTAATGTAGTTACTATACCCTTATTTACAAAAAGGCATTTATGTTTCACAAGCATGTCTGACAGTCCAATGTGGTGATTTTTAAAAAAATGAGATGTGAGACAGAAGAGCACAGACCTAGGCTTATTGACAATTGTGCTAAGTTGAAAGCTTGTGTTTTTCTGGAGTAGCAACCCTCTGATTGCTCTCTGTCCATCTTGGTTTAAATTCCCTTATTCTGCAATTTTATTTTAAAATTAAATATATATAGTTCAAAAGTCAAAGCAATATAAAGAGGTACACATGTCTTGTTACTGCCCCATCTCTCCACACTGTTCCTACTTACCTTCTATAGGTAACTTTTAAAAAAAGTTTCCTTCTAAGTTTTCTTTAGGCATAAACAAGCATATATAAATAAACAGTCCTGTTTTTCTTCAAAAAGGTTTGCAAACTATACATACTCTTCTGTACACCTTGCTTTTTTCACACACAATTCTGGAGGTCCCTCCAGATCAGTTTGTGGAATTCTTCCTTATATGGGTGGATGTGTCACACATTATTTAATCAGTACACTGTGCTGGACACTGGAGTTACATCTAATGTTTTATTATTACAAACACTGCTGCAACGATCTTGTGTATATGCCATTCTGTATATGTGGCATTATATCTGTAGGAGTTATTCCTAGAAGTGAGATTAGTGTATCAAATGATGAATGCATCTAAACTTTTGGTAAATACTGCCAGATTACCTTCAGGGTGCTGTGCTAGTCTGCACTGTGCATGGTGGTGCATGATCACCCCTGGTTGCCAACACAACCTTGGCAACAGTGTGTAATGCCAGAAAAGTACAATCTTTCTATTTGGGACAGGGGGCATCTCTCAAGATCTTGTGATTCACAGGAATTTGCCTTATATTCTGAGAGAAATGAATTTCCAGACAGATAAAAGTGCAGAAGATATTAGAACTAGTATATAAAAGATTTTTGACTTTTTGTCAATGTGATGGATAAACAACAATAACTTACTATAATTCAAATGTGCATTTTCCTTATTTTGCATGAGGTTTTTACATGTTTAAGGACCGTTCCTATTTCTTCATTTTCCAACTGCCCGGTAATTTCTTCCACTCCTTTTTCTATAGGTTTCCTTTTCTATTTTAAAAGCTTTTTTTAGGGAGGTTAAACATTTTGTCTGATGAAATTTGCAAAAATTTCCCAGTTTATCGATTATCTTTTGACTCAGCTTATTATTTTTTTCAATGTTCGCTCATGAAATTTATAGACAGAAACTAGTAAAAATCAGGTCACAGGGCCAGATATCAGTGGCATAGAAAGCACAGTGCCTTGAAACACCATTATTGGTAGAATAGGGGCATCAGGTAAGTAAGAATTGGAAGCATGGACACAAAGTTGCTGTTCCTTGCAAAGTTTACTGGTTTTCCAAGAAATTGCTGGGACAGAGGTGGACAGCACCTCCTCTGCCTCCTTTAGGTATGCCTTCTTCAAAATTACACTCAGGATCAGCTGGCAGCTTCAGAAACAAAGAAAATAAGGATTTGTTCCAAAAGCTAGCAACTGGCAGGACATTTTAGTTCTGGTAAGCCATACAAACCTCACAAGCATGCAGACAGGTAAGTATGAGCAAAAACAGAGGCCCCAGGATGGGACTGAACAAGGGCTTTCATAGAGGAGAACAAATGATGCCAATCACCTCTCTCTGTGTTAGGTTAGTGAACTGAGGTTAAGGAGCCTACAACACCAGTGTTCAGTAAAGGGTAGAATTCTTGTTTTCCTCAAGCTTATGATATCTCAATTTCACTTCATAAATGGTAACATTATAGCAAAGTATTAAATATGCTTCTTACTAAGAAGTGGTAGAGAACAGAGGGTGATGTGTCATTAGAGCCTGATTTTGGAAAGGAATGATAATTGAAAATAGTACTCTTGAGAGCTTCTAAAATCATGAAGTATTGTCTATTTTAAGAAATAAGAATCTACTTACTCAGAGAGGAAATCTGCATGATAGTAGTAATCTGAAAGTTTATCCAAGAAAGAACGGGGTTCCAAAATAAATGTAGGCAGAACCACCTTGGATAGGTCCATGCCAGGACGGACTTGTTTCAATAGTGTCCAGATAAGGCTTTTGTTTTCTTCAGACACAGTTTCTGTTTGAGAAGCCTCACCTGCCTTTATCAATTAATGAAAATTACCAAAACATTACATTTATTTCAGACAGATATGTAAACAAGTCAGCTAATGTTGAAAATATGAATTCTTTTCAGGACTACTCCAAGCATTCTTTAAATGTGGAAACAAAAAGTAATAAAATCTATAGCTATAAAACTTAGGTAAAAAGGGTAGCTGAAAAAGACATCAAAGTGAACAATATATACAAGAGATCCACTAGAAAAATATTATAGCCTATTATTTTACACTGCATTTACTTCCATGATGCACTGGCAATAACAAAGTTATAAACTCATGCTTCCTTGCAACTTACTTTGCACTGGCAATGACATCAAGCAATATCCTACTTCAAAATCAAGCTTGAAGAAAATGTAAACTTTAAATTTAATGGAATATATTGGTATTTATGTGAGTATTTGTGTTTAGTTGTTTGTAAATCCTAATATATTTCATATGTGTGCAACTTTTAAAATATCACATTCTATCACAGAAAAATAGGCAATAGATGAAGCAAATAATATCTTCAATTTCATTTAACAACTCCCAAGAATATGAAAATTCAGAATCTCTAAAAATAACAGACTTCTACCTCTCCAAGTTCTTCATGGCTCTGTTCAGTGTAGGTAGCCTCCTTTAAAGGCTCAACAGGCTCGGGTTCGATATATGAGTCATCTTGTCTTTCTGATGTATCTGTGTCACTTTCTTCACTTTTCCCCATCACCTCATTGTCAGACTCATCATGTTCTTGATCGTTTTCTTTATCAGATTTATCAGAATACATATCTTGGTCCTTAAAATGTTGTCGTTCAATTTCACTATCATTTAACCTTAAGGGAAAGAATTTTTAGGAGGAAGAATAAAGGATGTTAAGAATGCTCAATTCATAAATAAAAATTATATACAACATTTATTGAGAATTTACTATGTGCCAGACAGTGTTCTAAGTGTTTTACATAGTGTTAATTCACTTAATCTTCAAAATAACCCTATGAGATAGGTAATATTATTATTCTCATTTTACAGATTAGTAAACAGAGGCATAGAAAAGTTAAAAACCTGGAGAAATGTGAAAAGATGATACTCTGAGCTCTTTGCCTCTCTACCAATTAGGACTAAAATCTTCCAAAACCAAAATTTTAGACTTCTTGCTAGATATTTTTCTTAGTTTTTCAAACAGCATCACTTCCATCAATCTCACTGTCACCTATGGTATGAAGAAAAAATGCAGGTCCAGATAATCCGATTCTCAACTGAACTCAAATAAATTATGACTTTCCACCTGTATATGGAGGTTTCCAAAGTCACCTCATGAGCCCAAGAAAAAGATATGAAAATGGTAAATGGTAAACAATTATATTAAATTCTATTCGTCTGAAAGGTTTAATCCTGAGCAAAAATCCAGAGAATTAAAAATGAAAATTTCCGCTGAAGGAAATGAACCTATGGACTAAAATCAAGTAAGTTTTGCTGAATCTACCCTATTCTCACTTAAAGTGATTAGGGTAAATAGTCTGTACAAAAAGGGGAAAGTCTCGGAAAGAGGTTCCAACAAATACCCATTCCTCTGTCAGTAGCCCACCCCATTCCATCCTATCTCACTCAGGCACCAGGTATTTGGGATTAAGATAAAGCTCCAGATTGTAGGTCTGCAAAGAAATAAGATAAAAGGTCAGGTAATGGAGATTTCCAAGAGAGTGGGGAAAAAAAGAAAAAAAAACCCAAAAAACCTGGGCAACATAGTGAGACTATGTCTCAATAAATAAATAAATAAATAAATAAATAAATAAATAAGCAAGCAAGCCAGCCCAGTGTGGTAATACAGGCCTGTAGTTCTAGCTACTGGGGAGGTTGAGACTGGAAGATCAGCTTGAGCCCAGGAGTTCCAGGTTACGGTGAGCTATGACTGTGTCACTACACTGCAGCCTGGGCAACAGAGTGAGACCCTGGCTCTAAAAATTTTTTTAAAGTAATATAGAGAGAGAGAAAAAAAAGAAACAGGCAAAAGGATAGGGAAGAAATGTCTAAATCAGGCTACATGGAGAAGAGGAGAATAGCAGTCTAACTTTAAGAAGAGCAACCTCAATGCTGATGAAAGTAACTACAGAGCAGAAGCCAAGGGGTGGGGAAAGGGAGGAAATGGAAAAGTCTGATGTTTTTCCTGCAAAGCAACAAAAAGACCTGAACCTCAAGAAAGTCTTTGTACTACTGCCCAGTTTCCTTGGAGAAATGCTTTTTTAGTGTTAACTACAATAAATGCTTCAGGGAATAAAACCACAAATAGGATAGTTTCATTCCAAACAGGATATAAATGAATTTCACAAATACCAGGTAGAGTAAGTCCAGTGCCATTACTACAAACGTGTTACTCTACAGAAAGACAGATTATGTCTCATAAAGCTTCACATATGATGTAATATTTTAGACTGATCTTGAAGAATATATAGACAGGAGAAAAGAGCAAGGAGGAGTAGGCAGAAATCATTCTTAATAGAAGGGACATCATGCACAGACAAGGTGAATAATTAGCATGGCTATATTTGGGAAAGATAAAGTAAATCACATTGGCTGGAATCCCTAAGGAAATACATTTCTACACCTGATTATAGCAGCTAAACAAATTTTAAGCCAGGTCTTAGGCCATATAACAGGAAGATATGCAAATTTCAGTCCTAGATACACTACTAAAATTCTAGGCCTGCCAACTAATTTTGTGAACAGCACAGTCTCTGAAACATTACCAGATCAGTGGCAATATCTACTTACTGGAAGTTGTCACCACTGTGGAGATTGTTAGCACGTAGTAAGCCATAGAAAGTTACATGTGTGCTATCTGATGAAACGCTTAGGTCATGTTCCTTTCCTTCTCTGATCATTGTACGTTTAAGAAGACTAGAACATTTCAAAGCCAGCTCCAAAGCGTCCATCCAGCACCTTCCTAAATGAACACAGATTCATAAGCAGTATAATTTTTAAAACTATGAAACTAGCATGCATCTTAACTTACCCTGTTACCACTATTTCTTTGAGAAACATGCACTAGAAAAGTTAATCTGAACATAACATCTGCTAGAACTTTTTAATGCAATCTTTCAGTTTTCCAAATGCTTTTCACATACTAAGCAGCTACAAACCACTGATAAATGAATAGTATACAGCATGCATTAGAAAGTATACCCAATCTAAAATAAACATACTTTATTTTTCAAATCTTAGAACATTAACAAGCAGTATAATTTGAAGGTATCAAGCAAGGTACATAAAATATACTGGAGGATTTATGATTCTACTATAAACAAACTATCTGAAGTAATTGTTTTTGATAATAGGAGGTCTATCCTCAAGATTAACATCCATTCTACTTGTATGTATGAAACTTTTTAAGTCAGGAAAATGCCTATATAATGCTACTATTAACTGCCATATTAGTTAAGAGAAACATTAATAGTTTTATTTTTTAAATAAAAATGTAAAAGTGAATTAGCAGAAAACTTTTCACTTATATTTGGGGCTCTTAATTTTCATATATATCACTTCAAGATTTGCTGGGAATATCAGTCAAGTAAAGCATTTTCATATTGAAAGCTCATACCTATATTTTAATAAAAAAAAAATCATCTGAGGCCAGGTGTGGTGGCTCACGCCTGTAATCCCAGCACTTTGGGAGGCCAAGGCAAGCGAATCATGAGGTCGAGTGTGAGACCATCCTGACCAACATGGTGAAACCCTGCCTCTACTAAAAATACAAAAATTAGCTGGGCGTGGTGGCGTGTGCCTGTAGTCCCAGCTACTCGGGAGGCTGAGGCAGGAGAATGGCTTGTACCAGGGAGTCGGAGGTTGCAGTGAGCTGAGATCGTGCCACTGCACTCCAGCCTGGCAACAGAGCGAGACTCCATCTCAAACACAAAAACAAACAAACAAACAAACAAACAAAAAAACATCAGATAAAAGTAAACTTTGGAAGGTTACAAGATTCCCTACACCAACCTTGTCTAAACTACGAAACATGAAAGCATGAAAGTGAGGACAAAATCTGTTATTAAGATTTGAAAGCTACCTTGATATCACTTAAGTTTTTCTCTCCCCATATTTGCTTCATGAATTAAGTATTAAAGGAGGAATAAAAAAGGTTGTACTCGAATGTCTTATGTAAAAAAAAAAAAGTATATGTCTCATAAATGGTAACATTTAGTAGTAAAATATAAAAAGTATTAAATGTTATCTTTAAAATAAAACATGAGTTACCATAAAGATCACTAACAAGTTAAAAGGTGTTAATATGTCCAGGGAGGATGAAGAAGAAAACTCTGAACTGCTAACTCATTGATAAATCACACAATGCTTCCTTTCTATCAGATTTCCCTATTTGTTTATTAAGTTACTCATATATTTAGCATTCAAAGCAATTTATGATTACCATGCTTCTGCTGCAAATGCCATATTAAAAATATATTTCCCCAGAATAATACAAAGTGGCATAAAAAAACTCTTAAAAATGAAGACCAAAATCCAATCCATCAAAAACTATACTTACCATCTGACTCTGAAGTAGCTCGGATGATCAAATAACTGCTAGGTAAGGGCTGAGTAATGGATCCAACCGCTTCACCTTTTGGACCCTTAATAACAAAATAAACAAAATAAATGGTAGAGAGTAAGTATTATGAGATCTCAACTTTATACTATCCAATATTATCTGTAATAATCTAAATCAGGTATGGATTATAATCTAAAAGCAAATAAGCTTTAATTTCATCATTCTTGATAATGCAAATGTTAAGTATTAAGAAAAATTTTCTAACAAATACATCTCCTTAGCAGAAAACTGAACAAATTAATTATCACTTAAATATTACCTCTATATATTGCTTACATACTAAAAAGAACCTGCAATTTACCATATTAAACCAAATTTTAACTTAACAATGTCCATCCCATGGATACAACTAATGAGATAAGAAATACTAAATTTCTAGAAGGCTAAAGAAAGCATCTGGAAATAGAATTATAATTCAAAAGAAAAAGAGAAATGAATTTTAACTGGGTCTAAGGAAAAATAAATCTCTACTTTAAAACCAATGACATATACCTGTTTTTAAACACCAACTATATAAGCTGATTTTATTTTTCCAGAAACATGAAAGAAAAAGACATTCTGTTGTTGTTGTTGGCTAGGGTTGTTTTATAAGTATACAATACCAACACTAATTAATATCACCAATGCTAAACTTAGGTAGACACAAATCTAGAAAGGAAATTAAGTATTGAATTTAAAATATAATTTTGATACAAAAGCTTAATTTTTAAGTTGTTTTCAAAGGGTTCTTTAAAGTTATCAGGTCAAAAAACAAAACAGATTTCCAAAACGCATAAAACGTTAGAAAGTAAAGATGTAGATTCAAAATGAAAACAGAAAAAAAAATTAATATGGCTTTAACAAATACCGTAATATTCTGCATTTTCAAATAGCTTTACAATTTATGGGACATGAAATCAGACTGCCTGGGTTTCAATCACGGCCCCATGCTAGAAAAACAGAGTTCAATCTCTCTATGTGTATAATGGGAAGAAACTGTATCTTCCTTATAGGTATGAGAATTAAATAAATGATTTCATGTAAAATACTAAAGTACTTGACATGAACTCATAGCTGTTACTATTTCCTAATCATAAACACTGGCTTCCAAAATATTTAAACAATATCCTAAGTAGGTTTTGCTTGTGGGAAGTATTTATATAATTATACAGATTTCTCTCTTCTTCCAATAGTAAGAATTAAATATTATAAATTTGACATTAAAATCATTAATGGCTTAAAATTTATTTTAATGCTTGCAATTCCTAACAGTAGTAGAATACTATATTTATATATACACACACATATGTGTATATATATAGTATTTTTGTATATGTGTATATGTATACATATATTTTGTTGATGTTGTTTAAAAAGGTTTTGAAAGTCATTTTCTCCACTTGAGAATCGCTTAATATATAAATGTCAGAGGTTCGGGGGTTTAAATTCTTTCCCCTGCGGGAAGCACCTAACCTCAGAATGGAACTAACTCGGTAATCCCAAATTTATTCTTGCTGTGACTCCAGGCTACTGAAATAAAGATTTAAAAGTACAAGTTTTTTTCTAGGTGTATGTATATTGCATTATTAAGCAATACCCTCCCCGCCCCACAAAAAGGATTAGGCTACTTTTCGTTAACCGTAATCTCAATGAGGTGGTTTTCCCTAAAGGAGAAATTCTAACTGGCCTTCTTAGAAACTAAAGCAATGATCATTTTGTAAAAACTTAAACTAGGCTAGGTATGGTGGCTCACATCTGTAATCCCAGCACTTTGGGAGGCTGAGGCAGGAGGGCCCAGGAAATCAAGACCAGCCTGGGCAACATGGAAAGACCCCATCTCTACAAATTTTTTTTAAAAAAATTAGCTGAGCATGGTGGCATGTGCCTGTGGTCCTAGCTACTTGGGAGGCTGGGGTGGGAGAACTGCTTAAGCACAAAAGTTTCAGGCTGCAGTGAGCAATGATCACGCCACTGCAGTCTAGCCTAGGTGATAGTAAAATCTTGCCTAAAAAACACACATACATACACAAAACCACTTAAACTTGACTCATTTATTCTGTTAGTATAATACTTTTTTTTTTGAGACAGGGTCTTGCTCTGTTGCACAGGCTGAAGTGCAGTGGCATGCTCATGGCTCACTGAAACCTCCTTGACCTCCCAAGCTCAAGTGATCCTCCCATCGCAGACTCCTGAATAGCTGGGACTACAGGTACATGTCACCATATTCGGCTAATTTTTGTATTTTTTATAGAGACGCAGTTTCACTATGTTGCCCAGGCTGGTCTCGAACTCCTGAGCTCAAGCGATCCAACTGCCCTGGCCTATCAAAGTGCTGAGATTATAGGAATGAGCCACTGCACCCAGCCACAGTAATGCTTTTCAGTTATAAAAAACATTAATGCTTCATCTTTAAAGAAACCTGTCTCTTTCTCAAGAGTAAGTAATTAAAAAAAATTTTTTTTTAAAGAGTAAATAAGATTGCTTCTGCTTATAATAGGCTTCCCATCACACCTTTACATCACTACAGGAAAGACCACAAAAAAAAAAAAAAAAAAGGCAATTTCTGTTCCAGGGAATTCTACTTACCATTTTGATAAAGAGAAAAAACATGGGGCGGGCCGCGGGAAACAAAACAAAACCAACAACAATAAATATAATACAATGTTACAAAGCTGAGTTAGTAATTACAAACTGAAAAACATAGTACAAATTGAATCCCCAAGGGCAAAAGAGATAAAAAGATGCAATATAAAAAGTTAGACCTCAAAAGTAAAGCTTTTTGGTGCACATTTTGTTGTGAGTAGAGGCAGAATGGGGAATAATGCACTGGAAAGCACAACAGATTTATAAGTCCTGGCAGAGGACGAATCTCATTTGATTGATTTATCTCAGTTCTATTCATGGATTATCATCTTTACCTTTCACCTATATAACAAGCGCTTACATACCTTCACTGCCCAAATAGATTGCTCCAAAGGATGGAAAAGTTTGAAACAAAAGCCATCCTTTTTTGATGGACGTTCAATGATTTCACAGGCATTCAGAAGAACTGTTCCTACCCACTGACCATTTTTTTGGGTTTTATAGATCAGTAGCACCCCAGGTTTCAACACACACCATAACTTGGTCCAGCTCTTTAGAGTACCACGAATCTACAGAAAGATAAATTTATTTTAAAAATGAAGATCTGTTCTCCAAGGTCTAAACCAAAAAATTGCAAATACGATGTTTTAATCTAAAATTTCCATAACATGCACACTTTAAATATTTTATTTAAAAGCCACTACATGGCAAGCACAGCAAACAGACATGAAAATGACACGGCTCTTGTTTCTAAGACACTTAAATTTTAGTGAGAGACAGGCCAACAGTTTCGAAATAGTGTACTAAGTAGAATAATTTTCCTAATCTCCCTGACCAGGTCAGGGGCCATTAAAATATACTTTCCTAGTACTGAGATTCTTCTTTTTGTAACATTGATCATGGCTGTAATCTTATTTGTGTGTATATGATGATTCTGCTTAAAATAATTTTTCCCCTTTACCACATCAACAGTGCTGAAAACACTGCTGGCACACACTAGGCATTCCCTAAGTATTTGGTGAGTGGTAGGAAAAGAAAATAATTTCCTCCTAGCCCCTAAAATTACCTTATTCAAATTACTTTGTTCCCAGTAATTACATAAAGTATGCCATATAAATTTATTGGAGGATATTTTAAAATACAAGTTACATGAATCCCTATACTTTCATAAAATGTTCCTTATCCTAGGGTTTAACGCTATGTCAATAGTAAGTATAAAACTACTTTTTCTATAAATTTCTATTTCCATCACCTATTAAAATTGTATCTATGCAATTCAGTGAACTCAAAATAGTGAAATGATATTAATATTTAGATCAAAAATAAGAATTATACTTTTATTTACTGTAAAACATCTGTTATTTCAATGCACCTACATGAAGTATGAAATAATACAGGATTCCATAATCCCCCAAATAGGCATACCACAGTAACTCTCAACAAGAAACATTTAGAAAGAAGGAGTTTGGAACCAGGCATGAAGAAAAGAGAAAATCTAAGATATGTGTATAAGTAAAAGAATGGTAAGACAAGAGAGGCAAAAGGAAGACAGGTACTCTGAAATAACATTTTGGATCATGGAGATGCAACAGAACACGGAGGACAAATTATCAGAAGGAAGGTAAGGTAGAGAAAGTCAGCCAGAGAATGTGTTGGGGACTTAATAGAGGGCAGCTTTAACTCTGAAAAACCTAAGTGAGATCTTGAGCTAATGCACTTCTAAGTAGAGTCAAAACAAGTTGGAAGGTGTTATTAGCACAAGATTGAAAACCCTAGAATTAGTTACCTGAATTGTCAGGGAAACGATCACTAGACTCTCATTTTAGTGAGGGGAGTCCTGTGACAGATCTCATAAGGCTTACGAGGTCAGAGGCCTTAGTAAGTCTTGGCAAAAGTGGAAAGTTTTCAGGGTTGGAGTGATTCTCAGGTACACGCCAAGTACTGAAATTTCCTGTGAGTCAGAGTCCTACAAGATCATTCTTAAACTTAGGATTCCTACAGCTGTCTTTCAGATAAGAATGAGAAAGAGGATAGAGTGACCAGGATGAAAGAAAAGGAAATAAAAATAACCAGAGGCCCAAAGAATAGGGTCTGGAAACAGCGATGTGTGCTTGTCTGATAATTAACAATTTTCATTTTTAAAAAATATATTATGTATCCAACTATTTTAAAATAGCTTTTATATTAAATTTGTCTCATCTTTTCAATAATATACTAAGTGTACGGTAATACTTAACAATAATTGGAATAGCAAGCAACGTATTTTTTACAGCACATTGTATTAGACAACATATCACACAAATCTAAAAGCTTTTTTAAAAGAACTGCTATACTGTATGTAATTGACGCTACTGCTAAGAAAGACATTAAGATTTCTTCTCTTCATTAGGATGGGAACACAGAACCTCCGGGAATACAATAATAGTTTCTTTGCCAGTGAAAAACAATCATCTTAGGAGTTGTTTTTGTCTTGCAGGCTTTAGGTATACTCTGGGCTTTTCCATTCCAGTAAGTGAACATCCAGCAATCTGAATTCATGATTCAAAACACACTGACCTTCAACCAATCAGCCATAACAATAACAGAAGGATCTGTGATTGTACTGAGCAGCTCCTTTGTGGCTCTTTTCTTTTCTTCTCGGTAATTTTTCTTTTGTACCTATTTTATAGAAATAACAGAAAAGCTAAAAACTCAACAGAAATGAGCAATTTATTTTAAGTTCAGGGGTACAAATGCAGGTTGGTTATATAGGTAAACCTGTGTCATGGGGGTTTGTTGTACATATTTTATCACTCAGGTATTAAGCCTAGTACCCATTACTTACTTTTCCTGATCCTCTCCTTCCTCCCACCCTCACCCTCTGAAAGGCTCCAGTGTGGGCTGTTTCCCTCTGTGTGTCCATGTGTTCTCATGATTTTGTTTCCACTTCTAAGTCAGAACATGCAGTATTGGTTTTTCTGTTTCTGAATTAGTTTGCTAAGGATAATGCCCTCCAGCTCCATTCATGTCTCTGTAAAAGACATGATCTCATTCTTTATTATGGCTACATAATATTCCACGGTGTACCACATTTTCTTTATCCAGTCTCTCATTGATGGGCATTTAGGATGATTCTATGTCTTTGCTATTGTGAATAGTGCTGCAATGAATATACACATGCATGTGTCTTTATAATAGAACGATTACATTCCTTTGGGTATATACCCAGTAATGGGATTGCTAGGTCGCATAGTTCTGTCTTTAGGTCTTTGTGGAATCACCACACTGTCTTTTATCCTAATAGTCTAGTATTCTAAAGAGGTTTAGAATTTCATACTACAATGGTGATAGTATAAAATTCTAAACCGCTTTAGAATTCCAGAATCTGACAATAAAAATACTATAGTTTTTTTTTTTTTTCTTAGCAGGAGTTAGTCTTAGACAACCAAGGTTAGAATCTAGTCTTTCTGATCACTAGCGCAGTTCTACATATCTTTTAAATAATTTTACTTCTTTTTTTTTTTTTTTTTTGAGACAGTCTCACTCTGTAACCCAGGCTAGGGTGCAGTGGCGGAATCTCAGCTCACTGAACCTCCATCTCCTGGGTTAAGGCAATTCTTGTGCCTCGGCCTCCCAAGCAGCTGGGATTATAGGCATATGCCACCATGCCCGGCTAAGTTTTGTATTTTTTGTAGAGATGGGGTTTCACCATGTTGGCCAGAATAGTCTTGAACTCCTGGCCTCAAGTGATCCGCCCACCTCTCAAAGTGCTGGGATTACAGGCGTGAGCCACCACACCTGGCCAATTTTACCTCTTTTTAATTACACAATGCATTAACACAATCTCACAATAAAAATTTCAAACATAAAGCTAGAAGCCATTTTTATTATACCCCATCCTATTCCAATCCTCTAAATTGATGACTGTTAATCTTCTGGAAAACACTGTCTTTTCAGACCTTTTCTAAGTAACAACCTATAAAACATTTACATTTTGTGTTTAGCATGCAAAAAGTTTCCCCAGTAAACATTTTTTGAAGAGTATTCACGTCTGTATCATTCTCATTCTTTTAAGTGTTACATAGGATTCCTACTGCAAATTAAAATAATAAGAGCTCTAACACTGAGGGCATTCTGTGAACCAGCCACAGTTCTAAGCACTTTACTTGTATTGTCATTACCTCATTTAACCCTCACAACAACCTTGTGAAGTAGAAGTATTATCCTTGTTTTATAGATAAGAAAACTGAGGCAGAGAGAGTAACCTGCTCAGAATCACACATTTAGTAAATTATAGAGTCAGCATTCAAACAGAGGCAGACTAGCTCCCAAAGCTATTCTTTTAACCACTGGCCTATAGTGCTTCTAAAATATTTATTAATATATTCTCTTACTGATAGAAACCTTCTCTGTTACCAATTTTTTCAGATAACAAAGAATGCCACAACTGTTTGCAATTGAAGTTTTGTTCTCTTTCCCAATACTAATATGTAAGTTATACATAATTAAGAAACCATAACTATAAAATTAGTTTATCCAAAATATCAAAGTTTCACCTTCATAAGTAAGTTAATTCTAATCATTTGGGGAATCAGCAGTGGACTAATGAGGTCTTATTGTTGCTTTGTTGTTATAATTTGGATAGCGGAAGAGTGATGATAACGTATTAGTGACTACATTTTTAAAAACTAACAAAATTTTACACCAGAAAAGTTGCATTTAATGATAAACAGACTAGACATAATACAATTTTAATAATTCTATACCCTCAAAACTTTAGATTTTGGTCTTTATTAATCTATCTGATTTAATATGGGATGCAAATACAAACATATATAGGACTAGGCATGGAACACAAATGGTAAAATAGACTAGGCAGGAACCAGAGCCAGTTGGAAAGCAAGTGTTTCTTAAGCTCCAGATTCTATGGCCACTCAGGAAGGTAAGCCCAATGCTACATATTTCTCAGAGAAATTGGATAGCTGAATTTTTAATTAACTGTTGGGTCAAAATTTTAAAACATTATGCAGGTCAAGTTCAGGCCATGACCCAGGAGTTAGTAATCTCTAATTTCAATGGGTGCCAGAGTTCCCATCAGGAGTTCGACAACACAGGGATGATATACCTAGTTCGGATACATCTGTGTAGAGATATCAAGTCCTCGGCCTCTGCAGCTGCCATTTGAGGCCCGAAGCAGTCTGCTCTGGGACACTCATCAATCAGCCTTATCAGTTGATCACAGTGTACCATACAAATATTAACATTTTCTATGTGTGCCTGCCTGTCTGTACCACTGGATGTTTTTTCTTTCTTTAGGAACACACATATATATTTATCTTATTAGCCTACTTCCAAACACACATGCAAAGCACAATGTAAATTACCTTTCAGAAATAACTGGAAACTAACCTTAAGAGATTCTTTTTTTGTGAGTTTGCTTGAAGTTGAACTGTCCTTCTCTGAGCCATTATAAAGTTTAGATTCAGACTGAAATCATACAGAAACAGAAGAGAAATAATTAAATCCTTCAGATTTTCTACACATAGCATAAAAATTAATGTTAAAACTATGTGACATCTTTCTCATTTATTGCTATGATTTAAGCAAATGTCAATTTTCAAATAGCATTTTTCCCCATATAGTATGTCTTTAAAAATGAATCCATGTTAAATCCATAAATATAAAAAAGTTAAAACTAATCAGTATACAAACCTACAGTGTGAAGTTAAGTAAGATCATTTGTAGATTTTACATTTTTTTTTTTAAGAGTATTTCTAAGAACATATATAATTATTTATACCTAGGACAAAAGTAGCCAAAGTAATGTTATCTTTTAACAGTTGAAATATTCTTAAAAAAAAAAAAAAGACACAAATTCTAACAAGCTGATGCACATATTGCCCTGCTTCTACTCCTCCTTCAATAGGAAGAAATACAAACACTTTTAGAAACCAGTATTAAGTCACTCTATCTAATCTGTACAGTGTGTAAACACCAATATTTCCAGGATCTACTACTTTCTACCTATCAAGTGAGTGGGATTTCCTCACTAAATTATTCATGTCTTAAATTTCTTTCCAGACTTTCAGTTTATACTTCACATTTTTATTTAATCCTCACAAGAATCTTGAAAAATAGGCACAACAGATTGTTTTATCTCCATTTTACAAATCATGAAAGGGAGGCTCAGGAAGGTTGATTTTCCAAACTAACAATCACTAACACTGCAGAGATCAGAACCCAGGTTTCCTAATGCAATGCTTGTTTAAAGAGACCACATAGGTTCACCAGAGTAGAAAAGCACAAAACTTAAAAGCTCTATTTGTTTTGGAAAAACAAAATTAAACATACTCCTTCAACATCCAGAAGTTTTATTTTTAACTATTGTTAGACATAGCAGAAGGCACTTAAAGTTCTTAGCAGTACTCCTAAGTAGTGCCAAGAAAGTATGCAGAACCTGATCCAAATGGTGGCTTTCAAATGTTGAGCAGCCAGATGTGCATAATATTACTAAATATCATCAAGGATACACACCTTTGTATACAATTCCCTCAATTTTTAGATTAATAAGAACAGATAACACATTTATTTGTCAACGATACACAGTGTGTATCACCCAAAGAAAAGAAAGAACTCAGTAAATATCTAATGAATTAATAAAATGAAAATAAAATAGGTACTTGCAGCTCATTTCTCTCATCTCTCCTAAAAACACTTCTGCTACTTGGTATGAAATAAGGGCTATTAAGGTGATGGTATTAACTGGCTGAACCAGAAGGGAAATGCAAACAATTTTCAATGTAGAAATCAACCTAGTTAAACTTTTGGGAAAGTTACTCCTTTAAGAACTGGAGTTGAAACATCACATTAATTACTCCAATGATGATGGTATATATTGTGATATCAAAAACAATTTCATAACATTCCTCAAGCCAAACAGGTTTCTGTCTTCTCCTTGGCCCTGGGAACACAAAATGGCATGGCTATTGTCAGAGGAATATGATGGCTTAAAATTATTAGGAGATTCTACTTCCCACAACTTAATAGGATAACGTTTACAGTAGTGTACTTTTTAAAAACTATTAAACAAAAAATGTTAATAGTATTACCTTAAAAGTTAATGAATATTCATGGTTGTTTACTATTTACCAAGTACAGTTAACTCTTGAACAACACAGTTTGAACTGCGTAGGTCCACTTATAGGTAGATTTTTTTTCTACAAAAGTTACACTGAGTGTACCTGCCTTTCTCGCTTCCCCTACCAACTCCTCCACCTCTTCTGCCTCTGCCACCTGAAACAGCAAGACTAACTCTTTCTCTTCCTCCTTAGCCTACTTAATGTGAAGATAACAAAGACAGACCTTTCTGATGATCCACTTCCACTTAATAAATAGTAAATACATTTTCTCTTCCTTATGATTGTTTTAAATAACATATTCTTTCCTCTAGCTTACTTTATTGTAAGAATACAGTATACAATACATATACAAAATAAGTGTTAATTGACTATGTTATCAGTAAGGCTTCTGGTCAACAGTACACAATTACAGTAGTTAAGTTTTTAGGGAGTCAAAAGTTACATGCAGATTTTTATATGCACAGGGGAGTGGAGGGTCAGTGCCCCTAACCTCCATGTTGTTCAAGGATCAACTGTATATGTTAAACATTTACATACTCAAAGCAGACTTAGGAGATAGTAGTTGTATCCCTCTTTTACTAATGAAGACACTAAAACTAACAGATTACATATCTTTCCAAAGTTGCAAAGCTACAAAGTGGATGAGCTGGGATTTGTACCCTCATCTAATTCCTAGCTTCATGTTCTTACTTATCTCACTATATTAATTTCTCATCTTTTAAAACTGTTCATATGGTATCTTAAAGTTAAGATCTATCTTTACGAACAAGAAGAAATCTGTGGCCGGGCGTGGTGACTCATGCTGGCAATCTCCGCACTTTGGGAGGCTAAGGCGGGAGGATTGCTTGAGCCCAGGAGTTCAAGACCAGCCTGGGCAACATGGTGAGACACCGTCTCTATGAAAAACACAAAAATTAGCTAGGCATAGTGGCATGTCCCTGTAGTCCCAGGTATTTGGGAGGTTGAGGCAGGAGAATCACCCGAGCCTAGGAGTTTCAGGCTGCAGTGAGCAGTGACTGCACTACTACACTCCAGTCTGGATGATAAAGTGAGACCTTGTCTTAAAAAAAATCAAATTTGCTTCCCTAACAATTAAGCTCTAGCTTGGTTATTCCTAAAAGATTACTGTACATAGGGACCAGCAGGCCAGAAGGGTGTCACATGAGCGTGGTAAACCGACCTCAAGGAATCTTTAACTCACATACCTCAAGGAATCTCTGACATAACGTGCAGTCTAGTTCTGAAATACAAAAAGGAATGACCACGTTCTAGTCTTTTCTACATTACTACCTCAGTTTTTTAAATCAAAACACCTTTCAAATGCCAAAAATGTAAATGATTTTTTTGTTGGGGACATTTTACTAAACTAAGTTTCCCTTCCTTCATAAACTTTATTGACCACTCTCTTAAGGATGACCATCAAGATAGGCAAGTTTAATGTATATTACTGCTTGCCTCTTTGTTAAATGGCATTAGAATGCTTAGCATGTTATATTTTTTATTTCTTTCCTTCTCTTTTTCTTCTCTCTTTTCCCCTTTAACTGCTGTCCCCTTATAGGCTCTGTGACTTTGAGAAGTTAATTTCATCTGTCAGTCTTAGTTTCTTCATCTGTAAAATGAAGATACTACTACTAATTTATAGGGTTGCTTTGAGGGTTAAATGATACTTAAAGTGTTTAACTTAGTACTTGGTAATATATTGTTTCAGGTTTATGTCTATATCTCAGATTGCAAGTGCTATCAAAAATCTGACCTTTAGAGATTTAAATAATGGGACATTTATTTATGAAAATACTTTGCAATTTGCTTTGAAAATTATATAATGCTACAGATATAAGGAACAACAAGGATAATGATAAGTTACTGTGATCACATCAGACATTTTGGTTTAGAAACGTTTGTTAACCGTCCAGGTAAATGTATATTTTAAAGCAAGTAACAGATTCAGCAAACCTACAAGGCAAGTAGTTAAATGGTTGAAGAATCAAGAGATGTGAGCTCAAAAACCCCTTATCCTTTTAACAGAATTCCTTTTATCCCACTAGACACATTAGTTATGTTGTAATTCCTTTTGTTGAGATGGATAATTAAAAATTCATTTTAAAATGCTACTTTGTTTGGGATAATCTGATTAACCAACTTTTCCAATTCACTTATTCATACAATGAAAAAGCCTAGGAAAAGGTGCATGAGAAAGAGGAACTGCCTTATTTTATTTCTTGAGACAGGTCTCACTCTGTCACTCAGCCTGGAGGGCAGTGGTACGATCACAGCTCACTGAAGCCTCCAACTCCTGGGCTCAAGTGATCCTCCCACCTTAGTTTCCCGGGTAGCGAGTCAAGGTCTCGCTAGGTTGCCCAGGCTGGTCTCAAACTCCTGGGCTCACGCAATCCTCCCACCTCAGCCTCCCAAAGTGCTGGGATTACAGGCAAAAGCCACTGTGCCCAGCTCCTTTATTTTTAAATAATGTCTGGGGATGAGGCAGGTGTATTTCATTGTGTTAATCAGGCTCAATTAAGAATTTTTAGAAATGACATTTAACCTAAAATCCTGCGACCAAAATGAGAGTATTCATATTTTTTGCATCAAGTTGGGAAAAGTTAAAATTGTTTGATGTTCTCAGTTACACAACTCAATCATGAAAGGAATAACAAATCTTGTTTTCCAAAATTACTCAGATAAGAATAAAAATCTTCAGAATTCCACAAGTATGAGGTTTAATGATAAATGTAAAATTTTACACTGTTCTGAAAAACAAGAGAGTTGGTTGCATGCTCATACATATATACAAATTTATATATTTGAGATAAGGTCTCACTTCGTCTCTCAGGCCAGAGTGCAATGGCGCAAACACAGCTCACTTGCAGCGTCAACCTCCTGGGCTCAAGCATCTCCTGCCTTAGCCCCCCAGGTAGCTGGGACAACAGGCATGTGGCATGTGTCACTACACCTGGCTAATTTTTGTATTTTTTGTAGAGATAGGGTTTTATCATGTCCAGGCTGTTCTTAAACTCCTGAGCTCAAGCAATCTTCCCATCTCAGCCTCCCTAAGTGCTCAGATTACAGGCATGAAACACTGTGCCCAGCCGCATGTTAAAATATTTGAAGACAAAGGAGCAACTACAGACATCTTAAGCTAACAGAATAAACTAAGATTAAATCTAAACTACGAGAAAATCAGTAAGTTAGAGCTCTTGGAAAATAATATGACGAGTATAATTTTACTTATATACCAAATAGTTATGTTAAGAATCCCATTCATTCACTCTAATGCTTTATTCATAAGAAAATATCTTCTTAACTATCTACTGTTAACCAGCTACTTTGTCAGGTACTTTCTGCTACCACAATCTGGGAGGTAGATCTTACCTCCCCTGAACAAAAAAGAAAACTGAAGCCACTGTGAACTCTAGTTTTAAGACTTACTATTTTGAGTCTTGGGGAATTAATTTGTCTGAGCCTCAGTTTGTTCATTCATAAAATGGAGCCAACAATACCTGTCTTCTAGTATTGTTATGAATGTTAAAATGGCCCAAGTAAACTCTCAACAAAAAGTAGTTATTAAGTTGGGCATGGTGGCATGTGCCTGCAGTCCCAGTTACTTGGGAGGTTGAGGTGGGAGCACTGATTGAGCCTAGGAGTTCGAATCCAGCTTAGGCAATATAGTGAGGCCTTCAACTCTTTAAAAAAACAAAAATATTAGCTATTAATGGCCGGGCTCAGTGGCTCAGGCCTGTAATCCCAGCACTTTGGGAGGCCGAGATGGGCGGATCATGAGGTCAGGAGATCGAGACCATCCTGGCTAACACGGTGAAACCCCGTCTCTACTGAAAATACAAAAAAATTAGCCAGCTCTGGTGGCAGGCTCCTACAGTCCCAGCTACTCGGGAGGCTGAGGAAGGAGAATGGCATGAACCTGGGAGGTGGAGCTTGCAGTGAGCCAAGATCGTGTCACTGTACTCCATTCTGGGTGACAGAGAGAGACTCTGTCTCGAAAAAAAAAAAGTAGCTATTAATAACATTGAAACTAACAGCTAAAAATTTATAGGTAATAGGAGAGTCAAGATTCAAATTGACTCTTTTCATTTTAAAGCAGCGCTGCCCAGTAGAACTTTCTAAATGCCAGATGTCTTATATCTGAGCTGTCCAGTGTGGCAGCCACTAGCCATACGTGGTTACTGAGCATTTGAGGTGTGACTAGTGTAATTGAGGAGCTAAATTTCTAATTTTATTTAATTTTAATTAATTTAAAGATCCACATATGATTAGATGCTACTGTACCCAAAGCATAGTTGTAAAGCTTGAGGGTTTTTTTTTTTGTCCCCCCAATTAAGGCACACAGCTTCATTTAAAGTATGCAAAGTTCCTTTTCAGGCCTCCCCCATTAAAGGGTACATATAGATGGCAAATAGGTAGCTGTGGTATGTAGATCTGTGTGTTTAGGTGTTTAGGCTTTGGAGTAGGAATACCATTATACCATGTATTCACCAATTCTGGTATTAATTGCTTGAAAATAGATCTTTAAAAAAAAAAAACTCTATAAATCTCATTATATTTCTAGCTGTGGCAGACCTAAGATAAATTATTTCCTACTTTCTTTAATAATACAGATCATGTAAAATGATTGACAGAGCTCAAAACTCACAGGGGCATACTGACTCTTTTAAGTCAGTATAAATACAAAATACAGGGGCATACTGACTCTTTTAAGCTAAAGGAAACTGAGAAAACTTGAAAAGCAGAAAGATCACTCTCTGACCTTCTGCCTTTCTGCTCTAAAGCAGGCCACAATATACTTCTCTGACCTTCCCCTGAAGCAGGTGCTCCACTTACCCTTAGAAGAAAGAACCCAAAGACACAGAGATACCAAGAAGCAGCTGAACAAACAGGCCTTGCTAAATTCCCCTCAGTGTATTAGCATCATATAATACCCCCCAACCTTTGTCCAATCATACTTCTGTGACTGTCTGCTCTTCATCAAACCAAAGCATAAAAATACACAGATTTCCCTGTTCTTTTGGGTCTTCATTTCTGAAAGCTCCTGTGTCACACAGAACTTATATTAAACACATATGTATGCTTTTCTCTTGTTCATCTTTCTTTTGTTATGGGATCTCAGCCATGAACCTTGCAATGGGGAAAGAAATCTTTTCTCCCGTTGGTGATCCAGGCATTTCTCATATATGTTATATAAATACAAAGTACTTTTAAACTTCTAGCCTAAGTGCTTTACACTAATATGATAGATGAACTTTTGTGTAATGTATACATGAAAAGTGGGAATAATATTTGTGTAAAATCCTACATAAAAATGTATTGTGCAATCTTCTCAACCACTCTCAAGAACAGGATATGCGGGAGCTCATATGGGTTTAATGGTATTTTTAAATTACTTGGGAGGTATAATGGTTGCTTTTGGTTATGCTATGGCAATGGCTATTGAAGAGTATCCTGAGGCATGGGGTTCAGGGTTTGAGATACTGGGGAGTCTTTTAGTAGGGTTAGCGATGGAGGTAGGATTGATTTTATGAGTTTTAGATTTTGATGGGTTAGTGGTGGTGGTTAATTTTAACAATATAGGGAGTTGAGTGATTTTTGAGGGGGAAGGGCCGGGGTTAATTCGGGAGGATTCTATTGGTGTGGGTGCTTTGTATGACTATGGGTGTTGGTTGGTGGTACTTACTGGTTGAACATTGTTTGTTGGTGAGTATATTGTGACTGAGATTGCTCAGGGTAATAGGTTACGTTATTAGAAATAAGGTTAGGGTGAGAGGGATAAGGAAAGAGAGAAAATAAAATTTGATTATACCTTTTTGAGTGGTTGTGAGGATGTAGGTGATAATGTGGGTGTGTGAGATTGTTTTAGGTATAGATTTTTCTAGTCAGATTGAGTCTAGTAAAAGGGAAGCTGCGTTTTGACTTATAAGCAGGTTTTGGTAGGGAGCTGTGCGATGAATTGTAATGGGAAAATATCCTAGTATGTTAGAGAATTTAAATATGTATGATGGGATATCCATTTTAAGTTTATTGGTTATAAGAGTAAGATCCAAGGCTACTAGGAAGCCTAGAGCAGTTATGTACAGGGCCGAGAGTTTTAGGTGAGATGATATTGTTAGTTGGGGAGGTGAGGTGGGAGAGATGCTATTGGTAATGAGAAATCCTGCGAGTAGGCTGCTGATTGTGAGGCGTTTGATTGCGCTTAATAGGGTGGGGGTGTTTTCGTTAACGTTGATTAAGGTTGGGAAGCGAGGTTGTCCTGTTAGGGTGAGGAGAATAGTTCAAGTACTGTAGGCGCTTGTTAGGGAAGTGGCAATGAGAGTGATAGATAGGGCTCAGGCGTTGGTATATCATGTGTTTGCGGTTTCGATGATGAGGTCTTTGGAGTAGAAGCCTGTGAGAAAAGGCATGCCTGTGAGTGCCAGGTTATCGATGGTTAGGGAAGTTGAGGTAAGGGGTATCATTTTAAATAATCCTCCAATTTTTTGAATGTCTTGCTCATTGTTTAGATTGTGGATAATAGACCCAGAGCAAATAAATAGTATGGCTTTGAAGAAGGCATGGGTGCAGATGTGTAGGAATGCTAAGTATGGTAGGTTGATGCCGACAGTGACTATTATTAGGCCTAATTGACTTCAGGTGGAGAAGGCTACGATTTTTTTGATATCGTTTTGTGTTAGGGCACAAATTGCTGTGAATAGAGTAGTAATGGCCCCTAGGCATAGTGTAAAGCTTTGAATTAACGTGTTGTTTTCCATTAGCGGGTGGAAGCGGATAGCTATGACTATGGTGCTGGAGTGGAGTAAAGCTGAAACTGGGGTTGGGCCTTCTATAGTGGAGGGGAGTCAAGAATGGAGACCAAGTTGAGCTGATTTTCCTGTTGCTGCTAAGAGAAGGCCTATCAGTGGGAGAAAGTTTAAATTGGAGTCTAGGATGAATATTTGTTGAAAGTCCCATGAGTTATAATGTAGGAGAAACCATGTTAGGGTTAGGATAAAGCCAATATCGCCCATGCGGTTGTATAGGATTGCTTGGATGGCCACTGTGTTGGCGTCTGTTCGAGCGTGCCATCAACTAATTAGTAGGAAGGATATAATTCCTACACCCTCCCATCCAATAAAAAGTTGGAAGAGGTTGTTGTTAGTAATTAGAATTAATACAGTGGTAAGAAAAATAAGTAGACATTTAAATTGCTTAATGTTTGGGTCTGAGCTTATATATCATAATGAGAATTCTATAATAGATCAAGTGATGAATAGTGCAACTGGAATAAATATTATGGAAAAATAGTCTAGTTTGAAGCTTAGTGTTAGTTCTAATGTTTAGGATGTTGTTCAATATCAGTTTGAAATAATTATTTCTCGGTCTAGGAAAATATATAGAGTTGTGGGAAGGAGGCTAGTAATAAAAGCAGATATAATAATTGTTTTTACATAATTTGGGAACAAGTGTTTTTTGTTAGGGTTGATAAAGGTAATGATGATCGGGAGGATTAAAGAGGTTAGGGTTATTATGGTAATGGAGGTGTACATGGTTATTACTTTTATTTGGAGTTGTACCAATGTTTTTGGTTCCTAAGACCAATGGATAACTGTTATCCTTTAAAAGTATCCAAAAGATGTAAGTTGTAAGAGCAAGTCCAACTGCTGAGAATAACAGAGAACTTAGTCTTTAGAAACAGTTGTCTTACAGTCATGGAAGTTTGATCCCATAAACATAAAAGCTCCTCCTGCTACTAAATCTTACCAGAAAAAAAGTCGAAAGTCGAATCCCCTCAAGTTATAGAAAATCTAGTGAACTACAAACCCACAGGGAAACTGGTTACTGCATCACATAGTGTTTCTCAAATCTGAATATGCACTCTTAAAGAAAAAATGCTCAACAGGCCTAAGAATGTGTCTAAGTATCCCAGTTTGAGAAATACTGATTCATAAACTATGTCTTATTCTAAGAAAATGTCTGTCAATCATAGACAATTACTACTGCAAAGATCTGGCTTTTAACTGGTAAAATACATTTATTTCGATTGTCATCTGAATGAACTCAAAACACTTAAGAATTTTTTTTTTAAAGCCATAAACCCTGAGAATATATCTGAATGCAATCCTCAGACTCAAGTTTGAGAAGTGCTGCTATAGCAGAGATACCAGAAACAGTATTACTCTGACAGGAAAACTGGTTACCAATGAGCTGTATTTCTAAGTAACCAACAATACTTACATTAGCCCCAATGGAACTTCACTCTTTTAATACACACTACATGGTTTAGATGTATCAACATAAAAACATCACATAAAAGCTTCACAGGATTTCAGTGTTAGTTCCCTCATCTCAAATATTAGGGAAATGTCATAATCATGTATTTGCTTATATATGCTTACCTTGCTCTTCGACATAGAAAGTGAAGATTCATCTTTATTTTGAGAAATATCTTCCTTTCCTCTTTCAAAACCTTAAAAAAAAGGTCAGTATATCAGTATTACTATTTTTGAACATGTATAGTAAGTCATTCATTTTCAAGTATAGACTATATTTGATATAAATCAGTTCAGGAAGCCTGTACATACGGCTTTAAACTATTAAAGATCTCTAAAGGGTCATATCTAGTAAAATCCTTTAGAATTAAGGCTTAGAAACAATGAAGTATTTCCCTGAACCCACCAACATTGTGAAATATCTGTTTTCTTTGCTCCTGCAGAACTTTGCAAAAATTCAGCCCTCATAGAGCTTTTATTCCAGTGAGCTGGTTTCCAGCAATGAATTCTAACTAATGGAACCAACCCAACATACTTTTCATACCTCTGGTGAAAATGGAAAACAATTTCAGACGAGGTGATAAAAGATTAGGGAAAATAAATCTGGATTGACTTTTTAAAAATCTTATGATGTGTGTATGATGAGAATTAGATGAGGATACATACAAAGTACTTAGCACAGAGTTTCTGCACACAGCATACATTAATGTTCACTTTTATTATCATCACTTTCTATTGTTATTGTAAAAGGATGAATCTAAAATACAAGAGTGCATTGGGACAAACATGCATATACTCCTGTAATCACATAACACTTTAATATATAGCACTAAGCCGACACCAATGAACAAATTATTATTATAAAGGTACAACTAGGTGCTTCCAAGATGGCTGAATAGGAACAGCTCCAGTCTACAGCTCCCAGCGTGAGCGACATATAAGACGGGTGATTTCTGCATTTCCAACTGAGGTACCGGGTTCATCTCACTGGGGCTTGTCGCACAGTGGGTGCAGGACAGTGGGTGCAGCCCAGCGAGTGTGAGCCGAAGTTGGGTGAGGCATCACCTCACCCAGGAAGCACAAGGAGTAAGGGAATTCCCTTTCCTAGCCAAGGGAAGCTGTGACAGACAGCACCTGAAAAATCGGGTCACTCCCACCCTAATATTGCACTTTTCCAACTGTCTTAGCAAAAAGCACACCAGGAGATTATATCTCACGCCTGGCTCGGAGGGTCCTACGCCCAAAGAGCCTCACTCATTGCTAGCACAGCAGTCTGAGATCGAACTGCAAGGCGGCAGCGAGGCTGGGGGAGGGATGCCCGCCACTGCTGAGGCTTGAGTAGGTAAACAAAGCGGCCAGGAAGCTCAAACTGGGTGGAGCCCACTGCAGCTCAAGGAAGCCTGCCTGCCTGCCTCTGTAGACTCCACCTCTGGGGGCAGGGCATAACCCATAACCGAACAAAGCGCAGCAGAAACCTCTGCAGACTTAAATGTCCCTGTCTGATAGCTTTGAAGAGAGTAGTGGTTCTCCCAGGACGGAGTTTGAGATCTGAGAACGGACAGACTGCCTCCTCAAGTGGGTCCCTGACCCCTGAGCAGCCTAACTGGGAGGCACCCCCCAGTAGGGGCAGACTCACACCTCACACAGCCATGTACCCCTCTGAGACAAAGCTTCCAGAGGAATGATCAGGCAGCAACATGTGCTGTTCAGCAATATTCGCTGATGTGCAGCCTCCACTGCTGATACCCAGGCAAACAGCGTCCGCAGTGGACCTCCAGCAAACTCCAATAGACCTGCAGCTAAGGGTCCTGTTAGAAGGAAAAAGGACATCCACACCAAAATCCCATGTGTATGTCACCATCACCAAAGACCAAAGGTAGATAAAACCACAAAGATGGGGAAAAAACAGAGCTGAAAAGCTGAAAATTCTAAAAATCAGAGCACCTCTCCCCCTCCAAAGGTCCACAGCTCCTCTCCAGCAATGGAACAAAGCTGGACGGAGAGTGACTTTGACGAGTGGAGAGGTGAAGGCTTCAGAAGATCAAACTTCTCCCAGCTAAAGGAGGAAGTTTAGACCCATCACAAAGAAGGTAAAAACCTTGAAAAAAAGATGAGACAAATGGCTAACTAGAATAACCAGTGTAGAGAAGTCCTTAAATGACCTGATGGAGCTGAAAATCATGGCATGAGAATTACGTGACGCATGCACAAGCTTCAGTAGCCAATTCGATTAACTGGAAGAAAGGGTATCAGTGACTGAAGATCAAATGAATGAAATGAAGTGAGAAGTTTAGAGAAAAAAGAGTAAAAAGAAACTAACAAAGTCTCCAAGAAATATGGGACTATGTGAAAAGACCAAATCTACGTCTGACTGGTGTACCTGAAAGTGACGGGGAGAATGGAACCAAGTTGGAAAACACTCTGCAGGATGTTATCCAGGAGAACTTCCCCAACCTAGCAAGACAGGCCAACATTCAAATTCAGGAAATACAGAGAATGCCACAAAGATACTCCTCGAGAAGAGCAACTCCAAGACACATAATTGTCAGATTCACCAAAGTTGAAATGAAGGAAAAAATGTTAAGGGCAGCCAGAGAAAAAGGTCGGGTTACCCACAAAGGGAAGCCCATCAGATTAACAGCGGATCTCTCAGCAGAAGCTCTACAAGCCAGAAGAGAGTCGGGGCCAATTTTCAACATTCTTAAATAAAATAATTTTCATCCCAGAATTTTGTATCCAGCCAAACTAAGCTTCATAGTGAAGGAGAAATAAAATCCTTTACAGACAAGCAAATGCTGAGAGATTCTGTCACCACCAGGCCTGTCCTACAAGAGTTCCTGAAGGAAGCACTAAACATGGAAAGGAACAACCGGTATCAGCCACTGCAAAAACATGGCAAATTGTGAAGACCATTGATGCTAGGAAGAAACTGCATCAACTAATGAGCAAAATAACCAGAATGACAGGATCAAATTCACACATAACAATATTAACTTTAAATGTAAAGGGGCTAAATGCTCCAATTAAAAGACACAGACTGGCAAATTGCATAAACAGTCAAGACCCATCAGTGGATCTAGAATTAGAATTACCATTTGACACAGCCATCCCATTACTGGGTATATACCCAAAGGATTATAAATCATGCTGCTATAAAGACACAAGCACACATATGTTTACTGTGGCACTATTCACAAGAGCAAAGACTTGGACCCAAACCAAATGTCTATCAATGATAGACTGGATTAAGAAAATGTGGCACATATATACCATGGAATACTATGCAACCATAAAAAGGATGAGTTCATGTCCTTTGCAGGGACATCGATGCAGCTGGAAACCCTCATTCTCAGCAAACTATCTCAAGGACAAAAAACCAAACACTACATGTTCTCACTCATAGGTGGGAACTGAACAATGAGAACACTCGGACACAGGAAGGGGGACATCACACACCGGGGCCTGTCATGGAGTTGGGCGAGGGGGAAAGGATAGCATTACGAGATATACCTGTTGTAAATGACAAGTTAATGGGTGCAGCACACCAACATGGCACATGTATACATATGTAACAAACGTGCACGTTGTGCACATGTACCCTAGAACTTAAAGCATTAAAAAAAAAAAGGTACAATTGTATTGAGACTTGTGTGGTAGGCATAAAAGTAGCAGTACACATTTTAATTTTAATGAGGTTTTTCTATTTTTGAGGACAGGTACTAGTAACTCTTCCCTATAATTATTTGGTCAGAGTCCAATAAAAGCCTATGTTAAAAAAATACGTACATTCATAAAGCAGCATTTTAAAAAATGTCAAGTAGTACCAGTGCCTAAAGTATTTTAAAATCACTTCTAGAACATCAAGGATAATACTGTTGATTCTGTATTTGGTTTATTAATACAACAGCTAAAAAAATCTGTTCCATTTTCTTAATCCAGATATTTTACTGAAAATTTTATATGATATAAAAAAGGGATCTTTTTTCCCTCTCTGGTAAGAAAAAAGATCACTCAATGCCAATACTAAAAATAAAATGTAAAAAAAATGAAACTTTCATGAATGCAACATGGAATGTTAAATGAAATTAGTTAGTGATGTGGGGTAGTAAATTCTCTTCCAACTATCCTCCCCACTCCTACAATGAGACAGAAACCTACATCCTTATTAGAATGGCTAAAATTAGAATGGCTAAAATTAAAAGGATTGACACTATCCAGGTACAGGTGAAAACATGGAGCAGCTGAAACTGTTTACTACTGGTGAGAACACAAAGTGGCCTAACAACTTTGAAAAACTATTTGACAGTATCTATTAAAGTTAAATGTACACCCATTCTAACACACAGGAATTCTAGTCCTAGATATACCCAACAGAAATGAGTGTGTACATCCATCAAAAGGGAGGCACAAGAATGTTCACAGAAGCTTTATTCATAATAGCCAAAATCTGCAAACACTTCAAATGGCTATTAAGAGTAAAATTAATGAATACATTATAGTATGGTCACACAACAGAAAATTAGACAGCAACAAAAAAGAACAACAAACATTGAGTGAAAGAAGCCAACTCTACCCATTTAAAAAAAAGTACATACCAAATGATTCTATTTACAAACTTAATCTATGGCATTAAGAGTCTGGAACAGTAGTTTACCTTTTTGGAGGAAATACTGACTCCGAGGGGTGTGAGAGAGCCTTCTGCTATGGGAAGTAATTACACGTGTCTATATGCAACTAAAAATTCAAAAGCTGCACACTTAATTACATGTAAGTTATATCTCAATAAAAATAATTTTAAAACACACCCTTTCCCTATTCTTCCAGTTTATTGGGTTTCTCTTGCTTTGACATCCTATTCCACCTAGTCTATATGCCTTTAACTTTAACTTGTTCCATATCTAGCTAATTCTGATTCATTTATCAGCAATAATGATATTTATACTAATTAACACAACAATATTAATAAAAGCAATAATAAAGCAACCAATACCTATTTGTGAGAACCCAAGTGAGTGTAACACACTATGCTACAGGTTTCATTTTTTTCTAATCCTTAAAACAATGCCACACACAGAAAAAATTAACCATATTTTACAGTTGAAAAAACTAAAGCTCACAGAAATTAAGATGACCAACATCAACAAGCGAGTATCAGAGCTGATTTAAACTTAGGTCTACATTTAAAACTCATGCTGTTTCTACAATGCCATGGTGCCTCTCAAGACACAAGGCCACCCCTTCAGGGAGGCCTTGTTTTGACTTTGCAGGCATAGTTAGCTGCTCCTTTCTATGACACAAACAGCACTTCACACATACTTGTACTAAAGTATTTACTGCAGTGTACTCCAATTATCTTGATGTTCATGTTGACCGTGAGTTCCTGAAAAGGGTCTAATTCTTGTATATTATCTGAAACTTATAAATTTCATAAATTAATCAAAAATTTAATAGAAAGAACTCCATTTTTATTTCTAAAGGTTTTTAGAAAATGTGAAATATAGCACATCTTCAGAAAAATGCCTAAAACATAAATGTATAACTTAACACAGAGCTTACTTAACCATCACCCAAATCAAGAAATAGAGAATTGCTAACATTTCATAAGATTCCTCCTCCACGTAATTCTTAATCACAATCCACCCTTTCTCCTCAAAAGTAACTTGACTTGCGCAATAATTATTTACTAGCATGTCACAGTAGGTATTTCATTCATTTTCACTGCTGATTAGAATCCTACCGCATGACTATACCACTATTTATCCATTCCACCATTATCAGACACTGGATTGTTCCTAACTTTCCCCTGATGAACAATAGTGCTATGAATATTCTTGGAAATATATTGTTGTAGATACCTCTAAGTTTCTCTAAGGTTTAAATCTAGAAGGAGGAATCCTGGGTCACAGAGCACGTGTAACTGCAACTTTATACCAAACTATGCAAAAATTCTCTTTTCTCCATAACTGTAGTAACTTCAGTATTGAAAATTTTTTAATATTTTTGCCAGTCTGGAAGATGCACAATAGTTTGTCAGTGAACTTTTAGTCTGTGTGTCCCTGATTACTAATGGTGCTGAGAACTTTCTCATATTAATTGGCTAATTTCCTTTGTGAAGAACGTCTTCAGATCTTTTGTACATTTTTTTAAAAAAGTCTATCTTTTCTTATTATATAAGAATTATTGATGTAGGCTAGATACTAGTACTTCACCAAATGTATTTGCTGCCAATATCTCCTTATTCTGTGGCTTTTTATAGGCTATATGGTTTCCTTTGGTGAAGAGCTTTTAATTTTCATGTACTCAAATTTAGCAATCTCTTCCTTTAAAGGTCAGTGCTTTTGGGTCTCAAGAAATTCTTCCCTAAATCTGCAGTCATAAAAATATTTTCCAATAATGTAGTTTTACTTTTTGCATCTACATTTACAATACATCTGGAATTGACATTTGAGTACAGTGTGATATACACGTACAATTTCACTTTCTTTGCATTTAGATACCAACTGACCTGCCACCGTTTATTGAAAAGAACTTCCTTTATTAATATGTGTCAAATGTTCATATACGTGTAGGTTTGTTTCTGTGCACCCTGTTCTATTTATCTAGCACTTAAAGTACAATATTGCCTAGAAATAGTGAATGCAGGCATTCTTGCTTGTCTTGTTTCTAATCTCAAAACTGTCAATATTTAACCATTAAGTATAATGTTTAATGTAGATTTTTGGTATTTTTTATATATGTATTTATATATATATTTGGATATATTGATATTGGTACATACATTAATATAGATATTTAAGGAACAGGGTTTATTTTTCTGTTTTTTGTTTGTTTGTTTGTTTGTTTTGAGACAGGGTCTTCTCTGTTGCCTAGGCTGGAGTGCAGTGGTGTGATCTCAGCTCACTGCAGCCTCAACCTGCCATAACAGGCAATCCTTCAACCTCAGCCTCCTGAGCAGTTGAGACAAGAGACACATGTTACTAGGTCTTTTTTTTTATCTTTTATTTTTTTTGTAGAGATGAGGTCTCACCATGTTGCCCAGGCTGGTCTTGAAATCCTGGGCTCAAGCAATCCTCCCACCTCAGCCTCCCAAAGTGCTGGAATTACAGGTATGAGCCACCATGTCCAGATGGAACAGGTACTGATACAGATATTTAAGGAAGTTCACTCCCTCTAGTTTTCTAAGAGTTACCAAAACGACATTTGGATTTCATCAAAACTTTTCTCACACCTATTAAGATAACCATATTTTTTTTCTGCTTTTAATCTGTTAGTATAGTGAACCACATTTATTTCTAATGTTAAGTCAATCCTGCTTCCTTAGATTTTCATCCAACTTAGTCATAATGCATTGTTCTCTTTATAAAAAGATATTGCTACTACCATTAAGGAGTTTTGTAATCCATATTCATTACTGATTGGAAAAATTATAGGACAATCTCTTTCAGTTGAATTTCATGTCAAACTTATACTATTACTAGTGTTCTTCCCACTCTGCACTTCCATCCTCTGAAAGCAGTTGTGCAAGACTGGAATTATTCCTTCATTTAATGTTTGGCAGAACTTGTTATGTACTTGAATTTGGTGCTTTCTTGTTTAATTTCTGTTTTTCTTTTTTTTTTTGAGATGGAGTTTTGCTCTGTCGCCCAGGCTGTTGGAGTGCAGTGGCACAATCTCGGCTCACTGCAACCTCTGCCTCCCGGGTTCAAGCGATTCTCCTGCCTCAGTCTCCCAAGTAGCTGGGATTACAGGTGCATGCCACCACGCCTGGCTAATTTTTGTATTTTTAGTAAAGACGGGGTTTCACCATGTTGGCCAGGCTGGTCTTGAACTCCTGACCTCAAGTGATCCACCTGCCTTGACCTCCCAAAGTCCTGGGATTACTGGCATGAGTCACCGCACCCAGCCTCTGATTTAATTTCTTAATGGTTATTAGGACTATTCAGGTATTCCGTTTCTTTTAAAAACGATTCTAAGAATTTATTTCATATGAACTTTTGAGTACATCTCAGCATACAAAAGTTCACAATATTCTCTTACATGTTTAATACATGCTCCATCTATAGTTGTATATCTTTTTTATTTTTGATATTGGCTAACTGTATCAGAGTTACACTTTTAAAAAAAATACCTTTTGTCTGTTGATTTGCAGTGACACTCTTTTTCATAATCAGTCGTACCACAGGTTTGTCTATTAGTCTTTTTCCAAGAATTTTAGGCTTTATTGAAACTCTCCAGTGTGTGTATTTTCTGTTCCATTAATTCTTACTCTTACCTTTATTACGGTCTTTTTTTCATTTTGGAGATTTATTTTGCTCTTATTTTTTGAACTTAAGAAAAATACTTAGCCTATTAATTTTTATTCTCCTTTCTGTTTCTAAAATATGCACTTAAGGCTAAACATTTCCCCCTAATCACTATTTTAAAGCTATATTCCACAAATTTCTATATGTGATGCTTTCATAATTGTTCAGGTCATTTTTTCAATTCCTATTTTGATTTCTTCTTTGATCCATGAGGCATTTAGAAATATATTTCTGAATTTTAAACATAACAGAATTTTTATTGAAATTTTTGTTATAGATTTCTAACATAAAAATAAGGTCAGATAATATGTTCTGAATACTTTTAATAATTTAAAATGTGTTGAAACTTACTTTATGGCACAGCATATGAGCAATTTTTATAAATATACCATATGTATTAGATAAGAAGGTATACTCTACAGTTGTTGGGTATAAAGTTCTATATTTGTCCATTAACACAAATTTGTTAGTAGAGAAGTTCTATTTGATATGTATTTACTGATTTTTGTCCTTTTCTCCCTCAATTACAAAGAGAAGAATAGAAGTACAGATTTATCTAGTTTCCATGTTGTTTTCTATAAAATTTCCTTATATATTTTGAGGGCATATAATGCACTCATGCTTTTTGCCTCAAAATTTATTCTGTCTGGTATCAATAGATACAGGAACTTTCTTTTCAGTAGTGGTTTGCAGCACTTTTTATCCCCAGTCCTTCCCTACCCCAACTTTTCTTTATTCTTTTATATATAGATATGTCACTTGTAACAGCACAGTCCTGAATTTTTTAAATACTAATCTTTAGATCATTAGTACTCAATATAATTGCTGACTTATCTTGATTTATATTTATCTTATTTTGGACTTTCTATTAGTTCCTTCCATACTCTACTGTCCTCTACTATCTTGTCTTCTATTTATATAAAATAGTCAAGATTAAAAAACATAAGTTAATCATTCTGTTTAGTGGTTTCACTCAGAAATTAAAACATGTATACTTAACTTTTCAAAGTTTAAAGTTAATTATTAATTTACCCTCCTTCTGGGAAATACAAAGGCCTTGGAAGAACTTATTTACCTCCCTTCCGGCTTATATACAATAACTGTCATGTACTGCAAATCTTTCTTTTTAACTCCAAAAGACATCATTTGTATTGGATTTAGAATTATTAAATTTGCCCATATAGGCCTTGTTATTTGTTTATCCTTACAACTTCAGACTTTCCATCTGAAATCACTCTCCTTTTGCCTGAAGTACACCTGTAGCTTCTACTGTTTCAGTAAAGAAGTCAAACAGGTGTGAGTTTAACTGTTGTTATTCTTGTGAAGGAAATCTGGGTGTTTTCACCCTCTGTCTTTGATGGTCTGTAGTTTCACTATGATGTATTTAGGTGTAAGTTTCTTTTTAATTTGTTTTCTTGAGAATTTGTGGACTAGCATCTTTGATCAGTTCAATTAAAGGCATTACACTTATTGTTTTTGTCCTATTTTCTCTACTTCTTTTATTAATGACCAAAAACAGACAGCTTTTTTCCTTTTATTCTGCATGTCTCAACTTCTTTTTTTTTTCATCTTTTCCTTCCCTGCTGTATCCTGAATAATTCTTCTGACTTACCTTCCTCTTCACTAATTCTATCTTCATCTGTATGTCCAATCTGCTACTAGTATGTATACTGAGTTTTTAATTTTGGTTATGTTTAATTTCATTTCTAAAATTTATATCCTAATATTTCACAAATCTACAGGCTATTTTAAATAATTCCATTTTGAAAGTCTGCATTTATGTTTTTAAAAATAGTAAACAGAACTTTAAAAACAATAGTCTATATCTGACCACTCTAATATCCAAGAAGTCTTACAGGCCTCTTTCTACTGTCTGTTGTTTCAGTTATTTCTCATTCATGTCATATTTTCTTATATATCTGGCCATCTTTGACTTGTGTACTAATTGCTGACTTTGAAAAAAATATTTGTAATAATAATTAGAGACCTGGAATGAAAAAGTCCGTCTCCAGAAAATTATACGATTTTCGTACTTTTTTTTTGAGACGGAGTTTCATTCTTGTTGCCCAGGCTGGAGTGCAATGGCACGATCTCAGCTCACCACAACCTCTGCCTCCCGGGTTCAAGCAATTCTCCTGCCTCAGCCTCCCGAGTAGCTGAGATTACAGGCGTATGCTACCATGTCCGGCTAATTTTGCATTTTTAGTAGAGACAAGGTTTCTCCATGTTGGTCAGACTGGTCTCAAACTCCCAACCTCAGGTGATCTGCCCACCTTGGCCTCCCAAAGTGCTGGGATTACAGGCGTGAGCCACCATGCCAGGCCGATTTTCACTACTTTCTTAATAGCCTTTCTCCAAAATATTCTGTCTCTTGTTTTAACTTACACAAAGTAATAAGAGTATCTCTGGGATATTTTATTGAAGCCAAATTCCTTCCAAATGGTCATTAAGTAGCTAAGTGAGGATTGGAAACCAGGTAGTCTTGCTCCATTTTCACTCTGCAACATACACTCAGGCTGACTTTCACATTTTCTGAGGTTATAGAACCTGTAACAATAGCACATATTCAGGTCAGGCGAGGTGGCTCACACCTGTAATCTCAACACTTCGGGAGGTTGAAGTGGGCAGATCACTTGAGGTCAGGAGTTCGAGACCAGCCTGGCCATCATGGTGAAACCCCGTCTCTACTAAAAATACAAAAATTAGCTGGGTGTGGTAGCACACGCCTGTAATCCCAGCTACTTGGGAGGCTAAGGTGAGAGGATCACTTGAACCCAGGAAGCGGAGGCTGCGGTGAGCCAAGATTGCGCCACTGTGCTCCAGAACGGGCAACAGAGTGAGACTCCATCTCAAAACAAAAACAAAAAAGCAGATACTGAGAATGATGACTATTTAGACTGACAGATGGCCATCCTTTCAACCAACTAAGAAATAATAACGAATTCACCTCTTATAAATATAAATATTAGGCTGAGCATGATGGCTCACGCCTATAATCCCAGAACTTTGGGAGGCCTGGGAGGCCAAGGCAAGTAGATCACTTGAGGCCAGGAATTTGAGACCAGCCTGGCTAACATGGTGAAACCCTGTCTCTACTAAAAATATAAAAATTAGTTGGGTGTGGTGATACATGCCTGTAGTCTCAGCTAGTTGGGAGGTGGAAGCAGGTGAACCCCTTGAACCCAGGAGGCGGAGGTTGCAACGTGCCGAGATCACACCACTGCACTCCAGCCTGGGAGACAGAGTGAGACTCCATCTCAAAACAAAAACAAAAACAAAGCACAAGTATATATATATATGTGTGGGTGTGTGGGTGTGTGTGTGTGTGTATAAAAAATATAAGTATTTATAGTATACCTATCTGTTACACAACACATTGTATTTAGGGATAAAAACATGAAAAGACATTGTTCCCTATCATTCCTTTCTTTTAAAAAGGCTATTGCCTAGGGAGAAGCCAGGTATTAAAACAAAAATTATAATACAGTAAAATAACTACATATAATGAAGTCAGACGGATACTTGAGAATAAGCTATGGGGTCAGACTATCTGTCAAGCCTGGCACCACCATTTACTAGCTGTATAACACTGGGCACGATACTTAACTTCCAATGATTCAGTTTCTCTAATGGAGAAAGGCATGAAAGTGATAAAGTACTTAAGACTGAAGCAAAAGAGTGCTATAATATTCTCTTCATATGAAAAGAAAAAAATATACTAATGCGTTTCGGAAATGCTTTTAGCCATCAAAGCAAATAAAAAAGAATTTCCTAAAGCTCAACCCCAAAAGAAAAACTAATGATATTCCAACCTGGTTGAAAAAAGTCTGTCATATCTTTCTTCCAATCTTTTCATTTTGGAAGTAGTCACAGTCTCACAATAATTTGAATGAATATAATAACTCTTCCATCAAGTAATTATATAACCATGGTAAGTTCCTTAAATTCCAGGGACTTCAGTTTCCCATCTACAAGAAATTTCACATTAGATGATCTCTCGTGTAAGTACATAGGTTTACTTTCTCCTGCTAATGCAATGGAATATTATCCCTGAATAAATTAGTGTTCTGCCCTTAACCTCTAATTTGTCCACAAAATGCAAGTACTATCATCACTGATAAGGCGTTATCTTTTTGATATACCTGGTTCATTAATGTTGTGATATAATAAAGCAAATTTTATGTTGCTTCAGTCATTAAAATGAAATTATATATACAAATCTACAAATAAAGATTTTATAAGTATCTACAAAACAAATACAGAATTGCTACATCAACTATATTGAATACAGCCAAGAGCCAAGAAAAAAATCTGAGAAGTCAAAATACACAGAACAACTATGCCCTAAAATGTACAATCTATAGATGTCTATAGATGCTTTCTTTGCTCAAAGTTTATTTACTCCAATTTGTAGGTACTGTTGTAGAGATTAGTAAAATGAGCATTATCTAGAAGTAACAGCTGAGATCAACAGATAGATAATCAGATATGAACTAAATAAACAAACACATTGCATCATGGCATCACTATGGGTACGGGGCAGGGGTGTCACATCCATGTTATAGCTAATCATAAAGAAAAAGGCTATGCTGACATATTTATTAAGGCAGAAGTGACTAAAAGAAAAAAGATTTTTTTCAGGAAAATTAAAATTAAAAAAGGGTTATGCTCAAAGCAGTAAGAAAAAGTTATCTTTAAATATCACTAATGAAGAACAAATCTTTCTCTAATTTCGTCAGATAAAAGCAAATGCATGTAAAATAATTTTTTCAATACAACAATGAAGTATGTATCAGGAGATATTAGACGTACTTTTTACTTTTACCTTAAGTACACAACAAAAAGCCACTTCTTTGAAGCACTTAATTTCATTCTACTTCTTAGTTGATAAAAGCAGATATTTTATAGAGCTTTTTATCACAGCTGGTTGTATTAAGGAGATGATGGAATCATTTCTATGAATATGATTTTCTCTATTTCAAGAATTAGAAAACAAAGTAAACCATTTACTTTTCTATAAAAACAAATCCATCTAAGATGGCTTTTAATATTTCTTTGACAAGATAAACTGACAATTTTGCCTTTAACTGCCTAATTAAATAAGTACCAAACTTAAAAGCTAAGTTTTCTATTGTTCATCAAGGTCACATGATTATTCTGTAAAGCTAAGTAGACTTGTGGCATGAAGGTCAGCAAACTATATTAGCAAGCTTGTTGGCTTAAAAAATGCAAACAAAGAGACAGAAACAAATACAGAAATGAAACTCATTTTAAAATAAAAAATACTTAACATTAAAAAAATCTCAGTATTTTGTATTTGCAAAGCCACTTCTGAATGACAAAAAACTAAAATTTACACCACTTAAAACATAGAAAGACACATGAGAGTAACCATGCTACACTAAGAAGACTTAATATGGATTATGAGTGCTATTTAAAGCTTATGCTACTTAGGGAGAGTTGAGGACTATGGTTTCCAATTCTTTTGTGAAACACTCTTAGAAAAGAATGAAATCAGTCAATTTATAATAATTTATTTAACTGCCCAGGTGAACACTTTCTATGAGGCATTTCACTATCTCAAAAGAACATATATAACACTTATCAACACGAATATTCAAAAAGCCAAGAATAAAGGTTATTGTGAAAATAGGGAATTTAATTCAACAAAATCTAAGTGTCAGAAAAAATATATAAATGCAAGTATCAGTTTCAGTCAATATTTCTTTGTCATCATTATTAAGTAATACTTTTATTTTAAAAGAATATAAAACCTTAAAAGAGCAGACATAATTACATAGTGTTTAAAAATCTGAAAGGAAAACAAAAGATTATTTAAACATATTCAAATATTTGCTACAATTTCAAATAATAAAAGATCAATTTATATCTACATCTCATTGACCGATTGTTTAATGCCTAAATCATAGCTGTCAAATGCCTAATAAATATAACTCTAAAAATATCTACATTTTCATGACAAAAATTAATCACACATAAATACACTAACAACAAGAAGAAACTAAGGTATTTCAAAAACTATACTTGAGTAGAAAGCTTCACTTTAGTCACAGTCTGAGATAAATTTAGGAATTTAAGATAAAAACATTAAGATAATAAAGTGGTGACATTAAAGCTTACATTAAACATCAACTTTAATACAGCTACCATTCTGCAAAAAATGAACAAATATCAATATTAATATCTGGGTTTCATTTGGTAAACCCTCAGAGAAATGTGTTTGTTTATATAATTTTGTGTTTATCTCAAGTCTAGAAGGGCTTTAATTTTATCAAAGGGTCATAATATTTCTATAATTAAAGCAAAAATTTATGCCGTAAGCACTCAAGATTCCCACTTTACTGAATCATTACTTCTCAAGTTTTAGCTGAAGAGACTCTAATAGAAAATATGGAAAAGCCAAGCTGTTTAGCAGCAGTTACTGAAACCTAAGCTTTCACTACAGAATTGTTTTGTTCAAATGAAAGCAGCTTTAAAACGTTAAAATGCCTGGTTTATTTTAATTAAAAGTCTGCAAGAAATTAGAAATGCAAGATTAAACACACAAACCTGGCAATGAAGGAGAAAGTTCATTGTATCCTCCAAATGAAGCATTCCGAACAAGCTTTCGGCCATCAATCCGTGGAGGAAATAAAACAGGCGAAACCCCAGTACATGAAGAAAATCTACGTTGTTGTGAGCTCTCTTCTTTCATAGCTCAGAAGGTCTATTTAATGTATATGCTCACCCAGAGGCTAATCAGACCAATATGGCAAAGACAGGCTTTTCTCTCACATCCAACTGTAGCAAAACCCACCACCACAAACAAAGAACACACACATTTAACAGCAAAGGAGAAGGACCAAAGACTGTCAAATCAGCAGTAAACAGATAGAGAAAGCCTGACAGAAAAAGCATTAAATCATGCTGCTAATTTTTAAAAAAATGAACTGATAAACACTAAAGGCTATTCAACTAATGTTTTCCCTTTTTATCAAGCCACCCTGCACTGAATTGCTGCTTTAGGAAAATAAAGCAAGATCAATACTTAGCAATTCAAGATGAAGTAACAAAGTCATTTTCTCTTCTTAAAAATGCAATCCTTTTATCACATCCATTATGTTTTTGTAGTATCCGGCCACACTTCCCACCTCTTCTGAGTCCTTCCTTCCCAGCTTTTACTTACTTCAAAGATGGATATAAATGTAATGCTTTTTATCTTCCCTGAAGCTTCTAGATTTATATCTAATCTACAGCTTGCCTCAGCCATGATTAAAAATTCATAAAGAAAGATACTCTTTCAAGCACAATGTTGATGGATTCCAACAGTTAAAGCAGAGAATAAACATTTAAGTTTTGCCTCCAGCAGGGATATGAGTCATTAAGACAGTGGTAGCGCAAACCAATCAACAGAGGAGATTAAAATGACACCATAATGCTGTATGCTCTAACATGTTCCTTGAAACAAATACGAGCTGCTACTGTTCCTCTTAATTATATTTAAACTGTTCAAAATCTACAATCTATCAATGAGTCTTTCCCGCTTATAATTTTTTTTTTAAAAAGTAACTTTATTATCACAGTGACAAATGTACTATGTTTAAAACTAAGCGACTAGTATTGACATCACGTCATTAAATCTAACAGGTACTTTCCTATCCTTATAATGATACCATCTCTTTATACCTAATCTTTAAAATTCCAAAGAATTCTCTCCCAATTATACTAAAATCCATATACCTTACCCTACCTTAATTCAAATTTAAAAGCTCTAATCAGTTGTTCTCTCTATATGCTGTAGATTGATTTTTTTGGTTATAATTATTTCTTTCAATCTGAAAATACACCCACTCAGCTGGACAACAACCAACTGCGTTAAAATTTACTTTGGGGTTCATTTTCATAGGTATCTTACCACAAGATCTCAGTTTCCTTCCTTACTATGCATACACTTCAAGGTTGGTTCTCTATTCATGCACAAGATCTCATATAATCTAAGACTTTGTCCTTACCAGAAAGGACACACACAAAAAAACCAAAACTCAATTTCTTTCTTTCTTTTTTTTCTTTTTTGAGATGGAGTCTCACTGTTGTCCAGGCTAGAGTGCAGTGGCACAATCTTGGCTCACTGCCACCTCTACCTCGTGGGTTCAAGTGATTCTCCTGCCTCAGCCTCCCAAGTAGCTGGAACTACAGGCACCTGCCACCATGCCTGGCTAATTTTTGTATTTTTAGTAGAGATGGGGTTTCGCCATGTTGGGCAGACTGGTCTCACACTCCTGACCCAGGTGATCAGTCCACCTTAGTGTCCTAAAGTGCTAGGACTGTAGGTGTGAGCCACCACACCAGGCAAAACTCAGTTTCTTGCATATGACATATTCTTTCTTGGGCAAAGGCATTTCAAAATCAATTAGTGGAGAATAAGTTTACCACTAATACCCATAATTGCAGCAAGTTTGTGGGTTTTAGGGGTTGGTTTGGTTATTATTTTTTGCTTTTCTCCATATCATAAAATGTACATTATCATTAACTGTAGACAACAAATAATTATAATTCATGCAATGCTGCTTGCCTTTAAAAGCATAAAGAACGTCACAAACAGCATTATACTAGTATAACAGTCAAGCAGGATTTGAAATTAAACTGCATTCAAATCTCTGTTTTATCTTTCCTAGAAATACTTAAACAGTTTACTTAATTTCTCTGGGTCTTTGTTTTCTCACCTATAAAATGCTAATAGTAGTACTGATATTATAGGATTGTTACGAGGATTAAACGAGATGATACATATAAACTTTTAAAAGAGTCTAGGTTAAAATGGCAAAATGAAGATACTGAACAAAAATGTGTTCCCTCCTAAAACTCAAGTAAAATCAAGAAAAGGGGTATTTTTAAAAAATAAACAAATACGTATATATATCCCAAAAGTATGTATCCAGGAGAGGATATATTAACAACATAAATTTGACACTGCAAACCTTGAGATGAACAAGTAGTCATGGTCTTGCAGATCCAAGAAAGCCAAATCAAAACCAGCAGTAGTAAAAACTGAGAGTCAACCCTATTTACACCAAAGAACCCTTCTGCACATAATTCACAGCACCAAGCTCCTCTGGATCATGAATCAGATAGGCTATTGATGTCAACAACAACACTGGAAGCAGGCCAAAAATATAACCAGTATCTTCAAAATATGAAAGAAAACTGGTTTCAATTTAGAATTCCATACCCAGCCAAATTATCAATTATATATTAGAGTAAAATAAAGATATCTTTAGACATGCAAGGTCTCAAAATTTTAATTTCTATGTACCTCTTAAAATAATTTACTACAGCAGACCCTTCTCAGCTGGGGTTCTGCAATACAATTAAGCCTAATGTACTAAGGCATCCATTGTTCAAGATGAATTAAATTTATCTCCCATGCATCTATAATGTTTCCAACCATGCACTATATCTTTGGGAAAACAGAGAAAATATTCCTGTTTATTTTGACAGGATTTACTTCTGTCATGAGACCCCAGTTAAGAAAGGCTGTACTAGAAGATAAAACTGTACTAAAACATGATAAATCAAGAATGCATGGGGTATAGAAACAGGACGTTCAATATAAAAGAGGTGTCATCACCAAAAAGTCCCCCTGCCACTGCACCTTTTTTTTTTTTACATTTTATTATTTTTTTCTATAGGTAGTATTTTATTTATTTATTTATTTATTATTATACTTTATGTTCTAGGGTACATGTGCACAACGTGCAGGTTTGTTACATATGTATACATGTGCCACGTTGGTGTGCTGCACCCATTAACTGGTCATTTACATTAGGTATATCTCCTAATGCTATCCCTCCCCACTCCCCCCACCTCACAACAGGCCCCGGTGTATGATGGTCCCCTTCCTGTGTCCAAGTGTTCTCATTGTTCAATTCCCACCTATGAGTGAGAACATGCATGCACCATCTTTTTTGATACATGGGCAAACTGCTTGGGTGAGCTTTGCCCAAGTTCTTTGTTGACACTGGCTTGTGTGTCTGACTGTATGCTGATAAAACTTCTTTTCTTCCAAGCTGATGTTTGGATCAGTTGAGAATACTTCCAAAACAAGGAAGCATTCTACTTTTTACTTATTCCTGGTAGAACATGGTGAGCTAAAAAGCAGAATATACCTCTCCTGGTCATATTCCTGCCAGGTGTCCAGTAACTAAACCACAAGCAATAATGAATCCTGTATTTCCCAAGACCCACTAATTATCTTGTCAAATGCTTTCTTCAGACGACTTTTGTTAAACTCTCAAATAAATCATTAACAAACTATGGCTCAGAGACTCTTGCTCAGTTTATCTTCCAGCAATGTTGCCCTTTCCTTACCCAACCAGGTTTGGGCTTGCTACTGTTAAATAAGCAGGAGGCCAATGGCCTGAGGCTATCTCTCTACTTTTAGTTCCCAATAATGAACTACAAGCTAACTTTGGTATGTAAATGAACAGAAACCTAACTTAGGAATCTAATATTTGTAACAAATAGGCAGATCTTTGCCAATCACAAGCAGGTGAGCTTCAGACAATCACAGGCAACAAACTAATCAGATCACGATCAAATAAGGCAGAAGCCCAGCTGTAGCCAATCAAGCTACTTCTGTATTTCTGAGTTCTGTCTATAAATATTCACTGCTTATGTTTCAGAGTGGTGCTCTCTGGACCTCTTCTGGTTTTGAGTGTTGCACAATCCATGAATCATTCTCACTCAAACTCTGTTAAATTTGTCTAAAGTTTTTCTTCAAACACACTCTAAATAGTGTTTAAAGAAATAACCATAAATTGTCTAGATATGCACACATGATGGTAACATTACTAGAAAAAAAGAAAAGGCACACAAAAGTGAGGATTCTGGTTACCTGGAGCATGTAGAGGGCATATAAAGGGGAAGAGATAAGGATCAGGAGATATATGTAAGATCTCCTCTAAATCTGGGATGCTGGGTATGTAAGTATTGGTTTTATTATTATTATTTAACTGTAAATGCATTTTATATACTCTTCAGACTGCATGAAACATTTCACAGTACATATACATGTAAATGTCTTTTTCTTAAAACAAAGTTCTCAGATTGTTGCCGGATACATAGAAAACATTTCAATGTAAGCTATTATTATGTCCAGGATCTTCATTCAACAGTTCAGAAAAGGCAGGTAAGAAAAACAAAATATTACTAAATACAGTAATAGCAGGATTTATTTTCCCTTCCCTGATAGCCACCTGTTACCACTTTATCCTTCCTTCTACTCTTTGAGTAATCCTAACTCAAACCAGTCATCTGTACTACTTCTCCCACAAGATGTAATCACTGGTGTTTAATTATTTAGAAATTCAAGTAAGAGTGCCATCTTTCTTACCTCATCTGAATGGTTGTAAAATAAATGTGGTTTAGCCAAAGATGTACCATAGGTTACACCAATTTCATAAAGCTTCCATTAACATTCTTCATGTTAAAGGTTTTACAATATTTGGTAAGCTCAAAATACCTGGGAAACTACTTGGCAAACTAAAAAAGTATTATTTCAAGAGAAGCAGTGGAAACATTCTATGATAGCATATTTCTGGATCCTAAATCTGTTCAATTATTCTCTACAACCTACCTTGCCTATACATCACAGACTCATGAGGATGAAATTATATATATGTATACTCACACATATGTGTATACGTGTATTGTTTTGATCAATTTGATCATTTATGTCACATAAATGTAAAGTAGTAATAAAATAGTTATATTTCAAATCTATAATTCAAAGAAAACCATTATATTACAATAATCTCAAGACAGGATGTAATTGCTATAGACTAATTTCACAAGGGAAACACAAATACTCTTTTCTTCAATAATTAAAAAAAAAAAAACTACTAAAAATTTTAACGGCAATTGTTCATTCAAAACCAAAATCTAGATCACTCTAAAAAGCAAAAGATGTATTTTTAAAACATTATATATACCTTTGTGATTTCAATTTAATTTCAGAATTACTTATAATCACTACAGATTTTTGTAATTTTAAAGTAATACTAAGGACAAAAGAGCATCAATGTTGCAAGATCATCATGACAGTTTTAAGCTACGTGAGGCATTTATGTTAGAAACAGATTCTGGTCTTGGGATAAACATGTACTTATTTAAAAGTGTTTTTCAGGATACAAGTCACCACACATTGTTAAGTTGAAAAATCAATTTGGTGGGTCACAAACAGTGCTTTTAAAAATTAAATGGGTCAGGATAGAAAATATCAAAGTGCATCCTACTCTGATATTAAAGGGCAAATTGTTTCATGTTGTTTTAGGCTTTTTACATAACTATTTACTATGTTTTGGGTAGTGATATAAAATATATGTCTTACAAGAGACCATGGTCCAAATTAGAAAACACTGATGTAAATGATACCTTTCTTCTGAAATTCCTTAATTTTAAAAAATAAATAATTACAAAATGTTATTACCACCTTGCCACTGAAGAGACCAACTACATATATCATATATGGTCTAGTGGCTCTTTCCATTTGAAAATGGTAGACAAACAAAGGCAAATACGATAAAAGGCCATAAGAGTTTCTGGAATCTGCTAAATGCCCACAGAAAATGCCCAGCCTACATTTCTTTCCGTTAAGATAAAAGATTCAGACTGGGGAAGATACCTCATTGGACAATTGGAACTTTAATGGGTTATCTGGACAAATTCCAGACCATCTCTATTTAAGAAAAAAAAAATGAATGGCAAACATAGCTGATATTCTGAAATAACCTAATTAGTATTTGGAAAAACCCCTTTAAATTCTATAAAATTCTATGTGCACACTCATGATAGAAAACACTGAATTACATTAGGATGAAAGCACTGTAAGAGTTACACATTTTATCTTGAATCTCAAGATAATAAACCTAGGCTTTAAGAGATTTTAAAATCCTTAAAGCAGCAGGACAAGTTCGAGAAAGATCAAAACATTAAGAACAAAAATCAACCAACAAGAATTTAAGAAAGTACTATGTCCAGACACACACAGAACCACCACTCTATAAAATGAGTATCTGAAGACTGTTGTACACAAATTCAGCAGTAAGTTCCCTTACAGAACATGTGAATATATTCTTATTTGACATATTAGAGCAGCTCAGGCTTAGTAAACAAGTCTATTCATAACATTAAAATGATCTGTAAATCAAGATGGAGCACATAAACCAAAATGGGAGCATATAAATTAAGATGGGAGATAATGAACTTTGCTTTAAAATAGAAAACATAACAATAAGGCTTTCCGTCAATTTCTATCTTCTAATAGGGCAAAGTAGTTTCTTAGCTGTAGTTAGCAAAATCTTACTAATGTTACTAATAATTACATGGCTGAAAATTATACCAAGCAATCTTATTGTCCTACATTTCCTCAGAAAACACTGCTGTAGATTCTCCATTATCAGCATTAAATATGTTCTCAACATGAAAGCACTTATAAATACACATACAAAAATAAAAGGATAGCTTAAAACAATTTTAGATAGCATTCTTGTCCATGTACCTACATTCATTGCAAGAAGTGTAAGACCGTACTTTCCTCTGGATAAAAAATTCTTTATAATTTCATATATATAATTAAAATCATCCAATAAAAATTAAGTGAGCACCTACTATGTGCTGGGAACTATGTTAGGCACAGCTATGTTAGGCACCTTAGCTTCCGCTCTTACTGAGCTTTCAATGTGAATGAGTACATGTTCATTATATGTTGACTGAAACACAGAGACACTATTCCCACAAAGTATTAAATGTTATATGAAATGCTTAGGTTTCATATAACAATCTATTCACAGGTTTGTGAATAGACTATTCACAAAAATCTATTTATAACTAAAAATGTACTAAACTAATAGTACCTATCCATGCAACCATCACAATACTACCTCATAATTAAATAATATAATTTTAATGAGTGTTCTGTGTATGTTCTCAATAAATTCAAACAACAATGTGACATACAAAAGGAGTGTCCTTGTTTTATGTATAAAGTAATCTGGATGAGAGGCACATATTCAAGGTCACACAGTAAATGTGCAACAGAGACAAGATTAGAATTCAGCCATGGGAATAGTGCTTACTGTCTCTCTCCTTTCCCTAAGTCAGCCAACACAAATGCCAGCATCAAGCATTTTTTTGTAAGGTGAGATTCACAGACAAGTGTTTTTTGTTTTTTTTTAAAAAAAAAAGATGGTACCAGCTGTGACCTGGCTGTAGCCTTACTGATTCATGGTCTAGAGGGAGTCGTGCCTGCTCAGAAACTCACCTGGTAAAAACCATGCCCACTAGCACCCCTGGTAACAAGCCTGCTGACTTCCAACACAACCACAGCTCCTCAAACAGCCATGACCCCAGCTGCAGCCCCACTCTAGACCTCAAAGACAATCCTGTCCCTTGAATGACCTGTCTGCGGAACACAGTGGTAATACACCCAACCACATTCCTCTTAATGGACCTACCATCTACAGAATTGACTGAGGCCCTTCTGAATGTGGCCCTATATTGTGATTCCAACCCTGCTCAACCGCAGTTCAGAGATAGGCTTGTCTGACCAAGAACCAGGCAGGAACCACATCCACCAACGCCCCAGGTAACAGGCTCACCAATAGCAGATGCAACAGAACCAGCTCCAGTCCCACTCAATCACAATGTCAGAGGTAGTACCATGAGTCCAGAAAAATGGCAACAGGAGGTCTTTATCTGTTGAATTCAGTCTCCAAGGACTGAAGGAGGTATCTGCTCCTTCAAATGCAGACACTAACGTAAGTCAGAAAAACAAGACATCACCAAAAGAGGCAAATAAAGCTCTGTAACCAACTCTAAATAAACATCATTAACTGCTTCACAAATAATTCAAAATGATTTTCTTAAAGAAGCTCAGTGAGCTACAAGAGAATACAGATAGAAAATCTAACAAAATCAGGAAAACACTGTAAGACTATCTACAACATTTTTCAGTGGAAACCTTGCAGGCCACAACAGAGTAGAACGATACATTCAATGTACTGAAAGAAAATGTTGCCAGCCCAGAACACTTTAAAATGTGAAACTGTCCTTTAAGAATGAAAGGTAAAGACTTTCCCAGACAAACAAAAAATGAGGGGAGCTCATTCCCACTAGACTTACCTTACAATAAGTGCAAAGAGTTCTTCAAGTTAAAATGAAAAGATGCTAAACAACAACATAAAAGCATATGAAAGTATAAATCTGAATGCTAAAGGTAAACATAAAGACAAACACAGGATATGATAATTCTGTAATGGTAGTAAATAAATCACTTTTATTACTAGTATATAAATTAGAAGACAGAAGTAGTCAGAATAACTATAATGACATAAACTTATTAATAGGAGCACAATACAGAAAGAAGTAAAATGTGACATTAATTATATAAGTATGAGGTGGGGGGAAGTAAAATGTGGAGTATCTAAAGACAGCTGAAATTTGTTATCAGCTTAAAATAGACTGCGATAACTATATAATGTTTTATGTGAATACCACAGTAATCACCCACAAAAAATGCACAATAGGTTAAAAAGCTAAAGAGAAAAGAAAACACACCACTGCCAAAAAAAAAAAAAAAAAAAAAAAAAAAAACCCACAAAGAAAGAAAATGAGAGAAAGGAAGAAGAGAACTACAAAACACACAGAAATCAATGAACAATATGGCAAGAGTAAGTTATTACTTATCAATAATTATTTTAAAGTTAAATGGACTAAACTTCCTAATCAAAAGAAATAGTCACTGAATGAATAAAAAACAAGACCCAACTATACGCTGTTTACAAGAAAATCAATTTAGAATATGCATGGGCTGAAAGGGCAGTGGTGGAGAAAGATATTCTATGCAAAGAGTAGAAGTGGCTATATATGTATCAGGAAAAATGGACTATAAGTCAAAAACTGTCACAGAGACAAAGGCCATTATAATAAAATCGCTAATTCAATAGGAAGACAGAACTACACATATATATGCACCCAACTTCAAAGCACCTAAATATATAAAGCAAACATGGACAGATCTGAAGAAAGAAAAAGAGCAATACGATAATAGCAATTCAATACCCCACCTTTTTTTAGTGGACAGAATGTCCAAACAGAAAATAAAAGGAAAAGAAGTGAACAACATTACAGACCAAATGGACCCAACAGACACATAGAATTTCCCCAACAGCAGAAGAATACATATTCTTCTCAAGTGAAAATGAAACATTCTTCAGGATAGATCCCGTGTCAGGTAACAAAAAAAGTCTTAAAAAATTTAAACTATCAAAATAATATCAAGTCTCTTTTCTTATCACAAAAGAATGAAACAGTAAATAATCAAGTAAAAGTATCAACTACTTAACTGTTAAGTAATCAATAACAGTAAGAAAACAGAAAAATCACAAATAGATGAAAACTAAGCACACTAGAACAATCATTAGGTCAAAAAGGAATTAAAAGAGAAATTTTAAAAACGTCTCAAGACAAACAAAAAACACAACTTACTAAAATTTGTGGAATGTAGCAAGAGCAGTACAAAAACGGAAGTTCACGGTGATAAAGACTACATTTAAAAAGGAATCACTGGCTGGGTGCAGTGGCTTATGACTGTAATCCTAAAACTTTGGGAGGCAGGAGAATTGCTTGAGCTCAGGAGTTCAAAACCAGCCAGGGCAACCCAGCAGGACCCTGTGTCTACAAAAAGTTTTAAAAATTAGCTGGGTGTGGTGGCACATGCCTGTAGTCTCAGCTACTTGGGACACTGAAGCAGAAAGAATGCTTGATCCCAGGAGTTTAAAGAAGCAGTGAGATGTGATCACGCCACTGCAATCCAGCCTGGACAATAGAATGAGATCTTGTCTAAAAAGAAAAAAGAAAAAAAGAAAAGAAAAGAAAAAGAGAGAAAACTCAAATAACCTACCATTATACTTCAGGTAACTAGAAAAAGAACAATAAACTAAGCCCAAAATTAGCAGAAGAATAAAAATTAGAGCAGAAATAAATAAAAGAGAGAATAGAAAAACAATACAAAAAGGAGTTTTTTGAAAAGATAAAATCAACAAACTCTTTGCGAGACTAAAAAAAAAGAGAAGATTCACATAAAATCAGAAGAAATAGATATTACAACTATGAACAACTATACATATAATGTATACTTAATAAAATATTGGCAAGCAGAATTCAACAGCACACTGAAAGAATCACACACTGTGGTCAAATGGCATGCAAGGATGGTTCAACATACACAAAGCAATCAATGTTATACACCTCACTAACAGGATGAAAGATAAAACCATGTGATCACTTTAGTAAATGCGGAAAAAGCATCCGAAAAAATTCAACATCTATTCATAACAAAACAAAAACTCTCAACAAAATAGGTATAGAAGAAACTTATCTAAACACAATAAAGACCACATATGAAATGCCCACTGATAACATAATAAGCAATAGAGAAAAGCCAAAAAACATTTTCTCTAAGATCCAGAACAAGGCAAGGATGCCCACTCTTACCACTTCCATTCAACCTAGTATTGGAAGTCCTAGCCACAAGAATTAAGACAACAAAAAGAAATAAAAGGTGTCCAACAGTAAAGGAAAAAGTAAAACTCTCCCTATTTGCAGATGACATAATCATATATGTAGAAAACCCTACAGGTTCCATAAAAAACTTTTAGAACTAATAAACAAATTCAGTAAAGTTGCAGGATACAAATATTAGTGGTGTTTACATACATAATGAGCTACTCAAAAAGGAAATCAGAAAAGAATACTAAGAAATAAAAAGAGGTGAAAGATTTATACACTGAAAATAAATAGTGATGAAGGAAATGAAGGAAGACACAGATAAATGGAAACACATCCCATTTTTGTGGATCAGAAGAATTAATATTGTTAAAATGTCCATCCTATCCAAAAGATCTACAGACTCAAAGACATCACTATCAAAATCCCAATGCCATTCTTTAAAAAAATACCAAAAATGGCTGGGCGTGGTGGCTTACACCTGTAATCCCAGCACTTTGGGAGGCCAAAGTGGCGGATCATGAGGTCAGGAGCTCGAGACCAGCCTGACCAACATCGTGAAACTCCATCTCTACTAAAAATACAAAAAAAGAAAAATAGCCAGGCATAGTGGTCCACACCTGTAATCCAGTTACTCAGGAGGCCAATACAGGATAATTGCTTGAACCCAGGAGGCAGAGGTTGCAGTGAGCCGAGATCACGCCACTGCACTCCAGCCTGGATGACAGAGTGAGACTCCGTCTCAAAAAAAAAAAAAATTCCTAAAACTCATATGAAATCACAAAGACCCAGAATAGCTAAAGAAATCTTGATCAAGAAGAAGAAAAAAACAAAGCTAGAGGTACCACATTTGCTTATTTCAAAATATATTACAAAACAACAGTAATCAAAATGGTATAGCATTGGCATACAGACAGACATACAGACCAATGGAACAGAATAGAGAGCCCAGAAACAAGCCCACACATTTATGGTCAACTTATCTTCAACCAGTGTGCCAAGAACATACAATGGGCAAAAGATACTCTCTTCAATAAATGGTGGTGGGCAAACTGGATATCCACATGCAGAAGAAAGAAATTTGTCCCTTATCTCACACCACATGCAGAAGTCAACTCAAAATGAATTAAAGACTTACGGTAAGAGCTGAAACCATAAAACTACCAAAGAAAAAAGGAATAAAAGCTTCTTGACATTGGTCAGAGCAATGACTTTTGGGATATGACACCAAAAGCCAAGGCAACAAAAGCAAAACAAGACTGCATCAATCTAGAAAGATTCTGCACAGCAAAGGAAACAATCAACATAGTGAAATGGCAACTGACAGAATAGAAGAAAATATTTACAAACGCTGTATCTAATATGGGGCTAATATACAAAACATATTAAAAACTCAACTCAATAACAAAAATTAAAAAATGAAAAGAAACAAAATAACCTAATTAAAAAGTGAGCAAGAGACCTGAACAGGCATTTCTCAAAAGAAGATATGCAAATGGCCATTAGGTATATAAAAAATGTTCAACATCACTAATCATCAAGGAAACACAAGTCAAAACCACAATGAGATATCACTTCATACCTGCCAGAATGGCCATTATCAATAAGACATAAGTTAACTTTTCACTAGGATGCAGGGAAAAAGTGACTCTTTGTACACAGCTGGTGGGAAAATAAATGGGTACATCTATTATGAAAAGCAGTATGAAAGTTCTTCAAAAGATTCAAAACAGAATTACTGTATGATCCAACAACACCACTTTAGAGTATATATCCAAGGAAATGAAATCTGTATCTCAAAGAGATAACTGTACTCTCATGCTCACCATAGCATTATTCACAATAGCGAAGATATGGAAACAACCTAAATGTCCACTGACAGAGAATGGATAAATAAACTGAGGTTTTTATATATATGTGTATATATACATATACATATATACACATATACAATAGAAAATTATTCAGCCTTGAAAAAGAAGGAAATCTTCCCATTTGTGACAACAGAGACAATGCTGGAGGACATTACGCTAAGTGAAATAAGCCAGACATGGAAAGACAAATACTGCATGATCTCTCTTATATGTAGAATTTAAAATAGTTGAACTCATAGATGCACAGAATTAGAATGGTAGTTGCTAGAGGCTGAGGAGTGGGGGAAATGGGGAGATGTTAGTCCAAGTGTACAAGTTTCAGGTATGCAGTATGAATAAGTTCTGGGGATCGAATGTATGCATAGTTAATACTGTGTTAAATACTTGAAATTTGCTTACAGGGGAGATCTTAACTGATCTCACAATACATGCCAAAAAATGGTAACGGTGAGGTGATAGAAATGTTAAGTAGCTTGATTGTGGTGATAATTTCACAAAACACCAAGTTGTACGAGAAATATATATTATTTATATTTGTCAATTACATGCCAATAAAGCTACAAAATAAAAAGATAGTTCCGGGCAGCAATACGATCTGTGGTGGGAAGGGAAAAAAATGAGTGACATCACAATGACAGTAAAGAAAGGACAGCTGATAGAACCTAAATCACCCAAGTGGGTCTTCCTTTACATATAAAGGCAGTTTGCAAATCAGGGACTCAACCCAAAACTTTCAAAACATCATTGTTTAAAGAATTCTACCACTAGAAATCTATGCAAATATCATATTAGAAAGGGCCTACTACTCTTTCCAGGCACTATTTCTTCTCTATAACTAAGCTCTCAAACATAAAGAAAATCTTACTCCCCACCGTACATATTCAAATACTCCAAAGGTAACTGGAGTCTTGTAGCCATTCTCTGTAAGCATGAAAACCAAGCTATGAGAGAATACTGCTTATTCTAGAACAGCAAGTCTGAATACTGGTGTCTCCACTCCCTTTCCTAGCTGATGTTTATATATTGGTGCCAATGCTTGCGTCTTTTTACTTACCCACAGAGACTCTATCTAACCTTACGGGCTTTGTATTTGGATATAAATTACTGGTTGCCACACTCCAAAAATTTCCTGCATGATAAGCCTAACACTGTCCTTAAGAAGCTCTTTTGGATCCATGGTTGTAACCATGTTTCAAACTAACTTCATGGTTCATTATTTCATCTAAAAATGTAAGAATTTTCACATCTTTATCATGTACCCACAATCCTCTCATATGGTAAATAACATAAACCAATGGTCCCTAAATTTTGAAATTTGTGGACCAGTAAAATTCCATGCCCCCCAACAGCTATCTGGATTTTCATCTTGATAAGACACATTCAAAAAACAAACAAAAACAAAAACAAAAAACACCTGTAACTCACAATCTCCATCAATTCATAAAGGGACATTAAATACCATACATTGGAAAAACTATGATCTTATAATAAAGGACAATCTTTTGAATTGAAGGAATTTAACTTAACAAAAAAACTCATGGTAGTGTACTCATTTTTTTCATCTAGTTACAGAACTAGGAAAACATGACAGAAACCAGTAACAGTCCCCAAACTATACTTTTTAAAAAGAAAGAATAAACATTTATTTTAAATATGATATATACAAGTTTATATAACACATGTGCATTAGAAATATCTCCCTCTCTTCCAGCCAGAGTTCACCATTATCCCCAATTCTGTTTACTCATTCCATTGTTTTATCACATATCTACCATTATCCCTAATTCTGTTTACGCATTCCATTGTTTTATCACATATCTATCCCTATTGCCTATAATGCATTGGTAAGTTTTACTTGTTTTTAAACTTTACATAAATGTCTTAACTTTAATTTGTTTCATAAATTCTTCCATGTTGATTCCTGTAGCTTTAAAGCATTCATTTCACAACTGTATGGTATTCTATTGTATGAATATATTGTAATATTTATTCATTCCACTCATGACAAACATTTAGGTTTTTTCAGGTGTTTTTCTTCTATTACCAACAATTCTGCTGGTACATGTGTGAAAGTATTCCTAGAAGCATAAAAGCAAAGGATTCGAGTCTGTCTTTAACTTTACTATGTAATGTCAAACTGTTTTTCAAAAATGGTTCTACCAATTATGCTTCCATCAGTTGTAAATGGGAATTCATATGATTTCATATCCTTACTGACACCTGTAATTATCAGACTTGAAAATTTTTTTTGATGTGGTGGGTGGGTATCAAATAGCAATTCAGTACTATTTGGTGATTAACTACATTTGGTAATTCTTAATGATGTTAAGCATCATTTCACATTTATTGGCCATCCGTGTTACCTCTTCTGTGAGGTATCTATTCATGTCTTTTGGACATCTTTCTGGCAAACTTTTTGGTCTTTTTGGTTAATCCATAGGAGTACTTAACTTTCTCTAGATAGTAATCCTTTGTTAGTTACATGCACTGCAATGCATCTCTACTCCCACCCTTGCCTGGTTCTGCTTTTCTTCAGGAGTATCTTGACTCTTCTTTGCTCTTTGCTTTCCCTAGAGAGTTAAGAATGGTCTTATCAAGTACTTTCAAAAAACTCCTGTTGAGACACCGATTCAAAATGCATTGACCCTATAAAATCAATGAGAAGTGATGTCATGCTGGAATAGTGTTGAATTTTCCTATCATAAACATGGTCTATTTATTTAGAATACACAATCTTAATGTTCACTTTCCCACATAAGATAATTTCACGTCTCTTATTAGACTTGTGTAACTTATTTTCTGTTATTTTAAGTAGTGTATCTTGAATCACATTTTGCTAACTACTTGTTATGGGTACACAGAACTGCAGTTAACATATATTCAGTAACTTCTTAATAATATATATATTTTTTGAGGCAGGGTCTCTGTCGCTCATGCTGGAGGGCAGTGATGCGATTACGGCTCACTGTAACTTCGACTTTCCTGTATTCAAGCAATCCTCTCACCTTAGCCTCCCAAGTAGCTGGGAGTACACCATGCCTAGCTAACTTCTTAATAATTTTAATGATTTCTATGTCAATTAGGGGGTCTGAATAGAACAGTTATTAGTTTCTTTCTTTACTTTTTATTCACTGGCTAAATTTGAAATATTTGAGATGAAGTGTAAATAGTCCACACCTTTTTCTTGTTCTAGATTCTAACTTCACAAGGTTAGGACAGATCCCGTCTATTCCTAGTTTGCTAAGAGTTTTTATTGTGACTAGATGTTAAAATTTTCAAATGTGTTTTCCTTATTAGTAGGATGATAACAGTTTTTCTTCTTTAATTTGTTAAAGTGTTAAGTGGAAATTATAGTTTTTCTAATATCAAACCCATCCTTGCACTACTGGAACAACCTGATGTGAGTACAATGCTTACCTTGCTAGATTCAGTTTGCTAATAATTTTTGAATTTCTGCATCTAGGTTCATGAACAATAAATGTCTTATAATTTTTTTCTCTGGCAATGTCCCTGTCTGCTTCTCATATAAAAGCCTGATTTAAGGAATGTTTCTTTTTTTCATTTTATCAGTTCTAAGATGTCACCAACTACAGGCTATATTCCTGACTTCAGAGAGGTCATAAAATACAGGGAGAGGTGGAGAGACTGATGGCAATTATAAGATATATAGCACACAGGCTGGACGTGGTGGCTCACACTTGTAATCCTAGCACTTTGGGAGGCCAAGGTGTGTGGATCACGAGGTCAGGAGATCGAGACCAGCCTGGCCAACACGGTGAAACCCCATCTTTACTAAAAATACAAAAATTAGCTGGGCATGGTGGTGCACGCCTGTAATTCCAGCTACTCAGGACGCCGAGGCTGGAGAATCGCTTGAACCTGGGAGGCGGAGGTTGCAGTGAGTCAAGATTGTGCCACTGCATACCAGCCTGGGCGACAGAGAGAGACTCCATCTCCAACAACAACAACAAAAAGATATATAGCACACATCCCAAACTCAGAATGATTTTTAAAAATCCAGTGTTTAACAACAACAATGACCAACAGAGATTGTAAAATACCATCAATTTAAGATTCAACTGAATTTCAGAGATGACAGAATATGTATGTGCTGGGGGAGGGGAGTGTTTTTACAATTAATGAAATACAGTACTAATGTGAAATTAAACTTTTTATTTTTCCCCTAAAGGTTTGGTAGAATTTGTTTGTAAACCTGAGCTTCATGTTTTCTTTGTAAAAGTAACCTGTATTACTAATTAGGTAACTTTAAAGATTATAAAAATCACTAGAATTTTCTAATTACAGAGTCAGTTTTGGGAAATCATCTTTCCAGAAATCTGTTCATTTCATTAAACTTTTGAAATTTATTGGCTTAAAGTTGTTTATAATATCTTTTAAACATCTACTTGTATTTTTAGTTGTATCCTCTTTCATTCCTAATGTTTCTTTTTCCGCTTAAGTTTGCCAAAGGTTTGACAATTTTACTAGCCTTTTCAAACCACCACCATCTTCCCTGATCTCAACTGTATCTTGTCTTCTATTTAATTAACTTATTATCTTTATTATTATTTCCTTCCCTGTTTACTTTGGGTTTATTCTATTATTCTTTTTCTAGTTCCTTACTTCTGAGCCTTTCTTCTTGTCAAATATCAGCATTAAGGCTATTATTTTTTAGATTTCCTGCTTGGAAATTGTGGGGCCTCTTTAATCAGACAGTTGTTGTCTTTCAAGAATTCTGAAAGATCCTCAGTATTATCTCTTTTAAAAATGACTCTCACCCATTAAATTTCATCTGCAACTGATAGTTCCAACTGATGCAGACTTTATACAACTGCACAGTAGGTACTTCATGTGAATTCTCTCTGATAATGGTTTGTTATCCCACGTGTTGACTTTTTTTTTTTTTTTTTCCACATCACCGCCAGCATCTGGTGGCGACAGCATTTTGGATTTTAAGCTATTCTTTCTTATAGGTACACAATGGTATCTCATTTTAATTTTTTATTGATTTTAAATTATGGGCTCATACATACTTCTTTGAAGTCTGTGTTTAAAATACTCTTCTCTAAAGAAGACTTATGCCAATTCTTCCAGGCACTTGTGCATACTAATAGCCCAAATTGTTTTGAACTAAACTGAAGGGTGTTTTTTGCCACAGAGATAATATAGATTTTGACCCCAAACTCATATAAATATGTGCTTGTGCTTAGAATTTCTCAAGGAAGACTCTTCCCTCCCATCATTTCACCTAGAATCAAGACCAAGACAGGCAAATATAGTCTTCCTCTGTGGGTATGCTTTCCAGTTCATTAACTAAGTACATTACCCTTCAGGACCTCTAATTTTATGAGGAGAAATCTTCAATCCAAATTTCCATCATGAATGGGCCACAGTCTTTTTACTCCTTTCTCTTGCTAAAACTCAAGCTTTAGACCTTCAGAAATTAGTAGATGCTGGCTCCAGATCTCATCACCTCTGGAGTCCCGCTTTCTCAATAATTCTGCCCCTCCTGTTAATTCCCTTATTTTACTGACAACTCACATTTTAAATTTCTAAGACATTTTACTTAGTATTTTGATGCTCTTACTAGAAGGATTTTTTCTGAACATCTACTTTGCTATGTTACTGGAACTGAAAGTTCGCTTACATTAAGCTTTCATATTTCCTTGCAATTTTTCCCTACTTATTTCCCCTATATTTCCCAATTACAAATTAAACTCATGTGGGCAGGAGCTGCGAAAATCATCTTTGCACTTGCTTTCTACTACAGGACTATTTATAAGCAGGCTAAATGAAAGCCAGCTTGATAGAGGAGACTCGAAAAATACTGAATTCCCCAGTAGTTTGAATACTGAATTCAAAAAAGATCAACTTGCTAAGATTTCATTGTTTCATTCTTAAATAAAGTTTATATATTTTCAAAGTTACAACAACCAAAAAAAAAGAAGAAAAAGAAAAAATTCTATGAATCTATTTGCTTTCTCTCAAAAATTATACAAACATTACTTAATAATTCTACTGATATTACTTGGCTGTACATTTATTAAAAATACAGAAAGTCCTCTCTAGGCCTCATATAAGAAAAACAAAATTGTAGTAGTCAACTCTACAGATAAAACTTCTACCACTCTTGCTAAAAGGAGATCTCAATCTGTCCAACTTGCAAAACCTAGAAGGTTAAATCCCAACAGAAAAGAGCTGAGAAACAAGTACAGGTAATAGTTGATCATTTTTTAATGTTATACTAAGTTAAAAAAAGATATATAAAAGAACATTTTTTCAAGGAAAAAATACTCATTTGTGATATCTTAAAATCAAAACGATTGAACCCATGGAGATACAGAGTAGAAGGATGGTTACTGGAGGTTGGGAAGAGTAGTGAGAGGGTAGGGTGACGGGAGCTAAGGACACTTAATAGGTACAAAAAAATAGCATGAATGAATGCAGCCTAGTATTTGATAGCACAACAGGGTGACTATATTCAATTATAATTTAATTATACATTTTAAAGTAACTAAAAGAGTATAATTGATTGTCTGTAACACAAAGGATAAATGCTCGAGGAAATGCATATTTTCCATGATGTGATTATTAGGCATTGCAGGCCTGTATAAAAACATCTAATGTACCCCATAAACATTTATACCTACTATGTACCCACAAAAATTAAAAATTATAAAAAAAAATTCTGTGGTGTTCTTAATGTTCACCTTTCCGCTTTGTTAAAGAAGCAATTAATAAGGCCCGGCAAGAATAAGACAGTTGCCCCTCATCTTTGTAAAGATACTTAAAGCTGAATTATTCATTCTTACTTTTCAATAAATGCTTTCGAAGTATTTCAGTTTCTCCTGTAGGAATATAGGAACAGTTGAACAAAGGTACCATAACATTTTATAAGAGATTTTTAAAAAGATTTTATTTTTATAGTCTGAATTTGCCAAATATTATATTCTCTTTCATTATTCAATAGGTATTTTCATAGTTCTATGAAGCAACTACCCAAAGACAAGGAACTTCAAAACAGAAAACAGCCTATTTTTAAAAATAACTTGAAATCTAAATTACAGATATTTAATGCATTAGGATTTTAAAACTCAGATGAAAGTTAGCATAATCTGTAATTATACTACCTCTAAAGCAACAACCTCTGTCTACAAACCAAAGCACAGCATTTGAGGGGGAAATTAAAGATAATGGAGGGGTGGGTCTAACTACAAGCCCTCTTTCAGGTAAAACAATTTTCCAAAATATAGTATATTCAAGAACACATTTGTTATATGTGTATAGTACAGTCCCATGTATGTTCAGAACTGATACTAGAAATATCTGAACAAGACAGGAGGAACTGCTTTGATTCATGGAGGAAAGTGATGTCTAGGTCTTTCTTATCTGTGAACCACTTAAATGAAGGCACGCTGAGTGTCTAACCAGTAATATCTAATGCTGTCACCCTGGGGAATCTGGCACAGTATCTTCACATTAGCAAATTGTATGAAAGAAAATCTCCTTTGATGTTTTCTATGAAGTAGTGGATATTGACTTATATTTTTAGTGCTGCTAGAGCATTTAAAGTGAAGGGACTCTGCGGGTTTAAGAGAATGTACTAAGAGATAAGAGACACAAAACTAAAAATAGATATTTTAATTCAAGCCTAGCTAAACCAAGCAGAGTCTGTTAATTTTGATAAAACTGATTAAGCAGGTTAAAGTTTTTGTTTTATAAGTTTTAAAATTTTAAAGACTTAAAAATTAGTTTAAAATTGACTCATTTAAGTTTTAGTAAAGCAATACTATATATTCTCTCACAAAGCACTATAACTGAAAGATGTTTTTTTAAAAATAAAAACATACAAAATAGCTTTTTACAACCAAGAACGAAAGAGTAGTTACAAGGTAAGTTACAGTATTTCATGAAGCTTTGATAAGAATCTCAAACATGACACAGAAGAAACTGCCTATTTGCCCATGAGATGAGATATAATTTAGTCTCCAGGCTCCTTTGGCATTGTCCTTAAATGCAGAGGAGGAAAGGGAGAAAGCGAGCCTAATTAATCTACATTTCTGTCTTTTTTATTTTTTTGAGACAGAGTCTCGCTCTGTCACCAAGGCTGGAGTGCAGTGGCGCTATCTTGGCTCACTGCAACCTCTGCCTCCCAAGTTCAAGTGATCCTCCTGCCTCAGCCTCCTGAGTAGCTGGGACTACAGGCATGCACCACCACGCCTGGCTAATTTTAATATTTTTAGTAGAGATGGTTTCACCATGTTGGCCAGGCTGGTCTCAAATACCTGACCTCAGGAGATCCACCCACCTCGGCCTCTCAAAGTTCTGCTATTATAGGGATGAGACACTGCACCGGGCCCTTACATATCTGTCTTTCTTAATAAACAACTGAAATATGTTTGGCTCAAATAAATCAAAACAAATATCATCTTCTTTAAGAGACTATAATTATACTTAAGGTAAAATTATTTTAAAGTAAACTGATACTAAGCCTTTGAATAAGGAAAACAATCTAGAAAATACACAATTTTTTGAATAACCAATTCACCATAATCTAAACATATAACAAATAAAAATGTATTTTGATGTGTGTGGGGTAAGGAGAGTCAGTCTCCCCAGCTCTTAAAAAAAATACTAAAACGATAGAACAAAACCAGAGTGCAAAAAACTTCAAAACTGCTTTTAAAGAATGATAAGCTACATTAAGTTGGTATGAGTCAACATACATGATAGAGATTCAGCCAGAAACATGAATGAGAATAGATGAAATTCTTAAATTGATGGTAAGCAATCATTCATTTATTATGCATGTAATTTAAGGCATTTAACTCTCTTTACAACACTGCTTGAAGAAATCAAACATACCTATTATAATAACAATATAAAGCAGCACGTTGTGAAATCCCCAAAGCAGTGATACAAGAATTTTGAAAACTGAGATAACAGTATCACCTAAGAAAGCCTTATAAAAGAGAACAGATTTAAACTACACCTTCAAGAATGAGAAGTATTTGGATAAGCAAGTGGAAAGAAGCATATTCCACAATAGAAGACCAGCACAAATAAAAGTACAGTCTCACTGGGAAACAGTGAAGAAAGCTATCTAGCTGGGTCCATGATGATGAGAAACACAAGATGAAATTGGAAGAGTACAGTAAAATCAGACATACTAAGAACCTTGACTACTAAAGATTATGGAAGCCTAAATTTATGCTCTCAATTGCTGGTTTCCACTTGCTGGTCCAAATGTTGCTACATCAGACACACTTGGAGAGCTTTATAAACACATTATGTTACTGAGCCTCACCCTTAGAGATTCTGAAAGAGTGGAGTGAAATCTACATCTAAGCAAAGCTTCCAGGTGACTCAGATACAGCCAGACTTAGGTGCTACTGCTCTAAGCAACAGTAAACCACCGCCTTTTGAGAATGAGAGTGACATAAATGTAGCCATCTCACTAGTTTTTTACAGTTAAAAGCTTTAATAATGAAAAGTGGTACTTTCATTTAAAATTTTATATTTTTCTTTTATTCATATTATTTCCCTCAGAGATCTACTTCATAGGATCCATGTGTTCTCTGGCCATATACACTTAAAAGAACCCTGAACCCATCATAATCTCACCAAAATATGTAAAAATTAATTTTTTGTTTGGTTGTTTTGTTAAGAAAGATGAACTGGAATGCTGGAGGGCAAGGTTCTAATAGCAGTTAGGAGGCTGTGGAACTACTCAGTAATGCAGGCATAAAATGACAGAGATCTAACCACAATGGTAAAAGTAAGAATAAAAATAAAGAGATAAATCGGAGCCTTGACACTCTATAACTTCTAAAAGAAAACACAGAAAGTATCCTTTGCAACTTTAGAGTAAGCAAAACTTGCTTTAATAGGAAAAAAGTTTGAATCATAGAAAAAACTGATAAATTGGGTATCAATGAAATTCTGCTCTTTGAAAGAAAGCATTAAGAAAATAAGAAAGCATGCCCAGACTGGAAGAAAGTACTCTCAATACACATGGCTATCAAAATGATATCAAAATGTATTAAAGAATCTTTAAAACGTAATAATACAAACAAGATAATTTTCAAATGGGCAAACATGAAATGAAACTTCGCAAAAAGAACATGTAAAAGATGGCCAATGAGTATATGAGATGCTCAACATCATCAGTAATGAGGGAAATGTAAACTGAAACCACAGTATACCACTAAACACCTACTGGAATGAGAAAAATAAAAAAGATCAAGGATGTAGAGCCACTGGACTGCTCACACACTGCCTAAGAGGCATGTAAGAATGGTACAACTACTTCGGAAAACAGCTTGGCCATTTCTTAGAAAGTAAAACAAACACTCGCCATACGATTCAGCAATTGCACTCCTAGGTACTACCCCCCCGCAAAAAAATGTATCTCCAAAGCACTGTATACATAATGGCATTCTATCACAATACTCAAGAGTCAAAGTTTGAAAAACCTGAACCTCCAAAAATATGACAAAATTGCTTGGAACTTAAGAAGTCTGAGTTTTATCTAAGTTGAAATTTTAGCTCTATTACATACTATGTAGACTTGTAAACTTTACCAACTGCTCAGTTTCCTCATTTGTAAAATGGGGGGAATAATTATTTATACACCATAAAGTCCTCGTAAGAATTGCATATAAAAGCCCTCAGAGACATGAGGACCTTTAAATGTTATTCACTATATTATCAATAAGCTTTTGGAACTCTAATTCTTTCCATTCAGAAGCTAAAATGCTGGTCATGAGTACTTGAGATATGATAGATACATCAGAGGTTTTCTGGACATTGGTTTATCTCCTCCAGCAGATAATCTTCACCATGACCAAAAGCTAACAGATAATCTTATTTCAAACAAACCCCCTGCACATGAAAACTGTGATATGGAATTTCAGTGGAAAAATCAGAGGAAGTATTTTGCTTTACAAAAAGCCAATGGGTTGACTTTAACAAAGAAGTACAGCTATTATGTAATTTACTCTAAAAATATTAATGTATTCATAAACTTACCTAGGAACGTTAAAGTTCAAATAAAGATATGACTAACACTGTGGCTGCTTTAAATGCAAAAATTAGAGGGTTAAACATGGGCCATCCATACGAAAAGAAGTTCTAAATGAGCCTCTAAAAGATACTGAAGTACAGCAAAGCCTGAAATGTCAGCCTTCAACCCAAATGGAATTTTTTATTTAAAATCCTGATGACAGTAATGATAATAATTGTTATTATTATTATATCAGCTATCATGAGTGGTTATGATATACCAGGTGCTAGGCTTTATATACATATTAATTCATTTTAAACCCTAATAAAATCCTATGTGCTAAATACTATTATCTTCATTTTACCAATGATTGAAACATAATGAATATATTAAAATCCATGAGTTCCTCATGATTTAAAAAAACTTAAAAGGCAAAAAGAAATTGTCACCACTGGAATTAGACTTCATATCATGCCTTCAATCAAAAAAGTAATACTTTGCAGTAAACAAACACCCACACAGCCTACCTTTTCTGTAGGAACTAACTATATTTCACATTTACCAAGTAACCCTAAGTGATGATCTTGTATATGAAGAAAAATTTCATTAACATGTATAAAAAGAATGACAGAATTATAAAATCACCATTTTTCAGCACCTAATATTGTAACTGATTCAGTTAATGATAATCAAAGGATTTAAACATCTTTCAGTAAAAAGTTGATGGGGGACAGGACTTTTGCGAGGTGCCAAACATATCATCTTTATCTTCACTTTCAAGTCATAAGGAAGGAAAAGATGCAACTTTCAACGAAGAGAATCAGGCTATCCTCATCTAAATCTACCAATCTTGTATCACTAGCAGCAGCAGGACAATCAGATATTAAGTGAATTCTTACGTGATGCAGCCTGAAGTACTACACACTCCCTACAAAGTATTCCTGCCAAAAATGCTCTGGCTAGATACAATCGAGCCTTTGCATTTAACTTCAACTTTACAGACATTATAGAAGATAAAGAAATTAAGTAATACTGCAAAGAAGCAATCAAACACATCTAAAAAAGTCAAACACTCTATAGGACATTGGCCATGATCCCTTTTTTTTTAGATGGAGTTTCTCTCTTATTGCCCAGGCTGGGTACAAATGGCGTGATCTCAGCTCACTGAAACCTGTCTCCCGGGTTCAAGTGATTCTCCTGCCTCAGCCTCTTGAGTACCTAGGATTACAGGTGCCTGCCACCACGAGCAGCTAATTTTTCGTATTTTTAGCAGAGATAGGGTTTCACCATGTTGGCCAGGCTGGTCTCGAACTCCTGACCTCAGGTAATCCACCCACCTCGGTCTCCCAAAGTGCTGGGATTACAGGCATGAGCCACTGCGCCCGGTCAGCCAAGTTTCTTAAACCCGTCAAAGACACAAAAGAAAACAAAAGTAAACAAGGAGACTCTTTAGGATTAAGGATGTAATGACATAACCAAATAACATGTACGGACTTTATTTGGTTTCAGCAAGCCCACTGCAGAAAGATTTGGGGAAAACTAGGTGAAATTTAAATATAGACTAGGTGTTAGGTTAAGTAATTATCATCAATTTTGTTAGACGTAATAAAGGTTTTATGGTTATATAAGAAAATGTGCTCATTTTTTAGACACATTTAAGTATTCTGCAGTAAATAATGAGGTCTGTAATTTACTCTAAATATTCATGCTATACTCCAAATAAATGAAACAAATAAAACAAAAGGTTAATAACTGCTTACATCTACACAATGGGCATATTAGTGTTCGCTGTACTCTTTTTTTAACTTCCCTGTTTGCCTGAAAACATTCATAATAAATATAAACAAGTGTAGTTTTAATGATTAGTAACTAACCCTTTTGTTGGTTCATTAACTCCTAAGTTAAATAATTCCTGTAAATATTCTAGTGCACAGATACATGAATCAGAGAAACCATATCTATTACAGTCAAAATTCTGGCACATAGTGCAAAAAAACCAGGTCGGTTGCATTGTTTCAGAATTTTATCTTAATGAAGCTTATTTATACCAGACTGTGTACCACATATCGTTTTTCAAGTCTTCCAAAAAGCATTTTGGCAACAAAAATGCTAACTTTTCAAAAATATCACTGACAACTAAGTAATATATGTTATAGTTATTATCATCTTGTTACATAAAATTTTTATAGTTCCTTCAATGCTGTATGAAAGTGTTTCCATCTAATACATGGCTAGAAAAAATTTTCTACTGAAATAAAGTAGAGGCCGGGTGTGGAGGCTCACGCCTGTAATCTCATCACTTTGGGAGGCCGAGGTGGGCGGATCACAAGGTCAAGAAATGAAGACCATCCTGGCCAACATGGTGAAACTCCATCTCTACAAAAAAATACAAAAATTAGCTGGGCATGATGGCGTGCACCTGTAATCCCAGCTAGTCAGGAGAATCGCTTGAACCCAGGAGACGGAGGTTGCAGTGAGCTGAGATCGCGCCACTGCACTCTAGCCTGGTGACAGAGTGAGACTCTGTCTCAAAAAAAAAAAAAAAAGGAAAAAAGAAATAAAGTAGAAAATGATCATGTAACTTACTATTTACAAGGTAGTACTCATTTAAAAAGTTACTAAAGCCAAATTTCAAAAGATAATTCATAAAGTTACATCAAACCTGACTAATTACACAGTATGATAGAACTCCAAATTTAATTTTTTAAAATAACCTAAGTATACATTAACTTTCAAAACACCAAATTTTACTTCTCAGTTTTAAAAGCAGAAGTCCTTCCACCACAGCTATGAGTAGTACTACAGGAGATTTCTGTACATTTGATTAAATAAACTTCAGCTGAGGAGCAGAATCCATTATACAAAACTTATCAATTATGAATTAGAAAGTGTGATCCCCAAACTTCTGAGAGTACCCAAAGACCCTTCCAGAGGGTCTGCAAGGTGAAAACTAGTTTCATATTACTTTTTCATTATGTTGCCATTTTCATTGATGGCACAAAAGCAATGTTGGGTAAAACTGCTGGCAACTTAGCACAAATCAAGGCAGAGGCACCAAACTGGAGTAGTAGGCACTGAATTCTTCATTCATGCACTCACAGAAGAATGACAGTTTCACTTACAGCTGTCCTTGATGAAGAAGTAAAAATTATTGTTCTTGAGCCTTTAGTACACAAGACTTTAATATTCTGTGCAACAGAATGAGAAGTGTACATAAAGCCCTTCTCTGTACTATATTTTTTAATGTGTAAACACTTGGAAGATCTGCATAATTCAGTGAGCAAATATTTTCCAAATGACTAATGCATGATGTTACAAAATCATGCAAGAATAAAGAGCCATTCAAAATTCAAGAGTGAATTTTAACAGAGTATGAAAAGTGTACTGATAGCGCTTCAGTTTCCAGATTGCAATTAACATTAAGAAAATTACTACTAGTCAAGTTTTGACATATTATCAAAGAATATCTATAATTACGTATAAAACCTAACAATGTAATCCTCCTTTTCCAGCTCTCTCTCTCTCTTTCTCTCTCAATATATATACATATATACACACATATATATGCGTGAGGCCAGATTTTATTCATATACTTCAATCGGATCATCACATCACAACAGACTGCAGAAGCAGATACAAAAATGCAGGTGTCTTTTAAGCTAGACATTAAAGTGATTTGCAAAAACTGCCAAAAAGCAGTTCTTAATCATGGATGATTTTGTCCTTCAAGGGACACTTGGCAACATCTGGAAACATTTCTGGTTGTCACAACTGGGGAAACTGCTATTGACATCTACTGGGTAGAGGCCAGGGATACTGCTAAACATCATATAATGCACAGGACAGCCCTCCACAACAAAGAACTGTCCAGGCCAATATAGTGCCACAGTTGATAAATCCTGAAAATAGTTCCAAGGTTGAGAAATCCTGGGATAAACAAATACCAACCTTCTCAATCAACTTTTTGGGGAGTAAAGGGAGAGAAAACATTGTAATTCTTAATAAAAATGTTACTTATATTAACATGTAATGGGTTTATTCCTTTAAATGGATTAAATTTTTACATTTCTAGTTTTAATTTACAATATAATAAATATCAATAGATATAACTCACATAAAGAAAAGTGCTTCACAGTCTTCAATAATTTTTAAGACTACAAAGGAACCATGAGACCAAAAAGTGTAAGAATCACCAAATTAGATGAATGATATAACTAACGAAATATGTTGGAGAATATTAAAAAAATCGTAAGTCTAAAGGAAAGTGTACTCATTTCAAGAGTATTATAGATGACCTAAACAAAACAAACAAAACCCCTTACAAAACCAAACAGTTAAAAAGAAAACAAATATGATAGTCCCCAGATGTCATTCTCCCCTTCTCCCCTCCAAAAACAAAAACAAAAACAAAACAAAACATGAAAATCACAACTTCCTACCCTGGCTATGAGGACTTGCTGGACTAAGAGATGGCTGATACAAATCTTTGGTTGGCGTTGGATAAGCTTCTTTTCCTTGGCGCTGACTCATCTTTCCTGGTGTCAGAAGTTGAGATTCGTCACTGTTTGCTACAACAGCTCAAGGAAAGAAGAGAAAAATAATTAGTACTAAAGTCATAGATTTACATAATAGTATAGTTAATAACATGGAATAAGATCATAACTGAAATGGTCTTGGTGGTTATATTCATTTTACCAACTCAATACTTTAATAAATTCTCATAGTCATCTTGTTTTCATGTTGGTTACTGATCCAAGAAGAATTGACTAACAGGTATGTTTGAATCAAATATACAAATTATAGACATTATAATAATGAAACTGACAATGAAAGGCCTAAGGTTTACTGTGTGCCGTCCATTGTGCTATTTATTTACTCTTTATATTTACCAACAAAACAATAAGCAAGAGTCATTTCCCAAAAAAAAATACAAATGGTCAATAAATATATATATTCAGCCTCATTAGTAATCAGAAAAACTACAAATTACTAGCAGTATAAAATAATATTTGACATTCACTAGAATTTCTAGTCTAATTTCTAATTTTCATGAAAAGTCGGTATGATAACTGTTTTAGAGAGGGGGAAACTTGAGGGTCAGAGATTGCCTTGCCTAAGGCTAAACAGTAAGTAATAGAGGCAAGATTCTAACTCAGAACCATTTGGTTCCAAAGTCTGTCTCTTAAAGCTTGCTGGTCCAATAACCAATTTAAGTAGTGCTTTGAAGTTGCTTCTCACCCCTTTGGCCATCCTACTATCTATTGCTCAGTAACAGCGAGCCAGGCCCAGTTTCAGAGAGCAGAAACAAAGTGAAAACACTCAATGAAAACAGGGTAAACTGCCAAGTCCAAAGTACCTGAAGATCTCCACATTCTTTCATTTTATATTCCTATGCTTTCAGCCTATAAAAACTCAAGTTTCATCTTAAGAGAGGGCGATTTACTAGCACTTTGGCAAGCCAAGGTAAGTGGATCACCAGAGGCCAGGAGTTCGAAACCATCCTGGCCAACGTGGTGAAATGCAGTATCTACTAAAAATACAAAAATTAGGGGGACGTGTTGGCACGCCTGTAATCCCAGCTACTAGGGAGGCTGAGGCAGGAGAATTGCTTGAACCCGGGGCGCGGAGGTTGCAGTGAGCAGAGATCATGCCATTACACTCCAGCCTGGGCAACAAGAGCAAAATTCCGTCCCCAAAAAAAAGATGATTTAGTCTCCACCATAGGTTTTATTTGTCAACACAGAATTTCAGAATTTCACATTCACCTTTTTATCATCACGTCCTTTAAATCTAATTGGTTTAAAATGTTTTCTATTGTGATAGTTCTCAAAATTTTATTTCAGCTCCTTAGATTCCAAAGTAAAAATATAAAAACACTGCACTTTTCATCCAAAATATAAAAAATTATTTTTCTAAGTCAATTTAAAAAAATAGACTGATGACTCCCAACTTCATATCTCCCACTAAACTCAAACTTACATACCCAATTGCCTGCCTTATAATCACCTCTTATTTATAGGCATCTCAGATTTATCTAGAATGTAATTTTTGATTCTACTCATCCTCCAAACCTGCCTCTCCCCAATCTCAGTTTGTGCCATCACTACTCCCTCCCACACTTTCTCAGGCCAAAACCTTAGATGTGTTTTTATTTTTCTCTTTCTCTTACCGAGCAATCTTTTAAAATCATAAGCTCCTGCCATAATAGTCTTCTTGGTATTTCCTCAAGAAAGGCCATCTTTTGCCCAGTCACAGGGCTTTATACCTCTTGTTCTTTCTACCTGGGATATTCCTACCCCAGATCATCACATTATTGGCTCCTCTCATTTGTTGTCTGGGCTCAAATGTCATCTCTTCAGAAAAGCCCTTTGGTTTCTTCATGGTGCTTTTTAGTACGTTCTTAATTTTAACATAGCACAATTAAGCATTTTTTTTTTTAGAGTTAGTACCCACCACTTCACAGTTATACTCTATCCCTTTACCTTACATGATTTTCATTGTAGCTCCTATCATTATCTGAAATAATATAGTTTATTTATTGCTTGTCTTCCTCCAGTAGACATTAAATTCCATGAGAGAAGGAAGTTTTGTCTGCCTTATTTTCCCATAAATTCTCAAGTCCTGGTAAACTTCCTGCCATATTGAAGGTGTTGCTTCCTACCATACTAAAGATGTTCAATAAAATTCTATTGAATGAATCAATAAACCAACTTTATATTTTTAGAAAACATCATAAAATATATGGTGTCTCTTTCAGTTACTAAATCCAAGATTCATTTGATTCCTAAAAATAATTATTAAAAAATAATTTTAAATGTATGGTACTGATGCAGAGAGATAAACTGACCTAAAGAACATAGCAGATAGCTTTCAGAAACAGACACATACATACATGGAGTTGAGATATACAACAGAAATCGGGAAAATAAATTACTCAGTTCACCATAGGAGGTTTCAACTGGTCATCAATATTGGAAAAGTAGATAGAACTCTACTTCTTACCACACGCAAAGAATACTTCTATGAAGACTAAAGACACAATGTAAAAAGCAAAATTGGAAAACCTTTAGAATAAGAGAGTATCTTCATAAACTTGGGACAGAGATTCCTTTAAAAAGACACAAAAAAGCACTAACCCAAAAATAAAAAAATCAATAAGTTCAATATTAAAAGTACAAATTTATTTAAAGATATCATAAACTGAAAAGGCACAAAACAAGATATTTGCAACACCCATAATTAACAAAAGGTTGGTATCTAGAATGCTCTTCAAAAAAAGAAAAACTTCTATAAATCAATAGAAAAAGACATCATCATAATAGCAAAATAGGGCAAAGACTTGAACAGTGATTCGCAGAAGAAAACTGCAAACGGGCAATAAATGTATGAAAAGATGTTCATCCTTTTTTAGTAACGAGGCAAATACAAATCAAAATAATAAATATTTTATACTCAGTAAAATTAACAACGATTAATCTCTGATAATACCAAATACTGATGAGGATGGGATCATCGAGATATCTTAAGCACTATTAGTGGAGTATAAGTTGATACAAGCACTTTCGAAAGCAATGTGAGCTTGTTATATAAAACCGAATACCCTGTGGGTCTGACAATTCCACTCTTGGTATCTAGAAAAACTCTCACTGGTGTGTACCAAGAGGCAAGAATAAGAATGTTCATAGCAACACTGTTTATAGCAGTAAAAACCAAAACAACACATTCATCAATTGAAAAAAATGAATTTTAATAAATTGTGGCATATGCATATAATGAAATAGTGTATAGCACTAAACAGGAATGATCTAGTTCTGTAACAAACAACATGATTGAATATTAAAAGTAAAATGTTAATTACAGCCAGGCACAGTGGCTTGCATCTATAATCCCAGCTACTTAGGAGGCTGAGATGGGAGGATTGCTTGAGGCCAGGAGTTCAAGACCAGTCTAGGCAACATAACAAGATCTATCTCTAAAAGAAATAAAAATAAAAAATGTTAGCTGGGCATGGTAACTCATGCTGTAATCCTAGCATGGCAGGCATCTGTAGTCCCAGCTACTAGGGAGGCTGAGGTGGGAGCATCACTTGAACCCAGGTGTTCGAAGCTGCAGTAAGCTGTGATAACACCAAAGAACCCTAGGGTGGGCAACAAAGCAAGACCCTGTCTCTTTAAAAACTTAAAAAAAAAAAAAAGGAACTACAAACAGCAAGTCCTGGAAAATTATATAAACCATGACACCATTCTTTTAAAATTAAAAAACAAGCAAAATCTAGTGATACATACGTGAGTAAAAACAACAATAAAACCAACTTTTTAAAAAGCAAAGAATAATAAAAAGAAAAAAATACAACCTAGTCATGCCCTCTTGGGGCAGGCTCAGGGATAAAAAAGCAGCAGATGGAAAGACGGAAGGTACGTGGAAGATTCTAGTTCTTAAGCTGAGTGATAGGTCAATAAGTGCTCATTGTACAATTATGCTCTCATTTACATATGACACATATTCTTTTGTGTCATATCAGACAGAACATTTAACGTTAATTTAAAATACTTCATAAGAACCACAAGAAGAATTAACGTAGGTTTTAGTATTCGGTCAGTAAAACATAGGTGTCTATGTCTTGAATAACTTTAAAACAGCCTGAACTGTGAAGTTAGCTCTATTCACCCTTTCTAATCCATTTTCGATGGAAGTATTACTATATGATTTTGACAACCGTGAAGTAAGAGAGTATGCAGAAACAGCAATATACAGAGTGCACCTTTTTACCAAAAAAACCAGAAAGCCCATGTTTCTATTTGTTTCCTCACCCCATTCACAAGCATTAACAACTATACAGACAAAAGAAGCTGGGGAATATAAAAATCATTATGATTTCCTACATCAGTTACATAATAGTAGATTATTCAAATATAAGTTTAAGAGGGATAGTGACTTTTTTTTCTGTATCCCTTGGCATATAACTGATACTCACTAAATACTCTCTAAATGACTGAATAGATATCTGGCAAATGAATCACTGTGTGATTCCAGTGCAGTTTTACTGTCTCACCTACCAAAGATAACATTACAGTGCCCTCTGCTGTTTCTACTTCAAGTGGAAGTAAAGCAACCTGCTTTGCTACTCGTAACATTACTCATCTTTAGTAGAAATCATACTGAAATAGTTAATTAACATATCTGCTGCATCTAAGGAGAACATGAATCAAAAACTAACATTTTTACCTTCTGAATTCAACTCATCAATATAAAATTTGAGAAATTTTACAAGTTTCAAAGTCTGCCTTTAATCTAAGTGGAAGCTAAAATAAGATGAAGTAATTTTTTAAAGTCGTAAATAATAATCTGTATGTAAATCCTGTATCTCCTTTTCTTCTAAAGTATACCTTTTCTCAAATACTCCAATAATTTAAATGTCAGTATAGATCATGTAGTTTTTTCATTCAATAGTACAGATCCTAATCAAGTACCATGAAATTACAGTTGACGTTTAAGCAGTCAAAAATGTATATTTAGGGACTGGGAGTGGTGGCTCACACCTGTAATCCCAGCACTTTGGGAGGCAGGCAGATCATTTGAGGTCAGGAGTTTGAGACTAGCCTGGCCAACATGGTGAAATCCCATCTCTACTAAAAATACAAAATTAGCTGTGCATGGTGGTGCATGCCTGTAACCTCAGCTACTGAACCCAGGAGACAGAGGCTGCAGTAAGCCAAGGTTGCGTTCCTGCACTAGGTGACAGAGTAAGACTCTGTGTCAAAAAAAAAAAGTGCATTTAACTTTTGGCCCTCCAAAAACTTAAGTACTAATAGCCTACTGTTTACTGTTGACTAGAAGCCTTATACATAATACGAAGAGTCAACACATATTGTATATGTTGTATGTATTAAATATTGTATTATGTAATATAGCATGTACATAAGCTAAAGAAAATATTAAGAAAATCATAAGAGAAAATACAATTATAGTACTATACTGTATTTACTGATACAAGTTTATGCCATCTGTTTACAAGATGAATCATCAGTTTGAAATAGCAGCAACCACAGCTGCAGACCTCAATCTACAGCTAAATATTAAGCAATTAAACTCTTTCTTGTAATGTCATGACCTTCGTCTGCTTCTTGGAGCAACTGAAGCGTCAACAGTGTTACTTCATATGGGTCCCACGGTGTTACTCGAGGTTTACAATATTGCACGAAATATGATGAAAATAGGCAAGAATGGTGAGAAATGACTTTTTAAAGCAATATGCAATTTACTGGAGCAAAGAACTTCATGCAGAGATGATTAGCATTTAAGTTTAGCATAAATCACACAGCATGTAAGTATGTATTCCCAACACCTGAGCTCATTGTAATAACAGGAAGTGGCTAGAAAATTATTACAGTAGTACAGTAGGTACCAGTTAATGTTATGTAGTTACAATTTAATACTGTATCTTTATGTTTGTTTACATTTTTCTCAACTGGGAATGGCAACATGTACAGTGTGTGTGAAAAGTTTTGATAAATTTTTACTTTTGTAATAGATTTGTGTATATTTTAAAGTAGTGAGAAAATAAACCAGTACCTACATATATTTTATGCATTCATGATATACCTAACCTTTCCTTTATTTTTTCTATGTTTCTAAGGTACAGTTCATCTGTGAGTTTTAAATTGTCACAAATCTCAGAAAATGTTTCCAATATATTTATTTTTAAAAACACACACAGAAGTGGACTCTGTGCAGTTTAAAGTTGTCTTGTTCAAGGGTCAACTGTACTTCACTTTAAAAGATATATGGTCTCTAACAAATGATTATACAGACCCGGCCTTTTAATACTTGGCAGAGTACATTATAAAGTCATCTCCAATATCATGATGCATATTTTTATTTATATATGCTTGAAATATATAACCTTAAGTAAATTTCTTCTGTTCCAAGTAAAAAAATCTCCATTTGTAAAAACCCAGTTCTTAAGATAAAATATTTCAGTTAATATTTAAAATGCTATGCTATTTATAAAGCTCAGCAGTGCCATTCGGTTCACCTGAGTCCATGTCTAAATATATGAGGTAATTAAAGAAACTGAAGAAATTATATGCCAAGTAAGTATCACAAGGCTGAACAACAAAACATAAAAATATTTTGAAGCTTGGTGCAGTTGCTCACGCCTGCAATGTCAGCATTTTGGGAAGCCAAGGCAGGAGGATTGCTTGAGTCCAGGAGTTTAAGATCAGCCTCAGCAATATAGGAAAACCCTGTGTCTACAAAAAATAATAATAAAAAAAAAATTAGCTGGGCACATGCTTGTAGTCCCAGCTACTAAGGAGGCTGAGATGGGAAGATCGCTTGTGTCTGGGAGAAGTTGTGGCTGCAGCAAGCTGTGATTGTGCCACTGAACTCCAGCCTGGGTGTCAGAGTAAAACCCTGTCTCAAGAAAATCAAAAACAACATTTTGAGGTTTGTGTTCTTTTTCCTACTTTTAAGATTTCTACCTCCTAATGATAATTGTATAATAAATAATATTTATAAAATATTTTGAGTTACTGCATTTAAGAATGAAAAAAGGGCTAGACACGGTGGCTCACACCTGTAATCCCAACACTTTGGGAGGCCAAGGCCACAGGATCACTTGAGACCAAGAGTTCAAGACCAGCCTGGGCAACATAGTGAGACCACATCTTTACAAAAAATTTTAAAAATTAATTGGGTGTGGTGGCACAAGCCTGGAGTCCTAGCTACTCAGGCGGCAGGAAGATCTCTTGAGCCCAGAAGTTCAAGGTTGCAGTGAGTTATTGTACTCCAGCCTGGGTGACAGAGTGAGTCCCCTGTCTCTAAAAAATAAGAATTAAAAAAAAAAAAAGGAATTTAGCATATTACTTTAAATCCTCTCTTTTTAGAAAAAAAAAAAATTACATACCTACTATAACCAGTTAGAGTTACAGCAACTGATAAACAGCAACTGATCTAGACTTAAAAAGTTCATAGTTAGAAGAAACCTTTACCATTATCTCATTCAGTTCCTTTCCTAGGTCAATGAAATATAAGTCCCAGAACAGTAAACTGACTTGCAATAATCAAATTAATTGTTCAGGAATCAATAATAAAACTTCCTAAATCAATATAATTTCCTATATTATTCATCAATAAAGTTAAAATCTTCATCTAATTTATGATGCAGTAAAATTTTAACTATTTTGTTATACTTGAATGCAACAAACTAACAGTTTCCTTCTATCTTTGAATAACAGTAGAAGAAAGACACACTGGACTAGTAACCAATTCTAAATTCTTGGATATTTGTGCTGTCTTAGCTTCAGGCTCTCCTCTATAAAATTAACGCTTTATTAGATAATTTCTGAAGTTCCTTTCACCTCAGCAATTATATGATTTTTAATATAAAAATTGCCCCTCTTACTCCCTAGCTAACTATAAAAATTTTTAGGGGCAGGAATCATGTACATTCATTATGTACATCCAAAAGTTGGCAGTGTCTGCTGCTCCCTGCCCCAAAAAACTCTCAGTAAAATCTGTTGACGTGAATTGGATATAATTTTCAAGGATACATCTTCTAAATCCCTAAGGTAAAACACGTTTCACTTATTAAATACCCAAAGTATAAAACAGTTTTCATAATCAAATTATTAAGTAAAAATTCTGACAAATGTGTTTCTCCCATTCCTATGGCGGCGAAATCCTTGCGCTATAACTATGCCTTGTGATAACTGTAGAAAGAAATACCATGAAGAAGAGGTCCCAAATTATGAGTTAGATAATTAAGTAAACAATGCATCTTTAGATAATCAAGATATAAATATACAAACACTACCTATGAATCTCAGATGGACAATGAGAATAGATGGGGCACTGGGTACTAAATGACCATTTATATTCTTTACTTTGTATTTCAATTCCTGGAAAGAAAAGTAGAAGACTTAATAATTCAAAATTGAAACACCATTTGCCTTTCATAATAATTACACATCAAAATATTATCATGTCCCCAAACACGCCGTTCAAGCTTTAGCTACTTACTTGATGGCCCAAGGACATCTTTGCTATCACCAAGAAGCTTTTAAGGCAGGGTAATTGAGCAGCAAACAAATACAGTCCAAATCAGGAAGAAGCAAAATGCATCAGGATGGAAACAGCAGTGAAACAAAAGGACAAGGAAAATAGCATTAGTTTATAAGTAGAAAGCACATGCACATCAATAGTAATAACCGTAATAATTTACAAGAAAATTCCTTTTACACACACAGAAAAAGATCTTGGATTAAGCAGTATCAAATATTTGTTTTGTTTTTAGAAAATGAAGGTGGTAAGAGAAAAATGGATCGCCTAAGTATTTGGTTTTGAAAATTAAGTCAAAAATTACTTTCAATTATAATTCAAGATATGAGTTAGTAAAGGTAAAAATTACACAGAAATTTAAGAGACAGCCAAGTTATGCATTCCTTAAATTTAAGGTGGTTTAAAACTATATAACACCCATGCACTATTAAAGATTAGTTCTGCATGCCATGAAAGCACGTAACACTACAAGGAGGTTTAGTATGTTTCTTCTACAAAAGAGTAAGGAACATTTATTGAGTACTTGTTACATGCCAAGCATTGTGTGAAGAGCATCTACAGACGCATCAACAAAGTAGAACAAATTTTTTCTCAAATATCAAAAAAAAACATAGAAACATTAATTAGAAACAAGTTTTATTAAGTCAGACAAAATTTTCTTAGGGCCCACTAAAAATCAAGCATAATATTTCGAGCTACTGGTCTTTGGGAAGTCAGAAGATCCAACCCTTGAATGAAGAACTTGCAGTCAACTAAAAGAAACAGGAAAAAGGCTGCTGACCTTCTGTTTAGTAACTATTTTAACATAAATTACTCTAAATGTTGCCTATGGACAAGTGCTTTGGTTCTGGTAGCAACAGAGTTCTCAGCTCTCCTTCACTTTAAATACCAAATACAGTAACATATCAAAACAAATGCAATAACAGAAACAAAAAATTCCCGATAATTACATTATTTGTTGGTCTTAAAGAGGCTTGAGGATCTTAATTGACTGTGACAAAACAAGTTAGCAGTTGTTTGCTTTAGGCTTTTGTGACCTCCTTGAATAGAATCTTGGACCTATTCCTTCCCTAAGTGATGGCTTTTTACAATACCTGAAATGATCTTCTAATGCCTTGAAGGCATTTGCTCTATTCATGTTTGTGCAGTTTCCCATTTAATCTCATTCTTTTGTTTTACATACAAACTAAAGTTGACAGAGTTATACTCTCCTTGGCTCAAGCAATCCTCCAGCCTCCGCCTCCACCTCCCAAAGTGACGGAATTACCGATGTGAGCCACCACACCAGGCCCTAAATCACTTCTAATGAACAGAATACAGCCAAAGTGATGGGATGTCTCTTCTGGGATTAGATTATAAAGAGACTGTGACTTCCATCTTGCATGCAGTTTCTCAGTCTCTTGTAGAAAGATTACCCTGGGGAACCACTGTCACTTCATATGTCAGTCTTGTAGAGAGGCCCACTAGGTGAAAGAACTATGGTGTTAGTGAGGTCGGCCAACACCACTAGGTGAACTTCGAAGCAGATCTCCTACTCCACCCTCCACCCCCAGTCAGTCTTTCTTTTTTTGTTTTTTGAGGCAGAGTCTCGCTCTGCTGCCCAGGCTGGAGTGCAGTGGTGTGATCTCGGCTCACTGCAACCTCCGCCTCCCAGGTTCAAGTGATTCTTCTGCCTCAGCCTCCCAGTAGCTGGGTCTACAGGCACGTGCCACCACACCTGGTTAATTTTTGTATTTTTAGTAGAGATGGGGTTTTACCATATTGGCCAGGCCAGTCTCGAACTCCTGACCTTGTGATCCACCCACCTCAGCCTCCCAAAGTGCCGGGATTACAGGCATGAGCCACTGCACCCAGTGTAGTCAGTTTTATTTTGAATAAGATAGGGAACCACTGGATGGTTTTGAGAAGATAATTGACACGGTCTGATTATATTTTAACAGAATCACTCTGATTGCTATGTTGATAACGGACTAGAGAGACAAAGGTATAACCACTTCGGAGGTTACTGCTATAATCTAGGAGAGAGGGTGAATCATGGACCAAAGTGTTAGCAGTGAAGGTGATGAAAAGTAGCTGAGCTCCAAATATATTCTGAAAATAGAGGAAACAAGATTTCTAAATAGACCAAATGTGAGATAAAAGAAAAAAGGCAGGAACAAAGTAATGTCAAGTGTTGGGGTTTGAGCACCTGGAAGGATGGGACTGCCATTATCTGAGACAGAAAAGATAGTGAGAGCAGCTAGTTTACAGGGAGAAATATAAGGAGCTCACTTTGGGTCAAACTAAGTTTGAAATGTATGCCAGACATTCATCCATGTGGAAATGTCAAGTAAGCAGTTGGATATACAAATCTGTACAGGGAAAGGTTCAGGCTGGTAAGAAAAATATAAATTATGATAAATATGAGAGTTATGATATATGACCTGAATGGCTTAATCATAAGAGATTGGAAAATGCCATAGGATAAAAGAACAGGCCCTAGAAAAACATATATTATAATGAACAACACAACTAAGAATCACACTCAAACACTGCAAATGCAAAGCTGAAACACAATGAAAAATAAACATGGCTTCAGAAACCTTCCTCAAAAGGATATGGATACAAAAGCACTAAACTAGGAGTTAAGCGAAATCATCCTTCCAGAGTTGCTTGTAAGTGATGCCAATGGGAAACAGGATATAAGTAACTGAGGATTACATATCAAATTTACAAAGTAACATATACATCACTGAAGTCTTCGGCACATGGCTAAACTGCCCCATACTAATTTCTTATTCTTACCACTTCAAGGACCTGGGTCAAATTTGTACAGTACCATGTTGTATAACACACGAATAAAAACAATGTGAAATTACTGTTGTGGAATCACTCTACACAATTACGTTGTACAATATTTAAAAAGTAAAATGCTAGGCGTTCTTCTTGGTTTTTGTTAAAGAACCTAAATAAAGCTAGAATCTCAGAGAATCTAAGAACAGCTTCCCAGCTTATTCAGAAAAAGGTCATCATGGGCGCCTTGTAGCCCCAACTACATGGGAGACTGAGGCAGAAGGATTGCTTGAGCCCAGGAGTTCAAGGCTGCAGTGTACCATGATGCATGATCCATGATCGCACCTGTGAATAGCCACTGCACTCCAGCCTGAGCAACACAGTGAGACCCTGTCTCTAAAAAGAAACAGTTTCTCTAATTGACTCTATTTCAGTAACTTATGTTTACCATTATCCCACAGACAATGTCCAGTTATCTCACTAATTTTGTTGTATCGATAAGATATATTGGTAACTCTATCGATAATAAAAGTTTCAGACATATTACCAAAGTATTTAAAAGCATGAAATATTTATAGCCATTACCCAAATGTTTACTAATTTTAGTCTATAAATCTCAGAAATAGTGCACTATGCAAAAAAATGTGATTGTATTTTATTGTATGTCTAAATATTTGCCACCTCATCCATAATTAGCAGTAAACACACAACCTTTAGGGCCTGGGAAACTTCTCAGTCTCAAACCACGATGGAAGGCCACACTACTAAAGAAGTAATCCCACGCAATCTATAGCTTTGATTCCATTCCCTTTGGCACAGCACTTTCCTCTTAATATACATCATGGCTTGATTTAACTCATCTGACTCATGACAAAGAGCTCATCAAGCACTGATGTAGCTGGTGGCACCTCTTCACCCAATAAAGTTGATCAAGTTGTTACAGTAGCAATTCTGCTGCAGCTGGCTCTGAGAAACTACAATTCAGAAAGAGTACACAAAACATCTGAAGAGTGCTCTATTTAGCATTATCATAAGCCCTTAGAATAAGAAACTTCAGAGAGAGCTATATAGTGCAGCTGAGAACTGTCTGTTCTTTTAACAGGAGTCATCACTCTACACTTAGCTGAATTTTTAATATTTCTGTAATCATCTGCGAAACACACTTGTGCACATTTTACCCCTGAGTTTCATGGGAGAGATTTTAAAGGAGTATTTGTCTCGGAACTACAGCTTTTCACTGTTGGATAAAGAATATGATCTGGCCTACCAAGCAGATATTTTAAAATAACCTAATCGCACTTTTGATCCAGCAATTCCCCTTCTAGGAATATTAATAAGGGGATCATACAAAATGTTCAAAAAGATGTGTCCGGCTGGGCGCGGTGGCTCACGCCTGTAATCCCAGGACTTTGGGAGGCTGAGGCAGGCAGATCATGAGGTCAGGAGATCGAGACTTTCCTGGCTAACACGGTGAAACCCTGTCTCTACTAGAAATACAAAAAATTAGCTGGGTATGGTGGCGGGCACCTGTAGTCCCAGCTACTTGGGAGGATGAGGCAGGAGAATGGCGTGAACCTGGGAGGTGGAGCTTGCAGTGAACCGAGATTGTGCCACTGCACTCCAGCCTGGGCAACAGAGCGAGACTCCATCTCAAAAAAAAAAAAAATGTGTCCATGGATATTCACCACAACACCATTTACAGTAATCTAAAGAAGTAACCTGTTTTAAACAGGGTAATAAAATACCTTCACACAATGAAATAGCATGAAGTCATTAAAGTTTCTTTTTCCAGCTAGGTGCAGTGGCTCTCACCTGTAATCCCAGCACTTTGGGAGGCCAAGACATGAGGATCACTTGAGGTCAAGAGTTTGAGACCAGTCTGGCCAACATGGTGAAACCCTGCCTCTATTAAAAATACAAAAACTAGCCATGCGTGGTGGTACGCGCCTGTAATCCCAGATACTCTGGAGTCTGAGGCAGGAAAATTGCTTGAACCTGGGTGAAGGTAGCAGTAAGCCAAGATCACACCACTGCACTCCTGGGCGAAAGAGCAAGACTCTGTCCCCCCCGACACACAAAAGAAGTTTATTCTTCACCTACTAAAAAACATGCATTATATATTGGCTTTTAAAAGTAGGTTATAAAGAAGCTTGTATGATATGACCCTACCTTTACAAATTTTCTTATACACATACAAACTTGGGAAAGATGCCACCAAAATATCAATAGTAGTTAACTTTAGGAGGTAGGATTTTACTTCATTTTTCTGTATTGTTTAAATATGATACACTAGTATGCATTATTTTTACAGTCAAAAAAACTTACTTACATTTTGGAAAAAATATAAACAGTGTTTAACTGATATTTTTCAATCTACACTAGCTTATTTCTTATTATGACATAATTATCTGTGATTAAGTATAGTGGGAAGTATATTTTAAGAATCCAACTTGAAATCCTAAAAAGATGAAAAAATGTTAACATGTCGCACACAGCACCACATATTACTCACTGTCTCTTGAACTTCAGCAACTTCGGAATATGGCAATATCTAAAAAGAAAACAAATTTTCTCAGGAGTGATTTAATCTCATATACTTAAATCTGAATCTAGAGAGCACCCAGAATTTATCAAATGAATTAAGTGGTGCAACAATCTTTTAAGTAAATAGCTATTTTTCAAAATTACTTCTACACTGAAAATTGAATCTTTTTAAAAAAATCTTCTTCTAGGCTGGGCGTGGTGGCTAATGCCTGTAATCCCAGCACTTTGGGAGGCTGAGGCAGGCAGATCATTTGAGGCCAGGAGTTCGAGACCAGCCTGGCCAACATGGTGAAATGCCATCTCTACTAAAAATACAAAAAATTAGCCAGGCGTGGTGGTGGGCGCCTGTAATCCCAGCTACTTGGGAGGCTGAGGCAGGAGAATCGCTTGAACCTGGGGGGATGGAGGTTGCAGCAAGCCAAGATTGTGCCATTGCACTCCAGCCTGGACAAGAACAAAAAACCCTGTCTCAAAAAAAAAAAAAAAAAAAAAAAAAAAAATCTTTTTTTCATCCTGAGTCATCAGGAAATTCCAGTTAATTTGCCAACCTGTGGAGTCTTCTCTGGCATTGGCCTGGTACTTTTTCACACTTTATATCCTTCCTTTATGTATTTAAGTCTACCAGTCTTCTCATGTAAGCCTCTTTTGGTTTCTAAGAATACTCGTCTGCTCTGGCTTCTCTTCTATTTTCCTGCCTCCACACTTAGTCCTCCCAGTCAATAAATGAATGGCCATTACCAGTGCTCAATCTCAACTATTTGTTGTTCTTCCTCTACCGGCTCTTTTCCTGCAGGTTCCATTGATGCTGAAGGCTCATTTATTATCTATATTCAGATAACTTCCTAGTTTCTTCTTCATACCTAGCATATCTCCAAAACTTCAAAACATTTCTATGTATATGTTTGGACATATAATGTACATTATTGCATATCCTTCTAGTTCTAAAATTATGTTAACAAAGGAAGGGCTTTACATCTTTGTATCAGGGATAGTAGTCAGCTTTCTCTCAGAAACCAGCTTCCATGCTGATTTGCCCATTTTTCTTTCAAACACTCAGGCATAAACCCTTGATTCATCTGAGACATTTCCCCCAATATCGGATTAAATTATTAAATTCTGATTTTTTTGCCTCTATGGTGCCTATTTCACATTCAGTCTTTTTTTTCACTTCCCATTAGTGCCCCCTATGTCAGACCCACATCACCTTATGTGTCAATTTCTGCATCTCCCTTTCAGTAGATGTCCCTGCCTGCAGTCTCAGCCCACTCATTCATTTACTATGCTACATACCAGAATTAAAAAACATGATAAAAACATAGTCCCTACTGCCAAGATCACCACACATAGAAGACAGTATGTATTACGGTTTATTCAACACTAACATAAGTGATCTCCAGTCTACCCAACATTACTCATTCTTCAAGCTATCCCATCATTAGCATGCCACTTAACTTCTTTCTGTGAGGTTTCTTTTTCTCCTTTGTAAATGCACTAATTATTAAACCTTACACATTTCTAGAATTGTTATGAGGCTTAATAGTTTACATGAGCATTCTATATAAATTTGTTTTGAAAATCAGTATATAGACATAAGGCAGAATTACTTATTATTAAAACAAATGAGAAAGACTAAGAAAGGACCTAGAAAAAAGTGATTAATTTACCAACTTAATTTTCTAGGCAGTCACTCTGGCCTCATTTCTCCTCCACTAAAGAAAGTCTGGAGGCACCCTGTTCTTTTAAAAATAAGCCCCCAACACGGATAGTTAAAACATTTTACAATTTGGCCCAACTATCCATCCCACAGAAATAATGATTTTCTACGAGACAGTCTCACATCTCCACTTAACTCAAACTCCACTTAGCTAAAATTCTGCCTAGTAAAACTAATTGTTTAAAGTGATCTGTAATTTTCTCCCTACTTTCTTTCTGCTTCCCTACTCAATAGCTTGAAATTTTTATATGTATTTTCTGTCTTTCTCCACTCAAATGTTAGCTCCACTGGAGTGGGAATTTTGTCTATTTTGTTCACTGCTACATCTCTTAAAACTAGAACAGAGCTTGGCACCATAGCAGACACTCAACAAACCCTTCACTTTGAGAGCTCAAACTGCCAATTCTGCTACCTACGTTCAAGATGAAGTTATCATTCTCCAACTCTGACTTTCTAATGTGAATTCTTTGATAATTCATAATTATCTCACAGTATTCTCTCTCTTGTTATATAAATAAATAAACAATTCAATTGTTATTTAACTTTTCTCCACCATTATAATGGTCTAGTACAGTGCTGTCACAATAGAACTTTCTACAACGATGGAAATAGTGCATATCTGTAATGTCCAACAGGGTAACTACTACCTACATGTAGCTATTGAAATCTTGAAATGTGGCTAGTAAAACTAAGGAACAATTTTTAATTTAATTAGGTTAACTTTAAATTAGTAACATGTGGGAAGTGGCTACACTATCAGACAACTCAGGTCTAGCACAGCCTTACCGTTCCCTAGCTCAACCTAACACTGACCACTCCTCTAGCATTTGCCACTGCTGACCACTCCTTTTCTGAAAACTCTGCCCCTTCTTAGTTTCCAACCTATTTTCTCTTTCTCCTCCCTCTCTCTGGTTCCCCTACATCCTAGAATCTCTCATTTCCATTCAACATGATTTCCTCATGTGATTCCATTGACTTGATTTTTTAAAGAGCTCAGTTCACCACTAACTCCCCAAATCAGTTTCCTACCTTACCCTCTCCTGAGCTGCAGCCCCTCAAGGCCATTCCAATGATTCTCCTGGTGAATTCATTCTTCTTATATAAAGCATGACATCCTCGATAATGGATTTCCTGACCTCCCACTGCAGGCATAACAAATAGATATTCCATCTGTCTTGTCACTGCTTCCTTCTATTATCAGGTCGGATTGCAGGGGAAGGCCCACAGAGCTCCATATGTTCCAAGGAACACTGACCCTGTACCTCTACCTTCCTGAGGAGGAGGAAAGACCCTTCACTCACCCTTTCCCACAACCCCAACTGCTTACAGACTAACCACTACTGTCTGCCCAACAGATATGCAAGCTTTACACTTAGTTCTTATTTCTGCCTAGAAAACTTCCTTTAGGATTCTGCTCAAAAGATACTTCATCAGAATACTTGCATAATATTCCCAGGAAATAGCACTCATCCCCTATTTTGTTACTCTCTCTCCTTCTTACCCTGCTTTATTTTTCATCACAGCAATCATCTCATAACACAGTTCATATTTATATATTTTTTTCTTTCTCTACTCAAATGTTAGCTCCACTAGAGTGGGAATTTTGTCCATTTTGTTCACTGCTATATCCCTTAAAACTAGAACAGAGCCTGGCACCATAGTGGACACTCAACAAATACTGAATGAACAAAGACAAGAAAAGGAAAAAAAAAAAGAGTCTTAGTAATTACAACCCTAATACCTAGCACAAAGTCTCTGGCCATCTGATAAGCCCAAATTCCATCACTAAGAATCCCCTCATTCTTTTCCTTAAATAGTTCTGTCCTGCATAAAATAACATTGTTACAGATTCACCATCAGTTTTTGGTAATGAAACATGAATTATATTTCTTCTGGCACTGGTAGTCTCTTGCCATGATTCATCCAACCTCCTTTATCTTCACATACAAGAGAAGCTCAAAATTAACCAATATGATTTTCACTTGTAACTAATGGCCTGCATCTGGTGAGACTGCTGGTGGACTCTGGTTCAGAAACCAGAAAAAGTTTACTGCCCACTAAAAGAATTAAAGCCATAACATTGAGCTTTAACTTCATTAACATTTTCCTCTAAATCTGGCCTAACCAGCCACAGTTGCCTGAAAAGGTTATAAAACAGCACAACCGAAACCATATCATCACATCACAATCATGCCAGGTGATACGAGAACTGGCTATATGAGCCGACATATACATAAACATTTCAGTGTCTGATGCTTCATCTTATGACCTGTTTCACACATTTCAATTGTCAATCTGAAATAAAAGCTCATCTTACTTGAAATTTCATTTTGGCCAATTCTTTGCATTCTTACATAGAGATATGTGAGCCTACATTCTAGATTAAATCATGACTGAGATCTAAATTAAGACACAAGAGCTGCAAAAAAATACCTTCATGCCTTCTAGATTTCTATTCCATTTCTAACAAATCACTGATTAGTATATCACACTGCACAGCATCAAGCCATGGGCAAGACTGCTAATAATAACATGGAAACGTCAACCCCCATGACTCATCAATCTACCACACACAAGAATGCAGTTAGCAACTGTTCCTCATGTCTCTGCAACTACATGGTGCCCAAATGTCAAAATATTCAGCCTAGATTTAAAAAGCCAAAATTATTAATAGTTACAGGAAAATAAAGCTTTGGATTAAATAAAATAGATCATGTATCACATATTTTTCAATGTATACAAAAATTATATTAGGTAATGAATATAAAAACCTTAAAAAGATGCTTAAAAGTCTAGGTGTAATATAGATGAGTTTATAACAAAAAAAATAGCCCTTTCTTTCAATAAGAGAATTCGAATATTTACATTTAGATCCTAGTGCTGTCTACTGTCTAGCTAACTGACTTTAAGCAAATTACTCTTTCAGAGCCTTGGTTTCTTCATCTTTTAAAAACAGAGTAACATCTACCTTACAGTATTATAGAAAGGATTAAATGAGGAACTGTACGGAACACCAAGCCTCTGTACACCTCCGCTTGGATACACATCTCAAACTCAGCATGTGGAAAACTGACTTCATCTTTCCTCTCTCTGCCCCTGCTCTTCTTCCTATATTTTCTCCCTTAATGAATGGTACCTCCCACCAAATCACACAACAGAGAAACCTTTAAGTCACTCTAAACTTCTCCTTCACTTTTATTTTCCTCATCTATATTCTCCTCCACTCCTAATATTAAGTCCAGGACAAGGTCCTAAAGTTCTACATAGTCTATCATATTTATCCTTTATTTCTCATGTCCACAGTTACTGCTACTACCTGCCACCTGAATTTCTTACACCTAAGTAGTTTATACTGGTATCACAGAGAGCCTTCTAAAGTTGTTCAACAACATGGTTGAACCAGTTCAATGGTTTTGGACTTGGTAGGCTCCCACAGCCTACCAAAACTGGAGAGAAAAACATTTAACCCCATCTTCAAGGCTCTTCGCAATTTTGTCAATCTTACGTCATGCATTCCTCCAAACACCCATGAATCCTACACATCACAAAAGTGACAAACGGATAATTACTTTCACTTCTTCAAACATACCATGTTGTTGAACAATTTACTTGTTACTCTCACAGCTCTTTTTGTCTACAATGCCATTCTCACCTTCACCAGGCAAATACCTAAGTTCCTTTCAATACTCAGGTTAAGCATTACCTCGTCTAAAAACACTTTTTTGATAATGACTTTTCAACTCCACTAAAATAAGTGACTCTTATGATCCCCTCTGCATCGTATATGGTCATCTATAACAGTGTCATCTCATCCAGTATGAATTAATGCTAAACACATTAATGCCCTAAAACTTATAGAAAGAAAATGTAATTCGATATGCAAAGGCCTGAGTTCAAGTCCAGACTCCATCATCTACTTCTTGTATAGCTCAGGAAAAGCTACATAATTTCCCTTTATCTCAGTTTCTGCATCTGTAAAATGAGGATACCACCATCTTAACATCATTTTTAAGATTCTACATGTTTAGTATATGTAAAATTGGTCTTTAGTATCTTCCTGAAACCACACATCCAATCAATCACCATGTCCTGCTGATTTGCATCTCTAATTCCTTTTACATAGTTTCTATTCTGCTGCCACTACCACAGAAGTTTTAATTGCCTTTTATCTAGATTTCACAAGAGCATGCTAACTTATTCCCTGAACTAACCACCTCTATTTCTATGGTTTTCAACCTTAGTTGCACATCGAAATCAACTAACGAACTTTAAAAGGTACTAATATATGCAACTCACCCTCTGAGATTCTAATTCAATTGAATAGGAATGTAGCTGTGCATCAGTTTTTGAAAACATCCCAGATAAATCTAACGTTCAATTGGTTGCCCCACCAATACTCCACAATTTTGCCATGCTGATATTCCTAAACCACAACTCTGAACAGGCTGGTTCCCTGCTCCAAAATCTTCAACAATTTGATACTGTGTTAACAACAAAGATCCCAAACAGTAAAAGTAGTATTCAAGGCCCCATACGATCTGATTCAAAGAGACGCAGTATAGGAAAGTGATTAAAGGTTCACCCCTGGAGTCAAAATGTATCCCAGCTCCGCTACTTACCAGATGTGTGTCCTTGTCTCTATATCCTCATAATTCTATCTATCTCAGGGTTATTTTTAAGATTAAAGGAGTTTATGGGCAAGGCACTTTGAATAGCTGGTGGCACACAGTGGAAATTTAATAAACATTAGTTGTTATTCATTTCTATTAGCTTTATTTTCTACTAATTCCCCTAATGCAGCCAACAGTTTACCCATAAGACCTAAATAAAACCTGCTCTAAACACAGTATAGGCATGAATCTACGAAGGTACTATGTGTAGAATGTACTTAATGAAGGTAGGTTAGTTTGCTGAATCCAATAAATGTTTGAATAAAATAAAATAAATTTTAAAAACATAAAATTTTTTAAAATATTTTGATTTAAAGTCCAACCAAATCTCCACTTGTCTGTCTAGTGACAGTATAATAATGAACGGATTTTTATCCATACCTCAACTTAGTAGGTTTTCATTAACTTGTGACTGCTTCAGAAATCAACTTAAGTTTAATATGGTGAAAACAGCAGCTTTGGAGCAAGAGCAAGCTTAGGATGGGGGGATAAATTTATATACATGCATGTGTGTATGTACACACATACATATATACATAAAATTTAATTTTGTGTGCATATGTATAAAAATAATATTAAATTTCTGGAGGGCAGGCAGAGTCTCACTCTGTCGCCCAAGCTGGGGTGCAGTGGCATGATCTTGGCTCACTGCAGCCTCAACCACCAGGGCTCTAGCAATCCTCCTACCTCAGCCTCTTGAGTAGCTGGGACCACAGGCACATGCCACCACGACCGGCTAATTTTTTTTATTATTTGTAGAAACAAGGTCTCGCTATGTTGCCCAGGCTAGTCCTCAACTCCCAGGCTCAAGCAATCCTCCTGCCTCAGCCTCCCAAAGTGCTAGGATTACAGGTGTGAGCCATTGCAACCAGCCCCAAATTAAATTTTATGTCTATAGGTACATATGTACATAGACAAATACATACATAAATTCATCACCCAATCCTCAAGCTTGCTCTTGTGCCGTTGCTGCTATTTTCACCCTATTAAACTTCAGTTGACTTCTGAAGCAGTGACTTCTGAAGCAATCACAACTTACTGAAAACCTACTAAGCCGAGGTATGGATAAAAATCTCTTTATTGTTCTATTGTCACTAGAAAGACAGGTAGAGATTTGGTTGGACTTTTAATCAAATTTTATCTTCACATATCTCCAATATGCTAAAATTTGAATCCTTCACATTTCTTTCTGAGGTTTTATGGGACTCCCATAAATTTTATTTTAATCTTAAATTTAAGATTCTTAACATACACCATTTTAATTAAGAGTTAAATGTGGACCTGTGGGTGTCTAAACTTTAATTATATCCTGCTTATGAGAAGCTCTGGCATATCTTAAAACTTGAGAGAAAAGCAAATGACAATACTTTTTAAAAACTATCATATGTTTAAAAGCTGAGTAGTTGCATTATTTATGGGTACTGAAGGAAATAATAAGTCTTTAAAGCCAGTTCTCCTCCCAAAGTCTAGGTTAGCAAAACAAATAGCTTTGTCTATTCTCCTGTTACATAATTTCACTGTCTACACTGAGTAAAGGGCAGCCTGTTTTTTCAGGTGGTTCCTTAACAGTTCTATTTTTCATTTTTAAACTGTGTATCACATTTGACAAAGATCTTAATATGAATTAACTGTGTAACAGTTCTGCTGTTCTTTTAAATCTCTGGTCCACTTTCAGCCACTCTACACACAGAGAATGCAAAGTCAATAAAGAAGAAGCCAATTGCTTTTGCAAGTGAGAACTGAATTACTAGTGAAGTAACAAGTCCCCACCCCACCCTAGCCCCTGAACCCATCCCTGAAGATGCAGAAAGTGGAATATCATGGATAAAGAAAAGGCCAGGAGAAGGGAACAGGAGGAAGGGTTGGAAGCCAGCCATCTTTCTATGCTCTTTTCTCTCTAATCATTGAACACCTTGTTTTTACTATGAGCACAAAACATGATTTAATTCCATACAGAGGCATTAAACACAGTCCTAAGTAAGCATTTTTGCTTTTAAACTGTGCACATACACATGCTGTACTGTTACAGTACACATATACCAAATGCAGGCAGAGAGGCCGACTACTGCCTTCCACTGTGCTTTCTCTCAAATGGGCTGTTTACAACTAAGGAGACAGTTTATGGATAAGAAGTGTGCTCAGAACAGAGATACAGAAAAGTTCCCCCAAGAAACAGAATATATAAGCAACTGGGATAACGAGGTGGAAGCTATGATTTTAATAAAAAAGATTCTCCAATCTAAGACATGTATTCTCTAGATTGACCAAAACGGTCAAAAGCTAGTCCCTGGGCTCTTACCTTTCTATGTAGGACAGTATCAGACAAGGCAGTTAATATTCCCAAAGAATATTATTAAGAGAATATAAGCTCACAAACAAAAATAATATTCTAAGGAGCCCAAGTGCTGTGAAAGACAACAAACTGAACAACCTCGGTCAAAAAAAAGAAAATCGGTGAACCAAACTCATCAAAAACTTAATAAACATGTTTAAAAAGATAATGGAGGATATTATAAAACTGAGCATGAACAAGCAAATATTTTTAAAGCTGATAATACTGGGTAAAAAAATACAGATAAATAAAATACAGTAGGCTCGAACAGCAAAATGAATACGATCCAATAATAAATTAATAAGCTAAAAGAATAATCAAAGAATTCAAAAAGAAGTCATCAGGAAGAAAAAAGATGGAAAATATACATAAGTTAAGCAAGATTAAAGAATGAAACAGAAGTGCCACATTTACAAAATAAGAGATGCAAAAGGAAGGCATAAAAGATTTAAATAGTAACAGAATATTAAATTTTAAATAATTTTGAAAACCTACACAGAATGAATACTTTTCTAGAAAAGACTCCCCAAGTCTCACCGCCAGACACACATTCATAAAACCACAGCCTCACCCCAAGTCTCACCGCCAGACACACATTCATAAAACCACAGCCTCAACTGTATAAGGAATGGAAGAAAAAGGGAAAAAAAAACATTATTTGCAAATTATATGAATCAGACAAAATATTAAAATTAATGAAAAGTAAGTAGACATTCAACAAATATCTGTTAAATTACCAAATGAGAAAAGAAAGAAACAAAGTCAAAAAGCTACTCAAAGGTAGAGGTCCTGTCTCAACACTAAGCAGAGTTATAAAGAAGCCAGAGTTTATCTTGGTATCACTCCCTTATTCTTAAAGGCCCTATCAATTATTTCTTCTACTCTCCCACCCCCAAATCTCATCTTGTTGGTTCCTTTTGTCATATCAGGCAGCTGTCAATTATTCTTTCTTAAAGTGTTAGTTGCTTAAGGCTTAGATGAGCAACTCAAACTTTTGGGTCTCGAGATTCCTTTATACTATTAGAAACTGTTGAAGACTCCAAAGAGCTATGGTATATGTGGATTATGCCTAGTAATATTTTCCGAATTAAAAAAAAATTTAATGGGAAATTTACTAACCACCTCAGCCACATGATCATGGTCAACAGCAAAAATAAGTTATGCTGACAGAATATACCCTTGGTATGATGTGATGAAAACAGCACTTTATCTCTGTGGTCTTCCTTCTCAAAATCCATTAAACTTAGTCTAATCACGAAAAACATATCAAACAAATTCCAGTTCAGAGATGCTACGTAAAATAACTGACCAGCAGCCCTCAAAACGGTCAAGGTTCATTCAAAACAAAGAAAGTCTGACACACAGTCATAGCCAAGAAGAACATAAGGAAACACGAGAACTAAATGCAATGTGGTATCCTGAACTGGATCCTGGAACATAAAAAGGACATTATGTAAAAACTAAATAATTCTGAATCAAGTATGGATTTCTGTTAATAATGTATCAACATGAGTTCATCAATTATATCAAATGTACCACACTAATATAAGATGTTCTTAATAGGGGAAAGGGGGGTGTACAACATATATGGGAACTCTATTATCTTTACAATTTTTCTGTAAACCTAATACTATTCTAAAACAAAGCTTATTTTACAAAAAATACCTCAGAAAAAATTAAACTAAAAAAAAACCCTGAAAACAAAAGAATTCACAGCAGGTGCAGTGGCTCACACCTGTAATCCCAGCATTTTGGGAGGCCGAGGAAGGTGGATCACCTGAGGTCAGGAGTTTGGGATCAGCCTGGCCAATATGGTAAAACTCCATCTCTACTAAAAATACAAAACCTAGCCAGGCGTGGTGGTGCACCTATAATCCCAGCTACTCCGGAGGCTGAGGTGGAAGAATTACTTAAACCTGGGAGGCAGAGGCTTCAGTGAGCTGAGGTCGTGCCTCTGCACTCCAGCCTAGGCAACAGAGCAAGACTCCATCTAAAAAAAAAGAATTCACAAGCATAACCTCCAGTAGCCACCAGAGCAATGACATCATGTTTTATGTGGTCTCTGGAAAGTTGTACTGTGCCCTAATGAGGAAAAAAAAGAAAAATAATATCAAATACCATGATATTATCACAAAAAAAAAAAATAATTTTTAGCCCTCACAGATTCTCTGAAAGGGTCTTAGAGAGTCCCAGAGTCCTGGGAATCCACTTTAAGAACATCTCCAAGAATAATAGAAACACAAAAGATGTGTGGCTGGGAATTCTGCCGTTATATTCTATATGCCACTGGTTATTTATTTTTCTTTTAAAAAGTTGACACTTTCTCCAACTAGGCTCCCCAAATTTACTACAGAGTCCAATTATATACCTGAATGATTTTTACATTACTCAAGCCTCTAACAAGAATAACCATCTAATAAGGTAAGAAAAAAAAAAAAGAAAAATGATATAATGAGATGGAATCTTTAGTACTCACACAATAGGCAATAGTGACCAATATTTTCCCACTTGGGAAGTTCAAACAATTACAAATATTTAAGTACTGCTAACAAAACTTTCAGAAGTTAAAGTAATGGAGATGTGAACAAAGTATAACAGGCCGGGCACAGTGGCTCACGCCTGTAATCCACCACTTCGGGAGGCCGAGGTGGGCAGATCACAAGTTCAGGAAATCAAGACCATCCTGGTTAACAAGGTGAAACCCAGTCTCTACTAAAAATACAAAAAATTAGCCGGGTGTGGTGGCAGGCACCTGTAGTGCCAGCTGCTCGGGAGGCTGAGGCAGGAGAATGGCATGAACCCAGAAGCACACCACTGCACTCCAGCCTGGGCGACAGAGCAAGACGCTGTCTCAGTATAACAAAGTATACCTATCAAATTATTTTGACCTTTTCTAAATATCTCCCTTTAATAGAAGTTTCAATAAAGCTATAAAGTGGCAAAAGACAAAATACCTAACAAAATGTAGATTGGACTGTACATTTTAAAATAACTAAATGAGTATAATTGGATTGTAACACAAAGGATAAAAGCTTAAGGAGATGGATAACCCCTCTTCCATGTGATACATGCCTGTATCAAAACATATACCCCATAAATATATTTACGCACCACTTGCACACAAAATTTTTTTAAAAATTAAAATAAAAAATTTTTTATTGCATTAAAAAAATGTATGTTGATTGGTTTACTTGCTCAAAAGGTATAGACTAATCATAATCATTCTTTCCAGCCTCCACTTTTTTAACCCAATTAGAATTCTGATGTATACCCCTATTGAACTAACAGATCTAGGCAATGATCATCAATGGTTGCTATTATCACAGAGAGAGAGAGACAATGAGACATTATGTGCCTCCTGACAGTTATGTACAACACCATTTATACATCATTATCGTTAAAAAAATTTGAACCTCAATCTGTGCAAGCCTCTAATTCTAACAACCAACTTGCAAGAAATATAAGGGACTGATGAACACCCTAAATATCACCATGAGGGGAAAACTCATATTGTAGAAAACTCCACAGAATAAACTATCTTGTTTTTTCAATAAATTGAAAGGTAAAAATTAAGAACAGATATAGGAAAGATTTAAAAGATTCAAAAAGACTTGTGACTTATCAACTAAGTCCAACACAACAACCTACTATAAAAACAATACGAGAAGCCAGGCATGGTGGCTCATGCCTGTAATCCCAGCACTTTGGGAGGCTGAGGCTGGCAGATCCCCTGAGGTCGGGAGTTCAAGACCAGCATAACCAACATGGAGAAACCCTGTCTCTACTAAAAATACAAAAATTAGCCGGGCATGGTGGCGCATGCCTGTAATCCCAGCTACTCGGGAGACTGAGGCCTGGGAGGCAGAGGTTGCACTGAGCCAAGATCATGCCATTGCACTGCAGCCAGGGCAACAAGAGTGAAACTCCGTCTCAAAAAAAAAAAAGAATTTGAGAGAACTAGGGAAGTGTAGGCACTGAATAATTATCTGACTAAAGCGTTATTAATTTTTAGGAATAATGTATTTATGATCAAAGTTTTAAAGTCTTTATATTTTAGAGATATATACAGACAGTAAACATTTATGAATAAAATGATTTATCTAAGATTTGTTTAAAAAAACTCTGGCTTAGGAAGGTAGGAGTATAGATGAAACAATGTCGACCCAAGTTGATAATTGTTGAAGATGAGTAATGGGAACATTGGGATACATTCTACTACTCCATTTCAGTTCAAGAATAACTTCTATTAACAATCTTGTATGTATGATTAATACAAACTGTTAAAGTTAGCAAGCAGCTGTTGGGAAGATGAAATTATTTTAACATGAGAAAATAAGAATGTAAATAATAAACTGGTGACTAAAATTTTCAGTTATTTTTACTTTACATAAGGAGATCCCTGCAACCTAAGAATTCTCATTATTTAGGACTTCAGTCTAGCTGGCAACTTCCCAGGTGAGATGCCTGGGCAGACCACAGACTTTGGGTTACCCAGCAACAGGACCCACTTCCAATAAGTTAGGTTACTCCAGAGGTTAATACTGGCTCTGGAGGAAAGAATAACGGCCTCCCAAAGATGTCCACACTCTAATCCCTGGAAGCTGTGAATGTTACCTTCTATAGCAAAAGGGGCTCTGCAGATGTGATTTAGGTTAAGGACCTTGATATAGGGCAGTTAACTGATTTTCTGAGTGGGTTATGTAACTGAGCTCAACGTAATCATAAGTGTCCTCACAAGGAGGAAACAAGAGGGCCTAAATGAGCAGCAGGTTATGTGATAACAAAAGCCAGAGGTTGAAGTGATACAAGGATCCATGAGCCAAAAAAGATGAATGCATTCTCTAGATACTAGTAAAAGCAAGAAAATGGATTCTTTCCTCAGAGTCTTCAGAAGGAAAACAACACTAACACTTTGCTTTTAGATTTCTGACTTCCAGAACTGCTAAGAAAATAAATTTGTGTTGTTTTGAGCCACTAAATCTGTGGCAATTTGTTATAGTCGCAATAGGATAAGAGCACAATGACCAATGGTAAAATTTAAAGAAGTGCTATTGTACAACAATACTTTCAGAGGATTAGTAATTGGCATATGAATAAATTATCATTAAATTTGAATGCACCAATGCCTTCGAGGCCAATTATTGGGAAGTTGTACATAAAAAACTACTGTTGTTACAGCCTGGGAAACATAGCGAGACCCTGCATCTATTAAAAATAAATTAGAAATTGGCCAGACAAGAGTGGGGCAGGCTTGTAGTCCAAGCTACTCTGGAGGCTGAGGTGGGAGGATCACTTAAGCCCAGGAATTCAAGGCTGCAGTGAGCTAGGATGACACGAGTACAGTCCAGCCTGGGCAACAAAGTAAGACCCTGTCTCTACAAAAAATTTAAAACTAAAAAAAAATGTGAATACTATTGTTAGAAAGATGCTATCACGAACACCACATAATATACTAAATCAATAATCATAATAATGAAGTTAATCTCATAGTATTTATAAAAGGACAAAAATAGCAATATTTAAAAACTGTGACCCGCTCAAAATAATACTTACTGTAGCAAAAAGTGGTGTAATTCCATTAATTTGCGTGCACAAGCTCTAAAATGGTGCTAATTTTTATAGATAGCCGGACTTCTTAGAATATGATTTAAGGCTTTGAATAAACTCTAATAACACAGCAATTTTACCTTATGATCACCAACTCTAAATTATCAATAACTCACCCAGTATATAAAAATCAGTTACAGGAAGTTGGATCATCTCTAGGCTCTCCACAAAGACATTCCTTGACTATATTCTAAGAATTGCTGAACTAAATCATTTGTGCAGTTCCTTCCACCTCAGAAAGCTTTTGGATTCAAGGTACCCAACCTGAATTAGAATCTTAAAGATTTTCTCAATTGAGAGCCCTTATACACACAACAAACATTCATACATATTTTTTAAATTGTTGCTCTCTTCTAAAAAACCATTTATAAAATCAATTTTTAATACAATAAAGGATTTTGTCCTCTAGTAAAATGTATGAAGCAGTTTCCTTTGCTTCAAGAGAAAAAAGAAATAATACTTTAGAAATACTTCAAAAGATAGGCTGAGCGCAGTGGCTCACGCCTGTAATCCCAACACTTTGGGAGGCTGAGGTGGGGCGGATCACCTGAGGTCAGGAGTTCAAGACCAGTCTGACCCAAGAGAAAGAAATAAAGGGTATTCAGTTAGGAAAAGAAGTCAAATTGTCCCTGTTTGCAGATGACATGATTGTATATTTAGAAAACCCCATTGTCTCAGCCCAAAATCTCCTTAAGCTGATAAGCAACTTCAGCAAAGTCTCAGGATACAAAATTATGTGCAAAAAATCACAAGCATTCTTATACACCAGTAACAGACAAAACAGAGAGTCAAATCATGAATGAACTTCCATTCACAATTGCTTCAAAGAGAATAAAATACCTAGGAATCCAATTTACAAGGGATGTAAAGGACCTCTTCAAGGAGAACTACAAACCACTGCTCAGTGAAATAAAAGAGGACATAAACAAATGGAAGAACATACCACGCTCATGGATAGGAAGAATCAATATCGTGAAAATGGCCATACTGCCCAAGGTAATTTACAGATTCAATGCCATCCCCATCAAGCTACCAATGAGTTTCTTCACAGAATTGGAAAAAACTGCTTTAAAGTTCACATGGAACCAAAAAAGAGCCCGCATCTCCAAGACAATCCTAAGTCAAAAGAACAAAGCTGGAGGCATCACGCTATCTGACTTCAAACTATACTACAAGGCTACAGTAACCAAAACAGCATGGTACTGGTACCAAAACAGAGATATAGACCAATGGAACAGAACAGAGCCCTCAGAAATAATACCACACATCTACAGCCATCTGATCTTTGAAAAACCTGAGAAAACCAAGAAATGGGGAAAGGATTCCCTATTTAATAAATGGTGCTGGGAAAATGGGCTAGCCATAAGTAGAAAGCTGAAACTGGATCCTTTCCTTACTCCTTATACGAAAATTAATTCAAGATGGATTAGAGACTTAAATGTTAGACCTAAAACCATAAAAACCCTAGAAGAAAACCTAGGTGATACCATTCAAGACATAGGCATGGGCAAGGACTTCATGTCTAAAACACCAAAAGCAATGGCAACAAAAGCCAAAATAGACAAATGGGATCTAATCAAACTAAAGAGCTTCTGCACAGCAAAAGAAACTACCATCAGAGTGAACAGGCAACCTACAGAATGGGAGAAAATTTTTGCAATCTACTCATCAGACAAAGGGCTAATATCCAGAACCTACAAAGAACTCCAACAAATTTACAAGAAAAAAACAAACAACCCCATCAAAAAGTGGGCAAAGGATATGAATAGACATTTCTCAAAAGAGGACATTCATACAGCCAACAGACACATGAAAAAATGCTCATTATCACTGGCCATCAGAGAAATGCAAATCAAAACCACAATGAGATACCATCTCACACCAGTTAGAATGGCAATCATTAAAAAGTCAGGGAACAACAGGTGCTGGAGAGGATGTGGAGAAATAGGAAGGAACACTTTTACACTGTTGGTGGGATTGTAAACTAGTTCAACCATTATGGAAAACAGTATGGCGATTCCTCAAGGATCTAGAACTAGAAGTACCATATGACCCAGCCATCCCATTACTGGGTTTATACCCAAAGGATTATAAATCATGCTGCTATAAAGACACATGCACACGTATGTTTATTGCGGCACTATTCACAATAGCAAAGACTTGGAATCAACCCAAATGTCCATCAGTGACAGACTGGATTAAGAAAATGTGGCACATATACACCATGGAATACTATGCAGCCATAAAAAAGGATGAGTTTGTGTCCTTTGTAGGGACACGGATGCAGCTAGAAACCGTCATTCTCAGCAAACTATCGCAAGAACAGAAAACCAAACACCGCGTGTTCTCACTCATAGGTGGGAACTGAACAATGAGATCACTTGGACTCGGGAAGGGGAACATCACACACCGGGGCCTATCACGGGGAGGGGGGAGGGGAGAGGGATTGCATTGAGAGTTATACCTGATGTAAATGATGAGTTGATGGGTGCTGACAAGTTGATGGGTGCAGCACACCAACATGGCACAAGCATACATATGTAACAAACCTGCACGTTATGCACATGTACCCTAGAACTTAAAGTATAAAAAAAAAAAAAAAAAAAAAACCAGCCTGACCAACATGGAGAAACTCCGTCTCTACTAAAAATACAAAATTAGGTGTGGTGGTGCATGCCTGTAATCCCAGATAGTTGGGAGGCTGGGGCAGGAGAATTGCTTGAACCCAGGAGGAAGAGGTTGCAGTGGGCCAAGATCGCGCCATTGGACTGCAGCCTGGGCAACAAGAGCAAAACTATGTCTCAAAAAAAAAAAAAAAAAAAAAAAAAAGATAGAGTGACTATCCTTAAGCTGAGGAACATATTCAATTTTCTTTAATCTAGAAAGGTATTTCACTTCTTTAGTCTACCTCAATCTAGTCATAAGAATTTGACTCTTTAAAGCATTTTGAGCAGTTAATTTCTAGAATGAAAACTGTAAACTTTCAAAAGATAGTTTAAACCATATATTAAAAAGTATTCTCATGTTCTGTGGCATACAAGTGCCACATATAGAAACACAGATTTAATCTATACTTTTTAGTACCTGCCATCTAAGGCAAACAGCACTGCCAGAAAAATAGAACCATATGCAACTAGAAAACTAGAATAACAAGTGAGCAAATGTGTTTTAAAAATATATAGTATTGGGCCGGGCACAGTGGCTCATGCCGGTAATCCCAGCACTTTGGGAGGCTGAGGCGGGTGGTGGGAGGCCGAGGCGGGTGGTGGGAGGCCGAGGTGGATGGATCATGAGGTCAGGAGTTCAAGACCAGCCTGGTCAATATGGTGAAACCCCATCTCTACTAAAAATACAAAAATTAGCTGGGCATAGTGGTGCTCGCCTGCAGTCCTAGCTACTCAGGAGGCTGAGGCAGAAGAATCACTTGAACCCAGGAGGCAGAGTTTGCAGTGAGCCAAGATCGCGCCACTGCACTCCAGCCTGGGTGACGGAGCGAGACTATCTCAAAAAAATATATATAGTATTGACTGGCCACAGTGGCTCACGCCTGTAATCCTACCACTTTGGGAGGCCAAGGCGGATGGATCGCCTGAGGTCAGGAGTTTGAGACCAGTCTGGCCAACATGGTGAAACCCCATCTCTACTAAAAATACAAAAAAATTAGCCTGGTGTGGTGGCGTGCGCTTGTAATCCCAGCTACTCGGAAGGCTGAGGCAGGCTTGAGTCAGGGAGATGGAGGTTCCAGTGAGTCGAGACCATGCCCCTGCACTCCAACCTGGGCAACATAGTGAGACTCTGTCTCAAAAAAGAAAAAAAGTGTATTATGTGCAACAAGGAAAGCAAAAATAATAAAGTCAGATTTTTTTCACAACCTCACACCAAGATCACTGTAATAGTCTTTTCTTTTCTTTTCTTTTTTTGAGACAGCATTTGTCTCTTGTCGCCCAAGCTGGAGTATAATGGCATGCATGATCTCAGCGCACTGCAACCTCAGCCTCCCAGGTTCAGACAATTCTCATGCCTCAGCCTCCAGGGAAGCTGGGATTACAGGTGCCCACCATCCCACCTGGCTAATTTTTGTATTTTTAGTAGAGATGGGATTTCACCATGTTGGCCAGGCTGGTTTTGAACTTCTGACCTCAGGTGATTCGTCCGCCTCAGACTCCCGAGGTGCTGAGATTACAGGCGTGAGCCACTGCGCCCAGTCTTATAATATTCTCTTAATATTCATTTCTCCAAATCATTTCATACCCTGCTTTCAGATTCATCTACATTAAAATACTCAATGGCAAACCATTACTTATAGAATCAAGTCCAAAATCCCTGGTCTAGCACCTAAAGTCTTCCATAAATTTGGTCTCTATCTGGCATATCCATCATTATTCCTCTAGACATCAGTCACTTACTTCCATTCTTAATTTTTTTTTTGCTAATTATACCCTGAATAAACTGAGCAATTAATTCCCTATTTAGCCTTGCCTCTCACTATTCTCTCATCTGGCATGCTTTCCTTGCTCATTTTCAATCCTATGATCCCTACGTTCATGTGCAATTCAAAGTTTTTGTCCTCTTAAGAAAGCTTCTCCAACTACTCTAGTGTGGAGCAATCACCGAATCATCACAGGCCTCTCCTGACTTTTAATTATTTATCTTTTTGGAGAGAAGGCTTAATAGTTACATTAACAAAAAAAATAGTTGCTTTTATTTAATGGATGTTTACAGTATGTGCAGCCCTGTAATAGGCACCTCATAGACATATTTTCTCAATTAATATTAAAAATAACTTTGGGAGGTAGATATTACAATTATCTCTATTTATAAGGAAACTGGAAACCTGGAGAATTTATTACCTAGGTCATACAACTAAGTGACAGGGCTCAGATTTTAACATGTAGCTAAAGGTCTTACAGAGCTCATGTTCTGATCCACTTCTTCCAGATCTAAACAGTAACTAGCTTAAACCGAGCAGTTCAAAGGTGATTATTTTATAGCTAACTCAAAAGTGGACCTCAATGTTAGTTTCAAATACAGAATATTTCAGTAGTTTACACTGAAATGATCGGTATTACTTTCTCTAAAATTAGCTAAAATATTTCATAGAAGGAACCTAATGAATAAGAAAAAACTGTTCTCACTACTTTTTTTTAAATTATTTTTTTGAGACGGAGTTTCGCTCTTGTTGCCCAAGCTGGAGTGCAGTGGCGTGATCTCGGCTCACTGCAACCTCTGCCTCGAGAGTTTGAGTGATTATCCTGGCTCGGCCTCCTCAGTAGCTGGGATTACAGGCAACTGCCACCATGTCCGGCTAATTTTTTTGTATTTTTAGTAGAGACACGGTTTCATCATGTTGGCCAGGCTGGTCTCGAACTCCTGACCTCAGGTGATCCATTCGCCTCAGCCTCCCGAAGTGCTGAGATTACAGGTGTGATCCACCGTGCCTGGCCTCTCACTACTTTTTAAACAACTTTTAACTTCTCAATATCAACAAAATTTGGAATAGTAAATGACTAAGGCCGGGTGCAGTGGCTCACGCCTGTAATCCCATCACTCTGGGAGGCCAAGGCAGGTGAATCACCTGAAGTTGGGAGATTGAGACCATCCTGACCAACACAGAGAAACCCCCATCTCTACTAAAAATACAAAAAATTAGCCGGACATGGTGGCACATGCCTGTAATCCCAGCTACTCAGGAGGCTGAGGTAGGAGAATCGCTTGAACCAGGGAGGCGGAGGTTGTGGTGAGCAGAGATCACGCCACTGCACTCCAGAAATGACTAAAACTTTGTTACTTTAGCCAAAGGAGTCTGGTAATAAAATGTAGTAACATTTACTTGGACACATACTTTGAAAGGTAACAACAAATTTTAAGACACTCTATTCAGAAATATAGATATATAATCAACATCTTAGTAGTAAAGTATTTAGAGACAGACAGATTTCAGTTCTATCGCTTAAGCTGTAAAGTCTTACAGAAGAAAATTAACCTCCCTGAGCCTATTTCCCTACCTCAAAAAGTGAGGATAAACAAATATCTACCTTTAACAGCTGTTATGAAGACAGTCTAACAAAGCATACACTTAAAAACAGCCACTGTAGTTATTACTGATATTTTTAATATCACTATAAGACCAAAAGTATTTGAGTTGAAAGAATCTAAGACAGTTCAATAGATTTAAAAAAAAAAAAAAAAAGGTAAAGTTTATGATAAAGTAAACGTAAGTTCTACAGACAAGGCTTAATCTTAACTTTTCTTCTGAAATTATAGTAAAAATAAAATAACTTACCATCCGTTTTCCATTTAAATCAACATGACAACAGCCTTCTTCATAAGCCAAGTTATTTCCACACCCATTTTCTTCTCTACTAACAACTTATTTTAAAGTTTAACTTTTTTTGATCATTTAAGAACCCCAAACAAGACTGAACCAGAAATTCAAGAAAGGCTGAGACCAAGTTAATACAAGTCAGCAAAACTGCATTTTGCTATCAATCATTAGACTGTTCCTACACTGAAGCCTGAACAAAGGACATTCACTAAATTAAAATTTACAAACACCTCAATCTAATAGTGACTCTCAATTCCACAGTAATATAAAAGACAGAAAAGTTGGGCTCTACCTTATTCCAACAATGTAAATTTGTTAAACAATCCACCACTTAACTAATGATAAAGCTACCAGCTGACTACATTTTACTGAAGGGGGAACCTTTACTTTAGGTACAGAAACATTGCTAAGAATCTATACATAAATATATAATGGAGTCACTCAAGATGCAATAACATAACTGAAAATGAAACTATTCTGGAGTAAAATCTTTTTGTACAGTGAGAAAAAAATGACCCATCATCATTTAGTCCATCCTACTAGTGATTTCTTTTTTAAATGTATTGGGTAAGGTATACTTTTCCTGTTACCCACTACTTGTTTAATTTCAGAATATAATTCAATTATGATCACAGGGCAGAAATGTTTATTAAATCTTTACATTTTTATAAAAAGAATATATATGGCAATTGCTCTTAATTATTTTAACTGTTTCATTCCCGCTATTACTCATAGCTGCATGTGATTTGAGATTTGGAGGCATTTAATTTCCTCAAATGTTAACATTCTCTTGATTTCACTTAAGACAAAGGTTTTGGGAGAAAACAAATGATTCTATTAGTATGTCTTTCACTATATGGCTGGGAATATAGGTAAAATAAGAGGAGGAGGATGGAGCAGAAATTCAGAAAACTGGGTTGTGCTCCAACAAGCTTTAAGCTATCTGTAATTTTTGTTTTTTGTTTTTTAGTTTTTTTTAAGAGACAGTTTGACTTTGTCACTCGGGTTGGAGTGCAGAGGCGCTATCTTGGCTTACTGTAACCTCCACCTCCCGAGTTCAAGCAATTCTCGTGCCTCAGCCTCCCGAGTAACTGGGACTACAGGCATGTGCCACCACATCTGGCTAATTTTTATATTTTTAGTAGAGACAGGGTTTCGCCATGTTGCCCAGGCTGGTCTTGAACTCCTGAGCTCAGGTAATCCACCCATCTCAAGTCTCCCAAAGTTCTAGGATTACAGCTATCAGCCACCATGCCCAGCCAGCTATCTGTAATTTTCGTATCATTTAAGGTATCTGTAATTCTCAAGGAGTTAAAGCATTATTTTAAAAACACTTTTTTAAAAGTTTGTTTTTAATATATTTTAAAAACAAAACCCTGGCTTACATCAAACACTTCACAGTTACAGATGACAGAATCTTACTACGTCATATTTGAACTACTCACCGAAGTTCGATCAGGTTCTCCATCTGCCAAACCTCCCTCCATAATGAAAGAAGATAGGTTTATGCTTCTCTTTCCATTAATGTGCAGCCATCCTGTAAATCTGCAAATCCTAAAATAAAAAAAATCATATTTATTAGGACTGGTATAAAATTGTGACAAGTAGAAATAAAGCACTGAGTTTATTAGGAGGGAAAAATCATTTTAGTCTAAGGTTATTCAGAAATCCAATAATTAAAAAGAAAAACAAACAAATTTTGACATGGGCTTGAAGAATGGTAAAGGTTCAGAGAAAAATGAAAGAAGAAAAAAATATTCCAAGTGAAGAAAAATAGTAAGAGCAAGGTTAAACATGAGATTGCCTAAAATTTGAAAGGATGCATAAATCTACTTATGAAATAAGTACTTCTAATGAAATAAATTAGTATTACATTGGTAAAAACTAAAAAGTATGCTAAAATCCATCATGGGACAGAATGTGGGGAAACAGATATTCTCACGTACTTTTGTTATGAGAAGACAAATCAGGACAATTTTTTGGAGGACAATTAAAAATATGTATGTTTTAATCCAGCAATTTCAAGACTAGAAATTCTCCCACAGATATACAAATGCACAGAAATATATAAATAAACAAATCCAACAAAGTAATAAATTTGATGAAAAAAACTAGAAACAACTTTAATGTTGATGGCTAGAAGCTTCCTTAAATTATATTACAGACATACAATAGAATATCATGCAGCAATTTTTAAAAATGAAGATCTGTATATACTAAACTGGAAAGAGGATCACAACACGAGGTGGGAAATGTGAGTGATGGAACATTATATAATAAGATACTATTTGTTCTTCTGTATATTTCCATTTTTACCATGAATATGTATTACTTTTCTACAGGCATGCCTTGTTTTATTGTGGTTCGCTTTACTGCACAAAGAGATACCGCCTTTTTTACAAAATGAAAGTTGGTGACAACCTTGCAGCGAGCAAGTCTATCAGTACCACTTTTCCAACAGCATGTGCTCACTTTGTGTCTCTGTGTCATAGTTTGGTAACTCTCAAATATTTCAAACCTTTTCACTAAAATATCTGTTACAGCAATCTGTGATCAGTAACCCTTGATATTACTATTGTAATCATTTTGAGGCACCACAAACTACAGCAATATAAAACAACTAACTTAACTGAAATGTATGTGGTTTTGACTGCTCCACCCATCTGCCATTCTCCCATTTCTCTTTCTCCTGGCTCTTCTCTATTCCATCAGACATAATAATATTGAAATTAGTCCAATTCATAACACTACAAAGGCCTCTAAGTGTTCAAGTAACAGGAAGAGCCACATATTTCACTTTAAATCAAAAGCTAAAAATGATTAAGCTTAGTGAGGAAGGCATGTCAAAAGCCAGAAGCATGGCCTCTTACACCAAACAGCAATGTCGTGAATGCAAAGTAAAAGTTCTTGGAGGAAATTGAAAGTCCTATTCCAATGAACACACAAATGATAAGAAAGCAAAACAGCCTTATTGCTGATATACAGCAAGTTTGAGTGGTCTGGATAGAAGAACAGGCTAATGATACAGGCAAGGCCCTAACTCTCTTCAATTCTATACAGGCTGAGAGAGGTGAAAAAGCTGCAGAAGAGAAGTTTGCAGCCAGCAGAGGTTGTTCATGAGGTTTAAGGAAAGAAGTCATCTCTATAACATCAAAATGCAAGATGAAGTAGCAAGTGCTACTTGGAGAAACCACAGTTAAGTTATCCAAAAGATCTAGCTAATATCATTGATGAACATGGCTACACTAAACAACAGGTTTTCAATATAGATGAAATAGCCTTCTATTAGAAGATGCCATTAAGGACTTTCATATCTAGAGAGGAGAAGTCAACGGACAAACTGACTCTCTTGTTAGGGGCTAATGCGGCTGATGACTTGAAGTTGAAGGCAATGCTCATTTACCATTCCAAAAATTCTAGGGTCCTTAAGAATTATGCTATAACTACTCTGCCTGTGCACTATAAATAAAACAACAAAGCCTGGATAATAGCACATCTGTTTACAGTATGGTTTACTAATATTTTAAGCTCACTGTTGAGACTACTGCTTAGAAACAATATTCCTTTCAAAATATTAACACTCACTGACAATGCACTTGGTCATTCAAAAGTTCTGGTGGAGATGTACAAAAAGATTAATGTTATTTTCATCTCTGCTAACACGTCATCTATTCTGCAGCCCATGAATCAAGGAGTAATTTTAACTTTCATGTCTTCTTATTTAAGAAACACATTCAGTAAGGCCATAAGGCTGCCAGAGATAGTGATTCCTCTGATGGATCTGGGCAAAGTTTGAAAACCCTATGGAAAAGATTCACCACTCTAAATGTCACTAAGGACACTTGTGATTCACAGGAGGAGGTCAAAATACCAATATTAGCGGGAATTTGGAAGAAGTTGATTCCAACCCTTATGGATGACTTTGTGGGTTTCAAGACCTCAGTGCAGGAAGTCACTACTGATGTGGCGAAAACAGCAAGAGAACTCGAATTAAAAGCGGAGTCTGAAGATGTAACTGAATGGCTGCAATCTCAAGATAAAACTTGAATGAATGAGGACTTACTTCTTATGAACAAAGAAAGTGGTTTCTGAAGACAGAATCTACTCCTGGTGAAGATGCTGTGAACACTGCTGAAATTGACAGGGACAGGGGGCAGAGAAATTCTAGGCAGAAAAGGGGGGGGGGTCCCTGGCAAAAGCCCCACCCTCAAGCTGAAAAGCGTGAAATGGCAGACCAAAACAAGAACTTATATCCCTGTTTTTCCGTTCGAATGTTGCCTTTTCCTAAACCACCCATGGCCTTGTCCTGCCCCACCCCATCTTATGCCTATAAAGACCCCAGACTCAGCCCTAAGAGAGGAGAAGCTGCTGGACATCGGGGAATATGGCTGGACATTGGAGAGAAGCGGCTTGACTTCAGAGGGACAGCCTGATAGTGTAACTTCAGAGAAGAATCCAGTGGGAGAAGGCTGGGTTTCAGTGAAAGATTACTTACCTGCCCCATCCCCTTTTCAGCTCCCCTTCTGGGTGAAAGCCACTTTCATGACAATAAAATCCCCCACATTTACCATCTTTCAATTTGTTCATGTAGCCTCATTTTTTTCGAGGACACTGGACAAGAGCTTGGGAGCCACAAGTGTAGATACAAAAGGCTGTCACACTGGCCCCTTGCCCTCATTGGCGGAAGGCAGCCGTCTCATGTGAAAAGGCAGAGGGCCCACTGATTTGTTATTAACAGTTAAGCCATCCACAGACAGCAGAGCTAAAAAAGCACTGTAATATGCCCTCTGGGGGGGCTTCAGGAGTCACAGGCACCCCGCCTGGACGCTGCCACAGAGCCTCCATGGAGTTCGCTCCTGCCAGTGCCCAAAAAGCACTCGCTCTGGCTCCTGCACCTGCTCATCTGTACACTCCTTCCTGCAAGGGGTGGAACACAGCAGGTCCAAGTGAGTGGAGTTTGATCCTGCTGACACCGAAATGGCAACCCAGTTTCAGGTTCATGCACTCCAGTTCCCACTTTGTTCACTCACTCACTCACTCTCATGAGGAGTGGGGAGTAGCAGGCTGAGTAAATGAGGCACCCTTGTCATGAGTCCCATGAAGGGGTCAGGGAAATACGCTACTTCAAAAAGAAAAAAAAAAAAGATTTAGAATACTACATAAATTTAGTTGATAAAACAGTGGCAGGGTTCGAGAGGACTGACTTTTTCATTAACAAAACCTACAACCTGAACTCTCATAGTAACTATAAATACTCAAAGGTCTCTGATAACTTCTCTAACAATTATTCCTTCAAAGAGATAACAAAGCCAAAACCAATAAAATCAGTAGACTTCTAATCATTTTCTTGGAGTTTCAAAAACATTTTCTTATTTCTACGAGTATAAAAGGCCTTACTGAAATATAAAGGCTGGTGAAACATTATTTAATTGGACTTTGTAAGGTTGGCATTTGGTTCCTTTGACATAATCGATAAGAATAGCCCAAGAGACTACTCTGACTTTCAATTTAGAAACATATAAACTTTCCTTGACTACATGTATTATAATATATTGTAATTATTTGTTCCCATGAGCCAATTCTCTTCAAGGACAGAGGCTATTTTACTGATCTGTGTTTCCAGTGCTAGTTCATGGTAGACATTTCATTAACAGTTGTTGCACTTAACTAATACTGCCAACTCAATTATCTAAGTGAATAAATAAGAATCCAAAACAGCAGATGATACAAAAATTATGTCTATGGGATGCACACTGATATTTGTATTTGAATACTGCATTATTATACTCTAAAAATTTGCAATATTAACAACAAAATAACAAAACATCATAAGCAGCTTTTACTTCAAAAAATATTTTACTAATCTTTTCATCCTATCCATTCAATGTTAGGGATTCACCTATTCCTAGGTATTATACTGACCACTATGAATACATCAATTTGCAAAGCAAACAAACCCTGCCCTCATGGAGCTTATATTCTAGAAGGGGAAGACAACCAATAAAAATAATAAATAAATAAATTATGTATTAGATGATAGTAAGTGCTATGGTAAAAAGTAAAGCAGGTTAAGACTACCCAGGGATTAAAGGATTATAATTATAAATAGGATGGTCATAGTAGGTGTCATTGAAAAGGTGACATGTGAGCAATGATTTGAAGTAGGGAGGAAATTAGCTATGCAGATATCTGAGGGAAGAGTCTGAAGGTCAGAAGAAGCTGCCAGTGCCAAGGTCCTAAGGCAGAAGTTTGAGGAATAAGAAGAAAGCAATGTAGCTAGAACACATGTGAAGGAAGGGAAAAGCAGAAAATGTTTCCCCACAGAGGTAAGGAAACAAAGTATAAGTAGATCATATTTGGTCCTGTGGGCCAGGTGTTCCCAATGCCTGGGCCACAGATTGATATGGGTCTGTGGCCTCTTAGGACCTGGGCCACACAGCAGGAGGTGAAAGGTGGGTGAGTGAAGCTTCATCTGTATTTATAGATGGGGGATACAGATGTATATCCCCATCATTTGCATTACCACCTGAGCTCTGCCTCCTGTCAGATGAGTGGCAGCATTAGATTCTCATAGGAGCACGAACCCTATTGTGAACTGTGCATGCAAAGATTCTAGGTTATCTGCTCCTTATGGGAATCTAATGCCTGGTGGTCTGTAACTGTCTCCCATACCCTCAAGACTGACCATCTAGCTGCAGGAAAACAAGCCCAGGGTTCCCACTGGTTCTACATTATGGTGAGTTGTATAATTATTAAACAGGGTACACAATAAGTGTAAACGAGCTTGAATCATCCTTAAACCATCACTGCCCTCCTGGTCTGTGCAAAACATGTCTGCCACAAAACCAGTCCCTGATACTATAGAATATATCTCTTTTTTTTTCTTTTTTTTTTTTTTTTTTTTTTTTTTGCTTTCATTGTGTGTGCATGTACACATGTACATTTTGGGTCAAAATTTAAAATGCACTTCTTCCTCTAAGTTGCAGTCAAAATAGTTGGAAACCACTGGTGCAGTGCATTTGCAGTAGAATCTCCACTCTGCCACCCTATCATTTTCCACCAGCATGACTGTGAGCAAGTCCATTATCTTCTCTGAATCTTTGTTTTCTCATTTGCAAATAGGGAATATTACGTGCTCTACATATTTCACAGGATTGTTGAGAGGACCCCAATAACATAATGTGTGTATAAGCTTTATACCAAAGCTCTAGACCAATCAAAATTTGCTTCACAGACCAGAAAGAGCTCTAGCAGTATCCTCAATGACAGCGTTTTACCAGTGAGTTTTATAATTTATATGTTTTCATGTTACTAATTAGCATCCTTTCACTTCAGTTTGAAGAATTCTCTTTCATTTTTTTGTAAGGCGGGTTTAGTGGTGGTTAACTCCCTCTGCTTTTCTTTTCTGGGAAAGTCTTCATACCTCTTTAATTTCTGAAGAACAGCTTTGTCAGATAAAGTATTCTTGGTTTACAATTTTTTTCTTTCAGCACTTTAAATAAATATATTATTCCATTCTCTCTAGACCTGCAAAGTTTCTGCTGAGAAATTCACCAATAGGCTTAAGGAGTTCCCTTGCATGTGAGGATCCTTTTTATCTTGCTGCTTTTAAAATTCTCTGTGACTTTTGACAATTTGATTAGATATGTCTTCTTTGGGTTGAATCTAGTTGGAGACCTTTGAGATTCCTGTGCCTGGGTGTTTATCTTTTTTCCAAGATTAGAGAAGTTTTCAGACATTAAATCTTTAAATAAGCTTTCTGTCTCTCTCTATTCTCCTTGAATTCTACAAATGTTAGCTCTTTTGATGATGTCCCTAAATCTGTAGGCTTTTCATTTCTTCTTTTCTGATCAAATATTTTCAAATATCCACTGTTTGAGTTTATCAGTTCTTTCTTATGCTTGATCAGTTCTGCTGTTAAGTCTCTATTGCGCTGTTCTTTTTAATTATTCCAACCTCTCTGTTAAACTTCTAGTTTTGTTTGTATTGCTTTTCTTATTTCATTGAGTTATCTGTGTTCTCCTGTAGTTCACTGAGCTTCCTTAAAATAATTATTCTGATTTTTCTTTGACAGGCAATTCATAGATCTCCATTTGGGGAGGGTTGATTATTGGAAAATTATTGCATTCCTTTGGTGGTGTTACGTTTCCTTGTTTTTTAAATGTTTCTTATTGCATTGTGTTAAGGTTTGTTCACTATATGGAGTAATCATCTCTTTCAGACTTTATAGTGGTTTTGGTAGGAAAAGGCCCTACCCTATGGCTACATTCTAGGCACTGGCTGGGTGGTAGGATATGACATATGTTAGCCTTTTACTCTAAGTGATATGAGAACCCACTGGAGGGTTCTGAGCAAGGAATAACATGATCTGAGATTTTTAGTTTCTCTGTATTGACAATCATAGTGGGAAAAGGGTAGAAACTGGGAATTCGGTTAAAAGGTTACTGCATTAATCTAGAAGAGAGAATATGATGCAAGAATGAAGATGAGAGCCATAAAGATACTGAGAAGAAGAAGAATTCTACATGAATTTTGAAGGTAGAAGCAAGAGGATTTCCTGAAAAATTGAATATGGAGTGGGAATGAGAAAAGATACAAGATGACCTAGATTTTTGGCTCAAATGACTGAAGGATGTTGATCATTAAATGACATGGGAAAGACAGCAGGAGCAGTAAGGTTATCTTCTTTGGGAGAGCAGGCCAGAGGATAACCAAAAATCAGAAGTTTAGTTTTAGGAATATTAAGTTTGATATGTCTATTCCATATTCGTGTGGACCTGTTAAGCAGGCAGTTGGATTTAAGAGTTTGCAGCTCAAAAAAGAGATCTGAGCTGGAGATAAAATTTGGGGAGTTAACATACTGATGGCATTTAAAGCTATGAGACTGAATCAGACCACCAGGGAGCAGATATCAAAGGATGGATTTCAGAACTTCTTAGGCTTATGAGTCTACTTCTTAAGCTTAAGGTCCACTAATTACATTAAAAATAAAAAGGTCATTACCAGTGTTAACTGCCTCAACAGAGCTGCCTTCTCTCTATTCCAACTTGTTGGCTGAAAGGGTATCTGCAGAGCAGATAACAAGAACATATTTCATTTCATTTTGGGTCAACTAATTAAATTAAAAATAAAAGGGTCATTACTAGTATTACCTGCCTCAATATTCTAGCTATTTCCTTGAGTTTTCTATAAACCAGTTATCTTCCAGTTCCTGTAAGCAGTATGTTATATGCAGAAGACATTAACAAAATATACAAATTCAGCAACATTAGGAAGAACATGGTCAGTAAACAATATAATAGCCCAGCATTATCTGACACATTTTTACTAAATGCCTCCCAAAGGAATTCAGTCCAATAAAAGAGGTCTAGCAAATAAATTACTGTACAAGTGCCATATAACACATTTGGGCAAAGTACTGTGGTAGTTTAGATTAGTCCAAAGTATTTGGGGGAAACTGCATAGTACTGAAGTCTGCTGCTGCCAAATGACTGGCATTTTACAATACAAAACTATAATCAAACAAGAATACCAAAATATGATGCAAGTCTGATACTATGTCTCTATTCTCCGGACCTTGGAAAAATCATTCATAACAGGAAAAGGACAATGACACCTACCCTACACAGTTAAACAAGAAGAAAAACCACTGAATGATTTACTTATTACTCTTCCATCACCATTAAACTGTCCAAGAATTTAGTTATGACATCACACAAGGATCTGTCTAGGCAAGGTTCATCTTGATTAATTCTGTTGGCTCTAAAAGAATTCTTTTTGGTCGAAGACCTATCTTTCTCCAGTTCAGGGAAGTTTCTTCTGCTTTTTTTGTTAACTCTTTCTTCCTTTCTAGTCTCTGTTCTTTCTTGCTAAAATTTGTATTAGAAAAATGTTGGACCTCCATCTTTCTTGATTTCAATGTGATATTTAACATTTCATTTATTTTTGGGTACTTCCTGAAGTATCTTATCAACTTTATTTCCCAGATCACTAACTTGCAAATTCTACCAATTTACCATCTTTGGACCATTTTATTCCTTAGCCCAACCAATGACTTTTAACTTTCGTCTTATTCCCCAATTACACATTAGTCTGTTATTGTTTCATGACTGCAGTATTTTTTTGAATCTTTCTAACTACACAGGAATTTAACTGCTCTGCTGTTTGGTGCTCTTCTGTCCAGAGAATCCTCTCTGCTTCCTCTGAAGTTATTTGTTACTTCTTCTTGATGCTTCCCCTTCTGTGTTGTTGGTTTTCCTCAAGTATGTGGTGATCCTAAGTTGTCTAATACATTGATGAATAAATGCTGTGTAATTTTTTTTTTTTTTTTTTTGAGACAGTGTCTTCGTTATGCTGTTGCCCAGGCTGGAGTGCAATGGCACAATCACAGCTCACTACAACTTCAACCACCTGCGTGCAAGCAATCTTCTCACCCCAGCCTCCTGAATAGCTGAGACCACAGCAGACATGCACCACCAGACCTGGTTAATGTTTTTTTTTTTTTTTTTTTTAAAGACAGAGTTTCACTCTTGTTGCCCAGGCTGGAGTACAATGGCATGATTTCAGCTCACTGCAACCTCTGCTTTCCAGGTTCAAGTGATTCTCCTGCCTCAGCCTCCCGAGTAGCTGGGACTACAGGAACCTGCCACCACGCCCAGCTAATATTTTGTATTTTTAGTAGAGATGGGGTTTCACCATGCTGGCCAGGCTGGTCTCGAACTCCTGACCTCAGGTGATCCACCCGCCTCAACCTCCCAAAGTGTTGGGATTACAGGCATGAGCCACCGTGCGCGGCCCTAGCTAATATTTTTAAATTGTGTAGAGATGGGGTGTCACTTTGTTGCTCAGGCTGGTCTTGAACTTCTGGCCTCAGTCCTCTCACTCCAGCCTCTCAAAGTGCTGGGATTACAGATATGAGCCACCACACCTGGCCCCATCCTTCATTTTTAATAGACAGCATGAATATTGAGGTTTTAATACCCTTAAGTGTTTGTATCTGATAAAAGAGACTCAGTTATGTACATTTCAGTGATATGTTCCCATATTCCACTATACATGAACTAAGTAAGGAAATACTTTTATCAATTTTTTTTAACTAAAGGGAGATAGATGTTGCAGTATATCTGTATAGCTTAGGGATCACCAAACTTTTTTTTTTTTTTTTGTAAAGGGCCACACAGCAAACAGATTTTACTTTTGACTTTGCAGATGATAGGATTTCTGTTGTAACTACTTCACTCTGATGTTGTAGCATGAAAGCAATCATAGAAAATGAATAAACAAAATGAGCCTGATAAACTGTATTTACAAAAATAGGAGTAGGGCATAGTTTGGTAATTCCTGCTGTAGTGTTTCAGGTTAATACCACATGTGTAAATAGCACATCTGTAAGCATAATAAAGTAATCTTTCCTAGTGACCCCAAAACTTGCCCTCACAGTTTTTCTCCTTTGTTTAGCTCCACTTAGACCTACACCTAAACCCTAAAAGTAGCTTCTTTGCTCAGCATGTGTCTCACTACTAACTTTATCACTTTCTGAAGCAGTATGTTCCCTGTATGTTTTAATATTAGCTTCTTCTGAATTCTTCTCTATGTGGTTGTTTTTATCCTTCTTCTGTCCAAACAACTTTTTCTGACTTTTGGTGCCCTTAAAGCCTAGGCAGCCTGTGTAAGGGCTTAAGTGCGTAAGGTCCTTTTTTACTGTACCTTTGTATCTTGAGGCAAAAGAAGTATAGCTAAGACAGGAGTTTCTTTTGATTCTCCAATAACAGAAAAGACTCTTATGTAACACTTCTCTCCACAACTTGTACAAGCAGTAGTGTGTTAGGATTGGGCATTTTTATATCAAAAATATTAACTAAGGAGCACACGAATTTACATAGATTGTTTTTGTTGAACACTTTCAACAAAAAACACTTTTCAACACAAAACAAGTGTTTTTGTGTGAACACTTTCCTTATCATTCAATTTTAAGGATATGAATGCATTTTCAGTGGCTGGCATGTGATAAATGCCCAATAAATGTTTGTTAGCCAATGAATGGCATATAGATATTCTCAGGCAAATGATTTTTTAAAAATCAGTATTTGGGCTAGACACGGTGGTTCACACCTGTAACCCTGGCACTTTGGGAGGCCCAGGTGGGCGGATCACCTGAGGTCATAAGTTCGAGACCAACCTGGCCAATATGGGGAAACCCTGTCAACGTATATAAAGAGGAGGTCACACAGTGTCAGGAAACCGGCTCTGATTCCTGATTCTGGTCCTTTTTACAACCAATATTTTAAAAAATCAAAAACTGTACATAACAGTATTAATTTAGGGTTTGCCTTGAAACTATGGATGCAACACCTAAGCAATGACTGATTAGAGCTGAACAGCAGCCATCCACTTCACAAGGTGCAAGCACTCACCTTTTACACCATGTTTGCATCTGTACTTTCACCGTTTCACTCATTTTTGCTACCTGTACAGGTTGTGTAAGTATTTGAGTCCTGACAACTGATTTAAAGTATCTATATAAGAATCCTTTCTAAAACAAAGAAATGTACAAATGCTTTGAACACAGAAATTTTAAAAGCTCTCATTTGAATTTCTTCTCTATCAGCTACCATCCTTTCTGTAACTAAGTTTTCTACCTATGCTTTTGAGCTAATCCCTCTGGCACTTAATGGTAATAAAAGCCTTTCCACTTTTTTTTTTTTTTTCTGGAGACAGGGTCACCCAGAATAGAGTGCAGTGGTGCCATCACAGCTCACTGCAGCCTTGATTTCCCAGGCTCAGGTGATCATCTCACCTCAACCTCCAGATTGGCTGGGACTACAGGCACACACCACCATGCCCAACTAGGTTTATTGCTTTTGGTCTTTTATAGAGATGAAGTTTTGCCGTTGTGATGATTAACACTGAGTGTTAACTTGATTGGATTGAGGGATGGGAAGTACTTTATCTTGGGTGTTTTCTGTGAGGGTGTTGCCAAAGGAGATTAACATTTCAGTCAGTGGGCTAGGAAAGGCCTTAATCTGGTGGGCACAATTGAATCAGCTGCCATCGAAGGCAGGCAGGCAGGCAGAAAAACGTGAAAGGGGAGACTGGCCTAGCCTCCCAGCCTACATCTTTCTCCAGTGCTGGATGCTTCCTGCCCTCAAACATTGGACTCCAAGTTCTTCAGATCTGAGACTCGGGCTGGCTCTCCATGCTCCTCAGCCTGCAGACAGCCTATTGTGGGACCTTGTGATCATGTAAGTTAATACTTAATAAACTCATATATATCTGTATATCTATGTATCTATCTATCTATCTATCTATCTATCTATCTATCTATCTATCTATATCCTATTAGTTCTCTCCCTCTAGAGAAGCTGTATTAGGATGCCATGTATTAAGCCATGTTGCCCAGGCTGGTCTCGAATCCCTAGGCTCAAGCGATCCTTCCACCTCGACCTCCCAAAGAGCTGGGATTACAGGCATGAACCAAAGTGCCCAGCCCAGTAAAAGCCTTTACTCCAATATCAATAATTTGTCAGCCAGGTGCAGTGGCACATGCCTGTAATCCTAGCACTTTGGGAGGCTGAGGTGGGCAGATCACCTGAGGTCAGGAGTTTGAGACCAGCCTGGCCAAAATGTTGAAACCCCGTCTCCACTAAAAATACAAACATTAGCCAGGCGTGATGGCTAATCCCTGCTATAATCCCAGCTACTCGGGAGGCTGAAGTAGGAGAATCACTTGGACCCAGGAGCGGAGGTTGCAGCAGGCAGAAATCACGCCACTGCACTCCAGCCTGGGTGGCAAAGCGAGACTCCATCTCAAAAAAAAAGAATTTGTCCTGTTAGTTCTTCCATTGCCCATAATGCTCAAGTTTCCCTTACTCTCAATAAGGCCCTTTTCTGTCCTAGTTGCCTTAAAGCTACCCTCCGATGATCCTTTACCTGCTCTGGAAGATTTCTTAAGAATGTTCAAGCATTCATTTCCTCTATCTTTGCCCCTGCCTTCACGCCTACATATTATATCGGTTCTATACCTAGGTTAATCTAACGCACAGAAGAGATCATGTCAACTTAATATCAAAAACTGCAGCTATTCTTATTAAAGATTTAAGTCCAAATCTTGCCTTGGCATTGGAGGGTAACAATCATTTTGCTGATACTTGCCTTTCTCAGTTATTATTTGCTTTCTCTGACCCTTTGTGTCAGCCAAATTATTTGCTATTCCGCATATATACCAGTGCCTTCATAGATCCTATTCTTATGCCTTCATATTTCCCTGCCTTTGCCTGCATTCTTCCTTCTAGAGAATATTTCTTTTGCAAAACCAAACCCAACCCACCCAATGAAGTCCAAGTCATGTATTACCTTCTTCATGAAGCCTTCCTTGATTTCCCCTAACTGGAAGTATTCTCTTGATTCGTTAACTTCCAAAGTTCATATGTCACTTAATAGTATTTAAGTTTTTAAAATTTGTTTATATAAATCTGTTAAAATTGCATATGTTCCTATCTTCCTTGTAAGATTATATTTTTAAAATCATGGATTACAACATATTCATTTTATACTTTCCCCAATAATTTTATAGTTTATTGCCCTGAATGAGTAGAGCCCATCAATTTTAAAGTACAAATCTTCCTTCAAGGACTACATGCTGAAAGATTTAAAGAATTTCCTTCTTTTTTCTTTTTTTCTTTTTTCTTACGACCAGGGTAAGAGAAAAAAAGAATTTCTTAGAAGTATAGATGGTAGAAACAAGCCTCTGCTTTTACAGGTGATCATAAAAACTGATTACCCAGGGACCATATATATGTTTGGAACCATGTTTCATTCAGTCCTCACAACATTTGGCAAAGTCATTCTGTTAATGTTTGAATTTACTGACGTATAAGCAATTCAGTTACTACTGTGTACTTAGCCACTCCAAAAATGCCCCTTTATCTGCCAGGCCCTTGTAGGCATCTGAGTTTGTGACAGCAACTTTGGTTAATAAACTTATAAAATGTTAGGTGATTTGTAATTATTTATTGAATAACTATATGTGGGTGTATCTTTACACACAAACACACACACAGATACATATACATAAGTGTGTGTGTTTATAATACCCTTGGGTGCTTTATTAATGTTTTCTTAGATTTAAATCCCAATTTATAATTAAAATAAATGTAGTGCCTTCCTTAACCTTCATTATCTGGAAATACGGATTCCTTCCCAATACAATTTTCACGTAAATGAATCGGGCATTTTTTAACAGATAAGCTGGGGGTCAGCAAACTATAGCACACAATCTAAGAATGGTTTTTACGTTTTTAAAGGGCTATAAAGAAGGAAAATAGAAACGAGAGGGGAGAGAAGAAAAGGAGAATGCGTGACAGAGACAATATGTAGTCCACAAAGTCTGAAATATTTACTACCTGGGCCTTTACAGTGAAGATATTTGTGTCCCATGTGAATACTCACCAACAGGTGATCTTAGCAGAGAGGTATTTTAATGATCAAGTAAATAGGAGAGCCCATTCTGTGATACTAGTAGGCCTCTTTCTCCAGTCACTTCTGTCATTCCACAATGGGCTCATGAACAAAGTAGCCATGGTGACAGGGATGGAGGTTATGCATGGCTCAGCAACATGGACTTCCACTCACCAAAGCTGACCTGGCTAGAGCCACTGCTGAGTGCCCAACTGACCAGCGGTAGAGATCAACACCAAGTCCCAAATACAGCACCACTGTGCAGGGTCATTAGCTAGTTGCCCAGTGGCAGGTAGATTATGCTGAGCTGCTTCCATTGTGGAAGGGGCAGCATTTTGTTCCTACCTGAATAAATCTCTCTTCCCTGCATGCAATGCTTCTGCCTGAACTAACATCCATAGACTTAGAGTGCCTTATCTACCATCATAGTAACACATATAGCATTGCTTTGGAAGAAGAAACTCATTTCACAGCAACTGTAGTACAGCAATGAATCCACCACGCTCAGGGAATCCACCGGCCTTACCATGTTCCCCAACATCATGAAGTAACTGGTTTGACAGAATAGAGGGGTGGCATTTTGAAAACTCAATTACAGCATCAGTGAGGGAGCAATTCATACAGGCTGCAGCATGGATCGCCAGAAGGTTGTATATGCTCTGGGTCAACTGCAACATATAGTGCATTTTCTCCTATAGTCAAGGTTCATGGCTCTGAGAATAAGAGGGAGATATGGAAGTGACATCATCCACTATTACTGCTATTGATCCACTAATAAAATTTTTGCATCCTATCCCCATAACCTTGTGCTTTGCCAGTCTGGAAGTCTTACTCCAAAGAGAGGAATGCCTCCACTAGGAGACACAGCAATGATTCCACTGAACTCGAAGTGAAGACTGCCATCTGGCCACTTCAAGGTCCTCATGCCTCTGAATCAGCAGGCAAAGACGGGGGGTTACTAGACTGGGTAAGGTGAGTGATCCTAATTACCATGGAGAAATTGGATTGCTATTCTACAACAGAGGTACGGGAAAGTATGTCTGAAATATAGGAGCTACGATGGGATATCTCTCAGTACTGCATGTTCGGTGATTAAAGTCAATAGAAAATCACAACAATCCAATCTAAACAGGACTAGTAATTGCCTAGACTCTTCAGGAATGAAACTTTGGATCATCCTACCAGGTCAAAAGTCATGACTAGTTGAGGTACTTGCTGAGGGGAAATGAATACAGAAGGGATAGTGGAAGAAGGTCGTTACAAATACCTGCCACAATTACGTAATCAGTTACAGACACAAAAATTGTAATTTTTGGGATTATTACTTCCTTATTCTTTTATGAATATGTTTGTGTATCAAATCTTTGTTTTCTTTCCTCTCTTATTGCTTTATAAGATATACTGACTTTATTTCATAGCATTTAAGTATTGTTAACTCTACATTATAGTATTTAAGTTATAGAATAACAAGAAAAATGAACATCACCCAAGGACTTTACATTCTCTTCGGGGAAAAAGTTAGTACATTTTACGAAAAACAGTTGTACCACTGGGTGGAAGCATGACCTTGTTATTGTCTTTGTTTGGAGATAAATTATTGTATTAATTTTCTACGGCTGCCATAATAAAATACGACAAACTGGATGGCTCAAACAACAGAACATTATTTCCTCATAGGTCTAGAGGCTAGAGGTCCAAGATCAAGGTCTCAGCACGTTTAGTTTCTTCAGAGGCCTTTCTCCTTAGCTTGTAGATGGCCATTTTCTCCCAGAGATTTCACATGGTCTTCCTTCTGTACATGTCTGTATCCAAATTTCCTCTTCTTACAAGGACACCTGTCATACTGAACTAGGGCCCACCCTAGTGACCTCATTTTAACCTAACTATCTCATTAAAGACTCTGTCTCCAAATACTGTCACATTCTGAAGTGCTGGAAGGTCAAACTTCAATATGAATTTTAAGGGGATACAATTCAGCTTATAACAAGTACGTTTTTAAAGAGATATGGTGGGTGCCAATGTAACAAGGGGTAGACTATAATGGTTCATTTTATGTGTAAATTTGGCTAAGCCATGAGACTCAGTTGTTTGGTTAATGACCAGTATAGATGTTGCTCTGAAGACTTTTTTTTTTTTTTTTTAGATGTGTTTAACATTTAGATCAGTAGACTTTGAGTAAAGCAGGTTACCCTCAATATGTGGGTGGATCTCATTCAACCACTTAAAGGCAAAAAAGAAAAAAGAAAAAAGAAAAAAACCTGAGGTCCTCAAAAGAAAAAGAAATTCTGCTTCCAGACTGCCTTCAGAGTCAAGACTGCAACATTAGCAATGTGGTAGTTTTCCAGTCTGTTGACCTACCCTGCAAATGTCATACTTGCTAGTCCCCATTTTGTGTGCATGTCTGTATGTCTCCACATACTGTGGGTACTGTTTTTCTAGAGAATCCTGACTAATCCAATATATACGTATATATCCATATCTTATCAATGTAGGTATAAATAAATTTATTTTATCATTCATTCTGTGTTCTCCTCTGTATCATAGAAGCTAAAAGCATGGAAATTACATTTTGCAAATGTCTTTGCCTTGGGGATTGTAGATGTGACTTACATTCAGCCAATGCAATGCATTTTCACAGTATTTGGAAGGTGGAAGAGAGACATAAACCAGACCATTCTTCTTCTCCCGGTGAAACTACCTTTGCAAAAATTTTAACAGTAAGAAAATTATGACAGTGAAAGAGATCTGACCTAACCAGCTCCATCTTGCCTTTAGCCTCCAAACTGCCTTTGGTCATTCCTGGGCATGGGCCAAGCTAACTTTGGGAGAAATTTAGTTCATAAATTATGATAGCCCTTTCCAAAAGTAAACTGCCTTTGTAAAACTAATGAAAGGTCACAAGGTTAGGAGTATGAGTGGCCTGAATAAGATGCCAGCCACTATTTCAGAGGTCACAAAATTTGCAACTTCCTCAACTACTCCTGTAATAACATTATTACAGAACCTAAGATTGGCTTTTTGAGATGTCTTTTCAGGTTTTTGCATTTCTGGTGACTGGATGGCCTCACCTGGATCTTCTTTCATGGCTCTCACCCAGGCATGGACTGAGCACATGAGGACTATTTTTCCATACCGCGTGACTGCACTCCCCGACCAATCACAGCATTCCCCATTCCCCAGCGTCCTGCCCACCAAATTATTCTTGAAAAACCCTAGCCTCCAATAAAAGAGGCTGATCTGAGTAATAATAAAACTCCAGTCTCTCATTTAACCAGCTCTGTGTATATTAAATATTTTCTCTTTTGCAATTTCCCTGTGTTGATAAATTGGGTTCATCTGGGGCAGTTGGCAAGAAGAACCCATTGGGCAATTACAATGGCAGTAAGCTTTGACAGACATGAGGCTTTACAGTGATCACCAAGTACTCCGCTGCCAGCTACCCATGTTAGTACCAACAGGCAGGTACAATTATCAGCAGCAATGACTAACCTGAAAGCTAGGAATAGCCATCCATATCCATGCCTCCAGCTTTTCCAATAAATTTATCACCATCTAATTCCCCTTATTAATTTTCTTTTTACTTGAAGTACCAGTAGTAATTTATTTTCCTCGATGAACCTGACCTGATAATTTTTTTAATTAATTAAAATATATTGTGTATTATAATAGATACTAGAATAAAAAATAGGAAGGGAGGAGTTGTCTGACATGTCACAAAAACAAGGTAAAATTTTAGATTGGATTGCCTAGAAAGGACTTTAGGCTTCACTGAAATGACTCTGAGTCAAGATCTCAGTAACATCAGGGGGTGAGCAATCCAAATGACTAGAAGACCCTTCTAAGCAGAAAAGGAATCAGCAAGCACAAAGACTCTGAAGCAGGACCAAGTGGTGTGTCTAAAGAATAGCAAAGAGACTACTGTGGCAAGTGGAATAGGGAACAAAGTGAGCAAAGAGAACAGAAAGGTAACTAAGCTACAAATCACAGAGAGCCTCAAAGAACAGAAGGACTTTAATTTTTTACTCTGAATGAGATGGGAAGCTACCACTGAAAGGAAAGCTGAGAAATGATAGGATTTTACTTAAGTAGGATCATTTGGGCTGCTAATTGAGAAGAGATTACAAAAGTAGAACACTATCACTATAATGCAGGCAACAGACAATGATGGCGTGCACCAGAAGAGCGGTAGGAGATGTGATGAATAATGCCAAATTCTTTCTATACTTTGAATATGAAGCCAAAAGATTTTATTGATGAATCAGATATAAGGTATACATTTTTTAAAAAAGAGAGGCAGGAACTTAAGCAGGGTTTGTGCCCAAAGCAACTGAGAAAATGAAGAGGTCATTTAGCAGGAATGCAATATATTGTGGGAAGACTTGGAGAAGAAAGGGATGGATATCAGGAGCTCCTTTTGGACTTGCTCACTTTGGGATGCCAGTAGACATGTGAATACAGATATCAAGGAAGCAGCTGAACATGCAGATGTGAGGCTGAGGGGGAGAGGTCAGGCCAAAAAATGTAAACTAGGAGTTAGCATACGGATGGAATTTAAAACCATAACATTGAATGAGATAATTTTGGAAATCTTTGTAGACAGAAAAGAACCCAAGATCAGAGCCCTGAGGTGCCCCAATATTAAATAATCAATATTCATAAAATGAATTAATAAATCCTTAATTTTTGTTTTCAACTTTCTGAATTACTCTATGTAAAAAGAGAATTACTCTATATGAAAAACAAAGAAGACACACACAAAATAAAAATTATAAAATCACTAAGTAAAAAAGGAAGCAAGATGATAAAAGGTAAAATTAATGATAAATGCCCTAAATTCCTCACCTTTGATAACAGTTAAGAAACACTGTTAATAACAAAAAATCCTGGAAGGGTAAGGTGGCTGGGGGCTTAAAGTATAAGCACATCAATCTCTTCATCCTTTAGAGGGCAAAGTCAAAAACATTTAAATGATAATAAATCTGAGACTAGGGAAGCATTTTTAAAAAGCTAAAACAGTAATTAAAGGCAAACTTAATGGCAGTAGGCTCTAAGGAATAGGCTTTGAGAGAAGAAAGGTAGTCTTCTCTGCTGTTTTAAGCATTTTAAACAGTGTATATTGCTTCTGTATATTTTTTAAAAGTTGAATAACTTTTTCGTAAAAGAATATGGCGTTTGACAACCATATCGACTCATTTCTCAAAATTGCTAAGCTAAAGCCAGGCCTGCATCCTAATTTAAATATAATTACTAGTTGAATTCAAAGTATAAAGAAGACAATGTTCTCTCTATTGTTCCTTTTGTTATCAGTACTCTAGAAGCTGGGGAACTGGTAGCTCACTGTCTATACTTCCCTAACAAAGTTCCTAGAGAAAGTAATTTTTATAAAAATTATTCTCTATTTGGGATTTACAAATAGTTATTTCAGTCACAGGGAAAAGGAAGGAGCACCTACTAGGCAAGGCTAATGGCTTTAATACATGTCTAATCATAACAATCTTAGAATAATGATTGAATATTGAATATTCAATTATTCAGTAATGAATAATGGCTTTCTCTTATGGCAACAAGTTGTATATGATAAATTTGTGACTTCCTATCTCCCAGGATGTTCCAGGAGTTTTTCTGTTTTATTACACTCATACGTAACAAAAAAAGGATTCTCAAAGGCAAAAATGTGCCAGGTGTGATGGCTCACACTTGTTTTCCCAGCAGTTTGGGAGCCCTAGGCAGGTGAATCACCTGAGGTCAAGAGTTTGAGACCAGCCTGGCCAACATGGCGAAACCCCGCCTCTACCAAAAATACAAAAAAACTTAGCTGGGGGTGGTGGTGCATGCCTATAATCCCAGCTACTCAGGCGGCTGAGGCAAAAGAAATCACTTGAACCCAGGAGGCAGAGGTTGCAGTAAGCCAAGATCATGTCATTGCTCTCCAGCCTAGGCAACAGAGCAAGACTCCATCTCAAAAAAAGGGCAAAAATGCAGAGCCATGAATACACTACACTTTTAAAGCAGAGTATTACTGGAAGATGGCTGGGCGCAGTGGCCCATGCCTGTAATCCCAGCACTTTGGGAGGCTGAGGTGGGCAGATCACCTGAGATCAGGAGTTTGAGACCAGCCTGACCAACATGGTGAAACCTCATCTCTATTAAAAATACAAAAATTAGCTGGGCATGGTGGCAGGTGCCTGTAATCCCAGTTACTCGCGAGGCTGAGGCGGGAGAATCACTTGAACCCGGGAGGCGGAGGTTGCAGTGAGCTGAGACCATGCCGTTGCAGTCCAGCCTGGGCAACAGAGCAAGACCCCATCTCAAAAAAAAGAAGAAGATTACTGGAAGATAACACTATATTCACATCACTTACCTTAATTTCACTCTGCAATTTTGACTAAAAAAAGAAGTCAGATTGTAAATAAGAACAAACTGGTTTAGCTAGATGAACTAACCTACACTACAGTAGTCATCAGCCATACCACATAAGGATGTTACAGACAAGGACAGACTGCATGTTATGACAGTGGTCCCATTAAGATTTACTATGAAGCTGAAAATTTCCCATTGCCTAGTGACATCATAGCCATGGTAAATGTCAGTGGCGTTTGAACCAGAGCGACTCCATCTTGAATAGGGACTGGGTAAAATAAGGCTGAGACCTACTGGGCTGCATTCCCAGGAGGTGAGGCTTTCTAAGTCACAGAATGAGATAGGAGGTCTGCACAAGATATAGGTGATAAAGACCTTGCAGATAAAACAGGTTGTGATAAAAGAAGCTGGCCAAATCCCACCAAAACCAAGATGGCAATGAAAATAACCTCTGGTCGTCCTCACTGTTTATTATATGCTAATTATAGTATAATGTATTAGCATACTAAAGATATTCTCACCAGTGCCTGACAGTTTACAAATGCCATGGCAACATCAGCAAATTACCCTATATGATCCAAAAAGGGAGGAACCCTCAGTTCTGGGAATTGCGCACCCCTTTCCCAGAAAACTCATTAATAATCCACCCCGTTTCGCATATATTCAAGAAGTAACAATAAGTATAAGCAGATAAGCAGCCCATGCCGCTGCTCTGCCTATGGAATAGCCATTCTTTATTCCTTTACTTTCTTAATACACTTGCTTTCACTTTACTCTATGAATTCACCTCAAATTCTTTCTTGTGTGAGATCTAAGAACCCTCTCTTGGGGTCTGAATCCAGACCCCTTTCCAAAAACAAGGTCACAGTGCAAAGCAGTACCTTTTCTATGCTCAGTCATGTTTAGACACAGAAATACTATTGTATTACAATTACCTACAATATTCTGTGTAGTAAAACATGTTGTACAGATTTGTAGCCTAGGACCAATGGGCTATAGCATATAGCCTAGGTGTGTAGTAGGCTATACCACCTAGGTTTGTGTATTAATAAGTACACTCTATGATATTCACATGACAAAACTGCCTAATGATACATTTCACAAATGTATGCCTGTTGTTAAGTGACCCATAAGTGTATCTACAGTAGATTAAATCCTGAAAGAAAATCTAATGAGAGATTATATACAAGTGACAGTTTCCAAATATCAAGCTAGTACCAACATCCTATTCATACGTACTTTGAAAGAAAAAAAATAAGTGAACTGTTTGATTAAAGCAGTCTATTCCAAATGGCTTTCATCAAGTATTTCAAAATGGTACAGTACATATGCTTCCTATAGTATACTAATGTTCTGGCACCTACGAGTTATGTTAACATTTCTTCCATTCTAATATTACTACTATAATAGTAACAAAAATAGAAAAAAAAATAATGATGACGGCAAACAAAAAGTTCAACACTGATGGACAAGAAGGAAGTGGATTGGGGTATGCGGTGCAAGCTATCCCACTGTGTACAACTTTAGGAAGATGGATGAGGAAAACATGCAAGGGGGGGGAACAAAAGAAACAAAGTAAACTAATAATATCAACTATCAGAGAGAAGGGGAAAAAGCGTAGTAAGTTACCTAAAAACATAAAGGCAAAAGGAGAGCAAAAAATCTAGACAACTCCCTTTATCTTGATTACTCTGGAGCACAAAGGTAAGTAGATGTTCCCAAAAACACTGCCTCTTTCCAAAAAACTTCGTAAAAAGCCACTTTTTTCATAGACATTAAATACATACTATTGTGCTGATAGGTGTCTATTTCAAATTCATTATAATTTAGTTTCTATTTATTTAATGACTGCCTAACAGCACATTAAAGCCCAATAAATTACTTAAATTCTGAACTAGAAGGGTGTCCAAATACTTTTTCTATCTCCAGATCTGGCAAATCTTATGAAAAACTTAGAACAGAGGTAGTGTTTTAGAGATATATATGTATATACCAATCATCCAACCCAGTGACAAGTTACCAATAAAATGCACAAAGAAAAACGTACTAAAGGTTTTCTTGATCTATTGTTTTATAAATACCTACTACTTATGTAATAAGTCCAGGCAAAACTAAATCATCAGCATTTTGCCCCAAGGAAACCAGAATACTAACATAAGTTCAATAAAAAAAAAAAAGAAATCATTACTACCAAAATTGTCAAGGTACAAAAGAAATTTCATTTCCCATTATCTCTGAACCAATCACTGATAAAATTTATGGCTTATAGACCTTAATACCTATTATTGCTTCACTGTCAGTTATACGTCCTTTGTAGGGCTCAAAACACATTCATCAAATATTATTTATGGCCGGGTGCAGTGGCTCACACCTGCAATCCCAGCACTTTGGGAGGCCGAGGCGAGCAGATCACCTGAGGTTGGGAGTTCGAGACCAGCCTGACCAACATGGAGAAAGCTCATATCTACTACTAAATGCAAAAATTAGCCGGGTATGGTGGCGCATGCCTGTAATCCCAGTTACTCGGGAGGCTGAAGCAGGAGAATCACTTGAACCCGGAAGCTAGAGGTTGTGGTGAGCCGAGATCACGCCATTGCACTCCAGCCTGGGCAACAAGAGCAAAACCCCATCTCAAAAATAAATAAATAAATAAAAATAATAAAAAATATATACATTTACCTCTTGTCATACAAGAGGCACTGTTCCAAATTCTGAACATACAGAAAACAAACATCATTGCTGTCCTCAAGGAACTTAGTGTACAGCCAAGAGAAAATGAAGTAAACTGATTAGTATAATACACAATGTAATGTCCCTTAAACAAAGGTATGTACATGATATTACCTAAACCAGTACATAGGGATATTAAATCCAGACTTCTGAGGGTGGTAGAGTGAGAGTCAAAACATTGAGGCAGATTAGGCATTTAGGTTGATTCCATGTCTTTGCCATTATGAGCAGCACTTCAAAGAACTTTTGCATGCATGTGTCTTTATGGTAGAGTGATTTATATTCCCCTGGGTATACACCCAGTAATGGGACTGCTGGATCAAATGGTAATCCTGCTTTTAGCGCTTTGAGGAATCGCCATACTGCTTTCCACATGGCTGAACTAATTTACACTCCCACCAACAGTGTGTAAGTGTTCCCTTTTCTCTGCAACCTCAGCACCTGTTATTTTTTGACCTTTTAATAAGAGCCATTCTGACTGGTGTGAGATGATTTTGATTTGCATTTCTCTAATGATCAGTGATATCAAGCTTTTTTTCACATGCTTGTGGGTCACAGGTATGTCTTCTTTTGAAAAGTGTCTGTTCATGTCTTTTGCTCACTTTTTAATGGGGTTGTTTTTCTCTTGTAAATTTATTTAAGTTCCTTATAGATGCTGTATATTAGACCTTTGTCAAGTGTATGTATAGTTAGCAAATATTTTCTCCCATTCTACAGGTTGCCTGTTTACTTTGCTGACAGTTTCTTTTGCTGTGCAGAAGCTCTTAAGCTTAATTAGATCCCACTTGTCAATTTTTGCTTTTGCTGCGATTGCTTTTGATGTCTCTGTCATAAAATGTTTGCCCATTCTTATGTTCTGGATGGTATTACCTAGGTTGTCTGCCAGGGTTTAGAGTTTTCGGTTTTACATTTAAGTCTTTAATTCACCTTGAGTTCATTTTTATATGTGGTGTAAGGGGTCCAGCTCCAATCTTCTGCATATGGCTAGCCAGTTATCCCAGCATCATTTAACTGGTTAGATTTATTTTAGGTTTGCTAGTACATGTGAAGGTTTGTTACATAGATAAACACATGTCATAGGGGTTCGTTGTACATATTATTACATCACCTAGGTATTAAGCTCAGTACCCAATAGTTATCTTTTCTGCCTCTCTACCTCATATAACCCTCCCCGCTCAAGCAGACCTCAGTGTCTGTTGTTTCGTTCTTTGTGTTCACAAGTTCTTATCCTTTAACTCCATCATATAAGGGAGAACATGCAGTACCTGGCTTTCTGTTCCTGTTCCTTTAGTTTGCTAAAGAAGATAGCCTCCAGCTCCATCTATGTTCTCACAAAAGACATGATCTAGTTCTTTTTTATGGCTGTACAATACTCCATGGTGTATATGTACCACATTTTCCTTTCCTCAGTGTGTCATTGATGAGCATTTAGGTTTATTCCATATCTTTGCTATCGTGAACAGTCCAGTACAATTTAATGAATATAGTCTTTTTGCCATTGCTTGTTTTTGTCAGCTTTGTCGAAGACCAGATGGTTGTAGGTATGCAGCCTTATTTCCGAGCTCTCTATTCTGTTCCATTGGTCTATGTGTCTGTTTTTCTACAGGTACCATACTGTTTTTGTTACTGTAACCCTGCAGCGTAGTTTGAAGTCAAGGCAGGTAACATGATGCCTCCAGCTTTGTTCTTTTTGCTTAGGATAGCTTTGGCTGCTAGGCTCTTTTTTGGTTCCACATGTATTTTAAAATAGTTTTTTCTAGTTATGTGAAGAATACTGAGAGTAGTTTGATAGAAACAGCAATGAATCTGTAAATTGCTTTGGGCAGTACAGCCATTTCAATGATACTGATTCTTCCTATCCACGAACATGGGAGGTTTTTCCATTTGTTTGCATCTTCTCTGATTTCTTTGAGCAGTGTTTTATAATTCTGACTACATAGATCTTTCACCTCCCTAGTTAGCTATATTCCTAGGTATCTTTTCTCTTTTTGTGGCAATTGTGAATGACACTGCCTTCCTGATGTAGCTCTTGGCTTGGCTGTTTTTGGTGAATAGGAATGCCAGTGATATTTGTACATTGATTTTGCATCCTTAAACTTGGCTGAAGTTGTTTATCAGCTGAAGAAGCTTTTGGGTCAAGGTTACAGGGTTTTCTAGATATAGAATCATGCTGACTGTTAACAAAGATAGTTTGACTTCCTCTCTTCCTATTTGGATTCCCTTTATTTCTTTCTCTTGCCTTCCTTCTCATTGCTCTGGCTAAGACTTCCAATACTATGTTGAAAAGGAGTGGTGAGAGACGGCATCTTTGTCTTGTTCTGGTTTTCAAGAGGAATGCTTCCAGCTTTTGCCCATTCAATATAATGTTGACTGTGGGTTTGTCACAGACGGCTCTTATTATTTTCAGGAATATTCCTTCAATATCTAGTTTATTGAGAGTTTTTAACATGAATGGGGTGTCAAATCTTACCGAAAGCCTTTTCTGCAACTATTGAAATAATTATGTGGTTTTTGTCTTTAGTTCTGTTTATGTGATGAATCACATTTATTGATTTGCATATATTGAGTCAATCTTGCGTCCTGGACTTGAAGCCTTCTCGATGGTGGTGAATTGGCTTTTTGATGTGCTATTGGATTCAGTTTGTAAGTATATTGCACAGAATTTTTACATCAATGTTCATCAAGGATACTGGCCTGAAGTTTTCTTTTTTGTTGTGTCTCTACTAGGTTTTGCTTACAGGATGATGCTAGCATTGTAGAACGAGCTGGGGAAGCATCCCTCCTTAATTTTTTGGAGTAGTTTCAGTAAGAATAATACCAACTCTTCTTTGTACATCTGGTAGAATTCAGCTGTGAATCCATCAGGTTCTGGGCTTTTTATCGTTGGTAGGCTATTTATTACTGAATGAATTTTGGAGCTTGTTATGGGTCTATTCAGGGAATCAATTTCTTCCAGTCTTGGGAGGGTGTATGTGTCCAGAAATTTATCCATCTCTTCTAGGTTTTCTAGTTTATGTGCATAGAGGTATTCATAGTAATCTCTGGTGGTTATTTTTATCTCTGTGGGGTCAGTGGTAACATTCTTTTTCATCATTTCTAATTGTGTTTATTTGGATATTCTCTCTTTCCTTATTAGTCTAGCTAGTGACTTATTAATTTTTTCAAAAAACTAACTCTTGGACTCATTGATCTTTTGAAGGGTTTTTGTGTCTCAATTTCCTTCAGTTTAGCTCTGATTTTGGTTATTTTTGTCTTCTGTTAGCTTTGGGGTTGATTTGTTCTTGCTTCTCCAATTTTTTCAATTGTAGTGTTAAGCTGTTAATTTGATATCTTTCTAACTTTTCAATGTGGGCATTTAGTGCTATGAATTTTCCTCTTGACACTGGCTTAGCTGCATCCCAGAGATTCTTATATGTTGTACTTTTGTTCTCATTAGTTTCAAAGAACTTACTGCTTTTCGCCTTAATTTCATTACCTACCCAGGAAGTCATTCAGTAGCATGCTGTTTAATTTCCATGTAATTGCATGGTTTTGAGAATTTTCTTAGTCTTGACTTCTATTTGTATTGCACTGTGGTCCAAGAGTGTGTTTGGTATGATTTTGGTTCATTTGCATTTGCTGAGGATTGTTTTATATCCAATTATGTGATTGCTTTTGGAGTACGTTCCATGTGGAGATGAGAAGAATGTACATTCTGTTGTTTTAAGGTGCAAAGTTCTATAGAGGCCTATCAGATCCATTTGATCTAATGTTGAGTTCAGGTCCTAAGTATCTTTAATTTTCTGCCTTGATGACTTGTCTAATACTGTCAGTGGAGTATTGAAGTCTCCCACTATTATTGTGTGGGAGTTTATATCTTTTTGTAGGTCTCTAAAAACTTGCTTGATAAATCTGGGTGCTCCTGTGTTGGGTGCATATATATTTAGGATAGTTAGGTTTTGCTCGATTGAACCCTTTACTAGTAATGCCCTTCTTTAATTTTTTTTTTTTTTTAAATCTTTGTTGGTTTGAAGTCTGTTTTGTCTGAAATTAGGATACTAAGCCCTAGGCTTCTTGTTTTATTTATTTATTTATTTATTTATTTATTTGGTTTTCTGTTTGTTTGGTAGATTCTCCTCCATCCCTTTATTTTCAGCCTATGGGTGTCATTACGTGTGAGGTGAGTCTCTTGAAGATAGCATACCACTGGGTCTTGCTTTTTTATCCAGTTTGTTGCTCTGTGCCTTTTAAGTGGGGCAATTAACCTGTTTAGATTGAAGGTTAGTATTAATATGTGTGGATTTGATCCTGTCATTTTGTTGTTAGCTGGTTATTATGTTGGCTTGTTTGTGTGGTTGTCTTATAGCATCACTAGTCTGTGTGTTTAAGAGTGTTTTTGAATTAGCTGGTAGTGGTCTTTCCTTTCTATATTTAGCGCTCTTTTCAAGATCTCTCATAAAGCAGGCCTGATGGTTAACGAACACCCTCAACATTTGCTTGTCTGAAAAGGATCTTTTTTTTTTTTTTTTTTTTTTTTGAGACAGAGTCTCACTCTTTCATCCAGGCTGGAATGCAGTGGCATGAACTTGGCTCACTGCAACCTCCACTCCTGGGTTCAAGTGATTCTCCTGCCTCAGCCTCCTGAGTAGCTGGAACTACAGCTGCCTGCCACCACGGCCAGCTAATCTTCTTTTTTTTTTTTTTTTTTTTTTTTTGTAATTTTAGTAGAGACAGGTTTCACCATATTGGCCAGGCTGGTCTTGAACTCCTGACCTTGTGATCCACCCACCTCAGCCTCCTAAAGTGTTGGGATTACAGGAGTGAGCCAGCTAGAAATGAAATTCTTTGTTGAAGAATTTTTTCTTTAAGAATGTTGTAGGCCCTCCTCAATCTCTTCTGGCTTGTAGGTTTCAGCTGAGAGATCTGCCGTTAGCCTGATGGGGTTGCCTTTGCAGGTGACCTACCTTTAACATTTTTTCTTTCGTTTCAATCTTGGAAAATCTGATGATTATGCATCTTGGGGATGATCTTCTTGTGTAGAGTCTTTCAGGAGTTCTCTGCATTTCCTGAATTTGACTGTTGGCCTCTCTAGCAAAGCTAGGGAAGTTTTCATGGATAATATCCTAAAATATGTTCTCTAAGTCATATGCTTTCTCTCCCTCCCTTTCAAAGATGCCAATGATTCATAGATTTAGTCTCTTCACATAATCCCATACTTCTCGGAGATTTTGTTCATTCCTTTTTATTCTCTTTTATTTTTGTCTATCTTATTTCAGATAGCCAGTCTTCAAGATCTGAGATTCTTTCCTCAGCATGGTTTATTCTGTTGTTAATACTTGTGATTGCACTGTAAAATTCTTATATTGTGTTATTCAGCTCTGTCAAATTAATTAGGTTCTTTTTTATACCAGCAATTTTGTCCTTCAATTCCTGTATTGTTTTATTGTGATTCTTAGTTTCCTTGGATTGGATTTTTCTGTACACCTGAATCTCAATGATATTCATTCCTATCCATGTTCTGAATTCTACTTCTGTCATTTCAGACAGTTCAGCCTCATTAAGAATTCTTGTTGCAGAAGTGGCACAGTCACTTGCAGGACACTCTGGCCATTTGAGTTACTGGAGTTCTTGTGTTGGTTCTTTCTCATCTCTGCATACGGGTGTTCCTTTAACTGCAGTGTAGATTAAGTAGTCAATAGACTTCTCTTTTGGACATTTTCACAGGGTCAAGGCTTTGTGCAGGATCTTTATTTTATAGAAGCTGATTTCTTGTCTTTGGTTTCAGAGAGGGTACGTCAGAGAGGTATTTTTGGTGTTGAAGTTCTGGGGTGTGATCCAGCAGGTGGCACTTAGGTGTACTGATCAGTTGGCAGACTCTTGCTCAGATGGGTAGCTCCACAATTTCCTCACAATTGCAGTCATGCTCCCTCTCAATGCTCTGAAAGCATAGGTTCCTCCTCCCTTGAGTGCTGGCTGTAGATTCCAGCTTTGTACTCCTGGGCTGCCCACTGCAGTTCAAGGGTGACCTCAGGGTTTATGTTCCTTTCTCAACAAATTCCCTGAGCGGGGGAGATTCCCCTGCCTCTGTGTCGCTTCTGGGTGGGCCTTCATCCTGTCTTGCTTTTCTCCATTCTCCATGGGTAGAGTTTTTTCCTTCATTAGTCTTGATGCATGTACTTGAATGATTCAACTATTTACTCACCCCTTCCATTCCTCCCTGTGAGAACCACACATATTAGCTGCTTCTAGTCAGCCATCTTGGTGACCACCCCCCAACAACGTGTTTTACAATTAAGAAATATACTTCTAAATAATCAATGAATTGAAGAAGTAATCACAGTGGCAATCAACAAAATCAAAATTTTAGTGAAATGATAATGAAATACTGTAAGAACTGAGGTAAGCAAAGAAAATGCATAGCTATAAAAGACAGGAAAATCAAACAGCTAATCATCCATTTCAAAAAATCTGAAACAGCAGTGGAGAAGTTCAGGACTGCCACCCCAAAATACACTGCTATGGAACATTGATTATTTTGAGCTAAAGGTACTCTGACCTTCCTTTTTCTTCCTGAAAGCAGGAGATGAAACTCTCATGTGAAAAGTGCCCTCCTTGTGCCAGAGGAAAGACATTTTTAACACCAGTCATGAAAAATCAAGACCAAGAGAAATCTGTATACATAAACCTTAATAAACTAACCTTACCTTCCTAGCTTCTTCTCCACAATTAACTGTTCTACTCAAAACTCCATATTCTTGTTACATTTTCACAATCTAATGCTCTTTGTCCTTCCTAGTATTATAAATATTCAGCTCTAACTGCTTTATTGTGTCTTTTTCTGGCATAAGACAGACGTTATAACCAGAGAAAAGCATATGACCCTAGGAGGGTGGAGGAAACTTTGCTTCCCTAAAGCAGCAAACCCCAAAAAAGTAAAAGAAAGGAAACAAAGAGTAGTAATAAATGTCAAAGAACACTAAAACACAAAAGAGAAAATGCCAAAAGTTAGTTCTTTGAAAATAATGCAATTAATGAATACCAAGTGAGATTTAACAAAGAAAAAAACAGATAGCATAAATAACCAATAATACAGTTGATGAAGAAAACATAACAAATCCTCTGACCATTAAAAATATCCTAAAAGCAAATTACAAACAACTCAATACCAATAAACTTGAACATTTACTAGAAAAGTTTTAGTAAAATCCAACTTACTGAGAAATCCTAGAAAAATCCAACTTATTGAAACTTCCACAAGAAACAAAATCAGAATAGTCCTACTGGATGCATAATTTAAAATCTTCCAAAGAATAAAATTACTGTCCTAGATTATTATACCTTATTAGTGAATTTTACCCAACAGTGGGGGCAGGGAGGTGGGAGACACATAGAAATTTCTTTCTTTTCTTTTTTTTTTTTTTTTTGAGACAGAGCCTTGCTCTGTTTCCCAGGCTGGAGTGCAGTGGTGCGATTTCGGGTCACTGCAAGTTCCGTCTCCTGGGTTCACGTCATCCTCCTGCCTCAGCCTCCCGAGTAGCTGGGACTACAGGTGCCTGCCACCACGCCTGGGTAATTTTTTGTATTTTTAGTAGAGACGGGGTTTCACCATGTTAATCAGGATGGTCTCCATCTCCTGACCTCATCATGATTCACCTGCCTCAGCCTCCCAAAGTGCTGGGATTACAAGCGTAAGTGAGCCACCGTGCCCAGTCCAGAAATTCATTTAACTCTTATTTTAAGTTCAGGGGTACATGTGCAGGTTAGTTATACAGGTAAACTCATGTCACAAAGGTTTGTTGTATAGAGTATTTTGTCACTCTAGTATTAAGTCTAGTACCCATTACTTATTACTCCTGATCCTCTTCTTCCTCATACCCTCCACCCTCTGGTAGGCCCCAGTGTCTGTTGTTCCCCTCTATGTGTCCATGGACACATAAAAATCTTACACAGATTTTTCTAGGAAAGTGAAAAGTACAGTACAGAACATTAACCAAGTAGTATATAACTGTGATATAAAACTAGACAAGGACATTTGAAGACAGAGAAATTATAATTCATTGCTGAAAGTCAAAATCCTAAACAGAATAGATAAAGACCAAATCTGGTGACATATAAAACAGAGCACCAACATATCAGGTTTGGTTTATCCATTCAAAAAAATATATATTAATCGATATAACTGAGTACATTTAATAAAGAAGTTTATATGTTCATTGTAATAGACAACGAAAAAACATTTCATACAACTTATACCCACTTATGATAAAAACTCTTAGCAAACTGAATAGAAGGAAATCTCTCTAATCAAAACCTACAGAACACATCACTCAGTGGTGAAATATTCAAAGTTTTCTCTTTGTGACAAGGTATCCTATTAATATTTCCATTCAACCTCATACAAGAGATCTTAACCAGTGTGATACAGTAAGAAAAAATAAAAACTATAAGGATTAAAAATGGGGGTGGGAAGCTATCTATATCTACAGATAATGTAATTTTACATAAAATATCCAAAAGGATATGCAGATTATTAGAATTAATAAGTGTGAATAGCAAGATTACTGCATATAAAGGTCAATATACAAAAATCAACCGCATGCATATGCAATGGCTCATGTAATCCCAGCACTTAGGGAAGCAGAGGCAGCAGGACCACCTGAGCCCAGGAGTTTGAGACCAGCCTGGGCAACAGAGTGAGAAATCCTTCTCCACAAAAAGAAAAAAAAAAAATCAACAACACTCCTATGTATCAGTGACGGTCAGAAAATGATTTTTAAAAGATAAATTTATAATTACACAAAAAAGTACCAAATACTTAGATATAAATCTAATAGAAATGTGAAAAACTTCTGCAAGACAAAAAGCTATAAAATATTAATTAAAAAATTAAAGTTCTAAATAAATAGAGCAATATACTATGGTCTAGAATGAATTTTTTTAATGTCTATTTTTCTCAAATTAATTTATATATTCAGCAAAGTTAAAATCAAAATCTCAACAGACATTTTGGTAACTAGACACATTGATTTTATAATTAAGACATAAATGTAAGTGTCCAGAGTATCTCTCAATAGATTTTGAAAAAGAAGCATAACATAGGAGGACTTTGTATAAAGCTACAGTAATGAAGACAGTATGATACAGACTAAATATATTCAAACATCAAAAGAACAAAGAGTCTAGAAACAAACCTACAATATGTATGAACACTTGAATTTATGAAGTAGCATAGATAATGGAAGAAAATAATGCTTTCAATAAACTAAGTCAATTAAGTATCCATATAAAAGGGAAAAAAAACAAAGTTCTCCCTCACAGTATACACAGAAACCAAGTCCAGTTGGATTACATATCTAAACGTGAAAGGCAAAACACAACTTTAAAAGGATATAGGAGAATATCCAAATAACCCTGGAGTATGAAACGATTTCTTAAACAGAAAGCACTAACCGTTAAGAACAAAAACTGATAAGGAGATTGACTAATTAAAAGGGACTTCCATTTATCAAAAGACATCATAAAGTCAGTGAAAAAGCAAACAGCAGTGTGGAAGAGAGTGGCCACAGTTATAACAGAAACATAATCAGATTATTTAAAATTCGTATATATCAGTAAGACATATGGTTTGGTTTTGGTTCTGATTCTGACTTGGCTTAAATTGCTTGACGAACAGGTGAGCCTTTAACACCACTTTGGTTTTAGTTTTTATTTTGATTTAGTGTGAATTAGATGAGTGAGTGACCTTTTACCCTTTCCTTCTTGTAGTGTGAATGCTGTTTTGTCTCAAGAGAAAAATAGGTCAGACACAAAGTAAGCCCACTCCGCTAGGAACTGTGTTAAAAAATTTCAAAAAGAAAAAAGGAAAGTCATCAAATTATCAAAACTTACTCTACTAAGTGCATGTTACAGAACCTTAAGAAATGTTTTGCAGGAAATTATAGAGTTACGTTAATCCCTTAGAGGTGAAGATCTCTGTGTGAATTAGAACTGCCCTCTTTTGGTGTAGGATGGCCCACCAAAGGAACTATAGACAAGGAACAATTGGCCATGTATTTAAGGTGGTGACAGGGGTTGGAGGACAGCCAGCGTACCTAGATCAAATTCCTTTATATTGACTCAAGGTTAAATATAGACAAAACCAGCATAAATTTAGCCCTGTTTAACAGCTTCTTGCAAAAAAGCCAAAAGTAAAAGTAAGAGCAGCTTCACCAGTAGACACACAGAGTTTAAAAAGGGAGTCCCAGAAACAAAGCAAGAGAAGCCAGTTTTGCAGGAGCCGCCAGAGATAACAGAAATTCTTTCTCCATATGTCCCAGCCTACTCCGCTTTACCGAGGCCAACACCCCCTCAGAAACGAGATTCAGGAGCTAACACGCCCCAGGTCTCACCTCGAAGGGGAGGATCAGAGCCTCCAGAGGCCAAGGAAGAAAGTCAACATAGTCAAGTGCGCCGTCTCAGATCTGGTCTTGCTGGAGCTATGCAAATGCCTCTTAGGGAGACGCTAGGACTATATACTGATTCTCAGTAGCCTCAGGGTTAAATGGGGTGTAAAGCCGGAATGCTTTATAGAGTCTCTTATAAAACTGACTTAGGCTTTTGTCAGCTCCTTGAAGCATTCCTGGAATCTTTTTTTGTATTACTTGCTTTTTTCTACCAACTCTTAGCCTCTGCAGAAGTGCTTCTCAGGCTGTGCAGCAATGGCCAAGATCAAAGCTGAAGATCTTCGCAGGAAGGAGGAGGAGGAGTTGCTGAAACAGCTGGACGACCTGAAGGTGGAACTGTCCCAGCTACGCGTCGCCAAAGTGACAGGCGGTGCGGCCTCCAAGCTCTCTAAGATAGGAGTCATCCGCAAATCCATCCCCCGTGTTCTCACAGTTATTAACCAGACTCAGAAAGAAAACCTCAGGAAATTCTACAAGGGCAAGAAGTACAAGCCCCTGGACCTGCGGCCTAAGACGACAGCGCCATGCGCCACAGGCTCAACAAGCATGAGGAGAACCTGAAGACCAAGAAGCAGCAGCGGAAGGAGCGGTTGTACCCGCTGCGGCAGTACGTGGTCAAGGCCTGAGTGGCCCATTGTCAATGAAGCACAGCTGGCTGAGAAAAAAAAAAAAAAGTGCTTCTTGGTACCTCTGCAAACGCTGAAGCTGAGTTGCATTCTCTGGGTGTTTTTTTCCCCTTTTTCCTAGAGTTTAACAGGCTCTTTTCTTTATATAATTTTCCATGCATAGACTAGTCAGCTGCTGGTGTGACTAGAGCAGGGCTTGTTGTCTCCTCAAGCTTCAGCCGTGCGTAGACTGTTCAGCCTCCGGAGTGACCAGAACAGGGCTGTTGTCCTCACCCAATAGAAAAAGTGAGGAAAAGACTTGAACAGGCTTTTCATAAAAGAGGATACTCACGTGGCCAATAAGCACAGAAAACAGCGCTCTGAAACCATAGAGATACTAGTACAAACCCACGAAAATGACTGAAATTAACAAGACTTACAATACCAAGGTTGGTAAACATAGAAGAAGAATAAAAACTCACACAGTGATGTCTGGGAGTAGCAAGTTAGTACAATCACTTTGGGAAAACCGTTTGGCCCACCAGGTCCTACCTCCAACATTGGAGATCACAATGTGGAGGGCACAAACATCTAAACCATATCATTCTGCTGGTGCCACAAACCTCATGTCCTACTCACACTGCAAAATACAATCATCCCTCCCCAATAGTCTCCCAAAGTCTTAAGTCATGTCAACGTCAACTCAATCAAAAGTCCAAAGTCTCATCCAAGACTCAAGTCAAATTCCTTCCACCTATGAGCCTGTAAAATCAAAACAAGTAACCTGATACATCAAAACAAGATACATTGGTGGTTCAGGTATTAATCGGCCAAAAGAAAGAGGCAACAGGCCACAAGCAAGTCCAAAACCCAGCAGGGCAGACGTTAAACCTTAAACTCCAATATAATCCTTGACTTCATGTCCAGCAACCTTGTGTGAGGGGTGGGCTCCCAAGGCCTTGGGCAGCTCCACCCCTGTGGCTTTGCAGGGTACAGCTCCCACGGCTGCTCTCACACGTTGGACCTGAGTGCCGGACCTGAGTGCCTGCAGTTTTTCTAGGCTCAGGGTACAAGTTAACAGTAGATCTACCATTCTGGTGTCTGGAGGGTAGTGGCCCACTTTCCATAGTTCCACTAGGCAGTGCCCTAGAGGGAACTCTGTGTGGGAACTCCAACCCCACATTTCCCCTCCACACTGCCCTAATAGAGGTTCTCTGTGAGGACTCCACCCCTGAGGCAGGCTTAGCCTGGGCACCCAGGCTTTCTCATACATCCTCTGAAATCTAGGGGGAAGCTGCCAAGCATCCTTCGTACTTGCCCTCTTAACACCACGTGGAAGCCACTAAAGCTTATGTCTTGCACCCTCCAGAGAAGCAGCCCAAGCTGTACCTGGACCTTTTGAGCCAAGACTGGGGCTGGAGCTGGAGCAGCTAGGATGTGGGAGGAGTGTCCTGATGCTGAGCAGGACAGTGGCACCCTGGGCCAGGTCCCTGAAATCATTCTTCCCTTCTAGGCCTCTGGGCCTGTGATGGGAGAGGCTGCTTCTAAGATCTCTGGAAAAGGCTTCCAAGGTCTTTTTCCCATTGTCTTAGATATTAGCACTTGGTTCCCTTTTGGTCATGCTAATCGCTCTAGCAAGTGATTGCTCCACTGGCTGCTTGGATTCTTTCTCTATCACAGGGCCAAACTCCAAATTTTCCAAATTTTTATGCTCTGCTACCCTTTTAAATAAGTTCCATCTTTAAGTCATTTCTTTGTTCCTGTACTTCATCACAGGCTGTTAGAAGCAGCCAAGCCATGCTTTGAATGCTGAGAAATATTTTCCACCAGATACCCTAAGTCATCACTCTTAAGTTCGACCTTCCACAGAACCCTAGGATTTGGCCACAATGCAGTCAAGCTCTTTGCTAGGTTGCAGAAGGGTGACCTTTACTCCAATTCCCATCAAGTTCCTCATTTCCATCTAAGAACTCATCAGGCTAGTCTTCACTGTCCATATTTCTATCAGTATTTGGGTCACAACCGTTTATCCAGTCTCTAAGAAATTCCAAACTTTCCCTCGTCGTCTTGTCTTCTTCTGAGCCCACCAAACACTTCCAATCACAGCCCGTTACCCAGTTCCAAAGCTACTTCCACATCTTCAGGTATCTTTACAGCAATGCCCCATTCCTCAGTACCAATTTTTTGTATTAGACTGTTCTTGCAGTGCTATAAATACATATCTGAATCTGGGTAATTTATAAAGAAAATATGTTTATTTTGGCTCATGGTTCCGCAGGCTGTACAGGAAGAATGGTGACCACATCTGCTTTTGGTGAGGGCCTCGGGAAGGTTACATCATGGGGAAGGCAAAGCGGAGCAGCATATCACATGGTGAGTAAGGGAATGGGGTTAGAGGGAATGTCCCAGACTCTTTTAAACAACCAAATCTGCATGAACTGAGCAAGAACTCACTCATCACCAAGGAGATGGTGCTAAGCCATTCACGAGGAATCTGCCCCCGTGATCCAATCACTTTCTACCAGACTCCACTTCCAACACTGGGAATCACATTTCAACATGAGATTTGGAGGGTACAAACATCCAAACCATATCAGCACAGAAGGAGCTTATTTAGTAAAACCACCAGAAACAAGAACAGCAGTTTCCCCTCTCACCTACCTCCCACAAACCGTCCTATAAAATATCTCAGAGACCAGAGATTATAACAACTTTGAATAAAAGGCTACAAGACCCAAAATAATGGTAACTTAATTGTTTTGAAAGCTTTGTTACAAATTTGCATAAATACTCTAAATGCCTTTAAGTGAATGAATGAACCTAAAAATGTATATTGATATCACACTAGTTATTTAAAAAAAAAAAAAAAAAGAAACAAGAGCATATGGATTCTATTTCTTATCTAGTGCAGTTCTTTCTTCCTTTGCACGCGAAGTACTTCTAGTACAGAACTGGTCACACTGTATTTCTAAATATTTATCTATCTGCCTCCCCTCATTAGATCCAAGGCTACACGATGAAAATCAGTTTACACAAATTAATGTGAGCCTGGTATGTGTCAAGCACTACATTACTTTATGGAGAATCAAAGTGTACAACACACACATGATTTATGACCTCCATGGACCTTACATAAGGTTACAGGATGCTTCTCATAGGAAGTGATGTTTAAGTTGAGACCTAAAGGTTAACTGGCAGTTAGCTAAACAAAGTATGGCAAGAAACACATCCCAAGCAGAGAATACAAGTAAGTCATAAGGTGGGAGGTCGCTCCTATATTCTTTATTTCCACTAGCACTACACATTGCATAGTAAATATATTCCATTAGTGATAATGAGATGATGGGAAAAAGTGTGACAAGATGGAGGAATGAAAGAAAAAAAAAATTAAGTCAATATAGGAGCAGGCCTATTATATCCAAGGTTCTGTGTTTTAGATTGACAATTCACACTTAAATATGCTATTTAATTAGGCCTTTATAAAAATGAAAAATAACCACCAACCAAGGGTCCACCCAGTAGCTGCTTCCCATGACACTCTAAAGTATTGTGGAAGAGAAGCAATTTCAGCAGGTAAAATTTTGACATTCCTCTGCTCTACAAGAAAGTGCTCAAAAGAATAATGTATCAGATAGAAAGAGCAAAGTATTTATTTCCATCACCTTACTTATCCAGCCATTTTCTTCCTAAAAGCACTTCTTGTATTTTAAGAATCCAACAGCAAGGTCCAAATCTTTCTTACACCCACTAACTCATCACTCAGCATAGTGTGAATAATAATACTCTCAACTGTTCAAAACACATACCTTGGGTTTTCACAACAGTCAAAACCCAATTCCTAATTATACAAACATATTGTGACTATAAAGGGACGTAAATAACAAGACTAATGTTTCTCTCTAGCAAAGTAAGTGTATTAAAAAGTGATGTATGCTCTGTGGAGAAACTGGAACTTGTGTGCCCTGCAGGTGGGAATGTAAAATGGTACAGCCACGTGGAAAACAGTATGACGGTTCCTCAAAAGATTAAAGAACAGAATTACTAGATGATCCAGCAATTCCACTTCTAGGTAAGCAAACAAAAGAACTGAAAGTAGAGTCTTGAAGAGATATTTGTAAACCCATGTTCACAGCAGAATTATTCATAGTAACTAAAATGTGGAAGGAACCCATAAACAAGTGAATGCGTAAGCAAAATGTGGTATACACATACAATGGAATATTGTTCAGCCTTTAAAAGGAAGGAAATTCTGACATATGCTACACCATCAATGGACATTGAGGACATTATGCTAAATGAAATAAGCCAGTCACAAAAAGGCAAATACTCTATGATTCCACTTTTATGATGTCTCTACAACAGCCAAAATTGTAGAGACAGAAAGTAGAATGATGATCGCCAGGGGACAGGAAGAGGGGAGAATGGACAGTTATTGTTTAATGGACATATAGTTTCAATTCTGCAAGATAAAGAGTTCTGGAAATGGATGATACTGATGTTTGTACAATATAAATATACATAATACCAATGAACTTTACATTGAAGAATGGTTAAGATGATTTAAGATGATTTATTTTACCATAATAAAATAATTGGGAAAAAAAGTAAAATTTTTCTGTCTAGAAATACACAATTAGAGATCAGATTGAGGACGTATCAACTTGCCTCAAACACAACAAATTGGTCTGGTGCCATTCAGAATGAAATCAATTATAACGCTGCGATCCCCTTCCATGATGTGCTGGTTATTCACATTGAGTCACTTAAAATTAATGATCTCATCTCATTTGTGAATAAATGAACCTGTCTTTCCTTCTAATAGGTTAATCTTTGAAGTAAACTAGACTACAAGAACAACTCATGAATTAACTAGTTCTAGAACTCAAAGTTTTAAAAGAGAAAAAAGGTGCTTCAATAAAATCCAAAAAATGAAAAAACAAAAAGTCATATGGTACTATGGTTTAGATATGGTTTGTCTGTCCCTACCAAATCTCATTTTGAAATTTGATCCCTAGTGGGGTAGTGCTGATAGGTGGCCCCAGTGGGAGGTCTTAGGATCATGGGGACAGATTCCTCATGAATATCTTGGTGCCATTCTCTCAGTAGTCAGTTCTCACTCTGGGAAGATGGAATGAGTTCTCAAGGGAACAAGTCAGTTCCCAGTAAAGTGTGTTGCTATAAAGCCAGGACACCCTTTAGGTTTGGTATCTCTTCACATGTGCCTGCTTTCCCTTTGACCTTCTCTGTCATTTCTGATGTGGCACCAAAGCTCTCACCAGAAGCTGAGCAGATGTCAATGCCATGCTTCTTGTACAGCCTGAAGGATAATGAACTAAACAAACCAAATCTTTTCTCTATAAATCACCAAGCCTCAAGTATTCTTTTATAGCAACACAAAATGAACTAAGACATATAACAGATAGACAAGGTCCTAAGCCAGTAGTATTTAAAGTACTAAAACATAGCAAATTCCTATCTTTATTTATTTATTTAGAGGTAAGATGTCACTGCCACCCAGATTGGAGTGCAATGGCATGATCTCAGCTCACCGTGAATGAGCTCAAGTGATCCTCCTACCTCAGCCCGCCAAGTAGCTGCGACTACAAGTGCATACCACCACGCCTGACTAATTTTTGTATTTTTTGTAGGGACGGGGTCTTGCCCTGTTTCCCCGACTAGTCTTTAACTCCTGGGATAAAGTGATCTGTCCGCCTCAGCTTCCCAAAGTGATAGGATTACAGACATGAGCCACCATGCCCAGCCTGGTTCCTATCTAGAATTTCCAGTAAGAAATTGTTATTTCTACTGTGTTAACCAGTATTATCTGCTCAAAAATTAACCATAAACTTATTTTTATATTTTTTAGAGGAAAACAAAATTTAAAGGGCAGTAAGGAAGGAGAGTTTACTGTTTTGTTCTTTCCACATTTCTAAAGTATTCCTCTTCCCTGAAACCAAAGCTAATGGAAGAATAGGGTAGAGTTCACAGAGAACGTAGCAGCTATCCATAGAGTCAAAGGGAAAATTTAGGGCCCTTAAACAACAGGTATTTTATAAAAAGCCAATTCCTCACTGCTATGAACTTGAATATTTATGTCATCTCCAGTATTTGTGTCTTCTCCAAGATTCACATGTTGAAATCCTAATCAATCCCCAATGTGATGACATGTGGAGATAGGGCCTTGGGGAGGTAATCATGTCATGAGGGTGGAGCACTCATGCTGGGATTAGTGCCCTTATAAGAAGAGATACAAAAGAGCTTGTTTCCCCTCTCGGTTTCCACCATGTGAGGACTCAGCAAGATGATAACTGTCTGCAAGCCAGGAAGAGGGCCCTCACTGGAACCTGACCATGCTGGCACCCTGCTCTCAGACTTTCCAACCCCCAGAAACGTAGAAAATAAATGTGTTGTTTAAGCCATCTAGTCTATAGTATTTTGTTACAGCAGCCCAAGCAGACTTAGACATCCATGTACTCACTTCCAAGAAAAAGAAAACTTAAATAGCATTAAAGGCCAATATAACTCTTCATTTAACTCAAAAAAAAAACAAAGAAATCATGAATATCACAAATCTCAATGGCAAAGCATAACTTCACTTTAAAAGACTACTATGACTATAAAACAATATGGAAAACAGATTATACGTTAACTCTTTTAGAAAATGAAATACAGTATATAAGTACTGTGAATTAGAATCATTTAAAGTACATACATAAACAACAAAGAATGGAGGAAAGAGAAAAAATGGCACTAAGGTGAATAAATCCTTTAATATGTTGTTAACAGACTGTTCTCATAATGAACAAAATTGGAGATAAATAAGATATAGGAATAAAAATGTCCACAGGCACCAAACTATAATCCTAAATTAAAAACTGTCTATGAAAGCAATATAATAGCAGGCACAAAAATTTCATAGAAAAACTATGTACAAATTTAAGTCTTCAGAAGATTATAAGTTATTTGTTACGAGGTGATAATTTCAACTCTGCTGGCCTTTTAGCACCCTATAACTACCGACAGTACAACTAAAATTTTAACTAGGAAAACCAAATAAGAGTAGTAAGAGCAATTAAATTTTTTTTTAAATGGCCGGGCCTTTCCCAAATGCTTTCCATACACCATCACTGATCTTCACACAAATCTTGAAAAATGGGTATAATAATTGGAAAGTGCTGCTTTTGTTTTGAAAACACAGAAAGGACAACCTGGTATTATACACTTCCTGATACAAAGTATATACCACTGTGAAATTTTTTTTGGCAAAAAGAAAAAAGAAAAGAAAACAATTCATATCAATACTAGAGAGGTAATTACTTTTCTTTTTCTTTTTTTTGAGACAGAGTCTTGCTTTGTTGCCCAGGCTGGAGTGTAGTGGCACAATCCTGGCTCACTGCAATCTCCGCCTCCCAGGTTCAAGTGATTCTCCTGCCTCAGCCCCCCAAGTAGCTGGGATTACAGGTGCACACTACCACGCCCAGCTAATTTTTTTATTTTCAGTAGAGACGTGGTTTCATCATGTTGGCCAGACTGGTCTCGAACTCCTGACCTTAGGTGATCTGCCTGCCTTGGCCTCCCAAAGTGCTGGGATTACAAGCGTGAGCCACTGCACCCAGCCATAATGACAATTTTAAAAAACACATGGTGATCAATTTGCAAACTCCAGGCTGTGGTAAACTACAAAACAACTAGGCTTCTTTAACAAATAAACACAAAGGGGGGTAAAAACAGGCGAAACCTATGGCTTAAAAGATACTTGAGAGGCATACTAACCACTGAGGTGTATAGACCTTGTTTGAATCCTGATACAAATAAATTTTTAAAAATTTCTCAATCAGAATTATTTGAACATATGCTGGATATTTTATGTCATTAAGAAATTTTCCTGATATTTTAGAGGATAATATTTATACAGAGTTTATATATGAAAAAGAGTAAACAGAAAAATATACACATAAAGTAACACAATCTCTGAAAGTCCTTTTAAAAAAGTGAGGAAAAGGAGTATGCGATGTTTTTACCAGATATTTATTTGACATGACCATTACTTATGTAATAAGTCAAAGAATGTTCAAAACTAAATGTGAGATTAATTACTGGTGTGTGACACAGAATATATGTAATTTGGGGGAAGAGTAATATTCAGTATGCATAAATGGTAACACTGTAGATAGACATGCTCTGAACAACTGACAATTGATTTATCTGAACTTTAAAACGTCTACTCTCAAATTGGGGGGAAAAAACTTATGACCACAACAAAATTAACTGCAGATCAAATATTACAAATATTTTAACTTCAAATTATTGGAGAGAGGAACTGAAAATTGAATATTTATCTAATACATGAAGAAATAACTTATCTTTGAGGGAGCATAAAAAATAAAAATGTCCCCAAATGTAATAACATTTTAAACATTTACAAAAATAAAAACAAAAGGAAAACTACAAAGGTAAAAACTGTAATGTACAAAGAATCCACTCAATTATGTAAGATATTAAGACTTCATTTATTTCACTGAACTAATATTTTTGAATACCTACTACGTGCCAACCATTGTTCTAGGTGCTTATCCTTGAAGGGAGAGTTACTACAAAGGAGCACAGGAAAGTCTACTGGGGTGCTGGAAATAGTCTACATCTTCACTTGTGGTTACTTGGATACACACATAGGTAAGAGCTGTGGACTTCAGTGTAAGTTGTACATGAAAAGTTCATTTGTGTTGCTTTCCATTTCTGCTAACTGTTCTTATACACACTACTTCAATTTTAATTCACAGAACCTTGAAACAAATTTCTACATAGAGTACTACATTTATTATGACAGACGTTTTAAACAATCCAGGAGGAGAAAACAGATGTATACATTTAAAAAAATGTTTCCATTAATAGAAAATAATTGTATCAGTGGGTTCTATTTATTGATATATAGCACAAAAGTATTAATTGAACGCTTTTCAAATGTTTATTTCTCCATCAGCCACATACTTTATGCCGCCAGTTATGAATTTAATGATTTTCTCCCATATCAACATTTCTCAGTAGTCAGTGTACCAAATTCATAACTTTTGCTATGCACTACTAGCACAGTTACTTAATTTTTTTTACTGGCCTTTAACTTTGATTAGCCTCAACTAATAAAATCCATTAATTACTGGCTTAAGCCAAAAGTTGCATATTTTCTAATATATGATATATAACTGTAAAAATTACAAATGTTCATCAATGTACTAAAGTCATTTCATACAACCACACTGTCTCATCCTCATGAAATATACATCCTCAAGTCATTCACTTTTCCGGTCCTGATGTAGCATGAGGAGATACACAAATATTATAGTTGCTATCAGTAAATCTTTTTTTTTTTTTTTTTTTTTTTTGAGACAGGGTCTCCCTCTGTCACCCAGGCTAGTGCAGTGGCACAATCTCGGCTCACTGCAACCTCCGCCACCCGGGTTCCAGCAATTCTCCTGCCTCAGCCTCCCAAGTAGCTGGAATTACAGGCGTGCACCACCATGCCCAGTTAATTTTTGTATTTTTATAGAGACAGGGTTTCACCATGTTGGCCAGGCTGGTCTCCAACTCCTGACCTCAGGTGATCCACTCTCTTGGCCTCCCAAAAGGCTGGGATTACAGGTGCAAGCCACCACACCCGGCCAGTAAATCTCATTTTTAAGTCCATAGCTCTATTGAGAACTAGTTGTGGACCACTTTACATCTCTGGACCTCGGTTTCCTCATAAGTAAAATTATGAGGCTAAAATATCAATTATTGAGACTCCTTAAAATTCTAATATTGTACAATCTAACAGCCAGCAGTTTTACCTTCTATCTATATACTGCTGACATAATCACTGAAATGCAAAAGAATAGGTATATGGTACCACCCCAACTTTAAGGTCCATATTAGGACCTGTCTTTAGAGTAATAAATTAAGGAGGGTGGTGGGCTGGGTTTAGGGGGAAGCAACATGAGGCAACGTACAATAATCACAACCGATCAATAAAGTACATTAATTACAGTTTTCTAAGGTTTTTCAACTTCAATTAAAATATTTTTATCCTACCTAAACAGCAGAAATTCAGTTCTTCAAAAGAAAAATCAGTTCAAGTAGGAAACCAAAACAATATGTTAAATATTTTATTACAATTGAAATACACATATATCTCCAAATCTTTTGATGGAAGGCCTTATCATTGAGTATAAATCTGTCAACTAGAATTACTTATCTTCCTTGCTTAAACCACAGCTATAATACATGGGTCTGAGAGCTCTACGGGTAGTTCTTTAAAGTGAAGCAAAATTTAAAACATTTGTAAAGCCATCAGTTTGGAGAATCCTACATGTTCTAAATACTTTCCTAGCTTTTCTAGTTATCTAAATTATCTTATCTATACCAAGGCAAGCCCAGGGAAATGCCTACAAAAAACAGTGAGTTGCAATACAGAAGAGTCCTGAGCTTAGGGAACCCAAATATTTTATAATGGACAGCAAGAATGACTGCCTTTTCTTTTCCTAAGGAGGAAAACACTATCATTATCTTCCAAGGCTGCTCACTAGATAAACATTCTTGAAAAGACAGTCTAAAGTAACAGGCAGTCACTGCTTTACTTATAAGTTATGCAGAAAGGCAAGAAATCAATAAAGAGTTGTCTTCCAATTGTCTGTTTATCCCTGTCTACTTAACTGCTACCAAATACAAACCCCTGTAGCATTTCGCCTTTTAATATATAAGTATTATTGTTGGCCAGGCATGGTGGCTCACACCTGTAATCCCAGCACTTTGGGAAGCCTAGGCAGGCGGATCACAAGGTCAGGAGTTCAAGCCAGCCTGACCAACACGGTGAAATCCCATCTCTATTAAAAATACAAAAATTAGCTGGGCATGGTGGCGCATGCCTCTAATCTCAGCTACTCAGGATGCTGAGGCAGGAGTACTGCTTGAACTGGGACCCAGGAGGAGGAGGCTACAGTGAGCCAAGATCATGCCACTGCATTCCAGGCTGGGCTACAGAGCAAGACTCCATCTCTTAAAAAAAAAAGAAAAAGAAAAAAAAGGAGTATTATTAATAACAGAAGATGAAATTATGATTCACAAGCCATTTCTAAGAAACTTCACTCTTGTAAATGACAGTTAGTTGTAATTAGAATTTTTTCTATGTGCTTTTAGACAATGTGAACAATCCTTTTATAAATAAATCATGCCTTGTCGAATCCAGTCTTAATAACCAAATGCTTCTGCAATGAAGTTAATCATCACCCGAAACGCTTCGGAAATTAAACGAATCAAGTGAGTACTGTAGAAAGGGTACATCCTAAAAGTAAAAGATAGTTGTCGCATCAACATAGAAAGTCAAAAAAGACAAGGAAGTGTAATAGAATTTCACACACACACACACACACACACACACACACACACACAAAACGATACAGCTACAGCTATAGATATAGATAGCTACTAGGGAAGGCTGAGGTGGGACGATCACTTGAGCCCAGAAGACAGAGGTTGCGATGAGCTATAAAGGCACCACTACACTCCAGCCTGGGCAACAGAGGGAGACTCTGTCTCAAAAAAAATAAAAATAAGTAAAGTACAGCAACTTTAAAATTCCATCACATTTTTCACTTCTCCCAACCTCCTCTCAAGTTATAACACAATCTTATGCCAGAATGAACTAAGGAGACCAAAGTCCAAAACAGGGGTAGTGTGGTCTACCTCTGAAAAAGCAGTAAGAAGTTATTATGTCACTACTTCATTTCAATCTTAGTTTTTTTTAACTATGCCAAAGCTAAAATACCATTATGAATTTCAAATGTGAGAAACATTAAGGATTCTAAACTGTTTCTTATACTAAGGGTTTCTGACTAGGAACAACAATTTTTTAAAGCGTTATGAACTAACAATCAGAAACTGAACTAGGATATTAAGGAGCATACTACAAGGAAAATACAAGACAATGCTGAAGCTTCAGAAAAATAAATTTAAGAAAACTGGAATCCTTGCTATTTTTCCCTTCTTAGGCACTTGTTACTATACCCTTCCAAAAACAAATCAGTTGGGGAGTGGATTTGTAGAAACCTAATTAAAGCTTAGAAGGTATGGCAGATTAAGAAATCCAGCTGAAGCCTTTTGAGCCTCTAAACCATGAAGCAACTAACCATTTGTATTTGCCTTAGAATAGCAGCGTCATCCCAGCTCTGGATTACCTACCTGCTACTACAAAACAGAAAAAAAAAAAAAATCTTATTTAAGCCACGGTTCATTTGGCTTTCTATTAAAACAGCAGATCTATATCTGAATACATCATTGAAACCCTTTCTGCGAAGAACTGAAGAAGCTGGTGGGGAAGAAGACTCGAGATGAGAATAGGCTCATTATTCAAAGCTCAGCATGGCTAAAGTATAGTAAGCAACGAGGAGAACTATCCAAGATAAGGCTCCAGAGACAGTAGAGTCTGGATTTTATTCACTGTGAAAGAGGAAACCAACGAAAAGCCTGTGCAAGGCAGAAACATGATCCACTTTATATTCGAAGACACATTACTAGTTGCTTTAAATGCATTATTATATCATGTAGTCATCATATAAACCCTATAAAGCAAGTAATTTTTCACTATAGCCCCATTTTCAAAATGAAAACACAAAGGCACAGAGTGGTGAAGTAATATGCTGATTGCTCATTCTGCACCATCCCCAAGAGCCTCTATGATTCCTTTAACATGTCAAGCAGATTTCCACATTTTTTTTCTTTTCTTTTCTTTTTAGACACAGGGTCTCATTCTGTTGCCCAGGCAGGAGTGCAGTGGCAAGATCATAGTTCACTATAATCTCAAACTCTTGGAAACAAGGGATCCTCAGCCTTGCTCAGGCTCCCAAGTAGTAAGAACTATAGGCGTGTGCCACCAGGCCTGGCTAATTTTTTTTTATTTTTTTGTAGAGAAGTCTCACTATGTTGCCAAGGCTAGTTTTGAACTCCTGGCCTCAAGCAATCCTCCCTCCTCAGTCATCCAAAGTGCTAGGATTACAGCTGTGAGCCACCATACCCAGCCTCCATAAGGTTTTTGTATCTGCTGTTCTTTGCCTAAAACACTCTTCCTTCAGGTTCACTCTCTCACTTCTTCCAGGTTTATTTGTTTAAATGCCATTTTATCAAATAGATCCTCCCTGACCATCCTAGCTACAAATAGCAAAATAGCAACTTGCCTCCTCCCATTCTTTTATTCACCTTCTTACCAACTACCTTTTTCTCCAAGACACTTAACACCTGACATACACATGTGTTTGTCTATATCCCCAAATATAAGTATAGTACATTATATCCCCAAATAGAAGTGCTCTATGATAAGTAGTTTGTTTTGTTCAGTGAGGTATTCCCAATACCTAGAAGAGTGCCTACCACAGTAGGTGCCTATCACAGTAGGGGCTCCTTAAACACTTAAGAATTGTGGGCCGGGCGTGGTGGCTCAAGCCTGTAATCCCAGCACTTTGGGGGGCCGAGACGGGCGGATCACGAGGTCAGGAGATCGAGACCATCCTGGCTAACACGGTAAAACCCCATCTCTACTAAAAAATACAAAAAACTAGCCGGGCGAAGTGGCGGGCGCCTGTAGTCCCAGCTACTGGGGAGGCTGAGGCAGGAGAATGGCGTAAACCCGGGAGGCGGAGCTTGCAGTGAGCTGGGATCAAGCCACTGCACTCCAGCCTGGGCGACAGAGCCAGACTCCGTCTCAAAAAAAAAAAAAAAAAAAAAAGGAATTGCGGACTGGCAGAGATGAGGAGCTAACTTTATCATCAAGCAAACAGATTCTTTACAGTATAATAAAGCAATAAAGGCATGAAGGCTTAATTCACTTCCCGGAAGACATAACAAAGGAGTATTAGGCTGAAGATCTTCCACTTCAGAAACAATGTAAATTCTCATCAATGAACTACATAAATGAACCCAACTATATACATAATAAATTGCCATCACTACTATTTTTATTAAATGTTATAGTACCATTGTATTAGTTCATTCTCACACTGCTATAAAGAACTGCCTGAGACTGGGTGATTTATAAAGAAAAGAGTTTGACTCACAGTTCCACAGGGCTGAGGAGGCCTCAGGAAACTTACAATCATGGCTAGGGGCGAAGGGGAAGCAAGGACCTTCTTCACATGGTGGCAGGAGAGAGAAGAGTGAGGAAGAGCAGGGAAAATTGCCTTATAAAACCATCAGAAGTGATTTTTTTTTTTTTTTTTTTTTTTTTTTTTTTGAGACGGAGTCTTGCTCTGTCGCCCAGGCTGGAGTGCAGTGGCTTGATCCCAGCTCACTGCAAGCTCCGCCTCCCGGGTTTACGCCATTCTCCTGCCTCAGCCTCCCGAGTAGCTGGGACTACAGGCGCCCGCCACCTCGCCCGGCTAGTTTTTTGTATTTTTTTTAGTAGAGACGGGGTTTCACCGTGTTAGCCAGGATGGTCTCGATCTCCTGATCTCGTGATCCGCCCGCCTCTGGCCTCCCAAAGTGCTGGGATCACAGGCGTGAGCCACTGCACCCGGCCAGAAGAGATTTTTAAAGTCATTGTATCACCTTTTATGACTCAATTAGTATCATAAAACAAGCACAAAGAAAAACAAGTTGTGTTACTTAAGTGACACCATTCTCCTTTTCTTAGCTTCCAAGCAGATCAGCAATCTAAATGTGACTTTCAGTAATTCAATGGTAATAAAGTTTTCCCTCCATCATTCAAGTTAGGTACAACTAGGTTATAAAAACTAGCCCCTTCAGACCAATTGCTTGTACATTTCTACAGGCACCTTCTTGGCAAACCCACATGGATTTTAAGAAACGGAGAATAAGGAGAGAGAAAAATATTAATAAGATGTATCAAATTGTGACAATATGTGAAGAGTATTGTGTATACACAAACAGGAAACAATTGAAAGCCTTCAACATGGGTGGGTGGGGGGAGGGATAACTGAATTAACAGGCCATGTAGTAAAACTTAACAAATCCAGTAGTCTTGAAGGTACAGTAATTGTTTAGTTTTGAAGGTATAGTAATTGAGTACTGGGCACCAAAAAAAAAAAAATTAACCAAAAGGCCGGGCGTGGTGGCTCACGCCTGTAATCCCAGCACTTTGGGAGGGCGAGGCAGGCGGATCACGAGGTCAGGAGATAGAGACCATCCTGGCTAACACGGTGAAACCCGTCTCTACTAAATATACAAAAAATTACCCTGGCGTGGTGGCGGGCGCCTGTAGTCCCAGATACTTGGGAGGCTGAGGCAGGAGAACGGCGTGAATCCAGGAGGCGGAGCTTGCAGTGAGCCGAGATGGCGCCACTGCACTCCAGCCTGGACGACAAAGAAAGACCCTGCCTCAAAAAAAAAAAAAAGAAAAGAAAAAAAGGCCAAAAAATACACAGAAACTGACAAATCTGTTCCTTAAAATTTTTTTTTTTCAAAACAAAAATTTTTTGTTGTGGACTGTATCTGAGGCACTATCTTCTCTAAGAGAAAAAAACCTGTGCTCCTTAAGCTGAAATAACATTTTAATTTCTCTGATATTCACCCCAATTAAACTAGGTGGTATCAAAAAATGAAAAGCACTTAATATATTTAAGAAAACACCATAGTGAAAAAAAATCACTATAAATTATCTATTTTAAGCAGAATTATTTGATGTTGCTTAAACATAGCAAAACTAGATTATTTCACTTTATATTTGTTAAAAATCATAAAATCATCTCCCTTCATCACACACTGAATCTACAAAGTAATTAATAATGAATACAATGAATGCTTATATGTATTATGATCATGGCAAATCTATAAAGGCTGAAAGGCTTGGGTTCAGCCAATGAAGTTAATATTGTATTATAAGATATTTTAAAATGTTATATCCACCTGGAAACTATAGCAGTATTGGATTTTTGTTTTAACCTGTCCAGACCCATTTCCCCTTCCTCTGATAACATCCACCTTGATCTTCTTTTGGGAAAGGAATATCCCTCCTCCAACATATGCTATCTTGGTACTCCATGCTCTCCTAGCAAAAAGAGTGGACAAAAAAAACCGAGCCAGACCTATCAGTCTGTATCTGTCTCTCTCTCTCTCTCTCTCTCTCTCTCTCTCTCTCTCTCGAGAAATGTGAATCATGAGCAGAGTGATCAAGTGAATGAAAAACAATCACAAAAAAAACTATCCTAATGGGGGCTCCACAAAGATTGTTGCTTTCTGCTCTCTAGATCCCTAAAGCTATTCAAATGTCTATTACTTCTAAAACTCCATTCTTCATCTTTGAAGAAAATGAGCTTATAATCCTAGCAAATCATTTAAGTTACCCAAAGCTTTCTCTTACTTGAACCAAAAAACCCTTAATTGATATAGGTACTATTTCAGACATTTGTAACTAAAATAGTCTACCTTTGAATAAGGAAATAAAATAAAAATTAACTTCAAAATATTTTTAAATGAATCTACAAAAGTGAAATCAATGTCAGACCTAGAACATTTTAAAACACCATGTATCCTACCATAAGAAAAAAATACAATAGCATAGTATTCATTTATGTGTTTCTTGCTAGGTTTTTAAACTGCATTACGTAAGACCTATCCTATAACCATATCCAAGTCCAGGTTTTTTTAAAGTCCAGGTTTTGATAATAATCATAAGGAGAAAAAAATGTTTACTCAGGAATCTCTTCTACAATTTTCATTTGGATCCTACTACTCAAGGTGCCTTCTCTGGAGCTCCTGCTTCATTTCTTCTTACCCACTATCAAAATGAAGGATTTGTGGTAAACTACATGATTAGACTAAGAAGAAAAACATTTCTAAAAATATCCATTTGAGCAGCTGGCTGATATTTCCATTTGTCTGACTGATCTTGCAATCCACTGAAGTCTTTATGAGGCAAATACAGGAGCAGACACAAACAAGTGATGACCAGCCCTCCGAAAGCACTTGACCACGATCAGTCTATATCAACAACTTAAAGGGGGGAAACTCAAGCGCTCAAATGAGACTATTACCCTCATCTCCACCTCATTACCTACCAATTATCCAAAATTCTAAGCTGTATTAAGTGCGAAGATTAGAAATGTCTTTCAAAGAAGAAATGTGATTTCAGTAGGAAAATAAATACATCTATATTCCTACTATGGCCTGGGACTTACTATTCACCAAAACAAGTTAATTCCAGCGCATAACCAACATCCATCGTCATTTCCAGTATGTGAGAAATGAGGCAAAATAAACAGAAGATAAAATCCCTATCTAGGAAAGAACACAATTTAATTGGAAAGACCAAAAATACACATGAAATAAAATACTCATATGCAATCAATATTATAATTGAATATGCTACATTTTACCTTTTCTCCTAATATTTTTACTGTAAACTAAAGTGGTTTAAGAAGGGAAAAATACCTGAGTGCTATTTTGAAACCAAGAACTGTATTCATTAATGAGATTTTTTAAATGTCCATTTATATGTAGTTAGAAACAAAATTAAATGCAATTTTTATCTAACATTTTTCTTCAATTCAACAAGTTCCCAATTAGCACAGTTTGGCAACTGCCATTACAGTACCTCAAATGTTCCTGCAAAAGACTGCTTCAGGCAAGGATAGGAATGTTTCTGTTAAAGAATGGGAGAAGGAGGAAAAGAAACACAATTTTAAATTGAAAAGTGTTACAATTTCATTTCCTGTCACGTATCAGACTTGGTATTTAAACACTGGGCTTCTGGTACACACTTTTGTTGCTGCAACCCCAATTTACTGACCTTCTCAAAAATCATATACTATTGGAATCTAGAGTTGCTTACTACCAATAACGGGCTAAAGAAGAATACCAATTGCTGTCTAATTCCTTCTGACTAGCTGAAAGTACTTTGCTTCTTCCTTAGTATATACAATATCTGCATTGGAAAATCACAAGCAGAAAGCCCCTGGTGGTGGCAACATCTTGGAAAGCAGAAACTCACAAAAAGAAACAAATGAAAAACAAAAATTAGCAACACATACACACAACCAACGAGGTCAAGAGAGTAAACTATGCAAAGTTTTTTTACTCTTTCTGAGATGATGTTGGGTTGGAAGATTTACACTACCTTCAAAACTTACAAAAATAATCAAAATAATGTGGTACTAGCATACCACACATTTATCAATAGAATAGAATAAGGAGTCTAGAAATGGATCCATAAACAGAGTTAATTAATTTTCAACAAAAGTGCCAAGGAAACCCATTGGGAAAAAGTAAATACTGTCAGTAAAAACTGGATGGTCATTAAAAACAACAAAAACCACAGCAGCCTGGCTTTTACACTAAATGAAAATTAACTCAAAATGAATCACAAATGTAAATACAAAAGCCAACATTATAAAACTTCTAGAATAAAAATGGGAAAATAAAAATTTGTAGACAAAAAATTATTGATAATCAAAAAATACAAACCATGAAAGAAAATGCAGATATGCTAAATTTCAAAAAATTAAATTACTTCCCTTTAAAAAGTTTAATTTTAAAAAGGTAAGACATAAACTGTTAGAAAATATGCACAATACATATATTAGACAAATGACTCAGATTCTGACTATATAAAGAACCTTAAAATCAATAAGAAAACAATTTTTTAAATGAATAAAAGATTTAAACAATTTATTTAAAAAATACAATATGGCTAATAAATCCAAGAAAAGATGATTACTACCACGGTCATCAGTGAAATGCAAATGAAAAACCACAATGAGATACTACTACACAACCACTAGAATGTTAATTAAATTTTTGTAACTGAAAATGTAAGTGTTGATGAGAAGGGGAGCAACTGGAACTCTCATATATTGCTGATGAGATGCAAATTGGTATAGCTATTCTTAAATATTTACCAAAGAAAAATGGAAACATGTCCACTCAAAAATTTGTACATGGATGTTCATAATAGCTTCATTTACAATAACTGAAAATTACAAACAAGTCAAATGTCTATCAAAAGGTGAATGGATAAACAAATTAGACATTCATTACAATACTGTAGTAATATTCCTATGCCATAGAATACTATTCCAAAATAAAAAGGAATAATATCAAAAATATGCAGGGCAAAATAAACCAGACAAGAGTACATACTCTATGATTCCGTTCATATGAAATCCTAGAACAGACAAAAGCAATCCACAGTAACAGAACCTGAACCAGTCATTGTCTGACATAGAATAGGAAAGGGAAAGATTAAGTTCAAGGGGCACAAGAGAATTTTGGGGACTGATGAAAAGTTCTATATCTAAATTGTGGTAGCAGTAACATGAGCGTATACATTTGTCAAAATGAATCGAACTATGTACTTAAAATGGGTTCATTTTATTCAGGTGTAAATTATACTTGAATAAAGTAGTTTGGGGTTTTTTTAGTATTTTTTTAAGTGATATTGGTGGGGTGAGAGGTGGAAAGCAGGAAAGACTACAGAAGTAGAGAAAGGCAAAATGACGCTGTTTAAGTAGCAGTATTTAAAATCAGAAAAAAACGTTAAAAATCTAGCACAACTAGGCCAGGCGCAGTGGCTCACACCTGTAATCCTAGCACTTTGGGAGGCCGAGAAGGGCAGATCACCTGAGGTCAAGAGTTAGAGACCTGCCTGGCCAACATGGTGAAACTAAAAATACCCAATACTAAATACTAAAAATACTAAATACTAAATACTAAAAATACCAAAAAACAAAAAAAAAAAATCTAGCACAACTAAAACTAAGAGTGTAACTGAGATAATTTATTTAATTTTGCCTGTAAAATGGGAATAACTCACAGGATAGCTGTGAAAAATAGATAAGACAGTTAATCTTATCACTGTACTACTTAACATTATGTATGTTGGTAAATTACAGCAACACAATTCATATTAGTTGAATTTGTATCTACCCATGGTAAGTGTTAAGGTGAAGCAAAGAAAATAAGTAAAAGTTACATGGAATAAATCCTGAAAGAATTTCTAGAGGAAATTATCTTAAGATGCCACTTTTGAAAAGAGAAAAGGAAATGGGTAGAAAGGAAGGAGAGACCTACAGGTGGAGGGAATTGTACCGTGCAGAAGAACGGAGGCGGAAAAGAGCAAGTCATATGCAGGAGATGGCAAAATTAGCATGCCTGTGGCAGCAAATCCATATATGGGAGTATCAGGAAAAAAAAAAAAAAAAAAAAGAGTAATCTTCCCATCTGACGCAAGCATTCATTTAAATGTTACAGTAGGACCCAGAAATGTAACTTCCAGGGGATGCTATGATACACGATAAATATATTCAACCGTTTAAAACAGAGAAAAATAAAAAGTTCTATCTTTGTACTTAAAAAATGAGAACGCTCACAATTACCAGCTTCAGTCTCTTGGAGGTTAGCCACAGTTCTTCCCAAAAGAAAAAAAATAATTATAATTATTAAAATATAATTACAGCTAAGCAACATATGGACTTGCTGCGCAGCTGTCCCTGTGCTTCTGAAACTATGAAAGCCTTTACATTTTGCAAAGTCTGATTTCTATAAATGATTGGTATTTGGAAAATAAGATACAAGAAAATCTGCCCAAATAACTAATCAGCTACAACAAGAATTATTTCATAGCATACTACTTAAAAGGTATCAGAACACTAAAATTGTATTTCAACAGACATAATATGACCAAGACCAGGATTCCTGGGCATTTATAATTTTAAACTGTTTTTACATTTATACATTTAAATGTGTTTAATTAAAGAATGCAGGGTTACCATTGTTATGATGTGCAAACTGACTTAAATCTTAAGATTTTGCATATAGAACAGTGTTTCATACACAGAACAGAAAAGTATTATTTTCAATGTCTTATCTCTGGGAAGAGATAACTAAGATAATAGTTATCTTACAGTAATAACTTGAGCAAATTAAGTTCTCTGAATGAGAGAAATGTACAGAAATGTACAATGAGAAATAAAATATTAAAGGACAACAGGCCAGGCGCGGTGGCTCACGCCTGTAATTCCAACACTTTGGGAGGCTGAGGCGGGTGGATAAATTAAAGTCAGGAGTTCAAGACCAGCCTGGTCAACATGGTAAAACCCCATCTCCACTGAAAACAGAAAAATTAGCTGGGCATGGTGGCGGGCACCTGTAGTTCCAGCTACTTGGGAGGCTGAGGCAGGAGAATCACTTGGTCCCGGGAAGTGGAGGTTGCAGTGAGCTGAGATCATGCCACTGCACTCCAGCCTGGGCAACAGAGCAAGACTCCGTCTCTAAAAAATAAATAAATAAAATAAAATAAATAAAGGACAATAATACCTTTAAACGCAGTAGCAGTAATGGAGTTTGCTGAGGACAACAAAGCTACAGGATTAAATCAATTTAAGTCTCTTTATTGAGAAAGGCTGTTATATAGTGACAGTCAGCTAACTAACAAGGTTTTATCTGCTCTATCTACATTAAAGCCATACCAATTAGAGACCTTGACTCAGAGTAGAGAATGTAGAGGCTAAAGAATAACCTTAATGACTTTTGCTTTTTGAACCCATATATTATACATCAATGTAGTCACTAAAATATTTACAAACACATAAAAATTTGATGTTATATTGTTCAGAATCATGAATAATTTTCCTTTTCATGATAGTATTTTACACTATTAAATACTTTTTAAACCACTTACTATGTATTCACTAAAAGTGTGTATTTGTTCCTATTTTAAGAAACACAAATTGGAAAAAACTTCTTAATAATAAGATTAGCAATAAAACACTAGTCAAGACCTGTCACTAACTTTTGTGTTTTTGTTGAAAGGAGATTTTAAGAATGTGACATATCTATACATTATTATTTTTAAATGAGGATTATGAAATATTTTAAATCAAACACCGGTAACAATGATTAACGGGATGACAGGCAACATGAAAGCAAGCCCTTTAAGTATAGTTCAAAGGCTTTATCATTGTAAATAAACTTATTTAAAGGTAAGAAGTTTGTCTATGGGACATCTATATTATTCAGAACTTTGAGGCCCAGTGCAGTGGCTCACGCCTGTAATCCCAGCACTTTGGGAGGCCAAGGTGGGCAGATCACTAGAGGTCAGGAGTTTGAGACCAGCCTGGTCAACATGGTAAAACCCTATCTCTACTAAAAATACAAACATTAGCCAGCTGTGGTGGCACATGTCTGTAGTCCCAGCTACTCGGGAGGTTGAGGCAGGAGGCTGAACCTGGGAGGCAGAGGCTATAGTGAGCCAAGATCACACCACTGCACTCCAGCCTGGGTGACACACCGAGACTCCATCTCAAAAAAAAAGGAAAAAAAGAAAAAAGATTAGAACTTTGAGGATGAAGTTCAAAATTTAAAGGAATAAAAAAGGAATGAGAAGTCCTAAGAGCCTGCTATTAAAAAACTGGGTAAGTATCCTGAATCTCTTACTGAGGGTAGGAATTATATTTTGAACCACTTACCTTAGAACCATGCCACCCAACAGCCACACAGAGAGAAAAAAAGGACAGATATCAATTTTTTAAAAAGTAAATTTAAATTAAAGCTCTGCCTAGTGAAGTCACTGTTGGAGTCATTCATTTTCCCAATATTCTTCTTTACACTTGTGTCTCTGCTTTAATAAAACCCTATGCAGAAAAAATAAGAAAAAATTTTTAAGTGTTTAAGCAAAAAGTCAAAAAGGGCAAAGAAATTTAAACATATGTAAAGGTAACAAGAAAATATTAGAAAAATAAATGCCAAAGTTTAAGAATAAGAGTGTATAAAATGTCCGTGTACTAAGAAGACTATGGACAAAGATAAAAACAGACAAAAATAAAAGGATATACAAATGAAAAACTAAAAGGAAGTAACATCAGCAACTTAAGACACTGAAAGCAAGAAAACAAAAGCCATCTTTCAATCAACGTAATATTAATAATGCAGCAATGCTAATTCAAAAAATGAACACCTTTACCCAAAAACTCTTCAAAGACTGCTTTTCCCTCCTAAGTTTTTTCATGAAAACTTTACTTAGCAAATAATCTCACAATAAAAAGCCAAGGAGTAAAGAGCACAGCTCCTGGTCTCATACCAATGGCTACTACCCCTAGTGCTGCGGCTTTTCTAAGACACTTATGCAAGAAGATAGCACAATCCCTCAAAGAATGCTGAGCAGGCCATAAGTCCCATTTGTCTAACTTCCCATGAGCAGTCAACGGGTACAACCAAACATAGACCCATACTCATCCCACATCCCCTAAAAAATTAGTCTGGATTTTCATTCAGAAAACAATCAGCTTCAAGGAAGCTTCTTTTTTTAGGTCATTGTTATCTTAAAAGCAGCAGGCATGCCTGCTGAGTATACCAGTAAATAAGAAATCATCTTTTTGTTTCTAACATCCTTCCTCCCCCCATCATTGTGTTTTTAACTTGGCAAACCTTATCCCCTTAAGTGTTCACAGCTAGATTGAGATCATTACTTTTCATATAAAATTCTAGAAAACCTCTGCCCTTTGAAATCCCGGCATTCCTTAACAGCATTTTAGAGCTATCAAGACACTTCAAGTCAACCTCTCAATAACCATAAATTTTAGAGATCACGAAATGAACACAGAGGGGTTAAGTGACTACTTGTCCAAGATCCCTGGGCAAGAGACCAGAACTAAGGTCTTTTGAGTCTAATGTTCTAAGAATAAAATACACACAATCAATGGGAGGAATTATTAGGAATCTGACTTTTAGATTTAAGATGTATTGATCGGTAGAAAAACTGCAAAACAGCATTACAATAGAGTAACAGTTCTGTTTTTAAAAAAATATATAGTCTGTGTGTGTGTGTGTGTGTGTGTGTGTGTTTACAGAGAGAGAAATCTAGAAGAATAACACCAAACTGCTAACAAAGTGGACTATTTCAGACATAAAGTGGTGGCAACAGAACCCAACTTAATGAGTTTTTATAGCTGCTGGAATTTATATTGAGCACACATTGATATAATAATCGTATTTTTCTTTAAAAAAAAAAAAAAAAAAAAAACTTAAGGCAAGCAAACACATTTCACACAGAAAATTATCCCAAAATGGCTTAAGTCTCTCTCTCTCTCACACACACACATGCACACAACTCCAAATATATTATTTTGTAACTGAGATTAACCTTGAAATTACTTTTCACATCAAATGTGGTCTTCCCTTAAGAAGAACAAAACCTTAACATGTTAGAATTATTCTAACAAGTTAAAGTAATTAAGAAAAGTAAGTCTGAGTTATAAAACGCATTTAAAAACATTTTTCCTTTAGATACATAATAGTAACAGAAAAAGAAAACACAGCATAGCAAATAATCTCAGGGTAGACCAAAGAGTAAAGTGCACAGCTCCTGATCTTTCATACCAACGGCTACTATCCCTAGGGCCCCAGCTTCTCTCAAGACACATAACGCAAGAAGATGGCACAATTCCTTACACCATAATAGTAATTCTACAGTAGCAATAGAAAGTATTTGTAATAAATATTTGCAATTTAAAAATTATTTAGATGTGGTCAGTCGCAGTGGCTCATGCCTGTAATCCCAGCACTTTATGAGGCCAAGGCAGGTGGATCACATGAGGCCAGGAGTTTGAGACCAGTCTGGCCAATATTGTGAACCCCATCTCCAATAAAAACACAAAAATTTGCTGGGTGGGTGGTGCACATCTGTAATCCAGGCTACTCAAGAGGCCGAGGCACGAGAATCGCTTGAACCCAGGAGGCAGAAGTTGCAGTGAGTCGACATCATGCCACTGCACTCCAGCCTGGGTGACACAGAGCAAGACTGTCTCAAAAAATAATAATAATAAACAAAAATTATTTACATGTAAATGCATACTGCTTCAACAGTTTTTATCACATTAAAAATAGGGCATAGGCCAGTTGATGTGGCTCACACCTGTAATCCCAGCACTTCAGGAGGTAGAGGCAGGCAGGTCACCTGAGGTCAGGTTCAAGACCAACCTGGCCAACATGGCGAAACCCTGTCTCTACTAAAAATACAAAAATTAGCCGGGCTTGGTGGCAAGTCCCTGTAATCCCAGCTGTTCGGGAGGCTGAGGCAGGGAGAATTGTTTGAACCCGGGAGGTAGAAGTTGCATTGAGCTGAGATCATGCCACTGCACTTTAGCCTGGGCGACATGGCAAGACTCTGTCTCAAAAAATAAAAAAAAAAATAAAAATACTCCGGGTACAGTGGCTCACACCTATAATCCCAGCACTTTGGGAGGCCGAGGCAGGCAGATCACCTGAGGTTAGGAGTTCAAGACCTGCCTGGCCAACATGGAGAAACCCCGTCTCTACTAAAAATACAAAATTAGCTGGGCATGGTGGCACATGCCTGTAATCCCAGCTACATGGGAGGCTGAGGCAGGAGAATCGCTTGAACCCAGGAGGCAGAGGTTGTGGTGAGCCGAGATCACTCCATTGCACTCCAGCCTGGACAACAAGAGTGAAACTCTATCTCAAAAAATAAAAATAAACATTAAAAAATGAAGCATAATGCTTACTTCGCCACTCCCTCCCTTTAAAGACTCTCCTGAACTTTTAGTTCTTCTGTCTCTTTAAACAATTCTTTGACTCTTTCACTAGCTCCTCCTCTATCTCAGGGTTTCATTCTAGTAGAGATGCTTCTCTTCCTCACACTCTCCACTACCACCTTCAGTGCAGGTACTGTCCATATCACCAGTCTAGAACTTCCTCTTGCATTCAAAAACCATATACTTAATGACCTAGAGCAGAGTTTTAAAAACTTTAGGATGCATCATAATCATCTAGAGGGCTTGTTCCAAAACAGATTTCTGAGACCCACCCCCAAAGTGTCTGATTCTATAGCTCTGGGGTAGAGTCCAATAATCTGCATTTCTAGTAAGTTCCCAAGTGATGTACTTTTAGAACCACTGGCCCATAGGATTCTCCCCTTGGATGAATCATAGATACACTAAACTGTCTCCCAGCATCTACCCTCATCACCCTCCAAACCACTATTCACTTAGCATCCAGCGAGATCAATTCAAACCTGACCATTTCATTCCTTTGTTTAAAATCCCCTAATAGTTTTCAAGAGATTTGAAGACAAAAAGCAAAATCCTTAACATGGTCTCAGGCCTCACATGATCCAGTCCCTACCTCCTATACCACAATGTTATCTTTCTCATATTTTTTAAAACACTCCAGTCACAGTGAACTCTTTCAGTTCCTAGCAAAGGCCAATTTCCTTGATCTTCTAAAATCTTTAAACAAGATGTTCTGTGAGAAATATTCTTTTCTCCCTCAGACCATCTTTGGCTCCCCGCCCCCACTAGGTCAGCACATTTTTATATTGCCCTATATTTCTTCCTCTCAGCATTTCCCACAATGGGAATTACATAGTGAATTGTGCAATTAGGAGTTTACTGTCGATTTTCTACCACTCCCCATACAAACGCTCGAAGAGGTCAGCGAGCACATCTGCCAAGCTCCTACTGAATTTTCAGCCACTTACACAGTAACTTGCACTGAAATCTATTGAATTAATGGTCTTGTAACATTAAATTATTCTGGTACCTCAAAGGGGAAAGTATTATTAAAAAGGTCCTAGAGGCATTTTTCAGTATCCTTTAATTTTTACAAATGAGGACACTCCATTAAAGTCCACCATTTGGGAGTTAAACAAGAAAAATAATACCTTCAAAATAGAAAATGAAATCTCCCTATCACAAGCTCCTCTGCAACAAGATATATAAATATGTTATATATATATAATATATATATATTTCTTCCTCTCAGTACTTCCCTCAATGGTAATTACATAGTGAATTGTGCAATTAGGAGTTTACTGTCGATTTTCTACCACTCCCCATACAAGTTTATTACCTACACCAAGTATAGCACTGAGATCCAAAAGCCACTCAGTCACATACAATGCTAAGATAATTTTTGCAAAAAAATTTAACTTAGATATAAGCCTGCATCAAAGAATGCACTCCAAAGGGGTAGCTGCCTGGAATTAAACCTAGCCCTGGATAACCACAAACTACATAATAACTATTAATATAACTAATAATTAAATAAGCTAAGATAATTATTTGCAAAAAGTTTAACTTACATGTAAGTCTGTATCAAAGAGTATACTCTGATAGGGTAGCTGCCCAGAATTAAACCTAGCCAGGGATAACCACAAATTACATAATAAATATTCATATAAACCAGAATTAAATTACCATTCAAATCTATGTAAATATTGTTCTGTAGATTTTGTACTTCTTTAAAATACGAGGAATAATTCATTCGCCAACACTTTTCTCTACAGCAGAGTCCCAAATCACAGTAGCACCAACACATGGGAAACAGAACAGGTGTAACACTCAGGATATAACCTTAATATAGCAGAATTAACATACAAATAAAGGTCATCTCCATTCAGAGTAGTCACTTTCAGAGACTAGTTTCAAGTTGCCATCCCACAAAACAATTTTGGAACTCCTCTTTTTCTAACCACTTTCTTAGCTACCTTATAAATGATAAAAGAAGAAAAAGTTTCATCCCTTTGGTCACTGCTTATTTTACTAAAAATGGCCTTCTTCATTTTGATCCTTAATTGTATGAGACTTGGTTCAGACTTGGTTCAGAAAGACTTGCCACCTCTTCCAAATACCAAATACCAAATCCATTCTCAAAAGATGTAATTTGTCACCACAAAACGTAGGTTAAAAGAATGAGGTGAAAGACAGTAAAGAAATGTCAAAAGCATTATTCCAAAAGTGTTTGAACAATAGTGATATTATTGAAATAAAGTAACTTTGAAAACACTGACCATCTCTTAGAGAGACACATAAGTTCTAGAATAATATTGTAAAACTGGTCATATTTCTACTTTGGCACAACTCATAGACATGCCTGATACCTGACTTCTGATTTTCCTGAATGACAGATACTATAAAGCAAAAGCACATTTATTATAAACTTCAGATTAAGAAATGTAACAAATTTTAAGAATAAGATCTGATGGTCTAATATAAACAACATGGCTTGGGTGGCAGTATGTTATACTAAAAAGAACATATAGCTATAGAGTGAAATAGGTGACGGTATAACTTCTCATTTAGCTCCTTAGTAGCAACATGACTGAACATGTTACTTAAACACTGAGTCTAAAAAAACAAAACAGGAATAATTCCATCTGTAAAACAGTTAGAATACCATCATTTCAGAGCTATTATAAGGATTACATAATATACTACCTGACTGGAATTTTAGCCTCTCAAAAGAACCTAAAAGGCCATTGGTTCCAAACTCTCCATTTTACTAGGACCCAGAGAGAGTAAGTGGTTTGCCAAGGTCATACAGTTACTTACTAGGAAAGATAATACTTCTTGCAGGTTTATTTTCCCAGTGCATCTGTTCTCTAAATCAGTCAGTGCTGTGATACTAGGTCGCATTGTGACAAGAGTGTCTCAAAGAGTAACTCAAGGCCTCTTAAGGATAATGCTTGCAAATATGATACTGGCAACCATATATTAATAATTTAGTCCTATATACTAAATGTCTGTTTTTAAAGTTAGATATTTTAAGTTACAGCTAAAGCTACCCTGATTCTATGTAGATTTTGCCTGTTTTCTTTAAAAGGTTATTTTCTAAGAAAAATATGAACACTGTTCTGATTTAAGATACTAGAAAAAAATGAATGAATTTCTCATTTATTAAGCATGATATCTGGTTATAATAAACCAGAAGGGTTTGCCCAGTTTTCTACAAGTAAAAAATCATCCCCATACTGATGGTTCATTACTAAGGATCAAAGCTTGAAATGCAAGATCTAAAGTTAATTGAAGACAGTCTCAAAGAATTTTATTACTGATACTCAATCCCAAAAGCAATTTCTTCCTATTTCAATACATACTAAGAATGGCTATCTTGGGCATGAAACAAAAATGAGTATCTGAGTGCCTAACCCTGGTCTAGATGCTTCTGGGTTTTGAATTCTAAGTATAAATTACCACAACCAGAAGAGTCATCATTTCTAATTTACAACGTAAGTAACCAAGACACTTAATTATACTTCTCTGTGCCAATTCAAACAGGAACTGTGAAAACCAACATAATTTGTGAATTAAGCATAACTACCAAAAAATGAGAAACTATGGAGCTAACTCTTATATGGAAAGCCTGTTCCTAAAAGACTCTGATCAACATGACAAGGAAAAAATTCTCAGTGAATATTTTCAAAAACTTAGAGTTGACTCTTGAACGACAAGAGTTTGAACTGCATGGGTCCACTTATACACAGATTTTTTTCAGCCAAACAAGGATTAAAAACACTGGATTCGTAAGATGTTAAAACCAAATACGTAGAGAGCTAACGTTTACAATACGCAGGTTCCGCAGGGCCAACGATGGGACTTCTACGCACGGATTTTGTGTTATGTGGGGGGTCCTGGAACCAATTCCCTGCTTATAGCAAGAAACATCTATATTTTCTGCATAATCAAAATATCAAGAAAATTCTCATTTCTACTATTTACTATTAACCTCTATTAATGAATTACGAAGAAGCTCCTCCAAAATAACCAAATAAACAAGATCTTGCTAGTTAAAATGCATGTTAAATTTATGTTAAACAATCAACCTCTTAAATGGATCTCTGTTTTTACAGAGAAATCTTCCCTCGGTAATGACAAGGTATTTTTTTTAATTCCTACAACCTAATCATAAATTATTGGGAAAATAATAAGAGCCATAATTTCCCAAATAATCAAATATTTTAAAATATTCAAAGTATTATCTATATAATGCTGAAGATTCTATTTTCTAGCAGCATTATTAAGGTATCACTGACATATAAAAAAATACATATTTAAGGCATACAGTCTGATGTTTGAAGATTCTATTTAAAATTTCAGGTATAGCAAAAAAAGTTATCAAAATTATAAACATAATAGAAGGAATAAAGGTTTCAATCAGTCAAGAAGAAATTAATCATGACAACTGGTATCTGAGAGGGAAAATGCTTAGAACACCTGCAAAAAATAAAGCATGAGATACATAACCACTTCATTCTAAAAGTTTCTTGATCTAAAATCAAAAGTTAGTTTCACAGAATATAGAGAAAGGTAACAAAATCATCAGTAATCAGTCCACTACATTAGAAAATATTTAAAATTTTGATTTCCTGGACAATGAGCAAATTTAAAAAAAAAAAAAAACTGTAAAGGGGCCAATTATTTTCTAAGCTACTTTAAATTTCAAACAAGTACAGTATTTACTATGAAAGTTCTATAATACCTTATATAATCAGGCCAAATTTGGGGATTTAAGCCTCCAAACCACAATCCCTCTGACTGGATTTTCAACTTCAAAGTAGTCAGCATTTTTTAAATCTGGCGTGTAAAAACTTCTGATTGCAGGAGAATTATAACTCCAATTACAAAAGACACACATTCCAATAGTCAAAACCATAGCTGCAGAAGAAGGAACTTCAAAATCTTACGAGAGAAGAACTGAACATGATTAAACAAGATTAAGAGCAGAATTAAACAAGATTTGCATTCTGCCAATGCAGAAATATCACAGAAGAGAGGGAAATGAGATGAATATATTTAAATTTATTTACCCAGGTTAATTTACAATAGTATTCTAAGCTCAATCAATATGGAGTCTGAAGATTATGAAAAGGAGTCTGGGAAAAGAAGTAAAAGACAAGTTTAAAACAATTTAGGAACAAAAAAAATACAAAACAATAAAAAAGAATAAAACAATGCTAGCAAATTTTTATGAGAAAATGAACAAATGAACATTAAGGCTTCCAATGAACTTGCTAGGCAATCTAAACTCAACATTTAAAGTACCAAAGATAACACAGAAGAGAAGGAAAAGCAATGGAGGAAAAAATATCAACTACTGAACCAAAGTAGCTATCACACGTGAGGCAGAGAAGTAAATGAAAAAGAGTAACACCTCACCCATCTAGATACACTCGAGAAACAGAACAAAAGGCTTCTAAATAATCAAGATGCCACGAGGGTCAGGTGTTTAAAGCTAAAATGCCATTCCCTGGAGCAAAGTCACTATTTTACACACAATTCTAAACAGTCTCATTCAGTTTCCAAGCAGCAAACAAACAATGGCAAGATAATCATAACAACGTGCAAGTTGGGGTAGAGGACAACGAGAGGGGAAACAGAAAAACTATGAAGCGAGCAAGAATTCAGAGTTCAAGTTTTAGGACCAAGTGGCATAAAGGCACAAACAACTATACAAATCAATAGCCAAGGGACATAAGTGTATTTTAACACTGTATCATGATCATCATAATTTCTATGAATAAATCTGCATTAACAAAAAATAGCTCAATACGCTCTGTTTCTTGTGTTTATGAAGCTAGAAGACTTCTAATAAAAGATGGGGCGCTAAATATAAACTTTCCCTCCAGTTACTCCAGATACTCCACTGAAATAAAAACAACTCATAAAAGAAAGAAAATTGTAAGAGTAAAGAAATTAAAATTGAGGCTAGGAAGAAAATCCAACAAATTTCTGAGAAATTAAAGTATATGTGAGGTTGATAGAAATAACAAGCAGAAAAAGGCACAGCCTCATTATACCCTTTAAGAGTGACACAGAAAGGATGGGAACCAACACGTCTGACAAGATCCCCAGGAAAGCATGATTAAAATGTAAATGGTACAGCAGAGGGTGGAAATAAATAGTAGGGTTAAAAATAAGAGAACTGAGTATTACTTAGGACTAACTATAAGGGACAGTTATATCTCCCATCCCCTATTTCCAAGCTACATCTAAACAACTGACATTTTACCTCCAGGCAAACAAAAAAAGTCAGCCTTTCCCTAAAGAAAGTGAACCACTCTCTAGGGAAAGCTAAGTAGAGGTGTGGCACAAAGTAAACACATTTCATCCATCATTTAAAGGGCCCATACATAGCCTAGCAGCTAGCTCCTCTCTCTTTTACCCTAAAACAATCTGCCAAAAGACAGATCCTACTCTATAACCTTGCCCCACAAAGTGCTCTGGCCAGGATTCCTACTCAAAGGAAAAAAAAAATCTAATAGGGAAAACAGTCCAAGGAACAGGGGAGGGAGGGTGACCAGGAACCTAGTCTGTCTTTCTTAACCATGAATGGACAACCAAGAATTACCAGGCACATAAGTAAAACTGAGCATGAAAAAAGAATGATTACAAAAACAAACATAAAAACTGACCGGAGAAAAGGAGATAAATTATAGACACAAGGAGACAGAAGGTATCTTTAAAAAAATCTAATTTACACATTCTAAGACTCAAGATGATAACACAACATAATGTAAAAATGGTAGGAAAAGAAAAAGAGAACAAAACTTATAGATTACCCCCAGGAAAATCAGCCAAAATACTAAAGGGGAAAAAAATTCCCCTGAACACAGAACAAAGAGAACCACAAAATATAAAAGATGAGACAAGGAAGATCAAGACAGAAAGCAACTGCCTACTGAAAAGCAAAAAAGAAGATGAAGAGAGGACATTTTTAAAGACAGAGAAGAGAATTTCCAGGAATTGGAAAAATAATCTGATTCAGACTGTAAGAGCAACTGAGTATCTAGACAAACAGCCAAACAAAACAAAAATGACCTATACACCTCATTATGACTTTGTAGAAGATACAAAAGAATGGATTCTAAAAGCTTTCAGACAGAATAAAGAGCAAATCACCTTAAAAGGATAGTGAATCAGACTGATACACGACAACCATTTTTTTTTTTTTTTTTTTTTTTTTTTGAGACAGTGTCTCACCCAGGCTGGAGTGCAGTAGTTCCAACTCAGCTCACTGTAACCTCCATCTCCCAGGTTCAAGTGATTCTCCTGCCTCAGCCTCCCGAGCAGCTGGGATTACAGGGGCCCACCACCATGTCCAGCTAATTTTTAGTAGACATAGGGTTTCACTATGTTGGCCAGGCTGGTCTCAAACTCTTGACCTCATGATCCACCCACCTCGGCCTCCCAAAGTGCTGGGATTACAGGCGTTGATATATGACTTCTAATCACCATCCCTAGATGCTAGAAGACATCAGAGCAATGCTTTCAGGGTTCTAAAGGAAAATTATTTCTAACTAACAATACTGCACCCAGCCAAATTATCAATCATTTGTGAGAACAGAATGAAGACTTTTTTACACAGAATTCGGAAAATTTGCCTCTCATACATACTTCTTTTTCAAAGAGTTACTTGAAGATGTACTCCAATAAACAGATCAAGCAAATGCAAAAAAAGGAAAACAAAAAATGTGTAACAGAATGGATCCAATTCAAGAGTAAGGAGAAAAGAAGTTACAAGAAGAGACCTAAAAGAGTCCAAATGGAGGCAGAGTTACAGACAACTACAGATAAATAAAGGACGCAGCACAAAAGTTAGTATGCTGAAGAGTTGGGGTATGGGGGAGCTGGGGTGTAGGGGAGGCTATGATAGAGGCATATAGTACAAGAAAAGAGGGTAATTTGAGACACTAAGAAAAACAGGAAGTCCTATTCAAAAATATTTTAAAGTCCAAAGTTAGATTTTGGTCATATCAAAATTTTTTTTTAATTCGATGGTCAGAATTGATAAATAAAATCTACTAATCGTCTATATTATCAACATGTTTCTTCTGGCAGCCCAGGGACAGAAAAGGAATCATAATCTAAGCACATTATCTGGCTCAGCATTAAATAATACTTACACAGTCATAATACCAACAGTCTTTATTGGTTTTCATAATTTAGAGACAACCTGTGGACATGACAGCTGAGATTACAGGGGAAAAAAACATGTATTTGTCTAGGCCAAGGGTGTCCAATCATTTGGCTTCCCCGGACCACACCGGAAGAATTGTCTTGGACCACCCATAAACTACAGTAACACTAACAATAGCTGATGCGCTTTAAAAAACAAAAAAATCTCATTATGCTTTAAGAAAGTTTACGAATTTGTGTTGGGCCACATTCAAAATTGTCCTGGGCCGCATGCAGCTCACCAGTCAGGGACTGGACAGGCTTAGTCTAGCCAATAAAAAGTACAGCTACCAGTTTAGAAGAAATAATAATGAGGTAATACATGGAAAATTCAGGTAATTTCTAAAGCTGATAAAGAGAAAGGTGAATCAACATTAAGGCTGGGCACTAGTGTTCATGCCTGTAATCCCAACATTTTGGGAGGCAGGAGTTCAAGTTCAGCGTATGCAAAATAGCAAAACCCTGTCTGTACAAAAAAATAAACTAGCCAGCCACAGTGGCACACACCTGTAGTCCTAGCTACTGGGGAAGGTGAGGCAGGAGGATCCCTTCAGCTCAGAAATTCTGCACTCCAGCCCAGGTGACAGGAGGAGACTGACGCTCAAAAAATAATACAAACATATATACATATACAATATATCCAGAGAGAGAGGAAAACACACACACACTAGAAACTAGGATGTTTTATAAAAACAACATAGCTCCCTTTATTGGACATACAGAAATGAACCGCTCCCCATGAACCTAAAATATCCCCTAAAAGGGGAAAAAGTTCTTTAATTAAGGATAATGGTTTATTTCCATTTAAAATCATTTCTTTCAGATACATTCAATCTTTAAAGCAGTAGTTCTCTACTGAGGGTGACCTTGCCCCCAGGGAACATCTGGTAATATCTTGAAACATTTTTAATTGTCACAATTAAGAGAGATGGCACTAGCATCTAGTAGAGCCAGGGATGTTGCTATACATTCTACAAAGGACAGGAACTCACAACAAAGAATTATCCAGCCCAAAATATCAACAGAGTCAAGTTAAGAAATCCTACTTTAAGAAAACTATTCCGACTTGTATAGATTTTCTCTGTTCCTCATTCTTATCATGGTGACTGGGCATAAGATAAAGCTTTCATGGACACTAGAGTATTAACAATTAGTCTAAATACACACCCACAGATTGCCCTGGGGATCCTCACAGGCCTCTGAGGTTTGAATATCGGCCCTCACAGAGTCACAATGGCACATGCTGATGAATATGTTGGAAAAGTATCCAGAGGATCTCCTAACTTGGCCCCACCCACCTCAGCTCTTGCTGGTACGGATATTATTATAGTCTCGACTACCTCCTCTATCCAGTCCCTGGCTTATACTTAAGGCACCACTAGCTGCTTAACAAATAAACCCCAGATTTTCACACAATTAAAATTTCTCATTAATATTACAATCCATCGTGGGTGTTCCTGTTTGGTACACAACTTACTTTCACACGGTCAACTTAGGGACTGTAGATCTTTCCAATCTTATGGCTTCACCATCCCTTAAGAGTCTAAGCCTCTGCATCTGGCCCTTGAATTAGAAAAGAGAAAGTGAAGAAAGAATACCTATTTTTTCTGCCACTTCAACCCAGAAGTGACAACAAATTTATTTCTATTCACATTCCACTGGTGAAAAACAGTCGTGGCAGGCACAGTGGCTCACACCTGTAATGCCAGCACTTTGGGAGGCTGAGGCGGGCAGATCGCTTGAACTCAGGAGTTCGAGACCAGCCTGGGCAACATGGTGAAACTCCATCTCTACCAAAAATACAGAAAATTAGCCAGGCACGGTGGCACGTCCCTGTAGTCCCAGCTACTTGGAAGGCTAAGGCACAAGAATCACTTGAGCCCAGGAGGCGGAGGTTGCAGTGAGCCAAGATCCTGCCACTGCACTCCGGCCTAAGCAACAGAGTGATACTCCATCTCAAAAAAAAAGAAAAAAAAAAAAAAAAAACAGTTGCAAGCACAATTTTTGGTGGGCAATGAAATGAATCTGCCCTTCCCACAACCTCTGTCTACTACATGGTCCCTCCCTCACAACAGCAGCCTCATGACAAGCTTGCTGGCTCTCACTCTACTAACTTCTATTTCCTTCACTAGTCATATGTGAGAACATCCAGATCCCTTTCAGACCATGTAAGAACCATGGAAAACTCATAAGAGTACTACCTCTGGCCCCCTCTCTGCTTAAATACACCATTTTCTTCCCTTTTGGCCACCCCAAGTTAGCATAGGGCCAGGGCAATAGGCTAGTAAGTGGCTGCACCAGTTCTGAACTTTGGCAGTCTGGCTCCAGGGTTCATGCCATTCCACCTCTCCAGATTTCTAAAATAGGTGATAAGACAGCACACTTCCATTACTACCAATGGATATTTGTAAAGCACCTACATCTTGCAAAACAGCCTAGGAACTATTACAAACTCCATACTATGATGCACAGCACTGCTTTTCTTTACTTCCAAATTGCTGATCTTACAAGTTATTATAATCATAACAATGTGCAAAATTACACACTAAGCAAAATTAGTCTCCAGAAGTCCCTCATCCTACTCTCTACTTGAACAATGTACCTGTGCCCTCACATCCAAGGCATCCCACCTCATTACTCTACCCAGTAATAATATTACTTAGATTGAACTTCTCTCTCTCCAGATCTACCATACTTCCATCCCATCAAAATATACCAACACAGATTCCATAATTTCCACATGGGCCCCAGCCTTCCCTGTAAAAAAAATATGTAATCTGACAAACTCTTCCTGTTAATATGTAGGCATTTGGCAGCCAAAAAGCAAAAATTATCTTACGGGTGGTCATCTCAACAGGATAAATTTCAACTATACAGATCTGTGTCCCTCAAATATCACTAAATAGGCCTGGCATGGCAGCTCACACCTATAATCCCAGCACTTTGGGAGACCAAGGTGGGAGAATCATTTGAGGTCGGGAGTAAGACCCTGTTTCTACCAAAAACAAAAACAAAAAAAAACTTAGAAATTAGCCATGTGTGATGGTGTTCACCTGTAGTCCCTGCTACTTGGAAGGCAGAGATGGGAGGATCATTTGAGCCTAGGAGGTCAAGGTTGCAGTGAGCCATGGTAGTGCCACTGCACTCCAGCCTAGGTGACAGCTCAAGACCCTATATCAAAAAAAAAAAAAAAAAAAAAAAAAAAGACCAGATGCGGTGGCTCACGCCTATAATCGCAACACAACACTTTGGGAGGACGAGACAGGTGGATCACTTTACGTCAGGAGTTCGAGAACAGCCTGGCCAACATAGTGAAACCTCGTCTCTACTAAAAATACAAAAAATTAGCCAGGCATGGTGGCAGATACCTGTAATCCCAGCTACTCAGGAGGCTCAGGCATGAGAATCGCTTGAAACTAGAAGGCAGAAGTTGCAGTGAGCTGAGATCACACCACTGCACTCTAGCCTGTGTGACAGAGTGAGGCGCTGTCTCAAAAAAAAAAAAAAAAAAAAAAACACTAAAAAAAAAAGGCACACCAATTCTGTGAATCAGCCTTATTCTTTAAAACAATTTTTAAATTATAACACCACCAATTCTGTGAATCGGCCTTATTCTTTAAAACAATTTTTTAATTATAACAACTTAGCTTTAAATATTGTTATTATGTTATTTTATTTCCAGTTACTCTGAAATTCCCCAGTGAGAAAATGACAACTACACGAACAATAAAATAAATATTTGCTTTACTCCAAGTGTTTTTAAGATTTAAAAATAGGTTGTCAGTCAAATACAAGTAAAATGAGGGGCAAAAAGTCAAGGTTATATTCCATCTTCTTATAAAGTAAAGTACATTTTATAAATCACACACCCAAAACAGACTCAGGAAGATAACAAGGTAAAGACCTATCAAGAGGAGCAATTGCAAATAAATTATACAAGGCAGTATATAATATGATGGTTAAAAGAATAGGCTCCAAAGTCAAAGGTCAGGTTAAACCTCAAGTTTAAATCCTTTCAGCAGAACTTAACTTCTCTGTGCCTCAGGTTTAGTTCAAATCCTGGCTCTACCACTTATTTAATCTGTCAGTTGCTCAGGTTTAAAAAAAAAAAAAAAGCCGGATTGGGGGGTGATTGTCAGGATCAAATGTGATGACATGTCAAGTACTTCCAGAGTAGTACAGTACCTGGTATACAGAAGTTGATGCACATTAGCTATTAATATGACCTATAACAATTTCCCTCTGAATTTATCAAGTTTTCAAGAACTCTAAATCAAAAAGCTTCTCCTTTTTATTTGAAAAAAGTCAAGCTCTGAAACCATTTCCTCTTTTTTTCAGTCCTTTTCGAATATGGAAATTAGTAGGTAACAGGCTTATCATTTGATGACTCTTCTTAGTCTTCGTATAATAAAAAGACTCAAGACTCTTTTTAGTCTTTCCATAATAAAATTCTCTTCCAAATATTATACAAAAGACAGACTGCTCTAAGGATCAAAAACACTACAAAGAGTTCACAAAGTATAATGAAATTCTGAGATTCATAAATGAACAAACAGCTACTGGCACAAAAAGCTTAGATAAATAATGCAGATGTCTGTTCGTTTGCTCAAGAAATACTGAATTTTATAATAAAATACGGAAGGTAGAGATCTTCATGGCCCATAGTCACATCACTAAAAACACAGAAAACATTTTTGGTAATTTTTTTCTTAATAACTGGAAAACCCCTTATCACAACAATGAATAGATAAATGACATTACAGGCAAAGACACAAATTATGTAGAGGAAAAAAGCTTAAAGGCTCAGATTTTCTGCTACACATATCCCTTACTTTGAGCTTCAAAAATTTGAGGCTTCTAGAATTCCTTGTGGTTAACATTAAGCGGTAATACAATTAAGCCTTATTTCTATCGGAAAACATTAAACTGACTGAAAGAAAATTATCTAGAATTTTGATTCTGATCAATTTAAACATAATGCCATGAGTCATCTAGATCAGTCAAGCAAATATTAGAGTTCATGATAAATGAATCAAAATATTTTTTAAAGATCTGGAAGCAAACGTTTTAAATAATTTTGTATTTGCTGAAGTCCTCCTATGTGTGACACACTGAGGTAGGCACATTCATATTGAGGTATGCACTTTCACATGCATTACATAATTTTGTTCTCCCAGCAACCACGGATTATTATCCTGATTTTACAAATGAGAAAACTAAGACCAAGTGATTTGCCAATGGAAATGATGCTTGTATAAGATTCAGTCAGAACACCAATTCAAATTTTCTGACCCTCACTGTACTGCCAAAACTCAAGCACTGTCAATCTCTGCTCTTGCAAAGCATGTTAATCTTTTTATCTAGGGAGAGGTGAAAATAGAGATGGGAGAAGAAAAATTCTTCATAATGTTACAAAAAAAGACTCACTGTGCTTTATCTGACATAATTTATTCAGTCTGACTTAAATGCTTTGCTGCACGTTGTCTACCCGCTTAGACATCGCTTACCTTCAGATACACAGCCTACAACAAAACCTAACTCAAGAATCACCTCCTCCAAGAAAGTTTCCCAGATTAAATGACCTGTTCCCCTCCTCCCAAGCTAACATCCTCCCTTTATCATTTCGCTGCTTGCATTTAGTTTGGACTACATTAACAGATACTCCTTTTGTTCTCCAGTCAAATCTGGAAGCAGATTTTTTTCATTCATTAACTATTGAGCATTTGGAGATTAAATGGTGAGCAAAACAAAGACCTTGCTATCATGGAGAATTTACATTATCTGGATCTTCAACAAAGGTAAAAATAACAGGGTATAAGAATATGATGCTCTAGCACTAGGATTTCTTCTCTACAAGGTCTCCGAAAATAGCTCTCTCCCTCACAAGCTTGATAACACTTTTCAGGAAGAAAAATTCCTTCTATCACGCCTTCCACATGAGAATTTTATGACTTTGTGAGGATATATGAGGGATGGGGACCAAGGTGGGAAGAAAGATAGATCTAAAATCTCTCAGGGGTTTCCCACATACCGCCATGAAATATGCACACAACATGGGTCTAGACATCTCTTCCTGTGTCTCATCACAAGGAAGCTATACTTTGGCCACAACTGCTCCAGTCAAGCACCTCTACTAATCTCCTTGTATCTAGCCACCTTCATTAAAAATTGTATATTTCTCAGAGGCTTTTCTCTTTTTTTGAGACTGAGTCTTGCTCTATCTCCCAGGCTGGAGTGCAGTGGCATGATCTCGGTTCATTGCAACCTCTGTCTGCCGGGTTCAAGTGATTCTGCTGCCTCAGCCTCCCAAGTAGCTGGGATTACAGGCACGCACTGCCACGCCCAGTTAATTTTTTTGTATTTTTAGTAGAGACAGGGTTTCAACATGTTGGCCAGGCAGGTCTCGAACTGCTGACCTCAGGTGATCTGCCCACCTCGGCCTCCCAAAGTGCTGGGATTACAGGTGTGAGCCACCATGCCTGGCCTCTCAGAGGCTTTTTTATTCGAGTTGTGTTTGTCTTATTTGCAGTTCATTATTTGTAACATTAAGGGAAGACCTATTCCTCTTTGAATTGCCTGATGCTCCAAGAACATTGCTATAAATGTTTTTAACTTTCGATATAATACCAACATTACAACATGACATTTCAGGTATTGTTATTAGGATTAAAGTTTTCCAAATTAATATCAGAAAACTAAATCTATGTACTGTATCAGTTCTTTGTCTTTAATGCCTCAATTCAAGAAATCTGCTTTTGAAGGATTATTTACAAACCAAAGCAAGTTGAAATGTACTAACACTGGTTAAAATTCTGCAATTCATACTTTTAAACGAAAGATCCGCCAGGCACAGTGGCTCATGCCTGTAATACCAGCACTTTGGGAGGCTGAGGCGGATGGATCTTGAGGCCAGGAGTTGGAGACCAGCCTGGCCAACATGGTGAAACCCCATCTCTAATAAAGATACAAAAATTAGCCTGGCATGGTGGCGCGCACCTGTAATGCCAGCTACTCAGGGGGCTGACACATAAGAATATCTTGAATCCAGGAGGCAGAGGTTGCAGTGAGCCAAGTTGCACCACTGCACTCCAGCCTGGGAAACAGAGTGAGACCCTGTCTAAAAAAATAAAAATAAAATTTCTTTTGTAATGCATATTTTACAAATTCATGATTTCATCATTTTTCTTAAAACAAACTAAAACATAACTTCATTATACACAATTGTAAATGTACCCCCAAAGTGTAGTCTAAACCTTTCAATTTTTAAATGAACCAAGAAACTGAATATTAACAAATGTATAAGTACCCTGAATGTGTTATAAAAAACATATTTGACTGCCTTTAAAATGCAATAACATTCTAACTGGAAAATATAGTAGCATCTTTTCACAGATCAGAGATTCAATAACTATTATGATCCAATCAAAGAGAAATAAACCATGGCCATTTTTAATTAAACAGGCATTTCTAAGCACCTGTGTACACGGTATTGCTGTTCAAACGGTTGACATGGAATGTGACCGCAATACCTTGATGTCCATAATTAAAGACCCAAAAGGTAGCTTAAGTTTCATCTATTCCCTTTCTCAGCTCTTTGAACAGGCATATTATAGTCACTCCATACATGGTTAATATCGAAAAAAAATAAAAGTTACAAACATTTGAAATTAGCTGTACTTTCATAGAGAACAGTTTTAAACTGCATGGCCTTACTCTTCCTTTTCCAACCTATTTTATAAAACTAGCATGATCTTAATAATTTCACTGCAAAACAGGTTCTAGCAAGCATAGAAACTGATCATAGCCTCTCAGCACGAGCAAGTTTAGATGAAACCCTAGAAAATTAGCAAAATCTAACAATAAATTCACCCACGATTCTCCACAATTCTTGCTCTCTCTAGATACAAAGGGAGGCAAAAACTGTTTTAAATGATTATTTCAAAAGCAGCACTAATTTGGGGAAAAACTTAACTGCCATGCAGGAGACACTGTATTACTACTCAGACGTCATTTAAGTCTTCCAGCAGCAGAAAGGGAAAAACATCATTAAATTTTTTATTTAATGCATATATACTTACATTATCAGTTAAAGTTTACCCATCTGTTTACGTAGTACAAGTTACCTATTATTTCAGAAAGCATTTAAATAAAATGAAATTAGGTTACGTTCTGCAACGCAGATGTGTCTCATAAAGAGGGTTAAATGACTTTTGTGAATGGAAAATCTGCATATACTGTTGCTTCGCCTCAGCCAGTCTTGAGTGGGTGGTTCAATGAACCTAAAGCATGCTGCATGTGAAGCTCCTTGGAACCTGACTCCACTCTTGAGAGAGGGCTTAGAAACAAACATTAAATTTAAAAGCACAGCAAAGGCTTGGCTTTCCTCCTACGTTACAAGAAGGCCGGGAGAACTAAGGCTTAGAGGAACAACACCGTGTCGCTCGGCTCTGCAAAGGCGGGTGCGGTCTGCGGTGCGCGGCACAGCCTCCTCTGGGGCTGTCACAGGAAAAAAGGAGCCTCGCCTTAACCGCACCGAGCGACAAAGCGCCAGCTCTCCTGGGCGCGGGGGCTCCCAACGAGACCCATGCCATCGACCTATCAAACTTCAGGAGGGACAGACACCCGGGGCGGTCGAAATGCTCCAAGAGCCTCCCACCGCCGTTCCCCTGCCGCGGCTTTTGTAAGGCTGCAGATGCACCTACCGTGGGCCCCAAAACACTCCACCCCGCCAGCCTTTCTAATCCCCCTACTCCAAAATGGAACAAAGGAGCCAAAGAACTCCTCGGCGCGGGTGGCCAGGAGTCCCCGACAGCCCGAGCTCAGAATGTGGCAATAAGGGTGCGCAGTCGCTCTGAGGGGTGCGGACCCAGCACCCCCACCTCAGGAATGGAGCAACACTCACCCGTGCGGAGCTCCCAGGGAGGCGGGACGCAAGGAGCCGGTTCCTCCGGAGTCGCCGCGGCGCCGGGGTCCGGGGCCCCGTACGCGTCTAGTCAGACCCCAACTTCTCTCGGCCGCTGTCGTCGGCGGCAGCTGGGGCGCGAGCCCGGACGGAGGGCGCTGCCCAGCTGCCGCGGAGGCACTGCTGGCTCAGCCTCCGAGCGGGGCGGGTACTTTCGGCCCCGCGGTCCACCGGACAGGGCGGACCCCCACCTTTCCTCAGAGTCGGCTTGTTACCGGCAGCGGCTACTGCGGAGTCCAAAGCTAACACTACAGCCGCCGCCTGGCCAGGAGCGCGTCGCGGCCTAATGTTGTCATCCGCCGCGTCGCCGCCTTTCTGGGCACCCAGAACCGCCAAGATCCTTCACATTCTAGCGCCCTCCCACTGCCCAGCCCGCCCCTAGGATCACGGGCTTCGGCCACGCCCTCTTCCCGTCACGTGACGGTGCCCGGAGACAGCGGTGGAGTTGCTTACCCTGCCAGGCGGGCGCGAACAGCGCGGGAGCCAGTGTCCACCTTGCTTCGCCAGGGTGTTATCGCCAGCCAGTCCCCTTCCGCATGCCCAAGGGCAGCCTCAGGAAGCGAGCCCACCAAAGGTCGGCCCAGCGCCTGTTGATCGGCCAGGCCTTATGGGCCGGTCGTACTGGGCCCTTCTTGACCTGAGGAGATTGAACAGTAGGGCTCCCTGGTCTGGTCAGGGCTCAGTTAGGACCCCTCTCCTTTTTAAGGCTTGGTAAAAGCTTTAGCGAAACAAAGAAAAAGAACGCATTGTAGAGTGTCTGGCCTAAGAAGCATTCCGTAACTCTTTGTTCCTATTTCTAGTAGCACATTAACCGTGGCATTTGATTTACTGCTTCCCTCATTAGAGGTTTTTTTTTGAGGAAACGGTGTATTTCAATCACGCTGGGATGAAAACAGCCTAGCAAACTTATTTTTATTCCTTCTTGTGTTCAGGATCCTGCTGCCAGTTTTACAGTCATTAAGTTTTACAGTGTGTTAGGTTGGTGACAGTTCAAACGGGTACACAGGAATTTGACAGTTGGTTCCATTTTTAAAATAAAGCCTAATTCTTGAATTTTTTTTCTAATGCCTTAACTTTTTTTTCCCTAATGGCTTAACTCTAGGACTTAACCTTTTGCTTTCTTTTTTAGCCATGATCCAAAGAACCCCTCTAGCCACCTAATGAAATAACTATACAGAAGTAAGGGAGGTAGAATAGAGAAAGATCATACTCAAACCCTGATCACAATGAAGGCAAATGAGAAAGCTTTCTGTAGTAATTAAACTGGGGTCATAATTCATTTTCCCTTGTAGCCCAGAACAAAGGATTTTTTCTTAAGCTATTCTCATCTCATTACATTTTCTTAAGAAGAAGTCAGAAGGCATTCTGATAAGTTGGATACATTGAAATGAATAAGCAATAGAGTTCGGCCTATATAATCCTTATGATTGGTATATTTCATAGCAGCTCTAAAAAAATCATAGACTTACATTGTTTTATGTTACCCAAGAAAGAAAACAAAGGCTGCCAATGGAACTATGCCATACCACTGATAAGTAAGGCACCTTTAAGCCACATTTTTTCTTTTTTTTTTTTTTCTTTGAGACAGGGTCTCACTCTGTCTCCCAGACTGGAGTGCAGTGGTGCCATCTCGGCCCACTGCAATTTCCGTCTCCCAGGCACAAGTGATTCTCCTGCCTCAGCCTCCCGAGGATCTGGGATTACAGGCATGCGCCACCATGCCCAGCTAATTTTTGTATTTTTAGTAGAGAGGGGGTTTCACCATGTTGGCCAGGCTGGTGTTGAACTCCTGACCTCAAATGATCCACCCGCCTCGGCCTCCCAAAATGCTGGGATTACAGGCATGAGCCACCGCCCTCGGCCTGAAACATATTCAGAGATGTAAACACGTGGGAAACAACGAGTCTTAGAATCTCTGAGATATTATCATGAACTGGTGTTCCAAAGAGGAAAAGATTCTACCAGGTTCTGTTCTGAAGTCTGAGAGACTGTAGTACAAATAAATGTGGAGGAAGTTTATTATTCTGTGACATTATTTCAGCAAAGCTAGTAACTTTGGAGTTTGTTAACAGTTAACCTGTCCCCTGTTTTCTAGAGGCATGTTTTTCAAACTGCAACTCAAAAATCCATTTTATTTTTATATGAAATAGGCTAGGATATAAAAGATCAGAGTGCATAATATCTAGTAAGGGCAAAAATTGCTTCCTGAAACTTTTTGTTTCAAATATGGTGGAAGGTGAGAGTATGTTCTGTTGTGATTTAAACAATTTCTTACTGTGAGTTGCAATCAAATACATTTGGAAAAGAATGTTTCTAGATCATAGATAACATGCAAAATACACCATATGGACCCTGTTTTTCTGGTACTTTTCTTTTATTTTGGAAACTGATACTAAAGATTGGAGAAAGGTGGCAAATTGCCTTGCCTAATTCTCTTCTGCCTCAGCCCCAATTTCATACATTGGCTTTTGAAAATTTGATCATTTGTTGTAAAAAACAAGAAGCAAGGAAGCCTAGGTTACAGACTTAGCTAATGAAATATATGACTACATAACTTAACTCTCTGCATTTCAAGTTCTGAAGTAGGACTACATGCTCTTTGAGAAATGATACTAAACCACCGTTTTTTCCCCGGCGGATGACAATCCCATTTTGAAACAAACAGCCATGGTATACTCAGGATTATGCAAATAACTGACAGCCTAGGTTTAACTCATTTCAGCTCCACTCAAAAAAAAAGAAAGTCCTAATGCAAGTAACCGAAAGTGAAGATATTGCAAAACAAATGTAAGTATATCTTTCACAATCTTCTCTAATTTAATTATCACTAGCATAATAGTTACTTGTCATGAATAACTAATGATTTTGACATACTTAACAACTGATTGCAACACAAAAATATATTAATCCACTACAGTTGAAAAATCGTTTTTTCAGATCCTTTCAAATCTAATATTGTGATTCCAGGAAATGATAATTCAATCTAGCATTTTCAGTGTAATGACAACATAAACAGAAACTAATATGTGATCCTGCACTGTAACTGAAAAATATTCGGTGACTCCCAGAGATACCCTGCAAGTTTGCTACTCTTACAATGATTTTAAGAATGACATTTTGAAATAAAGCTTTTTTATTATAACGATCCGATTTTAACTCCAATGAGAATTCATCTCTTTTGCCTACTGCTTTATTAATTTTACATTTCTAAGAATGAGAAGTTCTTTCCAAATTAGTTTAAGCACTGACAGGCTTGACAGCCTTTCCCAGAGTATATTTCAACCCTGACCTAGAATGACAGAGATGTAGCTTGAGGTTGTTTGCTTTTTTCCATTTGGCTTATCCTGTTAGACACTTAGGTTGCTGACAATTACTAATCAGGATTCTAGACTAAAATCCTCATTTTCTGGAAGAGAATTTAGATTAAGAGCAACCTCAGCCATAAATAAGGTATTCAACACAGCTTTGAAGACTCCTATTCTTATTGGTCATGTGATTTGCTTCAGCCAGTGCTTTGTTAGCAGATGTTAAATGCTAAATCAAAGCAGAAGCTTTAAATTTGATTGCAAAATTCAGGTCAATCTCTTACTCTTGTGCCACCTGCCATGAGAAAGGTGTGTTCCAGATAAGATCTCAGAATAAGAAAATATATGGAGCAGACCTGAAACTCTCATCCTGTACAGAACTCAAGCAACTGACTTGCAGCTCCTGACATATAGCTACTAATGTGAAATAAGAGTAAAACAAAAATATTTGTCGTTGTGAATCACAAATATTTTTGAGGTTGTTGCATAGCATAATCTTGCAAATCATCTAAAGTGAATTTGAGCCAACAAATTCGTGAGTCAAAGGCTAAATGTGCTATGTAACAATAATACTTGTCTATTTAATAAAATAACAGACACCTACAAACTAGTCAACCAGCTATTTGGTAAATATCCACCTAAATTGTATGTTAAGAAGTAGTCTTTATAAAATCTATAGATTTGCATGCAAAATATTTTCATGCAAGCTATTTACATATTAATTTTAAATATTTCTGTTTAGTATTATTTGTCTTAAGTATCCCTTGAGGAAAATTTGGATAATAAAGTATAAAGAGAATATAGGATTCTGTTTCTAGAAATATCAAGGACTAGGTCACACCGGTTACACTGAAAACAAAATCCCTGGAAAAAACATTTTTTAAACTTATTAAATATACTGATTAACTGACAATAAAGTAAGAAATTATTAAGTTAAAAAACTAAATGAAGGCAGAAACCTAGAGTTTAGCAGAGTCAGCCAACTTTTATCTCAAAGGCATGTGCTAAACCCAGTTACTAGGAGCTTTGGTTTTCATGACTTTGTAAGAAAGACACAAAACCCATGACCTGCATTATACACACACACACACACACACACACACACACAAACTGCAATTCCAAAGGATTTTTAATTAGGTGTAAGGATATACTGGCAATAAACTTGCCCCTTACCAGCATAGGCAGCCATCCCCAGAGTCTACAAAGAAAATTAGCCGTCTTAAACCTTGGCACCTAGTTGACAGGGAAAAGCAAAATCATATCTGAAAATTTGGAACCGCAATCCAATTCTCACACAAAAATGTAGCTTGAATTCATACTAGCTGGGTGATCCCCAAAAACCTCAGGCTAATAATTAAGTGTTTTGTGTGTGTTTTTTTTCTTTTTGGACAGGGATTCTCACTGTCTCCCTGGTTGGAGTGCCTTGGCGTGATCTCGGCTCACTGCAACCTCTGCCTCCCAGGTTCAAGCGATTCTTCTGCCTCAGCCTCCCAAGTAGCTGGGACTACAGGCACGTGCCATCTTACCCAGCTGATATTTTTTATTTTTAGTAGAGACGGGGGTTTCACCGTGTTGTCTAGGCTCGTCTCAAACTCCTGACCTCAGGTGATCCACCCACCTCCACCTCCCAATCCTGGGATTATAGGCGTGAGCCACCGTACCTGGGCGTAATTAAGAATTTTTGACTGATAATGCTCTCAGACACCTGGCAGAAGCAAAGACCAATCCTCTCTGGAGGAACCCACCTTCATCTTAAGCCATAAAGAATGACTACAAATAAAATTTTAAGGAAAATGAGCAGCGCACATTTTTAAAAAATAACAAGCACAAAATAAGACACCATTCATGAGAAACAGTACAGACTTAAGACAGCACAAACAAATTCTAAAAGACTTCAGATCCTGGATTTACAAGTCACAGACTGGGCCAGGTATGGTGGCTCATGCCTGTAATCCCAGCACTTTGGGAGACCAAGGCAGGCAGATCACTTGAGGTCAGGCATTTGAGACCAGCCTGGCCAACATGGTGAAACCCCCATCGCTACTAAAAATACAAAAAATTAGCCTGTAATCCCAGTTACTGGAAAGGCTGAGGCAGGAGAATCGCTTGAACCCAGGAGGTGGAGGTCGCAGTGAGCCAAGCTGCACTCCGGCCTGGGCGACAGTGAGACTCCACCTCAAAAAAAAAAAAAAGGGGGGTCACAGACTGTAAATAACAATATTAAATATGAGTAAAGGAATAAAAGACAAGTTTGAAAATATGTGCAGAGAACAAAAACTAAAGTAGGACTGAAGATTTTGAAACAAGCAAATAGAACTGAAAGAATTGAAAAATATAAATGATTACAATAAAAATGCGGCGGACAAATTTAATAGTTCATTTGACACAGCAGAAGTATAAGCCAATGAAATGGAAGATAGAGATGAAGTTATCTCAAATGCAATAAAGAAGAAAACAAATTAAAAATATAAAAGAGACTTTAAGTGACATGGAGGACATTGTAAACAGCTCTAAAATCTGTGACTTCAGATGAAAAGGAAAGAGCCAGTGGGCCAGAGGCAATATTTGACAAGATAATGGTTGTGAACTTTCCAGAACTGATGAAAGACTCCAACTCACAGACTTAAGAAGCCTCCCAAATCCCAAGCAAGTTAAAGAATAAAAAACCACACTAAGATACATCACAGTGAAACTGCAGAACACCAAAAACAAAAAAGAAAACCTTAAAAGCAACAAAGAAAAAATATAGTTAATCTTCAAAGTGTCAGGTAAATGACTTTTCATCACAACCAGTAAAAACCAGAAGACAGTAGAATAATACCTTCAGTGGCCTAAAAGTAAATTACTATCAGCCTAGAATTCAGTACCCAGTGACAAAAATATTTCAAGAACGAGGCCAAAATAAACGTATTTTTCGGCAAGCAAAAGCAGAATTTGCTACTAATAGAGTCTAGCTAAAGGAAAGTCTAAAGAAATTTCTTTTTTCAGACAAAAAGAAAATGATCCCAGGCCAGGCACAGTGGCTCATGCCTGTAAATCCCAGCACTTTGGGAGGCTGAGGCAGGAGGATCACAGGATTTTGAGACCAGCCTGGACAACATACTGAGATTTTATCTCACAAAAAAATTAAAAATTAGCTGGGCATGGTAATATGGGCCTGTAGTCCTGACCCAGGAGGCTGAGGTACAAGGATTGCTTGAGCCTGGGAGATCAAGGCTGCAGTGAGACATGATTGCACCATTATACTCCAGCCTGGGTGACAGAGAGAGAGAGACCCTGTCACAAAAGAAAAAAAGAAGAAAATCGACCCAAATGGAAGGTCTGAGAGTTGAGAATAAACGAAGAGCATTAGTGGTAGATATTTGCCTAAATCTAAATATAATTGACTATGCAAACAAACAGTAAGTATTGTTAAAATTATTTTAATACGATTTTTTTAAAGAAAAATATCACATCTAACATTAGAAATAAGCCCAATCAAATTTGCATTTTATGCCTACTATTAAACAGACCTCATTAGACCAAGTGTTTTACAAACTAGTACTATTATCTCCATCTGACACATACCTTTAAAAGCAAAAACATGATACATTTCTTCTTTTCTCATCCATAGAGGCAAATTGTATTAATATATGATTGGTATTCTCTTTTTAGATAACATCACTTTAAGTGTTTTTCTTCACAATCACATTTCAAATTTATGTAATGTACCAGTGAAGATGATGTATTATATAATTAGATTAAGAAAGTACCATATATTTAGAAGATCATGATTTAGAGTAATAAAAAGGAGAATTATATACTACTTTCACTTAACTATGAAGTATTAATGATTCCTCCATAGAAGTCTATAAATGAAAGTTCATCATAACAAATTATATAATTATGTATTCACAGGTTAAAGACAAGTCTTATTGAAATGCTCTGCCTACTCTTTCCACCCACATTGCCTATTCAAAATTAGGTGCATGCTATGACTTTTAACGCCATCTCGGGAAATAGCTAGAAATTTGTACTGAGGTATAAGAATGGACTCCTGAGTTTTAACTCAATTCATAGGACATCCTAAATTCAAAATAATTCTAATAATAATAAGAACCCATTTCTTTCTGATAGCTACTTAGACTACAAATTTCCAATTGTAAATGTATTTTTCATTTCAATTTTAGGAAAGTGTTTTTAAGTTTTTAATGACTATTTAAACATGGGAAGCTTAGAACACATGATCCCTTAGATTTCCAAAGGTGTAAGTATAATGCAAATGAATTATACCTTACTTTAACCAGAACCTTTCTCTTTTTTCCCCTCAACCACATGAGATTATTCAAAGTATATTTACTTGTATACTACTTTGTTTTTGTTTTAGAATTAGGGTCTCACTCTGTCACCCAGGCTGAAGTGTAGTGGCATGCACTGCAGCCTCAAACTCCTGGGTTCAAGTGATCTCCCTCCTCAGCCTCCTGAGTCACTGGAATTATAAGCATGAGCCACCACACCCTAGAATATTTTCTTGATAAAACCAAATCTATAATTTTATTGAAGACTGTTCAAATGACTTTTATTTATATTTCTTTTTTTTTTTTTTTTCCGAGACGGAGTTTCGTTCTGCCACCCAGGCTGGAGTGCAGTGGCCGGATCTCAGCTCACTGCAAGCTCCACCTCCCAGGTTCATGCCATTCTCCTACCTCAGCCTCCCAAGTAGCTGGGACTACAGGCGCCCGCCACCTCGCCCGGCTAGTTTTTTGTATTTTTTAGTAGAGACGGGGTTTCACCATATCAGCCAGGATGGTCTCGATCTCCTGACCTCGTGATCCGCCCGTCTCGGCCTCCCAAAGTGCTGAGATTACAGGCTTGAGCCACCGTGCCCGGCCTATATTTCTTAATATATGTAAAAGTTTATATATTACTAGTATTCCTATTAGCTACTAGATTACTAACTCATTGCGAGATTATTCCAGTTAGCTTTGTCCAACCTGTATTTATACAAGTACATGAAACTCTTGAGAAGTCACAGTAATTAAATTTTCATAAACCAAGTGGTATATTAATTCTTTCAGTTTAATAAGTTATCAGTTTGTACTGGGTCTTACACTCATTTACAAAAAAAATTATCAAGTATCTGTATGTTGTTCTACCTCGTTCCTAAAATGTGTGTAAAGCTAGAAGAGTCCTCACCCTATGAACCAGCAGTATTTCAAAACTCATGGTTACTGTTCTGGGAGTGAAGGTGCCATATATTCTTACAGCATTATCAGGTAGCAAACATCTACTCACTCCTCCCAACCACGGGTACTACCTAGATGTCTTTTCCCAGATCTCCCAGGTATTTAGTGCCTCTTTTACCTCTACAGAACACTGGTACCCAGAAGTGATATGGTGGGAAAAGAAGGCACCTACCCTATATTCCAATAAAGTGTGTCCACTGCATTCCTGTCAGATTCATTCCTCTGTTCTAGGCCCTGTTGGTATTCTCCCCTAGTTGTTTCCAGTCCATTTCTATGGGAGCCTTACTTTTGTCTGGTATTCTTACATGCACAGCTGAAACCAGACTCCCAGTCTCATTCCCTTAATTGTGTCCTTTAACCCTTAATCCCTGTAATATCCTCCTGGAACTGGGATTGATACACCTCTATTTAAGACTTTATCTTTGAATGTCAACTTACTTCCAGACATGGCCACCAACTCCACCCCATGATCCCACATTGTTACTTACTCCCCACTTCCTTCTGCAGTCAGCAAATAGACTTGGACCTGATATTCTTTGTGTCCTAAGCCCCCCACCCCTTCCTTAAGTTGCTAAAGTAGTACACTAAAAGAATACAATTATCTGAACTGAGGGCGGGGAAAATTCCAGAGAAAAATGACCTTCGTGCGACAAACAAAGGCAAGAGAGTAAAAGGGAGGGCACTGTTAGAGATTTAAAATAGACTTATCAGTTACATCAACCAAGGCAGTACATGGATCTTTACCTTTATCAGATTCTGACTCAAACAAACAACTTAGAAAAAGACATAATGACACAATCAGGAAAATTTTAATACCAACTAGATATTATAGGACATTAAGGAATTATTGTTAATTGTCTTAGCTGTGATAATTGTACATGATTATGGTTTTTGTTTTTTTAATGTCTCATTTCCTAAAGACATTCTAAAATGTCACTGGGTCCCTGCTTTAGGAAAAAAAGAAAGAAAAGAAAACTTTCAGAGTATGTCACTTTGTTTTTTACACCTGTCAGTCAATTCCATGGGAAAGTATTACTACTTGTTATTTTCTACCCTTAACCAAATACAGTAATCATTTTCTCCTTATCATATCTAGTATTTTTTTTCAGTAAAAGTGTTCAAATCAAAAGCAATCCATGCTGCCTACCTGGTATTTGCTCCAAACATCTGTTAAACCACTATGAAAGGCCTAACATCTTAAGACTGGTGGTAAATAAATCTGATTGAGCATGTTAACACGTTCAAATTTATATAAAGCATTCTGCAAATATAGATTACTCTAGAGATGCTAAGAAGCAGATGTACTGGTCTCTTTGGCATTGGCATTCACATGATTCAGCTACAAATAGAATTTGAACAGATTCCGAGTGCACAACTGTCAAATTCATAAAAAGTAGCAAAAAAAAGTCAAATAAAAATTTAGATTTTTCCTAGAATAGCAGTGACTGTGTTTAAAAAAAATGGAAATATTCTGTTAATGTTTTATTTCTTCAGTGCTAATATTTGACAAAAACTAAGTACTTTGACTTCCATTGAATTAGCAGTGATAGCCCAGAAACTGTTATAAGTTAGTATTACTATTGGGTCCACAGAAAACCTCAAAATACATTTTAACCAATATTACAAAGTTAATACAAATTTGATTCACTGAAGTAGTATAGTGCAGTGTGTTTGAGTTCTAACACCAAAGTCAGACAGATCTCAGTTCTAACCCTAGCTTTGTCATTTACCACCAAGGCTGTCATCTGTAAAATCATCTGTAAAATAGGAGTTTAAAAAAAACCTCTTTTTAATATGATAAGAATTAAAGAACTCAAGAAATATAAACTATTATAGTCACTACCTTTTGGGAATATTATGTTCTACACAATATTACTAACCCCACTACACCAAGTTGAAGGAAAATTACACACAGACCATACACTGTACCATCCTCTCATTCATACCAAGGCTTTTGTAGCAACTGGCCTGATTCTGAGGTTTATAGAAGATACATAGGCAGGCATGACTTCAGGCCATTATGCAGCTTTATGTAACAATCTACACAACCCCTAATATGTAAGTATCAGGAACTTTCATGTGATGTGAAAATGAAAGCCACTTCCTTAACAACCAGGAAACACTAAATTTCAGAGTTATGTTTTCCATTCAAGTTAATCTCTAGCCAGACCTCCTCTTAACAATACATGGAGTTAACATTCCAAGCCAGTCACCTCTTGCCACACTTATTTCTTAGTATAACAAATTACAGTAAATAAAACTTATCAGCCAGGCACTGTGCCTCATGCCTATAATCCCAGCAATTTGAGAAGCTGAGGTGGGAGGATCACTTGAGGTCGAGAGTTCAAGATCAGCCTGAGGAACATGGCAAGACCTTGTCTCTACAAAAAATTAAAAAATTAGCCATGTGAGGTGGCACATGCCTGTAATTTCAGCTACTCAGGAGATTGTGGCAGGAGGATCACTTGAGCCCAGGAGTTCGAGGCTACAATGAGCTATGATTGTGCCACTGCATTCCAGCCTGGGCAACAGAGCAAGAGGGCACTGGCTCTAAAGACAAAAAACAAAAACAAAACTTACCTCTAAGGATGATGCAGTAATGCACACATGTCCTTATTATTATTCTTTCGCCTTCACAGTGTTGCTTAGCAACCCAGAACATCTTATGTATGATTTTGGGTGTAAAAATGGCTTTTTGAAATATTTATTTGAAATCTTTCTTTGAAACATGTAAGATAGATATAAAGGTTTCAGGCAAATTCAAGTTAAACATTTAGGGCTAGAATACTAATAGGTCATATATTTTTATATAGTATCTTTCATGCTATTTGATTAATGCACAACTATTGATATTTAGACTGACAACTGAATTGATGATATGATGACAGGCTCTTCCCTCCACTGTAAACTATGGTAAGTAATTTGTATGGCATTATTTTGATACTATACAGATGTCCAGTTCCCCTTCAAACATAAACCTTATGCTTTAACACCTATTGAAAACCCTTACATGAGTCAATAATTTCAATAAGAATTGCAAAATAATTATAAATATATCATTCCTTCTACATTCTGACTTTCTTCGGTAACCTAGAGCTTGCCTTTATTACCTGGAACTATTTGGTTACCCTGAAATACAACCCCTACTGTAAAGGAAAAGTAAATAATAATTCTTTGCTTTTAATTACAAATTTTCAAAGTAAAGATATTTTGGAGACTAATGGAAAAATTTGAATTTGGGTTTTAGATAAGATAAAAATGTATTCACTTGGAAAGGTGAAGATTGTTAATTTTAAAAAGTAAATAGGTTACAAAACCACACACTGAGTATGATATAATTTTGGTAAAAATACATTTATATATTTATATGCATATATAGGGATAAATAATGAACTGGAGAGATATACACTGAACTGTTAAACTCTGGAAGAGGGGAATGTGGTTGTTTTTATTTTTCTATTTTGCTTATATGTAGTTTTGTACTTTCTACTTGCATATGCTAGTTTTATGATAATAAAAGGTTATTTTAAAAAGAAAATCACTATTTTCCACTGAGCCCAGATACAGCTTCTGAATCACCATCAACATAAGACTGATACATTCCAGCATGGGAGGCTGCCAGGGCACCACCCCAGCTGGTTACTTCTTCAAAGAAGTAACTACTGATTTCCTTTTGCCTACTGATTTATTTTGCCTATGCATCTTACCCGTGGCTCAAGGTTACCTTAGCACTAAATCCAATTAGCCTTTTCACTTTGGCAGCCCTTACCAATTGGCAACTTCTTTGTCTCTTGGCTTGCTTTTGGGCAAAAATTACCTTCTTCTTTAGTTTTTGAGTCATTATATCCTCTTGGTTTTCTTCCTGCCTTTCTGATTTCTCAGTCTCCTTTGAAAGTTTACGATTTCTTTAATTTCCCCCACAATTCCATACTCAGCCTTCTCTCTTCACTCTGTATCTTTTTCCTGAAAAAGGGAGGAGGGAAGAGAATACATTTTATGTTCTAATTCATGTTAATCTATGAAATAGATATCTCTAGGCTTATTCTCTCTCCTGAAGAATATAGTCACATACATAATCACAAATTATTATAAACTCCATTTAGACATTTCACCTGAAAAATATATAAAACAACTCAATCTCTATGCATTAATTTTTCAATAGTTATTAGTCGTCTTCTGAGCATCAGGTTGTGCTAGAAACTGAAATATATACTAAAGTGAGTAAAACTGGCATAGCTGGAAATTAAGTTGAAGAAGTAAAGGCCAAGTCCTATAGGAGATTTCATGGAATGTGTATTAGTCTGTTCTCACGCTGCTAATAAAGACATACCCAAGACAGGGTAACTTATGAAGGAAAGAGGTTTAATTGACTCACAGTTCCACATGGCTGGGAGGCCTCACAATCATGGCAGAAAGCTAATGAGGAGCAAAGTTACGTCTTAATGGTGGAAGGCAAGAGAGACAGCATGTGCAGGGGAACTCTCTTTTATAAAACCATCAGATCGACTGGGTGCAGTGGCTCACACCTGTAATCCCAACACTTTGGGATGCTGAGAAGATCACCCGAGCTCAGGAGTTCGAGACCAGCCTGGTCAACATGGAGAAACCCCATCTCTACTAAAAAATGCAAAAATTAACTGGGCGTGATGGCATGCACCTGTAATCCCAGCTACTTGGGACGCTGAGGGAGGAGAATTGCTTGAACCCAGGAGGTGGAGGTTGCAGTGAGCCAAGATCATGCCACTGAACTCCAGCCTGGGCAACAGAGCAAGACCCTGTCTCAAAAAAAAAAGGGGGGGCTGGTCGTGGTGGCTCATGCCTGTAATCCCAGCACTTTGGGAGGCTGAAGTGGGCAGATCACGAGGTCAGGAGATCAAGACCATCCTGACCAACACAGTGAAACCCTGTTGGTCCTAAAAATACAAAACAATTAGCCGCACGTGGTGGCACATGACTGTAGTCCCAGCTACTCAGAAGGCTGAGGCAGGAGAATCGCTTGAACCCGGGAGACAGAGGTTGCAGTGAGCTGACATGGCACCATTGCACTCCAGTCTGGGTGACAGAGTGAGACTGTCAAACAAACAAACAAACAAACAAACAAATCCATCAGATCTTGTGAGACTTATTCATTATTACAAGAACAGTACAGGAAAGACCCGCCCCCATAATTCAATTACCTCCCACCGGGTCCCTCCCAAGATGTGTAGGAATTATGGGAGCTATAATTTGAGATGAGATTTGGGTGGGGACAGAGCCAAACCATATAATTCTACCCTGGCTCCTCCAAAATCTTAAGTCCTCACATTTCAAAACCAATCATGCCTTTCCGGTGGTCCCCCCAAAGTCTTAACTCATTTCAGCATTAACTCAAAAGTCCACAGTTCAAAGTCTTATCTGGGACAAGGCAAGTCCCTTCTACCCATGAACCTGTAAAATCAAAAGCAAGTTAGTTACTTCCTAGATACAATGGAAGTAAAGGCATTGGGTAAATATAATCATTCCAAATGGGAGAAATTGGCCAAAACTAGGGGGCTCCAGGCCCCATGCAAATCTGAAATCCAGTAGGGCAGTCACTAAACCTTAAAGTTCCAAAATGATCTCCTTTGACTCCATGTCTCATATCCAAGGCATGCTGATGCAAAAGGTGGGCTCCCACAGCCTTGGGTATCTTTGCCCTGTGGCTTTGCAGGATGCAGTCAGTCCCCATCCTGGCTGCTTTCACAGGATGGCATTGAGTGTCTGGCTTTTCCAGGCACACAGCGCAAGCTATCAGTGGACCTACCATTCTGGGGGTTCTGGGGTCTGGAGGACAGTGGCCCTCTTCTCACAGCTCCACTAGGCAATGCCCCAGTGGGAAATCTGTGTGGGAGCTCCCACCCCATATTTCCCTTCCACACTGCCCTAGCAGAGGTTCTCCATGAGATCTCTGGCCCTGTAGCACACTTCTGCCTGGACACCTGTGCATTTCCATACATCCTCTGAAATCTAGGTGGAGGTTTCCAAACCTCAATTTTTCCATGCACCCACAGGCCAAATGCCATGTGTAAGCCACCAGGGCTTGGGGCTTGCACCCTCTGAAGCAATGGCCTGGGCTGTACATTGGCCCCTTTTAGCCATGGCTGGGATGAAGGGCATCAAGTCCCAAGACTGCACAAAGCAGCAAGGCTCTGGGTGTGGTCCACAACACCATTTTTTCCTCTAGGCCTTCAGGCCTGTAGGGGGAGGGGCTGCTGTAAAGACCTCTGACATGCCCTGGAGACATTTTCCCCATTGTTGTGGAAATTAACATTTGGTTCCTCATTACTTACACAAATTTCCACAGCCAGTTTGAATTTTTCCTCAGAAAATGGGTCATTATTTTATATTGCATCATCAGGCTGCAAATTTTCCAAACTTTTATGCTCTGCTTCCCTTCTAAACATAAGTTCCAATTCCAAACCATATCTTTGTGAATGCATAAAACTGAACGCTTTTAACAGCACCCAGATCACCTCTTGAATGCTTTACTGCTCAGAAATTTCTTCCATCAGATACCCTAAATCATCCCTGTCAAGTTCAGTGTTCCACAGACCTCTAGGGCAGGGGCAAAATGCCACCAGTCCCTTTGCATAGCAAGAGTGGCCTTTACTCCAGTTCCCCAAAAATTCCTCATCTCCATCTGAGACGACCTCAGCCTGAACTTTATTGTCCATATCACTATCAACATTTTAGTCAAAACCATTCAACAAATCTCTAGGAAGTTACAAACTTTCCTACATTTTCCTGTCTTCCTCTGAGCCTTCCAAACAATTCCAACCTCTGCCTATTACCCAGTTCCAAAGCCACTTCCACATTTTCAGGTATCTTTTCAGCAGCATCCCACTCTACTGGTACCAATTTACTGTATTAGTCTGTTCTCACGCTGCTAATAAAGAAATACCTGGGACTAGGTAATTTATAAAGGAAAGAGGTTTCATTGACTCACAGTTCCACATGGCTTGAGAGGCCTTACAATCATGGCAGAAGGCAACACTGCTTCAATACTGGAGTACATCTGGACATATGTCTAAAATGTTACAATTAGGTTTTGATGTAGGAGGCAAGTGTAATAATAATTTAAATGCAAATAAATTCCACAATCAAAAGACATAGAGCGGTGAATGAATTAAAAATGAAGACCTAACTATCCACTGTGCGTCAGATACTCACTTTAACCTAAGGACACACATAAACTGCACTGAAAGAATGGAAAGAGATATGCCATACTAGCTGGGTGCAGTGGCTCACACTTGTAATCCTAGCACTTTGGGAGACCAAAGCAGGCAGATCACTTGAGGCCAGGAGTTTGAGACCAGCCTGGCCAACATGGTGAAACCCTGTCTCTACTAAAAACAAAAATATTAGCTGGGCATGATGGTGGATGCCAGTAATCTCAGCTACTCAGGAGGTTGAGGCAGGAGAATTGCTTGAACCTGGGAGGCAGAGGTTGCAGTGAGTCAAGATCATGCCACTGCACTCCAGCCTGGGCAACACAGTGAGACTCCATCTCAAAAAAAGAAAAAAAGAGAAAAAGATATATAATAAAACAGATAATAAACTTCCATATATATGTGTGTGTGTGTGTGTGTGTGTGTGTGTGTGTGTGTATAAAATTAAGTCACACAATCACAAGGTCCCACAATAGGGTGTCTACAAGCTGAAGAGCAAGGAGGCCAGTCTGAGTCTCAAACCTAAGAACTTGGAGTCTGATGTTCGAGAGCAAGAAGCATCCAGCATGGGAGAAAGATGTAGGCTGGGAGGCTAGTCCGGTCTAACTTTTTCATGATTTTCTGCCTGCTTTATATTCACTGGTAGCTGATTAGATGGTGCCCAGCAGATTAAGGATGGGTCTGCCTTCCCCAGCCCACTGACTCAAATGTTAATCTCCTTTGGCAATACCCTCACAGACATACCCAGGATCAATACTTTGCATCCTTCAATCCAATTAAGTTGACACTCAGTAGTAACCGTCACAACATTGTATAATAATAAAAGGGTAATTCACCAGGAATATATAACAACTGTAAATATATGTGCACCCAATATCAGAGCATCTAAACACATAAAGCAAACATTGACAGAACTGAAGGGAGAAATAGGCAGCAATACAATAATAGCAGGAGATTTCAATACCCCACTTTCAATAATGAACAGAACATCTGGACAGGAGATTAATAAGGAAACAGGACTTGAACTACAATTTAGATCAAATGACCATCACAGACATACAGAATAGTCCACCTAATAGCAGCAAAACACACATTCTTCTCAAGCATGTATAGATCTTTCCTCAGAACAGATCACATTAAGTCACTAAACTAATTTTAGCATCTTTAAGAAGATTCAGGCTAGGCATGGTGGCTCACACCTGTAATCCCAACACTTTGGGAGGTCAAGGCAGGTGCGTCACTTGAGGTCAGGAGTTTGAGACCAGCCTGGCCAACATGGTAAAACTCCATCTCTACTAATACAAAAAAATTAGCCAGGTGTGGTGGCATGCACCTGTAATCCCAGCTACTGGAGAGGCTGAGGCACAAGAATCACTTGAACCCAGGCAGCGGAGGTTGCAGTGAGCCAAGGTCGCACCACTGCACTCCAGTCTGGGTGACAGAGTGAGACTGTGTCAAAAAAAAAAAAAAAAAAAAGAAGATTGAAATCGTATCAAGTATCTTTTCTGAATACAATGAAAACAAATAGAAATCAATAGCAGAGGGAATTTGGAAAATTCATAAACACATGGAAATTAACACACTTCTGAAAAACCACTTGGTCAAAGGAGATATCAAAAGTTAAATTAGAAAATTCCTCTAGACAGGCCAAGCACCGTGACTTACGCCTGTAATCCTAGCACACTGGCAGGCAGAGGTGGGTGGATCACGAGGTCAGGAATTCAAGACCAGCCTGGCCAAGATGGTGAAACCCCGTCTCTACTAAAAATGCAATAATTAGCCAGGCATGGTGGCAGGTGCCTGTAATCCCAGCTACTCCAGAAGCTGAGGCAGGGAATTGCTTGAACCTGGGAGGCAGAGGTTACAGTGAACAAGATCACACCACTGCACTCTAGCCTGGACGACAGAGCAAGACCCCATCTCAAAAAAAAAAAAATTCCTCTAGACAAAAACACAACATATCAAAACTTGTGGGCTACAGCAAAAGCAGTACTAAGTTCATAGTGATAAACAGGTGCATTAAATAATAAGAAAGATTTCAAATAAACAACCTAAATTTATACCTTGAGGAAGTAGAAAAAGAAGAACAAAGGAGGCCCAAAATTAGTAGAAAAAAGGAAATAACAAACAGTAGACTAGGAATAAATGAAATAGAAAATAGAAAAATGATAGAAAAAAAATCAGCACACCTAAGAGTTGGTTTTTGGAAAAGATAACTAAAACTCTTAGCTAGACTAAGAAAAAGAAGAGTCAACTAAGCAAAATTAGAAATAAAAGAACAGACATTACAACTGATGCCACAGAAATACAAAAGATCATAAGAGACTACTGTGAAGAATTATAAGCCAACAAACTAGATAAATGGAAAAAAATGGATACATTGCTCAAACAACCTACCAAGACTGAATCAGGAAGAAATAGAATGCCTGAACAGACCAATATCTAGTATGGAGATTGATTCAGTAATCAAAAACTTCCCCAAAAAGAAAAGTCCAGGACCAGGCTTCCCTGGTGAACTCTACTTTAAAGACAAATTAGTGCCAATCCTTTTTGACCTCTTCAGAAAAATTAAAGAGGAGGGAAATGTTCTAAACTCATGAGGTCAACTTTATGCTGATACCAAAGCAGACATAGATATCACAAGAAAACTACAGCTCAGTATTCCTAAAGAATATTGTAAAAATTTTCAACGAATACTAGCAAAGCAAATCCAACAGCACATTATCATACACCATGACCGAGTGTGATTTATGCCTAAGATACAAAGATTTCAATATATGAAATCAACTAATCTGATACAGCATATTAGCAGAATAAAAAATAATCACCATGTGATTCTCTCAATTGATACGTAAGCATTTCACAAAATTCACCATGATAAAAACTTTGTTGATGAAAATTTCCAACACATAGTAATAGAGGGAAATGACCTCAACATAATAAAGTGTATATGCAAAGCCCACAAACATCATACTCAACAGTAAAAAATTGGAAGTTTTTCCTCTAAGATAAATGAGACAAGGGTGCCAACTCTTGCCGCTTTTATTCAACATAGTACTGGAGATTCTAGCCAGAATAGCTAGGCAAGAAAATGAAATATAGGCCAGGTGCGGTGGCTCACACCTATAATCCCAGTACTTTGGGAGGCTGAGGCGGGCGGATCACCTAAGGTCAGGAGTTCAAGAGCAGCCTGGCCAACATGATGAAACCCCATCTCTACTAAAAATACAAAAATTAGCTGGGCGTGGTGGCAAACACCTGTAATCCCAGCTACTCGGGATGCTGAGGCAGGAGAATTGCTTGAACCGAGGAGGTGAAGGTTGCAGTGAGCCAAGATTGCACCACTCCATTCCAGCCTGGGTGACAGAGTAAGATTCCGTCTCAAAAAAAAAAAAAAAAAAAAAAAAGGAAAATGAAATATAAGGCTTACAATTGGAAAGGAAGAAGTAAAATTGTCCCTGGTTGCAGATGACATACTCTTATCTACAGAAAACCCAAAGACTTCCTTTAAAAAAGATTAAAACATGATTATGACCATGACTCTGGTGTAACAACAATATCAGCACGTTTCAAAAGAAAATACCCAGATAATTTGTTCTCTTTGAGGGCAGGGAACATGTCTTAGTCATGTTTGTTTACCCAGTACCTATAAAGAGTCTGAAGCAGTAGACAGTGAAGGTAAATGCTTGCTGAGAGAAGGTTGTAGTATGTTACCATATTGATATATTGTACCTTCTGAATATTCATGGAAATAAGTGGCATATAGGCCAAGAACTATTATTATATACTTATATTAATGTAAGTTTAAGTAACAGAGCACAATGTTGATTTAGTTGGTGGTAAGTAAGGCTGGCAACTACCTTACAACAAAAAAATTTAAAAATTCAATAATTAAAATAAAAAAGGTCAGAGCAAGTAAACAAATTCAGTAAAGAAGTAGACTACAAAATCAACAACAAGGATCAATTGCATTTCTATACACTAACAATAAACTATCTGAAAAGGAAATTAGAAAAACAATCCCATTTACAGTAGCACCAAAAATAATAAATTACATAGGAGCAAACCTACTAAGGAGATGAAAGACTTCTATTCTAAAAACTACAAAACATTAATGGAAAAAGGTACACAAGACACAGGAAAATGGAAAGATATTCCATGTTCATGGATTGGAAGACTTAATATTATTAAAATGTTCGTTCTTCCTGAAATGATCTATAGACTCGCTGAATTCCTATCAAAATCCCAGTGGCATTTTAAAATAAAAATAGAATAAATAATTCTAAAATTCATATGGAGTTGTAAAAGACCACAAATAACCAAATCAGTCTTGAGAAAGAACAAAACTGGAGGCACTACATTTTCTGATTTCAAAATACATTACAAAGCTACAGTAATTAATACAGTAGGTACTGGCATAAAGATAAACATAAACCAGTGGGACAGGATAGAGAACCTCAAAATAAATTCACATATACACAGTCAACATGCCATTCTCCTGCCTCAGCCTCCCGTGTAGCTGGGACTACAGGTGCCCGCCACCACACCTGGCTAATTTTTGTTTGTATTTTTAGTAGAGACGGGGTTTCACTGTGTTAGCCAGGATGGTCTCGATCTCCTGACCTCGTGATCCACCTGCCTTGCCCTCCCAAAGTGCTGGGATTACAGGAGTGAGCCACTGCACCTGGCCGTCTTTATTTATTTTTAATTAATTTTTTTTTGAGACAGAGTTTCACTCTGACACCTAGGCTGGAGTGCAGTGGCGCCGTATCGGCTCATTGCAACCTCTGCCTCCCAGGTTCCAGTGATTCTTCTGCCACAGCCTCCCGAGTAGCTGGGATTACATGTGCACACCACCATGCACAGCTAATTTTTGTATTTTTAGTAGAGATGGGGTTTTGCTATGTTGGCCAGGCTGGTTTTGAACTCCTGACTTCAAGTGATCTGCCCACCTCAGCCTCCCAAAATGCTGAGATTACAGGCATGAGTCACTGTCTCTGGTCTATTTTTAATTTTTTTTTTAGAGACAGAGTCTGATTCTGTTGCTCAGGCTGGAGTACAGCAGCACATCATGGTTCACTGCAGCCTCGAACTCCCGAGTTCAAGGATCCTTCTGCCTCAGCCTTCCCAGTAACTATAACTACAGGCATGTGTCACCAGGTCCAGCTAATTTTAAAATTTTTTGTCTGAAGATGGGGTCTCACTGTGTTGCTCAGACTGATTTTAAACTACTGGCCTCAAGTGATCCTCCCTTCTTGGCTTTCCAAAATGCTGGGATTACGGGCATCAGCCACTGTGCCTGGCCCAGTCAACAGGTTTTTGACAAGGGGGCCAAGATAACACAATGGGGAATAGATATTATCCTAAACAAATGGTGCTGGAAAAATTGGATATCTATATGCAAAGAATGAAATTGGACCCTATGCCTGTAATCCCAGCACTTTGGGAGGCCAAGGCAGGTGGATCACAAGGTCAGGAGATTGAGATCATCCTGACCAACATAGTGAAACCCCATCTCTACTAAAAATACAAAAATTAGCTGGGCATGGTGGTGTGTGCCTATAGTCCCAGCTACTTGGGAGGCTGAGAGAGAAGAATAACTTGAACCCGGGAGGCAGAGGTTGCAGTGAGCCGAGATGGCGCCACTGCACTCCAGCCTGGTGACAGAGCAAAACACTGTCTCAAAAAAAAAAAAAAAAAAGAGAGAAAAGAAATTGGACCCTTATCTAACACCATCCACACAGTAAACTCCAAATGTGGCCTAAGTGGTGGTGCCTATAATCTCAGCTACTTGGAAGGCTATGGCAGGAAGATCACTTGAGCCCAAGAATTCAAGACCAGCCTGGGCAACATAGGAAGACCCAGTCTCTTAAAAAAATAAAAATAGATTAAAAACATCAGACTCAAAAGAGTAAAACTCCTAGAAGAAAACAGGGTTAAAAACTTCATGACTTTGGTCTTGGCAGTGATATTATGGATGTGATACCAAATGCACAGGCAACAAAAGCAAAATAAACAACAGTATGGAAGTTCCTCAAACAACTAAAAGTAGAACTAGCGTTTATCCAGCAATCTCCCTTCTAGGTCTTTGTGCAAAAGAATTGGAACCAAGATCTTACAGAGGTACTAGCACTCCTATTTTCATTGCAGCACTATTCATAATAACCAAAATGTGGAAATAAACTCAATGTTCATTGACAGATGAATGGATAAAGTGGGCAAATACATACAATAGAATACTATTCAGCCTTTAAAAAGAAGAATTTCTGCAATATGAGACAACATGGATGAACCTTGAGAACATCATGCTAAGTGAAATAAGCCAGTCACAGAAAGATAAATACTGCATGGTTCCACTTATATGAGATATCCAAAATAATCAAATTCATAGAATCAATGAGTGAAATGGTAGTTTCCAAGGACTGGGGGAAGGAGGAAATGGGGATAATTAATTAATTAATCATTTAATTAATAACTAATTAATGGGCATAAAGTTTCAGTGAAGCAAGGTAAATAAGCTCTAGAGATCTGCTGTGCAACATTGTACAATTTCAGTAATGTATTATTTTATTACAAATTTGTTAAAAGAGGCTGGGCGCAGTGGCTCACACCTATAATCCCAGCACTGTGGGAAGCTGAGGTGGGCAGATCATGAGATCAGGAGATCGAGACCATCCTGGCTAACACGGTGAAACCCCGTCTCTACTAAAAAATACAAAAAATTGGTCAGGCGCGGTGGCTCACACCTGTAATCCCAGCACTTTGGGAGGCCGAGGCTAGTGGATCACAAGGTCAGGAGTTCAAGACCAAGCTGACCAACATGGTGAAACCCCGTCTCTACTAAAAATGCAAAAATTAGCTGGGCATGGTGGCGGGCGCTGGTAGTCCCAGCTACATAGGAGGCTGAGGCAGCAAAACTGCTTGAACCTGGGAGGCAGAGGTTGCAGTGAGCCAAGATCGTGCCACTGCACTCCAACCTGGGTGACAGAGCAAGACTCTATCTCAAAAAAAAGAGAGTAGGTCTCATGTTAAGTGTTCTTGTCACAAAACATGTTTTAAATATAAAAGGGAGGATAGTGCCTAAATCAAGAAACTTGAATTGACACAACTTATTCCAAAATCCCTGGCAGGTTTCTACTTCTTTAAAAAGAAATGTGCTATCTATAAGGTCACTCTTAACTGCAAGACAGACAGGATATTTTTAAGTTTACATTGTCATCCAAACTTGAATTGGATTTCTGTTATTAAGGAAGAAGCAGAAAATGGATATTAAGTAGGTAATTTGTTATAATCCATTCATTGGACTGTGAATGGCTTAACACACCTTATTGTAAATGTATTTTTTGAAATCTGTTTCTTTCCCTAGACTGTAAGATCAGGACTGATTTTTTTAAATGTCTGTATCCCCTCATTTGGCAAAGTATTTTGCACACAGTATGTACTCGGTATTTATACATGATTTGCTATTGAATGTTTCTTGTGGATCAGTTTATTATGAGTAAAAATTAGGAAAACTTTATTACCAGTAAAAAGTAGGGAGGAAAAGTTAGGAAAAATTATCACTAAAAATGTTAGCATATGTGACTTCTTGTTGGTATTTTTAATTTTTGTACTAATTAATTCATTTTTAGTATATCATCCAAACCCTATTTCTTATATAATTAAAAAGTAACTTCAGAACATAAAAGCTTTCAAGAATATCACAAGTATCTTAGTCCATTCATGCTGCTATAACAAAATACAATAGTGTGAGTGGCTTATAAACAACAGAGATTTATTTTTTAAAGTTCTAGAAGCTAAGAACTCCACAATACGATACTGGCAGATGCAGTGTCTGGTAAGGGTCTACTTCCTCATAGACAGCTGTCTTCTCATTCTAACCTCACATGGTGGAAGAGCTGAGGGTTCTCTCTCAGACCCCTTTTATAATGGCAGTAATCTTATTAATGAGGGTGGTAACCCCATAATCTAATAATCTCCCAAATGCCCCACCTCCTAATACCATCATTTTGGAGGTGAGGAGTTCAACATATGAATTTTGGGGGAACATAAACATTCAGACCATAAGAACAATAATTTATTTGCTTATATTAAAAGGAACCATCTTCTCTGCCTCACGGTTTTCCTACCTGGCTCTTAAAATAGAAATATGTTGCCTTCAGAACTACAGAGTCAAGAGGAAATTTCATCTTTCTTTGTGCCACTTTCCCCAAGAGGAAGGAGTATTGTATTTAATTGTCGATTTGGGGAGAAAAACATAAAACCCAAACCATTTCTTGCCATCTTTTTCAAATTTTCCCACCCACAAGAAATTATATTCTGCTCAGTTCCTCAAGATATATTATAAACTAAAAACACAAGGATCAGGGCCTATGCTTATCTTCCAGAACAGGCCTGAGGCCTAACTCTCATTCTTTGTTTCTTTCTCTTTTTTTTGAGACAGAGTCTCGCTCTGTCACCCAGGTTGGGGTGCAGTGGCACGATCTCGGCTCACTGCAAGCTCTGCCTCCCGGTTTCACATCATTCTCCCGCCTCAGCCTTCCGAGTAGCTGGGACTACAGGCGCCCACCACCACACCCAGCTGATTTTTTGTATTTTTAGTAGAGACAGGGTTTCACCATTCACAGGATGGTCTCGATCTCCTGACCTCGTGATCCGCCCACCTCGGCCTCCCAAAGTGCTGGGATTACAGGCGTGAGCCACCATGCCCGGCCAACTCTCTTTCTACTGTTGATCTCACCAAACATGAAACAGTGATTCTATATAAGTCTATCCATCTTGCAGACTCAAATTCTCCTATGGCGAGTCATCACCCATTTGGACCACCCTGGCCAACATGGTGAAACCCCGTCTCTACCAAAAGTACAAAAATTAGCTGGGCATGGTGGCAGGTGCCTGTAGTCCCAGCTACTCGGGAGACTCGGGAGGCTGAGGCAGGAGAATTGCTTGAACCCAGAAGGCAGAGATTGCAGTGAGCTGAGATCATGCCACTGCACTCCAGCCTGGGTGACAGAGTGAGACTCCGTCTCAAAAAAATAAAAAAAAAAGTATTGAAAAACCTGGTCATGGTTGTGTTTTATAATACATCCAATCAGCTTTATCTTAAGAAGCTTTTTTGAAATGAAGTCTCACTCTGTCACCCAGACTGGAGTGCAATGGTGTAATATCACTGCTCACTGCAGCCCCTACCTCCTTGGCTCAAGCGATCCTCCCACCTCAGTCTCCCAAGTAGCTGGGACTACAGACATATGCCACATGCCTGGCTAATTTTTAAAACATTTGTAGAGATGGAGTCTCCCTATGCTAGGCTGATCTTGAACTCCTGGACTCAAGCAGCTCTCCCACCTCGGCCTTCTGTAAGTGCTGGGTTTACAGTCATGAGCCACCGTGCCAACTAAAGTTGGTATTTTATCTTTTTGGCTTCCTATCAATTGGGTCTGAATTCAGGGAAGAGTTAAGATGTGTGAGCAGCCATCACTGCCTAAGCCCCATTGATGACAGGATAGTAATACATTTTTAAATAGGTAACTCTAACCAAAAGTAGTTGTTTAATGAGAACCTTGGTCTAGCAAAAGAAATAAATTTGAATCTTGCCAGTCTAACAGTAACGGAATAAAATATCCCAGAAGCCATGTGTGGCTGCTTATGTCTGTAATCCCAGTGTCTTGGGATTCCAACACAGGTGGATTGCTTGAGCCCAGGAGGTCAAGGCTAAAGTAAGCCTTGGTTATAGCACCATGTTACAGCCTGGGTGACAGAGTAAGACCCTGTCTCAAAAAAAAAAAAAAAAAAAAAAGGGTTTATTTATGAATGCCTACTGTGTGCGAGGCAGCGTTCGGAGGAGAAGTTTAAAGAGTTAGAATACTAATACTTTAAACAAAAGTTACCTGGTACTCTAATTTTATTGTTTGAGTTTTGAATTGCTATAATGATCAAGGCAATGAAATATCATAATTATAACATTTGAGTGCTTATGGCTTGTCAAATGAGCAGTTTCCTGCAAAACAATATCTGATTGAATCCTCAAAACAATTCTGTGAGACAATACATGAGAATAGACTAGATTATGCTGCAGTTGGGAGAAAAAGTAAGTGTTTAACAAAAAGTTAGCTCCGGCTGCAGGCAACTCTCCAGGCAACTGTCTTCCATGCAACAACATGATAATCCAGGCAGCTTCAACCTTGTAGTGCTGCTATCTGAAGAAGAATCTTTTTCTGTGGTTGCCACAGTTGGGAAAGAAAAGAATTTCATATCGAACTTTTACTGCCACATCCTGAAGGTGACACACATAAACTCTACAGTTTTCACTGGCCAGACCAAGTCACATGGCTCCATTCAGTTGCAGGGTTGCTGAGGAATACAGTCAATCTACTGTGAGGCCAGAAAGCAATATCTAGCATAAATAACTATTATGACTGTTGTTTTTATACAGGAGAAGAAATGGAGGCTTAGAAAAAGTAAGTTATTCATCCAAAGGTATATATAAGGTAAGCAGGGGAGCCTCATTACGTGGACCTGAGCAATCTGACTCCAGAGCTTGTGCTTAACCTGTGTCTTCCATTGCCTCCCAGCACCGCACTGGAAACCTGGCAGAACCTAACCACCACTAGGGATATTTAATCCAATTCATATACATTCAGTTCAATTCAAATCAGCGTATATTTGCTAAATGCTTTCTTTGTGCCAGGCATTGCAGCTGCATCTGGAGGAGGGTTGAGCTATTTCACCATATAGATCTCCTACAACTTTGAGACTGTGATGTAAAGAAATAGGCAACTGTGATGGTTATTTTATCCGTCAACTTGGCTAGGCTGTGGTATCCAGATATTTGGTTAAACATTATTCTGAATGTTTTCGCGAAGGCGTTTTTGGATAAGATTAACATTTTAACCAGTGGATTTTGAATAAAGCAGATTACTTTCCATAATGTGGATGGGCCTCATCAATCAGTTGAAGGCCTTCATAAATCAGAGACTGACCTCCCCAGAGAAAGAAGGAGTTCTGCCAGCAGGTTGCCTTTGGACTCAAACAGAAACTGAGTCCCCACAATCATGTGTGCCAGTTCCTTAAAATAAACATCTATATCTATAATATGTATGTGTATACACATTCTGTTGGTTTGGTTTCTCTGGACAACCCTAACTAATATAACAAGCTTAAAAATTAGTTCTATAAAACAGGGCTAAGAAATGATACTTTATTATACTTTAAGAACAAGATCCTCTGCAATCCCTATTTACTTTTATCTTTGAATGTTAAGTAAAAATAGCAGAATTCTAAAATAACCTACAGAAATAAATCAAGGTTTGTTATATTTTCTGTAATACAAGAAGTTTTACAAAGCTATTGATCATGAAATACATAAATTTTTTCAAGAAACCTTGTGGACTGAAAAAACAGCCAAAACAAATCTGCCATATACAGGCCCCAGAATGTGGTTTTATAATCTGTCTACTTAGGAAACTGTTCCAATTATCTTCACAAATTCAGTATTGTGAGAATGTGTCTAGGTGTTAATTATTTTAAAGGAAGTCAGCTCTCCTACACAGCTGAGAATGCTAACAGTCTCCAATTTTAACTTGTTCTCTTATACAAGATGCTGTTTTGGGAAGTATTTAGTTGCCCCCTGCTGGCCATACAATTGCAGGATTCATTTTTTAGAAAGTTCTCAGTAGATTGCAGATGATAATGATAAACTTCTGAAGAGATGCATTCAACTTTTTCATCAGATAAATTCACAATAGACTTCCAATGCTCAATTGAGATATGTAAGTTAATCCAAAATTCTTTTTTTTCCCCCACCACCTGGTATAGGGTGAAACGTTGCAGCAGGAAAACTTTAAGCTAGATCAGTGGGAGAACAGGATGAGATGTAGGAGGGCTTCACAGGCTCCCTTTCTTTCTTCTTTAACTTTTGTTTTAGGTTGAGGAGTACTTGTGCAGGTTTGTTATTATAGGTAAACTCATGTCATAGGGATTTGGTTTACAGATTACTTCGTTACCCAGGTACTAAGCCTAGTACCCAAAGGTTATTTTTCCTACTCCTCTCTCTCTCCTCACCCTCTACCCTCAAGTAGGCCCCAGTGTCTGTTGTTCCCCTCTTTGTGTCCATGAATTCTCATCATTTAGCTCTCACTTATAAGTGAGAACATGCGATATTGGTTTTCTGTTCCTGCCTTAGATTAGGCAGGCATGGTGGTGCGTGCCTGTAATCTCAACTACTTGGGAGGCTGAGGCAGAAGAATTGTTTGAACCTGGGAGACGGAGGTTGCAGTAAGCTTAGATCGCACCACTGCACTCAGCACTTAAACTTGAGCAATGGAGCCTCAAAAAAAAAAAAAAAATAGCAAAAAGCTTAACCTTTTAAGTTACCAGATGAGAGCCTAGATCTTGGATCTTGGCTCTGTCATTTACTAGCTGTATGATGTTGGGCAAGTTACTCAACATCCTGAGGTTAACAGTTTCCCCATGCTTAGAGAAACAGATAATAATAGCATCTATCCTCATAAAGATGTTGTGCAATTGCATACAAAACACTTAGCTGAGTGCTGGGCCTGTATATACAAAACCTCAGGGTTGACTACCATTGGTAGTCATCTATCTTTAGACATTTCAAAGAGCATCAACTTCATTCTAAGAAAAGGAAGTGAGAACCCTGGCCATGAAGCCAGTGTAATCCTAAGGCAATCATTTTAGAAATGTTTTGTGAGGATTATCATAGTTCACTGTGTTAGACATGGTATCCAGCTGACTCTGACTCAAGTCCTTTTCTTAAGCACCCCATTGGTTTTCTTTCCTCATAACTCTTCCTCCAAGTGTCATGGTATCCCTTTCTTTGTAATTCCATTCCTCCCCCTCAAACATATGACCAGACAGTCATCACATTTCACCTTTGTGATCTGACATATAACTTGGCCAGAGTAGAGTAATAGTCATCACTTGAGATAGCAGGCATGGTGGAAATAGAGACAATTGAAGAAACAAGGCTTATTTGTGAAAAATGTTCTTTAATAATTTTATCCCTTGTATTCAAATACTTCTGTTGCTCTTTTTTGAGCTCTACCAGGTTTACGCTTTTTAAAGGTCTCTCCCTACAATGGAAACTACTTGAACCCCACTTGCCAGCCTAGTCCAATTTAGTATCTTGGGCCAATTCTAATCTTATGAAAGGGAGAGTTAAGATGATGTATCTTGAAATCTGTACAGAGAAGGCAACTGTAGCTTGCTTTCTTCCATGAACTTTTAGCACTGCCTCATTATAGTCCAGAGAAATATATGGGTAGGGGGTAATTAATTTCTGGGGAGGAGAACCTCCTGCCTACCATCCCTCCTAACTTGTAGCATACCATTTATACAAATTTATTCTCTTCTGCTATCTTAGCCTGGCTTCTTTGCTGAAATTGGAGTCTGAGACAATAACTTATGTGAGGACAGTTGATTTTGGGAAGAGATCCCAGTGAATAGGAGTAGGGGGCCAGGAAAACTAAGACATGAAAGGAAGAAAAGCTAACTCAAGAATACATTCATCAATCTGAACATTGTTACAGGTAACTCAGGCTCATTTCTCTGGATCTTTGAATAGCTACCTAGAATTGTCTGCCTCCCCCAATGTGGCAGACATATCCTAAGGTAACCCCCAGTGATCTCTGCCTTCTGGTATTAATGACCTTCTTTATGCCCCTCACCCTAAGCCTGGGTAGAATTTGTGAACTGCTTCCAGCCAGAAGAATAAGGCAAAGGTGATAGGATGTTACTCCCATGATGTAATATAATACGTGCATTACAATATATGACAAACGTGATGGGATATCACTCCCATGATTATGTTATATAAGAATCTGTCTTGATAGCAGACCCACTCTCTCACTTTCCTGCTGGTCTTGAGGAAGCAAGTCGTTATGTTAAGAACTGCCTATTGGAGAGGACCACATGACAAAGAACTCAGAGGTGGTTTGTAGAAGATGAGAGCCAGCAGAAACAAAACAAAACAAAATCCTGAAGCTCTTAGTCCTACGACTGTAAGGAAATGAATTCTCCCAACAACCTGAGAGAGTTTGGAAGAAGATTTTTCTTTCTTCAGACTTCCAGATGGGAACATGGTCCAGCCAACACCTTCGCTGTAGCCTGGAGAGACCCCAAGGTAGAAAACCCAACTAAACTGTATCTGGACTCCTGACCTACAGAAAGAGAGATGGTAAATGTGTGTTATTTTAACCTGTTCAATTTGTGTTAATTTGTTACATCGAATTGGAAAACTAATACAGATTTTGGTGCCTAGAGATAGAATGCTGCTGTAATAAATATGTAAAAATATGTCTGTGGCTTTGAAACTGGTCAGTGGGCAGAGATTAGAAGAATGCTTGAAAAGTATGATAGACAAAACCCAAATCACTGCCAACAAACTGTCAGTAGAAGACTGCTGTTGAGGACTCAGAAGGAAGTAAGGAACATGCTATAGGAAACTGGAAGAAGGGAGATCCTTGTTATGTACTGGTATAAAGCTTAGTGAAATTATTTCTTATAATTATGTTGAAAGCAGAATTTGTAAATGGATGAATTTGATTATATAGTTAAGGAGATTTCCAAGCAAAGGTTGAAGGGGACAACTGGTTTCTTCTTGCTACTTACAGGAAAGTGCAAGAAAAGAGACAAATTGAGAGAAGAACTATTAAGCAAAAAGGAATCAGGACTTGATAATTTAAAAAATCCTCATCCTCCCCAGATGGCAAAAAATATTAACAGTTGGAGATGGCTTTTGGGCACTGTCAAAAAAGCCTACTCTAGAGAAAATGCCCTTGAAGTTACTCTATAATCTTTGTTAAAGCCCCAGAAACATCAAAGATCCGAGTATTCAGGTATATTTCAAGAGATGGCACTTAGATTTGAAAAGATCCAAGGGTATGCCTCAGATCTTCTCAAACTATTGAGCCTCTAAGAAGCTTAAAGGAGATGGAATTATTTTTGAAACAATCTGTAGATGTGGCCTTTGTCTGATAAGAGTAAATGCCACTGAAATACATACAGAACCACAACATTCTTGAGAAAATTATTTCTGCAGAAAACAGTGCCAACTTGGAATAAGACAGACAAAAAGACTAGAAAATGAAAAGAGGATGTCAGACCTCCAAAATTTTACTGGCAGAAAGCAGGCTGATAAAACTACTCATCTGCAAACACATGCTGCCTTCCATGAAAAAGGAATAATGACTCAGATGGTAGAACTAAGAACCCAGAAAGCAGAGCCAAGAGCCATGAAGGATCATTCCCAAGCCTAGAAACCTGATTAAGGAAATTCCAATAAATTCAGTTGTGTTTCAAAACTTCTATAGACCAGTGACTCCTTTTTACTGTGCATTTCCCCTATTTTTAAACTGGAATGTCTATAGCTGTTATCCTGTGTCTGTCCCACCATTGTATGTTGGGTGTGTTGGAGGCAGATAACTCATTTGCTTGGTTTCACAGGTCCATAGTTAGAGAATAACTGTGTCCAGGAGCTTTACTTAACAGGTTATACGTAGGAGGTTCATCTGCACCTGGACTTCATTCACGTGATGAAATTTCAGAATTTGAGCTGATGGTATAATGAATGAAACTCTTGGGAACTGATATGGTTTGGCTCTGTGTCCCCACCCAAATCTCATCTTGAATTGTATTCCCACAATTCCCATGGGCTGTGGGAGGGGCCCTGGTGGGAGATAATTTGAATCATGGGGGTGGTTCCCCCATACTGTTCTTATGGTAGCAAATAAGTCTCACGAGATCTGATGGTTTTATGAGGGATTTTATCAGGGGTTTCCACTTTTGCATCTTCTTCATTTTCTCTTGCCACCACCATGTAAGAAGTGCCTTTCACCTCTCACCATGATTCTGAGACTTCCCCAGCCATGTAAGTCCAATTAAACCTCCTTTTCTTCCGAGTCTCAGGTATGTCTTTATCAGCAGTGTGAAAATGGACTAATACAGGAATCTTGGAAGGGGAGAAACCATATATTTCATATGGGAGGGCCTGAGGAAAGACTGGCAGACAGAACCTAGGCTGATTCTCCAATGACCTCCACTTGCTGTTATTAATGCCCTTGTTAATTACATCCCACGAATATGGGAGGAATCTGTGAAGCATCTAACTTATAGAATATGGCAAAAGTGACAGAATGGCATTCTTATAACATTATGTTATGTAAGACTTCATATTGCTAGTAGATTCTTCTGCTGGCCATGAAGAAGCAAACTGCTATGTTGCTGCCTATGGAGTAGACCACATGGCAGGCAACTTGAATGGATTCTAGGAGCTAGTGGCAACTCCAGCTGACAGCCAGCCAACACACTAAAGCTTTCAGTCTTATATCCTCAATGAAATAAATTCTTTCAGCAACCTATGTAACCTTGGGAGCAGATGAGCTTCCCAATGAGAACACAGCCCACCTGATGCATTGACTCTAGCCTGGAGAGACCTGGAAGCAGAAAATCCAAATAAACTGTGTCTGTACTCTTGACCACAGAAACTGGGATATAATACATGTTATTGTTTTAGGCTGCTAGATTTGGTAACTTGTTATGCAGCAATAGATTACAAGCACAGACAAGGATTGTCCCAAAGAGTGTTAATTTCTTTACTCTTCCAGGTTGTACATGCCCAAGTGCAGAGTGGGTTCTTATTGGCATCCATGCCATATCATCAGAACGGCACAGGTGTTGAAATGATAAATATGTGAAAAATAAGGGGCGGTTCCAAGACAGCTGAATAGGAACAGCTCCAGCCTCTAGCTCCCAGCGTGAACAACACAGAAGACAGGTGATTTCTGCAGTTCCAACTGAGGTACCGGATTCATCTCATGGGGCATGTCAGACAGTGGGTGCAAGACAGTGCGTGCAGCCCACCGAGTGAGAGCCGAAGCAGGGCGAGGCATTGCCTCACCTGGGAAGCGCAAGGGGGAAGGGAATTCCCTTTCCTAGCCAAGGGAAACCATGACACACAACACCTGGAAAATCGGGTCACTCCCACCCTAATACTGCACTTTACCAAGAGTCTTAGCAAACAGCACACCAGGAGATTATATCCTGTGCCTGGCTCGGAGGGTCCCATGACCCCAGAGCCTCCCTCATTGCTAGCACAGCAGTCTGAGATCTAACTGCAAGGCGGCAGCGAGGCTGGGGGAGGAGCGCCCGCCGTTGCTGAGGCTTGAGTAGTTAAACAAAGCAGCTGGGAAGCTCGAACTGGGTGGAGCCCACCGCAGCTCAAAGAGGCTGGCCTGCCTCTGTAGACTACACCTCTGGGGACAGGGCATAGCCAAACAAAAGGCAGCAGAAACCTCTGCAGATTTAAATGTCCCTGTCTGACAGCTTTGAAGAGAGTAGTGGTTCTCTTAGCATGGAGTTTGAGATATGAGAAAGGATAGACTGCCTGCTCAAGTGGGTCCCTGACCCCCGAATAGCTTAACTGGGAGACACTCCCCACTAGGGGCAGACTGGCACCTCACACCTCACACAGCTGGGTACCCCTCTGAGACGAAGCTTCCAGAGGAATGATCAGGCAGCAATATTTGCTGTTCAGCAATATTCACTCGTCTGCAGCCTCCGCTGCTGATACCCAGGCAAACAGGGTCTGGAATGGACCTCCAGCAAACTCCAACAGACCTGCAGCTGAGGGTCCTGACTGTTACAAGGAAAACTAACAAACAGAAAGGACATCCACACCAAAACCCCATCTGTACGTCACCATCATCAAAGACCAAAGGTAGATAACACCACAAAGATGGGGAAAAAACAGAGCAGTAAAGCTGAAAATTCTAAAAATCAGACTGCCTCTTCCCCTCCAAAGGAACGCAGCTCCTCGCCAGCAACAGAACAAAGCTGGATAGAGAATGACCTTGATGAATTGAGAGAAGAAGGCTTCAGACGATCAAACTTCTCCAAGCTAAAGGAGGAAGTTTGAACCCATTGCAAAGAAACTAAAAACCTTGAAACAAGATTTGACGAATGGCTAACTAGAATAACCAATGTAGAGAAGTCCTTAAATGACCTGATAGAGCTGAAAACCATGGCATGAGAACTACGTGACAAATGCACAAGCTTCAGTAACTGATTCGATCAACTGGAAGAAAGGGTATCAGTGATTGAAGATCAAATGAATGAAATGAAGCGAGTATAGAAGTTTCAAGAAAAAAGAGTAAAAAGAAATGAACAAAACCTCCAAGAAATATGGGACTATGTGAAAAGACCAAATCTACATCTGATTGGTGTACCTGAAAGTGATGGGGAGAATGGAACCAAGCTGGAAAACACTCTTCAGGATATTATCCAGGAGAACCTCCCCAACCTAGCAAGACAGCCCAACATTCAAATTCAGGAAGTACAGAGAACAGCACAAAGATACTCCTTGAGAAGAGCAACTCCAAGACACATAATTGTCAGATTCACCAAAGTTGAAATGAAGGAAAAATGTTAAGGGCAGCCAGAGAGACAGGTCGAGTTACCCACAAAGGGAAGCCCATCAGACTAACAGTGGATCTCTTGGGAGAAACTCTACAAGCCAGAAGAGAGTGGGGGCCAATTTTCAACATTCTTAAAGAAAAGAATTTTCAACCAGAATTTCATATCCAGCCAAACTAAGTTTCATAAGTGGAGGAGAAATAAAAAGCCTTTACAAACAAGCAAATGCTGAGAGATTTTGTCACCACCAGGCCTGCCCTACAAGAACTCCTGAAGGAAGCACTAAACATGGAAAGGAACAACTGGTACCAGCCACTGCAAAAAAATGCCAAAATGTAAAGACCATCGATGCTAGGAAGAAATTGCATCAACTAACGAGCAAAATAACCAGCTAACATCATAATGACAGGATCAGTTCACACAATATTAACCTTAAATGTAAATGGGCTAAATGGTCCAATTAAAAGACACAGACTGGCAAATTGGATAAAGAGTCAAGACCCATCAGTTTACTGTATTCGGGAGACCCATCTCACATGCAGAGACACACATAGGCTCAAAATAAAGGGATGGAGGAAGATCTACCAAGCAAATGGAAAACAAAAAAAGACAGGGGTTGCAATCCTAATCTCTGATAAAACAGACTTTAAACCAACAAAGATCAAAAGAGACAAAGAAGGCCATTACATAATGGTAAAGGGATCAATTCAACAAGAAGAGCTAACTATCCTAAATATATATGCACCCAATACAGGAGCACTCGGATTCATAAAGCAAGTCCTTAGAGACTTACAAAGAGACTTAGACTCCCACACAATAATAATGGGAGACTTTAACACCGCATTGTCAACATTAGACAGATCAACGAGACAGAAAGTTAACAAGGATATCCAGGAATTGAACTCAGCTCTGCACCAAGTGGACCTAATAGACATCTATAGAACTCTCCACCCCAAATCAACAGAATATACATTCTTCTCAGCACCACATCGCACTTACTCCAAAATTGACCACATAGTTGGAAGTAAAGCACTCCTCAGCAAATGTAAAAAAAAAAAAAAAAAAATTATAACAAACTGTCTCACAGACCACAGTGCAATCAAACTACAACTCAGGATTAAGAAACTCACTCAAAACCACTCAACTACATGGAAACTGAACAACCTGCTCCTGAATGACTACTGGGTACATTACAAAATGAAAGCAGAAATAAAGATGTTCTTTGAAACCAATGAGAACAAAGACACAACATACCAGAATCTCTGGGATACATTTAAAGCAGTGTGTAGAGGGAAATTTATAGCACTAAATGCCCACAAGAGAAAGCAGGAAAGATCTAAAATTGACACCCTAACATCACAATTAAAAGAACTAGAAAAGCAAGAGCAGACACATTCAGAGCTAGCAGAAGGCAAGAAATAACTAAGACCAGAGCAGAACTGGAGGAGATAGAGACACAAAACCCTTCAAAAAAAAAATCAATGAGTCAAGGAGCTGGTTTTTTGAAAAGATCAACAAAATTGATAGACTGCTAGCAAGACTAATAAAGAAGAAAAGAGAGAAGAATAAAATAGATGCAATAAAAAATGGTAAAGGGGATATCACCACCGACCCCACAGAAACACAAACTACCGTCAGAGAATACTATAAACACCTCTACGCAAATAACTAGAAAACCTAGAAGAAAGGGATAAATTCCTGGACACATACACTCTCCCAAGACTAAACGAGGAAGAAGTTGAATCCCTGAATAGACCAATAACAGGCTCTGAAATTGAAGCAATAATTAATAGCCTACCAACCAAAAAAAGTCCAGGACCAGACAGATTCACAGTTGAATTCTACCTGAGGTACAAGGAGGAGCTGGTACCATTCCTTCTGAAACCATTCCAATCAATAGAAAAAGAGGGAATCCTCCCTAACTCATTTTAGGAGGCCAACATCATCCTGATACCAAAGGCTGGCAGAGACACAACAAAAAAAAGAGAATTTTAGACCAATATCCCTGATGAACATCGATGCAAACATCCTCAATAAAATACTGGCAAAATGAATCTAGCAGCACATCAAAAAGCTTATTCACTATGATCAAGTGGACTTCATGTCTGGGATACAAGGCTGGTTCAATATGTGCAAATCAATAAATGTAATCCAGCATATAAACAGAACCAAAGACAAAAACCACATGATTATATCAATAGAAGCAGAAAAGGCCTTTGACAAAATTCAACAGCCCTTCATGCTAAAAACTCTCAATAAATTCGGTATTGATGGGATGTATCTCAAAATAATAACAGTTATTTATGACAAACCCACAATCAATATCATACTGAATGGGCAAAAACTGGAAGCATTCCCTTTGAAAACTGGCACAAGACAGGGATGCCCTCTCTCACCACTCCTATTCAACATAGTGTTGGAAGTTCTGGCCAGGGCAATCAGGCAGGAGAAAGAAATAAAGGGTATTCAATTAGGAAAAGAGGAAGTCAAATTGTCCCTGTTTGCAGATGACATGACTGTATATTTAGAAAACCCCATCGTCTCAGCCCAAAATATCCTTAAGCTGATAAACAACTTCAGCAAAGTGTCAGGATACAAAATCAATGTGCAAAACTCACAAGCATTCTTATACACCAATAACAGACAGAGAGCCAAATCATGAGTGAACTCCCATTCACAATTGCTTCACAGAGAATAAAATACCTAGGAATCCAACTTACAAGGGATGTGAAGGACCTCTTCAAGGAGAACTACAAACCACTGCTCAATGAAATAAAAGAGGACACAAACAAATGGAAGAACATTCCATGCTCATGGGTAGGAAGAATCAATATCATGAAAATGGCCATACTGCCCAAGGTAATTTATAGATTCAATGCCATCCCCATCAAGCTACCAATGATTTTCTTCACAGAATTGGAAAAAATCACTTTAAAGATCATATGTAACCAAAAAAGAACCCACATTGCCAAGACAATCCTAAGTCAAAAGAACAAAGCTGGAGGCATCACGCTACCTGACTTCAAACTATACTACAAGGCTACAGTAGCCAAAACAGCATGGGACTGGTACCAAAACAGAGATATAGACCAATGGAACAGAACAGAACCTTCAGAAATAATACCACACATCTACAACCATCTGATCTTTGACAAAAGGCTGACAAAAACAAGAAATGGGGAAAGGATTCCCTATTTAATAAATAGTGCTGGGAAAACTGGCTAGCCATAAGTAGAAAGCTGAAACTGGATCCTTTCCTTACTCCTTATACAAAAATTAATTCAAGATGGATTAGAGACTTAAATGTTAGACCTAAAACCATAAAAACCCTAGAAGAAAACCTAGGGAATACCATTCAGGACATAGGCATGGGCAAGGACTTCATGTCTAAAACACCAAAAGCAATGGCAACAAAAGCCAAAATTGACAAATGGGATCTAATTAAGCTAAAGAGCTTCTGCACAGCAAAAGAAACCACCATCAGAGTGCACAGGCAACCTACAGAATGGGAGAAAATTTTTGCAATCTACCCATCTGACAAAGGGCTAATATCCAGAACCTACAAAGAACTCAAACAAATTTACAAGAATAAAACAAACAACCCCATCAAAAAGTGGGTGAAGAATATGAACAGACACTTCTCAAAAGAAGACATTCACGCAGCCAACAGACACATGAAAAAATGCTCATCATCACTGGCTGTCAGAGAAATACAAATCAAAACCACAATGAGATGCCATCTCACACCAGTTAGAATGGCAATCATTAAAAAATTAGGAAACAACAGGTGCTGGAGAGGATGTGGAGAAATAGGAACACTTTTACACTGTTGGTGGGACTGTAAACCAGTTCAACCATTGTGGAAGACAGTGTGGCGATTCCTTAAGGATCTAGAACTAGAAATACCATTTGACCCAGCCATCCCATTACTGGGTATATGCCCAAAGGATTATAAATCATGCTGCTATAAAGACACATGCACATGTATGTTTATTGTGGCACTATTAACAATAGCAAAGACTTGGAACCAACCCAAATGCCCATCAATGACAGACTAGATTAAGAAAATGTGGCACATATACACCATGGAATACTATGCAGCCATAAAAAAGGATGAGTTCGTGTCCTTTGCAGGGACATGGATGCAGCTGGAAACCGTAATTCTCAGTGAACTATCGCAAGAACAGAAAACCAACCACCGCATGTTCTCACTCATAGGCGGGAATTGAGTAATGAGAACACTTGGACACAGGGTGGGGGACATCACACACCAGGGCCTGTTGGAGGGTGGGGCGGGGCAGGGATAGCATTAGGAGATATACCTAATGTAAATGACAAGTTAATGGGTGCAGCACACCAACATAGCAAATGTATACATATGTAACAAACCTGCACATTGTGCACATGTACCCTAGAACATAAAGTATAATAATAAAAAAGAACAACAAAATAGCAAAGCAGTCTTAAAAAAAATGATAAATATGTGGTACGGTTGCACAAAACTGGTTGCCATAGCAGTAGTTGGTATAAAAGGTAGGCTGAATGGATATGAAAAAGATTATTCTAGTTTGTCTCATCCTGGCTAGCATTTCAGGGAGTCTGTGTTGCTTGACTGGGTGGGGGCAACCAGATCATCATCTCTGAAGGGTCTGAACTCTAATTGTCGCTCTTTCAGTGAGTCTTAGTTTTTACAATTACCCATTTATACTTATCACCAGACATGGAGCACCAAGAGATAACTCAGTGAATCCTATGTGTTCCATGCATCGGACTTCCTGTCTTCATTGGGTAGCAGCAACTCTATTTCATATGGGTAATCAAGGTCAGTTATCACCACCAAGATAGTAAGTGTTTTCATTGATGGGCCACTGACACAAGTTATCTAAAATGACCATGTGGTAGTTATAGTTTCCAGTTCAGTGGAGACATCATGTGTGCCCTCACAGTAGTCCCTTTCATACCAAACAAGTGCTTCTAATCCTGAAAAGCCTAAGAATGCACAGATAGGAAGCCCAAATTCTGCAAAGGGGTCAATGGGAGTATTGGTGACAGCCATTCCTATATCCACCCTTTGGTTCCTGGACCTGTATATTCTGGCTATTGGAAACACACCACTATAAATCAGCTATACTTTTTTTTTTTGAGATGGAGTCTCGCTCTGTCACTTAGACTGGAGTGATCTCGCGCTGGAGTGGCGCAATCTCAGCTCACTGCAGCCTCCGCCTCCTGGGTTCTAGCAATTCTCCTGCCTCAGCCTCCTGGGTAGCTGGGATTACAAGCACACATCACCACACCCAGCTAATTTTTGTATTTTTAGTAGAGATGAGGTTTTGCCAATGTTGGCCAAGCTCATCTCGAACTCCTGACCTCAGATGATCTGCCTGCCTTGGCCTCCCAAAGTGGTAGAATTACAGGCGTGAGCCACTGTGCCCAGCCATCAGCTATACATTTAATGCACCTATCTTATTCTTGAGAACAATACTCTATCCCTTTGAAGTGTTAGTCCTGAGTGGGTTCCTTAGCTAAGTCTTTATTAGATTATTTCATTGTTCCATTAGGATGGCCAATTTCATGTTTATGCCCCATTATTACACCTACTTTATCATAAAATGGGCCCTTTGATATAAAAAAATAGGTAGAATTCAATGCCAGTAAATCAGGCATTCTGTAAGTTCTTGTCTGGTGGGTGGTGCTGGCAAAGGCACCTATAACAGTGAAGAAAAATGCATACCCATAATAGGTAGCAATTCTGATAAGTACAATTTGCTATCCCCTCCAGGATTGAAAGAGTCCAATATAATCAACTTCCCACTGAATGGTTGACTGGCCTTCTTAAGGGATGGTGCCATAATGAGGACTTAGCATTTATCTTTGCTGCTAATAGACTGGACAAACAGTGTGGCAGTAGCCCAGGAGACAGGGAGTTCATGCTATTGGATCATTCACAGCCTTTATCCCTGCCACCATGGTCATGCAATTATCATGGGCCCTTTGTGTAAACACTGATATTGCTGAGAAGAGAGGCTGAATGATTTCTACTAGACAAGTCCTCTCTACTTGATTGTTTAGTGCTTTCTCTGCAGTATAGGCTCTCTGATAGGCATTGATGTAGCACACAAATTTCTGTACACTTTGAGCCTACTCCAGTGGTCTACCCATACCTTTATTCCTTGGACATTTTTATATCCCATTTTCCAGTCTTTCTCCTCTAGGCCCTTCTGACTAACCAACAAGCCAACTGCCATCATTCAAAGGTCCATGTACATCTATACATCAGGCCTTTTCTTCCTTTATAGAAAGTAATTGATCAGGTACACTGCTTACAGATCTGCACTTGGGAGAATTTCCCTTCAGGAATACCCTTAAGGAGGGTGGTTGTGTAGCAGCAGTCCATTTGGAGTTAGCACCAACATAGCACCAACAGATTGAGCTGACCTTTCTGTAATTAAGATTCCATGCACTATTTTGCAACATCATGCATTTAGTCATTTGGAAAATAGTGCTTCATTGAGTTATGCATATCTTCCAAGTGCTGACACATTTCATGTTGAAATACCCAAAAAATCACATGTATTATTGTCACCACCGATCTCATCAGAAAATTTTTGAAGAATCAAGAACCTGCCAGATTCACAGAGGTAGATATGAGTTTTCAAAAATTATAAATTTTGTTTGAAAGCTCAAATGTTATCACTGGCAACAAACGCTGTGAGTTGTTTTCCTTGAAGTGACAGGCTCACTTATTTTTGAGAGAAGTTCTGACACATACCTAAGTCTGAATAACTATAGTTTATATGTCTGTCATTCTTTCAAGTAAAGATAATTTTCCATGTAAAATAGTGGTTTGTTTAACTCACAACTCAAGCACAAAAATCATTTTCATTGAGATAACCTTAGAACTTTGGTATGAAACAGGAATATATTATGCATTTTGCCTCAGAATTTTAAAAAATACATAATCAAAGGTTGAGATTTAATAAAATTAATCATGCTATTTTATCAAGACTATTATTAAATTAAAATGAAAAACTGTCTTGTTTTTCTCGGATATAGCAGTAAAGAATTCAATGTCTGCTAGTACACTTTTGGTACTACTGCCTTCATTTCTGTTAAAGCACCAGCGATTTTACCCACCATTGCCTTTGTTTCATAGTGCAAATGTCAACTCAGTGAGAAAGCCAAGTAATGTCTAGTATTGTTGTAAAAATAGTTTTGATCTTGTATATACTTGAAAGCATCTTCCCTGAAATTCCCTGGGGTCTGCAGATCACATTTTGTGAACCATGGTCAAGAGAAAAATCTGAGTCCTATGTGGTATCTATCCACTTTTCACACAATTTGTCCCTCTGAGAAGAGTCTGTGCTGCTTTCACCAATCCTGGCTTTGACACCTTTTTCATTGGCCTTTTCTGCTCGCTGATATCATGACCATCATATTCCATTCTGAGTTCTAGTTCAGTTTCCCATGTCTAACCATTTATTTTTGTCATCAAAGTAAAGAGTCTTTGCCTCTCTTTGTATCTACTTGATGAAATCTCACACGAATCTTTCAATGATTCTATTTTAATTCTTGATCTTCTCTTGTTACCAAACAGGCCCTTCAGGATAGAACTTAATTTCATTCACTATTCTTTTATTCATGCATTATTTATTTATCAAAAAAACCCCACATTTTCTGTAGATCTACTATGTCATTTCCCAGAGAGATGGCATTTGCTTTTGGCCTTAAAGGGTGACATTATTTGGACAGGTAAAATGAGTTTAAGGTTTTCAAAATATAATAAATAATACCAGATTATGGAGGTAAAATGACAATATATGGGACAATATATGACAATAATAGGGAGATTGCTTAGGGAAGCTCAAGGAGAATGCATACAGTGAGTAATTAAAGACAAAGCCAGAAAGAAATTGCAGCGTCATCTCATAAAATTTGTTGAATACTTGATGTTTATTTGGTAAGCAATAGGGAGCTACTGGAGATATTTGAGCAGAAGCAGAAGTAATGGTGTAAAACGGGCTCAATATCAGAGTTTGCTTAGGATTTATACAGAGGAAGAATTTGGTGGGAAAAAATAAACCTGAAGCAAGAAAATCAGGTTGGAGGCCTGAACTAGGTGGGTAGGCACAGAAATGGAGATGGATGGAGTTAGATTTTGAGTACAAGTAAGATCAGTAGGCAGTGGTGAAGGAGAAGTTCTTGTCAAAAATAATTACAGTTTCAAGCATGAGTTGCTAGGAGAATGGTGAACTATTAATAGAAATCAAATAATCAGAAAAAGAAACAGTTTGTGTGAGGCAAGATGATGAGTTCAGTTCTCTACCTGTTAGGCATGTAAGTGGCTATACTCAACAGGGGCCTATTTATAAATTTTATAGCATTTACAGGAACTGCAACCTAACAGATATTAGAAGATTGTGGTTATAGTTACACTGGCTTTATATGTCTCCTTGCAATATAAATATATTAAAGTGCAGTTGTTATTTTAATTTCCTGTAGAGTTTTTCTCTGGACTAATGTAGCAGGGATATATAGCTCTTCCATGGTTCATATATCACAAAGATTGCTCTTACAAAGTGATATATGCTTATTGAGTGAGTGTATATGTCAGTTATTATGCTAAATTTTACACATTTTACGTCAACTAATCCTTACATCAGCTCTTTGGTATTAGTATGTGGATTTTATAAGAGAAATCAAGATGCAAAGAGGTTAAGTAACTTCCCCAGGGTCAAATGGGAAGCAGTGTAATGACATTTGAACCCAGATTCTGAATGGCCCTTCTTTTTTGACTCCATACTGATAAAGTACCTATTTGCCTCCTTCCCTTTTCCTTTTCATAGAATGAAAGGACATAGTGCCTGTTAGCACAGACTATTGGTCTTTACTCCATGAGTGTACCCAGGGATTCATTTAGTGCCTGCTTAGGAGATCTGTCTTAGGAAGGGCTTGTGATCAGTGGCTCTTCTTGGGGCAACTACTTTCATGAGAGATATATTAAGTAATAAAATTATTTAATTAAAAAGTCACACCTTAAAAGAACAAATAAAACAGTTTTGAATTATAACTATACTAAAGTCGTTTAAAAAAAAAAAAAGCTACATAAGGTCCTTTGAAACCACTTAAATTTAGACAAACAGCAGAGAATGCCCTTAATAGCAAGTCTGAAGATCAAAGTGTGGAAGTCTTCCTAAAGGAAACACAGAGGATGTCCTGAGTGGGTTCCTTAGCTAAGTCTTTATTAGATTATTTCATTGTTCCAGAGGATTATTTCATCCTCCAGAGGATGAAAAGTCTGGAGATTAATGTTGTGATTGGCTGATGCTCCAACACAGAGTGCAGAGAGCAGGGATTCATCAAGAGGAAAGATACATCTGTGCTACAGGCTTTACACTGCACTGCCTGGCACTTGGTGAATTCTTATTAAATATAAGTTCCTGTCTTTCTCCCCTTTTGTATTTTACAAAATGTTTTTCCACATCTTATTGCATTTATTCTGTATAATAAAAAGAAAACCCTGACAAATAAACTCTTATTCACATTACAGAGGTACATAAGCCTTTACTTGTTAAAGCTGAGAATGACTGGATAATTCTGCAGCACAATCTCTCCAACCTGAGTGTTCTGGTTTTGCATTCTGCCTATAAGACTTTATCATCTGTTCTCTGACTCAACCGTCAACCAGAAAATGTTTAAATTTACCAATAACCTGGAAGCTCCCCCCAGCACCCCCGCCCCCCACCCCGCAACCCTCCAAGTTGTCTTGCCCTTCTGAACCAAACCAATGTACATTTTAAATGTATTTGATTGATGTATTTAAATGTATTTAATTGATGTCTCCCCAAATTGTATAAAACCAGACTGTGCCCTAACCACTTTGGGCACATGATCTCAGGATCTTCTGAGGGTTGTGTCATAGGCTATGGTCACTCATATTTGGCCCAGAATAAATCTCTTTAAAATATTGTACCGAGTTTGACTCCTTTTCTCAACAGTCTCTATCACTTACCATCAAATGTTCTAACAAATACACTTTTTAAAAAGTGAGTTTTAGGCTTCTCAGGCCTGCCACTTTCTCTCCAACTGCCCATGAGAAATCTCAGAAAGACAAAGAGGAGGAGGAGGAGAGTTCTTCCCTAGCAGAGAAGCAGACACTGTTTAGCAGCATAAAGTTACTTCTGATAAAGGGATGGATCGAGGACGTTCACAAAAGTACCAGTCTTAATATTCTGCTCAGTTTAGAGACAGTTGTAAAAATGTATAACCCTGTTCTCCATTCTGTTATTAAAAACTCTCTTTGAAAGATATTTACACAAAGGACCCTTTTTAGAGGGGCTATGTCCTCTGAAGTTTCTCTATATCCTCTGGCAGTCTGCAATTCTAATTGGTTATCTTAGTAACTTGGTTCCCTAGTAATTGTATTCAAACTGACATCTCTACTATTTAAAAGGCAATTGCATGTTTGCCAGATTTCTTTGTTGAGCCAGAAGAGAAGTTTAAAATGGCCTTACCCTCTGCTTTATGGTCAAATGAAGAGCACATTCATGATTCTCTTGGTTTCCTTTTTCAAACAGATAGGTGAGAGTTTTTGTCTCATTAACTAGCATCAGTTGGGGTTGTAACTACTTCCCATTCTTACTGCTTCCGATTATACTGCTATCATACAATTTATTTTTATTAACTGATCCCTAATACTGGGAAATGCATTTAAATTCCTTGAGTCCTTATTTCCTATTCTTTCCCACACCATATTTAAAAGATGAGTGTTTTCATTTCTGTAACATAGGCTTGCTGTGTATGAGGATTCTCAGGGGCTAGGCATGAGTGCTACTTGAAGAAAAACTAATTTGATTTTTGTGGTCTCTTGGGGAATTGGAAAACTCTCTGCAAAATTTCATTTCGTCAAGAAAGCAAACTCATTTTTGGGTGCATGTCCAAATAATATTTATTTTATCTGATGTGTTTGAGTGGTATCTTCTGGATTTTAGAGGTTTTCCTGGTTCTAGGGGTTTTTGTATGATATGTAGTCCAGACCTGGGTAACACCAGGGTTTCTCATGCTAATGCAGGCTCACAGTGATTGAAACCATAAGAGCAGATTGGAGCGGGGAACAGGGAGGACTAAAGCAGCTGTGGGCTGTGTAGACATTTCTCTGTCTTCACATAGCCTCCAACTTTCTCCATTTGGTCTTTCTGCATGAGTTAGTTTGGGCGTTCTCACATCATCAGGCCTTAGGGTATTTGGATTTCTCATACGGCAGTTCAGGGTTACAAAACAGAGTGTTCCAGCCAAAAAGACAGAAGCTGCATAACGTTTAATGACTCAGCTTCAGAAGTCATATAGTGTCACTTCCACTGCATCCTACTGGTTACAAGCAAGTCATAAGCCTCCCCAGATCTGAGATACTGATGAGGCAAAGTTTTAGGAGTATCAGAGAATGCTATATATTTTTTATTTTTGACTGTTATAAATATTCAAAATAACTGAAGAGGAGAAAGTAGACAACTAAGTAAATATAATGGACTATTTTCCCTTCTTCATTTCTGAGGTTCCAAGTTTTGCTATGGTACCATTTTACTCTCATGTGAAGAACTTCTTTTAGTATGCCTTTTAGAGCAGGTGCTCTGGCAAAGAATGATATAAATTTTGCTTAATCTGAGAATATCTCTGTTTTATTGTCATCCTCAAGGTATATTTTCACTTGATTTAGAATTTTGAGTTGACAGTTCTCTTCTTTTGCCCCTTTGAAAAATGTCATTCTACTTCCTTCTAGCTTCCATGATTTTAGAGCGGGTGCTCTGGCAAAGAATGCTATAAGTTTTGCTTCATATGAGAATATCTCTGTTTTATTGTCATCCTCAAGGTATATTTTCACTTGATTTAGAATTCTGAGTTGACAGTTCTCTTCTTTTACCCCTTCGAAAAACGTCATTCTACTTCCTTCTAGCTTCCATGATTTCTGATGAGAAATATGCAATCATTAAACTTACTGATCCTCCACTTGGATGTATCTTTTTTTCCTCTGGCTACTTTCAGCAGCATGATTATGATGTCTCTAGGCATGACTTTTTATTTTATTTTTATTATTATTATTATTTTAGTTCATTTTGTTTGAGGTTTTCTTAGCTTCCTTTATCCGCACCTTTATGCCTTTCACCAAATCTGGGAAGTTTTCAACTTTGATTGAAATATTTTTTTTCTGTGTCATACCCTTCCTTCTCTCCTTCTAATATTATAATGATATAAATAGTATAACTTTGGTATTGTTTCACAGGTCCTTGAAGTATTGTTTATTTTTTTAAAAAAACTTTTCCTCTACCTTGTTCAGAGAGGGTAATTTCAATTCACCTATCTACAGATTCACTGAGTTTTTCCTCTGTCATCTCCATTCTGCTATGGAAGCCATCTAGTAAATTTTAAATTTTATTTTGTTTTTCATATCTAAAATTTCCATTTAGTGTGTTCTCGATGTGTTTTTATTTTTATATCTTCTATTCCTCTTTGAAGACCTTATATCTTTCCACTGGTTTAAAGGGAGGGAGTTTATGAATTTGATAAAGAAAATGTGGTACACCATGGGATACTATGCAGACATAAAAAAGAATTAAACCATGTTCTTTGCAGCAACATGGATACAGATAGAGACTATTATCCTAAGCAAATTAATGCAGGAACAGAAAATCAATTACTGCATATTCTCATTTATAAGTGGAAGCTCAACAGTGGTACTCATGGACATAAAGATGGCAACTTAGACATTAGGGACTATTAGAGGGGCAAGAGATGGAGGATGATAAGGGTTGCAAAACTATTGGGTACTATGCTTAGGACTTGGGTGACATGATCAATTGTACCCCAAACCTCAATATCACACATTATATTTAGGTAACAAGCCTGCATATGTACCCTCTGAATCTAAAATAAAAGTTGACATTATTTTTTTTCAAAGAGTGTTTGTCCTCATCTCTTGAAGTGTCATTATAAAAGCTGTTTGAGAATTCTAACATCTGTATAATCTTGGAGTTAATAACTATTAATTGTCTTCTCTCTTGTGAAATGATGAGATTTGCCTGATTCTTCATGTGTTAAGCAATTTTGGATTATATATTGAACATCTTGACTATTAAGTTATGTGACTCTGAATCCTGTTTAAATCATATGAAATGGATTGTTTTTTATTTTTGTAGTTAATCAACACTTTAAATCCTATGAAATAGATTTTTTAAAAGTGTTTGTAGTTAACCAACCCAGTTAGGTTTAGACTACAAGTTCCTACTATCCTTCTGTGGGCTATAGTTCTAATTCAGTTCCATTTTCATATCTTTACAGTGCTATCTGGATTTATTCCAGGTCTGGGCCACCCCATAGCCAGTCTTGGACTTGTGTAGTGGCCTATCCTATAATTCAGTTATCAAACCCTTTAGTATGCTATTCAGGGTCAGATTTATGCATGTGCACCTTGGGGGTTAGCCCAGAAGTTTGTACAATTTTATGGATTATTTTCTTGAGCTCTGTTCTTTTCACAATCACCTTGATATTTTCAAGCTCCTAGCATACCCCCTTCCTGGTTCACTGGCTAGAAATCCAGAGCTTTTGATTCCTTGCCCTGCTGTGCACAGCATTTCAATTTGGGGCTAAGCAGTGAGGAAATATATGGAGAAAAATAGAGATATAGAGAAATCCAAATACATAGGCTTATATTCTTGAGACTATAGTTCCTTTGATCATAATAAATAATTATCTTGGAGTTTTAGACATAAGCCTGGCTGCTTCTCTTGTTACAAGATTGCCACAGGACTGGTACAAGAGAGAATGAAAAATGGGGACAAAAAACCCAGAAAATTTTCTCTACTCTCTCTGACCCATAAGGACCCTCTTTTCCACTCTGTGGACCAAAATAGAGGACTCCTCTTGGAGTACTTTCTTTCTGCACCCATTGTGCAGTTCCAGATTTCAGACTGCCTTTGAGTCCAGGACAGGAGATACTGGAGGAGGGATAACAGAAAACTTATCACCAGTTCAGCAGTATTTCAAGTTTTGGTTTCCTTCCCCAGTCTGTCTGACCATACACTTTCCAGAGTCCTTGGATAACTGCTCTGTGCATTCTATCCAGTTTTTAGTTGCATTCAGTGGGAGAGAGAGGATGAAGTACTCTTACTTTACTGTGACACTCTGTTTAATAGCTAATATCTGCTTTTTCTTGTCTTGGGCTTCCTTTTCCTTTCTGTTATTATTTGAGGTAGATTTTTTAATTTGCCCTATCATCAAAGTTTGTGGAACCAAATGGAATGATTCTATGATTTGTTGTGTTGGTACTATGTTAACACTACACTGCCGTATTGCTGCCAACAAAGCTTTTGATTTTGAATTGCATTCATAAGGGTTATTTGACATAATTTTCTCTAGTGAAATAGCAAACAACAATGAAAATAAGAACTTACCTCTTAATCTGCAAAACCAAACCAAGTAAAAATCTCAAAAGATTCTTGGATCTGTAAACTATCAGTGTTCCTGGGTCTTATTTGGAAACTTATAATAATGAGACTGCCTAGATTAAAAAGAAAATTATATTGGATTTTTATGGTTTGAATTTGTGTCCCCACCCAAATCTCATATCGAATTGTAATCCTCAGTGTTGGAGGAGGGTCTTGGTGAGAGGTGATTGGATCATGGTGGTGGATTTCCCCTTTGCTGTTCTCACGATAGTCAGTGAGTTCTCATGAGATCTGGTTGTTTAAAAGTGTGTAGTCCCTCGCCCCGCTCTCTCATTCTCTTTCTCCAGCTGCATAAGACATGCCTGCTTCCTGTTTGCCTTTGCCATGATTGTAAGTTTCCTGAGGCCTCCCCAGCCATGTTTCCTATACAGCCCATGGAACCATGGGTCGATTAAACCTTTTTTCATTATAAATTACCCAGTCTCAAGTAGTTATTTATAGCAATGCAAAAGCGGACAAATATATGAATTTTTTTGGATTCTGGAGATTCAGTGCTGTGGATTTCACATGAGTTTGGCTATTTTGACTAAAATGTGGCTGTTTGTCTTTCCATCTCTGCTTTGTTTCATATTTCAACCTCTGGCTCTCACTCACTATTTATGTCTCTTTGCCTTTTGAAATCACCCTTCTTGGTCCTGCTGTTATCCTACTACATTCTACCACTCAGTTGGTACTAGGGTGATGGTGGAATCATAGGCCTCCAATGAACCTCAAAAGCTACCTAGTCCAATCTCCTATCTGATGCAATGACTAACTACTCTTGGAAAAGAAGTTTCTATTATTTAATTGACCTTCTCCTTAAATTTCAACTCATTTTTTAAAAAAATGTGAACTCTAGGTCAGGCACGTGGCTTACGCCTGTAATCCTAGCAGTTTGGGAGTCCAAGGCAAGCAGATTGCCTAAGCTCAGGAGTTCGAGATCAGGCTGAACAACACGGTGAAATCCCATCTCTACTAAAATACAAAAAAATAGCTGGGTGTGGCGGCATGTGCCTGTAGTCCCAGATACTTGGTCGGCTGAAGCTGGAGAATTGCTTGAACCAGGAGGCAGAGGTTGCAGTGAGCCGAGATTGTGCACCCCGGCCTGGGTGACAGAGCAAGACTCTGTCTCCAAATAAACTAACAAAAAAATATGAACTCTAACAAGTTTATACAGAATAAGTACACATCACTTATTTTTAATAATCGTAAATGTTTTTGCTAAAACTACTATTTTGAGTTTACCCAAAAAACTCAATAATATAATAATAATTATTTTCAATGAATTGGTGGTTTAAGTGAAACATAACTATACACACAGGAAAAGGACAGGCACAGGTCTATACTCTCAATAAGTGCTGAAGGAAAGGGAAGCTTTGGCAATGTTTAGTCAGAAACCTCTGCTGGGTGATGTAGTGTTTAAGCTTTCCCTTGAAGAGAGTGGCTCAGCTGGAGAGATGGAATGGAGGGGGTTAGGAGAGGGCCTTTCAGGCAGAAATGGAACAACCAGATCTAGACTCACAAGGGAAATAAGAAAAGCATGAATAAGAAATAAGAAAAGCATGAAAAACAGAAAGTGAAGGAATGAGAATGAGTGGCACTGATGTATGTCCTACTCTGAAAGTTAAGAAATCACGGATTTCCAATAGCCAATCTCTACCTTTCCGGAAGACCAAGAAACACATTTGGAAGGAATACAAAGCATATGGGCGTGAGGTTGAGGAATGAGAAAGCATCACATTTTAGGATCAGTGATGGTTAAATGTTCATCCTTGCCATAGGATCAACCTGGATTTAAAGTTTAGGTCTTCTTCCTGCTGGCTGTGTGACCTCTCTCTGGAAAGGTTGTGTGTTTCCTCACTAGGAAAGTTATGCCTACCTCATTAAATAACATGTTTGTAAAATACTCAGAGTAATGGCTGGCACAAAGTAAACACTCAGTAAATGGTAGCTCTTACTATTATTATTTTTATGGAAGCTCTGAAGTGGTTGAAGATGGGTTTACCCCCGTCATTTCCACAGCAATTCATTAAGTAAATGTTTTCCAACTTGGGAACTTTTGTCTTCGTTATTATTATTTTTGTTACCATTATCTTTTGAGACAGGGTCTTGCTCTGTCACCCAGGCTGGAGTGCAGTGGCACAACCACAGTTCACTGCAACCTTGACCTCCCAGGCTCAAGTGATCCTCCTGCCTTAGCCTCCCAAGTAGCTGAGACTACAGGCACTTTCCATCATACCTGGCTAATTTTCATGTTTTTTGTAGAGACAGGGTTTCGGGCTTCTCCGTGTTGCTCAGGGTAGTCTCAAACTCCTGGGCTCAAGTGATCCTACTGCCTCAGCCTCCCAAAGTGCTGTGATTACAGACTTACAGGAGTGAGCCACCGTGCCTGACTTCTTTGTTATTATTAATTAGCATTCATATAACTTAATGTTCCAAATATTCTGACAAAAATTTGTTTGCAACTTTAATACCACTCCTGACAGAAGGTAGGTGCTACAACAAAAGAGGAGTAAGGAGAACATAATTAAAAGAGCATATTGAGATAAGTAATTTATGACCCAAATAATGGATCTGAACACTGCACCAACCAAGACTGTGTGCTGACGATCTGTCCATTCTTCTAACCCAACTGGTTACCACTAAATCCCCTCACCTGTTCTGCATGGACTGTCCCCTCAGCAGAAGTGCCTGGAATTACTTTGTTTCTACATAAAAATTTTATAGTGTTCAACTGGTATCCTGAAATCTTTGCAAGGAGTTACATGCTGTTTGAAAGATTCATAAGGAAATTGACTACTTGAATTTAGAAGTGCATTTTCCCATAAAAACTTGATTTAAACAATTTACTTCTGAGGTGAGTCCACCAACTGAATGCATAATGCAACTGAAAAATTAACTATTTTAAAATAGAAAAGCAGTTTAAAAAAACGGATATAATATTGGCTATTAAGCAGAATAGGAAAATAGTGTTTGTCAATGAAACAGTAGCCCCAGGTTCAGTCCTCTGCTCGACTACTCTCTGGTTGTGTGAATCTGACCAGATCATTTTACCTCTCCATCCCACAATTTCTTCATCTGTAAAGAAAAGCGTAGGAAGACTTTTTAAAAGTCTTTCCTATTCCTATACCCACTAAAAGGAACTGAAAGAAGCTAATTATAGAAGGAAATTGTATACAGTGAAACTAAGAAAGACCCTAACCTCATGCTACTAACTCATCAACATCATCCACAAAGATGATCATCCACAAAGAACATCACGTGAAGTGACCTAAAAGAGAAGCAGTGTTCTGATGCAGGACTCTCTCACTTCTGGACACAATGCAAACTAGAGATGAGACTGAAGCACTTCTAATCTATCCAGTTTAGAGGAATGAAAGCTTCAAAGAAAGGGTGGGCATCAGGAAAGACAGCAAACCTTCTACTTTGAAACATTCCCCCGCTTAAATATCTCCAAGAGGCAATGTCTCCAGAAGTCCTATTTAGGTTGGATTTGAGGATAGATATTGGTCAGAAGCGGGGGGCCTTAAAGCTGATTTTGCAAAGTACTTTACATCAGACTGAGCGAATGTCAAAGGTCAATATCAAAGAACTGGGGAGAGGGCACTAATAAAATTATGGAGCCAACAGTCCCCAGGTACCCCCTGGCTCCGCCATAGATAGGATAATGGGACAGGAGGAGGAAGCCTTCAACAAAGGAAAAACTGTTTTCTTCTGTTTAGAAGCCACTTGGAGGGCAGTCATTGGGAAAACTCTGAAAGGCCACTGAAGCCCCAAGCTCAAATCAGCTGACAGCTGTGTAGCTCTTTGTGTCTCAGTGTCCCTAGTGTGATGAGATGAGGGGAACTTGAGGCCACAGAAATCCAGCTGATAGTGGGGAGGAGTGAGACCTACCAGAGGGAACAGAAATGTGTCATGCCCAATTGTTGAGGGAGCCCACGTTGGCTACAAACACAGGCCTTTCTTTACCATAAGAGCAGGGCAGAATTCCCAGTAGACTAGAGAAAAATGGAGAATCAGGAAAGAGGTCAAGCCAGGCAATCAGCAAATGGCTTCCTGTGAAATCGATTTGGGTCATCAAACAGCAGAGAACTGTAAACAAAAAGTTGAAATTGAAATCTAAATGATCTCTAAATCTCATTCCAACTCTAATATCTCAAGGATCGGCGCATAAGAAATCTTTATCACAAATTTTGATACTTACAGAAACACAGACTTAAGTGGAAAAGAAAGAAGGTGGTAAGCGAGGATTTCATGGTGATTCTGAGGTGGGCTTTGAGTACTTGCAAATCCTTTGGATTCAAGGGTTTTGCTATCATTGATTATACCTGCAATTTGAGGGCTCTCCTAGCAGGGTGCAGAGCTGTCCAAGGAAGAGCAAACTCACTCTCTGTGGCCTACAAAAACATCGTTGAAGGCTGCAGGCCCACCTGGAGGGTATCTTGAGCTCTGAGCAGAAAACCAACACCTCTGACAAGAAGTTGCAGCTGATCAAGAACTATTGGGAGTGAGCTTCACATCACTGAGAAAAAACAAAAAACAAACCAAAAAACAACAGAAAACTTATCAGGAGAAAGTCAAGTCTGAACTGAGATCCATATTCATTACTGTCCTGCAATTTTTGGATAACTATTTACTATCCAATGCAACTAATCTAGAGAGTACGACCTTTTATCAAAAATGAAGGGAGATTATTTCCAGTACATTTGTTGCATGTGGTGATGGTTGAAACAAATGATAGATAATTCCCAAGGAGCTTCCTAAGAGGCATTTGATATAGTAAAGAGATGTAATCCATATACCCAACCTACCTGGGGCTGGCTCTTAATTTTTCTGTACTTTACTATGAGATCATTAATAACCCAGAGCTTGCCTGCATACTGACTAAAACCACTTTTGATGAGGCCATAGAAGAACTTGATACACTGAGTGAAGATTCAAAGACAGCACCCTTATCGTGCAGTTGCTTATAGAGACAACCTAACATTACGGCCATCAGACAGTGCAAGAGAAGAATGTGATGTGGCAGAAGAGACAGAAAAGTAAATGCATACAAAGTGTAATCTTTCTTCTCTTCAAGAAACTTTCGTACACATCTCCATTGCCTTTTCCACTTGGATTTCCTGTGGCAAAGAAACCCATTCATGATGCCTGGGCGCGGTGGCTCACGCCTGTAATCGCAGCACTTTGGGAGGCCAAGGCAGGTGGATCACGAGGTCAGAAGATAGAGACCAGCCTAGCCAATATGGTGAAACCCCGTCTCCTCTAAAACTACAAAAATTAGCTGGGTGCGGTGGCAGACACCTGTAATCCCAGCTGCTCGGTAGGCTGAGGCAGGAGAATGGCTCAAACCTGGGCAGCAGAGGTTACAGTGAGCTGAGATCATGCCACTGCACTCCAGCCTGGGCGACAGAGTGAGAGTGAGACTCTGTCTCAAAAAAAAAAAAAAAAAAAAAGAAAGAAAGAAAGAAAGAAATTCATGTGTATGGGATCAACTGTTCATAGTTTTTCACAATGTAGCTTTGAGAAAACTCCATTCCTTTCGTTTGTCCTGGCCCTCCTGGTGTACAATTACTGCTATAGAAAAGTATTAATGACTTTATTTCATATAAAATATTAGTAACTTCCACTTATATAGTAAACTAAAAATGTACTTGATATTTAAGTAATCTGAACAAATTCTGTAAGCAATTATGTTTTGTACTACTGTAAATATCTGAAAATATAGTTAATTACAATTCGAGAGTATTCTATGTAACTTTTTGATTTCTTTATTCCCTCCCTTACTCTTCTTCAAGGATTTCCTTTCAGTATGGAATGTCTCTGGCCTGGAGGGGAATTGGAATGTCTCCTATATAACAGTTTACGGAGGTCATGTGTATCCATAACAACAAGGTTTTCATTTGCTGCTGTTTAAGTTGACAACTTTCCTTCCCAATAAAAATTCATGTACACCTTTTGTCTTTTACTTCCGGTATTCACCTTACCATGTAATAGAAGTATCATGGAAGTATCATGTTGCTGCGAGGATGCATGCATTGCTTTAGGTAAATTAAAATGCATATCAGTACTTAATACCCTAGAAAGCAGAAATACATTACACAAGTCCAATTCTGAAACTTTAATATTTTTCTGTGCAGATTTGTGCACATGTGAGAGGGTATCCGTTTCATCTAGTGATTGCTATTCAGAGTTGGACCAGCGTTTTGTGTTGCTAATGCACTGTGGTCCCAAAAAAGCCTTGCAAAAATGTTATGCCCTGTGTAACAGCAGAGTAGCATAAAATACACTTACACTTTATAAGCCATTTACTGTTGCTTTGTAACAATTGCCTACTCGTATTTTAAGGAATAGGTGAGTTCACTACTTTCTGAAGTTTATCATAGTTCTCTTGTATCTTATGCGAAGTGTAGTAATGATACCCATAGTTCTGCATTGTGATACGCTTGTCTACAGAAACTCAGAGATGTAAAAAATTGTACTACATTTTTCAGAGTGTTTTAACATAGATCAGCATCACAGGCTATCTATTCTTCAGATATAAATTATACATGTTAAGTGTTATATGGAATAAAGTGGACATTTTAAAGCTAGAAATAAAATGGAGGGTATGATAGAATCCTACTCGAAGAAGTAAGATTATAGGGACGGTACTAGGTCCGACAGTTCCCCATTCTGGTCAGCAGGTGGCACTAGAGTAGCTTGGATGCCAAATGGAACAACGGGCAAAAATAGATCTGGCTCAAAACAACCTTTGGGTGAAAGTGCAGGAGAGGCAGGTGACTGGTTGTTTACATTTCAATATGTCTTATCTCTCTTTCTAAATTGTTCATTGTTTGAAGTGAGGCACACTTCTAGGTACAACAAAAAATTGTACTGAACTTTTCTGTGCCTTGGACTCTTACCTGATAATGGATACAATAATAATGCCTACCTCATAGCATTGTTGGGAGCTATTGTGAGAATAATGAATTAATGCATGTCAGTGCGACAGTGCAGATTGCAGAGTAAGTGTTCAGTAAATGCCAGTTATTATGACTCTGCACAATGACCATGAGGCACACATAGTAGAAATTCAAAAGATATTAGTGGATGCAGCAAATTGCATGGGATGTTCATAAGCCTGATGCTTATAATTCAGAGACCACCTAGTATTAAAATATCTGTAAAACAGATTGGTATGGGAATAACTGGGAATAATTACTTACATGGTAATGTGACTGTTTTAAATGTTTGTAACCTCGAGAGTTCACTGAGAGTTCACTGAAATGCTATCTCTCTGAGTATCATTTAGTTCACTGAGTCTTTTCAGAGATGTATTGTGAGGGAAATCTAAAACAGTAATAAATACTGCAAAGCTAGGCAAACCTATTCTGGTGTGTTCCTTCAGCAAGAAGTGTCCGTCTCAAACATGTTCAGCTCAGCCCAGACACAGGAAACGAAGAAAGACCTTCTGCTTTATGAATTCAGTTCCATCGTTACCTAGAAAGCCACTCAAGATATGCAAAATGTTAGAAGAAAGAGGCTCGAACTGGTCGTGCTGTTCCAAGCTTAATATTCAGTGGACCAGAGGGGAACTCTGGAGTACTTGCTCAGCCATCAAGCTGCTCTTTCCCTTCCAAACTTCTGACTCTGCAAGTTCAGATCTTAGAGTAAGGCTTCTATCCAGCTTCCAGGTTTTCATGCTACTTTTTCCTGAGAGTATAGCTCTGTACTCACCCCCAGATAGGCCCTTGACAACCTGCCTATCCATTTCTCATCCTCTTATCCTGTCACCTGAACTATGCTATATGCTGAATGAGATCCTGCTTCAAACCTCATGGATCCTTCTGGAAAGATTATCACTGCTTCTCTGACTGTAAGTACTACTGTCACAGCCTAGATTCACCTGGTATTCTCCTTGCCACTTTATTTACTTTTTTTTTTTTCATTTTTTTGAGACAGGGTCTTGCTCTGTTGCCCAGGCTGGAGGGCAGTGGCATGATGATAGCTCACTTCAACCTTTGATTCCTGGGCTTCAGCAATCCTCCCACCTCAGCCTTCCAAGTAGTTAGGACTACAGGCAGGCACCACCATGTCTGGCTAATTTTTAATTTTTTTGTAGAAAGGGGGTCTTGCTATGTTGTCCAGGCTGGTCTCAAACTCTTAGCCTCAAGTGATTATCCTGCCTCAGCCTCCCAAAGTGCTGGAATTAAAGATGTGAGCCACCCTGTACACCCAGCCTCCACTCCACTTTAGACCCTACTGTTGGGACTACTGACCATCCCTAGCAGAGGCAGGCCCAGCTGCTGTCTTTTATTATCCTTCCCTTGCCTTGCCTGTGCCCATATTTACCTTCTTTTTTTTTTTTTTTTTTTTTCTGTTTCCCTACTGGCTCAGAAAACCTCATTCATAGCTGATAGGAAGGTAAGATTGGAAGGGAATAAGAAAAAGGCAAATACTACATGGAGGAGGAATGATAAGAATACTTTGAGCTCCAGAGGTATAAATACTATGCATAGGGAATAGAAAATAAACAAAATGATTCTGAAATTGTAACATAAGGGAGGAAATATAATTTCATATTGAGGCAGTATGAAAATAAAGTTGGATTTAACTCTGATTCCTGCCTCTTCCACCTACAGGTGATAGGACCTTGTGCAAGGTTAAGCCCTCTGAGTCTATTTCCTCACTTATACAATGAGGTTATAAAATGGTTCATTTTGCAGGGTTGTTGTAAAGACTAAATATGATGATGCATATGAAAATGTTCCATTTATGCCTGGCAACTGTCCTACCCATGTCTCAGGTTGAAAGGTGAAACTATTGGCTGAATTTGATTCAAAGATATGTTTTGCTTTCCTTGAGTTAGGGTCCCCAAGACCAGCCCCACTAGGGTTCACTAGGAGGACTTCAAGGACTCACATATAGTAATACTCATGATTATGATTGGCAAAAGGATATAAAGCAAAATCAGCAAGGAAAAAGGCACATGATCAAAATACAGGATATACCAGCCATAGACTTTCAAGGTTCAGCTCCCATAGAGTTTACACCGGATGTGCTCAACTGCCCCTGTAATGAGTTGTGATAAAACATGTGAAATGATGCCAACCAGGAAATTCCTTAGAGACTCAGTGCTCAGGGCTTTTACTGGGGTCCAGTAAAAGGCAGGCAGCCTCTGCTAGGCACATACTCAGATTTCAGAGTCCTAGAAGGAAAGCAGGTAGGCAGCATAAACATGTTGTCTACACAAAAGTTTAGGCACAAAGAGTCGCTCTTACCTGTTCTGGGAATGGTGGGAACCCTCCTGAAATCCACATTCCCAGATGCGTGCCAAGGGCTGGCTTTGTAAGCAGGCCTTTCCAAGGATAAGCAGTTAGGGCTGCTGCCTCAACTTTTTGTTGCACAGGCCTGCACAGGGTTTGCCTATGCAGGTTTCTTTGTTTTGTTTTGTTTTGTTTTGTTTATATTTTACTTAGTTGCCTTTTTAAAAAATATTAAGATATTTCACTCAGGATTTCCATCTTCATGTGAAAAATCAAGTATTGTTAAAAAATAGATTCATATTCCCACATGGCAACAATTGATAGACCCTTTTAGATAAGGCTTCATGTTCCCTCAAATTCCTCCTAGTCACTGCCGCTCCCAATAGTCTTTCCCACACTGAGCACCAACTGCCATTTACATCCTGCTTTTGTGAATCTGGCCTTGGCCGCTTGAACCAGGAATGGCCAACTGATCAGAGGACAAGAGAAAGAAGCAGGCATGTGGAATACTACTGAGTCGTGATAATGAACAATGATGCAAACAGGTCACAGTTAATGAATTCCTGCTGTTGAGGTCGCCAAAAATGCCATGAAATCAGAACTTCTCTTTGGCACCCTCTGTTACAGCTGTTACTTGTGGGTATTTTTGGGTTGCTATGACAACACTTTCACTGCTACATATAATAAGTCCTCTTTATTTAAGCTAACTCCATTCAGTGTTTGCTCCTGCCCACCTAAAGGTCACTGATCAGAAAAGTGTTAACATAAATTAATTATTACATATATTGCCCACTAGAGCTTTGTAACTTGAAGTCATTGTTATTATCATCCCCACCAAGACTTGTCATCACAGACTAAAATTTATCAACAAAAAGGTAAATCTTGTTCAAAGGAAATAGATCCAATGAATATTCAAGTAGTTGTATGTATCAATATGCCCTTTTATTTATTAACTCAACTACTGTGTGATAAAATGAAATTTCATCGTTACATTCCTTGCATCTAGAAAAGTACCAGCTATGGAGTTGGATTCAATAAATATTTCCTAACTTTATAAAGTTCATCTATAACAAGGTCTAGAAACCCAAGGATAGAAATAATGAAAATCATTATGCTCATGCTAAAAAGGAGAAAATGCAAGATATAATTGCAGGAGTGTGCTGCATGCCACCCAACCATACGAATGTTCTAGATGCTTCTTTTCTCATTCCAGTTACAAAACCGACACAGATACAAGTTCCAGAGAAGGAGCTACAATGATTCCAATGTCTGTTGATAGGTTCATTCTACTAAAAGCAAAGAATTTGAAAAGTTCTTTACTTGCTTCCTTGATAGTTTCATTTCTCAGACGACTGAGGAAGCAATTAGGGGATTTTATATTCTAGACTTGACTTTTACTAACAAGAAAAACTGATTAGTAAAGTAACTAGAAACTACAAGAACACCAAGAAAAAGAGGCAGTGTCATACAGATTGCGTATCCCTTATCCTTTGAGGTACTAATACAAGAATTAGGCGTGCTGGGGATTCATTCATTCATTCAACAAATGTTTACTGAATGCTTACTATATGCATGCCTATTTTAGGTTCCAGGTATATAACAGTGAATAATATAGACAAAAATCCATGCTCTGTTGGACCTTGCATTTTAGTTGGGGGAGGGGGATAATAAACAGCTATATAAATAAAATACGTAATAGTTCAGATGGTGATATGAACTATGAAGGAAAATGTCAAGGAAGAGGAATAGAAATTGCTAGGGTAGAGGGATGTTGTAATTTTATTTAAGGTTATTGGAGAAGGCCTTGAAAAAGGGACATTTGAGTCACAGTAGATGGGGGAATGAGCTACCTAGGCATGTAGGAAAAGAGAGAGAGAGAACAGAAGGTATATATGGGTTTGTGCCCTGCTAAGTGAGCCAAGGGAGAGTAGGAGATGAGATTAAAGATTGCAAAATGTCTTGTAGGCTACTGACTTTGGTTTTACTCTGGAATGAGAAGCCAGTAGAGAGTTTGAACAGGGTAGTGACATAATCTAGCTGACATTTAAAAATGCAGGCGAAAGGGAGGAAGCAGGAGAGTAGTGAAATAATCCAGATTAGAGATGTTGCTACTGTAGACCAAAGTGATAACAGCTGACTTGGTAAAAATAGATTCTCAACATATTTTGAAGGCAGGGCTACCATGATTGAATAAGGGGAGAGGAAAAGTGACAGAAAGAAGTGAGGATGACCCTAAGGTTTTGGCAAGAGTGACTAGAAGGATGGAGATGTGATTAACCGAAATGGAGGAAAACTGTGAAAGGAAGAGTTTTGTAAGAGAAGAGGAGCTCAATTTTTAGACATGTTAAATTTGAGATTCCTTTTACACCTCAAAGTGGAAATGTTGGTAGGCAGTTAAATATATAAGCCTGAAATTTAGGCAAGAGTTCTTGGCTGGAGAGTTATCAGTATATAATTAATATTGAAAACCATGAGATTGGATGAGCTTACTGAAGGAGAGAAAGTATTGGCCAGGTACAGTGGCTCACGCCTATAGTCCCAGCACTTTGGGAGGCTGAGGCAGAAGCATTGCTTGAGCCTAGAAGTTTGAGACCAGCCTGGGCAACACAGTAAGAGCCTGCATAGCAAAACCCTGTCCCTACAATTTTTTTTAATTAGCTGAGGATGGTGGCACACGCCTGTAGTCCTAGATACTCAGGAGGTTAAGGTGGGAGGATCACTTGAGCCCAAGAGTTAGAGGCTGCAGTGAGCTATGATCACACCACGACACTCCAGTCTGAGCAATGGAGTGAGATTCTGTCTCTAAAAAAAGGAAGGAAGGAAGGAAGGAAGGAAGGAAGAAAGGAAGGAAGCAAGGAAAGAAGGAAAGAAGCAAGCAAGGAAGGAAGGAAGGAAAAGAAAAGGAAAGAAAGAAAGAAAGAAAAAGAAAGAAAGAAAGAAAGAAAGAAAGAAAGAAAGAAAGAAAGAAAGAAAGAAAGAAAGAAAGAAAGAGAAAGAAAGAAAGAGAGAGAAAAGTAAGAAAGGAAAGAAAGGCATTGAAGATAAGATATAAGAGTTTCAAGAATGAGGTGTTTCAGTGTTTAGATGTGAGGGTGATGATAAGGAATGAGCAAAGGAGGCTGGAGGCTGAGAGAGAAGTAACCCCTCAAGAGATAGGAGACAATCGGGTTGATTCCAAGTCTTTGCTATTGTGAATAGTGCCGCAATAAACATACGTGTGCATGTGTCTTTATAGTAGCATGATTTATGATCCTTTGGGTATATACCCAGTAATGGGATGGCTGGGTCATACGGTACATCTCGTTCTAGATCCTTGAGGAATCGCCATACTGTTTTCCATAATGGTTGAACTAGTTTACAGTCCCACCAACAGTGTAAAAGTCTTCCTATTTCTCTACATCCTCTCCAGCACCTGTTGTTTCCTGACTTTTTAATGATTGCCATTCTAAGTGGTGTGAGATGGTATCTCATTGTGGTTTTGATTTGCATTTCTCTGATGGCCAGTGATGACAAGCATTTTTTCATGTGTCTGTTGGCTGTATGAATGTCTTCTTTTGAGAAATGTCTGACTGGATTAAGAAAATGTGGCACATACACACCATGGAATACTATGCAGCCATAAAAAAGGATGAGTTTGTGTCCTTTGTAGGGACATGGATGCAGCTGGAAACCATCATTCTTAGCAAACTATCACAAGAACAGAAAACCAAACACCGCATGTTCTCACTCATAGGTGGGAACTGAACAATGAGATCACTTGGACTCGGGAAGGGGAACATCACACACCGGGGCCTATCATGGGAAGTGGGGAGGGGGGAGGGATTGCACTGGGAGTTATACCTGATGTAAATGACGAGTTGATGGGTGCTGACGAGTTGATGGGTGCAGCACACCAACATGGCACAAGTATACATATGTAACAAACTGCACATTTTGCACATGTACCCTAGAACTTAAAGTATAATAATAATAAATAAATAAAATAAAATAAAAAATAAAAGAATTTAAAAGAGTGGAGTAATCCATTAAAAAAAATAGACATAGCTTTGTTACAGCATAGAAAACTGAGCTGACCTCTTATTAGATTGGCTAACATGAATTCTGATTAAACATTTTGTAATGGTTTAAAAAAAAAAAAGAGATAGGAGACAATCTGAGAGAATGAGATGTCCCGGCAGCAAAGGGAATAAAGTGCCTGGAGAGGAGAGAGGTCACTGTCGAGTGAAGAGAAGTCAAGATAAAATTAAGACTTACCTTTGGATTTAACCATGTGGAGGCTTTAACATGGGCAGTTTTAAGTGTTGTCAAGGTGAATAAAACACTGTTGGAGTCTGGTCAAGAGAGAATCAGAAGAAAAGAATTTGGAGACTGCAAATTTCAAGCAACAACACGCGGTCTATTTCTACGTGTTTTGCAATAAAAGGGAGCAGAGAAATGGACAGTAGGTAGAAGAAGAATATTGGGTCAAGAGGTTTTTTTTTTTAATTGGAGGAATTTGTATGTTGATGGAGTGATCCAGTGGAGAGGGGAGGGGAAATTGAGAATGTAGGAGAATGAAAGCAGAATTGACAGAGCAATGTTCTTGAGGAGGCATGTAAAAACAACAGATGTCTGCTCTAAAAACATATGGGAAATCTTAGAAAGCCCAGATTTTCTAAAAACCCAGAGTAAAGATAACTGTGGTCCTATGACCAACACCATTAAAAAGGGACAGCAGATGCAGAAGAATGGAAGTGTCGAAGAGGAGGAATTCTGATGGAGCGGAGGATTCCGGCTTGAACCTAAATTTGGTCACCACTGGCATTCATTCAGACACATCTGCATGTGTAGTGCCAGGGCATAAGTCCTCTGTTTTCATGCAGGAGTGGAAGTCTCCTGGGAAAGAATTTATTCTAAAGGCAGTGAAAGCAGGGCTCTTAAGTTTGGACCAGTAACTGGTCAGAGGGGAGGGGTAATTAGCACATGGTGATGTCTGTCTCTCAGGTTTTGCCTCTGGTCCAGCCTCCATAAACCCATGTCAGATTACTAAGGAGAGGGACATGTAAGAATGTGCAGCTTTGTTTCACTAAATTATGTAAGATACTAGGATCACGAAATTATTTTATTTTTCTACTCATCCGCTCATGCTAACACAAAAAGGAGAAAAAGCTTGATCCCACTTAGGTGCAGCATGGCCTCAGTGCATTGAAGACTCCAAAAACCGCCTTCCCCTCAACTTTAATGCTCAATGAATCTGCAATGGAGACTAGCTCTTATGTCTGTGACCACAATAGAGGCCAGCTCTCATCACACTGCAGCAGTGGGAACCAGTTCCAAGAGTGAGAGAGATTATAATAGTTTGCAGCTTCAGGACCCCTTAGCATGGACACACCACTGTAATGGTGGACACCAGCTGCAGTGGCAGTGGTCAGGCAATATCAAATGACTTAATCGCAAGTAGAGCTTTAAGCAGCAGACATCACCAGAGGGGGCCAGAATGGGGCAGAATCATGGCAGACACAGACAATAGCTGCTATAACTTGTTTGCAAGCACCTGTTACAAAACCTAAGAGCACCTAGAGATAACTGGATGAGACTTTGAGGGTAGCTAGAACCACAATAGAGGGTTGGGGTAAAACTAATATACAAAACCCTTTATTACCATTAATATGGTTCCATTTTATCCTTAGATTAGTGTGGCTAGGGAAACAGCTTATAAGAAATTACAATCACATATAAAGCTGATGAGGAAGACAATACTAAAAGAAACACATGTGGCTTAAAAGAATGAGCCTCTATTGACAGACATGCTGATGACAGAAAGAGGCAAGAACAAATATGAAGGAAAAACCTCAGGAAAGATAAAGCACAGAACCAGCTGAGGTTAAAGATAACAAAAACAATTGCAGTTTGGTTTTTTTAAAAAAAAACTATGTTTGGAGCAAGAAAATGGTGTAATGCTGACAGATGGTAGAGAAAGTATAACTACTTCACCATAGCTTTATTTCTTTATTTTTTTTTTAATGAAGAAAGTGGCCTTCAAAGTGGGAGATAGAAAACATAACTAAGCAGGAACTAATCTGGACAGTATAACTTATGGTAGATCCTCTTTATTATTTCTTTTGTCTATTTTTTTAATTAAAAAAGCATCCACAGACAGTATGTAAACAAATGCACATGGTTATGTTCTTTCTATTTTATTTTATTTTATTTTTGAGGGAGAGTCTCACTCTGTTCCCCAGGCTGGAGTGCAGTGGCACACTCTCAACTCACTGCAACCTCTGCCTCCTATGTTCAAGTGATTCTCCTACCTCAGTCTTTGAGTAGGTGGGACTACAGGCACTTGCTACCATGCCCAGCTAACTTTTGTGTTTTTAGTGGAGATGGGGTTTCACCATGTTGGCCATGCTGGTCTCAAACTCCTGGCCTCCTCAGCCTCGCAAAGTGCTGGGATTATAGACGTGAGCCACAGCACCAGGCCCACTTTTCTCTAGTTTCTAAAAATAGCTTTAGAATGAGTTTTTATCATTTTTAGTTTAAAAAGACTCTATTTTATTGAAAAACAGGGAATTACTATTTGACGTAAGTAAAGATTTAGTAAGAGTTCAACTCAATGCCTTAGATGATGCTAAGCCCACAAACGCACATTAATCACCTGCTAAGGTACTAAGAGAGAACAGATGTGATGGTGGGACAAGAGCTGATCATTTTAAAGGCATGATGGAGAACAAGAAAGTTGCTAGATTATATCTAATAAGTTTTACAGTTTATAAAGCAATGTTATATGACTAACATTAACTAGTACTATCCGCTATGTGCTAGGCATTGTGCTAGACCAAGAGTCTGCAAACTATGCCCTCCCCCAGGTTAAATTCCGCTTGCTGCTTGTTTTTATGTTAAAAACAGTAAATTAAGTGGTTTAAAAAACTCAAAGAAAATTTTATGACATGAAAATTAGAAGAAAAATCAAACTTCAGTGTACATAAATAAAATTTTATTAGAACAGGCTGGGCGTGGTGGCTCCTGCCTGTAATCCCAGCACTTCGGGAGGCCAAGGCGGGCAGATCACTTGAGGTCAGGAGTTTGGGACCAGCCTGGCCAACACAGTGAAACCCCATCTCTACTAAAAATACAAAACTCAGCAGGGCATGGTGGCGGGCACCTGTAATCCCAGCTACCCGGTAGACTAAGGCAGGAGAATTGCTTGAATCCAGCAGGCGGAGGTTGCAGTGAGCTGAGATATGCCACTGCACTCCAGCCTGGGCGACAGAGGGAGACTCTATCTCTAAATAAATAAACAAATAAACAAACAATAAAAAGAGCATAACCATGTCCATTTGTTCACATACTCTTTGTGGATGCTTTTATGCAACTATATCTGGGTTAGGTAGTTGTAACAGGGACTGTATGACTTACAAAGTCTAAAATACTTACTGTGTAGTTTTTTATTAAAAAAAAAACTTTATCCATTCCTGGGCAAGATGCACATCTGATGTAATCTCTAATCCATAGCAACTGTGAAAGTTTATATTCATTTGATTATTCTCTCCAGATCCAGCCCAAGGATGTGGGCTGGGAAGCCAGTATTATCCCTCTACTAAAACTGAAGCTCAGCTGGGCGCGGTGGCTCATGCCTGTAATCCCAGCACTTTAGGAGGCCAAGGCAGGCGGATCACGAGGTCAGGAAATCGAGACCATCCTGGCTAACACGGTGAAACCCCGTCTCTATTAAAAACACACACACAAAAATTAGCCGGGCGTGGTTGCGGGCGCCTCTAGTCCCAACTACTCAGGCTGAGGCAGGAGAATGGCGTGAACCTGGGAGGCGGAGATTGCAGTGAGCCGAGATCTCGCGCCACTGCACTCCAGTCTGGGCGACAGAAGGAGATTCCGTCTCAAAAAAAAAAAGAAAGAAAGAAAGAAAGAAAGAAAGAAAAGAAAAAAGAAAAAACCGAAGCTCAGAGCATTTCAGTGACTTATTCAAGGTCACACAGCTCGCTTGGGACTCATGTTGAAAGTATTCACTAAGAATAAGTTCCTGCTTTGATTGTGTTTCTATACTATAAAACATTTCACATATTATAAATACATTAAGATATAACACATAAAATTATAAAGAAGTTATTATAATTTATAATTTATATTTTTGTATAGTGCTTTGAAGTTTATAAAAGCACATTTCACGAACTATTTTATTTGCAATCACAGCTCTGCTAGCTTGCCAAGACAGGTATTGCCAGCCCTTTTTGCAAATGAAGCTCAGAAGGGTTAAATAGCTTGTCTAAAGTTATAGAACTAATTAGTGACAGAGCCATGGACCTGAACCCAGATCTTTTGTCTTCCAATTCAGTGCTAAGGGCATAATAAAATTGCTATTTTTTTTTGTTTGTTTTGCATTCTTAATATACCAGGAACTGCTTTAAATGCTTTACCGATATTAACTTATTTGAGTTTCACAATGACACTATGAAATATGTACTATTATTATTCCCATTTCACAGATGAAGAAACTGAAGCACAGAGTAGTCCAGTTACTTGCTCAAAACCACAGAGCTTATAGTAGGTGTTAGAGCCAGGATCTGAACTAGACCATCTGGCTCTAGAATCAGATCTCTTAACCTCTACAAACTTTGACTTTTCCAAGGGCATCTGACACAGCATCACTGATATTACTTTGAACCAGTTGCAAATCTGTGTGCTAAATGAAAGTGCAATTAGATGACCACGTTGTCAATTAAATAACAATACTAAGAGTCACTTTGAAAGATCTGCAGTATCCTGAGTGGGAATCCCTCAAAGGAAAGGGATTGGTAGTGAAGTCTTCAGTAGTTTGTTAGTTTTTGCCTACGGCATTGTGTTGCAGGTTACAAAAGCAGATATGTGGATTTACAGGTTACATTATCCACTTTTAAGTAAGTAATTAAGCCTCTCAAAATGAGAGTATTGCCTAACAGGATCCCTGAAAAGAAACTGTGTGTTACCATACAGTTTATATTTTCATATACTAATAATGCAAACACAATCAACAAGATGATGGCAGAGCCACCACCTGTAAATTCAGGGGCACTCATTTGTCAGCTGTGCTGAGATAAAAGTGATTGGTAATCATCTAAGCAGATATAACATACATAGTTTCATTGCTCTTACTAGAAATATAATTAATAATATGGAAAATAATATACAATTATTAATAAAAATAATTTTGCAATCAAAACAGTTGGGGACCATGGTGTACATATATAAAGTCAAGCTGAATCTGTGGATGGGGAGCTGTATCATTGAGTGCAATATATACCAGGAACATTCAGATAGTTAAAAGTTTGCAGCTCGTTCATATGACCTGTTTTGCAAATGTTACAAGCAGAATGTATAATTCAGGTATTGTAAGAACCCTCTTTGAAGTTATTTGCAATCGTTCTAAAGCAGCAGTTCAGAGTGTAGTTCTAGGACCAGCAGCATTAAGCATCACCTGAGAACTAGTTTAAAATGCAAATTTTTGGACCCCACCTCACATCTATCAAATGAGAAACTCCGGGGGTGAAGATAAACAATATATGTTTAAGCAAGCCCTAAATAATTTTGTTTATAGTTTGAGAATCATGCATTGCCCAGGTCTAGAGCAGTTAGTACAAAATAGCTGAAAGAATAGGCAGGCATTTCTCAATACTCAAAGATAATTAATATTGGATAAATCCCATTTAAAGTGAGTCTACATAAGAACACAATTGTACAGTCTTGATACTCAAAGTAAAGCCTCCCAAAGCATTGGGATTACAGGTGTGAGCAGACCAGACCAGAATCTGTATTTTTAACAGGAGTTCCAGGTGATTCTTATGCATATTGACATTTGAGATGTTCAGTTATAGAAAATAATTTGTAAAATGTTTGTTTGGAAATTAACTTTTAAAATGACACTTCGGCTTTTTCTTTTGGACGAAATTGTATGATAGCATAATACAACATTGTTTACCACTTTATATCTGACTTTTATAATACTGTCATGACTTTTACAACAAAAATAATTTGAGGGTTTTATTGTTTTCCAAAGGGCTTCGTCTTTGATAATCAAATCATTCTCTTTTGAAGAGCCTAATCATCATCTCTGTTTGTTTTCTCTTAGTAGATGCTCATCAGGTCTAACTTCCTCACTTGTCAATGGCTTTTTTATGTGACCCAGTAGTTTTCCAACATTATGTTCACTTATTTCATCAAACATATCTTATTTTTCAAAGCTCACAATCCACTTAGAGTCAATTTCCATTACATTTGTGGATATTCATATGCAACATTCAGGAAAGAGCTGACTGACAAGCACATTGACAGGATGGGTGGGGAGGGAAGCCAGTGTTGAGCTGGAGGATGTTTGGGTGGGGATAAATTTGATGAGTGGTCAGGTTGTTAGTGAACATGTCCATAATAGGAATGACTATTGCTTTCTTGGGTAACATGATAACTGGGCAGGCAGGCAAATAAAATCCAGATAACAATAACCTAAAAATGAAGGTGATTATCTCTGGGCAGTAAAAGTCCAGGCAATTTTTATTTCCTTCATTGTGCTTATCTGTAATTTCTGAATTTTCTAGAATGAATGCATGTTATTTTTGCAATCAGAAAAAAACTCTGTTATTTAATAATTTTAAAAATTGAGGTATCATTTACATTCAGTAAAATGTAGAGATAAGCATTCAGTTTGAAGAATTTCAACAACTGTATGCATGCATGTAACCACTCCAAACAAGATATAAAATATTTGCATCCCCAAAAGGTTGCTTTGTGTCCTTTTAAACCAGAAATTACCCTAATACAGCACTCCTTCTATAATTACCCATGACCTCCAACACTTTCTCACCTCTGAACTGGTTTCAATGTGCTACTCTGGAACGACACATTATATCTATATTTCAGCAAATGTACTTTTTTTTATATACAGAGGTAATCGATGCTGCACTCTGCATTTCTTTCCATATACCCCTCTTTGTGTGTTTCTAACTCATACTTTGAGTAGAAAATGGGAAAAAATGTTTTCTTCCTACAATTTCCCCTCCCCCAGGACCATCCTTTTTCTCTTTCCTTCCTGCTTTGAAACAATTACTGAGGCCAGCAGAGGATTCCATTAAGATGAAAGCTTTGTCCTTGCAGAGGCAGACAAAGGGCTCTAAACAGAGCCTGCTCTCCAGTGTCTAGAAGAAGAGGTTACCATTCTGTCACAATAGTCTCTCCCATACCTTGCCCCTACCAACACCCACATCTGCCTCTCAAATGTCTCATTCTTATTGCTCCAGTTTACGGCAACAACAAAAACACTAAAAAATAATACCGATTCAAATATAATAAAGTTGAAAACACACAAATAACTTTTACAAATGTTATCTCATTTTATGAAGCTGTCTTGGAAAACCCCTTGGGTTCTGTGGGAGAAATACTAGTATTCACTCTTTCTTTTGTTCATTCATACCTAGCACTTTTTTTTTTTTTTTTTTTATGACAGAGTTTTGCTCTGGTTGCCCAGGCTGAAGTGCAGTGTCGTGATCTCGGCTCACTGCAACTTCCGCCTCCCGGGTTCAAGTGATTCTCCTGCCTCAGTCTCCCAAGTAACTGGGATTACAGGCATGTGCCACCACGCCTGGCTAATTTTGTATTTTTAGTAGAGACGGGGTTTCTCCATGTTGGTCAGGCTGGTCTCGAACTCCCGACCTCAGATGATCTGTCTGCCTTGGCCTCCCAAAGTGCTGGGATTACAGGTGTGAGCCACCGCGCCCGGCCCACAGCACATATTTTTATGTTGAGATACTGTGTGCCAAGCAAGATATTAGGCACTAAATAACAGTGGCAAAAAAGGAAGTGTTCCTCACAAAGCTTATTGTCTAGCTGGGGAGACAAATGAGTAAGTAGGCAATTATGATTAATTCAGAATGTACCAATTTGTGTATGCACTTATGGAACCCACGTTCATTGTAATGCTATTCAAAAGTTGGAAACCATCTAACAATAATAAGATGTTAAGTTACTATTATTTTTGAAAGATACGTTACTAATACAATTTTTATTATTTATGTATTTTTTTAGAGAGAGGGTCTCACTCTATAACCCAGGCTTTGAGTGCAGTGGCATGATCATAGTTCACAGCAGCCTCAAATTCCTGGGCTCAAGTGATCCTCTCATCTCAGCCTCCCGAGCAGCTAGGATTATAAGCACATGCCACCATGTCCAGCTAACACTATTTTTAAAAATTTTTTGTAGAAACAGGATCTCATTCTGTTGTCTAGGCTGATCTCAAACTCTTGTTCCCAAGATCTTCATACCTCGGACTCCCGAAGTGCTGGGATTACAGGCGTAAACTACCACACCTGACCTTAATGACATAATTTACACCAAATGTTTTGAGAAGGAGGGAGAGAAAAGCTGAAAGCCAGAATGCTAACTGGAAGAAATATATTAAAAAGTTAAAAGGACTTATCTCTGTGAGATGGGATTTTTCTCCTTTTCATGTTTCCGTGTTTTCCTAATTTCCTATGACAAGTATGTGTTACTATTATAACTAAATTAAAAAATTGTAAGGTGAAAAATGTAAGATTGTTATAAGTATGCTGGCACCCAGCAATGGTAATATTTATCTTCAAATGTACCTTAAGCTAAAATTAACTTTCTAATGAAATTTTAGTTTTTAAATGTTCCTTTATAACTTTTCTTTCAATATTTTATCTATAATTAGCTTTCTGGTTTTAAAATTTCACATTTAAGGAAGAACTTTCAAATATGTGCCTATGTATACAGAGATATTTACAGTGCTTTCGTACATTATGTCATTTAATCTTGACAGTAATCCCATGAGGTTGGTGTGGTTATCCCCTTTTTACAGAGGAAAACCAAGGTTCAGAGATGTTAAGGAACCAAAATCAGTTACTGGGTAGCAGAGACAGAGCTCCAATACAATTTTTTCAAAACTTGAAATTCAGAGTTTCTTGCATTTCACAATGGTGCCTGTTATGTAGCTCTGAAATGATTCCAAACACTTACATAGTTTGCTACGTGTAACATACGTTTTGCTGTGATAAGAACATGGAGTGTAATCCCCCTCCACATGGGAATGTTACATTGAAATGTTATAGGACCAACAGATTCATATGCCTGCTGTGCAGTGACAGACAGATACAGAGATAGCAGGGTTTGCAGCAGAGAAAGAGTGAATGATCACAGGGTGCCAAGCGAGGGGATGGGAGGAGACCCTCAAATCCGTCTCTCCGAGAAGTTTCGAGCTGAGGTTTTTAAGGGGATCGTGGAGGGTAAGGGACTGAGAAATTGGGGTCGTTGTTTGGTCAGGATAATGGAGATGAAATTATTAGGATGTGGAAACTGCATTCTTTGGTGAGTCAGCTCTTCATGGGGTCCTTCAGACCAGGTGATGTCAGTAGTTTCACTGGTACACAAAACCTGAAAGAGCATCTCAAATGGAAAACTTAATATTTTGTAATGTTTAAATTGTTCTCTATAGAGCAGTTAATCTTGTATAATTTATAATCTTGTAAAAGGGTCTACGTGATTCTAAGGCAAGAGGCACCAAACATCTATGAGGGAGTGGGTCGGAGAGCAGGCTGACCTAGCGATTAATGCTGCATGTGCTGCAAGCTTGGTATGTTTGTGTTTCTTTCCCCTCGCTTCTTCCATGATTAATCTATAAAGTTTACAGGGATGGTTTCAACACCTTATCAGACTAGATATGAGTTATTGGCCTCAACTACTGGACTCCAAAATACATATAAACCCAAGATTTTTAATTAAAAACAAATTTTTTTTTGAGATAGGGTCTCATTCTGTTGCCCAAGCTGGAGTAGAGTGGCACGATCATGGCTCGCTGCAGCCTCTACCTCTTGGGCTTACGTAATCCTCCCCCTTCAGCCTCCCAGGTAGCTGGGACTATAGGCACATGCTGCCACGCCTGGTTAACTTTTGTATTTTTTGTAGAGACGGAGTTTCACCATGTTTGCCAGGGTGGTGTCAAACTCCTGGGCTCAAGCGATCCGCCCACCTTGGCCTCCCAAAGTGCTGGGATTGCAGGCATGAGCCACCATGCCCAAACGAACCCAAGATTTTGACAGAGCTTAGGCAATGGGCGCCAGAGCTACTCTCTGCCAACCTCCCACCAACACCACCACTCACTAGCATTGAGGACCCTTGTGTGTCACCACGGATTTCCGCTATGTTGGTCAAATCATCTCTTTTGAAAGCCTCCCCTATAAAGGTATACCTCAAACTTCTATTAGACTTTACATCCACAGAGACCTGCTTCCATCCTAAGTAATTATATTCTTTTTTTTTTTTTTTTTTTTTTTTTTTGAGATGGAGTCCTGCTCTGTCACCCAGGCTGGAGTGCAGAGGCATGATCTCAGCTCACTGCAACCTCCACCTCCTGGGTTCAAGCAATACTCCTGTTTCAGCCTCCATAGCAGCTGGGACTACAGGCACAAGCCACCAAGCCCAGCTAATTTTTTTGTATTTTTAGTAGAGATGGGGTTTCATCATATCGGTCAGGCTGGTCACGAACTCCTGACCTCAGGTGCTCCACCACCTTGGCCTCCCAAAACGCTGGGATTACAGGCATGAGCCACTGTACCTGGCCCCTAAGTAATTAAATTCTAGTAATTCAATTCTAAACAGAATTGGAACTCATTCACCATGTGACAAATGCACCTCAGTTATGGAGTGCATTCCTGTGAGATTTGTTGTCATTATTCTCCCCCTCTTTAAGCATTTAAAAAAAAAAAACATCTGTTTGTATGTCAATAACCCGTGTGATTCACGGAATCATATTCTGATCCTCTTGTTTTAACCATACAAAGTAGTGCCTTGCTAGCATTATTTATATCCCAGTGTGCCCTAGGCATTTAAATCAAGCAAAGATGTTTGGATCAGCATGATATAAGTACACGTGTTCTCAAATTTATTTTCACTGTTGTTTCCTATAATTAATTACTGACATAATTTTGAATAGCTAAGAGTTGCTTAATATGTAGAAATAACAGTGAGTACAACTCATCTCTGCTCTATTTTTTAAATGTATTTTTAGTGTGTATTTTCTTTTCTTGATTATAAATGTAACAACTGTTCGTGTAGAATTTTTGTTAATTAGGATTATTTTGCCATGCCGATTTTTAAAACATTTTTTCCCACTTAATGTGGTGGGTCTGTTATAGAGTTTTTTCTAATTTAATGTTCAAATTTTTACGAAAATAGGCCGGGTGCAGTGGCTCACACCTGTCGTCTCAACACTTTGGAAGGCTGAAGTGGGCAGATCCCTTGAGCCTAGGAGTTCAACAACTGTCTGGGAAACATGGCAAAACCCCATCTCTACAAAAAAATATGGAAAGTAGCAGGGTATGGTGACACATGCCTGTAGTCTCAGCTACTCGGGAGGCTGAGGTGGGGGAATCCAATGAGCCCAGGAGGTTGGGGGTGCAGTGGGCCACGATTGCACCACCACACTTCCGCCTGGGCAACAGAGCAAGACCTTGTCTCAATACATAAATAAATAAATTTTAATAAAAATAATACATTTATGCAGATTAAAATAGTCAAATAATATGATTAAGCTTATAGTGAAAAATAGCAATCCCCTTTACTCTTCTTCCCATTCTAATTCCCATTGTCCCACAGATAACTGCTGTTTTAGTCTATTCAAACTGCTCTAACAAAATGCCTTCGCCTGGGTAATTAATCAACAACAGAAATGTATTGCACAGTTCTGGAGGCTGGAGAGTCCAAGCTCAGGGTGCTGGCAGATTCAGCATCTGGTGAGGGTCCATTTCCTCATAGATGGCGCTTTCTAGCTCCACCCTCACTTAGTAGAAGAGGGAAACAAGCTCCCTCACGCCACTTTTATAAGGGCACTAATTCCATTCACTAGGGCTCTGCCTTCATGACCGAACCACCTCCCAAAGATCCCACCTCTTATTATCAACGCATTGGAGATTAGATTTCAACATGTGCATTTTGGAGGGACACAAATATTCAGACCATAGCAACCACTTTTGAAATATTTTAGCTATTTTGGTGGTATATACCTTGGTAATCTGAAATAACACATGAATACTGCTGTTTTCTGTTTTGTATTGTTTTTAAAATTTCAGTATCTGCTTTGACATGCTGGTTTCTATGGGAGCCCTTCATTTCCCTGGTCTTACGTTTCCATTTGGGGCAGTATTAGCAAAAATAACTCTTTGGGCCTCTCCATTTCTCACTCCCTCCTCCAGGAAGAGAGGACTTACTCGGCTAGTGAGCAGGCCTGCCTCAGCCTCTTCTTTCTCTTGGATGAACCTGCCTGAGGCAAGGTGCTTTCAATTTGGTTCTCCCATTTGGTGAGCATACTGAGGCAGTGTCTGCTCTGTGCAAGAGGTTAGTGATGAAGGGGCTAAGTCTGCTTAACTCATAGTTGAAATACTAGGAAGCTCACACTGTGTGCTCCAATCCAGCGTCTGTTTGACGGAAGCTGTTAATGCTCCCCTCCCAGGCCCCCACCCACCTCTAACTGTAAGCTCACCTGCTGTGGTGAGACAGCTTCCACCCTGCTGACAGCCTCCCGCCTTGAGCGCCAGCATCTCTTTACTTCACCACAGCAGGGCTTTCTTTGGCCCGACAGGAGCTCTTAGCTGTATAAGCAGAATGAGAAATGCAGAGGCATTTGTCTATGCCATCTTCAACCAGTCGACCAGCCTCCCTGTCCTCTGGTGGGACAATTCAAAGGCGTGTTCCACCCTGTTTCTCAGAAGGTCCCCGGTGGGACTGAGCTCGTTGACACATTCTTAATGGGTTTTCTGCTTTTCCTGTCTTTCTTTCCCATACCCTCACTCCACTTCCTAGAATCGCTTCCCCTACAACCTTCCCACACCCAAACCTTGATGCTGATATTTTGATCTTTATCCATCTGACTCTTATGACCATCTCTCAATTGATTCTGAACAATCCCCTATGATGAAAGATGAGGATTTAAGTGGAGCGTGGTGGCTCACACCTGTAATCCCAGCACTTTGGGAGGCCGAGGTGGGTGGATCACCTGAGGTCAGAAGTTCAAGACCAGCCTGGTCAACATGGTGAAACCCTGTCTCTACTAAATATACAAAAATTAGCCAGGCATGGTGACAGTCGCCTGTAATCCCAGCTACTTGGGAGGCAGAGGCAGGAAATTGCTTGAACCTGGGAGGTGGAGGTGCCAGTGAGCAGAGATTGCTCCATTGCACTCTAGCCTGGGCAACAAGAGTGAAACTCCATCTTTAAAAAAAAGAAAGAAAGAAAGAGAGAGAGAGAGAGAGAGAGGGAAAATAAGAGGAAAGAAGGAAAGAAAGAGAAAAACAAAGCAAGGTCACAAAGTATCAGGAATCAAAGGGGATCAAAATTCCTAGTAGCAACCACTGGAAATTAGATGATAATTGATTAAAACTTTCAAATTCTAGAAGATGGGGTTTCTCCATGTTGGTCAGGCTGGTCTCCAACTCCCGACCTTAGGTAATCCGCCCGCCTCAGCCTCCCAAAGTGCTGGGATTACAGGCATGAGGCACCGCACCCGGCCTCTTTCTTTCTTTTCTTTCTCTCTTTCTTTCTTTCTTTTCTTCTTTCTCACTTTCTTTCTTTCTTTCTTTTTTGACAGGGTCTCACTCTGTCACCCAAGCTAGAGTGCAGTGCCAAGATCTCAGCTCACTGAAGCCTTGACCTCCTGGGCTCAAGCAGTCCTTCCACCTCTGCCTCCCAAGTAGTCTATAGGCATGTGCCACCATTCCTAGTTAATTTTTTATTGTTTGTAGAGATGGGATCTCCCTATGTTGCCCAGGCTGGTCTCAAACTCCTGGGCTCAAGCAATCTGCCTGCCTCAACCTCCCAAAGTGTTGGGGTTACAGATCTGAGCCACTGTGCCCAGACTAATTTTTACTTTCAAGGAGTTTTCATAGATATGTCTTTTAAAATCTTTTGTCTTTTGAAATTTCGTGATATTGTTGTTTGGTTTAGTTTTTTGACATTACTGTAACTGAGATGTTTTCATCTGAAAACTCAGATCCTTAAATTCGGGGAAATTGGCTTGTACATCTCTAATGCTCTTCCTTACATATTTCATCTGTTTGTCTTGTTTGTGTGTGTGCATGTTTTGTTTTCTTGTCTTGTTTGTGTGTGTGTGTGTTTGTGTGTGTGTTGTGTGTGTGTGTTTTGTTTTCTTTTGTTTTTAATACAGGGTCTCACTCTGTTGCCCAGGCTGAAGTGTAATGGTGCATAGTTCACTGCAGCCTCAAACTTCTGGGCTCAAGCAATCCTCCCGCCTCAGCCTTCTGAGTAGCTGGGACTATAGGCATGCACCACCATGCCTAGCTTATTGTGCTATGTTGCCCAGGCTGGTCTTGAACTCCTGACCTCAAATGATCTTCCCCCTTGGCCTCCCAAAGTGCTGTGATGACAGGCATGAGCCACTGCATCTGACATCCATCTATCTTTTTGTTCTTTCTAGGAAATTCACTTGACCATATATTCAAGCTTCCTTTCGATTTTTCATTTCTACCATCTTGTTTTTTGAATGTCGAAGACCTTTAGACTATTCTCTAAATATTCCTTTAAAAATAGTGTTCCTGAGATCACAGACTTTCTGATACAACCATTTGAGGGAACAAATTTCCACTTTTCTGTCGGGGGAGGAATGGGTAGCCACGTAGAGAGGGATGAAGAGATGGGGAAGTGGGTCATGTCCCTACTCCTTTTCAAGATTTTTAACGAATCCTTCTGTTTTAGGCTCCATTGTATCCCTACCTGAGCTCTTCTGTGATTCTACAGTTTGCTTCTTATTAGTTCTTTCCATGCAGCCCTCCTTTACTCTGACATTTTCTCCCCCCAGTGCAGACTTAAATTTCGATTCTCTGGTCTGCTAAATCAATTACAACTCATACATATGTTTCTAGGAGGTAGAATATTTTTACCATAGAATTGTAAGATGATTGACATATATTTCCAACTACCTCACTAATAATGGCATGACATTTGCATAGTATGTTGTAGTTTCTGTAGCACTTTCACATATATCATCCCATGTCATCCTTCCATCAGTCTGGCGAAAAAGGGGTTATTATTCCCATTATGCAGACTCATTCAGCACTTAAAGCAAGATAGTGCTTGCTGAATGCCAACCACTAATAAGCCAGATTTACAGATGATAACTCGTATAATCCTCAAAACAACCTTATACGGTAGGAAGTATCACTGTCGCTGTCTTATAGATGGGAAAATTGAGGCACAGAGGTTTAGCAATTTACCCAAGTTCCATTAGCTAGTACATAGTGAAGCTGAGTCTTGACAGTTTGCCTCTAAAGTCCATGTTCTTAAATTGTATTTTATGTTGCAAAGAAAATGTTAAATAACAGACCCAAAAAAAGTAACTTTCTAGAGTCAGACAGGAGATAAAGGGTTAGAACAAGGACTTGACCCAACGTTTTTGACTCCCTGCCTGAAACGCTCTCCAAATTACCATTCAAGGTGGTTGTCAACATTAAAATATGGTAGAGCAGTAAGACACCTCAGGGACATAAGTTGCTAGGGATTCTGCTCGTGTTATAGAGCTGTGATAAATGCACTTGGTATGTAAATCTTTGACTCTATCTACAACTGTTTTCTTAGAATGGATTTTTAGAAGCTGTATTACTGCATGAAAAAGACATGAGGTTCTTGGCACAGTATCTCACACCTGTAATCCCAGCTACTTAGGAAGCTGAAGCAGGAGGATCATCTGAACCCAGGAGTTCAAGGTTGCTGTAAGCTATGATCATGCCATTGCACTGCAGCCTGGGTGACAGAGTGAAAACCTGTCTAAAAAATAATTAATAGCTGGGCACGGAGGCTCATGCTTGTAATCCCAACACTTTTGAAGGCTGAGACAGGCAAATCACCTGAGGTCAGGAGTTAGAGATCAGCCTGGCCAACATGGTGAAACCCCATCTCTACTAAAAATACAAAAAAATAAGCTGGGCATGGTGGTGGGCACCTGTAATCCCAGCTAATCGTGAGGCTGAGGCAGGAGAATTGCTTGAACCTGGAAGTCAGAGGTTGCAGTGATTTGAGATAGTGCCACTGCACTCCAGCCTGGGTGACAGAGCGAGACTCCATCTCTAAATAAAGAAATAAATGAAAAATAAAGAAATAAACAAACAGAGGAGGAACTAAAATAAACCAGAGCAAATACTAAAATGTTTCTCTAGCTCACAGAAGAGCTTTTCTTCTTAAATCTATTTACCTAAAGATTTGCAAGAGAAGTAAAAATGATACAGTGAACATAAAAACACAAAAATACTACATTTCAACCAACCTAAGATTTTTCCTTTTTCTTCTAGCAGAATCCAGTATTTATGGTCTATATTGCTTTTAAATAAGAGAGTAAATTTCTACAAAATACTTTTTACTATAATAATTCCTACCAAGTCCTATAAAATTTCTGGACTTCTGCATCACCGATAGTTATTAGGCAAAGCCCAGAGTTTATTGATGAAACAATGCTTTAGCCAAACAGCCACAGACAGCTTAAATAAAAGGGAGTAAGCACTTGACTTACAAAAATTACCTGAATAACTTCTGGCTATTCTATAAATGGTTATTTTTGAATTGTGGAGGCCAGACCAGAAGGTCAAGAAATAACTACAGGCATTAAAAGAATTTTCTGGACTGGGCGTGGTGGTTCATACTGTAATCCCAGTGTTTTGGGAGGCCGAGACAGGAAGATCACTTGAACCCAGAAGTTCGAGACAAGCTGAGCAACACAGTGAGACCCCCCCCATTTCTACAAAACAACTTTATAAAAAAATTAACTAGGCATGGTGGTGCATGCCTGTACAGCCGCCTACTCGGGAGGCTGAGGTGGGAGGATCTCTTAAGCCCAGGAGGTCAAGGCTGCAGTGAACCATGAGGGCGCCAGCCTGGGTGACAGAGCAAGACTGTTTCAAAAAATAAATAAACAAAAATAAATAAATAAAAGGATTTTTCTAAAAGGAGAGTTTCTAAGGAGAATATTGTCCACAGGTAAATTCCACTTTTCAGAAACAGTGAACAATTTGAATCTGGCTATTGAGGTCCGAATTTTCCCCTGACCCCAGTGATTCAGTCTAGTGGTGTTTTTGTTTCTGTTTTTGGTTTTTTTTTTTTTTTTTTGAGACAGAGTTTTGCTCTTGCTGCCAGGCTGGAGTGCAATGGCGCAATCTTGGCTTACTGCAACCTCTGCCTCCTGGTTTCAAGCAATTCTCCTGCCTCAGCCTCCGAAGTAGCTGAGATTACAGGCACCCACCACCATGCCCAGCTGATTTTTGTATTTTTAGTAGAGACGGGGTTTCACCATGTAGGCCAGGCTGGTCTTGAACTCCTGACCTCAGGTGATCCACTCTCCTCGGCCTCCCAAAGTGCTGGGATTACAGGCATGAGCCACGGCACCCAGCCTAGTCTAATGGTCTTACACCCCTTCGGAGATCCTGTAGTAAATGTTGTAGGATGCATCTTAGACATCACTAGGAGGGAGACCCTGCTCAGCCCATCACCCCAGGGACTTCAGCCAGGCTCCACCAGATCCCACTGAAGGGCAGCAGATAGTGGCTGCATCTATGAACTGATCCCCCAGAAAAAAGTGTTCTCTTCTTGCTAAAAGTAACTTTTTCTACACTAATCAGCACATGGAGAGTGCTCAATATATATTAACGGCACTATGTGAAAGGATTTCAGGGCACAGAGAATATCAGGAAACATAACTGGGGGTACATTTCTCATATATGAATAGAGGAATTCTATGCATGGCTATAAACCAAGTATTTCAGCAATATTTGTGGGTGGTTTGCCTGAGTTGTTGGAAAAGATTCCTGATTATAGAAAATAAAGGGTTAAGAACTTGAGCTCTAGAATCCTCTTGTGTTTATTTTGTTCATCCATATAAAATGGGAGCCATATATATGGTACTTACCTTATAGTGTTTTTGTAAGAATCAAATGAAGGAATGTATGTGAATGCTAAGCGCACTGCCTTGCAAGTAGTGGGCTCAATGTGTATTTACTGTACCTATCTTAGTTAAATCTAATTCAGCATGTCTATTAGCCTGCATTTATTTGTGAAGGTTGGCATATTGATGGCAGTGACCGACTGTCCAGAGCAGCTGCTGACATCATGCCGGCTGCAGTGGGGAGGCACATGTGGTGGTGACAGGAGCAGCTGTGGGAGCAGCAGTGGCAGCGGTGGGTTCCCTATGCCCTGTGTCCCCTGTGTCCCACGTCCCTAAGGCAGCTGACTGTGCCACCCTCACCCTCACACAACTGGGCAGGACTTGCTTCCAGACCTGGAGCCTCCACTGCGGCCTCAGCCTTGCTCCCCACCACATCCCAGGGGCCCACAAGCACCTGGCCATTACAGGACGGGCCCCGGGAGGGTTGGGTTTGTTTGTGCGAGGTTGGCTGGGGCTGCTGCTCCACCTGCACCTTGCCTGCAGTCACCGTGGGGAAAACACGGAGAGGAGGCACAGGCGGGGCTTGTACTCCATGGAGCCTGTGGGAGCCGGAGACAAGTGGGAGCCCTGCCCTTTCTGAGTTGGCAGAGCGGGAGTTTCCCAGGCACAACTGCAGCTTCCCAAGCTGCAGCGGCAACCCAGGCACCCCTGTGCTCTTGGGAGCCAGGAGCAGGAAGGAGTCCTGCCCTCCCAGGCTCAGCTGCAGCTGCAGCTACTGAAGCCCTGGCTGTGGACCCAGGTACCCCTGCACTCTCAGGGACCCAGGAAAGCCCCCTAAACCCCTGCAGGCTCAGAAGTGCCTGCTCCCACTGTCTGGCTTCTCTCTGCTGTCAGCACCCAGTTCGGTCATGGAGCAAAGTTGAGGCTGAGCCTGGGCACTGTTGCAACCTGGCCAGGTGTGCACATGCTTAGGGCAGTGCTGACATGCCAGCCCCCTGCCGCCTGGGGCCCCTCTGGACTTTGGGTGCCAATGATCACAGGAGGGAGGCTGAGGGGGGCTGAGGGCAGCTCTGTGCTGGCCTGCAGGTGCCCCTTGGCACAAACAGCCTGGGCATCATGAATGGCAGCAAGAGGCAGACAGACTCCTGGGCAGAAGGGGGTGGGTTCCCAGTGAAGCCCCACCTTCAAGCTGGGGAGGGCCTGAAGCCTGGGACAAGCTGCTGGTCCCATGTACTAGAGTGTAAACTTGTGGTGCCTTTTCCAGGCCTGCCCATGGTTGCCCATGGACCAATCAGTGTGCACTTCCTCCCCTCTGAGGCCCATAAAACCTCTGGACTGAGCCAGACTAGAGGGATGACAGGACCACCAGCTGCAGAGAGGAGCTATCCCACCTCCTGAGAGTTGAATACTTGTCAGGACACCCTGCCTGCAGAGAGGAGCTACCCTCTCTGCTAAGAGTTGAACAGTCATCGGGACACCCTGGCTACAGAGAGGAGCTGCCCACTTTGGGTCTCCTCCAAACTGTTCTGTTGCTCAATAAAGCTCCTCTTCATCTTGCCCACCCTCCACTTGTCTGCATACCTCATTCTTCCTGGACACAGGACAAGAACTTGGGACCCCCTGAATGGTGGGGCTAAAAGAGCTGTAACACAAACAGGGCTGAAACACACTCCTTACTCACCACATTGAGGGTGATCAGAAGAGAGAAGGAGAGAAGAGCTGCAACCCATCAGGGAGCCCAGACCTCAGAGCTCCCCAAGTCAGGGCTATGACACCGTCTTTAGGGCTCTGCAGTTCCTGGTGTCTCCAAGCTTTTAGGCACCACTGCGTTCCCCAGTGTCAGCTATGGAAGCTGCTTATGGTACACCTGTTCTAGCTGCAGCCTGGCAGGGAGACTGCACCCATGCTAGCACCTGGAGCTGCCCACCCCGACGCAGCCAGCATGACTGGCTGTGTGCAGTGGTCAGACCGCACACTGGCTCACACACCCTTTGCTGCTCCATGCCTGGCTTGGCCTTGGCATGCATGGGATCCAGACCAGTAGCATGAGCCTAGTGCAGCCAAGTGAGCAGAATGAGCCCAGTGAGCCAGAGCAAAACTCAGGCAAAGATGCCTCCAGCCACAGAGGTTTCCAGCTGGTGAAGCAACACCCCAAGGATCCCTTAACAATATGATTACTGAAAACTACGCCCATTTAAATACCAAGAGAAAGTTGTGAGTGATTCAGGTGGCTTCTCAAGAGAAATGTCAAAAGTAAATATTTTGTTTGTATCTTTGAACTTAGCAAGTCATAAATCTCAGCTGGCGAATTGCTATCTTAGAGTACACTGTAGGACAGAGAAACTGGCTTAGTAGCACTCAAAGCGGCAGTTGAAAACGCTTCCCTGAGAGTGGGTGGTTCTGGTTACTTCCTTGGAGTACATTGTCAGTGACCAACCATGAAGGAAAAGTCTTCAGAGATTGAACATAATAATATGAATTTTTTTAAAAAAGACAGCAGAAGCAGAACAAGTTAGCTCTGAGTCAAACTGACAGGGATAGATACTGCCAAGTCTTGTTCTTTTACTCTATTATTTTACTCATCCTCATTTAACAGATGGGAAAACAGAGACACTAAGAGGTTGAATAGCTTGCCCAAGGCTACACAACTGCAAACTGGATTTGAATCCAGATGGTCTGACTCCAGAGCTCATGCCGGTAACAACTATGTTATGCTGTGCCCAGACATGGTACTAGCAATTTGTTTTAGTAATAAAGGCAGTTTCATTTAGTGCTAGTAATAAAAGCAGTTCCATTATTACCTTTGAGCAGTCACCGTCTTGTTGGGAAGAGAAATCTTTTACTTTTATTTTTAATGTTTTTTAAGAGATGGAGTCTCACTATGTTGCCTAGGCTGGTCTTGAACTTCTGGCCTCAAGGGATCCTCCTGCCTCAGCCTCCCAAGTAGCTGGGATTACAGGTTACAAGTGCAAGCCACCATACCTGGTGGGGACAGAAATCTTGCATACACAAAGATTATTGTGTTAGGTAATAGTTAAGTAATACTATTACTTAACTCACATTTGTTGGGAGGATGAAATTAGTTAATTCATGTAAAATGCTTAGAATATCACTATCCTTCGTAATTTTACATATATACTTGACGTATATTATCTTCTGAAGTTCTAAAACCACTTTATAAATACTTAATTATAAGTGCTTATAAGGCAAGTACTTATAAGTAAATATTATTAACTCCATTTTATAGATGAAAATGTCTAAACTTTGGGGCCTGAAACACCTTCATTTGAATTTTGCCTCTTAGATGTTTTTCTTTTTCAAGTTAAAAAAATAATAATCCTGAGCTGACATTCAGAAGAATATGCCTACCTCCTATGCTGACTGTTAGAACTGAATGAGTCAAGGAGTGTAAAGCACCTTGCTCCATGCCTGGTGAATGTTAGCAGGACTGCAGCTGTGTCCATCTCTAGAAAGCATTGTTCACATTTTAATTTATATAAATGGAGCCCCAATTTCCTTCCTGATGCAATAATCCTAATTTAATCATATTTACTTCTTTTGAATAATTTAGTAATGAAAAACTTACTTGACTGAGTAGCCTATTATTTTTGAGGATTTTTAATTGTTAGAAAGTTCTTCGTTGTGGTGAACTGAGGTCTGCCCTTTTATAACATGGACCCACTGAGATGAGCTCTACTCCTTTCAAAGGCACAGAAGGCGTCTTGTGCAGGGTCCTTATAGTCCTTACACAGGGCGGGTGATGGGGAGGCGTAGGCCAAGAATATCTATGGATACATTTCAAGGGTCTATGAGTTTAGATGGGGAAAATATACAACATCTTCATTTTCACTCATCTCTAAATTTAGATTTCCTTCAATTATTGAATGGAGGCAACAAACCACAGTAGTATTAATAGTCTCTATGACTTTGTCAATAACAGGAATCACAGATATTTCTGTATCATATTCCAGTTGTCCTAGAAATCTTAAAATCTCATTCATGCAGGGTAACTGCAATTTCTGAAGTTTTTAGGCCTGCTGCTCCACCTTATTATTTGCATTAATTAAAAACATACATGTTGCTATAGCACAAGCTTGTTTAAAAAAAATTTTCAAGGACTGTCTTTCAACATAATTGGTTTGTTTGTAATCCTATGCATTATAGTTTCTACATTTAAAACATTATTAGAATAATGGAAAGGGTCCATAAGCTTCTCTGGACCACCAAAGGGGTCCATGGCATAAGAAACGTTTAGAAACTCTAGTCTAATTCCTTATGTGTAGGTCAGACCTTCAAATATTTGAAAACAGCTTTCTCTTTTTCAGAATAAAGGTCCCTAGCATCCTATTTCAGGACAATATTTTTCAGGAAGCTGCAGCTTGGGAAGGGCCAGCCCAGGAATGAGATCCTCCTGCTGGGGAGATGGAGCCGGCATCACAGGACCAGAGCCAGCTGCCCATGCGGGCGGCAATACCATTCTGCAGCAATGCATGGGTGGTGGAGGGAAGGCTAACAAAAATAGGTGGTACTTCAAGAAAATAGTCCATGTGCCTGGGTGTGCATGGTGAGGGCGGTGGCCAGTAGTGGTGAATGTGATAGTAAGAGAAATTAGCAGAGTCCCACTTAGCGGACAGAGCTCAGAAGCAGAACAGAAATCCCGGGCGTTAGGCATTATGCTAGGCAATTTATAGACATTATTGGTTTTATCCTCAAAGTAAACCAGTGTGGTGAATATTATTTCACCTAGTCTCTTTCTGAGCTACCCAAATATTAGAAAAAGTTAATTTACCCAAGTTTATCCAGATGTCTAGAAAACTAGGCAAAGAGCTGGAAAGTTTTTGAGGATATTCGGGTAGCTAGAGAGCATGCTCTGGGGTGTAGTGAAGGAGATTTTAGCTATATGGGGTTGGGGTCAGAGCTCACAAGAGCCAAGAAAGACCTTACTGCTAAAGTGGCTTGGGGAATTAGCAAGATACAGAGAAGCATTCCAGTACAGAAACAAAGCAGAAACCACTTATCAGAACCTAAATGGCGCAGGAGTGTTTAGAACAAGGGGAAGCGTACATCAACCCTTTCACCTCTATGCTTTTGCTCATGGTATTCCTTCTGGCTTCTTCATATGACTTCCTCCCCTATGACAGCCAAAGACCACCCCTTTCTCCTTTAGACAGACCAAATGCCTGTCAATTGATCATCTGTCTCTGGGGATCTCATCTGATTTATAATACTCTTTCTTGCCTTTCAGTTAGATCATTTCCCCTCTCAACCTGGTGTTATTTAACAAAGGCATGCAGAATCAAAGTGTCAGCTTACTTACAGAAACACGATTAAATGGTTTTAGCAAGAGTGCCAATAAGTGTATCTCTAAATCGATCTTTATTCATTTCAGGAAAAATACTGGTATTTAATCTAAAATATTTAACAGTTTTTTAAAAGGATGACTGTTTCATCATGTACTTTTCCCTCACATATTATAAAACCCACTTGTGCAAGCATTGCTTAAAAATATTATTTATGCAAAAGATTTATTGGATGTGCATCATCAGTGAGACTGAAATGGTGTATAAAAGATAGGATGCATTTTACTATTGGTGTTTGGATGCACCATAATATTGGCAGAATTCATTTCAATTCAAGTGGCACTTACTGGACAAATGCTATTAACAAAAGCTACTCTGGGAGATTAATCCTTGAAGGAGATATACTCTCTGCTTTCAAAGAACTTTTCATTTAATGGCAGGGACTGAAATAATACGCTAATGCTTATGGAGAGTTAAACAAAGTGTAGCAATAGCAGTATCTTCTTTCCTGCCAGAAGTAAGCTTTTGGAGACTAGGATTTGTCTTTTTCTTCCTTCCCTCACTCCTCCTTCATTTTCTTAATTCTTTAAATCATTCATAACATCTAACATACATACTTCTTATAAGAGATTTCTAATAAATTTCAGGTGAATATTTGATTTCAAGTATTCTCAAAGTAAACCAGTGTGGTGAATATTATTTTTCCTATTCTCTTTCTGAGCTACCCAACATTTCAGTTTAGTAGGCTTCTGTAATTCGGCAGTATATGATGTGGGTCTAGGTGAATGCTATGAGTAATTCTTACAAGTCACTAATAGATTATTTGTATTTTAAAATTAAAAGGTTATCCTTTTAACAATCTCTTGCATTATTATCATTAGATCAGCTTTTACTACAGACAATACAGTGTTACAAGTCAGACGGATTTCTCTTGAGCCTTCATTTTTCTTTTTTTAACAAAGAAGGAATATTTTATTGTATGCATACTCCTTTAAAAACTCACAAAAACAGAACCCACAGGTAGAAGCAAAAAAACTTTTCCAGCACCTCTGGGATAGAGCATCATATCTTACAGAAACATAAATAATACAAGAACGAAATTTACAAATTAACATTACCCTTTGCTTCTCCAGTCAAAAAAGCCTATAGAAAAAAATACTTTAAACTGTATTCTAATATAAATTTGTTACACAATCAAACTTCAATTTACTCAAAGAGTTATTTTATTGTAAACTGCAGAAAACAGAGTAGGCATCTAATAATCTGTTCATAATTAACAGTTAAGAGTTAGACACTTGAATAAATATAGCATGTATTACTTGTTAAACCTCATGTTTATAATGAGCAGATGGTTTATCATTAATGGTAACTGGTTTCTTATATTTTCAGAGAGACCGGATCCAGTAACGGAAGTAGAAAGTACTTTAGTGAAAACTGATTTTAGAATAATATTTCCATGGGTCTGAGCTACTATGGTATTTATTACATATTTGGGTCCATTTCAACAGTTTAAAAATGTAGATGCTAGCAAACTGACTTTTTTTAGGGAGAGAAAAAGTAATACACCCTAGAGAAATATTTTTTGTTTACATCCTCTAGAAGTCTAGGTAGCAGGACAGAGCTAGGACAAGGTAAACAGAGAATTACAATATAATGAATAATTAGCTTCTACCTAAGACTATAGAGGTATTGCTATCACTTGGACTAATAAAAGGCAATTTAAAAACATATTGATAATGAAGAATTGTGAGCCTTACTTTCAATGTCAATGATATTGTTGGGATACATGATCTCCCAGGTCTCAAATAGTTCTAACATTTCTGTGCTTCCTTGACACCTATCAGAAGAGACCCCGTTTTCCTTATGTAACCCATCACTTAGTTTCATAATGGTGATTTGGTTCTGTAATAGTCACAAGACCTGTGTAAGGGAGATATCAAGATGTTTTAAGAAGAACTCTACTATAAAATGGTTTAGCATTAAGAAAATTCTGTGTGTGTGTGTGTGTGTGCATGCGCATGTGTGTGCGTGTATGTGTGCGTGTGTGTGCGTGTGTGTGTGCGTGTGTGTGTGTTATTGGTCAAACCAAAGTCTCTAAAAAATGCTTACATAAAGTAAAAGCTCTCTATAATGTTATTAGCTGATTATGCTGGTAAGCATCCTTTACATAATAATTATCCTCCCTTTTATTGAATTAAATTAATTCTCCTGCCTATATTGGCATATAAACTTTGGGTTTTTTTCTGATTTATTATAGGTTGTAGGGGCATATAAACTTTCAACCACATAAATGAAAATTACTTTAAGTATTTTTGGAGAGGGAAAGAGATCCTTAATATTGAAGCAGCCATGCTTTCATCTTCAGAATATTTAAATGTACATTGTTAAAATGTAAATTATGAATAGTTTGAAAACTGAAAGTTCTTTCTTAAAAATTAATTTCTTTGATTTAAAATATTACATGCTTTGGAATAAAATGGGATATATACTGCATACTTAAAGAGATTTCGTCTTGAGGCTCACAGCACTTCACAAGCATGAAATAATGTGCAAAAGCATTAACTCTGGTTATTTATGACAAGTCTCTAAGGAGAGGTAAAAGAATGGTCTCCAAGACATTTTCTCTTTAAAAAATTAAAGTTCTTTCATTATTGATATTGAGAGTTTCAGTTAAGTGCCATATATCTGGGTTAAACTTTAACCTTTTTTGTAATGCAATGAAATCCAAGAGATAGATATAGGCAAAGACAAAGCAGGCCAGCTGAGAAGTGTAATAGTGGCTGGGAAGCAATGAGAAGTAAAACTAGGAAAAGAGGAAATGTCCAAGCAATCAAAGCCTTCCTCCTCCCACCCCCAAGTTCGTCTAGCACTTTCCTTAGGAGCCAGGACAATTCTGATTCATGAGAGCGCACCTAGGATTATCAGTTGCTTACCTGTGCTTGTTAAAGTTTGAAGCTGTAAAATATATACGTGTAATGATAACAAGGAAATGTAATTTACTGAAGTCTGACTATGCCTTAGGCATTATACAAATTTCTAAGCTATAACTCTTTAGCAGGACAACTCTTTACAACTTCCACTTTTGTACCATTTTGCTCCTTGTTTTCCAACCAGGCACCTACAAGAGAAAATAACCAAAAAAGTGAAATGTTGCTTAAATAATACTAATATTCGATCGTTATTAGAAAGAATAATAGCTCTAAAATATCAGTGTAATGTTAGGTATTCCAAAGGCACTTGGAAATGCAGTGTGAATATCAAACTTTCCCAAAATTTGGAATCTTGGTAATAACTACGTTTATTGTCAAGTGAAATAGATAAAATTATCGCCAGTATCCCCCCACCCTCCGCCCCAGCCCCGTGTAGGTCAGGGCTCACTGCTGAGTGTGCTGTAATCATGTACACCAAATGAGCTACCGCTTGAGCTAATAATATCATACTGAGTACTAGGAAGCTGTAATACAACAACATAATGTAAGGTTGGCAAGATTTTTAGTATTGGAGAATCTAGTGTCAAACAGCATCTGGCAGAGTTAAAAGCTGAACTTGGGGGTTAGAATAATTGGTCTACACTGAACTGATTCAGGACATTGTGGCTCAAGCAGAATGAATTGTATGTCTATTAGATAGCCAAATGCAGTGATAATAAATACACCTAGAAATAGTGCAAAGTCTTAAATCACACATTGCATTACTTTACAACGTAAAGCATTTTAAAGATTGAACACTGGCTACACATCTGTGCACCATGCTGAATGCAGGAAATTTTAAAAATCAAAACAAACCCAAGATAGGAAGAGAGAATTCCTGACTGTCAATTGCTCACAGTGGCATGTATAATTACGACACAGGGTGAATTTGTGTTATTACAGAGATAAGTGCAACGTCCAGTGAATTAACAATGCAGTGACAGGTCTGCTGCCTTTAATGATAACTTTACATCGAATCACACTTCTATTGCTTTGCAAAAAAAATATTTCCCTCACCTGGTACAGTGGCTCATACCTGTAATCCCAGCACTTTGGAAGGCCGAGGTGGGTGACTCACTTGAGCCCAGGAGCTTGAAACTGGCCTCGGCAACAGTGAGACCCTGTTTCTCCAAAAATAAAAATTGTTTAAAAATTAGCCAGGTGTGGTGGCATGCCTGTAGTTTCAGCTACTTGTGAGACTGAGGAAGGAGGATGGCTTGAGCCCAGGAGGTGGAAGCTGTAGTGAGCTATCACCACACCATTGCACCCCAGCCTGTGCAACAGAACAAGACCCTGTCTTGCAAAGGAAAGAAAATATTTCCCTTAAAACTTATGTATTTTTCATATTTCCTGATAGAATAATACAGGATCAGCTTCATAAAGTTGTTTCTGTTAGGAATTTCTTCCTCCTTGATTAAATCATTGTATTTTATATTGCGTCCTTCCTACTCTAAAAGCAGCAAAGATTATTCTATTGTTACAAACTTGTCTTTCCATCTGTTCTCTTTAACAAGGGTCAATCTTAGTGTCACTTTTCAATGCCTTAGCTCTGAATTCCATTTAGCTTACAGAAAGTGTTATGAAGAAATCTGTTTGGTGGTGTTTAAAATACATATACTCTAATTTTTCCAAGAACCATACTTTTATTCTGGAAGAAATTACTTGTTGGCTAAGTGATTTCTTAGGTTTTTAAGTAGTGAAGAAATTTTTAGTCCAATCAATTTGATCATTTTCAGGAATTTGTTTCTCTGAAGGCATCTAAATTTCTTGTGAATATTTTGGGAAATGTACAGTATATAAAATTATATTTTTGCATGGAAATCTTGCCTGTTTGTTTATTTATTTATTTTTTAGATGGAGTCTCACTCTGTTGCCCACGCTGGAGTGCAGTGGCGTGATCTCAGCTTACTGCAGCCTCCACCTTCTGGGTTCAAGCAATTCTCCTGCCTCAACCTCCCGAGTAGTTGGGATCACAGGCATGTGCTACCACACCTGGCTAAGTTTTCTATTTTTAGTGGAGACAAGGTTTCTCCATGTTAGTCAGGCTAGTCTCAAACTCCCGACCTCAGGTGATCCACCCACCTTGTCCTCCTGAAGTGCTGTGATTACAGGCATGAGTCATCATGCCTGGCTATTGCCTATTTATTCTGATGGAGCATAATTTGATTGTGCACATATTGTTCCGCTCAGGAAATGATGTGTATATTTTATGGACAATTAACCTCTTGAAGCTCTTATTAAGAAATAACAATCACTTTGACTTAGTTATTTTTGATAGATCATCATTTAGGAAATTACGCAAGAGATTTTTTTCCCCTCTAATACATGTGCTTAAACTTTGTTTTTTTTTTGTTTTTTTTTTTTGTTTTTTGGCAGAGTCTTGCTCTGTCACCCAGGCTGGAGTACAGTAGCGCAATCTCGGCTCACTGCAACCTCCGCCTCCCGGGTTCAAGTGAGTCTTCTGCCTCAGCCTCCCAAGTAGCTGGGTCTACAGGCACACACCACCACGTCCAGCTAATTTGTGTATTTTTAGTAGAGATGAGGTTTCACCATGTTGGCCAGGCTCGTCTCAAACTCCTGACCTCATGATCCACCCGCGATGGCCTCCCAAAGTGCTGAGATTACAGGCATGAGCCATCGCACCCAGCCTAAATTTTCTTTTTATTGTGAGTACTGGTGAGAATGTTCAGAGATTGTTATGTATGGTTATTCAAAAAAAGTCAATTGGTTTTTTAATTTTTTGGTTACTGTTCTTCTTGCTGAGATAAAGTAGTACAAGTGGTTTCACCCATTGAAACATAAAACATTCCTAAAAATTTATAATTATATAACCAAAAAAGGACTAAGTCTATGAAAAGGAAGCAAAAGGTAATTATAGGTATTTATTGGGCAGAACTGAACAAGCCAATCATTGAAATGCAAAGCAGATACTACCTGTGCCTTTAAACTAGACCAGCTGATTATTATAATATGCTCCACAAGGGTTCAATTCACTGTTCCTCCTGCTATATGTAGATCACTAGATTACTGTTTTCTACTTACATGTTCCAGAGAAAGTACAGAATTTCTTTTTCTTCTTTTTGGTCTTTTCTTTCTTTCCTTTTTTCTCTCCCTCTTTCTTTTTTTGCAGATGAAGTAATCCGACTGAATCAACAGAAAGACTATAGATTTAACAAGAGAATTTAGCAAGAATGCAAGCTACAAGATCCATTCACAAAAGTCAATGTTCCTCTGTATCAACAATAATCAACTAAAAATATAACAGATTCTATAATGTCATTCACAATAGCAAGCAAAAGATAAACTATGAATTTAACCAAACAATGCATAAGACCTTTATGAAGAAAAAGTTTTAAATTTACTTAAGGACTGGAAAGCCTAAATAAATGGAGTGCTATGCCTTGTTCATGGAACAGATGGCAATATTGTAAAACATGGCAGTTCTCAAAATTAATCTATAAATGCAAGTCAAGCCAATTAAATTTAGAGAAGAACTTTTAAAAAATGAATTCAACGTACTTATCCTGACATGTATAAGACCACCAAATATTTTATGAATAATTAAGGCAACTTTGAAAAAGGTCAGAGAAAGAGGGCACCTCACTGCCAGATATCAGACAGTTACAAAACTATGGTATCAAAAAAGTGGGACATTGGCTCAGGAACACATATGCCAGTGAAACATGCAAGAGAGCTCAGTAACGGACACATGCATATGCACAGGCAGAGAAAGGTTAATAAACTGTTTCATAGATGGTATTGGTCAAGGTTGCCAGCAGCTGTAGTAAAAAAGTAAAATTTAAAAGAAAAATTTTAAGGAAAGAATGGTATTGGGAATATGTCACTGTATGAGAAAAATAATACTGTATTCTTAGCTTATACCAGTGTTTCTCAACCCTTTTCCTTATTATCCTCCTAAGAAATCATTTTAGACATTTTCCCCCAGTTTTCCTCCTTCTCAATGAAATTTTATTATCACAGGTACACTGTATATCTCTTTCTGTACTATGCCACTTGGGAGAGCCATAAACCATTGTAACATCTACTTTTTTTCCTACCCCTAAGAACCAATTTTCACTCCCTTGGGAGTGATATCATCCCCCGCCCAATAGGAATGCATGCTTGTACCATATACAAGAATGGAATCCAGTTGGATTAAAGTACTAAATGGAAAAGATAAAAACTGAAAAGCTAATGGAAAATAAAAAAGAAGCATATGAATTATTTCTCAGGCTTTCAAGTGTAAAAGGTCTTCTTAAACCAGCTCCTTTTTTGCACAAACTCTAAGATAAAAAAGATGACATTAAAATTAATGACTCTTTATCAAATGTTATAATAGGTAAAGTTTACATAGAGATTACAGTATGGACAAAGATATTTGAAACAAGTAAAGCCAACAGGGATAGATATCTGCATTAGAGAAGACATTCCTGTTAATTAAATGAGAAAAGGATAAACCCGAAAGAAAAATGGGTAAAGGATATGAATATGGCATTCACATAAAGAGAAACTCAAATACCTAACATAAAAACTTTGACAGTAATTAGAAAATAAAATAGAGGTTAAAACCGATGGTGGAAAAGAGGTCATGAAACCAAAAAGTCAGAGTATTAAAAGGATAATGAATATACTGATTTCTCCAGAAAATGAGAGGGAGTAACCTAGAGTTTCTATATAATTGCAATAAGAAAGGGTTATCTAGTGATGCAAGCTTTATATATAGGGTATTTAGAGAGAAAAGAGAGAAAATTGTATAGGAGATTTGGGAAACAATCCTTCAGTGGTCTTTTATGTTTTTGCAGTTCTTATGAGAAGACTGCCTTTGTTCTGAACCACCTTTTCAAGGAAGTTTTATAGAAAACAGCTTTGGAAGATGGAGATAATTAAGGGAAGGTTTATTTACTGTTCATTATAATAAAAAATATCTTTCTTTAGGGCAAAGATCAGGCAGGCTTATTAATGATTTAAAGAGATTTAAGCAGGTTGCTGTGGGTCATGCCTGTAATCCTAACACTTTGGGAGGCCAAGGCAGGAAGATCACTTGAGACCAGGAGTTCAAGATCAGCCTGAGCAACATAGCGAGACTCCATCTCTACAAAAAATTTAAAAATTAGTTGGACTTAAAAGCAATCTACAAATTCAGTGCAATTCCCATCAAAATACACCATCATTCTTCACAGAATTAGTAAAAACAATCCTTAAATTCATATGGAACTAAAAAGGAGCCTGCATAGCTAAAGCAAGACTAAGCAAAAAGAACAAATCAGGAGGCAACACAAAAGCTGACTTCAAACTGTACTATAAGACCATAGTCACCAAAACAGCATGGTACTGGTATAAAAATAGGCATATAGACCACGGAAAAGAATAGAGAACCCAGAAGTAAAGCCAAATACTTACAGCTAACTGATCTTCAACAAAGCAAACAAAACATAAAGTGGGGAAAGGGCTCCCTTTAAACAAATGGTGCTGGGAAAATTGGCAAGCCACATATAGAAGAATGAAACTAGATCCTCCTCTTTCACCTTATGAAATAGTCAATCCAAGATGGATCAAATATTTAAATCTAAGACCTGAAACTATAAAAATTCTAAAAGTGAAAAACCCTTCTGGACATTGACTTAGGCAAAGAGTCACGGCCAAGAACCCAAAAGCTAATGGGACAAAAACAAAGATAAACAGATGAAACTTAATTAAACTAAAAAGGTTCTGCACAACAAAAGAAACAATCAGCAGACTAAACAGACAACCCACAGAGTGGGAGAAAATCTTTGCAATCTGTACATCTGGCAAAGGACTAAGATCCAGAATCTACAAGGAACTCAAACAAATCAGCAAGAGGAAAACAAACAACCCCATCAAAAAGTGGGCTAAGGACATGAATAGGCAATTCTCAAAAGAAGACATACAAATAACTAACAAATGTATGAAAAACTGCTTAACATCACTAATGATCAGGGAAATGCAAATCAAAACCACAATGCAATACCACCTCACTCCTGTAAGAATGGCGATAATCAAAAAATCAAAAAATAATAGATACTGGCATGGATGTGGTGAAAAGGGAACACTTTTCCATTGTTGGTGGGAATGTAAACTAGTACAACCACTGTGGAAAACAGTGTGAGATTCCTTAAAGAACTAAACGTAGCCTGGGCATGGTGACTCATGCCTGTAATCCCAGCACTTTGGGAGGCTGAGGTGGGCAGATTATGAGCTCAGGAGTTCAGGATCAGCGTGGCCAACATGGTGAAACTCCATTTCTACTAAAAATACGAAACTAGCCAGGTGTGGTGGCGCACACCTGTAATCCTAGCTACTCAGGAGGCCGAGGCAGAAGAATTACTTGAACTCAGGAGGCAGAGGTTGCAGTGAGCTGAGATCACACCACTGCACTCCAGCCTGGAGGACAGAGCGAGACTCCATCTCAGAAAACAAAAAAAGAACTAAAAGTAGTAGATCTACCACTTGATGCAGCAATCCCACTACTGGGTCACTACCCAGAGGAAAATAAGTCATTATACGAAAAAGATACTTGCAGATGTTTGTTTATGGCAGCACAATTCACAACTGCAAAAACATGGAATCAGCCAAATGCCCATCAGTCAATGAGTGACTAAAGAAAATATGGTATACGTGTATACCATGGAATACTACTCAGTCATAAAAAGGAATGTAATAATGGCATTCATAGCAACCTTGATGGATTTGAAGACCATTATACTAAGTGAAATAACTCAGGAATAGAAAACCAAACATCGTATGTTTTCATTCATAAGCGGGAGTTAAGCTATGAGGACGCAAAGGCATAAGAATGATACAATGGACTTTGGGGACTCAGGGGGAAAGGGTGGGAGGAGGGTGAAGAATAAAATACTACACATTGGGTACAGTGAACACTGCTTCAGTGATGGATGCACCAAAATCTCAGAAATCACCACTAAAGAACTTACTTATGTAATCAAACCCCACCACTTCCCCAAAAACCTATTGAAATAAAAAAGAAAAAGAAAAGCAAATTAGTTGGGCTTGGTGGCATGTGCCTGTAGTCCCAACTACTCAGGAAGCTGAGGTGGGACAATCACTTGGGGCCAAGAGTTCAAGGCTGCAGTAAGCTATGATTGTGCCTCTGAGCTGCAGCCTGGGTAACAGAGAAAGACTTTGTCTCTTAAAAAAGAAAAAAAGATTTGTGTTTCCTAAGTTAGGGTTCCTGTCCTGTGATGTATCCCAGGTGTGTAGGTGTCACCTGACCCTCTTTGTGTTGCTCTGTGGAAACTGGGTTTCAAGGAACTGGTCGAGGAAAAATGATACTCTAGCAACTGCTATTTCTATGAGTACTAAACTGTTCTTTGTCTCTGATACAGGAGTCTCATGTCTTCTGCCAGCACCCATGAAATTGTGGCAGGCTTTTAGCTTTTAAGAACAGTAAAATCTCAGTCCCTTCACGATTCTTCATATGAAGGTTCTTAGTCACCTCCAAACCACATGTTACAAGGTATGTGGGTAAGAAAATGTCCTACAAGGTGTGTAAAATTTTCTCTGTCTACAGGCAGACTGTGGTGATTGCATGTGGTGGATGAGGAAGCAGGAATGTTTCCAGAAGCCTACAGAGTTTTGGGAACTCTTCCTTATTCCAGGAGTACAGGATGTTTTCTTCATTTTGACATATGCAACATTGACAATGAAGTTGTAGAGACCAGGGGGGTGGGGGTCCTATCTAAATCACATGGAATTCTGGGTCCTCTCTATTTAGTCCTTTCCCACAATTACTTAACATACGTTTTGAATTTACGAATTACAAATACAGACACAAAATAATATCACATGTTTTACAAGGATATAAACATATTCAACAATGTATATTGCTTATACACTGGGATAGGTCCTTATGATAGAGAAAAGGAGTGAAAATCAAAGATAAGGGAGCAAATTAGAACAAAACAAGAGAGGATCTTTGCAAAGACTTCGATGATGGTAGCATGCCATAAGTAACTCAGCTTTCTCCACCTGAAATCCAAAACCAAAATACAATGCAATATAGGTTACATTTTACTATATTTCAGCAAACAACCTGAAATTGGGTGAGAGATGTCAACCTTAATTCCAACCAAATCCAGATACAAGGCTTACTTGAGGTTGACTAACTCCAATTTGAATTCTGGATTCTATATGCTTTTCCAAGGGGATAGATATTTCCAAGGCTTATACATTAGAATGGACCCCTATGATGGAGAGGGGAATAAGGGTGTGGATCAAGAATGAAAAAGAAAAATGAAACAAAAATCAAGTGAAAGAGGGTCCTTGCCCAGACTGATGATGATAGCATGCTATTTTAGGTACAAAAAAATACATGTATATATAACATATGTATATAACATTCTGTCAAACAACCTGTAATGATTTGAGACATGTGAATCCAAATTCCAACTCCAATTTGAATAGGTTTTATTCTTTTTCTGAATCTTGAGCTCTGTCATCTATTCACAGTATTGCTTCTGCTCTTAGAACTAGGCATTTGAGTATCAAACTTGCTTCTCATCTTTACAACTTTTTTTCTTTTTCTTTTTCTTTTTTTTTTTTTTTTTTTTGAGAGAGTCTCATTCTGTTGCCCAGGCTGGAGTGCAGTGGTGTGATCTCAGCTCACTACAACTTCTGCCTCCCGGGTTCAAGGGATTTTCATGCCTCAGCCTCCTGAGTGCTGGAATTACAAGCGTGTGCTACCATGCGCAGCTAATTTTTGTATTTTTATTAGAGACAGTGTTTCACCATGTTCACCAGGCTGATCTCGAACTCCTGACCTCAGGTGATCCGCCTGCTTTAGCCTCCCAAAGTGCTGGAATTACAGGCGTGAGCCACCATGTCTGCCCATCTTTACAAGCTTCTTATTCCCTCAGAATAGAATCGCCCTGATCCTTCAGGGCCCAACAACTTCTGTCCCTCAGCTCACTTGGCTGGCACCATGGCCAGGTTATATTGGACCTTCTGGTGAAACCACACAGAACATAGAAAGTGACTTGGTGGATGAGCAGGAGTCTCAGAATTGGTGGGGCATATGAAAGCCTCTGAGGGATATAGTGAGAAAGTCTTTCTGGCCTCAGACAATGGTGATTGGTGGGTGATGGGAAGTAGTTGTAGTGTGGGAGACAAAGGTTGAAGAGGTGGAGGGAGAAAGATAAAATGATGAGAGAAGAGACAAGGAGGTGACCATGAAAGAAAAGTTATTTTCTTATTACAATTTATCAATGTTCAGCATAGGATCTGTGAGTTTCAGAGTAAGTGGGTTGAGACCAGTAAGACAGCCATACTTGAATGATCCAAGAGCATCAGATGGACAGGAAATAGAACATACACCTTCAGCCCTCTTGGAGTTGCACCAATGGATATCTAAATAGTAGATGAGTGGGCTGTGAAAGTAATGAATGTCCAAAGGGAAGGCTCTCCTTTTATTTCACAATTATGAGCAAATAAAAAGGCTTAACATATTAGAAAGTTAATAGTTTATACAAGGAGCCTGCCAATTTCACATATCAGCTACTGACTTACTGTGATTATTTTTCATTTGCTATTAAACTCTTCCTATTATCCCTTGTCCAGAGCATTTGCAAGGAATGACAATTAAGGAAAGAAGACTTGTTAGTTGGTTTCATGGAACGATTTTTTTTGTATACCATACAGCAGACTAAGTGGCCATCCTCATATGTTCAATGGTTTGCATGAGATAGAAGTTCATTTCTTCCTCACATAATAGTCCAGGGGTGAGCATTCCAGGGCTGTCGTGATGATTCGGTGGTGTCAGATCTCAGCCTCCTTTTAGCTGGTTTTTCTTCTATATCTAGTGTATGTCCCTTGTCCTTAAAGGTAGAGATTGTTCATCTCATATCCCCGATCCAAGCAGCAAGATATAGGATTTGGAGGAAAGAAGGTAATCTCCTTCCCTTTCCAGTCACAAATGAAAAGTTGCACTCAATACTTGGCTGACATCCCAGTGGCCAACACTTCACCACAATACTATAACTAGCTGTGAGGGGGCTTGCAAAATTGGTATTATGGGCTGAATGTTTGTGTCCTCCCTCAATTGTGTATGCTGAAATCCTTATCCTCCATATGATGGCATTAGGAAGTGTGGCCTTTGCAGGGGTGATCAGGTCATAAGGGTGGAGCCTCTATGAATGGGATTAGTGCCTTTACAGGGAGAGACATGAGAATGTGAGGATACAATGAGAAGTTGGGAGTCTGCAACCTGGAAGTAGGTCCTCACCCAAACCTGACCATGCTGGCACCCTGATCTCAGACTCCCAGCCTCCAGAACTGTGAGAAATACATTTCTGTTGTTTATAAGCTGCCCAGTTCATGGTATTCTGTTAAAGCAGCCTCAACTATGACATGCAGGACTTACAGGGTTGCCATATGCCCACCTAAAATTTTTATTACTCATGAAAAAGAGGAATACAGGAATATTGGGCAATAATTACCAGTATTAGCCATAGTAAGATATTCACAGAAAATTTGATCTGAGATTTTTTTTTGTGGGGGGCGGTGATAACTTATCCTTACAATAATGGCTGGGCATGATGGCTCACACTTGTAATTTTAGCACTTTGGGAGGCCAAGGGGTGGTGGATCGCTTGAGTCTAGGAGTTCAAGACAAGCCTGGGCAATATGGTAAAACCCTCTCTCTACTAAAATTCAAAAATTAGTCAGGCATGGTGGCATGTGTCTGTAGTCCCAGCTACCTGGGAAATTGAGGTGGAAGGATCACTTGAGTCCAGGAAGTCGAGGCTGCAGTGAGCCAAGGAAAAAAAAGAAAAAGAAAAGAAATAACTTACTTACTTTCACAGTAATGAAGACTATCAAGAGTTCAGTACAAATAATTTAAATGTCTGACACGACCTCTGGCCTTGAGGAACGTATAGCTTCACTGAGGGAGATAGAAGTATAAACCAATTATTTCAATAGGAAATAAGATTGAAGATTAAGTATACACAAAATGCTGTGAGAAGACAAGCATGGAAAAATTGATCCATATATGAGTTCTCTAAAGACTCCTTTGCTGAACACCAAAGATGAATCAAGTCTCAAAGGAATAGAAATATATAGGCTTAAACACAAAGAACTACAGAAATTAAATGTTCAAACAATTTTTCTACAACACCTCCTAACTAATAACTGGAGGTTAATTCCCGTGGTGAAGTGATAAAGTTATCAGTAGCCCTGGCAATACCTTCAGTGACCTTTTCAGTGGGTCTGCAGCCCCCAAAGAGCTGCAGCACATTCCAGTTTTGCTACTCCTGTTCCAAAGCATTCAGGGAACCAGCCCTTGGTGGGGTGGATCTCCTTCTGTCCTTTAAAAGAGAAACAGTTAAGAGGTCTGTTTGCTTGGTTATACCCTCCATGAGTAAAACTATACTTAGGAGAAGAATGCAAGACATCACCCGGTTTCACTGGCTCTCACTCCCACCTACTACAGGATCTCAGGATTCTGCAAGGACCCTTCCAAACCCAGGTATTTCTAAAGGTGTTTAGGGTGTCTCTCCCATGTGTTCCCAAACAAGGCTAGTCAGTTACCTTACAGTAACACTCATTTTGTTTCCTTTCCTCTCACCCCAACCCTTCGCTCCTTGGTTTTACCTGGAGAAGGAGGGGGATGTGTAAAACCAATGGGCAAGATGATCCTGCCACTTCTCCTGGCTGTGTCTGCTGGACACGTCTAACTACTTGATGCTTCCAGTACAGTAGAGCCCTGGATATGCCAATGTTGTGTGCATATTGTCTCTTCTTTTAGAAGCTTACCCATCCAGTGTTGCCGCTTTGCCAAATTTTTGTGAAAGAACTCTTCATTTTTGAGTTTCTCTCTACCAGCCATTCCATGCCCTGTGCTGAAAGGCAAGTCTTCAGGGCCTGATCTAATGGCAAACCCAAGTTAAGGACATCAGGTAGTACCCAGAATTGCCCTTCCCCTCCTGCCATTTTGACATACATTCCCTTTTCTCTGGCAAGAGTCTCTCCAGAGGGCTCCTCCTTTACTCTTGCAAATAGACTTCTCCCTGCTGCTCACTGGGAGAGGCCACACATGTCTGAATTCCACTTGAGTTCAAAGGGGGACAGCTTCCAACACTAACTTAGGGAAGGAGGAGGTGTGTACTACACTTCCTCTTTCCTGACATTGCCTCTGAGCCACATCCGCCCCCACCCTCGATCTAACCATAGAAAACAAGTTTCATTTGAAACCCAGAAGCCCTTCTCTTTGGTATTTTGGCACAGAACAGTCATCCAGAGGAGAAACACTTTTCAGTGCAACAGAGATTTGAGAAATATCTCCTGATGCTGATGTGCTCTCCCTTTTTTTTGTAATCTGATTGCTTTCCCTGCAGCCCCTTTGCTATTCTAACCCCAGGAAACTGTGTGTGTGTGTGTGTGTGTGTGTGTGTGTGTGTGTGTGTGTGTGTGTGTGTTTAGTGACAGTTCCTGTCAGATAAGAAGGGGAAATAGAAAGCCTCCTCCATATTGGGTGAGAAGAAGGAAGGAAGCAAAGGTTACCCTATCAGATGGGAGTGTCCAGGCGCAATAAGAGAAAGCACACAGTGTACTTAGGTGAGTCAACAAGGCTAAGGGGAAGCATGAAGGAAGTGGATTTCAGAAGCTTTTTTTTTTTTTTTTTTTTGCGTGCTAATGGGCCCTTTGGGTGGCTGGTGCTTACTTTGGTAGTTCTCCACTGAGATGATTACCTGTTGTCTTTTATTCTAGCCAAAGCTGTTGGTGGTATCTGGCTCTTGACTGGAGACTGCCCTAATATCCCTGATGCTAATTTGAGTGAGGCGGAGGTTAGAGGAAATCCACATTAGTTTAACAACATGGATTCATGATTTTCACCAGTGGCATAATTCATGCTGGCAAACAAAAATTACTTCACTTGCTTAGGTGATTTTAGAAGTGAGTTATTGGGAGATCGTCAACTCTAGCTCCCGAGGGTAGCCCATTAACATTGTGCAGAATGACAACAGATGCTGGCAGTAAATTGCAAACAGTGACTGTGCAATCAGCTGTGGGCTTTTAGAGTTCAGCATCTGTGGGCATTTAACCACTTGCACTTCTGTCACACACTCTTTCCAAGGAGATATTCCACAGCTCATTTAGCTGATCAGGACAACAAGGACCCTTAGCTGGAAAGGAAGTAAATAATGATTTAGGTCATTTATCTTATTCCTAGTGAAAAAGAAAAGCATTGTATTAATGAATTCAGCATTTGGAACTGAATACATAATGTCCTTTCGTGCAACAAAGAGCAATCCAAGCAATTTTACCTGTTCTGAAAGCTTTGCATTTTTCATCCTCTGAGGATTATAGAGAACTGTGTTGGATGACTTACCAGATGGAGGAATCTGAATCCTTTAAATACGGAGAAGAAATAATGGTCTCTGAATTTCATCAACGATCTATAGTCCCCAAATAGAATTAGAACTGCTTCCTATATAGAAAAAATGTTTACTAAGGGGAAATTTTATTACCTGGGTATTGAATTCAGTGATACCAAGGGCTTCCCTTTGTAGACGAAGGTCCGTCCATCTGCCCAGGCTGGGTTTCTATCCTTTTACTAACTAAATGCAATTAAACAATGACTTTGAAGTAGTATTCAATTTTTGGATGGATTTGATACTTTAGCTTTTTAAAAAATGAACCATTTCTTTTGGGGTGTTGGATCTTTAATATAATCTTTCCCTTTTTACCCATTAGTGAGCAGACTTAATAACGGTCCCTCATGGAGGGAACAGGGCTTGCACAGATACTTGGGGATGGGGAGTGGTGAGCACAGTAAAGAAGGCTCATGTCGTGGATTCTTTTTTACCCTGACTTTGTTACTGCTTCCTCCAGCATTTTTCATCACAGCCCAAAAAGCAGTTATTTTGGAAGCTGAAAAACTGGTGAAAGTAAGTCACTTTGGGAGAATGTACTCAGGAAGCAGAAGTTCAGCACCTGCTGCCTCTTTTTTTTTTTTTTTTTTTTTTTTGAGACAGAGTCTGGCTCTCTTGCCCAGGCTGGAGTGCAGTGACACAATCTCTGCTCACCGCAACCTCTGCCTCCGGGGTTCAAGCAATTCTCCTGCCCCAGCCTTCTGAGCAGCTGGAACTATAGGCGTGTGCCACCACACCCAGCTAATTTTTGTATTTTTAATAGAGATGGGGTTTCACCATCTTGGCCAGGATAGTCTTGATCTCTTGACCTCATGATCTACCCGCCTAGGCCTCCCAAAGTGCTGGGATTACAGGCATGAGCCACTGCGCCCAGTCTGCTGCTTCACTTTCTGATGCCTCCTGCCCTCTTCCTTCCCCTCCCACCAGGCAAGCAAGCTCAACTGTCAATCTTTTCTTTTTTTTTTTTTTTGGACAGAGTTTTGCTCTGTGGCCCACACTGGAGTGCAGTGGTATGATCATGGTTAACTGCAGCCTCAATCTTCCCAGCTCAAGTGATCCTCCTGCCTCAGCTGGAGTAGCTGGAACTAAAAGTGCTTCCCACAATGCCCAGCTAATTTTTAATTTTTTTTTTAGAGATGGAGTCTCACTATGTTACCCAGGCTGGTCTCAAACTCCTGGGCTCAAGCAATCCTCCAGCCTCGGCCTCCCAAAGTTCTTGGATTTGTCCTTTTCTTAACATTGGTTTAAGCAACTAAATAGATGGTATGATTCATTCTGATTTTGGTTTCATTTCTATCAAATAGTTTTTCCCTAAAGGTACCTATTCTGAACTGCTGTTGGGTAGGGGGAAGATCACTCAATAAGAAATTGATATTTAATGTACATGCTGTGATAAAAATACAACTGAATTCACAAAACATTCGCATTCCTGTTCAACTAACAACAGATTTCTACTATTTCTTTGACTGCCTGTACCTTATTTCCTTTGAGTCTTGATGGGTCATATTTGAAATCCATTTCTTTCATGCCCCTCGTTGCCTTTGTTGCTCACCTAAGTGAACTGGGTATTTTCTCTTACTGAGTCCTTATTATGTCTATTTTGGGAGTTTTCCAAAATTCCCCTCAGGGAGCTTAACGTCTAGTCATTTACATCACTCCTTGACCTTTGTTGGTACTGCAAAGCTTTTTATCTTCTTTCTCTTTCTTTTCCATGTTTTTCTGTTCCTCCCCTCCCCCAACTTTTTGTTTGTTTGTTGTTTTTTGTTTTTTTTTTTTGTTTGTTTGAGACAGGGTCTCGCTCTGTCACCTGAGCTAAAGTGCAGTAGCACAAACATGGCTCACTGCAGCCTTGACTTCCCAGGCTCAATCAATCCTCCTACCACCTCAGCCTTCTGAGTAGCAGGGACTGTAGGTGCGTGCCACCATGCCCAACTAAGTTTTAGATTTTTTTGTAGAGACAGGGTCTTGCTATGTTGCCCAAGCTGGTCTCAAACTCCTGGGCTCAAACAGTCCTCCTTCCCCAGCCTCCCAAAATGCTGGGACTATAATCATGAGCCACCTCACCTAGCCGCTCCCCACTTATCCATAATCTCTTCTTTCAGAATTGCAGACTGCTGCTACTTTCACTGCTTCTTGCCCCTGCATCCTCAACTCTCCTCCCAGGTGTTCTACTGATGATATGGTTTGTCTGTGTCCCCACCCAAATGTCATTTGAGTTGTAGTTCCCACAATTCCCATGTATCGTGTGAGGAGACCTGATGGCAGGTAATTGAATCTTGGCAGTGGATCTTTCCCGTGCCGTTCTCCTGATAGTGAATAAGTCTCACGAGATCTGATGGTTTCATAAGGGGCAACCCCTTTCACTTGGTTCTCATTTTTTCTCTTGCCTGCTGCCATGTAAGATGTGCCTTTCAATATCCGCCATGATTGTGAGGCCTCCCCAGCCATGTGGAACTGCGAGTTCATGAAACCTCTTTTTCTTTATAAATTACCCGGTCTAGGGTATACACTTATCAGCAGCGTGAAAGCAGACTAATACAACTGACCTAGGTAACATTCTCCCAGTTGGGTGGGGCTTCTCGGCCATTTCTGGTAGATGGGGCTGCATATTGCTTCAACATGCAACCCTATGATTTGGATAGAAAATGATGAGTGTCCAAGCTGTGTTTCCTCAAACCAGAACTAGCACTCTAGGTAGAAAAAAAGTCTTCCTTCTCTGTAGTTTGCTTGGGCAAAGTATAATTTTCAAAAATTTAAAAAGAATTCTCAGACACAGGATGGGCAAGTGTCAGTTTCTGATCTGGGCTTCAGGTAGCTCTCTCAGTGACAGCTTCTCATTGCCAAGGGCCCACACAGACTGCAGGGTACAGGAGCACAAGTGAAGCATGTGTGTTGGCTCTTTAAAAAACAGAGGCTTCTGAAGGTGGCAGATGGAAAGAAAGCATTATTTTTATAGGACCTACAAAATCCAAATGGTAGAAAATTTGTTTGCCACACCTACCAGAGTCTTGGACTTAAGAATTCAACAAATACTAATTTCCTTGAGCCAGATGCACTTCAAGGCACTTAATTGTGACTTCCAGACATAAGTCATGTTTCCTTCTGGCAGTAGAGGAGACTAAATGCAGACAGGAAAGGAATTCTGCTCCCTGTCCTCTGCAGTTAATTCTACTGTGGGTGTTTGGGGTAGAGGAAGAGGGCAGGAATGATCTCCCTTCTGGGTTTGGTGTGGCAACTTATGAGCCATATATGTGTGCCATATATATGTGTATATAGCATAGGAGGGGTCTGGTCCCAGAACTGGAAGTGCCTGTGGGTTTTCTGGTACTATAGTCTGTTTCCAGAACAGGCTTTTGCCAAGTCTGTGCCAGAAGAGGGCTGCTCTTTGTAAGGCTCGGCAGTACCCCAGTACCTGGGATTGACATGGCCACAAATAAAACAATAATGCAAGAAGTTGCTGTGATACTCCGGTCTTTGCAGCACAACAGAGAGGTTAAGAATATGGTCTTTGGGGCCGGGCGCGGTGGCTCAAGCCTGTAATCCCAGCACTTTGGGAGGCCGAGACGGGCGGATCACGAGGTCAGGAGATCGAGACCATCCTGGCTAACACGGTGAAACCCCGTCTCTACTAAAAAGTACAAAAAAACTAGCCGGGCGAGGTGGCGGGCGCCTGTAGTCCCAGTTACTCCGGAGGCTGAGGCAGGAGAATGACGTAAACCCGGGAGGAGGAGCTTGCGGTGAGCAGAGATCCGGCCACTGCACTCCAGCCTGGGTGACAGAGCCAGACTCCGTCTCAAAAAAAAAAAAAAAAAAAAAGAATATGGTCTTTGGAGTTAGACAACCCAAGTTCAAATTCCAATGCCTTCATTAGGATCTGGAGCCAGAATGTCCAGATTAAAATCCTGGCTCTACTACTTATTAACCCTGTGATCTTGGGCAAGTTCCTTAACCTCTTCGTGCCTCTATCCATCTGTAAAATGAGGACACTCTGTGACTATCTCATTGGCCTGTTTGTGAGAATTAAATGAGTTAGTACAGTTAAGGCACTTAGATCATGCAGGGCATGAAGTAAGTGCTGGATAAATGTTTGGCTTCTCCTTTCTGCCAGCTTAATTTAAACACCTTGTGTAAGTGGCAGAAACCATGCACAGCAAGCTGAAGCAAAAACAAAACAGGTGGTGGTGGTGGTGCTTATTATAAGAATATAGGGATGACTCATGGAAATCTAAGAAGAGGAATGCAGATGGGCCTCGGTGAAGAGACAGGGACTGAGTTGCCATCAAAATGCTTTTCCCCAGATGCCTTGAATTCTCTAAAATGTTGTCTGAACCCGTAAGTTTTTAATCTGTAATTGACTTATATATGTAATATGATCCAGTAAGATTTTTCTCCATTTGGATTAATTGTCTGAGCACTACTTGTTGGTTATCTTATTTTCCCATTGAACTATAATACCCCTGTGTTATGTTAAAAACATATGCATGTGGGCCAGGAACAGTAGCTCACACCTGTAATTCCAGCACTTTGGGAGGCCAAGACGGGTGGATCACCTGAGGTCAGGAGTTCAAGACCAGTCCTGCCAATGTGGCAAAACCCCATCTCTACTAAAAACACAAAACAAAATAAAACAACATATGCATGTGTACCTACACCTAGATTTTTTATTTTATTTTATTGGTTGTCTATCCCTATCCCAATGTCACATTGTCTTAATTATATGGCTTTATAATAATCTTGATATCGGGTTGGGGTCAGGGTGAGGGGCAAGGTGGCTCACACCTGAAATCCCAGCACCTTGGGAGGCCAAGGTGGGAGAACTGCTTGAGGCCAGAAGTTTGAAACCAGCCTGGGCAACACAGTGAGATCCTATCTCTAAAAAAACTTTTTTTTGAAAAATTAGCCAAGTGTGGTGGCACATGCCTGTAGTCCTAGCTACTTGGGAGGCTGAAGTGGAAAGATCTCTTAAACCCAGGAGTTCAAGTTTGCAGTGAGCTCTAATCACTCTGCTGCACTCCAGCCTTGGTGACAGAGTGAGACTCTTTTTCTAATTATCAGCATCATCATCATCACCTTGATATCTGGAAGTACAGATTTCCTTGGTTTTTCTTTTTTCAAGAATATCTTAGCTATTATTGGTTCCTTATTCTTTGGGATAGTTTAAAATAATGCTGTAAACGCTGACATTTCCCTTTGAAAGATAGGGTCTCTGTCCCTTCCCCTTGTTACGTAGCATTACTTCAACTGTATTGGCTGAAGGAGTCACAAGCCCATTGTTATGAACAGAATTGTTCCCCTGCACCTTTCATATATTGAAGCCCTAGTCCGCAGTGTGACTGTATTTAAGGAGATAATTAAGGTTAAATGAGGTCATCAGGGTGGAACCTTAATCTGATAGGACTGGTGTCCTTGTAAGAGAAAGAGACATTACAGATTCTCTCTGTCTCTCCTTCTGCATGCACAGAGAGGAAAGGCCATGTGAGGACACAGCAAGAAGGTAGCCATCTGCAAGCCAGGAGGGGAGAAGCCTCATCAGAAACCAAGTGTGCTAGAACCTTGATCTTAGACTTTCAAATTCTGGAACTATGAGAAAATGAATTTCTGTTCTTTAAACCGCTCAATCCATGGTATTCTTTTATGGCAGTCCAAGCAGACTCATGTACCCACTCATGCAATGTGTGATGCTGGACTAAAAAGAGGACATTAGTGGGACAATTGGTAAAATTGAACAAAGTCTGTACATTAATAAGACTGTATCAATATGAATTTCCTAGTTTTAATCATTGCACTATGAGTCTGTAAAATGTTAATATTTGGAGAAATGTGAGAACTTTAGAACTCTGATCACCTCCCTCCTGATGTTCATTCATTTTTTTCTTCATCATTTTGTTTGTCTATTTTTAAAAATCTTACAAATTAATTAATAATATTTTTATAGACAATATTTGTTTAGATTTACCAGTATAAATGTATACTAGTTTATATTTACCACTATAAATATATACTGGTAAATCTAAACAGATATTGTCTATAAAATATACACTAGTATATAAATATATACTGGTAAATACTATATATTTACCAATTTGTTTGTTTCTCATTCTTTCTTACATCTCAGAATTTCTTTCTAGGATCACTTTCTTCTTTTTAAAGAACATCCTTTAAAAATTCCAGTGGTGTAGACCACTCATCCCCAGTTTTTATTATCATTGTCTTTATTTCATCCTCATTCTTGAATGATAGTTTTTCTAGGAGCACATTTCTAAGTTAGTAGTTAATTTCTCTCAACATTTAAAAAATGTTTACTATGGCTTCAGTTTTATTGTCGAGATGTCTGTTGTCAGTTTGTCATTTTTCGTAGGTTATCTTTTCCCTCTGAGTGCTTTTAAGATCTTCTCTTTGTCTTTGATGTTCTGCAGTTTCATTACATACAAATGTTCAATTTATCATGTTTAGTTTACATTGTACCTTTGCAATCATATCTTTTCTGAAGAAAATGCAGCCATAATGTCTTTAAAATTTTTTAATTTTATTTCATTTTTTTTTTCATTCTCTTTGTTCTTATGGAACATCAAGTGGACACCAGTTTGTTGCATATCTTTTACCATCTCTTTACTTTTTTTTCTATCTTGATGCTGCATTTTTCAGATCTTTTAATTTGTTAATTTTCTTTTCTGCTGTGCATAGTCTTCTATTTAGCCCATCCGTTGAGTTTTTTATTACACGATTTTATGTTTCATGTCTGTTTGGTTCTTTTTCAAGTCGCTTTTGGAGATTTAGTTCTTGCTCAATTTTGTTACCCCTTTGTAATTTTTTCAAATATTTTATATTTGGCTTTTAAATTCCTTGTCTGATATTCAATATGTGTAGTTCTTATATTATTATATTATATTATATTATATTATATTATATTATATTATATTATATTAATTATATTATATTAGAGGCCTTCCTTGGGTAACCACCACCCTGCCCCACTGACAGCTCTGTTTCCAACAACCCTGGTTCTGTTTCCTTTACAAAACCTACTACTATCTGAAATTATCTATGTGTTCTCACACCTGTAATCCCAGTACTTTGGGAGGCCAAAGTGGGTGGATTACTTGAGGTCAGGAGTGTGAGACCAGCCTGGCCAACATGGTGAAACCCCATCTCCATCAAAAAATACAAAACTTTACCGGGCATGGTGACAGGTGCCTATAATTCCAGTTACTCTGGAGGCTGAGGCAGGAGAATCGCTTAAACCCAGAAGGTGGAGGTTGCAGTGAGCCAAGACTGTGCCACTGCATTGCAGCCTGGGTGACAGAGTGAGACCCTGTTGAGAGAGAGAGAGAGAAGAGAGAGAGAGATTATCTATGTATTAATTCATTTACTTCTTTGTTTAGTTTTAGTCAACCAGAATATAAGTTTTGTGACAGCAGAACCTCAATTGTCTTATTCACAGGTATTTCCTCAGTGCCTAGAAAGGTGCCTGGTTTATTGCTGGCACTCAAAAAACAAAACAAAACCCTACCTTATTGAATAGATGAAGCACGAACTGCAGTAATGTCTTATCTTCTTTCCCTGCCTTCAGTCGTGTTTGCTCTGATCATCCACCACACTCTGCCAGACTGTATTCAAGGAATAAAATCAATCATATTGCTTTCCCTAGGTGTGGCTTATAATAACTTACATAATGAGGTAAGAACTACTGAACACAGCATATAGGTTCTGGATATAGATAGCTGTATGTGCCTTGATATTATCTTATTTATTCATATGTGTGTGTGTTTGTGTGTCCGGTATGGTACTTTCTTAGTCTTTTCAAGATGCTAGAACAAAATGCATTGGATGAGGCACTGATACACAACAGAAATTTATTGCTCACAGTTCTAGAGGCTGGGATGCTCAAGACTGAGGGGCCAGCAGATTTGGTGTATGGTGAGGGGTCGTTCCTCATGGATGGTGCCTTCTATGTGTCTTCACATGGTAGAAGGGGAGAATAAGCTCCCTCAGGACTCTTTTTTTAGGAACATTAATTCCATTCGTGAGGGCTCCACCCTCATGTCATGTGTTAATTACCTCCAAAAGGGCCCCCTCTTAATATTATCACATTAGGGATTAGGTTTCAACATGTAAATTTTGGGGAGTCAAAGACATTGAGACCATAGCAAGTACTTTGTACAATTTATTTACTTTCATATCTAATTACTTTCAACACTAATTCTAGTAAGTACCTCTAGGAAAGACATTTTGTCAGGTTCATCTTTGTACCTAGAGAACCAGATGTAAAACCTGATATGCATGAATTTATAGATGGAATTCTTGCATTTTAATATTCAAGAAATATTTATTAAGTTCTAGGCTCTACTATGTACTAAGCATTATATTCCAGTCACTGGAGATATACCAGCAAACCAAAGTCCCTGTCCTCAGAAAGTTTACATTCCACTAAGGTAAACTGACTATAAAACAATAAACAACTAATTATATAAGAAAATGTTGGATAGTGAAAAGTCCCTTGAATCAAAATGAAGAAGTACAATTTTCTAAGGGAACTTCCCTCTACAAAACAACTAGATCCCGCATAAAAAATAGACCTCTTGGATTTATAGGGTATGACAGAGATGAGAGACACCAAATAAGATTGACTAGCCCTGGTACAGAAGAAAGCTAGATACCCTGAAAGCACCTGCCACTAACAGCAGTGCAGGGGAGTAACCCTGGGATAGCAGCAAGGTAGGGGCAGTGAGCTGAGACTCTCAGGCCAAACTGATACCCTGAAAGGGAACATGAATGGTATCAGGTCAAGTAACTCCCCTGGATCCCAAGTAGAACATCACAAATCCCCTCTGGGGGAAATCCTCAATGCATGCTCTCAAGTATTAACTCACAATAAGGTTCATCAAACCCAAAATAAACACACCACCATGAGTAAGAGTCAGCAGAAACCACATATACATTGGACCTAATATAACAACTACATAATACAATATATATAATGTAATAATAATGTTATATTATTATAATATCATTATTAACATATATTTAATGTATAATATATGATAATAATATATTATATTGGAGGCTACCCAAGGAAGTCCTCTTGGAAGAGGCAGCATATGAACAGAGACCTGAACGACAAGAAGGAGGCAAGAACATTTTGGGCAGAGAGAATGGCAAGTGCAACCCTATGTTTTGTGCTTTCAAGGATCACAAAGTAGACCGGTGTACCTGGCACCAAAGTGAGAGAAGAGCATTTGTTGAGTCTGGAGAAGTAGGCAGGCATCAGATCACCTAGGTCCTTATAGGCTATGGTAAGGAGTTTAGATGTTGTTCAAAGGGCAGTGGGAAGCTGCTGGAGGATCTGGAGTGGGCAGGGAGTGGGGCTCATAATACTACTTAAATCTTTAAAAGTTTATGTATGTGACTGCTCTTTGAAGAATGGTCAGCAGTAGTCCAGGAAAGAAGTGTATGAATTACTAGATTGGGCAAGATATGAAGAGGCCCAGGCTCAGGCACGGAGACTATCCAGGCTGACTCCCCTTCCTGGACTTAAGTTCTTCTATAGCTTATTTGCCTCTGAATCCCTGATGCAACCTAGTGCCTGGTACACAAAGGAGAGGAAGAACACTTCAAAAAGTGCTTGAGTGTGCAAATGGCCATGAGAGGATTCTGTTCTTAGATGGCATCAGCTGGTAAGCTCAGTTACTTAAAGGATAATGTTAAGCTGTGTGCTCAGTTACAATATGGGTCAGTTAAATTTAGAGATGCTCCTTGGTCACAAATCATGGTTACATTGTAATCATGGCAATTAGGGTAACATTATTATTTGTTTCTGTTTTTGTTTTTGTTTTTTTTGAGACAGTCTCGCTGTGTCACCAAGGCTGGAGTGCTGTGGCATGATCTTGGCTCACTGCAACCTCCGCCTCCCAGGTTCAAGCGATTCTCCTGCCTCAGCCTCCCAAGTAGCTGGGATTACAGGCACATGCCACCACGCATGGCTAATTTTTGTGTTTAGTAGAGACGGGGTTTTGCCATGTTGACTAGGCTGATTTAGAACTCCTAACCTCAGGTTATCTGCCCACCTTGGCCTTCCAAAGTGCTGGGACTACAACATGAGCCACATGCCCGGCGTATTATTTGTTTTGCAAATGCCTTTTGCCACAGCAAGTCTGGGTAATTCTGTGTATACAATCCAGTACAAATCTTGTCGCCGCTACTAGCAATTAATTGCAAAGAAATATGTACTGTGTTTCTTTTGCCAGTAACATTATCATCACATACAAGAAGATAACGTATGTTTGGGAATTTTTATTGCTGATAAGCATCAGGCTTTAGAGATGATTCATTGAGAATTGCCAATGGAATATTCTATTTATGTAAAGCAAGCTAGTCTCATTAAAAAAAAAAAAAAATACTCCCAGGAAACAACTACTCCTCTAGAGAAGTAGGACTATAGAATTCTAGTTAAGAACATGGCTTTGGAGACAAAAATGGCTGAGTTTGAGTACTAATACCACCACTCTTGGGTAAGGAATTTCCTCAATTTTGGTTTCTGAAAGATAATTCCTGTGTCCAGAGTTGTTGTGAAGACTGAAAAAGATAATACCATTTATTTAGGTTTGTCAGCATCTAAACTCTTTCTGTGTTACAGAATTCCCCATTTATGAGTAATGGATGGGACAAAGATCCTTTTACTTTGTAGATGTTGAAAGTGCTTAATACTTATTTTCTTGTGTACTTTATTTTCCTTGCGGTGAGGACAGAGCCATGTAACCTTAGGCTTCATCATTCTGCTGTAATAAAACCAAATTATGATGCAGGAGCTAATGGCACAAGAGGGAAGGATCTCGGAGCACTCTCTAGAGGCAGCAGGGGTGGTTGCAGCGTGGCAACCAGTTGGGTTCTTGGTACAGAAGTAACATCAGTGTGGGAAGCATTAGCTGCATTAAAACTGGTTCTTGGTGCAGAAGGGGCATCAGTGCAAGGTATACTATCTAGTGCTTGGTGACAGTGATAGTAGTTTCCTCATTGGCCCAGTTCTATGGCATTACTCTTGGAAATTTAGCCAAAAGCCTGTTTCTCCAGGCTCCCCAGGCAAGTCTATGAGCATTGATTAGGCTCTTCTACAGTGTAGTCAGCTGGAGTTAGCTTCAGTTGCTGGAACCAAGAACTCTGGTTGATTTGGATTTTATACCTGTGCTCTCAGCACAGTGACTAACAGAGAATACTCAATAAGTGTGACTATTAGTAGCAGTTATAACAACATATTCCTAACTTCACCTGTAAAATGTCAAATTTTATAATAAATATTAGTGAATTTGATCCAAATTTAAGAGGTATATTTAATCTTGTTTTTATTGGTTTAACTCTTTGAAATCTATTTATATTCTGAATTATACCTTGATTAATCTAAGATTCTTTCCTAGACTGTAACATTCTTGAAAGCAGAGATTGCCTTTTTCACAGTTGAATTATTTCCTGGCATAGAGCCTGACACAGGTGGACCCTTAGTAAATATTTGTGGAGGAAGTACATGGAGAGGTAATTGATGATACAGAAGCGCCATCTCAGGAGCATGGCTGGCAGACCTCTTAGGCAGACCTCTAAGTTGGCACTATCTCAGTGAGGTAGTTTGGTCCAGGATTGGTTCTCAGATCTATAAACCTAGAAACTTAAAATTACACCTTAGCCAAAGGTGATCAGATTACTATCTTGGACATAGACTCAGACTAAGCAAACTCTTAAGAGACAGATGTATAAGATATAATTATTTTTGCCAAGAAATATAACTTTGGGGTGTTCTGGAACGCCGCTCACTTACTCATTTAACAACTATTGATTTTGATAAGTGTTTACTACGTGTCAGCTACTACTATGTAATTGTATAAGCAATGAACAAAACAGACAAGATTGCTGCTCTTATGCAATTTACACAGCTGTGTCAACAAATAAATATTTAATTGTAGATAACAGTAACTGTTATAAAGAAAAATACAGCAGCATAAGGCAATGAAAATTGTTGGGAAGAAGTGTGTACTAACTGTTATAAAGAAAAATACAGCAGCATAAGGCAATGAAAATTGTTGGGAAGAAGTGTGTACTATTTTAAATTGGATGACCAGGGAATATGCCCCTTGGAAGGTTACATTTAAGCTGAAACCTGAATGAAATGGAGGAGACTATAGCAGGTGGGGAAAATATTACATGCAAAGGCTCTAAAGCAGAAATAATTTGGGGGTTGGGAGGAGTGTTGAAGAATAAAAAGTAGGCCAGTGGCCAGGTACAGTGGCTCACGCCTATAATCCCAACACTTTGGGAAGCTGAGGTGGGCGATCACTTGTGACCAGGAGTTCGAGACCAGCCTGACCAACATGATGAAATCCTGTCTCTACTAAAAATACAAAAATTAGCCAGGCGTGGTGGCACATGCCTGTAATCCCAGCTACTGGGGAGACTGAGGCATGAGACTCACTTGAACCCAGGAAGCAGAAGTTGCAGTAAGCCAAGATCACGCCACTGCACTCCAGCCTGGGTGACAGAGCAAGACTCCTTCTCAAAGAAAAAAAAAAAAGTAGGCCAGTGTGGTAGGTAGCCTCTAAAATGACTCCCAGTGAACTCTGGGAGAGTGAAATTTCCTCCCCTAGAGTGAGGACTGGATTTAGTCACTAGCCTCCAATGAATAGAATGCTGTAGAGGTGATGAAATGTCACTGCCAATGTCAGGTTAAAAATGTTGGCTTCTGTCTTGAGCATTTTTTTCTCTCTTGTTTTCTTGCTGTACAGAAAAAGATTAATATAGCAGAACCGAGACTGTTATCCTTAGAAAGGCCAGCTTGTAAGGTTGGCCATTGGCTGGCATCTGGGAACTTAACAGGTAAATAGCTCCCTATGCTAATATAACTCTCCCCAAATGATGAGGGAGGCTCACTATGCCTACACTATTTGTGCAAACAATATGGCTTATGCTGAACACCTGCTTTCTTCCCAGATATCTGGAATTTGGGCATGAGTGAGGCAGAGGGTGCTTGTGTGACCAGCCTATGACAAGACCTTTGGGTGCTGAGTTTTAATATGCTTCTTTGAACAGAAGCATCATGCAAACATTTCTGCATTTTTGTTGCTGGGAGAAGAATGTGATCTGTGTGAGCCCTTGTGGAATGTGAGAGCATAAGGGAGCCTGCAAATGGATCCCTGCAGACTCTGCTGGAGCCTGCTTCTTTTATAATCTGGCTGTTTATCTTTACCATCCTGCTTTAATAAATCCTAGTGTGAATGCAACTTGTGAGGAGTCCTATGAGTACTTCTAGCTCATTTCTTAACATGGGAGTGGTCCTGGGGACCCCAGACACGCTTATTCTGATGTAGTAAGCTGCCATAAGCCATCCTGTGGAGAGGTCCACATGCAAGGAACTGAGGGAGGCCTGTGGCCTACAGCCAGCAAGAAGAAACTGAGGCCTTCAGTCCAACGGACATATGGAAAAAAAGGTCCACTTGAATGAGCTTGGAGGTGAGTCCTCCCCCTGTTGAGCCTTCAGATGAGACTGCAGTCATGGCCAACACCTGGTCTGCAGCCTTGTGAGAGACTTCAAGCCAGAGGCACTGCCTAAACTGGGCCTGGATTCCTGGCCTATAGAAACTGTGAGAGAATAAGTGTTGCTTTTAGCTTATAAGTTGAGGAGTAATTCATTATGCAGCAATAGGTAACTAATACAACCACAGGGCTAGAATATAGGGGGTAAAGATAGTGTGATAGGTGGTGGGCACAGAGTGGTAGACAGGGCCCAGATCATATATGGCCTTGGAGTTTATGGTAAGGATTTGGATTTTATTCCACTGAAGGATTTGGAATAGGGAAATCTGCTTAGCACCTTGTCTTCTTTAGACCACAGGTTTTCAACCCTGGCTGCATTTTAGAATCACTTAGCGAGCTTTTTAAAAATACCCATGCAAGGCCCCACCCTCAGAGATTCTGGCTTAGTTGGCCCTGGGAGAGGCTCCAGTGTTATTATTTTTTAAAAGGTCCCCAGATAATTCTGATGGACAGCTCCAGCTGAGAATGAGGTGTGCTTTAGGGTAGCAAACCTATGTGGAAAACCAGAGAGGATTGCTCAGAACAGAGGGAGAGTCACATATTTTCAATACTGAATTATTATATTAAATTAAGCAGGCCTGGTATATCTAGGATGGCATGCTCTCCAGTGTTCAGTGCTGGAGAAATAGTCACAATTGCTAACCCTTGGATTTTCCCTTTCTGTGATAACTGTCATCCATCCGTTCTTTTCACACAAGGTACAAGACTGTGGATTAGGCTTTAGTTTTAAAGATACCAACACAGGCATACAAATATAAATCTTTGGCCTTCAACTCTTTTGATAAATTCCAACCAGTAGCAACATAGTCTTTTGTCCTACATTTCCCCAAAAAAGGGGAACAAATTAACTTTTTTTTTTGAGAACGAGTGTCTTGCTGTGTTGCCTAAGCTGGAGTGCAGTGGCATGATCTTGGCTCACTGCAACCTCCACCTACTGGGCTCAAGCGATCCTTCTGCCTCAGCCCCCTGAGTAGCTGGGATCACAGACGCACACCACTATGCCTGGCTAATTTTTTTGTATTTTTGGGAGAAATGAGGTTTTACCATGTTTTTCAGGGTAGTCTTGAACCCCTGAGCTCAAGCAATTCGCCCGCCTCGGCCTCCTGAAGTGCTGGGATTACAGGTGTGAGTCGCTGTGCTTGGCCAACTCTTTAGCCTATTAGCTCTCTTCTAAAAGGACCAGATCTAATAATCTATATAACGTTAATCTATAATCAATATATGCATACAAGCACAAATTAAAAGACATGCAAATGCTTCAAAGAATCTCAGTTTCTTGAAACTTCAAACCCCATAGTCAGAAGTGTAAGTATTAACATACCAAACAGAACAAAACAAACATTTTCATGAAACTACAATTTGGACTTTTATGTGTATTATATTTGTAATTAGTTATCTTTTATATTTTTGGCTAAAGAAATGTGTCTGGGCTGGACATGGTGTCTTACACCTGTAATCCCAGCACTTTGGGAGGTAGAGGCAAGAGAATCACTTGAGTTCAGGAGGTTGAGGCTGCAGTGAGGTGTGTTCATGCCACTGCACTCCAGCCTAGGTGATACAGTGAGCAAGACCTTGTCTCAAAATAAAAAAAAGAAAAAGAAATTCATCTGAGTCTTAGATTTTGATCAACACACTAACATTCTTGACTGAAATATAATTTAAAATGTTAATGACATTTAATTCAGTTGAAATGTAAATGTAAACATCTTGATTTGTAAGGTTTAATGTTAAAAACTTTGCAGCTTTTTGAGGTGGAGAAAAAGATAATTATGTTTGCTTCTCCTTCCCTGTCAGTTTGGGGCCTGACTGGAAAGGAGATTCACTTGGGAAAAGCGCTGACCATGGTCTTCGGACTGGAGGAGTGAGGGAGTAACCTTACACTCATATTGAAAAGAAACAAAAACGGCATGTTCAAAAGCATTAAAGCCCAATCACTCATTCATTCACAAACATATTGAGTGCATTGTATGTCAGGTTCCCTTCTAGGTGCTAGGGATATCGCAGCTAGCAATTTATACAAGCTCCCTATTTATGAAATTTCTTCATAGTGGGAGGTGGGAAACTGTCAGATAATAAACAAATGTCAGGTAGTAATAGGTGCTATTATTATAATAAAACAACATGATGTGATTGGAAAATGGGACAGGATAGAGGATGCCACTTTTGTTCAGTTGAACGGTCTGTTAGATATCAAATTTACTTTAGAAGAAAACTGTCTGACCCACAGTGTTCCAAATATTTTTTAATTGCCTATTTTTATTATTTGGGAGATTTCACATAACAATCTGGATTTTTGTCTTCTCTTGAAAAATCAGATGATTATGCCAAACAGGCATTTCTGCATGACCACAGTGTTCTTTCAATAGGACATATCATCTCCTCTTCTTCATAATACCTCCTTTCCTAACAGAGCAGCTTCCCTCATTTACAAGACCTGCCTGGCTTCTGAATTCTGAAGAATTCTCAACTTCTGGGCTAGTAGAATAACAAGGGCCAAGATAGAGTATGCAATAGGATTCAAGGCATGCAGAAAGCCATGAACCAAGGAGCCGTGGGGAGCAGGCCTAGATACCTGTGTAGACATCCGAGATCACGTTTTGCTTGGTACCAATATGGCAATATGGGCTTGTAATGGCATACAGAGTCCTTTCTATTTTGAGACAACATCTCGCTTTGTCACCCAGGCGGGAGCTCACTGGCCAGAACACAGCTCAATGCAGCCACCACTTCTTGGGCTCCAGTGATTCTCCTGTCTCAGCCCCTCATGTAACTGAGACTATAGGCGCACACCACCATGCCTGGCTAATTTTTGTATTTTTTGTAGTGACAGGATTTTGCCATGCTGCCCAGGCTGATCTCCAAGCCCTGAGCTCAAGCAGTCCACCCACTTGGCCTCCCAAAGTGCTGAATTACAGGCATGAGCCACCACGTCCAGCCCAGAGTCCAGTTTTTGAAAGTGTCCATACTAGAAACTTTAGTATGATGGAATAAAGCAAAGAACCAGTGGTCAGGATCTGAGCTAAATAGCTATATACTTTTACATGGTTACATGTTTTTACATGACCATATGCTTTCCTAAAATTTGCAAAAGTAGGATATTTTCAGATTTCCCATCTATTAGACATTCTGCAATGTCAGATGGCATTGAAATGGCAATGGGCATTTTAAGAATCCAGCCGAGGAAAGTTGAGTTGGGAATATGCCACATTTACTGCAATTTGGAAAGCCATTTTGGAATGTTCCAGTACAACTAACTAGAAATTATCGACTGCTAGTTTGGAAACGTGTGAAGGGTGCATTCTTTTATGAACTTTAAATTTAGTTACTAAAGAATTGAGAAAAGGTTCTGATTAAAAACAGTAATGGACTATGAAACGAAAGACATACAGGAGAACAGTACAGTCAATGGAGATTATTCTGACATTGAGAGGCAAATGGCAGTAACTTTTTTTCAGAGTATAACAAAAGCCGTAACTCAAAAAGAGGAAGAGACAAGGTTATTGGATTGTTTGATACTCCAACCTGTGAAGAAGAGTTGATCACATGGAAAACGATGTAAATTTCTCACTGATTTGACATATGTGTGGTTACTATGCATTGCCTTTTTGACTGCTTTTCGAAAAATGGACGAAGGCCCTTTAAATAATTTTTCCTTGCCAGCTGGCACTGAAGCTTTGCGAATAGAGGGTGCTGGAGAGACGTTGCAGGAGGAAACTGGTTTGCTTCCTGGTTGCGATGTGCTTGGATAGGTTCCTGCAGCACACAAGATTTCAGCTTATGCCTTCTCCAGCATCAGACTCCTGTAGTGTATAAGGTTTCTCCAGCACGGGCGCCTGCAGTGCTTGCAGCTTCTCCAGGGCCCATCCTCTGCAGCGCATAGGAGCCTGCAGCTTCCCCTGGCAGCCCCTTAGGCAGTTGTGTGAGAGACCTGTCCATTATCAGCTTTCACAGGCACTCCACAGGGCAGTTTCCTGGCAAGTTCCACCATTGAGCACCACACCAGCCTCTCTGCCTATCAGCAAGTCAATGTCTGTTCTCAGTCCTGGTTGTGGAGAAGGAGGTCTTGGTGGGTCTATCTTAGCCTTGGGGAGAGTAGCCGCTCCTTTTATCTGTGATTTCTGTATTCTCTTGAGTTTGTTCTCTTTACTTCTTTTCATCAAACTTTATCTATTATCTATCAAATTACTGTGTGATTTTTCTCTCCCATTTGGACCCAGACTGACACAGCATGAAATACCAATATCTATGAATATAACACAAATTTACTGTATATAAATACGAGAATATTGATGACAAACTGGTTAATGGTTGTCGTTAATTTAAAGAGTATTTTAAATTAGCCAAAGAAACACAAATGCCCCAAGAAGTTTACAGCTCATACATGAAAGAAACTCGATAGAGGTTTTTCCAAATTTGATCATTTTTAGGATTTGACAATCCTAAAAATTTATACAGCCTTACAAATAAGAATTATAAAACTAAAAGAAATTTTTCTAAACTATAATAAAAAACAAACTTTGGTCCACTATGCTGGAGGAAAGACCAAATTGCCTTTCAGTTCTCCTCAGTTAGGAAATATGATGAAATTATCACATAAAGATGTGATTAAGGAGTATGCAGTCAAAAAAGGCAGGAAAGAATAACAGAGGTGTGTCAAGCAGTAGATTAATAATAGTATAATGATATTTTCTGGATTTTGTAATGTTTATAGTGTTTGTCAGCTTTTTAAAATGTGTAATGTGGCTGGGTGTGTTACAGGAAAGCAGTCCCGATCCAGACCCCAAGAGAAGGTTCTTGGATCTCACTCAAGAAAGGAATTCAGGGCAAGTCGACAGTGCAAAGCAAAGGCAAGTTTATTAACAGAGTAAAGTGGTCAAAGTACAGCTACTTCATAGACAGAGTAGGGCATTCCCAAAAGAGGAGGAACGTGGCCACCCTTTGTACAATACTTGTTTATGTATAGGATTAAAAAAGGTCGTGGGGAGATATGCTCTGCTACAAGGGTTTGTGATAAAGGGTTAATTTTCTTAATTACCGTATTTTGCAAGAATCAATATTATTATTATCTTTAAAGCAAAATTAGGAATGTATCTCTTCTCAAGCTCTCAGGATATTGGGCCCCTCCCAAGTCTGTTTAGTAAACATTATCAGTCTGTTCCCTAATTGTAAACATTTAGAGGCTAGGAATACCCAACTTTCTGGGAATGCAGCCCAGTAAGTTCTAAGCTTCATTTTCCTAGCCCTCACTCAAGATGGAGTCGCTCTGATTTGAACACCTCTGACAGGCGTGGTGGCTCACACCTGTAATCCCAGTACTTTGGGAGGCTGAGGTGGGAAGATCACTTGAATCCAGGCTAGGCAACATAGCAAGACTCCAGTCTCTACAAAAGAAAAATTTTTTCAATTAATCTGGCGTGATGATATGCACCTGTAGTATCAGCTACTCAGGAGGCTGAGGTGGTAGAATCACTTGAGCCCGGGAATTGGAGACTGCTACCGTGAGCCATGATTACACCACTGCACTCCAGCCTAGGTTACAGATCGAGGCTGTATCTCAAAAATAAATAAGTAAATAAATAATAAGATTTGCAATGTGTGGTGATTTCTTTTCTTATTATAGACACTCCTTTGCATATCTAATATTTTATTAATAATTGTGTATTTTTTTCCTTGAAGATCTGCCAGTTGTATAAGGTTGCCCTCAAATCTGGATCGGCCCGGATTTGGATGGTGACCAGCTAGCTCTCTGGCCCCCATCTTGTACTGAGTGGGTTTGTCTGGATCAGAGAATCTCCACCAGGCGACTCCCTCCCCAGAGAGGTGTTACTCATAAGGCAGCCTGTGCCTGTGGATGGCACGGAACAGGAGCAAAATGTCAACTCCTGGTTCTGATGAATTCAGTTTCCAAATTCTAAGAACCCAGTGACATAGTCTCTGCAGAAATGTCCTCACCCTATATGCAGGAGGAAAAAAAAGTAACCCCCGGCCCCCAGATGTTGGAGCAATTCAGCTTCTGCTGGTGTTAAACATAGAAAGAGCAGGGCTGTGCTGGCTCTGTGTGCCCGCCCATACCATGTTGGGATGACCGCCATTCCCCCACCCAGAGGTCCAAACAACATTTAAAAAGTCTCATCCTACACATTGTTCTGATGCCTGGAATTGAAGACATCAGAAGATGTCATCGTCAAAGAGACGAAGCCTTTCTTTCTTTTTCTTTTTCTTTTTCTTTTTTTTTTTTTTTTTTTTTTTTTTTTTTTTTTTGAGGCGGAGTCTCGCTCTCTACTCCTGGCTGGAGTGCAGTGGCGCGATCTCCGCTCACTGCAAGCTCCGCCTCCCGGGTTCCCGCCATTCTCCTGCCTCAGCCTCCGGAGTAGCTGGGACTACGGGCGCCCGCCACCTCGCCCGGCTAGTTTTTTGTATTTTTAGTAGATAAAGCGTTTCACTGTATTGGCCAGAATGGTCTCGATCTCCTGACTCGTGATCCTCCCGCCTCGGCCTCCCAAAGTGCTGGGATTACCGGTATGAGCCACCGCCACCGGCTGACCAAGCCTTCACTTGTGCAATAAAAAACAAAGCTGAAGATATAGATACCCTCAGGACATGTAATCCTGAAGTTCACTCCAAAATGACTGCAATTACTTCTTTTTCTTCACAGTTTTGTGTGAGGAAAGGAAAAGGAGGGAATGATTGGAGAGCAATTTCAGAGAGGGAAGAGTTCCTTTTCCATGTGAAAAGGAGCAGTAAGGGGACAAACCGTTTCCACATTCAAAGTTCTGCCTGAAGCCTGGTAGGAAAAGCTGGCTAAAAAACAGGGGAACGTTTTTAATAAGAAAAATATACATGAATGTATTCATAGCGGATAGAAATAGCCTTAAATATGTAAAGGAAGAAGGAAAACCATCAGGAAATACTTACTGCCAGCCCTCCAAGAAATATGAGATGGAAAATTACAATGAGCTTACCACAGAGCTGCTCCAACTGGAGGGCGTGACTTTTCTGAGTCCTTTTTCATACTTAACAGCATGTCTGGTAATGTTTCAGGGAATCTCATTACTCTTTATTCCTTATTTCTCCTCATGGAGAGATACATTTGGCTGCATTTTCTTTTTTGGAAATGCACTGTTTTAGTTTTGCTTTTGTCATTTTTGAGAAAATACATATATTGTAACATTTGCCCCCTTTATATTTGACAAACATTTTTACATGGATGATAGATCTCTATGAGAAAATGTCTAATGCTGGGATAGCCATTAAATATCTTTCATTTCTATAATTGTAGGAAGTCCAAGTTATGATATGTGTCTCTCCTGTTCCAACTGTCCTTTTTGGGAGGAAGTTGCACATACGTGATAAAGACAGAAGGTCAATACTTTCATAGTAAAGTTTTGTCTGTGGGCATCATTTTACAACTAGAAAGCACTGTGGTAATCATCTACTTTAAGCTGAAGGAAAAACAGGCCCACAAAAGTTAAAATATTTAATATTTGACCATTGGTACCGAAGATGAAACTAGAATTTAGATTATTTTTTTCTTCACACTGGAGAATCTCACACCATGAGTACTTCAACAGGGGGCCCTCTCAAGTAAAGTGGCCTGTAGATATTGGCTGATGGCAGGAAGATCAGGAGGCTGAGTTTTTTGTCTTAGGTCACTGCAACATAGTCCAGAAAATAATATTGACTATCTGGTGTCACATTTTCTTTCTTTCTTTATTTTTGTTGTTGTTGTAGCTGAGACAGCATCTTGCTCTGCCACCTAGGCTGGAGTGTAGTGGCGTGATCATGGCACACTACAGCCTCAACCACCTGGACTCAGGTGACCCTCCTACCTCAGCCTCCCAGGTAGCTGGGACTACAGGCATGCACTGCCATGCCTGGCTAATTTTTTGTATTTTTTGTAGAGACGTGGTTTTGTCATGTTGCGCAGGCTGGTCTCAGGCTCTCGGGTTCAAGCAGTTCACCTGCCTCATCCTCCCAAAGTGCTGGGATAACAGGCATGAGCTACCACATCTGGCCTTTTCTTCTTTTTAAGAACAATTTGTTTTAACTTTTATTTTGATACAAGGGGTACATGTGCAGGTTTGTTATATGGGAATATTGCGTGATGGTGAGGTTTGGAGTGTGGATCCCATTACCCAGATAGAGAACATAGTACCCAATAGGTAGTTTTTTCAACTCCTTCCCTTCCTTCCTCTGTCCCCACCTAGTAGTTTGCAGTGTCTACTGTTCCTTTCCTTGTGTGAATGTGTGCTCAATGTTTTGCTCCCACTTATTAGTGAGAACATGTGGTATTTGGTTTTGTTTCTGTGTTCATCCACTAAAGATTATGGCCTCCAGCGGCATCCATGAAAAGAATGAAATTGTGTCCAGCTGCAAAGGACACAATTTCATTCTTTTTCTGGTTATGTAGTATTCCACGGTGTATATGTTTCTTTATCCAATCTACTGTTGATGGGCACCACAGTTTCTTTATCCAATCCACTGTTGATGGGTACCTAAGTTGACTTGATGGTTTATTGTGAATAGTGCTGCAATGAACATTCAAGTGCACATGTCTTTTTGGTGGAATAATTTGCTTTCTTTTGGGTATATGCTTATTAATAGGATTACCGGGTTGAATGGTAGCTGTGTTTTAAGTTTTTTGTGAAATCTCCAAACTGCTTTCCTGATGTCACATTTTCTTCTTTTACTAAGCCACCTAATGTGCCCAATTATTTTTGAGGTCTTCATTTTATCTTCAGTGAACTCTTGAATGCCTTTTTTTTTAATTTTTTTATTTTTTAAAGTTCTATACCCTGGAATCTAGAAAGTGGGATTAGCATGGAAAACCAGATTACAGGAACAGTAGAAATAGTGGGCTGAAAGCACACTTATTTTAAAATGTCTCCGGATCATAGTTTCTGTCTGTATTGCATCAGCAATGATGATGTTTTGATTAACTTGGGAAAGGTTGAGTTTTTCAAAGGTCTTTCTCAGTAGCATGATTTGATTGGCTACAGTAAGTAGTTGTGAGTGATGCTCAAAGGCCTTCTTCTCCATATACTCTCTAGGCCCAGGTGGGTAGATGTACAGGTTGTGGCCTGCACAAGGGCACCAGGCCTGGCAGGATGGAAGTGGAGGCTGAGGTAGAGCCCACGCTCTGGTCGTCAAGCTCTATACCCTGAAAGGGGTTGCAACAGCTAAAAGAAAGGGACACCAAAGCCTCTCCATAGTCCTGCATTTGACTTCACTTTAGTGCCAGCATGATTTGTGTAGACTCTTGTGTAGGATTAACTAGTTTAAGAAGTAGACCACCACAGTGAAGAAAAAGACATCAAGGGAACTAAGAAACATATTGAATCACAATATGTATGCCCTGGCAAACATAACTCCCTCCAAATGCCTCTTTGTATATTTATTCTTTATTGATTCAAATTAGACATCAAAGAGTTCATTTAGGGCGGTGACCACATTCACATAATGAGAGTGGAAAAATATTTCAGTCAAAAATCAGGTCTTGATTGTGGAAATCATACAGGAGTGAAATATTATGAATGTAATGAATATTGGAGGACTTTGAATTCTAAGTTTACATGACACCAGAGAATTCGTGCTGGAAAGAAGAGAGAAGGAATTCTCTAGATGTGGTAAGTCCTTCGGTTGCTTTCATCACCAGAGAGTTCATACCCAGTTAAATATGTGGTGCAATCAATGTAGAAATATGAGGATTTAATCGAATGGAAGATCCCCATTTGATTCAAGATCCTTAGTAGATTTTTAACTTATTAAGAACAAATTCCATGTTTTTCTAATTCCATTTTGATTTTACTCAGCAAAATGTCACTCAACAAGGGTTATTAGTTGAAGTGTTGAAGACATATGAGAGGCCTCCTGCCGCTCAGAGATTTTTTTTTTTTTTTTTTTTTTTTTGAGACGGAGTCTCGCTCTGTCGCCCAGGCTGGAGTGCAGTGGCCGGATCTCAGCTCACTGCAAGCTCCACTTCCCAGGTTTACACCATTCTCCTGCCTCAGCCTCCCAAGTAGCTGGGACTATAGGCGCCCGCCACCTCGCCCGGCTAGTTTTTTGTATTTTTTAGTAGAGACGGGGTTTCATCGTGTTAGCCAGGATGGTCTCGATCTCCTGACCTTGTGATCCGCCCGTCTCGGCCTCCCAAAGTGCTGGGATTACAGGCTTGAGCCACCGCGCCCGGCCTGAGATTTTTGTTTTTCCTAAATGTCTGTTGCCCAAGGCATAGTCCCTTGCCTTTTCTTATGTTGTTTTCTGTGCCAAGAAATCTTTCTCCATCTCTTCAACTTAACACTCTAAAATGTCAGTTTCTTTGTCCAGCTGTCTTTGACTTTTCTAAGATGAGTTAGTCACCGCCTCCAGCCCTACCTTCATACGTTATTCATAAACATACTACAATTCCTGGCGTTATAATGGTTTGTTTATGGCTTGCTATGCCAGTGGATTGTGAATTTTCATTGCTGTTTTAATTGTTGGATGAATGGGTATCTTGGCAGTGCTAAGAGAAAATGCTTTTATGTAGTTTGATGTTCTCAGAAACATCTGTCGCTAGAATTAAAAAACAGAAGAGAGTTTAAATTAATATTTTTTAAAAATTTGCTCATATTATAATAAAAAGCACTACTGAGAAGGAATTAGACATGGTCCTTTTCCCTAAAAGTAGTAAAAACATGCTGGGTGTGGTGGTTCACACCTGTAATCCCAGCGACACGAGAGGCTGAGGTAGGAGGATCACTTGAGCCCAGGAGTTGGAGGCTGCAGGGAACCAGGACTGCATCACTGCTCTCCAGCCTAGGTAACACAACAAAACCCCCATTCTAAAAATATAAAAGTAGTAACAACAGTCTAGTAGGGGAGATAAAGCATGTAAATAAACGACCACCGGGTGAGGCAGAAAAAGTGTACTGAGTGTGTAACGCCAAAGGTTCTTGCCTTAGCCATGCCAAAGAGTTGGTGTGGCGGCTGCCCGCGGAGAGTGATGGAGACACGGACCGAGAGAGAAAAAGCTGTAGGCTTTATTGAGCAGAGTGACAGTACAAAGCTTCCATAGCGTGGAAGGGGTCCCGAGCGGGTAGCCAGAGTTAGTTTATGCAGTTGCCTTTTAATTTCTTTAAGGCAGGAAATATGTGCAGAGGGAAGATGTTACCAGAGCAAGAAACAAAGGCAGTAAATTATTTTGTGTGTCTTAGATTTTGAGGAAAACCAGAATTGTAACTTAGGTTTTATCTACTTTATGACCTTGCAGCGGCGTGGCAAAGGAGACAGGATTTTACGGACCTTACAAAATATGTTTACAAGGAATTGGAATTGGGAGCATAGATAAGGTCCACTGGTCACAGAAAAATGGGCATTTAACTTTCATTTTATTAGTTTCAGGGGAGGGGGAAGGGAGACAGGGAGAAAGGACACAGGGAAGCTTACAGCAAAATTTTCGCTGTTTATAGCTTTCTTGGGGTAGAAAACACATGCACAAATCCTGGTGTTAGGAATATTTTAAGCATGTATTTTCAATATTATTCATCCAGGACCGAAGCAAGTCCTGATGCATGAAATGAGTGAGTTTCACAGCTTTCTGAGCCCCTACTCGACCCAGGAAGCCCGGCTGGCCCCTCCTCTCAGTCCTGCCTCTAGTCAGGACACCCCAACTGCTGTTGGGAACTGGGCAGCGGCCGGTCTGGCTACTTTTTGCTGGTTAGGGGCGAAGAAGGGGCCCTGCAGCTGTGGTGTCCTCGGTGTCCTCCAGAGGGAAACATTTTAGGCCAGTTGAGGGACCAGCGGGTTGATCCAAATGTCCTCGATAGAAGCCGTGAGTTGAGCTTATTTGAGGTTCCATTTGTAAGACCATCTGTAGCTTGATGGCCTCAATCCTGGAGGAAACAAATTTGACAAGGAGGTTAAAAATGCAAGGCCCAAGGGTGAATAATAGTAGGATGACTGTCACAGGGCCTAGAAAGGGGAGGAGCCAAGATATCCATTGGTTAAACATATTCCAGGGTTCTGAGTGTTCAAGCTCTTTTTTCTTACTTTTTATCCTGTCTTTTTTTTTTTTTTGACCTTTTTAGTAATGATTTCTGACTGGTTAACGAAATAGCAACATTCTTTTCCTAAGAAGAGGCAGGTGCCTCCTCTTTCAGCTGTTGATAGGTTTAGGGCTCTTCGGTTTTGAAGGACTATTGCAGCTAGAGAATTAAGCTGGTTTTGTAGGGTCACTAGGGAGTCAGAATGCTGGGGAATGCAGAAGAAGGCATCTTTGAGGTCTAGAACAGAACCATTCTGCTTTCTCTGGTATTTGAGAGAGCAGTGTATAGGGGTTGGGTACAGCAGGATATGAAGGAATTACGCCTTATTGATGATTCTGAGGTCTTGCACTAGTCTCCACTGACCATTTGGTTTGACTGTTGTATTTTCTTACTAAGCCTTGAGCTTTTAAATATCTAACAATATCCTGTAATCGTTGTGAGCTTTAGGCCTGAAGGGATATTGCCTTTGATAAGGAAAAGTGGTGGGGTCTTTTAGCCTAATTTGAACTGATGGGCATTCTTTGCCTTTCCAAATTGTCATTCCAAGGCCTAGACTTTAGAGTTGATTCCTTTTTCAAGTAGGGGACAACAAATGGGTAATTTGTTTCCCGTATTCATGTAGATAATAGCCCCAGCTTTGGCTAATATGTCCCTCCCTAATAAGGGTGTGGGACTTTTGGGCATAACAAGAAAGGCATGCGAAAAGAGCAAAGTCTCCCAATTGCAGCTGAGGAGGTGGGAGAAATACCTGGTTACAGGCTTTCCTAAGATTCCTCAGATAGTAATGGACTTTGAGGACAGTTGTTCGGGGCAGGAGATTAAAACTGAGAAGTTCATGCCAGTGTCCAGGAGGAAGTCCACTTTCTGGCCCTTAATGGTCAAACTTACCCGGGATTCTGTGAGGGTGATGGTATGAGCTGGCACTTGCCCCGGGCACCCTCAGGCCTGTTGCTGAATCATCTGATTGGGTATTTCTGGCCCAGAGGGCCTTTATTCTCTGGGCAGTGCGCCTTCCAGTGATTGCCTTGGCATATTGGACATGGGCGAGGGGGCGGTTTGTTTCTGGTTGAACAATTTTTCTCTAAGTGTCCTTGCAAACCGCACTGATAACAAGCCCTACTAGGCAATTGGCCTGCTCCTCTCTTGGTTCCCTCTGAGCCACCAAGGTTTGCCTGTCTGAAGGCCATGGCTAAGGCTGCAGCCCTTTTTTAATCTCACTTTTCCCTTTCGGCCTGTTCCTCTTGGTCCCTGTTGCAGAACACTGAGGTTGCCAGATTTAATAATGTTTCCAAATTTTGTTCTGGGTCTAAGGCAGACTTCTGGAGTTTTCTCCTAATGTCAGCCACTAATTGGGGGATAAATTTATCCTTTAAAATGTGTTGGCCTTCTATGGAATCTGGAGTTAGGGAGGTGTGCTTTCTTAGGGCCTCCCTTAGCCTTTCTAGAAAAGCAGAGGGGTTTTCCTCTTTTCGCTGTGTAATTGTGGATAGCATTGAGTAGTTCATAGGCTTTTTCTAGTCGTCCTCAACCCTTCTAAAATGCAAGTTAGCAAATGCCTGTGGCTCCAGTCTCCATGATCTGAGTCAGTATCCCAGTGAGGGTCTACAGTGGGGACTGCCTGTTGCCCTGTGGGGAATTTTTCCCTCTCCTCCTGGGCCATTCGATTGTTTACCTGGCTAAGGTACCACAGTTCCCCAAATTGCCGAGCTGCTGCTAAAGCTACTTCTTTTTCAGTAGGACTTAAGGTCTGATCAAGAAGTAACATGATATCTCTCCATGTTAGATTAAAGGACTGCTCCAATGCTTGCAGGACATCTATATAGTTATCAGGATCTTCCGAGAATTTCCCTAAATCTGCCTTTATTTGTTTTAAATCTGAGAGTGAGAAGGGGGCACGCACATGAATGGGCCCAAATGCTCCTCCTACTGCTTGTAAGGGACATAGTTTGGGTGCCTGGCTCGCGGAGCTTATGTTCTCTTTCCAGTGTGCCTTTAACACTTCGTTGGGGCTGGATGGAGGAGAGTCAGTTGCGGAGGAGAGTGGGACAGAGGGAAGAGGCCCTGAGTATGGAGGCAACTGTGGGCCTCTGTCATTTGGGCAAAGCTTGCAGGCTTGGCACAGGGCAGTATTGTCATGAAGATCAAAGAAAGCCTGTACATAAAGGACTTTACTCCATTTACCTTTCCGTTTACAGAAAATGTCTAGTTGTAGAAGGGTGTTATAATTAATACTTTCCTCAGAGGGCCGAGTTTCTCCATTTTGTAAGGAATACTGTGGTCAGGCAGTGGTATGGAAGAAATCAGCTGCTTTTTTTTTTTTTTTTTAAGGTTTCAGGGTTGAATTTGTTCCAATTATTTGGGATACATCTTAGGGGAGTGTCCGGTTTTGAAGGTGTGGTGCCCATCTGGAATTTTAAACACAGGGATTCCTGCACCCCTGGTTAGTCCTGGGACTTGTCTTCCCTTAGGACGTCCCCCAAGGGTCAGGTCCAATTGTGCTTAAAGCTCATGGCTACTTTTCCTGAGCCCTCCATCTACCGGATTTAACCATGCTTACCGGCAGGATGGAAACTTCCCTTGCCCCTGCCATGCACCCATTGACCACTAAATGGGGCACAAGAACTGTTGGATTTATTGTGGTCCTTTTGCCAGCGCGTTCTACCTGTTCCAGGGTGGTAAGGCCTGGGTCAGGGGCACCACTGATGCTTGCACGCCAAGGCCCAATGTACGTGGACCTGGTCATAAAACTGTCCTTTAAGGAGAAATCTCTGAATTAGTGATAGGAGGTTTAGTAAGCTTAAAGGGAGTGGTGGATGTCCTCTAGGCCAGGGCCAAGAGAACAGCTGCTGTACTCTAGCCTTCTGTCCCCACTTACCATCAAAGGAGTAAGCTCCTCTCTCAAGGTGGTACCAGTATCCTGTGTGTGTCCCAACTGACTATATTTTCTTTCGTTCAGTACCAATTATCAAATGGTTGAAATAACAATTCAACGGTTCTAAGAGCTGTACCCATGCACTGTAGATTGTACTTGAGAGACCCCAAGGAAGGGGAAAGTCTATTTGGGGAGCAATGGAGGAAATGCCCTAAGGCTTCTATTATCCACACGAAAATTACAGCCCTGTCTTTAAATTGTCCTGATGGGGGGGGGCCCATACACTATGGTGGGGAAACTGGCCCTTTAAAATAGCCACCAAATGGCGACACCTGCCTAAACCCTGAAGGGCACTATGAACAGGGATCTTCTGGGCACCACCCCAAGAACTTAAGACTTTTAAATAGGGAATTTTGATCCTGACTAGTGGCAATAACCGTGCTTACGAGATGAGGAAAGAAGTCTAGCGGGCAGACATTGGGACCCAGGAGGCAGGGGTCAGAAGATGTGGCTGTCTCACGCTCAGTGACCCTTGCAGGGGGAGCCTCTGGCGGGGCCACAGTCTCAACCAGGAAATCTGAGCGACTTGGATGCTTGCTGAGCACTCCTGGGTGTACTTTGGGACCACCACGGAAAGTGAAAGAGTTAGAACTGAGTCCAGGCTAACCAACGCCCCCAATCCTGAAGGGTCGAGGGTTGTTAGAGAGCCCTTTTCCAGACAGCCTGACACCTGTGTCTTTAATCTGGTGGCCACACTAATCACCTTCAAGTGGCCAACAGGTGCCCAGTTTTTAGCCTCCTAATTCTAAGGAAGAACAGGACAGAATAGCAAGTGAAAGAGGTCCTATTGTACTCACCGCATGACGATCTAGATGCCTTTCCTGGATCTCCTGGCTGACTCGCCAAAATGTAACACCAAAGGTTCTTGCCTTAGCCATGCCAAAGAATTGGTATGGCAGCTGCCCCTGGTAAGTGATGGAAACACAGACCAAGAGAAAAAAAGCTCTAAGCTTTATTGAGCAGAGCGACAGTACAAAGCTTCCACAGCGTGGAAGGGGTCCCGAGTGGGTAGCCAGAGTTAGATTATTCCGTTGCCTTTTAAACTCTTTAAGGCAGGAAATATGTGCAGAGGGAAGATGTTACCAGAGCAAGAAACAAAGGCAGTAAATTATTTTGTGACATGTCTTAGATTTTGAGGAAAACCAGAATTGTAACTTAAGTTTTATCTACTTTATGACCTTGCAGTGGCATGGCAAAAGAGACAGGATTTTATAGGACTTTACAAAATATATTCATAAGGAACTGGGATTGGGAGCATAAGGTCCACTGGTCACAGAAAAATGGGCATTTAACCTTTCTTTTATTAGTTTCAGGGGAGAGGGAAGGGAGACAGGGAGAAAGGACACAGGGAAGCTTATAGCAAAATTTTCACTGTTTATAGCTTTCTTGGGGTAGAAAACACATGCACAAATCCTGGTGTTAGGAATATTTTAAGCATATATTTTCAATATTATTCATCCAGGACCGAAGCAAGTCCTGATGCATGAAATGAGTGAGTTTCACAGCTTTCTGAGCCCCTCCTCGACCCAGGAAGCCCGGCTGGCCCCTCCTCTCAAGTATGTCAAGAGAAATACAAGTGAAGTGTTACGGAAGAGCAGAAGGGAAGACCTTACTTCCTGCTTTGAGTTGGGAGTAGGGGGGGTCAAAGAGAAGATATTGGCTTTTTGTCAATATCTGGCAGCCTGGTTGGATGATGGTGTTCTGTTTCTCATTCCTGGAGGCCCAGCTTAGAGCTTGCTCTTGCAACCCTTTTGATAATTTTATAAGCACTCAGATTCTCTGAATCAGGTCTTTATTAAATTACATAATGAGAGTATTTTATGGCTCCTGTGACTGACCCTTACCTGATACACTTCCTCACATTCAGAATCAATCTAAAGTCCTTACCAAGGCCTACCAGCCCGGAACCATCTAGCCTTAGCCACTCTCTTACAGTCTCTTTCACTGACTCTGCTTAAGCTACATGTCATGTTTGCATTTTTGTTCTTCCCTGAACACACTAAGCTTGCCTCTACTTAGGGCTTTGGGACCTGCTCTTCTTATGCTTGTGGATCTGTGGCATGACTCATTCACTTTTTTTTCATGTCTCTGCTCAAATATCACTTCTTCATGGAGATCTTCTCTGACTACCTATCTAGAATATCACTGCCTGTCAGCTTGTCCCTTTACCTTCCTTTATTTTTTTTCATTATACCTGTTATCTATCATAATTTGTATTTGGTTAAAGCCTGTCTGCCCCCATTGAACAATAAGCTTTTTGCTAATTGCTCTATTCTCAGAGGGTCAAACAATTCTTGGCATACAATAGGTGTCTCATAAATATTCTTTGAATGAATTCCCATTTTACAGAAGAGGTGACCTGAGGCAAAGAATGATTAAGTGACTTATCTGGGTTTACACGGTGAATGGCAGAGCTAGAGTGTGAACCCAGGTGGTCTGACATGGGAGTGTTTGTTGTTCTGCAGGACACCGCATTGCTTCCCCAGCATAGCCAGCCTTCCTTCAAGCCCCTGTGTACCCCATCTGGAGAAAAACTGGTACTGCTGTTAGAAAAAGAAAAGAAAGATAAAATGCTTAAGCATTTGCCTGTCCAAGAGAGGGATGTCCTGAACTACAAATACAACCGCCTGCCTGTGGGACAGCAAACCCCTGTGGTGGAGACAGGTGGCAGAACAACAACAAAAAAGACGTGGCTCAGCACCCTGCTTGTGAGATCCTGCAAGTAACTCCACCCACTCAGCAACCTGCAAATAGACACAACGCTCTCAAAATTACGTCCTCTCTACTTTACACCTGGATATTATCAAGACGGTCGGGGGATTTTTAAGTCCCACAGGGGCTAGTTTTTACTCTTGTCCCATTATCCTCATTCTTTTTTTCCTTTTTCCCCCTTCTTTCAGTTTTTTCTAAAATTTCGTTTCTGTTCTCTCCTTACAGTTTAACAAACGAATCCATTCAATGATAATTTTACACATTTAAACATATTAACTGAAACACAGAAATAACAAAAAGCGTTAACTTGTTAATAGTTCCGCTTTAGGCCATCAGAGAGGGAGGGATGGCTTTGTGTCACTGGGCCCTTTTGCCACCAGACTAGGGTTAGGGTCTCTGTCATTTTCTCTCATGCAATGCTGTGTTGTAGCTCCCTGTGAGTCTCCATGGTGTAGTGAAATGAGCAAAGCTCTGCTTTAAGACAAGTCTGGGCTCACGTGCTGGCCTACCTCTCATTGGGGTGTCCTTTGCCAACTTTCTTACCTCTCTCAGCCTCTGATCAAAGCTTACTGCATCCTCAACCTTCTGGGGACAAGCGAGCCTCCCGCCTCAGCCTCCCAAAGTGCTAGGACTACGGGCATGTGCGACTATGCCTGACCTCAGCCTGTTTTCTTATCTGTAAAATTGGAACAACAACAACAAAAATCTTCTTTGTAGAGTTTTGTGAGAACTAGAGACAATGGATGTAAAAAATCTGGCACAAGTAATGAAACACAGTAAAACTACAAAAGAAAAGCAAGTTTTTCCTCTTTTTGCCCTACATTGAAACACAATAACATTAAATGATTATTCTGACTGTGTGTAGAATTAATTTGCACAATTCATTTTCTGAACATATATTCTACCTATTAGAGATTGAACTACTTTTTTTTTTTTTTTAAATCCTAGACAGAGTCTCATTCTGTCACCCAGGCTAGAGTGTAGTGGTGCGATCTCAGCTCACTGCAACCTCTGCTTTCCAGGTTCAAGAGATTCTGCTGCCTCAGCCTCTTGAGTAGCTGGGATTACAGGCATGTGCCACCGCACCCGGCTAATTTTTGTATTTTCAGTAGAGACGGGGTTTTACCATGTTGGTCATGCTGGTCTCGAACTCCTGACCTCGTGATCCGCCTGCCTCGGCCTCCCAAAGGGCTGGGATTACAGGCATAAGCCACCACACCTGGCCTGAACTACTTTAAAAAATCTTTGTTCAAGTAACTGTTGCAAGATATTTCCATTTAAATGTGATTTAAATTAACACTGTATTTTGTTCTGTATTTGAGTTTTCTAAAAGCTAAGACTTTTATAAAGATAAAATAGATCTTTTGTCTGAATTTAAATTTAATCACATAATACTGTGCTATTATAGTCCATTTGTATTTAGACTGATATGTTTCATTATTGTTTTCTCCAATATGGAAGGCAAATTGTATAAGGAACTATCCTATTCTAATTATATGACTTCAATGTCTTCTATAACAATTTTTAATTGTTAACACTCAGTACTTTCTAGGGTGCAGGGAAACGGGTGCTCTTAAACATTCTAATGGAAGTTAAATTGAAGCAGTCTTCTTGAGAGCTACTTGGCTTAGGGAGTTCTTTAAAAGTTCACACCCTTGATTCCAATAATTCCACTTATAGGAATCTGTTCTAAGAAAATAAGGTGTCCGTAAGCTATTTTTGAATAAGGGTGTTCACCAAAGCATCACTGTAAAATAGAGAAAAGTAGTAAACCTCCTGAATGCTCAACAATAGAAGGATGATTAAGATACATTATTAGCTGATTAAATATCATGTTGTACTTAAGGGCACTGGAATATTTTGGGATATGATTATAACTTTAAAAAGCAGAAAAATATAAAATAATATATATAACAATGTAAGCATATAATACATTTAAAGTAGTATAAAAATAACTATATATGCTGCAATCCCAATTTTGTGAAAGAAACTCTATATTTATAGATGCCTAGAAAAGAGAATGAAAGGTCGGGCATGGTGGCTCACACCTGTAATCTCAGCACTTTGGGAGGCGGAGGTGGGCAAATTGCTTGAGCCCAGTAGTTTGAGACCAGCCTGGGTTACATGGCAAAACCCTGTCTGTACAAAAAATGCTAAAGTTAACCGGGAGTGGTGGCACATGCCTATAGTCCCAGCTACTCGAGAGGCTGAGGTGGGTGGATCACCGGGAAATCAAGGCTGTAGTAAGCCAAAATTTCTTCACTGCACTCCAGCCAGGGCATCGGGTGAGACCCTATCTCAAAAAAAAAAAAAAAAAAAAAAACAAGATATATAGGAAAATGTTAATGGTGTTGAGGGCAGTAGGAATTTTATTTTCTTCTCTGCAATTTTCTGTATTTTGTACATTTACTGTGATGAAAATATATTATTTTGATAACCAAGAAAATCATTATAAAACAAGAAAAGTAAATTTAAGGGATTTAATTTCACCCTTGACTGTAGACTTCAAAGTACCAATCAGCAGGTTGGAGCACCCCACAAGCAAATGGTAAGCTATGTGTAAGTCCCGCACTCACTGTAGGTGCTTCCAGTCGCATCTTTATGGTGCCTAACCCTAACTAGTTCTCGATGTTACCAAGTGTAAGGCAAGATGAGAAAGGCAGGAGTGCCCGTGTAGTGAGTGCCGGCCTCTTCCAGGCTCGGTGCCCAAGAACTATCCCTAACCATGCACACTCAGCTGAATGGTCTGCTTTCAAATTTTCACTCACTCTTTCCTTACACTTTTCACTTCCCTGGGAGGCACTAGTGTCAGGCAACTGTCCTAGGCACTGGAAATATGCAGATATATGTTTTGCCTTCCTGTACTTCTGGCAGGAAAAAGAGAAGGAACAATAAACCAACATGCCAGCTGCCACAAACAGCTGCAAGGGCACAGACACCTTAGCCCAGACTAGTTACCAGGACAGGCTTCTTGGAGGAGTTGATGTGTATTTCATATTTACTCCAAATGCACGCATATCTGTGACCCCTGTGGTGCCACAACTTAGCTTCAAAATTCTTTTACTTGTCCAGTCAATTCCATCTCCCATTCTGCTCAGGGAGTTCCAAACCTCCCCCACTTTCCTCACCTAGCTCACAACCTCCTCCCCTTAGCAGCCAAACCCACCCTCCCAGAAAAACTTGCAGTCGTCTTTTTTGTGTGCCAATCAGAATGACATAATTGCCATTTTTCCATTTTCCCTTCACTGCCAGGAAACTCCGTGTCAAAATTAGAGCTCAATTGCTATTTTATCCCAGATTCTCTGGAATAAAATCTCTCCTAAAAGATTTGTAATTTTTAACAATGGTAACACAATTTCATTATCAAGACTGGGGCCATCATATGTCAACTACTTCAATGCTTTCCCAACCCTACTTTTCTATTTCTGTACCTTCTTTCCTTCCTTCCTATCCTCCAGTCTCAGAGAAATTAACTCATTTATTTATTTATTTATTTATTTTTGATATAGAATCTTGCTCTGTTCCCCAGGATAGAGGGCAGTGGTGCGATCTTGGCTCACTGCAATCTCCGATTCCTAGGTTCAAGGGATTCTCCTGCCTCAGCTTCCTGAGTAACTGGGATTACAGGTGCCTGCCACCATGCCTGGCTAGTTTTTGTGTATATATATATATATATATATATGTTTTTTAGCAGAGACGGTGTTTCACCATGTTGGCCAGGCTGGTCTTGAACTCCTGACCTCAAGTGATCCACCTGCCTTGGCCTCCCAAAGTTCTGGGATTACAAGTGTGAGTCACCATGCCTGGCCAGAATTAACTCAAATTTATAAGCACCGCAGGTGACCTCCAGTGGAATTTCTTGGCTTGACTTCCTTGCCTATCTATAACCTTGCTATTTGTATAATTATTGTCTATAAACATGTGAATAACTCTGTCTAGTGGGTAGACAACCATTCTCTTCCCTACCCTAACCTTTCCCATGGAAAAAGTGAGTTTTGCAGTTGTTTATTAAATTCCTTTCAACATTCCTTTACAATATATAAATTTATAGTTCTCTGACTTCAAATCCATTGCACCATCTTTGCAATTTCCTCACTAAATAATATAAAATAATAATCTTTAACATGTTTTCTCTTTGTTTCTATGAGAGTTATGATTTTCCTTTTTAAAAAATTATTCTTGGCCGTGTACAGTGGCTCATGCCTCTAATCCCAACACTTTGGGAGGCCGAGGCAGGCGGATCACCTGAGGTCAGGAGTTCGAGACCAACCTGGCCAAATGGTGAAACCCCGTCTTTACTAAAGAATACAAAAATTATCTGAGCGTGGTGGCGGGCTCCTGTGATTCCAGCTACTCAGGAGGCTGAGGCAGGAGAATTGTTTGAACCCAGGAGGCGGAGGTTGCAGTGAGCCGAGATCGTGCCACTGGAATCCAGCCTGGGCAACAGAGTGAGACTTCGTCTCAAAAAAATAAATAAATAAATACAAAATAAAAAATTATTCTGACACTTAGATAAGCTTTTGGAAGATGAAGTCTATATTTTCTAGTTCCACTTTCTCACTTTCTATTTCAATTTTTAGTTACCCACTGAAATCTATCTGTGCAGCCCACTCCCTGCAAACAAACCTCAATAGTGTACTGAAACCATTCTGGAAAGGGTCAAAAATAGCAAACACTCCTCCGTTTTATCTTTCTGTCATTTGCTGCATTTGATACTATAAAATCTGAGTAATATACCAGCAGGAAAGACGAAGACTATCTCTCATGGCCTCATTTGTGCAACCAAAATTATTCCAGCCACAGATGTTTCTGACCTGTTCCTGTTTCAGTGTTTTATGTGGATTCTTTCTTTTTGCTTTTTTTCTAAATCCTGGGGGAGGAAGCTGAAATTAAACAGTGCAGATGTCTGTGTAATCACAACCATCTCTCTCTTTCTAACGTTATAAAAGTGCCTCATCCTGATAGGGAGGACTTCCCAGTTATGCAGCTGAACAACTTGAAGCTTTATATTTTCTAAAAATAATACGACCTTTTCCAATAAAATCTTGCAACATTGCCCTTTATTAAAAACAAACAAACAAAATACTTCCTTTAGGTTTTGTTTGTTTGTTTGTTTTTAGATAGAGTCTTGCTCTGTCACCCAGGCTGGAGTATAATGGCCTGATCTCGGCTCACTGCAACCTCCATCTCCTGGGTTTGAATGATTCTTTTGCCTCAGCCTCCTGACTAGCTGGGATTACAGGTGTGCACCACCATGCCTGGCTAATTTTTGTATTTTTAGTAGAGACGGGGTTTCACCACGTTGGCCAGGCTGGTCTTGAACTCTTGACCTCAGGTGATCCGACTGCCTCATCCTCCCAAAGTCTCAAATCTCTTCCCTATCTGTACGCACTCTGAGAGGATTTTATCTCATCTCAAGGCTTTAAATCTGGGCCCTATACTGAAGACTCCTAAATGCATATTGCAGCTCAGACCACTGTTTGAACTCCAGATTTGCATGTCTGATTACTACTCAATATCTCCTTGGACATCTAAAAGCCACCTCAAACTCAACATGTCTAAAATTGAGCTCCTGATCTTCTCCCACTGCCTCCTAAACCTAATTCCTTCCACAGATTTACCCATTTCAGCAAAAGGCAGCTTCCTTCATCTTTCTGGTTGCTCAGGTCAAAAGCTCGAGTCATCCTTCCTCCCCAACCACCCCCTTCTCTTACTCATCATGTCCCATCCCTCAGCAAATTCTGTTGGCACTACTTCAAAATGTGTCCGGACTCCACTATTCTCACCACTGCCACTACTACCACTCTGTTTCAAGCTGCCATTGTCTCTTGCTTGGATTGTGGCATCTTACGTGGTTTCTTTACTTTTTACCCTTAGCCTGAACTATGTATTCTTAACATAGTAGCCAGAACAATTTTTATGGAACACAAGTCAGATCGTGTCACTCTTTTGCTCAAACCCCTCCAATGACTGCCCACCTCTTGCGGAGTTAAAGCCGGAGTCCCCAGAATGGCTTTAAGGTGCTACAGAATCTGCCTCTATTTTCTGACAGGCATCTGGACCTTATCTCCTACTTCTACTTCTTTACCACTCCAGATTGGGGGCTCAATTTTGGACATGTTGAGTTTGATGTGCCTTTCAGATTTCCAAGGGCCTCCTTGCTCTTCCTTTAATACACTGAGCATGCTCTCACCTGGAGGTTTTTGTACTCCTGATCTCTCTACATGAAAGGCCATTTGCCTGGGTATCTGCAGGACTTGCTTTCTTCCCTTCTTTCAGGCTTTTGCTCAAATATCACTTTCTCAGTGAAACCTGCCCTCACTACCTTGTATAAAATCACAACTGCCCCCCAGCCCTACACTCTGGCCCTCACTATCCAATTCTCTGCTGCTCATTTCTCCATAGCACTTGTCATTGCCTAACATTCTATGCATTTTACTTTTGTTTACTGCCTTTCTCCACCGAGAAGGCTATCTAAGCTGCAAAGTTGACCATATTCCTCCTCATTGAAAGGCAGCACAGTGTCATGTTCATGATCCCAGGTTATGCAGTCTGACTGCCTGGGTCTGAGGCCTGGTTCTATCACTTAACCTTTCTCTGCCTTTTAATCTATAAATATAAAATAAGAATAAATAAAATGAAGATAATAAAGGAATCTTTCTCGTAGCCTTGAAGTGAAGACTAAATATCACAGTGCTTTTGAAGTGCTTAGAACAGTGCCTGACACATAGAACGTGCTCAGTAACTGTTACCTATTATTATATGTACTGGGTACTGGGGCTTCTGTTCAAGACTACCTCATCAAGCTTATTCCTCTATCCCAACTGCTGAGAATATCAGCATTCCACCCTGGGAACTGCCCTTAGCATCAAATAACCACTTCGGAGAACAACTTTGCCTAAGCTCCAGTCTCTCTCAGGTAATGGCCGGTAGTAAATGACTGGCTCATGCCAAGATACTAACACAAAGGTACTGCCCCATTGCCTCAATTTGGGACAACTCTAAGGGTCATCTTACATCTCCTTTTGGAATGAGCTGAGGCTTCAGAGACAGCTGCATTACAGGTCAGCTCCTCCTTCTGCCCAATCCTGCCTTCCTTACAGATGTATCTCACAAGAACACTCCCCAGTAAACTTGCTGCACACCACTTCCTGTCTCAGAGTCTGTTTCCAGGGAACCCAATCTAAGGCACTGTATGAATCTCTCAATGATCCTTGTAGGATAATCATCTCAATCTTTAGGATAGTATATGAGGTTTTCATGAGTTGATCCCATTCTCTCCCTCTCTACCTTCAACTCTCACAATTCCCCATCTTGCACTTTTTCTGTGAGGCCCTCTCCATGGTGTTCACTGCTTTGATCAAGCATGTTACACACTTTACTTATAATGTTATAATGTACTTACAATTTTTTCCTGGCCAATTCTTCCTCATTCTTGCAGACTCAGCCCCTGTCTTCCAGAAAGCCTAAATCCAGGCTTAATTCAGTCGGAAATTCCCTCCTGTATACTCTTACAGCACTTCGTTTATATTTTTTAATCAAACCACTTACTATATTAAACTAAAATAATACAGAATATTATTAATATGGCAATGGTTCAATAGTTATTATAAGGAGGTCTACTAATTTAGCATATGAAGAATTACTTATAGTTTTACTATAGTGTTGGGGAGAGGAAGGGTAAGGATCAAATTTGTTTATCAGTTACAAGTCTTTTTTTCTTAATTAAAATGAAGTCTTGTACTGATCTTAACCACAGGAATGTTTTGGCTCTTAGTATTACCAAACACTGTTCCCAAAGCAAAATAAAGTAGTTTCTAATGAGTGGGGCCAGGGGGGTGTCAGTTGATGAGATTCAGACCCCTGCTTTTGTGACAAGAATAAGGTGAGGACAATGTATGAGGAGTCTTGATCATTGGTTTGGGCAAAAATGGGATGGATACTTACTGTTGGCATGCTATCTTCTTCCTCTTCTGATAATGCTCTAGAAAAAAAAAAAAAAAAAAAAAACGCCTAATCTCTGTGTCCTGTTCAGAAGATATGGTGAAGATCAAAGAAAAGGAGCCTAATATTATATCTTTTGCCAGCCCATCCATCCTAACAAAGAATGTACAAATGGTACATTGTTGCCTTGGTTCCAGGGGATGGAGGATAGGGCAGGAATTTGGTAGTGCTTCCTTCTCTTTTCCTTTTTTATTCTTTTTTATTTTTCATTCTTTCTACATATCTGGTATTAATTTGGTAATTTGGGTACATAAGGGGGGATTGGCTTGAAGAGCTTCCCCCACCCTAATGATCTGGCTCAAGGGCAATGCAGAACATTTAAGCAAAGATGTGGCCTACTCTGCTTTTTGCTGCAAATGACAAAGTATAGCTAACAGCAAGTTCCGATTTTATACACTTATAATCCAGGCACTGAGAGGCTGACTTAAATCTCATGGTCCCTAGTCCACTGGCCCATGGGCCAGGTGCTCCCCTGTGGTCCAGTCAAGTATGGCTAGAGCATTGAGTCATGGAGTATTTATGAGGCAGCTCCCAATGTCATAACATGGAAGTCAGAAGAGACAATTTCTGAAATCAAGGGACAAGGAGCAGAGAATGTATTGTTACAATTGTTCTTGCAGAAAATTTTTGAGATTTTTCCACAGTGTTTACCAGATACAAGTTAAAATGGGAAGATGTACACATATCAGCCCTGTGTATTTCTGCTTTCTCAAAGAGACTCCATATTTTGAATATTCAAAGAGACTGTCACTTCTTGCATATTTTATTTACATGGCAAATCTTGCCCTCTGAGAAGGAATACATGATTTGGTGAGTTAGTGGGGTGGGGGGTTGTTTTTGTTTCATTTCTCTATGTTTAGATTAGGAGTAATCTTCACCTACATCAGGAACGCATGCTTTGGCAGTTGAGATTTCTGGTCTTTCTGCTGATTAATGAACTTTCATTATCTGAATTTTTGGTAAATGTAAATTATAATTTACTAATGTCTTTATGAATACATCCAATTAATGCCTAAGCCAGCCTGGCAAGTAGTACAGAAGCATCACAACCATAAATAAAACTAAAACTTAAAACAGCCAGGTTGCTGCTCTCCTGCCAGGAAGTTCCTAGAAAATAAAATAGAATAATTTATTTCATCTTGCTCAACATGAGCTGGTGTATTCTTCCCTAAAGAGTCCCAGACTGGGAGTTGTAAGTGTTTATAATCTAAGTAGCTGCTAACCAGCTGTGACAATAGACCAGTCACACCAGTCACAATTGCTCTGGCTTCAGTTTTCCTGTCTGGGAAATCAACTGATTCGAATAGATGTTTAAGGGTCCACCCAGCTTCAGAAATCTCATTCCACTAATTGTGAACTTCAGAGAAGCTATTTTCAGAGAATAGTTATTTGCAGGATGAACATCTATTGTAAAGGCAGAAGAAAAAGTAGTAAAGAATATTTAACTCTCCAAAATACAACCAGGCACGCTTAACAAGGCAAAACTCAGTTTCTTAGAAGTCACTGCAGTCAGGGAGAAAAGCATCTCGACAGAATCAAGGAAGAGGAATCAGAGAATTGTATAGGATTTAGGGGATCTAGGCTCAAGGGTCTTACCGGAGGTATTTCAAAATGGGGAATACTCATGCCTATAATCCCAGCACTTTGGGAGGCCAAGGTGGGAGGACCTTTTGAAACCAGGAGTTCAAGACCAGCCTGGGCAATGAAATGAGACCCTGTCTCTACTTCCCCTCACAAAAATTGTTGTTAATTAGCTGGGTGCACTGGCCTATGCCTATAAACCCAGCTACTTAGGAGGCTGAGGTGGGAGGATTGCTTGAGCCCAGAAGTTTGAGGCTGCAGTGAGTTATGACTGCATCACTGCATTCCAGCCTGGGTGACAGAGTGAGACCCCGTCTCTAAAAACATAAAAATAAAATAGTAATAAACAACAAAGTGGGGAACAGATTGGGATTGCGCAAGTTTGTGAAATAATAGTTTAGGGTTGGTAGGCATAGTGAGGTGAGACTTTTGACATGACTCTTGATATATAAACCATGATTTGATAAGGGAGCTTTATCCAGGTAAGCCAACTTCTCTCAGATGATCTGATTTGCAGGGATTTCCTGAAGAAAACAGTGAAGTTATTTATTGGTTTATGGTCTTACCTCCTCTGGACAAGTTTTCTTGGAACAAATAACTAAGTCATATTGACACGGGTGGTCTCAGTTCTTAGGCCTTATAGTTATATCATATTGATGTGGGTGGCTGCAGTTCTCATGAATTTTGAGTTAATATGAAAGAAAATAGCCTGTAGCAGAGAAGTGTTTGATGAAAGTGACACTTCTGGCCTATCTTGAGTTCCAGACTCAAATATTCTATACTTTCTACTTGATATCTCTTCTTGGGTGTATTATATATTTATCAGATTACAAATGGAACAAATAACAAATTCTAAAGAGAACTCCCCCGATATTCTCCATCTCAGTAAACAGTACCACCATCTACCCAGCTATTTAAGTCAAAAACCTAGGAGCGGCTCTTTCCTCATACCCCTACATGCCATAACAAGTCTTGTTGGTTGGACCTCCAAAATATATACCCAGCTCAACCACTTAACATCTTCAATGTTAAAACCCTAGTTCAAGCCATCATTATCTCTTGTCCAGACACAGAGTCATTATATTATGATATCCCACACTGCTCTTTATTTTTCTAGAATATGCATGTTTATTTCCATACCAGGGCTCTTGTGTTTGTCTGCCCTGTCTCTGCCCTGTCTAGGTCACTGTTCCTCTAGATCTTCCTGCAGCTCCTCCTCATTGTTAAAAATGCATCATTGAAATCCTTTATTGAATCACCCTGACAAAAGTTGGCATCTCTCCCCTGTCACTTTATCCCATTGCCACATTTTAGATATTTTGGAGTAGTTAGTAATTTCTGAAGCTATATTATTCTTAATTTTGCCTCTTTGTTTCATGTTTGTCTCTGCTCAGCAAATATAAACTCCATAAGGGGACAGACCTCACCTGCTATATAAGAGATGCTGTATCCCCGCTGCCTTGAACAGAAGCTGGCACATAGTAGATTCTCAGGAAATAATTGAATGAATAGATGGATGAAAGTATGGGTGAGCATATGAATTATTTCGAAAGTGATAACCAAAGATGCTAAGTATATAATCTCTCCATCCTCATTAATGGCTTAACTTGCTTATCTCATCATTTAAATTATATTAAATGCCACCTCTCATCCAGTGAATCCCAATGTTAAGTAATGAGATTCTTTTCATGATGAAATTGAGTGCTACCAAATTCATAATGTGTATTTTTATGGAACTACTCAAAGAGGCAGGAAAAGGAGAATGGTTAGTGACGAGCGATTCAGGGAACATCTGAAAGTTTAAGTATAATGAGTGGTTTAGAGCTAAGACCAAAATCACTAGGAAAGCTTGCCTTAAAATTTAAAAACCTCTCTGACTTAATAGTATTTATTTGTTTATTTACACAGACACTAAATGTTAAAATAACTTTCTAGGGGTTCATATGTACATTTGAAATACCATTTTTAAAATCTCAGAATGCAAATTGAATTTTAGTAGTTAAAATAAAATATACTAAGTTTTATATGCACTCTACTCATGCAACTTAAAGAGACTTGACTTTCACTTGTTGAGGGGCTCCCCCAGGCAGTACTCTGGGATGTAGCCCTTGGCTGTGGTCTAATGTCATAGAGTTTCATAAATCAAGAAAGCATAGTGCCACAGTGCCAGAAAGTGAATACTAGTGAAGATGAATCTCAGAGAGCTGATGGAGAATTTGGGAAGCCTGTCAATTTCATATCAGCTTCAATAGATTGAGAGTATATTTTTCACACTATAGAACTAGGCCAGAAAATTCTTAACACATATTTATTGAGCACCTAGCATCTTCCAGACAGTGAACTGGCAATGATAACATTAGTAATTTGTTTTTAAGTCATGGTCCTTGTGCTTTGGGTTTGTATTGTTAAGTGATCATACATTTGGGGACCTAAACAGGGTCTAAATCACCTAGGGCTTCATGTCTCAATGTCTGAAGTTTGAAATCGGTTCTGAGAGCAGTAAGAAGCTGTTGAAGGATTTAAGCAGCAGAGTAGCAGAGTGGCATGATTTGATTTTCACTTTACAAAGCATAGTTGCTCTGTTGGAACTTTAGAGAGTGAAATTCCACCAACGTGGGAGGTTGGTAGTGGAGGTTAGAGGCAAAGAAATTGATAAACCATTTAGAGGACTATTGTCATAAACCAAGCTAAGAGATGATGGTGGCTGGAATTAAGAGAGTTACAATAGAGAGTGATACGCCCATGGAAATACTAAGATTGAGAATTTATAGAACTCAGTGAATGATTTCATTTTGTTATTATTAATTTTTTAGAGACAGAATCTCACTCTGTTGCCCAAGCTGGCCTTGAACTTCTGAGTACAGGTGATCCTCCTGCCTCAGCCTCTTAGGTAGCTAGGACTGCATCCTGACTTCCAGCGAATTATTTGATAAAAGGGGATACATAGCCAGGGAAAAGAAGGAGTCAAGATTGAAAGCTGGTTTGGCAGAGAAAAGATAAAAGTTCATCAAAAGGATTTTGCCTTTTATTTATTATTTTTGAAGCTTTAGATGCTGTAGTTTTTGGAGGTAACTTTTTTTTTTTTTGAGATGGAGTTTTACTCTTGTCACCCAAGCTGGAGTGCAGTGCCACGATCTCAGCTCACTGCAAGCTCCGCCTCCCAGGTTCAAGTGATTCTCTTGCCTCAGCCTCCTCAGTAGCTGGGATTACAGGGATGCACCACTACGCCTGGCTAATTTTGTATTTTTAGTAGAGACGGGGTTTCACCATGTTGGCCAGGCTGGTCTTGAACTCCTGACCTCGGGTGATCCACCCGCCTCGACCTCCCAAAGTGCTGGGATTACAGGTGTAAGCCACTGTGCCCTGCCTGGAGGTAACATTTATTACAAACAAGCATTTAAAAGAAATTGTTACTGTATTAATTTCTTCCAAAAATATTTACTGCTGTAAATTATGTTTGTGGTTAGAAATCAGCAAATGGTAAGAAGGGAATAAAATACTGCTTATTACAAATTTCCTTATTGTTCCACTTTCTAACATTTGCAAGTGAGTTAATTAATATATTTAACAAAAGGACTGGTAAAAATACCCATACTTCACATGTGAACACTAAGCAAACTCTGTGTGGTTGGCGAATGTATAGTTCCCAAGTTTTAAAAGGATGCTCTGCATGTGAACTCAGTGGTAGTGGTGATAAGACCACCCACTTTGGTTTTATACAGACAAACTAAATTATCCATATTAGAAATGTTCTAACCATAAACTTTTCTAATTGTTACGTTCTAAAAAAGCACCCTTCAATTAGACAAATAATTGCATTCAGTCAATTCTTTCAAACATCATCTATACAGCAATTTAAATAGTCTCTGAAATTTAAAAAAAATTATGACTCTTCTTTTATAAAAAGCAAATAAGGGAAACAGACCTTTCTATTTTATCCATAGGTATAAAAGAGTGATCATTATTACTGTGTTAAATATTTCTTTTTTTTTTTTTTTTTTGAGACGGAGTCTGGCTCTGTCGCCCAGGCTGGAGTGCAGTGGCCGGATCTCAGCTCACTGCAAGCTCCGCCTCCCGGGTTTACGCCATTCTCCTGCCTCAGCCTCCCGAGTAGCTGGGACTACAGGCGCCGCCACCACGCCCGGCTAGTTTTTTGTATTTTTTAGTAGAGACGGGGTTTCACCGTGTTAGCCAGGATGGTCTCGATCTCCTGACCTCGTGATCCGCCCGTCTCGGCCTCCCAAAGTGCTGGGATTACAGGCTTGAGCCACCGCGCCCGGCCTTAAATATTTCTCAGTGGAACACCAAGACATGATTACTCAAAATAAACTCGTGGTTGCATGTACTTACATTTGGAGAAGAGTTTTTACAGTTTATGAATTATTTCAATTGGTATTTTATAATGCAATAACTTTATAAGCCTTTGCTCATTAAAAAGATTTTCTAAGTAAATATTCAGATATTTATGTAATTTGTGTATAGGCAATTCATTAGGGTAGTCATGAAGTGAAGCTCATAACTTAGAAATATGATTGTCAGATAGTTATAAATGTATGAAATGTATAAGAAATTGATGCACTTATACATATGCAAAATAAGCTTTAAAAGACTGTCTCATTGCCTGAGGAAGCCATGGCTATGGTCTAATTGATTACGTTAATATTTTCAAAAGATAGGAATTAATAAACATACAAAAACATGACAATAAAGATGAGCCTTATCCCCAATATTTAGTTTGTCTCAGTCTGTGGACGTGGGAGCCTGACAAAGACAGTCCTGTTGGGCAGCTCCGGAACTTCCTGCCGGAGGGACTTATGGGGAGATAAGCTCTGCACCAGGAGGAGCTAGAAGCCTGTCTTGAAACTGCATTGCAAATAAGCACACTGTTTTTATTTCAATCTCGCTGTTGTTTGGGTTACTTTAGGGGTGCTGAAGGAGATCTGAAAGAGGCTAATGGGCTTTCAGGCCATCTTTTGGTACTACCATTGGCTAACCCTCTATTGTATGACAGAGCTGCAGCTCTTAGGTCTTAGGATATCCTGGGAGCACTGAGATTTAGAGGAATGTGTCTTTCCAAGATCTTTTCGGATAATTTTTAAAAAGGAAAAAAAAGAACTTTCCTTGGTTTACCATACCTGCTATAACATTTACTGGTGTGGCACTTTCCTAAAATTATCCTATCAATCTGTATTTTAGTTTGTTCATCTGCAAATGGGTATAATTATGACCTGATGAAGGTTTAGTTTTGAGGATCAAGACTGAATGTTTAAAAATGTCTATTACATAGCAAGCAATAAATAAAAGATAGCTATTTTTATACCTCAATAGATCAAACACTTAAGTCGTTTTGTCAATCTATAAATATTTCTTGAATACTTTATTAGTTTTCTATTACTGCTTTAACAAATTACCACAAACTTACTACCTTAAAACAGCATAAATTTCTTATAGTTCTGGAAGTCAGAAATCCAAAATGAGTCTCGCTGGGAAAAAATTGAGATGTCAACAGGGCTGCATTCCTTCTGGAAGTTCTATCTGGTTCCTTGCTTTTCCAGCCTACAAATACTATACTTGATTTGTAATCTCCAGTCAGCAATCAGAATCTCTGACTCTGACACTTCTGCTTCCATCTTATCTTTGTGATTACATTGGACCTACTGGATAATCCCAGATGATCTCCTCATTTCAAGATCTTCACTTAATCATGCCTGCAAACTCCCTTTTGCCATGCGAGATAATATACTTATAGATGCTCATGGTTCTTCAGAGAAACAGAACCAATAGAATATATATGGGGGTATGGGAGTGTTAGACGGGGAGAAAAGAGAAGAAAGAGAAACTATAAGGAATTGGCTGATGTGATTATGGAGGCTGGCAAGTCCAAAATCTGCAGTGTGTGAGCAAGCATGCTCTGGACCCAGGAGAGCCAATGGTGTAGTTTCAGTCCAAAGGCCAGGAGGCAGAGAATCAGGAAAGCCAGTGGTACCGATAACATCCAAAGCAGTCCGCTGAAAAATTCCCTCTTGGTTAGAGAAGCCAGTCTTTTTATTTTTATTCAGGCCTTCAACTGATTGGATGAGGCCCACTAACATTATGAAGGGAAGCCTGCTTTACTACATGTTCAATGATTTAAATGTCAATCTCATCCAGAAACACCCTCCAATTTGACACATGTAACTAACCATCACAACAGGTTTCAAGGATTAAGATGTAGCCATCTTTGGGAAGGGCTCATTATTCTTTCTACCACAAATACCTGTCCTTCGATATCTATATATTGAGCCCTGTGCTCACCACTAAGACTACAAATACAAGGTTGCTCAGTTTCTGCTTCTAAAGAACTCAAATTTAGTGAAGAGAACTAACTGCAGTACGATAGAGTAGGTGTAATGATAGTTATGCACAGTATGCCATGGTAATATGGAAGAGAGGCAAGTAACTCAGCTAAGGCTGGGAGGTGCAGGTGTGGAGGGAGGGGGTAATAAAGAAAGCTTTCTAGAGGGGGATGATGCTTAAGCTGAATTTTCAAGGACATGTGGGAGTTAAAAAAAGGGAAAAGCACTGAAGGCAGAGGAGACAAGAAGCACAGAGGAACAACTACTTCTCTAGGTCTGATTCCTCATCTGGCAGCTTTCTTATTATAATTTAACTTCCTGTCTTAGTCTGTTTTGTGTTGCTGTAACAGAAGACCATAGACTGGGTAACTTGTGAAGGAAGGAAATTTATTTCTCATAGTTCTGGAAACTGGGAAGTCCAGTATTAAGGTGCCAGGATCTGACAAAGGCCTTTGCATCACCCCAAGGTAGAAGGCGAGAGAGTGAGAGAGGGAAAGAGCGAGGCAGAGAGAGGCAGAGGGAGAGGGGTCAGGGGGAGAGACAGAGAGAGAGAGAGAGAGAGCAAGAGAGAGCAAGAGCTCGAACTTGCAACCTCTAAGCCCTTTCATAATTGACATTAATCTGTTCATAAGGGTGGAGTCCTCATGACCTAAACTCTTCCCCATTAGGCCCCACCTACCAATACTGTTGCATTGGAGATTAAGTTTCCAACCCAGGCTTTTTGGAGGAGCACATTCAAATCGTAGCACTTTCCATGAAAATTTTTAATGAGAAAAGAATATGTTGGCCAAAGAACTCAAGTGCCCAACTTGTTTGGCAATATTTCTCAGTGTAAATGAATAAATTGACATTCAGATGTATATACTGGTCTGTGTGGTGTGGTAGGCATTATTGGTTTCAGACCAAACATCATCTTAACCTTATTCTTTGCTAACAGAATCCAATTTCATTCAAAGATTTGGTAACAATGTACTCAGTGAAAGCTGACCCCTCTATTAGCCCCAGGGGACAAATTGTGAGTGTTGTAATTCAATGGATATATTCATCTCTTTTGTTGTGACTGGGTTGGGGAGGTGGGTAAAACAGTTGTAGTCATTGAGACAAAAGAGAAAACGCAAGTCGGAAGTCGGCTTGGGAGCTTCTGGAAAATATTTTCCTCGTGATAAAAAGAGAGATATATGAGGAGAAGCTCTCTGACCTTCTTTCTTGCTTGCTTTTTGACTTTGTTTTTTAAGGATGTGATGTCTGGAGCTGAGGTAGCTATTTTGTTAGCATGAAGGGAAACATACCATTCACGAGAGCAGAAAAATGAAAACAGGCTGGGGCCTGAGTGACATCTTTGAGCAGGACCAAAGGTGCCAGAGAAAACTCAATGTGGAGTGCCCTCAGAGATTCTCTGCAAAATAATCAAGATTTTCCTTTATCTTGATTAATCTCCTTTACATTATTTATGTGAAGACAGTCTCTCTCTGTTGATCTTGTCACAGTATAGTATGCCAGGTTCCAGAAGGATGACAGGACAAGAAAGTCTATTCTGAGAAAACATGGATTTATTTTAAACAATTTCTAAACTTTATCTACAAGCTAGTAAACTTTAGACTTAGCAATTAAGGAAAATTACCTCCTTTAACACACTATACTCATCTTCCTTCAAAGTTTTGGAAGTTTCTTGCTCTAATTAAGTTCTAAGAAAAGTTATGGCCAGGAGTAGTGACTCATGACTGTAATTCCAGGACTTTGGGAGGCCAAGGCAGGTAGATCACCTGAGGTCAGGAGTTCGAGACCAGCCTGGACAACATGGTGAAACCCCATCTCTACTAAAAATACAAAAATTAGCCAGGCATGGTGACACACACCTGTAGTCCCAGATGCTCAGGAGGCTGAGGCAGGAGAATCGTTTGAACCTGGGAGACAGAGGTTGCAGTGAGCCAAAATCTCACCACTGCTCTCCAGCCTGGGTGACAGAATGAGACTCCATCTCAAAACAAACAAAAAACAAACAAACAAAAGTTTTACTTGCAGTATTTTAGCATCGTAGTCCCATTGTACCTGAGAGTTCAACTATGCTCAAAATTGTTTTTAAAAACATGCAAAAGTTTTTAAATTTAGAAACAATGGAGTTTAGTTTTCCTTTAAATTTTGGTTCGTACTTATACATATGAAATTATATCCTCCCTGAGATTATCTAAAAGTAAGTTTCAGGTTTATACACACATACTAAAATCATGGATTTTACTGTTTAGAGTATCACATTAACAAATAGTTAAGAACTAGTTAACAAATAAAGAACTAGAGAATATATCTAAAATGAGTATTCCTTTTTTCTTTTTGTTCTGGCCCTTCTCTGTGAGAATAAAATGAGCTTTCCATTTAGCGTCCTCCTCCCTTTTTAAACTATTTTTTATTACTATCAAAGTATGGTAAATGTTCCACACCATTATTGTGTATCCTTGCATTATATATTGATTTATGGCATATTTAAGTAGCAATTATTCTCACCGTTGTGAAGTGCTTGTGCTCTGCTCATTCAACATGCAAAAATTTTAAATTACAGTACATTAAGATGTCAATGATAAAAGGGAACATTCTAAAAATAAAGTGATTTTTAAGCATATTATAAAATGACTAACTCTTTACCAGCGAGCACATACTCTACATTCCCTTAAATGCTTCTTAGAATCCCTTATGAAACAAAGAGGACAAAGAGGCATACTAACTATTTTATGTTTGTGGGATCAAGAAATTGCATCTTCTGATTTTTTAGCACTGGTTATCATAGAATTAGACTTACTTTTCAGGCAAGGGTGAGCCTTGTCATAGCCAAAGACAAACTAATGTACATTTTGTTGATCTTCTTGATGACCTTTCCTTTCTATTTTTAGCTAAAGCAGCACATTGATCCAATATCTTTAGGCAAGACTCATGGTGATTCTCTGTTCTCATGAATGAAGGAAATGTTAAAAAAAAAAATACTACTTCTATGTGTCAATAAAATTAAGTTGCCTCTTCTTTGCTTCCACTGTAGTCTTGAAAAATTTCTTTGAAGTGCCTGTGTATAAACCAGGAATTTCACTATCATTTTTAGAGTCTTCTGAAGGCTAATGGATTTGGTAACACACTCCCTTTTCTGTATGGCTTCTGAAAATATTGTTTGGCTATATGTGGTGGCTCACATCTGTAATCCCAGCAATTTGGCAGGCCAAGGCAAGAGGATTGCTTGAGGCCAAGGGTTCAAGACCAGCCTGGGCAACATAGTGAGACCCTGCCTCTACAAAAATAAATTTGAAAAATAAATTTTTCGATTTGAAAAACGAAAATATAGTTTAAAGCAAGTCTGATCCCTGCAGAGCCCAGCTTTCTGAATTGATTTACTCAGAGAAGAGATTTGTTCATTTATTCTTTCAACAAATATTTACTGAGTAATTGTGATGAGATGAATTTTAGCGATACATCAGTGATCAAGACAAAACTGATTCCCTATTCTTCTGAGTTTGAGCCTGGAGGAAAGAGGATGAGGATGAGGCAGGGTGTAAGGGAAAGAAAATAGCATTAACTGAAAGGCCACCCTGTGCTAGCTACTGCATTGTCTGGGTATGATCCCATTTAAACCTCACAGAAACCCTGTGGGGGAGATATTTTTATAATTTTCCACATTTTACAGATAAGAAGCTGGGATTTAGAGAAACATGCAACTTGTTCAAGACTGCAGAGCTTCAAAGTGGCAGAGCCAAAAATTCAACTCCGGTTTGCCTGAATCCAAACTGTATCTGTTTAAATACTACACTGAAATGTCTCTCTGTTCTCCCATTGTGAAAACAACTGACAAAAGAAAGAAGGCTTTATTTTGCTTACTTGAAAATAAGATGTTTTCCTTATTGTTGAGTTTAAGCACTTTTTCTACACTTGTGGCAATACAATCAAATGTCTTTGGACGTAAATGCTACCTTTTCTCATGCATAGCAGGTGGATTGTCATCTTCAACTAAGCCAACCAGAGAGGCCTCTTGAAGCAAGATGGCCAAATACAGCCCTCCAGTGTTTCTCGCCCCCTACCCCCAACAGGAAAAGCAAATTGAACAACTATTCACACAAGAAACCACCTTCATAAGTACCAAAAATCAAATGCATGATCATGGTTCCTGGTTTTAATATCTTACCAAGGAAAGAGGCACTGAAGAGGGTAGGAAAGCCAGTCTTGAATTGCCAACACCACTACTCCCTCATGCCTCAGGAGTGCCGCTCGGCAAAGAGAGATAGTCTGTGTGCTTAGGGGGAGGGAGAGGAGAGTGAGTGTGGTACTTTGCATTGGAACTCAGTGCTGCCTATCGCAGCAGAAAGCAACACAGGGCAGAATTCAGATGGTGCTCTGGAGGGAGCATTTAGAGCAGCCCTAGCCAGAGGAAATCATCCATCCCAGCAGTCAGAACTTGCTAGCCCCACCATTGCCTGGTAAAGTGCTCTAGGGTCCTCAATAAACTTGAAAGGCAGTCTAAGCCATCAGGACTGCAATTCTTGAGCAAGTCCTGGTGCTTCGCCGGGCTTAAAGCCAGTGGACTTGAGGTGCATGCCACCTAGTGAGACATGAGCGGGGGCAGCCAAGGGAGTGCTTGCATCACTCCCCATCCCCCAATTCCAGGAAGCACAGCTCTCAGCTCTGGCAGACATTCCTTCTGCTTGAGGAAAAGAGAGAAGAGAGTAAAGAGGACTTTGTCTTGCAACTTGGATACCAGCTCAGCCACAGTAAAATAAAGCACCAAGAAGAGTCTCAAAGCCCTCATTCCAGGCCTTAGCTCCTGGACAACATGTTCAGACACACCCTGGGCCAGAAGGGAACCTGCTGCTCTGAAAGGAAAGATCCGGTCCTGGCAGAGTTCATCACCTGCTGAATAAAGAGCCCTTGAGCCTGAAATGAACAGCAGTAGCCAGGCAATGGTTGCCACAGGCCTCAGCCAAGACCCAGTCCCATGCTGGCTTCTGGTATGACCCAGCGCAGTCCCAGTGGTGGTGCCACAGTGCTTGTGTCACTTCACCCCTAACTCCAGGTAGCTCAACACACATAGAGAGATTCCATTTGTTTGGGGGAAGGCAAGAAAAGAGAACAAAAGACTCTGACTGGTAATCCAGGGACTTTTCCCAGATATTACCCAGGACCACCAAAGCGTACCCCTACGAGTCTGAAGAATCACAGTGTTACTGGGTTTGGTTGCCCCCTAATGCACACATGGCTGCAGTGGCCAAAGACTTAGATCACAGCACTCAATTCCCTTTGAATACTTGGAAAGCTTTCTCAAGAAGGATGGGTGCAAACAAGCCCAGACTGTGAAGATTAGAATAAATGTGTGACTCTCCAATGTCCAAACAGTGATAGACATCCACAAGCATCAAGAGTGTCCAAGGAAACATGACCTCACCAAACAAACTAAGTAAGGCATCAGTGACCGATTCTGGAATGACAGAGGTTGTGACCTTTCAGACGAAGAATTCAAAATAGCTGTTTTGAGTAAGTGCAACGAAATTCAAGATAACACAGAAGGAATTCAGATAAATGTAATGAAAAGATTGAAATAATTTTTAAAAATCAAGCGAAATTTTGGAGCTGAAAAATTGAATTAACAAAGTGAAGAATGCATCAGTCTCTGAACAGCAGAATGGATCAAGCAGAAGAAAGAATTAGTGAGCTTGAAGATGGGCTATTGAAAATACACAGGGAGAGAAGAAAAAAATAAAAAAGAATGAATTTGCCCTCAACAGGGCAAATCTAAGAGTTATTGGCCTTAAAGAGGAGGTAGAGAGAGAGACTGGGGTAGAAAATTTATTCAAAGAGATAATAGAGAACTTTCCAAACCTAGAGAAAGATATCAATATTCAAGTACAAGAAGGTTATAGAACACCAAACAGATTTAACCCAAATAAGACTAACAGAAGACATTTAATAATCAAACTTATTAAAGGTCAAGGAGAAAGAAAGGATACAAAAAGCATCTCACAAGAGAAAAGAAACAAATAACATATAAAGGAGCTTCAATGTATCTGGCAGCAGACTTTTCAGTGGAAATCCTGCAGGTAAGAAGAGAGTGGCATGACACATTTAAAGTGATGAAGAAAAAAAAATGTTATCCTAGAGTAGTATATCTAGTGAACATATCCTTCAAACACGAAGGAGAACTAGACTTTCCCAGACAAACAAAAGCTGAGGAATTTCAGCAACACCACACTCGACCTACAAGAAATGCTAAAGGGAGTTCCTCATTCTGAAAGAAAAAGATGTTAATGAGCAATAAGAAATCATGAAGGAACAAAACTTACTGGTACTAGTAAGTACACAAAATAACACAGAATATTATAACACTGTAATCGTGGTGTATAAACTACTCATATCTTGAGTAGAAAGACTACAGGATGAACCTATAAAAATAATAACTACAACTTTTTGAGACATAGACAACATAATAAGATATAAATAGAAACAACAAAAATTTAAAAAGCAGGGAAGGATGAAGTTAAAGTGTAGAGCTTTTATTAGTTTTCTCTTTGCTTGTTACTTTGTTTTTGCAATCAGAGTTAACCTGTCACCAGTGTAAAATAAAGGGTTATAAGATGTCATTTGCAAGCCTCATGGTAACCTCAAATAAAAAGACCTACAACAGTCCAACGTGGAGTTGGCCTGTTTTCCTGCTGGAACCATGGAGGGTATCAAAGAGAAGAAGAAGGTTCCTGGTGTGTTAGAATCCCCTCAAAAAAAAAGCGAAGGAATTTTGCAGAGCTGATGATAAAGCATCTGAGAAAGAAGTTTGCCCAAAAGATGCACTGAAAGGCAAGAAGGAAGCTCATCTACGAAAAAGCTAAGCACTCTCACAAGGAATATAGGCAAACGTACAGAATTGAGATTTGAATGGCTAGGATGAACAACAACAAAAAAAAGGCTAGCAACTTCTGTTTCCTGCAGAGCCCAAATTGGCATTTGTCAGCAGGATTAGAGGTATCAATGGTGTGAGCCCAAAGGTCTGAAAAGCATTGCAGCTTCTTCACCTTCTTCAGATTTTCAGTGGAAGCTTTGGTAAGCTCAACAAGGCTTCAATTAATATGCTGAGGATTGTAGGACCATATGTTACATGGGGGTACCCAAACCTGAAGTCAGTAAGTGAACAGTGAGGAAGTCAGTAGATGTCAGCAATCTACAAGTGTGGTTATGGCAAATTCAATAAGAAGTGAGCTGTCTTGACAGGTAACACTTTGATTGTTTGATATTTTGGTAACTATGGCATCATCTGCATGGAAAATCTGATTCATGAGATTGATACTACTGGAAAATGCTTGCAAGAAGCAAATAACTTTCTGTGGCCTTTCAAATCATACTCTCTATGAGCTGGAATTAAGAAGAAGACCACCCATTTTGTAGAAGGTGGAGATACTGGCCACAGAGAAGACCATATCGACAAGCTTATCAGAAAGATGAATTAAGGTGACTATCATGCTTATGTTTGTGATCTGATTAGTTAATAAATAGTGACTACTTTCAATTTGAAAAAAAAGACTACCACAGGTATACAAAAGATAAAAAGGAAGAAATTAAAACATGCCACCAGAGAAAACCACTTTCACAGGCAGGCAGGCAGGTGGGCGGGCAGGAGGGAGGGAGGGAGGGAGGGAGGGAAGGAAGGAAGGAAGGAAGGAAGGAAGGAAGGAAGGAAGGGATCAGAAAGCAAATAACAAAATGGCAGGAGTAAGTCCTTTCTTATCAATAATAAAGTTGACTATAAATGGATTAAATTCTCCAATCAAAAAACATAGAGTGGCTAAATGGTTAAAAAAAAAAAAAAAAAAAAAAAAAAGACCCAATGATCTGTTGCCTATAAGAAACACACTTTACCTGTTAAAACACACATAGACTGAAAATGAAGGAACAGAAAAAGATATTCCATGCCAGTGGAAACCAAAAAAAGAGCAGGAGTAGCTACACTTATGTCAGACGAAATAGATGTCAATACTAAAACTATAAGAAGAGACAAAAAGGCTGGGCGCAGTGGCTCACACTTGTAATCCCAGCACTTTGGGAGGCCGAGGCAGGCAGATCACAAGGTCGGGAGATCGGGACCATCCTGGCTAACACAGTGAAACCCTGTCTCTACTAAAAAACACAAAAAATTAGCTGGGCATGGTGGCGGGTGCCTGTAGTCCTAGCTAATCAGGAGGCTGTAGCAGGAGAATGGCATGAACCCAGGAGGCGGAGCTTGCAGTGAACCGAGATCGTGCCACTGCAGTCCAGTCTGGGCAACAGAGTGAGATTCTGTCTCAAAAAAAAAAAAAAAGAAGAGACAAATAAGGTCACTATATAATGATAAAGGGGTCAATTCAGCAAGGGAATATACCAATTGTAAATATATATGTACTCAACACTGGAGCATCCAGATACATAAAGGAAATATTATGAAAGCTACAGAGAGAGATACATCCCAATACAATAATAGTTGGAGACTTCAACACCTTCCTTTCAGCATTGGGTAGATCATCTAGACAGAAAATCAACAAAGAAACATAGGACTTAATCAGCCCTATAGAACAAATGAACCTAGTATATATTTACAGAACATTTCATCCAATGGATAGAAAATACACATTCTTCTCCTCAGCACATGGACCATTTTATTTCATTTTGACACAGGGTCTTGCTCTGCTGCCCAAGCTGAAGTGCAATGGCACAATCATAGCTCACTGCAGCCTCGATCTCCCAGGTTCAAGCCATATTCCCACCTCAGCGTCCCAAGCAGCTGGGGCTACAGCTACATGCCACCATGTCTGTTATTTCATTTGTGTAGACATAGCATCTCACTTTGTTGCCTGGGCTGGTCTCAAACTCCTGGGCTCAAGTGACCTCCTGCCCCAGCTTCCCAAAGTGCTGGAATTGTAGACGTGAGCCACCATGCCTGACTTGGACCATTCTTAAAGACAGATCATGTGTTAGGCCAAAAAACAAATCTTGAAACATTCAAAAAAACAAAAACAAAAAATCCCAGAGAGGCCTCTGATACACAGCTTGGATACTTATATATATACAAGATATAAGATACAAGATGTGTATGTGTGTGTTTGTATAATTATCTATAAAACGAAAAAATTGACGACGTCTGAACTAGAGATTTCAGCAGATAAATGAAAACTAAAAATAAATAAAAAAAATCAAATGAAATGCTAGAAATAAAAAATATGATATAAAATAATTCATTCCATGGGCTTAACAGCTGCCTTGACACAATAATATCAAGGATTACTGATAGGCCAAAGAAAGGATCACTGAACTTGAAGACATTTGGGTCAATAGATAACAGACATTATCAAATTAAAATACAAAGAGGAAAAAAAGATTAAAATGAAGACTATAATATCCAAGACCTTTGTAACAATATTGATGCACTCTAAAACATGTAACTGGAGCCCAAGAAGGATAGATGAGGGAGTATATGAATTTCCAATGATTTCTCAAAAATTTTGAAAGATATCAACTTACATCAAGAAGCTTACCCAACCACAGGCAAGACAAACATAAAGAAAACACACATATGTATATTATAGTCAAACTATAACATCTTTAAAGTATAGAAAGAGGCTGGGTGTGGCAGCTTACACCTGTAATCCCAGCACTTTGGGAGGCCAAGGCGGGTGGATCACCTGAGGTTAGGAGTTCGAGACCAGCCTGCCCAACATGGCGAAACCTCATCTCTACTGAAAATACAAAAATTAGCTGGGAGTGGTGGCACAGGCCTGTAGTCCCAGCCACTTGGGAGGGTGAGGCAGGAGAAATGCTTAAACCTGGTAAGTGGAGGTTGCAGTGAGCCGAGATCTTGCCACTTCAGTCCAGCCTGGGTGACAGAGTGAGACTCTGTCTCAAAACTAAATAAATAAATAAAGGGCAGAAAGAAAAAAAAAGGTCAACCTAGAATACACCAAAATATCTCTTTACAAAGTAAAACAAGGTCGGGCATGGTGGCTCACACCTGTAATCCCAGCATTTTGGGAGGCTGAGGAGGGTGGATCACTTGAGGCCAGGAGTTGGAGACCAGCCTGGCAAACATGGTGAAACCCCATCTCTACTAAAATATGATAATTAGCCAGGCATGGTGGTGCACACCTGTGATCCCAGTTACTCAGGAGGTTGAGGCAGGAGAATCGCTTAAATTTGGGAGGCAATGGATGCAGTGAGCCAAGATTGCTCCACCACACTCAAGCCTGGGCAACAGAGTGAGATCCTGTCTCAATAAATAAAATGAAATGAAATGAAATAAAATTAAATTAAATTAAAATATAAAACAAAATAAAATAAAGACATTTTCAAATAAAAAGTAAGAGAATTTGTTGGCAATTGACTTAAACTACAAGCAATGCTAAAAGAAATTACTTGGTCTAAAGGGAAATCATATCAGATAAAAACCAGACCATCCATTTATATTTCATATATCCTTATATATTCATGTAATATAGATGAATAGATAGATAGACAGATATAGAGAGAGGGAGAGAGCACAAGAGAATGAAAGAGAGATAGACTGACCGATAGACTTCTGGAATCTGCAAGAACTGGCAGAAAAATATTATAGAACATAAGGTCCCATTTATAAGGGCAAGAAAAAAAAACACGAAGTAGCCTGGCGTGGTGGCTCAAGCCTGTAATCCCAGCACTTTGGGAGGCCGAGATGGGCGGATCACGAGGTCAGGAGATCGAGACCATCCTGGCTAACACGGTGAAACCCCGTCTCTACTAAAAAATACAAAAAACTAGCCAGGCAAGGTGGCGGGCGCCTGTAGTCCCAGCTACTCGGGAGGCTGAGGCAGGAGAACGGTGTAAACCCGGGAGGCAGAGCTTGCAGTGAGCCGAGATCCGGCCACTGCACTCCAGCCTGGGTGAGAGAGCGAGACTCCGTCTCAAAAAACAAAACAAAACAAAACAAAAAAACAAAAAAAAAAACCCACGAAGTAATTTACAGAATCCTCATGAGAGTGGTATAAAGTCATTACAAATTCAATTTCGGTATCAGCAGGGGTTCCCCTACCCTGGAACACTGAGTTTCAGATATGATTGGCTCAAATTCTCATTCCCAGGCCCTGAATTTTTGTTCTATTCTCTGCCTGATTGTGTGTATTCCTTTATCTCAGCTTGACACAAGCTGGGTTATAACCCATGCTTTCTGTTCCCTTCTCCCTTCAGAAATTAACCTTGAATGAAAACACTGTACCAAGTAGCAGAAATTTTACTCATGATTTCAAATAACTGAAAATTAATTGTAGAACATTCTTGTTTTAAAAGTCTCTTGTTCATCCCACCAAGGTTTTCTCACTGGCCACTTCACCAATGTGCCACGCATCCATCCACCATCACACAAGCTTCTCTTTTGGCCTTACCATCTTTCTAATTAATTATTTTTTCTCTTCTGTTCTCATTTAAGAGAGAAAGCAAACTTTTCTGATGTTCTCATACAAGCAACTTAGCCTCCCTTCTCATTGCTTTGGCTCCTGTGAACAGTTTCATCTTCCTCTCATAGTGGCTTCAGTGTATAACTCCAGAGGATTTGTTTACATTGTAGTCCATGTAAATGGTGCACCAAGAGTTGTGCAGTGCACAGACTGAACAACACTGTGTGGAGGCCCTACCTCTACCTTATTAAGGTATTTTTCTAATCAAAGACTGTTTTGGTGCTAGCTATTATGTGAATAATCTCTCACTTATATTACATAAAAGATCTACAAAAACTTTTTGGGATGTTGGAAAAGATTGAATGAGTGAAAAGTTGTAAAGCTATGCTGTACATTTGGACAGGAAGTCGAATATTATGAAGATGTCTGTTCTTTCCTAATTACTCCTGGATGTCATAAATTCTAATTAAGATATAAACAGGTTTTTCTATTTCTTTGGTTTATGACAACAATTTTATAATATATTTGAAAAAATGAATAGGAGAGATAGCAAAAATAAATCTTAAAAAAAGAGAACAAATATTTAACCCTATATGAGCACTAACACATCTGTTTGTTAGCTATATAGTTAGCTAATGAACCTGCTTCCTCTCTCTCTCTACCATCTATATATCTACCTACCTGCCTATCTATCTACTTTTTATCTATTTTTGTGGATGTCTGAAGCATCTTTTTTTCTTTCCCTTCCTTCAGGAGAAGGGCATCATTGCCCCCACCGTGCATCCCATGTGGTTTATGTGGAGCTGCCGATCATAAGACTTCACTCCCTGGCCTAAGATGCTATATAGGCTGCCCACTCCAAAGTAAATCGTCCTTTTGATCATAACGATTGGTCCAGGGATAAGTACATAACAAGTCACTCTAAAAATTTTCCCTGGAAATCTTCAAAATGAAGCTGAGAATATATACTCTCTTTTGGAGAAAATGACCGGGATGATATAAGCCCAAGCTGCTGGCAGATAGGTTTTCTATCAGTGGGGAAAGTCCATCTGTTATAGGAGAGAATGAAGTCAAGCAGAAGTAAGCAAAAATGAAAGGGCGAGAGAGAAAATCCTGGAGATATTGAATCCCAGCTTGAATTTCTGAAGCCCTAGAATCTTTTGGGTCTTTAAAGTTCTTTTCCCAATTCTTGAAGCTTCCCTAATACACTTTTAGTAATATAAACATAGATCTATAGATATGGATATTACTAAAGGGAAAATTCTGTCTCCTTTCTGCTCTCCTCCTCCTGTTTATTACCAAAAGCAAGAAAGGAAGAGATACCATTCTGATTGACCAAGATCCCAGACATGTTTTAGGATTCTGATTTACTATTGGATGGTTTCACTCTCATCTAATGGTAGTGGTTATGGTGGTCATGATAATAGTGGTGATAAGAGTATTGGTATTTGTTATAGTGGCAACAGCAGCAGCTCTGCTCCTGAGTGTGCCAGAAAGTGCTTAAATATCCTGAAATTTCTTTAGATATTAAAGTTTCTGGGCTTGAAGTGGGGCTCATGGCTCAGGAAAGAAGATGGTATAGAATTGGTAGGGAATAATATATTCTGAGCAGGCAAATGGCATGAGTTATTTTATGCAAACTCTCCAAAGTTCTCCTCAACCAGGAAGAATGGAATTCCCTCTCTTTGGAGGAAATCTAGATGCACCCCATCTTGACTTTGAGCTATGTGACTTCTACAGTTATGTATTTCTTTGGGTTATCCTACGTTAGCCAAGTATATAAGGCCTCCCAAGTGTACCATACATTGAGACAGCTCGAGATTCCCATTCTTATTCTCCCTGGCATGGTTTTCTGCTATTCCCTCTGATTCACGTCACCTGAATATTTTATCCTCCCCTTTCATTTAGGGAGTTCGCGCAAGCCTCTAAGGAGTCTTTCTTCTGTCACTCATCTATTGACCCATCCATTTAACCAAATCTGTATTTACTGAGAACCTACTATGTGATAATCACTGTGATAACTGTATCCCAGGAGCTTTTAGCTTGGTAGGAAGACTGACATGGGAACAAACAACTGCTATACCCAGTTATTTGCAGGGCCTTGATATGGTTGGTCCAGAGATCCCTCCTCAGTATCTCAGCATTTCCAGCATCATCTTTCCTGTGTTCTGTATCCAATACCCTTTTAGGTATGCAGCAGAGGACACTTAGTTTATTCTTCTAGTCATAGGCAAAATCTAGCAAGTAAAAGAAATAAAAATATTTTACCTCCGAATATATTTCTTGACTGGGCATGGTGGCTCACACCTGTAATCCCAGCACTTTGGGAGGCTGAGGCAGGTGGATCACTTGAGATCAGGAGTTCGAAACCAGCCTGGCCAGCATGGGCAAACCAAGTCTGGAAGAAATATTTTTGTGAAAATACAAAAATTAGCTGGTGTCATGGTGCATGCCTATAATTCCAGCTACTTGGGAGCATAAGGCAGGAAAATCACTTGAATCCAGGATGTAGCTAAGCTGCAGTGAGCCTAGATCATGCCACTGCACTCCAACCTGGGTGACAGAGTGAGACTCTGTCTCAAAATATATATATATATACACACACACACACACACACACTCTGTCTCTTATATATTATATATATACTTATATATATTTTATATATATACATATATATAACATATATAATATAAATAATATTCTGTACCAATTATGGCTTCTTTTTTTTTTTTTTTGAGGGTTGGAGGGACTGGTTCTTTATTTCAAAAAGACACTTGTCAATATTCAGTATCAAAACAGTTGCACTATTGATTTATCTTTCTCCCAATCGGCCCCAAGGAGACCACATCAAAGTAGAGTAACATTTTAAGCCAATAAGCTGCAGGATGTACACCTAAACAGACCTCCTAGAAAGCTTACCAGAAAATGGGGACTAGGTAGGGAAAGAAATTATAAAAGATCAACAAACTGCCAACCCACAGACTGCTGAGGCTGTCACAGCCGGATGGGGTGGCCAGGGTGCCACAAACCCAAAGAAGCAAAGTTTCAAGATAATATAAAATTTAAAAAGTTTTGTACATAAGCTATTCAAGATTTCTCCAGCACTGACGGATACAAAGCACAATGAGATGGCACTTTTAGAGACAGCAACTTCAAACCCAGAAAAGGGTAATGATATGAGTTTCACATGGCTAAATCAGTGGCAAAAACACAATCTTCTTTCTTTCTTTCTTTCTTTCTTTCTTTCTTTCTTTCTTTCTTTCTTTCTTTCTTTCTTTCTCTCTCTTTCTTTCAAGGAGGCAGGAAAGCAATTAAGTGGTCACCTCAACATAAGGGGGACATGATCCATTCTGTTAAGCAGTTGGGAGGGGGTAGAGATGGGGCAAAATTTTGATCTCAGAGGTCTTACCATCTTAATTTGGTCACTTCTAATGAAAAAAAATAAAAATAGAAATAACATTATCCAAAGATATCTTAAAGCTGAAAACTTGAACAGCACATTTTTTGTTTTTATTGTTTGGCCAGCTCCTCCTGGAATCACCTTTCTGGTTTAGCTAGTACTTTGTACAGAGCAATGAGGTTTCCCATAGTGGGGTCTCCCTGGGCTCTGTTTGGCTCTCAGTGAGGCAGGCCTATACCTTTTCCTCTCCTCTATGGAGAGGGGAATATGCACTAAGGTGAAAAGTCACCTTCCAAAAGTGAGAAAGGGATTCGATTGCTGCTTCAGGGCTGTGGAATTATTTTGAATGTTCTACAAATGTTTGCTACAAAGCAACAAAAAGGTAATTACAAAATGTGTACATCACAACATGCGTTTTAAAGACACTATGCATTGTGCTCACATTCCCTTAAATGTTGTTTCCGAAGGTGCTCAGCCTCTAGCCCAGCTAGAATGTCCGAAAAAAAGGCAGAGACAATTTGGCAGAAAATGACACAGGGAAGGAGGGGGCGGCGAAAGGAGAAAGCAGCCTTCCAGTTAAAGATCAGCTCTCAGTTAAAGGTCAGCTTCCAGCAAGCTGGCCTCAGGCGGAGTCTGGGTCAGAGGGAGGAGCAGCAGCAGGGTGGGACTGGGGCATTCAGCATCTCATTCAGGTCAAGCAGAGTCTGGTCCAGCATCCTTTGTGTCCAGCATCCAAAGTTGCTCCTCTTTGGTGCATTTCAGTTTATCTTCCAAGTCATCAATTGTCTTTTCCAGCTTGGCTACCGATCTCTCAGCAAACTCAGTACGGGTCTCTGCCTCCTTGAGTTTATCAGTAAGAATCTTGATCTCTTCCTCATATTTGTCTTCTTTTTGAGAGTACTTTTCTTCAGCAGCACTCAGACACTTCAGGTTCTGGTCCATCAGTCTAATCTGCTCATCCATCTCTCGGCAACGGGACTTTGCCAGCTCAGCTTGTTCCTCTGTGCATTCCAAGTCTCCTTCAATGATCACCAACTTACGAGCCACCTCTTCATACTTCCTATCTGCCTCTTCTGCAATGTGCTTAGCTTCTTTGAGTTGGATTTCCTGGAGTTTCATCTTTTCTTCATCTTTTAAGGCCCGGTTTTCAATAACCTTCATACATCTCTCACTCTCATCAACAGCTTTTTCTGCTTCTTCCAGTTTTTGCAGGGCTGTGGCCAGGCGCTCCTGAGCACGGTCCAGCTCCTCTTCAACCAGCTGGAGGCCACCTCAGCCTCAGCCTGTTCCTGGGCCCGCCTTTCTCCCTCAACTTATCGTTGGAGGCGCTCAGCTCGCTCCTCTGCATCATCTGCCTGCTGCTGCAGAACCTGGATCTTGGGCTTCACCGCCTGGATGTTGGTGATCCCAGCCACGGTGCCCACCCAGCTTCTGCTCGCGCTCCGGTTCCTGCCTCCTCCGCTCGGCGTTGCAGCCTCCTCTCACCCTTACTTCCCCCAATTATGGCTTCTATACCATCTTCTTTCCTGAGTCATGAGCTCCACTTCAACCTCAGAAGACTTTAATACCTAAAGAAACTTCAGGATGTCTAAGCATTTTCTGGCACATATATATATATTTTTTTGACATATTTTGAGATGGCTGTTCAGAGGGCCAACAAACAGAAGTGGTTAAGCTGTCTTCTGCAGGGCAGATTTGCATCTGTAGAGAATCTGCATTGATGCAGCCGGGCCTTCCTTTGTTCAGATCTAGGAAAGATTAATGGAGAGTCTGACATCTTTAAAAGTTGGGAAGAAATATTTAGCATTATTTACCCTCTCTGAGGGCTGTTACCTGTGAGGGTTCATCTACGTAGCAAGACCACCTTTGCTGGCCAACCCTCCTCTTCTCTCTCTCCCATGACCTGTCTAGCCACCATAACCTGGTTTGTCACCATAGCCTGTTTTTGGTCATGCTCTGAGCCCCCGTTCTTTCTGTAACCTCAAGATGATATATAAGCTTCTGCACCCCATTGAGGATTGGGAATAATCACTCTCTGTTTCTCCACCATGTGTATGTTAATACATTTGTATGCCTTTTCTCCAATTAATCTGCCTTTTGTGAGTCAAGTTTTAGTGAAATTTCAGGAGGGTAAAGGGGAAGTTTTTCCTTGGCCCCTGTACAACTTATACTCCTCTTATTTCCCTGCTTCCAGTGCAGGGGAAGTACAGCTGCCCCCACTATAACACGTAATGTTTTCCTCTGTAGAGACAGCATACATAGTGTCAAGACCCCTGTCCATTACTCCAAATATCCCAGCTTTTTGTTGGGCAGAGATAGGAAGTGAGGAAAATTCCATAGCCCTGGCCCTGCAAAATAGCTTCTACTGCCCTTTCAAAGATGGCAATAGGAGAATATATGGACTTGGAGACAAGGTATAGAAGCAGCTTTACTATTGGCTTTTAAAAATATATTTCTGGCCGGGTTCAGCGGCTCACGCCTGTAATCCCAGTACTGTGAGAGGCCAAGGCAGGTTTATCACTTCAGCTCAGGAGTTCGAGACCAGCCTGGACAATATGGCAAAACTCCATCTCTACTAAAAATACAAAATAAAAGAAAAAAAAAATAGCTGGGCATGGTGCCGCATGCCTGTAGTCCCAGCTACTGGGGAGGCTGAGGTGGGAGGACTGCTTGAGCCCAGTAGGAGAGAGAGGTTTCAGTGAGCCGAGTTTGTGCTACTAGTTGTACTTCCCCTGCACTGGAAGCAGGGAAATAAGGGGTGTATAAGTTGTATAGGGGCCAAGGAAAAACTTTCCCTTTACCCTCCTGAAATTTTACTAAAATCTGCCTGGGTGACAGAGTGAGTTCTTGTCTCAAGAAAAACAAACAAACAAACATATACACACACACACACACACACACACACACACATATAATCACATACAATAAACTATCTCATAATATAAAACTGAGTTTGGTAGTTCATTTACATTACTATTTGCATTATCTACATAGATTAAAAAGTTACCAACCTTTACATTTCACTCTTTTTTTTTGAGACAGGATCTCATTCTATCACCCAGGGTGGAGTGCAGCGGTTTGATCTCAGCTCACTACAGCCGTATGATCTCGGCTCACTACAGCCTCAGCCTCCTGGGCTGAAGCAATCTTTCCACCTCAACCTCCCGAGTAACTGGGACTACAGGCATGCACCTCCACACCCAACTAATTTACAATTTTTTTTTTTTTTTTTTGAGATGGAGTCTCCCTCTGTCGCCCAGGCTGGAGTGCAGTGGCGCCATCTCAGCTCACTGCAAGCTCCGTCTCCCAGGTTCAGGTCATTCTCCTGCCTCAGCCTCCCAAGTAGCTTGAACTATAGGCGCCTGCCACCATGCCTGGCTAATTTTTTGTATTTTTAGTAGAGACGGGGTTTCACCAAGTTAGCCAGGATGGTCTCGATCTCCTGACCTGGTGATCCGCCCACCTTGGCCTCCCAAAGTGCTGGGATTACAGGCGTGAACCACCGCACCCGGCTTTAAAAATTTTTGTAGAGACGGGGTCTCCCTATGTAGCCCAGCTACCCTTGAACTCCTGGGCTCAAGCTAACCTCCCGCCTCAGCCTCCTAAAATTCTGGGATTACAGGCATGAGCCACCATGCCTGGCCTAAATTTCACTTTTCTAGACTTTAATCTGTGCTACTTTTGTACCTCAATTCATTGTCATCTTAAAATACCACCCACAGTGAATGTAAAGTTTAATTATCAGTTAATTTTACAGTAGAGTTTAATTGTATTTTAGATTGTTTTACAGATTGTGTAGTAATGCAAAATTGTGACTGAATTAAAAATACTTTATTATAAAAGTTGTGTATGTTTGTATAAACAGAAATAGTGGAGAAAAAAGAAATTGTCCTTTTTTTTTTCTTCTCATTTAAATTCCACTGGCAGGAGTCACAACAATTTCATGTGTATCATTACAGATGTTTTGGCATGTACAATATTTCCCCACAAATGGACTTATGGCACACACACACAATCTTATAACTAGCATTCTCTACTTAACAATCTGTCAATGCCATGTAGCTATTTCACAGTATGATACACTGTAATATATTTCATTGTCTCTGGACTACAATTAAAATGATTTTAGATTTTCACTATTACAAATACTGCTACAATAAATAACTTTGTAATATATGTTCTTACATGCTTATGTGATATATCTGTATGGTAAATTTCTAGAAATGGAATTGCTGGGTCAAAGAGCAGATGTATTTGAAATTTGGATAAATACTATGAAAATGCCATCCAAAAAGCTTGTGCCAACCTGTGCTCTTACCAGCAGCATGTGTCGGAGAGTGTCTGTTTTTAATCTTTGCCAATCTGGCAGTAAAACATGACATAACATTGTTATTTTAATATGCATTTATTTAATAAAAGATGTGATCTAGCACCTTATCAGATATTTATTAACCATTTTTTTTTCTGAACTGTATTCTTTTTGTGGCTGGATTTTTTTTGTACTGCAGGTAATTTCCAAGAAAGAATATATGTAATTTTGAATTTGACATTACAATGGCTGTATTTTTTTTTTTTTTTTTTTTGAGATGGAGTCTTGCCGTGTCACCAGGCTGTAATGCAGTGGCGGGGTCTCGGCTCACTGCAACCTCTGCCTCCCAGGTTCAAGTGATTCTCCTGCCTCAGACTCCCCAGTAGCTGAGATTACAGGAGCATGCCACCGCGCCTGGCTAAGTTTTGTATTTTTAGCAGAGATGGGGTTTCACCATGTTGGTCAGGCAGGTCTCAAACTCCTGACCTCATGATCCGCTCGTCTTGACCTCCCAGAGTACTGGGATTATAGGCGTGAGCCACCACACCTGGCCATTTTTTTTTTTTTTTTTTTTTTTTTTTTTTTGAGATGGAGTCTGGCTGTCGCCCAGGCTGGAGTGCAGTGGACGGATCTCAGCTTACTGCAAGCTCCGCCTCCCGGGTTTACACCATTCTCCTGCCTCAGCCTCCCAAGTAGCTGGGACTACAGGTGCCTGCCACCTTGCCTAGCTAGTTTTTTGTATTTTTTAGTAGAGACGGGGTTTCACCGTGTTAGCCAGGATGGTCTCGATCTCCTGACCTCGTGATCCGCCCATCTCAGCCTCCCAAAGTGCTGGGATTACAGGCTTGAGCCACCGCGCCGAGCCACCTGGCCTTTTTTTTTGAGACAGAGTCTCGCTCTGTTGCTGAGGCTGGAGTGCAGTGGTGGCTCACTGCAACCTCTGCCTCCCCGGTTCAAGCGATTCTCCTGCTTCAGCCTCCTGAGTAGCTGGGATTACAGGCCCCTGCCACCATGCCCAGCTAATTTTTGTATTTTTAGTGGAGATGGGGTTCCACCATGTTGGCCAGGATGATCTCAAACTCCTGACCTCAAGTGATCCACCCGCCCCAGCCTCCCAAAGTGCTGGTATTACAGGTGTGAGCCACTGCACTCAGCTAATGCCTGAAATTTTTGAAGACAACAGTTAAATTTAGAACGAGATTGTTGCCAAGTTCAAAATATAATGAAATAGTGATTTTTGATATGCGAAAAGATATTCAGTTCATCTGGGTCCCCATGGAGCCTCCCCTTTTCCACAACGCAAAGTGGCAGTCTGCTTGCATCTGCATTGTCACTCTTAAAACCCAGAACTAGAGTTTCAGAGATGGGCATCCTCTTTAAACTCACATTATCTTTCTTTTGCTAATTTATTTTATTTTATTTTTCCATAAGTTATTAGGGTACAGGTGGTATTTGGTTATATGAGTAAGTTCTTTAGTGGTGATTTGTGAGATTATGGGGTACCCATCACCCAAGCAGTATACATTGCACCATATTTGAGTCTTTTATCCCTAGTCTCCCTCCCACTCTTCCCCCCAAGCCCCCAAAGTCCATTGTATCATTCTTATGCCTTTGCATCCTCATAGCTTATATCCCCCACATATCAGTGAGAACTTACAGTGTTTGGTTTTCCATTCCTGAGTTACATCACTTAGAATAATAGTCTCCAATCTCATCCAGGTCCCTGCAAATGCTGTTAATTCATTCCTTTTTATGGCTGCATAGTATTCCATTGCATATATATACCACAGTTTCTGTCTGTTTTTCTTTTTTTTCTTTTTTTTTTTTAGATTGAATCTCGCACTATTGTCTGGGCTGGAGTGCAGTGTGCAGTGGTGTGATCTCAGCTCATGGCAACCTCCACCTCCCAGGTTCAAGAGATTCTCCTGCCTCAGCCTCCCAAGTGGCTGGGATTACAGGTGCCCACCACCACCATGCCAGCTAATTTTTTTTCTTTTCTTTTTTTTGTATTTTTAGTGGAGACAGGATTTCACTATGTTGACAAGGCTGGTCTCGAACTCCTGACCTCGTGATCTGCCCGCCTCAGTCTCCCAAAGTGCTGGGATTATAGGTGTGAACCACCACACCTGGCCATACTACAGTTTCTTTATCCACTCATTGATTATTGGGCATTTGGGTTGGTGCCATGATTTCACAATTGTGAACTGTGCTGCTATAAATATGCATGTGCAAGTATCTTTTTTGAATAATGACTTCTTTTCCTCTGGGTGGATTTCCAGTAGTGGGATTGCTGGATCAAATGATAATTCTACTTTTAGTTCTTTAAGGAATGTCCACACTGTTTTCCATAGTGGTTGTACTAGTTTACATTCCCCCCAGCAGTGTTGAAGTGTTCCCTCTTCACCACATCCACGCCAACATCTACTGTTTTTTTTTTATTACGGCCATTCTTGCAGGAGTGAGGTGGTATCACATTGTGGTTTTGGTTTGCATTTTCCTGATCATTAGTGATGTTAAGCATTTTTTCATGTTTGTTGGCCATTTGTATGTCTTCTTTTGAGAACTGTCTATTCATGTCTTTAGCCCACTTTTTGATGGAACTTTTTTTTCTTACTGATTTGAGTTCATTGTAGATTCTGGATATTATTCCTTTGGTCAGACGTATAGATTGTGAAAATTTTCTCCCACTCTGTGGGTTGTCTGTTTACTCTGCTGACTTCCTTTTGCTATACAAAAGCTCTTTAGTTTAATTAGGTCCCAGCTATTTATCTTTGTTTTTATTGCATTTGCTTTTGGGTTCTTGGTCATGAAATCCTTGCCTAAGCCAATGTCTAGAAGGGTTTTTCCAATGTTATGTTCTGGATTTTTATAGTTTCATGTCTTAGGTTTAAGCCCTTAATTCATCTTGAGTTGATTTCTGTATAAGGTAAGAGATGAAGATCCAGTTTCATTCTCCTACATGTGGCTAGCCAATTATCCCAGCACCATTTGTTGAAAAGGGAAAGGTCCCCACTTTATGTTATTGTTTGGTTTATCAAAGATCATTTGGCTGTAAGTATTTGGGTTTATTTCTGGGTTCTCTATTCTGTTCCATTGGTCTATGTGCCTACTTTTATACCACTACCTCACTGTTTTGGTGACTATGGCCTTACAGTATGGTTTGAAATCAGGTAGTGTGATACCTCCAGATTTGTTCTTTTTGCTTAGTCTCAATTTGGCTATACTGGCTCTCTTTTGGTGCCACATGAATTTTAGAATTGTTTTTTCTAATTCTGTGAAGAATGATGGTGGTATTCTGATGGGGATTACATTGAATTTGTAGATTGCTTTTGGCAGTATGGTCATTTTCACAATATTGATTCTACCAATCCATGAGCATGGGATGTGTTTCCATTTGTTTGTGTCATCTAGGATTTCTTTCAGCAGTGTTTTGTGGTTTTCCTGGTAGAGGTCTTTCGACTCCTTTGTTACGTATATTCCTAAGTATTTTATTTTATTTTTGCAACTATTGTAAAAGGGGTTGCATTCTTGATTTGATTCTCTGCTTGGTCACTGTTGGTGTATAGTATAGAATAAGATTAATTCGTGTACATTAATCTTGTATCCAGAAACTTTGCTGAGTTCTTTTATCAGTTCTAGAAGCTTTCTAGAGGAGTCCTTAGGGTTTTCAAGGTAAACAATCATATTGTCAACAAACAGTGACAGTTTGACTTCCTCTTTACTGATTTGGATGCCCTTTATTTCTTTCTCTTGTCTGATTGCTCTGGCTAGGACTTAAAGTACTACGTTGAAGAAGAGTGGTGAGAGTGGGTATCCTTGTCTTGTTCCAGTTCTCAGGAGGAATATTTTCGTCTTTTCCCTATTCAGTATTATGCTGGCTGTGAGTTTGTCATAGATGGCTTTTATTACATTAAGATATGTCCCTGGTATGCTGATTTTGCTGAGGGTTTTAATCATAAAGAGATGCTGGATTTTGTCAAATGCTTTTTCTGCTCTATTGAGATGATCATGTAATTTTTATTTTTAATTCTGTTTGTGTGATATATCACATTTATTGACTTGCATATGTTAAACCATCCCTGCCTCCCTGGTGTGAAACCCACTTGATCATGGTGAATGATCTTTCTGATATGTTGTTGGATTTAGTTAGCTAGTATTTTGTTAAGGATTTTAGCATCTATGTTCATCAAGGAAGTGGTCTGTAGTTTTCTTTTTTGGTTATGTCCTTTCCTGATTTTAGTATTAGTGTGGTGCTGACTTTATAGAATGAATTAGGGAGGGTTCCTTCTTTCTCTATCTTGTGGAATAGTATCAAAAGGATTGGTACCAATTCTCTGACTGTCTGGTAGAATTCTGCTGTGAATCCAACTGGTCCTGGACTTTTTTTTGTTGGTAATTTTTAAATTAGCATTTCAATCTCACTGCTTGTTATTGGCCTGTTCAGGGTATCTAATTCTTCCTGATTTAAGCTAGGAGGGTTGTATTTTTCTAGGAATTTATCCATCTTTTCTAGGTTTTCTAGTTTATGTGCATAAAGATGTCCACAGTAGCCTTGAATGATCTTTTGTATTTCAGTGTTGTCAGTTGTAATATCTCCTGTTTCATTTCTTAGTGAGGTTATTAGGATTTTTCTCTCTTCTTTTCTTGGTTAATCTTGCTAATGGTCTATCAATTTTATTTATCTTTTCAAATAACCAATTTTTTGTTTCATTTCCCTTTTGTATTTTGTTTGTTTCAATTTAATTTAGCTCTTCTCTGATCTTGGTTATTTCCTTTTTTTTTGCTGGGTTTAGGTTTGTTCTGGTTTCTGTAGTTCCTTGAGATGTGACCCTAGATTGTCTGTTTGTGCTCTTTCAGAGTTTTTGATGTAGGCATTTAGGCCTAAAAACTTTCTTCTCAGCACTACCTTTGCTGTATCCCAGAGGCTTTGATAAGTTGTATCATTATTGTCATTCAGTTTGAATAATTTTTTAATTTCCATCTTAATTTCATTTTTGACCCAATGCTCATTCAGGAGTAGGTTATTTAATTTCCATGTATTTGCATGTTTTTTTTTTTTTTTTTTTTTTTGGAGTTTAATTCCAGTTTTATTCCACTGTGGTCTGAGAGCGTGCATGATATAATTTCAATTTTCTTAAATTTATTGAGGCTCATTTTATGACTTATCGTATGGTTAATCTTGGAGAAAGTTCCATGCACTGTTGAATAGAATGTGTATCCTGCTTAGGATTATAATATTTTCCTGTTGGACAAGGCCTTTTACCTTTATATACCATCCATCTTTGTCTCCTTTAACCACTGTTGCTTTTAAGTTTGTTTTGTCTGATATGAAATAGCTACCTCTGCTTGCTTTTGATGTCCATTTGCATGAAATGTCTTTTTTCCACCCCTTTACTTTAAGTTTACATGAGTTTTTTATGTGTTAGATGAGTCTCCTGAAGGCAGCAGATAGTTGGTTGGTGAGTTCTCATCGATTCTGTGGTTCTGTATCTTTTAAATGAGATTTAGGCCATTTACATTCAATATTAGTATTGAAATGTGAGGTACCATTGCTTTCTTTTTTTTTTTTTCTTATTATACTTTAAGTTCTAGTGTACATGTGCACAACGTGCAGGTTTGTTACATATGTATACATGGGCCATGTTGGTGTGCTTCATCCATTAACTCGTCATTTACATTAGGTATATCTCCTAATGCTATCCCTCCCTCTTACCCCCTCCCCACAATAAGACTCGGTGTGTGATGTTCCCTTTCCTGTGTCCAGGTGATCTCATTGTTCAATTCCCACCTATGAGTGAAAACATGCGGTATTTGGTTTTCTGTTCTTGCGCTAGTTTGCTGAGAATGATGGTTTCCAGCTACATCCATGTCCCTACAAAGGACATGAACTCATCCTTTTTTATGGCTGCATAGTATTCCATGGTGTATATGTGCCACATTTCCCTAATCCAGTCTGTTACTGATGGACATTTGGGTTGATTCCAAGTCTTTGCTATTGTGAATAGTGCCGCAATAAACATACGTGTGCATGTGTCTTTATAGCAGCATCACTTACAATCTTTTGGGTATATACCTAGTAATGGGATGGCTGAGTCAAATGGTATTTCTAGTTCTAGATCCTTGAGGAATCGCCATACTGTTTTCCACAATGGTTGAACTAGTTTATAGTCCCACCAACAGTGTAAAAGTGTTCCTATTTCTCCACATTCTCTTCAGCACCTGTTGTTTCCTGATTTTTTAATGATTGCCATTCTAACTGGTGTGAGGTGGTATCTCATTGTGGTTTTGATTTGCATTTCTCTGATGGCGAGTGATGATGAGCATCTATTCGTGTGTCTGTTGGCTGTATGAATGTCTTCTTTTGAGAAGTGTCTGTTCATATCCTTTGCCCACTTGTTGATGGTTTTTTTTTTTTTCTTGTAAATTTGATTGAGTTCTTTATAGGTTCTGGATATTAGCCCTTTGTCAGATAAGTAGATTGCAAAAATTTTCTCCCATTCTGTAGGTTGCCTGTTCACTCTGATGGTAGTTTCTTTTGCTGTGCAGAAGCTTGTTAGTTTAACTAGATCCCGTTTGTCAATTTTTGCTTTTGTTGCTATTACTTTTGGTGTTTTAGACTTGAAGTCCTTGCCCATGCCTATGTCCTGAATGGTATTGCCTGGTTTTCTTCTAGGGTTTTTATGGTTTTAGGTCTAACATTTAAGTCTTTAATCCATCTTGAATTAATTTTCATATAAGGAGTGAGGAAAAGATCCAGTTTCAGCTTTCTACTTATGGCTAGCCAATTTTCCCAGCACCATTTATTAAATAGGGAATCCTTTCCCCATTTCTTGTTTTTGTCAGGTTTGTCAAAGATCAGATGGCTGTAGATGTGTGGTATTATTTCTGAGGGCTCTGTTCTGTTCCATTGGCCTATATCTCTGTTTTGGTATCAGTCCCATGCTGTTTTGGTTACTGTAGCCTTGTAGTATAGTTTGAAATCAGGTAACATGATGCCTCCAGCTTTGTTCTTTTGACTTAGGATTGTCTTGGCAATGCGGGGTCTTTTTTGGTTCCGTATGAACTTTAAAGTCGTTTTTTTCCAAATCTGTGAAGAAAGTCACTGGTAGTTTAAGGGGGATGGCATTGAATCTATAAATTACCTTGGGCAGTATGGCCATTTTCACAATATTGATTCTTCCTATCCATGAGCATGGTATGTTTTTCCATTTGTTTGTGTCCTCTTTTATTTCACTGAGCAGTGGTTTGTAGTTCTCCTTGAAGAGGTCTTTTACATCCCTTATAAGCTGGATTCCTAGGTATTTTATTCTCTTTGAAGCAATTGTGAATGGAAGTTCATTCATGATTTGGTTCTCTGTCTGTTACTGGTGTATAAGAATGCTTGTGATTTTTACACATTGATTTTGTATCCTGAGACTTTGCTGAAGTTGCTTATCAGCTTAAGGAGATTTTGGGCTGAGACAATGGGGTTTTTAAAATATACAATCACGTCATCTGCAAACAGGGACAATTTGACTTCTTCTTTTCCTAACTGAATACCCTTTATTTCTTTCTCTTGCCTGATTGCCCTAGCCAAAACTTCCAACACTATGTTGAATAGGAGTGGTGAGAGAGGGCATCCCTGTCTTGTGCCAGTTTTCAAAGGGAATGCTTCCAGTCTTTGCCCATTCATATGATATTGGCTGTGGGTTTGTCAAAAATAGCTCTTATTATTTTGAGATATGTTCCATCAGTACCGAATTTATTGAGAGTTTTTAGCATGAAGGGTTGTTGAATTTTGTCAAAGGCCTTTTCTGCATCTATTGAGATAATAATGTGGTTTTTGTCTTTGGTTCTATTTATATGCTGGATTACATTTATTGATTTGCGCATGTTGAACCAGCATTGCATCCCAGGGATGAAGCCCACTTGATCATGGTGGATAAGCTTTTTGATGTGCTGCTGGATAACGTTTGCTAGTATTTTATTGAGGATTCTTGCATCAATGTTCATCAGGGATATTGGTCTAAAATTCTGTTTTTTTGTTGTATCTCTGTCAGGCTTTGGTATCAGGATGATGTTGGCCTCCTAAAATGAGTTAGGGAGGATTCCCTCTTTTTCTATTGATTGGAATAGTTTCAGAAGGAATGGTACCAGCTCCTCCTTGTACCTCTGGTAGAATTCGGCTATGAATCCGTCTGCTCCTGGACTTTTTTTGGTTGTTAGGCTATTAATGATTGCTTCAATTTCAGAGCTTGCAATTGGTCTATTCAGGGATTCAACTTATTCCTGGTTTAGTCTTGGGAGAGTGTAAGTGTTCAGGAAATTATCCATTTCTTCTAGGTTTTCTAGCTTATTTGCATATAGGTGTTTATAGTATTCTCTGATGGTAGTTTGTATTTCTGTGTGGTCGGTGGTGATATCCCCTTTATCACTTTTTATTGCATCTATTTGATTCTTCTCTCTTTTCTTCTTTATTAGTCTTGCTAGCAGTCTATCAATTTTGTTGATCTTTTCAAAAAACCAGCTCCTGGATTCATTGATTTTTTTTGGAGGGTTTTTTGTGTCTCTATCTCCTTCAGTTCTGCTCTGATCTTAGTTATTTCTTGCCTTCTGCTAGCTTTTGAATGTGCTTGCTCTTGCTTCTCTAGTTCTTTTAATTGTGATGTTAGGGTGTCAATTTTAGATCTGTCCTGCCTTCTCTTGTGGGCATTTAGTGCTATAAATTTCCCTCTACACACTGCTTTAAATGTGTCCCAGAGATTCTAGTATGTTGTGGTCTTTGTTCTCATTGGTTTCAAAGAACATCTTTATTTCTGCCTTCATTTCGTTATGTACCCAGTAGTCATTCAGGAGCAGGTTGTTCAGTTTCCGTGTAGTTTAGTGGTTTTGATTGAGTTTCTTAGTCCTGAGTTCTAGTTTGATTGCATTGTGATCTGAGAGACAGTTTGTTATAATTTCTGTTCTTGTATATTTGCTGAGGAGTGCTTTACTTCCAATTATGTGGTCAATTTTGGAATAAGTGCAATGTGGTGCTGGGAAGAATGTATATTCTGTTGATTTGGGGTGGAGAGTGCTGTAGATGTCTATTAGTTCCACTTGGTGCAGAGTTGAGTTCAATTCCTGGATATCCTTGTTAACTTTCTGTCTCGTTGATCTGTCTAATGTTGACAGTGTGGTGTGAAAGTCTCCTATTATTATTGTATGGGAGTCTAAGTCTCTTTGTGAGTCTCTAAGGACATGCTTTATGAATCTGGGTGCTCTTGTACTGGGTGCATATATATTTAGGATAGTTAGCTCTTCCTGATGAATTGATTCCTTTACCATTATGTAATGGCCTTCTTTGTCTCTTTTGATCTTTGTTGGTTTAAAGTCTGTTTTATCAGAGACTAGGATTGCAACCCCTGCTTTTTTTTGTTTTCCATTTGCTTGGTAGATCTTCCTCCATCCCTTTATTTTGAGGCTATGTGTGTCTCTGCATGTGAGATGGGTCTCCTGAATACAGCAAACTGATGGATCTTGACTCTTTATCCAATTTGCCAGTCTGTGTCTTGTAATTGGACCATTTAGTCCATTTACACTTAAGGTTAATATTGTTATGTGTGAACTTGATCCTGTCGTTACGATATTAGCTGGTTATTTTGCTTGTTGGTTGATGCAGTTTCTTCCTAGCATCGATGGAGTTTACATTTCAACATGTTTTTGCAATGGCTGGTGTCTGTTGTTCCTTTCCATGTTTTGTGCTTCTTTCAGGATCTGTTGTATGGCAGGCCTGGTGGTGACAAAATCTCTAAATATTTGCTTGTTTGTAAAGGATTTTATTTGTTCTTCACTTATGAAACTTAGTTTGGCTGGATATGAAATTCTGGGTTGAAAATTCTTTTCTTTAAGAATGTTGAATATTGGCCCCCACTCTCTTCTGACTTGGAGAGTTTCTGCCGAGAGATCTGCTGTTAGTCTGATGGGCTTCCCTTTGTGGGTAAGTCGACCTTTCTCTCTGGCTGCCCTTAACATTTTTTCCTTCATTTCAACTTTGGTGAATCTGACAATTATGTGTCTTGGAGTTGCCCTTCTTAAGGAGTATCTTTGTGGCATTCTCTGTATTTCCTGAATTTGAATGTTGGCCTGCCTTACTAGGTTGGGGAAGTTCTCCTGGATGATATCCTGCAGAATGTTTTCCAACTTGGTTCCATTTTCCCCATCACTTTCAGGCACACCAATCAGATGTAGATTTGGTCTTTTCACATAATCCCATATTTCTTGGAGGCTTTGTTCATTTCTTTTTACTCTTTTTTCTCTACACTTCTTTTCTCTCTTCATTTCATTCATTTGATTTTCAATTGCTGATACTCTTTCTTCCAGTTGATGGAGTTGGTTACTGAAGCTTGTGCATTTGTCACATAGTAGCCTGCCTACAGAGGCAGGCCGGCCTCCTTGAGCTGTGGTGGGCTCCACCCAGTTTGAGCTTCATGGAGGCTTTGTTTACCTACTTAAGCCTCAGCAATGGCGGGTGCCCCTCCCCGAGCCTCGCTGCTGCCTTGCAGTTAGATCTCAGACTGCTGTGCTAGCAATGAGGGAGGCTCTGTGGGTGTGGGACCCTGTGGGCCAGGTGTGGGATATAACCTCCTGGTGTGACGTTTGCTAAGACCCTTGGTAAAGCCCAGTATTAGGGTGGGATTTACCCGATTTTCCAGGTGTTGTGTATCTCAATTTCATTTTGCTAGGAAAAGGAATTCCCTTCCCCTTTGTGCTTCCCAGGTGAGGTGATGCCTTACCCTGCTTCAGCTCTCACTGGTCGGGCTGCACCCGTGGACCAGTGCCAACTGTCCGACACGCCCCAGTGAGATGAACCTGGTACCTCAGTTGAAAATGCAGAAATCACCTGTCTTCTGTGTCGCTCATGCTGGGAATTGGAGGCTGGAGCTGTTCCTATTTGGCCATCTTGGGCGTGCCCCTCAGTACCATTGGTTTCGTTGTGCTCCTTGTTGCCTATGTACTTTGTTTTTTTGTTTGTTTGTTTTTGCTTTTTAACTTGTATTTTTGTTTTATAGGTCCTGTGTGATTTATGGTTTAAAGAAGTTACGTTTTGATGTGTTTCCAGGATTTCCTTCAAGATTTAGAGGTACTTTTAGCAGTTCTTATAGTGGTGATTTGGTAATGGCGAATTCTCTCAGCGTTTTGTTTGTGTGAAGATGACTGTATCTTTCCTTCATATATGATGCTTAGTTTCACTGGATACAAAATTCTTGGCTGATATTTGTTTTGTTTGAGGAGGCTGAAGATAGGTCCCCAGTCCCTTCTAGCTTGTAGGGTTTCTGCTGAGAAATCTGCTGTTAATCTGATAGGTGTTCCTTCATAAGTTACCTGGTGCTTCTGTCTCACAGCTCTTGAGATTCTTTCCTTCTTCCTAACTTTGGATAACCTGATGACAATGTGCCTAGGTGAAGATCTTTTTGTGATGAATTTCCCAGGTGTTCTTTGTGCTTCTTATATTTGGTTTTCTAGGTTACTTGCAAGGCCAGGGAAGTTTTCCTTGATTATTCTCCCAAATATGTTTTTCAGCCTTTTAGAATTCTCTTCTTCCTCAGAGGAAGAATAATACACCAATTATTCTTAGGTTTGGTCATTTAACACAATCCCAGACTTTTGGAATGCTTTGTTCATATTTTCTTATTAGTTTTTCTTTGTCTTTGTTGGATTGGGTTAATTTGAAGACCTTGTCTTTGAGCTCTGAATTTTTTCTTCTACTTGTTCAACTCTATTGCTGAGACTTTCCAGGGAATTTTGCATTTTTAAAACTGTGTCCAAGGTTTCCTGAATTTTTCATTGTTTGTCCTTTAAGCTATCTATTTCCATGAATATTTCACCCTTCCCTTCTTGTATCATGTTTTGGATTTCCTTGCATTGGGCTTTGCCTTTCTCTGGTCCCTCCCTGATTAGCTTAATAACTAACACCCTGAATTCTTTTTCAGGTAAATCAGGGATTTTTTCTTGGTTTGGATCCATTGCTGGTGAACTAGTGTAATTTTTGGGGGGTGGTGAAGAGCCTCGTTTTGTCATATTATGAGGATTGTTTTTCTGGTTCCTTCTCATTTGGGTAGCCTCTGTCAGAGGGAAGGTCTAGGGCTGAAGACTGTTGTTCAGATTTTTTTGTTCCACGGGATGTTCCCTTGTTGTAGTTCTCTCCCCCTTTTCCTGTGGATGTGGCTTCCTGTGAGCCAAACTGCAGTGATTGTTGTCTCTCTTCTAGGTCTAGCCACTTAGCGAGTCTACCCAGCCACAGGCTGGTACTGGGGTTGTCTGCACAGAGTCCTGTGACGTGAACTGTCTATGGGTCTCTCAGCCACAGATACAGCACCTGTTCCAGTGGAGGAGGCGGAGGGTGCAATGTGCAATGGACTCTGTGAAAGTCCTTAGGTTTGGTGGTTTAATATTCTATTTTAGTGCTGACTGGCCTCCTGCCAGGTGGTGGTGTTTTGCAGAAACCATCAGCTGCAGTAGTATGGAGAGGGATGGGCGGTGGGCGGGGCCCTAGAACTCCCAAGATTATGTGCCCTTTGTCTTCCACTACCAGGGTGGATAGGGAAGGACCATCAGGGTAGGGTTAGGTGTGTCTGAGTGCAGCCTCTCCTTGGGCAGGTCTTGCTGCTGCTGCTGCTGCTATGGGGGATGGGGGTGATATTTCCAGGTCACTGGAGTTGTGTACCTAGGAGGATTATGGTTGCCTCTGCTGAGTCATGCAGGTCGTCAGGAAAATGGGGGAAAGTCGGCAGTCATAGGCTTCACCTAGCTCCCCCACATAAATTGAAAGGCTGGTCTCACTCCCATTGTGCCTGCCTCAACAACCTCGAGTCTGTTTCCAGGCAGAGGGCAAGACGGGCTTGAAAATTTGCCCGAGGCTATATGCCTCCCAGCTGTGAAAGAAAAGGGCTCTAGTTCTTCCTCAGCCTGTGAAGTCTGCACACTGAATTCTCACCCTCCCCCCTAGTTCTGGCCAGGAGGCTTCTCACCCTGTTCAAATTGTTACAAAGTTCAGCTAGAGTTTTCCTTCTCCCTGTGGAGTTTTACCCCTGCTCCTCTGGCCACCCTCCTGTTGGATCCCTGTGGTGCCAGGCAGGAATAGGTTGCCTGGGGACCCAGCAAGCTCCCAGGGCCTTTCTGCTGCTTCCTCTATGTCTGTTTTTTGCTCAGCTCTCTAACTTGACTCTGCTCTAGGTGAAGTCGGAAACTTCTCTCAGAAATAGACCTTCAGCTTCTCCAGTGGGGTGTGTGTTCAGGAGAGGAGGGTCTGGCTTTCCCACTTCTGCAGTTGTGGCACTCACAGTATTTGGGGTGTCTCCCGGGTCCTGCAGGAATACTCTGCTTCCTTCAGAGGGTCTGTAGGTCCTCTCAGGATTGCTGGTTTGTTCTTGCAGTTGATCTGCAGTTAAAATTCACAATGCAAGCCTCTGCATACTATATAGTCCTGCCTCCCGTCCACCATGATGCCCTGAATCCCCTCACATCATCTTTCAAAAACAGTACAATAATATGGTTTTTTGTAGCTTTAAATCTCAAAAATATAAAAAACAGAGGATGGGTTCGCTCAATGCCAACAATATGGAACGCATCTTTTCAGAGGTTATGTAAGAACATAAGGGGTAAGAAACAAAATAATTATGCCATGTGTAAAACTAGAAAGCTGGGATTGGCCCAGATCTCAGGGGCAGCTGTGAAAAAAAACAAAAGATGCTAGTCAAATGCAAAGAGAAAATCACTAGTTCTGGGGAGACTTTAAGTACAGGAATGTCACACAAAAATTAAGCAAAAGACCTATTTACCTTTGTTAAAATTCAAGGTAAATAGATCTCCAACATACAGAAGATCCTAAGTATAACAAACCAACTGTTAGTTTTTGTATGCTTGGTGGTGGTGGTGGTTTTGGTTGCAAGTGTGGGGGTCAAAGGAGTGCTCACCTTGGCCCTCTGAAGTTTTATTGAAAAACCAAATCGCAAAAGACATTAATGGGAGAAAAGGCATACAAATTTATTTAGCATGTATATATGAGAGCCTTCAGACCCAAAGGCACAGGAGAAATTGTTCATTTTTATGCTTAAGTTCACCGGACTATGGACAGCCACACAGAAATACAAGTGGATAAGAAAGGTACGATCTAATGCTAACAACCGAGTTGGGAAAACCCAACAAGGCCTGTCTGTCTAGATTCTTCTTGACCTCACTGTGTTGCACTCCTTCCCTCTGGGTATAGGGCAGGACCCTCTCTGGAATGGAGGTCTTATGACCTACAGTTAAACAAGTAGGTCAGAGAATTTCTCTATGGCCAGTTTTTACTCAGAAAAGGAGAGGAGGAAGTTAGAATAATATTTTTAGGTTTAATGGCTAGCTTTAGGGGAAAACGGTTCTGGTTTCTATGACTGCCTTGGGGAAGATAGAGTCTCACTTTTATGGTGAACCTCAGGGAAGAATGAGACTGACAGACCAGAGGGGAGAAAAGGTCAGAGAAAAAACTTGGACTTCTGACGTCTTCATTTGGAGATGTTGCTGTTTGAGCCCCAATATAAGTTCTGGCTAAAAAAAAATTCACCAGTTTATATAAAGGGAAGCTGAGAGATTAACAATTCTCAAGTATCAATGAGACCAATGCTGACTCTTCAGGGCTTTGTCTTACCTTCCACATGCTCTCACATGCTTTTCTGAGTGTGGGCTTCCTTCTCAGGAAAGCTCTCCCTACCTGGTAGAAGACAGGGGCACTGGCAATATGTATATGAAGAAGACATAATCTGTATTCTTGTTTTCATTTAATAAAAATTAAGTCCATTTCCAGAGAATTCTATCTCTATTTTCTTTACTTAGACAACTATTCCTATTTCTTTTCCTTTTTTTTTTTTTTTTTTTGGCCTATTTTCATTCTCTTTCTACATGTGACCATTGTAGTAAATTCCAGAGTATACAGAATTTTTTACCTTTTCACTTTATGTGATTTTATTTGCACTTGCCCAATAATATAATCTTTGTATTTTTATATAGCTGCCTAATTGCCCATTGATTCAACCTACATTTTTAAAGCACAGTTTTCATTTAGAAATTCTGTGTTAGCTTATGGTGAAAGAGCTCAAATCCTAAACAGGGTATCCTGCATTATCATCACAGGAAAAGGAAGTGCTAGGTCATCTAGAAACCTGCCCTTGGTTTGCTTCAGAGCACTTCTCTGTTGACTTCTAGAACATTTACTGATAACCTACTATATGACATTAGGTACTGTGCTAGGTGCTTGATAGATATGTGGATAGATAGATTCATATATATGTATATACCCATATATATAAATAAATACGTATATATCCATTTTTTTTGCCTAAAATTTAAAATTTACATCTTGACATAATTTCAGATATGTCAACCAAAAGCCCACCATGATGCCTGAACAGAAAGAAGAGTTTTATTAGTGATACCAGTTTGCAGACTGAGAAAGGACAGTCTTTGGTGTATACCGAAGGTGCTCTCTTCAAAGAGTGAAAAGGCAGGTTGGTTTTATGCCTCACAGGATCTGTATTACACAATAGAGTCACACATGTTCAGCAGGTTTAGGGGAAAAGCTATACATATTTATGAGGGGAGTTGAGTCTCATATAATGGGCAAACATGTGTGTAACATATATCTCATGTTTACTTTGGGGAGGGGTTTTAGCATTATAATTAGGTGGAATTGGCTCTTTACACCAAAAGGTAAACTATAGAACACAAAGATACTTTGTACGCAGTCTCTATAAACTGGCTGAAGCTGGCTTAAGGTCTGCAGTTGCTTATTAGGAAAGAATGTTTGTAAGGCAGATTCTCTGTCCAATCAGCATTGCAGTGGTCTGGGTGGCAAATCAGAGTTAGGAGGGGTCTGATAATTTTCCTGGTAGCTCCTATTATTAGGGAGTTTAGCAAGAGTGAAGGTTTTTTTTTGTTTTGTTTTGTTTTGTTTTTGTAGCCATAGGGATTTAGGAAGTTGCCATGCCAGCCAAGCTCTGAACCCTCAACCTGTAGGTAACTTTTGTTTCCTTAACCATAGGGTCTATCTTAGTTGATAAAGGGGCATCTATTTTGGTCGGTCAGATCACAGATCTTTGTTGCAGTAACCATACAAAAAATGCCACATGTCTTTTACATTCTCAGATTCCTCAAACATTAACATTTTATTGTCATTTTCTCTTTGAGCATTTCAGACACGATGCTCCATCATTTTTAAACACCTCGTCTTATATTTCCTAAAAACAAAGACATCTTCTTTTACATAACCATTGAATAATGATCAAAATCAGTAATTAACATTAATGCAAAAGTATTGTCTAATCTATAGATTATATACACATCCTTTTGCCAGTGGTCCTGAAATAATGTCTATTATAACAAAACAAAGTCTCGATTAGATGTTGTATTCAATTTTTACAACATGGAATAGGGATGGTCTTTGAACGGTTTGAAGGCAATGGTAATCATAAGACGTGTGGATTGGCTCACTTTTGTTAAGGGCTCATTAAGATCGCCCCCCACCCCCTAACCTTTTTTGTAAGTGACAGGTTCAAGTTACCAACTTCCAAGGCAGGCCATGAAATATGGAAAGTCTCTAAGGTAGTATTTAAAGAGATGCTTGTCTTCTGTATCCCTAGAGCAAACTGTGCTGATTATGAGACCCAGGATTGACCTTTAAGGTAACATAGCTGCAAAGGAAATGCACTCCCTTGACAAGTCTTCTATGCCAGCAAGGCCCTGGTAGGGAAAGAATGGAATCCTGAGACCTGTAGTGGTAGGATTTAGGTGGAAAAGCCTGAGAAATTTCCACTCTCAGATTCTTCTGAACTCTGTTGGAACAAGTAGCTCCTTCTGCTTTGCTGGAACAGAACAGCCTCCCCTTGTGTGGAGACCCTGCAAATACTTCAGATAAGGAATAGCATATACCTAAACAAGGAATGGTAAACCTGGCTAATATTTACCTGAAGGAAAAGGGGATACAGGCATGGGAGTAGGTCTTGAAAGTGTTAGGCCAAGGAGGGGAGAATATAAAGGTGGACAGGAGAGAACATATTGACTCTGGAAAACACTTGGAGTTTCATGATATGGCAAGGACACGTGGAGCTGGACCTAATATACTGCTGGGATGGTTCCCTGGAGCCTGGACAGGATGAGGGCCTATAGCAAATGAGGGAGAGATTATAGAATAACCTTGACTGCCTAGAGAAAGGTGTCAGAAGGATCCAGGATGTTAGAATGTTAGAGTAAATTTGTAATATATGACCTGAGAACCCATCATGTGACCAAATATTCCTTCTAAGTGTTCAGAGGACATACCCATCTCCAGGGAAGTAAGAAACACACTGGTAAGGGTGCCATTGGCATCCATGGGAAGTTCCGTGGTGGCCATCCACTGTAGTTGACAATCAGAGATGATATTATGGAACTGGACTCCCTAATATCAACTGGGTTGATAAGAATCCAAAATCGCAAAGGCCGGATGGTAGTGCTTGACTGACAGAAGGAAACAGTATATAATTATAATAATGGGCTGCAAGGCCAGAGTGGCAGCCAGAATGCCTTCACCCACAGGGCTCTGTGATAGTGACTAATAAGACCATAGCGTTTCTTGGGGCAAGTTAAATGAGCATCAGCTAGCGTATTACTTGACCTGTACACATAAAAAGAAAACACCGACAGCTGGTGAGCAGAAGGCTGATGTCAGCTGTCTCATTGGAAAATTGCAGCCCCTCAGCCAGTTTACAGACTAAGGGACTTCTCAGAACCAGAACTCATCACCTGAAAGGAAAGCTGAGTAAAGGCCCTGCAATAATAGCACAAAGTATATTCACTACATACTTCCCCATTCATTCCACAAAAGGACACACATCCACGCTATGGTTTGCATGTTTGTCCCCTCCAAACCTCTTGTTGAAATTTGATCACCAATGTTGGAGATAGGGCCTATTTGGAAGGTGTTTGGGTCAGGGGGGTGGATCCCTCATGAATACATTAATGTCGTCCCTCAGGGATGAGTGAGTTACCACTCCATTAATTCCTGCCAGAGCTGGGTTTTAAAAAGAGCCTGGCACATCTTCCCTCTTCCTTGCTTTCTCTCTCTCCATGTGATCTCTGAACATACAGGCTTCCCTTCCCTTCCCACCACGAGTTGAAGCAACCTCAGGCCCTCACCATATGCAGATGCTGGTACCATGTTTCTTGTACAGTCTGTAGAACTGTGAGCCAAATAAATCTCTTTTCTTCATAAATTACCCAGCCCTCAGGTATTACTTTACAGCAACACAGACTAAGACAACCTATTTATGGAGAAACTATATGTATTAGTCTGTTGTCACACTGCTATAAAGAAATGCCTGAGACTGAGTAATTTATAAATGAAAGAGGTTTAATTGACTTGCACTTCCTCATGGCTGGGGAGGCCTCAGGAAACCTACAATCATGGTGGAAGGTGAAGGGGAAGCAGACACCTTCTTCACAAGGCAGCAGGAGGGAGACAGAGAACGCAGGATAAACTACCATTTATAAAACCATCTGATCTCATGAGAATTCAGTCACTATTATGAGAACATCACAGGGAAAACCACCCCCGTGAGCCAATCACCTCCGACATGATCCCTCCTTTGACACCTGGTGATTACAATCTGGATTACAATTCAAGATGAGATTTGGGTGGCGACACAGAGCCAAACCATATCACTGCACATTGAAAAAAAAGGGGGGGCTGGGCATGGTGACACACACTTATAATCCCAGCACTTTAATAGACTGAGGCAGGAGGATTGCTTAAACCCAGTGATTCGAGACCAGCCTGGACAACATAGCAAAAACACATCTTTGCAAAAAATACAAAAATTAGTTGAGTCTGGTGGTGCATGCCTGTGGTCCCAGCTACTTGGGAGGCTAGAGGGGAGGATTGATTGACCTGGGTAGGTAGAGGTTGTGATGGGTAAGCTGTGATTGTGCCGCTGCACTCCAGCCTGGGAGACAGTGAGACCCTGTCTCAAACAAAAAAAAAAAAAAAAAAAGGAAAAAAAAATGGTAAAGAAAAGAAAAATAAAGGGAACCATTCAGACATTTCGAGGCTGGTTGCATAATAAGTTCTGAGCTAATGTTAATACCAGGAAGCTAGAAACATGCTTCTAAGTCGAGTGGGCACAAAGAACAGATGGTCCAGGTTCATTTCACTATGGTCTAACAGAGTCACAGACACACCCTCTGCTTATATCCCTAGTTTCCCAAGTGAACAATTGGAATGGCTATATTAACAACTGGAAGAACCCTCACCTTGGTTTCCTGACGTGTAGTGAGAGTTATTATGATAGGAACAACCAGGGTAAGTCCCTGAAACTGCACACTCTCACTGGCTAAGACAGTGAATTAGAAGGAATACAACTTCCTGAGAGGAAATACAAAGATTAGTGTCACCTTCAAAGACTCAATAGATGTGGACATGTTGGTTCAATTTGCCTATTTAGCCTGTTTGGCTAGTGCAAAAACCAGATGCTTCATAGGAAATAATGGTGGACTATTGTAAGCTTTATCTAAAAACAGCCCCAATCATAGGTGCTATGTGGGGGATTGTATATTTACTAGAACGTGACAACAGTATTTGGTGCCTGATATGTGGTTATTGCTCTAGTGAATAGGTTTCTCTCAATCCCTATGAATAAAAAGGAGCAAAATAAGTTACCTTTTGGCCGGGCGTGGTGGCTCACACCTGTAATCCCAGCACTTTGGGAGGCTGAGGCAGGCAGATCACAAGATCAGGAGATTGAGACCAACCTGGCCAACACGGTGAAACCTCGTCTCTACTACAAATACAAAAAATTAGCCGGGCGTGGTGGCGGGCGTCTGTAGTTCCAGCTCCTAGGGAAGCTGAGGTAGCAGAATGGCGTGAACCTGGGAGGCGGAGCTTACAGTGAGCCGAGATTGCGCCACTGCACTCCAGCCTGGACGACAGAGTGAGACTCCGTCTCAAAAAAAAAAAAAAAAAAGAAGTTGCCTTTTATGCGGGAAGAAGAGCAGCACACACTCACTGCTTGCTGCAGGACTATGTTAACTTTCTTGCTCTGCATCACAATATACATTGTCCATAGGTCACTGATCAGTTTGGCATTCTGCAGAATATTGTGCTATACCGATGGCATCGTGCCAATGGACATGGCTAGTCAGTGAGTAGCAAGGTGTTTTCATACCCAATGGTATCATAAATGAGAAAATGCAACAGCCCTTATCCAATAATGCCAAAGCAACTAAAGGTACCAGCCCCTCCAGGATGAAGAGCTGGACAATCCACTAGGCGAACAACCTAGGTCAAGTTGTGGTGGAAGAGAGAGAGGATGAATATCAATTACGAAAACAATTACAACATCAGGAACTGTTGCTTGTTCCTCCAACACTTTTGTATAATATCTTCCATAGGTATTGCTGTCAGTTACCACCTTGAAGGCTCTGTACTAGACTACATATGATGAAGATTCCTAGCAGATCTGAGAAATACACCATATGGGGTATATCAGACATATTTTGCCCACTTCATACCCACAGCTACCAGTTGAGCCAGGATGACATCTGATAGCTGCACTAGGTATCTTTTGCTTTCTACCCTGAGGCTTCTCTGCTGTGCAAACACGGGAGTATGAGGGAGCAAACACTTCCTGGTGCAAGTGCATATCAGTAGGGGATAAGATTATCCCTTCTTCTGTGTCTCAGCAAACAATTCTGAATTCTGGCTCCTCAGAAGTTCTCCAGCAGGCCCAAGTCCCCACTGCCTAAAAAGGTAACCAGCTAAATAATGCACCTCTGTATTGGTTTTCTTGTTGTGGTTTACTCCTGGTCTCCCACTCCCAACTCTTGTTCTCTGGCGTTACCTCTCAAAATAAATGAAAGAGAGAGCACCCTTGTTTAGGTTCTTTTTAGGCAACCCAAGCCAAGGCAACAAATAAGATAGAGCCCCAAATGTGCTCCTATAAGGTTTTTCAAAGAAAGTAACACTTGAGTTAGGTCTTAAAGTTTCACCTAAGAAATTGTCCAGGTGGACAAGAAGAAAGGGTGTTCCAAGTAGAAATAATAGCATGGACAAAGGCAATGTAGCAGGAAAAGTCTTCATAAATTCAGGGAATTTCAAGTGTTTCACAATGGAAGGAGCAATAGATTCATGTACTTGCGGTGGCAGGGGATGTTGGAAATGTAAACAAGAGTGAGATACAGAAGATTTTATGTGGCATGCCAACTGGGGCTTCTTTTTGTAAATAACAAGGAAGCAATTAAGTTAATCCCTTTACCAAACCTTCTGCCTAACCTGAAGCAATGTGAAAATGAGCTCACTTTCCAACACTGATGCATGAGTTGCTGTTACCTATGAACATTCATTTAAAGACGAAGCTGCTCTCAGAGAGCTGATTGAAATTTCTTGAGAAAATGTGTGGTAACATGAAACAGACATTGTTGACTACCTATCCAAATCCATTTCTTCTCCCCCTTTCCAGCCTTGCCAGGGAAAGCCTCAGTTTTGTTTGTGCTTACTGACTACATAGTCTTGTGTTTAAGGGAGTCTTGTGTTCAAGGGAGAGGCTCCTTGGCCTCAGGTGATCATCTAAGCCAGAGGTTGGCAAACTTTTCCTGTAAAGGACTAGATAGTAAATATCTTAGGCTTTGTGAGCCATATGGCCTCTGTTCCAACTACTGAATTCTGCTGTTGTAGTGTAAAAGCATTCTTTAAGAATACCTAAACTTTCTTCATAGATATCGAACTTTGAATTTCATGTAATTTTCTTACATCACAAAGTACTCTTCTTTTTATTTTTTACCAACCCTTTAAGAATGTAAAACTCATAGCTCACAGGCCATACAAAAACAGGCAATGAATCAGATTTTACCTGTAAGCCATTGTTTGCCAACCCTTTATGTAAGGTAGTCAGGGTGGTTTCATTTCCTTTGACCAAAGATTGGTTTTAGCATGGACATGTAATTAAGTCCTGACAAATGTGATCTGCAGATGTTCCTTAGTTCAAAAAAGAGGCCCATGGGAAGGAACAGTCCTTTTATTGCCTGTGGATACGGCTGTGTGATGCATAATGCCCAGAGCTGCTGCAGCTATCCTGAGGACATGCGGTTTCTCACCTTTAGCTGAGAACAGCAGAACAGAGGAAGGAATCTGACTGAACCTCCATGACATTACTGAGCTGTTGAATTAGCCTACAGCATACTTGGATCTTTATGATATTATGAAACTGTTAAATTAAACCTGACTCTAAACTTCTTTTTGTGAGAAATACTAAAGGCCTTTATCATGCAGGCCACTTTATTTAACTGTTACTTAAAGCCCAAAATATTCTGACTGAGATAAAAGGACCCAGGAGCATACTAGGTAAGCCATTAAATAGAATAAAATAGAAGTATAAGTGCTGCCATGGAAAGATGCCTAAAATGGATGGGCGTGGTGGCTCATGTCTGTAATCCCAGCACTTTGGGAGGTGGAGGTGAAAGGATCACTTGAGTCCAGGAGTTTGAGACCAGCCTGGCCAACATGGCGAAACCCTGTCTCTACTAAAAATACACAAATTAGCTGGGCATGGTGGCACACACCTGTAGTCCCAGCTACTCAGGACGTCAAGGCTGCAGTAAGCCATGATTATGTTACTGCACTCCAGCCTGAGCGACAGTGCAAGACTCTGTCACCAAAAAAATAAAAAAGAGAAAAGTCTATCTAAGACAAATTCTTAAGTGAAAAAAGCAAGGTGTGGAACAGTTCACACAGTTAACATATCATGTTTTATGGATATATATGCATATATCTTAAGATTTTGGAAAAACTATGATTAATCATGATAAATTTTTGGAAGTGTTGGAATGAGTGGGGAGGAAAATAGTTTTATTTTAATTATCTGTCTTATTTTTTTAAAATGTTAATGTATGTGCAGTTATTACTTCTGGTATTAAAAAACTGATTTAAAAAATCAAAGAAATGAAAACAATGTTGACTTTCTAGATAGGCAGGTATTTTGAATAGGATTCTGTGGGAATATGACAATATGACAACTCATTGCTGATGGCCTAAAATGGAAAAAGGCCCTAAATTCAGATAGATGATTTCACTTTTATTAATCAAACATCTTTAGCCATGCCATCTTCTCTCTGAGTGAAGCTTAGAAGGTTAAAACTTAGAGTAGAAAACTAAGGAATACCAGATATTGCAACTACAACAGTTTAGTTCCTTTTATCTCCCCGAGACACAGAATTTTTAATGGACTGCCTTTGGGTGTTTGTACCGTGCCTGGTCTTATTTACCATGTGCATTAATTATTTAGAAGTTGGAAAAAGGGTTTTTACTGATGGAAGTGCTTTCTAAGGTTTCACCAGTAAGACTTCACCTGTCTGGGAATGATTTAGGTAAGGAAGATAAATAGTCTGTTAAGAGAATTGAGAAAAATAAAAGAAGACCTATAGTAGGAGGGATTCAGGATAAAAATCAGGAAGAAATTTCCGATCATAAAAACTGTCGCAGACCAAAGCAAAGGTTACTTGCAGAGACTGTGGTCTTTCATTATGACAGTTTAAAAGGAAATTATTATCTATCTAGGATGATATTATTACTTTTATTAGAATTATATAGATGAAAGAGACTTTGGGCCAGGTGCAGTCGCTCACGCCTATAATCTCAGCACTTTGGGAGGCTGAGGCAGTGGATCACCTGAGGTCAGGAGTTCAAGACCAGCCTGGCCAATGTGGTGAAACCCCCTCTCTACTAAAAATACAAAAAATAGCTGGACATGGTTGCAGGTGTCTGTAATCCCAGCTACTAGGGAGACTGAGGCAGGAGAATGGCTTGAACCTGGGAGGTAGAGGTTGCAGTGAGCCGAGATCGCGCCATCGTACTAAAAAAAACTAACAAAAGTTGAATTTGAGATTAATTTCAGAGGCTAAAATGAGGAAAAATCATGCAATGAATGAAGTAACCAATTATAGAAATAATATACCTCAACAATGAGGGGCAGATGAATTAAGGGGACTCTCAGGTTCAGTGACTTGGAAATATTCTCTAGAGCACCTGATTCTAGCAGCATATCAAAAGCTAAGCAGTTGTGGAGGAAAACTCACATGTTTGGGGGATTTCTGAGATGTCCAAGGGGCTAACTACATCACAGACATTTTCTACATTAATATCTGTTAAAAAAAAATCAAGAAAATTTACCAATTCAAAAACCAACAAATGAAGGGGGCATACCCTTGAGTTAAAAAGTGAAACATAAAAAACAGGCACACAAAGACATACTATGAAACAGAGCAGAAGAGAATGAATGGGTTACATCCTGACTCCGCCCTCTCATCCATTTACCCACTTCAAGCTATACTGATAAATATACCAAATTCTGAGATTCACATGAATATCCCCAAATTTGTAGACAAGCAAACTCAATGGGTCTTCGTACATGTTCCGTTTTCTCACTTTACATTGCTACAAGTGGCTGAGAGAAAGGCAGATGAGACGGGGAAAGTGAACTATGGGACTGACTCTCATGAAAGTGAAGGCTCCAGGGATACTCATTAACATGTGGAAACTGATGTCTGCAGATATTCCCCTATGCGAATAAGATATAATTCTCATCTAGATGGAGTGAATAACAACTCAGCAAAGAGAGCAGGATCCAGGTTTTCTAAGGCAGCCTGTCTTGCTTGTCTCAGTCAAGCTTATTTCTTCTGCACCCTTTTTCTTGAGGTACATAAAAGTAAAGAGAAGATGAAATACTTTGTCCTCAAACAGAAACTAAGAATGAAAACCAAAATGGGCTCAGATACGGAGGGAAGAAAGTTAAAAAGTCCCCCACACAGTATCACAACCAATGAAACGGCTATCAGAGCTATTTAAGCCTGAGCAAGATGAAAATAAATAGCATGGCAACTATGTAAGCACAGATAACTTATGTAACTTTCCTCAGGTCATAGAATTAAGATGACAGCGCGTGGAGGTAGTGCGTCTGGCTTGAGAAGTCTGGATAGAAAAATATTTTGACTTACTAAACTGTCTCCTACATAAGATAAATCAGCTGAGCCAACTACAGTTAGAATTCCAACTCTAAGTTTGATTCCAAGGTGTAAATAAGCCAATGAGTGGAGCCCCTGGTTCCTGATGAAATAACCTTAGGACGTAAAACAGTCAGGATACATCTCTACAATGATGGACCAGGAACCTGGGGAAAGGGTCAGGGACAGCTGGACTGGGGAAGATTCTGAAAGTGGTCTGATAAAAGTCTAGGCCTACAATAGTTACCGTACATCTATACTGTACTAATGAAGTCCTGATAAAAAATAGTTTACTTGTATTTATTTATTTTGAGATGGAGTCTCCCTCTGTTGCCCAGGCTGAAGTGCAGTGGTGCCATCTCAGCTCACTGCAACCTCTGCCTCCTGGGTTCAAGCAATTCTTCTGCCTCAGCTTCAAGAGTAGATGGAACTACAGGTGTGTGCGAGCACGCCCAGCTAATTTTTGTATTCTTAGTAGAGATGGGGTTTGACCATATTGGCCAGGCTGATCTCAAACTCCTGACCTTGTGATCCACCCACCTTGGCCTCCCAAAGTGCTGGGATTACAGGCATGAACCACCATGCCTGGCCAAAATTTACTCTTAATATCTTCCTCAACAGGAGTCTTGGCAGGGGTCCAGCATCACCGAGTCAAGGCACTCAACACCGTAACTGTCGCCCTTTTCATTCCTAAGGTAAGTGTATCTGAACCATGAAAGTGTCCTGGCCTAGAATCAGGGGTCAGAGGAAAGTAAACATTAGGTAGGTGGGACCAGTTCCTTCTTATTCATAACAGCCAAATCAGTGGCCTTTTTTCTTTTAAAGACAAAATGCAACGAAAGCCCAGTTTGTTCCCAATGTAGGTTTGGGTGAGTGATGTGTGGACATTAGTCCTGTAGTCCAGGGGTCATTCAGAAAAACATAAATGACCTTAAGTATATGTCAGCATAGAAGAGGCAAGCAGATAATAGGGAGAGGTGTGGAAAAGATGTGGGAGGTCACTGAGAGCATGTTTTGACTTTTTCACATTTTCCCCTAATTTATACACAAGGTTATAACATAAAGCTTCTCTCAACTGCTTTAATTGCCTGATGGTAGCAATCTAAAAGGTCTATTTTTAATAAAAATTCATTTACTTCCTCTTACAGCTATGCATTAATTATAGCCAATTATAAAAATAGTTTCCTGACATTGTTGAATTGTCATAAAAAAGCTAGCAAATAGTGTATTTGACATTGGATCCGAGGGTTAATCTCAAAGCAACAAAAGTATGTCTTTCTGTCCAGTCATGACACATACTAGCATATATCAAATTCATGGCCTATTAGTTGTTGTCTACATATTTGATTTCAGGAATTGTTGATGCATCATTCGTTGTTTGCAAACCACCTAATGTGTAGATGTCTACAGACTCCCCATATATTAGAGATCCCACGTAGTCATTATGTTAACTCACTGTAAAGGGTTAACTCACCTACCTCTTAGGCTTCCTATGAGGATTAAATAAAATAATGTACGTGAAGCACATGACTAGCCAGGAGTTTGAGACCAGCTTGGACAATGTGGCAAAAACCCATCTCTACAAAAATACAAAAAAACTTAGCCAGACATGGCTGCACACACGTGTAATCCCAGCTACTTGGGAGACTGAGGCACGAGAACAGTCGGAACCCCGGAGGTGGAGGTTACAGTGGGCCAATATCGTACCACTTCACTCCAGCCTGGGCAACAGAGCAAGAGTGTCTCAAAAAAAAAGTGAATTTAACATTTTAAATGTTCTTAGATTTGAGCAACCTTTTTTGGATCATACATGCCTTTGAAACTCTAATGAAAGCTGCAGACTTTCTCCCTTGAGAAAAAGTGCATACACATATAAGAAGGGCTTTCACTGATTGCTGTCTCAGTTGGGAGGAGGAGAGGGTCTTAAGCTTGTTCAGTCAAGCCTTTCTGATTTTCTCCTCTTACCTCCCCACGTATGGGTGCTCAGGAGGTTCCTTTGGGCTTACAGGTGCCCTGGAAAATTGCAGACAGTGCAAGTCAAATGGCAAAGAGTAAAACCTAGTGGCACTGCTGCCATGACCATACCTTAAGCTCCTAAGGAGTAGTAAAATGATGGAGTGCTGCTGCAAAAGAGAAATTTGCTCTCAAATACAGAATGAGGCAAGGCTCTTGGTGTTGAGAGGTCTCTGATTCATGAGGCTCCTGAGGAATCTCGCTCTTGCAGGGGAACCTTCTTTTCTTTGAGTGCATTTGCCATTTCCTGCAAGCAGGATGCATTCTCAGACAAGCTCACATCCAGCAATCCATACCCTTGCTCTCTTCCTACTTTAAAATATATACATTGTTGCTTCAAATACTCATTATTTCTTAACACAAAATCCCATTATCTTCTGTTTCATAAGGATATTGATGGCTCCTGAAGGCTGACCCCAAGTTATTAGCACTGATTCTCTTCACAAATGGGAACCGCTGTCTTCAAATTTCCTGGACAGAAGAAATTTTCACACACCTCCTCCTCCTCCTCCAACAAAAATATCAACAACATAGGTCACACGTTACTTTTAAGGAAGCAAAGTTTAGAAATAAACCAGTTCTGCTAAGTCAGTTAAACATTTTGATCTTGCTGGATTGTTGTACACATATAACTCTGTAAATGATTTTGGAGGTTTCAGGTTTTACACACTATACTATATTGTTATATAACAAATTATTTCAAAATTTACGTCTTAGAAAAATACTTATTTTCACATAGTTTTAGTGTGTCAGGAGACCAGGTGCCGTTTAAGCGGGTGGTCCTCGCTCAGAGTCTCTCGTAAGCTCGTGGTTGAGAGGTCAGGTGCAGTTGCAGCCATCTAAAGGCTTGACTGGAGCTGGAGGATCCGCTTTTAAGGCAGCTCACTTTCATACCTGACAAGTAGTGTTGGTTCTTGGCAGGAGGTCTCAGTTTGTTGCCAGGCAGACCTCTCCACAGGGCTGCTTGAATGTCTTCATGATATGGCAGCTGGCTTCCCCAACAGCTACGGATCCAAGAGAGAACAAGGTAGAAACCGTGATGCCTTTTATGCTCTGGACTCAAAAGTCACACACTATTTTCCCACAATATCTCATTGGTTCCACAGGTCAGCTCTACCCACGGTGGGAGGGTGCAAAGGCGTGCGTACCAGGAGACAAGAGTCACTGGGGGCCTTCTTGGAAGTTGACTACCACATATGCTAAATGATACATATTCTCTTTAATTCTCTGGTCTTGCTTTATCTATATCACTCTAAAAAATATGAGTGCAAAAAAACTGTCCTCACTTCACTTCAAATAGGATTGTAGAGTACTGTCAGGTGTGACTTGTCAATACAGCAAACCCTGTGCCTCATTCCAGCTCTAAGTAGTCGGTATTTATTTTGTCCACAATTCAATGAAACATAGAAATTTGTGAAATGGCTTATAGGAAAATCTTATAATTGATTAACTTGGTTAGAATTCAAAGTATTATGATTATTTATTTAGTTGAGTCAAATAATATGAGTGACAGTTTAAAACGTATCTCTATGTTGTGGTTAGTGATTCCAACATTTACACAGAACAAATGTTTAATAAATAATTGTTAAATTTTAGAACCAATAAGTGAATACAGAGCGGAGCACGGCGGCTCACGCCTGTAATCCCAACACTTTGGGAGGCCAAGGTGGGCGGATCGCCTGAGGTCAGGAGTTCGAGACCAGCCTGGCCAACATGGCGAAACCCTGTCTCCACCAAAAAAATACAAAATTAGCTGGGCATGGTGACATGCGCCTGTAATCCCCAGCTACTAGGGGAGGCTGAGGCAGGAGAATCGCTTGAACCCGGGAGGCGGAGGTTGCAGTGAGCCGAGATCGTGCCATTGTACTCCAGCCTGGGCAACAAGAGCGAAACTCCATCTCGGGGAGTTTCGCGCTCTCCCGGATGTCTCTGCTGCTCTGTGCCGCCTAGGTGTCCGGGCGATCCATTGGCAGCAGCAAGGGCGGCGATGACAGACTACGGCCAGGAGCAGCGCAGGAGTCCATCTACCCTGACTCCTTCATAGTATTATCAGAAAATCCACCCAGTTTCACCATTACTGTGACATCTGAGGCTGGAGAAAATGATGAAACTGTCCAGACTACCCTCAAGTTTACATACAGTGAAAAATACCCAGATGAAGTTCCCCTTTATGAAATATTCCCTCCGGAAAATCTGGAAGAGAATGATGTCTCAGACATTTTAAAATTACTAGCAGTACAGGCTGAAGAAAATCTTGGTATGGTGATGATCTTTACTCCAGTGACAGCTGTGCAAGAAAAATTAAATGATATAGTAGATCAGATAAAAACTAGAAGAGAAGAAGAAAAGAAAACAAGGAACAGAAGCAAAAAAGGTTGAAAAGCAATTATTCCATGGCATCCCAATTACAATAGAGAATTTCTTAAATTGGAAGGCCAAGTTTGATAAAGAATTCTTGGAACTTAAAAAGAAAAGCATAAAAGAAGAACGAGCAAGAAAAAATAAATTAAGTGGGAAACAACTACTTGAACAGATCATAATCTTGACACATCTGATATCCAGTTCTTGGAGGATGCTGGAAACATTGTGGAGGTGGATAGTCTTTGTTCCAAGAAATGGATGACTTGGAGCTGGAGGATGATGAGGATGATCCAGACTACAATCCTGCTGACCCAGAGAGTGACTCAGCTGACTAATGGACGTCCCCATCTGCAGAGAGGCTTAACTGCCACAGCATCTGTGGCTATACTCAGAGGGTTTTGATTTTCCTTTCTTTTATTCTAAGAAAAATTATTTTGGGAATATTCTTCTGATAGCTTTCATCATTGAACTTAACAAACTGACCTTAAAATTTCAAAAAAAAAAAAATCAGTTTTGTTTCTACACACTAACAATGAACTATTTGAAAAGAAAAATTAAGAAAACAATCCCATTTATAATAGCATCAAAAAGAATAAAATACTCAGGAATAAATTTAACCAAGGAGGCAAAAGGCTTGTATGCTGAAAACTACAAATCATTGATGAAAGAAATGAAAGAAAACACAAATGGAAAGATATCCTGTGTTCATGGATTGGAAGAATTAATATTTAAAAAGTGTCTATCCTACTGAAAGTGATCTATAGATTCAATGCAATCCTATTCAGTGGTGTTTTTTATAGAAATAGAAAAAAAAAAATCCTGAAATTCATATGGGACCATAAAAGACCCTGAATAGACAAAACACTCTTGAGAAAGAACACAGAGGCATCACATTTCCTGATTTTAAAATACATCTCAAACTTATAGTAATTAAAACAGTATGGAACTGGCATAAAAACAGACATACAGGCCAATGGAACAGAATAAAGATCTTCAAAGTAAACCCACACACATACTGTCAACTGGTCTTTGACAAGGATGCTAAGAGTACACAGAGGGGAAAGGACATTTTATTCAACAAATGGTGCTGGGAAAAGTGGATATCCATATGCAAAAAGGATGACATTGGACCCTTATCTTGCACCATACAAAAAAATCAACTTGAAATAGATTAATGACTGAAATTTAAAATACAGAACTATAAAACTGTAAAACACTTAGAAGAAAACATAGGTGAAAACTGCATGACATTGGGCTTGGCAACAATTTCTTGGATACTACAGCAGCAAAAGCACAAGCAACAGAAGCAAAATTAGACAAGCAGAATTAAATTGAACTAAAAAGCTTCTGCACAGCAAAATAAACAGTCAGCAAAGTGAGGAGGCAATCTACAGAATGGGAGAAAATATTTGTAAATCATATATATGACAAGGGATTAATATCCAAACTATTCAATGAACTCCTACAACTCAAGAGCAAAAACTCTCAGATAATCCAATTAAAAATGGGCAAAAGACTTAAGTAAAAATTTCTCCAAAGAAGAAATACAAATGACCAGGTATATGAAAAGATGCTCAACATCACTACTCATCAGGGAAATACAAATCAAAACCACAGTGAGATATCACTTCACACCTACTAGGATGGCTATTATGAAAAAAATAAAAACAAAAAACATAAGGGTTAGCAAACATGTGGAAAAACTGGAACCTTTGTACACTGTAATGTAAAATGGTTCAACAGCTATGGAAAATGGTATGATGGGTCCTCAAAAAATTAAAAATAGAACTACCATATGATCCAGCAATTCACTTCTGTTTATATATTCAAAAGAATTGAAATTGGGATCTCAAAGACATAAAACATTCTCATGTTCATTGCAGCATTATCACAATAGCCAAGATATGGAAACAAACTAAATGTCTATTGATGGATGAATGGATAAAGTGTGGTATATACACACAATGGGATATTATCCAGCCTTTAAAAATAAGGAAATTCTGCCTTATGTGACAACATGGATCAACCCTGAGGACATTATGCTAAGTGAAATAAGCCACTCACTGAAGGCCAAAGGTGAGGTATCTAAAATAGTCAAACTGATAGAAACAGTAGAATGGAGGTTGCCAGGGGCAAGAGTAGGATATGGGGAGGTGCTGTTCAATGAGTATGAAGTTTCAGTTATATAAGATGAATAAGGTCTAGAAATCTGCTGCACACCATTGTGTCTATGGTTAACAATACCATATTGTGCACTTAAAAATTTAAGAGAGATCGGCCTGGCGCGGTGGCTCACGCCTGTAATCCCAGCACTTTGGGAGGCCGAGGCGGGCGGATCACGAGGTCAGGAGATTGAGACCATCCTGGCTAACGGTGAAACCTCATCTCTACTAAAAATAAAAAAAATTAGCTAGGCGTGATGGCAGGTGCCTGTAGTCCCAGCTACTCGGGAGGCTGAGGCAGGAGAATGGTGTGAACCTGGGAGGCAGAGCTGGCAGTGAGCCGAGATTGCACCACTGCACTCCAGCCTGGGCGACAGAGCCAGACTCTATCTCACCAAAAAAAAAAAAAAAAAAAAAAAAAAAAATTAAGAGAGATCTTGCATCAAATGTTCTTACCACAATAAAAAAATTAAATGGACAAAGTAATAATTCATCGAGGATAATAACAACAGAAGAAACGTGGTAGAGGCAAGAGTAGTAAATGGGGACAATTCAGGAGGCTTCCAGATGATTCTGCTACCACCTAGTTTTGTAACTTTAGGAGGGTTTCTTAAATTTCCCATCATTTTCCTTTTTGTGAAATGACTAAATCTGGATAATCTCTAATGCTATCTTTAGCTCCAGTAGTGTGTGAAGTTATATATGAAACTATATTTATACAACAATGCCCCATGCCTTCCAATCTGTTTGCTTCTAAATCCATTTCACAATTATTCTCTAACAAGGTCTATTTTTCTCTTTGAATTTTATTCTATTTTAGCCACTATTCTGCATTCCTCCATAATTCCATGCCATTCTTTTGCCAATCTATCCAATCAGTGTACTTTCTTAGCTGTCTTTATAGTCCCCTGAATATATTGTCTCAATTTGAGCTATAGATAAGAACTCTACAGTTATCAAGATGGACTCTGATTATATCTAAAAAGTTTGCTTCAAGATTCAACTTCAACATGTTTTCCTAAGCATGCCTGCTTCTGCTCTTGCTTTCTTTCTTCAGTTCTTCATTTAATAACTATTTATTTCGGTGTTCCAGCAGCAAGCAAGACAGACATGGACCCTGGTTATGTTGTTCCAACTTTTCAGCTGCTTTTAGTATTTTCTCTTTGTTTGAACTGTAGAATTCTCAGGAGTAAAAACGTCCAGAGCCAGGCAGGTAATGAAAACGGGTAAAGCAGGCCATAGACCTGGTAGAGACTGAGCAAGAAGGTCGAGACGGCTTGTTTGCTAGATGAACTAGAACTCTAGATTTTAAAGTGAACTCTGATTTACTGATTTTTGCAAAGAAGACTAAACATTTCTTTTATGAATACTCCACATGATATACCTGTACCAATATTCCTAATACATGGGTACCCATGAAACATTTTCTCCAGTTCTCCATGCCTAGTTTCTTTACACTCTCACTTCATTCAATGCTTTATTAATATTTATGCCGCTTAACTTTTTCAGTCAGTGTCATTTATTTACTCTAATCTTCTATTTCTAGTCAATGCAAGACATAAAGGTAAGGTGGCGCAAGATTAAAAATTGAGATTTTTGGCCGAGTGCAGTGGCTCACGCCTGTAATCCCAGCACTTTGGGAGGCTGAGGTGGGTGGATCACGAGGTCAGGAGTTCGAGACCAGCCTGACCAACATGGTGAAACCCCCTCTCTACTAAAAATACAAAAATTAGCAGGGCATGGTGGCACGCCCATAATCCCAGCTACTCAGGAGCCTGAGGGAGGAGAATCGCTTGAACCCAGGAGGCGAGGTTGCAGTAAATTGAGATTGCACCACTGCACTCCAGCCTGGGTGACAGAGCAAGACTCTGTCTCAAAAAAAAAAAAAAAAAAAAAAAAAAAAAATTTGAGATTTTTGACTGGGTGCGGCGGCTCACGCCTGTAATCCTAACACTTTGGGAGCCCAAGGCGGGTAGATCACCTGAGGTCGGCAGTTCAAGACCAGCTGATCAACGTGGAGAAACTACTAAAATTACAAAATGAGCCGGGCATGGTGAGGCATGCCTGTAATCCCAGCTACTTGGGAGGATGAGGCAGGAGAATCGCTTGAACCTGGGAGGTGGTGGTTGCAGTGGGCCGAGATCGCGCCATTGCACTCCAGCCTGGGCATGAGCGAAACTCGGTCTCAAAAAAAAAAAAAAAAATTGAAATTTTTGAGTGAAAATGACTTATGTCCATGTTAACATATGACTGAAAACAATTCGGTGCTCCAAAGGCCGACCCTGAGTCTATCTAGCTGTAAAAGATGACTCCTAGTTTGGGCCAGGACGAACAGAATAAAAATATGCTCGTACTGAAAAGAGGAAAAAGTAGCTGTGCTGGGAGGACAGATACAGAAAAAGCCAGCAGCAAAGTTAACTGAGAAACTTCTTTCTCCCACAGCCGTGCAGTAGCTATGACACGCCAAATCCACCCCTCTTTAAGTGACTGGTGCTCTCTTACTAGTGTCGCTACTTTATTACTGAAGGTACCTAATTACTAAATTGCTGTATCCTCAAGACAGCATCCAATCCCTCGTAAATCCCAGCTTTTCTTCATCCCGCCACAGAAACCGCGTCCCATGCAGAACTGATTCCGGCTCTCCCTAGACCCTCCTCAGACTCTTTTGGCGGGAAACTAATCTTACAAAGGAGGCTTCCTCCTCCCTTTTCCAGTGGCATTTCAAGCTTCCTTTGGAGTGCCCTCCCTCCTGATTTACAAATTAACCTGATGTTATCGGAGTACAGGCTTTTTCCCGGTGGTTTCTGGCCTAACAGGAGACAGATTAGTAAGTACCAGGATCTGTAATAGGTCAACTTTCACGATCTCTGCTAAATTCTGAGCTGTTTAGACAGCTGAGCTGTTTCAACAGCTAAAAAGAAAGACAAATGCTTTCTAAAATTGTCCCACCAGCCCATTTACAGGCAGCACCTCCCCGATACCACCCTAAAATCCTTTAAAAAATGGTTTTAGTCATTTTATCTGCTTTGCATTTAAGCGAATTCAGTTTAAGTGGCTTCAGTTCTGAATTCCTGGATTATATCGAAATGTTGCAGATGGCGGTGTGTGGGCTTTGAGCTCGTAAATTTTTTGTGTGGTACTAATTCAAGACGATTGAGAGCAGGTTGGGATCATTTTTAAAAGGGTTCTCGGCAGGGTGTGGTGGCTCAAGCCTGTAATCCCAGCACTTTGCGAGGCCGAGGCGGGCGGATCGCTTGAGGTCAGGAGTTCGAGACTAGCCTGGGCAACATGGTGAAACACCGTCTCTACTGAAAATACAAAAATGAGCCGGGCGTGGTGGCGGGCGCCTGTAATCCCAGCTACTCGGGAGGCTGAGGCAGGAGAATCGCTTGAACCCGGGAGGCGGAGGTTGCAGTCAGCTGAGATCGCGCCATTGCACTCCGGCCTGGGGGACAAGAGCAAAACTCCATCTCAAAAAAAAGGGGGGGTTCTCTAGGAGGAAGCCCTGAGTTGTATCCATGTTTTTCCGGGCGTCCCCCGGAGGCACAGGTTGCGGGTGACCTTTTCAAGTGTGGAGGAAAGGGGAGCTGCTTTTGTCTTCAGGAATGATGCAGGTCTCAACTCAAGCCTGACGGCCCCAAACCTCCCTGCAATTAGCTGATGGCTCTGCCCGAGTCGCTGAAGAGGGGTCCCGGGGGTCCCGGAGCGGAAGTGGGAGCGCGTGGGGTGGGCCTCCTCGACTGCCTGGGGCTCCAGACTTGTGCTGCGTGAGGCTCCGGAGCTCTGTTCTCGCTCCTGAGCCGCTGCTAGGTTTCCCAAGCGACTGTCTCAACCGCCCGGCCGCCTCCCCCGGGCAGCCAGAGCTGCACATCTGCCTCTGGCCGAGACCCGCCCCCGAGCCGCGGCGCCCACGCCCAGAGCCCTCCGCCGTCCCCAGCGCAGTGCAGCAGAGCGCGCTCCAGTCCGGGGCCTGGCCGCGCTTTCGCGCACGCGCGGAGAAACCCGCGCCCTCCGAGGGGGGAGGGGACAGAGGGGGCGTCACGGGGGCAGGAGAAAGAGGAGGAGGCCCGCGTCGCCTCCGGCGGGGCTCGCGCTCGCCCCGCGCTCGCCCTCCGCCTCGCCCGAGCCCCGGGAGGGTGAAACGCTCTCTCCCGGCATGCAGCGGGAGGAGGGATTTAACACCAAGATGGCGGACGGCCCGGATGAGTACGATACCGAAGCGGGCTGTGTGCCCCTTCTCCACCCAGAGGTGAGGAATGGTGCTGAGTGCATTCCTTGCCCTGCGGCCCTCCAGCTTTTCTTCCCCGGCCTCGCCGAGGGCGGCGGCCGACGTGTGTGGGGTAGTGGGACGTGCCAAAGTTGGGGAGGGTGGGGAGGCGAATCCAGGCCCGAGCGCGGCTGCGAGCGGATAACGGGGGAGGAGATAGCGGGGCGGGCCCGACCGGGGCGGGCTCTGGGACGCAGTCCCTGGCTGTGCCTGGAGGACAGAGGTGGGGATGTTGATGGTTCTGCTATGTCGCCGCGCTGCGTTTGAGGGCAGAGGCGGAGGGGCCTGGTGCTGTTTTTGAACCGCAGCTTAGCCCCTAGTCTTGCTCCAAGCCTCTTGGGGCCAGGTGGAAGCGCGTCTGGTTTTGATTTCTTTTTCCTTCGCCAGGGTGAATGACGGTATCTATTGCTTCCCTTTAGCCCACTGTGAGGGGACAGTTTCATGGTCATAGTGATGTCCTTCCAGGTAATGCCATAGGCAGCACCTCGGGCACCTTGTGTCGGGCGTCCTTTTTTGAGCATTTGTCCTTAAGCGATTAAGAAGAGAGGTCAAAACTTTTGGGAATAGACCCACAGTCACATTAGCTTGTCAAAGTACCGTTTTTCTAGGAGCTAGGGGTGAACAGTGCAACACGTTTCCCATCACAACATGAGTGTCCTCCCATGTAAGTAGACAGTGCCCCGCTCCACAGTCAGTCACAGTCTGTGCTTGTTTACCTCCTAGTTTGTAGCTGAGCTAGTGCTAGTTAAGGCTTGGAAGCAGTTCTTGATGCATTCTGACTTTTAATGATCCACAGTGATGTGGGTACGGGGCAGCGGCACAGTTTCCTGAAGAACTCGGGTAGTTTTCATGAGGTTGAAGGATGACAGTCGTGTTGTAGGATGAACAAACATGGAAGTCTCTACCTGGTTACTTTGCAATAGAGTGATTCTGTTTTCTTCTGGATTTGGGTTTGTACCGTACTACTAGTTTTGTTAAAAAGTGAATAATGACAACCATACATGTTAACACAACCACCCTCTCATTCGTCACTTTGGTTTATCAAAAACACATGGGACAGTTCCTTCGGAATATATACCTGTGGCAGTCTCAGTAGAAAAGGCTACTCTGGGTTTCTGACAAACAGAACTCTACAGTAAGACTAAACATTTGTTTGACCAAAGTGGTAACATTTTCAGAACTGGCCTTGTAGACATTTCTTTTGGTTCACTTAGACCCTAACATACGTCAAGAAATAGACAAAGTAGTTTTCAGATGTTGCCTTAAAAATGTTGCTAAGTGATTTCTATTCATCTCTTCCTGTGAAAGTATTTCAAACATTTATGTGTTTATCCAGTTTATGTTTTTGAGACGGGGTTTCTCCCTGTCCCCTAGCCAGGAGTGCACTGACAGGATGACAACTCACTGTAGCCTCTACCTCCAGGGCTCAAGTGATCGTCCCACCTCAGCCTCCCGAGTAGCTGTGATCACAGGCTCGCACCACCATGCCCGGCTGATTTTTTTATTATTTGTAGAGGAAGAGGTCTCCCTGTGTTGCCTAGGCTAGTCTTGAACTCTTGAACTCAAGTGGTCCTCTCACCTTAGCTGTTTAAAGTGCTGGGATTACAGGTATGAGCCACCATGCCTGGTCTATCTTATGTATTTTAGCATACTGTTCTTAATATACCTTTGCTTTGTAATATAGCACTGTTGTTTGCTACTTTAGGAATAATTTTAACTGGCAACAAATCCAGATTATTTGGTGTAGTAGAAGGCCAGTGTAGGCTTGAAATTTAGATATCAATCTTCAGGTTGCCATTCGTTAGATAGGATATTACTAGAAAGTCAACCTCCTCATTGACAGTGCGAATTGGCATACACAATATATACTGTTCCTTTTTACTCAAGAAGCACAAGGTCTGATTATTTTAATACTTTGTATGGACCTTAAGTGTGTACTACATGGCTGAGGTCTTTCTGCATTTTCTGTGGTTAGTGTGTGCACCTGGTGCAGACCTGGGGTAGTTCTGCTGCCTCCTAGCAGTGTGTTCTTGGGCCAGCTATTAATAAATCTCTGAGTTCTAGTTTCATCATTTATAATGGATAAAAATGGATAACTATTATAATGGGTAATAGTTAATAAGCTATAGCGAGGATTAACTGAGATAACATATTTTTGTTGTTAAAATAAGCAGTGTTTTCAGTCTCTTTTGGAAAGAAACCCATTCTCTGTCTTGGTAAGTAATGAAATAATAGTACTTTTAACCTCTTTTTGGAGAGAACATAGACTTTGCGTCAGACAGACTTGGATTCTAATTCTGGAAATTCAGTAACTAGGTAAGTGACCTGAGACAAGTGCTTAATTTCTTTAAGCTTCAGTTGTAATGAGAAGATGGAGATCCTGACTGGGCATAGAGGCTCATAGTCCCAGCACTTTGGGAAGCCGAGGTGGGAGAATCACTCGAGCCCAGGAGTTCGAGACCATCCTGGGCAACATGGCAAAACTGTCACTACAGAAAATACAAAAATTAGCTGAGCATGGTGGTACACACCTGTAGTCCCAGCTAATTGGAGGCTGAGGTGGGAGGATCGCTTGAACCTGGAAGGTTGAGGCTGCAGTGAGCCATGATCGAGCAGCTGTACTCCATCCTGGGTGACAGAGCAAGGTTCTGTCTCAAAAAAAAAAAAAAAAAAAAAAAAAAAAAAAAAAAAAAAAAAAGAAGAAAAAGAAAAGAAAATGGAGATGCTGCCTAGTTTACTTGGCTGTAAGGGATTAGGTGAGGCTGTATGTTGAGGGTCAAGAACTGGCACATTGTAGGTGCTCAGTTAACGTTAACTTCTTTTTTCTCTACCAGAAGACAGGGAAGTGTTACACATTTATTTTGGTTTTGGTGACTGATTTAAAACTTATGTGGGTTTTAATTTAGTGGAATAGGAACTTGCAGGAACAAATTTCATTTCACTTTTTATCTTCAGATTTAACACTCTCACACAAAAACAGTTTTTCACCTATTAAGCAGATGAATTATTTGTAAAGAAATGAGCATTGCTTAACTCTCTTATTACTATGCAAACTGCCCACTGTTAAAACCTTTCTTAGAGGATTATACAATTAGATGAACGCCTTTTTAGAGGTATTTTAGGTAAGATCATCTTAGTTTTTAATGAATTAAATCATCCACTCATTTAATTGGTCATTTAAACGTCTGTTTATCATGTTTGGGTAAGGCATGGTGCTGGAGTCTGTGTGAGGCTTCAGGATATTTTTGGTATTCAGTGAGAGGCAGTATAGAATACTGGTTAAGAGCCAAAACTGGCCGGGCGTGGTGGCTCACACCTGTAATCCCAGGACTTAGGGAGGCCGAGGCGGGCGGATCACCTGAGGTTGGGAGTTGACCAGCCTGACCAACATGGAGAAAGCCCGTGTCTATTAAAAATACAAAATTAGCCATGCATGGTGGCATATGCCTGGAATCCCAGCTCCTTGGGAGGCTGAGGCTGGAGAATTGCTTGAACCCGGGAGGTGGAGGTTGCAGTGAGCCGAGATTGCACTCCAGCCTGGGCAACAAGAGCGAAACTCTTTTTTTTTTTAAAAAAAAAAAAAGAGCCAAAGCTATGGTGACAAACTGAAAATGTAACTTCTGCAGCTTACCGTTACCATGGTCAAAGTACATTTTTCTCGTTTGTAAAGTTGGGTTAATAGTGCCACCTTTTACAGTTATTGTGAATATTAACTAGGATAATGTTTATAAAGCAGTTACCATAGACCTAGGCACATAGGCTGCCAAGCAAATTGTACCTTCTAAAGGCCCTGGCATATCCTGAATACTGAAAGGGAAGCTGCTGTTACTTTGTTTTCTTTTGAAATAGGTGATTATTTGTTTTATCGAAATGAAAGAAATTAAAGGCTATTTTGGATAAAGATGAACTGATTATCAAGGGATTAGGGTGCTAGTTCTAGCTCAGTGACCTTGAGCTAGTAGATACTTAACTAGTCTTAGTTTTGTTGCTTTTAAGGTAAAGTAGCTAGACAAGATGACCTCTAAGATTTCTTCAAACTCAAATGTTCTGGTTTTAAGTTGTGATTTTTCAAGATAATCAACTTGAGCATTTGTCTACTAGGTACATAGCATTGTGTTAGGTTATATGGGTTAAAATAACATAAAAAGGATAGCATATGTTTTCCAAAAGGTAAATAACTAGTTGGGATGTTGTATGCATGTGAAACACTTAACGATTCAAATAAGTACTGAATTAAGTAATGTAGCTTGTAAGTGGTGTCAGATTCCTGTCATTTAGAATGGTTAGAAGAAAGGCTTCGGTAGAGGGACGGAGACCATATGTTGGTCTACTGGTCCAGCAGACTAGCTATGACCAGCTTCCATTTTACCTACTAGTACATCCTCAGTAAGTCATCTCAGCTCTTTCATAGAATGAGATCACAGTATCCCCTTCTGCCAGAATATCATAGGGGCTATTTCAGAATCATCTGACTCAGAGCTTTGAACTGGATTGCCTAGATTATCTAGGGCTTTCATCTCTTTCTTTCTTCCTTTTTTCTCAATTTCAAAACTTCTGCTGTTGCCTTTTTTCTCATTTTTCTCTCTCTTTTTATGGTAACATTTTTTATTTCACATTCATTTTATTTCTCATGATTTTTTGTTTGAATATTAAATCGAACCATTGCTGTTATCTACTGTCCTCACAGATTTCATAAAATCTACTTTTTGAAGTTTTTTTTTTTCTTTTGTTTGAGATGGAGTTGCGCTCTTGTTGCCCCGGCTGAAGTGCAATGACGTGATGTTGGCTCGCTGCAACCTCCGCCTCCCGGGTTCAAGCGATTCTCCTGTGTCAGCCTCCTGAGTATCTGGGATAACAGGCGCCTGCCACCACACCTGGCTAATTTTTTGTATTTTTAGTAGAGACAGGGTTTCACCATGTTGGCCAGTCGGGTCTGGAACGCCTGACCTCAGGTGAGCCACCCGCCTCGGCCTTCCAAACTGCAGGAGTTACAGGCATGAGCCACCACACTTGGCCATGAAACTTTTCTTTAATAAAAATAATTTTGCCTTTTTCTATTACTTTTTGCCCTATTATGTGTATATATTATGTGTATATATATGTATGTGTTTATATATGTATATGTATTTGTACATATCTGCTTTCAGAAAGCAGATACAAAATTACTTTGAAAGTTATTTTTCTTCCGATAGGTTACCTGCAACTCTTTTCTTTCAAAGCACTTCTTTACGAAGTCACTAGGATTTGATGCCTTTTTAAAAAATTCAGCAAAAATGCTACAGATCGTATAATAATCATCTAGATTTTAAAATAATGTATATTTTAAAATACTGTATATTAAGCATAGTAACTACTATGCTTAGTATAGTAACCATTGTTAAGCATAGTAACCACTGAGCATTACTATTAAGCTTAGTAATCACTGAGTCAATAGATATAAAATTAAAATGTGATTAATTGATGAGACTTCATGGATTGTGCTCAAAGCCAAAGTTGAAAATTACTGACGTATAGAACCAAAAAATTGTTCTGGTTTTGAGAAATGCCATCCTGCTTCGGCTTCTTTGTTTTATTTTTCTCATTATTTTTATTTAATTTGGGAGAATCTCAAAAGTATTTATTTATTAAGAGTGGACTGTGGAGTCGATGGATATAAGAGTATATAGGTTAAAAGTGAGCAATGGTGTTAGGATTCAAATCTCAATTCTGCTCCTTACTAGCTTGTGATCCTGGGCACGTTATTGAACTCTGCGTCCCAATTTTCCAAACTAAAATGGGGATATAATAACACCTACTTTATGAGGCTGCTGTGAGGATTAAGTGAGATAATACGTGTGAAGTTCTGTGTTGGGCACTTAGTAAACACAACAAATGTTGGCTGTTAATATTGTAGTAAATAGTAGTATCTCATTGATAAACAATAGTAGTATGCATGTATTAGAGTGGCTAAAATAATTAGTATTGGTTGTCTCTGGGGATTGAGGAGAGGATGGGCAGAGGACTTCTTATTATAAGCCCTTTTACCCTATTTGATGTTTTTAAAGGTGTGTGCTTTGCTACAGGGAGTGTTTATTGGGAATCCAAATATGGTCCTGACCCTTCCGAGGTCCCAAAGTAATAAGGTGTACAAAACAACACATTGGAAAGTAATGTAAGATTAACTGTAGCCCTTCAGATACCTCAGGATAGATGAGGGAGAGTGTGTCTGTGTGTATTTTTTAAAATTAGAAGTGATTTGTGGTCCTCCTTTCCTCTAGAGAGGGTTGTAAGGGTATGTTAAGGTAGTCAGCATTAAACAGTTAAGGTGTCTTAAAATGCAGTGTGCTGGCCAGGCTCTGTGGCTCATGTCTGTAATTCCGGCACTTTGGGAGGCTGAGACTGGCAGATTACCTGAGGTCGGGAGTTCGAGACCAGCCTGACCAACATGGAGAAACTCCGTCTCTACTAAAAATAAAAAATTAGCTGGGTGTAGGGGTGCATGCCTGTAATCCCAGCTACTCGGGAGGCTGAGGCAGGAGAATCGCTTGAACCTGGGAGGCAGAGGTTGTAGTGAGCTGAGATTGTGCCATCTAGCCTGGGCAACAAGAGCAAAACTCCATCTCAAAAAAAAAAAAAAAAAAAATGCAGTGTACTTTTAACAGAACCCACAACAATTACATAATCCAAAAAGACGTTTCACTGTTAAGGTTATGTAAAATTCTCTTTCAGTGCATTATCTGATTATAGTATTATTTTATGAATAGATTTTATTACAGATGGATAATTTAAGAGTAAAATCAAATATTTTAAATTTGGAATTTGAAAAATAATGATTCAAGACAATATTATATTTGTAAAATCCATAAATAAAATTTGACCCAGTGGAATAATTTGACCTAGGATAAAATATCTTCTTTTAAAATTTTCTTAAAGTAGAGCTACAGGCAGCTAATTTGAAAGTACAGTGAAACTTCAGCCTTCTGTGAATGAGATACTATAAACTTAATATCCTGAGTTACAGGGAGTTAAACAGAATACTTTTTTGTTTTTGTTTCAACTCTTGTTGCAAATTTGCCAAATTATTTTCTAGGGTTAATACATACTGAACAGAATCTTTCTTTTTTTTTTTTTTTTTGAGACGGAGTCTCGCTCTGTCACCCAGGCTGGAGTGCAGTGGCCGGATCTCAGCTCACTGCAAGCTCCGCCTCCCAGGTTTACGCCATTCTCCTGCCTCAGCCTCCCGAGTAGCTGGGACTACAGGCGCCCGCCACCTTGCCCGGCTAGTTTTTTGTATTTTTTAGTAGAGACGGGGTTTCACCGGGTTAGCCAGGATGGTCTCGATCTCCTGACCTCGTGATCCACCCGTCTCGGCCTCCCAAAGTGCTGGGATTACAGGCTTGAGCCACCGCGCCCGGCCCAGAATCTTTCTTTGATAAATCAGAACATTATAGTGTCTTAGGATCATCTTTCTGATTATCAATGACACTGTTAAGGATATGATGATGAAACATTAACTGTACCTGAGACATTTTTTGTGTATATATGTCAAATGGCTTGCATTTTTATCAGTTGTTGTATTCTAGGAAAAATCAAGTGAAAAATTGCTTCTGATTGAGATATTAGTATACCCTACCCTTGTTTAGTTTTTAAGAATAATTTTTCAATTATGAATACTCATTAATTTATGAAGGATTTAATGAAGTTTGAACAAAACTGATGAACAAAATTGGTAGTTACCAAAACTGTCCCTATTCTCATGAAAAAAAAAAAAAAAGTTCTTTGAGTTGAAGACAGAAGTTTCTTGTTGTGTAAGGATCCTCTTGTTGCGATGTCAGCAACCTTGTTGAAACGTAGTTGGACAAAAAAGGGAATTTACTGTCTCAGATAACCTAAACTCAGGATGCAGGGATGCAGTTGAAATCAAGGACAACTGGAACCTGAGCTGAGAATGCCACCAAAACTCTCTTATCTCTCCTTCCTGTCTCCCTTTCAGCTTCATTTTCTCCAAATGCAGAGCAGCTGCTGTCTTCCGTGTAGCAAGGACATAGATGCCAGCAAATTATAAATGTGAGCCAGGCACTGTCCTAAAAATTTTGCGTATATATTCATTCATTTAATCCTCACAGCTTTTTATACCTATTTTACAAATGAGGAAACAGAGGTATAGAAAGGTTAAGTAGTAATCCAGGTTGTATTGTGTTAGAGATGATAGAGTTGGATTTTCTAGGCACTAGCTAGCTGTGGTTACAAATGGTCTTATTTGTGTTTTGTTTTTAAATTTTTTGAACAGACTTAATTTTTTTTGTTTTGAGACAGAGTCTTGCTCTGTTGCCCAGGCTGGAGTGCAATGGCGCGATCTCGGGTCACCACAAGCTCCGCCTCCCGGGTTCAGGCCATTCTCCTGCCCCAACCTCTTGCGTAGCTGGGACTACCAGTGCCCACCACTGTGCCCCTCTTAATTTTTTTTTTTTTTGTATTTTTTGTAGAGACGGGGTTTCACCGTGTTAGCCAGGATGGTCTCGGTCTCCTAACCTTGTGATCCTCCTGCCTTGGCCTCCCAAAGTGCTGGGATTACAGGCCTGAGCCACTGCGCCCGGCTGAACAGACTTAATCTTTTAAGAGCAGTTTTTACGTTGGTAGCCAAATTGGGCAGAAAATACAGAGAGTTCCCATATGCTCCCTGCCTGTATACATGCATAACCTCCCCCAGTATGGACATTCTGCACCAGTGTGGTACACTTGTTGTGGGAGATGAACCTACATTGATGCATCGTTATCACCCAAAGGCCATAGTTTACATTAGGGCTCACTCTTCATGTTATATAGTCTATGGTTCTTAACACTTGTTTTTTTTTTTTTTTTGAGATGGAGTCTAGCTCGTCGCCAGGCTGGAGTGCAGTGACACAATCTCAGCTCACTGCAACCTCTGCCTCCCGAGTTCAAGCGATTCTCCTACCTCAGCCTCCCGAGTAGCTGGGATTACAGGCACGTGCCACCACACCCAGCTAATTTTTGTATTTTTTTTTGTTTTTAAGTAGAGACGGGGTTTCACTATGTGTTACCCAGGATGGTCTTGATCTCCTGACCTCGTGATCCCCCTGTCTCGTGATCCTCCTGTCTCGGCCTCCCAAAGTGCTGGGATTACAGGCGTGCCACTGCGCCCAGCCTTAACACTTGTTTTTGTTTCTTTGGGAGGGGGATGGAGTTTTGCTCTTGTTGCCCAGGCTGGAGTGCGATGGCGTGATTCTTGGCTCACTGCAACTTCTGCGTCCTAGGTTCAGTCAATTCTCCTGCCTCAGCCTCCCGAGTAGCTGGGACTACAGGCATGTGCCACCACACCCGGCTAATTTTTTGTATTTTTAGTAGAGATGGGATTTCACCATGTTGACCAGGCTGGTCTCCAACTCCTGACCTCAGGTGATCTGCCTGCCTCGATGTCCCAAAGTGCTGGGCTTACAGGTGTGAGCCACTGCACCCGGCCAGTTCTTAACACTTTAAGAGTAATGTGTGTCTGCCATTATGTTGCCATATAGAATAGTTCCATGGCCTTAAAAATCTGTGTTCTGCCTATTCATATGTCTTTCCCACCTATCCCTGATTTTTTTTACTGTCTCCTTAGTTTTGTTTTTTTCCAGAATATCATATAGTTGCAGTCATGCAGTATGTACCCTTTTGGATTGGCTTCTTTGGCTTAGTAATATTCATTTAAAGTTCCTCCAGGTCTTTTCATGGCTTCATAGTTCGTTTCTTTTTAGTGCTGAATAATATTTCATTTTCTGGATGTATCAGATCCATTCACCCACCGAAGGATGTCTTAATTGCTTCCAAGTTTTGCTCGTTTACTTTTCACAGTAGTTCTGCAAAGTGCATATGTTGAGCTGTTTACAGATTAGGAAACAGACTCAAGAGAGGTGAAGTAGTTTACTCAGGTTCACATCATTAGAAAGTTGTCATAGTTTATATTAGAACCTAAACTCTTACTTCCAAGCCCATAATCCTTATATGTACTTTGCCATATACATGAATAAGTCAAAACACAATTTATTTTTTATTTATTTTTTACAATATAGTAGGAAAACTTTATTAGAGTTAACTATCAGTTCTTCCTTGTTATTAAAGGAACTAGGGGAGGATTCATTTTTAGCAGTTGCTCTAAGGCCACTTCTTTTAGGAACCTTTTTACTTGAAATAATAAAACTACATTTCCATAAAAGTCCTTCTCTTTGAAATTTTTTTATTCAGTCTCTTGTTTTGCTTAGTATAAATTAATAAGGTAAAATATACTTTTGGCTGAGTGGTGGCTTGTACCTGTAAATCCCAGCACTTTGGGAGGCGGAGGTGGGAGGATCGCTTGAGCCTAGCAATTCCAGACCAGCCTGGGAAGCATAGTGGGATCCCTGTCTCTACAAAAAATAAAAGAATTAGCTGGGTGTGGTGATGCATGCCTGTAGTCCCAGCTACTTAGGAGGCTGAGGCAGGAGGATTGCCTGAACCCAGGAGGTTGAGGCTGCAGTGATCATGCCATTGCACTTCAGCTGGGATGACAGAGTGAGTCCCTGTCTCAAAAAAAGGAATATGTACACACACACGTGCGCACGCACGCGCGTGCACACACACACACACGTGCCCCCCCTCCACCCCCAACGGCCTTTGACAGCGGGTGTCTCTTGTTGAAATAACCCTAGGTGTAAATAAGGATGGAGATGAGTAGTCTCAGTATTAAATCTGTGGCAGAGCTGATGAGAGGACAGATAGTGCTGATTGAATTATAGGTGTCTCAAGTTTAAACATTTTTGAAGAGTCCTACTATCATTTGTATTATCTGTAAATCTTTTCTAAAGATTTGTTACTGGACCACATTCTCCTACTTAGTACAGCTGTTTTGGAATACATTCCAGGGAGAATAATGTACCTCAAATTCCTCATCCAGCAGTTAGTAACTCTATGATCTTGGGCAAATTACTTAATCTTCTGGGTACCTCAGTTTTATTATCTGGAAAGTGGGGTTAATAATACCTACTTCTTAGGGTCCTTATGAGATTAAACGAGTTAATATACCTTTTGTAGATTTTAATTTGTATACATTTTACATTTTAATATCTCTGAAATTGGGATTTGTGACTTATAGTTAATGGTGTCTGTTGCTTTAGCCAAACTGCAATAGTGACTGTCAGTGCCTGTGCATGTGGCATCTTTGTGGTTATTCCTTTTCTGAGACAGGATCTTACTGTGGCTGGGACTGCAGGTGTGCACCACCATGCCTGATTAATTTTTTGTATTTTTAGTAGAGACAGGGTTTTGCCATATTGACCAGGCTAGTCTTGAACTCCTGGGCTCAAGCAATCCACCTGCCTTGGCCTCTCAAAGTGCTGGGACCCACCATGCCCGACCTCTTTGTGGTTATTCCTGATAGCACAATTGTACACCTGCTGCCCCCATTTCATTAGCAATCCATTTAAAGATAATTTTAGAAAGGAGTTTGATTACTGATTGTTTTCTGAAAACTGTTGATAACTTCCAGAAGATCAAGAAAATCATCAAAACTTGTGGAATATGTGTCAGTGGCTTGGAGAAGGAAATCTCAGAGATAATAGTGACATTCTTTTAAGAAATGCTGTATTTCAGTGTTCTTGGTGGCTGGGAAACAATATTGTGATGAAAAACACGGTATTAACAACTCTAAGTTGAACAGTGATTCCAAAGAGGCTAACCTTGAGCATGAACAAGTTTTAGCAATACAATAACTGATTTGTTTATCTCCTTTTGATATAGCCAAAAGAGTGATGTTTTAAAAATCCAAGTAAGTCTGTAAAATGTTTTTCAATTAGTGTAAATAATCCTTTAAATAGTAGAAGTAAAAATTTGAAGTGATAAAAAAGCATTCAGTTCAGTTGACAGTATTTTCTTTCTTAGTGGTACATACAGTAATGGTGCATATTATAATCAATATCATTTTTTGATTTTATGAAATTCTCTCTCTAAGTAAAATTTAGAACAATACCTGGCAGATAGAGTTAGCTATTGTTTTATAATCTTTACTTTCTTTCTGCAGTTCCAAGATTTTAAGAGAGCATGTACACTGCTGTTAATCCTGTTTTTAACCCTAGAATTTTACCTCCCTATGTTCTTCCACTGAAATTATAAATATTCATTAATCTTTATTTTTAATTCTGTAAATATAATCATGAATAAATTCTAGACAGTGTTTTCTTTAGAAATTTTGCTTTTTCTTTGACCACTCATAATATAAATAGCCAGAATCTTCCATCTGTTTGTGAGAGGTTAATTAGCTTGATTTCAGAAATTCCTATTATTTAAACTTTTTTTTCCTTATTTGTGTCCTTTTTCCATTGAATAATTGATGTAATCAAGTCCCAAAAAAGGGTACAGTTGGAAAAAAAAGTTCTTGACAAACTAGAATCTAGTCTTCTAGCATTGCAGACCATATATAAACTTAAACTTTCTGAACATTATTATCCTAACATCTGATTCATTCTATACTGTTGAATAATGTATAGATAATTTTAAAGGTATCAGAAATTTAAGTTTCAGCATGAGTTTTTTTTAAGCCTTAAAGGTGACACATGATTATTGTGAAAAATTTAAGTAGTACAGAAGGATATGTAGTTCAAGGTGAAAGTCCCACAGTTCCCTGTCCCAGCAAGCACAAACTTCTCTCACTCCTCAGGGGTAAATATTGCTTTTGAGTACACTCAGAATTTTCTATGCTTATACATTTAAATATATATTTTACATACATGTTCATGTATATTTATTTCCTTGTTTTTATTACATAAATGTTATGTTATAAAATCTGTATTTTTCTGAATGCAGTTTGGACATAGCTCTATTTTAGCACATAACGATCTTCCCTGTTATTTGTAGTGTCTGGACCTGCATTGTTCAATGGTGACCACCACTGACATGTGGCAGTTTAAATTTAATTAAAATGAATAAAATTTAAAATTCAGTTTTTCAGTTATTTAAGTCACATTTCAAGTGTTTATTAGCTATGTGTGGCTAGTGGCTGTTGTTTTAGGTAGCACAGAAGTACAGAACATGTCGATAATCTATATACAGAAAGTTCAATTGGACAGCATTGTTCTGGACAGTTTTTAAAAAAACATGTATGTATTAAAAATTTTTTTACTGTATAACTTTATTGAGGCATATTTTATGATAAATTGTGCACATTTTAAATGTTCAAGTTGATAACTTTTCCTTAACTTTTAATTTTAAGATAGTTGTAGATTCACATGCAGTTATAGGAAATAACACGGAGATATCTCATGTACCCTTTACCTTGGTTCTCCCAGTGGTAATACCTTGCAAAATTATAGGACACTGTAGTATAGGATAGGACAGGATAGGATAAGACAGGATAGGAGAGTATATAATAGCACAACCAGGAAAGTAACATTGATACAGTAAAGATACAGCACATTTCCTTCCCCATAAGGATTCTTGATATTGCCCTTGTATACCCATGTGGTCTTCCTTCTAGCCCCTAACCTCTCCTTAACTCTTGGCAATCAGTAACCTGTTCTGCATTTCCATTAGTTTGTAATTTTAAGAATGTTATATAAGTGGAATCATGTAGTATGTAACCTTATGGGATTGGGTTTTCTCATTCAGCATAATTCTCTGGAGAGTCATCAGGTTGTTGTATCAGTACCTTGTTCCTTTTTGTTACTGAATAGTATCCCACGGTATGGATGTGTTAACCATTCACCCATTGAAGATTATCTGGGTTGTTTCCAGGTTTTGGTTATTAGAAATTAAACTGCTTTAAACATTTGTGTACAAGTATTCACGTAAGCATAAATTTTCCTTCCTCTGGGAGTGCAATTACTGGGTCATATGGTAGTTGTATCTTAATGTTTGTAAGAAACTGACAAGCTGTTTTCCTGAGTAGCTGTACATTTTACATTCCAATCAGCAGTACATGAGTGAGGGTGAGGGAGAGCTGCATCCTCACCAGCATTTGGTATTGTTACTTTGTTATGATTTTTATTGTTGTATTTACTTTCTAATTGGTCTTGGGGTCTCTATTTTGAAAGGGCCACAAGGCAAGTAGCCTCACTCTCTAGGAGAGCCCTCGCAGGGATTGGGGAGATGAGTTAGGTTTGTGCGTGTGTGTCAGGTGAGACACATGAGGAAATGAAACCAGAATGAAATGAGATTTACTCATAGGGCCCAGAGAGGTTAAGCTTAAGGAAGGATGCCGGGAGCTTAGGTTAGGCGGGAGAGAGAGAGAGAGTGAGAGGGAAAAGGGGCTATCGGTGGGGCTATGCCTTTTTTAAAGTACATGGGCATTATCCTGTAGGCTTTCTTGGGGGGGTTGTGGATTGGCTAGTTTAAAGCAAACACTCGTGAAGGGAGATCTTATTTACATGACTCTGGTGTTGATCATTAGGTTTTCATTGTGGTCAGCAGCTGTGGGGAATATTGAGTTTTTGGTCAGTGAGATGAACAAGTCTGTATTGCAGACAATCACACAGGCAAGGGAAGCTTTTTTTTTTTTTCTGAGACAGAGTGTTGCTCCCACCCAGGGTGGAATAGAGTGGTGCGATCTCTGCTTACTGCAACCTCTGCCTTCCGGGTGGGTTCAGGCGATTCTCCTACTCTCCTGCCTTAGCTTCCCAAGTAGCTGGGACTGTAGGCATGCACTACCACACCCAGCTAAGTTTTGTATTTTTTACTAGAGATGGGGTTTGACGATATGTTGGCCAGGCTGGTCTCATACTCCTGACCTCAGGTGATCTGCCTGCTTCGGCCTCTCAGAGTGCTGGGATTACAGGCGTGAGCCACTGCGCCTGACCAGGAAGTTTTAACTAGGCCAAAGATGGTGGGCTATAGCTGGGTTTCAGATAACTTATGTTAGATCTAAAAAAATGGATGCTGAGTCAGCAACCATAATAAAGAAATTTTTGACACTTTTTAATTTTAGCCCGGTCTTATAGGTAAGTGATAAGTCACTGTCATGTTAACTTGCATTTCCCTAATGGCAGATGATGTTAAATATTTTTTCATGTGCATATTTGCCATTTGTATATCTTGTTTATCGAAGTGTCTCCTCACGTCTGTATGACTTTGCCAGGGCTCCCATAACAGAATGCTACAAACTGGGTGACTTAAACAATGGAAAATTTTTTTCTTCACGATTTTGGAGGCTAGAAGTCCAAGATCAAGTTTCTTCTGAGGTCTCTCTCCTTAGCTTGCAGATGGCTGCGTTCTCATACTCTTAGATGATCTCTTTATGTATCCAAATTTTCTCCTTTTTAAAAAGACAGTAATCACATTGGATTAGGGCCCACCCAATGGCCTCATGTTAATTTAATCACCTCTTTAAAGGCCCTAGCTCCAAATACAGTCTGTTCTGAGGTACAGGGGTTAGAGCTTCAACATATGAGTTTTGGGGCTATACGTTTCAGCCGATAATAGTGTCTTTTGCCTATTTCCTAGTTGATTATTTATTTTACTGTCAAGTTTTGAGAGCTGTTTATGTATCTTAGGCACTAGTACTTTATTGTGATTTGCAATTATTTTCTCCCAGTCTGTAGCTTGTCTTTTCAGCCTTTGTATTAGTCTGTTCTCACACTGCTAATAAAAACATACCCAAGACCAGATAATTTATAAAGGAAGGAGGTTAAATTGACTCTCAGTTACACATGGCTGGGGAGGCCTCACAATCATGGCAGAAGGCAAGGAGGAGCAAAATCACGTCTTACATGGTGATAGGCAAAAAAGTGTGTGCAGGGGAACTCCCATTTATAAAACTATCAGGTCTTGTGAGATTACTCACTATCTCACTAGAATAGCATGAGAAAGACCCATCCGCATGATTCAATTACGTCCTACCGGTTCTCTCCCATGACAGGTGGGAATTATGGGAACTACAATTCGAGATGAGATTTGGGTGGGGACACAGCCAAACCACATCAGCCTCATAACAGAGTCTTTCTCAGAGCAAGAGTTTTAATTTTGATGAAGTCTATTTGACCAATTTTTCTTTTTATGAATTGTGCTTTTCGTGTCAAGTCTGAGTTTTCTTTGCGTAGCCTGAGATCCCAAAGATTGTCTTCTATTTTTTTAAGTTTATAATTTTGCTTTTAACATTCAAGTTCATGATTAATTTTGAGTTATTTTTTGTATAAAGTGTGAAAATTAAGGTTGCGCTTCTTTTTTCTTTTTTTTGCCTATGGATATCCAGCTGCTCTAGTAACATTTCTTCCATTTTATTGCATTTACATTGTTGTAAAAAATCAGTTGAGCATATTTGTTGTTTTTATTTCTGGGTCTTCTGTTTCATATATTTATGTATCTATCCCTCAGCCAATACTACACAGTCTTGATTACAATAGCTATATAATAGGTCTTGAAGTTTAGTAGTTTGCTTCTTCTCACTTTATTCATCTCTTTCAAAATAGTTTTAGCTATTTGTTTTCTTTTACTAACTATGTAAATTTTAGGTTAAACTTGTCTATTGTCTACTTGCTGGGATTCTGATATTAAATTTATATGTCAATTGGAGAATTGACAGTTTTTACCATGTTAAAATTTCCAGTCCGTCATTATGGCATGCCTCCTTATTTATTTAGATATTCTTTGACTTCTTTTATTGGTGTTTTGTAGTTTCCAGCATAAAAGATACTGTACATGTTTGGTTACACTAATTTCTGTCTCCTCATGCCCACTTAAGGATACCTCTCCAGCAGTTCTCTACACTTAACATCATTAGTTTTGGCTCTAGCAGATCATTTCTGTTAGTGATAATTTCTCTCATCTTAGAAAACAAAAGCAAAATAAAAAACTTTATTTTTCTTTCATTCCATGTCACTTCTGGCTACTAGCCCAACTTCTTTGTAGTAAAATTCTTAAAAAGTTTTCTGTACTTGCTGTTCCCAGTTCCTTTTCTCCCATCTTTTCTTAAGTCAACTGCAGTCTAACATGTGCCCCACTTTCAAAGTAATGTGACCTCTGTATTGTTAAATCTAATGATTACTTGCAGTCTTCATTCTTCCTCACTTTTCAATAGCATTGATGTAGTTGATCTCTCTTTGATCAACTTCTTCACTTTTCTTCAGGGAAATACAAATCAAACAAGATAAAATTTGGTAGCCATTGGATCTCCCCAAATTAAGAAGTCTGATAAATCCAAGTATAGTGAAAGAGAACTCACACATTGCTAGTGAGAGCATAAATTGTTACCACTACCTTGAAAGATAGTTGAAGATACTCATAAGTTCTATTAATACTAATATGTACTTACTCTAGAGAAACTTTCACAGATGAGACCCGTATAAGATTGTTCATTGCAATATGGTTTGTAGTAGCAAAAAGTGTAAGTGACTTGTATTTCATTTATTTATTTGTTTGTTTGTTTGTTGACTCTTTTATTATACTTTAAGTTCTAGGGTACATGTGCACAACGTGCAGGTTTGTTACATATGTATACATGTGCCGTGTTGATGTGCTGCACCCATTAACTCGTCATTTACATTAGGTATATCTCCTAATGCTATCCCTCTCCACTCCCCCCACGACTTGTATTTTAATAGGTGCTTTGTTTTGAATGTCTCCCCTAAAACTCATGTTGAAATTTAATTGCCATTGTGATGGTATTAAGAGGTGGGACTGCTGAGAGGTGATTAGGCTAAGAGGGCTCTGCCTTCATGAATGGATTAATGTCCTTATCAAGAGAGTGAGTTTGTTATTCGAGAGTGGGTTGTTCTAAAAGCGAGTTTAGTCCTCTCTTGTTTGCTCTCTCATGCTGTCTTGCCCTTGCACCTTCCACCATGGGATGATGCAGCAAGAAGGGCCTTGCCAGATGTGGGCCCCTTCACCTTGGACTACTCAGCCTTCAGAACTGTAAGAAATACTTTATTTTCTTTACAAATTACCCAGTCCGTAGTATTCTATTATAGCAACACAAAGTGGACTAAGACAGTAGGAGAATATATCTGACTTATTCATGTAATATAATACCATTTAGCAATGACATTGAATAAAGTAGAGCTACATGTATCAGCACAGATAAATCTCAAAAATGTAATGTTAACTGAAAAATTCTAGGTGTGATAGGATAAGTACTGTATGATGTATTTGTATATAACTGAGTGTTAAGTGGGTCTTTTTTTGTCACCTTAGCATTTTTCCTGGAGCCTAAAGCTAAAGATAGTAACTGATAAAGGTTCCCTGCGTTATAAAGAGATGGTGTTGAATTTGTTGGCAAGTGGCCATGATTTGTTCTGGAACTTTAGCACCTCCAGCCTATACAAGATAAAAAAAGAATTTAATGTGAGGAAGGATTCTTTGAAGAGATATCAGCTCAAAATGGAGTGCTGTAGTTTTTATATTATCTTCCCTGTGGGTGAAAAACAATTTCTCTGAGAGATTGGGGGACTTTTCAGGAAGGAAGATGGTCCTTTAGCTGGATGCCTGCTGGGTTGCAGAAAATAGTTAGGCCTCCTCTCTGGAATGTTACCTGAGTAAAGTGTTAGAGAATTCTTGGGAAAAGTGTTATTTGGGTCTCCTGGAGTTATGGAAGACCCAGAGACTGGGGCCTGCTGCTGCATTCCTGGAGAAGAATAAATGTAACAGATATATAAAATAGCTTCGCAGTGGAGAAGCTGGAAGAGAGGACTTTCGCTATGTGTCTGGTGATATTGAATCAAGAGCGTTTCCTTTGGGCCAGGCAGACACTTTAGAGGGTGTTCAGTCTAGTGCCATCTTGAAAGAAACTTAACAAAGAAAGTTGCCTGCTCAGCAGACACAACCTCAGGTATGTGCCACTGGAGTAGGAGGTGAGGAAGAGTTTTAAGAATTGTGCTGGAGAATGTTTCGTTTGTACCAGAGAATGTTACAGAGGGAAGTCTTGTCAGAGAAAGTCAGAACTGGACAGTGACTGAAGTGGTAAACAACAGATTTTATTCAGGAACTTTGCAATAGTGGAAAAGATACCTCAGTATAGAACTGGACTGAATTCCAAATACAGCAAGGACAGGTGGGGATTTATAGTCAACAAGCAGAATGAGGGGTGTTAGCAGATGGAAAATTACCAAGAGAAGACATCAAGGGCAGGGGATTCTTGCTAAAACAACTTAACAGAATTCCCCTCCTCAGTATCTGATGACCTTGGCCTGCCTGGTCAAGCAGGCCAAGGTCATCAGATACTGAGGGTGGGGAATTCTTTCTAATTGACTTAGCAGAATTCTTACAAAAATTGGGATATGCAGGCCCCCAAATGGCAAGGGCCAACATTGAGGCCTAGTTGAGAAGAGGGCTCAGAGGAGCCTGACTAAAGTTTGGTGAAGTAGAAAGTTAGTCCCCACAGGGTGAATTTCAGATCTCTCAAAATGTCCTACAAGAGAGACCCCAAGGTTAGGCATTTCCCATTATTGAGGGTATTTGATAGCTAAGAGAAAACTACAAAGCTCCAGCCGTGTGTGTTAGTCTGTTGTCACACCGCTATAAAGAAATACCCGAGACTGGGTGATTTATAAAGGAAAGATATTTAATTGACTCACAGTGCCACATGGCTGGGGAGGCCTCAGGAAACTTGCAATCATAGTGGAAGGGGAAGCAGGCATGTCTTATGTGGTGGCAGGAAAGAGGAGAGGGGTACATGAAGGAGGAACTGTCGAACGCTTATGAAACCATCAGATCTCATGAGAACTCATTATCATGAGAACAACATGGTGGAAACTGCCCCCATAATCCAGTCACCTCCCATCAGGTGCTTCCCTCAATACCTGGGGAATACAATTCAAGATGAGATTTGGATGGGAACATGGAGCCAAACCGTATCACCATGGAATACAGATTTTATCTCTTCTCACTTCTCCACTCTTATTTTCATCCGTTAGTAGGCACAATAATGGTTTCCCAAAGATATCAGGTCCTAATCTCTGGAACTTATAAATGTTACCTTATCAGGAAAAAGAGTTTTTACAGAGATAATTAAGTATCTTGAGATGGAGGGATTATTTTGGCTAGCTGAGCCCTAAATGTAATCACACATATCCATGTAAGAAGGAGGTGGAGGGAGATTTGGACATATACGCAGAGGAGAAGGCAATGTAAAAACAGTGGAGAGAGATTTGAAAATGTTGGCCTTAATTATGCCAGTACGCAAGAAGGGTAGAAGAGGCAAGGAACAGATTCTCCCCTAGAGCCTCTGGAGGGAGCAGAGTGTGTGGCCCTGCTGACATTTTGACTTTAGCCTAGTGATGATTTTGGACTTCTGATCTCCAGAACTGTAAGATAATGAATTTGTGTTGTTTTAAACCACTAAGTTTGTGGTAATTTATTAGAGCAATACTAAACTAGCACATATACCACCACACAATATATACAGGTTTCAAAAAGTTCATGGAAAATGTGTATTATGAAAAATCTATATGTGAATTTCAAATTTTTTTTGTACCAAAATAAACTTTTAACTAACTTGTTGTAACATGTCTAAACCAGATCTAGTTTGAGGCATTAAGAAAGATAAGACATCAGTTTGAAAAGAGCCCTTGTCAGAGCAACATGAATTCTACTAAAATCGAAACAAGAACAAACATCAAATTTATGGTGAAGCTCGGGTAGAAGATGGTGAAATCATTGATGCTTTGTGAAAGTTTATGGGGACAATGCCCCAAACAAATCAGCAGTATATAAATGGATAACTTGTTTTAAGAAAGGATAAGATGATGTTGAAGATGAAGCCAGCAGCAGCAGACCATCGACGTCAATTTGTGAGGAAAAAATTCATCTTGTTCATGCCCTAATTGAACAGGGTGGAGGATTAACAGCAGAAACAAGAAGCAACACCAGAGACATCTCAACTGGTTCAGCTTATACAATTCTGACTGAAGAAGTTGAGCCAACTTTCCACGAGATGGGTGCCAAAACCCTTGCATACATACTGGCTGCAGACAAGAGCAGAGTTTTTAATCAAGATTCTGAAGCATTTATTTGAAGAATTGTAACAGGAGATGAACGTGTCTTTACCAGTATGATCCTGAACACAAAGCACAATCAAAGCAATGGCTACCAGTGGTCTACTCAAAAGCAAAAGCAAAAAGTCAGGAGTAAAGGTTGTGGTAACAGAATTTTGGATGCTCAAGGCATTTTGCTTGTTTATTTTCTGGAGTGCCAAAGAATGACAACATCTGCTTATTATGAGAAGGCTAGCCAAAAGCTTTAGCAGAGAAAATGCCTGGGAAAGCTTTACCAGAGAGTCCTTCTCTACTGTGACAATGCTCCTACTAATTTCTGTCATCAAAAAGGACAATTTTGGGAGTTTCAATGAGAAATCATTCGACATCCACCTTACAGTTCTGAATTAGCTCCTTCTAACTTCTTTTTGTTCCCTAATCTTAAAAAATCTTTAAAGGGCACCCATTTTTTTCAGGTAATAATGTGAAAAATATTGCATTGACGTGGTTAAATTCTCAGGACCTTCAGTTTTTTAGGGATGGACTAAATGTCTGATATCATTTACAAAAGTGTCTTGAACTTGATGGGGCTTTATTATGTTGAGAAGTGAACTTTGTATTTTTAATCTTTTGATTCCATTTTTTTCTGCAAACTTTTTGAGGTCCCCTCGTACGCCTCACCTTACGATGGGACCACATCCCCCTAAACTCATCATAAGTCAGAAATGCATTTAATACTCTGTTAAATCCATCATAAAGTTAAAAATTATAAGTTGAACCATTGTGAGTCCAGATACTTCTCTACTTATGATGGTGGTTATGTCCTGATAAACCCATTGTAAACTTGAAAAAATTATTGTCCACCATCCTTAGTCCTCTGTAATAATTTATTTGCATAGCACAGGGGCACACAAAATAGGTCATTTAACTGCCTGGGACAAAGAAGGCTATGGTGACTCTTGAATTGTGAATTGAATTGTAATTTGTAAAGGTTTGCCTGAGCCTGAGATGGGGTGTGTCTTTTAAGTAGAATAGCTAACATGAGCACAAAGATACTGAGGTTTTTAAAAGTACATGACTTCTTGGAATGACTGGTGTACGTAAATGTGTAGGATGTGTAGAAGGGAATGGTGGATACTAAAGCTGGAAAAAGCAAATTGGGACCACTTCATGAAGGATTTTGTATGATTGCTGAAATGTACTCTGTTTACCCTATATGTATGATTTTAAGGATTTTAAGTAAGGGAGTGATAGGGACAGTAATATGGGTAGACCATTTGTGAGAATATTAATACAGAGGAAGGGATGGATTTGTTTTGAGAAAAGAAGGATTGTGACTTGGTGAATATTTGAACCTGTGGGATAAAGAATCAAGGGGGAATGAGTTTCCTTTTTTTTTCTTTTTTGAAGAGCTGGGGTCTTGCTTTGTTGCCCAGGAGTGCAGTGGTGTGATCACAGTTTACTGTAGGCTCAAGTGATCCTCCCATCACAGCCTCCTGAGTCGCTGGGATTACAGGTGCATGCCATCAAGCCCAGCTAATTTTTTTATTTTTATTTTTATTTATTTATTTTTGAGACAGAGTCTTGCTCTGTCATCCAGTCTGTGTTGCAGTGGCATGATCTTGGCTCACTACAACCTCTTCTGCGTTGAAGTGAATCACTTGCCTCAGCCCACTGAGTAGCTGGGATTACAGGCACACCTGCCACGACGCCTGGCTAAATTTTTGTATTTTTAGTAGAGATGTGGTTTTACCATGTTGGTCACATTGGTCTTGAACTCCTAAACTCAAGCAATCCACCCACCATGGCCTCCCAAAGTGCTGGGATTACAGGCGTGAACCACTGTGCCTGGCCTTTTAAATTTTTATTTTTAGAGACAGAGTCTCACTATGTTCCTCAGACTGGTCTCAAACTCCTGGCTCATGTGATCCTTCCTCATCAGCCTCATGAGTTGTGGGGACTATAAGTATGTACCACTGCACCCAGCTGAATGTTTCTGGCTTGGACATTTTGATAGTTAGAAATGCCTTCTAGTAAATAGCACAGGAAAGGCAGAAGTATAAATTGTGGAAATGGTGGAAAGGAAAAAAAATCTTTAGATGATCTATTAAAATTGTATATCTAATTCTGTTACTTCCGTCCTCAAAACTCCCTGATTGGTCTCGGTTGCCTGCTGAACTAGATGCCTAAATGTCTTTGTTTATTCTCAAAGATGGGGTTTTTGCACTTCTCTTCTAAGGGATAGTTTACACTACTTTTTAGGATTTTCAGCTATGTTTCTTTGCCATTCAAATTACATTTTGGTAATTACATTTAAATAATTTACACGTGCACTTGATGCAAACATTTAAAAAACCAAAATAAAACAACTTAAATTAAAATACTTAGAAGGTGCTTTTTCCTTGGAATTTTCCAGAGTCATTTTATGTCTGCCCTAGTTTTTTGGGACCTAGTGGAAATGTGGCCACGACTTGAGTGTGGGCTGCTGATAAGAACAGTTGGCCTGTGGTGGAGAAGGGAGGTCAAGGGGAAGAGTAAAGGTCACTTTCATAATATTATCAACTAGGAGATACATAAAAATAATACTAGTCATAATCTTTACAGGATGAAATTGAGAATCTCAAATGAAATATTAAATTGGCCATATTCTATAATGTAAGAGCCTGTTGGCATTTTTATGCCCAATCAAGTGGGCATTTTAATCCATATACAGTGTTATGCATTCCCTGGAATATATTTGAATAAGGATGATTGAACAACTTTATAATGAAGAAACACTAAATACATTGAGTATTAAAAATGGAGGAAAAATAATATGGAAATAAGGAAGTATTCTCATTTTACTTTTCCAATGTTGCATTTGATGTTTTTGCCAATGGCATCAGCCATGGAGTGAAAACACACACACACACACACACTCTCTCTCTCTCGCACGCGCGCGCATGCAGGAGTTGATAGTACTTGTATTCTTACAATATTCAAAGATATCTAAAATCAGAGATGATAGTTTAACATCGTGGCTGCATATAAGATAAATCTGTGAACATTAGTAGTAAAACCGTATACTAGTTATAACCAGCTTCAAAATACAATGAAAATGATTTATATAGATCCATTTCCCAAATTTATATAGATTCTTTTATCCATCTAGTTGTTTATCAAACTAAACAACTCTCAGAATCATGTTAGTCTGGATAAGCTATGTTTTGCTGCAGTAACAACCTTAAATTTCAGTGGCTTAGCTGAGCGTGGTGGTGTGCACCTGCAGTACCAACTACTCAGGAGGCTGAGACAGGAGGATTGCTTGAGCCCAGGAGTTCGAGGCTGTAGTGGGTGATGATCACGTCTGTGCATAGCCACCATACTCTAGCCTGGGCAACATGGTGAGACCCTGTCCCTTAAAAAAATGTTAGTAGTTTATGCTACATATACATTGTGGGTTGGATAGTAGCTATTCTATCCAGTGATTATCTCTACTCTTGAGAAGATTGCCAATCTCCTTGGCAGTTGGAAAGAAAGACTGGGGAATTGCATATTGGCTCTTAAACTTGTTCTCTGAAAGCAATAGATCCTTTTTATTCATATTCCATTGGTTAAGATCACATGGGCCATCACTTGGGCACACTTATCTTTCAAAGGGCCAAGGGTGTACAGTTCGACCTTGTGCCTGAGAAGAGAAATGAAAATATTTCATGAATAGCACTAATAATTGTAGCAGTATTGAAATATAAAAATGAAAACCAAAACAGCACAAGGAAAAGATTAATACATGTGGCTATAAAGGGTATAATCTCTGAATTATATTGAAAGCATAAATGAACAGTTCTAAACATGGAACAGACGTCTTTAGATCAGTATGAAAAGGATTATTTAATCATATATATTTATATATATATACTTATATATAATATATAATAATATATATACTTATATATACTTATATATAATATATTTTTATATATATATACACATTTATATATATATAAAAGTCTAATTCAAATATATTAAGCAAATTTCAGGAGTCAAGTACAATAAAATGACCAAAAGATATGAACAGGTAATTCCCAAAAGATGAAATAGGATAGGAAAATATATTTAAAGTTGCATTTGCAAGTCTTTTTTTTTTTTTTTTGAGACCGAGTTTCACTCTTGTTGTCCAGGCTAGAGTGCAGTGGCACAATCTCTGCTCACCGCAACCTCCGCCTCCTGGGTTCAAGTGATTCTCCTGCCTCAGCCTCCTGAGTAGCTGGGTTTACAGACATGAGCCACTATGCCCAGCTAATTTTGTATTTTTAGTAGAGATGGTTTTTCTCCATGTTGGTCAGGCTGGTCTCAAGCTCCTGACCTCAGGTGATCTGCCCACCTTGGCCTCCCAAAGTGCTGGGATTACAGGCATGAGCCACTGCGCCCAGCAAGTCTTTCTTACTCTATTTAAGTAGTGGAGAATTTAAAAATAACACCCAGTACTAGTGAGTTTATGGAGAAATAGTTAGTCATGTATTGCTGTTCAGATTATAATTCATTTGCAAAACAATTTAGATACCAGGTTAACCATAAAAATATTCATACCCTTTAATTTAAGAATCCGTCTCTAGGAGTTTACCCCCAGTTAAAATGAAGAAATATTAAATGAGTTAAAGTATTTTTCAGTAGTGAGGAAAAATTCATCCATTTATTCTTTCATTTAAGGAGACCAGTATTATTTGTGCTAGGCTCTGTCCTAAGCACTGGGCATACACAAATGATTAAGATAGGATTCCCACCCTGTCATAGCTTAAAGTTTAATGGTGAAGAGAATGTTAGGGGAAGACAGAGAAGAGGAATGCCTAAAATACACAATCTCAGCTCAGTTAGGACATGTAAGAATAACCTAAAAATGTTCAGCAATTGGGAAATGTTTCAGAACATTTTGATACATTAGTATATGCAGTGGTATATATTGGTATATGCAGAGTGACTAACGGTTCAAAGCAGTACTTTTAAAAACTATATGTAATGGCATAAAGAAACATAAAAGGGAAGAATATTAAGGGTGTGAGTACTATGATTACAGACTATGTAAAAATACATAAACATTTGGGGAAATAAAGATTGTAAAGGAGTGTTGCAAGAAATCTGAAACAAATAAGATTAGATTAAAAACAATAGTTCCCCCTTAAAACATGTAACTTCAGTCTAGTAATGAGAAAAAAAAAAAATCAAAGAAATCCAGTTGAGGGTCGTTCTACAAAATACCTGACTAGTTATTCTCAAAACCGTCAAGGTCATCAAAAACAAGGAAAGTCTGAGAGGCGTCACAGCCAAGAGTAACCTAGGGAGCCATGAGAACTACGTGTAAGGTGGTATCCTGGATGGGATCCTGGAACAAAAAGGACATTAGACAAAAACTAATGAACTCTGCTCGAAGTATGGACTTAGTTAATAATAGTGTATCAATATTGGTTCTTTAAAGGTAATGTATCATACTCTTAGCTGTTGATAATAGGGGAAACAGCGTGGGGAATATGAGAACTACTCATGACATTGTTTTTGTAAATCTAGAACTCTTATACAAAATGAAGCTTATTTGTAAAGAGATAGGAAGAGGAGAGAAACACATGCATATAGGCATGTGCTTAAGTGTTCATCAGGCTGGGTGCGGTGGAGCACACCTGTAATCCCATTGGGAGACCGAGGTGGGTGGATCACTTGAGGTCAGGAGTTTGAGACCAGCCTGGCCAACATGGTGAAACCCCGTCTCTACTAAAAATACAAAAATTAGCTGAGCTTGGTGGCACTCATCTGTAGTCCCAGCTACTCTGGAGACTGAGGCAGGAGAATCAGTTGAACCCAGGAGGTGGAGGTTCCAGGGAGCCAAGATAATACCACTGCACTTCAGCCTGGGTGACAGAGCAAGACTCTATCTATCTCTAAATAAATGAATAAATATTCATCAAATGTCCGTGGAAAGACATTACAATACACTACATACAATACAATACATATATTGTTACACATACATGTATAGATATGGATTAATGTTAGAAGGAAATGAAGTGAAAACCATTATTTAAGGAAGCTAAGGTTGATGAATATTTTCCCAAATGTTTTCCTAAATCAGTTTTGTTCAGTCTTTCGTGAAAGACAGTTCATCACAAAGATAAATACCTTATGTTCTCATGAAAGCTAAAGAAGTTAATCTCAGAAGTAGAGAGTAGAATAGTGGTTACTAGAGGCAGGGAAGAGGAGGAGGGGGATAAAGGTTGGTTAATGGATATAAAAGTACAGCTAGTTAGGAGGAATAAGTCCTAGTGTTCTATAGTACTACAGAGTGACTAATTAACAATTTATTGTATATTTTCAAATTTAGAAGCACAGATTTTGAATGTTCCCAACACAAAGAAATGATCAATTTTGAGGTGATGGATATGCTGATTATCCTGTTTTGGTCGTTGTACATTGTATACATGTTTTGAAATATCACACTGTATCCCATAAATACGTACAATTATTATGTGTCAATTAAAAGTAATAAAAGCCGAGAAAACATGGTGTTTCAGGTAGGTTGTAAGAGTCTGTCTTGAGTATAGTGCCATCTGCTGGCACTGTTAACTAATTACATTTTAGAAGAGTTATTTTATGATTTTGTAGGGGAAACTGGTTTTTCTTGCCATTTGTTGTTCACTTGGTTATGTATTTTTATGCTTATGCCCTCTTTTTATTATAAACAATAAGCATTCCTTTAAAAATCCTTATGATATCCCTATAATTTAGAAGAAATCACTACCTTAGGTTTTCCTTTGTTGCCAATTTCCCCCCCCCCCCCCCATTTCTATGGCTGTAGCAAAATGCCTTTATTTTGCAAATGTAATTTGGGGTGAAATAATTTTCTTAAAAGGAGCTTTATATGTATACTTTTGTTTGTTTTATTGTTTGTTTATTTTTTGAGACGGAGTCTTGCTCTGTCGCCCAGGCTGGAGTGCAGTGCAGTGGCGCGATCTCGGCTGACTGCAAGCTCCGCCTCCCGGGTTCACACCATTCTTCTGCCTTAGCCTCCAGAGTAGCTGGGACTACAGGCACGAGCCACCACGCCTGGCTAATTTTTTGTATTTTTAGTAGAGACGGGGTTTCACCATGTTAGCCAGGATGGTCTCAATCTCTTGACCTCGTGATCCGCCCGCCTCGGCCTCCCAGAGTGCTGGGATTACAGGCGTGAGCCGCTGCGCCCGAGAAAGCCTCGAGATCGAGTCTCGTCATGTTGATTTCTCTTAGCCGCAGTGTTTTATCACAGCTCAGCTTATCCCAGTGCTTCCCATTCCTGTCTACCATTCCTGTCTACTGTCTGCTACCTATAGTAGCAGATTTTGGAGGTAATTTCTCTTCTTCCAGTTCTCTTCAAAGCCATGGCTATTAAAACAAACAAAAAAACCTTATGACTATCAACTAGATAATGTTAAGAATCTTCCAAGTGGCTATAATTTTTTAAAATACATGAAATCATTGTATGTTCCCCTTAGAACTTGGAGAGTGTCTAATCTAGAAGTTTCAGAACTTTTTTTTTAGAAAGCAGCTAAACCTTTAATTGAAGAAATCTTGTATAAAGCTGCATGTCCTGGGGTTGTAGGTAAGCAAACCCAAACCCAATTCAATGAAAACAGTGACATGAAACTTAAGTCTATCTAGAGACTTTATCAGTTGGAAATCGCCAACTAACCTCTAACTTAGGACCTTCTACTGGATCATGACCTAATAAGGCAAATGCATAGCTAGTATGGCTAATCAAGTAATTGCTTTGCTTCCAGGTTCAGCCTGTAGAAACCCTGTGCTCATGCTCTGAAGCTGAGCTCTCTGAACCTCTTCTGGTTATTAGTGTTGTCAGATTCATGAGTTGTCCTTTGCTCAGATAAACTATGCTAAATTTAATTTGCTTAAAGTTTTTAATACCCAGTATCTAAAAAATAACGAAGTGCTTTGTTTAAGATGGGAATGAGGCTGAGTGCAGTGGCTCATGCCTATAATCCCAGCACTTTGGGAGGCCAAAGTGGCTGATCACATGAGGCCAGGAGTTTGAGACCAGCCTGGCCAACATGGTGAAACCCTGTCTCTACTAAAAATACAAAAATTAGCCAGGCATGGTGGTGTACGCCTGTAGTCTCAGCTACTCAGGAGGCTGAGGCAGGAGAATCCATTGTACCTGAGAGGCAGAGGTTGCAGTGAGCTGACATCATGCCACTGCACTCCAGCCTGGGTGACAGAGTGAGGCTCTGCCTCAAAAGAAGGGAATGAATATGTGGAGTTTGAAATCTCTGAGCTCTTCCACTCTTACCTTGAGGCACCTCAGAGGAACTTTTTGCTTATTTTATTCATCCCTTTTTACAAAGGAGAGATCTGTACCCTATAGCAGTTAATTGACTTGCTAGGTGTACCCTAGATAGGGGAGTGGCAGACTTTCAGTTCATTAGCCTCTCAGTCAAGGATTTTTTTTCTGTTATACGAAGCTGCTTCTAATTGAATTACTGTATTCTTAAAAGTTACAATGACCCATATATCTATTTTAAAATTAATCTTGCTTTTCTTGGTAGAGATAGCAATTAAACTGCTTCTTGGTTTCCATTAACATTGAGGAAAAAGTACAGGATTTTAAAGAATTGAATTAACTAAATATTTGTATGTTGAAAATATATTTAATATATAATAGCAAATTTTTAACTTAAAATTATTATCTACATTTGTTAGATATGCTTATTTATATGAACATGTTAAAAATATGTTTTTAAATTAGAACTGTTACTCCTAGGCCTATTGATAGTTGTGGTTATCTTGATAGAGTGTTGTCATTTGTTACATTGACAAGGTACTAGTCCTAGAGATAAACCAGTATCCAGTCTGTTTAAAAGTGAGAAACAAAGTTCTTTATTACAAAATTTGGTAATAAAGCAGGTTGGAGATTTTCTTATACACCTTTTCTTTAGTGAGTATAGCTCTGCCGCTCTAGAGTTATTCGAGATATGTTTAGTTAAAGGCATCTTTTAAAAAATCAGATACCTTTTACTAAAGAAATAAAAACAACCTTATAGGTGGCACAAAGCAGATACTGATATTGGTTAATTTTAATATGTTACTGGAAAAAAAGTCTAATTTCCAGTAACATTTGTAAGTTCACATTTGGCAATGTCAGTGAAACAAACTGAGAATACAATTTAATCATTATGTACAGTAAGTGAGGTCTCTGGGCATGAAAATAAAATTAAAGTTACTTGAAAACTTTATGATAGTAATCCTCAGAAAGATACTTATTTTTATTCTATTAATATTATTTGTATGTAAAAGCAATGTGTTTGTCCACAGTAAAAAAGAATAGCATTTTGCCGTAGCACATTTTCAAATTCAAAGTTGTTTCAAGTTATGTTATTACCTTTTGGATATTATGTTGTCCTCATCTGTGTTTTTACTTATTATTGGAAGGCTCTTGCTTATAATATTTGACTTATTTTTCTTCCCTACTTCGTCTTTCCATTCTGGATTGGAAGTCCTTCAGGATGACAGGCTATATTTTGTATACATACACAGTGATGCTCTGAGCCATAGTGGAGCCTGGTGCAAAAGGAAGAGTTTGTGATTCTGATGCTGTCTCTGTTTTAAAATGTTGATGTTTGGTTCATGGGGGGGAGGGGTGTGTGTGTGTGTTGCATTGGTTTTGTTTTAAAAATATTCCATTAAAATGTTGTTGTTTTTGTTTTTGATCTTGATTACTGAGTTTTTTGACACTCTCTTTAACATTGCACATGTCTTACCCTATCCTGGGTGGGGTCCCGGTGTTCATTGTAGAGAGCTTCATGTATAACAGGCTCTCAATACATGTTTTGTTGGGTATATTATTCCATTCTCCCTGAAAGCTGTGATGAAGTTTTTATTCTTTTTCAGGTATCTTACAGCCATATAGATGTCAAAGTTGAAGGTTAAAAAAATTATTTTCACTGTGGTTGGAGAGAATAGAATCAGAAAAGAAAATTTAGAAATAAGAAAGTCTTACTGGCTTTGAAGTATTTTTCATTACCCCCACTGAATATAGAGCATAGACAGATTGAAAACTGGAATTCTGTGGAGAAATTAAATAGAAAAGATTTAAAGAAATTAAATGGATAAGTCTTATGTATTGGCTTGCTTTGTTAGTTATTCAGAACATTGTATGTACTCAAAATACTAAGCCTACTTAAGCTATTCTATTTTAATGGAGTTTGAGAATAACCTCTTAAAACATCATTTAGTGAACTATCTGCAGTATATTGTGAATCTTGGCTTAAGAATGATGTATATTTCCTTTCTTCTACTAATGTGGATATATAATTATTCCTGAGGTATTTTAACATTGGCTATAGCATTTTGATAAGGAACTAAGCATTTACTTGTTGAAAGATTATATGCTAAGCAGAATTTGTTTGTGTGAAACTTTTAAATTCCTTTTCATTGAAAATATTCAGATTGATAGTCTTCTAAATTTATGGTTCAAACGAATGAGTTTTAGAACTTCCCACACTATTTGAATGGCTAGAGTAAGCTAAATAGCTTTTTCCTCTAGTAAAATACTCTTAACTTTGTATGATTAAGTATCAGTGGAAGGTGGTTTATCAGAGGCGAGAGAGCATGTAGTGTTCGAAGGATTTCTTTCCAAATATTTTATGATTTTTCCTTTTATTTATATTTACACATATGTTTGTGAAAAATATCAGAAACACAGCAGTTTCAACAGATGTTATTGGAGCTGAGCAAACTCAGTTTTTCTGTTTTTATATAAAAGAAACAATTGTATTTTAGTGCTATGTTATATTGGGGAAATTGACTATATAGCAAATTTTGTATTTTTGATAGAAAATTACAGCATGTAAGCTTTGAATGGATGTAATATTCTTTGAAACTGTCATATAAATTTTTATGTAAATTAAATCTTATATATATAGATTTTTATATAAACCCTTTTAAAAAGGATATTGACATTTTTAGGCCTATTCAAGCAGATTTACCTTTTATCAGCACTGCTCCATTCCTTAATCATTTAATGGTAGCTGGGAACATGAAAGAGTTTTAGGAAAGGTGGTATCTGAGAATAATAGAAAAACAATATCCATAGGTTCCTTCCTTTAGGACCTTAGAGTTTATTTGAGGAATAGAGTAGTGCATGTGATGAAGGTTTTAAAAGTAGAGTGTTAGAGCTATGGGTCATACTAGAATAATAGAAAAATTGGTCAGAGAGAATGAGTTGATTTGATGATGAGGTAAGAGAGTTCTATGGAGCTGAAGGTTAACCTCAGTTGCTAAGTTGTTACTTGTTTCTAATCTTACAGATTTTTTTAGCTTGAGAATGTGTAAAATGGGTAGATCTCTTTGAACAAGCTTTTTCCCCAAAGAGTGTAGACTTGGCCACACACACATGGTGGCTCACGCCTGTAATCTCAGCACTTTGGGAGGCTGAGGCGGGCAGATCACGAGGTCAGGAGATCCACACCATCCTGGCTAACATGATGAAACCCTGTCTCAACTAAAAATACAAAAATTTAGCCGGGTGTGGTGGCACACACCTGTAGTCTCAGCTACTCAGGAGGCTGAGGCAGGAGAATCACTTGAACCCGGGAGGCGGAGGTTGTAGTGAACTGAGATTGCATTACCGCACTCCAGCCTGGGCGACAGAGTGAGACTCCATCTCAAAAAAAAAAATAAATAAATAAATAAAAGAGTATAGACTTTAGAATAAGGTAAACTTAATTATTTCAGTAATTAGCATTTCTCAACAAAAAGCACTACTGTAACATATATAAATATTTTCTGTACCTCTTTTTTCAATTCTTGCCTGTGTGTGATTTTCTTTTTAACAGGAAATCAAACCCCAAAGCCATTATAACCATGGATATGGTGAACCTCTTGGACGGAAAACTCATATTGATGATTACAGCACATGGGACATAGTCAAGGCTACACAGTAAGGTTTTTGTTGTAGTTGTTTTCTTTGGCATGTATATTTCAAGTGATATATGAATCTGAATAACAGTCATATTACCTTGGGAAAAACATCCGTATATCTCAATTAAAAAATTAGTTTATGGGCCGGGTGTGGTGGCTCACACCTGTAATCCTAGCACTCTGGGAGGTCAAGGAGGGTGGATCACCTGAGGTCAGGAGTTTGAGACCAGCCTGACCAACATGGTGAAACCCCATCTCTACTAAAAATATAAAAATTAGCTGGGCATGGTGGCGGATGCCCTATAATCCCAGCTACTTGAGAGGCTGAGGCAGGAGAATCGCTTGAACTCAGGAGGTGGAGGTTACAGTGAGCCGAGATTGTGCATTCCAGCCTGGGCAACAAAGAGTGAAACTCTGTCTCACAAAAAAAACAAAAAGAAAAGAAAATTTAGTTTATTTCCCATTGGTTAATTGAATGTGTCTGTTTGCTTTTGGTACTTGCTGATCTTTCCAGAAGTATGTTATTAGGCTCTAAGAATATTAAGGTTGGTTATGGTGAATTGGAAAATTTTGTTAGAATTAAAGCACTTTAAATGGAAAACATTAGTGTGCATCCAATATTCTGACCCCCGCAACCAGGTACACAGATTAGAAATAAGACGTAGTTAATGTCATATTTACTTATTTATTTAACCCGTGCTAAGGAAAATATCACAGAGTTTTCTAAAATATCATCAAAATACCGTATTATCAGTCTTTGAGGAAGGGAAAGGAAAAGGATAAATCTGACTTTTTATAATGCAAATTATGTGAAAGTTGAAATAACAACAGTTATTTTCATCTGCAAAGAGGAGAAACTAGTTCATAGGTTCTTGAGCTTTAAGAATTGTCTGAAATTGGACAGATGTGGAAGTTCATTCCTATAATCTTAACACTTTGGGAGGCCAGTGTGGGAAGATCACTTGAGATCAGGAGTTTGAGACCAGCTTGGGCAACAGAATGAGACCCTGTCTCTAAAAAAAAAAAAAGTAGGGCATTGTATTAGTCCGTTCTCTCACTCCTATAAAGGAATACTGAGACTGGATAATTTATGAAGAAAAGAGATTTAATTGGCTCATGACTCTGCAGGCTGTACAGGAAGCATAGTGGCTTCTGCTTCTGAGGAGTCTTCAGGAAACTTCACAATCATGGCGGGAGGTGAAGGGGAAGCGGGTACATCTTACATGGCTGGAGCAGGAGGAAGAGAGAGTAGGGAGAGAGTGGGGAGGAGGTATTGAACATTTCCGAACAGCCAAATCTCATGAGAACTCTCACAAGAACAGCACCAAAGGGATGGTGCCAAACCATCCATGAAGGATCCACCCCTGTGATCCAATCACCTCTCACCAGGCCCCATCTCCAACATCGGGGATTACAGTTGAACATAAGATTTGGGTGGGGACATAGATCCAAACCATGTCAGGCGTGATGGCATACTCCTGCGGTCCCAGCTACTCAGAAGGCTGAGGACTGCTTGTGCCTGGGAGTTTGAGGCTGCAGTGAGATATGGTCATGCCAATACACTCCAGCCTGGGCGAAAGAGTGAGACCCCCATCTCAAAAAACAAAACAAAACAAAACAAGCAAAAAAAGAATTGTCTGAAGTTCATTGCATCCCACAGAATTATTAGTCATATTTGCTTAGGGTGTGTATTTTTCTTGGTCTTTCTGATCATCTGCATATTTTCTTCAAGAAGAAATCTTTTTTTTTTTTTTTGAGACGGAGTCTCACTCTGTCGCCCAGGCTGGAGTGCAGTGGCGAGATCTCAGCTTACTGCAAGCTCCGCCTCCCGGGTTTACTCCATTCTCCTGCCTCAGCCTCCCGAGTAGCTGGGACTACAGGCGCCCGTCACCTCGCCCATCTAGTTTTTTGTATTTTTTAGTAGAGACGGGGTTTCACTCAAGAAGAAATCTTAAAGTGGGATCTGTTATGCCAGTAGGTCAACTAAGTAAGACAATATTTTTTATTTTATTGTGAAATTATGAAATAACTCTTTCCTAGTATAAAGACTTGGTGTGCTTTTGGTCTCTTAATATTCATTCTGTATAGTGCTGGAAACCTTAACACTACTCAGTGCAAACCAAATCTCAGAATAATGTGACCTTTAATACAACTTGCTAAGAAGGTGTGAATTACTTAACATTCTTACCTGGGCTCTGGGAGGAGCTTCAGACTTCCCTGAATGCCTTGGAATTATATACAGAATTTTGTGTGTTGGAGCATGTTTCTGGGTAGAGTCCGTGATTTTCATTACATTTTTAAAGAGGTCTGTGATCCCCAAAAAGATTAAAAATGATTGATCTGAACAATTTGATTCTAAGGTGATCTCATCCTTTGCGTGGGTTTTGAGTGCGACAACATAGAGAAATCCAATGACAGCTGTAAAGATTGTGTTTCTGTTTTCTTTTGTAGGTTTGTTTGTTTTTAGGTTTAAATAGATTATCTTACCTAAATACAGGTTGAGTATCCCTTATTCAAAGTACTTGGTACCAGAAGTGTTTTGGATTTTGGATTTTTTAGGATTTTGGAATATTTGCACATACACAATGAAAAATCTTTGGGGTGGGACTCAAGTCTAAACTTGTTTATTTATTTTTCATGTACACATAGCCTGAAGGTGCTTTTATAGAATGTTTTTTATGTTTTATGCACCTGTCACATGAGGTCATCTGTGGTATCATGTGCTCAAAAAGTTAAGGATTTTGGAATATTTCATGTTTTGGATTTTTGAATTAGAGATGCCCAACCTGTGGGTTTTTATTAAAATGACATATGTAATCTTGATTTTTCTACACAGAAAGCAACAACAAAAACTAGACAAACAAAACCCAAAAATTTGTGTATTTAGAATGTAGTTTATTTTGTTCGTAGTCTTCCCTTTTCCACTTGATATTTGCTTAGAAGTTGTTAATTATTTACAGTGGGAGGAAGAGGCACAGTACTACATTTTGATATATAAGTTCAATTCACTTTAAAAAATATGTGAGTCCAGGCCGGGCACGGTTTCCTTAAGTTCTGTGTTTCCTTACTTATGTCTGCTTGTTGCATCCATTATTGAGAGTTGGGGTATTAAAGCCTCTAGCTCTTGCTGTGGAACTGTCTGTTTCTCTCTTCAGTTCTGTCAATTTTTGCTTCAAATATTTTAATGATGTTATTAGGTTAAATGTTCAGTGCTTTTAATTTATAATTGTTGTATCTTCTTGCTGAATTGAACCTTTTATTGATATGTAATGTTTTTGTTTGTCTTTTGTAACCATTCTTGATTTAAAGTTTATTTTCTGATATTAGTGTAGGCACTCTTGCTCTCCTCTGGTTACTATTTGCATGGAATTTCTTTTTTCATACTTTCATTTCCAACTCATTTGCCTTTGGATCTAAAGTGTGTCTGTTGCAGATAGCATATAGTTGGGTCTGTTTTACCTGTCTATTCTGCCAAACTGTCTTTGGGTTGGAGAGTTTAATCCATTTATATTTAAAGTAATAAAGAGGGACTTCTGTCATTTTGCCGTTTGTTTTCTTTCTTTTTTTTTTTTTTTTTGAGACAGAGTCTTGCTTTGTTGCCCAGGCTGGTGTGCCGTGGCGCAATCTTGGCTCACTGCAATCTCCACCTTCCGAGTTCAAGCAGTTCTCCTGCCTCAGCCTCCTAAGTAGCTGGAATTACAGGCATACACCACCACGCCCAGCTAATTTTTGTATTTTTAGTAGAGACGGGGCTTCACCATGTTGGTCAGGCTGGTCTCAAACTCCTGACCTTGTGATCCGCCTGCCTCGGCCTCCCAAACGGCTGGGATTACAGGCGCGAACCTCTGCGCCCGGCCGCCATTTGTTTTCTATATGCCATATAGCTTTTTTCCTTCTCATTTCCTACGTTACTGAATGTTTTGTGTTTAGTTCAATTTTTGTAGTGAAATGTTTAAGTTTCTCATTCCTTTTGTGTATATCCTGTAGTTACTTTTCTTTGCAGATACTATGGATATTACACTTAACATCCTAAAGTTATAACACTCATTTGAATTTATGTTATTGAATTTATACAGATTAATTCCAATAACCTAATAAACTGTGCTCCTTTACAGCCTCATCTATATGCTTTTTAGTTGTTGATGTCACAGAACTACATATGTATACGTTGTATTTCGAAAAGACATAAAGTAGTAATTATTTTAAATGCCTTGGTCTCTAAAATTATATAGAAACAATATGTAGACACACAGACCAAAATTACAATAATACTAGAGTTTAATAGTTTTTAAATTAATGTATTAGTCTCTTAAATCATGTAGAAAACAAAAAAATAGAGTTACAAATTATTGTTACGTCTTGCTAGGTTTTATAATTGTCTATGTATTGACTTGTATTGAGATCTTTATTTTTTCGTATGGCTTAGAGTTACTGTCTTAGTGTCCCTTAATTTCACCCGGCAGGTCTCCTTTGATCATTTCTTGCAGGGCAGGTCCAGTGGTAACAGATTCTCTCAGTCATTATTTGAGAATGTCTTAATTTCTCCCCCACTTTTGAAGGACAGTTTTGCTGAATACAGGATTTTTGATTGACATTGATTTTCTTTTAGCCCTTTGGATATGTCAGCCTGTTACCTTCTGGCCTCCAAAGTTTCTGATGAGAAATCTGCTGATAATGTTATTGAGGATCCTTGTATGTGACCAGTTGCTTCTCTCTTGTTGCTTTCAAGATTCTCTCTTTGTCTTTGTCTTTCAAAAGTTTGATTATAGTATGTTTCAGTGTGGGTGTCTTGGAGTTCCTTTTACATTGACTTCATTGATGTTTATATTCAAATTTAGGAAGTTTTCAGCTATTATTTTTTTCAAGTATTCTCTCTGTCCCTTTCTCTCTCTCTCTTTTTCTGGAACTTCCACAATGTGTGTGTTGTTCTACTTCATGGTGTCCCACAGGTCCCTTAGACTATCTTCACTTTCCTTCGGTCTTTTTTCTTTCTGCTCCTCACACTTGATAGTAATTGCTATTGCTCTGTCTTCATGTTTGCTGACTCTTTCTTCTGTCTTTGAAGACATTTCTGTCTCATTTCTGTCTTTGAATCCATGTAATGACTTCAGTTATTGTATGTTTTAGTTCTAGAATTTTTTCTGGTTTCTTTTTAGGTATTTTATCTTTCTATGAATACAGGTTCTACCAGCTTACATTGATTTGACTTTTCAGCTATACAATGGTGCAAAAGTGGTACACATTCAGTAGAAATCATGCTTCAAGTATGACTCATACAGCCATTCTTTTTTTTTTTTTTCCACTTTCAGTGCAGTATTCAGTAAATTACATGAGGTCAGGCACGGTTGCTCACACCTGTAATCCCAGCTCTTGGGAAGGCTGAGGTGGGCAGATCGGTTGAGCCCAGGAGTTCAAGACCAGCCTGAGCAACATAGTGAAACCGCATCTCTACTAAAAATACAAAAAAAGAGCCGAGTGTGGTGGTGCACACCTGTGGTCCCAGCTACTTGGGAGGCTGAAGTGGGAGGATTGCTTGAGCCCGGGGAGTGGAGATTACAGGGAGCCATGATTGCACCACTGCACTACAGCCTCAGTGACAGAGTGAGACCCTGTCTCAATAAAAAAATTACATGAGATATTTATTCTAAAACAGGCTTTGTCTTAGATGATTTTGTTCAGAGTGTCATTGTCCTTTCCTGCTTTGTGGAGGTCAGATCCCAGAGCTATCCCCTTGCCCTTTATAGGGAATATGAACCACTCGTCTTGCCTCTTTAGGGAAGGGGCAGAGTTCAGTAAGCCTGTGGGAGAATTCTCGACTTATACCCACATCGTAAACGTCACTGGTGAGGCAATGGTAATTTTTCAGCTCTCCATATAGCCTGGGCTGATGTCTGGTGGTATGGTAGGAAAAGGAACCTCTGTAACTTGTTACCTTCCAGTTGGACCAGGACTTGTGCTTTAATCCAATTGGCCATTCCCTTCACCCTGGCATTCCATAAGATACCCAAAAATACAGATGGCCACCAAAACTGGAGAGATTTGACAAATTCTTTTAATCCCACTATATATATGTCGACTTGATAGGAGTCCCTAGGGGTTGCATAATGAATTTAAGGCCCGAAACCAAATAGCTGCTGGGTTTGAATCAGCACTCTTCTGGTGGTCAGCTATAGGTAAGAATGTGAATTGGATTAACTCCATCTATTATAATCAACAGATTCATCAATTATACTTGGGATGCCCTCAAAGGGGTGACTAGCTAGTTAGATACCACCAGCCGAATGGCCTGGAAAAACCGGCTTGCACTAACCATGATACTAGCAGAAAAAAGGGTATATGTGTGATGCTGGGTGGGAAATGTACTTTTATTCCCAACAATAATGCCCCAGATAGGATCATCACAAAAGCTTTACAAGGTTTAACATCTCTAGCCAACTAGCTGGCAGAGAATGCTGGAATTGATGACCCATTTACAAGTTGGCTAGAAGGTTGGTGTGGAAAATGGAAAGGCATGGTAGCTTCAGTCCTTACATCTCTCTCAATTGTGACAGAAGTCTTAACAGCAGTGGGATGTTGTGTTATCCTTTGTGTGAGGGGACTAGCATAGAGATTAATTGAAACAGCTATTAATAAACAAATGCCCGTGACTTACCAGCAAAATAACCTGATACTATTAAAAACCAAATTAGACACTCTCTCCTATGAGGAAGATAGTAAATGACTTCTAGAGTGATTCACAGACCAGAAGGGTTCAAATGAAAATTAAACCAAAAGAATTAAGTAGAAAAGAGAAGGGACTTTGTGAGAAAACATTTTAAATGGTCCATTTTCAAGGCATGATAAACCTAAGCACTGGCCGCCAGCCTGCGAAGTAACAAATTACATGGCTCATGCACCTAGTAGGTCACAATAAGTTAACAGAATGTAGAGGAAGAGTCAGCCCATAAAAGGGAAGAAAGCTTCATTATTGTGAAATCAAAACTTAAGCATGGAAAATGACGGGGTAAGGGGGATAATAGAACTTAGGCAACATCTGGGAGGATTTTAACCCCATAGTACTCGACCAGTGAGGAACTAGGGGAGAGACTTGTGTGCTAGGAGATAAATTGCCTGCTGTAGCTGCCCTGGGTGTACCTGCCTGCCAGACACCTGTTACTGTAAGACTGCTGTTAAGTCTCACTTTCGCCATTCTTCGTGCCTCTTAGTCCATTCTTTGGGTTTGGACGGTTGCGCGTGTTTCTCACACTGGGGCTTGTATAACATCCTTTCTTCTTGATATTCTTCTGAATCATTTATATGCATCTTGTTACTGATTTTTATATATTTAATATTTGTTAATTTGTGTGTAGTTTTTACAGTCTGCCTTAAGGGTTTGGCAGGATAAATGGTAATAAAATAATTTTTAAAAAGCTACCGATTGAAATTTTATTTCTGGTGTACTTTTTTCTTCTGTATAGTGAGATTTTACAGTCTTATAAGTGAGACATTTTAGAACTGTAAAATGGATTAGTAAAAGCTTTTGGAATATTGACATTTTAAAAGTAATATTCTATGTTGAGAAATACATTTTAATTCCTAGTATCAAAATGAGGAATTACTTTTGTCTCAAAATGTTATTTTTAGCTTTACATTTCTTGTTAAATAATAATGCCATGTTTTCTTTCTTTTCTAGATATGGAATATATGAACGCTGTCGAGAATTGGTGGAAGCAGGTTATGATGTACGGCAACCGGACAAAGAAAATGTTACGCTCCTCCATTGGGCTGCCATCAATAACAGAATAGATTTAGTCAAGTATGTATTTTCCCTGTTTTTAATTATTAAAACTTAACTTTTTATGGTTATAAAATTAATGGAAGTAATTGTTGTAAAAACTAATAACTTTCTAAAATTCATGGCTTTTAGAATATAGATTTTGTGTACCTTGTTTTTCTGAAAAAGAAAAATTGCTTTTAACTTACCTTGAATGCTTATATTAGCCAAGTACTGTACTGAGTACTTTTCCATGTGTTTTCTTTAGTTCTTAATTCTTAATATAACCCCATATGAAATTTAACGATTGTTACTGTCCTACTGCTGGCGAAACTGAAGCACAGACAGTTTAAATATGCTACCCAGTGACCCAAGCTAATAAAGATTGGAGTCAGGACCTGAACTCAGGCAGTCCTAACTTGGTGTTCACATTCCGAATGTGGATTCCGTGGAGAAAACAGCAAAAGCAAAGAAAGTTGAAATGATAATAGGTAATAATAATCTGATTTAACTGTTCACACCAGCGTAAGTGATGAATACTTGCATAGCAAGTGTAAAATGATTTTTATCCATTACTGTTAATGCTTGTTTTGTATTAATAAGTAGTAGTTAGATCTAAGAGTCAAGATGATGGGAAATCTTAGCAAATCTTGTTTAGTAGTCTTTTGACTCTATGGACACAACATATTTACAGAAAGACATGAGTTTTTGTTGTTATTGTTGAGATGGGTGCTTACTCTCTCACTCAGGTTGGAGTGTAGTGGTACAATCTTGGCACACTGCAACCTCACCTCCCATGCCCCAAGTGATCCTCCCACTTCATAATCCCGAGTAGCTTGGACCACAGGTGAATACCACCACGCCCAAGTCATATATTTTTTTTTGAGATGGGGTTTTGTTCTTGCCGCCCAGGCTGGAGTGCAATGGCTTGATCTTGGCTCACCGCAACCTCTGCATCCCAGGTTCAAGCAATTCTCCTGCCTCAGCCTCCCGAGTAGTTAGGATTATAGGCATGTGCCAATAGTAAATGACTTCTAGAGTGATTCAAGGACCAGTGGGTTGAAATGAAAATGAAATATAGGCATGCACCTGTATAAATATAGGCATGTGCCACCACACCCAGCTAATTATTTTTTGATTTTTAGTAGAGACAGGGTTTCTCCATGTTCGTCAGGCTGGTCTCGAACTCCCACCCTCAGGTGATCCACCCACCTTGGCCTCCCAAAGTGCTGGGATTACAGGCGTGAGCCACTGTGCCTGGCCCTAATTTTTTGTATTTTTGGTAGAGATGGGGTTTCGCCATGTTGCCCAGGCTGGTCTCAAACTCCTGAGCACAGACAGTTCAACTACCCTGGCCTCCAAAATGCTGGAATTACAGGCATGAGCTTCCGTGCCCAGATAACACAAGTCTAAAATGAACTAAATGAACTACTTGAGATGTTCAGTTAAGTGCAACACACAGAGTGTAGAGACAAATAGGATATTAATGCCAGGTAAAAGAATTCACCCTGAATTGCTACATTTTCAGTGCAGTGTCTTGCTGTTCTCTAATTTACTTCCTGAGTGTCAAACTTTGATGGTAAAGGTGCACTAAACATACCTCTTGGCAAATGCTGAATGGTTGCATGTTAAAATCAACATGGGACTGACACTGAAGTCAGAAATTGCCATCATATAATGAAGTTTAGGGACACAAGAATGAATCTGGACTCAAAGAGTTTGAATTTTAACTATAATTCTAAACTTGAGTAGCAACATCTTAAGATTTAACATTATGGTGTACAAAGAAAGCGTTTGAGCACTGTCAGCTGCATGATTGCTTTCATGTCAGTAAAGCACTTATTTGTGATGCTGAGTAACTACTGACTTTCAGTGGGAATATATGCTAGAAAACACAATTTTTCTGCGGCATATTTATTGACTTTCAACCGTTATTTCTGTTTACAGCCCAGGTACTTACTGCTTTCTTTGAAGGTAACAGTTGTGTCTGATTCCTTTGCCTGTCCAGGTTTTGTAATATTCTGGCTTGCTTTTCATCAGTGTCCCCTCTAGAGATGTTTGAGGTTTAAGTTATTTGGGTTTTTATCTTTCAAATATTTGTTGGTATCAGTTGTTCATTGATGGTCCCTTCTGAAAACCTAGGATCATTAGTACCCGTCAGAACATTGTTTGATAAAACCTTCTTAATATATTGAGCAAAGAGGCTCGAGATTAAAATTAAGAGTTTTGCAATCTCAGAAGTTTGTAGTTTTGAGCTAGGGTCTTATAGCTACAAGAAATAACATGTTATAAAAATATAATACTGAGAAGCTTACAATGAAAAGTAATATAAATTGTTCTTTTTTTAGGATGCAGAAAAGTTCCCTCTTCTTGTGAAAAAAAAAAGTTGTGCTTTAGAATCAGTTTGGAAATTGCTTATTGACGTAGACCTAGTGATGATTTAAATTCTGCCATATATCAGTAAAAATGAATCTCAGGAACAGTTGACTATAGAGAAGGAGATGAAATTGCTTTAGAAAAATTCCAGTTATTATTTTTAATAAAATATCATTTCCTATGAGAGTGGTTATTTTGGCTGAGCTTTACTTCTCTTTGGGTTCTAGCCTACCCGTTCTCAAAGAACATTTTCAGCATTATATAATGTACCAGGTACCTTAAAAATGGATTCAGGAATAATTAAATGTTTGCATTATTAATAGTTTAATATTCTGGAAATACTTTGTTAGGTTACTTTGAACCATTTTGCATGATAGAGTGGAACTGGGCCCTTCATTGCATAATGCTTTAAAAGCGCCAATTAAACAAATACTTATTTGTAGCCACAAATTTCTGAATTAAACACATGAATCATGTGTTTAATAAGCATGAATAATCACAAGTTAAAAGCTATGTACATTAAGAGTAAATGCATTACTGATCTAGAGCAATAATCACTTAGAACAGTTTAAGAGTATATATATGTCAAGTATTTGATATCATATGCCTTAGAATCATTTATATTCAGGATTTATTGCATTGATTGTTTCCAAAGAAAGCATTGTAATGAACAGCTAGATCTTGTTCACTTCAGAAGTTATCAAGATGTTATGACAGCAGGGTGCGGCTGCTCACTCCTGTAGTCCCAGCACTTTGGGAGTCCAAAGTAGGAGGATTGTTAAGAGTTCAGGAGTTTGAGACCTGCCTGGGCAACATAATGAGATGCTATCTCTCTCTCTCTCAAAAAGATATTATGCTGTTAATATTAAGCTTACTAATCTAATTTTAAAGTTGCTATTTCTTTTTCAAGCAACATAACTTTAAAGGCACAAGAAATAAGGCTTAGTAAAAAACCTTTATGTTATATGTATATTGTTTGATTTAATCTACAGTAATCTTAAGGAAAGTTAGGCTTAAAAAGCTGAGCTACCCAAGGTAGACCATGTCTTGCCTATTCTGCAACTATTCTAATTTCAGTTTTCTATATGCTATTATTCAAATCTTTGTAGTTCTTTGAGTACCTTCTTTTTTATGTGATTTTTTTTTGGACATTTTTATTCTTTTTTTTTTTATAACTTAAAAGTTATTTTTCTTTTCCTTATTCTGGAACAAAATAAAATGATGTATTTGACATAAAATTCTGCTAAATATGTTTTTTACACAACCACAAAAGATTATTTATTTTCAAAGGTTCAAACTAGCATGAGATCTGAAATGGAAAACATATATTTACTTATTTTTCACATAATTTCTTAAAATTGAAAATGAAAGTTATTTAAATTATTATAAATTTTGTCTTATAGATACTATATTTCGAAAGGTGCTATTGTGGATCAACTTGGAGGAGACCTGAATTCAACTCCATTGCACTGGGCCACAAGGTTTAAATTTGCTTCTGGATTTTTTTCCTTTGGTTCTTTTATTAGTATACAAATGAACAACTTTAAAAAAATGATATACTAAAGTGAATAGGAGAGCTTATTATGCCATTAGTTAATATCATTTATATGCTAATGTTTTATTGTGAAATATTACCTGTAAAGAAGCAAAAGTTTATTGTCCAAAGTTTCCCTGGCCATGCTGATATTATTTCAGTTAGTTATAAGATCAGGTTAAACTTTGGCTTTCTAAATGTAATAGTTTTGCAGCATATATATATTTACAATGAAAGATTAGCTCATTTATTGGAATGATTGAGATACTATTAGAATGAACATAATAGAATAATTATTTACTATATGTTAAATAAGTTATGAGTACCTCCATGCATTTCCAGACTGTTAATCTAGTTAAGACTTTTAAGAACCATAAGATCCTAAATGTGTTGACATGTATCTATTTTAAAATAACTTTTCAAAATACATATGTAATCTTCCCACCATACCTTATTTAAAAAAGCTCTTTCCAGAGGATCCTGTTTTAAGTAACTTTATATATCTAAGTATTTATTCTTTTATGTTTTAGACAAGGCCATCTATCCATGGTTGTGCAACTAATGAAATATGGTGCAGATCCTTCATTAATTGATGGAGAAGGATGTAGCTGTATTCATCTGGCTGCTCAGTTCGGACATACCTCAATTGTTGCTTATCTCATAGCAAAAGGACAGGTAAAAAAAATCTCGGTATGGATTTTAATCAGATATACTTCATAGTTTAAATACCTAATATTATTGGTGTTGCGTATGTGGACAACCTGTTGATATTTAAATAGCACTTTCTGATGAATGAAGAACATAAATATAGTTAGTTTGATATGGAGATATTTAATGTACCTAACATAAAAGTCAGCATGAAAATCATGAACCAGATAATGATTAAGTTGGGTTTTTTATTTCCAAGAGTGATGGAAATAAAGCTCAGAAATTAAGAGAGAAAATATAAGTATTTTTTCTTTATGTATTTTGAATATATCATCTGAATTCATCTAAACTTTTTTGAACTTATTTATTGGTTATTTTCTATATTAAATATCTTTTGAGAGGGATACATTTTTAAAAATCAGTTTCTGTTGTATAAGATAATGCTGCTTCTTGTCAGAAAAACATCATATTTTAAGTGGTTGTTCCTGATTTTTCTTGAATGTGCAGTGACTATAATCACATTAAATATTACCAGTTTATATAATCATGTTTTTGTAATAAATGTATTTTGTTAAAAGTTATGTCACTCAGTTTTTCTTTCATGTGTTTTTTCTGGTTATATTTGAACATTAGTTTTATAAGTAAGGATCTCATCGCAAGAATTACTAAGATAGATGTATTTAATTTGTTGCTATCAACATGTATTTGTTGTTAATTTAAAATTATATGCGGATTTAGAATTTGAATACTATTTCTTTTAATGAAGGCTTTATAGTATTCGTTGTTGGCAGTCTTAAGCAGTGGCAGTTGTGTTGTGCATTATAGTTTAGGAAAAGAGGCATAGACTGATTAAGTTAATTGCTGGAAGGGGAGGGGAGTTGTTGTCTATTGCTGTGTTAAAAAACTACCCCCAAAATCTAATGGCTTGAGAACAATACCAACCAATTAATACGTCTCACAATTTTGTGGGCTTGACTGGATGGTTTTTCTCCTTGGCTGGTGAAATGACTGGTGGCTAGAGTTGTCTGGGGACTTGACTGAGCTGGAAGATTGAATCACATATCTTGTGACTTGATAGGAACGGCTACAAACTGCTTAACTGGGAGGCTGGGGCAGCAAGACCTTTTTCTTTCTCTATGTAGTGTCAGAACTTCTACTTTTCAATACCAGTCCATGTGGTCTTTCCAGCAGAGAAACTAGACTTCTTACATATTGGCTTAGAGCTCCCAAAAGAACAAAAGTAGAAGCTGTTTTGCCTTTTTAAGTCTTAGGTCTTGAACTGACACAGCAACGGTTTTTCTTCATTCTGTCAGTTAAAGTGAGTTAACAGGGCCATAATCATGGTGGGAAGAGACCACACAAGGGTGTGAATACCAAGAGGCCAGGTTTATGGGGGGCCTATTCTGCAGTTTTTTCTAGAACAAAGGTTGAAGCAGTAAATGGTGCTATAGCACATCACAGGGTCTTTAGTGGCCTTCCATATTGCAGAATAAATCTACAATACACGTTCACTTTTTTTCTTTCAGTTTTTAAATGGGAAAGAGAGGTAGTATACATTTTTGAGTCTTCATGGTCTTTTTTTAAGCTTAGAGTTTGGATGATTTCATTAATCTTTGTAACCTCTAATATAGTAGATAGGCTATAAAATTCTCAGAGGGCAGGATTTCTACCTGTCACAGGGCTTTTGGTACAAAAAAATGCATGATGATTATGATGATGATAAATGTCTGAGAAATAGTTTTGTTTTCATGAGTAAATTTTTTTTATGCACACAAAGATAATACATGTTTATTATGAAATATTCAAGCATAATAGAATGTGACCTAGAAAATGAAATCTCACCTCTCCCCTTGGCCATCTCTCTGAGGTTACTTCCTTTAATAGTGTAGTGTATATTTTCTGAGATTTTACTCCATGTACAGATTAAACATCTGTAATCTGAAAATCCAGAATGTTTCAAAATCCAAAACGTTTTGAGTGCCAACATGATGCCACAAGTGGAAAATTCCACCTCTGACACCGTTGTTTTCTGATAGTTCATTGTACACACACCGTTTCATGTACAAAGTTATTTAAAATATTGAATAAAATTGCCTTCAGGCTGTGTGTATAAGGTATATATGAAAGATGAATGAATTTCACATTTAGACTTTCGTCCCATTCTCAATATTTTAATATATATAAATATTTCAACATATGAAAAAAAACACATATTCAAACACTTCTGGTACCAAGCATTTTAGATAAAGGATATTCAACATGTATACACTAATATATTGTAAAAGACACTCTTCCAATGTGCATTGCATCATACTGTTTTAACGGCCCAAAGTTTTTCTCTGTGCTAGAGCACTGTACAGTTTAGTCCCTGGATACCTCTTGAGCTCCACTTCTGCTATCTCCCTGTCATCACTGTGCTTTAACTGCACTAGTTTTTTTGCTACTTTTTCAGCAACTCTGACCTGATGTTGTCTGAGGGCCTTTTGGTTGCTGTTTCTTCTGCTGGTATATTCTTTCCTCAGATAGTCACACAGTTTCTCTCTCTCTCTTCAGTCAGATGGTTGCTCAAATTTTATTAGTTCTGATTATGTAGTTCCTAATTATAAGCAGTAATAAAATTAGCATATTTTTATTTCTTCTTCCATTTCTCTTTTACCAACTTTAGTCAATAATATTGTTTTTCTTAATGCTAACTATGTTCTGATAAATTTTTATTACATTTCTATTACTTGATTTTTCAGCTTTAGATAATTTTCTTTGATTCATGGCTACTATAGATGAGGCTCTCAGCATATTTTCATTTCAACCTTTTTCCATTTTCCCATTTTTTTGTTAATTATATCAATTTTACATTGTTAGGGTATATAACGTTTTCATTCAGTTTTGTCATTCTATTCTTCACAATTGTTTTGTTTTAGTTATATTGTTAAATATATTTAGTGCTCACTACCAATTCTTTTGGATGATTTTCAGGAGAAAAAGGGGAATGCTAAGTTATGGAGCCCTGTTGATCATGGAATTCCCATAAGCTTTTGATCTGGGCTTGTTAATTCTTCCTAATAGAGAATACCCATACGTCCAGGCTGAACTTGGAAAAGAAGTACCAAGTTTTAAATCCCGACCCAAAGAGAGAAAAGGTTGAATTTCATTTTTCTTTTAGTACTCTAGAGATGTGCCATGATTTTACATTTTTTTATTTATTGATATTTTTAATACTCTCAGTTTTTAAAAAGGATATGAAAAGACAACTAAGAAGAAGAAGAAACTTAAACATAAGAATTTACATGCTTGCTTTAATTAGACCTGAAATTTGGTTGAGCTTTCTTCAAACTACGAAAATTAGGAGTAAAAGAAGTCACAATAGTTACCTCTCATATAAGAAATAAGGAAGTTTGTTGTTTCTTCAGAAAACTTTTTTTTTAAGTCACAGGATTATTTTAAAAAATGAACTTACATATTGGAAATGTTGAGTGAGGTTGCAGAAGATATTCCTGACAACACTGTTAAAGTAAATCCAGAAATGGACTTGTAATGGATAAGGCATAACATTCTGTTACAGTATGCATGGTGAGTGAGTAAAGCTAATGACATCCAAGGAAGTGCTTTACTTATCTAATGTAGTGGTTCTCAGATTTTTTTTCTTCAATATGCTTGGATAATGTTCACATTTGAGACATATTCCCATCGCTAACAGTGGCTCACAGAGAACTGCTGCATAGAGATGGTGTTTTACATTGTGCTTACTGTAACTGTCTCTCTCTACTGATTGGTAAATTAGGTAATACAACTTGGATTAGAACTGCTTGCTTAATATAATTCAGGAATTGGGAGATGGGGTAGGGAAGAAGAAGAAACTTAATATTTATTGAATATCCATTATATTCTTGGCTGTTGACTAGATGCTTTGCACACATTATTTAATCTTCACAGAAGTCTTATGAAGTTATTTGTATTTCACATTTTTTAATGAGGAAGCTAAGACTGAGAATTAAAGTAATTTAGCCTACAATCTCATAGCATGTGATGGAGCTAGGAATTCAAAACCATGTCTTATTCTAAAGCCAAGCCTAGAAAAGTAGATTGATAAGCATGTCTTTTCCTTTAATAAATGGTTTTTGATCACCTACTCTGCTGGACACTGAGAATATAAAGATTGATTTGAGATTATTTTTATTTTCAAAGTACTCCAGGTTAATGAGACAGATGTTTCAGGCATAGAGGATAGTCAGTTCAGAATGGAGTGGGTTAGGAAAGGTAGTTTCAGAGCACTGAAACTGATAAGAGTCCCTGGTACATCAGAAAGTCTTGCACAAGGAGAATTAGATAACTTAGGAAAGAGTTTTGGTTTAATAGGTGGAAGTTTTAGTTATAATTTGCTAAAAACTAAGCAAGAGTGGGGAAAAGATGGTGCCAGGGAAAGCAAAAAATTGAGTAGAAGAGGAAAAATAGTGGTTTATTACATGGTTTGACTGGGAATAGTATTTATGCATATTTATAATAATACATATCAAGTATTAAATGTTTATATTAACCAGAATTACAATAGATCTCTTGAGAGGAAAGAATAGGAAAGGCGAGTTTTTGTGATGTAGCAGAGAGGAAAGAGAAAAATTCACATTTTTTATACTAAGGAGTTTCACAATAATGCCTGAAACTGAAAAATCAAGAAGTAGCAATTCAAACATCTTATTTCAAGATGTGGAGGTAAATACCAAAATAATGAGCCAAAAAATGGTGAAAATGGTGGGAAGGCGGGGGATTGCTTTAGTGTTTTGTTTTTCCCCACAAACTGCAGAATCATTTAACTCTAAAAATGTACATATGTAACAATAAAAACTTTCAGTATATTAAAATATCAGTTCTTTTTATTTTTCGTTTTGAAATGCCTAGGAATAAATAGTTTTGTCATTCTCTCTTATGCATTAGTGTACAAGTTTTTCAGAAACTTCAATCACTTAACCTGTCTTTTGTGGTTGAAAGGTCGGAAGAGGTTAAGAATTTTAAATGTGAAACATTGAAAGTCTGATTAAAATATCTTAAAAGGGAATACTGTAAAAGCATGATATATGTTAACTGGAGTATATAGTGACAAGAGTTTTATTTTAAAGTTAAGAAAGAGAAAGTTTCATACATTATCCTTGATTGAGTAGTATTATATTTGCTTCTCTTGTTATATATAGATTAGATTTTTCCAAGCAGATTTGGTTATGAACTTATAATTTAACTGTCTGACTTTTTTTTTTTTACTTTATCAGGATGTAGATATGATGGATCAGAATGGAATGACGCCTTTAATGTGGGCAGCATATAGAACACATAGGTATGTAATGACTATAAAAAACTTATTCAGGCCATTTCAGCATAATACAATGTGAAGTAAGAGAGAGGAAAAAGCAGTTAATACTATACTCACTAATATTTACAATTTGTATTATGACTGTAGTATACATAAATTACCATTTTGGATGTTTTGGTGTCTCTGCTCTCTCTCCCTCAGTGATTAGAGCTTCCTTAATCTATTTCTCTTTTAACAATTTCTAAGAAAGGAAGTTCTCTTTTTTTAAAAAGTGATTAATTTTTTCATGTGATTTACATATTGACAAATTTACTGTATTAATTAGTAAGTTGTCTTAGATTACTTTTGGAAGACTCCAAATTTAAATTTTAAAAAATTTTATTCTTTAATTGTATACGTATTAATGACATCCATTTCTAAGTCAAAAATAGAAAATGTCAGGACAAGTTGCTTATCCCCTGAAACTATTAATACATTACTTTATATGGTGTTATACATACTTAATACTTCATATTAGAATATTGTCTCATTATTGATTGTAAAGTTGAGTAGGTTAAAATAGAAGTGTTCCAAAATGGAATGCTACTGTAAGCATAATCAGTTTAGTATTTGTAATGATTTCTATAATTGAAATTAGGGTTGTTGTTGTTGTTTGTTTGTTTTTTTTTCCTTTTCAGTGTGGATCCAACTAGATTGCTTTTAACATTCAATGTTTCAGTTAACCTTGGTGACAAGTATCACAAAAACACTGCTCTGCATTGGGCAGTACTAGCAGGGAATACCACAGTCATTAGCCTTCTTCTGGAAGCTGGAGCTAATGTTGATGCCCAAAATATCAAGGTAAAAAATATTCCATATTGATAATACTGTATGAAATGTGGCTACTAATATATGAATTCTGTAATAAAACAAGTTTTTCATAGACTATCAGAGTTGAAAGAAACTTCTTCAGTAAAAGTTTATAGTTAAACCACATTATGCATAATACATTTTAATAATTCTTTGACTTGGTTATTTTATTGTCCTATTTTTTAAAAGATCAAGATATTTAAATTTGATAAATGCCTTTATGGTGTTTATAGGAGGACCCCCATCCCACCATGGTGGACTAATCCAGGAAAAGTTACAATATTATTTAAGAACCAAGCACAATTAACATTTACTCTCGAAACATTTAGAAATCAGTAAACATTTTATTAATACATGCAATAAGATTCTATTGCTAGTCTCAAATTTTGGTTATTTCTTTTCATTTTTAAAGCTTCAGGATCCACCGTGTCTTTCAGCAACGAACTTGTTCTGTAAAATTACTTTAAACATCATCTTTTAATAATGTGCATTCATAAGTAACTGTACCCATTGACAAATGTTCTTTAATTTTGGCTGTAACTTACAGTATTTTCTGAGTTAATGTTTCTTAAATTTCTAAGGGTATGTGCTAATTAAATATGAAGGGGGTTCAAGACACATACTAACCTGAAATGGCCAATCAAAAAGTAGGTTATCTCTTGCTGGATCAGGGTATCTGTTTATGTTCCAATGAATAGTGTGTTCTTCCTTGATTCAGTTACTGACTAGTTTTATAGAGCATTATTTATTAAGCTTATCAATTTTTAGAAATAGTCTAATTACAGACATTTACTTAAAAGTAAATTAATATTAGAAACTGTAAGATATTGATAAAATCATATATTTTTTTCTTTCTTTCCTTTTAAAAAAATTTCAAGTCTTCTTGTCCCTAACAAAAGTGATCAGAGTAGTTCCGTATCTGCCACTAAACATAGGGAAAGAAGAAAGTCAGCATATCATAGTGCCTGATACTCGATGGGCACTCTAGGTATTTATTGACTGAGTAAATGAAGATTTATGTAGTCTTGAGTTTTACCGAAGGTAGTTTTCATGACTGCTAGGATACCTCTCTGCCACTTCAGAAATTATAGAGAAATAAATGTTTGCTTTTTAAATGTTTTTAAATAGGATGCTCTTAAAAGTGTATAACACTGGAATGAGTAAATTAGCTGACCCCAGGTCTGAAGGTTAAGAAAAGAGAAGTTTGACTAAACATGATCAATATACCTATAAGAAAATTATGTGAGATTACCTCATGTTTTATTATCTGAATTAGAGTGTTACTACTTTTTTTCTCTTTGCTACCAGACAGCCATTCCTAAGGTGATCATGTGCAAGGAATACATTTAAAGATACTTAGTATTATTGAAAAAACAGGATTAATTTTAGTTTGGCAAATAGTAAGACTCTGTAGACCTTCTGTCAATAGCCATATCAGTATACAGAAATTACAGTAATACCAAAGAATTATGACAGTAAAATGACTACACAGTTCTGGAGTTTGAAACTAGTGTTGTATATTTTTAGAGCTTTTAAAAGTATATTTTCTGTTCATATAAAATTAGGTTAAATTCAGTCACAGTCATTGGAATTTGAGGAATGGTTTTTAAATTCAGTGTCTTTTCAAGTAAATAATGAAGACTTGTACTTCTCATTAGCCATTGCATAAACTTTTAAATTACTCTTAGTAAAATGAATACAGCACATTTCAACAGAAAGTTAATGGTAAGAGTAGGGATATTTAAAATTATTTAAATTATTTTGAACTTTGTATTTTTAATGTTTTATAGGTTCAGGCACAAGAGTTATTTGGTACCAAGAAACAATGAAATAGAATGTAGCTTCCTTAACTATTGTAGTTCACGTGAATACTTTCCAGAGTCTACAGTGTCTGTAATTGAGCTCATTATTATACCTTAAAGCTTTTATTTAAATTCAATTTTTATTTCTAGTTATGTTCTTTTTATTAATGTTTAAACTTTATCTGTCACATGTAATCAAGGTTGGCTGTTGACAAAAAATTTTTTTCATGTAATTCCTTGGTAGATTCTGGAGTGATGGTACTTCTAAAGAAAATAAATGGAATTTATTGTATTTGCTCAGGGAACATTTATACTTTCAGGAGAAAAATTATCTGTATCTACACTGGTGACAAAGTAGATTTTTGTTTTAAAAGCAATTTGTATATAATTAAAAAGATGAAATGAGTATCAAATGCCTTTTTTTAAAATGGGGATCTGCCTCAGAGGCATTCCCAACATACTTAAGTCATCACCTTCTAATAGAAGCCATGTATTTATTCATTTAACAAATTCTTGTTCAATGGTGGGTGGTGGGGAGTCACATTGTTCAAGACAGATAAGGTCCCTATTCTTTCAGAACATACATTCTGTTGAGGAAACAGCCAATAAGTGAATAATAATAAAAGGCAAATGTGATAGAGGGACTGGGATGGAAGGACCACATCCGGTGAGAGTGATTTGGGAATGCCTCTGAGGAGATGACATTTGCTTTCAGAATTATGTAATGAGAAGGGACCAGTTATACAGAGATACATGGGAAAAAACTTCCCATGTAGAGGAACATGCAAGTGCGAGGTCTTAAACAGGGGTGAGATTGCCATGTTTGAGGTGCAGAAATAAGGACAGTGTGGCCAGAGTACAGTGAGCAAGGTGGTGAAGTCACTTGGAGAAAGGCAGGTGCTATATCATGCAATGCAATGAAATGGTAAGGAGCTTTAATTGTATTCTCAGTCATGGGAAACAGTTGAAAGGATTTATGTAGGCTGATTATATGATCTGCTTTTTGTTTTAAGTATTTTTTAAACATTACTTTGGTTGATGTATGGAGAATGCATTGAAGAGTTAAGCAAATGGAAAAGATAGAGATTGGTTAGACTGTTGCAATAAATCAGACAAGTGATAATGTTAGCTTAGCCTAGGATTAGAGGAGTAGAGGTAGAGAGAAATGACTGCATTTGGAGAGGATATTTTAAAGTAGAAATAAGAAGGTAGATTAGGTATAGGGATAAAAGAAACCATCATTGATGACTCAGGTTTTGTTTTGGGTAACTGAGCATCTTGTGATATCACATGTTGAGATTGTGAAGACTGAAGGAGAAGTACTTTTTGTGGTGAAGGTGATAGGAATTGGTTCTGTTTGGTAATATTTAATTTGAAGTGGTGTCTTTTAGCTGTGTTAACTATTAAGCTAATTAAGTAAACTTAAATTGCTGCCAATTTTGAAAAGGAAACATTTATTTAAGAAAATACCTAGAATATTTGTCCAGGAATTTAACCAAATTTATTTATACCTATATATTTTTCCATTTTTAAGTCTTAAGAAAGAATCTTGTTGATAATAATGGATTATGACAAGAAGATGCAGCCTGCAAATCTGGCTATGGCTTTAATAGCTATAAAAAGTTATATTTTTCAAAGAATATGAAAAATTACACTTTGTGTTATAATAATTCTATAAGATCCCCTTCTCTAAAATACCTGTTTTCTATATATAAGTTTCTTAGAAATCATTCTTTATATTAACTGGAGATTTACCTTTACATATTAGTTGCTCAGTTCTTTTCATGTATAAACAAATGTTCCTTTATCAAAATAAGATAGAACTTACTTTAAAGACAATTTATACTAAATGATAGGTAACTTTAAAATTGCTGTTTTCATCTTTAGAAGGATCAGGAATAGCTGTATACCCTAGGTTTTTTTTTATCTGGAGTCCACCCAGTGGACTTCGGTTGGGGAAGGTGTGGGTCCATGGACCCCTGAAATTGTTGAAAAACAGTTAACATGTAGCAGCATTCTTCTGGGAAGAAGAAAAGTGGCTGTCATCAGAAAAGACTCAAAAGAATTTAAGAACCAAGCCCATAGATAATAGCTACATGAAATAAATTTAAATCTCTTCTTGTAAAGCAACAACAGGGGAAACAAGTGATTTGGAATACTGAAAATAGGAAACAAAACACAATTATGGCCTACCCAGTAATCCGTTTTGTGGTAGTATCTCATTTGTGATTAAAAAAAATAATAATCCTTAGCGTATGTTTTTGGTTATACTGATAAATTTAGATGAATTGAGGTTGGGAGGAACAGTTAATCTCTGAGTGCTGCCCAAGCAGTTATAATCTTTTCTTTCTAAACTTATCAAAGGACATAGTTTTTAGCTTGTACAGAATGTAAAATTACTGAGCTTTGTTCGTTAACATATCGAAAGACCTCTTTTATAGTTTCTTGAAATAAGGTAAACTGTTTTTAGAAAATAGTTTTGTATTACGTCTTAAATACCTGACCTAGATGGTCTCCAAGGAAATTTTTTTTAAAATTTTGACAATGAAATTCAACCTTACATAGGTGAAATGTTGAGTGATCTTACCCCCAACCATAATGTTTATCTGACCAAAACCTTTGAATAATTTCTTTTATTAACATTTACGTAGTCTATAATTACTCCATGTAAATTCTTGCTGTTGTTGCTATTGTTAGTATTATTTATTATTTTGGCTGAGACATGGAGTGATCAGATAAATACAGACTTAACTCAGAACCCTGGTTTCAATATACTTCCTTAAATGAATTGAGTGTTTATTTTACCAGCTGAATAAACTATACAAAAATAGTTAGATGACTAGAGTAGTAGTTGAAAGATATTTTAAAGCTCCCTCAATCTTTTTGTCTAGGCAATCCTTAGGTGTCACATGGCCCTCTAGTGGAAGGGATGCTCAGCTGGACCGAGGCAACTGCAGGATATTCCCGGGGAGTTGTTACCCAAGGGATTGCTTTTATTCAGGTAATCTTTATAGTTTGGATTAATTAGTTGGTTCTGACAACTTAGGTGATGGAATTTTGGAATAGGTAAGGCTATATTTTAAAGTAAATATCCCTATTTGCGGAAGACTCCTAGATTAGCCCATTTCTTACAAAATACCATTGATCTTTATGTTAAAGGATTGATTGGGCTTTTTGTTGTTATTGTTGTTTTGTAATAGTTGTTGCTGTTGGTGACAGTGGTGTGTTTTATTTTGTTGTTTGTTTTTATTTTTTAATATTAAAACAATAAACCCTATACTTGATAAGTAATCATTCCTCATAAATAAGGCACCCCAAGGCTCTTTTTGGCTTTATTCTTTTTGACCTTGTTTTTGGAAATAAAATTTCAGTGTTTTTTACTTTTTAAAAGTAATTTTGAATATTCATCTTTACATTCTTGAAACTTTGGTAAGCATTTAAAGTTTCACTTTTCTATTGGAAGAAGTAGATAAATAGTGGAAGACATTAAATAGAATGGAAATGTAGGTGTCTGATTTGCAAAAGGAGAAATAAGATTTTAAATTTTAAATTAGTTAAGGCAAAAAGAAGCATAGACCTAAAATTGGGAATGCTTATTTGTTTCTTACTTTGATACATTTTATTCCTATCAGGTAAATTCCCTGGCATTCCTTCTCTTAGGATTAAAGGGGGATACAAATTCGTAACTTGAATTTGTTATTTTTAAAAATCATTTCTCATTTACTTTGGAAACTTCTGGATGGGTGAATGAATATAGATCAAGAATGCCAGTACAATAGTGATAGAAGTAGAGACTGACTTTTCCTTTTCTTTCCTATTCTCTTCTGAAGACTCTTATCATTGTTGAAATAAAACAGAGATTTCTGGCAACTTGATATTGTAGCAAAGTGTTTTATAGCAATAACTATTACTAATGAAATTTTTAAAGAATATGAAATAACTGATAAACTTAGTGATAGCCTCTGATCCAGCAGGTACTAAAATACCTACTTTTTGATTTGCTGTCTAATATGTCAAAATGCAGGCAAAAATAAAATCTACAGAATATGATGAGAAAATACATTTTGTGATTATTCTTTGGGAAAGCATAATAAGAAATATATAATGATGCAGGTGTTTTTAGTCATTATTTTACACAATGTCAAAACAATGTTAATAGGGCAGTAAATTTTTACAGAAGTTCTTTAGAGGTAACTAAGATATGCTGCTTTTAAATTTTTAATAGGAATTTCTTCTATTTATATTATCAGGGCGAATCAGCACTTGATTTGGCAAAACAGAGAAAAAATGTGTGGATGATCAACCACTTACAAGAGGCAAGACAAGCAAAAGGATATGACAATCCGTCCTTCCTTAGAAAGCTGAAAGCTGATAAGGTAAACTCATAACTGAAGATTTTGTTTTTTCTTTCTTTCTTTTTTTTTTTTTTTTTGGAAATGGAGTTTTGCTCTTGTCGCCCAGGCTGGAGTGCAGTGGCAAGATTTTGGCTCACTGCAGCCTCTGCCTCCCGGTTTAAAGTGATTCTCGTGCCTCAGCCTCCTGAGTAGCTGGGGTTATAGGTGCCCATCACCATGCCCAGCTAATTTTTGTATTTTTTTAGTAGAGATGGGGTTTTACCGTGTTGGCCATGCTGACTTCAGGTGACTTTACCTGACTTCAGGTGATCCACCCACCTCGGCCTCCCAAAGTGCTGGGAATACAGGTGTGAGCCTCCGCGCCCAGCTGAAAATTTTCAACATATAATTTTTTAAGTAGGATTCATAGGCACACTTACTTAGCATGAGTATTTACAGCCTTTAATTTTGGCATTACTCTATGTAATTTTTAAAGTATTATTATACTCGGAATAAATGAAAGTAAATAACAAAGTTTCCAAGGGCTCTTACCTACCTGGTTGGTGACCTTTTGGGGCTAACAATTAAGAAGGATTGGTATGTATGAAATTATTTAAATCTCCATCGGCTACTCGTGTAAATTTTGGTTCATTGTTTCAACTGGGCTTTTGTAAAGTAATAGATGAAAATAAAGGTTTTTCTAGTGAATGCTCGTTTGTTAGTATGATAATAAATTGTGAAATAGCTTAGTTCTAATACATCTTTTTAAACTACTCACAGCTCCAGCTCTAACTTGAGCTTTGCATTCTTTTGTGGTATGTTGTATACCTTTTTTCAGAGAGGGAGAACTTATATTCTTGACTTTCCTATGGAAAGCTCATTTTAGATCATCTATATGCCTTCAGTTTAAAATTGTATGACTGTTGGCTCTGTTGCCTAATTATAATAATATGATACTAGAACTTAGAATATTTCCCCCTATAGAGGGGTCTAGGTTCTGCACAATCTTATTTCCCACAAAAAAGAAGTTAACTGCCTTAGAGTTTCTTTATTTACCTAAATAACTGTCAAGATGTCTGCTAACTTGTCAGTAATCACAACTTGAGTGGCATTAAGTCTTGAGTACCATCTTTTGTATATCATGTTTAGGCTGTTCTAGTGGCAATGTTGATTATTTAAAGTTAATATTGATCTATCTGTTACCAAGGCAAAAAGACAAATTTGGGATAAACAGAAGCACACTTGAAAGCATTGCCTCCTTTATTTATGGGAGTTTGGACTCCCTTAATCAGTTGAGAAGTCCCCTGGTCCGTTACTTAGAAGAATTAGATTCATAGTTTATAAACTTGGCTGTTTTCAGCCCTATGGCTGAGAATAATGAACAATTTTTGCGTGTCATGTTAACTCTTCTATTTAATTATTAGATATGATACAGAAAATGATTTATTTTGTGTTGCTCAGTTTTCTAGGATTTAGAGCTGTTTTGCTCAACAGAGTGAAAAATGGCTGTCTTATTTTAGGCTAGTAATAAAAATATCTTGTGTTACTGTGGAAAATCCCACAATGTTGGTGCTTTCGTTTTGTTGAATGTGAATATTTTGAAGTTTTATTTTACATATATGTGTGTGTGTGTATATATATATAGTCATAAATGACTTACAAATATTAGATGTTGCATTAATATGTAAAGTTACAGCATTAGTAAATGATACATCAGGTTTATGTGTTTGGATATGATTTTTTAAAAAAGAACTTCTTTAGAAGTTTAGTGCAATTTTAACATCAGTGTACCATTGTGGTCAGTTCAGAAATGGAGTTTTTTTCCTGCTGTTTTTCATTAGTAGCTTTAAATATATTAAAATTTTTATAAAGGTTACTTTTAAAAACCTGTGATGATTGGGAGAGTAATCCTTAAAGGTTGAAGGTAACCATCATATATTTAAAAATTACGATGATTAGGGGACCTGTGAGATTAAACATCTGTAATTATGTAGACTGTTCTTTCTTTTTCCATGTCACATTGGAAAAGTGTCAGTCCTTAACATGTTTTGATTTGCTAGCCTATGAAGTGTGTTTTATATTTAAAACTAAAAAAGAAAACAGTGACATCTAGGACTCAATAGTGTTTTATTTTAAAAAGTCATTCCCTTAAGAAAAATAAAAATGTCATTCCAAAAGGGGGGAAATATTTTTGGATAGTGCTAGTAGACAGATAAAGAGGGAATCTTTAGCCAGGTGTGGTGGTGCGCCTGTAGTCCCAGCTACTAGGGAGGCTGAGGCAGGAGGATTGGTTGAGCCCGGAAGGTTGAGTCTGCAGTGAACCAAAATCATGCCACTGCACTCCAGCCAGGGTGACCGAGTGAGACCTTCTCTCCAAAAAAAAGAAAGGGGGACAGTCTTTTTAGAAAACGATTTTAAAATACCTTAGATTTTTTTAAGTAGAAGGATTTTAAACAGGCATATTTATGGTTAAATAAGTCTTCTTAGTAAGTTGGAGGGACATCTTTAGTATTTAGAGGGGGTTTGGGAGTAGGAGGGAAGTTGGCTATAAAAGGGCAATATGAGGAATCCTTTTAGTAGTGGAAATATTCTGTATCTGGACTGTATCAAGGTTAGTTTCCTGGTTGTGATATGCTACTGTTACCATTGTTGTGATATGCTACTGTGATATGCTAGATGTTACCACTGTGAAACAAAGGATATTTAGGATCTATCTGTATTACTTATTACAACTGCGTGTGAATCTATAATTATTCCAAAATAAGAAGTTTAATTTAAAAAGAGGCTTCTGAATCTAGGTGGTGTATATACTTGACTATGTGATTCTTTCAAATTTACTATATAGTTGAAAATTTTCCTTATAAAATATAGGAGAAAAGAGATTTCTCACATAGCAGCGCATCACCATTATATTGTTATTAGTACCATTTTATGTGCCCATACATTCTCTCTCTTCTGAGTAGTAAATCTTCTCTAATGTCTTGATACAAAGTTCATACTTACTAGAAAAAAAATTGGATTAGTTATTTTGCTACAGCATAAAATTAAAGCCTGAAATTGATGTTTAATTATTACTCTAAGTTAAAAATTACACATTTAGTTCAGAAAATGAATTACAGTGGCCAAACTGGGGAAGACATGGTCATTTATATGAAAAAAAAAAAAAATCCCACTTATTTCAGTGGAAGCTGATAGTATGAAAGGGGTATTAAAATGTGTAATGTAACCTTAGCTTTTAGAAAGATAAGTATTCAGTAAGAAAGGCAGTGTTTATACTCTGCTTTGTTAGACCACAGCTGTTTTGTTTTTTGTTTTTTCTTTTTGTGTGACAGAGTTTCATTTTGTTGCCCCAGGCTGAAGTGCAGTGGCCTGATCACGGCTCATGACAGCCTTGACCCTTGACTTCCCTGGGCTCAAGTAATCCTCCTACCTCAGGTTCCCAAGTAGCTGGGACTATAGTACAGGTGCGTGCCACCATGCCCAGCTAATTTTTGTATTTGTTGTAGAGACATGTTTTTGCCATGTTGCCCAGGCTACCCTACAACTCCTGGGCTCAAGCGATTGTCTCGTCTAGGCCTTCCAAAGTGTTGGGATTAAAGGCATGAGCCACCGTGCCCTGCCTTGAATGTCTTACATAGTTTTGTGACCTAAGGTAACTGAACAGAGACTTGATAACTGGCTATAAGTTTGTGGGGGCTCTTAATGGAAGAGGCAGTAGACTTACTTTGGTTGCTGTAAAGATAAAATTGTGATAGATGTTACGAAGAGTTATGTAGGTTTTATACTTACATGTATGGACTTTCTAACAACCAGACCAGTACAGAAATGAAATGGAAATACCTCTGGAGTGTTGAGCACTCTGCCTTGATCTTTGTTCAGACACACATCTCTTCATTCAGTGGACTCTAGGAGCCTATGGATTGTTTGCTTTTATTCTTTATCTCATTTTAAGATTTTAGTATACTGTTTATCGTTTGAAATGTCTACTCCAGGCAAGCATCTTCATGTTTCCTTATGTGATAAAATTCTTATACTTTCAGTCATTCTAGTTGTCCTTGTCTCTCTGGTTATCAGTGCACCTGTTAAAAAGGGGTGGTATTTTTCATGAACTGTTTGCCAGCCAGTGTATGTGTTAAGCAGTTAGTATCGTCTTCTGTATTTGACCATATAGAACCCACTCCTATAACTTCTATTCTTATTTTCCACAATTTTAGCAAAGTTATTTAAAATTGTTTAATGCCTGTCTCCAGAAGACAGACACCAGCACCTTGAATAGTACTGATACATATAGTGTGCAAATTTGAATGAATGAATTTCACCTGCTGTTGCATGCCTTCACAAAGGTAACAATGGTTCAGATTGAGATTACTTGAAACATGCAAAAACTTTCTAATTTTTTGTTTCTATACAGGAATTTCGGCAGAAAGTAATGTTAGGAACTCCTTTCCTAGTTATTTGGCTGGTTGGTTTTATAGCAGACCTAAATATTGATTCTTGGCTCATTAAAGGGCTAATGTATGGTGGTGTTTGGGCTACAGTACAGTTTCTTTCAAAGTAAGTGTATTGTTTTTAACTATATTTTAAACTGTACATGAAATAATATAATTTGTACTCTTGTATAAAATTAATGTTTTGTATGTTGTACGTTTGATCTTAAAGAATTTAGACATCTATATGTGAAATCTGACATTTCTTTAACATTGTTATGTTAATTTAAATGATTCAAAGGCACTTTAATGATAAAAGTCTAGCATATAATTTTTAACACTAAAACATAGTTTGAGAAATATTTGAAATATTTCAGTAAAAGTAAATTTCAGTCTATTGGACTCTAAATATACATATTGTTAATTTCTAGGTAATTATAATACTTGTGAGCTCACCTTTCTGTAGGAATTATATTTTCCTGTAGAAATTAAGGCATAAGCAATAAACAAGGAAGAGGCTTTATTTCTAGTAGCAAGGTAAAGTCTAAGCATGATTATGAAGTAGGCTCAGTTTTTAAGATTATTTTCTCCCTCTTTTTTCTTTAAACATCATGATCATTCCGTTTTCTTTTCTTAGGTCTCATTGCTCTAAAGTTACCTTTCCAACAAACCTAGGCAGGTGTCTGTGATCTAGTATTTCCCATCTAATTTCCAATCCTTTAGTATCTTATTTTCACTTGCATTTCAGAAAAGAATTCTGAAAATAATTCACACGGAGATGATAATGACTAGTATTATAATATGCTGAGTGGCTTAAATGTAGTTAATCTCATTTTAGTATTTCTAGGCACTCCAAGAGGTATAAATAGGAAGTCACTAAGACTTCCTGCCTATATGGATAGTTGATTCTGTTTATGTTTAATAAAATGTATTTATGTTTATTTTTCCCCAATTTTAAGTATTAAAAACACAACCCTTCAGTTTCACTAAGCTAGCCAGTTCATTCTACTTGAAAAGATGTGCTCCAACTTTTGCTGGAGTGTATAGGTAAGGAGAAATAATGATGAAACAGAGAAAAATATGAGGCTTGGTTTGTATTTATTTGTCAAAATTATAACATCTTTGGTGAAAAATATGCTGGATGATATCTACTGTATATACTAAAGTCAGTTACTGACTTTAAGAGAATAGGAGTGCACTAAAATTCTGAAATTGAAAAGTATATGGAATATAATTTAAATTTGGGGGAATTAAAAGGAACTTCAGAATCTTGCTGAGTCCTTCAGCTGTGAACTAATTTTTATTGATGACTGTGAAAAATTAAGCATCCTGAACTCTGGATTCTGGTGAAACAAATGCCTACTCTACAAAATGTGTGTCATTTTCATTTAAATAAATACTCATTTTTACAATGAAATATAGAGCTCATATTTTATAAAACTTGTGTTTTACAGATCCTTTTTCGATCATTCAATGCATAGTGCATTGCCCCTTGGGATATATTTGGCAACCAAATTCTGGATGTATGTGACGTGGTTCTTCTGGTTTTGGAATGATATCCTTTGGTTATAAAGATCATACCTAAAACAAATTTTGTTATTTGAACAAATGTTTAATAATTTGACATTAGGACTGAACTACTCATTCATAATACATTAAAATAGTGTTCCTAGAAAAATAAGTAAACTGATATAATGTTTTTAAATATTTAATAGGTTGCTTTTGAAAGCTGTCCTTAATAACAGCATATAAATAATAGTAGCTATCATGTATTGAGTGTTTAAAAGACATTTTTTGACTACTCATTTAATCCACATTTCATATTAGTATTGTTATCCCCTTTTTCCTCCTTTTTTTTCTGTATTTTTTATTTTTATAGATTCAGGGGTTACATGTGAAGGTTTGTTTTATGGATATATTGTGTAATGGAGAAAAGAACAAGCATCCTCATTTAAAAAAATGGGTAAAGGACACAAACACAAACAGACATTTCTCCAAGGACATACAAGTGGCCAAACGTGAAAAAGTATTAGACATCACCAGTCATCAGAGAAATGCAAATTAAAACTACAATCTCACACCAGTCAGAATAGCTATGTTTAAAAGGTCAGAAAGCAACAAGATGTTGAGGATGCAGAGAAAAGGGAATGCTGTTGGTGGGAATGTAAATGAGTACAACCCCTTTGGAAAACAGTGTGGTTATTTCTCAGAGAACTAAAGATAGAACTACTGGCTGGGCACTGCGGCTCACGCCTGTAATTCCAGCACTTTGGGAGGTCGAGGTGAGTGGATCATGAGGTCAGGAATTCAAAACAAGATCAGCCAATATGGTGAAACCCCATCTCTAGTAAAGATACAAAAATTGGCCAGACGTCGTGGCACGTGCCTGTAGTCCCAGCTACTCGGGAGGCTGAAGCAGTACAATTGCTTGAACCCGAGAGGCGGAGGTTGCAGTGAGCTGAGATGCGCCACTGCACTCCAGCCTGGTGACAGAACGAGACTCTGTCTCAAAAAAAAAAAAAAAAAAAGAACTACCATTCGACTCAGCCATCTCCATTTTATAGTTGAACAAAAGTTAGGCTTAAGGAGTCTTAGTCTCTGATCAAGTTGGGACTGAAACTTGTATTTTTCTAACCAAACATATTTTAAGCCTTTCTACCAAATGGTGATTTTTATGTTTTGGTATCAAACTCTTTTCTCTAAATTTTTTTTAATACCACTACTTACTTTGTTGTGGTAAATAAGAGTTAATCTTCTCTCCTCATCTCTTTTGCCTTCATGAAAAGGTGATTCATCTCTTTTGCCTTCATGAAAAGCATGTATTTTCACACATTTGCTAACTTCAGCAAATTATCAGTGTAGTATACTCCCCTATTTAAAAAAAATTTAAATATTTTTAACCTGTTGCCGAGGTTGGAGTGCAGTGGCACAATCATGGCTCACTGCAGCTTGAACTCTGGGGCTCCAGCAATCCTTCTGCCTCAGCCTCCCAAGTAGCTGGGACTATAGGCGTGCACCACCACGACTGGCTAATATACTTTTTAAAACTAATATAATTAAAACTGTAAGTGTGCCTGTGTGCCAATAAAGAAAGCAAGCCAATGCCAATTTTTGATATTTTTACATAGAAAAAGTTAAGTCAGCAAGGTAGACTGATTTATTGTAATAAAGGAACATGTTTCATAAATGTTGATTAAATATTTTTCAAAACATTACAAAAGTATATGGTATGTTTTAAATGGTATGCAGTTTTTGGTGACTTGTAACTGTTCTAAACAACTTTAGTTATTAATACCTGGTTTTGTTTCACAGCCTTGCATAACATAATGTTGTATTATTTTTATTAAGTCGCCTTGTGTTTTAGTTGAAACACAAAATGTGCTTATTTTATTTTTGAGACCTAAGGCACAGAATTGTAACTACACTTTTAATTCTTGTATTTTTACTGCATTATGTATTTACTTTCAGAAAGTGTAGTACTTTTAAATATTTTCTTAGTTTAAGTATCTATTGAAATTCTTCCATATGGCAGTTTTCACTAGCAAATTCTGGCCTTGCATTATACTTTGACTTAAAAATTGTTCCTCAAGGATTTATTAAGCATTAGAATTGCCATATTGGAACACTTAATATGAGTAAAACAGATCTGTTGGTTTTCATTACCTCATCTATTTTAAACTTACAAAAAGCATTGACCTCTGAAATGACTTTTGTATTCCAGACATATTTTCTAACTTTGTGTTTCCTAAATTGGACATTAAAGTTGATGTTCAAGGAAAAAACTCAGAATCAGATCTCAAAATAGTGTTAAACTGTTTCTGTACTCCTGTTATGTATAAGTGGCAAGAAGCAGGAAAATCAGTAACTTACCAAATAATGAAAAATTAATGCTAGAGAGCATTATATAGTAAAATTTCAATTTTTTCCTTTATTCAGAGTTAGTATAAAATAGCTAAAGCTAGGGAAATAGTATAAAATAGCTAAAACTGGGAATTGAAAATAAGAGAGGCAAATTTTGCAGGGAAGACCAGAACAATCAAGTCTTTTTAAGCTTACCTTATTTGAATACTTCTGCCTTTAAAATAGATTGATACAGATTTCATTTTGTAAATACACTAAGTTGCATGCAAATTTTTCACATAAAAATTGCAGTATGAGAATACCAAGTTTTATTCTTACATGTCTGTAAAGGGAAGATGATAGTAGCACTGTGTCCAAATTCTTGAGAAAATAAACACCTGAAGACATACCTGACATGTAAAAAGTGTTAAATAAATGCATGTTATTTCTGATGACTTCTAAAATCTAAGTTTATATCCAAATTGATTTTAAATATGGATTCACAATTCCTTTTTTTTTTTTTTTTTTTTTGGTCCGTTTGTTTTTGTGTTGGGTTTTTTTTTTTTTTTTTTTTGAGATAGAGTTTCACACCGTCGCCCAGGCTAGAGTGCAATGGCATGATCGTGGCTCACTGCAACCTCTGCCTCCCGGGTTCATATGATTCTCCTGCCTGAGCCTCCCGAGTAGCTGGGATTATATAGCACACCACCATACCTGGTTAATTTCTTATATTTTTAGTAGGGATGGGGTTTCACTATGTTGGCCAGACTGGTCTCGAACTTCTGACCTCGTGATCCGCCCACCTTGGTCTTCCAAAGTGCTGGGATTAAAGGCATGAGCCACTGTGCCCAGCATGTGGTTTTTTTGAGACATGGTCTCACTCTGTCACTCCCAGACTGGAGTGCAGTGGCACAATCATGGCTCACTGCAGCCTCAACCTCCCAGGCTCAGGTGATCCTCCCACCTCAGCCTCCCAAGTAGCTAGGACTACAGGCATAAGCCACCATGCCTCGCTAATTTTTGTACTTTTGTGGATGCTGAGTTTTGCCATGTTGCCCAGGCTAGTCTCAAACTCCTGGGCTCAAGTGGTTCTCTTGCCTCAGCTTCCCAAAGTGCTGGGATTACAAGTGTGAGCCCATGCCTAGCTCACAGTTTATTTGAACATTTGTGTGTGCGTAAATGATACTCATGGAATATGCGATGAAAGCACAAATTAATTTAAATCCCAGTTATGCAAAGGAAAATGTTATACTTTATGTTATAAAAGAGCTGTATCGCTAGGCCCTCTATGATTTTGGAACTATGTTTTTCTTCCAGTTTTGTACTTGTAAAGCCAGTAAGATAAGCTTAAGAAACCTGTAGGAAGGAAACAGAAAAGAGCACAGAGTAGGTTATAATGGAGGCACAAAGGATATTAGACAGGAAATAGCCACAAGGCTCATAATATATGGTGCTGATTCATGTACCGTAAGATAAAATAGCAGTTGTCCAGGATCACTTCTGATGACCTCAGGCTCCTTTCTGTTGCTTTTAACACTTTTCTTGTGCAACTCATGGCTACATATGTAATTAAAACTGATTTAGACTACTTTTGAAAAATAGAATGATAGTTGTTTTTGATTATTCACAGTAGTTCTGTGAAGTTGCTGCAAGCCCTGAATTAGAAAATACTCAACCATTGTTCCTAAGAGAAATAACAGAGTTAGGTTCCTATGTGGCTCTGGTCACAACAGTATTGATCATCAGTTGATCACTACATAACCTTGTTTATATGTGTTCCTGTTTTAAAAAGCCTTATTTAATATGTATTGTTGATTCGTTAATATTGAACTTACGGCCAACAGCACTACAGCTCATTCCTGAATGAAGCTTATCTAACATGTATTTTTTCTGTAAAGCACATCACAGCCTCCTTGTGCTTAAGAGCATGATAGCACTTCAGCACTGTGCTTGAAGGCCCTTTTAAACAGCAAGATCAACACAGAAGACAAAAATATGGCCCTAAATAGACCATGTAAAGGACATTTGTTTATAGTATGAGAGCTAAAACAAGAAGACAGAATGTTGCTTTGCTCAGCCTCAGATGAGAATGTACACATTGGGTGACTCAAATTTTTCACTGTTTTGTTCATGCCTTGTTGAATTCATGGCACTGAAAAAGTGCCACGAATATTGATTTTGGTGTTACAAATCAGTTTTATCAAGGAGGTGTGAGGATCAACTATATAAACTTTATTTTGGTTTCTTACGTAATATGATACCCAGCTTATTAAGTTACTTAAGTGTTTTTATGGTGATAATGAATTTTACATTGATGTAAGCTATTTGTTCTACTAAGTTCTTACTGTTCCATTCTTTGAATAATTATTTCCCCATAAAACACCTTATGTTTATTTGGTGCTTTTTGATTTATAGTTTTTCAGATACATTATTTTACTTGGTTCTCTGAATAATAATTTGAGATTTAAAAAAAACTATACAAATCTTAATACTGTTTTCTAACTGATGGAAAGACTGAGGCTTTGAGAAGTTGTTATGTCTTGCTCAAAGTCACATAGGTGGGAAATTGTTAAGTTTGGTGTCAGACTCAGCTTTCTGTCCTGATTCAGTGTGTCTTCAAATGTCCTTATATTACACTCTGAATATAATTTTAAGTTCATAAACCTTCCTGGAAAACAGTTTGGCAGCCTCTAGAGTGATCTTTAATAATACTCTTTAATTGGATTGGGCACGGTGGCTCACGCCTGTAATCCCAGCACTTTGGGAGGCCGAGGCGGGCGGATCACAAGGTCAGGAATCGAGACCATCCTGGCTAATACGGTGAAACCTCATCTCTACTAAAAATATAAAAATTTAGCCGGGTGTGGTGGCGGCCTGTAGTCCCAGCTACTGGGGAGGCTGAGGCCGGAGAATGGCGTGAACCCAGGAGGCGGAGCTTGCAGTGAGCTGAGATTGTGCCACTGCACTCCAGCCTGGGCGACAGAGCGAGACTCCGTCTCAAATAAATAATAAATAAAAATATCCTTTAATCTCTTAATCATATGTCAGTAAATAATCAGATGTAAGATCAAAGATTTATTTACAAGGATGTTTCTCTTTGTATTATTTATGGTAGGGGAAAACATGAAAACAACCTGAATAGCCAACCTAAAAAGGGGGAGAGTTTTATCAGTTACGCTGCCTATGGAATGGTATTACATAACCACTAAAATACTTTCCTGCCTTAATGATATGGGCTTATATTTAAGATATAATAAGTGAAAAAATACTAAATTATATTTACAGAATGAAGTTTAAAATGCACAAAGAGCTGGAAGTGAATATGTATCATTTTAGCAGTGGTTATCTCTAGGAATTGTACTCGAATGATTTTATTTGGTTTCTTGCATTTTTACTTATTTTTTAAAAATTTTTCTCTGACTGTGCTTCTTATAATTAAACAACTCTTAAATTCACTGACATAGCCAGTATAGTCAACTGCTTATTGTGTTGACAACACTTGAAATACTGACAAAAGGTTATTAGAAATTTTATGTCTGGAAATAAGTAATTTTTCAATGTGGCTTTAAGTTAATTGAGCTTTAAATTCAAGAAAGATATGAACAGTATGCAGAATCTGGGATGATTACATATATTAAAAAATCAAAAATGTGCAGAATTAATCTCCTATGCATTTCCTCTTAAGCATTTTTTTCTGTAGGTTACTTGTTAGATTTCTCTGTTTTCTGTGTATGTCTCCCAGTTTCCTTTTAATACTCTCTAAGCTTTTTAATGTCTATCTTCAGGTATCCAGTCACCACTTTTCATGAATTCTAACAATATTGCTATAAATATTTTTGTATATCTTTTTTTCCCACAAGAGTTTCTCTGAGGTTATTAAAGATACTCTGTAATTTACATTCTCAGTCATGTGCATTTGACTACTGTAAATGAAGACGGATGTGAGGGGAGCGATCAGTATCTTCCCCCCCATTAGAGAGATCCTTGTTCAGCACACCTTTTCTTCACTCAGTTGCAGTCTCAACCTTGATATTCATCACATTTCCTAGGTACTCTGGTTTATTGATCTATCTGACTATGTTAACATTGTATAATCTCATTACTGTAGTTTTGCTCTTAAATTGTATCTGAGCAGGGCAATTTTTCCAAGTTTGTTATTTCTCAGGAATATCTTAGCTCTTTTGCTAAGGAAGAGCCTTTTGCTCTTCCATTTAGATTTTTTTAGAATAAGCTCTTTGAGTTCCGCGAAAAGCCTTATGCCTTTAAAAAATTTTTTTTGACAGTCTTGCTCTGTTGCCCAGGCTGGAGTGCATTGGTGTGATCTCAGTTCACTGCAACCTCCACCTCCTGGGTTCAAGCAGTTCTCCCACTTCAGCCTTCCACTTCAGTAATTGGAATTACAGGCATACACCACCATGCCTGGCTAATTTTTGTATTTTTAGTAAAAAAGGGGTTTCACCATGTTGGCCAAGCTGGTCTTGAACTCCTGAACTCAAGTGATCCACCTGCTGTGGCCTCCCAAAGTGCTGGGATTACAGGCATGAGCTACCATGTCCAGCCAGCCTTACACCATTTTGATTGAGATTCTATTTGAGCTGTAGATTAATTTAGAGAAAGTAACTACTTTTGAAACTTAAACCTTTTATGTTTTTTAATGAAGTCATATAATTTCTTATGTAGAAGTTTATATCTCTTGTTAGATTTATTTTTAAAATAAATTTTTTAAATTATGAATTTTTAATTTTTAATTAAAATTTCTATTTGTGTCTGGTTTATAGAAATGTAGCTGATTAGTTATTGCCAACAACCTTGCTAAAGCCTTTTATTATTTCTAATAATGGGGTATTTTGGATATATGACATGGGATAATCATTATGTATAAAGACTGAATTTTTTCTTTCTACTCTTTATGGCATTTAATTCCTTTAGTGATCTTATTATATTAGCTAGGATCTCAGTATACCGTGGAATAGACACAGAATGAGTATCCTCATTTTGTTCCTGACTTTAAAGGGTATAATCTTTAAAAGATTGACTTTAAAGGGCTAGTATTTTACCATTGAGTGTGATTTTATAAAGTGTTTACTTGGATTTTATAAATAACCTCTCCCTCTACACGCCCCCCCTGTTTTTTTTTACTTTTTGTGAATTGTGTATGTTTTTTTCTTTTATGTTTTTAATATTAAATAATATGTTAATAGATTTTTCTAATGTTGAACCACTTATGCATGCCTGGAGTAAACAAACATGGGCATAATGTCTTACTTTTCTATACATTGCTGGATTAAATTTGTTACTAGTTTTGCATGTACATTTGTGAATGAAATTGTTTTATAATTTTTTTGTATTATGTTTTGATATCAACATGATAGTCTCAAAATGGGTGGAGAATTGTTCTTTTTTTATGTTATTTGAAACGGTTTGGGTTAAATTGAAATTATTAACTACATGTTTATTAGATTTTCTAAAATCATTTTAGCTGGAATTTGCTTTATGTTTAAGAATTTTGTAATATATATTTGACTGAATTGTATATTTATATATTTTAGTGATTTGTCCATTTGTTTTCAAATGTGCCACATTCTCTCTGTTTTTTTAAACTCAACTGCTGTACCCCCTCCCTCATTCCTAGCATTAATTAGAGATATTTTTTAGTTACTCTATTTTATTGGATTTTTTAAAGAAACAGCTTTAGGTTTTATTAATCCTTTCTATTTTCACTTTCAGTATGTTTTATTTCCTGTTGTCTGCTTGTTTAGTTTTTTCTTCAGCTTATTAAATTGTTTAGTTTTCATTGATATTTTCTATTAGAAACATTTAAGTTTAGAAAGTAACATTTTATATGCTACCTCAGCTGCATTCCATACTGAAGATTAAGCTGCTTAATTAGGTTGCTCAAGTCACTATATCATTACCAAATTTTTATCTATTTGCAGCGTCATTTATTGAGAGACCTATGGTAAAATTTTCTACTATGTTGCTGTATTTAGGAGTTTCTCTTTGTGGTTCAGTCAGATTTTTTGCTTTATGTATTTTGGAGTTTCATTATTAAGAATGTATAAGTTTAGAATTCTTTCTAGTGAGTTGAACCTTTTATCAAATATATAGTGACCCATGGTAAGAAGCATTAGCAATGACTATTTTAATTAGTATTGCTTTAAATAATGTATGGCCTTGAATTTTAAAAATGTCTCTTGCAAATAGCATATAGCATATAGGGATAAGCAAATCCTGAAGAGTGGACACTAAATTTCTGAACCAGTTTACCTCTAGATTTGTGTTTGTTTGTCATCTCTGGTCTCCATGGGGTTTTCTTACTAGCAGCTCAGCAACACATTCAAAATGATTTAGTTTTTTTTTGTTTTTTTGAGACAGAGTTTCACTCTGTTGCCCAGGCTGGAGTGCAGTGGCGTGATCTTGGCTCAGGGCAACCTCTGCCTCCCAGGTTCAGGTGGCTCTTGTGCCTCAGACTTCCAAGTAGCTAGGATTATAGGCATGCGTCACCAAGCCTGGCTAATTTTTGTTTTTATAGTAGAGATAGGGTCTACAAAAACTAAAAAAATTAGCCGGGTGTGGTGGTGCGTGCCTGTAGTCCCATCTACTCAGGAGGCTGAAGCAGTAGGACCCTTTCAGCCTAGGAGTTCGAGACTGCAGTAAGCTCTCATTACGCCACTGCACTCTGGCCTGGGTAACAGAGTGAGACCTTGTCTCTATTAAAAAACTTTTTACTCAAGAACACATTTGTTACCATTGAGATTAAAAAACAACTGGTATGTTTCAGAGGATGTTAATCATTGTCCCTCAGATTTTCTTAATATACAGTATATCTTTTCAGGATGCAGTATTTAAAATGGAGGTTATATTTGTATATTCTATATGTAATTTATAAAAATGAAGGTTTTCTTTCCTTTTATCTGAAATTTTCTGTTAGGATCTCTGAATTCTTTTCTATTTGATGTATTTACTACTACTGGGATAAAACTATCCATGTGTTCAATTAATGTTTGTCATCTGTGTTCATACTTTTGTCTCTAATCTTTATTATTATCATTATTTTTATTTTTTGAGACGGAGGTCTCACTGTGTTGGCCAGGCTGGTCTTAAAGTGCTGGGCTTAAGTGATCTTCTGGGTTCAGCCTCCTGAGTAGCTGGAATTATAGGTGCATGCCACCATGTCCAGTTTTTGTCTCTAATTATTGTTTTGAGTTTTCTTTTTTTCCCTCATTTACTGATTGTCAGTCTTTTTATCCTCCTTGTGTTCATCTTTATAAATTTTTAGTTCATATATTGTGTAATGGTTTCATTTGATCTGGTTTTTTTTCCTAGAATCACCCTTTTCATCTGGTTCTAATTGTTTTATGATCTTATGTTTAAGCTTTTATAGGATTTATATTTTAATTTAATTATGAAGCATCTTTGGTTAATTTGCCTTTGTCCTTAATTTGAGTTTGTCCAAATTTGCTGCTGCTTTCCATACTGGGTTATTTGCTTTGTGAATACTGTGCACATTCTTTCTGATTTATTATTTTTGTTTTGTTTTCAAGTACTCTAGCATAGTTGTTATGCCATTTCTTTTCATCTTTCATCTTGCTCGTGATTGACCTGGGCAAATATATTCAGAATTTTATGTTTTCTCTGATAATATTGTAGAGCAATCTTTGAAGTTTTTCCTGACCTGTTTGGTACAGGGATATTGAAAGAGAGCTCAGTTGTAAATTCTTGCTCAGAAACTTGTGTTTAGCTGTCTTAAGATCTTGCTGAAAGTTTTTCCTGAGGTTTTATTCTGTACAGCCTTAGAGATAGAATGATGTTGGAATTATCCCCCACCAACTATCCCCTCAATTTTGTTAAGTCACCTTATTAATGACAAGCCTTGGTTTTTCTTGATACTTAGTGGAAGCCATGCAGTAGTATTCAGGGACTTATGTTCCTGAAGGGGTTTTCCTGACTTGTTCAAATTATCTACTCACCATTTCAATTATTTTTCTCCAATTGAGTGGGACTGAGGAGTGGAGTATGTATTAGTTCAAGCTGCCGTAATGATATACTAAAGACTGGGTGGTTTAACAACAGAAATTTGTTTTCTCACAGTTCTGGAGGCTGGTAGTTTGAGATCAGGGTGCCAGCATGTTTGGGTTCTGATGAGGGTGATCTTCCTGTCTTGCAGATGATGACTTTCTTGCTGTGTTCTCACATGGTGAGGAGAAAGAGTAAGAAATCTCTCATTCTACCTTATATAAGGAAGGCCACAATCCTATTGGATTAGGCTCTCACCCTTATGACTTAATTTAAGCTTAATTGCTTCCTAAAGACCACATCTCCAGATGCAGTCAGATTGCAGGTGTTAGGGATTCAACATATGCATTGTGAGGAAACACAATTTAGTCCATAGCAAAGGGCCAGGGTGAAATGGATGAGAATTCTCATCTACAGTTTTTCATCCTATTAGTACAGTAGAGCAGGGTTAGAAGCTACCTCAGGCAGCCTGCCTTACCAGAATCATCACCTTTTGGTGGCCTTCAGTTTTGAACTTATGATACAATGTAGTCTGTCCTCTTTACAAAGTTGTTGCCATTATTTTGAGGGGCGCTTGGTTTGTTTTACTGTTTTAAATTCATTTTGCTGAGTATTATGGTAAATAAGTTTAGTGTATGAATTTCTATTTTTGAAAGAAAGCCTAGTTAGATAAATTTGTTTAAAAATAAAATGAGAGCTGCATTTCATAGCAGACATCAAGAAAACATCCAACTAGATTAAAGAATTAAATGTACAAAATGATTCTGTAAACATTTAAGTGAAAGCATTGATGGTAAATACTTATCTTTAATTGGAGGGCTGTTTAAACATAAAAGCAAAAATATAAATTAAAATAATAAAATAGCACGTATTTGCCTCTTAAATTGGCAGCATTTTTTGATTACTGCCAATGCAAATGTACTAATCAGTCATGTGTTGTTAGTAGAGTTATAAATTGGTATATCTTGCTGGAAAAGAGTATAAAAGTGTCTATATATTTATATCTCAAGCCTTAAAAATGCTCATACCTAAATATATTGTTTTCATAATATTTATTGGCATAGAAAATTGTGTTGAGCACTTTGGCGAGGCCGAATAGCATAGGTCATACAAGTCTGAGTTTTAATACCTGCTCTACCTCTAACTCACTGTAATCTTGGACAATGTAGCTTCTGCTTCAGTTGTATCATCTGTAAAGTGGGGATAATAGCAGGATTTATCATAGGGTTCTTGTGCTGCTTAAATGGCACATAGTTGGTGATTAATATGTTATTTTGTTAATAATTAGATACATTATGATACCAGTCATAATTAAAAATGCAGAATACCAAAATTAAAAGAAGTTTAATTCTGGGTTGTAGAGTTCTTGTTTCTGTCTTTCTGCTTTTTTTAGTGCTTTCTCATTTTCTCTAATAATAAAATTAATACTGAAAACAGCCATATATTTGTAGAGTGTGCCTATTTCTGTGAATTTTTTTTTTTCTGTTAATTTTTTTTTCCTCCCCGAGACTGAGTTTCACTCTGTTGCCCAGGCTGTGCAGTGGCGTGATCTTGGCTCACTGCAACCTCTGCCTCCCGGATTCAAGCACTTCTGCCTCAGCCCCCTCAGTAGCTGGGATTACAGGCATGCACCACCATGCCTGGCTAATTTTTGTATTTTTAGTAGAGACAGGGTTTTGCCATGTTGGCTAGGCTGGTCTCGAACTCCTGACCTCAGGTGATCCACCCACCTCGGCCTCCCAAAGTGCTGGGATTACAGGTGTGAGCCACCACGCCCAGCCTATTTCAGTTAAATTTTTAAAATTAGCTTATCTAATCTATTGCTAAAGCTAAATTCAGTCTACCATTTGAAGATACCTAATTTCTTCATCATTAAAGAGCAAGGAAAGACATTTTTAAAGTTCATTCAGTATTGAATTCCTTAATATACCTTTCAAATATGTAGTCATATATTGAACTGACCCCCTGCCAATTTAATCCAGGTCCTGAGAGTTTGACCTATTTATTTACATGTTAGCACCTTTTAAAAACTTGTGATAAATAAAAGTGCTGCCCCTGAGTAATGTCAGGCCTCAGCATTCTACACACTTTATTCTCCAGAATAAACAGCTGAAAGTTTGACTTCTTATTTACTCTCCGCTGGCTATGCCGGTATATTCTGTGGAATAAGATTGGAAAAAGTTGGGGGAAAAGAGAGGACTGGAGGAAAAAGGAAAAGATAAATCACTTCTGAATATGCCAGTTGATAATAACTAATCTTTTCTTTCGTCTTTTGTTTCTCCTGTATGTCAAGTGGCTATTGAGTGTTTTGGTATTTTCCAAACAAATGTAGAATGATTTCATTCAAGAAGCTGTTCCTTTTCTATCTGTACTTCATGAGGAATGTAAACAGTGGGTACACATGATAATGTCAAAAAATCTTGTGACATTCTTATATGATACTTGTATCTACATAAAATCTTACAAATGGTATTTGAGTGTACCTGGTGTTTTGTATCTCAGAAATGTATTGCTGTAGCAACATTGCTTTATTTTTATAGTGTTATTTAAATTGTTTTTTGATAATTTACTTACGTTTATAAATGCCTAATGTATTTTTTATGTTTTTATGAGATAGAAAAAATGTGAACATATAAACTGTTGCATATAAACTGTTTCTGTTTTAAGCTTATATTTTTTCTGAAATTAATTTCAGTGTGTTCAAAAAAAGGCAAAAGTGAGAATTTTTTTTTGACTTTCCTATAGTTAAAAGCAATCTTTTAAATATATGAGTATGATATCTGTAGTATTTGGTAGATGCATAAAGATTGCAATGCATATACATAAAGTATATGTTAATAACTTTGAACATGAGAAATGCCTTCATTTTGTCAAAAAATTAGTCATTTAATATTTTCATTGAATTTTTAATATATTCACTAACTTAAAGTGTCAGATAAGTCTACATGATTTAAAATTTATAAAGAAGTCACATTTTTATATGTAGTTATAAACATATAAAACAGCTTGTATTTTTTTTGACTGGTAGGTGTTTTGTAAACTTTTAGAGATTATAAGTTTATATATAATAGTAATTCATTTATCATTGCTTCTTTAAATTCCTTAACCTTAGGCACATCTCAACTTTTTATTTATCCATCTTCCATTCCTTGCCAATAGTGTTGCACTTTTCTACAATTTTGGAAAATCTTGGAAATCAGATCCAGGGATTATTAAAGCAACAGAAGAGCAAAAGAAAAAGGTAGCAAAATACCAACTAAGTCACTTGTGTTTAACTGCCAAATTATTAGTATTTATAGCAGACATTAGAGTACAGAGGAAGTAACTATCTTTTAGAATATAAAGAAGTTTTAAGCTAAATTGAGATTATGTATCTTTTATTTGGTGCTCATCCTTGGTGCTGTTGTGATGCCTGTCCATAACACTTCCATGACATTTTATAATTTCATGTTTCCCTCCCTTACAAGACTGCTGTGATTGCTTTGAGGGGTGAATACAGTGTCTTAAACATCTCTATAAATCTCCAGGAAATAATTTGCATTCAGTAGATGTTTGCTGAATGACTCTGTCAACTAGAAGGTTAATAAATTGGTTGATAGTGCAGATACACTGTCCCAATAGCTAAAATATTTATATATACCATCCAGGGCATCCCTTTCTTATAATGCAGGTTATTAGGAAACCAATTTTATAATCTAACAATGTTGTATATTTACAGAACTGGACTAGAAGCATTTTAGATTATTTTAAGAGCTGTTTTATTTAGTCTCTAAAAAATTTTTTTTGATGAGTTATTCCAGTCCACGATAGACTAACACAGTGGCAGATTCTTTTGGTCTAATCCCCTTTTTTTCTGGGCAGCATAGAGATTGCTACCCTGTATTCTTACAGCAATGAAATAGCAGTAAATAAACAAAAGATTTTATTTCTCTTTTTGAACTGAAAACATCAGTAAATTAAAGATGAAAATCATGTTTATTGATTCATAGTGATGGCAAAAGAGTTGGTGAGCATTGTTCAGTTTTGAATTAAATATTATTTTTTTAATTCACAGACAATAGTTGAACTTGCAGAGACAGGAAGTCTGGACCTCAGTATATTCTGCAGTACCTGTTTGGTAGTATTTTCTTCTTTGTTCTTCCCTCCCTTCTCTTCCTCCTGACAGTGGCATAGCATAGCGGGTATGGGGTGTGGGGAAAAGGAAGAATTTCTTTCACTGAACACATTCCCTATCGCTAAAGGATGTCTCCTTCCCGAGGCGCTTATTCACTGATGATAGGCCTTGATTGCACTTTTGATTCAGAGGTGCCATTTATTTGTATTCATTCTCTTTCTCTTTTCTCGCTTAAAATGTTACTCAGTAAATTAAAAACTAAGAAAATATTTCAGATCAAAGGTTTATAATGATTCCCTAATAGATTACTTTCTTTACTACATAAGAAAATTTATACTTCTATTTAAAAGCCACATGGGAATATCCATTAGATAACTGTTAAGACAACATGGCCTCTAAACAAGTTCAATTGAGTAGGTGGTTTTTTATTTTTTATTTTTTTTTGTATCAGAATGTTTATGTAACTTTGAACACTGTTTTATCATAGATTTTTAAAGTGGTCATCCTCACCCAGGTCATAGGCAAAGATATATATGAAATTACTAGTATATATTAATGAGTCAGGTATAGTACTATTGGATTGTTTATTATTATAGACATCAATTTTCTGTAGGATAATACTCTTTTTTTTTTTTTTTTTGAGACAGAGTCTCACTCTGTCACCCAGGCTGGAGTGCAGTGGCGTGATCTTGGCTCACTGCAACCTCTGCCTCCTGGGTTCAAGTGATTCTCCTGCCTTAGCCTCCTGAGTAACTGGGATTACAGGCATGTGCCACCATGCCCGGCTAATTTTTGTATTTTTAGAAGAGACGGTGGTTTCACCACATTGGTCAGGCTGGTCTTGAACTCCTGACCTTGTAATCCGCCCGCCTTGGCCTCCCAAAGTGTTGGGATTACAGGCATGAGCCATTCGGTAGGATAATACTCTTATGTTTTAATTATTTTTCGCTTAGTTTTTATTATTAGTATTTGTGAAAAATAGATATACTGCCACAGTGCTTAAATTATGTTTTTCTACATGGAAATTGAAAATATTCCAAAGTCATACATAAAACTAACTGCCCTTTTACACTTACACACTGCAAGTGAGCTCATGTCTTAACATCTGATTAATAATAAAGTCATTGACTTCATTTAGGATTATGGAATGAATTTTTGAAACAGTTCTAATTCTGCAAATTCTTTATTACACTTAATATTCTTTGACCAGTTATGATTTTGAATATTCAAAATATATACAGCTTCACGTTTGGTAGCAACTTTAGGATACCAACTAGATTCTTTTGTATATTCAGACATTCTGAAAACAGTTTTTGTTTCTATGTTTTATAATGGGTAACTTATAAGATTGATACTCTTTTTCTTAATATTTAGAATGTTTTAATATACTGCTTTTCTGTGGAAATACACTGTTCCACAAAGTATGCAGTGCTGATGTACTTGCCATATGGCAAACAAATTATATAGTCACTCAATACAGATAGCAGTTTCATTGTCAAATACACATTTGATGGCAAGAATAAGACTAATTTTGTCATCATAGCATAAATGTTTTATTATGTATTATAAGCCACATACTTCTTGTTGGAAAGAACATTTCCTATTATAAAATCTTGCAAATCAGCAGAGGTAGTTGTCATTATATGGGTATGCTTCACTTTGGTAAGTAGACAGGTCCCTAAGGCTTGTAGATCAAAGCTTTCTTAAAAATGAATTATATGGTGATTGCACTCCTGCACTCCAGCCTGGGCCACAGAGTGAGACCCTGTCTCAAAAAAAAAAAAAAAGAAAGAAAAAAGGATTACTTTGTAAGTGATCCCAGGAACCTTGAGACCAAGTCACGCCTTAGTCAGTTAGTCTGTTTTTCAGATTTTTGACTAGTGTTGCCGCTGAGGGTTGGAAGTGGGGATAGAAGTTGTTTGAGTATCCTGCTGCCTTCTAAGTAGATTTAATCTCACAAGTTTGGTGAAGAGTAACTTACCCTTTTCTTTATTCCAGAGATAATTTTAGTAGATGTAAGAACTGTGTGTTCACTGTGCCTTTTCCTTTGTACCTCAAAATAGTGTGTAACCTTATGCAAACTAATGGAGAAATGGCAGTGCTTTTGTTGAAACACTGAAGTGTATTTATAAATTTTTTTCTGACAAGAGTTAATAACTCCAGCTCTTTTATCATATATCTAGCATTAGGACTGCCAACCCTTTGAAGATCACCAATGAGTTTTTGTATTCACTTGGCCGATTTAGAGTAATGTAGGTTTAAAAAACCATTTCAAAATGCTTGAAAAACAAGACATCATAAGCATGAATTCTTTATTGCCAGTCAATAACTGAATAATGAATTTTATGGTTTTTTTTTTTTTTTTTTGCAAGAAATGGTGACTTTTTAAGCATGTTCTGTATTCTTAAATATGGTCATACATTTCAGCAGGAGAAATGCTGTACCTTAATCTGAGATCTCAGAAGGCACTTTACTGAAGAGAAGTAGATGTGTATATGTTGTTTTTTGCTGGATTTGTTAATTTGGGAAAGACAAATATTTTATTGATGATTTTGAATTTTAAGAGCTTTTTAAATTCACTTTTAGCCTGACCTTCCTAGTAAGGAATAATTTTATTTTATTGAAAAACAACCAACATCATAACCATTAATCATAATGGGACATCATTTAGAAGACTAGAGATTGATGTGTTTTTATTACTCAGAAATTTGAGGGATGTGAATTAAACATAGTATCATTCATCACATCAAATTGGTGTGTAATTCTTAGTTTTGTAAATTGATGGTTCAGTTCCATTCTTGAGAGCATATTTTTTAGAGTAGCCTCATTCTTTTATTCTTTGTTTTTGTAGTTGAAATTTTATTAAACAAAACAATACTGATTTTTGGTTTTATTCATTTGGAAACCTTGATATAATCTTGTTTGAAATATATAGTTTTTTTTTTTATAATTATATTTTGAGAAAATAAATATTCAGCTTTTCTCTCTTAGTACAGTGCCTTTCATAATCCTTTAACATGCCTATTAACAGATACGGAAACCAGTGAGGTCCAAACATTGTGGTGTATGCAACCGCTGTATAGCAAAATTTGATCATCATTGCCCATGGGTGGGTAACTGTGTAGGTAAGTTATATTAGTAATTTCTTATATATCATTCATTTAAGTTACTTTAGGTAATGAATAAAGTATAATATTAAAGTAGGCAGTAGAAAGTTTATTACTCTACCCTTCATTTCCCCAATTATCTTCTGGTTGACAACACAGCAACTCAGTTGAGAGAGGGAGGGAAAAAATTACAACATCAGTGCCTGATATCTTTTCTCTGTCAGTTCTATCTGGTGCCTACTCTTGATAAGGAGACAAAAATTTTTTTTTTCTAGTTAAACTAGAGAGATGAAGGTAGTAATATTTGAAATGATATTATGTGCAGAGGCAAAGAGGAATGACAGATAAGAACTGTACACACCTCACTGTTCAAGAATGGTGTAGTCTAAGGAGATAAACTACATGGTTTGAGAGATGCCCCGGAGATTTTATGAGGTGACAGAAAAGAAACATTACAAAGATTGTGTACCTCTGTTGAGGAGAAACCGTTGAAAAATTGGATTGTAAAGTTTATAAAAGAAAAGATAAAATAGGGCTATTTTAAACCTCACAAAGAATAGGATTAGAGGTCAGAATTGTGATTTATTTAGTTCTTTGGGACTTGAACACCATTGTCATCATTATATCTTTGTGTGTAGTTGTAAACATTCTTGCTGTAAGATTTTTATTAAAACATTTTTCCAGAAAACCACTTTATAAAATAATGAAGGTATATGTGATTATCATCACAATTGTAGCACACCTTTCATGGCATACCCCTCAAAGGTGCATTATCCGTTGTTTTTTCTTAGCTGAAAAACCTTGCTTCTGTGTCGTTCTTCAGGTGCAGGCAACCATAGATATTTTATGGGCTACCTATTCTTCTTGCTTTTTATGATCTGCTGGATGATTTATGGTTGTATTTCTTGTGAGTACAATTCGTTTTTTGTCTTTTTAAAACAAATTTCTGCATACTCAGATTATACTTACCATACTAACAAATTACTATAATGACAAAAGTTGTTTAAATAAAATTATGGTTTGGATACCTTATGAAGCACAAAAGGGAAAAAAGATACAGCTCTATCAATTATGTCCAATACACAGTATAAGCAGTTAGCAATTAACCACCTTTTAATACTTGTGTCCTCTGGAAAACATGTGGTTTAATAGGCTTTGAGAAGCTTCTGGGTAAAATGCATCAACATTTTCCACGTCATGTGCTTGCTTTACTATAGTAGCTTATAGATTAAGTGATTGTCCTAGTTCTCTTTCTCACCAAGCAGTTGGGAAAATATACTTAAAATTAAATTTGCAGAGAACTTGAAATATTTTGAAAAGTAGGTATAATTATTGCCTATTAGAGAGTATTAGTAAATATCAAAAGTTACCTTTTTAATAAGAAGTTGTTATTCCATTGTGGGTTTCATACCTTAAAGGAAATGATAGATTTTTATCGCATTGAGAATGCAATCTGGAAAGAGGATACATCACTTACGATGCCTCAGGGCTTGGTGTTGCTTAGCATAATGATGTATTAGATCCTGGTTTAAATACAAGTCTTGGAAGGATGATTTTCTAGTCTTCCTGCCCCACAGATATTAAAAATAATCAGTGTTACTGCCCTTATGAACCAAAGGAGGTTACCACCTCAGTTAAAGATTAATAGGAAGATTTGGTCAAAGGACTTGACCTCATTTCTGGCCCAGCACACCTTAGAGAACACTTTCTTGTCAACAACAGCAGTACTTTATAGCAGCTCTCAAAGAGCAGGAGATCTTGTATTAGAAAAAGCCTACCTTGACCGGGCGTGGTGACTCATTGCCTATAATCCCAACACTTTGGGAGGCCGAGGCGGGTGGGCCAGTTGAGGCCAGGAGTTTGAGACCAGCCTGGGCAACATAGGGAGAGAGACCCCGTCTCTACAAGAAATATAAAAATTAGCCGGGTGTGATAGTACATGCCTGTAATCCCAGCTACTCAGGTGGCTGAGGTGGGAGGATTGCTTGGGCCCAGGAGGTCGAGGTTGCAGTGAGCCTTGATTGAGCCACTGCACTCCAGCCTGGGTGACAGAGTGAGACCTTGTCTCAAAAAAAACGCCCATGTCACCATCCTGTTAATGTTATATGCCCTCCTTCAAAAAAATCTCTTTCGTATATCCTCTTATCTTTTTGTAAAGAAAATGGTTTTTTAAGTATTGTGTGATGCAATACCAATCAAATAAAATTGTTTATTCTGAAGATACAGTGATCTTTTTTTAAGATTGGCTGCTGCTTTTCCATTTCTGTCTTTATGTTTTTTTGCTGAGATATAATAGGGTTATTTAAGAGTGTAAAAACATTTGCTATTGAATGTCATCAGTTAAATCTAGACTGTTTGACTATGGTTTCTAAATGGTGCCAGCACAAATGCCTGTATGAGGTGCTTGGATGATAAGATTGAGTAAATACAAGTACTTCTGTTCTGGCTTTAGACTGGGGACTCCACTGTGAGACCACTTATACCAAGGATGGATTTTGGACGTATATTACCCAGATTGCCACGTGTTCACCTTGGATGTTTTGGATGTTCCTGAACAGTGTTTTCCACTTCATGTGGGTGGCTGTATTACTCATGTGTCAGATGTACCAGGTATGTGCAAAGGCATTCTTTTTAGTGCACTGATTGAAAACTTTTCCATCCTTGCATAAAAGATAATAATATATTATCTTCCTAACAATTCCTGCTCTTCAAGGATTATTTTTCAATTTAGTTTTCCTTTCTACCTCACTCTTGTGTTTTTAATGGTATTTTTACTCACAAATACTAATATTCAAAAGCTTTTTTTTTTAAAGGAATTTTTAAAAGCTCATTCTTAGGCTGATATGGAGGTTGTCTGTGCATGAATAGTGTCTGTGCATGCACAATATTAAGTAACCTATCTTTAAATATTTTTCACATTTAACTGGCTACTTTTCATAGTCAAATGATACCATGTAAACTAGCTTTGATGATTTTCTGATGGAAAACCAAAAACAGACTTTGTTGTTTTTATCTTTATCCTAGTTGTCTTCAAATTAATTTTTTTTACATTAAGTATTTAGAAAGAATAATGGTTTGCAGCCTGGCACGGTGGCTCACACCTGTAATCCCAGCACTTTGGGAAGCTGATGTGGGTGGATCACTTGAGCCCAGGAGTTTGAGATCAGCCTGGGCAACATGGTGAAACCCTATCTCTTATTTAAAAAAAAAAAAAAAAAAAACAGGGAAAATTAGCCGCATATGGTGCCTGCGCCTGTAGGGGTTGGGGGCAGGGTGGTGGGGGTGGGATCACTTGAGCCCACCCAGGAGGCGTAGGTTGCAGTGAGCTCAGAATTCGCCATTGCACTTCAGCCTGGGTGACAGGGGAAGGCCCTGTGTCAATAATAATAATAATAATAATAATGAATAATGGTTTGCTTTTTCTTTCCTCTTAGATTTCATGTTTGGGTATTACTACAAATGAAAGAATGAATGCCAGAAGATATAAGCACTTTAAAGTCACAACAACGTCTATTGAAAGCCCATTCAAGTACGTACATATTTATAAATTTAATATTTTCCCTGGTCATAAAAATTTTCTTACTAACCAGACTCTTAGTGATATGTAAAATAGCTTTTAAGCCTTTTTAAGATTTTTGTAGAAATAGCATCAGTTCACCATAACACCAAAACAGAATTCATCACATTAACTATATATAATAAAGTTGTGATATCTCCTTATATATTTTTTTTCTTTTTAATTTTAAATTTGTATTCAGTCTGGTGCTTAGAAAATAGTAGGGTCCTAAGCATACGAAATGTTTAAAACTTTGAGTTTTACCGAAGTTATTACCAACTCTTTAGCTTTTGTGGTGCTGTTGATTATGGCATACTTCTGGAAAGCAAGCAGACCTTTAAATAAAAACAGAGTTAGTTGGGTAGTTTTGAGAATTCTCCCATAGGTACAAAAATTATATAAGGCATAAAACTGTCTGCTTTGCTTTGCCTTTTTTTTTTTAGACAGAGTCTCGCTCTGTCACCCAGGCTGGAATGCAGTAGCGCGATCTCGGCTCACTGCAACCTCCACCCCTTAGATTTCAGCAGTTCTCTGCCTCAGCCTCCCGAGTAGCTGGGATTACAGGAGTGCACCATGCCCAGCTAGTTTTTGTGTTTTTAGTAGAGATGGGGTTTCATCATCTTGGCCAGGTTGGTCCTGAACTACTGACCTCGTGATCCACCTGCCTCAGCTTCCCAAAGTGCTGGGATTACCAACATGAGCCACCGGTGCACACCCGGCCAAAACTGACTGCTTTTCTAAAGGTGTTACTGGAGTACTAACATTTCGTGAATTTCTCCTTGGCATTTCTTTTTTAAGTTGTTATCCTTAAGTTCACTACCAAATTCATGCTATTTATAGTTATTTTGTCTTTTTTTTTTTTTTTTTTTCTGTTTTAGAAGTAGTTTGTCTCCTGCCAAAGAGCCACTACTTAAAGGTTTTTATCAAAAATTGCATTTGGAGCCAGGCATGTTAGGGCATGCCGGTAGTCCCAGCTCCTTGGGAGGCTGAGGTGAGAGGATTGCTTGAGCCCAGAGTTCGAGGCCAGGCCGGGCAACATAGTAAGACCTCATCTCTAAAAATAAAAATAAAAATAAAAATAAAAATGCATGTATCACAGGAAATATATGCACATTTGAATAAGTTTAAAATATAATTGTGTCTTTAAATTAGCAAAAGAAAAAATCGTTGGCAGAGCAGTGGAGAAACATGAAGGCATATATATTTTATAGTTATAAATTGGTTCCTTCTTGCAAGTAACCTAAGTTTTTAAGTTTAGAAAAAAATCTAACACGAAAATTATATTGAATTCATGTATTAAATCATTTGTACTGACTGCTGTGTTTTCTTTTTGGGGTGCCATTTTTAGCCACGGATGTGTAAGGAATATTATAGACTTCTTTGAATTTCGATGCTGTGGCCTCTTTCGTCCTGTTATCGTGGACTGGACCAGGCAGTATACAATAGAATATGACCAAATATCGGGATCTGGGTACCAGCTGGTGTAGCAACATCTTTATCCTATGAAGCATATTGCTGAGTGGTGCCTGAAAATTGTGTCTGTCCGTGTCTCTCTCACACTCGAATCCACATCCTTTGAACAAGAGCATGCTATGTGTAGGGCTAACGGTGAATTTTACAGTCTTTTTTTCAACACTTTTATTAACAAAAGTAAACATGGACAGAACACACTGCCATTTCTGGGAAGAGTAAAGATGATAAAAAATAATTTTAATGGGTCTTAATGTGGAAATTCACAACATACTCAACTTTTGGGTTTTGTTCTCACAGTATTTTTCACAAAAAAGGTAAACTTATTCTGTTGACAGACATGGTGTACTGATCAGAAATGTTCAGTTTTAACTAAAACTAAATTTATGTTATTTGGCTAAATGTTATGATGCAGTCTAGTAGGAGTATTGCATCTAATTCCAGGAGCATTGTTTTCAGTTGATTGACTAGTATTATGTACATTTTAGAATGTACACATAAATACTGTGATGAATATCATGTGGTTGGGATCTACTGTGATGTTGTCTTCAAAGGCAGGAGAAAAGAATGTTCACAATAAAATGTGCTAACAATGTTTTGTTCCTATCAGCTGTTGCAAATGCTGATACATTTCTAGTTCAGTGAAATAATTTGTAGTAACCTTGCTCTGAGGTTTTACGGTCTGATAATGAAACACTTGCATGAGTATAGTAAGTCATGTTATTTTGTTCAAATTTAAAAGCCCTACTAAGTGCATGATACACCACATAGAATGTATACTAACAGATACTATCCAGTGGAGCATAAATTAGAATTTAATTTGATGTTCAAAAACAGTTCCATTTTTAACAGTTAACGTGGTATTTTCAAGAAAAGGCAGAATAATGCAAAATTCTCAGTAATAGTGATACATGGATATACTTCTTTTTAAAACCTCAGCTACAAAATAATTGTAGACAAAATAATGGCATTTAACTAAAGATGGAGCATGATCTATGTACATAGCACATGTGAATAAAAGAAAAGCTGATGGTATATTCTGGTTTTAATAAAATGACCTATCAGAAAGTAGAATTTCATCCCCAAGAGTATTTCACTTACCCAATATTGAGTAAGTTCTGAAACAGTTTTAGAAAAGATTTTCTTTTTGTTAAATGTGATGCACTGATCAGTTTTTGTCACAGCATTTTCATACCCTCATGGTGGACTACTAGTCACTGCTTTCATAAATATTGTTTACAGGGTGAGATTTGGTTTAGTCATCTTAAGTGCTGTAGCAAACTGTGGTTCGAGCAACCTGTGGGAAATCTGTGAGAGGGAATGGGGTGGGAGAGGGTGGGGGAATGGTGGTCAGACTAAGAACAGATCCTAGACCAGTGTAAAGAATGTGTATCTGTATATAAATAATTTATCAAATAGTTTTCTCTTTGTGTCTGTATGTGTTAGTGTTTTTAAAGCTGCTCATTTCATTTTATCCAACCAAAAAGAAAATAACTAATGAGCTTCTAGTGATGTTCAAAATTGCTGTTAATAGGCATTATACCCTGCAAGTTCACTGCATGTCTGATGCTTGGTAAAACTAGTCTTCCCTGTAAAATGCAGATTCCAGGTATTAAAGCAATCTAGTGGTATACCCGCCCCTTGCCTTAGTAAGAGGAGCAGTGAAATGTATATAGTTGATGTTCAGTATTTCCAAGTACCATTTTTATATAGTAGCTTATTTAACCATAAGTCACACATCAAAAAAAGATTACCCTTAGTGTATGTGTTTTAATATTAGAAAACTGGCATATGTACTTTATTTTTGAAAAGGGAAGAGATGGGTGTGGGGTGGCAATAGCATTGTGCCATTTTGTCATAGAATGTAAAAATTGGTTCTTTACAAATGTCAGCTAGTTTTGACTACTAATTGGGGGAAATTTTAGATAATTTTTAAATTCAAAGTTATTTATAAAATGCTAGAATTTGTTTTAATTTTTTGTATTTTGAGCCACTTCACACGAAGACTCAGTTGCATTTTTATCGAATACATTTTTAGCAACAGTTAAAGACTATGGTGGTTTTTTCAGAGTTTGGCTAAGAATGTTGTTACCATCTTCTTTGTTTGTGGTACAATATTCTTTTCAGTGCAAAAGAGATGTCATTCAGTTAAACAGACAAAAAAAACCCCTCTAGATGTGTAATTACATGGAAAATACTAGCAATGTGAATGCTTTTGTAGTAACCATCTTGTAGTACCTGTGAAATCTATAACTCAAATGGTCAGATGGTCAGGAGCCAGCTATGAAGCAGTCAGTATACCATCTGTTTAATTATTTTGTAGGTCCTGTGTGTGGAACCAACTATAAACCCAGTTCTAAAGTTGTGTATGATGGTGAACCTTTGGGAATAGTTCTTAACTTAATTGGATACTTTTAGCAAATAGCAACTTAATTCTCAGCACTGAACATGAATTACTTCTTTGGAGTTTTTTTCATTCATATTTTTATTGTTTCCAGGAATTTATTTGATATTAATGGGCATAAAACAGCATCACTGTACTTAAGCTATGGATGTTTTTATTTTATATTTTCTTTATTTATAACTGTGCCAAGTATTATTTTGCTACTTACCGTGTTATTCTGTGGAAAGAAAAACCTGTAAAGTGTTTAATAAATTAGCCCTCCTTACATAAATTAAATGTCAAAATTTTGTAAAATATTAATCAGAATAAATACTGACTCTTAAGTGTGTGCTTGTTTATGATTTCACTCAATTTGCTTCAGGAAATTGATGAAATGTGATAGTGGTACCTATGATATGAAAAGATTATACATTAATATCCTGGTTAACTAGGAGTCAAGTGGCATAAGAACTTGGAAACGTAAAAGATAGTGTTAGTAGTCTAAAAAAGAAAAATTCCAATCCTGTGTGTATGCATGTGTGTGTGTAATTTTTTTAAATAAAGAATAATTTTTTTAAGAATTCTGAATTCCATGGAGTTAATTAGGATCCTCAGGGACTGTATCAATCTCCAAGTTTTAAATACGTCTAAATATACTAAAGAAAATACTGCAAAATGCACTATATAAAGAAAAATATTGCAGAATGAAACGTACCAAACGTTGATCTCAGTTACTTGAGAAGGTATGCGTGGCAGAGAGAACTTCTCTATTTGGGACTTTAAAATGCAAAAATTATTAAGGAACCATTTCCTGTTGTTCCAGTGGTTGTTAATGGTTTGAGAACCCAGTGGTATTTTAAACAGGAATATTTTCAAGTTGGACTAATATATCCATAATTTTATGAGATTGAAAAAAATGCCCCACGAGCTGTCTGGAGTTCAAGAAACAATATCTTGAACAACTGTATAAAGTAAAGCAAGCCACTAGTTTTCATTCCACCCAAGTGTTTTCCTCCTCATTGTCTACTTTTTCTCTCCTAGTCCTTGCTAGATTGATAGATCATACCTGATATGGATGTCTGATTGTAGGAGTTTTTAGACATAATTGGAAACAAGTGGTATATACCAGGACAGAAAATCTTAACATCTTGTCAGAAAGTAAAGTGCTTATCAGAGTTTTCTATTAAATATATTTATGTGACAAAATAGAAAACGCTATAATTCCAAGTAGATTGAGCATTCAGAATGTTCCTTGGTCTGTGTCAGCTAAGTCAGAAACTCAAGGAAACCAGACATGCCTCTTAGAAAACTCTTTTGCCTTTGAATTGGATACGAATGTTTTACTTGGATCAATTTTGCTAAAACTTACTCATTGACTAGGACTGACAAATATTTTTGATAGATGGCAATGTTTTTAGACTGTATCCATGCAAAGCATCAGAAAGTCTCATTGTTGCTGCTGCTTGGATCTGTAGGTTTACAGTTTTCATCAAAATTTGGAAATTTTTCAGTTACTCTTTCTTCAATTATTTTTCCTCCCCTCCTTTCAGGAAACTCTAATTTCATATATGTTAGGCCACTTGAGATTGTCTTCCAACTCACTGATGGATCCTCCGTTGGCTTTTAATATTCTTTTTCTCAGTGTTTGTTTTAGATAGTTTCTGTCTTTAAGTTACTGTTTTTTTGTTTTTTGTTTTTTGCAATGTGTAGTCAATATCATTCAGTTTATTTTCATCTCACATTTTGTTTTCACCTACAATGTTTGATTTGGACCTTTTAAAATACCTTCAGTGTCTTAACTTTTTGAAAACATGTAGGTCTAATAACTTTTCATATCCTTACCTGCTAATGTTCACAGTTGTCAGTTCTGAGTTGGTTTTGATATTTTTTGCCCTCATTCTTGCATGCCTGATAATTTTTGTTTGGATGCCAAACACTATGAATTGGGTGCGTGATATTTTTGTGTTTCTATAAACTCTTGAGCTTTATTCAGGATACAGTTAAGTTACTTGGAAAATCTGATCCTTTGAGGTCTTGCTTTTAAGATATTAGGCAAGACCAAAGCACTGCTCTTACTGAGGTAAGAGCCTTCTCTGTACTCTATCCAAAACCCCAGGGAGTCATGTTTCCCAGTCTTGTTAGTGGAACAGGCACTATTCCCATTCCATGTGAGCACCAGACACTGTTGGCTCCACACCTTTTGGATGGCTCTTTCCCTGGCCTTAGGTAGTCACCTACCATGCATGTTCTATCAGAGTTCAGCTGAAGACTTGCACGGTGGGGTGGTGTTCTGTATAATCCTAACGTTTGCTCTATCTAATCCTCTCCAGTCCTGCAAACTCTAGCCACCTGGGTCTCCCTGGACTCAGCTCTGTCTTAACTTAGGGTGGCTTCTAGCTCCACCTGTGTTCTTCTTCCTTGTACTTCAGCCTGGAAACTCAAAGCAGTAAGCTTTGGTAGTTGCTAGGACTGATCTCATTTTTTTCCCCCCATGAATGGCCTTTGTTGCCTATAATGTGCAGTGTCTTGAACATTTTTTCATGTAATTTGTCTTGTTTACAGTGAGAAGATAAATCTGGTCCCTGTTATTACATTTTGGCTTTAAGTGGAAGTCTGAATTAAAATTTAAAAATTTTTAATTTCTAATACAAAATATTGATAGAGACAACTGTCATAGCAAAAGCTCTTTGGAGTTCTCAATAATTTAAGAATATTAAGGGGTCCTGAGATCAAACTGTTTGGAAACCACAGGTTCAGAACATTTCCCAAGATGTTAATGGTTCCATGGACAACTAATTCAGTGTAAGGCTCTCTTCAAATTAAAAGACTTCAACCATAGGCGCTCAAGGCCTTCAGTAGCTAGTGTGCAGTGTCAGCCTACAGATCTGTCTCATTTCTGTAACACTCCCTAAACTTACTTGATCGACAAGACTTTTTTGGCACTAGAGTTGCCAGCAGTCCTCCTTAAATATACCAAACCAACATAAGGGGTAGTTTTAAAAATATGTATTTTGTGACATGCAGCACTTTAATATTGCATTCGGATTACTTTGGGGCTACTGACTTACATCCAAATGACCAAGTGATTCCTCCCAAAACAGTCTGGCCCAAAGCCAAATTCCTTTTTCCACTCCTGGAACCACTGGAAACTAATCTCACAGTGGAGTAGCTATTTTGCCATGGCTCCCAATTTAATCAAGAATGATTTAAAATATGAATGGATATCTTATTTTACCAGACAGAAATCTCAAATTACCAGTCACCTGGAAACTTCATTTACATTGTTTTTCCTCTTGAATATCTACTAGCAACTCCAGTAGAGTTTGGGAAACATGGTAGGAATGCTAACAACCCCAAAATTTGGTGATCTAAAACATTTTTGTTCGTAGATCTGCAATTTGGTCAGGGCTTAACAGAGACTAAAATAATCTGAAGGCTGCTTCACTCACATGCCTGGTGGTTGACATGACTGTTGAATGAGATCTCAGCTGAGGCTATGGCAGTAATATGCCTACATGTGGTTTCCCCATGTAGTCAGGGCTTCCTCAGGAACATGGCTGAATTCCAAGAGTAAGCATCCTAAGAGGAAGAGGCAGGCAAAAGCTGTATTGTCTTTTCTAACCTAGCCTTATCCAAAATACAATACTAAGAATGAGTCACTAAGGTGGGCCTTTATTCAAAGAAAGGGCAATTAGACTGTCATTTGACGGGAACGTCAAATAATTTGTGGACATGTTCTACCACATACAGAATCAGAAGTTAATAACTCCTCTCCTTCAGCCTCTTTTATTGCCAATTAACTATATCCCAGCCTGCTTAACTACCTCTCCTGCCCCACTGAGATGGAACTGGTATGCCTCATAAAACACCTGAAGTTGCTCAAGGCTATGATGTGAAATAAGCACCCAGTACACCGTCCACCAACTTCCTCCCACTTTGTTTCTGCTTTTTTTTTTTTTTTTTTTTTTTTTTTTTTATGTCATACATACCACATCCCCCTTAGCTTTTCAAAAAAGCAGTATATTGGCCGTGCATGCCCGTAATCCCAGCACTTTGGGAAGCTGAGGTGGGCAGATCACTTGAGGCCAAGAGTTCAAGACCAGCCTGGACGACATGATGAAACCCCATCTCTACTAAAAAAAATAAAAATTAGCTGGGTGTAGTGGCATGCCTGTAGTTCCTGCTGCTCAGGAGACTGAGGCACAAGAATCGCTGGAACCCAGGAAGTGGAGGTTGCAGTGAGCTGAGATCACACCACTGCACTCCAGCCTGGGCAAGAGAGCAAGACTCACACAGTGTAGTATGTTAAAATGAACCTTGGAAAAGATTAAGATGTGTTCACGGCTGGTTCAATTTTACACACTAACACACAGTACAGATACACATTACACCTATTACACACCCTGCTCCTGGGGGTGAGGGAGTTGGATTGAATCTCTAGTAAAGAACTAAACTTTCTGGGGGAATAATGAAACCATACCTTATAAAGTCTAATGCTCCTCTTCTACCGAAGCCAGCTGAATGTGCCCAGACAATGCAACATTCTTTGCTACTTATACAGAATCAAAATGTGTGAAACACCCCCGTTTCCAGGATTTAGTAGGTCACCATCTATTAGATCACAGTGGAGAGTCTTTAAAAAGGATCATACTAAGTCTCAGATTCTATAGTTGCCCGTAGGTTGTACTGAATTTTAGGTATAGATTAATCAAAAGAACTTAAGAGTACAGTGGGGAGGAAAAGGAGGAGATGCTGCACTGCTGAACACCAGCTTTGAGGAGCTGAAATGGCGATGCCTGTTGCCTAGCAACCTTTACTCTTAAGGAGCACTTGCCTGCTTGAGAGAGAGATCCTTTTCAACAGTTGTAATGCAAACATTAATGAGTCAGCTGGGTAATGGGGTAACAAAGGTAGGGACCCAAATGATTTTCCACTAACTGAAATCAGAGCCTCTCCTCCAAAAGATTAATTAAAAGACAATGAACACCCAAATCAAGCTGAAGTTTTATTTAAAATGTTAAAAGAAATGTTCCCCCAAAATGCTGGTGAATAAAGCAAAAGGATACGATACAGTGCTCTCTTCCTACAAGTTAGCCAGCCTATCCAAGTACAGGGCAATATACAGTACTTAATGCTGGTTGAATTTCACAGTAGTTTAGTGTTAAAGATTATCTGTGCCTAGGTTATGAAGAGATTCTCAGTGTGTGATGTTTAGTTCAGGGTTTACACCTTACTGGGCATGAACAAGAGCCCCTGCTCCTTGGCCATAGCCAAATCCCTTGGGCCCAAAGTTCTTTGCATAGCATCCTACAAAGGAAAAGGGAGGAAGGATAGTTAGTGCAAGTCCATTAAGCTTTGCTAACACTGCTGAAGACCCACTCAATAAACCCCCATAAATTAAACAAACTGCTGTGTAAAAGGGCTCAACTTCTTTACGATGTTAAATAGGTCATGTACTAAATATATTAAAGCTATAAAGACAAGTCCACACATTCTGGCTCCATAGTGTTCAGCGTGGTCTTGCTAAGTTGCAAGCATGAGTCAGGCCAGGTAAGGTATGTATTTATCTATTTTCTTCCATATACTTAACGCTTTGCTCAAGAGATGAAGGCAAAAGGATGGCTATTTGTAGTGTTTTTATCTAGGGGGAGTTTTAGATGATCAGGAACTTAAGATTATCTGTGGTTCTCTGTCATCTATAAGCATCTTGGGATATTTTATTTTCAAATAGTGGTACCCCTTTCTCTCTCTCTTTTTTTTAATACCAGTGACATTTCATTAAATAAGAACCAGTGTGGGATATTCATATGGACAGCAGTAACTGAAATTAATTTTACCTTTACAATAGATTTCACCTTCTTTTTCAGTCAGAGTTGTTGATTCAAGACTCTTCCCACACTTTGCACATCGGAAACAGTTTTTGTGCCAGGGCTGGAAGAGATGAATGTGTCAGCATGTTTGAGAGGTCTGTTTCCTATAGTTCAATTAGATGTGTGGCAAGAAGTGGCTCAGCATGATCACCCCAAAGCAAGCTCCTGACTTCTGTGGTTCAGCTCCAGTGAGAAGGCTGAAACCAGACCTCAGTATCTGCACTCCTGATCACCCACAGAAAGGCTGTTTCCCTAAGAGCAGCCTCAGTACTAAGCACAAGCCCAGTCTGCTCCTTTAAACAGACCATCTTCTATCTGGCCAAGAACAGCGCAGCTCAAAGAGGTTAGCTGGTAACTTTTCCAAATTCATACACTGAATTCGCATCAGGTGTCCTGACTCAGACTCCTGCGTTTTTTCACTATATTGAATAACCTGGAGATTCCCTTAGAGTCTGGCCTTTTAAAGTTTAACCTTCAGGAGTGCCCCCTATGAAAACAAGTTCTTTTAAACATAAAAGTGACTTGTCAAGTAAGGGAATCACTTCAAAAAAGTTAGTAATTCTGATGGAAGTGCATTTAAAGAAAAGTTTCATATAGGACACTGATTTATAAGACATCACCCAAGCAAGAAATGTGGAAGGGTTAGGGGGAGAAAGGGAGCAGAGAGGATTCATTTGCTGTTATTAATTTGAAATAGCACTTTACCTTTCCAGCTCCAATTATCTTCTCGGCAGCATATACAGAATCCCCGCATCTGGAACACTTCTCAGCACCTCCATATTTCTGAGCAAATTTAGAAGTGTTTGGATTTGTTGTAGGCCTGTGAGGCTGAACACTTGTGGAAAGAGGGAAAGAAAGTAGGCAAGAGTTTCCACAGGGCCCTTTTAAGTACACAAGGCAGGAACAATGGAACTCTGGGACTTAACCGCTATATTGCCTCAAAGCTGGAGGCCTTCGCAGCCCAGGACAGGGGAGGAAATGAAGAAGAAATGACTCAGGTGCCAGCCAGAGTTACTGCTTGAACCTATCTATGGGCTCATTTATTATTACAAAAACCAGACAGGGACCCAGACTTAAAGATCTGTCCCTCTGAGTCTAAACAGAATTCATTTAATCCTCAGTGTTGGCCTCTCAACTAAGCAGTTATGTTATGGTTTATTAAAACTTACCAGAGCATATATTTTTACTCCAGAATATCACTGGAATCATAGCTAACTTTTTACTTCACATGAGTTGGAAAAATCACTGTTAAGCAGTTTAAAAATTCCACAAATAGGTAAGTTGACTTTGGTCTATAACTAAGAAAGTTAAGCATGTTTTATAGGTTACTTAGTCTCCCAGTATATCTTGAATACAGGAAAGTGTGAACAGCCAACTTTCTTCATGGAAAAATATTTTGGAAATTTTTATTATTACTATGCGATTTGTTTATCTTTCATTGTTCTCTGATAAGGGTGGTAGTTCTGTCACTATTTACAGATCACTGAGTAAACCATATTTCTTGCTATCAGTAGGAACTGTTTCCATGCAGTAAGGTGTACCTAGTAGGTGCAGAACACCCTCGGGCTTTGAGAAGACTTTTTTTTCTTTTTTTTTCTTTTTTTTTTTTTTGAGACGGAATCACGCTCTCGCCCAGGCTGGAGTGCAGCGGTGCGATCTCGGTTCACTGCAAGCTCCACCTTGCAGGTTCACGCCATTCTCCTGCCTCAGCCTCCCGAGTAGCTGGGACTACAGGCGCCTGCCATCACGCCCGGCTAATTTTTTTGTATTTTGTGGTGGAGGCGGGGTTTCACCGTGTTAGTCAGGATGGGAGAAGACTTTTTTTTTTTTTTTAAGCCCTTTTAGAACCTTATAAATTAGCTGAGCAGATAAAATGACAGCACTCCACAACTGCTAATTTTTTCTACTGGAAAAACAATGTCTTCCTAGCACTTTGGGGGGCCAATGTAGAAGGATAACTTGAACTCAGGAGTTTGAGGCCAGCCTGGGCAACATAGCAAGACCCTGTCTATATTAAATAAAAAATAATAATAATAATAAATAAAGGAGGGTTCACTGGTCTTTGTGCTTTAAATTTTAAAAGGTTTTCAATAAAACCTTTAGAGCACAAAAATAGATGTAATAAGATGGAAAAGGAGAGCACAGCAAGTAAAACAAATCTTAACAAAGATAAAAAGGTAAGCTGGGCATCATGGCCCAGAAACTCTGAGGGTGGAAGAAGCTCAAAGAACACAGAGGTGAGCCTCAATGTAGTACATACTGCAGTTGGAAGACAACAGATTTTGGAACCAAATGGACATTGGTTCAAATCCTGGCTCTCTCATTTATTTGTGTGACCTGACTCTTAGTGTCGTCATCTATAAAACGGACAAAGTACCTACACCTCAGAGTTACTCTGAGGATTATACAGAATGAAGATAAATGTTCAACAGACAACAGGGACTCAATACATGGTAATCATTATTTTAGCCAAGCCAAGCACCATGTTTCATTCAGGTCATAAGGTTTGGAGTTACACTAGGTTAAGTTTCAGGCTCTACAATTAACTAACAGTGTGACTTTGGGCAAAGTTTTTACTTAATTTTTCTTGTCTTCATTTGCTCTGAAGAAAGAGAGGATGCCCTCTGCTGTAGGACTGTTGTGAGGATTACACGAATTAACATATGCTAATGCTGCACAGTGACTGGCACGGTTTATGGTCTTGTCCAAGGGCCATTTTGTTGGACTATTACACTAATTTTGGACTTTTCAATATAAAATGGATGTGAAAATGTTAAGTTCAAAAAGTAGAATCAATGGGTTAAAAATAGGAATTAAGAGGAAATTCCAGATTGGGCACGGTGGCTCATCCCTGTAATCCTAGAACTTTGGGAAGCCGAGGTAAGTGGATCACTTGAGACCAGGAGTTCGAGACCAGCCTGGCCAATATGATGAAACCCAACCTCTACAAAAAAATACAAAAATTAGTCAGGCGTGGTGGTGCACACCTGTAATCCCAGCTACTCAGGAGGCTGAGACAAGAGAATCACTTGAACCTGGGAGGCAGAGGTTGCAGTGAGCTGAGACTGTGCCAGTACACTCCAGCTTGGGTGACAGAGTGAGACTCTGTCACAAAAAAGAAAAAAAAAAAGTGTGTGTGGGGGGAATTCTAAACAAGGAAGTTATTTAACCTGAATATGAAATACTAAGTGAACTTTAACAAATTTAGCACCTTGATATGTTGGCACCAAAGCCTTTAAAGTTTAATACTACTCTCTCAAAGAATCAAAAACAAGAAATAATTTCCATTTTTAAGTTAGAGAAAAATGATTTCTTGATGAAAAATGTTTACATAGAAGGAAGGACTGACGAATTCGCATTGACTGCTTACACTGCACATGAGAAACGCCTCTCATGATTCACACAGCACATTTCTCTACCATTTAATTTCATGACATCCGGTCTCCAAGGTGCTGCGAAATAGAAGTAAATATAAATCACTTGCTTTTGAGAACAGGACTCCTTGATACAGCTTGGAATGCTATAAAGCCAGGAACAGAAATCACTGGAATTATTAATGAGAACTCTGTTAGGTCCAAAACTCAATATTTTGAACTTAAAGAATAGTCACTAGTTTACATGAGAAAATCAGAGTCCCATTTTATTTACTTAGTTTCAACTAAAAATCTGGAGACTCCCAGGTTCCTGTTCAGCAAGCGGCACTAACTGTCGCAACTCATTTCTGAAGGTAACCAACAGTCTCCCAACTCACCTCTCTGGCTTGATGCCCAGCCTCTCGCCACGGTCCATGTTAAGCGTGCCAGCGCCCTGGCCGTAACCGTAGCCTTTTGGCCCATATTTCTTTCCGTAGCAGGATTTGCAGTAGATCTCTTCATCGTGAATTGCCACTGTTGTACTATCTAAATTTTTCCTGCAAACCACTGCAGGGGAAAAAGTTAAGACTTTACACATGTTCCAAAGACGCCTTTTTCCTTAGAACAATGGTGGCACACACATGGCCCACAAATGGTAAAGGCTGAGGCTCCCTCACATTCCTGGTTTATCCTGTGGCTTCCCAAAAGCCATGAGACAGCATCTGGACTGGCCAGCTACATTTGAGGATTATTTACATTCCTCCACCGATATGACAGTTGCTTCAGAAATGTATCAGAATATAACATCCAGAAGCCTCAAGCTTTATTTATTTTTAGTTTGTTTCATTTATTTTGTATTCCCTTTCCTATGGTGCCGATCAAACTTTTACTATGATTTCCCTTTCTGGGAGATGATATTAAGGGAGCAAAGTGTCAGAGGTGGCTATAAATTACTTAAACAAAAGGAATAAAACACCACCTTGCTCCCAACCCTCAACACTCTTAATCTTTTCAGCCTTGTCTTACCAAGTACTGTTAAATCACAACCTAACAAAGAACAGAAGGGTAGCTCAGTGCCTTGGGGGACTTGCCTCTGTATCCTTTCCTCCCCAGTAGACACCCCCTGGGATAAAAATAGTTTTAAATCCTGAATTCTAGTTTTCATCACTAGTCTAGACTGGGAAGAAGTACCATCCTTTCCTCTCCCCAGCAGCTTCTCCAGCAGTGATGAGCCTGTCTGAAAATCGTCAAGTGCTTTAAAGTCTGCATGTGTTTTCCCTTCTGTCCCAAAAGAGAATGCATTCTTTCTTGAAGGATCTCTTGGCACAGAACATTTCCACGTGTCCGACTTCATAAAACTGCCAAATGTCATCATGTTTCATCCAGACATTATTTCACTTTCTAAAACTTCAATTAAGCTTGACAAAAAAGTAAATTGTGAGGAAACTCACTGGTAGCACAATCTGGCAGCTGGAAATCAAAGATCCGAATTTCTCCCCCTTATTTAAAAGACAATTGTATGATGATGCAGAGTAGAATGACGGTTACCAAAGGCTCAGAAGGGTACGGTGTCGGGAGGGAAGTGGGGAGAGTTAATGGGTATACAAATATAGGGAATAAGATCTAGTATTGGATAGCACAACAGGATGATTACAGTCAACAATCATTCATTGTACGTTTAAAAATAAGAGAGTGTAACTGGAATGTTGGTAACAAAAAAATAATGCTTGAGGTGATGGATACCTCATTTAAGATGATGTGATTAACATACATTGTATGCCTGTAGCAAAGCACCTCATGTACCCCATAAATATATATACCTGCTATGTACCCATAAAAATTAAAAGTAAGAAAAATAAAAGAGGGGGGGTTGAATAAAAGGAAGGAGGACAAGGCCGGGCGCAGTGGTTGACGCCTGTAATCCCAGCACTTTGGGAGGCTGAGGCGGGCGGATCACGAGGTCAGGAGATCGAGACCATCCTGCCTAAGACAGTGAAACCCCGTCTCTACTAAAAAGACAAAAAATTAGCCAGGCGTGGTGGCGGGCGCCTGTAGTCCCAGCTACTGGGCAGGCTGAGGCAGGAGAATGGCATGAACCCAGGAGGCGGAGCTTGCAGTGAGCCAAGATCGCGCCACTGCACTCCAGCCTGGGCGACAGAGCGAGATTCCATTTAAAAAAAAAACAAAAAACAAAAAACTAAAAACAACAACAACAACAACAACAAAAGGAGGACAAAAGGAAGGACAGCAAAGAGGAAGGGAGGGAAGGAGGACTAGCTGGCTGGTTAAAATAGAGTTAAATTTTGAAAGTTCTATTATCTTAGACTAAAGTCTTCTATGGTAGAATGAAATGACATCTACTCCGGAATCTAACTGTTGAGGCTCAAGTGCTGAAATACACATGCCTAAAGATAACTATATCTTAAACCATACTTAAGCTAACACCATGCACTGCTGAAGGACAACTACCCTTAACAGACAGAATAAATGTAAATAAATGTAAAAACTGTTTTGAAAAACCTGTATGAACCAAAACAAGAGTAAGTATATGAAAATGTTACTATATAACCACCCCTTTCTTCCCCAGTCCTCATCCCTGCTCTCTGCAGTAAAATTCTCATAGGTCTGCAAACTACTCTGAATTATTTCCTTAAAAGGCTTTAGTCAGCAGAGACAAATATTACAAAGGATTGGTAGAAATGACCAGTAAAGAACTTGACATTTAGTAAAACAAATGTCAACAGCATACATGTATGTGTTGTTTTATTATGGTGTAGACATTGTGGCTTAACCTAGACACATGAAACTGAGAGCAATTTCTGAAGTATTTGCATTCTGTTTCCATACTTTCTTGGTTACAAGCCTGCTGAAAAATAGATTCCTTTTTTAAAAAAGTAACTTCTAAAAGAAATGGTTAAACCAAGTCTTCTGAGGAGCAGTAGCATAATTATTATGGAGGCATACATAGGGAACATTCCTATGTAGTATTCTTATTTTTTTGTAACTGCAACTTTCTGTTGTCTGCAAAGCAGTTATGCGATTAAAGAGGTCCAGATACCTTGAATGCTGGCTCCAATGAGGGACAAGGACAATTCAAATTTGAGAAAAGAAGTCTTTTCCTGAAGATTATTTCTCAACGTAACCAATTTTTAACCTATGGTTTTCTGCAGGAATTTTCCCTGTACAATACTATTGATAAGGCAAACATCTGCCCGTATGGGTGGGTTTATCTGACATAATCATTCACGGAAGAAAATTCCGTCATTAAATCAGAAGATGATTAATGATGTGCTTTCTTAAGTTGCTACTCTACAGTTTTAAAACTGAAGACTTTGTTGTCATTAAAGGGAACCCGAGAAAGAGAAAGCTGGGCTGGATGATGAGCAATTCATTTACTCAAAAATGGGAGCTAAGCGCTTGCAATGTCCCAGAAACTGTGCTAGGTGCCAGACCACATAGGCGACACGCAGCTCTCAGTGAGGTGGGGGAGGCAGATGTGTTAACAAAGTAAAGGCCAAAACAGAGGCCAAGAGCTATGGGGACACAAAGGGAGGCGGTGTGTCTTGGGCCACCCCTCCTGTCTTCGCTGCTAGCCTCGGCATTTACAACATCTAAGACGACTGGTAAAAACCATTCGTGCTTTCAAAATGATCTTTGTTTGCAAAACCACAATTTTTCCTTAAATAGGCATATTGAAGCTTTGTACATACAGATTCCGTCAGAGGTGGAGCACAGGGAGCTACTTACTGCAGAGAAAGCAGCAGCGGTGGAAGCTCCTGCCATCACACTGCACCTCTTCTGCGTGGTACACGGTCCTCCCGCAGGCCCCACACTTGTTTCCACCTCCCCAGACAGGCATTCTGAAGGAATAAAGGCTTCATTAGAATGTCCCTGTGCTGGTCGCACGGCTCCCTAGAGGGCTGTTTAAGCCCAGGGACAGCTGCAGATTTTTGTTTCTTTATGAACCTCTCTAACCACATCTTTCAAAGACCTGCGTTCCTCCAAAATAACCTTGTCTCCTCTCCCAAATCACAACTCTTACATTAGGAAACTGGCTTGTCGTGCACGAGATTTTTTTTTTTTTTTTCCTGCCAGACAAAGGACCTGCATTCAATACAACAACAGTACAGGTTACCAGGAACAAAACAAACTATGCCATTAGACTCCACAGGAGTCAAGAAAGAAGCGTGGGGAGGTGAAAGGCAAGCTTTGTCCCCCTCCCTAACATGCCCATTTTTAATAAACATTTTTTTAAAACTCAGCTGAAGATCTTACCCTTGGGTGGAGGTCTTAATTACATGTTTATAATACATCGTGAAACACTAAATTCTTAACATTTAATATATATAAGCTATGACACGCTTTCTAGGGAAGAAAGTGTGTTGCCCTGCAAGAACAAGTTTTACATTTGTTTGCTGAAATTACATGATTGTAGTGTAAATAGCTGTGTCTGTGACTCATACAACTGCATGCACGGAGCCTTTGCTGTAACCACAACAAACGCCCATCCAGATGGCTCTGGCTTAAGTTTCTATGCTTCACTAACCCCAAGGCCCACTAGTCCAGCCAACAGTTGGGTTTTCCTCTTTGACAAGTCAGTCAGGCCATACAGAATGTGCCACAAGTTCCCTTCCTACCAATTGAACTGTTTGCTGAGCATGCAGGAATAGCCTCTGAACAGTATGGCCTGCCGTAAAGGGCAAGCTGGAAGTACAGATCCTAGGCTGTCTTGCTGTCATGTAGGGCCAACATTTTCTCATCTCCCTTCTCAACAAATCGGTCTGCCTCGACCACTTTAAAATGCCTGGTTCTGGCCGGGCATGGTGGCTCATGCCTGTAATCCCAACATTTTGGGAGGCCAAGCTGGGTGGATCACCTGAGGTCAGGAGTTTGAGAGCAGCCTGACCAACACAGTGAAACCATGTCTCTACTAAATTAAAAAAAAAAAAATTAGCCAGGTGTGGTGGCAGATGCCTGCAATCCCAGCTACTTGGGAGGCTGAGGCAGGAGAATTGCTCCAACCAGGAAGCAGAGGTTGCATTGAGCCAAGATTGCACCACTGCACTCCAGCCTGGGTGATAGAGTGAGACTCTGACCAAAAAAAAAAAAAAAAAAAAAAGGCCTGGTTCTGAATGGCCAGCTTCCTCAGATGCCTTAACCAATATAGAAAGTCGTCCTGCTAAGAAGGCATGTTATGTCTGCCCTGCCCTGAGTGGTATCTAAAAACACAAGCGATTAATTCCCCTTTTCCCATCATCCTTTTCGGGCTTCCTTCTGTAGAGTGGCATTTGCAGCCCTTGCCTGTCAAGTCTCCTTAGATAGGTTGCTTGCCTCTCTAGGAAACAGGTGGCTAATAAGGCCGAGGCCTCTTACTAACCTAAACCTGGCTAGAAAGAGAAGGGAAACAGAGTGCTGCTAAGTAGAAAAGAAAAGACTAAATTTAGAGTCTCCAATTGTTAAAATCAAAAGGGATGTGGGGAATTCTCATCCTACCCCATTAAGGTGATCCAGAACCTGACAATTTCCTGAACACAAAGATGAGGCCTTTCCAAAAGAAAGATTAATGGAGCTGATCACCGTGGTGGGCAACTTTCCAGCACTCAGTATTCTCTTGCCTCTCTTCTGGTGATACCTTCCCTAGCCTGTCTTCTGGAAAAGCAGCCATCTCTTTCTTAGACCATGTGGTTTAGAGAAGTGCTTATTAAAATGTGGTCTCCTGGTGATGGATGGGCCACTCTTCTTGTTACCAATTTGAGACAAAATTCAGGTAAGCATTTAGAAACTTTTATGCCACAAGAACTAAGAGAAGATCAGTGAACTCATCTTGTTCAACAGAGTCATCAGTCTGTCTTGGAAATTAAAAATAACAGTCCTTTACTGATATGGTTTGGCTGTGTCCCCACCCAAATCTCATCTGGAATTGTAGCTTCCATAATTCCCATGTGTTGTGGGAGGGACCTGGTGGGAGGTAACTGAATCCTGGGGGTGGGTCTTTTGTGTGCTGGTCTCATGGTAGTGAATAAGTCTCACAAGATCTGATGGTTTTATAAAGGGGAGTTGCCTTGCACGCGCTCTCTTGCCTGCTGCCATGTGAGATGTGACTTTGATCCTCATTCACCTTCTGCCATAATTGTGAGGTCTCCCCAACTATGTGGAACTGTGAGTCAATTAAACTACTTTCCTTTATAAATTACCCAGTCTCAGGTATGTCTTTATTAGCAGCGTGACAACAGACTAACACATTTACCATAGATGGTTTGAAAAGCACTGGTTTTAGATGGTATTGATTCTACCCCTATCTTCATCTGTTTCGTGTTGCTATAACAGGATACCAGAGACCAGGTAATTTATAAAGAATAGACTGAGAATATAAAGATTTGAAGGCTGGGAAGTCCAAGATCAAGGTACGGCAGGTTTAGTGTCTGCTAAGGGCCCCATCTGTGCCGCAAAATGGTGCCTCCAATGCAGCATCCTCTGGAGGCCAGGAACACTGTACCTTACATGGCAGAAGAACAGACGAGGGTGAACCCGCTCCCACCAGGCCTTTTTATGGTGGTACTAATCCTTTCAAGAGAGTGGATGCCTCAGGACCTAAACATCTCCCATTAGGCCCAACTCCCAATGTTGTTGCATTGGGAATTGTTTTAACATGATTCTCAGAGGGGACAAAAACACTCAAACCATAGCAATCCCCAACCCCAGGGCTGGGCATGTGACTCAGTCACGGCCAATCAACTGTGCCTTATCTTATCCTGCATGCCTCAGTTATGAGCCAGTAAATTCCCTTCTTAAGTCATTCGGAATTAGAGCTCCTGTTCCTTAAAACAACACACACACACCACACATCCACACAGACACAAACACACACACGCCCCTGATTGCTATGGCTTGTTATCACTAAACTGTAAGTCTGAATTTGCAAAAAGCCAACTTCTCTTAACCAGACAGGAACAAAGTCATTCCAAGGGTCCACAAATGTTACCAGGCTTACCATGAAAGCATCCACATAGGATCAGTATCTTGCAACAATAGGACATGTTTATAAGCTTTCCTTTTGTAGTTGCATAAATCTTTTATTCTCCTCCCTGGAGACAGGCACTCCATTGTTTAAATCCAGACTGAAACGTAAGCCTGGCTGTAAAACCTAAGACATAAAGCCTTAGCTCCAACAGCCTGCACTGACCTGTGTTTGTAGTACAGTTAGTGACACTGACTTTGCCCATTGCCTCCAAAGTTACCTGTATTCTGAATGCTCATGGATGCAGCAGCCATCTGCTGGAAGTTCCCTCATGATTCCTGCAGAACCAAAGGCCAGAATCCAGGCCTATAGGTAATGACACTACAATTACTTACATTGGATCCTAAGTATCAACTGGTTCTTAACATACTTTGTTGTTGTCAAGGCATTTCTATTATTGAAGCATTTCTCATATTAGAAAGTGAACTGTTAATACCAACTTGGTATTTTTCATTTTCACACATATTTACTTTGGAGCAATCACCAGTAAGGAGCCAGATTGCTATCACGACTGAGGTTAGACTATGCTGTCTTTGAATAACACTTAAAAATACATTAAAAGGAAAACGCAACTTGTTATTCTCTTCCATACCACTGAAGAATAGCCTGGATTTTTAAGATAGAAGGAATATCTTCCCTTTCTTTATGTAATTCAGGGTTTCTTTAAACTTACTTATTCTAAGTTAACTGCACCAGCCAAATGTGAATGTGTCAGCTTTTCAGGAGATACTTACCCAAGTTCCACAGCATTCAACTTACTGTGCAATAAGTTTCTGGTCCCTTGAGGGTGGGGACCACATCTCTGTATTCTCCACACCATCTACTAGAGTATGTGCATATATCAAAATATTACAGTTCGATCCCATTTAAGGACTTTCCTAAGGATTTCTAAATAACCTTTTCTGTGACAGAGGGAAATGATGTAACATAAAGAGCATCCTCAGAAAGTTTCAGTTGGATTTACACGTTTTTTTTTTAAGATGGATAGGGAGCCAGGCGTGGTGGCTCATGCCTGTAATCCCATCGCTTTGGAAGGCTGAGGCAGGAGGACTGCTTGAGCCCAGGATCTCAAGACCAGTCTGAGTAACACAGGGAGACCCTATATTACCTATATTTAAAACAAATTTAAAAAGAAATTAGCCAGGCGTGGTGGCACGCACCTCTGGTCCCAGCTTCTTGGGAGGCTAAAGGGGGAGGATTGCTTATGCCAGGCATGTCAAGACTACAGTGAGCTATGATCACACCCCTGCACTCCAGCCTGGGCAACAGAGCAAGATGACCCTGGGGATAGTTGAATATTCCTTATATTGTTCTCTACTTTGTATGCCTGAAATACTTCATAATGGAAAGGACGAGGGAGAGTAAGTAGACTGACTGGTTTAAGCACACCTGAGTTAACGCCACCGTTATCACAGCTGCGCAACCTCGGGCTTCATTTCCTCAAGCTAAAAATGGGGACAGGGGGCTCTCTCCACCCACAGAAATATTGTGAAGGCAAGATAAGGTAAGCAAATGCCTTCGCAGGAATCCAGTAGCTGTCAGCTTGAAGACAAAGGGGACATCTCACTCTATCCGGCCTGCTATCAGTACTCTAGTAGGAAAACCCACCAACCAGCACCTAGAACACAGCTGCAGAGCAACAAATGAGGTAAGGAAAAACTGAGCTGATTGGTCACTATCAACCTTCCTTTTTGGGGACATTAAAATGCACTCCAAAGTAAAGCAACAGTTCCCACATATGGTGGTGACTAAGAAACAAAGTTCAAATTTACACTTTTAGCTTGAACCTCTAATGGACATTTCCTGAATTTGGCTGGAAGAAGTGTGATGATCTTCCATTTCGTTCACTCTTGGCGTTGCTGTGCATATAAAAAAAAAAGCAAGTCTTCATTTTTCTTACAAGCCTTTGGCCACACTACTCCACTACAGCTGTCATTAATCACAGCAAACTGGATTTGCACTAAGCAAATCTGGGCTGCATGCCTTTCCCAAATCCTACACATTCATTTACAGAATGGTAAGAGCAAAAATAAATCTACATCTGATAAAATAGGGCAAATTCTGTTTCTCAGTCTTGTTCCTTGTTTTTCAGTGTCTGAAAGAGTTCCAGCACTATGACTGACCCACTGTATTAGATGTTACAATGTGATTTATATCGGAACACCTATGTGCAATTTCTCCTTGCTGCCTCTCCTTAGCCTAAGATACCACCCAAAATTCATAAGACTCACCCATGGGGAAAAACTGATATAGTCTAAGTCTGAGTCGTCTTATGGTACAGTTACCTCATTCTCTAGATAACTGTGGTAGGAGTTATTAAGAAATTACTTTAGGCAGATAGAGAGGAAAAGGGGTCCGTGGGAAGCTTTCCTTTTTTAAAGCATCTCTGGAAAAGTTTCTTGTAAAGCCCTGGCTCCTAGAGCCAGGCCGGCAACCTTTGATATGCAAATGCGGTCATGTGGGTCATGCAAATGCCCTACCTGTGCCTGGTCACAAGGCAGCCCCTACATATCCTCATGTGTATGGAACATCATGGTGCCCTGTATTTGCATATTAAAAAGCTAGGGTGTGAGAGCCAGCTTTTTCTTGGACTACGTGAATGATATGCCTGGTCAAACCAATCCCCTAAGCCCTAGGTAAATCAGACATCCTCTCCTCCAGCCTCTGCAAATATACCTGGCTGGTATCCATGGCAGGTGGGAACCTCCTCTTTGGGCTTTGGAGCCGCCCTCCGTCTCTGTACTGGGGAGCTTCTTCCTTCTATCTTCTCCCTTCTTGCTTATTAAACTCTCCGCTCCTTAAAACCACTCCATGTGTGTCCGTGTCATTTTATCTAAACCGGCGGGAGGACCAAGAACCCTTGTGTTCCTGTACTCATGAGAGCCGTATCATAACTGAGAGCTGACTACCTGGGCCAGTCTCATACCATTAGTGCTGCATTTACTGTCTTACTTTAGAATGAGAATGACTTGAATCCATGAAATTCAAATCTATATGTTACCATTTAAAGTTTAAGTTATCTGCTCTGAAACTAAAAGTTTGGATTGAATCAGTCTATATTGTATATTTACCCAGATTCTAAATGCCTCCAGAAGCTTTGACATTTTATTACTACATGTAGGGCCTTGTTATTACACTTAGAACCTGACTGTAATCCAATCTCCCCTAAAGGAGAATTTATTATAAAATACAGTCTCATCTTGAGCCACATCCAGGGGCAGTTACTTGTTAAAGAATGTAAGTTAGTAGCACTGTCCCTGGTTACAATGACTTTTTAGCAAGGCCAGGATTTGACAGCTGTAGTTAATCGGAAATTAAGCTTTCAGTTGACGCCTGTTCTACAAATTTTTTCTTCGTTACCCCAACTACCCACTTAGTCTACTTTTCTTATGGAAGTGAATACCACTGAACCAAGGATGAACTCTTCACATCTTAGTGATCAGCTCCATACTCCATCTGGCTCCTCCTACTGAAGCCAAATCCTCAACCTGGCCTTTAAGTCAGTTTAGCATAAGGACAAAGAAAGAACACGTTTGGAGTCCAGGAAGTGTTATTTCTCTCATCCGTAAACTTAGGGCAACAGTACCTTTTTTAGAGAGTTAAGAACAGTACCATCTTTATAGAGTTATAGATGAGATAATGCTTGCATAGTCGGGACTCAAATGATAGTATCAATATTTAGCAATGTTCTAACCTTTGTTATCAATACTCATCTTGCCCTACCATCTCACATGTCTATTCCTTCCTTATCCCCCAAACCCTCCCCATCAAGGCAACTGTCTTACCTCCTTTCCATCCAGCTAACTTCATTTCTGTGTCTCAAGTAATTTTTCTAAGGTAGAGGCAGCTTATAAGCACTGTAAAATGCTTTACTGTTTATGAAGCTCTCATATAAATGTATTAATTCAACAATATTTCATAAGCCATGTACTGGGCTAGGGGCTGAGGATAAATGGGTCATAAGGAAAGGCCCATTTTGCACAGAGTTCTACTTTGGTGGTAAAAACACGTGGACAAATAATAGCAATACAATAAATGACACAGAGGCATGCAAAAAGGGCTTCTGCACCGTTTACTTTCACAGGCATGACGAAACAGTCATCTTGCAGATCCACTGATAGTGGGTTCCTGAAACTACGTTGAGAAAGATTCTGAAATTCAGTCCAGGTTCTACAATCAAGAGAACTGTGATTAATTATTTTTGCCATGGAAACCGCAATACACATGCCACCTTTCAGACATGCCAGATATAAAAGAAACAGTGCAGAGCTTAGAATCAGATAGACACAAGCTGGTTGAAAAAGCCAGTTATCAGCTCCGTGATCTTGGCAAAATTTCCTTAACCTCTGAGCCTTAACTTCCTCAGAGGTAACCTGGAAATGGATGAGAACTATCTTACAGGTGGTTGTAAAGATTTAATGAGATAAAGTTTGTAAAGTACCTGGCAAAGAGCCTGTACTCCACAAATGGGCGGGCTTCCTTTTCCTTTACGAACACTCGGGTCCTGAATATACCAAGTTCAGTCAGTTAGGTCAAGGGTCCCAACCCCCAGGCCACAGACCCATAGCTGTGTTTTGTGTTCAGGCTACTTGCTACTTGTCTGTGGCCTGCTAGGAACCAGGCTGCACAGCAGGAGGTGAGTGGAGGGTGAGCCAGCATTACCGCCTGAGCTCTGCTTCCTGTCAGATCAGCAGAAGCATTAGATTCTCATAGGAGCGGGAACGCTACTGTGAATTGTGCAGGTGAGGTATCCAGGTTGCCCACTCCTTATGAGAATCTAATGCCTGATGATCTGAGGTGGAACAGTTTCATCGCAAAACCATCCCCCCACCATCCATGAAAAAATCATCCTCCACAAAACTGGTCCCTGGTGCCAAAATGATGGGGACTGATGAGTTGGGTGACTTGCTGAGGTCACAGATCTCCAAAGAAACAAATCAGGCTCATGTTTTGATTGCAGAACCACAAGCTTTCCTCAAAAGTACCATATCTGACAGGTACAGAACATTAAGGGTTGAGACTATTCAAATGACCTGAGAATTCTCAATCCTTGAGTTACCAAATTACACACACAAATTACACACCTTCCTCTCCACCCAACTAGCAGTAAGTGATCTCTGCGCACCACTCTCACACCCAAACTGCTACTTTCAACCAAAAAGCTTTCTATTACCCCTCTCTGCCAACCTAAATCTAACCCCACTGAAGGAAAACTCTCTTCTAATCTAGTGAACACTCCTGTGTGTACCTCAGCCTCACCATTCTTACTACTTTTGAATTCTGCTACCACTCATGTCTTCAACTAGAGTGCAGCAAAATTTGACACAGATTTGAATTACTATCTGCCAAATCCCATATTGTAATTAAAATGCAACTATGCTATAAGCTCAGTAACCCTGATCCCCAGCATCTGTGATAGCAATTCACAATCTGTGCAAAACTACAAGTTATTTAATTATTCAAACAATATTTGCATGATTTTTTCATGGAATCAGACCTAGATATATATATGCTGAGACTATTGTTTATTTGCCAAATGATCACAGGTTGTTCATTTGATCTGCTAGTTTTCTCATTTTAAAAATGGAGACAATGCTTATTTATATAAGGCAGTGTCAAGATTAAACAATATATGCAAAACACCTAGAATAGTGTCTGCCACATGACAGGTAATAATAATTACAAATACTTCTATAAAGCTTAATATATGCTTTACTTATTTTTATATTACCTCATTTAATCCTCATAACAACTAACATAAGCACTACCACTATTCCCATTTTATGAGTGGGGAAACTGAGGCATCAAGCTATTAAATGACTCATAACTATGAAACCAAAATAAAATGACCAATTCAACTTAAAAATGAACACTAATAAAATTCCAATTCAAAAGTATTTCACTGATGTTTTGCTAAACTAAACCACTGGTAGCAATACAGATATAGTACTGACCTCCATGGCTATGGCACAGGTTCTTCTTTAAGCTGAGTAGTTCCTATACTGCTGTGTGCTGGATGAGGATTCGTTTCTCTGTGCTTATTTTCTTTTGGAAGTACTGTGAAACCACCGTGAAGCCCTCTTTCCTATGGTGAACTGGGAAGTCATTTGGCTCTAATGAATTACATGATGTCTGTTCTTATTAGTCAAAGACAATTAATAGTACTGTTGGCACAATGAGATTATAAACAAAAAAGGAACCTGATATCCTTTCCAGATCATTCACAATATACTTCTATTAGTTCTTCCTCTGTGACTTATAACAATAAAATTTTTAACAAACAGAAACTGTGCCTGTGGTAAAAAGGAATTTGAGGAGGAAAAAATACATAAAAAAAGAAATTGTGCCCAGCTTCTCCACCATCCAGCCTGAGAAACATTCCCTTAAGTCAGGATTCTTAACCCAGAGTCCACAATTCCTTTTAATTCTGGGGGTTGGGCAACTTGGTACCACATACTTTATGTTATGACATTTTGAGAAGGGGTCTGGAGGCCTCACAGGAGTGCCATGATATAAAAACAGTTAGAAACCCCACCTAGGTAATCAAAGACCCAGAGGTGTCTGGGGATCCCCACCCAACAGAACCCAAGGGATGCCATGCTGGTAGTCAGGGTAAGGTGCCTTGAGGAAACCTGTGAAAATCTGCATAAAGAAAGCTGGCCTCCAGGCAATGTCTAGGAAACACTATTCAGGTGTGAGCCAGCTCTCTCCTGAAACAGACTTTCACTGATAGCCTTTTCCCACACACATTCAACCAGTGCACAACTTTGTCTGGTTACAAGGAACCACTCCCAGGCTGGGCTGAGCTTTGTACAAGTATCAACAGGCCTTATGACAACCCTGCAAGGCATGTGCCACTACACCCATTTTACACGATGAAGTATTGAGGCCAAAGAGTAAAGTTAATTTGCCCAAGGGCATCAAACCAATGGGTACTGGAGTTGAGGTGTGAATTTGGTCCTGCCTGGCTTCATTCCTGCCCCTTTCCACCACGCCTCCTCTCCCATAGTGGGCTCCCTTTTGGGGTTCATTTGATTCACCTCACTTTTGACAAAGAAGAAAAATTAGAGACCCAGATCACTATTGCAATTTAGTGTCAGAGTTGCCTCTGGACTCAAGCTTCTAAAACTCCTGATTTTGCAATTTCATCAGGACAGGCCTCCAGCAAGTACTGCTTTCAGCACAGTACTTAGCATATACCAGTATCAATCAATATTCGTTAAATACATTTGGAGAAATGCATTAAAAATGTATGATACAAACTTTAGATCAAATCTGCAAACAAATATCTATTGTATGAGTCAAATTATATTTTTGTTTCCTATAATCACAACCTTATTCTTTCCTTCCTTCTTTCATTCAATTATCCAAGGCACCCAAGGAAGCACTGTGAGTTTCAAAGACTTATGCGATGCAGGTCTGGTCTTAAAGGTAACACAGCACCAAAAGAGCAAAGAAAACTACAATGCAGAGGAGAAAAGACCCAGAGAAATACTGACAAAGTATCAGTGACAATGGACGAGAGCGATGACCCCAGGAGTATTGGGGGAGACCATTCAGCACTTCACAACATCCTTTGTAGGTTGGCATGCAGTTCTGAAATTATGTTAGATTCTCTCTTTCAAAATCTATCACCCAACTCTTTCTTGAAAAACGGGAATCAAAGTACAGTTAACTTTGTGGCTGTCCTATTTGAATTCTTGGCATTTTATAAGTAGAGTTTTAAAACAGGTTATTTGGAAAAGTCAAGAACTAAATACGACGATTTTCACTGCCCGGGTTAAAAAATTACTAACCGCCCTCGCTTAAAAAAAAAAAAAAAAAAAAAAAAATTCTGTATCGAAAAGCATTTATAAAGGGAAAATGTGCTTGGTTTGCAGCCTGCAAATAAAAGAAGTTAAACATTTTGGGTAGCCATTTAAATAAACATCGTTTAACAAATGTCCCGGTTTAGAAGGGGGAAAGGGATCCGCGGGTTTAGAAAGCCCGCCCCCCGCCCCCAGGGGGTGCCTACGTGGAGCTCCTGAATCTGGCTCTGGAGAACCCAGAATGTGATTCTCAGGACCTGTCGCATAATTTCACAACCAAGCATTCTTGCATTCTTCTTTGTACCTGAATCGTAGAAAGTTCTGGAAAAAGCTAGGAGTAAGCGACTGACATTTCCCTGCTGTTCTTTCGACATAGAGTGGTTCGGTGCTTGGTGGGCAGGCACCACCAAACAATGGGGCCGCTAGGAGCCGGGTACGGCGGCAGGAGCAGTACCCTGGGCTCGCGGGGGATGTAGAAGCCCCATTCCACCCCTAGGGGACCGAACCCGGTAAGGTCGCCCTCGGTCTCACCACACTCCGGGCAGAGGGGGCCCTGAGACTCGGACCCCCACCCCAGAGAGAACCTGCCACTGGACGAGGGGACCCACGGCTGCCAAGAGGCGGATTAGCAGAAACGCGAAACTCACGACCCGCCTCTCCCCCAGAGAAACCAGCATGGAGAAACTAAAGGTCACGTAAGATTATTTACCTGCCCCGCGGGCCTGGGATCCCAGCGCACGGCCTGGGCGGCCTCGGGGACAAGGGCAGGTGTGTTTGAGGGATAAGAGAGAGAAAATCTGGGGCGCAGGGGTGAAGAGGCTGGCAGGGGCACAAATGTGACCGGGATGGGGATGTCCGAGGCGACCCGGGGATGCCGGCCGGGCGACAGCAGGACCCTGGGAGGCGGTGGATACCCCCTGCAACTCCCGCCCTGGGGTTGGCAGCGCCGCGGAACCGCCCCACCGCCCCTACTCACTTGAGTCGGAGGCGGGAGCACGTACCGCAGGCGGAGCTAGCGAGGCTAAGCTGGAGGCAGGGTCCACGGAGTCCCAAATCCCAGGCGAAGGGCGCGCCAGTGCCTTTTAAAGAGCGCCCGGTGGGCGTGGCCTGTGTCCGCCCCGCCTTCCTCCCGGCCCCGCCCCGCCCCGCCCCGCCCGCCGGATTCCCGGAGCCGCTTGCCGGGCTGGGGCGTGTAGCCGGCTGGTTGCCCTCGGCCCGGCTCCGGGCTAGCCACCAGGAGACAAAAGGCAGGAGGCCCGCCTCTTCCTGCAGCTTCCCGCCCGCCCGGCATCTTCCCACGTCCCGGGACCGCTCCCTCCCAAAGGGACCCGGCAGTTCCAAAAGCCACTGGGACTTGGAGAGGGACTTCCTTCCCCTCCAGGGAGGCCCGGCGGCGGGACGGTCCCGCCGGGAAGTGGCCCTCGCCGCCCTGCGTCGGACCTCTCCACCGCGAGCGCCGATCCCCCTCTTCGCGGAGACAGACGGGGCGGGAGGCTCCAGCAGTAAAAAGTCAGCCAAACGGGGCTTTCCGCCACCTCCCCCCCTTGTCCTTGTCAGTAGATTCAACGTGATTAACTTCCCTAGTTAACGCATATTCTCTCGTCCGATTTCCAGCTTCTGGGAATCCACAACTTTCTTATTCTTAAAGAGCAGAATTCCTCATGTAGACTAAATAAATGACGTTACGAAAACGCCCCATTCCCAAAGTGTTTCGCTCTTCCCCTCCACCAGGGCACAGCACGCGATGCCGAGGGGGAAGAAACCTAAACCCAGGCAGAAACCCCGGGCGCCACAGGGCCCTGCGTTTCTATGTGTTGATGTCAGAAAAGCAAAAGGATACCGTGACATCCGAAGGGACCTAATGCCTAAGCTATAGGATGATTTATTGTTTTAGATGAAAAGGAAAATAAACAATGCAATCTCTATCTGGTTCATATTCTAGGCCTCCTCATGACCTCTCCTGCCAGAAGCAATGATCCCAGAGAATTGATACTTGCGGAGTGGGGAGTTCAAAAAAGGCAGTGAACAAAACTCCCTCATGCCATAAATGCTTTTTCCTCCTCTGGTCCAGAGTTTCTCATCCTCCACACCACTGACATCTTGGGCTGGATAATTCTTTATTGTAGGGGGCTGTCCTGTGCATTGTAGGAGGCTTCCATGCACTAGGTGCCAGTTGCACCATGCCTCCGACGTTGTAACAATTGAAAAGTCTGGACATTGCCAAATGCCCTCCTGGGGAGACGGCAGGGAGCACATATCCACATAACAACGTACAGAACCGACTTATAATATTATTGTTTTATTTTATATGCTGGGGCCAATCCAGGATAAACTCATTATAGCTGCCTTGTTCTGTGTCCACCAAGTACTGTTCAAAAACACATAGTGGTGATTGACATCTCCTGATACTGTGGCAGGAGTCTGGAAAGCAATCTTGCCTGCTGTGAGCTTTTCTAAATATGGACAATCCTTATTTCCATGATATCAGCTAGTGTAAGTGACTTAACTTATGGGCCAACAGGAAAATTCAGTCCCTCGGATTCTACATTTGCTTTAGCTCAGCTTCTTACAGTATTTTTTTTCTTGCCTAAGTTTGCCTAGTGCTTCTACTGAATGACACTGTATCAGTGAGTCTCACTGCAGCACTGGATTTTAGCAAGCCACTGCCCTTTCTCTCCTACCCTGAGTTCCTCTCAATGCCTCTTTGTGGAAGGGGACTCCCAGACCTGAGCTGTTTCTGTCAAACTTATGCTGTCCTGAATTTCCAGAGCCATATCTTGTTTGAAATTGGGCTTGTTGGCCGGATGTGGTGGCTCATGCCTGTAATCCCAGCTACTTGGAAGCTGAGGCAGGAGAATCACTTGAACCTGGGAGGTGGAGGTTTCAGTGAGCAGCAATCGTGCCAGTGCACTCCAGCCCGGGTGACACAGGGAGACTCCGTCTCAAAAAAAACAAAGCAAAACAGAAAAAGAAATGGGGTTTGTTTTTGATCTAAAAGTATTTCTGCTATCTGTCCCTGTGTGTATTTGCCTCCGTATATTTCACAGTGAGTCTGCAGATGATATACAACATGTGATTTTGAACAAATCTGTATTTGTATTTATCAACATTTAAAAAATATTTATTTCTCATTTCTTTAAACATCTATTTAAACTGTTGACTCTTTTAGTTATGAACATGAAGAAATTATTTAAGAGTTTTTAGACAGAGTGGTGCAAAAGAAAGAGTATGAGCTTTGGAATCAAACACCCATGATTTCAACATACAGCTCTGCCACCTATCAGTTTTGTAAGCTTGGGCTAAGTACTTGACCTTTGTGCATCTGTTTCTTTATCTGCAAAAAGATAATTCTACACACTTTGTAGTGTTGTTATGAGGATTAAATCGGATGATGTATGTAAAATGCCAAACATAGCACCTGGCACATGGTAAATACTGAATAATTGATGGTTGTTATGTTAAGCAAAGATATCTTGATGTCCTTATTGCCTCTCAAGAAAGAAATAGAAATTGTGCTTTACTAAGTACTCATGCTGCCTTCTTGAGGGCTCGATATTAAGAAGGTATGAAGTGTTTTCCAAAACAATCAAGAATCTTCAGTAGGAAGCATCTGCGTGCCTGCAGAAGGCTAGTGGGAGAATTGTGTTCTCATGGAGAAGGATGAACCCTTAAGTCCACATGGTCTTAGTCTGTTTGACCCCTCGACTTCGTAATAGGCAGAATTGAAGGTTAAAAGTGTCCAGCAGGCTGTTTCTTTTTCCCACTCAAAATGTGTATTATATTTGTAACAACTCCATTCTCTGGAGTTCATCAACCAATTTCAAATCAAAGCCCTCTCTCAAGGTCACTGTCCTAAGGCAAGTTGAACCAAGGTTGTTGCCTTTTGTCATGACCTTCTACTTCAAACGTAGATTTTAAAAATATTTTTATTATTTTTATTTCATGCCCCCCCCCCTTTTTTTTTTAACAAAACTCTGAATCAGATGAATGTGAATTTAAACACAAAGCCTCTTTATTTTAGGGCAAGGCTTTCTTCCTAGAAGGCAAGAAGGCTATAGTGAAGAGGAATATTTTATTATAATGATTTTAGTATGAAATAAAGGGAAAAATTTGAACTTTGCTAATGTACACATTTAATAACACAAAAAGAAGCACTTTTTCTACCTTATTTCTTAGTTAAGATGTAGCAGCAGTGGTGGGAATTAAAAATTACTCATACTTAACCCTAATACTCTGTGATGTATTATCTGACAGAGAAAAGAATAATATAAGTTATATATGCTTAAATGTTGGAAGGTAGATTAGAGTATCTTATTTTTGATATTTGTCATAGTTGCTTTTTTTTAACTTGCCATAAACTCCTACTTTCTTATACTTGCTTCATTTCCTAACTCTCTTTCTGCAGTATGTACTGTTTTCACTCAGTGCTATTATCTTCTATTATGATGTTATTTATGTTTTCTTTTCAACCAGAACTTTCTATCTTTTCAAGCTCTGCTTCTGCTTTCATATTATAGCAGAGTTTTTCTAGCTTTACTAGTAAGAAATACACCATTAACCTCCCAGACGGTGTATTCTATCCATCTTATCTTAACCCCTTCATTCATTTATTTCACTTTTCTCCCTCTTTTTCAGCTGGTAACATCACCTTCTTCTCCTTCATTCACATTCACAGCCACTCACCAACATTTCCTCAACCTTCCTCCACTTTGCCTCGAAGCTTCCACGTTTTCTCCTATGTTTCTACTTGCTGTCCCTGATCTTGGAGGAGCAAATGGTTCTCCCACTCCCTACCAACAGTGTCCACTCTGCCTAGGCTTTGGATCCGTGTCTTTGGCATTTTTTAGTTTTTCAGTCATGTGCCACTTAATGATGGGAACAGGTTCTAAGAAATGCATCATGAGACAATTTCACCGTTGTGCAAACATTGTATAGTATATTTACACAAACCTACACCGTATAGACTATGGTATAGCCTGTTGCTCATGGGCTGCAAACCTGTACAGCATGTGACTGTACTGAACACCACAGGCAATGGCAACACAATAGTATTTGTGTATCTAAACGTATCTAAATATAGAAAAGGTACAGCAAAAAGACAGTATTGTAGTGTTACAGGACCACCCTCATATTTGTGATCTGTTGTTGATTGAAAATTGTTATGCAGCACGTGACTGTACTCCCTTGCTCTTCAATTTCTGTCTCTATTGCTTTCTTTCCTTTCAAATGACAAAAATTCTGTTCACCCTGTATTTTTAAAAGCTGACATAAATGTCCCTGAGTCGTGTAGTAGGTATTTGTGATTGCCTCTCTAGCATCCATTCCTCTCTGTGTGGTTTCAGGCATGTGAGTTCACGGTCCTGGTTCAGGGTGGAGCACTGGATCCAGTCAAGGCATTTGAGGCCCCAGCTTGGGGACGGTAAGCATGTGACCCAAGCCCATCCAATTAGAGTGAATCTCAGAACTCTGCTGGGGTGCGGAGTCAGAGCCAAGTTAGCCTATTCTGGAATGTGCTGTGTGCATGGAGGAGGCCTTAGAGTGGTTACAGTCATTTTTGCTAGCAACCTGGTCAAGGATGATTTGACACAGAGAGGAGGACAGAGAAAATAGAGCTCTGAACAAGTATTCACCATGTTTACTTACCTGCAGGGCTTTTTCATTGTGGGAACCAACGAGTTCCCATTGCTGTTTAATCCATTTTGAGATGGATTTTCTGTTATTTGCAGTTAGGACTCTCAACAGATTGTGGTGGCTTAAAATCATGTCCGTGGATTCTTTGTTACTCCTCCCTTCAATAGGTAGACTTTAATTCATGCCCTTACCCTTGGGTGTGGGCTAGATTTAGTGCCTTGCTTCTAGAAAATAGAATAAAGTACATGATTTTGAGACTAAGTCAAAAAACACTTTGTGACAACTTTCTCCTCCTTCTTCCCCCACCCTTTTCTCTTATCCATTCTCCCCAATCTCCAGTATCTTGCGAACATGTGTGTGTGTGTGTGTGTGTGTATGTGTGTGTGTGTCTTATCACTGCTATGGGGAAAGCCAGCTGCCATGTCAGGAGGACACTCAAGCAGTTAAGAACAGTGGCCTGTGGCCAACAGTCCCAGAGGAGCTGAAGCCTTCTGCCAACAAAAATATGATTGAGCTTGGAAGGAGATATTACAGTATAATACTGTCAAGCTTTGAAATGACTCCAACCCTGGCTGACACTTTGACTGCAACCTTGTGAGAGATCCGGAGACTCTCACTGTGGTTTATCAGAGAGTTCGTAATTGCCAAACACCCAATTACCATTTTTCAGTCCTTACCCTACTTGACCTCTTGGTAATTGGACAACATTAAGTAAACATATGATTGTGTGTACATGCACAGAATGAAATATTTTAGAAGGATGATACTTCTGAAATTTCTCACAAATGTTAACTTCTGTCTCTAGCTACTGTTCTGATGAGAAATGGGAAGAAATTTTCAAAGCTACCACCACTAGAAAGCTTAGTTTCTCCCCTAAAAAACTGTAATGTGAGCAACAGAGGATACATTAAACAATGTTTTTTATTATCTCACTTGTGATGAGATATACCATTTTACAAATATATGTATGTGTTTACTTTCTAACTTTTACATGGATTCTAAAATTCTTGCTAAAGATTATACAAAAATAAATGTAGGCTGGGCGTGGTGGCTCACACCTGTAATCCCAGCACTTTGGGAGGCTGAGACAGGTAGATCACATGAGGTCAGGAGTTTGAGAGCAGCTTGGCCAACATGATGAAACCCCATCTCTACTAAAAATACAAAAATTAGCCGGGCCTGATGGTGCGCACCTGTAGTTCCAGCTATTCAAGAGGCTGAGGTGGGAGAATTGCTTGAACCAGAGAGGCAGAAGTTGTGGTGAGCCGAGATCCTGCCATTGCACTCCAGTCTAGGTGACAGGGCAAGACTCCGTCTCAAAATGAATGAATGAATACTCATCCATCATTTATTCATCTATCCCTTTATTCAGGATTTAAAAATTAAGTGTATATTTTATCTTAAATATAGTTAATGACGTTTCCGTATATATATCTCGATCATTGAGCAAGCTCCAGAGGAAACCTCATAAAAATTTCCACTTAAAACAGTGTGCGTGTGTGTGTGTGTATATATTTCTCTAGGAAATGATGTCAAGAACAAGATTCTGGAAACAATACATAATGCTATAATTGATTGGCAATTAATCATTTATGGCATATGCCTGCCAGGATTTTTGTGTAATCCTCACATATGGGATTAAAAATCATTCATAAAATAAACCTTTTCTTGTAAAAGAAAATACAAACTGTCATGTGTGTAGCTCTCACCTCATGAGAAAAGTGTTAAGCTATGGGAAAAAGGTTAATGCCTTTAAAAAAAAAAAAGGAAAACCTTGTATAAATCCTGTATTTACATGTTTTTAAGGAGTGCTGGCTTAGATTTTACTTTAAACAGTTTTTACTTATACTGTTTCAAGAAGATTGTGGGAACCTAATTCCCATTCCTAATTCTTAAATGATGTTATATGTTTAAAGACTCAAGCTATTACTTTGGGAGGCTGAGGCGGGCAGGACTCTTGAGGCCAGAAGTTCTACATCAGCCTGGCCAGCATGACGAAACCTTGTCTCTACTAAAAACACAAAAATTAACCAGGTGTGGTGGTGCACACCTGTAGTCCTAGCTACATAGTCCCAGCTACTCAGAAGGCTGATGCATGAGAATTGTTTGAACCTGGAAGGCGGAGGTTGCAGTGAGCCAAGATTAAGCCGCTGCATTCCAGCCTGGGCAATGGAGTGAGACTCTCTCTCAAAAAAACGAACAAACAAACACTCAAGCTGCTGCTTTATTTGTCCGTGTGTTCACTTCAATTATAAGAGTTCAGAGTGCTACTGCAGAACCAAACTCCACTGACCTGCTAATGTCTGGGTATGAGCTCAAATATATATACCGTGTGTGTGGTGTGTGTGTGGTGTGTGTGTATGTGCGCACACATATATATGTACAGACACGTACATCTACGTGTATGTACAAACATACACACACACGGACTTGCAAAATGATCTGTATCCTCTGTGAAAGGGTATTGGGTTATCATGGAGTGATCATCCATCCAAATTCAGCTGAAAAACCATAAATGAGAAAGGGTCAAAGTACACGCCATTGGCTGTTCTTCAAGCCAACGTGTGTTTCAACCAAATAGCAATGACTATTGACTGAATGTTCCTTGTATGTCAAACATTGTAGGAATATTGTTTTCTTGTCCTTGTAAGGTGATTATCTTTCTTTCCATTTTACATGTGAGGGAAGTGAAACTCATGGAAATTGAATAACTTGTCCAAGGGCCACATAGCTAGTAAGTGGCAGAATTGGGATTCAAATCCAGTCTAGATCCAAACCTCACACTCTTTCCACTGAAGAATGTGGCCTTTTAGCAATGATCCTTTCCTGTTATACTAGAAGAATGAAGAAAGTACCTTTGCTTAAAGACTCTACAGACTGCTAGCTCCTTGGGAGCAAGTCTTTGGGCAAACTGAACATAAATCTTTCCAATCTGAGGAGACCTCCACAGCATAGCTGACTGAGATGAAGTCTAAGACAAGTGAGAGTACCATGCAGAATCCAAGCCAGTCTTCAACCAGGGGAGCAGGGCTGGGGATGGGGCCTCTGCTGAGAGGAGGTAGGGGTGCGGCATGAGGTGGATGCCAAGAGGACGCAAACACGTTTAAAGGGCATCACATTGAGATGATCCTCTTGGGGCTAAAGCCTGCCAGATGATGGATGAGCATGTTACATTACACAAAAATGCCAAAGTCTAACTTAGAGCACAGCCAGGCTACCATTTTGTCCCACCTCCTTTTTGGGACATAACGTTGGTATAAATTCCTTATACAGAGTGGGAATGGGGAGACGTACTTGTGGTCTTGCCTTGGGTGAGTTATTTAACTTCTCTGAGCTTAATTTTCGTAAGTCTGGCTGATGACTCAGGTCCCATTCAGCTGTAGGATTCTATGATTCCACTAGTAGCAACTGTATGACATTACAGTCACATATTTTTTGACAAGGAAAGTGTTCACATGTATCCATCAGGGTTCTTAATGGAAGAAAACAGACAGTACAAGAGGAGCAAGGAGACAAATGATGCTACAGAGTCAGGATCAGTGCCTGACCCCAGAGTGGCACAGCTGATGCCTATACTTGCTTCTTCACATCTATTATGATGTTAAGGGCCTGAGAGTAGACTTTCTACTTCAGTTACTAGATCTGCCATCCTTGACCATGCCAGCCCCTTGTGTTGCTCATTTGCCTTCCAAATCTGGCTCAGGATATCTTCCATTAGGGCTTGGTGGAAACTATGTTATGTGTGGAACTCAAGTTGCAAGAGAGTCTTAGAAATGTTTGCCTGTCTAGACTCTGGAGTACAGGAAGCCATGTTTAAAGAGTGAGTGGGTATTAAGTGACCCTGTGTGTAGTGTCTGCAGCATCATATTTCATTGCTGTGCAAACAGGCAGGGATCAGGTTGGGAGCGGTGGCTCACACCTGTAATCCCAGCACTTTGGGAGGCCAAGGTTGGGTGGATCACCTGAGGTCAGGAGTTCGAGACCAGCCTGGCCAACATGGTGAAACCCCATCTCTACTAAAAACACAAAAATAACCTGGGCATGATGGCACACACCTGTAATCCCAGCTGCTTGAGAGGCTGAGGCTAGAGAATTGCTTGAACCCAGGAGACGGTTGTTGCAGTGAGCTGAGATCGCACCACTGTACTGCAGCCTGGGCGATAGAGCAAGACTCAGTATCAGAAAAGGATCATATGTATACCATGAGCCTACTTTTCTATCTATAAAAATATACTCTATAAAAAAGTCTGAAAAGTATACACTAAAATTTTAGGAGTGCTTTGATCAGGATTGTTGTGTTTTTATCTTCTTTTTGGTTCTCTGTATTGACCAGCGTTTCTGCCATGAATTAGGAGTATTACTTGAATAATTTCTTAAGAGTGATACTTATTGGCCTTGATTTTACCTGACATAAAGATAGTATCCCTGCCCTTTTGTGTCTTGCAGATGTCTGTCTTCAAGGTACAGACCACAGAATTAGACCTTGAAAATAACTTTAAAGGGAATGTAAACCATATTCCAATTCAGATCACGTTGTCAAACTTCTAGACATTTGAATCAGTTTCTTCATGGACTCAGACAATATAATAATGTCAGGGGATTATCTGGAGAAGTCTTTTTTCTCCTTGGAGTCTTTTCACCCTCTCATCTCATGTCTCTCATTGCTCATATTAAAACAATGATAATTTTCTTATGAAGTCCACAGCGGCATTAGCCAGTTTTATTAATAAGCAAAGATAAATTTGAATTACAGATTATTTGCATGAAGATCACACAATCTTATACACAGGAATAGTGAAACAGAATGAAAGATAAAGCTGGAAAAGGATGTGAGAGCTAGACCCTAGCGGTCTTTGAATACTATGTTAAGGGATACTGAAACAATTAAAATCTCATCCACTCAGATTCCCTCAATGGGTGCTGATGTTTTTCAAATAGAAAATGCTAAAATATATTCAACCTATTGCTTCACCTTGAAGTCTCATTTTGAACTTGAATCAGTAGCATATGAGATTTTGAAATCAATATATGATTCATAAAACTTGCCTTAAATCATTTGATTTGTTTAATGCCACATAGAATGCTGTGAACTATTTATTTTGGTGTTGGATTTCTATAGTCTTTCTTCTAAAAATTCTCAATTTGATTAAACCTAGTCTTTTGCAAGCACCTGCTATGTGCAAGGTACATTGTTAGACTTTGAGGAATATAGCAATCAAAGGTTTCTGCTCTCAAACAGTTTACAGTTTAGTTAGGAAAGCCAAGACATTCACAAAACCCAGCAATACAAAGGACAATGCGGGACATAATATGGGAACAAAGGAGCTCAGATGGGCAGATGATCTTTATAGTAGGATGCAAGAGCAGGCAGTTTGGTTTGGGAGGTTAGGGAGGCACGGGGATGGGAAGAGTAAGAGAAGGTGGCCAATAAGGGGTGTGTTGTTGGCCAGTCACCACTGTGGCTGCCTGGAGCTTCATCCCCTGAGGAACCTGGGAAATAATATGGAGACAAACTTAGAGTTATTCTACCCAAGGAGCAAAGGGGCTGAGGTCTTTATTTACCAACTTCCATCAGTCTTGGATCAAGGGTTTTTCTGGAGGGAATTACTTGTCAGTGCTTTTGGTCTGTCAAGCAAATGAGCAGAGGGGTCTCTCCCAGGTGTGGAGGAAGCTCTCAGGAAAGTGGTGAAGGTAAAGTTGGAGACATAAGGGTGGGACTTACCAGCATGTGCTACAGACAGAGGTTGATTCTAAGGGCAGAGGGATGTGGAAGTCTTGATAATTCAGGGAGGATGTGGTACTTCAACTGAGCCTTAAAGAGATATGGCATCAACAGATATTGGCAGGGAAAAGCCATTCCAAATACGGGGAGCAAAGACCCAGAGAAGCCAAATTCAGAATACTACCCATAACTGATATAGTTGGTATAGCGCTATCTTGTCTGTTTCTCCCACTTAATATTATTTATTTCTATTTTCATTGCTGCCTAGTATTTCATGGTGTTAATGACTCTTAGCTTAGCCACTCCACTATATTTAAACATGTGGGTTGTTTTCAAATTCATTATTAAAAATGTTCATTTAATCAATAGATATGTATTCCACAAATATAAAGGTGAGCAAGATAGATTAAATACCTGCCCTTATGGAGCTGGCATTTTAGGTGGAAACACTAGTAAAACTTATGCATGGCAGATCAGTCAGGCTGCAGTAGTTCACAGTGTTTCACCCTTGGGAGAGCAGGCAGGTGAATCAGGGAGCTGGCTGTGAGCTCCTCGAAGGCAGGGAATTGGCTTCTTTACACTGAAAACTTCTTTACATAGAAAACTCTTTAACTATCACACCACCTGGCATACAGTAGATTCTGGGTAAAATCTGTTAACTATGGGAGAAAAATCCCCAAACAGGGTGTGAAAGGGTTAATAGGAGAACTCGAGTTTGGAGTCTTGTAAGAGAACCATTGTGATTCACAGCACTTTTTTCCTTTATAATTTTCTCTGTGTCCTAAGACATAAAATTTATGTCTCAGACATTTTCTTTTGTGAAGTCTTTAGCTCAGGAGAAAATGTTTCCTGTGGCTAAGGACACATTTTCCTTCCTCGTTAGCATCATAGTATGTAAAGAAAGCTCTTCTTTAAATTCTAGAAGCAAACTATACCACATGCACGTTTTCACCACCTGTGACTTCAGAGAAACACCTGCCCAGGCTTCTGGCTTTTTCTCTTGAATTATGTATCAGTCAGCAGTTGCATATGTAATGTTTTATCTTGCTAAATTTTCTCTCTTACTAAAACAGTTCATGAATCACTTCTTATGGTTTTCATATAGGCTACAGGATGACTGTATTCACATTTAGATCCAATCCTCTAACAAAGCTAGGAGGCTACCTTTAAAATTTACCGCCAAATGTCTATTTTCTTGCTAAGACTTACTTTTTAAGATCTCTCCCCCACCTCCTCCTCCTCTTCTTTTTCTTCTTATTTTAGTGTATTTTCCTCACCAGAACCAACAGCTAACATTTTTTTTCAGGCTTATTTTCAGGAATTAAATAAACTTATATTACTATAAAAACTCCCGCATGATGAGCAGCAAACGAGGATGCCACGTTGGAGCGTGTGTTGTGGGCGGTGGGCAGGGCTTATTCTTCATCAGCGGAGTGACTCACTCCCCAGGTGTGCCCCCTTGCTCCCGCAGAATCACACATTACTACAGCAATGGAGCAACTGCTCCTAAACAGCTAACACTGAGAATAGCAAACTTGCAAATGCTAAGGGTCTGCTTTAGTCTTTTCCAAACTGGCTTCAGAGCAGCATTAGAGTCCCTCAAATCGATAATATGTGTTTTGCAAAATAAAAGGTTCTGTTGTAAAATAAGTTCGAGAAACACTTCAAATTGTATCTTTCTCTTGGAAAGTTCATAAAACACAACGTTACAGCTTCTGAATCCTACTGAACTACACAAACCTTTCGCAAAACACCTAGTATTACTAACAACACATAGAGTGCTAATGTTCTACAGAATATCGTTTAGGAAAGATTTTTTTTTTTTTTTGAAACAGGGTCTTGCTTTGTCACCCAGGTTGGAGTGCAGCTGCATGATTACAGCTCAGTGCAGTCTCAACTTCCCGGGCTCAGGTGATTCTTCCATCTCAGCCTCCCGAGTAGCTTGGTACCACAGGTGGTTAAATTTTGTAGCAATAGGGTTTCGCCATGTTGCCTAGACTGGTCTCAAACTCCTGGGCTCAAGTAATCTTCCCACCTTGGCCTCCCAAAATGCTGGGATTACAGGCATGAGCCACTGCACCCAGACATTTGGGAAAGACTGATCCACATGATTTCTATGGAGCTGATTTCCTGTATTAACCAGATAAGAGGGTAGGAACAGCTTTTTAGTTCCTGTTCTACGTGTCTGCCAATGGATTCAAACAACAATATGTAAGTACTTATGACTGTGTTTCTATGACTAACAGGTTTTCTCTTGACTATGAATGTGGTTCACACTCTATGTTTGATTAATAAATGAACATCATATGAGATATTGTTAGTTGACTAGTTTAACACAGTGGTTCTGAAAGTGTGGTCCTGTACCAGAAGCTTCTGAATCACCTGAGAACTTGTTAGAAATTCAAGTTCTCAGCCTGGGCAACATAGCAAGACCCTGTCTATAGAAATAAAAAATCAGCCATACATGGTGGCAAGTGGCTGTAGTCCCAGCTACTCTGGAGGGTGAGATGGGAAGATTGCTTGAGCTCCTGAGTTTGAGGCTGCAGTAAGCTCTGATTATGCCACTGCACTCGAGCCTGGGTGACAGAGACCAACCCTATCTCAAAAAATTGCAAATTCTCAGGCCCCACACTCATTAATTAGAAACTCTAGGGAGATGGGCATGTAGCAATCTGCATTTTTTTTTTTTTTTTTTTTTTTGAGACGGAGTCTTGCTCTGTAGGGCAGGCTGGAGTGCAGTGGCTTGATCTCAGCTCACTGCAAGCTCTGCCTCCCGGGTTCACGCCATTCTCCCGCCTGCCACCACGCCTGGCTAATTTTTTGTATTTTCAGTAGAGACGGTTTCACCGTGTTAGCCAGGATGGTCTCGATCTCCTGACCTTGTGATTCGCCCACCTCGGGCTCCCAAAGTGCTGGGATTACAGGCGTGAGCCACTGCGCCTGGCCGCAATCTGCATTTTAACAATGCCTGCTGGTTAATTCTAATGCATGCTAAAGTTTGAGAACACCAGTTTAACACAGCCTAAAACGTCTGCTTTCTGCTTAGAAGGGATAACAGGGACCAGATTTACCCTCCTACCTGAAATGACTGAAAAGCTAGACAAAATATATGAAACAATGAGTGGTTCTCAGATATTGAACATGAGGCAGCACAGGACTGTCATCCCTGAGAAACAGTAAATAAGTGATTACTGTGAATTGGCCAACTTACTACCTGGGGAGAGTTTCCAGGGTGATGTCGGGGAGAGGGAAGCCAGGAAGTTCCTGGCCATCTCTGAGTTAAGGAGATGGATTAGGAGTCCAGGGAGACCAAGGTGGCTAGAATTTGCAGGGCAGAGTGCCAGACAAGAGAGCCCCAGAGAAATAAAAATCCAGAGAGCTGCAGAGGGTCCCCTCACGTTTTTAACTGAGTACTAATCAGGGCATGACTTTTAGGAAACTAGCTGAGGCTGGAGAAAGACCCACCCAAAATGGATCAGAGGAGATAATCTCTACAACGCACACAGGGCTGGGGATAGTTTTAGTTCCCACTAGCCAGAGAGGATGAACCTTCTAGTTCACAGAACAAAGGTAGAGAACTCATCAGGTGGAATACGCAGAGGGTATTATTGCCTCAGTAGAGGATCAGAGTTAAGGGCTTCCCCTATCCTGAATAGTGAACCTTAACATTTTGAAAGAATCAGACTATCTCTAACCTAACTGCATCCCAGAACAAAGCTCAAGAATATTGATAGAAAAATGCATAATGACTGGTATCTAATAAAAATGTACCTGGCATACAAAGAAACAGGAAAATACAATCCACTATGAGGGGAAAAACTGATAAATAGCAACAGATCCAGAAATGATACAGTTAATAGAATGAGTAAACAAGGACATTAAAACTTATAGCTATATTCCACAGAAGTTCATATGACAAAGTAGAGAAATCCTTGTGTATGTTAAGCAGATACATGGGATATATATTTTTTAAAGACCCAAATTGAACTTCTAGAGATAAAAATACAAGGTCTGAGATGAAAAATGCAATCTCTTAAGATATACAAAATAAAATATTAAATAACTTGAAGACATAGCAACACAAACTATCTGAAATGAAACACAGAGGAAAAAACATGGAAAAAAATGAATAGAGAATGAGCTGTGGGATAATTTTTTTTTTTTTTTTTTTTTTTTAGATGGAGTTTTGCTCTTGTCGCTGAGGCTGGAGAGCAATGGCATGATCTTGGCTTATTGCAACCTCTGCCTCCCGGGTTCAAGCCATTCTCCTGCCTCAGCCTCCCAAGTAGCTGGGATTACAGGCATGCGCCACCATGCCCAGCTAATTTTTGTATTTTTAGTAGAGACGGGGTTTCACCATGTCAGCCAAGCTGGTCTCAAACTCCTGACCTCAGGTGGTCTGCCCACCTCAGCCTCCCAAAGTGCTGGGATTACAGGCTTATCTCGAATTCCTGACCTCAGGTGATCTGTACACCTCGACTTCCCTAAGTGCTGGGATTACAGGCCTGAGCCATTACACCCAGCAGCTGTGGGATAATTTTAAGTGACCTAATACATGTACTTAAAGTCCCTAAAAATGGAGAGCAGAAATGATATTTGAAGAAATAATAACCAGAAAAGTTCCAAATTGCATGAAAACTATAAATCTACGAATCCAAGAAATTCAATAGACTCCAAGAACAAGAAACGTAAAAACTACACCAAGAAACAGCATAATCATATTGCTTAACCCCTTTCCCATTTAGAAAAACAAAGTGCAGCTTGCTGCCAGCACTCATTTAATTTTACATAAACACACTCTTGAAGGCTGAAGCAAATCTCACTGATTTTCAGTGTGAAAATAAAATATGAAAACTGTTCATGAAGCTATTTCTAAACAGAACTAGTATCAGAATCATCCAAATCATCAGAATTATCTATTTCAGAAAAATCAGATTCATCAAATGAATCTTTGACCAATGACTGTTCAAGAACAATGTTAACATCACATGTAGGAATGCTGCGTTTTCTAGGATTTGACATTTTCAGTGATTGAGAATTACTATATTTTGTAAATGGGAGTATCATGACTAAAACCAGAATGCTATAAAAAGAATGATGTCTTTTGTTTCCAAAGTTGATATACTAGAGTGATGCAAAAATAATAATAAAAGCGAGATTTGCATGGCAAAATTATCTTGGGTAAATGCTGTGGCTGCAAGCACTGCCAGTGAGTGTTCTTAGCAGAAACAGGAAAAGGTTAAAGCCAGTGATAATGAGAAAATCTTAAAAGCAGTCAGAGGGAAAATGGCACAGAGGAAAAATACCAAAATGATAAGATTGACAGCAGAATTCTTGTGGGAAACAATGCAAGCCATCAGACAGTGGAGCAATGTCTTTAAAGTGCTGAAAGAAAAAAATCTGTCAACTTAGAACTCAAAAACCAGGCTGGGTGTGGTGGCTCATGTCTGTAATCCCAGCACTTTGGGAGGCTGAGGCAGGTGGATCATGAGGTCAGGAGTTCGAGACCAGCCTGGCCAACATGGTGAAACCCTGTCTTTACTAAAAATACAAAAATTAGGTGGGCATGGTAGCATGTGCCTGTAGTCCCAGCTACTTGGGAGCCTGAGGCAAGAGAATCATTGGAACCCGGGAGGTGGAGGTTGCAGTGAGCCAAGATTGTGCCACTTCACTCCAGCCCTGGGCAAGACAGTGAGACTCCGTCTCAAAGAAAAAAATGAATTCAAAAACCAGTAAAAATATCTGTCAGTAATGAAGATAAAATAAAGTTTCTCTCAGACATATGAAAGCTGAAAAAAATCATCAGAGTTGACTTAAACCAAAAGAAATGTTATAAAGAAATCCTTCAGGCAAAAGTAAAATGATACTAAAAAGGAATCTGTATCTGCAAAAGGAGCAAGGAGGACGCAGAGCAAGATAGCTGAATAAGCTCGCTGGTGATCATCCCCCTGCAGGAACACCACTGTGAACAACTATCCACACAAGAAACACCTTCATAGGATGCAAAACATTCAAGGCATGCTATCTTGTGCCTTGAGTGAGTGATCACACTACCTGGTTTGAACATAATATCTAAGAAAGAGGTATTGGCTGGGTGCAGTGGCCCATACCTGTAATCCCAGCACTTTGGGAGACCGAGGTGGGTGGATCACCTGAGGTCAGGAGTTTGAGGCCAGCCTGGCCAACACGGTGGAACCCCATCTCTACTAAAAACACAAAAATTAGCTGGATGTGGCGGTGCATGCCTGTAATCCCAGCTACTTAGGAGGCTGAGACAGGAGAATCACTTGAACCCAGGAGACAGAGGCTGCAGTGAGCCAACTGCCTTCCAGCCTGGTAACAGAGTGACACTGTCTCAAAAAAAAAAAAAAAAAAAAAGAGGCACTGAAGAGGGTGGGAAGGCCAACCTTTCACTACCTGTGTCACTCGTCCCCCAACTCTAGGCAGTGCAGCACGGAGAGAGAGTCTGTGTGCTTATGGGAGGGAGAGCAAAGAGAGTGTGGAACTTGGCATTGGAACTCAGTGCTCCCTATCATAACAGAACATAGCACAGGGCAGAATTCTTTCAGTGCCCACAGAGGGAGCATTTAGACTAGCCCTGGACCAGTGGAGAATTCCTGTCCCAGTGGGAGGAACTCAAGTCTCAGCTGCCTTTACCGCTGGCTAACAAAAGAGGCCTGGGACCCGGAGTAAATGCGAGTGGCAGTCAGGCCACAAGGACTGCAGTCTTAGGGCAATCCCTGGTACTGCACTGGTCTGGGAGGCAGGGGACCTGAGGTACAATCCTGTGCAACACTAGCTGTGGTAACCAGAGGAGCGCCTGTGTTGCCCCTTCCCCAATTCCAGGCAGTGCAGCTCTGGGAGAGATTCCTATCACTTGGGGCAAAGAGAGATGAGAGTACAGAGAACTGTGTCTTGCAACTTGGGTACCAATTCAGCCACAGTAAAATAAAGAATCAACCACATTTCTGAAGCCCTGGATTCTGGGTCTTTGCTCCTGGCCAGTGTTTCTAGACCCACCCTGGGCCAGAAGGGAATCCACTGCCCTGATGGGATGGACCCAATCCTGGCAGAATTCACCACCTGCTGACTAAAGTCGTCTTGGGCATTGAGTAAACATCAGTGGCAGCCAGGCAGTAGTGGCTGCAGGCCTTGGGTGAGCCCCACTGCTGTGCTAGTCCACAATGCTTTAAGTGTGATCCTGCACAGTGCCAGCTATGGTGGCCATGGGAGTGTCCATGTCACTCCTCTCCCAGCTCCAGGCAGAGAGACTCCTGACTGGGAAAAAGAGAGGGAGGACAGCAAGAAACTGCCTGGTAACTTGGAGAATTTTCCTTTATCTCACCCAAATCCACCAAGGCAGTGTATCTAGGAGTCTGCAAGAGTTGCACACAGCATTCCTGGGCTTAAGGTGCTCCTAGTGTTGAAACAGCTGCAGGGACTGCAGGCTTAGGTCACAACACTCCATCCCCTTCGAATTTCTGGAAAGCCCTCTCAAGGAGAATGAGTACAAGGAAGCCCAGACTATGAAGATTGGAATAAATACCTAACTCTTCAATGCTGAAACATCAACCAACATCTACAAGCACCAAGAATATCCATGAAAATATGACCTCACCAAACACAGTAAACAAGGCACAAATGAGCAATCCTGGAGTGAGGGAGACACATGACCTTTCAGGCAGAGAATTCAAAATAGCTGTCATAGCTGGGCACGGTGGCTCACACCTGTAATCCCAGTACTTTGGGAGGCCAATGTAGGCGGATCGCTAAGGTCAGGAGTTGAAGACCAGCCTGGCCAACATGGCAAAACCCTTTCTCTACTAAAAATACAAAAATTAGCCAGGTGTGTTGGTGCTTGCTTGTAATTCCAGTCACTTGGGAGACTGAGGCAGGAAAATCACTTGAATTCGGGAGGTGGAGATTGCAGTGAGCTGAGATCATGCCACTGCACTTCAGGGTAGGTGATAGAGTGAATGAAACTCTGTCCAAAAAAAAAGCTGCCTTGCCCTAGCCCAGTGAACTTCGAGATAACACAGAGAAGGAATCCAGAATTCAATCAGAGAAATTTAACAGAGACTGAAATAATAAGGCAAAGTCAAGCAGAAATTCTGAAGCTAAAAAATTCAATTGACAAACTGAAAATGTACCAGTCTCTCAATAGTAGAATTGATCAAGCAGAAGAAAGAATTGGTGAGATGAAAAACAGGCTACATGAAAATACATGAGGAGAAAACAGAATAAAGCACACCTTCAAGATCTAGAAAATAGCCTCAAAAGGGCAAATCTAAGGGCAAATCTAAAACCTCTCTACATCTAAAGAGGGTGTACAGAGCTAGATCTGGGTAGAAAGTTTATTCAAAAGGAATGAAAAGCCATACACATAAAAAAAGAAAAAAATAATATTTTTTAATTAAAATCTGTTTAAAAGATAATCGACTTTTAAAATTTTTTATTTTATTTTATTTTTTTGGATATAGGGTCTTGCTCTGTAACCCAGACTGGAGTACAGTGGCATGGTCACAGCTCATCACAGCCTTGAACTCCTGGGTTCAAGCATTCCTCTCATATCAGCCTCCCAAGTAGCTACGACTAGAGGCATGCACCACCACGCCCAGCTAATTTTTGTACTTTTTGTAGAGACAGGGTCTCACTAACTAGCTCAGGCTGGACTCAAACTCCCGGACTCAAGCAATCTTCTTGCCCTGGCCTCCCAAAGTGTTGGGATTACAGGTATGAGCCACCATGCCCAACATGATTGACTGTTTAACAACAACAACAAAAAATTAACAATATATACAATGTATTGGAGAGTCTCTAATGTATATAAAAATAAAATACATGACAATAGTAGTACAAAGGCCTGGAAGTGGGAACAGGGAGTATATTGTTGTAAAGTTTTTATACTATATGTGAAGTGGTATATTATTACTTGAAGATTAATTGTATTAGGTTAAGTATGTATACTATAAACCCTAAAGCAGCCCCTAAAACAAAACAAAACAAAAAATAGTAATAGCTAACTATAAACCATCAAAGGAAATAATATTGAATCATAAAAATAATCCAAAAGAGGGCAGAAAATATGAAAAGGGAAACAAAGAACAGATGAGTCAAATAGAAAATAAACAGCAAGAAGGTAGATTTAAATGCAACCATACCAATAAACCCTTAGTCAGTGCTCTCAGGCAAATAAACAAGTTAACTTTGATCTCCTATCTGCATTACATTTCTGTCAGAAAGTTGTACAGTGAAAGATTAGAAACTTGAACTAATCATGGTTATAACAGCAAAATGATCTTGGCAGGGATTCCTTCTCTGACTTAAGCAGATCACAGAATGACGTCTAGCAAGTTCAGCCAAGAGACACTGTGCTGAAGGCACTTTTCATTTCTTTCTTCGCAGAGCACTTACATAACTCAGATTGCCATAGCGCAACAACAATCCAGGCACAGAGTGCTGGAAAGAGATTTCTACAGTAACGACTCCCTTTCTCACCAGGCAGAGGCTTAGGAACAGTATTAAAGGGACTTTCTTTTATCCTCATGAGACAAAAAAACCTCTGGAGACCTTTTGGGTCGAACTCTAGTCGTTGGTATCTGCTCCTTCACTCCTGCTTGAGGATTACCTGGGCCCACTCGCTACCTCATCTCGTGTCACGCTACCTCACTCAAAACACACAGCCGCCTTCCTTCAGGATCGGGGTCCTGTCTGATGGTGTCTTCTTCCTGGAATAGTTTCTCGTCTGCCAATCTTGTTCATTTAGTTCATTCCTTTTCATCCTTTAGATCTTAATTCAAAAGTCTAGGCCGGGCATGGTGGCTCATGCGTGTAATCCCAGCACTTTGGGAGGCCGAGGCAGGCAGATCACCTGAGGTCAGGAGTTCCAGACCAGCCTGGTCAACATGGTGAAACCCTGCCTCTACAAAAAATACAAAAAATTTAGCTAGGTGTGGTGTCGTGTGTCTGTAATCCCAGCTACTTGGGAGGCTGAGACAGGAGAATCGCATGAACCTGGGAGGCAGAGGTTTCAGTGAGCCGAGATCTTGCCACTGCACTCCAGCCTGGGCAACAAGAATGAAACTCTGTCTCAAAAAAATAAATAAATAAAATAAAATAAAATAAAATAAAATCTGCCCCTACTCCTCCCAGCCCACTCCCACTCCAGATTCTTAGCACATTTTGAAATTACAGACCATGGGATATAATTGCATGGTAGATGGAAGCAAAGACATTATAAGTGTATTTATCACCTCCTCAGATTAAAATAGTCTAATTTATTTATTATTTATTTATTTTTTGCCATTGGGCCCTCCTGCCCCCATATTTTAAGGGAATTTCTGAACTTATTATGCAGGTTGGGGAAACTAGTGGAGGAAAATCTTAAACAGTTAAGCCTAAAGGATCCACATGGATCTGGAAAGTACTAGGGATGAGGGAAAAGCTGACGCAGACAAAAATTGTTGAGGCACAATAAATGAAAATGTCAGGGATGTGAGCTAAGGTTGGAGTTTTGGTAAAGGATGAATAATAAGGTATACAAAGAGGCACTGGGACAATTAAGGGATGACAAATACATTAAGACTGAGTGAAGAGGGACAAGAGAATATCAAGATGTGTGTCTGTAGGTTACAAATTGAATCCTCTTTGGCAGTCTTTTGAGAGGCACAATTAAAGTTAGAAACTGCTCTAGTGGATACAAAGTTTTACTGGCTTTAAACAAAAAAAAATTATTCCTCATTTACACAAAATTATTAATGAGATTGCCTTTCTCACTCAGGGTCCTTGAGTTTACTCTCTAGAACATTGCTGATTATGGTAGAAAAAACCAAGAACCTGTTTGACCTTGTCCTACAAGTTACTTTAACCCATAACCATAGATGCATTGCTTGCTATATTTGTCTCCAGGAATAGGAAGACACAAAGAAATTGGACCGCAGAGGAGTTGTGGAGGACAGTGGCTAGTTGCTTTGACTGCCAAAGTCCATTTCCTTTCCTTTTGTGAGGCATCCCAGTTTCTTCTGGGGATGGAACCTCCGACCCTCCCAATTCACAAACTTTTCCTGGAATTGGTTCCCCTCCAGCTCTAAGGAAGAGCATGTGATTTAGGCCTGGCCTATCAGAGTACCACATTCCCCTGGCCAGGATTAGTTCAGGAGCGTGCATATGATCTACTTCAGACTAACGAGAGTCACACTAAGAATATTTGTTGGAAGGAGTGAAACACTATTCTTTTATCACTGGATTTGAACATGAAGATGAAACCAAAATGCAGATGAGCAGGGCTGAAAGGAGAGGCACCAGGTCTGGGTGACACTGTTGGAGCCCCTACAACAATGGGTGCTGCAACCAGCCCTTGAACCAATGAATACTCACCACCTCCCTTCTTTTTTGGCTTATGCGAATGTGAGTTGGGGTTTTAGCTGCTTAGAACGGAAAGAGTTCTAAACTCTATAGCATTCAACTTATATCTGTGTTTCATATGATTAAGACCTAACTCCATGATTTGCCTTCATGAAGACAGGGATTATTCTTTTTGTTGTTGTTGTTCTCTACTGTATCCCTGGATAAACACATTGTCTTGTGGCTGGTTATTGTCTGTTTCCTTGCTGAACTTTATACTCTCTGCAGGCCAGAAAAATTTTGTCTTACTAATCTTGAGTTCCCACACTAATGCACAAGACTTAAAATAAGCATGAAAAAATACAGGGGAAAAAAAAAAAATCAAACCAGAGCAAGGAATTACAGTGCCCATTACGAAAAGGCCAATTAACTTGGTTTTTATACATTGATTTCCCAGATGCATATATTTAATGCCTATAAAGTAAAACCTTGTTTCTTATGATAGATTTAGAAAACTGGAAGTGAATCAGACATTTATAACTACTTTTATTTTCCTCTTCATTATTTTATATTATCAAAAGAGATAACTTTTTACGAGTAGACTTTTGCATTCCTTTGATCCAAGAAAGCCTAAGGCTATGTGTATAAGACTTAGAGTAATGGTTAACATATCATTATACAGTTTATACATTTGCAGTATCTGAAGAACAACAATTGAAACATTGTGGTATTTACAATGTCAGAAGTTAAGACAGAAATTCAAGCTACATGTTATGTTTCTAGGTTATTTAGAATTCTAACTTATTAAAGACATAAAAGTAAATATCCAGTAAAAGCCCTAAAAAGCCCACAGGTAATTCTAATCCCCACTCACGGATCTATGCAAGCAATGAGTTTATTCTGAGACCAGGAAAAAAACTTTTTCATCATTTCCTGTTCAGGAAAAAAAAAAATGATTGTACATAGTTTAACAAAGAAAGTAGAATTTTCTACTTTCTACTTTGGTGAATTCCCTCAACCATCTTTAGTAGTGGGGAGAGAAAGCTGTGATTTCAGGAAAATGTGGTTTGCCAGGCTACCTTTTTGCTGTCACGGCAGTGATGGTGAGCAGGCTCCTGATAGGAGGGAAAGCCTTCCTCTTTTCCAGCAAGACTAAATCAAAACCGCATCAAAACCCAAGAAACAAAGCCAAACAAAGAGGGAACAAAACAGGACTTCCTTTTGCTAGCTCCTGACGTAGTTCTCTCTTGTCTGTTCCACCTGTTTTTTCCCTCCTAAGTGAAGTGACCCAGTAAGTTTACCAAGTTGAGTATGTCATGCATAGGAATCTCAGATTTCTTAGGCTGATTTTATCAATGAATTAATGCATGATGTTGTTGGAAACTGTGGTACTCATTGCAATCCCATTACAATGAACTCTAGAGAATATAAACAATTTTAAAACAAGAAACAGTTTTAATAGACATGGTTAGAAACAGGTCAGAAGGAAACAACATTCATTGACTTTGTGTTAACAAGGAGAAAGGATTTTAAACTCAGAAGGAAATTCTTTGTTTTTTATGCTAACTTCTAGAGCGATGATTTGAGAATTTGTACAACATAAAAGGAAGTGTTTCTTTGACAGCAGGACAAAAGAAATATGTGGCTTTTAGCTACCATCCAGCTTAACTCTTTCCTCTACAGGAAACAATTATAAACCTGTGGAGTAATTCTTTTTTCAAAAAAGAGACATGGACAAGTATTTACTCTGCAACACCAGAGTGCATTGTGGTCAGATAGTCAGAGGTGTTCAAACCAAAGTGACCCCATCTTAAATAGGTGCTGGGTAAAATGAGGCTCAGACCTGCTGAATTGTATTCCTAGGAGGTTAGGCATTCTTAGTCACAGGATGAGATAGGAGGTCTGCAGGACTGGTATCAAAGGATACAGATGATAAAGACCCTGCTGAGGCCGGGTGCAGTGGCTCACACCTGTAGTCCCAGCACTTTGGGAGGCCAAGGCGGGTGGACCACTTGAGGTCAGGAGTTTGAGATCAGCCTGACCAACATGGTGGAACGCTGTCTCTATTAAAAATACAAAAATTAGCCAGGCATGGTGGCACACACCTGTAATCTCAGCTACTCAGGAGACTGAGGTGCTAGAATCACTTGAACCTGGGAGGCAGAGGTTCCAGTGAGCTGAGATCGTGTCATTGCACTCCGGCCCAGGCAACAAGAATGAAATTCTGTCTCAAAATAACAACAACAAAAACCTGCTGATAAAACAGGATCCAGTACAGAAGCTGGCCAAAACCCACCAAAACCAAGTGACCTGTGGTCATCCTCACTGCTCATTATATGCTAATTATAATAGATTAGCATGCTAGATGGCACTTCCGTCAGTGCCATGACAGTTTACAAATGCCATGACAACTTCCAGAAGTTACCCTATATAGTCTAAAAAGGCAAGGAACCCTCAGTTCAGGGAAACTAATGAATAATCCCTCAGCTCTGCTAAACTCATGAACTGTTTAACATATGATCAAGAAATAACCATAAAAATAGCCAGCCTGCAGTCCTCAGTGTTGCTCTGCCTATGGAGTAGCCACTCGTTTGTTTCTTTACTTTCTTAGTGAATTTACTTGCACCTTACGCTGTGGACTCGCTCGAAATTCTTTCTTGCATGAGATCCACGAACCCTCTCGGGGTCTGGATCAAGACCTCTTTCTGGTAACAAGATCAATAGCACACTGAAGTTGTGGATATTCTGCTATAATATTAAATATATTATATAAAATCCTTCTTCATAATGGTGTTTACTATAATATTTTATTTGTAATATTAAAATTGTTACAGGATCAATCATTTTTACATTATTTTATATGTATCCTAGATAGCTAGTGATAGGGTTTGGCTATGTCCTCACCCAAATCTCATCTTGAATTCCCATGTGTTGTGGGAGGGACCCAGTGGGAGGTAATTGAATCATAGGGTCAGGGCTTTCCCGTGCTGTTCCTGTGATAGTGAATAAGTCTCATGAGATCTGATGGTTTTATAAATGGGAGTTTCCTTGCACGAGCTCTCTTCTCTTGTCTGCCGCCATGGGTGATGTGCCTTTTGCCTTCTGCCATGATTGTGAGGCCTCCCCAGCCATGTGGAACTGTGAGCCCATTAAACCTCTTTCTTTTGTGAATTGTCCAGTCTCAGGTATGTCTTTATCAGCAGCATGAAAACAGACTAATACAGCTAGTATAGTGTGTGTACTTGGTATTTGTTTGTACCAGATGTATCATAGGTGTTCATTAACTGTTGAATGAAAGAAGGTTGATTTGTTTTAGCAAGCCTGTATTAAACAGTTCCTCTAAATTCATATATGTTTTTCTTTTGGTAAGACTAAATGATAATTTAATGTGTTTATCTCTTCCCAACAATGTACCTAGAAATCCCACAGATGTCTAGAACCCATTTGGCAGCTTTTTTTTTTTTTTTTTTTTTTTTTTTTTGAGATAGTCTCTCTCTCTGTTGCCCAGGCTGGAGTGCAGTGGCATGATCTCGGCTCACTGCAAGCTCCACCTCCCAGGTTCACACCATTCTCCTGCCTCAGCCTCCTGAGTAGCTGAGACTACAGTTGCCCACCACCACGCCTGGCTAATTTTTGTATTCTTAGTAGAGATGGGGTTTCACTGCATTAGCCAGGACGGTCTCGATCTCCTGACCTCATGATGCACCTGCCTCGGCCTCCCAAAGTCCCGGGATTGCAGGCGTGAGCCACCGTGCCCCTCACCTTATACTCTTGGAAACCTTGGATGCCAAAAGTAGTTAATAATGCTTCCCATGCTTCATATATAGGAAAGATAGAGTCTCTCTATGTCACTTTCCCAGGGTGAGTTTTCCAAATTAAAGAGAAAAAAGCCTGATTAAGCTTTTATCATCAACTGATAATTCTCTACATTAATCCGTGGAATAAAGATTAGAATTAGAATACTTGCCTATTCAATTGTCAGTTCTTTTTTACTAAACAGAAACTTTGAGATGTGTTATTTTAGAGAGGCTTGATAGTGACAGAACTTTTCTTTTAAACTTACAGTGGCCCTGAAATTTGCTACCTCTGACTTTAACCGTACATATTAAAGGTGTAAGGAGATAGAGATATGTGACAGATTCCATTTCCCAAGGATGATCACACACTGTATCCCACCCCTTACACTCTTACAGGGTGATGTTGATACTCCTATCAAGCGGATAGGATTTATATTTCTTTTCCTTGATCTAAGAGGCTTGTGACCATGATAGAAGTGTCCCTACATGACTTCTGGGGCTAAGTCAGAAAAGGTGATATAGCTTCTGTCTAGTGCTTTTGGACACTCGATCTCAAAACCCAACCACCATGTTGTGAGGAAGCTCAGCCACATAGCTGGATGTGGGTGTACCAGACTGCTACGTTGATTGAGATCCCAGATGATAGCCAGAATCAACAGGACCTGTGGGGGAAGAAGCTTCAATATGACTCTAGCACCAGAAATTGTCAAACTGCGTGGGAAAAAAATCCAAGAGAGAATTATCCTGCTGAACCGAGTAAACCTCCAGAATTGTGAATTAGTAATAAAAATGATTGTTGTTGTAAGCCCCTGAGGTTTAGGGGGATGCTTTATGCAGCAATAAATAACAGGTATTAAAGCAAACTAAATGTGGCTGGTGAAGGACCCCGTATTTCTTTTCCTCTTCTTTTCCTTTTTTTTTTTTTGAGACTGAGTTTCCCTCTTGTTGCTCAGGCTGGAGTGCAGTGGTGTGATCTCGGCTCACTGCAACCTCCACCTCTCTGGTTCAAGCGATACTCCTGCCTCAGCCTCCCGAATAGCTGGGATTACAGGTGTGCGCCACCACACCCAGCTAATTTTTGTATATTTAGTATAGACGGGTTTGCACCATGTTGGTCAGGCTGGTCTCGAATTCCTGACCTCAGGTGATCCACCCACTTTGGCCTCCCAAAGTGCTGGGATTATAGGCGTGAGCCACTGTGCCTGGCCAGGACTCCATACTTTTATGTTTGAGTCCTCGTGGACGAACGGGCAACCTAACAAGACTGAAAACATAGCTTAGGGGTATGCGTCTGTAACAATAGCTGAGTCTTGCCAATTCCAGCAGCATACTTCAACCACTCATATGCTGCTGAGTGTTTAAACTGTGTTCAGATAAGGCAAATGCCAACCTGTAGCCAATCCAGCTGTTTCTGTACTTCACTTTTGATTTCTATACGTTACTTTTTTGTCTATAAATTTGTTCTGACCACAAGGCACCCCTGGAGTCTCTGTAAATCTGCTGTGATTCTGGGGGCTGCGTGATTCGTGAGTCGTTCATTACGCAAACTCCTTTAAATTTAATTCAGCTGAAGTTTTTCTTTTAACACTGGGATAAGATAGAACGAAGTTCTATTTAATTACCTGAGTAGGCTTTGTGGTCTAAAGAAATTCAGAGACAGTACTCTCGACTTTTTTGAGAGAAGATTTTCTTCTGATCACATAGCAACAAACTATGGAAAGGAAGTCAGGCTGGACTGTTAATTATGTAGCAGTCAGTACTCATCTCTCCGTTCAGTCGAGATTACTGGGAAAACCACAAAAGCCTGACAAAATTAGGGGGATACTTCCAAAACCCAGGACATAGAAAAAGCCAATTACAAACTATAGATATGCAAAATATGGTATAATTTTTGGTTTTGAAAATGTTCCTGTTGGTACATAATTGAGCTCACCGAGGGCATAGATTTTTTTGTTTGTTTATTCTCTTTTATTCATATTGTACTCTCAAGGCCTGGGATAGTGCCTGGCACAGGGCTCAATAAAATATGTCAAATAAATAAATGAATGTAAATGCATTTGTCAGAATAAGCACCCAAATTTATTTCTGGCAGATAGGATTATGTGTGAGGTTTTTTTTTTCCTATCTTTTTTGTTTTTTCCAATTTCTCTACCATGATCATAGATTACTTATATAAAATACTTGTGAAAGGTCATAGAGTTTTATTTTAGAGTAAAAAAGCTTTAAAATACCTAAACATACACATCTATCCAAATCTATTTCTGAGCAAAATATCCTTTTAGGAAGAATAAAGGTGCATAATAACAGATCTCAAGAGAAGGGTTTGTGTTATATGGGCAGGGTCAGACATACATGAAGATTTTTTTGGCCACCAAATGACTTCTCTACAGGTGATCATTGAAACACAGATTTCTGTCAATGGTTGAAGCATTTCACTTATTTTATTTTCTGATTATAATCTCTGTATTTAGCTCAACTGGGATTCCTTTGATCTGCCAATTTAAAAAATCACATCATCACCTTATTCCAAAAAATGCCCCTGAGAGAAAGCCTCTTGCCCCCACAATTGTTCAAATTTAGGATGGAAAATAGATATTAGTTTGCATGCCAATTTGATTAATTGTACTCACTGGTGATTCTTAGCATATTCTATGGAGGATTCTGAGGTTACAGTTATACTTGGTGGATTTGCAATGTCTGCCATGAATTAAGTAGAGACGAGAAGAGGCATGGTTGCCTTGCGAGTGCATGATTTAGTGAGTGACTATTATCTTAATTTTTTGTGTATTAGATGTTACTTCTTTATAAACTATTGATCCTATTTAGCTTCTCAGGGGTCCCCAAAGATGTTCACGTCCTAATCCCTGGAATTGGGATAATAGTGAGTCTTCACTGACCTGAGAGATTAGATGATCACTGATATATAATTGGCAGCCAAGTTTGACTTCTCTTTCCATTGTTGTTATTATGTAAATATGTCACATGGCAAAGGAGAATTAAGATGGAATAAGTTTGCCAATCAGCTAAGGTAGGGAGAGAAGCCTGGATTACCTACATGTTACCAGAAAAGGGATCTCATCCCAGATCACAAGAGTGAGTTCTTGGATCTCACAAAGGAAAGAATTCATAGTGAGTCTCAGAATATAGTAAAGTTAAAATAGTTTCTTAGAAACTACTCTATTACAGAGTAGGGCTTGCTGAGAAAGCAAGAGGAGGAATGTCCCTACCTCAGACATAAGGCTTGCTGACATGGGATATTAAGGCTAAGAATAGTGTACTTTATTACAAAGGGTTGTGTTCAGCTTATGACAGATTCTCTTGTTGACAGATTCAGCTTATTACTATTCTCTTGCGTAATTATTACTTTTAGCAAGAATTTATGAGGATATTATTACCTTTAGAGGGAAATCTATTTTTAAACTAAGAATGCCTTTTGCCATTAACTCGTTTCCTCAACCATAAACATCTTGTGATCAATAGTGCCTAACTTCCTGGAAATGTAACCCAGCAGGTCTTGCTTTATCTGGCTTTTATTCAAGATGCAATCACTCTGGTTAGGATGTCTCCAACATAGGTGGGCACATGGTAATCACAAGGGTCCTTAGAAGTGGAAGAGGGACCCGGTACAGTGGCTCATGTCTATAATTTCAGTGCTCTGGGAGGCTAAGGCAAGGTGATCGCTTGAGACCAGGAGTTCAAGACCAGCCTGAGCAACATAAAGAGCTCTCCACCATCTCCCACCCCTTGTTCCTCCCACCTCACCACTGCCCCCGCAACCTGCCCCAGCCCCCAGGCTCTACAAACATTAAAAAAATTAGACATGGTGGTACACTTTTGGTCCTAGCTACTTGAGAGGCTGAGGTGGGAGGATTCCTTGAGCCCAGGAGGACAAGGCTGCAGTGAGCTATAATCACGCTACTGCACTCAACCTGGGTGATACAGCAAGACCCTGTCTCAAAAATATCAATAAATAAAAATGAAAGTGGAAGAGGAGACACAAAAGAAGTCAGAAGGACTCCTTTTGTGACAACAGGAAAGAGACCCAGAGAGTTGGTAGCATGAGGACGCTGCTTGACATTGCTGGCTCTGAAGACTCATGGAGGGAGCTGAGAGTTAAGGGAAGGAACCCTAGCAGCAGGAAAAAGCAAAGACAGATTCTCCTCTTGAGTTCTCAGAAAGGGATGAACCCTGTTGGCACCTTGGTCTCAGCCCAGTGGGATCCATGTCAGACTTCTAATGTACAGAACTATAAGATAATAAACTGGTATGTTTAAGCCACCAAGTTTCTGGTAATTTGTTAACAGCTGCAAGACAAAACTAATACACAAAATAGGGCTTATTCTACCTTCAAAAAGGAAAATGTGACTCCACAGTCCCCTTCCAACTGCTGATCCATTGGCTTTTCTGGATGCTACTTTCAAATTCATTGCTTCTCATGAATGCAGGATCAAGTCTCTCAACCTAAATATTACTTTTAATGGCAAAAACCACAATTACTTTTGTACCAACCTATTATCTTGTAGTAAATTGTATGAGAAGCAAGCAGATTTATCATTGCTGATAAATGGCCTTTTAATCTCCCTTCTTTCCAAATAATTCTTGTCTATCTAGTCAGACCACAAGTCATTAAGCAATTATAAGACAATATAAAATAAAGCATTTGAAATTCAAGCACTGTAGGCCAGGCATGGTGCCTCACACCTGTAATCCGAGCACTTTGGGGTTGCTGAGCACTGATTGCTTGAGCCCAGGGGGTGGAGGCTGCAGTGAGCTGAGCCTGGGGCACTGCACTTCCAGCCTGGGTGACAGAGCAAGACTCTGTCTCAAAAAAAACAAAGAAAAAACAAAAGAAATTGGAGCGCTGTAATGTAAAAAAGGAGAGAGGTTAATATTAGCTAGAATTATTAGCTATGGCTTTAAGGAAAAACTATAATCACTGAATATCAGATTTATTAAAAAAACAGTTATTAAAAGAATCAACTATCACTTCATAAGCATTATCTTATTTAATTGATAGAACAACCTTATAAAGTAGGAATTATTGTCTCTATTTTACACATGAGGATATCAAGTACTAGTCTAGGAATTAACTTGTTCAAGTAGGATTGTAGAAGTCCTTTGGATAGAGTTAGATAATATTTTCCTTTGGGGTAAAAAGACTTGCTTTCTGATCTCCCATTCTCTCAAATCTGTAGTTTAATGACATGATACACTTTTTGGAACTTTGGGAATATGTAGATGGTTGCTTTAATCTCAGGAACTATGATTGCTTTTTAAGAGGCAATAGCCCTAATATTTAGTGATAACCAAAGCAATGTCTACAGCAATGCTTGTCAAATTATGTGACATTTTAGAAACACCTGAAGAACTTTAAAGAGTCCCAATGTCCAGGCTACACTCCACACCAATTAAATGCAAATGTTTGAAGTGGATTTGGAACTCAGTGGTTTTTTTTTTTTAAGCTTCCAAGGAAATTCCAAGTTTGGGAACTCTTGATCTAGAACCATGGATTGCATTTTTGGTAGTTTTCTCGCCAGCATTTAACTGGTTTATAGTATGTAATATTCAGTTACATGAGATTACACTTTTTTTTAACCACCCTATTTTTGAGGAGTCACCAGAAATTTGTTTCTCAAGATTAGAAGCTTAATGAAATTCAGGTTGTGTTCAACTAGAGATTCATTTTTAATGGGTTTTGGATTTCTGAGCCTACGGTGATATTTCCTAACATTTTTTCTTAATTTGTGTATGTGTATATATACACATATATACTTTATATTTTATTTTTATATTATATTTATATTATATTTATACATATATATTTCCACTTGCAACCCTTCCAATGCCTTCACTCTCTGTACTTTCTCTATTTTTTTCCCCTGTGGATTTCATCTGACTGGAAGTACTTCTTCTATTTATATCACTAGTACATGTTTAAAGAATGCCTATCATTCTAGTCTATTACTATTAAGTTGGTCATATTATATTGACATTAAGACAAAAACTCAGAAGCAGGAAAACCTTTTAAATGGTACTGTAAATAAAGGAAATCCAAACAAAGACACTACCAGTCTTGTGATCTGAGTTCCTATAGAAGGGGTAGAAAACTCATATCCCAATGGGGCCAGTCAGGAAGTTTAAAGAAATGAAATGGATCAGTGTTTGAGAAAAGAACGAGAGGGAAAAAGATAGAGAAGGAAGCTAGAGAAAGAGGGAAGATAGAATAAACAATGTCTGTTGTTGCCAGATTTTCCAATTTTTAATGAAAGGCCAGTTAAGTGTCTATATATATTTTTAATGTCTGCCAAAAAATATTAAACCACTGCGTTATTCAAACAAAATATGTCTTTGCTTAGAAGTCAATCTGCTGGCTCCCATATCCAACATTTTAAGCACAGACAGTAGTGCATCTAAAGGGGTGAGCATCCTCACGTGACTCTCCTTGGAATCTAGCCTTAATTAGAATGATAGCAGATGATGCAATCCTAATTTTCTGTTTTTGAGATGGGGGTCTCACTATGTCACCCAGGCTGGACTAGAACTCTTGGGCTTAAGGGATCCTCTCATCTCAGCTTTCCAAGAAGCTGGGACTACAGAAACACGTCACTGGACCCGGCTCTCTGATTTTGTTTTTAATTTGAAAGAAAAGCTCATTGGCTCCGTGACATCAGCAATACATAAAGATTATTTAATGTGACTATTTATCATGCTTTGTTTATATTACAGCATGATAAAATATATATATTTTCTGAAGCATAATTGTTTAATCTTATGACTAGGGATACTATTATAATACAACAATTCTGCATTAATTAGTATAATTGCCTGGAGTACTATTTTGTTTGTTCTGTGTAGCTAACATTTATTCTCTATTAATAGTATCCATCAGTAAAGAATTAAGGAATGAAGACTAATCCACGGCTATAAAAGCTGTCATGGAATTGTGACGACAGTGGCTTTTGAGATAGAACAGTTGTTGAGGGACAGGATTTAAGAGTGAACAGAAGGATGAGAGTCCAGGAAAACTGAGTTCATACCTGTTGGTGGGAAACTGGTGGAGTTATTTACTTAAAAGAGGCTTTAGTATGAATAGGGGAATTCAAGATTCCATTTTTATGAATACTTTTATCTCTTGCTTTATTCTAGTCATCATCTATTAAAGAAGACATTCCTTTTTTCTTTGTTGTCTTATTATTGACAAAATGTGTAGGACAAATTCACCGTTTCTCTGACATTCTTCCGCTACTGCCCTTCAGCTTTCATTTCCTTTGTGCTAGATTACTAGAATTACAGTAATAGTATACATTGGCTGTAGTTGACTACTTCTGATATTCTTCTTTTTTTTCGAGACGGAGTCTTGCTCTGTTGTCCAGGCTGGAGTGCAGTGGCACGATCTCTGCTCACATCAAGCCCTGGCTCCTGGGGCTTCAGCCTCCCGAGTAGCTGGGACTCCTGCTTCAGCCTCCCGAGTAGCTGGGACTACAGAACACTGCCACCACGCCCGGCTAATTTTTTGTATTTTTAGTAGAGACAGGGGTTTCATCATGTTAGCCAGGATGGTCTTGATCTTATGACCTCGTGATCTGCCCGCCTCAGCTTCCCAAAGTGCTGGGATTACAGGCGTGAGCCACTGCACTCGGCCAATTACTTCTGATATTCTAGAGTGTTAAGATGCGTTACCTGTAAGACCCTGTGGCTAGAAGCATAATCTTTTTTTTTTTTTTTTTGCTTAGCCACTGACTTACAAAATGTGATTTCTCAATAAACTTATTGCCACTTTCCTTTCCGCTCTACCCTCTGGTCAGTTTCCTGAAGTTTGCTAACAGTAAGCTCTTTATTCCACAAAATAAAAGTAATTTGCAAAAAGGCCAGTTTATTTTAGCTCCTTGTGTAACTAAGGTGGAAAAGAAGTGATGATGATAATCCCTCATTTTCTAACATCATCACATTTGGTAGCTGGCAGGGATTAAAAACACGGCTGGGTGAGCCTTTCTGTTTACAGTGTGGGCCAGTGATTTGGCAAGGTCACACACCTGGGCATGGAGGGGCTGGGCCCTAACCCTCAGCTCTTGACCTGCACTTCACTGTAAAGCGCCTCCAGGTTTTCAAGTCATTTTGACATTTGGTCCTTCCATAGGCAGGGTGAGAATGACTACCTCATTTTAGAAATGATTAAACTGGGTTTCTACGGGATAGAAATATATTCAAGGTCAAATCATTAGAAGCCAGAGTTCTTCATCATATTCAGAACCGCTTAAAGGTTGAGAATGCCCAAGCCAGTTCCATTTCTTAAGTCTCCCAATATCTTTAAAAATGAATAAATGCCCAAGCAGGATCACATTTATTTGAAATGTTTACATTTAGCAAGTCAACTCTTTTAACATGACTCCCAGCCTTCAAGGCAACTGTAAGTGTAAGTTCACCTGGACATAATGTCTAAAGTCTACCTTTCAGACTTTAGTGACTATGAGGGCCAGGCTAAATTGTCCTTGTGGATGAACCCCGACTTCCTGGAGGGGGATGAGATCCTTGGTGGGGGAAGGAAGGAGAGAGAAAGAAAAAGACAGATAAATAGAAAGGCAGTGAGACCATAGCACCGTCATCTGATACCATAGCACCTGCCAAAAATAAAACACTCAACACTTTGGGTTTCTTATATAGCTCCATAATTTCTATGCAGAAGAGGTAACCATAGCTGCAATCTTTGACTTGGAGCTTCATTTGCATAGTTCTTTAAGATTAAGGATAATTTATCAAAAAATGAAGATGTGGTTGGGGGTAGTAATTGGCAGAGATTATTGGGCACAGATGAAGGGGTGGGGTACAATGAGAAATAGATATTTGGCATTGGTTCCCAGTTCCTGGCAGACAGTCCTAAAATCCTTGGAATCTCTGCAATGCTGAGAGTGACTTATGTTATGTTATGAGATGGCTGGTGGTTGGGGACCCCTAAGTAGCTTCAAGATAGGGACTGGTTGCCAAAAAGACCAAGGCGTGATCTTGGGGAGGGGAGAGGGATTGGAGGTTGAGTTTAATCATCAATGGCCAGTGATTTAATCAATCATGCCTACATAATAAAAACTCCATAAAAAACCTCAACAACAGGATTCAGATGGCTTCTGGGTTGGTGAACAAACCGAAGTGCTGGGATCCGGGAGAGGGCATGGAAGGTCCTCATCCCTTCCCGATACCTGAATGTATGCATCTCGTCCACTGGGCTGTTCCTGAGTTATACTCTATAATAAACCAGTATTAATAAGTAAAACACTTCCCTGAGTCCTGTGAGCTGTTCTAGCAAGTTATTGAACATGAGGAGGGGATTATGGGAACCCCTGATTTTATAGCTTATCAGAAGCGTCAATGGCAACCGGGACTTTTGACTGGTGTCTGAAATGAGGGCAGTCTTTTTTCTTTTCTTTTTTTTTTTGAGATGGAGTCTCTGTCACCCAGGCTGGAGTATGGTGGCTACAACCTCTACGTCCCGGGTTCAAGTGATTCTTCTGCCTCGGCTTCCCAAGTAGCTGGCACTACCGGCACGCACCACCACGCCCAGCTAATTTTTTTAGTAGAGACGGGGTTTGGGGTTTCACTGTGTTAGCCAGGTTGATCTCGATCTCCTGACCTCTTGATCCACCCGTCTCGGCCTCCCAAAGTGCTGGGAGTACAGGCGTGAGCCACCGCACCCGGCCATTGCTGGGTAGTTAGTGTCAGAATTGAATTGTATCCTAGAACACCCAGTTGATGTCTAGAGAGTTGGAGAATTTGCTGGTATGGGAAAAATCCCCCACATATTTGGTGTCAGAAGTGTTGTGAGTGAAAACAGTTGAGGGGGGTTGGGTGGGAAAGAGCATCTAAATAATCCTTGGCGCTCTCACCTGTTTTTAATTCAGTGCAGCCTGAACCACCAGCTGACTTCTTTCAAAGGGAAAGGAATTAAATCTCAGCCTAGACATAGGATATTTTCCTTTTCCCCTTTATTTCTTCCTCCCTCCCTGTTTTCTCTCCTCTCTCCCTCCCTCCCTTCTTTCCTTCCAGATATATTTATCAAGCATTTATTATGTTCTAGACCCACAAGGCCCTACTCATCTGGAGCTTAGAGTCTACTAGGAAGAAAGAGAACAAAGAAATGACATAATATGGGATAAGTAATCAATGATATAATGAAACCAAAAGTAGGATAGTGAAATAAAAAGTAATTGCTACACTAGGATAGGCAAATATTTCCTAGTTTCCTGGGATACCTCACTTATCCTTTTTACTCTGATAAAGCATTGGGCAGAGACAGTAAAATTTTCATCAGGCACTCTAGGTAAAGCAGCAGCATGCCAGGATTGACATGTACATACACACAGGTATAAATATGCACACCTGAGCATATAAACACAAATGCATGAGGCCATGTAACATGACTGATCAACAACAGAACAAAATCAGGGCCAGGGGCAGTGGCTCATACCTGTAATCCCTGCACTTTGTGAGGCCAAGGCAGGCAGATCACTTGAGGTCAGGAGTTCAAGGCCAGCCTGGCCAACATGGTGAAATCCTGTCTCTACTAAAAAATGCAAAAATTAGTCAGGTGTGATGGTGCACCTGTAATTCCAGGTACTCATGAGGCTGAGGCATGAGAATCACTTGAACCCGGGAGGCATGGGTTGCCATGAGCTGAGACTGTCCACTGCACTCCAGCCTGAATGATGAAGTGAGACTCTGCCTCAAAAACAACAACAACAAACAAAAACCATTAGAACAAAATCAGAACTTCCTCAGATAGTCTCTTGGAGGAAGTTCCTTTGGGAAGTTATGCCAGTATTATGCCATTACTAAAACAGCTGAAAAATTCTCTTTTGTGATTGCCTGTGATTAAGTACTCTGTGACAGTTTCTTTTGAAGAATTTCCAATCCCAGCAAAATGTTTTTAAAGATGAATTTAAATTTTGTCAGAAACCAAATATGTTTGGGGGCCATTTCTGGATAACATCTTTTTGGTTTACAAACTAAGTGTGAAGCAAATCTAAAAATATTTTGAACCGGGGGTGTGAGAGAGGCAAGCATAGTAGTTGGAATAAATGTGTCTCTTTTGAAGATGTGGTTATCTTGAGGGAAGCAGCATTTTATCTGAATAAGTAAATTCAGATGTATTTGCTATAAATCTGTTTTGTCTATGCAAAGTAACGCTTGTTAATATTTGGCTAGACAAACCTAGATTTCTATAAAACAGGAGTTAGTTGCTTTAGAGATCACCAGCGTATTAATTTTGTTTCATTTTTGCTTTATTTCTAGCAAAGCCCACTAACGGGATTCTGTCCTCTGTTTATTGACTGTGGCCTTAGATAAAGAATTCTTCAAATTCTCTTCTCTTTACCATCCCTGGCTCTTTCCACATCAAGCTGCAAAGCCTAGGAACATAGTGAAAACTGGTAGAACTGTCTCGCTGTACATGGATTCTCATAGTTTTCAAGGCATTTACTGGTTTACTTACTTTAAAGCCTCTTGCAATAGGCAGGGTAGAAATTATTGTGCCATTTACAAATGATTAAACTGGTTCTCTGAAGATGTGGAACTATATACAAGGTTACACAACTGTAGTATGGAATCACGTAGATTATTTCTATAGTCCCATATCAATTCTATAGACTCTCTAGAAGGACACTTTGCTGAAGGCTTGGAGAGAACTTGGAGAAAGCTCAAGTCTGGTTTTAAAATTTGGGATATTTTTATCATGTTTATCATTTGTTCAAATAACTTCAAGAGTTTTGTGTGTTTGTGTTTTAGTGTTTACGAAATCATGCAGCTATTTTTAAATGGTTCGGTATTTATTTTGGACTGAAATCCAGATTCTGCTCACTACTGCTGTTTTTCACTGGTCAGCTCTTTCTGTGTTGTTAGCTGTTTATCATGATTATGATCAGTTTAGGAGAGATTTGAGGACAACTCAGTAATTATTGGTGTCTTTGCTATTCATCGTTTGATAGATGGTTTTTAAAGAATATTTAAGGCGATAGAACTTGCTACTGATGAACACTCCACTAAAATTACAGTCTTTCTTAAATCACAGGAAAACCATTTTTTTTTTTTTTTTTTGACATAAAACAGCTCTTCTAAGTGCTGGAATGTGTAATTTAAGGCTCTGACTACTACTTAGTTTTTCAGAGAATTTTCACATATGTTATCTCTACCAAGCCCTGTGAGTGGGAAGATAATGTAAATTCCTTCAGTTTTCAGATTAGGAAAAAGCAAGGCTAAATCTGCCTAGTGTTATGTGGACACTAGTGGTGGAACAAGAACCCTAACTCCCAGTTTGCCTTTTGACCAGCCTTTCTACATGCAATGATTGTGGCCAACCAGCTGATATTTCAGTATCTGAGAAAAATAACAGTTTGTATCCTCTCCTGCCGTGCCAAGCCACGCTCACCAGCTCCTTTCTATCTTTGTCCACATTAAAAAAAAAAAAAACAAAAAAAAAACCTCAGTCTTAGATTTTATGTGCTCCTTTTGTTCATATATATGTTTAAGGTATACAATGTGATGTTTTGAAATACTTACAGTGAAATGGTAACTGTAGTCAAGCAAATTAACATACCCATCACTTCACGTGGTTGCTTTTTTGTGTGTGGGGTAAGAGAACCTAAAACTACTCTCTTAGCAATTATCCTGAACATGATACAATATTATTAACTATAGTACTCATGTCTATAGACTGAATCTCTAGACTTATTCATCCTACACTTGTAAGCTCTCTTTGATTTAAAACATTGGCTGCTCACTAGCCAGAGTCCCCATTATCCGTAATACATATTCCTCCACTTGGTTTTTATTTTATTTAACTCTCTAGTATGCTATTTAGTCTGATTTTTAAAATTCTTCATGTATTCAACCCCAGTTTTGCCAATATAACAAGGTATGTATGGACAGGGACAGACACATTTTTCCACATACAACTCAGCTACCTATTTTATTTTTTCCTCAAGGTTTCTTGATTTCGGCTTTGCAAGATCTGTATTAAAGGGACAGTTTTCCCCACCCTCTTTCTTATTGATTAAGTCATTCCACTCCTGAAGTAAAGACCTTCAGAAAGGACCATTGCCAGGTGCTGGTTTCTTTTCTTTCTTTCTTTCTCTCTCTCTTTTTTTTTTAAAGACGTTGTCTGGCCCTGTTGCCCAGGCTGGAGTGCAGTGGTGTGATCACTGCTAGCTCCGCCTCCTGGGTTCACGCCATTCACCTGCCTCAGCCTTCCGAGTAGCTGGGACTACAGGCGCCTACCACCGCGCCCGGCTAATTTTTTTTGTAGTTTTAGTAGAGACGGGGTTTCACCGTGTTAGCCAGGATGGTCTCGATCTCCTGACCTCGTAATCCGCCCACCTCAGCCTCCCAGTGCTGGTTTCTTTTTACGTCTCACACTTTTTAAATGTTCTCCCTGTTGAAAGGATGTCCTTTTGTTTCAAACTGATGTCCAGATTCAAATGAAGTGCCTTCGTTCATTTTGTACTACTACAACAGAGTACCAGAGACTTGGTTATTTATTTATTTTTAATTTTAAATTATTTCTTCTTCTTCTTCTTCTTCTTCTTCTTCTTCTTCTTCTTCTTCTTCTTCTTCTTCTTCTTCTCCTTCTCCTCCTCCTCCTCCTCCTCCTCCTCCTCCTCCTCCTCCTCTTCCTCCTCCTCCTCCTCCTCCTCCTCCTCCTCCTCCTCCTCCTCCTCTTCTTCTTCCTCCTCTTCTTCTTCTTCTTCTTCTTCTTCTTCTTCTTCTTCTTCTTCTTCTTCTTCTTCTTCTTCTTCTTCTTCGCCTCCGCCTCCTCTTCTTCTTCCTCCTCCTCCTCCTCCTCCTTCATAAAGACAGGGTCTTCCTCTGTTGACTAGGCTGATCTGGAACTCCTGACCTGAAGAGATCCTCCTGCCTCAGTCCCCCAAAGTGCCGGGATTACAAGTATGAGCCCAGCTAAGGCTGAGTCATTTATAAAGAAAAACAAATTATTTGGCTCATTGTTTTGAAGATTGGGACATCCAAGATAGCGAGTCACCATCTGGTGAGGACCTTCTTACTGGGTCATCCCATGGTGGAAGGGGGATGGACAAAAGAGCATGTACCAGAGAATGAGCAACAGGGGCCAAACTTGTCTTTATAACAAACCCAATCTCTCTATAACAGACCCACTTCTATGACATTAATTCATTAATGTCATTAATATCTGCCTCCATGGCTCTGTCTTCATCACCGAATCATTCTTAAAGATCTCATCTCTCAACATTTTCACTGGGGATTAAGGGTCCAAAACATGACACGTTCAAACCATGGCATGACATTTCAAATGACTGTTATCAGGGCCAGATGTATAATTTGTGGGGTCCAGTGTATAAAAAATATGTGGGGGCCCCGCGCAGTGGCTCGCACCTGTAATCCCAGCACTTTGGGAGGCCGAGGAGGGCGGATTATGAGGTCAGGAGATGGAGACCATGGTGAAACCCCGTTTCTACTAAAAATCCAAAAAATTAGCCGGGCGTGGTGACGGGTGCCTGTAGTCCCAGCTACTCGGGAGGCTAAGGCGGGAGAATGGCGTGAACCCGGGAGGCGGAGCTTGCAGTGAGCTGAGACGGCGCCACTGCACTCCAGCCTGAGCGACAGAGCGAGACCCCATCTCAAAAAAAAAAAAAAAAAAAAAAGGGGGGGGGAACCCTTTGTTCAAAAAAGAGAAGAAAAGTGCCATTAAAGGTACTAAACTATAAAGCTTTCTTTTTTAAAAATATTTTACTATTTATAAAACATTAAAGGAGTAATAGTGACACATAAATAACAACAAAAACTTATCAATTACAAAAAGGAGAATATTTTTGGTATTCTAATTTTATATAAGAATACATTATTATTATAAAATCTAAATTGATCATAAGACTTTTCTGGCTTGCTTTTCTGCATATTCATTTATTAGATCATCAAAATGTGTACTTTTCCATCAATCTAATTAAAAGCAACTCTGGTCACTCTTGGCAAATGTAAGATGGCAAATAACTTTTGATAATTTGTAATTTTGATAAGATTTTTTCTATTGATGCTACTGTTATGGAGTTATTAAGACTTTTATTTGACTGTGATAACATTGGCATAAATTTCTGATAAATTATTGTGATGCATATATTTTAGGATATCCAGGGCTGATACTTCTTGGGGAAAAATTTTTCTAAACATAATTTAACTCTTCATACAAATCAATATTGTGTGTTTGAATATAATTCTGAATGTAAATGGCATTTAATTTTTTTCTCTGGTATTTTCTGTAACTTGCAGAGACCAATACAAGAAACTGATAGAGGCTTTATGTTATGTATATAATTGAAATGCCCTTTTATGAATTCTATTGCTGTATCTTTAATTACAAGAACAAAATTAATTTAAAAACTGTTTTCCTTGAAATAATTGTTTCAGCCAAAGCTTCGTATGAAAATAGAAGGCTCTCTCATTAAATGCGTCAATTTTTAAGTGTAGTTTCCCTTTTTAAGCCTGTAGACGTTTACTTTGCAATATTGCAGCAGTTTTCAAAAGCAGAGATTCTAAACTGATAATTCTAATCCTGATATGCTCGTTTCATGTCCATGTGTACAGACTTTTATTTTGTAATGACTTACAAAATTTACCGCCTAAGTGCCAGCAATTATAGTCCCAGTGCTCTAAGCAGAGGGAGAGTTAATATTTGTGCAGATGTGGCAAGGACAGGCTCTGGGGACACATGGGCAAGGTGGCCTTCCTCTGCAGATCCTGGTGCTGCATTTATACAGAGCCCATTCTCTCTCCTGTATCTGCTGCCATTTCTCCTGCTCCACTACTTCTGCTGCTGCTGGCACTGTTGCTACTGTCGATCTTGGGCCAGGTCCCAGTTTGGTTGTCCTCACAAGCCCCCTGGACTTCCCAGAGGGACTGCCGTGCTGCCTGCTGCCCTCCGGGCTGGTGGTGGTGAGCCCTTTGTGCATGGGCTGTTGGACCACAACAGGTTGCATGCAAAGTGGTCCAGCATCTAGCCTCTAGTTATGCGCATATGCCACTGTCCCCTCAGTCTTCACTACAAAACACAAGTTCAAAGATAAAAGAGTAAGTGTTTTAAGACACCAGGGCAGAGAATTAAAACAAGTGCAGACCTTGTGCAAATGCAGATTACACGCCCATGAAGCCAGTTCTGATCATTATGCCTTTCTGAGCAATTACTCCACCCTGAAATCAGAGATTACTGCAAGACAGTTAGAACTTGTCAGTCTCCATTTTCTGCCTCACTTTATGACACTGTCCAATAGCAACCTCACCCATTCTCTTCTCCAGACTTGCTCCAACAAGGGTTATTGTCCTCACTCTTGCATACCACCTACCCTTCCTTACCTACTGTTAGTCCATTTGCGTTGCTATTAAAGGAGTGCCTGAGGCTGAGTAATTTGTAAGGAAAATAAGTTTATTTTAGCTCATGTTTCTGCAGGCTGCACAGGAAGCATGGTGATGGCTTCTGCTTCTGGTGGGTGCCCCAGGAAACTTACAATCACAGCAGAAGATGAAGGGGAGCCGTGTGACATGGCCAGAGACAGAGCAAGAAAGAGAGGAAGGAAGTGCCAGGCTCTTTTAAACAGCCAGATCTCACACGAACTCATAGAGTGAGAACTTACTCATTACCACAAGGACAGCACCAAGTCATTCGCAAGTGATCCATCCCCAATGACCAAACACCTCCCACTAGGCCCACTGCCAACACTGGTGACCACATTTCTACAGTGATTTGGAGGAGACAAAATATCCAAACCATGTCACCTACCAACACTGTGCCCCCTTTAACAGTTAGGCCTGTGTACTGCCTTCCTCCCTTGTCCCTTTCAGTAACATTTGTTTATTTCGCTGTTTTTTGTCTTTCATTCCTACCTCGTTCCTGATGCCTGGGGTCAGTGTGCAAATAAACTACCCGCATGCCTGCCTTTGTCTCAGGCTCTGCTTCAGGGGAACCTGGATCCTAATAGTATAATGCTTGGAGATGTGATTTTGGATGGGACTACTTTTACTCATGAGATGATTAACTAGGCCACTAACCATGCCTGTAGCCCCATTTTCAGATATCAGCATTTATTCATTAGCTCATTTAACGAACATTCATTGAGCATGTACTCTGCTGGGCACAATTAGTTGGACACAAAAGACAAAAATCCTTGCTTTTGTGGTGCTCACATGATAAGTGTTTGGAGAAAAATAAAGCAGAGGAGGGAGTTTTTGATGTTAACTAGGGTATGGGGAACGGCTTTGCTGAGCAAAGACTTTGGATGGTGGAAGCCATGTAATGTATCCTGAGAGAAGAAGGTTCTAATCAAAGGCAAGGACAACTGCAAAAGCCTTGAGGTACAGCATGCCTGACTGTGTTCTAGAAGCAGCAGGAAGGCCAGCCATGGCTGGAGGGCAGTGGTTGAGGGTGGAATTGAAGGAGATGAGGTTGAGAAGCAGGTCAAATGGAGCAGGACCTTTGAAGGCTTTTGTGCAACATTAACAGACTTTTTTTTTTTCAAAAGCTTGGCATGGTCTGCTTTACAATCTAGATGCAACAGTCTTGCATTTGGAAAGCCATCTAAACAGGGTACCACAAACTCAACTAACTCTGATTTCCTTCTCTTGGCTTTCAGAAAAATGACAAGCAGAACCTTCAAAATGTTTTATTTGGTAAGATGCTCAAATTTTATTCTTGGCATTGGTATGACCATCTTTGATTTCTTGATTAAACAGTACATTTTGAAACATCTATTTATTTTTATTCAGCCACAAATGTAAATTACATATGCTATTGTCTTTATTCTAAAGAGGCATTTTGTTTTCTGTAGAAATACTTTACATAAATCACTGTCTACATTCTTTGAAGACCAGTTTATGATGCTGTATATATAATTATTCTCCTTGTTTGAAATGCAGTTTCCACTCACTTGAATTTGCATTTTGATTTTCTTTCCTTTGTTTTGCAATCAAATATTTTCTTGTTAGCCAAGTATGTAAGAGAAATCTAAACTGAATTGTTTTTGTTGAGAAGTATGACATGAATATACATGAAATTTTATATGGAGTCAATTATTCTTCCCCATAATTAAGTCAGGATGGCATAAAGTTAGTTTTCTGGGTCTTTAGTCAATAGTGTTTTTGTTTAAAAGTTTTGAAGATCATTTGAAATACTCACTGACTCATTCAAAGGAGTCATTTAGAGTCTTGGGAAAGATGCTGACAACAAGCAACAGACAAATATTTATTCGTGTCCCAGGAGGCACAATTTAACCTGTATCACTCACTCTTTTTTTCATTTATTCCTCCACCCAGGCTCCCATGTTTGCTTTTTTATGCTTCTGGCTCTTTCTTCTTTCTTTTAAACTCTGCTCCCTTCCTCCAAACCACCTACCCCTAAAAGTCCACCAAACTGCAGCTGACAGGGGGATGGGGTCCAGACTGCAGGCTTGACAAATTATTCCAGTTCCACTTGTTCTTCCATGAAAAGTCCTGTCTAAACGCTAGTGACATGTTCCCCAGTGACCAGAGAACTTTCCCACAAGAACAAAATGTTCTCCTCACTTGGCCAGATTTATGACCTGCGAAATCGGCAGCCTGAAATGCTTTAAAAAGGGGATAATAGTAACTCATGCACTCGAACAGCTGAAAATTGATCGTACTCTTAGGCTCACTACTGTCAACTCCTTGAGGACAGCAGCAGGGATCTTTGTTGTTTGCTTTAGTTCCCCAACCATAAATGAAATGCCTGGAACATACTCTCAATGAGTATTTCTTGAATAAGTGAACAAAAAACACACTTTATACAGAGTACTGTGCTGTTTTTAAGTCAAACGCCTCTGTTTATTAAAGACCTACCTGAAAATAGCAAAGTGATTTAGGAATTGACTTTAGGAAATTCTTGAATCTGCTGGCAAATTGCTGTTAGGAACAACAAATCGGCAACAAATTTGCCCAAACCCAAATAGTACCTTCTGGCAAACGGCCTGTTGAATTTAGGTAAAGTAGATAGTATTGAATCATTTCATGCAACAGACCAAATTTAGTTATGAGGGGGACATTTGGCAATTAAGTCATCTTGGTGAGCTCATAGGACTGGAACTCTGTTTAAAACAAAACATTTGACTGAAGTCGTGTTGAGATGCACACCTGTTATTTGTGCCCTACAGCAGCCATTCACTATTCTTCTTTAACTGCACTGTGATTTTGGTTAATGCGCTACCAAATGTGTTAACTCCATTGCCTGCTTCAGCAGAGAAGTGATTCAAATTCAGCTAATCTGAACATCACATTCCCTGGGCCACAGTGACTGGTTTAGAGATTGCCTCAGGAGCCGATGAGAGCCAATAACATGCAATGGTACATCTACTGAGACACTGTGAAGGCAATCCTTTCCCGTTGGCTCCAGATTGTAGTTATGAAGATGTTGGCTTTAGCTGTGTTGCCTTTCAAAGGGACAGTGTGTTTGATAATAATAGAACTAACACGAAGGAGAGTAGACTTGGGAGACTGAGAGAAATAAGGTCGAATTTAAACTCTCCATTAGTGTACACCTCATGCCGTACCTATCTCTGCATTCTTCTGTAATAAATGCAATATTCGTTTAAGACAGTTTATGTGGTTGTTTTGTTTGTTTGTTTGTTTGTGTTTTCTTGAGACGGAGTCTCTGTTGCCTACACTGGAGTGCAGTGGTACAATCCCGGCTCACTGCAACCTCTGTCCCGGGTTCAAGTGATTTTCCTGCCTCAGCCTCCTGAGTAGCTGGAACTACATGCACCCGCCACCATGCCCAGCTAATTTTTTGTGTATTTAGTAGAGACAGGGTTTCACCATGTTAGCCAGGATTGTCTCGATCTCCTGATCTCGTGATCCACCTGCCTTGGCCTCCCAAAGTGCTGGGATTACAGACATGTGCCACCACGCTTGGCCTATGCTGGGTTTTTTAACCTTTATGACCAAAAGAGTTAAAAGTAATGCATATGATTAAAAGAAAAAGTCTGTGGATCCTTTTTAAAAATTCCTAATATGGCATATTTGTGCTGTTTTTTTTCTTGGTCTCCTGATCAAACTTGCCAAAGTTTTTGTTTGTTTCTGTTTTATTAGCTTTACAGAAATTACCCGCTTTTGGTTCTTGTGATCCTCTAGTGTTTTCTATTTCAATTATTTCTATTCTTATGTTTATTATTTTCTTTCTTGTACTTTCCTTGGCTATACTCTCTTGTGTTCGTATCTTTTCTTTTTACCTCCTGTGTTAAAAGCATTCATTTCCAGTCACTTGTCTTTTCTAATCTATAAGAATGTAGACATCTTTCAAAATACTATTTTAGTTGCATACCTTAGGTTTTACCATAGTTTAATATTTTTATGTTCAATTTTAAAATATTTTCCAATTGCCATTTTGATTTATTCCTTGATCTATAAACTCTTTAAAATTATATTTTAAAATTTCTAAATGTAGGTATTTGAGGAAGTTATCTTTTTACTAATATATTCTATTTTTACTGAATTGTGAGTAGACAATATGGTTAAGTATTCTGACTTTTTGGCAGTTCTGAGATTTGCTTTATGACTTAGTATAAGGTCAGATTTTATAAATATTTTATATGTTTGAAAATTTGTTAATGCTCAGGATTTATGTACACATATTTTCTTTAGCTCAAGCTTCATTATTACTTTGTTTAATTATTAGTATTCTTACTACTTTGTGTTTGCTTTACAAACTAGTGAGAGAGGGATGTTAAAATCATACATTATAATTATGAATTTGAAATTTTCTTATAATATTGTCAATATTTTAACATATTTTAGCCACATAGGAACTATACACTCAATATTGCTATATCTTTAGATAAATTATTTCTTTGTCATTATATAATATTTTAATCTTAAAATCATATTCATATGACATTAATAGAGCTGCACCAGCTTTTTTCTGGTTAGTATGTACTTATATCTTTTCCAATCCCTTTTCTCTGAATTTTTCTGTCTTTATGTTTATTTTCTTTTGTAAACAACATGTATCTTAAAACAATTTTTAAATTTTATTAATAGGATGATAATAGAATACCTAACTAAAAAGCTAATAGAGGAGAAAAATGGGATAATAAAATAGATGAGTAATCCAAAAGAAGAAGTGAATTGAGGAATAAAGGGACAAAGAACAAACAGGACAAATAGGAAACAAATCGTATGATGAGAGATCTGACAGCAATATCAATAATTTTAATAAATATAAATAGAATAAACATTCCAGGTAAAAGACAAAGATTGTCAGACTGAATAATTTAAAAAAAACAACAACCATATTCTCTGAATTCTTTATTTTTATTAAGTTGGATCACCAGAGAGCTTAGTTTGAACTGCCTTAATCTAGTCTATAAAATGCTTGCTTTGAGCTGTACTGTAATATTATATTGTCCACTTGTAGGTTGGTTGATATAAAAAATGGCCATATAAGGAATATTTCTGTATTATCTGTAGACCTCTGATTAAAGACCTGATGTACTATGTGGTTCAGTGTCTCATATGAGGTTTCATGCAATAACTCTCTCCTGGAGTTGGAGATAGGGAAAGTTTGGCCTCCTGACAAACAGAAAGCTTTCTCTTATTAGAGTTGTATAAAGTGACATTTTCCTTTCCTGTCTTGTTCACAATAAGCCTAGGGGTAAAATTTGTGTTTATTTTTAGTGATTATTCTTAGTCTGTTTCTGGTAGAATGATTTCTCCCTTCCAGTTAATCACCACAAATTGAGCACTAAGTCTGCTTGAAGACTAAAGAAACAAAGGACACAAAGATACAAAACAAAATTGCTAAAGACAGATGTATAAACAAATAATGATATTATAATAAGGTAAGTGCCATGACAGAGGTATATGCAAAGTGCTCTGGGGACACAGGCAGAAATGATTAATTTTACCTACAGTGAGGGAATTGTGAAGGCTTAACAGAGGAGGTGGCATCTGAAGCAGGATTTAAGCAGAAATTAGATTCCACCAGATGGACAACACCAGACTACAGCAGCGTTGTCCAATAGAAATATAACGTGAGCCACAGAGGAATTTCATATTTTCTAGTAACCATATCAAAATAGTAAAAAAAGACTTTAAATAATTAATCACATTAATTAATAAAATATTTTAACTCAACATATTCACTCTATTGTAATTTCAACAAGTGATGATGTTTCATAAACATTAATGAGATATTTGACAACAAACTTTTGGTACAACTACTGGAAATTCGGTGTTCATTTCACATGTACATCATATCTCAGTTTGTACCAGTCATGTTTCAAGCACTCAGTAGCCACATGTGCCTGGTAGCCACCATATTGGACAGCACAGGACTAGAGCATTTTCAAAGACAGAAACAAAATAGCATGTCTGGGAAATCACAAGTGAGCCTATGTGGTTAGAGTATGGGGGAGTGTGTGTGTGTGTGTGTGTGTGTGTGTGTGTGTGTGTGTGTATTTTGGTGGATTGCATGGTTAATGGAAGAGAAAGAGACCAGAAAGGTAGATGGACCAGGAATACGAAAAATGTTTTGACTTTATTACATTAAAACTATTGAAGGTTTTAGCAGAGGAATGACATTTTCACATCTGTATTTTAAAATTCTAATTTGGGAAGCAGCGTGAAAATAGATTTAAGGAGGGCTGGAGATTAGAGCTAATTAAGGAATGTAAGTGACGATTCATTGAAGAGATGAGAACTTGGGTCCATAGTTCTGAGAGGGTGAGGACATAATTTGAGAGATATTTTTCACTTAATAATAACAGGACTTGGCAACCATTTGGACGTGAGACATGACAGAGTAAATGAAAACGACATTAGGTTTTGAGCATGGGTAATTGTGAATGCCATTAAGTGAGAGGAAATTGAAAAATAAAGCCAAACTTTGAAAGGGCAATAATTGGTTTGAACTGTTTTGCGGATATTGAGTTGAGGTTTGTAATAAGCATTTGAAAATACTGAGCAGTACCATGTTCAATAATAAGAAAACTTGTATCATAAAATTGACCAAATAGATATCCACATTTAATGCAATATTAATGATAATTTTAACTTTTTGGAACTGACTGGATTATTTCAAGTGGAAAAATAAACATGTTAAAATCTGCAAGAAAATATTGAAAGGGCAGAATATTAAGGTATTTGAACAACCAGATAGCAAACTGAATATGCGTTAAAATACATCCAAGCTGCCATAATCACACTTTATAAAATAGGAACAAGAAAGGACAGTCATCTAAAAACAAAAGGTACATGCAAATATGAGACTTAGAAGAGAATTTAGAGGAGTGTCTATTTGCAGAATTTAGGCAGAGTTATGAGAACCAACAGGGAGGCTGAAGCACTTTAGTGACTCAGCAAAGAAGGCATGGGGGAAGAAATATTCAAACCCCTTTCTCTTTTTTTTTTTTTTTTTTTTGAGACGGAGTCTCGCTTGTCGCCCAGGCTGGAGTGCAGTGGCCGGATCTCAGCTCACTGCAAGCTCTGCCCCCTGGGTTCATGCCATTCTCCTGCCTCAGCCTCCTGAGTAGCTGGGACTACAGGCGCCCGCCACCTTGCCCGGCTAGTTTTTTGTATTTTTTAGTAGAGACAGGGTTTCACCGGGTTAGCCAGGATGGTCTTGATCTCCTGACCTCGTGATCCGCCTGTCTCGGCCTCCCAAAGTGCTGGGATTACAGGCTTGAGCCACCGCACCTGGCCCCTTTCTCTTTTATGACAAACCCACAGCCAATATCATACTGAATGGGCAAAAACTGGAAGCATTCCCCTTGAAAACTGGCACAAGACAGGGATACCCTCTTTCACTACTCCTATTCAACATAGTGTTGGAAGTTCTGGCCAGGGCAATCAGGCAAGAGAAAAAAATAAAGATATTCAATTAGGAAAAGAGGAAGTCAAATTGTCCCTGTTTGTAAATGACATGATTGTATATTTAGAAAACCCCATCGTCTCAGCCCAAAATCTCCTTAATCTAATAAACAACTTCAGCAAAGTCTCAGGATACAAAATCAATGTGCAAAAGTCACTAGCATTCCTATACACCAATAGCAGCAAACAGAGAGCCAAATCATGAGTGAACTCCCATTCACAATAGCTTCAAAGAGAATAAAATACCCAGGAATCCCACTTACAAGGGATGTAAAGGACCTCTTCAAGGAGAATTACAAACCACTGCTCAATGAAATAAAAGAGGACACAAACAAATGGAAGAACATTCCATGCACATGAATAGGAAGAATCAGTATCGTGAAAATGGCCATAATACCCAAGGTAATTTATAGATTCAATGCCATCCCCCTTAAACTACCAATGACTTTCTTCACAGAATTGGAAAAAGCTACTTTAAAGTTCATATGGAACCAAAAAAGAGCCCGCATTGCCAAGACAGTCCTAAGCCAAAAGAACAAAGCTGGAGGCATCTTGCTACCTGATTTCAAACTATACTACAAGGCTACAGTAACCAAAACAGCATGGTACTGGTACCAAAACAGAGATATAGATCAATGGAACAGAACAGAAATAGTACCACACATCTACAACCATCTGATTTTTGACAAACCTGACAAAAACAAGAAATGGGGAAAGGATTCCCTATTTAATAAATGGTGCTGGGAAAACTGGCTAGTCATAAGTAGAAAGCTGAAACTGGAACCCTTCCTTACACCTTATACAAAAATTAATTCAAGATGGATTAGAGACTTAAATGTTATACCTAAAACCATAAAATCCCTAGAAGAAAACCTAGGCAATACCATTCAAGACATAGGCATGGGCATAGACTTCATGTCTAAAACACCAAAAGCAATGGCAACAAAAGCCAAAATTGACAAATGGGATCTCATTAAACTAAAGAGCTTCTGCACAGCAAAAGAAACTACTATCAGAGTGAACAGGCAACCTACAGAATGGGAGAAAATTTTTGCAGTCTACTCATCTGACAAAGGGCTAATATCCAGAACCTACAAAGAACTCAAACAAATTTACAAGAAAAAAACAACCCCATCAAAAAGTGGGCAAAGGATATGAACAGACACTTCTCAAAAGAAGACATTTATGCAGCCAACAGACACAAGACAAAATGCTCATCATCACTGGCCAGCAGAGAAATGCAAATCAAAACCACAATAATATACCATCTCATACCAGCTAGAATGGCAATCATTAAAAAGTCAGGAAACAACAGGTGCTGGAGAGGATGTAGAGAAGTAGGAACACTTTTACACTGTGCTGTAAACTAGTTCAACCATTGTGGAAGACAGTGTGGCTATTCCTCAAAGATCTAGACCTAGAAATGCCATTTGACCCAGCCATCCCATTACTGGGTATATACCCAAAGGATTATAAATCATGCTGCTATAAAGATACATGTACACGTATGTTTATTGCAGCACTATTCACAATAGCAAAGACTTGGAACCAACCCAAATGTCCATCAGTGACAGACTTGGTTAAGAAAATGTGGCACATATATACCATGGAATACTATGCAGCCATAAAAAAGGATGAGTTCATGTCCTTTGCAGGGACATGGATGCAGCTGGAAACCATCATTCTCAGCAAACTATGGCAAGAACAGAAAACCAAACACCGCATGTTCTCACTGATAGTTGGGAATTGAACAATGAGAACACTTCGACACAGGAAGGGGAACATCACATACTGGGGCCTGTTGTGAGATGGGGAGAGGGGGGAGAGATAGCATTAGGAGATATACCTAATGTAAATGACGAGTTAATGGGTGCAGCACACCAACATGGCACATGTATACATATGTAACAAACCTGCACGTTGTGCACATGTACCCTAGAACTTAAAGTATAATAAAAAAGAAAAAAAAAAAAACCCTTTCTCTTTCCAACCTCTGATCACCTACTGGCGCTTCCTGTTGGCCAAAGACAATTTTAAATCAGGAAACAAGGGGGCCTGACTGTGGGATACAGGACTGGGCAGATAATGAATCTGAGAGAGCAAAGGAGCATTAATTACACAAATGGAAAACTAACATATAGTTGGCATTTCAATTCCCTGGGTAAAAAGGTTTTCACAAAATGGCACTAGTTCTACATTTAAAAGAAAATGGTTGAATCATATACTTTAAAAATAAATTCTGGATGGATTAAAGATCTAAATGTTAAAAGTAGCATTTTAATAACTTCTGGTTGAAAAAGGACTTCTTAAGAGGGGAAACCATAAAGAAAGAGATGGAGTTATTTACCTACATTACCTTGCCTCAGATGTGGTATTGCTAAAACAAACAAAAAATTTTTGAATGACAAAAATCATTATCAGCAATATAAAACAAAAAATAATCAGGAAAGTATTTAATACATATTATAAAAAAGGAGTAATATTTCCTATATTTGAAAAGCTACAAAACTTAATAAGGAAGTTAACTCAATTTAAAACATGGGCAAAGGATATTAATAGTCATCTCATTGAAGGAGTGTGAATGACTATAATACATATGAAAAAAGTTTATCATGTTCAGTCTCACTTTTACCCAGGAAAATTTGTTTATTTATTTATTTATTTATTTTGTGAAATGAAGTCTTGCTCTGTCCCCAGGCTGGAGTGCACTGGTGCAATCTCAGCTCACTGCAATCTCTGCCTCCTGGGTTAAAGCAATTCTTTTGGGATTACAGATGCCTACCGCCACGCCTGGCTAATTTTTGTATTTTTGGTAGAGACAGGGTTTCACCATGTTGGCGAGGCTGGTCTTGAACTCCTGACCTCAAGTCATCCGCCTGCCTTGGCCTCCCAAAGTGCTGGGATTACAGGTGTGAGCCACTGCACCTGGCCAACCCAGGGAAATTTAAACCCCAACAATGAGTACAATTTTCATCCCTCAGATTGGCATATTTTTTTCTCACTATTTTTCTCTTATTAAAAAAAAGACTATATTCACATGTTAAAAAATCAAATCTACTAAAAGGTATGTAATAAAGCAACCCTCCCTCTTATTCTAAATGAACTCCAGGGCAGGGCAGCTATGATGGAGAATTTTCTTGGTTATCTTCCCAGAAATAGCTTCTATATATCAAGTATAGAGTGAACAAGTACACACATGTGTGTATACATCTGCATAGTCCACATATGTGTGTAGTATAGAGTGAACATATATGTGTGTGTATTAATAAGAGGCACATGTCATACTCATTCTGGACATGGTTTTTCATTTCCTATCAATCTACTTCATTGTATTTTAGAGCTATATAGTATCCTATACTTGATATGCACCTTTAATCAGGCTTTAGGCTGTTTCTGAACTGTTGCTAGTATAAACAATACTATGAAGATTATCCTGTGTGTTTGGGTATACCTGAAAGACAATTCTGAGATATGTAATTGCTGAATCAAAGAATTTGTACAATTCAGATTTTATGGATGTTACCAAATTGCCTTTCAAAGTGGCCACACTAGTTTCACTCCCTGTAACCATAGGTGTTGAAGGATATGCATCAAACCATTAACACCAATTGCCTTAGGGGTTGGGATGGGTAAGAAGTAGGTTTTAACTTTTTCTTTATACAACTCTGATTTGTTTTACTTTACCCATGAATTACTTTGTAATTATTAGTATATTTTGAAAAAGTAAATAACAGTATGAAGTTCAATGGACATGTATGAGAACAAGCCTCCAGTTAAGCTGACAGCTGGGTATAGAGAAAATAGCCCTATTTACATGCATTTTTTTGTTGTGAGCCTTTTTTGGAAGTTGAAAGCCCACAGATGAATGTAAATATGAAATATAGGAACGCCTGGCTAAAATGGAAACCCTAGACTTATCTTGGCTTACACAAGCCCCTAGAAAGGTGAAAGCCCATGATCTCTTTACCTCTGGGACTTTTTTTGTTTTTGCACTCCACTAAAAGATTGAAAAATGTTAGTGCCTCTTTGCAAATGCACACATGAACTCCTCTTGAAGAAGGTGATTTATCTGGGCCATTAACGTGAATGTGCCCCTGACCCTTTCTCATTCAGTGCAGGTTGTCCTTTAAAGATCTTTAAAAATGTTTGCCTCCATTTTCAAAAATTTTCTGTTCTTTTGCATTCCCTACTGGCAGCTCCTTTTCAAGATGGTGCTGCAGACTTCTGGAGGGCTGAGGTCCTGAAAGGGTGCAGCAGAGAAGGAGGGCATCGTTTATCAAGGGTTCTGTGTGTATTCCTGTCTCTACAGGCAAGAACTCTGTACTAGGGCCAACCAAGGAGGGCCCTACAACTGTGAATGAGGCCTGGGGCTTCAAGGAAAACAGGAAGTTCCTGTAAACTTCTTGGGAAGAAGAAAAAAGGAGTACCTGGGATTTTTGAGAGAAGATGGTAGGAACTAATGGGAAGACTGGATAGGGCTATGAGGAAGAGAATTAAAGATTGGTATGCTAAAGGATTTCAGAAAACAGCCACATAATAAGAATTTTTAAAAATATGTGAAAGTACTGAATAAATTATGAAACACTCTAAAATCCACATGAATAAACTTTTGCATTTTAGACTAATTTCTTTTTCTTAAGGAAAGTTTTTATATGTTTATCACTCTATTTGCATAAAAGAGCAAGGGGCGTGGGAAAGGAGGAGAGAGAGAGAAAGAGAAACAGAGAAAATACTTTTTCTCTCTATAGGAAAAAAGCCAAACTCTTCTTAACTTGACACACAAGCCATTTCACAATATCCTGACTTTACTGAATGCCAACCATTGTCAAACATAAAATATACTAAGAACGAAAATGTATATGAATTATTTTCTCCAAGAGCTCATTGTCTATCAGTGAGGATAGAATTAAAGCTAATGATTATGATATGTATGATAAGTATAACATTAGAAGCCACAAAAATAGCTCCAGAGAGGGGTGATTCATTCTATCTGTGGTGTCAGGACAGATTCCTCGAGGTGGTGCCATTTAAAAGAGGTTTTGCAAGAGGACCAGGAGGCAGACAGGGGAGAGGCTGAGAGAGCATTTCAGGCACATGCAAAGGCAGGGCAGTGTACAACTGCTTGATGTCTGCTGGGAGCAATGGAATTATACATCCTTCTTGGAGTTTAAAGTGGAAAGGAGGAGTAGAAGGAGACCAGCTGAAAAGAATGGGTAGGCATTCAATTATGGGGGTCTTGTAGGACATGCTTGGGAATTTAGGCTTTATATATAGGGGATGGGAAGCTTGCAAAGGGTTTTTGGTAAAGTTGAGACTTGCTCCTATTGTGTTCAGAAATATCACTTGGGCAGCAGTGTGGAGGAGGGATGGAATTGGTATGTGCTCTAATAGGGGCTTGTTGGCCCAGGTGAGGTTTAATGTAGGCTTATGAGGCAGTGACAGAGGGAATGGACATGAGATAACAAATTTAAGATATTTTTCAGAATAGACAGAATCTTCAGGACTTGGTGATTGTTGGGATAGGAGAATGGAGAAGTCTCCGGGGTTTCAGGTGCCATCTGCTGCCCAGTCTCTATATTTACCCTGTGCTCTAACCAGGCCCAACAATTTATGATTCTACAAGCACCCCTTTTCTCCTCAGGCTTCCAACATTGCAGGTACTGCTTTATTTATCCACAAGACTCATTCCTTCTTCCCCTGGTAAATTCCCAACCATCCTTCGAGTTGCTCATCAATGGTCACCTCCTCTTTGAATTCTTCACTGCTGCCTGCTGTGTCTACTCTCAATTTGTATTGATCACACATTATTATAATGATTTATGTAGCAAGATCTCCAGCCTGAGAGTCAGCTCTTTATACTCTGGGAGTCAGCTATGTCTGATAATCTTATGGGGCAGGCAATTCTTTCAGAAATGTATTTGTATAAGGGGCTGAGGACCATTCTGGGAGAAAACTCAACTTGAGGGAAGAAAAGCCAAGAATAACAAGTATGTTCTATAAGAAAGCCTTAGTTGTTACCAAACAGGGCAATTTGAGGACCACCTTATGTCAGTGTGCCATTATTAAGCTCTTAGCCCTCAACTCCACATTGATGCCTTTTGTACTTTTCTTTGTGATTCTGGGGCTGGGATTCTGCTCTGCTAATAGGAAGTACTAGAGGGAGACAGAAGGCAACAAGAGAGAGAAGAAACTTGCTCCATTCTGTTTGCTCTCTGTTCTGTGCCTAAATAATAGTGCTTCACCCAGGTATGCAGTTGGTTACCAGTCTTCCTCAGGTACCAGTGGCAGCTGGGTGGTACTTCAAAGGTCCAGTCTCAGCTTTGCAGGTCTCCACTCCAGGTACCTGGGTTGGAAAAATACCAACCTTTCTTCTTTGTTCCCCAGCCCTAGGGACAATGAATTCTTTCTGCAGTTACTTTCTTTGAATTATCTTGGTGTCCCCTTTTGCTTTTTTGTCCTCCAATATGTGCTCAATCAATTCCTATATTAAATTCTTTCTGTTAAAATAACTAATATGGCTTCTGTTTTTGGCCTAGACCCCGACTGCTACACTTACACTCAGATCCATGGACCTATAGCTGAATCCTATGGGAAGTAAGTTAAAGAGTGAAAGGTTTTTGGTTTTCTTTTTCCAAAAACAGTACTGTTTTGCATTTCTCCTAGAGAGCATGGCACAAAAATTAAGAGTCTCTCTATTACCACAGAATTTTCCCAAGATTCTCTTGCATAAAGATTCTCCTGCGGGACTTAGCAGAATCACCAAGAGTTAATACAGGGCGTAGTGCAGTGGTAACCAGCTGAGAAGATCAGAGCTGGAGTAAAGGAACATTTGGCTCATGGCCAGAACTGGTAAAGTAAATGAATAAAGCAGGTTAAGTCAGTGAAACAAGAGACAGAATTAGGTTGTTGATAAACTGGATACCATGTACCTTATCTACAAAGGACAATGACCACACAGTTCCAGTCTATTACTGCCATGTAGGAAAGTGGGGCCAGTATCTTCTACATTTTTAAGAAATCTCAAAATCTAAATTTTCAGGTGAAATTAGCTAGCAATGAAGTCTAATTAAAAAATATATAACTGGGCAGATTAAAGCCAGGCAAGTCAAACAATATTTTTTATCATTACAGATCATTGGCCACTATTTCTCAAATTTGTAGGAGCAAGTAAGACTTATTCATGAAACTTGTAGGAACCTTAAGAATACTTGATGATCTCGGGAAATATCTTTGCAGGGCACTTTGTTCCTGTTGTTGTAGACGTGGGTAATAGCTAGTGACACAGAGTTTATATTTATTTACATGTCTTCTTCATTTTTAGACTGTGAGCTCTCTAGAGGCAAGGATTTTATCTTATTTTAATATCTCTAGCTCCTGACATAATGCCTGGCATATAGTAGGTGTTCAACAAGTTTTAATGAATGGCTGAATGAATAAGTTAGTAATTAAGAAAGATAGATCCAATATCTACAAAGAACTTAAACAAATTTACAAGAAAAAAACAACCCCATCAAAAAGTGGGCAAAGGATATGAACAGACACTTCTCAAAAGAAGACATTTATGCAGCCAACAGACACATGACAAAATGCTCATCATCACTGGTCATCAGAGAAATGCAAATCAAAACCACAATGAGATGCCATCTTACACCAGTCAGAATGGCGACCATTGAAAAGTCAGGAAACAACAGGTGTTGGAGAGGATGTGGAAAATTAGGAATGCTTTTACACTGTTGATGGGAGTATAAACTAGTTCAACCATTGTGGAAGGCAGTGTGGTAATTCCTCAAGGATCTAGAACTAGAAATACCATTTGACCCAGCCATCCCATTACTGGATATATACCCAAAGGATTATAAATCGTGCTACTATAAAGACACATGCACACATATGTTTACTGCAGCACTATTCACAATAGCAAAAACTTGGAACCAACCCAAATGTCAATCAGTGATAGACTGGATTAAGAAAATGTGGCACATATACACCATGGAATACTATGCAGCCATAAAAAAGGATGAGTTCATGTCCTTTGCAGGGACATGGACGAAGCTGGAAACCATCATTCTCAGCAAACTATCACAAGGCTAGAAAACCAAACACCGCATGTTCTCACTCATAGGTGGAAACTGAACAATGAGAACACTTGGACACAGGGCAGGGGAACATCACACACCAGGGCCTGTCGTGGGGTGAGGGTCTGGGGGAGGGATAGCATTAGGCGAAACACCTAATGTAAATGATGAGTTAATGGGTGCAGCACACCAGCATGGCACATGTATACCTATGTAACAAACCTGCACGTTGTGCACATGTACTCTAGAACTTAAAATAAAAAAAGAAAAATAGTATGTTGTGTAAAACATGGCTTGAAAATTAGACCTGTGTCCTAAGTCCTATCTTTGCCATTAGTTGTGTGACTCTGAGAAATGAACTTACCTGAAATTAATTTTCTAATCAGTAAAATGGAGATATTGGCTGGGAGCGGTGGCTCATGCCTGTAATCCCAGCACTTTGGGAGGCCGAGGGGGGTGGATCATGAGGTCAGGAGTTCAAGACCAGCCTGGCCAACATGGTGAAAACCCCTCTCGACTAAAAATAGAAAAATTAGCAGGGCATGGTGGTATGTGCCTTTAAACCCAGCTACTCAGGAGGCTGAGGCAGGAGAATTGCTTGAACTGGGACCCAGGAGGTGGAGGTTGCAGTGAGCTGAGATTGCGCCACTGCACTCCAGCCTGGGCTACAGAGCGAGATTCCATCTCAGATAAAAAATGGAGATATTAATACCTACCTTCTAAGGTTTTCTGTTTTTATTATTTATTAAGAACCTTCATTCCAAGATTTTAAATTTTATTTATTCTCAATTTATTAAGATAATAAATGTGAAAGTGACTTTTGCAGGGGGATTAGCTAAGAATGGGAGTTGGGGAAGGGTTTATATTTTTTGTCCTCTTCAGTAGTTTGCTCTATATCTGTAGGCGAACTGGTACCAAACCTCAGTCTAAGGTATCTCAATTCAGGGATACTTCACCTGTACATGCTGACAGCCAATAGGCAAGTATTGAAGAGAATTCTATTATTTTATCATTAACATTGAATGCATTTTTCTCAGAATGACTCTGCTGTGCTGAACATTCACCCATCATTCAATGAGGAAAACCTTAAACATTGTTCACATTTGAGTGGCTCAGATCTTTTCAAGTATTTATTTACAAGATTTATTTTTGATTAATTTTCCTTTTCTGAAACACCTAAGGTTATGATTTGAACAAATACTTTGAAATATACTGTTTGGATTTCTTCCCAGAAGTCGCTTACTTTCCCTATTTTCAAATATTTGAAGTAATGAAGCTAGTGCTTTCATGTAATGCCAGTATTTAATGCACTTGAGGTGTTTATGTGATGGGATGGGCTCTGGATACCACCAGACAGAAAGCACCTCTTCACTATTAACTTCTTGTTGCCTCCATCCAAGACCTCCATAGCTCCTCTATTAAATATCATGTCCCTAAGGTCTCTCTCTCTTTCTCTTATTTCTCCCTGGTGCCTCTCCTTGGCTGTCACCCTTCAGCCAAATGTGAGTGTGGTCAGTCGACAAGAGAACAAAGGCTACTTTACTTCATTGTGTGCAGATCCTGGGAAGACAAACTTCATAGTTAGACGGATCATAGGTGCACCTGTCTGTTATTCAATTAATTCACTTTGACCTGACTTTGTATATGTGTTAAGCTTATTAAAAGTTACCCTATGTTTTACTTCCAAGTCTTTTACTTTGCTTCTCTGCCACCTTCTACTTCTATCCTTGAATCCAAACTAGGATTCAAGAACTCTTATTTTCTTTTTAAAAAATTTTATTTTATTTTATTTTAAGTTCTGGGATGCATGTGCAAGATGTGCATGTTTGTGACGTAGGTAAACGTGCTGTGGTGATTTGCCACACCTATCAACTCATCACCTGGATATTAATCCCTGCATGCCTTAGCTGTTTGTCCTGATGCTCTCCCTCTCTGTGCCCCCCTGACACGCCCCAATATGTGTTGTTCTCCTCCCTGTGTTCACGTGTTCTCACTAGAACTCTCACTTTCTTAACTTTCCTAGACACTAGGAAAGCAGACCTTTAATATCCTAGGCACCATCATTCGGTGGGATTTTCAGCTGGGAAGTGCAATTCTTGTAACCACTTGACATACAGTTGGTCTTCGTTCCTCAACTCTCTTGAACTGGAAATTTTTCCTAGTGAACTCTGCTTCTTGTGACTCAACAATATCCTCTTCTCTCAGTTGAGAAAATTAATTTATGGGTCTGGAGAACTTCTCTCCTGGTGTGCAATCTTTTCCTAGATGGTCTTGTCTGGCCAATTAATGCCATAAATTTACTGATTTCAGCCCAGCAAACATTTATTATATATTGGTATAGCCAGGCTCTGTGCTAGGTACTGGGGCTACAGAGTTTATTTAAAGCTAGATGTTGTCATCAAACAGTTCACAGACTCAATGGGGAGACAACCAGGAAAATGGATGTGAACAATCCACTGAAGTAGATGCTGCAGAAGGGATAATTCTCCTTGTCTGGAATAGAAGAAATGGAAGTTAAGAACTTTTCGGAAAAACAAAAAAAGGATAGTTTAGTTTTGAAGGGTAGTATTACATAGCAGAAGGAAGAGAAGGAAGACAGGAAGGAAAGAAGGAAGAATAGTTTTTGAAGGATTTTTAGCAGGAGAATGATATAATTTGATTAGCCAGGTGTGGTGATGCACGCTTATAGTCCCAGCTACTCCAGAGGCTGAGATGGGAAAATTGCTTGAGCCCAGGGAGTTGAGGCTGCAGTGAGCCATGGTTGCACCACTGCACTCCAGCCTGGGTGACAGAGCAAGACCCTGTCTCAGAAAAAAAAAAAAAAAATTAGGAATAAAAAGGGGCAGAAAGATCAAATCAATATATATAATTCAATATTCTAAATCATTTCTGAAAGATTCTCCCCGGGACCTGAAAGATTAAGAGAATGAATAACTCGTCCCTTCTCAGGCCCACTCCAAAGGCACAGGACCACTTGGCGCCAGCAGGGTGCTCAGCAAGACAGCAGAAGCAGGAAGAGAGCAGGCCGGAAGCCAGGTACCCCCTTAAGACGAAGAGGCAGTCCAGGTACCACGTAGCAGTTACGTCAGACTGAGACACTTCCTGTTTACAGAAGATCTATAAAGCCCCTGCCCCATCCTCATTTGGTGCTGATGCCATTTTAGGCCTCAGCTCGCGTGCACCCAGGTACTCATTAAAAACAGCACGTTGCTCCACACGGCCTTGAGTTGTTTGCTGGCGTACTCTCAGGGTTCCAACCGATACAAGAGCCTTGCAGTCTCTATAATCAGTTTTCTGATTATTGATGAGTCAACAAGGGTAACACAGTTATAGATGACCAGGGTACTGAAGTATATTCTAGGGTGGACCTCAGGTTTAGGAGCCTGGAGCCTAATGGTAATGCTTTATATCTCCAGGCAGCATTTTTCTGCTTTAGTCAAGTTTACTTTTAATGTTTTGACATAGCCAGGGAACATGCATTCTCCAACTTGCTGGAAGAGTAAAGTGAGTAGGAAGAAGGAGGGTACCCTTCCAAATTCCGATAGCATCAAGTTGATTCTCAAATTTATGTAGAAATGCAGAGGGTCTAGAAAAGCCAATACAATTTGGAATAATAAAAAGCAAAGTAGATGACTTATATGATCTAAATTTAAGAATATAAAGCTACAGGAAGCAGGATAGTGATTATTGTCATAAAAATAAACATATAGATTAATGGAATAGTGGAGAGCACAGAAAAAGAGCCACACATTATAGCTCATTGATTTTTTAAAAAGTTTTATTTTAAGTTCTGGGATACATGTGCAGGATGTGCAGGTTTGTTACGTAGGTAAACTTGTACCATGGTGGTTTGCTGTACCTATCAACCCACCACCTAGGTTTTAAGTCCAGCATACATTAGCTATTTATCCTGATGCTCTTCCTCCCCCAACAGGCCCCAGTGTGTGTTGTTCCCCTCCCTGTGTCCATGTGTTCTTATTGTTAAGCTCCCATTTGTAAGTGAGAACATGAGGTGTTTGGGTTTCTGTTCCTGTGTTAGTTTGCTGAGGATAATGTCTTCCAGCTCCAACCATGTCCCTGCAAAGGACATGATCTCATTTCTTTTTATGACTGCATAGTATCTCATTCACTTTTGAGAAGGGGGTCAAGGCAATTCAATGGAGCAGAGGGTAGTCTTTTTAACAAATGGCGCTGAAGCAGCTGGTTATTCATATGGAATAAAATACATTTCAGCCCTTATATCACATCACATATTAGCTTGAAATTACCTTGAAATAGATCACTTAAATTTACAAGCTAAATATATAAACGTTCAGAAGAAAACAGAAAATCTTAAGATGTTGAGGTAAGGAAAGACTTATTAAATAGGACACATGAAGTACCAACCTGTGATAGTTAATTTTATGTGACCTCTTGGCTGGGCCACAGTGCTGATATTCGGTCAAAGATTATTCTGGATGTTTCTGTGAAGGTGTTTTTTGGAGAAGATTGACTTATCAATTAATGAACTTTGATTTACCCTCCATAATGTGAGTGGGCCCAATTAAATTAGTTAAAGGACTGAATAGAACAAAAGACTGACCTTTCCTGGGCAAGAGAGAATTCTGCCGCCAGAGGTGCACTTGAATTGCAACTCTACCTTGAGTCTCCTGTCTACTAGCCCACCCATAAGATTTGAGACTCATCAAGCCTCCACAGTCATGTGAACCAATTCTTTAAAATTCCTCTCTCTTTTTCTCTCTCTATCCTCCAACCCCATCCCCCAAAACACACATCCAGTTGCTTCTATTTCTTTGGAGAACCCTAATAGAAATGCACGAAAGAAAAATGTATACATTAAACTTCATTAAAATTAAAAACATTTGCTTATCAAGATTCCATGAAGAAAACGAAAGCTGTGCCACAGACTAGCAGAAATGATCTGGGGTGTGTGTGTGTAGAAAAAAGGACTTGTGACCAGGCATGGTAGTTCATGCCTGTAATCCCAGCACTTTGGAAGGCCAAGGTGGGCAGATCACTTGAGCCCAGGAGTTCCAGACCAGCCTGGGCAACATGGTGAAACCCCATCTCTACAAAAAATACAAAACAAACAAACAAAAACCCTGACTGGGTGTGTTGGCACACTGCTGTAGTCCTATCTACTCAGAAGACTTAGCTGGGAGGATCAGTTGAGCCCGGGAGGTGGAGCTGCAGTCAGCCGTGATTGGACCACTGCACTCCAGCCAGAGTGACAGTGATCCTGTCTCAAAAAAACAAAACAAAAAAATCAAAACTTGTATTCACAATACATAAAGAATCTTACAACTCCATAAGAAGAAGGCAACTGAACAGGCACTTTACAAAAGAAGATACATGAATGACCAGTAAGCGCATAAAAAGTTGATTTGTACAGAAAGTGGGCATTTTAAAGGAAAGCGAGGGAGTAGCGAGTGGGGAATGGTGGGAGGTCTGGCAGAGCCAGGGAAGTAGAAATTTACAAAAAGCAAGATGAGAGCAGGGTAATTAACATGACCGGGCCATCTTAGTTTGTTAATTGGTTCTTATTCAGAGGAGAAACGAAGTTCTTCTATCTTTATGACAGTAGGTAGTGGTGTAAATTAGAACAAGGTGCCCACCTAAGTTAGACCCTTATCTTCCCACAGGAATTGGAAGCAAAAACCAAGAGTTTCAAACAGATGGCTCTCAGCTCCCTGAGAAAAACTGTTTTAGGTGGTGGATTTATGTCTCAAAATTCAGAGAAAAGATTTAAAATTGCAAACTTTCTAAAGTAACTGCTATACAACATAGATATGTATTGAAACTTCAAATTGTACTCCATAAATATGTACAATTTAAATGTGTCAATTAAAAAAAATTTTTAAAAATAAAGTTACTGCTCCAAGGGACCTGTCTGCCAGGTTTTGGCTGAAACAAATACTAAACTCTCCTGGCAGCACTGAGCTTTCTCAGGCAGGCACTTCAAGGAAGGCTGAGGTCGTTCTAGGGATGCAACCTTTTGCTGCTAGAAATGATGCTAGTGTTTGTTCAAGTCTCTTAGTGTGAGGGACTGGACAAAGTCATTCATGCTGAGAGTCTGCAGTTTTTACAGGCCAAGCTTCAGGCCTTGTCAAGAAGAGGACTCAGAAGAACCCAACTAGAGGTTAGTCAAGGGGAGAGTCTTTGTCACTAATCATCAGGAAAATGCAAATTACCACTACAAATTAGCACTAAGGTGTCATTACACATGGAGAAGTGCTAAAAATATGACAGTGACAAGTGTTAACATTTGAGGATTGCTGTAGGGAATGTAGTGGTACAAATACTTGGGAAAACAGTTTGGCAGTTTCTGCACAATTAAGCAATAGTTACCATACTACTAAGAAATTTTGCTTGTGCATGTTTATTCAGGAAAACTGTCCATCAAAAAGTGAATGGATAAATGGACTTGGTATATCCATACAATGGAATGCTACTCAGCAATTAAAAAAAGAAACTACAAATAAATGCCGCAAATAGATGAATATCAAAATCATGCTGAGTAAAAGAAACCAGACAAAAAGTACACAGACTACAATTTCATTTATATAAAATTCTATAAATTCAAACTAACCTATGATGGCAGAAAGCAGGTCAGTAGTTGTCTGGGGACAGAGGTGGAGGGAAAGATGAATTTCAAAGAAGCATGAAAAAACTTTCGGAGGTGATAGAAGTGTTTATACCTTGATTGAGATAATAGCTTCCTGGGAAAACTCATCCAATCTTATACTTTATGTGCAATTGATTGCATGTAAGTATACTCCAATAAAGTATTGAAAATAAAATTTCAAATATTCATTAATACAAGCATTTATTTAACACCTTAATTGAAATTGAAGAAACAGGAAACCTATTTTGAAGTTTACCTTGGGTTTACTTTTAATTGTGGTATCTCAAACTTTTTCTGTAAAAAGCCAGGTAGTACATATTTTTGGCAAGTCATGTACAGTTTCTATAGCATATTTCTTTCTCTGTCTTTTTTTTAATGACACAAAAAATGTGAAGATCATTTATAGCTTGTGGGCCATACAAAACAGGCTGCAGGCCAGATTTATTTAGGCCCAAGTGGGCCAACTTGACCTTCATTTTTTAACAATCCATTTTATTTTATTATTGAATTTTCAAAATAGACTTACTTTCATGATCTTGTTTGATGAATGATAATACATTTGGAAGGCTGGGCGAGCAGATGGTTCTTCATCTTAGCACAAGCCAGAAACTGACTACCAGGGAGCTTAAGTGGATTGCTAGACAGTCAATTAGTGCCATAGAACTTTATCTGTAATATTCCATGTTTTGGAGGATCTAACAATTTGGGAAGGGAATTAAGAAAATATAGCCAGAACCTGGCCTCGGTGTGCTTAAAATTGAATTGTCACCTCAGAACTTTATCATTCATATCATTAAATAATCCAAGCTTCCCTTCTTCTCTAGGAAATGCATTTTACTCGTTAAAAGAATTTGTAGACAAGCAAAGTTTATAGCTGTTTCTTATATTACATCTTGATGGTATTTGAACTGTAGGAAACCTGCTTATAGCATTCCTTTGCAATAGCTATGTCACCAGAACAGTTTTTTCAATGTGAAATTCCATAGTACATGAATGGCAGGTTTGGGATTAACATTTATTATTTTTCTTCAGTAAAAGAAGAACACAATCATACAAAATAACTTCCCTTACAAAAATGTGGACACCATCTTTAATTCTTTAGATGATGGATCACCTTGATTTTGGTGATAACTTTGCAGGGGTGTGTGTGTGTGTTCAAATTAAAATTGTGTACATGAAGTAAGTGGTTTTTGGATCTCCATTATAGCTCAATAAAATTGTTTTTTAAAAAAGAAATAGAACTTTCCAAAATCACTTGCAAAGAGGGAGGTATATATTTACATAGTAGAGTTTTACTTAGTATAAAATATGAAGAAAATAATTAAACTTAACTAAATATTTCCATTTAATAATTCATAAAATAATAAAATTAGTAATACACAGTATTTTAAAATCTATATGTATAAACATACATATATGTTTATATATCACATGTATCTCAAATGTTTATATATTACATATGTCTCAAGGTAAAGAAACAAGTATCAAACTTTTTTTCACCCAGAGAATTAAGAAAACAAAACAAAACCTCCTGAAAAAAACCCAATTCTTTACAATTAGTGAACAATGGAATCAAATCTCATCTTCTTAATTAGAAAATTGGAAAAGAATAGAAATGTTTGGGTAAAACAGCATTTTTCATCCTGGAAAATTTTATTTATGAATAATTAAGAAAATGTTTAGAAAGTTACATGAGAAACTACATACTCTCAATAAAATGAATTATTAGATGTCCTTACATGAAAACTCAGTGTAATTTTCTAAAGATTTCTTGTTGATTATCTTAGATTAAAATATGAAAATCAAAATCACATGTTAGAAGAATGATGAGTTACATTATTATTATTAGTTTTTGCTGCTTTCTTGGTGCAATATACTTGGGCATGTACATAGACCAGGGATAATTTATCTAGTTTATACAAAATAGTGATTTCCCATATGATTTTACCCAGTTTCTGCAGGAACTCATTTTGAACTAACTGCAGTGGTTAATAAATCATTAGAGAGAATTCACTTTGGGATAGGAGGAATTAATACTCAAGATTTCCAGACCCATTCCCTCAAAGCCCTGTCTATTAATCAAATGACTAACATTTCTAAAGGCAGAAATAGGCACCATACGTACTTTTGCAGGATATAGAAATTGTATTAAGCATTGTGCTTGGACGCATAATGATGTCTTTTCAAATGAGTTTGCACTTCTCTCTGACTCACAGGGTAATTTGATGTAGAGATTGAGTTAAACAGTTGTGGACTTCTTTGAGGCCATTTATTTCTGAAGAATGCAAAATTAAGATGACAAACACTGGAAAAATGTGAAAGAAATTTCTAAACTTCAGTGTTATTGGGAACAGACAGAAGGGAAAACGTATTGCAGGATATTTATTCAGGGAATGCATTGAATAATCTTGTATTCTTATAATCCTTCCTTTCAAAGCATACATTTTAGAGTTTTCTTGGGGAATCAGCCCTTCAAAATGCATTAATGGATCCATCCTACACTATGGAAAATTAGTGTAGAGCAGGCCAGGTACTCCTTTCTTGATAAGGGTTGATTTGAACTTCTCTCAGAATTTGGTTAGTCCTAGGAAAATTTGTAACAAAGACATTCTTGTGATAATTCTGATATCTCTCGTGTGTTGGGCCACACACTATGGAGCTGCTAGCAGAATCATAGTCGTAAATGTACAGACTGCATTGTATAAATGTGCACATATATAAATGTGTCATCCTAACATCTGGAAAACTACTGCAGATGTCAGCTGCCACCCTCAGTGCTCTGGACACTCTGAGACCCAGCTCTGGTTGTTTTTGCTTCACTTTTGCTCCACGTGGGAGCTCCAGCTTCTGGTGGCAGCAAGCTAAGTTTCCAGCCTCTCAGTATGGCATGTTAGGTGGATGGTCTGTGCTGCTGAATTTGCTTCTTGAGGCAGAGGCTACCAAGGCTGCAGGGACAGTCATTAGCGCATAAGGAGGCTGTCCCTTCCTACCAGCTGGTCTTATGTTACTGTGGCTTGGTGCCTCTGGAAAAGAGATTTATTAGGCAGCCAATGTTACTAGTAATTTTTCAAGGTATTCAGATAGCAAGATATCTTAACAGAGTACACACATACTTCTACATACCTCATATTCACACACACACACACACACAAATTAGAGACAGATAAATCTTTCCCATCAATCGTAATGACAGAAACTTTATAGATGCTAAACAAATACTAGGTTATAAAGGCAGAGTTGATTATTCGCCATAGTTTTAATTAGGCAGGAGAAGAGAGAGCTGTTGAGTCGAGTTTTAATGCAAGCATTATGTCTACAAGTATAAAAAACAAAAACAACAAATACAAAAAGCTTGAAAGAAATACCCTCAAGCTTGATTTCCAACTGAATAAATTGATAGCTAATTTTAGCAGATGCACTAATAATCCATGATTCTAAGTCAGCATACAAATTTCTGTATCCCAATTTTTCTGCAAGAATCCTGCAGACAACTGAACCAAAGAGCCTTCAATGGGAAGCTTATAACCTTGTCATTCAGGATCATCAAACTGGTCAGAAGAGTGAACAGCACGAACATATTTATACTTTTGACTCAAATCTTATTTATTTATTTGCAACTTAAAATATTGCCATTGTATTTCCCATCCATCCATACGACTGTCAAGTCTTCTGAATTTTTCTAAAAAAGAATAATGCTGCGTAAGAAAGAATAATGATATGAAACAAATTCTAAGATAGCCTTGACAAATACTGGAACAAACTTCCCTCCAGGACATACATACTTCCCAGTGCCTGACTAGTGGATGATTATTTTTTAAAATAACACAGAAAACAGCATAGCCATTGGCAGTAATGACAAAAGTCTCTAAAGGCCGCGATGGGGCACACATAAAATGGACTGTGTTTACCCACATATTTCTGAGACTAGATGTGTGGAGTTTTTTTCCTACCACCAACCAGGACTCCAACTCTCTGGATACTAACTAGGTGTCCTACAACTCCCTTCAATTCGGACCCTAGCTACCTGGGATTATGCAGATCCCACAGGTTAAAGGGCTCAGTCCCAGAGGATTGCCCACACTTCAGATGCCAATCTTAAGTCCTAGGTCTCCCATACTTCTGAGTCACAGGCTATAAATCAAAGTTCTCCATGACACCCCCCCTTCTCAGGTTCAATAATTTGCTACAACAGTGGCTCATAGAAGTCAGAAAAACAGTTTACTTATAAAGGATGCAACTCAGGAACACCTGAGTGGAAGACATGCATAGGGCAAGATATGAGGGTGGGGTGCAGAGCTTCCATGCCCTCTCTGGCATACTACTTTCCAACCCAGAAGCTCCCTGCACCCCATCATTTCGGGGTACTTATGGAGGTTGCTATTACGTAGGCATGATTGATTAAATCATTAGCAATTAATGTTTGACTCCGTCTCCAGCCCCTCTCTCATCCCCTGGAGGTGGGGGAGCGGAGTTGATAGTTCCAATCCATCAATCACATGATTGATTCCTTTGGCAACAGCCTCCACCCCGAAGCTGTCTAGGGGCTCACCAAGAGTCACTTTGCTAACATAAACTCAGGTATGATTGAAGGACACTTATTATGAATAGCAAATGATGCTCTTCTTGCCCCCATCATTTAGGAAATGCCAAGGGTTTTGGAAGGTGTGTGCCAGGAACCCCGGATAAAGATCTAATATACATTTCTTTTCTCCTCTCTCCTCTCCTCTCCTCTCCTCTGCTCTCCTCTCCTCTCCTCTCCTCTCCTCTCCTCTTCCTCCCTCCCTCCCTCCCTCCCTTCCTTCCTTCCTTCCTTCCTTCCTTGCTTCCTTCCTTGCTTCCTTCCTTCCTTCCTTCCTTTCTTCCTCTCTTTCTCTCTTTCTCTCTTTCTCTCCTTGCTTTGTCATCTAAGCTGGAGTGTAGTGGTGCAATCTCCGCTCACTGAAACCTCTGCCTCCCAGGCTCAAACAATCCTTTTATTTTAGCCTCTCGAGTAGCTGGGACCACCAGTGCGTGCCACCATGCCTGGCTAGTTTTTATATTTTTGGTAGAGGCAGGGTCTCATCATGATGCTCAAGCTTGTCTCGAGCTCTTGAGCTCAAGCAATCTGACTGCCTTGGCCTCCCAAAGTGCTGGGATTATAGGCGTGAGCCACCGTGCCTGGCCTACATTTCTTATTATGTACAGTATTGCGCATGTCATCCCCTGGAAACGTCAGGTTCAAAATTTCTGCCACCACTTAAGATTAAAGCATGTGGAGGGTTCTCCAAGGTTTCCATCTTTATTTTTTTTTTTAAGTCAGGTATACTTTACTCATTCATCCAGTTCAAAGTACAAGTGAAGTTTTCTATAGGGTGTGGGAGATTTAATATATAATCACATGTAGTTATACTAAGTTCCATTATGATGAGTTCTAATTGCTTCCTATTGCACTAGTCATTGCGGTTTTTCCGTTAAAAGTAATGGCAAAAACTGCAATTAATTTTGCACCAAACTAATATTTACAACCACATCAGCTTGGCTCATGGGATCCTCCAGGATCTGCCTGGCATCCACCTTTCCAGCCTCAACTCCTGCTCAGCTTTCTTTCTGTTAATGGAAACTAAGCTTGTTCTCACCCTGGGCTTTTATTCTTTCTCTTTACCCTGATCTTTATGTGGCTGGCTTCTTTTTCATCATTCCATTCTCAGCTCAAAAGTTGCTGGCCATTATAACTGAAAAGGCCTTCCTGTTACCTTGTGTCAAATCACCCAATTTTATTTCTTCATAGCATTTTTCATTTTCTAAAATTATTAATTAATTCATTAATTACTAAAAAACTTATTAATATCCTTCTCCAACTGTCCTTCCTGAACATCTTGAATAGAAGCTTCCTAATGGCAGGTACTTTTCTGTCTTGTCACTGTTTACCCCAGCGCTTAAATCAGTGCCTGATGAGCAGAGAAAGTAGAATTGAGGGAGCGGAGACGCTTCATTCAGGGAATGTGGATTGAGGGAGCGGAGACAATTCATTCTGGGAATGTGGCCAACTTGTAAAGCATTAAATGATCTTAGAGACACTTCCATCACCGTTTTCTCCGTCTATGCCTCCTTCCTATAGATCCTGGATCAGCTAGGGTAACACTGCCAGGTGTATCCTATTCTCAGTGGCTTGATACAAGGCAAGTCTGTTTCTTGCTCGTGTCATGGTGCGATGTGATTTGCTGATGGGTGGGCTCCCGTGTGCTCATTTAGGGACCTAGATTCCTTTCAGCTTGTGACTTTCTCTGAATTTGGTGCTCTCTTCATTCAGTTAGCAGATGCGGAAGGAGACTATGGAGAAGACATGGGTACACTTCAACGATTTCATCCATGAAGTGGTGCCTGTCATCTCACTCTCATTCCGTTAGCCAACTTCAGCCGCACGGGCTGCTTGCAACTGCCATGGAGACTGGGGAAAGCACTCTAGCTGTGAGCCCAGGTGAAAAGGAAATGGGATTTGATGAACAGAGAATCATCCTCCAGGAAAGACTGCCCTCTTTCCCTCACTTGAGCTATGGCCCAAACTCGTCTTAAGAAATCAGAATTTTTCTTTGAGGGCCATTTCTGGTTGTAGGCTCTGATTCAATTCACTGACTTTCCTCAGAAATGCTCCACCAGCCCCCTGAAATCCTATTTTCTTTCATTTTCTGTAAGCCAGACAATGCTCCTTGCTGCACTTATTAAACGTTAATTTTAGGGTCTCTGAGCCTCTGATATTGATTCCCTTAGTCTTGGTCCACTTCTCCTTATTCAAAGATTCATCTAATAGCTTGTGCCTTCGATCTGTATTTTCTCATCTCCCTAACTCATCATATCCATGTCTGCATTAGCTTTGCACAGTGCTGTCACTCCTCTAATCCTCGGCACCAGTTTGTCTGCATTTAGCTCTCTCTAGTCTCTTTGCAGTATCTCCATTGGGGGATGTTCCATTAACTGCCACTCCCATTTTCCTTGGGAAGTCTAGACAATATAACTCTCTTTCACATTGAAGTGTCACCTTTATGACAATTGATCAGCACACTTTTGGAAATTCCCCACAGCCATTCATCAGAGCCTACTCTCATCATAGCCACATAGTAAAATTATGAAAGGAAAAGAGCATGTGCCTGGGAATTAAATAGATCTGTATTTAAATTCATATTCTCATTTATTAACTGAATCCTCCCATGGAGATGGTGGTAATACTTACTGCATAGGTTTATTGTAAGGATTAATGACAGTAACAGAGTGCTTGTTATTATAATTACAGCACTCTGGCAGATAGTAGTTTCTCAAAAACTATTGATGGGTGACCCCACTACTCTCATATATTATTCTTATTATTCTTATTCATAAATGGGAGTTCTGGAATAGATAATACAATGTCTGGCAAAATGAAACGATGTTCTAATTTGACTTTATAATGGCAGGTAGCCTCTGAATGAGAATTTTGCTTTGCAGAATGTGGAGTGGACACTCAGGAATTGGTTCGTTAAGCTAGCATTCAGACAGTAGTAGACTAGAAGAAATCAGGGCCACCACATAGGGCTGCAGTCTGTGTACTGCACAACTTTAAAGGGGTGCCCTTCTTAGAGCTAGTAAGTGAATGACACCTCTGAGAGCTATTCAATGGACAGCCCTGGGGAAACTGATTAGACTTGGTTGAAATAACTTCCTTGGTTTCCTTCATCACAGTTCAGAGAAATAAGGTTTCCCAGCTATATGCTTTACATGACTCAAGCTCCATTTAAATTATTTTTGTTCAGGTTAAAAAAAAATATGACATATGATACTAACAGAGGATCAGAAAGTCACAATTTAAATGTTCAAATAATTGTAAACATTATTTAACTAAATTTAATTATTTCTCAAACTTGGTAGATTAGGCTGCATGTTAATACAAACTCACTGTCAAGAGAAAATGAAAATAAGAGCATTTTATTTCTTGATAATTGTTAGATACTTGATATTCTTTGAAAACAATGCATAGAATGATGATTGATAGGCATTATCTGGTTCAATAAACAAAATGTATTTTTCTCCTCTTACTGCCCATTCTAACATACTCAGATCAAGGCTTCCCTATAGCACAGATATAATTTCCTAAACCTGCTTAGACAAGTACCAGAAGGGAACATGTTTCAGATTTATAGATATTAGTGTGCTGTAAGTACCATGGAAAAAGGCAATGTGTTACTTGAAATTATAAATTCTCACCAGAATTACTGGTGTGCTTTTATATAGTTGCTGCCCTGATACCATACGGTTGTGAATGTTTTACAGATTTTTTATGTAGTCCAAAGAAAACACATTACAACAATTCCCTCCTGCACTGTCAATTAGGTGAGCAGATGTGACTGCTAAGAGGCGGGCTCTTTGGGGAGCCATTGCTGGGTTACTGAAATGAAAATTGCACTGGTTGTTAGGGGTTCCCAGTCCAAACTCCCTAATTACATTTACCAAAGCAAATCGTTTTAAAACAATGGCTGCTGCTTTACTGGTAAAGATCTAGAAGATATTATCTAACAATCCATTAAGGATGAAGGCAAAATGATCAAATGTCAGTTACTATGATTTTTATACTTCTTTAAAGGTGTCAAGGTTCTTTGGAGGTGCTCCTATTTTAATTTTCTTAGTTCGGTGAAAATGAACTTGCCCCCACTGAGGTTGACCTAGCTATTTGGCTCATCCTCTGACATTTTTATAGGCCCCATGTGTCTGACTCTTTCAGATTCAATTTAAGTGGAGAAGAAATAAAATAACTTGAAAATGGTCTTGTTAGCTTCATATTCTATCAAATTAATAAAAGGTCTTGTCCCTGTGTGCAGCCCTCCCATCGGCTGTCCCCACATTTTTATTAGGAATGAGAATTTCTTTGTCTGGCTTGGATTTGTGTGTGTACTGACCAGGCCAAGCTCTCTTCATTTGCTAAATAGAAACTTAATGCACACAAAATTAATGACAAATCTGATTATGGTGATTTGCATAAATTAGAAGACTTTTTATTAATTTCTGAGGGCTTATCTCTACAAGAGAGGACATATAAATTTGGACGCTAATTAAGCCAAGATTACCTTTGTTAATGAATATAAGCATTCATTAAGCTTTCTAATGAAAAGAGGGGTGTACGCTGGTAAGGGAAGGCACTGTACTGTAGGCTCCAGCAGAAATAATAAAGTTGTGCTATGATATTTTATAACACCAAGGTGGCCCACTTGTATTAAGAATATTCTTGTTAGTTTGGAATTTTTTCACAACAAATAAAACAAAAAAAACAGTTGTACACCTATTTCCTTTGAAGGAAGAGGAATTTGAAAGGAAAAGAATGTCTTCTGTTCCTGGTAAAAAATTAGAATGAATAATCTATCTCAAGGATAAATCAATCTGCATTCTTTTTTTTTTTTTTTTTTTTTTTTTTTTTTTTTTTTTTTGAGACGGAGTCTTGCTCTGTCGCCCAGGCTGGAGTGCAGTGGCCAGATCTCGGCTCACTGCAAGCTCCGCCTCCCGGGTTCACGCCATTCTCCTGCCTCAGCCTCCCGAGTAGCTGGGACTACAGGCACCCGCCACCTCGCCCGGCTAGTTTTTTGTATTTTTTAGTAGAGACGGGGTTTCACCGTGTTAGCCAGGATGGTCTCGATCTCCTGACCTCGTGATCCACCCGTCTCCGCCTCCCAATCTGCATTCTTAATTGGCTCCAGATTACAGTGATCTTGTTCTTCAAATGATCTTAATTTTAGGTCCACGTTCTTCTCTGTTTCTTCTACGTTAATGGTTTCTCAACTGTATTCGCTGTCTGCATTTTATTGATGCTAAAAAGAGATGTGGAAAACTGGGAAAAGGTCGAAAGCAGAGTTCCTCAAGAAACTTATGGAGTGTAAAAGACAAGGCAGGGTCAACCCTGAACAGGATTTTGAAAAAGGTAAAATGTTCTTCTAGAATTTAATCTCTTGTTTCTATTCTTTCCTTTTATTCTTTTTTTTTTTTTTCTTTTGAGAAGGAGTTTTGCTCTGTTGCCCAGGCTGTAGTGCAATGGCAGGATGTCAGCTCACTGTAACCTCTGCCTCCTGGGCTCAAGTGATACTCCTGCCTCAGCCTCCCCAGTAGCCAGGATTACAAGCACGCAACACCATGCCCGGCTAATTTTCGTCGTTTTAGTAGAGACGGGGTTTCACCATGTTGGCCAGGCTGGTCTCAAACTTGTGACCTCAGGTGATCTGCCCGCCTTGGCCTCCCAAGTGCTGGGATTACAGGTGTGAGCCGCTGCGCCTGACCTTTCCTTTTATTCTTTAGCTTTTTTAACATGCCCGCACATTTATTCTTCTTTCTATGTTTTTCTTTTACCGTCTTCCTAAGGTGTCTCATGCTTATCCTCTCTAAGTTCTCAGTGTGGGCTTACTTTAACTAGGAGTCATTCTATACTCTGAGCCTGTCCCTGTCTTCTTCCATTCATCAAACCTAGTTGTTCTGTGACCCAGGGTTTGCTCAGGACCTTGTTGGGTGACAGGTTAAACGGATGAACAGAATCAGAGCAAATGTTCATGGCCAGAAGGAAGTTTGAATGAATTACTTCCCTGAAAGTAGAAACAACATGTCACACTGTAAAGCACACAGGCTTAAGACTCATGTTCAATTCCTGCCTGCACTTTCAAGATATCGTGACTTTAGACAAGTCATTTAAGTTTTCCCCTTCCTTCCTTCCTCCCTCCATCCCTCCCTTTTCTCCTTCTCTCCCCTCGTTTCCTCTTCCTTCCTTCTTTCTTTCTTTTCTTTTTTTTTTTTTTGAGACAGAGTCTCACTCTGTCACACAGGCTGGAGTGCAGTGGTGAGATTTCAGCTCACTGCAATCTCTGCCTCCCTAGACAAGTGATTCTCATGCCTCAGCCTCCTGAGTAGCTGAGACCACAGGCGCATGCCGCCACATCTGGCTAGAGACAGGATTTAGCCATGTTGGCCAGGCTGGTCTCGAACTCCTGGCCTCAAGTGATCCTCCCACCTTGGCCTCCCAAAATGTTGGGATTACGGTTGTGAGCCACCACCCCCAGCCTCATTTAAGTTTTTTAAGTTTCAGTTTCCACATCCATAAAATGGGGCTAATTGAGGGATTCAAATGAGACCAAATAATAGCTGATATTTGAGTGCTTGCTATATGCTAGTCGCTGTTCTAAAGGCTTTACATCTATTAATGCAGCATCGCATTGCCTACCCAGAACTATGAGCATTACTATGCCCATTTTATAGAGGAAAAGAAAAAAACCACAGAGAGGTGTTAGGTAATATAAGCCATCTTGTTTCTTGCCTGGATTATTGCGATAGATTCCCAACTGGTCTTTCTGTTTCCATCTTCTGTTTCTTCGATGTATTCTTAACACAACAGGCAGAATAATCCTGCTGAAACTTAAGTCAGATCTTGTCACTACTCTACTCAAAATCTTTCCACCTTATCCAGAGTAAAAGCCAAAATTCACCCTGTGTTCTATAAGGCTGCCTCTCTGGCCTTTCCTTATCCCGCTCTCTCCCTCACTTGCTCCGGTCAGTTACTGTGACCTTGGACACCACCTTTCACCTTACTTAGGGTCATCACACTGGGCAGCTTTTGCCCCTGGGTGTGTTTCCCCCAATTATCTACATGATTCCTTCCTTTCAGTCTTTTTTTTTTTTTCCTCAAAAGTCATCTTCTTAGTAAGCCTTTCCTGGTCACCATATGTAATTGTGCAAGTTCACACCTCCAATCTTTTGGCTCCCCCTTCTCTGCTTTATATTTTTTCTCCTTAGCACCTATTGGGGTCTAGTATGCTTGTGTCTACTTATTTGTCTACCTCTTCCACTGGCATATGAGATCCATGATACAAAGAAAGACTTTTGTTTGGTTCATTGCTATGTTTCTACTGCCTGGTGCATTACGGTCATAAATATTTGCTGAATGGATGAATTACCTTGCCCCGTGTCACACAACCAGTAAGAGGTAAGGTTTGATCTCAGGCTCTCTGATTCCACAGTCTTAACGATGGAGCTTTATTGCTTTGTAAACTGCAAAATATTAAGCAAATAACAATTATGTATTATTTAGGGAGATAGCGATGGTGCATGGGAAGATCACACATACTCCAGTTGTCTAAGCTGAGAGTCTAGGATGATTTGACTCCCTACCTACTAGCAAAGAACTAATTGGGGATGTAGGACTCATGAAAAAGTAGACCATCATTTTCTTTCTTTTCTTTTTTGAGACAGGGTCTCACTCTGTCACTAAGGCTGGAGTGCAGTGATACAATTATAGCTCACTTCAGCCTCAAACTCCTGGGCTCAAGGGATCCTCCCACCTCTGCCTCCCAAATAGCAAAAACTACAGGCATGTGCTACCATGCCTGACTAATTTATTACTTTTTGTAGAGACAGGGTCTTGCTATGTTGTCCAGGCAGGTCTTAAAGTCCTGGGCTCAAGCAATCCTCTTGCCTCAGCCTTCCAAATTATTGGGATTGCAGGCATTAGCAATTGTGCCTGGCACATAATTTTCTGTTATATCTGTAATATCAGATCATATGTCGAATGGCATAGGTAAAATCTAGCCCAGGGGTAGATATGGCTTCCAGTCACAGACACTGTAAGAAAGTCTTGCAGCAATTATTGTAGCTGCCACTCTCCACTGCAGCTAATATCCATTGTTCTTTTCTGCCTTCCCTTTCTCTCACTTTCCTTTCCAGCCAGTTTTTCCAGTTCTCCATCTGTTCCACAGCCTGAGGGTGGCACTCCTGGTCTTTGTCGTGCTGGTGTCATCCTAGTGAAGAGATGACTGACTGTTCTAGTCTGAACAAGATCACCCCTCCCCAAATCCGTCCCAGCTCTGAAATTATACTTCTGAAATCTAAAGTACTTCTACATTAATAAATTGCTGTGTTCACACTATTATGGGTTTCAGGCTCCAGACTCAGAGACTGAAATCAAGAGACAGAAAGAAAGCTGGAAGACCAGAAGTGGAACAGATTAAAGGCTATACATCCTTACCAGCCAGTTGCTAATTTCTCTCATCATTAAATGGTTGGCTTCACACAAGCCCTACTTGGCACCCTGAGACCCCCAGCCTTGTATAAGCAAAGCCATCCACCTGCCTTCTACCACTTACCCTCTTGGTCCTATTGCTTGCCTTTTTGGTCCTTTTTGGGCTAGCTATTCAACAGTCTATAAACCACTAACTGCAACTATATTAAGTTTTAAGAATCAATTCTTAGGATTCCAGCAAAGAGTTTATTTATAACTGTTGCCAGTTTAGACATTGATAGGGAAAAAATGTCAGATATTTTTAGGAAACCCAGCTTAGACATTTTTAGGAAAAAATGTTTCAGGTATAGCAGCTTGCCAAAAAAAAATCATGGCATGTCCAAATGCTTTTTAAAAGATTGAACTCACTCAGTGTGTTTTAAACATCAAGTAAAACAGCAAAAGATCTGTTTTCGTCTTTCTTAGAGAATAGGAGGCCCCTTCCTTTGTGACCTTCTCCTTTTGCTTTTAGTCTTCCCTGTATGATAACTTTCCTTCCAGCCACAGAAGACTGGCATCTTTGGCACTGTGGAAGCCATACTCCACGTAAGAGTGATGTGGGTGTTATTTATTGGCCAGGGGTGAAGTCCTACTGATCTTGGTGATGGTCCAAGATCCATTCATGTTGGAGATTGTTCTAATATTACTTTTTTTCTGTTGCCTGTAGGCACATCGTGTGTGTGTGTGTGTGTGTTTGTGTGTGTGTGTGTGTGTGTGAGAGAGAGAGAGAGAGAAATCTATTAGAAACTAATCTTCTCAAAGAACAGAAGAGGAACATAATAAATTTGCACTCACTGGTGAGCATTGATCGGGGCAGGGAAAGATAAATAATTAGAATAATCATGATGATGTTAATAGTTAACAGTTTTGAAACTTACGACATGTCAGTCACTATGGCTAAGTACTCTTTATATTATCTCATTGAATTCTCACAGTCACTTATCTTACAGATGAGAAAACAGACTCACATGTGAAGTGCATTCCCCAAGGTCACCCAGTTAGTAGTGCAGCTACTTTTCCTCTAACAACCACCACTACAACAAAAAAATGGTGTGGTTCTTTTTTTTGGCCTTCCTTATACAGAGCAACAAACCTCCCTTTTAATTTCTGATTATTTATCTTACGAATTTCACGGAAATTCCTGTCTAAGGAATTTTTTTTTTTTCTCTCTCAACCCTGTTTGAATCTGCCTCATTCCCAGTTTGCTTCAGGGAACATAGTATAGTAGAAAGAGAAAGAATTTGTTTTTCCAGGCCACATAGCGTGGTAGTCTAGTAAAACCTACAAAGTATTTTGGAAATACTTTGGCAAAGTATGTTCAATTTCCATTGTACAACTTTCCCAAGGTAAAAGCTGAAGCAAATATCTAAGCCTTTGAGCCTCAGATTCCCACTTAAACAAAAAACATAATAGCTCTTTCATAGGGTTGTTGTGATGATAAAATATGATAATGCATGTGTAACTTAAATATCTTGGCTTTCCTGAAGTTGCCTACAGTTTGCTTTGTATAGCATTTCATTCCATAGAAATGTACATCCACTTCTAAGAGTTCTTCAAAATGATACAAATCATTATTGAAGTGTCTAAAATAGAAAGGAAGGACCAATCCCGTTATTCAACATTTATCAAAGCTTCCTAAAAATTCTCTTCTCCCCCAAATCCTGCATCACAAGGCTACCACAACCTCTTTCCCAGGGTATTGGCTCTTCCTCATTGCTTTCTCTCCCTAAGGTCCCTACTCCGCTGCCATGTTGTCTAGTACTGCAGGATGATAATTTTGTTGTCTGGTTGCTAAGGAGATATTGTCTCAGTTATTTCTAAAGTAGTTTTGCTGGGGATGAGTACATACAACAGCAAAAATATTGCCATTTTTTTATTCTCCTTCTTTACTCACCTATTTCTTCTTTTGTTATTTCCTGGATGGAAATGATTTATTGGAAGCTAATAGCGTTTTTTTTCCTTTTCTTTTTGTCTTGTATTTTATGACTGTTTTGTCTAATTTTTCTTTTTCTTTTTTTTCTTTTTCTTTCTTTTTTTTCAAGATGGAGTCTTGCTCTCTCACCCAGGCTGGAGTGCAGTGGCATAATCTCAGCTCATGCAACCTCCACCTCCCGGGTTCAAGTGATTCTCCTGCTTCAGCCTCCTGAGTGGCTGGAACTACAGGCGCACACCATCATGCCAGGCTAATTTTTGTATTTTCAGTAGAGACAGGATTTTACCATGTTGGCCAGGCTGGTCTTGAACTCCTGACCTCAAGTGATCTGCCTATCTCTGCCTCCCAAAGTGTTGGGATTATAGCGTGAACCACCTACCTGGCCTATTTTGTCTAATTTTTCAAATAGACTGTGAGTTCATTATTTTAGTTTGGGATGTGTTAGGCTGCAAGTAACAGAAAAATGGACTCACTGTGGCCTAAACAAATAGAGGTTGTTTTTCTTATATACAAAATGTCAAGATGAAAGAAATTAGCTGCTACCATTGGTTTGGCAGCTCATTCTCTGCAGAACCAAAGTCTGCTCTGGCTAGGTCTTTCATTGCAGCCAGAAAGCTTTGCTAGAAACTTGAGCTGATTTTTTTGTTATGCCTCATCAGCCTGGACTATGCTAAATGGCCATGTTGTGCTTCAGGGAAGCCTGGGGAGCTGGGGAAGCCCTGTAGGGGAAGTGGACAAGAGAGAAGGGAGTTGAGGTTAGGTCTTATGTCTGCCCCACTCCTTAAATACAGAATATGTACTTGTTAAGTCCTTCCTCACTGTGCCTAATGTACTTCTGGGACATAGAGAGTGCTTAATCAATATATGTTAAATTAATTAATTTATTAATAAGCAATGGATGGATGAATGAGTTTTTGGCAGCAAAGGGCGTATAAGGCCTCAGATAGTAATCTTTAAAGTACTGTCTAGAAGTCAGAATGCAGTGCAGAGAATTTTCCCTGCCAGCATTATAAAAAAAAAACTTCTATGACCCACACCTGAATATTTGGAAACTCTTTAAAAGGCTTAGGAAAGTTCAAAGGACTGCTTATGAACTTTTATAATGGTTATATTAACTGTGGAATCAGGGAAAATATTTCTAAAGAAATCTGGAGAAGTCAGTGACCTAAAATAGATAAAATGGTGACTTTTTATTATTTGTTCCATTTAAAAATTTATTTGTTTTTAACATAAAAGTTTTGAAGTCACAGAATCTATGGAAGGCTGGGAGAAGGTAAAGAAAAGATGAAGGTCTGAGTAGCAATGTTCACATGAAGTCAGTCCCACTTGGCTTTATTCAGGGATGTCCTTGAATCTTAGAACAATCTCTTCATGCACTTTTTGTGGACTAGCTTCATTCTTGCCTTAGTTTTATATCTTCATTGCTTTATCTTTGTTTTTTTTTCTCACTTATTTCTAATTTATTTACTGAATTTTATGTATCTTTAGAAGCTGTCTTAAGCCCTTTATGAATAAGGCAGGATACAAATAACTAGTTAGTGATCAAGAATGGTGCTATTTTCTGTGCCCATTTCTGAAATCAAGAGCTGTAATGACTTGCATTTTAAAATAATTAAGCATATTCAGAAATAGTCACAGATTCTGAGACAGAACTGACATCAGAGATAATCCCAGAGTGTTAAAGATTGCACTCGAAAATGAATCTAGGCTTCTTTGAAGTGTGACACATTGTAAATTCATGGGTGGTTTGTAATGTACTGCCAAGCTGTGAATTTGGGCACCTCATATGGTGTCCATATTTTTGACTGGCAAATCTGTTGTGTTCACAGTTGCCACCTCACCCTTCTCCAGCACTCACCCTAATATTCCTTAGTGATTACAAATTATTATGATGTCATTTGAATTTTTATCATCAATTAGGTGTATAGGAAAATAAGAAGTTTTTGTAGGACTTGGTTTGGATCTATGAAACAAATGTGATATAAATGTTTCTTTTCATTACTGCTTGTTAGACAAGAAATGAATCTTGCCAAAACCTTATTTTAAAAAGAGCTAGTCTTGGGAGCAATTCTTCATTTAGTGTAAATTCTCAGTCTGCATTGTCAAGTGAGTAGTACTGAATACTTAACAGGTGGCTTAGCAATTGATGCACAGAAGAAAAGAATTATTACAACACCTTAACTGTTTGCAGATGTCCTGGGTAGGAATACATATGCTTCTTTTGTTCCATAGTGCGGTCTTTTGTTTTCATGTTTAGTAATTTTTTTTTATTCTTAATGGTCCTGTCTACAAATGAATCCAGCTGTTTTTTTAGTATGACAAGGAGAATTTCAACTAGAGGGGGAAAAGTCTATCAATATAAGGAAGAGAATGAGAATTGACAGAAATTGAGTAAATTTTTAAATTTCTATTTAGTGAAACTAAGGGAATGTGATTGATAGTGAGCACAAAGGAAATGACATCAGGATTTAAGAATTATCTGTTTCATGGTAGAACTACTCTTGAACCTACATTTAAATCTCTCTATTCTCAAGTTAGGCATCGGTTTTCGAGTATCATAATTCTGTTGTTAAATGAGATTTACTGATGCACTTAGAAACATTACGAAGCTTTATTTTAGACTAGCTAGGTAAGCTGTTGTGTCTCCCCTTCCTCACTCTGTGGACCCTAGCCCCAGAGTGTTAGGAAATATATGGTAATAGGAAATATTGCTTCCCCACCAAAAAAATTACAGAAGAATATGAACTCTTTTTGTGAGATTTGTTATAAGCCTCTAAAATACAAACATAAACCCCTAATGAAATAATGAATCAAGGTCATCATGTTCAATGGTTGCTGACATCACAGAGGGGCAATAGAAAATCATGTAATGCCTACTGGAAGTTTACAGTACCACCTATAAAGTTTTTTTTGTCAAAAGAAAGTGAAAGGTACACCATGCTTCTAGTTACAACTGCCAGTTTATAGTGCATAAGCTAGAAATATATCAAAAAACACCAGAGAAATTTAATAATCCAAAATCCAGAATATGAGAAACTCTGAGAACAAACAGTCTGCTGTCATTGACAAATGAATTGCAAGGAAAAGAGGGAGACAACTGTAGATGAGAGACTTAAAATAAATATCAAACGAAAACAGTATGTGAGGCTCCTTGTTTAGAAACTGATTTGAAGCCAACTATAATTTTAAAAAATTGATACAAATGTGGAATTCTGAATGCTGACTGGTTGGTTGTTTAATGATATTAAAAAATTATCAGTTCTGTGTGATGATAGCATTGAGATTATATTTTTAAAGTTCTTACCTTTCATAGAGAATAAATGACATTTATTATAATAACTGGAGCCCTAGATTGTCACTTTATTTAAAAAGACAAATAATCACGTACAAGACAGTACTATTGCCATTATGAGGAGAAATAGATTACAATCCTTATTGTGTACACATTAGCTATGTTCCATATGGGCACAGGATTTTCCTAAAACTGTATCTGTCTGCTTTAAGTAGACTTGTGTTTGCTGAGAATGGAAAGGCTTGTATGAGTCTCCAGGATGACATTTTATAAAGATCACTGAGTTCTATAGGAAAATAAAAAGACAATTTTTAAATTGACTAGATTCACTGTTACAATCTTACATCGTGAAAGTCTAAGAAATAGGGCAACATTTTTTCCTAGTTTTTTTCAGATACATTATTATGGATTTTCAAAGGGTTTCTTTTTTTTTTTTTTTTTTTTTTTTTGAGATCAAGTTTCACTCTGTTGCCAAGGCTGGAGTGCAGTGGCTGGATACCAGCTCACTGCAACCTCTGCCTCCCAGGTTCAAGTGATTCTTATGCCTCAGCCTCCCCAGTACCTGGGACTACAGGTGTGTGCCACTATGCCCAGCTAATTTTTGTATTTTTTTTTTTTAAAGTAGCAATGGGGTTTCACCATGTTGGCCAGGCTGATCTCATACTCCTGACCTCAGGTGATCCACCCACCTCAGCCTCCCAATGTGCTGAGATTACAGGTGCAAACCACTGCGCCTGGCCTACAAAGGGTTTTTAATGCATGAAAAAAACCACTAAAGTGCCATTCTTTCTTCAAGGCAATATCATTTTCAAGTATATTAATTTGTTAGAAAACTTTTCCATTGGAAATATTGTCAGTTACCTGTACTGTAACAACTTATGTTCAGTATTCAAAATTTTCTACATGACTATAAACCACTCTCACAGCAGAAGGCATTAGATAAACATACACAGCAGTTGGGTTCCTTTATACAAATGTGGGATAAGAAATACTTTCTTGACAATTTTCCATGGCCAAGTCTTCCCATTAAAGTAAGAACAAGAATTGAAGAGACATTTTGTGTATAGAAAAATTTTCATTTAAAAAATACTATTGGTAACCTTGAAGGTGTAGATAATGGGCATGTCATAAAATTATCAATTATAACTCGCATTGAGGGGCTGCTCTTCCAAAACTGAACTGAGGCTTCCTTGGTTATGGATGTAGAACTAGATCACTCCCTTTTCAAATATAGTGGAATCATCCAGTGCATATGTATACAAAGGATCTTGTGAATCACGTGATGGTCATCTGCCTTCTTTGACTGCATTAATGCATCATGCTAAACATTCAGCACAGGTTAACAATTCCAGATTTGTTTCTTCTTCAACAACTCAATGCTCTAAATTTTACTATGTCTTTAATAAGACCTTCCCAAATAAAAAATAGTCATTGGGAGCTTTTCCTCTGCTCTCTACCATACATTTGCACCAGGAGGAAGATAGAATGAATATGCAGTGTTAAGTGTATGTATGTGAACAGTGATTTGATATTATGTCAAAGAGAAAACTGCCCCACTTAAATTCAGTTAAATATGATGACTAAAAGTAAATAAGTTGAAACACTGGAAATTATTTTTCTCATGTTCTCTTGATGCAATGAAAGGAATATGATACTACAGTTTATGAAGTTGTTGGTGTTATGTTATGCACAACATATTTTGACTATTTGAATAAATGTTAACTTTTTAATCAATTTGTACCTTAATAGTGACTGGTTAGCTGTAAGTACAGATATGGATTGTATTTTTGTGTGATTTTTTTGTCCCTTTAGTGATTTTTTTTTTTTGAGACGGAGTCTCGCTCTGTCGCCCAGGTCAGAGTGCAGTGGCGCGATCTCAGCTCACTGCAAGCTCCGCCTCCCGGGTTCACGCCATTCTCCTGCCTCAGCCTCCCGAGTAGCTGGGACTACAGACGCCCGCCACTGCGCCCGGCTAATTTTTTGTATTTTTAGTAGAGACGGGATTTCACCGTGTTAGCCAGGATGGTCTCGATCTCCTGACCTCGTGATCCGCCCGCCTCGGCCTCCCAAAGTGCTGGGATTATAGGCGTGAGCCACCGCGCCCGTCCCCTTTTAGTGATTTTTTAAAATGAGACATGGAATTAACATTGAAATGGGATTTTTTTTCTAACCTAATCAATTGTTACATGAAAAATTTATTTATTATTTAATTTTTGAGATGGAATCTCTGTCACCTAGGCTGGAGTAGTAGAGTGGTGTGATCTTGGCTCACTGCAACCTTCGCTTCCTGGGGTCAAGCAATTCTCCTGTCTCAGCCTCCCTGGTAGCTGGGATTTACAGGTGTGCACCACCAAGCCTAGCTAATTTTTGTATATTTAGTAGAGATGGGGTTTCACTGTGTTGAGCAGACTGGTCTCAAACTCCTGATCTCAGGTGATCCGCCCGCCTCAGTCTCCCAAAGTGCTGGGATTACAGGCGTGAGACACTGTGCCCGGCCTTATTTATTTTTGCGGGGGCAGAGTCTTGCTCTGTCACCCAGGCTGGAGGGCAGTGGGGCATTCTTGGCTCACTAAAACCTCCGCCTCCTGGGTTGAAGAGATTCTCCCATCTCAGCCTCCTGAGTATCTGGGACTACAGATATGTGCCATCATGCCCAACTAAGTTTTATACTTTTATTAGAGACTGTGTTTCACCATGTTGGCCGGGTTGATCTCGAGCTCCTGCTCTCAAGCCATTCACCTGCCTCGGTCTCCCAAAGTGCTGGGATTACAGGCATGAGCCACCATGCCTGGTCAAAAGTAAATTTAGATAGCCCCTCTGTATTGCTAGAAAAGTTCTTACCTTTCAGAAATATACACTTTAATACCTATGAATGAAATGATAAGATGTCTGAATTTGATTCAAAATAATTTGGTCCTGAGAAGATAGCATTTAAATAAGGTAAGATTGGCTATGATGTGAAGATGGATGCAACTTCGTGATGCGTTTGATGATGGGTGTTCATGGTACTCTACTTTTTTTTTTTTTTTTTTTTTTTTGAGACGGAGTCTCGCTCTGTCACCCAGGCTGGAGAGCAGAGGCGCGATCTCAGCTCACTGCAAGTTCTGCCTCCCGGGTTCACGCCATTCTCCTGCCTCAGCCTCCTGAGGAGCTGGGATTACAGGTGATCGCACCACACCCGGCTAATTTTTTGTATTTTTTTTTTTTTTAAAATAGAGACGGGGTTTCACCGTGTGAGTCAGGATGGTCTCGATCTCCTGACCTCGTGATCCGCCTGCCTCGGCCTCCCAAAGTGCTGGGATTACAGACGTGAGCCACTGCACCCGGCCCATGGTACTCTTTTCCAACATTTATGTTTTGAATTTTCTGAAATCAAAAGTAAGCAAGCCAATTAAGAAAATCCTCACAACACACACATACACACACACACACACACACACACGCACATGCACATGCACATGCACACAGAAACCCATGGTAAGAACTCAGATTTTATTCTGACAATTTCAAGCCTTGACCTGAAGTGCTCTTCCCCTGAAGCCTTTTGTGGTTGGCTCACAAGGGATGATCTGGCCTTCATTTGTATGCATGTAGTGCTCTGGGCTTCCTTGTCTTGATTTTGATGTTGTGTTGTAATTGCTTAGTCACCTGTGGAGTGGAATAATATTTTCAAATGAATCTTTTGTTTTCCATATTTCTTCTTATTACTTGGCCTTTGCCCCATTCAACCAGCTAAGCATTTTGTGTTCGTTGCCGCAGGGAATGGGTGATGGAGTAGACAGGGACCAAAAAAGGAATTGATGCTATTTATTTATCTAGAAGTTGATTTTCAACCTTTGGGTTCCAAAGCCTGGACATCCCGATAATAGGAAGAAACCATGTGGAGTAATAGATTTGGTACAAGTTGTGAGGAGTTAGAGGAGAGCCCATTTGTAACCAGCATTCCCTAGACTAGAGTAAGGGGGAGAAAGGTGAGAGGGAGGGAACGTAGCCTAGTGGGAGACAAAAATAGGTGGGATCAGAGAGAGCCCAGATCTGGAGGAGGGTTCACACAGATAGGTCCAGAGCCAGCCTCCAGACAGAGCTTGGCCCCACCTGCCCATCTTCTCGAGTGAGCACTGCTTGGAACCAGCAACAGGGATTCAAGTGCGAACAGTTAGCAGCCACAGATGGTCCTGTCCCCATTCCAGTGTGGCTTAAACATCAGCTTAGCTGTCCTTCTCAGTGCTGGGGTCTTTTACTGTGAAGGAGGGGTGGAGCTGGAGGGAATATAAGCTGGTGGGAGGCAGAGATAAGTGGGATCTGGGATGGCAGGAGAGACCTGAACTCTGAACAAATTGAGGAATACAGCCAAGAACTGACAAGGGCTACAATATCACTATTCTTACTAATAAACTCAGGGTCGAAGATGTAAAATAAAATGGATTTACAGAACCCCAGATGGGAGGGTCAGATGCACCTCTTTGTCCCACTGGCAGTGCTGGATGAAGGGCACACTCTCCCTCTGGGGGTGGTGGAGGGTCCCATGAGGTTTTTGGCAGCTCCTACCACTCATCCTGGCAATCAGATTTGCTACTAAGAGGAAAGAGGGAGGAGATGACATGAGAATACCTGGTTTGTTCTTCCCTTTATCAGATAGAGAAGTGACTGTGTTCATTCCTGTAATGAGATTGGGCTGGAGAGACAGCAGTGTTACGCTGGTAGTGCTTTTCTCCACATGAAAGAAAATGCCAGGAATGGGAAAGAGACCCTCCCCTCTAACAATCTGTAGCCAGCACATCATTTGTTGCTTATCTGGTAGAATGATACCCACCTGTACAAGAGTTTGAGCAATACTCAATCAACTGACCCAAGTGAAACAACCACCACCCCCAAATCCCAGGACCCTTGGAATAATGCAGTAGAGACTGTGAACATTAACCCCTAAAGGGGCAGTGGTGCCTATAGGTGAAACTTTAAATTCTCCTACTTACCCATAAAAGTGGTGAAATACATTTCCATCACGTATCTTTTTTGTTTTGACCACAAGTGTATAAATACTTTTTGAGGGCAAAAATGAAGCTTTATTCGAGGCTGTATTTGTGTCCGTAAAAAAGTAGACACTCAACAAATGTTTACTGAGCTGAGTTGTAGTAACATTATAATATGGTATCATTTTATTAATGATATTTTAATCAGCCACATAACCTGATCGCTGTGATCAATCCTTTGTTTCTTATGGATTAACCCCATAATTATAACCTCAAATATACTTAGTTATAGATTGCCATATATTACCTAATTTTGCCAGTAGATCTTCAAAACAGTTACTGTCTTGCAGTGTTAACAATGACCTCATTTTCTTAAGTAGTTAAAATAGTTAATGAAGGCTGTTAATTTATGAGTATTTCTTCCCTTTCATGCCCTAGTTATGGAAATTGATTTAAGTGCTCTAACCATTATTTCTAATTCAATGTATTAATAGCCAATAAATCAGTGCTTAACTACTCATGTCATTTTTACAATAGACAATTTATCAACTTAATAAAAGAATATTGTGCTCAACTGTCAAAATTTATAGGATTCTAATTTCTAAAACGTAGCTTCCATTTCTCTTCAAGTTGTACAAGTTCTCATGGATATATTTTATCTTGTTTTAGACATATATCAGTTGTTGACTGCTCACACAAATACCCCTTTCTACCTCTACCCTGATTACATTTAGGATAATTAATTTTCCCCCTTGTGTGCAGTCTTGGTGGGGTGGTAAATCCCTCTATTTGTTTTTCTATTCTGAACGGTAGAGGGGAGGCTCTTTCCCTAAGATCCTCTTTTTTGTCACTCAAGAACAACCAAGAGGCACATAACATTATTAGAGTCTTGTGTGAATTTAAGTCTTGAGTAAAATTATGCAAGGTCAGAAGTAAATTGTTGGGAACTCCTTCATGCCAGCTGCAACATCTGGACAAGGCTGACAGCAGCTCCTGTTGTAAAGACCCTCTAAAGTCACCTGGTTCTATCTGTTTCAAGACTTTTCTTTACAATTTGTGGCTCCCCTATAATCTCCCAATTAATCCCTCCATTTGTGCTTTCATTTGCCAAGACAGTTTCTGTTGCTTGCTACCCTAGAACCTTAACTGATTCATATAGCTCTGGAGAAAGCATCATGAAATGAAGGAAACCCTGCGATAAGAGGCATGGGACATGGACTGTAGTTGTAGCTATACAGTTAACTTGCTTTGAGACCAGTAGCAGTTCTCTATCCTTCCAGATTTTAATTTCCTCATTATAATGCTCATAGCCAAGGCAACCTTGAAGCTTCAGTTTTTAAAGCTATAATTTTATGACTTGTGTTGCTACTGGTTAGGAACCACTCTCAGGATATACTGATTATGTTACAGTGGCTACATTATCAACACTGTGGTTAACTTAAGAACTTTTATAGAAGTTTTACTCGATCTTTTAACACACAGGAGTATTCCCGATCTGTTAATCCTTGACTGAGCATTTACTCTGTTGTTCGTCTCTTGGGTGACCAGATATTGGAACAGATTCCTATAGCAGAGAAAGTAAAGGGGCATGTAATTACCTGTTCTTGGAAAGTATTACCTCAGTTCATTGTGGTGTTTATGACAGAGCTAGCCTCAGAGATGATTGATGGGATTTGCTTTAGCTCCAGACAGTAAGAAATGCTGACACATTACATTAATGTTAAAATAAAATCTAGTCAGCAAATACTTACTGTAGGTAAGGCACCCTGCCTTTGTGAGGCCTCACCTTTGTTGTAAATTTCAGAATCTCATACACAATGTCTAATTTGGAAGTGGTTGTCACCGAATGTTTCCTAATATTTCTAGGCGTTTCCTTGGTTCTAGTATCATCAAAATTGGGCTATTCCAATGTAGATTAGCACTTTCAGTGACCCATGGATGGTCCAAACACCAACTGCCAACTGCTTCGCATTTGAACTAGACTTTGTGGTTATTACACTTGGCCTGTATTTCACAGCTGAATAACTCAGTAAATAATACTATAGCAACACAGAATTTAAAGGAAGTTTGACAATTACCCAGGTACTTCTAATGATTTCTAAAATTAATTTGGATACTATAAAATACCTGTGACATGTACTTTGAGATCACCATGAATGACTGGTATGCAGTTTGCTTGACTACCAAGGTCAAAGCATATCCAGTTCACTTGGCCTTGTATGGCTGCCTACTTGGCTTGGAGTCTTATCTGAGGCACTTACTTCAACAAAGCAGATGATTTTCACTTCTCAGATTCCTGCAATGACTCTCCATCTCATTAAAATAAAAATCAGTAGTTGTAGAGTAAGCTGATAGGACCGTCCCATGATTTCATCCTGTTACTTCTCTTGCTTCACTCCTCCCATCTTCCCCTGTTCACCTCACTCTGGCCACACTGGCCATCTTGCTGTTCTTTCTCAGAGATCTTGACCTGCTTGAATAAAGAGCCGTCCAGCACCCTCAGAACCAGGTGAAGGAGCTCTTCACTGCCTCTGGAGGCCACCATCAAGACACTCCTGCCACCAGCACTGTGTTGTGTTGCTCTGAGAATCAAAGGGTCTCGTAGTGCTAGTAGGCCTGATGGCTGCCAGAGTTTTGATTGCAGGAGTCTTTGATTTGCTGGATGTCTACTGCTCATCAAAGCCAACTCTATATCATTTTGCTATATGGAAGCTGGACACCACTTCTACTGGTGCCATCCCCTTAGGGCAGAGTGCAACACCACAGCCCGTTGATAATAGTATCTAACATTTGCTTAGTACCTACTATATACCAAAAATGATATTCATGTAATACACATAATAACTTTGCGAGGTGGGCACTATTATCATCCATATTTTATAGATGACCAAAAGAGAGCCTTTGAAAGAGTTAACAGTCTTGTGTGATGTCACACAGGTAACAAAGATAGAGGCTGGATTCCAACTGAGGCATTATAATTCTAGAAACTATGAATTTAATGACTCCAGAATCAAAACATTTAGCCCCACCACTATATTTGGTTAGAGTGAGAAGTAAGCCATTCTCCCACCTTTTTGCCACTTTAAGCTCAATATATTCATGTAGTTTTCATTTAAAAAATATAACTATACTTATGTGCGGTTTTTACTCACTGCACCAGGGGACAAATCTGAGAGGCTTTGTGCTAAAAATCAAAATCAGAACAAACTTGAGACCACCTGGAACATTATGATTGGTTCTGACATCACTCCTACAACTTTTAGCAGAGTGCAGGAAAGCTTGTCTGTATGATCGAAATTAAAACAATGATGAAGGTTGTGGGGAAAAAAAGAGAGATCAGCCTGTTACTGCGTCTATATAGAAAGAAGTAGACATAAGAGACTCCATTTTGTTCAAGGTTTAATGGATTTTGGGCTGTGCAGGATGTGTCTTTGTTCACTTGGATATGCTCAATGACCAGAGAATCTACATCTAAACCTTGAGTCACCGCAGCACATGTCTCTTGCAAGGACAAGGTTGGGGGTAGGGTCACAGATTAACAGCATCTCAAATACAGAACAAAATGGAGTCTCTTATGTCTACTTCTTTCTATATAGACGCAGTAACAGGCTGATCTCTCTTTCTTTTCCCCACAAAGGTGATGATTATTTTTGAGATGACACAGGATTAGGTTGCGAAAAAGTCAGGAATCAGCAACCCAGGCCCTCCGCCTCAGCCATTCTTATTTAAAAGCACCTCTACTTCTCTCATTTTATTTATTTTACATTTGAGACTTCCTGGTGTGATTTCTTTTAAAGAAAGATTCTGATGCTTAAAATAAAGAAAAGGAAAAAGAGGAAAATCCAAAATCCAGAGTCACTACTGATGTTCCTTCCTCTTCTCTTTTTTTGGTTGGATATGGTGGGGTCTGGTAAGAAGCATTAATTCAGGGTATGGACTCACAGAGATTTGTCAACAAGGATAGTATATTTTGACAAGGACCAACACGGAGGTCTGTTTCCTTGGCTGTCTGGACACAGGGGTTGACTTCCTGGCAAGGATGCCTTTGAAATGTTTTTTCAGGTTTCTCTTTTGAAGTACAAGGATAAACAAGTCCTCCTTTAAATTCTTTCTATTGTCTTTGATGGTTTCTCTTTTCTCTGTGGATAAAAATAAAAAATTTAAAGAAAATATCAGCTATTTCTGAGACGAGTAGTTTAAAAAGCTCAAGTGTCTCCACAGAGAGCAATTGTGTGGGTATTGGGGCCACATGAAATTCTGATTCGCCAAGGGGATTGTGGCTAAGTCTGAAGCTTTGCCAGGACTTGGACATCTGGGTGGTAGAAGGGTGAGAAATTCTGCTACAACAGCTGTTGTGCTTTCAACACGGTGAGAGCAACATCACCTTAGGATTCCCATAAGCTTTCTCTCCCACTCCTATTGTAGCTATAGAAACTGCATTTAAAGAGAAAAAACATTATGTGCAGGTATGAAGTTGAAATTATTTCATCGTTTGGTTAGGTGCTTTCCAAATTGAGCATTTTATGAGTCCAGAATAAAATGTCACTACATATACAAGTGTAAATACTTATTTACATTTAGAAATAACCAGCTGAACAGGTGCGTGTGAATGTGGCACAAAATGTAACATTAGAAGAAAGAAATCTCAGCATAATTCAGGCCATCAAATACTGGAGAAAGTTTTCTTACATTTCATCTGTTAAAGTAGTAACAGAAAAACTCTCATATTCTGTTCCCATGGTTAGATTGTCTCGCACAAGATGTAGTTATTGAAATGATCTTTTTATAGTTCTGAGTTGATATCTCATAACTATTGACCTGCCACTGTCTTTGCTTTTTTGCAAAATCATTCTAGTCTGCAGCCTATTATCTTTCAAAGAGATAGAAAATGAATTTCCAGTGCTTGGCCCTGTAACGACCCATGGTAAACTCCAGAAATGTTTGCTGAATATATAAATGAATGTAGGCATTTCACAGTTCACTGAAAATGAGCACATTGAAACATTTATTTGAAGTCCATTACTTCAGCAGTTTTGAAATAGATTTCTATTTTCTGACTTGGGAAATCTTTTAAACTCTGGATAAATATGTAAATTCTCACACTTTATACACTTTATGATTCTGTTCAATTTATGGAAGAAACAGCAGGTTATTTTAGTATGAAGCTCATTTATTTTTGTTTAAATTTTTCCGTATGTTATTGTGGTATTTTGTTACATGAGTAAGTTATTTAGTGGTGATTTGTGTGATTTTGGTGCACCCATCACCTAAGAAGTATACACTGTACCCTATTTATAGTCTTTTATCCCTCGCCCCCCTCCTACCTTTCCCCTCAAGTCCCCTAAGTTCATTTTATCATTCTTACATCTTTGCATCCTCATAGCTTAGCTCCCACTTATGTGAGAACATATGATATTTGATTTTCCATTCCTGAGTTACTTCACTTAGAATAATAGTTCTCCAATCTCATCCAGGTCACTGCAAATGCCGTTAATCATTCCTTTTTTATGGCTGAGTAGTATTTCATTGTATATATATACCACAGTTTCTTTACTCGTTGATTGATGGGCATTTGGGTTGGTTCCATGATTTTGCAATTGTGAATTGTGCTGCTATAAACATGCGTGTGCAAGTTTCTTTTTCGTGTAATGACTTCTTTTCCTCTGGGTGGATTCCCTTTAGTGGGATTGCTGGATCAACAGGTAGTTCTACTTTTAGTTCTTTAAGGACTCTCCACACTGTTTTCCATAGTGGTTGTACTAGTTTACATTCCCACCAGCAGAGAGAAAGTGTTCACTGTTCACCATATCCATGCCAACATCTATTGTGTTTTGATTTTTTGATTATGGCCATTCTTGCAGGAGTAAGGTGGTATCACATTGTGGTTTTGATTTGCATTTCCCTGATCATTAGTGATGTTGAGCATTTTTTCATGTTCATTGGCCATTTGTTTATCTTCTTTTGAGAATTGTCTATTCATGTCCTTGGGCCACTTTTTGATGGTTTTTTTTTTTTTTCTCTTACTGATTTGTTTGAGTTCATTGTAGATTCTAGATATTAGTCCTTTGTTAGATGTATAGATCATGAAGATTTTCTCCCACTCTGTGGTTGTTTACTCTGCTGACTGTTCCTTTTGCCATGCAAAAGCTCTCTAGTTTAATTGAGTCCCAACTATTTATGTTTGTTTTTATTGCATTTGCTTTTGGGTTCTTGGTCATGAAATCCTTGCCTAAGCCAATGTCTAGAAGGATTTTTCCAATGTTATCTTATAGAGTTTTTATAGTTTTGGATCTTAGATTTAAGTCCTTAATCCATATTGAGTTGATTTTTATATAAGGGAGAGATGAGGATCCAGTTTCATTCTCCTATATGTGGCTAGCTAATTATCCCAGCACCATTTGTTGAAAAGGATGTCCTTTCCCCACTTTATGTTTTTGTTTGTTTTGTTGAAGATCAGTTGGCTATAAGTATTTTGGTTATTTCTGGGTTCTCTATTCTGTTCCTTTGGTCTATATGCCTATTTTTATACAAGTACCATGCTGTTTTGGTGACTACGGCCTTATAGTATAGTTTGAAATCAGGTAGTGTGTTGCCTCTAGATTTGTTCTTTTTGCTTAGTCTTGCTATTGCTATGCAAGCTCTTTTTTGGTTCCATATGAATTTTAAATTGTTTTTTCTAATTCTGTGAAGAATGATGGTGGTATTTTGATAGGAATTGCACTGGATTTGTAGATTACTTTTGGCAGTATGGTCATTTTCACAATATTGATTCTACCCATCCATGAGCATGGGATGTATTTCCATTTGTTTGTGTCATCTGTAATTTCTTTCAGCAGTGTTTTGTAGTTTTCCTTGTAGAGGTCTTTTGACTCTTAGGTATATTCCTAAATATTTTATTTTATTTTATTTTTTGCAGCTATTGTAAAAGGGGGTTGAGTTCTTGATTTGATCCTCCACTTGGTCGCTGTTGGTGTATAGAAGAGCTACTGATTTGTGTACATTAATCTCGTATCCAGAAACTTTGTGGAATTATTTTATCAGTTGTAGGAGCTTTCTGGAGGGGTCTTTAGGGTTTTCAAGGTAAACGATCATATTGTCAACAAACAGTGACAGTTTCACTTCCTCTTGATTGATTTGATGCCCTTTATTTCTTTCTCTTGTCTGATTGCTCTGGCTAGGACTTCCAGTACTATGTTGAAGAGGAGTGATGAGAGTGGGTATCCTTGTCTTGTTCTAGTTCTCAGAGGGAATGCTTTAAACGTTTCCCCTTCAGTATTGTGTTGGCTGTGGGCTTGTCATAGATGGCTTTTATTACATTGAGGTATGTCCCTTGTATGCCAATTCTGCTGGCAGTTTTAATCATAAAGGAATGCTGGATTTTGTTGAATGCTTTTCCTGCATCTATTGAGATGATCACATGTGATTTTTGTTTTTAATTCTGTTTATGTGGTTTATCGCATTTATTGACTTTCGTATGTTAAACCATCTCTGCATCCTGGGTATGGAACCCATTTGATCATGGTGGATTATCTTTTTGATATGTTGTTGGATTCGGTTAGCTAGTATTTTGTTAAGGATTTTAGCATCTATGTTCATCAAGGATATCAGTCTGTAGTTTTCTTTTTTGCTTGTGTTCTTTCCTGGTTTTGGTATTAGGGCAATGCCGGTTTCATAGAATGAATTAGGGAGAGTTCCTTCCTTCTCTAACTTGTGGAATAGTGTCAGAGGGTTGGTACTAATTCTTTGAATGTCTGGTAGAATTCTGCTGTGAATCCGTCTGGTTCTGGACTTTGTTTTGTTGGTAAGTTTTTAACTACCATTTCAATCTCGCTGCTTATTATTGGTCTGTTCAGGGTATCTAATGCTTCCTGATTTAAGCTAGGAGGGTTGTCATTTTCCAGGAATTTATTCACCTCCTAGGTTTTCTAATTTATGTGCGTAAAGGTGTTCATAGTAGCCTTGAACGATCTTTTGTATTTCGGTGTTGTCAGTTGTAATATCTCCTGTTTCCTTTCTTAGTGAGGTTATTTGGATTTTTTCTTTTCTTTTCTTGGTTAATCTGGTTAATAGTCTATCAATTTTATTTATCTTTTCAAAGAATTAGCTTTTTGTTTCATTTATCTTTTGTATTTTCTTTTGTTTCAATTTCATTTAGTTCTGCTCTGATCTTGGTTATTTATTTTCTTCTGCTGGGTTTGGGTTTGGTTTGTTCTTGTTTCTCTAGTTCCTTGTGGTGTGATCTTAGAATGTCAGTTTGTGCTCTTTCAGTCTTTTTGATGTAGACATTTAGGGCTATGAACTTTCCTCTAAGCACCACCTTTCCTGTATCCCAGAGGTTTTGATAGGTTGTGTTATTACTGTCGTTCAGTTGGAAGAATTTTTAAATTTCCATCTTAATTTCAATTTTGACCCAATGCTCATTCAGGAGCAGGTTATTTAATTTCCATGTATTTGCATGGTTTTGAAGGTTCCTTTTACAGTTTTATTTCTCTGTGATCTGAGAGAGTGCTTGATATAATTTCAATTATCTGAAATTTATGGAGGCTCATTTTATGCCCTATCATATGGTTTATCTTGGAGAAATTTCCATGCGCTGTTAAACAGAATGTGTATTCTGTGGTTGTTTGATGAAATGTTCTGTATATATCTGTTAAGTCCATTTGTTCCCAGGTATAGTTTAAATCCATTGTTTCTTTGTTGACTTTCTGTCTTGATGACCTGTCTAGTGCTGTCAGTGGATTATTGAAGTCTCCTACTATTATTGTGTTGCTGTTTATCTCATTTCTTAGGTATATTATTAACAGTTTTATAAATTTGCGAGCTCCAGTGTTAGGTGCATATATGTTTAGGATTGTGATATTTTCCTGTTGGACAAGACCTTTTACCAATATATAATGTCTGTCCATCTTTGTTTCTTTTAACTGATGTTGCTTTAATTATAGGAATAACTATCCCCACTCGCTTTTGGTGTCCGTTTGCATGAAATGCCTTTTTCTACCCCTTTACTTTAAGTTTATGTGAGTCCTTATTTGTTAGGTGAGTGTCCTGAAGGCAGCAGATGATTGGTTAGTTCTTATTCATTCTGCAGTTCTGTATCTTTTAAGTGGAGCACTTAGGCCATTTACATTAAATGTTAGTATTGAGATGTTAGGTATAGTTGCATTCATCATGCTATTTGTTGCCTGTGTACCTTGGTTTTTTTGTTTTTACTTTTTAACTTGTATTTTTGTTTTATATGTCTGGTGTGATTCATGCTTTAAAGAGGTTCTGTTTTAATGTGTTTCCAGGGTTTGTTTCAAGGTTTAGAGCTCCTTTTAGCAGTTCTTGTAGTGGTGGCTTGGTAGTGGTGAATTCTCTCAGCATTTGTTTGTCTGAAAACAATTGTATATTTCCTTCATATATGATGCTTAGTTTCGCTGGATACAAAATTCTTGACTGATAATTGTTTTATTTGAGGAGGCTAAAGATAGGGCCCTAATCCCTTCTAGCTTGTAGGGTTTCTCCTAAGAAATCTGCTGTTAATCTAATAGATTGTCCTTTAAACATTACCTGGTGCTTTTGTCTCACAGTTTCTAAGATTCTTTCCTTTGTTTTAACTTTAGATAACCTGATGACAGTGTGCCTAGGTGATGATCTTTTTGTGATTAATTTCCTATGTGTTCTTTGTGTTTCTTGTATTTGGATATCTAGATCTCTAGCAAGGCCAGGGAAGTTTTCTTCAGTTATTCCCCCAAATATATTTTCCAGACTTTTAGGTTTCTCTTCTTCTCAGGTACACTGATTAATCTTAGGTTTGGTCATTTAATATAATCCCAGACTTCTTGGAGGTTTTGTTCATATTTCCTTATTCTTTTTTCTTTCTCTTTGTTGGATTGGGTTAATTCAAAGACCTTGTCTTTGAACTCTGAATTTTTTTCTTCTACTTGTTTAATTCTATTGCTGAGACTTTCCAGAGCATTTTGCATTTCTATGAGTGTGTCCATTGTTTCTTGACGTTTTGATTGTTTTTTCTTTATACTATCTGTTTCCCCCTTCACATCTGGTATCATTTTTTGGATTTCCTTGCATTGGGCTTTGCCTTTCTCTGGTGCCTCCCTGATTAGTTTAATAACTAACCTCCTGAATTCATTTTCAGATAAATCAGGGATTTCTTTTTGTTTTGGGTCAATTTCTGGTGAACTAGTATGATTTTGGGGGGCTGATAAGGAACCTTGTTTTGTTGTGTTACCAGAATTGGTTTTCTGGTTCCCTCTCATTTGGGTAGGCTATGTCAGAGGGAAGGTCTGGGGCTGAAGGCTGTTGTTCACATTCTTTTGTCCCACAGGCTGTTCCCTTGATATAGTACTCTCCCCGTTTTTCTATGGATGTGACTTCCTGTGAGCTGAGCTGCAGTGATTGTTATCTCTTTTCTGGGTCTAATCACCTAGCAAGTCTACCCAGCTCCTAGCTGGTACTGGGGGTTTTCTGCACAGACTCCTATGATGTGAACCATCTATGGGTCTCTCAGCTGTGGACACTAGCACAGTATTTGGGGAGTCTCCTGGGTCCTGCAGGAGAAGTCTGCTTCCTTCAGTGTGTCTGTGGGTCCTCTTGGGATCTGTATGAAGCTCTTAAAGTTCAAACTGAGATATAAAGCTGAAATAGGTCAATGCAAATATGGAGAATCTAACTTATATAATTTTTTATGTTTGTCTGTTTTGAACTGTGGTAGCATTTACTTTTGCTTTAGGTTAACCCTTTAAAGCCTTCAGTTGCTCCAGTGGGAGATAGAATCATTCCCCCAGCTTTCTGAAGGAATGACCACTTTGAAATAGGAGCCAAGAGGAGAATCTATCCTCCCTCTGAATGTTTACTGTTTTGAACACAGATTTCTGAGATATTATGTATCTGGAGAGGACCAGAGTGCTGATATTATTTTTGACTTGAAAATATGTCAATGATAAAATAGGAGTCAACACATAGAATTAAGGTTCATAGAGCAGGCACACAACATTTTCATATAAAGTGTCTATCCCCTCAAACCAATATTAGGTTATGATATATTTACTTAACATACTGTAAACAGAGCTTTTACTTCATCAATGTTAGAACATTAACTTCAGAAGGGACCTTGGAAGTCTAGTTGATGCATGAATTTTCAGAATCGATATCCAACCTCTCTATAAATTACTGTGCTCTATAACTTCATCTCCTCATGACATGGCTAGTCTAATTTAGGATAGCTCTGTTAGTTGAATAGGTCTTTCTCATAAGGAGTTGAAATTCCTTTCTTTATCTTTGGATAGATGCTAGTTTGCATTGGTACCTTTTGTAGGGATCCAAGGGATGGAGCTGTGACTGGTAGATGAAATTTATCTGGAGCCTGATCATTATTATTTTAAAAATTTCCACTGGTAAAAATTATCTTGGCATGTAGAGTGGACTGCTTCAGGGTGGTGGTGGTAATGAATTACCACTTACTGAAAGAAATAGTTTGAGTTAGGCTGAGTAATCAATGGGCCAAGAATACTGCTCAGGAGAGTCAGGTATCTAAATAAAGATTGAGATAGGTGACATTTAAATGATTCATTTAATCCTGAGACTTTATGATAGACTTCTTTGGATGCCTCTTCAGGAATCCGTATGTGTACACCCAACTGCCTGCTTGCCATCTCCATAGATATCCGAATATCATTTCAAACTCAACATATCTGATATTACACTCTTGATTTATTTTTTCAATTCTGCTTATTCAACTATCTTCCTCAATTTTCATGTCAGTAAGTAGGTTCTCTACATAGCCATCAAAATAGTTCTTTAAAAACTCTCCTATCCCTTCTCATCTTACCTCCTGTTCACTTTGCCTGGAATGTCACTCTCCCTTCATATATTTGCATGACTAACCCTTCATTTCCTCTGCCTCTGCTCAAATATTATCACTTCTGAAATGTTCTCCTGGACCACAATATCTGATGTAGCACTCCCTGGCACCCCACTTTATTATTCTTTATCTCTCTTATCTACTCTATTTTTCCATGGTAAATTGACATCACCATCTAATATTTATTTACTTGCTTAATTGATTATTGTCTGTCTCCCTAGTTAGAATTTAAGCTTCTTAGGGAAAGGAGATTTGTTATATTCATTGCTATATCCTTAGTGCTAAGAACCACTCCTGGTCAATATTAGGTATTCAATAAATATATGTCGAAATGATGTTAATAGATAATAATAGAAATTTAATGTAAACAGGAAAATAAAGAGTAAAAATGTAGCATAAGCTAGCATACACAGGAAAAGAAAGGAATGGCTCTTATTAATTTTTCATAGCAAAGCAAAATAACTTAAGGGCTTTAATGCATGCTCACAGAATCTTCCTTCCAAACCCGTCATTTTCCTATGAACCTTGAATGGTCATTTGTGCATATGTTCACTCTCGGCTTTCATTTCAAAAGGAATGGAGACATTGCAAACCTCTTAGCACTGATTGTGATCAGTTTCTGTAGAGAATACAGATCCCCAGACATACCAGATACCAGAGTTGGCTGACACTGAAAGATGGCCAGGGGTGAGAAGTAATTATGGTTTTATCCCTAAATCAGTTTTATAGGTGGAAGACAGATCTGTCTTTGTTATCTACAGGGAAATCCTTATTTGCCCCTTCCACAGATATAGTCTTTCTAATTCCAGATCCTCTGGGTCTAGGTTTTCTAACCCATGCAAATTAAGTTTCAAGGTCTTTGTTTAAACATAACAAACCTCCTATCTCAATTAAACTTAGATGGGATGACAGTCACTTTCAATTTTGCCACAAAAAAATAAAATTACTTCTCTTTTTTGCTTTAATAAGATAGCTTTGTTCTAAATAATAATACGTAATGATTTGTATTTTTCTAAAATTAATGTTATTCTATTATATGTCTATTTTTTAGTTTCTATTAATAATAGGAAAATCAATATTCTCTGAGTGTATACATTTTAAATCTTTCCTATGTAACAAGAATTTTCTTTTTCTTTCTTTCTTTTTTTTTTTTCTTTTTTGAGACAGAGTCTCATTCTGTCACCCAGGCTGGAGTGCAATGGCATGATCTCGACTCACTGTTAACTTCCGCCTCCCAGGTTCAAGTGATTTTCTTGCCTCAACTTCCCAAGTAACTGGGATTACAGGCATGTGCCACCACGCCCAGCTAATTTTGTATTTTTAGTAGAGATGAGGTTTGACCGTGTTGGTCAGGCTGGTCTGGAACTCCTGACCTCAGGTTATCCACCCACCTGGGACTCCCAAAGTGCTGGGATTATAGGTGTGAGCCACTGCGCCCAGCCCACAAGAGTTTTAAATGCTAGCGGGGAAAGCAGTGGATTTTTATTTTTCTTAAAACTTGAATACATCATCTTATAATAATTATATCATAGGATTTAAATTTGTTGAGAACAAATTTTGTGGGGATTATTTAAGTTCTGGAAGACTTCTATTTTAATGAGAAATGTATCAGAGAAAATAAAGAAAAATGTTTCTAGATTCTTCAAGGAATGAAGTTGTTTTCTTAATAAGTCACACTTAGAGTGATACATTAAATGAGAGAAAGGTGGTTGTCAATATGTTCTATTCTGGAACAGTTTAGTAACTTGTGAAATATCAGACTGTTTGGCCCAATATCCCCACTTCTATGCATTTTCCCTGTGGAGATAATCATACAAGAGTGAAAAGACGTAAGCACATGAATGTTTCTTATAGATCTGTTTTTAATATAGCAAACTTGGAAACATCCCAAATATTCACCAGTAGGGGACTGATTAAGTAAATTACTGCACATACAAATAATAAAATTCTCAAGTCATTAAACTTGATGTAGCTCAATATTTATTGACATTAAGTGATATCTGTGACATACTGCTGAGTGAAAAAAACAAGTGAAAAATGTCTAAGCATGGTTCCATTTATGTAAAATTATATCCTTTAGAAAGACATTCATTGAAATGTTTTTTTATGATTATTTATGGGGAATGGAATTTTGATTTTTTTTCCTTAGGCTTTTTTGGTTTTTACAATTCTGTTATGTATATGTATAATTTAAATAAAAACAATGTGAATTTATAGGCAAATTTCTTAGAATGAAGTAAAATGTAATTGGAAGCATACTGCTTGGACCTATTTATGGAAGCAAATCTAACCAAAGTCAGTTTGGAATCAGTTTGTTTAATATAAGAAGAATATTGGAAATAATGTTATATAAGGAATTTCTTAATGAAAATAAAATTTTAAAAAGAATTTTAAAAGGTAATATAAACATCATAACCTAAAATGTCATTTTTCCTAGCTTCATTGAGGTATAATTAAAGATGAAAATTGTATATCTTTGAGTTGTATGACATGATGTTTTGATATAGGATACATTGGAAAATATTTACCACAATCAACATAACTAACGTATCCATCATCTCACCTAGTTATCATTTCTTTTTTCTGGTGAAAACTCTTGAGATCTACTGTTTTGGCAAATTTCAAGTATACAATAAATTACTGTTAGCAGTAGTTATCATGCTGTACATTAAGCCGGCAGAAATTGCTCATCCTTTAACTGAAAGTTTCTATCCATCAACATCTTCCTTTACCCTACTCTGCTGCCTCTAGCCCCTGGTAATCTCCATTCTACTCTCTGTTACTACGAAATTGACTTCATTTGCCACTCTGTGTCTGGCTTGTTTAATTTAGCATAATGTCCTTCAAGTTCAACTATGTCACAAATGACAAGACTTCTTTCATTTTAAGGCTGAATAATATTTCATTATATATATAATATTCATATATATATATCCTTTTCTTTCTATTCATCTCTCAATGGATAATTAGGTTGTTTCCATACCTTGGCTACTGTGAATAATGCTGCAATGAACATGGGAATACTAATATCTCTTTGTGACAGCAATTTTATTTCTTTTGGATATATATATATATATAAGTGGGACTTCTGGGTCATACATTAGTTCTGTTTTTAATTTATTGACAAACTACCATACACTTCCCATAATGGCTATTCCAATTTATATTCCCACCAATGTTTTATAAGGGTTTGCTTTTTTCTTTTTCTTTTTTTTTTTTAAATTTATTTATTATTATTATTATACTTTAAGTTCTAGGGTACATGTGCATAACGTTCAGGTTTGTTACATATGTATACTTGTGCCATGTTGGTGTGCTGCCCCATCAACTCATCAGCACCCATCAACTCGTCATTTACATCAGGTATAACTCCCAATGCAATCCCTCTCCCCTCCCCCCTCCCCATGATAGGCCCCGGTGTGTGATGTTCCCCTTCCCGAGTCCAAGTGATCTCATTGTTCAGTTCCCACCTATGAGTGAGAACATGCAGTGTTTGGTTTTCTGTTCTTGTGATAGTTTGCTAAGAATGGTGGTTTCCAGCTGCATCCATGTCCCTACAAAGGACACAAACTCATCGTTTTTTATGGCTGCATAGTATTCGATGGTGTATATGTGCCACATTTTCTTAATCCAATCTGTCACTGATGGACATTTGGGTTGATTCCAAGTCTTTGCTATTGTGAATAGTGCCGCAATAAACATACGTGTGCATGTGTCTTTATAGCAGCATAATTTATAATCCTTTGGGTATATACCCAGTAATGGGATGGCTGGGTCATATGGTACATCTAGTTCTAGATCCTTGAGGAATCGCCATACTGTTCCTTACTAGTATAGTAATACTTACTAGTATTACTGTTCCATACTAGATCCTTGAGGAATCGCCACACTCCATAATGGTTGAACTAGTTTACAATCCCACCAACAGTGTAAAAGTGTTCCTATTTCTTCACATCCTCTCCAATACCTGTTGTTTCCTGACTTTTAATGATTGCCATTATAACTGGTGTGAGATGGTATCTCATTGTGGTTTTGATTTGCATTTCTCTGACGGCCAATGATGATGAGCATTTTTTCATGTGTCTATTGGCTGTATGAATGTCTTCTTTTGAGAAATGTCTGTTCATATCCTTTGCCCACTTTTCGATGGGGTTGTTTGTTTTTTTCTTGTAAATTTGTTTGAGTTCTTTGTAGGTTCTGGATATTAGCCCTTTGTCAGATGAGTAGATTGCAAAAATTTTCTCCCATTCTGTAGGTTGCCTGTTCACTCTGATGGTAGTTTCTTTTGCTGTGCAGAAGCTCTTTAGTTTAATGAGATCCCATTTGTCAATTTTGGCTTTTGTTGCCGTTGCTTTTGGTGTTTTAGACATGAAGTCTTTGCCCATGCCTATGTCCTGAATGGTACTACCTAGGTTTTCTTCTAGGGTTTTTATGGTATTAGGTCTAACATTTAAGTCTCTAATCCATCTTGAATTAGTTTTTGTATAAGGAGTAAGGAAAGGATCCAGTTTCAGCTTTCTACTTATGGCTAGCCAATTTTCCCAGCACCATTTATTAAATAGGGAATCCATTCCCCATTTCTTGTTTCTCTCAGGTTTGTCAAAGATCAGATGGCTGTAGATGTGTGGTATTATTTCTGAGGACTCTGTTCTGTTCCATTGGTCTATATCTCTGTTTTGGTACCAGTACCATGCTGTTTTGGTTACTGTAGCCTTGTAGTGTAGTTTGAAGTCAGGTAGCGTGATGCCTCCAGCTTTGTTCTTTTGACTTAGTATTGTCTTGGCAATGCGGGCTCTTTTTTGGTTCCATATGAACTTTAAAGCCGTTTTTTCCAATTCTGTGAAGAAACTCATTGGTAGCTTGATGGGGATGGCATTGAATCTATAAATAACCTTGGGCAGTATGGCCATTTTCATGATATTGATTCTTCCTATCCATGAGCATGGTATGTTCTTCCATTTGTTTGTGTCCTCTTTTATTTCACTGAGCAGTGGTTTGTAGTTCTCCTTGAAGAGGTCCTTTACATCCCTTGTAAGTTGGATTCCTAGGTATTTTATTCTCTTTGAAGCAATTGTGAATGGAAGTTCATTCATGATCTGGCTGGGTTTGCTTTTTTCTTCGCATCCTAACCAATACTTTTCTTTTGACTTTTTTTGATAACAACCATCCTAACCAGTGTGAGGCAGTATCTCATTGTGGTTTTGATTTACATTTCCCTGATAATTATTGATGTTCGTATACTTGTTGGACATTTGTATGTTGTTTGGAAAAATGTTTTTTTTAATTTCTTTGCCTATTTTTAATCAGGTTATTTGGTTTCTTTTTTTTCTTTTTTCTTTTTTTTTTGCGATGGAACTGTAGGAATTCTTGTATATTTTGAAATATATGATGATATTACATTTTATATACTTTTTATGTATTTTGGACCTTAACCCCTTAACAGATATGTACTTGCAAATATTTTATCCTATTCTGTGGGTTGTCTTTTCATTTTGTTGAGTTTTTTCTTTGCTGTGCAGAAACTTTTAAGTTTGATGTAGTCCAACTTTAAATTTTTTTTTTTATTTCCCGTACTTTGATGTCAGATCCAAAAAAATCATTTTGAAGACCAATGTCATAAAGCTTTTCCCTTATGTTTTCTTCTGGGAGTTTTACAGTCTCAGGTCTAACACTTAAGTCTTCAATCCATCTTGAATTAATTTTTGCACATGGTGTAAGATAAGGGTCCAATTTCATTCTTTTGCTTGTGGATATTCACTTTTCCCAACACCATTAGTTGACGAGACGGTCCTTTCCCCATTGTTTATTCTTGGAGACTTTGTCAAAAATTAGTTGACAATATATGTGTGGGTTTATTACTGGTCTCTCTATTTTGTTCCATTGGTCTATGTTTCTGTTTCTATGCCAGTATCATACTGTTTTGATTACTATAGCTTTGTAATACAACTTAGAATCAAGAAGTGTGATGCTTCCAGCTTTGCTCTTTTTGCTCAAGATTGCTTCAGCTATTTGGAGTCCTTAGGGGTGCCATATGAAGTTTAGGATTGTTTTTCTATTCTGTGAAAAATGCCACTGAGATTTTAGTAAGAATTGCATTGAATCTGTAGATCAGTTTGGGGGCATTTTAAACAGCATTGTTGTATGAACGTTTTAACAATATTCTTCCAATCCATGAACATGGATATCTTTCCATTTATTTGTGTTTTCTTTAGTTTTTTTTCCAATATTTTACAGTTTTTAGTGTATTGGTATTTCACCTCCTTGGTTAAAATTGCTCCTAAGTATTTTATTCTGTTTGATGCTGTTGTAAATAGGATTGTTTTAATTAAGAAATTAATTATTTTCTTAATTGAAACAATCCTATTTATAACAGCATCAAACAATTAATTACATTGTTATTGTTAGTGTGCATAACAAAACTAATTTTTGTATGTTGATTTTCTATCCTGCAAGTTTACTGAGTTCATTGATTAGTTCTAACAGTTTTTTGGTGGAGTATTTATGGCTTTCTATATATAAGATTATGTCATCAGCAAACAGAGGTAATTTTAATTTTACTTTTTTTCTCCAAATTAGATGCCTTCTATTTCTTTTTCTTACTCTGGCTTGGACTTCCAGTACTATGTTGAGTAGAATTGGTGAGATGAGCACCTTTGTCTTTTAGTTTTTCGCTGGTGAGAATGAAATGAGCTGTGAGTTTGTTATATATCCTTTAATATGTTGAAGGACATTCCTTCTATACCTAATTTATTGTGGGTTTTTATCATAAAATGATGCTGAATTTTGTCAAATGCTTTTTTCTGCATTTATTGAGATGCTCATGTAATTATAATCTTCATTTTGTTAATATGTGGTTTTACATTTATTGATTTGCAAATGTTAAACCATCCTTGCATCTGAGGAATAAATACCACATGATCATGGTGAATGATCCTTTTAATTTGATGTTGAATTCAGTTTGCTTGTATTTGTTTGAAATTTTTGCGTCTATGCTGTTCAGGGATATTAGCTTGTAATTACCTTTTCTTATGGTATCCTTGTCTGGCTTTGGTATCAGAATAAAGCTGACCTTGTAAAATGAGTTTGGCAGTATATCTTTGTCTTCAATTTTTTGGAAAAATTTAAAAAGAATTGGTATTAATTTTTCTTTAAATGTTTGATACAATTCATCTGTGAAGCCATTCAGTCCTTGACTTATCTTTTTTGTTTGTTTGTTTTTTGAGATGGAGTTTCGCTCTTGTTGCCCAGGCTGGAGTGCAATGGCGCAGTCTCGGCTCACTGCAACCTCCGCCTCCCAGGTTTAAGTGATTCTCCTGCCTCAGCCTCCAGAGTAACTGGGATTACAGGTGTGCACCACCACACCTGGCTAATTTTGTATTTTTAGTAGAGACAGGGTTTTGCCATATTGGTCTGGGTGGTCTCGAACTCTTGACCTTAGGTGATCTGCTGGCCTCAGCCTCCCAAAGTGCTGGGATTACAGGCATGAGCCACTGCACTCGGCCCCTTGACTTATCTTTTTAAGGAGAGTTTTAATTACTGATTTAATCTTGTTTTTGCTATTGGTCTGCTCAGATTTTCTATGTCTTCATGATTCAGTCTTGGTAGATTGAATGTTTTCAGGATTTATCCATTTCTTCCAGGTTATTCATTTTTTTTGGTGTGTAATTGTTCATAGTACTCTCATGCATTTCTATGGTATCAGTTGTAATGTCTCCTCTTTCATTTATAACTTTATTTATTTGAGTCCTCTTTTCTTAATTAGTCTAGCTAGATATTTGTCAATATTTATCTTTTCAAAAAATAACTTAGTTTCAATGATCTTTTGTATTGTTTTTCTCATCTTTATTTTGTTTATTTCTGCCTTTATCTTTTTTATTTTCTTCTATCTGCGGACTTGGGGCTTAGTATTTTCTCTAGTTTCTTGAGGTGCAAAGTTATATTTTTTAATATGAGATCATTCTTTTTTTCTTAATGTAGGCATTTATCACTATAAAATTTCCTCTTAGAACTGTTTTGCTGCATCCTACAAGTTTTAATATGCTGTGTTTTCATTTTTGTTTGTCTTAAAATACTCTTTGTGTTCCCTCTTGATTTCTTCTTTTATCTATTGGTTTTCAGGAGTGTGTTGTTTAATTTCCACGTATTTTTGAATTTTTCTATTTTCTTATACTACTGAATTCTAGTTTTATATCATTTTGGTTAGAAGAGACACTTGATATAATTTCAATCTTCTTAAACTTTTTAATCCTTGTTTTGTGGCCTAACACCTGATTTCTCATAGAGAATTCTATGTGTGTTTGAAAACAATGTATATACTGCTGCTGTTAGGTCAGTTGCCCTGTATATGTTTGTTAGGTCTATTTTGTCTGTAGTGTTATTCAAGTCTGCTGTTACCTTATTGATTTTCTATCTGGATAGTCTTTGTATTTTTGAAAGTGGGGTATTGAAGTCCTCTACTCTTATCATATGGCCGTCTATATCTATCTTCATTTCTGTTAATATTTAATTTGTATCTTTAGATGTTCTGATGTTGGGTACATATATATTTACAATTGCTAGGTATTCTTGATGAATTGATTCCTTAATCATTATATAACACAATACTTGGTCTCTTGTGGCAGTTTTTTACTTAAAGTCTGTTTTATCTGCTATAAGTATAGCCTGCTTTGTTTTGCTTACCATTTGCTTGAAATATCTTTTACCATTCCTTTATTTTTAACCTGGGTGCACCCTGAAAGCTAGTCTCAGGTATGCAGCATGTAATTGGATGTTGTTTTTTTTAAAATACATTTGGCCACTTTGTCTTTTGATTGGGGAATTTGATCCATTTACATTTAAAGTAATTATTGATAGCTAAGGACTTACTACTGCTATTTGTTAATTATATTGTGACTTTTTTATAGTTCTTTTGTTCTATTCATTCTTTCTTGCTGTCTTTCTTTGTGACTTGATAATTTTCGTAGTGGTATGCTTTGATTCCTTTTTCTTTCTCTTTTGCCTATTTACTACAGATTTTTCCTTTATGGTTACCATGAAGCTTACATAAAACATCTTAAAATTATAGCAGTCAATTTTAAGCTAATAATTACTTAACTTTGACCACATAAAAATCTCCACATTTTAACTTCTCCTTTCTGAACATTTTATGTTATTGATGTAGCAATTTTTTAAATTAATTAATTAATTAATTAATCTGTTTATTTTTGAGATGGAGTCTCTCTCTGTCACTCAGGCTGGAGCAGCAGTGTGATCTCGGCTCACTGCAACCTCCACCTCCTCAGTTCAACTGATTCTCCTGCCTCAGCCTCCTGAGTAGCTGGGATTACAGGCATGCACCACCATGCCCAGGTAATTTTTGTATTTTTAGTAGAGATGGGGTTTTGCTATGTTGACTAGGGTGGTCTTGAACTCCTGACCTCAAGTGATCTGCCCACCTTGGCCTCCCAAAGTGCTGGCATTCCTGGCATGAGTCACCATGCCCAGCCCTGCAGTTTACAATTTTGTGTGTCATGTATCCATTAACAAATTATTGTAGCTGTAGTTATTTTTAATGCCTTTGTCTTTTTATTTTTGTACTATACTAAAAAGTGATTTATGCATCATCATTACATTATTATTCTAAATTTGACTATATTACTTTTAGAGTGAGCTTTATACTTTTCTGTATTTCCATGTTGTTAGTTAACATTGTTTTACTTTAATTTGAACTACACCCTTTAGCATTTTTTGCAGGTTGAATGGTGATAAACTCCCACAGGCTTTGTCTGGAAAAGTCCTTATCTATCCTTCATTGCTGAAGAACAGCTTTGCTGATTATGGTATTTTTGGTTGACAGGTTTTTTTTCTTTCAGTACTTGAGCATATCATTCTACCCTCTTCTGGCCTGCAAGGCTTCTGCTTAGAAATCCCCTGATAGCCACGTAGGGGTTCCTTTGTATGTAATGAGTTGCTTTTATCTTTTTGCTTTAAAAATTCTTTCTTTGTCTTTGACTTTTGACAATTTGATTATATTGTGTCTCAGTGAAGATCTCTATAACTAAATACAAAATTAATTTACTTACAGTTCTTTGTGCTTCATGGGTGTAGATATTCACTTCCCTCTCCAGATCTGGGGATATTTCTGTCATTATTTCTTTAAATGAGCCTTCTACCCCTTACTCTTTCTCTGTTCTTTTGTGACTTTCACAATACATATATTGGTTCACATGATCACGTCCCATAAGTCCTGGAGGCTTTCTTTATTCTTTTCATTTCTTTTTTCTTCTTGTTTTTCTGGGTTACTTCAAATGACCTATGTTCAAGCTCACTGATTCTTCTGCCTGATACAACCTGCTGTTGAAGATTTCTAGGGTATTTTTCAGTTTGGACACTGGTTCTTTAGCTTTAGAATTTATGTTTGGTTCCTTAAAAAAATCATTTCTGTGCTTGAACTTCTTATTGAGTTTTTCATTTTGTTTGCATATTGTTTTTCTGATTTTTTTTTTTTTTTTTTGAAATGGAGTTTCACTCTTTTTGCCCAGGCTGGAGTGCAACGACATGACCTTGGCTCTCTGCAACCTCCACCTTCTGGGTTCAAGCAATTCTCCTGCCTCAACCTCCTGGGTAGCTGAGATTACAGGTGCCCACAACCACACCCAGCTAATTTTTTGTACTTTTAGTAGAGATGGGGTTTCACCATGTTGGCCAGGCTGGTCTGAAACTCCTGACCTCAGGTGATCCACCCACCTCAGCCTCCCAAAGTACTGGGATTACAGGCATGAGCCACCTCTCCCAGTCTCTGATTTTTTTTTTTTTTGTACACTTGTGTTCTCTTGTAGTTTACTGACCACAGGTGACTGCCTGGCACTAGAACAGGCCTAGAGGCTGGGTTTGCATGGGCAGACCAGTGTTCTGGGACCACAAGGGCCAGCCTAGAACCTGGGTCTACTGGGATAGATATGAACCATATGTCGGCTGGAGTGTGGGGCTGGGGTGGCACCTGGTTACTGGGTGGGGATACAGCCTGTATTTGTAGGAGCTGGCCTGGAACATGGGTACATGTGTGCTGGTCTGGCGACTGGAGTCACGGTGGCTGACCTGAAGCTGGGGTTCATGGGTACCAACCTGGCACAGGAGTGGGCCTGGAGGCTAAATCTGCTGGGAATTGGGACCTTGGAGGCCAGCAGCCAGCCTGGAGCCTGTGTTTGCAGGGGCTGACTTGACTCTGGTCACGTCTAGAGCCTGTGTCTTAGGAGGGTGGCCAGCTTAGGTCTGTATGTGCTGGTCTGGTGCCTGCAGCCACAGCAGTGTGTCTGGAGCCAGAATCCACAGCAAAATCAGGTGCTCACTTCACTTTTATTCTCCACTGGGAGAGTTTCTTTCTCCACACTATGCTGCCCAGGCATGGAAAAAGGCAGTGCATCTTTTCTTCTGTGCTACACCAAGGCGTTGCAATTTTTCACTTGAATCCTTTAGTTTGTTAAAGGTATTTTGGGGCATGGGTAGTTGTTTGTGATGTTTCTCTGACAGAATAAATGCTGGAAAGTCCTATTCTGCCATCTTGCTGATGTTACTCCCCCATATTTCTTGACAGTAGACACTGCCATTGCTCAGTTTCCCTCTCTTCCCTTTTACTTCTTCTGTACACCCCTCCACTGTCTTTAATGTGATTTTACTTTTAACAGCTTCTAACCTGTCACTCTTCTTCAAAGGAGTATCCTTAGGCCACTGGAACAGCTTTACTCACAGACACAGAAAACTAGAAGAGCCTGGAAGTTTTTGATCCCTTACGATGATGCTTAGCCACTGAATAATCAATGAAGGAAGGTAGATGAAAGTCTACCTTCCTTGCCTTAGGACACAACGACTTTGAGGCTCTAACTTACACTTCAGAATCTCCTACAGAATCAGACTGAAACTACCCTCCTAGGAATTTGCTAAAACCATAGTATCCTTGGTTTCATTGTTTTTCTTTTTCTTTCTTTCTTTTCTTTTTTTTTCCTCAAGATGGAGTTTTGCTCTTGTTGCCCAGGCTGGAGTGCAATGGCGCATCTCAGCTCACTGCACCCTCTGCCTCCTGGGTTCAAGAGATTCTCCTGTCTCAGCCTCCCAAGTAGCTGGGACTATAGGTACCTGACACTACGCCCGGCTAATTTTTGTATTTTCAGTAGAGATGGTCTTTTGCCATGTTGGCCAGGCTGGTTTTGAACTCCTGACCTCAGGTGATTCACCCACCTCAGCCTCCCAAAGTGCTGGGATTGTAGGCATGAGCCACTGCACCTAGCCCATTGTTTTTCTTTGTTATGTTTCCCCCTCTTCCTTATCAGCTTCTTATGGGAACACTTCCTTGTGCACAAATCCTCATCTCAAAGTCTGCTTCAGAGGAATATAACATGATAATAGGTCCAGCATTGCTTTCCAAGTATTTCTAATGAGTTTCTAGAATTGAATTGAACAGCACAATATCTATAGCTTCCACATTAGACTAAAAGCTCTTTGCTCTTTGAAGGCAGATATAAATGTTTGATTCTGATACTTATTTGCCACTGAACCTGAAAATAAAAGTTTACTCTGAGTGAGCCAAATTAGTGAACCATTGGAAGATATTGGGTCAGTAGTCAGTAATTTTATTTAGGATTGTCCCTAGATGAATGAAGTGAGAAGTCTATGTCTCTCATAATCTTGTGACTAAATTAGTCTGATGTCTCCAGACAAAAGTTGCTTCATTTCTATCAACCACTGTTAAGGATTGGATGACAAAGATACATTCTACCTTGAACATTTCTTAATTCTAAAGAACCAGATGAATAAGGACAATACTTCCTCTTCACTCAATTATGATAAATTACCTTATCTTTTATATTGTGTTGGAGAGCCAGGGGAGTGATTGTTTTTTTTGTTGCTTTTCAATTTGTCTTTGCTTGCATGGTTCTTGAAATTAGAGGACATACGTGGTTGGTAGAAGTCAAGCTGGTAAGTTTGTAATCAGTGTAATGTAATGAAAGTCATCTAATTGAGGTCTGTTTCGTTTTCTTTTTCTACATAATGGGGGCATAGTAAGTATTATGGGATATTAAGTTAACCGGTGATATTTTACTATTCATGCCTAGCATCCTAGCATGAAAATCCATTTCCTATTGATTTGATTTAGTTCTGTGCATCAGGAAGTAGATAACTAAAGAAAGGGATTAAATTATTAATTAAATTTGGTTTCTTAGTCATTCATCCTTAGAAACCATTACAATATTTATCCCCCACTCTGTGGAAAAGTAAAATCCTCTCCTCAGATAAGTTTTATTTTCCCTAAGTGATTTTTGTAACCCTAGTATATATTTGCTGTTCAAGAAATAAGTGGTCAGAACTATAATTTGTCTAATGACTTCATTATAAATAGAAATGTAGCTTAGATATTCATTCTCTTTTACTTCATTTTTCACAGGTATTTTTCACAACTTGGTAGTATCAAGAAAAATAAGACCCAGCATAAGAATTCTTTTCTTTCTGCTCTAAGTATCAGTTAATGAATATATATGCATAACCCTCCTCACAAGGTTTTGAAACTTGTCTCCACCTGCAACAGAGACACTGAAACACATCCTTTCTGAAGGCAGACCCCTGAGATTTGGGTTCTGCCTGGTAATATGGGAAGAGAGATCAAAATTAGTCAACAGCTGGATGTACACTAAATATTTGTTTCTTTTTATTATTTTTCAAACTTTCTTGGATTGCATCTTTTAGAAACACCACAGTTATGCTTATTAAATTGAACGAGTTAACAAATATAGAGTACTTAGAATAGCTCCTGGAACATCGTAAGTTCTCAGTAAATATTAATATATTGTAGGTCCCCAAACCCTTCTCTTACACCTTTGGAGTCAGATGTATTTTTGGGATTCAGAATTTTTTGGATTTTGAAACAGTATGCATAATATCTCTAGCACCCCAAAATCAAACACATTGATTGTTTCTGCATTGAAACACATGAATATTTACACAAAGTATAGTATATACTATATAACAAATAGTCTCATGTTAATTCAGGTCAGATTTTCCACTGAATAAATTATTTTAAAGCTTAAGGCTTTTGGCCGGGTGTGGTGGCTCATGCCTGTAATCCCAGCACTTTGGAAGGCCTAGGCAGGTGGATCACTTGAGGTCAGGCATTCAAGACCAGCCTGGCCAACATGGTGAAACACCATCTCCACTAAAAATACAAAAATTAGCTGAGCTTGGTGGCACACACCTGTAATCCAAGCTACTTGGGTGGCTGAGGCATGAGAATCGCTTGAACCCAAGAGGTGCAGGTTGCAGTGAGCTGAGATCATGCCACTGCACTCCAGTCTGGGTGACAGAGTGAGATTCTGTCTCTAAATAAATAAACAAAAAAACACTTTGGTTTTTTTAAAGCTCTTTGAATTTTGTCATTATAGATAGGAATTATAAACTTATATCATCATCATCATCAGTTTTTCCTTAAAACTTACTTCTAAAACATACCTCCTTTTTTGGCACTAGGTAGGGCCCAAATAAATAAGGAAGCAAGCAAAATTCTTGGAATCCTTTTGTTAAAAAAAATTATTTCCAAGAGATTTTAATTGCATGAAAAAGACGTTGCCAGAAGCACAGTAGATAATTATTTAATCATAATTATATGTTCTGTCATTTTTCTGATCTTTAGCTGTCTTTAGCTCCAAACAAACCTAAATTTCAATTCTGGTCCTGTCCTTTAGGGAGTGGGCCAATCAACTTCTTTTTGGAATTTCAAGGAAAAGCAGTTCAAGCATCAGCAAATAGTCAGGACCAAATGAATATATTTACTTAACAGCCCTGAAAGAATATGAGACAAAGAAGGGCATCTTTATTTTAGATATCTACACAGACACATCAAACCTTTAAACTAAAGCAGTTGTTTGAATGTTGTTGTCATTACTTTGAGAATTTACCAAGAAAAAATTTCTGAAGGCTCTCAAAATGGCAGTCCATATTTATCCATATATTAACCATTCTAAATCGCTTTATTCCTTTGTGTAGAAACAAGTTTCCATATGATGTCATCTTCCTTCTCCCAAAAAAGTGTTAACATTTCTTGCAGTGCATTTGTGTTAGTAATGGATTCTCTCAGATTTTGTGGTATGAATGTCTTTATTTACTTTTATTATTAAAAGATATTTTTACTGGCTATAATATTTAGGTTGAGTTTCTTTCAGAATTTTAAAAATGTCATTCCATTGTCTTTTCGTTGGCATAGTTTCTTATGAAAACCCATGGTTTTCTTCTGTAGTAATGTGTCCTTTTCTCTAGCTGTTTCCAAGATTTTCTCTTCATCACTTGTTTTCAATAATTTTGCTTTGTGTTTATCTTGCTTTCATTGACTAAAAGCTCTTTGATCTGGTATATGGTATTCATCAAATTTGGAAAATATTTGGCCATTAATTCTTCAAATATTTTTTGAACACTTCCTCTCCTTCTGGAACTCCAATTACATGTGTTAGACTGCTTGATATTGTCAATCATGCCTCAGTCTTTCTCTCAGTGATTAATTTGCAATAGTACGTCTTCAAGCTCTCTCTGTATTATCTAATCCAGTGTTAATTCTATCTTTTGAGTTTTTCATTTAAAATATATTTTTCAGCTCTAGAAGTTCCCTTCCTTCCTTTTTATGTCTTCCTTTTCTTCTCATCATTGTGTTCATATTTTAAATTCTTTAGAATATTGAATGTATTTTTAATAGTTGTTTTAAAGTTATTATCTATTAATTCCATCATTTGTGTCATTTCTGGGTCTCTTTCTATTGACTAATTTTTCTCCTGCTATGGGTCACATTTTCCTGCATTTTCATATATCTATAAGTGTTTTACTGGATATTTCACCTTGTGAATTTTGTATTGTTTCATGGTGAATATTAATGTATTCATTTAACAGATGTTGGACTTTGTTCTCGTAGGCAGTTAAGTTACTTTATGATTGACTTGAGCCTTTAAAATCTTTATTTATAAACTTTCTTAGGGCAGTTATAGAGTAGCATTATGACCAGGCTATTTTTAGCCCCACTACTAATGTGTAATCCTTCCCAGATGTCTACTGAAGACATTTGTATTTCACAAAGTCTCCACTTTTGCCATACGTGAACCATTTGTGAGCCCTGAGAATTGCTCGACTTAACCTCCCCGGCAATTGTCCTTTCCCTAACACTTATTCTTTGCTTGGCTTCATGGAGTTTCTCCCTATGTGTGGGTAGACTGGCATTCAGCCAAAATCTCAAGGGAATGCCCTAGCAGATTTCCAGAACTCTCTGTGTGTTTTTTTTTTTTTTAATTTCCTCCTCTCTACTACTATGCCTCATTCATATTAGCCTCCAAAGTCAAAACTTCAATCTCTGTCTTCTCAACTCAGCAAGATTGCCAAGCTGTTTGGTGTCTGCCTCTCTATACTGCATCTAGGCAGAGAGCCAGGGCAGTCATAGACTCACCTAATTTGTTTTCCCTCTCTCAAGGATCACAGTCCTGTGCTGTCTAGTACTTAATGCTTAAAGATAATTGTTTTATATATTTGTCTAGTTTTCTAGTTGTGTATGGCAGAGGGTAATTCTGTAGCCTCGGCCACTTTTTAGCTCTGTGACCTGGACAAATTACTTTGTCTGTCCAAACCTCACTTTTCTCATTAGTAAATGAGGATTATATTCTAATGACTTTTAGTGTGGTGAGTATTAAATGAAAGAATGTGTCGAGTACTCTGCCCATTCTAAGTTCTCAGTAAAAGGTCACTGCTGTCAACAATTTAAAGTCAAAAGTCACACAAGAAAACTTTATGGAACCAATTAGGCCTTTTCAGATTGAAATGTTCCATATTATTGAGTGATTTATTTTCCCGTTTTGTTTTTTCCTCTATACTCATCCACTCACAATAATTGGCCAAGGTCATTTACTTCTAGCTTGAACAACAGAGAGGGAAGATAGGCCAAAAGATAATGAACTTGAAGGTTTATATGTGACTATAAACAACAGAATACCATATACCTAGAGAAATAGCTGGAAAACTAGCTAAGCCTGGCTGAATACCAACAAGAGAGTTCATGTGTGACATGAGAAAGAGGTAGGGAACGAGTATAAGCAAACAAAAGCCATAGCAATTTATGGGACTGAGGAGTTTGTAATTAAGATGATTTCACCTTCAAGTAATGGCAAGCCCTTATTCAAAGTGCTTAAAGCAATGGTAAATGTATTATCTCACATGGTACCTTTACAATACATACCTGTCCAGGGGCGGAGTAGATTCTCGGTACATTATATCAGTGCCTTGGCTCTTCCTCTGCTTCTCTGTGATTCTTTGATCTCTGCCTGACTTTGTTCGCTTCATCTTTGGGTTGTCATGACTTAACAACATCTGGAAAATGAAGAAGAATCTTCTCATCCAATTCTTGTTCTTAAGAGTAGATAACTTTTGACTAGAAGCTCTACCTGCCATCTCCCAGTACAGATATGTACTCACCTTTCCTTGGCTAAATAATGTTAACTGCCTATTCCTAAACCAAGGAGGGAGTGGGTTAACTGATTGACTTATGCTAATTATGTGAGGTAAATGGATGTTGGAGAGTCAACTACTATGATCACCACACAAAAAAGAGTAGATTTTTTTAGGGTTTAGTTAAGCAGGGGTTACACATATCATTTTGCTTCATATAAAACAATTACAGATGTTCCTTGACTTCTGATGGGGTTATGTCCTAATAAGCCCACCATAAATTAAAAATATCATAAGTCAGAAATGTATTTAATGGCCCAATAAACCTATTGCTAAGTAGAAAATCTGTAAAGTCAAACCATTGTAAGTTGAGGAATGTCTGTATTAGTGTCATCTTGGTGATTGGTAAGAGTGTAGAATGACACGTTATGGAGTAACAGATCTACAGTGTACTGCAGGGTTTGGCCCTGGAGGCCACCTCCTCACTGTGGAACCTTAGCTTGAACAATTCTGGGTTGCTGTGGAGTTAATGACCATTCTATCTTGTGGCGCCTGTAACTCTAACAGGGAAGATTGTGGTCTTGGTTGAACTGATATTTATTTACTGGGTTAGACTCAACCAACTTGGAAGCTTCCTTTTATGCTGTTTATTTTAAATTGGTTACAGCAAAATTTCACCCAAAAAATTAGTTAGTGAGAAAGAGAAAATGATATTTTGGTCACAAAGTTGGGAAGTCCATCAGCCATTTCTTGTTTGGTATAATCTTGAAAGCATTTTACTCTAGATAATGATGGGCAAACTGTAAAAGTAGTAGAAATAAGTGAATTCTGAGATAAGAATCTGGCCATACCATACCCAATGAGAACTCTTTTACTAAGTGGAAATATCAGGTAGCTTTAAGAGCTGGCAAAGATGATTTTTAGTATAAATTGAACTTTACAACTTTCTTTTTTCTTTTCAAGACAGGGTCTCACTCACAGGCTGGAGTGCAGTTGCATGATCACAGCTCTCTGCAGCCTTGACCTTCCTGGGCTCAGGCAATCCTCCTACCTGAGCCTCCTGAGCAGCTGGGACTACAGGTATATGCCACCATGCCTGGCTAATTTTTGTATTTTCTTTAGAGACGGGGTTTTGCCATGTTGCCCAGGCTGGTCTCAAACTCCTGGACTCAAGCCATCTGCCCACCTTGGCCTCCCTCCCAAAGTGTTAGAATTACAAATGTGAGCCACTGAGCCCAGCCAAACCTCTTTTTTTAAAGTTCAACTACTCCTGACTAAAAGCATTAATGCACTTACCTTTAATGTAAAGCATATTTTCAGAAGCTCAAATTTTAACTAAACATGAAAAGTTGTTGAATTTTGTTAAATGCTTTGAACTTTTTCATAAATACTCTCAACAAACTAGGAATAGAAAGAAATTACCTCAACATAATAAAGGCAGTATATAAAATTCCCACAGCTAGCATAATACTCAATGGTGAAAAATTAAAACTTCGGCTTTAAGGGTGGGAACAAGGCAAAGATGCCCATTCTCCCCATCTCTATTTAACCTAGTATTTGAAGTCCTAACCAGAGCAATTAGGCAAGAAAAAGAAATAAAACATCCAATTGGAAAAGAAGCAGTAAAATGATCTTTGTGTGCAGACGACATAATCATATATACAGGAAAGTTTAAAGAAAACTGTTAGAACTAATAAACAAATTTAGTAAAGTTGCAGGATACAATATCAACATAAAAAATTAGTTGTGTTTGTACACACTGACAATAGACTATCTGAAAAGGAGATTAAGAAAAAAATCCCATTTATAATAGCACCCAAAAGCATAAAATACCTAGGAATAAACTTAATTAAGCAAGTGAAAGACTTGTACACTGAGAACTGTAAAACTTTGGTGAAAGAAATTAAAGAAGGCACAAACAAGTGGAAATACTTCTCATGCTCATGGATTGGAAGAATTTATACCATTAAAATGTCCATACCATCTGAGGTTATCTGTATATTCAATGCAATCTCTACTAAAATCCTAATGACACTTTTTACAGAAGCAGAAAAAACAAACTTAAAATTGTGTGGAACCACAAAGGTCTTGAAATAGCCAAAATAATCTTGAGAAAAACAAGACTGAAACATTACACTTCCTGATTTCAAAATATGTTACAAAGGCTCCTTCTTTAAAAATTAAAAAAAAAAAACAACTACAAAGCTATAGTCATTAAAATGGTATGATACTGGAATAAAGATAGACATATAGATCAATGGAACAAAATAGAAAGCCCTGAAATAAACCCATGCACATATAGTAAACTAATCTTTGACAAGGGTGCTAAGAATATACAATGGAGAAAGGATAGTCTTTTCAACAAATGGTGGTGGAAAAACTGCAAAAAAAATGAAGTTAGACCTTTGTCTCACACTTTACACTAAAAACAGCTCAAAATGAATTAGAGACTGAAATATAAGACCTGGAACTGTAAAACTCATAGGCAAAAACATAGGAAAAAATTTTCAGAACGTTAGTCTTGACAATGATTACTTGGATGTGACACTAAAGACACAGGCAACAAAAGCAAAAATGAACAAGTGTGAGTATATCAAAGTAAAATCTTCTGTACAGCATAGAAAATAATGAGCAGAGTGAAACCACAACCAAGGGAATGGGAGAAATATTTGCAAACCACATATCTGATAATAGGTTAATATCTAAAATACATGAGGAGAGGTTGGGGAAAATTTTAAAAATTTTTAAAACCAAAACAGAACCAAAAGAAATAATCTCATTAAAAATGGACAAAGGACTTGAATAGATATTTCTCTAATGAAGACATACGAATGATGAATAGGTATATGAAAAGATGCTCAACATCACTAATTATCAGAGAAATGCAAACCAAAATCACAATATCACCTCATACTTGGTAGAATTGTCATAAAAAATCGTAAGAATTGTTGATAAGGACATGGAGACACTGTTGTACACTGTTGGTAAGAATCTAAAATGGTACAGTTATTGTGAAAAACAGTATAGAGTTTCCTCAAAAAAAAAAAAAAAAAAAGAGTTATAACATGATCCAGCAATCTGTGTCTGGGTATTTATAGGAAAGAACTGAAATCAGGATCTTAAAGGGACATTTGCACTCCCATGCTCATTGCAGCATTATTCACAATAGCCAAGAGGTAGAAACAACCTAAATATCCACCAATGTATGCATGTATATAGAAAATGTGGTATATGTACAGACAGTGGAATATTATTCAGCCCTAAAAAGGAAGGAAACCTTGCAATATGTGACAATATGAATGAACCTGGAGAACATCATGCTAAGTGAAATAAGTTAGTCACAGAAGGAGAAACACTGTATAATTCCACTTACGTAAGGCATCAAAAATAGTCAAACTCATAGGATCAGAAAATGAAAAGGTGGTTGCCAGGGGCTGGGAAAGAAGGAAATGGGAGTTACTGTTAAACAGGTCTAAAGATTCAGTTATGCAAGATAAAATAAGTTCCAGAGGTCAGTTGTACATCATGCTTACTGTACAATACTGTACAATACTGTACAATACATGTACAATACTGTATTGTACACTTAAACATTTGTTAGTAGATCTGATGTCAAATGTTTTTACTGCAATAAAAAAAACTTTACCTAACCAAATGGGCAGTGATCGCTTTAATCATGTTTTCATCAATTTATTCAGCCTAAGAGTTCAGTTCAAGAAAAATTAAAGTGAAGACAAGAAGAAGAATATTTATCATTCAAATATTTCATCAGGGGATTTCATTTATTTACATTTTTAGATATGCTTTGAGGGAGCTGGTAGGAGATGATAAATGGGCTATCTTGTGTATTTTGATATTTTCAATGCTCTTCCAAGATGTCTAGCATATGCTAGCATAAAGGTCAACCTTTTAGGGGGAATTAATTATTTTTGAATGGTGACATTTATCCATCAATTTTAATATATAGCATGTTCCAAAATAACACTGAGCTGGCTGTTTTCCAAGTTTGTAAATAGCAAATATCCCCTTATCAGAAGCATAAGGATAGAATTAATATAAGAGAAACATCTTCCAGTAATCAGCTAAATCAGAGCTACAGAATTAAAACAATAAATATACCATTTAAAAAAGTCAAGTGTACCAAAAGGTATAAATGAAACATGCCTTGACTTAGAGGTGGTGTCTGACCAGGGTTTAGTTAGGTTAAGGTTGGCATTAAACTTAAACTGGGAATACATCTAACACACTGAGAACTTAAAATATAACAGGCAGTATTCTAAGCAATTCACATGTAGTAGTTCATTTAAGCCTAACAACAACCCTATGAAGTAGGTGCTATTATCTCCATTTTGTAGTTAGAAGAACTGAGATGCAGCAAAGTTAAGTGACGGGCGCAGGGTCACCTAGCTGGTAAGTGTTGAAGCCAAAAATTGAACCCCTGGCAGTTTCACACTGGTGGTCATATACACAACCACTAAACAATTTGACCCTGGAAGCGGGGAAATAACTTTCTGAGGATCTCAGCTCTTGCTACACTCAGTAACACAGTACTAAATACGGGCCTGCTTAGAGGTTAAGGGCAGAGGTTAAGAGCCAGCCCCTGTTGCTTAACTTGCCAGGAAATCATAGTTTACTTGAATGCCTCTGTTTCCTCATCTGCTAAACTGGTCTAATACAGATGCTCCTTGGCTTATATGATTGAGTTATGTCTTGGTAAACTAATCATAAGTTGAAAATATCATAAATCAAAAAATGGATTTAGTACACCTACCAAACATTCTATCTTAGCCTAGCCTACTTTAAACATGCTCAGGATACTATTATTAGCCTATGCCTGGGACAGAAATCACCTAACACAAGTATTGTATAAAAAATTGAATATCTCATGTAATTTACTGGATACTGTACTGAAAGTGAAAAATCAGAATGGTTATATGGGTACTTGCTGTGATTTGAATGGTCCCTCCCAAGTTCATATTGAAATTTAATTTAAATTCTGCCCACATGAATGGATTAATCCCATCATTGCAGGAGTGCATTGGTTATCACGGGACTGGGCTCCTGATAAAAGGGTGAGTTAGGCCTTATTTCTCTCCCGTCTCACACATTCTCCTGCCCTTCTACCCTTCCGCCACGTTTTGACACAGCAAGAGGCCCTTCATCAAATGCGGAACAGATGCTGGCCTCATACTCTTAGACTTCCCAGTCTCCAGAGCTCTGAGGCAAATACACTTCTGTTCTTTATAAATTACCCAGTCTGTGGCATTCTGTTATAGCAGTAGAAAATGGATTAAGACAGTACTTGAAGAAGTGTGGTTTCTACTGAATGCATATGCCTTTTGCATCACCTTAAAGTCAAAAAATCATAAGTCAGTCAAACCATTGTTAAGTCAGAGACTATCTGAAATTGCATGTAGCCCTTCCCAAAATTTACTATGCATTAGATCCCCAGAATGTTGTGATTCAATAAAACTGTGGCAGGGCCCAGGCATCTGCATTTTAAATAAGTGCCTCAAGTAATTCTGATATATTCTGTTCTTGAACACCTTTTGGGAAATACTGAGAGATGAGATCATGCCTGTGAAATAATGGACATAATCCTGGCACATGATTGTTGGGCAGAAGTGCCAGTTCTCATCTATTTCAGTGTAACAGAGACAGACGTAGGAGGGGTCTCTCAGATCTCAGATGATATTGCAGATGAAGGAACATATTATGCTAGGATGATGACAGTGGCATCAACAAAGATGATAATGAAAATAATGAATATTCCGGTATCCTCTATTTTGGAATAGATATCATAAGGAGGAGAAAAGAAGGTTACCAGTTTGTTTTATTCCCATCCCCAAATCTCCTTAAAAGGACTTAATTGGAGGCCTAGGGGGGCAGATCACGAGGTCAGGAAATCGAGACCATCCTGGCTAACACGGTGAAACCCTGTCTCTACTAAAAATACAAAAAAAACTAGCTGGGCGAGGTGGCGGGCGCCTGCAGTCCCAGCTACTCAGGAGACTGAGGCAGGAGAATGGCGTGAACCCGGGAGGCGGAGCTTGCAGTGAGCCGAGATCGCGCCTCTGCACTCCAGCCTGGGCGACAGAGCAAGACTCCGTCTCAAAAAAAAAAAAAAAAAAAAAAAAAAAAAAAAGAACTTAATTAGGTTTGTCTTCAGGTTTAACAGAAGAGGTTTATTCTAATTTTAAGAGTCCTGGCCAGGCGTGCGTGGTGGCTCAAGCCTCTAATCTCAGCACTTTGGGAGGCTGAGGAGGGCGGATCATGAGGTCAGGAGTTTGCCACCAGCCTGGCCAACGTGGTGAAACCGCATCTCTACTAAAAATACAAAAATTAGTCAGGCACAGTATCAGGCGCCTGTAATCCCAGCTACTCCTGAGGGAGGCTGAGGCAGGAGAATCGCTTAAGCCTGGCAGGCAGAGAGAGGTTGCAGTGAGCCAAGATTGCGACACTGCACTCCAGCCTAGGCGACAGAATGAGACTGTCTCAAAAAACACAAAACGCAAAAAACAAGAGTCCCTTGGCTAATTCTCTTCCCATGTTTCCTTACTTACTGTGTATGCCAATTTTCTTTACTGGAAATAATCTTTCGCTGTACAATTCAATGTAAAAACAAAATGTAAATGTCTAGATGAAGTAATATTTAGTTTGAATATGTTTCAGCAAAATGTCATTAGCCATTCAACAAGTTCATATACCTCCTTAATAAATCCTTCCTTGTTTTGATAGAGCAAAGTAGTGAGGGAAACTGGGGGTCTTATGGTACCTAAAACAAGGGAAGGAAATCCATGAGGATGGGGAAGTGGAGTAAGGTGCAAAAAAGTAATGAATATGGAATACTAATCTGTGTCTAGCTGTAATTGACTTTGTTCTTTTAGTTGGGCTGTTACCGTTAGAGCTCTGAAGGGTAATTTGTCATACAACTGCAGATACAGGCATCTGTTTTGCATAATTTATGAACTTTAATTAAATACAATGTTTATTCGATGTTCTTAAACTCAGTTTTTAATGGAAGCAGGGTTATATTATAGTGTAATGTCTAGGCCACAGAAATCAAGTCTTAAAATATGTCCATAACCTATCATAACTAAATGTTGTGGATATGCTTCAATGTAACAACTTTTACACTACCAACAAAATACCTTAAAGTAGAAAATTTATAAAGCATGCTCCATTCCCTTAATATATGTTAGAAATCATGGTGCATAAGCAGAAGTTGGAAGCATTCAGGGACTGTAGCTTGGATTTTGGTGTAAAGCAAAAGGAAGGCTCCATGCCCCTGAAGGAAGGTACAGCATGAAGTTTGAAATTAGACTCACCAGGCATGGGGTTTGTGTGACCTTCTGAAAATCAGTTAACATCTCTGAACCTCAGATTCATAATGATGAGTCATGAGAATGAAATAAAATAATGCAAGTAAAATGTCTATTTCAATGTCTGGTACGTAACACAGAAAGACATTCAAGATGCGGTAGCTCTTATTGCAATTCCTTAAATGTTTATTATATTTTCTCTGCCTTAGAATCTCAATTTGCATGTGCTCAGAAAATTATTATATATTTAAAAAACTAAGTTTCTAAAATGTTGTGTGTAAGGTGATTTGTGGTATTTAAATACATACGACAAATGCCATAGTCCGCACTTACCTGATTTTCAGCCTTAGAATCACTTAGAAAATGACTTGATGCTTGAAAGTACAGCAGGCATTTTGTAACCGTGAGACCATACACATGAGAACAAAAGATATCTAATAATAGTGGAACAAAAAGACTAAGAGAGCCTGGGATTCTGATGGAATTATTGAGCCATTATTTTAGTGCTGGACTGATTATCTCTGCACATCTTGTTATATTAGAAAAAGAAACCTCTATTTGTTTCAGTCACTCTATTTGTTTAAGTCTTGTTATATTAGAAAAGTAAACCTCTATTTGTTTAAGTAACTGTAGCTTAATTTATGATACTTGCAGATAAATGCGTTCCGGTCAATTAATAAAGACTAAATAATCCTGAATGAGATAAGGAGAGTACCCGAGACGGATGAATCAGCTGACAGGATGGAGTATGCTTGTCACTAAATAGAAACTAGGAGCATTAAAACTAGTGGGGGTGGAGTGGCCAGAGGATCTTGTAAGAACGATAACATCTAGCATTCAATGCTTTAGTAGCCAGAGGCTGCTAAATTCAATGCATTTAATGCTTTAGTGGCCGGAGTCGCTGGTAAGAACTGTGTTGTGTTCTTAGACCTTGCAATGCAGGATCGTTTTTAGTAAAGTCTGTTAATCTTATTACTATTTTATGAGTGGAATCTTGTGGAAATTAGAGAAGGGTTAAATTTCTCATCTGGATCAGAAAGGACATAACAGAGGCAGCACATGTGGGAGTAGGAGTCGCAAGGTCAAGATGAATTTAGGAACATAAGTTCATGTGGAATTCACAGATATTTTGGGGTGAGCTCTAGGCTTGCAGGTTGTAGTATCCAGGGTTGGAGTTTGAACCAATGTTGCTTGGGTATTTGGGGTTGGAAGGCTTCTGGCTGCATTTGATTTGTGTATCTTTAATCCAATGACTTTACAGTAAATTGGCCAAATCAAAGAATCCTAATAGTATACCTTTACCACTAATATAGCAGAATGCTTTACAACACTATTTCTTTTTCCTCTTGTAAATAGAGGAAAATCTGAAGATAAAATGGTGAATTCATTCTTGTGAGTCATACTACATAAAAATATAAACAACAAAGGATGCCATTTATGCTAGATACTATATATTAGTTCAGATAACCTGTATTCCACTGTTTCTTCCAAGAGGGGAGGTTGAAAAGTGAAAACTACATTTCCTAGATTCCCCTGTAGCTAGGGCTTTGGCTGTAAATTCAATTTTGCCAATTAATGTACCCAATAGAGATTTGAATCAATTCTTATGAATCTTAAGAATTTCAGTGAATCTGATGAAGACATTTTGGTTATACACCATATTTCTTGGAGTAGTTATTTTTAAAGGTTATTTAGATATATCTCAATTATGAAGCCATTATTGTCCCCGAACACTCTGGAAGTTGGAGAATGAATACTAGAATTACTCTACTTTCAAGGCTCCTATCTTCACATTCAGAATAATATTATATCAGAAGTTACAATGTGTTAGGCATATATTTTTAACCAGTCTTTTGATTTCTGCTTTATAGGTGAGGACAACTAGGCTCAGAGCTATGAGAAACTCACTGAAGGTCACCCAGCTAGATGTTAGTTCCAAAATTTAAACACAGGGCTTAACACTGATTCTTCATGTTCCTGTTTCATAAACACAAACACGAGATATGTAAGTGAACAAAGCAGAACAGAGTTCCTGACCATTCAATGCTTACATTCTATGGGGGAAGATGAAATAAATAAATCTAGGTGCTGGGAAGGAAAATCATGGCAAAGAGGCTGCAAAGGGACAGGGCAAGGAGTGTGTGTGTGTGTGTGTGTGTGTGTGTGTGTGTGTGTGTTATGTGAGGTGGCAGGGGAGGACTTCCTTGATAAAGTGTCACTTCAGCAGAGAGCTGAAGGCAGTGAGGGAGTGAGCAACATACAAATCAGGACAACAGCACTCAAAGCAGAAGAGATTGCCCAGTGGGAAGAAAATGTTCAAGGTGTGGTTCTGAGAGGTAGAAAATGTGAACAGTATGAACACATACACTTTCTTAGTTGTCTGATTTCTCCCCTTTAATTTTAGAATTATTTTCCCCTTACTCTACTGTAACCCAACCCTCACTCACAAAGTTGAAAAATTATTTCATATCATCTTTATATATATTTAAAATTTCCTGGGCATCAGTGACCTATAATTGTGTTAATTACTTGGTCTTCCTTTCACAGTAAAACAGAAAAGCGGTCTAGAGACGTCCATCAGAACATCAATTAAAAATGTATTAGATTCCTAGAGCTGCTGTAACAAATTGCCACCAACTCTGTGGTGTGAAACAAGAGAAATTTATTCTCTAATGGTTCTGGCGGCCAAAAATCTGAAATCAAGGTGTCAGCAGAACCACGCTCCCCCTGAAGTTTCTAGGAAAGCATCTTTCCTCATCTCTTCCTCGCTTCCCATGGCTGCTGGCATCCTTGGCATTCTTTGGCTATGGGAGCATCAATCCAGTCTCTGCCTGTGTCATCACATGTTCTTCCTTCAATGGTGTCTCTTCTGTGTCTCCAAACCTCCTTCTTCTTATAAAAACACATGTTGTTGCATTTAGGGCCCACGCCAATTGAGTATGACCTCATGTTAACTTGGTTACATCTGCAAAGACCCTATTACTAAATAAGGTCACTCACATTTATAGGTTCCAGGGGACATGAAGGTGGGGGACTCTATTCAGTAGAGGAGGGAAATCTCAAGTATAAACTGCCTTTCAGTTCCATGGAAATTCAATTCTATTTACCCCAATACAGGAGGGAAATTCGATTTGACCCAATACAGGAGGGAAATCTCAAATTGCCTCTCAGTTAAACGGAAATCATCTCTCTCATCCCATCCCCAACCTCAAACACATAAATTGATTCACTTAAAGTCTTTCCTCTATAGCAAGAGTCAGCAAACATTTTTCTGTACAGGTCCAGATAGTAAATATCTTAGGTCTTGGGGGCAGTTAACTCCGCTGTTGAAGTGTGAAAGCAGCCACAGAAAATACATACACACATGAGCAAGGCTGTTTTCTAATAAAACTTTATTTGCAAAACAGGCTGCAGGCTAGATTTGGCTTTGGGCTTTAGTTTGCCAACTCCTGGTGTATAGCACTGAGAAATTTCTAAAAAAGAAAAGAGAAATATATACAGCTACCTAAATTCCTTTGAACTTTAGTAAAGAGTCCAGTGAAACTTTGGTTTAATTGTAGATCAGAAGAAAACGAAATTTATAACTTTTCCAAGAAATTAAATTTACTGATTTGAATAACTCTTGCCTTTCCCTTTCTATCTCAGCTATTGAAGAGCACTAAAATGGGAGAAAAGAGAAAGGAGAAGTTTAGGTGTGCCAGGAATATTGGAGTTTAAGTGCTAGCTGAATATTACTGTGAATACAATGTGGTTTGTAGCATTTTACAGTGAAATAAATGTTGAAGTCATTCCAGGAAATACTGTAACAGTCATACGGGATAACCAAGTAGTGCCAATTTAGTCAAGTAAAAATAGTGCACTGGAGTACAATTTAATATGTTATGGAAGATATTCATGAACTTGGAAGTCTGGTTGTGACCATGATGATTAGACCCCAGAGAAACCCGAGGGACTTGACTCAATACTTGAAAAGATGGAAAAGAGCAGGATTGTCTTCGTGAATAATCAGCACTCCTATTGATTATGCCACCTAGTCCATGACAAGAAATACTGGCACAAAATAAAGTAGAGATCCTTAAACAGCATTCAACAGTGAGAATGGTACTTAGAGAAAGAGGGTTTTACCTTTGGAGAATGACATGCCACTGAATGGCCTGACATGAGATGGCACTAGTAGGATATGTGTAGGGGAAGGCAGTGGAAAGGGGAGAAACCTACTGTGTAGACTGCTATACAACTGTGGTTCCCCAAGAGTCTAGCAAAAAGTGGAATTTAGGAGAAACGAAGTCTTCAAGATCCAGGGACATTCTTCTCATGGCAGCGGCAGCCTCGGTGAGGGAACACGTGCCCCTTTGAGTCTGTCTCTTTGTCTGGCTGATCCTAAGACTCTCATCAGTACAAATGAAGACAGATGGCAGCTTGATATACTTCCTCATTTCAAAGTGATGCAGAGTATATAGATGATATCATTGCCAGGTCTGATTTAGAAAATTCAAATGGGGCTATTTTTTTTCTCTCTCTCCCTCTCTCTTTTTTTTTTTTTTTTTTTTTTTTTTTTTTTTGAGTCAAGGTTTTACTCATTCGCCCAGGCTGGAAGGCAGTGGTGTGATCATGGCTCACTGCAGCCTCAACCTCCTGAGCTCAAGTGATCCTCCCACTTCAGCCTCCCCAGTAGCTGGAACTACAGATGCATACCACCACACCTGGCTAATTTTTGTATTTTTGGTAGAGATGGGGTTTCACCATGTTGTCCAGGCCAGTCTCGAGCCCCTGGGCTCAAGCAATCTTCCCACCTCAGCCTCCCAACGTGCTGGGATTACAGGCGTGAACCACTGTGCCTGACCAGATGAAGCTATTCTCTAGTGGTAGACATTACTTGTTGTCAGTGGAGCTGAGAGTTCTCACTCCATGGAATATGCTAGCTGGTTTGTGAAAATATTTTCCATCTGGGCTTCCTCCCACTGATAAGTGGGCAATGTGAGCCTTGAACTGAATATATGTGATGAGTGCTTGGGACTGAGAATAAAGTAATTACTTGTGTATTAGAACTGGAAGTATGCATCAGAACATGGACAAAGGCGAATAATCTTGCTCTTACTGTTTGATTAGTAAAATGACACAGATAACCCATGATGAATGAATATGTTAAAGAGAAGTGCAAAAGTATCATAGGAAGAATGGCAAGGACTGGAAGTCTAATCAAATCCATATGGAATGTGATAAAAAGTGGTTCCCTAATGATTGTTACTGTTACATCTGGAGGACTACTCTTGGAACATGAAGGATGGGAGAAGTAAGCCAGAGACAAGAAGCGAGCCTGAAGAATAAGGAATTGAGTGGGTGTCACCAGCTCAGCCCATTAGCAGGGGTGCTCTGAGCGGCTGGTAGGAGCATTCCCACCCATAGGCTGGCATACTGACATAGCATTACTGTTATGAAATCTATTAATTGTGCTAAGTACTTTATGTCATAACATCATTCAATCCTGGCAAAACCTCAGGTGATTATGATCATCCCCACGTTACACTTGGGTTGGCCATGCCTCAGCAAGGTTAAATGATTTAACTGCTACCTTACAGTTAGTTAGTGGCAGAGCCGGGGCTTCAGCCAAGTTGTCTGAAATGAAAGAGCGTGCCCTTGGCTCCTTGTTCTATTGCCTCTTCCATATGTTTCCCTCCTGCAGGTGGGATATTGGGCCATCACTGATCCATCCCACTAGCCTTTCACACCATTCAACTCACATCTTTGGCTTTTTACTCCGTACCTGTCAGCTGTATTGGTTGGAGCAGATCAAACTGCTGTACCAAATAGACCCGAAAGCATAATGCCTCAAACACAACAGAAGATGTCACACGTTTAGTACAGTCCCCACCCCAATAAATATTAGCTATTTATTATTACATACCTGACACACTTTCCTAAAGATATCTCTGTGACATAAACATTATCCTCATTGTACAGACGGGAAAACTGAGGTCCCACAGCAAGCAAATGGCAGAGCAGGGACTGGAATCCCAAGCCCATGCTCCTAACCACTGAAAAATACCTTCTCATAAGTTAAGTGGGGGAAATACTTGGCCTCTGGCATGAGAGAACTGAGCTCTTTACACTCTATTTAGATGTTTTCCATGTTAATTAGATCTAAAATGTAACTGTCAGAATTATTCTCCATTTTCCATCCAACCTGGGTCTGAAGAAAGGCAGTCTGCCTTCAGTTAATTGTGTGGCACCAGCAGCCTGCTGGCAAACGGTATGTGCAAATACTTGCTGACACAGACCAAAAGTTTGAACTTGAATACGTTTATTTCCAGAGAAGACTTTTAAAAATACTTCCCTTTAGGGAGTAACCACAAGACAAGGTTATACTTTAAGAAAACAAGTTGAAGTAGAGAAGATAGTTTTTAAAAAATATTATTTTACTTATTATAAGTCAGAAACCATATGGAATTTTCACTCTTGCATAGCTCGTAAATGACTTCGCCTGGTTTTCTTGAAACTTGACCCTCCAAACTCCAAACTCAGCAAAGTCTAAAGATGAGTTGGTATTTGGAATTGATATTCTACAGGTCAGCCTCTTACACAAGGCAAGTTGTTCAGGAAGGAAGGGAGACTTAAAGATTGGGAGGAATGAGACATCCTTTTCGGCCATCACATTTTGACCTGATCTTACCTCTCTCAAAGCCCTAACGTTTGTTTCTGGACTAGAGAAGCACTCCTCTTGTCACTTACTTTTGATATTTTTCGAGGAAGTGAGGACAATTAGTGTATTCTTCTAGGAGCATTTTTATGCCATGATATATGTACAAAGCAGGCAATTGAACAGAAACATAGGGGCACCTTGGCCGTCTGATTACTTGGTACCGTTCGGTTTAATATTTTTAGATATTTGGCAGGGTGCGGTGGCTCACACCTATAATCCCAGCATTTTGGGATGCCAAGGCAGGTGGGTCACTTGAGCTTAGGAGTTCGAGACCAGACTGGGCAACATGGCGAAATCCTGTCTTTACAAAAAAGTACAAAAAATTAACCGGGTGTGGTGGCAGCGCCTGTGGTCCCAGCTACTTGAGAGGCTGAGACAGGAGGATTGCTTGAGCTGGAAGGGGGCAGGGGATAGAGTTGCAGTGAGCCAAGATCGCACCACTGTACTCCAGCCTGGGCAACAGAGCAAGACTCTGTCTCAAACAACAATAACAACAATGTTTTCAGGTGTTTATTAAATGTTTATTTAACAGTGGTGTGGTTGTGACTAAAAGGAGTAATTTTTATTTTTCATGTAGTAATAATTTCTACTTTCCCAGAAGCAGGAGCAATATCCATTTTGCCAGTTACAAAAGAAAGCTGTGGAAAGTAGAGGTAGTTGGCATATATTTCATCTCTCTCTGTCTCACACACACACACACACACACACACACGTATGTTTCTGTGATACTTGAGTGAATCTTTGTGGATTTGTTGGGCTAGCCTGCTCCTCAATCTGGCTCTGAACGCCAGGTTTCCCTTGTATCAGTTAGCAATTGCTGAATAACAAACTACTCCAAAATGTAATGGCTTAAAACAACAACTCTTTATTGTTATTCCCTAGTCTATTGGGAATAGACAGTTGTTAGAACTCTAAGATAAACAGACCTGCCCAGTAGACTAGGGAATAATAATAAAGAGTTTTGTTTGTTTGTTTGTTTTTGAGACAGAGTTTCACTCTTGTCGCCCAGGCTGGAGTGCAATGGCGCAATCTCAGCTCACTGCAACCTCTGCCTCCCAGGTTCAAGTGATTCTCCTGCCTCAGCCTCCGAGTAGCTGGAATTACAGGTGGCTGCCACCATGCCAGGCTAATTTTTGTATTTTTAGTAGAGATGGGGTTTTGCCTTGTTGGCCAGGCTGGTGTGGAACTCCTGACCTCAGGTGATTCGCCTGCTTCGGCCTCCCAAAATGCTAGGATTACAGGCGTGAGCCACCATGCCTGGCCAAGAGTTGTTGTTTTAAGGGCTGTGCTTTACTAATTTAGCTGGGTTTGTTCATGTGTTTTCTGTTATCTGGTTGAGGAGGGTTTCTCCTGGCATGAATTTATACTACTCTAAGTAGTCTCTCTCATCTTCCAGTTGGCTAACCCAGATAGTTTCTCAGGGTTGAGGCAGGAATCCAAAGATGAGAAAACTGAAGCACATGAGTTCTCTTGTGGTCTGGCTTCAAACTGATGTCATCATTTCTGCTGTATTCTATTAGCCAGAGCAAGTCACAAAGCCATCCAGGTTTAAGAGGTGAGGAAATAGACTCTACCAGCTGATAGGAAGAGCTGCAATGAGAATGGATAAATGGGATGAGTAGAGAATAGGAGCCATGTTTATGATCAATCTACCATAGTCTGTAACTGAAATCATGACGTGAATAGAGTTTGTCTTTGGTAAGTCACTTTTTCCTTTTTTATAGTATATGTTAGTGGAAAGATGGGTGGATTTGGGGTCAAGGACCCAGGGTTAAGTCTAAGCTCTGCTTTTGTCTTTGGCAAATCATTTTGCTCTCTAAGTGTGAATTTGTTTGTCTTTAAAATGGCATGATGACATTTGTCTACCTGTCTTCTAAATTTTTTTGCTGTATAAACTCTTGTGTTTAATAAGCAACATGAAAAAGACTCTCCTTCTTAGCTATTCAGAGCCTTTATGGTGGTTCTTGGCTGCTGAAGCCCCATCCACTACCACCACCACCATCTTGTCTCAACTCATGCAAATATCTTCTGTTCCCCTTAGGTTTGCTTCTCCAGTCTCTTCTCCCACCCTGATCTGGACCTTCTTCAATTCTCACTTTATTTCCCTGTCAAATGTGAACTCTCTTATTGTTTTTCTTGCTTTAAAATTGTGTAGCTAATTTGATAAATGACTTCAACCAAAAATGATATTGTTTCTAGATGAAACTGGTATTTTTGCATCAGCCTACTGAAAAAATCAGCTATGTCCATGCTTCTGTTAAGCTGCCCTAGATTTGCAAAGCACTTTCCATGTGCCTCTTCAATAGTTATCACCATTTCTGGAGCCCTGATAAGGGCTTCAGATACATTTTCCTCATAATCTTGACCAAAAGTCAAGAGCCTCAGCCCTGCCACTGATGAGCATTGTGATTTTAGGCGTGTCACCTCCCTTTACACTTATTTTTTTCTTACCTCTAAACAGGGAAAATTTGATAAACTGATCTTGAGAGGCCTCTCAAACACTTGAACTTATGACATTCTAGAATATTTACAAAATAAAACATGGAGAATCCAGTATTGTTTTGAATATTTCGTTATTTTGTAGTTTAGCAAGTCAAGTATTCTGTAGCCAATGATGTCTTAGAAAAGAGGTAATTATAATCATAATTAAAATAACAAATATAAGTAAGCCTAAATCCCTTCTTGGCAAGAGGTTGTTTTTTATAAAAGTCATCTCATCTCTATTTTGCTGTTCTGATATCATTTGAAGAGTTTTTATTCTGTAATCAATGGTAATATCTTAGATGAGGAATATGATTTATATAATAGAATGGATGATAGAAAGAGAAAGGTGAGAAAGGAACGAGAGAAGGCAAGAAACTAACACTAACTGAACTCTTATTGTGTGCATAGTAAAAAATGATTATAGAAACATGACCCTTGGCAGAGATCGCTAGGTATTCTCCAAATTCTAGGTTCCTTTCTTCCTGGACACTCAGGCAGGTTATATCTCTCAGGTTCCTGTAGATGGCTGTGTCTCTGTGCCTGAGTACCAGCTGATGGGATGTGAGTGGAAGTGGTGTCCCATCTACTGTTCTGACTTCCAGAAGCCTCTCAAATATGCTCCTTCCCCTTTTGCCTGCTTCCAGCTTCCCTGGGTGAAAATGGTGCCTAGGCGACCTTAAAAGTCCTGTGTTGATGACCGCAGAACCGCCATCAACCTGTTCCCCTGAATCAGAGGCGTGCTGCTGATGAGGCGTGCCTGCCTTGCCCTGCAAGGTGAGCGAGAAGACAACCTGCATAGTGTTTGAACCATTCCGCACTTTGCAGTCCATTTGTTACAGGAGTTTAACATCCTCCAATTAATACACAACATTAATCTTCAAATCATTCCTATGAGGTAGATACTCTTTATTTTTACAGAGGAAAACCTGAGGCCCCAGATGAGATGGGGACTTTCTCAGGTTATATAAGTGGTAAAACAAGAGTCAAACCGAGGTCACTTCAACTCCCCGCATACCACAAACATTTCTTTCATGCTTCAAGAGACTACCAGAATTTTAATGTAGAAATTTTCATCACACTTCTACATGTTGGGCAAAGATGTTGAAAGATAGTAATTCCCACATCATTCTGTGTCCATTATGAGCATGAGGCAATGTGCCACAATGGGGTTAGGTTCTGACAGAATCTAGGCAAGTCATTTAACTTCTAAGGGCCTGAGCTTTCCAATCCAGATAATTAAAGTAAAAATTAAAATAGAAAACTGGCCGGGCACGGTGGCTCACGCCTGTAATCCCAGCATTTTGGGAGGTTGATGTAGGCGTATTACGAGGTCAGGGGATCGAGACCATACTGGCTAACACGGTGAAACCTTGTCTCTACTAAAAATACAAAAAATTAGCCGGGCGAGGTGGCCGGCGCCTATAGTCCCAGCTATTCGGGAGACTGAGGCGGGAGAATGGCGTGAACCCGGTGGGGCGGAGCTTGCAGTGAGCTGAGATCGCACCACTGCACTCCAGCCTGGGCGACAGAGGGCGACTCCGTCTCAAAAAAAAAAAAAAAAAAAAAAAAAAAAAAAATTCCCATTTCCCTTTCTTTAAAACAATTTACCTTTTGTCCAACTCAGTCTTAAAAAGTTGTCCCATTCTGAGGCATAAAAACCTTCAAAAAGTGGGATTGAGTATTAAAATAAAGCATGTTAAGCACTCGCATAGTGCCTAGCATATAATAGGTGCTCAGTAAAATCATAATCTTTTAAATAAGGCAAAATTGGCCCTTATGAATACAGTGTTTGTATACTATGTTCAGAGTTGCTCAAGCATTCTGGATTTCCTTTTCTTGCATTTATCTACTGGGATGGGATTTGCCTTATGATTAGCATATGTTATAAGCATCTTGGTCTGTTTTTCAGGAAAAGAAGGTAATTTGGGCTGCAAGCATGTTCTCATTAGAGAAAATGAGGGCAGTTAATGGTTAGTGTTCAAGAACAGCAAAGCTCTTTCAGTTGCTTAGCAACTGAAGCTAAGGGGTGGGCAGACACTGTGTGAACAGTGGGGAAAAGAGAAGCAGGGAGGAGTGTAAAAATGAATTTAATGTCCGGCTCATTCCCAGGTGGGTGAAAAGTGATTTATATAGCTCTGGTATTTATAGCTATTTATTTGTTACATGACTGGAAATTTTAATGAAATATTTTGAAATTCAGCAGTGGTAAGTCACAGTGGACATTTATTGCTCTAATGCAGGGGAAATGTAAACTGTTTATTTAACACGTTGATTGCAAATGAAATACGGAAATGGTTTAGAAGTCATCTAGCTTTGGAAATCCGTCAGGCTGCACAGACACTACTGCCACCGTGTGGACAATGCGGGGAGCCTAGCGGGAGCTGAGGGATGGGTATGAGAAGCTCCATCTCTGAGGCCTTCCGATGGTTTTGCGCATGTGCCCCTGAAAATAATTTTGAAAACTTTTAAGTTGATATGTAAACATTTTAATTATAAGTTTAAATGGCTGTAAAGAATATAATCTCCTATTGACATTTCAAAATAAAATTGCTCTATTTCTCCTTTAAATGTATAGAAGGGGATTTAAATACCAGAGGGATTTGATATTCACCAGCCGCTATTTTTAAATTACACAAAAAAGCTTTTTTAAATGAGTAATTTTCACATAATTCCTTTTCCTCCTTGGACTTATATTTGAATTCCATTTCCCCAACAGACTTAAATTCTGTTTTACACACATTTATGTTTTAATATATAATGCTATATTTAATTATATATAAAACACTATATATGTTTCTCTGTAACAAAATAAATATATAAGTTAAAATTTAAAGTATGATTTTTTTCTGTTGACCACAAGGCTTTAGTTATCTACATTTTTAAGTATACAATTGATTGAAACACAAATATGTTAAAATACTTATCAATAATTATTAAATATTAAAAAGTAATACTTTAGATATATGAGGCTTTAAAAAATTAGTTTATATATCCATGATGAATATTCATTATTGCTAGAATGAGACAAGGGTTAGCACTGATACTGTTCATATTTATAATTTTTCTCTAGTTGTAAGCCTCAAGAAACTTCACTCACAGAATTAAGAATGGAAGAAATTTTATTAGGTAGCATTAACTGAATTTTTAGAACAATTTCCAACTTATTTGCCCCAAATGAAATATACTTTTTAAAAAAATTTATTTTATTTTTGAGACAGAGTCTCGCTCCATCGCCCAGGCTGGAGTGCAGTGGTGTGATCCTGGCTCACTGCAAACTCCACCTCCTGGGTTCAAGAGATTCTCCTGCCTCAGCCTCCTGAATATCTGGGATCACAGGCGCCCACCACCAAGCCGGCCTAATTTTTTTATTTTTAGTAGAGACGAGATTTTGCCATTTTGGCCAGGCTGGTCTCGAACTCCTGACCTCAAGTGATCCGCCCGACTCGGCCTCCCAAAGTGCTGGGATTGTAAGCATGAACCACTGCGCCCAGCCGACTTACACTTTAAATAATTTTCTTTTTTAATGACCAGTGGACAACCCGATTAGGTTTTGCTTCAAGGTTGTTGACAGCCAAAGAATCAGAAACCACAGGACCTGCAGCAGGATTTGGTGTCCAGTCATCAGAATCATTGACTCCTTCAGCACAGACACTAATATTTCAAATCATCCCTGTGATGGATGTTCTAGAGGTTTCTACACCCCAGACAGGGAACCTTTGTAACCTTCAGTTGCATGGGAGGGGTAAGCTCTTCTTTTGCAATGAGAGGGAATATTTAGAGAAAGGGGCGATGGGAACAGAGAACTAGCTTAACAGTTGACCAGAGATTACCTAGGCAAATATATTTTAGAGATGCATACAGATGGAATTTGAAGATATATAAATAAATTAATCCCGCTAAAATTATCTGTATAGATCTATCCTTTGAAAAGTCTTTTCACACCAATGCTGAAATCACTGGTTTATCCTAAAAGCTTGTCTATAAGGAAGCTTTGCATAAGGTTGATGCCAAATGAGCTGCCATGGTAGGGGTCGAGGGGGCATTGTTAAGGTTTCAGTGTTGGATTCACTGAGTTTAAGTAACTATTATTTTGCTATAATAACTTCTGCCTAAAAAAAACCCCAAAAAACCAAACCAACAACAAAAGATGGTATTGGAAAATGTTAGCAGTGATTTTGAAAGCTCTGATTTTCTAAAATCCCATGTTGGCCATGCGTGTTGGTCCTCTCACTTATTATTATTAAATTGTGCCAGTCAGGATAGCCTAAATTAGGTCGAGAGAGCAAACAACCCCAAAACTCAACAACTTGAAGACAAGTCCTTGTTCATTACAATTTGGCTACAGCTCTGCTTCTCGCCAAAGACAGTAACAGAGCAGCAGCCCATGTGGAGCATCTTGTTTCTTAGCAGAGAAACAAGATCTTGTAAACCATGAGCAGTCTTTCAAAACTTCTGTTCCAAGGGAAGACACATCATTTCCGTCTAGTTTCTTTAGAAAAAATAAGTTCGGCCGGGCGCGGTGGCTCAAGCCTGTAATCCCAGCACTTTGGGAGGCCGAGACGGGCGGATCACGAGGTCAGGAGATCGAGACCATCCTGGCTAACCTGGTGAAACCCCGTCTCTACTAAAAAAAAAAAAAAAAAATACAAAAAACTAGCCGGGCGAGGTGGTGGGCGCCTGTAGTCCCAGCTACTCGGGAGGCTGAGGCAGGAGAATGGCGGGAACCCGGGAGGCGGAGCTTGCAGTGAGCTGAGATCCGGCCACTGCACTCCAGCCCGGGTGACAGAGCAAGACTCCGTCTCAAAAAAAAAAAAAAAAAAAAAAAAAGAAAAAGTAATTTCATGGCCTCTCTTGAGTTCAACATGGTAAGGATGTACAAACTTCCTCCAGGAAGAGATCACAGGTCTTCAAGCCAATGTAATAACTTATCACAAAAATCTAAAATCTAGGAACTGTTGGTAACCACAGTAAACAGATCGTTATCATTTTCTAAAATGGTTAAAAATACAGTTGACCCTAGAACAACATGGGTTTGAACTGCGTGGGTCCACTTATACAGGAATGTTTTTCAACAACGGTTACACCCAGCAAACCTGCTTCTCCTACCTCCGCTTCCACCTTCTCCACTTCTTCTGCCTTTGCCACCCCTGAGACAGCAAGACCAACCCCTCTCCTTCCTCTTCTTCAGCCTACTCAATGTGAAGATGATGAGGATGAAGATCTTTATGATGATCCACTTTCATTTAATGAATAGTAAATACATTTTTTCTTCCTTATAGTTTTCTTAATGACATTTTCTTTTCTTTAGCCTACTTTATTATAGGAATACAGTATGTAATGTGTACAACATGCAGAATATGTGCTAATCAACTGTTTATGTTATTGGTAAGGCCTCTGATCAACAGTAGACTATTAGTAGTTAAGTTTTGGGGAAGTCAAAAGTTACATTTAGATTTTCAACCACATGCAGGTCACAGCCCCAACCCCTTCATTGTTTAAGGGTCCACTGTATTCATTTAATATTATAAATTATTCCATCATACAGAAAAGTACAGAGATCAATACAAAAAAGACATGAGAATTTATATCCCCAAATTACCACCTGTTAACATTTGCTATATGCATCGCTTTTTCCAGTCAGCAGTATATATTTTAGACATATCCATGTTGTTACATATAGATCTAGTTATTTCAGTTAAACTATTTAGTAGTAGTACATTATGGAAATAGATCTCAATTTATTTATCCATGTTGTTGGAACTTCAATTTGTTTATATCTTTTGATTGCTGCGAACAATGGCACAGTGAACACCATTATACCTGTCTCTCTGTGTATGAGAGTTTCTCTAAGATTTATGCCCACGACATAATTGAAAGGCTTCAGAGAGTGGCCTTGTAGGGTTTAAAAAGCGAATTGCTTTTCAAGTTGCAGCTTTAGAAATGGTGGCTCCAAGGGGCCAGACTTCACAGGAAATAAAACTGTGGCTTTTCTTGGCAGAAGGAAGCCGAGACAGCCTCATAAGCCTCTCCTGGGCCCCTGGGTGGTGAGTAAGGCAGTAGAAAGCTTTTGTAGAGGCTGTGAGTGCCGTGGTGACATTGAACTGAGAACCAGTCGACCTAGAGTGGCCTTGCCTTCCAATGAGGAGGGCCGAGCAAGGCCCAGCCAGGTATTCCAGGGAGTGAATTTGGCACCCAAGGAAGTTGCCGTGACATCAAAAGGAATAACTGGGGCCAAAGAACAAAAGGGATAACTGGGGCCAAAGAGCAGAAGGGAAAATGTACATCTCAGCTGATGACAATTTGAAGAGGTAAGGACTGAGAACTAGTCTGCCCTTACTCATGGCTTGATGTGTGACTGTAGGAAGCAGGTTCAGGGCTGTAGTGAAATTGCTGTTGCATCTGTTTTATGCCTTTCCCATTCTAACAGAACCTGATTTTTGGTCAGGTGTTACCTCTCCTCCCCAGGTCCCAGGAGCCCATGTGCTTCAGTTCCAGGGTAGGTCTAAATGGAATAAAGATAATCCTATCTGGACCTAACTGATGTAGAAATGGGTATGGAACCCAGTTTGGACCATTAAGAATTGAGGAGAGACTTACTGGGGAACTCTGAAAAAGTTCTTATCCCTCTGGAAGAACTTTCATAAGTTGTTTTCTTCTCTTCCTTTGAACTTGGCTTGTGTAGAACCATCATGGCTGCAGCCTGCGGATTAAACTGACATATGGAGCAAAGCAGAACCAAATGAACTGGAGCTGAAACGAGCTGGAGTCCTTGCCCTACCTCTGTGCTTTTAGTGAGGTAAGCCAACAATGCCCCTTATTGTTTAAGCCTGTTTGAATTATGTTTTCAAATACTTGCCACTGAAAGTACTTCAACTGCCTCTAGAGAGTTTCAGGGAGTTGTGTGTAGAGTGGGGGCTGAATTGACTGAGAATAATTTCTGCCAGAAGATAGAATGAGCGCTTAAAATAGAAATTAATTTCAATGCCAGAAATATATATACACACACACACACACATATATGTATATACACACACACACATATACACATATATATGTGTATATACATATACGTGTATATGTGTGTATATACACACATATATGTGTGTATATACATATATACACACATATATGTGTGTATATACATATATACACACATATATGTGTGTATATACATATATATGTGTGTGTGTGTGTGTGTATATATATATATGCGGCCCTTTCTTTGCCTGGTTCTAATATGCATGTATGTCAGTTGTCATGGGTTAAATAATATCAGTCTTCTAATAACATGGTTCAGATTTTAGTTACTATGATACCCTCTCTACATAAATAACAGATGCCCATCATGACCAACAAGCAATCATATCATTTATTTCAAAGTCTGTTGTTGATGCACAAAGTCTCCCTTCATGTAGACAGCAAAGCTGGAGTAATGTTGCCTGTTTGTTTCCTGGTGATAGACACATGACATTTAATAAAATGAATAATCAGAAGACAGAGTTGGCCAGTAAAGACGAAAGTGAAGCACTATATGAGAAACTGTAGATATGCAGTTATGGAAACTTAATGAGGGTGAATGTATCAACCTGTGAGGCAAATGGCTGTGATGAAAACAATGAAGGTGTCCCAGAGAAAGAGATGTCTGCAAAAACTATCCATTAAATGAACTCTTGGAGATATTTCTGCAATCAAAAGTGCAAAAGACAAAACGTTGGAAGCTGATCCAAACTTAGAAAGGAACATGACAATTCCCCAAGGCATAGAAAAGATGTTCAGTACTTATCATAAGTTATATGCTGATGAGAAGGTAAGTGCTCTTCAAGCTGCTCTTGATAAGTTTTTACAAAGAAATAAAACACTTTAATTTTCAATCTCTCTAATATTAAAAATTATATACTAAATAAATATTAGTTTTAATATCTTTTCATTTCTCTATAGCCAACAGTAAGAGAATTTTTAATATCTTGATAAAAATTTAAGAGGTCACAGAACACTTGCAATTATGCATGACTGCTTTTGCAGCAGTCACTTGGCTTAAAATGCCTCCCACCTAGCAATCTAATAAGCATCTTTCAAGACCAGTTCATATGTGAAGATTGCTTTGCACACTTCCAGTTTGCATGATTGTTTTTATGGTCTTGCAGTATTGTGTAAAGAGACGGCTGTCTGCATAATAAAATTACAACTTCCTGCACATACAAATGTGTCGTCTATAAAGTTCATAGAATCTGAGAATTGTATGGATGGGTTTGTATGGACTACACCTATCATATTTTGTTAAAACAATTTGTGTTAGTTTGGTAAGTAGCATAGCATAGGGGTGAGCGTGCAGGACTGGGATATTTGGAGTTTTGTGCTCTGGTCTCAGCTTTGTGGTTAAATTACTGTATAATGCACGACAAGTTACTTAATTTCCTTGTTTCTATTTCCTCCCTGTAAAATAGGTGCACAAATAAGACAATTTTTAAAGTTCCATTGGGCATTAAGTTTCTAGAGTTCTCTACCGTTATTAAAGAGAAAAAAAGAGGGTAGAATGCCCTCCCACCAAGGCTTCTTCTGTTTGCATAGGAACTATGAATGTTTATTGAGTAAATAAATAATTAGCATGACTATGGTGCAGTAGGGCTATGCATAAAATGTTTGATTTTGGTGAGAAGCTTCTGTTTATTGTACTCACTATTTTCATGTTGCCATTGCATATTAAACCACAGCTACTCTAATAAGTCAGGGTGCACTATTATGTATCCTTTTCAGCATGGTTGACTATTTGTTCATATACTAAGCCCAATGCGGCCCTACATGAGAAAAAGTGAATTCCTGCCTTGAAGGATCTCACAATGGGGTGAGGAAAACAACTTCTTTCTGAAGGATGGGCATTTGAAATGGGTTTGGGAAGATGCATATGAGGTAGCCTGACAGAAGAAGAGAAATGGGGGTGGCAGGGCATGTTAGAAAAAGGGAATGGCGGCACTAAGGCATGGATGAATAAAATAAGATGAAGAATGTGATCACCAAGAGTAGAGTGACAGGATGGGCAGAGGAGTGGGGAGAAGAAGGAAGTAGAAGTGGGAGATAGCACTGCGGGGTTCTGTGTAGAAATTAGAAAACACTCTAGGTATTTCTAACAGGAAGGTTCTAATACAGGGAATTAGGTGCTTACACAATTGTAGGAGGGAAGGGAAAGTGGAAATTAAGAGGCTGTTGTGAAGTGTTTTTGGATCGTGCCACCATGGCTGCTGCTCAGAGGATGGGGCGAATGCTGCTGCTGCACGATGGCTGGGAACAGTGTAAAACCACTGCCCGTGTCACAACTGATACACAGTCCTGGACTAGACAGTAGAATAAAGCATGGCTGCTGCAAAAACTGAGCCTGCTGCAATTTGTGCATGAATTGCTTCTACTGTAAGAGGGAGAACAGCCTCAGCTTCCTTTCTATCTACCAAATCTTGCATGAGTCTATTTTACTAACAAAATCTTCTGTAGCAAGGGAATGTGGGAAATGTAGTTGCCTGCCTTGTTGCCCCTGTGATTAAAAAAACTTAGAAAAGGAGTGAAAATCAATGCTGAGGGTCAATAGGCAATATCTTGCATAGCTGGCAGGCAAGTTGAGAGCCAGGGTAGACTCTGTAGGAACTGGAAAGGCATGCCTAAGAGGAAAACGCTGCATGTCATGCCGCTAAAGTTTAAATGCAGAGGCCAGGCGCGGTGGCCTATGCCTGTAATCCTAGCACTTCAGGAGCCCGAGGTAGTCAGATCACGAGGTCAGGAGTTCGAGACCAGCCTGACCAACGTGGTGAAACCCCGTCTCTACTAAAAATACAAAAATTAGCCCGACGTGGTGGTGCGCACCTGTAGTCCCAACTACTCAGGAGGCTGAGGCAGGAGAATTGCTGGAACCCGGGAGGTGGAGGCTGCAGTGAGCCGAGATCGTGCCATTGCGCTCCTGCCTGGGCAATAAAGTGAGACTCCATCTCAAAAAAAAAAAAAGTTTAAATGCACAATTATCATGATTAATTTTGTTTTATGAACATTGGTGATGCTGTGGAGGCCATTCTAAACTAAAACCAACAAAAACAAACAAAACAAACAAGCGATGTATGTGGAACCGTGCAATGAAAGAGCTCTCTAAGGTTTTTAAAAAACAATGTTTGTGCTAACTCATCCATCCCATATTCTTCCCCCCAACTTTGTATTGGGTACACATTTTGTGGTGGGTATGGTGAATATGGATATAAGTCACCTGGGGCTCTGCCCTTACGAAGCTAATATTGTTTTTCTTTTCAGTGAAGAGTAAGTAAATTTTAGGGGTTGTTTAGGGGATTCTTTACTTCTTGGAGTATCTTCTGCTGCTTGTAAGATAGTCTAAGAAAAAATGGTCTCATAATCAAACCAGTTAAAAAACTTGAATGTATATTTCCTCTTATAAGTTGATGTCTCTAATCTTACAGTAAAAAAATAATTGTTTTACAGGTATTATCCACTTTTATTTGATTCTTACTATGAAGAATATTGAGTTAATATCTTAATATTAAGAATATTGAGTTCTTCAGAGCACAGTGGGGGCAAGACTGGATGTTTCTACATTAATAGAAGAGACAGTCAAATTGAAGACTACCAGTGGGTTAGTTACAAAAAGAGGATTTTGATGTAAGAGAAGAAAAATCAGAAAAAATTTTAGCTTTGGGTATGATTTATTAATTTCAGAAGCATTTTCGGATAGAAAAGGACATCGAATTAATCAAACTGATTTTCACACTAAAAACAAATCGATAGCTGTCAAAAGTTACTCTGATAAGTGTGAAATATGGAGTGCCGTAACTGCAAATCCTGGACAATGGCAGCTGGTAACTATTGTAACAGGAGATTGAATGGGAAGCTTGGCTACAGCACCTAGTCACAGGAAATGCTGCATTCCAAAGGTGTTGGACTCTGCAGGATTGATGGAGGAAGTTTTACAAAACTAGTGAACCAAGTATTGAATGCCTTCACCTACAAGTCTGTGAAAGGGTTGAAGGGATGGAAAAAGAAATGGATATAGTGAGGATCTCTTTGAAGTTATGCTGTAATTCTTCGTTTCTTCCACTTACGAGCCAATAAGGGGAGGTGTTCAGGGTGATGCTTCTCTCTCAGCTCTTTCCTGCAGTGAGACGTGTGCTCTGGTGTCTGACTCACCTAGGGGACCTAAGGGAGATGAGTGGGCCAGCAGCTTTGGCAGTGGAGGGAGGGAGAAGCCTGTGTGTGTGGCTGGGTTTTCTCTCCTAGAATCAAGGTAAAGATCACTGGATGTGGCTGATAAGAGATAGGGCCTGTATTAATCCATTCTCATGCTGCTGATAAAGATGAACCTGAGACTGGGTAATTTACCAAGGAGAAAGAGGTTGAATGGACTCACAGTTTCATGTGTCTGGGGAGGCCTCACAATCATGGCAGAAGGCGAAAGGCACGCCTTACACGGCAACAGCCAAAGGGGATGAAAGTCAAGTGAAAGGAGTTTCCTTTTAAAAGACCATCAGATTTCATGAAACTTATTCTCTACCACGAGTACAGTATGGGGGAAACCACTGCCATGATTCACTTAACCCCATCGGGGCCAGACTAGGACCATTCAAAATCCTGCCCAAGGGTCTGTGTGGAATGGACGGCAGGAGAACCAGCAGCAGAGGGAGAGCTGCAGCTGGAAGAATATGTATTGCTTGCATCACAGTTCAGGCAAATGCTCCCATGATGAGGCCTTTGAAGAATTCTCCATGTGAATCAGCTCAAACATCTCCAAGTGTCACCTCAGAATTTAGCAGGGGAGTCCGACAACAGTGCAACATAGATCACTCTGGGGATATAAAGAGCTAGGGGACATCAGATTAAGTCTGCTTGCAGGTCAATTAAAAGTGAGGGCTAACAATAGAAATTGGCTTTCAGTGAAAGGTGGGCATTAGCTACACCGAGAAGCATTTGACTTCATGGATGCCACAAGAAGTTGAGGGGTGGTCTGCATTTACCTGTGATTCCTAGATTGGATAAACATCAGAATCATCTGGAAGCTCCAAACCTACAGAGATTGGGACTTAGTAGAAATCAGAAGCTCAATTACACAGTGCCTCAACCCCCGCAAGTTCCCATGAAATTCTGATGCAGTAAGTTTCAGCATTTAGTAACCACGGGGTGGTGTCAGCAAAAAAGATCTGACTTACATTTATGAGGGCCTGGTTGCCTATGTTGTAGCTGTTAAGCGTTTTACTCAAAACAGTATGCAAAAAAAGCCTACCAAAAATACAACCACCATCTCTTCTTAAATGAATTATTTTTTATTGCTATTTTATAAAGCTTAATATTTTCCTAAAAATATTAGAAAAGAATCAGAACAAAAAAATCAGTTTACATGTAGTACAGTTACAAGTAAATAGCTATACATAACATAGCCATTAGGAAAAAGAGCAGAGCTAAATAATAAGAAAACAAAAGCAGTAAGCAGCAATAAAATTAATACCTACATACAACTAGCAGTGCAATAAGATAAGCAGAAAGCAGCTTTACGTTAAAAGAAAGTTATTTAAATACAGAAATAGCACCTTACAAAAAGGAATTGAGAAATGTAAACTTGGTAGGTAGATTCAAGTATAAAAGTTATACCCCCGACTCTTGTACCAGAATGAAAGGGTTTTACAAACCCTGGTCAGTGTAGGGCACACACAGCCTCTGTGACAACTCAAAAAAGCTGCATTCTCTTAGTAGGACCACCACCAATTATTTTTTTCTTTTACTAAGTTATACAATAATAGACTCAAGATTGCCATTGCTTCTTCACTACCCAAAATATCCAACTCTAGCGCAGCAGCTTCAATTCCACCAGTTGTTCTGTAAGATTCATTTTCCTGACAAACAACCACTGCATTATTATTTTTACATATAAAGCCACATTAAGTGGATACTGAATACAGAAGCAATTGTGCTTGGTTTTCTATTCCTAAGTATGGTCACCAAGTCATAATATCCTCACCAATGGGACTGCTTCTTAACACCCCTCAAGAAATATGAATTCTGAGGTTAAGATGGTTATATCATGATCAGAATAAAAAAAAAATAGCAAAAATGTTAAAACAAGTATACAGCATTCAGGAACAGTGAGGGGAAAAGTAATTTGTGTTTCCATCTAAATGCAGACCTCTCCATGAAATATTTTGTGGAAGTTCTTGAGCATGGGAGAGTTAAAATGCATACACCCTGCACAGATTGAAACCTGAAAAAGGTATATTTTTATTTGTTTTGATAGAGAACCCATCAGTTTTAGTTCAGGATCATCAGTACCATGCAATTGTTGATGTGGTTAAAAACCACATTTTTAACCTAACTCTACAGAAGACTGTAAAAAAGGAAAAAAAAAATCTTGTAAACTTTAAAAGTTTAGTGTTGATAAAAATTTTTATATAAGTAGCAAATTTATTTAATGTAGCTACCTACCTCAAGTTTAAAAAAATCTTGTGGGGGTAATAAGGCTAATATTATCCTGTAGTTAATATAAAGCTACTTTATTCAGACTCCCAGAGTCTCTTAAATTAATATTTTTATTCTTTCATATAACATTTTATTGGGTCAAAAAATAAAAATAAAATAAAACCCTACACCAGGATTCTACATCTAAGATAGAAGTTTTAAGAGAGGAAGAAGGAAGGAAGAAAAGAAGCAGGAAGGAGGGAAGGAAGAGGGAATGAAGGAAAGTAGGAGGGAAAGAATGGCTCCCTTGTTCTCTGAAGAGACAAGAGAGAGGTAAATATCAGCAAGTCTAGGAATACAAAGAACTAGTATAGTTTGGCTACTTAATGCACCCCTAAAGTAATGTGGGTTAAAAAAGGGAAATTGCATAACAGTTTCCAAAATTGTATTCATGCTAGAACAACCAACCCCTGTGCTCACCATACTTATTTTTCAGAGGTACCATCTAACTATGGTTTGAATACCCTTGGTTATGAAACATATGTCCATTTTCCCTCTTACTCTTCCGCACATGAAGTAGAAGAAAAACAAAAGAATCATCTCTTGCCCTATATCAATTTTCACATAATTACTCTTCAGAATTCAGCAAAAAGGTCTCATCCAGGTTCCAATTTCCCATGTAATCACTTTCTACCATCCTGATTTTTACAAACAGCAATTGTTAGAAGACATCCATATCTGATAGCTCTACAGCTAAACATTTAAATAAAAAACGCAGGGCATGTAGTGAAGGAAACTGGGCACAGTAGGATTTTTAGAAACGAACAGTACTATCTCCCTGTTCACACAGTTATTTGAGAAGCAGCAGTTAGGCTGCTAGAGTTCTAGAGTTCATCTTTGTTCTCATGCCCACAGTCAGGGTTAGCACAGTTCATTTACAGCAAGGTGTGTCGTTCACAGTTATTTTGGTCTTGACATGTGTCATGTAGATACATTTATCCACATTATTACTAAGTTGTAGAATAAGTGCAGGGCAAATTATAGAATAAAAGTACAAACATTCAAGTCGTCATACCCTGAAAAAAAATGTGTTAAAGACTGTAGTTGTAAACTTTTTGCACTAAATCCCATTTCAGGAACAAAATAAATAATACCATAGGATTCACAACTGAAGGTGGCTTCCTGATAAAGCCTAAGGAAGCAGTAGCCTTTTTAAACTGCAGAAAGGAAGCTTTTCTCACCACAGATTTACTCAGGGTAAGTGGAAATACATGTTAAGAATGCTTACCCTAGTTAAGTGCTAGACAGCGCCCCTCTTTAGAAAAACCACAAGGCTCCGGTAGCCTATTCGGATCTACTTCCAGCAATAAGACGATTCTTGAATCAAAACCATTAAAGTCAGTCGGCGCTTTCACTGTGACACCATGCAGAGAGTCGGAACTCTAACTGGTATTAAATGCACAATTAATTACTTTCAGGAAATCAGATGATTGATGATGGTGGGAAGTTAACAGAAGTGTGGATGCAAGAGAGAGGAAGGACCCGTGCTCAGGACAGGACGGTTTGCATTGCGTCTAGGACATCCGGGACTCTCAGGGCGTTTGATCCCTCCCCCACCTGGCAAAGCAGCAGGTCAGTCAGCCCCGCCGCTGGGGATTTCCAGTCTCCTCTGGGCCGAGCTGGTGTTTCGTGACTGGTTCCTTTCTCTTCTCTTCAGGACAGGGTCTCCAAGGCTGCCAGGTGTCTTGAAAAATGTCTCACGATGTGTGCGTTCGATGCTCTTGGGGGTCACTGGAACTGGTGACTAAAAAAAGAAAAAAGTAAAAGCAGAAGTGAAGTTACATTGTTTCTGATCCCTGAGTAGAAAGGCAGCCCTTTCTTGACCTGTGTGTTAGGATCCCAAGGCAGGTGTTCCTCCTTCTTTGCTTTCCTATCATACTTATGCCGTTTGTCTCCCCTGCTTACCACAACCGAAAATTAAATTCACATTTGTTGTTTTGGGTGCAGAAAGGCAGCCTACTAAAGAGGTTACAAGTGTGGCTTCTAGAGCCAGGGACTGGGCTCTACGACCGTTGACAAGGCAATCTGTCCCTCAGTTTCTTCCTCCATCCAGCGGGGATGGTAAAAGTACTGACTTCACAAGGTTGTAGGAATTAAATAAGATAATAATTGTAAAGCACTTTAGAGCATGTGAGGCCAACATGGTTTGTGTATTGGCTCTTTCTCTTTACTTGCTAATATTTATCCCCTAATGTTAAATGTTAAATATTTATTCCCTTAATGTGCCCTAAAATGGCAGGGACCATTACCCTGTTCACGGCTCTATCTTCATTGCCTAGATCGGTGCCTGGCACATGGTGATACAAAATTCTATGTTATGCTATAATCATCTTGTTTTAAAACTAACATGTTCATTTCAATGTCTTGCAAACCTTTGAGGCTCTGAATAACTTGTCTAAAATATTTTTTGGCTAAACATAATTCTTTGTCTGGGAGAGTAAGTAATCACTGTGAACAACCTAATGTATAATAGGAATTCAACAAATATTTGATTGAACCACAAATGGAGGTTGGGGGACAAATACAGACTCATTAACTTATATCGATAATATATCTTTTTGTATATTTTTATGTCTTCTGAGTATGTATAGATGTATATATATACAGACATTATACACACACAACAGTCTCTAAACATCACATCTTAAGAAATGACTGACAGGCTAAGCATCTCTGAGTTACTATCAAGATTTCTGTTTCTTTTGATTGTTTTTATAGCTGTATAATTAAAATTTAGGGTGGCTTATTGACCTAGTGAAATAAAAGCTTGAAGATCATCAAAATAATGAAACTATTTAGCATTCCTCAAAAATCCCCCTGAACTATGCCTAAAACAGGTCCCTCTAATTAAAAGAAACAGAATGACACCTAAAAACAAACATTTTTGTCTTTAAAGCACAGGATTTCTCACCTCATGTCTCAGTGCTTTATAAAAGGAGCAGATAACTCTAGGTCTACAATGGAAGCCAGGTGGAGCCTGACCTAGTACCTCTGTCCGGCAGTCATGTGGCTAAAATGAAAGCTAGTTAAACACAGGCATATCCCTTCCCAGAATGACAGTGTCTTCAGGAAACTTCAGGCCTCACCTGATGTAATTTTACTACTGAGACTGGATGTCCCATGTAAACGGGGGACTCAGGTTGGACGACACTGTGTGACCTTGACATCACTGGACTCAGGTTTAGTGAGGGCTGACCCTGAAGCTGAGGGTCTGCAGAAGGGAGTGTGGACGACTTTGGATTAACCACAGCTGTGGGGCCGACGAGAAGCTGGGCTATTGATCCAAGGCCAGGCAGGCTGAAATTCACAGGTCCTGTGTTTGGGAGAGCACCAAGAGTAGAAGAAACTGGGCCCGGCATTGCAGGAGAATAGAGAACAGGAAAAGGGCCCAGAGATGGAGATGGTAAGACCATGCAAGGGACACTGAAAGACGGCAGCTGACCTGAGGACGGGCCCACAGTAGGGGGGGTGTGACTGCCAGATAAAAGTACATTGAAACCATTTAATCCTGAAAGAAAAGCAGAACAGGTGAAAATCAATATATGTCATCATGAGGATACCATTCAAGCTCACATTTGTCATGGCCCTTTCAAACGGGAGTCCACAATAAATCAAAGAATGATGAGGCCTTCCCCCAGCTGACCAGGCCAAACAGCCCACACCCTGCTCCTTCACAGCTGTGGCCAAGATTGTAATCCCACATTTATCTGATGCCTGTGAAGTTTTTAACATGAGTTCCACTGAACCCAAACTGAGAAGGCAAAAAGCTTGGATGGGAAAGATTACATCTTTATTTTTATTTATTTACTTATTATTATTTTTTGTTTTGTTTTGAGACACAGTTTTGCTCTGTTACCCAGGCTGGAGTGCAGTGGTGTAATCATGGCTTACTACAGCCTCAACCTCCTGGGCTCAAGCAGTCATCCCATTTCAGCCTGCAGAGTAGCTGGGACCACAAGCACACTACCACACCCGCTAATTTTTTTTTTATTTTTTGTAGAGACAGGGTCTTCCTATGTTGCCTGGCTGGTCTCAAATTCCTGGGCTCCAGTGATCTTCCCACCTCAGCCTCCCAAAGTGCTGAGATTACAGGCATGAGTCACTGTGCCTGGCCAAAATATCTCCATAAGTTCCTAACTGAAAATTTTTATTTCCCTCAATTATCACAGGCAACAAATCAACAATTTTAACAGTCCCTTGACTTTGTCACTAGGAAATAGTACAGACATGTGAATATTACATTAAAGCTATTACAGATTTCTTAATATACTGTCAAGCTCATCACAACTTGGAAATTTTGACAGTATTGGGCTTGCTGCCAGGTCTTTTTATTACTATCAGTAATTTTAAAAATGGTTTTTCTAGTTGCATTCAATATAATTGGCTTCCTTTGTAATCCCATGTATTTAATTCTATGTATCTATAAACATTCTGAGGAGGAATCCATGGCCTTCACCAGAGTGCCAAAAGATCCATGGCACAGAAAAAGTTAAAAATCCCTGTGCTGGGCTGTAATTTTCATTCAGCAGGGGCTGAATCTATTTTTGTTCACCCGTGTATCCCCAATATTCAGTGCTTAGAGAAAGCACTAAAAGATACTTACTAAAGGAATAAAGAGTTTTTTTCTAGATAAGTGAATAATCATAAATACTAACCTAACCTGTTCTAGCAGGTTAGGCTTAAGCCAACAAGGAATTGAGGAAAATCAATTTAGGTATCTTTGCATCAAGAGTAGCTTTATGTACAAAGTACATATTTTTAAAATCTGGTGTCTACTGTATTTCGGCTTTAATTCAAAATAGTAACAGCATTTATTGAGTCTTACTAAGTGCCAGGTGCTATTATTCTAAGTGCTTTAGATGTATTATCTTATTACATTTAATTCAATTTTCACAGCATCTATACGAAGCAGGTGCTATTATTACTGCTGTTTAACCAATGAGGATGAAGAATACTTAAATTCACGCAATAAGTGGTTTTAAATGTCAAGCCCTCTTACTCCAGACCTGGCACTTGGTCATGATGCTATATACTCAGTACCTCTAGATGTTCAAGACCTCAAAACACTAGCTGCACACAATGGCCAACAGGTTCATACTGTTATACTAAACCAATGCTAGATTCAGCTGAATTACCGTGCTTTTCCACCAAATAATGTTTAATGTATTTTTTTAATCATCTGCCTCAATTATTTTCCCATTACTCCTGAAGTTGGTGAAAGTAGAATCAGCTTCTCCATTTATAGATGGAGAAAACAAAAGGGCTAAGAGTAAAATGACTTAGGCACATCAATAAGCCACTTTGGTCAGGTGACACAGACAAAAATTTAAAAATCCAATTCATGATCTTACTGCCACAAGGGACTCTAAGACATGATGATATCCCTTACCTGCGGGAGACTGCACACAAAGATACTGTAGCAAAGAAGGCTCTTTGGTGCTTTCATTTTCTTTTGAAGGCTTTTCAACATCTGTATTTCTTGAAGGATTTCCCCACTCAGAAGAAACAGAACAGTTTGCTGTTGCCTTTCCTGAAATCTCTTCTGCAGCAGGGAGATGGCCATTCACATGACTGTCTTTGAGGGGTATAGATGCCCTGTTACCCATAGTCTTGGGAGAGGCAAGGTCTGTGGAATCTGAGGGTTTCTAAACACAACCAAACCAGGAAGCAAGAAAGTAAGTCAAAATTCCAGTAGTAAATCTCTTTTTTTTTTTTTTTTGAGATGGAGTCTCGCTCTGTTGCCCAAGCTGGAATGCAGTGGCACGATCCCAGCTCACTGCAACCTCCGCCTCCCGGGTTCAAGTGATTCTCCTGCCTCAGCCTCCCAAGTAGCTAGGATTACAGGGGTGTCCCCCATGCCTGGCTACTTTTTGTATTTTTAGTAGAGATAGGGTTTCACCATGTTGGCTAGGCTGGTCTCGAACTCCTGAACTCAGGTGATCCGCCCGCCTCAGCCTCCGAAAGTACTAGGATTAGTAAATCTTTTTTTTTTTGAGACAGAGTCTCACTCTGTCGCCAGAGTGCAGAGGCGCCATCTCGGCTCACTGCAAGCTCCGCCTCCCGAGTTCACACCATTCTCCTGTCTCAGCCTCCTGAGTAGCTGGGATCACAGGTGCCTGCCACCACGCTCGGCTAATTTTTTTTTTTTATTTTTTATTTTTAGTAGAGACAGGGTTTCACTGTGTTAGCCAGGATGGTCTTGATCTCCTGACCTCGTGATCCACCTGCCTCGGACTCCCAAAGTGTTGGGATTACAGGCGTGAGCCACCGCGCCTGGCTGGGATTAGTAAATCTTAATAACAGCTCTCTTAATATTGCTAACACATAAAGGTAGCATACAGCTGCGTGCTACGCTGATTTGTGTATATCAGTGGTTTCCATTGTATTTGTAGGAATCGTCTGAAAATGTCATGTCATGTGCATTGATAGTATTGTGATTTCAAAGTAGAGAAATGATAGAGATTTTAGCAATGGAAAACTAGCCATCGTGGTTAGACTGTGAGATATATTTCTGAGCTAGTAGCACACATAAAGGGTGTTGATACTAGTCTTTTGGGGTCTCATAAGAACTGTGGGCTGGCCCAAGATGTCTTGATTACCTAAGACATATGCCAGTCTTTCACTTCTGATCTGCAACCCCAGGCTATCTACAAAATGAGAAAGATTCATTCTGGCAAGAGAAAAAAATAGAGAAAGGTTCTTAATTAGTGTAATGATTTCCAGGAAGTGTGCCCAGCCTACCCACTGCAAACCACTGTAATGACAGTGCTCCTGCTTTCTGAGAGTTTTACTGGTCATATCTCATTAACCTCTGAACGGCTAGTAAGCAGGAGATGTGGACAGCTCATATTTTTGTTCTTTTCATTTTGAAGTTAGAGAAACAGGATCACTGAGCAGTGAAGAGCTGACCAAGCGTAAGATCTGATAGCCAGACAGCACCCACATTCCTCCCTCTGGAACTCAGCTGCATCCTGGATTAAGATGTTTATTTCAGTGATCCTAATTTGTTTTAAAAAAAGGATGTAAAAAGCTGGAAGGAAATATATAAACATGTTAACAGTGATGCCTCTATGTGGTGGGATTCTGGGTAACTTTTCTTCTTTATACTTTTTAGCATTTTATAGAAAGTGTGAGTTTTATAAAAATCACCTTTCTTATGCACTATTTTAAGGCAAGATTTTTGGCAGAGCCACTTCAGTGCTTAATGAATTACACAAGTGACTTGAAATAGCCCCATATTCCAGACTCCATCGCTTATTAATATCAGTGTATCTTCATTAGGAAGAAGCTCAGGGCTAACAGGATGTCACCAGACACATCCACCTGCACTCCCTTACCTTGGGCATGACAAGCGACAGTGGGCCGTCTTCATATTCCCTGCTTTGCCTTTTCGTGGCTGGCTCATCCTCCTCCTGAGGTTTCCTTTCCTCACAGAGGCGCTTCTGAGCTGAGGGTGCGGATGACAGCTCTGCTGTGGCTGGGGCTTCTGAGTTTCTGTCATCCCTCTCTGACCCTGACCCTGACGCTGGTCCCTCCTGCAGACTTCCATACAGCATGAACAGTGAGGCAGAGGGCACGTACACTAGAGGCTGGCCAGCAAGGAGTGCCGGCTTCAGGCTCTCCACAGCAGAGGCTGCAGAAGCAAGTGAGACGTCCACTTGTCCATTCAGACCGTTCTGCACAGAGAATGCCTGCAGGTCCGTCTGAGCAACAGAAAATACCGGGTGGGCTAAAGGATTAACACAATATTCTGGGTCAACAGAGAGGACAGGGAAAGGAGCAACAGGGTCCAAGCCGCTTGATGGAGGCACCACTCTCTTACTGGCAAAGGCTTTTCCCCTGTAATAAAAAGAAACGTAATGAAGTTAGCACATTCTATCAACTCCTGACCCTTTACTTTCCCAAAGAGAGCCATGCCAAATCAGGAATGAGATAATACTCCTCAGGCGGATACGAAAGCACACTCGCTGAGCACGTGTTAGCTCGTCCCAGAGGCAGACACTCAGGTATGGCCTGGATAAATGGTTAGGATGGGGTGGGAGAGCCGATGTGGGAAGAGCCATTGGAATCTCATGTGAGAGTGAACATTTCTTCCTCCTTCATCTCTTCCACATCTGATCGTTATCAATTACCAAGCACTTACACCCTTGCCAGGCATGTACATACTATTATAATTAGCATAATATAACAATTTTATGCAATTATTATAATAATAGCTACTCTTTGGGTGCGGTGGCTCACGCCTGTAATCTCAGCACTTTGGGAGGCAGAGGCGGACGGATCACGAGGTCAGGAGATCGAGACCACAGTGAAACCCCGTCTCTAATAAAAATACAAAAAGTAGCTGGGTGCAGTGGTGGGTGCCTGTGGTCCTAGCTACTCGGGAGGCTGAGCAGGAGAATGGCGTGAACCCGGGAGGCAGAGCTTGCAGTGAGCCGAGATCACGCCACTGTACTCCAGCCTGGGCGACAGAGTGAGACTCTGTCTCAAAAAAAAAAAACAAAAAAAAAAACGCTACTCTCATTTCCCCCAGTTTACTAGTGAGGAAGACTGAAGTGCAGCGGTTGATCACCCTGCCCTGGGTGAGCCAGTTCTGAAGTGGGAAGCTGGGCCCATGCCCACATCTGTTTGATGGCAAAACCCATGTTCTCAGTGACTGTGAGAGATCCTGGGAGAGTAACAGAGACTGGACTTTGATTTAAAAAAAGATTAATCTCATTTGTCTCATTTCACAAATCCAGTATGAAAGAAATGAAGTGGGCAGTGAGGAAACAAACTTATCTTCTCAATTATTATTTTCTGCCATTCTTGTCCCATTCTGCTCTGTGTTGTTAACAACACTTTAGGCAGCACACAGTCAAAATTAAGTCCCATAAATGTACAAGTTTACAGGCCAGCACAGTGGCTCATGCCTCCTGTGGGGTGCCTAGGAGGATTGCTCGAGCCCAGGAGTTTGAGGCTGCAGTGAGCTACGATCATGCCACTGCATTCCAGCCTGGGTGACCCTGTCTCTAAAATAAGAAAATGAAATAAATAAGATATAAACAATGTTGGGGCCTTTCGTTTGGAAAAACTTCCAAATATTTAAAACCATGTTTATGTTCTTACTATTTTTAGGAATAGAGAAGAACGATCCTTTAAGAAATAGTAAACAGAGGGTCAGGTGTGATGGCTCATGCCTGTAATCCCAGCACTTGGGGAGGCTGAGGCAGGTGGATAACCTGAAGTCAGGAGTTCAAGACCAGCCTGGCTAACATGGCGAAACCCCGTCTCTACTAAAAATACAAAAATGAGCTGGGCGTGGTGGCGCGTGCCTGTAATCCCAGCTACTCTGGAGGCTGAGGCACAAGAATCACTTGAACCCGGGAGGCGGAGCAGTGAGTCGAGATCATGCCACTGCACCCCAGCCTGGGCAACAGAGTGAGACTCTGTCTCTAAAAAGAAAAAGCAAAAAGTAGGAAAAAAAAAAAAAAAAGAAAAAAACACACACTCACCCACAACAACAACAACAAAACAGTAAACAGAGGACTAGGATTTCTTTCTGTCTTTCTGATAGAATCACGACGACCTGTTTTGCCCACCATCTCACTGCCCACTGTGCTGCTGAGAATAAAATGGAGCACCCTGGGCCACAGAGATGAATCCTCTCTCCAATCAGCTGCCTCTGGTTGAGTAATGGGTATTGCTCAGCTCTGTGAAACTGAACATGCCCACCCTGGGTATATCACCCACCATCCCTCCACCCAGCCATCCACCTTCAACTTCTCCATCTCCACCAATGATATCACCATCACCTGACATGCAGACATTCTTTCTAACGCCTGTCTCCTTTAGCGAGCCTTGCCAACTCACTGTCTCACACTGCTTTCCCTTTCTTTCCACCTCCGGTGAGCACAGCTCAGCTCTGCCCCACAGCAGACCAGAATGACTGCAAATGCTCCGTTCTGTGGCCTGCCTTTCTCCACTCCTAATCCCACCTGCGAAAAGTAGCCAGGATGATCTTCATCAGTGAACCTATAGTAGCCCTTTATGGTTTCCCTGATGAATCCAAACTCTTCTCTGGCTTTCAAACTTGATCTAGTTTTTGCCAACTTTTTGCCAACTTGATCTGCTTGCCTCCAACACCGAACCTCTTCTGCTAAATGGTTTTTCCTTTTCCTGTCCTATTTGGACAAACCATGACAGCAAAACGAGTCAGGCTTTGGTGTCTTCTACTCCCTGGCCCTGCCTTGTAATCTGCGTCTTCCCATATCTGTCATTAAACGCTTTTATGTTTTTCAGAAGCTAGCTGTCATTAAACACTTTTCTAATTACTCTGTTTAGCGTTTCTTCTGCTTTCTCTGGTGATACATGATTTCTTTCAAAATTGGGCCCCAAATTTAAGTCAGACAGCCTGGGTATATGAATCCCAGCTTTGTCACCTATTAGCAATGTTACTTTGGGCAAGTTACAGAACCTTTTTGCACTTCAGTTTCCGCTCTGTAAAATGAGGGTAATAGCTCTCTGTAAAACCTCAAAGGATTGCTCTTATGATCAGATGAGTCAATATACACTAAGGCTCCTGGAACGGTACCTGGTAGGTAGTGGCAAAACCAACTATGATAATGATGAAGTGATTCATGGAACTCTGATACATCATTTCTCAGGGTCCTGTTAATTATGAATTGTCTCTTTCAGTGTTGGTCTTTTTATCTGTTTCCTAGAAGCCATCATAGCTTACAGTATCCATTTTTCATACTTTGGTGTCTCTGATGCTAGTTCCTGCACAGTGTAGGGCACAAAGGGAAAACTTACCAATTCCTAATGAATAAACGGCTGACCTAAATTTTTTCTTTTGATAGTTGGCATTGCAATTTAGTCAAAGTTAACACTAGGAGATAGAAAAGAATACACTCTGAGCTTTTATAGACTACTTACTGTGAATTGTCTTCTATTTTCTGTCTGTAGACAGCTGCCAGGCTTCCAATTTCTAAAGAGTAGCCACCTGATCCTGAAAAGGAAGATGAAGGCTTAACAAATATAGCAAGAGACTTATACATACCAACTATATACTGAGAATTATATAGCTGAGAATTCATTATTCTCAGCTCAGAGATTACTCAAAACTGTTATGGTTTTGCTTCAAAGAGAAATTTTCAGAAGCTAACAGTTCATGGTGAATTCAGGTCTCATCAAGAATTCAAAATAAGCATGGGCAACCCAGGGAGACCCCATCTCTACAAAAAAATAAAAAATTAGCCAGGCATGGTAATGCATGCCTGTGGGCCCAGCTACTTGGGAGGCTGAGGTGGGAGGACTGTTTTGAGTCTGAGAGGTCAAGGCTGCAGTGAGCTGTGATCATGCCACTGTACTCCAGCCTGGGTGACAGGGTGACCTTTCTCTCAAAAAGAAAAAAAAAAAAGTATTCAAAACAAGCATTGCTTGGTAAGTCTAACGAGTTTCTGAGATACATCAAACAGGCCAACTGTGCCAAACCAATTGGTCTACAAGGTGACTAGGATCAATTTTAGGCAAGGGGTCATGTTCATAGACTGTGATATCAGCATCTCCTTTGCCTCCAATAATTGCTTCACTTTAGCTAAGTAAAAAGTAGACCACTGGAAAAAACAGGCAGGGCTGAGAGAGTCAGTTTGTTCAGAAACGCCAGCACATGGGTGCTGCACTGGCATGGGCTACAGCTACATGGCAACTGATGGACTCCATCGATTATGCAAGGGCAGATACCTTGTTCTTCTCTGTATGGGCTGCTGGGTTCTGAGTTCACCTTCCTCTGGATCCTCTCAGAAGCCTGAACTGTGTTAAAAGAACCATGGCGAGCCAGCTTCTGTTTTGCACAGACTTGAATCTGGCCATATGTTTCTCTTTTCAATTCTGGTAAGACAGATGCAGAAACATCCACCAGTTCTTCATCTACATAAATGAGAGAATTGGTAGTGTTGTTATACAGCTGTAATTCAGGATAATTTTTGTCTATTTAAGAGATGGCTTTGAACCTATAATTGTAATGGAGCTACTACCCTATAAATCAAAAACTAAGACAATCAAAGGAATTTTATGAGCCTTGTCCTCAAACCCCAATTTCTTTCAATGTACTTTTTTTTTTAAGTTAGTGGATGACTATAAAATGAGATTGAATCCATGTATATTCTAAAATTATCTGAACTGCAACAGAAGTAGAGCAAGATGTTCTTCAACCCGAATTAGAATGAGCCTCACATTTTAGATGCTCTATTTGGGCAGAGAGTATCAAAGGAAAGCCCGACAATGCTCATCCCAAAATGAATATTTTGAGATTCACTTTCAAGATTAACTGAGATCAGCTTCCTATGCCATAGATCTACAGCAATGAATAAGAGAATCTCTATTTTCTGTTATGCTTTATTATTTCTTTCTTATGCAGTAGGAGGCTCAGTTACTACGTGACCAAAGGAATAAGGTCAGCAGAAACTTCGTGGTTGAAATGCTGCAGAACAGTGAGATTACAGAAGGTTAGGTCCTGGAGACACTGTTTGTGTTTAACGGAGTGTATGTGGGGTTAAGATAGAAATTTCTATATAGACTCAGGCAGCTATCCATGTTGTACAGATAGTCATCTCTACGTTATTCATTTGTGCTAATTTTTTTCTAAGCTCAAAGCTTGCACATTTTAGTTAGAGAATTGATTTAATAAACTGAAAGGCTCAGCTAGACTTACATTTTCTAAAACATGCATTTCACATTAATTAAACTTTGAAATGAAAATAACAACAAAAAGTAATCCTTACAGTTTTCTTTTTCTTAGAACAAAAGCCCAATTAGAAAAATAAGAAATTACAAAATCAAAAAGAAAACAGGTCAAGTCAGTAATAGGGGCCACATTTGCCTCCTTCCTGTAACAAAATATTGGACATAATGCATAAAACTGCGGCTTTCAACACATTTGGGCATCAGGACATGTAGGACAGTGATCTCTATGAGACAGGAACCAAATACGGTGAGTTCTATGATGATTTTAGCTTACTGCCTGGAGAATGTTTCTAGGTTGGGATGTAAGGAGAGGGACCTAGACAGAGACTGGAGGTCCCCCTAAGTTGAGGATAGAGCTGGGAGTCCTGGAAAGTCAAGGCAGCTAGGGTTTGCAGGGCAGAATGCTGGAGAGGAGAGCTATACAGAAAGAGAATGCTGGGGATGTCCAAACTCAACTTTCAGTGGAGTACTGATGCATGTGAGAAAGATACCCAAGGCTGGGGAAAGAACCATTCGAAAGTACTAGAGGGAACAATGTCTGCAGCTCAGAGAGGACTGGGAAAAGTGCCTGTTGCCAATAGCTACAGTAGAAAAACCTCCTAATTCAGGAGGCATTGGTTAGAGTACTAAAAAAGGTGTTGCCCTAATAAGGCGGAAAACTTACTAAAGACTAGAAGCTCTTAGAGTTTTACTGAGCCGAACTTAAAAGCAACACCCAAAAGGATCACTGTTTCCATGTAACTTCACCACATCCCAGAACAAAGCTAAGAACATTTTTAGGAATACAGAAATGTCTAGCACCTAATAATGTATAATTATCAGTGTCTGGCACACAACTGAAAATATGACCCACAATGAGGAGAAAAGTCAATTGAAATGGACCCAGAAGTAAAGCAGATGATAGGAAGTAGACCAGCATACTAAAACATATATTAGTATTGCATACCATAAATTCAAGCCACTAGAGGAAAGACTGGATATGTTGTCTTAGAGACATCAAAAATGTAAAAGCTCAAATCAAACTTCTAGAGATAAAAAAATACAATGGTGGGGATGAAAAATACAGTGTATACAATTAATGGCAGATTAGAAAGTGTAGAAATAGAGAAGTTAAAGACATAGCAATAGAAACTGTACAAAAATGAAACACTAGAAAAAAGACAGAAATGAACAAAGAATCAGCAAACCGTGGGACAACTTTAGGTAACCAAAAGCAAGCATAAGTGGAATCTGTAAAAACAGCAGATGAGGGGACAGGAAAAATATTTGATTAAGTAATAGCTGAAAATTAGCCAAATTTGATGAAAACTTTAAACCCAAAGATCCAAGAAACTCAACAAATCTAAGTACAAGAAACATGAAGAAAAGGACACCAAGTCATACATCATCAAATCGCTTAAAACCAGTCATAGACAGAAACTTGAAAGCAACCAGGGAAAAATGACACATTAACATATAAAGAACAGGATGATGGTTGATTTCTTGCCAGCAACTATGCAGGCTAGAAAACAGTGGAGCAACTTCTTTAAAGAACTAAAGGGCTGAGTGTGTGGGCTCACACCTGTAATCCTAGCACTTTGGGTGGCTGAGGTGGGATGATTGCTTGAGCCCAGGAGTTTGAGGTTGCAGTGAGCCATGATCGTGCCATCACGCCACTGCACTCCAGTTTGGGTGACAGAGTGAGACCTTGTCTCTAAAAAAAATAAAATAAAAAAAGAAGGAACTAAAGGAAAAAAAAACTTCAACCTCAAATTCTTTTATTTATTTGATACAGGGGCCTTACTGTATTGTCTAGGCTGGACTTGAACTCCTGGGCTCAAACAATCCTCCCACCTCCTTCCTCCTGAGTAGTGGGGACTACAGGCATGAGCAATGGTGCCTGGCGTCAACCTAGAATTTTTTACCCAGCAAAAACGTTTTTCAAAAGCAAGGGCACAATAAAGACGTTCTCAGACATACAATAGCTAGAAGAATTCATCATTGGCAGACTTGCACTAAAAGAAATGTTAAAGTTCATCAAGCAGGAAAAAAAATGATATTAGATGGAAACCTACATTTACAAAAAAATGACAAGCACTGGAAATGGTAACAACATGGGTTAGGGTTAGGAAATTTTCTTATTAAAATTTCTTTAAAAGGTAATTAACTGTGGACCAGTCGTGGTAGTTCACACCCCTAATCCCAACACTTTGGGAGGCTGAGGTGGGTGGATCACTTGAGCTCAGGAGTTCGAGACCAGCCTGGGCAACATAGTGAAACCCTGTCTCTACCAAAAAAAACAAACAAAAAATCCCCAGTAACACACTATGGGATTTATAACATATATAGCAGTAAAATGTTTGACAGCAATAGCACAAAGGCCAGGCAGGGAGGAATGAAAGCAAGTTATTGTAAGATTCTTGTACAATACATGTAGTGTACTATCACTTGAAAGTAGACTGTGACAAATTAAAAATGTACACTATAAACCTTAAGGCAACCATTAACACAACAAAGAATTATAGCCAAGAAATCAACAAAGGAGATAAAATGGAAGCATAAAAAATACTTAATAAATCCAAAAGAAAGAAAAAGAAGAAAAAGAAACAATAAGCAAATAGGACAAATAGCAAGATGACAGATTAAAATTCAAGATCAAGAATCACATTAAGTGTAAATGGCCTAAATAACACAATTGAAAAGCATAAATTGTCAGATTAGATTAAAAAGAATTCAACTATGTATACTGCCCACCAGACACATTAAATAGAGACAGAAATTATTTAAATAAAAGGATAATATATATTATGCTAACTAATAAAAAGAAAGCTGAAGTGACTATATCACTATGAGACAAAGTAGATTTCAGAGCAAAGAATTATCTCCGGGAATAGAGGGTAATTTTATAATGATAACAGGGTCAGTTCATCAAGAAGACATAGTGATCCTAAATATTTATGCAGACAGAGTTCATGAAAAAGCCTCAAAATCCATTCCACAAAACTTTAAAGAACTGCAAGAGGAAACAGACAATTCTGCAACTATAATCAAAGATTTCAATATCCATCTATCAATAATGGCTAGAAAAAGTAAACATAAAATCAGTAAGAATATAAAAGAACTGGACATTTATAGAACATTCTGCCAAACAACAACAGAATATATACTCTGTATATTTACCAAGATGGACTGTGTCTGTACCACAAAACAAGTCTCAATAAATTTAAAAGATTCAAGTTATACAAAGTATATTCTCTGGTTACATGAAATGAAATTAGAAATCCGTAAGAGAAAGACGTTTGGAAAATCCCAGAATATTTAGAAACTATATGACACGTGTCTGAATAATTTGTGGGCCAAAGAAGACATCAAAAGGGAAAACAGAAAGTATTTTGAATTGGAAGACAATGAAAACACACATATCGACATGTTAGATACAGCTAAAGCAGTACTGAGAGGAAAATTTATAGTACTAAATGCTTATTGGAAGAGAAGAAAGGTCTCAAATTAATTATTTCAGCTTCTACCTTAATAAACTACAATAAGAATAAATTGAACTCAAAGGAGCTATAAAGAGATAATCTGAATAGCTCTATAGCTATTCAAAAAATGTAATCTGTAGTTAAAAACCTTCTCACATAGAAAGTTTTTAACTACAGATAAAAACCAGACCCAAATGGCTTCACTGAAAAATTCTTTATTTATCAATTCTTCACTGATAAATTCTTCCAAACATTTAAGGAAAAAATAATAACAATTCTACACAAACTCTTCCAGAAAACTGAAGAGGAGTGACTGGATATCAATATGTAACCTCTCATCCTCTCAGAAAAGTACCCCATTGATCCATAACTCACACCACATGTGTGATCTCGTGTTAGGCAAAGATTTCTTACCTAAAACTGAAAACATGACCCACTAAAGAAAAACATTAATAAAAATTAATATATTAGTGGAATTCCTGAAGATTAAGATCTTCTGACTTTCAAAAGACACTGGTAAGAAATGAAAAGACAAAGCCACAGATGGAGGGGAAATATTTGGAAATCATATACCTGATAAAAGACTTGTATGCAGAATATATATACAACTCTCACAATTCAGTAATAAGAAAGCAGACAACCCAATAGCAACAAATGGGCAAAAGATCTGAGCACACCCTTCACTAAGGAAGATAAACAGATGGCAAAACAGATGTTTAACATCATTAATCACTAGAGAAATGCAAATTAAAACCAAAATGAGATACCACTACACACCTATCAGGATGGCTAAAATTAAAAAGACTGACCATATCAAGTTTTGGCAAGATATGGTTGAACTAGAACTCTCATATACTGTTGGTAGTAAAATGTTACAACTGCTTTGGAAAACAGTTTGGAAGTTACTCAAAAATTTCAAACATCCACTTACCATACGTTGCAGCCTTTCCATTCCTAGGTATTTACGCAAGAGAAATGAAAACATATGCCCATACAAAGACATGTACATAAATAATCACAGGAGCTTTATATATAATAGCCTCTTCAGCAATAAAAATAAATTACTGATACATGCTACAATATGTATAAATCTCAAAATAATTCTGCTGAGTGAAAGCAGCCTGATCAAAAGAGTATAGTTATAGTTGATTCTCATTATTCACAGTAGTTATGTTCTATAAAGTCACTGCAAACACCGAATTAGCAAATACTGACCCATTGCTTCTAGGGGACATAAAGGGTTAGGTTCCTGTGAGCCTCTGGTTACATTTTCATTAGCTGATCAATATATGACCTTGTTTATGTGTGTTTCTTTTTAAAGAAATCTGTTTAATATTTGTTGATTTATTAACATTGAACTTGGCCAATAGTACTATACTCATACCTGATCAAAGCGCATCTAACACATGTATATTCTCCGTAAGGCACAATGCAGCTTTCTTGTGTTAAGAAACACTAGACAGCAATACTTGGGAGCCAAAAAGCACAAAAATGTGAAAAAGTGGCACTAAAAAGACTGCAAACAGAATGCTGGCTTATGGTATGAGAGCTGGAACAAGAAGGCAGAGTACTGCCTGATTCATCTGGGAACATGTGCATTGGGAGACCCAAATTCTTTACCAAGCTGTGCATGACCACAACTGACTGTGGAAACACCCTGAGTACTGACTTTGGAGTTACAAGTTAATTTTAGTAAGTAGACAGATTCGCGAATATGAAAACTGTGAATAATGAAGATTGGCTATACATGATTCACTTACAACAAAATTATAGAAAATACAAACAAATCCAAAGTGACAGAAAGCAGGTCAGTGGTTACCTGGGGATGGGAGTGGGGACCAGGAGGGAGGAATTACAAAGGGGGCAGGAGGAGGCTTTTGAAGGTAATGGATATGTTCATTATCTTGATGATTTCACAGGTACATACATATGAAAAACTTATCAAATTGTAACTTTAACTTCCTGCCATTTATTACATATCAATGATATCTCGATAAAGCTGTTAAAAAGAAAACACCATTCATAATACACTGTGCCATGCTGGTAGGAAAGAGGAGGAAGACATTTATAAAATTTGTGAGAAATGGCTAGCCAAGGGATGAAGGAGAATGGCTCAAGGAATCAAAGGAAACTTGATGTGTTCAGTAATGAAACTAGGGAATATAGAAAGAGCAGGTTTCTGGAGGGCAGAGGAAATACGTTCAATTTGATTTTCCTGACCTGCCTCCAAAGTCTTTCTCTCATGTCAAATCAGAGAGTTCTCCCCGTTCTGTCCCGTGGTGCAAATACATGAACTTCTCGACTTCTCAACAGCTGCTCATCTTCCAGCTATTTTACTTTCTTTTTCTTTCTTTTTTTTTTTTTTTTGAGATGGGGTTTCGCTCTTGTTGCCCAGGCTGGAGTGCAATGGCGCGATCTCAGCTCACTGCAACCTCCGCCTCCCGGGTTCAAGCAATTCTCCTGTCTCAGCCTCCTAAGTAGCTGGGATTACAGGTGCATGCCACCATGCCTGGCTAATTTTTGTATTTTTACTAGGGACGGGGTTTCATCATATTGGTCAGGCTCATCTCGAACTCCTGACCTCAGGTGATCCACCCGCCTTGGCCTCCTGAAGTGCTGGGATTACAGGTGTGAGCCACTGTGCCCAGCCCAGCTATCTAATTTTCCTCAATGGTACGACCACCTTTGAGTCCTTCCTCTCTTTTAATCATTGTCCAAAGACTCTTGGTTAATTCTGTCTATCACATCTAGTCCAAATTTCTTGCCTTAATTTTTGAGGCCTTCCAAAAATGCAGTCCCCAGTGATCACACTGTAACACTGTATCTCATTATTTTTTATCCCATGTTCTCTTCATCCTTCCAAAACCTAACAGTCCATCAGAACTTAATCTGTATCCTCTCTGAATGCCTATAGAGCCAGTACCACCCCATCTAGAGTGTAATTGCTCTCCTAACTTTCAAATGTGTGCTAACTATATGCCTAATTACAGAAGCTCATTAACCAAGTAAAGTGAGTAAGGCACTGTTCTGGATACTATGGGGTAATCAAGGATGAATAAAGATGATGTCTGGTCTCAAATGTGTAGGGCAGGGACGACACCATCCTATCAACCTCATCCAGCACAAACCGCACAATACTCAATTGCAGTCATTCAGATGAGACACTCTGCTCTGGGCTATCAGGGAAAACTTCATAGAGGAGTTGACATTTGAGCCAGATCTTGAAGGTTGAGAATATTTTCATGTTAAAAAGAAGAGGGCTTCACAGGTGAAAAGAACGGGAGAAACCAGAGGCAGAAAGGAGAAAATGGCAAAGTTGTATGCTTCATGCAGGTAGGGACTGTGTCACCCACATCTTCAATCTCTCAGGGCCCTTAGTATAGTCACCGGCACACAGTCCACACTCAGTGTGTATGCACTGGGTTGAATTTGTTATACTTGATTTTAAGTGGTTTCATCTAGATCCTAAGTGAATAATGTGCTACAAGTGAGGTGGCGAGCTATATAGTTATAAGCCTGGGTTAAGTGGCTCACATTTATACCACTAACACCAAAATTGGAAGGGTAATTTAAAAATGACTTTAATGGCTTCTTCCCAGGCAGTACAGCTGTATGTAAAATAGCTGGTGCAGTTGGATCTAGTCCCTGATTGCTCATATATTACCCATGAAATAAGTAGAAGATAATATCCTCTTTGACTCCTGTTTTGTAAAATTATATTTATAACCTTTTAAATTAAAAAAGTCCATTACATTCATACTATATTTAGATGCAATCTTACCACCTATTAGTTTTGTGATAGTAATTGATGTGATTTTTACTCATAATTTTTACATTATGTAGAATTTCAAAGAGAAACCACATTTTATTCTGCTAATGTAGCAACAACTGAAGTTCAAAAGAGGTGTCATTTTAAATTCTCAGTCCCAAACTTTCAGGAAAAAGCTTCAGAACAAAATTTAAACAGTTAAAGAGCTGTAAATTAGTAGTTAGAGAAACTCCCATGTTATAAACGCCCAGTATTTCTTTTCCTACCATGTGTGGGCAAACCAGCACGCACAATTTGTAGGCTAATGTTAACCGTTCCAAGAGTGGAGTCACTAATCTGATTTGTATGTGACATGGGAAAAGATCAGTCTCACTGTGTAGTAGATGTGAGACCTGAAAAAGGAACTGAGAATTGGAAATAAAACATCCTGCTAGCAAAACCACGCCACCTTACCATTTGAGCTGAAGTCCACAGGCCCGATCCACTTGAAGGCTGGTTTACGGCCTCGCTCTTCTGTTACGTGCACTTTCTTTATCAGAGCCAAGCTGGTCAGAACATTGGCTATGTCATAGAGGCGTCGTACCTTTGCTTGAAGATATAAAACACGATTATGATCATGCTGCCTGTGACACCATAACAGTTTAGTTTATGTGACAGGTAACTTTTCTCGGCTGCCATATAAACCTCAGGTGGAAAGCAGCAAGCTGGGATGAGGAGACCAGTGGCTCTGTCATAAAATCACCCAGGATTTATGTACCTGCAGTATCTGAAGGCTAAGGGAAGGTCAGTGTGTCCTTACATTTCCACAACTTCACACCTCTTACAAGAGGCACCTGGCGACACACAGGGAGCACTGTGATTGCAAAAACAGCAAGGGAGGGAATGGGCTGTAATTAAAGGCTTAGTAAATGTAATTCTGACATGGCACGTCAAAAGCATGCCCTGAGTTTCTCCCAGCAGGAGACTGTGGTGCCAGCTCCACCAGGCAGCTGATCTGTGAAAATGACAAAGATTCCCCAGAGCTTCCTGCCAGGTTGCACTCCCGGGCACACAGGATGCTCAAGGTCAACAGTACAACTGTGCTAAAGACAGGCAGCTCCTCACCTGAAATCGTAGCATTCCAGCCACCCGGTGAGAAGCGGTTGGATGGGCCTCACCTGAATCTTAAGTGGCTTTGGGAGAAACACTTAAATATGTACAAAGTAGAGGAAATACTCAGAAGGGGTGGTAGCACATGAAACAGGCAGGATAATGACCACAGAGTATTTTCTATTCAAGAAATGGATTTACAGGTAGGAAACCCACTTGACGTCGGTGTTAAGATCAAGCAAAGAAGTTTGAATTATCATCTAGAAATGGTAAGCATTCATCCCAGATGCAGCTTTCTTCTTCCCAATCCTGATTTTATCTAGCCATTTCACCCACAGGGTGACTGTAATTTCAGCTGGAAACAAAAAATAGCTAGAGAGTGTTGCAGCTCATGGTTTCCCGGGGCTTACAGGCTACCAGCAGCCCAGGGCATTTGGCTCAGTATCCAAGCTGGACAGAAAAGGAGGATGCACTGGGTGTGATGCTTGGAAACTCTCTCCCTGTCCATGTCCCACCACCCTTACCCTGGGCATTCTTCTGGTTCTTACCTGTAGACAATTTTCATCTCCACCCTTCAGAAGAGTATGCAGGGGGTGGGGAAAAAAGGGGAAAGAAAACTCAGACATTCTGTCTTGGATGCAGCATTACTAAAGAGAAATGCAAAATAATTCACACCCTCCCTAACCGGAGTTCTCAGGATAGTGTTCTGTTTTTTCACTCTACTGAAACCATCAAGAAAAAGGCACTGACAGGACTTTAAGCTGAAATCTAGTAGATGACTAACTTACCTCTCACAGCACCAAAAACCTTGATGAATGCAGGAAAGGAGTACGTATGTCAAAAACAATATATATATTTTTAATCTTGGAAGGAGAAAATATCAACACATGAAATCCCACCCTTTTTGTACTAGTAAGTTGATGTAGGTGAAGATTCTTACTTTTAAATTTACTATGGTCCGGGGCATCTTGGCTTTCTTCTATCAGTATTTTGGCAGCCACATCCAGAGTGACAATCTTGGTTTTGGAAACGAGGAACAGCATGACAAACTTCTGGCTCATAATTCTCAGAGACTTGTCTTTTCTACTGTTTGCAGATGCTACACAAGGAATGAAACAAAAGCATCAAAGCACATGATTTTCTACAAGAAAGACTATACTTGCAGCTTCCCAAAATGATCTAGCCCTATCAGCAGATGGAAAGATCACCTTTGTCACAAGCAGAAGCTTACTGGACACACATTGCAGAAGTCAGCTCAGGAAGAAATGAGGCCGATTTTCTTGTGGCTCGTAAAATTACTCTACAGTAGGCATAAACTCTGAGATGCATATTTTAAACCACTCAATGCTTTATACTTATACTTCCTACAATAGAATCCATACGGTAGTTTTACCGAGGCAACTTCTTGGAAAGATTAACGTAGAATGATAAAAAGATAGGGTAGGAATATAGAATTGTTTTCAGAACATCAAGTCTCCTCTCAAAGGCAAATTGCTACTCCATTTTTATTTCTCTGTGCCTGCAATATCTAGACTATACCCTAAACATAGTAGATGCCCGCCTCTTCCACTTCTTTTCAGAAATATGTGAATAAATGAACTATATATAAACAGAAGACAGATTAGATATGTGCTCCTGTGGATGGCAGGCAAACCATCCCCGACAGATGGCTGTCTTCTCTGGTTATTAAGATAAGTACTGGCTCATGGGGTGGAACTAAAAGGCATGAGGCAGTGAATCTAATGAAAACCAGGCCCACCTTTCTTTCCATTTCTTATATTTGCAAGTGAGACGTGATACTTGTACTTTGTCATCTTAACAACAGGGATGAAGATCAATGGCTAAACCAGGAATAGGCTAAATATGAATTGGGAAGGAAGAATGCCACCGATGTAAATAAAAATTCTGCACCAAATGAAAGCAGACGTTTTTCTTATCAATATTTTCTGCGAATGGAGTTCTTTTCTAAGTAGTCTAAGTCTACTTCAGTATATAATTAGATAAAATTTTTTGAAAATATAACTTTTTCAAAGTAAATCTTACAGTTGCACAAAAAGAAGCAGCATGGGGCTGCCAGTCTAAAAATGGGAGTACTGCTAGCGATCTATTCTCCCAACAGGCCAAACTCGAGTGAACTGCCATCGGCCAGGTTTGTTTAAATGAGGTCGAGTGGACAGTCCAGTTGGGGAGTCATCTGCTTTCCTTTCTTCAGTGAAGAGAATAAGAGGACATCTCCCTCCAGGTTTGTCAACCTGGCACTTCCCATCTGAGCAGTGAATCTCTGCAGAAAAGACCATCACTCGCTCTTTCTCTGCCATTACTCATGAAGCTACAATGGACTCACAAGAGGGATAGTCGGGTTCAGAGAAATCCAATAACTGTTGTTCCTGGGAATCTGGATCGCCATCTTTTCTACGTTCTCCAAATTTATAATCCATCAGGTCCAGCTCTTTCTGTTGGAGGTAGGCCATCTGCTCTTCATATTTCTGCTCCTCTCCTAGTCTCTGGAGGTTCCTCAGGGTTTTTGGCAGGCTGTGCCGTCCATGCCAGCCATACTGATTCTTAGCCACCCGGCTGACCAGATGCAGCGATTCCAGCACATTTACAATGTCATAGATGCGTCTCCTTTCCACACCTGTTTAAAAACAGAGGCCGATGGACATCATGCAGACAAACATTTTTGAAGAGAAGTTTCTTGAGGGCCTGGACTATGTCTGTGAACTACTTTGTCTGATCCCCAATATAATGCCCACTGCGTGGATGCTCAAGAAATTCAACCTGTAAGGATGTAACCAATAGAAATTATTTTTCTTTTTCCTTCTTGAGATCCAACCCTTAAACAGATCTAAGATAAAACATCTATCTAGAGATGGTGACATTTCCATCCGTCTGACATAAACAGTACAGCAACTGCTCTTTAGACCTGTCAGGCAAACCACACAAACATTTCAGTATGCTGAAATTGGTGGTCTGAGCAATACACATAACAGTGTGCCTAATGGACACTTGATGAATGGATGGTTGACTGTGACTTGTACTCCTAATTATGCAGACTGTAAAATCAACTGTGTCCAATAACTGACACTTCCCTATTAGACAATACTGTCTATCCTTTCATGAAGTTCCAATGATATAAAAATATTACCTTGATAATGCTCTCAATGGACCAGTAAGGAAAATGGATGCAAATGTTATATTTTCTATTTTGAACTGGAAATGCAGGTGTCAAGGGCTTGAATACCCTTCTCATATTGCTGAAGGAAGCCAGAGCTGGGGTTGGAACAACATGGGAGTCTCCTTTTGTTCATCATGGCTATTGACAATTCTCTGTGTTCTCATTCACCATAACCTGGCAAACAGCCCAAAAGTGAAGCACAGAGACTCCAGTACAAGCTGACCACGAGGCTCGGCAGCTCGCTACTCACTTTCCCAACACTCCCAAGGCAGCTAGGATTAGAAGCTGTCCATTAAACCTAGCAAAAATACTTATAGTGGTTAAGGTGGGGGGCTCTGGGGTCAGACTGCCTACATTTGAATCCCTGATAAATCCCTTAGTAGCTGAGTGATCCTGGGAGGTGACTTAACCTTTTTGTGTTTTTGTATTTATCTTATATAATAATGAGGATGAAATCTAACTGTAACTGTAGAGTCCCCAGTAGGTGTTAATTTTAAATAAATACTTTTGGCATGACATTGGTTATACCTAACATCCCTGCTAGCATGAGAGGTCATAGTAGAAACAGATTTTTTAAATCTCATGTCTGTGATTCATTCTGTTATCTAACAGGCCCTTGGGCCTATAGCAAAAGCCTGCAGGCATCTTGCAGAAAACCAGCCCAGCTACAAAGATGCCTTCTTTCATTTGCCAGGAGCTGTTATATAATCAGGGCAGACTCTGAATGTAGCTGTTGGCCCTTCAAAAATTTAACATGAGAAATATACCAAATTACAATGAGAACTCCAGAGCTGAGAGGAAGTTCTATCACATGCATGAAGAAGCATTTCACAGTCAATCAGAACATTTCAGCTCATGACCCTGAAAGGCTTGTTACCCTCACAAGCTCAGGCTTCGGTGCCAGATGCCTGCCGGAAGGTGCTGGCAGGAGCCCCTTGTCCAGAACTGCCTGCTTCTTTATTCCAGTCTGTTTTCATGTATTAACACATCTTGTTTACAGCATGACATTCTATAAACCTTCCCATTATAAATGTCATGTAACCGCAACTGACACCCCAGGGCCAGCCATATGCCTGGCTGTTTTGTTAGTTGATATCTGACGACAAGCTGTTAAGTCTCCATCTAGTGGCTAGACATCCCAAGAAGGGAAAATAAAAGAAGTTTCTGACCACCCGGATGATTCTCAGGATGCATAGTGGCTGCTTAGTAGGTGCTTTTGGTGAAAACCAACATGACAGCTGCCTGTCTGCACAATCCCTTACCTCTTTCATCTGAACTGAGCTTAACCATCCACTGGCTGGTGCACTAAAAAGTTCCATTTCACAGGTCTCAAGACCCGTAGATTACTTTGGGGGCTTGCTCTGTCAGAACGGTTTTCCCTGCATTCAGTCTTCTTTTTCTTTTGTATTGAAGTCATTCTATTAACCCCAATCATGGCATTAGTTATATGGTCAAGGATTTACTAATTTTTGCTATGCTTCCCTTAGTTGCTGGTGGGACTTACTAAGAATTCTCAGTCCAGAAAAATAGTTTCCTAGGCTGTGCTATTAAGTCACTCCCAGTTCTCTAAACTGTTACCCATGATATCCAATGTCAAATCTACATAGCACTGGAATCTGGAAAACAATGCAATTTGAATGCTCTGCACATCCTCAGTAAAATACAGTCTTGCAGTCCGTAACCTGGGATGTAGCACAGAGTTCAGACTCAACCCCAAAAGATAGTCGGCAGTGAAACAGCTTCCAGCAAGGGACCCCATTTTATGATGTCACATGAAAAGATGGCATGCTTGTTTAGCAGCTCTGGGTGATCAGAAGGCACTGGGAAGCTGTTGTAAAAATCTCTAGAGTTCTGCTCCAGGCAGCCATAACATGGGGTGTGCACAACCATCTGCAGTCATACGAAAGTAGGAGTCCACGTTTCTGTCCTCTCTGGGATGCAACACAGCCCTCAAACATCTAATCCTTTGTCTTCTGCAGGGACACCAGTGCAAGACTCCTTAATGGAAGTTGGGTACATGAAGGAAGCAGGCTTCATGAACCCCAATGAGAAGGGTATCAGACAATCTGTCATTTTACCTTCATTACTGTAAGACTAGTTTCTAGGACCCTGGACCCAAAAGCCCTCAACTGGCTCTTCACCATGCCTACTGGAAGATGCTGGCAGGAGCAGTCAATAGTCCCTTTCCCAAAACTGCCTGCTTCTTTATTCCAGTCTGTTTTCATATGTTAACACATCTTGTTGAGAGAGTATAACATTCCATACACCCTCCCATTAGGAATGCCATGTGAATGCAACTGATATACCCCACGGCCAGCAAGGGACCCCATTTTTTGATGCTCAGTTGGCTCACTTTCCCTTTTTTGATTAATTGCCCCCAATCCTAGAATACTATATTACACTTCTGGGCTCCAAATCGGCCCCCAAACCATAGCACTCTACTTCCTCTTCCTATAGAGATGGACAAGGCAGCTAAGGTATCGACATTCTAGTAAGAGCTGAGTAGAAACTGTTCCACATAATAAGAGCTCTCCATGCCAGCCATTGACTTTGGCATGTTACTGACATCCCTAACTTTGCTATGTCTCTGCAAGGTAGGTGCTGCGGGCTCTAAGTTATAGACCAAACAAACAAACAAACAAACAAACAAAAAAAAAAAAAACCTTAATTCACTTTTTAAAGCTCTTACAGCCTGTAAATTAGAAAGCTGGGCTTCAAATCTAGCACTATGTGACCCAAAGCCCAGCCCATGGTCTTCTTATCATAACCCACTATCTCTTCTTCTCAGTTTCCAAAAACCAAAATCTATTTAGCTTTCAGCTTGAATAATTCAAGTTGATGTTCCTCTACTTGGGCACATTTCTCTAGGATATGGAGGAAATAGAACTAAGAAACAAACTAAAAATTATAATCTATCATTTATTTAGCTGATTTCTTCAGAACTTTTTCTCTTTTTGTGTGTATGTAAAACCTTCCTGTTTTTAAGGGGACACCCTGACACCTTCAAGTCACTGTGATTTCTGCTTACCTAACGATTGTCAACAATACGTTCATTCTGGAACTAACTGCAATGTCCACTAGGGGTCTCTATTTTGAAGCAGGTGTATATATATTTCCAGCACATACACCCATCTCACATCATACACTCACGCACGTGAACACACAGATTCTTCTTTGTTATAAGATTTAGTTGTTTGAGTTATGTCCAAATGACCTTTTTCTAGTTTGACCCACTTGCTGTGCCAATCATCGTATAGGGCTTTAAACATAATGCTCTTGCTCTCAAATCTTGCTTTACAAAGTTGAAATCACACCAGTTCTGAACTCCTGGAAGCATTATTAAAAATAAAAAGCAGGCTATTTCTAAATAGTTTTGCATCTGTCTGAAGTAGGATGAATTTAAAATATGAGATACTAATTTGTAATGAAACTCTATTATAAAAATATTACTCATTATAAAAATATATTTTAAGGTTAAAAGAGACTGCATTCTCATTTGGTCCTGGAGGCTCCCTGAAATTCTGTGTATAATGAAAACAAATTTGACAATGACAAAGGAAGCTCTGCCTATTCCTCTGTCTTCACCCAATTGAGGGACCCACACTACCTCAACCTTCAGCCTGCCCAAGGAAACCAGTTTCCCACTGTAACTGGAGACAGGCCTCCAGGTAATCTGATGATACATACCAAGACTGACAGCAACTTCATCTAGGGAGATGGTAGTTTTCTCAGTTGACAAGGGATAACTTGGATAGCGAGCTAGAAACTTCTGGCACAGGAGTCCTAAACTTTTCTGTTTTCTGCTTGGCCTTTGCTTTTCAAATTCGTCCACAGCACTGTCCCCAACAACATCAAGCTACAGAGGGCAGATAGAAGGGAGGGGGAAGATGTCACAGTTAACATCCTAATGGAGAAACGGCAATGGCCAGTACTGGCAAACTGGGGGGGCATCTCAATCCACACCATCCTAGATTCTGGTTAAAATACATTTCCTAATCTAATTCCCTGAATATTTTATCTGTTGTCTTCTTTGGACTGATTTTTTTTTTTCTCCTTTATAATTTGAGGCTGAGTCTATTAGTGAAAAGTTTGACAAATGAAAAATGCGAGTCATTTACAGGTTGCTACGGTCTAGTTACTAGTGCACTTGCTGGGCCTGTGGAATCAGCATCACCAAGAGCTTATGAGATGTAGAAGCTCAGGCATCAGCTATATCAGAATCTGCCTTTTCATAAGATTCTAGGTGATTTTTATTGACGTGGAAGTTTCAGATGCACTGGTCTGCATTCTGTCACCAAACTGCTTTAGATTTTACAATTGACCAAAGGTTGATGAAAGTGAATGAAGGCAGTCCAGTCATATTCTTCCTTATCCTTTTATTTGTAAATACATTAAACTATCATCCTGTCTCCTCAACCCACATTTGAAAGGGGCTCCATTCAAGCCCCAAGAAAGTAAAAGGCTTTTCGACAAACAGATTCAAGAGAAAAGTGATATAATCAATTCTATAGATTCAGAAAAAACATCTGATAAATTTAACAGTCATTCATGATTTTCAAAAACACCTTTAAAAAACTAGGAATAACACACCGGGGCCTGTCGTGGGGTGGGGGGAGGGGGGAGGGATAGCATTAGGAGATACACCTAATGTAAATGACAAGTTAATGGGTGCAGCACACTAACATGGCACACGTAAAGATATGTAACAAACCTGCACGCTGTGCACATGTACCCTAGAACTTAAAGTACAATAATAATAATAATAAAAACTAGGAATAACAGAGAACTTCTTCAATGAAGGGTATTCATGAAAACATCTATTTGTAAAACCTTGGACATGTTCCCTTAAAGTCAGGAAACAATACGGATGCCCATTATCACTTTCTCTTCTATATCATACTGAAGACCCTAGTCAATGCATGAGGACAAGAAAAAGAAACTGAGGCACAGGGACTGGAAAGGAATCAGCTACTTTCCTTCTGCAGAATATGCCACTATTCACACAAAAACTCAAAAGAATTTCAGACAAATCATTAAAAATAGTAAGAGAATTTAGCAGGGTAGTTGAATACAAGATACTATGTTTTTAAAAATCAGCTGCATTCCTATACAACAGTAACAGCAAATACATTGAAAAGACATCATTTACGATAGCAACAAAAATGATAAGGATTTTAGAAATAAATCTAACAAAAATCTATTTGTATAAAATCCTAAAACTTAGATTTTAAAGAATACTTAAAATTTAGTGAAATACATTGTCTTCATAGATAAGAAAACTCAGTATCTTAAGGAGGTTAATTCTTAATCTCTAGATTAAATCCAATCTCAATAAAATCCAATCTGAAATACACATGGAAGAACAGCCCAGAGTAGCCCACAGACTCTGAAGAAAAATAAGCTGAGGGTCCTGTTTTACCTGATTATCAGTGCTTATTACAATAGGGTATTAGGGCAGGGATGGACAATGGAACAGGAAGAGTCCAGAAAGAGACACACATGTAAATGGAATTTTGATATGAAAGCAGTTGCACTGCGAGCTGAGGGGAAGAGAAAGATCTCCTGAATAAATGGTGCAGGGACAACTGATGATATGTGTAGAAAAACAAAGTTGTATTCTTGACTCACACCATACACAAAAAGCAATTCCAAATGGATCAAGGATTTCAACATGTAAAGCAAATTTTAAATGAAGAAAATGAAGGAGAATATTTTTCTAACCTTGGAATAGGGAAGAGCTTCTTCAGACACAAAAAACATTACCCTTAAAAGGAAAAAATGAACTATATTAAACTTAAGAACTTTTGTCCATCAAGAAATAACATAAAGGGAAAAGACAATTACTGAACTGAAAGAACAGATACATAACACATATAATATAGGTTTAGTATCATTATATAATCAACTCCTACAAATCCATACAACAACCACCAAAAAAAAAAAAAAAAACAAAATTGGCCAAGAACACAAACAGGCATTTCACAGAGGAGCAAAAAACATGATGGCCAGTAAACATGTGGAAAGAAGCTTAATCTCATGAGTAATCAAAGAAAAGCCAATGAATATCACAAAAAGATATACATTGTATAATCATGAGATTAGCATAAATTACTAAATTAGACAATTTCAAGTGTCAGAGAGGATATGGATGACTAAAACTTTATTTATTTCCGGGGGGAGGCAAATAGTACTTTGGGAAGCAATTTGGCATTATCTTGTGAGCATCTGCATATCTAATGACCTAGCACCTCCACCAGTAGGTATGTACCCAAAACAGTAGTTCTCAAACATTTTGCTCACAGGACCCCTTTATGTTCTTAAAAATTACTGAGGACTCCACAGGGCTTTTTGTTTATGTGGGTTATCTATTGATAGTTACCATGTTAGAAATTAAAACATGAGAAAGGGGTATTTTAAGTATTATTTTTCAAATCTCTTTAGTTTCTGGATTAATAGAAGAGAACTGATTCTTGTGTTTGCCTTTTGTAGTCAGTCTGTTGCAATATCCACATCATGTACTTCCTGGAAGACTCCAGTGTATACTTGGGAGAGAATGAGAGTTCAAATGGCAAAGGTCTTTGTATAATTACGAAAAGAGTTTTGACTTCCTCACTCTCTGAAAACTGTCTGTGGACACAGAGGTCCCCAGATGACCCTTTGAGAACCACTATCCAAGGGAAACTGTTGTGTATGTACACCAGGAGACATAAACAAGAACGAATATCATAGCATAGTCTGTATTAGCCCTAAACTGCAAATAGCTACAAACAGGAGAATGAATAAATTGTGGTGTAGTCATGCAGTGGATTATCACACAGCAATGAAAGAACTACAGCTACATGCAAAAACTTAAGGATGTATGTTAATTGATAAAAGCAAGTCCCCTAAGACTATACATACAAATTCAGAAAAGTGGTTATTCTGTTGGGGAGAGAGATGTAAATTAATTACATTGTACCCATTTTTGGGCTGAGAGGTAGATTCATGGTGTTAAAGGTACTGCAAAGGATAAGTGTATTTTAGATGATCAAATAGTCCATCAAAAGGTAATAAAGACTAGTTTAAAAAAGATATTAAAAGTCTGTTTTAACATTGAGTACCCCGAGACAGAAAGAAGGGAACAATAGACACCAGGGCCTATTTGAGGGTAGAAGGTGAGAGGAGGGTGAGGATTGAAAAACTACCTATTGGATATTATGATGATTACCTGGGTAACCAAATTATCTGTACACCAAACACTCGCAAAGTGCAATTTACCCATGTAACAAACCTGCACATGTACCCAATGAACTTAAAATAAAAGTTAGAAAAAGGAAAAAAAAAAAAAAAACTACTTAAAACACTTGACTTTGATCTAATAAATCAGACATTAAAAGCATCAGCATAATAAGTTTTCTGGATACAAGATCAATACACATACACACACACAAATCAATTGTATTTGTATATACTAGAAACAAACTATTGGTAATTGAAACTAAAAAAAAAAAAAATACAATTTGCAATGGCATCAAAAAATTTGGAAACCTAGAGAGAAACCTGACAAAAGATGTAAACACCTCTATACCAAAAATTGTAAAACACTGCTGAGATATTAAAGCCCTAAATTTTAAAAGAAAGTCAGTTTTAAATCCGCCAAAATTTTAGGCATTTACTTCCTACAGGTGGTGAACATTTCTAGTGACTGATCAGCTAAAATCTCTCTATAAAGCCTGGGTAGAAACCAAAATTTTAATTGTTTTAGGGGCGTGTTTGGTAGAACAACTAGTTCTGCCAAAGTAAGAGATCAACAATGTTACCTTGTGAAAGAGGTCACTAACAATTCCCACTGGCTGATTTTCACTTTGCTATATTTTTGTCAAAAAAATTACAAAAAAATCTAATACTTATATGCCTTTGACAACAAAAGGCATATTTAATCATATTTAGTTTTTAGAACCCTAATAAAACCAGGACAGGTACCACGACCCTCATTTTACAGGCGAGTAAACTGAGATGCAGAGATCCTGAGTGACATCCCCCACTCACCCAGCTAGTGATTTGAACCCAAGGCCTTAGAAACCAGCTCCTTGTGTGTTGCACATCAAATATTAAACAGGAAGCCAAAGAACAGCCCAGACTTAAAAAAAGGAATTGTGAAATTCCTCTGGCTTCAAGCACATAGGAACTACTGTGTGATTTGTATTTAGTTATGTGAAAGAATCTCTTACTACTAGCACTAATCTACCACTGCAATATGTATAACAGATTAAATTCATTTTGTTCTATGAATTTCAAGTTGTAATTCAAGACATCTTTTTTCTCTCTTCCCAATTACTTCATTTTGGCAATTTTTATAGCTTGAAAAATCCGCCAAAAAGAGAAAAATGGCTAAGAATACTGAAATCTGCAGAACTTTTCTTAGAAAGTCTAGGAAAAAGCTTGATGGGAAGTGAAAATAATTGACTTATTTTTTTTTAAAACAAAGTATAAACATGCTGCTTATTCAACAGCATTGGTTCCCCACAGAACAGGTGATTTAAAGATGGTTTAACGTCAATAGAGCCCCAAACGAACAAACTGAACATATATAATAATGGAATTTCCTAAATAAAAACTGTTTACATTAGTATTATCCCTAAAATCTGGGCAAAATTAAAATTCACAGCAGCATTTAAATAATCTAAATTCCTTCATTAAATAAAAATGATTAAATATCATTTATCATTTTAAAATGAGCCCTGGTCCAGGGACTATCATACAGAAAAGAAAGCATTCATTATGAAAAATAAGATAGAATGAGAATTCTGCTATAAATCAAAAGATATTCAGTTTGCCACTGCTTTTGGCTTAATAGGAGCTGAAAAGTTGAGAGTTCTATGACTTTTTAATAATCAAGTAAAATTGTTTAAGTTCTATAAAATTCCTGAGAAGCACAGTCTGTTTACCTGTAGAGAATCTGTAAATGCATCATCCTTGTTTTCAATGGGTCGGAATAGTCCCTTTTTCTTCTCCCGGTCCCTTATATCTGGGCTGGCAGCACTAATGAGCATCTTCAGGTTAGCTGTGGGTGTCCATGGTTCCACTTGCTGTCTGTCAACAAGCTTCACTGGAGTAATGGGATTTCTTTCTGGAGTAAACTTTTTTTGCTTTGATAAATCAATTGGTTCATTTTTTATTGGAGTCTTCGGGGCCATCCTTGAGCGATCAACAAATATATTTTCCTATTTTAAAAAAGAGACTTTTAGCAAGAATGAGAAAGGGCAGGTATTAGCTAAGAGTACACTTTGTTCCCACCATTCACTAAGACTTGAAAATACAAATAGGACCTTATGTTTAGGGCTGAAAAGTATCAGGATAGGACTAACAAAAAGTAGAAGGCGTCATAGGAATCGAAGAGTGGCTCCAGTGAGAAGTAGATTATAATCTGCTACTCCTTTTACACCTATCTTTCATGGTATCTCTGTAAGAGAAATCACAACGTATCTGTTACTGTTGCATGTTTGTAACAGATGAGGACTATGAGGGCGAATGCCGGTTGAGTCCATATTGTTTCTAAGTGTCATCTTTTTTCAAACACTACTTACAAGTTTGCATTGACTAGGGAAGAGCAACAATGCTTTTGCAGTTCAATGTGCACCAGTGCTAATACAGCACTTAGTAGCAGGACCAGTTAATGGAAGAGCATCCAACAAAATCCCACATTTTAAGCCAACATAGAGAGCTCTCTAATGTCATTCTCCTAGAGCAGTGCATCTCAAACTATCCATGGTGAACGACTCGTTTTTTTAGATTTCCAAACTCCTGCAAACTGATATGTGACCTTACTTCATAGGACTAATATGCAACACAACTCCCACCAGATGTGATTTGCCATTTGAGTTTGTCACTCAAACTGACCCATAGCTTCTTCAACAAGAGACCACTAATCATAAGCTTGGATATGGTGGCAATACTGAATTGCTACTGAGGTTTATTTTTCTTCCTTTTTTTTTTTTTTTTTTTTTTTTTTTAAAAAAAAGATAGGGTCTCACTCTGTTGCCCAGCCTGAGTACAGTGGTGTGATCATGATTCACTATAGCCTCAAACTCCTGGGCATGTGCAATCCTCTTGCCTTAGCCTTCCAAGTAGCTGGGACCACAGACATGCACCACTACACCCAATACTTTATTTTATTTTTTGGAGATAGGGTCTCGCTCTGTCACCCAGGCTGGAGTGCAGTGGCATGATCACAGCTCACTGCAGCCTCAAACTCCTGGGCTCAGTGGTCTTCCCACCTCAGCCTCCCAAAGTGTTGGGATTTCCAGTGGTGTGCATGGCACAGTGGTGTGCACACCATTTCCAGTGCACACCACTGCACCCAGCTAATTTTTACAATTTTGTGTGGAGATGGGGTCTCGCCATGTTGCCCAGGCTGGTCTTGAACTTCTGGCTTCAAGTGATCCTCCTGCCTCTGCCTCCCAAAGTGCTAGAATTACAGGCATTAGACACCACACCTGGCCTTTTAAAATTTTTTGTAGAGATTGGGGTCTCACTGTGTTACCAAGGCTCATCTCAAACTCCTGGCTTCAACTAATCATCCCATCTTGGCCTCTCAAAGTGCTAGGATTATAGGCGTGAGCCACCACACCTAGACTACTGAGGTTTTTCAGTGCTTAACTCCCAAGTTTCATTCTTTTTTGCACCCTGGTGATAGTTTGTGGAATAGCATCTGCCTCCAGACCACACTTTGAGGTAGAATGTCTTAAATAATTCTAAGAAAAGGTTAACGATGGGCCCATTGTAAAAAAAGACTAAGTATATAGAATCCACCTTTGGAACTACCAAGTAATTAAAACATATCTTTCCCCTAAAAAAGTTTCAAAAAGTCAATATGAGAATTTGGTAATTCAATATTCAAAAACAGAAAGATTCTGCTTTCTGTAGTATTCCCTTGCAGTCAACAGTGTCTTACATAATTACAAAGGGAGATGAATTGTCTGTCACTCTGTCCCTGTACACTCTATACAGCTACTGAATGGTTGTGTTTTGGTTGAGCAGGGGTTTACAATAGTGTTTTCCTATAAATGAGCAATGTGTGAAGAGGTAAAATATTGGGAGAAACTGGAGTTTCTGTAGGCAAGGCAACTCTTGCTCCTTGGATCAGCAGAAGCTGCAAGCTAGCCATGGCAACATTCGGTCCTAGTGTAAGCAGAAGGAGAGGAGTCAGTGGAAGTGGCGATTTCTCATACTACAGTAAGTACTCGGCCCAGAGTGCTGCATTTACCCACCTCTTTTAACAAGTCCCTGTTAGCGTGCTATTCTGATAAAGGCTTCTACAGGTGAACTCTCAAGGGAAATTACTGTTTACTATGTGCCATACCCTGTTTCATGTATTTTGCATGTATTGACTCCTCATCCAATCCTGTGACATAGGCACTAATATTTTTCCATTGTATAGATGAAGAAACTGAGGCACAGAGAAGTCCAATAACTTGCCTGAGGTCACCTATGACCTCATTCAGTGTAAAATCATTGGTATGCAAGAAATAGCTGAAGGCAGAACTTTCTGAAATTCTGCATCTAAAAATGAGCTTGGTCCTGGGTACAGACTGGGAGGAAGTTATCTTTTTCACAGCTCCAACCAAAGGTAGCCAGCAAGCCACTGATCCCCACTAGCACCTAGGGAAAGGCAGCATGGGGAAATTGTTATATGCGCAGGATGTAGGCCCAGCTAACCCTGCCCCTGCTTACATATCAGCAGGGGTGAGTGTGGCAAGTTCCTGTACCTCACTATACTTTATTTCTCTCAACTGAAAATGAAGTTCATAAAAATACCAATCTCAAGGGTTATGAGATTAGTTCCTGGAATATAGGGAGCGCTCAATAAAACTTAGCTATTATCTTTTCCCTCTTTTCTATTCTTTATTACCATTCACTCGCATTTCGAGCTAAATATACTATAGCACATCATATTGCTATTTAACTTCCTGGCTGTGTGTCTTGTCTCAATAACAAGACTGTGCTCTTGAGAAGGTCAAGAAGCAAGTTCTACATGTCCTGTTTGTCACAATTTTCGGCACAATGCCTTGCCCACTGCAGGTACTCAAAGAGCACTGTGCTTTGATGAGTTATTCCAAAAGCTATCCTCATGGTGGAGGGTGTGGTCCAGGCATGCTGGGTGGACAGAGATTTACACGCCTTCTCCATTGCTTCCAACAGAGTTACTTTTTCCCTAGCGAGGGAGCAATTGAGAATGGATTATTTCTTCATACACTTTGATATATTTTCCCTGTAGTTTACCGAATACATAAAGTAGGACGGGAGTTAGGTCATGTGGTAGGTTATGATTGTATTATACCTCTACATCAAGAGAAAAAAATGTTAAGCCAATTGTATTCTAGGATCTCAGGTGGACAGAAAGTCAATTGCAATCTAGTCACACCTTGCTCCATCTGTCTGTCCTGCTATGCTGACAGCACATACGGCTGTGGAAAGGGCACTGCAATGGAAACCTGATTTGTGTCCCAGCTGTTTGTATCTTTTTGATCCTGGACAACTGTTTATTCTGTCTGGGCCCAGGCTTCTGTATGTATAAAATGAGGAATTTAGATGAAAGTGTCTGTCTCCAAGGTTTTCTAGCAAGGCTGCCTCGCTGTGGAGTGGATGCTGGGATGCACCCTATCTCTTCAGACATGACTCATTCCCCAGCTGCTGGAAGTAATGCCAACAGTCATCCCATAACCGGACGGCTGTGGCTGAAGACGGCTGACTCGTCCAAGGTCACACCACTTCCTGGGAAGCCTTTCCTGTACTCACTGGCTGGTAGAAGTAGCACAGACATATAAAAGACAGGCCTCTGGGAGGCCAAGGTGGGCGGATCACGAGGTCAGGAGATGGAGACCATCCTGGCTAACATGGTGAAACTCTGTCTCTACTAAAAATACAAAAACAAAAACTAGCCGGGCGTGGTGGCGGGCACCTATAGTCCCATCTACTCGGGAGGCTGAGGCAGGAGAATGGCATGAACCCGGGAGGCAGAGCTTGCAGTGAGCCAAGATCATGCCATTGCACTCCAGTCTAGGTGACAGAGCGAGATTCCGTCCCCCCCCCCAAAAAAAAAAAAAAAAAAAAGCCAGGCCTCCTTGCCCCAACTCTGGACTCCTCTGATGGCTGCCCTGGAACTCCCCAGAGGGTAACTTCCATTGTGACTGTATTGCAGCTCCACTTATCCTTCTGTCCAATTCCATGCCTTCCTGTCCCTTCCCTAGGCATTGATCCCAAGAGTACTTCCTAATAAACCTCCTGCACACTTAACCTCTGGGTAAGATCTGCTTCAGGAAATCTAACCTGCAACAGCCTGGAAATCACTCCCTCCATTAGAGTGTCTGGAGAAATGTATCCTGTGAAATGGCCCTCTAGTTCTCTATATAAATAGAGGTAATACATCTTGGCCTTACCTACCATAGAGTTGCTGTGATGATGAGCTCAGAAGGTCAAAGCACTCTTGTCATCTGTGAAGTGCTATACAAATGTTCATTATTATTACTAATAACACCAGCACACTGACTATAGGTAAACTGGTTTGTGCTGCCACAGAAAGGTCTTCGTTGTCTTGGTTCTAGTCCTGCTCCTGTGTCCAACACGGCTTTGATCATGTTATCTCAAACAATATACACAGTCAAGTGTGTATATTAGCTCTGGGCCATATTTAGCCAACCTCTTTTTCAGTTCCCTCTCATGCACATCCCACATTCTGCCCAAACAGTCCCCTTGCTACTCAGACCTGCCCTGTACTTTATCACAGCAAAGCTGGTGCTCACACCACCACTTCCTCTTTAATGCCACTGGCTTTGCCTGTTGAAATTCTGTCTACTATTTAAGTCTCATTGCAACGACTACATGTTAGAAAGTGTCTCCTTCTAGCTATGGACCAACAACTCTCCTTCTTTCCAGAGCACACTTTCTAGAAGCAATCCCCACTGAGGGTTTTCTCTGCCTACCTCCTAGGGGTCCCTCAAACTACCAGTTTGTTCTGATCCACTGGTCTTACTTAGGTCACCTCTCAGTTGCCAGATCAAGTCAATGGCAAAATATCTTACTTGACCTCACTGCAGCAGTTAAGACTGTTGACTATTCTTTGCTCTATAGAACTCTCAGCCCTTAACTTGTGAGATTCCACTGTTTCTTTCTCTCCTGGCTCTTCTCATACTTCTGGCTATGCCTTCTCAGCCTCCTTCTATTTTTACTCTTACAAACCAAACCGCAAGAGTCCACACACAACCCTCTGCTGCTCTCTCACTATTTGCCACTCCCATGTATAGAGCTTTAAAATCAGCCTGTATGCTGACAATTCCCGTTCGGACTTGATTACGACCTTTCCTGAATTCCAAAATCAGGCTACCTGCTGCTTTCTGCACATATTTATTTACCTATAAATCACACAGCTACAAACATATTCTAAACTGAACTCACCTTCTTTCTCACCCACTCCCAAAAGAGATGAATGACCTTCAAAGAACACCCATGTCCATTAATTTGGGCACTGTCCCCAAATATGCCATGCTCATTTCCACTTCTTCACTAGCTCCCCTCCTTTCTACTTGCCTGAGACTCAGTATTCCTTCCTTCCAGCCACAGCTCCAGTGCTAGCTCCTTCACAAAGCTCTCCTAGCCTCTTTGCCCCAGACTACCTGTTTTCTACTTTTGTTGTCTCAGGTGCATTGTAAACAGGTAAGAGGCATAGTAACTTTGGATAATGAAGTGGAAACTCCTTTATGTTTTAAAGAAAAGTTTATCCATGACTGGTAAGAAGGTGCATGCATAATACAGTACTTATAGACCTTGACCAAAGGGCAAATGGCCAAGAAAGAAATCCTCTAAATGACTGCTGATCCAGCAAGACACCACTCCAGGTATTCCCCAGAGAGATTCCAAGAAGGAACAACTCAGCACCACTAGCTTCCAGTCACTCTTGATTTCTTGAACATTTTTTGAACGCTCATACCTCATGCGGTTTCTTCTGTCTAAAATGTCCATCTCATTCACTCTTGCTTTCTTGGAGGTTGAGCTTCCTCATCCACTAATGCTTAGCCCAAATGTCCCTTCCTCTGTGAAGCTTTTTAACTCTCTCTGAACTTCCCATGAATTTATTTCCTCCTCTTCTTTCTGCCCAGGTAATTTGTTCCTACTCCTAGTATAGCACTTACCAAATCACAGTATAGTTTTACATTTGGGCCCCTGAAAGTCTCCCTGGCAACTGAGGGCAGGGTGGACATCATGTTCATCTTTAGGCTATCAGTCTGATTCCAGACAGTGTGGAGGCTATGTGCCTATGGGTGCTTTACAAAAACTCAATGTGGGGAGTATTATATATTAATTCCAATTTATGGAAGAAAAAAAATGGACTTAGGGAGATTAGGAAACTCATTAAATCACCATATCCCCAGCATCTGGAACAAAAATATTTGTTGAAAGACCTTGTAAGTATATTTGTTTTAGGTCACATAGCTAACAAATGGCAAAGCAGGAAATCAAACCCAGGACCCCTTGGCTCTTAAACCCCATGTTTTCATTATCCCTAGAAAGCGTCCTTCCTTTACGTCATAGCAGCATGAAAACGAGAGACAGAAGCCCCTCCTAGTAACTCTGTGAAAGCACACTGTTCTCACCTCTTGCCTTCTATTTGAGGTGACATAATCCCTGCTTATAAATGTTATTTCAAACATTTTCACTGCTTTTCCAATCTCTTTAAGTCACTTGAGTTTTTTTTCCCACACACATTAGAATGTGAAAGTTCAACTGGACACAGTAGCACTTTCTGATGCTAGAGGAGAAGGGTCCCTGTTGAAGGTACTGGATAAGTCATTGACCCAGAGGAAGAGAAGCAAAGCACTAACTTAGACTTTATATAAATGTATAGATATATATTTTTTCAAGGCTGAACCATCCAAATTGGAAAGGAACACAAATTTTTGCTCTAAAACTCTCAAAGTCAAAACTCTGAATATACACTTTAAGTCTGGGCATTTCTACCCTCATGACTTAGATAATTTAAAAAAAAAAAAAAGCCACTTTAAATAATCTTCGCTTTATCTGTGGTTTCACTTCCAGTGGCCAACTGTGGTCCAAAAATATCACATGGAAAATTCCAGAAATAAACAATTCATGAGTTTTAGACTGTGTGCAGTTCTGTGTAATGAACTCTCACGTCATCCTGCTCTGTCCTGCTTGGGATGTGACTCACCCCTTTGTCCACCGTATTCGCACTGTAGACACTACCTGCTCGTTCATTAGTCACTTAGCAGCCACTGTGTTATCAGGCTGGCTGTCACGGTATTGCAGTGCTCATGTTCGAGTAACTCTTATTTGACTTCATAATGGCTCCAAAGCACAAGAGTAGTGATGCTGGCCATTTGGATATGCCAAAGGGAAGCGATAAAGTGCTTCTTTTAAGTGAAAAGGTGAACGTTCTTGACTTAAGGAAAGAAAAAAATCGTACACCGAGGTTGCTAAGATCTACTGTAAGAATTTCCTATCTGTGAACTTGTAAAGAATGAAAAAGAAATTCATGCTAGTTTTGCTGTCATACCCCAAACTGCAAAAGTTATAGCCATGGTACATAAGTGCTTAGTTAAGATGGAAAAGGCACTAAATTTGGGGGTGGAAAACATAAACAGAATAAGCAGAAATGTGTTCCAACTAATGGCAATCCGGTTCACTATTATCCACAGTTTCAGGTACTCACTGCAGGTCTTGGAACACATTCCCTGTGGATAAGGTGGACTACTGTATTTCTTTACCTAATAAAAATAAATCAAAATGCTGGACAAAAAAATAAATCCCTACATGGGGGAGCATACAATTTCGCATCTATCCTAAATTAACAATTATCAAGTATTCTTTAAAGGCTCATATGAGCATGGGTTGCTTTGCAACCAAGGAGTTTCACTGTTGATGCTAAGCCTAAAAATAAGACCAGGAGCTCAGAGAAGTTCAATGCCCAAGTTGCTACTCACAGATTTATATTCAAAGTTTCTAAAACTTGTTTTGTTATTTCTATTTGCCTCTGCCCAAAAGTGCTCAGATAGTTGAGACATTGTTATGGCCAGTTTCTTTGTAATGTTTCTTGAAAACAACACCTTGGTCTTACAAATCACAAGGAGTGCACAATGTAAGGGAATGGCTCAGTGCAAAACTAGCAATAGTATGGTAAAATATTCAGAATATACTGATGAGTTCAGCCACTTTATCTCCCTATATGGGAGGCACTGGTCTACTCTTGGGTGAATGGAACAGTCTCTGGGAGCTAGTTCATCGGTATGAAGACATTTCACAGCACTTTAATAATCCAGCATTTATGCCTACAAAGGTCTATTTTCCTGGGAACTGAGGCTTAGCATTCCTACAGAGCATTAGCTACACCACCCTTGACAACTGTATTATAAACTTTGATTGCTGTAGCCAGCATATTTTTGACGGATATAAATTGGTTACAACATTACATGTAACCTCACCTATTTTTCCCACTATATCTGAGAGTAGAATTGCAACAATAATAGTTTGGATCGCTCTATTTTTTAAAACAGAATGTTTCTATAATGTTTATCAATATTACATATTATGCTTAAATACAAATACAAATGGCATGTTGGAACACTTAATTGAATTCAGCATCACCATCCTTAATATGTTAGAAACTAAGGTGTTTATGTTAGCTTACCTTTTGTGCATTTTCCCCATCTTCAATTGCAAAATCCAGTCTGGGCTGCCTGGGGCTGATCAGGTCTTTTAGTGTTAAACAATTCACCTCCATCTGTAATGCACAATTACACTAGAAAATGATTTTGCAATTAGGTACCTTTTCCTCAACAAAAATATCTACATATGTGTTACTTGTTTGTCAGTATGAAACTCCCCCTTGCCTAAGCACATCCTGGGCATTTCCAGGAGTTGTAGCCACCCTTAACTTTCTGAAACATACGAACAAACTCAAACACCTAAAGTGTGCTTAGTAATACTGAAAATCTGGGAAGAAAAAAAATCTACAAAAAACAGTACTTCTTTATGAAAAGCTAGACGGCAAAATAAAGTTACCAAGTCGGAAGGGTGTTGGGCAAATCTGTCAGAAAGTACAGGGTCTCCCAGGTCAGTTAATTTTGGCGCAAAGAACTGAGAGGAATTCGGCTTTGAGGGGTTTTGAATCAGGGGGAAGGAAACTCGATCGCCAGACCAAACCCACTCAGCGCTGAGCGTAGTCCCTTCCCAGGCCTCCGAGCAGATCCCCCAAATAAACTCCTCCAATGAAAGCCCCAAGTTGTGGGGAAGGGCAAATTCCCTCTACTGCCGGGCTGGAGGGAGAGCTGCACCCGGCACACCCTCTGCGCACCGGGTCCCCCGGCAGAAACATCTCGAGCCCTCGCCAGCCGGGGGACGTGAGGGGTGGCAGGTTGGCAGCCGGGGCGGGAGGGGTCCCCGTATCCCAATTCCCGCCTCCCCACCAGCGCTGGGGCCACACGCTTACCGCTTACCCCTGCTTTCCTAAGGAGGCTTCCTGCCTCTGCAGGGACCTCCACCGACCCAAGCCGATGAGGGAAGGTGGTGCGGCGATCAGCAGCCGGGCGGCGGCATCTGGAAGGGAGAGCTAGGTGCGCAGATCCCCGCGCCGAGTGCCCTGGGCTGGCGGGGACCCCGCGGCGTCCCGACAGCGCCAGCGCTCAGACCCGCCGAGCGCGACTCCAGCCTGGATCTTAGTCCCCGCTAAAACACCTCCTCTGGCGCCTTGAGACCGAATTTGAGAATCCACCAATCAGCGGCGGCCGGCGGGGTGGCCCCGGCCAATCGTGCGGCGGCACGGCCCGGGCTCACCACCCCTCGGACTCTTGGCGCTCCGAGTCGCGCGTTTTGCCCTCACCCGCCCAATTGTTGCCGCCTCGGCCCCCTCCCCCTTCCGGGTACCTGGAAACCTCGGGCCCGGGAGCCAATTCCTGCTGGGGACGCGGGCCCGGGCGGCCGCGGGAAGCCAAGGTGGGGGCGGCGCGGGGCGGCGCGGGGCGGCGGGAGAAGGAAGAGGAGGAGGAGGAGGAGGAGGGCTCTTTTGTTATGCATAGAAGACCCGCGCACGTCCCCAAGGCTTGCCGCGCCGGGGGACCCCAGGCACAGCCAGAGGAGAGGAAAGCAGATGGGGTTTGGAAGAACGATCTACACCCTCTGGATGCTGCTGCCGCCATCCCCACCCGCCCTCAGCAACCTGTGCGGAAGCGGAGTTGTCCAGACTTGCCGGGGCAAACTTCCTAACACCGCACGCTGGTGTGACACATGAACCATGGTTACCGCTCTGCTGTGAGCAGATGGCACGCCAGTTAGCCCTGGAGACTAGACTGGAAGCCAAACCAGAAATTTGTGTGTGTGTGTGTGGCAAATCCGGAAATGTTTTTTGGTGTTCCCTTTTCGGCACATTGCAAATAATTAGGAGGGAAAAAGCTTTATGTAAAAAAGTAATTCTTTGCAATAGGGACTAGCATTCTGGGCGACAGTCTAGAAAATTTCCTCAACACCACTGATTTGTATTAAGTGTTTCACTTCTTTCATCCTACAGTTTCTTGTTTAAAATATGAATGTTGGTAGTGATAGATTTTTTTTACAAAATAGACTTTATTGTTTAGAAGTTTTCAATTTACAGAAAAATTGAGATAGTACCAAGAATACCCATATATTCAGCACCCAATTTCACCCACTATTAACATTTTGTGTTAGTATAGAATATTTTTTGTAATTAATGAACTAATATTGGTAGATTCTTCTGAGCTAAAGTCATTACTTTATTCAGATTTCCTTAATTTTTTCCTAATGCCCTTTTTTTTTTCTGTTCAGGATACCACATTACCTTTAGTTCCCATGTCTCTGTAAGCTCCTTTTGGCTATGACAGTTTCTCATACTTTCCTCATTTTTGACACCTGGACATTTTTGAGTTGTATCGGTCAAGTATTTTGTAGGATATCCCTCAACTGAAATGTGAGACAGCCTTAAAGCATCAGACATTCTTAAATGTACAGACATTTCCCTACACCCCATATACTTTACAGCAAAGGTATCATTTTCCTTTGTACCAAGGCTCCACGCTTCACCACTTACCCTCCAAATATTTTTATTTTATTTTTGGAGATGGAGTCTCGTGCTGTCACCCAGGCTGGAGTGTAGTGGCAAGATCTCAGCTCACTGAAACCTCCACCTCCTCCTGGGTTCAAGCGATTCTCTGCCTCAGCCTCCCGAGTAGCTGAGATTACAGCTGTGCTCCACCACGCCCGGCTATTTTTTGTATTTTCGGTAGAGACGGGGTTCCACTGTGTTGGCCAGGCTGGTCTTGAACTCCTGACCTCAGGTGAACCGCCTGCCTCCACCTCCCAATAGTGCTGGGATTACAGGTGTGAGACACTGCGCACGGCCTCAAATACATATATTTTAAATGAACTCTCAGCAGAATTCAGACTGCTCAATCACGTCCTTCACTTCATACTCTAGATTGCTGGTAAATAGAGCCTTAAAAAAAAAAAATCACTGCTAGGTCATACATTGAAAAGAGAAAAGTGTGCAAAACATTAAACAAAAGAAACAATAGTAATAAAAATCTGACATTTTTATAGGAATAAAATTTTGAACTGAAAACTTTTTTGTAGGTAGAAACCTAATGAGACGTTTAAAGAATAAAAAATTGCAACCTATTAAATTTTGCACATATGTGGAAGCAGGAAGTAGATAAGGAAATACTTTTCCCAACGGTATTCATTTTCTAATGCTGTTGTAACAAATTACCACAACTGGCTTATGAGGACAGGGATTTATTCTCTCACATTTCTGGAAAGTTAAGGTGTTCCCAGGGCTACACTCCAGGGGCTCTTATCCTTTTCTTCTTCCTGTTTCTGGTGGCTGTTAACAATCCTTGACTTGTGGCAGCCTCACTCCAATCTCTACCTCCATGGTTACGTTGCTTTCTCTTTTGTCTGTTAAGTCTCTCCCATGTGTCTCCTATGAGGATACCTGTCACTGAAATTAGGTCCTACCTGGATAGTCCAGGATGATCTCATCTTGAGATCTTCAATTTAATTGCATCTGGGAAGATCCTCTTTCCAGAGTCATGTTCCTTCATGGGTTCTGGGGATTAGGATATGAACACACCTTTTTGGAGCCCACCAGTCAGCCTTCTAGACCAACATTCAAATTATTAAAGTCCATTCATTTCTCTGATATTTCAAAATACTAGTGATGGTTTCTTTGAGGTTAGACAGTTTCATGGTGCAGAACTTTTCCTAGCATTTTCAGAGTAAGAGTACTTTCTCTATTTTGATACAAATGTAGCCGCTATTCAAGTTACCAAAAAAAAAACTCAGTTGGATACATCACTTCAGGCACTTATGATTTCATTGATTATAGGAGTTATCTTAGATTTGGAGGAAAACTGGAAAATAAATATTTGATGGACAAATTCAGAGACATTATTCCAACACACTTATATTGATGTTTTATATTGATGTTTTTAAGTCCCAGAATGCATACATAACCTGTCAATCTCTCGGTGATTCAGTTAACACTGATGTTGGCTGAGAATTAGGCTGGAGTATCAAGAAGAGTCTCGACATGTGACCTCTCCATATGGCCTGGTCCTCCTTACAGCATGGTAGCTCAAGGTAGTTGGACTTCTTCCAGGGTGGCTCCTGGGATCCAAAGTGAACATGCCATGTAGCAAAGTGGAAATAGTATCACCTTTTGTGATGTAGCCTGAGAAATGATAGCATCAATTCCACTACAGTTTTTGGGAGGAAGCAGTCAAAAATCCACCCATATTCAAGGGGAGAAGACATATACCTCACTCTCAATGGAAGAAATGTCAAAGAATTTGGGGCTATATTTTTCTCTCTCTCTCTCTATATATGTGTGTATATATATACATATATATTTATATACGTGTATATGTGTATATATTTAAATTATACTTAAGTTCTGGGATGCATGTACAGAACATGCAGGTTTGTTACATAGGTATACACATGCCCTGGTGGTTTGCTGCACCCATCAACCCGTCATCTACATTAGCTATTTCTCCTAATGCTACCCCTCCCCTTGCCTCCCACCCCTGACTGACCCAGGGGGTGATGTTCCCCTCCCTGTGTCCATGTGCTCTCATTGTTCAACTCCCACTTATGAGTGAGAACATGCAGTGTTTGGTTTTCTGTTCCTGTATTAGTTTGCTGAGAATGATGGTTTTCAGCTTCATCCATCTCCCGGCAAAGTACATGAACTCATCCTTTTTTATGGCTCCATAGTATTCCATGGTGTGTATGTGCCACATTTTCTATTATTGATGGGCATTTCGATTGGTTCCAAGTCTTTGCTATTGTAAACAATGCTGCAATAAACAAAGGTGTGCATGTGTCTTTATAGTAGAATGATTTATAATCCTTTGGGTATATACCCAGTAATGGGATTGCTGGGTCAAATGGTATTTCTGGTTCTAGATCCTTGATGAATCACCACACTGTCTTCCACAATGGTTGAACTAATTTACACTCCCACCAACAGTGTAAAAGTTTTCCTATTTCTCCATATCCTCTCCAGCATTTGTTGTTTCCTGACTTTTTAATGATTGCCATTCTAACTGGAATGAGATGGTATCTCACTGTAGTTTTGATTTGCATTTCTCTAATGACCAGAGATGATGAGCTTTTTTTCATATGTTAGTTGGCCACATTAATGTCTTCTTTTGAGAAGTGTCTGTTCATATCCTTCACCCACTTTTTGATGGGGTTGTTTGTTTTTTTTTCTTGTAAATTTGTTTAAGTTCCTTGTAGATTTTGGATATTAGTCCATTGTCAGATGGATAGATTGCAAAAATTTTCTCCCATTCTGTAGGTTGCCTGTTCACTCTGATGATAGTTTCTTTTGCTGTGCAGAAGCTGTTTAGTTTAATTAGATCCTATTTGTCAATGTTGGCTTTTGTTGCCATTGCTTTTGGTATTTTAGTCTTTGTCCATGCATATGTCCTAAATGGTATTGCCTAGGTTTTCTTCTAGGGTTTTTATGATTTTAGGTCTTATGTTTAAGTCTTTAATCCATCTTGAGTTAATTTTTGTATAAGGTATAAGAAAGGGGTCCAGTTTCAGTTTTCTGCATATGGCTAGCCAGTTTTCCTAACACCATTTATTAAATAGGGAATCCTTTCGCCATTGCTTGCTTTTGTCAGGTTTGTCAAAGATCAGATGGTTGTAGATGTGTAACATTATTTCTCAGGCATCTGTTCTGTTCCATTGGTCTATATATCTGTTTTGGTACCAGTACCATGCGGTTTTGGTCATTGTAGTATAGTTTGAAGTCAAGTAGCGTGATACCTCCAGCTTTGTTCTTTTACTTAGGATTGTCTTGGGTTCTTTTTGGTTCCACATGAAATTTAAAGTAGTTTTTTCTAATTCTGTGAAGGAAATCAATGGTAGCTTGATGGGGATAGCATTGAATTACTTTGGGCAGTATGGCCATTTTCACGATATTGATTCTTCCTGTCCAAGAGCAGGGAATGTTATTCCATTTGTTTGTATCCCCTCTTATTTCTTTGAGGAGTGGTTTGTAGTTCTCCTTGAGGAGGTCCTTCACATGCCTTGTAAGTTGGATTCCTAGGTATTGTATTCTCTTTGTAGCAATTGTGAATGGGAGTTCACTCATGATTTGGCCGTCTATTTGTCTGTTATTGGTGTACAGGAATGCTTGTGATTTTTGCATATTGATTTTGTATCCTGAGATTTGGCTGAAGTTGCTTATTGGCTTAAGGAGATTTTGGGCCAAGACGACGGGGTTTTCTAAATATACAATCACGTCATCTGCAAACAGACAATTTCACTTCTCTTTCTATTTGAATACCCTTTATTTCTTTCTCTTGCCTGATTGCCCTGGCCAGAACTTCCAGTACTATGTTGAATAGGAGTGGTGAGAGAGGGCGTCCTTGTCTTGTGCCGGTTCTCAGAGGGAATGCTTCCAGTTTTTGCCCATTCAGTACGATATTGGCTGTGGGTTTGTCATAAATAGCTCTTATTATTTTGAGATATGTTCCATCAATACCTAGTTTATTGAGAGTTTTTAGCATGAAGCGCTGTTGAATTTTATCGAAGGCCTTTTCTGCATCTATTGAGATAATCATGTGGTTTTTTTCATTTGTTCTGTTTATGTGATGAATTACGTTTATTGATTTGCGTATGTTGAACCAGGCTTGCATCCCACGGATGAAGCTGACTTGATTGTGGCGGATAAGCTTTTTGATGTGCTGCTGGATTCGGTTTGCTAGTATTTTATTGAGGATTTTTGCATCGATGTTCATCAGGGATATTTGCCTGAAAATTTTTTGTTGTTGTTGTGTCTCTGCCAGGTTTTGGTATCAGGGTGATGTTGGCCTCATAAAATGAGTTAGGGAGGAGTCCCTCTTTTTCTGTTTTTTTTTTTTTTTTGGTTTTTTTTTTTTTGGAATAGTTTCATAAGGAATGGTACCAGCTCCTCTTTGTACCTCTGGTAGAATTCGGTTGTGAATCCATCTGGTCCTGGGTGTTTTTTGGTTGGTAGGCTATTAATTTCTGCCTCAATTTCAGAAGTTGTTATTGGTCTATTCAGAGATTTGACTTCTTCTTGGTGTAGTCTTGGGAGAGTGTATGTGTCCAGAAATTTATCCACTTCTAGATTTTCTAGTTTATTTGCATAGAAGTGTTTATAGTAGTCTCTGATGGTAGTTTGTATTTCTGTGGGGTCAGTGGTGATATCCCGTTTATCGTTTTTTATTGTGTCTATTTGATTCTTCTCTCTTTTCTTCTTTATTATTCTTGCTAGTGGTCTATCAATTTTGTTGATCTTTTCAAAAAACCAGCTCCTGGATTCATTGATTTTTTTGAAGGGTTTTTCGTGTCTCTATCTCCTTCAGTTCTGTTCTGATCTTAATTATTTCTTGTCTTTTGCTAGCTTTTGAATGTGTTTGCTCTTGCTTCTCTAGTTCTTTTAATTGTGATGTTAGGGTGTCGATTTTAGATCTTTTCTGCTTTCTCCTGTGGGCATTTACTACTATACATTTCCCTCTAAACACTGCTTTAGCTGTGTCTTTGGGGCCGTATTTCAAAACTACTGCACCAGGTTTTATGCCAATTGAAGTATCTTATGACTCTACCTCAATAATTTTTACCTGAGAAGTCACTGACTTTGAAACAGTATAGTGTTACCTACATGGCAGCTCTCCCTACATTTCTGTATTGTGCTAATCTTGTGGTTCTCAACCTCGTCTATTCTTTGTAGTCATCTGGGGGAGATTTAAAAAAAATACCAGTAGCTGAACCCCATACCTAGAGATTTCTAATTTACTTGATCTGGAATTGGCCTTGGATATCAAGTATTTTTTAAGTGCTTAGTGTGTTTCTCCTTAGCATCTTGCTAGGTGTATCCTTCTTTCATTGATTCTTTTGGATGCTTCTGACTCAGTTGTTTCAGAAATGGATCCTCATGTCCCATCAATGAGGACAGGAAGAGCTGGACAGGTGTACTGCCCCCCGGAGTAGGCACAGAGGTTTCAAGGGGCTAAATCTCACTGGTTTGTGGCAATGTCACTGGTTTTTGGAAGGAGTTGAGGCTGTAAATGGGAAATCTGACAAACAGGGTGGAGATAGAACAGAAGAGTGAGTAACAAAGGCTGTGCTCAGAAGGATGTACACAGATGATGTCTGACATTCCTCTCTGCAAAAATCTCCACCACTTCTCAAACCTGTGAATAGTCTTTTACCCTTTTGGGGTTTCAGATCCCAAGATTACTCACACTTTACAGAAAAAAGGATATTTATTACATTTTACAGAAAGAATATATTGTAGTAAAGTACAATTCATGCCAGTCAGCTCTAGGGCAAGATAGTGTGAGTTGTTCAGTTAAAGTATCAGCCTCCTCACATACTTTCCTTTTCTCCCACTACTACAAGCGCAATCATACTGGTGTGACATTTGTTCTCAAAAGTGTAGTCACAGAAAGGAATTGGTAACTGACTTTTTACCAGAAAGATAACAGGGATCTTGGCTTCACATCCTGGCAGTTCTCAAGTTTCTTTGAATGGACCTGTTCAACAGTTCTTAAACTGAGGCTTGCCATTTAAAATGCACTTCAGTTTTAGGCCATTTGTGGGTCTGAGAATGTGATGCATTTTCTTCTTCTCTGAGAATGTGATGCATTATCTTATAACAACTTCAGAGAAGGCAAAAAAAATCTATTCTTGAAGCAACTATAAGCAATGTGAGGAGAATGTGAGAAACCAAAGTGATTGGTTCCTGCTCATGACCTTAGCCACAATAAAAGAAAATAAGGCCAAAGGGCATTTATGGCTGCCATCTCAAATGACATCCAGATGTCCAGCTATTTAAAGGGAGGTGCCTCAGCTGTGATCAAATGTCCCATAGGAAATGGAGGGAATTCATTCTTTAAGTTTTAGACTCCTTGTACTCCTTAGCCCTATGGAGCAAGGACAGTATTCTTAAAATAGTCACGTGATTTGCATCCTCACTGAATGAATAGAGTGTATTTGGTATGCATATGTGTGTATGTGCGTATTTGTGTGTTAAAGGCAGGGGCTGGGGAGGAAGTTGTGTTAAAGCAAGCATTCCAGATCACAGAGGACTGGGTGAATTTTAAGTTGGGTGTTTCTGGGAAAAGTATGGGAATGGTGAGTGTATAATGGACCACTCTTTTATATAATGTGCATTTATGCTGTAGGTTTGGGCAAGGTTATTTGGAGGCAACGCAGTGCACCCACTGGTGCAATAAAAGTGGGATGGACGACTGCCCTGGACGTGAGATTCTGGAGAAAATGGGGAACACAAGCTTCCCTCTAATCACCAGAGTCTTATCCAGAAGGGAAGGGATTCACTTTGAGGAGTAAAGAAACACAGATTCTAGGTCAACCTTGGGAATGAACTTCCTGGGTGACCTGGAACAAAAGCTATTCCCTACATAGGCCTTAGTTTTCTCTGTGAAGTGATGGGCTGACTTGGAAGACCTCTGTAGAACCTGTGGATTCTTAATATTAAATGTTTAATACTTAATTATTCTTATTTAAATATTAAGTATTATTATAATACTTAATTGGATACTTAGTGTATCCCTTAAAACAATTTGCTATTGACTCCTAATCACTCAGTATGGAAATGTAAGAATATTGCTAAAACCACTTTCTTATTTTCATGTTTGGTGAAACTGAACACATTCTAACTGAATTACATTATGTATCTTTATACATTAATAATGAGAATGTTAAATATTGGGCCAAAGTGACCTTTGTGACCTTCATTTTTTAAAGCTTAGAATTAAATTGCTGAATGTAATTTTTAATACCTACCAAATAGCATTATTTTAATAGTTTTTTTTTTTTTTTTTTGAGATAGAGTCTCGCTTTGTCGCCCAGGCTGGAGTGCAGTGGTGTGATCTCAGCTCACTGCAACCTTCACCTCCCAGGTTCAACCACCTCCCTGCCTCAGCCTCCCAAGTAGCTGGGATTACAGGCACCCACCAGCACGCCCAGCTACATTTTTTTTTTTGTATTTTTAGTAGAGATGAGGTTTCACCATCTTGGCCAGGCTGGTCTTGAACTCCTGACCTCGTGATCTCGCCCACCTTGGCCTCCCAAAGAGCTGGTATTACAGGAGTGAGCCACTGCACCCAGCTAGCATTTGTTTATTATAATACGTTGTATGACTAAATGAGAATTTTTTCAGTGTGCAGTGGAAAGAGGAGTTTGGAGTAAGGGGTGATGGAGAGAGGAGTTTGGGGTTAGCAGCTCAGGGACTGAAAACTTAAGTTCAAATACAACGAATACATTTTTCTAATCCAGAGTCACCCCATCAGATGTAGAGCCTTCTACCTTGAAAAAACTAGAGATGTAGGATATTGAAGCCACCATCTCTTCACTAGACAATCAGAGGGAAATATTAATGGACAAAGGTTAAAGTATTGTCTACACAAAATCAATGTTAAAAAGCAAACTTCCTGGAAAGAGTAATAATTTAACCAACACCATTTATGTAGCACATAAGACATCTTTGCTCAAACCATAGCTGGGGGTTAACCTTAAAGTAGGAAACAATGTTTTCTCTGTAACATCTTACATATAATACTGGAATTTCTAACCTTGTTCAAAGACTCACCCCGCCCTCCCAGTAAATTCTGGGAGTCCTCAATCATCCAGACTCTTATAGAAGTTATTTCAGCCTTTGTGACACCCCAGGACTCCACTGGCATGTGTTGGCTTCTTTCTGTCCCACTGCTGATGCATGACATCAGGCATCTCCAGGTAGCATGACTCTTTCCTGCTAACTAAGCTGCCATCACTCAGAAGGGCAGGAAGCTCTGTATCCTCCATCAAGGGAGCCAGGCTGCTACTGCCATCGGTCTGGATCTTTGCTGTGTTTAAGACTGGGGCTCCTGCTGCTACTGGTTCTGCAGAGTGTGGGAGATGGCACAGACCCCCCTCTCAAACCCTCCCAGTCTCTGCAAAGTCATATCAGGCCAGCACATCTCTAATATCCAATATTTTATTGCATTTATTTCTTCCCTCTTAGGCCTACATCTGTTTATTAAGGTGGTCTAATATTCTTTGTTTCTCTATGTCTAATTTCTATTTATTTAGCTGATGAAGTTAAATTCTTCCTATTGTTTTGACTCAAGGAGGATCTCTTCCTGTTATCACATTCAGTTTCACTGGATTTCTTATTGTTTAATAATATTCCCATGTGGCCACTTCTGCTATTTTCTTAAGCTTGCTGAAATTTGCACTAGGAATTTCTTTTTTCATTTTACTGGTTTCTTTACTTTTCTGATGATTGTTAAATATTTTATTGATGTTTGCAATTACAATGACATAATGCTAGAGTATTCTTTTTGGGTAGTTTGTTTTTGCTCTTTTCTCTAATTTTTTGTAATCTTGTGATTTTATTTATTTATATGTTATAATTTTATTTTTATTTTTTATTTTATTATTATTATTATTTGAGATGGAGTCTCACTCTGTCACCAGGCTGGAGTGCAGTGGTGCGATCTTGGCTTACTGCAACCTCTACGTCCTGGGTTCAAGTGATTCTCCTGCCTTAGCCTCCCAAGTAGTTGGGACAACAGGTGTGTGCCACCACACCCAGCTAGTTTTTGTATTTTTAGTAGAGACAGGGTTTCACCATGTTGGCCAGGATGGTCTCCATCTCTTGAACTCATGATCCACCCACCTCCACCTCCCAAAGTGCTGGGATTACAGGCATGAGCCACCACACCCGGCCATATTATTATTATTTTTTTAGAGACAGAGTCTGATGTGGTTTGGCTATGTCCCCACCCAAGTCTCAGCTTGAATTGTAACTCTTACAATTCCCATGTGTCATGGGAGGAAACTGTTGGATTATGGGAGCAGGTCTTTCCTGTGTTGTTCTCATGATAGTGAATGAATCTCATGAGATCTGATGGTTTTCAAAATGGGAGTTTCCCTGCACAAGCTCTCTTTTTGCCTGCTGCCATCCATGTAAGATGTGACTTGCTCCCTTGCCTTCCACCATGATTGTGATGCCTCCCTAGACACATGGAACTGTAAGTCCATTAAACCTCCTTCTTTTGTAACTTGCCTAGTCTTGGGTATGTCTTTATCAGCAGCATGAAAACAGACTAATACAAGGTTTCACTCTGTTGCCCACCCTCTATGATGGTGGCAGTGGCCATATCATAGCTCACCATAATCTTGAACTCTTTGCTCAAGCAATCCTACCATCTTAGTGTCCCATGTAGCTGAGACTACAGGTGTATGTGACCATGCCCAGCTAATTTTTTAATTGTTGAAGAGATGAAGTCTCACTATGTAGCCCAAACTGGTCTTAAACTTCTGGTGTCAAGCAATCATCCTACCTCCCAAAATGCTGGAATTATAAGCATGAGCTACATTGCCTGGCCTATTTTTTTTTTGTTTTGTTAATTTTAAAAATCTCAAGAAGATTCTACCTTAGTCTGTGTTAACATAAACCAAACAAAATTGTTAGTTGAAAAATAATACAGTTATGTAGACAATTTTCTTTTCTTCCCCAGTGACTCTTTTAAAGGAGTAAAAGATTATAAGCTCACATGAAGCATTTGACAACATATTTTAAAGAGAGGAAAGCAGACAATTTTGCCAATATGAGATACCATGTGTTATAACCATGTGGCTAAATATTTTTTTAAAAAACAAGAGATGAATTAACATTTTTACAATAATAAGAAAATAATTGGGCTTTCAACATTATCTAATGATTCTTTCATTAGATATGCAATTACACAGTGAAGAAAGGAAACCACCATAGAGTCTGTGAGGCTGATAAGAGGCAAGATTCACTGAATTTAAGGGCTTTTAAAAGGACATCTTGAAGTTTTCTAATTAAAGTGGTAGTCTGATGGTTAATTTTATATGTCAACTTGTCTGGGCCATGGTGTCAAGATATCAAGATATTTGGCCAAATATTGTTCTAGATGCTTCTATAAAGGTACTGCTATGGTTTGGATGTCTCCTCCCAAACTCGTATTGAAATTTAATTGCCTTAGAACAGTAGGAGTGTTAATACAAAAATTTTTCCAAAAATTTAATCACCATTGTAAGAGTACTAAAAGATGGGGCTTTAAGATGAAGTGATTAGGCCATGAAGATTAATGGCCATGAGGAATGGATTAATGCCATTATCTTGGGAATGCGTCAGTTGTCTCTGGAGTGTGTTCCTAATAGAAAGGATGAGTTCAGCCCAATTTTCTCTCTCTCCCTTACTCCCTCTCTGTGTGATGCCTTCTGCCTATTATGATGCAGCAGTAAGGCCCTCACCAGATGTAGTCCCTTGATCCTCTACTTCCCATCCTCCAAAACTGAGCCAAAAAGAAGAGAAAAAATTTGTCTTTATAAATTATTCCCTCTTAGGTATTCTGTTATAGCAGCAGAAAATGGACCAAGATGGGAGCTTTGGATGAGATTTACATTTAAATTAGTGGACTTTGAGTAAAGCAGATTGCCCTTCATAATGTGAGTGGTCCTCATCCCATCACTGAAGGCCAAACAAGAATAAAATAATGACCTTCCTGGAGCAAGAGTCAATTCTGCCTTCTGGCATCATCTGCAACCTCTGCTTTTCTTGGTTCATACAATAGACTGCCTTTGGACTCAAATTGTAACTCTTCCCTAAATGTTCAGCCTGCCAGCCTCCTTCGTCAGATTTTGGACTTGCCAGATTGCCACAAATCACATGAGTGAATTCCTCAGAATAAATCTCTTTCCATATTTACATCCTATTGGTTCTGTTTCTTTGGAAAACCCTGGCTAATACAAGTAGCCTAATATTTTTGTTTGTTTGTTTGTTTATTTTGAAACAATCACAGTTGGCCATTTGAAAGAACCCCAAACAATTTTGTCCCTCAGGCCAGTGGCAATCTCATGGTTAACCTGAAAGATGGCACCGAAAATGAATATATATTAATAGCATTAAATCTCAGTGAAAAGTATTTATGAACTAGGTAACTCAGAAAGCATTCATAAATCCTTCAGCTAGTTTTATTTACATTTTGCATATTAATTATTAATACTTGTAATGAAACAATAACACTATTATGCATTGGCAGAACCCTTTACAGTACAGAGGACACCAGGCACTTTATGAGGTGCTGGGAGCCAGTTTCTGCTCTCAATGCATATATAGTTCTCTGACTTGAGCCAGCCAGAGCGTAAGTAGCATTTATGCCTGAATTACAGACAAGGAGCCTTTGGAATTACCTTAAAGCTATATTCAGAATTCAAATACTGCTTATCTCCTCCCACACAACCACCCAATTTTAAACCCCCTTCATCTCTCTCATGGATCATTTTAATAGTCTTAAAACTGATCTTCCTGCATGTTGTCCCTCTGTAAATTGTTCATCAACTGTAGCTACAGGAATCCAATTAAAATATCAGATCGTGTCCCCTCTCTGCTGCAAACACTCTAATGTTTCCCCAACTCATTCAAAATAAGGGCTGAAGTCCTCGCAGTGGCTTGAGAGGCCTTAAAGATTTGTCTTCTTTTTACTGCTCTCATGTTATCACCTTCAGTTATTCCCCTTGTTTGCTTTGCTTCAGCCACACTTGGCTCTTAGGGGGTCCTTGGAAACACTTGTTATTCTTCTGCTCCAGGAATATGCATTTATATGCATGTTCTCCCTGCCTGGAACACTTTCCATCCAGTATTTCATCAAGAGCTGCATAGCTCTCTCCTTTTCTTTCAGAAGCATATTCATTAAGGTAATGCTAGATTCTATACCAAGAAAACCTCAAAATTTCAGTGGCTTAACCAAAGAGAAGTTTATCTTTCACCCATGCAATGGTCTAATAATGATGTTCCTGGATAGCAGGTGGTTTTCCTGTATGTGGTGACTCTAGGACCCAGGCTTCTTCCACCATAGTGCTCTGCAGTGTCTTTACACAGGCCCCTAAGTCCTCTGTTTCCAGCTTGAACAAGAGGAAAAAGACAGTATATAAAGCATACATCACTCTACTCACATTCTCCTGAAAGAACAACCAGTCACATGGCCACTCTGGATTCACATGGAGCTGTGATTGTAGTCACTGGCTCTGCAGCACATTCCAGCAAGAAACTAACACTATGCATAGAGAGAAAGAACTCATGGGGCAGCTAGCCACTGCTACTAAAAACTACCCTCTGGCCACCAAATATCTGTGTGGCCCCTTCCCTAAAGGAGACAAAGTTCCAGCCACAATAAAGTGCAGTAACTCTGGCTAATGTGACTCCTTTGGTTCTGAGATCTGTGAATTTAAAGACACATTTTTTTGCCCCTTCCTGCATCCACCAATCCGATACAGCAAATATGGACCAGGAACAAGGTAACTACAGTAAAAACTCTTATTTGGACAGGGGAAGACTGGAAGACCTATGGCAGCAACTGGTCCATAGCAATGAGGAATCCAACTGGGTAGACATTATGAAGTCTCTCTGCCCTTGGATAGAGCAGATTTCTTCATTAGACCATGGTCCTGCTCTGTAGGAGGAAGTTCCTTTACCTTGTTCTCTACGTTCCTGGGCTCTGCTCCCTGTGATGTTCTTTGTCCATTTTACTTCCTGGCAGTATCTGAGATTGGCATCAAGGAACATGACCTCCTTGGAGCTTGCACAGCTTTCATACCTGCTTCCTACTGGTAGATATTTGAAATCCCGGGGAAATTTTTACAGCCACAGGTTTTTAAGACACTTTACTCTTTCTGTTAATTTTCGGGAAACACGATTCCCTTGATTTCCATTCAGTTCAGTGTGACAGTAACCATATCCAAAGTTATTTCCTAGAAATGATGCTTAAAAACTGCTCTGTTTCTTTCCTTGTATATGCTTGTCCCTGTACTTTTCTCTCTTAATTTAATGCAGTAAACTTGAAGCCCTCGGGGTTGGTAGAAAAAGAATTCAGTTACTATGATCTCCACTTCAACCTTGCAAACCTCTGCTGAACCAAGACAACTCAAGAGCGTTTTGGCTGAATGCATTTTAGGTCCTATCACCTACTGCTTGGTGTCTAGAAGCAGTCAGTTTTCCAAACCTGCAAGACTCTAAACTCATCTTGATTCTGGATTCTTTTTATCTTTTATTTCTACTTGCAAACCAATCAATTGTTTCCTGAACACATTTCTTTCTTGTAACCCTTGTTCCCTGCAGAAAGGAGCATTCAGCATATTTTACGGCCTTAGTTATACCCTCCAAAATTCAGATGTTGAAGCCCTAACCCCCAATGTACTGTATGTAGAGATAGGGCCTTTAAGGAAGTAACTAAAGTTACAGGAGGTCACAAAGGTGGGGCCCTAATCAAATAGGACTGGCGTCCTTATCAGAAGAGGAAGAGGCCCAGGAGTGTGCATGCGCAGAGGAAAGGACATATGAGACCACAGTGAGCAGTGGCCATCTGCAAGCCAAGGAGAAAGGCCTCACCAGAGCCAATCCTGCTGGCATGTTGCTCTTGGACTTTTGGCCTTCACAACTCTGAGAAAATAAATTTCTGTTGTTAAAACCACCCAATCTGTGGTATTTTGTTATGGCAGTTATAGCAGACTAATACAGAATCTAATGACATTCAGTTCTTTTTTTTTTTTCCTGAAACTGGGTCTTACTCTATCACCCAGGGTGAAGTGCAGTGGCACAATCTTGGCTCACTGCAACCTCTGCCTCCCAGGTTCGAGTGATTCTTGTGCCTCGACCTCCTGAGTAGCAGGAACTACAGGTGCCTGCCACCACACCTGGCTAATTTTTGTATTTGTAGTAGAGACGGGGTTTCACCATGTTGGTCAGGCTGGTCTTGAACTCCTGACCTCAAGCGATCTGCTCACCTCGGCTTCCCAAAGTGCTGGGATTACAGGTGTGAGCCACCATGCCTGGCCGACATTCTGTCTTTCAAAGCACTTACTCTAATGCTACAGCATCGCTAGGTACTTGTTCTGTCTTTCAAGTGTCCATGGTAAAATAATGTAACACAGTTCTCTGCTTTCCAGATTCTAATGTCTAGTTTGAACAACCTGTTACCTGACTGCTAAAACAATGCCTTATGCTTTAGTTTTGAGTTTTAAATATACCACTTCAAGAAATCAGTTTCTGCACCAGCAGACCTCAACATTTTGGAAACTTAATGTAAAAAAGTTTACTTCTCTCTCATGTAATAATGCAATGTGGGTGTTCCTGGTTGATGCTGGCTGTCCTCCATCAGAGACTACCCCCGGCTTTAATCTCATTGCTGTACTGTGTTCTAGACCTGCACTGATACAGTGCCACATGTGGCTACTGAGTTCTTGGAAAGTGCCAGGTAGTTCTTGAAATGTACTCTAAGTGTAAAGTACATAGTGGATTTTGAAAAAAAGAATAGAAATTATCTCTAATATTTTTCATGTTGAATACAAACTGAAATAATATTTAGAAATATTGTGCTTGGAAAATGTATTGTTAAAATGAATTTCATGTGTTTCTTTCTACTCGTACAGAAAATACAGAAGAATATATATGGCTCACTTTATATTTCTGCCAGACAGAAATGTTCTGAAGCCTCCGAGTCTTCTGTTTCAGCTGGCAGAAGGAGAATGAGACAGGAGAGAAGGTATACCTAATTCATTAAAGCTCCAGTCTGGAGGTAAGATAAGGCACTTCTGTTCAAATTCCATTGGTGATAATTGGTTACATAGCTGGGTCTACATGCAAGAAGGGCTGGGAAATGCAGTCCTGGCTCAGAGGCCAGCTCTTAGCAATACTTCTGCACTAAGCAGGGAAGCTTACATTTTTGTGGACAGCTAGTTCTATCTACCACAAGATCTTTGCTCAAACATCACCTCCTCTGTAAAGTCTTCCCTGACCATGACGACTACCCTGAGCACTCACTGTCAGCATTCACTATCTACTTTGTCTGTTTTGTCTTTCTCTAGAATGCCTTCACTACTTGGTACATTGCATGCTTTGTTTATTTTTTCATTTTCTTTCTTTCTCTTTATACGTATAATGTCCATCAAGTCATCCTTTTTTGTCTGTATATTCAGTGCTGTGTGTCCAGTGCTTGGAACTGTGCTGCCATGTATGAGGCACTCAAGGACTGTATGCTGACCCAAATACAATGACCCTGATCGACCTGCTAAACCACAAATAAAGCTTTGAGGAAGACCTTTTGGGTCCTTGTGATAACATAGTTCAGAAACTCATTCGTATGGTTCAGATAAATAATTTATTATGTTCTACCAGGACATGCAGTTATGAGAAAACCAGAGTTAGACATAACGGCAATACCAGCTTACCTCGCGGATGTTAAACTTGCTGTCCCTGAGCTGAAATGACACTTTGGTGTTTTATGTTGTTGTTTTTGTTCTTCACGGTATTAAATACTTTTTTTGAGAATTTTCATTTTGTATCTATTTTTACTAGTGGCTAACTGGACACTTTTACATTACAAATCAAGATTCTATTTTTAATTTGGCTGTGAGTTATTATTTTAAAAATTGTATCATATCAGCATACTATTACTGCTGCTACTACTACTCCTGCTAAATAGTTTGTGGGGTTAAAAACAAGGCAGCACATAACTTTTCACAACAAATCTATGTAAGCTGAGAGGAAGACTACCCAAGTTAGGTTTCTAAATTCCTTGTATTGTTTGGAGAGAATTAAAACATTAGTGTGTAGACTTTGTTATCATTTAAAAGATAACCAATAGACTAGACATAGAGTCTGTAATCTTTAACCAATAGAATTCAGAAAAATCAAGTAAGAAAGCAAACTACAATTCCAATCCTAGGTTTATACCCAAAAGAATCTAAAGCAGGGACTCAGATATTGTAAACCCATGTTCCTTGAAGCATTATTTATAATAGCTAAAAGGCAGAAATAACCCAAGTGTCCATCAGCAGATGAACAGATAAATAAAATGTGGCATATACTTACAATGGAATATTATTCAGTCATAAAAGGAACAAAGTTCTGATACATGCTGCCACACTGGTGAACCTTGAAGACTTTATGCTAACGGAAATAAGACACAAAAGGATAAAGATTGTATGATTTCACTTACATGAAATATCTAAAATAGGCAAATTCCTAGACACAGAAAGTACATCAGAGCTTACCAGAGGCTGGGGAAGGGAGGAATGGAGAGTTATTGCTTAATGGTTACACAGTTTCTGCACCGGGTGGTAAAAAATTTTGGCAACGGTGGTGATGGTTGCACAACATTGCGGATGTAGTAACACCACTGAAGGAACATTTGGAATATTGGTTGTTTCTCTCTTTTTCTTTGGAAAAAAAAAAAAAAAAAGGTTAAAATGGCAAGTTTCTGTAATGCATATTTTACCACAAAATTTTTAAACAGATGGTACATTTACAATTTACCTGAAGAAAGAATAAGAAAATAGAAGAAAGCGCAATAAAGTACCAGCAAGATGATCGAAACCATATCACGTAACAGTGTCTGTAAATCAGCTGAACTTACCAGCTGAAAAACAGAGATCATTAGATGTAAAAATACAAAATCCACTTGCATGTTTGTAAGAGACACACCTGAAACATAAGGATGAAGGAAGGTTAAAAGTAAAAGAATAAAAAAAAGACGTACCAGGAAAATGCCAAAAGAAAGTTGAGATTTCTGTAGTAATATTAGTTAAACTTTAAGACAAAAAGTACTGTTAAAGATACAGATCTTGGTGAGGATGTAAAGAAAAAGGAATGCTAATTCACTGTTGGTGGGAATGTAAATTAGTACAACCTCTATGGAAAAAAGTATAGAGATTTCTCGAAGAACTGAAAACAGAATTTACCATTTGATCCAGCAATCTCACTACTGGGTATCTATGCAAAGGAAAAGAAATTATTACATCAAAAAGGTACCTGCCCTCCTATGTTTATTGCAGCACTATTCACAATAGCAAAGATATGGAATGAAACTTAGTGTCCATCAATGGATGATTGTATAAAGAAAATTTTATATATATGTGTGTGTGTGTGTGTGTGTGTGTGTATGTGTGTGTATACAATGGAAAACTACTCAGTCATAAAAGTGAATAAAACTATGTCATTTGCAGCAACATGGGTGGAACTGGAGGCCATTATCTTAAGTGAAACAACTCAGAAACAGAAAGTCAAATACTGCATGTTCTCTGGGAGGCAGAGGTTGCAGTGAGCCAAGATTATGCTGCTGCACTCAAGCCTGGGAGATAAAGCAAGACCTTGTCTAAAAATAAATAAATAAATAAAATAACAAAGCAAAAACAAGACAAATACTGCAAATACACACTTATAAGCTAAATAATGTTATAATGTTACACATGAACACAATAATGTTATAATGTTACACATGAACATAAAATGTTACACATCATAAATGATGGAGACTCAGAAGGGTGAGGGCGGGGAGGGGGAGAGAAATGAGAAATTACCTAATGGGCAGGATGTACATTGTTTGGAGAATGGTTACACTAAAAGTCTAGACTTTACCACCACTACCCAATATATCCCTGTACAAACACAGCACTTGTAGCCCTTAAATTTATTTTTTTAAACTACTATTGAAGATAAAAAGAGTCACAATGCAATGATAAACAGTTTATCTAAACAGAAAATTCTAATAATTCTAAATTTGCAGGACTTAATAAAATATATAAAACACAATAGAAAATTTATAAAGTCTTAAAATACAGAGTGAATTTGATATAACTAGAGAAGAAGTAGATAAATCTGATATTCAAATGAAAGATTTCAACACATATCTTTCAATTAAAGTTGTAGAAACCAAAAATGAATATATGAAAGACTCAAATCATACATTTAATAACCTTGAGTTAATGGATATATATAAAACTACGTACTCAACAATTACAAAATGTGTATTCTTCTCAAGAACATATGGAACATTGAAACAAAAAACCAAATCTGATCATGTGTTAGGCCATAAAGTAAGCTGTAAGAAATGACTAGGTATCACATAACTTATATTTTCTGTCAACAATGCAATCTAGTATAAAATCAATAGCAAAAATATTTCTGAAATGCAAAATCTCATACATTTGAAAATTTAAAAATATACATATCTAAGCAACTCTTAGTCAAAAAGGAATAATAATGAATATTAAAATACACTTAGACATCAATGATAATAAAAATGCTAAAAAAATTACTGGAACAATGAGCAAGAACATCATTTAGATGGAAATTTTTAATAATAAATCCTCCTTTTTTCGAAAAAAAAAAAGTTGGCCAGACATAGTGGCTCATGTCTGTAATCGCAGCACTTTGGGAGGCCAAGGCAGGAGGATCAGTTGAGGCCAGGAGTTCAAGACCAGCCTGAGCAACATAGAGAGATCCTGGCTTACAAAAAATAAAATAAAACAATTAGCCAGGTGTGGTGGTGCATGCCTGCAGTCCTACACACTCAGGAGGGTGGGGAGGGCCGATAACTTGAGCCCAGAGAGTTGAGGCTTCAATGAACTGTGATTGTACCATTGCATTCCAGCCTGAACGACAGAGCGAGACCTTGTCTCTATTAAAAAAAAAAAAAAAAAAAAGAAAAGAAAGAAAAGAAAAAAGAAAAAGAAAAGGTAGATTGAAAATCAAAATGCATGGTATAGTTAGAAAATATATTGATTAAACCAAATGAAAGTAAAATATAAAAATAAGATCAGAAATTAATGTAAAAGAACACAGAGATGCAATGGAGAAGATAGACAAAGCCTCAAATTCTACACCTAGGTATATATCCCAGAGACAGTCTTACACATGTGCATCAGATAAAATTAACATAAATGACTATAATACATTAATAAAACTGAGATAAAAATGGCATAAGCAAAAGTTACAGATAATAAAAATTGACTCAAAGAGAAACAGAAAATCTGAATAGCCTTATATATTTTACATAATTTGAATTAATAGTTAAAAGCCTTTCCATAAAGAGAACAGATGGACTTACTAGTTAATTCTACTTACTAGTTAAGTCTCTTACTAGTTAACTTCTACTTACTAGTTAAGTCTCAGATGGACTTACTAGTTAATTCTACTAAAAATTTCAGAAGTAATATTTCCAGTAATATATGACAGTTTTCAGAAAATAGAGATTAAAAAAATCACTTCCCAAGTCATTTTTAATATTTTCAAGTCAGCATTTCCCTGATAATAAACATATTAAAAGGTAAGAAAACTAAAGACAAGAACACAGACCAAAAAAATTTAAACAAAATATTAGCAAACCAAATCTAGCAACATAAATAGCACCTCATGACCATATTTGATTTATTCCAGATATGCAAGTTATTTTAGCCCTCAATGATCAATTAATGTAATTCACCATATCAAAAGAACAAAGATGAAAAACCAGATTATCATCTTCGTAGATGCAGTAACAATGTTTTTTAAAAATTCAACACTCATTAATGACAAAAAACAAAACAACAACAACAAAAAACCCTGGAAAGCTAGAAATAGAAGAAAATTTCAACCTGATAAGTGGAGCCTGTGAAGAACCTACAACTAGCATCATACTTGATAGTAAAGATGCGGCCAGGTGCAGTGGCTCACGCCTGTAATCCCAGCACTTTGGGAGGCTGAGGCAGGCGGACCACAAGGTCAGGAGTTTGAGACCAGCCTGGCCAACATTGTGAAACCGCGTCTCTACTAAAAATACAAAAATTAGCCAGGGATGGTGGTGGGTGCCTGTAGTCCCAGCTACTCAGGAGGCTAAGGCAGGAGAATCACTTGAACCCAGGAGGTGGAGGTTGCAGTGAGCCGAGATCATGCCATTGCACTCCAGCTTTGGCAACAGAATGAGACTTCATCTCAAAAACAAAACAAAACAAAACAAAAATAGTGAAGATTGAATGCTTCCCCTCTAAGACTGGGAACAGGCAAAGGTGTTCATCACTGTGATACAATATATTTTTTCTTTCTTGTTTTTTGTTATACTTTAAATTCTGGGATATATATGCAGAATTTGCAGGTTTGTTACATAGGTATCCATGTGCTATGGTGGTTTGCTGCACACATCAATCTGTCATCTACATTAGGTATTTCTCCTAATGCTTCCCCTCCCCTAACCCCCTGAACCACAGGCCCTGGTGTGTGATGTTCCCCTCCCTGTGTCCATGTGTTCTCATTGTTCAACTCCCACTTATTAGTGAGAACATGTGGTGTTTGGTTTTCTGTTCTTGTGTTAGTTTGCTGAGAATGATAGTTTCCAGCTTCATCCATGTCCCTGCAAAGGACATGAACTCATCCTTTTTTATGGCTGCATAGTATTCCATGGTATATATGTGCCACATTTTCTTTATCCCATCTATCATTGGTGGACATTTGGGTTGGTTCCAAGTCTTTGCTATTGTGAACAGTGCCACAATAAACATAAGTGTGCGTGTGTCTTTATAGTAGAATTATTTACAATCCTTTAGGTATATACCTAGTAATGGGATTGCTGGGTCAAATGGTATTTCTGATTCTATATCCTTGAGGAACTGTCAGACTGTCTTCCACAGTGGCTGAACTAATTTACCCTCCCACCAACAGTTTAAAAGTGTTCCTATTTCTCCACATCCTCTCCAGCATCTGTTGTTTCCTGATATTTTTGTAGAGATCCTGGTTGTTGCAATAGGCAAGAAAGAAGAAATAACAGGCATATAGATTGGCAATGGATAAGTAAATTGTTCCATTTGCGGAAGATATGATATTATAATATCATAGGTAAAGAAGTTTACCTATGTTTAGGTAAAGAAGATCCTAATGAATCTTTACAAAAACTACTAGAATTAGTGAATTTAGTCAGATGGCATGCTACAAGTTCAATATACAATACTCTTGATTTTTTTTATCCTACCAATGAAACCCTTGGAAAATCAAATATTAAAAAATTGAATACTATTTACATAGCATAAAAATAAACCATCTAAAAATACATTTAACAAGATATATGTAATACTTGAACACAGAACAGTATCAAACATTTCTGAGGGAAAGAAAAGAAAATCTAAAAAGAAAAAACAGAGATATATATCATGTTCATAGATTGGAGAACCCAATGTTATTAAAATTTAAAAATTTTCCAAATTGATATATCAATTTAACATAACCCCAATCAAAATTCCTATAGGCTCTCTTTTGTAGATCTTAGCAAATTTATTATCAAATGTATATAGAAATGCAGTTGACCTAAAATATCCAATGTAATTTTAAAAATTAAGAATGAAGAGAATTTATACTATCTAATTTCTAAGTGCCATAAAGTTAAGAACTCAAGATCATGAATATTAGCATAAGAACAGACATATAGATTGATGGGCTAGAACAGAGAGTCCAGAAATAGGTCCGTATATACAATTACCTGATTTTTGACAAAGATTTCAAGATAATTCAATGGATAAAATGGTAATTATTTTCAACAAATGGCATTAAATAACTGGGTATGCACATGGAATAAAATAAAATCTCAGCATATACATCACATTATACACAAAATTATCTTGAAATGGAGGATCATAAACCTAAATGTAAAAGCCAAAATGATAGAAGTTCTAGAAGTTATAGGAGACAATCTTTATGAACTTGGAGTAGGCAATAGTTTCTTAGGTAGGACACAAGAAGTACAAATCATAAAATTATGAAAGAGGATAAATTAGACTTCCTCAAGATTAAGAACATTTGTTCTTTGAAAGAAATTATTACAGAAATGAAAGCCATGACACAGATTGGAGGAAATGATTCTCAATACACATATGTAAAAAATGTACTTGTATCCAGAATATGTAGAGAACTCTCACAACTCAAAAACAAGACAAACAACTCAATAATAAATGAGCAAAATATTCGAAAAGATACTGAGCCAAAAAAGACATACAAATGGCCAATAAGCACATAGGAAGATGTTCAGAATTATTGGCCATCAGAAAAATGCAAACTAAAGCTACAGTGATATACCACTATTTATCCATCAGAATGCCTTGAAAAATGAAACATACTAGCAGTATAAAATGTTGGCAAAGATATGGTGCATCGGCAACTCTCATCCATTGCTGGAGGGAAAGTACAATGGTACACACACTTTGAAAAACAATGTTACAATTTCTTATAAAGTCAAGCATATAGTTATCATTTATCTGGCAATTCCACATCTAGGAATTTACCTAAGAAAAATGAAAGTATATATCCACATAAAGCTTTGTTTATGAAATTTGTAACAACTTTACTTATAATAGTGCCAAACTGAAAACAACCTGAATGTCCATCAAGAAGTGACTGAATAAATAAACTATGGTATAGCCACACAGTGGAATATTTCTCAGCAATAAAGAAAATAAAAAGGAATAGACAACACACAAGAATCTCAAATATATTATTTGTGCAGCAAAAGAGCCATTCAAAAAAGAAAAAAAAAAAAAGAGAATATATAGTGAGATTCCATTTACTTGGAATTCTAGAAAATGCAAAATAAACTTTGGAGACAGAAAGTAGACAAGTGATTTCCTAGGGCCAGGAGTGAGGTAGGATTGATTGCAAAGGGACACAATGAATATTAGCATAAGAGCAGCACAAGACAAAGCAGGCAGTTCCAGACCTGAGCATATGCCCGAGAGCAAGCCATGCCCAAACTTGCTGGATTCAAACCACAACAGCTTGTTATTCTCGATGTTGGCTTGAACTGTGGCAGGGTGAAGCTGAGTGTTTCCTCTGCTTCATATGATTGTATCTGGGGTGATTCATGTGGCTGGACTCAATGGGTAGCTCAGCTGGGAGCTGCAACATGCAAGGCCTTTGTCTCTCAGGGCCACTTTCCACATCATTCAGTGTTTAGCTGGAGCTTTCCTACATCATGGTGGCTGGACAACAGTTTAGTTAATCTTTTCATGTAACCCTTGCTTTATCCCTTCAGCCCATTCCCTAAACTCCAAAGAAACATAAGACACAAGACATGCTCATGAAGTTCTCTCTTGCTCCTCTGCTTACCTTCTACCCATCAGCATTTTCCTCATCTTATAATGCCTTCTCAACTAGCACTTTCTTGATGACGTCTAGGTCATTTTCCCATACTCTTTAATAGCAGCACATCAGTTACTTCTTGGCTTTCCACAGAATGCTATTTGTCCCTCTGTCTTGGTTTATCCTGTGTGTTTTTCATTCTGTCTTCTGCTTTGTGTTTTGTTCAGCTGTTTAGTTGCTCTGGGAAAGGCCTGGTTTTACCCCATGAGTACTATTCTGGGAACTACTTTTGTGTGGTCTTGAGAACATCTTCTCTTCAGACACATGTGCTATTTAGGTGTCTCAACTTTCATAAGAGAATGTCAACTCTTTCAATTTGGATTGACCAATGAAACATATGAAATTGAGCACTATAAAATAATTTGTACTTCAAATTCTTGTCAGAGGTTATAACCTAGAAATCTCTGCTACCCAGAACCTGTCAAAAGCTCACTTATGAAAAGTAATATAGATGGAGAATCGCCTGAAGGATATGCAGTCCATCCTTTCTCTAGACACATTCAATTTTATTCCTGGATTAAGCCAAACCAAGAGAGAACTGCAGCCTGAAATACTTTTGCTTTAGTTCCCTAGAGAATTGCTTTAACGGAGTTGCTCTCAGCATTATGCCATAAACTTTCATTTTGAAGGACATTATGAGGAAAAGCCTGTTTACCTTTTTGCCAATAAATTCGAAAATCTAGATGAAATAGGTGATTTTCTAAAAAATTGTGAATTATTAAAATGGACTCAAGTGGAGTTAGAGAAACCTGAATAGACTGATGACCATGACCAAAGAGGGAATTATGAAGATGGCTGACGATTTATTCTCCACCAGAGCTAAGCCCATTTGTGGGTTTTTTTTTTTTTTTTTGCATTATCTACTGTTTATTTAGCTAGCAATTGTGTGTCTCTCCCTATCTTCTTCTCTTTGTTTTTCTTTTTTTTTTTTGGTATAAATACCATGCCTTCCTTTGGGGATGGATCCACTCTCACCCCGATTATATGATACTATGATAGCAGAAAACAATTGTACACTGACTCAGGTATGTTTGAGTGTAGTAGCATATATCCTTGTATATATTGATCCAAGGTGGGGCAGGTGACCCAACAAAGTTAACTGAGCCCTGTCTTGTAATATGTAATATTGTATTTATGGGAAGAGGTCTCTTCTGGGTTGCTAAATGGCAATGGTATAAGCCTAGAACTGGGTATGGTCACAGCTACCCTCTTCCACATAGATTAAGCTGATCCACAATGAGAGAGAACTCAGAGAGGGATAGTGGGGTGGGGTTGGTATACAGTGACAAAGACAGACACACACACACAGTTAGAAACTTCTGACTGACCAAGAAATGGAGACTGAGACAGACAGAGATGCATAAGACATAGAACTTAGACACAGACATAGAAATAAAGAAAGAGAGAAAAGAGAAAGATCCCAAGATTGTCTATCAGTGTTACTCCTGTCCTCCCTGCGTGTGAGATACTAATTTTTAAAATTTCTTTTCTTTTTTTTTTTTTTTTTTGCTAAAGCTAATTTTATTAAGTCATCTGCCACTTGCAGGTGAAATACTTCTGACCCAAATGGTTCTATCGCTAAATTAAAATAATAATTAAGGAACAGATAATTCCTTTGTTCTTTTTGCTTTCCAAAGCAGAGGGAAAAACACCCATAACATTTTCTACCTGTTTGATAAGGCTAGTGTAACTGTGATATAAAAACTGAAAAGTCACAGCACGTGAAAACAACGAGTAGAAGACTGTAGATGCATATATCCTAAATGTAACCAGAAGACATCTAGATCTTTGTTCTCACAGGCTGGTTCCATTTGGCCCTGCATTATTCACTGCAGAACTTACCCTCTTCTCTGATTTACACAGAAAGCCCTGTCACGTTGTCCCTGTCCAGATAGACAAGGTTTTGCTGTGGTAATAAATAAGCCCGAGTTCTCAGTGGTTTTAAACAATGAAAGCCTATTTCTTGCTTGCTCTTTCCAGGGTCAGCTGGGGATTTCCTCACTGAGGAGTATACAGGCTTTCAGAGTATCAACCATTTGCCACATTACTTAGTGATTGCTACAAGAGGAAGGAAACATGGAGGATATTTGAGCTCTTGAAGCAGATCACAGAGATGATATATTTAATATTCATTTCCATATCATTGGCCGTGGGAAGTCACATGTCTGCATCTATCTTTTGAAGGTCGATTAAGAGCAATCCTACTTTCACCCCAGAAGTAGGAAGAACTGGAGTATTTGCAAACAGTCTTAATGATTACCAGTGAACTCTTTCCTTCCTTCCTTCCTTCCTTCCTTCCTCCCTCCCTCCCTCCCTCCCTCCCTCCCTCCCTCCCTCCCTTCCTTCCTTCCTTCCTTCCTTCCTTCCTTCTTTCCTTCCTTCCTTCCTTCCTTCCTTCCTTCCTTCCTTCCTTCCTTCCTTCCTTCCTTCCTTCCTCTCTCTCTCTCTTTCTCTTTCTTTCTTTTTTATTATACTTTAGTTCTAGGGTACATGTGCCCAACGTGCAGGTTTGATACACAGGTATACATGTGCCATGTTGATTTGCTGCATCCATCAACTCGTCGTTTACATTAGGTATTTCTCCTAATGCTATCCCTCCCCCAGCCTCCCACTTCCCGACAGGCCCCAGTATGTGATGTTGCCTGCCCCGTGTCTAAGTGTTCTCATTGTTCAATTCCCACTTATGAGTGAGAACATGTGGTGTTTGGTTTTCTGTCCTTGTGATAGTTTGCTGAAAATGATGTTTTCCAGCTTCATCCATGTCTCTGCAAAGGACATGAACTCATCCTTTTTATGGCTGCATAGTATTCCATGGTATATATGTGCCACATTTTCTTTATCCAGTCTATCACTAATGAACATTTGGGTTGGTTCCAAGTCTTTGCTATTTTGAATAGTGCTGCAATAAACATACTTGTGCATGTGTCTTTATGGTAGCATGATTTATAATTTTTTGGGTATCTACCCAGTAATGGGATTGCTGGGTCCAATGGTATTTCTGGTTCTAGATCCTTGAGGAATCACCACACTATCTTGCACAATGGTTGAACTAATTTACACTCCCATCAATAGTGTAAAAGTGTTCCTACTTCTCCACATCCTCTCCAGTATCTGTTGTTTCCTGCCTTTTTAATGATCGCCATTGTAACTGGTGTAAATCTCACTGTGGTTTTGATTTACATTTCTCTGATGACCAGTGATGATGAGCATTTTGTCATGTGTCTGTTGGCTGCATAAATGTCTTCTTTTGAGAAGTGTCTGTTCATATCCTTTGCCCACTTTTTGATGGGGTTAGTTTTTTTCTTGTAAATTTGTTTGAGTTCTTTGTAGATTCTGGATATTAGCCCTTTGTCAGATGGGTAGATTGCAAAAATTTTCTCCCATTCTGTAGGTTGCCTCTTCACTCTAATGGTAGTTTCTTCTGCTGTGCAGAAGTTCTTTAGTTTAATTAGATCCCATCTGTCTATTTTGGCTTTTGTTGCCATTGATTTTGGTGTTTCAGTCATGAAGTCCTTGCCTGCCTATGTCCTGAATGGTATTGCCTAGGTTTTCTTCTAGAGTTTTTCTGGTTTTAGGTCTAACATTTAAGTCTTTAGTCCATCTTGAATTAATTTTTGTGTAAGGTGTAAGGAAGGGATCCAGTTTCAGCCTTCTACATATGGCTAGCCAGTTTTCCCAGCACCATTTATTAAATAGGAAATCCTTTCCTCATTTCTTGTTTTTGTCAGGTTTGTTGAAGATCAGATGGTTGTAGATGTGTGGTGTTATTTCTGAGGCCTCTGTTCTGTCCCATTGGTCTATATATCTGTTTTGGTACCAGTACTATTCTGTTTTGGTTACTGTAGCCTTGTAGCGTAGTTTGAAGTCAGGTAACATGATGCCTCCAGCTTTGTTCTTTTGGCTTAGGATTGTCTTGGCAATGTGGGCTCTTTTTTGGTTCCATATGAACTTTAAAGTAGTTTTTTCCAATTCTGTGAAGAAAGTAATTGCTAGCTTGATGGGGATGGCACTGAATCTGTAAATTAACTTGGGCAGTATGGCCATTTTCACAATATTGTTTCTTTCTATCCACGAGCATGGAATGTTCTTCCATTTGTTTGTGTCCTCTTTTATTTTGTTGAGCAGTGGTTTGTAGTTCTCCTTGAAGAGGTCCTTCACATCCCTTGTAAGTTGCATTTCCAGGTATTTTATTCTCTTTGAAGCAATTGTGAATGGGAGTTCACTCATGATTTTGTTCTCTGTTTATCTGTTATTGGTGTACAGGAATGCTTGTGATTTTTGCACATTGATTTTGTATCCTGAGACTTTGCTGAAGTTGCCTATCAACTTAAGGAGATTTTGGGCTGAGACAATGGGGTTTTCTAAATATACAATCATGTCATCTGCAAACAGAGACAATTTCACTCCTCTCTTTCTATTTGCATACTATTTCTTTCTCTTGCCTGATTGCCCTGGCCAGAATTTCCAATACTATGGTGAATAGGAGTGGTGAGAGTGGGATCTTTGTCTTGTGCTGGTTTTCAAAGGGAATGCTTCCAGTTTTTGCAAATTCAGTATGATATTGGCTGTGGGTTTGTCATAAATAGCTCTTATTATTTTGAGATATGTTCAATCAATACCTAGTTTATTGAGAGTTTTTAGAATGAAGCGCTGTTGAATTCTGTCAGAGACCTTTTCTGCATCTGTTGAGATAATCACGTGGTTTTGTCATGTGTTAATGTGATGGGTTATGTATATTGGTTTGCATATATTGAACCACTCTTGCATCCCAGGGATGAAGCTGACTTGATTGTGGTAGATAAGCTTTTTGATGTGCTGCTGGATTTGGTTTACCAGTATTTTATTGAGGATTTTTGCAGCGATGTTCATCAGGGATATTGGTCTAAAATTCTCTCTTCTGTTGTGTCCTTGCCAGGCTTTGGTATCAGGATGATGCTGGCCTCATAAAGTGAGTTAGGGAGGATTCCCTCTTTTTCTATTGATTAGAATAGTTTCAGAAGGAATGGTACCAGCTCCTCTTTGTATCTCTGGTAGAATTCATCTGTGAATCCATCTGTTCCTGGACTTTTTTTGGTTGCTAAGCTATTAATTACTGCCTCAATTTCAGAGCCTGTTATTGGTCTATTTAGAGATTCAACTGTTTCCTGACTTAGTCTTGGAAGAGTGTAAGTGTCCAGGAAATTATCCATTTCTTCTAGATTTTCTAGTTTATTTGCATAGAGGTATTTCTAGTGTTCTCTGATGGTAGTTTGTATTTCTGTGGGATTGATGGTGATATCCCCTTTATCATTTTTTATCGTGTCTATTTGATTCTTCTCTATTTTCTTCTTTATTATTCTTGCTAGCTGTCTATCAATTTTGTTGATCTTTTCAAAAAACCAGCTCCTGGATTCATTGATTTTATGAAGGGTTTTTTTTGTGTCTCTCTCTCCTTTAGTTCTGCTCTGATCTTAGTTATTTCTTGTCTTCTGCTAGCTTTTGAATTTGTTTGCTCTTGTTTCTCTAGTTCTTTTAATTGCGATGTTAGGGTGTCTATTTTAGATCTTTCCTGCTTTCTCTTGTGGGCATTTAGTCCTATAAATTTTCCTCTACACACTGTTTTAAATGTATCCCAGAGATTCTGGTACATTGTGTCTGTGTTCTCATTGGCTTCAAAGGACATCTTTATTTCTGCCTTCATTTCGTTATGTACCCAGTAGTCATTCAGGAGCAGGCTGTTCAGTTTCCATGTAGTTGTATAGTTTTGAGTGAGTTTCTTAATCCTTAGTTCTAATTTGATTGCACTGTGGTCTGAGAGATAGTTTGTTGTAATTTCCGTTCTTGTACATTTGCTGAGGAGTGCTTTACTTCCCACTATGCGGTCAATTTTGGAATAAGTGTGATGTGGTGCTAAGAAGAATGTATATTCTGTTGATTTGGGGTGAAGAGTTCTGTAGATATCTATTAGGTCCACTTGGTGCAGAGGTGAGTTCAAGTCCTGGATATCCTTGTTATCCTTTTGTCTCATTGATCTTTCTAATATCGACAGTGGGGTGTTAAAGTCTCCCATTATTATTGTGTGGGAGTCTAAGTCTCTTTGTACATCAGTAAGGACTTGCTTTATGAATCTGGGTGCTCCTGTATTGGGTGCATATATATTTAGGATAGTTAGCTCTTCTTGTTGAATGGATCCCTTTACCATTATGTAATGGCCTTCTTTGTCTCTTTTGATCTTTGTTGGTTTAAAGTCTGTTTTATCAGAGACTAGGATTGTAACCCCTGCTTTTTTTTGCTTTCCATTTGCTTGGGATCTTCCTCCATTTCTTTATTTTGAGCCTATGTGTGTGTCTGCATGTGAGATGGATCTCCTGAATATAGCAAACTGATGGGTCTTGACTCTATCCAATTTGCCTGTCTGTAACTTTTAATTGGGACATTAAGCCCATTTGCATTTAAGGTTAATATTGTTACGTGTGAATTTGATCCTGTCATTATGGTGTTAGCTGGTTATTTTGCCCATTAATTGATGCAGTTTCTTCATACCATTGATGGTTTTTACAATTTGGCATGTTTTTGCAGTGGCTGGTACCAGTTGTTCCTTTCCATGTTTAGTGCTTCCTTCAGGAGCTCTTGTAAGGCAGTCCTGCTGGTGACAAAATCTCTAAGCATTTGCTTGTCTGTAAAGGATTTTATTTCTCCTTCACTTATGAAGCTTAGTTTGGATGGATACGAAATTCTGGGTTGAAAATTCTTTTCTTTAAGAATGTTGCATATTGGCCCCCACTCTCCTTTGGCTTGTAGGGTTCTGCCAAGAGATATGCTGTTAGTCTGATGGGCTTCCCTTTGTGGGTAATTCAACCTTTCTCTCTGGCTGCCCTTAACATTTTTTCCTTCATTTCAACCTTGGTGAATCTGACAATTATGTGTCTTGGGGTTGCTCTTCTCAATGAATATCTTCGTGGTGTCCTCTGTATTTCCTGAATTTGAATGTTGGCCTGCCTTACAAGGTGAGGAAGTTCTCCTAGATAATATCCTGAAGAGTGTTTTTCAACTTGGTTCCATTCTCCCCATCACTTTCAGGTATACCAATCAAATGTAGAGTTGGTCTTTTCATGTAGTCACATATTTCTTGGAGGCTTTGTTCGTTTCTTTTTACTCTTTTTTCTCTAACCCTGTCTTCTCACTTTATTTCATTAATTTGATCTTTAATCACTGATACCCTTTCTTCTACTTGATCAAATCAGCTGTTGAAGCTTGTGCATGTGTCATGAAGTTCTTGTGCCACAATTTTCAGCTCCATCAGGTCATTTAAGGTTTTCTCTACACTGTTTATTCTAGTTATCCATTCCTCTAACCTCTTTTCAAGGTTTTTAGCTTCCTTGCAATGGGTTAGAACATGTTCCTTTAGCTCAGAGAAGTTTGTTATTACTGACCTTCTGTAGCTTACTTCTGTCAACTCATCCAAGTCATTCTCCATTCAGCTTTGTTCCACTGCTGGCAAGGAACTGCGATCCTTTGGAGGAGAAGAGAAGCTCTGGTTTTTAGAATTTTCAGCTCTTCTGCTCTGGTTTCTCCTCATCTTGGTGGTCTTATCTACCTTTAGTCTTTGATGTTGGTGACCTACCGAGGGAGTTTTGGTGTAGATGTCCTTTTTGTTGATGTTGATGCTATTCCTTTCTGTTTGTTAGTTTTCCTTGTCATAGTCATGTCCCTCAGCTGCAGGTCTGTTGGAATTTGCTGGAGGTCCACTCCAGACCCCGTTTACCTAGGTATCACCAGCGGAGTCTGTAGAACAGCCAGTATTGCAGAACAGCAAATATTGCTGCCTGATCCTTCCTCTGGAAGCTATGTCCCAGAGAGGCAGCCACCTATATGAGGTGTCTGTCAGCCCCTCCTGGGAAGTGTCTCCCAGTTAGGCTACATGGGGGTCAGGGACCCACTTGAGGAGGCAGTCTGTCCGTTCCGAGAGCTCAAACTCTGTGCTGGGAGAAGCACTGCTCTCCTTAGAGCTGTCAGACAGGGATGTTTAAGCCTGCAGAAGTTTCTGCTGTCTTTTGTTCAGCTATACCCTGCCCATGGAGATGGAGTCTATAGAGGCAGTAGACGTTGTGGGCTCCACGCAGTTTGAACTTCCTGACCACTTTTTTTAACCTCCTCAAGCCTCAGCAATGTCTGATGCCCCTCCCCCCACCAGGCTGCTGCCTTGCAGGTTGATCTCAGACTAATGCGCTGGCAGTGAGCAAGGCTCTGTAGGTGTGGGACCCACTGAGCCAGGCACGAGAGAGAATTTCCTTGTCTGTCGGTTGCTAAGACCTTGGGAAAAGCACAGTATTTGGGCAGGAGTGTACTGTTTTTCCAGGTACAGTCTGTCATGGCTTCCCTTGGCTAGGAAAGGGAAACCCTTTGACCCCTTGTGCTTCCCAGGTGAGGCGATACCCCTCTCTGCTTCAACTTGCCCTCTGTTGGCTGCACCCACTTTCCAACCAGCCCCAATGAGATGAACCAGGTACCTCAATTGGTAATGCAGAAATCACCTGTCTTCTGCATCGATCACGCTGGGAGCTGCGGACCGGAGCTATCCCTATTTGACCATCTTGGAATGGCCAAAGAACTCTTTTCTATTCACCAATTATTTGGTTAGCTTTGCTTTCTACATTCAAAATATAACTGTCCCCATTGTAAGGGAGACTACTCAAAATTCACATAGTGTAACAAGACCAGACTCAACATCCAGGATCTCTGGGTGATGTGTGATGGTCTTTTCATGAAGACAAAGTAATGCTTAATAGTCTCTATCAGATGTGGATGTGGTTTCTTTTCATCTGAAAACTTATGAATTAAAATGTTATCTGCCCTTCACATACTCAATATACACAAGTGTTGGACAACTCAATGAACACTTTCAGAGGAATAGAAAAAGAGCCTGTTTTCTGGATGTGGGGGTTATTTCTTGATCGAGTCTTGATTTGCCTCTCTTGACCATTATTCTTCATTGTTTCTTGCTTCTACCTCTAAGAAATGCTTCCTTTTTTCCATTATTGTCTTTAGTGACATCTGCAATGAATATTGGGGACTATGTCTTTTATTGAGGCAATTGGCTTTATCAGTCCATTTTCTGTCAATAGAAGATTGGGGTCCATGGTTGTCTTAAATATAGAATAGTCATAATCATTTTCAGTCCAAATTGTTGTGTACTTTTGCCATACAAATCACCCAAAACATGGATTCCTTCTTTCCTATTAGATTTCAGTAAGCTCCATATGCCAATAGGTGTAACCACAATTCTTTTCAGGATATAATTCTGATAATTGCTATATGCCTTGTTTACTTGATCTTGTGCCAAATGATTTCTTACTGTACAGCAAGGGTTTTCATCTTTTCATGATCTTGCACTGTTTTCTTCACCAACTATTTTCCATTTCTTGATACAATGCCAAATATATTTTTTTAAATGTAGCAACAGTCAATGCTATCACTTTTCGTATCCATTAGAATAGACTGGGTTATGCTTTGATAACAAACAATCTACAAATTTTGGTAGTCTAAGACAGCAAAGATTTTTTTCCCACCCCCACTATGCTTATCACAGGTTGACTATGGGCTGTGTTCTATATTGTCCTCCCTCAGGGACATAGGTTGTTGGAGATGCTATTATCTTGAACATGCCTATGTTAGTCTGTTCTCATGTTGCTAATAAAGACATATCCCAAACTGGGTAATTTATAAAGGAAAGAGGCTTAATTGACTCACAGTTCCACATGGCTGGGGAGGCCTCACAATCATGGCAAAAGTAAAAGGGGAAGGAAGACACGGCTTACATGGAGGCAGGCAAGAGAGACAGAATGTGCAGGGGAACTGCCCTTTATAAAACCATCAGATCTCATGAGACTTATTCACTTATCATGAGAACAGTGTGGGAAAAACCTGCCCCTATAATTCAATTCTTACCTTCCACCAGGTCCCTCTCACAACACGTGGGGATTATTACTATTCGAGGTGATATTTGGGTGGGGACCTTGTCAATGTCAGTAGCCATGTTTGGGGGAAGAGAGTGTGGAAAACCACACAGGTGCTTCAAGCTTCTGTCTAGAAATGACCTATGTCACTTACACTCACATTTATTCATCAATGCAAGTCATAACTAATTTTAAGAGGTTGAGAAAATTAAATTCTACCATATGTCTGAAAGGACAGAGAAATAGAGTATCAGTGAACACATCCAATGGATAACACACACACACACACAGACACACGCACACGCCAACATTAATAACCTTTGTGGAATTTATTGAAAATTTGTGGAGACCAAAAGAGGAATTATATCATATTGTATATAGAATTTTGCCAGAAAAATCCTCATCTGAAATTTCTCTTTTTCTACATCCTTTTCTATGGTGGTAATGCTTTGTTTTTCTCTTCTTCTTCCCTCATGCAGCCTGCAGGCTCACTGGCTGTACTCACTTTGTCCCTCAGTTTTTATGTTTGGGACTTAAAATTCCACACTCCTTCATCACAGGAAACAAATTCCATTATCCTTGTTATTTGCACATGCCCTCAAGGTCTTATATACCACCCCAAGAGGCTTTTGAAGCATTTCTTCTGAATAAATATAGTGCTTTCTCTAATAAGAATTCTGGTGGATGCAATTTTCTCCATCTTATTACATTAATAATATATTAGCAAGTCAAATATAGCATTACCATGTAGGTTGTGTTCCAGAAATGAAAGACGGTTTAGCATGGTTTCATTTCATATTTATGAAGATATATATCTTTATATTAATAGATTTAAAGAGACTACCTATGTGATCATCTAGATCTGCTCTGAACATACCCAGAACTGGGTAATTTATAAAGGAAAGAGGCTTAATTGACTTGCAGTTCCTCTGACTTCACAGCTCTGTCCAAAATTGTAGACACTAGTTATATGTGGCTATTTCCATGAAATTTGAATGGTTGAAATTAAGTTATTCAAAAAATGTCATTTCTCATTCCTATTAGCCACTTTTAAGTGCTCAGTAGTCACATGTGACTAGAAGTTATGGTACTGACACAGATAATGGATGCTTCCATCATTGGGGAAAGTTCTATTGGATAGTTTTGCTATAAATCAATGCTGCAGAGTCATTTGATAAAAGTAATAGTCATTCCTGATTAAAAACGTATAAGCTGGGTGTGGTGGCTCATGCCTGTAATTCCCGCACTTTGGGAGGCTGAGGCAGGAGGATCACAAGGTCAGGAGATTGAGACCAGCTTGGCTAACATGGTGAAACCCCATCTCTACTAAAAATACAAAAAATTAGCTATGCGTGGTGGCATGCACCTGTAGTCCCAGCTGCTTGGGTGGCTGAGGCAGGAGAATAGCTTGAACCCAGGAGGTGGAGGTTGCAGTGAGCCAAGATCACACCACTGCACTCTAGCCTGGGTGACAGAGCAAGGCTCCATCTCAAAAAAAACAAAAACAAAACAAAACAAAAAACAAAAAACAAAACAAAAAAACTTATAATAAATTAGGGTTAGAAGGAAACTTTCTTGATATGAGAAACAGTATACATAAAAACCAATGGTAAATATAATAAGTAGTAAAATACAAATGGCATTACATTATATTCAGGACAGAGGATGACCATTACTATCACAACTATGTCCATTAGAATCAGGTTTGGTTTTGATTAAAAACAATTTTATTTCTCTCGCTTTTCAAGAACACTGAAGAAAGACAGTAAAAGGTGGCAAAGTGGGTCTAATCCATTGCCTCTCCGGGGACCCAGATTCATTCTATCACTGCTAGGGTGTGATCTTCATTCTCATATTTCAAGATAACAATTCAAGTTCAGCATATCCTTATTCAAGTCAGAAGGGTGGGGAAAAATAAGAGGACAAAGAACAGAGGAGGCCTAAGTCATTTCTGCTGTTTTGTAAAGAATGCTTGTGGAAGTTATGGCATGATAGTGTTGCTTGCATTAGCCAGTAATTGGTCACATGGCCACACTTTGTTGCAAGGAATGCTGGAACATGTAGCCTTTAATCTGGTTAACCATGTGCTTATCTAAAAACTAGGGTTTTCAGTGAGTAAAGAATGGATACTGGGGAACGGCTAATACTTTCTGCCTTACCACCTTATTTAATATTATTGTGGAAGTCTTAATCAAAACAATAAAATAGAAAAACAAAGAAGTACAAATATTGGAAAGAAACAGAAGCAATTATGTTTCTTTTCAGAAGATATAATTAAATGTTCCAAAATCCGATTGAATTAACTGAAAATCTATTAGAAATGAATAAGATAACTCAGTAAGCTGTGGGAAATAAGATACAAAATTCAAGAGGTTTTCAATGATGTTTTAACCCACGAGAGACTAGAAATATAATGAAAACATATGGAAATAAACATATAATTCCTATGGATAAATTTGGCAAGAAATGACTGTAACTCATGTGATGAAAATGATGACATTTTATTGAAAGGCATAGAAAGAAAACCAAGGTAAATGAAGAATCATGGCAAGTTCCTGGATGGGATGATTTAGTGTTGTAAAGACATCAGTTCTCCCCAAATCTGTAAATTTCATGTAATTCTATTCAAAATGTATTTTTAAGTTGATAAGTTAATGGTGAAATTTATGTTAATGATTGACTGTGTTAGAATAGAAAGAAAACTGAAAATGAACAATGAAGGGTATGTTCTCTAGCAGATGTCAAAACGTACTATAAAACTATGGTAATTAAAAGTGTAACACCAAGGTGGGAGGATCACTTGAGCCCAGGAGTTTGAGACCAGACTAGGCAACATATTGAGACCTTGTCTCAACTTTTTATTAAAAAAAGTGTGATAGCAGCTGAGAGATTGATAAGGGGACAAACTAGAGTCCAGGACAAGGTATATATGGCAGATGAGAGCAAGGTAGTGTGTGGTGGAGTGCACAGATTCTGGAACCACACTGTCAAGGTACAAAGCACTGCTTTGCCACTTAACAGCTTGTGACCCTGGACAAATTATTAAGCCCTCTGTATTTCAAATTTCTCATCTAAAAATTAGGGATAAAGTGGTCCAAACCGTTTACAGTTGCTGTAGGGACAATAAATGTAAAGCATTTAGAACAATGCCTGGCCTGTTGTAAACACCAAAAAAGTTTTAGCTAATGTTAATGCCAGAATTTGATATATAATAAACATGCCATTAAAATCAGTGGAGCATGAAGCTACTATATAATGCATAGTGTTGGGGCAGTTGGCTTGCCATTTGGAGAGAAAGAAATAAAAGAAGAAAATAAAGGAAGAAAGAAGAAAAGAAAGAAAAACAGAAAAAAAAGAAAGGAAGAAATTAGAACTCTGGCTCACATTCATTATAAATTAAATAGTATAGATTAAATACTTAATTATAAAAATCATTATAAAAGTACTGGGAGGGTGAAGAAGAATATAGAAAGTATTCTTTGTGTGTGTAAAGTCTTTTCATATAATATTCCCATTTTTAGCATGATACCAATGCAACAAGCCAGAAAAGAAAACATTGGCAGTTGTTACTTTCAATCAATAAGGACAATGAGATAGCATGAAGGGTAGGGTGGTAGGGATATGAGGCAGTGGTTAGGCAGATGAGAGACGGTGAATCAGAACAAGTTTGTTTAAAAGCAGTAAACATCTTTTGTGTCTTAATTTCTTTTATACACTGTGCCGCATGTATGGTTTAGATTTTCATTTTGAAATGTGGCCCTTTGGTAGCAGAAAATGTCAGTGAACATAATAGCTTTTACTTTTTGATTTTCAGGAATATTTACTTATGCAAATAAGTGTTAAATGATTGCTTTTTCTTTGAACCGTGTATTCGGGAGATGCTTATAGGTTTAAAAATTAGATGATAATGATGGAGAAAACATAGCCATTTAAATCAAATGGCTAAGATAGCAATATTAGAGCACCTTGGCTGTTCCAGGTTCTAAATTGGAAGTGGGTTGTTTTGTGAAAGAGGACAATATTGTTTTTTACATCATAATTGTTTTTATAACACACATTTGTGATGGAAATAACCATTGCAGCTCTCCTTTTTTAGCTTTATAGAAAATGATATACTTAGAAAATTACCTAAATATAAAAAATTATAGCAAAAAGGACACAGTTTGATATTGCATTGACTACATGCTATTCATTACGATGAGAGCTATAAAAATGTAGACTCTACAAGGTATATTTTTATGCAAAAGTTGATATAGCAGATTGAAGATTTATTTGGCAAATAGCTACTGACTTTTAAATATAGAAACATTAAGATTTATTGTGTCAATCTGGCTGCCACCCACATTGTGCAATATTTAAAGCTCTGAATTAAAACTCTATAAGATGAGCAGGTGATGACATACAACATAAAATAATCATTATAGAAAAATCAGACCACTTGAGTTTTTTTTTCCCTCTCAAATGCCCTAGAGTTTAAATCCCACGTGCATTAATGGACTTCTGTTTTCACTTAAAAATGCTCTCTGAGAATTATCAGAACATCAAAGTGACTGTAGCTACCAATAGGTATTTTCCTTAGCTGTGAAATATGAAAAAAGCTGATTTCTTTTTTTGAAGTAAAAGTTGTAAGCAAGACCATTTTGTATATTTGATATCCTCTGGTTTATGAAATGATCCAAACAAGTTCAGTCCCCCCGCCTCAAATGAGCTCTTCATATAATTCATTCCCCGTGAGTTCCAAAGGGAAAGAATTAGGTGTCCTGTGTTGCTAATCAGAACTGCTAATTTATTAATGCATTTCTGAGAGCATCACTTTCCTAAACCCTCGCCCAGACAAATTAGACATTGGTGATGTGGTTGTCTTATTCATCCCTCTCTTTTCTTCTTCCTCTTCCAAATAAATATGAAGTTTTACAGAATGAGTCACATCATGATACACATTATGGCAGTTGTTACTGTTTTTGTGTTGGGAGAAGCTTCCATTTCTGCAGCATATCAAATCTGCTTCTCAGGCTCAACACTCTTGAAGTGGCATCCAGGTATTTATTCAGAGGTTGTGTGCATTGTGGTAATCTCCACTTCTCAAAAAACAACATGAAATGGTGGGGGCAGGGCAATAAATGAGCATGAACTCTTCTAAGTCACATCTCTAAACTTTCTCCAAACAATAACCATCAGAAAGGGCAGTTAACCTCTCATCTTTTTGCCCTAATGAATTTCAGCTTTCTTCAGTGTGGGTGCACTCTGAGGCAGCGTCAGATTCTTCAATATTGCCATTAACTCTGGCCAATCATCTCTCTTTTACCTTCAAGCAATGACCCTTTCCCTTTTGGATTCTGCCTCCTGTCCATACTACCATCTAAATACCTTCTGACTGTCATTCAATCCAGGTCATTCCTTCTCATTTGTTGAGGATGTCAGCATATGGATCACCATCTTCCAAGTCCCGCCATAATCCTAATTGACTTTACTATCACCATGGATGATAAATTATACACTTTACTCTCAAAGGATCTTGACCTTCCTGCATTTCAGCTACCTGCTGGGTCCAATCAATACCACCTCTGAAATGTTTAACTCAGTCTTTGTCCCTAATTCAGACACCCTAAACCCACGGCATTGCTTCTTATCTGCCTTTTCTGTTCTTTTATTCTATCCCCTTAATTCAATTCTTCCCTGCAGTCTTAACAATTCTAGTCTCTTTTATGTAAAAGTAACTTCTTCCCTGATCACAAGTGAGTCTCTAGCTGTCTCCTTGTGTTTTCCATCTGCTTCTCCATCAAATGCCTCACAAGAATTATCTTTATTTTCTGCCTTGACTCATTCTGTGGGAGTCAGGCAACTGATTCCATCAAGTCAATGAGATTGCCCTAGCCATCATCTCCTAACCATTCTCCAATGGACTGTTTTCAGACTTCATTATAGTTCATCTCTCTGCAGCACTTGGCCTATAGTCAACTTTTCTTCTCTGGTTTCTGTGGCACAATTCTGTCAGAATCCTCTCATGATTTCTTTTCAGTCTCCATTGCCAGTTCTTCTTCTTGTTCCCACCCTAAAAAGTAGATAATCTATTCTTCTCTTCTTTTTGTAAGTACTCAGCCTGGACATCTCATCCTCTCCTGTGACTTCTATCTATAGGCTGAAAATCCATGAACTCAAAAGAGGTGAATAAATGAATAATTACTTTTAAAATAACACATCTTGTCTTAAGACTGATTTAAAATGGCTAAGAAGGGTACAAACATCTACTGAGTAGTACAAAATTAGTATGAGGTAAAAGAAAAAAAAAAGTAAGGGTGAAGACATAATATAACCCACGTAGAGTGAAGCTAAATGTGAGTCCTAAATTTGAAAATTCTAAGCTTTTGAGAAGCCAGTGAGAAGAGGATGACATCTCATCATGGTTACACAATCCAATGGTCTAGAAACACAACCATTCTTGCTACTGAGATGAACCAAGGTTTCTCTCAGGGTGGGATGAGGAGGCCTCCACATGATATGGATCACATCCTCCTTGCCATCCTTCCAGAAGATGCCCTCATGAGTTCTCAGGGTCTGTATCTTATAAACATCTTCCATTTAGGAAATAGATATGAATAAGGTTAAATTTAGTTAAAGCAATTCAGCTATAGGCCAATATAACATGGTCTCTGTTCCTACGCAAATGTTTTAGAATATGTTTTTTATTTTACTTAACTTAAGATGTCTTGAAGTGATGATAGCTTTATTGTCTTGCAAGCATTTCTCCCTAAATATTCTTTAAAACAGTTTTTGATACCTCTTGAGGACATTGAGCATGAGACTCTACTCTGTGACAAGTATTTAATCTCATGTACTTATATTTCTAGCTTTATTCTAAATACTTAGTAGTTATCTGTACCTTGATATCCCACAGATATTTCAGTTTCCAAAACTGGATTCATTCTTTCCCTCCAAACTGATTTCTCCTAGTCCTCTGACAGGAAATGACATCATCATGTACTCGGTTATACCAAGAAATCTTGGCGTCATCCTCTGCTTTAGTCATATGTTTTCTTCATTCCTCACACCTAATCAATACCCAAATCCTGATATAGACTCCTTATATCTTGAGTCTGTCCTTGCTTTCTAACTCCACTGTCCCTGTTTTAGTTCATTCCGGACCTTATCATTTCTTGCCTGAAACTACTGTTTCATTGTCTTAACTGGTTTCTTTGGTCAAAGCCTGTCCCTTCCTCCTCTGATCCAGTTGCTATGTGGTTCACCTTTGTATCTCATGTTTACCACAGTGGCCAGCACTTAGGCAAGAAAAGTATTTTTATCAGATGGATTCATGGATGAATAACGACTGTACACGCATGTGGGTCTTATGAGGGGCTTATGAGCTTATAATGCTGCTTTGTAATATTAGAATTATTCCTATCTGCATTCACATGCTGTCAGGATTACAGCAAATAGTTGTGCTGAGTGGTAAGTAACAAAGTGTTACAGAGTGGTAAGTAACAAAGTGTTACAGAGTGGTAAGTAACAAACTTGTTTGCCCACATGAAAGATAAAAAGAAGGCTCTAAATCTGGGAAAGTGTTGTTTCCCAGATTTAGAGCCTTCTTTTTATCTTTCATGTGGGCAAACAAGTGAGGAGAAGAACAGAAAACTCCCCTCTGACATTATTGTTAGAAGAGACTTCAAGAGGCTGGGCGCGGTTGCTCACGCCTGTAATCCCAGCACTTTGGAAGGCCAAGGTGGGAGGATCACCTGAGGTTGAGAGTTCAAGACCAGCCTGGCCAACATAGAGAAACCCTGTCTGTACTAAAAATACAAAAATTAGCCGTGCATGGTGGCGGGTGCCTATAGTCCCAGCTACTCAGGAGGCTGAGGCACGAGAATCACTTGAGCCTGAAAGGTAGAAGTTTCAGTGAGCTAAGATTGTGCCACTGCACTCCAGCCTGGGTGACAGAGTGAGATCCTGTCTCAAAAAACAAAAACAAAACAAAAACTTCAAGAGAGGCCTATAAAGAAGGGGAAGGAGAAGGAGATGAATGAGCAGCCTTAAGCAGCTGTGTGGCAGCCAACAGCCCTGGCGGTGGGAGACAGGAATAGACTCAGAAAAGCAGTCAAGATTGAACTAAAGACCCAGTTGTGGAGATGCTCAGGTGGAGAGAAATTCACCTCTAATGGGGTGGCATTTGTTGGGAGAGGAGGAAGGGAAGGAATTTATATGAATCTTAGGAACATCGTGTGGGAATGTGTGAAGGAAGCTGTAGGCAAAATGGCAAGGTAAGTACAGTATGTGAAACGGTAATTGGTGGAGGGTATAAAGCAGCATTATGAGAGGCTCTTGAAGGGAGTAATTGTGTTAAAGCACTTGACAGCTACAACCCATCATCTGCTAGAAGCAGGGTCGCTGTCGTGTTTACACCAAGCAGAACAGTGCCATGAGTAGGCTAATAGAAGGGTGTCAGAAATGCATGCAAACTGCATTGAGAGGGTAGCCCTGTTTCTCAGTTCCCGTGTGAGAGGAGGGAATGAGTTAGAGTAAATTGTTTCAATAAACATCACTTTATTTATGATGCTGGTCCTGGCATCTCAGAGGTAGCAGTGCACACCCTTCTGTACTGCATCTCACCAAGGGACTGAGCTAGTCAGGAAAATAGATTTCATATTAGGTATTAACTCCTGTTACATACTCAGGCTTTGACTCACACAAGAAGCTCTGTTTTAGGGGAAGTGTACGCTGATTAGCAGAGATTTCTCAGAGCAAAAGCTTTTGCTGAAATCTCTTGAATCATGGAACCATTTCTTTCCAGTTAAAGACATATTGAGCTCTCTCTTTCTTTCCACCACTGGAGAAGAGAAAACAAAAAGAAGTCAATGTTTCTAGCTTATTGAATATCTACTGACAGTAACAATCACATCAAGAGCTAACATGTACCGAACACTCGTATGTTAAGGGCACTGGTCTCAGTGCTTTAATTGTATTATTTTCTTTTATTTATTTAATCCTTGAAATAACTCCATAAGGTGGATATAATTCACCATTACCAGGGCATGTCTCCTTCCAAGGCAGTGGAAAATCTTATATATCAACTCAGGGAAGATGGGAGTTGAGCAGGCCACACTGATTTTGTAGCTCTTTGGAGATCTAGGGAAGAGTGCATTACTTAGAGCCTTGGTGTGCCCATCTGTAAATTGCAGATATAATAGCTGTCTTGAGGAGTTATCGTGAGAATTAGAGATCATATTATATAAAGGGTCTAACACAGGGGCCAACCCAGAGAAAGTACCCAATGAAAGGGAACTAATGTCATATACTTTCTGACTAAACTCTTTACTATGCTCATATCTTAAAGTCAGAATAAAATTAATCATCACTTTTCCTTTTCAACACCCTACTTTAAAAAAAAATCTGTAGAAAAGGGAGTTCTGAAGCAGATCATCAGAGCAGCTCATAATGAAAATGAGCTGATGGAGTTCTTTCCTCTGGCTAATATATTTAAGCCAGTTCTGTTAAATAATATCCAAATTTCTAGCCCAAAGAGTTAATATTATAAACAGCTTCTCAGTTTTCCACAAGTCCATATCTGAATGTCCAGTGGAGACTGAATTAGAAAGAAACGTTCCAGGAATCTGGACTAAACCAGGTTATTTTAAGTTAACATTTGACCTTCAAAGGGGCAGGGCAAACCACAAGTAAAAGAGATCAAGCCACAGGTGGTCCTGATGACATGTTTCCCTAAGTAGACTTGAGTAATCTTAGTAGAATGAAGTGATGTAGGCTAGTTTTTTAAATCACTTCAGATGGTCAAAGGTTATTTGAGTGCTTTTAGCAAAACAAGCGTCAGAAGTGAGAAACACTGACATATGGTGGAAATGGTTCATGAAAAAGCTAATAACACTACTAATTTCTGTCATTAGCATCCTGGGGAAGCTACAGAATTATTCAAGACTTGGTCTTAATTATCTTCTAATGAAGATTTGATTTAATTTGCTATTTGTAATCTCTCATTCTTATTTTTCTTTCCATACCTTTGCCTTGTTTTTAAATTTCAGAGTGTTAAAATATTCCATGCTTAATGTTCTCAGTTCAGCAGCTGAGCTCTTCAGAGGAAGTCCTATATCAATCTTACAAGTACTGTAACTACTTATGAGAGGATCCGCGTTACTGTGGCTAGTTATATTTTTATGTGCTACCTCTACTCATGGAAAGGAATGAGGAAGGGGTTCAGAGAGAAGCAATGTGGATTCCAGTTCTTTAACTCTGTCCAAATACTGCTCTCTCAGTTTGCTTTAGCTTTGTTAAAAAATAACTTTTAGGCTTTTTTTTTTGTATTTATTAAATTAAAATTTTCTTTCTTTTTTCTTTTTTTATTTCAAGACAGAGTGGTGCTCTGCTGCCCAGGCTGGAGTGCAGTGGTGTGATCTCGGCTCACTGCAACCTCCACCTCTTGGGTTCCAGTGATTCTCCAACCTCAGCCTCCTGAGTAGCTGGGATTACAGGCATGCGCCACCATGCCTGGCTAATTTTTTTGTATATTCATTACAGATGGGGTTTCACCATGTTGGCCAGGCTGGTCTTGAACTCCTGGCCTCAAGTAATCCACCCAACTTGACCTCCCAAAGTGTTGGGATTACAGGTGTGAGCCACTGCACCTGGCCTAACATTTTCTTTATATAAAAGGACTACATTCACATTGTTCAGAGAGTCAAACAATTCTATGAGAGTCATTAAGATAAACGCCAACCACTAATGCCTCCCACATTGCTCATTACCCAGAGGTAAGCACTTTTGTTTATTTTTAGATATTTTCATTGATGCTTGATATCTGGACATCTTTAAATAATTTTAATGTATAGCTATTTCTTACTTTTTCAGTTTTAGCCCTTATTTCCTGCTTTCCCACAATGAAAGGTAAAGGTTTAGCTCGTTCACTCACCTCCCTGTCCACCCCAAATGCATGCACGTACTTCCTATCCATCCGTTCTCTCATCCTTTCAATATAGCTTTATGATATTTAAACATTTGTTTGGATCTATATTTAGCATTTAAATAAGTATCCCTATACAAATGCTGGTTACACTTGAGTAATGTGTTATACTCTATGATTATTTTTCTTTACTTGGTGATATGGTTTGACTGTGTCTGCACCCAAATCTCATCCTGAATTGTAGCTCCCATAATCCCTACATGTCATGGGAGGGACCCGGTGGGAGGTAATTGAATAATAGGGGTGAGTTTTCCCATGCTGTTCTCATGAAAGTGAATAAATCTCATGATATCTGATGGTTTTTTTAAAGGGCCGTTCCCATGCACACACTCTCTTGCCTGCTGTCGTTAAGACATGCCTTTGCTCCTCCTTCACCTTCTGCCATGATTGTGAGGCCTCCTCAGCCATGTGAGATTGTGAGTCCATTAAACATCTTTTCTTTACAAGTTACCCCATCCCAGGTGTTTCTTCATAGCAGTATGAAAATAGACTAAGACACTTGGCAATACTTTGTTTTTTGGGGATTAACAATGATCTTCCTTGATGATAATTCTTTTTATGTATTTACTACAAATTCAACCCCAACCATCCCCCCACACCCATTGTCTAAACCTTTTATTAACACAAGAAATATTCTATCAGTTTCATCTTTTGGAGATAACTTTCCTGAAAAGCTCTAATTAACTCAAGTTTACATGGCAACTTTCAAGACCTGCTGCAGAACTATCCCCTAGGTTCTCATCCTGGGAGTTTCTTCTCTTTCTTTCTTGTGTTAGAATCTTTGTTTCTTCAGTTCTTAGTCTTTCTCTTCATTTACTTCCCCATTTTAGTGAATCACATTCTTCAGGAGCCTCTGGAGAATGAAAGATAGGAAGTAAATTTTTTGATACTTATATACCTTTAAATGTATTTATCCCATCTTCACATTTAATTGATAGTTTTGCTGGACATGAAATTCTAAGTGGCAAATCATTTTCCCTCACAAGTTTAAAGTCATTGGTTTGTTGCTAATTCATAGCTTCATCTGTTGTTGATGAGAAACCAAAACGCCATCATTATTTTGGATTGTGGTAAAACCTATTCTTTCTGGAATTTTTTTTGTATCTGCTCTTCCTTCTAATGTCCTGAAGTCTTACAGTAATGTGCTGTAATGTGGGACTATTTTCATCCATTGTGCTCGGCATTCACTCTGGAAACCTGTCTTCAGTTATGTTCACATTTTTCAAACTTGGTTTTAATTTTATCCCTCAACATGATCTTTTAAAATATGCCTATTACATTGCAATTGGATTTCCTAAGTTAATCGTCTGATTTTCCTTTTTTTGTTCTACTACTTACTACTTCTGTCCTTTTCCTACTTTCTAGGGGCTTCTTTATTATTTCTTCTCTCTCTCTCTCTCTCTCTCTCTCTCTCTCTGTGTGTGTGTGTGTGTGTGTGTGTGTGTGTGTGTTTTGAGACAGCATCTTGCTGTTTGCTGTGTCACCCAGGCTGGAGTGCAGTGATGCCAACATGGCTCACTACAGCCTTGACTTCTTGGACTCAAGTGATCCTCCTGCCTTAGCTTCCTGAGTAGCTGGGACCACAGTAGTGCACAACCTTGCCTGGGTAATTTTTTATTTTTTATTTTTTTAAGAGAGAGGGTCTTGACATATTGCTTAGGCTGGTCTCAAACTTCCGGGCTCAAGCAATCCTCCTGCCTGGGCCTCCCAAAGTGTTGGGATTACAAGCTTGAGCTGCTGTGTCTGGCAATTATTTCTTTTAGCCTTTCTGTTATTTTAAATTTCTACAATCATCTTTTAAATTTTTAAACATCAATTTTATACAGGTATGATTTATACAAACAAAACACACTTATTTAAGGATACAGCTTAATAAAGTTTGACTATGTATACTCAATCAATACATGGACATTTCAATTATACCAGAATGTTTCCTCATGTTCCTTTGCAGGGTTTTATTGTACATCTTTTTATCCTTTTACTTTTAACCTATTTATTTTTATATTTAAAGTGGCTCCTTGTACATAGTATATAGTTGTGTTTTTATTCTTTATACAGACTGACAACCTCTGCCTTTCAATTGGCATGTTTAGATCATTTCATTTAATGTAATTATTTATCTGGTTGCATTTAAATAGACCATCCATTATGCCATTGGTTTTCTATTTGTCCGTCTAATAATTGTTCATTTTTCCTATTTTCCTACTTTATTTTGGATTAATTGAATTTTTTTTAGTGTTCAATTTTGTTTTTACTCTTGGCTTATTCACTATAATTCTACTACCATCTTTTAATTTCTTTCAAGAGATTGTTTTGATTTCAGAGTATTCTTTTGTATGCCATCCTATTCTTGTCTCATAGGTACATTTTTCTATTAAAAATATTAATACATTTTTGAAGTTTTCTTTCCATTGCACAGTCTTTCCAAGTTTCTTTCCTCTGTCTATTTTGTCTTTCTTAAAAAATTTTTGTAAACACTCATGGTGTACAACATGATGTTTTGAAATATGTGCACATTGTGGAATGGCTAAATCAAGCTAATCAGTATATGCATTACCTCAAAAAAGTATCAGCTATTTGTGGCAAAAATATATAAAATCTACTTTTTAAGCAATTTTCAAGCATACATTATTATTAACTATAGTCACCATCATACCATAGATCTCTTGAACTTATTCCTCCTGTCTAATTCAAATTTTATATCCTTTAACCTACATCTCCTCTTTTCCCCTCTTGTTACTTCCTACCTCTTCCATGAGTTTGACTTCTATAGATTTCATGTATAAGTAAGATTATGCAGTATTTGTCTTTCTGCGCCTGGCTTATTTAACTGAACCTAAGGTCCTCCAGTTTCATTCATGTTGTTACAAATAAGATTTTCTTTTTTTAAGGCTGAATAGTATTCCACTGTGTATATACAGTTGGTTCTCTATATCCACAAGTTCTGCATCTGCAAATTCAACCAACTTTGGAATAAAAAGGTTTTAAAAAACTTCAACAATAGAAAACAAAAATAAAAAAGATACTATATAACAACTATTTACATAGCATTTACATTGTATTAGGTATTATAGGTAATCTAGAGAGTTTTTTTTTTTTTTTTTTTTTTTTTGAGGTGGAGTCTAGCTCTGTCACCTAGGCTGGAGTACAGTGGCGTGATCTCGACTCACTGTAAGCTCTGCCTCCTGGGTTCACACCATTCTCCTGCCTCAGCCTCCTGAGTAGCTGAGATGACAGGCATGAGCCACCATGCCCTGCCTAGAGATGATGTTCAAGTATATAGAAGGTTATATGTAGGTTATATGCAAATACCATGCTATTTTATATAAGGAACTTGATAATCTGAGGATTTGATATCCTTGAGGTATTTGAAAGACAATTATATATTATATTTTCTTTATTAATTTATCTACTGATAGACACTGAGTTTGATTCTGTTTCTTGAGTATCATGAATAACACTGCAATGAACACAGGAGTACAGATATCTCTTCAATATCCTGATTTCATTTCATTTTGATATATACCCAAGAGTAGAATTGCTGGATCATATGATAGTTCTATTTTTAAATCTTGGTCTTTCATGTAAGAGACTTTCCTCAGTGTTTCATGGCATACCATGAAGGATTCCAGTTTGGATATTGACCTATCAACCAAATTGAATCCTTTCTCTTTTGGAGTTGATAAGGTAAGGCACACAGCAGGAGAACAATTAGGCAGCAGTAGGACAACCACATTGAAGAGAGGCTGGGAGAAAGGGAAGCTGAGTCACAAGAATGAGTCAACAGCTCATGACTATTTCAGGGGATGACAAACAGATGCTATGGGGTCTCTGGGACTGTGGATGTCTATTGTTTTCTGAATGGGGATGAATAACTTACCAGGTCCATGAAGGCAAACTGAGTGACTACTGACATAAGTTTCTGGGTTTTCCATTTCCTTGTACATCCTTACAACCATTTCCTACTACACGATTAAACTGATAGTGCTTGTGTCTTGTAGCCTAAGGGATTGTATTAGGACTGTGTGTATCCTGAAGGAACCCCTTTATGGTTCTCTAGAGAGACAGAACTAGTAGGATAGATATATATGTATAAAGGGGAGTTTATTACATATTAACTCACATCATCACAAGGTCCCACAATAGGCCGTTTGCAAGCTGACGAGCAAGGAGAGCCAGTTCCAGTCCCAAAACTGAAGAACTTGGAGTCTGATGTTTAAGGGCAGGAAGCATCCAGTATGGGAGATAGATGTAGGCTGGGAGGATAGGCCAGTCTAGTCTTTTCACATTTTTCTGCCTGCTTTATATTCTAGCTGTGCTGGCAGCTGATTAAATGGTGCCCACCCAGATTAAGAGTGGGTCTGCCTTTCCTAGCCCATTGACTCAAATGTTGATCTTCTTTGGCAACACCCTCACAGACACACCAGGATCAATACTTTGTATCCTTCAATCCAGTCAAGTTGACACTCAGTATTAACCATCACAAAGGCCTTAGCACACAGAAATGATACAAAGTTGAATTAGAAGAAAGAATTAGTATAAAGGTTAAAATCTGCAGGCTATAGATTTTTGGCTAACAGTTTCACAAAATTCCCATTTTCTCTGGGTGCCTGTAAGGCATACAGACACTAAGAGTGCGTACTCTGTGATGAGTTCTCTGTGGATTTGAATCCTGGTCGTGTGGCCTGAGCTTCTCTGAGCTGTATTTCCTCATCTACAGGGATAATAATCAAAGACAGTCCCAGAATTTCTTTTTAGAAGAGGCTTGTGCTAGCAATCTGGCTGAAAGGAGAGCTTTACACTGAGCTTGCATAGCACTTTTCAAAAATGTCAATTATCCATATCAAAGAGTCAGAAATGGGTAATGGTGATTGTTGGTGTGTGTTATGTGTATGTTAAAGACACCCATTGGTACCATCATTCATAATAATAACACTGGTTTCTTACGAAGGCTGAATTAAATCATATATTTAAAAAGTTTAATATAATGACTGGCAATAAAATTATCCTATACATTATTAATGATAATATTAAATTGTTATAATAGTTTTATTATCAAGCAAATGAATGAAGGAGTTATGACTAGGAAGAACAAGAATGCTTGAAATAAGAGGCAGAAGCACGTTCTGGTGTTTCTACATTGGTTATTACCAACAGACTTAATAAACATCTAGTACAAATCTAGAATTGAATGAGTATTGGTCTGTTTGCTGTACTAAATCCTGTCTCTTCAACTCTCCGGAGAACTCCTCCTCTGTGGTCACTGCCTGTGTTGAAACTATCTGCTCACTGGATCTTTGCTCTATTACTGTGTCATGCCCTCTTACAACTGCATTTCTAAGGGACTATCTTTATAGTGTATGCAACGATTTGCTCCCCAAAGAGGCTGCTTCTGATTTTCATATTTTTGTGCTGACAGCCAATTCAGTTTCAGCTCCTGATGGCCAGGCATCCTATTATTTTTCCTGGACAGTTTCTTGCATCAAGTCTTTATTTACTTTGCAAATCTCATATACCTATAGGATAGGGCTGAGACAAGGCACACAGAAACAACCCCTAATGTAGATACAAAGGGTATAGTAAAATTATACTGTTAATCAAATCTTATAAAATGTATTTCTCTTAGTTTTGCTCATTCAAAACTTCCCATGAATTTTCATCTAACTTGAGACATAGTTTTAGGAAGCCATTGTTGCTGAGGCTTGAAGAATTAATGCTCTTTGAGGCAGAACTGGGGCATCTATTTGCCTGCTCCAACTGTTTAAGATAACTCAGCATTCCCATGCACATACATATAGAACTAAATTTGCTTTGATGATATCTCTTTTTTCATCACTGTCATGCTTACTTCTACTTACATTACCTACTGTTTTTTCATGCTAGATTTGGTATTGCTTTGGTTTGGCTTTTCTGAATAGGATTCAGCTTGATTTGTCCCTTTATCTCCATGCGGCCCTTAAATGCAACTCCATTGTCCACAGCTTTGACTTGTGGTCCTTAGGAGGGACCTCTGCCTTTGACCCTTCAGTGATCCATCCATCTTTCCTTGGTCCTGGGTTGGAAGTTGGGGAGTTGGATATTCTCCAGCTTTTAAGGACTTGGGCTATCATCAGGATGGCCAGCTTGCAACATTTATTTCTATTAACATTTAGGAAAGATGACTTTCACATAAACAACACATTCCCACTGGTGTAGCTGGATTTTGTAAAACTCCTACCACACTAGAAATATCTTTAGTCTTTTTCTCTAACTCAAGAATGCAACTAGAAATGTTAGCAAGAATAGCATTATTAGTAGAATATCTTTAAATTGACTGTGATTTATAAACATCATTACTTTATAATGCAAAATAATACTTCAGATGTATTTCAAAATTGGATAAGATACCTTCGTTATTTTTTAGCCTTTTTATTTTTAAAGCAATGGAATTCTTTTTATCAGGGGCCTTTAACTAAGAAGCCCAACATATTTAAAAAAATTGAGAGAATTTCACTGATTGGATTAGAATGGGGCCCAGAACTTGATCCTTTCAGTGTTCTATGGACCCTAAAGCCCCTCAATAAAATCCTTAGGGCTTTGCACAGCACAGTTTGAAAACTCGGTGGCCTTGCTTACATCGTAAATAACAAGCAATGATTCCGTGGAGATGGAACCACTGAACTGTGACAGCATAGTACCATTTGGAATATTGGAACTGAACTTTAGTGCACTGCCCTATTCCATCATTACCATGTTTCTCCAGGCCATTTGGTAATTTTCAGACTCTTCTTGTGACTCATGAAAATGACCTAGGAGACAAGGATGCCTGGCCTCCTGCTCTCTTCTAGACTGTCAATGTCATCTCATCTTCATCCAACTCACCCTCTTCTGCCTGGCTCTTGTCTTCCTGAGCGCCATCTATCCACTTTGCCGTGCCCTCTGGAACCCTCTTTCATTGTCAATATACTCCATTATCTACTCCACACCAAGTTTTGCTCCTTTCTGTATGTTTTCTTATCTTGGTTAAGGACAACACCATCCTCCCCCTGCTCTCTGTCATCATCCCTGATTACTCCCTCTCAAGTACCCTCCACTTCAAATTAGTCACCAATTCCTATGAATTCTAGTTCAGAAGTGTCTTGCAAATCTGACATCATCATCTCTCCTCTAGGCTGTTAAAATAACTCCTTGAACACACACCTTTGAATATAGTCTGTACTTTAAAAGTTTTCTGAATGCAGTGCCTATTAGTTTTAATCTTTCTCAAATGTCTGTGCCATCATTCTTGACTTCATCCCTGCTTGTTTATATTCTTCCTGGCTTTAAGCTCATATTTGGATAAAGATATTTAAGATGCTTTTCTACGCAATGTTTATAGTGGGCTGTCTTTTGAAAGACTAATAGTTATAGCCTTGAGGTAAGATTTTCATATATATATAAGTATATAGCAAATTTCAGCAATTTTACTTACATTTATTTTCTAGAGAAGAAGTTCTCTTTTTTTTTTTTTTTTTTTTTTTTTGAGACAGAGTCTCGCTCTGTCGCCCAGGCTGGAGTGCAGTGGCCGGATCTCAGCTCACTGCAAGCTCCGCCTCCTGGGTTTACGCCATCCAACCTTGGTTTTGTTTTGATCAGGTATTTTGGAGATCACAGCGAGAAGAAGTAAAATAATAGCATGCTTGGAAGCATGCATGACTCAGAGTCATTTTTACATTGCAGTTGGTCAAAAATCTGAGTTTTCTCAAGGGAGGGTGCCATGTTTGATAACATCAACTGATGTGTATAACTTAAATCTCCCAGTGTCTCAGTTTCCTCGCCTGTAAAGTGGATAGCTTAAAGTAATGCAGGTCAATGATACCCAGATTATAGGAAGGCAAAGTTAATTGTATATTAATGCAGAATTCCTAGCACAGGGTGTTACTCAATATGAACTTTCAATGACTAGGAGGCATTACAATCAATCCAGAGAAGAGACGTCAGGACACTTTACAGCTTGTAGGCCTTACCTGACCCACAGATGTATTAAGTTTTGATTGTGCTGTGTTTTTGATTCTTTTAAAGTGAATTGGTTACCAACATTAACAAAGTGGGGGAATATTATATAAAATACATAGTTTAGTTTTCTTTTGAAACACTTGAAGATGTGGTAATACTAATCGATAGTGGTCAAGAACTCTATAAAGTTAGTCCTAGTCGCTGCTCTATCTATTGCTTTATGTCAAGGGTGCATTATTCTTTCCCTACCAGTCAGCTTCCACCTCCTGGTCTGAATAATTTTGGTGGACCTGTCCTGTTATTTTAGGGATTAATAAATTGGATTTAAATTACATCGACTTTTGCGAATGATAGTACTATCTCTTCAAAGAGCAAGCATGAGTCATGCTTTTCTGATGGCCTTTCTGATGTCGTTTAGAGAGTTACAAAGCTGTTCATGCTCGGTAAGCACCTCCTATTTGAAAAACTGTGGTAGGCGTGAGTGTTTCCTTGAGAAACACCCTGTTGTTTCTCTCAGGGATTTTGTTATCTAGTAAGAAGGAAAAGACAAGGACATGTGTAATCATACATCAGGGAATAATGTGGTTATGTCCAATAATAGAAGTACAGGGAGCTCTTGTGCCATAGAGAGAATAAAGGTGTATTTGGATGAAATCTGGGAAAGAACAGTGCAGTCTTCATGAAAGGGTTCATTCATTCAGCAAATGCATTAGGGACATTACATAGAGGAATAAGTGGTATGTGTTGGGCATACAGAACCTGCTAGACAGGGAGTCTAATGGGGAAGAGAGGAGCAAGTGAGACCAGCAAAGTATTATAGAGAAACACTACAAGGGGAATGGGTAACAAATAGTTAATAGTGCAGTGATTGATTCTACCTGAAGTTAGAGACATGGGGAAATTTATCTTGGGGGACTCCAAAGAGGATATAACTCTCACATTTGGAATTTAAATGGTGAGCAAGCACTCAGGTAATGAAGAGCAGATAAGAGTGAGTTTTAGGTAAATTAAACCAAAGAAAGTAAGATATGTTAATTGGATTTTAAAGAGAAGATAGGGTTATAATAGTTATAAATGGAAATTTGGTGTATTAGGTAGAGAGAAGAGCCGTAATTAAGGCGTGTGGTTTAAGGCATATTCAAGATTGATCAATAACTTGCTTTGACCCCATCAGAGTGTAGTGAGAGTTTAGAGTAGAAAGCAAGATGGGTTTTAGATTATGGCAGGCCGTGGGAGTCAAAGCAAAAAGTTCAACTTTAGGAAATAGAGTGTGCCAGAATGTTCTTGAATGTAGAAAGACAGGCCCAAGGCTAAACTGTAAGAGAAGAATTCTGGTGACAAATGTGGGGGGTGGATCATTGTGAGGGGAGACTGCTCTGTGTATGGGAAGGGGAGGTCAGATTAATCAGACTTGAGACTGCTGTCTCTTAATGATTATTGAAGACTTTGGGTGGGGAATGCCCAGATGCTGCCATAACCTTATCTTTTGTTTTAAAATGAAAGTACTATGTAGACAGAGAGGAGAATAAAAATATGTAAAAAGAGAGGAACACTACACAAATAAATGTTGTACTGGGCACTGTATTGTTTGATATTTCCAGGAGACTGCTGTTGCTGAAAAGCCTTGTTTATTGTGAGGAGGAGGGGAGAAACTGGGGTGAGAAACGTTGCTACCTGTTGCAGCAGCTACCTGATCACCCAAGAGATTTGCATAATTTCTTCTTCCCACTATATCCCATTCCTGCAGCCAATATCTGTAACAAAAGGGAAGTTATTAGAGGAGAAAATTTAACAAAAGTATTAGCTAGGCATTTGTTTGCACTATATGTACTCAACATTTGATGGATTCTGACTCATTCAATCTCCACAACAACACTGTGTGGTAGATTATTTATTTCATTTTACAGTTGAAATAACCAGAACTTTGAGAGGGGAAGTGACACAAGCAAGGTCATGTAATGAGTAAGTGGCAGGGCCAAGATCTGAACCCAGAAATATCCAGATTCAAAGACTCTTACTTCTCCAACAAATCCATCCCATTATTTTGCATGTTTGTATTATTTTAGAAAATGCTCTTATAAAATATTATTGCTGATATATGTCTCCCAAGTTGATATCACACATCTCAAATTTGTACATTAAGGAAAGAAAGAGATTAAGGAAATTCAGATAAACAGAATACATTCCTTTCCAATTTTGTTCATGCAAGTTTAACTTTTACATACTGAAAAGCCTACTATTACAAAATTAGGCAACCACAAATGTAAATGTTATTTTGTTTTTTTCTTATACTTATTAGACTGATTGGAAGAGTTGATCTCACCTAAGATTAGAAAATGGTTTTGTACATCAACTCTCACAGGAACATAAAAATTTAAACTGATAAATTTATGTGCCACTGTGAATTCTTTATGACTGAGTTGTCAATTGTTTTCATTCAGGCAATAAGCCAATGTTTATGAAGTAGCTACAATGGGCAGAGCGCTTTGCCAGGATCTGTGGAAAGTTTCAAAAGATGCAGCTGTAGACATGATTTTCATCACAAGAGAGTTATGATCTAATAAAGATGGACAAAATATATAAAATAGGGGAGAAATGAGCACATATATAACTATATCTCTATGACATGAGATCACGTATGCATTACTATAAAACAATGATGACTGTAACAGTGATAGATGTATGTCTAGAGATTACAAAAATGGTCAAAATAAAGCAGGAATGCTTCTCATAGACTGAATATGACAAAGTAGTCAATTCTGAGAAAAATTTGGAAGAAATTTTATAAAATTAGAAACCAAAGAAGTCTGTAGAATTCAAATACTTTTTAGACTTTTAATCTTTCCAAGTTGTACAGTCTGTGACTAATAAGTGATATAAAATAGAAAAACTTAAATTCAAACCAATTTAGCATGCAATGTTTTACATTCTCCGTAGAGTTTATAAACTTCATTCTTTTTCAAAGTTGCTCAAAGTTAAATAAAAGATAACTGGAAGGCTAGTGGGTACAAATGAAACAGTACACAGAGTCGTCGAAACAAATATATATGACATTATGATAAAAGTTGCTCATATTAATTCATGATAACATTAATTATTTTGGATTTAACAGTAAAATAAGGTATCATACTGATGTTATGATTCAGTGAAAAATCCATTGAAGTAGCCACTATTCTCTGGGTCTTCCAGTTTTGAATATAACTGTGAATAATTATTGATTAATAATTAATAGTCATATTCACAATGGTTTAATCTGTATTAGTGATAGCCTATGGTTCACATTAGTCATGGAAGGTGGCAACTTTGGAATTAGGGGTTTGAATTCTGCCATTCTACTCTGTGTATAACCAGAGAAATAATACTTTATGCTCCTTGAGGAAAAGTATAAGACAATGGCTCAAGAGCTGGATGAAAGCAGAAGGAATTATGGTTTTATTTCTAACTTAGAACAGGATTAGCTCCTACTTTGGACAAATGTTGTATACAGTAGTCCCTCCTTAACTGCAGGGGATATGTTCCAAGATGCCCAGTGGATGCCTGAAATTGTGGATAGTAGTGAACCAGATTGCTGTCAATTGGAACAAATTTCTGTTTATGTCTTCTAATTATAGATTTAATGCCTTTTCTATTTTGCCTAAGCACTTATGCATTGTGGCTGTAATTTTTGCAGTTTGAGGTAGGACAGCAAAACTAGCCTGAATTTCTTTTTCCTTCTTCACAGTTTCACAAATAGATTTGTTCTTACCATAGATCTCAGCAACCTCAGTGTATGATTTTTTTCTTTCCTTATTAAGTCAATGGCTTTCACCTTTTCACTTAAAGGAAGCACTTTGCAGCTTCTCTTTGCATATCCGAATTGCCAATATCACTATCTTGTGCTTTGGGGCCATTATGAAGTCAAATAAAGATTATTTGAACACAAGCAGTGCCATACCACAACAGTTAACCTAATAACTGAGGCTCAGTGACTAACAGTCTGGTTGATTAGGCAACAGGGATATGCTGGACAAAGGCATGATTCACGTCCCTACATGAGACAGAGCAGGACGGCCTGAGATTTCATAATACTACTCAGAATAGCACACAATTTTAAACTCATGAATTTTCTTTCTAGAATTTTCTATGTAATATTTTTGTACTGCAGTTGACTGTGGGTAACTGAGACTGGAAAAAGTGAAACCACAGGTAAGGAGGGACTACTACATCTTTGAGCACTGATTTCTTTTTCATTTGTCCTTTCATTCATTCAACATTTTTTTTTAGGAGGGTCTACAATGTGCTAGGTACTGTTATAAAGTGCATCAAAACGAAACTAGTCTTTGCCTTATTAGAACTTATAAAATGGAGGGGAAAGAAGTAACTACAGATAAAGATGAAATTTCATATTGTAAGAGATCTTTGAAAAAAAAAAGTAGGATGCTATGAGAGAGAAGCAGGGGCTGGCAGTGAACCAGTTTTAGGTTGTCTGGTTAGGAAAGTCTCCCTGAGGTAGTGACATTTGAGCAGGGACTTGAGATGCCAATTTCAAGAGAAGAAAACAAGAAGGCCATGCAAGGCCCAGGAAACAATACTTATAGAGATCCTAGTGAAAGGATGTGGTAAGTATTAATATGAGGAACCTAGAGGAGGCTGATATGAGTGTAGCTTTGTCAATAAAGAGGAGAGTGGTCATGGGTTAGAATAAGTTTTGAGAAGCTAGATCAGCACAGGGCTTCTTACACCTTAGTCATGTTAAAGCCGTTGGATTTTTATTGTAAGGACAGGGGACGCCATTGAGTTTTAGTTGAGGAGGGACAAGAGCCTTAAGGCTGTTGTATGGAGGGTGGATTGAAGGGAGACAAAAGGAATCAGGGAGAACAATGAAGAGAAAGAACCTTAATACATTGCCTAGTTGATTGATGATGGTAGTGGACTTTCCTACAGGGATGACAGTCTAAATGAACAGAAGGGGGAAAACCCTGGATGTATTATGGAAGCAGAATGAACAAAACTCATTAATAAATCAAGTGTGGGATGAAGGAGAGGTGTAAAAAAATGACAGGAGTTATTTATAAAAATTATATTCTGGCTTAGAATAATATACTAAACATCAAGGGCATTGCTACCAATATTATAAAGGTAATAACTTTTTAATTAGACTTCATTTTTTGAGTAGTTTTAGTTTCACAGCGATATTGGGTGCAAGATACAGATTCCCCTATACTCTCTGCCCTCACACATATGTAGCCTGCCCCCATATTAACCTCTGCCACCAGAGTGGGACCTGTGTTATAATTGATAAACCTGCATGATGCATCATTTCATCCAGAGTCCATAGTTTACATGGTCCACAGTTTACATGGTTCACTCTTGGTGTTATACATTCTATAGTTTCAGACCAATTTATATTGACATATACTCACTACTATAATATCATACACAGTAGTTTCATTGTCCTCAAAATTTTCTGTGTTCTGCCCACTTATTCTTTTCCTACTGCTACCCACTGTAAACCACTGCTCTTTTTACTGTCTTCGTAGTTTTGCCTTTCCCAGAATATAATTTAATTAGAAGTATACTGTATGTAACCTTTTCAGAGTGGTTTCTTTTACTTAGTAATATGCATTTAAGTTTCCTTCATGTCTTTTCATGGCTTGATAGCTAACTGCTTTTGGCACTGAATAATATTCCATTGTCTGGACAAATTACAGTTTATCTAACGATTCACCTACTTAAGGATGCCTCAGTTGTTTCTAAGTTTTGGCAATTACAAATAAAGCTGTTATAAACATCCATGTGTAGGTATTTGTAGGGACATGGTTTCAGTTTCTTTGGGTAAATACCAAGGAATGTGATTACTGGATCATATGGCAAGAGTATATTTAGCTTTGTAAGAAACCACCAAACTGTCTTCCAAAGTGTCTGTGCTATTTGCATTCTCACCAGCAGTGAATGAAAGTTCCTGTTTCTCCATATTCTTGCCAGCATTTGGTGGTGTTAAGGTTTTGGATTTTAGCCATTGTAATAGCTATGTAGTAATTGTAAATAAAACAACTGCTTGTTTGTTGTTTGTTGTAATCGTAAAATAAAAACAACTGATTGTTTTTTTATTTGCATTTCCCAACATCAAGAAAATTCAGATAATGAATTCATTTCTTTTTCCACTTGGAAGAAACATCTTGAAAAAATTTGAATGTTAAACAATACATGCTACTAAATTGTAAGAGAAACCATGAATTTAGATATAAACCTTTAATCCAGAAGTAGCAAACACTGAAAGAATTTGATACCTAAATTACAATTTTATACCAAGAAAATCAGCCAAAGGGACTAAAAGTATAAATAAATTGGCCTAAGAATCTTTTTAAGGGAACATCCTGCTCTTTCCTTGAAGAAAAATTACAAGTCTTAAAGGCACTTCGGTTTGGAAACACTATAATATTTGAGGTTAATCCCACTTCCAGAAAAAAGTCCCTATGGGGATAAGGCAACAGTGTGGGTTATTAGAGAGAATTCAGGGATGAACAAAGAGATGGTTATTCTGACTCAGAAAGGACTTGGTCATATATTCGGTTCTTGAAACATCAGTCATCCTTGCTGTGCAAATCAGTGAGAGCTAGAACTATCTCTTGTGTTAGAGAGAGGATCTTAGTAAAAACACCCACATGGGGCATTATCTTTGTCATAGGGAGAGACAGAATTCTAATAAATGGTGTTTGAAGTAGATGGACCCGTGGCGACATGGCAACCTCCTTTGGTGCCCTAGGACCGTCGGTAAGTGAAGGCCCAGAAGGCAACCTAAAGTGGGAAAGCAAAAAGCAAAAAAAGCTCAGATTTCTTAATTTTAACTATTGCCTGATAAATATAGTTCAGTGAAATGGAATGAGCATCAACAAATGCTCCAGGGGCAGCACAGAATTTCAGAGATTTCAGTAAGCTCGTGGAAGCTGACAAAATCTACAAGCTTATTGTAGGAGGGTCTGACACTCAGATGTAGATCCTTGGAGTCATGTAGATAAGGGCCTTCCTCAAGCAGGACCAGGGGCTGGGAAGGATTGGTGTACAGTAGTCATTGTAGAGAAAGAGTAATGAGGTCTGGGGAGCAGGAGGGAGCCTGGGAACTTAGACCTGAACTCACTGACAACCAGGTGTGCAGAGGGCTTGAGCATCCCACAAGATTAGTTGATGGTATCAAAAATGTGACTCAGCTCACAATAAATTACCACTTCACACCCACTAGGATGGCTAGAATAAAAAAAACAGTAAGTGTTTTCAAGAATGTTGAAACATTGAAACCCTCTTAGATCTCTGGTGGGAATGCAAAATAATACAGCCACTTTGGAAAACAGGCTGGCAGTTCCTCAAATGGTTAAACATAGTTACCATATGATCCAGCATTTCCACTCTTAGGTATATAACAAAGAGAAATGAAAACATATGTCTGCATAAAATCTTATACTCAAATATTTATAGCAGCATATTCATAATGGTCCAAAAGTCTATCAACTGATGAATGGAGAAATAAAATGTGGCATATCAATACAATGAAACATTATTTGGTGATTACAAGAAATTTACTTCTACATGGTACAACATGGATGAACCTTGGAAACACTGCGCTAAGTGAAAGAAGTCAGTCACAAAAGAATACATATTGTACGATTCCATTTATATGAAATGTGCAGTATAGGTAAATCTCTAAAGATAGAAAGTAGGCCAGGCACAGTGGTTCACACCTGTAATCCCAGAACTTTGGGAGGCTGAGGTGGGTGGATTCCTTGAAGCCAATATTTCAAGACCAGCCCGGGCAACAAAGCAAGATTCCCACCTCTAAACAAAAAAAACAAAAAACAAAAACAAACAAAAAAAGCTGGACATGGTTTCACTTTCCTGTAGTCTCAGCTACTTGGGAGGCTGCGGTGGGAGAATTGCTTGAGCCCAGGAGTTTGAGGCTGCAGTGAGCAATGATTGTGCTACTGTACTCCAACCTGGGCAAAAGAGTAAATCCCTGTCTTAAAAAAAAAAAAAAAAAAAAGACAGAAAGAAAGAAAAGAAAAAAGAAAAGAAAAAAGAATGTAGATTAGTGTCTTCCCAGGGCTTAGGGGGCGTAGAAGGGTCAGAGACAAGAGCTAAGGGGTTTGTTATTTTTTTGGGGGGGTGACAGAAATCTTCTGAAATTAGTTGTGCTGATAGATGCACAACTCTGTGAATATTTTAAAAGTTATTGAATTATACTCTTTAAATCGGTGAATTGTGTGGTATGTGAATCATAACTTCCCCACTTCCTGCAAAATAAGTATGTCTTCGCTAACATCCTACCTTGGTTTTCAGTACCTTAATCTGACAAGAACGGGCAGGGCGGATTCCCCAAGAAGGGATTGAAGATAGAGGACAAAACCAGCCCCATTTTTATTTCAATAAAGACAAAGTAGAATTACAGGTGTTAATTTTGAAGAGTTTTAATGGGTTGATTGATTTGGTATAAACTCTGAGGCTACTAGCAATAAAAATTCTTTGGGAAAAAGACAAAGTTGAAATGATGTCAGAGAGAATACATCAGGAAAAAGGTTGAAAATGTAAGTTCTATTAAACACAACATATTTAGAGGAAGAGAAAATCAAAGAGGAGCCAGCTATGGCAGCTGAAAGAGGGGCAATGCTAAAGACTCACATTTTTAATTTAAAAATCAGTGTTCCCTGGGCAACAAGAAAGTTTTGCCTATACTATTACAAAAATTAACTCAAAGAGAATAAAAGACCTAAACCTGAGAGCTAAAACTCTAAAACTTTTAGAGAAAACATAAGGGAAACGCTTCATGACATTGAAGTTTACAGTGATATCTTGGAGATGACACCAAAAGCATAGGCAATGAAGAAAAAAAACCAGATATACTTCATCAAAGTAAAAGCCTCTGTGCATTAAGAAACATTCTCAAGAGTGAAAAGTCACAGAGAAAATATTTGCAAATCATATGTCTGATAAGAGATTAATATCCAGAATAAATAAAGAATTCCTACAATTTACCAACAAGAAACAAACAACCCAATTAAAAAATAGGCAAAGGGCTTGAGTAGATATTTCTCCAAAGTAGATTTACAAATGAACAATAAGCACATGAAAAATGCTCAATATCACTAAAATTAGGAAATGCAAACCAAAACCACAATGAGATACCACCTCATATGATTAGGATGATTAAAAAACTAGAGAATGACAAGTGTCGACAAGGATATGGAGAAATTGGAACCCTTGTGCATTTGTAGTGGCAATGTAAAATGCTGAAGCTTCTATGGAAAATAATATGGCAATTCCTCAAAAACTTAAAAATACAATTACCGTATGATCCAGGCATCCTACTTCTGTGTATATACCCAAAAGAATTGAAAGTAGGGATTTGAACGGACTTTTGTACACCCATATTTATAACAGCATTGTTCACAATAGCCAAAAGGTGGAAGCAGTAGAAGTGTCTAGTGACAGATGAATGGATAAAAGTAGTGGCATATACTACATACAATGGAATATTATTAGCCTTAAAAATGCAACAAATTCTGACCCATGCTATAACATGCATAGATCTGGGAGACATTATGCTAAGTGAAATAAGCCAGTCACAAAAAGATGAATATTGTATTATTATTCCATTTATATGAGGTACCTAGAGTAGTCAAAAATCATAGAGACAGAAAATATAGGCCGGGAGCAGTGGCTCATGCCTGTAATCCCAGCACTTTGGGAGGCCGAGGCGGTGGATCACCTGAGGTTGGGAATTTGAGACCAGCCTGACCAACATGGAGGAGCTCCATCACTACTAAAAACACAAAATTAGCCAGGCAAGGTGGCACATGCCTGTAATCCCAGCTACTTGGGAGGCTGAGGCAGGAGAATTGCTTGAACCTGGGAGGCGGGGGTTGCGGTGAGCCAAGATTACGCCATTGCACTCCAGCCTGGGCAACAAGAGCGAAACTCCATCTCAAAAAAAAAAAAAAAAAAAAAAAAAAAAAGATAGAATGGTAGGTTTTAGAAATTGGGTGAGAGAATGGGGAGTCATTGTTTAATAGTTTTGGAGTTTCAGTTTGAAATGGTGAAAAAATTCTAGAGGTAACTGGTGGTGATGGTGGCACAACAATGTGAATTAACTAAATGCCACTGAACTACACTTAAAAATGGCTGAAGTGGTAAATTTTATGTTCTGTATATTTTATCTAAATAAAAAACAGAAACAGGCAGGGTGTGGAGGCTCACGCCTGTAATCCCAGCATTTTGGATGGCCGAGGCAGGTGGATCAACTGAGGTCAGAAGTTCGGGACCAGCTTGGGCAACATGGTGAAACCCTGTCTCCACTGAAAATACAAAAATTAGCCAGGTATGGTGGTACATGCCCGTAGTCCCAGCTACTCAGGAGGCTGAGACAGGAGAACCGCTTAAACCTGGGAGGCGGAGGCTGCAGTGAGCCGAGATCATGCCAGCGCACTCCAGCCTGGGAAAGACAGAGCGAGACTCCATCTCAGAAAACAAACAAACAAACAAACAAACAAAAATAGGCAGTGGGCTGGATTAGGTCTGTGAGCCATAGTTTGTGAATACCTGATCCAGGTGTACTCTTGATTCACACCAATTCAACAGCTGTGTGCCTGCCATGGTTAGAATGTGTGCCCTCCAAAATTCAGGTGTTGCCAATGTGATGGCATTAAGAAGTGCAGCCTGTAAGAGATGATTCAGGCCTCAGGGCTCCTCCATCATTAATGGGATTAAGGCCCTGGAGGCATCACATAGCCAGCCAGTATTTGGCTAGCTTGCCCTTCTGTCTTCTGCCTTCTAGGGACACAACAAGAAGGTCCTCATCAGACCAAATACTGTCACCTTGGTCTTGGACTTCCAGCCTCCAGAACTGTAAGAAGTAAATTTCTGTTCTTTATAAATTACACAGTCACAGGTATTCTGTTATAGCAGCACAAAAGAACTAAGACAGAGACCTTGGCAAATAAAGTAATCTAAACTGTGTTTTCCTTTCAGGAATACTATCTGTTTCTATAGAAATGTGGTAAGATTAAATAAGATAATGCAATATTTACCAAACTCCCTGAGGATAAAAATTCCCAGAGTGCTTGTTAAAATAAGTTTATAGACCCAGGAGGACAAGGTGTCTGGAAAGCTAAACAAACACTAGAAAAACCTGAGAAGCACAAAAAAATGCACTTGTGCTTTACTAGGCTTGTACTTTACTTTTTTTTTTTTTTAAACCACAGCCACTACTGCCCATAGTAAGTGGTCAGTAAATATGTGTAGCTTATGTTTTAAAAAATTTCTAACTTCTTTGATCAAATTTCTTTATTAGAGCTTTTTGCTATTATGGTACCTCCCCTGCCCCTAAAGTCTAGGGTATAATATGAATTTTCACAAAGGCTGTGGAAGTGCATTCTATACACTGTTAAATAGTGAGCTTGATGCTTCTGGAAAGTCTCTGAGACACAGGTTATTTTCACAGGTGTCATTTATAAAGAATGAGCAGACTTGCCTCCCTGAGTCAAAGTTTGCAAACTGGAAGGCCTTCTGGGGCCAGCCAGTAACTCACCTGGGTCAAGCAGGCCCTGCTGGAATTAGGAACTAAAAAAGTGACTGACTTTCTGCAAGGGGGCAGCCGCCACTTAGCTCTTGCCCTTTCTGGCTGTGTGCAGCTTTTTCAAGAGAATACAGGCATTTGAACTTTAAAAATATTATCAGCAAATTTTCATGATTTTTCTTAGCCTATTGGCCTCCGGTTTTTCATTTTGGATCAATTCATTCAATGATGGTTAGGCTCTCACTTCTCTGGTGGAATCTTAGAGGTAAATGACCAGAGAAAGAGCAGTGCTTGCCTCTGGGAACTAAAGATGTTTAAGAATCCAAGGTTTAGTGTTATGGACAATGAACGAAGTTAAACTAACTACCCAACTCCCCATTCCAGATAGCCTACTTAAGGTTTTCCCCAGGTGGCCTCACAGTTGAGGCATTCTCCCTCAAGAAATGAAATGTTAGTAAGTCCCCAAAGTACGATGTGATGTGCTTAGATTGGATTCCTGCCAATGGCTCTGTTCAGGAAAAGCAGATGGGGTTGAGTTAGGTATTAGGGCATCTTTCAACTGAGAAGCTTGTGACAAAAAGAGCAGTCTCACCTCTTGACCAAAGCTCAGTTTTCCTATAGTGTTGCCACCACACTCACCTACTGCCATCACTAGCCTCTCTCAAATTCCTGTCCACCAGAGTGGGGCATGATCTTCACTGGCCCCTGTCCCTTAGGGTTCATGCAGAAGCAAGAACTTCTCTTTCACTGGTTATTTACAAGGAATTGGTAAACCCCTTATTGTGTTGGAAAAGTAAGCACAAAACCCTTTATTTAAGTTCCTAAATTTATTCTAAATAGCTGATGTTCTGTTTTATGAAGTACAGAGGCTACACTGATAAAGGATTGGGAAAAACACTGGGCTGGGAGCAAACGCCAGACCTGCTATGTAATGGATATGAGGCTTTGGGCAAGTTTCTTAATGTCACTAAATCTGTTTTTTCATTTGTAAAGTAGGGATCATAGTACCTACCACAAGAATATCTTTAAAGGTCATATAATATTTTCTTAGCTGAAATGGCTTCTATTGTGCCTAGAGCTCAGTAGGCAGTGAGTGAACATTTATAGAATCAGAATGATGGAATTGCTGCCTTTAAAATAGCAGATATTGTGAGTTGAAAGGTAATGAAATAAAACCACTTCTAGATTTCCAATTTTTAAGTTGATATTTTATATAATACCTTAATGAAAGTTCTTAGGTACACTTTTTCATAAATTTTTGTCTTGAAATAATTGTAGATTCATGTGCAGTCTTAAGAAGTAATACAGAGACTTTCCATATACCTTTTACCCAGTTTCTTTTAATGGCAACATCTCATAAAACCATAGCATAGTATCACAACTGGGAAATTGCCTTTGATAGAACCCATCAATCTTATTCAGATTTTATCAGCTTTACATGCACTCATTTATTATCTAGTTCTATGCGTTTTTTATATGTGTGGATTATAAAGCACGAGAGCCAAGATACAGAGCAGTTCCATCACAAGGGTTCCTTATGCTACTCTTTTATACTCCATTTCCCTCCTTCCCTCAGCCTGTAGCAACCACCAATCAATTTCCCTTCTATAATTTTGTCATGTGAAAAATATTATATAGATGTAATCATATGGTATATAATTTGAGATGGACTGTTTTTCATTTAGAACAATTCCGTTGAGATTCATCCAAGTTCTTGCCTTTATCAATAGTTCATTTCTTTTTATTGCTGAGTAGTATTTCATGATTTGGAAATACCAAATATAGTACTAAGTACCATAGTTTGTTTATCTCTTCACTTGTTGAAGAGCATTTGGCTACTAGGAGTTAATTTCTGGCTATTAGGAGTAAAACTGCTGTGAATATCCATGCATAGATTTTTGTTTGTGTATGAATCTAAATTTTCACTTGTACCTTTTTAAATTTTGTTTATTTATTATTTAGTGGTGCCCAGTATTTTTAGTTAATGAATAAGGAAAATATACAAATTAGCAGTGAATATTCTATATATGTTGGTAGATTTTTTTTTGGTTAAAATAGGTATAAATTTGCCATTTATGTTGATAGACTATAACTAAATTATATTGCTTCACACACAGGACCTATGTATATGTGTATATGAGCTATATATATATGTATATGAGCTATATATATGTATATGAGCTACATATATATCTAATGTATTAATACCATATATCTGTGCCAGCTGTTAGTTAAAATGCATGGCTGCATTTACACAGGAAAGATGTCTATGTGCCAATAAAACACATTTCCTTGTAAACTAGCTCCCAAGCAACATACTCTAGCGCAATTGTGGCATGTGCTAGAATTTAATGCCGTATTACAAATAAGTACAAATATTTGCACAATTTCCTTTATATATCCTATTTCCCCAATTCAGACTTCACAGAAGTGTTAAGTAAATATAATACTTGGCACATTTCCAGACCACATCAATTCTTACTCATCTAGTGCCACTAAATGACAAGCTCTTTGCATGGGTGATAACTGATAAAGTTACAACAACTAAACGGTTGTTTAATAATATTAGCAAATCCGTATGCAATGCTTACTTTATATTAATCACTGCCTTGATGAGTTTATATGCCTATGCTGCTTATTAATGTGAACTAATCTTCACTAAAATCCTAGGCTATATATACTATCACTATATTCATCTTACAGCTATAAACAAGGAAGCACAGAGTGATAAGTAACCTTTCCAATGTCTCACAGCAAATAATTGGTGGAACTAGGGTGAACCCAGACAGACTTGTTTCAAAGACTGTCATTTAACTACTATACTCTTTCCAAGATTAGAATTAGCAAATCCAAATAAGCAAACAAACCAAAATAAGATTTTTTTTGGAGACAGGAGTCTCCCTCTATTGCCTAGGATGGAGTGCAGTGGCACAATCTGGGCTCACCACAGCCTCCACCTCCTGGGCTCAAGCGATCTTCCCACCTCAGCCTCCTGAGTAGCTGGGACTACAGAAATGTGCCACCACATCTGGATAATTTTTATCTTTTTTTTTTTTTTGTAGTGATGGGGTTTCACCAGGTTGCCCAGGCTGGTCTCAAACTCCTCAGCTCAAGCAGTCCACCTGCTTCGGCCTCCCAAAGTGCTGGGATTACAGGTGTGAGCCACCATGCTCGGCCACAATAAGATGTTTTAATTAAAATTGGGGACCTGGATTCTTTGCTTGTCAGGGTGAAACACGAACTCATTCTCTCAACTAAACTAGGTTTTTAAAGAAATGTGGTATAGTGGGGATTTCCATATACAGCCTGAGTCTTGCTTATCTTAGAATGAGAGACATCAGGGCAGGTTCACTCATGGGCTGTTTGGAAGAAGGCCTGAGAAAACTCTCCAGAATGAGCTTATTTCAAGAGAACAGACAATTAACAGGCAAGCCGGATAATTAGAAGTGGGAGCCGATTTTAAATACAACATATTGTCTGCTATTGAGATTTGCTTTTCAGTATAATTCTCATGAATTTATCTCTGGGAAACAGAGGGCTAAAGATGAAAATAGGAGAAAACCCATTTTCACCAAAAACTTAGTAACAACAGCAAGAGCAGTAAGCAACACTGTATTGGTTCTGGTTAAAGAAGCATGGTACAAAAAAATGAAGGGATGAAAAAGGTGAGTACAGAGAATATGGAACTTTGGTATATTTAGGGCACCAACTTATTAATAACACTTGCAGCTTCAACCAAACCCTGCCCCCAGAACCATGAGAATACTCAATATCTTTTATGGGAGCATCTGGCAAAATCCAGACTGAAGCTCTGATTCTGATGTCTTGGGCCAGTGGTTTTTATCAGTAGTATGAGGCAGTGCTTTTTGTCATTAGGTTATAGTGCCCTTGGCACAGATATCAGCACCACGGACAGCAGACGCGGACGGTGCTAGGGTACCGCCCTCACAAGACTTCACAAGTCAGTGGCAGGTTCAACATAGGACACTCCAAATGGGGGCTGAAGAAGTGTTGAGAAAGAATGAGGGGGCACCAAGCAGAAGTTGAGAAGATAGTTTTTTGCCTGCTCACTTAAGAGAAACCTTAAAAGGGCACTCAGAAAAATTTGACGATAGAGAAAGTTTTTAGAGAATGGAGGCTCTAAGAAATGGTGGGGCTGCATCTGGAGAGGTACTGTTTATTATCATTAATTTTATATCATTGTTATTATTTGCGTGACTCTGGTACGTTGACGCAGCAAGGGAAAATCCAGGTTACAAACGTAGTTCCCTTCTCTAAGAATAGGTTAGGAGGCTTTTTGTTGTGTATATTTTTAATATAGTCTTGACTAAAGACACAGAGGAGTCTTTGATTTAGAGTTCAATGGTATAGTGAGTGAAAGTATATTTGGATTCAGAAAGAGTATTCTACCTTTTCCTTTATTTTGCCTTAAGTATGAGAGGGATGCAAAGTACATACAAGCAGTATTTTCCAGTGATTTAGAGAATTCCTTAGAAAATGGCCAAGGAACAGGAAATGTTCTGGTTATCTGTTGCTGTATAACAAACAATTCAATCTTAGTGGTATAAAAAATAATCATTTGTTTATTGTTTAAGGTATTTTATGGCAGGGCAACAGGAAGCGTAGACTGGAAACGAGGTTAGCAGCTGACACTTCCATCCGCAGGTAGAATTTCTTCTTCCTTAGGAAAACCTCAGCTCTGTCTGTAACGCCTTTTAACCAGTTGAATAAGGCTAGCCTAGGTTAACCAGATAATCTTTATATATGGTCACCTGATTGTAGATGTGATGCTAATCCTATCTATAAAGTTATCTTCACAGCAACATCTAAATTAGTGTTTAATTGAATAACTGGGTACCAGATTCTAGCCCAGTTTGACACACACACACACATACACACACACACACACACACACACACACACACACACACACATCTTGTCTCTGCTCCATGATGCTTACAGTTTCACTTGGGAAAGCTCAAATGGTTGGAGTGATCCAAACTGCTGAGGAACCACTGGGGGACTTCTTCATTCATGAATTTGGTACCTGACCTAAAGACTGGGTTCAGCTACACCTGTCATCTGGAGCTCTTGCAACTGGCTTCTCCATCTGGCTTCAGCTTCTCACAGTATGATAACTGGGTTCTGAGAAGGAATAAGTAGGAGCTGGGCAGCCTCTTCTGACCTAGCCTCAAAAATACAGCATCGCTTCTACACATTTAATTTGTTATAAACATGTCACCAAGCCTGGCCCAAATCCAAGAGGAGGGGAATTAGACTCCAGCTTTGATGGAATAGTGGCAAGGTCACATTGCATGAGAGTATGTAGGACAAAGGATATTGGCGTGGCCATCTTCTGAAAATATAGTCTGTCGTAGGATAGGATAATGAACAATGCCTCTGCCAAATAAAATAAAAGATATTGTTAGACATTTACTGGCTGTTCACCAACTCTCCTCAGGCACTCAAAAATGACTGAAATTAATAGCACTAGAACTGTAAATATATTATAAATACCTCTGTAAATATATTGCTCTTTCTTTGCCTTCAAATACCTATCAAGTTAGAGGCTTGTTATTAAAAGGCTTGTTATTAAAAATGTGACAACTTGGGACTGGTCTGGAACTAACCCACTTCAGTTACCATTTGGGAGTGGGGCAGATATTGGAAACTATATTGATGATCTGCTGTATAACATATTACCATAGGCTTAGTGGCTTAAAATAACAAACATTTATTAGCTCACAGTTTCTGTGACTCAGGAGTCTAGGCATGGTTTGGCTGGGTTTCTTGCAGGACTGCAGTCAAGGTGTCAACCAGGACTGGGGTCTCATTTGGGGCTTAACTGAGGAAGGATCCTCTTCTAAGCTCATGTGATTATTGTGATTATTGGCAAGATGGGTTCTTTGTGGGATGTTGGACTGTGAGTTTTGGTTTCTATCAGGTTATTTGCCAGAGGTCACTTTTAGTTTCTTGTCATATGGATCTCTCCATATACAATTTCACTTCATCAAAGCTATCAAGAGACAGAGTCAATGATCAGAGTCTGCTAGCAAGATGGAAGTTAAGATCCTATGTAACCTAATCACAGAAATGGATCCCATCACTTTTGTCATATTCTATTGGTTAGAAGCAAGCAGTCGTTTTCACTCATACTCAAGAAAAGGACTTATATGAAGTTATGGTTACCAGAAGGTGGGAATAATTTGGGGCTCTCTTAGTATTTTTTCATTACAGAAACATGAGACAAAATTGCTGGAGCTTTGGAGAAGTCCCCTCTTCCAGATCAGTCTCTGTGTCAGGAAGCATTTGATATAAAGGTGAGGGTGGGAGTTCAATCCAAGATGATAAGCAATTCCAAATGCAGCATTGGGGAAAAAATGAATTATTTGAAATTCCCAGTGGCTAGACAGATAGGCAGCCAGAAAGTCAGACTAATAGACAAGAAATTGGCTTGAAATATTTCAGCAACACCTGACAGGGATTAAGGGACAGATTCTGATTCCTGGAAGGACGTTGACAAAAGCAAGCCAGAGAAACCTCATAGGAACTGTGGGTCTGAGTAGTTTACTGAAGTGGAAGCTCACAACTAGGGGAACAAAACAAAGGCCCATTTACTAGAATTGTAGAATAATGGAGTTTAAAAATATTAGAGTTCCCTTCTAGGCTAAGAATTCTGTGAGGCCAGAGAGAATGCGTGCTGGAATATATCACTTAATATGTTAAATGTTGATTGTAGAAGGTGACAGAGTGTAGAGCTTGCCCCTCTCTGGGAGGAAAAACACCTATGGGTTCTCTGCTTATTGTCACTGGCTGAGGCCACCCTACCGTAGCTGTGAAAAGAACATGCGGTACCTGTATGTGAGGAAGCGTGGTGGTGAGGTATGGTTGCTGTTGGCTGCTGCACTTTGTAACTACAGATGGAGGAAACAGATGACCATGAGGTGGATACCAAACTTCATCTGCTCAACTCATATTCCTTCTGGTATTCCTGCTGGACCACAAGCTGAAGGTGGTCCATTTGGATACCATTTTAACCATTTTAATTAGATCATCTAACATTGACCTAAAGTTGATAGTTAACCTGTTTCCTATTTTTAAAGATAGAAGCCTCTTAATGTAAACTCTTTCCTGACCTCTAAGACTGGAAAGGCACCTGGAAGCTGTTGAAATATTTTCTGGCCTTTTGAAAGGCACATACGTGTCTGTGTAGTCCTACTCTGCATCAGAACATAAGGATAAAAAACCTTGAAGATCTTCTAGGTATGCATAGTCAATGAAAAAGTTTGTAAAGGGACAGTTAGCTAATGCACAGTCCAGGAAAAGCCTGCAGCTGCCTCTAAAATAAGTGAAATTGAAAAGGAACTTTCTGGTGATGTCAGCTAGAAAAAAATAACTGAGAATCATCTTTGTTTTCAGCTTTCTTTGAAAGCTAGAGCGTATTTTATGGAACAAGGAGCTTTTTGATTGTATCTAAGTAAAATTTCTGCATGAATTATTTGAGATAGTAATAATATGCTTGTGTGGATACTTGTGTTTGGTAGTTCTCTGGTAATTTAGTTGTAATAGCTTTTTAAGGCATCTGTGCGAGGCACCTAGTTTCTCAAAATTGTTTCTTTAAAATATTGCTTTATAGTTATATCCCTTTTTCAATTGTACATAATACTATTTTCTATTTAGTTATAGATGTTCTTTTATGTAAAGGGAATTTTTATTGATGTATAACACATATGTCAAAGTTTGTACAAATTATAAATATACAGCTGGACAAATGATCATAAAGTGAATGCCCCTAGTTAAGCACTGTTCAGATTAAGAATTAGAATATTACGGGAATCCAGTTATTTTTATTTCCTCCTTTCTCTACAAAGAAAATCACTATCTGGACTTTGATAGATGGGACTCAGGAAAATTATTCTTATAAGAAGTTGCAAAGAGAAATGGGGCCTAAATTTTAAAAAAAGGAACAGATTCAAGACGTGCGTTGATGGCTATGTTTGTAAGAAGAAAGAAGAAGAAGAAGAAGTAACAAATGACTGTCTGGTTTCTCACTTGGGTAATGAGATGGGTGATGTCAATACAGCAGGAGGGTGTCTCTTGGGTTAGGAAAAGGGGGAGGACATGACAAATTCACTCTGGACAAAGTTGATTTTGAGATGCCTTTGGGAAATACAGGTACATGCATGAGTATGGAGCCTAACGATACCATTAAGGGCTGGAGATGAGTAAGATTTATGGGTTATCAGTCTGAAATAGGTGGTTGTACAAACCATGAAATCAATAGCTAACTCAGACGAGATAGTGCATGTAGAGTGGGAAGGAGAGTGGGCTGAAGACAAGGCACCAACATATAAAGGACAAAGGGAGAGGGAATAATAAAGGAACTCAGCAAACTATTGTCAGAGAAGTAGGAAGAAAAGCAGGACAGAGAACCGTAATCAAATCAATGAGGTAAGTATTTTGAGGAAGGAGACACAGCAGTGTTAAAGTTGGAGAAAAGATTTCTGAGATAAAAACAATGTGTTCATTACATTTGGACACTAGAACCTCATGGTTTCTGTTGAGTGGAAGGGAAAGAAGCCAGATTTCAGTAATCTGAGAAACGAATATACCTTACTCTTGAGATGTTTAGACAAGAAAGAAAAGAGAAAAATTGTAGGGCTTAAAGAGACTGAAGGATCAAAGTACATTTGAAAAATTATGGATGTTTCACTGCATGTAAGCTGGGAAGTTAGGGCTCTATTGTGGCAGAAGGAACTGGGGCTGGGCTGATTTTGAAGAAAGAGAGGTCAAAAGAGGGTTAATAGAGTGAGAAAATTTGGAGCTGTGCTCAGAGATTGCTACAAGAGTAGCAATTCTGGCAATTGCAGGATTCTTTGCTTTCTATGTAATGCTTTTCTGATATATATGAATTTTTATAGTAGTACAGTATAGCATTATTCTTATAGTCAGTATAGTATTATAATCAGGAATTCAATAAAAATTAAAATGAAGATGTGATGAAAAACATTGAATTTTCTGTAATGATTTGAGAAAATCAGAGGAAGTAAAGTCCTGAAAAATATGAAATTAGATGATTGAATATTCTTCCTATACATTTGTTACTTAAATGAAAAACACTTATTTAAAAACCAAGAATGAATACTATTTGTGCAAGGCATCATTCTGATTTTTTTTAAGATCATAAAGGAGCATTCCTTGGTGGGAAGACAGTTTCTAAATATCTAGATCATGTAATTCATTAGAAAACACTATTCTAAGAAGACTGCATTGAAGCATTAATCATCTATTATTTTCTTTCTCTGCATAGTATTATTTGTAGCATAATTTGCTTGATTCAGTACTATGTTTAATAATTCCAAAAATAACTAATTGATTCTGGCAAAAATTTGACAAGGGAAAGGATTTGGCAGAAAGTAACATTATACTTCATGAACTAGTGCCTTGTACTACTCAATCATTTGTTTTCCCTTTGCTAGGGTGTCCCTTTTGGTCTAGCTCTGCAGCTAGAAAATGAAACATGGAAAATGACAAACTATTCATTATACATAAATGATGGTAAAAGCAAGACCCTTAATTAAAGTCACAGAATATTATAAAATCACACAAAATTCCTGTGACCTTTCTCCATCCTCCTTTCCTTTCCTCTTTCGTCCTTCCTGCACTTGACAGAATTGGGATAGAATGTCCAATGTCCTGCTGAGCAGTGTACTAAGGTAATTGTACTAAGTCTGAAGTAGTCAGGTCCAGTGCAGCCTGATCCAGCCTTTGCTGTTCTGAGATGGACACTGTGATACCTCCATGATCCCTGTATCCAGGATTGCAAACAGTCTTTATTTTGGTTGCAACTCTGATCACTTGGCCTTGGCTGCTTGTGGGGACACTGTAATGAATGGGCTGAGGGTAGAAAGAGTGTTGTGATTGTGGTGATGTCTGGCAAAGGCAGATGGGGTAATTGTGATCTGTAAACTGAACGGTGAAAATCACAGAGCCTCTGCCCTGGAGGACAGCACACCATGGAGATACTGCTCCTTGGACCAGCACAAGCTCGTGACGGGCACAGCCTGAGAGGTTTGGGATCAGGGATCTTCGTGGGTGGGAGAAGATGTGATAGGAAATTCCCTGGATCTGGGCTCAAGTCTTGGTGCTGCTACCTTCCAACTGTGTGATATTCAGTAATTTATGTAATCTTTCATCAGCAGTAAAGAATGAGGGTAATAATAATTTTCTTGTCTTGTGTATCAAAGTATTTAAAAGGATTACTTTATTCTGTATACAGGTAAGACATGCCTTTGTAAACTCTCAAGCACTATTCAAATTAAAAAACATATTAGTAATGGCGTAGTTATGACATTCACAAGTAGCATTTATTGCATTTTGCATTAAATTATAGCTATATGAGGATTATGTAAGAAGTACTTTGAGAGATAATTTCCTGTTGAAGAGGCAAGAAAGGCTTCATGGAGAAGACAGTGTTTCAGCTGGCCCTTGAAAGTTAGATAGGAATTTGGTAGTTGCAGATAGAAAGACTCTTCCAGTAGGGAAAACTGTGTGAGCCAAGGCCTAAAGTAAAGAAAATACAAAATATTTAAATAATAAACAAACCATGGAAGTTTATATGGTTCTTTATGATTTACAATGTATTTTCACTGGTTGGGAACAATAATTAATACAATTTTGCTATAGCATGGAGTGGAGATAGATACAGGCTGGAGATAGATAAGGTTGGAGATCAGTTTAGGATCATATTCTGAAGAAATGTGAATGCTGTTTAAAGAAATTTACATAGAAAATGGACATCTAGATAAGAAATAGAATGAAAAGATTCAAATTCTTATTTGCTACAGTAGAAATACAGTATTGATTTTGTATGTTGATAGGTTGTATGTTTCATAGGTTTTATTTCTGTCTCTTTTCTAAGATGCTGTCTTATAACTGCACAGTTTGCAAAGCTTTAATGATGCCTTTTGTACCTAATCCTTCTTCGTTACCTGGGTACATGTGCTTTGTACCTTGGTACTTTGCCAAAGGGCTGCCAGATTCACTTACTGCTCTGATCATCCCATTTCAAACTCCTGCAAGGATTCTCCATTGCTTTCTATATAACGTTTGGACTTCTTAGCTTGGTGTTCAACTTACCCAACTACAACTTGCCTTTCAAGTCCCATCTCTGATTATTCTGACCTGTATTTCTGATTATTATGCCCTGTATTTCAACTATTCTGTTTTCCTTCTCTCTTCTCAAAACACAGCTTGACCATTCATGCCACTCTCACCTATCCACACAGTCCCTTCAAGTATGTCTAAGTTGTACCTATTGTTTAAGAATGAACTCAAATGCGAGTTGTTTCCCTGGTTCTCATGCCTGGAATTGATTACTCTTGCCTTTTACCCATAATAGCAAACACTTATAGACAGTTTACTATGTGCTCAGCACTATCCTCAACCCTTTACATAAATTAACTAATTTCACCCTCACAATGCCTCCTATGAGGCAGCTATAATTATTCCTAATTTACAGATGGGAAAACCAAGTCATATCATTATGTTGCCCAAGGTTACATAGAAATAACTGGCACAGTTGTGATTTGAACCGAGACACACTGACATCGGTATTTGTACTGCTAAATGCTAGGTTATGCTGTCTCTTCTGCAGTCTTCTTTCTTATGAAACTTAATATTTCTCATTTAGTTGCTTATAGATTTACCCTACTTATCTGCTTTTCCTGATCCCAGCCCTTTTACATTGGTGAAATCACCTGTAGTAATTGGGAATGTATTTATTATGAGAGAATGCTGATACCCTGTTTCTGATGATGGACAAAGTTCTTGTAATTTTTGTCGTAGTCTCACCTTGGTCCTTAACTCTTGCTCCGTGGCTGCATTTACCTAACCTTTTGTCTTTGTCTCATATTTTGGCATTTGTATTTGCTTCTTGTACCTGTTGACAAATTTAACTTCTCATATTTTTTCATCTTTTCCTTAGGCACATTTTTAGACATTTCGGCCCTTCTTAAGTTGCTGTTATATCTGTCTCTAGCCCACAGATCCTGGGCTGACATGGGCCCACATGACTGGCACTTCCTCCTCATCTTTTCTTGGGAGAAAGAATAAGAATCTGCTAGATTACACATTTCTAAAGGCAGGGATTGTGTCAGCCTTATTTCCCACACAATAAGGATGGTGTTTTATACTTAGAAGCTCAAAAATCTTTGGTTGAATGAAAGAATGAGCAAATGAAAGAGGCCACCATCAGCATAGTCTTCCTTGACTACCAGTTGTACCTTCTCAGATGAGTTTCACTCTTAACCTATATCTTGTACTATCTTTATGTTTAACTCGGATTCAGCCTCAAATCTCCAAATCTTGAAGATCCTGCTATGACAAAGCTGAGTTAAAATAGCAGGTTTTACATTTTCACCCAACAGTACACAAGGCTTCCAATTTTTCTGCATCCTTGCCAAGACTTGTTTTCTTTCGTCTTTTTGAAATGGCCATCTGAAAGGTGTGAGGTATATCTCATTGCAGTTTTGACGTGCATTTCTCTGATGATTAGTGATGTTGAGTGTGTTTTCATATACCTGTTGGCCATTTCTTTGGAGAAATGTCTATTCAAGTCCTCTGCAAATTAAAAAATTTTTATAATTGACGCATAATAATTGTACATGTTTATGGGGTACAGTATGATGTTTCAATATATGTATACATTGTATAATGATCAAATCAGGGTAATTAACATATTCATCATCTCAAACTTTTATCTTTTCTTTGTGGTGATAACTTTCAGGGTCCTCTTTTTTAGCTATCCTGAAATATATGATACATTGTTATTAGCTATAGTTACCCTACTATGTACCAAGATGCCAGAATTTATTCTTCCTATCTAACTAAAACTTTGTACCCATTGACCAGCCCCTCCTGATTCTCTTCTTTCCTTTTCCCCACAATACAGTACCCAGCAAAACTATCCTTCAAATGTGAAAGATAGACTTTTCCAGACAAACAAAAACTAAGAGAATTCATCAACACCCAACTTGCTTGTCTTATAAGAAAAGCTAAATGGGCTGGGCACGGTGGCTCACGCCTGTAATCCCAGCACTTTTGGAGGCTGAGGCGGGTGGATCACCTGAGGTTAGGAGTTCAAGACCAGCTTGACCAGCGTGGAGAAACCCCATCTCTACTAAAAATGCAAAATTAGCTGGGCATGGTGGTGCATGCCTATAATCCCAGTTATTCGGGAGGCTGAGGCAGGAGAATCACCTGAACCTGGGAGGCAGAGGTTGTGGTGAGCCGAGATTGCACCATTGCACTCCAGCTTGGGCAATGAAAGCAAAACTCTGTCTTGCAGGAAAAAAAAAAAAAAAAAAAAAAAGAAACAAGAAAAAAAAGAAACACTAAATGGATTTTTTTTTCAATCTGAGAGAAAAGAACACGAATGTGTACCAAGAAAACATCTGAAGGTATACAACTCACTGGTGAAAGTAAATATACCAACAAATTCAGACTATTCTAATACTATAATTGTGGCGTGGATATCTTTATACACTTATATCTTGAGTATGAAGATTAAAAGACAAAACTATTAAAGAGTATTACTACAGACAACTGTTGTAGTAATAGAAAAATAGAAAAGATGTAAATTAAGATATCAAAAAATCACAATGTAGGGGGAAGGAATGGTGTTAAAGTGTAGAGGTTTCGGGAGGGTGAGGCAGGAGAATGGCGTGAACCCCGGAGGCAGAGCTTGCAGTGAGCCAAGATCGCGCCACTGCACTCCAGCCTGGGGGACAGAGCGAGACTCCGTCTCAAAAAAAAAAAAAAAAAAAAAGTGTAGAGATTTTCTTTTGTGATAAAAGTCAACAGTTAAAAGTAACAGGTAGAAAGCATTTTAAAATCAGGTTGTTAGTTTTTTGCTATTGCATTGTAGGAGTTCCAGATACATTTTAGACATTTTAACCCCTTATCAGATATGCGGTTTGCAAAGATTTTCTCCCAATCTATAGGTTGCTTTCACTTTTTCCCATTCCTGGTAACCACCATTTTGCTTTCTGTTGCTTTGAATTTGACTCTCTAGATACCTCATATATGTAGGACCATAACAGTATTTGCCTTTTTTAAGAAGAATGTAGATTTTGAACTTGGTCTTTAAAGACAGGTGGGACTAAACAGGCAGAGACAATAGAAGCTAAATAAGGTAAATAAATTGAGATAGTATGAAAGGGTATAAAGAAGAAAAGCATTGCTATAAGCAATCTATATACAGGTTTATGTAATAATGAATGTAGGTACCCATATAACAAATTTCATCATGTGTTTTACTGTTGGATTGGTCATTTAATCATCAATTCCATGTCATTAGGAATTGGTAAATATTTTTATCTATGGTTTGCAAGAGACAAGGCTTTCACATAGTTATGGTTCTTTTAGGGACAATATCTTCTCCTTGAGTTTTATGCTCAATCCTACTGAACCGCTCATGTGATTTCCCTTCCTGTTACAGCAGAAATAGACCTCACATGTGGGACTATCACAAGTTGATATGGCGCCTTAATGTGAATTAGAAAATAGGCTTCTTCATTAAGATACAACTTTTATCTGATGGAATATTGCCTTGATAGAGCAAAAACACTTGCTGCCATCTGCTAGAACATTATATTAATAACTCAGCCAACTATGTGAATGATGGCCTCTAGGGTTACACAGTGCACACTGCACAATTGTATCCAATTATCCTTCAAAAGCACAATGACAGCAAACAGCAAATGGAGCAGCCTACCTGGGGTCAATCTATTTGGAGTCATGGGGATTAAGAGGAGTGGAATTGTATCCTTTAGATGTGTCAAAGGGCAAAGACAAGATGGAAAGCCAGAACTTGACTCTCAGTATTACAGGATACACAGAAAATAAGACCAAAATGGGGAACTAGGATATTGAAGTTGCCAAGAGCCAGGAGTTGGGTAGACAGATATAATTCATTTATGCAGAAATTTTGAATAAGGAATGTAGCTTGCCCATTTGGCCCTGAATTCCATCTTTGCTCAGCCACTGCTGCAGCCATCCCTATACTTTCCCCACTGTCCTGAGTCATTTCCACCAGCAGACCCACATGCTGTAATCCCATCTTACAAATTCCTCCCTTGATCCCACGTCTTTTAGATTCTGCCCCATTTCTCCACTCCCTTTTATAGCAAAAGTCCTCCAAATAGTTGCCTGTATGTACAGTTTCTACCTTCACACTCTTGAAAGCATATCAGCCAGCAAAATCTTTCTTTTGAAGTCAGCAATGACCTGCATGTTGCCAATCAAATGATCCACTCTTAATCTACATGTTCTTGAACCATTGTGTGTAGTTAGCACGTCTGACCACACTCTTCTTGGAACGATTTATTTTTAAACTTCTCAGCCTCCACAATCTCCTATTTTTCTTCCTGTTTCATCGATCCTTTCCTTCTCAACTTCCTTTCCTGACTTCCTCTGCTCTACTTCACCTCAAATTTTGGAGTCCTCCAGGATTTGTGTCTGGCCCTCCTCTACTCTCTGCATACATTTTCTCCAGTAATTCCATCTGAATCACTTTCTAAGTGATTTCATCCAGCTTTATAGCTTTAAAATATCACTCATGATTAACTCCCAAGTGTATACACCTGGCCCACACATGGATGCCCTACTGCCTATTTGCCCATGCAACAAGCATCTCAAACAGCCCAGCAGGCAGGGAACTGGACACCGTACTCATTGCAGCCTGTGCCCTATTTTCCAACCACTCTGGCAATACTGGTGAAGGAATGAATAGTAATAATAACAATGAATATTCATTCAGTGCTTACTTTGTGCTGGGTACTTTATACATAAAAATATTTAATCCCCACAGCAAATCAATTAGGTAACATCATTGTTTTCATCTCTGATTTTCATAAGAGGAAACCAAGGCTCAGAGAAGTTCAAGTCCAATGGCTGGGTCAGTGTTTGAATGGAATAATCAGAAATTAGCAAACATTTTTTGTAAAGGGTCCATTCATAAATATTTTCAGCTGTCTGGTGCATTTTGCCTCTATTGCTATAACTCACATTTGCTCTTGTAGTGTGCAAAGCATGTAACAGACAATATGTAAATGAAGACACAAAGCTGTGTTCCAGTAAAACTTTATTTATGAAAACCGGTGGTGAGTCACATTTGACCCACATGTGACCCACCACCTGATTTCATTAATAAAGTTTGTGAAACTTTATTTATGATTGTAATAAAGTGGTAGATTGCCAACCCCTGCTTGAAACCATTATTCTTGTATAGATTGGATTAAATGAATGACTGGACAAGTGAAAGGACCAATGAGTGAACGAATAACCCCTCTTTGGTCTCCTCAATCCTCTCATGAGTGTTCAGAAGATTGTTACAGAATCACGTTACTACCAAGGGTGAAAACACCACAATCTCTCTTTAGGGTGAAATGAGGAATACATGAGCGACAAACCTTACAAGTTTACCATTTTGGCTCCTGAGTTGGGTCAGGTCAGCAGTGTTCTAGCTCACTGAGACTCTACTTCCATGACAAAGAACTGCAAATTATAACTTTCTATTTGGGGACCCTTTTCCCCCTAGGGGAAAATATATGTGAAAAGAGCTTGAAATGATTGTGGAAAGAGCTTGATTTTGGAGTTAGACTAAGTTCACATATCTTGAGCTTGACTTGGAGTTAGACTGAGTTCACATATCATTTTTTTTCCACTTTTTAACTTCTCTGAGGTTCCATTTCCTGATCTGTAAAATAGGGATAAGAATATATATCCTGCAAGATTGTATCAATACTGAAAGGGGTTAGAATTCATTTGCCTAGCATAGTGTCTTGATCTGGTAGGTCCTAATCACAAATGGTAGCCACAGTCATTAAGTCCTATCATAACCCTTTAATAACCACATTAAGGGACAACAGTATGTAAGGCTGCTCAGAAAGCAAAATGTCTGCCTAGAGTGAATTTAATTATAGCATCAACTTGCATCCTAACGGCAGCAACTTCACATGAGGATTGTTCGTCTGCACTGCTGGATTTCTGATCTCTAGTAGGACTGAAGTAAATGTACAAGGCTCTAAAGTTCCCATAAGCACATTTTCTCAGGTCGGTCTTTGCCATTTAAATGCAAAGCATGCAGTCCTCCCTCCCTCAACACCCCCCCCCCGAGAATTTCTCTATTTAATATGTTTTATGTTAATTTGCCATTGTTTGGGAGTACACAAGGTGTGACAGACTGATTACTAAGTCAGATTATATATGTGTGTGTGTATATGTATATGTGTGTGAATATATATCTATATTATATATAGATATATATAAACATATATCTCTTAAGTATATATATGAGATCTATCTGTCTATCTATCTATCTATCCATCTATCTATCTGTATCTGAGATGGCGTCTCCCTCTGTTGCCCAGGCTGGAGTGCAATAGTGCAATCTTGGCTCACTGCAACCTCCACCTTCCAGGTTCAAGTGATTCTCCTGCCTCAGCCTCCCAAGTAGCTGGGATTATAGGTATGTGCCACGACACCTGGCTAATTTTTGTATTTTTAGTAGAGATGGGGTTTCACCATGTTGGTCTCGAACTCCTGACCTCAAGTGATCCACCTGCCTTAGCCTCCCAAAGTGCTGGCTTACAGGAGTAAGCCAGCCCACCTTGCCAGATAATATTTTTTTGTTACAAAATAACACTGGGATAAGTGTTATTGTTACTTTCAGCTTCTCCTCTTTAATATTGAAATTCACTCAGAAGTTAATTGGCTGACAGAAGAGCTAATCACCTGAGAGGAATGTTTGAGCAAGGGTATTCCTCCTCTGGTGGTTCGCTGTGAGGCTGGGGAGGACAGCATTACAGGTGTTTTCCATGGTTGCCAATTTCTCTAATGACTTGGGTGCTGCAAACTGATTTTCCTCTGCCAGCACATTTAGTTTACAAGAAGATTCTTGCATAAAACCCTGCTGGTTACATTTATGAGAACATATGCAAAATTAAACCAGTGACCCAGTAGTCAAATAAAACTTCCCATAAATTGTTGAGCTTGTTCTTTGCTTTTCTTAAAGCAAATGAGCACTTTGTCTATTACTTTTAGAAATAAATGCTCTTGTAACAAACATAAGCTTTATGGGTCCAGAATGGGGTGCAAGCAACAAAACTGCACCTACCCAGTGAGACCAAAGATCTCCCTCTGTTTACTGGACACAGGTTAGGGCCCACATGCCTGGTTCTACTAACGCAAGCCCAGCATCTGCGGCAGCGCCTCGGGACATTACTTGGTAAGCCAGAGCTCAGAATAAATTGGACATAAGGTCTCACGATAATTTGGACTTCACCCAGGCAGGCCTCAGGTAGAACCTGCTCCATATGGTGACTTCTGTTAAGCAAATAAGATGCCTTATTTAGCACCAACAGGAGCCTCTGCATTTCTTCCTGGGCACACTAGTAAAGAACACAGATGTCAGTCAACACTCTTTTAGGATACTGGGAGAAGACAGAATGAGAATATAAAATGCATAGAATGTATTTAATCATGCTATCCTGTCCACCAACCAGATTTTTCACAGAACTTTTGGTTCATGGTAAAATCTTGGGATTCTACCATTCTAGTCATTTTTGAGGAGTTTTTGCATTTGTTGTTACCGTGATTATCAATCATTTAATGAGTTACCTGTAAGGTGTTAAGGCAGGAACTGTGGAGGATCCCCCAAAAGAAAGAGGAGACATAATCCTTGCCAGAGATCCCATCCTCACCTAGCAATGGTCATCGCTGACTGTGGGGCGGGGAGGCTGCAGGAAGATGATGGTGAGCAGGGAGCTCATTAGCTCCTTGGACTCAGATAATCTGGGGTTTTGGGACATATCTCCAAGAATCTTATTTATGCAGAACACACATATCTCTTTAGGGAACTGGGTGTGGAAAAGGGGACTCTGGCACTAGTGAGTCAGCATTCTAAGCCCTTGAGTATTTCTAAGGCTGGTGAATGAACACCAAAGTTAAAAAAAATCTCTAGTGTGAGGCAGCATATCCTGTGTATGTAGGTGTGCCCATGGGTGGCACCCAGCATTTGCTATCTGGCATTTGAGTCTATACCTGATGGTTAGGGACTAGCCTACTGCAAACAATACTTTGATCATGAATCAGCCTCAAGTTGGCCTGGGGCCTTTGGTTCATTTAGTTTTTAATAACATTAATAACATTTTCTACCCTACATCTTGCACAGAAAGATGAAGACTTTCAGGTGCCTTTTACAGCAGGGAGCTGATGTGCTCAAGCACAAGAGTAGAACGTTTCCCAGCCATTCTCCCTTAGAACTAACTTTGAAATGACAAGTTCTTTAGTGTTTTTCATTTTTTTCTATCTCAGCATTTATAATACTTTCTTACACTTCTGATTTTAATCTTTCTAACAGATTATAAACTTCTTGAGGACAGGAACTATGCTTCTTTTCTCTGCTGTATATTGTGACTTTAACCTTCTTTCTAATAGATTATAAACTTTTTGAGGACAGGAACTGTACCTCTTTTCTCCACTGTATAGACCCAGTGCCTAGTAGAGGGAAATCCTCTTCCTCCCATTCAGTACGAATTAGCATTTAGGAAACCTTCCCAGAATATGTAAAAGGAGGCACTTCAGCCCCATTCTCCATGATTCTTCTTGACAAGTGAATATTTCTACATTATGACATGCAATTAAATGTCAGCATGAATTGAAGAAACAAAGAATGCATTGATTTTTGATTCTAAAATTATTATATGGCAATAGCACTGCTTTGCTTTCATAGTAAGTTTGATTAATATTAATTAGCTTCTCTCTCCAGAATACATTTCAATTAATGGAAGGAGAAGAAACTCTCAAGTGTATTGGATGAGGGACAAACTGTACTGTTAACGTTTCAACTGAAGAATTTACAAGTATGTGAAAATCTACACTATATATGCCTTGATAGAATACATGTTTATTATTTGCAATATTTATTGGCTGTTTACAGTGTGCCAAATAGTTTCTTGACAGGATGATCCCCGAATGAGCCTATAATTTACTTTAGGGGTTTGACTGTGGATGTAATTTAACGTGATAGGACAGAAAAATGACTCCATTAATCAGATTGATGTATTTGTAAATTAAATAAATCAGGATTTATGCTCCTATAGTACCTTTATTATAAATAAATATTAGGAGTCTACATATTGACTACATTAAAATAATGAATATTTTAAAGAAAAGGTCATATAAAAAGTTCACTTTCAAGTTATTTAGCTTACAGAATTTGTCCTAAATATTCCCATAACCAAAGAGTATATTCAATGTGTAGTTTGTGTTTTCTTTGGAATTTGTTGTGTGAAATGATTAGTAATTGAAACAGTACAGGACTTCCTTTGCTTTGAAGTATGTATATGTCTGGGCACATTTCTCCTGCCGTAGTTTAGAGTGATTTTTTTCCCCTTTGCTCTTGCATGATTACTGCAGAATTTTTTTTTTTTTTTTTTTTTAGTAAGAGAAGCTGGTTGCAAGTCCAGCAATAAAATAAGCAAAGTAGAATTTTCAGTGAAAAACAAAATTCACTTCTATGTGATTGACCAGAAGGAGGCTCCCTTCCACCTCACTGTGTAAAGTTAGAACAAAAGCTTCTAAACTTACATCTTCCCAGGCAGCTCTAGTATTTCCCAAGCTGTATCTGTCATTGGGGGCAGTAGGAGGGGGCACCCTGAAATTTTCCCTGGAGGAACAGAATTTAAAGATGCATCACTGGTGAGAAGGCTTCAGCAATTGCAAAGTACCCTTCCTTCCACCAGCTCCTTCGTATAATTTTCTCTCCTGGTTGAATAACTATGGAAATAGAATGATACTTACTAGGGACTGGAAACAGTGTATGGGGGAGAGAGAAGGGATGAAGAAAGGCTGGTTAATGGGCACAAACACACAGTTAGATAAAGTTCTAATTTTGGATAGACAAGGGTAACTACAGTGAAGAATAATGCATTGTATATTTCAAAACAGCTAGCTGAGAGGTCTTGAAATGTTCCCAACACATAGAAATGATAAATACTTGAGGTGATGGACACCCTAAATATGCTGACTTGATCAATACACATTCTGTACATTTAGCAAAATATCACATGTACCCCATGAATATGTGCCATTAAAAAATGAAATTCTTCTCACTAACTTTGAATATCACATTCTTCCTTAACTTTGTTGCTATGGTGTTGTTTTTTTCAAACTTGTTCTTGAATCTGTAATACAATATTTTAAAAATTAATTTTTTGAAGTGAATCAAAGCAGTTGGATTTAAAAAAAAACATATAGTTGTGGCTGCTACTTGCCTATTTGTGTTAGTCTCTATGTATCTATAAGAAACACTTCTCATGTTTGTAACACAGGATAATCACAATTCACTCCGAATGCTCTAATTACATTGCATTTTGCAATGAAGAAGACACCTGGAGATTTAGAATATTGAACAAAATCCAAAATCTTTGGAGACTAAAGAGGGATGTGAAGATGCACTCATCACTGCAGGCACATTGTCCACCATAAGATGTCACAAGATCGTTTTCAATCAATTAATCTTCCTGTTGTTGTCCTTCATTGTCAAGAAAGGCAATTTGTGTGTTTATTGCAAAAACAGCATTGTTGCTCCTTTGAAAAGCCTTGCCCTTTAACAATGGAGCAGAGCTGGTTATGAAATAGCCAACTGTGACTAATTTTGGAGGAGTAACATCTCAAATAAATTGTCTTCTGGAGATGCTGATGGAGTCAGTGAACAGCAGAATGATGATGAGTTTATCTGTGCTAATTGTGCCTTTGAGGGTTTGTTCATAGGCAGGGTACAGAGTGGATTGGTGCTGTACTTTAAACCACTGATTGCCATGAAGATTCTGGTTTTGGAGAACTGTGGAAGGCAGAATAATGTTCCCCAAGGAGATCTGTGCCAAATCCCTGCAACTTGTGAATATGTTACATTACATTGTGAAAGGAGCTTTGCAGAGGTAATTAAGGTGTGGTATTAAAATGGAGAGCTTATCAGGGGTGGACTCAATTTAATCACATAGTTTTTTAAAAGCAGAGAATGTTCTCCAGATAGAGGAAGATGTAGTGGAAAGAAGAGCCAGAGAATTCAGAGAGTGACAAGGATTTGATGCACTCTTTCTGATTTTGAGATCTAAGGGGTCACATGCAACAACTGGACAGAAGCCTCCAGAACTAATGATGGTCACTGATTGATGGCCTGCAAGGAAACAAGGACCTCAGTCTTACATCCCCACAGAACTGAATTCAGCCAACAACATGAATTAGCTTGGATTAAATTTTCCCTCAGCGCCCCCAGTAAAGAATGTAGCCCTGCCAACATCTTGATTTTAGCCTGCTAGTTCTCATGTTAGATGGATACCCTACAGAAACTGTGATAATAAATTTGTGTTGTTTTAAGTCACTAAATTTGGATATTTTGTTACAGTAGCAGTAGAAAACTAAAACACGGGACGTATTTTGAGGGAAATGGTGCTTATATTGGATTATTACTTTGTTGTAGACTATTATGATAAACCACGGCTTCGTGAATTCAGTTCAATGACTCTAGGCTTTAGCCATGCAGTATTAACAAATGGGATATTAACAATATTAACAAATGGGATAAAAACCAAGACTTGACAAATGTGTTAATTTCCTATTTCTGTTTTAATACATTACACAAACTTACTGGCTGAAAACAAAACAAAAGTATTATTTTATAGTTCTCTAGATCAGAAGTGTCATTGGGCTAAAATCAAGGTGTCGGCAGGGCTGCATTCTTTCTGGAGGCTGTAGGGGAGAATTTCATTGTCTTGTTTGGCCTCTAGAGAATGCCTGTATTCCTTGGCTTGTGGCCCCTTCTTCCAATTTCATTTTCAAAACCAGCAGCGTAATGTGGACAGATGTCTTACTCCTACCTCCCTCTTATAAAAGATTTTTTTTATTGCATTATTGGGTCCACCTGGATAATCCCAGACACTCTCCCCATCTTGCCTTAATCACACTGCAAAGTGCCTTTTGCTATTTAAGGTAACATATTCATACGTTTGGAAGTTTTAGAGCATAGATATCTGGGGGGGGGGGGGGGCTTTATTTTATTTTATTTTGCTTACTATAGTGAGTGTTTGCATGTTGGGTTAATACTGTTGAAATGCTCACTATTACAATGCTCTTTCTTGGAACCAAATTGCTGTGCTGTGAGAATTTAAGTAACAATGTACAGTGGCCTCTATAGAGCAGAACCAAGTCCTCTGGTCAACACACCCAACTGAGCTTGCTACCAGCAGCCAACACTAGTGCCTACTATGTAAGCGAGAGCACTGTAGACCTTCCAGCTAGCTCAGTGCTCCAGCCATCTGCACAGGAGCCGAAATGTCTAGTCAACACACAGAACCATGAGAGATAATAAGTGTTTGCTGTTATTTTAAGCTCCTAAATTTTGGGGGTAGTGTGTTATACAACAATGAATACTTAAAATAACACTGTAGCCTGTTTTATAAGTGAGCTAACTACTAGAAATTAAAGAATTCTGCTTAGAGTAATATAGGTTCTTCTATCACATATTCAGGATTAAATTGACGAGATAGATCAAAATACGTAAAGTCCTTAGCACAGGGAGTGGCACATAGCAAGTCCTCCGAGGTATTAGTTACTTTTTTCCAGGCAATCTTTTTGCTGCAGAGATTACCACCTACCATTCCAATAAAAAGGAGAGGATTCCTCTCTGTTAGGTATATATTTAATTTCATACATAACACAATATAGTATATTGTCGAATAATTTTAGTTGGTGGTCTGTGAATTATAAAGTCTGTGAGTTATAAAGCCTTAACCTGAACAATATCTATTGGCTCTGAAAATATCATTTCTCCAAAAATATAACATCATAACTAAATTTTATAATATAAAGTAGAGACTTGCAGTTCATATTGTTTAATTGCTCTGTCACACAAGAATCTTAGAATTTTTCTTAGTTTGTTCAATTGCTGTAAATGACTTCTGAAAGTAATATAATTATAACTTGTAATGGTAAATGCATTCATAGAATTCATGGAGCAAGCTGAATATGTAACTGTTCATTTGGAGCCGAGTTGATTACCATTTGAAAACAGTTAATGGAGTAGCTGATTAGAATACATTGCAAAGAATCATGATTTAATTTTACATCACCTAGAAAAAATCTGATGCCATGCATGTTAATGGCAGTTTTCAGGGGCATAGGATCGACATATTTTCCTGAGCTAAGCAATATATAGCAATGCTGGCTCAGTGAAAAACTTATGTTTCAAAATATATGAAGTAAGTTATACAATATAACTTTATGTGATTAAATTCATGTGAGTATTAAAAATGTGAGTGAAGTTTATAAGTAAGGTTTAAGCTCATTTAAAGCAATGCACTGTGTGATTTGAGCAGAAATCTAGCTCAATGGTGGCTTTCAAGTTTTCACAGAAGACTATTTGAATACATTATGTTCACTTTGTTTTCAACCTGCTTTTCTCCTCCCCACCTTGGAATCTCTACATTGAAGTTACAGAGATTTTTTTTTTACCCACAAAACTGTTAAGTCATTCCATGCTTAAAGTGGTTTTCCCCCTGCCTTCACATAAAGTCCAAATGCTTTAACTCAGCGTAAAGGCACCATCTGATCTGCCACTGATGATCCTGCGGACTTAATCTCTTGAGAGTTTCCTCAACTTCTGTGATTTCAGTCATGGAGAAGAACTTGTAATTCCCTGAACCTCTTTCCTCTCTAGGTAATGTGGCTTGGCTATTTCCTACACACCTATAAAGCCTCATTTAAGTGTCACTTCATCTAGGAAGCTTTTCTTGACCCTTTTTCCCAAGTGGTAACTCTGCGTGCACCTCCGGCCTGGGTTTCACTCATTTAATGACACTGATCAAGCTGTATCACAATAGCACGTTTGTCTTAATTGAGCATGTGCACCCTTAATTGAGCATATGCACCTACAAGAAGTACTGAATGGAGTCATAATTGAATTTAATGCCAAGTACCATACCAGGTATGTAGAGGAGCTCAATACAAATTTGTTAAATAAATAATGGATGCATTTGTTCAAAGTGAGCAGAATATAAAAGAACCTTTATCAGTGCAAGGCATTTAGTAGGCACTGAGTATATGTTCATTCATTCATCCCTCATCATGGATCAATACAGCAGGATCCATCGTTAGTTGTATGCCATTTCCCTCTGCTTTACCATGTGTTATTTACAAAGAAGTAAGCTGTTTAGTTGTATGGTAACATCCTATAGAGTGATTTTCTTGGACTAAGATAAGCTAGATTCCATGAAAACTGAAACTGTAGTTTCTGATCTCAAGACTTCTGCATAGTCTTATGACTTAATGCTTTCCCTTTCAGGCTTGGCTGACTCCTTATTCTTTTTTTAAATTCTTTTGTTCTATTCTTTTTTTTTATTCCTATAAATCTAAGGGGTACAAGTGCAATTTTGTTACATGGATATATTGCATAGTGGTAAAGTCTGGGCTTTTAGTGTAACATCAATAGCATAATTTAATGGTGAGATAGGGTCAATCACTCAAAAAGTATACATTGTACCTATTAAGTAATTTCTTAGGTCTCATCTCCCTACCACCCTTTTACTCTTCGAAATCTGCAGTGTCTATTATTTCACACTTTTTGTCCATGTATACACATGACTCAGCTCTCACTTATAAGTGACTACATGTGGTATTCATTGTCTGTTCCTGAGTTGTTTCACTTAAAATAATGGTCTCTAGTTCCTTTCATGTTGTTGCAAAAGACATGATTTCATTTTTAAATGGCTGAATAGTATTTCATTACATATATATAATATATATATTCATTATATATAATATAGATATACACACCCACATATATAAAATATATAATTTTAAACATCCAATCATTCATCGATAGACACTTTGATTGATTACATATCTTTGCTATTGTGAATAGTGCTGTCACAAACATATGAGTGCAGGTATCTTTATGATATCATTATTTTTTTTTTCCTTTGAGGAGATGCCAGTAGTGGAATTGCTGGATCGAATGATAGTTTTATTTTTGGTTATTTGAGAATGCTATATTCCGTATTCCATGGGGGCTGCACTAATTTACATTCCTACTAACAGTGCATAAACATCCTTTTTTCCCTGCCCACTCACTAAGATCTGTTGTTTTTTGACTTTTTAATAATAGCCATTCTGGCTAGGGTAAGATGATGTCTCATTGTGGTTTTAATTTGTATTTCTCTGATGATTAATAATATTGAGCATTTAAAAAATATGTTTCTTGGCCATTTGTATATCTTCTTTTGACAAATATCTATTCATGTCCTTTCCTCACTTTTTAATGGGGCTATTTGTTTTTTGTTGTTGTTGAGTTGTTGAATTCCTTGTAAATTCTGGATATCAGTCCCCTGTTGGATGTGTAATTTCCCATTCTGCAGGTTGTTTGTTCACTGTTGGTTATTTCTTTTGCTATGCAGAGCGTTTTAGTTTAATAAAGTCTCATTTGTATACTTTTGTTTTTGTTACTTTTGCTTTTGAGGTTTTAGTCATGAATTATTTGCCTAGACCAGTGTCCACAAGAGTTTCCCTTAAGGTTTCTTCTAGTATTTTTATAGCTTTAGGTCTTCCTTTTAAGTTTCCAACCCATTTTGAGTTGATTTTTGTATATGGTGGGAGACAGGGGTCCCATTTCATTCTTCTGCATATGGCAATCCAATTTTCCCAGCACTATTTATTGAAAAGGGTATCCTTTCCCCAGTGTATGTTTTTGCTGACTTTCTCAAATGTCAATGGACTTTAAATGTGTGACTTTTTTTCTGGGTTCTGTATTTTATGTGTCTATTTTATTCTGGTACCATGCTGTTTTGGTTAATATCCAGAGATGTCCAATCTTTTGTCTTCCCAGGACCACATTGGAAGAATAAGAATTGTCTTGGGCCACACATAAAATACACTAATGATAATTGATGAGCTAACAAAAAATCACAAAAAACCTCAGTGTTTTAAGAAAGTTTACAAATTTGTGTTGGGCTGCATTCAAAGCCATCCTGGGCTGCATGCAGCCTGCAGGCCATGGGTTGAACAAGCTTGTTAAAGCCTTACAGTATAATTTGAGGTCAAGAAATGTGACATCTCCAACTTTGTTCTTTTTATGTAGGATTGCTTTGGCTATTGAGGCTCTTTTTTGGTTCCATATGAATTTAAGAATTGTTTTTTTCTAATTCTGTGAAAAATGATATTGGTATTTTCATAGGGATTGCATTGAATCTATAGATTGCTTTGGGTATTATGGTTGTTTTAATGACATTGATTCTTCCGATCCATGAGCATGCACCTGTGATGTTTTTCATTTGTTTGTATAATCTACAATTTCTTTCATTCGTGTTTTGTAGTTTTCCTTGTAGAGCTCTTTTGCCTTCTTGGTTAAATATATCTTGATTTGGTTCTCAACTTGATCATTACTAGTTTGTAGAAATAGTACTGACTTTTGTAGGTTAATTTTGTATCCTGAAATGTTACTGAATTCACTTACCAAGGTCTCAGCTCCAGTGGTTTCTCTTAAGGATTTTCTTGACCACTTAATCCAAAGTCCTCCCTTCTGCAGTCTTCAGTTGGTGATTTCAAGTAACTATCACATGGAGTAGTTTTAGTGTCTATTTATCACTATATAAAATGATCTTGCTTATGTATTTCTTTTACTTGCTGACTATAACTGTCTTCCAGAATGAAAGTCTATGAGAACAGGGCCTTGCCTGTTGCCCTAGTACTTTTAACACTCCCTGGTATGGGTTGGGTGAATACATGCATAAAGTAACTTTATAAGACAGCTTCCTTTGTATTATTACATGGGCCAGTATGGCCAGTATTTCTCAGGGTCATTTCAGTTCCTTAAACAAACAAAAATTCTCAGTAGACAAATATTCAGATGCCCATGTGTGGTGATACACTTGATAAAATTTGCACATCCTATGCTAACTTTTCATCAAGTCAATAGAATAGATGGCTAATTCTATCATCATAACTATTAGTGACTTTCATTAGGAATGAGAGAGAAACTGGCCAAGTGATTTTGTATAACCTATTAATTTGGGAAGTACTGTGACAAAACAATATATTTTTAATTTTTTTTAAGTAAAGAACATAAGAGTAATATAAATACAAAACAAATTTTCACAAAATTTGTTTCTCAGGGAAATGTTAGTCGACTTTTTGATTTTTTTTCTTGAGTGGGATTGTGCCCTAAACTCTGAAAGGACGGGAGTAATTGGGGGGAAACATTTTGATTTTTTCTGTACCCTTCACTAAACTCCCTCTACATGAGGGAGAATGACATAAGTTAATGGTGAAATAGGGTCAGGAAGTTATTCACTGGCTCATGATTTAACAATAGGTAGAGGTACCACACACAGTCTCTCTCTGGCATTTCACAGGGGCTGTTGTAGAGTCCTTGATGTTCCACACGGTTGGGTAAGAGATCTTTGCAGATTCAGGTTTTCCCAAGATAGGCCCCAAGGTCTAGTATTGGGGAGCCTTACTACTGCTTGAATACAGCTAATACCGGAGAGTGCTAAATACAGTTGATAGTTTATTTTGATCCCCATCTGGTTTCCTTTGTTGATTTTTCAACTCATTGGAATTCATAGGGAAAAGAATAAGATAGTGGGCTTTCTAGAACCTACAACACCATAATTCCCATTTCCTTCTACAAATGAGCAAGCTTCTTTGGTTTTGTGGGTGAAGAAAAATTTAGAGAATATGAGAAAATTCCATGTTATTATCATCAAAGAACAACACGAGAATAATGCGTTTTTTTAAGTGAAGTAAAAATGTAGGATTTAGAAATGACTTTTATTCAGAACCTGAAGTTGTGGCAGTTAAATGATTCCTGTGGCTCTGTGGTATTCCTGCTATGTGAATCTGGAGTCCAGCTCAGTAATACGCTGCATTTGGCTAGATTCAGCAAAGCATTAACAAGTAAACATTTCTGGTTGTCAACTATTAAGCAATATACTGTTTTCCTTTATTTTCACTAATTCTATACACTTCTGCAATGAAATGGTGAAGAGTGCTTGTCATAATTGCTGGGTTTCTATGTTTGTCTTAGAAATTGACACTTCATAAACACCAAAGTGCTATTTTATAGGTGCTATGTTTGCACGTGTGAAGAAACTTGATAATTGTCACTATAATAATTTGATATTCTTTAAAGGGATATGGAAAGTAAAATAGATGTTTTTTTAAAATTTTTACTTTAATTTGACCCCACTCTAAGCTCCTAGGACTCTAACAATCTCATCTGACTGAAATTCAGATTTAAACAATAGGCCAGCATACTTTGATATCTAAGAATAAATATTAGAGCCTGTTGTAAGTTGACGATAAACTCTACTTGTGTATAAAGACGCTGAAGAAATGTCCTTTCATGCTTAAGTAATGAAAGGACGTTTCCATTAAGAGATGATAGAGGAGCAGAAAGTGTCAAATACTGTCTTGTCTTAGGAAAAAAAGCTATGGATTTTTTAAATGTCAAGAATGGAATTTACCAAAATTGCCTAAAATTTTGGAAAGTAAAAAATTTTAATACAAACCACAGTTTTGATTATTTCAGCTTGTGTCATTTCTTATATAACCTTTAACCCTTATCATCTTCCGACTATGATATGCAAGATGACTGATAAATAATGATGCAAATTTTTGTTTTTTATTTTTCTAGGCTTACAGAATTAGAAGTCAAACCTACCCATTTTGCGATCTAATCAATTTTCTTTGGTTTAACACCAAGACTAAGGCATCCCCATCTTAGGCTCTTCCAGCTTAGCTGAACTTAGAGTTTTAGTCATTCATGTAAAGCCTTTCATGCTGGTTTTTTATTTGAAAATGGGTCCCAGCTGCTCTGGCTTTCTTAATCCCTCCCAGAAAGGCATATGTGACAGCATCTCCCCCTGGGAGATTGTAACTCCAAAGCTTTTTCTCCTAGGTAGGGAAAGTGCAAAGCCAGACCCTATTATCATGCTTACTTCCCCAGCTGGCTAATTAGATCAATATATGGTATATATTTTGATGAATAGACAGGCATATAAGAATAGTGTGTGAGTGTATATATATGTGTGTATAATACATAAAAATATATATAGAGAGATGATGGAAATTGTTATTTAATTAGCACTTTTAAAACTTCTCTCAGGTTCTAGCATATAGTAAGGATTCAATAAATATTCAATGAATACTTGAAAATGTGAAGAGATAAAAGTATTACATAGCCAGTACAGGAAATTTTGTAAGTTTAAATATTTCCCCATATTTTGTCTTTAAAATAAGATAGAAAGCTAAGTATTTGACTTATATGTTTTAAATCCTATCAAAGAACTAAAGACTATGAACTCATTTTCTAGCTTCTTTTTATAATTACATAATTTTAGTTTTGAACCTACTCTCTAAGAACTTTTTAATTATTTTCTCTTATCTATATTTGATATTATTAAATCATTCACTTTTACATTTAGAAATTTTTGAACCAAAGAATTCATAGGATAGTTTTAATTTGTATACCTTTTATGTATAATATATAAAATTTTGTTCCTGAGTAAAGCTATTATGGACTCTATTCTTATATTCTATATTATGCCAGTGATATATAATAATATAGACTTTATTTATACTCAGAGTAGATACTTACATTCTTTTTTCTTTTCACACATCAAGGGTAATGTGCTGACATCATAACAAGGTTTGAGGGAGGCCAATCTCACAAGAATGTGGAAACCCAATCATCGTGCTTATGAACCACAAAAGGATCTAGATACTTGTGTTCTTATATACTTATTTCTTATGTTGAATAGTGCAATTCAAATTCTATTCTTGAAGCTTAAATATAACACTGGAGCTGGCCCATACTAGCAAAATATATGATTGCGAATGGAATTTATCGAAATGTAGATACAGTAAGTATCCTAAAGCTTTAAATCTACTTCTGAAAAAATGACAAGCAGGGATTTTGCCAGTGCTAATTTGCTTCACTCTATTGATTCAAGCTTTATTGGACATTCTATTGTCTCTTCTAGGGAAGGCATAAGTGGAATACAGAACAGTGAAGCCTTATTCAAGATAATGTTATACTCATGAATCACGTCACCTAATACCTGCACTGCTTAGACATGCAGAACCTAAAGCGTCTTCTCAAAATATCTCAGCAAAAGATATCTCTCCCTATATACAGAAGTGGAACTTTTTTTGTACAGTCACTTCTTGGTACAGTTACAATAGAAAATTCTCAGATGTACTCCACTACTTTAAATAGATTCCTGCATCATTGAAAAACATTTTCCAAGTCAACATAGTCTTAAAACCTAGTCAGTCTTTTCTCTAACATCTTGATTGAATAAAAGCTCATTCCCCTTATTACTACTTATTGCTGCCTGTCTGTCTTTAATTGCACACCCTCTTTGAGCACATCATTGAGTGAGGATAAAAAAGCATGCATTTTTTTTGTGCAGTAAAGTCATCAGAATATTATATGTTCAAGGGAGAAGAAGAAATTTTTGAAGACAAATGGAATGGTGATCTCATTTTTCACCCTTATTATAGGCTAAGCATAACAGTCATGGTGTGACTATGACTGTCTGAGCAACAGATTTACATTTCTCCTTTACTACATTTCTTGCCCTGGTTGAATGATGTAAAGGGTATTTGTACAATTCATTGCTCTCAGGAGAGTTGGCTTCTTATTTTCTGTGCAGTTAGAAACACCAGATCTTGTTTTTATACTTAATATCATCTACTAGGTATCAATACAAAGCCTTTAAATATGGGGATTTGCAGAAGAGGGATATAGATTCACGGTTCCTAGAGTTTAGAAGAGGATAACCCTATGTATGCAGTTCAAAAATTTACATTTGTTTCTTAACACTGGTATTGATCATGATTTTCTATTTTGGTAAACTTTAGATATGAAGGTAAAATAAGCTGATGTCTAACTTCTTTGTGTGTTTGAAAAATGGCTTAAATGAGGGAGGTCTGTTGGTTACTGCAGCAGAGTGAATAGAACAGCAGGATAGCACAGAAGCTGAAAAACCATGTTCTCATAGCATCTCAGTGGGGTTGAAAATAGGTACTACTCTTTTATCGAAAAAGAAAATAGGACATCATAAAGTTCATGATATCCACTTAGAGTTATCTATTATTATTCTTTAATATCTTAAAATGTAAAATTTGTAAATAGATCACCAAACAGGTGAAACAGTTAAAGCGATTCCATTTTCTTTTTTATTAAAGAGATCAAACCTAAAATAAAAATTAAAAAATAATAATGAAAGAAGAAATAAGCCACTGCTCTTCTTCTTTCTGGGTGAGTCATTTTACCTGAAGAACAGCCTTGCTTTGGTTCTTACCTGTTTTGTTAGGTCTTCCTCTTACTGATGGAAAATGCTCCCTTGTGGTAAGCAGGGTAAACTGTAAACTTAATTAAAAACCAAAAGTAAACTGTAGATTTATCTTTAATCAAACCCTAGAGCAACTTTGACTAATCTATTTTTACCAGGCAGTACATTTAGGCTAAAAGTAGGGACAGCCAGTGTAACAACTAAATACTGAAGAGGAGTGGACAACAAGGGAAGAACAATCTGGAAATTTACTAATTGGTGGTATAATTGTGAAAGACAGGCTTTTAGGATCACATGGTGTTAGAACCAGGTCACTTAGTTCAACCCACTGATTGTATAGGAGTAAACCCTGATCCCAGAGAGAAGAAGGGGCACCCACTCAAATGTAAATGGGCTGGCCACTGGAGGCTGGGGGACATAGGGCACTGCCCTCTTCTCGGGTCCAGCTCATTGCTGGTAGGAAGCAAAAAGACCAGTACTACCAGTCTTCAAGGGAAGGCATAGATCTAGATGTTAATGTAAAATTTTCCAATTTTAAACTATTGGCAAGTACATAATTCAAAATTTTTGAAACATTAAGTCATACAATATGTCTGTGGGTCTCAAGCTTGTAACTTTTGGGTGAAAACATGTGACAGAGTCCATAAAATTCTTCCTTAATAACTATAAACATAAAATAAGAGTTTTACAAAATTATAACTACGGTAACCAAAACAGCATGGTACGGCTACAAAAACAGATACATACATCAATGGAACAGAATAGAGACCCAAGAAATAATGCCACACACCTACAATCATCTGATCTTCAATAAAATCAGCAATAACAAGCAATGGGGAAATGACTCCCTATTCAATAAATGGTACTGGGATAAATGGTGAGCAATATGCAGAAGATTGAAACTGGACCCATTCCCTACACTATACACAAAAATCAATTCAAGATGGATTAAAGACTTAAAAATGAAACCTAAAACTATAAAAACTCTGAAACATAAGGTAGAGAATACCGTTCTTGACACAGACCCTGGCAAAGATTTCATGATGACACCCAATGCAATTGCAACAAAAAAATCGACAAATGGGACTAATTAAACTAAAGAGCTTCTGCACAGCAAAATAAACTATCAACAGAGTAAACAGACAACCTACAGAATGGGAGAAAATATTTGCAAACCATGCATCTGACAAAGGTCTAATATCTAGTGCTTTAAGGAACTTAAACAACAAGCAAAAAGCAAATGACCCCAGTAAAAAGCGGGCAAAAGATGTGAACAGACATTTTTTGAAAGAAGACACATGTGTGGCCAAAAAGCATATGAAAAAATGTTCAGCATCACTAATCATTGGAGAAATGCAAATCAAAACCACAATGAGATACCATCTCACACCAGTCAGAATAGCTATCAATAACAAGTCCAAAATTAACAGATGCTGGTGAAGTTGCAGAGAAAAGGGAACACTTATACACTGCTGGTGGGAATGTAAGTTAGTTCAGCCATTGTGGAAAGTAGTTTGGCCATTTCTCAAATGACTTAAAACAATTACCATTTGACTCAGAAATCTCACTATTGGGTATATACCCAAGGAAATATAAATCATCCTACCATAAAAACACATGCACGCATATGTTCATCACAGTCCTGTTCACAATAGCAAACATATAAAATCAACCTAAATACCCATTAATGGTGGACTGGATAAAGAAAATATGGTATGTATACACCATGGTATAATGCAGCCATAAAAAAAAAAAAAAACCAGATTATGTTCTTCACAGTAATGTGGATGGAGCTGGAGGCTATTATTCTAAATGAACTAATGCAGGAACAGAAAACCAAGTACTGCATGTTCACACTTTTAAGTGGGTCCCAAACATTGAGTACACGTGGACACAAAGAAGAGAGCAACAGACACCAGGGCCTAATTGAGGGTGAAGGGTGGGAGAAAGAAGAGGATTTAAAAACTACCTGTTGAGCATTGTGCTTATTACATGCTGATGAAGTAATCTGTACACCATACTCCCATGACACATAATTCACCTATATAACAAACCCTCACATATACCCCTGAACCTAAAATAAAAGTTAAAAAAGTTGTCATTCAATGAATAGTTGTTGAGTACTTTCTGGGTAACTTGCAGTTTTATTTGATGCTGTGGTGGATATGGAAGAAATAATTTCACTTACATCTTCCAAAATATTATAATTTGGCTAGAGAGAAAAACCCAAGTATTCACAAAACAACCAGAAGACATAAATGCTTCACGACTTTGAGATGAGTAATCATGTTGCCTACACTTTAGAAAAAGGAGAGAATGATTCACTAAATGCTCAGTGATTTCATGGATGCCATATTTAGAGGCATAAACTGTGAAGGTCTAACTTGCTGTGCTGTCTACAATATGTGTGTACACTCGGTACCCAGTCTGGATACCAAGAGTTGGTTCTTTCTAGTTTCTATGTTTCAGATCCATAAATCAAGAGGTCTAGACTCGTATTCAGCTCTCTCACAAAATGAGACTCTTCAGAGGTTTTGTCTCCTAAACCTGTCTTCTTTCTCTATTATTTAGGATGCTTTCTTACTCAAGTAACAAAAAGTTCAACCTGAGCTGGCTTAAATTATAAGGACACTTATTACATAACATCCTCATTGGGGATGGTATGGGGGAGAAGAGAGGTTGTTTGATTCAGCAGATCAGTGATGTTGCCAAAGTCCCATTATTTCCCACTATGTTGTTTTTTTCATCCTCATTGTCTTTGCCCTCAGACTGGCCTCCCTCATTTTCATGAGGTGTCTGCTGAAGGGCGTGTGCCCTTCTGGACGTGACATCCAAACTGTGTTCAGAGGAAGAAAGGGACTATTTCCTTCTGTGTCTCTGTCTTATGAGTGAAGAAACCTCTCATGGAAGGTCTCTGAAATATGTTGCCACAAGTCTTAGTGGTCAGGATGGAATCACAAACCTATTCCTAAGCTAAACATTAGTGAGTGGAACGAGATTATCATAAAAGGCTTAGGCCAGTAATTCTCAACAGGGATGGACTAGTGCTTCAGGTAGGATGATTCCAATCTTTGTTTTGTGTGACTGTCTCATACGTCTCAGGATGTATATCATTGTGAGTGAAAAATACCAGTAATATCTCTTGATCACCAAAAACTGATAACTTTTAGTGAAAAAAAAGATGATGGAAGGAAGACCAGTAGCGATCGCTCAGTCACTAAAAACTGTAATTCTCGACTTTTTAATGATTGCCATTCTAACTGGTGTGAGATGGTATCTCATTGTGGTTTTGATTTGCATTTCTCTGATGGCCAGTGATGATGAGCATTTTTTCATGTGTCTGTTGGCTGTATGAATGTCTTCTTTTAAGAACTGTCTGTTCATATCCTTTGCCCACTTTTCGATGGGGTTGTTTGATTTTTTTCTTGTAAATTTGTTTGAGTTCTTTGTAGGTTCTGGATATTAGCCCTTTGTCAGATGAGTAGATTGCAAAAACTTTCTCCCATTCTGTAGGTTGCCTGTTCACTCTGATAGTAGCTTCTTTTGCTGTGCAGAAGCTCTTTAGTTTAATGAGATCCCATTTGTCAATTTTGGCTTTTGTTGCCATTGCTTTTGGTGTTTTAGACATGAAGTCCTTGCCCATGCCTATGTCCTGAATGGTATTACCTAGGTTTTCTTCTAGGGTTTTTATGGTATTAGGTCTGACATTTAAGTCTCTAATCCATCTTGAATTAATTTTCGTATAAGGAGTAAGGAAAGGATCCAGTTTCAGCTTTCTACTTATGGCTAGCCAATTTTCCCAGCACCATTTATTAAATAGGGAATCCTTTCCCCATATCTTGTTTCTCTCAGGTTTGTCAAAGATCAGATGGCTGTAGATGTGTGGTATTATTTCTGAGGACTCTGTTCTGTTCCATTGGTCTATATCTCTGTTTTGGTACCAGTACCATCCTGTTTTGGTTACTGTAGCCTTGTAGTATAGTTTGAAGTCAGGTAGCGTGATGCCTCCAGCTTTGTTCTTTTGACTTAGGATTGTCTTGGGAATGCGGGCTCTTTTTTGGTTCCACATGAACTTTAAAGCAGTTTTTTCCAATTCTGTGAAGAAACTCATTAGTAGCTTGATGGGGATGGCATTGAATCTATAAATTACCTTGGGCAGTATGGCCATTTTCACGATATTGATTCTTCCTATCCATGAGCGTGGTATGTTCTTCCATTTGTGTATGTCCTCTTTTATTTCACTGAGCAGTGGTTTGTAGTTCTCCTTGAAGAGGTCCTTTACATCCCTAGTAAGTTGGATTCCTAGGTATTTCATTCTCTTTGAAGCAATTGTGAATGAAAGTTCATTCATGATTTGGCTCTCTGTTTGTCTGTTACTGGTGTATAAGAATGCTTGTGATTTTTGCACATTAATTTTGTATCCTGAGACTTTGCTGAAGTTTCTTATCAGCTTAAGGAGATTTTGGGCTGAGAGATGCGGGAGAGGATGTGGAGAAATAGGAACACTTTTACACTGTTGGTGGGATTGTAAACTAGTTCAACCATTACGAAAAACAGTATGGCGATTCCTCAAGGATCTAGAACTAGAAGTACCATATGACCAGCCATCCCATTACTGGGTATATACCCAAAGGATTATAAATCATGCTGCTATAAAGACACATGCACACGTATGTTTATTGCGGCACTATTCACAATAGCAAAGACTTGGAATCAACCCAAATGTCCATCAGTGACAGACTGGATTAAGAAAATGTGGCACATATACACCATGGAATACTATGCAGCCATAAAAAAGGATGAGTTTGTGTCCTTTGTAGGCACATGGATGCAGCTGGAAACCATCGTTCTCAGCAAACTATCGCAAGAACAGAAAACCAAACACCGCATGTTCTCACTCATAGGTGAGAACTGAACAATGAGATCACTTGGACTCGGGAAAGGGAATATCACACACCGGGGCCTATCACGGGGAGGGGGCGGGGGGAGGGATTGCATTGGGAGTTATACCTGATGTAAATAACAAGTTGAGGGGTGCTGACGAGTTGATGGGTGCAGCACGCCAACATGGCACAGGTATACATATGTAACAAACCTGTACGTTATCCACATGTACCCTAGAACTTAAAGTATAAAAAAAAAAAACAAAAAAAACCTGTAATTCTCAACAGGGATGTATTGGTGTTTCAGGTAGGATGATTCCAATCTTTGTTTTCATGAGACTGTCCCATCCATTTCTGGATGTGTATCACACTGAGTGAAAAATACCAGTAATACCTCTCAGCAACTGAAAACTCCCCCGCCCAACATTTCACAATAACTCCCAAGGGGGAGGGAGCATGCCCTGTTGAGGACAACTGACTTCAATTGGGCATGTCAAAGGAATGAATTGAGGGAATTAATCACAAAGACGATACTTTTCCCAGTGAGTCTGTTTCCCCATTTCAGCATCATCGTCTTTGTTATGTAAGTCAGAACCTCAAGTGACATCCTACACACATGCTTCTTCCCCACTTATAACATCTGATAGTGACCAAGTCTGCTAAAATATACTTTAACTCTCTTTATCTCTCTTGATCGCCTAGGTCATCACAATGGTCCAGGTCACTATTATCTCTAGCTCAGACAATTGTTAAGAGTTTCTTAAGTGGTCTCACTGCTTATATTTTTGCCCCTTATTCTCCTAATAGCAACCAACATGATTTTATTTTTATTAATTTATTTTATTTTGAGACAGGGTTTCACTCTATCATCCAGGCTAGAGTGCGGTGGTGTGATCACATTGCAACCTCCGCCTTCTTGGCTCATGTCGTCCTCCTATATCAGCCTCCCAAGTGACTGGGACTACAGGCACGTGCCACCACGTCCTGTTAATTTTTGTATTTTTTGAAAAGACAAGGTTTTGCCATGTTGCCCAGGCTGGTCTCGAACTCCTGGGCTCATCGCCTGCCTCGGCCTCCCAAAGTGCTGGGATTACAGGCGTGAGCCACCATGCCCAACCAGCGAATATGATTTTAAAATATATTCAGTATATCTAACTTCATTAAAAATTTTTGAGTGAATTCCCATTGAGCTTAATAATAATCTGTTTACTTTCTCTGCCCCCTCACTTAAGCCTCATGAGCACAGTCATGTCTTTGTAATAGATTATATTATTTTCCCAAACACTTCTCTTCCTCCTGTGTAGAATTATACATCTATGTCTTCTGCCTTGTGACTTTTCAGCTCCTCCCACTGGAGTAAGAACATCATATTTCCTTGTTGTACTGATGTTGGGCTTGGCCATATGCCTTCCTCTGGCCAATGGGAAGTGGGTGGAGGTTACTGTTTCCATAATGCGCCATGAGAGACATTGTGTATTTCCACTTGCTCCTCTTACGGTCCTCTGTGTGAAGACTGTGCTATAGGTAGCTTCTGGTCTTTGAATGAAAACATTTTTTTTTTTTTTTTTTTTTTTGAGGCAGCGTTTCGCTCTGTCGCCCAGGCTGGAGTGCAGTGGCCGGATCTCAGCTCACTGCAAGCTCCGCCTCCCGGGTTCACGCCATTCTCCTGCCTCAGACTCCCGAGTAGCTGGGACTACAGGCGCCCGCCACCTCGCCCGGCTAGATTTTTGTATTTTTTAGTAGAGACGGGGTTTCACCGGGTTAGCCAGGATGGTCTCGATCTCCTGACCTCGTGATCCGCCCGTCTCGGCCTCCCAAAGTGCTGGGATTACAGGCTTGAGCCACCGCGCCGCACACCAGAACCCAACACAACCTGAACTCAGGCCCAGTTGCACTCCAGCTGAACTCTTGGCAATATGCAGATCTGTGAGCAAGAAAAAGAAGTATTTGCTGTTTTAAGTCACTGAGATTTTGAAGTTTTTTCTTATGCCGAATTATTGCAGCAATAGTTAAGTAATTATCATTAGTAATAATAATTAGCAACAGTTGAATAATCTTATTCAGAGTTTCAGGATAGTATGTTGGCATACAAGGTATTAAATACATATTTGTTGAGTAAGTAAAAATATACTTGGTAAAACCAAGTTTATGATAGATGACTACTTTTGAACTTACTTGAACTGTTTCTTCCTATTTGCTCTTAAATGAGGCCATGTCAGATTTCTCTAAAACTGTTACCCTGTGGATCATATTGATCCTTTGGAAAATGGGAATTCTAAGACTTTCTTGAATGAAAGTTCACATTTTCAGGTCTACAATTCCAGGGTCAGTTATATAAGGGGTGTAGCTTCATTAGGGCTGTGCAGAAGCGTGTGAATTGAGCTGTTCCACATAGAACTCCTCATCTTCAAGTTCTGCCATTCAGTATGCCTGCTTCCTACCACAAACTGTATACCCCAGTCCTGACTTCGGTAGATACATCTATATTTTGGCTTTAAAGATGATAGAATGCCAGGTGCGGTGGCACCTACTTGTAATCCCAGCACTTTGGGAGGCCAAATTGATAGGATCACTTGAGCCCAGGAGTTTGAGACCAGCCTGAACAACAGGGCAAGACTCCATCTCTCCAAAAAAAAAAAATTAACTGAGTGTGGTGGCACATGCCTGTAGTCCTAGCTACTCAGGAGGCTGAGGCAGGAGGACTGCTTGAGCCCAGAAGGTTGAGGCTGCAGTGAGCCATGTTAGTGCCACTGTACACTAGCTTGGGTGACAGATTGAGACCCTGTCTCAAAAAAAAAAAAAAAAAGAAAAAAAAAGAAAGAAAAAAATATGATGGAAGGAAGACCAATCATACATTCAATCCACAAACATATTATTAAAGATGTACTTACTAAGTGTAAACTGTGTGCCCACGCCTGGGCAGGATGTTTAATGGGAAGTGATATGAAATGCTACCTCTGCCCTTAAAGAGCTTACAAATCTCATGAATGATAAGCCCTATACCAAGGTACAATGCAAAACAGTTTATTTGCAAAATAAAACCATAGTTTTTTCATTTGGGCGCAGCTTTTTACATTGTGTAATTCTCATTACACCAATGCTGGTGACTTTGTTTAACAGGCCCCATTGTGTTGATGGCTGTCTTATAGACAGTATCAAAGGGATTTCCTTATTTAATGTTTACACTGATGATTGCAGATGGGGTTCTCTGCTTCAATGAGGCTGCTGGGAATTTTGTTCAAATGGTTTCATTCAGGCATACTTATTTTCTAATTGAAGGATCAAGGGAAACTTAGCCTAGAGGACAGAAGACAGAGGGGGCATGATAGCTGCTATCAAGTATTTGAAAGCTTGTCATATGGAAGAAGGATTGAATATGAGGTAGGGGTACCATACTGAGATCAAGTTGTGTGCATCATAGGATTCAGCATTTTTAAGTATGCCTGGAGGACTTTATGCAGGGGTAAGTGGAGGATACTGTTCAACGTTCATTTGTAAGAGTATAATCATGGTTTTCACTCCTCTCTGCCCTTGGTTTGGGGTACACAAATGTCTTGAGTTTGGCCCCAAAGTCCTGGACTTTCTTTCTCACCCTTTGACAGGTACATCTACAGCTCTGAGGTACACCTCCCTCCCTGTTAGGTGTTGATGGGAAGCAGCATATTCTCCAGGAGAGATAACGATGGGGTGAGCTGCAGGGAGTGACCAGATAATTCGTGTGAGTGGCAGAGCAGAAGGCTGAGTCTCTTTTTCTAAACCAGGGTACAGGAAGGGTCCTCTGGGCTGTCCTCAGCAGGGGGTCACTACAGAATCATCTTATTTGTGGCAGTCTCAGTCCTTCCCATTGTTCATGCCTGCTCACTTCCCATGCCCTGGGTGAATCCCAGAACTAGTCTCAGATTGTCTGCTGCCCCTCAGATCAAGAGCACCACTCCTTCTCCTTCTTCCCATCTTCTTCCCTGGGTAGCACCTTGCCACTGCTGAGTAACACTAACTCATCCCATTCATCTTCTGTAACAATTGTGCTGTTTATCAGAAAAAGTACAGAGATCAGAAAACACACACAAAGCCTTACTTACTCTTCCCTTATTGGGGGAACATCTTATAGGTTTCTCATGGTTGCAAGAAATTTTAGAGGATTTACTACTAAGCAGGGAAAACAAAAGAGAAGCTATGTCTTTATCTGGAACTCTGCCTCCCACATGAGGAGTTTAGGTGCTTTGGGGAAAAATTCATCACCAGAGAAGATAATCAGGTTATTGACATTTTCTTAAGGGTAACAGGATATGGCTGGAAAGAATTACATGGGAGGCTTAACAAGATGACTTGTAAGGTCCATACTCTAATGAATTAGCTGAGATTCTGTATGGATTGTTCTGTGACTCAACCTTTACAGGTTTATAATCTTCATACTCAATCCCTTAGGGATGGAAACCGTAAGCACGAACTGGAGAAAGACTGGAAAACTACTCGAGTTATACTGTCAACATCTTTGGTGTAAGAGGCTTCTACATGAGGTGAGGAGGTGTTGAGAGCTTTGACAGAGGTGGGTGTAAGACCCTCAGAGCAGACACCACAGTGTCGGCCGTCAGATATGAACAACCTGGCAATGACACCAGTGGGCAATTGCTGAGGTAACCTTGGCTCTGTTGCATCTAAGCAGTGATGTCACTGTTAGTGTGGACCCTAAACAGGGCTGCTGCTTTTGGGCAGTATTAAGGGATGTAATTAGAGTCAATTGAAGCATGAAAGGAAGAAAATGCCACAAAATGGCAAAGAGGACTGGTCCATGGAGTCTGTTTGATGTCTGTCTGGGGAATCCAGGAGGAATTTGAGGATTGTAGATTTCCTGTGGGATGCAGCTAGAGTCAAAGAAAAACTGGTTTGGAGACAGGCTAGTGTGGCTTAGGATGTATGAATTGCAGACTTACTCTGTTTAGCCTAACAACAGAGTTAGTGTCACTAGATTGGATGAGAAAGATGTTCTGATGACTAGGTCTATCCTGGTATGAAAAAAGGCTGCCTTAAAAATAGTGAGTTTCTTTTATTCTTGCATTTTATTTTGGATTAGTGAGGTGAAGAGAATTGGATTAATCATAACCCTTTGTTCATGATACCCATACCAGCATTCTAGTGCACAGCCATAATTAATTAACTAATTAATTAAACATAAACAAGATCTGAGCTCATAGTTACTCCAGATCCCAAAAATGGAAGCCTGACAAAAGTTTCTTTTTTTTAAAAAAAAATCACGGGAATGGTTCAAATAAAAGATAGCTGAGTACTCTCAGGGATATTATAGAAAGTGGGTTCTTGAATTAAATGGGACACTAAAGATGATCTCTAAGATATTTCCTTTTTAATTTCAGATTTTCTGGGTTACATTCAGTCACATGGATGGAAGAAGTACTACTTTTCAACACAATAGGTATATTTCTTATGAGAATGCCTATAAACTGAAAAAATTTGCTGCATGAAAGGACGATTGTGATTATGAATTTACCCCCAGAAACATAGGTGTGTGCCCTACAAGTAATTAGACAACAAAATCATTCCATTTAGGTTTTTCATGGAAGACAAAAACTGAATTCTCCATAAAAGTGACTTGTCTAATTTTGAAAAGAATTTTAGGTTAGCTTTTCTCCGTGATTTTTCAAGTGGGCCTCTTTCTTTTGAAAGATAATGAAATGAAAATACTGTCCTGACATTTTAGTATCTGTGACACGTATATCAGTTATCTCTTGCTGTTTAAAAAAATCATCCCAAAATGTGTTCACCTAGGACAATAACCATTTATTCAGTCCATGGGTCTGAGAGTTGCCTGGGAGACTCTGCAGATGGGCTAGGCTCAGGTCTTCCCAGCAGGGCTGGCTGGTGGAACTGTGAGCAGTTGTCCCATTGACCATGGGCCAGCTGACCCAGGATGGCCTCAACAGGGGACAGCTCCTTCCTGCTCTATGAACTTTCTCATGGTTTCCAAGAGGGGTAGACTCATGCAAGGGTCTCTTGAGGCCTAGGTCAGAACTGTCACAGCATTATGTCTGACACGCTTTGCTGGTATGAGGAAGTCACAAGATCAGCCCAGATTCTAGGAGTGAAGAAATGTATGTCTTGACAAGAAAAGCTGAAAATTCAAATTGGAAAGAAGCATGGATACAGGGAAGGAGAAAACTGGTCATTTTTGCAATTTACCATAGCATGTTACACACTGGCAAGTGCTCTCATACACAGTATCCTTTATGATCCTCCCAAGTAACCTGGTGAGATAAGTAGTACAGGTATTATCATTCCCTTTTTACATAGGTGCAAATTGAGATCAGTGATAAAGAGAGATTTTCAGTGGGTCACACATTCTGGAAGTGGCATGAGCTCAAATCCGTTTTGAAAAGCATACAAGTGAAGAGAGATATTAGTATCATCAAAGGGAGGTAAATTAATGGTTTTTAATGCTTTGCCCCATGCAGACTCATTGAGCTTTACTTAAATAACTTTTGGGAATTGAGGCAATAGGCAATTGAATGTTGATTTTTTTTTTCTAAATACTGTCTTTCAATACTGAAGTGACAGTGTAAGTCCAAATAGAGGAGCTTCTTGAAGTCTAGTTAGTGTGGGGGATGTTGTGGAATTTCAAGGTCCTTTGGCCAATCCACTTTATTTCTAACTGTAATATTTTACAATCTCCTCTCTTGAGCTGTGTGAAAAAAACACTTGAAATAAAACCACTCACTAGATTGTACCTAAGCTGTATCATTCTGCTAAAGATTGGTATGGAAGTTATAATGGAGTCAGAAGTCAAAAGTAAAGAAAACCTTCAGGTCTTCTTTTTTTCTTAGAAGCAGCTAAATTCTACCTGTAGATACTTATTCTTTTCCATTTGCTTTCATATTTAGAAACGACACTCTCTGGACAACCATCAAGGACCAAATTCCATGTGATATGGTTTTACAAAAAATACAAGTTTTCAAGGAACTGAAACCTAAATTCTTGTTTGTAGGTTCTTGATATCTTAGTTATCAAGGGACACAGGAATGTCATAAAGTGGCCCAAGTTTCTGGACACACAAACTAAAGTGTTACCTATAGAAATTTATTCTTTTTTGAGTAATTAAATAATTTACATGAAACTCCTCAATATACTTCCTGATTCATGTAAAAACTTTTTAGTTCTAAAGCAAATGACAGGGAAAGTTAATTTCTCAAAACATTTTTAACTTAAATTTTCTCATTAACTACCATATTTGAGGCATGATATTCAGATATCACATTTAATTTTCACAATGCCTTCCTGAGAGGTGTATTGCCTTAGTTTTATGAAAGAATAAATTGGACTTGGAACCCTCTTGAGACACATTTTTGTCCCAAACTCAATTCCAAGCTTTGGGTCAAAGCGCTAGGAAAGAATACCCAATCTGAGGAATTCAGAGGCAGATGGCAACAGAGGTTAAAAGGCACATCGCCGGTGAGCATGGACTCCTTATCATAAGCCAAAGGCTAAGGTGAAGCTGTGGAATTAAGTCCTCCTCCAACAAAGGAGAGAAAAGGATGTCTTGTGACACACCAGGATAACTGGTAGTTACGCTTGCTAGGATTTGGGCGCATGGTGTTTGGCTTTGGCTAACCCCCTTGTTCTTACTTTCTCAAAAGGAAACTTCCAAGTCATGGGCATTTTATTTATTCTCATCACCTGGCAGGATTTGCAGGATAATTGCTCAGAACTAGAATATTGATCCAGAATTTTATATTATCCATCCCTCTTGTTCTTTCTGAGCTGCAGTCAGGTATTTCTGGTTGGTTTACAGGAACAAGCAGGGTTAGTCTAAAATGTAGGCAAAACTTAAAAAAGACTAGGGAGTCTGGAATTTAATGACAAATATAGGATAAGCTTTGGAACATGATTTATCTCTCTCGAGTCTTCATGTTTGTTAAAAAACAAATTGTCATAGGACTGAGTGGTTTGCAAAATAGACTTTAGTCTTATACTTGGCCTGATTATTTACATAAAATGCAGCAAGAATAATTATTTCTACTTAGGCCTTTTGGATTGGCTTTGATGGAAATGTGTTCCCCAAGGAATCACAGATAAGACCTTTTAAAGCCCAGCCTAGTCATGGGTTTGCATCCTCAAATGCCTGTGAGTTGGGTGATTCTTTCCTCTTAAGGTCCCAATATAAACTTGGAGCTCCTGAACCTGTAAGAAAGTGACATTCTTTACTGACCACAGGTCAGGAACCTTGTACAGGGACTGCATAGACAAGGGAATGAGGCCAGTTTTCCCACTGGGCTTTTATTGGCTCTGCAAGTTGAGCTTGACTCCTTAAAGGGAAGCATACCCTTCCAGTCAAAGCCTTGGTAAAATACCCAGTTTTTCCAATTGCATCCTGTTGCAAAAGAAAAAATGGTTTCTTATTGAACGGAGGCAAACAGCTGTATTACCATAAGTTAAGAATACTCACGTATAGTTTCCAAATTCTAGAGGAACTAGGAAGAGAGAAACAAACATGCTCCAAACTTTGATCCCAGGAGTATACCCTACTTAATTATTAAAGGTCATAAATAGTTCAAAATAAGTTTCATTGACTCTGAAAAACAAAGCAAGGATAAGCAATATTCCAAGCAAAAGTCAAAAGGTTGCTTCAGCTTTCTGAGTTCAGTCCATTTGGTTAACTCTGGTTTTGCTTGATATTTGTAAACATTTCAGCTCTTCATGAATCTTGTACTTTTTCCTTTATTCTAATATTACCATCTCCAAAGTTATCAGAAGCCTGTATTTGAGAGTACCTGTTAAAGTTCTATAGCTTATTATAAACCATCTTTTGAAAAGAATTAAAACAAGACAACAATTTTCTGTGAATAACAAAATGTCCAGGGTAGGTACAGTTAGAAACACAATTGACATTTTCTTTATCCATTCATTTGTTGACGAACGCTTAAGTTGCTTCTAAATCTTGTCTATTGTGAAGAGTGCTGCAATAAATGTGGGAGTGCAGATATCTCTTCAATATACTGATTTTCTTTCTTCAGGTTGTATACTAAGCATAGGATTACTGGATCATGTCGTAGTTCTGTTTTTAGTTTTTTGAGAAACCTCCGAACTGTTCTCCATACTGGTTGTACTAATTGGCAATCCTACCAACCATGTACAAGGGTTCCCCTTTCTCCACATCATCCTGGCCAGCATTTGTTGTTGATTGTCTTTTTTATTTTAACTGGGGTGATATGTGTATTAGTCTGCTTTCATGCTGCTGATGAAGACATATCTGATACTGGACAATTTACAAAAGAAAGAGGTTTAATGGACTTACAGTTCCACGTGGCTGGGGAGGACTCACAATCATGGCGGAGGGTGAAAGGCATGTCTCACATGGCAGCAGACAAGAGAAGAGAGCTTGTACAGGGAAACTCCCCATTATGTAATCATCAGATCTCATGAGACTTACTCACTATCACGAGAACAGCACAGGAAAGACCTGCCCCCATGATTCAATTGCCTCTCACTGGGTCCCTCCCACAACACATGAGAATTCACATAAGATTTGGGTGGTGACACAGTCAAACCATATCAGGGCTACTATGAAACAAACTGCTATGAACTTTCTTATACAAGTCTTTTTGTGGACATTGGGTATACATTTTTATTTCTCCTGGAAAAATACTTGGGCAATGGAGTAGGTATATTTTTAACAGTTTAAGAAACTGCCAAACTACTTTCTGAAGGAGTTCTACCATTTTATAACGTTACCGGCAATATACGAGCATTCCAGTTGCTCCACATCATCAGTAGCCTTTGGTGTTGTCAGTATTTTCTGTTTTAGAATTCTCATGTGTAGTATGTACCCATTTGACTTATTTTGCATTTGCCTAATGTCTAATGGTATTGAACAAAATTCTCTTTCTTATTGTCATTTTTATATCCTATTTGTGAGGTGTCTATTTAAGTCTTTTGATCATTTTTATTGGATTATTTGTGTCTTATTGAATTGTAGGAGTCTCTGATATGTTCTGGATACATATACTTCGTTATATGTAAGTATTGTGCATGGTTTTTCCTAGTCTGTGGCTTATTTATTCATTTACTTAAATGAGATCTTTTGATGAATGGTAGTTTTAAGTTTTGGTAAAGACCAATTTTCCAATTTTTAATTTCATGATTAATACTTTGTAAAAAAATATTTGTTTGCCTTGATGTTGTGGAAATATTCTTCTAGGTTTTCATGTAGAAGCTTTATAATTTTAGCTGAAAAGTTCAAGCCTATTATTTATTCTAAATTATTATTTTTATATAATAATACAAATGATAATCTTGAAAATAATGACCAAGATTCATCGTTTTTTTCCTATGAATATACAGTTATTTCAGCTCTATTTGTTGAAAATGCTTTTCTTTCTTCCATTGAATTGATTTTTGCCTTTGTCAGAAGTCGTTTGAACATATAAGGGTGAGTCCATTCTGGACTTTCATTCTGTCCCAATGCATTATTTTTCTATTCTTACACCAATAACATGCTGTCTTGAATATTGTAGCTTTGTAGAAAATCTTGTACTTAGTGTTAATACTCCAAATTTGTTATTTTTCTCATTGTTTGAGCTTTTTCAGTCCTTGGACTAGTCATATAAATATTAGAAATAGCTTGTCAATTGCCATAAAACAGTCAGACCTTTCTTAATCAGCAAATTTTTCCTTTTTCATTGCTTTGAATATTAATATTTTTTCTTTCTGGAATTTCCTATTAATCAGAGGTTGAAGTACCAGGATCTATCTCTGTCTCTCTTCTTTCTGTTCATAGTTTAAATTATTTAGGGCTTTCATGAGAATTCTGGATGTCTTTCTCAAAATTATTTTTTAGTTTACTGATTTCATTTTCTGTATTTTTAACTGCTTCTATTGTGGCTTTAATTTGGTTTTTATTTTCAACTAATTCTTAATCTTAGATTTACCCCTCTTATTTATTTATAATTCTCAAATATAAATCAACTCAGTGTTCCCTGGAATCTTTCTGACACACTGATTAGTTATTTTTAAAGATTATTTGATTCTGATAGCAAATAAAAAGAAGGAAGAAAGTCAGGGTTGCTTTATTTTCTCTTTTTAACCTAACACAGTGCCTGACACATGGTAGTTGCTCAAAAAGTTCCTGTTGAGTCACAGGATAAGTGTAATTTTTCTAAGTGCTTCCCTTTATTTATACTCCCCCAATTTTTAAGTGTATCATGATTTCTAAGTGTTCTTTTTCTTCCAGAAGGTTGCCTCTGCTTGCCAACCTTTGTAGGAGTTGAGTGGGTTCTGTTAGAAACTGGTATGCTTCTTGTTCTCCCTGAATGTTCCACAGAGGTCCTTCAGTCTAGACAGAGGGAAGCACAGAAGAGCAAACAACCAACTCAACAAAAATCTCACAGTGTGTCACCTATATAAGAGGATCAGGGAGGGAGCAGGTGCAGGTCATCGTGGCCGGGAGATATGTCACTGCACTACATTGTGGATTAATTTTCTCCCATATTCCCACTTCTTGCTTGCATTGGCTCTATCTGCGCTGGAAGAAAACCATGAGGCCTTCCAATGTTGGCTGCCAGGTCCTGTGCTGTCAGTCTGGAAAGACAGGAAAGCAGGAATCAACCCATGATCATGTTTCCTGCCTCTGGTTCTGGATGGTCCCTGTAGTGAATAAGGGTTGGTTGAAGTATCCTCTTACTTATTGCCTAATGTTTTGATCCCCACAGGACGTTTCCATCTTTTCCAATTTCTGGTATGGAGAGCTGGAGCACCCTTCTAGTGTCTGATGCTAAGGCAGTTTTCCATTTGAATATTCCACTGGTCACTTCAGTAGGAATTTGGGAAGAAAGCTAGACAAATATGCTCATGGTAGCTACCTTTTACAGAAGTCACACAGACTCTAAATGCCCTACTGTAGTATAACATATCATTTAATAGCTTGAAATGAATGTCCAGTTTCAACTTCCTTTGTGTCCCCAGCTGTTCCAGAATAATTGAGAGGTTTCCTCTGTTCCAGACCTAAAAGTATTATTCTCCTAATGATAGGGCCTATGTTTTCAACCAAGTATTGTCTGCGCTCATAGTTTGAAATGTCCCCTACCAAATTTTTTTTTTTTTCTTCCACAAACTATTATTTTAAATCTGAAAACACAGATATAGATAAATCAGTGACCTCTACCACAGACCTGTACATTTAGTGACATTTGTCTGATATACTGGGAAAAGAAATAGCATCATCCTTTGCTAGGTTTCTTCAGTCAAGAAAGATTGAATGTCAGTACGTTGGAGTTCTTGCTGTTTTTTTTTTTTTTTTTTTTTTTAACTTTTTGGCTCTCTTAGTACATCTGTGCTTAATGCAGTAGGAGTAGCAGCAAAAAAATAAAATGACTATGCTTTGCAAAGAAGGAAAATGCCCTGTACAGCTTCATCATAGAGCACAATAGATGGGTTGCCTTGTAAATACTTTTAGCTAGAAAGGGTTCTGGCTCTGGGCTGCTACAGAACTGCTCTGCTCATGAGTTGTGTACCTGAAATGCACTTTATTATCAGTTTCTAGCACCAACAAATTTAAACAATTAGAACTTAAGCTTGGCAATTTAATTACTTGACAGCTAAAGAAGATTGCATATTGCAGAGAGAGCAATAGATCTATTTTATGTGGCAAGTGGATGGTTTCACTCGCCATGATTCACTTACCTGCTGTTTTGTGTGAATAGTCTTTGTCAAAATCATGGGTGACACAAAATGCTCAGCTAACACCAAACAGATATGACTATCTTAACACAATATTCAGAGGCAATCTTTTTTGCTTTGCATATACAAAGTTTCATGCAGATAAAGATCAATTAACAAGTATTTATTGAACCTCCTAGGTTATGTTCGGTGCCTTGCTAGACTCAGCAGAGGATAAAACTATGCATAAAATAGGTTGCTTATAGGAAAGTTAGAGACAGAATCATTCATAGAAGAAATCTGTATAGCTTTATCTGTTCTAACACATCTTAATAAGTTAAGTTCAAGTGTTGGTTGGAATTCCTTTTATGTAGGTCTTTTTAAAAACCCATAGTTAGGGTTGGGCGTGATGGCTCATGCCCATAATCCCAGCACTTTGGGAGGCCAAAGCAAGGAGGATTGCTGCTTGAGCCCAGAGGTTGAAGACCAGCCTGAGCAACATAGTGAGACCCCATCTCTGCAAAAGAAAGAAAGAAAGAGAGAGAGAGAGAGAGAAAAGGAAGGAAGGAAGGAAGGAAGGAAGGAAGGAAGGAAGGAAGGAAGGAAAGAAAGAAGGAATAAAAGAATTAGCTGGGTGTGGTGGCACATGCCTATAGTCCCAGCCACTCTAAAGTCCTAGCTACTTGGGAGGCTGAAGTGAGACACTTGTTTGAGCCCAGGAAATAGAGGTGGCAGTGAGCCATGATGGCATCTCTGCACTCCAGCCTGGGTGGCAGAGCAAGACTCCCATCTCTAAAAGGAAAAAGAAGCCAACAGTGTTTGAAAAAAATAGAATTGGACTTTTGCTTTGAATAAATAGAACTGATTTTACTCAGTTGTACTAGATAAGAAATCCCTACACTTCAGTGGATTCTATTTTAGTGAGTGAAACAACAAGTAAATGAATAATTGCAGTGTGGTCAGTAGTTTAAGAGAGGTCTGTATAGTTTTTAATGGGCATATTGCCTTATCTTAGTTCTGATTATTTGGAAAGATTCCTCAGAAGCAGGGATATTTGAGCTCTGTCTTCAAAGTTGAGAAGGCTATGCTCAGGATTCCATCATTTGCCACCCACTCATGAACCTCAAACATTTGAACAAACTCTAGTCTTTTCTATCTTAAGAGAAACCACCCAAGTCCTCCCAGGGTCCTCTAAGACCTTCCAGCTGTTGCCCAGCAGGCTCCTTCACTTCAAAGCCAGGCTTCCTCTGCTCCCACTGACTCTTCATTTCAGCACAATCTGCCTCCACCCATACCACTTCCCTGATTGGCTCTTGTCAAGACCACCAAGGATCTAAAGACTTCGAAGGACAATATTCAGTTCCCACCTTACTTGAACTCTCTTTGTATGTTTTATCAGCTCTTCCTTCTTGATAAACATGCTTCTTCCTTGTCTTCCATGAAATTAACATTTTCTGATTTTTATATCGCTTTGGCTACTTTTCTTCATTTTCCAAAAGTGATTTCTCCTTTCTAATCTTTAGGTGCTGATGCTTCTTATGGCCACATCCTAGGACCCTCTTCTTTTGCCTCCCTGGGCAATTCCATTCCACCCCAAGGACCATACATATTAGGTGTGTTTTAAAGACTCTATCCCAGACTTCTCTCCTGAGAACCTCTTGTAAATGTTGAAGTACTCACTTTGCATCTCTATTTGTATGTCATATAGGCAACTCAGATTAAATTGTTCAAAACTGAATGCATGATCTTCCCCTTGAAATCTATTCTTCCTTCAGGTTTTTTGCTTAAATCGGTTTCTCAAATATAAAACTTTGGATTAATTTTCAATATCTCCTCCCTTACTCCACACAAACATCAAGTCTTAAGGACTTTGCATCTAAAACATATTTTGAATCCATCTTCTATTTTCTAGTTCTCTACCTTGAATTTAAGTTCTTTTCCGCTTCCTATATTGTCCTCATAAAGGAAGTATGATCTTTTAAGAAGATCTCAAAAGAAGATCTTTTAAGAAGACAAATCAGATCTTGCAACTTACTTGCACAAAGTGCTTCTCTGGATTCTCATTGGGTATGGGTCTTGCATGATCTGGATTTTTTCCTGGTCCTGCTCTCTCTGTGGTGTCAAAAAATCTAGGTAACTATCTCAAAATATCATGAAAATATCTATCATCCAGATTTTAATATACATAACCAGCAAATAGTTAGATTGAGGTTTTGAGGAACATCCTCTGAATTTACATTTTGGCAATACTAAGGGGGTGCTCACCTTGTGATTTCATATTCCCATATATTGCATTACTATTTCCTCTGCCAGGAACCTCCCTCCTTTGCCTGGCATTTTCTCCCGGGGATTGTTCCTATAACATTCATGTATGGCAAAATTTTTCACTTTTGTCTGTTCAAAAACTCTATGCAATTAAAAAAATCATCATAACTCACAGTTATTGAGTATTACCTCTATACCAGGGGTCATTATAGGTGATTTAAATATATCTTCTTACTTAATCTTCACCACAGACCTGTTAGTCAAGTACAATTATCATTTCTATTTTACAGATGAAGAAAATGAGGAAGTTGGAATTTAAGTAACATGAAATTATGTGATGGAGTTAGAATTTGAACTCAGACTTTCAGACTTTTACTAACTACCTGTCTGCTAACCACTGTGCTTTTTATACACTCTTAGGGGTTGTAGTCATTACTAGACTGTAAGCTTGCAGACTTAAGGAACTTTCTTATACACTGCTATATCCTTATCACCTACATGAATGTCTGGCATATAGAAAGTACTCTGTAAATAGTTTTTTAAACAAATTGAATCAATTGGCTGTCTTGATATTATATAGACAGAATTTCATTTCTCTTCTTGGCTTAGAGCTCGGTTGGTATTTAGTGCTAATGGAATTCATAACCATTATGGAATGTATGTGGTAGAAAAAAACCCAGCATCCAAAGATCACGAGTTCTTTGTGAAACATTATCCATTTGGCTGTGGTTTGCTTAGTCGTGTTCAAAGGTCTGTGATTAGTCTCTTTGCTCATCTTTTAGGCCGCCTTAGGCTGATGTTACAAGGGCTTTAAAGCAATCATCTTTGGCAGCTGAGCTCTTAGCTGGTAATCATCATACTATTAAGAAACACTTGGCTTGATAAGTATCAGAACAGAGGGAAGAAGTTATCAGATCTCTTGGCTCTCTAATACATATGAGAGGAAATTGATATGGTTCAAGAAGATGACTCTATGATATGTCATATGTATGTCTTTTTTTAAAAAAGTTTCCACTGTACTTAAAGTTCTCTAGTATTTTGGGTAGGTAAAGAAAATTAACAGTGATAGTAATTTTAGTGCTTATAATTACTGACTCATTCCCACTTCCTGGGAACAGTAAAGTTTTACATTCTTGCAACAATGCAGAAATAGGATTTGTTTTTCCTTAGCTATAGATCGTGAGCCACAGATGGGGAAAGATTTCAGGTTTTTCTTTTTACTCCAAAGAAAGCAGAGATTTTAGCACAGAGAACACACTTTATGAAGCACTTTGGGTTAAACGAAGGCTCCAACATACCCAGTAATTTATTGCAGGCAGCGTGTTTCATTCTATGTGAATGTGATTGCAGTCCCATAGCATCAATGGCGTAATGGTTTCTCTGCATACCAAAATGTTTAGCAAAGCCACTTGTTTCCCTATCCTTTTATCTTATGCACATGGGATTGGTCAACTGTGAGCTGAGAAAAGAAAGACAGATTTTCATAACTAAATTGCATTTGACTTTGTTAACTTTAATTTATGAAATAGAGATTATGTTTAATTGGAAAAAGAGATCTAGTTTTGGAACATTTGTTCAGTGAGATTAATAAAGAAATAACCTCAACTGCACTTTTGTCAATTATAAAAGTGTGTCATAAGTCACAACACAGTTGTGTTCTTTCATTTATTCTTCTATTTAGTTAGGGTGGCATGAATTTCAGAATGAAAACCAGCATGATCATATTATTTAAGTACTGCTAAAAGGCCTCATACCACTTTTCAAGTAGCATATAAAACTAAGGCCTGACCTTTTCATGCCCATTTGAATTTGCTGTGTCTCTTCATGCAACACTGGGGCTTCCATTTCTGCCATTGTGGCCCAAATGGCCAAGCAATCCCCCTGTAGTTTTTTCTCACTTCTGTTACCACTGTGTAACTATTATATTTGGCTGGAAAAAATGACTGAATTTCATAAAGCTCAAGGTGGGAGTCACATGAAGCAATGCTTCTTTTCTCATAAGAAAGCTTCAAGAGAATGCAACATTAAGGACGCCTGGCAAGTAGTTGTGTGACGTAGTCCAAAATGCTGATAGCCACATTAGAATGCAGGATTGCTCTGCAGTGAATTCCAACATAACAATGGCTTTCAAAAGATAGAAGTTCATTTAATTTACAAGAAATAGTCCAAGGGTAAGCAGACAGGGCTGAAGGCTACACTTCATCCAGGACCCAAATTCCTGCATTGTTGCTCTGCTATTCTCAACCTGTGGCTTCCATCTTATGGTCTAAAATAGTTGCCTCAGCTCCCTCCCTCATGTCTGCCTTCTAGTCAACAATAAGGGGCATAGGTGAAGTGGAGACAATGCTTTTTTCCATTAATATCATGACAAAGAAATTGCACCCATCATTTCACTCACATCCCATTAATTATATGAGCTAACCTAGCTGCCAGGAAATTTGGGAAATATAATCTTTGATTGAGTGGCCTAATTAAAATCAGGGGTTTTGCAATTCAAGGAAAAAGGGAAGAATGGATTTTGAAAAATGATTGATAATGCTATAATCACTGCCAGTAAAAAGAAGTCATAGAGAAATAATGTGGTACAAGGGTAAGTAGATGATTATCCTTTAGTTCTGGCAACCTGTAGGTGTATAAGATACAGACACCAATTACAGTTATTTAAAGTTGAAAACCTATGTACTAGATGGACATCTGGTAGATCATAGAATTGATGAAAACGTTGGAGAACTAACTAGGCATAGAACTAGGCTCAAGACAGACATCCAAATACAGCATGGAATGGTCTGCTTATAACCAGTACTACTGATGACTCCACCCTTAGATTCTTGGCTTCTTGATTTAATTGCAAACATCATCACTGGAAAGTAGCTACTGGCCATTGCCAAAGCTGGAACCAAATTATAAACTGTTTCTCCTTTGAATATTCATGCCAGACTCAAAATCCTAGATAGAACACCAGATTTGTTGAGTTTAGCACATGAGTCTGTATCCTAGCTGCCAGGGGCTAGGAACAAAAGTATTGGCAGTGACAGGTGAAATTCAGTCTCCCACAAAGACTGACGCATTCAATGGTGAACCCAAAGCATGGAAAGGGGTTCATTTTCTGAGAAGCCATTTTTTGAAATGCCAAAATGTACCTTATAGTGACCAAAGTACTTTTCAAATTGGGCGAAAGTAATGTAAGTCCTTACGTACATGGTTTTGGAATTAGAAAAAATCTGGGTTGTAATTATTGCTCTATAAAATGGGGGTATTAACTACTCGGGAGGCTGAGGCAGGAGAATGGCGAGAACCCAGGAGGCGGGGCTTGCAGTGAGCTGAGATCCGGCCGCTGCACTCCAGCCTGGGTGAAAGAACGAGACTCCGTCTCAAAACAAACAAACAAACAAACAAACAAAAAAACAGGGGGTATTAATAATGCCTAGTTCCTAGAGTTTTGTGGATAATATAAAGTACATGCTTAATAAATTCAAGAAAAAGGGAAATATCTTAATCTTTAAAAATATCTTCAGATTTGTAAAATGCTTTCTTCCTGTCTAGACAGTCCTGATACTATAGTTTCATCCATATCATTAACTTAGTGCCATATTTCAATTCAGCTAACAAATATATGCTGATATTCTAAAATTAACTTGAGATCTGTAATAAACCAGATTATCAATTGGGCTGATTTGGTACTCATCCTAAACTTACCCAGATTTATAAGCTAGGTGAAGAAAACATTGTATACTACCCTTTTATTTATTTATTTATTTATTTTTGAGATAGGATCTTTCTCTGTCACTCAGGCTGCAGTGCAGTGACACAATCATAGCTCACTGTAACCTCAAACTCTTGGAGTCAAGTGATCCTCCCACCTCAACCTCCTGAGTAGCTAGCACTACAGGTACATGCCACCACTCTCAACTAATTTATTTATTTATTTATTTATTAGAAACAGGGTCTCACTATGTTGCCCAGTCTGGTCTTGAACTCCTGGCCTCAAGTGATTCTCCTGTCTCAGCCTCCCAAAGTGCTGGGATTACAGGTATGAGCCTCTGTGTCCAATGTGTATGCTATATTTCACAGCTGAGTAAAGACAGCAAACTTGTGCCTAAAACTGAGAAGTACCAAGAATAACATCTCAAACTCATATTCCCATAATAGTTCTCCAAAGACATACTTAAACGAATGACTTTTGTTTCCTTCTTTCAGAAGGGAATTCTCCTTGACAGTACATTTGCCCTGATAATACAAGGCATTTGAAACTTTTTTCCACCAACTACTTTAAACTTTTACCTCTAAAAAACGTTGTAAGCAGTATTAGGAAGAATGACAAAGGAAAACTTAAATACCTCTGCAGGTTGCCAAAAATACAGGTTGGCTGTTGTTCAGCACCTGGGAAATTCGTTGAGACCATATGGACTGTCAAAATTTCAGTGTACTAGAGAAGAAAGCTCCCTGCAGTGACAGTATTGAATTAGAAAAATTATTGTAAACAATGGCTCTAGGGGATTACTGTGGTCATTCAAAAAGCTGCACGTTCTGCTGTTAACAGAGAAATTATCAACTAAATTTTAAACTCAGTTGTGGAACAGGCAACCAGAGACAGAACTGGAAAGTGTTCTTTGGGCAAAGGAGATCAACATCCTTTTACTTTAACTCTAAGTGTCTTAGACTTACACATATATTTTGTCCTTGAATATAAAGGAGCAAAGTCAATGTAGTAAAAATTAAGCTCTTCTGGTTTGCTTTCTGTGATTGTTTAAAAGTAAGATTACTATCTGTTCAAAATGTCTATAGTAGTAAAGTAGACACAAATTATGAATGACCTAAAGTTACGAAAATATTTCAAAGTATCTTGATAGCTTTTTAAAATTAGAATTTGCACATCACAATTTAAGATTTATCAACCAATTATAAGCTCTATGAGTATTAGTTTTATATATTCCTGAGGTAAAACTGATTTTGTTCATTTTCTTTAAACTCAGATGAAACTTGCAAATTGATGCAGGAAATCTACCCGCCAACCTATTTATCTTTCTTTCATCCCAGGTACTGTGTGATGTTATTAAAAGATTGGAAAATAAATCTGCTTTTGTTAAGTTTCAGAGATTATAAAAATATTGTAATAATATATATTGGCTAGGTGAATCTAGGATATTATATTTCTCTCCTATCAAAGAGGAAAAGTGATGAAAAATTTGTAAAATGAAAGACAAGAGGCAAAATGAAAGAGGTCACATATATAATGTGTTGAAGGAGGGTTTACAAAATACTTGACTGTTCCATCGAAAAAGAAATCCTAATTTTAGATTTAAAGAAGAAGCTATAGTGTAGGGTATGTGTGTGTGTGTTGTCATGTGTATTGTTAAAGAACTAGGTGCTCTATTTCTTTAAGTGAACTGACCAGCGTCATCTCTCTCTTTATTCTCACTACAAGGAGTAATAGAAATTTTACCAAATCCTAAATATTCTTAAAAGGATCCACAACAGGACGGTGCTACCTATAAAAAGCTTAGCCTCAAACAATGAAGAGTAAGAATATTTTTCTAATTAACTTTATTTTCCAAGTATAAAACTAATACCTTCTAATTATGGAAAAATTTGTAGAATACAAATAAATACATAAATGTGACAGCACATTTGCCACTCAGAATTAATCACTATTAACATTTTGGTTCACTTCATTCCAATCTCCCCACTGCCCAGTATACGTAAAATGAGCAGAGCCATTAAGATGGTGTCCATGAAAAATCTTGCAAGCCTTGGGAAATTGCTCAGAAAATAAAAAAAAATACATGATACAGAACTATGTGAACAAGTTCCAGAGTCTTTAATACGTAGTGAACGTTAAACAGCAGCAGCTCTTGATTTACACGCAATCAGCAGGGTTGTTTTTCCTAGGCGTTCGTTCCCCTCTTATTTATTTTTTTGCACATCTAGACTGGATGATTCTCTATGGGTCCCAATGCCTGGATTTGGTTTTTAAAACAGTTTAAATTGGGGGGTAGAATATGCCATGTGGTTTGGGAAAAAAAGATTATCTCAAAATTATTATATAAATAAAGGAAATTAACTGATAACATGGTATTTCTATGCTTTAGAAGGCCTGAGGTTTATATAGAGAGGTTCAAAATGTGTATAGAGTCGAAATGGCAGGTGTTGAAAAGTGAGTTTTGCATTCACATCGCCTGTTTCGAGCAATAGCATTTTACCACAGGTTGCCTTATGAACTTTTATTTGATGACAGGAGTTGTTCCAAAACAAGTTCTAACTTCACAGATGATGGAGATGTTAATACAAAATTTATCACAGTTCTAGGCATCCTTGTCTGCTCATGGGTGCCTCTGGGTAACATCTACAATGGCTAGTTATAATTCCTCATTTATTTGGCCTTAGGATTTAGGTATCATATAGAGCTGATCTTTTCTTTCAGAGTTCTTATTTAATCCTGATATTTATCTTAATAAAATTAGCCCTGCTGTTTCTCCATTTATATCAAGATTGGTTCTTTCCTGGTGATTCTCCATTCTGAACTGAAAATATTATAGGCCCAGTCTGGGGTTCTGTAAAATATGTATTTATGGTTTTTCAGATCTCTCGGTGAAAAATCATCATGACTTGAGGATCTTATTGTTATAGAATGGTGGATTTTCTACAGAGAGGTTTTATCACAACACAAAGTTGTGAACTTCATTGCTGGAAATACTTGGATGAGTTCAAAAAAGTAACTCAATATGAATGCCGCTGTCTGGTCAAGGTGTCCTGGAATGGCACGTCAGCTTAGGTTCCCCCTTGAGTGTGAATGTTAGTGATAATCAAAGCAAATTGCCTAGCAGCTGTTGAGTTCCTGCATTGCTTTCAGCTTTGTGATGGGAGGACTATATTACAGTCATAGGATGGATACCTCTTGGTTTCAGGTGTCAAAGCCATCACTCATGACCCATAAGGAAGACTGAGTCTACATTAAAATGTGGAATTAATTATATGTGAAATAGGAGCTCACCAAAATGAATATTCACTGTGAACCCAGGTATTTGAGAGAAGGCTTTATGGCTGAGGTAGAGACTGAACTGGGCCTGGAAGAAATAGCAGATTTGGAAAAGGCAGAAAGAAGAGAAAAAGAAAATTTTACTGGACAGATGGGCAGGGCAGGGTGTGCTTGATTTTGGAGGATTTAATTCCCAAAGGAATTTGGATTTGGTATTGTAACTCTAGGATGTTAACTAGGTATCAATTTGCATGTCAGCTCTGAGTGGTAGTGGTTGTTAGGTGATGGCTGTGCTGAGAAAGATTCTAAGCCTGGTGAAAGGCTAAAGGACCTGGATCCTGAGATTAGTAATATCTGCCAAGGGGAAGGAGGGACAGGTTTGGCATAACTGCTGCATCATTTCCTAGGATGCAGTAGAAAACACATCAATGGATTTTTTTAATAGCCAAGTCACCTTGAAATATAAAACCTTCAGCAAACATTTTGTATTTCAACTGTAGAAAACGAAGATATGAACAATATTTGTCAGTAGAAATATTGTTTAACATTAAACAATGAAGTTCAAATCACTATTTCTTCAGTTGATGTAGGGAACTTAGTTTTGAAACTTTTTTTTCTGGGGGATAATTTGTTGGACACTTCTAAAATAAATCGAATTCATCAGGCAGGAAGAAAGTATTTTTTTCCAAAATTTATTAATGTTAAGATTTTATTTTGCCTATAAATTTAAAATGCTAAGTATTAAATATTATTTCAGCCTCTTTAGTTGAGTGATTGCTGGGAGAAGATATTCTTCATTTAGCCAAATAATTTGTTTGTTGTAATTTCTAATTGTTCATTGTAGTATTTCAAAAGTTAGTTGATTTTTACATATTGAAATTGTATCCTGTGTCATTGCTAAGCTCACTCATGAGCTCTAGTTGCTTTTTTTTCCTTCTTTTTTTTGAATCTTGGATCCTTTGGGATTTTATACAAAGACAACCATGTTTTCTGCAAATAGAGAACTGAGACAGTTTTATTTCTTGTTTTCCAATCTGTATGACTTTTAGCTGTTTTTCTTGCCTTATTGCACTGCCTAGCACCTCCAGTATGATGTTGAATAGACACAGCAGAAGTGGATATACTTGTGTTTTTTGTAATTGTAGAGGAAAAGCATTCCATCTTTTCCCACTAAGTATGATGTCAAATATATCTCTACTCATTTTATGTTTACTTGTTCTATTGATCACTGAGAAAGGATTGTTGAAATCTTTAACTATAATTATGGATTATCTGTTTTTTTCTTGCATTTTTAACAGTTTTCTCTTGATGTGTTTTGAAGCATTGTTGTTAGGTATGTTTCTATTTTGGATAGTTATGATGTTTTGTGAATTGATCCCTTTATTATAAAACCCTTATCTTCATCTCTGGTAATATTATTGTTCTAAAATCTACTTTGTCTGGCCAGGCATGATGTTTCAGGCCTGTAATCCCAGCACTTTGGGAGGCCAAGGTGGGTGGATCACTTGAGGTCAGGAGTTCAAGACCAAACTGGCCGATATGGTGAAACATCATCTCTACTAAAAATACAAAAGATCTATCTATCTATCTATCTATCTATCTATCTATCTATCTATCTATCTATCTATCTATCTACACACACACTATTTTTTAACATAGATGTTGTTTAATATGAATATATCCCTCTCCAGCTTTATTTTGAGTGTTTTCATGGTGTATAGCCATGTTTAGCCACCTTTTACTAAGTGTTTAGCCACCTTTTACTTTTTACTTTTACTAAGTGTTTAGCCCCCTTTTACTTTTAACTTAAGTATGTATTCTTACTTAAAATGGATCTAATAATAGGATCTTTCTTTCTTATCCACTCTATTTCTTTTTAATACCTGTATCTAGATAATTTATATTTAATTTTATAATTATTGATATGATTGGATAAAAATATCTATCATATTGCTAGATGTTTTCTTTTTGTTCTGTATTTTTTGTATCATTTCTATTTTCTGCCCCTTTAAAAATTATTTTTATAATTACATTTTATCTCCATTATTGGCTTGTGTTTTATACCACTTAAAAATTTGTATTGATTTCCTTAGGTTTTATAAAAATATATATCTTTAATTACAGCTTGCCTTCAAATAATATTATATTACTTCATGTGAAGTGTAAGAATCTTGTAGTAATGTACTCCCAATTCCTGCTGCTCTCAACATTTAGAGCTGTTATTGTCATGCATTTTACTTTTATGTCTGCAATAAACACATACAACACTGATTCCATTACTGCTTTAGATGATCTGTTATCTTTTAGAGTAAGTAAAAACTGGGGAAAAAAAGAACTATATATTTTCCTGTATTTGTTTTCCATAGCACTGTACTTCTTTGTATAGATCCATGATTCTGCCGGGTATCATTCTTTTTTCTGCTTAAAATTTTTTTTTAATTTTTTTTTCTGTAGGAAATAAATCCTCTCAGTTTTTGTTTGTCTCAGAAAATTTTTCTCCTTCCCTTTTGAAAATTATTTTAACTGGATATAGATTTTGGATTGGCAGTTAATTTGTAATTAGCACCTTAAAATTGTTATTCTATGTTTTTTTGACTTGCATAGCTTCTGATAAGAAGTCTGCTAAAATTCTTACTTTTATTTCTCTTGCTTTTGTTTTCTCTGACTGCCCTCAAGAGTTTCTCTTTATCTTTGGTTTTCAGTGATTTGAATATAATGTATCTAGGCATTTAAAAATATTTGTTTTGCTTGATGTCCTCTCAGCTTCTTATATCCATGCTTGATGTCTTTAGGGAAATTCTGGATCATAATTTCTTGTGTTATTTTTACTTACTACTCAAGGCTTGCTATCTTGCTTACTATTTCTTCTAGCATTTTTTTTTCTGTATCACTCTATCTCTTCTTCTGAGACACCAATTACATAAATTTTAGACTTTTTAATATTGTACCACAATGCTTGGGTTCTCTATTTTGTTTTTGTTTGTTTTTACTTTTTTTTTTTTTTTTAATCTTTGTGCTTCTGTTTGAGTAATTTTTATTGACCTATCTTCAAGTTCACTGATTTTTTTTTTTTTTTTTTTTTTTACAGAGTCTTGCTCTATCACCCAGGCTGGAGTGCAGTGATGTGATCTCGACTCACAGCCACCTCTGCTTCCCAGGCTCAAGTGATTCTTGTGTCTCAACCTCCCAAGTGGTTGGGACTACAAGCATGTACCACCACACGTGGCTAACTTCTGTGTTTTTTAGTAGAGACGGGGTTTCACCATGTTGGCCAGCTGGTCTCTCACTGATTCTTTTCTCAGCTGCCTCAGTTATACTGATCAACTCCGCAAGGGCATATTCATTTTGTTCCTGTATTTTTTATTTGTAACATATTTGATTCAGTTTCATAGCTGAAATTTCCCAATCGTTTATGGACATTGTCCACTTTTTTCACTGAAGCCTTTACCATGTTAATCATATTTTAGATTCTTTAATAATTGCAAGATCGAGGTTATATCTGAGTCTCGTTCTGTTAATTGCTTTGTGTTTTGAAAAGGTGTTATGTTTTCTTGCCTTATTGTATGTTGTGCATTTTGTCTGAAGGTTGGACATTTTATATAGAACAAGAGAGACTGAGAATAATATTATTTATGTTTGTAAATGTCCACCTTTTCTTTTGCTAGGTTTTAGCAAAATCAAGATGTGAGGGAAATTGAGTCAATCTAATCAGGAGTGGAGCTTGGTGTGGTTTTGTTGCAATTGTGAACCTTAGCATGCCGCAGGCTTGAAATTACTTGTCCTTAGATTAGTGGCTGGTTTGTTGAAGAATTTTATCAATAACTGTTCCACCTTCAGCTTTAGGCTTTCCCTAAAGGCATGCCTGTACCTCAGATTGGGTCTCTTTCCAAGCTTTTGGGCCTCTCCCAGCAACGGACTGCTATTACTTATTGCTCAGTGCTTGCTATCTTGCTTGTACTGTGTGGAGTGTGGGACATTTAGGCTTTGTTATACTAGTTCAGCCTCAGTTATAGGAAAGTATTTATGCTCCTGAGGATGAGATATTTTCAGTGATTTTTTCACTCTCCCAGCTGTAGGAGAGCACTAATCATCCGAGTTTAGGATGACTTCTTGCCTTTCCTGGAAAAGCATAAGAATTTTTTCTATTCTCTTTCTTTAGCTGCAATAGATCTTGGATTTTTGCCCAATAATAAGTGGGTTTGCTGAATCTTCCCTCAGAGGTGTAAGGCTTTTGTTGCTTAAGAAAGATGGAGAGAAGAATCTAGGTGGAGTTTTGTAATTTCACTCGAGTGGATAATATTGTCCTCCCTCAGCTGCCTTTATAAGAAAGGCTTTCTTGCCTGTAGTCACAGCTCCTTGAGAAGCTGAGGTGGAAGAAAATAACTGAACCCAGGAGGTCAAGACTGCAGTGACCGAGCCAACAACAACAACAACAAAAAAGTCTTCCTCCTAACTCTTTAGTTGCCCCATATCTCTCTTGTTAGTAAGTAAGGTCCTTAGAGGAGTTCCTGTGAGTGGGGGCAAGTTGCCTTTGTGTTTGTGATCCACGAGGTTTCTGTTCTCTCAAATTAGGTAACACTTGGCTTTTAGCAATTCATTTAAAATTTTGGTTGTTTTCTTCTCATCATCTTATATACTGTCCAGTGTGTTCTCTGGCTAAGTAAGGACTTACACTCCTGTCTTTCTTTAGATTTTGTGTTTGTTTGTTGCCCTGAGATTGTGAATGTCTGGTGAAAGCTATGAATTTGTAGATTATTTTACTTTTTTTGTAGAAAGAGTGAGGAGCACTCTTTCCAGATTTCTAAATTCAAAAGAGAAGTCTAAATTCAATTTATTTTGAAGTATTATTATTATACAAGACAAATCTCTTGTTGTCATTGATTTAATCAAGATAACATATACAATTTGTTTATTTTCATATCATATACAATATGCTACAATATCATATACAATAAATGATACAATATACAATAAACATACAATACATATAATTAGAGATACTTGACCATGCATTATAAATACTATAAGTTTTACACCTAGTTTTGAATCTTAGGCCTGCCATATTCTTGCTATGTGACTTTGGAAATATGTTTTTTGTCTGAATATCCAGTTTTCTCATCTATAAAATGGAAAGAGAAGTACCTATACAATACAGTGCTCTTTAGGATAGTATAGAACACGTAACAGGTGCCTATTAGATGTTTTCTTGGTCAAAGATTACTTGGTTACAAAAATAAAAACGAACTTCTTATTCAGCATTGAATAAAGGCAGTTTATTGCAACAACTAAATGATTAGGCCTCTCCTAGAAGGGTGGAGAGCAGAGGTATTTCAGTTGTAATACATGAACTTTTGCTTTTGTGCTCTGCCATTAATGTGATTTAACCACCAATTGGCTTAGTCATCATATTTCTTTAAATTTTAAGAGATGACATCTGGTTTATTCAGTTTAACCTAGCACTGGTTTCTTTTGGATTGTTGATTATCTCTGGGCTCATAGCTGTGGCTAAGGGGAAGGAGGCAGGTGATGTGGTTCAAACAGGGCTCTGGAGACTTTGGGCAGAAGCAGCTTATTTGGAAGTAGCTATGAACAGCTAGACAATGACTACTGTCTCCAGTTCAAGGCTAATTATTTTTGTTCTTCCTTTTCAAATAACCTTTGCTTAGGGTGAAACAACAGATTATTTAACATCTATGAAAATTATTAAATTAATTTTATAATTCAGCCTGAACTTCCCAAATTAACATGGATTATTTTCTAGGAACATAATACCTACATTTGACACAAATATGGCCACTTTCCCCTAAACCATTACATTTTTACTCCCAAAATACATCCTATAAAAATAGAAAGGAAGCCATCTTTGACTCAACGGACCAGGCTCACTCCTTGACTGTGTGAATGCCTCAGGTGGATGAGTAGACAGACGGTTGTGCTTGAATACCAGCTCAGCCATTGGCTAGCTATAAGATTGTAAGTCACTTATCTTCTCAGTTTCTTCTTTTCTAAACTGAGAATAATAATAATAATCATCATACTAATAATAATAATACTTGCCTTACAAGGTCATTGGGGGATTAAATCGGATGACACATATGAAGTACTTAACACATTGCTCAATAAGTTATAGGTACATAATCAATAAATTTTTGTTCTTATGGTAGTGGCATGCCTCACCAGAGATTACATTTGAGTTTTCCCTCATGAGAGGGAACAGAATAGTGGAAAAACCAGAGACAGTTCATCTGCCGCCCCTCAACCCATAAGTGTGGGCATGGTATGTTTGGAGGAGCATATTTAGGGAAGACTTCATTAGCGAATAATCACATTTGAGTCACAGAAAGCAGCCCCCTTATGAAGTCTCCCTCATTGGAACAAGGTAGTGATCTGTCAGAATTATTGAGAAACCACATTTTCCAAAGAAAAGAGATGCAATCACGTCTTTCATATGTCATGAACTTGTGATTTTAAAAAATTGTCTAGACTGCTGCATGGATCTCCTGTAGGAAGCGAAAGGGGCAGTATTTAGGGTCTTTGAAGGGGTAACCATCTGATCCACACCCAATCAAGCACTGTAAATACTGGCCATTACTCTGTGAGATGGTAGGGAGTGACCCCTAATGAGCTGATAGGGCAAAACTGCAACCCTGGGCACCCAACTGTAGGACATTCTTTGCCAACCTTAGCTCTGAAGAAGTAGGGTGGTTCGTCACTGAAGAACTGAGGTGTCCTGCATGTTAACAGCTGGTGGTATTTCATTGTAGAGTGGGCAGTTTCATCTGTCAGACTTTGGAGGACAAGTTTTCAACAATAACACCAAGTGGCAGATAGAAGCAACATGTTAATAGCTGACATCTATTGTGCATTTACTATATACTGTACCATTCTAATCTGTTTACATGAATTGACTCATTTAATTCTCATTACATATTTTACAGATGAGGTAACTGAAGCCAAGACAGGTAGTAAATTACCCAATTGAAAAAGTGACAGAACCAGAATTCAAACCCAGGCAGTCTCTCTGGAGACTATGACTAGCCACTAATATGCTGTGGACATAAATGATCTTTCCAACAGGGAGGAGAAGGCAGACAAATCTCCTGTTGCACTGCATGTATCTGCAGGAATTTAGATGATCCAAAGGGAGAATGAGGGCCCCATGAGAAAGATTTCTTGCTTTTGCATCAAATGTGACCATATTAGTAATATTATTATTGTAGTCTCTAGGTAATTTTCTACATATGATTTTCCAATTACATGTTAACCTCTTTGAGGAAATAGACTGTTGCTAATTTGTTTTGTACACCATCTTTTCTTTATAATACTCTGAACAGCGTTCTCCTTATAGGAGATTATTGGCAAGGTTTCTATGATAGAAAGATAAGACTAGGTCTAAAATTTGGATTTAGGCAAACTGAACGTGGAATAATACCTAAGAACTCATGATGTATTTAGATTTCTGGTGACTGAAGCCTTCAGTTTCACTATTGATAGGAAATCATTTATAAAGAAAATTCTGAAACCATGGTTTTCAAGTTACACTCCTGAGAAGCACCTTAAGTGAGTGGTTTGAGAGGCACACATTCAACCTCCTTTTGTGGGTGGAGGTGACCCAATGTGAGATGACAGTGACTATTTGTCAATACAAATCTATTCAAAATATAGGTCAACAGGTGAAAGAACATTAATTTCCACGTTCCCTGAGTTCTTCTGTCTCTTGGAAACATATCTGTTGATGTGGAGCTTGACACAAATGCCACCGGAAATAGTTCCTGCTAAAATTATAGGGAAAAAAGCCTATTATCCTTGCTTTTTCTGTGTACTGAAAGGTAATTCTTTAACTATTAATGTATCCAGAGTACTGTAGTATTTTGTAAACAGTCTCAAAACAGTGACAGACCAAAAATCAAAGCATGATCATTTTCCTCAAGATATAACAGAAAAGAAAATTGACACTTTTTTCCCCGGCGTTAAACTCTTTTAAAGAAAAAGTTATAAAAGAATGATGATATCTTACTATAGATTCTTAGAGAAAGCAGCAAATGTCACTATGCCATTAGAAAAAAAAAATTCGTTGGTGCTTTTAATAGTACCTTATTATTTTCTCATTATAAAAATTATTGTTTAAAAGTATAAATCGTTCATATTTGTATATAAGTGAAAAAATAAAACTACCTGTAACCTCACTATGCAACAATAACCGCTGTGAATATATTATTTCAGCATTTTCTTTATTCATCTAGATTGAGATGTAGATCTACATTAATATCTGCATACTCTTTCCCTCCTCACTCTCTCTATAGATCACAAAAGTGACATCACACTGGGGATATTTTGTTGTGTCTTTTCTTCTACATAGGCTAGAAATTGAGACATTCTCCATTGCAGCAGAAATGGCTGGTTGAGTTACAAAGATATGAGCTCCCTTCCACAGTGTGGAGCTGGTGCTGGGAAGCAGTTGTCCAGCCAGGAACTGCGTCTTCCAGCCCCTGTGCAGCTATGTTGGGGGAATGTTACCGCTTTTGGTAAAGTGTAATAGGAACTGAATCTGGGCCAAGGAGATTCAGTATGTGCTTGATTATGCGCTTCCCCCATACTTTCATTCATTTCATTCATTTCCAATTTAACTCAGAGGCCACTCTTGTACTTTTCCATTGCCATGAGAAAACATGACATCTAGATAACCTGCTGGTCCCAGAAGGGGAATAAAAGGCACATGGAGCAGAGCCACGCCAGCCTCCCCATAATGTGAAGCTGCACACTGAAGCAGAGCTACCCCAATTTGCCTGCAAACTTGTGATTAACATATAAATGATTATTGTTGTATTGCATTAAGTGTGCACGCTGATGTACCCAAAGTACATGTAATTGAGTATGGAAACAGAGATGTGTCTCAGAAAGAATTTCTGCCTGCTTTCTTTCTCTTAGCATTATGTCTTCTAGGGATGTCCATATTGTTAAAAATGGCAGGAATTCCTTCTTTTTAAAGGCTGAATGATATTCCATTTTCTTTATCATTCATACATTGATGAACACTTCAATTGTTTTTATGTCTTGGCTATTGTGAATAACACTATAATCAACAAAGAAGGGCAGATATCTTTACAAGGTGGTGATCTCATTTATTTTTTTGAGTGGGGTCGGTGTTGATCCAGAATAGAAAGAAAAATACTCCATGATCTCACTTACATGTGGAATCGAAAGAGAAAAAAACTAAATACATAGAAACAAAGTAGAATGGTAGTTACCAGGGGCAGGGGGTGGAGGAAATGGGAAATTGTAGGTGCAAAGCTGCAATTATAAAGAATAAATAAATCTAGAAATCTGACATGTAGCATGAGGACTATAGTTAATAATACTGTGCTATACGTTGGAAATTTGTCAGGGGGTAGATTTTAGGTACTCTTAGCACCAGAAAAGACAAAAGTAACTATATGAGATGATGGATATGCTAATTTCCTTGACTATAGTAATCACTTTACTGTATATGTCAAAACGTCATGTTGTACACCTTAAATATATACAATAAGAATGGTGCATGTGGTTTTTTTGACAAAGAACCTTCATTATAATTAAATACATGGAAAGCCTCCAAAGTTTATGAGAAAATGGTATTGGCAAAACAACCCCAGCCTAGACTAAAATAAATTGATACTTTATGAGATATAAAATAACCCTTTAAGATTCTATAGGTAGAAAACAGGCTAAGAAAGCTATTCAGTGGATTCTCTACTGCTGTTTTTGGAAGTGACCAAGGAAGAGAATGTAGATGGAAGGATCTTCACCTGTACCCACGGAGGACTTTGTCAACACCTTTGGAAAACAATGCACTAGGCAAGAGACTCCCAGGGATCAGGCCTTGGGTCAAATCAAAGAACATAGTTTTCCCTCAGAATAAAATGGCAACACATTGACAATGGGCTTTCAGAATTTCTAAGGACCAGTGAGCAATTGCCATGTGCCTCTCATTCTTTCCTTTTTCAAGTGTGGTGTTTACTGCAGGTATCTTGTCCCAGTTCCACTGTTGTATATTGAATGCAATGATGGATGGTAACTTACCTGTTTAGATCATGGGTCTCTGGATCACACAGGGAACACAACAGGATTTTATGTAGGCCATTAGATCTTGAACTCTGAACCAAAGGTTATCAATGGACAAGATACTTTTGGAGACTTGAGATGGGGGTGAGTATATTTTGCACAGGAAAAGAATACGAATATTTATAAACAATATAGAGAACTGTGATATATTAGACAGCTGCTTAGAAATATTTACTTCCTTCCTTCACCCCAACCCTTCTCTTCATTTTACCCTGGCCACATGACTTGGCCCTGGCTATATGACTTGCTTTGGCGAATGGTACATTGCCAGGCTTGGTTCAAGCAAATGCTTGAAATACACTTGAGTTAAAGGTCTTACCTTTTTGTGCTTCTGTCTTTGTCATGAGATGTACAAACCCCTGGCAATCCACTGGTCTCAGGTGAAAGATAAGGGACACATAGAGAAAAACCACCCCAGTGACTGCCACCCGAAACAAAGCTACACAGATCATCCACAAAACTGTGAGCAAGAAATAAATCTTTTGTATTCACATGAGTTTGAGGTTGTTCTGTGACATACCTATGTGGCTTTGTCTCTCACCCATTTCATGTTTCTGCTAAAATGTCATCTTCTTAGTGACTGACTCATCCTATTTAAAATGACAATCTTCACTCAGGCCAACACATTCTATCCTTCTTCTCTGCTATATTTTTCTCCATAGCACTTACCACCTTCTAATATACTATACAGCTTATTCATCTTGGGGGTTTATGGTCTGGTCTCACCATCTAAAATATAAGTTCCATTTGGTTAGAAATTCACGTCTGTTTTCTTTATTGCTGTATCTGCAACACCTAGCACATTGCCTGGCACATAGGAGGTGCTAAATTTTTGCTAAATGAATAGACTAATCAATGTAAACAAGAAAAAAAATACCAAAAAGAAGTATAGAAAATATCAGTGATGGATATTTCTAGTTTCTATGAATGTGGGTGATTTCTACTTTATTTATATTTTCTGTAGTTCCTAAATAATTTACAACATATATGACTTGTGGGGGCGGAGCAAGATGGCTGAATAGGAACAGCTCCAGTCTCCAACTCCCAGCGCGAGCGACACAGAAGACCGGTGATTTCTGCATTTTCAACTGAGGTACTGGGTTCATCTCACTGGGGAGTGCCAGACGATCGGTGCTGGTCAGCTGCTGCAGCCCGACCAGCGAGAGCTGAAGCAGGGCGAGGCATTGCCTCACCTGGAAAGTGCAAGGGGGAAGGGAATCCCTTTTCCTAACCAGGGGAACTGAGACACACAACACCTGGAAAATCGGGTAACTCCCACCCCAATACTGCACTTTAAGCAAACAGGCACACCAGGAGATCATATCCCACACCTGGCCGGGAGGGTCCCACACCCACGGAGCCTCCCTCATTGCTAGCACAGCAGTCTGTGATCTACTGGCAAGGCAGCAGCGAGGCTGGGGGAGGGGCGCCCGCCATTGCTGAGGCTTAAGTAGGTAAACAAAGCTGCTGGGAAGCTCGAACTGGGTGGAGCTCACAGCAGCTCAAGGAAACCTGCCTGTCTCTGTAGACTCCACCTCTGGGGACAGGGCACAGTAAACAATAACAACAGAAAGCTCTGCAGACACAAACGACTCTGTCTGACAGCTTTGAAGAGAGCAGTGGATCTCCCAACACGGAGGTTGAGATCTGAGAAGGGACAGACTCCCTGCTCAAGTGGGTCCCTGACCCCTGAGTAGCCTAACTGGGAGACATCCCCCACTAGGGGCAGTCTGACACCCCACACCTCACAGGGTGGAGTACACCCCTGAGAGGAAGCTTCCAAAGCAAGAATCAGACAGGTACACTCGCTGTTCAGAAATATTCTATCTTCTGCAACCTCTGCTGCTGATACCCAGGCAAACAGGGTCTGGAGTGGACCTCAAGCAATCTCCAACAGACCTACAGCTGAGGGTCCTGACTGTTAGAAGGAAAACTATCAAACAGGAAGGACACCTACACCAAAACCCCATCAGTACATCACCATCATCAAAGACCAGAGGCAGATAAAACCACAAAGATGGGGAAAAAGCAGGGCAGAAAAGCTGGTAATTCAAAAAATAAGAGCGCATCTCCCCCGGCAAAGGAGCGCAGCTCATCGCCAGCAACGGATCAAAGCTGGACGGAGAATGACTTCGACGAGATGAGAGAAGAAGGCTTCAGTCCATCAAATTTCTCAGAGCTAAAGGAGGAATTACGTACCCAGCGCAAAGAAACTAAAAATCTTGAAAAAAAAGTGGAAGAATTGATGGCTAGAGTAATTAATGCAGAGAAGCTCATAAACGAAATGAAAGAGACGAAAACCATGACACGAGAAATACGTGACAAATGCACAAGCTTCAGTAACCGACTCGATCAACTGGAAGAAAGAATGTCAGCGATTGAGGATCAAATGAATGAAATGAAGCGAGAAGAGAAACCAAAAGAAAAAAGAAGAAAAAGAAATGAACAAAGCCTGCAAGAAGTATGGGATTATGTAAAAAGACCAAATCTACGTCTGATTGGGGTGCCTGAAAGTGACGGGGAAAATGGAACCAAGTTGGAAAACACTCTTCAGGATATCATCCAGGAGAACTTCCCCAACCTAGTAGGGCAGGCCAACATTCAGATCCAGGAAATACAGAGAACGCCACAAAGATACTCCTCGAGAAGAGCAACTCCAAGACACATAATTGCCAGATTCACCAAAGTTGAAATGAAGGAAAAAATCTTAAGGGCAGCCAGAGAGAAAGGTCGGGTTACCCACAAAGGGAAGCCCATCAGACTAACAGCAGATCTCTTGGCAGAAACTCTTCAAGCCAGAAGAGAGTGGGGGCCAATATTCAACATTCCTAAAGAAAAGAATTTTCAACCCAGAATTTCATATCCAGCCAAACTAAGTTTCATAAGTGAAGGAGAAATAAAATCCTTTACAGATAAGCAAATGCTTAGAGATTTTGTCACCACTAGGCCTGCCTTACAAGAGACCCTGAAGGAAGCACTAAACATGGAAAGGAACAACCGGTACCAGCCATTGCAAAAACATGCCAAAATGTAAAGACCATCAAGGCTAGGAAGAAACTGCATCAACTAACGAGCAAAATAACCAGTTAATATCATAATGGCAAGATCAAGTTCACACATAACAATCTTAACCTTAAATGTAAATGGACTAAATGCTCCAATTAAAAGACACAGACTGGCAAACTGGATAAAGAGTCAAGACCCATCAGTCTGCTGTATTCAGGAGACCCATCTCACACGCAGAGACATACATAGGCTCAAAATAAAGGGATGGAGGAAGATTTACCAAGCAAATGGAGAACACAAAAAAGCGGGGGTTGCAATACTAGTCTCTGATAAAACAGACTTTAAACCATCAAAGATCAAAAGAGACAAAGAAGGCCATTACATAATGGTAAAGGGATCAATTCAACAGGAAGAGCTAACTATCCTAAATATATATGCACCCAATACAGGAGCACCCAGATTCATAAAGCAAGTCCTTAGAGACTTACAAAGAGACTTAGACTCCCATACAATAATAATGGGAGACTTCAACACTCCACTGTCAACATTAGACAGATCAACGAGACAGAAAGTTAACAAGGATATCCAGGAATTGAACTCATCTCTGCAGCAAGCAGACCTAATAGACATCTATAGAACTCTCCACTCCAAATCAACAGAATATACATTCTTCTCAGCACCACATCGTACTTACTCCAAAAATGACCACATAATTGGAAGTAAAGCACTCCTCAGCAAATGTACAAGAACAGAAATTATAACAAACTGTCTCTCAGACCACAGTGCAATCAAACTAGAACTCAGGACTAAGAAACTCAATCAAAACCGCTCAACTACATGGAAACTGAACAACCTGCTCCTGAATGACTACTGGGTACATAACGAAATGAAGGCAGAAATAAAGATGTTCTTTGAAACCAATGAGAACAAAGATACAACATACCAGAATCTCTGGGACACATTTAAAGCAGTGTGTAGAGGGAAATTTATAGCACTAAATGCCCACAAGAGAAAGCAGGAAAGATCTAAAATTGACACTCTAACATCGCAATTAAAAGAACTAGAGAAGCAAGAGCAAACACATTCGAAAGCTAGCAGAAGGCAAGAAATAACTAAGATCAGAGCAGAACTGAAGGAGATAGAGACACAAAAAACCCTCCAAAAAATCAATGAATCCAGGAGTTGGTTTTTTGAAAAGATCAACAAAATTGACAGACCACTAGCAAGACTAATAAAGAAGAAAAGAGAGAAGAATCAAATCGACGCAATTAAAAATGATAAAGGGGATATCACCACCGACCCCACAGAAATACAAACTACCATCAGAGAATACTATAAACACCTCTACGCAAATAAACTGGAAAATCTAGAAGAAATGGATAATTTCCTGGACACTTACACTCTTCCAAGACTAAACCAGGAAGAAGTTGAATCCCTGAATAGACCAATAGCAGGCTCTGAAATTGAGGCAATAATTAATAGCCTACCAACCAAAAAAAGTCCAGGACCAGATGGATTCACAGCTGAATTCTACCAGAGGTACAAGGAGGAGTTGGTACCATTCCTTCTGAAACTATTCCAATCAATAGAAAAAGAGGGAATCCTCCCTAACTCATTTTATGAGGCCAACATCATCCTGATACCAAAGCCTGGCAGAGACACAACAAAAAAAGAGAATTGTAGACCAATATCCCTGATGAACATCGATGCAAAAATCCTCAATAAAATACTGGCAAACCGGATTCAGCAGCACATCAAAAAGCTTATCCACCATGATCAAGTGGGCTTCATCCCTGGGATGCAAGGCTGGTTCAACATTCGCAAATCAATAAACATAATCCAGCATATAAACAGAACCAAAGACAAGAACCACATCATTATCTCAATAGATGCAGAAAAGGCTTTTGACAAAATTCAACAGCCCTTCATGCTAAAAACGCTCAATAAATTTGGTATTGATGGAACGTACCTCAAAATCATAAGAGCTATTTATGACAAACCCACAGCCAATATCATACTGAATGGGCAAAAACTGGAAAAATTCCCTTTGAAAACTGGCACAAGACAGGGATGCCCTCTCTCACCACTCCTATTCAACATAGTGTTGGAAGTTCTGGCTAGGGCAATCAGGCAAGAGAAAGAAATCAAGGGGATTCAGTTAGGAAAAGAAGAAGTCAAATTGTCCCTGTTTGCAGATGACATGATTGTATATTTAGAAAACCCCATTGTCTCAGCCCAAAATCTCCTTAAGCTGATAAGCAACTTCAGCAAAGTCTCAGGATACAAAATTAATGTGCAAAAATCACAAGCATTCTTATACGCCAGTAACAGACAAACAGAGAGCCAAATCAGGAATGAACTTCCATTCACAATTGCTTCAAAGAGAATCAAATACCTAGGAATCCAACTTACAAGGGATGTAAAGGACCTCTTCAAGGAGAATTACAAACCACTGCTCAGTGAAATAAAAGAGGACACAAACAAATGGAAGAACATACCATGCTCATGGATAGGAAGAATCAATATCGTGAAAATGGCCATACTGCCCAAGGTAATTTATAGATTCAATGCCATCCCCATCAAGCTACCAATGAGCTTCTTCACAGAATTGGAAAAAACTGCTTTAAAGTTCATATGGAACCAAAAAAGAGCCTGCATCTCCAAGACAATCCTAAGTCAAAAGAACAAAGCTGGAGGCATCACGCTACCTGACTTCAAACTATACTACAAGGCTACAGTAACCAAAACAGCATGGTACTGGTACCAAAACAGAGATATAGACCAATGGAACAGAACAGAGTCCTCAGAAATAATACCACACATCTACAGCCATCTGATCTTTGACAAACCTGAGAGAAACAAGAAATGGGGAAAGGATTCCCTATTTAATAAATGGTGCTGGGAAAATTGGCTAGCCATAAGTAGAAAGCTGAAACTGGATCCTTTCCTTACTCCTTATACGAAAATTAATTCAAGATGGATTAGAGACTTAAATGTTAGACCTAATACCATAAAAATCCTAGAGGAAAACCTAGGTAGTACCATTCAGGACATAGGCATGGGCAAAGACTTCATGTCTAAAACACGAAAAGCAACGGCAGCAAAAGCCAAAATTGACAAATGGGATCTCATTAAACTAAAGAGCTTCTGCACAGCAAAAGAAACTACCATCAGAGTGAGCAGGCAACCTACAGAATGGGAGAAAATTTTTGCAATCTACTCATCTGACAAAGGGCTAATATCCAGAACCTACAAAGAACTCAAACAAATTTACAAGAAAAAAACAAACAACCCCATCAAAAAGTGGGCAAAGGATATGAACAGACATTTCTCAAAAGAAGACATTCATACAGCCAACAGACACATGAAAAAATGCTCATCATCACTGGCCATCAGAGAAATGCAAATCAAAACCACAATGAGATACCATCTCACACCAGTTAGAATGGCGATCATTCAAAAGTCAGGAAACAACAGGTGCTGGAGAGGATGTGGAGAAATAGGAACACTTTTACACTGTTGGTGGGATTGTAAACTAGTTCAACCATTATGGAAAACAGTATGGCGATTCCTCAAGGATCTAGAACTAGATGTTCCATATGACCCAGCCATCCCATTACTGGGTATATACCCAAAGGATTATAAATTATGCTGCTATAAAGACACATGCACACGTATGTTTATTGCAGCACTATTCACAATAGCAAAGACTTGGAATCAACCCAAATGTCCATCAGTGACAGATTGGATTAAGAAAATGTGGCACATATACACCATGGAATACTATGCAGCCATAAAAAAGGATGAGTTTGTGTCCTTTGTAGGGACATGGATGCAGCTGGAGACTATCATTCTTAGCAAACTATCACAAGAACAGAAAACCAAACACCGCATGTTCTCACTCATAGGTGGGAACTGAACAATGAGATCACTTGGACTCGGGAAGGGGAACATCACACACCGGGGCCTATCATGGGGAGGGGGGAGGGGGGAGGGATTGCATTGGGAGTTATACCTGATGTAAATGACGAGTTGATGGGTGCAGCACACCAACATGGCACAAGTATACATATGTAACAAACCTGCATGTTGTGCACATGTACCCTACAACTTAAAGTATAATAATAATAAATAAATTAAAAAAAAAACATATATGACTTGTTTTAATGAAAACGAAACAACTGTAAAAAATTATTTCAAGTAGGCATAGAAATGTCAGAGGGCTTTTTTCTGTTTATTTTAATATTATTGGGATTGTCCATTTCTTAGTAGGCAGAATTTGTGTCCTAGTATATCTTGTGGCATAAGGATCTGTGGGCAGAGGAGGGTCAAAACAGAAGACAAGTGGGCCAAGGAGAGGAATTTGAGAAGCTGAAAGTTGAGAATGGAGACTAGGCATGGGAATCACATCCTAGAAATCAGTTCCATACATCTCTGCACAAATCTGGGCAAATTTTATTTTTCATCCTATCTCAAGCTAAAGTGGTGCCAAGGACTTCCATTACTCACTATTCTTGAGCTTTAAGACGAGTTCAACTTCTACTACTTCTTTAGACATTTTAATGAATTATTTTATTGCACCTATAGATTTATGATAAAACCACATTAAGGAATCTAATTAATAAGTCCCTCATTAAAAAAATGTTGCTGTCCTATTTCATAGGGTACTGGTCAGGATACTGAAACAGCAGCAGTAACAATTGTACCCAGAATAATACTAGTAGGACATCCGGTATTTGGCAAATTATTAAGCTCCAGTTAGAGGAGCTGGAGTCATTTCAGAAGTTGCTTCTCTTAGACTGAATGATAGCTTTAAGTCTGAGATGACCATCACAAGTTGTAGCAGGACTATGGATGAAAGTAGCACAGGCATATCTCAGATAGATTGTGGGTTTGGTTCCAGACCACTGCAATAAAGAGAATATTGCAATAAAGTAAGTCACATGAAATTTTTTGTTTCCTATATAAAACTTATGTTTACTATACTGTATTTTATTAAGTATTCAGTAGCATTATGTATTAAAAACAATGTACATGTATTCATGTAAAAATACTTTATTGCTATAAATGCTAATGATCATCTGGGCCTTCAGCAAGACACGATGTTTTTGCTGGTGGAAAGTCTTGCCTCAATTTTGATGGCTGCTGACTGATCAGGGTGATGATTGCTGAAGGGTGGGGTAGCTGTTGCAATTTCTTAAAATAAGACACTGAAGTTTGCTGCATTGATTGACTCTCACTTTCATGAAATATTTCTCTGCAGTATGAACTGCTGTTTGACAGCATTTTGCTCACAGTAGAACTCCTTTCAAAATTGGAATGAATTCTCTCAAACCCTACTGCTGCTTTATCAACTATGTTTACGTAATATTATAAATCTTTTGTTGTCACTTGAACAACATTCACCATATCCTCACCAGGAGTAGATTCCATCTCAAGAAACCACTTTCTTTGCTCATTCACAAAAGTCCACTCCTCATCTGTTCAAGTTTTATCATGAGATTGTAGCAATTCAGTCACATCTTCAGGCTCCACTTCTAATTCAAGTTCTCTTGCTATTTATACCACACCTGCAATGTCTTCTTCCACAGAAGTCTTGAAGCCCTCAAAGTCATCAATGAGGGTTGGAATCAACTTCTTTCAGAATCTGGTAAATGTTGATATTTTGTCCCCCTCCTATGAATCATGAATTTTCTTAATGGCATCTAGACTTCTGATAAATTTTTTCCAGAAGGTTTTCAATTTACTTTTCTTAGATGTATCAGGGAATCATTGTCTATGATAGCTATATTCTTATGAAATGTATTTCTTAAATAATAAGACTTGAAAGTCCAAGTTATTCCTTGACCCATGAGTTGAAGATGGATGCTGTGTTAGCAAGCATGGGAAAAACGTTAATCTCCTTGTACATCTCTATCAGAGCTCTTGGGGGACCAGGTGCATTGTCAGTGAGCAGTAATATTTTGAAAGGAATGTTTTTTTCCTGAGCACTAGTCTCAACAATGGCCTTAATCTATTCAGTAAACCATGCTGTAAACAGATACGCTATTATTCAGACTTTGTTATTCCATTTATAGAGCATAGGCACAATAGATTTAGCATAATTCTTAAAGGCCCTGGGATCTTCAGAATGATCAATGGACATTGGCTTCAACTTAAAGTCACCAGCTATATTTAGCCCTTAATGAGAAAGTCAGCTTGTCCTTTGAAGCTTTAAATCTAGACTTTGACTTCCTTTCTTTAACTATGAAAGTCCTAGATGACATCTTCTTCCAATATAAGGCTATTTTGTCTACAATGAAAACTTTTTGTTTAGTGTAGCCACGTTTATCAATTAACCTCAGTAGGTCTTGGGATAACTTGCTGTAGCTTCTCCATCAGCACTTGCTGCCTCATCTTGCACTTTTATGTTACAGAGACAGTGTCTTTCCTTAAACCTCAGGAACCAACATCTGGTAGCTTCAAATTTTTTTCTGCAGCTTCCTCACCTCTTGTAGGCTTCATAGAATTGAAGAGAGTTAGGGCCTTGCTCTGGATTAGGCTTTGGCTTAGGGGAATATTATGGCTGGTTTGATCTATCTAGACCACTGAAAATTTCTCTGTATCAGCAGTAAGGCTGTTTCACTTCCTTATCATTTGGATATTCACCGGAGTAGCACTTTTAATGTCATTGCAGAACTTTTTCCTTTGCATTCATCACTTGGCTAACTGTCTGGTATGAGCGGCCTGGATTTCAGCATATCTCAGCTTTTTACATGCCTTCCTTACTAAGCTTAATCATTCCTAGCTTTTGATTTAAAGTGAGAGAAACGTGACCTTTCTTTTACTGGAACGCTTACAGGCCACTGTAGAGATATTAATTGGCCTAATTTCAATATTGTTGAGTCCCAGGGAATAGGAAGACCCAAGCAGAGAAAAAGACACGAAGAGGAAGAGAGACTGGGGAATGGCTGGCTGGTGGAGCAGTCAAAATGCACACATTTCTCAATTAAGTTTGCCATCTGATATGGGTGCAGTCTGTGGAGCCCCAAAACAATTATAACAGCAATATCAAATATCATTGATCACACATCACCATAACAGATATAATAACTGACATTTTTAAAATATTACAAGAATTACCAAAATGTGACACAGACACCATGTGAGCACATGCTGTTGGAAGAATGGCACCATTAGATTAGATATGCTCGATACAGAGTTGCTACAAACCTTCAATTTGTAAAAATATGCAATATCTGAGAAGTACAATTAAACAAAGTGCAATAAAACAAGATATGGCTGTATAGCATGGGGTTAAGGGCATGGGAATTTGGAGTATGATGGAATTTGATTTAAATTTCAACTCGATCACTTATTAGCACTATTGTCTCAGCAAGTAACTAACTTTTCTGAACCTCACTATTATCACATGCAATTGGGAAAAATACAGTTGACAAAAGATGCCATTTGTAAAGTGTTTGGTATTTAATCACTAGTAAGCACTTAATAAATTCTAGTTGCTATTACTCCTATTGCTACTCCTATGACTAATTTTCTTAATTAATACCTACTTGGCTTGCTAGGAGGCAGGCTGGTAAGTTGGCCTTTCACAAAATGAAGAGAGGAAGAACTTGTAAGAAATCTTTAAAAACATTTTTAAACTTAAAATTTTTTTGGGTACATAGTACATACATTGATAAGGTACATGAGATATATTGATACAAGTATAAGTATGTAATAATCACATCAGGGTAAGTGACAGATCCATCACCTCAATATTTGTCATTTTGTGTTACAAATATTTCAATTATACTCTTTCCACTATTTTAAAATTTACAATAAATTATTGTTAACTAGTTGCCTTGTTGTGCTATCAAAAACAAATCTTATTCATTCTAACTACATTTTCGTACCCATTAACCATCCTCACTTTACCCCTCTTCCCCACTACCCTTCTCAGTCTCTGGTAACCATCATTCTATTCTCTTTCCATGAGTCCAATTTTTGCTTTAATTTTTAGCTCCGTCAAATGAGTGAGAACATGCAAAGTTTGTCTTTCCATGTCTGGCTTATTTCACTTAACATAATGTCCTCTAGTTCCATCGATGTTGATGAAAATGACAGGATCTCATTCTTTTTCATGGCTGAATAATACTCCATTGTGTATATGCACCACATTTGCTTTATCCATTCATTTGTTGTGAACACTTAGGCTGCTTCCAAATCTTGGCTATTGTGAATATTGCAGCAGTAAACATGGGAGTGCAGATATCTCTTTATTATACTGATGTCCTTTCTTTGGGGTATATACCAAGTAGTGGGATTGCTGGATCATGTGGTGGTTCTGTTTTTAGTTTTTTTGAGAAACCTCCATACTGCTCTCCATAGTGGTTGTACTAATTGACATTTCTACCAACCATATACAGGGGTTCCCCTTTCTCCACATCCATGCCAGCATTTGTTGTTGCTTGTCTTTTTTATAAAAGCCATTTTAATTGGGGTGATATATCTCATTGTAGTTTTGATTGGCATTTCTCTGATAATTAATGATCTTGGGCATCTTCTCACATACTTTTTTGCCAGTTGTATTTCTTCTTTTCAGAATTATCCATTCAGATCATTTGCCCATTTTTAAATCAGTTTTTTAGTTTGCCTATAGAATTATTTGAGCTCCTTATATATTCTGGTTATTAATGTTTTGTCAGATGAATAATTTACAAATATTTTCTCCCATTCTGTGGGTTGTTACTTTACTTTGTTGTTTCCTATGCTGTGCAGAAGCTCTTTAACTTGATGTGATCCCATTTGTCCATTTTTGGTTTGGTTGCCTGTGCTTGTGGGGCATTAGTCAAATCTTTGCCAAGATCAATGTCCTGGAGAGTTTCTCTAATGTTTTCTTTTAGTAGTTTCATAGGTTGAGATCTTAGATTTAAGTCTTTAATTCATTTTGATTTGATTTTTATATATGGCAGGAGAGAGTGGGCTCATTTCATTCTTCTGCATATGGATATCCAGTTTTCCTAGCACCATTTATTGAAGAGACTCTCCTTTCCTCGGTGTGTATTCTTTGTACCTTTGTCAAAAATGAGTTCACCATATATATATGAATTTATTTCTGGGTTTTCTATTCTGTTTCATTGATCTGGTGTCTGTGTTTATGCCAGTGCCTTGCTGTTTTGATTACTATAGCTCTGTAGTATAATTTGAAGTCAGTAATGTGATTCCTCCAGTTTTGTTATTTTGTTCACAATGGCTTTGGCTATTTTGGGTCTTTTGTGGTTCTATATAAATTTTATAATTTTTTTTCTATTTCTGTGAAGAATGTCACTGGTATTTTGATAGGGGTTGCAATGAATCTGTTGATTGCTTTGGATAGTATGGAGATTTTAACAATACTAATTGTTCCAATTCATGAATATGAAATCCGTTTCCATGTTATTGTGTCCTTTAACAATTTCTTGCATCAATGTTTTATAGTTTTCATTGTAAAGTTATTTCATTTATTTAAGTTTATTTCAAAGCTATTTTATTTTATTTGTAGCCATTGTAAATGAGATTACTTTCTTGATTTCTTTTTTAAATTGTTTGCTGTTGGCATATAAAAATGCTACTGATTTTTGTATGTTAATTTCGTATCCTGGAGAAATACATTTAAAAAATACTCCTAAGATTCCCAACTTTGCAGTAAGTGGTGGCTGTTGATTGTATTATCTTTCTGAAATTTAACAGCAGGGCATTACTGTATAGCTTCCACAGTGTCATAAAATTTGGTACATTTCGACCTTAAGTGATGTTACACTGACACAAGCTGTTGTTCCTTGAGTGTTCTAGGAATCAATACCTATCCTGAATCACAGCTGTGTTGATCAAATCTATCTATCTATCTATCTATCTATCTACATATCTATCTCTTTTTAGAGACAAGGTCTCATTATGTAGCCCATGAACTCATGGGCTCAAGTGATCCTCCTGTCTCAACCTTCCTAGGAGCTGGGACCATATTTTTTATGGGGAAGAAAAAAACTTAGATCAAATATTGCATGTTCTCATTCATAAGTGGAAGGTAAAAAAGTGAATCTTGTGAAGATAGTAGAGAGGTGGTCATGAGAGGCTGGGAAGGGAGGAGAAAATGAATGAAAAGAAAATATAAATATATTTATTACAACTGAACTGTATGCTTAAAAATGGTAAAGATAAATTTTATATTTATATTTTTTCCTCATGTTTTTTTAAGAGAGTCTAGAGCACCACCAGGATGGAGAATTGCAGCAATTTCTCCTGATAAATATCTAAGACATAAAATTCAGTGGATGGACAGCAGAGAGTTATGGAACACTCCCCTTGATTATGAAAAACAGTACCGGGGAAAAGCTAATTCATTCACATTACACATTTGCTTTTTAATCAGGATTTCCTCAAATTAAACGTACATTGATGGGCAATGTAAACATCTCGTGTGATATTGAAACAGCTGTTAACATTCTTAAGGAATTAACCCCCCTCCCTCCATGGTGGGCCTTTGCTGCCCTGCTGGTCTTTTTTTTTGTTTTTGAGTCTAGCCTCATTACATTAATAGCTCAAAATCTTCTCAGGCGTGTTAAAAATAGATTGTAAGAGAATTGAATGCAGTGTTTCCCTGTTCCCTCCCACTTTTTTTCTCGACTGTAATATAATGGCACTCCTCAGAAACAGTCCACGGAAATCAAGATTTTCTGAGTGGCTTGTGTGGGAAGTGCAGACTATTGTGTGCAAGTGTTGCAGCCTACTGCTTGGCAGGAAGTCGTTTTTCGGAAAAGTTAACTGAACAAACACCTTCCATTGTCTACAGAGGTTGAAAGTCCAGTGAAATTTCCTTATTTCTATCTCCAAACCAATTTGGTGGCTGTGATTACATTTAACCCTTTGTTTCTAAAGTCTTGGTTTTATTGAAGGCTCTTCCCTTCAGTGATTCTTCACCTTTTCTGATTTTCAGACTCTTCTGAGAATTTGGTGGGACAATAAACTCATGTATTCTTTTTTAAGGGGAGCCACAGTTCTTTCTCTCATCCTCTCTCCCATGTCAAACTGTAGCAGGTCTAAGTAATTAATTATCAAGGGAAAAACCCTAAAGAAGAGAAGGTGAGGATCCAATGCATTTCTCATTTCTTTTATTGCAAATTGAATTTTTTTTAAAAGACTGAGCTTTGCTGCAAACTATTTTAAAGGCTGTTAATCACTTTCATAGTCTCATTTATCAAAGTGATAATAATACATAGGCTTAGTTTTCCTATGCTGTAATGTAACTGAAAAATTAACATTATAAATGAATATACGACAGAGTTAGACCAGGAGGGCAAAAATAAAAAATAGGCTACATTAAATTTGCTGATGACTGCTTTCATACTCTAAGTATTTCACTTTGCTTCAAAAGAGAATTTGTGAAAAAGTCTTTAAAAAAAAAATCAACACATCTTTTGGTTTAAGACTGTAAGATTTAGCTATTCCACAATGGAATTTGTTGACTCATAAGATAGTGAGTTTGCTGTCATTGGGAATATTCAGTAAAAGCATACTTACATTATGTGTCAGGGATATCAAAGAAGACCTTTCTATTCTGTGGCCAGATAACTTCTATCAGGCCTTTGCATCAGAAATTCTACAAGTATAAAGACAATTTAGTTGGTCTATAGGAGGAAAACTTTTGAGATGGTATTTCTTTTCATTTTCTTTTTTTCTATGCATATGACCAAGGCAATGGTTTTAATTAGTGCTGAGATGGAGTTCCAACTTTCCAGCATCATTTACTTTCTGTATGGTCTTGGACATCTATGATGCTATTACATGAAAATTACAACATTTCCCTAGATGTCTAGAAAGTAACAAAGTGTCCTGTTATTCACTGGGAATTGATTTGGGAAGAGGGAAACTATTGTGTTACCTTCAAGGAAAGAGTACATCTGAAAGAACTCTTTTTATCAAGTACTTCAATTTTTGTCCCAAGTATTTTGATTAACTAAAATTTGAGAGTGTATATATAAAAGTTTCTTTTCTCATCTAATCTGTTGTTATTTATGTTGAATGTATGGGTTGTGAATTGCCAGGTCAAGTAAATGTGATGGCATTTAGCTTCTATGGCTATTTTCCAAATGGATTCCTCATAACAAAACCTTTGCCCAATCTGAAATCCATTATCCTGAAGCTTTCCTTTAGCCCTAAATTTGGTATATGTTTTACTCAGCTCAGGCTGCCATAACAAAATTCCATAGACTAAGTGGCTTAAACAACAGAATTTATTTTCTCATGATTCTGGAGGCTGGAAGTTCCCTACAGGGTGCCAGCATGGTCCACTTTTAACAAGGGCTCTCTTCCTGGTTTGCTTCCTGCCTTCCTGCTGTGTGCCCACATGTCCTATTCCTAGAGAAATCTCTCTCTCTCTCTCTCTTTCTTTTTATAAGATGAGCAATCCTATCAGATTAGGAACCCATCTTTATTATCTCACTTAACCTTAATTATCTCCTAAAAGCCCTATTTCTAAATACAATCACATTGGAGTTAGAACTTCAACATACAAATTTTGGGGAGGATACAATTCAGTTCCTAGCAATATCACATATGTTGATATGGTTTGGCTGTGTCCCCACCCAATTCTCATGGTGAATTATACTCCCATAATTCCCATGTGTTGTGGGAGGGACCTGGTGGGAGATAATTTGAATCAAGGGGGTGGTTTTCCCCATACTGTTCTTGTGGTAGTGAATAAGTCTCATGCAATCTGATGGTTTTATCAGGGGTTTCCACTTTTGCTTCTTCCTCATTTTCTCTTGCTGCTGCCATGTAAGAAGTGCCTTTTGCCTCCCACTATGATTCTGAGGCCTCCCCAGCTATGTGGGACTATAAGTCCAATTAAACTTCTTTGTCTTCCCAGTCTCAGGTATGTCTTTATCAGCAATGTGAAAATAGACTAATACAGTAAATTGGTACCAGTAGAGTGGGGCGTTGCTGAAAAGATACCTGAAAATGTGGAAGCACATTTGGCACTGGGTAACAGGCAGAGGTTGGAACAGGTGGAGGGCTCCGAAGAAGACAGGAGAATGTGGGAAAGTTTGGAACTTCCTAGAGACTTGTTAAATGGCTTTGACCAAAAGCCTGATAGTGATATGGACAATAAGGTCCAGGCTGAGGTCGTCTCAGGTGGAGATGAGGAACTTGTTGGAAACTGGAGCAAAGGTAACTCTTGTTATGTTTTAGCAACGAGACTGGTGGCATTTTGCCCCTGACCTAGAGAATTCTGGAACTTTGAACTGGAGAGAGATGATTTAGGGTATGTGGCAGAAGAAATTTCTAAGCAGCAAAGCATTCAGGATGTGACGTTGGTGCTGTTAAAGGCATTCAGTTTTATAAGGGAAGCGGAGCATAAAAGCTCAGAAAATTTGCAGCCCGACAATGTGATAGAAAAGAAAAACCAATTTTCTAAGGAGAAATCCAAACCAGCTGCAGAAATTTGCATAAGTAATGAGAAGCCAAATGTTAATCCCCAAGACAATGGAGAAAATGTCTCAAGGGCATGTCAGAGACCATTGTGGCAGCCCCTCCCATCTCAGGACCTGAGGCCTAGGAGAAAATGGTTTGGTGGGCTGGGCCCAGGGTTCCCATGCTGTGTGCAGCCTAGAGACTTGGTGCCCTGCATCCCAGCCACTCCAGCTGTGGCTGAAAGGGGCCAATGTAGAGCTCAGGCCATGGCTTCAGAGGGTGCAAGCCTCAAGCCTTGGCAGCTTCCACATAGTGATGAGCCTGTGAGTGCACAGAAGTCAAGAATTGGGGTTTGGGAAGTTCCACTTAGATTTCAGAAGATGTATGGAAATGCCTGCATGCTCAGGCAGAAGTTTGCTGCGGGGACGGCATGCTCATGAGGAACCTCTGCTAGGGCAGTGCACAGGGAAATGTGGGCTCAGAACTCCCACACAGAGTCCCTACTGGGACACCACCTAGTGAAGCTGTGAGAAGAGAGCTACTGTCCTCCAGACCCCAGAATGGTAGATTCACCAAAAGATTGCACCGTTCACCTGGAAAAGCCACAGATACTCAATGTCAGCCCATGAAAGCAGCTGGGAGGGAGGCTGTACCCTGCAACACCACAGGGTCAGAGCTGCCCAAGACCATGGGATCCCACCTCTTGCATCAGCATGACCTGGATGTGAGACCTGGAGTCAAAGGAGATCATTTTGGAGCTTTAAAACTTGACTGCCCTGCTGGATTTCAGACTTGCATGGGCCCTGTAAACCTGTTGTTGTGGCCAATTTCTCCCATTTGGAATGGCTGTATTTACCCAATACCTGTACCCCCATTGTATCTATGAAGTAACTAGCTTGCTTTTGATTTTATAGGCTCATAGGTGGAAGGGACTTGACTTGTCTCAGATGATACTTTGGACTATGGACTTTTGGGTTAATGCTGAAATGAGTTAAGACTTTGGGGGACTGTTGGGAAGGCGTGATTGGTTTTGAAATGTGAGAACATGAGATTTGGAGGGGCCAGGGGCAGAAAGATATGGTTTGGCTGTGTCCTGACCCAAATCTCATCTTAAATTGTATTCCCATAATTCCCATGTTTGTGGGAGGGACCTTGTGGACGATAACTGAATCATGGGGGTGGTTTCCCCCACATTGTTCTCGTGGTAGTGAATAAATCTTTTGAGGTTTGATGGTTTTATCAGGCGTTTCTGCATCTTCCTCATTTTGTCTTGCTGCCTCCATGTAAGAAGCGCCCTTCACCTCCTGCCATGATTCTGAGGCCTCCCCAGCCATGTGGAACTGTAAGTCCAATTAAACCTCTTTTTCTTCCCAGTCTTGGGTATGTATTTATCAGCAGTGTGAAAACGGACTAATACATATGTCTATTCTAGACCTTCTTCAGAAAAGTTTTGGACACCCATCAATGAAAGAATGGGAAAGGATTTCGTTATAACATGATGTCACCTATATATGTTATATATACCATTATAACATGATATCACCTACAATATGTTCTTGTGATATGGGCTATGTATGAAGACATCAAATTTCCAATATAATTGAGACAATTAAATATGTGTAGATGATATATGACGCACAGAATGAATTAAATCAACAAGTGATTTTAAACTAATTTAAGTAAGTAAAGTGAACAGCCAGATGTAATGAAGATACATGTTTCTTCCTCTACAACAAACAAAAACCAAAAAGGTAATCACTCTGCCCTCAGGGGTTCTGAATTTATTTGGGGGAGATTAAAAACTATACAAACAAATTATACATTAAAAAGGGAAGCCCAGTTTGTGTTAAGCATTGAGTAATCAGATTAGACAAGAAGTATAGTGTTCAGAGTATCGTGGTAGGGTGAGAAGGTCAGGGAAGATGCTGATCTTAGAGGGTGTAAGATGTAGAATAAGCTGGGTAGTGATGAAAGTTGAGGATTTGAGGGAATCAGAGAGGGCTTCTTGGAAGGGGCCCTTGACTAAGCAGTGAGGGACAAGAGACTGGGATAAGGGAGCAGGCAAAGCAAGCAGACACGTGTAGCGGCAGGAAAGAGTGCAAATAGTGTGTGGGGTAAACCACAGGCAGGGACTGTAGCTGGAGGGGGAAGGTCTCACATGGAGGGAGAGAGAAGAGGTAGAGTAGCTGGTCAGAGTTCATATCCCTGAGGGCCTTGTGGGCCACATTTTACCACCCAGACCATAAGACCTTTTCTTAAATGGAAAGCTTATGTGAAAGCTTAACATACATGCTCAATAAGGGCAAAGCTGCTCTAGTTAGGGCCAGAGGTGGGATTAGAGTTTCGCCTCTTCCTCACCACCTCCATCTGTTGCCATCCCTGCAGCTACCCTGGTAGCTCAGACTGTCATTTCCTGTCACCTGGATTATAGCAACAGCTTCCTACTTCCAACCTTGTCCCATTGCATCTACCCTCCACACTGTACCAGGGAGCTTTCTAAAAGGTGGTTCTGATTTTGTTGTTCCTCTATTTCAATCCTTGCAGTGGTTCCGAACTGCGTATGAGGACAAACCTAAAATTTCTAGACCCTACCTACTGCTTTTCTTTCCATTCTTGCATCTCTTACATCACACTTGCACTCAGCTTTATGTTCCACCCATCCTGAAGGGTTTGAAATTTGTCTTGCTGAGCCCTTGGTTTTGTTGCTGTCACTGCCTGGCAAGGCCTCCACACTGACCTCCCTTTAAGCCTCTGCTCGGTCACCTTCTCCGGAAGGTCTTTCCTGACTTCCTTTGCCCCCCAAGTGGATCTGGCCATATTTTTCTGTTTTAACTGTATCCATGAGTACGGATCTTTTTTTTTTTTTTTTCCTTCACATTTTCGTTAGTTTTTTTTTTTTTTTCCTCTCTCTTTCAGCCTTTATTTTAGAATCAGAGAGTACACACACAGGTTTGTTACAAAGGTGTATTGCGTGATACTGAGGTTCGGAGTATGATTGAACCTGCCACCCAGGTAGTGAGCAAAGTACCCAACAGGCAGGTTTTCAGCCCTATGATTGTAACTCTGTGTGGGGACAGATATGAGAGATGTTAAGAAAGTCAAGCTGACAGGATTCTGTCAGGGAATGGAGATGGGTGAGGGAGGGATTTGGAGGCATCTGGAAAGACTCCCAGCCTTCTATCTGGATGGACATGCTGCGCTATCAGAGAGAACACAGGAACAGAAGAGTCTGGAGCGGGAGAAACAATGACTTTTGCTTTGGTATTGAGTTTGGTTTGTCTGTGGGTATCCAGGTTGAGCTGAGCAATAGATGGTCAGATATATGAGTTTGGAGCATAGAAAAAATATCTGAAGGTACACATTTGGCAATCAACAGGGAGGTGGTAGGTAAATTAATTGGTGTAAATGAAATGATTCCAAGTGAGACTTATGTGAGAAGGGAGGAAAGATGTGGATGAAGTGGTTAAAGAAGGTGGAGTGGAAGTAGATGTCAGAAATCATCCTGGTTTCATTTTCTCCATCATTTTGGTCTCTGGGGCCACAGAGATAACAGGGTAACCTGACAAAAGGCCTGCAAACAGAAAAGTTATATGTATTATTCAGGCCTGGGCTACTCCAAGGCTCAATGAGGTGGCCAATCTTATCAATGGCCAGATGATTTATCCTGACTACCGCAATGGGGAAATCTCTCTAATTTCATTATCTATTATTGCATATAATACCAGTACAATTATTCAATATTTAGAAAATATAAAATATAGTAATATTAAAACTGGGCTTTGAGTTTTGGGAAATTTCTGATTATTACAAATCGATCCCTTAAGTAATTTAGACACTATTGAGGTAGTGTCTAAATTCTCTGAATGTCGGAATTCTCTAAATGTTGTTCCTAGGCATAGAAGTACGTTTCCACTAGAAATTATTTGTTTTTCCAAAAAATTAACATATAAACAAACACATAATACATTTTACAGCAAAAGAAAAGTAAGTGTGGACACATTATCCCAAAGATTTTCTGTTTACCAAGAAGAAAAAAAATTCTTCTTAATCACAGGAAAAGAGAATAATAAATGTCTAATCATAATGTATGGACAAAGTGACTTCATCTTGTGATAGACAAAGGTGATAGAGAATTTCCTTGATGTCAAATGTGTGTTAAGTTAAATCATTCAAGCTATCTGTGATGGCTGCTATGTTATTTAGTGTGGGCATTTCCTAGAGCTAACACTTTTTATTTATTCAAACACTGAAGAAGAACTTTTTAAAACCAGCATAAGGGGGCTTTTTAGTTTTCTGGAGTGCCATATTTCATTAAATACTAACCTGTAGAAATGGTACCAGTTTCTACATGTGGGTTTTGAAGGCTGGTCTCAGTTGTCCAGGGCACTGGACTCATTTTCTTTTTTGGGGGAAGTGCTCATTTTCTACAAGGTGTCAATGAAGAGGCAGGATGGAAAAAGAGAGCAGCTGCCTCTCAGCCAGAGCAGTTAAATCAACCTTGGCCCACTGGGTAACTTGTCTCAGCCAGGCTACTCTTATCTCTATGTGGTCAATTAGAGGACTATCTCATGAGAAACGAAGGTGAAGAAAAGAGAATGATGTAATTTCCCCTATACCATTCCTGGCAGGATTTCTATGAATATTCATTACTGCACATGGGACATACATATTTTATCAGATCTGGGCTTAAACATAGAGGTACCTTTGTGCAGAAAGAATAATTCAACATGGAGTCTGCATTTTTCTTAAGGAGGTATGAGGTATTCAGAGCTCATATAAATTTGGGACATAGGCATATGCCAACTTGTTTCCAAATGTTTATTTTCTGCTATCTACCCATAATTGTCTAATTTGGGCAGTAACTATTTTTGTCTTAAAGTGAAAATATGCCTTCAAGTCAAGCAAAAATTATGTGCAATACATTGCAATTATTTTATAATAAGAAATATGTATTTTCATTAGGTAGTATACTTATTTTTCATAACTTTCTTTTTTTTTAAACTAGAATTGGATAAAGATGAAACATTTATGCTATCATTTTCATTGTAGCATCTGTTTAATTGTTTATTTTTACAAAAACAAAGATTTCCCATGTCACCTTTTTAGATATCTTGGGGGAAGAAATTTCAAAAAGTATTTTAAAGCACTGGTAAATATGTAACAAGTTATATTTTACATATTTAAAAAATATCTAGCTGGGTGTGGTGGTGTGTGCCTGTAGTCCTAGTTACTTAGGAGGCTGAGGCAGAGGAAGGCTTAAACCCAATAGTTAGAAGTCCAACATAAAGGCTTAAACCCAGTAGTTCAAGAACAACATAGCAAGACCTGGTCTTTATGAAAAATGTTTTTTAGAAATACATTTTAAAATAAATTATATCAGAGAAATTTAAATGATATTTCAGGGTCAAAAATAGAGTTAGGAAGAAAATTGAGGAAAACTTTTAGGTTCCCTTTAGCTGTAATTTCTCACCAGCCCCAGCCCTATATACAAGCTCTATTTAGATGTCTTTAAGCTCCATGTAGAACCCATCCTTATTTCTACCAGACCTGTTTCTTCATTATCTTCTGCATTTAGGACAGTGGTATCATCAGTCATGCAATTGATTAGCCCCAAAACTTGGGTTCATTTTTTAATTCTACTTCTTTCATCCATCCATCCTGTGGCAAGTCCTGTTGGTTTGACCTCCAAATTACTTTTCACTATTCTGTTGCATCCAAACTAGTCTGAGACACCAGTACCTCTCACTGGGATCACTGCAATAACCTCCACAATGGCCCACTGGTATTACTTTTGCCCTTCCACCCTCGATTTTTTCTTATTGAAACAAACTCAGAACAAAACACCGCTCCATCTAAAAACCTCTGTAGTTAGAAGAAAACTCAACACTCTTAACCCGGCCTGTGTGGTCTGTCATTGCTTTTCCCCTCTGGCCCTATCTCCTCCTGTTCTCCCAATAGCCCAAGTACTTTCTGACTTGTTCATCAGTCTAGCCACAGCAGAGTGCCAAGCTCACGAGTAGGCACTCAATACATCTGTCAAATTTATGAGTAAATATTATACATATACTTTTCTGAGCCTAAAAAGAAGTTCTCTTTTGCCTCGGTGATAATCAGAACTCAAACTAAATCTTTAGGTGGATGTTCCTGTGAGATTGTGGGATCAATAATCAATGAATGAAAGTTTAGTGCAGTCAGAGCCTATTGTGTCACCTGTACTCTGGTCTTTCCCATAGGCTTAGTTAGCTACAGCCAATCTCGAGTTAAGATAAGAGTGATTCAAGGGCCTGAATTTGATCAGCAGGTGACTCAACTTGATGTTTCCTTAATACCAGCCCAACCCTGATCTTGTACCCTTACACTTGAATTTTTGTCTCATTTCTGAACCCAAGTTCATCTCTTGAGCGTTGGTTTGGTCACTGAATTTCTGCATGTTTCCTTCTGCCTCAACAACTGCTCAGCAATTCCTTCCTTCCCAGTCCAGGACTCGCCTATATTCTCATGTCTGCTTCACTCAACCTCTATATCCAATGTTTTACTATATGGAACATTGCCACAGATCTCCTCTAAACCTGATCCTAGTTGGGGCCCGATAGTACTAGAGCTATCCATATGATGATGGATGAACAGCCATCATGTTGGAACTAAGCCTTTAGAAAACACCCAGAGCTATTTATGCGTAATTGTGTGAAATCTCTCAAAAGTAATTAAAAAACAATTACAACAAAATCCCCATGGTGTGCGGTATTTGCATAGTCCCCAAATATTTCTAGCTTCTTTAAAGAAAGGAAAAACAGAAGTGAGGAAGTAATGTAGAGCAACTTCTCATGTCCTGAAACATCAGTTCTAGTTATGGACCAAGTGGGCAATGCTTAAGGTAATGCCCTCATAAATTGCTTGTCAAATATTGGAGCTCACCATTGATTCTAGCAGAGAACCTGGATCCCACCATGACAGTTAGCAAATCTCTTTTTTTCTAGAAGGATATTTATATATTTAGAGGCATTCTACTATTGGAGAAATAATTTATGCCTTTTAAAGAATATAAAATTATAAGGATAAAAATTGTAAGGTTATTATAAGGACACAAATTATAAGAATATAATTTATACCATTGCAGTTATCTCATTGGGAGTTTCTGCTAAACTTTAATGCACAAACAAACCAAAATAATAATTCTATTAGTGTTTTTTAAAATTGAAATAATACTTTGGAGTATACATTTAAATGTATAACTTAGAAGGGAAAACACAAAAACAGTAAGTTTAGGTGCTATTATTGGGGATATATTTTATTGTTAAGGTGGAAATAGGAGAAAACAAATGAAAATAAATTTTATGAAAAATTTTCATTTAATCCAATAAACTTCACATTCCACAATTGATAATGTACCATCAGCTGAGAACCACTAGTCTAAGAATTATTAAGTTACTGTTGTGGGTTAACTTGTGTTTCCCTAAAAGATGTCAAAGTCCTGACCCCCAGTACCTGTGAACGTGACCTATTTGGAAACGTAGATGATCAAATTAAAGTGAGGTCATTGGGGTGGGCCCTAATCCAGTATGACTGGTGTTCTTACCAAAAGGGGAAATTTGGACACAGAGACAGGTGCATTCAGAGGGAGAATGCCATCTGAAGTCTGGGATGATACAACTACAAGCCGAGGAACACTAAAGGTGGCCACAGAGTACCAGAAGCTAGGAGAGAGACATGGAACAGATTCTCCCTCACAGTCCTCAGAAGGAACCAATCCTGCCAACACCTTGATCTTGGATTTCTATCCTCCAGAACTGTGAGTCAATGAATTTCTGTTGCTTGAAACACCCAGTGTGTAGTACTTTGTTATGGCAGCCCTAGAAAACCAATGCAGCAAGTTGGCTAGTTCTCTACATTATTGCATGTGCACTGTCATTTAAATACTACTGAGCAATAGTAGAATGATTTATTCCCCAAATTTCTACCTGACGGCTGTGCTATCTTCCATTTGCTCCTCCTGATCCTCTCCTTTCCTGCCGCTCTATGCTCTAGGAAGTGTCTCTATGAACAAAATCAATGGACTCCCTCGCCCTCTGGATTTCACTTGGGTTCATCCAATGGGAGGCAGCAGCAAGTGATGCAGAGACGGAGGGAAAAGTGAGGTTGAGCTATTCTTTTCCCTGATTCCTCCTCTTTCTCTGGCTGAAGGTCACAGTTTCTGTCAGGTCTCACAGGTGTCCTCTCCATACAACATGAGTGTCTGTGGCCACTCCCTCCATTGCTCCTACAGGCCCAACATGCTGCCCTAATCCCTGTAGTTCCCCCCACCCTGTCACCACATATTAAACCTTCCTCAAATCATCCCACCTTCAGTGAGCCTTCTCTTTCCTGCTGGGAAGCTTGGGCTATCAAACTCATTATGTAAAAACATATGAATATGCTGATGATTGGTTTAAGGTAAGAGGTATGGTCTGGAGCCCAGTTTCTTAAACTTTTAAAACAAATACCTTCGAGGCTCTGTAGTGGTTCTAGTGTTCTGGATTCTTGAAGCCTAGAAGCATAAATTTAAATGCGCCCAAGGACCAGCTGGGTAGCAAAAACAAGTGGAGTGGGGGCAGTGGGGCGGGACATTGTGAACTTGTGGAAGAAGCTGCAGTTGAAGGGGCTGCAGCTACCCAGCTTAAGCTGACTTTTTGCCACTTGGAAATGTGAACCCAGTGTTGCTAAGACTGATTTTTTTAAAAAATAGAAGCCAGAAATCATCACAATTTTTATGTGGATGGCCATGGTTATTCAATATTATCAACTAGTCAAAAAATATGAAAACACAGTAGGCTAAGAAGAATAGTACTGCAATCTAGATTTGGGTCACAGGCCACAAATCTATGACCTCTGCTTAGCTCAGTCATTGCATCCTCCTGGATGGCCAGGAACCACCCGGACCACATGACCCTAGACCCTCTGGAGGAATTATAGTATAACAATATGCCTAGGTTGTATTAAATTAAAAGTTGATGTGGAAGAAAACATCCCTACCATTTGTGTAATTCACTTTTGAATACTTTTTTTTTTTTTTTACTAGATTGTCATTCTTTCCTTAAAGATATACAAAATAAATTTTTCCCAAGAATTTAGCTCCAGAACAAAAGTCTATACTTTTCCTTAAACAGAAAAACATACACCTGGTTTTTCTGGTGAAGGAAACAAGTAATAGAGTGGCTCCCATGTCAGGCATCACACTTGGTATTTTATTTAGAGCAAGCTGAGCTCTTGCTTGGTCATAGGCAACTCTGAAATCCCATTGACTAAACACCCAAAGTGAATCTCTCACTTACATAAAGTCCTCTATGGGTCAGGTAACTCTCCACAGTCGCTATTTCCTTTGTGATCCAAGCTGCCTGGACGGGGTGGCGCCACTGAATCAATATGTCTGCCTCATGGAGTGGAGTGGTGCGGGGCTTGTGTGGCCTCAGTCTGGAAGGAACACTGTGTTGCTTCTCCTCACAATTCATTGGCCCAAACTAGTCTCATACCCCTGTGGAATTGTCAGGGGGCTGAGAAATGTAGTTTTCCATGCACTTGGAAAGGCGGGGAGATCAGAAGTGGTGAGCACTAGCCATGTCCTCTACAGAGTCACCTTCAATCCATTATCTGAATGCTATGAAAGCTATTATAGTTCTCTTTTTTTTGCTTTTAATGACAGAAGCTCAGAGCTACTAATTGTAGAATAGAGTTTTTCCTAAATATCCTTCAGACATTTTTCCTTCTTCCTTCCCATATTAGGTATTCTTCCTTATTTTAATGTCCTTATTGTTTGTGTGTGTATATATATATATTTGTAAACTGCTTCTGAGTCATTGTGGAAGAATAGTAAAGGAATTAATTAATGGAAATAAATAGGAAAAAGTGAAATATACAGATGTTTGCTTCACAGCTGTCACCGATGCTTAACCAGGCTTCTTGAGTCTAACAAGAGGCATGGGTACTAACAATGGTGATGGTAGCAACAAAACTAGTCCTACACTCGGCAGGGCCTTTTCTCTACTGTTCGGTCAGTGTTCTCCAGAAAAAAAAAACAACAACAAAAAACCAGAATCAATGGGATGTGTATATATAAAAATAGAGCTTTATTTTGCAAAAGTGGCTTATTCAATTATGGAGGTTGACAAGTCCAAAATCTGTAGTTCTAGTCTGCTAGCAGTCAGGAAGAGTCTGGGAACAGGCCTAGGGAAGAGCTGATTTTGCAATTCAAGACAAAAGGCAGTCTGCTGGCAAAATTTCCTCTCGCTTCAGGGAGGTGGGGTAAACAACTAATACCGCAGGACAGCCTGCAAACAAACAGACATCTGTGAGATGTCCAAGAGTGTGTTCTTATTGCTATTACTCTATCAGGCCTTCAACTGATTAGGTGAGGCCCAACCACATGATGGAGAGAACTGTTTTACTCAGAGTCCACTGATCCAAATGTTAATGTCATCCGAAATGCCACAGAAACATTCAAAATAATGTTTGACCAAGTTTCTAAGCACCATGGCCCCACCAAGTTGACATAAAATGAACCTTCACACCTACCATGCCCTTCCCTGAGATGGCCCTTGTGAGCTCACCATAATCCTGCAGTCTTGCCTCCTCGTGGGTCCCGGTGTGCATTGAGAGCCATTGCTGCACCCCTGCCTGGTTCTGGCCTCACACTGGTACCTACTGTCTTCACCCAAGTCTCCCTTTTCATTGTAATTCTTTTCCCAGGTTCTCAAGGATGGTGGCCCTGTTCTGACAGTTTTCTTACAGTCCTTTGTTTACCAGAAGGATTTAAGATAAGCACCTCCAGAGGCTATTAGACAGCCAGTGATAAGCACCTTGGAGGATATTTCAGTAGCCTTATTTATTTATTTTGAAACAGAGTCTTGCTCTGTCACCCAGGCTAGAGTGCAGTGGCACGATCTCAGCTCACTGCAATGTCTGCCTCATAGGTTCAAACGATTCTTGTGTCTCAGCCTTCTGAGTCAGTAGCCTTATTTATTATGGTCAGGAGTTTTCTTTCAGTTGCTACCACTTCTCAGAATCCCAAGCCTGTTCCAGCTCAGTGTAACTTATTGGACTACAGAGTGTTCTGGGGGCTTTGATTTCCTTTCGTTTTGAGACCCTTGTCAGTCCTAACGAATTCTCTCTCACAGTGGACCATTAAGTTGGCATGCAGCCTGGGTAACATGGCAAAATCCCACCTCTAGAGAAAAAAAAAAAAAAGATACATGAAATTAACCGGGCATGGTGGTGGTGGTGTGTGTGTGGTCCTATCTACTTGGGAGACTGAAGCAGGAGGCTCACCTGAGCCCCGGAAGTCAAGGCTGCAGTGAGTTATGATCCTGCCTCTGTACTCCAGCCTGGATGACAGAGGAGACCCTGTCTCAAAAAAAAAAAAAAAAAAAAGTTGGCAGAGATATGCACCTGGAGGCAGGGTAGCTGCAACCAAGTGGTGAATGTTTCTGGCAGAAGAACATTAAACGTTTTGTAAACGTTTTGTTCTAATGATTGAATGCATATTATGTGGCAGGAGCTCTTCATGTGTTATTTAATTTCTAACAACAACCTATGAGATTTATAGTATAATCCACTTTGCAGATGAACAACTGAGTCTCAGAGAGGATTCACTTACAGATAAACAGCTAAGACAATAGCACAAGAGGGAAGGGAACAGTCATCTGAGAGACATTTAAGAGTCCTCTATTGGCCAGGCACGGTGGCTCACACCTGTAATCCCAGCACTTCGGGAGGCCGAGGTGGGTGGATCACCTGAGGTCAGGAGTTTGAGACCAGCCTGGCCAACTTGACAAAACCCTGTGTCCACTAAAAATACAAAAATTAGCCAGGCATGGTGGCTGTCTCCTGTAATTCCAGCTATTCAGAAGGCGGAGGCAGAAGAATCCCTTGAATCCAGGAGGCGGAGGTTGCAGAGAGCCCAGATCGTGCAACTGCACTCCAGCCTGGGAGACAGAGCGGACTCCATCTCAGAAAAAAAAAAAAAAAAAAAAAAAAAATAGAGTGCTCTATTGCCTTTCTACTTCCCTGTCTCCCAGGTTGAGAAGATGTACAAGATGAGCCTTCCTCTCAAACTCCAGCTAAATGGCAATTGTTCAGAAATGGATTTACTCCATATGCAATAATTAATAATATTCCATGATGGTCCATTTATTGGTAAGTTGTCAATGAATCAAATTCCTCAAGATGTCTACCTTAAGGGGATTAAAGAAAAACCAGCTCTAAGGCAGGCATATTAGTATAAAAAGCTGAGGTAGGAAGTAAATGAACTTAAGTCCAGAGATAATCTCTTTAAGCATGAAGGAAGCACCTACCTCGACTTCTTAGTTCCTTCTTTAGAGCTACTTTCCTGACTGAGATAGGAATGTAGGATAAAGTGAGGTGTCCTCTTCCTGGTGCTGCAGCTAAGATTTTCATATTGCTAGGGTCTGCAAAGCACTCTCAGGCTCAGCAGGAAAATATTGAAGTTAAGTTTTCCCTCCTCTTGTGAGCTTTATCAGATTTTCATGCTACAGAGAACAGTGAACATGCTGTAGAGGCAGTGATAAAGGAAAAGTCCCCATGGGTGAAGGGAAGGCGTGATCACCACCAGCACTCTACTTTTTCATTTCTGCTGAACAAAAAATAAATGGTATAGCAATTTGTGGGTAACTATTGTGTTGTAAGGAAAACATGCTATTGGATTTGCACTTATTTCAAGGATAAATGAATTTCTTCTTAACACTCATTGACTTCATTATTCAACTTCATCATTTTAAGTTTTCATCCTTCTTTCTCTTGAGGAAAAGAAGAGGAACAGCAAGAAATAACATTTGGGTGCTCTTTTACATGAAATAATTTGATGAGACCTTTTGATGATACCTGGGAATTGACAGACATCAAGATAGTTTTAGACATCTCCCTATTATTTGCAGGTACCAAGAATCTAGTGAACAGTACAAGAACAAAATTAATCCAAACTCAAAAAAATTATGGATTTCAAATAAAGTGTTTATTTTTAAAGAATAGGAACTATGTCTTCAGAATGATATAAAATTGGGTCACTAAAATCTTTTTTATTTCCTTATCGGAGGGCATTTTAAAACCAAATTTACATGGACACATAGTTGAACCGGTCAATTAATCCTGTAAGATGTATGAAGACCCCAGTTTCCTTCCTCAACTTAGGGGAAACTGGTTATGTTAATAGATTTTAACAAATGACAAAAGAAGCGAAGCTAATTAACTCCTGTTTTGTTTTCATCTTCTCTAACATAAACAATGCTCTTAAAACAGGAAAGCGTTTATTAAGCAACACACAGGATAAACTATAGTTTAACATAGGTTAAGATGTAAAGAGAAAACAACCCACTTTGGATGAATTCAATTGTTCATGCCTTAACAATTTGTTTCTAAGGATGCTGAAGTAACTTTTTAGGTTCATTTTAGAACTCTGAAATTCCAAGCCATCACCTGGAGAATGAGAAAGTATGTAAGAAAGGTAAATGTGCTATTTAAAAAAAAAACAAAAAACAAAAAACACAGGAAATGTCTGGTTAAATTCCAAAGTGACTTTGCAAAAGAGAATTCAGAGCATTTAGAAGGAAATGGAGTGGTCACTAAAAGGCACTCTGATTTTCTACTCTGGGTTCCCAGGATACCTAGTGTGCTGGGGAGTACAGAGGGTGGCATTGCTGCCTTTCCCTTTCCTCCTCTCAGTAAGTTCGGGAACACATGCTACAACAATGTTATAGCTAGCTTTCAAAAACCATTTGAAAAAACACGAGAATATCTTTGTGAATAATACGGAGAAAGTTAGGCTGAATGACAGTATGGCGCGGTGATGTTGTAGTTGTTTGAGCAGTGCTATCTCCTCCTTCTCCTCCCCACGTCAAAAGGTTACTATAGGGAAATGTCAAGCATCAGCATAAGTGAGAGAATTACAGCTGTTGAAATTTCAGGCATCAGCGAGGCAATGGGGAGATGGTTTCTGCAAAGGTCTTTTTGGCATCCCCTCAAATAATATCAAGTTGGCAATTTCTTGGTTGTAGTTCCTGACGATAATATCCCTTGAGTAAATATTTTTAAAGCCCAAAATGAGCTTTGCAAAGAATGAGAAAAGCAAAACAAAGGACTGTTTCATATTTAAGATTTAAATCTCTGTTCTTGGACCTGTGCCTAGTTCTATCAAAACAGTGATATCCATCCAACAAATCCCGTACAAACTATTCTGCAGTGAATATCTACAGAAATGCTGATTTTCCAAATGAACTATTGAAAAACTACTTTATTTTCTTTATATTTTTAAAAAGCTCTTTAAAAAGCTAAATGTGCCTAATAAGTGTCACTTCAGAAAACTTATTTTCACCATGAAGTAAATAGGAAGATGGTTTTATCATTTTTACAAATGACAAATAAAGCCCTGTATATACAATACATGAGCTGGACAAGATAACTGACTGAAAAAACTGGTATCAGACCAGCATATCTCATCTCCTTTCCTTGTGTAACTTGCATTAACTTTTTTTGAAATGAAGATTTTTGTTAAATAAAATGTGTATCTGTATTTGTATTTGTATCTGAATTATTTTTATTTTTATTTTTGAGATGGAGTCTTGCTGTATCACCCAGGCTGCAGTGCATTGGGGCTATCCTGGCTCACTGCAACCTCCGCCTCCCCGGTTCAAGCAATTCTCCTACCTCAGCCTCCCGAGTAGCTACTAGCTCTGAGTAGTAGTAACTGGCACACACCACCATACCTGGTTAATTTTCTGTATTTTAGTAGAGACGGGGTTTCATCATGTTGCCCAGGGTGGTCTCGAACTCCTGAGCTCAGGCACTCTGCCCACCTCCACCTCCCAAAGTGCTAGGATTATAGGTATGAGCCACTGCACCTGGCTGTATCTGAAAATTTGATACCAAGCTAGAAAATGCTTCTTCACTGTGATATTTTGCTAGATTTATGGAGGTCTTGCATCTATGCTCTGACAGTTTGAAAGGAGGAAAAAGGCAGCTGGGTTCACTGTTTAGGGTGCTACTTTGTTCAGTTGTACAGATTTAATAAATCCTGCCATGTTGTGGTTCAGTTTTATTTGGTTTTGTGCTGACCCAAACTCTTGAGAATAAACTAAATCACTTTCTCTCTCTAGTACTGTGTTAGCTCTGTTCCTTCAATGGAAATTAAATGCAAATTCTTTCATTGCACTATCCCCTTGTTAATTTATCATGTTTAAACACAGCAACATATTGGAAAACCTTGTTATTTCGTAATCTTCAGATTCTTTGCACAATGATATAAGAACAGAATAATGAGTAAAGATAAGCCAAAGGGAAGCACATGTCTACAGGGCAACTGGCAGCGGTCCCACAGCCATTAGTCTGTGGTATCTGGTGAAACTGCTGGAGTCAGCTTGCCCTCTGACTTCATGACAGAGCAAAAAAGAAGGAAGAAAAAAAAGTCCCCAGAATTAGAGGCAGTGAGTGAAACACCACGTTAGAGTCTTCATTATGGTCTCAAATCATTTATTCTCTCCTTCAAAAACGTGTGTTTTGGTAATGCTCATGCTGTGTAGATTTGTAGTTAAAAGTTAATAACAAATACTAATAAAAAGCAATACGGAGTTTCAACTTCCAGGAAAGGATGAAGTGAAAGAAGTGTTTTGCAGGGTATAGCATAAACTCTTACACCAGAGGGTACCCAATAAACATTTGTGGACTTGACTGATGGTTCATGAGTGGATTTAGAGGCTGTTCTGTTGTTGTCTTGACATACCAGGAGTAGAAGTGCTAATCACAGCCAGATGTTGGGGATCATCCAAGAGGCTAAGTTTGTGGGTGGGAATAGGCACTTTGGGATGATTATATACACATGAAGGGAGAGATAAAAGGTGTTGGAGCTTCTTCCTAGTTGGCTCTTCTTTCTTAGCACATCTTTTTAGCCAAAGTTGGAGCTCTGACTCATCAGATTTGGTTTCAAATCCTGCCTTAGAATAAACAAACATCACTCACCATGCATTGGACAACATTTTGCAAATGGTTGCAACCTAAACCTACTTTCCTTAACATATACCATTGTTCTGGACCTCATTCTCAAATATCAACAATCGTGTTTCAAAAATAGCTGGTATGGTTTTTCTGTAGAATTTTTTGACCTCAGGAGAATGTTGGTCAGCTTGATTGCACATTAAATCATATAAACATTTTACATGGCATTTGCTGACCATATCATCCAATTTGTTTTATAAATTTTGACCCTCTGTGATGCCTGTCTCCAATTCTTAAAATGTATTAATAGTTTAAAATGTGGATAAACAAATAAAACCTAGACAACCCCTGAGGTAGTTTTTAAAAGTATTTTGTCCACCAAAATTCTATTTTAAAATGTTCATGTCTGTTTATATATTTCCCAGTATCATATTATCCTATTAACCAGTTGTCTTCCCTAATTTTCGACCTCCCTTGCTCCCTTCTTTTTTCCTTCCTTCCTTCCTTCCTTCCTTCCTTCCTTCCTTCCTTCCTTCCTTCCTTCCTTCCTTCCTTCCTTCCTTCCATTCTTTCATTCTTTCTTTCCTTCCCCCCTCCCTGATACTTGATAATGTACCTTACTTGACCCTTCCTTCCTTTCTTCCTTCTTCTTTTCCTTTCCTTTCCTTTCCTTTCTTTCCTTCCCTCCTTCCCTGATATTTGATAATGTACCTTACTTGACCCACCTTCCCTCCCTCCCTTCTTTCCTTCCTTCTTTCCTTCCTTCCTTCCTTCCTTCCTTCCTTCCTTCCTTCCTTCCTTCCTTCCTTCCTTCCTTCCTTCCTTCCCTCCCTCCCTCCCTGATATTTGATCATGTACCTTACTTGACTCAGACTTGGAAAGCCCCCTTCCTTCCTTCCTTCTTTCTTTCCATCCATCCACCCACCCATGGGGGGTGGTGGAGCTATTTACTAAGATTGGCGAGACTGAGGGAAAGAGGGGGAATCAAGAGTTCAAGTGTACACATAAACATGTTATATTTGAAATATTAGCAAATGTCCAAATGAGGATGTCAGGGTGCAGGGTATATGAGATAGGAGCCCAGAGGAGGGGGTTAAGCTATAGTTAGAAATTTGAAAATCAACAGTGAATTAACATGTTTATAGCCACAACATTCAATACAACCACTTAAAGAGTGAGTGCAGGTAAAGAAAATACATGGACAAAGACAAAACTCAAGGCATTCTAACATTTCAAGTTCAGGTAGAGAAAGAGGTAAAATGATATTTAAATGTGTTAATGCAATTTTATTTTAAAGAGTCACTCATCCCTCTTGACCTGTTGTTTATTTTAGAGTCCACATAATGCATAATTATCTCTTTTGAGAACTTTAAAGAATTTACCGTTTTTAGTCTAGAATGTCTGATGGAAGTTGCTTGGCCTAGGACTGTGAAGGTGATCATATTAGTATTAGGAGTATTAGTTGCAAGGCCAATTCTTAGATAATGGGGCTTTCCAAGGTTGAGTCAAGTAAGGTACGTTATCAAATATCAGAACTACAAAGGCGTCAGTGCCTGTTACGGGGAAAATGTAAAATGCAATTGGGGAATAAGATAGGAGTGTCTAGAACTGGGGATCTCAGAGAAGTGAAGGTAAAATTGGGAGGAAACAAGATAAACGAAGGTAAAATTAGTAGGTCAGAAATAAGGCTGTTTGAGATGAGGCTGGTAGTTTGAAGCCAGTTCAAGAACCAATCTCCTAAACACTTTGTGGTATATTCCTTTTCAGGCTGTGCCTAAAACAGCCAAACCACATCAGACAAAACCTACCCTCCCTCCCCCACTTTTTTTTGGCATTTCTAATTTTGAAATGTACAATTTCTCCCAAATGTTCTCCTCATTTTCAATTCTAATGATTAGAATCATGCCCAGTGCTTCCTTCTAAGAGTATCACTCAGATTTAATCAACATGACCGAGTGTCAGCTAGGCTCCAGACTGGTCAACTGCACAAACACTGGCATTTTTTTTTAGGGATTAAATTGTCATCTCAAAAAAGGCAGAAGTTCATTTTAATAGCTTACGCTGCCATAGTTTAGAAGCCATGTGTAAATTTCCTAAATCCTCTTGTGTGCCATATTCACTTAATAGTTTGTCTCATCTGGAATACTGGAAAATTTAGTCCTGTATGATTTAAATATGGTATCAGGGGAAGTCTTCACAGTTAATTTTCTTCTCCCATGCAGAGAAGGACACATCTGACATAATATAATAAGTCACGTTGCCAGAGTAAGAATAAATAGCAAGCTATAAACCAACAAATAAGAAACCGAGTCATAAAATGAAAGTGCCTTAGAAATGTGGCCAAATACTGTTATTGTGGAGAAGCCTGAATCTGGCATGAAATTAGGCCAAGTGGACCTTTGGCTATGTTATCCAGGTAATTGTCTTTTCTGAGACCAGATTTTTTTCCCTGGGTTTTCTGGGTTCTTAAGACCCTCAAGTGAACTAATGGGATTAGAGAATCATTTTCAAAATTTTAAGAACTTAAAGAACATTTTACACTTGCTCATCTGGGACAAAGCTACACCAGCTCAGTAAAACTTTGTGTCTTTGCCCTTACCTTCATTTTCCAACTGTACCATCGTAACATTTCTGACAACCTTGTCAGACCCAGAAACTTCGATGTGTTCATCTAGTCTCAGTTGTGTATCCCCTTTCCAATGGGATGCTGGTTACTTTATCATGAACAGATTCTATTAATATATCTTCAAACCAACACACATGAATAAATTGATTACCCACTAAATGGTATGGACTCCCTGTCGTGTTTTCCACTGTTCCTCTGGAGAGGCAGGATGGGCAGGAGAGCAGCCAAGCTTTCCCATCCCCAGATGTTAGGAGACTGAGTCTCTACTGTGTCTCATTCCAGGGTTCTCCCGGTCCCTTCCCGTCAGGGACGCTGCTGTGTACATCAGATGGATCAGTGTCATAGGCAAGAGCATGATTTATTACTTGACTAGGACCAGCAGCAGAAAAAGAAACTCTTGAGGTGCACAAGCTTAACTCTTTTACTTATCTCATCTTCTTCCCCTTCAGGACAATGCTCTTTGTCTTTGGTAGAAACTTCTCTCAGAAGAACCCTAAACCAGTAATTAAAAATATTAGATATCTATTAGAATCACTGGAAGAGTTTATAAAACTCAGAATTTTTTTTTTTTTTTTTTTTTTTTTTTTTTTGAAACAGAGTCTCTCTGTCACCTAGCCTGGAGTGCAATGTCACGATCTTGGCTCATTGCAACCTCCACCTCCTGGGTTTAAGTGATTCTCCTGCCTCAGCCTCTGGAATAGCTGGGATTACAGGTGTATGCCACCACGCCTGGCTAATTTTTGTATTATCAGTAGAGACATGGTTTCACCATTTGGCCAGACTGGTCTTGAACTCTGGCCTCAAGTGATCCACCCTCCTTAGCCTCCCAAAGTACTGGGATTATAGGCATGAACCAGCATGCCCAGTCAAAACTCAGCATTTTTTTTAAAGCTCCCAGATAATTCCAATGTCCCTCTAAAGATATCTACCCCTGATATAGGCCTTCTCCCAGGTTCCAGCTAACACGATCAAGAGTAACTCTGCCTCTTATTATCATCTCTTTGTTAATTTGCATTTTTTCCTAGCATAATGTCATTATGATCAGGTTGGGGCAGCCAGGAGTAGAATATGTACAACTGAGTTTGACTAAGACTTTTGCCTCTACTTGGTAAAACTCCATGTTCTTGGCTGCTCCCACTCTTGAGGTTAAAAGAATGCAAGCCACTTCACATTTCTGCCAGTTTGCTTTTGTTTTGTTCTCTCTCCACATGGTTTGGCTCTCTCTCTCTCTCTCTCTACAAGTGGTTCTGGCTGATCTATGAAATTTCTTCAGAATTTGATATTTAATGCTTTGATCTCCTTCTCATCTTTTAAATACTTGATTTCCCCTCTCTGGTCAATATTTGCCTGTCAATAGTAGATCATATCTTATAAAACTGGGTCTTATGGTGAAAGAGAATAAAAGAGACTTTGGTGAAAGAGTTGGTGATTTAGAAAATGTCTGTGCTTAGGTCAATGATGGAGGTTTTAATCGCCACATGGTGAAAGTTGAAGGTATCTTGGGCTCACTGTTCAGGGTAGCAGAGATAGCTCCCTGGCCTGCAATTTCTGTTCAGGGTACGTAGCAATGCCTAACTGGGATATTTACCAGAATCAACCTGCAAACCACAGACCAGGCTCCATCCCTGAAAGGAATTGGCTTGCTCTGACATTAGTGATTTTGAATTATGTCAAATATTACTGGCTTCACAAGGTCTCCAAGTACAGCTGGGACCTCCGCTAGTATTTGTTCTGAAGTCACACCAGCATTCTTTTTGAAACATCAGAGTTAGCTCATCCTTTATGGGCCAGACATATTCATTCCTATGGCTGTCTCTTCCTTAACATCATGAGCTGTGCCTCCCATCTGAAAGAAGACTGAAAATTCATTGGTCCCTGAACCAAACTTCATTCCACGATAAACCAGCTTCTCTGTATTCTCACTTTGTTTACAGAATGCTCTTGCTACTTCTTTACCAGAAGTAAAATATGACTTCCTTATGAATATATGTCATTTCCACTGGATCTCCTCAAATTCAGGGACCATAAAGTCTAAAGATGGTGTCAACCTTCTGCCTTCTCTACAAAATGTGATTTAATTACTCTTCCATCTTCATGAAAAAACATTCTGCCATTCTGAAGATTCTGCCATCTAGGATGATGTCCTCTGTCTCTCATCCCCAGTATCTACTTCCCTTGGTTAGTTCCTCATGTGAATTATAAATGTGGGCAACTGTTTCACTGTCAGCATGTCCAACACAAATTCTACCATTATTCTTGCTATATTAGCTATATTTTGTTTGTGAGTAGAGAAGGGTGAAAATTTATATACTATACTTCATCTGTGCAAAAAGTAGGAGTGGTTTAAAAAATAATTCATCCCATCTTGAACTTTAGTCTCCATTTTCCTCATAGTGGGAAAGATAACACCAAAAAATCCCCAAAACTAGAAAAACCCAAATCTTAAGCTTATCCTTTTGAAGTATTCAGTCTTTCTGAACTTTAAAACATATATTTGAGGTTGATTCAGGTTCATCATTTGGATAAATGATCATTTACGTCAATGTTGTATTCTTTATCAGGGTAATTTATCCCCTTTCTTGAAAGGAGTTCTCTTTTATCCTCTTTCTCAAGAGAATCAAAGTGCAGGAGATGCTGATAGACCTCCTAGCACTGAGGCAGAGTCTCCTGGTCTGAATCTCCCTGGACCATTGCTGGTTTTGAATGCAGTGGGCTAAGCTGATCTTACCCCTGGGCATTGGTGTTGGGTGAGGTATAGCTAATCCTGCCTGATGCTTTAGGGAGTGTGTCCTGGTATTCACTTAAGTCAGAAGCACCTGCCACAAATTCCTTGCATGCTGTGGCCTTCTCATCCCTACCTAAAACCCACTTCTGGTTCACTGGTTGTCTTAGCACCTCTGTGTACCCACTGGGGGTTCAGAGACAGGGAACCCTCAGCCAGTCACTCTGCGCTATGCTGGAGTACACGGTGCTCTGGGTAACTCTGTGCCATAATGGAGTGTGTGGTGCTCTGTGTGAACTACCCTTGACTCGAACAGCTAGTTACCTTCCTTAGACCCCTCTAATCCCTTGTCCACAAGGTCTCCACTCACATCTCCAACCAGAAAGTAAAACACAAGCCTTTTCTGTTTTTAACTTTCCCTTCAAATCCCCTAAGATTTCTGTGCAGCTTTCTGCCTTCTGCATCTTCCTTCCTTCTCATCCGTACTTCTCAAAACAGAGGCTGCTGCTCCCAGTGTGTTACTGAAACTGCTCCTCATAAGGCCACGAGGAATTCTTCTAACTGCTCAGGCTTTTCCGTATTTTCTTACTGTGCCTCTCTGCTTCATTCGACATCCTGGTCCCTTTATTTTTTAAATGCTGCACTTTCCTGGTTCCATTCAGAACCTTTTGCCTGTTTCCTATATTGTTTTCCTTTCAGTGCTGGTGTTTATGGAAACTCCGTCCTTGAATTGTTTCTATTCTTATTACTGCCAAATCCAGGAAGAGAGGATATTCTCCCTGAGTGACTGCTTTTATTGTCATGTTAAAACACTTTCTTTATATGACTGCTGGAAAAAAATATATGTATCTCCAGCTCAAAACTTTTCTCCAAGCTTTAGGCTCAATATTGAACTACCTCCTGGATAGCTCCAGGCCTCCCAGACTCAACATATACAAACTGAACTCAGCATTCTTCCCTGCTTTTAAAGATGTACTATATATATATATATATATACTTTTTTTTTTTTTTTTTTTTTTTTTTTTTGAGCTGGAGTCTCGCCCTGTCGTCCAGGCTGGAGTACAGTGGCCGCATCTCAGCTCACTGCAAGCTCCGCCTCCCGGGTTTACGCCATTCTCCTGCCTCAGCCTCCCGAGTAGCTGGGACTACAGGCGCCTGCCACCTTGCCCAGCTAGTTTTTTTGTATTTTTTAGTAGAGACGGGGTTTCAACGTGTTAGCCGGGATGGTCTTGATCTCCTGACCTCGTGATCCGCCCGTCTCGGCCTCCCAAAGTGCTGGGATTACAGGCTTGAGCCACAGCACCTGGCCCAAAGATGTACTATATTTTAAATCTCAATCTAGCCACCAAAGCTAGAGAGCCTCATCTTTGGTTCCTTTAACTTTTTTAAATCACATATTTATGAATCATTAAATCCCAACAAGTTTTTTCTTCTTCTTCTATACCTATCTGCCAATGACCTGTCAGTTATCTATCTATCTATCTATCTATCTATCTATCTATCTATCTATCACCATCTATCATCTCTCTCTACTATCTGTTTATCTATCTATCTATCTATCTATCTATCTATCTATCTATCTATCTATCATCTGTCCATCTGTCTTCCACCATTGTTTGTCTACAAAGAAAATTCCCTAGAAGTTTACATACAGTAAGATGGTTAAATGTTAACACAAATAAAAATTTCAGAATAGGGTAAATATACATTTTCTAAAAGGGGAAAAAGAAATATGTAAATAATAAAGACCCAAATTTTTAGTTATGTTGTCATAATTAAACCTTAAATTTGGGACCAAGCTTTTGAGCAGCTAAAGTAAAAGTAAGACTAGGTCAGTTACCTAACTCTTCTTATTAGAGAAAACAAGGGAATCTTTGTAACCTAAGTTGAAACCTCTGATTAGCTGAAGCTTTGTGCTGAGAAACCTTTTCTTATCTTCTCCTTTTACTTAGAGGTCACCTGAAATTAGCCCTTTAGCCAATTCCCTGTGGAAAATGTGCTTTGAGTATTTAATGCTATCAAACCTCTCTCTGAAAGAAAGATCTTTTTCCATTTTTCCCAGCCTGACTGTTTGAAGCTGAGGACCTGTATTCTCTGTAGTAGTTCTTAGTCCTTCTGTTTGACTTACAGTTGTTGTTTTTCTTTCTCAAAGTTCAGGTTTCTTTGCAACTCAGCATTTTCAAACCATCAAACTAGTTTTAAGCAGATTTACATGTTAGAGATTTTTAGTTTGGGTCTAAGCTGTGTTCTCTTTTGAACTCAGATATGCCTAGACAAGTCCATGGGCCCAGCGGGACTGACTCACTTGCCAGGGCCATATTTCATCAAATGATAGGGGAGTCTTTGAAAATTGTGCCTGCATTAAAGCCATTAATGGGTAGTGAGAGTGCTACTTACAGTTATGATTCATGAATGAAGCAGCATCTTTACAATGGATGCTTGTCAGCCTATATCTAGACTGACAAGAAGAATATAGTATATTTATCTTCTGGCACTAGAGCAGGGAAGCCACACGCAATGTTTCTAGTATTTGTGCCATCCCTTCACTGGGAATAGAGGTGGTAGTGGTGTATTGTGACAGAGGCTTCCAAGTACAGTGCAGTGGTGAAGAGCTCAGGCTGAACTGGAATTCTGGATCTGCTTTCTCATATAGTGGCCATGGGGCAACTTCCTTTGCCTCTCTGAACCTCAGTTGTTCTGAGGATTAAAAATAAGGCATGTGAAGTAGTTGGCATACAGTAAGTGCTCAATAAATATGAGTAATTTTTTTTTTTTTTTTTTGAGACAGAGTCTTGCTCTGTTGCCCAGACTGGAGTTCAGTGGTGCGATCTTGGCTCACTGCAGGCTCCACCTCCCAGGTTCACATCATTCTCCTGCCTCAGTCTCCCAAGTAGCTGGGACTACAGGCACTCGCCACCACACCCGGCTAATTTTTTTTTTTTTTTTTTTTTTTTTTTTTTTTTGTATTTTTAGTACAGACAAGGTTTCACCATGTTAGCGAGGATGTTCTCGATCTCCTGACCTCGTGATCCGCCTGCCTCGGCCTCCCAAAGTGCTGGGATTACAGGTGTGAGCCACTGCACCCTGCCAAATAGGAGTCATTCTTAATATTATCAGATATTCCCATAGAAATGTGCGTGAAGGGAGGGGGAAAATGACATGCCATCACAGATGAAGGACAGTTTTGGACAGCTCAGGCGAGACACTCTGTAGGGGCTTCATAAACCAATTGAGGAAAGGAGGTTTGAGGAGGGCTGGAATTCTTCAACTATATAATATATGGAGAGCTCAAAAGACCTGTGTGGTCTCATTTCCTGTTTGCAGAAATCGGGGCCTGACCCAGGGATATGGTCGTTTATAAGAATTAGGATTGGAAAGTCCTTTCATGAGCTTCTTTCCACCTCTGGATTTATTAAAGTCATATAATCTGGAGTTCTTTATAGGAGGTTTAGAATGGTTTCTAAGCTTGAGCTTTATCCTATAAATATTATACAGCTATATTTGACCTTTCTGTAATATTTTACAGAGTTGACAGCTCCCTTTTTCTTGAAGTCGTCTTTTCCCTGGACTGCTATAAAACCAACTTCTCCTGGTTTTCCTGCTGCCATTCAGATATTTCCTTCTTGGTTTTCTTCTTGGAAACTAAGTTTATTTTCCCTTGGTATTTCTCTATCTTTAAACCTCTTAAGTATCCATATTTCCCAAGATCATATTAGATATTTAGAAATCTAATGGTCTCTAGTATACCCCAAGTTACAGCATACAAGGTCTCTAGTATACCTCTAGTTATAGCATAACCCACCATTTATAGGCAGATGACTTCCAAGTCTGTTATTAGAGCTCAGATCCTTCTCTTGAGCTACTCGGTCTATATACCCAACCATGGCAGCATCAGCAAACATGGCTTAAAAACAAAATTGTTGGGACTGAGATGCAGCCATTGAAACCAATAGGGGGGTTTCCATTCACACAGGTGCTCACTTGGCCTCAACCATTTTCCAGTCCCAGGTCTAGGTGCAATCATCTCAGTGGGAAGAGTACAGACACTGGATCAGAGAGCTGAGTCAAATGATTTCTACTGCTTTTTAATTGCATGGAGTTGAGAAAGTGAACTCCAAGGAGACTTCATTTTCCCATCTTTAAGATAGAGATAGTGTATATTTTTAAGAATTTGTTATCTCATAGCCTAATGTATGATTCTGGGATGTATGTATGTTCTTGTTCTTTGTTAGATTTTATACATTTTCTTTTTGGAGTATTTTATTTTAAAGGGTAAAGGGCTCCATATATACAATTATGACAATGTTGAGGGGTATTTTTCCAATATTTCATTTTTAATTACCTCTTCCCTACTGGTTTGATCCAGCTTGCTAGAACGTGTATTGTGCTGTTACCTTGGTAACTCAGCCTTCACTCCATTGGTTAGAATGTCCCAAGGTTGTCCATTATATTCCATCTCCTTTCTTACCCTCAAGAAAGCAAATGTCCACTATATTAGAATTAACCTTTGACTTTTAACAATCTGTTAGCCACATTAAAAAATTTGTTATGGGTTTTTTATTCCTAAATTGTTAAACAGACTTGTTTTGCATGGAAGCAGATTTTTTCCCGCCACAGTTTTGCTCTGAATGCAAGTGTTTGTGGTCTATAGTTTTATGATCAAGAAGTATATTTCCTGTTGATAAAAGAAAGAATCCAAAGTTGCTTCCTTCCTTTCAGAATGCTTGCTTTAACAATTTAAGATGGGTAGGGAGATTGTCCCTCTGGAGTTGCTGCTATGCTCAAGCAATAAACAGATTGAAAAAAGAGGGTTTTAACCTGCCCTCTCCAATTGATGGAAGCCAGGTGTTTCTTCTTCTTACTACTTTGCCTTCTTAAGGAGTCTGGATTACCTGACATCAGTTAAGAAATGACGACAGCCTTTCAGACCCTCAATGTTAGGTTTCCTGATGTCAATACTAAATCTGTTTGTTTGCTCTTGTCCTAAGCTCTACAAAGGTAGGGTGATCTACTGGTGTACATGATCTCTATCTCATTGCTCTTGAGAAAATCACTTTCTTCACTCATAGTCATTGGTATAATGAAAAATGGACATTAAACAAAATAAAATACCAAGTTGAAAATAGCGTTCAACTGGGATATGCCTTTGAATTATGTTAATATTATTAATACATCTATTTCTGTTTCCTTGTAAGTGTAGTCTACTCAGTGGTTTTTTCTAGTGATCTTTTCCTAAATGAGCAGGTAAATTAAACTACACATATAACAGTCTCCAAATGTGTGTGTGTGTGTGTGTGTGTGTGTGTGTGTATATAGCCATTTGGTTACCTTAAATAGATATAAATTTGAAGAATAACATTGCTACTTGGTTGGATTAAGTAAATGTGATATTTCTAATACTCTAAGCCAGATTTTCTGTTTTGAAAAATTAAGTAGTACATAAAGGAAGTATAAGGCATATACATGGCTAAGTATAAAATTGCTTTTGAAGTTTTCTGTGTTATCATGTTCTGTCATCTAGAGAAGAGAGTCAATGTGGAATCAGGGGAAGAGCATTGCTCTGTGAGTCAGCACATCTACAGTATCCCAGCTGGACCATGCACCAGCTATGTGACCCTGAGCCATTCCAGTCACCTTCATAGGCCTCGGTGTCCTCACTAATAAAATGAGCATAGGCTGGCTGGACGTGGTGGTTCACACCTATAATGCCAGCACTTTGGGAGGCCGAGGCAGGCGGATCACTTACGGTCAGGTGTTTGAAACCAGCCTGGCCAACATGGTGAAACCCTGTCTCTACTAAAAATACAAAAATTAGCTGGGTGTAGGGGCACACACCTGTAATCCCAGCTACTTGGGAGGCTGAGGAAAGAGAATTGCTTGAACCCAGGAGGCAGAGGTTGCAGTGAGCTAAGATCTCGCCACTGGACTCCAGCTGGGAGACAGAGTTAGACTCCATCTCATAAATAAATAAATAAATAGATAAATAAAAAAATAAAAAAAAATGAGCATAGGTTAATAGCATGTTTCTAGTTCACTGAAATAGTTATGAAAAATGAGTTAGAAAGAACAATATAAAAATACTTAAAAAATAGTTTGGAAAATTTTAATAATTTAATATAGAAAAAATTCTTATTTCTAAGAATGTTTATTTCTATAAGGATACATAAGCCAGATGATATAATGAAGAGTTTTACAAGTCCAGAGAAGAATTATTATATAACCCTTACCATGTAAGCTTTCTTCTTGTTCAAAGAGGAACTGAATGTGTGTTGAAGCTAGCTTGTATGTCTTTTGCTTTTCAGCATGTCAACTCTTCTCAAGCTTTAAGGAGTTTTCTTATAAACTTGTGAAACACAAAGCTCTTGGCTACATTTGCTTTTCTACCATTGGTGGAGAAAAGGCCCTTTCTGCTAAGTCTGTTTGTTGTCAGCATCAGCTGGAGAGAATTTCCTGTGTTTACTCTTCTCTTCTCTCTACACCTAGGCCTGTACTTGGAAGGCAGAATGATATCGTGAAATGAGCACCGGACTGGTTGAGATCATGAAGTAGGTTCTAGACACAGTTCTATTGGTAACTAGCTCAGTAGCATTGGCACATCATTTAATTTATCTTTGCTTTATATTTGTAGAGTTGTAGAAGATCCAGGTTTGAAAAGATAAACATCAGCAATATAAGGTAGTTGATTTTACCTTTCCCTTAAAAAATAAAGACCTACTTAAATCTTTGAAACACCATCTCCAGTGAAAGAAAGTATTATGTGATAGACTTGGGAGTCGGAATTGAACTTAAATCCCATTTAGCTACTTACTATCTGCGTGACCTTGAGAAAATTATTTATATTCTCCATACCCCTGGTTCTTCCCTCTAAAATGTAAATAATAATATGCTACATAAGGTTGTGGTGAGGATTACATGAGATAATGCATGCAAAGCACTTAGTATGGGGCCTGACAAATGGTGAGAAATTCATTAAATGGTTGATGATGACAATGGTGATGACAATGATGATGATGGTGATGAAAATAATAAAGATGATGTTGTTCAGACTCGATTTGAGCACTGGTAGTGATGGACAACTGTTACTGTCTTTAAGATAGCACACTCTAATTTGTGAAATTATAATGGTTAGAAGTGTTTTCTTCTAGGCAACCAAAATTACATCTTCTTATCTACAGATATTCTTTTGTCCAAATTCTACCTTCTAGGATCATAACTGTCTTTTGTACATTTGAAGATGGCTATCACATCCCCTACACTACTCTCCTGTCCTCATAACTCCTTTGATTGTTTTTCTTTGATTTTTTCCTTCTAAGTTCTTTCAGTCAACTTCTATTTAACTCTAGAATTAGTGTCATCGACCCAATGCCAACTCTTTTAATCAACATTGATATAGTAAGATGTAACAGTATTCATTTCTAAGACATTTAGTAATTCTTCAGGTTAATATTCCTTTTCTGCATCTGAAAGAGACCAGAGGTCACTCAGGGCATGGGCCAGCCTTTATGTGTACCACCAATTCTGCTCATTTTGATTCTGCATCTGGGAGAAAACTGTATTTTATTTATGGTTACACTGTACTTTACAGAGTTTGTGAAGAATATAGGGTAGTACTCCCAATCCAATGATGATTTTTTAGTACAAAGAAAGGTATGGAAACACTCATAACATTTTTATGTACCCTAAAGGGTTAGATTGGCTAATCAAATTTCATTTTAATAACATCCCCCCTGAAAGTTGAGCCTTTTAAAATATTACACAACTCATCCACAGAATAAGCCTGTGAAACAGAGACACTGTAGTATTATTTTCTTCAACTTTACAGAGATATAAAACCAGAATTTTCTCAGGAACAATTATCAAATTGCTTCTAATTACAGGTATTTCCCAGCCAACTGGCTAATGGATGGGTTTTTGTATATCATTGCAGACTGCCCAATTTTGAAAACATATTCTCTCCTTTTATACAGAATTATCCTTTATACAGTTGAAGGCAACTTTGTATCTCACTCATTTGCCTTGTATCATTGTGCTTGCCTCATCCACCCTATCAGAGCACAAGCTCTTGGAGGGCAGAGAATTTCTCTTATTCTCCTTGGTGTGTCTTGTTCTGCCTAACATAGCACCCTTCTCCAACTGTCACTCAATAAATCTTGTTGAATTGAATTGAAATAAGGACTGTAAAAGCTGAGTGAACAGGTGAGTTTAGTTCTGAAGGAGACAGAAGATGTAAATAGCCATATGGTGACATTGTATATTCTGAAGTTGTAAGAAATTTGGATTCAAGTCTCCAATTTATATTCTTCATTTTCTTTGGTTGCTTATACGTGGGTCAATTTGGGTCATAATTAGGGTCAAAATAATTCTCTAAATTATGTTATAATTAAACATTTATTACCATTAAAGATAATTCAAATGCAATAATTATAATTGCATTTTTCACTTTTGTTTTCTTCACCCATTATTAAAGATGACTATAGCATTGCTTAGGAATCAAAGATGACTAGTGTTGATTCTTGTTGACAAAATTTCATTCAACCATTTGTTTCAACATTTATAGAAATACTTTTAGAAAAGCCAGTCCCCCAAATGGATGTTTTAAGTATATGAATAATTCTTCTCAGCTCTTCTGCACTAATTGCGCTATGATCTTTTTAAAACTCCCTGTGATATTGTAATAATCCGTAGTAAGTCACACTCACACTCTTTTCTGTCTTAAGGTAGGTAATTAAAGTAGGATATGACAGAGTGAGACAGAGAGAGAGAGAGAGACAGAGAGAGAGAGAGACAGAGAGAGACAGAGAAAGGGGGGAAGAGACACACACAGATAGAAGGGAATTAGTCTACAGTTTTTCCTTTAATTCACATTCTGCCCAACACCTTCTTGCCATCAGTGATCAATTTATCATCCCTTCAGACTGAGCTCCAGGCAGGATTGATTCTGAGAATTAATAATCGCTTGGACGATCTGGTTCAGGATCATTTTTCATCAGCACCTCTCAGAGGCTGGGTTATTCTGTTTCTTCAACATTCAACAATATCTATTAAACACCTACCACGTATCAGACACCGTGCAACTTTAGGAAGCAGAAACCTTTCTGTAGTGTGCCTGTATAATTTTTGGCGGCCCAGTATCTCTTTACAACTCTCAACAGCATTGTAATGTTTTGGGGGCACCATCTCTCCCTCATATTTGTAGCTTTGCAGGGCAGAAGATCTAGGTTGGCACCTCTTACCAGAGAGCTCAATGGGACTAGAGACTCTGAAGAAAGCATACAACCTCTGTTCAACCAGTCACAAGGTCTTTACTGGTCTTTTGAATCTTCAGTAATTGAACCAAACACAGGAGTGACCTTTGCGCTCACTCATTGCAGCAGTGGTATGATGACATGAATGTCCATAATATGAAGCCACTGCTAAAGTTTCTCTTTCTTGGCCCTCCATACTCTCTTTCCTGTCCAGAACAGAGCCTATACCTCCGACTTTCTGTCAGTTCTATAAACAAATTAATTCTGCTCCCATATTCTTCTAATACATTTCCTATGTCTAAGTTAGGCAGAATTTGCTTTGGCCAAGGGCACTCAGTGATGCACCTTGGCCCACAGCTAGTGACCATTCCAGCATCCCAAAAGCTTCAAGGACCAGACATTGTTTAGATTAGCTCAAACCATTGAAGATCACCTGTTGTATTTGTATCTGAGCCCAGCCAAATTGTCCTAGACTCTGGGTGATGAGAGCTCAGAGCTTTACATGCTATTTCATTGACATCATATGAAAATTCAGGCCATAACTTATTTTCAGCAAGAAGATAAAAAGGAGCTCTGTGTCATAAACAACTACCAGCAGAGGGAAGGAGGGAGAGGTGAGGATATACCTTACAGGCCCGTGCCAAAGGAAAGAGCAGCAAAACCTAGCGCAGCTCCAGGATGAGAGAGACCATCCTGGAACACAGATATCCCAACATTTTCCAGATGAGAAAGAGAGAAGAAGGAAAAATGTAATTCCCACAGCCTTGAGAGGGTTGTGTGGGAATGTAAAGGAGATAACTGCCAACATTCAGTGACATGCTCCAGGCCTTATCCCAGGGGAACCCATCAGACTGATCATGCTTTCTCAGGAACATTCACGTCCAGAAATCTTGGCTCCACGCATCTGCCCACACACATGCTGGAAGGCCATCTTTATCCCAGGCCAGATCCTAGAGGGTTTATAGGACAGGGTCATCCATGCCTCTGTGTGTGTGTGTGTTGAGTGTGTAAGAGAGAGACACAAACACACACAACTAAGTTCTAACTTTGTCAGGACATCTTCTTCTTAGAGAGAAACCCCTCTTTGGAGTGTCTTATTCAGTCTCCCTAAATCTCCTCTTCCCCTTGGCCCTTTCTATCGTCTACATGTTTACTCTCCCTGCTCCTCCAAACCCAGCGTATTGGGTGCTTCTTTAGCTGTGCATTTTGATCCTGTCCCCAGACTTTTCCTTTACCCTTTTTTGGGGGGACTTAGAGATACACAATCCTTCTTATTTCTTCTGTAAACTAAATAATTATCCTAGTATTTTGTTCAGTAAGAAAGTTCTGGAAATCTAATTTTCCTTCCAAGAGTTGCATAACCAATTTGGGAGCTTCAAACATCTGTAATCCTAAGAAAATTTCAGGGATTTTTTTTAAACCCCCAAACTCAGACATACACAATTTTAAAAATCATAAAGTAAGTTTGCAAAGTGAACGTCTTCTCATTCTAGGTATTTTTATCTCTCCAGTACAGTTTCGCAGGAGCGTTTCCTTACTGTTCTTTTCAAAGCACTTCTTGCAGTTACTGATTTTCAGGCTCAATGTCTTTTCAAAGATGCTTTTCTGGGGACTGTTGATTTCAGGCCATTTCAACTGCATGAGTTATGCAAGTGTGATAACTTTTTTTCATTCTAAAAAAAGATGCTCCAGCCTATTTTTTTGTGCTCATAATAAAAGCAAAAGATAAAGACCAGCATTGGGGATTGGTGTAGACTTTGCAGAGATAGGAAGAGCTGAGAAAATGTATATCCCAAATCAATAGCACAATCAAAGCTAGGAATAGAGGATGGATGATAAAAACGAAGCTTCAAGTTAGGGAAATAATTACATCTTTATTACATTTATAATTACATTTTTATTAACATTACCCTTTTATTTGCTTCTTCAGATATTTAGGGAAACACAAAAAGTTATTTTGAGTTTAGGAGTAAGAAGTTATGTAAGATCTAGCTAATGCAATGTGTCTGCTGTATGAAACGAGTATTTATTGAATTTTTAAAGTTCTCTTTTTGTCAAGTGATATTAGTTTCCTAGTAAGTGTGTTGCACTGTGGACTCCTGCTGAGTTTGAGAAATTTAGAGTCTAAGGGGAATTTAAAATGTAACTGCTATTTTTAAATACAATCTCTCTGTGTGTGTATATATATACATAAACACATATTTAAATAAAACCACAAACACATCTGAGGTTAAATACACATGAAGCAAAATTTGGTGAACTTCTATGCATCACTGAATTCCCTGGTATCTCTTGGAAACAAAATGTCTGTTTCTAATAAACTTATTGATATGAATGCCAAATGAAACAAAATGTCATAGGCAAGACAAAGAACTGATTGAAGAATTGGTTGACTGTTTACCAGTGGTTTTTTCATCTCCAGTATTACTTCTATTAATGAAGAACATGTGTCCTCTCACACTTGATTGTGGGAAACTTTATTACCAGAAGTAGAAAGAGCGTAGAGATGTACCTCCGAGCATGGCTTCCTTCTTCTCTGCTGACCAGCAGAACTTGATCTCTTGGTTTGTCTCTTTTCCGTGGTAGCACTGACAAAGTGGGCTATAACTCTCCATAAATCATGGGATGATTGTAGTTTTACAATCAAAGTCTGCATCAGGTAAGACTCATCCAGCAGCAAGTAATACAATTCTCAAATAACAGAGACTTCTAAAATAAAGATCTTTAATTTTAAAATAGAGGCCTTCTCACTTCTCAGAGTGAGAAATCTTAGAGTAGGTGGTTCTAGATTTCATACAGAAACCCAAAGTTCATATCAAGGAACCAGCACTTTTCTATCTTTCTGCTCTGTCATCTTCAGTTTTTTTCTGTTTTAGTCTTCAAGTTACAAAGTGGCGCTGTGGAAACATTACAGCCTCTGGCCACCATGTTTGATTCGGAGAATAGGCTGGAGGAAAAGCGCTTTTGTGTGTGTGTATTAGGAAAGCAAGTCTTTCCCAGAAGATCATTATTAGACTTCCTTTTGTGGCTCATAGGCAAGAATTGGGTCACATGTTCCCCTACTCCCATAGCTGCCTGGAACACTGGCAAAAAATCATTAACTAGCAAAGGATAGGGCTGCGATGATTTGCTTAGACAAACCAGGAGTCATCTTTACAGGCTGGGCACATCAACTCCTTTCCACACTACAACATTGGAAGGGAAAGAGGGAAAGGCTGTTGTGTAGTTAAGTTTTCCAGTTTCCCAGGCTGTGACTTCCGTGACATCTCCTTCAGTCTCCTGTGACTCTGCAGTGGGCATCCTCAGAACATAACTCTTGCTTCATCTTGGGTTCTAGCCCTCCAAGCAAAAAACCTCCCAATCATTGATTCATAGAGAAAGGTAGGTTGTTTCCTGTGACTAGGTCAAACTTACCATTCCAAGGCTTGCCACATACAATTCACAGCTTCATATTTCTGTGCATTTTCAGCTATTTTAAAATTTTAAACCTAAGAGGTTCCAGCTTAAAAATATGCCTTTATTGGGCCAAGTGCATGACTCACGCCTGTAATCCCAGCAGTTTGGGAGGCCAAGGCAGGTCGATCACCTGAGGTCAGGAGTTCGAGACCAGTCTGGCCAACATGGCGAAACCCTGTCTCTACGAAAAATACCAAAATTAGCCTGGTGTGATGGCGGGCGTCTGTAGTCCCAGCTACTTGGGAGGTTGAGGTAGGAGAATGGCTTGAACCTGGAAGGTGGAGACTGCAGTGAGCCGAAATAGCACCATTGCACTCTAGCCTGGGCAACAGAGCGAGACTCGATCCCAAGAAAAAAAAAAAAAGAAAAAAAAAAGCCTTTATCCTTTTTTCCCTCCACTATGGGTGCTTTTATCTGGGTATGAAATAAAGGGAGATATAAGTCTGTTGCTTATCTTCTCTAATTTCTAGACCCATAAGCCTCTACCAGAGGATAGCTTGTGATGTATGGCAACTATGTTCCCTTGTTTCTGCTATTAAATACTCTCCTGGCTGCTCCACCTCTCCCATAAATGTTTAATATGTATAATGGTTCTTTCAGAATGGGTTTTTCATTATGGAAGTTATTTTTCACCAAAGGTGTATCACTATTTCTAGAATAGTATTTTAGTATGTTCATAAAAAGCAGTTTTAAACTCAATTTTTGTACTAGTTTCTTCACAGAAGAAAGGGGGTAGTTTTTAGATATTTCACATAACGTATATGTTGGAAGGATGAAACTATTCATTTAGACTTTATTTACATTTGAAAACAATTGAAAATGCAGATAAACTGGTGTTATTCATGTTCATGTTTGAGCATACCAGCTGATGTTTACAAATCAGTAATTTACCCTCAAAATAATATTGTTGTTTACAGATAATGAACAATATTGAATATTCCTGCAATCCAAGATGAAGAAAAATGAAGTCTAAATGAAATTAATGTCTCAGTTTTGAAACAGTTGCTTCTTTCAGTTATTTTTTAAATATTAGAGGTCTTTTTATTTGGATTTTAATTGTTCTTTCTTCTCCCATTATTTAGTCATCTTCAATTTAGCAATCATTACTAAATGAGTAATTTTCTGTCACAATAAATTGCCCCATTGTCTTGATCACCTAAAATCCAATACAGGTGTTGACTGGTTCTCAAAAGGGAGGTTCAGAAAGTGGCTGGTGTTGAAGAGAAAAATAGGACTATAGAGGAAGAGCCCAAATTGCCCGCTATAAAATTTAACTTAATATTTTTAAAAATTAAAGCTCTTGTAATACAGGAAGGGCCTATCTATATCCCCTATTACTCCACAAAAGAAGCACTCAGAAATACCTCCAGAAAGGAAAGAAAGATGACAGTTATGCTTCCTTGGGCCTGAAGTCTTGTCTGGCGGATCTTTATAATGAAATGAAGGCGGAGATAACAAGTTTTTTTTTTTGTTTTTTTTTTTGTTTTTTTTTTTTACTTTACTTTACTTAGTTTTCTTAAAAGCCATATACCCCAAGATACCATAGAACTGAAGAAAATAGCTTAGATACTGATTGAAAAGGCAGACTCAGAGTCTAGAAATGCAAAATAACAGCCCATATGCCAAACCACATGCATTGTAAGGCTGGATACTTCTGAAAGAAGATTTTAAAGGCGACAGAGAATTCCAAATTTGGAGCCCACAGAGACATCTGGTATCTTAGAACTTTCCATTTTCCTTTGGCAGATATTTCAGTGAATTTTCCCACCTTGGTCAGAGTGTATAATTCTTTTTTAAGCTTATTCTAATTTTAACATATTCTATTTCACTGTTACTGTGAAATGGCCCTACTGTCAGGACCAACCATTTAATTTTAACACTTAGGTCATTTAGCAATTACTTAGAAGAGCCAAATAAGGGGGTAGAATTTAATTAACACAAGGGGTACACTATTGACTTTTTTTGGGATTTGTGGCATTTATGTATATTTCCAACTTTTGGTCTTCAAACAGATGCATGTGAAATAAATAACAGATGAATCAAAACACAGAAATGGTATTGCATTCCAAAGGGCAATGTTCATCATCAGTGTGCATGAGGTAGCTCTACCAAAACGATCTTAAAAGGTATCATCATGATACCACTTGCTCCTTGCAAACCATTTGTTAATAGCTGGTCTGTGTCTACTTTAAGTATTCATTAGTTTGGATCCACATTTGCCCAATGTGGGTAGCAGGATGGGATGGGAACTTGGAGAAATTGATGAGGCTTTATTACTGTGAAGAAATATACTAACAAGTGCCTACAAGGAATACTGAGTAGCAATGAGGGCTCAGTTGAAATTGCATAGTATGAATATTTAGTAGTGTCAACCGTATCTATTTAATGACACTCAAATAGTATTATAGAATTGTGTTCATTTTAGAGGGGGAAGGGATCATCTTATCCAACTCTCTCAATTGACAAGTGGGGAAACTGAGGCATAAATAAGCTAAATAAGTGGCCCAAATCTACGTAATAAATGGCAGGGCAATTCTAACTTCTAAACCTAAATGTAAGACCTGAAACAATAAAACTCCTAAAAGAAAACATAAGGGGAATGGTTCAGGACATTGGTGTGGGAAACTATTTTGTGAATAAGACCTCAAAAGCACAGGCAACAAAAGCAACAGTAAACAAATGAGATTATATCAAGCTCAAAATCTCTGCACAGCAAAGGAAATAATGAACAGAGTGAAAAGACAACCTACAGAAGGGGAGAACATATTCGTAAACTTCTAAACTGACATAATTAGTATGTGGAGACTATACATGTCTACATATTAGATGTTTGAACTTTTTTTGGGATTTGTGGCATTTATGTATATTTCCAACTTTTGGTCTTTAAATGTTTGAACATCTAATATGTAGAGATGTATAGCCTCCACATACTAATTTGCTGTTCATTTCAACAGCAAAAAAGCAAAGTGATTAAAAAATGGGTAAATGATCTGAAGAGACATTTCTCAAAAGAAGACATATACATGGCTAACAAATATATGAACGAATGCTCAACATCACTAATCATTGGGGAAATGCAAATCAAAACCACAACGAGGTATCATCGCATCCCAGTTAGGATAGCTATTATCAAAAAGACAAAAAATAACAGATGCTGACAAGAATGTGGAGAAAAGGGAACTCTTATCCACTGTTGTTGGGAATGTAAACCAGTACAGCCACTATGGAGAGCAGCATGGAGGTTGCCCAAAAGATTAAAAATAGAACTAACCATATGATCCAGTAATCCCACTACTGGGAATTCATCCAAAGGAAAGGAAATCATTATATTGAAGACACATCTGCACCCTCATGTTGACTGCAGCACTATTCACAATAGCCAAGATATGAACTCAACCTAGGTGCCCAACAGCAGATGAATAGATAAAGAAAATGTGGTCCATATACACGATGGAATACTATTCAGCCATAAGAAAGAATGAAATCCTGTCATTTGTGGCAACATGGATAGAACTGGGGTACATTATGTTAAGTGAAGTAATCCAGGAACAGAAAGTTAAATACCACATGTTCTCACTCATCTGTGAAAGTTAAAAAAAGTTCATTACATAGAAGTAAAAAGTAGAACAGAGGATACTAGAGGCTGGTAAGAGTAGGGGGAAGGGAGGAGTAGGGAGATATTTCTTTGAAGGGTACAAAATTAAAGCTAGATGGGAGGAATTAATTCTAGTGTTCTATAGTACTGTAGGATGAGTATAGTTAAAGATAATATATTCTATAGCTTCGAATGGGTAGAAGGAGGATATTGAATAGTCCCAGCACAAAGAAATTATAAATGTTTGAGATGATAGATATGCTAATTACCCTGATCTGATTGCTATACATTATATATATTGACACATCACTATGTACTCCATAAATATGTACAATTATTATTTGTCATTTAAAAAAATAAAAAATAATGAGTATTACATTAGAAAGACACAGTGGCCATAAAATATTCAAAGATGTTTGAAAAATCTAGGCTTGCAGAACTATAGATTTGTCCTGCTGAAACTTTCTCTATTAGTGAATTTCACTGACAGTATACTTACGCTTCTTATTCAAAAGGAAGCACAACATAAAGTCACTGGTATTCAGATTCTCTCATTTTATCATTAGTGAAGCAAAAGTAATAAATTGTTTCTTAGGCAAGGTAGGTTAAAGAATTATTAGTCTCTTTATTCTTTTGCATTTTTTATGGGGTAAATTCCCATTAGTAAGGATTATTAAAGTCTCAAATTGCCAATTTTGGGGCTGAAAACTGCTAGGAGCCCTGCTATATTTGCTTTGTTTTTTGGAACCTCCTGAAGTTGTAATAAGACTTTATAATTTGGCAGGTGTAATGGCTGGTCAAAATACAAGCACTTAGTGCCTCTTACCATACATCTGTCCGTCTTCATACTTTTATATCATCTGTTTGGCTTTGGTGGATACTTAGAGACAATCTAGTGTGACTGACCCTTTGATATTTTAAAACTTAGTTTATTTCCTAGAAGGAGATATCCCGTGGGCTAAATAAAGCGAAAACAATGATGGTAATCAATGCTACATTAAGACATGACTCAGAGACTCCCTTGTAGTAGCACTTAACTTAGAAGGATGTTTTAAATGTGGAAAATATTTTACAACATAGATAGCCCAGGCAATGTCCCTTTAATTAAAACTTTAAAAGTTTATTCATCATTATTTCTGGATATTGTGATCATAAACCTTTTTATATATTTTATGTGTATATTTCAAAATGTCTACAAAAATGAGTTACATTTTAAGAAAAATATAAATATTCTTTTTACTAAAAGAATAGCCAAGTAACTGTAAAAATTAAAGCATAAAAAAGAAGTCTCATTGTTCAATATAACAAGGTTAAAACATATTGTGGCTTAGAGGATTTGGATGTTTTTAAAAGGATGGTGGTAGAAATAAACATTTATACTTTCCTGATTGGTGTTATAGAGAGTAATAAGAATAGATAACAAGAAAATATATAAACAAAAAGTACAATAGAAATGATTTTAAGGATAATAAGCAGTCAAATGCTATTGTCATTTATAATGATAAGGTATCTCTTTTTTAAAGTGGCAACTGAGTTGATACTGAACTTTCAACACATAGGGAGTACAAATAACCTAACCATCAGATGAAAGAATTAAACAGAATAATAATACTTTACATTTATAAAGCATTCACTTGCCTTTATTTCCTCACATAGAGTAGTTTACACAGACTGTGTCTTTATAGGTCATAACGGATTTAATACTTACAGTGTTATAAGATAAGCACGGCAGTCATTTTTTATGCCCATTCAATACCGAAGAGGAAACATACTCCAAGAGGCAAAATGATTTGCTCAGGCTGAGATGGTGGATTGGTGTCTTTTCATAGCTTGATGGTAAAATACCTGTTTGTCGAACTACATCTTTGTAGATGGATTTAAATTTTGGCCTCTGTAATATCTTCTTGTCCGCTGAAACATGACCCTCGCTCTTGATGTAGTTATGTTTCTAAATACTAATTTCTTATTTAAACTCTTTTGATAAAAAGAAAAGGTTATGTTTAAAATATTTTAACAATCAGAATTATATGGGTAGCAACCAATCTGAATGTTGCTGGATCAGGCACTGATTCATCAGGATGTCCCACAAGTAAAGGGCATGGCCGTATGGGTGTGTATCAGCGGCAGATCAGCGCTGTGACAGAAAACCCAACTCATGCTGTTTTAGGGAATTCAGGAGAATTTTTTGACATACATAACTGAGCTGTCCAGGTGTGTCCTTATTTAGACACGACAGGAACAGGCGTGCAAATGACGTTACGTCTTTCTCCAGCTCTTAGTTTTTCTTTTCTCTGCGCTGACTCCATTTTCAGGAGGTCTCTCTCACCCTGTGGTACAAGGCGACTTACAGTGGTTCCGAACAAATTTACATCCTCTTCCCTTGGCAAAAGTGAGTGTCTCTCTATTGGTTGCCCTGGCCAATGTCTTGGACAAACTTTAAATTGGCCGTGTTTGTTGTAAGCACTGGGGATGGCAGTCATTGCCACCAAACTGTTAAACTAGAAGTGGAGGAGGAGAGCTCCTGAAGGAAAACCAGTGGCTGTAACCCAAAGAAGGGAGAAGAGTGACAGGCACCGACGATAAATGTCAACTCTACTGTCTCTTTCATCAGAACTTTCATACAACTTTATTACGTTAAATATTTTTCTAAATTATAAAATAAAGGTATTCTCATTTGAAAAATGTTAAAGATGAAGTAAAATAGAAGAATAAAATCTATAAAGAAACATGTAAAAATAAGACATGCAATTGAGTTGCAATGAAGGGTTTATTTCTAATTCATTATGACACTGAGGCACAGCCTGTGGAGTAGAAGTTTTCCCAGGATCCTTTACTAGGTTCCTAACTGCGAGAGGCCCAAGACTCTACCTTCTGTTCTCAGAGAATCTCATGCAGAATTAAAGTGAAATCACAGCTCGTCAAGAGGAACAGCAGAAATCTTCAGGGCAATAGCGACTGGTTTTGGTGTCACTCTCCTTGTAGGGTTTCAATGTTCAATGAATTTTGAAGACCTGCAGATCCTTTGCTTTTGTGCTAGCGCGAGAATGTGCTCAAATATTTTCTTTATATCGTATCCAGCATTTCAGTTGTTTCAACCAGTGGATTATTTAGTGTATGGAATCTGCCATAAAGTGATCTTTTGTGCCTTTGTCTTGTTTGCAGTTCTATCTTTTATTCCTTACCTATTTTAAACATAGTTATTTCATAGTTTATATCCAGTAATTCCGATATCTGAAATTCTTGGCAGTCTAATTCCGTGTGGTGCTGTTGTTTCTTTTGACCCTTGTCTGTATGAGTCTTGTTTTTTCATGTATTTTGCAAGTTTCGATTTTGAAGTCATGGTTACTGGGACTTTGTATGTGAGAATCTTGGAAGGAAGCCATCCTACATGGAAGATTAAGACTTGCCTTTGTTAGGAAGCTCAGCCTTTTATCATTCTGGGACCACTTTAAGTTAATGTGTTGGTTTGGGGTTTCTGGGATGATACATGTTGCATAAAATCAGACAGCCTTCCCAGGTCTGTGATGTGGTCCCAGCTGCAACTCCCGCCTTGCTAGGTCACAAGGCCTTTCTTGTTTCGTATCGCTGCAGTGGCCACTGACACCTGAACCTCTTGATTTCAAGATCAGGAAAGGCTCCAAGATCAGCCATGGCTTTAGCGTCGGTTCGCTTGCCACCCTCCTTTCCATCAATCTGGTCTGTTTAGCTTTCGATTTCCCTTCAATTTCTCCTTGTTTATTTCTTTTCCCTTTTAAATTTTCTAATGAACAGATTTATCTGTTTAATTCCTTTCATCCGAGTATCAGCTCTTAGACTCCAGTTTTTATTCCATTGTTCTGCTGTATTTTGAATAATTTATTTCTGCGTTTAGCTTTACTTTTTAAAAACTCTGTTTTCCACTGATTTGTTTTACTGTTATCTTTGTTGTTATTCTTTGTTTTTATTATTTATTTTCTTCAGGCTTTCATTTGCAAGTTTTCTGTGTCTTTCTCTTTTGTATATCTTTTGTTAGCATGTATTAGACATTTTTAGTTAGCACATATTATATATTTCTAAGTTAATTCAATAATAAATGTATGTTATAATAATAAAAGATGAAAACATAATAAAAGATAAAAAACAAGTGACAGTAAAAGAAAAAAATAAAAGATAAAAAAGTGACAAATCATGAAACCTACTCTCATTGAAGGAAGAAAAAAGATTCATTATCTACAAATAGTAGATATAATATTCAAGAAGTTTAAAATATTTGTATATATATATCTGATATATTTCTTCCTGTTTGCCATTCTTTTTGTTGCCTTGTTATTTATTTTGTTTTCAGACTTTTGCTATGTAGTTTAACTATTTAGACTATATTTTGTGACTGACAAGAATATGAACATTTAAAAAAAAAATCCCTTGACATTTGAAACTAAATATTTTTACATAGTTAACTCTATAACTATTTGTTTGAGCCAACTAATTGTATTACTTATTTTCTTTTTTAATGTGTCAAAGGTAGAAAGTGGTGTATTAAGGAAACTCTCCCTCAACAGCTGTATTTTTGTCTTTTTTTCTTGTATTTCAACCAGTTTTGTGTGTGTGTGTGTGTGTTTGTGTATGGGCCCATACTATGCAGTCTGTTAACATTCCTTATTTTCAAATCTTTGTGGAGTATTGTGCCTTTTAATCATCTAAATCTTGAATTACATAGTATGTTACCTAAACCAATTATTCAACTTCTATTTATAGACAATTATAAATGTTTGAAGTAAATCTTTTAATTTTTCCCTATGAAAAATGGGGACTTCAAACCACTTTTACTTACTTTCATTCATTTGATAAAAAAATATTTGTTGATACCTATCATATTTCTCTAGGCACTGTTAAAGTTGTAAAAAATAAAGATAAAAGTCCTTACCTTCTTGGAGCTTAATTCTAATGGGGGAAATAGGTAATAAAAAGAAGTAAATGGCTAACTTTCATGGATTTAAAGAAATACATTTTTTTGACCACAATTTATCATCTTTGAGATAAAGATGCCTCTTAATAGCTGATGATATATCATAGTTTAGTTGGGCATGTCTCCTTTGGTATAATATTTTTTAAATGGTAAGCCTTGTGATTAATGACATCTTAAATGAAATATTGTAGTATGTCAAATAAATGTTATGGGGAAGATGAGGCAGATAAGGGGGATGGGAATTTCTGGATAAGTTTTGCATTAAAAATACTTTGATCTATAATATTTGTACATATTTTGGGGGTACATGTGGTATTTTGATAACTGCATGCAATGTATAATGATTATATCATGTTAACTGGGCTATCCATTACCTTGAACACTTATCATAAATATTTTATTTTTAATAGGATGGTCAAGTGATGTTTTCCTGAGAAGGTGACTTTGAACAAAGACCTTGAGATGAGAGACTGAGTAGGACCATAGTATTAGTCTGTTTTCATTGCTGCTGATAAAGACATACCCAAGACTGGGCAATTCACAAAGAAAGAGGTTTAAGGGAATTACAGTTCCATATGGCTGGAGAAGACTCACAATCATGGTGGAAAGCAAGGAGGAGCACTTCAGGTCTTACATAGATGGCAGCAGGCAAAGAGAGGAAGCTTGTGCAGGGAAACTCCCCCTTATAAAACCACCAGATCTCGTGAGACTTATTCACTATCATGAGAATAGCATGGGAAAGATCCGCTGCCAAGATTCAATTACCTTCCACCAGGTGCCTCCCACGACATATGGCAATTCAAGACAAGATTTGGGTGGGGACACAGCCAAACCATATTATTCTGCCCCTGTGCCTCCCAAATCTTATGTCCTCACATTTCAAAACCAATCATGCCTTCTCATCAGTTCCCCAAAGTCTTAATTCATTTCAGAATTAACTTGAAAGTCCACAGTCCAAAGTCTCATCTGAGACAAGGCAAGTTCCTTCCACCTTTGAGCCTGTAAAATCAAAAGCAAGTGAGTTAGTTCCTAGATACAATGGGGATACAGGCATTGGGTAAATACAGCCATTCCAAATGGGATAAATTGGCCACAAGAAAGGGGCTACAGGCCCCATGCAAGTCCAAAATCCAGTGAAGCAGTCAAGTCTTAAAGCCTCAAAATGATATCCTTTGACTCTATGCCTCACATCCAGGTAACGCTGATGCAAGAGTTGGGCTCCCAGGCCTTGGGCAGCTCTGCTTCTGTGGCTTTGTAGGGTATAGCCCCCCTCCTGGCTGCTGTCACAGGCTGGCATTGAGTGTCTGTGGCTTTTGTAGGCTGTCAGTGGATCCACCATTCTGGGGTCTGGGTGACGGTGGCCCTTTTCTCACAGGTCCACTAGGCAGTGCCTCAGTAGGGACTCTGTGGGGGCTCCCATCCCACATTTCCCTTCTGCACTGTCTCAGCAGAGGTTCTCCGTGAGGACCCTGCCCCTACAGTAAACTTCTGCCTGGGCATCCAAGAGTTTCCATACATCTTATGAAATCTAGGCAGAGGTTCCCAAACCTCAATTCTTGACTTCTGTATACTCGCAGGCTCAACACCACATGGAAGCTGCCAAGGCTTGAGGCTTGCACCCTCTGAATCTGTGGCCTGAGCTCTATGTTGTTCCCTTTCAGCCACGCCTGTGACACAGGGCATCACGTCTCTAGGCTGCACACAGCATGGGCACCCTGGGCCTGGCCCACAAAATTACTTTTTCCTCCTAGGCCTCTGGGCCTGTGATGGGAGGGGATGCCACAATGGTCTCTGACATGCCCTTGAGACAATTTCCCCATTGTCTTGGGGATTAACATTTGGCTTCTCATTACTTTTTTTTTTTTTTTTCATTCATTATTTTGTTTAATTCTTTTTTTTTTTTTAAATTTATTTCTTATTATTATACTTTAAGTTGTAGGGTACATGTGCACAACGTGCAGGTTTGTTACATATGTATACTTGTGCCATGTTGGTGTGCTGCACCCATCAACTCGTCATTTACATCAGGTATAACTCCCAATGCAATCCCTCCCCACTCCCCCCGCCCCATGATAGGCCCCGGTGTGTGATGTTCCCCTTCCCGAGTCCAAGTGATCTCATTGTTCAGTTCCCACCTATGAGTGAGAACATGCGGTGTTTGGTTCTTGTGATAGTTTGCTAAGAATGATGGTTTCCAGCTGCATCCATGTCCCTACAAAGGACACAAACTCATCCTTTTTTATGGCTGCATAGTATTCCATGGTGTATATGTGCCACATTTTCTTAATCCAATCTGTCACTGATGGACATTTGGGTTGATTCCAAGTCTTTGCTATTGTGAATAGTGCTGCAATAAACATACGTGTGCATGTGTCTTTATAGCAGCATAATTTATAATCCTTTGGGTATATACCCAGTAATGGGATGGCTGGGTCATATGGTACATCTAGTTCTAGATCATTGAGGAATCACCATACTGTTTTCCATAATGGTTGAACTAGTTTACAATCCCACCAACAGTGTAAAAGTGTTCCTATTTCTCCACATCCTCTCCAGCACCTGTTGTTTCCTGACTTTTGAATGATCGCCATTCTAACTGGTGTGAGATGGTATCTCATTGTGGTTTTGATTTGCATTTCTCTGATGGCCAGTGATGATGAGCATTTTTTCATGTGTCTGTTGGCTGTATGAATGTCTTCTTTTGAGAAATGTCTGTTCATATACTTTGCCCACTTTTGGATGGGGTTGTTTGTTTTTTTCTTGTAAATTTGTTTGAGTTCTTTGTAGGTTCTGGATATTAGCCCTTTGTCAGATGAGTAGATTGCAAAAATTTTCTCCCATTCTGTAGGTTGCCTGTTCACTCTGATGGTAGTTTCTTTTGCTGTGCAGAAGCTCTTTAGTTTAATGAGATCCCATTTGTCAATTTTGGCTTTTGCTGCCATTGCTTTTGGTGTTTTAGACATGCAGTCTTTGCCCATGCCTATGTCCTGAATGGTACTACCTAGGTTTTCCTCTAGGATTTTTATGGTATTAGGTCTAACATTTAAGTCTCTAATCCATCTTGAATTAATTTTCGTATAAGGAGTAAGGAAAGGATCCAGTTTCAGCTTTCTACTTATGGCTAGCCAATTTTCCCAGCACCATTTATTAAATAGGGAATCCTTTCCCCATTTCTTGTTTCTCTCAGGTTTGTCAAAGATCAGATGGCTGTAGATGTGTGGTATTATTTCTGAGGACTCTGTTCTGTTCCATTGGTCTATATCTCTGTTTTGGTACCAGTACCATGCTGTTTTGGTTACTGTAGCCTTGTAGTATAGTTTGAAGTCAGGTAGCGTGATGCCTCCAGCTTTGTTCTTTTGACTTAGGATTGTCTTGGAGATGCGGGCTCTTTTTTGGTTCCATATGAACTTTAAAGCAGTTTTTTCCAATTCTGTGAAGAAGCTCATTGGTAGCTTGATGGGGATGGCATTGAATCTATAAATTACCTTGGGCAGTATGGCCATTTTCACGATATTGATTCTTCCTATCCATGAGCATGGTATGTTCTTCCATTTGTTTGTGTCCTCTTTGATTTCACTGAGCAGTGGTTTGTAGTTCTCCTTGAAGAGGTCCTTTACATCCCTTGTAAGTTGGATTCCTAGGTATTTGATTCTCTTTGAAGCAATTGTGAATGGAAGTTCATTCCTGATTTGGCTCTCTGTTTGTGTGTTACTGGCGTATAAGAATGCTTGTGATTTTTGCACATTAATTTTGTATCCTGAGACTTTGCTGAAGTTGCTGATCAGCTTAAGGAGATTTTGGGCTGAGACAGTGGGGTTTTCTAAATATACAATCATGTCGTCTGCAAACAGGGACAATTTGACTTCTTCTTTTCCTAACTGAATCCCCTTGATTTCTTTCTCTTGCCTGATTGCCCTAGCCAGAACTTCCAACACTATGTTGAATAGGAGTGGTGAGAGAGGGCATCCCTGTCTTGTGCCAGTTTTCAAAGGGAATTTTTCCAGTTTTTGCCCATTCAGTATGATATTGGCTGTGGGTTTGTCATAAATAGCTCTTATGATTTTGAGGTACGTTCCATCAATACCGAATTTATTGAGCGTTTTTAGCATGAAGGGCTGTTGAATTTTGTCAAAAGCCTTTTCTGCATCTATTGAGATAATGATGTGGTTCTTGTCTTTGGTTCTGTTTATATGCTGGATTATGTTTATTGATTTGCGAATGTTGAACCAGCCTTGCATCCCAGGGATGAAGCCCACTTGATCATGGTGGATAAGCTTTTTGATGTGTTGCTGAATCCGGTTTGCTAGTATTTTATTGAGGATTTTTGCATCGATGTTCATCAGGGATATTGGTCTACAATTCTCTTTTTTTGTTGTGTCTCTGCCAGGCTTTGGTATCAGGATGATGTTGGCCTCATAAAATGAGTTAGGGAGGATTCCCTCTTTTTCTATTGATTGGAATAGTTTCAGAAGGAATGGTACCAACTCCTCCTTGTACCTCTGGTAGAATTCAGCTGTGAATCCATCTGGTCCTGGACTTTTTTTTGGTTGGTAGGCTATTAATTATTGCCTCAATTTCAGAGCCTGCTATTGGTCTATTCAGGGATTCAACTTCTTCCTGGTTTAGTCTTGGAAGAGTGTAAGTGTCCAGGAAATTATCCATTTCTTCTAGATTTTCCAGTTTATTTGCGTAGAGGTGTTTATAGTATTCTCTGATGGTAGTTTGTATTTCTGTGGGGTCGGTGGTGATATCCCCTTTATCATTTTTAATTGCGTCGATTTGATTCTTCTCTCTTTTCTTCTTTATTAGTCTTGCTAGTGGTCTGTCAATTTTGTTGATCTTTTCAAAAAACCAACTCCTGGATTCATTGATTTTTTGGAGGGTTTTTTGTGTCTCTATCTCCTTCAGTTCTGCTCTGATCTTAGTTATTTCTTGCCTTCTGCTAGCTTTCGAATGTGTTTGCTCTTGCTTCTCTAGTTCTTTTAATTGCGATGTTAGAGTGTCAATTTTAGATCTTTCCTGCTTTCTCTTGTGGGCATTTAGTGCTATAAATTTCCCTCTACACACTGCTTTAAATGTGTCCCAGAGATTCTGGTATGTTGTATCTTTGTTCTCATTGGTTTCAAAGAACATCTTTATTTCTGCCTTCATTTCGTTATGTACCCAGTAGTCATTCAGGAGCAGGTTGTTCAGTTTCCATGTAGTTGAGCGGCTTTGATTGAGTTTCTTAGTCCTGAGTTCTAGTTTGATTGCACTGTGGTCTGAGAAACAGTTTGTTATAATTTCTGTTCTTGTACATTTGCTGAGGAGTGCTTTACTTCCAATTACGTGGTCAATTTTGGAGTAAGTATGATGTGGTGCTGAGAAGAATGTATATTCTGTTGATTTGGGGTGGAGAGTTCTATAGATGTCTATTAGGTCTGCTTGCTGCAGAGATGAGTTCAATTCCTGGATATCCTTGTTAACTTTCTGTCTTGTCGATCTGTCTAATGTTGACAGTGGAGTGTTGAAGTCTCCCATTATTATTGTATGGGAGTCTAAGTCTCTTTGTAAGTCTCTAAGGACTTGCTTTATGAATCTGGGTGCTCCTGTATTGGGTGCATATATATTTAGGATAGTTAGCTCTTCCTGTTGAATTGATCCCTTTACCATTATGTAATGGCCTTCTTTGTCTCTTTTGATCTTTGATGGTTTAAAGTCTGTTTTATCAGAGACTAGTATTGCAACCCCCGCTTTTTTTTGTTCTCCATTTGCTTGGTAAATCTTCCTCCATCCCTTTATTTTGAGCCTATGTATGTCTCTGCGTGTGAGATGGGTCTCCTGAATACAGGAGACTGATGGGTCTTGACTCTTTATCCAGTTTGCCAGTCTGTGTCTTTTAATTGGAGCATTTAGTCCATTTACATTTAAGGTTAAGATTGTTATATGTGAACTTGATCCTGCCATTATGATATTAACTGGTTATTTTGCTCGTTAGTTGATGCAGTTTCTTCCTAGCCTTGATGGTCTTTACATTTTGGCACGTTTTTGCAATGGCTGGTACCGGTTGTTCCTTTCCATGTTTAGTGCTTCCTTCAGGGTCTCTTGTAAGGCAGGCCTAGTGGTGACAAAATCTCTAAGCATTTGCTTATCTGTAAAGGATTTTATTTCTCCTTCACTTATGAAACTTAGTTTGGCTGGATATAAAATTCTGGGTTTAAAATTCTTTTCTTTAAGAATGTTGAATATTGGCCCCCACTCTCTTCTGGCTTGAAGAGTTTCTGCCGAGAGATCTGCTGTTAGTCTGATGGGCTTCCCTTTGTGGGTAACCCGACCTTTCTCTCTGGCTGCCCTTAAGATTTTTTCCTTCATTTCAACTTTGGTGAATCTGGCAATTATGTGTCTTGGAGTTGCTCTTCTCGAGGAGTATCTTTGTGGCGTTCTCTGTATTTCCTGGATCTGAATGTTGGCCTGCCCTACTAGGTTGGGGAAGTTCTCCTGGATGATATCCTGAAGAGTGTTTTCCAACTTGGTTCCATTTTCCCCCTCACTTTCAGGCACCCCAATCAGACGTAGATTTGGTCTTTTTACATAATCCCATACTTCTTGCAGGCTTTGTTCATTTCTTTTTCTTCTTTTTTCTTTTGGTTTCTCTTCTCGCTTCATTTCATTCATTTGATCCTCAATCGCTGACATTCTTTCTTCCAGTTGATCGAGTCAGTTACTGAAGCTTGTGCATTTGTCACGTATTTCTCGTGTCATGGTTTTTGTCTCTTTCATTTCGTTTATCAGCTTCTCTGCATTAATTACTCTAGCCATCAATTCTTCCACTTTTTTTTCAAGATTTTTAGTTTCTTTGCACTGGGTACGTAATTCCTCCTTTAGCTCTGAGAAATTTGATGGACTGAAGCCTTCTTCTCTCATCTCGTCAAAGTCATTCTCCGTCCAGCTTTGATCCGTTGCTGGCGATGAGTGGCGTTCCTTTGCCGGGGGAGATGCGCTCTTACTTTTTGAATTACCAGCTTTTCTGCCCTGCTTTTTCCCCATCTTTGTGGTTTTATCTGCCTCTGGTCTTTGATGATGGTGATGTACTGATGGGGTTTTGGTGTAGGTGTCCTTCCTGTTTGATAGTTTTCCTTCTAACAGTCAGGACCCTCAGCTGTAGGTCTGTTGGAGATTGCTTGAGGTCCACTCCAGACCCTGTTTGCCTGGGTATCAGCAGCAGAGGCTGCAGAAGATAGAATATTTCTGAACAGCGAGTGTACCTGTCTGATTCTTGCTTTGGAAGCTTCCTCTCAGGGGTGTACTCCACCCTGTGAGGTGTGGGGTGTCAGACTGCCCCTAGTGGGGGATGTCTCCCAGTTAGGCTACTCAGGGGTCAGGGACCCACTTGAGCAGGGAGTCTGTCCCTTCTCAGATCTCAACCTCCGTGTTGGGAGATCCACTGCTCTCTTCAAAGCTGTCAGACAGAGTCGTTTGCGTCTGCAGAGCTTTCTGTTGTTATTGTTTACTGTGCCCTGTCCCCAGAGGTGGAGTCTACAGAGACAGGCAGGATTCCTTGAGCTGCTGTGAGCTTCACCCAGTTCGAGCTTCCCAGCAGCTTTGTTTACCTACTTAAGCCTCAGCAATGGCGGGCGCCCCTCCCCCAGCCTCGCTGCTGCCTTGCCGGTAGATCACAGACTGCTGTGCTAGTAATGAGGGAGGCTCCGTGGGTGTGGGACCCTCCCGGCCAGGTGTGGGATATGATCTCCTGGTGTGCCTGTTTGCTTAAAGCGCAGTATTGGGGTGGGAGTTACCCGATTTTCCAGGTGTTGTGTGTCTCAGTTCCCCTGGCTAGGAAAAGGGATTCCCTTCCCCCTTGCGCTTTCCAGGTGAGGCAATGCCTCGCCCTGCTTCAGCTCTCGCTGGTCGGGCTGCAGCAGCTGACCAGCACCGATCGTCTGGCACTCCCCAGTGAGATGAACCCAGTACCTCAGTTGAAAATGCAGAAATCACCGGTCTTCTGTGTCGCTCGCGCTGGGAGTTGGAGACTGGAGCTGTTCCTATTCGGCCATCTTGCTCCGCCCCTCGGCTTCTCATTACTTATGCAAATTTCTGTAGCTGGTTTGGATTTCTCCTCAGAAAGTGGGTTTTTCTTTTCTATCACATTGTCAGGCTGAAAATTTTCCAAACTTTTATGCTCTGCTTTCCTTATAAAACTGAATGCCTTTAACAGCACCAAAGTCACGTCTTGAATGCTTTGCTGCTTAGAAATTTCTTCAGCCAGATACCCTAAATCATCTCTCTCAAGTTCAAAGTTCCAAAAATCTCTAGGGCGGGGCCAAAATATCACCAGTCTCTTTGCTAAAACATAACAAGAGTCACCTTTGCTCCAGTTTCCAACAAATTCCTCGTCTCCATCTGAGACCACCTCAGCCTGGACCTTATTGTTCATATCACTGTCAGCATTTTTGGCAAAGGCATTCAACAAGTCTCTAGGAAGTTCCAAACTTTCCCACATTTTCCTGTCTTCTTCTGAGCCCTCCAAACTGTGCCAACCTCTGCCTGTTACCTAGTTCCAAAGTCACTTCCATATTTTTGGGTATCTTTTCAACAGCACCCACTCCTGGTACCAATTTACACTATTAGCTCATTTTCACACTGCTAATAAAGACATACTTGAGACTGGGCAATTTACAAAAGAAAGAGGTTTAATGAACTTACAGTTCCATGTGGTTGGGAAGACTCACAATTATGGTGAATGGCAAGGAGGAGCAAGTCACATCTTATATGGACAGCAGCAGGCAAAGGGAGAGAGCTTGTGCAAGGAAACTCTCCCTTATAAAATCATCAGATCTCATGAGACTTATTCAGTGTCATGAGAACAGCATGAGAAAGACCTGCCCCATGATTCAATTACCTCTCACTGGGTCCCTCTCACAACACATGGGAATTCAAGATGAGATTTGGGTAGGGACACAGCCAAACCATATGAATCACCACATGCAATTGTGCAAGTCATAAATACTCTGCTTAACTCTAAAGGCTGCCATTCGTGCAGATTATGTGAAGAGTCTCACAACTGCACTTAGTGGCTATGGGACAGAGCAATGTAGATATCAAGAAAGGCATTCTAGGCCAAAGTATATTATGTACAAGGATGTTGAGTCTGAAGTGCACCCTGGCATGTCCAAGCACAGAGTAAGTGTGAGGAAGAGTAGTAAATGAGGCTGGAGAAGTAAGTAGGGGTCAACTTTATAGAGTCTTATGACCACTGTAGGACTTTTGACTTCTACTCTGAGATGGGAAAAAATTTTAAGATGTGAAAAAGGCAACTGACAACATCTGACTTACATTTTCAAAGGGGTGCTCAGAGTCTGGATAGATTTTGAAGGTGTGTAGGACCAATAGGGTTTGCTAATGAATTACATAGGGTAAGTAAGTGAAAAAAAAACAAGGATGTTTCCAAGGTTGGGGGCCTAAGCAATTGTTCTCACTCTTCTGTTTCTTTGTTTATATAGTCTATAGTTTAAAACTCAAATGGTCCTTATAAAAATTGTTGACAACATGTATTTTTAAAAGTATTATCATTGACATGTAGACTCAGTTTTGTACTCAAATCTGTTATTATGTTTACATGTCACAGTTTAACTGGTTTAGTTCTCATCTGCTTTATTACAATTCTTGCATTCATGTTTTGAACTATCTTTTGATTCCCAGGACTATTGCCACATCTGACCTCTGCCCACAGCTTTCTACTCTATAGTTTGGTGTTTGCAATTTCCATTTTGATATGGGATATGATGTGTAGGCAATACAAGCAAGAACAATGACTTATCCCCCCCCCCCAATATCTACCCATATGATAAAGAATGGGTATAACAGGCCAGGCACAGTGGCTCACGCCTGTAATCCTAGCACTTTGGGAGGCCGAGACGGGCAGATCACGAGGTCAGGAGATTGAGACCATCCTGGCTAACACGGTGAAACCCCTTCTCTACTAAAAAATACAAAAAACTAGCCGGGCGAGGTGGTGGGTGCCTGTAGTGCCAGCTCCTCGGGAGGCTGGGGCAGGAGAATGGCATGAACCCGGGAGGCGGAGCTTGCAGTGAGCCAAGATCGTGCCACTGCACTCCAGCCTGGGCGACAGAGCGAGACTCCGTCTCAAAAAAAAGAAAAAAAGAAAGAAAGAATGGGGTATAACAGAAAGATGACGACTTAGTTTTCTGCATGCGGAAAAACTTTGTATTTCTGAACCAGGGGAAAGATAGATGATGGAAAAGTATCATATACCTACTTACAGGAAAGCAGGTCTGCCCTTTTCTAGTGGTGCAACTTGGGTAGGCCACTGATTTGGTCTTTCAATCTGGTTCCATTGACTTTGTGGAAAATATATTTCCCTGATTCTGGAAGCAGAGTGATTATTTGGTTTTATTTTCAGTGTTTCTGTTTATTTTTCTCTTGCTCTAAACCTTCATATATTTTAATGGGGTAATCATGCAACGTATGTGTCAGGGATAATTTGTTAGGCATTATTTTAAGCAGCATACAGTGCCTTTAAATTTAACATTACTAAATTTAACAAGCTGCCTTAGTTGCAGAAGACATCAACTGAGAATAAGTTAACTTACAAAGGGAATGTATTTCCATTGGATCAGCAGGGTTCTGACTTTTAATAACATTTTAAAATGGCACCATTGCCCTCACATAGAATTATCACATGGAGCATTTGTGAAAAATGATGTCTTATATGACATTATGTGTAATATCCCACTCCTTTCTCTCAAAGAGACATTCAATTTGTGTTTCTCTTGAGTAGAATTTTAAAGCAAAATCCCTCACATATATCCAAGACCACATTTTGAATCCTAATGGAAGAATGTTGTTTTCATCTGGACCAGAAAGTAAAGAAGCTTATCTAGAAATGTAGGATGCAACATTTGAATGTGATAATGTGGTTTTGGGTAGCGCCTTGCTCTGCCTTGGTTGCTTTGTGTATTGTACGTTGAGGTATATTTGTGGAAACTGCCGGTATCTGTGTTCATGTACACTTCAGTGGCACACCAAGATGTATTGCCTTTGTGAACTTCCTAGAATAGCAGCTCTAAGAATGCAGCTTTTATAGTATATATAGGAATGGCCAATTCCTATGTATTTTTGTATGTATTTTTTCTGTATTATATATAAAATATATAATATATGATATATTATTTATAGTATTTATATAAAATATATAATATATATATTATATATAGTATTATATATATATTTTTTATATATATATGTTTCTGGTATAAGTCCTTACAGGCAAAATAATATTGTCTCTTTTTAAATGTTGGACAAGGCTAGTGCCACTCCACCAGGAAGGCCTAAAGCCTAGCCATCTGTTAACAGAAGGAAAGAAGTGCTACCAAATGGAGAGAAATGGCCTTGCACTGAAGGGAATTTTCCTTAGGATATTCTAGTCATCATTTGTGAGTTTTGCTTCATTGAACAATAAAAACAAAAGCTGTTTTATATGTTATGTCCTGCTTAATCATGGCTTCAGAATTCCACAATGAAGAATTTCTTTTATGGGTGATGGTGGGTTGTCAGTATTCTACTGAATGATATTTTAATATAATTTAAACTTAATAGGGTTGTGGAATTTGTAGATGTATACCTAGCCTTGTTATTCCGAGATAACTTTGATAAAATATCTTAATATCTTGTGGAAAGAATAAATAGTCCACGGTAGAAATAGAGAAAGTGGTGAAGACAACTTACTGTTATTTCTTTGTTCTTCTCCAGGAAGGGCCTTATGGGGTAACTTCTGGATGTTGTCATGGCATTTGTAAACAGTCATGCTGGTGGGAGTGTCTTTTAGCATGCTAATGCATAGTAATTAGCATATACTGAGCAGTGAGGATGAACAGAGGTCACGTTCATTGCCTTCTTGGTTTTGGTGGGTTTGGCTGACTTCTTTACTGCATCTTGCTTTATTAGCAAGGTCTTTGTGACCTGCATCTTGTGCTGATCTCTGGTCTCATCTTGTGATTAAAAATACCTAACCTACTGGGAATGCAACCCAGCAGGTCTCAGCCTTATTTTACCCAGCCCCTATTCAAGATGGAGTCACTCTGGTTCAAATGCCTCATAGTGTGACATGCCTGTTCCTGCTTTGTCTTCTGCTATTAGTAAAAGCTCCCTGAGGTCTCACCAGATGCTGAACAGATGTTGGCGTCATGCTCCCTGTACAGCCTGCAGAACCATGAGCCAAGTAAGTACCTTTCTTTATAGATTACCCAGCCTCAGGTATTCCTTTATAGCAATGCAAATGGACTAATAAAGGGCCTCTTCTGTGAACTGCAAGAAATTAAAAGAAATAAACAAATTTTAATATAGTAGGGGAAATGACATGTTCTGTCCAAACCATGGTAGAAAACAATCAGAATCAATTTGTCTTGTCATTTCTGTCTAGTTGCTAAAGAGATTATTCTATTTCGTTGTTGGGGAAGGGGAGAGTTAATATTTTATAGTCTTTCTGTAGAATGTGATTAATGTTCTTCAAAAAACCCTGAAAACTTAAGAGCTAGTGTTAAAAAATCTATAAATTACTTTTCTCTTTATTGTGTACTATAAGCAACTATGCATAATCTTCTACAAATGTCTTTTAACTTCTGTAATGTTTAATATATTAAGAAGTTATTTAATTTCAATATTATACTTTAAATGTTTAAAACCTAATAAATAACTTGACTAAGAAAAAAGCATGTGCCATTGGATACAGTGTGGCTTATTCTATTGTCAGTATTAATTGGAAGGGTTGTGAGAAGGGGCAAATTAGACCAGATTTTTCAAAATAACACAAACTATAAGAATACATTGTATTTACTTTTGGGAAGTATTGAAGTAAATGCTTAGAAAAACAAGGCCATTTATTTCTCTTATTCTTCATTCTGAGTCTCTGTTGGTGCTTTTCCTGGCTGTCATGGCCTAGTAACCTGCTGAGGTCTCAGGTGGGGAAGCCACAGTTGGCCAGCTGTTCTAAATAATCTGCAGCATTCATTATCTGTGAACAATGTTGAAGACTATAAGTATAGCCTTCTTTTAGAAAAACCTGGGCTACAAAGACTGAAACTCACAAGGCAATCTCACAGATTATTATTCACGCTATAGAGAACTTTTTTTTTTTTTTTTTTTTGGTTACAAAGGGAATTACCCTGAGATCCCTGCAAAAATCAATATCCCATGCGCACCAAAACACAAATTGACTACCACAATTTATTTTGACACAATTTTCAGGGAGACTCATTGAGAAAGTAGTTAATTGAATTATTTCTAAGGATTTTTAGGAGGGAGTTTTGATTGTAATTGAAGAAATCCTCAAAATTGTTATTTCTCATCATTTTTTTGCCATTCAGATTTTGGGCAGGAGTTTTAAGTCCAGATATTAAATATTAATATGTATTTCTCTGTTGAGTTGCTTCCATTACCAACAAAGGATGGATTTTTCTCCAGGAAAGTGATCGTTACAGCTTCTTAGTGGAATGCTTTACTGGTTTATAATATGAAAAGGAATCTTTGAATATTGGGTAGCTATTCTTATAAATGTTACTTAAGAAGACAGGGGATTTTCCTATCTAAAACTTTAATATTGATGTCAGTGGGGTACATACATGGGAACGTGAGCTATAGAATTGGGTCTTTTATTAGCAGTTACCTGATTGGAATGCTTTCTAAAGTCAGGTTTAAATCTCTTTTAAAGCAAAGGAAGATGATTGCCGTAAGAAGCTAAATCAGTCAAGCTCAATAGGAGACTGTTTGCTGCACAAATAAATGCTAATGCTGTGGAATGTTATTTGTGTCAGTCTGCTCCTAAATACATTAACTTTCTCTTTTGTTATTCCAAATGCTCAATTAAATTCTTGAGTTTTTATTTTTCATATGGAGAATAAGTTGAATATAGAATTAGTTCCATCTGAAGTAAGACTATATTAACCTGTTATTTCTGGGCTGCATTTGTGTATTTTATATACTAGCTTTAAAATGATTCAATAATGAATTTTCAAATCATGACAAAGTAATTCTATTAATGCACTGAGATATGTGGTTAAATGAGTGCTGATTGTTAAGCCAGTATTATGTTATAATGGTTTCTAATTGAGATTTTCCTTACTATAAATTTTTTACAGCACATTTTTTTCTGAATCTATTTTCATAGTTTATGCTACTACTGAGAAACTACACTAAATAGAAACAAAAATGGATTTCAAATAAGACCCAGGAGTAGGACTATGCAAATTAGAGATAGAAGAACACAGCACAAATGTCTATGTTTTCTTATAAAGCCAATGGCAAGGAATTCAAATTTTATTTTGCCTTTATTTTATAAATTAAAGGACATTATTTGGATAGTGCTTTGGAAAACATGACTTTATTTTGAAATGTTATTTTTTTCTACAAAATGTTAAGAGTTAGCAGGTTTATGTGGCAACAGAGAAACAGAAAAATAATGCAAAGAAGAACCAGCTATCATTGAAAAAAACTCTCCTTTTGAAAGCTTATAGTAGAAAATATGAGGTAGTGATGTAAACATTTTCTATAAATACTAAATTTATTATAGAAATTATACATTATCATTTTTATGAAATTAAAAATCTAATCTTGAATTTGACGTCAAGGAGCGGAAGTTTGAATTGGGACACTATTTCCCATGCCCACTCTGTTTAGTAAGACTGAGGAACTTGATTCTTTAGCCTCTGATGAAGGAAATTCAGTGCTTTATAGAGGAATTTAATGCTCAATGCAACTATGAAATTCTTATATGTAAACAAAGCAAAACTTCTCTTTATAGTTTAGCTATGAAACTTAAATTTATGACAGCAATGTATACAATTGTACATATTTTATTATTTAAAGCAAAAATACCTATTGGTTAAGATTTAAAGAGTCTTCAGAGACAAATGTGATGTGTGGACTTTGTCTGGATCCTAACAACCACATCTAAAAGGGCATTTCTGAGATAACTAGGGAAGCTAAACGTGGATTAGAATGTTGACAATATTAAAAAGATTTTTGAAAGTTTGTTGGGCATAATAATGTTGCAGGACTTTTCCTTAGTTAAACTAAAGACGAGGTCCTTGTCTGTCCCATGGCCATGAAAATTTAGGCTTGCAGATGGTTTGAAGGGTGAGTAAGACAGGGTTTTATTGGGTGAAAAGGGTGAAAAAGGCGAAACAGAGATCCTCTGCAAGGCCAGAGACCCTGGTAGAATGCTTCCTGCCCACAGCTTGAATTCCGGATTTCACACAGGAAGAGGAGGGGCCAGGCTCCTCCCACTGCAAAGGTGTGAACTTCCCTAGGCTCCACCGCAGTGTGTGCATTCCCAAGGCATGGGCCAGCTGGAGTTTTTCCAGGGACCCCCTCCTACCTGGCTGTCTCAATAACAGAATTGTGTTTAGTTTTTCTTTAGTTTTTTTTTGTGTTAGAGGTAATTGACAGAGTATTTCTAGGAGAAATAATATGGATTTCAAATAATATAGAATTTTCTTTAAAATACTGCGGGAATAAACTTGAAGGGGGTTGGTAAAACAAGGACAGCAGAAAGTTGATGATTGTCAAAGCTGAACAAAATTGTATAAAATCTTTCATAATAAAAAGTTGAAAGAAGTAAAGCATTTGTATCAGAATATACTCATTCAAGGGAGTATTATCCTTAAGAGTAGTCATCTAGGAAGGGTTTATGCTTATTATGTACTATTCCAATAGTAACAGTGTTAAAATAGCTCTGAAACACATCTTTCGGAATTGTGCTCGTAACAGTGGAATTCTTAGGATTTGAGCCACATGGCTTATGTTGGTGTCTGGGTTTCAGAAGGAGCCTGGTAGTGTAGTATTTGTCAGTAAACACAGTGCATTCAAAGACGAGAAGATTTTGAATTCAGAGTTTATTTGGAAATTTAGGAGTTCCAACATTGGGGAAATCATTGCTAACACCTGGTTCAAAGACTCAGCGGTAGAATCAAATGCTGGATTCAAGATCTGTGAGTCTGGAGTAGAATGAAGATAAGATGGAGTTGAGAAATACTGTTAAACAAGCTGAGGGCAGAGGAGTATTACTAGAGAAGAGCTTTGAACACTGGTAGGTGTCCATTGCTCCCCTAGGTGGGCGGGTGGCTGGGCAAAAAGTATAGGCAAAAAGCCCACATGGGAAAATCAAGCACCTTATCTTACAAGCGTACCTCATCATGAAGCCCAGATTTGATTACCCAGTTTGGTCATCTACTTTTAGTCATTGAACTCAGCTCTGAATGACTTTTGTCTATTTTTACAAATGAGATCTATCCTGAAGAAATGCCACTCTGGACAATATTCAAAAAAATATGGCACAGGTTCTGAAGGCCATTCCAAAGTAAGAATTTACAAAAGACTAGCCAACAGAGTCACTGAAATAAACATGTGGCTCACTTACTTAAAGAAGGCAAAACTTGTTTATATAATGTAAACATTCATTATGGTTGTTAAAAATTCAGCCATATTACTTTGTGGTTATAGCTCAAAACTGGTATTGCTTTGTACTTTCTAACTTAAAGATGACAAGATTTAGTAGAATAACTAAATTATAATAATTCAGAGAAAAGGGAAGGGCGTATATGTGTGTTTGTATATTTGTGTGTGTATGTGTGTGTGTGTGACAGAGAAAGTGATAGTGAGACAGAGAGAAAATGAGAGAGAGACCTTTATTTCTACCTCTGAGCAACCACCAGTTCTACCTTCCTACCTCCTACTTTAACGTAATCTATCTTGGCTCTTATAACAATTGACTCTGTCATTGATTCATGTGAGAAGCAGTACTGATTCCTCTAAAAGGTTGTCTATGCATTCATTAAATGTCACCCACTTTGCCATATACCATGGCATGAGAGCACCTTACCTGACCCTTGGGAACATTGAGATAAATGCAGTCACTTCCTTTCCTCCTACGTGGATCCCTCGCCACCTCGCCAAACAAAAATGAGGATGTTATTGATAAATGCAAAGTTGATGCTGACACACATTCCCACTCACACACAAAGCAGACAAACAAGGTCCCTCATGATTGCAATCTAGACAGAAATCATTGCAAAGGAGTCTTTGATGCTGCAGGATCCCTCTTCTGTCACCACCTATATGAACTGGAGATTGCTCTGCTAGTGACACCACCCCGGGGAGAAGAGGGAGGAAGACATTTGCAAACATTTCTTCTTTTCTTCTTTGTAGTTCTCACAGTCATACTGTATACCTGACATCTGACACATGAATGCATTATCAAATCATTAGTCCCCATCAAATGTGTGGTGATTGAATCTTCTGTCAGTCAGTGCAAGTTAGTGTGATATAGATCCAGAAGAGAAGTAGTTAAGTGGTAATGGATTTGCTTTAGGCATTTCACAACCTATTGGTCCTAATTGGACTGAAAAAGGGTTGCTACAAAAGACTTGAAAATTTAAATAATGCATTTGATAGTTCTCATATATTTTGCCTAAACAAATCGGCATGAACTAGGAAAAAGAAAGATTTCTCAAAGCAGTATCTGGTTTGGTTTTTCAAAATATATAGCTGAGGTTTTATTTGTAATTGATGAAGTGGCTTAGCAAATTTTAAAATGGTATTCTAGGCATAGTGCATGCAAGAAGCTTATAGCATGTATTACCTAAATGATGTAGTTGCAAAAGAAATTTGAATTGATCACTAGAAACACAAAATATAAATTGTAGAAAAGCACAGATTTCCCAAACAAGGAGCAGGATGTGATCTGAAATCAGCATGGGTCCTGTTGATGTTAAACTTGGAGAAAGAAGAGCAGAGAGGTCATTTATTACACAAGCTTTAAAGAGCTCTCTTGCAGCAGCAACGGTGGAGGTACTCTGAAATATCCAGAACCCTCAGATGCAACGTTTGGAGAGACATACAGACATTTGCAATAATCTGTAGGAACAGTGGCAAAAGCATTCATTAAAGCTGCTGCAGTTTCTTGCAATCCAATGAGATCGAGATTTCAGCTAATTGTAGTACAGTAAATAGAGAAAAGAAACCAAAGCTGTTTGTCTCATATGCCGGCCAATTTTCCATGCACAATCAAATTTTACTTCTTATATTCTCTAACAGCTGCTGAAACCCATTGAGGGTTTGGAAGTCATGATACAATATTAGTAAGAAAATTAGAGTGGTGGCAAATCGTAAGTTGCTTTCTGAGCAACACAGTAGGAGGTCAGTTAATATTAAATATCCACAGCCTGTGTGCACAGTCACATTTCCTAGGAGAGGCTAAGCAAAATACAGCCTTCGGGGATACACACTTAGTAGTTTTTGCATAACAATAACTAAGATGCTGATGCCAGCTAATGAAATTCTAATGCTGAAGAAGGGCCCCCAAGGCTGGGAACAAAGCTCTCTAGAAAAACAAGGATAGACTCCCTGTTTAGAAAGTAAACAGTCAGTCTCATGGATTTATTTATTGAACATAAATTTATTGAGGGCCTTTCCTCTGTCGATTTTGGATAGGCCCTGGAGATGTCCTAGTGAGAAAATACAGAGTCTATCCCTTAACCCATAGAGTTAGTCGACTAGAGGGAAACAGATTTTAATGAAACAGCCACATAAATAAGTGTATATTTGCAAACTGAAAATTGCTTTGAAGTAACCGTACCCAGTACTACAAAATCGTAACAGAAGAAACTGACCTTAACTGGGGAGGGTAATCAGAGACTATGAGGAGTGACTAGGGATTCTAGAAGGAGAATACAAGATAACTCTTTTTAGTAGGAAATATGCAAAAGGTCTTGACCCAAAGAAGCATAGTGCTTTCGAAAACTGTTGAAGAGCATAGAGCAAGAAGTGTGATACGAAATGAGATAAAGACGGAGATGAATACACATAGGCAGACACCAAACCCATGGAGGCCACAAGAATTTTTTATCCCACAAACAATAGGAAACCACTGAAATTTAGGCAGAGGTGTGTCATAAGCCTATTGATGCCATTGCTCTGGGTAAAATATTAGTATTAAAATATTATTAACAAAATATTGATATTAATGTGAAGAATGGATCTGAAGAAGGCAAGAAGATTGATACAGCCAGTGGCCCAGGAAAAGAGGATGGTAGCTTGGACAAGGATGGTAAAGCAATACTCAGAGAGCCATGAACAATTCATGGAGAGATATTTAGGAAGTAAAATACACAGATATTAATGCAGTTTTAGATATTGGGGAGAAAGTAAATGAGAAGAAGGTGTTGAGGATGACTCCTTGATTCTGACTTCCATAAGAAGATGGATAGAGAACCCTGGAAAAGTAACTGGTTTACTACAAGTTCATTTGGGGGCATACATTGAGTTTGGGCTACCTTCAGTGCACATAAAAGAAGGTTTTTGATTCCTGTTAGATCTAGATCTAAGCCAAGAAGTCTGAGATGAATATATAATTTTTGTGTCATTAAAATCTGGTAACTGAAGCTATGGGTGTACATGAAATCATCAATGGAAAGAGTAGAAAGTGGAAAGAAAGGGCAGATAGGACAAAACCTGGAGGAACTATAATATTTAACACAGTGATTCTCAAAGTATAGTTCCTTATCCAGCAGCATGAGAATTCCCTGGGAATCTATTGGGATTGCAAAGAGACCTATAGCACTAGAAACCCAGGGGTGAGACTCAGCAAACATGCTCAGCGACAGGCCTCCTGATGTTTCTAATGCCACTGGTATAAGAAGGATAAAGAACATGTTTGTGAAGATTACTGAGACTGAGCCACCTGCTAGATGGTAAAGAGAAAACCAGAAATGCATGGGGTCATTAGGGTAAGGGGAGAGAATAGTTCAAGAAGGTCAAGGTCAGCAGGGTCAAATGGTGGTGGGAGATCAAGTGAAATTGAGACCACTTTTGACTTTGGAGAAAGTCAAGCCTTGGGATGAAAACAAACTGGAGTGAGTGGGATAGGAAGAAAGGGAATAATGAATATAAACAATTCTTTGAAATTTGAATAGACTAGGAATCTGGAGGAGAAAAGTGGATGTATTTTACGATATTAATGTCATGAGCATGTTTAAATGCTGATGGAAAAGAGATGTAAGATTAAGAGGAATATAGAGGAGGCAGATGTAGTCCATTAGTAGCGAGAGTTCTTGGGAAAGTAAAGGGCATGGTCCAAACCCAGATAGAAAGACTGCATCTAGATTTATTTCTCTCTTGTAGCTTCAGGCATGAGTGAACAGAGGATACTGTTCCATATCATTTTCTCCTTGTTTATGCTCCAGCCACATAGACCTTTCTTTTTTCTTCTTCTTCCTTTTTTGGGCTCCTTGAACCTGTAACAAATGTGTCCTTCTTTGGGACCTTGGTCCTCCTTTTCCCTCTTGATCTTCCCATGGCTAACTTTAGTCATCTGAGCCATAATTTAAATGCTAGCTTCTCAGGGAGGCTTTCCCTGAGCACTGTATCTTATGTCTCACTTCCCATAACCATCCCTAATCACTCCCTACTCTGTTATGCTATCTTGCATTCCCTACAGCACCTTTCCCTCTCTGAAATTATATTATCTGTTCACTGGTAGGTAACTTGAAGGGAGAGAGCTTTGTCCTGTTGATGGGTACAGCTCTAGTTTTTAGGATGGCCTCTGGAATATAGGTGGTAAGCAATCTATAAGCAAACATTTGTTGAAGGGAAGAATAAAAGAATGAGTTTAGATACATCTGTATATTTGATACAGGGAAGTAGAAGACATTTCTTTGGCTGGATTCTATTTTCTCTCCAAGGAATAAAAGGGAGATCATCTTCTGAGACCAAAGGTAGGGGCAATGGGGATGTTAGAAGTTTGTTGATGAGTGGAGAAGGTTTTAACTAGTTCAGAATGTGGTGGGGTAAGTAGACCACAGAAATCCAGAAAAAATCCCAGACACTATTAACAGTCAATTTGAGCATGATAAGCATGAAATTTGACTGGTACGAATTGCTCTGTGGAGTGACTTTCCCAGTGATATTCAGATAAGTGGAAGAAGACATGGGAAAAATGCCAATTGGATACGTTAGTGTTGGTATTTTTCTAGGTGATGTAACAAAAACTCAGGAAGCCCAGGAGACTTTGGAGTACTGGCAAGCATGTTACTGGGGTCCTAGACTTCAGAGCCTGATGAGTTTAAAGGAATAGTTGAACAAAAAACATCAAAGCTGGGAAAGTTGTATTCGAAGAGTGAGATATCTGAATTGGAGATGTTATAAGAGTCACTACCATGATACCAAGGAGGAATGTGTGGCTGAGGTGGAGATGGAAGAAATCCATCTAGAAATGAAGATCGGTGAATTGGGTTTTTCACTCCTAAAGTGTTTTGAGGTCCTGAAATATTTCATAATCCAACCAGAAATTTCGAATCATAATACTTAACTAAAAATAAGAACAGATAATAATTAGCTTCCAAATCCCAAACCGTGAGTGTAATTAGTAGGTGTAATCATAATGGTAGCATGCTGTTTTTGTGCAGGCCCTAGAGTTGCATCTCTGAATTACAAATGATACAATGAAAGTTTATTACTTCATTACACTAATTAAGAATTAGTGATAATTTGGTTACCAGCTAGACTGATACTTTGTTTCATTAGCAAAAGAGTTATAGAGTAAAAAGAAATGTATGTGTATATTGATTCTGTCACTTTTATCTATGTGTGTGACTTCAGGCTAGCTTATTTACTGAGTCTCTGTTTTTGCATTTGTAAAAAAGAGAGAAAGTTAAATGTCTTACAGCATTATTGCGAAGATTAAATGAGAACATGTAGGTGAAAGGGTTTGAAAACTATTAATCCTCATTCAAAACAAAGGCCTTATAATCTATAAAAATATATGTGTTAAGGAAATCCATATTATAATAATTTTTAATGAACAGTCAATAAAATGCCTTTTTACAAGTAATTTTAAAAGTATTATTACAAATAATATATCAAATTACAATCATTCTTAATTACATATTAAAGTAGACCAAAAAGCACTGGCCTATTTGCCAACTGTATGTAAAATTAATCAAAACACATTTATTGAAGTTAGTTTAGAATCTCGATTTTCCTGAAGACAAAGAGGCTCTGTGCCCAGAGCATACATTTGTTTTGTTATTTTTAAAGTATAGCAATTCTAGGACCATGACTCTGTGTGCGTGTGTGTGTGTGTGTGTGTGTAGCATACCTGTAACTTCTGTAACTTTTTTCTTCTTAGAGCAAAGTACACACCCATAATTATTATTTTCATCTGGATCTCCACTAGTTCAATTGTGGAATAATCAGTTTCTTATACCAATAATTAAATTGATCAGTATAATTTGTCTATTAAAATAACATACTGTATTTTATTATATTTTTGTGGTATTTTTATTTGAGGAGACATGCAGTGGCTCAACCTAGTATTTGATGTTGTGAGCAGAAAGAGACAGATGCAAGAGGTAATTTATTTATTTGTATCAAGAAATGGGGACAAACATCATTTTTACAATATGATCAATGAGGCCAGGTGTGGTGGCTTGTGCCTGTAATCCTCACACTTTGGGAGGCCGAAGTGGGTGGATTGCTTGAGCCCAGGAGTTGGAGACCAGCATGGGAAATACGGCTGTTTTAGTCTGTTCTCACATTGCTATAAAGAAATACCTGAGAGTAGGTAATTTATAAAGAAAAGAGGTGTAATTCGCTCACAGTTCTGCAGGCTGTACATGAAGCATGGCAGCGTCTGCTTTTGGGGAGGCCTTAGGGAGCCTTTATTGATGGTAGAAAGCAAAGTGGGAGCAGGTGCCTTACAAGGCAGGAGCAGGACAGAGAGAGAAGAGGAGGTGCTACACACGTTTAAACAACCAGATCTGATGAGACCTCATCATCAAGAAAACAGCACCAAGAGGATTGTAAGAAACCATTTATAAGAACTCTGCACCCATGATCCAATCACCTCTCCCAGGCCCCATCTCTAATATTGGGGAATTACAATTTGATGTGAGATTTGGGCAGATCCAAACCATATCAATGGCAAAACCCTGTCTCTACAATTAAAAAAATACAAAAATAGTGGTCATGGTGGTGCACACCTGTAGTCTCAGCCACTTGGGAGGCTGAAGTGGGAGGCTGGCTTCAACCTGAGAGTTGGAGGTGGTAGTGAGCTGTAATTACACCACTGCACTGCAGCCTGGGTGACAGAGCCAGATCCTCTCTCAAAAAAAAAAAACAACCAACCAACCAACAAAAAACAAAACCCAATACGAACAATGACCGTATCTTCAAATCTTCCACTTACTGACTTGACGATACTTACAGTCAGCCCCTCCCATGCTTTTTATCTGGTTGCTCAATGGGAATCTAACTACTCCAGTGGATGAAAAATTATGACTGTATTCTCTCTCCAGGGTGTTATCTAGGCACTGACTAACAAAGACACTACTTGAAAATTCTATGAATATTTGTTTTGATTGCTTACATCTAGATTGTCTCAAACTATTTTTTTTTTTTTTTTTTTTTTTTTTTTGAGACGGAGTCTGGCTCTGTCGCCCAGGCTGGAGTGCAGTGTCCGGATCTCAGCTCACTGCAAGCTCTGCCTCCCAGGTTTACGCCATTCTCCTGCCTCAGGCTCCCGAGTAGCTGGGACTACAGGCGCCCGCCACCTCGCCCGGCTAGTTTTTGTGTGTGTGATTTTTAGTAGAGACGGGGTTTCACCGTGTTAGCCAGGATGGTCTCGATCTCCTGACCTCATGATCCGCCCGTCTTGGCCTCCCAAAGTGCTGAGATTACAGGCTTGAGCCACCGCGCCCGGCCCATCTCAAACTATTAAGAAGGAAGTTATGTTCTTTATTGTCCCATCTCCACTCACTGAAGTCCAGGCTCACCTGTCTATCGAGTGAACATGGTATTTAATTGGTGGCTGCTAAGAAAGTTCAACAAAAAGTCACCAATACTATTTCCCATGCTGTGGATGGTTTCTGAATTTAATTTGCCGGGGCACCAGCAAATATACATCAATTTTCAGTAAATATTTTGTTATTTTACAATTCTTGGAAGGAAATTCTTAATTTATGTTTTTTCCTTCACTTGTTATGGAAAACATTACTCAGGAACAATACAAATCATTGTACCATAGGTAGGAGTAAGGGAAGCTGCATGTAATAAAGGGGAAACAGGTCAAATATAATATTTGTCACAATGATGCAAGTTGTTTTCCCTTCAAGTTGGATACACAGTAAGAAATGTAATTAAGCAAACTAAGTTAGTTTCTGATTAATGTTACCTCCTGATTAAAAAAAAAAAACACAATGATTTGAATTCTTTTATATTTTTCCATTTTCTGGAAGATCATAAAAGTCAAACCTGGGCCATGTGGCTCACAAAGAAAACATTCTACACACATTGTCTTTCAAGGAAAAAGTCAAAACTTAATTTTCACCAAGAAATGAGGAGAAACCTCTCATTTTTATGATATGATCAGTGATAACAAAATAACTCCAAATCCTCTCTGTTTTTTCCTCCACTTGTTATGGTGCACCCTTGATTACAGAGGCTGGGAAACTCATTTCCTGTCTACCCCGGAGTGGCACTGGCATGGGGGCCTGGGTGTGCCAACATATTCTTTAGTGTCAGTGACAGGAGGGGAATCCTGACCAGGCAATGAACAGGAATGGATGTTTCAGGGACTCACCAGTCAAAGGGACTGGTGACAAGGCAGGACAAAGGCCAAGAAACAGAAATCTCAAATAACGTCTGCCACTCTGCAGTCCTTGTCATGGCTTACCTCACTCACTACACCCTCCTCACACTTTGATTTTCAGCCACATGGAGCTTCTGTCATTTTCTAGAACAGCAGTGTATCTAGAAGCAGAAAGAATGTGGTGGGACCAGGGGAGACACACTGTGCATGAACACATGCTTCAAAAGCAGTGCTGTTTCAGAATGAGAGGTGGGGAAGGAGGTTGAAGAGAGGCCCCATATCACCTGGGGCAGACCCTGACTACACTTATGATTCCAGAGGCTGCTCATATACTCATTCTCTCTCACCCCAGTCTGTCTACATGCAGTTCCTTTCCCTGATTTTCTCTTTTCTCTTGGATAATTCTTACTCATACTCCAGCCCTCAACTTAGACATTATTTTCAATAGGAAGCTTTCCTCCATCTCCCCCAGTCTGGGCTAGGTGCTTCTTTCCTCTGTCCATGGCCTCTTTCTGTAGCTTAGCATTCATCCCACAGTTTTATAATAGCCTAATGCCTGGATTCTTCTGTAATCCAGATGCTTTCTAAGGAAGGACACCCTAGATGTCCGGTATTTCCTGTGTCTGCCAGACCTCTTGGAACATAGTAGGGATGTGACAAATACTTGTTAAATGGATGAATGAATGATGAATGAACTGCAACAACATGTACCCCATCTCCAGTGGATTGGAAGTACAGTTCTGTACTAATGTCACCATCACATCTGTGTCAATGAAACATCAGCACTGCAATGGCAGGGGGAAGTACATGTGTTTTGTTTTAGGTCTAACCATTAATTAGGAGGCCTTAAAATAAGTCTTAAAAGATTGAGCTCAGTTAATTGATTAAAATATCAATATCTACGTAATGACTTTAGTATTTATAAAATAGTAGAATGTACAATGCATGATGGTAAAAGTTAATGTTTATGCAGCTTCCACAACTATTATTATGGCAGTGAGTATAAATTTGAAATGGTGAACATTTTTTTAAAGTCTGAAATAAGTAGCATACCTACAAAGCCATTTGAGGATGGTATGGTAGCTGTCTTGCTGCTTTTGTGTGAGAGTAGGTAGGAAGACACATTCTAGAAGTGTTATCACTTAAGACAACACAAGGAAAATTTCTGCTGAGGGTCAGGTTTGAACTTAAATATGATGGGTGAAAATAAACTGTGGTAAAAGTCAAAAGAGGCTAATTATAATGAATTTGAGCTTTCCTGGGAAATTCCTAACAGAGATTTGACAGTATCAACTTTGAGTGGGGCAAAGGTTTTTATTTTAATAGTTTGTCATACACATAGAATTTGGGAGAAAGGACCATTTTCATATTTTACTATGTCCTCAGCACCTCTTTTGGGAGGAAATTTCTCAATTGCGTTAATTCCACCGTCTAAATAGCTCTTTAATACACACCCCACTTTGTTTCTTCCTACCTACTGCAACTAATTTGAATTGCTCTCCTTTATATTTTTAACCTATTAGGTTGGTGCAAAAGTAATTATGGTTTTGCAATTAAAAGTATTAAATAATCGCAAAAAATACAATTACTTTTGCACTAACCTAATATTGCTGGGCAGCCCTCTCGTGGGCTCTTACTTGATTCTAGTCTCTTCATTCTTAGTAAAGTTGCTGCATCCATTGAAGCAATGATCTAAAGCAGGGATTGGAAAATCTCTTTCTGTAAAGGTCAAAATACTAAATATTTTAGACTCGTGATCCATATGATCTATGTTGCAACTATTCAACTAGCTGTAGTATCGTACATGCAACTATAGACAATACATAAATGAATGAACATGGCTGTGTTCCAATAAAACCTTTTTATGGGCAGTGAATTTCACATAATGTTCATATGTCATAAATTCATAAATTCTTCTTCTTTTGATTTTTTTTCCAGCCATTTAAAGAAGTAAAAATCATCTTGCTCATGGGCTATACAGAAAGAAGAGGTGGGCCAACTTTGGCTTATGAGCCATAGTCTTTTTTTTTTTTTTTGAGATGGAGTCTCTCACCGTTACCCAGGCTGGAGTGCAGTGGCACGATTTTGGCTTATTGCAACCTCTGCCTCCCGGGTTCAAGGGATTCTCCTGCCTCAGCCTCCTGAGTAGCTGAGATTACAGTCACCTGTCAGCATGCCCAGCTAATTTTTTGTATTTTTAGTAGAGACGGGGTTTCACCATGTTGGCCAGGCTGGTCTCGAACTCCTGACATCATGATTCTCCCGCTTCGGCCTCCCAAAGTGCTGGGATTACAGACGTGAGCCACCACGCCTGGCCAGGCCATAGTCTTAAAGGTGACTGTGACTTTCTCTTGACACACTTAGGATTCTGATTCACCTGCTGTGACAGGTGGCCACTGTACATTGGCTTAAACTAGATGGCACTCGCAATGGATGCCCTGTTCCAATGTCTTCAGTCCCTGTGGGTCTCCATTCAGTTTTAAACACCTTGGAAAGCAAGAGTGACTGGCCTAGTTTGAATTGAAGACCACCTTGTAGATAGGCTATGGTGGCATATTGTCAATGATACCTCCAACAAGGTAGCGTGAAGTGAGTGAGAGGCAGTTGCTCAAAGAAGGGGACACCTTTCCACCCAAGAAAAACAAACAAACAAACAAACAGATATCTGTTACAAAGGTTTGGGGAAGATAGGCTAGATAAAAGTTGATATTTATTTTTGCGTAACTGTCCAAGAGTAACTTATGTGTGAAACATGGAACTGGGGATCCAGGAATCTTCAATCTAGTTGGTCCCATCCTTAAGGCTCTGCACTCATTTGCATGATCCAAATTACCTCACCATTACTGTATTTACATTCCCAGTAGAAGGGGAAGAAGGCAAGGAGAGGGCAAGCACCTTCCCTTTAAGAGTACAGCCACAACTTGCACGTATTAATTTTGCTCACTTCCTAGTGGCCAGAATGTGGTCACATGGGCATATCTAGCTATTGAGAGACCCTGGGAAGTATATTCTTTATTCTGTGCATTGATATGTCCAACTTAAAATTGCAAATGCTAATACATAAAAAGAAAGAATATGGAGGCAGGGACATCTAGCAATATCTGTTCTGATCTCTCTTTAGCATTCTGAGATTAATCTGGCTTTACTAATCTAACATCTTTAACCATTCCTGTCCAATTTTCTATCACTTCTCAATTTGAATCTGGGTTCTAGTTTAACATGTCTAGTAGTTCCCAAAGGCAAGACGACTTCTTACTTTTGCCAAAGTTCCTTTCTTTGTTTGGAGTACACTCCCTGCTTCTTTCTATCTGGTAAAATACCTGCGCTCTTTCCAAGAGAGTTCACATACACATGTTGCTTCTTGAAAATTCTTTCCCAAAATTTAAATTTGTATTGTATTATCTCATGCTGGGATAGAAGCTGCTAAGTGCAATAGTAAAATCTCAATCTGTGTTTGTTGAATGAATAAATGATAGGATGCCTTTACCCATCATTATCCAACTGGATTTGACTCCTGTCAAGTGTCCGTCAGCCTCAGAGAGGAGAAGGAGGCAGGCAGGGAGTGAAGGAGTAGAGGAGGGAAAGATTGGTTAGGGTCCTGTGATTTAAAGAAATGAAATTCAGTCTCAAAAACTTAAACATAAGAGGGCTTATTAAACACATAGTAGGGAGCTCCAAATTAAAGAAACACTCACAAAACAACTGGGTCTGAGGATGGAAAGGAAGCAAAGGAGCCCAGGAGAGCTTGGCAAGCCCTCACAATGGATGCCCTGTTCCAGTGTCTTCAGTCCTTGTGGGTCTCCATTCAGTTTTAAACACTTTGAGGAGAGAGAGAGTGACTGCCCTAGTTTGAATTAAAACCACCTTGTAGTTACGATATGGTGGAATATTATCAGTGATACCTCCAACAAGGTAGCATGGAGTGGGTGAGAGGCAGTTCCCCAAAGAAAGGGATACCTTTCCCCACAATAAAAAAACAGGTGTCTATTACAAGGGTTTGGGGCAGATAACATATTTGTGCGCCACCACTGCTCCTTAGGATGTTTTCTTACTCTGCTGTGGAGGTAGCATGCTAGTCTTGGAACTCTACTCACGGCGTGGTGGCTTGAGGTGGTAGAGGCTTTTCCATTCTGTGGTCTGTCATGGGAGTCTTAGCTTACAGTGTTGACAGGCTCTATCTCTGTGAGTCTTTTCAGGAGTAGAAGAGGAGGACAAGGACATAGAAAAATTCCTGATGACATTCCAAGTGGAGAAGAGACAAACAAGAAATGTAGGCTTTTTTTTTTGTTTTGTTTTTCAAAGAAAGATATTTTTCTTTTCCTGAATCTAGTTCAGAATCATTGACTCACCTTTTTGATTGGTTAATCTCCCCCACAAAAGGAATTAGAGATGAGACTGAAAAATTAGTTTGTTGTTATTATTACTCTCATTCCAGAAGCCCAAAGCAGAGGGCTTTACTGTAAAATTTATATACACCCAAGATAAAAGAAAATATTGCTTCATCAAAGTTACAGAAATTATGTATCATTAAATATCTTGAACATAAATGTGGTATTAGGGTTGAGACAAGGTAGTATATATAGGAATATACACTAAATAACATGAGAGACTAAACTGAAATTAAAAAGATTTGGAGGAGAAAGACCTTTGACGAACACATCCCTAGAACGTATTGGACAACTTCATAACATGGGTTGTAGAAGTTTTGGAGGGAAACAAATTATCCTGAGGGAAAATGTGAGCTGACTCTTAGGAAGTCATACCAGGTGCCTTTACCTATGAGTGCTTACTGAAACAGCCAGCGCAGACACAGGCAAAAGAACTATATGGAGAACAGTTAAATACACTGAAAAATTACATAGATGTCATATGTTGCATCTGGGGGGTTTAGTACAAGAAACAAAAATACTCCATGTGTTACAATTAGGCATCTAGTACATGGAATTTGATGCTTATAAATTATTACAGGGAAAGCAGTGGGTTCTAAGGTGGACCTCCAGGAAAGACTTCCAGAAGAGTACATAATTTATTTCAGGATCCTACCACCTGTCACATCATAAGGGGTGCTATGAGTTCAAGCATACATCCCAATGATCTATAATAAAGCAAATCTGTAATAAAGCAGCTAAAGCAGACAACTTCCTCTCATCACCCAGGAATCTGGAGAATGGATCCACAGCTGTGATCCAAAGATTAGAAAGTCTGAAGTAAGAAACCGATGCAATCATCTCTTAGCACCTAGACAGCTGACAAACAAATCCCGGATCACTGCCTGTTATTGCTGATACCAGCTCCCACTTCCATGGCACTGTATGCCGACAAGGAAAAATGAAAAAGAAACAGGACACATTTTTCACCTTAACGTTTTTCTCCCAAATTGTGCATAGGTGCATCCAATTGGCATAATCTAATTTGCATCAAGAATCTTAGATACAAGGGAATCCAAACGTTTAGTTTTAAGCTTTCTAGTCTCTCTAACTATAAGAAAGATAGAATGGAGCTTAAGAATGCTAACCTTACAGAGTACCTGGGGGAAGGGGCAGCTGTGGGTGCAGCTTCAGCAGATTTAAACGTTCCTGTCTGCCAGCTCTGAAAAAAGCAGCAGATCTCCCAGCACAGAGCTCAAGCTCTGCTAAGGGACAGACTGCTTCCTCAAGTGGGTATCTGACTCCCGTGCCTCCTGACAGGGAGACACCTCCCAGCAGGGGTCCACAGACACCTCATGTAGGAGAGCTCCAGATGGCATCTGGCGGTTGCCCCTCTGGGACGAAGCTTCCAGAGGAAGGAGCAGGCAGCAATTTTTGCTGTTTTGCAGACTCCACTGGTGATACCCAGGCAAACAGCATCTGGAGTGGACCCCCAGCAAACTTTAGCAGACTTGCAGAAAAGGGGCCTGTTAGAAGGAAAACCAATAAACAGAAAGCAATAGCATCAATGTCAACAAAAAGGAAGACCATGCAAAAACTTCATCTGAAGGTCACCAACAGCAATGACTAAAGGTAGATAAATCCACAAAGGTGAGGAAAAACTGGGCAAAAAGGCTGAAAATTCCAAAAACCAGAATGCCTCTTCTCCTCCAAAGGATCACAACTCCTCGCCAGCAAGGGAACAAAACTGGATGGAGAATGAGTTTGATGAACTGACAGAAGCCTTCAGAAGCTGGATAATAACAAATTCCTCTGAACTAAGGAGCATGTTCTAACCCAATGCAAGGAAGCTAAGAAGCTTGACAAAAGGTTAGAGGAATAGATAAATAGAATAACCAGTTTAGTAAAGAACATAAATGACCTGATGGAGTTGAAAAACACAGCACGAGAACTTCATGAAGCATACACGAGTATCAATAGTTGAATTGATCAAGCAGAAGAAAGGATATTAGAGATTGAAGATTAACTTAATGAAATAAATGGAGAAGATAAGATTACAGAAAAAAGAATGAAAAGGAACGAGCAAAGCCTCCGAGAAATATGGGACTGTGTGAAAAGACCAAACCTATGTTTGATTGGTGTACCTGAAAGTGACAGGGAGAATGGAACCAAGTGGGAAAACACACTTCAGGATGTTGTCCAGGAGAACTTCCCCAACATAGCAAGACAAGCCAACATTCAAATTCAGAAAATACAGAGAATACCACTAAGATACTCCTCGAGAAGAGCAACCCCAAGACACACAATCATAAGATTCACCAAGGTTGAAATGAAGGGAAAAATGTTAAGGGCAACCAGAGAGAAAAGTCTAGTTACCTGCAAAGGGAAGCCTATCAGACTAACAGCAGGTCACTCTGCAGAAACCCTACAAGCCAGAAGAGAGTGGGGGACAATATTCAACATTCTTAAAGAAAAGAATTTTCATACCAGAATTTCATACTTCATAAGTGAAGGAGAAATAAAATCCTTTACAGACAGGCAAATGCTGAGAGATTTTTGTCAGCACCAGGCCTGCCTACAAGAGTTCCTGAAGGAAGCAATAAATATGGAATGGAAAAACTGGTACCAGCCACTACAAAAAAAATCCAACATGTAAAGACCATCAACACTATGGAGGAAACTGCATCAACTAAAGGGCAAAATAAATAGCTCACATCATAATGACAGGAGCAAATTCACATGTAACACTATTAACCTTAAATGTAAATGGGCTAAATGCCCCAATTAAAAGGGACTGGCAAATTGGTTAAAGAGTCCAAGACCCATCAGTGTGCTATATTCAGGAGACCCATCTCATGTGCAAAGACACACATAGACTCAAAATACAGGGATGGAGGAAGATTTACCAAACAAATGGAAAGCAAAACAACAACAACAACAACAAAATAAACAGGAATTGCAATCTTAGCCTCTGAATAAACAGACTTTAAGCCAATAAAGATCAAAAAAAGACAAAGAAGGGCACTATATAGGCTCAAAGACACACATAGGCTCAAAATACAGGGATGGAGGAAGATTTACCAAACAAATGGAAAGCAAAACAAAAACAACAACAACAAAATAAATAGGGATTGCAATCCTAGCCTCTGAATAAACAGACTTTAAGCCAACAAAGATCAAAAAAAGACAGAGAAAGGCATTACATAATGGTAAAGGGATTAATGCACTATTTATTTTAAATATATATGCACCCAATACAGGAGCACCCAGATTCATAAAGCAAGTTCTTAGAGACCTATGAAGAGACTTAGATTCCCACACAATAATAGTGGGAGATCTTAGCACCCCACTGTCTATATTAGACACTGACAATATCACATGGATCAACAAGATGGAAAATTAACAAGAACTTGAATTAGCTCTGGACCAAGCAGACCTAATAGACATCTACAGAACTCTCTCTGCCAAATCAACAGAATATACATTCTTCTGAGCGCCACATAGCACTTATTCTAAAATCGACCACATAATTGGAAGTAAAACACTCCTCAGAAAATTCAAAATAACAGAAATTGTAACAGTCATTCAGACCACAGTGCAATCATATTAGAACTCAGGACTAAGAAACTCACTCAAAACCACACAATTACGTGGAAACTGAACAACCTGCTCCTGAATGACTACTGGGTAAATAACGAAATTAAGGCAGAAATAGCAAGGTTCTTTGAAACCAATGAGAACAAAGACACAACGTATCAGACTCTCTGGGACACAGCTGAGGCAGTGTTAAGAGGGAAATTTATAGCACCAAATGCCCACAGAAGAAAGCAGGAAAGGTCTAAAATTGACACCTAACATCACAATTAAAAGAACTAGAGAAGCAGCTGGGCACAGTAGCTCACGCCTGTAATCCCAGCACTTTGAGAGGCCGAGGCAGGCAGATCATGAGGTCAGGAAATCGAGACCATCCTGGCTAACATGGTGAAACCCCTTCTCTACTAAAAATATAAAAAATTAGCTGGATGTGTTGGTGGATATCTGTAGTCCCAGCTACTCGGGAGGATGAGGCAGGAGAATGACTTGAACCCGGGAGGCAGAGCTTGCAGTGAGCCAAGATCACACCACTGCACTCCAGCCTGGGGGACAGAGCGAGACTCCATCTTAAGAAAAAAACAAAAAACAAAAAACAAAAAAACAAAAGCAAAACAAATTCAAAAGCTAGCAGAAGACAAGAAATAATGAAGATCAGAGCAGAACTGAAGGAGATAGAGAGATGCAAAACCCTTCAAAAAAATAAATGAATCCAGGAGCTGGTTTTTTGAAAAGATCTAACAAAATAGATAGATGACTAGTCAGACTAATAAAGAAGAAAAGAGAGAAGAATCAAAAACACACAATAAAAAATGATAAAGGAGATGTCACCACTGATCCCACAGAAATACAAACTACCATCAGAGAATACTATAAACACCTCTATGCAAATAAACTAGAAAATCTAGAAGAAGTGGATGCATTCCTGGACACATACACCTTCCCAAGACTAAACCAGGATGAAGTTGAATCCCTGAAGAGACCAATAACAAGTTCTGAAATTGAGGCAGTAATTAATAGCTTACCAACCACAAAAAGCCCAGGACCAGAAGGATTCACAGCCAAATTCTACCAGAGGTACAAAGAGGGGTTGGTACCATTCCTTCTGAAACTATTCCAAACAATAGAAAAAGAGGGACTCCTCCCTAACTCATTTTATGAGGCCAACATCATCCTGATGCCAAAACCCAGCAGAGACACAACAGCAGCAACAACAACAACAACAAATTTCAACCCAATATCCCTGATGAACATCAATGTGAAAATCCTCAATAAAACACTGGCAAACTGAATCCAGCAGAACATTAAAAAGCTTATCCATCACGATCAAGTTGGTTTCATCCTTGGGATATAAGTCTGATTCAAAATACACAAATCAATGAACATAATCCATCATATAAACAGAACCAATGGCCAAAAACCACATGATTATCTCAATAGATGCAGAAAAGGCCTTCAATAAAATTCAACACCCCTTTATGCCAAAAACACTCAAACTAGGTATTGATGGAACATATCTCAAAATAATAAGAGCTATTTATGACAAACCCATAGCCAATATCATACTGAATGGGCAAAAGCTGAAAGCATTCCCTTTGAAAACAGGCAGAAGACAGGGATCCCCTTTCTCACCACTCCTATTCAATATAGTACTGGAAGTTCTGGTCAGGGCAATCAGGCAGCAGAAAGAAATAAAGGTATTCAAATAGGAAGACAGGAAGTCAAATTATCTGTTTGCAGATGACATGATTGTGTATTTAGAAAACACCGTCGTCTCAGCCCAAAAACTCCTTAAGCTGATAAGCAACTTCAGCAAAGTCTCAGGATACAAAATCAATGTGCCAAAATCACAAGCATTCCTATACACCAAAAATAGACAGAGAGCCAAATCTTGAGCAAACTCCCTTTCACAATTGCTACAAAGAGAATAAAATACCGTAGAATACAACTTACAAGGGATGTGAAGGACCTCTTCAAGGAGAACTTATTGCTAAAGGCAATAAGAGAGGACACAAACAAATGGAACAACATTCCATGCTCATGGATAGGAAGAATCAATATCGTGAAAATGGCCATACTGCCCAAAGTAATTTATAGATTCAATGCTATACCCCTCAAGCTAGCATTGACTTTCTTCACAGAATTAGAAAAAACTACTTTAAATTTCATATGCAACCAAAAAGGAGCCTATATAGCCAAGACAATCCTAAGCAGAAAGAACAAAGCTGAAGGCATCATGCTACCTGACTTCAAACTATTCTACAAGGCTACAGTAACCAAAACAGCATAGTACTGGTACCAAAACAGATATATAGACCAATGTAACAGAACAGGGCCTCAGAAATAACACCACACATCTACAACCATCTGATCTTTGACAAACCTGACAAAAACAAGAAATGGGGAAAGGATTCCCTATTTAATAAATGGTGTTGTGAAAACTGGCTAGCCATATGCAAAAAACTGACACTGGACCTCTTACACCTCATACAGAAATTAACTCAAGATGGATTAAAGATTTAAACATAAGACCTAAAACCATGAAAACCCTAGAAGAAAACCTAGGCATTACCATTCAGGACATAGGCATGGGCAAAGACTTTATGACTAAAACACCAAAATCAATTGCAACACAAGCCAAAATTGAGAAATGGGATCTGATTCAACTAAAGCACTTCTATAGAGTACAATAAACTACTATCAGAGTGAACAGGCAACCTACAGAATTGGAGAAATTTTTTGCAATCTATCCATGTGTCAAGGGGCTAATATCCAGAATCTACAAGGAACTTAAACAAATTTACAAGAAAAAAACAAACAACCCCATCAAAAAGTGAGCAAAAGGGTATGAACAGACACTTCTCAAAAGAAGACATTTATGCAGTCAATAGACACATTAAAAAAAAAGCTCATCATCTCTGATCATTAGAGGAATGCAAATCGATACCATCTCACACCAGTTAGAATGGCGATCATTAAAAAGTCAGGAAACAACAGATGCTGGAGAGGATGTGGAAAAATAGGAATGCTTTTACACTGTTGGTGGGAGTGTAAATCAGTTCAACCATTGTGCAAGATAGTGTGGCGATTCCTCAGGGATCTAGAACCCTAAATACCATTTGACCCAGCAATCCCATTACTGGGTATATGCCCAACAGATTATAAATCATTCTACATATGCGCACATATGTTTATTGCAGCACTATCCACAATAGCAAAGACTTGGAACCAACCCAAATGCCCATCAATGTTAGACTGGACAAAGAAAATGTGACACATATACACCATGGAATACTATGCAGTCATAAAAATGAATGAGTTCATGTCCTTTACAGGGACATGAATGAAACTGGAAACCATCATTCTCAACAAACTAACACAGGAACAGAAAACCAAACACCGCATGTTCTCACTTGTAAGTGAGAGTTGAACAATGAGAACACATGGGCACAGGGAGGGAAACATCACACACCAAAGTCTGTCAGGGGGTGGGGGGCAAGGGGAGGGATAGCTTTAGGAGTAATACCTAATGAATATGATGGGTTGATGTGTGCAGCAAACCACTGTGGTGCATGTATACCTATGTCATAAACCTGCATGGTCTACACATGTATTTCCCAGAACTTAAGGTATAAAAAAAGGATTTTACTTCTTTCTTTCCAAAAAAGAAAAAAAGAATGCTAATATCCAACATCCACTGTATATGTGTGGTGTTTATTTACATGTATTGACTTTTGGTGTTATTTACTTACTTAAGTTGACTTTCTGTGTAGCTTAATAATTAATGTAGTTATACATAAAATATACACATTTTTAAGAAAAATTTTCAAAAGTCAATAACCTCTATCTTTTATGATTCTTAGACTCCTTTATTTATAGGTTGTCTTTTGCACTTTCTTATTTTCCCCCTTACATCAGAGAAACTCTGGCCTAATATAAAGTGCTTGATCCTTGCAAGTTACCAGCTTGCCCTTTAGTTGGCTGTCTCCTTTATGCAGCAATATAAAGAGAATACAACCACAGTGAGCTAATTTTTACCTAATTTCCTTCTCCTGGGGAACAAGACAAGGGAATGTATTTTGACCTCAATAAAACAAAATGGATTTGTATTAATGGCATACTAGAGAAAATCCATTAAAGTCATTTCAGATGATAAAAAAATTGTTGAGATTTTTCAGACCATAATAAGGTTTTTAATAGAAATAACTTTAATTTTCTTATCATTGAAATAAAATTAGAGTGCAATTCTTTTCTCATTTCTCTGGTTGGAAAAAAGTGAGTTAACTGATCTACCGAGCTGAATACACACAAATACAAGTGAAGCTTTTGAAGATGCTAGGGCAATTTATCCAAGACACATATTCATCTGAGGCCATTCTGTATTAGTACTTTTTGAAACTAAGGAAGCAGTATATTGGAGAAGGAAGAGTCATACTTTAGGACTAAGGTTTCTTAGAGGTCCCAGATAAAAATAAGCAAACAAACATGTAAATATTTGTCATATTTTGTAAGATGAGGGGATAAGATCATTAGAAAGAAATACTTTGTGGTTGTTGCAACTGGGGGACAGTTTAATGGATTTTTCCATTCAATGGGAGATAAAGTTCATATTTAGCTCCCTTTCTGCTGCCTAAGAGAATGTTTGAAGCACCCTCTACTTACTACAGGGCAGGAAAGCACATGAGGCCGACTCACAGCAGAGGATGTCAGACTTAGAGAAAAGCCGTTCCTAGTTAATAACTAATTCATGGCAGACATTTTACAAAGCACATTGGTTAGAGAAAATATTCTTAGGAATTAAAAACAAATACATTAATTATAAGTTGAATCAACTTTCAGCAAGTCCACAAATAGAGATTGAAAATAATATCTTTGATGCAAAGAAATAACATCTCAGAACAGAGGAATGTGGGGCCAAGAGATATGGACACTATGGCCGAAACTGGCTAGCTGTTTCAATTTTTTTTTTCTTTTCTTTCTTTCTTTCTTTTTTTTTTTTTTTTTTTGGTATTTTGCTTTTCTAAACTTCCTAACCCCCCTTGCATGTGACTGAAATCTGGCCAATAGAATGTGGGAAAAGAGACACAGGCCACTTTCAGGCCTTGGCCCATACCTATCTCAAGAGAGTCTTTAGGGTGTACAAACAGGATATTTATTGGTCCTGAGCACAAAGGCGAGTCAGAGGAAAATATGTTTTCATACACAGGTTTAGAAATATTTTCCTTCAAGTTCAAATGTTGAAGCAACCTTTGTGCTACAGGCGTTTTTGAATGTGAGACTGAGCCTTTGTTGCTTGAAAGGAAGAATGAGTCATTTTAAACAAATGACCTAGCAAAACACCAGGGATCTTGATATAGAATCATCAGATCAACTTGTACATGACTACTTTGCTCTCCAACAAAATTGCGTAATTTTTCTTCTTTAAAGCCAATATTAATTAGATTTCCCTTTGACTTCTATTAGTGTTCTCCTCCAATGTCTTTACTGGAAAGAAACATTTCTCTATATCTTGTAATTTTCCTTGCACAGGATTTTCCACGCTGAAGTTTGTTCTTTATGTAGGTTAAAGAACATAAAAACTTTAAAACTTTTAGTTTCTTGAATAAATATATGTATTGAAGACTATGTGACAGAAGATGTGCTAATGACCACAAAAAAAGTTATGGGTTTTGCCTTATGGAATGGGGAAGATGATATTCATCAAAGAATCACACAAATATAGTAAAATTACTACTTTGATCAGTATAGTTAAGGAGAAACAAATGACAAGATGAGACCTGGTAAGACCTGCTGTATTAGTCTGTTCTCATGTGGCTAATAAAGACATACCTGAGACTGGGTAATTTATAAAGGAAGGAGGTTTAATAGACTCACAGTTCCATATGGCTGGGGAGGCCTCACAATCATGGCGGAGGATGAAGGAAGAGCAAAGTCACATCTTACATAGTGGCAGGTCAGAGAGCTTGTACAGGGGAACTCCCATTTATAACACCATCAGATCTCGTGGTGCTTATTCACTACCAGGGGAACAGTAGGGGGAAAACAGCTTTCATGATTTAATTATCTCCACCTGGCCCTGCCCTTGACACATGGGGATTATTACAACTGAAGGTAAGATGTGGGTGGGGACACAGCCAAACCATATCACCTGGTAAGAGGTTTCCTGAGGAACATGATCATGGAGCTGGAATTTAATGGAAGAGTATCCTTAACCAATTAAAGAGTAGTGTACCACTCAGGGTAAGAAGTGGAGATAGATTTTCAGCATATTAGAAATACCTATGGTAGGTGGAAGCAAGACTGTGGGAGAAATCAGAGGAAGGCAGGTATGGGGTATGGTGGATCACAGAGAATTGGGGAGGGAAGAGCAAGATGTCCTGGAAGGGAAGGAGATTGTGAGAGCAAGTGGTACCAAGGTGTAGAGGCACAGGTCTGCTTTTTCCCTCAGTAATAATGAAAAGCCATTGACATAATTAAGAAGGGATTTGAAGTTGGAAGGTCTATTTAGAATGATATAATTTGTCTTTGTCTTTTTTTTTTTTTTTAGTTCAAGTTAATATTTATCAGAAAATTAATTATGGTATTTCCTGTCATTACATACTATTAAACATATGAAAACATCCAAATAGGAGCTGTGCAAGACATCAAAAATAGGGTCAATTTTACTCTCCACAGGAACAAGAGTATTCTCTTTTCAGAAACAATAGGATTCTGAATTGAAGAATGAACGCACAATTTGCACATAATGAAACCTTCTCCCAAACAGATAAATTAGCCTATTCTAAAGGTATTAATTGCTTACGTGAAGGACCTTTGAGGTCTTTTTATTATTATTTTGCATAAGATCATTCAGCTTGATGAGAGAGTGAGTGTTGTATCTAAAAAACACTTTGAAGATGGTAATATTATATTCCCAGTGGATTGCAAGCTGCAGTTTCCATTAAATTATGTAAAATGACATATCAGAGAAGCCTACTGTTCAGAGTGATCTATACCCACGATTAAATTTTTAAAATCTATACATGTGCAGTAGAGAAAAGGGATTGAATCATGAATTGTTGATATTTCACACACAAGAAAATGCACTTTTAATTTATCAGTTGCCTAAATGTCTGGAATGAAAATGTAAGCAGGGATTGGAATCTCATGATGCATGATTTCTACTTAGGAAGAGAAAGTAGAGGGCTTCATTTCTTTGAGAGTTTCAGCCTTAGCAAAGGATCTTTGGTTGATATCAGGGACAATGACCTGGCAAAATGAATATCTTCAAATCTAATGCTTAAAACCATATGAAGCAGGTGGCAATGCTTGGGAACACCACAGCAATAAGACTAACAAAGAACTAAAGAGAAGAGCCTGATGCTGTTAGGGACCATCTGGAATTATGTGCATAAACAAGAGGCGATCTTCTTTTACTTATTTTGTGAGCATTCGTTTATGTGTGTGGTGCATAGTTTGTTTTTTTCTCTTCTTATTCCCTAAACTAATTTATATGTCTACATTCTGTTTTTCCTCAAGTGCTGTTACCATATATGCAAATAAGGTGCTTATATTTTTCATCTAAATGATTTTTCAGAACTTCTATCCATTACCCCACAAAGAGTGAAAATCTGATTTTCAGGCCTGTGCTATTTGAGAAGGGGAATGTGTTCAAAGTCACCTTTGGATTAGCTTTTAGTTTCTTGACAGACTTTATCCCAAGGGACCTTTTACTCAGTCACAGTAGGTTCTCTCCTGCATTCAAGGACTCAGAACTCTCTCTTTGGTAATATAAGGTGTTGTCAGAGAAAATTTCTATTCTTTTCTTTTAAAGGTTTGTATTGTGCATAGACCTATGGAATCAGCCTCTCTGAATTGAACAAAATCTTAGAGGTTATCTTGTCCAGTCTCCTGGTTTTAAAAATGAGGAAAATAAGGTTTTAGTATACACTACCTAATGAAAAGACCTCTGATCTTGAAGCCAAAAGACTTGGCTTGGATCCACCCACCATTCATTCATTCATTCATTCACCATCCGCTGTCTGCCTGGGTTTTACTCTGCAGGATGCTTGGCAGTGAGGGCATTAAAGCAAGACAGTAATAGTCTCTCTTTTCTAGAAGCCAAAAACTAAGGGATGAGAAAGACACACTAATCTGGGTGATCCTAGACAGATAAGGGAAACAGAGAGATTCTGTTTCTTTGTCTTTTAATTGGCAGTAACAGTAATAGTAACAATAACAATCTCCTGGGGTCAAACTGAGGAGGTGGGAGAAAAAAATGAGGTTGACAGAAAGCTCCTGTTGGGTATCCCAGATAGGTAACTAAGAAGCATGTGCTTAACAGTCTTTTTTTCTTTCTTTTTTTTTCCCCCGCAAAACAAGGGGTGGAGCTGAAAAATATACCTGGGAAAGGTCTCTAGGGAAAAGCTGGTGGTCTTTCACCCTCCCCTTCCAGAGTGAATAGAGAAGAGATTGCCACTGTGTTGTGAATCTCTCCCGTTTTTTGTCTCTTGCCAATGGTTAGAGTTGGGGTTACTTCGGTGCTTTGGAAGTTTCTGTAGGAGGAAGACCATTGGCTTTGCTGAAGAGGGAATGGAGCTGGATTTGAATTCTGGTTGCACTTATCAGCTGTTTGACTTTGGCGATATCTAGTATTTCCTGAAATCTGTTTGCTGTCAGTAGAATGGGGGTATTGGAGCATCTGCATGCTTTGGCTAGAAGAGAGAGAGATATGAATTATTTCTCTTAGCCCTGCCAGTAACTCTCTTTTGTTTAGTTGGGGTTGATTTGAGAGAAGGCCTAAAATGTCATCTAATACTTCTTAAAGTTCCACCAGCTATGGAGTATAAAATGACACAAACATTGGGAAATTATTCTCTTATGAAATAAATACACACTCCCTTATGACCCAGATTGACCCCCCAAAATAAAAGTATGTTCACACAGAAACTTCACATGAATGTTCAGAGGAGCTTTATTCACAATATCCTTAAACTGGAAACAACCCAAATTCACCTGCCTATCAACAGGATAGAATGGATAAACAAATGGTATATCCATACAATGGTATACTATTAGACAATAAAAAGTAAAATACTGACTGCATTTGCAACAACGTGGATGAATCTCAGAAATATGGTATTAAGTAAGAAAAATGGACAAAAAAAAGCACTGTATGATGCCATCTATATGAACTTCCAGAACAGGAAAAACTGATTTCTGCTGATGGAAATTGGAACAGTGGTTGTTTCTGGGAAGTTTAGAATTGACTGGAAGAGGGCATGAGGGAGCTTTTTGGGGTGGTTGTATGAATGGATATCACATCATCAAATTTCATACTTAAGATTTGTGCATTTTCTTACATGTCAAGTTCACTTCAATAAAAATATGTCCACCAATGAAAGACCCAGCTTGGCAAGTTAAAGCTTCTGGAAGAATAAGCAGGAAGCACAGAAATCATTCTCGTCTTTTGCATGGATTAGCTTAACCAATTGCTGTCTTGACAAAGAGAAATCTGTTTACAGCAACCTGAGAGTTGGAGAATCATGCTGAAACTTTAAAAACAAATATTTTCAATATATACATATATGGATCTAGAGATCAGCCTAAGACATATTTGGAGTAGTGGGTCTCATCTGAGAAGTGTGTGTGTTCACCAGGAGAACGAGCTTCTCGTATTGCCAACTGCAGGGAGCATCATTGACTAAGGACCCCAAATGCTGGACTCTGAAATTCATCATCCAGTTTGTGCTGAGGCCATGTTTCCCACAGCATGCTCCTGCCTTTGACTGGGCACAGCTGGGTTACTGAGGCAGGCCTGTCCAATCAGAGATGAGGGCTTCCTTTGGGAGGCAACTTTGGCTTGAGGACTCCTCCCCTTCCACTATCTCTATCCCCACCGCCTCACCAAACGTTCTTAGAATGTACTACACACTAAGAAACATCCTTTCAATCTTCCTCTCTCTCTCCTTCACTTGTGGTCACACCTGTATCAAGATCTGACTGTCCTCCCAGCTTCTGCCCCTTTTCTCTTGCAGGTAGATCCCTAGTGCATGTGTTACACATATCATTCTGTTTCGGTATTTGCTTCTCGAAGGATCTGACTGAAAACATGTGTGTGCAATGTGCGTGGGTGGAGGGAGGGAATCAGAATCAGGCCACATTTTCTAACCACACCCAACCCTCTTGTCCATCTCTGCTGGACACTCATGGGTGTGCAGCAGCCGTAGCATTCAGGCACCTTGGCAAGATTACAAAACATTTACTAGGCCTTCTCATGCTCCTTTTTATAATAAATCTGTAGCAAAAAGCACAAAGCAGCTGTAGCCCAGGAACAGTTCTAATATTCGTAATATTAATACTTATGATACTATTACATATCATGATACTATTAGAACTAAACCTTCACTGCTTTGAATCTTGCCTAATTTTTTTCAGGCCCTGTGTTAGTTCCTAAAGTTATAATGTGCAGCTTTATTATGATCTAGTATAAATCTGAATCTGACCTATGAATATCTTTAGTTTTTTCTTTAATGGATAAGATCATTAAAAACCTTTCCCTTAAAAATTAAAGTAATGGTAAGAGTTAAGTGATCTCTCAAAATATATCATAGAGAATGCTGGGACTGTTTTATCTTTGAAGGAACAGATTTGTCGTTTGGAATCTGATTTTAAGAAGATATATTGTTTTGCTCTGAGAATAAAATTAAAAAGGCATTTACAAAGTTTGATTGAGCTGACTATGAAACACAGGACATTAAGAGCAAGATTTGCTGAATATTATTCATTAGCAATATATTTTTAAAAACAGGTTTATTTTACCAAGTAGTGAGGTGTTGCCTACTGGGTCTGAAAAATGGTAAAATCTACTCAGAAGATTTGGCATAGGTTAGGGTTAATCTTGCCAGAGACCATGGTCTAATACAAAAATGTGAGAACTCTATGATTAAGTAAGAATGATTTGTGCTTTGGTGAAAAGGGTTTTCTTTAAAAGGAGACTTCAGTATACATAAAATATTTCCGAAAAGATCCACTTAAAGTTATTAACACAGATCACTTCCCAGGACTGGGACAGAGACTTGGGCTTCGTAGGAAACTTATCGTTTGCATCCTATGCCCCTACATGCTGTTTAAATAAACTTTAAACCATGTGACTATGTTACCTTTTAATAAATAAAAAATGTTCAGATAAAATCTAGGACATGTGACAAAAGATATAATAAGGATATAATTTGGAGAATACAGCTTACAGTTGTAAATGAATATAAGAAAAATAAGCAAATGACTGGCCATCTTGATGTGAGCCTTTGGAAGGCAGAGTATGACTACTGCAAGAGAAATCAAGAAGGAGATTGTTCAGTTATGATATATTTAAAAAGGCTTTTTATACACATCATGGTTGTAATTCTATAACTGAGTCATTTGGTGTCTGCTGGTGATTCATAACTTACTGGATATTCTGGTTAAAATGTCAACATCGCTTAGAATGAAAATGCAGAGGTATCAAAAAAATCAAATGTAATATTTTGGGGGAAATCAGCAGACCATTACTCTGTGACCAAGCTCTGTTAAGTGAGCATTATCTCATGGTGTTTTTGCAGAATCAGTCTCAGTATATGAGAGGGTGATTAATATTGTGCACTATGAAAGCTAATGCTCTATATTTCTGTTCATGACTCTATAACCACAGACTCTTTTTTAAATTAACATGCAACACATACAGGGAGGAATTTTAAAGGACACTTACACCATTGAGAAGCAACTTTATTATATGGCTTTATGGAGCTTTATGTTTGTTTTCTTTCACCAGGTTCCAGAAAATCTTGTTGATATTAGAAGCCTACAGCTGAGTTTTAAAAAAATCAACACAAGGATTTGAAAATCCAGCTATGTTCTCTTTTGCTTTACAATTTCCCACCAGAACTCACTGTAAATTTTATGGTTCATACAGCAGGGGGCAAGTCAGGTGGTTCTTTTCACCATTTCTGTGACAGACCCAATGGAGGAAGGTCCTGGACATAGACTCAAAGGTTATTTTAGTAATCTGTAACTCACTGACTTTAGCAATTTTGCCCTTAATCTCTGTGTCTCATACTCTTACTTGTGTCTTCCTATTTTCTAGAACATTTATGAACTTAATGAGATGACAGATTATCCAGAAAGTGTTTTGACTTCTTAAGAAAAACAGTATGATCTATGTAGTGAGTTGAATAGTGGCTCCCCAAAAAACACCTCTAACTGGACTATCACCTAGAAACTGTGATGAGACTTTCTTTGCAAGATGAGATCATGCTGAATTCTTTGGTGGGCCCTGTACTCAATGACAAGTATCCTTATAAGAGACAGAAGAGGCAGGGACACAGAAGAGAAGGCCATGTAAAAATGGAGGCAGAGATTAGAGTTATACAGCTGCAAGCCAAAGAACCCCGGGAGTCACCGGAAGCTGGGAGAGGCAAGGAAGGATTCTCCTCTAGGGCTTTTGGAGGGAACGTGGCCCTGCTGACACCTTGATTTCACTCTGTCCTCCAAAACTGTGAAGAAAAAAATCTCTGTTTTAAGCCACCAAGTTTGTGGTAATTTGTTACAGCAACCACAGAAAACTAATACTCTTTGATTTGAAGTACTCATTGTTATCTGACCTTAAATCATATGATTAAGCACAGGAAAAAAGTTATATAGGTACTAGTAGATATAGTATATAAAGGTGGGGTGAGCCGGGAGCGGTGGCTTACGCCTATAATCCCACCACTTTGGGAGGCTGAGGTGGGAGGAATGCTTGAGACCAAGAGTTCATGACCAGTCTGGGTAACATGGCAAAACCCTGTCTCCATGAAAAATACAAAAATCGGCTGGGCATGATGACATGCACCTGTAGTCCCAGCTACTCAGGAGGCTGAGGTGGGAGGATCACTTGAACCCAGGAAGTTGAGGCTGCAGTGAGCCATCATTGCACCACTGCACTCTAGTCTGGGTAACGGGAATGAGACCCTGTCTCAAAAAAAAAAAAAAAAGTGCTCTGATTTATGACAGATTCAGCAATTTTGTCCCCCAAGAGACATTTGGCAATATCTAGAGGCGTTTTTGTTGTCACAATGTAGGGGGATGTGCTACTGGCATTTGGTGGCTAAAGCCAGGGATGCTCTAAACATCCTACAATGCATAGGGAAGTTCCCCTAAAACAAAGAATTATCCAGTCTATAATGTCAATAGTGCCGAGGCTGAGAAATCCTTGTGCACGAGAAAGCCTATAGCACTGTGCAATTAAAACCTTAGCTCTGCCATGAATTTGTGAGCAAGACAATTTGTCCTGGGAAGTAAACCTTTGAAGCTTTAGTTTTCTCATCTGTAAAACACGTTGATACCTGCCAGGCCTTTTTAAAGTTTCAAAAAGATAATGTCAGTCAAGGAATTTTATACTTTAAGAATTCTTTAATAGTAACAATGATGCTTTCCTTATGACTATTCCTATACGTCTTTAATGCAAACAAAAGCAAGTCTTTGATTTTTAATTAACATCGTAGGAAGTCCACAATAGCGAAGTTCACGCAGCCACAGGGGAACCACTTTCATACTTTTATGGTTATTATCTCCAAGAGAATAGTTCTCAAAAATTTCAAATTATTGTTTAGTGATGTTTTTCAGTGGCAAGGATACTCTGGAGGTACTCATAAAGTTTCTCTGGGGAGCTTATAGTTTATGTCAGATAAATAACAAAATCGAAGCAAAACGGAGAGTTGGAATTTTAAAGTAACATGCATGGTAAAAGCAGGGCTAGCACTATGTAGCTTTTACAGTGATTTTGGCATTTTTTTCCTAATGGTTATTATAACAACTCCATGAAGCTAGTTGACAAGTGCTGTCTTCATTTGACTTAGGGGCAAACTGAAGCTCAGAGCAGCAAATGTGCTTAGACAGCAAATGGCAGGGCTGTGATTAGAACTCAGATATTCTCCTTATTCCACTATGAAGCGTCTGCAAACACCAGCACATTGGAATAGGGTTTTAGTAGTTATCACTGGAGTATGTCAGGAAAAGTGAACATTTATTTGAAACTCAAAGGCAAAATTCTTTGATAGGCATGTCTAGGAAGAAAATTTTAGTTATAATACAGAACGTGAGAACTAAACTTGTTTCAGAAGTAGGCTGGGAAAAGTCCTGTGATGCTCAATTAAAGGCCTTCATCTAAGAATTTTTATTGAACACCTAAAGTATAGCAAGTGGTGTTCTAAATGCTGTAGCAAGGGCAGAGGGGAGAAGAAGTAAACATGATGTCTAATTCAGAAGGGTTGTATACTAAGAAAAAAACAAATCTTTTAAATCAATTTATGCCAAAAAAGTAATGGCATTGATTATTATATATTATTATATATTGATTATTGATCAGTGGCAAAGAAGGAATACTTTAAAGCAGGGATCCCCAACTCTCAGGCAGCAGATCGGTACTAGTTTGTGGCCTGTTAGGAACTGGGCTGCTCAGCAGGAGGTGAGCAGCAAGTGAGAGAGAGTGAAGCTTCATCTGTCTTTGCAGTCGCTCCCCCTCACTCACGTTACCACCTGAGCTCTGCCTCCTGTCGTCTCAGTGGTGGGATTAGATCCTCGCAGGAGCACGAATCCTGTTGTGAACTGTGCATGTGAGGGATCTAGTTTGCATGCCACTTATGAGAACCAAACTAATGCCTGATGATCTGAAGCAAAACAGTTTCACCCCAAAACAGCCCCTCTGCCACCACGCCCCACATGTCCATGGGAAAATAGTCTTCCATGAAACTGGTCCCTGGTGACAAAAAGGTTGGGGACTGCTGCATTAAAGAGACTATTTACCAAAAATAAGATTCATTCAATACTAGTCCATTGAGATAGTTCTTTAAAAAGTGAGGGGTTCTTTTTTGGTTAAACAAGTATGGAGAAGACTATGTATCCACTGATTCTAAAATGGTGTGTATGTGTGTGTGTGTGCGTGTGTAAGTAGCAGGTGTGACATAGCTGTACTTGCCTACATATCAATGAACATAGTTATTATTCTTGGAATAATGAAAACTTCTGGATGCTTCAGTCACTTTACAGACCATTTGTGTCTTTGCCTGATCTCTGGAAACTTCTTTGACATCTTCTAGTCAAGAAAGTGTCAATATCAAAACTTCCATAATAGATACAAGTAGCTTGAGATGATATTCTAGGGACCATAGTAAAACACTCTTAAATATTGTGTCAGCAGTGATCTTGATGATACCAAAAAATACTGTATAAAAAAATGACAGTGAATCTTACTTTGAAAAGTTATTCAGAGAGTCAGATTCTAAATGTAATATTTTGTTAACACTATAATAATACTATAATAAATTACCTTTTCCTTTTTATATATGCATGTGACTGATATACAATTAAACTCTACTTATAAGTTTGCAGGCACTGTCAGTATTTAAAAAATTATAAGTGACAAATAAAATATGTCATATTTGGCATTATTATTTCTTACTTAACAATACTCAAAATGATATATCTTAATAATATCATATGGCAATTTAAATTCAATGCATATATTTACCTCTTATAATACATGGAAGCATATATACCTCTACATATCAGCATATGGAAATGCTAATAATTATGATATTAGAGGCTCTAAGAAGTTTTACAGTAAAGAAGTAGATTAATTTTTATATACATTTTATGATAATCCTTCTGTAACATTTATGTCTTATATGACTTAATTTTATATTTCTATTATCAATTCATAATACAACTTTGATAAAGACATGCAATATAGGCTTACATTAGACCTATGTTAACTTCTAAAACTGTGTTTCTGAGATAAATATTTACTTCTTTAAATAAGGATGATTATTTTAATTATTTTCAAAGGCAGGTACTCTAACCAACCAACATTATTTGCGTCTGTAACTTACTATAGGTCAGTTCATAATAAATTAGGCATTTGAAAGAAATTCTTTGAAATTATTTTAATTAGATCACTGCTTGGCTGAAATAAACAATATATGTGTTAGAGTAGCAATAGCACTTAGGATGGTTAGTTTTATGTGTCAACTTGACTGGGTCATAGGGTACCCAGATATTTGGTCAAACATTATTCTTAGTGTGTTTATGAGGATGTTACTGATTTAGGTTAGCATTTGAGTTGATAGACTGAGTAAAGCAGATTGTAACCCCTAATGTGTGTGGCCCTCATCTAATCAGTTGAAGGCCTGAATCCAACAAAAAGGTGGAGGGAACTCCTCCTCCCTGGCTGCTTGAGATGGAACATTGGCCTTTTCCTGCCTTGACCTTGAACTGAAACATATTCTGCTTGGGGCTCCAGCCTGCCAGCTTTTAGACCATCAGCTCTCCAAGGTTTCCAGTTTGCTGACTGCAGCTCTTGGAACTGCTCAGCTTCCATAATCATGTGAGCCGTGCATATATAAATATACAACCTATGGTTCTCTGGAGAACTCTACACCCAAACTTGATAATTCTTTTCTTTTTTATTTTGGTGACAGGGGCTCGCTCTGTCACCCAGGCTGCAGTGCAGTGGTGTGTTCACAGCTGACTGCAGTCTCAACCTTCTGGGCTCTAGTGATCCTCCCACCTCAGCCTCCCAAATAACTGGGACTACAAGTGGGCACCACCATGCCTGGCTAATTTTTAAAATTATTGTTTGTAGAGATGGAGTCTCACTATGTTGCCCAGGCTGGTCTCAAACTCCTGGGCTCAAGTGATCCTCCTGCCTCAGCCTCCTAAAGTGCTGGGATTACAGGGCAACCTTGATCATTCTTTTTAGCCTCTCACTACTCAAAGCGTGACCCTGGACCAGCAGCATTGACCTCACCTGAGAGCTATTAGAAATGCAGAATCTTGGGCCCCACCCAAGACCTACTGAATCAGAATCTGCATTTTGACAAGATCCCCAGGTGACTTGTATGCACATTACATTTGAGAAGTACTTCTTTAGACTATTTTGAAGTCTTTGCCTATAATTTGTGTTACTAGAGTACAAAAGAACCTTATAATTATTTGACATTAATACTTCAAGGGAGGCACAATAGGGAGATTGTAACAAAGGTTTTTTTTTTTTAGAATTTTGCATAACATTTGATGAATAATTTTGGAATGACAAGAGGAAAAAATTACCTTTGAAATTTATATTCCTGGAAAATTTTAAGGTTTATCAATTTCCAAATAATAATATACTACAATTGACATCTGGTTATTCTATAGCAATAACAAACAGCTTTCTATAATTCACATTACAAATAAACCTTGTAGGTACCACTGTGAACATCTTCAAACATTTTAACTTTTATCAAGAGTGGATTGCACAACTGGTCTGTGATACACTGGGGCTAATAGTAACCACTATTTAACAGTAATACCTTGAATTTTCTCATGCAAAGAATAACATTAATATAGCACTTTAGAATTTTCAAATAAAGTTCACATACATCAGTAGCCTACAAGATTCTTTCAATAAGCTTCTGAGATAGTTATAGGACATTTCTTCTGAAATACTTTTATAATTATTACTTTTCTTGTATATTTACCTTTTTAAGTGAGAAAAGTCAGTTTAAATTTAAATTTAATAAATATTTTTTGAGAGTGGCTCAATTTTATTATTTTCAATGGTTATTAGTACCACTCCTATGGCTCAAGCAAAACTAGATTTTGTTGTTGTTGACTGAGTTTTCCTCTTATTTATATTTTTTGTGGCAAAGAAATCAAGCACTGTTGCTTCTTCCCTTGGCAGCCCACTTGCCTCCTTTCTGAATGCAACAGGGAAATGGCCATGTGTGATTCATTGGACAGTATCTGCTTTTTGTTTCTGAGGAAGTAACTACTTAGTTATCATCACCCAAAAGTGTCTTGCTGTTGTGCAGAGATGAAGTTGCTATTGTATCTGTATGTCTAGAGTAGGATTTAATTGTGAGAGAAAATGATATCCTATCACACTGAAATTTTATCTTGCCCAATGCCCAAGGGACATTTAGGCATGGGAGGTTAGCCAAGAGACATCAAGAGAGCAGCTGATGCAGCCAAGACTGGATCTCAGTCCTGGAGAATTGGGCTGCTGGTACTTAGAGGAGTGAAGAGGACTAAAGGGTACTTGTCTTTTGGTTTAAATAAGACAATATTTTACTCTGAATACAGGAAGTAAACTTCCAGTTTAGAATATTGCATTATAATAACTTGGTATATTTGAAAGACAGTAATGTAAGAAATGAGAAAATTGCTTTCTGGCAATTATTCCACTTCATGGACACACTGATAGAATTTTTAGACAATGTGTTAGGAGGAAAGATAATTTGAGGGTATAGAAGTATCACTTCTATGAGATCAAACTTAAAATGGTTTTTACTATATTATGTGAACAACATCCAGTTGTTTTTTAAGATTTGAAATTCCCTGTTTGGGTTTTAAAAAAGTAATTCATAAATGTAAGATTGGGTGAACAATTAGGCTGATTAGTCAAAATACATATTTCTTTCTAAAACTAATTAACTGTTCACAAGAATATAATATAATGAAAAAGATTTTGTTTCTAAGAATTCAAAGCCATAAAAGTAAAGGGCAAAGACACAAGAAGAGGTGGTGTAGAAAAATGGACTCATTCCATGCATAATTAAACAAAATTAACTCTTTCTTGAAGATTCAATATTGCTAATTAATACCAAAACTTCAACTTTTCAACATTTGCCATTGCAATAACTTAGCTTCTATCATACTCCCTCTAATCTCTCTCTCAAGAGTTTTCTTTCTCCCTGTCTTCAAACAAGCAGTTTGCTCTATCTTGACACAAGAGAACAAAACAAAAAAAATTTCTGCTAGGCCTCACTATTCCAAGGCACCACTTTGAATTTATTGTTCATTCCTTTCCTGCCAAAATTCTCTTTCCAAAGTCACTGCCACACTCTTTGTTCTTAAAATATTTAATGTAAGGAAAAGCACCTAGCATATAGTTGGTACTCAAATATTTGTACCTTTTTTCCTTTGTATAAATTCCAAGGGTTTATTTTCAGAGTCTTTGGTTCCTTTGATCTCTCCATAATAGTTAATAGTCTTTACTTCCAGTTGAATTTCCTGCTTCAGGTTTTCCATGTTTTCTCTCTGTTCAGATTTCTGGGTTACACTGACATTTGTCTCCATTTGTAAGACACATCACACTGTTCTCTCTTTGACCACACTTGCCTTGACTTCTTTGATGACTTATCTTTTTCTTCCCACTCTTTCCCCTTGATGAGCTCATCCACAAGTCTACAACTCATGCTCTAAGAGGCAAAAGGCTTCCAATTCTGTATTGTAACTTCTAATCTCCTTACCACACTCCATTTAAAGAAAAAAAAAGTCAAATTGTTTGTTAGATATTTCCCACTCGGATGTCCTACTGTTAGCACAATACCAATATTTTTCAAATTCGATTAATTATATTTGATGCTAAACCAGCAGCATTAACTCCCACTTCCTCTTGGCATCAGTATTATTCTCATCAGTTAAAGTCAAAACTCTTGTTTCGCACTTGATTTTTTTCCTTTTTTTATTTTTTGGTTTATTAAGAAACCTAATCGGTCTCTAGATTCAGTAAGGTTTTTCTTAGAAAATGTCTCTAGTTGCTATTCCATCCGTTTCATAATTTCTATAGTCAACACAAATACTGTAGTCTTTTCCCATATCTTTATGGATCACAATGATACGTGGCAAATAGGAGACACATTTCAATTTTATTAATCTGTGCATAGAAGAGTATCCCATTAGAGTTTACCTTTTTCAAAAAAAGTTTCTCTCAAGAGACATGCCAAAAACTTGCTTTGGAATCAAAAAAGGTATCCTCAACCTTCATCGTCCCCCAAAGATATAGGGGTTCTTTCATTGTAGGGTAAAACCACCTTTGGTTGACAGAGGCCTACATTCCTCAGAAGAGTAACAACCTTGTGTTTGGATAATTTAAAATGAAAAGCTCCCCAGCACCCTGGGGAGGGAAAGGGAAAGTGGTCTCTGAGTGGCTGACACTGAACCAATCCAGACCCCAAAGAACTGAGAGCCAAGAGCTACAGCACCGGAAACTCAAGTAAGGGGTACGCTTGCCCTTGTGTTAGCACTGAGGGAATGGGCTCCTGCTTCCATGCTGAACCACGATAGCCTGGAGCTGGGTTATCAGGTCATTATTTCAGAAATGGATTGGCATTGACTTTTGAGCTTATAGAATCCAACTTCCGTAGTTCCAACCACACAGTAACAAGAACCAGAGTGCACTAGAGTCCTGTGTTCACCATTATTGGGTGTGCAAATTGGGCCTCGTGGATGCTGAAGGTTTTAGTTGATGAAAGGAGGGTTCTCAAGAAGAAAATATGCGACTATCTACTAATAAAGATACTAGGGACTCAAGATATTACGGGGAAGGTGAATTTATTTATTTATTTATTTATTTATTTATTTATTTATTTTTATTATTATTTTGAGACCGAGTTTCACTCTGTTGCCCAGGCTGGAGTGCAGTGGCATGATCTCGGTTCACTGCAACCTCTACCTCCTGGGTTCAAGCAATTTTCGTGCCTCAGCCTCCTGAGTAGCTGGGACTACAAGCATGTGCCACCACACCCAGCAAATTTTTGTATTTTTAGTAGAGACGGGGTTTCACCATGTTGCTCAGGCTGGTCTTGAACTCATGACCTCAGATGATCCACCTGCCTTGGCCTCCCAAAGTGCTGAGATTACAGTCGTGAGGCACTACGCCTGGCCAAGGCATTTTATACTAATTTCATATGCAAGCATACTATAATTTATAGGATATCACAGGTTTACTCAGGATAATCTCAGTTTAAACCTGTTATCCTGGCATAATTTTGAATAGTTTTCTCTTTATCTTCAATGGTGTCCTAGTTTGGATAATGTATTATGTGGTCTCCCTTCCTATAAATTCAAAATTCTGGGGTATTGGGTTGAGGAGGGGTCTCTTACCTCCCGTATGAATTAATATTGGGACTTTGGTCCTCAGACACACACAAAAACTATGCATTTTTTGAAATACTTGACCAATCAGCTTTCCCACAAAGACCACAAGGCTGCCTAGTATGTCCATTTTTATACAAACCTGAGCAGAGGGTTGTAGGCTTCCTCTACCCCTTCACCTTCCCCTCAGTGGGTAGGATGTGCAACATGTGCTCTGCTGTGCATATTCCACAGAAACAAGAGGGACAGGATAATTCTTTAGTGAAGGAATAGAATTCATGCTCACTTGCAAGACAAAGCTCAGTGAATCTTAGACACTGATCAATTGGATTCGCTTCTCTTTTGAGTGCATGCAAGAATGTTGCTTTTAACTCTTTTTTTTTTTTTTTTTTTTTTTTTTTTTTAAATAGGAGAGAAAACTCTTACATGGACAGCTCCCAAAATGAATAGTGTGACTTCTTCAGGCTATGGTTTTCTAATTGGTGTCTTTGTTCCCCACATATCTCTTCTTTAGTACATTTTACACTTGATCACTGCAAAACACAAACATGAATTCAGATTGAACTTTCAAGGCCCATTACTATCTAGACTCTGATTCTGAATTTGACCTCATCTTTTTTTGTTCTTTCATGACCAGGCCAAGTATTAACTTCCTTCATTACAGAGCAATCTCAAATGTAATGGGCAATATGAATGATCCTGGGATCCACTGAAAATGAAGATTCTGATTCATGGGTCTAGGTCAGGTCCAAGATTCTGCATTTCTAATCAGCTTCAGGGTGATGCATGTATTGCTGCTCCTCTGGGTCACATTTTTAGTATCAACACTCTGTAAGTCTAGTTAAAAGTCTCAAGCTCAGTTTAAATCTTTTTTTTCAGGATGTCCAAATTAAGAGTTGCAAAATTGTTTTTGGTTGTTCTTAATGACAGACTACTCATTTTGAAGCATATATTCTCTAGGAGTCCTATTTAAGTGTTTCATTATCATATGCTGTCCTCCCATGTACACAGAAACTCTTTTAGTGCAGGCATTGTTTTCTGGAACTTTTGTAGTCTCCTGTAGTGGGGTTATACTGCCTTGCACATGGTAGGTCAACAGTAAATATTCTGATTATTCTTGAGAGATGACTTCTAACTGTTCTATTACATGAGACCCCAAGACACACTTAAGTGTACAGTCTGGCAACAAGCAAATATTTTAAGCAAATTATAAAATATATTGAAGTTAGAAAATCTGACCCATCTGAAGAAAATACTTATTTAAATTAGGAAGTTACAATGACAAAGCAAGAAGTAAAGGTCTTTGCATATTAAAGGTGTTATAAATCTCAACAGATTTCAAGAACTAGGTTAGGGGAGAATATATATTTTTGGTTTGATTATACTTACTCTGGAAAACACACAAATCACAAAATTATTGGTTATCATCCTGAAAATTATTTCTAAACTCATTTATGTAAAATTGATGTATTGGCCACAAGTATAATAAACTGTTATGGGTAGAGTATATCCTCACAGTGAGTTCCTATTAAAGAGTTTTGAAGCATTTCAAAAGATAGACGGTCTATGGAAATAACATTCTGTAAACACTCTTCAGAACTTTAAAACAGAGTTGGAAACCTCCCACAGACATCAGGATGTAACAGCCTGTAGAAAGGCTGGTGGAAATTTTAGGAAAATAAAGGAATAAAATGGTCATAAATCTTGACTAAAGACTTTGAATCTCAGTTTTCAAATGAATATATTGATTGAATCATCTCTTAAGATTCTCAGAGGAAGTCATATGTTCCTGAGTAAATTTTATGGATATAGATGTTTCAAAATATGTACTTTGCCAAGGGTTTGTACTTGCCTTCAGTGGAACAAATATATGTCTGCAATAACTTTAACCTTTTCCTCATGAAAATCTCATCACTTCTTTAGGATCTCATGGTCTAGGAAAGAAATTGAGGGGACCAAATATTTTCTTACCTCTACCTTATTTTCTATGGGATTTTTATTCAATTTTGCTTCATTTTCAAATGAATGAAATATTATTTGGGCATTCCCCACTTATATTCTTTTTGGTAGCATTGTTAAGAAAGAAATGGTTCTTGTATAGATGTTCTTAAGATGTGTCTTACTCTGTTTTGTGTTGTTATAACAGAATACCACAAACTGGGCCATTTATAAAAAATAGAAATTAAATTCTCACAATTTTGGAGACTGGGAAGTCTAATATCAAGGTGGCAATATCTGGCAAGGGTCCTCTGGCTGCATCATCTCAGGCAGAAGGCTGAGGGGCAAGAGAACACATGCATGAGAGAGGAAAGGGACCAAACTCATCCTTTTATCAGAAACCCATTCCGATGATAACTAACATACTCCCTCAATAATGGTATTAGTTCATTCATAAGGGCCGAGCCCTCTTGATCTAATCACCTCTTAAAGGTCCCACCTGCTCACGCTGTTGCACTGGGGATTAAATTTTCAACACATAAACATTGTGGGACACATTCAAATAATAGCATTCCATCCCTGGTCCCCAAAATTCATTTCCTTCTCACATGCAAAATACACTTATTCCCCTTCAACAGCTCCAAAACCTTAACTCATTCCAGCACTATCTCAAAAGCCCATAGTCCAGAGTCTCATCTGAGTCAGATATGTGTGAGACTAAATGCAAGATTCATCCTGAGGCAAATTTCTCTCCAGCTGTGAACCTGTGAAACTAACATTACATATGCTTCCAAAATACAATGGTGAAGCAGACACAGGATAGACATTTACATTCTAAAAGGGAAAAATAGGCACAAAGAAAGGGGTAACTGGTCCCAAGTATACCCAAAACCTAATGGGGAAAATACCATTGTCTCAAAGATGGATAACAGTCTCCTTTGACCCCATGTCCTGCATCCTGGCACACTAGGGCAGGGTTTGTACCCCAAGACCTCAGGCAGTCCTGCCCCTATGGCTTAGCTGGGCTCAGTTCAGGCAGCAACCCTCATGGGCTGGAGTTTCATGCATGCAGCTCTCCCAGTCTGGAGTTGCAGATTGGTAGCTCTACAGTTCTGGGGTCTCTGAAGTGGCCTTTCTCCCACAGCTCCACAAGGCCTTAACCTAGTGGGGGCTTTCTGTAGTGGCTTTACCTCTGTGGCAAGTTTCTGCCAAGACCATCAGCCTGTCTAATATATCCTTTGAAACCTAGGTGGAGGTCACTCTGGTGCCACAGCCTGCATAGTTGGCATGTCTGCAGAGTTAGCACCACGTGGACTGCCAAGGCTTATTGTTTGTGCCCTCTGGAGCTGCAGCTTGAGCCACACCTGGCCTGCTTGGACCACAGTTGGGATAGCCAAAGGGAGTTGTGCCAGAACTCAGGGAGCAGAGGCCCGAAGCAGCATAGGATAGCAGATGCTGAGGTCCCAAGACACCTCTCTGGAAACCTTGCCCTCCTAACTTGTCTCGAAGATCTCTGAAATGCCTTCAGGGTCATTCTCCCAGTGTCTTGATGAATAGAACCTAGGTTTCTTCTATTCATATTAATCTCTTTAACAAAAGGTGGCTTGGTCATGGTCTTAGCATTCCCTCCCAAACATTCTTTTTCATTGTTTACTTGGCCAGCCTGACAGTTTTCCAAATCTTTCTGTTCTGCTTCCATTTTAATTATAAATTCCATATTTCAATAGTTTCTTTCCTTGTTTTACTGTGCGTGGCTACAAGAAGACACGCAGCACGTAGAACACTCTGCTGTTTAGACATTTCTTTGGCCAAATATCCTAGTTCATTGCTCTTAAGCTCTGCCTTCTACAAAGTCCTAGGACACAGAAACAATTCTGCCAGATTCTTTACAACTATATTACAAGAATGGCCTTTCCTCCAGTTTCCAATATGTCATTCCTCATTTATTTCTAAGATCTCATCTGAAGGGCTTTTGCTCCCTATGTTTCTACTGGCATTCTAGTTATGACCACTTAATTAATCTCTAATAAATTTCAGAATTTCCCTACAGCTCTCCTATTCTGATCCCTCACCAGAATTGCCATTAACACTCCATTTCCAGCAACCTGGGCCTTTTTCTAGCCTGCTCCTCCAAATTCTTTCAGTGTGTACCCATTACCCAGTTCCACATATTCAAATATATATTATAGCAACAGCCTCACTTCTCAAGTACCAGTTTTCTGTCTTAGTTCATGTTGTGTTGCTATAACTAAATACCACAGACTGGGTAATTTATAAAAAACAGAAATTTATGTCAGTTATTGGAGGTTGAGAAGTCCACTATCAAGGTATCAGCATCACGTGAGGGCCTTCTTGCTGTATCATCTCATGGCAGAAGGCAGAAGTGCAAGGGAGCACAAATGTGAGAGAGAGAAAAGGATCTAAATTGATTCTCTTATCAAGAGCCCACTCCTGTAATAACTAACCCACTCCCACAATAATAGCTTTGTCTTTATGACTGAATCACCTCTTAAAGGTCTTGCTTTTCAACAATGTTGCATTAGAGATTAAGTTTCCAATAGAAGCACTTTGGGAGATATATTTAAACCATAGCAAGATATTAGTGCAATTTTCTTATAAAGGATATAATTATTTATCTTTACCAACCCTAGTAGCTGACATTGTAACTGGACACTGGGTACAATTAAGGGTGGGGACTTAAATAAGCTTTGATTCTTAGGTTGATTAATGATAATTAGTATTAACATAGGACAAACAGTTGTTTGACAGTAGTAGTAAGTACCTCCTTTTTAGGTAAGAGTCTTGATAAAGCTGATAATGAAACTGGCTTCGTTAGTGCTTACAACTTCAACAAGCTTATAAATTACCAGGAAAACTTCCTAGTCTGCAAAACATCAAGGAGACAGACATTAGCATTTCACATCTGCTCTTCTGTGACAGTTATTATAGGAGCTGAGATATGACTCTGCATTTCACATCACATGATTCTGTTTCCATCCATTCTTGCAGTATCTTGGATTGTGGATTGTGGCTTGAGTCAATGTTTATGCAGAAGAGTTATATAGTGAACAAAATGTCAGGGGGTCCAAAATGAAGTGCCACGATTTGTCACAAACAGAGTTGGGGTCCTAATTGAGCTAAATTATAGACTCTTTTTAATAAACAAAATAATTTTTGAGGGTAGAAAATCAAACTAAACCTCTGCACAGATATACTGTCTCTCATAGACACATATACATACTTTTGGTACTATTTAGGTGCCAATAAGGAAGCATTTAAATAATGGATTTTAATGAAACATACGCAGATCAGAAAGATGATAGCTCATTCTTATCAAACATGTAGAGTGAACCCTTACATGTACATTTTAATGTATTAGGAGCTCGGTGGTTTAAGTTTTTACTCAGTAACTCAGACTTAGCACATAGATTAAAATACCTTTATATATGTATGTGTGTATATAATTTGATATATATAACACACATATATATTACATAAAACATAATATGTTTTGAGTATTTGCGGATTATATTAATTGACAAGCAGCTTTGGGTTAGATGAGGTTATAGAGAAAAGCTGTCTTCATGCTATTTTTAACGAGTTTATAATGAGTTACTTTTAGCACTTAGTACCTATTTGCCCATTATCCACATTATTTGTAATATGTTGACTTTGCTCTGTTTGAACTTCCAACATCTACAGAAAGGGGGCATTCTATGAGTGGAGTAAACAAATCAATAAACTGCTCTGTGCCAGGTTTTAAGCTCCTAAAGGTACCTTGCCAAAAGCATTAATGGATGACTATAACCAATAGTTGGAAGCTAATGAAATCTCTCCCCAGCTGGCCCTTGCCAATCCCTTAGTATGAGAAAAAGGTACACTCTTGTTACTATGCTTGATGGAATGAAAAGTGAAATTCTACTCTCTATCCACCACTAGTTACTATAAGAGTTCAGGACTGTTCCTTCTCTCTTTTTATTCCGTATAACTTCCAGTTTAAAACTAGGAACATCAAATGCATGGAAATAAACAGGATTTTCTTCAGAGGAGAAATTTTATGAAGAACTGTTGATTTGAGCCACAAAATTCTCATGTTTATGAACTTTTCACATATTCAATTAGACTCCCTACAGGGCTGAATGAGGGGTGATACTAGCTTTCCATTTATAATGTTTTATACTTATTGAGCAGCTCTGTATTCACTGATAAGGACAATTCAACAGATAATTCCTCTTCCTATATATTGAGCTACTCAAGTAGAAGTTCCCCTACCTAATTCTGGATTCCTGAAAGAAAGTGGAACAACATTCTTTTCTTGGTGTGTCTACCCAGCAGGTCCCTCTTGAATTTTTATTTGTACTGTCTCTGTGTGGCAAGAAATGTTTCCCTTTTTCTAACTTTATCTTTTCTCTGTATCATCAAGCCTGTGAAAAAAATTATTCTCAGTTCCATTTTATTTTTATGCTAATTCTCCTATTTTTGCTGGTTTTTCCCAAAAGATAAGAAATCTGTGTAAGGGTTGACCAACCGCCAACTTTTTTTGTCCCTACAACTAGAAAATCAGGATTGTCCTAACATAAACAAGGCAGTTAGTTTGAGGAAATTGAATATACTCAGCTTGTTTTGATTCTATATTTATTGGTTATTTATGGGAGTATATGTCTGCCAGGGAATTCTAAATCATAAAGCTTAAGGCAGGTGCCAACCTCCTCTTATTTCATTCCCTCAGTTTGATGTCAGAGGTAGGGATTGTTGTAGAATTTCTAGACCATAGCATGGATTACTGTGATCAGCATCCATATAAATTTAGTATAAGAAAGGGCTTTTGATAGATTAAAAAAATCATGACAATAGGTAAAACTAAAAAAGATAATAATCTGGATATATTGTGGTTTCAAACACTAGATATATTGTGTCTGTTTGTATTGTGTGCACTCTGTATTTTGTAGAGGTTTGTAATTCTACTGTCATAGTTTACAATACAGAAAAGTATACAATCTGCTGCTGCTGGTGTTCATTCAATCGAGTACCTCTAAGGAGTCCACACAGCTGCTTATAGCTCTTAAACCTGTCCTTATTGAAGGTTCTTGGTGCTGCTGCTCTCTAGATCAACAATAAGCGTTGTCATGAAGCCTTTGGGAGAGAAAGAAATGTAATTCTGAGCACTGATGAGAACAGAAATGCACGAATCACAGCTGGCCAGTCTCATTTTCTTCTGGGTTACCAAGGCTATAAACAAGGGAGAGTGGGAATGGCCTGGAAATCAATTTGCAGAATATTTAAAAGGTCACTGTGGTCCAGGGCAGTGTACTGCATTACTTGGAATGTATGATGTGCACAAACGTGTATGCCGTATCTCTAATGACAACAATTGTGATACAAGAGAGGAACACGGTGCCAATCTCCTGCTAATGGTTTTAGAACAGACCGAAACATATTTTCAGGACCCTAATTTAAGCTCATCTTATACCATGTTTTTGGGTAACTTATTTTGTAGCAATTTTATTTATTCTTCTTTTAACTTTTATTTTGTAAAAATTTTAAACCTGTGGGAAAGTTACAAGTCTAGTACAATTCACCTACATTTACCTATATACACCTGTCACTAACATTTAGTTACATTTGTATCCTCTCTCCTCATATATATTTATAAATGTATACATGTTCACAGACATACATATGTAGACACACTCATTCTTTTTTAAAAATATTTTTAATTTAACCGGGTGTGGTAGCTCACGCCTGTAATTCCAGAACTTTAGGAGGTCAAGGCAGGCAGATCATATGAGGCTAGGAGTTCGAGACCAGCCTGGCCAACATGGCAAAACCCATCTCTACTAAAAATACAAAAATTAGCTGGGCGTGGTGGCACATGCCTGTAATCTTAGCTACTTGGGAGGCTGATGCACAAGAATTGCTTGAAACCAGGAGGCGGAGGTTGCAGTGAGCAGAGATCATGCCACTGCACTCTAGCTTGGCTAACAGAGCAAGACTCTGTCTCAGAAAAAATTGATAAACAAATAAATAAATAAATAAATAAATTCAAAACTTTTAAAAACCTTCTTGTAGAGATGGAATCTCATTATGTTGCCCAGGCAGCTCTCAAACTCCTGGCCTCAAGCAATCAGTCTTTTAAAGCACTGGCATTACAAGTGTGACCCACTGGACCTGGCCTCTTATATAAAATTTTTTTACCCATGTCAGTGTAAGTTTAGCTGAAACCTCCTAACAACAGGTATATTCTCTTATGTAACTTCATTGCTACTTTTTTTCAGTGGCATGATCTCGGCCCACTGCAACCTCTGCCTGCTGGGTTCAAGCAATTCTCCTGCCTCAGCCTCCCGAGCAGCTGGGACCACAGGCATGTGTCACCATGCCTGGCTAATTTTTTGTATTTTTAGTAGAGACAGGGTTTCACGAGGCTGGCCAGGCTGGTCTCGAACTCCTGACCTTGTGATCCGCCCACTTTGGCCTTCCAAAGTGCTGGAATTACATGTATGAGCCACCATGCCCGGGCCCTTTCAAAGACAGGTAGTAATCTAGTCTTAAGGTTTTTCTGATTGGAAAATTTACCTTTTCATTATTTTTTTTCCAAGGAGATCAACTCCATAATGAAACAGCCTCAGATGTTGGTCTATAATGGACACTTTCCAAGTAAAGGCCTCCTTGCCACTCACAGTAACCTCCTTTCCAAGTACTCTTACATGCCCTTTCTTTTAATCATCTTTCTTTACTTTTTGTTCTCCTTACATTTTCCCTTCACAATTGATATTTTTAAAGGCCACTTACTGCTGTTCTCTGTTCACCTAAACAACTTAATTACATTTCTGGGAGTTGCTTGGCATTTTTAAGTATACATGCCTGAAAAAAAGCAATCTAGGTGACATTTTGTAGTTTGGTGATGACTATTATTTCCTCCAGCCTTGGTAGGAGATTTCAAACTTTAAGATCTTTCTAGAGTTAGTAGTTCAGTAGCTGATGTAGTTATTAACATTGCGGTCATCTGAAAAAGCACAGGCAATACAAATACTGATAATTTACTCTTAGAAAGCCTTTTCTCTTGTCAGTAACTTAGCACCTGATGCTTTGGCTGGCAGCTCTGAACTCTTTAAGGATCTTCTCCCTGAAGCCCTCTTCTATTAAGTAGAGAAATTCCATTGATCCCAAGGAAGTCTCAGGGAAAATAAAATGCAATTTAGTAGTCTATTGCAGAACTTTTCAAAAGCAATTGCCAAGTATAGGCAGGGTCTCATACTATAAAAAGAGCTTATCCCTGAAAGATCCTCCCTCAAGGGTCCAAGTTAGTAGCCTGAAATCAATTCAAGCAGCTGAAAGGATGAAAGGAGATTTCATGGTCTAGGGTGTCTTCTTCTGAGTGCTCTGGTTGGGGTTTTCTTTGGCTGCTTGACTAGAGGCAAAGATTAGTGACACGATGCTGTCTTTCAGTCATCTAGGCTTCTATGCCTATGGAACGAAGCTGAGGCTGTGGAAATTAGGGGTCCTGCTAATGTCTAGGTTAGGATGGGCAGGACGTTCATAGTTACATTCACACCAAGTCATCAAGAAGAGCATTCGGCTTTTTAAGAATAACCAGGCTCTTCTTTCTTCTTAAAGCAGCACAGGAAGAAGAACGGCCTCTTTGGAAGGCAAATTGGGCTCATTTGTGTAGCCAGGAAAACCAAAGTTTTCATTAATCTTTTCTTAGGCCGTGGATCTGGTGGGTTGGTTTGAGAAAAAAGGCAAACATCTTTCTCTCCCACCCTGAGATTTTCCTGCAATCTAATGTAGTAAAGCAACTCTTCACAACCATATTCATAACCAAGGTGCCCTTAGCTTTTAGTTCTGAATGGTACTTTTCTTTTTTTCTGATCAAGTAAGTAGGAATAGCTAAAATAAATAAACAAATAAATAAAACTTAAAAAAATTAAAACTACAAGCGATTTTTCCATAATTTTTTTAGGGAAAAGGATTTTCTAAACATTCAAGAATTTTTTAAGTTGTTTTCTTGATGGAGCCACACCACATTGGTATGTTGGAATAGGTTCCTTTTGAAAACAAAGTAACTCTCAAGATTCTTAATATTTCATTGCAGGGGCCTGGCACATAACAGGACAGTGGTCCTCAAACTGGGATCTCTGGGCCTGCAGCAGCACCATCTGGAAACTTGTTAGAAATAATTGTTAAAACTTCCATAGTAGGAGCCTGACAGATGTTTGCTGAAGATAATGTGTGGTTCTCAATTGTAAAGGAGAATAATATCACTAATACCACGTGGCAAGGCAGTGACTCCTAAAGTTTCCCATGCATCAGAATCATCAAGAAGACTTTTGCTGAACTGTAGATTGCTGGACGCTACCCACAGTGTTTCTCATTCAGTAGATCTGCAGTGCATTTCTTTCTTTTATTTTTGAGACAGAATCTCAAGCTATTGTCCAGGCGTGATCTCAGCTCACTGTAACCTCCACCTCCTGGACTCAAGCAATCCTCCCTCCCAAGTAGTTGGGACTAAGGTGTGTGCCACCACGCCTAGCGAATTTTTTGTATTTTTAGTAGAGACAGGGTTTCGTCGTGTTACCCAGGCTGGTGTCCAGCTCCTGGGCTCAAGAGATCTGCCCGCCTTGGCCTCTTGCAGTGCTGGGATTACAGGCCTGAGCCACTGCAGGGCCTCTGGAGTGCATTTCTAACGGGTTCCCATTTCTAACGGGTTATCTTAATGTTACAGTTCTGGGGCCTCCACTTTGAGGACCATTGTTCGATAACAGTGATTTTTCAACCTTACCTCAAATTAGAATCACCTGGGGTTGATTTTAAATGTAGTGAGGACTTGGCCCTACCCCAGACCAAATAAATCAGATTCCCTGTAGGTGGGTGTAGGCACAAGAACCTTTAAAATTTGTTCAGATGATTCTAATCAGCAACCAGGTCTGAATTCCACTGATGTTCATCTCAAAAGACGTGGTCCTCAATCCTGGTTTCTCATTAGAACAACCAGGAAGGTTTTAAAAACTTTGTTGCCTAGATCTCAAATCCTAGAGATTCTGATATAGTTGGTTTGAGGTGCGACTTGGACATTGAGATTTTTGAGAACTCCCCGGGTGATTGTAATATGCAGCTAAAGTTAAGAACCCTTGCCCTAAATATACCTTCCAGCTATAAGAATTTCATGTTTTAGTGTAATCCTATGTAAAGGACACAACATTCAAAGAAAACAAACATTCCTATATTGATTTAATCTATAGACATTATATAGGTTCTAAGTTTATTTTGAGCTGATTTCATTAGCTATAAAAGTTGGTATATTTATAGCAAATTAGCTAAGTTTTGAATTAAAGTCTTATCCTAAATGACCACAAAATCCATTTGCTTTCCAACACAGTCATTTTTTTTTTTCACAATATTTTTTGTTTGGAAAGACATCTAAATGATTTCATCAATCATAGTTTAATTTAGTCACACATTTTCTTGCCAGTTAATGGTTATCTCTGTTATAGTAAGATGTACTAGAGCAGAAATACAGACAAGCAAAGGACTCTGGCCCCATCACCATAATGGATTACTACACTTGTCTGCTTTGGTTGACCTTTTTTTTTTTTTTTTTTTTTTTTACAAATTTACACAGCACTAAGGATATGGTACACGGGTAGAGCAAGACTGCACAGAAATGACAGAGGTCAGAGGATCCCCTCACATCAGCCGAGGAGACTACACTTCAGTGGACTACTGAGTCAGGGAAGCCACAGTAAAGCTTTAGAGGTTCCTACCCGAGGCTGCGAGACAGACCCCTTCTGGGAGAGGGGTGGTGAGAGCTCATGTAATATTAACCAAATAACAAAATACTCATGAATATTTACAGTACATATGAAACTTATTTATACCTGTGCAAAACTGCCTTTGTGCTGCTTATAGTAAAACAAACAAATCATCCCTCCTTCCGTTCTGCAACAGCCACCAAACAGCTCTGTGATGTTGAGCAAGCTACTTCACTTTTCCAAGCCTTAGATTTCTCATATGTAATATAATAGTTGTCTTACAAGGGTGTTTTGAGGAATAGACGAGGTAACATGCAAAGCATTTAACCCAGTACCTGATACAAACAGTACAAGGAGTTTCAAAAATATTAATTCTCCTTTCTATCTCTGTCCTTTCTAACACTATCATGAACTTTGTCTTTGATCATCATCACAATCATCACCAACCAAAAACGTTGTTTCTCTTTTCCCTCTCTCATTCTCTTTCTCTCCCCTACCTACCTCAACATTTATTGAGCTGCTACAAAGTCTCAGCCAACGTGCTAGACCCTTGGGAATACAGGGATAAATAAGTTGCCATCCTTTTCCCTAGTACATACAGTCTAGTGAGGAAGTAGACAAATAAATGTACAATTATTATACCTAATGTGTGAATAGTGGGTAGGCAGCACAGAGAAGTGGCATCTAAACTTTGTTGTAGGACCTGGGAGTGTTTGGGGAGGCATTCCAAAGGAGTTTAGTTTCAGGGATTGAGCAAGTGTTACCCAGATGTGGTGGTGCAGGATGTGGAGAAGAGTTGGGTTGGGAGTGTGAGAGAATTCCTGGTGGAGAATAGTGTATGTACAGATGGGGTGAGAACAGCATATGTACAGGTGGAGGTGAGCTGGTGCTGTATGAGAAAGCATGGAATAGGTTATTAAGTTTGACCTGCTTGGGAACTATGGGGCAGGTGTGAGGGATGAAGCAGGAGTAGGTAGGGGCTAGATCACAAAAGATCTATGCCAGTGTTTCTCACGGTGTGATTGCCTGCGCAGTAGCATGATATCACTTTGAATCTTGTTAGAAACACAAATTCTTATGTATCACCCTGGACTAGACCACCTGAATAAGAAAAGTTGGGCATGAGGCCTACAAATTTTTAACGAAGTCATACGGGTGATTGCAATGCATGCTAAAGTTTGAGAAACACTCTTTGCTATGGTTTGAATATTTGTGTCCTTCCAAAATTCATGTAGAAACAATCTCCAATACAATAGTATTAAGAGGAGGAACCCTTGGGAGCCGATCAGATCATGAAGTCTCCTTTCTTATAAACGGGATTAACAGCCTTACCAAAGAGGCTTCACACAGCATTTGATCCTTTCGCCCTTTGTCCATGTGAGGACACAGTGTTGGAAACAGGGACTGGGTTCTCACCGGAAACAGAACCCGCCAGCATCTTAGTCTTGGACTTCTCAGCCTCTAGAATTGTGAGAAATAAGTTCTTGTTGTTTATAAGTTAACCAGTCTCAGGTATTGTGTAATGGCAGCACAAAGGGGCTAAGAAACTGTTCTATGCCATAACAAGAAATGTGGTCATTTTCCTGAAGGAAATGGGGATGTATAGAAAGATTTTAGATAAGACTCATAATATTTATTTGGAAGGCTTACTCTGCAAGCAAGGTGGAAGAGCAATGTGAAGGAAGCGTGGTGGAGATGAGAGGACTGGAGGTTAAGTTGGTAGAGAGATACAGGAAAGAAGCTTAAGACATCTGAGTTAGAATGTCGCATCCTTCCTATGTGTAGGGCTCATAAAAATGTGTAGTCTAAGATAGAACACAGAATACTCTATGAATCCTGCCCACAAGGTGTTGGTAATCTAGATTCACTTTTTTTCTGATAATGCCATCCATATCTATGGAGCCTCTACTATGATATGCCAGAGTAACTCTGGAATCAGTTTGGTTGATCTAGACAAGACCATAAGGAGAGTCCCCTTACTGCCTCTCCTCCAGGGGGAGGGATTCGAGTTGAACTAGTACCTCAGAGACTGTTTAGTAATATGATGCATGAAAGGTGATGGTTAGGACAGAAAAATAAATGGATTGCATCATAATTTCTCAGGTTCTCCAAATATGTGGTGGTCTCAAACCATGTGAATTGGTCAGCACATCCTGTTTGGGTTGCGTGTCAGCAGTTGAGACCTGAGCCTTATTTGTAACAGTGAAACAGTGAGAGACCTGCCCACTGAAAGCTGTTTTTCGGCTAGGAATAGAAAAGAGCCAGGCTAGACTCTTCTTTCTGCTAGATCTTGCTTCTTCTCAGCAACAGAAGTAGACCTGCCTTCCTAGCTGTAGAGAAAAGGTGCCGGTAGGCGGGCAGGTGAGCCTGTGGATAACCCTTGAGTAAAGGTTAGAATAGACCTTCAAGTCTATCCTCCAGCATTCGGAGTGGGGGTAGAGAAAAGGAGGCGCTTCTCTGGCTGAGAGAGGAAGAGAAAAAAAAAATCCCAGATATTTGACAGCTATATCTTCCCATCACTACCTTCCTCTAAACCCATGCCTCTCTGCTTAGTGAGACATAAAATGAAGAGTGACCCCCACCCCCAGTCCATCCCCCATTTGTAGATGTGCTTTCAATGAAAAGAAGTCGGTGCACAAGGACGGAAACTAGAGCAGCTGAAAATAGGTGCAAGACTTGTTGAGCATACAAATCGCTTCCCCCTTAGTCTCCAAGGGAGGAAAAAAAATCCCTCTTACTCTCTCCTTGCAGACTGTGTTCTGCATTCGGGAGAGGAAGCTGAGCCTGGTCCTCAGGCGCTCCTCCCGCCGTCCCCGCAGGAAACTTTTCTCGCAGGGCCCGCTCCGCCCATCCCGCGCGGTTCCGAGACGGTGGGCCTCCTGTGGGCTCCTCTCCTGGGCAAGGGCCCAGACCCCGCGACGCGCCTGTCTCTTTAAATTCCAGCTGCGCGACTGGGAAACAGCGCCACTCGCCGCCCAGGCCGGCTGGAGGCTGCGAGCGAGCTCGCGCTTTCGCTCCCGGCTGCGCGCCGCGGAGAGCTCGGCTCTGCCCGCGGGCTGCTTGGTGGCGGCGGCGCGGGGCGGGGAGGCGCGGCCCGGCCGAGGAGGGAAGAAAGAGCTAGCCGGGCCGGGAGAGGCGCCGCGCCCGGTCCCGCGCCCGCTCTCAGCGGCCCGAGCAGTTTCTTTCTGTGTGACAAGGATGTGCCTCGGTTGGTTTTTCTTTTTTTTCTCCATCTCCTTAAGACGATTTCCATAGTAACCTGATCAAGTGGCTCAATATCGCAAACCTGAGGATTTCCGCGGCCCGCCGGCAAGACCTCGGCCAGGTAACGCTGCGATCTCCTCCTCTTCTATTGCAAACCGCTGCGCTCCTTGCAAAGTTCCTTTTGTGGAAAATCGCCCAACCCAACGGAGCCCGGGGTATTTGCAACAGCGTGTTCGTTTCCAGGTGCCTGTCACGGGTCTCCTCCCTGCTGCTTCTCCAGGACCCATGATCAGATTATTTGAAAAAATTGTTTTTGGTCGTCTCCCCCGCCCCCTCCCATTCTTTATTTTTTTTTTCTCTTCGCTGCGCTCTTGGCTTTTCCCCTGACACTACTGATGGGGGTGCGGGGGAACGTCGGGGGTGGGGGTGGCCAGCGCGGTCCTGGGAGTGGCGGGTTCGGATGGGCTGACTGCGGTGGGCCACTTTGGGCATCTCGGCGTGGCCTGCGCTGGGGTCACGGGGAGGGCTGTCAGCGCCGGGGCGGCGGAACCCGAGGTCTCCAGACGAGTGAGGGAGGGATGCAGGCTTGGAGGTGATGGAGCGCTCGGCTGGTGGCTGGTGAGCGTCCATACATCATAGCTCTCCTTCCCACTCCCCCGCCCCTCTTCGGGATTCTCTCTTTCTCTTTCCCCGTCCTCATTTCTTTCTTCCTTTACTCACCACTCGCTTCATTCTCTTCCTTCCATTTCCTCTTTTTTTTCCTCCCCTCATTTCCTTTTTTTCCTTTCCTCTTTAAAGAAAGGGGGATCGTTTGCAACCCTTTCGTTCTACCAACATGGAATAGCTGTGAAACCTGCAGCGTGGCCACCTCAACCTGGTCGTTTTCAGACCATCCTCATCCATCAACATATTTGTTTCCCGAGTGTATTGATCTCCCTGAATTATACAGAAATGCATTCTAAGCTAGGCGCCTGTATGTCAGAATCAGTTCTGCAGCTAGCTTCCGTGCTCCAAGTATGACATGTATTGTAAGGGCTGCATGTGTTTTAAACCCACATAAGCCACGGGTATAAATAAATGTAGCTTTGAAAAAAAAAAACTAGCCTTATTCTAAATAAACTTCCCTCTTAAATTACTGATATACTCTTCCCCCTCTTTGACATTTAATTTTAGGAAAGTTGGGAGACAGGTTCTTGTCCTCCAGTTTTTAAGGAACAGGCAACTTCTATTATCTTAATTTTCTCCTCTTTGAACGTCACTCACGTTTGCACTACCCAATCAGTGGAACAAGTGGGTCATAATTAAGATTCAGATGCTAGCTTCCAACGTCCAAGCTGGCTGGAGTGGCAACCTCTGGTACACCGTGCTAAGAAAACTGGAGAGCCGGGGAGACCTTGCCAAAGAATAAAGGCATAGCAACTCTTTTGTGAAATATCGAGATTCAGACTTTAGTACTGAAAACATGAAAATGCAGTGAAACCAGGCTTTTAGTTTGTTTTTGGTTCTTAGCATGGGTACAACTAGGTAGGTATAAATTAGTACTTCTTACAAACGATCCACTCTAGGTTAGAACCTATTCTGCCTTGTTTATGTTGAGACACTTCCTTACTATGGTTATATCTTTTTTTCTTTGAAACGTAAGATGTCTGTATCATGTGAAAACAAAGGCAAAAAACAGGGTGACTTTTTATTTGTCCACAAACATTTTATTTCTGGTTATTTGATTTTAAAAAATGTAATTGTTTTGCTTAAGTTTTCCTGAGGTCAAAATATTCCACGTGAAAAAATGATTCTAATCAATGATGTTCCTCCACTCTGTTTTAGAGGTGCATATAGTTCATATAGAAAGAAAGTCTCAGTTTGAGAGAGATCTATTTGCCGCTTTTCCTTTGTCTGCACGTTTGTCTTTTAAATTCAACTATTAATATAGGATAAAAGATCTTAGGGCAGAGAATAGATCAGGCAGAAGGGAAACTACTGATATAATAGAAAATATATATGTAAACCAAGAGAAGTAATTATTGGCATGCCACTCCACAGAGTTGTTGTCTTTGTTTTTAGCCAATTTAAAGGCTGTACACTGAAAATGCATTATTTTCTGAATTCTGCACCTAATGCTGTTCGTACTCAAGATCATATTTATCCAGTTCAGGTGAATATTTACAAAAGACTTAAAATTCCCTTGCCACTAAAATCCAAAGAGCATGTTTTTCTTCTAATTTTTTTTTTTTTTCTAGTGAACAGTGATAGTAGTAACGGTCCTGCATTATTGTTTTTATCTGACTTCCAATTTTGGTGTTCCCTGGGTGGGTGGGTTTTCCTGACACATTTACAAGATACTTTTGGCAGGTTGGCTGGAATTCGAAGGCACAATTAATTGTAGGTGCAATAAAATATTCATTTTCTCTTGTTCTTGGTTTGAGATGTCATGCCCTTTTGGTCACTTATATTTTGGTGTGACTGTGTGTGTGTGTGAAGGATTTAACGAAGTCTGCTGTAATTAAGTATCATGTGATTTAAAGTTAAAAGGTATATTAGTGACAAGCCATAAATTTCTCTTACTTATAGTACATTGATCCTGAAACCATTTTTTCCCTTGTGATTTCTTCTGTGCATGGATCATTTAACGAAAGGTTGGCAATGATGAGCTATTTTTTTATAATAGGAAGTTTATTTACGAAGTCATATTTTTATACAGAGGGATTAGCAAATATTTCTGATCTAATATTTTAATGGACTGAATTGCTGACCACTGCTAATTACCAAGAATATGTTTTCTTAATCCTGAAATTGCTGTCTCTCTCAAGTTGTCTGGAGGACTCCAAGTGACTCAACTTGTAACTCATGGCAACAGGAAGTGGTTGTTCTGGGTGCAAGTTGAAGTATGGACATGGACCCACACTTTGTTAGCACTCGGGGACTCGATATGAAAAGAGTTAGTGTACTGGCTTTTCAGTATAGATGAATGTTAACTTTTTGACTTTAATCAGAACTGCATCGCCCAAGCCTTGTTTTGCAGTGTCTGTCCTTTTGCTCATTTACAGTAAGTCCTCACTTAACTTACTTGATAGGTTCTTGGAAACTGCAACTTTAAGCAAAATGAAGTATAATGAAACACTTTTATCACAGGCTAATTGGTAGAAGCAAGATTTAAGTTCCCATGGTATATTTCTGGTCACAAAAACATCTCCAAACTTCTCAAAACACTTTAATATTAAGCATTCAAATAAATGTAGGCTACATATACATGTAAGAAAGATTACTATAAACCAGATCAATATTTACCCAGTTATTTCAGTTTAGGGTCGTAAGTGGCTGGAGCCTATCCCAGTAGCTCAGGGCACAAGGCAGGAACCAGCCCTAGACAGGACACCATCCTATTGCAGGGCACATTCACACATGCCCACATGCAGGCTGGCACCATTTACATGTGCCAATTCACCTACCATGCACATCTCTGAGATGTGGCAGGAAGCAAGGGTACCTGGAGAAAATCCACACAGACATGGGGAGAAAGTGCAAACTCCACCCAGACAGGGGACCCAGCCAGGAATCAACATTTGGGCAACGTTATAATGAAATGGCGTTGAATGAAAAATGACGTTGTTTCACGACCTGCTGTACTTGGGGGGTGTTATAAAATTCTCAGGAAACAGAGGTTTAATGCTATCTTTTTAATAGAAAACAACTTATAGAGAGGTGTGCACATGTGACTTTGTGTGTAGCAGGAATCTTTAGGATGAGAATCAGACATATGAGGTGGTGCCAACATGAGGAACGTTGAGATTCAGGAAGCTGTGGATGGAAGTAGAAGGCAGGAGGCCAGGGTTAGGTTCCTACTTCTTACTGTCTCAGTTATTCTAGTGATGGCCTGTTTATTCACAGATGTCACCTAGCTTTGTTTTCTCAAGAAGAAAAATGAGCATAATCTTTCCTGTTATGAATTCCCAAACACACATGACATAACCACAGACACAGAGGTGCACATATGTAGCAGTAATGGATACTAAATGACACACTTGGAGGAAACAGAAAAGACTTCTCAACAGAGACCGGAGATATTTCCTTGGACCATTGATGAATGAATAGTGATGTATTTTTTTCTTCCATTCAGAAGGCTAATATATTGCTCTCTATGTTCTATGGATAAAGACAGTAGATGCTTAAGGATGAATCACATAATATGCATAATAAATCCAGCAGGCATTACCCTTTTACTTAGGTGACTGCAAGTAGGAATACATTTCCCCCACTTTAACCATATAAGATTTCTTTCCCTTCTCCCATTTTGTAAGCAAAAGTAAGTTTCTGAAGGGTTAAATGGACCTCAGGATGGGAAAAATCCCCAGAGCTATCTTTCTGCACAGACTTCATTTTTTCTCCCAAGTCTGACTGTCAACTATTAATATCTGATATGAGGCTCTGGTGCTGATGTTTCCATAGGTCATCATCCTTCGGTGTCCCAGATGAAGTCTCAGGTTGAACATTGCAATAGCACAGATTCTGAATTTAATGCATCATTAAAGTTGGTTATGTAACCCAATGGCCTTGTTAAACTCCAGATTTTTAAAATTATATATATTTACTATTCTCTTATTTTAGAATGATCTCACAATGTTCACAAGAAATAAGCCTGGTCCCTGCAAAGACTTTAAAAACTGCTTGTTCACATCATTAGATTGTACAATGCTTGTAGGATGACACTTTTTGCTAATCTATGCAACATTTTTGTAACAATTGTGCATATTTTAACTACTTCAGATAATCAGGACCTAGAGACTTCAAGATCTGGAAGCATTGCTGGTGACATAGAGCAAAAACTTTCTTGAGAACAGAAAGTAAGTGTTTTGACAAGAAGTGATTTATGACAGTTCAGATATAGCCAGGAAGGTTTGTTTCAAACCTTAAGTATTATTTCTTTCATCTTGATTTGTATATATTTATATTTGATCTATTTCTTTATATTAATAGAATTTTGGGTCTTATAGCCAGCTTTCATTTTTCTCTATTGGGAAAGATCTAAGTCCCCATCCTTCCTTGGTGGTTTTTGGTAGGTTTGTAGACATAGCATTGAAGATTCAGTGGTACCTTTTATATGCTAATACTGCCAATATGACCATAAAACCATATTTCTTGGAAATTTATTCCTCAAATCAAAAGAAGCATCTATTATTGAACACCATCTTATGCTACCTTATTAAGATGTATCAAATATCCTGATAGATCCAAAACACCTCGGTCCACTTTAAGGCAGTATTGCCCAGCAGTTAAAGATGTAGCTTCTGGAGGAGTCTTTCTGAGTTTGAATTCCTACTCTTCCACTTACTGTATAGGTGATCTTGGGTAAACTTCTTGAGTCTCAGTATCCCTATCTGTAAAATAGTTGTAGAGAAGAATTTTTGTGATGATTAGATGAGAGAATATATTAATACAGTATTTAAGAGAGCAATCAGCATGTATCATATATTCATCATGTATCAATTGCTATCATTATTGATATTCATACTGCTGATGTTGAAATGCACAGGAAGGCCACAGTTATTTTCTGTTTAGATTAATTTTTCTTTTAAAGTCTGAACATAAACTGTAATACTGTGCTTATTTATATAGGAACTGTGATCTCGTCTCCTCCTTTTCCCATCTCCCCCTCTCCACCTTAGTTTTTCCTTATAGTCTCAACTTGAGAACAATGACCAGGTGCCTAAGAGATAAGAATACTCTCTTTTTGAACTCATGGCATTAGCAGTGACCTGGATGAGATTGGAGGCTATTATTCTAAGTGAAGTAGCTCAGGAATGGAAAACCAAACATCGTATGTTCTTACTTATAAGTGGGAGCTAAGCTATGAGGATACAAAGACATAAGAATGACACAACAGACTTTGGGGACTCGGGGAAAGGGTGGGAGGGGGGTGAGGGATAAAAGACTACAAATAGAGTGCAACGTAGACTGCTTGGATGATGGGGCAACAAAATCTCACAGATCACCACCAAAGAACTTAATCATGTAACCAAACACCACCCGTTCCCCAGTAACCTATGGATATAAAATAATTAAAAAAAAGAAAACTCCTTTTTTTTTTTTTTTCAGGGAGCCAGGTAAAAGGTAAGAGGAGACTCCATTTTTGAGTTTCTAGAAAAGCTTATCTCAACCTATTTTTTACATATATAGAATGAAAGTTATCCATGAATTTTTCCCAATAGTTGAAATCAGGATTAGCTAAAGTATAATATGTTATAAAAACAACAAAAATGTGAGAAACATAAATTTCTGGCTTTAGTATTACAGAGCTGTTCACTTACAAGCTGTGACTGCCTACTAAAACCCGAATGTAATCCTAAAACTACAGGTTTGCTAAAGAAGGTTGTAGAGTAACTTTTTGTGAAGTTATTTGAAGTCTTATTTATGAGAAGATGTCATTTGGTAAAAGATATAATATTTCATTCTTAATTTATTTTTCTTTGTGTCCTCCAATATTCTAGACTTCTTTGTGTAAGTAATTTTCTTTCATATTGAGATGGCCTTATCTGAAAAAATGAAATATTGACTTATTATACCTATTAAAAATTTGTATTATGGAAAGTTTTAAATGGACATGAAAGTAGAAATGATGACATGATGAATTTCAATGGATCCATCATTCAGTTTCAACAAATTAGGTAACCTCTTCAGATCCTTTCCTGTGATTCTCTGACTATAGAAATTTTAATTCACTCTGATTTTGAGGATCTAGAATATCTGGTTTTTAGATAATATTGATTTACTATTGATAATATTGATACTAAAATGATATAGATATTAACACCAAACATTTAATGACCAGTCAGTAAACTAATATACACAAAATGATGAGTGAAAAATATGTTAGAACTGAGAAAATATAAGAAGGGTTAGAAAACACAAGATTAATTTGATTCAACATTTAAGCATCTCCTTGAAAGAGATTATAAGATGTCATGATTAATACCATATTATCATATGTAAGAATACTTTTCAGGAAATTGGACAATACATAGTTCTAAAAGTATGTTGAGCATTAATCTTTCAGTAGGAAGCTATCTCAAGATTGTAACAGCCAGCCTCGGAGATGGTCCCCAGTGATCTTTGCCTATTGCTATTCATGCTCTGTGAAGTCCCCTCCCACATGATATATTCTGTGTGATCAATAGAAGATGACGGAAGTGATAGTGTGTGACTTCTGAGGAAGTATGACTTCTAAGGCTGTCATAAAAGATATTGCCATTTCTACCTTTCTCTGTTGGATCACACACTCTGGAGAGAGCCAACTGCCATTTCTTGGGAACACTCAAGCAGTCCATGGAGATTCATGTGGCAAGAAAGTGAGGCCCTCTGCTAACAGCTCCAATTTACCAGTTGTATGAAGGAGCCACCTTGGTAGAGGGTCCTCCAGCCCTGGAACTCTTCAGATGACCGCAGTCTTGTGTAACACTTTACATCCTCTTGAGAGCCCCTGAGCCAGAACCAACTGGCCATTTCTGAAATCCTTACCCACAGAAGCTGTATGAATTATTAAATGTTTGTTGTGGGAAACTGCTAAATTTTGGAGTAATTTGTTATGCAGCAGCAATAGATAGCTAGTATTTATAATTACAACCCTGAGGCAGTTTAAGGTTTTTGTATTAGTTATCACAGTTTTATAGATATGTAGAAGTGCCAGTTAATTGAGTTCTAGTTGGCAGAATGCTATTTAAATCTGTATTTGCCACAGTGAATAGCTAACATTCTACCTTGTTTTATATTTTTAACTCCTGGGAATGAATTCTCTGTAGACATTACCTATAATGAGTGCAGAGGATACAGTATCTGTTCTTTCATTAGTTGCTAACCTAGATCTCAATCTTGATTCTTCCGTTTGGCAATATATCTGTTAAAAAATTCAACTCTTTTGGAACTTTGAGAGAAAGCAGTCCTGGAGGGTTGAGGACTGGGGCATATTTTAGCAGAAACCTGGGTAAACTTTTGAGATGGTATTATAGTTTACCTTCAGGTTATCCCCAAAATTACCCCTGTCCCCAACATACACACAAAAAGGCCTTTACAGCATGGGCTTTTATTGTCGTAGAAGCTTTTCTTCTGTTTTCTAGTGAACTATGTAAGATGAAAGTGCCCCAAATATTATATGACCCAAATAAGGCTCTGGTGAGATATAATATTATATCCATTCTTCAATTTGTACTTTGTTCTTTTGTGTGTATTGCTAGGTTTTCCTTCTTAAGCCTGGTTCTGGATGGTATTTATCAACCTGTTTCTCTCGTTGTTCTATTACCAGGCTAATAAACCTAAAAATTGGATATTACTGTGGGCTGAGACAGATTCTGTATACGTACAAAGTTCCGGTACATCTTTGCAAGTAAAATGATGTGGACTGGAGAACCGAAAAAAGACAATGGCCTCACTTTTTACTTCATGGATCTTTTTAATTTTACATAAACAAATTATCCATCCCATAAAAATTTAAATGGTGGCTGAATCTTTAATATATATAAGCACAGGAACCTTTGATAATAGAATTAAAGTTTTTTAGCCTTTAGATTGGTGAGATTACTAGGTCATTTTCATAAATGTGCCACCATGTGTCTTTTGATTTAGAGCATAAAGTTTTTGTACATTTGCTGTTTAATTTGTTAGGTAGGGTAACCAATTGAAACCTTGCCTCCAAGAAGTTTTTCAGTTCCAAGGTTATCTTGGTATAAAACAGTGATGGTGTTCACTGATCTCTGCCAATCTCACGCTGTCTGGGAATTGAAATAGATTTTTTTGTTTTATGTTTTTGGTCCTTGGCATACACATTTATGTACCCTTTGAACAAGCATGATGTAAAAGGACTCAGGAAAACCAATAAGTAGTCATTTAGGAATTTGTTTTCAGGACATCACAAATTAATTGCATCACAAGCCTCAGGATAAAGCTAATGAAGTCACAGTTCTTCCTGGTATTTTTATGTTTGAGCACACGGTGTGCAATAAGAACTGCCTTTAGAATTGAGAATAAACAACATAGATCTGATTTTTCTGGTCCTCATGAAATATGTAGAAATTAAACCACTTCTAGTTGTTGGGGAAAAGGATAATGGCAGATGTACATAGAGCCTGGGAGTGTTTTCTTAGGTGTCTTTTGATAAGCATGCTTTTGTTTGTTAGTTAGATAATGGATCCATCTTGTGTGCTTGTTTTATGTGCATCGCATAGGGGAGATTGCATTCATTTACTCCATGAAGTAAACATGATGTTTAAGCAAAAATGAAGTTTGTAGATATATAGTAATGATCATATATACTATAATGAAGGTAATAGGTATATAAGAATGAATAAAACAAGTTCGCCCTTCAGAAAGTTGGAATATACTTAATATTTAATTACAAAATTTAAAACTTATTTTTCAGAGTGTTTGTTATTTATAGCTAGACTTTACAATTTATTATAGCCAGGCTGTGCTCAACACAAGATTGGGTTGGATCATGTAACCATAATTGAGCATTATCCTGAGTTCTACACTGTTAATGAATGCTGATGCTCTTTTGAAGGTCTCCTATTTATGGCCTCAATAACCACAAAGACTTTTCTGCGTATAGCAGATAAACTCTGAATAATGTCACAGGAAGTTGCATGAGAAATTATGTCAGTACCTATAGCTTTTCCCCTTTTTGCCAGCTAACTAAAAATGTTCATTTGGGATATTCCCATAGGGTAAATGTCTGTATCATACCTCAGATTTTTTTTTTTTTTTGTCAGCATGGAAGAAGCATTTCATGCACTTTTGAGTGAGTTTCCTGATATTAGTGCTTGTTAATTGTATATTAAGAAATGAGGTGGGGTTTTGATAGTAGTATGGTTAAAGTCTCAGAATTACCTGAACCTACCCTGCCAATTACCTCTGTCCCTGTACAGAGTCCCCAGGGAAGATGCATGCAGGCAATAGCAGCCAAATGATCATCAGAATACCACTTTATTAATAGCTTGAGATGATGCCGGTTACCCATGACACAGGGCTCTTTGGTAAAAGGTCATCTGGAGCACATATTTTTGGCTTGTGTCTCTATATGTAGATTTTCGGTATGGATTCCCTCTAACCTAGCTGCAGTTCAGGAAAGAAGTCAAAAAGAGAAAGAAATGGTCATGCCCCAAGAGGGGTTCTAATTTCAACTTATCAGGCATCTTCAACTAAGAAGTTGAAAGAAGGCAAGAGGGAGTAGACTTTAGTTTTATGCTCTTCAATGTATAGTGACATTGTCTGCTAATATTTAAGGTCCAGTCAGTGTTTTTGGATCTGACATATAAAAAGAGCAACTGCTCCTTTGAAGACGATGGACAGAGGTTGACCTGGAGAGGTGAGACAGGTCTGGTAGGATGGATAAATCATGGTACAGGTCAACCTGAAACCCTAGGAGTACGAAATGTTTCACAGTTTGGACTTCCTCATATTTTAGGAAAACAATAAGCTGTATGTTTATGTTTTTATGTCTATATACATTTATATGTACACATATACACACATACACACTGTACTTAATATATCAACCTCAGTGTGGGCTGAGGAAGCACTCCTTGATTAAAAATATTACTGTTTCCTTAAGAAAATACATGAAAATGCACAATAAGTGACTGCAGTGGAATATTGCCCCTCTACCCCATGTCCACATCTCAATCCCCAGAACCTGTGAATATGTCACTTTTCATGGTGTATTCATCTGTTTTCACACTGCTAATAAAGACACACCCAATACTGGGTAATTTATAAAGGAAAGAGATTTAATGGACTTACAGTTCCACATGGCTGGGCAGTCCTCACAATAATGGTGGAAAGTGAAGGGGAAGCAAGACACATCTTACATAGCAGCAAGTAAGAGAGAACATGTGCAGGGGAACTCCCATTTATAAAACCATTGGATCGCATGAGACTTATTCATTACCATGAGAACAGTATGGGAAAGCCCCGCCCCCAGGATTCAGTTACCTCCCACCAGGTCTCTTCCACGACACAAGGGAATTAAGGGAGCTAGAATTCAAGATGAGATTTGTGTGGGGACACAGCCAAACCAGAACACATAGTACAAGGGAGTTTGCAGATGTGATTTAGGTTTAAGGCCTTGAAGATGGTGACATTATCCTGGATTATCTGAGTGGACCCAGTCTGATTACATGGGTCCTTGAAAGCAGAGAATCTTTCCCAGCTGTGGTCAGAGGATACGATGATGGTAAAATGGTCAGAGAAATGTTACCTTCCTGACTTTGAAAATGGAAGAAGGGAGCTCTGGTAAAACAAATGCAGGTGGCCTTTAGCAGGTGAGAAAGATAAGGAGACATATTCTCACTGAGAGACTCCAGCACAGAAAGCAGTTTTTCTGGCACCTGGAATTTTAGCCCAGTGAGAACCCTGTTGAACTTCTGACCTCCAGGACTGTAAGATAACACATTCGTGTTTTAAGTCACTAAGTTTGAGGTAATTTATTACTGAAGCAATAGAAAACTAATAAAGTGGGATAAAGAGCTGTAATCTTATTTTATTTCAGGTCAGGTTATGAAAAACCTTTGGATTTTTAGAGCTTTGGGGTTATGAATTGCAGTTGGGGATTGTAGACCTGTAGCAGGAATCGGGAATCTTGGTATTTTAACTGAATGACCTTATTGGGTTTGAATTTTTAATTGTAGGAGAAAGAGTTCCTTACAAAAATGTATTTTAGTTGTTACCTTCCCAATACTTCAGCCTTTGCTGATTTTTTTTTTTTTTTTTTATTTGTATTAGCTTCCATTGCCTTTATGGATCTTATGCTGGATGATGATTGATCCGACCAACTTGGCTGATCATGGGCCTTGGTTCACTGTAAATCAGATTAAGTAATGCATATGAAGGGCCGCACACTCTAAAGTACTGTGCAAATGTACAACGGTCCTTGTTGATTATTTTTACTATTGAGTACCTGCTTTCTGTTCCTCCTTCCTTCTAGGATGGTTGGGGGTTGGAGGGGAGGAAATACTGCGGGGTGATGTTGTGAGTGTGGCAGTGGTACCGCCCCTTTCTCTGGCTGCCAGAAATCCCTTCCTGTACTCAGTCTTTACAGTGTGTGTGGTCCAGTGGAGGTGGCGACTGGAATGAATGTCTCACCACAGAAAGACTGGATACCCTTGGGCTCGCCCATGTTCTTCATTGTTAGTAACCTAATTGCATGAACATTTTAAGTGCGGAAGAGAGATTATCGACGTTCTGGTTCTTCTCTTGGCAGAATCCAGGGCAAAGTCCACATACTGAAACTTGCTGAGAAAATATCCCATAAAGTATAAAGCATATTTTACCATACAGGGCAGCTGTTCACATTACAAATGAAGTATTTGTTTTTCTTGTAATGCTGTGCCATTGTAGTATATACTCCATTATTATGAAATGACTGTGGCTGTCTGATTCATGTTTGAAGTTTATGTTTTCAGTGATATATTTCAGAATGATGATATTACCTTTGATTCAAATTAAACTGCCAACTCTTGTACCATCCTTAATCTGTAGCTGAATCTTCAGGAACATCAATTGTCCTATTGATCGTTTTGATGTCCAATCACTGGAGGAATGTCTTACTGTGCCTGAAAATTATGCGTGTGGGTGCATTATTATTTTTCCTTCATTTTTTTTTAAAGAAAACTGATAGGTTTTGAGCTATAGTTTATAATCAAATAAGTCCAAACTTTTTTCCTTGTTAAAGACATGTATCTTCTCTTTGCCTTAATATTCTCATTGTCCCTACCCCCAACACAATGCTTTGTCTTTCCAACATTTTTGGTATGATATATTTGAAATCTTTTCTTTGATTTTGATGAAAATGATTGCAATTCAAATACAACTTGACAACTTTCTCTAGACAAGTCATGTCTTTGTAATCAATAACAAGATAGTTGGCCAGGTGCAGGGGATCATGCCTGTACGTTGGAAGGCCGAGGAAAAAGCATTGCCGGAGCCCAGGAGTTTGAGACCAGCTTGGAAAACGTAGTGAGACTCCACCTCTACAAAAAATAAAAATAAATTTGCTAGGTATGGTGGTGCACAACTGTAGTCCCTGCTACTTGGGAGGCTGAGGTGAGAGGATTGCTTGAGGCCAGGAGGTCGAGGCTGCAGTGAGCTGTGATAGCACCCTTGTACTCCAGCCTGGGTGACAAAGTGAGACCCTGTTTTAAAACAACAACAAAAAACAAATATGGCTATTTATGTCAAAGTTTTAAATAACTTTATCTACCTCATGGGCTCAAGTAAAAATTTAGCATATTGGGAATGCTGTAGAGAAATTTTCTCACCTGAAATCTATCCTGGAATTGCTATAATACATAATTATGATTTTGTTTCAATGCTTATTGATTCCACTGAATTCTAGTTGAAATATTTATTTAAAATAGTTGCAGAACCTGGAGAGTGCCTTATTCTTCACACTGTAATGTATTAGGCTCAGGCTAGCTGCTGGGGGTGAGTTTGGAGGGAAAAAGGATGTAAACCTGAATGAGTTTATTTCTAGTATGTGAAGTAAGACTTGTGCAAAGGTGTAGTGCTGTAGAAAAGTATGAGTTTCTGTAGAGAGGAGCAGATAAAGGAGGAGAAATCTGGGTTGCAAATGCTGAACGCTTAATGGAAGAAGTGGCATATGAACTATGAAGGGTGGCATTTGGACGTGCAGAGATAGAAGGAAAGATATTCTAACTGGGAAATGGAGTAGTGAAGTATTCAGGCAAAATTCCATTTACTCCATGGCAAATGGGCCTTTAGGAGTCGCCCTGACCCTGCCCTGCCTCGCATCCAGTTGTCGTCACCACACCTCCCAGCCGTGTTGAGCTATAGGGAGTGTCCTGCAGGTGTCAAACTCTTTCCACTTCGAAACTGTGTGAACAGATAGAATTTCTGTACAATGAGACTTTCACGTGGAGTTTTTAAGACAACTCATATTAAGGTGTGGAAATAGCTCTTTGTAAATGACTTCTTCATAGTTGTTCAGTCTGGCCAACCACAGAATCTTAGCTTTCCAAGCTTGTCTTTAGGGGATGTGTATTGCCTGACTCCACTAATGCCACTTGTACGAATGTTTCTCTGCTTATTTTCAAAACAGTTCTATTCTGTTCAGTGCTCAAAAGACAAGGATGAGAGACAAAACAGTTGCTTTTGAGCTCACCGCTGATGAGATACTTTAAAAAAATTTTTTTAATTAATTAATTTTTTTTTATATTTTGAAAATATAAAACAATCATAGTTGTACTAAATGTATGAAGAAGGTGCATGGAAACAGAGGTGGGTGTGACAATTCTGCCTGGTGGCTAGGCATCGGGGAAGAATGCCCAGAGAGGAGATGCTTGAGCTGAGTCACGAAACATGAGTGGGAACCTGCCAGATGGACACGATGGAGGGGGATGTTTCAGGATGTGACTGCAAGTGTACAAAGGCAAGGGAACATGAAAAGTTTGGGGACAGTTAGTCCTCAGGAATAGAACTGTGTGCATGGGACATGTGCAGCATGATGAAGTTGGAAGAGTAGGCAGCCCATGCAGTGTATACATTCTAGATCAAGGGGTTTATGCTTTATTCTGGAGGTAGCAGTGATCATTGAAGGATGTTAAACAGGGATGCTATATATATATTCCCTTTGAGAACAGGTGTCAGGATGATAACATCTTAATATAAAATTGTTCAATGCAGAAGCAATACTAGGTGTTAGCTAAGAGCTGAGGCTTCACAATATAACGGTATGAATGGGGTCAAATTAACTTCTCCATATCTCAGTTTCTTTATCTGCAAAGTGGGGCTAATAATAGCAGCTGTGTCTGAATTGGTATGAGAATTAGATGAGCTATTGTTGCCAAAGAATCCAACTATTACAGCAAGTGCAATAATCTTGTGCATTTACTATGCATTCTAATTTTATTAAGAATAGTGACTAAGTGTCCAACGAGAAGTTGGCAAAGCAAGAACTGAAAGGGTCCTTGAAAGTCAACTGGAGTCTGCATTTTAACTTACTAATGAAGGCCAGAAGCTATAAGCTGAATTTTAAATATTTCTTAATCTGAGGTTGTTTTGTTTACTGGACGGAGCAAAGACAACTGGAAAAATGAGAAACAGTAGAAATTAAAAATGTTGCTAGTGTGGCAAACAAACAGCATCTGGGACCCTGACTGGTATTAGCCTGATCCAGGTGAGGTTATTGAAACTCCACTGCACAGTTAATATTATTGTGTCCCCATACCGGCAAAAGTAGAATCATCACAAGGAAATTTACAAAACTTAGGGAATGTTGAGGTTGGAGGAGCTTTACCACCCTGACTCAATTGGCCCGGGTCAATGTGGGCTGAAGTCTGGGGCACCAAAATGGTGCAAAGGTTTCCCATGACTTCTGCTGGCTTTTTAGGGATGAATAATAATCAGTAAAATGTGGATAACCATAAAATTGTATGTTTGATTACTCACTTAAAAATCTCTCATATACTATACTTAGTAACTTAAACATACATTTAATGAAAAAATTTCAGAAAAGAATGAGGCACAGATTTAGTGCTTCAGCTGGTAAAAGCATATTAGCGTGTGCAAAGTATTTCACAAACTGCCACGCACATTCTAACTGTATAACAATACCTACATGTTAAATACATATATTTGTATTAAATATAACACATATATATCCATATATCATAGGTCTTTCTGTTATTAAAAAGCATAGACTGATACTTCATAGCATATCTATGGTTTTGTTAATTATAAGTACGTTTTCTTTGCTATTTCAAAAGATGTTTTGATTCATCTCCCTAACACTTTAGCAAATTTTAAGGTAATAACCATTATAATTTTTGGCAAGAGGGTGATTTTATTTCACTGGATTTCCAGTTCATATTGAAACACTCTATTTTATTGGATAGATAAATCTAAACAGCAGGTCAGGACTTTTATTTTCGTGTTTTGTTTTTTTGGGACGGAGTTTCACTCTGTTGCCCAGGCTGGAGTGCAGTGGTGAAATCTTGGCTCACTGCAACCTCTGTCTCCTGGTTCAAGCAATTCTCCTGCCTCAGCCTCCTGAATAGATGGGACTACGGGTACGTGCCACCATGCCCAGTTAATTTTTGTATTTTTAGTAGAGATAGGGTTTTGCCATGTTGGCCAGGCTGGTCTCAAACTCATGACCTCAAGTGATCCACCCACCTTGGAGGACTTTTAAATGTTTGCAACTTCTCATCCAATCTCTCAAATGTTACACAAAGCAGCAGTCAGACCTTGGCCCTTTTTGCTGAGCATTTACTTAAATATTAAAAGATGAATAGTTGCTACTCTCTCAGTCATGTGAATCGCTAGTACCAAAGGAAGGAACAGTGGAAGTTTTTAATGAGTTGGTGCTGTTAATAAAAAAAGAAGTGGGTGGTAAATTATGTATCCAAGCCCTTGAAAATTAACCTCCAGCACATTATTAGTTTCTTTCTTTCTTTTTTTTCTGCTTAGAGTTACAGTTTAATTTTTTGATAAAGCAGTTTATTGCCCTCTAAAAGATACTTAAATTAGAAAAGAATATTTTTGTATTGCTTATCCCAAAGGATCAATTTATCAATGGCCATGTTGTGCTTGGTTTTAAATTTTGCCTTGTGAGCCCGCTTTTAGGGTTCTTGTTAGAAACCTGTGTGGATTTATTTGCAGAGTTGCACACACTGAATTGGACTTAAGGATTAAATGAATTCCATGAACTAGAAAGATGACCTTGTAGACAGGAAAAGATTTCATTATATGTTTTCCCCGCTATCAGTGTAATAGAATTTGTGTTGTATGCCTGATGTTCAGACCTTTCTTTTTTATTTTTGCATGAGTTATATTAAAAAAAAAAGATGGAAATGTAGCATCCAGACAGCAGACAATAAATTGGCTGAGTGATAATTGTGAGGATTATAGCACTACATTTTATTTTCCCTCCTGTCATGCTCAGCAAATAAATAATCCCGTTTACGTTTCAGCCTCCAAAACATGCTTGCATCTTTGGGCATGATGGGAATACCACGTGGGCAGGTAGCTTGATGGTCAGAATCCTAGTTAAGTGGATTTTTATTTCTTGTATGTAGCCAACTAGTGTAAAGTCTGGTATTTTGTGCAGGTATTAAAGCTTTGTTAGACTGAGAGAAGATAACATAGAGGGGGGATGAAAGAATTTAACTGTCGGTTTCTGTTTCTGGTGGAAACCCAGCCCTCTGCTGCTGTGTACTAGAGAGGGAGGCTTTGGAAGCCTCAAAATGATCAAGCCAAATGGTGAAGTTCTCACAGTTTACTGCCAACTGATGAGCTGTATGTATAAGGAGGTGCAATGATATGTTATTGCAGCCAACTCTTTTCTTTTTAAAGTTTGTCTGACTTTTAAACCAGATCAATTCCCTGTCTATTCAAAATATCCGCACCCACCCCCACCCGCCCCCGCTTCCATACTAGGGCCTGATTCATTTGACCAAAGACCTAGGCCCTGACAGCCAGCTGTGACAATAGGGGGTAAATTAAAATAGCCTATGGCCAGGGTCAGACCATCTCTGAGAGATAATAGAAGAGTCCCTAAGGCCTGGCGAATGAAAGTACTCAAATTCTATTTTGTACCCTGGTTAAAAACAATCTGTAAAAAGGTAGCATTTAAAGTACATGAGAAGCAATAAATCATTTCCTCTTTCTGCAAATTGGTTTAGAGAAAATCTCTAGGACTACAAAAGAATATTTTACTGCTTCTATGTTGGTTTAATATTAATAGGAAATACTTATTTGGTATATATTGTGTTGTTATATTTATATAATTCTTCTGATATTTTTTGGAAAGCCTTTAGCATATGATAGCTTCAATTTTGGAAGGTACATAGTACATGTATTTGTCACTAATTTACATGTAACTAAACTGAGGCTTGTAGTAAAGTTCAGAAGTCTGAGTTCCTAAAAATGATTAGTGGTAGAATGGAATTAGAAGCCAGCACTAATTTCTATACTTTAGAATTGACATCTATGATTCAGAAAGGCATGTAGTTGCTTAGGCAATGGGACAGGGATTGTATTACTCATTACTTCTGGGGCATTCTCAACTATGATAGGACTTTAGTCATACCTCTACAATGTTGGGAGGAGAGATACATATTTAAAAAGCAGTAACAGCAGTTGAAGGGAAAAAACGTAATCTACTTGTTTTCTTAGGGAGGCATGAATGGAAGAGATTATTTTACAGAAAACACATCTATCCCTCTTGTTTCGGGGATACTGTGTCTCATCTTCGAAATGGGCTTCAGCAAAGTCAGTAGTGATGGTGAATTAGTAGTTCCATGATGCAGTGTTTTCTATATATCATAAATGGGTCAAGTATGATGATTTTTGTTTCCATTCTTATTATCTATGATGATTGTGAATAACTTGCCCATTTTTCTCAAGAGTGTATGATTTAAAGTGTCATCATGTCTTTTCATTCTCAAAATGGACTAATAAAACCTACCTCTGGAATGAATAAATACCTTATTATAGATGTTGAAATTGTATAAATAGAAATGTTCATCCTCTCCTTGAGTAAAGATTTATTATTCCAAACACAAACATTCCCAATCGAAGGGTTTGAATGTGTCCTTTAATCAACTCAAGATCATTTTGTATAGCCAGGGTTCAATCAAATACCACTTTTTAATCAGCTAATTACATGAAGCAGAACAGGTTTTCCTGCCAAACAAATGACTGGGGAGGAATAATTCTCTAAGTGCACATCCTTGAATATTTTTTTCCCCAACAAAATAGTCCTGTCAGGAAACCATGCTCACAAGGTTAAAGTGATGTACGCTCTGGCCAGTTTCTAGGTTTGCTCTTAAACTTCAGTTGGAATTACATCTTGTGGGCATAGGCTTGTTGGTTTTGTTTTAATTTTGTAATAGTTTATCATTATTTTAGGAAGAATATGGGAACATTTGAGTATGTTTGGGAAAGAAAATTAGTTCCTCATTACTTCCCCTGTCCCTGTCAATAAATTCATGAATCTTCATGTTTCTCTTTCTGCATTAACCTTTTCTCTCCATCATCCAGATATACTGAGGCTCAGGAAGCCAAGAACAGTCTCCTGTTGGACATCATCAGTTTGTCATAGGGATAATTTCCTGGCCTTCTTAGATAAGAGTGTTCAACTTTCCTGTGGTCTTTCTCTAAAACCATGTACTTGTATATGGCTTTAGATATTTCTAAAAGATTTTAACTTGTAATCCTACAAAGTTAATAATACATGTGTTCATCTCATGGAGGCCCAGGGAGGCAAAAGATTTGCACAAGCAGGTTAGTGTTGGAGCAGAGACAGGAATGCAGGTCTTTTTTCCTGCCAGATCTTTGGATTTAAACTAGGAAATTCAAAAGTAATGCAGTTGCCAAGGTGAAATAATCTATTCATCTTCCTACTCATGGTGCAGTCTCAGTTACAATAGGAAGTCGTATCTCAGTTAGGCATCTATTACACTGAGCACACACAATAAATAGTTTTAAAGCTTCAAGAGTTGCGAAAATAACATACTGTTCCAATCCAGGTACTACTGGAAGATATGCTATAGCTTTTTTCCATCCCTTTCTGTTGTTTATTGCCTACTTCTAATATTTAGTTTTTTTTTTTTTTTTTTCTAACACCAGTAGTTTTCATCTGAGCATTAGGAAAATGGCAGGGGTTGATAAGATTTTCTCATATCAACAACCTAGCATATTGCTGGGAACCTGGGAACATGCAATATTGGGGCACATCCTATATTGATAAGAGGCTTGGTATAATGCTTGTTCTTTTCTCTCTGCATCTGCATTTTGTAGGCAGGCCTCTGGACGTGGAGGCCACATGGCTATGCTGAAGTTAATGTGGCTGGGTCAGCATTTATGGGATAGTCTCAGTCTTCAATGAGTTTCAATACATAGTCTCATCTTCAGCGAGTTTCAGAAGTCTTTTTCCACTAGCTAGCAAGAAGCCTGTTTGGATGTTGATAGCCCAAATGGGGCTTGGCCCTAAGAGTTAGGGGAAAAGTCAGAGCTTGTTTCAAGGAGGCACAGACAAGATCTTGTTCTGGAAATCAATGATAGTGATTACCATGGCAGGTCAGGGATGTCAGCCACAAATCCTAAAGTGTTAACATGGAACACCACAGTAAAGCTTATCAACTTGCAGTGCTCCTAAAAATGGAATAGACTATAAATACATGCCCTAAGGTTCACATGGCAGTCTACAGACACAAGTAGGAAATTGCGCTGAAATCTCAGATTTCATGCTAGAAATGAATGTAGATTCTGTACTCCATAATTTTTGCTATATTATCCAAACATAAATAAAACAAAACAAAAACATCTAGAAACCAGGACCTTAGTTATACTGGGATATTATTCTTGTGTTCTCTGGTACACCTCTCTGGATCACTTCCACAGAGTTTTCACATCTCGGTTTTAGTCATGACTCTACTGAAGAAGAAAAAAATCCTAAATCTAACTTTTCAAAAGGATCATACAAAACAAGCTCTACAGTGTTTGGTTCATATCCAAGGCAAAGAATCAGCGTGGCATAAAACAGGAAACATATCCAGTGACAATTTAAATTTTTTTCCAAGCCTGCTATTAGGTTCTAATGGAATTTTTCCCCTGCTGGTGAAACAAATAAAAACAAAAAGCAAATAAGAGAAACATTTTCTGTTGACAAGAGAAAAATACTGCGTAGTAGGAAGAATCTTAGGAGGCACGTTCTGGTACTGGCTGAACTTCATATGAATGTGGGACCCTAGGTTGACCTGTAATGTCTCTAGCTTGGTGACTCTGTAATTTATTGTCTCTTTGTGGAGGTGCTATTCTAACTTACCAGGGGTCATCCAGCATAAACCTGCAGTGTCCTGGTGTCCTGGGCAAATTGGGCACCCTGTCTTCCGTTCTTTTTATTTGTTGGAGAATGAGAAGTTTATATTAGGTTAGATGCTTTTAAGCATTCTTTTGTCAGCAAACTCAAAATTAAAACAAAGTTCAGTGTGAAGCATGGACGGGGGCAGGATTCCAGTTCCCCACCCTCTCTTCCGTGCACACCCCACCCAAGGACTCTGAGGGATCCTTGGCACGCAGTTTGAAAATTATGACATTCCATGGTTTATTCCACCCATTATTAGCCTTCAGTTGGAATCACATGCCACATCTTTCTGTATAGATGATGTTTAGGTAAACGCAGTTCCTAACAGAAGAAAAAAGGATGCAATCTCATCTAAGATAACAGCATCTTTTTATCAGCTTTGTTTGTTTATGCCTTTCCTTTCTTAATACATATTTTGTTTATTTGGAGGATGAGTTTGAGTCAGACTTTATTTCTTCTATCCTTTTTAATGCCTTTTATTTGAAAGACTTGAAGAATATAATTTTAGGGGTGGGCCCATATAGACAGAGCATTTCAAGACAAATATCACATCAGACATTCTTCTGGGTGCCCAAGAAAGCAACTGTGTTGTTACCTTACCCTCCATAATCACCAAGGTGACTATTCCATGGCTGAGACCTTAAGCCATATGCAGTGTAAAAATAAGGCTATATTCAAGAAGGTATATGCAGGTCCTCAAGAAGCAGCCCTGACTGGCTTTTTCCCAGTGTGAATAATCAGTTGATTCTGCCATTTATTCTGTCCCCTTGTTTCTCTGCTGTATTCTTTCTGCTTCCTAGTCTCTTTATTGCAGATATCTCATCCATCTTCCTGCACCTGATTTGGGAGTGTTGTTCCTAAAACCACTCTAACCACTGTGTCTGTATAGTACTCTCAATTAAGCTGCCTCTCCTCTACACGTATAACATACAGGCAGCGGGAAGCCAAGTCCCTTGCAGAAGGAGTGGAATGAACTTGCTGCCCCTTGCCGTGCCACTGATGTACTTGCAGACACGCTGCCAAGAGAGATTGTAATATTCCGTCCACACTGGACATCAGCTGGGATAGGAGGGAGGGGAAACAGCTTTTATGATCGCTCCTGTGCTTTTCCTCAATGTTGACTGGTGCAGGCTCTTGAAATTTTGTGTCTCACACCTCACTGGGGATTATCTGGAGGCCCTTTATTATGGATGCTATCAAATTTGTAGGGTTGGTAGTCTTAGACCTGACCCAAGGCAAGTAGAAATGCTGCTGCTTTTTTTTTTTTAAATAACATTTACTGGTTTATTATAAGGGATATTATGAAGGATATAGAAGAAATACATAGGACAAAGCCCTCCATGGCTGTGCCATCCTCCAGGAACCACCATGTGCTCAGCTATCTGGAAGCTCCCTGAACCCCATTCTCCTGGGTTTAACGGAAATTTCATGACCAGCATTCCTTCCTCTAGGGTATGGAGCCAGACCCTCTATGACCCACAATCCGAGAGGTAAGGAAGATTAGAGCCCTGCCTTGGGACGGGTGAAAGGAAGGCAGGAGAAAGTCAGAGCGGCTCTGTTTCCTGAGGCTGCCCCTGAGGCTTAACACATCCTCCATTATAACAAAAGACTGTAACAAGGGCTATGGAAGTTATGTTCTGTGGCTTTCTTCTGTTTAGTTACAAGACAGCCGTAGGCCTAATGACATTCTGCACATCTTCAGAATTCAGCTGTTTCTTGGCTGATGGCACTTCCCCTTCTGGTTTATTTAGTTACCTGGACTATTTCAGGCACAATTATCTAAGAATGAGTGGTCAGAAGACAGTGTCTATCTCCAACTGTTTGATATGCAGTAGGAAGCATACAGGTTGCAGCAGGTAACAAGCATTAGCTGCCATGGCATACTAGAGGGCTGCTGTATTAGTTCATTGTGGCACTGCTATAAAGAAATACCTGAGGCTGGGTAATTTAAGAAGAAAGAGATTTAATTGGCTCACGATTCTGCAGTCTGTGCAGAAAGCGTGATTCTGGCATCTGCTTGGCTTCTGGGGAGGTCTCAGGAAACTTACATCATGGCGGAAGGCACAGGGAGAGCCAGCACTTCACATGGTTGGAGCAGAAGGAAGTGGGGGGTGGCGGAGAGATGCTACACACTTTCAGACAACCAGATCTTGTGAGAACTTGCTCACCGTCATGTGAACAGCACCAAGGGGATGGTGCTAAATCATTCATGAAGGATCCACCTCCATGAACCAGTCACCTCCCACCAGGCCTCACCTCCAACACTAGGAATTACAATTCGACTTGAGATTTGGGCAGGGACACAGTTCCAAACCTTTGTCACCTATGGTTGCTTGGAGAGGCATGGAGTCTCCCTGAGTTACTGCCATCCCTCAAATATAGCTCACCAGCCATCATTTATTCAGTGCCTACTATCTGCCATGTGTTTTCCCCACACTTGCCTATTTTATATATTAATAAGGTAGTATGTTTGTATCCTATTGCTGCTGTAACAAATCCTACCAATGTAGTAGCTTAGAACAAGACACATTTATTATCTTATAGTTCTGGAGGTCAAAAGTTCTAAAGTCAAGGTGAGGTGTAAGCAGGGATGCATTCTTTCCAAAGGTCCCAGGTTCCAGAGGCTACCTTGTGCTCTTTGGCATGTGTCTTCTTCCATCTTTAAAAGCAGCAGTGTGTCATCTTCAGATCTCTCTGTCTGACCTCTACATTTGTCATTACATCCTCTTCTCTTTCTTTACCCTGTGAAGATCCTTGCAATTACATTGAGTCTATCTGGAATAATCCAGGATAATAATCCTATCTCAAGATACTTAATGACATCTCCAAAGTCTCTTTTGACACATAGGGTAACAGTCATAGGTTCCAGAGATATGATATGGACCTCTTTCGGGATGGGGGCCATTCTGTCTACCATTGATGGCAATAATTGTCACCACCAGAATGATAGCAATAGCCAACATGTATTACATTCATATAATGCAGGCAAAGCATTATTGCTTTGTAATCTTATTGTAATATCTTATTGTAATCTTCACAACAACTGTAAGGAGTAGGTGGCAGTATCCTTATTTTACAGTTGAAGGCACTGAGAGGCAAGTAACTTGGGAGAGGTTAAGTAACTTGCCTAAAGTCATGTAGCTAGTCAGCTGCAGAAAAAGGATTCAAATCCAAGCTGTTTGATGCCAATGCTCACACTTGTCACCACTATGCAACCTTACAATTATTACTTCTGTACTACAGATAGGCTTAAGTGAAAAGAAGGCTCTTTCTCCAGGTCACACAGGCACTCAGGAAGGGAATTGATATTCAAGTTGAATCTCTTGAACTCTCAAGCCTCTGCCTTAAACACTGATCCACATGTGCTGAGGATATCAGAGGATTGTTCCACCTCTGATTTTGCTTTCAGCTGTGGTTTCTCTGACCTTTGTTTTGCATCTTTGTTTCCCTTTGTGGATAGTGCTGGTCTGTCAGTGAAGTCAGCTGGAGTAGGTTGCAGCTTTGGTCATGATGTCATAGGGCTGAGGGTTAATGGGAGAATCCCTTTGGCTTGGAGCAGCTGAGCTTGCTGGTTTGTGGCTGCTGCTGTGCTCTGCACAAATGGAGTTCGTTCTTGGCGTGGTTTATTGTAGGTTGAGGGGACCACTAGCTGCCTCATTTGAACTAAAGACCTTGACTTGCATTGAATTTTAAACACGGGCCCTGGGATAGAAAAGCTAATGTTTTATGGAACCAGCTACAATTTAGTTACCATAACAACTTGGTAACCCTCTTTCTGTCTTGGCTTACTGCCTCTGAGTGTGATGTACAGCAGTCATTCTGGCCAGCTGAAATGGGCTCTCACCTTATTCTTGTCAGGCTTGTTGATAAATAGCTCGGTTTCATGACACACATTTCAAAGTCATCACCTTTTTTTATGCTACTGACCTTCCCTTAAACTGCAGGTTGTATAAGGAGAAACTGCAGGAGTAATGCTGTGATTGTGCTGCTTTTCTGTTCCTGAGATATTTTATCATGAAATTGTATGCCTGTGTGTGTGTTGAGAGAAAGGGGTAGTGAGGAGGGAAATAGGTAGATGAATGAATTCATGTTCGTGGAGCAGAGTATCATAGTAGTATATTTCTGTCATCTGCAAGAGAAAAAAGACCTTTAGAAATAATAGTAATATAATCTTGTTCAGTGAATTTGACATACTCTGAAAAAGTTGTGGGCAATACAATTGAAGAGGGGATTTCTTTCTTTCATTCAAGCATTTTGTTATTCACTAAACTATTTAATTGTAGTAACTTCCTTAATAAGTAACCTGAAGTAGAGTTTAAATTTTGTGTATAGGAAAATAGTGAGGGGGCTGGTGGGAATTTGAGGGAAAACCTAGATTAGCTTTTTTTTTTTTTTTTTTTTTTTAAATATATTCTAGTAGGTAGAAGAGTGTCCTGTTTCAGGAAGGGTTAATAGGTATTTCAGTTCTGGGGAGGCAAAGGTAGGGTGTTGATGCCTTATGTATTCCTCCTTGGGAGATGCAGATCTATATTTGTACTACATGGCTATGAAAAGGTCAGCAGTGGAGAAACCTTTTTTTTTTTTTTTTGAGACGGAGTCTCGCTCTGTCGCCCAGGCTGGAGTGCAGTGGCCGGATCTCAGCTCACTGCAAGCTCCGCCTCCCGGGTTCACGCCATTCTCCTGGCTCAGCCTCCCGAGTAGCTGGGACTACAGGCGCCCGCCACCTCGCCCGGCTAGTTTTTTGTATTTTTTAGTAGAGTCGGGGTTTCACCGTGTTAGCCAGGATGGTCTCGATCTCCTGACCTCGTGATCCGCCCGTCTCGGCCTCCCAAAGTGCTGGGATTACAGGCTTGAGCCACCGCGCCCGGCCGGAGAAACCTATTTAACTGTTTCTTTCTGCATTTGGTCACAGAACCCCTTTTTCAGATAGGCATCTGTGAACATCTCATAGAATAATGTTTGGGAAACCGTGCTTTAGAGGTGTAATAATAAAGAGGAAACCAAAGTCAGGATTTCAACTTCTATTCCTAACCCTCTCTGTAGTGATTTGGCTATGGAACAGATTCAGTACTTTTATTCTTTATTAAGAACTGATACATTTTCTCTACTTCCCTCCCCAAATGTTAAAAAGGCCATGTGTTGTGGTTTGTGTTAGCCAAGTCTCCATCTATGCACTGATTTGAGCAATTTGTATAACATTTTATTCTGCTTTTTCTCCTTATCTAAATATGAGAGTATATTGCTAAGAGATATTATAAAGTCACCTTTGGAGAATTCTAAAGGAAAACAGTGACAACCATTTTTATAGGATAGCTAGACTTCAGCCTTCCAGTGGATAAAAAGTGCGTTCACTGAAATCTGTATTATTTTAATTATAGTTTGTTCATTTAAAAAGTAGAAGTCTAGTACATAATAACAAACTCCAAGCTGTTTTTGTACACTTGATATAATTTAGGATAAGCTAGGTACACCTTTCTTTTTTTAACAATGAAAAAAGTCACATCTAAAGAAGTAAGAAACCCAGTGTCACCAAGTGAGAAAACTGGATGTAGAATCTGAATCTCTGACTCCCCAAGAATGCATTTCCTTATTTTGTTATTGGTAATCTTAAGAAGCAGAATTAAGCAAAAATATTTAGAAAAGGAATATTAAACCCCTCTTGAGAGTATCCCTCCTTTAAGAGTTATAGCTCTCTAATACTTTGCCTGTTGTTTAAGATACAGAACTCTTTTTAAGGATGGAATTTTTAGGATTATTTTCTTCATATATCCCTATCCATGATGTGATCCAGTGTTAAATTATTTTCTTCCAATCCAAAAGAGCTGGAATACAGCATATTTGAGTAATGGGGTGGGCAGGAACCAGGTCATTGACTACTGTTTACTACATATATGTTCTGACATTCATTTCTGGCCCAACTAGCTTGCTGGATACCTAATCCTTTGTGTGCTGGTCGCCAGTATATTGTGTGTGATTTAGCAGAGTCAGTAGCTTTTCTAATTCTGAACAGCCTTTGTGTACTGTGGTGTCTGTCCGTGGTTAATATTATTCAAATAACAATGCCACTTGATGATTTTGAGGCAATTGTTAATCACTGTCTGAAGCTTCCTGAGGTCCCATTTGTTAGAATTTGATGTCTTTCTCTTTTTTCCCTTCTCTTATCTTTAAAAAATTTTGACTGGGCACAGTGGCTCACGCCTGTAATCCCAGCACTTTGGGAGGCTGAGGTGGGTGGATCACGAGGTCAGGAGATAGAGACCATTCTGACCAACATGGTGAAACCCCATCTCTACCACAAATACAAAAATTAGCTGGGTGTGGTGGTGCGTGCCTGTAATCCCAGCTACTTGGGAGGCTGAGGCAGGAGAATTGCTTGAACCAGGGAGTCGGAGGTTGCACTGAGCCGAGATCTCTCCACTGCACTCCAGCCTGGCAACAGAGTGACACAATGTCTCAAAGAAAAAAAAAAAAAATTCTACAAGAACATTGTATGAAATTTTGACATAACTGATTTTTGCATTTACGTTTGGATTAGAAAAATGTATGTCCTAAGCAAGGGAGTTTTATTCATCCAGCACTGTCTATATTATTACCCAAAGGAATTGTATGCTAGGAAAACTTGACGATAGAGAACCCAAATGTATAGGTTCATTTAATATTTTCAAGCAATATTCTGTCCTGCTGATATAAAATTAGAGTTAGTGGCAATCAACAACAGATAATACCTCAAAGTGGTATAACATGTTTTAAAATATTTTGGTCTTATACACACCGCAGGCAAAAGAAATAGCTGCTCATGTGTATTACTGCTGAAATGCTGACTTTATGTTTATTTTCTGTAAACATAATAACTAGTTTCATGTGAGTACATAATTTCTAGGAAGAAATTAGAAAGAGTTGGAGTAAAGTGGAACGTACATAAGACATATTTACCTACTGCAAATATACTTCCTGGTACACACTCACTCAATTTTTATTTTTAGGAGGGAAATCAGATAAAGACAATGTGTTAAATCCTTCTTGGCTTCAGAAATGTTAGTAGTTTGCATATTTTCTTAGGTGCTGTTAGCACAGTTACTCATTTTCTGGCATGATGTGGTGAAAGCATGTCTTTATGAAGATTAAAATGAAAAGGAAAAGAGATATAAGGATTTGACTTTTTGAAAATCATCTCCCAAGGCAGGGTAGACAAAGAAAGAAGTGATCTATCTTGCCTCAATGAAGCTATAAAAATGAGGCATGCCTCAGGCATAAATAGGATCAGAACCTAATGAGAACCAGATATAATAAAGACAAAAAGAAATGTGTTGACACTGTCATTTCACATGTTTCTTTTTGCTGCCCCGATTAGCTGCTGAACTAAAGACTGTGTAAGTCATTTACTGTTTGGTTAGTATGAGTTGGCTTCTCCATTCTGGTCAACTCTGTCACTGATGGAACTGAGCTACACTAGACTGTGGTGAAATTAACTGAGTTTAAAGCATGCCCTTGGGGTGGGTGTCCAGACTTTTCTGTTCAGTCCCCCACACTCTTACCAATGGACTTCCATAGAATGAGCCTTGTACTTTGGAAGTGTGAAGAATACATGTCTACTTTTAGGCTGCCATCTCTTGACAGGTGGTGGTTGCTAGGAGGTGAGGGTTTGTGTCATGGAAATCTTCACAGAAGTGATGTTTGAGCTGAGTATTGTAGGGTCTATAACAGTTTGCAGGAGGCATGGAGAGGTAAAGTGGCATGGCATGTGTCGGGTACTAAAAATATGATGAAAGTGTTGCCTGGCTGGAGCCTAGAACTAAAGGTTGGAAGGGGCAGTAAAGTCTTGAGGGGCAGCTAGGATCTATATTATGCAGAACTCACATGCTCTGCTAAGGGTTTAGAACCAGTGGCACTAGAAAGAGTGATAGCTTACATTTATAAAGATAAGTCCACCAGCAATATGGGGAAAGAGCTGGAAGAGGGCTGAGACTTGAGAATAGGAGTTTAGTAGGGAAATGCATTCATTGGTTTATATTAAAGGGGAGGAGGGACCAGTTTAGTGTAGTGGTAGTGGGGTTGGAGAGGTGAAGATGACTGGAGAGAAATTTAGGTGCTATAATTACCAAGAGTTGGTAACATTAGAAATGGGGAGTGAAGGAGGGTAATGAGAATTAAGTGAGACATTGTATCTTAAGTGCTTAACACAGTATATGGCACCTGGCACATAGTAAGCACAAAAGAAATGGAGCATGTAATTCTGTTGTTACCCATAATGGCAATAAGAAACATCTTGGAGATTCCTGTTTGTAATAAATGTAACTCAGGACTTCACCTCTGTGCAACCCCATCTCTAAATACACATGCTACCTTACAGATTTCATACTCTTGCATTTTTCTTTCTGTGGAGACTTTTCTTTATATGATGGCCTGACAATAATATTGAAGTACTTTACAATGCTAATATCTTAATTTTTACATGCCCTTACCCAGTGACCTGCTACATTTTAAAAATGCACTCAGATGTGGACCACATCTGTTTATCTCTATGCTATCATTGAGAGAGAAAGTCCCAGCCTCCAATTCAAATTTGATTATTTGCCTAGGGTATTATTCTGCAAGTATTTCCTTTCTCTTTGTGTCTTTAGAGCTGTATTTTAATCCTTGTTTCAGACACAGTTTTCTTCTAATTTAGTAAGTTATGAAATGAAACTATTCATAACTCTCCAGTAATACCAGCAAACAGTTCTTTGATAGGATAGTAAAACTGGGGCTGAGAAGTTTGGGAGTCTGTTGGTTTTATGCCCTGCCTTATGCTCTACTATTTATAGACCAGTCTTGGTTGTCTTATGCTGGTCGTGTCTGTTGTTTCAGATATGTTGAAGAATCATTGCTGATTCATTAAAGAAGCACTGAGCTAGGATTCAGAAGTCAATAAGATAGTTTTTGCCCTTAAAAACGTATAAAGCACAACTGTGGTTTCCAAACTGAAAGAAAAAACAAACACATGTACAGATTTTTGTGGGAATAATCGTCTCTTAGGGGATGGCAAAATTGGGGATGGTACAAAATAAGCGACTGAGTAAGGATGCTTTCCAAGAACACTTTCAAGGTCAGTATGGTACTTTATGTGCTGCTGAAATTGATATTGCATCATGGTGTATTTCTGTCTGGTGATTGAGTTAATCTTCATTTCAAGCATAGATAATTTTCCTTCCGGTATAGTCCTATATTTATAGAAAGCTGTTAATTTAATTACTGTTGGTTAGTATCATTTCTCTTTGATGCTAACAAACAAATTTTTCCACATTTTAAAATCTCTCAAATCTTTACAATTAATAATGCATCTTGGTTGATTGACACTCTTTTCTTTTCCTCCCTAGTATAGTATGTTATTCCTTTATCATTTTTTGTCTATTGTTTCCTATTTTCTTGTTATAACATGATAGTATATTTTACAATTGGTGGCGGTGAATAGTCAATTAATATGGTACTGTACATTACACTCAAAATTCCTGACTTATGATAGTTTTTAAACTATATTATATTATTATTTCTATATTTATATGTGTCTAATTTTGGCTAGTATACTCTGAAATACTTGAAACATGGGACTATGTCTTTTATCTTTATATTCCACCATGGAACTTGCATATAGTAAGCACTTAAAGGTAGAATGAATGGTAGAATTTACAGCTATTAGACACCCAATGCTTGCTTGTTGATTACAGGCTCATAATAAATAGAAAATCACTTACAGGAAGTAGTTTTTGATCACATCATCTGTGCCTGATGATGGTCCATGCATCTAGGCATTGGAATAGTACTCTTCAGCTTTTGAATAGTTATTACATACCTTTCAGATCCATCTAGTGCTTAATCTATTAAGTTTTCATAGAATTGTGCTGTCTCTGTAAATTCTTAGATCATATTTTACTATATGACTTATACATCAAGTATATATACATATATACATTATATAATCTTTATGAACGAATGTTTATAATAGCTTTGGTTTCTTATAGTTCAAGTATTTTAGAGCTGTTCAAATGTGTCACTATTTCTTTAGTTTATTGCCATGGATTTCTTTAGTTTACTGCTGTATGCCTAGTTCCTAGAACAGTGTCTAGCACATAGTAGGTATTCAGGTATTGAATGAATTAGAAATTGTAACACACTCCGTCTTCCTGGGGAGAGGAAAAATACCAGTATTTCAAAAATCTTTAGATTTGGTATATTGTTTGCAGTTTGATTCAGCTTTTATTTCCAACTTGTATAAGTTTATCAGCTCTTAGGTTTGAAAGAGAGCTTAAAGCTGTCTAGTCCAGCTTCCCTACAACAGAACAGCTAATGAATACGTATCGTATACACATCAGTAAGTAGAAACAAGCAGTCACATGGCTGTGAAACACCAGTGGAAAAACGCTGATTCCTTGAGCACTTCCCCCCACTTAGCCCACCACTTAAGGCATTGTTTATAAAGGAACTAGAGAAAATTATATTAAAGTGATTTGTGATGTCAGCTGAAAGGGCACAGAAGTGGCTTGTTGATTTGAGAGATCAAAACCAATTTTTCTATTGTGTTTATTCAGTCTGTTCTATCTTCTCTGCCAGTGGAAAATGGCCTAGGGATTAGAAGGAAAGAGGAATAAAGTATTTGAGCTGTGTTGGTGCCATATTGAAGGTTTTGAGTATTTTCTCGGTTCATTTGCTTAGTACTGTTTTGATTAAAACCATATTTTGAGAAAAAGGAAACAAATGTTAGTAACTTAAATTTTGGATGACCATTTGGCATTGGCAGCAAGCAACTCAGTTGCTAATTAGTCCTTAGAGTGTTTCCGAGTAGTGCATGTCATTATTCTATATGTGGTTAACATTTCCAGTGATCTCATATCATAGTCTATCTGGTCCAAAAGACCCTGAAGTATTATGGAGGCTTAAGTCAGACTATAACCATCCTTGTAGGTATTCTTTTTAGACAATCCTTATACACTAATTTATGAAGCTCTTCCTATCTTTAAGTCATGGTAATTTTTCAAAATAAAACTTTTCATTTTAAGTTGATATCTATTTCCCTAAACCTCCTAACCATTGTTACTACTTTGATATCTGGTGCCATCAAGAGCATGTTTAATTCCCCTCACACATACCTATCTCTTCTTGAGTTGAGCTGACCTCCCTGAGCTAGATAATCACCTTCAATGGCTTTTCACATGCCATGGCCTTACCATCCTGATATCTTTAGATTAGCTATATCTCTTTTGTTACATGCTATTTTTAAAACTTCAAGAAGAATATAATATGATTACAATCTTGAATGTACTTATAGAGGCTTTTTTTTAAATAAGTGAAGTTTTATGCATTATGAAGTAAAATTTTTTTCTTAATAAATAAAGCCAACCACTTCTGTTCAATTTATAGTGTTTGAAAATGATCACTAGGTCTCTGTACCTAATATTATGATCTTTATAAAGACTCAATAATCATTGCTTCTCCCTCAACTATAAACATTTACAAACAAGACATAAACCTGTAATTGTATAGCTAAGACAACACTAGAAAGATTGTTTAATAATGTATTTAGCATATGTAAATGAGATTAAAAAGTGAGAAGCTATATCATGTGTATTTGTTCCAGTCCAATTCTTGTTTATTAAAATGAAAGACAGTGTATTCTGTCTTGGACCATTGCCATTATAAAAATAAATGTCAATATGTTTCATATTTTCACACTTGTCTACAAAATGCCAAAGGATGACTACACCAGTACTTCTGGGTGTGGGCAGTATATTCACAGTAGAATGACATCTATCACAAAAATGTAAGATTGTGCTCTGTTTTAGGGGAGTTTCCCTGTTGCAATGGTTGATTACACCAAATGCCTTCTTGATCATTGTATTCTTTTTTGTTGTTGTTGTTAGATGGAGTCTTGCTCTGTTACCAGGCTAGAGTGCAGTGGTGCGATCTCGGCTCACTGCAACCTCTGCCTCCCAGGTTCAAGTGATTCTCCTGCCTCAGCCTCCCAAGTAGTTGGGACTGCAGGCACGTGCCACCACGCCCAGCTAATTTTTATATTTTTAGTAGAGACGGGGGTTTCACCACGTTGGTCAGGATGGTCTCCATCTCTTTGCCTCGTGATCTGCCTGCCTTGGCCTCCCAAAGTGCTGGGATTACACGCGGGAGCCACCGCGCCTGGCTCATCGTTGTATTCTGAGATGAAAAGTAGGGACAGTCCATATGTGGAAGTATTTGGTTTTTCTACCACTTACTCAGTTCTTATTCATTTTTCATTTCCGCTCTGGCTTTTCTAACTCTGTCTCTTCAATCATTTCCCCCCCTGCCTTGCTCTGAGCAGCGTGGGCATTACTTAGTCCCAGTGGCGGCATAGGGATTTAATAAGATTGGTGACCTCTGGGCCACAGTGACTCTTGCCTGCCTGACAGTTGTTAACTCCTAGTGGGCTACATGAGTAAGAAAAGAGAAGGGACAGGATTTGCAGGAGCTGCTGAAACAGAAGGTGTTGAAGACTGGAGACCTCTCCGTCAACATTTTTTTTTTTTTTCCTTTTCTAGCACTGGGTTTGGAGGGGTGGGTGCTAGTTGGTTTACAATTAAATGACAGGAAGGAATTGGCAGATTTACACTCTATTTTCCTTTAAAATTTATTTTTTTTTATTTTATTTTTTTTGAGATGGAGTCTTACTCTGTAACCCAGCCTGGAGTGAAGTGGCGCAATCTCGGCTCAGTGTAACCTCTGCCTCCCAGTCCCGGTTCAAGCAATTCTCCTGCCTCAGCCTCCCTCGCAGCTGGGATTACAGGCTTGCACCACCACGCCCAACTCATTTTTGTATTTTCAGCAGAGACAGAATTTCACCATGTTGGCCAGGTTGGTCTCGAACTCCTGACTTTGTGATCCGCCTGCCTCGGCCTCCCAAAGTGCTGGGATTAAAGGCATGAGCCACTGCGCCTGGCCCTAGAATTTATTCTTATGCATTTATTTATTTATTTGTAGAGACAGAGTCTCACCATCTTGCCCAGGTTGGTTTTGAACTCCTGGGCTCAAGTGAGCCTCCTGCCTCAGCATCCCAAAGCTCTGGGATTACAAATGTCAGTCACCAGTCCTGGCCCCGTTTTCCTTAAACAAAAATGAAACCAAACCTATAGATAGATAGATAGATAGATAGATAGATAGATAGATAGATAGATATGTTTTATTACAAAAACTCTTTATAGACACACTTTATTTTTTTAGAGTAGTTTTTTAGAGTAGTTTTTGGAGTAATTTATATACATACTTTATTTTTTTAGAGTAGTTTTAGGTTCACAGCAAAATTGAGTGGAAGTTACAGAGGTTTTTCATATACCCTCTGCCGTAACACATGCATAGCCTGCCTCATCATCAACATCCTCCACCAGAGTGGTACATTGGTTATAATAATTGAACTTACATCCACACATCACTTTTATCTAAAGTCTATTGTTGACTTTGGGATTCACTTTTGGTGTCACACATTCTGTGGTTTTGGACAAATGTATATTGATGTGTATCCAATATTGTGGTATCATGCAGAGTAGTTTCATCGCCCTAAAAATTCTCTCTGTTCTGCCTATTCCCATCCTTTCCTCCCTGCTACCCCTGTCAAATCTCTTTACTGTCTCCATAGTTTCACCTTTTCCAAAATGTCAGAGTTGGAATTATATACTATGTAGCCTGTGTAGTATGCAGATTGGTTTTTTTTGCTTAGTAATATACATTTCAGTTTCTTTCATGACTTTTTATGACTTGATAGCTCATTACTTTTTAAGGACGAATAATATTTCATTGTCTGGATGTACCACAGTTTATCCATTCAGCTACTGCAGGACATCTTGGTTGCTTCCCAGTTCAGACAATTATGAGTAAAGCTGCTGTAACTATCTGTAGGCAGGTTTTTGTCTAGACATACGATTTCAGCTCCTTGGGGTAAATACCAAGGGGCTGCATCATGTGGTAAGAGTATGTTCAACGTTCCAAGAAACCGCTAAACTGTTTTCCAAAATGGCTGTACCATATTGCATTCCTGCCAGCCATGAATGAGAGTTCCTGTTGTTGCACATCCTTGCCAGCATTTAGTGTTGTTGGTGTTCTGGATTTTGCCATTCTAATAGGTGTGTTGTGGTATTGAATTGGTGTTTTAATTTGCATTTTTCTGGTGGAGCATCTTTTCATATGCTTTTCCCCCATCTATACAGCCTCTTTAGTGAGGTGTCTGTTAAGGTATTCGGTCCATTTTTAAATCAGGTTGTTTTCTTATTGTGTTTTGGAGAGTTCCTTTTGTAGTTTGGATAATGGACCTTTAATCATTTGCAAATATTTTCTCCCAATCTATGGTTTGTCTTTTCATTCTCTGAATATCTTTTGGAGAGCAGAAAATTTTAATTATAATGGAGACAAATTTATCCTTTCTTTTTCATGGATTGTGCCTTCGGTATCATATCTAAAAAGTCATTGCTAAACCCTAGGTTATCTACATTTTCTCTAATGTTATCTTGTAGTAGTTTTATAGTTTTGTGTTTTACACTTAGGTCTATGATTCATTTTGACTAAATTTTTGTGAAAAGTGTATGATCTGTGTCTACATTCATCTTTTTTTTATTGCACGTGGATGTCCAGTTGTTTCGGCACTATTTGTTGAGAACACTATCTTTGTTCCATTATATTGTCTTTTTTCCTTTGTCAAAGATCAGCTGACTGTATTTATATGGATCTATTTCTAGGGTCTCTGTTCTATTTCATTGATCTATTTGCCTTTTCTTTCATCAACCCACACTATCTTGATTACTGTAGATTTATGGTAAGTCTTGAACATGAGTAGTGTCACTCTTGCAACTTTGTTCTTCATTTTCAATATTGTGTTGGCTTTCCTGGGTTTTGCCATTTTGGTTTTGATCACCTGTCTATACTATACTTGGTGGCTTAGTGGGGGTAGGGAGGAAATTGAATGGGATCAGAGAGCCTGTAAAAACCAGCGTTTTTCTTGTTCTGTTTACCGATTGTTCTAGTTGGAGGTGCAGATGTGAAGCCACTGTATTAGTGGTAAGGATTGGGACCTGTAAAGTAGGTTTGGAGTACCAGGTTCTGGGAATGTTAGAGCTGATGCCATAGCTTCAAGGACAGAATGAAATGGAGACCTATGTAAAAATGCTAGTTCACTGTTCGCACAATTAAGGCCAAGCCAGATTTGCAGGTTATGTATTTGCCTAATTTTGTTCCTGTGCCAGGTAGAAATGCTGTGAGGTACATAAATTGTTTTTTAACTTTGGAACTTCTTAATACCAAATACGTGGATATAGTTTTTAAAAATAATAGTCTCTTGTAGATGCTAGTATCTTGTGACCTCTCAATACCTGATCTAATTGTCTGAATTCTCCTTCTTGTATATCTGGTCTGAAATAAAAAGATATTAGTCCCACACTGGTCTCATGCTTGTATAGTACCAGTGAATTCCTAGTGAGAATTAGTGAGAACAGACAGGTCAGATTCAGTTAAATAGCTTGCAATGCTTACTGATGTGTAACCATTTGTGATAAGGAGCTGGGAGGCATTATGGGTAGAGGAGGAGGTGAAGAGTTGTCTGTATTCTATCGGGTTTTCTTTTTCCAGTACAGAATCAAATAGCTAATTCAAAGCAGTCAATTTCTGCCTTCCCCCATCCCCCAAAATATGATTTGTAATTTGAAAGTAGTTCTGAAGCTATTTGGCAAATACGTCTGTATTCCAGTTGTTCGAAAATGAGAGGTCTTTTGACTTATTTGACTTTTCCACTACCCCATTTACCAGTAAAACAAAGTAAGAGTTAGTATCAAGTAAGTCTTTGGTTAAGTCAGCAATGATTTATGAAGAGCCCATTAACGTACTACATAGACAGAAATTGCACAGATTTGATGAATCAACAAAGCAGAAAATGGAAAATATATTTCAACTTCTGGGTTTTGTGAGTCAGGAAGAGCACATCCCCGGCTATGGTTATGCTTTAGTATTTGCAAAAAAGAGAGTAAACTAGTCTTCATTTGTGCTGATCTGTGCTGTGAAAATACTGTCAGTGTTTTCTTCCTTCAAAAACATTTCTGCAAACAAAACTCTAAGAACTGTACATAAACGATTGTGGAGATTGTTTTATTTATCCTAAAAGCAATATCCTTCCTGTCCAGGCAAGGGAATTAGATGGCAGAATCAATAACTTGGTAACCATGTGGGACTTGCTAATACACGAATTAGTGTACGATGCTCATGAGCTTGATAAGCTTGCAAGGGAGTATTTTTTTGCCATGCAGTCAAATGAAAGAATAGAGAGAAACAAGGTAATAGTATCAAATGATATATGTCATCATCTTTCTAGGATGTTAATTCATACGTGCACTGGTGACTACTGGTATCTATGTGCTACCTATTTGTGTGACAAACTTCTGTGACAAATATCTGGTGTTGTGTGTGGTGTTTCCTAAGGCGAAAATCAGATAAAACTGGGTAGTTTTTTTTTAAATAAGAACTCATTTCCTTTGGCATGTAAGTAGGAAGCATTGGCAAATGGACACCCGACAGTGAGATTTATTTTCTGAAATGTTCTTTTCAGGTTTCTGTGTGGAAGCGTTAGCTGTGTTCATTAGTTGAGATGAAATGACATAATTTATTGACCGGTGGTGATAACTTTTCTAAATACATTGCACATTTGGCGCCATATAACTGAATGCCTCACTAATTGCTTAGACTCATGCCTGCTTTTGTAATCAATGTGCTACTTGGGCAAGCCTCAGCAGAATTCATTGCCTCATTTTCTGTTTCAGACTGCTTAAATATTCCCTGGGTGGTATCCCTGAAAATGACAGTCCCCAAGGAAAAGAATCCCTGTCTCAGAGGCCAGAGGTCTCCGGTTTTCATGGCGTTGGAATTACTCTTTCATATTGTAAGAGGAAGGCAAAGCTGGCAATTTGCATTTAAAGCACTGCTCTCCAAGGTTACATTCTGTTGAGTACATCTTTTAGATAGTAGACATTTATCATAGTGTAGCTCTCAAATCTGAAATAGCTGCTGAAGGTATAGCCGAAGAGCCATCACAGTCCTGGGGAACAAGGTAATAAATCAGAAGCTGCCACATGATCACTATGGTAACCGTCAGACCCTGTCACACTGCAAGCATTATTGAAGGGTAGGTGCAATGTTCAGCTCATCAAGTGTTTGTGATCATAAACCTGTTGACATTATAGATTTGATATGACCATTTTATTGTTTTTGTGAATTGAAAGGTACTGCTATCAGACCCCATTGTGGGGGGAAATAGTACCATATTTAAGGGACCATTTCATTTTATTATTGTAGACTTGAACTTGTTGTCAATGTCAATTGGCATAATACAATAGTGTGTTCTTTTTCTTTTTAAAGGTGAAACCTCGTATTTCAGCATTGACACTGAACATCTTTTCTAGTGAGACATTTTATGTTGAGTAATACATGTAGACATATGTAATTAAGTACCCGTATTGATTTTAAAAATCTAAATCATATTTTAACTATTGTAACGCTTAATATTCAACACTTCTATTTGACACAATTTCATTATGCATAATTTTCAGAAATAGAAATATGGCATCTTGGGATAATGCTTTCTGCCTCCTCTAAGTGTACGTACATAATTGTGTTTTGAAAATTTTATAACTTGACATTTAGATTTAGATACAGAGAGTATCTTGGTAAAATTGTTGATGAATTTATTGTGACGCAATTATAAATATAATTAAATATAAGGCCAAGATTAGTAAAGGTAGTATTTTCTATTATGAGAACTAATTGTGTATTCTCAGATTTGTAATCACAACTTCAGATAAGTAAAAGCATGTATTTCCTAAGAGCGACATTCAGATATCCAGCACAATTTTATAAAAGTAATGAGCAATTTCAATTACATTTACTTATAATAAAAGGTAGTTTCTCACAACTTTTAATAACACAATTGTTTAGTATTTTATTAAATCACATCTATTCAAAAGTAAGGGGAGGAAAACCCCATGTTTACTATAACGAACTTGTTAGTATTTTCTTAATCATTACTGAATTTTTACCTCTTTCCTCCAACTGACTGAAAGGGCATTACAAAATGCTACTGGCAGTAACTATGGTAATCTCCTTGTGAGAGAAAGAAAAATTCATCAAGATCATAATAAGGCAGTCACTTCTACATATTCCTCATAAAGATCTGAAATTTTTTCCCTTCCTTTTCCTCTTTTTGAAAGAATGATCCAACATTAGTGTGCACGTATTTGTCATTATATTCTTCAAAACATCATATCCAACTATAGGCAGGAATAATCCACTGTAAAAGTGTTGGAAGGCAGGAAAGGAGGCAGAAAAGAAGAGGGGACAGAGGGAAAGATGGATGAGTGTTTGAGCATTTCCTATCTCTTTGCCTGCACACTGCTTGAGATCTGAATTAATGCATTTAGTGCCTGAAAGAGGAAGAGGCACAGCAATACTTAGCAGTTTATGAAAAAGACTTCTCCCTGCCATACTTCTTTTTATTTCAATGGCAATCCTGCCACAGGGGCCTACTGCTACTCAAATATAGTGGAAGTTGGTGATATGGCCAGCACAGCAGAGTCTGAACTGGGTTGTGAGTGCTATGTCATGTGGGATGCTAAGCAGCTGTCGGATAGGGAACTACTTTGCACCACTTATGGGTTAGAGTTAAAGCAGCAGGCTGGAGGTGAAAAACTTGGGCCAGCCAGCTAGCTTTGGAGGCTGCTTCTGATAGGGAACTACTTTGCACCACTTATGGGTTAGAGTTAAAGCAGCAGGCTGGAGGTGAAAAACTTGGGCCAGGCAGCTAGCTTTGGAGGCTGCTTCTGAAAGGGTATTTATAAAGGCAGCAGTTATGTGTTACTTCTTATTTTCACTCAGTTCACCTTTCCTAATAATATTCTTATTAGATTAAATTCCTATTCAGAGGCACTTGCTCTAGCAGTCATATACTTTATAAAAATAAGTTTGGGGAAACGACATTATGAAGGAAGGGCAGTAATATTGCTCATTTTCCGTGTGCTAGGTATTCTGGTAGGTATTTGCATACGTTCTTGCTTTAATACTGAGAGCAATGCCAGGAAGTGTTATAACTCTCATTTTACTGATTAGGAGGCTGAGCCTAAGAAACATTTAAATACCTTCAAAGTGGCAGAGATGGGTTTTCCACTCAACATTCCCTGACACCAAAGCCTATGCTGCTTCGATTTTTTTCTGTGTTGTTTGCATGAATGTTCAAGAAGGCGTAATTTCTTCCGGTTTCATTGTGTATTTTTGGGTGTCTATTGTGTAGTTTGTCACTTCTTAGAATTGCACTCAGTTTAGTAAATTCTTTGGTGCTGGCTCTGTGCCAGACACTGCCTGGTGCTAGAAAAATCCATCAAAATTTAGGCCTTTGGAATTCTACTTGCTGTCACTATTAAGATAACTAAAGACAGGCAAGTGCCCTTTGCTCCAGTGGAGGCAGACTGGGGTAAGAAACACTCCGGCATCATACTTGGGGTTTGATTTCAGGTCCCAATCTGTATTAACTCTTCAATTTTGAGTAAACAATTTTAACTCTTTGAACTAGTTCCCTCATTTGTAGAGGAGAGGTGATGACACCTGCTTCACAGTGTAGTAGTGAGGATTGAGTAAGGTAATGCATGCAACAGACCTGGTGTGGAGCGGGTACTGCTCGTCTTCATCCTTATTGCTGACAATTCTGGTTAGAAAAGAACTACAGGTTTAGGTGGGCGTATGCAAAAAAAATTTTAGGTCAGTATTCACCTTCATGTGACTCTACTGTATATATTCATTGATTATGTATGTGACATTCATACTAATAGTATTGTATTGATATCTTATTTCTCTTTAGAGATTCATTTCCCTGAGTTTATACATTTGAAACTAAGCAATTATCTTGAACACTGAAGGCAAAAGTGGAAGAGCAAATGAGAAGTGCTATTCTCCCCAAACCTAAATCTGCAATTAAGCCCTGAGGGTCTTCCACCCTCCACGCTAGAGTCTGTGCAGAAGAGTCCTGTTGATGAATCAGGAAGGCACATGCCAATGTGTTAATCCCTAGCCTTTCTCCAAGACTCAGGCCACACCTCCCTGTCTGTTACTGTTGATCTGCCTGCTTTTGTTTTCCTGTTCCTCTGACTTTTCAGAGCAGATTTGTACATTTCACCTGCCATTACAGTGCAGTGTAAACCTTGCCTCTCAAGGGTGGGCAATTGTTTCATTTCGCTGGGTTTGTTATTATGTTGGTTTTTAAATGGTAGGCTTCTGATTCTGCAGCCTCAACACCTGGGCAACTCCGGGTAGTGTGTAATAAAGGCTTAGATCTCCACTGGTATGGAGAGAGGCAGGTGGCCTGCTGCCAAGGGCCACTACACTGAGGTGTTTCAGTTATGACTTACGTTATTGCCAGAGTGATTCACATTCTTTTGAAATGATGGTAATTATTTGATTAACTGAAAGATCTTTCTCATAATCAGGGGTTAGTTTAAAAAATATTAGAAATGTTTCAATTTTATAATAACTTTAATAAAAAGTTACGTCCAATGCTGTCAATTGGCTGTGATTGCCTGTGTTTTGGGGTTTTGGTGTGTGTGTATGCTTTTAATTTCAAAGACTTACGGATGTGTGTAGAAAGCAGATAAAATTCTGTAGGTTTTGTTATTTCAGGTAATGCTTAAACAGAATTGCCATGGTGAAGCATGTTTTGGTAGAAATTCTGATGACATTGACTTTTCCTTTATCATCCTTATTTAATTATGAACAACCAGCAGCGGCTTGAAATTCTTGTTTCTATTAGATGAAAACTCAACCTTGTACTGAGATGTTTTACTTATCCTGGCTTTGTGTTTCCAGTAGTAAACAAATAAGCATTACTGTTTTCAGAGCCAGACTAAGATTAAAGTGAGGCTTTATGTTTAGGAATCTTGATGTTACTTAGTCCTATTAGCACATTATATTTTGCTTCACTGCCTTCTCAGAAGTTGAAATGAAAAAAAATACACTATTGATGAATTGGAGAATTATGCAATGAAGTGGTTGGGGTGTGTGTGTTTTCTAGTTTCATAAGGCAGAAGCTCATATTAATGATTTGTGACCTTTCTGTATAAGCATTTAATGGTATTAACTTTGCACACTTCTTTAGCTGAATCCCACAATGTTCTGTGTGGTAATTTCGTTTTGTTTTTATTTAGTTCAAAGTGTGTGCTAATTTTCCTTGATGCTTCCCATTTGACCTGTGGATTATTTAGAAATGTGTTTAGTTTCCAAATATTTGGTTATTTTTCAGATATCTTTTTGTTAGTGATTTTTAGTTTACTTCTGTTATGGTAGGATAAAATACTTTGTAAAGTTTAATTTTTTTAAATTTGTAAACATTTTTAAGTTTTAAATTTTTATTTCTTTTAAGAGATGGGGTCTCACTCTGCTGTCCTGGCTGGAGTGCAGGGACTCAATCCTAGCTCACTGCAACCTCAACTTCCTGGGATCAAGCGATCTTCCCACCTCAGGGTGCCAAGTAGTTGGGACTACAGGCACTTAAGACTGTGCCTGTTTTTTTTTTTTTTTTTTTTTTTTTTTGTACAGATGGGGGCCTCACAGTTTGTTGCCCAGGCTGGTGTAGGACTCCTGACTTCAAGCAATCCTCCCGCCTTGGCCTTCCAAAATGCTGGGATTACAGGCTGAGCTACCATGCTTGTTTGTTTTAAGGCCCAGGATATGGTATCTTTGTGAATATTCTCTCTTCACTTGACAAGAATACCCAGTCTACTGCTATTGGTATAGTGTACTATAAATGTCAGTTAGGCAAGGGTAATTGGTAGTATTGTTTAGTTTTTCTGTATCTTTCTGATTTTACTTTTTTCTGTTAGTTTTTGAGAGGAGTGTTGATATTTTCAAATATAATTATAAACATATTTATATTTTCTGTTCTATCAGAATTTGCTTTATGTATTTTGGTGTTCAGTTGTTAGATCTATATGCAATTAGATTTTTGTCTCCTTGTTGAACTGATACTTTCGTCGTCATGTAATGATCCTTTGGTTTTTTTTTTTTTTTTTTTGAGACAGAGTCTCTCTCTGTTGCCCAGGCTGGAGTGCAGCGGGGCAATCTCGGCTCACTGCAAGCTCCGCCCTCTGGGTTCCCGCCATTCTCCTTCCTCAGCCTCCTGAGTATCTGGGACTACAGGCACCCGCCACCACACCAGCTAATTTTTTGTATTTTTAGTAGAGACGGGGTTTCACTGTGTTAGCCAGGATGGTCTCGACCTCCTGACCTCGTGATCCGCCCACCTCAGCCTCCCAAAGTGCTGGTATTACAGGCATGAGCCACAGCGCCTGGCCAAAATGATCCTTTTTATCTTCAGTTTTGTTTGTTTTGATATCTATTTTGTCTAATAGTAGTATAGCTACTCCAGCTTTCTTTTGATTAGAGTTTGCATGATATATATTTTTCCTTCTTTTCACTTTTAAACCACTTACATAATTATATTGAATGGGTTTTTGTAGATAGCATATAGTTGGATCTTTTTTGTTGTTGTTCAGTCTCACACTGTATCTTTTACTTCATACGTTTAGACCATTTACATTTAGTATAATTACTGGTATGGTTGAATTTAGGTAGAACATTTTATTCCTGTTTGTGCCTTCTGTATTTTCCTTTCTCTGCTGGTCCTTCTTGCCGTCTTTTGTATTATTTGAATCTTTTACTATTTTATTCACCAATTGTCTTTTTGCTTTATCTCTTTACAGTCATGCACTGCATAACAACATTTTAGTTAGTGATAGAAGCATATATGACAGTGGTCATAAGATAATTATATTTTTACTGTACTTTTTCATGTTTAGATACACAAATACTTACCATTGTATTACAATTGCCTGCAGTGCTTAGTACAGTAACATGCGATATAGGTTTGTAACCTAGGAGTGGTTACACCATCTAGGTTTGTGTAAGTATGCTTTATGAAGTTCACGCAAAAATGAAATCACCTAACAATGCGTTTCTCAGAATGTATCTCTGTCATTAAGCAATGCATGACTGTATGGTTTTCTTTTTTTTATTACTTATACACAGCTGACTTTGGCAATCAACTTAGAACGCTTACAACCATATTGTTCTTTTTCCTTTCTTTTCTTTTTTTTTTTTTTTTTTTTTTTTTGAGACGGAGTCTTGCTCTGTCGCCCGGGCTGGAGTGCAGTGGCCGGATCTCAGCTCACTGCAAGCTCCGCCTCCCGGGTTTACGCCATTCTCCTGCGTCAGCCTCCCGAGTAGCGGGGACTACAGGCGCCCGCCACCTCGCCCGGCTAGTTTTTTGTGTTTTTAGTAGAGACGGGGTTTCACCGTGTTAGCCAGGATGGTCTCGATCTCCTGACCTCGTGATCCGCCCGTCTCGGCCTCCCAAAGTGCTGGGATTACAGGCTTGAGCCACCGCGGCCGTTCTTTTTCCTTTCTACCTCTTTGCTTTCAAGTGTCATATATATTTTTAAATCCTTTGAGGAAAAAAAATCTATTCTATGATTTATTATTTCTTTGCTGTTCCTTCATTCCTTATTTTCCTTTAACATGAAGAACTTCTTGAAGCGTTTTTCTTATCACAGGGCTGCTGGTGACAAATTCTATTTCCTTTCCTTTGTCTGAGAATGTTTTTGAGTTTATTCCTACAGTATATTTTCACTGAATATCATAATCCTGGTTTGAGAGTTCTTTTCCTTCAGTGCTTTACAAATGTTGTTTCATTTTCATCTGGCCTCCATGGTTTCTTATGAGAAATCTATAATAATTTGCATTCTCCTTTATCTGTAATATTCCTTTATTTTTCTGCTGCTTTCACCAATTTGATTGTAATATGTCTGTGTATGGTTTTCTATGAATTTATCTTGTTTAGGGTTCATTTGGCTTATTGAATCTATTAATCAATGTTTCAACAAATTTGGGATGCTTTCAGTCATTATTTGTTTTTAATCTTTAAATCTTTTTTTCTGCATCAATATCACTTTCATTCTGAGAACTGAATAACATAGTATCTTGAACCTTAGATATTGTCCCACATATCTCTGAGATTCTATTCATGTTTTTAAACAGTCATTATTCTCTCTCTTCTTCAGACTAGATAATATCCATTGATTTATTTTAAAGTTCACTGGTGATTTCTTTTTCCATTTCAATTATTATATTGAGACAATTCATTAAATTCATAAATTTCAGATGTTGGATTTTGTTTATTGTTTTTTTGCTCTTGAACCCAAATAAAGAGTTAAGGAAGAAAACAAAACTTGTTTACTTACTTATTTTGTATTTTTTATCATTGTTACAATTGTTGCTCTAAAATCTTTAATTTTAACATCAGAATCATCCTGGGACTAACACCTATTGTTTGTTGATTTCCTTTTGAATTGGTTAGGTATTTTTAATTCTTTGTATGTTGAGTGAGTTTAGATTATACCCTTGACTTTTTGAATATTAGTTTATGAGACTCTGAGTCTTATTAAAATCCTCTTCAGAATGTTGATTTTTTTTTCTTAAAAAATACTTTTTTTTAAATACTTTAAGTTCTGGGGTACATGTGCAGAATGTGCAGTTTTCTTACATACACACATACCATGGTGATTTGCTGCACCCATCAACTCGTCACCTACATTAGGTATTTCTCCTAATGCTATCCCTCCCCTAGCCCCCAACCTAATGACAGTCCCGGGTGTGTGATGTTCCTCACTGTGTGTGACGCTAGGGCTAATGCCTCTCCTAATGCTATCCCTCCCCTAGTCCCCCTACCCCCCAAAAGGCCCAAGTGTGTGATGTTCCTACCTGTGTCCATGTGTCCTCATTGTTCAACTCTCACTTATGAGTGAGAACATGCGGTGTTTGGTTTTCTGTTCCTGTGTTAGTTTGCTGAGAATGATGGTTTCTAGCTTCATCCATGTCCCTGCAAAGGTCATGAACTCATCCTTTTTTATGGCTGCATAGTATTCCATGGTGTATATGTGCCACATTTTCTTTATCCAGTCTATCACTGATGGACAATTGGGTTGGTTCCAAGTCTTTGCTATTGTGAATAGTGCTACAATAAACATACATGTGCATCTGAAACTGGACCCCTTCCTACACCTTATACAGAAATTAACTCAAGATGGATTAAAGATTTAAACGTAAGACCTAAAACCATACAAACCCTAGAAGAAAACCTAGGCAATGCCATTCAGAACATAGGCATGGCCAAAGACTTCATGTCCAAAACACCAAAAACAATGGCAACAAAAGCCAAAATTGACAAATGGCATCTAATTAAACTAAAGAGCTTCTGCACAGCAAAAGAAACTATCATCATATGGGAGAATTTTTTTTTTTTTTAAGCAAGCAATCAACTCAGGTTTCCCCACTTCCGTGCAGTTTGCCCATTGTCAGTTCTGTTTTGAAAGACTTTGCTGTGCTGTTTTGGGTCTACTTTATACATGCATCACTCTGGGATTTATGTGGCACTTAGATGGTGGCTTTTATTCTCATGGTGGCTCTGTTCTCAGTCTTTGCTGGGTTTCTTTGTGCAAGTGCAGGTTGACTAGAGTGAGCCTGGGACACCCAGACTTAGGTCTTCTAAGCATTAGAGGATCCCCTTCTCCAGCTCTTTCCTTGTTGGATTTTCCTCGATACTTTCTGATTCGTAGGGGTCTGTTTCACTGTTTCTCTGTCTAAAAGAGTGAGTGTTTCTCTCAATTTAGCACCTTGTGCTATTGTAGAGTTCTGCTCATCTGGAACTACCCTTGAGATGAAACAACTAGACAGAGAACAGGGTGGGGTGGGAAAGTGAAATGCTGATACCCTCACATTCTTAAGACCATTTGGGTTCATTTTCCCAGTTCCTTTGGATTAGGAGATGGGTTTTCTCTGCAGATTTTCAATGCTGTATCGCAGTTGTGGCTATAGTGTAACTTTGTGACTGCAGGTGGCTTCTGAGCAGGACTGGCAGAGAAAACAGAGAGAGAGAGGGAGAGAGCGAGAGAGAGAGAGAGAGAGAGAGAGAAAGGAATCCCCTTTATACTGTCCTGTTTGCCGAAGTTCATTTTCCAAGTCTTCTGGGCAGCAAGAGAGGGGCTTTTGCTTGAAGTTTTTTGCCATATGTACACAAAATGCACTTCTGGGACTCAGGCACACCCATCAGTGAAAGCAGGAATATAAAGGAGGGGGGAAATACAGAAAACCACCACTGTACTTGCTGTCCCCAAGTTTTGACTTATCTTTATAAATCACCTGCTATTATTTTTGTCAGCTTGCAAGCAGTTTCATTTTGTGTTTTTTCCAGAGTTTTTAGTTACCAGTGGGAAGAGGGAGAGGGTGTGGGCTTACTCCACTTTGGGCAGTATGAGAAAACCAAAATAATTGTATTTAAAATTAAAGATTATTTTGCCAATAACAAAATACATGTTATAGAAAATTTTGGAAATATAAAATTAGAAGAAGAAAACTATCTGTATTCTTATACCTTAAGCTTAATACTCTTAACTCTTTAATGTATATCTAGTTCACTTTTTAATGTACAAGTTACTTTTACAGAGGTGACCATATATATACAATTTTGTATATTGCTTTTTTACTGCAAAAATGGAAGCTTTTTTGCTGTTTTTAAAATTATATGTAAAATGAGTTTATAATGAGTATGTAATAGTTCATTGCATAAATTCGTTATAGTTTATTCAATTATTTCTCTATTGTTGGATTAAAAAATATTTTCTACCATAAAATTACTGTGATTAACATCTTTGTGTATAAACATTTTCATAAGTTTACTCTTGAGGACATTTTTATAGATATATAGTTACTAAGCCAGAGGGTATGAATGTTATGGGATCTGTTGCATAATTCTAAATTATATAATACCACCATCTTACCAAAATACTATTCTACTAGCAATGTGTAAGAGTGCCTAATCCTGGTGATTGAGGTTGCTTCACCTGTCTTTCAGGAACCCATATCTTAATCAGGGCTCTGCTGTTCATACCCAGAACCCGGTGGACTTAATCAGGATTCTGCTTATTACCCAGAATACTCATGTTGCTGCACCTTGTAAGCTACATGGTGTTCTCACTTTCTCTCTGAGCTCAGGCTACTCGTTGACCTAGTGCAATAATGACTTATGCAAGAGTTATACTATTTGAGCCAGTTACCTGGCAAGCACAATTAGGGCCACCTCACTTCCCTGTTTAAAACCTCTTGTTAGCCCTTCATTGCCTATGGGAAAAAAGTTCAAGTGTCTTAATATGCCATGAGGATGCTTCACCATCAGCCTTATCCATTTGTGATACTCTCTTTCTTGCAAGTCTTGCCTCTACGATTTGTGCTTTAGTCATACTAAACTGTTCATGTCATGCTGTTTCTCACCTTCATATCTTTACTATGCCCTTTTTCCCCATGTCCTCCCATCTCCTTCATCCCCCCAACCCATGCCATATAATTTGCAACCCAGACAGAGGCATAGACACACACTTGCAAGCTCCTCGTTGTCATGCTTCCTTCAGGGTGTTCTTTTCCTGAACAAACCCTTTGTACTGCTCCTCTTACCACAGTAGTGTATATGTTTGTTTTAGTTGTATTCAAATAATCTGCCTATGGGTTCCACCCCCCTTCAATGGATTGTGAATCTGCAATCTAGAAATGTTTTATTTCTAGCCTCAGAGACCAAAACAATTCCTGGCCCATGCCAGAAATTTAAGATTGGTTAGTTGAATGAATGCATATACGCATAAATGAATGAATACCTCTGAAAGTCCTTGTTTCAGATAATTCTTAATGTGCAGTAGTGCCTTACAAGAACATTCTATTTTTTATTGTTTTCCCAACTGCGAATGTCTGTCACTGGTGATGATGGTCAGATATGTATGGACAGTTTTCTCAGCACTGCTTTATTATAAACCATAGTTCTTGATCTACAGGGTTAAAATGGATACAGATTCATGTGGCTTGAACAGTTATTTCTGGCTCTGGAATATAACAACAGAACATAAATCTTTGCATATTTTATGTTAACTGGTGTTCTATGCTGCGGAGTCAATGATTTTTGTCTTCCTCTTTATTCCACACTTATTAGTCTTCTACCATTTGAAGTTTTACATTTTGTGCCTATGAAAACGGCAATATTTCTGATTGAGGTTATTTTATAATTGGCCAGTTGAAAATTCTAGAAATGATTTGGCCTCACTCTTATAATGCAAAAAACAGATTAAAAATGTAGAATACATGAGTGGCCATTTGGAAAAGGGCATTTGAGGCAATGTAATTGTTCAGCTATCAAAATGTTTCTTATGTTTTTTTTTTTCTCTAGCCCCAATTCACTAGGGGAAAAACAAGGCACATCCAAACTCAGTTAAATACATATTTTAATAATTTTCAAATAGGAATTCAGTTTAAGGTAAACAAGTCATGAAATAAAATGCAGATGAATACATAAAGGAGAAGTAAAGTGGGACAAAATCTCACCAGATTTTCCAGCTGCGTGTTTTCTCTCCGGATCTTAACTCATTAATGTGGAGTAAAAGTTATAAGTTAGCATTGTCATCTTCATTCTTTACCCATTTTTCTTCCAGCATTCTTTTCCAAAATCATCCTTCCAGAAGTACCATATCTTAGGGCAGACATCTACCTTTTTCTTCTCCTAATTCCTAAAATAGTTGTAGTAGCTAAATTGTTTTTAGGTGGTCACAGGTTGCTAAGGATCTGATTCTAGCTCATGCTACTTTTGGATTTTGTAGTAGTCTTTTCTCACACTGCTATAAAGAACTACCTGAGCCTGGGTTGTTTATGAAGAAAAGAGGTTTAATTGACTCATAGTCCTGCAGGCTGTACAGAAAGCATGGCTGGGAGGCCTCAGAAAACTTGCAATCATGGAGGAAGGTGAAGGGGAAGCAAACATGTCTTACCATGGCAGAGCAGGAGTGAGAGAGTGAGTGAAAAGGGAGAAGTGCCCAAACTTTTTCTTTTTTTTTTTATTTTGAGACGGAGTCTGGCTCTGTTGCCCAGGCTGGAATGCAGTGGCACGATCTAGGCTCACTGCAAGCTCTGCCTCCTGGGTTCATGCCATTCTCCTGCCTCGGCCTCCAGAGTAGCTGGGACAATAGGCGCCCGCCACCATGCCTGGCTAAATTTTTTTTTTTTTTTTTTAATTTTTAGTAGAGATGGGGTTTCACTGTGTTAGCCAGGATGGTCTCGATCTCCTGACCTCGTGATCTGCCCACCTCGGCCTCCCAAAGTGCTGAGATTTCAGGCGTGAGCCACCGCACCCGGCTGGAAGTGCCCAAACTTTTAAATATCAGATCTCGTGAGAACTCGCTCACTGTCACGAGAACAGCAAGGGGGAAATCCGCCCGTATGATCCAGTCACCTCCCACCAGGCCCCCCCGCTGACGTGTGGGTATTACATCTCAGTTTGACATGAGATTTGGGTGGGGACACAGAACCAAACTGTATCAGATGTCAATGTAAGTTTGAGCTTAGCATCTGCTAGGTGATTTGGACTGTAGTATCCATCCAGAAATTATTCAGTGCCTATAATACGCCAGATATAGTACAGGCCTGGAAGATACAGGTGAGAAGACAGCATATGCTCTTTCAAAACTCACATGGGAAGCACCCCAGTGAGGACATGACCAAGCCAACATGCGGTTGCAAATCACGCTATCATGTAAAGTGTACTATAAGGGTGAATGAAAGGTTTTTCGAGGGCACATAGAGAAAAAATGGATCAGGGATGATTTCAGTGGTGAGAACTTCCAGCTGTTGATGTGACTGATACATAATTTGGGATATTAAAAATCCTTCTATGCTTTTGGATATGGGTATTCAGCTCTCAGCACTGGGTTTCCAAGTATGTTCTTGCTACTGTATACCTTGCTAATCTAAAATCTGTCCTGTCTTTCTGGCACTGCATCTTCAACATTATAGAGCATCCAAATAACTCTTCTTGGAATCTTTGATGAAATGCGTAAGGCATATTTATGCAGGGCGGCTAGCTTGGTTCCCCTCCATCTCTGTATCCACAGGCCAAGAGGGAACGGTATTGCTATCCGTGTTTGCTGAGAGCATTTGCCAGAAGGAGTATTATAGGAGTCATGTTATTAAGGTGCGGTTACATGCAGCCCAGCTAACTCTTTGGTATTGACAAATTGTAGTTTAAATTACTCAGGAGGGAAAGAGGGAACTTTGGCCAGCAGTGTTGAATAGGGGAAAAGTGTTGCCTCTAGATAAATTAGAATTTAAAGCATGCTGCTTTTGCATTTTAGAGCTGGTCCTTGTAGCTGTGTACATTTTATTTCTCTCCTAGCTGGGTGAGTGACAGTCTGTAGCACTCCAGGAAATTGGGGTGAGTCTCTTGGATCCAGTCCCATGGTTATCACAGAATAACTGCAAATGCGGGGTTGGTTCCACATTCTCCCCTTGAACCACCCATCTATAGTAGGAATCACATCTCAAATGTGAGTCTGGTTTTATGGATCACTTCTAAGATAGGTTCTTAAGATACAGGCTATTTTTTTTCTTTGTCATGGGGATACATTTAAGCCATATAACCTATTTATTCTTTGGTGTAGTCAGGGTTAATGTAGACTTCAGATTCAGAATGTTGTGTTACAATGCTGGCTCTGTGTAACCTTGTTAAGTAACTTAACTTCTCTGTGTTTCATTTTCTTGATGAAGTGGCAATAAAGTAATCACTTACTGTAAGAATTAAATAAGTTGACATTCACAAAATACGTAAAACAGTACCCGACAGGAAAAAGTGCTCAAGGACTATTAGAAATCATCAAAAAGTAACTGAACTTGAATTACATGGCATCAAAGAGAGTAACAGACATATTAGAGTTTTTTTTTTGTTTGTTTGTTTGTTTGTTTTGATAAAAGTCTGCATAGCCATTGAGAATTGTTTGTTTGGAGACATTGTATATATAAAATTGAGGAAAATGTGATTCTGATTGCAATTTTTGCCTGTTTTCCTCCAGATTTTCATCTACACTGTCCCTGCTGCATTTCCAGGGGAACATTTCTCCCCCATCTGAAATCTGACATTCATTTATCACAGTGAATAATTATATAAGTCAGTTAAGATCACCTTTGAGATTTTGTACTCCAGTGGTTGCCTGTGGCAGTTTTTTTGAAAAAGTCTCATCTTAAACATGTTTTACAAATAAAACTTGCTTAGCAGAGTCTTGGTTTGTGTGCGCTTTATTTCTTTGGAGTGCCTTTTTCCTTTTGCTCAAAATTACCATTTTGTGAATTGAGGTTCTGCCTTTGTTTACGAACATTGCTTTGTGATGCTTTTTGTCCTTTTCTTTTTTTTCTGTTCCATGTCTTACCAATTGGAGGATAATTTTTCTTAATAATAAAACTAAAAACTTTAAGTGAGTTTAATTTGGTTTCTACATAGTCTTATCCTTGCATTCGCATATGAGCAGAAAGTGGATCTTAGGTCTAAGGGCAATTGTTGCATTGCATACAGTGAGCAGCTTTAAGAGCATTTATAAGGCTAATTTTCATCTGGTGAAATTTGGCTGATTTTTACCTCTATAACAATTCTTTAAAGTCACTAGATTAGGTTCTTTTCTGAGTGCATTGTTATATATGTAGGTTCTGAATCTATGATAAAGCTTTTTGCGTCAGTCTGTCTCATTGTATAAACTGTTCAAACCAAAAGGAACTTTTTATTATGTCTCATTTTAGTGTCCATTCAGGAAAAAGCCCAGGAAATATGTCCTTTGATTCCCTTAAACACATCTCATGTCAGAGTTAATAAGCCATCCCTGTAATGCCCTTCCCACAACATATATGGTAAATTTCACTTAAAAGATCAAAAGATGCTTAGTAGGGAGACAACATTACATAGCAGTTATTCCAAAATTTTTGGCAAGGGGTCACTGTAGTTGCAGTACAATCTCATTCTTTATGCATATATGAAATTCAGTATTTATAAATGCATCTTCCCAATGTTTTTAGATACTTTCTACCTAAATTTAAATATATTCTTCTAGGTCTTCTTTAATATGGACTTTTTCTATTGAGTCCCCTTAATTTTCCACCTCTTTTGCACCTGGCAGTTTTGAACACACTCAGCTTATTTTTGAATGATCCTTGGTTTCTCCAGTTTTTCTTTCCTTCCTGTAGAGTACATTGTTAGACAGATATTGTTGCTGAGTTGTTATTCTAAATGGGTTAAAGCTGACAGTGTTTTGTTTTGCTGTTTTGCTTACCTCGACATTTATTAAATGTTATTCTGTGCCATGATGAAAATTCACAAAAATATAAGATGGGTCCCTGCTTTTGAGATTCGGAACAGTGGTGGAGATATCTGTCAAGGTATCATTTCTGTGCATGGTGGTAAGTGTAATGCTGGAGGCATGCATGGAATATGCTGTGAGAGCTCACAGCAAGGTCTCAAAGGTGGTCAGGCTAGCCAGTCAGGAAAACCTCTCAGAAGGAGTTAAGTCTTAAGGGAGAGCTGGAAGGTGAGGAGTGAGATGAGCCTAAGAGGCCTGTTGGAACGTTAGCCAATGGAAACAGTATTACGTGGTAAGATAAAAGAGTACCGATGGGTCACTACAGGATGTGGATAGTTTTGCTATCATGTTTCTAAAAATCACTATTGCAAAATTGTACAAGGTAAAGAAAACCCACGTGGCATATGGGGAAAAGGGGGTCAAGGGCAAAAACATTAAAAAATTGGTCATTGACATGAGAAAACATAATAAACACGATAGCACAGTTTTGCACATGTGCATGTGCTTTTTTTTTAATTATTATTCCTACATGGTTTCCTTCTGCAGGCACAGTTTTCTTTGTTCACCTAGCTGTTTTCCAAAGATGAAATTGCATATGAGCAAGGGCGAAATTTGGTTATACTTAAATTGTTGCCTACTGCAACAATTGCATTGGAACAAATTCATGTTTTCAAAACAACTGCTATAGCAGAAGTGTCTGCATCTTGCATTGTTGTAAGGTAACAAGGGAGATAGGGAGTGACAGGAAATGAGTTAGGGCGGAGTTCCAGGCTAGGGCTTCCATTCATCTCCAACATCTTTTTAATACTTTGTCATTTAAAAAGGTCATTAGGGCCGGGCACAGTGGCTCACGCCTGTAATCCCAGCACTTAGGGAAGCCGAGGCGGGCGTATCCCGAGGTCAGGAGATCTAGACAATCCTGGCTAACAAGATGAAACCCCGTCTCTACTAAAAATATGAAAAAAAATTAGCCAGGCCTGGTGGCACATACCTGTAGTCCCAGCTGCTCTGGATGCTGAGGCAGGAGAATCGCTTGAACCTGGGAGACAAAGGTTGCAGTAAGTTGAGATTGCACCACTGCACTCCAGCCTGGGCAACAGAGCGAGCCTCTGTCTCAAAAATAAATAAAATAAAATAAAAAGGTCATTAGGATTGCTTTAAACCTCTAGCAAGTCCATTTGATCTTTCATGACCATACTGGTTTTCCTGTCAATTCTCTTCTCTTCAGCATTCTCACATGTACTGCAGTGGGAGTTTTTACCATGATCCTAATATCTGTTTCTGACCCTTGTTACTCCTGAGCGTTGCCCTCTGTTGTCTGTAGCCTGGTCTTCCTTTGCTTTTTCATCATTTCTTGTCAGGTATTTTCTGCATTAACGCGGGGGCTGCTACGAATTCAATTCTGTGCTACAACTGCTACTGAAATCCTGATTTACCTTGAATGGTTACTTTGCTGTTGAATGGTTTCTAAGCAAATTCATCACTCATACTTCATGTTGCTCCTGGTATGTTTAGATGGAAGAGGTCATACTTTTTGAAAATTTATCCTTCAGTACTCCCTGTTTGAATCTTGTTTAGCAAGTAAAATTAAGTGGACCTGAGAGGAAGTAGAAGTTCTTTTAGATCCACTTACCTATTTAGAAAAATGTGACCTCGCACATCTCTTAGTTGATGATCATTCGATTGTAATAGATAGTTGTTAGTATTTACTGAACATGTAGCATAATGTCAGGTACAATGTTACATACTTTACCTGGATTATCTCATTTCTTCCTCATAATGGCCTTAAGAAGTAGGTACTGTTACCTTCATTTCAAGTGAGGCAGCTGAGACTACTCAGAAAGTTAAGTGACTTTCTGAAGGTTGCACAGATATCTGTTCAAGGTTACATTCTGGAGCATTCGTAAGAACATGTATAGTTTGATCCAGAGAACCCAGGCTTTTACCTGTTGCTGCATAATTGAAATAGTGTGCTTCAGGCATTATAGGCATCTTGAGCTTGTATTGGAAAGTGGGCACACATCAATGTGAAGGGCCATGATATTTGGATAGTTTTCAAATCAGATCTACTAGCAACTAAGTCTCTATACTTAGCTACATAAATGTAGCATTCATCACATTATATGATTGAGCATTCACTCAGAATATTTCAATAGTACTTGAATTGCTATCAGCTAAATTTTCTATTCACACTTATGCTAGGCATTTTTGTTAGCTAAACTCTCACTGGTAGTAGTAGCATAGATAGGGAGGGGAGAAACCTCCATCCATATATCAGAGTATTAAGTCACACTACACCTGCTAGGGTGAGGATGGGGGGCATTTGTGCAACATAACTATGAGAAACGTGCTGAAAAATGAAATGTGTCACTATAAATAAATAAGTTAGATACTTGATTCTGTGGCTAAGAAGCAAAATAATGAAGATGGAAACTGAAAAAGAGGAAGCTCCAGCGCCATCTCTTGGAGCGAACACAGGGATCAGGCTTTGCCCCTTCAGTGTCTGTGCTTCCACTGGTAGCGCTTGGTAACGGGGCATTATGACATGGATGGGGATGTTGTGATGTGCTGTCTACTAAGTACCTATATTTCTAACCAAAGGTTTGACCTCTAACAGCTAGACATGGGTGAAATTGGATACCAAGCTTAATGGGTAATCTTGACAGTTTACAATGCCTTTCCAAGTGTATTATTTTATTTATTGCGATTCTGTGCGATAGGCAGGGAGGTGATTATTCTCATTTAATAGGTGAAGAAATGGAGATTCTGAGAGGGTTAATTGACTTGCCAAGGGTCACAACCAGTAAGTGATAAAGCTGTGACTTTTGAAATACAATCTTTTATGTCCTAATCCAGGGGATTTTCTTGCTCTCCTATGTTCTTCATAATGTATGAGACAGTTTCATGTACAGGTGGCAGCTGTTTCATCAGACAACTGTTTCTGCAGCCTCTTTATTATTTTGTAGGATTTTGATGCCTCTCATCATTCTCTGTGTGACTGGAAGTCTGGGATATGAGGACTTTACATTTCCTGTCAAGGATGTCCTAAACCTATTTTCTCTGGAGCTGAATGGATAGAGAATGGCAAATTCTTATGCAGAATCTTTGTTTGGAATTTTCCATCAAATGATTTTTAGTGGGGAGAGAGCTCTCTGTCTGAAAGGGAGAGAGAGGTTTAATTTTGGCTTTTAACAGAGCAGAGGACTCAGCACATGATTAAACTATGTTTTGGGCCTAGTAAAAGAAACAAAATTACTTGAATAAATAAAAAGCTCCTATTTCTGCTTTTGTGGAATTTAGGGACTGATTGGAGTCTGATGGATTGTCATTCTGGAGATTCTCTATCCCCACTGGTTTGTTAGTTCTCTGTGACCGAGGCACCTGCCTGTTTTCTTCATTGTTGTGCCCTCAGCTCTTAGAAGGCACTCACGTAATTGAGGGATAAATAAAAGAATGTTGGCTTTATTTCTCTTGGATCAATACCCTGAATCATTAGGTTAGTATGGGAGGGTGCTTAAAGCAAGACTTTGGAGTCAGATGTAACTTGGCTTGGCTCCTGAATTTGGCTCTAATTATTACCTTACCCCTCTGAGTTTCAGTTTTCTTAACTGTAAAATTGATAGTTTACAATGACCACATGATATTCTGCATGTAAAGAACTTACCGTAGTATATTCATCTGATCTCATGCTGCTAATAGACATACCTGAGGGCAGACACGGTGGCTCACACCTATAATCCCAGCACTTTGGGAGGATGAGATGGGTAGATCACCTGAGGCAGGAGTTTGAGACAAACCTGGTCAATATGGTGAAACCCCATCTCTACTAAAAATACAACAACAACAACAAAAAGCTGGACATGGTAGCATACACCTGTAATCCCAGCTACCCAGGAGGCTGAGGTGGGAGAATCACTTGAACCCAGGAGGTGGAGGTTGCATTGAGCTGAGACGGCGCCACTGCAGTTCAGCCTGAGTTACACAGTGAGACTCCGTCTCAAAAAAAGAAAAAAAAAAAGGTCATAAAGGACATATCCAAATATCTGCAATTGGGTAATTTATAAAGGAAAGAGGTTTAATAGACTCGCCATTCCATGTAGCTGGAGAGGCTTCACAATCATAGTGGAAGATAAAGGAAGAGCAAAGGAACATCTTTTTTTTTTTTTTTTTTTTCTGAGATGGAGTCTGGCTCTGTTGCCCAGGCTGGAGTGCAGTGGCGTGATCTCGGCTCACTGCAACCTCCACCTCCCAGGTTCAAACAATTCTCCTGCCTCAGCCTCCTGAGTAGCTGGGATTACAGGCGCCTGCTACCACACCGGCTAATTTTTGTATTTTTAGTAGGGATGGGTTTCACCATGTTGGCCAGGCTGGTCTCGAACTCCTGAGCTCGTGATCCACCTGTCTTGGTCTCCAAAGTGCTGGGATTACAGGTGTGAGCCACTGCGCCCAGCCCAAAGGGACTTACACGGACATCTTACATCTTACAAGATCTTGTAGGATTTATTCACTACTGTGAGAAAAATATGGGGGAAACTGCCCCCATGATTTAATTATGTCCGCCTGGCTCTGCCCTTGACACGTGGAGGTTATTACAATTCAAGGTGAGATTTGGGTGCGGATACAGCCAAACCATATCACGCGGTGTTTAGCACATAGGACGTTTTAAATCAGTGCTGGCTGCTATCTCCATTCTCAGGATTTACTTGGACCTCCACACTTTTCACAGGATGGGCTGATAATCCTAAGGTTATAATATCTACTTCTGTTTCATCTCTAAATCAGGATGTAGTTCTTAAGATTTTATTACCTCTCTGACCCAGAACTCTTTATCTTATCACATCTCTTTGCACATTTGGGTGCCAATGCACTGGCTTTTCTCATATTCTTTGTTAGTTTGGGCCGAAGTCTCGGATATCATTTACCCACTTTCACGTTAGTATCTACATTTGTCTTACCAAATTTTTGGAGAAAACATAGGTCTGATTCTGGGCTATGCAGATTAGAATAAGCAAAATGAGCTTTCTGGAAAACTTTTTTGTACCAGGGAAAAGACCGTTGCTTAATTGTTCCTACAACTATTTGTCATCTTTTATGTAAATCTAGGCCAGGGTTTCCCACCCTCAGCACTGCTGACATTCGGGGCTGGATAATGCCTTATTCTGGGAGGCTGTCCTATGCATTGTAGGATGTTTAGCGCTATCACTGGTCCCATCCACTAGACATCAGAAGCATTCTCCTACTCCCAGCAACCAAAAACATCTCCAGATTTGCCAAATGATCCCTGGGGGACACAATTACTTCTGGTTGAGAACCACTGGTGTAAACCTTAGTCTTTTGTTTCTCTGATGGATACTGCCCCCTTTCAGGTAACAATGGATTTTCTCATTTATTTATTCTTTCTTACTACCATTCATTCTCTTGGCTCCCTCCTTTTCCCTCTTGTACTGAGAACAACCATTTGCTTAGGTTGAAGTAATTACTAAAGTGCTCTCCGTGAGTGCAAAGATCTAGAATAAAAGCTATTTTAGAAGTACTCAATGATTTTAAAAGTCTCAAGGGCCATAACAATCCTCAGAAAGTCAAAATAGTAAGTATTTTTGCTCTTCTTTAGTTTGTTGAGGGAATGATTAGATGTTGTCAAAAATTGTGAGGCAAGTGATACTTAAGACAAATGCCACCTTTACTTTTTCTTCACTTCCTCTTGTCTCGTGATGCCCCCTTTCTGAAACTTCAAATTTATCATTTATCCTCTGTATAAACATTTTTCTTTTAGTCCTCATCTCGTGAGTCCCACATATATTGGATCTTAACTCATTATTAGGAGAAACTGGTGATCAATCTAATTTATTTAAAATTGGAAATAATTCCTAGGATTTGCTGTATTGCTTCTCTTTGCATTTGTGTTTTGTTAAGACAAAACTTTGTAACTTAAAGAAATGAGTCTCATGGACTGTACTGAAGTGAAACAAATTTTCAGCAGATGGGCAAGAGAGTTTTAGACATGAGTCTTCCTGTACCTCTTAAGTCATGTCTCCCAGACAACTACTTTCGCTATATAGTGATGACCAACATACATTTCAAGATTTTTGACATAGAGGTTGCCCTACCTTTTAATCATCTTTTCAGTTCTGTGGCATTGTCTCCTGTTGGATATAACCCTCTCTTCTAAGGAAACTAATTTTCTTGTCGATGTGGTTTTTCCGTATGAAATGGTCTGTGAGAGAATAAGGAAGTTAAGCAAAGTGACAAGTTGTGCATTGATGCAAGTTGCTTGGAGATTGAACTAAGTTTCAAAGTTATGTGTGTAATTTATGTGAGAGGCTTTGGAGAGGGTATTAGTATAATTCTGGTTGTGGAAGACAGTTTATTGTGAAGATTGAAATAACTTTATAAGAGAAAAGACAGCTAGAAAAACATTTTATGAGGGAGCGATGAGGACATTATAAAGAGAAAGATTTGGGGAAAGATTAGAGAGGCTGTAGGAAAACATTGGAAGCCTGTCATTTAAGAAGAAAGCTATATAGATTGATTTATAATCTGTAAAATGAGACTGTTGGCTCATTCCCTTTCAAGCTTAATACTCTTAATATGTCATTCTTGAGAATATTTGTTTATATAACATCCAGAAAATAAAACCAAATTCTAAGATATTTGATCAATTATATGAAAATATTTTAAATGACAAATACACTTTTGAATCCAATTCAGATATTAGTAAGTCATAAATCTATGGACATAGAATGTACTCAAGCATGAAAGAGGAGGAGGTCATATGTCTATGTCTTTGTCTAAAGTAACTCTCATACTCTCTGTGGTTATTTCTGTTACATAATGTTCACTGTAATGGGCTACAGAGAGAAGAGTCCTTCTATTCTTTTTAAATAGCACACAGTGCAACATTCTCAGCTTCTCAGGAGTTCAGGGGGTCAATATTCCTTTCAATATTTTGAGAGTTTGTATGGGATCATCTTTAGGAACATGTCAACAGAGCCAATACAGATGCAGTCAAAACAGGGTATGGGGACTATAATCACAAATAGAATGTTACACACAAAAAATCCTTCAGCAATCCTTTATTAAGTGCCTACAATATGTCAGGCACTTTATTGTAGGCACTTAATAAAGGTTTGTTGAAGAATTTTTTGTGTGTGTTACATTCTGCTTGTGATGATAATTCCTATACACTTGCTATGTGCTGGGGCTGTTAAGAAGGAAAAGAGGAAACAGACACCCGAGCGCAACAGCAGCCATTTCCAAATTATAGTTTTTCTCTGTTTGCAAAAGCATAGTGATTAGAATGGAGCCAATACACAATACTAGAGGCCCACAGGTTTGGAATACAAATGGCATGTGAGAGCCCTTTGCTATGGACATATCTCCACATGGGGTCAGCTGCAGAGGGAATTACTGGGTTTGGGCTAGTACTGAGAAGCAGACTTCCTCCAGCTTTAGAAATGGTACTTCCGTGTAGAGGAGTGACCCAGAAAGCCTCTGGATTCAGTTTTTATTAGGAAAGATTTTTGGAATACTCTGCTCCATTTAAGTTCTTCTGGAAGATTGGCATTGGATTCTGGAAACACCTGGGGAGTGCAGAAAACCCCTCTGGAGGTGGTACAGTTCTTGGGTCTTCTGTGTAGTTTGGGATTCCACACAAAACAGATTGAAATTCCAGGGCAGGCTCTGTTTTCATGGAGGGCTCTCCAACCTGCAACCTGCTCACCTGCATGCTTTTGCTTTTGTGAGTTCTTCAGGTTGAACCTTACCCCCGTCAATCTTCTTTAGGGATATTCTGGGGATTATAAATGGCTCAATGTTGGGAGATAGGTACAGGAAAGGAGGGCTGGGGTAGGCCGTTAAGGATGGTTTAATGAAATCCATTTTTATCCAGCTAAAATGCCTAGCTGATAAAGAACTAAGGTTCTACCTCTGGCTTGAATCTCCTCCCTCTGTGACTTTGGGTGAGTCACATTTCCTGTCTGGGGCTCTGTTTCTCCATCCATAAATTGAGGGAATAGACTAGATAATTTCTAAAGTTCTAAGTCGATCAAAGTTGATCTAAGTTTCTAAGTTAATCAAAGCAGAAATGGTTCCTAATTGCATCTCTTCTTGCTATTTCTAAGTTCCTTTAAAAAAAAGAATAAAGCCATCTCGTAAGACCCCAATTAACTGAATTTTGCTTATAAAATTATGTATTTGCATTGAAGAGGGTAGCCTTTCAAGGACGGAAATGAATACCCACAATCCTTCTTGCAAATGAGATACCCTAATTACTCCTACTGCAAAGAACAAGATGGATTTGTTTTTTTTCAGTTTACCTACAGCATTGTAGGAAAATGGCGATGATAAAATGGGAGAGAATGGATTGATTATTGCTGCTAGAGCCCACACAGAAATAGGGCCTTGGAGTTGCTGGATGCCATTGATTGCTATCTAATCATTCTTACAACAACTTTAGGAAAATGCAACCAAGAGGAGATATGCTCCCAAGTTAGAGTTATAATGGGTAACTTCCAGCAAATATTATTTCTGTGTAGAAATGAAAATGTAAACATGAGGGATGATATCCATTTTCAGCAAATGCAAGACTGGTATAAAAGTAAAACATTATAATGTCCAGAAAGATGATTATGCATAAATGGCACAACCTGACTGAATTTGTCATTAGTCACAGTGTTCGATTCATACCTACCTCTTTTACAGGAAAAATAAAAGATAAGTACACATCGCTGCTAGCATCAAAGAAGCACTCTAACTCTAAAGACAGAGCTGAAATCTTTTTCTTGCATTACCTTCAAATCTGTCAGTGATGTAAATTATGATTGCAGAAGTTCTATTATTGTGGCAGTATTATAAGCAGGAAGAATATAGCAGTATTTTCAGATCCCAGGTGGAACATATATGGCTGGCATTTATATCCCAGCTTGTGATTTATAAAGCAAGAACAAAATCATGAAGGGAATATAAGTGTGCCCCACCTAATCTGTCATTTTGTTGCATTACATCCGATTTCGTAACTTCTTTCAGCAAACTTTTTTTCCCCTTCTTTCTTATTTAGACAAATGAATGCAATGCTATCATTTTTAGAAAGACAAGACCAGAGTTTATTGTAGTTCGAGATGGTCATGAATGGTCTATTTATATTAAGTATGAGAGTTTCCAGAACAGCAATTGAAAATGTTTTAAAATTCCAGTTTAGAAATGTGGGATTTTCCTTTTGGGCTAAATGCTCTTTTAAAAGTTGTAATTATATGACTCAAAGGAATGAATTAAAATTAGAAGATTTGCATTTATTCTCCTCTCTTCATGGCAGTATAAACTTTATGTGTTAGGGTTTTGAGTCTTCTTTTCCTCTTCTTTACTTGCAATTAGAATTCTGAACATTTATTGGTATTTAAAATGGTAGTTATCCCTGACTTAATGTAGTTGATTCCATTCCTGAGAGACACATCTTTGATCCCCTGATCAAACTCCATTTTACTTCTACCTCATTATACTGCTCAAGTAAAATTAACCTTGGTATGACTTCCACTTTCCTCAGACTGCTAACCTGGAAACAGGGATGTTTAAACCGGAATCTAGCACATGGTCATCACGAGGTAATCGTTCTCCAATGTTCTTAACTGGAAACATCTGGAACATGATTAATAGTTTGGAAAATAGGTTATGTTAGTAAAAGGTAATGATAATTGAAAATTATTTTTTATGTAGATAAATGTGATTTTAAATACAAAATGTAAGTTCATGAGAAGTAGTTGGAAAAAGGGTAATTACATGTTATTCATTCTTTTGAATATTAAAGAAGATAATATATAATAGCAGGAGAAATTTGTGTTAGGAATAATGATCCAGGTTTGTAGACGTTGCCCAGAGAGAAGGTAAATTCTGTAGTACAAAAGAAAAAAGATAAATAGTTAAATGTCTATGAAGTGTCAGGATTTTCAGCCCTGGACAAAATTGTCCCCATGTTTGTTGCAAGCTTTTTTTTTTTTCAATTACCAATGAAGTGGTAAATATATATTTATATTCTTAATGTTTGTATTACTTGTATCCATTATTCTGCGAAGGTGTAATGAGCTACAGGTTTTCTTGGAAGCAAATTTGGGATACATAGAATTGGTTGTTTTAGAATGCAGATTCCAGTAATCAGGGACTATTCTGGGTTCTGAGTTTGTGGAAGTATTCTGGCAAGAAGCAAACTACAATAAGCTGTTTATAACTACAAGGAGTCACCAGCGTCATGAGACATGAAAAAAATGTGATGAGGGATGCATAATTTGATGTAGAAGAGTTGCAGGCAAAGAGATCCCATTTTAAAACATCTTATTGGAAAATGTGAATTGTTTGTCATCAGACTTCCAATGCTGAAAATACGGCCCAAATCAGGGGCTCAAATTAAAACATACAGAACAGGAGCAATACGTTGGATACAGTTTTCATATATTTTTGAAAAAGTATTAAGAAATAAAGTGAAGGTATTTCTTGATTCAGTGGTATTTTTCTGTTTGTTTCTTAGGACTATATTTTATGCTGCATTCTTTCACTTCATAAGTATCCCCTTTCTTCCTCTATGCTTTTGTCTGGGATTGAAATAAAATAAAACATTTAGGGCTACCCAAGGCTGTCAGGTCCATAATGAAATCTGGCTTTATTTATGTGTGCTTAGAGGGTTCAGAGCAGTCGGAGCTGCTAACTGTGGTGTTAAACATTGGTTGACACGCTCCTCCCTTAAATCCTTTGAAAAGAGCTGATTTTTTATGTTGATGCAAAAGAGTCCTCAGAGGATAGTGAAGGTGGAATGTGGTCTGCTCATACATGAGATTATCTTATTATATAACCTGTGCAATTGTTAGAGGAAGAATCATTTGTGGGGTAAAGTAATATGGATCTGTTTCCTGTAGTGTGAAGAACAGGTGTTCTACGGCCTAGGAAACTTGGAGGAAATTTCAATCATGCCTATAGATTTCAGTAATAAAAGTGTATGACCAGTGTTCGGCATAAATGGGATCATAGTATGACAATCAGATCTGGATTGTGTATCTTAGTTTTTACATCTAACACGCAGTATTTTAATTTAAATAACTGGGAAATTTAGTATTTTTTTAATATCCCAGGTATACATAATCATTAGGGTAAGTTTTTAAAATGGGGAATTATGACCTAAAATAATTTTTTTTTTCATGGAGAATGGATGCCTTGGTATGAAGTAATCATAGCTTTATGTTTGCACCAGGATGTTATTGATAATTGTGAAGAAAGTAGTTTGGGTACCTTACCCTTAGCAAGAGCAATATTTACACTGGAAGAACAAGTGAAGTCTAAAAGGAATGTTAAGGTCCAGGAAACTATAGGGTCATTATAGAGATGTGGTATTCAAATTAGCAAGACCTTCAGCGTAGGCATCACCTAGGAGCTTGTTGGAAATGCGGAATCTGAGGCAATGCCATGGACCTGCTGAATCTACAGTTTAGCCAGCTCATGAGGTTGTTGGTGTGCACGTTAACATTTGAGGAATGCTGGTCAAGAGTCTTAAATGGAATGGAGCCAGTAATTGAAATTGAAAAATAGAGTACAAAGAGTGAGGGATCATGAGCCTGGGGTGCTGAAATAAATCAAAGGGTTCAGGATCAAAGGAAGGTATGAGTTTTGGTTTGTTTTAATGATGGGAGGGTGGGGTAAGAAAATGGATGGCTGGTATCTTGAGTAATGGCCATAGTTAGAACCACCATTGATGCTTTGAGTTTTATGAAGTGTGCATGGGATTACCACGTTTATGATTATGGGTGGAACAGACACTGTGTACTGTAGTATCTGGCTGCTATTAAACATTGAAATAGATCACAAACTTGGAAGCCTGGTAAGGTGGAAGACTTGAGCTGAGTCAAGTTTGGGGAAGTGATTGTTGTTGTCTGAAGGTGAATCAGTCTCCTGGGGGTGCAGAACCAATCAAACCTTTCCCTAAGATAAGAGGCATTGTATTGATGGGATAATTATAGAGGGCTTAGCTGTATTCATTTCTGAAGTCAGGTGAGTATTGCATGCGAGTGTTCTCTCCAGATGGCAGTGACAGATTATGTGGGTAGGCCCAAAGATGGAAACACTAGTAAAAAAAATGAGATTTTGCTAAGTTGAGATTTGAGGAGCAGTTAGACTCACGTTCCATTGGAAATCACTGGGAAGCCCAACCATCTCACAACTGAAGAAATATCAGTAATCATTTTTTAATTTCTAAAATTTAAATTAATTTTTTTACTAACACTAAATATTTTAACTTTAAATTTTATTGATTTTACTTATTTTCCTTTATAAAACGGAAATACATTCACAAAAAGTCAAAAGAATATAGAACAATGATTAAAATCAATCTACAGTATGTAATATACACATATTTAGTAGGTTGTAGTGTTTTATATATACCCTTTCCCCAACTTCATTCCCCTTTCTTCCCTATTGGTAACCGTACTTATGACTTAGCATGTTGTGTTCCATATCTTAGGAGGAAAAAACAATTTTTTAGTCATGGTAACATCTGAAATTTTGGAAGAGAAGAAAATTTGTTTTAGTAACAACAAATCTTTTGAATAAAAATTGTATAGGGCTTTTAAAGACTATACTAAGGACCAAAAGACAAGATCTTTCTTTGAACTTACTAGTGCTGTAGGCAGGAAATGGGCTGCAATGTATTTTAGTCCCTGCCAATTATGTCAGTGAGATCAGAGGTATATATATAATATATTTTTAGTGGTTACCAGCACTTAAGCTGTGGCAATCCTCATCCTACACTCTTGTGGCTTAGCTTGGCAGGTCTGAGATGGGACATAAGCCACAAAGTGCTATGGGTCTTAGGACATAATGAAGTCATGCATTACGGTAAAGGGTGGGGAGGGGTAGGAAACCCCAACATTTTCCAATAGCCAAGCTCTTTGCACATGGATGCTGCACATACATTTTATTATTTCTGTATTTATAGCTACTTAAACTATGTAAATATTGCCTTAATTTCTTTACCTGTAAACTTATAGGACTAAGTGACTTGCCTTTATTTATGCCACGGGGCTATTCAATGCCATCTAGAATACCCTTCAAAGCAAATATCCATGACTCCTCTCCATACATAGTAGCTGTTCAATGATAGAACTCTTTGTTCTTGGGTATCTTGTTAGGTGCTATTGGGGCTCAGAAACAGATACTCCAAACTGTGGTGCATTGACATGCTGAACTGAAGAAGCCTCAAGGTCTTTTTGATTCCCCATTCCCATCTCTCAATCTTCTGTTCCCCCTGCGCTCCGCCCCCAAAACAGGATGAAGTTGTTCCTTGAAGTTTCCTTATCTGCCTAAAGACTGGACCTGCCCAAAAGAAAACAATTACTGCTGGTCCCTTCCCTAAGTTTTCAATAACTGAACTCACATGACAGGAGGAAACACTGAAGTCAGTAAACACACCTGGATAGACTTGTCACAAACCATTGTCGGTTCTGGGGGCCCAAGAGACTTTGTCCCAGGCCTTTGTATGTTCTTCAAGCCCATTGGCTTCCCCTAAAAATCATTTACTATGCCCCTAAAATCATCCAGACTTCCTCATCTCCCTTTTCCCCTAAGAAGGGCATATAACCTGTACCCCATTGCATAGTGGGGTAATCACTCTGTTATCTTCCCTCCTGCACATCAATAAATTTATATGCTCTTTTCTTTTAATCTGCCTTTATGAGTTGATTTTTTTTTTTCAGCAAACCCTCAGAGAGGGAAGGGAGGACTTCCTACAGTACCCATGGTTAGAACTTCTTGACATTTTATCTTGGCTGCTGAAGTCATTTGGCTAACTGGAGTGTGGTGAGTCTGGGGTGAGAGTTAGATGTGATGAAGTGAGGAGGCAGTGTGAGTAGGCTCCAGCTAGACTTGGGAGGACAGCACCTATACCAGCCTTTTGTGACCAGTCAGGTGATGGCTCCAGCTCCCTGACCCTCACTCCTTGTGATGTCATCGTATGCAGGGCATGGGACATGACAGCAGGAGCTCCTGGACTGTGAACAACCAGGATGACTAGAAGCCCTTTGGTTTAAGTTCACACTTCAAATTGGAAATCACCACCAGAGTGTAACTATCCCTAGTAAAAGGGTGCTTTGTTGAAATAAGTTAATTTTGCTTGTATTTTAATTACCTATAAGTGTTAGAATGAGGTCATATGTGATAATATAAAAATGAATGGAACAGTTCATTTTGTTGTTGCTTCCATTGTGTTTTCCATTCAGAACCATAATCATGCCATATTAAAAAATCTTAATTTGAATTTTTAAGAAAAATGGCCACTTTTGATCCCTTTTAAAATGTGAATGTACATTGGTCTTTCCCAAGGGATAGTTTGGTTGGTCTGGAAAAACATCTTTCCATTTGAGATATTTTCCTCTCATATGTTTCTTATTATTTTAGCTTCATTTGACCCAGTGATATGTACTCTGCAAATTTATGGATTATTCCTTTTGATTTGGGGCACGTACTCCTAGGCTTAAATCAATCTCAACTGTGCACATTTATTATGGGTTCAGGAAGGGGAGCTGGAAAACCATCTTCTGAGTAATCAGAATTTTCTTTTCTTTTCTCTTTTCTTTCTTTCTTTCTTTTAAAGCCACTAAAGCATTTCCTGAATGATCTCTACTAAGATCGAATTGTTTTTTCTCTGATGGTCATATATAATTGAAAAGTAATACAGTTAATATTTAAAGAGGCATTGTTAATATTCATCTGGAAATGTTTTTCAAGGAAAAGCAAGCATTATGATTTGCTGTTTGAGTAGCTACCATAGGATTACACTGAACAGCAAATAATACATATATATAGATATATATAGTGTTAAAAATTCAGAATACATTTGTATAAATGCATAGTAGATGTCCAATTATTTCACATTAATACCTCTGATTATTTTTGTTGTTCATGCCAAGTCACAATGTTTGAATCAGTTGCTCACAGAAAGGGACTTTTTATGAGAAAGAGAGGTAGCCTTTTGTCTTTTGTAAGTGAATTCATAGAAGGCATTTTACAAATGGATTTTCTGCAGCAAGACTTTATCCCACACGTTGTTGAAACTTTTATTAGGCAGGTCTTATCAAATTTCCACTTAGCGTATTTCCCCCTCCATTTAAACACCAGAACATGAAGATAATTTAAATGGCCCGGGACATTTACATATAGCTATTCATAGGATCAAAATACTTTCTTTTAAACTGTTAATTTGGATTCTCATAAAAATTATGTGGTAAAAGACAGTAATTGTTAGTACGACAATGCAGAGTAACGGTACTTTTAAGAAGAACAATTTCAATGTGGATTTAGTTTTTAGGCGGGGTAGTATTTAAGGTTCTATTTTTTTTAAAGGCCCTGACACTAGTTCTTAATTCATTTATGTTTGTGCCTAAAAGCTCTAGGTGTAATACACAGCAAGCCTTATGGAAAACTTCACCTTATGTAAATACAAAGACCCTGTGTGCGCATGCGCACGCGCATATATTTTGGGGAGTGGGAGGATCGGATCTTTGCTCCTGCAGATACTCTGTAAATATATTTTGTTTTCATATGTTTCCCTTTCCCTTTGTCTGGAGCCAGTTGGATTCTCCTCTGCACCAGCACCCTAAGTGACAGCCCCTGGCAGTAATGAGGCTGCACACTCTGCTATAATTGAACCCTGTCAGCGCTGCCCATTAAGGCCGTGGTGTGTATGCCAGCTCATTAATCCAAAGCCCATTTCTTCTCCTCTCTCATTTCCCTTTTATACCATGGCACTGTTTCAAGTCCTGATCCCCTCATTGTGCATATGGAGGTTCAGGAATAGAGAGTAATTGGTGGTGTTGCACCCGTCTTGAGGAATAACCCTTTTAATAAAGACATGTTCACATCTGCAAACTAAGGCCATTGTGTCATGATTGCGTATTGTTTGGACTTCTAGGAGAGTCTATTTGCAGTAGTCTAGATAGTCTATTTGCAGAATTTTTCTTTGTGCATTCAGACCCAGCATCTCAAACTCTCACAATTCCATGATGTAAAGGTACATATTTGTGATTAAAGACACACATGCATTTATACATATGTAATTTGCTTTTATAATAAAATTAATGATGTATTTGGACTCTTACTGTGAGTGAGAGTTAATTATCTCCCATGTACCAGCATAAAATACAGTGGGCTTCTGTAGGATCATACTCTTGGTTAGTCAAAATTTCAGAGAAAAACTTTCCTACCTCAGCTATTTTAAAGTGTTATGACATTAACATAAAAATCATAGCATTTTTTAAAAAACAGACTCTTGCTTTGTCACAGAAGCTGGAGTGCAGTGGGGCAATCTCAGCTCACTACAACCTCTACCTCCCCGATTCAAGCGATTCTCCTGCCCCAGCTTCCCGAGTAGCTGGGATTACAAGCAAGTGCCACCAGGCCTGGCTAATTTTTGTCGTTTTAGTAGAGACAGGGTTTCTCTATGTTGGCCAGGCTGATCTCAAACGCCTGACCTCAGGTGATCCACTTACCTCAGCCTCACAAAGTGTTGGGATTATAGGGCTGAGCCACCACTTGTGGCTAAAAATAATAGCTGATTAATACCAGCATGCCTTTATCTTGTTTATTTTTCTGTATGTAAATAATGAATTCAAATTTTATAATTGTTTTCATTATCATATTTTGCATATGCAGTCCTTTTGGATGTTCAAATTCTGTGACAGTAAAAGTAGAGATGACTTAATTATCACTTACATGCTAAAACCTTTCTAACACTATTATGTGTAACTTTGCTTAGAGCCTTTCTTTCATTTCATCTTGCTGGAGAAACCATTTTTTTACACTCAAAAAATGTAATTAAATGAAATCCCTCTTTGGATAATTTTGAATCTGTAATCTAATTGAAGCTTATCTTTTAATGTGCCTTCTAAGTAGGAGTCAAAGAAAATATACTTTGGGCCTTAGTAGAGAAGGCAATTCAAGGCAAGGTATCATTAAATTGAAATGCAGATGTGAGAAAATGGTCCAGCCTATAGATGGAGAATGTGGCAAGGAGTGTTAAAGGGATGCATAGGAGGAGGTACTGACAAAATTGATCAAAGATTCAGGTGAAACCTCTAGAAATTAACAGCTCTAAATTGAGTCAGTTATTTAACATTATCACTGGTAAGTTGCAAATCTTGTATAGTTTTGAGGTAGGAACATGTAAAAAAAAAAAAAAAACCCCAAATGAATGGAAATTCTTGATATTTGGTACTTAAATTATTACTTGGTATGATATTATTATTTTAGACAGTCTAACTAGGGTCTAGGAATCCTAGGATTCAGTTTCTATAACAGTAAATCACTTTCTATAAAGTAAAATCAAGAAAAACAACAATAAAAATAAACAGAAAACAAGTACTTTGTAACTTTTTGAGTGTGGATTGTGTTTTATTCATTGTTATATACTTGTTTGGTTCAATGTGGTGTTTAATTGCAATCAACATATAGTAGTTTTCAAGCAACATTTAGTACAAAGAATGAACATCCTGCGTGAACAGAGATAACTTGTCACTTCTGGTGTAGTTCTCAGACTAGTGCTTGGTACAGAGGAAGTGCTCAGTAAGTATTTATTGACTTCATTAATTCAGCTTGGAATGTGGAGGAAAAGATTGCTGTTAAAACAAGGGTTCTTAACCTAACTTCTTTATACTATTTAGTATGGTGGAAAGCAAAAAGGAAACTGTAGTAGAATAACAAAATAAAATATGTTTTTATTATCAAGAAAAGTGCATCTAGGTTGAAGCTCAAACCTCCAAAGTAAGACTTTAGACTCTACTCAACCGACAGGAATTTAGTCTCTTTCCTTATAATCACTGTCAGCATTTTGGATTTAAACTCTTTACATTTTTCTCATAAGAACTTGTTTCATTAAATGTCAGGAAAGATTTTTAAAAATTTCATAATCATGTAAGAGCCAAATCTCTATTAAAGGCAACACGACATATATTCGTTTCTTTTTAAAATTTTTTTTTTAGAAAAATAAAGTTAAGAAAAGACTCATTAAAGTTATACAATGAGTGTGAGCTGTGTGGAATTTGGCACAGTTTTTATGACAAACATAACAATTTATATCTCACTTCCAGATTATGGGGTCAGAGATAGTTAAGTTTTTTTTTTTTTTTTTTTTTTTTCCCATGTCTGTCTATGTTGGTGGTGGGGAAGGGGAGGGGATTTGAAGGAAAATGAAAACATGGATAGCTGTCCTAAATAAATCAGTCAAGGAACAAGAGTGCTTAAAGTATTTTTTGTTTGTTTGTTTAAACTCGAAGAATTGATTGAGGTAGGTGTGGGTGTCAAGTGGGCCCTGCCCTCTAATTTCATTAATTTTGTTGTTATTAGCAATTTGACTCTTGATTATGACCATGTGGCTGTGAATTTTTATTAAGATAGAGAAGCGATCCAACAGTTTTTTATGAAAGCCCAATTATAGTGAAAGGAAAATAAACATGTTACGTGTTTTTAAAAATGCTTGAAGAATTTGTAATCATGGATGCTTTATACACCATTTAAATGAAAACTCAGTATTTGAATCTGGTGGTGATTTAAGTATTTATGTAAAAGAAGACGTTATCAGATTATTTTCCTGCCATTCTTATTCCTCTATAATTTTCCCCAAATTTTTGATATTGGCCACTTTTATACCTCCTGCAGATGTCAACAATACAAGGGTCCTCATGGAAGTGGGTATTTCAGAGATTGAGCCGCTGGAAACTCTTGGCAGTGTTCTCATGAGGGCTAATGCATTCTGTTATGGGTAGAGGCCATGGCTCTTACAGAAAAGATTATTAGGCTTAAAAAAATCAACAAAAACAAAAAACCCTGCCAACTGCCCCCTTTTCCTGCCTTCATTTGGGCTCAAGCAGGATAATACCACCAACCTCTCACTGAATGCCATTTCCTAAACTTACCACTTTTCTCTTAGACCCTTTAAGACCTTGGTGGTCTCCAAATCAGCTAACAGTGGTATCCTTAACAAGTGTGGCCTACGTTCTTGGGACTGTTAGAAAGATCTGATAAATCAGAAGTAACTGTTTGCTAGTAGCTTAGTTGGGGTGGAAGTTGAGAGAGAAGTTAATGCTACTGTTGCTAGGAGACGACTTACATGAGGTATGGTAGAGACCACGAAACAAACATATGAATAGATGGAAATTTGTGTATCGTGCTCTAAAGAGCTTCTTATCCATTGACATGAATTAGCTCAACATCTATTACATACATTTATGATTTAAAATTTTGATGATCCTTTTTCTCCTGAACTTTCTAGATGCTTGCATTCTTTTGTTTAGTGTTAAGATTGAGGTTGCGCATTAACTTCATATGACATGACTGTTTTTAAAATTTATCTGCATTCTAATTTTAAAATTTTCTTGAGAATATCTTCTAATATTCTGTGCTGAGAATATTACCCACATGTGGTCATGTGGACTCCCTCCATCTCAGAAAATACTACCCTTTACTCCTAAGCACCTGACCTCTACTCCTTCAAACGTTATGTAGAACCAGACTCCATGTGAGATAAATGCGTAATGTTTCACTGTATTGCTACCTTAATACTCTCACTGGCACAACAAATTTTAAAACCCACATTTTACCCAATATAATCCTTTCCACCACTCAAGTTTTTCACACTGTATGAGCTCTGGGATTTTCCACCTTCTGTGTGCTTAAGGGCACATCTTTGTTTTATAGTAGTCTTATATGTTGGTTTCCTGAAAGAAAGGTTAGGTTTTGAAGTCTTTTGTAGAGGTTGTCACAGCCATGTTGTTCTTTGACGGATGCCGTTTGTTGAGGTTGAGGTAGAAGGTGATAAAAGTGAAATTCTTGAGTCATAGCTGCTGAGTTTCAGTTATAGCTTTTTTTTGAAAAATAGTTTGGAAATTCATAACAAAGACTCTGAAATTTACATGACCTTTCAGGAATATTACCTAAAACCAAACAACAAACAAAAACGAAAAACAAAAAGTTATTAGGGATATGCACGAATATTTGACCAAAGGAGTATTTCTTTCCAGACAAAAGGAAATATAAGAGAGGAGAAGGAGTATATTACTTAAGTTTTTAATGGTAGAACATTTCTTAAATTTTATGTTTGTAAGCGACTCTTTAGTCATTTATAATTAATCCGTGTATTTTTATTTATTACCCAGAACCTTAGCAAAAATTCATTATGGAGTATGGTTTCATGTTTATTGAAAAAAAAATAAGTGTCTTTTATATGTAACAAGGTACAAATGGATGTTAAAGGTAACCTGTGAGGATTATGAGTATTTTTGTTTTTGTCTTTGTATTTTGTGTTTTTTCTAATCTTTCTACAACAAATACATGCTCAATTCATATTACAGTGTTGACGTTCATATAAGAGCCCTGCATATTTATCAAAACATGTTTTGTTGAAGACTTACTATCTGCCAAGTACTGTCCTAGGTCCTAAGCATGTACAGTATTGGTGAAATAACATCCTATGTTCTAGTAAATTTCATAACTATAGTGAACTTGCTACAGCTATTATCAGTCATATCCTAAAGCACCAGGAAAAACAAACAAGATTGTTACTTTTATTGACCTAGCAAAATGAACATGAATATTTTAATATTAATTTAGCAACATTAACACAATTTATTTATTGGGCCAAAGATGTTCCTGTTGCCAGGAAATGCTATATACTGTTTTCTCTTGGATATACAAAGGCACATGATCATATTGAAGGCTCTGACAAGTACTACTGTAAATAAGCCAATTTAATTTTGTTTCATCTAGTGTTTTTAAAATGTTTATATCAGGAAGTTTTTATATTTCCTGATATGACATACTCTGGTATTCTATGAACCCTCTTTGACTAGGATTGTCTACACTCTACAGCAGTGCTTCCGAAACTACTGTGGTCAAAGATTAAATTTTAAAATTCTAATCATAACAGGCCACTAGTGATGACTAATAGCAACTTGTACCACGTAAGTCTGACAACATTCACACTGGACTGTATCCTGTTCAACATGTGTCCAGTGGTCATGTAGTTGGGTGTCGTAACAATGTTAACGTACTCTAATCGTTTCTAAATGTTTACCCTGTTTCTTCCATTCTTACCTCTCTCCCTTTGGACCAGCACTGGCCGGTGTAGCTACTTTGAATAGGACAAGTCCAGAGTCTCACTTACTCACAGTGAGGTCTGCAGACCAGCTTCATCAGGATCACCTGAGAACTTATTAGAAATGAGGTACCTCAGGCCTTCCCGAGACATGTGGAATTATGAATCTTTATTTTAGCAAGATCCCATGTGACATCTGTGCACACAAAATTTTGGGAAACATGAATCCAGAACCACGCTGTCCAGTAGAAGTAGAATGCAAGCCACATATGGAATTTTAAATTTTCTTGTAGACATGTAAAAGTGGAACTAATTTTAAGGTATTTTGTTTAACTCTATATATAATTTCAACATATCGATATAAAATACTCATAAGACATTTTGCATTTTTTAAGATTGTGAAATTTAATGTTTTTATACTTACAACAGATCTCATTTCTCATTGGCTACATTTCAAGAATTTAGCAGCTGCATGTAGTCATTGGCCATTACATTGTACCCCTCAGAACCTAGAATGTTATCTGGCACATAGCATGTGCTTAGCAAATATTTATAGAATTAAAGTAGTTGAGGAAGAGCATTTACTGAAGGCCAGCTATGTATAAGCTACATTGCCTGTTTAAAACTTGAAGTTGTTTGGGTGGAAAAACATTTAAAACTAGGTCTCTGACTCCTTGGTCCATTTTCTTTTTACTTCTTTGCTGCTATTTATTTATTTTTTTTTAATTTATTTTGTAAATCTCTTTAAGTGCATTAAGTAGAATTTTTTAGTTAGCTCTTTAAAATCCAGTTTCCTAAATACTCATATATCTGCCTCAAATCCTTTCTGGAAAAAGTTCAACTGTAAGTAGATAAATAATCAAGACTGAGATTCTGTTTTTTTTTTTTTTTTTTTTTTTTTTTTTCTCATCTTCTCCTCTACTAATTTCCTGACCATTTTTCCCTTTTATTCATTTCATTATTTAAATCTACTTCTAGAAAATTGCTTAGATATGTATTAAGACATCCTAAAAATTCTTTTTTAATGAGAGAAGGATTAGAACATTGAAATTTGATTGAAATTTGATGAGAGAAGGACTAGAAGATTGAGAGCAATTGGTCAAAAACAAATTTCAAATTATAGCATTTATCTATGTAATATGGGACCTTAAAATAACTATTGATTCCTGGTGTCCAGGAGATCTAGAACCTTGCAGTCCTCGGACAACAGAACAATCACAAGATACTGAGGTAACTCTGTACCTACCAGTTTCATTATCATAGGTTGGGGAGGGTAGGGGTTGAGGTATCTTGGCACAGGAGTGCAAAGGGCAGGTGCTGAGGAGTCATTTGCCCCTAAGTATGGTGACTAGATTTTTTGAAAGAAGAAAACATAAAATTTTTTCTCGTACGGTCTCCTAACTTTGTCTCCACTGTTTCTACTCCCATTTTTAAGGCTAACGAAATCAGAATATTGGTTCTAGGTACCTTATACATAAAAACACTTTTTTTCTTTTTTTTTTTTTTTTTGAGTTGGAGTCTTGCGTAGTCCCCCAGGCTGGAGTGTAGTGGTGTGATCTTGGCTCACTGCAACCTCCACCTCCCAGGTTCAAGTGATTCTCGTGCCTCAGTCTTCTGAGTAGCAGGAATTATAGGTGCTGCCTGGCTAATTTTCATATTTTTAGTAGAAAAGGGGTTTTAAGATGTTGGCCAGGCTGGTCTCGAACTCCTGGCCTCAAGTAATTCATCTGCCTCAGCCTCCCAAAGTGCTGGTATTACAAGCATAAACCACCCCTTCCTGAACCTAAATAGAAATTCTGAAACTACTATTGTTTCTTAGTCATCTACTGCTTGACTTGTTCAGTGAAACCTCCCAACATAGCTGGTGGGGCAAGTTCCAGAATTTTAATTAAGAACTCATTTAATTATGTTAACTCATATGGGAACTAGTAAACTGAGAAGAACATGAATGTACGAACTGGACACCCCAGCTCTTAATCTTGTTTTTTCCTCAACTCAACTTTTCCAAACCTCAGTTTCCCATCTGTTAAAATGAGGATAACAGGAAAGTCCTAGGATTATATTGAGAGGAGTAAATAAAACAATATGTTTTAAGAGGTTTACATGGAGTTTGGGACCAAAGATATTAGTTATCCACCTTTTTCCCTGAGTGATAAGGGTGTGGAGAAATAGGAATCTCACATGACAGTGCTTGGTAGAAGCATTAATCAGAACAAGCTTTATGGAGGACAATTTGGCAGTCTTGACACAGCAGTACTACCATTTGTATACTTGTGCAGCCAAAGGATAAATTCCTAAGATATAGGAACAAGGGTGCTCAGAGAAAATTATTCCATAAAATCCGAAACTGCAGACAACCTATATGCTCATAAATTAGGAGCTGATTAAATTATGGTAAATCCATATAATGAAATGTGTAGACATTACAAAGGATGACATAGATATCTTTGGGAAGATGTCCAAGACCCATTAAGTGGGGAAAAAATGCAGGATGCTCTTCTTTGTACAATGTATAAAAGAATATGCAATGAATTATTAAATGGATCAACCTGAGAAGTAGAAATGAGATCTGAGAGAACTTTCATTTTTTTCTCCTTCTCTGTAGTCTGAAATTTTTATTATGAGCAGATATTGCTTTTCCAAAGCATTTATGTCAATATTTATGATAGGGAATGTATTGCCTTGTGGCTCAGTTCTCTAATTCTGGGATACAAAAACCAATTTGGTGGAAAGGGCTCAATATCTTATAGTGTGGTAGTTTTGGAGTTTTGCCAGGCACATAGTATAAAGTCAATTTAAAAGCCTGTGTATTCTGAATTTGATTCAGCGTGTCACTTTGGTCTAGAATTGATTGTTCTGGCACTTTCATATTGCACAATCTAGTGTTCTATGTTAGGATTCATAACAAGTTAGTTTACTATTTTGCAAGGATTCAAATGGTTATAGTATATATGAAAAATGCAGCCTTAAAAAAGTCATATTGATTCAGTTTCTCCCCATCCCCCAATATAATATAAATTGTTATATTGTCGATTAAGTCTGACTTAATCTTCTTGAGGGAGGCCAGTTTGTTATTCATTTCTTTGCACTGCATAAAAGAACACGAAAGATAAAATAAATTCAAATTGATTTATTATAGGAGGGGCATATTCCGAATGAGCTTAGCTAAGTACATACTAAAACAAAAGTAGCTTATAAAAAATGTGATAATGTAAGGATTTTTTTTCTAATCCTGATTAGATTTTAAATTGTCCCTTCAGTAGTTTGCATAATTATAAGGCACTGCTATAGAATGAGTAACAATAGAAAATAACTCATTAATGCCTGTTTCTCTTTGGCATGGTTCCAGGGCATGCAGCTTGATGTTTGCAGGGGAGACAGTCTAGCATTTCCCAGTCTGATATGGAACATCAAAGATTGCTTGGATTTGTCTGTATTCAGACATTCCTCATTTTGTCTGAAGTGGTAATATCCTGAAAAGCCAATAGTTGCATGGAATTTAAAGTATTTTGGCACTTCTTATTATTTTCAACTGTAGTTTATATTAGAGAAGTAGATTGAGATTTCTTGGCTTTTAAGCAAAATGAGTTATTACAAAATCTAGTTTTTGAGCCCAAGGTTATAAGGTAATTGCAATGCTGGTGACTAAACTGGATTGCTTTTTTAGAACTAGGTTTTAAATACTTACCACTTATAAGCCATAGTGTTTGATTATCACTAGTGCATTTTTTGTGTGGTGCCTAGACATTAGATATGAATCCCTAATTAATGAATAATGAGATGTTGAATCTAGAGTACTGGAATTTTATTCTTCATTGTAATATTTTCCAAAACAGGTTGTGCTCAGCCATAGCGCATCAGAAATAGCTGTATATATACACAGTTGATGACTTCCAAATACAAAGTAAGCAGTTCCTATCTTTTTTTTTTTTTTTTGAGACGGAGTCTCGCTCTGTCAGCGAGGTTGGAGTGCTGTCGCAGGATCTCGGCTCACTGCAAGCTCCGCCTTCCGGGTTCACGCCATTCTCCTGCCTCAGCCTCCCGAGGAGCTGGGACTACAGGCGCCCGCCACCATACGCGGCTAATTTTTCGTATTTTTAGTAGAGACGGGGTTTCACCGTGTTAGCCAGGATGGACCCGATCTCCTGACGTCGTGGTCCGCCCGCCTCAGCCTTGCAAAGTGCTGGGATCACAGGCATGAGCCACCACGCCCAGCCAAGTAGTTCCTATCTTAATATGGTTAAACTATTGATAGGACCTATGGGTTTACACTGATCAGACCCCTTGATCAAAGGAACTGTTTTGATATATAAACATGAATACAATGTGGACCCTAAAATACATATTCTTCTTGGAACAGACACTGTAGAACAAATCCACTCATCTCCTGGTCATTCAATGTGAAGATATGGAGTAAATACTAAAACAGTCTTAACCAGTTTGCCATGTAATAAATAATTCTTCACAGTTATTTCTTATGGATAAATGTTTAATAACTATGTTAAAAATGGTTTATGTTAAAAAAATTTTTTTTCCTATCACATGAAGAATTTTGGGCAATCAACAAGGATTGCATGGTTTGATATTAGATTTTAATGAAATAAAATGATGTATCATGATGTGTACATACATAGTACCTTCACACAATATTATTAAAATTTATTTTGTTAATATGTTGGTATGGTATTAATATTAAATTGCTATATTAGAAATATACCAATATAATTTTCTATTAAGTATTATTAAATTAGTGTATTAGAAATTATAATTTAAAGATGCTAGGGCATGAATATTAGTTGAAAATTTGTTTTATTGAATTACTAGAAGAAAAAAAAATCTCTTTGGACAGTGAATAGTGAACTTAGGTATTTGTGCAATGTATCTTTGAGAAAAGAAGAAAACTGCCCTCTACATTTTTCACCCAGATGTGTGCTTTCTCCATGGCTTCTGACCCTTTCCTGGCCACCATGGTTTGAGCTCTGTTTATATAAACAGATATAAAGCATGTGCAGATGTACTGTTTGTAAATGTTTCCTAGGCCTTCCATAACAAAGTGCGTACAACTAGGTGACTTAAGACAACAGAAAGCTATTGTATCACAGTCCTGGATTCTGGGTTCTAAGCCATAACTAGCAGAGCCCCTAGTTACTGGTGTCTTCCCTAAGATTGGAGATCACCATTTCTGAGGTATGACGAGTGATGCCCGTGTTGGCCATACACAAATACATGGAAAGGTAACAAATTCAGGAAGTATTTTTCCTTATAAACTTTTTTATTTCTGAATTTTAGACTCACTTTTTTTGCCTGGATGCATGGACTCATCATCTGTAGTACATATGCTGGCTCCTGAATGGCTTTAGCCCTTAGTTCCTCCTGTGAGGAATTTCACTGTGTGCATTAAAGTGAAAGGAACACAATTGATATAAAGTCGTATCTCCGTAAAACACATATGAACAGTTCTAGTTGCAAATATGTAATTGTATTACTTTCATGTCCATATTCAGGTTGGCTTAACACAAGCTGATCTTGTCCTAGAACTTCAGAAAGAGACAATTCTACCAGCCTTCTGCATGGCTATATTTTCTGAAATGTCCATTGCAATATGTAAAAAGAAAAATAATTATTGTATGTAAAATTTCCCAATGAGAGTATCGGTATAGTATATTCAATTAAAGTGTCATGAGATCATCTCTGTAGAGATTTTTCATTTCAGAGTAATGCTCATTAGACATGGATCTATTTTTCCTTTGATTATCATTTTGAGTCTCGATTTTATCCAAAGGATATGAATTTGCTGAATGAAACTCAAAATTTAACTTGTAAAACAATACATAGATGATTCCATTATGAAAGAGCCATTAAAGAAAATAACTTATTGGCTGGGTGCAGTGGCTCACACCTACAATCCCAGCACTTTGGGAGGTTTAGGTAGGAGGATCACTTCAGGTCAGGAGATGGAGATCAGCCTGGGCAGCATAGTCAGATCCCTTCTCTATAAAACATCTTAAAAAGTTAGTCAGATGTGGTGGCCTGCACTTGTAGTCCCAGCTACTTGGGTGGCTGAGGCAGGAGGATTGCTTAAGTCCAGGAGTTTGAGGCTGCAGTGAGCTTTAATTGTGCCACTGTACTACAGCCTGGGAGATAGAGCAAGACCTTGTTTCAGAAAAAAAAATAACTTACTGCTAGCCCATTTCATTGTATTAAGCCAGCATATAAAAACAGATATAAAGCATGTGCAGATGTACTATTTGTAAATGTTTCCTAGGCCTGCCATAACAAAGCGCGTACAACTAGGTGGCTTAAGACAACAGAAACCTATTGTATCACAGTCCTGGAGGCTGGAAGTCTGAAATCTGGGTATTGGCAGAGTCATGTTCTCTCTGGCAGGTGAGAATCCTTCCTTGCCTTGTTTAGCTGCTGGTGTTTGCTGCAATTCTTGGTTCTTTAGTGTCAATCACATGACCATCTTCTCTCGCTGTGTCTTTGCATCACTGTCCCTCTGTGTCTATCTGTGTCCAGATTTCCTATTTATAAGCAGATTAGAGTACACCCTAGTGACTTCGTTTTAATGTTATTTACAAATAAAAAGTCACCTTCTGAGGTACTGGCACTTAGGATTCAACATATAATTTTGGGAGGATACCATTCAGCACACAATACTTCTGATGTTGGGAATATAGAAGATACTTACTCAGTTAGTACACATTTACTGAACATCTCCTAGGTCTACAGAATGCACAATTGAGGAAGACATAGGCGGGGTGTGGTGGCTCATGCCTGTAATCCCAGCACTTTGGGAGGCCAAGGTGGGCGGATCACCTGAGGTCAGGAGTTCAAGACCAGCCTGGCCAATATAGTGAAACCTCCTGTGTACTAAAAATACAAAAATTAGCCAGGCATGGTGGCGGGCGCCTATAGTCCCAGCTATTCAGAAGGCTGATGTGGGAGAATCACTTGAACCTGGGATGCAGAGTTGCAGTAAGCTGAGATCACGCCACTGCACTCCAGCCTGGTGACAGAGTGAGACTCCATCTCAAAAAAAAAAAAAAAAAAAAAAGTGAGGAAGTTGTAATCCTCCCCCGCAAGGAGCTGGAATTCAAGCTATGGGAGACAAATAAGTCAGCTAGTTACAAACAAACCTCTGAATAATCTCTATTATCATTCATAATCTATTCAGTTATTTAAATAATAGAGAGATCTCACGGATTAAAGCAGCAGCAGTTGGGGAAGTGTGTGTTTTAGGGACACCTAGGCTATAGGCTATCATCTTATGAGAGACATATGAGAAAAGGCTTCTGTGGCTACTAAATATGCAAAATGGTAGGTTAGATGGATAAACGGGGTTCTTTACTGAAAGTCTTCTCAGAGCCTTGAATATGCTATTGTGCTTTGTGACTATAGAGCTGGTGACTACAGTGTTTCCCACACATACTTGACCACATGATTCTTCTTAATGGATCGTTTCAAGTAATTATGTTCCTAGGAAAACACTGGAAACTAGTGTTGAACCATGTGATCTTATTTCAAAAGCCACCACAGAGCTAGCGTAATGTAATGGTTGCTAAGATAATTCATCACACTGAGGATGGGACCAAAGGTTTTCAGAAATTTATAGACCTCTTATGTAGATATAGCCAATCCTTCTCAAGACAGTGTGTTTCTTTCATAATGGTTGCAAGAAAATACTGATCAGTGGATTGAATTCTGTGTTTCATCCAGCAAATTTAGTGACTTACTTTGGAATCTGGTTAAAAGCAAGTGACCTGTTCTTAAAGCAAAGTAGCATGTTTGCTTCGCTTCTATGAATGCAATATTCATTGCTATGTATGAGACAATAAGCATCGAATAGCCAATGTCAAACTCTGCCTGAAATGCCCTTGGGAAGTTTTATACCCCATCCTGCTGTGGTTAGAAAGTGTGATACACAGAATTTATTCTGGGCCTTGAAAGCATGTACATCCTGCACACTTTTGAGACACTACCACAGTAGTGATTATGTATCAACTTGAGGAAACTTGAAGCTGTGCATCAAATTCTCCTAGGAAAATCTTACAGTGAATAAATCACTTGTGTTAGTGATTTACAGTTTGAATGATATCTGAAAGCCTCTTCACTATGAGAATACTGGAAAATGCGGTGGTGGAGTGGTGGTCCTAATAGCATTAGGAGTCACAGATAAGCCAAGAGATACCCATGTGAATAGCCCGGCCCCACCTGACTCTGATGGATTGACGGGACTGGGGAAGTTCCAGATCCTGCAAAGAAGAGTAGTTTATTTCTTTATTTTTGAGACAGAGTCTCACTGTGGTGTCCACGCTAGAGTGCAGTAGCACCATCATGACTCACTCTAACCTTGAGTTCCCGGGCTCAAGCAGTCATCCCACTTCAGCCTTCTGAGTAGCTAGGACTATAGGCATGTGCCACTGCACCTGGCTAATTTGTTATTTTTTGTGAATGTCAGATCTTGCTGTGTTGCACAGACTGGTCTCAAATTCCTGGTCTCAAGCAATCCTCCTGCTTCGACCTACCAAAGTATTGGAATTATGGGCATGGGCCTAACCTACTCCTTGCCCAGCCTAGGAGTAGTTTTATTATGGTTATTTGTTCTACTTTTTGGAAACCCATTTAGAGTAATAAAGTTATAGCTAATCTGAGGCCTTGTAGAAACTCTCAAATCTGTTTACTGTCTCAAAATAGGGGAATGAAAGTCAAATTTTTCTGCAGCTTTCCAGTGACAGACTGTCCTGAGAATCACTATATTTCCTTGCATATGTTTTTAATTATTGGGCCCCTCTCCTAATTCCTTTACCTGTTGCATTCCATACTCAACAAATAGAGCTTAGTGATGCCCCTCCACCTCAATGGTTCCATGAAAGAGGAGATGGCACATGTTCTCTCTAACCATGGGTCAAATCACTGTGCAAGACTAAACATTAGTTCTTTTCACTTCTAAGTCTCAGAATAATGTTTTTTCTAAGCTTCCAGACTCAAATATCTCATTAAATGTCTGTTTTGAGTTTGGGGAATATTATTGCTATAAAACAAGGAAAGGGGATCCACTGTCATTGATATTTGCTTTGCAGTTGACACCATTAATACCCAATACATTCTGTGTGTCTGCCACAGTGCTTGCTGAATGAAAATGTTCCTAATGTATAGGCTCGTAGGAAGAGCTAATGGGACTCTGTGGAGCCAGAAGACAGTTTGAAAAGTTACTAAGTTTTTCAGAAATTGAAAGCCACAGCTCTAGACAGTGGTTCTCAGTTGCCTTTTGGGGGCCTCCACTGAGTCATCCAGGCTGTGGTATGATTTGTTTGCAGAGTACATCTGTAGGGTTTGATGAGCTCCTCTGTTCTGCCTCAGTAATGGCTCAGTTTCAAAAATGAACATAGAGACTCCTGTATTTCTTAAAGGTTTTACATTCTTTTCAGATTAACACCATACAGAATAGCTGTTATTCCATTATTGTCATTGATTATAACCTTACTTGGGGTTACTCTCTTTTAAGAGAGAAAGCCCAGCACTTTCTATTCAAAAGCCTATTAGGAACAAGCAGTGTTGGGCAGTGGGTGGATTTCAGGGATGGATGCAAACTTGCCTCTGCAGTGGTGAGCCCATGTTCTCTTCCAATCCAGTAAGCTCAGCCAACAGATGTTCTTAATATTTGGCTGGTAAAAGGAAATGCAGTTTATCATTTAAAAACTGCACATCGTTGACCAGTGTTCAAGCAATAGTGTCTGGGCGGAACATTTTTTTTTTCTTTTTACAGATTGCAGGCATTTCCTGATATTTTGAAAGTGAGAAAGAAGGCAGATTTGAGAGTATTTTAAGGAATATTATCATGGTATATGCTCAGTTTCTCGGAGGAACAACCTTGTAGTTAAGTCAGTCCCAAGCATGAATCCACAAGACACTGTTGTTTTTATTGAGATCACATGCAAAAGCTTTTGTTTACTTAAGTTATCCTGGTTTAATTGGAGCAGCTGTGAAACGTATTTGGTTCACTCATCCAAGCTGGGAGCAAAGTTTTCATTAGAAAATTTCATTGAGGACTAGAATTGCTGCTTTTCTCTTGAATCAAGGCTTCCAATTTGAAATATAAATAATTAAATGGTGACTTTCAAAGCTGCAGATTTTGTTTTATAGATGTAACTTGTCACCCAAGGCAGTTGTCATCAGACAACTGAATGTTTCTTTGGGCAGCTAATTAAGGTACTTACTGCAAACAACTTGGTGTGTCTTCGGCCCAAACCAGAATGTCTTAAAGCATTCCAAGATCACTTTCCTGGGGGGAGAGAGATATTCTAAGTCATACCAAATTGGGATGTAGCACTTTTGTTTGGTTGAGCTAAAACCATTTATATGTTTGAAACTTTTACCAGAAAGAATGTGTCCTAATGTAACCTTTAAATGTATTCAGCAAAGAAAAAAGGAGGAGCTGATCATATTACATTTAAATGATTTGTTTTCACCTCTGGGTCATGAGTTCTTTGAGGACAGGGATGCCTGTTATCAGCTGGTAATGGCTCATGTAGTTCAGCTTGAATAGCGTTCTCAGCAATTTTGAGTGGCTTTTTCAATAACCATGAAGTGAAGTTTTACATATGATTTATTACAACTTTAAAACTTTAGTTACAGATTTATGGGATATGAGTATAATTTGGCTGTATGCCTGTCACAATCTTGTGAAGAAGGAAAGACATGTTTTCTGGGTTTTTTTTTTCTTTTTATAAGAGGAAAGAAGCAGGAACAGAAAGAGTATATGATATTATCAAAGCTGCCACTAAGATTACTTATAAAAGGAGGAATCTAAGATTCTGACTGCCATCAGACACTTTGTCAAAAAGAATAAACTTAAATTGCCTTTAAGTCTTTGGAATTACCTGTGAATTATGGGAAGAAATGAATTCTGATAGGCTTGTCAATTTTAAACTTGCTTAAATTTAGACGAGTGGAATGATGCCAAATTAGAATTTTATAAATAATGTTCTAATTTTAATATATTGACTTTTAATTATATTTGAAGTTCATTATTTTGCTATTTCTGACTGCTTCTACTTATGAAATATTTGGATAACAATTCTACTTGCCTTGCAGAATTGGAGTAGATTAGGTATAATGCATGTGGAAACAGCTGGAGAAATATAAAACATGTCAACATTTCTTATTTCTGAGTAGTGGACACAGTGATGTCACATGTATTAGCCTCAGTATGTTGTTTGGATTTAAACATTTTCTTTTACAGCTGAAAAACAAAATGTATAGTAATATAAAGCATTATTATGTTAATTTTACTTGGGTATATTGTACATACATTAAAACTCACTCACTATGTGTATATAATGGAATGATTTTGAAAAAATGTGTAGAGTTGTGCCACAAACACTACAATTCAGTTTTGGAAAATTTCTACCAACCCCTGAATTTCTCCAGGCATTTTGGTAGTAAGCCTCAGCCTGAGCAATCACTGATAGGCGGTCCTGCATATTCTGGATACTTCATATGAATGTAATCACATAATGTGTTGTCTTTTGTTTCTAGATTCTTTTACTTAACGTAATGTTTTTGAAGTTCATCCACACTGCAGCACCTGTCACTAGTCCATTCCTTTTTATTGCTGTATATTCCATTGTGTGGACAAGCCACATTTAACTGTTTATGGACATTTGGATTCTTTCCATTGTTTGGCTATTATGAATAATACTGCTACGACTATTAGTATACAAGTCTTTTGTGAACACTTGTTATAATTTCTCTTAGATTTCTAGAAGTGGAATTGCTGGGTCTTACATCATGTTTATATATAATTTTTAATACACTGCCAATTTGTTACCCAAGGTAGCTATGCCAATTTTCACCAGAAATGTATGTGATCTGGTTTCTCCACATCCTCACTAGCATTTGATATTATCTTTTTATTTTAATCATTTTAGTGAATGTGTAATGGTGTCTCCTTGTGGTTCTACTTCACATTCCCTAATGCAACATGATTTCAAGGGCTTATTGGTATTATTACTGCTTCTTTGGTAAAATATCTATTAAATTATTTTCCATTTTTTAAATTTATTTTTCTACTTATTATTTAGTTGTAAGAGTTTTGTGTATTCCAGATATAAGTCCTTCATCAGATATGATTTACAAAGTATTTTCTTGCTGTCTGTGGTTTGTCTTTTTATTTTCTAATTGGAATGTTTTGAATTGAAAAGTTTTTTAGCTTCAAGTCCAATTTATCAATTTTTAAATTTCATAATTTGTGATTTTTGGTGTCAAAGCATTATTAAGTGTTTTTATTACTATATTTGTTTAGTTCATTCCTACTAACTTCTGTTGTGACAACTGAAAAATGAAACTTAATAAAGTGAGATATGAAAGATGTTCTGGGAGAAACTTTCTTTCTAGAAAATATTAAGAGAAAGAAGCCCAAACTGAGAGTTCAAGTGAATGACTGTGAACTCTGCTATTGCCTGGGATCAGTGGGCACCTGGGAACATGGTGGTGCCTTAGCACCATGCTGGTTTCTTATAATGACTAAGTCTTTGTATTTACATTGACTTACCTGAGAAAAATGATAAAAGTTTTGTGGGGGAAAGAAAGTCCACCACCTGAAGTCACTCGAGTTAACTCATTAACACTCTTATGTTCTATCTAGGTCTCATACATATGAGGTTACTTTTATACAAAGCAAAATACTGAGATTACCACCTTTCACAGGTCATTTAGTTAGAATATATTGGCAAGAAGTCTGTGTTTTAAAAATCATCAAGCTTTGTATTGTTTGCATAGATATTAAAGAAGAAACATTAAAGATATTTGAAGCTTTTCTTTTAGAAAGTAAGGTATTCTGTGATTTGATTTAACTTCACCTCCTGCGTGTCTTACACAAGACTGAAGATCTTTTTTTTTTTTTCTGTTAACAAGTACCCTGGTATTAATCCCAGCATTGACTTATGTCATGCTAGAGAGGTCAGGAAGGAGGGCACTACAGAGAAGAGAAAATATATCCTCTCATTGCATCTTCTCCCTTATCCTTTCTATGCCCATGTCACAACTAGTCTGACTCCTTGGTCTTTGGGTGAGAGCTTTTAGCTAACTTTGATTTGATTTCTAGCTCTTCTAGTTACTAGCTGAATGACTTTGGACAGGCTATTCAGTCTTCTTAAGCCTGTAATTTTATTGTCGGCAAAATGTGATAGTGATACCTATCAGCACTGGGTTGTTTCAGGAAGGAGAGAAAATACATATAAATTGCCTAACATCGTGCTTAGCATATGGTAGGTGTTTTATAGGGGATTTCTGCTGTTACTATTATTGTTAATGTTATTTTCTAGATTCTTTATGATCCATAGAACTCTTACATATAGAAATATGAAGAGGAAGAATAATCACATTGTAGCTGGAACAAACAGGTTAAGCATGACAATGAAACTTTAATTTGCAAAAAGGTTTTTTTTCCCTAATGACAAGATAATTCATGCCTTTTCTTGTAATATATATTTTTCTTATCAGAATAGAAACTGAAAAGTTTAGTTGGAGACAAAAAGACCCTAGTATGAATGTGGCCTATAAATTGAGCAATTTGAATCTTCTGTAAAAGCTGTAAGGTATTCTGAGGTCTACAGAATTCCCATATTTGTGTTATTTTTTTTTCTACTGAAGGACTCTCAAAACTTCCACAGTCAGAAGAAGCAAGACTCAGATGTTTGCTTTTTTGGAAATATCACTTCATTTCTGACATTGAACATGTCACATTTTAAAGCCTAAACATGAATTTTTATCTCTATTTATTATCAAAAGGCACTAAGATCTTGTAGCTTTAACATAAAATCTAGTTAAAATCATATTGTAATAGTCAAAGTTCAAACATCATTAGGTATCCTAGACATGAAGTGAAAACTTTCTCTTGATATCTATGTATCATTCATTATTAAAGCCAGTAATTTAATAACAGCTGCTTAAAGGATTGGTTTTTCTGTGTCTTTCAGATTAATTTTACTGTAAGTATAGAAAACTGTAAGATAATATGACTGTGTGTTCTCATGCTTAAAATTCTTAATTTCCCTCCAACATCTATTTTCCCCTTATAATTACACATCTAAATTTCTGAGCTCAAGTACAGATTCATCCACGCTAATAGAAATAGGAATCTCCCCTCTAGTTGAACTGCTGCCTCATATTAAATATTATAAGGCATTTAATTAGTTCTTATGTCTGCCATTAAAAATGCTGCAAAGATGTCTTGACAACTAAGCCACTTTATGTGGTTAAAAATCCCCAATTTGTATGAATTTAATGCATAGGCAGTCTTAAAATTAGTTAATGCAACACGTGTTCCTCCCAAGCAGGAGCAGGCCTTGCACAGGTACCACTCTACAGAAGGGTTGCAGGCGTTGCTTACCTGGTCTGCACACTCGAGGCACAGAATCTGAATAGTGATTTCTACTCAGCTCCGTCTCCACTTGGCTCAGGTGGCTTTCCTTAAGGATACCTAAAAAAGTTACCTTAATATTGAAAAGAATGGGGCCAACATATATTGACTAGCCACAATACACAATGGATGGGAGAATTGTGGTATTTTCTCTTATTGATAAAAATGACTAAAATTTTTAAGCCTGTATTTGGTATGGAATGGTAAGGAGGTATGCTATATTGCTTAAATGTAAAAATATGCTTAGAACATTAAAATGAAAATATAATGGGATTTTGATTTATATTCAGATCCTTTGTCTAAGAAACAGGTGATCCTCAGCCTCACTTGGGTTCATCTAGTCTTGATGCTTTTCTTTCCTTATTCACCTGCCTTGTGTTTCTCCCTGGCTCTCTTCCCTGTACCATATGATGTTTCGTTCCAGGATGAGGTTTCCTAGATTTTCACTCTCTGATATGGTAGCCACCGGCCCTGTGTGGCTACTTGAATTAGGTTAAAATTAAATAAAATAAAAAATTTAAATCCTCAGTTGCACTAGCCACATTTAAGTTTCTCAACTGCCATGTGGAGCTAGTGTCTACCATATCACACAGGGCAAAATAGAGCCTTTTCATCATCATAAGAATTTCTACTGGGCAATGCTTCTGTAGGCCAATTGTGTCTTTATGTTAGAGCTAAGACACTGACTGCAGAATATTTTTAGATTTTTACTTCCTGAAATTGATCAAATTTTAGACACTGGTCTTCATTAACTGCTGTTTTATTGTCTTTCTTGCTGCTCTGTGTATTTACCTCACTGCTCTGTGGAATGGTGGAAATTAAGGTTCTTCATTCTTCTCTATGCCCGATGTGCCAGATAGCCTGGCCACGTCTCCCCGACTGGCCGGAAGAATCTAATCTTTGTTTATTCCCTGTATCCTCAAAAAGATTATCTTTCTATTGAAGAACATTTCTGATCTTTGATTTTTAAAATTAATATTCTTAATGTGCAACACTTCAGATAAAAGACCTAGGTGTCATATTGTATGTTTTTGCTCGTAAATGAGACAAAGAAGGAGAGGAATGAAATTTGCTATTGTAAGTGGATGATGGACAATTTTAAAAGCCTTCTCAGCAACAATTATAATAAATTACTTAATATACACAAAACATGAATTGTATAACATGTCTGTTTCAACACCACCTGGTGGATGTCAACAGATCACCAATGATCCGTTAAACATATTTTGATAATCACTACTTCAGAACATCAAATACCTCAGAAATAGCCCGATTTTATTTAGATTTAAAAATATTTTAACAAGGCCGGGCGCAGTGGCTCATGCTTGTAATCCTAGCACTTTGGGAGGCCGAGGTGAGTGGATCGCTTGAGCTCAGGAGTTCAAGACCAGCCTGGGAAACATAGTGAGACACTGTCTCTACAAAAAATTGAAAAGTTAGCCAGATATGGTGGTATGCACTGTGGCCTCAGCTACTCAGAAGGCTAGGCAGGAGGATAGCTTTAACCCAGGAGGCAGAAGTTGCAGTCAGCTGAGATTGCACCACTGCACTCCAGCCTGGGTGGTAGAGCCAGACCTTGTCTCAAAAAAAAAGAAAAAAAAAAAAAAACCTCTCTCTGTAGATAAAGATATATATTCATATTCTAATGGGTTATGTAACTTCCTGCCATATTTGCAAGTAGAATTAATCTCTGGGCTGCTCATAGTATTTATGAAGCCATTCATATTGCATGTTTAATGTTAACTTTTGCCTCTCTGATATATTTATTTTTTTGATCTGAGCTAAAAAAACCTTCTAGTTTCTTCTGAACAATCCTATATATTTAATTTACTCCATTTGGTCAGTACTGTGTTGGTAAGCTTTCTTGACTCCTAAGAAAACACCAATGAGCTAAATATAACATGAAAGTGAAACTGAGGACATCATATAATAAATAACATGGAAGACATAAAATGGCACCAGGAATGGCTGTGTTTTCTATTTGTTGCTGGGTAATTGAGATTGAACTAGATCAATCTCAGTCTAGAATCACCGTTACTTTAACCACTAAGCTTTAATATGTGATGCTACTATATGAAGTGTCCTTTCAGGAGGAGACACTGTAGCAAGTTTTACACTATCAAGCAATTTACAGGCACATGGAAGAAAGAGATAACTTGATAATATTTGTAAGAGTAAGGTATTTTATTAAAAAGGCCGTTATGGAGCATACCATAATTCTATAAATTTGGATCTAAAAAAGATGATATGGAAGAGTAAAAATAATTTCCTATGTTAAATTATTTCTGGCAAAGCAAGTCAACATTTTAGACAGATGAGTACAACCTTTGTCCTGAAAATGAGTATTAAAGAATTAACAGAATTGCATAAAAATGAGGTTTGTAGTTTATTGAGCAGTTAATACTCCTGTCTTGCTTTGGAAGCAGAGCTGTAAATTGCTTAGAATTTATCCAGTGTATTAAAATATATTCTTCAGCAATATTCCCTAAATTTCTTTGTCATTTTGGAGGAAAATGTCAGCGTTTTCCTGGAAAGAAAATACCACTTGCATAGGGATGGTTTATTAAAATCGTGTTCACAAGATTAAGTAGATAACCAGAAAGAAGAGAAGATTCCTCCAGCAAACTTTGTTCTCTGGGCTATGAACAGAAAGAATGTAAACGAAAGTCCCTTAAGCACCTAAAAGGTGTGCTTAAACCCAATTTATCTGCTTTTTCTTTCCCCAGATGTGGGTCTCCTAATAGTTCTAGATTTTTGCTATAAGCACTTTCAAGAAACCATGTCTTAAAACCTATTATACTTTTCCAAAAAAACAATGCTTTTGAAATGCATTGCATTTCTAAACAAGAGCAGATAATTGTAACAAGCAGAAAGGTATAAATAACATTGAGGTTCAGCTAAAAGTCACTATCATCCTCTAAAGGAGTATTCTTCTAAGCCTGTATACTGAATAAAAATATTGTATCTCTTAGTTATATAGAGAGTTTTAATACATTATAACTTAAATATTCCATTCTAAAATTTGACATTCTTAAAATAAATATGGTAGGTATGTTATGATAAACATTTGATGATTAATACTTTCCTTGCCAGATGATTTAGAAGAATGTTTTCTTTAGGAATGATTTGAATTGCTCCTCTGAAATTTCTTTCAAAATCGATTATTCTCATGTACTTGTACATATTCACACTATTGGAATCTCAGAACAATGAAGTAAAGATGATTTAAGATTTAAGATGTTTTAGTCAATATATTTTTTATTGCGATTTATTTTTAAAAAGTCCTCTCAATCTAGCATAAGTAAAGAGATATTCGTTATAATGCAACCTCATAGACATTGAAGGCTCGAAAATGGAGTCTGTTTGTGCTGTGTGGTGCCTGGCCTTGCGGACTGGGAGCTGGTTGTCTGATAATATTTGGTATAAAGATTAACCATTCACTTGTACAAACATGGCAGCACTTGAGCAGGGAAGGTAAGAAAATAAATAACTGTGGATGGTACTGGCATCTCAAAATGTAGCTACTATAGAGCAGGACCAAAATGCACATGCAGGTCTTTTGATTCCAAACCAAGGCCTCTTTCCACTATATGTATGGTAAAATTTAAGTGATTACTTAATAATTTTAGATAGCTGGAATGAGTTCATCTTAGAATTTTAAGTTTTGATTATCCTTTTAAAGCAAATATAGGACCTCAACATTTGAAGACTTTCAAGATTTTAAGTGTAAAAGTTTGAAAGTGGTTTATTTCTTCTTTGACTTTTTTCCCATAAATAACATAAATAAAACTTAAGAAAGTGAAATTAAAAGGGCAGAGAAAAGAGTCAAGGAGTCATACTTCTTTGTCACAGTGATAGTGACTGTGGTTGCAGAGCATGTGTATAAGTTAGAGACAATGGCAGGGCTATGCAATGAATATATACTTATTAACCTCCTTTGGTGGTAGTACTCCTATATCAGTTTGCATGGGCTTGAGTATGCTGCAAGAGCCACCCCAAAGTCTTAGCAACTTGCAAAAATAAAAGTTTATTTCTCATTACCAGAACATTACTATTGTGATTTAGCTGCAACTATATTCCACATTTTCTTCAATTGATTCTCAGGCTGATAGGTAGTAGAATATTGTTGCTTTTGTGGCAGAAAGAAAAGAGACGATGTGCAATGCATTGGTTCTTAAGACCAGAAATAGCCTACATTGCTTCTGCCCACATTTCATTGGCCAAATCAAATCACATAGCTATAGCTCAATTAAACTAGGTGAGATGTAAAATATTCCTGCAGAAAAGGGACACCATAGAGGGTGCCGTAGAATATGGGTGAACAGAAATCTAATCCCTCACAACCTCCTTCTAACCTCTTCACTTGTTTCCCAGAATCACCAGAGGGAAGGTGACCTGTATTTTTCTCTCACATTAATTAGTCAAAATGTATCTGTCACAGATACACACACAGAATCAATCCTCTGTAACTGTGGGTTTTGCATCCATGGATTGAACTAATAAAGGATCAAGATTTTAAGAAAAATCTGTATTGAACATGTACAAACTTGTTCTTGTCATTATTCCCTAAACAATGTGTAACAACTATTTATACAGCATTTACATTGTCTTAAGTATTACAAGTGACCTAGAGATGACTTAAAGTGTAAGAGAGGAGGATGTACATAGGTTGTATTCAAATACCATGCCATTATAAAGGATTTGAGCATCCTTAGACTTTGGTACCTGTGAAGAGCCCTGGAACAAATCCCCCATGGACACCAAGGGACAGCTGTGTGTATGTATATACATATATCATATGTACATATATATACACACACACACATTTCACAGCTGTCTTTAATTGAATGGCAACTCTATATTAGTCATTATGCTAGATAGTTCATATATATTAGGCCTTGTAACAGACTGAGTTAGGTATTAGTAAACTCATACAAGATGAGAAATTTAAGATCTAGAGCTTAAACATGACTTCCAACCAAAGTTACATGGTACCAGCAGGAGGTACTACATCTACTAGGGAAGAACGCAGGCTCTAGAACCAGCGGCCTGTGTTTGAATCCAAGCCTTGCCACTTTCTAGCTATGTGGACTTGGTGATGTAACTCTCTCTTACTTTTCCTCTCAGTATAATGTAGGTAATAATCATGCCTATCTTATAGGGTTTTTGTAAGAGTTAATGCATATGAAGTGTTTAATCACTGGGCCTAGTGCATATTAATCGTTGAATATACAAGATGTTAGATATCAGTCAAACCCAAACATGTCAATTCTTTCCATCTGGTAGATCATACTGGTCTTGAGAAGTGAAATGGCAGTGACTTAGGCCTTAGTTGTATAGATGGAGCTGTGAGAGTTGAGAGGAAAATCTGCCCATGTCACATCACAGGAGATGATACTTACTTTCCTCCAAATGGAGGTGTAAAGTAATAAAAGTGGTATATGATATAGTATAACACTTTGAAAACATAATGTTGCCATAGTGAAATAATGAAGAGGGAACAGTGAAAACTGCAAATGGAGGATTAAAACTCATGTCAACATAAGACACATCTGTCCAGATTGTGGTACAACTCTGATTAGCCCAGTTATCATAAGAGAACCCTCATCTGCAAGCAATTACTGATCGTTAGTATGCTATTCCACCAAGGCACTTTGTTTCGTAATAAACTGACAAAGGGTATCTTAATCTAATCTTTTGTTTGGGAACTCTTTTTGAAATAAGACATAAACATAGTGGTTTTACTAGTGGTCAGCCTAGAGAACCTTGAGGAGTGTCTGTTCAAACTAGTAGTTGTAGTAGCTCACCTTTGTGGAGGACTTCATAGGTGCCGGGTTGATCAAGTGTTTGTTGACTCATTTCATCTTCCCACCAGTCTTACAAGGTAGGTGCTACTAATACTGTCAATTCACATATAGAGAAACCGAGATACATGATCATATTGTCCATGATCATGTGTCTGATATGTGATTGTGGCTGAAATAGATTAATATCAAGATTGTTCAGGCTCCAGAGTCCATGTTTAACCATTCTTTGAGTACATAAATTATTTTTAATCTTTCAAAAACCCTTATGGAAGTAACATTCACCATTATCATCACTGCATAAACTATTTAAAATGTCCTTTTCTTTGGACTGAAATGACAACCAATTTTTAAAAAAATAAAGGTCTGAGAGGGGAATAACAAACTTGAGATCTTTGGTGGGGAACTGAGATAAAACTAATATTTAAAGCAGAACCTAGGAATTGAAACCCATATAGGCTGAATCCAGTTTATTGAGGTGTTAGTTTACACCTAACATGGTTAAACAAAATAAAAACAAACAAACAAAAAAACCTTGAAATTTGGATATCTTTGGTCAAGTTGTGCAGTTGCTAGCCCATTTCAGTTTCTGTCTACCTTACTTCCTCCTCATTGAGTGTGTGGCACCTGGCTTAAAGAGAAGCTCCAAATTAGTTTCCTGAAGTCTTTGTTGCTGTTAGTATTTCATTCAAAATCTGGGATTTCTTTTGTCCTATTTTCTGTTTACTGCATTTTCTTCCAACAATATAGCTTTAAATACTCTGTATGCTATATGGTTCTTGAGGTTAGGAAGTTATATTCACCATCTCTTCTGCATTCAGTGTGATGAACCAACTGTTATCATGACCAACTAATCCATTCAATAGTAGTTGATCTTGGGTTCTGTAAAAAGTTAGCCTATAAAAGGGTGTAAGGAAGTTCTGGCTAGGGCAATCAGGCAAGAGAAAGAAATAAAGGGTATTCAGTTAGGAAAAGAAGAAGTCAAATTGTCCCTGTTTGCAGATGACATGATTGTATATTTAGAAAACCCCATTGTCTCAGCCCAAAATCTCCTTAAGCTGATAAGCAACTTCAGCAAAGTCTCAGGATACAAAATCAATGTGCAAAAATCACAAGCATTCTTATACACCAGTAACAGACAGAGAGCCAAATCATGAATGAACTCCCATTCCCAATAGCTTCAAAGAGAATAAAATATCTAGGAATCCAACTTACAAGGGATGTGAAGGAGCTCTTCAAGGAGAATCACAAACCACTGCTCAACGAAAGAAAAGAGGACACAAACAAATGGAAGAACATTCCATGCTCATGGATAGGAAGAATCAATATCGTGAAAATGGCCATACTGCCCAAGGTAATTTATAGATTCAATACCATCCCCATTAAGCTACCAGTGACTTTCTTCAGAGAATTGGAAAAAACTGCCTTTAAAGTTCATATGGAACCAAAAAAGAGCCCGCATTGCCAAGACAATCCTAAGTCAAAAGAACAAAGCAGGAGGCATCACGCTACCTGACTTCAAACTATACTACAAGGCTACAGTAACCAAAACAGCATGGTACTGGTACCAAAACAGAGATACAGACCAATGGAACAGAGCAGAGCCCTCAGAAATAATACCACACATCTACAGCCATCTGATCTTTGACAAACCTGACAAAAACAAGAAATGGGGAAAGAATTCCCTATTTAATAAATGGTGCTGGGAAAACTGGCTAGCCATAAGTAGAAAGCTGAAACTGGATCCTTTCCTTACTCCTTATATGAAAATTAATTCAAGATGGATTAGAGACTTAAATGTTAGACCTAAAACCATAAAAACCCCAGAAGAAAACCTAGGTAATACCATTCAGGACATAGGTATGGGCAAGGACTTCATGTCTAAAACACCAAAAGCAGTGGCAACAAAAGCCAAAATTGACAAATGGGATCTAATTAAACTAAAGAGCGTCTGCACAGCAAAAGAAACTACCATCAGAGTGAACAGGCAACCTACAGAATGGGAGAAAATTTTTGCAATCTACTCATCTGAGAAAGGGCTAATATCCAAAACCTACAAAGAACTCAAACAAATTTACAAGAAAAAAACAACCCCATCAAAAAGTGGGCAAAGGATATGAACAGACACTTCTCAAAAGAAGACATTCATACAGCCAACAGACACATGAAAAAATGCTCATCATCACTTGCCATCAGAGAAATGCAAATCAAAACCACAATGAGATACCATCTCACACCAGTTAGAATGGCAATCATTAAAAAATCAGGAAACAATAGGTGCTGGAGAGGATGTGGAGAAATAGGAACACTTTTACGCTGTTTGTGGGACTGTAAACTAGTTCAACCATTGTGGAAAACAGTGTGGCGATTCCTCAAGGATCTAGAACTAGAAATACCATTTGACCCAGCCATCCCATTACTGGGTATATACCCAAAGGATTATAAATCATGCTGCTATAAAGACACATGCACACGTATGTTTATTGCAGCACTATTCACAATAGCAAAGACTTGGAATCAATCAACCCAAATGTCCATCAGTGACAGACTGGATTAAGAAAATGTGGCACATATACACCATGGAATACTATGCAGCCATAAAAAGGATGAGTTCGTGTCCTTTGTAGGCACATGGATGCAGCTGGAAACCATCATTCTCAGCCAACAATCGCAAGAACAGAAAACCAAACACCTCATGTTCTCACTCATAGGTGGGAATTGAACAATGAGATCACTTGGACACAGGAAGGGAAACATCATACACCGGGGCCTATTGTAGGGAGAGGGAAGGGGAGAGGGATAGCATTAGGGGATACACCTAATGTAAATGACGAGTTAATGGGTGCAGCACACCAACATGGCACATGTATACATATGTAACAAACCTGCACGTTGTGCACATGGACCCTAGAACTTAAAGTATATATATAAAAAAGAATTCTAACAGTTGAAGCTGGATAATGAATTCTTATATTCTTTCAAGGAAATGCTCCTGCTGGGCCTTGTTCATCACCAAAGTGGTTTAGTAGAATGTAAATACAGTCTTAAAATTCACTAAAACAAATAAGATTTTTATGTAAGTATCAGGAGAAATTTTTTCATCACCAAACATTTTGAATATCAGCGCCCATTAAATGTATTAATACAATGAGTAGGTAAAACTATAGATGTTAACAAGAAAAGTATGTTTCACTGCCATTAGTCTGATATATAAAGTAATTGTTGAAAAATTATTGATCATGCCATAAGAAGATAGTGTCTTGTGGTACCATGTTTAAGCTTTGACTTTATTATAGAAATGTTACTAAATAGTTTTGTAGACGATGTATTTTCAGGAAAGGTGTTAGCGTAAATACTTAATGATTGTAGTTATAAAGAAACTTTGACCTAGAGCATGTTCTCATGTGATTCTTCAATTTAGTACATTTAGTGGCATACGGATGGCATTTAGGGTGCTGTTGAGAGGCGTAGGTGTGGAATTAAGGGCATAGACTCTGGACTCGTGTTGTCTGAGATTGACTCCTGGCTCGGCCACTGCCTTGATGTTAATCTCTGTACCTCAGTTTCTTCAACTGCAAAATGGGGATAACAGCATCTCTCCATATGTAGTTGTGGTGAATTTAAATGACTTAATCTGTGGAACATGCTTAGAACAATGCCAGGCTCTAACATATTAAGCAGGTTTAAGTGTGGGTCTTTATCACTAACATGATTCTCATTGACAACATCCTTGATTCTTCAATGCCAGAAGAAAAAAATTTAAACAAAGTAAGTAGCCATGCAACTGAACATTATTTATGGTTTTCTTGGAGACAGTCTTGCTCTGTCGCCCAGGTAGGAGTAAAGTGGTGCGATCTCGGTTCGCTGCAACCTCTGCCTCCTGGGTTCAAGCAATTCTCGTGCTTCAGCCTCCCAAGTAGCTGAGACTACAGGCACATACCACTAGACCCGGCTAAGTTTTTGTATTTTTAGTAGAGATGGGGTTTTGCCAGGTTGCCCAGGATGGTCTCAAACTCCTGAGCCCAGGCAATCAGCCTGCCTCAGACTCCCAAAATACAAAGAAAGTATGGCTACAGGCTTGAGCTACCACACCGGCCAATACTTTCTTTTCAAACTTTTCATATTAAAGAGTCTTTAGGGAAGCAACCTCTGTACAGTGGTTGAGAAGGAGCTTGCATTTAGCCAGCCCCAGTTATTGATGAAGTTTGAGCCTCCCCACATTGAGGTCAAGGTTTTTGACTGAGGGAGTGTTCCCATTCATCACATTCACACAGCGTTCAACTATTGAAGTACTCTGTATGCTGTGGAAATGAATTGAGTCTTTTTACTTTTTTCTATCATAATTAGCTTTTTCAGAAGCAACATTTGATGGCAAAATACTCTCTGTTTGTTAAATGAATGAAGTATGAAGGCAAAGACTTTCACTGCAGGCATATCCTGGACGATGGTACAATAATTGTTCGACACTGACGCAGAGTTGGTGTCATTACTAAGAGCTGAGGGTAGGTCTGAAAAGAGTTAACCATTATAAAATTTTGCAGGTGGTCCCTTTGTAATTGGTAGGCATTACCTCAAGTTTATAACAGGCCTGTGATGCAATCAATACAGCTGGAGTTGGTGATTGCATTTTCTTACTAAACTTTAGATTTTAGACAAGAACACTCTACCTCCTGAAGACTGACAATTGTCATTACACATTTCTGCAAACTCCCCAGCTTCCTGTGTCACTGTAATTGACCTTGGCCACAGGAATGCATTGAAGCTCACTATGAGAGGGATCTCTAAGTCTGTTTTCCTTTGGGCCTTGGCTTGTGTATTGAATGGGAGAAGTAAAACATTTCAGGCCAAAGTTAATTTCTTTCTCTCTTGCTCTCTCTCTTTGTAGCAAAAATCTAAGAGGCCTGCATGGTAGAAAAAAATAGGAGCTCTATTTTTATCTCCAGCTCCTTGTAGGCTCCTTATAGAAACAAGGATACATGGAAAAGGAGCTCATTAAAATTGTATGTATTATGCTTTTCACTCTCCATCTGCACCGTTAGGTAGAGGAGTTGAGGAAAGCCAGCAATGCCATGAAAATAAGCACTATTAGTTCAAGTCTTGCATTAATACATATTTATAATAAACGTAGAATGTTCACCTATTCATTCCTACAGTTGGATTGATGATAGGCTATGGATATTCTTTTCAAGTAAATTTTTTGATATCTTAATTGAGTTTGTGTGACACCTTGTAAATTGTGGGTAGGTCAGTGTAAACTATGACAACTTTGCAATGCCTGCCCAAAATGGAAGTTAGAATTTTTAGAATAGTTACTGTTTGTGCTGCATTTATTTGCACATCATTACTTATAAAGTTATTCCTTAGTGACTTGTTTCTGGTCTTGTTTTTTCTTGCATCCAGCAAGATATTTGGAAGAAACTTGTTAGTGTCCTGTAGGACAAATAACAAATAACCTTTGACTACTATTTCATTCCTTAAAACACATAGCAGTACTGGGAATTTAAAAGGCATTCAGTAAATACTTGCTGATTAATCAATTATACTTCCCTACTTTTTAAAAATAAGGGAATAGGGATGTGTTGCCTAAAATCATATCCCAAAGAACTGATTGTTTCCTTTTTTAAAAAAAAAATTTACTTCAAGTTCTGGGATACATATGCTGAAAGTGCAGGTTTGTTACATAGGTATACAAGTACCATGGTGGTTTGCTGTACCAGTCAACCTGTCATCTAGGTTTTAAGCCCTGCATGCATTAGGTATTTGTCCTAATGCTCTCTCTACCCTTTTTCCCCACCCCCCTGACAGGCCCTGGTGTGTGATGTTCCCGTCCTCGTGTCCATGTGTTCTTATTGTCAACTCCCACTTGTGAGTGAGAACATGCGGTGTTTGGTTTTCTGTTCCTGTGTTAGCTTACTGAGGATGATGGTTTCCAGCTTCATCCATGTCCCTGCAAAGGACATGAACTCATTCTTTTTTATGGCTGCATAGTATTCCATGATGTATATATGCCACATTGTCTTTAACCAGTCTATCATTGATAAGCATTTGGGTTGGTTCCAAGTCTTTGCTATTGTGAACAGTGCTGCAATAAACATACATGTGCATGTGTCTTTATAGTAGAATGATTTATAATCCTTTGGGTATATACCCAGTAATGGGATGGCTGGGTCAAATGGTATTTCTGGTTCTAGATTCTTGAGGAATTGCCACACTGTCTTGCACAATGCTTGAACTAATTTACATTCCCATCAACAGTGTAAAAGTGTTCCTATTTCTTCACATCTTCTCCAGCATCCGTTGATTCCTGACTTTTTTTTTTTTAATTATTATAATTTAAGTTCTGGGATACATGTACAGAACAGGCAGGTTTGTTACATAGGTATACACACGCTATGGTGGCTTGCTGCACCCATCAACCCGTCACCTACATTAGGTATTTCTCCTAACGCTATTCCTTCCCTAGCTCCCCATCCCCCGACAGGCCCCAATGTGTGATGTTCCTCTCCCTGTGTCCATGTGTACTCGTTGTTCAACTCCCACTTAAAAGTGAGAACATGTGGTGTTTTGTTTTCTGTTCTTGTGTTAGTTTGCTGAGAATGATGGTTTCCAGCTCCATCCGTGTCCCTACAAAGGACATGAACTCATTCATTTTTATGGCTGCGTAGTATTCCATGGTGTATATGTGCCACATTTTCTTTATCCAGTCTATCACTGATGGACATTTGGGTTGGTTCCAAGTCTTTGCTATTGTGAGTAGTGCTGTAATCAACATATGTGTGCACGTGTCTTTAGAGTAGAATGATTTATAATCCTTTGGGTATATACCCAGTAATGGGATGGCTGGTCAAATGGTATTTCTAGTTCTAGATCCTTGAAGAATCGCCACACTGTCTTCCACAAGGTTGAACTAGTTTACACTCCCACCAACAGTGTAAAAGTGTGCCTATTTTTCCACATCCTCTCCAGCATCTGTTGTTTCCTGACTTTTTAATGATCACCATTCTAGCTGGTGTGAGATGGTATCTCATTGTGGTTTTGATTTGCATTTCTCTTATGACCAGGGATGATGAGCTTTTATTCACATGTTTGTTGGCTGCATACATGTGTTCTTTTGAGCAGTTTCTGTTCATATCCTTTGCCCACGTTTTGATGGGGCTGTTTGTTTTTTTCTTGTAAATTTGCTTAAGTTCTTTGTAGATTCTGGATATTAGCCCTTTGTCAGATGAGTAGATTGCAAAAATTTTCTCCCATTCTGTAGGTTGCCTGTTCACTCTGATGATATCTTTTGCTATGCAGAAGTTCTTTAGTTTAATTGGATTCCATTTGTCAATTTTGGCTCCCTGGCTTCAGCCCATTTCCAGGGGAGTGTACCACTCTGTCTCACTGGTATTCCAGGCGCCACTGGGGTATGGAAAAACAAAACAAAACAACAACAAAAAAAGCAAACTCCTGCAGCTAGTTTGGTGTCTGCCTGAATGGCCACCTAGTTTTGTGCTTGAAACCTAGGGCCCTGGTGGCGTATGCACAGGAGGGAATCTCCTCATCTGCGGGATGCAGAGACAGTGGGAAAAGTGAAGTATCTGGGCCAGAGTGCATGGTTCCTCAGGGTCAGTCCCTCACGCCTTCTCTTGGGTTGGGGAGATAATTCCCTTACCCCTTGTTCTTCCCAGGTGAGGCGATGCCCCACCCTGGTTCGGCTCACCCTCCGTGGGCTGCACCCACTATCCAACCAGTCCCATTGAGAGGAACCGGGTACCTCAGTTGGAAATGCATAAATCACTCTCCTGCTGCTTCAATTTTGCTGGGAGCTGCAGATGGGAGCTGTTCCTATTTGGCCATCTTGCCAACAATCCTTCTTGACTTTTTCATGATCGTCATCCTAACTGGCTTGAGATGATATCTCATTGTGGTTTTGATTTGCATTTCTCTAATGACCAGTGATGATGAGCTTTTTGCCGTTATGTCTGTTGGCCACATAAATGTCTTCTTTTGAGAAGTGTCTGTTCATATCCTTCACCTACTTTTTGATGGTGTTGTTTTTTTCTTGTAAATTTGTTTAAGTTCTTGTCAATTCTGGATATTAGACCTTTGTCAGATGAAAGGATTGCAAAAATGTTCTCCCATTCTGTAGGTTGCCTGTTCACTCTAATGATAGTTTCTTTTGCTGTGCAGAAGTTCTTTAGTTTAATTAGGTCCCATTTGTCAATTTTGGCTTTTGTTGCCATTGCATTTCATGTTTTAGTCATGAAGTCTTTGTCTATCCTGTGTCCTGAATGGTATTGCCTAGGTTTTCTTCTAGGGTTTTTATGGTTTTGGGCTTCATGTTTAAGTCTTTATTCCATCTTGAGTTAATTTTTGTTTGAGGTGTAAGGAAAGGGGTCCAGTTTCTCTTTTCTGCTTATGGCTAGCCAGTTTTCCCAGCACCGTTTATCAAATAGGGAATCCTATCCCATTGCTTTTTTTTTTTTTTTTTTTTTTTTTTTGTCAAGTTTGTTGAAGATCAGATGATTGTAGATATGTGGCACTATTTCTGAGGCCTCTGTTTTGTTCCATTGGTCTATATGTCTGTTTTGGTACCAGTACCATGCTGTTTTGGTTACTGTAGCCTTGTAGTATAGTTTGAAGTCAGGTAGCATGATGCCTCCAGCTTTGTTCTTTTTGCTTAGGATTGTCTTGGCTATACGGGCTCTTTTTCAGTTCCATGTGAAATTTAAAGTAGTTTTTTCTAGTTCTGTGAAGAAACTCAATAGTAGCTTGATAGGAATAGCATTGAATCTGTAAATTACTTTGGGCAGTGTGACCACTTTCACGATATTGTCTTCCTATCCATGAGCAAGGAATGATTTTCCATTTGTGTCCTCTCTTATTTCCTTGAGCAGTGATTTGTAGATCTCCTTGAAGAGTTCCTTCACATTTCTTGTAAGTTGTATTCCTAGGTATTTTATTCTCTTTTTAGCAATTGTGAATGGGAGTTCACTCATGATTTGCCTCTCTGTCTATTATTGGTGTATAGGATTTTGTATCCTGAGACTTCACTGAAATTGCTTATCAGCTTAAGGAGATTTTGCACTGAGACGATGGGGTTTTCTAAATGTACAATAATGTCCTGTGCAAACAGAGACATTTTGACTTCCTGTCTTCCTATTTGAATACCCTTTAATTCTTTCTCTTCCCTGATTTCCCTAGGAAGAACTTCTAATACTATATTGAATAGGAGTGGTGAGAGAGGGCATCCTTGTCTTGTGCCGGTTTTCAAAGGGAATGCTTCCAGCTTTTGCCCATTCCTATCTGAATACCCTTTAATTCTTTCTCTTCCCTGATTGCCCTAGGAAGAACTTCTAATACTATATTGAATAGGAGTGGTGAGAGAGGGCATCCTTGTCTTGTGCCGGTTTTCAAAGGGAATGCTTCCAGCTTTCGCCCATTCAGTATGATACTGGCTATGGGTTTGTCATAGATAGCTCTTATTATTTTGAGATATGTTCCATCAATACCTAGTTTATTGAGTGTTTTTAGCATGAAGGGGTGTTAAATTTTATCGAACGCCTTTTCTGCATCTATTGAGATAATCATGTGATTTTTGTCCTTGGTTCTGTTTATATGATGGATTACATTTATTGATTTGCATATGTTGAACCAGCCTTGCATCCCAGGGATGAAGCTGACTTGATCATGGTGGATAAGCTTTTTGATGTGCTGCTGGATTCGATTTGCCACTATTTTATTGAGGATTTTTGCACTGATGTTCATCAGGGTATTTGCCTGAATTTTTTTTGTGTGTGTTTGTTTTGTGTCTCTGTCAGGTTTTGGAACCAGGATAAGGCTGGCCTCATAAAATGAGTTAGGGAGGAGCCCTTCTTTTTCTATTGTTTGGAACAGTTCCAGAAGGAATGGTACCAGTTCCTCTTTGTACCGCTGGTTGAATTTGGCTGTGAATCCATCTGGCTCTGGGCTTTTTTGGTTAGTAGGCTATTAATTATTGTTGCAATTTCAGAACTTGTTACTGGTCTCTTCAGGGATTTGACTTCTTTCTCGTTTAGTCTTGTGAGGGTGTATGTGTCCAGGAATTTATCCATTTCTTCTAGATTTTCTAGTTTATTTGCATAGAGGATGGTAGTTTGTATTTCTGTGGGATCAGTGGTGATATTCCCTTTATCATTTTTTATTGTATCTATTTGATTCTTCTCTCTTTTCTTTATTAGTCTGGCAAGCGGTCTATAAATTTTGTTAATCTTTTCAAAAAAAAAAAAAAAAAAAAAAACAGCCCCTGGATTCACTGATTTTTTTGTAGGGTTTTTTGGGTCTCTGTCTCCTTCAGTTCTGCTCTGATCTTGGTTATTTCTTGTCTTCTGCTAGTTTGTGAATTTGCTTGCTCTTGCTTCTTTAGTTCTTTTAATTGTGATGTTAGGTGTCAGTTTTAGATCTTTCTCACTTTCTCCTGTGGGCAATTAGTGTTATAAATTTCCCTTTAAACACTGCTTTAGCTGTGTCCCAGATATTCTGGTACATTGTGTCTTTGGTCTCATTGGTTTCAAAGAACTTTGTTATTTCTGCCTTAATTTTGTTGTTTACCCAGTAGCCATTCAGAAGCAGCTTGTTCAGTTTCCATGTAGTTGTACTGTTTTGAGTGAGTTTCTTAATCCTGAGTTCTAATTTGATTGCACCATGGTCTGACAGAATGTTTGTTATGATTTATGTTCTTTTGCATTTGCTGAGGAGTGTTTTACTTCCAATTATGCGGTCGATTTTAGAAGAAGTGCTATGTGGTACTCAGAAGAATATATACTCTGTTGATTTGGCATAGAGAGTTCTGTAGATGTCTATTAGGTCTGCTTGGTCCAGAGCTGAGTTCAAGTCCTGAATATCTTTGTTAATTTTCTGTCTTGTTGATCTAATATTGACAGTGAGGTATTAAAGTCTCCCACTATTATTGTGTGGGTGTCTAAGTCTCTTTGTAGGTCTCTAAGAATTTGCTTTATGAATCTGGGTATTCCTGTATTGGGTGCATATATATTTAGTATAGTTAGCTCTTCTTGTTGCATTGATCCCTTTACCATTATGTAATGCCCTTCTTTATCTTTTCCGATCTTTGTTGGTTTAAAGTCTGTTTTATCAGAAACTAGGATTGCAACCCCTGCTTTTGAACTGATTGTTTCCTAAGGTTCTCGTGGCAAATGGATTTCACTTCTGCACCTGTTTTTGGGTATAAACCTTTGCTTGTGATTGCAGTCTTTTCTATTAGTAAATTACAAAGACCTTGGACCATGTTCTTTCATTACAATTATGTGGTTGGTAGTCTCAGCAGAGGCAGTATTCAGTAGTGGCTAAGAGCATGGGCTAATTCTGTTTCTGCCACTTACTAACTATGTAACCTTGGAGGTTGTAATATTACCTACCTGTTACTGGGAGAGTTAAAAAGATGTAAATAACTTAGAAAAGAGCCTAACACTTTATAAGGGCCCTGTTAGAGATAGCTTTCATTAATAGCTTTAAAAATGTGAGTTTGTGACAGTACTTTCAGAACTATCAAAATATATGGAATTTGACAAGCTATCTGGGGATACAACTGCTTATTTTATTTGGAGAATTTTGTAGCTGTTTGCACTGGGTTTATTTTCTTTGACCTTGGACTTCTTTCTTCATCATAAGCCTTTTTCCTTAGAGATTTTACTCAAAAAAGACAATCTTTATGTCTAGAGGAGACAGGCAAAATTACAGACAAAATACTGCTTATTTTCATTAGGTTTTGTCAGCACTATATTGAATATACGTAATGGGTGTATTAATGGGTCTAATCAGTGTCTAATGGGTTGATATGGCCCTTGATAATACTAATAGGTAACCAATAAGACTTTAAGGTTGTGTTTTTTAATGCCAAGGGAGTTTCAGGTATTTCTTTTTAGCTAAAACTATTTCATATATGAAGAACAGTAACTTGCTCTTTAAGTCCTTTTTTATTTCCCTATGTCTTGTTTTTATAGATTTAGGGGGAAAAGCCGTCTTGTTATGTGGATATATTGTGTAATGGTAAAGTCTGGACTTTTAGTGTAGCTATCACCTGAAGAGGGAACATCATACCCAGTAGGTAATTTCTCCTCACTCACCCCCTCCCATCTTTCCAAGTCTCCAGTGTCTGTTATTTCACTCTCGATTCACATGTGTATACACATTATTTAGTTCCCAATGACAAGTAAGAATGTGTAGTATTTGACTTTGTTAAGTACTTTTAGACTCTTACATATCTTAATTTTTGATACTAAGGTATTATAAAAGAATTTTTCAGACTTTAGCAAATATAACATTTAAGCAAGCACTATGGAAAGATATTAAGCATTACATTTTAAGAGTCTATAAACCATTAGCTAAATATTAAAAATTTGATCTCATAAGTTAAAAAAGTAACTTTTTTCCCCATTGGGTCTACAAAGATTTAAATAACTTGGTTCTCATACCCTGATGTTTTTTGACGTGTATTTATTCAAATCCATTATGAGGATGAGGGTTTGTAAGGCCTTTCTCTTTAATTCCAGGGAGACTGGCCTAACTTTACAACTCATCAACAATTCCAAGTTATCAATTAGCTGCCAAGTTTGGTGCTTTAGAAATCAAATAGCCTCTAAAATCCAGCTCTAAATCTCAGTAGATTTCCTTCTAACCACATCTGAATCATGGTCCACTGTTGTAAAGTGCTGAATTAAATCAACCAGATACTATTTCTGACTCTACTCCTTACTGTCAAAATGAAACTTCTAGTGGATCAATTAGGGAACATTGATTTTTTTAAAAAGCCTTTTATTCTAGATAGAACTTATTAAACCGCAAGAGTATCTCTGTACATTTATATACAGACTTGATCTGTAACTCAGATGGTCCCCCTCCCAACTTTTGCCAGTATGATGTTGGAATACAATTTGCAGTGAACTGTAGTCTATTTTAAAAAATGGGCTTCCATAAGTATTGCTTAATGCAAGCAGAAAATACAAACACCGTATTTAGAGTGTGCATTTTGTTTTTAAAATATTTCAACGTTGGAGACTGCAAAGTGTTTTAAATAAATCTGCTTTCCTTACTTACAATAATCTGTTGTTAATTATTGTCAGTTTTTTTGTTTTTGATTTTTGAGATAGGATCTCACTCTGTCACGTAGGCCAGAGGAGTGTAGTGGCTCTATTGCAGCTCACTGTAGCTTGGAACTCCTGGGCTCAAAGTCATCCTTTCACCTCAGTCTCCTGAGTAGCTAGAAACACAGGCATGTGACACCACACTTTGCTAATTTGGTTATAGTGTATCTTGAATAAATCACCTGAATGAGAATTTTAGTTTACATATAATCCAAATTAGAGAAAAACTCCTATGCTCTGTGATAGTATTTGCTTAAAAACTCCTTCAAAAGCATTAACAATCTAATCAGATTTGTAAGCATTTAAAATAGAATTTATCCAGGAACAAACTTATTACATAAAATGCAGAACACCATTGGCTTAATTCCGTATGTTCTATTTCCACTTCAAAAGTGGTGCTTTTTCCCAGGTGAGCTCTGGTTTTATGTAATGATTATTTTTATAATGAACTGTCAAAACTAAAATATACAAGTTAATATTGCTTTAAGATAATCACTACATTAGAGGTTACATACTTATTCAATAAATGTTGCTACTATTCCAGACATTGCTGTCCTGTTTTTCAATTGTATACAGATTTTGAGTCATACAAGTGAGCTTTGTAGAATTAAGTTTTTACTAAGTGCAGTATTCCCCAGATTGATTGCCAACCACATTCACCAACTACCTGAATGATTTGTTTATATCCCCAAATTAAATCCATCTCTAAATAATGAAATTAATTCGTGAAACAGTGAGGCAGAGCCTACAGGTAGTTCTGCTTTGGAGCCATATTTATTGCTGACTTTGGAGGCTTTTGTAAATATAAACAGCTTTGCCACTGTCAGATAAGCAGACATCAAAAAAAAAGGCAGAATTTGCTGTTTGCTGGATGGGGTGGGAGAAGGAGAGATTGCGTTGGTACTTATTCTCTTACCCCAGTCCTGATTGTTTTCACTCTCTTTCTTTCAAATATGTATTAATGCTATTTCCTAAATTCTTGGAATTGGTTTCAGGTTTCCTAATGAAATACCAGCTTTGGGGTGGTAATGAGGTAGTCAAAGTAAGCCTTTGTATCATATGGAACTCTTAGGTGTGAGGAATTGATGACTGTAGGAAGAGATGGAGTATAAGGTTATTTTTTCTTGTGATGACTGTGTGATTAAACAGTTAAATGAAATAACTAACAAATATTAATGCCAAATTGTTCTGGTTCTTGTTGAAAACTCTCATAATCTGGGAATCTGTCTTCATATGATAAACCTGAAGATTTGATGGAGATGCAAACATATAAATCACAGTACAAGAGCTAAATAGCAATAACTGTAACAGAAATATCAGAAGACATTTCATGATTTATTGATAATTTCTACATTTGTTTTGTATTCTACAATTGTTAAAGCATGTCCATGTCCATCATCTTATTTGCCTTTCACAAAAACCAAGTACATGGACTAGATATTATTCTAATTAAACAATGAGAAACAGGCTACAGATTAGGAGACTCATTGGAAGTAGTAATTACTAAATGTAGTACCAGGGGCAAAATCAAGATCTTTCTAAAAAAAAAATAAACCCTAGGATTAAAACTGACATTGTCTAGAAGAAAATTTTAGGTTTTGAAATAGAAGGTGGATCCTGAAGAAGATAGATACAGGTAGGATATTCTGGAAAAATATGAAAATGAGAACCATCAGGCAATAGTCTAGACTATAACCGAGCAATTGATTTTCCCTGGATCAGAAGCTTTATGTGGGGGTGTGTTGATAGAAGATTCCTGGAAAGTTGTTTGGCAGTAGATCAGTGATTTTTCACCTGGGGGTGGTTTTGCCCTTCAGGCGACATTTGGCAATATCTGGAAGACGTTTTTGGTTGTCACAACTGGAAGGTGTGAAGTGCTGCTGCTGGCGTCTGATTTGTAGAAGCCACAACGTTCACAAACATTGTATGATACAAGGTCAGTCCTGCACAGCAAAGGATTATCTGGCCCAAAGTGTCAATAGTGCTGAGGTTGAGAAAACCTGGTCTAGGTTAAGGAGGGCCAAAAATGTAGATCCAAGGAATTAGAACTTTAATTCTATATGCATTAAGGAAGCCATTGAGGTTTTTTGTTTTGTTAAGGAGGGAGTGGCTGTGCACAGTAGAAGTAGGCCAGAGATGTCTGTCTATAAAATAGATTTTATAAATTCCTTCACAAACATAAAACTCAAAAATGTTACCTTGTACATGTAGGAAACTACAAAATCAGTTTAAGTTTTTCAGGAACATCTCAAAGAGAAGAGGTGAGGCACTTGGAAGATACTGAATGAAACCTTGTAGGCAAATCTGGCCGGGCACTGTGTCTCACGCCTGTAATTCCAGCACTTTGGAAGGCCAAGGTGGGTGGATCACTTGAGGTCAGGAGTTTGAGACCAGCCTGGCCAGCATGGTGAAACCCCGTCTCTACTAAAAATATGAAAATTAGCTGGGCATAGTGGCACAAGCCTGTAGTCCCAGCTACTCAGAAGCCTGAGGCAGGAGAATCGCTTGAACCCAAGAGGCAGAGGTTGCAGTGAGCTGAGAACATGCCACTGCACTCCAGCCTAGGCAACAGAGCGAGATTCTGACACACACACACACACACACACACACACACGCAAATCTTATAGGCAAATCCTTGCTAGGTATGTGAGATAATGAGAATTCAGCTGCCAGGGAGATGGAATTGAACAGCAAATGAAAGTTTCTTTCACCTAGATGACTTGGGAGGCCTCCTGTTATGTGCAGCAGAGCTGAAAGGGCACAGTCAGGCCGCCTAAGCCTATACATCACCAAGATGGTTTACAGCAAGGGCAGTCTGTGCTGATGTGATCGATGCTCTCCACAGCATCAATGGGACATTTATCACCGTGATGAGATGTGAATGCTGCCAGAGGTCATGAGAATCCTGGATTTATCAGACTATTTTCAATTCTGAATAGCTTCAACAAGTGAGTTTTCACACCCCCAGCCCCATTTTTAACCTTCAGATGCATGGAATTTCAAGTCTATGAGCTACACATGATGAAATTTAGAGGGGAACATCTGCTACTTTTGTAATGATCTCCTTCTAATTGCTTTGCCAGCCTTTTACTTTCACTTATGTAATGCTTGTTTCATTCTCCCATTGAGTTTCATGTAATAAAAAGCTGGGCTGTCTTCTTTGCTGTTTTGCGTATTTCTCTGTAAGACACTATCGTGAGAAAGATTACACATTAACAATGTAAGGTGTCTGTTGCTTTAATAGAGTATTGAGAAATGAAAGATAAATTTGATGGTATACTCTATACCAGGATTGATTAATGCATTACTGTACTTATGCAATACCTATTTGGGTGTGCTGTCTGAGAAGAATAGGACTAACATGATGCAAACTTCCCCCTGTCTAAAACCTGTAGGTTTTAAGTTATCTGGGACAGGCTACCATTTGGTCTAAGCAAAGACACACATTTGCTGTAACTGTAAACTGTCTTGAGGGCCAGGAAATATCAAACCTGATAGATTGTTTCAAACTAACTCAATCCTGGAAAAAGGTCAGTCTGCAAAAAAAAAAAAAATTTTTCAAAATCATATGGCAGAGACTATCTATGTCCTGAGGCATATTCATATTAGCTCCAGGGCCAGGGGATAATCATCTTTTATTAATATTCTTGGTTTTCTGTGGTTTTCTTTCAAGCCTGGCCAGATTCATCTTCTGGATCAATGCCCATTTGCAATGGGGAGGGGGGCAGGGAGTATAAACTTATTTTTAGTTTGTTGCATGGACTCAAAGTCTTTAAGGGAAAAGAATGTGACTATTATTCAGGAAGCTATTTTAAACCTTTTTAGTTGAAGCATTACTCAAGAAAACCACAAATGCAGTTGGAAGATGACTTAGAAAAGCATGGAGTATAGTGGGTGACCTCATTTTATTGACTTGCTGCATCAACTCAGAAGAAATATGTTGTAAATACCAAACATTAAATATGAGATAATGCAGAGTAAAACCTAAACGTAGCTATTAGAATGAGAATGCTTCTGAATATCAGTTACTTTCCTTTCTTATTGAACACATACCTGTTGTTACAAAACATCATTTAAATGTAAATGTACACTACTGGTTGGATGTTTTTCTTAATAGTATGGCCATGACATGTCCCTCATATTCTGAACATATACATATCAATACACATACCTGGAACTTTATGGTTAGGTTTACATTTTATTTTGTTTGCTATTTTTACTTTCTCATTTTCTAGTTCAATAAATTTAAGTTAATGGTTTAGATAAAATCCAAATGTAACCAGTTAGAAACTTATAGGCCCATAATTACTTGGAAGACTTAAGATGGAAGTTATATACATTGCATAGCCAATTTTGAGAAGACTATTTCTACCTTGAATAGGATTGAAAAAGGCTACACCTTGATCTGGAAAATATAGGTTTGCTACAAGGAAATTTGTCACAAAACGAAAGTAATACTTGCCTAGGAGAATTCTTAAAAACTATTAAGAGACCTGGAGTAATTTTGGTATGTTTCAAAATATTGCTGAAGAGTTCTTTCTGAATAGAAAAATAACAGAAGAACTTTATATAGCACTCAGGTCGTATTAAATCATATTTAATGTTTTTGGTTACTGAAGTCCTTGGCTTCTATAAGCTTTGGAAACTGGTGCTACATAGCACTGAAAATGGTTAAATATAGTATTTATGGTAATTTCTATGAAAAGTGAGATATTTGAAACTTGAACTTGAATGCAGTTTCCAATTATCCGATAATCTTCATCTTGCCTAATTTATGATATAGGCCCTTCTTTAGAAAAGCAACTCGTCAAAAGAGTGTATACTATGTATTTTTTTATTGACTTTGGTTTTGGGTTCTAAAATCTGGAATCTTGTGAGAGATCAATATACTTAAACTATGTTGGTCTGTTTGGTTTAAACTATGATAAGATGATCTAAAGCTATTAGGTAACACTCCTGTCTACATAGACCTTTATGTGTCTTGTAAGAGTCATTAAATGAAAACAAAATTTTAGGCAATTTGTGCCGGTAGAAACATGATAACTTAGTTATACAATAAAGTCCAAATTGTCAGTATCTCATATTTAACATCCTATCTTTCATAAATAATAGACTTTCCTATCTAATCACTTGCTAAATCACATTTGAATGTTTGCCAAAGTATAAGTCAGTTTAAATGAAATGCTTTGCCCTTAGACTAGCTTGATTTATCTTTGACACGCACTCAGTGTTTTTCACTGGGAGAAGATACTATTTTCTTGCCGTGTATTTGGTTTTATAAACCAGTTTGTGTAAAATAGTTATAGGTTTAATTCCTATTGATGGTAACAACAGTCTGAGCTCATACCTCTAATGTCTTTCTCTATGGCCAGTCAACAACTGGAGTTGGCCAACATCACTTTTCACAGGGATGGCTATATTTGTTTTCTATTGATGACATAACAAATTATGACAAATTTGGTGACTTAAAACAGCACGCTTTAATTAACTCAAAGTTCTGCAGGTAGAGATCTAGAGCGGCTCAGCTGGGTTATTTGCTTAGAATCTCAAAAGGCTGAAATCAGGATGTCAGGTGGGCTATGTTCTTTTCTAGAGACTCTGGGGATGAGTCGTTTCCAAGCTCATTCTTGGCTGTTAGCTGAATTCAGTTCCTTGCTGTCTGAGGTTGCTCTTTCTTTGCTGACTGTCAGTTTAGGCCAGTCATTCTGCTGGTGTCTGTCCACCTTCTTTCACAGGCTTTCCGTGTGTCTTCACCCTCTACTCTCAGCAACACTGGGGTAGGTCCCTCTCACATGCCAAATCTCTCCACCTGTGTGTGCGTGTGTTTGTGGTAGTGGTGGTGGTGGTGGTGGTGGTGTGTTTGTTTGTTTGTTTGTTTTTTGCCACAACTCTCTGATTCCAGCCTGAGAAAGTTCTCTGCTTTCAAGGGCTTCTGTGAGTAGATTTGGTCCATTTAGGTAATCTGGAATTATGTCCCTACTTTAAGGGTTTTAACTTGAAAGTTCCCTTGGCCATGTAACATATTCATAGTTTCCAAGGATTTTGGCATATGCATCTCTCAATTGTCATTCCATCTCTTAGAATGGCAATAAAAACAAACTAAAAAACTAGCATAAATTCTCTTTAGTCTCCTGCAATAGCCATTTATTTGTCACTGATCTTTATTTGCTCATCGGATATGTTGGACCATGAAAACCTACAAGTCTTCTGGATGTTTACACTATGAAAGCTTGAACCTAGCTCTACTTTCTTTCCTTCTCTGTCTCTATCCTTTCATCTTCCCTTCCTTATATAATTTTATTTTTTCTCAAACCTTTTCATTTTCTATATCTACTCACTTTTCTTTGCTTTTGTTTTCTGCAGTGCTCACATTGCAGCTCAAGTGATTGTTGACTGGTAACAGAAATGTTTTTATATCTCATTTAGTTATAATACTAAACCCAAACTGACATGAGGTGATTTATAGTCCTTATTTCAGTTAATGAGCGTTGTGTGTTTCACTTGAGGAGTATGAAGTATCTAATTATAGCATGATGTGCTAACTCCTCAGATAGAGTTGTGTAATATGTGGTATTTGTACCCTACTGCCTCTTTAAGATCTGAAAATTTTTAGGTTTTTGTTATTGTTGTTGTTGTTGTTTTTAGACAGAGTCTCACTCTGTCACCCAGACTGGAGTGTAGTAGCATGATCTCAGCTCACTGCAACCTCTGCCCCCCAGGTTCAAGTGATTCTCCTGCTTTACCCTCCTGAGTAGCTGGAATTACAGGTACCCACCACCTTGCCCAGCTAATTTTGTTGTATTTTTAGTAGAGATGAGGTTTTGCCATGTTGGCCAGGCTGGTTTCGAACTCCTGACCTTAAGGGATCCGCCTGTCTTTGCCAGCCAAAGTGTTGGGATTACAGGCATGAGCCATCAAACCCAGCCTGAAAAAGTTTTAGTTCTGAAATGATCTGATTTCAGTTGTCTTGGATACTGATAGCTTCCCAGTGCTAGCGTCCTGCATTTCAAGATGTCGTGTATGGTTTTATAATCTTCTTTCCCTCTTTAAGGTGCTAGGTGTCAAATAATTATTTGAAATTTAAATGAATCATATTTGACTGTATTTTGTTCAAAGTACTTGTGAAAATTGCCCATCCATTATGCTAATAACACACAGCACTTCGAGAACCGAAGTCACAGAGCCCAACCATAGAACTGCAAACTCTAAAATTTGTTGCCAAAACTATTGAGAAGCAAAACGTGCATTAACTATGCAAGGGGGAGATATCTTTCAGGGATGTGCCTGGTTTTTAGTTAACAAAAAATTCTGGGCATTGTTCCAGAGTTTAAATTTACATGGGCATTAGCAACACACAAATCTGAAAGTTGGAAGATTATGCTAATTGTGGTGGATTTCCATAAGATACACTGGACTTCTCCCATGTAGGACACAATTGTAATGGGAAAATTTATTGTGTATGTCTAGCAGCCTTGCTAATTTACTAATTTGTTTAATTTGGTAAGAGTAAAAATAATGCTTTTCTTTAACTTATTTTATCTTGAGTTTAGCTACTGTTAACACTTCATCTGGTTAATTTCTTCATTTGGTTTTTAGAAGGATAAAGAAAATACTTAAAAAAAATACCTATAGTTGACTTAAAAGTGGTTAATTTGAACAGAAGTAACAGCATTTATTTTCTGGCAATATTATGCAATTATTATTTAAACCAAAAATCTCATACATTGGAGGAACTATGAGTGTATTGACATTGAGTTAACTATCTCCCAGAATAAGGGGCTGTTGAGAAAATTCCCTGCTCCCACTCTTATCCCTTCTGGAGCTTTGTCAGATAAACTCCAGGTTAGTTATGTTAGCATAACGTAATTCAGGTACTTAAATTTCTATAAGAAGTTATTCAGATCTGGGCCCAGAGAATGTTGCTTTCCCACCCAGAGGTGTATGCTCAGGGGATGAAGATGAGCTGTGAACCTGCAACTGTTCCTTCTTTGTGGTTCACCATGATTATTATTAGGATTCTTCCTTTACTCCCCTAGGAGTAAAGGGGTGTTGGTAGTGGTGGTGCCATGGTGGTGTTATGTTTTTTATATATTCTCATTGATTGATTTGTCGTCTGAAATACTTTTATTTAGACACCAAGCATACATATGAATTAAGATACTCATGCTGTGGTAAACGCTTCTTGCCTAAAATATGTCCAATTCAATGAGACCAGAATACCAAATCATTTGCAATTCAGTTGTAGAACTTCATGATTTTCCTTTTCTCAATTTTTCTCTTTCAGAGGCAGTAAATAGTAAAAGGAGATAAAAATTTCTTTCTACTCGTGCAGTACATCTTCACTTCTTTGGGAGGGGAAAACTTATGGGAATGGAAATTTCATTATATTCTTTAGCCATCATGATTTTATTACCTACTAATATTTAAAAGTTATTGGAATCAAAATATCTGCTTTAAAATGTTTGTTTATTTACCTTGTTTTTTTATGTTTATCACATGTTTTTGTCCAAAAAAGCTTATCTTTTAAGCTCCAAGATGAGTGTGTTTGGGGTGGGTGAAAATTATGATTCTGGCATTCTATAATTTCATTAATCTTGAATTTACCAAATAATTTTAGCCTGTTTTCAGGTAATAGTTTTTTACTTTTGATCAGATTCTTTCTCAGGTTTTGAGAACAAAGAATATTCCCTATATCAGCAGTTCTCACCATTTGGTCTAAGGATCCTTGGAGATCTCCACAATCTTTCTCAGGTCTGTAAAGTCTATGAATCTATGTGAGGCCAGATTATCTTTATTATTCTTCAACGAAAACAATACATTTCAGCCGAATCCAGCTGGCTTTTATGAAGCCAGACATTAAAAAAATTTACAAAGATGCAGAACAATGCCACTCTTCTCACTAATTATTTATGGTTTTAAAAATGTTTAAATGTTACATGTTAGAACATATGTACTTATGTTCTAAGATGTAATAGCTATGGTAATGTTATTTTAAATGAACTAACAAATATTTTAAAATGTGTCTGTCTTAAGTCTTAATAAGTGTTAATAGATATGACCCATATAGATCACTGTGGTCCTCAGCTTTTGAGGGTTCACAGGAATTCTAAGACCAAAAATTTGAGAAGACCTGCGTTATATCCTTTTTATAAGATCTCTTTAACTTTCATGTCAACTATTTTCTTTGAGCTATAGCACCTGGGTATTGGGGGTTTTATAAGGGTTTTGTATGTAGATTCCAATACTTATATGAGAAAACAGAGCATTGTGTCTGATTTATTTCCAGCAATATTTAACTGGCTTAAGGGGTGGCAGTTCCGATGGAGAGATTGATGGATCTGAAAGTACTGGAATCATCAATGGTAAACAACTACATACTTATCACCTAACTTTATCAAATCTCATTATTTTGTGATATTTGTTGCAAATTTTCTTCAAACCAGGATGCCCTTTTGTTCTTAGAAGTAATCATATGCTGAATTTGGTTTTTTCATTCTTATGCATGTATTATTTTCTTTCTGTATATAAATATATTATGCAGACATGCAATATAAATAGTGTTTTTAATTCTAATTTAAAAGGTAAACTAAATGTTTTTGCTAAATGTTATGTTTTAGAGCTATATCCATGTTATTACATGTAGCTCTACCCACTTTTCCTGTTGCAGACTGCTCTCTCTTACATGATCATATCTCAGTGTGCTTTTTCCTGATGATGGACATTTAGGTAGTTCCTAGTTTTATGCCTTTATAAAAATGCTGCACTAAGCATTTCTGAATAAGTTTTCTTGTGTATATGTGCAAGATTTTTCTCTAGACCCATATATCTAAGAATGAAATTTCTAGGTAAAGGGTAATGTATTAGTTTTCTGTTGCTGCTATAATAAATGACCACAAACTCAGTGGCTTAAAAGAACACAGATTTGCTGTCTTACAGTTTTGGAGGTCAGAAGTCTAAAATTGGTGTCACGGGGCTAAAATCAAGGTATGGGAAGGGCTGTGTTCCTTTTGAGTCTGTAAAGAATTGTTCCTTTGCCGCTTTCAGCTTCTAGGGCGTTCCTTGGCTTGCAGTCCCTCCTCCATTTTCAAAGCCAACTGCATCATGTCTTGAATTTCTCTTTGACTCTGGCCTTCCTACCTCCTTACTCTAATGAGGATCCTTGTGATTATGGTGGGCCCACCTAGATATTCTTTTCATCTCAGATTCTTAATCAAATCTGCAAAATCCCTTTTGCCAGTTACTGCAATTTACACATCAGTTTTAGGAACCAGGACATGGACAGCTTTGAGAGGCAATTATTCTGCCTACTATGGGTCTAAATAACTTCAACTTCAATGGATGTTAACATGTTGTTCTCCAGAGTTGTTTACCAAGATTTTCCTCCACTAGCAGTGCAAGAATTGGTCAACTTCCTTGTCAACATTTGGTATCAAAGACTTTAATCTTTCTACTCTTTTTAGGTGTGAAAGGTTTTCTGTTTTTCTTATTGTTAGTAATGTTGAGCATCTTTTCATTGGTATCTTGCTCTTTTGCATAGTACTTTTCTTCTTACATTCTAAGTTACTATCATACAAATATAGTTTGGATTATTTCAGCTCAGAATATTTGCTCATATTTCTGCCCACTCACATAGCTTTGTGTAATCTTTGTACAGTTTCTTTCTGAGATTGATATTATACTAGCCGGAAATACCTGGTATCATCTGCAAACTGAAAGACATTTATTAAAAAGTAAAATAAAACCAATCTTAGACTTAATACTAATTGAAGTTAATTCAGAGATTTATCGCAAACTACCTATGTATGTAATGCTATTCTTGGTTGGTTATTAAAATGCATATATATTCTTAGGTCCGTTATGGTTATCTGTAATTATAGCAAGGATATTGTTGCCCATTGGATTTACCCAGTAGGGACTCTTTTGTTGAGCTTCTCAATTTGATGGAAGTGCTGTTTGCATCATTTTTATGGCACTTCTCATAGTCTCTTACCTGATTTTCTTTTCTTCAGTGTCATGTACTGTCTGTCTGCCTAATCCATATACAGTCCAGGAGACGGACTCATCTCTTCCAAGCATCCCTTGAGGGAAATTCCCCTATATGTGCTCCCAACAAATTTCATAACCTTTCTTCATTCATGAACCTTTTTAGGAATTTACAGATGTTTATAAAAATCCTTTCCCAGTATGTATTACCCTGCACACACATGCAATGTAATCATAGTCTCAGAATGTTTGTATTCCACATATGTGGTCTATGTTTCCCAAATTTAAACATCTGACTTGCTGGATAATAATGAAACAGATTAGCCTACACATCAAATCACTGTGCCCTTTATGCTCTGACACCTACGTACCTGCCTCTTCAGATTAATTTCCCACTACTATATTCTGCATAAACATTCCACTACTTAAAATTCTTCAAACATACTACGCTCTTCTCAGTTGAAGTTAACTCTAAGATTCTGACTACAGGATTCTGTCATCTATTTCTTGATGTCTGATAAGCATATTAGTAGGTATAATATTGTTTATGTCTTTGCAAATGCTTTAGTTAGCTTTCGGTGATTTTAGTTTCTCTTTCTTTGCCCTTAGTAGTTATTTACGTGTATGAGCTTTGAAGCACTTTCATGCCAACAACTCTGGACAAGGGAAGACTATTTCTTTTTTTTTTTTTTTTTTTTAAATTTATTTATTATTATTAAACTTCAAGTTGTAGGGTACATGTGCACAACGTGCAGGTTTGCTACATATGTATACTTGTGCCATGTTGGTGTGCTGCACCCATCAACTCGTCATTTACATCAGGTATAACTCCCAATTTCTTCTGTAACAAGTAAAAGTTTTTGGACAGTTATTTGCCAGTATTTAGAAATCCTATTTCTTGATTAAGTGTTTCACAAATTATAGCTTTTTAAACATCTAAAAGTGTTAGGGGTTATGAAGTACAGTACAGTATAGTATAGTATAGTATAGTATAGTATAAAGGGTTATGAAGATGGATTCTAAAGTTAGATGGACTATATTAATCAGCAACCTGACAGTTGCAAGGTTCAGAAGATACACTACTAGTTGACTTACTTAAGGATATTTTTTAAATTATGTGACCAAAAGTCCAGCTGTATGTTCCCTTTAGGTGTGGTTTCATCTGGGTTCCAGCACTTTTTTTTTTTTTTTTTTTTTTGAGACTGAGTTTCACTCTTGCTGCCCAGGCTGGAGTGCAATGGCATGATCTCGGCTCACTGCAACCTCTGCCTCCTGGGTTCAAGTGATTCTCCTGCCTCAGCCTCCCAAGTAGCTGGGATGACAGGTGTGTGCCACCACAGCTGGCTAATTTTAGTATTTTTAGTAGAGATGAGGTTTTATCATGTTGGCCAGGCTGGTCTCAAACTCCTGACCTGAGGAGATCTACCCGCCTCAGCCTCCCAAAATGCTGGGATTATAGGCATGAGCCACCACACCTGGCCCAATTATCTTTAAAGAACAATAAGTATAGCACATTTAAAGATCACTTTCTGCACAAGAGTATTTAAGATCAAGCCAGGGGCGTAGATTCTCCATACATCATTCATACCTGGACTCCTAACATTTAGACATAGTTTGATTGACCAAAAAAGTAAATGAATAATTTGATACCATACTTTATGTGACGAAGGCTCAGTTTCTTCATCTGAAAAGCAGACATTGTAATATCTACCCTAGAGAGTTATGAATGCCAAGAGATGTGACAAGTCTGATATTTTACCCTACTTGCAAGCTAGCCAGTTAGCCTATCACGTATTTGGCAAAAGACAGACTTCTGATTCAGATGCAAATGATTTTTTTTCACTCAAAACAATAGCAGTAGCAGTTTACCATCCTCACTAGTTTTCTGAACCCCTATTCCCACACATAATGCAAAGCGGGCCAAATGATACCTGTGCATACAGTGACTTGCATTATAGAAAACGAGCCTTGGCCAAATTAAGGAAAGGGAATCTTTTATGATGTATTCTAAGCAAACCTGCCTGACCTTTGCCTTGGACAGAAACATTATCTTTATTATACTGGACAGTAAATAAATCTGCCCTTTGCTTCAGAGAGAGGGAGTACTCTTTCTATCTTCCAAGGCTATTTTCTATCAAACATTCTTGAAAAGATGATCCAGAACAAAGGCTGTTAGTGCCTCTCCTTGTAAGACAGGCATACATGTGAAGGACCAGCGGAAAATTTGCCTCCCAATGATATCCACCCCTTGTTTCTACACTAGTTTTTTGAATTTTCGCATGAATATGCCATTCCCTTGGCCATTCTATTTAATCTGGCTGGGAGAAGCTGGCCCAAATCTGTGTAATTTGTCTCATACAGTATTTAAGGTGAATATCAATAGGATTTCAAGTGGTATGATGAGGCCAACCTCATACCCCAGGGTTCCCACCACGCCCTCCAAGACCCCAGGCCTACCTAACCAAACAAATTCCACAAAACATCAGGGTCTATTTTAGAAAACCTAATGGCTTTCTTCTTGAGTTTCTGCATTAACCTTTCCATTTGATTTAAGGCATTAATTCAGCCACATCAGGATGCATTAATACTGAAATGAGTAAATCTGGGACACTGCTATCATCCATAGCAGCCTTGGACAGTGAGCTGAGGCAGACCTGAATACTTTCCAGGACATATCTAGGTTGTGTCATTGATGACTTCAACTCCAGTTAGGAAAGAATTTCATACCACCTTCCTCATTCGATGGCTCTTGTAGAGAAAACTGCCCACAGATTGTGCATAAATAACAAGTTAGTCATGCTTCTGGGAAGATCCCCCAAGTAATAATGGTAACCTCATTTCAGGTAGATTTCTGTAGTTATTTGAGGGTCACAGGATCTTATTGGTGGTGTTTCTTTTTTTTTTTATTATTATACTTTAAGTTCTAGGGTACATGTGCATAACGTGCAGGTATGTTACATATGTATACTTGTGGCATGGTGGTGTGCTGCACCCATCAACTCGTCAGCACCCATCAACTTGTCATTTACATCAGGTAAAACTCCCAGTGCAATCCCTCCCCCCTCCCCCCTCCCCGTAATAGGCCCCGGTGTGTGATGTTCCCCTTCCCAAGTCCAAGTGATCTCATTGTTCGGTTCCCACCTATGAGTGAGAACATGCGGTGTTTGGTTTTCTGTTCTTGCGACAGTTTGCTGAGAATGATGGTTTCCAGCTGCATCCATGTCCCTACAAAGGATACAAACTCATCCTTTTTTATGACTGCATAGTATTCCATGGTGTATATGTGCCACATTTTCTTAATCCAGTCTGTCACTGATGGACATTTGGGTTGTTTCTATAATTACTGGTCTCAAAACTCCCTGTGACTTCAACAGAACTATGACTCTAGATGATCTGTCCTTTGCTCATCTTTCCAGCTTTATATTGACCCAGGCTTTCCCTTACTATTTATGTTCTTTAAATCCCTTATATTTACAATGCTCCATCTAGCCATATAGCCCTTGCACAAGCTGGGCCCCTGAGGGGTCAAATGCTTTTCCCTACCAATGCTTTTCCTTTCCCTACCAATCTCTGCCTAAGTAACATCCACTCACCCTTTTTCATTTCTGTCCTATCCTTACTATCCTATTGTACCATATATCTTGTGCTTTTCAGGTGTCTTGTACTGCTTCATAGCACTTTCCACAATTTTGGTTTACATCTATTAGAGTTAATTGATTAGTGCCTGTCTAGTGCTAAACTGTATGCTTTACGGTGGCTGGGAATGCATTTGTTTTTGCTCCCCATTATATTCCTGCAGCTGTCTAGCACAATGCCTGGGAAGTAGTCAGCGTTCAGTAAATATTTATTAAAGGAATTAATTTTTTGGTTTATTTAATACTGTTTGAACAGGATATTAGTGTCAAGCCCTTGGGCAGTTATCCTTCATGCATCAAAGGTGGCTCACCAAAATTGGCTGTGGCTTGATTGACTAGAAAAGAAGATTCAGTAGTAAGGCACCAAGTAAAAATACAGGATGGTGTGCTCAGCAAAAGAAGCAGTAAATAAGGTAGGGGAGAAAAACCCAGAGGCACTAGGGAAAACACAGCTTGAGGCTAACAAGGATAGCATTTACTTACCTGAAATCAGCAGCAGTCTACTCAATGGGCAGGCATCAATCAATCAAGAAGTGACTTACCTAAAATAGTCAAAGTTATAAGGACAAGGTGTAATGGTGGTGGTCTATGGAAAAGGGAAAATAGGGAATTATTGTTTAATGAATTCTGAGTTTCAATTTGGGAAGATGAAAAGGTTCTGGAGATGGATGGTGATGACGCTTGCCTAATAATGTGAATGTATTAATATTTAATGCCACTGAAATGTACACTTAAAAATGGTTAGGATGGTAAATTTTATGTTATGTATGTTTTGCTTCAACAAAAATTTTAGAAAATATTTTCAGACTAAGCAACTATTTTAAGATAAAGCTAAGTTTGTATGTACTGGCTTTACCACTTGTGGGCTATATGACCTTAGGAAGTCATTTAACCTCCTTGTCTCTCAATGTTTCATCTCCTCATCTGGAAAGCCAGATAATAATAATACCTGTCTTATGGGATTATTATAAGGATTAAATGAAAGAATATCTATAAAAAGATTAGAACTTTGGAACATAAGTGCTTAAGAAATGTTAATTACTATTGTCATTTTTATTATATGTTGTAAAGTAGACAAATAAATTACAGAATCCTACGTTTTTCTTAAAAAAAAGAAATAGTGATTTAACGTATAACTAAACTCCAGGCTGCTTAGAAGGTTTAATAGTCCTTCGTGGAGCCACAGTATGGGAAATGGTGATGGAGGATTCAATTTTTCAGTTCCTCAAGGGTTTCAGGTTGCAGAAGGTCTCAGGATGATGCCTGTGAGTTGGTTCCATTCAGTCAATTGAAGAATAGTGACAGTGTCCCCATGAAGTATCAGATTTGCCTGGAAGTTCTTTTTATTGCACTTGTATTATGTTTTAGTTTTTCATTAGGGTAGTTCATTGAGTCCTTGAAATATCAATCATTTCCCCACTTGGCTATAAGTTGCTCAAAGTCGGACACTCTATTCTCTGGATCCAAACTGGCTAGCATAGTTCCTGGGATGTACTGAACAGGAATCCCATGCACTGTTGTCATGTGAGCTCTGTAGAGAAACTGCTAAGTTTCAGTCAAGCTCTGCCTCTTCTTGCTGTATAACCTGGGAACTTTATTGGATTTCTCCTAGCTTCAGCTTCCTCATAGAGATTATAAAGCTCAAGGTCTTATGAGAAATGTATGAGATAATGTTTAGGAGCACTTAGGAAGTGCCTGGCATATATTTAGTGCTCAGTGAATGTTAAATTTTACCTTTAGGGGCATAATAGCACATTCTATCCTCATGTTGGTTAGAGACTGAGAATTGTAAAAAACTGTTGTAACATTAATAGCTACATGTAATAGAAAGTCAGAAGACTCACCTGGATGTTTTTCCTTCTAATGGTGACTCAGGAATCCAGAATCCTATCTTGTGGTTCCATGTCCCAGAGCCTCCTTGGAATTCTTAATTGTATCCTAGGGGTCAAGTATAGGAGTAATATAATTCCTGTATAATTCCCAGCTCCCCATGTTCTATTAGACAACATTCAGTCACATGACCCTATATAGAAACAGGTACAAGAATACTAAAAAACTAGTTTTCTTATGCGCCCAGAATATAGTATGAGGAATTATTTCTATTATAATAGATTTCATCAATAATTACTAAATATCATCTAAGATTCACTTATAATAATATCATGTTCACTGCACTTAATACAGTTTTATTAATAATGTTATTTTTGTTACCTTTGTTTCACAAATTGACTGGTATGGATATATCCTGCCTATGCGTGGATTCAATCTGACAGTTGAAGAACAGTGGGAAAGATGACAAAAACTAAAGACCTGCTTCCAAACACACACCGTGAGATTGTTGAAGCTGTTTTTGTCTTGGAAACCATAAGAACTGCGGATATATTTCATTATGAACTCTATTGATTTTCTTTAAACTCTCCTTTGATTTCGTTGTAGGGTTAAATAGATCCCATTTTAGGCATTAATAAGTTTCAGAAGCTTCATATTTGGCTTTGAGATTCCAGTTAACCTAAAGCTTTTTCTAGTAAGAACATACACAACACATCTTATTTGTTAGCTAAATGATAAGCTTTTAGCAGTTATTTCTCAAGAGACTCCTGCTCCACAGGTCAGAATTTATCTATATTCCACCAAGTAGAGGTACTTAATTATTACAGTAAGGCAGTTGACTGTGTTGGTTTGACATCCGCTACTTCTTTGACATTATTTTTAGTCATTCTTTATTCTTTATATTCTTAATTCATTTGATGAACAGGGTTTTGGATTCCCTCAGCTAAGGGGAAAACAGTGCCCGAGTGTCCTCCTTATTGCTTTTAAACCTCAGGGATTATCAGATGCTTTACAACTCTGTTAAGCTCAAGGCAATTTAATAACTTGCACAGTCCAAATTATAAGAACATATAAAACAACTAGGACAGTGACAGCTTAAGTAGGACATTTCCTTTCTAAATACTCAAAAGTAGCCACATTAGACTGAGGTAAAGTAGAACTAAGACTCTACTCTATGTCTTACCCTTGTAATTGCTTAAGACTCCGTGAAACTATTTGTAGTGATTGGCTCATTTACCTTTGAGTCTTATCAAGTGTTTTCTGGCATATCATCAAAAGTATATATGATATGTGTGTATTGGAGGAGGGGAGGCAGAACAAGATGACCAGATAGAAGCCACCACTGATCATCTTCCCTGCAGGAACACCAGACTTAACAACTGTCTACACAAAAAAGCATGAGAACCAAGAATCACGTGAGGGATCAGAGTACCTGGTTTTAACTTCATATTACTGAAAGAGACACTGAAGAGGGTAGAAAAGACAGTATTGAATTGTTGACACCACCCCCTCTTCATCCCCCAGCAGTGGCTGCATGGCGCAGAGAAACTGCACTTGAGGGAGGGAGAACAAAGCAATTGCAGGACTTTGCGTTGGAACTTAGTGCTGTCACAATGAAAAGCAGCACTGAGCAGAACTCAGCCATAGACAATGCATGAGCATTTTATACTAGCCCTAGCTAGTGGGGCAACATTTCTCTCAGCGATTAGAACCTGAGTTCCAACAAGCCCTACCACTGTGGGCTAAAGGGCTCTGGGGTCCAAAACAAACTTGAAAAGCAGTCTAGGCCACACAGACTGCAATTCCTGGGCAAGTCCTAGAGCCGTGCTGGGCTTGGAACATGTGGATTTGGGGGCCATGTGACCTAATGAGGCACCAGTCAGGGTGGCTTGCATCACCTGTTCCCCAACCTCAGGCAGCACAACTCACAGCTCCAGGAGAGAATCCTTCCTTCTGTTTGAAGAGAAGAGAGGGAGAAGTAAAGAGAACTTTGACTTGCAACTTGTATACCTGCTTAGCCACAGTATATAGGGTATCAGACAGAGTCCTTGGGCCCCTATTCCAAACCCTAGCTCCTAAACATCTCTAGACATACCCTGGGCTAGAAGGGAACCTGGTGCCTGGAAGAAAAAAACCCAGTCCTAGCAGGATTCATCACCTGCTGACTAAAGAGCCCTTGGGCCCTGAATAATGAGCAGCGGTATCCAGGCTGCATTCATCATGAGCCTTGAATGAGACTCTGAGATGTGTTAGCTTCAAGTGTGACTAAGCATATTTCTAGCTGTGGTGGCTATGGGGAGGGAATCCTTCTGCTTGAAGAAAAGGAGAGGGAAGAGTAAAGGGAACTTTGTCTTGTAGCTTAAGTACCAGCTTGGCCATAGTGGGGTAGACCATTAAGTGGGCTCTTGGATGGCATTTCTGGACCTGCCCTGGGCCAGAGGGGAGCCCACTGCCCTGAAGGGAGTATTCCAGGCCTGACAACATTCATCACAAGCTGACTGAGGAGCTCTTGGGCATTGAATGAACATCAGTGATAGCCAGGAAGTGCTCACTGTGGGCCTGGGGTGGTGGCAGCCATGGGAAGACACTTCTCTGCGTGTGGAAAAGAGAGAGAAGAGTGGGAAGTACTTTGTCTTGTGGCTTGGGTGTGAGCTCAGCTGCAGTAGAATACAGCACTATGTAGATTCCTAAAGTTTCTGACTCTAGGCCTGGGCCCACAGGTGAAATTGTTGCCTTGAAGGGAAGAAGGCAAGCCAGACTGGCTTTACCACCTGTAGAGCCCAAGGGTCCTGAATGAACAAAGGTGGTATCTAGGCAGTGGTTACCATGGGCCTGAATAAGACCCAGTGCTGTGCTGACTTCAGGTATGACCCAGTACAGTTCCAGTGGTGGTGACGACAGGGGTGCTGTGTCGCTCCCTCCCCCCAGCTCCAGGCAGCTCAGCACAGAGAGGGTGAAACTCTATTTGTTTGGGAGAAAGTAAGGGAATAGAGTAAGAGTCTGGTAATTCAGATAATTTTTCCAGATTTTATCCAAGCCCACCAAGGCAGTACTTCTGTGAGTCTGCAAGAGCCACAGTGTTACTGGGCTTGGGGTGACAGCTCATGCAAATGTGGCAGCAGTGATCAAAATCTTACATCAAATACCCAAGTCCCTTTGAATACCCAGAAAGCCTTCCTAAAAAGGACAGGTACAAATAAGACCAAACTGCAAAGACTATAATAAATACCTAACTCTTCAGTGTCTAGACACTAACAAATATTCTCAAGTATGAAAGCCATCCAGGAAAACATGACCTCACCAGTTGAGGCACCAGCGACCAGTCCTAGAGAGACAGAGATATGTGATCTTTCAGATAGAGAATTCAAAATATCTGTTTTGAGGAAGGAAACCAATAAAATTCAAGGTAATACAGAGAAGGAATTCAGAATCCTATCAGGTAAATTTAACAAAGAGATTGAAATGACTAAAAAAGAATCAGGTATACATTCTGGAGTTGAAAAATGCAATTGACATGCTGAAGAATGCACCAGAATCTCATAATAGGAGAGTTGACCCAGCAGAAGAAAGAATTAGTAAGCTTAAAAACAGGCTTTTTGAAAAGACAGTCAGAGGTAACAAAATAAAAAAAGTGAAAAAGAATGAAGCATGCTTGAAAGATCTAGAAAACAACCTCAAAAAAGTGAATATAAGAATCATTGGCCTTAAAGGGGAGGTAGTGAGAGAGCAGGGGTAGAAAGTTTATTTAAAGTGATAGCAACAGAGAATCTCTCAAACCTAGAACAAGATATCAGTATTCAAGTATAAGGAGGTCATAGAACTCCAAGCAGATTTAACCCAAATAAAACTACCTCAAGACATTTAATTATCCTTGATCTTTTGGAGTTTGATTATGAAAACGTTCTAAAAGCGACAAGAGAAAAGAAATAACATAAATTGGAGCTCCATTATGTCTAGCAGCAGACTTCTCAGTGGAAACTTTACAGGCCAGGAAAGGGTGGTACGATGTATTTAAAGTGCTGAAGGCAAAACACTTTTCTCCCAGAATGATATATTCCATGAAAATATCCTTCAAAAACAAAGAAGAAATAAAGACTTTTGCAGACAAACAAAAACTGAGGGATTTCAACACCAGACCTGTCCCACAAGAAATGCTAAAGGGAGTCCTTCAATCCGAAAGTAAAGAATGTTAATAAGCAGTAAATCATCTGGAGGCACAAAACTCACTGGTAATGTAAATACACAGAAAAGCACACAATATTATAACACCATAATTGTGGTTTGTAAACTACTCATATCTTGAGTAGAAAGATGAACCAATGAACTGAACAAAAATAATAACCTTTCGAAACATAGCCAGTACTATACGACATAAATAGAAACAATAAAAAATTAAAAAGCTCTACTTATGTCACAAAATAAATTTCAAAGCAAAAACTATAAAATGAGATGAAGAAGGTCTTTATAGAATGGTAAAGGGGTCAAGTCAGCAAGAGGATGTAATGATTTTCAATATATATGTACCCAACACTGGAGCACCTAGATATATAAAGCAAATATTACTGGATCTAAAGAGAGACACCCCAGTACAATAATAGCTGGAGACTTCAACACCCCACCTTCAGCACTGGACAGATCATATAGACAGAAAATCAGTAAGAAACATTGGACTTAATTTGCACTATAGACCAAGTGGTCCTAATAGATATTTATAGAACATGTTATCCAACAGCTGCAGAATACACCTTCTCTTCAGCACATGCATCATTCTCAAGGATAGACCTTATGTTAGGGCACAAAACATGTCTTTAAAAAAAAAAAAGCCTGGATTGATTCCCCATCTCTGCTATTGTGAATGGTGCTTAAAATAAAAGTTATTAAATGGAATAATATCAAGTATCTTCTCTGATCACAATGGAATAAAACTAGACATCAATAGTAAGAGGAATTTTGGAAACTATTTAAACACATGGAAATCAAACAATATGCTCTTGAATGACCAGTGAGTCTATGGAGAATTAAGAAGGAAATTTAAAAATTTCTTGAAAGAAATGACAATGGAAACAAAATATACTAAACCCTATGGGATACAGCAAAAGCAGTACTAAGAGGAAAGTGTATTGCTATAAGTTCCTACATCAAAAAAGCAGAAAAACTTCAAATAAACAACCTAGTGATGCATCTTAAAGAACTGGAAAAGCAAGAGCACACCAAATGTAAAATTAGTAGAAGAAAAAAAATACTAAAGATCAGAGCAGAAAAAGTAAAATTGAAACAAGAAAACAAAACAAAAGATCAACAAAAGTTGGTTTTTTGAAAAGATAAAACCAAAAAACCTTTACCAGACTAAGGTAAAAGAGAAATCCCAAATAAATCAAGAGATGAAAAAGGAGATGTTACAACTGAAATTAAAAGAGGCTACTATGAGCAGCTATATGCCAATAAATTGGAAAACCTAGAATAAATGGATTAATTAATTCCTAGACACATACAACCTACCAAGGTTGAACCATGAAGAAATCCACAACTTGGACAAACCAATAATTAACAAGAGTGAAGCCATAAGAAAAAGTCTCCCAGCAAAGAAAATCCCAGGACCCAAAGATTTTGCTGCTGAATTTTACCAAACTTTAAAGAACTAATACCAAATCCTATTCACACTATTCACACTATTCTGAAACACAGGGGAAGAGGGAATACATTCGAGCACATTCTTTGAAGCCAATATTACCCTGATACCAAAACCAGTCAAAGACACATCCAAACACACACACACACACACACACACACACACACACCCCAAAACAACTACAGGCCAATATCCCTGATGAACACTGATGTAAAAATCCTCAACAAAATACTAGCAAACCAAATTCAGCTACACATTATGAAGATCATTCATCATGACCAAGTGGGATTTATTCCAGAGATGCAAAATCAATGTGAAAATCAATTGATGTGATATATCATATGAAAAGAATGAGGGGCAATAACCATATACGATTACTTCAATTGTGCTGAAAAAGCATTTGATAAAATTCAACGTCAATTCATGATAAAACCCCTCAAAAACAGGATAGAAGGAACATAACACAATAAAAGCCATGTGTAACAGACCCACAGCCAGTATCAAACTGAATGGGGACCTCCAAGCCTTTCCTCTAAGATCTGCACCATGACAAGGAAGTCCACTTTCAACACTTTTATTCAACATAGTACTGGAAGTTCTAGGTAGATCAGTCAGACAAGAGGAAGAAATACAGGGTATCCAAATTTGAATGGAAGAAGTCAAATTGCTTTTGTTTGCAGATAATATGATCTTATATTTGCAAAAACCTAAAGACTCCAGAAAAAAACTATTAGAACTGATAAACAAATTTAGTATAGTTGCAGAATATAAAATCAGCATACAGAAATCAATAACATTATTTTATCCCATCAGTGAACAATCTTAGAAATTAAGAAGGTAATCCCATCTACAATAGCTACATAAAATTAAATATATACTAATTAACCAAATAAGTGAAATATCTCTACAATAAAAACAATAAAACATTGAAAGAAGTTCAAGAAGACACACAAAAAAGCAAAAATATTCCATGTTCATGAATTGGAAGAATCAATATTGTTAAAATGGCCATATTAACCAAAGCAATCTACAGATTCAATGCAATCTCCATCAAAATACCAATTACATTCTTCACAGAAATAGAAAAAACAATTTTAAAATGTATATGGAACCAGAAAAGACCCAGAATATCCAGAACTGTCCTGAGAAAAAGGAACAAAACTGGAGGAATCACATTATCTGACTTCAAATTATACTATAGATGCACAGTAAACAAAACATAAAAGCATACACATAGACCAATGGAACAAAATAGAGAACCCAGAAACAAATCCATACATCTACAGTGAGCTCATTTTCAACAAAGGTACTAAAGAACATACACTGGAGAAAGGACAGTCTCTTCAATTAATGGTATGGGGAGAACTGGATATCCATATGCAGGAGAATGAAACTAGATTGCTCTCTTTTGCCACATACAAGAATCAAATGAAAATGGATTAAAGACTTGAATCTAAAACCTCAAACTAAGAAACTACTAAAAGAAAACATTGTAGAAACTCTCCAGGACATTGAACTTGGTAAAGATTTCTTAAGTAATACTTCTCAAGCACCGGCAACCAAAGCAAAAATGGACAAGTGGCATCATATCAAGTTAAAAAGTTTCTGCACAGCAAATGAAACAATCAACACAGTAAAGAGACAACCCACAGAATAGGAGAAAATATTTGCAAACTATCCATCTGAGAAGGGTCTAATAATCAGAACATACAAGGAGCTTAAACAACTCTATATGAAAAAGTCTAATAATATGATCAAATAATGAGCAAAAGATCTGAACAGACATTTCTCAAAAGAAGACATACAAATGGCAAACAGGCATATGAAAAGGTGTGCTAAATCAGAGAAATGCAAGTAAAAACTACAATTAGATCCTATCTCATCCAAGTTAAAATGGCTTTTATCCAAAAGACAGGCAATAACAAATGCTAGAAAGGATGTAGAGATAAGGGAACCCTTGTACACTGTTGGTGGGAATGTAAATTAGTACAACCACTATGAAGAACAGTTTGGAGGTTCCTCAAAAAATCTGAAAATAGAAGTACCATATGATCCAGCAGTCCCACTGCTAGGTATATACCCAAAAGAAAGGAAATGAGTGTATCCAAGAGATACCTGACACTACTGTGTTTATTGCAGCTATTCATAATAGCCAAGATATGGAAGAAACCTAAGTGTCCATCAGCAGACAAATGGATAAAGAGAATATGGTACTTATACACAATAGAGTTCTATGCATCCACAAAAAGGAGTAAGACCTTGTCATTTGCAACAACATGGATAGGACTGGAGTTCAATTGTGTTATGTGAAATAAGCCAGACATAGAGAAATTCTGCATGCTGTCACTTAGGGGCTAAAAATGAACACAGTTGAGCTCATGGAGATAGAGAGTACAGTGATGGTTAACAGAGGCTGGGAAGGGTAATGAAAAGGTGGAGGATGGGAGGATGGTTAATGGCAATGGCCCCCAACCTTTTTGGCACCAGGGACCAGTTTTATGGAAGGCAAATTTTCTGCTGATGGGGGAAGGGGGATGAGAGCGGATGGTTTGGGGATGAAACTGTTCCACTTCAGATACCTCATATCATCAGGTATTAGATTCTCATAAGGAATGCACAACCTAGATCCCTCACATGTGCAGTTCACAATAGGGTTTGCCATCCTATGAGAATCTAATGCCGCTGCTGATCTGACAGGAGGCAGTGCTCAGCCTGTAATGCTCATTGACCCGCCGCTCACTTTCTGCTTTGTGGCCCAGTTTCTAACAGGCCACAGACCATTACCGTTTCCTGGCCTCTAGGGGTTGGGAACCCCTGGTTTATGGATAGAAAAATATAGAATGAATAAGATCCAGTATTTGATAGGACAATAGAGAGATTTTGGTCAATAATAATTTAATTGTACATTTTAAAATAACTGAAAGTGTATTATTGGATTGTTTGTAACATAAAGGATAAAAGGTCTAGTTGATGAATATCTTATTTTACAAGATGTGATTATTATTCATTTGTGCGTGTATATATATATATCTCAAATATCTTATATACTCCATAAATATATATACCTACGTGTACTCACAATTTTTTTAAGTATATGTGATGCATGGATAGTTAGAGTTATATGTGGGAGAATTAGATCTGATGTATAAGGTTATGTTAATATATTCCTCTCTTAGGGGCATACATATTTGTTAATACTAACTCCTGGTTGAGGAACTTCTGCTCTGGGATCAAGTGGCACAGGAGTTTGGTGTAAGCCTTAAATTTTAATCTCCTTGATTTTGGTGAGCTCAAAATTTATATGATAAAATTGCAATATGCCTGGTGGGTGTTCTTGTGTTAAGGTTTGTGAAATTAGGATTAAAGACTCACATTATTGTATATATTTCTCTCTAAGCTGTATTCTTATTATTTGTCCCAAGAACTCTCTTTCTTTGACTTACATTTACCCCATGCCCTTGGTAACTACTGTGTGTTAATGCAGCTTTTTGCTTTCTGTATCTGGAGTATTTCACTTAATATAATATCCTATAGGTTCATCCATGTTCTGGCAAATGCAGAATTTCCTTTTTTAAGGCTGAATAATATTTTAGTATGTGCATGTTTGTGTGACTATATCTCAAAATTTCCTTATTCATTCAGCTGTTGATGGATACTTTGGTTGTTTCCATATCTTGGTTATTGAGAATAGTGTTTCAATGAACATGGGAGTACAGATATCTTCACATGATAATTTTCACTTCCTTTGAGTATATATCCAGAAGAGGAATTACTGAGTCTTACGGTAGTTCTAGCTTTAATTTCTTTAGGAGCTTCCATACTGCTTTCCATAATGACTTTACCAATCTACATTCTCCCCAATAATGTACAAGGTCATCCTTTTCTCCACATTTGTGCCAATACTTTTTACCTCTTGTCTTTTTGATAATAGCTATCCTTACTGGTGTAAGATGATGTCTCACTGCAGTTTTGACTTGCATTTCCCTGATGTTTAGTGATGTTGAGTATCTTTGCATATAACTGCTGGCTATTTTTATATCTTCTTTAGTGAGATGTCTATTCAGATCCTTAGGGTTATTTGTTTTTTTGCTGTTGAGCAATGTGAACTCATTATGTATTTTGGATATTAACACTTTATCAGATATATGATTTGCAAATATTTTCTCCCAATATGTAAGCTGTCTTTTCATTTTGTTAAGTGTTTCCTTTGCTGCATAGAAGCTTTTTAGTTTGATGGAGTCCCATTTATTTATTTTTGCTTTTGTAGCCTGAGCTTTTGGTGTGCTATTCAAAATATCATTGCCTACACCAATGCCAAGAGGCTTCTCTCCTGTTTTTCTTTAAAGATCATGGTTTCAGGTCTTAAAGTTAGGTCTTGTATCCATTTTGGGTTGATTTTTGTGTAATATATAAGAGCAAGAATTCCTGAAAAAGGGCTGAAGTAGAATTTCAAGTTTTCTAAGTTTTCTACTCACGGTTGCCAAGTATCTATTCAACTGTATTTAGTGACCACATCTAGGTGTTACAACATGTAAATAAGATAATATTAGAGGAGGTTGTTTATCAGCAGGAAATTTACCATCCAGTAAGATGTCATGGGCATATTTTTGTCTACAGGACCTTCCTGAACTGTGGCTAGAACCCGAGGGTTCAGAAAGAATGGCAGTGGTTTTTTTTGTTTGTTTGTTTGTTTATTTATTTATTTTTTTCTCAACATATTGTATTTTTGTGTTTTATGTGTGCTTAGCAGCTCTGTGTGCAGTTTTATTGACTTCTAAACTAAGCAAATAGAATGAACTCTGGGATAAAGTGCTAAGGGAGTGTGCCACAGGGAGCACATTATACTGAGGCGCTTCACTCCATGGGCTCTGGCTGCCAATTTGCTTATAAGTGCAATTCAGGAAGCTGGTTATGGTCTATCAAGCCCTAAATAATCTGGGCCTTGTTCACTCCAATAATTAGCTCTTTCTTTTTATACCATCACCACAATTAATCATGGCCCATCATTCTCATGCAGTATATGGGGATGTTCTGCAGTACCTCATTCGATGAGCTCTTTCTACAACAATGCTCCACTTGTTTGTAATGAGAGGCAGTGCAGAGTAGTGGTTATGAGCTGGACTTTGCGAGACTGGGATTCCAAGTACAGTTTCAACTATTACGTGGTAACAGTTGTGGGATGTTGGTCAACTTACTACAATTATTGCTACTGTTAACTATAATAGCAAACACATACACTACTATGTGTCAGATACTGTTCTACCTTTTAACAAACATTAATTTTTTCAGTTATTACTCCTAACCCTATCTCACAGCTATTGTTATTACTATCTCCACTTTATAGGTGATAAAACCAAGAAAAATTACTGAAACTCTGATTCTCAGATTCTTTAACTGGGAAGTGATAATAACAACAGTACTAATACTAACTTAATAATAATGTGATAACAGGAACAGAAAACTAAACACCTCATGTTCTCACTCATAAGTGGGAGTTGAACAATGAGAACACATGGACACAGGGAAGGGAACGTTCCACACCGGGGTCTTTTGAGGGGTGGGGACAAGGGGAAGGAGAACATGAGGACAAATACCTAATGCATGTGGGACTTAAAACTTAGACGACAGGTTGATAGATGTAGTAAACCACCGTGGCACATGTATACCTATGTAATAAACCTGCACATTCTGCACTTCCCAGAACTTAAAGTAAATAATAACTATGTGATAAGGATTAAATGAGATTTTAAAAATATGCTGCATTTTATTAAACATGTCCTCAATATTAGCTATTAATGTTACAGTGTATCTGGTGTAAATATTATGGTAAATATATATTTTCCCACTAAATATGTATGTATAAATATATATCATATATATTTTTTATATATTATAAAAGCTTTTAAATCTTCTTGGAAAAGTGACCACATCTGATTTATTTTGAATTGATATTTTGGGTGTTCTATTATCACTTGAGATAATATAAAAGTATATGTATGGATGTATGTTTTGTATCTTGTTTTTAATCTAAAACCATCCATTTCATCCACGTGGATAAGGACATTCCTTTTTTTTTTTGCTTATTTGAGAGGAGAGTCATTGTTAACTCCCAGATTCATGGGAATTTTGGTATCTGTGAGGGTTTTTGAGCAGTGATTCTATTTTGCTCTAGATATGACAATCATCAGATGAGGATGTCCATTGCATGAGTGTTTGTTCTAAGACTGAGACCTATTAGAGCACTTTTTGTGGAAAGTATATTTAATATTTGGAAGACGAAACACATGTGTTTAATAATCTACTGTACTTCAATTCTTCGATTTTAGTTGTTTAAAAAAGGAGAGGAAAAATACTTGCTATTTGGAAAACTCTTCATGTTTTATGATATCCTTGTCATTATAATATTGTCCAGTTATTTCACGTTTTGGGAATGGACCACAGAAGCAGTCATTTAACTGGCTTTGTGTACAAACATTCAGCAACTATAATGAAATCAATGTTTTATCTGGTTTTCTACGATCACATGATATCTTCGTATGCAGTTGAAGTACTTAGAAAGAAAACACCACTTAATCAAAAGAAATCTGATAATCATTTCCCATATCTGAATTTTCTGCCTCAACTTGTTTGCAAAAATTAAGGCACCCAAACATTCCTTTTAACTTTGTTTCGTTCATTGTTTAGTTGCACATTTTCAATGCTAAAGCTGCTCTTTACCTTAACCTCTTATGTGATAATTATTAATTATTTTCCCCAAGTTGTTTGTGGACCCATGGGTCCATGATGATAATTAGATTGTTGATAATAACAGAAAAATCAGAAGGAACAATAAAATATTGAAAATCTGACTCCCTATAACATATTGACCCGCTTTATTGAGCATAACAATACATTGTAGAGTGAAAAAATGGGGAGGTCACTATCATAAACTGCAGTGGCCAGGATAGAAAAAATATAAAAAGAAGATGGTTGAATAGGAAGCTCCAATCTACAGCTCCCAGCATGAGCAATGGAGAACGGTGATTTCTGCATTTCCAACTGAGGTACTGGGTTTATCTCACTGGGGCTTGTTGGACAGTGGGTGCAGCCCACGGAGCGTGAGCCGAAGCAGGGCAGGGCATCACCTCATCAGGGAAGCGCAAGGGGTCAGGGGTCAGGAAATTCCCTTTCCTAGCCAAGGGAAGCCATGACAGACGATACCAGGAAAATTGGGACACTGCCACCCTAATACTGAGCTTTTTCAACAGTCTTAGCAAATGGCACACCAGGAGATTGTATCCTGTCCCTGGCTTGGAGGGTTCATTCCCATAGAGCCTCGCTCACTGCTAGCATAGCAGTCTGAGATCGAACTTCAAGGCGGCGGCGAGTCTCGGGGAGGGGCATCCACCATTGCTGAGGCTTGAGTAGGTAAACAAAGTGCCTGGGAAGCTCGAACTGGGTGGAACCCACTGCAGCTCAAGGAGGCCTGCCTGCCTTGGTAGACTCCACCTCTGTGGGCAGGGCATAGCTGAACAAAAGGCAGCAGAAACTTCTGCAGGCTTAAACGTTCCTGTCTGACAGCTTTGAAGAGAGTAGGTTCTCCCTGCACAGAGTTTGAAATCTGAAAACAGACAGATTGCCTCCTCAAGTGGGTCCCTGACACCCAAGGAGCCTAACTGCGAGGCACCTCCCAGTAGGGGACGACTAACATCTCATACAGCTGGGTGCCCCCCTGATATGAAGTTTCCAGAGGAAGGATCAGGCAGCAACATTTTCCGTTCTGCAATATTTGCTGTTCTGCAGCCTCTGCTGGTGATACCCAGGCAAACAGGGTCTGGAGTGGACCTCCAGCAAACTCTAACAGACCTGCAGCTAAGGGTCTTGACTGTTAGAATGAAAACTAACAAACAGGAAGGACATCCACACCAAAACCCCATTTGTACATCACCATCATCAAAGACCAAAGGTAGATAAAACCACAAAGATGAGGAGAAACCGAGCAGAAAAGCTGAAAATTCTAAAAATCAGAGCACCTCTTCTCCTCCAAAGGAACGCAGCTCCTCGCCAGCAATGAAACAAAGCTGGACAGAGAATGACTTTGATGAGTTGATAGAAGAAGGCTTCAGGTGATCGGTAATAACAAACTTCTCTGAGCTAAAGGAGGATGTTCGAACCCATAGCAAAGAAGCTAAAAACCTTGAAAAAAGATTAGACAAATGGCTAACTAGAATAAACAGTGTAGAGAAGACCTTACATGACCTGATGGAGCTGAAAACCATGGCATGAGAACTATGTGATGCATGCACAAGCTTCAGTAGCTGATTTCATCAAGTGGAAGAAAGGGTATCTATGATTGAAGATCAAATGAATGAAATGAAGCAAGAAGAGAAATTTAGAGAAAAAAGAGTAAAAAGAAACAAACAAAGCCTCCAAGAAATATGGGACTATGTGAAAAGACCAAATCTATGTCTGATTGGTGTCCCTGAAAGTGAGGGGGAAAATGGAACCAAGTTGGAAAACACTCTTCAGGATATTATACAGGAGAACTTCCCCAACCTAGCAAGGCAGGCCAACATTCAAATTCAGAAAATACAGAGAAAGCCACAAAGATACTCCTCGAGAAGAGCAACTCCAAGACACATAATTGTCAGATTCACCAAAGTTGAAATGAAGGAAAGTAAGTTAAGGGCAGCCAGAGAGAAAGGTCGGGTTACCCACAAAGGGAAGCCCATAAGACTTACAGCAGATCTCTCGGCAGAAACTCTACAAGCCAGAAGAGAGTGGGGGCCAATATTCAACATTCTTAAAGAAAGGAAGTTTCAATCCAGAATTTCATATCCAGCCAAACTAAGCTTCATAAGTGAAGGAGAAATAAAGTCCTTTACAGACAAGCAAATGCTGAGAGATTTTGTCACCACCAGGACTGCCTTACAAGAGCTCCTGAAGGAAGCACTAAACATGGAAAGGAACAACTGCAAAACATGCCAAATTGTAAAAACCATCGATGATATGAAGAAACTGCATCAATTAACGGGAAAAATAACCAGCTAACATCATAATGACAGGATCAAATTCACACATAACAATATTAACCTTAAATTAAATGGGCTAAGTGCTCCAATTAAAAGACACAGACTGGCAAATTGGATAAAGAGTCAAGACCCATCAATGTGCTGTATTCAGGAGACCCATCTCACATGCAGAGACACACATAGGCTCAAAATAAAGAGATGGAGGAAGATCTACCAAGCAAATGGAAAAAAGCAGGGGTTGCAATCCTAGTCTCTGACAAAACAGACTTTAAACCATCAAAGATCAAAAGAGACAAAGAAGGCCATTACATAATGGTAAAGGGATCAATTCAACAAGAAGAGCTAACTGTCTTAAATATACATACACCCAATAAAGGAGCACCCAGATTCATAAAGCAAGTCCTTAGAGACCTACAAAGAGACTTAGACTCCCACACAATAATAATTGGAGACATTAACACCCTACTGTCAACATCAGAAAGCTCAACGAGACAGAAAGTTAACAAGGATATCCAGGAATTGAATTCAGCTCTGCAACAAGAGGACCTAATAGACATTTACAGAACTCTCCACCCCAACTCAACAGAGTATACATTTTTATCAGCACCACATCAAACTTATTCTAAAAATGACCACATAGTTGGAAGTAAAGCACTCCGCAGCAAATGTAAAAGAACAGAAATTATAACAAACTGTCTCTCAGACCACAATGCAATCAAACTAGAACTCAGGAGTAAGAAACTCACTCAAAACCACTCAACTACATGGAAACTGAACAACTTGCTCCTAAGTGACTACTGGGTACATAACGATATGAAGGCAGAAGTAAAGATGTTCTTTGAAACCACTGAGAACAAAGACACAACATACCAGAATCCCTGGAACACATTTAAAGCAGTGTGTAGAGGGAAATTTATAGCACTAAATGCCCACAAGAGAAAGCAGGAAAGATCTAAAATTGACGCCCTAACATCACAATTAAAATAACTAGAGAAGCAAGAGCAAACACATTCAAAAGCTAGCAGAAGGCAAGAAATAACTAAGATCAGAGCAGAACTGCAGGAGATAGAGACACAAAAGACCCTTCAAAAAAATCAATGAATCCAGGAGCTGGTTTTATGAAAAGATCAACAAAATTGACAGACCTCCAGCAAGGCTAATAAAGAAGAAAAGAGAGAAGAATCAAATAGACATAATAAAAAATAATAAAGGGGTTATCACTACTGATTCCACAGAAATACAAACTACCATCAGAGAATACTATAAACACCAATATTCAAATAAATTAGAAAATCTAGAAGAAATGGATAAATTCCTGGACACATACACCTTCCCAAGACTAAACCGGGAAGAAGCTGAATCCCTGAATAGACCAATAACAGGCTCTGAAATTGAGGCAATAATTAATAGCCTACCAACCAAAAAATGTCCAGGACCAGAGGGATTCACAGCCGAATTCTACCAGACATATAAAGAGGAGCTGGTACCATTCCTTCTGAAACTATTCCAATCAATAGAAAAAGAGAGAATCCTCCCTAACTCATTTTTTGAGGCCAGCATCATCCTGATACCAAAGCCTGGCAGAGACACAACAAAAAAAGAGAATTTTAGATCAATATCTCTAATGAACATCGATGCAAAAATCCTCAATAAAATACTGGCAAACCGAATCCAGCAGTACATCAAAAAGCTTATCCACCACAGTCAAGTTGGCTTCACTCCTGGGATGCAAGGCTGGTTCAACATACACAAATCAATAAATGCAATCTATCATATAAACAGAACCAAAGACAAAAACCACATGATTATCTCAACAGATGCAGAAAAGGCCTTTGACAAAATTCAACAGCCCTTCATGCTAAAAACTCTCAATAAACTAGACATTGATGGGGCGTATCTGAAAATAATAAGAGCTATTTATGACAAACCCACAGCCAATATCATACTGAATAGGCAAAAACTGGAAGCATTCCCTTTGAAAACTGGCACAAGACAGGGATGTCCTCTCTGACCACTCCTATTCAACATAGTGTTGGAAATTCTGGCCAGGGCAATCAGGCAGGAGAAAGAAATAAAGGATATTCAATTAGGAAAAGAGGAAGTCAAATTGTCCATGTTTGCAGATGACATGATTATATATTTAGAAAACCCCATTGTGTCAGCCCAAAATCTCTTTAAGCTGATAAGCAACTTCAGCAAAGTCTCAGGATACAAAATCAATGTGCAAAAATCACAAGCATTTCTTATACACCAGTAACAGACAAGCACAGAGCCAAATCATGAGTGAACTCCCATTCACAAATGCTTCAAAGAGAATAAAATACCTAGGAATCCACCTTACAAGGGATATGAAGGAACTCTTCAAGGAGAACCACAAACCACTGCTCAATGAAAGAAAAGAGGACACAAACAAATGGAAGAACATTGCATGCTCATGGACAGGAAGAATCAATGTTGTGAAAATGGCCATACTGCCCAAGGTAATTTATAGATTCAATGCCATCCCCATCAAGCTACCAATGACTTCACAGAATTGGAAAAAACTACTTTAAATTTCACATGGAACTGAAAAAGAGCCCGCATAGCCAAGACAATCCTAAGCAAAAAGAACAAAGCTGGAGGCATCACGCTACCTGACTTCAAACTATACTACAAGGCTACAGTAACCAAAACAGCATGGGACTGGTACCAAAACAGATATAGACCAATGGAACAGAACAGAGCCCTCAGAAATAATACCACACATCTATAACCTTCTGATCTTTGACCTGACAAAAATAAGAAATGGGGAAAGGATTCCCTATTTAATAAATGGTGCTAGGTAAACTGGGTAGCCATATGTACAAAGCTGAAACTGGATCCCTTCCTTATACCTTATACAAAAGTTAATTCAAGATGGATTAAAGACTTAAATGTTAGACCTAAAACCATAAAAACCCTAGAAGAAAACCTAAGCAATACCATTCAGGACATAGGCATGGGCAAGGACTTCATGACTAAGACACCAAAAACAATGACACCAAAAGCCAAAATTGACAAATGGGATCTAATTAAACTAAAGAGCTTCTGCACAGCAAAAGAAACTACCATCAGAGTGAACAGGCAGCCTATAGAATGAGAGAAAATTTTTACAATCTACTCACCTGACAAAGGGCTAATATCCAGAATCTACAAAGAACTTAAATAAATTTACAAGAAATAATCAAACAACCCCATCAAAATGTAGGTGAAGGATATGAACAGACATTTCTTAAAATAAGACACTTATACAGCCAACAGACATAAAAAATGCTCATCATCACTGGTCATCAGAGAAATGCAAATCAAAACCACAATGAGATACCATCTCACACCAGTTAGAATGGTGATCATTAAAAAGTCAGGAAACAACAGGTGCTGGAGAGGATGTGGAGAAATAGGAACGCTTTTACACTGTTGGTGGGACTGTAAACTAGTTCAACCATTGTGGAAGACAGTGTGGCGATTTTTCAAGGATCTAGAACTAGAAATACCATTTGACCCAGCCATCCCATTACTGGGTATATACCCAAAGGATTATAAATCATACTGGTATAAAGACACATGCACACGTATGTTTATTATGACACTATTAACAATAGCAAAGACTTGGATCCAACCCAAAAGTCCATCAGTGATAGAATGGATTAAGAAAATGTGGCACATATGCACCATGGAATACTATGCAGCCATAAAAAAGCATGAGTTAATGTCCTTTGTAGGGACATGAATGAGGCTTGAAACCATCATTCTGAGCATGCTATGGCAAGGACAGAAAACCAAACACCGCATGTTCTCACTCATAGGTGGGAATTGAACAGTGAGAACACTTGGACACAGGAAGGGGCACATCACACACTGTGGCCCGTCATGGGGTAGGGGGAAGCGGGAGGGATAGTATTAGGAGATATACCTAATGTAAATGATGAATTAATGGGTGCAACACACCAACATGGCACATGTATACATATGTAACAAACCTGTACATTGTGCACATGTACCCTAGACCTTAAAGTATAATAATAATAATAATAGAAAAAATATAAAGAGAAAGAAGAAAAAAGAACAAAAACCTTACAAAATGAAAACAAAAGACCAGTAATTCAGGAATTCTCTCGGTTCCCATTTTATGTCAAATGAACCAGACTAACTGTCCTTAAATGTTTCCATAAGTAATTACAGGAAGAGAAAACGACAAAAAGACACTGACACTAAATAAAAATTCTCTCTCAAATATATAATGCCTAATTTCTTTGTCTCAGAAGCAATATGGTGCCCTTCTGTGACTTTCTCTATGTTGATGTAATTCATGTGTCAGGAATCCCAGTTGCTTTCACTTTGTAGTTGGCCAAAAAGAATATTGAGTTTTTCTTTTGAGACTGTGGTGAGATGCAGATTTAAAGACACAATGCTTGATGTGCCTTGAGGTGATGCATCTAATAGTTCTACTCCTTGGTAGTCACTCTGGAAGGAATGTTTTTAGAATCAGTCATCGGCTCACTGTGGTCCTTAATCATGCGGACCCTCTGACATTCAAGTTCATAGTCCTGAGTAAAGCCTAATCTAAAGGTTGAAACCAAGCAAAGGGTAGATAGAGCAGGATCCATTTTTATTAGTCATGCTTTTTAAAAAATGTCTGGATAGAGAATTACGACGCAAGTAATTGAACAAGGTTGACTTCTGCTGCTGACCTCAGAAGTCTTCTTGACAACCATCTCTAACAATGAACTTTGGGAAAACCTTAATAGTCTCTTCCCCATTATGTGTTTGTTTGGATAAAGTCCCAGTGCACCAGTTTCCTAAACTCAGATGTGGTAGGTGTATGTCCATGATGAGAAAAAACAGTTTATGACTGTTGGTGAGGTGAGATTGCTATAGAGGTTTGAGATAGCATAAACACATTGACCCATTTTCTACACTCCACTATAATAGAGAATGATTATGCTAATTGATGTAGGTTCTTGATCAAGGCTTTGGGCTCTACATATAGCTATAAGAAGCAGAAACCTCCCTGAAGATCCATGTTGCATATTAGCAAAGCAGTTTCTATTGGTGCCTGCTCTCCTGTTATGACAGTTTTGACAGAGAAACTATTCTGGAGGCCCCCGAGGCTCCTTTCTACCTTAAGGCCTCTGAATTGAATATTCTCTTCCCCAGAAGGTCTTGACCCAGATCTTCTCTAGACAGGAGCCTTTCCATTGTTTGGAGACCTGCCAAAATGTCTGTTTTTTCAGAGGCTCCTCCTGTTCTGATATCAAAATAAAGCAGCACTCCCGTCACTGTCACCTCAGCTGTTTTGGATAACACTGTCACTCTGTTGATTTGTTTGTGTACCTGTTGTCTGTCTATCTTGCCACTAGAATGAAAGATCCATGGAGAAGGAGAGATCTTGCCTTTCTGTTTGGTGCTATGTTCCCTACGTAGATCATAGGTGCTTAAAAAAATAAGTATTGAATAAATCTGTTGGCATGCAGATAACAGCCAAGTCGAGCTTTTCATTTATAGCTATTTATAAGTAATAATAGTAATAATAACAACATTCTAAAATATTTTGAGGGTTCTGTGCCAGCACTACACCTCAGCATAGTGCTTTACCTACATTTTCTCATGTGAACTTCAAAATAATCTTAAAATCTAGCTGCTCTCGTTATCCCCATTCTGTAGATACAGAAAGTGAGGCTCAGAAAGGTTCCTACCTCTTGGCAAAGCTTTCATAGCTGGTAAGTGGCAAAGCTGGGATTAAAATGCAGACAGCCTGATTATAAAGCCTTTGCAGCTAAGTACTCCAGGCCCTGAGGCATTTTTCTCTGGAACATGATGCAGTTTCTGAGCATTTCTTTCAGAACTTTCTTTCATGTGAGTAATTAAGAATATCTGATGGTTGACAGTGTGATCTGCTACGATAGTTTAGGAATTCCACTTACATCGAATGACAAAATCTCCAAAGGTGGCTCTTTTTCCCATACAGGCTACATTTCATATTCTCAACATTTGGCAGACTGTACAAATGGTAATTTTTATTATTCAAGTCATACGAAACGTTTCCTGTTTTCTATTGTCTACTGGCAAAGTTTTTAAGCTTACCTATATTAATTATTTATACAAGATGCTTCTTTTTGATACATGTGGTAGTGTTGTTTCCTTGGCTAGCAGTTTCTTTTTAGTTGTTGTAACTGTCAAATTTGGTTCAGTCAAGGGCTTTCAAAAGTGCTTACCTGTGATCTCCACATATAACCAAATCAAAGGTAACATTTTCTTAGAAGTCTCTCAGTTCTCAGTGTTGAGACATTTGCCATGTTGTGTCATATATACACAGTAGTGCCCTAGAGTGGTGACTCCATTTGAATGACAATGTGAAATAAAAAGTATACCTTCAGCTGGGCGCCGTGGCTCACGCCTGTAGTCCCAGCATTTTGAGAGGTCGAGGCAGGCGGATCACGAGGTCAGGAGATCCAGACCATCCTGGCTAACACGGTGAAACCCCGTCTCTACTATAATTAACCGGGCGTGGTGGCGGGCGCCTGTAGTCCCAGCTACTCTGGAGGCTGAGGCAGCAGAATGGCATGAAGCGTGGAAGGTGGAGCTTTCAGTGAGCCGAGATCGCGCCACCGCACTCCAGCCTGGGCGACAGTGAGACTCTGTCTCAAAAAAAAAAAAAAAAAATTATACACACACACACACACACACACACACACACACACACCCCTTTAGTTGACCCACAAAATGATGCCTCAACTTTCTGTGAGGGGTCTTCACATGGCAAGTATTTGATTTTGACAGGCCCCTAGAAAAATATCAAATCAGGTAGCTGGTCTGAATCACAGTCTATTCACTTAAGTGTACTGAAAATACTGCATTTCTTCATATTTTGTTGGTAACTGAATTGCAATATGCAGATCTCAGTGGTACAGTGGGAAATTCAAGCTCGTTTACAAATGTTGTGTGCTGTCTTTCCTTCAGAGCTGTGCCAAGGTCCCAGGCTTATCCATACCCAGAAACACAACGGTGCGTCCTCACCTCTTTGTGCATCAGTGTGTGGTGGTGACCACTGAGGGATGCCACCATTTTCAAGCCAAATGTTTTCTTTGGGTTCTAATTCCATCAATTCCGTGCCATAATTTGGGCTCAGGAATCTTAAGCAAAGTTGAGAATCCAGGAACCTCAGTAGCTAGGATCTTCTCTACTTTTGTGTATCTCGAAGCAGTCCCCCTGCTAGGCTCTGACCACCTCCCTAGTGAAGAGCAGGTGCCAGTCCCTAGATCTCTGTCCTTTTCCTAAACAGGCATTCTTCCTTCCCCCACCTCAGGGATTCTCAAAATTACTTTCGAGGAGTCAGTCCAAGTCTCCAAAATAAGAAATTGCAAGGGAAAACAGTATTTCAACAAATTTTTGTCACAGGAAAGAGTGCCATTTAGAAAACAAATTTTAGGAAACAGCTTGACTTATGTCCATTCATCTTATGTAACTAAATGGCCATTTTGAAGGCCTATTCTAAGATGATGTCATCATCTAAAGTGACATGTAGGTTGGACTCTATCCAAAGTTGTTTGGAGCAGGTTTCAGGAGATTCTCTTGAAAAATGCTGTTGTCATCAGAGTCTGATTCTCATCATGAGAAAAATGATTAGTTGGGTAGCACTAAAAAGCAAATAAATGAAATAAGCACAGATCTTTCACCTGGTGTGTGTGGGGGTGGGTGGCAGGCACTTATGACTCCCATACTATTTTGGCCCATCCTCATTTCTGCAAAATAGCAGACAATTAAGGAATTCAAAGTGGCTAACATTCCTCACTGATACTGAATCATAGCACTGATGGACACATATCAGAGCAGCAGGGTTGGTGAGGTGGGAGGAGAGCTTCCCAATGTACCTTCAGGCCTCCTCAGAAATAGCATTCCTTAGAGGAGCAATTTTCTCCATTTGGATAGTAAAAAGGAAAGGCTTGCATATATCTGACCATTATAGTACCACAAACACCAGCTGGCCATAGACAAATATAAAATAGACCTAGAAAGAGAGCTTTCTACTTGTGTTCATGTATAATTTGTTAGAAAAGTATCTTTTTTTTTCACCTTTTTTTTTTGTTACTATGATTGTGGATATGCTTAGATATTTGGCATTTGGCTAAGAATAAGTGTCATTCGCGTTGTTCACTTGTGGCAATTCTCTTGACTTGCTGCAACTGTTATTGAAGCCTTATTTCCAATTTCACTTTGGAAAGCATATAATAATGGCATTAATTTTGCTTTGATCTAAGGCTTTCTCTGATGACTGAATACTATAATTTACCCAGTGCACTGACTTTGATATGTTTTTCTTGATTAAGCTTACATAGGTATTGCATGTCACAACTGGTGGGGCTATAATAATTTTATAGTTGACTGAATGTCAAATTAAAAATGCACATGAGATAGTTAAGGATCCTATCCCAGTTAATTATTCTCATGGGATTCCTAAAATTTTGTGTTAATGAGCTGAAACATTCTGAAGACCAAATGCCTGGAATGTTTTAAAAGGAAGAATGAGAGAACCTACAAACTAGAAAATTCACAGAAAGAATAACAGACTAGGCCAGACATGGTGGCTCACGCCTTTAATCCCAGCACTTTGGGAGGCCAAGGCTGGTGTATCACGAGGCCAGGAGTTTGAGACCAGCCTGGCCAAGATGGTAAAACCCTATCTCTACTAAAAGTACAAAAATTAGCCGGGCGTGGTGGCAGGCGCATGTAATCCCAGCTACTCGGGAGGCTGAGGCAGAGAATTGCTTGAACCCAGGAGGCAGAGGTTGCAGTGAACCAAGATTACGCCACTGCACTCCAGCCTGGGCAACAGAGCCAGACTCCGTCTCAAAAAATAAATAAATAAATAAAAAATCTCACTTTTAGGGGTAAAGAAAAAAAAGAATAACAGCTCACTTTTAGGGGTAAAGAACACTCTTGCTATTAATCAGTATCATTTGTGTGTGTGACTCAAGTCATGTTCATTGATACAGCTCTTCAGCGAAAACAGACCTAGCATGTGCTCAATGGAATTCAGTGCATAGTAATTGGTAGATGAATGAATGAATGAGCCAGTAAGTTATTTTTTTGTTCTGTGGCTCTGATTCACTCTTTGACTGATTGAAACCTGTGATTCTAGGGAAGATCATGAGCAGTGATGTCAGAAATCTCAAAATCTCTTGTTCAAAACTAGGGCAAGTCATTTACTTCTCTGAATCACTATTTTCTCATTTATAAAATAAGGAAAATTATTCTTACCTCTTAGTAGTTGTTTGGGGTTCAAATAGGTTGATTTTATATCTACATGTGTATCTATGTATCTATCTATCATCTATCATCTATCTATCTATCTATCTATCTATCTATCTATCTATCTATCTGCTGTATACATTCTAAAGTGTTCCACAGTATTGGGATTCTATCTTTCCATTTGGGACTGCTGCAGTTTCCCAGCAGTCCGCAGCCATTCTAACTCAACTGAAGGAGTTTTATAGAGATTTTGTTCTGTGTGTTTGATTACTTCTCAAGGTCATTGAAGGACAGTCTGATAATTGCTTCTTCCATTTTGATATTGGAATAGCTTATTGTGAAAAGTAGCTTTAATAACCTATTTCTGGAGCAAAAAAAAAAAAAAATAGGCTGAAAAAAAGAGTATATCATAAGAATCCTAAAGACATTATGGAAAGTTTGAGCTCAGTTGTCATGGTGATAGGATTTTGCTCTAAGCAGCCAGGTGGTCCCATATGGCAGAGGACCACACTAAATGAAAGCTTTATTTTTTGAAATTGCAAAGAATCTTCATTTTAATCTTTCATTCATTTTATCATATGAGTCCCCACAAGCATTACTCAAAAATTTGTAGATGCCTATGCTTGGCTAGATTTCTAAATTATGCAGAATTAAAATATTTAGCTTCATTCTGATAATAAATATGGCAAATGGGTTATATGATATAAGCCTGTTTTTACAGTTTCAGGAGCACTGAAGGTTTTATAAAAATTCATTTTTATGAACTCTGAAAATTAAGTAAAAGCAAAAGGATAATAGAAAAGTTAGAGGGGCTAGTGGTATTTAGGGGGAACATGGGGAAAAGGCTGATAACGTCTTTTATGTTTCTGGTTTAATGTCTCATTTAAGTAAATCACTTGGCATCAAAATAGAAAGGAAAAAGTGAAATTGTCTCTGTTTTTTGATAATCTATCTTTATATGTCAACAACCCTAAAAACTTCACTGAAAAAAAAAACCAATCAGAACTAATAAACAATTTTAGTAAGGTTGCAAGATACAAAAGCAACACACAAAAATCAGTGTTACTTTAACAACCAACTAGGTGAAAAAGAAATTAGGAAATCAATCCTATTCACAATAGTATCAAAAACAATACTTAGGAATAAAATTTAACCAAGGAGGTAAAAAAATTATATACTGAAAAGTATGAAACATTGATAATAAATAGCAGACAATAAAAATAAGTGGAAAAGTATTCATGTGCATGAATTAGAAAAATTAATATTGTTAAGATGTCCATACAGCCCAAGGTGATCTACAGATTCAGTGCAATCCCTATCAAAATATCAATGTTATTTTTCGCAGATATAGAGAACAGTTCTAAGATTTGTATGGAACCACGAAAGACTGCATATAGCCAAAGCCATCTTGAGCAAAAAGAACACAGCTAGAGGCATAGCACCACCCAACTTCAAAATTTATTACACAACTAAAGTAATCAAAATGGTACTAGCATGAAAACACATGTTGACCCATGGAACAGAATAGCCTAGAAATGAACCCATGCATTTATGGTCAACTGATTTTTGACAAAGGTGCTAGGAACACACCATACAGAAAGGACAGCCTCTTGAATAAATGGTGTTAGGAAAACAGGATATCTGCATATAGAAGAATAAAATTAGTCCCTTATCTCATACCATATATGAAAATCAAAAATGGATTAGATTTAAACATAAGATCTGAAACTATAAAACTGCTATCAGAAAACATAGGGGAAATGCTCCATGACCTTGGTCTGGGCAAAGATTTTTTGTATATGACCCCCCGCAAATACAGGCAACAAAAGCAAAAATAAACAAATGGGATTGCACCAAACTTAAAAGCTCCTGCACAGCAAAGGCAACAATAAAGGGAAGAAATAACCTTTGGATTGGGAGAAAATATTTGCTAACCATACATCTGATAAAGAGTTAATATCCAAAGTGTGTAAGCAACTTAGTGAAAACACAAGGAACCTAGTTAAATGGGCAAAGGACCTAAATATATATTGTTCAAAATAAAACACATACAAATGGCCAATGGATACATGGAAAAAATGTTCAACATAACTGATTACCAGGGATATACAAATAAAATGCATGATGAAATATTGCACACCTGTTAGAATGACTGTTATCAAAACGACCAAAGGTAAATGGCAAGCATGTGAAGAAAAAGGGAATCTTTGTGTACTATTGGTGAGAATGTAAATTAATACAGTCACTGTGGAAAACAGTATGAAGGTTCCTCAGAAAACCAAAATCAGAATGACCATGTGATCCAGCAATTCCACTTCTGAGTATATATCCAGAGAAATTGAAATTAGTGTATCAAAAAGAGAATCTGCACTCCTGTATTCATTGCAGCATTAATCACAATAGCCAACATATGAAAGCAACGTAGATGCCCATTATCAAATGAATGGATAAAGAAAATGTTGTCTGTGTATAGACACAGTGGAATATTATTCAGCTTTTTAAAAGGTGGAAATTCTGTCATTTGTAATCACATGGATAAACCTGGAATAAATTATGCTGAGTGAAATAAACCAGGAACAGAAAGCCAGATAGCACATGAACTCACTTATGGGGAACCTCAAAGTCAAACCCATAGAAGTAGAGAGTATATTGGTGGTTACCAAAGGTTGGGGGAAGAGGGGTGGCTGAGGGAGGGAAGATGTTGATCAAATTATATACAGTTTTAGTTAGACAAGAAGAATATGCTTTAGTGATCTATTGCATAGAATGGTGACTATAATAAAAATGCATTATATATTTCAAAGTTACTAAAATAGTAGATTTTAAATGTTTTCACTCACCAAAATAATAAGTATGTGAGCTGACCGATTTGTTAATTAGCTTCACTTATTTATTCCATAATGTAAATTTACATCAAAATATCACATATCAAATAAATATATAATATGTACAGTTATTTGTCAGTAGTTAAAATAAAAAATAAAAAAATGACTTGAAGATATTTTTTGTATAGTCTGAGTTATCTGAAAAGAGGATCCTAGAACTTGTTGAGGTTTTTTGTGCTTAGAATATCCAGTAGGAAGTCCAGTCTGCAGATGTTCTGCACGGACTATTTTTCAATGACATTAAGCTACATCGTTACCTCGGTTCTTGACTCTGTGGCATCATCACTCCCTTTTAATTCATGCTGCATTTTATGTTGCTTGGTACTTTATGTGAACCTTCATTTTAATCCTGAATGTGCCTATGGATACCATGAAATCTTCCAACTCTTTTTAATTTGCCTGAGAAAGTTTTCCCATTTATATTTTCCACTGAAATCTTGCACCCGTTTGGAGATGGATTTCCATGAAGCTATTGAAACTTAAAATTCAGGGCTCCTCATTGCACAGATCCTTTCCTAGGCCTTCATGGGGCCTATTGGATTTTGCATTCATAGTTTCATTTTGTTTCCAAAATTGGTTGATTTTTAGATCCCACAAAACTTGGACCTGCCCTAACTTCTGTTGCTGTAGACTACTGAAATGTCAAAATTATCAGCTGTATAAGTTTGTAAGTTCTGCCTAATTGGAATTCCTTGTACGAACACTATTTGTTAATCTCTTTTCTGTGAAAATCTCTTTTCTTTGGTTGCTGTTTTTCCCCCGTTTTTGTGTTTTCTTGAAAGTTTCTTCTCATCTCCACTGTAAGCTGTTTTTCTGTCATTTCTACTGGCATTATCCAAGGGCCTATTCTTAGTCCCCTCCCTTCTTCTACTTGAACTTTCTGTGTAATACATCCCTACTTAAGCCTTCAAACTATTCTCAAGTCTGCACTGTGTAATTCTGTAGCCAGTAGCCACATATGGATACTTAGCACTTGAAATGTGGCTAGTGCCATGTGCTAGGAAGAAACTTTATAAACATTGGGTAAAATCAAATATAACTCTTTTTGTTCCTTTTTACTTTTTAAAATGTTACTGTTAGAAAATATAGAATTTCTTACATGATTGGCATTATATTTGTGTTTGACAGCACTAAAAGCTGCTGATAGCTGCAGATCTCTGTCTCCAGTCCAGATGCCTCACTGGGATTTCAAGCATGAAAATCCCACCTGGGCATCTCATGAGGTCTTGGACTGAACCCATCACTTCCTTAGTGAATTGTTTTTCCTGCTTATCTTGGTTGGAGGAATCCACTATCTTTTAGTTCACCAAAACTAGAAACTGGCATGTGATGTTTGCTTGATTCCACCCTTTTGCTCATACACATATCTAAGCAATCACAAATCTTAATCAATTTGATCTCATAATTTTATTTTAGGTACATTCTTTTCATCCTCACTGCATTTAACCTGGTTTGGGCTCTCCTAATTTCTTGCTTGAACTACTGCAAGAAACTTCCAAGTTATTTTCCCCCATTCAATACCCCTAAAACATATTTTCTGTTGCTGATGGTTTATATATGACAGAAAATGTAAGCAGACTTCTAGAAAAAAAAAAACCACCCAAAACAGGTGGCTTCTTTGGAGAGGTTGCTGTAACTTTAGGAGGGGAGAAGTGCACTATTTTAGGCATACAGCAAACACCTTATATATATGGAGTCGATTGCTATATCACATTATCAGTCCCTACTCCCAAACTGCCAACTCCGTCAGAAGATATGCAGGATTCTCAATTTTCACTGCCTAGTGCAGTGACTCTGAATTCTTTAAGAATGTGGGTGAAGTCAATGATCTTACAGCTTTTTTAAGTTTTTCCCTTTACTATTGTCTTTGATAAGCTCACAGTAAATAGGCAGCTGCTTGTGTATAGGACAACCTCATGCCTTAACATCCCTTTGCTGCTTACTCTTCTATGTCTGCTTTGGTGACTATTTTAGATTGCCAATACTCAGAGTGTAGAAAGTGATTTTGCTTAAACAACCTGGTGCATGTTGGAAATTAATAAATTTATTTTTAATTACAATGATTATGTTCCCATATTAATATTTATGAAGGTAAGTTCTAAGGAAAGTGGATATTAATCTTCCAATAGCAGCAGAAGGTTAGTGGTGAAACAAATTAAATAACAAATTAACCAAATGTTTTCTTTTAATTGTTAATTCTGCTACATTAAAATTCCTGTCTTCTTTGTCAATGCATGAGTTCATCAACACCTTTACTAATTTTTCTCTTTAGGGTTTGTACATGTTATTATATAAAATTAGTATCTGGCATTTAGTGATTCAAACTTTGAGGCAGACACACTAGAGATACTATACCATTTAGCTTATTTAAAGAAGGATTTTTTTTCATAGAAAATGCCCAGCATAGCATAAAACATTAAAGAGAAAAAGGAGCTGTCATCTTCAAATGTAGAAATAAATGGTCTTGCTTGTGACATGAATACAGTGATACACGGCTGGAATCATGTTTTGTCTTTCAAAGGTATAAAGGATCTCTGTTCTCTATTGATGGCTCTCTACTTTGGTGTGATTCATTTCAATTTAAATTTTATATCAAATATGCATTCAATTATTTAGATTTCAATACAATTTAATAAGTATTCTTATTAAAGTTCTCTATTGCAACCCTTCAATTTTACTTGTGATGCCGAACAAGGCTTGTCGGGATGATTACATTAATAATACATTGCTATCCAAAATTAAAGTGCAGAGTAGAGAACATGCTAATAGGTTTCATTGATTTCAACTTGGAAATGGGTGCAGGCAATCAGAAAGCAGGTGCAAACCTGACTAGCAATGATCTACTGTGAGAATATTGAGCCAGGATCAGTGGCAAGATTCATAGCTGTGATCTGAGTTAGAAAAATGTTAAATATAATGAAGCTGGAGCAATTAAAGCCTTTTGGGGGAAATGTGAATGCTTCATTATGCTTTTCAGATGGTGGTTTCATGTGATGAGTTCTAAACTCTGAGGGATCTTATTGGTTGTCTTCTATTTTCCTAGATGTTAGCTACACATAGAATTAATTCTCATTTTAGCTTTCTAAAAAATGATTCAAATTAGAGGTTAAGGACACAGCTCAAAATATTCAAAAGGCATTCTACCCATGCATTATTTGTTTAAATTGATTTGGATTCAATTTAAACATTTGTAAAACTTCTCTGTCATTAAGATGATTACACTATAGTTGAATATACTGCTTTATTTCTGGCCTTAAATACCTGAAAGAAACGATGATGTTTTACAAAAAAATGCTTGGAGCTATTTGGAGGGAAGGGGCCTCTTAAAATACAAGGCAAACAGTAGTAATATTTGTAATTTCCCCTTTGTATTTCTCAATCCTGTTTTCCCTTCTTTTTGAAGTATGCCCCTTCTGCTTGATTTCCACACTTACAGATACTGTACTTCTTGATGGCCCTATACGAGAAATAATTCAAGTGATGATCATCAGTAACGAGAAATAATTCAAGTGATGATCATCAGTAACCTTCAATAACACACAGAAATTGGACTCACTGGAAATCAAGAGGTTCCTGTGGTTTCTTCAGACAGCTTATAATGCATGGTGGAAATAGCCAATATTAAGGATTAGGCCTCTGTGTTCTACACCTGAAAACATCATATATGGCTGAGGGGCTGCCATATGGGCATGTCTTTGGAATTTGTAGCCCATGGTTAGATTCCAGGTTGCCTGGGTTTTAATTCCTGCTCCAACCACTTGCTTGCTATTTCACCTTGTGTCTTGGTTTTCTCATTTAAGAAATGGACTAATATTTTTACCTATCCCTAGAGTCGTTGCAAGAATTATTTGAGTTAACTTATTTAAATCTCTTGGAGCAAGACCTGGCACATAGTATGTATCCCATAAATGTTAACATTCATTGTTGTTACTATTGCAAAATCGTGGTACCCACTTTCTCAAGAGTGTCCTTTTAAAGCAGGTTGTTGCCCCATACTGACATAGCCTCCATTATCATTCATTCTAGCTGAATCTCTCTCCTTTCTTTTGCATTCCTGCTGCAACACCATGCCATGCTGCAACTAGTTTCTTTTCATTCCTTCCTGGGAAATTTGATTTTGGAGCCACTATCCACCAAATTCTTTTTTGTTGTTTTAAGTTTTAATTTTTGTGGATACATAGTAGGTGTGTATATTTATGAGGTACATGAGATGTTTTGATACAGGCATGCAATGTGTAATAATTACATCATGGAAGATCAGATATCCATCTCCTCAAGCATTTATCCTTTGTGTTAAGAACAATCCAGTAACACTCTTAGTTATTTTAAAGTGAACAATTAAATTATTACTGACCCTATTGTGCTATCAAATACTAGACCATATTTGTTCATTCTAACTATTTTTTGTACCTATTAACTATCTCCCCTACCCCACCCCACTGCCTACTACCCTTCCAGCCGCTGGTAACCATCCTTCTACTATCTCCATGGTTTTAATTATTTTCATTTTTAGATCCCACAAATAAGTAAGAACATGCAATGCTTGTCTTTTCATGCCGTGCTTTTTTGCTTAACCTAATGACCTCCAGTTCCATCTATGTTGTTGCAAATGACTGAATCTTATTCTTTTCTATGGCTGAATAGTACTCCATTGTGTACATGTGCCACATTTTCTTTATCCATTCATCTGTTGATGGACATTTAGGTTGCTTCCAAATTTCGGCTGTTGTGAACAGACACACAATATGGGAGTGCAGATGTTTCTTCAGCATGTTGATTTTCTTTCTTTGTGGTATATACCCAGCAGTGGATTGCTGCATTGTATGGTAGCTCAATTTTTAGTTTTTCAAGGAACCTCCAAACTTCTCCATAGTGGTTATACTAATTTACATAGTACTAATTTATACCAACATTGAAGGTGTGTTCCCTTTTCTCCATATCCTCGCCAGCATTTGTTACTGCTTATCTTTTGTCTATCCACACATTTAAGAGGAGGTGTGGGTAATGTCAGAGCATGCATTTTATTCACTTCATTGAATGGGAAGACTGCTCTTACTTGAGCAAGGACCACATCTACCTCTATAGCTGATTCTCATACTGGAAATGTTGGAAGTATGTAGAAAGGACAAAAGAGACTCTCACCACTGAGGCTGCCTTCCTAAGTCATCTCAACTATTATTTTATTGGTAGAATTTTAGCTTTTGATGGTCTTTGAAGTTTCAAAAGAATAGGAGGGCTCTTGGATTGCCCATGACCCTTACAAGTTGTGTGATTTTAATCAAGTTACTTAACCCTCTAAGGCTGTTTTTAAATCTATAAAATAAAGACAAAAAGGGTATCTACCATATAAAATTACTAAAATTTTTAAAGTCAGTGAATTTAATGTGCCCAGTTTATTATATGATCTTAATAACTTATTATATGATCCTAATTAGTTGTTACTCTTAACCGAGAAATATTCTTTATGGTAGATATTTGGCAAGGTTCTGACACGTTCTTCAGGCTAGAGCTCTACTTATGACTGTAGCGCCTGGTGAAGTGGCATTAGAGTCACATGTGGGAAACGTACCAAGGCTAGCCCCAGACTGAAGTGGGAGCAGTGCCCATTCCCTGAGCCACACCATCAGCAGCTGCCTCCTTCTAGCCTATCACCTCACAGGGCTAAGAACTGTTCTGACTTCTGCTTTCTTTATACCTGATGATGAAAGTTAATTTCTTAATCTGTCCAACTTTGTTGCCTGCATAAGCATTGCTTTTGGTGAGCCAATGCTCAACCTTTGATTTCTTCAGAAAAGGACGTATTTTATATAAATTAACTCGAGAAAGAAAAATATGAAGAGCAATTATAAATGAAGTTGTAAAAGGCAATCATGTTATCTGGTTGCCAGTAATCTTACTTGTTCCATAACCAAGAGCAGAAGAGCAGATGCTCTCCGATCCCTGCTATTGACTAATATCTAATTAAATGGTAGAGCCATCATGATAAAAACATGCTCAGTGTTCTGCTGTCCATTGTACCTGCTGATGACTAAATAGCAGTGAATAATTTGAGGCCTTTTTTTCTGTATACAATTTTCGCAAGAGTGAGTGCAGAACCAGAAATTCAGCCATTAATTCACTATAATCAAATTATTCCTGTGTAAATTTTGTTTTCTATACTGGAAAGTGTTTAATGCCATTATTGAACATCTTATGAAACCCTGTATCACTATTATTTGATTTATTTGATGGTAGTGTCCATTAGAGAGTTCGTGAGATATTGATAACATGTGAAATTATCTGGTATTAAGCTGTCAATACATAATAATGACCTTTCAATTATATAATAAACTTTCTAATTGTTCATTTTAATTTTCTAAAGCATAGGTCACAAGAACGTTTTCCCTGAATGAATAAGCACTAGAGAAATTATTTGAGTCCATGGTGTTATAATAAACAGCAATGGCCCTTTAATTTTCTTTTACTAGTTTAGAGAATCTAAGACATTTTGGGAAATAACTTTGATGTTTGTTATGGATATTTGAAGAAAAAAATCTTGCAAAGGACTGTCACATATTTCATTAGCTATGTTTTGGAAAGAAACTAAACTTGGTGAATTATGGATACATAAACTCTTCAGAAATATTGTTCTTATCAATTAGATATTTGTAGATGTATTCTTAATTTTGTAATACCTGTGCATGAAATGAAATTATGGAGAATACCTCAGTAAGCCATATTCACTATTAGGAAAAATATTTATTATGTGACTATACACATATTTATTTCCAATTTTACCTTTCCTGTTTAAGAGAGGGAGAGAGAGAGAGTACACGTGTATGTGTGTGTGTGTGTGTGAGAGAGAGAGAGAGAGTGTGTTATGGTTTGGATCTGTGTCTCACCAAATCTGATGTGGAATTGTAGTCCCCAGTGTTGGAGGTAGGTCCTGGTGGGAGGTGATTTGATCATAGGGGTGGAGTTCTTATGAGTGGTTTAGCACCATCCCTTCAGTTCTGTTCTTGTGATAGTGAGTGAGTGAGTTATCATGAAATCTGGTTGTTTTAAAAGTATGTAGCACCTCCACCACTTCTTGCTCCTCATCTGGCCATTTAAGACATAGTTGCTTCCCCTTCAGGCCTTCTGCCATGGTTGTGAGTTTCCTGAGGTCTCCCCAGAAGCAGAAGCCACTGTGCTTCCTGTACAGCCTGTACAACCATGAGCCAATTAAACCTCTTTTCTTCGTAAATTACCCCATCTCAAGTATTTCTTTAGAATAGTGTGAGAACAGACTAATACCGTGTGTGTGTGTATGTGTACGTGTGTGTATTTGAGTTATCTTCATCATCTTGGATTCTTCTCCTCAACCACAATTCAATTGAGGTAAATTTATGTATCTCTGTTTCCTATTGATATTTGACTCTATGCTTCACATTTTTGCGATCCTCATTAGTGTTTGCAGTGGTATGGCTAGAAGGTGTCATATGCAAAATTTGGTTTTTATCCTAATCATTAAATTCGAAATATAAACAACAGACCTAAAGCTGATTTGCTGGTGAGGCAATCATTGCTACAGGGAATAGATATTATAAAATTGACTTGATGAATCATTCATTCTTCTAACCTCCACCCCTCTTCATACCCATTGATCTTCAATTAAGAGTATGTCTTGAAAAATTTCTGTACCACATTGTCTAAAGTGAAAGGAATATTGAGAATCTACATTGTGCCTGAATAGCATAATGGATTAGTAGTTTTTACTATGAAGTGGTTGAAGAAAAATCTAGGATTCTGTACTTTGATATTTATCCATTCATTCAACAAACAATTATTGAGTACCTGTGTGTCCAATCTTCATGTAGGTAAAATCATATTTATAAAGTATGGCTACTTAACAATTTGCTTGAAAATCATTTCAGTGTGTCCATTGTAGATTTAATTTAAATAAAACACATGCATTCAAGTATATTCTAATATAGAAAAAATATAGAAGTTCTAATACAGAAAATGGAAACATAGAACATAGAAAAGTGCCGACTTCATGTGTACAGTAACAAGTAATGTACGCTTACATTTTCTTGATAAATTTTTTAATATGTACTTAAAGGATATTGTTACAATTGATATAAAATTATCACATTTATAGATTCTAAAAACTGGAAATAATTTATCTTTAACTTTTTTTTCCCTGATATGTTTTTATTTATTTATCTTGTAGTGTTTGTAGTTTGTTGCTTTTGTTGGAATTCCTTTTATATGGGTATCTATATCTTGACAACTACTATTATATTCCCGAGTTCACGGATATAGATTCTATGCAGACTCTTGCAGATACTTCAAAATGAAAATAGTGAAAATAGAGATGATGTGTGAAATGCTGCAGCAGTATTGATTGCCCTGCCACATGAACAGAAACAAACCAAATTACTCCTGTTATCCAGGTCTTTTAATAATTATGGGCAAAGGCCAAGGTTCAGCTGGAAGGTGAATTGCATTCAGAATGTTATATGACATGGATTTTCCAGAAAGGATGAAGATTTAAGACCTGGGGACATGGTGAACTTTGCTCTGCTGCACGGCACACATTTGTTTGACCAAGTTTAAAAATCTTTTGTATAAGGCAAACATGCCTCCTTGTTAATGCTATCTTTTGAATTGTAAACAAGGTGGTTGAAAAATCATTGCTTAAGAAAGAAAGTCACATAGGTGTTGATTAATACACATCATTGACAGAAGTTTGTGAAGCTACACTAGTTGACTGATTTTGAGATATACCATACCAAACACTGGTAAAATAATATTTCATCCACTTAGATCAGTAGCAATTGAAACTCTGGCTTCTATGCTTTTAAATATTTCTGGTTTCCTGCTTTGAAGTTTTCTCAGAATTATTTTCTTAATGTTCTCAAGGACTTGAATTTTTTTTTTTTTTTTTCTTTTTTGAAACAGAGTCTCGCTCTGTCACCCAGACTGGAGTGCAGTGGCGTGATCTCGGCTCACTGCAAGCTCTGCCTCCCAGGTTCATACCATTCTCCTGCCTCAGCCTCCCAAGTAGCTAGGACTACAGGCCCCCGCCACCACACCCGGCTAATTCTTTTTTTTTTTTTTTTAGTAGAGACGAGGTTTCACCATGTTAGCCAGGATGGTCTCAATCTCCTGACCTCGTGATCCACCTGCCTCGGCCTCCCAAAGTGCTGGGATTATAGGCGTGAGCCACTGTGCCTGGCCAAGGACTTGAATTTTTGATATGTAAATGTTCCAGTTGTTTGCAAGCAATTAAAAAAGTTGAACTTGTGTATGAGTATATAACATCTGAGATAATATCCAAGCCATTGCTTATGGTCATCAAAATGTTGAACTTAAATTTATATTTCTGTTTTCTTATAAATCAACATTTCCCCAATTGACTGAAATTGACATTTCAGTCAATTACTTTGGCACTGTGTAGATATAACCTTGTTGACTCTGTTCCTATTGGTGACATTTAAGAGAGAAAACTTGTTAGGCCGTAATTTATGCTTTAAAGTTTTAAAGAAGCTGTAGTTATTTATAATCCTCCCCACACAGTTCATCACTCAATTGCATTTTCCTTTTAATTCTGTCATTTTATGTTTGAATGTCTTGACTAATACATGAACATAAACTTCTTCAAGGATGGGAGTATTAACAAATAGCCAGAATTATCTTCTTTTCTGAGGCCAAAGCTCCATAATACAAACCAGGCCGTTGTGAGAAAAAAAAATAAGAAAGAAAATGAAACAATATTAAGTCCAACAGTGGTAGGGGGCCACATGGCTTGATGTGAAGTGATCTTGTGGGCAGGGAATCTTCTAGTCTTCTGGTACTGGACGGTCATGGCAGTGACTGATGGGAAACATGGCCAGGAGCAGATAGTGATGGAAGATGCAAAGTTGACAGAGAAGAAGAAGGCAGAGGGGTCAGTGATAGTGGAATTAATGGAGGAAGAAGGAGACAAGGCAAGGAGCAATTGCAGTTATTTTAGGTCTTTAGATCAGAAATGTTGGCAGGAGGTGGTGGTGCGTGCCTGTAGTCCCAGCTATCTGGAAGCTGAGGTGGGAGGATCACTTGAGCATAGGAGTTCGAGGCAAGCTTGGACAACATAGTGAGAGGCTGTCCCCCAGCCCCCCAAGAAAAAAACATAGATAAGAAATGCGTTATAAGTCTGGTATGTGATTATTCCCTGTAGGTAGAAGATTTTCACGTCCCACTACAGGATTATGTACATAGTGAATAACTATTGATTTATATTTTTCTGGACCAGCACTTTTCAATAGAAACATATTACAAGCCACGTGGGCAATTTTAAATATTTCAGTAGCTACATCTGAAACATAGAAACAGGAAACTAATTTGTCATATAATTAATTTCATACATTACTTCCAAAATGTTATTTCAACTTATAATCAAATGAAAATTATTAATGAGATACTCTACTCTATGTTTAGAACTAAGATTTAGAAATCTGGTTAATTAACACTTAATGCATATCTCAATTTAGAGGAGTGACATTACAAAGCGCCCACTCTCTGCATGTAGCTAGTGATGACTGTATTAGACAGTAAAGGTTTGGATTTTTTAAATGTATTCTTGTCTATCTCTTAACAATGGAAGTACATAAAGTTTCTGAGCATTTCTCACATTTGTCTGTTGCCATTTATCATTTTAGAAAAGACTCTTAATGTCTAGTGTAAAAGGGCATTTAGAAATTTTAACAAAATAATCCAAGTGTTATTAAGGCTACACTGCGGTCCTTGGGCTCTTACCCCAGCCATGAACAATTAGCTCTGGGAACTATCTAAAATCGCAGGTGAAATTCTGTGCTTGTGTGATGTATGGTGTGTACTTGCATAAGTTCTCATTTGATTTTCTGGGGAGAGAGTTAAATCTTTTATCCAATTCTTAAAGAGGTCATGCCCCACCCCCCAAAAAGTTAAGCTCTTTTTAGTGCTTTTATTTATGTAAAGGGTCCAAATATTAAAACAACATTGGTGAAATGAAAATCAGGACTGTCATTAAAAATTAACTGGAAAGCCTGCTGTGATGACTTAAATATATGTTATAGCAAATACATAATTAGGAATCTGTGTTTCTGATTCACAAAATGAACTAAATGATGAGATTCTACAATATTGTATTAATTACAAAAATGTGACAGGTAACTGTTTAATCCCTTACAATTTTAAATGAGATATTTACATAACTTGCAAATGACACACATACTATTATAACTTCTCTGAATGCTCCACGGTTTTGTTCTTTGATAACGTATTTCTGGCCAAGGCTACCTAATCAAAAAGTATAATGAAAATAACTTCAGTTAATCTAGGATGTTTCGTGTCTGGTTTAGCTTGTGCTGTATGATTTTTGTTTTAACTTTTTTGGGGAAGAGGGAAAAAAAGCAATTTTCTAGTTCTATGATTTATGCTCTAAAATCCATTGTTTGGTTTTCAAGGAAATATTTTATTTGTTTAAAGAGATCAGAACTACACAATAGTCCCACCTTGAAGTATTCTGGGGTGACAAGAACCTGTATTCCATTATTTGTGTGTAAGAAGTCTTAGGTGATAAAACCTTATTTTCCTTTTATTTTCTAAATAAGTCTCTGAATTTGAATTGCAGAGACGAGGAACACATTTTTTTAAACAACCTGTGATTGCTAATTGATTATCTTTAGATGATGCAAACTCCCTAGAGACTTGGCTGGAGACAACCGTAATAACTCCCAGCATTAACATAAATTAATCATGAGGGAAAATATGAGATGTGTGAAGAGCTGAAAATAAGATTACAGGTGACATTTCCTCTAGAAAATACAACATGAGAACAAAGGTTTTAGAGAGAATACAAGTAGATAATCTCACAGGCAAAGAAAGATGAATAGTAAAGTGGAGAGGATTTGTAATGTGCCTGAGAAGAGTGAGTGGAAGGAGAAGAGAGGGCCAGGTTGTATGAACAGGACGCAAAGCTGATAGGGGAAAGTGAAAACCCAATTATTGGATCAAAGGGTGAGAAGTCAAGTCTAATACAAAGCCATTTGGAAAGGATTAGAATGCAGCAAAGATAACTGTAATACAGAAGAGAGAAAATTAACAGAATAAAAAAAGAGAACATTCAGGACCCTCGGAGCTAAGAAGCACAGCCTGGCCAGGCTGGCTGTGGTAAAGCAGGGCTTTGTCACAAGGGAGGGGGCTCTTCAAGTGGCCTGTGTCTTCCAGCTCTCTATGAAAGACAGAGGCTGAAGTCACAGCTGTGATGACAAGTGGTTTTACAGTAATGTTTGCTATTTTTTTGCCCCTGTAATTCTACTCGAGGGGTTAACTTTGAAAATCATGTTGAAAACAGGGACACAAACATCCTTACGTGCACAAGTGCTGAGATTCTCTGGGGTTGAATGGGTTTGAAAGGCACACCCCTCAGCCATGCTGTCATGCCTGAATCTGATGGACGTTGACTGAGTCCAAGAGCCAATGTGGCAGGGCCTGTCCTGGAACGCATGCAAATTGATTCCTGGAACATGGGTTATGGATAGAAATTTAGCTATAAGGTGGTTAGAATTATTTAGAGATATGGGCTTGCTTGATAATTCAGATATTGTTAACACCCTCACAGTTTCCCTTCTGCTGACTATTCCTGTGTGGTTGTGTAAATAATGGCCTGGAAAGAAGAATGAGTAGCTACCTGTGAAATAAAACATCAGTTAGATAGATGTGTACTGATTTATTCGGAGGGGTTTAGTAGGCCAGGAACTAATATTTTTTATAGCAAATATTGATGTATTAGAATTACAGCCAGAGAAGTCTGAATTCAGGTAGTTCCTGCAGGAGCAGTCAGAACTGGTGCTCTTGCTTCAAGGCAGAGAGAAGGGAGGTCTGCTAGTAATAGCTCTAATAGCATTGTGGTAACATTGTCTTTACTCCTCAAATGCTGGGTTTGCTTCATGTTGATATGAGAATCCAACAGGAACCTGAATAGATTCTTTTGCAGTGCCATCCTAGAGGTTCTCAGCAAAACCTTGGTTAACTCTTCCACGATGAGCACAAGATTTGTCTGAAGCTCATGGCACCTTTAAGACTCCAACAACAAGGTCCTGAGAGACAGGATATGTGGATAATCTGTTACAACTCTCTTAAGCATTAATTGACCCAGCTGCTGTATATCCAGAAGTTTCCAGAGGGTAGTTATATGCACTGAATTTGATAACAGGATGTCAGTAAATTTTGGATAACATCTTTGGTCGTTTGTTTTCATATTTCTTCTAACTACACATTTTTTGAGATATAGATTCTTAGCATTTTCTGGAAGGTAAAGGCTTGTTAAATTGCCTAATATATGAATATGTCAATAATCCTCTGCACTATTTATATATTTGGTTAAATATACCCAGGGATGTGTAGTGAAATAGTGTTTTATTTTTAGCTACTATGTAGTATTTCAAGAAAGAAAACATGCAGATGAAGTCTGTACATTTTAATAACACTATAACAAAGTAGGCTTCTGTTAATAACAAAACTAAACAAGTTCAGATTTTCTGGTACACAGAAATAGACTGACCTCTGACAGAGCAACAGAAAAGCTATTTTGTTTTTCCTGTGGTCATGAAGACTGATGTGACCAGGTAATGTGGGTAATTTTTAAATAATGGTTTAACCCATAAAATGCAAAGCCTGTCCATACAATTTTTAATGTCGAAGATACTGAGTTACTCAAGGGAATAGGAATTTATTTCCTTCCTTTTTACTTGGTAAATAGAACCTGAGTAGAATATAAAGTAGTCTTAATAAATAAATAAGATCAGTGAAAGTTAGTAATCAGGGCATCCTGCTCTAGATTATAAAGTTTACCAATTGAAAATTTTCTTTCCAGTAACCTTGTCAAAATAGTATTTATTAGTCTTCCTCATGCCCACGGTTATGTGCCATGGGAAAATATTTTCTGCTCAATACTGCAATAGATTTACATGTTTTTCTGCTCAGCATGAGGTAGATTTTAAGGGAATATTGCTTTTGCAGTTTTAAAATATCATATGTCTATAAACAATATAATCTTTCAACTTGAGCCAAAATATTTGCATTTGAGAAATAGCCCATTTGTTTTATTTATTGTCTCCTCTTTCTTCCTGACTGTGTCTGGTTACAAGCTTGAGGGAAAAAAAAAAGTAATGGTGCTAAAGTCTTGGATGCAGTGTATTCAAGCTGGTTGGATTTGTGGCTATTTGCAGTTCTTTAGACATGTTTTTCTTTTGCATGTCCAACTGTAGAGAAAGGAATGAAAAGAATTTTTTTTCTGTGGCGGGGGAAGAACAGGGTCTTACTTCTCCCTCTGTCATCCAGACTGGAGTGCAGTGGCATGATCCTGGCTAACTGTAGCCTCGACCTCCTGGGTTCAAGCAATCCTCCCACTTCTCAAGCCTACCAAGTCACTGGGACTACAGGCGCACACCACATTGCCTGGCTAATTTTTGTGGTTTTCTTTTCTTTTTCTTTTTTTGTTTTGTAGAGACGAGGTTTTGCCATGTTGCCCAGGCTGGTCTCAAACTCCTGTGCTCAAGTGATCAGCCTGCCTTAGCCTCCCAAACTGCCAGGATCACAGGCATGAGCCACTGCATCTAGCCAAATTTTAAATTTGGATAGTATAATTTTCCTTCTGAGACAAAAAGTGTGATCACTCACACAATTTTTCTTTCACTGAACAAGGAAAGACATTGAATGTACTCGAAGTCTGAACAATTTTTCATCGGAAAAAAAAGCAATATAAGTTCACATTTCCCTTGGTGTTTCCAGATTTTTCGGGACATTGTATAGTATATTGACAATTGTACTCACTGTTTTAAGCTTAGAAATACTTTACCCAAAATGGTTTCTAATGGAAGTAAAATGCATTAAGCAAGTTATGTTTTAAGTGTAACTAACAAAATATTTAAAAGTAAGTTTTTCCTGTGTTTTCTGGCTTTTCAGACACCCCATTCATAAATACAACTATGTTGCTTGATGCTGCAAAGTTGAAACATAGGAATAAGTTCTACTTAGATAGCATGTAAATGGTAACTATAAATTTGAAAAATTAGCTCCAAAGATGTTCTGGGCTGGCAGACAGAATGTGGCGTAGAAGTGAATTAAGGTTTAGACAAAAATTTTGTAAGATTGGGATAGAATCTAGTGGAATGTTTCTTTTGCATCCAACTGCTCATAGAGTTACATCTGTGTTTCCTACATGCTCTGCTCAGCACTATGCAACTCCTCATAATAGGATGTTTCCAGATTCCCCCAGCTGTGCTTACTAATGAAACTCTAGTTCAGATATTTACATAAAACACCTGACAGCAAGACATCCAGCCAGGCAGCTTTTGTGGAGCCAGAGAGAATTCAGAAAAAGAATATACCCAGAAATTCAAGAAACAAGATAAGTGAATTTAAATTCAAGGGCTAGGGTCATTTTGTGCCAAATCTTCAAGTTCACTAGGAGTCAGTGAAGCAAAGTTACAGACAATGGCAGACTATGCAAATTGCAGTTCTGGCCACAAGGCAAGAGGCCACCCTCAGATGTGTTTCTGGTGGATGCATCTGTTGGTAATACAAGAGATTCTTGGACTTCACTACACTATTGCAAGCAATAGCATCATTTCCGACAGATCATAATCTAGAATTTGGAATCAAAGTTTTCTCCCCCGTGTATTTTCCATCTATTGTCATTTTTAGATAATATAGATATTTACTTGGGTAGAATAAAAAATATTTTCTTGTATTGTTAATTATCCCACTGGGACCCTGCTCAAATAGAGTTTAATATTAAAATCGGCAGCCTGGAAATCATCTGGAACTTTGTAAAGTGATATGAAAAGAGTTAGTTCAATGAGAACATTTGGAAAAGTGAAGTAAAACTTTACATCTTACCAACCTCCTGTATAGGTCAGTGTATTTCTGGTAGCCAGATAGATACTGAATGATGCTGCTGCTATGTTAAATAAAGGACTGTCTCGTATGGAATGAAGTCCAGGGAGCATCTTTTATTAGCTTTTTCTGAAGAAAAATTAGGCCAAATCTTTCATATTGATGTTTAGTTGAAGATGTATAGGATGCTACCCTTTGGGATCATACTTGGTGTAAAGCGGGATTTGTGAACTTGAGGCTGAGAGTTCCAGTTTGTCTCAGGGAGATGTTTAGAAAAAAAGTAAGTTCACATTTTTAAATGGGAGGTTTTAGCTTAAGAACTTGTATTTCTGACTTCCTAGAAGACTTGGAAGATCAACTATGATGAATGTGTATTCTGATGTGGCAATACTTTTTAAGGCTCAGTGTCACTGTCACCTTTAAAGGGAACAGGTTTTCCCTGATTTGCTACACCTCATCATGTTCTGAGGCCATATGCAGTTGTATGCTGGTTGATATTTATGATGACCTGGCTCCCCAGAAAATAAAAACCCTGATATGTAGCATTTGATGATTTTTCACCATGGCTAATTGAAAATTAACATAAAGGAGTATGGAGGACCCTCATACAATCTAGTATGAGCTGGATCTAGCACACCACTGGCAGCTTTCATTGGTTATCACACATACTGCTTTTTATGCTAAGTATTTCACCCTTCTTTGCTCCATCAAAATTGGAAGTATGAAGGACAAATCAAATGACCACATGTTTCAAGAAAAAGGGGAAGTTGCTCTGTTGTAGTCTAATATATAAATAAATGACACAATTCACAATTTAGTAGTTTGTGATACTGGTCTAGGCCCATTCAGATATTTGTGTGCTACCTGTGGCTTAAAGCAGGGGTCCCCAACCCTCAGGGCGTGGACTGGTGCTTGTCCGTGGGCCTGTTAGAAACTGGGCCACACAGCAGGAGATGAATGGCAGGAGAACCAACATTACCACCTGAGCTCCACTCCTGTCAGATTGGTGGCAGCATTAGATTCTTGTAGGAACACGAACCCTACTGTGAACTGTGCATGAGAGGGATGTAGGTTGCATGCTTCTTAAGAAAATCTAATGCCTGATGATCTGAGGTAGAACAGTTTCATCTCAAAACCACCCACCATCCCAGTCCATGGAAAAATTGTTTTCCATGGAACTGGTCTCTGGTGCCAAAAGGGTTGGGGACTGCTGGCTTAAAAGTCTGTGGATACAATAGAATTTGAGGGAAGTCTTAAGGAAGCTGTTTTGTAGTGAAAAGAGTACCAAACTAATTCTCCAGAGTTTTGAGTTTCAGTCCTCTGCTGCTAACTTGCTGTCTGATCTTAAATAGGTCATCAACCCCACTTGGACTCTTTAAATCATAGGCTGTTAGAATTAGAAGGATCATAAGGATCTCTAACCAATATTCTGGATCCAGCATTGTGCCTGCCTGGGTCTTGGTAACTTGACTAATAAGAGGCTTTGCCACCATTGCCATCACTTTGCCTGATAACACATCATTTGCTGGAGTGAGGGTTGGCCACAGTGGCTCAACACCCAGGTCTAAACTCTAGGTCCAAATTGACAAGACCCAAAGAGGACCCTCTTACTGCTCCCACGCTTAGAAAGAATGCTGCTTGCACATGGCACAGGGTCTGACTTCTGTCCCAGCAGATATGCAGAAGATAGGAGAATGCAAACAGTAAATATTAGAGGGTTGCCCTGTCACGGGGCAGACTCTGACCAGTGACTAGGAGGTGACTGAAAGAAGGTTGTAGATTTCCCTCCTGACTGATCCTTCCAAGATGGTTTCACATGGCCTATCTGGAGACCATCCTACGTGTCTGAGCAACTGACTTCCTTGTGAAGCTCCACAATATCCCTGTCTCATACTTTTTTTCCTTTCCTTGTTCTCACCCTTTTATTCCTCATTCTTGCCGCCTTGGAAATTGCACCTGCTATTGATGACTTAGCATGTACGATTTGCCTCAGACTTGGATTTTTTAAGGAATCAAGACTAAGATACCAGTCTCACATCAAAACAGGAATTCTAGTAGAAGGTCAGGTGACTTCCACTTGAGTAAATATTTACTGTATTTAAAACACGGTTATTAAGTCAGGCTCTCAAAAGGTAAACAAAATAAGTGTAATTCCTATTTCACATGCATTTAAAGATGGAGGCAATATTGTAAAACGGGTGGGGACTATTGGAATCAGAGAGACCTCAGATTAAATCCTCTTTTCAAACTTGCTAGGTGTGAGATCATGGGCAAATGTGCAAAATCTCTCCCAGCATCAGTTTTCTTAAATTATAGGCCTATAACTATTTGACTCTGCATCCCTGGTTCTTGACTGAATATTGCCACGACCTCCAGGAATGGAGGGTGTTAATGGAAGTAGAGAAAAAGGGGCTGGGAGTGAGAGGTGAACGTGTGGTCCAGTTTGGTGCCTGTACTCAAAGAGTTCAAGTAAAGAGAATGACAACAGAATCTGTACTGAGGACTGGATGTTAAAAGAAAATTGCAATCAAAACTCGCAACTGCATTGGACTCTTTAGCTTGTGAGCTGGAAAACAAATGAGGTTAGTAAACTGCATCCAGGAATGTAAGCCAAGATTAGATGTGACAACTTTGCCAGCAGGGCTTCTTGGGGCTGTGGATAAAGTAGAAGCAGACAAACACATTTTAGTTTCTCTCCTGCTCTGTTAGACATAGCCTAGGGAAAGCCTCTATGTTGGAAACATCACTTCCAATACTGTTTGGTTTCTTCCAGGCAATTTACTAGTAGCTACTTTTCATTTTGAAATATTAACTATTTTATTTCAAAATATCCAAAACTCTAAGAGGAGAAAAGGTAAGAAAGAAAAAATACTTCAATATAAATTTATTTTTATTGCCACTTGATGTTAGTTAAAAAAAAAAACATTTTGTTTGTGAAAAATGAACTCCATTATTTTATAAGGTTATTGTGGTTTATGAATTGGAGCCTTGTGATATAACGAAATACATTTGTGGTTAAAGATATCTATCAGAAGAATCAATACATGTATGTGTGTTAATCTATAATATATAACACATTTTTTGAACCACTCTCATTATGTAATATTAGCATTTGCAAAGAAGGAAATTGAGGTTCTAATGATACTTATTGGTTGTGATATTAGAATGTGTTATTATTAGACAGAGTTCTGAGGTACTAGTATTCTGGCAGAAAGGAATTTATTATAGGATATTAGGTGGCCCATAGAACATTTGAGCAGCTGGAGACAGAACTCAAGGGTGAACTTTCTAGAACAGTGACCAAGGTTAGGTTGCTTCACTGGCCTATTGAGGAAGGTGCTATACCAAGCAATGCCAGAAACGTGACCTCATTGCACTGATGCCTCTTGGATATCAGGAGCTTGACCTTGTAATCACTGGAGCCTCAGGAAACTGGGTAACTGCCATTCCCAAAGGCAGCAAAATGGAAGCTGCCCACAGGGCCTGTTTCCACACATTGCTCACTTTAGAACTGATGGCTCAGTGGGTGAATCTGATGAGTGAAGCACAGGTCACATGCATCTGGCTGCAGTTTGAGTTTGACTTCATCACTGGGGCCACGGAACTGATTACATGGGAGTTCCTCCAAATGTGGAAAAGTTATTCAGAGGAAGGTGGATGATCATGAACATGCCAAGTATTTAATGCAGTCGGGGAACTATAATTCTAACCTATGTGTCTAATCCAAAGCTTTTACCATTAACCGGGATGCTGTGCATACTCAATACTGACTCTGCTTTAAGCCAGTGCTTCTGAAAGTGTAGTTCCTGGACCAGCGGCATCAGCACCACTTGAAAAGTTACAGAAATGCAAATTCTTGGCCACTATCCCAGATCTACTGAATTAGAAAGTGTGAGGGTGAAATCCAACAAGCTTTAACAAGTCTTCTAAGTGATCTTGAAGCCTTTGGAAATTTAGAAGTTTGAGTCCCGCTGCCCTTTGCAATACTCTATTTTACCATAGCTTCCTCTTGAGGGACTTCTGACTGTTTTGGAAGCGCAGGAAAAAAAAAGATAATAATAAATAAACAAACAAACAGTAGAAAGCCAACATAGTTAGAAGCCATGAACAACCATTAGTGTACTTTTGCATGGTTCCTTTGTGATACTTATGTGAATATGATTTTGTCATTTATAAAACTTTATAAAAGCCTAGTAACTTACCTTAGTTGAAATATACCAAATGGATGAGAGATGTGTTTACCTGAACTTTTAAATGAAGATAATGGAGTGCCAGAGACTTTTAAAATTTTCCATGTTGCAGTCTATAATTTCCCTCTTTAATTAAAGCTTAGATGACACATCTTTTAGTTTTCATAAAACATTGGGAGGAGTCCTGTGCTGGCTACTCTCTGGTCTTACAAAACAAAGCGGGGGGGCGGGGGTGGGGGCGGATGAATAAGGGTTGGAGTTAAGCATGTCTCTTACATTGGCCAGCCTGTGTGCTCTGGTCTTTCTGAATTTGAAAGTGCTGGTTTATTATATTCAATGAACGGGAGAGGAGATATTAAAGTAGATCGAAAATTCTTCAGTGATTTATCCATTTATCTGTCAAATACTGATCAAGCAACCAGTATTTGGAAAGCATAGTGCTAGTGGTAACCTTTGGGCTAGTATTGCAAAACTGAATTATCCCCATATATATCACACATGATTTACCTATGTCAAAAGAGTAAGAATCAAGTAAAATACTTAACTTTAAAAACAAATGCTAAGAGCTTAGCCCAGCCTTACTTGGTAAAAGAAGAAATGGAAGGTATTATTTGAGGGGCACTAATAGTTATTGAGGGTCTACTTTGGGCTGAGATCTTTACTTAGTTAATTTTTGTAGACACTGTTGAATGTGCAGACCGTGGGAGGTAAGTGTGCTGTATGAGGAGCACTGGTGGAACAAAGATGATGACCAAGCCACTGCCCTGGTCCTCGAAGAATTTACAACTGTAGCGGGGAGTGGACAAGGAAAATTATAACATGATCTAAATCCCATGAGAATATTAGTCCATGCTTTCTTAGTCTATTCAGGCTGCTATAACAAAATACCATAAACTTGGTAGGTTTTGAACAACAAATTTTACAGCTGTGGAGGCTGGAAAGTCCAAGATCAAGGCACTGGCAGAGTTGGTGTCTGGTGAGGGCCCATTTCATGGTTCATAGACGGTGCTTTCTCCCTGTGTCCTCACATGGTAAAAGGGACAGAGAAGTTCTGGGGGGTCTCTTTTATAAGGGCACTAATTCCATTAATGAGGGCTCTGCTCTCTTGATCTAATCACCTCCCAAAGTCCCCACCCCTCCTAATACCATCACCTTAGTGATTAGGTTTTCAACATCAGAATTTTGTTAGGGTACACATGTTCAGACCATAGCACATACCTATAGATATATGAAGTGAAGGTCACATGCATAACACACCTGGCTCTCAATCAGGCTTAGTCAGGCACAATCTATTTCAACAGAATAGATGTGTATGGGACTGAATAACTTGTGCAAAATTGGTGTCTCAAGGGATATTCTGCTATTTGGATTCTGGACAATGAGAAACTGGTGGGAACAAGTGCAGGTTCATTATTTGACATCTACAGAAGGTCCAAGGATGTGATCTGGGTCAGCCAGGTGGGTGCCCAGTAGATGTGGAACAATGACAAATTTGGGACACATTCCCAATGCAGTGGGAGTCAGGGTTACAATGGATTATCTACCTGTCAGGTGATTTTGGATTCAAAACTGATAGACACCCCTCTGACACAGAGATAAAGTGACTTGCCAGGGATTACACAACCAGTAAGGGACAGAACCACTGTGATATAATTAACCATGCTATTAAACCGTCCATTTAGTCACCAGAGAAATCCTGGACCCATTTTACAGAAAATGACTTTCAGAGATATTAAGTAACTTGCTCAGGGCGGTTCAGTTCTGAAGTGTTAGAGTCAGCTGGGCTTAATTCTATATTGATTTTGCTCCAACACCATACCTTACTTTGGCTAATTATTGTCAGGGAAAATGCTTGTCGTTTCAATTACGCCAAATGCAGGTTATTATTTCTGGCATAAATTGTCCAAATTTCACATGTACAGGATTAAATAATTCTTTTCAACAGTGCAGCTGGGAAAACAACTTGAGTGTAGCTTTTAGGGTTAATTTATTCTGGCAGGCTCTTCAAGAGGTGGTTTTGCATGCTAGAGGAGTGATAATAAAGGATATTAACATTTTACAGCCAACAAAATGTTTTCTTGTGTTCTCTGATAGACAGCTATGCTGTCTTGGGGTTAAGTACTAGTCCTATCACTGGAGTGATTCAAACTTTTATTTCCTTAGAAAAATTTTGGCCTTTTCTCCCAAGGTATCTCTGCTACCTTTTAAAGGCTGAAATAACCTTCCATCTGGTTATGGAACCTTCCACTGGAGGGTGGATCAAGCCTCACAGTTTTGCTGTGAAACATCTATTTGCCACTTCCTTCTCTCATTTCTGAAGTTTTCTACTCTCCTCTCAATGGACAGTATCATGCTTGTACTTTAGGCACTCACTCTAAATGAAACCCTGAATTGACTGCTGGGTAAGTTCCTATGGAATAAATATGAAGTCCACAGGACGTTAGGCAGGATTGAATATATTATTTGCAGGGCCCAGTGCAAAATGAAGACACTGAGCATTTTGTTAAAAATGTATTAACCATTCAAGATGATGACCACAGCGTGTTAAACCCCAAGCGAGAGGCCTTCTGAGTGCAGGGCCCTGCAAGACTGCACAGGTCACTCAGCCATGAATCTGATGCTGACTGTAGCAAAATTGTCAAAGGTGACGATTTTCGAATAGCTGTGTTTTAGTGCTATTCTGTGGCAAATCTTTCATCGTTTATGGCAAATAGGGAAAAAATGTAATGCTCTCACATATGTTTCATTAAACATACTAAAGAACTAACGCTTTAAGTTAACGTGCTATTTCCACCTTTTTTTTTTTTTTTTTAAGATGGAGTTTTGCTCTTGTTGCCCAGGCTGAAGTGCAATGGTGTGATCTTGGCACTCTGCCACCTCCACCTCCTGGGTTCAAGCAGTTCTCTTGCCTCAGACTCCCAAGTAGCTGGGATAACAGACTCCCAAGTAGCTGGGATAAAATACATGTGCCACCATGCCTGGCTAATTTTGTATTTTTAGTAGAGATGGGTTTTCACCGTGTTGGTCAGGCTGGTCTCAAACTCCTGACCTCAAGTGATACATCCGCCTCGGCCTCCCAAAGTGCTGGGATTACAGACATGAGCCACCACTCCTGGCCTATTTCCACCCTTTTTTTTTTTTTTTTTTTTTTTTTTTTTTTTTTTTTTTTTACTATTCAAGATAGTCTTTCCTTTTGAAGGGATCATGATGATAGGTGTTAAAAATAGCCTTATTTGACAAAAGTGACACTTGGCAACCCCTTGTCCTTGTGTTGTCTTCTCTCTCCTACCTTCAGTTTTACTCATTAGAAATTCTTGATGTGTTGGAACCACAGGTCTAAGATACATGATAAGAATCTGCTTCATTGATTTCTTTCTCAAGTCATATCTTCAGGGAGTGTTTAAGCGTCATGAAATTATTTATTAGGTCCTTTGTGTTTATCAAAGACTGTTATAAGAAATGGTCATACAAAGATACTTTTGCTCTCTCATATTGAAAAGATACTTTTCATCCCATTTTCGGCATTCTTCTTACATAAAAGGACCTACAAGATACATTATTCGTAGGATTTAATGCCAGCAAAATCTGCCTCTCAAATGAGCTTGCTTGCAGACAAAGAGAACTGTAAAATACATCACAAAATGTAGCTGAGTGCTAAATTTGATCTTCAATTGCAGAACTGTTTTACACCATTTTCCTAGGATCTCTCTTCCCTTTCTCTAAATGGCTTCTGATCTTTCTTGGAAAATTTGAATTTTAACTGCTTTTACTATTTTAAATGTTCTTATTGTAAAACTTTTCAAATCTATTCTTTTTTTTTAAGTAGTAGACTGACTACATTTTGTAAATAATCAAAAATACTAGATACTGAGTGACAAGATCTGTATGTGTAGAGAAACATTTTGATGAGCTTGTAGAGTTTTATCACCTGAAAGTGGTAATACTCAAATCAAAGTTATGCACTTTTTCCCCTTGATACCTTGTATATCTGCCTCATTTGTATTTTTCTCATATGATCATGCAAATTGGTAGTAATAGAATCAACATGAGGATGACTTAATTTCTTGATGTACGTGCCAATTCTAGGTTCTGTGACTTCGACAATGATGCTGTCATTTTTTTCCCCCTCAGATTTGTAGTCAGTGAGAAGTATGGAGTATTATTTCTTTTCTCTGGAATATAAGCTGCTTCTCAAAGTTGTAATTTCAAACATGAAAAGTTATCCTGAGTGCAGCCTGGAGAGGTGTGGGCAAAAATTGACATGTCTTTGGAATACTACAGAAGAGAGCCACCAGTTAGCTTGTATTACCTCACCTACCTGCATCTTAAACACAGCTTTACAAATGCTTTCTTTAATTTACTGAATGATTTATAGTTAAATAGATCAAAATTCTGGAATCAGTGCTCTATATTTTGAAGAGAAGCTGATGCATGTTTTTTATTTTCATGATGGATTGCCATGTGATATCCATCAGGAAATGCTGTGGAATGGCAATTACACATACCAAAAAGGGGTGAACAAATTTTACTGAGTAGCCTACTACGTGTCAATAACTGCCTACACATCATTTTATTTTATTTCAATAATAGCTTTGTGGAACAATATTTATTTTGCCCATTTTAAAGAATATATCAGGAAAATGAGGCTTAGAGAAGTAAATTCCTCAGTAGGACACTAGTAATGTACAGAATCAGGATATGACTATAGATCTGTCTGATTCTAAAGGTTGTGCCTCTTTGCTTCACCATCTTGAATTGAATACCAGAGGTCTTTGGGGAGCTTACCAGAAAGGCACTTTGAAGATCATAATGTTGACTATTGTATTATCAATCTGTTATCACTAAGCTATACCTTGCTGTACAAAAATTTCCCTACCAGAGTCATCTTTTTAGCATGTTCAAAGTTCATTGGCAACCACAGTTGTCATCTTTGACAAAAACAAAGTTTGGTGCCTCAGATTTGAGAGAAGGCCCTTTTCTGTATCCATTGGCCTATAGCTGTGACGTCTCATTTATTCATTCATTTGACTAAAAAAAAAAAAAAACAAAAAAAAAACAAAAAAAAAAACTTACTATGTGTAGAGTACTGTGTCATCCTAGGGATACTGTACTATAATAAACAAGAAGCACACAGTCTCATTTTTCATGGATTTCACTGTTTACTGTATAGTTAGCTAATCACACAAATAATTTGATCATTAAAATTCTATTACATACTTCACTGGAGAAGTACAGAGTAGTATGAGTGTTTGAAAAAGGAGAACTAACCAGTCTGAGGCTGAGGAGTGGTCAGCTAAATGAAGGGGATGGGATGCACTAAATATTCCAGACAGAGAGTCCGGATAGGTTGTAGAATAATCACGTGGAAGTAAGCAACACATAGGTTGGGTACAGGAGAAGAGAGTAAAGGGACGATGATTAACTGGGGCCATCAGACAATTTCAGTCAATACCATGGTAATTCTGAATCCCATCTTTACCTAAAGCAGTTTCATAACACACAGCACAAAGTTAGCACAGTATATATATGTATGTATGTATATGTGTGTGTGTGTGTATATATATATATATAACCCCACGTGTTTATCTTGAATCTTCAGGTTATCTTTTGCTGTGTAACAAATTATCCCCATTGTTACTGACAAATCATCAACTTGTTATTTCTTGTGGTTCTATGAGTTGACTGGGATCAGCTGTTTGGGTCCAAGAGGCCAAATAGAAGCAAGGATTTTTATAATCTAGTCTTGTAAACCTGAGAATTTCACTTCTGCCATATTCTATTTGTCAAAAAAAATATTGAAGTCAGCCCAGATACAAGAGGAAGAGAATTAGACTTCATCTTTGGCAAACACCTCTGCTATACTGAATAAAGGAATTGGATGTTAGTCAGGATTGAGATACACCCAGGAAGACTAGTTCATCTTCCTTATGTCTCAAGCTTCTGATTTGGTTCATATTTTAAGAGCTGCCAAGATTAGATATGTCTTCCCTCTCTTAATCAGACCTTACTCTTATTCATTTAATTTCTATGAGATAACATTACATAATACATCATTGCCAAGTAGTTTTGGTCATCTTATTTCTCTAAGCCTCAGTTAAAAAAAAATCTACTAAAAATATAGACTGTAAAAGCTGCCTTATCTGCTACATTAGGTTGGTGTAAGATTGCCAATGAATAATTCATTTATGCAACAAACAACAACAACAGTAATGACAGTAACGCTTAAGGTATTTAGCATGTACCTAAAACCATTCCACTATTTTAAAGGACTGTATGTTAAATCTTCATAACAGAACAAGGGCCAGCTTTTTGCCAGACGGCATGCTATATAATATGTTCTGGGGATATAAATACTAATAGAAAAAGATGTACAGTGTTACCCTCAGGCATTTCTAGTATAAAGGAGGGATTAGCCATTAATCAAATAATCACACAAATATGAAATTATACTTTAGACACAAAACACGTAATGGGGAGAACAACATCTTAGTTGAACAAAGATAGACAAGTACCTACTTTGTGCCAGGCATGGGGTGATTTAAATCCGTAGACAATAGCTCCCACTATGGGTGATGTGTAAATATCATTACTTATGTGCATGGTTTGGGAGTTTTGGAGTGACCCGTAATTGTAAGCATTTGTCTAAGTAAAAAGAAGCTGAAATACAGATTTGATGATGATGAAGTTTCTTCAAGTGGTTTTGAAGTTTGCTCCTCATGGTTTTAATTTGAATGGACAGATGTAATGGAAGAAAAATAGTAATTCTTAGAAAATTCTGATCTTTTTCTGACAAAACAGCCTACTTTCTCCTCCTAGAGAATAAAATAAACATAAAATTTTCCTTCTGGTTCCATAAATTAGAGAGGAACGCTCTCATCCCATAAGAGAAACAAGAAAAGACACTTATTTAGTTTTTTGCTAAAAATACTTACGAATATTCCTCAAAAGTCACTTTGGTGCAGTTTAGAAAACCAAAACCTTTATATTTGGAGTAAGATCTGACTTAGAATTTCATTTCTACCCTTTACTAACCAATCATCCTTGATTGAGTTATTCGTATGTCTAAGCCTTAACTTCTACATGTGTAAAGTTAGGGAAGTGATCTTTTCTTGATATATCAACTGTAAGACACTACAGAAAGCATTATAATATTACCTTGCAATTATAATTTAATAGTATTTGGCATGAATTAGGATTGTAGAATCTTATGCTTCCAGCTTAGACAAAAGCCTTTGTTTCTCATATATATCCTCTTTAGATCAATACTTGATTTCAGAATAATATTGGTCCTTGAGATCAGTTTTTATTTGAGCTGGTGGCTATTTTGTATATGTGTCTTTTATGTGGTACTTTGAGTAATTTACTAATTTGACCATTTATGATTTTAATGACTAACCAGGTTATTCTCCATGATAACAATTTTAGAATAATATTAATACATAGAGAACCCACTTATAATGTTGTGTAGGGAGCAAAAATTGTTATAACATGGAGCTATTACTAATATTTACCTGAGACAGTAGTCTCCACTCAAATATTTCTTATGCTTAATGGTGTTATCTTCTCCTAGATATGGTGTTAGTGTCCACAATGGGCATTTGCTTGCTGAAATATAATACAAATACAGTGTAAACCATTGGAAAATGAAATGATCTCATTTTTAGTGAATCAGAAGTGAAACGAAAAATACCTTACAGTATTTTCGTGAAATTTTGTCAGAAAAATAATGCCTCAAATTTATATTTGACCCCTTTTTAAGTCCATTTGAAAATGATGACAAAATAACATTTTTCTTTATTTGTAGTTTTTGTTTTCAAGGAATGCTATTAATCCAATTTTTCTCAATCATTTGTTATGAGATTGCAGTTTCATTTTATGTATTTGTTTTTTAAGCAAAATAGGAAATGCATTAACCTACATAAATTAGAAGTCCAAGAGCAGAATGGGCACTGGGCATGCTGGATGTTGAGGCTTAAGCCAGATTTCAAGGACTCAGTCTTGACCTTTCCATAGCTCAGCTGTGTTTTCTTTTGTGATTGCCACATTTCCAGGCAAAATCTCTTCTTTTATTGGAATAATAATTGCCAGCAATTCCAGGATTACATTGTTTTCTCTCGGCAACCTCAGCAGAAGGAGAGATTCTTTCTACGGTCCCATTTTAATTGGCTGCTTTTTGGTATCAGCTATCCTATAGCACACTGTACCCACTGTGCATTAAATTAGAGGCTGAGATGAGTTTAGCAGAAAATGTGCTGAAGAAATGATAGAGATGAAGAAAATAAATTTTGAAATCTAAGTTTATTTTTAGGAATTAAAAATAGATTTCTATTTTTACTTGTTTAAATATCTGTCCTTAAAAAGGATAGTTTCTTAAAGACAGCTACTAGCTTAATATAAATGATCATTCATTAATTTAGATTGTTATTCAGTAATCTGTGTTTTTTGATCACGACTTGGAATTAAAAGAAGTAATGATAATTTGAAGATCCAGGGAGGAGTGGATAAAATATAACCTTTAGGTTTTTTTCTAATTAATTCTACTTTCTTATATCTTTTTCTGATCTCAAACCTTGTAGTTAAAATTGCACCTTGATTTTTGTTCCCTCATGTTAATGGTTCACAAAAGAATTTTATAAGGTTTAGGATCACCTAGAGTACTTTGTAAAAGTACTGATACTCAGGCTCAATCCTAGTTCAATTAAATCAGCATCTTTGCAGTAGAGGACTCAGGGCTGCCTAGGTTTAAAGCATGCCAAATGACTCTAACATATGGCCAAGGTTGAAAAGCACCGGCTCAGATCCTCACATAGCAGCCACTCAAAGTGGACATGGGATGGCAATTCGCATTCCTTCATCTCCTGAAACCCATTGATTCAAATATGTAGGCAGCGGTATTCTCTCCTCCACTCTTAGCTTTTCTTCCCATTATGCACACATAGGAGATATAAATATCCTTATTTAGAGCACAACTGGCCCCAGGATGCAGTTTTAGCAAGATTCCAGCTTGGCTGCCACTATCAACTGGAATTGTTTTCTACAGAGCCAAGCCGTTTTTCTCTCAGACAACTTTGAACTTAATATCATCATAGACTGGCAAGGGTGAACCCAGCTGTCTGATTTTCTCTATACCCTTAAACTCTGGTGAAGCTTTTAGCTATTTTATATATAGCCCTTGAAATGGACCAATACGAGGTCATGTTGGGAATTTTGCTGATTTTACATCAAGGAGCCTCCCAGACAGGCTGTGAAGTAAAGAGACCCAGCTGCTGAGAATGATAAGGCTGCCAGGAACAGCTTTGGTGCTGAAGTGTGGAACCTTGTCTGCCGTGTTCACTGCTGGATCCCTGGCTCCTGGAATCGTATCAACCACAGAGTAGGCACATGATGAAAACTTGTTGAATGAAGGCATAAAGCATGAAAAACCTAAGTGCTGAATGGCTTGGAAAAGGCTTTTAAATACCAATGTGCTCTCCTTCCTCACACAACTGAATGATTATAAGAGTTTAGAGAGTGCTTACTTATGTGTCAGACATTGCACTAAGATTGCATACACACAGTCACATATACATGCACATGCACACATAAACACAAACATATTCTTTTCTGTTTAAAATATAACAGTTTTATTTAAGCAAGCACTACTATCCTCGTGTTACAATAGCAGAAACTGAGGCTTAGAGAGGTGAAGTAACATTTCCAAAGTAGCACAACCAATTAATAGCAGGATTGGCATTAAAGATTAGGTCTTCCAATTCCAAGCCTTCATGATAAAACCGTTATATGATATTAACACCTCTTTCTATGTCTCCAGCTTCAAGTTCCTTAAACATGCTAGTGATGACTAGCAGTTATCACTTTGAGAAGTTACGTTATTCCTGAATTTTTTACTTTCCTGCCTCTCTCTATTAGAATATAAATTCCACGAGATGAGGGGCATTCGTTTTGTTCACGTTGTTCACATTTGTTCATGTTTTGTTCTCTAAAGTTAGCACTTAGAGAATGGTTAGGAACATGGTAATTGTTAGATGAATGAATAAATGAGCCCACTGTTACGGGTTGATTTATTCATTCAAGGTGCCCACTCTTACGGGCTCATTTATTCATTCACGGTTAGTCCTTGTGTGAATGATTCGCTCACTATCCAATTGCTCAATTCAGATATTGGACATTATCTTTGATTCATGGTTTAACCTCACTCACCACCCGTAATTGATCATGTTGTATTTACCTCTCCAATATCGCTCAGATCCATTTTTTCTTCTATTCCCTGGGCTCCTGCATTAGTTCAGGTATTGTTAACTTCACTTTTTTGCAGTAGCATTCTAATCCATCTCCCTGCTTTCAGTTCTACCCTCCTCTGATTCACAAAACTTCTAGTGCAGTGGTTTTCAATTGGGAGAAATTTTGTCTGCCAGGTGAAATTTACCAGTGTCTGAAGGAGACATTTTTGGTTAGCACAGGTGAGCATTACTACTGGCATCTTGTTGGGGGTAGCTAGGGATACTGTTAAACATCCAAAATGCATAGGGTGACCCCCAACAACAAAGAATTACCTGGTCAAAATGTCCATAGTGCTGATGTTGAAAAACACTGTTCTAGAGAAAGCTTCCTATAATCTCATTCAAATTTACATGTAGTCAAACCCTCCCAAGACTGCCCTCTGCCAATAGTGTAAAATACAAAGGCCATAGTATAACATGTGGAATACATGATAACTTGCCTCCTTCTTACCATTTTAGCTGAATCTCCTCCTCCTTTCAAGTGTTTATGAAATTTCAGGCATTTTGAGCAATTTGCATATACTCAAAAGTCTTGTTATATCCCATTGTTCACTTGTTTAAACTCTTTTTTTTTTTTTTTTTTTTTTTTTTTTGAGACGGAGTCTCGCTCTGTCGCCCAGGCTGGAGTGCAGTGGCCGGATCTCAGCTCACTGCAAGCGCCGCCTCCCGGGTTTACGACATTCTCCTGCCTCAGCCTCCCGAGTAGCTGGGACTACAGGTGCCCGCCACCTCGCCCGGCTAGTTTTTTTTGTATTTTTTAGTAGAGATGGGGTTTCACCATGTTGGCCAGGATGATCTCGACCTCCTGACTTCGTGATCCGCCCGTCTCAGCCTCCCAAAGTGCTGGGATTACAGGCTCGAGCCACCGCTCCTGGCCCACTTGTTTAAATTCTTATGCAATCTTCTGAGATGTCCTCTCAGACAATCCTAGATGGAGTCATTCAATAAATACCTACTGAGCCCGTTTAATTTTTGGGTGCTGTGTTAGGTCCTGAGGATACAGCAGGAAATAAAATAAACATGGTCCTTCCTTTCTTGGAGCTTCTCATCTTCATGTACAGTAGTTAGATCTTCCCCCTTTAGAATATGTGGAGCTGTCACTTTGTCATTATTAGGCCACCAAATACATAATCACAATGCAATTATCACTTCAAAGAAAATGAGGATACTTACGGTCAGTTCATATTCAAATTCACATTTACTTGATTTTCTAAAAAAAAAAATGAAATACCTGTTCTAAACAGTCGGTTTCTTCAAATCAGCTTCCAAACAAGATCCATTCCTAGTATTCAGTTATCTCTTGCCTCTTGGGTTCTTTTTAATCTAAGAGCCACCTCCTTCCTTCCCTCCTTCCCTCCCTCCTTTCTCCTGCAACATTCCTCTATCCCTTCTTCACTTCCCTCCTTCCTCTTTTTTTCTTCCACCCCTTCTTCCTGTCTCCCATTCCATTGACTTGTAGAAACAATAGGTAATTGTCCTGTGGATAATCCCATATTTAAGAGTTTAGAGTTTTCTGATCGCTCCTTTGAGGTATTTAACTAATTCTCCCATTTCCCCATTTAGACTAGAAGTTAGATAGAAAATCTTAATTAGATGTATGCGTATTTTTTTGCAAGACTAATTCCCGAGTGATGTTATATATTTCACATTTCACAACATTGATGGTAAACAATATCTTTCACTTAGAATTGCTGAGATGAAGTTCAGATGGCGAGAGGTGACAGCCTGGTCTCTTAATTGTAAACTTTTCTAACAACTTTGCACATAGTGGTAGTGGTTTTGCCACTCATTGATGACTGATTGAATTAGTCACTTTATTAGATGTTGGAAAATAGTAGCAGTCTAATTCTTTCATTCTGTCTCTATTTACTAGATGAATTCTTCTATATAGGACTCGTCTCATGGTTGCTGTGAAATACAGTTCAAATTGGAACAGAAACATAAATCTCATTTTTTTCTCTTTAATAATCAATTTTCAGTAAAATAAATTGGTGCTTTAACACTCTCCAATGTTCATACCACTCTCCAATGGTATCCAATTAGTTTTTCTTTTTTTCCTTTATCCATCTTTTTTAGCTCCCCTCTCCCCTGTATTATTATAAACCAATGGCCCTTTTATGCCTACTCACTCTTTTAAATGCAAGAAGCTCTAGTATTTAGTATGGACCTTTTTATACAAGCAATAAATGTTTGTAGTTTATTTTCTAATTATTAAAACAGATCTTTGTTTTAGAATTTGGGGAAAATTCTATTACAGAATGCAGTGGAGTAGGTGTATGAGACTATAGGTCTTATTGTACCTGTTTTCCTGCCTCCCTCCAACAGACACTTGTTGAGCACCTATTTGTGTGTCAGGTACCAGGCTAGACAGTATCTTTCTCACAGACTTCCTTTTGCTCGTAGTATCTATGAGTTATCTAGAATCAGATACCATTGGAACATGGAACTTACTAGTTAACTCAGAGATGTCTCAGAAATCTCACCTTTTACAGGATACCTGGGTAGAATCATGGGTCACCAAGAAGTCTCCCTAATGTGTAGACAGGCCCTTGTGTGAACAAGTGTTAAAAGTTCTTGGACATTACTGGGTATATACCCAAAGGATTATAAATTATGCTGCTATAAGGACACATGCACACGTATGTTTATTGCAGCACTATTCACAATAGCAAAGACTTGGAATCAACCCAAATGTACATCAGTGACAGATTGGATTAAGAAAATGTGGCACATATACACCATGGAATACTATGCAGCCATAAAAAAGGATGAGTTTGTGTCCTTTGTAGGGACATGGATGCAGCTGGAAACCATCATTCTTAGCAAACTATCACAAGAACAGAAAACCAAACACCGCATGTTCTCACTCGTAGGTGGGAACTGAACAATGAGATCACTTGGACTCGGGAAGGGGAACATCACACACCGGGGCCTATCATGGGGAGGGGGGAGGGGGGAGGGATTGCATTGGGAGTTATACCTGATGTAAATGACGAGTTGATGGGTGCAGCACACCAACATGGCACAAGTATACATATGTAGCAAACCTGCACGTTGTGCACATGTACCCTACAACTTGAAGTTTAATAATAATAAATAAATTAAAAAAAAAAAAAAAGTTCTTGGACAGAGGCATTTTCTAGACAAGCCAATTAGAAAGGACTTAAGCAAGTTACAACAGGACTGTGAACTTGAAGTATTAACAGTTATTTCAACTTTTTGTTTTGCAATTAATTTCTTAGACTTTCTTGATGAGATTTTTCAACCCCCAATTTTCCCAATTGCTCCACATTTAACAAATAATGTGTATGCCAGTCAGCTTATCTTTTCCAAGGTATGGTGTAGGTTAATGCGTGTCATACACAATGCAAAAGTTAAAACTGAATCTTCAGTATCCTCTTCCTGTGTATGTCTTGCTCCCTTATAATTTAGCCTGGCTGATGCACACTTAGAGATTTCCTGTGCTGTCAGTGGATGCTTATGTAGTTTATTACAACTTAAATTATCATTTACTATTGGAAATTGGATTGCAAGGAAAAATGTAGCCTTTTTAGTTATCACATGGGAATTTTAAAAATTATTATGAAGACAGTAGTTACATGAACTGGCAGTAATGATGGAATTTCTGAATGGTGCTTGTCTTTGTCTAATCACTTATCCCAGCAAAAGTCTCTTTTGTATCTTTTAATTTCTTCTTGATTGTGATTAGTGATTAACTATATATTTGGGTTAACTGCTTTAGAACATTTTTACAATGTATAAAATCATTTTAATACTATAACACTTTCATGTATTGATTACTTGCTATGTTCTGGGTTCTAGGACATTCTACTAAGTTCTTTAATATCTTATTTGATTTTTGAAACATCCTACTGGGCATCAAGAAGAAACTTGGGTTTTATAGAGGTTGAATAATTAGCCCAGTGTATATCATGAGAAGTAAAGTTGGGACTAACTGAACTCTGCCTGACTCCAAAGATTATGCTCTTAACTATAAACTACAGTTAATCTCTTAAAAACACGTGCACACACACACAAATTCTTTTTCCATAAGGAGCTATTAAGTAATCTTTTCCAATCATGATAAATGTTTATTTATATAAGCGAGCATATATTTGTAAATATGCACATATGTGCTTTTAATAACCTAGAAACCCATTAGTGTGAATCAGAGGAGTATACAAGAAGCAAATTTTATATGCCCAAATAATTAAAAATATATTCTATTATTAACTTAGTCTGATCATCAACAGACATTGAAAGAACTTAAATATGTCCCTCATAATCACCGTTTATTAATCTTTCCTTTTCTCTTTAATTCACAGCTCTTCTTTTTTTCAAATTCATTCCCTTAATTCCTTTTTCACAGTCTGCCTTTTAAAAATATAACTTTCTCCCTTTTTCAGTTCCTTAAATTTAGGAAAGAATTCTTCCCATTTAGGAAGGAAGTAAAGGAAAATCAAGTTTGTAGTTTTAGTATGGCTTTCAAACTTCCTTGAACCATCACTTATAGAAAGAAACACATTACACTTCTCAATTCAAAAAAATATACATACAAGTGAAAAGAGATGAAAAAAATATTTCAGTGGACTATAACATTTCCACTATATCCTGTTACACTGAAAAAATTTTGGTTATAACTCATCCAATTGATTTTATTATCCATTAATGGGTTATGGGTAGCAATAAGAAACTCTGAATTACACAACTTTCTATGATGGGTTGGAAAAAGAGGGAAGTCTGTTAATATGGCTAGATTAATAATTTTATTCTCATCTCATATGCCCCATTAATTTCCAGTAATTATTTTAGTGGAGATTATATTATGAATAGTCATATTAAAGTAATAGTAAGGAAAGAAAGGATAGTAATTAGGTCAGAGGAGAATGAATAAAACACTTTGAAAATAATAGATTAAAATGGATTATGGATTTAGTACAATGTAGGCTGTATAGCTTTTAGTATACTTTGTCGTATTAAAAATTTAATTGTTTTGCAGAGTAACTTGACAACATAAGAATTTCACTTGGAAAGGGGAAGAAAACACATGGTCTCTCTCTCTCTCTCTCTTTCTGCATCTCTGTCTCTCATTCTTCTCCTAAATCTCTTAAAAGAAGAGGCAATATTTACTTCTTCTGTTTCCATCTGCCGTTTCCCTTTAATCAGTTTTACTCTGGCTTCTGCCATTGTCTCTCTACTGAAACTGTTTATGTCAGCAGTGAACTCTAATTTTCAAATCAATTGCACTCTTTCTCCTATTGGAGTTTGGCAGTAGCTAATACACAATATACCATTAATAAATATTCGTTATTTAATGTTGACAGAATACTCTGTTAACTATTAACTCTGAATATTCAGAGTTAACTCTGAATACTCAGTTAACTATTAGATATATATAAACACCTTTCACAGTACAGAACTTTCTTAATTTATTTCATTTGTTGTAACTAATGATGTTTTCCTTTCTGTACTACCTACTCACGCATCTGAATGGAGCAGGAATGTCTGGTATTGTTACACAATGGAATAGCTTTTTAAATGCATATCTGACTACTGTCTGATTTTAGTTAGTTCTACATTATTAATTTTAGTGACTAGCTTATAGCCTGTTTGTTTAGACTGTGACCCTCTTTTCTTCAACCACAGTGCCTCTTTTCACTGTACCCTCTGGGTCCCCAAAAGCAAATTTGTACCTGGTCTGGGCAATAGATAATTGGATGAAGAGGCATGGTCTACTTGTCCTCTTTCCTGAGAAAGATCAGTTGGGCTCCAGAACTTAAAAAACGAGGGAGTAGTGCTACTCGCTGGTCATCTAATGAAGGTAAAGAAAGGTCACAAAGTCAGAAAAAGTAACCAGCTATAATGGTTGAAGGCTTTGAAGCAATATAAATCTCTTGCTGGTCAACCTTTAACTTGAGAAATCTTTTCCCAGCCCTGAATTCAGACCCACACAGAAGACTTCTGCAACTTTATATCAAGCTAAGGTGCTTTTCCAAATCGAGTTCAAGCCATGTTTGTGGGTTTCAGAGGGTCTGCTCAGTGGATATCCTCCTTTCTTCTCTCATAATTATATCTTCACTTAAACTCACGTTATTTCTGGGCACATTGTAGAGAGCAGTGGTATAGTATGTCCCTCAATGGAGAGAGGCACCTAGCTCTCAGCTCAGTATTGTCATCATTTGGCTGTGCCCAAAATAATATTAACAGTATTACTAATATTAATTAATAGTCACAGTGTCAGGATCAGTGACCATTTTTTGAGCCCTTCCCATGTGCTTATGAAGCCATGAAGACATTTTGCAAACCTTTCTAAGTCAGGAGCCATGTTTCTCTTATTCACTGCTGTATCCCCTGCCCTTGGCAGAGTCACTGCCACATAGAAGGCAGTTAAGAAGTGTTTATTAAATGAATGTGTTGTTCTGATCTTCAGAACAATCCTAAACAGATCAATTATTATTTCTCTTCTATTGAAATTGATGTTTACAGTTAACTAATTAGTACAAGGTCATTCAATTGGTACTTGTTAGAGTCAAATTTCAGTTGAGTTGTATGTTCAAATTTGAGCTTCACTATAGACTCAAGCCTTTAGGCTTGACAGGCAGAAATGTTCCCACTGTATCATGATGGTGAGTAGGTAGATGGGTAAATTAATAAAAGAGTGAGTGGATGAATTCAATTGCTCTAGCCCTGTCTGCTTGTGTTTATTGCCAGCCATTTCTAGTCTACTTTGGTTATGACATTGTTCCTTGAGATAGAAGAATAGGATTGCACTTGCCACTGGAAAAATTAGGATTCTGATGGTTTGGAATTCTGTTGTCCTCTTCTCAAGATGCAAAGCATCTGTGAAGGTCATGAAAATCCCATGATACTTTTGGATTCTAGGTTCCCAGATGTTTTCACACTGTGGGGGCCAGCCTGCTTGGGTAGCTGCAGGTCACCAAGCTTTCCTCTTTGTGAGGCATGAGAGCTTGTTCAAAGGTGCTTAGGTGTATTTTGTCACCAAGGACAGGGGAACATAACGAATGATCACTCTGTCAGGTGGTCACCTCAGTCTTTGGACCTCGTGGATGAGTTCCGATTCTAAATACGTTGTATTCATTTAATTCTGCTCTGTGCTTCATCTAACCCAGAAATCTGGTAAGCTATTCAAACTTGTGGAGCTCAAAAATCAAAACAATTTCCAAGAAGAGTGGCCCATCTAAATTCAATTCCAGGAAGGTGCTGAAATCAGAGGGAGGTCCGTCATAGGGCAACTCAGAGCAAAAAACTGAGATGGGCAGGTACAAGGGGGAAGGCATTTCAGGCAAAGAAAATAGTAAGTTTATTACCACACTTGGGTGGCTTCAGTTTTTGACGCTTGTACTTTCCCTTTCTACTTTTCTCCTAGAAATTGCTAAAGAAATTGACCAGAAAGTATGGAGAAGGGAAAATGCCATAAATGTTCTAAATTTAATAATTCATATTAGAGTTTGAAAATTTTCTTGAGATATTGGAGAGATGGATTACAATATGGAGACAAACTAAAGGACCCAACAAAACCCTCAGAGTGCTTTTGAGTTATTTAGCAAAAAGCAGACTTTTGTATTTTCCGGAGTGTAGCAGATTTTCAGTCAAAGAGAATTCTGGTGCTAACAAGGTGTATTACTATCTGTTTTTTAGAGAGTTGTCATTGTTTAGCTGGAAATATAGTACTTTAGTTGCCAGGCAAAAGATGTCTATCATAAGCAATAATTCTTTTACATAAATTTGTCTGAGATTTTGAGAAATTCAGCTGATCCTCATTTACATCTATAATGCTTTCCTTTTGACTGTGCTGATTCTAAAACATTGGTTATGACTGTGTTGTATTGTTAATTTATACAGTAGCACACTTGTTTATACACCATTGGCTCAGCTGCTATGTGGAGCAGTATGAAGACAACCATACTGCTACACTTTCTATAAATTATTGTTTGAAGCAGTAAAATACTTTTGAGATTGCTGAGGTAGTAGGACTTTTAAAAGATGATTTAATATACCTTATTTTGTGTTAAATCATTGGTGTTTTGTTTTGTTTTTGAGACAGAGTCTTACTCCGTCCCTCAGGCTGGAGTGCAGTGGCGTGATCTCGGCTCACTGCCTCCCAGGTTCTACCTCCACCTCCCGGGTTCAAGTGATTCTCCTGCCTCAGCCTCCCAAGTAGCTGGGCTTATAGGCATGCACCACCATGCCCAGCTAACTTTTGTATTTTTAGTAGAGATGAGGTTTTACCATGTTGCCCAGGCTGATCTCAAACTCCTGACCTCAAGTGATCCACCCACCTCAGCCTCCCAAAGTGCTGGGATTACAGGCGTGAGCCGCTGCACCCGGCCTCATTGGTGTTTTTATGTCTTTCTTCATATACAATAACACTTAAGTAAAAAGCATTTTCCAGAATTTTGTTTTACATCACTTTATGTCTATTCAGCTTAACTTCACATAAATGAAATAAAGCTATTTTATGGGCACAGTTAATACTTCATTAATAGTGTTTTGGCAGTAGTTAAATGTGGGTTCTGAAGATTGACTTCTGGGATTCTTATCTTACCTTTGCCATTTACTAGCTGTATAATTTTAAACAACTTGTAAACTGTTTTGTGCCTTACATTTTCAACTTTAAATGGAGGTAGTACCTACCTGCTAGCCTTGTTCCGAAGATTAAATTACATCCCTCTGATGAAGTTCTTAGTTAAAACAATATCTGGGACATATTACACTTGATTTTTATTATAATTTCTGTCCTTGACGTTTGATAATTTCTGTATAGTTTTGATTGGTAAGTATGTCTCTAGTAATAAGAGTATTTGAATTAGTCTAATTCTTGATGAAGCAGATTTCCATTTACTCTTATTAGCAATTTGTTAAGAATATGGTTTCTAAAGGTATTGTACATGTGAATCGTGTGTGTGTGTGTGTGTGTGTGTTAGCACTTAGCATTTTTGTATTTGAAATGTTGGAGTGTTTCAACCTATTTCCTATTTGGAGGATTGTCAGTCAAAGTGCTCTACTATTTTGGAAAATTGTGTTAAAACTGTATGCTGTTCTATTTTCTTATATTCCTTGTTTATCTAAGTCGTGCTTTCAATAGGTGGACACTTCGCAATTATAAAATCACTGAATCAGAACAATGAATGTTTCATTATGGTAATTTGTGTTTTCATATTTATGTCTAGCATTTAGGATAATGTTCCAAACTTTATAGGGCCTATTTTTTGTTTTGTTCTAACAAGACGTGGAGCACAAAACTCAGAGATATGGTAATACCTCGATTTTTCTGACATGTTGTCAGGAAATGATGCATTCCAATAAACACAGTTTTTAGGTGATTTTTTCCTGTAGTCTGCCTCTCCCATCTTTGTGTTCTGAAGAAGTGCATAGTAAATATAATATAAACTCTTTACGATACAGGGCCACCATTAGAGATATGTATTAATTTACTGCCCAGTGAGTGACACAACACTGTCCTCAAAGTATATTAGAATATGTAGCCCTACTCTACTATGTACTAAATGGATCCAGACAGCTGTCTTTTTTTGAATTCTTATTTCTTTGATTTCCTTACTGCTGGCAATGTGCCTACTTCCAGAAAGCCAGTCTTTATTTACTGATTCTGATGGTAAGCCATGCTTGCCAGAATTGTGTCTAAATAACACTAGGATAGTGCTTGAGTGAGGACTTGACATTTTTCCAAGTGCAGTTCATGAGATGAGGGAGGTGTTATTGAATAGAGTTGGGCTACTGGCTGTAGGAACTATTTTTGAATTTTGATACACTACTTTAATATACCGTCAAAGGGTTTATATTTTTAATATTTTTAATGGATGCCTAAATGAAGGACTTGAGTGCAGATGTAAACACTACACAGATATTACTGGGTAGATCTGCTAAATCCTTAAAAAAGAAGAATAGAATTCTGAATTTATAAATTAGGCATCTTAAATATAACAGTGATTATCATAGGAACAGAACATAAAGCAGGTCATGGCAGAGTCCCTCTCCCTGGAGATATTTCACAACAAAACTGGAAAAATGACTGTCAACGTTTTGGTAGTGAAGATTTCATGGGCCAGGTGACCATTTGAAAACTCTCTGGGATCTGCTTCCGTTCTCTACTTCAGATATAAACATTGATAGACTGATTCATTCAGCAATTATTTGTGAATTTATCTACTAAGTCAGAGGCACTGTGGGGGGTTCTGGGGAGGTGAATAAAATAGACATTGGCCTTGGTCCCCTGGAAAGACAGGAATAAAATAATCACACAAAGAAATATGTATTCATCAATTATGATATCTTATGAAAGAAAAGTACTGGGTGCTGTGAGCAGTTATTAACAAGAGGAGGTGATTTAAATTGATAATTCAGGGAGGAATTGATAGTCAAGTTGAGGTCTAAAGAATGAAGATAAGCTGGAAAAAAAGAATCCTCTCTAACAGAGTAAACAGTCTAGGAAAATATTTGGGGAAAGGGAAAATCTTGGCATGTTGCCAAAAACCATAAGACAACCAGGGTAACTGGATTGCACTGAGCAAGGTAGAGTGTGTTGTAAGATAAAAATGAAGAGAGATGAAAGTGCTGGGTCATGAAGGACCTTGGAAGCCATTGTGAGGATTTGGGGTATTTTTTTTCCAGTGTAAAAACATTCAGAGTTTTAAGTAGGAGATGGGCATAATCACAGTTGAGATTGTAAAAGCATTATTTTCTCTGCTATTTGTTGACTAACGAAAGGATTGAGGTGAAAGTGTGGAGATGGGCTATGAGACTATCGAAGAAATATAGCTAAGGGTGACTAGCAGGCAATGGATAGAAGTGGGCAGATTCAAGACATCTTGGCCAATCCCTCAGTTTCATTATCTGTAAAATGGGGATCATTGCTGTGTTTGATACAGGGTTGATATCAGTAAATGTTAGCTATGATTCTTTATGTTACCTAATGAAATTTGTACTAGTTGGTTGGTTAATTGAAAGAGCTTGTTAAAGAAGGGAAATACTGAATCATATATACTTATCTTAAATATTTCATTTTAACTTAATGCATATAAATATTTATTGTCAATCTTTTGATGCAGAGTTGGGACCATTTGTTGAATGTGAATATATGAGTTGAAGTTCTGAACTGATTTTGTTTGGTTTCATTTTGCATGAACCATACCCATAGTTGTATCCTCTATGATTTTTAGTTTTAATTCTGTTGAAGAGAAGCAAGAATTTAAAAGACATCTATAAAGGTTTTTATGACACAAGAATGAGGATGAGAGCCCAGAAATTTCTATTTATTTATTTTTTCCAATTTTGCACATATATGATTTAAAAATAATTCATTTAGCAACTTTTCTTTATGGTTTTCCAAAATATTCTACCTCGTTTTTCTATAACCAAACTTTTTAAAGTGTAAATTACACCAGTTTATGTAATGGTTCATGGAAATATATAATTTCAATAATAAGTACAACTGGTATACGCAGGTTTGGAAACAAATACAACTGACTTCTGATAAGGATATCCTTTGACTGGGAGAAGTGAAAATGTAGGTAAGATAATACTAGAAATTAACTTCATATTAGCTGCAAGCACTCAGAGTGCCATGGTTCTGAGTCAATGTGCTCTTCTAGGGGAAATGGAGAGTATTGGTTAATGTAGCAGCTAGGTAACTGGAGAATGCTTTTACTAGTTTTTGGACAGAGCTTGATGTGGGGTGAAGAAAGGGAGAATCCCAAGGATAAGCAACTATGAGAAGAAGGAATCATTGATCAAGATGGCTGGGAAGATGGGGATGGGATCCAAATGTAATTGTAAGTTTAAGATGCCTGGAAGACATTCAAGTGGCAATGTTAAGTGGGCCGTTGACTGCATAGCCATAAAACTTGGAGTGGTCTTAACTAGGCTTTGCCTGACAAGCTGGAATGTGATGACGGCTTGAACCAAGAGGAGAGTGGTCCAGGTGTCCAGCTGGAGTTTGTAGTACATGGAGTCCTAGAGATTGAAGGCCATGTGGTGAGAGGGAAGGTCTGAGTTACACTTGAGGAAGGAAGTAGAGTGATGTAGCTGGAGAAATGGTGCTGATTGTCAGAGGCAGGTGTCAAGGTGGAGCTCTTAGTGCAAAATTAGAAAATCACAAGTGTACAGAATTAGGAGATTGTAAAGTATGGCAAAATTAAGGTAAATACTTCAGCAGTAAGACTGACAAATACCAGGGTGTTAGAATACCATTTATATGCAGTGCTGACTGAATAGTCTGTGGGCCAACATGAGAGCTACTGATACAGTTGCCCGGGTATAAACACTAATTTGATTTTCTAGAAATGTCAATGGACTTTTCATAATACAGCCTTGGTGCAAGGACGTCTTCATAATCAGTGATACACATTTATGGATGTATTGGCCTCTGTTAGGCTGAAGAAAGCAATTTTACCTTCCCTAGAAAGGAACTAAGCTCTTGATCTTGGCCTTATTAATGATTTTTCTGTAATAAAATCAGCTAACTCTGATCCTACCAATTTATCAACTGCATGGGCAAAAATACAGATGTTTGATATGACCAGTGCCCTAGACTTGTATTAATATGTGAATTATCCAATTGTGATGGAATTCATAATGAAAACACAACATATTCAGACACTGTTGGAAATTGTAATTAGATCTGAAAATATTTTGTCAATCAAAATGAATATTGTGTTCTTTCATTCAGCTAAGTGGGAAATTGTGGTAAGGAAGGAAGTGTTTATTTTTAGTTGATGAGTATAGCAAATCTGGCCTCTCAATATAGGTGTGTTATATTGTGATATGAGGGATAATTTGGCTGGCTGGCCATGTGTTGGCTTGCTAAGTAATTTCAAACACATGAGACTGAAGATTCCCATTGATTTCCATTTCCTTAAAGACTAAAGAGCTGAGTCTTTTCTTTTGAAGAGGTAGTCTCTTAAAGGATTGGTTCTTCCTTCTGATGGGAGTATTTATATATTGAATATAAAAGCTAGAAATAGCAACCATTGATTATTTTTGGCCTTACTGCTTTCCCACAAGGTGAATTTCTTAATGCTTTCATCTTTAATGTACAAATATGCTTGATTTTTATTAAAGTTTTTATTTAAGTGCCTATTTTTGAAAACATCCCTGAAGAGATATTCTCATATGAGAAATTAGTTTCTCATGCTTATAATATAATTTGTAAAAATTTTATATTTATAGGAAGCCAAAGATTTTATTGTGATTTACCATATTCTCTCACTAGCTGGTCTTTTTGGTTCTCTTTGTCAAAGCTGATGCCATCATTCAATCACTTGCCCAGGAGTGAAACTGGGCTTCCTTTTTGATATCCACTGTTTCTTACTGTTTAATGTATTCTAAAATCTGTTTAGTACTCTTCATCTCTATAGCCACTACTAAGCCCACTAACTCTCTGCCCTAGATTGTTCTAATAATGGTTTTCTGCTTTGTCTCTACTACCTCTTAATCCATTCCTCCTACTTTGGTCAATGTAATATTGCTAAGCTTAACATATAATGCTACTTCCCTGCTTAAAACATCATGATCTTGCCCCTAGGATAAAAAACAAATTACTTGGTGTGTTATATAAATTGTTTCAAGTCCTGATTTCCTATTTATTTAGGAATCTAAAGATTTAGGAATCTTCCTTTCTTCACATTCTAGGCTCCAGGCATATAGAAACTTAATTTATGTTCTCAAATATTACACGAATGTGTGACCGCCAAGCCTTCCTACATGATCTTCCTTTGGTTTAGAACATCCTCTTCCTTCCTGGTAGCCTTCAATTGAGATGTTATTGTTCAGAGGAAAATGTCTCTCAGCACTGCAGATGAGGTTAGATGCTCCTACCCAGTGTGGCCACTTCAACCACATTGTGGCTTTTAAAATTATTTATTGCTATTGCATATTTACTCATCTATACCTCCCTATAAAGTGTTAATTTCATTAGGCACGAGACCACATCTCTTCTGATAACCTGTTGCTAGTATTTTAGGGTTGTTATGGCAACACCCCACTACCAGAAACCAAAGTCTGTTCCAAAACTTAGTGGTATGAAACTACCATTATTTTCTATGCTCATGAATTACATGTGTTAGAAATCTGGACAGGGCATTGTCCAAATGTAGGCATGCATTGCCTCTGTTCCATGGTATCTAAGGCATTACCCAGAAAACCTAGAAGGGCAGAGGGCTATTTTAATAGCTACGGGATGAAATCATCTGAAGGCTTCTTTATGCACACGTCTAATGCCTAGGCTGGGATAACTTGAAGACTTAGCTGCGACTTCCAACCAGAGTGCCTACACATGGCCTCTCTCTGGGGTCTGCAGTTATCCAGAGTGTGGTAGAATTGGAATGTTTAGATTTTTTACTTGGCTATCTCAGGACTCCAAGAGCAAGTCAGAAGAAAGTAGAAGCTAAACAGCTTTTTATGGCCCAGTGTAGGAAGTCACCAGCATCACTTCTACTGTACTCTATTTGTTAAAGTAGTTGTGTTAGTTTTCTATCATTGCCATTACAAATTAGCAGAAACTTAGTGGCTTAACACAACGCAAATTTATTTTCTTACAGTTCTTGAGTCTAGATCCAAATAGGTCTCAAGGAGCTCAAATCAAGATATAAGCAAGGCTGTGTTCCTTTTTGAGGGTCTAGCAGATAATCGTTTTCCTTGTCTTTTCTAGATTCTAAAGATCACCTGTATTCCTTGGCTCATAGCCCCTTCTTCCATCTTCAAAGCCAGCATCATAGCATCTCCAAATCTCTGACTTCCCTAGCTTCCTGTTTCACCTTGTGATTACATGACCCACAGAGTTAATCCAGGATAATGCACCTATCTCAAGATCAGTTGATTAACAACCTTAACCACCTACACCCTTAATTCCCTCTTGCCATGTAACAAAACATATTCACAGGTTTCAGTGATTAGAACTTGGACATCTTTGGGGGCCATTGAGATCAGTCTCATCCAGATTGAAGGTGACTCTTAGGAACAGGGATTAGATTCTGAGACTTCGTATTGCACAGAAGGCCCTCACATGCAAGGACACAAACTCCTTGCTCACACAGAGAAAAATTACCAACACGAAGAGACCAGAGCTCCAGACTGGATCCTTTCTCCACTGAACAAAGCAAGGGGATATAGACCCTACTTCTTGATGGGAAGAGGGTCACATAATTTACAAACGTATATTAAAACTACCATATATATTTTGCTCACATTACTGTACATTTCTGGCACATTGACAAATAGACAATTCATGAATTTAATGCACTTAACATCTGTGTAATGATAGAATTGAATAATGCTAAATATTCTGGAGGAAAACCGGAAAAAATAATGTGAAAACTAACAGTATAGGAGATACTAAAGTGAAGTGTGTCCATCTTAAGAATTCTAGATTTTTTTTTGGTTGCTAGCTCTCTATTTAAACAAGTATGCTCAGTGATTACTAATGAGAAGCAGTGATGTGTCAATGTTAGTATTGTGAACACCCTAGGGAGGCATACTTATGTATATGTTGTGATATCCCTGGGCTATAAAAAGCTGAAGAAAATAAGAAGTAGAAGGGAATGTGTAATGAATATAACAAATATAAGATTATGAAGAAGATGAAAAGAGGGAGGACCCAGAGTGACAATAAACACAATGAAGGTTTCAAAATAAGTATATATTATGGAGCGAATTGTGTCCCCGAAATACATATATTGAAGCTATGACTTCTCGATGTGACTATATTTGGAGTTAATGCTTTTAGAAACACAATTAAGGTTAAATGAGGCCTTAAGGGTGGGACCCTAATCAGATTGCACTGACATCTTTATGACAAGAAAATGATACACCAGAGATGGATTTCTAAGTGTGCACAGAGTAAACGCCATGTGAGGACACAGTGAGAAGGCAGTCATGTACAGGCCAGCAAGAATGGCCTCATCAGAAACTAGCCCTGATGCCGTCTTGGACATCAATGCCTAGCCTCTAGTACTATTAGAAAGCAAATTTCTATTGTTTAAGCTGCCCCATCTGTGATATTTTGTTATGGCACTCTGAGCCGACTAATACAGTGTGCTTAAGAAGTAGATGAATGGTTTGAGTTAAACTTTCCATAGTGTCAGTCAATGTCGAGGACTTCATTAACTGATGGTCATACACACAGTTTCCTACATGGCAGTGCTTGTTTCTTCTTCTTGGGAGTACAAGGGAAATATGGCCCTGAGAAGTGAGGAACTTTGCATCATGAATGCCACTGGGCCTTTAGTCACCCAGCAACAGGTCACTTCATCTAGTTAACGTGGTAGTTCCCATATGTTTGGGCAGGAAAGAAAAATCTCATAACCCATTGCTTTTCTTACTTTTGAATTAAAAACTCATGTGAAAATCCAGTTCTTTTTCTGGTTTTGGCATCTTCTACTAATTAATATTAACTTGAAAAGTGCTTGGAAAACAGCTTGGCTAACTTCAGTCAAAAGCATGTAAGGAATGTTTTCATGGACAGAGATCTATGGAAATAGTGGAGTGGTGTTTTCCAGGCAAGAAGACAGTTATGATAATATTAATGATGTTAAAATCCACCTGCTAAAACAAGCCCATTAAATCAAGCAATTCTGTGATTTGTATTGCTCCAACTATTTAACAGACTGAAAAAACTGTTTATTTTTCATTCAAGGAGAAATCATACTAGGAAACAAGAACAAAATCTTTAGTAATATCTTTGGAATTGATGATATAAGTGAGGATTTTTTTTTTCAAGCATGAAATACTGTGGTTACTTTAAGCAAATATATGAATTTGAAGCATATGGTGTAGTTCCCAGGATGAAAGGAATTCTATAAACCAAGCTTCCAATAGACAGGAACCAGGAATATCTATGTCGCTTTTGGGAGTAAAATCATTTTAATCATCTATTTCCTGGCAACTTTATGGGGATAAATGAGCTCAAATGGTTTATTCTGCCCTTGCATCACCCTGCTTGAATTTCTAAGAGCCAATATTTCAAGTTGCCCCAGCATGTTACCTGTATATGAATGGCAAGAGAAAATAACCTAGAGGAAACCTTCAGGAACGCCTTGGGTATCCATAGTGGGAGGGTAGAGTATCTTGATTTACTGTTCCCCCAAGATATCACATAGACAGGGAAAGTGATTTCCTAAAATGAAACTGCATGCTATTAGCAAATCAAATGCCTATCAGGCAGCTCCAAGGCAAGACCTATCTACTATACTCATTGTTTTATCTTCATGAATTTAAGGACTTAAAAGCAGTCTAATTTTGCTTAATTAGTCCCGCTATTGCTCACAGATTATCTTCCAATGAGTGAACAACCATAAGTAAAGCTTGCAACAAAATGAATGTCTGCATTAAAACTGCCTTCATAGCATTATGATATGCTTAGCAAAATACCTAGCAAATAAAGATTAGATCTTAAAAAATCATTATCTTTGAAATGAAAATCATTTTGGTATTGGTACCAGTTTAACAGAATTTGGGGTGAGAACCACAATAAACTCTTATAAAGATGAACTACATTAAAAAATATCTAATAATAGAAAAATTAGAAAATTCAGTTGCAATCTCAACAGATAATGTGTTTGCCTTTAAGAAGACATAGAGTGTTCAAAAAGGATACTAAGCTTATTCAGTGGTGAAAAAATACTATTCAACAAGTGGGGCTGGGACAACTAGATACTCAAATGTAAGAGAATGAATTTAGAACCTACTTCATGCAGAAATTATGAAATATACAGGAGTTAACTCAAAATATATTATAGATCTAAATATAAAAGTTAAAACTACTAAATGCTTAGAAGTAAGCAGCAGTAGATTTTCACAATCTTGGATTAGACAATGGTTTCTTAGGTATGACACCACAAGCACAAACAACAAAAGGAGAAAGAGATAAATCGGACTTTATCAAAATTAAAAACTGTGGTTTTTAATTTTCCAAGGGATACTGTCCAAAAGGATGTGGTGTTCCAAAGGATACTGTCAAGAAAGCGAATCAACAAACCACAGAATGAGAGAAAATATTTGCGGTTTGTGCATCTCATAAGGGACTTGTACAGACTATATAAAGAACTCTTATAACTTAATGAAAGGATAAGTAACCCAATTAAAGAATAGGAATGAGGCTGGCAAGATGGCCGAATAGGAACAGCTGCAGTCTGTAGCTCCCATTGAGGTCGACGCAGAAAGTGGGTGATTTCTGCATTTCCAAATAAGGTCCAGGTTCATCTCAATGGGACTGGTTGGACAGTGGGTGCAGCCCATGGAGGGCAAGCCGAAGCAGGGTGGGGCCTTGCCTCACCCAGTATGCCCTTGGGATCGGGGAATTTTCTCCACTACCCAAGGGAGGCCATGACACGACTGAGCCTGAAGAACTCTGGCACAGATACTGAGCTTGTCCCATGATTTTCGCAACCTGCAAACCAGGATATTCCCTCTAGTGCCTACCCCACCCGGGCCCTGGGTTTCAAGCACAAAACTGGGTGGCCATCTGGGCAGACACCGAACTAGCTGCAGGAGTTCTTTTTTCCATATCCCAGTGGCACTTGGAACACCAGGAAGACAGAACCATTCACTCTCCCAGAAAGAAGTGCTGAAGCCAGAAAGCCAAGTTGTCTGGCTCGGCAGATCCCACCCTCATGGAGCCCGGCAAGCTAAGATCCACTGGCTTGAAATTCAAGCTGCAAGCACAGCAGCAGTCTGAGATTAACCTGGGACTCCCAAGCTTGGTGTAGGGAGGGGCGTCCGCCATTGCTGAAGCTTGAATAGGTGGTTTTACACTCACGGTGTAAACAAAGCTGCTGGGAACTTCTAAGTGGGCAGAGCCCACCACAGCTCAGCAAGGCTGCTGTGGCCAGATTGCCAGATTCCCCTTCTCTGGGTGGGGCATCTCTGAAAAAAAGGCAGCAACCCCAGTCAGGAACATGTAGACAAAACCCCCCTCTCCCTGGGACAGAGCACCTGGGGAAAGGGGTGGCTGTGGGCACAGCTTCAGCAAACTTAAACGTCCCTGCCTGACGGCTCTGAAGAGAGCAGTGAACCTCCCAGCACAGCGTTCGAGTTCTGCTTAGGGTCAGACTGCCTCCTCAAGTGGGTCCTTGACCCTGGTGTATCTTGACTGGGAGACACCTCCCAGTAGGGGCCGACGGACACCTCATACAGGAGAGCTCTGGCTGGCATCTGGCAGGTGCCCCTCTGGGACAAAGCTTCCAGAGGAAAGGTCAGGCAGCAATCCTTGCTATTCTGCAGCCTCCACTGGTGATACCCAAGCAAACAGGGTTATGAGTGGACCTTCAGCAAACTCCAGCAGATTGGCAGCATAGGGGCCTGACTGTCAGAAGGAAAACTAACAAACGGGAATAGCACGTCCACTCAAAGACCCTATTAGCAGGTCACCAACATCAAAGACCAAAGGTAGATAAATCCACAAAGATGGGGAGAAGTCAGCACCAAAAGCCTGAAAATTCCAAAAACCAGAATGTCTTCTTCTCCAAAGGATCACAACTCCTTGCCAGCAAGGGGAAAAAACTGGACGGAGAATGAGTTTCACAAATTGACAGAAGTAGGTTTCAGAAAATAGGTAATAGCAAACTCCTCTAAGCTAAAGGAGTATGTTCTAGCCCAATGGAAGGAAGCTAAGCACTTTAAAAAAAGGTTAAACAAATTGTTAACTAGAATAACCAGTGCAGAGAAGAACATAAATGACCTGATAGAGTTGAAAAACACAACACAAGAACTTTGTGAAGCATACACAAGTTCCAATAGCTGAATTGATCAAGCGGAAGAAAGGATATCAGTGATTGAAGATCAGCTTAATGAAATAAAGAGAGAAGACGAGATTTGAGAAAAAAGAGTAAAAAGGAATGAACAAAGCCTCCAAGAATACGGGACTATGTGAAAAGACCAAATCTCCATGTGATTGGTGTACCTGAAAGTGACAGGGAAAATGGAACCAAGTTGGAAAACACTCTTCAGGATATTATCCAGGAGAACTTCCCCAACCTAGCAAGACAGGCCAACATTCAAATTCAGGAAATACAGAGAACACCACAAAGATACTCCTCAAAAAAAGCAACCCCAAGACACATAATCATCAGATTCACCAAGGTTGAAATGAAAGAAAAAATGTCAAGGGCAGCCAGAGAGAAAGGCTGGGTTACCCACAAAGGGAAGTCCATCAGCCTAACAGCATATCTCTCTGCAGAAACCCTACAAGCCAGAAGAGAGTGGGGGCCAATATTCAATATTCTTAACAGAATTTTCCACCCAGAATTTCATATCCAGCCAAACTAAGCTTCATAAGTGAAGGAGAAATAAAATCCTTTACAGACAAGCAAATGCTGAGGGATTTTGTCACCACCAGGCCTGCCTTGCAAGAGCTCCTGAAGGAAGCACTAAACATGGAAAGGAACAAAGTACCAGCCACTGCAAAAACATACCAAATTGTAAAGAACATTGACACTATTAAGAAGCTGCATCAACTAACGGCAACATAACCAACTAGCATCATAATGACAGGATCAAATTTACACATAACAATATTAACCTTAAATGTAAATGGGCTAAATGACCCAAGTAAAAGACACAAACTGGCAAATTGGATAAAGGGTCAAGACCCATCAGTTGCTATATTCATTCAGGAGACTTATCTCACGTGCAAAGACACACATTGGCTAAAATAAAGGGATGGAAGAATATTTACCAGGCAAATGGAAAGCAAAGAATAAAAAAAAAAAAAAAACAGAAGTTGCAATCCTAGTCTCTGATAAAACAGACTTTAAACCAACAAAGATCAAAAGAGACAAAGAAGGGAATTATATAATGGTAAAGGGATCAATGCAGTAAGAAGAGCTAACTATTCTAAATATATATACACCCAATACAGGGACACCCAGATTCATAAGCAAGTTCTTAGAGACCAACAAAGAGGCTTAGACTCCCACATAATAATAGTGGGATACTTTAACACCCCACTGTCAATATTTGACAGATCAATGAGACAGAAAATTAACAAGGATATTTAGGACTTGAACTCAGCTCTTGACCAAGCAGATCTAATAGACATCTACAGAACTCTCCACCCCAAATCAACAGAATATACATTCTTTTCAGCAGCTCATCACACTTATTCTAAAATTAACCACATGATTGGAAGTAAAACATGCCTCAGCAAATGCAAAAGAACGGAAATTATTATAACAAACAGTCTCTCAGACCACAGTGCAATCAAACTAGAACTCAGGATTAAGAGACTCACTCAAAACGCCACAACTACATGGAAACAGAACAACCTGCTCCTAAATGACTACTGGGTAAATAATGAAATGAAGGCAGAAATAAAGATGTTCTTTGAAACCAATGAGAATGAAGACACAACATACCAGAATCTCTGGGACACGTTAAAGCAGTGTGTAGAGGGAAATTTATAGCACTTAATATGCACAAGAGAAAGGAGAAAATAATCTAAATTGATGCCCTAACATCAAAATTAAAAGAACTAGAGAAGCAAGAGCAAACACATTCAAAAGCTAGCAGAAGACAAGAGTAACTAAGATCAGAGCAGAACTGAAGAAGATAGAGACACAAAAAACCCTTCAAAAAAATCAGTGAATGCAGGAGCTGGTTTTTTGAAAAGATCAACAAAATCGACTTCTAGCAAGACTAATAAAGAAGAAAAGAGAGAAGAATCAAATAGACACAATAAAAAAATGTTATAGGGGATATCACTACTGATCCCATAGAAATACAATCTACCATCAGAGAATACTCTATATATATACCTATATGCAAATAAACTAGAAAATCTAGAAGAATTGGATAAATTCCTGGACACATACACCCTCCCAAGTCCAAACCAGGAAGAAATCAAATCCCTGAATAAACCAATAACAAGTTCTGAAATTGAGGCAGTAATTAATAGCCTACCCACCAAAAAGTCCAGGGCCACCTGGATTCACAGATGAATTCTACCAGAGGTACAAAGAGGAGCTGGTACCATTCCTTCTGAAACTATTCTAAACAATAGAAAAAGAGGGAATCCTCCCTAACTCATTTTATGAGACCAGCATCATCCTGATACCAAAACCTGGCAAAGACACAACAAAAGAGAGAATTTTAGAACAATATCCCTGATGAACATCGATGCAAAAATCCTCAGTGAAATACTTGCAAACCGAATACAGCAGCACATCAAGAAGCTTATCTACCATGATCAAGTCGGCTTCATCCCTGGGATGCAAGACTAAATCAACCTATGCAAATCAATAAACATAATTCATCACATAAACAGAACCAATGACAAAAACCACATGATTGTCTCAGTAGATGCAGAAAAGGCCTTTGACAAAATCCAACACCCCCTCAGGCTAAAAACTCTCAATAAACTGGGTATCGATTGAATGTATCTCAAAATAATAAGAGCTATTTATAACAAACCCACAGGCAATATCATACTGAATGGGCAAAAACTGGAAGCATTCTCTTTGAAAACTAGCACAAGACAAGGATGCCCCCTCTCATCACTCCTATTCAACATAATACTGGAAGTTCTGGCCAGGGCAATCAGGCAAGAGAAAGAAATAAAGAGTATTCAGTTAGGAAGAGAGGATCAAATTGTTCCTGTTTGCAGATGACATGATTGTATATTTAGAAAACCCCATCGTCTCAGCCCTCCTTAAGCTGATAAGCAACTTCAGCAAAGTCTCAGGATACAAAATCTGTGTGCAAAAATCACAAGCATTCCTGTACACCAGTAACAGACAAACAGCCAAATCATGAGTGAACTCCCATTCATACTAAGAGAATAAAATACCTAGGAATCCAATTTACAAAGGATGTGAAGGACCTCTTCAAGGAGAACTCACTGCTGAAGGCAATAAGAGAGGACACAAACAAATGGAAAAACATTCCATGCTCATAGATAAGAAGAATCAATATCATGAAAATGGCCATTCTGCCCAAAGTAATTTATAAATCCAATGCTATCCCTATCAAGCTACCACTGACTTTCTTCACAGAATTGGAAAAAACTACTTTAAACTTCATATAGAACCAGAAAAGAGCCTTATAGCCAAGACAATCCTGGGCAAGAAGAACAAAGCTGGAGGTGTCTGCTACCTGACTTCAAACTATACTGTAAGGCTACAGTAACCAAAACAGCTTGGTACTGGTACCAAAGCAGATATGTAGACCAATGGAACAGAACAGAGGTCTCAGAAATAACACCGCACATCTACAACCTTCTGATCTTCAACAAACCTAACACAAATAAGCAACGGGGAAAAGATTCCCTATTTAACAAATGTTGGGAAAACTGGCTAGCCATATGCAGAAAACTGAAACTGGACCCCTTCCTTACACCTTATACAAAAATCAACTCAAGATAGATCAAAGACTTAAACATAAGACCTAGGACCATAAAAATCCTAGAAGAAAACCTGGTCAATACCATTCAGGACATAGGCATGGGCAAAGACTTCGTGTCTAAAACACCAAAAGCAACGGCAACAAAAGCCAAAATAGACAAATGGGATCTAATTAAACTAAAGAGTTTCTGCACAGCAAAAGAAACTATCATTCAGAGTGAACAGGCAACCTACAGAATGGGAGACAATTTTTGCAATCTATCCATCTGACAAGGGGCTAATATCCAGAATCTACAAATAACTTAAACAAACTTACAAGAAAAAAACAAGCCCATCAAAAAGTAGGAAAAGGATATGAACAGACATTTCTTAAAATAAGACACTTATGCAGCCAACAGACATAAAAAATGCTCATCACTGGTCATCAGAGAAATGCAAATCATAACCAAAATGAGATACCATCTCACTCCGGTTAGAATGGCAATCATTAAAAAGTCAGAGAACAACAGATGCCGGAGAGGATGTAGAGAAATAGCAATGGTTTTACACTATTGGTGGGCATGTAAATTAGTTCAACCATTGTGGAAGACAGTGTGGTGATTGATTCCTCAAGGATCTAGCACTAGAAATACCATTTGACCCAGCAATCCTATTACTGGGTATATACCCAAAGATTATAAATCATTCTACTATAAAGACACATGCACATGTATGTTTATGGTGGCACTATTCACAAGAGCAAAGACTCAGAACCAACGCAAATATATATCAATAATAGACTGGATAAAGAAAATGTGGCACATGTACACCATGGAATACTATGCAGCCATAGAAAAGGATAAGTTCTTGTCCTTTACAGGGACATGGATGAAACTGGAAACCATCATTCTCAGCAAACTATCACAAGAACAGAAAACCAAACACTGCATGTTCTCACTCATAAGTGGGAGTTGAACATGAGAACACATGGACATATGGAGGGGAACATCACACATGGAGGCCTGTTGGAGGGTGTGGGGCCAGGGGAGGGAATAACATTAGGAGAAATACCTAATGTAGGTGACAGGTTCATGGATGCAGCAAACTACCATGGCATGTGTATACCTATGTAACAAAACTGCACATTCTGTACATGTACCCCAGAACTTATAATAAAAGTATGTACATATATATATAATTTTAAAAATGGGCACAATATTTCAATAGATGTTTCTGTAAAGAAGGTATACAAATGTTCAGTAACCACTTGAGAGCAATATTAGTAATTAGAGAAAAGCAAATCACAGCAATAATGAGATACCACTGCACGTCTCCTAGGATGGCTAAAATAAGGACAATAACAAGTGTCGTGAGGAGGTAGAAATGTTAGAACACTCATACATCACTGGTGGGATTGTGGAATGGTACAGTCATTTTTGGGAAACAGGTTGGTAGTTTTTTCAAAATGTTAAACATAGACTTACTGTATGACTCAAAAATTCCATTCCTAAGATAAATGCCCAAGAGAAATGAAAACCTATGTCAACACAAAAATCTGTATGTGAATGTTTATAGTAGTTTTATTCAAGTAGCCAAAAAGTAAAAACACCCAATTATCTATCAGGTGATAAATGGATAACAAAATGTGATATATCCATACAATGGAATATTATTTGACAATTAAAAATGAAATACTGATACATTTTACAATATGGATGAACCCAGAAAACATGGTAAGTGAAAGAAACTAGTCACAAAAGATCACAGAATATATGATTACTTAATCATAAGTAATTTTGGATTAGACACCCTTGGCCTTTTTTAAAATTTTTTTATTTTTTAGAGACAGGGTCTCACTCTGTTGCTGAGGCTAGTGTGCACGGTACAACCTCGGTTCACTGCCGCCTTGACCTCTCAGGCTCAAGCCATCCTTCCACATCAGCCTCCTGAGTAGCTGAACTTACAGGTGTGTGCTACCATGTCCAGCTATTTTGTTTTTAAATTTTTTTTTCTTTTTTGGTAGAACTGAGGTCTCACTGTGTTGCTCAGACTGGTCTCAAACTTCTGGGCTTACAAGATTCTCTTGGCTGGGCATGGTGGCTCATGCCTATAATCTGAGCACTTTGGGAGGCCAAGGTGGGTGAATCACCTGAGGACAGGAGTTTGAGACCAGCCTAATCAACAAGGTGAAACCCCGTCTCTACTAAAAATACAAAAATTAGTCAGGCATGGCAGCATGCATCTGTAGTCCCAGCTCTCAGGAGGCTGAGGCAGGAGAATCACTTGAACCCAGGAGGCAGGGGCTGCAGTGAGCTGAGACTGCACCCCTGCACTCCAGCCTGGGTGACAGACCAAGGAAAAAAAAAAAAAAAAAAAAAAGGATTTATTCTGCTCAGAGTCCCAAAGTGCTGGGATTACAGGTGTGGGATTATAAAATGCCTGGCTGGCTTTGATTTTTAAGAGTGGATGTGGTGGTACCTAGAGTGTTTTCTGCCTTGTGCTGGCTCTGGCTGCTGTGCATGGAGGATCTAGGCCTTCATTCTCGTTCTAGAGTCATGACAAAAGGTAGTACAAAATATTATGTCATAAGTATCTGCTATGGTGGCAGGTGTCTGTAATCCTAGCTACTCAGGAGGCTGAGGGAGCAGGCAGGAGAATCACTTGAACCTGGGAGGCAGAGGTTACAGTGAGCCGAGATTGGGCCACTGCACTCCAGCCTGGGTTACAGAGCGAGACTCAGTCTCAAAACAACAACAACAACAAAACAAACAGCAACAACAACAAAAACAAAAAAACTGCCATGCTTCAAGTCAACAGCATTTATTGAGTACCTAGTGTGATGGCTTGTGTGCTAGACAAAAATACAAAGATGGATGTGAGGCGTGTTCATTATTCAGAAAACTCATTTGCTTATAATCTTAATTATCACCTCTGCTGACACAATTGCTGAAGGATAGAGAACAGGGGGGTTTCTCTCTATTCTGAATTTTGATGTAGATACTATAGTATATCAAAACTAATGGGAAGCTATTAATTTCTGTATTAAGAATAACTTTAGCCTGGGTGTTGGCTCATGCCTGTAATCCCAGCACTTTTGGAGGCTAAGGTGGGAGGATTACTTGAGGACAAGAGTTTGACCAGCCTGGGCAACATAGTGAGACCTCATTTCTTCAAAAAAAATTTTAAAAAATTAGCTAGGCACTGTGCTGCTTGCCTTTAGTCTCAGCTATTTGGGAGGCTGGGAGGATCGTTTGAGGCAGGGGGTGGAGGTTACAGTGAGCTGTGATCATACCTCTACACTCTGGCCTGGGTGACAGAATGAGACCTTGTTGCTGTCTCTAAAAAATAAAAATAATACAAGGACCTTTATTCACTTAATTTGATTATTTAATGCTATAGTTTTTAATTCTCTGATAGCTAATTTGCTGTTTAGAGAAATGTGACTGACACCAGTAAATGAGCATTTTTGGCCTATTGTATTTTGTATATTATATTTGCTAATAGTAGAAATAATCTACTTCTAGATATCAAAATGTTAAAAGTTATGATCTGTTTTCAACGGGTATGCTCAAAATATTTCAAAGTAATTCTGCATTTGCAATAAAATAACATTCTGTGATATTTTACTTTGGAGTAATTAACATCATCATGCATTGTAAATTAATTCAGCTAAAGGCAGAAAATCTATTTCGTGTGGATGGTTGCTTCCTATTGTCATATTTCCCTTTTGGGAAAAAAAATGTATGCACTGTTCTCAATATAACAAGATATTATACCTAATGTAAATGATGAGTTAATGGGTGCAGCACACCAACATGGCACATGTATACATATGTAAGAAACCTGCACATTGTGCACATGTACCCTAGAACTTAAAGTATAATAAAAAAGAAAAAAAAACCCAAGATATTAAAAGAATGAGACAAGAGTAGTTTATTTCAACACATGTATTCAGTACATAAAATACGGTTGTCAAGGAAGGGAGTAAAAGCAAGCAGTGTAAATGAGTTCAGGACAAATAGGAAGAGTGAGTTAAGATAAATGAAAAGAACAGATTTTGGGGGCCCTTTGATATATTTCCAAGTCCTTGATTCCTTTCAGTCACTATTTCTGCTAATGAAATTTTGTAACTTTGAATCTGTGCTACTCAATAATGTTTCCGGTAAAGGTTAAAAAATGAAATATACTCTCTTTAATGTGTTTTTGTGAAAACTACTGTGTATGTATATACATATTACTCTTGTCATAGTTTTATTTAAAAATATATGAAAACCCCAGAATAATTTCATTATTTAATATAACCACATGTCTAATTCTATTGGCAAAAAGGAAAAAGTTGATCACTTATTACAGATAAATGATTCTTCCAGGTGGCTAGACTCTGTTTTATTTATCATAATAATTTGATTGGCTAAAAATATAAACATGCCTAAAGATGCCAAATTTACTTCTTTTCTATGGTTATCTTAATCTGGCTTATAGTAATATAACAATGGATTACATTTTCATCTCTATTATGGGTATAAGATCCCTTAGAAGTTATTTGTCAAGAGTAAAAGGAAGACCTCAGTATTATTTCACCACCCATGTGATGTGATTTTTAAAAATACGTTGAGTGTCTACAACTCCATAATTTAAAGCAAATGTTATGAAACACATATATAACAGATTTCCTGTTCTAGATAATTTGGCAATTGTCACATATTTATTACATAGGCAAAAACATTCTTGAAAATTTTGTTTTGTTTTTTATATTGTGGCATTTCCTTGGCACACGTCCTAATGATAAAAGGTGAATTTAACCAGTAATAGAGTCCTCAAGCTTAAAAATCTATTCAAGGATGGTTTAAAGGCAGATATATGTGAACATTTTGAGAAGGATGCAAATGTCATTCTATATTTTTAATTGATGTGTTACATAATTTCTTGGATTCTGATCATGGCAATGAAATATCACAAAATATTTTATAGAAAATAGGATCAGAAGTATATTTCATGTTTTTTCAACATTACTGTACATGCATAGGATTTGAAGGGAAGAAGAGGCAGAGACAGAGAAGGAGAGGGAAAAAGAGAAAAGAGGAGGAGAGAGATTTTACTACTCTGCGTTTTAGAGTTGAATACATGGTTATTCAACCTGAGGCTATAATGTTTGGTGTATCTCAAAAAACATTGTTTTTTATATAATGGTTAGTATAAGCCCTGCAAAATTTAGTCTAACCAGCTATATTCTAGAATATGTGTGTTCAGTGATACCATTTTTTAAAAATGAGGATGCTAGTACAGTCATATTTTTATTTTATTAATAAATTGGGAGATTACTGATAGAGAAAGGAAGGCACAATGTGACCTGTTTTACTGCATGATATAAAGAAAAATCTTATTATACTGTTACTCAATATATGTCTCTGCCACAAATTTGCACGATAATTTCAGCTAGAAACATCAGTATTGTAAAATTTCTGATCACTCAACAGTATATTACTAAATTGCCACTTATACACTCAAGATGTATTAAATATGCAAAAGAATTGGAAACAGAATTTTGAGATGTTTGTTCACTTATGTTTGGTGCAGCATTATCCACAATAGGTGAGATATAGACGTAACCTAAATGTCCATCAACAGATAAAGAAAAGGTGGTATATATGCACAACTGAATATTATTCAGCACTACAAAGGAAGTCTTGTCACATGGTGAAATAAGTGAAATAAGCCAGTCATAAAAAAAACTTCTTCATGATGCTGGATGATTCTACTTATATATCTGGAGTAGTAAAGTCAAAGAAACAGAAAATAGAATGTGGTTGCCAGGGGCTAGGGAATTGTCACTATGTATAGAGTTTTAATTTTGAAAGATAAAAAAATTTCTAGAGATCTGTTGTATGATAATATGCGTATAGTTAACAATAATGTACTATACACTTAAAAATGGCTAAGATTGTAAATTTTGTTACATACTTTTATCACAAACTCCTCCCACCCCAGCACTCCAAATATATGTACACAAATCCACACACATGCTTGGGGCAGACAGAAGTAGTGTGACATAGTATTCGGATCCAGCCATTATCCTTGAGATGGATAGAGATGGATGCTAGAGAAATTTTCTTCAGAAACTTTGGTAAAATTGGGTATTTTAGAGGTCAGCGGTAAAAACTATGTGTGAATCAAACTTTATTATAACAATTTAGTACTGCAAAGTTTGAACTGGAAAATTTTTACTTGACAGAGTAATGACCAAAAAGCAAAAGTTGTTATGCAGTTTTATTTCTCCAGGAAAATTTTCTATGATCAAAATCTGATGAATAAATAATATCTTTATTAAAAAATTATCAGATATTGACAGATAGGAAGAATTCCCTGACCTCATCTTGCATAACATAGGGAGTGGAAGACAGATGTCTAAATGAATCCTGGTGATTGCAGCTACTGCAGGGGGAGCTTAGCTAGAGATGTACTGCTGGAGCTCAGGGGAAGGAGTGACTGACTCAGGCCAAGGTTTGCGAAGGAGACTTTATGGAGGAGCAAGGATTTAAAGGATGAGCAGTTGCTTCCAAAGTGGAGAAGAATAAATGCTTCTAGGATAAAAAAAAATAAAAGTGCAAATAGAGTCCTAGACTTGTGAACGTGGAGCATACCTTGAGGATGATGAAAGGCACAGCATGTCTGGAGTTTGGGGTGCATAGGTGAGCATATTAGGAGCCAAATTATGGTTCCCTCTGATGGGAAATCTTATGCATTTTGGACCCTGTTTTTAAGATGTTGAGCAGTTGTACTAACGGTGATATAATAATGGCAACCACTTATTGGGGACTAACCATGAGGAAATAATTGCTTATTTGCATTATTATCTGATTCTCATTTGGTAAACATGAAAACTGAGGCTAACAGAGGTTAAATATAATAACTTAACTAAGGTCACATAGCAAATGACTTGAGCTAGATTTGGAACCACACACTATCAGATTCCAAAGCTTTTGCTGTTAAACAATATAGTAGTTTGTTGGCTTTTATGGCATTTTTTAAAGAGGGAAAATATAAATGGATGTGAGATGTGTTTTACGAAGGTATGATAGTGATAATGTTGAAGAAGATCCTGGACAAAAGGTAGATTATGGCAATAATGCAGGTGGAAAATCATGAGTCTGAGTAAAAAGCATTGGTGGGAAGTTGTTGAATCTGAAACTGTACGGATCTAAGATATCAGTCTTCTTGGAAACTAACAAGCCACAGTCATGTGTATATATACACTACTAGATACACAGTACTTCTGGATCAGAGAACAGAACATTTATTCACAGAGCGTCTTTGCAGCACTGGTTCCCTATGTTCCATTCCCCATGAGACAGTGCACTGAGGGACAGATATGTTTATGCATACTGGGGTTACACCAAAGGAGAGGGCCTCCAAACTTATGAAGCTGAGAGCTTATGTAGGGCAGCATGGCTGTCTACATGTCCTCCCCACCATGAGAGACAAATCCTGTTTGAGGAAAGGAAGGGAAGGTCCCTAGATTTTTATTACTCTTACGATGTAAGCAAATACTTCTGAATAAGAGTTTAAATATCTGAAAAATTCCTTATTTCTAACTTTGAAAGTTTGATTATTCCTCAATCATCCTCTGACCCAAGCTTGTCCAACCCATGGTCTGTGGGCCACATGCAGCCTAGGACAGCTTTGAAAGTGGCCCAACACAAATTTGTAAACTTTATTTTTAGTTCATCAGCTATCATTAGTGCTAGTGTAGTTTATATGTGGCCCAAAGCAATTCTTCTTCCAGTGTGACCCAGGGAAGTCAAAAATTGGGCACCCCTGTTCTAACTCCAGTTACCAGTAACTTTTGCCAAAAATGTCCTGACTGTAGAAATACGAAAATATTATGGAATGTTGTTTCCTAACAGTGGTATGAACAACTGATTGAAAGTGAATAGAATTGTCATACCTTTTAAAAGATGTTGAAGTCAGCCTATCACAAGCTTAGAATACCTACATATGTAAATTGAATTGGATTGTTGTTGAGGTCAAATTACCTGTAAAAATCCATTTTCAATGGTAGTCTTTAGATCCTCTGGATTACATAAGTGATCATCTTAGTATGTATGGTCTTAGTTTGAGTGCCAATAGATTTGGTTTGAAAAAAAGCTTGTTTCTTCTGTATTTTGAGAGATTCTAAGAACTAATGATTAGTGATCAATAGAGGGTCAAGGAATCCTGCTTGTGTTCAGAAACCCAGGTAATTATCACAAATTTTGGAATACAGCAGCATAATTCTAGAATAAATTCCATAGAATAAAAATTGCATTGGGTATGAAATTTTAAAAACAATTTTAAAATTTTAGTTGATAATATATAAGTTTATCCCCAAAACATATAATGGTACTCAGTCCTGTTTTCCTAAAAGAAAAAGAAAAAAGTGAGAACAAATTCTTTTTGTGTGTTTCATAGAGATTGTCTAGGCATGTACCAAAAAGAAGGAATCTAATAATGGCATTAAATCAAGAGCACAATGAACCTAGCTGAATCTGACATTTTGAGAGTTTAAAAAAATGGTTACCAGTTTCCAGAATAATATAATGTCATTTATTTCCAACACTTTTTCTTTTGTTGTGGATGTTGGTTGAGGGATGATACAGGGGACACAGGGAGAACAGGAAATAAGGGGGAACCATCCAAGGATCTTCCAATGCTGGCATTTGACATTGAGTAAATATTTTCAACATGTAACATACAAAATGAAGCTGTTAGAACTTTGTCACTACATTTCTCCTTGCTTCTCTCATTCTCAGAGATATTAGCCTTGATTCTATACATTACATGCTGGAGAGAAGAATGATATCAAGATCAATCATCAAGAAGTGCAACTAGAATATATATACTTCAATATATAGTTCTTTTTACTTTTTACATTTTTAATTGAAATGCGATAATATCAATAGAAAGTTGTTTTAAAAGGTTTCATTGTTCTGCCACCATAACACAGCAATTTGCTTCTTTATATTACCTTCTATCTCACACTCACATATACATAAAAACATTTTTTTTTGCAAAGCTCTGGTACATATCAAGTACTTAATACATCTTCCCTATTAGCATTATATTTGTTTATTTACTCAACTAGTGGAAAAGAACAAACCAAAAGACTAAAAATGAGTCAGGTGCAGTGAATCTGTAAGCTCGCCGGAACCACCCTAGGCTGACATTAGTCCTGCTAGTGACAAGACTGAAGGACTAAGATGATCTCTTCTCATAGCTGTTAGGCAAGACAAAAGTGCTAATTTCACGTATTTATGTTGATTGCCTCATATCAGCAATTTCACAAGGCCCTTTTGTAAGTTTGATTGTTGCCTCATCAGAATTACTCCGTTTACAATTTAACACGTCAATTATTATTGATTATATATTCCTACATCCTTAATAATCATTTTAAATAAAACAATTTTTGCTGCATAAGTCAAAAGGTCTTAGAACTGTTGAGAGCACTCATATATCAGTATGTATTAAGTGAAGTCTCAAATTCTATTGTATACCTGAAGATGCTGCTTCAAATGGGGATTCTTACTCATCCCTGAAGAGTCTGGTTTAGTAGTCTGGATGTGAGTCTATTAAATTTTTATTTTTACCATGCCCCAGGTTATTTTGGTGCATATGGTTGTTGGACCACATTAGAAATTAGTCTGGTTCAAGCACTTATTTAATAGATGAGTGAACTGTGGACCAGGCAAAGGAAATGACTATCAGGGAGGGGGCAGGTAAAAAAAATACAGCTCATACTGTGTGGGATAATGAATTTTACTCACTCATGCAGGAGAAAATCCAGTGGCAAGGTGGGCTACAGGTGTGATTCAGTTTGGGCCCAGTTCTAAGTCTTTGGTCACTGGGCTTTTTCTTTCTCTTTGTGTGACATGTCACATGATTGCTTCTCATGTAGTAGCAAAATGGTTGCAATGGATATTGGAATTGCCTGCTCCTCGTTCATATTCAGCAGCCACTTCCTATGACTCTCTTAACCCTTCCTGAAGTTTCTCAACTCATTGGCCAGAGTTGAGTCACAGATGCATCTCTAAAGTAATTACTGGCAGAGAAAATAGAATGGCCATGGTTGATAGGGACTAATTCTTTCTTATTCTTGGAGCTGAGGTTAAATCTATGATTTGCCTTGCTACTTAAGGTGGAATAAATGTGGAATTTGAAAGCTACAATGCCTCATTTTAAAAAAGGAAGAATTGTGTTGAATTAAGTTTTTGAATGAAAGTATGCAAATAGAAGTTGTCTCTTCTGCAAACCCTTTTTGGTATCATTTTTCATTCCTTTTCCAAACATTATGCTTAGTAATCTTATTCTAAAATAACACTGTACATTCTAGACTTAAAAGCATGTTCAATACATAAGAAAGCACAAACAAGGAAGCTTTAATATTATTTACTGAAGTTTCTATTGGGACATTTAATTAACTGTGTCACATTCATGGCACACTCAACTTGCTATTTTCAGCAAGGTTCATTATTGATTATACACTGCTTATGTCAGAGACCATATCAGTGCTAACAAAATGGTACTGAACCCACATAGACAAGTCCCCGTGCCTGTGAAGTACTTCCAGTTGTGGGTTTTGACATGTATGCTGGTAATTACAATATTGCTTTCGTCAGTTTGGGCTGCTATGAGAGGCTGGAAGTCCAAGATTAGCATACCAGCATGGTACAGTTCTTAGTGATGGCTCTCTTCCTGGTTATGTCCTCACATGGCCAGCCCATGCATGCAAGCAGAAAGAGATCTTGGGTCTTGTCCTTTTTTTTTTTTTTTTTTTGTAAGGACATTAATCCCATCACGGCACTCTATCTTTATGACCTTATCTAAACCTAATTACTTCCCAAAGCTTATCCTTCAAATACTATCACATTATGGGTTAGAGTTTAACATGAATCAGGGAGTAGGACTCATAAACATACAGTCCGTAGCAAATATAGTGTAGTCAGTGCTGTGATAGGAGTGCCAGAAAGATACAGTGGAAACTGGGTTAGAAGGAATACCTAAGCAAGAGTGGGAGGACAGTGTGAAGAACCTGGAGGAAGTAATATTTAAGCTGAGGCCTGAACTTGGAGCAGAAATTAGGTTAAAAGGATGGAAAAGAAAATCTCCAAAAAAATGAAGTGGTAACATTGCCTTTATTAAACCCTCCGGAGTGCCTTACTCTGTGTTGCTTGGTTTGGGAACTTGGCACTCAGCATTTCAGTGGGCTTGGAGCACATGTGGTAGGTGGATGCTTGGTTCAGACTCTTAAGGGACTTTGTAAATTATACTAAAGAGTTGGGACTTCCTCTTACGGCAAATAGGGAGCCAATGAGTGCTCTTTAAGGAGGGAAGTGCCATTATGGAATCTATATTTTCAAAGGGTGACTCTCCTCTGTAAATAGTATATTGTAGAAACATAAGGCAGGAAAGGTAAAACCGTTTGAAAACTTCTTGGTGATCCAAGTTAGGAGTGAAGGCAGCCTGAAGTTAGGCTAAAGGTAGAAGAACTATAAAGAAGTCAGATTGAAGAGGAATTTAGGAGATGGAATCAGCAGGGATTTGTAATTAAGTGAATGTGGTAGGTTAGCAAGAGTGAGACCTTTAGGGTTAATGCATAAGTTTCTGACTTGAGAAACTGACCATCTGGTGGTGCCAGCCACTGGGATGGCCATAAATTGAATGATGCCTATGAACCCTTCTCAATCAAATAGCACCTCTGCGACGTCAAGATAAACATATGTGAGTCTGACAAAATGATACATTTTACATTGTCAACTCTTTTACTCCTAAGTTTTATGTTTTGTCAATACTGCTAATGTATTTAAACATTTTTAAAAAGTGTTCAAACGTATTTGTCAACTTTTTCTTGAAGCCCACCTGATTCCGTTACTATTTAAATTACTATCAGTTTGATACTTAACAGTTACATCATTTTTTAATTACACAGGGGTTTTGCTTATATTTTCATATGTCTTTGGTTTTCGTTTTTCTTTATTACCATGATTATAAACACATGAGAATGCCCTACCATCTATCACTTCTGTATTTATTAATATATCTGATTTAATATAATTTGATTGATTAAAATATATGTAATATAATCAAAGATGACTCACTAGGTGCAGCTGAGATGCGCCTCTTCTATGGAGAGGAACCAAAATGTCAAGTAAATCTTTACACTTTAAACAGATATTTCAAGAGAAAACAGTGAAATTTGATAGACAAGTGGCAAACAAACAAACAAAAAACACCATAATTAAAGAGGGAAGAAGTGGGGCTGTCTGCTCAGTGTCACTGGGTGCCGGGACGGGTTCCCAAATGATCCAAAGATATGATGAGTTAAGGAACCCCAGTGTGCCACATTCCCACCATAGACCTCTGAGATCACAGCTACAGGAGTTCCCACAACCCTCACAGACCTTTAGGCTGGCAGGGGGAGCTGCCTGGAGAACACATAGAGACACTGCTTAAACCTATGTGGACCCCAAAAAGCTTCAGTGTGCTGGGCAGCTGCAGAAAAACACCACTCTGGGTACCCACTCCCCAAGGCTCTGTGTCCTGCATATAGCAGCTGCAGCTCCAGTGATTTGCCCCGCCAGAAGAGAACGACACCTGGGCACGGTCATGTAATGAAGTCAGGCATCCTCATCATTTGCTGTGGGTTTGAACTACATCTGAGCCATGCACCCTCACACCTGCTAGTCCCTCCCAAGACTGCATGACTGGCCATTTCCAAAGTAGGGGGTCCACAGCACAGCTTTTATTGCCCTTCCTAAATGTTTTGTTGATGACGTGGGAGCAGTTCACTCCCATGTCATAGGGGGTACTTTACCCTGAGGGACTAGAGGACAAATCTACTGGTCTGGTCCCAGTTCCTCAGAACTTGAGCACACTGCTCAGGGCTATGAAGATGAGATTTGTGGCCTCATTTCAAGAAAGGGCCAGTTTCAAAAAAGGACCTCATTTCAAGAAACAAATTTCACTGTTTTCTCTTGAAATATCTGTTTAAAGTGTAAAGATTTACTTGACATTTTGGTTCCTCTCCATAGAAGAGGCGCATCCCAGCTGCACCTAGTGAGTCATCTTTTGATTATATTACATATATTTTAATCAATCAAATTATATTAAATCAGATATATTAATAAATACAGAAGTGATAGATGGTAAGGCATTCTCATGTTTTTATAATCACGGTAATAAAGAAAAACAAAAACCTTTCTCAGAACAGACATGAGTGGGGTATAAGTTTGCACAGTGGTGCAGGAGCTGGGTACCTCTCCCTTCATGAGACTAGACCAGGAAGCGTATGGCCTGGTAACCATGGTTTCTGCCTCAGGCAGACTTGTGGTCCAGAACACCTGGACTGGTTTGGTGATCTGGTTGTTTGGGCCTGTTGCCAGGCCAGACACTTGAAGGAGACTTGCCCGGTCGGTACTATGGGAGCTGAGTGGGCCCCATGGCAGATTGCTGGACTGAAAACCCTGGCCTGCCCCTCTTCCCTTGAGTGGCTTTTGTGGTAAAGGAAAGACACCGCCACCCATACCTGGATAGTTTTCCCTGCAGCCTGAGAGCTGCCTCTAGACTTTCCACTAACGTCAATACTTGCGCCAGCTTCAGAGAGCCTGGTCATGAGCTTGCCTGACCCAGCCCTGACCAACATTTTATCTTCTAGCTACTTTGGTGGCAGAGTACTGGAGGGAAACCCTGGGAGCCCCAAACCCATTGCCAGGGGAACCCTGGTACTTTTACTGATCAAAGAAGGGCAAGTAAAAATTCCACTCCCATCACAAGTGCCTCTGGCCTGCTGGTGCTCCCTACTGACTGGGAGGACAACCTGCACAGCTCATCACAACTTCTGCTGATGTAATTGTACAGTGCTTAGCTGGCTCTTATCCACAAGTGCTACCTACTGACCTGTAGAGTGCTGCACAACCCAATATAATTTCTGTGGACAGAAGTGCACAGTGCTGGGGAATGAGATAAGCTTGTCAAGACCTCCACCTCCACGTTTCTGTAGGAAACAGCGAGCCTGACCCCATGCACAGCACACTGCTACTACAACCTACAAACAACTATTTGAGAAAACTATTACACTAAGACTATCTGTAACCAATGAATTCATACAGAGCTGTGCCCCACTAAAAGTACATAGAAATAAAGGCAAAGTACTCCACCCATCATACACAACAGTAACACTGTCAAGAGGGGGTAAATAATCCACTCAAATGAAAGTAAATTAAAAAGTAAGAAGTGACAGCTTCTACAGATGAGAAGGAAACAGCACAAGAACTCAAACACTATGAAGAAACAGAATGTTGAGATACACCCAGAGGACAACCGCTAGCTCCCTAGCAGTGGGTGATAACCAAATTGAAAACTTAGAAGTGACAGATAAAGAATTCAAAACATGGATTGTAAGGAAGCTCAATGAGATCCAAGGGAAAGTTTAAAAGCAACACAAAGAAATCAAAAAAACAATTCAGGTGATGAAAGACAAGGTAGATACATTTTTAAAGAGAAACAAACAGAATTCCTGGAAATGAAAAATTGACTGAAGAAATTTCAAAACACACTTGAAAGATTTAACAATAGACTAGAACAAGCAGAAGAATACATTTCATAATCGACCCAGTCTGACACAGAAAGAATTAAGAAAAATGAACAAAGCCTTTGAGAAATATGGGACTATGCAGAGAGATGAAACCTAGGCATTCCTGAGGGAGAAGAAAAAGTAAGTTTGTAAAAGATATTTGAGGGAATAATTCAGGAAAATTTCCCTGATCTTACTAGAGACATTTACATTGAGATTCAGAGAACACCCAGAAGATACTTTACAAGATGACCATCATCACCAAGGCATATAGTCAAAAGACCATCCAAGGTCAGTGTGAATGAAAAAAATCTTAAAAGCAGCTAGAGAGAATTGTTAAATCACCTATACAGGAAATCCCATCAGACTAACAGTGGATTTCTCAGCAGAAACCTTACAAGCCAGAAGAGATTGGGGGCCTATTTTTTAGTCTCCTTAAAGAAAAAAAAAAAAAAAGACAGCCAAGAATTTCATATCCTGCTAAACTAAGCTTCATAAATGAAGAAATAATCTTTCCCAGACAAACAAACACTAAGGAAACTCATCACTATTACATTATTCCTACAAGAAATGCTTAAAGGAGTTCTAAATATGGAAACAAAAAGCCAATACTCACCATCACAAAAGCACATGTAGGTGAAAAACTCACAGATTCTACAAAGCAATTACACAATTGAGACTCCAAGGTGACTAGCTAACAACACTGTGATGAGACCAAACCTCACACAGCAATATTAACCTTGAATGTAAAAGGCCTAAATGCTCCACCTAAAAGATATGAACTGGTAAGTTGAATAAGAAAAGACCCAACCATCTGCTGCCCACAGGAGACCCACGTAATGACTAAAGACAACTACAGACCCAAAAGAGTGGAAAAAGAGATATCACACAGATGAAAAACAAAAGCAAACAAAGTAGTGATTTTCACAACAATTAAAACAGACTTTAAACCAGCAACAGTAAAAAAAAGGACATTATATAATGATAAAGAGTTCAACACAATAAGAAAATTTAACTATCCTAAATATATGTGTATCCAACACCAAAGAACCCAGATTAATAAAACAAATACTGTTAGATAAAGAAAAGAGATTGACAGCAATTCAAGAATGGTGGGGGCGTTCAACACTCCACTGAAAACATTAGGCATATCATCAAGGCAGAAAGTCAGTAAAAAGAACTGTGAACGTAAACTGGGCTCTACACCAAATGGAACTAATAGACATTTGCAGAACATTCTACCCAACAACCACAGAAGGTACATTTTCCTTATCTGTGCACAGAACATTCTCAAAAATTGACCATATGCTTGTTCATAAAGCAAACTTTGACAAATTCAAAAAAATGAAATCCTATCAAGTATATTTTCAGACCACAATGGAATAAAATCAGAAATCAATACCAAAAGGAACTCTCAAAACTATACGAGTACATGAAAACTAAACAACTTGCTCCTGAATGACTTTTGGGTAAACAATGAAGTTACACCAAAAATAAAAAAATAAAAATTGAAACAAATAAAAATAGAGATACAATATACCAAAACCTCTGGTATGCAGCAAAAGCAATGCTAAGAGGAAAGTTTATAGTGTTAAATGACTATATCAAAAAGATAGACAACTCTCAAAATAACAACCTGATGTTAGACCTCAAGGAACTAAAAAAACAAACAAAAAACAAAGACAAATCAAACAGAAACCTATCAGAACAGAAGAAATAACAAAGATCAGAGCAGAACTAAATGAGATTGAGACCAAAAAAAAGGACCAATGAAACAAAAAAATTAGTTCTTTGAAAAGATAAACAAATTTGACAGACTGCTAGCTAATTTAACCATAAAAAATTCAAATAAGCACAATCAGAAATGATAAAGTGACAGACAGCTGATATCACAGAAATACAAAAGATCATTAGAGATTACCATAAATATATGTGCCCAAACTAGACAACATAGTGGAAATAATAAGTTACTAGAAACATACAACTTCCCAAGATTGAACTAGGAGGATACAGAAGTCCTGGACAGACCAACAATGAGTAATAAAATTGAATCAGTAATTTAAAAAATCTTCCAATAATAACAAAAAGCCAAGGACCAGATGGATTCACAACTGAATTTTACCAGATGTACAAAGTAGGTCTGGTAACAGTCTTACTAAAACTGTTGCAAAAAATGGAGGAGGAGAGATTCCTCCCTAACTAATTCTATGAAACCAGTATCACCCTGATACAAAAATCAGGCAAGGACACACAACAAAAGAAAATACTACAGGTCAATATCCCTGATGAACATAGATGCAAAAATCTACAATATAATACTGGCAAATTGAATCAAAGAGCACATAAAAAATAATTCACCATGATCAAGTGGGTTTTATTCCAAAGTGCAAAGATGGTTCAATGTTTGCAAATCATTAAATGTGATTCACCACATATACAGAATTAAACCCCCAAAACATATGATCATCTCAATAGGTGCAGAAAAAAATCCAATAAAATTCTATATCCCTTCATGATAAAAACCCTCAACAAACTAGGTATCTAAAAAACATACCTCAAAATATTGAGTCATCTATGACAAACCCACAGCCAACATAATACTGAATGGGGAAATGTTGAAAGCATTCCCTCTAAGAACTGGTAAAAGATAAGGATGCCCACTCTCACAACTTCTATTCAATATAGTACTTGAAGTTGTAGCCAGAGAAATCAGGCAAGAGAAAGAAAGAAAAGGCATTCACATTGGAAAAGAGGAAGTCAAATTATCTCTGTTCACTGATGACAGGATCTTATACCTAGAAAACCCCGAAGACTTCTCCAAAAGACTCCTTGACTTGATAAATAACTTCAGTAAAGTTTCACAATATAAAATCAATGTAAAAATTAGTAGAATTTCTATACAATAACATTCAAGTTGAGAATCAAATTAAACACTCAATCTCATTTACAACAGCCACAAAAATAAACAAACTACCTCCAAATACATTTAACCAAGGAGGTGAAATATTTCTACAAGGAGGACTACAAAATGCTAATGAAAAAAATCATAGTGACACAAGCAAATGGAAAGACATCCCGTCCCCATGGATTGGAAGACTCAGTATGATTAAAATGGCCTTACTGTCCAAAGAAATCTACAGAGTCAACATAATTCCTATCAAATTACCAATGTAATTTTTTACAGAATTAGAGAAAAACAATCCTAACATTCATATGGAACCGAAAAAGGCCCCAATAGTGAAAGCAATCCTAAGCAAAAAAAAAAAAAAAAAAAAAAAAAAAAAAAAAAAAAAAAAAAAAAAAAAATCCAGAGGCATAACAATACTTGACTTCAATATGACTGCAAGGCTACAGTAATGAAAACAGCATGCATGGTACTGGTACAAAAATAGAAACATAGTTTAATAAAACAGAATAGGGAACTCAGAAATGAAGCCACATACCTATGACCAACTAATCTTTGACAAGCTGACAAAAATGAATGATGAGGATAGGACACTCTATTCAATAAATGGTGTCGGGGAAATTGGCTAGCCATATGCAAAAGTATGAAACTAGAACCGTATCTCTTGCCATATTCAAAAATCAACTCAAGGTAGATTAAAGACTTAAATGTAAGACCTGAAACTATAAAAGTCCTAGAAGAAAACCTAGGAAAACCTCTTCTGGACATTGGCCTAGGCAAAGAATTTAAGACTAAGACCCCAAAAGCAAATGCAACAAAGACAAAAATAGACAAATGAGACTTAATTAAATGAAAAAGCTTCAGAACAGCAAAAGAAACTATCAACAGAGTAAATACATAATCTACAGAATGGGAGAAAATATTTGCAAATTATGCCTCCAAGAGAGAACTGATTTCCAGAATCTATGAGGAACTCAAAGAATTCAAAAAGGAAAAAACAACCTGCATTAAAAAATGAACAAAGGACATGGATGAACAGTTTTTAGAAAAAGACACACAAGCGACCAACAAACATATGAAAAATTATTCAACATCACTAATCATCTGAGAAATGCAAATTAAAACTACAATGAGATACTATCTTACACCAGTCAGAACAACTATTACTATAAAGTCAAAAACAGCAGATGTTGGCATGGATCTGGAGAAATGGAAATTGTTACACACTGTTGGTGGGAATGTAAATTAGTATCTCTATGAAAAACAGTATGGAGGTTTCTCAGGGGACTAAAAATAGAAATACTATTCAACACAAAAATCCCACTCCTGGGCATCTACCCAAGGGAAGTCTTTATGTAAGAAAGAAACCTGCACTTATATGTTTATGCAGCGCTATTCAAAACAGTGACTATATGGAGTCAACCTAAGTGTCCATCAGTGATCAAGTGGATAAAGAAAACGTGGAATATATACACCATGGAATAGTATGCAGTTATGAAAAAGGATAATACATCCTTTGCAGCAGCATGGATGGAACTGGAGGCCGTTATCCTAAGTGAAATAAATCAGAAACAAAATAAATATGGTCGGTTCTCACATATAAGTGGGAGCTCAGTGATGGGTATTCATGGACATAAAAATGGAAATGATAGGTACTGGGGGCTGCTTGAGAGGGGAGGATAGTGGGGGTGAGGATTAAAAGTTGCCTATTGGGTGCAATGTTCACTATTTGGGTAATAGGTACGCTATAAGCCCTAACCTCACCGTTACACAATATATCCATGTAATAAACCTGTGCATGTACCCCCGAATCTAAAATTTAATATATATATGTGTAACATAAAATGTAAATGTGAATGATAGCAGGGATGAACATTATGTAAAGTTAAAACAGCAAATACATAGTCCAGGCCTAGAAGGTTAAATAGGCTGGAAGCTATGTCTATTCTCATTAATTTGTAAAGAAGTAATCATGAAATTACTATAGTTGTAATTTTTGTTATATGTCAACTATATGCAGAGGACCAATACGTGAAGAGAGTATTTGTTGATAAAAAGCTTTTGCATGGTAATTATTTTCTCATTACAGCAACAGATAGAACTTTCTGAAATAAAACATAATCAAGTCTCTATCAATAAATCCATACCAATCAGATTCCTCTCACTCAACTGGTTCCTATTTCTGATGGTGAGCTTGAAATTTCTTGCCAGCTGCACAGATATTTTGCTGTAGCATGAAGAGAACCATATTAAAATGAAATGTATGATAATTTCTTCAGTTTTCTTAGTTGGGCATAAATGTTGACAGAGCTGACAGTCTCATATACACAAACTCTTACATGCAAACATGTCTGATTTCGTAGTCAAACACTCGGGTAGTTTTATGCTCTCAAGTTTTACAATCACTTTTCCTTAAAGGGTCTCTGTTTCATATTTTTATAGAGTATCTGGGATTCCACTTTAATTTATAGTCTAAGGTATTTTACAAAATTAATAGGAAAGATTTCTTGCTTTCCTATACATTCAATTGATATTTAATTCTTAGAAAAACTTGCTTTATGTATACAGACTGGCTCAGTATTTAACATTTTGAACTATAAGGTAATACTTAACATCCTATTTATTTATTATATTTTATAATGTATTAGTTTAAAATAAATGTCTATGTCCTGGCTTTCTTTTTGTTTTTGTCTTTTTTTTTTTTGCCTGTATTCTTACTGGGATTCTTTAACCCTATTCAGCCCAATTACAATCTTTCCATTAATTTTGACTTGTATGTGCTGAGTCTTTTCATGTAGGTCATTATTTAACTCTGATTTTTAAATATATGAAGTCATATTTGTTTGTCTTAGTCTCATCAAAGAAATACTTCTCATTCATATTGAAAAATCTATAATTTCTAATTTTTATCATCAACTCTTATTCTAGTCAACTTTATATTTTTCCTTTCTATTTTTGGAAAGCCCATCAAAGTTGATCTGTAATTTCCACTTTGAATTTTACACCTATTATTTACCATCTCTAATATTTTAAATTTCACCATACCTTTATAAATGATCTGTCATTCTTTTATATAGCCCCTTGGTATGTTATTTTGACACAGCAGCACTTGTACTAATCAGAACGGAGTAGCCTATGCTGCAGGAATAAACAATTGTGCAGGAAAAATAAATTGTTCATTTTTTCTCCGATACTCACAATACTTCTGACACCAGGTGTATAGGGAATTCCCCTATATTAACCAATTCTTTAATCCTTTGCAGACATCAGCTAGGTGTCCTGCAATTCTGTTCAGTTCTGATAATACCTACCTGGTGTTTGCACAGACCCCACAGGCTAAGAGATCTGTCTCCCAAGACTGGCCCCACTTCCAGTGCCAATTGCGACTAGTGCGTGCCCAGATTACCTACAACTCCTGTCTGACCTAGTGACAAATTGGCTATTTCCACAACACTGTTCTGAGATAAGATGGTTTGCTAGAATGGCTCACAGAACTCAGGAAAATACATATACCCATTTATTATAAATGATGTTACAAAGGATACAGATGAACAGCCAGATGGAGAGGTACATAGGGTGAAGTTCACCAGGTCCCAAGCACAGAAGCTTCTGTTCCCATGGAGTTGGGGTGTACTATTCTCTGAGCATGTGGATGTGTTCACCAGTCCAGAAGCTCTCTGATTCCCCATACTCAAGGATTTCTATGGTGGCTTCACAATATAAGCTTGATAGATTACTAACTTAATTTCTAGTCCCTCTCTTCCCTGGAGGATGGGGGAGGGGCTGAAAGTCCCACACTTCTAATTATGGCTTGGTCTTTCTGGTAACCACCAGCCCCCATCCTAAAGCTATCCAGGAGTCCGCCAGGAACTGCCTCATCAGAAAGAAAAGACACTTCTATCTCTCAAAAAATTACAAGGATTTTAGCAGCTCTGAGCCAGGGACTGGGAGCAGAAACCAAACATACAGTTTGTATCATGTCACAACTACTAACCCTGAAATCTTTAGCTCAATGAAACAGAAATGTATTTATTTTGATGACACATTTTCAACTTGAGCTGATAGAGTACACTGCTCCACATAGCCACTTGGTGATCCAGGCTAATGGAACCCCACACTCTTTTAACCACATCGTCTGTGATATGTCATGTATTTAGTCATAGCATTGCGACTTAATACTTCTGCTGATTGGCTACAAGTATTCACTTTGCCCACCAAATGTATGTGCCTGAAAGCAGAGGAGAACCAGATATGGGTAAGTACTAGAAATTTCTACCAGAGTGTTTATGAAGTCAATAGCTATGTTTTAAAATGATTTTGAGTGTATAAAGAAGATACTTTCTACAGTGGGAAAACTTTTTTAGAGGTACGATTGTTCGCTTTCCTTGCAGAATCTAGAATTCAGAACATCAAGATATTATGCTTTAATTGTAATCAATGTAGTATACTAAAATAAGATTTATATCATACAGAACATTTACTGACATCTTAAATTGTTTTCCCCAGATTGAATATTAACCAGTTGCCCCTATATCACTTATTGAATATGTCTCATAACTTATTTGAATTATCATCTTTGTATACTAACTTCTGGTGTCTTTTAGGAAGCTGGTAGAACAAATTACTACTTTTTCTGAATTTTCCTTATTATTCATATATATATTTAGCCTTCAAGTAAATTTTAGAATCATTTTATTGGTCTAAATTAAGATTCGTGAAAAGATGTATAAAGTGGCTTCACCTTATCAGTATTTTGCATATTAATAGAAACTCTTAGAATTATTCTTCGTGAAGGCAAATTCCTAGCTTCCAGTTTCAACTTTGCTGCTTAATAGTGGTGTGACCTTAGGATACTACTAGGCTGTCAATTGTGTCTCAATTCCCTCATCCATAAAATGAGTATAGTAATGGCAGCTACTTTATAAGGTTGTTATGAACATGAGATAATATTTGTAACGCTCTGGGTACAATGCCTGATATGTACTAAGTTTTGTATTCATGTTTTTAAAATAGAAAACAAATTAAAAATAGAATGCCAGAACACAATAGAAATGTGAGGTTCTTGAGAATACTATAAAAAAATCAGTGGTTCACAGCGGAAAAATACATCATATGTGAATGTAAGTAGAATCATTTTTTCTAGTGGTGACCTTCAGGGTAGATGACCCGTCAGTGTACCTGATGTGAGGTGTGAGGTCATCTAAGATGAAAACTTTTGGTATTCTTGAAGAAACATTAAAATTCTTGTCAGGGAACCAGTATCCAACTCCCATCAGGAAAGACTACCTACTCTGTCCTCAAAGCATTGTTCTTCATAGAAAGGCTCAACTCTAAAAGTCTTTACAAAGACTCATCTTTAGCAAAAATAAACTTGGAGGTTGTGAATGTTTTTAGCCAAACATAGAATTTATTAAAAACAAATCAATGTGTGCAAGCAGTCACATATACTATTCTGAATGTTCTGTATTTATGACTGTTAGAATATGCTAGAAATTTTATGTTATTGTAATGCTGTTTGAATGTAGTTTTTAAATAATTAGACTCAATATTTGAAGAGTAATGAGATCGGCAAAGGAATAGCAAGATCTGACTAATTTCCATTATAAAGTAATATGAAGACATGAAAATGTATGAACTGAAATGTGAGCATTCTATTTACATTGCTAACTGCAGCATCACATGAATCATCTTCATTTTAAAGTGTTAGGAATCCCTTGCCTTCCACTGAAGTAGCAAGTATAGGAGATGAACTATTATTGCAGTGCTAGCATAGAGTGATGCACCTTTTTTATTACAGAATCAGGGAATAATCCTCTGAGATTCTTATTTGAAATAGAATGGAGTGAGTTTTTATTGATTTGTTATTTCACTTGAGACATGATTTTGCCCTCTTGCTCTCTTGTAGTATGAATGTTCAATAAATAATACATTCTCTCTTCTACATGTTGCCACATAAGAAATTGTTTGGCTCAAAAATAAGCCAGGTGCTTCCACAGCACACTGTCTGGCTTCTCTGTTGTTTTGCATAACAGCTGTAAGGATTGGTCTTCCTAATTGTTTTATGTGATGTGAATTCAGGTTGTAATATCAACAGTGGTTTGTGGTTACCAGCTAATTGCCTGTTACCCTGTTGCCATGCTATAGACATCTGTACCTCATTTTGTCCCTAGTTGATGATGGTGTCTGACCTCTGCCTTTATTGTGTGCTTGGTAACTAATTGATCAAATCGTGAATGATGATCAGTAGTCAGCCTGGTGAGGCTGACAACAGCCAAATGCAATAGCAACACTGCAAGTTAGATACTCAGTTCACAGACAGAATCAGCAGGGAGTATGGTTGTGACACAATCCTTATTTTCATAATCAGGAAGACAAATGACAAGAAAAAAGTCTTTCCAGGGAGGGTTTATTTATAGCTTTCATCAGTGGTTCTTTTGGTTTTAATTAGAAATACTAGCGACATCACTTTTAGATTGTTCTAGTGGGCCTAATAAGGCAGTGTGTACAATTTTAAAATGGCATATAATAGGATTTCTGTGGGTATTTAATTAAACTCAGGATTAAATCAGAAAGCATCTTTGCTTATTTCCTGAAGCTCATTCCTCTCTGAAACTGCGGTCCTCTATAGTGGAACTGCCTAGATGGAAATAAATTGAAATGAGAAGTGTCACTACTTTCTCCTGTTGGCTCTCACAATCCCCCATATCAAGCCTGTCTTCAGGTAGAGTGTTGATTATGGAGAAGAGGATGTGATTGGCATTGCACTGACTGCATCAAACTATAGGTTATATTTTTGCTGTCAGCTAACAACATTTTGGAGAGAATATATTCATTTATATTCTTTGTATCACACTTGGTCTTTCCTTACCAAGAATACCATTTACTGTACTCTGTACTTGATCCCTAACACACATTGGCCCAAGCCAGAAGAATGTGATTGTGTGTGAATGTAAGTGAATGGTATATGAATGAAAGTGAGCATATATTCTTTTAATGACACATTTTGTAATGACGGGCCTTTCTGATAGTCTACTTGTCACAGATTACCCTTTGTTTCCCAATAGGCAGCCACGGTTGGATTCAGGTACTAGCTTTAGATAAAAGCTCATTTTATTCTATATTTAATGTCTCAAAATTAACATGAGGCTTAATTATTTCTTTTGAAAAAATATTTATTTCAACCCCCAAATAGCACTTTTGAACAGAACATATATTTTGAAACTACATAGCGAATAATTGCAGATAATTCTCAGTAGGTTTTAAATAAACAAACACCTTATATCATGACTGCCTCAACATTTGAATTATTTTTCGGATTGCACAAAGGAGGTATAAACAGATCCTAAAACATGAAGACACTGCTAAAGTGAAGTAGAGAGGGCAGAAGGAAAATATACATCCATGTATAACGGAAGAAGTATTTCATAAGTGTCTGTATTTCATATGTTCTTTAGCACAATTCAAAGCTCTGAACATCTTTCCACATTGTGAACATAAAAAGAGGTAAAAAGATAATCAAAATAGAAAATTTTAATAAAAAGTCTCCAATACCAAGGTAATAAGCATTATAATAATGAGCCATGTTCTTTATTAATTTGTAATTTATATTTAGTCTTTAATAGTCTCTTTGTCCTGACTTGGATTTCATAATTTTGTTTGATAGCATTCATATTTTTTCTAATGTAAAGTAAGCATTCATATGGAAAACTTTGGAAAATATGTAAAGTAAAAAATTAAGGAAATGCATTTGTAATGAAATATGATAGGATTTGATTCAAAATAGTTTCTAGTGGGAGAGGAGGTGGGGTCTAGATGAAACTATATTGACCATGATAAGAATTGAAACCAGGTGAAGAACAGAGGTTCATTATGCTGTTCTCTTCTATATACTTTTGAAATTTTCTGTTAGAAAAAAAAAAAAAAAAAAAAAAAAAAAAAACACCTGTAGTCATAGTTCTCAGAGACAACTAATTCTTCTCTACATATACATATGCAGAGAAATACACTTACACAAACCTACACTTTTTAATTTAAAGACAGTTGAGCTACCCCACAGTTGTTAAATAGAGACCTAAGTTGCTCTTCTAAAATATCCTGGGTAGGCTCATGTACAGAGCGTCCACTGGAGATTGTTGACTCTTTATTGGATGTTTAGGTTTGGTGAGTAAATAAAGCTACTGTGTACTCAATTACTGGGTTTCAAAACACAACTGCTCTGTATACTGATACTAAACTATGAGAAAAATTTAGTATACACTTGCTTTTTGTGCTGTGTTTAGACAGAGCTTGAGTATCTTCTATAGGAAGAGATGTGGGGAAAACTAGAAAAGATATAAGAAGCTATCTCATTCTCATACTTATTTGGTACTATTTGTTCTCTCTTCCTTTTTTCTCCCTTCCTTATTTTCCCTGACAGTAGAAATGGAGAGAAAACTGAGCAGAACTTCAGAGTGGTTTTATTCAGAGAATGAGGAATTAAAGAATTGGACTGCCTTTTGCTTCTCTTTTCCCTAGACTCCTCCATGTACTCTCACCAACCCAAGCTCAAGCATATGTCAATTTCATATGTACATGTTTCTTTCCATTTCCCAGGCTGATAACAAAATATTTTTTTCTAAAAATCAAACTTCCAGGACAGATCCTTTGGTGACATGGTTTAAGGGATCCTCCAGGGGCTAATAAACTTTCTAAAAGATAATTCCTATACAGACATTTAATTACAAATATCTAAAGTTCTTTTAACTTAGGTCCTTGACAGAAATACATGATTCCAACTTTGTGGAAGTGAGTTTATTTCCTACAAGTGTGTGAGAAGCATTCTTGGTCAATTGGCCCTTATCAATTCTACACTAACCTTGAGAAAACTAGAGGAAGATACAGATTTAGGCATGGAAAACAACAATCACATTGATTATGGGAAATATGGCTAGATTTATGAATCAATTGCCTGCATAATTTTAAAGTATTTTTCTCAGTATAACCCATGTTCCTGAGTGTTGAATTCCTTTGCACAGTCATTCTTAATTAGTTCTTCCAGGACAATAGAGAGATACAAAGTTCTGAACACTCATAGTATATTTTTCCACATAACTCTGCATTCTCTTAATGCCCATTTATTTTAAACATTTATTCCCTGTTAACATTTGAGTGTTCTTTTATTTTTCCTACCCTGTGATAATAATAAAACTTGATACACTACCCGTAAAGCAGTTCTGAGCAAGACACACAAAAGAAGGGAATTATGATACTAAGCAAAAACATTTTACTCTGCAAAGTGTCAGTGAGTTCTGTTGTAGAAGCTTGGAGCAACCACATTTGTGCATGTTCTTAAACTCCGTGGCCTATGTTGGTTCACTGATATAGTGGCAGCAACTTAGAATATCTTAAGTACTAGAATATTTTAAAGTCTAACCTGGTTTTTAGAGAGCCTGACATTTTAAAATTTAGGTTTATCACAAATTATACTATCAGGTTAGTTGCCAGTTTGGTTTTGTTTGGATAGAAATATTAAATGATGTCACTGGGCAAACATAATATGTGACTAATGATTTTTTTCATTAACGCGTACTTTAAAACTTGTACTTGGTTATCTACAACTAAGCAGTGTTTAGTTCATAGTATTTTTATATTGTGTCATATTCTATAGTGACTTTTGCTATAATTCCAGAAATATTTTTCCAATAGGATATATCTCAACATTTATTAAAAATCTTAATGTTTCCTCCAATTGTTTGATGTTATCAGTGCTTTGTCTAATTACATTTTAATTCTCCACCTTAAACTCTGTAAGAAATTAGTAAACCATCATGCATTTTAAGTTTTTATTTGCTGTATACTAAGTAAATTTCTGTTGAAAAATTTTACTGATTACTGGACTCATTTCTAAACTATTAATAAGTTAAAAAATGCTGCCAAACCAAAGTAAAACACTCAATAGCTACCTCCTATTGGGTCAACAGACCTGGACTACTCTCAACAGAAGTTGGTAGCTTTCTCAAAATAAATGTTTGCTTGAAATTCTCATTGGAAAATAGGAATTCCTATTATTTCGAACGAGTGGATTTTTAATCAAAGTCAGATTCTAAAACCCCTTTGGAGAATTCTGTAGTTCATTTCCATAGGTTAGATTTCTCAGACCCAGTTCCTTTAAAAATATTTCTCCTTTCTGAATTTGATTTTTCTTTACTAAAAAAACACATTTCTTTCTAGTATTAAAGGTTACAATGGAAACCAGAATGATAAAGGAATAAATATTTCTACTCCTCCAACATGGTCAAGAAAAATGCCTTTATTTTCCAATCTTTGGGTCAATAAGGTATTTTGTTGCTTTCATAGAAAGTGGAACAATCTCACTTACTGAGGAATCACTTCTTTTTAACTTTCTCAGGCTAGGTACTGGTAAGAGATCTTTTCTGGGATGCACAAGGCATGCTATTTGTTTCTTAGAATTGCCTTCAGTTTCCTTGGAAATGGAGGAATTTGTGAAGTATTTTAGTTATTCCCCTCTCTGACTGTGGCAACAGAGGGGCAGACCCATGTAAGTATTTATCTGCCCTCTTAACATATATTCGAGTTATATTTGTTTTGTAGGCTTCCAATCTATGAAGAGCCTTGACTGAGAGTTCTCATCTCTCCTTCTCTACCCTGTCCTCCCCGCCATCAGCCTCTCTCCCCTGGTCTCTCCAAATCCTTGCTCTGTTTTCTCATTTCACTTTTCTTTCTCTCTCTCCTCTCTCTGGCCATCTTGCATTTCCTCCATCTCCTTCTGCTCTACCTCTCTCTTTCCCCTCTGTACTAGAAAGTGCAATACCATGACAACAATGACTAGCAAAGTCAAAGCAAAACTGTAGGTCATTAAATGCCATAGCCACTTAAAGTTACTGCAAAGAGCTGACAAATGCTGAAACTACAAACATGAAAATGAAACTGCCAAGAGTCTACCTTACTTCTCTTACTGTAGCAATTTTCTTTTGTGGTTGTAATGTATTTACATATGCACTAGGGAAAGAGGTTCAGTGGAAAAAGGACTAGGGAAAATGTGAGATCGTAAGTCCTAGAAAAATGAGGCAAACTTCTTTTTTGAGGAAGACTGTGAGAGCATCACAGCCATATTCAAGCTGGGACATTGCTGAGACCAAGTACACATCTAGCCAGCATGATCCAAGAGGGACTGAGGATAGTGAGACAGAATATGAGGCCAAATCAGGATTCCAAACTGAGGCATGAAAACAATTTTTTCCAAGAAAAACTCGGAAAGAGAAATGTGGTTAAACTTTCTGTAAATGGGAGGTAGTGGGAGTAAAATGAACCCCAATCCAAAATAAGACAGGACAGTTACTGGAATACTCTTAGGGTGATGTTACATGGAGTAAGGACGAATATCAGTTAAGGTACAGTCCAAGTTGCTGTTAAAAGTAATCTTGCCCACCTCCCAAAGAGAAAAGTGTTTTGGTTTGTGTGTTTCATTCTTATGTTGTAGTCCAAAGACAGTCCAGGGCTGGTAGTGTATTACCACTCACATAGCCACCCAGGGACTCAGACTCACTCAATCTCATTGGTATGTCCTTCTTAACATGCAGCTTTCATGTCATGGTCCACGATGGCTGCTCTGGTTCCTCCTGTACCATTTATAATCTAGCTAGTGGGAAGGGAAAGGTCAGGTGAGCATATATCTGTTTCATCTACAAGTGGTGGCATGAATGAATTCTGCCTATATCCCACTAATGAAAAATGTGTCACATGGTCATCCTTAGTTGCAAGGGAGACTGGGAAGAGCCTCTAGCTAGACAGTTCTTTGTCTTTTTAATTTGCATCTTTTAATTTGGGGTATCCACAACCAAAGGAAGAAGCGGATGATGGATGGTGTGTATTCATGAAAAACCAGTGGTGTCTGTCAGAGATATCAGGTACACTAACCCAAAAAATGCATTGGATGAGCCCAAGCTTCTCGTTCTCATGCTTACTGGGCCTGAGTAATATTATTTACCACATGCTAAAATGTGATCTTTCCATATGCACAGGAGGAAAAAATGATGTGCAGAATATGCAGCATAGTCTCTTCTAAAACTGTTTAAAGTAAAATATAAAAATACTCTACTGTATCAAGAAGAAAAGATACACAAGGTAGGATTTGTATGGGACATAAAATACTACTCACTGTTTTCTAAAGGCCTTCTCCCCTCCCCATCCTTTTACAAATTGTATTACATGAAGGAGTGACTCTACTAAGGGCTGCTTTCTCTTTGATCTTCCTCTCCAAAATATACCATTGATTTCTCTAGTAGAAAACTTCTACAGGTTTATCTGCTGGCCAGGCTTCTTATTCTCTACTTAATTTGGAATTTTTGATACTGGATAAATAGCATTTGCTTCTTTATTGGTGTTGGACTAGTGCCCAAAGGTTGGATATAATAGGAAGTAAAATGTAGATGACTGGGTTACAAATGGCAGCAAATCACGGCTTATGATTATTTGAACTCAAGGGAGGATGAGAACATCTCTTAACAAGGGGAGTGTGCTTCTCCTCAGAGTATCTGTAGGTTGCAGTGCACTAATCAAGATAATGAAAGGCTTTGGCTAAGAAAGTGGCAGAAATTAGGAAGCAATGTATAAAATCTTAGAATATTAAAACTGTAAGGATTCTTAAAAGTGTATAACCCTTTTATTGGAAAATTAATAAACTGAATTGAAACCATGATGAGTAACACATAGAAGTTTTTAAAATTTCTATTTCAAAATTTATGAAGTCCAAATTGTTTCTTTTGATATGTCATCAGATCTTTTTTCAGTATATTTTAGGTTTGCTTCAATAATGTTACCTAACCTGGCTCGATCACCTATTTTGTTGCTATTGCAATAAGAAACAGCCCTGTGTTTGGGGGAAAGAGAGAAAATTATAATTTCCTTTTGAAATTATGTCATCTGAAAGTGGCGTGTGCATTCCATTGGCTACAGCATCATCAAATGGCCAGATCTTGCAAAGAGGGAAACTGGGAACATAGTCTCCCATTTTGAGGCCCTATGTGCAGCTGAAACCTTGAGGATAAACGGAGAATGGGTATTGGGTGAAAATTAGTAGTCTCTTCTATCAGGAGAGTTTAAACAGATGATATATAGGATGAGGTCGTGAGCATGGGTAGAAAAGGTAAGAAAGGCTCCCTTCTCCCAAGAGAGAACTATGTATTATTGATAACACTTGAGCAAGGAGACTAGAAATCAATTTTTGTTTTTAATTTAATTTTTAAAAACTTTACTTAGTGTATTTACTTTTGTGACTACCTAGATAAAATGATTATCTATTTAATGTTGCAATAAGAAACAGCCATGTGTTTCAAATCTTGCTTATGAGAGCCTGTGTTCTGTAACTAACCAAGTTCATATACAAGACTAAATGTAAGAACCTGATCAAAAAATAGATTTGATTAAAATTGCATAATAAGGCAATGCATGTTTGTAGGCATACATCATAGTATTAGCCACATAATGTTTGCCATATCACCTGGGTTGTGACCTGAGTTATTGGAAATGTTGTGTGTATGTGTGTTTCCCTCTCTTCTGAGCATGGACACTCCATTTAAGAACTATTACTGAAGATTGAATTGATGTCAGCCAGGAAACTGTAATTTCCTGTCACTTGGCCTTGAATTACTACATTGACTTTTCAGGAAATAAACAAATTTAGCTGAAAGATGCAAGCTTTTTTCTACTTATCATTAGTACCTAAGAATATAGATGCATTATACTGTTCAATCCCCATTACACATACAATTATTGTCTCAAAATGATATTCAACCTTCCTTACGTCCTTTTATCTTGAAGTAATCAAGTCCAAACTTCCTGCTGAAAACCAGTGTATGTTCTTTTAAATGTGGCTGCAAAGCCAATTTATCTGATAAGGGCAAATAGCCTATCATTTGCAGGCTACAGAAATGAGGCAGAACAGCCATGTTGCAAGGAACATAATGTTTTCCCCTGCTGTTTTTATTTCTCCTGTGTATCACAAGTGGGAAAGATGGAATTTTGCAATAACTTAGTTTATAAAGCATGATGCAAGGCAGTTTTAAAAAATACCTTTTATGAATACATAGTATACAAGAGAAAAGCTTGTTTTGTCTTATATTACAGTTTTCTGAAAACTCAACCACAAAATTGTATTGCATTAGTGTTTACTTTCCGGTTGTCCGATTCTTCATGATACCAAAAAAGGAATACATTTGTGTGGAGGGGCATTTATAGGGCAATCAATGGCACTGAGACTTTGTTCGATTGTTTGCATCTGAATCAGGTGGCAATAAAGATTTCCTAGGGTTGACTTGATGGAGCCCAACACTTTAGCTGAGAGGGTGAGGTAGGAATTCAACTTACGGAGTGGGTATTGGGGCAGAGCCTTATGCATCTTTCTCTTCCTGCCTGATCCTAGAATAACCTCTGACACATAGGATGCTCTGGGGAAAATAATGTTATTAAGGAAAGGATCCCGAGAAATAAGCCATCTTCTCATGGTGAGGGGCTTGAGATAAGACTGTGGTCAAGTTAAGTACGTTCTGAGACAGATTGGTGTGGTGGCTGTGTCTGTTGATAGGTGATCTGTGGGCAATTTTTATTGGTACTGGATTGTACCAATGCATGGCAAGACATTTATCATCTCCCTCCCCTGGTAAATGCCAGCAATTCTCTCCAGTACAATGAAAAAGAGAGTCCTCCAGCACAATGCCAAATGCCATATGAAGAGATCTTATCCCTGTTGAAAACCCCATGTTATAGTCTAATGGTTGGTTGGTTGATTGACTTATTTATTAAAAATAATTTTGCATTCTATAACTTTTTTTAACATTTCTTATGGGGGAACTATTTTATGTGTTAAGAAAAACAGAGTGTATAATACTGATTAAGAAAAACAGAGTGAATAATAATGATTAACTTTCATGTACTCAACATCTAGCTTTGCCATATTTTAACATTGTGCTTCAGAATTTTTTTTAAAGATATAAAATATTGGAATTCCTAAATGGAATACTGGAATTACTAAATGCTCCTGTTGTAACTCTTTTTATTTCCATGTCCTCATTCCAGAAAACAACTGCAATCCCGATTTAGGATTGGTCATTTCTAACACATTTTTAATGCTTTTACCATATCTGTATTTATATCCAAATGGTATTTATTACTCTTTTACATGTTTCTAAATTTGTAAGTGACATCATTCTCTATTCTTGTGCAACTTGTTTGATGCATGATTATATTAAGATTTGTTTGTGTGGGTAGCTCAAAATTTAATACATAAATTTTAAATATTATAAAACATGCCATTATACAGATACATGTCATAATTTACTGATCTAGATACCTGATAATGAATATTTAGAATATTTCAAATGTTTTACCAATGCCAAAGAGGCTACAATGAACATTCTCATTCATGTATTTTAGTGTATGTATTTCTCCCAAGAAATTCAATGGATGCACAATAAGGTCTGTTGACATTAAATTTTACTGGATTTTGCCACATAACTCACTAAAAGTATTTGCACCAGTTTACGCAAGTTTTAGCATTAGCCCATGTGTGCCAACAGTTGATATTGGTAACATTTAAACTTTTTAAATACTCTTTTAGATGGGACTCTGCTACTATCTTTTTTTTAAAAAAAGATGTGTAATTTGTCAGTTACTGCTTTTTATGTGCTTGTTGGCCATCTGTATTAATCCATTCTCAAACTGTTATAAAGAAATACCTGAGACTGGGAAATTTATGAAGAAAAGAGGTTTAATTGACTCACAGTTCTACAGGCTTAACAGGAAGCATGGCTTGGAAGGCCTCAGGAAACTTACAATTACGGTGGAAGGGGAAGGGGAAGCAAGTGCATTTTCACATTGTGGAGCAGGAGAGAGAGAGAAGAAGTGCCACATACTTGTAAACTATCAGGTCTTATGATAACTTATCCACTATCAGAACAGCGAGGGGGAAATGTGCCCCCATGATCCAATCACCTTCCACCAGGCCAATCCTCTGACATGTGGGGATTACGATTCTAGATAAAATGTGGGTGGGGACACACAGCCAAACTATATCACCATCCATGTTTGTTCTTGTGTGAATTGCTTCATCATATATGTATATATACTCGGCTTCTTTTTCTGCTGGGTCACTTGTCTTCTTTGTTTTTAGTTACTTTGTAAGAATTCTATTTTTAGTACATATACACGTATATGTACTAGATGGGCAGTGGCAGCCCATCTAGAACGGCCACTGTGAAGACTCCGGCTGTAGCCGGGAAGGCCTGTCTGGGGCTGCGTGCTTGTGCTCCATGTGGGGGAGATGGGGGGCAAGAGGGAAAGATCTGCCCCCTTCTAAGTTGGTGGGTCAGGATCCCTCTGCTCACCAGGCACAGCTGCAGCTGCTCTGTTGCAGTTCCAGACCCAGGCATCCCTGCACTCTCGGGCCAGGAAGCCCCTCTGCCTGCTCCCGTGGCCTGGCCTCTCCTCGCTCCCAGCACCTGCTCTGATTTTGGAGCACAGTTGAGGCTGAGCCCAGGCACTGTCACAACTTGACTGGGTGTATGCTTGCTCAGGGTAGTGCTGACACATTAGGTCCCTGCCTCTTCAGCCCCCTCCGGACTTTGGGTGCTAAGGAGCATGGGAGGGGGTGCACAGGGTGGGTTGAGGGTGGTTTGACATGCCCTCCACTTGAACAGCCTGGGTGGGTGGGTGCTGTGGCTGACATGATTGATGGCAGCAGGAAGCAGACAGGCTCCTGGGCAGAAAGGGGTGAGTGAAGCCCCATCTTCAAGCCAGGGATGGCCTGAAGCATGGGGCCCAGGCTGTCAGTTGCAGGTGGAATCTGTGCCAGGAGTGAAAACTTATGGTGCTTTTCAGCGCCCACCCATGGCCACCCATAGACCAGTCAGCATGCACTTCCTCCCTTCGGAAGCCCACGAAAAGCCCTGGACTCAGCCAGATTCACAGAGACATTGGGACTACCAGCTGTGAGAAGCAGCTACCCACTTCAAGTCTTCTCAACTCACCTGGATGACCTGCCTGTGGAAAGGAGCTACCCACTCTGGGTCTCCTCTCTGCTGAGAACTGGACTCTTGTCCGGATGACCTACCTGCAGAAAGGAGCTACCCACTTTGGGTATCCTGAGAGCTGTTCTGTGTCTCAGTGAAGCTCCTCTCTGCCTTGTTTCTCCTCCAGTTATCTGCATGCTTCCTTCTTCCTTGAAATGGGACAAGAACTTGGGACTGCCAGGTGGCAGAACTGAAAGAGCTATAACACATACAGGGTTGAAACCTGCACCCCTGCTCACCATGTTGCAGGCAAGGAGAAGGAGAGAAGAGCTGCAGCCCTCTGGGGATCCCAGAACTAGGGGCTCCCCAGGCCGGGCTGTGACACCCTCTTTGGGGTTCTGCGGTTCCTGGCAGGTCCAAGCTTCCACGTACCACTGTGTTCCCTGGTCCCTGCAGTGGAAGCAGCTTTCCGAATGCCCGGTTCACCTGCAGCCTTGCATGAGCCAAGCATCTGTGTGGGTGCCTGGAGCTGCCTTCCCTGCCACAGCCAGCAATCCTGGCTGTATGCACTGTGACCAGACCTTGTGCTCATTCACACACCCCTCACTGTTGCACTTCTGGCTCCGCCCTTGCCGGACGTGTCATCTGGCTGGTAGCACTAGCTGATGCCAGCCTGCTGGGCTGAGTGAGCGGATGGAGTCCACAGGCCCAAGCAAAACCCAGGGAAAGGCGCCACGAGCAACAGAGGTTTCCGCCTGGAAAAGCGACACCCTAAGGATCCTGAGACACATATACTGTATTTTTCCAGTCTCTGGGTTTTCTATTTTATATGCTGACACTTTGTTGTACACATGGATATAGTCAATTTTATCAGTCTTTTTCAGTAGGGTTTGTATTTTTTATGTCTCATTTAAGAATTATTTTTTATTAGTTTTATTTTCCCATATGTTTAACCAATTGTCTCAGAAACATTTTTTAATTGTCAATTTTTTTCCTCATTGGACTGCATATTAATAATCTGTGTAGTATGTTTCTGTTTCTGAGCAATATAGTCTATTCTAATAATTTATTTGCCTTTTCCTTTGGCCAATTTCTCCCCAGTTTTAAATATCACTATTTTTTATAAATCTTGATATCTTGAAAATCTCAAAAGCATGCATTTTTCAAAATGGTCTTGCCTATTCGTATTCCTTTGCTCTTACATATAAATTTCATAATCAGCTTTTTAAGTTACATTTAAAAGTTACATATGGAGATTTGGATTGGAATTGAACTTAGGGAATTATAAAAGACAACTGGCACCTTTATAATATTAAATCCTCCTATTCATAAACATGTTATAGCTCTCTATTTATATGAATACTCTTCATATCTTTCAATGAAAACAAAAAAATGTTTCTTGTAAAGGTCATATATTGTTCTAGTCTTAGCTCTAAGGACATTATAATTTTTGTTTCTCTTACTAGTAGAATTTGTTTTAAAATTGCATTTTATTTTATTGTTTTTATTGTTGATGATACAAATGTACATTTTGTTGGTGTATCATAAAAGATAACCTTGATTATTCTAAATAATTTGTTTATAAATTTTCCTGTACTGTCTATAGTCAATAATATATACAATTTTTTTTCTACCTTTTCTATTCTTATATTTTGTATTGATTTCTCTTTGTCTTGACATGGTGATAAGGACCCATAACATAATGGTTTATGTAAATGGTAGTGTTAAGCATCTTTCTTTATTTTTGACTTTTAAAGAATTTATCATTGCATACATGTTTTTCTACTTTTACTATATTTGTTTGTGTTTACACACAATATTTAGTAATGATTTTTAAATTTTATATAAATTGTATCATACTCTACATATTCTTTTGACAGTTCATTAGTGAGTACAATATTTTCTGCTGTAGCTATTTGACTTTCTTTTATTCCTGTTTCTATTTTTTTTTTTTTGCTTTTTAAAATATTTAAATCACAAATAGATGTTGATGTTTAAATAACCTTTTAAAATAATCCCTTTAAAATATTTTTCAATATTTAAAAAAATATATATTTTGAACAGTCATATTATTGTGTTAGGCTTCTAATATTTTTACTGTGGGTAGAGTACTTTGTTATGTGTAACAATGAGTCTTGGATCTGGGGCCCAGGGGGATGCCAAGTAGAACTTCTGACCCAAGGCCGTGGGTCTGCTAGAACAGCTTCTTAACCCTTCCCATTTGGGCTTGGATCCTTTCTTTGCCCTTTAGACATGCTGATTTAGCCACATAAAGATGAAGCAACAACTCAATATGAGAATTTAAAGAGTATATAGTGACCATATCACCTCTGACTAATAGTTAAAATTCCTAAATAAATTTTCAGTCATTTTTTAAACAGTTTCTGGATTTGAGATTTGTTACTCTGTTAATAGTCTGGTCACAGGGACTTCTTGTATTCCCTTGACTTGAATAGAGGTCACAGAGCCTGGGAAAAAATAGGTGAAGTAAAATGAACTTCTTTATTTTCTTCATGTGTAAACATGAAGAGTCCAGAAAGCCTGAATTAGGATACAGAATTCAGGATGATTAAAAATTCCAGTTTAATTAAGCATTATTTTGGTCAATTACATGAATTGAGACATATGAGCACAACCTTCCACTTCGTAAAGGAATAAAAAAGAATGAGCTACTGCTACTTGTAACAACACAGACACAATTTCCAGATTTAACGTTGAGAAAAGAAAAAAGGAGAAGCAAATGAGTATATACTGTAGGCACTGTAGTATTCATTATATTGAAGTTTCAGGAACAGGGAAAATATGCTGATAAAACTCAGAGTAGTGGATACCGTTAGGGCCATTACGTGAAAGGATAAATAAGGGAGTCTTCTGAAATTTGGGAAATGTTCTGTATCTTGATATGCATGGTTAACTCAATAGATGCATGTGCCATAGACTGTGTACTAAAGATTTTTGTACTTTGTTGTATGCGTGTACTATCTCAAAGAGAATATGGCTAAAATAATAAGTTCAGAAGGGGCCTATGGCCTTTCTTTCTTTTTTTTTCTTTTTCTATTTTTTTTTTAATTGAGATGGAGTCTCACTCTGTTATCCAGGCTGGACTGCAGTGGTATGACGTTGGCTCACTGCAACCTCCGCCTCTTGGGTTCAAGCAATTCTCCTGCTTCAACCTCCCAAGTAGCTGGGACTACAGGTGTGCACCACCATACCCAGCTAATTTTTTGTAACTTTAGAAGAAACAGGGTTTCACTGTGTTAGCCAGGATGGTCTTGATCTCCTGACCTAGTGATCTGCCCCCGTCAGCTTCCCAAAGTGCTGAGATTACAGGCGTGAGCCACCGCACCTGACCCATGGCCTTTTTAAACTATAAATGTATTTTTGCTAGAATAAGACAATTTTGGCATAACCTTTTCAGCCTTATAGGCAATGATAGGGGTGTGTGTATGTGTGTGTGTGTGTGTGTGTGTGTACGCTTGTAGAACATGGGGATAAAAAGGCCTAACTTGTCTGGGTGAGTGGGGATACAATGCAAAGCTTTCAGAGAGGAAATGAGTTGAGGAAACTTTTTAAACATGAAGTAGGAACTTTCTAAGTGGATCGTGTGGCACACATGGATCTATAAAATGTCCAAGGTGTGAGATGACAAGTTATATTGAGGTATTATAACTTGTTTTGTACAGCTACAATAAAATAGGAGCTGGGAAGTTAAAGAAACAGAATGGGTAGAGTGTTGAATATCATGCTGAGAAATTTTGATTTTTGTTTTCTTTTGGGCTCCAGGTATTAGAGAACCATTGATGAATTTTAATTAAGTGGTATGATTAAGTTTGCTAAGTGGATGGGATTAAGAACTAATTTTGAAAATAGTACCTAAGGCAATTTGAGTCTTTTCAAGAGGCCTGTCTTTGGTACTTTTCTCAACCCATGTAACTTCTATGCATGATCTCCTTTTGAGATTGATGACTCACAAATCTAAATCTCTATTCCAAACTTCTTTCTTGTTTCTTTAAACTTCTTCATAGAATTAATTGCTTCTCTATCTATGGATGTAAATTTGGATCATATAATTGTGTTTCATTCACTTTTACATAGTTTAAGATTTATGATTGGCCGGGCACGGTGGCTCACACCTGTAATCCCAGCACTTTGGGAGGCTGAGGTGGGCAGATCACAAGGTCAGGAGATCGAGACCATCTGGCTAACATGATAAAACCCTGTCTCTACTAAAAATACAAAAAATTAGCCGGGCGTGGTGGTGGGCGCCTGTAGTCCCAGCTACTCAGGAGGCTGAGGCAGGAGAATGGCGTGAACCCGGGAGGTGGAGCTTGCAGTGAGCTGAAATTGCACTACAGCACTCCAGGCTGGGAGACAGAGTGAGACTCCATCTAAAAAAAACAAAAAAGCTTTATGATCACTGTCTCACTGTCGGTCACAAAACAGGTTTCAATTCAGAATTTGAATATTTTTTTCAATATATCTGTAAACACATCTTTATTCAAAAACTTCTTCCTCTTTACCCAAGCCAAGACCAGAGACTACTGCCCTTTGCCACCATACCTCTGCTATTTGGAAAGTTCTTTCTCCTTTCACCTCCTCCCCACTTACTAGGGTGTTTGCAGGGTAGGTGAGGAAAAGAGGAGAGGTGAGAAAATCTTAATATTGTAAGATGGTTCATTGACTGTATGCCAGGGGGATGTTTAAAACTGACTTTCCTGGTTATTTGTCTAAGAATTTTGAAAACTGTACTGCTAGACCTCCCTCACCTCATCTCCCTTGAACTGGATAGTAGCCTCTCTTTGAGCCAGATATTCTGGATGTCTCCTCAGCTCCTCCTTCCAGCTATAGTTCCCACAGCTTCCTCCTTCAGGAGTTCCCTTACCCTGGCTAATTACCCTTTTGAGCAGGATCGGTTTTACTAAATGAATTCAGGCAAACATTTTTGCACACATTCTCTATCAGGTCCCTAAGATGTGTACATTTTGATTCATGATCAAAGAAGACTGCAAATTACTTCCCAGATGTGTCATTGCCCTGCGGTCACAGGCCACTTCACCTTGCCCAGGTACTAGGTTTCTGTGTCCCCTCAACTGCTGAAAATATCCATCAATCTCTCTGAGTGGTCCCTGTAAAATCCCTGTCACAGGTTGAGGTAGGAGTAGCACATACTCCAATCACTCTCTAAAGTAATCTTCACAAATCCTTTCAAAATCTCACTGAAAACATTTATCCTTTATCTGATGAGAGACTCCTGGGTGAATCTGAGCAGTATGGAAATATTCTTTTAAGCTATAAAAACATGAAACTATTTATACTTATACATAAAGGCATTGGATTTCACTACCAAACCCAACCACTGTATTATATTGAATAAAAGTGGTAGGGAATTAATATTACATATTGACAATTACCTTCGTATGAAGGAACAACTTTTCAATATCTTCATGTACATTCCAGTAGCTTTGTAATTTTATCATAAATCATTTTTATTCTACAAAAGTAAGGATAAGTCATCTTAAATTATTAAAATGAACTGAAATAATATTCAAATTAATTTTTATGTACATAATTGTCCATAATTTATTCTGTCCACATGAAATTGCCTTTTAGCATTGGTGTAAACTCATTGGTATTCTGAGGTTTTGATATTTGACAAGAATATGCTGGTGCTCCTTTGTTTTCATTACATCTGACTCTCTGCTGGACTGTAAACTGTATAAAGACAAGGATGAGCATTTAAAATCTGATGATTTGGGGCCTGCACTATTGCTGTGCACACATTAGGCACACAGTACTTTGTGTTTTCCATATGTCTTTTCCTACTACGAGGAAGGTATTAGGTAATGTAGATAAATTTGAATAATTTAGAACTTCAGCAATGCTTTTGGAAAAATTATTTCATGCTAATATAAAATAATGTGTATGGAAAATATGGTTGACAGACTGTAATGCGTTACTACTCTAAAGAGAGGGGGAGATATTTTGAAAGTTAGGAGATTAATACATTTTCTGACATTTGATAAACCATGCTATTGATGAGCTTGACATTGTGCTTAGGCAAAATTCTATGCCATAATGAAGCAGCTGGTCTATAACCTTAAAAAATAAGAATGACACCTAATAATAACAAGTTTAATCAGTCTAACTTTTTTTTTATTGTTGCTTATTGGAGAGACCATTTATGGGAACACTTAACATAGATGTATCTGAGTTTTTTCTTAGCTTCTTTTCTGATCGTGAAGCATAATTTACAAAGAGAAAACCATATGAAATTTTGATTTACAGCTCAGTGAATTATTACATAGCTTATATTAATGTACTGCCCACCCAAGTCAAAAAAATGAATATGGATAACACTGTAATCAAATTGCTATTAAAACATTATTCCCTCTCACTCACCGAAGGTAACCAGTATCCTGACTTCTAACACCATGGGTTAGTTTTGCCAGTTTTTGCAATTTCATATAAATGGAATCGTGTAGTATATGTATTTCTTTTGCTTTGGTTTTGGCTTCCTTAATATTTTCAAGATTCATACATATTGATAAGAGTGTCCATAGTTTGTTAATATTAATTAATGTACAATTGTCTGCTGCATAAGCATACCATATGTTATTTATCTATTCTAATGTTGAACTTTGTTTCCAGATTGTTTTAAGTTTTTTTTATGGTTATGTTGAAAGTACTTTCCTGTTGTGTCTCTTAATGCACATATGCATATATTTCTGAAGAGTACATACCTAGGAATATTATTACTGGGTTATTAAGTATGTGTATCTTTAAACTTAGTAGATAATACTAAACATTTTCCCAAAATAATTATACTAATTTACATTTTGACCAGCAGTGTTCCATTTGTTTTATGTCTTTGCTAACAGTTGATAGTGTCGTTCCCTTTATTACCTTAGGTAGACAAGAAGTTATATCTCATGTAGTTTTGCTTAGCATTGTGCTGATTACTAGTAAGAGTATTCATTTTTACGTGTATCTATGGGCCATTTGTCCATCCTTTTTAACTTTTCATGTTTAAATTATTTAAATCATTTTAGAGTCACAGGAAGTGTCAAGATAAGCAAAAAAAGGACAGGGAAGTATTGTGTACCCATTACTTAGTTTACTACGGTGTTAACATCTTGCATAACTATAGTATAAGATAAAAACTAGGAAGTTGGCATTGGTACAGTCCACAGAGTAAGCAGATTCATATTTCACCAGTTTTATAGACACTGAATTGTATATGTGTATTGTCTATGCAACTTAATCACATACGTAGATTCATGTAACCACCCTTACAATCAAGATACAATGCTGTTAACACCGTACCACAGGGCTCCTATTTCCTGCCTCTTTTGGACACATCTCAACTTCATCCCTAAGCCACGGCAACGACTAATCTGTTCTTCATCTATATTACTATTTTTCAGAAGCATCTATTCAGATATTTTTGTCTATTGTATTTTTATTATTGACTTTTTAGATATTTTTACATGTAATTATGTATATAACAAGTAACTTTTCCTAGTCCATGAGTTGAATTTATATTTTCTTGTTGGTGTATTATGATTAATACAAGTTTTTGATATTATAGGTATTATTCTTCATGTTCAGTGCTTTTGAGCTCTTGAGAAATTTTCCCCTACCCTCAGATAATGAAGGCATTTTCCCAGAAGCTTTATTTTTTGTCAGATTTATATCAGCAGTCCACCTGAAATTGTTAGTGTGAAGTAGAAGTCAGGTTTAACTTTTTTCTATCCAACTGACCTGGCATTCTTTTTTGGAAAGACTTTTGCTCCATGGTTTTGCAATTCAACCTTTTATCAAATAAAGTGGCCATATCTGTTAAAGTCTGGTTCGGGGATTTCTATGTTCCATTGGTTGAGTTTTCTACCCTTGTTATTATCATTTTTTTACTGTTGATTTAAAATATGCCTTAACATCCAGTAGAGCAAATAGTTTTAACTTGTTCTTCATCAGTGTCTTGGATTTTCTTGATTGTTTGCATTTCCATATACCTTTTAGAAGCATCTTCTAACGTTATAAAGAGAAAAGTGGGGATTTTGATAGGTATTGCATTTAATGTAATAAATATTTTAGGTATGAGTTATTTCTACATTATTGAGTCTTATAATTTCTGAATATGGCACAGCCCTCTATTTATTTAAATCTCTATTTTCTTTTGATGTTGTTTTATTGCTTTATCATAAAGTTTTTACAGTCTCTTGTGAGATTTGTTCCAGGGCATTTGATATTTTTAATGCTATTGTAAATAGTACATTTTCAAAGTTTCATTTTCTACATATTTTTTGATATCATAAAGAAATATAAAGGATTTTTATATATTGACTTTGTATCCAGAAACTTACTAAACTCACTTATTGATCCTAGTAATTTATCTCTTGATTCTTTAATATTTTCTGTATATATTACCATAACATTTTCAAATAACAGTTTTATTTCTTTCTTTCCAGTGTTTATACTGCTTGTTTGCTCTCCCCATCTCCCTCTCCTTCCTCCCTCATCTCATATTTTCTTGTCTTACTGCATGGTTAGACTTTAAGTACAGTCATATTAGTAGCCACTTGTGTGTTGTTCTTGATCATATGAAAAGTTTTTAACTTTTCACCAATATGTTTAATGTTTGCAGTAGTTTTTTTTTTTTTTTTTGGGTGAATACACTTTATCAGATAAAGGAAGATTATGAAAGTCCCCTTCTATTCCTCATTTGCCAAGATAAATTTTAGGTCATGAATCAATGTTTAATTTATCAAATTATATGTCTACACCCATAGAGATGAGCATATAATTTTTCTTGTTTTGTAAATATGGTGAGTTACACTGATTTATTTTTAAATCTTAAACTAACCTTTATTCCTGGGATAGTATCAATTTGGAATTGATGCGTGATTCATTTTATACATTCCTGGATTCAGTTTGCTTGTTTGTTTGTTTAGGATTTTTGCATCTATGAACATCAGTGAGATTAGCTTATAATTTCCTGGATTTTAGCAGGTATCTTTTGTTTTACCATGCCTTTCTTCTTCTCTTGTTCAAAGTGTGTCTCTCATGAGTTTGCTGTATTAGGTAATGTTCCTGCACCCTTAATCCACACACTCACACTCATGTTCAGTCAATTACCAATTCTGTCAACTCTGCCTCTTACATGACGTATCACTCAGTTTGGTCATTCTTTCTGCCTGGTCAGCTCCTACGCTAGTTCAGGATGCTATTGTATATTTCTCAGATTGCTCTAACAATGCCTGTAAGATTTTTCTGGTACAAGTTTGGCTCCCTCCTATTTTCTGTATGACAGTTCAGGTGAACTGTTAAAATCACAATCCCTATTATAGTGCATGCCTTCTTAAAATTTAGCAGTGGCTCCTCACTGAATTTCTTTCAGCTCCTCAAATTGATCATGTTTTCTTTTGCCGAAGTCCTTGTCCACGTTGTTTACTGTGCTGGAAACTTTCACAGTAGTGCACAAACTAAAATATCTGCATGGCAGAGCAGAGGTGCTGAAGACAGAACAGGGATTGGCAAAATGATGCCACATAAGAAAAAAAAAAATGTATAGAGAAGTGCAAAGGGCAATTTAGAAGCTGATTTTTCATACGAATTAACATTTAATTTACTGTTGACTTAAAGTATGTTTATCAGTTGTTTTATGCTTGTCATGGCATGTGTTGAGGGATCTGGAGGTGAATTCTTAAAGGGAGCAAGTTGTGCTTGACCCCTGTGCTCAGTGCTAGGCAGTACTGTTTATGGGCCTTGTACAAAGTGCAACTTCTTCTGAAGAAAGTAACCATGGTGCTAAGGAATTTTTGCAGGTGCTAGGTATGGTTAACCTGGCTAAGGTGATACTTGAAGAACTATCATATAAAACACATTAAACATATTTTGTGCACATTGATGACTATGAAGATTATGAATAATTACACATGGACAGAAACCTCCTGAGATGATAGGTTTCTTCAGGAAGTAATTGGTCAATTACAAAGGGAATTTATATATTGAGGCAGTGGTGCCAAAACACAGTCTGTGGGGCTTCCCGTAGTTTTGGAAGCCTCCTATGTGAGTCTAATGTGCAGACAAGTTTAGGAAGCCCTGCATTAAGGAGAGGTTTCAAGAGTGGTTTTTCTATATCACAAGTATCTAAAAGAGATGAAAAGAATGCAGGTGTCCAAGCACTTCTCTGTATCTTCTAAATTAGCAGAGTTAAGGGTGTACCTCAGAAATCTGTATGTTTATGATTATTCTCAGGTGATTCTATTGTCTAGCTGGCCTTGGAAACCACTGGATTATAGGATCCCTTTAAGAAGAAGTACTGCACATAGTGTATCTGTAACCCAGTAAGGCACTTGACGAATTTGTTTATGTTATCCCTGTGGGAAAAAATGTGTCATGTGAGTCAAGAAGAGTACAACTAGGAGAAATAATGGTTTTTGATGTCAAAGCAATCTGAATTCTAATTATAGCTCTGTTACTTACTAGACTTGTAAAAATTTACCCTCTTAATCTTAATTATGTCATCTTAAAATGGAATGATAATAACAATGTTACAGATCCTTTTCGAAGTCTAAATAAAATTGTCTATGAAAGTTATCAAACTACAACATAATATCTGACCATATTGGTCTGTCTTCTAAAATTCTGTGGTTCTATGCATGCAGAAATTTGAGTGGAACAGTAAATCATATATACATGTTTGATGAGTAGTTGTGTCTTCTTTGTTACTTTTTAGCTTGGTATTTTAAAGGTCATAAGGGTGAAGAATAATGCCATGATTTTTAAGTCAAATATTGTTTATGCCTAAAATATTTTGAAATTTTGAAATAATCATTTATTTTACTAATTGTAACAAAAAATGGTGAAAGAGAATTAACTGTGCATTTATTTCTTTAAATCATAGGTTTACAGGAAATCTGTCATTTTTTATTAAAATGGAAAACTGTGAAGAAAGAAAAAGATAGCAGTTGAAGTTAAAATTCTCGGATGACTATTTTGCTTTTGAGGAGTCAGCATTGAAAAACGATATGCTGATTTGGAAGGTCCTGGGAGTAAACTGCAAACCTTATTTTTTCCATTCAATCAATGGATTTTTTAATCATTCCTTGGAGTCGATGAAGTTCGGAAACGGTGTGTGATGGGGAACGTGGCGGGCCAGTGTGTTCCTAGAATTTGCATCTTGGATTAGTTTGCTGCTTTTTTGAACAGATTCCATTTTGAAGGGCAAGAACCTAATGTGATGGATTTATCTTCAGAAATGAACAGACATGGGAAGAATCCAGTGAGTCACAAGCTAGAAGATCAGAAGAAGGTAAAAAATATTTCTCGTTGCTTAGTCCTTTTTGTTTATGCTTAAAGAGAACTTTTGAAATTGAAAATGAATACACCTTATGAAATAAAATAACATGCTATTTCACGGAAATCAACCCTGCTGTATAGCAATGTGTTTCTGTGGGTCTGGATTTCATTACCAGTTGGTGATTTTCTTTCTAAAGTCCTCTGAATTTATCCATCCAGTGGGCTGGCAAGGATTCTACTGTGTTCTCTCACCCTTGACTTCATACTAGGGACCTGTTGAACTGACCTCGTAGGAACAGTTCTCTGAGACCCAGGGTGAGGCATGAGTCTCAGGCACCTCTGGAGTAATGGAGCAGGCTAGAGCTGTCCTTAAAGAGAACACCTGCCTTACTGCCATTAGAAAGCGTAAATAGCATTTTAAATTCTCCAATTTCATATCCTTGGGACACATCAACTTAGGCCTTCTGAATTATACAGCTGGCCTGGAAAGAAAATTGTGAGGCAGACTGCGAGCTTTGTTTTGATTCTATGTGATGTCAAAAGAACTGATAGAAAAAAGAACTGTGCTAACTTTATTTTAAAAGAAAGCATTTAGCGAGCTTTTTAGTAAGAAGTGGGGATTGGATACTAAGGGATATACTTCGACTTTATTTTTCTAGCTTTTTAGAAACTCTTACCTGCTGAATTGCTCCATTGGAGTGAGAAGCACCTAAAGAATGCTTATCAGAAGGGTCAGAGATGGCAGAGAGCCCCACTCATACTGAAATGTATCATCTTTTATTGTGCTCTTATGGACTCTGTTAGTACAGGATAGGTGTGTGGGGACCCAGTAGCAATGGCACTGGCAAGAAATGAGAGAAAAGGAAGGAAATTTTTAATTAGATGTGGATCTAAGGGCCATAACTAAGCTTTGTTTTTACATCTGTCTTAGAAATTTTGTTTACTGTTCACTTCTCACATCCTGAAAAACAGCTAGCTAGGTCTTTCACAGGGTTGGAGGTAAGTTTAGAAGAGGCTGTGCTGAGTCAATGGCTTATTAATTTTGTTTCGCCAATATGATTAATGCAACTAGCATGGGGCTACAGTAATCCTTTTGTCATTAATAGAGGCAGAAATGCATAGATTGTTTATTCCCAGTTTGGTTCATTTTTTGTGCAGTATAAGTAAATCTCAGAAAATACTCAATACCATAAAATTCAAGGTGCCTGAAATCAATTTTCGCTTTAATGTGGATATAAATTTCTACACAAATACTTGTGTTACGAATAAGTTTGTTGGTGTTACCAAATGTTCAGCCTGCTTTTTTTCCTGCTGGCACTGGGGCGTTTACCCAGAGGAGATGGCACAGTAAATTTCAATCTAAAGCATTCTCTGCAATTTAACTACTAAGAAGCCATTTAATCATCTTTTTCTATCTACATTTTTTTCATGTCCTTAACTCTGATGGCAATTTGAGTACTCTATTGGGTGGGTAAAGAGGGAGGGAGGTAATAGGTAAGTGATTAATTACAGGATTATAATTTCTGATGGAGATGCTGCTTTCATGACAAAAAAGATGAGTACCTCTGTAGGTGCTATCTTTTCATTCCCTATCTAAGAGAGATTTTCTGCAAACACAAAAGGGACTAAAGCTGAAGAATGGAATGAATTCTTAAAGTCATTCTCTGAGTTCTTTGGGTGGAACTTTAAACAATGTTTTGTAATGACACTTGGTTTACTAGGCCAACTCACACGAAACTGCTCAGCTCATACATAATGTACTAATAGTAACAGAATTTAGACAAACCTTGGAGAACCATAATTCTGTAAGAAATGTAAAAATACTATCTTGGTGATGTGGCACAGGAAGACCCCCATCTCACTATAGCCTCGCCTTCTCATCGGTAAGGGAATGGAAGAGGAATGAACGTTTTCAATGAGCAGTATCAAGAGTGGTAAATGGAGTTCTAATGACCTCTTGGCTCCCTCATTGGTGTGGGCACCTAAAAAGTAGCCTTGATGTGTGAGATCTGCAAATAAACCAGAAACTTGATATGTATAGATAAAGATTTAAGATTCAAAATTTTTTGAATCTGAAATGTCAGCAGGAACACCTAGTCTCAATGACACAATGAGTCACAATGAGTTTAAATTAAAAAAAAATTGAAATGTAACATCATAAATCTTTGTAGATGAAACTCTGGCCATGTCCCTGCTACCATGTAATCGCTAGCAGAGATTAGAAGGTTATTTATTTAATTACTTCAAGTGTTTATAGTCCTTCATGATGAATTAATTTAGCAGGCATAGTGTTCCACATTGGTGAAACAGAACGCATTTAGCCTGACTCCTGCTTCATAGAGCAGTGAAGCACCTTTTTAATATTACTGAAAAAGTGTCAACTTTTCATGGTATTTGGCATATTGTACATTCAAAGCAAGGTACATTGAAATGGACTGAATAAGCACCTATTCTAAGCACTACACAACTGATCTCTTATTCAGCCTACAATAAATCACTAGCTTTTGTTAATTTAAGATGTGTAGATTTGTACTTATTATGTTCTACTTCTAAGTAGAAACTCTTAGGATACTGCTTATATGAGTTTGTGAGTATGTGTTCTACTGAATGAGTAGGTGAATGTCAGGGACGAGGTTGGTCATTTATAGGGTGCTCATCATATGTCAGGAACATGCATGGCCCCTTTTGGTTTATTAAGATAGTATCTTCCTACAACAATAAAAGCTGCTTTTATCTCCTTAAGAGTTTGGGTCTTGTAAAAATAATTATGTATTCCTTAAATGTATATAAATAAAATATTTTTTTTAAATATGTATATACTATTATTCAAAATGAAAGCATTCAAAAGTGTTTGACTTTATTGGTTTCTTTTAAATAATGCCTTATCACCTTACTAAATCTGAACAGAGGAGCACATACTTGAAAGTTACAAGGTATCATATCCACAAATTGTATCTGAAATGCTCTTCATTACAGATCAACTATAGATGTGGATCATATAGGACTTACAGAGAATACTTCTAATAATCTTATAGAAGTTGAAGAAGATACTTTTAAGGATCTCAAATCAGCTTGGATTAGTGTAGGACTAGGTGAAATTTAATGACTTTTTTCTTATTCTTTGATTTTTTTTTTCATTAGAACTTTCAGTTAGTATTGGGCCATAACCCAGCTCTTGGCCTTCAGGTTCTGGAATGTCCCAGATAGGAAAATTATCATGGCATCTCAAACTACCTGAATGCCAATAATGAAGTGTTTTATTTTTGATAACATGACTTTTTGACTTTTGTTTGCACAACCAAAGCCAATGAGGTTTGTATATTGCTGTCCACTAATTTTATTGCTTTGTTGGATTATTTCTGCAAAACAAACCCAGAACAGTGAAAGTTCAATAGGTACAAATGATACTGCTATGTAATGAATCATGACCTTGAAATGAAAAGCAGAGCGTAGTAGATTTTACTGTCAGTCTAATTGCAGCAGTTTGCAATTCAGACCACCCTGAAACACTGTTTTATTGCTCCATGAATATTTTGTGTATTAAACCAAAGCATTTGTCATAGTCAATATTTTATGACATAGTGATAAAAAGGTAGCAGGATACACACTTCAGAATAATGGCAAAAAAAGTGCAATAAGTATTTGGTGATCTGTTGGATGTATTTTGTTGCTCTATTCTCTAAACCAGAAAGAGATGAGCAATATTATTGTGTATATGTAGAGGTGTTTTGCTTTTATGGAAATGTTTTAAGATTAGTACAATCTCCGTTTTTCACTTCCCCAAATCACATATTTTACATATTCAGTTTGCCAGTTATTTTCACATTGCCATGAAAAAGTTCACGATAAATTCCAACACATCACATCTGTCCTTTATGAGACTTCAGATTACTTCAGAAGTGACATATTCTGGGTATAGTGTTTGAGATGTGAAGAATTATGTAAAATGAGAGAAATTATTGTATTAATTGATAGAAAGGAATAATACTGATATTGAAAAAGACTATTTTTTTAAGGGCTGCTCCTGTGATTTTTTTTTTGGACTTAAAATCAAGTTTAAGCGGAGGGTTAGAGAAAGCATCATCTTCAAGTAGCAATGAGTGCTTCATCAATGTCAATTCACATAGACCTGTTTTGTTCTTTCTCTTTCAACTGACATCAAACAGAAGTGTGGTCCGGGCATGGATGTCTGCATGTGACTATGTTAGGTTACTTTAATAATTTTCCTGGAAACATCACCCACTTATGATTGCCAGAGCTCTACAGAGTAGAAGTACTTTATCAATTTAAAGCTAGCCTGGTTCTTGTTGCTATTTATTTCGTTTAGTGTGCTGATTCTTTTCACTTTATTTTTGCATTTTCTTGCAGTGATGATAAAATAACATTATATAAAAGTCAAAAAGTGTTCTTCAGATTATTTTTGCAGATGTAGATGACTTAAGATTGTTTATGTTGGAAACTAAATAAAACTCTGTTTTCTTTTTTTTATTATAGTTTATATTCTGGGCTACATGTGCACAACATGCAGGTTTGCTACATATGTATACATGTGCCATGTCGGTGTGCAGCACCCATTAACTCATCATTTACATTAGGTATATCTCCTAATGCTATCCCTCCCCCATCCCCCACCCCACAACAGGCCCCGGTGTGTGATGTTTCCCTTCCTGTGTCCAAGTGTTCTCATTGTTCACCTATGAGTGAGAACATGCGGTGTTTGGTTTTCTGTCCTTGCGATAGTTTCCTGAGAATGATGGTTTCCAGCTGCATCCATGTCCCTACAAAGGACACGAACTCATCCTTTTTTATGACTGCATAGTATTCCATGGCGTATATGTGCCACATTTTCTTAACCCAGTCTGTCATTGATGGACATCTGGGTTGGTTCCCAGTCTTTGCTATTGTGAATAGTGCCACAATAAACATATGTGTCTTTATAGCAGCATGATTTGTAATCCTTTGGGTATATAGCCAGTAATGGGATGGTTGGGTCAAATGGTATTTCTGGTTCTAGGTCCTTGAGGAATTGCCACACTGTCTTCCACAAAGGTTGAACTAGTTTACAGTCCCACCAACAGTGTAAAAGCGTTCCTGTTTCTCCACAGCCTCTCCAGCACCTGTTGTTTCCTGACTTTTTAATGATCGCCATTCTAACTGGTGTGAGATGGTATCTCATTGTGGTTTTGATTTGCATTTCTCTGATGGCTAGTAATGAGCATTTTTTCATGTGTCTGTTGGCTGCATAAATGTCTTATTTTGAGAAGTCTCTGTTCATATCCTTCACCCACATTTTGATGGGGTTGTTTTGTTCTTGTAAATTTGTTTGAGTTATTTGTAGGTTCTGGATATTAGCCCTTTGTCAGATGGGTAGATTGCAAAAATTTTCTCCCATTCTGTAGGTTGCCTATTCACTCTGATGGTAGTTTCTTTTGCTGTGCAGAAGCTCTTTAGTTTAATTAGATCCCATTTGTCAATTTTGGCTTTTGTTGCTGTTGCTTTTGGTGTTTTAGACATGAAGTCCTTGCCCATGCCTATGTCCTGAATGGTATTCCCTAGGTTTTCTTCTAGGGTTTTTATGGTTTTAGGTCTAACATTTAAGTATCTAATCTATCTTGAATTAATTTTCGTATAAGGAGTAAGGAAAGGATCCAGTTTCAACTTTCTACTTATGGCTAGCCAGTTTTCCCTGCACCATTTATTAAATAGGGAATCCTTTCCCCATTTCTTGTTTTTGTCAGCTTTTTGTCAAAGATCAGATGATTGTAGATGTGTGATATTATTTCTGAGGGCTCTGTTCTGTTCCATTGGTCTATATCTCTGTTTTGGTACCAGTCCCATGCTGTTCTGGTTACTGTAGCCTTGTAGTGTAGTTTGAAGTCAGGTAGCGTGACGCCTCCAGCTTTTCTCTTTTGGCTTAGGATTGTCTTGGCAATGCGGACTCTTTTTTGCTTCCATATGAACTTTAAAGTAGTTTTTTCCAGTTCTGTGAAGAAAGTCATTGGTACTTAATAGGGATGGCATTGAATCTATAAATTACCTTGGGCAGTATGGCCATTTTCATGACATTGATCTTCCTATCCATGAGCATGGAATGTTCTTCCATTTGTTTGTGTCCTCTTTTATTTATGAGCAGCAGTTTGTGGTTCTCCTTGAAAAGGTCCTTCACATCCCTTGTAAGTTGGATTCCTAGGTATTTTATTCTCTTTGAAGCAATTGTGAATGGAAGTTCACTCATGATTTGGCTCTCTGTTTGTCTGTTATTGGTGTATAAGAATTCTTGTGATTTTTTCACATTGATTTTGTATCCTGAGACTTTGCTGAAGTTGCTTATCAGCTTAAGGAGATTTTGGACTGAGATGATGGGGTTTTCTAAATACACAATCATGTCATCTGCAAACAGGGACAATTTGACTTCCTCTTTTCCTAATTGAATACCCTTTATTTCTTTCTCCTGCCTGATTGCCCTGGCCAGAACTTCCAACACTATGTTGAATAGGAGTGGTGAGAGAGGGCATCCCTGTCTTGTGCCAGTTTTCAGGGAGAATGCTTCCAGTTTTTGCCCATTCAGTGTGATATTGACTGTGGGTTTGTCATACATAGCTCTTATTATTTTGAGATATGTTCCATCAATACTGAATTTATTGAGAGTTTTTAGCATGAAGCGCTGTTGAATTTTTTCAAAGGCCTTTCTTTAAAGAAAATATGAGCATAAGTCCATTAAAAAAGAAAGTTTAGTGAGGATAGATCTAGCCCTAATATTTGTTGATTTTCTTTAAAAAAATGGCCTCATTAAATGAGGCCATTTAATTATTTTTGTAAATCTACCTGACTTCCTTATTTAGTGTATATTACAATAAGTTATAGGGACCATGAGGGACGATGAGGTTTCTAAAACAACATCATATCATTTATTATCAGCCAGTCCTGAAGCACGGCTCTAGTGAGAATGAATTGTAGTGTCAGTTTCAACAAAAGTGGTTACTCATTTAATTGTTGATTATCTAAACTTTTCATTTTGGAAACATAGTCACTTTATAATGTTATTATATAAATCTGGAATTAATGTGCAGACATAAGTATGAACATCAAATTCCCAAAGAAACTCGTGCTGTAATCGTAGCATACTCGGATGCAGATTAAGACTATTCCTAATTTCTACCTCTGCTTCATTCTTCTATAAGATGATTCCACAAACAGCTGTCTCCCAGATACTTCACCTGGCATCCTCTAAGGATGAATTAGATAAAGTGACTATTTTTCCACTCAGAAGTGATTCTAGAAACTTTTTTCTCACATTTGAACTTGGATAGAACCTCTTTTCATTTTTTCCTACACCATGTCATACAAATCTAAAAATTCATGTGGTGGCCTTTTGGACCTGGCAGCACACATTTTTGAAGTATATGGACTTGGTATAACAGAAAAAAAACTGGAAATGGATAAAAGTGAATGGGACATATGCTTACTTTATGGTTTCGCCATTTTGTTCTAGACTAGACTATGTACTTTCTTCTGATTGGTGGATTTAAGATGTCAATAGATCTAGTGAGCCTATATCTTCATAAAAATGAATAGATAAAATATACAGTCCCGAGATATATAACACTCAATATATTTTGAACATTTTGAAGGCAGAATTGTATGAAAATCTCTGAGTATTAGTTGTGATTAATTATGACTGTAATTATAATTATACTAATTATTATGAACATTTAAAGTTTTCTCAGTTTTAATTCTGATTTTTCTTAAGTCCCTTCCTCTGTCTTGATACTAACATGTGAGTTCTGGCTTTTATCATTTCATAAAGGAATGAATATACTAAGACTAACATTTTTCTTCTAAAATATGTCCCATTTGTTTCTCTGGATAGCAGACTGCCTGCTGGTGAGCCGGGCCATCTGATTTAATAGCAATAAGACAGGGTGAACAAAAATTTTTGTGGTTTTATTACACAGGGACTGACTAATTGTCTCCAAGATTGATTCTATTTCAGGAATATGCAATGTCTGGGATAAGAATTAAATGAAACAAAGCCGATTTAATGATATGTTACAAAAGTGATAGACATAAGAAATTCTGCCTATTTTACATATAATTTTTTACAGTATGACTGAAAAGTTAAAAAAAATCAATATATTTGATTTTCCGAGTATATTCTGAGGACCAACAGCATCACTGTCACCTGGGAGCTTATAAGAAATACAAAGTCTCAGGTCCTACGTTAAACCTATTGAATGGGAATGTGCATTTTAAGATCCCCCGGTGACTCTAATGCACAGCAATATTTGAGAACCCTTGCCCTACAGACTGTTTCTGAGAGCACCCCAGGAGGATTAAGTTTTAGTTACTCACCATTGTGATGTGTTCAATGAGGTGGCCTTTATTTCCTATCTTCTGGTTTCTGTCTCCCTAACTCCCTTCCCAGTATTTCCTGGAATCATCAGCCAAATAAATTACTTGCACTTGGATCATTGTTTCGGGGTCTGCTCTCAGGAAACCTAAACTATGACATTCTATATCTAGAGTTCTGGTATTTAGATTTGTTTCAGTCAGCTAATGTTGGACTCTGTTAGCACAGCTGTTTGGAATTTAAGCTTTTCAAGAATTCTTTCATCCTTATTATTCATTTCTATTTTATTCTTGGATATCCTAAGTGCATACCCAGACTAATGATAATATCAACACTTGTTCAGTATGGTCGGTCATTTTCAAAAATAAACAGGCAATTTATGGGTGACCCATACAAAGAACAGCTGCTGCCATCACTCACGCCCTCTCAATTGTTGATGTCCTTTGCAACTGACATTGTCACAAGCAAGCAGCTGCTGACAGAGCTGCCAGTCCCTCTTTCCACATCCTACCTTTATTCTATTCATTAAAAAACAAACAAGACACAATTAGGAGACATTTATTGAATCAGATATTTGGTGCTTGGAATCTGGGGTGGGTTTTCAGGCAAAATTTTTCTATTCATTCCTCTCTCCTTCTTAGAGCTCCCTATGAGGAAGCTGTATGTACATGAAACAGTGACTAAATGGGAAAAAATGACTGGCATTATAAAAAGAGGATGTGTAGGAATGTCTCTAACTCTCCTAAAAGTGGATCATTTCGAAAAAGCTTTAGTACTTTAGGTCCAAAAGCCAAATCTGGGTTTTCGCATCCCTCAAAGCTGGAATCCCCACTTCACTGAGCAAACCAAACACTAACCAAATTAGTTGTGTGGATGAAGAGGGACAGAGCTTGCCTAAAGATGGGGACCCTGTTAGTTGAGCATGTCACCAATGAGCAATACATTGAAAAGAAGTGGTGGTGCCCATGACCCTACCTTACTTTGTTTTGTGCTGCAGGAACAGACTGTGTCATCTATAAGAAATAGAAATTCCTTTGCTCACAGTTCTGGATGCTGGCAAGTCCAGTGCTGATGTGCTGGCACCTGGTGAGGGCCTCTTGTGGCATCATCACAGAAGAGGCAAGAGAGAGCTAGAAAAGAGCAAATGGTGGCTGAAATCACTCTTTTACAACAGCACCAACCCAACCATGAGGGTGGAGCCCTCAGCACATAATTACCTCTTAAAAGTCCCACCTCTTAATACTGTAATAATGGCAATTAAATTTCAACATCAGTTTTGGAGGAGATTAACATACAAACCATAGTACTACCTTTAACAGAAACAACCACTGCCTCCTAATACAACGTGGCTTACTATTTCACTCAATACCTAATGAAACTAGCAATGCCTTTGGGAAGATCCAGTAAAACATAGTATAGCAAAGAGTTAAAAGCACAGAATCTACAATAAGACCACGTGAGTTTGGTTCTTGAATCTGACACTTTGTCAAATTACTGAACTTCTGTCTTCCTCTAGTTGTCTCATTTGTGTTACTTCTTAAAGTGATAGTTACAGCAGTTGAAACAGTGCTTCACATGTGAAAAACAATAACTGGTAGCTATTGGAGGTGGACTAAGGAGTTGGTTGTGTTTTGTCTTCTGGGGGCAGAATCATTACTCTTTTCTCATCACTGACTTCCTATGGGGCTCCAGCAGTGCTAGTGTTGAATGGCTTCTTAGTTTCCTCAAATCATAGCACCCCATTTTGGATTTCCCTCTCCAAACTGCATATAACAAATGATTTAAGCACTTTTAATACCAGGCTCCCCTAAAAGTGAAGGCTTTCTTTATTTGGGTGTGGGGTGGGGTGGGAACACACACACACACACACACACACACACACACACAGATGGAAGTGTAACTAATAAATCAATCCTTGATTTTCCACCCTAGCCCCAGGATAGAATTTCCCTGTGAGTCTGGTCATTCTTCCTGCCTTCCATTGAGCTGCATCTTAGTGGTTCATTTCAGGCCATGATGCCGTCTGCTGGGTCCCTGGAGAGAGTCAGAGGAGAATTAGTGCTCATGATATTTCATACTGATATATGGATACACCATCAATCACCTGTAACTAGTACTCAGCCCTACAGCTAGTCAGAAGAGAAGTCTGTGTTCAAAGACTTTATTTCCCTTAGAATGACACATTTGATAAACCAAAATATTTTATGGCCATGGCATATTGACAAGAGCAAGGTTACCCTTAATTCATGGTACATTTAAATAGTGTTTACTCTCTAAAGCCTAAATATTAGAGTTTTGTTTCTATTTTTAAGAGGAGAAAAAGAACATTGAACATGGGAGAAATTCTCAATACATGAATGGACTCATGCTTTATCTTTACCATTTTCAAAGTGAAATAAAGAATGTAAAAACTATGTGATAAAGCAAACATAATAAAATGCTAATTATAGACTCTAGTGGCAGTCATAGAGATGTTCACTGTAAAATTCTTTCAACTTTTCTGTATATTTGCAAATATTTATAAATCCACATGGGGAATATGTTAGTAAAATGTAATGCTTGTTTTCAAGGTATTTAGTAGCATAGCTATAGTTCCCCTGCCCTACTTCTCCAACTTGATTCTCCCTAACAGTGTAACCTGGGGATCAAGAGGGCTTAGAGGATTTTTGAGAAGTTAAGGGAGGCTGGCCCAGGAGTGCTATTACTTGCCTTTTAGCTGTAGTATGCAGTCTTTTCAGTTGTGCTGGAATGCTAACCCGCGTTTGTTTCATGATCTATATTGAAAATTTACTAAGAATTTTCAATAACTTAGAAACCAATTTTAAGACTCCATCCCACACCTACTGATTTTTTTTCTTGACTTAAATATTTTATATATTCAATCATTTGTACATTCCATAAAATACTTTTATTGTGCTCTGATTTAAATCTGGGAATGTCAGTTCCAAGCATTAAACAAATAAAAATAAATGACTTTTTATAGTTAGTAATTCTTCATGATCAATTTTTCATCTTTCATGGGATAAACTATCCTTTATAAATGTTTCTTGCCACATATTACACTGAATAATGTAGCTGGTTAAAAATCAATTCAAAATGTGATGTTATATTGCTTGTTTAGAATCAATTTCTTATGTGTATTTTTGTATAATGGTAAAGTAGTTCTTTAGTACACAGTAGGTATAGCTCTTTGCTAAGAATGTTCTCCAGTATATTCAGACATTTCTACATATTGTTTGCTAGTTTCCAGTAAACTCGCCAGGTTTTGTTAAGTAATTGTTTCAGAACATGAGATAGTTTTGATCCACTCAGATTTGTAATTCTGCTCTTATAATGTGTTTTATATATTGGATTTTAACATAGTATTTTGTTTGAAGAAGGAAATCAAATTGCACACAGATTTAAATGATACAATATTCTGGCTGAACTCAATGTGTTTTGTGCATTTATGGGGTACCTACTTATGCTCTGTGGTAGGTAATAGTAAAACTACTATGTTTACTGTATTACTAATGGGTTTATTCATTCATACTCATCACCTCTCCTTTGCATAACAGTGTGGGTTAGGCTTCTAGGTAATATGTGAATAGCAATATACACTTACAAAGCACTTTTTCTTGCATTTTCTTCCATTTTTACACTTTACAGTTCTGTAAAGCTATAGGTCAGGTATTCTTTACGTCCATATGAGGGACAGGGACTTTCCCAAGATCATGCAACTCACCAGGTTGCATCTTTTTATTTTACTTAGTGGTTTCTTTAAAACCACTTGTATTTAGCACACTTTCTATGTGCATAGAAATTACATATCAAATTATTTCTTCCTTAATAACATCTAATTTACTAATGTGTTGTTAAAAGCATGTTTAAAGGACATTAATCTACAAAGCCTTTCTAGTTTTTCTATTCAACTTTCATGCCACATGAGTTGGCATATGGTATACTTTCTTTGTGCAAATGTTTTTCAAGAGCTACTCCCCAAATGACTTTGAAAGGGTGTGAAAAATAGTCCAGATTTGGGAAACCACAGTTCTTTGTTGACATTAAACTGGTTTGATCATATTATACTTGTGATACCTGAGAATTTAGATTTAAGTTTCTCCTTCTATCTTATTAGAGGTGATAGATTTTGGAAAATTACTTTAGGAAGTTTTATTAATTGTTAGGAAAATGTGTTGTAGAAACACAGGTTACATTTAAATTCGATAAGCTACACAAAGAAAATTCATCAACAGTCCACACAGGAAGGACCATGAGTTTTTGCCAGCCCATCAGCCACCAGATAACCCACAAGGCTTGGCTTCCTGGTCTCTTAGTGGTGCCAGTGACACATGTGAGTACATGCATGTATGTGAGCCACCTTGCTCTCCTGTAGTGAAGCAGGATGTTCTATTGGACCACGTTCACATTTGGTATTTGTTCACCATGGTGGAAATGAATGGGAACTGGGGCCTGTCATAGAGGTGAGATTGCTAGCCACTTCAAGGCATATCCACATCATTTTCGAGGAAATATTAAATAAAATACATATGTGACCATTTAAGTGCCTAATTTACAGTATGCTTGATTTGTCTGACACACAATGAAGGTAAGAATAGTGTTTATATAAATGGCTCCTTTGTTTTTCCACTTTGATAAATATTCTTAAAAAGACTTCATTTGCAAGCATTACACTTTGCTAACGTTTGTGGTTTTGCAAATGCTTACCTTAGTTGTAGAGTACTCCCCAAAGGGTATACATTCAGTTCCAAGATCAGGATGTCTCTTAAGAATGTCACCAAACCACATCAATACTTCTGCCTGCTTTTCAAATTTTGTGCTGATAATTAATTCCTACTTAATATTTTTCATTAAAATTAGATGTTCTGGTTTAAAGTCTTACCAGCTGCTTGATTAGACAATATAGTTAGGTACGATGTAGCAGTTTTACCTCATACTATCTCAGTAAGTAAGACCTCCATCTTTTAACAGTTGCTGATATTGGCAAATTGTAATGTTTGTAAATAACAGATAAATAACACCTTGTATGTACATGTTATTTTCTAATTAACACTGGAAAATGATCTATGGTTATACTTTAAAAACAATGTGAACTTCATAATTAATGTGTTAATCTGCTTTGCTCTGTAAAATATTTTTAGGTAATTATGAACTAATGTAGCGTACCATGTTGTTTTGGGGAAAAACTACAAAACGAGGATAAATGAAGATGTACTCAGACATTTCCGAAGCACTTACCATTTTAGGAATTTCTTGCATACCCATCATCAGGTTCTAAATTAGTGGTTTGACTAAATATATGATACTAAGAGTGTATGTGGAAATAGCAATGACCTTTTAAATGCCTGGCACATCCAGATTTATCACTCACCTTCCTAAAACTCTGATGACTTTTTAGCACACTCTGAACTCTTTAACTTGGCCCATGGGACCCTGCATAATCTCATCCCATTCCCGCTCCAACCTCATCTCCTGCCACTCTTTCTTCAATTCATTCTCTTCCAGACATATTGACAACCCATCTCTAAGTTCCTTGAACAATGCAAATTCAGTACTACCTACCGTCTTAGCTTAAGGCCTTTGTACTGACCGCCCCTTCTGCCTGGAATACTCGTTGCTCTATTTTTTGCATGGGTGACTGCTGCTTCATCATTCATGTATCCAGTATTACTGTAATTTCCTCAAGAAAATGCTTTCCCACCACTCCATCATTATGTTCTATAATAGCACCCTGTTGGCTGCCTTCTTAAGAATGATTCAGTTTGTATTTTTACTCATGTATTGTTTGTTTGCAGTCAGCCTCTACTGGGTCAGGGGCATTGCTTGTCTCATTCATCCTTGTATCGATGCTTTGTATATGATACGTACTCAGGAACTGTTGCTATGGCACAAAGAAGAAAAGTCTATATAGGTACATAAAATACCATTTATTCAGCAAATGTCTTATGAGCACTTATCACATTGGATTGTAATTTTTTAATAAAAGGTAAACAAAGCAGATAAGCTAAACACTGAGCTTGCTCCAAAGCAGCTCTTACACTATAGTATACCAAAAAAAATTTTTTTTAATGAAAACTTAAAGCAGAGTCTCTTTGGTTAGATTAAATGCTTATGGGCATGCTGTCTCTACATACCCATGTACCTTTATTTCTTCCTATGAGGGAAAGGCAGAACTTTCAAAGCAAGGCAATCAAAGCAGCCTCCTGCATTTTCCATTGACTCTCCATATCCTTCCAACTCTTACAAGTGAGAAAAATGACAGTTTTAAATGTTTTACAATTTCCATTACAAATTACCTAGCTGTTTAATTATGAATTCATCCATGATATTTTATAGGCAGAGGTGATAGCATACTTAGGATTTAGAATTTTGAATATGGACAGTATGTGCTACTTGGACTCTCAATCTATATATGGGTTGCATAAAAAATTAAAGACTAAAGTTATTTAACATTTAATCTTTGATTCCCACCCCCCAAAAAATGTAGGGTAAAAGGATGGTCAAATTTTGTTTAGGTTTTGTAATAATTATGCATGCCTCCAGCTACCATGTTAGCACAGAGTCTAGTATCTAATTCTTGAGTGACATTCAAGAACCCTGAGGTATGATACAACTGAAAGTAGGGAGGGGCAGCCTCAGTCCTGCTACACATCCAAGACAAGATAAACCCCCTTCTCACATGTCTCTGCCATTGTTTTTTGCTGGCAGATGGTGCTGGCAGGTGTTTCTGCATTGCCTGACTGGTGATGCTTGTCTATTGCTGGTCCAGGATGGTCTCAGAGAGAAGATGATCCTGCTTCCTAGGGCTAAGCTGGATGGTACTTCAGCAACTGTAGCTGCAGTGCTCAGCATTCATCCTCTTCAGGTCACATAACCACCTCCAGGGTATCAGGTGGCACCAGAGACACTGCATCAGACCTGTTTCCAGGGTCTTCACTCCTAAATGTCAGCCATCGTTTTTTCTTTTCTACTCTCAAACACAGTGTGTTTGATTCTATTTCTTTTACCTGGGTAGTGAGCTTCTAGGAACATTTCCTGGGACCCTAGCAGAGTTGGTTTCAATGGCTCCAAGATAAATTCCCAGAAAATCTCTTGTTAAGAAAGGAAAAAGACAAAAATGAAAACACATTATTCTCTGATAGGATGGAGGGGTATGGATGGTTTGGGGATGAAACTGTTTTACCTCAGATCATCAGACATTAGATTCTCATAAGGAGCGTGCAACCTAGATCCCTTATGTGTGTAGTTCACAGTAAGGTTTGTACTCACTCCTAAGAGAATCTAGTGCCTCGGCTGATCCTACAGGAGGTGCTCAGACAGTAATGCTCCTTGCCTGCCACTCACCTCCTGCCGTGCAGCCCGGTTCCTAACAGGTCACAAGCCGGTACTGGTCCAGCCTGGGAGTTGGGCACCCTTGATATAAAGTATATGATGTCAATAGGCTTTTTTATCCCTTTACCTCTGAAATATTTTAAATGTCTATTCTCAAAAATTTGCTGTAAGGTTATAATTTACACTGATAACTGGCTCCTGGTATTCTATTCTGTATCTTCTTACAATACCAATTGGCCAAGAGTATTAAGATTTTTCCCTGGAAGAGAAACTATTTTTGATGCTTGGGAAAGCGCTTTCCCCGATAAGAAAATGAATATTATAATCAGCTTTTTATATGCTTGTTTTACATGGTAAGATTCTTTCCAAAATTCAGAAAGACTAGGGTTTCATTAGCACACACTGTTGTTTTATTTTTACTCAAAGATAATGGGCTTTTCATACACTTGTTTACAAACATAATTAAAAATGGGCTTTTGTAGAGAGGAATTCAATTCTAATAGAATGTTGATTAACTGAAGTGTTATTTGATTTTTCTTAAAGTCTTAGAGAGCATCTACTAGAAGTTTAGGATTTTTTTTCCTAAGAGAAAGTAAATCTAGAGCAACTAACTATTGCAAAATAGGAACAGGAGCTTGGCAAAGATTTGAAAGGTCTTTTTATGTGGACTGATACAGTATCCACTCACCACATGTGGCTATTTAGATTTAAATTAATGAAAATTTAATTAAAAATTCAGTTCTTCAGTCACACTAGCTGTTTCAAGTGCTCAATCATCGTATGTGACTAGTGGCTGTTATGTTGGACAGCACACACACAGAACATTTTCATCCGTGCAGACAGCTCTATAGGACAGTGCTGCTAAATGTTCTGGTGAGAATACAATGTGGGATGGGAAGTTAGGATAATCAGAATCAGAGTTTATCAATAAAAGTGAGAGGAACAAGAACAGTTATGGAGTGTTTGAAAGGATTTTAGAGGTGAGTTAGACGCATTACTAAATTAGTAAATGAATTATTTATATTGCTTATTTTTGCTTAGAAGTAACCAGAAGCTCCCAACCTTAAGAAGTATATACACAAGCAATGAATGAGATAATCAGTTTTGCATCATCTATGTAAAAAATTGTATTATCATAAATTATTATCTATAATAAATTATTTGATAATAAATTTTCACTGTTGAACCAATGTGCAGACTTTCCAAAAATGCATTCCATGATCTCATGGGGGATGAAATGCTGTTTCAAATTTTCGAATACAATAAGATCAGCCAACAGATTAGTATCAGGGCAAAAGCATTAAGGTAAAAAGAAACCATAAAATACTTACAAAAATACATGCATAATATTTTCCATCATTTTAACAAATGATTTAAAATTGTGATTATATCCATTTATATGATAGTGCAATTCATCTGTCACATACACTTATTGTCTTCTTGCCAAATGATAAGATCAACAGAGCCATATGTTTCGTAAGCTCTTGTTGGACAGAAATTTTGCTAAAGCTAGATCAAGTAAAATGTTAATCAGCAAAGGAATCAGTTAAATTCATATTCCAAGCAGTGTTGTTCAAAAATATATATTATAGAAGTTCATTTTCATTGAGTTAGACAACTTTAGTTACAAAATGTAAAATTAAAGGAGTCACAGAAAAGCTTGGTGAAACTATTGCATTCATTAAGAATGAAAGATCAGCATGCAGTTTAATGATACAAATAAGATGCATGAATAGTTAATTTGCCAGGAATGTTAAGATTTGGTAGACTGAAGTAGAAGTGTTCCATGTAATAGTTACAGAATTTTAAAGCCAATGAAAACCTTAGAGATTACATAGATCACTCTGAAAATGAGGAATCTGAGGCCCAGAGTGGCTATGTAACTTTCCCGAGGTTAACTGCTGGATAATGTTAGAGTTGTGACCAAAGATACATATATAATAGTTTCCAGTCCATCAGGTAGATTCTGTTATTTTTAAATCAGGCTAATATAATGTTTAACATCTTATAATTTCCATATATATTTTAAACATTAATTTGTGCATATCAATCATTCCTAAATTTAATGTACCTAGAAAAGCAAGCCATAATGTTATGGGTCAGTAAATATAACTATTTTGTTGAGATGAGGTCTCATTCTGTCACCTAGGCTGAAGTGCAGTGGTGTGATCACAGCTCACTGCAGCCTTGACTTCATGAGCTCAAGTAATCTGCCTCAGCCTCCTGAGTAGCTGGGACTACAGGTGCACACCACCATATCCAGCTAATTTTTTTTTTTTTTTTTTTTGGTAGAAAAAGGGTCCCACTACGTTGCCCAGGCTGGTCTTGACCTCCTGAGCTCAAGCGATCATCTTGCCTTGGCCTCCTAAAGTGCTGGGATTACAGGTGTGAGCAACCACACCCAACCAATAAGTATTTACTGTTATATTTGACCAGAAATAGGGTAGGAGGAACCCCATGGGACACTTAAATTGAGCTTCTTTTACCTTCTCCTTGGTGCTTTCTCATACTGGTGTTCACGCCACACCTGATGTTGCATTTTTCGTGGATACCTTTTGTTTCTAATCACAAGGTTTCAGGCACCTTAAGGCCCAGGCCCTAAGCAGCCCTGTATCCCCAGTACCTAGCCTAGGGCCTAGTGCAGACTATCCACTGTGTGTGGTGAATGAATGAGTGATTATAATCTATTTTACAATAGGGACCTTAATTTGTCAAGCACTTACAAAGAAAATAATTCACATGAAAAGTACAGGTATAAATTGTGAAAATACATTTTAAGGAAAAAATTATAATTTTAATTAAATATTTTTATTTGAGAAGAAGAAAATGCTATAACTTTGATTCTGTTTGTAAAATGTTTAATCCCTTTTGGACTAGAGTTTTAGTGGGCTCTCTGCATACTGAGCACTAGGGAATGAAGGCAGTGGTCTGTATGTTAGGACTGGACACAGCAAAGCTATCCCTGAGAATGAGTACCAAGAGTCCTAAACCCTGGACTGAGCTTTTAAAGTGTTATAGAAGCTTCAATCTCCATCAAAGCCAAAGCAGCCTGGATTCACAGAGGATACAGATAAAGGATCTGGGTACTAAGACAATAATTACTCCAGGAAGAAAACACTTTATAGTTTTTCTCCAGTAGGAAGACCTTGGCAGCATGAAATAATAGGAAAAACACTTTGGGAAGAGGAAGACAATAGTTCAAATCCCGGCTCCACCACTTAATAGCTCTGTGAAATTTGTTCAGTGAGTTAATAACATTGAACCTTAACTTCAGACCTCCTGTCTTCTTCTGAGCCCTCCAAACTGTTCCGTCCTCTGTCTGTTACTCAGTTCCAAAGTCACTTCCACATTTTCATGTATCTTTATGGTAGCAGCCCCTTCTCTGTGGGTACCAATTTACTATATTAGTAGTCTGTTCTCCCTCTGCTATGAGGACATACCTGAGACTGGATAATTTATGCAGGAAAGAGGTTTAATTTGACCCACAATTCAACAGGACTGGGGAGGCCTCAGGAAACTTACGATCATGGCAGAAGGGGAAGTAAACACATCCTTCTTCACATGGAGGCAGGAAGGAGAAGAATGAGAGCTGAGTGAAGGGGGAAGCCCCTTATAAAACCATCCGATCTCATGAGAATTTGCTCACTATTGTGAGAATAGCATGGGGGAAACCGCCCCCATGATTCAATCACCCTCCCCCAGGTCCCTCCCACCACATGTGGGAGTTATGGGAACTACAATTCAAGATGAGATCTGTGTGGGGACACAGCCAAACCGTATCAGACATCTTAAATTGACTCTGAATTTGATTGTCCACCAAGTATCTTTTCCAAAGAGTAGAGGTGAAGAGCACAGTTTTTGGAGTTAGCCTGGATTTGGACACCATTTCTGCTCTTCCGTAGCTGTATCACCTTGATCAATTTGCTTAATCACATTTCTCTGTAAAATTGAGACAATAACAGTCTTTTCTCATAGGGTTTTTTGAGAATATTGAGAGAACTTATGTAAGCCTGGAACAGAGTAAGCCTCCATTAAAGATTAGTTTTATTGACTACTATAACTCCTGCATGATACAACTAAAACACAATCTTAAACCTCTAACAGGAAGCAAAAGTTGTCTATGTATAGATTAGAATCATTTTTCCATATCATAAATGGCAAAGGACCAGTAGAGGCTGTGCACTTAAATTTGCATTCAGCACTTTTGGTCAGGATTTAGGATGGCGGAACTTGGATGGGTGGGGGACAGATCTATGGATGATTCATCAATGATGGACTAAGCTCCTGGCCTGCCTCTTGCTTCAACAAAAGCCCGATAAAATGAGACAGCTCAACAGCAAATTCTCCAGCAGAAGGAATGAAGTTAAGACCCCCACACCAAAGTTGGAGGCCATTACCCTTAGCAAACTAACACAGGAACATAAAACCAGATACCAAATGTTCTCACTTGTAAGTGGAGCTAAATGATGAGAACATTTGAACACACAGAGGGGAACAACATACCCTGGGGTTACCAAAGGGTGGGCAGTAGGAGGAGACAGAGGATGGGGAAAAAATAACTAATGGGTACTAGACTTAATACCTGAGTGATGAAATAATCTGTACAACAAATCCCTATGACACAAGGTTACCTGTGTAACAAACCTACACTTGCACCTCTGAACTTAAAAGTTAAAGACCCCCACACTTGTGGTGGCTATTATTCACATAAATATGCTCATTCATAGAGATTATAGTCAAGAGTTTATACATAAAAGCTTTAAAATCATTTGTGTATAGACACAGATTTTTATAGTTATTAAGAAAGCAGGTTGTAGCGTCCTATAGATCTGGGTATGAGTGCAAAGATTACTCCTTTTTCTTGTGGTTGTAGTTATTTTAGTTTCAGTTTATTCATTTGAAAGATGGGAATAATAATAATACTCGACATCATTAGGTGGTTGTGATAACAAAGGTGATAAACCATGTGAAGACTTTTGTATAGTACCTGCTGTGGAAGAATGGCTCAGGAAATAGAGAAGGGGGAAATACAGTTTTCAGACAGACGACCTGTCTTCTCACCAAATTGGTTTTCCTGAATGCTGCTAATAGTCATTCAGCTGGAAAATGTTGGGAGAAAACAAAGTATATGAGATAAAAACTCTTTCCTTTTGTGTATTTTGCATAAGTTGACTGCTCACTAAAATTTGTCTTCTTAATAAATTCCATCAATGAATCATTTTCCATTTGAAAACTTACTGCTTAAAAAAAGTAGTGATTTGTTGGAAAAATCTGTTACTTCTGTCTTTCTCAAATATGGTAACATATTCATCTGTTTTATTTACTTCTGTGGTTGATAGGATGAATTTTTTTTTTTTTTTTTTTTTTTTTTTGAGACTGAGTCTGGCTCTGTCGCCCAGGCTGGAGTGCAGTGGCTGGATCTTGGCTCACTGCAAGCTCCGCCTCCCGAGTTCACGCCATTCTCCTGCCTCAGCCTCCTGAGTAGCTGGGGCTACAGGCGCCCGCCACCTCGCCTGGCTAGTTTTTTTGTATTTTTTAGTAGAGACGGGGTTTCACGTGTTAGCCAGGATGGTCTTGATCTCCTGACCTCATGATCCGCCCGTCTCGGCCTCCCAAAGTGCTGGGATTACAGGCTTGAGCCACCGTGCCCGGCCAGATAGGATGAATTTTAACTGCCATAGTTCCTTTTGAGGTTTTTAGGATTATTCCCTAAGGGGAAATATATAGTATGAGAAATGTTTGTGATGTTCATTATTTAATTGTTTTACACAAACTCCAAAGTTGAAGATATTTCTAGAAAGTATTAAAGTATACAGTTCATAGTCTTACCTCTACACAGAAGGAAAAAGCTTATAGTTGAAGAATAAGTGATTTCTTGAGTCTATAGAACCAACCAATACAGATAAATTGAGGAACCTGGGAACATTATCCATAACAATTTGATCAGCCATATTCAAGTGTGTCAATTGATTTCAAAACCATTTAAACCTATAACACGTTATTCTACATGTGCATGTTTAAAAACGTGTATATCCAAGAGGTAATCCCATATAAATATAAAGATGTATGCACATGTATTTATATTAAACTTGAATTTATATATGTGTATGTGTACCTATATATGTGTATACATCTACAGCCTAATGCATACATATATGTTTAAGTCCATATGTCATATTGACTTTACTATTGATTAATTAGAAAGTCTACCTGATTTTTGGTAAAATTAAATGTTATAAATTTCTGTAATGATTTGTAAATTGTAAAGTATATGTTTCATTCTGATGAAGCAAGGCATCTTAAGTAGAATTCAATGGTAGGAGGCATCATTGTTGTTAGAAACTAGAAATTCTGGGTCACTTGATGGGCAGGCACCACAGGAGCTTCGCACAGTGTCTGTCTCCAAAACCAGCTTTGGATTCTGCCTAGCTCATTCGGCTTCCCTCCCGGGTTTCCAGATCAGAGAATTGAAGGCCAGCTGCTGCCTGTCATTAGGAAGCTTAGTGAAAGTCAACATGGGGCTGGAGACTGGCTGGCAGGGGCTGATGGTGCACTGTCTGCACTCTGGCTAAAGAGCCACCTAGAGAGGGCTTTGCTAAGGCTGCCTAGGACTAGGTACATATGTTCCTAATCTAAAGCAGAGAAGAAATACCAGTTTCAGGATGTTAAATATTTTTTGATACATGTCATAGCTGGGGACATTTGGAACAAAGTTCAGATAGGAGAATGGTCATTCTTTGGTTTCACCTAAGCCTTTTTATGGCTGAAGCGAGGGGCTTTTTTTGTGTCTCTCTCAAACTGTAATCAAAATAGCTCCCTGCCCTTTACTTTTCCTACAGAGGTCCAATCGTGCTCACACAATCCTTTTTATAATATTGTAAAGCCTCAAGGGGTGATTTATTTTTTTTAGCCTCCCTTAATGGAGATAATCATATTATGTCCTGCAGCCTAGCAGTTGTTACTAGTCATTTGGTGTGATATCTTGGTCAGTGTTCCTGCATGTGTTGTACTTGTTCACATGCGCTAAGTTGCTAAATTCTCCTAAATTCCTCTAATTTTTTTGGCTGGATGATTTCTTCTGGCAGTCGATTACCCAGGTTGTCTGTATATTAGGTATTCTGAATGTGTCCTACATTTATCAGATCATTTCATACAGTGGCATATTTTTGTTTAGTAAAGCCTACTGCATGAAAAGAAAACGCTGACATTTAAATGGAAAGGCCAGAGGCCTTAGAAAATACCAGAGGAATTCTACAAATATATTTTCTCAGTGGCCTAGACAATTGGGATCTAATTCTTCTTGTGCAGCAGATGGAGGTAGTGAAAACTGAGCTTCTAAATGGCATGAGTCTCTAAGTTAAAGGGCTTGGTGCTGTGCCACGCAAACAGCCCTGCTTTTTTCCAGCCTGTAACAAGCATACAAGCCAGCTTTCAGGGAAGAGTGGGCCTCTCAGAGAAGAGAAACCCAAATCAGCCCATGGGTGTCTAGAAATGATTGCAGTTTAAAAAATAATGAATCTAGTTAAAAGGAATGCTACTGGTACACCAAGACTATTAACACATTAATTCTATGGTGTGAATATACATGAGTGTGTGTGTGTGTCTGTGTGTGTGTGTGTGTGTGTGTGTGTGTATCCCTTAGGACTGAAACAATATAAGGCTGATTACAACTTATTTTTAACACATCTGCCTCTTCTCTCTCCCCTTGTTCTCTCCCTGTCTTTCTCTCTCCCAAACAGCCAAAGGGTTCTCCCTTGTTTTTTAATTATTATTATCTTTTATTTTTTAGAGGCTCACTCTGTCACCAGGCTAGAGTGCAGTGGCGCGATCTCAGCCCACTGCAATCTCCACCTCCCGGGTTCAAGCGATTCACCTGCCTCAGCCTCCCCCACTTGGGATTACAAGTGTGTGCCACCACACCCAGCTAATTTTTGTGTTTTTAGTAGAGACGGGGTTTCACCGTGTTGGCCAGGATGGTCTAGATCTCCTGACCTCGTGATCCACCTGCCTCGGCCTCCCAAAGTGCTGGAATTAGAGGTGTGAGCCACCGCGCCCGGCCTCTCCTTTGTGATTTGTAGAGGGGAAGAGATTTTAGATGAAAGGAAGAGAAATTAACTGTAGAGCTTATTAGTTTGTCAAATGTCTTAATGTTCATTTCTCAATATTTTTCTCTAAAGTCACATGATTCTTCTACCTTTGCAATCCTGAACATGTGAAACTTACGTATATACTGGCCCAGCGGCTGTCACACGGTGTTTACTACTAATTTTTGAACAAATATTTTACATAATATATATTTGTTCTCATTTTCACAGTTGTACTTAACGCCAATAACTAAAAAATTTATAAAATGAAAATCTAAGTTCTCACGCTTCTCGTAACAACAACAAAAAACCCTAATAAATTTCACATCTTTTAGCAGAGGAATTATGGATATTATCTCACATATTTACAATCATAGGCACTTTATTTAATCATTCCTATTACCCATGGGGGATGTGGAGGTGGGGAGGAAGTCTCTGGTCTTCCGTATTGAAAGTATTATCACAGAGAAAAGAAGATCCACTCAAATTTTCATAGTTTTCTATCCGTGCTAGGCAAAAAGAAAAAAAAAATCAGTTTAGCCCTTCTTCCAGGGCTTAAGTAAATGTGCCCAATTATTTCAACCAGTTTCCACTGACCTGTCAAAAATCCTTGTGTATAATAATGGTCTGCCAGCAGCAAGACTGGACAGAAATACTGTACAGTAATTGATTTTGTTAGTTGAACATCTGGCAGAACAGCCTGGATATTTACTTGGAAGGAATGTTCCCCAACTGGACTAAGTTTGCTATTGGGTTTTAGGACATTAACATGACAGATTATGGTTCTCTGGGAATAAAACACATAGATGACAACAGGTGAGTGAGTCATAAAAGAAAATGAAAAAGAGATGAGACTCTTTTCACATATGCACCAAAGTTAGAAGACCTTTTTTTTTTTTTTTTTTTTTTTTTTTTTTTTCCCCCAGGATCTCCTTACTGGTTTCAAAATGGAAACCCAGCAACATACAGTAGAATAATCATTTTACTTTATATAATTTATAAACAGCCATTCTTTTTCTTAAATGGAGTTTTGCTTTAATAAATTCCAGTAAGTAAATCTCCATTATGAGAAGAAAATAATTCATTACCAATAACTATAATACTTATAAATTGCTTCTGTGGTAGAAGATCCTGTCGATTGGAATGCAGTACTGAGAAAAGGGATAATGTTCTTACATTGTTGGTGAGCATATGAATTGCTGGCCATTATGGAAAACAAGTATGGAGGTTTCTCAAAAAATTAAAAATAGAGTTATCATATGATCTAGCAATCTCTCTTCTAGGTATATACCTAAAGAAAATGAAATCAGTACCTCAAAGAGATATCTGCACTCTCATGTTGATTACAGAATTATTCACAATAGCCAGGATATGGAAATAACCCAAGTGTTCATCGATGGGTTAATGGATAAAGATGTTGCAGTATGTGTATATTGTGAAATATTGTTCAGCCTTAAAACAAAAGATCTTGCCATTTGGGACAACCTGGATGAACATTATGCTAAGTGCAATAAGCCAAACAGAGAAAGACAAATACTGCATGATCTCACATACATGTGGAATCTTAAAAAATAAAATACACAGAGGCAGACAGCAGAAAATTGATTACCATGGTTGGGAAGGTGGGAGAAATGGGGAGATGTTGATAAGTGGCTACAAAGTTGCAGTTATCTAGAATGCGTAAGCCTAGAGACCTAATGTAAGCATAATGACTATAAATAATAATACTGTATTGCATACTCAAGATTTGCCAAGACAGTAGATTTCAGTTCTCATCACACGTATAAAAAATAACTGGGAAGGCTGGGCGCGGTGGCTCAAGCCTGTAATCCCAGCACTTTGGGAGGCCGAGACGGGCGGATCACGAGGTCAGGAGATCGAGACCATCCTTGCTAACCCCGTGAAACCCCATCTCTACTAAAAAATACAAAAAAACTAGCCAGGCGAGGTGGCGGATGCCTGTAGTCCCAGCTGCTCAGGAGGCTGAGGCAGGAGAATGGCGTGAACCCAGGAGGCGGAGCTTGCAGTGAGCCGAGATCTGGCCACTGCACTCCAGCCTGGGCGACAGAGCGAGACTCCATCTCAAAAAAAAAAAAAAAAAAAAAAAAAAAAAAACTGGGAAAAGATGGATATATTAATTAGCTTAACTGTAGTAATCATGTTACTATGTATATGAATATCATAACATCATGTCATAAGCCTAAATATATACAATTTCCATTACAAAAAAGAACATACCTTACCAATTTTTCTTTTCTAGTCTAGTTACTTAAATATAGTAGATTTTAAATGACTATTGAGCAAATACCTTCATAATTTATACTTATTTTGCCACATAGTTTATAGTATCATAAAAAAGTTTATAAATAAACCAGAATACAAAAATATGAAGTATATTTGCTTTGCCATGTATATGTTTAACTTGAATATTTGTTATGTTCACATTGTTCTAATTAACTCTATGACATTTGCCTAGACATAAATATTATGAAAGAAGAATTTTAAATTGTATGTGTTAAGTAGAAAGATGATTACCTTAAATTAAGAACATCGTGGATTCACTGGACTTATACTTTTCATTCAATTGTCTGGTCCATTCTAGCAATCTGTGAGCAATGTGTCATTTCAGTCAGACAACTAGTAGTGACAATGAAGTTGGGCTCTGGGACCAAGCAAATCTGGGCCCATATCACAGCTCGGGCACTTTCCTGGCTGTTTGACCTTGCATAAGAGGCTTGATCTCCCTGGGTCTCTTGTATTCAATGAGGATAACAATTATAACAGTTGCTGGGAAGATAAATGAGGCAATGTATTACATTTTTTGTAAGAACTCAAAAATAGTAGTTTTTTATTATTTGAGATCACATTAACTGCTTTTATTCTTTATAGACATCTATTTAATCAAAGTTTAGCCTTTTATCGAATCCATCTTAATATTTATTGTTTGATATATTAGAACATAAATATTTTGCTCATTAACAGTGACACAAATACTTAAGGTATATAAGTCATGGTTCAGATTTCTAAAATATCGAGTAAAATTGCATAAAATTTTATTCTCAGATTTATTTTTGATAATCACACGTTTGAAACAGTTTTATACAGGGTATATCAGAATATTTTAGCATATATTTTTATTTTAAAATTAAAGGTTAGCACAAATCCATTCATGAAATAATAATGACACTTTCTCAGCTTGCAAGGCACTCAAAGAACAAGAGAGAAAAACATTTTAATAGTTTTAATACAGAGTAATCAATTACATGAAGGAAGTTTCTATAATATACAGAGATAACATAAAGGAAGTAGTCATTAACTATCAAAGGAGTGCGCTTGGGTGACTTTTTGTGGGAAAAAAGTCATGGTTGTGCTTAAAGATGCAGAAACCTGAACTGGGTTGGCATTTTGGGGCATCCACGTGCAGTTTGGCTTTGTCAGAAAGTAAAGTAAATGGGTGGGGTGGAGAGGGGTACAATAAAAGTTGTTGGTAATAGTGAAAACATGAAAAGTCTTATAGTCAAGGCTTGAGTACTTCTATGTGTATCCATTGAGTCTATCCTTTGCCAAGTCAAGAGAATGGAATAATGATCACTTTCTTTAACTCAAAGAGCAATATTCTGATAGAGATCCAAGTACATTATTACTCAAAATTGATGCACATTTGCTGGGTTTTAGGTATATAGTGATGTCTGACATGCAATGTTGAAGACCTCATTTGAGGTGAGAGTCCTGAACTAAAGTAACAGTCCCTTTCTTCAGCCTGTTTTCTCTTTGTTGCTATAAGCTTGGCATCACCAACAAGATACCGTATGTTGTTGCTCACTTCTCTGTATTCCAGTATCACATTGCAGTGGCCTCTAATCAGTATTACTCATATGATGTGGAATGACTTGCTTCTAGGCCTGTCTCTTCCAGTAAGCCATAGAGTCTTGATATCCCTAATGCAGAGGGCAGGTGCTCAATAAATATTCAAACTCTTTATCTTCTAGGGCGTAGACGAGGCTTAGTAATTTTCAGTGACACTAAGAAAAATGTCACTATTTTATCAATTGAATAAGATTTTGGCTAGCATATTAAGTATGTAGGTGCTTATAATTCGGAGAATCTTGAGTTACTGTATTTTCAAGGAGGAATTTTAACAGACTTTTATTCAAAATTCATTGATCAAATATTGGGTGTTGGGCATTTTCCTGGGTGCAGGAGATATAACCATGAAAATGCATGCTGTCTGATATTAAATAGCTTCTAGGTTTTGCTCTCTAATATATGCAAACAATTGAAATGGAATAAGAAAACAGAAGGATGTACAAAGTGCAATAAGATAAAGCAGCACCGAAGTCACCCTGAGATGATTAAAAAACCGACAGAGGAAGTATCATTTTACCTGTAGAAAGATACTAATTTTCAGTTGAGCATACAGTTTTATGGTGGAGACAGCCTTATAAAGGAGAAAGCAAGCCTCCCTATATCTCTGACCAGGTGGAAGAAGTAAAAAGGGGAATGGAAGAAACAAGACAGGTGCAAATGGAATACATTTGTGAAAAAGGTTCTGAGCACTGAAAAAAATACATCCATAGTAATCACTCTACTTCAATTGTATAACAATTTATGCCACTATCCTATGAATAGTTTAAAATTTTAAAAATAAATACCCATATACATTTATTTTAGCTAGAACATTGTTTTGAGAATGTTATCGTTGAATAAATTTATATGTACATTTTCCGAAAACTTGTGATCCTAAGACTAGAAATTCTCATTTCATGAGAAAGTATCCATATTTAAAATAAATATTAGTTTACAAGATCATTTGAAATGGCTGAGTAATCTTTGTATGGATGTATCCCAATCTATTGACCACTTCATTATTGTTGAGAATTAAATTGTTTCTATTTTTATTTGGTCCAGTAATGTGTCATTCCATTGACAATCTTAATAACTCAACAGTTGCCAAATCCTTCTATATATACTTAATTTTTTAGGATACATTTGCAGAAGTAGACTTGTTAGATGACAGTACACTCATACATTTGAAGCTTTTTGTAGCAGGGTCTGATTGTCCTTCAGAAATCCTGTAACAATTTTAGCTTGATTGGCTTTATTTATTTTCACCTAGCTTTACTGAAGTATAATTGATATGTAAAAATCTGCACATCTTTAATGTGTATAATTTGGAGAATTTGGTCATATGGATATACCCAGGAAACCATTACCACAATCAAGGTAATAAAAGTATACATTTTGTCTGGTGTACATACCTGTAAAGTGACTTACAACTGTAGTGCTCATTTTGATTTTATTTATAAAAATATAATTTGCATACCATATAATTGTCCATCACCTCTAAAAGTTTACCCATGCCCCTTTGGGTTTTTGTTTATTTTTGTGATAAGAATATTTAACATAAGATATACCTTCTTAACAATTGTTTAAAATTGCACAATATGGTATTGTTAAGTATAAGTACTACATTGTACAACAGATCTCTAGAACATATTCACCTTGCATAACTGAATGTTTGTATCCATTGATTAGCAGCTCTCCATGCCATCTCTCCACGTCCCCATATCCCACCTATCCCTACTAAGCCCCTGGCAACCAACGTTCTACTGTCTGCTTCTATGAGTATAATTTAGATACCTCATGTGAGTGGAATCAGGTAATATCTGTCCTTCTGTAACTGACTTGTTTCCCTCAGCATTACATCCACCAGCTTTATCCATGTCATCACGTGTGGCAGAATTTTCTTCATTTTTAATGCTGAACAATATTCCATTGACACTATCTACATCACATTTAGTATGTATGTGATTATAATTCAGATGATCTTGAATTATTCAATTGTATCTTCAAGGAGGAATTTTAGTAGACTTTTATTCAAAATTCATTGAACAAATATTGGGTGTTGGGCATTGTCCTGGGTGCAGGTGATATAACCATAAAAATGTATGCTTTTCAAAAGTATCACTTTTGAATATTGTACTTTGTGACCTTTTATCTGGTATACTTACCAGTACAGTGACTTCTGAGAGTAATGCTGACTCTGTTTGTTAAAATATAATTTTAATACCCATGATCTCACTGGTTTAAGATAAAACAAAATTTTGTAGGCTGAAAACCATTCCAAGATAGATTTTTAAATTTGGGGTTAGTAGAGATATATATGTGTGATATATATGTGTTCAAGTACTTTCAAACAGTTGTTTTTATCATCAGTTATCATAGCCTCCTTAATAACGATGTTATAAGGTTTCAATAATTTCCTTACGTTTTCTTATTTTTTAAAAATGTATTACTATTATTAAAATCAGGTTTCTTCTATAATAAAATGCTGTGAGATATATTTGAGACACTGTAAATGTTTAATCCAGCTTAGTGTTCAGTTTATACAAAGTCAAACACAAACGAATACTAAGAAATATGGTACAGAAAGGCCTGTTAATGATTATCCAGTTTTTAGTCCAATCCTCTCACACTGTGAATAGAAAGTCAATTTGCAGAAATATTTTGCCATTAGGCCAGTATAGCAGCTTTTTAATTATTAAAGATGCCTGTCAGATCTTTGAAGAACTGCACAACATCACAGATTTTCTTCTCCTTTGTAGCTGTGCTTGCTGTCAGAATATATTTAGAAACATTGATGCTTAAGCAAATGTGTAAAACATGTGGTCAAAGTAATGCAGCATAAATGTAAGTTTACCTCAGGGAATGCAAAACTAGAGTTTTGATGTTTATGCTTAAATATTTAGTACCTGGGCCAGCTCTAGGCAGAATTGGTACGCATATCTTTGGCATTCTCATCTTATTTTAGCTCCTTTCTATATAGAATCACTGATGTGCTAGGCTTAGGTCTGTGATCTTATACTGACTACTGACTGGCCCAGGATATCTCAACTGTCTCTCTCTTACTAAAGTTTCTAACCCAGGCCCTTTTGTCTTCCTTGACTGTGTCTTCTCTCCAACCCATCACTTGTCACCTTCAAGTCTCCCCCAAGCTTCAGTTCTTCTGATGCAGGAAGTAGGTAAGACAATTTCATATTGGGTGTTCTCACCATGGGGAAAAGCCACATTGTATATATGGTCTTGAGATCAGACAAGGAGAGAGGAGAACTTAGTAGAAACACAATTGGCAAGTGCATTATTTCAGAAGGGGAAGAGTGCATGTCATAAATCGGGGAATGAGTATGTCTCACAGGGATCTAAAGGAAAAGCATTCGTTTTGGATGGCAGAGCTAGAGAAAAGAGAACAGAAACATGGTCAGAGAGGGTACATCAGATTCATCCCAGGACAAATGATAATGGGTGACCTTTAGATAGGGATGAAGGGTCCAATTCAAGGCCAATCTAGCAGACATTGGGCTCTGGCTCCTACTATCTTTTCAGGTAACTTTATGGGTATTTTCACACATTCTGAGCCTTAAAGTGGCAGGCTTCTGCTGAAAACCTAGTACATAATCTACATAATAATTAGTTAGTTTTAAAAATATACCTCTATTAGATGATGATGAAAGAAGATACAAATTATCAGCTATCTCTACTGGTCACTCAAATCTTCCAGGACCCTCCTGAGCCTTTCTTGTACCATTTCCTTACTGAAACTAATAATAGCTAATGCTTATTTAGTGCTTAGTGTGGCAATGCTTGATTTAAGTGCTTTATATGTATTAACTCATTTTATCCTCACAAATACCCTCTGATGTAGGAATGTAGGGATAATTATTATCTGCATTTCAGGTGAGATAACTGAAGCTTAGACAGGGGAAGTGACATGCCCAGGGTCATCAGCTGATGAGTGGCAGAGTTAGGATTTGAAACTAGGTACTGTGGTTTCAAAGCTCATGTACTTTACAATTGCTAAGCTACAGTCTGAACTAATGCTTCTCCTTTTTATAACCAGAAGAAAGTATATATGATGGGGGAAATCCAGACTGAATATAAGGGAAGGTTATAACCATTTTATATTTTCACACTAGCAGGATGCTTTCTTACATGCATTAAAACAAACCTTGTAGGCCTCCTTGAACTTTTGCAGGGTCCATTCAGTCATTCAACAAATATTCACTCTTATCTAATACATGTCAGGATGACAGAGACACAAAGATGAATAAGAAATGATTTCTATTCTTTGGAAATCTAGAGTGAGTTAGACATGCAAACAGATAAAATATAATTTATTACTGTTATGAAATTATGAGCAAAGTACTATAATCAAGCACAGATAAACAAACAATAATCTCTACTACAAGATTTCTAAGAGACCTCACTGGGGATATGATGCTTGTAGTGGGACTTAAAGGTTAAGTAGATATTTCCCTGACCAAAAGAGGAAAAAGGGTATTTCACCTGAAGAGACTCTGTGAACAAAGGCATCATATCATAAAGGCTGAGATTGTTTCAGAATTAATGAGACTTCTTTGTAGTAGGAGCATGTGGTGCATAGTAGGGAGTGGTAAAAAGTAAGAAGGATTTCAAACATGTACCTATGTCAAACTGAGGGATTTGTACTGTACTTGGTAGATAGTAGGAAACTTTCAGAAGTTTTGATGCAGAGGAGTCAAAAGACATGTTTTATAGAAAGATTATACCTTAGGCTGCTGAAGAATAGACTGTGTTTTGAGGGCCATTGCTTATATGACTTAGAAGATTCTAAGCCAGGGATTTTGAGAGCTAAAGCTCAAGCAGTATCCATGAAATTGGACAAAAGAAATGGATTTGAGAGCTTTTTCTCAGGTAGAATTGACAAGATTTGATAAGTGATTGAACGTAGGGGATGAAGTTTTGTGAGGAACAAAGCCTTTGAAATTCTGGCTTGTTTAGCTGCCATACCAAAGATCCAATTTAACAGTCATATTTTAAATAGTCTAGTTTAAACAAGGCAGAAGTTTATTTCTCTGTCAGCCAAACACTCCAGGCTTAGCAAACTGTGGATAATAGGGAGTTTGGCAGTGTTGCAGAGACACTTATATTTTTCTTTTTGCTCTACCTTCCATTAAGGTGATATTCTCATGCATCTGGTTGCATGAGGTTTTATCCCCAAGACTGTCAGTTCCATAGTCAATCAAGGAGGAAGAAGCAAATGTGAGAAGAAACATGATCTGGTAGTTTTTGCTCACATTCTATTAGCTGTAATTTAGTCACATAGCCATTTCTAGCAGTAAGAAAGTCTGGGAATTATAGTCTCTAGTCTGGATGCCAATGTACCCAGCTAAAACTGGGAAATTGAATTATTAAAGAAAGAGAGGGCTAGTGAATATCAAGGTAGCAGTTCAGCTACAGAATGTCTGATTACCACACTAACAGAGACCTGAGATAGAGGAGGTAGAACAGATTTAGAGCGACATGGTGATATAATAAGTTCCATTTTAGATATATTGAGTTTGAAGTTTTTGTCAGACCATTCGATAGCTATGTCCAAAGGTTGTTTGAAAAAGGATTTTGGTTGTGATAGAGAAATAGATTTTACAGCCATCAGCAATTTGAAGCTATGTCCAATGAACTAAAGAGGGGATTAAAAGTGGAGATCCAAAGGATAACATTGGGAAGAATGGTAGGAAATAGGCACAGAAAGCAAATCAGACATGTTGTAAAGACACCAGATGGGGAGATGGGTAGACAGATAGGGAAGAATGTGTTAGGATTCTCCTTCTAAGTTTTAGACCCCATTTCACTACTCCCATAATAGCAGTCTATAACTTCATGGCATAAATTACCATGCCCATAAAAGTAAGTCCAATCTCAGCCTCTTACCTATCAGAAAACAACTTCCCAATTCTCCAAGGGCCTAATCACAAAAACCTTCAAATATATCTTTGATCTACAGCTCACTTTATTCATGGGAATCAAAGACCCATGCAACAGGGAATTCCAAGAAATTATGAAGCTCTTGCCCTCAATTCAGAGAACTGAATGATAGACTCTCCCTCAGTTTCTTGCAGTAATTCACCACTTAGCATCTCTAAACAGAGCCAACCCTGGCAGGGAGTATAAGCATGCTATCTTGATATTTCCTTTTGTTATTCTTCTCTCTAGTTGTTCTTATTAAGGGAAAGGTGCACCCTGAACCTTCTCATGATGTCCATGTTGGCTTTCAAGGATGGAGACTTTAGAACTGACTCAAAGGTGTGCCCTTAGGTTTACCCATAAGCACAACAATTCATGCTCTTTCGTATGTGGAAACTAAGAAGTGAGTGTTCAGAAGTACTATGTAATAAAGAGAGAGCAAGTAAGGTCATAACTAAGGTTAGGGCCTGCAGTATGACATGAATTAACTCTTTGGTGATCTCATCAAAAGACATTTTAGTGCACTGGTATAAGTAGAAGCCAGAGGATCATAACTTGTGGAATAATGCACCTTGATCTATTGATTAATAAAAATTGAGTAAGTGAAGTCAGAAAATATAGATCTGCTTTCAGATACTTTGATGAGCAGAAGCTGGATGGATCGTCATGATGAAGGGAGAGGCAGGATTGAATCTTGAATTATGGGTGGCTCTATAATGAATTACATTCTTCCTCCCTCTCTCATTCTTCCTTCTCTCCTCGCTCCTTTCCTTCCTTTAAATGTGCTTATAGGCTGAGGAAAAGAAGCCAGTACAAAGGGAGATGCTTAAGTAATAGATGGGAGATATTTAATGTATTGACGAAGTCCCTCATACAAAAGCTAGAAGCAAAGGGAATAAGTAAAGATTCCCTACGGGATAAATTTAGAGATGGAGTTTGCGGAGACAGGTTTGGAGAGTTCTTGGTTGATATTTTATTTTTTCTTCTGAATCAGAAAGCTAATTTATCAGCTGAGAATAATGTGACCAGTGGAGTGAAGGACTGAGGAGTGATAGGTTGCAGAGAGAAATACGAAAAGAAACTCACTAAGGATAAATATGATGAGGGCAGAGCAGTGCCAAGGCCCAGATGGAGTCAGAAACCATCAATCATACAGCCAATCTGCATAGACAATTTTCTTCAACATTGCAGTTTCAAGCATTCAGGACAGACTGGATACTTTTTGTCTAGGGTGAAAGGATCAATGAGTATAGCAGAAAGACAAAAGACAATTGAATCAAGAATGCTGGAAGAATTGATCTAGGAAAGTAAGTGCAGTTGTAATGAAAATGGAAAAGTAATAGGAACAAAGGATTAACATTCTCAGAAAGATGAAGAATGTTTAAAATCATACATAGAGATACCTTAATAAAACTATGATACAGAACCTAGACCAGGGCCTGGCACAGAGTAGCCACAAAGAAGTATTTTATATATAAGTATTATTTCCCTTCTAGGAACCATAAATTAAATCTTATGTAGTTTTTTTTAGGTGGGGGTGCATTTGGGAAGAATAGTTCTTTAGAATGCAGTTGAGATGCAAATTGGGCATTGGATTGTAGGTTTCTTTTTTGTGATAACTTTCCTTCCTTTGAGTGTCTAGAAGGCTGTTTATATCAGATGGTGCTGGTATAATCCTCAGCTCACTTCTGTTTCTTGTGCCCTTATTTAGATAGTCAGGTTTAAATGGTGCTTCTTGGTAAGTTCCAATTAGCTTGGGGATATTTAGGTAGCTTATTAAGATTTAATCACAGTCTGCACAGAACTGTACTCTTGTGTTAACACTCATTGTTTGAAAAAACTAAACTTTCTTCCTTTAAACTCTAAACAAAAACAAATGGAACACTGTGAAATGGTTGGCTTTAGACTTCATGTTGCCATTCTTCATTCAACACTTATCGAGAGTCTAGTATTCAAATCAATCTTAAATTATGAAGGATGGACTGAGGATTCAATAGCAAAGGGACAGGAGAGAAGGGGTTATATCTTAACTAATGATGAGTCATTCCAAAAGCACTTGAATTGTCTTTGCTGTAGAAATGTCCCTTAGCTACAGCAATTTTAAATAATATAAGATAAAATGAAATCATGCCTTGCAAAATACTCTACAATCATTCATTCAGCCACTCAATAAAGCTTCTATACTCTCAGTTTACTCTTCTGTGAAATGGAAAAATCATCCCCACAAGGTATTATAGGTATTATAATTATGAGAATCAATAGCACTTGCCTGATCATAATCTCCTCTAACTACCTATAAATATAAAGTCCTTTGCCCACTTTTCTTTATATAAGAAGGTTCAAGCAATTGGTTATCATAATATTTTTTTTCTCAGTGACTACAGGTTAGGAAACAAAGCTCCAGGCCATTTAGTTGTATTTGTTCAAACCCAAGTAAGAAGAAAGATAACAGTTCTTTATTTCAACACATTAATGTGTATTGGAACTTCTTTAACCTGTTATTTTGCTCAATAAGATTAAAGATAACTTGTATTGAGATTTCTTTAATGTGTTCATTTTGTCCTGTAAGATTAAAGAAATAATCTTTTCTTAGAGGGAAGTGCACAAAATAATCATACTTCTTGGATCTCTGATTGTAGTAAAAGAATACATCCTATGTGGCAGCACGAATACATCCTATGTGGCAGCGCATGCCTGTAATCCCAGCTACTCGAGAGACTGGGGCAGGAGAATTGCTTGAACCCAGAGGCAGAGGTTGCAGTGAGCTGAGATTGGGGCATTGCACTCCAGCCTGGGCAACAAGAGGGAAACTCTTGTCTCAAAACAAACAAACAAACAAACAAACAAACAAAAAAAAACATACACCCTCGAAGAATGGCATTAACTGGCATTTGTCTTAAGTTCTTTATAATCTTTGCCTTTCTTTCATATTCTTTATTGCATGCGATTTCACAGGGAACATTCTGCACATAGAGGAATATATTTTAACATACAACCACTATTTTACTACCTTGGTTTTTTAAGACAGCAGTTAATTTTTCCCTCCCAGAATTTGTTGAGTTTCAGGTCTCTAGAGATACCTTCTGAAAAGCCTCGTAGATAAAAATAAGTACTTGGTAATGGCTTAAGAGTTAATATTTTGTATTTTGTCTACTGGGAAGTCTTTATCATGACACACAAGAAATGATGATTTGTTTCAAGAATAAGTTGGCTGTTTCAATCAAGGGCTCAATGTTGGGTGAGAATATTAGTATTTGCCATTTAAGCCACAGTCATTGTATACTGAATGCGAAGGAACAAACCATGCTATTAACTGACCAATTGTTATACATAAAATAATGGTGTAACTTAGCCTGACTTTGTATTGTGTTTTAAACTTGTTTTTGTTGTGCTGATTTAGGTGCCACTATTTCATCATGTCTCATTATCCTCTGTTTTTCCGTCTTAGTTAATTATCACACTATATTGATTTAGTCTGTTAGCTTTTCTAACTTTTCTGCTGGAATGTGAGTAACTTCAGGGCAGAAATTATGTCTCACTCTGCTGCAGTCCTGGAACCTTGCACATAGTATGAGCTCAATAAATATTTACTAAGTTCATTTGTTATATGTATATGTATGTTAGCTTCAGGTAGAGGAAAACCCCATGAAAAATGTCTTCAACAATAAAGGAATTTGATGCAATAATTTAGAATTGCTTTGATGAAGACTCCCATCATATTTTCTACAGTGCATTTAGTTCTTTACATCACATGTCAAAACTTCACTCTTATGCTGGCATCCCTTAAGGGAACAAAATGTCCGTAATCCGTTAGGGCAGAGAAACAATCTATGTCCCAAACTACTAGGAACAGTCTTGAAATCCACTTCAGTTGCATTCCTTTAGGTCATAAGCCCTTCTTGAACTAATAACTGTGGTCAGGTATAGAATATGTTGATTGAGTTTGCTGAGATTATGTGTTCTGTTCCTGAAAACTGATTGGATTCAGGAGATGTTGGAACCTAGTTTTTAGATTCCTTCCTGGGCAGGGGTCGCCGCGAGAGACCACTCGACACGGAAGTCACAGCGGAGAGATTTATTGCTAGCGCGCTAGGGTCCTATGTCCGAAGTTGGCCACAGGACCCTGAATGCTTGTTACAGACAGTTTATAAAGGCAAAAACCACAAAAATTCACAAAGCTTGAGGCTCAAGATGATTGGAGCAGGTTATGGCCTGAGCAAGGTGTCTTACTCTGATTGGTTGGTTTGAACCTGGTTTGAACCCGCGCGGGGTATTTCCCGGACTTGTTCTTCTGTTTGAGTTCCAGGAATTTGGGTGGGTGTTTTAGATAGCCACACGGACATCGGGCGGGTGCTTTAGATGGCCACCTGGTCATTGGGTGGGTGCTTTAGATGGCCACCTGGTCATTGGGCGGGGGCTTTTAGATGGCCACCTGGTGTGGCTTTTCTAAGCTTCTAAGTTTCTAAGTCTCTAAGTCTCTAAGTTTCTAAGTCTAAAAGTCTAAGGGTTTCTAAGTTTCTAAGTCTATAGGTCTCTAAGTTTCTAAAGGTTTCTAAGTTTCTAAATCTATTTTCATTCCCTCCTCTTTTTGTGACCAAGAGGCTCAATCTTGAGCCTCCTCTTCTGTCCTGAGGGCTTGGTACTGTTGGGTCAGGACCATAGCCTGCACAATGTTTAACTTATCTTTAATAAAGGCGAGCAAGCGGTTAAGTATACACGGCCCGAAAGTCAGGATGAGCATGAGTAGGATAAGGGGGCCTAAGATAGTGGAGACTAAGGTGCTGAACCAAGGGGACTGGTTGTACCAGCTTTCAAACCAATTTTGTTGGGACTCTCTTTCCTTTTTTCGTTTGTCTAATCTTTCTCTTAGTTTTGCCATAGAATCTTTAACCACTCCTGAATGGTCTGCGTAAAAGCAACATTGTTCTTTGAGGGCTGCACAGAGCCCGCCTTCCTTTAAGAAGACAATTTCTAGTCCTCGCCGATTTTGCAATACAACTTCAGACAGAGAGGTTAGAGATTCTTCAAGTTTTGAAATAGAGTGCTCTATGGCTCTAAGGTCCTCATCCATGGCTGCCCTAAGTTGTTGCAGATGGTAGCTACCACGTACTAAAGCTGCTGTTCCGGTCCCAACCCCGGCTGCTACCCCCACTCCTAGCATTACAGCGAGGGTGAGTGAGACAGGTTCCCTTTTGGGTCTACTATAAGCTTTCTGTTCATACCGGAGGTCAAAGGAGTCTCCAGAGTGATAGTATACCTGGGGAACAACCTGTACTAACACGCAGTAGTCTGTGCTGTGGTTAAATGCTGCTGTGGATACACAGGGAGTGAGTCTAGTGTTGCAAGCCCACCAGTCTGTCCCGGAAGGGACCAAATAGTGATTGGAGCTAGGCACTGTCAGAATCTTGTCACAGAGATGCTGATGGCTAGTGGGCACTTTTCCTATACAGATTCCTGACCCGGAAACTTCAGCCAGGGTCAGCTTTTTATGCTGATCCCATGCACATCCAGTAGGATTAGTGGAGTTGGTGAAATTATTAGTGGAGGCAATGCCCTCATAATAAGGGGGGGCTGTCGCTAGGCACAGCCAACAATAGGAGGTGGATTCTGGCCTGGTCTGGTTCAAGGCAAAGTAAGAGCCCTTTATGAGATTAAGGAGCCTGTCACCTAAGCCCGGAGAACTCAAGGGCAGGGTAGTGCCTTGAGGGGCCTCCTGCTGAGGGCCCTGAGGGGCCTCCGGCTGAGGAGGCCTTGCTTCTGGTAAAACTGGGTTTTGCCCTATTGAGACAGGAGCTGAGGCAGGGCTGACTGCTAGCCTAATTTGGATGGGGATCCCAAACAGTGGCTTTTGGTGTAAATATAGGCCCCATATTAACCCTGACATCCAGCGGCCATCAGATTTTGCCGCTTTTTTGAATTTGATGCGGACCAGATTACAATCGGCCGAATACCGGGTTCTGGTGCAGGGCTTAACAAAGGACATGGTTATGTACCATGGTGTTGTGGCCCATTTCCATTCTCCATCATTAGTAGTTACACAAGTCCAGCTAGCGCAATACAGGGAAGTTATATCCCCACAAGTTTGTTTCATTTCTCCTGTCCAGAATCCGGGGCAGGCATAGAACCCGTTCCAGCTTATGGACACCCTTCTAGCCTGTTTTCTCCATGCTCCCCCTTCCATGTTATCTACCCCTGCTACTTTGTCTAGGTTGAGATAGCGGTCAGGGAACCAAGTCCCCACAGGGGCAATTTGTGAGGTCTCATATAGGACTTCATGGGTATTAAAATTAGTTACTCTCCAGGTTAGGTTAAAAGGTTGGTGGGGGTTTCTGGTGTCAGCGACGCGGGGAAGGAGGGCTAGTAGTAAGTAAAGGGTTAGGTACGAGTGAGTCTTATCTTGAGGGGGTCCTCGGAGCGACGGAGTCTCCATGTCCCAGGTGGTCTGGGCGTCTCTGGAGCAGCCTTGGCGTGGGATGCGTGGATCCAAGTGGCGATTCCGTCAACCTTTATGGCTGTGGGTGTGGTCAGGAGAACAATGTAGGGTCCTTTCCACCGAGGCTCCAGTCCTTGAGAATGGTGTCGTCTAACGTAGACAGAGTCCCCCACCTGGAAGGGGTGGCTGGTCTGCGAATGTCCTGGCCGGTACAGTTCTGTCAAGGGGGCCCAGATTTGGGCCTGTACTGCTTGTAGTCCTTTTAGCCGGGCCTGCAGGTCAGTCTTAGAGTTGGAGGGAGAAAAGGAATCAAGTAGGGTCGACAAAGGGGGAGGTCCTCCGTAGAGGATTTCATATGGAGTGAGCCCAAAGCGGTTAGGCGTATTTCGGGCTCTTAATAGAGCTAGAGATAGGAGGCGTCTCCAATCTTTTAAGCCAGTCTCTAAGGTCAATTTAGTAAGGGTCTCTTTTATTGTTCTATTCATTCTTTCTACCTGTCCTGAGCTCTGGGGTCTATAAGCACAATGCAATTTCCAATTAATCCCCAGTATCCTGGCTAGCCCCTGACTTACCTGGGAAACGAAGGCCGGCCCGTTGTCTGACCCAATTACCTTGGGAAGTCCAAATCTAGGAAAGATTTCTTCCAGAATCTTCTTGGCTACTATGTGTGCCGTTTCTTGCCGGGTGGGGTAGGCTTCTACCCATCCTGAAAAGGTATCTACAAACACTAGTAAGTACTTATACCCAGCATAGTGAGGTTTTACTTCAGTGAAGTCTACCTCCCAATAAGCCCCCGGGTGGCTGCCACGGGTTCGTATTCCTGCTGGCACTCGAGTAGCCCCAGCGTTCACCTGCTGACAGACCTTGCAGGCAGAAGTCACCTGTTCTATTAGAGTACTCACCTTAGGAATTAGAAAGTCAGTTTTTTCAATCAACATTTTTAACTTCCGGCTACCTAAGTGTGTCCAGGCGTACATCTGCTGGATCATAGCCACGGCTTCTTTTTGTGGGAGGACTGTCTTCCCTTCTTTTTCCCAGTTCTTGGTGTCCTTGTTTTCTATAGCTCCTATGGCTCTTGCCTCTTCCTGGTCTTCTAGGGTGTAGGTGTGTCCATCCTGGTCGGTTTTGTCGGGTTCTGAGGCTAAGGTTAGTACTTCTGCCATGGCTGCCTGCTTGGCCACGTGGTCCGCCTGTCTGTTTCCCACTGCAACTGGATCCTGTCCTTTCTGATGTCCGGGACAGTGGATTATGGCTACTTCTCGTGGGAGGAAGAGGGCTTTTAATAAGGCAATTATTTCAGCTTTGTTCTTGATTTCTTTCCCCTCTGATGTTAGGAGACCTCTTCTTTCATAAATACTTCCATGGGTATGAGCCATTGCAAAAGCATATTGGCTATCTGTATAAATATTAGCCTTTTTCCCCTTGGACAGCTCTAGGGCCTTTGTTAGTGCTATTAGCTCATCCTTTTGTGCAGACGTGCCAGGGGGCAGTGACTGTGCCCAAATGGTGGTGTGGCCATCTACCACTGCCGCTCCCGCCCTCCGGGTACCTGAGTCAAGATAGCTGCTGCCATCTGTATACCATGTGTGGTCCGCGTCTGGGAGTTCTGTGTCCTTGAGGTCCTCCCGCGTTCCGTGGGTTTCTGCCAACACCTGCCGACAGTCGTGAGGGCTCAGTTGGTCTTCTGGTAGCGGCAGCAGCGTTGCAGGGTTCAGGGTGACCGGAGGGCCAAACTGGACATGGTCTGTGTCCAATAGGAGGGCCTGGTAGTGGGTCAAGCGTGCGTTGGTAATCCACTGGTCCGGGGGCTGTCGCACTATGGCCTCTAGAGCATGTGGAGTAATAACAGTCAATGGCTGCCCAAGGGTTAACTTAGCAGAGTCTTTGACTAACATGGCGGTGGCTGCCATGATGCGGAGACACGGGGGCCAACCGGCTGCTACAGGATCTAGCTTTTTAGAAAGATACGCTACCGGTCTCTTCCAGGGCCCTAATTTCTGGGTTAAGACTCCTTTTGCAATTCCTTGCCTCTCATCTAAGAAGAGGGTGAAAGGTTTTGAGGTATCCGGTAACCCAAGGGCTGGGGCAGAGAGGAGTGCTTTCTTTAGAGTCTCAAAAGCCAATTGATGTTCCTCCTGCCAGGTAAAAGGGGTGCTTCCCTTGGTGAGGGTATAAAGGGGGGCGGCCAGTTCAGCGAAACCGGGTATCCACAAGCGACAGAACCCAGCAGTTCCCAGGAATTCACGCACCTCCCTGGGATTCCGGGGCGGTGGAATGCGAGCCACAGTCTCTATGCGCCCAGGGGTGAGCCACCTTTTCCCCTCACTCAGTATGTACCCCAGGTAGGTTACCTTGGTCTGACAAATTTGTGCCTTCTTGGCGGATGCCCGGTATCCTTTCTCACCCAGTTCCTGGAGTAGATGCCTAGTACCTTGCATGCAGGCTTCCTTTGTGGGGGCCGCCAGGAGGAGGTCATCTACATACTGGAGCAAGGTCACTTCTGGATGCTGGGTCCGGAAGTCGGTTAGGTCCTGGTGGAGAGCCTCATCGAAGAGAGTGGGAGAGTTCTTGAACCCTTGGGGAAGTCGGGTCCAGGTCAATTGGCCTGAGATTCCTCTCTCAGGGTCTTTCCACTCAAAGGCAAAGAGTTCCTGGCTTTGGGGGGCCAGGGGTAAACAAAAGAAGGCATCTTTTAAGTCCAGTACTGTATACCAGCTGTAGTCTGGTTTTAAGGTACTGAGCAAGTTGTAAGGATTGGGGACCGTGGGATGGATATCCACAGTTCTTTTGTTAATTTCTCTCAAATCTTGGACGGGCCTGTAATCCTGGGTACCAGGCTTTTTTACTGGCAGAAGAGGAGTATTCCAGGGTGAGCGACAAGGTCGTAAAACTCCAAGTTCTAGAAATTTGATAATGTGCTGCTGAATACCCATATGAGCCTCTCGGCTCATGGGATATTGTTTGATAGACACAGGCACCGCCGTGGGCTTTAGATCAATTATAATTGGGGCTTGACACTTGGCCCGCCCAAGTCCTCCCGTTTCCGCCCAAGCTTGGGGAAAATCTTGTAACCAAACATCAGGGAGGCTGGTGGTGACCGGGGTGTCAAAAAGCCGGTGTTCATCTTGCAGAGACACAGTCAAAATTTGGATGGGCTGGCCGTCCCGGTTTAACACTTGGGCCCCTTCCTCGGAGAAGTGAATTTGAGCTCCGAGCTTGGTCAAAAGATCTCGCCCTAGAAGTGGGTATGGGCATTCGGGCACCACCAAGAAGGAATGTGTTACCATCCCTTGTCCAAGATTAACTGTCTGGTGGTTGGTCCACTTGTGCAGCTTTCCCCCTGTTGCCCCTTGAACCCAAGAAGTACGAGAAGACAGGGGCCCGTTTGCCTTTGTCAACACCGAATGCTAGGCCCCTGTGTCCACCAGGAAGGTGGTGGGGTGCCCCCCTACAGAGAGAGTTAGCCGGGGCTCGGGGGGGGCTCCAGAGCCTTGACACCCCTATTCGCTGTCCTCACCTAAGGTGAGGACAGGGGCAGGTTTATTCTGGTCTCTAGGACGCTTGGGGCAGTCCTTGATCCAATGCCCTCGTTCTTTGCAGTAGGCACGCTGGTCCTTGTCTACTTTTGGCCGCCTCCGCTTCTCCCCGTCTCCCTGGCCCTTTCTCTGTTACTACTGCTGCCAGGATTTTTGTCAAGTGCTTATCTCTCAGTCTCTTCGATCCTCCCGTTCCTCTTGTTCTTTCGCTAGCCTGGCCTCCCTTTCCTCGGGGGTTTCTCTCTTATTATACACTTTTTCTGCCTCTCTGACTAATTCCTGTAATCCATAGGTCTGGATCCCATCTAATCTTTGGAGTTTCCCTTTAATATCTGGTGCTGCTTGGTCTATGAACGACATGGCCACAGTAGCCTTATGTTCTAGAGCCTCTGGATCAAATGGAGTATACATTCGGAACCCTTCCAGAAGTCTTTCCATAAAGGCTGCCGGGTTTTCGTCCTTTCCCTGAATTATGGTCCTTACCTTGACCAAATTGGTGGGGCGTTTCCCTGCCCCCTTGAGACCCGCCAACAGAGCCTAGCGATAGATTCGGAGACTCTCCCTACCTGGTGCTGTCTCATAATCCCAGTCCGGGCGGGTGAGGGGAAATCCCTCGTCTATTTCGTTGGGGAGCTGGGTTGGAAGGCCTCCTGGCCCCGGCACATTTTTCCAGGCCTCCAGGAGGACTCGTTGCCTTTCTTCGGTGGTCAGAAGGACCTGCAAAAGCTGTTGACAATCATCCCAGGTAGGCTGGTGGGTGAGGAGAATGGATTCTATCAATGAGGTTAAGGCCTGAGGGTCTTGGGAAAAGGGGGGTTGTGAGTTTTCCAATTGTAGAGGTCAGAGGCAGAAAAGGGCCAATACTGGATCGCGCGGTTGACCGTGCGAAGGGGGAAAAGGGAGGACTGCCAGGTGGGAGTGCCATCCGGGTCTTCAGTCCGCCGCAAGCGGAGATAAGGTGTTGGTGGCGGCGTTCTAGGGGTTAGTTTGGGTGGGGTTGGAGAGGGAGGCAAGGTCGAGGAAGGGACCGATGAGGGGGCTGGAGAAAGAGTAGGGGCCGAGGGAGTAGTGGGAGGGATTGGGGATAGGGTAAGGGACGAGGGTGAAGCATAAGGTGGAGGCCTCAGGAGGGGGTTGTGAGGAGGAGGAGGAGGCGGAGGGTCGAAAAGGAGGAGGTCTTGCTGAGTTCCATCAGGGAGGACTGGCTTAGGAGGATCCGAAGTCTGATTCTTTGGGGCTTCCACGGCAAGGAGGGTAGATTGGGACGGGGAGGGGGAATGGAAGAAGGGTTTCACCCAGGAAGGGGGGTTTCGGACCAAATCTTTCCAGGTGATTATGTAGGCCACTTGGTCCTGGTGTCCTTGTGGCCCAGGATTCATCACTTTTGCTTTAACCTGTAAGATAATGGAGAGGTCAAATGTTCCGTCTTGGGGCCACCCTACATGGAGGGTTGGCCATTCAGACGAACAGAAAGTTTGCCATCGTCCTTTACGGACTTCCACGGAGAGATCGCGGGCTCGCGCCTGGACATCAGGGAAGTGGGTCAAAGTCAAGGCTAAAGGAGTTGTTAGTGTCTGTCCCATAGTTTCGTCCAGAAAGTCACGCACACACAAGGACGAAATGACAACAATATACACAGTGACCAAACAAACACAGAGGAGCCGCGCGGCCGGAGAGTGGCGCCACAAGTTTACAAAAGATTCAGACGGCAGGGGCGACCTGCCTACCGATTTGAGGAGGCCAACAGAGTCATCAGCTTTTCCTCCCAACAACTGCCAGGGCGTCCCCCGGGGCGCAAGGGGGAAGGTACCGGACACGTCTGTCCCCCTTCCCCACTTGATCATTCAGACGGAGTACTCCTCAGAGCTAGCCGGCAAGACAGACAGAGCGAAACGAAAGTACCTGACAGAGTCCGTTCGTCCGGTCAGCAGTTGGTGGCCTGGGCCAATTGGATCTCCGCCGGAGGGGTCGAGGGTCCTCAGGCGACCCCCTTTCCCAGCCAACGCACCAAATGTTGGAACCTAGTTTTTAGATTCCTTCCTGGGCAGGGGTCGCTGCGAGAGACCACTCGACACGGAAGTCACAGCGGAGAGATTTATTGCTAGCGCGCTAGGGTCCTATGTCCGAAGTTGGCCACAGGACCCTGAATGCTTGTTACAGACAGTTTATAAAGGCAAAAACCACAAAAATTCACAAAGCTTGAGGCTCAAGATGATTGGAGCAGGTTATGGCCTGAGCAAGGTGTCTTACTCTGATTGGTTGGTTTGAACCTGGTTTGAACCCGCGCGGGGTATTTCCCGGACTTGTTCTTCTGTTTGAGTTCCAGGAATTTGGGTGGGTGTTTTAGATAGCCACACGGACATCGGGTGGGTGCTTTAGATGGCCACCTGGTCATTGGGTGGGTGCTTTAGATGGCCACCTGGTCATTGGGCGGGGGCTTTTAGATGGCCACCTGGTGTGGCTTTTCTAAGCTTCTAAGTTTCTAAGTCTCTAAGTCTCTAAGTTTCTAAGTCTAAAAGTCTAAGGGTTTCTAAGTTTCTAAGTCTATAGGTCTCTAAGTTTCTAAAGGTTTCTAAGTTTCTAAATCTATTTTCAGAGACAAATAAATGTGAGGAAGCAATGAAAAACATTTACTATAATTAATGAATGGAATTCTAAGCCCCAATACATTTTAATAAAGTATATGTATAGAAATGAGACTACATTTTTTCTAAGTTTTCTTAAAGACATCTGAAAAATACTGCCCTTTAATAATTCAAAAATATTTTCACACATTTATGTAAGAATTTTCAAATCTGTTGGTAATAACACTGGCTGTACAATTAGCTGAAGTTCAAGAGTTACCTAAGGAAAAGTTATAGTGGGCAGTTTTCTCTACGCTATAATTTAGGAAGAATCTTCTACTACTCCAGAACTTACCGGACTATCCCCTTAACTCAATGAGGAATTTTAGTCTCAACAAGGGATGCACTTTCTTTTGATAATGGGAAGACAACTGAACAACTGGATAAGGAAAAGCAAACATGGAAGAGAGAAAATAAAGGGAATCAAAATTTTCAGATCCACGATTTTTGCCTAGAGCTATCCCTGATGTTTTTGACATCTTTAAAACTTGATTTTTGTGTGTGTGCATTTACATTTTGAAAGGAGATGGACATTTCTTAAATTGCCTAAGAGAGGGGATTGTAGCCAGGTAGTCAAAACCAGTATGGTGGGGGTGGTGTTGATTGTGTGTAAAACTCAAGTTATCTTCTTTTAGAATGTCTAATTATTAAGCATTCAACCCCAATTGCAGCCTTATTTTCTTCTGTCTCAACCCCATACCATTTCTATTGTCTGATCCATTCTCCTCTTAATCCCTGACTGCCTTGCAAAATCATTTAACTGTTTTCATTTGCATGTCTTGTCTCCTTACACAGAATATAAACATTTTGAGAGCAAGAACTGTGTCTTACCCTCCTTTGGAATTAGCCCCAGCATTTTGTAAAGTAAATAATTGGTGCTGAATAAATGCTTATGGGAATTAAATCAAATGATCTATTATTTCACAGTGGTTTGTACAAAGGTGGTTGAATTATAATGATGTGAAAGTGTAACTTCTTTTTGTTAAGAAACATATTAAAACCTGAATATTGACAGGCAAAGTAAAAGATCCAATAAGAAATGAGACTGTTGAAAGACTTTCAAAGGGAATAGAACCATTTGAAATGTTTTCGTTGCTTTTCTAATGCCAGATTTCTAATGATTTCCAAATAGAAAATAAGGAAGAAACTTTATGGGCATGTCACTGCAGTTATATTACTTCCATAAAATCCATAAAATTGTCAAGATATGGACATACTGTAATGTTATTTGAACATTCTTCTTCTTAAACAGATCCAGGAAAATGAGGAAAGATGTGCAATCTCATTATTGTTCCCATATTTGTTGTTGTAAACAATGAAGTCCTTGTCTTTTGTGAACTGACAGCTTAGAATGTTCTGCCAAAAACCTTCTAAAGCAAGTCCTTAGTAGAATTAATCACAAGTGTCAGTTGAGACAGTATTATCCTTTCCATGTAATTTAGGCAGACTGTTATATCCTGTGTGCAAAATATTTGCTTTGTTTTAGATATGGACTTGGGCCATAACAAGATGCTAATAAGAGAATGAGAATCTTCTGGTCTTGCTGAGACTCAAAATGCTAAGCAGCTGAGGTTACACCTTCTTATATGAGGCAAAAATATTTTCTAGGTCTACAGCCTAATTTGTCCAAGCTGGTAGCAATATTTCCTCAGTTGCATCGATCCAAGAATTCTAGAATGAACTGGGAGTTCTCTATTTTAGTCTCTTCATCTGGTCATTTGTCAAGTTCCATCAATCCTCCCTTTGAAAATCTTGGCTATATTTTTTTCTGGCATGCAGTGTGACATAGTAGAACTACCCCTAGACTGGGAGTCAGAGAGTCTGGCTTTAGTTTAGCTTTTTCTCTAGGCATTTGTATGACCTCCATCAAGTCACCTAACATTTATTGGCCTCAGTTTCCCCATTTTCAAGGTTCTTCCAGATCAAAGGTCCTTCTGTGATTTTCCTGAAAACAAGCTATCTTTTTAATATACATACATAGAAGTGGTAATCACATTTTTATTTGGTGTCTCTACCTGATTCTCTGCCTCCTAATACAGGACCTCTGACCACTGGCATATAAATATTTTGGAAACATTGCTTTATCTGCTTCCAAATCTTGCAATACTATTTATGTTCTGATAATCCTTTGAGTTTCACACAGATGATTTGTGCACAATTCTATGCATGGGTGTCATATTTCAATTTGAGAGTCAAAACCAAAACCGAAAAACCAAAACCGAAAAACACTTAAATGCTTTCAGTGGCTTCCTGCTGAAATCTGATTCATCAAACTTGCATTTAAGGTCCCCCCTCAACAACCTGGCATCATTTTAAATTCCTATTTAAGCTCCTGCAACTCCAGTAGTTCCAGAGTCTGGCTACAAAGCAATATTACCTGGAGAATTTTTTCCTATGGATTAAGAGACATCAAATGTGGAACTGAAAGTTTCTTTTATTCCTTCTAGTTGATTCTGATGCTGCTGATCCACTGTTAAATGTTTGAAAAGCATTGTATTTACCTCAGTATGTCTTTATGACAGTGATGCTTAAACTTCAGTCCACATCATAATGACCCGGAAGGATTATTAAAAGTTAGCTTACAGGGCCCAATCCCTGAGTTGCTGATTTAATACGTTAGAGATGGGGCCTGAGAATTTGCATTTTAAACAACTTCCCAGGTGATATTGATGCTGTTGGTCTGTAGAACACACTTTGGGAACCACTGGGTTATGCTGGTACCTTTTCCTGAGTGACTTGTTGTAATCATCTTTACCTACCAACTTGTGAACCATCATTCCGATACTGCCTTCACAGGGCAATCCTCACGGTCTCAGAAGCTCTCTGTCAGGATGCTGCTCGACACTTTATTTAGGCCTTTCTTATCATATTATCACACACTTTAAACAAAGTTAGATTTGTAAGCTCCTTGAGCCCTTACTTCATTTCCCATACAATATCATATCTCCACTTCTGTGGGTCAATGATTAGTACAACACAGGGAAGTTCAATATACGTTTTTGAATGAATGTCAACCACATGAAAATTTATTCTCTCCTAGTCTTTTTGATATTTTACTTGTGGCCTCACATTTCCGTTTTCAATGTATTTTTATTTAATCTCACAAGGTGTTCTTGAATAGTCGTCGTTTAAAATTTTAGAAGGCTGCCGAATACTATTTTCAGGAGGATAAGCGATGCTATTGAACTACTGATTTCTGAGATATGCTAATACTTGCCTACAGTCTTTGAAAAATGTTATTTTCTTAGTCATTCTTAATTAACCTCAAGTGCTGTCACATAGAAAACATTTGTCCGAAGTTATCTTCCTGCCATGTCTCTCATATATACACATTTAAGTACACCTTTTTCTTAATCTCGATGTCCTCCTTGTCAGGTATCTGTGTGGATAAGTGCGTTTGGTATTACATGGCATTTTGTTCCATTTATTTGCTAATGGGCAAATAAATAGGAAGTAGCTGCTCTGGTTCACTCAGAACCCGAACTGTAATGTTGAAAGAGATGTGTCAGTTTGTGGAATTCATCCAATTTCTCATTTATAGATCAATAGACAAGTCATGTACGATCAGACTTGTGCTGGCTGCACACAGATAGAAGTGGTCACAGAGCCGTAATTCTGTGGTTAAGATCTCATCCTAGAGACCTGGAATCAGTTGGACTCCATTTATTGACACTCAGAATTTCAAAGAACATTTCATATGTGACTGACTATGAGGCTTTCTGTGTCCCCACTGCATTGAAAGAGGCAAAGTTCTGCTGAGTAGGCTGCCAGCGAAAGTGAGCCTGGTCTCCATGTACAGAGAGAAGCAAAGCAGCTCTTTTTTCCCTTTTTATTTGCAAAGTGAGATATTTTAAGTGTGTGTATATTTGAAGAAGATGTGTGTGATCTATAAACTTTGAGAAATAAAATAGACAAGAAAATAGAGTAAGAGAGAAGTAAAAACTAAACCTTTGAGAATACAGGATGTCCAGTCTTCAGATAATATCGAAATCCTCCATTAGAATAAAAAAGCCTATTAGGAAAAAAAACCTGTTTAGCTCTGCTTCAGAGTTACATTTATGTTTGTTAATTTTGAGTGTTTAATAATATATATTTTCTTTATTTGAAATGCCAGTGTGAAAAAAGAAGAGTTTAGTTTTATATCTAATAAGCCACATCGGAGAGTAAAAACAAAATTACTTTAACTAGGGCGCTTTGTAAGTCAGTGCTTCCAAGCAAAATCTCCATCCTGACAAGCAATTTTGTTTTCTAATTTTCTGTTTATATTCCTGGACCATTTTGTTTATCTTTCTTCTTGTCAGAAAGCTTTTCCTTGAGTTGGAAAAAATTAGTTGCCAGGCCTAGGTTTTTATGCCTTCACTTTCTGGAAAAAAAGAAATTATAATTTCAAGTGAGTTTGGTGAGGACAGGCAAAATATTGAAACATTAAATGTAAATAGTAGCTATTTTTTCTCCTATAAAATATTTTCTCAAAATATTTTAAAACCAGTTTTTATTTTAAAAGAAATATGTGCCCATAGTAGAAAATTCAAATGCATAAAAAATATAAAATGAAGTCTTTCAGAAATTTCTTCTCAATCACCAGTTCTACTCCCTAGAAGCAACTATAGTTAACAGGCCTGTGTGTATCCTTAAATAATTATAATCTATTTACATATATCAGAAATTGAATCATGCTCTATATATATATATTGCACAGTCTTAATTTTTCCTGGAGTATTTTAAAAGTGCATATTTTACAATGATGAGCAAAAAGTGCTTTAATAAAAATAAATAATTGAGTATGGGTTATTAAGTATAATTTTTTTTACTTAAATTAACAGTGCTCTGCCCATTGGGAGAAAAAGGACCAAGCTTCTCTTTGTGCTTTAATATATTGATTGAATAAGCTAGTATTCATTTATTCAAAGATGTTTGCTACTATTCATTGCTTTTTGTTGTCCCGTAAAATGTTGAGCTCAACAGATAATGATCCTGGAAATATTGTGCCACATATCTGAGGAAATATTTGTTCATATGATTTCACTGTACATGTCTAGTTTTATTGCTTAATGAACTATTAGAAAAAAATGCTTTTAGCTTATTTTTTAGAAAAGACTAGACTGCATGAGTTCATAATCCTAGAGTAAAAAGTGTGAACAGACTTTTTAAAGTATGGCATAATTGTTGGATAAATTATATTATATTATTTTAAATTCACTGTACTATGTGACTTGCATGGAAACACAGCCATTATTTGACCCTACTTATGGAAGAATCAGTTCTCATAGATGTCTCCAATCATTATGTGCACTTGTAGATAATACACAATTTTGAATTTTTATAAAGTGGAGATTAGATATTTGATCTATTGCTGGATAAATGTATAATTTCCAGGCAGAGGTACTTATGTGAAGGCAAGTGATGTGTTCTCACAGAGAGAGGCTTTGCACTTTTCAGTCTCTCGTCCTCAGAATTAGTGTTTCCTTACACACCCTGGAGGTGAGAGGCAACAGGAGAGACCAGGTGTCCCTTTGGTAGTATCTGCATTGCTTTCCCTGTATAATTTGGCTTAATGGGTGTGTGCGTTTATCGAAACTTAACATTACTCCTTGTAGATTTATAAGGCATCACAACAGATTTTAGAACAAGAAGATACTTTCCCTAACATGGTTTTATTTTATAGAATTACGGTTTTCCAGAAATATTCTCATAGCCTGTTATTTCTTCTCAATTTTAAAGTGCCGACCCCTTCAGTATGAAAAGTGATATGATTTAGCTGTGTCCCCACCCAAATCTCAATTTGAATGGTAGTTACCATAATCCTCATGTGTGGTGGAAGGGACCTGGTGGGAGGTAATTGAATCATGGAGACTGTTCCCCCATGCTGTTCTCATGATAGTGAGTGAGTTCTTATGAGATCTGATTGTTTTATAAGGGGCTTTTCCCCCTTTTGCTCAGCACTTCTTCTTGCTGCCTCCATGTGAAGAAGGACGTGTTTACTTCCCCTTCTGCCATGATTGTAAGTTTCCTGAGCCTCCCCAGCCATGCTGAACTGTGAGTCAATTAAATCTCTTTCCTTTATAAATTGCCCAGTCTAAGGTATGTCTTTATTAGCAGCATGAGAACGAAATAAAACAAAAATAGTCTGCCTTAGCAGCAATTATCAATCTCATTAACCTATAGACACATTTTGCCATGGAAACAAAATACGCTAGATTGTACTTATTGGTTTATTGGATAGTTGTTGGCAGAGTTTGCTCAGAATAGAATTCTAAACAGTACAATGAGAGCATTTTATGCATAGATGATTCTTCTACATTCTTCAAATGTGTTCTTTTTTTAAAAAAAAAAAGAACTCAACAACTTTCATTTCACTTGACCAGCATTGCTGGTGTCTAAATCAGTCGAACACAGTGGTGCATAGTTTTAGGGCATTGGGAGCAATGCAGTCAAGAAAGAGGTATGGGAAATAAAGAGTTAGCAGCAGGGCCAGTGACAGTGAGGGGTAAACATTTTTACATGAAAATCATGTTTCAAAGACTCAGGGTATCCTCTGTCCTTGAAGTCTGCCTTCTTGTTTCCTATTATTCTTTCTTGTCATTATTTGATGTTTGCTTTACAGAGTACAGCGAAGGGAAATTCTTGGTATTCAAGGCAGCCAGTATTCTTCCAGCACTGTAAGTTAGAAAAGTGTATTGTTCTCAGTGTTTGTGGGTGAGGCTGGAAGAGCAGTATGTGAAGAAAAATGGCCTTTTCACAGTATAAACCCCCACACACTTCCATTTGTTTTTCTGTGTCCTTTGGCAATTTACTGAAGATTTGTAACTTTCCTTTGGTGTTACCGTTTTGTCCATTAGGAACTTCCAAGTTTTTCTCTGAAACGCCATTTATTTAACCACAAACCAAGTTTACCTGATGACCCTTGTTTGATTTGATCCATGTGACGATGAACCCGTGATTCTAGTTATCTCTTCCACCAGCTAGGCTTCCCCCTATAACATGAAGTATATGATTACGTAAAAGTGGGAATTGTCTTTGAACACATATGGATGTGGGCCTTGCTACTGGACCTGTGATTCTAGCAACGCCTCTTTGCCTTTGCCTTTCTTTTCCTGCTTTCTTTTCTTTCTCTCTCTCTCTCTCTCTTTTTAAATACAGGGTCTCACTCCTTCACCCAGGCTGGGGTGCAGTGGCGCTATTCAATGCATTATGTGGGGAACGTAATCTTAGCAGCATGCCTGGCCACTACCCACCAGATGTCAGTAGCACAACCTTCCCAGTAGTGACAACCAAAAATGGACCCAGACATTGCCAAATGTCCTCTGGGGAGTGAAATTGTCCTTGGTTGAGAATCACTGCTCTTTAAGGAAAGGAAGCCTGGGCACAGATCACCTCTTATACATACAGTTTTTTGTAATGAAAGTGTTACCCTTTCAATGTGGATGTTAGTAGCCCTGTATCTTCTAGGCCCCTTTTGTCCTCAGCCTGACTATCCTTGCAAAAAGACATTTAAAAATTTTTTTAAAATATTTATCACTATTATGTAATGTAATATATTTTAAATCATTTATTCTTTGAAAAATGGAATTGAGTTCCTGTGTTGAGCAGGCACTGTCCTATGCAATCAGCATTCAAAAACAAATCATATGAGGCAGTATTCACTGAACATTTAAGACCACGAATTGTAGAGTCAGACTGCCTGAGTTCAAAGCCTGGCTCTGGGCCTTCTGGCTGTGTGACCTTCCACAATGAGTGCCTCAGTTTTAACCTATGTAAATGGTAGTAGTAAAACTACGAGCTTTCACACACTTGTTAGGATTGAACACAATCATAGATATAAAGTAGTTAGCCCAGTGCTTGGTGCATAGTAAGTACTCAAAGAATGTTCACTGCGTTATAGTAGATGTCATCATTATCTTTATCAATAGTGTTCTCATCAAGGATGTGCTTCTTCAGGAGAGCAGCTACTAATCCTGAATGGAGAGGTGGTAGCAACATCTGGAGACTTATTGGAAACTATAAGCTCTAAGCTGAGCCCTGGATGAGAAGGTCAGCCAAAAGATAGCTAGGTGATGAAGCAGAGCAAGGACATCACATGCAAATGTTGCTTTTTCTTTGTATGTATAATCTGAGATATAGAAACAAGTAAATATTTCTTGGGTTTTTTGAAATATTTTAAAATGCAGTCAATTTTCCTCAACTTGTATTTCTGAAACCGCAACTCTATAATTTATAAACGTTTATTTTGTAATTAGAAAAATTTCATAAAGGACTATTTATACCATTTTAATGAAGTATTTTATTTATTTTTTTCAGGGTTGGGAGTACATGTACAGGTTTGTTACATAGGTGAACTGTGTGTCACTAAAGTTTGGTGTAAAAATGACCTCATTACCAAGATAGTGATCATGATAGTACCTGATCTATGGATCAGTGTTTACACTGTCTGTTGTTCCCATCTTTGTGTCCCTGCGTATTCAGCATTTAGCTCCCACTTTCAAGTGTGAGCATGCAGCATTTGTTTTTCTGTTCCTGTGTTAGTTTGCATAGGAAAATGATCTCCAGCTGCATCCTTACTCCTGTAGAGGGCATGATTTCATTCTTTTTATGGTTGCATAGCATCCCATTGTGTATATGTACCACATTCTCCTGATAAAGTCCACCGCTGATGGGCATCTTTATTGATTCCATTATTTGCTATTGTGAATGCTGCTGCTGTGATGAACATATGAATTCATGTGTCTTTGAGTAGAACAATTTATTTTCCTTTGGGTATATACTAATTGAACCAACTGAGATATTTATAGTGTGGAATCTTGTTTTTGCTGTTAATTGTCAGTCTTCTTCAATTAGGGCACAGACAAATTTAATTTTTTCTTCTCCAATTGGTATAGTTTCCTCTCTCCGCTGCTGTGGCATTTCATTTCAACATCATCTCTTCCCTTCTTTAAATGAGTTATCCATTTGTACACTAACTTATTTGCAGGGCAGAGGGGGACATTGTCCTCATAAACTTTGTATAAAGCATCAGTGATTTCACTAGTCTTCACCCAAGCTTCACCATAAATTTCATATTAGTTCTTCCATTTTAGCAGAATTCATGTTGGAGTGTTTTTTCTAACTGATGTTTTATCCTTCTTAGTGCCTCAAACTATATAGTATTCAGACATAAGAAGTTAGTATGAGGCTGGGCACTGTGGCTCACTCCTGTAATCCTAGCACTTTGGGAGGCCAAGGTGGGTGGATTACCTGAGGTCAGGAGTTTGAGACTAGACTGGCCAATGTGGTGATACCCCGTCTCTACTAAAAATACAAAACTTAGCCAGGCATGGTGGCAGGCACCTGTAATCCCAGCTACTCAGGAGGCTGAGGCAGAATAATCACTTGAATAGGGAGGCAGAGGTTGCAGTGAGCCAAAATCACACCACTGTACTCTAGCCTGGGCAATAAAAGAAGTTAGTATGAGTATTTTGGTGCAAAAATTTTAAATCCCTGCATAGTTTTTTCATAATATGCGTTTTTCTTGAACTTTTTGAAGACCCTTTGTATATATGATGTGGTACAATCACCAACATATGCGTAGGCTTCTGTGACTCGCAGAATAACCAATGGGGTAAGGGGGACCAGTTTACAGGTGAGGAAATTGGGCTCAGAAATGCTAAGTTACTTGCCTAAATTGACTCAGTAAATATCAGAACTGAGCTGGGAGACTAGATCTTCCTACCTCCAAAGCCTGCTATTTGTACTACATGCACCTACAAAACCTGCTATTTGTACTACACGCAGACACACAGACACGCACAGACACACACGATTATGTATTAAAATATTCTCCATGCAGTTAGTCACCTCCTCTTTAAAAAACTTCTTGCTAGCTGTATAGGTGGAATGATATTCTGCAGAAAATCTCAACATCTTTTCTACGTTTCTTTTATATTTTATAATCCTAAGAGACTGCTCATAGACTTGAATTACTGATTGTTTTAACTTGTCACAGGTTTCATAATTTTTTGCAGCTCCAAAAGAACATAATAGAATTTGCTATAGCATTTACATGATACTAAATAGTCATTTATCTTTTCTATTCTTGTGAGCTTCCCAAGCATATCTTCTGTGACTTTAATACATTTCACAGTTTTTCTCACTGAGTTTCACATGTATTGGAAACTCTTTGGACAACTGAATATTGTTTTGCTAGGGTATACTGGACAATTCTTAAATTTTGAAATTTTGGTAAATTATTGAAATGTGAATTTTGATATTTTAAAAATTTTGATAACTGTAGTAGCCAGTCCCCAGATGTTCCCCAGTGATCCCCACCATCTGGTGTTCATGCTTTTGACATGCCTTCCTAAACGGAGTACAGCTGACTTGTGTAATGAATAGGCAGTTGCCAGAAAGATGGAATGTGACTTCAGGGATAGATTGTAAAACTCATTGAGGCCCCTGTCTTGTTCCTTTGGATCACTTGTCCTAGGGAGATTCTGGCTGCCATCTTATGAGGTGACTTAAACAGCACTATGGAGAGATGCATATGATAAAAAACTGAGACTTCCTTGTATAGAACCACCAGGTTTGTATGCCTACTATGCAGTAACATATCAATACACTGAGACAACAGGGTTTGCAGCAGATAAGCAGTCTAATGATTTCAGGGCAGCAAGCAAGGAGACAGGAGGGATCCTTAAATCTACCTCCCTGAGAAATTCTGGGCTGGGGCTTTTAAGGGTATCATGGAGAGTGAGGGGCTGGAAAATTGGATCCATTGATTGGTCTCAGTAACATGGATGAAAATAACAGATATGAAAACTGCATTCTTTGTTCAGCTCCTAGTGGGTTCCTTCAGACCAGCTGGTGTCAGTGATCTTACCTCAGTAGTTTCACCAGTATGCAAGACCTGAAATAGTATCTCAAATGGAAAACTTAAATTTTACAATTTTCAAGTCATTATCTACAGAGCAGTTAAGGGAAACAATAATCTTGTGACAGTGTCTATGTGATTCTGAGGCAACAGTCAGCAAACAACTATGAGAAAGCAGGCCAGAGAGCAAGCTGACCTAATGATTAATGCTGAGTGTGCTAAAAGTTTGGTTTGGTTTTGTCTCTTCCATTCTTCCCTGATTAATTGTATAGAATTTTTAGAGATGGCTTCACTCCTATCTAGACCAGGTGAGTAAACCATCTAGGCAATGGATTCCCCAGCCCCAGTTGAGCCTTCAGATGACTGTAACCTCGGCTGACATCTCAACTGCAGCCTCATTAGAGATGCTAAGACAGAATCATTTAGCTAAGCTACTAACAAATTCATAGCCCATAGAAACTACAAAATAATAAATGTTTACTACTTTCAGCCATTAAGTTTTGGAATAATTAGTTACCCTGAGCAATAGTCAACTATACAATACTTCTTTGGAATGATTTTAAATTTCTAGATAGGCACTACTAAAATACAAGCAAAATATTAATTACTCTTCATATGTTTTGTCTACTAGAAATGGCTTATATTTTTTGTTCACGGATACTCAATATTGGATTGAATAATAATTATATTAGTTGATACTATTGTATTTTAAGTTTAAAATAAATGAGATATGTGGAAAGTATGAAATTAAAGTATTATACAACTAAATACTATCTAATTAAATTTATTTCTAAAATTTTGCAGTGTGTTTAACATGTATATGTATAATTTCTCATATCAACAAAATAGCTTGAATAGATTATACAGTAATAAAAATGGCAGTAATCCTTGAATATTACTTTCATGTCAGTATTTTGTAGAATATATTCATTGATTTTGTAATGTTCCAGAGAAACAGAGAAAGAAGGAAGAAGATAGCAAGGAAGACAAGGCTATAAATATTACTAGCACTCACCATCTACAAATCAAGGATTAAAAGCACACAAAATCGGCCGGGTACGGTGGCTCAAGCCTGTAATCCCAGCACTTTGGGAGGCCGAGACGGGTGGATCACGAGGTCAGGAGATCGAGACCATCCTGGCTAACATGGTGAAACCCCGTCTCTACTAAAAAATACGAAAAACTAGCCGGGCGAGGTGGCGGGCGCCTGTAGTCCCAGCTATTCGGGAGGCTGAGGCAGGAGAATGGCGTAAACCCGGGAGGCGGAGCTTGCTGTGAGCCGAGATCCGGCCACTGCACTCCAGCCTGGGTGACAGAGCGAGACTCCGTCTCAAAAAAAAAAAAAAAAAAAAAAAAAAAAAAAAAAGCACACAAAATCTAAATAAACAGATTGTCAGTATCCTACTTGAGGTTTCTTCTAGTATCCAAGGGGCTTATGTTTCTTTCAGTTTCATTGTCAGGATAAGCTTTGTGTTATGCAACCAGAAAATATAGCTTTGAAATCTAAAGGACATAAGAATTGCCTTAGGAGATTTGCTCCCAAAATAAGAATCTTCTTGTCATAATCATTGAAAAGAATATTTTTTTATAACCCGGGTTAGTACTATATTGGACACTTACCATAATATTCTGCCTTCATAAAAGCATTTATTATACTTTGTCATATTTTGAAAAGTGGATTCTTACATTGGCATATGATCACTGCCAACCATGATTCTTTGTGCTTCTTCAGAAAATAGAGCTGTCTCATCAACCCCCCTTAGGTTTATTAATGCTGTCAGAAGCCATGAAGCTTCCTGAAATATTTAAAAAAGAATTTATGTCCATCAATAGTATTTTTTAGATTCCTTTAGCTTCTGCTGATTAAGGCCATGAATGACGTCAGGCAGATCCAGAAATCAGACTACATCTTTTCTACTGGCCCTTTGTTCTGACCAGAAAAATTGCATTTCATTTTTCCATTTACTCTGACAATATTCTCTATTGGTAAAGTAAATAAAACACATGTGTTAAAAATCTAGCTGTGACTCTCAGCACACTTCCTTGTCTTTGAGCTTTGATTGCAGGTGTGCTTGGCCTTCTAAGCAGGCGTTGCATGGGTGCTGCAGATGGTGTGTCCTGTCAGTCTGATTCACACATGATGTATGGCATTAATTGTTTTTGGACTATTGAGGGGATAAATGCCTTTGCTCTCACAGGGGACACATGGGAAAGAAAAATGAATAAGTAGAGTTGTCATGGTGCGAATTACTTTCTGTAAATTACCATTGATCTTCACGTGTCTCTTTCTCTTTTTTTTTTAAGCAACATGAGACATTCCATTCTCAAAATGACTTTGGAGTGAAAGTAATTATTTTAGGGAGAGGGAAATTGCACGTTAATGTGACAAAAAATCTCTCTCTCTCACACACACACACACACACACACACACACACGCACTCTTTCTCTCTCTCTCTCTTTGGAAATTTTCAAATGTTTAAATGTTCTATTTTAGTAAAGGAGATATTAAAGGATGTGAAAGGTAGATAATTATGAATTTACTTCTATTGCCCAAATTGCAAACAAACAGATTTTCTTCATTGTAAAATTAAGGTGTCTTTTCATTTGGAGAGGACATTTAGAACAAGTAATAAAAATAAGTATAATTTTTGGAAAGACTACAAATAATGTAGTCATACTTCTGAGATTCAGCTTTCACCTCCTCCTGTCCCTAACTTTGCCACTCATTAACTAGCTATGAAACCTTGGGCAACTTGTCTCCTTGAGTCTCAGTTTCCTGATCTTTATAACAGGGTTTTATAAACATTATAAAATGATGAAAACTGCTTATCACATGCTGCTTCATATATAGTAGTTGCTCAATAAATATAATAGTTTTTATTAATCATGATGATGCTGGACAGTGTTGCTGAGGAAAAAATGCAGATATCCCAGTAGAATTCATTCATGTAGAAACTCATTACTTATGCTTGTGTCAAGTCTTCAAATTAACACTTTTCATTTATGATTTGAACATTTTGTTTTTTAGACTAAGTCTCACTCTGTTGCCTAGGCTGGAGTGCAGTGGCACGATCTCGGCTCACTGCAATCTCCACCTCCTTATTCAAGTGATTCTCCTGCCTCAGCTTCCTGAGTAGCTGGGATTACAGGAGCATGCCAACACACCTGGTTAATTTTTGTATTTTTAGTAGAGATGGGGTTTCACCACATTGGCCAGGCTGGTCTTGAATGCCTGACCTCAGTTGATCCACCCCGCTTAGCCTCCCAAAGTGCTGGGAATACAGGCATGAGCCATTGTGCCCGGCTATTCTTGTGTTGCTAGGAAAAAGGAACCAAGATATCTGGCTGCTGAAAGACTACAAAAAGAAAATATTTTGGCATTTATACAAAAAAGTTGAATGAGAAGTAGAAAATTTGGCAAGTTACAAAAACCAATAGACATAAAGTATTTGGTTAATTAAAAGATCTCAGAAACATTGGTGACATAGTGGTAAAACTTTGAAACAATGAGCAGATGTGGTGGCACAAGTGTTAAAGAAGTTGGACAAACTGAGAAGGGGTGAAACTAGTAGCTCAAATGTTTAATGCATCAAATAAGATATTCTTGAAGAAGGTTTGAGTTCGTGATTTGTTTGAGTTCATCCTGAGACTCAGTATTTCTGTGATATAAATTAAAATGATAAACAAACAAATGTGTTTATCTTGTACAGGTTTACCATTTATAAAATTATTTCTCCTATATTTTCTAGATCAAGCACTGTTAAATCCCAAGGGACAGTTAACACTAGACGCTCTCCTCTAGCTGCTAGGCCGTATTTTGTTGTTGTGGTTACAGACTCTAACATTTGTAGAAGTAATACCCTCCTACCCATCAAAGTTCTCAACACCCATCAGCTCTGAGTAATGAACCACTGTCAAATTTGACACTCACTTTGTTGAACTTCTGAAGAAGAATCAAGAAGCTAATACAATAATAGCCAGTGAACTCTACCTCTTTTTTTTCTCTTTTCTCTTTTTTTTTTTTAATGAGACGGAGTCTCGCTCTGTTGCCCAGGCTGGAGTGCAGTGGCGCCATCTCGGCTTACTGCAATCTCCACCTCCTGCCTCAAGCGATTCTCCTGCCTGAGCCTCCCAAGTAGCTGGGACAACAGGCACAAGCCACCACGCCCAGCTAATTTTTGTATTTTTATTAGAGATGGGGTTTCACCATGTTGGCCAGAATAGTCTTGCTCTCTTAACCTTGTGATCCACCTGCCTTGGCCTCCCAAAGTGCTGGGATTACAGGCGTGAGCCACCACGCTCAGCCTGAACTCTACTCTTAACCACATAGATTGATTACATACCTTCCTCGATCTCAAGAAGTCCCAGCAAAGGAAAATGATACTACAATGACAATCATATAATTAATATTTCACTACCCAATATTTTATCATTTGATATCTTAGAACCAGAGGAATAATAAGTCTCAAGTTAATATAGTATATGGGCATCTATGATGAGGATTGGGGATGATAGAAATATTTAAATTTACGTTTTATGGTTTTCTGAGGAGAAATGTTCTGTTTTTCTTATCTTTCTAGCAAGGTACTTGCTCCAGTTATTTGTATTATTTCATTATACTGATGAGAAAACTGAGTAGAAGAGGCAGGAAACTCATAGCTTCTGATTCCAAGCTGTCCGTTTTTCTTTTTTATTTTTCTTTTCTTTTCTTTTTTTTTTGTCACTCCGTCTCCCAGGCTGGACTGCAGTGGTGCAATCTCGGCTCACTGCAAGCTCCGCCTCCTGGGTTCACACCATTCTCCTGCCTTAGCCTCCCAGTAGCTGGGACTACAGGCGCCCGCCACCACGCCTAGCTAAGTTTTTGTGTTTTTAGTAGAGGCGAGGTTTCACCATGTTAGCCAGATCTCGTGACCTTGTGATCTGCCTGCCTCAGCCTCCCAAAGTGCTGGGATTACAGGCGTGAGCCGCTGCACCCGGCCCCCAAGCTGTCTGTTTTTCTACAATACCACATTGTTCAAGGTCCATAGTGCTCTGCAGCTATGTTCCTTGATGAACTATGTTCATCCATATGGATTTTTTTCTTTTTTTTTCCTGGAAGTCGGAGGATAATGATTATGTAATTATCCAGAAGACAGGAGACTTAAGTTAGTTGTACTTGTTCCAAAATATGTAGAAAAGCAATAAAATCGTCATACCTTAATTCCTGGTTTTGCCACATTATATTAATCACTGTGAACCACTGTGACCTCTGAGTAAAATTGTGTTACATTTATTAATTAATTTTGATATAGAGAATTTATGAAACATAAAGCTGGATGACATATATAAATGTATATCTGTAACTTATATCGTTTAAAAACTTTCTAGTAAAGACACTATCGGGTGTCGAAAACACTATTGAGATTAGACACAGAGGTAGCAATTCTATTGTCATCTAGATAGGTGCATAAAATGCATATTTGTGTGTGTTCAGAGAAGGTTGTTTTCACAGTGACTTTCAGTTAGCAACATCTGTAATACAATTTTTTGTTAGACAATGTCACATTAGAAAGTGATGGTTACCAAACCATGTTGACAGAAGTGTGACTCGCTAAACATTGAGTGATAGAAGTGACTCATCAGTGTCTGTTTTGTATGTCTTCGTATAGGATGGACTTTGAGACTTGAACACACTTGTAAGAGCACGAATATGTCCTTTGCAAATTAAAATGTAGTATTTTTCTGTAACTGAAAAAAGATTGATTTTTATATTAAAATTAGATAAGATCAAACTTAAAATAACAAAATTAGTTCAAAAATAAAAAAGGCCTGTGTTTACCCAGTGTTTCTTAAGGCACCAGAGAGCCATGGGAGCATCTTGATTAGAGATTTACCTCTGATTTTGAATTGGTACCTCTGGTTTTAAATTGTTTTTGAACTTGTAGAATACCTCTGGTTTTGAATTGGTAGAAGTCGGGAAAATGAAGCATTCTGCACTGTGACAGATCTCCTGTATGACAGAGAATTTCCTATCCAAAGTGCCTGCACAGCTCTTGCACAAATTGTGTAACAAAGTCAGTAATAGTTTAGATGAATATTATCTAAGAGGTAGCATAATTAGAGATAAAAAAATATTCACGGAAATCTATTTTATCCCTGCTCACCATTATTTGGGTCTAGCCTGTTCTCTGAGAGAAAGATATCTTTATACACTTGTTGTCTCGAAGAATACTAAAATGACAGGATTTTCCTTGAGTTTTCTCTTGAAAACAATGAGGGACATAATCCTTATCAGTATCATAAAGATGAACATTTCAACCTTTAAATTAAATTGACAGCATTTCCCCAGGGAGAATTATAGATGGAAGTGTCTATAAAAAACTTCAGAGCATGAATTTAAGAATCAATCTCCTTAAAGAAAATAAGATTACAAGGAACTAGATTCATTTCTTACCACACTAGTAAAATGATTATAGGAAGTAATTCTGTATCTAAACTCATCCATTCTTTCAACAAATGCTTTTTAAGCATCCATTGTGTGTCATTCACTGCTCTAGGAATCAGGCATACAATAATGTCAAGGGAACCTACATAATAAAAGGAAGACAGGAAAAAAAATGTCAGATAGCTCAATAAGCACCAGAAAAGCAGGGTAAGTGGGTTGAAAATGACAGAGTATGTTATTTTAGATGGGCTAGCCACGAAAGGATTGTCTGAAGAGGCGACGATTTGAAAAGTAGAAATGAAACAAAGGGCAGATACAAGCATGTGAATATCTGGGAGGAAATCAGTTCAGTAGAGCAATCACTCAGTGCATAAGCTGTAAGCATAGTCGTTCATGTGAGGAACAGTAGGGGATGAGAGAACTAGAGGAAAGTTGCAAGAAATAAAGGTGGAGAGGTAGCCCAAGTGCCAAACACGTGGGAACTCTGTGGTAGCCCATAGAAGCAGCTTTTACTCAGAGTCACCTCAGAAGCCACTGGAAGATCCTAAGTATAAAAAGGATCCAGTCTGTCAAATGTTTCAAAAGGAACACTCTGCACTCTATATTAAAAAGCCTGTGGTCTGGGAAGAGTGAAAGCAGGTAGGCTAGTACCATAGTCTATGAATGATGAGGTTGGACTTGGACCAAGTGGTGGACATGCAGAAGGTATGAAGTGGCTGTTGAAGGTGAAGTTTACAGGATATGCTGCTGGATGAAATGGAGGCTGAGAGAGAAGAATGACTCCAAGTTTTATACATTTTCTTCAATTTATGGGATGTTCATTTGAGAAGGTAACATTTATCCCAAAATTAAAATTGACATTAACCATTAGCTTTAACCTCTTCAAGCCCTTTCAAATACTGTAGTGTAATTCAAGGCAGCCATCCCTAATTCTTAGTATTTCAGTGGCTTATTTTAGATTGTATATTTTTCCAACCTTTGATTTTGCCTTCCATGGGTTTATGGTAAAAAAGTCAACAGATACAGTGAGGTTTAAAAATATGTATTTAATTAATGGATACTGGGCTTAATACCTGGGCGATGAAATAATCTGTGCAGCAAACAACCATGACAGACATTTACCTATGTAACAAAGCACACATCATGCACATGTACCCAGAACTTAAAAGTTGGAAAAAAAAATTTTTTTAACAATTTAAAACTTTTAAAATGGTAAAAATATTTGCATTAATACCTTCAATAAAAGTAAATACTTAAAGTCTTCAACAAAACTAATATATATGTGTGTATAAAATAAGTGAGGTTCAGTATCTCTTCATATGTTCACTTTCATTTCCTCTTCAGAGAATAACATGTTATATGTTTGTTGTTCTACTGAGTTTTTAATTATTTTTACTCATTTCTAGGAGTACTTTATGAACCTGAATATGAACCATATGTATTTAATAACTCATTGTTTTTAGTTTTAAAAATATGTATGAAAATACTTTGTGAAAGAAAGAATTATAGTTGAAAGTATCTGTGAAAAACCTCAGGGTGTGAATTTAAAGCTCAATCTCCTTAAAGAAAAGATTATAAAAAACTAGACTTGTTTCTCATTATACTTGTGAAATGATTATAGAAAGAAATTTTGCATCTTAACTCATCCACATCCGGCCCACTGCCATTACCACTAATGCCCAAGGAATGACCCACCTCGTTTCCCAGTACCCAGCAAAGCCTCGTCACAGCCTTCACTAACTACTGCAGCTTAAGCCACTGAGAAACAGACACTACTGGTGCTGATTACAGCAGAAGAAATCACATGGAGAATACACTATGGCACCCATCCCTAATCAAAGCCAAAGTATCCTACTCAACCAACACTATAGATAAATCTGTAGGAAAATGTTTTCCCCTGTGAAGTCCAATCCTTAAAATTGAAAGATGCAACTGTTACAGCAAGTGCTTATATATCAACATAAGGACACAAGAAACATGAAAAAGCAATGAAACATGAGACCTCCAAAGGAACACAATTATTTTCCACTAATGGGTAAACACACACAGAAAAATCTATAAAATGCCTGAAAAATAATTCAAAATAATGAAAATAAATTAACTCATGAGATAAAGGAGAACACAGATAAATAATGCGAAGAAATCAGAAAAACAACTCATGGTCTAAGTGAGAAATCAACAAAGAGATAGATATCATAAAACGAAGCAAACAGAAATCCTAGAACTGAAGAATTCAATGGTAAAAGTAGCAGATACAATTGAGAGCTATAGGAAAGATGAGATTAAGTATAAGAGAAAAATTTCTGAACTTGAAGACAGATGTTTTGAAATAATCAAGTCAGACCAGAAAAATAAAAGATAAAAGGGTATGAAAAAACAGGACATGATATATGACATATGGGCCTATGGGACATGATAAAGTGACCAATCATATGAATTTTGGGAATTCCAGAAAGAAAAGAGAAGGGTGTAAAAAACCTATTCACAAAATAATAGCTGACAAATCTTTAAGTTTTGCAAGAGTTATAAACATCCAAATACAGGAAGTTCAAAGATTTCCAAATAGTCTCAATCCAAAAAAGTCTTCATAGCAAAATATAGTTAAACTGTCAAAAGTCAGAGAGAATTCTACAAACAGCAAGAAAGAAAGCATTCAGTCACATATAAGGGCATCCCCATCAGACCAACAATGGATTTTTCAATGGAAACCATACAGGCCAGGAGTGAATAGTATGATGTATTCAAAGTGCTGCATAAAGAAGAAAAAAACCTGCTAGCCAATAATACTATTCCCAGCAATGCTATCCTTCCAAAATGAAAACTATATAAATAAATAAAGTCTTCCCCAGACAAGCAAAAACAGGGAACTCATCTCTACTAGACCAGTCCTAATATAAATGCTTAAGGGAGTCCTACTTCTGGACATAAAAACATGGTATCTAATATAATGAAAACACACAAAAGTATAAAACTCACTAGTAGAACTGATACACAAATGAAAAAGAGAAGGGAGTTACAAGATATCACTACATCCAAATTGTAAAGCTAAACAATAAAAGAAAAAGGGACAAAGGATATACAAAACAAAACAATTAGCAAAATGACAGAAGTAGTCCTCACCTATCAGTAACATCCTAGAATGTAAATGGTTGAAATTTCTCAACTAAAAGATACAGACTGGCTGAATAGATTTACAAAAACAAAACAAAACAAAAAAAACTATATGCTGCCCATAAGAAATACACTTCCCCTGCAAAGATACACATAGACTGAAAGTGAAGGGATGAAATAAAAAGTTTCACACAAAGGGAAAACAGAAGTGTGCAGGAACAACTATAGTTACATCAGACAAAATAGACTTTAAGTAAAAAATATATAAACACATATGTTCCACTATATGAAACAGTGACTAAAAATCAATACAATCATTAAACAAAATACTTTTTGTGAAGATGAAATTGATAAACTACTAGCTAGACTAACCATGAAAAAGAAGACTCAAAGTAGAAAATGTAAAAGGACATATTACAACTGATAGTACAGAAATACAAAGATCACTAGAGACTATTACAGGCAACTATACCCTAAAAAGTTGGAAAAAGAGCAAATGGATACATTGCTGGACACATACAACCTTTCAAGACTGAATCAGGAAGAAACAGAAAAGTAAACAGACCAACTAAGTAATGAGGATAAGTTAGTAGTGAAAAGACTTCCAACAAAGAAAAGCTCAGGACTGGATGGTTTTCTATTGAACATATAAAGAAGAACTAACACCAATTCTTCCCAAAGTATTCTTCCATAAGAAGAAGGCAATTCTTCCATAATCCCAGCATTTCCCTATTTCCAAAATTAGGCAAATATACAACAACAGAAAAGAAAATTACAGGCCAGTATCACTCATGAGCATAGATGCAAAAATCCTCAACAAAATATCAGTAAATCAAATCCAATAAATCCATCAGAAAGATAACACATGATGATCAGGTGGTATTTATTTGAGGGATGCAAGGATGGTTCAACATATGCAAATCAATAAATGTGATATATCACATCAACAAAATAAAAGACAAAAAACTAGATCATCTTCATAGATCCAGAAAAAGCATTTGATAATATTCAACATCTCTTAATGATAAAAACTCTCAACAATTCAGACATCAAAGAAAGATACCTTAACATTGCAAAGGTCATATATGGCAAACCGCAGCTAACATGGCACTGAATAGGGAAAAGATGAAAGCCTTTTCTCTAAGAACTGGAACAAGACCAACATGCCTAGTTTTACCACTCGTATTAAACATATTCCTGGAAGTCCTAACCAGAGCAATCAGGCAACAGAAAGAAATAAAAGACACCCAAATAGGATAAAAGAAATCAAATTGTCTCTCATTGCAAACAACAGTTTTTTATACAGGAAAAAAAAAAAAACAAAACCCTAAAAACTTTACCAAAGAAACCCTCTTAGAACTGATAACCAAATTTATAAAAGTTACCGGATAAAAAATCAACATATAAAAATCAGTAGTGTTTCTATAGATTAATAATGAACTAGCAGAAAAATCAAGAAATCAATTCCATTTCTAATAGCTATAAAAATACCTAGGAATAAATTTAAGAAGGTGAAAGACTTCTACAATAAAAATCTATAAAATATTGATGAAAGAATTGAAAGAAATACAAACAAATGGAAAGACATAACCATTCTCATGGATTGAAATAGTTAATACTGTTAAAATGACCATAGTACCCAAAGAAATCTACAGATTCAATACAATGCCTATCAAAATGCCAATAACATTTTCCACAGGAAAAGAAAAGCAATTCTATAATTTTTATGGAAACACAAAAGAGCCTGAATAGCCAAGCAATTATGAGCACAAGTAACAAAGCTGTAGGCATCACACTATCTGACTTCAAAATATACTACAGAGCTATAGTAAACAAATAGCATGGTATTAATATAAAAATAGACACAGAGACATATGGATCAGAATAGATAACCCATAAATAAATCCACATATTTAGGGTGAACTGATTCGCAACAAAGGTGCCAAGAACGTGCATTGGGGAAAGAATACCCTCTCAATAAATAGGACTGGTAAAACTGGGTATCTGTATTTAGTAGAATGAAACTAGACCACTATATCTCACCATATTAAAAAATCAATTTAAAGTAGATCAAAGACTAAAATGTAAGACCCAAAACTATAAAACTACGAGAAGAAAATATCTGGAAAATGCTCAGGACATTGATGTAAGCAAAGATTTTATGTCTCAAACCTCAAAAGCGGAGGTAACAAAAACAAATACATACAAATGGGATTCCATCAAGCTAAAAAACGCCTGAGCTTCTGCACAGCAAAGGCAACAGTCAACAGGGTGAAGGGACAACAAAGGAATTCAAACAACTTAATAATAATAGTAATAAAAATCCCATTAAAAAGTGGACAAAGGACATGAACAAACATTTCTCAAAAGAAGACACAAATGGCTAAAAGGTATATGAAAAAATGCACAACATTACTAATCATCAGGGAAATGCAAATCAAAACCATAATGAGATACTATATCACCCCAGTTAGAATGACTACTATCAAAAAGAAACAATTGCTGGCAAGGATGTGGAGAAAAGCAAACTCTTATAAACTGTTAATGGGAATGTAAATTAGTAAACCTATTATAGAAAACAATGTGAAGGTTTCTCTGAACTCTAAAATCAAAGTAAAACATAATCCAGCAATTCCACTACTGGATATTTATCCAAAGGAAAGGAAATCAGCATATCGAAGGGATACCTGCACCCCCATATCTATTGCAGCACTATTAACAATAGCCAAAATATGGAATCAACCTACATATCCATTAATGGATGAAGGGATAAAGAAAATGTGGCATATATATACAATGGTAAACCGTTAAGCCGTTAAGTCTTTTGCAGCAACATGGTTGAAATTGAAGGTTATTATGTTAAGTGAAATAAGCCAAGAACAGAAATGAAAATATCACATGTTCTCAATCATATGAAGGAGCTTAGGAAGTTGATGTCATGGAGGTAGAAAGTGGAATAATGGCTACCAGAGGCTGGGAAAGGTAGGAGGTGGTGAAGAGTGATTAGTTAGTGGGTACAAACAAACAGGAGGAGTACGTTCTAGTGTTTGATAACACAGTAGGGTGACTATAGTTAATAGTATTTTGTTATATATTTCAAAATAGCTAGAAGACTTACAATGTTCCCAACACAAATAAATGATAAATGTTTGAGGTGATGGATATCTTAAATCCTCTGATGTGATTATTACACATTGTATGCAGGTATTAAAATATCACAAGTACTCCATAAATATGTACAATTATTATGTATCAATAAAAATATTTTAACACCCCAAAATATGAGAAAAGAGATGGTTTCAGAAGCAAGAGGCTTCAATAACCCATGAACTAAAGAAGCCAAAATGAGTAACTGGAAATAAACTATACTTAAAATTAATGATTAAAAAGTTAAAAATAGATTATTCTTGCTTAACATGATTTAGATTTGTAACCTGAGAGAAGAAACACAATTATCAGTAAAATACATGAATTTTTCAATAGTAATTTGTGTAATTAAACTATTCATTATGTTATCTATTTTCTTTTTTTTTTCCTATTTGCAAATTGCTTTTCAAGAATCCAAAATCTGTCCAGGTGTGGTGGTTCATGCCTGTAATCCCAGCACTTTGAGAGGTCAAGGCAGGCGAATTGTTTGAGCCCAGGAGTTGGAGATCGGCCTGGGCAACATGGTGAAACCCTATCTCTACTAAAAATAAATACAAAAAATTAGCCGGGCACAGTGGAGAATGCTTGTGGTCCCAACTACTGGGGAGGCTGAGATGGGAGAATCACCTGTGCCCAGGAAGTTAAGGCAGCAGTAAGCCATGATCTCATCACCACTGCAATCCAGCCTGGGAAATGGGAGTGAGACCCTGTCTCAAAAAAAAAAAAAAAAAAAAAACAAATCCAAAATCAAAATGTATCCTCTGCGTTTTATAGAATTAAAAATTTCTTAATGCATTCGCAAATCCATTGGAGATACTAAATTTAATGTACTTAGTAGGTAAACCTTAATTGCTCATACAATTAAAATAATTTTATGTTGCAAAATGTTAAGAATGTCTAGAACAGTTTTTCAAATGTTGTCTAATATCTATAATACTTCAGAACAATTTATCCTGGCATGAAAGCAATAAAGTTGTAAAAAATGAGAGTTGATTTATTTTTAAGCTCATAAATATTGTCTTTCTTTACAGTGTAGCAACAAGATCCCAACTGGCTTGGACATAAGTATTCAATAAATATTTGCAGCATGATTTATCCCTAATTATAAATTTTATGTGCTAAATGAAGTGAAATAGAAATTTTGAGAATGCTGTATTAATTATATAAACAGAGCAGAAAATAATGTGGCTTTTAAAGTGTAATTGTGGTAAGTGGCCTTTCATTTGACATTTTTAAGCTGACCTGGCAATGCTGAGATCATCCACAAATATTTATTCAGTGCCCATTATTTAATGTGCATTGTGATTGGAGCTTAGAAATTTCACTTGTAAAGTTTTGGGTAATAGAGCTCTTTTCTATCTGGTTCTCTTTATCTCTTGCTTAGACTAGACTATTGCAATACCTTTTCACTCTAATTTTTCCCTAAAATAAAGTCCAAAACAATTAAATGTTCTCTGCAATGTGGCACCAACCTTCCTGTCTAAGAATGTTTTATGTAGTAATATCCTATATTACTCTCATGATGTACTATTTGTTAAAAATATGCCATGTAAACTTTTGTACATTAGTTAAAAACTCTCCCCTCTGCTTAAAATGACATTCTGCTCGCTACTTCTGCGTTTTGGATAAGCTCTGAGTGCCTACCACGTTGAAAATAGGAACAAAGCAGGCTTGGGAGAAGATAGGTCGGACGAATCCATAAAAAGATGAGTCCTTGGTAGGGTACCGCAAACAAATATTACTACCAACACCAGCATCCTCAAAATTTCTATTATAGCATAACCAAGGTCTTTTCAAAGGAGTCTGTGTCAAGGTCAATGAATGGCAACAATGGTTACAGAAGTAGTTTTTGAAAGCAGTCCCATGGATTTAACTTAAGAGGCTAATGAAAGCAACATGACAGATAAACGGTCAGGATCTGGACAATGGACTCCAGGAGTCAACTGACTAGGGTTAAAGTAAGATAGGGAAGCTAGAGCTAGATTGTCTTCCAGAAATTCTGAGGAGTAGGTGTGCGAACAGCAGGCCACATCATTTTCAAATTCCTCTCATTGGTGGTGAGGAACCTCCTAATTCAGTGTCTATACCATCTTGCTGGTTGAGTTCAGGGAGAGACTATCTCTAGATTAGCAACTTTTTACTGACTATTCCTGTAGATTAGCAAATTATTACTTCTAACCATTATGAGCACATGTCTGTCTGGAGTTGCACCATCCTTCAAGGATTTCAACTGAAAACTGTTTCCTTGGTTTAATCTGCTTAGCTTCTGTACTCTCCGTAGAATGTATTGCTGTAACTCTTTTATGTCACCTGATATGGTTAGCTTTGTAACAGAATAAATCATGTGCCTTCAGACCAGCTTCTCCTCCTCCCCAGTACCTTGCCCTTAGTATGCCATACATGTCTTTTAAGTATAACTGGCTGTGTGAAATATATTAAAGACGTGAAGGAAGAATAGGGTAGTTTTCTTTTCTTCTTGGCAGTATTTTCCTATTACCTTAATGGTTTATATTTAAGACTTTAGGCTCCAGTAAGTCTTCCATCCTTGCTAAGATAGATGGGAGAAAGACAAATCTTTTATTGCTTTATTTCAATAAAATTTGCAGATTCACACCTGAGGATTTACTCTTCTATTTTTAGGCTTCTTTCACCCTCTGCATGCTGGGTGAACAACTTGCTGCTCATCAAACAGATTGTACATTAAAAACTATAGAGTACAAAAGCAGAAATATCATATGTTTGGTGATAATTAGTAGTGTTCATTTCCTCACTAAGTACTAGGGCATACCACACTGTTTCCATAGCAACTTCTATTCTGTTCAATTAACTGCCTAATGTGAATATATATATGAATAAGTTTCTGTGTTTAAGGAGAAACCCCCAAACAACAGGGTGATTTAAGAGTTTGCAGTTACAGATGTAAGCATGTCAAGTTTACCTTATTTTCTACTTTACTTTTAGAAATACATTTTTGATGTTTTTAGGTTCTGGACATAACTATTAGTGAAGCTGAATAAATTTTAATGAATTTCTAAATGGCCTACTGAACCAGATTCTCCCAGTCCCTCAGCTACTCCCTGGTTGTAAATTATGCAAATATACAAGCTGCCTTAACTCTTTCAGGACACCAGGGTACCATTTGGCAAGCAGCTACTCCAGGGAACAAATCCATCACGGAAAAAGAAAAAAAGAAAGAAAAGAAACAAAGGCCATTTTATAGCGATTAAATCAGTGTTGCTTTAATTTGTAAAATGTCCCTGGAAAGCAAAATTGGCTTTATGTTAATCTTTTGGAAAAAAAAGAAAAAAAGCTTAGATCTCATTAGCAGAGTCTCAGAAACTGTGGCTGACAACAAGCTATAGAGGAGACAGCAATGCCTTTGGAGTCAGAGATCCAAGTTCAAATGGAAGCCACTTGAAGCCACTCCACAAAGAAGCCGAGACTGAAAACACCAGTTTCCCCTTCTGTGGGGATGATAATAATATTGACATTGACATTCTTACTCTGTGCCACCCCTTCACATGGATTATGTCAGAGGCAAAAACCTTATTTAATTACCAGCATTCAACCATTTTTAACCTTAAAAATACTCATTTCGTATAATTCAGCTTCATAGAAGGGAGAGACACTGAGGCACAGAGAGGTCAAGCAAGAGATCTAATGTCACAGGATCCGGCAGTGGTATACCAGGGCCTATTCCATTTTCCTAAACCACCAAAATATACTGTTTGCCTAAATAACCCATGTTGGCTGACACATTGCAGGCACGCGGAAATCATTAGTACCTTTTCCTTTTCCAGTCATCGACTGGGTAGTGGCAGAATATACTGGGGAACAGAATTATGGGCAGCTGGCCTGGTATTGCTTTCTCAATTCAGAGCTTCATAGAAGAATTGAGTTTAGGTGGGAAATAAAGAAAATTGTTTTATATCCTACTCATTCCATTGAGAGACATAACCTGGATGCTTAATCATGCTATTCTTCTGCTTATCTAGCTTCAATCAGAATGGTGACATTTGCGTGTTTTTCCCAAGGAGTTGTAAGAAAAAATGAAGTATGCTTTTGATATTCTTTGTAAAAAAGGTTAATATTAATATATGTTATATATTATATATATAATTATATAATATATAATATAATATATATAATATAATATATATAAATATATATAATAATATTAATATATATGTCTATATTAGTCTGTTTTCATGCTGGTGGTAAACACATACCCAAGACTGGGGAGAAAAAGAGGTTTAATGGACTCACTGTTCCACATGACTGGGCAGGCCTCACAATCATGGCGAATGGCAAGGAGGAACAAGTGACGTCATATGTGGATGGCGGCAGGCAAAGATAGATAGCTTGCGCAGGGGAACTCCCCTTTATAAAACCATCACTTTATAAAACCAGACTTATCATTATCACAAGGACATCAGGGCAAAGACCCACCCCCATGATTCATTTACCTCCACTGTGTCCCTCCCACGACACGTGGGAATTGTGGGGGCTACAATTCAAGATGAGATTTGAGAAGGGACACAGCCAAACCATATCACTGTCAAATGTTTATTATTGCTACTATCTTTACTGGGTAAGTCAAGGAAACAGTTCTGAAATCTGTCTCTTACACTACTGTAATAGTAATGAGCCTTTTAAAAGCAATATACCAATTTTTGTCTTTTTTCTTATTCTATAAATTTATATGTATATTGATTTTTAAATAAGGTAGGTATAAGTGTTTTCTGATAACTAGTGGATTTAGGAAATACAGAGATACCTCATAATTTAAAATCTTTACTAATGTTTAGCCTTGTGCCTGATAGGTACCTAGAAATGTTAACTATTATTGCAACTGGTCTTCTCTTTCATGTAACACTAATTTGAACAAAATTATTTTTCAAGATATTTGCAATTTTGATTTAGGGGTTCATATTCAGAGATAAATGAAAAAATGTTTCTATTAGAATAAACTCAGTTATTAAGTGAATTTTAATGATTTTTAGATAATATGCTAGACAGCATATTGAATACTTTACAAGTATTATCTAATTGTATTCTCACAATATTCCTAACAGTTGTATGTTTTGTTATCTCCATTTAGTAACTTAAGTTAGATTGCAACTATAATACTCCTATAAATCTGTGAGTATTTGACTATATTTTTCACTTAAGCAGAATAGTGTTCCAAAGATTAATCATCATTACCATAGTTAGACTCTTAAACACTTAGTATTTTCATAATATTCATTGTTAAAGCAAATATATACCTAATGTAAAATAACATTTTTCTGAAGCTAATCTACAATTGTATATCAAGTGTTATTCTTGATGGAGACGTTAAATGAATAACTAAAATGGGCATTTTTCCCTTAAAATGAACATTCTGATGAGATTCATAAAGTTATTCATTAAAGAACTGTATATTGTATTGACACTTATGCCAGAAATACGATCTAAAAGATCTCAGGCAGTTTCAAAATATTAAATAGTTCACTTATAATATTTAAAGGAGAAACAAAACCCATTTAAATCCAAAAACATAATATTTTATGTTAGCATTGAAGTTGGTAACAGTAAATAATTGTTAGCAGTCAAGTTATTTTTAAAGTATTAGATAATTCTTCTTGTAAATATGAAGTTCAAAGTTGAGACATTTCAACCATACACTATAATATTACTGACCGAGTAGTTTGCGAGATCACTTTTTTATTTACCACTTCTTTTGGAAAGAGTGTTAAAATATACTCACTTTATTTGGAAAATGTGTTATTAGAATGCTAATTAAAACTGCATCAACTTCATGTATTTATTTTGGACAATGTAACGTTTTCATGTTAAATTTTCCCATATTAGAATATAAAATGTGTTTCTAATTGTTCAGATCTTATTTTATATTCTTCAAAGATAGTTTGGTGTTTTATTTCTTGAATCCTACCTTCTCTTGATTGGTAGATGTTTAATTTATTGCTAACGTAAATGGAATATTTCTATTTCCATTTTTTTATATTTTTGTGTGTATTTTCATCTTGTTTCCAACCACCTTGGTAAATCTCTCATTTTTTTTTTTTTTTTTTTTTTTTTTTTTTTACCAGAGTTATTTGGGATTTTGAGAACATTAAAGTACAGACACTTAAATAGCTTAACTGGTCCCTGACACAAAGCAGGTGCTCAGTAAACAGTGGCTCTTTTAATAACTTCTGATTGTACTTTCAGACTGCATTGTAATATGGATCATCCTCACCAGCATTCATTGCAGACTTTGCTATTTTATGATTTAAGCAGTTTGTCTTAATTTTTCTGCAATTATGTTTGTTGATTTTTACATAGAAGATAATTTTTGATAATATTTGGAGTAGCCTATGCAATAATTTCTTTGTTTTAAATGGTGTCATATCATAAACATTACTACAAGGGACCAGCTGAAGATTAATCTTAGTTTGGGACTGCAGTCAGTTGTAAGCAAGATGGTTATAAAAAATGTTGAAAAAGAGACATTCTTCTTTTTGTAGCATCTTGCAAGAACATTTGTATTTTAATATGTAAAACATGAAACTTTATAGTGTAAAATTTTAGAACAGGTGTCACCTATTTCCATTTTGAAATTTCCTTAAAAATATTATCTATGCATATTAATCATGGGAATTCTATGTTCTAGTCTTATGTATTAAACAATTTTAGTGGTAATTTTTTAAATTCTCATTTTTAACAGTAATTTTTTAAAAATGTATTATCTATATGACTGATAAATTTAATAAGATGAAAGTCTAAAAGGAAAACAATGAGAAAATATGTCATTTATATTTAAGGATTTGTGAATAGTGAGTTTCACATGGTAACTCTAGCAAGTATTTATTTATTTATTTTTTAAGAAATGAGGTCTTGTGGCCAGGCACAGTGGCTCACGTCTGTAATCCTGCACTTTGGGAGGCCGAGGCAGGCAGATCACCGAGACCAGCCTGGCCAACATGGTGAAACCCTGTCTCTACTAAGAACACAAAAACTAGCCAGGCATAGTGATGTGTGCCTGTAGAACCAGCTACCTGGAAGGCTGAGGCAGGAGAATCACTGGAACCTGGGAGGCAGAGGCTGCAGTGAGCCAAGATCGTACCACTGCACTCCAACCTGGGTGACAGAGCAAGATTCTGTCTCAAAAAATAAAAAATAAAAAGAAAGAAAGAGAAATGGGGTCTTGCTATGTTGCCCAGGCTGGCCTCATACTCCTGAGCTCAAGCAATCTCCCTATCTCAGTCTCTTGAGTAGCTCGGACTACAAACATGTGCCACAGTACCCAGCTTCTAGCAAATATTGTTTTAAGGACAAATTTGCCTTCTAAAAGAAGGGAATGCTTTATGTAGGATGAGAAATGTAATTTAAGTTGGGTAAATATATGTAGACAAAATTTTCTCCTGAAATCTTCATGTGTTTTTAAAGGTATATGCTGTTTTGTGTCAATAGCAATATTTGATTAAAATATAAAATACAGTGGATGTTTTCAGATGTCCTAAGTCTTCATAACAATAAGCTTTACTTTGAATTTCCTGATAAATTGGGACTGATTAATTTATCTGGCTTACTGAAGAGGCACCTTAAAAATTAATTAAAGAGCATTTTACTGTAAAAACTAAAAATAGCTAACATTTATTGAGCACTTACTATGGTCTAGACTCTGCTATAAATATTATCCTTAAATTGCTTCATTTATTCTTCTAAAAAAAAGCCACTGTGAGGTAGGAACAATTAGAATTCCTATTTTGAAGATGAGAAAATTAAAGCTCTGTGAAACAAAATAAACTTCCCAAAGTAATAGAGTTAATATAAAGCTAGTACAATACTTGAATCTTAGTTGAATTCCAAAGTCAGCCTCTTACTCTCCATAGTCTGTTTTATTATAACAAAAACAGTAACATAATTAATTTTTCTTTAAAAATATTCAACCAGTTTATAAGCATACAGGGATGACTTAATTGCTTTAATATGTGAAGTAAATCCAAAAGAAGACATTGATGCAGCCAACAAACATATTTTTAAAAAAACTAATCATCACTGGTCATTAGAGAAATGCAAATCAAAACCGCAATGAGATAACATCTCACGCCAGTTAGAATGGCAATCATTAAAAAAGTCAGGAAACAACAGATACTGAAGAGGATGTGGAGAAATAGGAATGCTTTTGCACTGTTGGTGGGAGTGCAAATTATTGTGGAAGACATTGTGGCAAGACAATGTCTTGTGGAAGACAATGTGGAAGACAGTGTGGCAATTCCTCAAGGATCTAGAACTAGAAATACCATTTGACCCAGCCATCCCTTTACTGGGTATATACCCAAAGGATTATAAACCATTCTACTCTAAAGACACATGCACATGTATGTTTACTGTGGCACTATTCACAATAGCAAAGACTTGGAACCAACCCAAATGTCCATCAATGATAGACTGGATAAAGAAAATGTGGCACATATACACCATGGAATACTATACAGCCGTAAAAAAGAATGAGTTAATGTCTTTGCAGGGACATGGATGAGGCTAAAAACCATAATTCTCAGCAAACTAACACAGGAACAGAAAACCAAACACCACATGTGCTCACTGATAAGTGGGAGTCGAACCATGAGAACATATGGGCACAGGGAGGGGAACATCACACACCGGGGCCTGTTGGGGGATGGGGACTTAGGAGAGGGATAGCATTGGGAGAAATACTTCACAGAGATGACGGGTTGATGGGGGCAGCAAACCGCCATGGCACATGTATACCTATGTTACAAACCTGTATGTTCTATACATGCATCCCAGAACTTAAAGTATGATTAAAAAAAAAAAAAGGAAAAATAAATAAACAAATTTAATAAATATTTGACTTTGGGAGATTTTTAATGCTTGTGACAAAAAAAAAATGACCATAGCAATTTGCTATGGTCCATAGCAAAAAATTGACCATAGCATTTGCAAACCATCACTGAGGTGTAAAAATTATTTATGCAACTTTACTTGCAATTTTAAAGATTAAGTGTTTATTATAGTATCAGGGAAAAATATCACCATGATCAAGAAAATTGTAGAAATTTTACACTTTTTTGTCTTCAGGGCCAAACTGAACATAATTTCTAATATTGAAACAAAATATAAATGTTTCAAAGATATGTATTTTTAAATTTATTTTTATCATATAGGTATATAAGCAACTGCTATGTACAAGTAATTGTCCTAAACACTATAAATATTAACTTATTTAATCCTCATATTCAGCCCATGAAGTAGGCATTATTATTATCCCCATTTTATGGAAGTGGAAATGAGGTATAAAAATAGGCTGCTCTTTAAATAGCTAACAAGTACAGATTTTGAATTTACATCTAAGCTAATTCCAGAGTCTATGCTAAATGCTGCCTCTCACAAATATCTTCTAAATGCCTAATTTAATAGTTCAGTCAGTATTCTTATTTTAAATGTATTACATTATGTTTCACAATGTTATGTGTTCTATTAAGAAACTGATGTATGCTAGCCATAATTCCAAAGAAGGTAATTAGTTTTTAAATGGTACTGTGATATGGCAGTCATGCTTTTAAGTAGTGTTTCCTTATTTGACTAGTGTCATAGAAAATTTCTGAATTAATTGACATTTTAATTAACAAGTCAAAGGTTCTCAACAGACAGTATTTGATGCATCATAAAGCAACCTTTGTGGTGTGCTTTGATGGCATTTGCCATCTTATTTGTGCACTAGAGCGTAGAACATAATGTTTCTTGTCTATAGGGATTTCTTTAGCAATTGATCATTAATTGAGAAACAGTGTAGCTAAGTCTTATGAGGAAAATTAATGTCATGTTCCAATTAGATGCATTAATTAAAAACTAGAATCTTTGAATAATTTTTTGAATTGTCAAACTTCACGTCATAACGCAGTCTCATTCTGGGAATTATGAGGGAATGGTCCCCCCCTGCTTCGTTTGAAAACAAAGGACAAAATATTAGGATTTCTCTTCATAGATCTTACCACCCTCAAGAAAGATGGGCTTTGCTTTACTTCATCATTGTTTTTGTTGAAGACTAGAAATTCATGCAGTGTGCTTATTGTCAGTTTACTACTTTCTCATACCTCTTCTATTCTTTGCATCTCATCTCCTTTACTGCCCCATCCAGCGAAGCAGTGCTGCATCTGCTTTCTATGAGAAGTCAGAGTCTCATGTATGTAGTAAGTATGCATAGTCTTTCAGAAAAACCTACAGACTTACTGCACGAAGTGCAATTCTCTCATCTACTAAGCACCTAATCTGAATATTGGGGTGATTGGAGAATGGAGCAACTTGAGAGGATTCATATACTGTTTTTGAATTTGTGACAGTTTATATAATAGTTGTTTTGTCATTGTACTTGAATAGATTACAATTCTCTAAACAATAAAATCAGGAATATTTATAGTGTCACCATCATAGTGATATTGCATTGTCTGCAATGGCCAGGTTATAGATATCATATGAATTTGTTAATTCTTTACATCAAGTCACTATTAGAGTATAACTATTTGCCTTAAATGTACTTTCTAATGCACTTAAGAGACAATGTTTAAACATTTTCTAGGAAGAATGGAGTATTTATTTGGAACCATGGTATGTTTTTTTTTTTTACCTCCACTCTATTCCACAGAGCATGGTCAAGGTTCTATTTAAAGAACATAGGGGTAACAGTATGTATATAAGGCCAAAATATTTTACACATTGACAATTAGAGATGGGCACAGAACATACTCATTTTGAACTACAGAGTTAGATGCAGGCAAAATGCCTATTGAGATTATGTTTGAGGTAGCCGGACTATCTCCATTTGGATTTGGATTCCCAATAAATCTAGAATCTGTAAACAGATTTTTTAAATTTTTTTATCCTCATCTTATATGTTTAAAGGACTACATGAATGTCCTTCATTCATTAACTTAGCCAACAATTTAGTCAGGTGTACTTAGCTAGGTGCTGCTGATTCAGAAATGACCAAAATAGACACACTCTTTGCTCTTATGTAATTCATAATCTATAGTGGAACAATGAAGCAGAAACTTCATTAATTTATTCAGCACATTTTATTTTTCTCTATAGCACTCATTATGATCTGAGACATTATATATTCACTGGTTTATTTATCAACCATCTCCTCTAACCAGAATGTAAATTGTATGAGAGCAGAGATTTTTCTACTTCGTTCATTAAAATTGATGTCACTCACATGTTAGAACAGTGGTTGGCTCATGCTGCAAAGTTGATATGAAGGAGAATAATTAAGGTACACACATTTATTATTTGTCTTTTAAGTAGCAGGGTGCTCAGTGTTGGCTATAGAAAGACAAAGGAACCACAGGGAAAAGGGAAGCTGGTATATGAACATACAGTGTACTGAGAGGTGGTTACAAGCAATGGCAGAGACAGACATTAGGTGCCTGGAGAAGCACAAAGGAAAAATAATAACCTTGTGCTTCAAATGTGAGGAATAAATTTGCTTACACAGAAATGTGTCAGTTGCTCTGATGGCACAGAAGAAGCAGAGACTCAAATCTGACTGGAGGCCTAAAAAGATTTTGACAAGGAGAAACATTCAGCCTGAGCTGTCAAAAGGAGGGCACTAGTTTTGGAGAAGAGTTTAGGGCAATCTCCATGGCGTAGGGAATGACTCCAGACAAAGAGACTTGTATCTCTTTCAGATCATCAGGCACATTCTAAGATCCAGATCTTAGAGATTAAGGCTCGTTGATGATTCTTACATCAGACATCTCCTCTGTTATACAGATGTAGTTTCTTTGTTCCCTTTAACAAAATTATGGTGTTAAACTTCTAGAAAAGTAGAAGATTGTAATTGCCAAGTGTACTGTAAAAAAGAAATGATGCATTTAGAAATCGAATCACAGAGACATACAGCAGAGGGAGAGAGGGAGAGAGAGTGTGTGTGTCAGTTGTGGTGCAACACACAGGAGGAAGCAATTTCTTGGTGAATTGAGGAAGAGTAATCATTTTGCAGAGAAGAATTGAATAAAGCAAAACTTTCTTTAAATATTTATCTAGATAAAATATAAATTGGTATCTTTTCACCTACTTCTCTCCATTTCCATCCCTTCCCCACCCCTGGTAGCCATCATGCTACTCTCTCTTCCTATTTATTTGACATTTTTAAAGGATTATGCGTATAAGTGATCTTATACAGTATTTTTCTCTCTGTGTTTTTGCTTATTTAGCATAATATCTGCCAGTTTAATCCATGTTGTCTCAAATGGCAGTTCAATAAAACGAATAAGTCTAGAATCTCAAGTACAGCATGAATACTAAAGTTAATAATATGGTATACTGAAAATTTGCTGAGAAAGTAGATTTTATGTGCTGTTATCCCACACACAAAATGTAGCTATGAAAGGTGATAGATATGTTAATTTATTTAAATGCCTCAACCTAAAGGAAGAAGCTGAGACACAAAATATAATTTAAAAGAGTTTACTGGAGCCGAAATGAGGGCAGCTACTCTTAAGACTCGCACCCAAGTAACCTTGGATATGAGCTCCATTCAACTTTTTGTTATAAGCAGGTTTTTAAAGGCAAAGAGAAGTATGAGGAGTGGGCTGATACAAAGTTATTTGTCAGAAATTCTCATTGGTTTGCGGAAATGACATCGACTAGTGATTGGCTATATAGGAGTTTACATAGCAAGCAGCTTCTAGAGAGGATTACTTATTTCAAGGGGGGAAGTAGGAAGGATGTGATTGCTGTCTCATTCTTATGCCTGTCTGGGTCTGATAATTTAGAGGAAGTTTACATTCCTCAGATCAAAAGTTTTCTTCTTTCTCATTTCCCCTTTTTGATCAAAATCTTTTTTCTCAAAAGCATTGATGAGCAAAATCTGAGTGTCAAGTTGCCTTCATCTCTGGGAAGGCTCATTCTTGGATGGTCTTGTCCTATAGGCGTTGGTGGGGAGGAGGAGACATCTCAGTGAGAAATTTTAACAGTGCCCCAAAGCTGAGTTGGGATGACATCACAGAGTGGCAGAAATGAGACCTCAGCCAAGACTTTAATTGACAAGTCTGCTGTTACTTGTTGAATCATCTCTAGTCTTCAGAATGCTGTGATTTTAGTTTTCGTAGAAGAAGGAAAACAATGGGAGATACACAGTTTTAATAATTGAAATAGTAGAAATAAAATGCATAAAACATTATAATGAAAAGGAATTTGTATGCTAGAACAAAAAATAACCTATTCCATTAGGGAGCCAACTAAAAACATCATGAAAAAAGTTATATCCCAGTTCTTGTCTAGAGGCTTGTAACAAAGTGGCTTCTTTTCTCATTTTTCCTAGATGAATTTCTACTTCATGGGAAGTATGTATGTATACATGACAAGAGGTATTTGCCGTTACACATACACCTTCTTCTTCAACTCAAATATCATCTATAGCAATGCAATTGTCTAGTACAACCTTAACCAGGGAATCCTTAGCTATTTGTTGAGCTGCAATTGAGGCAAGCTGTTTCATTAGCAATATATCCTACATTTATAGGAATATTTCCACGTATATGCTCGGGGAAAGCAACACTTCACCAAGGCAAAAGCATTCTCCCAATGAAATGTATGGAACTATCTTGTTAGGCAGAATTAAGGGCAGGGAGATGCTTAGCAGGTTTCCCCCAAATAGAACCTCAGTCTTAAATAGACAGGCAGGCAGGCCTCAAGAAAAGTTTGAGGGAAATAGTTTAGTGTTGGATTTCTTCAGAGCTATGTATAGATAGAGGAATGACCAAATATTCTAAGAGACGCTGCCGTTCAGTTTAGTGTCACAAAGATTGGTCAACAGAACCTGATATGGCCCCTTCCAATGGGGTTGGAAGGAATCTTTTATTTGATGTTGTTTCCAATAAACAAAATATCCAGGTTGGAGGCCATGATCTTTGATGTCTTTGTCTCCCAAGAGCTCAGTGTTTTAAAAATCTTTAATTATTATTGTTTTTTTAACAGCTTGATATGGCCTTGGCAATAATGAAGAACATTACCTTTTAGGAGAGTTGGTTTGTAGTCTCCTTCAATCAGCCACATGGGCTTTCCTGTTATTATTTTAAAGGGGGAATGTGGATGTTTCCCAAATGGGATAGAAGGTAAATTACGCAATTCTAATGGAAGAAACAGCCAGGGAAGGTTACAACTTTCAGTAAGCTTTGTTAATTGATTTTTCATTACCCCTTTTGTGTGTTCCCACAGTCTGGAAGACTGAGGGTAGTACGCACAATGGGAATGCTTAAAAATCAGTCATATATTACAGACAGATTGAATTGCATGACCTGGAAATGGGTTCCTTGGTTACTGTGCAGCTTAGAAGGAACTCCTCTAGAAGGAATAGCACAAGACATAAAATGACAATGATGAAAGATGCTGTTGACAAAGAAATTTGATCATTTCCTTTTTTTTTTTTTTTTTTTTTTTTTGAGACGAGCTCACTGCAAGCTCCGCCTCCTGGGTTTACGCCATTCTCCGGCCTCAGCCTCCCGAGTAGCTGGGACTACAGGCGCCCGCCACCTCGCCTGGCTAGTTTTTTTGTACTTTTTAGTAGAGACGGGGTTTCACGGTGTTAGCCAGGATGGTCTCGATCTCCTGACCTAGTGATCCGCCCGTCTGGGCCTCCCAAAGTGCTGGGATTACAGGCTTAAACCACCGCGCCCGGCCGTCCTTTTTCTTTTGTAGTTTACTCAAAAGGTGAAAAAAAGTCTTTGGTTATCTCTCATTAATACTTCATCAAAATCTTGCTTCAAAGAGAAAACCAAGTTTTACTCTTATAATAGTATATTATTAACCTGAAAACTAATTTTAGTAAAACCTCATAAACATATCCATCTAATCACAATCCACTTTGACCCAACAGGATATGATTTTCATAAATCTTTTATAACTTCTTGCAATTTTTCCTATTATCTTTCTTTTCCCAACTTTCTATGTCCATTAAGTTTTATGCCACTTTTTTCTCTTTCATTTGTTCTGGACAATCTTCAAATAATCTGTAATCTAGACAAAATCACTCTTTTTTTCAACAAAAACATATTCTCATACTCTATAAACTCCTTGATAAAACATATCTTAAATTCCTCGTATGTTCTATATACAGAATTGTTTTACTTCCTATGTCTAGCTTTAGTTTCATATAGTAGTTAGCATTGTAACTTTTAATAACCTAAATTCATATAGAAAACCTAAGAAGCAAGGAGTTTTTAACTCTTAGTCACATACTTTATGAGTTTATAAATACATATTTTTAAAATTTTAGAAATAAAAGCTTTCTAGTGGAGCAGTTTTTCAATGTGGAGCAGGACATATTTACTAACAGATCTAAATATCTTTTGTTTACCTGGAATAAAAAACTAAAACTATATAAACTTAAACTAATATTTAGTAATTACTGTCTTAGCATCATATCTTATTTGGAAATGATTTAGATGTTCAATGAATATCATTCATTTAAATTAGTTTAGCAAAATTCTAATGATATAGTTACCGAAAAGATTTGGGAAACCTTATTCGCCACAAAAAGATTTGAGAAATCTTTAAAGTAGATGTATTATAAAATATAATAACTATTAAAAGTTTGTAAATTTTTATCCTATTTACATTTACTGAATTTATTCATTCTTAACAATTATATTTGGAAAATTTCATGAGGCATTACATAAACCTAATCACTGTCTCAAGTTACATTTCCTATTAATCATTTTTATGTTACTGTGTTAGGCAAGTATCATAAAAGCAAGAACCTTAAAGTTAAATACATGTGTATTTTGCTAATAACTCAGAGACATAATAGTTTTTATTAAATCAACAATATTAAATTAGTCTTATTTGCCAAAAGATCTATTCAAGTCACATGAACTTGAAAAATATTTGAGCTTACTTATTACTTTTATGAGCACTAATTTATCTTTAAGTTAATTTGGTACCATGTAGACAATATATAAACACAGTATGGACATATGCACATATACAGAGACAACATATACACATGTACGCATGTATTCATCTAAAAGCTGAAGAGATCAAGGGATTCAATGTAAAAGAAAGTAGAACTTTATACCTGAGAGGCACCTGTCCACCCATAATTCTTGGGGCTCCATGAGGTCAAACAGACTTCCCCCCCAAAAGAGGAAAGTCTGTTCACCTTTTCTTTTGTCTTTAGAGGTCCCCAGGACGTTAGAAGATTTCTTTAGGTCCCCTCATGTGGTATCTAAGGTGGCAAGAGGAAGGAGGGACAGCTAGAAGGAAATGAAACAAGTCTTGGAGAAGCCTGTTTGAGATTTTGTCTTCTGAAAAACCAATGACATTTTACATTATTCTTGGCAAAAATCATATCAAGAGGAGAAACAGAAGGCGTGCACAGAATTATCAGGGGCTTAAGAAGAAAGCAATTCAATAGACTGAGAAGCTTCCATAGAACAGAGGCCTCAAAAATATATGTGTACATATACAGCCTAAATGTCAGCTTTTAAGTCGACTTTTGATGATAAAGCTCTTAAAAAATATTTTTATCAGGTTTTAGCTGGGCAAATAACAAGCATTACTGTGTCTTGGCTTTTCCTTTCTGAAATTTACACTAAGGAATATTTGAGGTGGGGCATGTTTGTTTATTAGAGGTCTAGGGTAATCATTGTTTAAAGCCATTTGTCTCTAAAATTTTTCTTTAAATAAACTGGGTCCTTTCTTTCTGAGTATACGGATTTATTTAGCTCAGAATAGTAGGCTAAACAAACAAAGCAACAAAAAAGTTTCTATTACATTCTAAATATAAACCAGAATTTTAAGTCAAAGGCATACCTGAATAAATGACTAAAAACCAACACAAATAAGCATATATAATACCAAAACGATTAAGTTTGTTATGGCTTTACCCAAGGTCTCTAAAAAAGGGGCAAAAATTTGTAGCCCTTCCAAGATCCTGACCCCTCCCAAGAACAGCTTTAAAAAAGGGAAAGTTTTGTTCACTACAAGTTGGGTGAAACCCGCATCTGTCACACCATGTTTTCTAGGATCTCAGCTTCTCAGCTGGCCATCTACCCACAAAGGCCAGATGGGAGATTAAAAGAGACAGTGAAACGAAAAATGAAAGCTGCCGATGGGGGTAGAAAGGAATTACAAAAGGTTGAGAGTCACACAAATAATTCAAAATGAATAATTTAAATCTTACGGTTCTTTTTCTTCTGAGCTAAAGGTGTCCATTGAGAAATAAAATTTTGTGGTAGGTCCAAAGAACTTCAACTGTTTCAAATTATACCTCAGCTGGAATTCTGCTTACTTAATTCCCTGGATGTTAATACTTCAAAGACAGGATAAGAGGGTGAGATTTACATCTCTAAGGGACTGAAAAAGACTTAGAGAAGGCTGGAGTGCGTTTCCATCAAGTAGGCAGTTCGAGCATTTAAGGACTTTCTTGGGGAATTCATGGAGAGCTCTCTCTAAAAATAAAATACTTTCAAATCTCTTATTTTCAGATATTAGCCAGGACAAACAGAAAGTGGTCCTCCCATCCCATTGTGTTCTAAAACCTGCTTTTCCTATTTGTGTGTGCAAATATATTAATTTTGGAATTTCAAAAGACTCTTATTCTTGGATATTGCATTTTGTGCTCATATGAAGTAATGTTTCATTTACCTAGGTTATTTGCAAGATGGGAGCTCCATAGGTGTTATACATAAAACCAGCTAGTGTTTCCAAGAGGGGGTTGTACCTTAAGGGAAAGATCAGTTTTGAGGAAGAGTTTCTCATAAATTTTAGAATTTCCTTTTCAAAAAGTGACCAAGGCCAGAACACTGTATCAGGCAAAGTGATGCTTTTTGAGCATCTTGGAGTAACATTTTAGGAATGGAATTGAGGGGTGACCTTAGGATTACTGAATTTTATCAAGCTAATCTCCAAAATGGTTATGCCCTATATATATTTAAATTTATTTTGTATTTATTTAAGGTATACAACATGATGTTTTGATATGAGCATCATGGACAAACGTCATGGCATTTCTGGATATTCTCCAGTCACTTAGAACATCTGACTGGGCCAGAGAGAGCAAATGTCTCTCAATTTCAGAATGAGAGAACTCACTTTCATGCATCTTTCTGTTTGACACTAACAAAAATTGGTCACTGATTAAAAGGCAAGTCCAAATTAAAAGCAATAAGAAGCAGCTGCAATTTTTAAAGCACGCTATATAATTTTAGGTGAAAAAGAGTGAAACCTGTGGTGCTTTACTGTCAGCACTATAACCCAGCCTTCCTGCTGTGAGACAAAGGCAGAGAAAGCAGACACCTTTTGTTGAGCCCTTTGTGTGACTGTGACCCAAACCTCGTGTCCCGAAGCAGAGGTGAAGAAGGCATTCTTCTCTTTCTCTTTCTTTCCCTTAAACCGAAATCTCCTGCAGATAGAGACAGACACCTCTGTTCTATAAAAGGAGGATTGGAAAGAACTAAGCTTGGGCAAAGTCTAGGCCTCACCAAAAAATAAAAAGGTCCAAATTCAGGTAGACTCGCCCCATACACTCAACAATACTCTCAGAGGTGGAAGAACACCAAGGGTTTGATTGTCCAGGTGCGAGTCTGGGAGGAGCTCAAATGTTGGGGTTGGGGTGTGCAGGGTAGGAGGGTCGCTTTGAAGCCTGCTCAACTGTAGTAATCATTTCACTATGTATGTCAAAAGATCATGCTGTATACCTTAAATAAATACAATAAAAAGAAATTTTAAATGTGTATGTAAATGGCAAAATCATTTTGGAGATTAATTTGGGAAAGTCCAGTAGTCTCAGTGGCCCATCGATTCCACTTCTAAGTACTAGTTTGGACCATCTGAGCTTGCTGATCCTTGACTTTTACCGTTTTGGTTTTTGACCTATAAAAATGGCAGTTTCATATGTTTTAAAATGTATATACCTGGACATACACACACATATATACATGGTGTATGTGTGAACATATACACACACACACACACACACGTATGCATATGTGCCTTAGAGAGATTTGTCCATGTGTATAAAAAGTACGACTGTAGCAGCAAAACTTTGGAAATAATCTAAGTGCCATTAATAAGAGAATGGAAAAATAAGTTATGACATATGTATGCAATGAAAATAGTTTCAAAACTAAGCCTGTAACTTATTTACAGTTTGAAAAAAATAAAGGAGTAACATTTCTTGGTAAAAGGAGAGCAATTCTCTATGTGTTAGAAAGGTTTTAAATGCCTTAGCGGGTACACCAAATTACATTTTATCTTGTTTCTGCATCAGCTAAAATCCCAATCATCTCAAGTAATTCATCTTCTGAAACAGCTCTGTGCTACAACCAGCTGCAGATTTGTAGCATGCTTTTTTTTGTTGTTGTTTTTGTTTCTTTTGCCCAAACTAGATGATTTTTTTTTTTAATCTCAGAAATTTGAGATTAGGACTTGAGATATTATGTCTATTTTACCCTCCTTGTATCATTCCTTGAACACTTGAAAAGACCAACGAACAAAATCAAGTCACTGTTTAGTGCTGTTTTTTTATCATATTCTACGTCATATAAAATAAAGTGATTTATTAACATTTTACAGTTAGTACTATTGTTACGCTATCTCAACTCTCTCTAACGTATAGAACGATGTATTGTAGATGTGTCATTTTTTCCCATTGATACTACTCCTATATTATGTTTTACTGTGTTACCTCAGAAAAATAAAGCCTGCCACTCAGGAAATTACTTGATTTTAAAGCACAGATCTACCATTTTTATAACATATAAAATAAAAATGTGGTTTTCTGTACTTTAATTTGCAGTGTACATCTCAACTTCTCCTAAAACAGATGGGAAAATGCAATAATATTAAATTTTGGGCCCTTCAGACCAAGGAAGAACCTGGCAACAGTTCAAAAACAATGACACAACAAAGAGAAGAAAACTGGTTCTGGTATTTCCCTGATGTTGAACTCTGTCAATGGCTAAACAGATTTTGGTTGATTTGAAAAATCATGCCTATTTGGAAAGTCATGCAAAATAAAATAGAATATTTCAACTTTGTCCAGTAAAAGTAAATGCCTGGTTTCAAAGAAATTTCTTTATGGGAGTATAAAGGCCAAGAACCTGCTAGAATTTATTATCAAACAGAGTCTGATCCTGAATTATGCTATAGTTCTGCTATAGTTAGAGGCCTGATCTTTGTTATCTTTTCAGAAGCACACATACTCATACACACACAGAGAGACACCCCTAATTTTGCTTAACTAATTAGGCTGTTGGTTGGAGACTTTAAGTGACGTATGATGTTTTACGTCAAAAATATCAAAGGTAGTGAACATTGCACACAAGTAGTTTAATAGCAGTATTTATATCTCTCAAATTACAGAGTCTTAGAATAAATTACTGACTGGTTATTAAGTGATACTAGTTGAATTAGGGCCAAATTGATTATTCAAGTATATCTGCTTCCTGCTTATGAGCCCAGCATTCAGTGGAAGAGCTATCCTGAACTCCATATTGCTCATTCAGTTATGAAGGAAACTGTGAAGATATTTGTAACCAATGGGGCCCCTAATATCTGCCATTGTAAAAATGTTGGTGACAGTTTATTTGCTTGCAATAACTATCTCACTTTTGCCTCGTGAGAAACAGTAGACCTGATGAGGACTTTTAAGACTGTTTTTAACAGTAATTTCTATGATTCCAGCATCCTGAATTTTCTACTTCTGCCACATTTCACTGGTCAGGGTGACTATTGAGTAAATATGAGATTTCTTCTGGAGCTGATTAGAAATGCTCTGATTGTAACATACATTGTTTCTGACATAATTCATTCTTCTAGCAAGTCATAGAGTCAGTCACTGGGAAATAGGACAGTATGAGGAACATGGTCCAGATAGAATCAGGCTCAAGGGATCTGCTGTAATCACAGATTATTCCCAGTAACTGGGCTTCTTCAGTAGCCTATTTTCAATTTCCTAAATAAAATGTTATAATATAGTTAGAATATAAACTATATTCTTGGACTTTGTTTAAGCCAACAGCTTTACAGAGAGACCACTGCTCATAGATGGACCCCGATTAGAAAAGAAATGTTCATTCACTTGTTCAACCAATGAATATTTCTTGAATTTCTACTATATGGTAGACATACCACTAAGCGTTGAGGATAATATACTGAGTAATACATAGGTGGTCATTTGACCTGTGGCTGTTGACAGTCTTATAGTATTTGTGTATTTCTATTTCTGTATAGATTTTTAGTAAAAAGAGAGATAATTGGTTAAATGTAAACCCAGTATAGTAATACATCACACACTATGTTATTTTTTATTCCATTGGTTCCATTGGTATTTCAAGTCTTAATTTATCTTGTTTAATTAAAAGGCATAAATTAGCACATCATGCGGTTTGCATCTAATTATACAGCTGAGTACTTGGATTATATTTGATTCACAAAGTACAACTCAACATACTAATAAGAAGAGTAAATCTGAAATAGAAAGATAGACTTTGACTTTTAAGATAAAAGAATGAAATTCATGTTTACTGTAACAATATATTTTTGTGACCCTCATATTTTAATCTTATTTAAAAATGATTTTGTAGGCTAGGCGCAGTGGCTCAAGCCTGTAATCCCAGCGCTTTGGGAGGCCGAGGTGGGTGGATCACGAGGTTAGGAGATCGAGACCATCCTGGCTAACACAGTGAAACCTCATCTCTACTAAAAAATACAAAAAAAATTAGCCGGGTGTGGTGGTGGGCACCTGTAGTCCCAGCTACTCGGGAGGCTGAGGCAGGAGAATGGCGTGAACCTGGGAGGCGGAGCTTGCAGTGAGCCGAGATCGCGCCACTGCACTCCAGCCTGGTCGACAGAGCGAGACTCCGCCTCAAAAAAAAAAAAAAAAATTGTAATAATAGACTAAATTTGAGCAGTTAATCTTCTGTACTGTGACAAATATAAGATCATTTTGCCTGTATCACTTCCTTTCTGCTATATATTTTATGACCAAAGATTTTGACATATGCCTTTGAAAGTAAATGATTTAGTATATATTTTAAAGTGACAGTCTCTACTTTTGTTTAGCCTTTGCAATAGTTTATTTTCTTTACCAAGAAGACCTTGGGTTGCTGTTTTATTTTGGTTAGGGTTCCTTCATGAATCATTTAGCCAGAATAAGCTGAAACAGCAATCTTTTTGTTCACATACAGTGAGATACGTTGTCTCATTTCAGTATTATGGCCCCGGTCTCTTTTCTCTCTGTGTTCTTTTTGTCTTCTAAGTTTGCCTCCTCTAGATTTGACCCATGTCATACCTTCTATTGTGCCCTCCTGTTTTAGATATGTATTTCCTAAGTGCTTCCCAAGTGTCAGGCTTTGTGCTGGCTTCTTCAGATGTAGTCATAAAGCAGTCAATTGGATCCCCATGAAACTTGTAATAAAAATGTTCCTTACGCAAATAATCACACACAGGGTAGTTTAATTTCTTGTTATAATATCTTTAAAGAAGAAGTATGAGATGTTTTGAGAGGTGCAGTAGGGGAAGTTAACCCTCTACTGTGGAGGAGAGGATGGATCAAGAAAGTCTTTTGTGAAGATCAGTATTTAAGCTGAATCTTGATAAATACTTGGAGAGACCAACAAACAACCTGAGAACAATCTCTGATTGGCACTTCTCTGCTGTCATGAGGTAGTTTCATATGATGTTGAGTTTCAAGGAGATACAGTTGGAAGCCTTGATATTAAATGTGTTTAATTAACCCAATGCAGAATTTTAAAAGATTTAAATTTAAAAATCTGATGGAGAAAAGAACATTTTACGTGTATCGTGAACCATTATACTATTTCTGTATGTGCTTGACTTTAGTTATTTAGTGTGATTTATTACTTCAATTTAAAAACTATGTATATTATAATTCACTTTTGTAAATAGATTTTTGTTTCATGTTCTTGGAGCCTGATGTCAGTTGTACATAAACATTAATGACTTAAATTTCCTTTTTATGGTATTGTTTAATAACAGACTTATGAAGATCATAGAGAAAGTCTTATTAATATCTATTATTAGTTCAGTGACAGACTTAATAAAAATGAAGATACAACTATATCGCACATTGCTGGTGCATCATCATGAAAAATGTCTGAAACTATACATTCCCTTCGACTCAAGTTAATTATAAAAAAAAAATTCTACTTTTCAGTCTGGCTGCTTGCATAATTACTTTTTTGGCAGACATTACTTTATCAATTCCTTAGAAAATTTTGGCCTTTAAAACCCAAGAGAACATCCTACCATATTTATACTGACTTTAAAATGATTGAAGTAACATTTCAAATGCTTTTTCTCTGTGAGCCCTTAATCCTTTCAGACTTATTCTGACTGATCCATTCTTGTGTTTTATCCATTTTGTTGGTGATTTAGCTTGTTACTCCCCAAATATTTTCCCATGCCTTTTTTTTCTTCAGCAGCTCTTACTTCTTATACGAATGATGATTGGAATAGATCATTTAATAGCCACAGGGATTTTGAAATACTTTAAGTCAAAACAAAACAAAACCTCTGAAACCTTGTACGTTATTTGTACAGTGCTTGCCTCTGTACTTAACTTCCTGAGACCATGTTTGTGAGACTGCTTCATCAGAAAGCCAATGATCTTTCCAGATTTTAAGGTTTCACGGGCTAGAATTGGAATGTTAGTCAAGCTGGTGGTTATTACTTTTTAGTCTACGTCAGTTGTATACAACAGAGTAAAATGTGACCATTCATGGAAAAATTAAATCTACTAACTCATGTCATTAAATTGGTAACTCATGTAATAGAAGAACAGCTGAAGATCCAGGCTTTAGAAAAGAAAGAGTCAGAGGTGCTGGGCTGTGTGTAGCAACAACTGGTGTCCTGGGCTTGGGAATCAAATTTCAGAGAAAATCTGGTCACCTTTTGTGTGGTCAATTCTCCAACTGTGTACAGGGAAAGGAAGGGTACTAGTGGGAAAAGTGGAGCTTTCAAAGTAGTGGTGGGGGTGTGATGATCATAAAAAAAACTAGAAAAATGCAGAGAAGGCAAAAAATAGTACCTTTCTACTATGCTTTTTGGGATTTAACATCTCTCTAGTGTCCTTACCTATAAACATGTAATACTACTACTACCTATTTCATAGGTTGCTAACACCAGTGAAACTAGAAGTACTCAGAACAGTATTTAACAAATAGCAAATTCCCAATATCATTATTACCTCCATTTTACAGATGAGAAACTGTGGTTCTGAGAGGTTTAAATACCCCGCCCAAAGTCACGATGATAGGGATTGGTTAAGCTGGCACTCAGACACTCTCATTATAGATTCATTCTAAAACACTATGCCGTGTTGCTTCAAGAGTCCATAAAGCCTACTCCCTAAAGTTCACCTTTCTCTTTATTGTACTACTTCTGTCTCCCTAGTACCTAATAGCTGTCATTTTAAAGAAACATTTTAATTCTACTCCTTCACTTTTTACAATCTCGAATATTCTCTCTTTTCAAAGCAATAAAGATGTAAACAACTGACAGGAACAATCGAAAGCCAAACTAGAATACTAAAAAGATGTAGGCCTGTAATACCAAGAAAAAAAATCATACATTTATCAAAATGTACCCAAATTCATATGTCCAGATGCATTGCCATTAAAGACTTAACTAAATACCTGAGACAAAAGTATCATAATCCTTGATTTTGGAAAAGGACAAAGGATAGACCTAAGGGATAGTAAAAAGTAAATAGATCCATCTTTAATAAAAGAATGAGTTTTAAAATTATAGATTGTTCAAGATAACTCCCATACTTCAGCACTGGCTGGAAAAATAGTAGAGCCCATTATCAAGCAATCAGTGTTTGTCAGTTTACAAATACTGTAATCAGCATGTGTCTGTGAAATGAAGGCAATGCTAGATATGTCTGTTTTTCTTTTATAAAAGAGTTATTGATTTTATACAGGGAATTTACAAAGCTTTTAGTGTTTTTTAAAGTGTGTTCAATGGATGTTAATAAGGTTATGTGGCTGAAAAACATTACCTAGTCAAATAAATTTAAGAAACTGGAATACAGAAGATAAAACAAATTTAAGAAACTGGAATACAGAAGATAAAACAGATTTATTTACTATAGAATGGGTCAGAGCCTTTAATATTGCTGATTTTCAAGAAGAGTTATAGAATGCAACATAGCAAAACCTGATGCTATGATGAATCTTGAGAATATTATGTTCTAAACTGGCAAAATACTCAGGTAGACTTACGTAAGCACCTGCTTTGGCTGCTCAAGAGTAGAACCTATCCCTGTTCCCCTTTCTATCACTGGTACCTAGCAGAGTGCCTGATACTGACAGGCGCTAATTGAGTATTTGATGACTGACTGAATGAATAAATAAATATTCAGTAGAACCCTAAAGAAAATGATAGACTGATATCTTGATTATATGATCATACATGTATTTGAAAAGAGGAGGCTGTCTCAAATCTGACTTAAAATTACATATGTAGTTTAATTGTTCTTTTTGATTTGAGAAAGGGAAGTTCATGGTTCTAATTGGATTTGAAAATCAAATTTAAATTAACTGAAAATTAATGAATTCCTTGATATTATCATGTGTTGGAAAAATTTTACAGAACACATTTTTTTATAGCCATATAACACTAATATGTGCAAAACAAAGTATTGGATCATTTTCTTGAGTTTCTTCTTGACATGGGCTATTGCTGGGAGGAGTTTCCAGAAGGTGCTATATTGTCAATGTATAGTGCAGTACTTTTGGGTGAATACAAAATAATACTCTATCTTTATATTTATACATCAATGGAAATATATTCTTATATATAAACACATGTAATATACACAAATGCATTACAGCCCTGTACACAGACATACATATTTGTTTTTATGTTTGAACACATACATATGTATATATGTGGGACAAGTAATGAAAAAAATTCTAGTTTTCTTAACCAAGAAAAAGCATGCAGATATCCCCTGAAGTAAAGAATATGAGATAATCATCTTATTTTATGGTAATTACATATATAAAATTAATGTATCAGAAATTACTTATAGTGGGTGGGGAAAAGTTTAACTGAAGTTCTTTAATTCAGCTACTACCATCAGTTTAAAGATATGCTTTGTTAAATGGAACAGAAACATTTTACCGAGCAGATCTTATTCCCATTTTCCCATTGATTCAAAATCCCATTTTGAATCAATTTTATCTCAGAATTTAAGTCAAATATTGTAGTATCATAAACTAAATTGTTAGAGCTGGGAATTTGCAAAACAAATCAGAGAGATTCACTTTTATGAACCAATTTTGTGTCTTCCAATGGATTAGACATACTTCTTCATTTTTATACTCCAAGGGTTTCCACACAAATTATTTAAAGATCTCCATTTTATTTTAAAGAGTTTTATTAAAGTATAGTTTATAAACCACAAAATTCACTATTATTAGTTTACAAGTTGATAATTTTGAGGAAACAGATATGATTGTATGCATATATGTGTCTATTATATACGTGCATATATACATACATGTTTATGTATAAATATGTGTATATGTATACCATTACTTCAGTCTAATTTTAGAATGTATCCAACTTCACCAAAAGTTTCTCTGTGCCTGTTATTGATTCCATCCCAACCAACCATGGAACTAGTTTTTGTCTCTGTAGTTTTGCCTTTCCTATAAATATTGTAAAATGAAATCATACAATACAGTTTTTTGCATGACTTCTTACACTCAATGTAATATTATAAAGGCTCATCCATGTTGTTGCGTGAACCATAGTTCATTTCTTTTTATTGCCGAATAGTATTCCGTTGTCTGGATGTACCATTTTGTTTATCCATTCACCAGTTGATGGCCATTTGAAATGTTTCCAGTTTAAAGCTATTATGAATAATGCTGCCATAAATACTCAACTTTAAGTCTTTAAATGTGTCTAAAATATATGTGTTAATCTTTTCTGGAGAGAGATTGTTGACTAGTATGCTAAGTTTATATTTAACTTTTTGAATAACTGGATAACTGCTTTTCAATGTGGACATACCATTTTACATTCCCACAAGCCGTGTCTGAGAGTTCTAATTTTGCATACCCTCAACAACTTCAGTTTGTCAGTCTCTTTATTTTAGTCATTCTAGTGTGAGTAGTAGTATCTTTATTTTCATTTTAATTTATATTTCATAATGACTAATAATGTTGAAAATGTTTTTTGCACTAATCATTAACATATTGTCTTCAATAAGATACATGCTCAGATATTTTGCCATTTTGAATTGAGTTGAATTATTGATATATTATAGGCAGAAGTGCTTTATTAGATCTATGAGTTGCCAATGTTTTCTTTCATTCTGTTGCTTGTCTTTTCACTTTCTTAATGGTATTTTTTGGAGACATAGGTTTATAATTTTGCTGAAGTTCAGTTTAACCATTTGTTTCTTTGATGGATCATGCCTTTTGTGTAATATCTAAGAAATCTTTGCTTAATGCCAGGTCCCCCAAATTTTCTCCTATTTCTGCTGGATGTTTATAATCTTAGCTTGTACCTTTAAAAATATAATCCATTTTGAAATTCTTTTTTGGTACATGCTGTGAGACTACATTCTAAGTGCTTTTTTTCATACAGATATCCAATCATCCCAATATTATTTATTGAAAAGACATTCCTTGTTCTCATTGAGTAACCTTTATTAAAAAAAATTGATATAATGTGAGTATATTTCTAGATTTTGTATTTTGTGGTACACATGCATACATGTGTCTGTCTTTATAAAAATAGCACAATGTTACTTGATTACTGTAGCTTTATATTAAATTTTAAAATCCTCCACCTTTGACTTTCTTTTTCAAAATTTAACTATTCCAGATTTTTTGTCATTCCAGATAAACTTTAGAATTAGGTTGTTAATTTTTACAATAATATTTGCTGGGATTTTGACAGAGATTCTGTTGAACTTGTAGATCAGCCTGAGGAGAATGACATCTTAACGATATTGAGTCTTGTATCCATTAAAATCCATTAAAATGGCATATCTCACCTTATTATATAACTTCATATATATATTATATGTATATATATATCTCACCTTATTTCAGATCTTTAATTTCTCTCAGCAGTGCTTTATAATTTTCAGTTTATGGGTCTTATACTTCTGTTAAATTTATTCTGAAATGTTTTATCCTTTTAAATTGTAAGTTGTTTCTTAATTACATTTTCAGATTGTTCGAAGTATATACAAATACAATTGATTTTTTAATATTGATTTTGTAAACTTGCTGTATTTAGTAGTAACTTTTTTGTAAAGCCCTTAGGACTAAAAAAAAGTCTAATTCTGAAATTCTCCCAGAAACAGATTATGCCACTGGGAAACAGATACCTGTGCCTAGTACTTTTTTAATAAACGCCTGTTGGGTGAGAGAATGGATTTTTGCATAAATTTCTCCAGAGTATTATGCTTTTCCTAACTATGATTAATATGTATTTTAACTTTATAAAAATGAGACTTTGCACATAGGTTTGATGATTATATATTTACATTTCCTAAGGACTAAAATTGTAAATGTTTCAATTTTTAAATACCATTCCTAGACTACTTAGACAATGTACAAAAAAAAAAAAGAAAACAGAAATTGACAATTAAATATTACTAGTTTTGTTTTATCCAAGAGCATGTTGATGATAAAATTCACCTTTTCCTTTTTTTCCCCCAGAGGATAAGTATTTAAGTGAATATGTGATCAATGCTAAGTGCATTAAGGATGCATTTCTTACTGTCAGGCTTTGATTTCGTTAAAGAAAAATGCTTATACCTTATCATGTCTATTGCATAATTTGCAATTTACAACAATAATACATCTATTTAATTTTCACTTAAATGTTGTAAATTACAGTCTTTAAGAATACATTAAGCACAAATCTTTCTTATTAAGTTTTTTGTGAAAACTAACAATCAGAGTCATTTTAGGCATCTCACACTTAACTAGGAGAATATTTTTTCTTGAATAATTTTTGAATAAAGATTTTTAACTATATAAAATACAAACACCTGTTTTCCTCCCAGTCATAACTGATATAATGATAACATACATCATATTCTGACTACTGTGTGAGGTATATGAAAACATCCCTCACTTTTCAAATCAAAAACAGGTTTATGGAGTTTTCAATTTGTCAGTTCTGACACTGAGTGCATCAGTTGGAAACTAAGGGCACAAAGAAAAAAGTATTCACAAAACACACATACAAACAAAAAGATGCAACCTGCAAAGCTAACTTTTTCAACTATGAGTGAGGATTATACTACATATAAAGCAGTATTTCTTTCTTTTTTCTTGGAGACAGAGTTTCACTCTTGTTTCCCAGGCTGGAGTGCAATGGTGCGATCTAGGCTCACTACAGCTTTGGCCTCTCAAGTTCAAGTGATTCTCCTGCCTCAGCCCCCCGAGTAGCTGGGATTACAGGCATGTGCCACCACTCCCAGCTAATTTTGTATTTTTAGTAGAGACGAGGTTTCCTCATGTTGGTCAGGCTGGTCTCGAACTCCTGACCTCAGGTAATTCGCCCACCTTGGCCTTTCAAAGTGCTGGGATTGCAGGTGTGAGCCACCACTCCCGGCTAGCAGTATTTCTTTTAAGTGAGCATGAGTAAGCTGATATATGTGTCTATATATCTATGTATATAGGTATATGTAGATATATATGTGTACATGTTGTTTTGAACAATAGTGCCTGGTATATAATAAGCAATCAATATATTTTTGCCATTATTATTAAACCTGATTGAAAAGTCCTGGTGTAGTCTTTGTTACAATCGATGTCATGTAAAACATTTCTACATATTAACCCTTTAGCATGGTATAGTTTGATGACCATAAACATGATGGTAAACGTGACATTAACCAAAAATAAAAATTGTGAAATTATTCAGGTTTTGGCATGTGCCAACGGTGAAATACTTACATGAAATAGCTAATAGATATTATTAATATTTAATGGAGATATTTGGATCTAAATTATTTTAGCAATACAATAAGAAGTGAAAATAATTCCTTTAAATATCGATGAAAATCATCCTACTTATATATCAGAACAGTTTGCTAGTCCTGCACCAAATAATTGTGATATTCAATGAAGAATGAGGTACTACTTAATGTATTGTTAATTTTATTTCCTGGAAGAGTTGGCTAAATATTCAATAGATCTGTATCCAGTGCTGCCCCACAATGCTTGAGGATATTTAAATACTTTTTCTTTTTGACACTTTTAATGTGCACTTATAATTATGTTAAAGTAGTTGATAATTTGACAGTATCGTTAATAATGACAAGCATGTTCTAGGGAAAATATATTATTTTAATAGTACTCTGCTAAAGTCACAGATGATAAGGTTTACACTTACAGTTCTATTACAACTCCTAAGTCATGAATTTTTGTTGAACTTCAAAAGTTAAGTGCTGAATTAATCAATAAATCTTTGTTCAAACTTGTCAGTTAAGATGTAGTATCTTAACTCCCCTTTGACTTATTTATATTGGTTCAGATTAAAAAATGAAAAAAGCAAGAAAACCTGACCATCAATTTATTTATATTTGTTCAGATTAAAAAACAAAAAGGAGAAAACACTCTAAAATCTTAATCTGCATATAATAGATTCTTCTGTGACAACACATTATTTTTGTACAGTAAACACAGATTTTTATTTTACTTATTTGTTTATTTATTTTCTAAGAGACAAGGTCTTGTGATGTTGTCTAGGCTGGAGTTGCAGTAGCTATTCCTGCCTCAGCCTCCCAAGTAGCTGGGACTACAGGTGCACACCACCTGACCTGCCTGAAAATAAATATTGATGAAAGTTATGTAAACAAGTTTGTGCTACTTCATTGTTCTTCAGCAAAGAGTTTTGAAGTTGGGATACTTGACCTTTTGTAGTTTATAAACCCCTGGAACTTTTCATCTGAAAAAAGCATGTAGGTGCATATGCAAATAAAATTGTGTTTACAGTTTGACTGAATTACTTGATCTCCTAAGCTCAGTCAAGGACATGTCTATATTATTAAACTCACTTCTTTAGGAAACCCAATTCTAATACTTCCATGTAAACCAAGGAAAATGATCAAAACTCCATAATTATATTTAGTCAACATCACAGAAATCTTATTTACTTTTCTCTTTCACATGAGGGCCTTATGGTTTTATTTCATATTAATTTTTGTATGAGAATTAATACTTTTTTAAGAGTTATGCTTTCTGAAACATATTTTTATATGAAGATGATAATATTTATTCTTTTTTGTTAGGAAGTTGTGAGAAAGTCTCTTTTATTGGTAAAAATTCCCATATCTTGGGAAGATAAAGACTGAAGAGATCTCATAATATCTTCAAAATTTGATGTACTTTCTTTGAATTATACATATAAACTGTTAAACAGTTACTTTATACCAGGCTTAAAGCATCATTTCATTGATTCTCATAAAAACACTAGAAGTATACATGATTGTTTCTAATTCCTATTTACAGTTGAAGCAACTGAGGCTCAGTCAGTAATTACTCAGAGAGGGCATACTGTGATCCCTGTCAATCTCTCTGGCTTTATACCTCTGATCCTAACCATTCCACTTCAAGTTAATGTAGTTTGCCTGGAATCACAAAAGAAATGTTATTTTGATAATTTTTCAAATTAGGAAAAAGTACACATCGTATGACTTCTCAAAATCTTTACACATTTCACTTGAATTCATTTACTCAAAATTATTTATCTAGTGCCTAGGATAAACTCTTTTTATTTGACAGATTGCAAAAATGAGAAACCTGTGTAATTATGACTTTAATTAGTTTATTTTCTGTTAATCATAATTTATATGTAAAATTTCTTCTAATCTCTTCTGTTTTGTAAAATTCCATCTTCCACTCTTTCAGGTATACTCATGTAAACACACCTTAGATGCTTCCAATAAACATGTTTACAGTTTTTTGTTTTTTTTTTTTAAATCTAGTCAGGGTCTTTACTGAGTCTTTCAAATCACTCATTAACAATATCTCTTCTAATTATTGGCCAAACAGTAGATCTTGGTTTCATTAACTTGTATTTCAGTAACTTCTCATTTTGAAACCAAATGCCTTGTACATAGTAAACATGCAACATGTATTTATAGAATGAATTAATGTATTTATAATGGCTACATTACAAACAAAAATCAGATGACTCCAATTATATGAAGAGAGACACTATTTAATCTAATGTCTGTTAAATAAAAAGCCAAATGTTGCAAAGTATCTATTAGAAAAAAGAGAATATTCCACAAGGAAATGGCAGATTTAATTTAATGCATTCTGAGAATAAATTCAAAGATTGTAAAGCAATTGGCTTGTGCTAAGTAAGTCTAAATATTCTGCTCAAGGTATTAAATTGAATTAGGATTTTAAATCCTCTTATTTAAATGGATGTATTGTTGTTCTTTGAGGTTTATGCTATCCAGATTACCATTTTATTTAATATAGCATTTTACTTTGGTATTCTCATCAGATAGGAGGATAAAATTTGTTTCAAAGATATTCTTGTAAGGTTGATTTGATTAATCATACTTCTATTGAGTATTTTCTATCTGCTGCTTATGTTGGGTAACAATGGATTTCTTTTGGAAGTAGATTTTATGGATGTTTCATATTTAATTTCATATATAAGTCAAAACATTTAATGGCCACCTTAATATAAGGTTATCTTATAAATGAAACTTTTGTTACAAATTGTATGAACTAAAATGGAATGTGTGTATGTGTATACTTTGCTTTAGATTTATCAGTCCCATGTCCAAATCCTAAGAAGACATTTCTAATTGTACATTCCTAATTGTGCAGAATGTAAAGTCTGAATGCAAAAATTTTTGTGGGAGATGGTGTTGTGGTGATTAAGATGGTGAGTAGGAGGCAGGACTAGCTTGCAGCTCCTGCTCAGACAGACAGAGCAGCATGTGAAGACTCACATCATGAACTTTTGCTCCAAGAACTACCACAGGAACATAACAGGAAAGGCAAGAGAATCCACAGACCCTTTGAAGGAACTGAATTGCTGCTGCAGGCTCCCGGATATGCCAAAAAACTGAGTCAGCTTGCTTTCATAGGTGGTGGTCTGAGGCAAGTTCTCAGCCCTGGTCACTGGCTGCCTGGAAATAGACTCCGTGCTGTTGGTGCGGCATGGTGGGAGTTAGACCGGCCTTTAGGACTGCTGGCTGTATGGAAGTGGGGTGAGGCCGGTGACTGCTGGCTTTCCCCAACTTCCCTGGGGACCTGTATGACTCAGCAGAGGCAGCCATAATACCATTGGTAATGTAAGTCCATTGACTTGGGAACCACAACCCCATCCCCCACAGCAGTCACATAGCAAGCCTCAGCTAGGGAGACTCTGAGCTCAGACATACCCAATCTTGCCCCAACCTGATAGTCTTTCTCTACCCACTCTGGTAGCTGATGACAAAGGACATAATCTCTTGGGAGCTCTGTGGCCCTGTCCACCACTTGAGAAACCTGAATACTAAACCAGGCATCCCTAAGGCAAATTTGCATCCTCCCTGTAGGACCACAGCTGATGTGCTCTTGAAAGCACCACCTTCTGTCTGGAGGCCAACCAACACAAAACTAGTGCACTAAACAAAAATACAACCAAGACTCACAGAGTCTTCTTCACTCCCCTGCTACCTCCACCGGAGCAGGTGCTGGTATCCATGGCTGAAAGACCTGAAGACAGATCACATCACAGGGCTCTTTGCAGACACTCCCCAGTACCACCTGGTAGCTCTACTGGGTGGCTAGACCCAGAAGAGCAAAAATAGTCACTGCAGTTTGGCTCTCAGGAAGCTCTATTCCTAGGGGAAAGGGGAGACCACCACATCAAGGGAGCATCCCATGGGACAAAAGAATCTGAACAGCAGCCCTTGAGTTCTGTGTCTGACCTAGTCTACCCAAATGAGAAGGAATCAGAAGAACATTCTAGTAATATGACAAAACAAGGTTCTTGATTACCCCCAAAAGATCACACCAGCTTATCAGCAGTGGATCCAAACCATTACAAAATCTCTGAATTGCCAGAAAAAGAATTCAGAAGGTCGATTATTAAGCTAATTAAGAAGGCACCAGAGAAAGGTGAAGTCCAACTTAAAAAATGAAAAACATAATACAGGGTATGAAAGGAAAAATCTTCAGTGAAATAGTTAGCATAAATAAAACATTTTCTCAACTTCTAGAAATCAAGGACACACTTAGATAAATGCAAAATGCACTGAAGAATCTCAGCAATAGAATTGAACAACAAGAAGAAAGAATTTCAGAGCTCAAAGACAAGGCTTTTGAATTAACCCAATCCATCAGTGACAAAGAAAAAAGAATAAAGAATAATAATAAAAAAATGAACAAAGCCTCCAAGAAGTATGGAACTGTGTTAATGTCCAAACCTAAGAATAATTGGTGTTCTTGAAGAAAAAGAGAAATCTAAAAGTTTGGAAAACATGTTTTAGAGAACAATGGAGGAAAACTTACCTGGCCTTGCTAGAGATCTAGATGTCCAGTATAAGAAGCTCAAAGAACCACCTGGAAATTCATCACAAAAAGATCATTGCCTAGACACATAGTCATCAGGTTATCTAAAGTCAAGATGAAGAAAAGAATCTTAAGAGATGTAAGGCAAAAGTATCAGGTAACCTATAAAGGAAAACCTATGAGATTAACAGCAGATTTCTCAGCAGAAACCCTACAAGCTAGAAGGGATTGGGGTCCTATTTTTATTCTCCTTAAATAAAACAATTAGCAGCCGAGAATTTTGTGTCTAGCAAAACTAAGTTTCATAAATTAAGGAAAGATATGGTCTACAGTCTTTTCCAGACAAACAAATGTTGAAAGATTTTGCTACTACCAAGCCAACACTACAAGAACTGCTCAAAGGAGCTCTAAATCTTGAAATGAATCCTCGAAATACACCAAAATAGGACCTCCTTAAAGCATAAATCTCACAGGGTCTAACTAACAACACAATGAAGAAAAAAACAAGGTATTCAGGCAGCAAATAGTACGATGAATACAGTAGTACCTCACATCTCAATACTAACATTGAATGTAAGTGGCTTAAATGCTCCACTTAAAAAATACAGAATGATAGAATGGAGAAGAATTCACCAACCAAGTTTCTGCTGTCTTCAGGAGACTCACCTGACACATAAGGACTCATATAAACTTAAGGTAAAGGGGCAGAAAAAGATATTCCATGAAAATGGACACCAAAAGCAAGCAGGAGTAGCAATTCTTACATCAGACAAAACAAATTTTAAAGCAACAGCAGTTAAAAAAGACAAAGAGAGATGTTTTATAATGATAAAAGATGAGTACAACAGGAAAATATCACTATCCTAAATATATATGCACCTGACACTGGAGCTCTCAAATTTATAAAACAATTACTACTAGACCTAAGAAATAAGATAAGTGGCAACCTAATAATAGTAGGGGATTTAATACTCTATTGACAGCACTACATGGGTCATCCAGACAGAAAGTCTACAAAGAAACAGTAGACTTAAACTAGACCCTACAACAAATGGACTTAACAGATATTTACTGAACATTCTACCCAACAACTGCAGAATATAGATTTTATTCAAGAACAATCGAAACTCAAACCCAGCAGAAGAACGAAGATCAGTGCAGAACTAAATGAAATTGAAAAAAACAAACAAAATACAAAAGCTAAATGAAGCAAAAATCTTGTTCTTTCAAAAGCTAAATAAAACTGATAGACCTTTCTTGACGTTAACCAGGAAAAGAAGAAGAATATCCAAATAAGCTCAATTGGAAACGAAATGGGAGATATTACAATTGATACCACAGAAATACAAAAGATTATTGAAGGCTACTGTGAACACCTTTACATGCATAAACTAGAAAACCTAGAGGAGATGAATAAATTCCTGGAAATATACCACCTTCCAAGGTTAAATCAGGAAGATATAGAGAAACTCTGAACAGACCAATAACAAGCATGAAGATTGAAATGGTAATTAAAAAATTATCAACCAAAAAAGTCCAGGACCAGATGGATTTACAGCTCAATTCTATCAGACATTCAAGGAAGAACTGGTTCCAATCCTATTGACACTATTCCACAAGATAAAGAGGGAGTCCTCCCTACATCATTCTATGAAGTCAGTATCACTCTAGTACCAAAACTAGGGAGAGACATAACAAAAAAAGAAAACTACATACCAATATTCCCTATGAATATAGATGCAAAAATCCTCAACAAAATACAAGCAAACCAAATCCAACAGCATACCAAAAAGGTAATCCACTATGATCAACTGGGTTTCATACTAGGGATGCAGGGATAGTTTAACATACGTAAGTCAATAAATGTGATACACCACATAAGCAGAATTAAAAACAAAATCACACAATCTTCTCAATAGATGCAGAAAAAGCATTTGACAAAATCCAGCATCCCATTATGATTAAAGCCATCAGCAAAATTGGCATAGAAGAGACAAATCTTAGGGTAATAAATGCCATCTGTGACAAACCCATAGACAACATTATACTGAATGGGAAAAAGTTGAAAGCATTCTCCCTAAGAAGTGGAACAAGACAAGGATGGGTAGTTTCACCACTTATATTCAACACAGTACTGAAAGTCCTAGCCAGAGCAATCAGATAAGAGAAAGAAATAAAGGACATCCAGATCAGTAAAGAGGAAGTCAAACTGTTGCCACTTGCTGGTGATATGGTCATATACCAAGAAAACTCTAAAGACTCATCCAAAAAGCTCCTAGAACTGGTAAATGAAATCAGCAAAGTTTTAGGGTAAAAAATTCATGTATACAAATCATAGCTCTGCTATATACCAACAGTGACCAAGCTGAGAATCAAATGAAGAACTCAACCCCTTTTACAAGAACTGCAAACAAACAAACAAACAAACAAGAAACAAAACCAAAAACAATACTTAGGACTATACCTAACCAAGGAGGTGAAAGACCTCTACAAGGAAAACTACAAAACCCTGCTGGAAGAAATCATAGATGACACAAACAAAGTGAAAATGGCCACATTGCCAAAAGCAATCTACAAATTCAGTGCCATTCCCATCAAAATACCACCATGATTCTTCAAGAAACTAGAAAAAATGATCCTAAAATTCGTATGGAACAAAAAAGGAACTTGCATAGCCAAAGCAAGACTAAGCAAAAATAATAAATCTAGAGGCATCATATTACCTGACTTCAAACAATACTATAAGGCCATGATCACCAAAACAGCATGGTACTGGTGTAACAATAGGCATCTAGACTAATGGAACAGAATAGAGATTCCAGAAATAAAATCAAATAGTTACAGCCAACTGATCTTTGATAAAGCAAACAAAAACACAGAGTGGGGAAAGTACACCCTATTCAACAACTGATGGTCGGATAATTGGCAAGTCACATGTAGAAGAATGAAACTGGATTTTCATCTCTCAGCTTATACAAAAATTGACTCAAGATGGATCATACTTAAATCTAAGACATGAAATCGTAAAAATTCTAGAAGATAACATCAGGAAAACCCTTCTAGATACGGGCTTAGGCAAAGACTTAATGACTGGGAACCCAAAAGCAAATGCAACAAAAACAAAGATAAATAGATAGCACTTAATTAAAATAAAAAGCTTCTGCACAGCAAAATAAATAATCAGTAGAGTTAACAGACAACCCACAGAGTGGGAGAAAATTTTCACAATCTATGCATCCGACAAAGGACCAATATCCAGAAGCTATAAAGAACTCAAACAAATCAGCAAGAAACAAACAAGCAATCCCATGAAAAAATGGGCTAAGGACATAAATAGACCATTCTTAAAAGAAGATATACAAATGGCCAACAAACATGAAAAATTCTCAACATCACTAATGATCAGGGAAATTCAAATCAAAACCACAATGCGTCCTGCAAGAATGGTCATAACCAAAAATAATTTAAAAAAATAGATGTTTGCATGGATGTGGTGAAAAGAGAACACTTTTACACTCTTGGTGGGAATGTAAACTAGTGAAAGCATTATGGAAAATAGTGTGGAGATTCCTTAAATAACTGAAAGTAGATCTACCATTTGATCCAACAATCCCACTACTAGGTATCTACCCAGAGGAAAATTAGTCACTATATGAAAAGGATACTTGCACACGCATGCTTACAGCAGCACAACTTGAAATTACAAAAATGTGAAACCAGCCCAAATGCCCATTAATCAATGAGTGGATAAAGAAAAGGTGATAAGTGTGTGTGTGTGTGTGTGTGTGTGTGTGTGTGTGTGTGTGTATATGACTGAGTAGTCCATGTTGCATACACATATACATATGTATGTATATGTATAAACTATGAGGACACAAAAGCATAAGAATGATACATTGGACTTTGCAGACTCAGAGGAAAGGGTGGGTATGGGGTCAGGGATAAATGACTACACATTGGGTATAGTGTACACTGCTCAGGTGACAGGTGCACCAAAATCTCAGAAATCACAACTAAAGAACCTGCTTCCTGAAAACCTATTGAAATAAAAAATAAATTTTAAAAAAGTAAAAAATTGTGGGAAAGGAGCTGCTAGTTTTAGTTAGTGTAAAACTGATTTTAAAACTGTATGACGAGGGGCGGAGCAAGATGGCCGAATAGGAACAGCTCCAGTCTCCAACTCCCGGCGCGAGCAACACAGAAGACCGGCGATTTCTGCATTTTCAACTGAGGTACTGGGTTCATCTCACTGGGGAGTGCCAGACGATCGGTGCTGGTCAGCTGCTGCAGCCCGACCAGCGAGAGCTGAAGCAGGGCGAGGCATTGCCTCACCTGGAAAGCGCAAGGGGGAAGGGAATCCCTTTTCCTAGCCAGGGGAACTGAGACACACAACACCTGGAAAATCGGGTAACTCCCACCCCAATACTGCGCTTTAAGCAGACAGGCACACCAGGAGATCATATCCGACACCTGGCCGGGAGTGTCCCACACCCACGGAGCCTCCCTCATTGCTAGCACAGCAGTCTGTGATCTACCGGCAAGGCAGCAGCCAGGCTGGGGGAGGGGCGCCCGCCATTGCTGAGGCTTAAGTAGGTAAACAAAGCTGCTGGGAAGCTCGAACTGGGTGGAGCTCACAGCAGCTCAAGGAAACCTGCCTGTCTCTGTAGACTCCACCTCTGGGGACAGGGCACAGTAAATAACAAATGCAGCAGCTCTGCAGACTCAAACGACTCTGTCTGACAGCTTTGAAGAGAGCAGTGGATCTCCCAACACGGAGGTTGAGATCTGAGAAGGGACAGACTCCCTGCTCAAGTGGGTCCCTGACCCCTGAGTAGCCTAACTGGGAGACATCCCCCACTAGGGGCAGTCTGACACACCACACCTCACAGGGTGGAGTACACCCCTGAGAGGAAGATTCCAAAGCAAGAATCAGACAGGTACACTCGCTGTTCAGAAATATTCTATCTTCTGCAGCCTCTGCTGCTGATACCCAGGCAAACAGGGTCTGGAGTGGACCTCAAGCAATCTCCTACAGCTACAACCTACAGCTGAGGATCCTGACTGTTAGAAGGAAAGCTATCAAACAGGAAGGACACCTACACCAAAACCCCATCAGTACATCACCATCATCAAAGACCAGAGGCAGATAAAACCACAAAGATGGGGAAAAAGCAGGGCAGAAAAGCTGGAAATTCAAAAAATAAGAGCGCATCTCCCCCGGCAAAGGAGCGCAGCTCATCGCCAGCAACAGATCAAAGCTGGACGGAGAATGACTTCGACGAGATGAGAGAATAAGGCTTCAGTCCATCAAATTTCTCAGAGCTAAAGGAGGAATTACGTACCCAGCGCAAAGAAACTAAAAATCTTGAAAAAAAAGTGGAAGAATTGATGGCTAGAGTAATTAATGCAGAGAAGCTCACAAACGAAATGAAAGAGACGAAAACCATGGCACGAGAAATACGTGACAAATGCACAAGCTTCAGTAACCGTCTCGATCAACTGGAAGAAAGAATGTCAGCGATGGAGGATCAAATGAATGAAATGAAGCGAGAAGAGAAACCAAAAGAAAAAAGAAGAAAAAGAAATGAACAAAGCCTGCAAGAAGTATGGGATTATGTAAAAAGACCAAATCTACGTCTGATTGGGGTGCCTGAAAGTGAGGGGGAAAATGGAACCAAGTTGGAAAACACTCTTCAGGATATCATCCAGGAGAACTTCCCCAACCTAGTAGGGCAGGCCAACATTCAAATCCAGGAAATACAGAGAACGCCACAAAGATACTCCTCGAGAAGAGCAACTCCAAGACACATAATTGCCAGATTCACCAAAGTTGAAATGAAGGAAAAAATCTTAAGGGCAGCCAGAGAGAAAGGTCGGGTTACTCACAAAGGGAAGCCCATCAGACTAACAGCAGATCTCTCGGCAGAAACTCTTCAAGCCAGAAGAGAGTGGGGGCCAATATTCAACATTCTTAAAGAAAAGAATTTTAAACCCAGAATTTTATATCCAGCCAAACTAAGTTTCATAAGTGAAGGAGAAATAAAATCCTTTACAGATAAGCAAATGCTTAGAGATTTTGTCACCACTAGGCCTGCCTTACAAGAGACCCTGAAGGAAGCACTAAACATGGAAAGGAACAACCGGTACCAGCCATTGCAAAAACATGCCAAAATGTAAAGACCATCAAGGCTAGGAAGAAACTGCATCAACTAACGAGCAAAATAACCAGTTAATATCATAATGGCAGGATCAAGTTCACACATAACAATCTTAACCTTAAATGTAAATGGACTAAATGCTCCAATTAAAAGACACAGACTGGCAAACTGGATAAAGAGTCAAGATCCATCAGTCTGCTGTATTCAGGAGACCCATCTCACACGCAGAGACATACATAGGCTCAAAATAAAGGGATGGAGGAAGATTTACCAAGCAAATGGAGAACACAAAAAAGCGGGGGTTGCAATACTAGTCTCTGATAAAACAGACTTTAAACCATCAAAGATCAAAAGAGACAAAGAAGGCCATTACATAATGGTAAAGGGATCAATTCAACAGGAAGAGCTAACTATCCTAAATATATATGCACCCAATACAGGAGCACCCAGATTCATAAAGCAAGTCCTTAGAGACTTACAAAGAGACTTAGACTCCCATACAATAATAATGGGAGACTTCAACACTCCACTGTCAACATTAGACAGATCAACGAGACAGAAAGTTAACAAGGATATCCAGGAATTGAACTCATCTCTGCAGCAAGCAGACCTAATAGACATCTATAGAACTCTCCACCCCAAATCAACAGAATATACATTCTTCTCAGCACCACATCGTACTTACTCCAAAATTGACCACGTAATCGGAAGTAAAGCACTCCTCAGCAAATGTACAAGAACAGAAATTATAACAAACTGTCTCTCAGACCACAGTGCAATCAAATTAGAACTCAGGACTAAGAAACTCAATCAAAACCGCTCAACTACATGGAAACTGAACAACCTGCTCCTGAATGACTACTGGGTACATAACGAAATGAAGGCAGAAATAAAGATGTTCTTTGAAACCAATGAGAACAAAGATACAACATACCAGAATCTCTGGGACACATTTAAAGCAGTGTGTAGAGGGAAATTTATAGCACTAAATGCCCACAAGAGAAAGCAGGAAAGATCTAAAATTGACACTCTAACATCGCAATTAAAAGAACTAGAGAAGCAAGAGCAAACACATTCGAAAGCTAGCAGAAGGCAAGAAATAACTAAGATCAGAGCAGAACTGAAGGAGATAGAGACACAAAAAACCCTCCAAAAAATCAATGAATCCAGGAGTTGGTTTTTTGAAAAGATCAACAAAATTGACAGACCACTAGCAAGACTAATAAAGAAGAAAAGAGAGAAGAATCAAATCGACGCAATTAAAAATGATAAAGGGGATATCACCACCGACCCCACAGAAATACAAACTACCATCAGAGAATATTATAAACACCTCTACGCAAATAAACTGGAAAATCTAGAAGAAATGGATAATTTCCTGGACACTTACACTCTTCCAAGACTAAACCAGGAAGAAGTTGAATCCCTGAATAGACCAATAGTAGGCTCTGAAATTGAGGCAATAATTAATAGCCTACCAACCAAAAAAAGTCCAGGACCAGATGGATTCACAGCTGAATTCTACCAGAGGTACAAGGAGGAGCTGGTACCATTCCTTCTGAAACTATTCCAATCAATAGAAAAAGAGGGAATCCTCCCTAACTCATTTTATGAGGCCAACATCATCCTGATACCAAAGCCTGGCAGAGACACAACAAAAAAAGAGAATTTTAGACCAATATCCCTGATGAACATCGATGCAAAAATCCTCAATAAAATACTGGCAAACCGGATTCAGCAGCACATCAAAAAGCTTATCCACCATGATCAAGTGGGCTTCATCCCTGGGATGCAAGGCTGGTTCAACATTCGCAAATCAATAAACATAATCCAGCATATAAACAGAACCAAAGACAAGAACCACATCATTATCTCAATAGATGCAGAAAAGGCTTTTGACAAAATTCAACAGCCCTTCATGCTAAAAACGCTCAATAAATTCGGTATTGATGGAACGTACCTCAAAATCATAAGAGCTATTTATGACAAACCCACAGCCAATATCATACTGAATGGGCAAAAACTGGAAAAATTCCCTTTGAAAACTGGCACAAGACAGGGATGCCCTCTCTCACCACTCCTATTCAACATAGTGTTGGAAGTTCTGGCTAGGGCAATCAGGCAAGAGAAAGAAATCAAGGGGATTCAGTTAGGAAAAGAAGAAGTCAAATTGTCCCTGTTTGCAGACGACGTGATTGTATATTTAGAAAACCCCATTGTCTCAGCCCAAAATCTCCTTAAGCTGATCAGCAACTTCAGCAAAGTCTCAGGATACAAAATTAATGTGCAAAAATCACAAGCATTCTTATACACCAGTGACAGTCAAACAGAGAGCCAAATCAGGAATGAACTTCCATTCACAATTGCTTCAAAGAGAATAAAATACCTAGGAATCCAACTTACAAGGGATGTAAAGGACCTCTTCAAGGAGAACTACAAACCACTGCTCAGTGAAATAAAAGAGGACACAAACAAATGGAAGAACATACCATGCTCATGGATAGGAAGAATCAATATCGTGAAAATGGCCATACTGCCCAAGGTAATTTATAGATTCAATGCCATCCCCATCAAGCTACCAATGAGCTTCTTCACAGAATTGGAAAAAACTGCTTTAAAGTTCATATGGAACCAAAAAAGAGCCCGCATCTCCAAGACAATCCTAAGTCAAAAGAACAAAGCTGGAGGCATCACGCTACCTGACTTCAAACTATACTACAAGGCTACAGTAACCAAAACAGCATGGTACTGGTACCAAAACAGAGATATAGACCAATGGAACAGAACAGAGTCCTCAGAAATAATACCACACATCTACAGCCATCTGATCTTTGACAAACCTGAGAGAAACAAGAAATGGGGAAAGGATTCCCTATTTAATAAATGGTGCTGGGAAAACTGGCTAGCCATAAGTAGAAAGCTGAAACTGGATCCTTTCCTTACTCCTTATACGAAAATTAATTCAAGATGGATTAGAGACTTAAATGTTAGACCTAATACCATAAAAATCCTAGAGGAAAACCTAGGTAGTACCATTCAGGACATAGGCATGGGCAAAGACTTCATGTCTAAAACACCAAAAGCAACGGCAACAAAAGCCAAAATTGACAAATGGGATCTCATCAAACTAAAGAGCTTCTGCACAGCAAAAGAAACTACCATCAGAGTGAGCAGGCAACCTACAGAATGGGAGAAAATTTTTGCAATCTACTCATCTGACAAAGGGCTAATATCTAGAACCTACAAAGAACTCAAACAAATTTACAAGAAAAAAACAAACAACCCCATCCAAAAGTGGGCAAAGGATATGAACCGACATTTCTCAAAAGAAGACATTCATACAGCCAACAGACACATGAAAAAATGCTCATCATCACTGGCCATCAGAGAAATGCAAATCAAAACCACAATGAGATACCATCTCACACCAGTTAGAATGGCGATCATTAAAAAGTCAGGAAACAACAGGTGCTGGAGAGGATGTGGAGAAATAGGAACACTTTTACACTGTTGGTGGGATTGTAAACTAGTTCAACCATTATGGAAAACAGTATGGCGATTCCTCAAGGATCTAGAACTAGATGTACCATATGACCCAGCCATCCCATTACTGGGTATATACCCAAAGGATTATAAATTATGCTGCTATAAGGACACATGCACACGTATGTTTATTGCAGCACTATTCACAATAGCAAAGACTTGGAATCAACCCAAATGTCCATCAGTGACAGATTGGATTAAGAAAATGTGGCACATATACACCATGGAATACTATGCAGCCATAAAAAAGGATGAGTTTGTGTTCTTTGTAGGGACATGGATGCAGCTGGAAACCATCATTCTTAGCAAACTATCACAAGAACAGAAAACCAAACACCGCATGTTCTCACTCGTAGGTGGGAACTGAACAATGAGATCACTTGGACTCGGGAAGGGGAACATCACACACCGGGGCCTATCATGGGGAGGGGGGAGGGGGGAGGGATTGCATTGGGAGTTATACCTGATGTAAATGACGAGTTGATGGGTGCAGCACACCAACATGGCACAAGTATACATATGTAGCAAACCTGCATGTTGTGCACATGTACCCTACAACTTGAAGTTTAATAATAATAAATAAATTTAAAAAAAAACAACAACAACAACAAAAAAAACTGTATGACTATTTTGAAGGATAGTAAGAGATAAGGAAAATAGCAACTAAGGGCTTCCAAAGAAAATGTTTGCCTTTTGTTCTTTTTGTTATTTTTCCCCACTTTTTTCTTGATATGTATTTGTACATTCACAGTTCTTAGTGTTGTAGAAATTAGTAGTTATTGTATGTCTGTACATATTTAGAAGTAATCAAGTGTATTTTGCTATATACATTTTTACTTTTTAAAAATGTTCACACATAAACATTACACCAGGGATATAAACTTGTGGAAATATCAGCCTTTCTTGCTCATCTTTTTTTGTTGAGTATTTCTCTCAAAACTCCATTAACAATGAATTTGGCTTTACTATTCATACATATATTACATTTAAAATTTCCTCTTTTATGATCAGATTGCATTGCAAGAGACTCATACTCAGGGTCTCGTATAAATGATTCAAGAGAGCTTAATGAACTTAATAGTAATTTTTTATTACAGTACATATAGTAATTTTTTATTATTCACTGAAAGGAGAAACATTAATAAACACTAGTAATAACCGTTAAGATTTTATTTTAATATTATGCCTAAGGTATAACTCACATTTTCAACTTCCTACATTTATTTTGAAGCAACAAATCTTACTTGAGCCATTGAAGACATTTATTTTGATAAATATGAAAGATACAATAATTGTTTGAACACTCATCCAAGTAATCTGATGCACAATGACATCAAGTTCATTTGAAAGCAAACACCTATTCCTGAACTTTTGTATGGTGTTTAATATCAACCTTTCCTAGGATTTACCCATTTAAAAAAGAAATAGGTGAGGAGGAAGTTACATATCCTTCTCTTATGGGAAGAATTTTCTATAGAAAATATTTCTTTTTATAAACTGTGACATACCTATAATAATTATGAGTTCTATTGCATATCTATTTTTCTTTTACTATGTTGTGATTAACACATAAAGAACTTTTGCTTTTTAAAGTGGTAATTAATATTTAGATTCAACTTTTTTTTTAAACCAAAAGAACAAGAATTTGGTTAGCCTTCAGAGTCTTAATACACTGCATATGTTTTTTTTAAAAAATATTAACTCCCTGAATTCTCATTCCCTAATTTTAACTTTCAAATTAATATCCCAGGGCATGAAATGAATCATCATTTCCAAAGGGGTCTTAAAATACTATTAAGAATATTATAAAATGTTGTGCCATTTTGCTCTCTTACAGATCCATAAAATCAATGTTTCTATATAAATGTAAAAATAGCAAATCGTTTTATTAGGTTTTCTTCATACAACACTGGCTTTGACTTTGGGCTATCTTTAGCTCATGTGGTTTGGGTCATCTTAACTAAAAAGAAGTTTGTAATATTCAGTGGGCTAACTACATAGACAAATCTAAATGACATTTGTATTTCTTGCCCCTTAATTACACATTCTGAACTCTACCCATGTGTTCTTTGGAAGATATAGCTCAAGTTCAACTAACACCAAATGGAGATATTTTCAAATTATACTTTTTTTTTTTTTTTTTTTTTGAGATAGGGTCTCACTCTGTTGCCCTTGAAGTACATTGGCATGATCACGGCTCACTGTAGCCTCAACCTACCAGGCTCAGGTGATCCTCCCACCTTAGCCTCCCAAGTAGCAAGTAGCTGGCACTACAGGCATGCACCACCACATGTGGCTAATTTTTATATTTTTTGTAGAGATGGAGTTTCACCATGTTGCTCCAGATGACCTCAAACTCCTGAGCCCATGCAATCCACACACTTCAGCCACCCAGAGTGGTGAATTATAGACATTAGCCACCACGCCCAGTCTGTACTCCAATTTTAAACTCAGTGGTTTTTGTTAAATTGTACATCCATTTATATCCATGCATTCATTCAATTATTATTCATTGAGTACTCACTATGTGTTCTAGGCTTGATAATGAAGATATATTGGTGACCAAATCAGACCTGACTTCTGTCTTCATAGAGCTTAAACTCTGGAGGAGAAGAAAGTTGAGTGGCAAACAAATATTCTGTATTTGTATTTGAACTGTATAAGTGCCACAAGAGAGAACAAATGTCGTGTCTCTAACAACAGGATCTGAATTGACAGATGGGTGGTCAAAGAAGGTATTCTCAAGGAAGTAGATTTTTAGGTGAGAACTGTAAGGATAGAGCATACAGTAAGTGAATTTCAGGCAAAGACAGGGACCATGAATGATGTCCTTGAGGTACGCAGGGCTTATTTACACGTACTAAATAACTCATGCGACGAATCAGAAGTAAAGAAAAATGTAGCATTTTGCATTGTTCATTATTAATTCAGTCTTCTTTGTGGATATTCAGTTGTAGCAGTCAGGTTTCAGCCAGAAAAACAGAACTGTTAGGAGATATATATTATGAGATTTATTGCAAGGAATTGGCTTACATGATTGTGGGGACAGGCTAGGCAAGTTGACAGTTCTTAGAGTAGATTTTCAAGGATGGGCTGGAACTCTCCAGCAGGAGCTGAAGGTGCTATTCAAAAGGCAGAATTTCCTTCAGCTTCTGCTTTTAAGACCTTTCAACTAAAAGGCCCACCTGGGATATCAAGGATAGTTTCTCTTACTTAAAACCTACTGATTATGGATTTTAATCATATTCATGAAATACCTTCACAGAAACACCTAGATTCCCATTTGTTTGAATAACTGGAAACTATACCTAGAAAGATTGTCATGTAAAATTGACCATCTCACCAATGTAATTTAAATTTTTCTAATTTGAACATTTAGGCAACCCTTTTAGGTAAACATCAGCCTCTCATTTACATAAAAATACGCTCCTCAGACCACCTTCCTCTCAACCACCTTCCCCTCAACCACCTTCCCCTGCTATGATGGTGTCCAGTTGTCAGTGGGTGAGTGTTCTGGGAAGGTTGTGCCTTGTGAGATCTGAGGTCCTGGGAGGGCCTCAGACTTCCTCCTGTGCTGGTCCTTGTGTGTTTGTGGACTACAGGTTTCTGTCCCTGATCTACCTGCTTGACACATGGCCTTCTGTCCTGGACTTTGATCCTGGCCAGTACTGCCAATCTCCCCTCAATGGTCAATGTCGTTGAGCTCTGGACTTCTGCTCTCCACTGCACTTGGCCCTGCCTGGGAATTTCCACAGTTCCTCACCCACCAGAAGGGCTGTCATCACATCATCTACTTCACATGGGAAGCAAGCAGCTTAGGAGTGCTAGCATTTTGTTTGTTTGTTTGTTTTACTTTAAGTTCTGGGATACACGTGCAGAACGTGCAGGTTTGTTGCGTAGGTATACACGTGCCACAGTGGTTTGCTGCACTTATCAACCCATCATCTAGGTTTTAAGCTCTGCATGCATTGGGTATTTGTCCTACTGCTCTCCCTTCCCTTGCCCCCCACCCCCCGACAGGCCCCAGTGTGCTAGCTTTGAGGATACTCTCTCTTCCTGAAAGGAGTGCTCCACTTTGATATTGCTGCTCCCTAGATCCAGAGGGGGCTTGGAAGGTGGCGTCCTCCCATGGCCTCTTCCAGGCAGATGATGGGCTGTCCTTAACACCCCTGGCATAGCTGACAAGTACATCTTATATTCGTTTTTCTCTTTAATTTTCCTTCCACCAATCTCCCAGGGTTAGAAAAGAGTGGGCTTTCTTTTCTTTTTGCGGAACTTGTCCTGTGTGGCTGGCAAGACTACCCCTTTAAAGTCTTTTCTTTTTTTTCTTTTTTTTTTTTTTTAACTTAAAAAAAAAAACTTTAAGTTCTGGATACATGTGCAGAACGTGCAGGTTTGTAACACAGGTATACATGTGCCATGGTGGTTTGCTGCACCCATCAACTGTCATCTAGGCCAGGGGCATTAGGACAAATACCTAACACATGCAGGTCTGAAAATCTTTCAAGTCTTTTGAAAAGCACAGTTTAAGTATCAATCATGTTGTCCTTCACCAGGCATGGATCGAGGAGAAAAGGCCCCCTTCCCTCCAAAAAAACCCTATTTATGAGGGAAAGTTAAGGACCTAGGGTTAGGGTAAGAGTGAGGCATATGAGGAGGAAGGGGAAGTGAGCACAGCATCCTTTAAGCTTTGCTTAGATCCCCAGAATTTAAATATTGACTCTAGATAGACATGATATGATAATTAGATTTTAAAACTGTTCTCACAGTCATTAAAAACTCCTAAACCAGCACAAAGGAACATGAAGTGTATCTACCAGTGGTGGGGATTGATTCCTTATGACCCATTGATCTCTTTTTAACCCATTCCCACATTTAACCAGAGGTATTTTCAACATGAAGTATTGAAGAGATAGTTTCAGTTTGAGGCTAAGAAGTAATTCACTTATTCGACAAATATTTATTCAGTATATCTAGGCACAGCATATAATATGAAATACTGAATGAATGCATGAATAATGTGAAATAGTCTCAGTTTATAATTGACTATCCATTACAAAAACTGATTCTTTTACAAAGATAATTTAGATAGATTAAAAAAATGGGATGTCACGCTTTCTGTGCCCTGATGGTAGGGTTGACTCCATGGATATGCTTAGAAGGGCCCTGCACTTGGTTTAATGCCCTGCTGTTGCCATCTTAAAATTCTTAATTTTTAAACAAGGGTCCCCACGTGTATTCATTCTGTGCTAGCCCAGCAAATTATATATCTTGTCTTCAACAGAATAATTTGACTTCTAATCCTGACTTCACTTACTAGCTCTTAAGCAAGTTACTTAACTACTCTAAAATTCATTGTCTTATCTGTAAAATGGGCATGTACCAGTGCCTGCAAGGGATTGCTGAGAGGATAAAATGAGATGTGTAAATGGAGTAATCAGTGCATTGCTTCACTATTAGCAAGCATGCAGTAAATGTTGGCAACTGCTGCTGCTGTTACTACTACATAAATATATGTGTTTTGGAACCGAACTATTTTTTAGGTCTAAACAAACTACTAATGAACAAATGCATTTCACTGTTCAAAAATAAAAACTACATAAAGTCATTTTTAAAAATTCAAGATATTGCCGAGACGGCCAGCTTTATTTTACTAGTCACTGGTTAGTTTTCTTATAGTAAATAGATTGTTTTTCACAAATTTATTAAATTTGAAATAATTTTTTTTTCTTACAACTTTAAGATTCTTAAACGGTATGATTTTCTAAAGGACAGATAGCAGGCTCTGATGTTATGCCTTGTTAGCACTGATTTGCTGTTAGGAGTTTGACAATTTAGCTTCTATTTTAAGGCAGTAATATTTAATATAGATTTATAAATAAATGAAGTACATACAAATTCCACTAAGTAAAACAAGAGGAAGCACATGGACAAATGGAAGTGGTAAATTAGGAGGAAGCAATAGATATAATACAGTAATGTTATATTTAAAAAATGTATAACCAATCGTATTTGAGAAATGATTGAAGCAGAATATTTCACTTATTCAGCATCACCAGAGGAATGGATTGACTGTTTCTGTTTTTTTAATATCTAAAGCTTAAGCATTTAAACTTCTAATGTTTACTAATATATTTTACTGGAAATTATTGTTTCTATGGAAATCTTAGATATTGCAAGCATCTGATTCCAAAAATAGAATGTATTAAGCATTGTTTTTTATTAATAACTCAAGGTCGTCGTCCTATCATATCTTTATAGTGCTTTATCTTTGGGGACTTGAAAGGATCATAGGAATTCCCTACTTCCTTTATAGGAATTTCCTCAACTTTCTGCAGAATACTAGCTGGTATTTATTTGTTCCATTCACTGGCAAAACTTCAAATTTCTAATGACCAGCTCAATTGTAGGTAGGCTGTTTCTGCTGTTTACCCCTTTCTCAGGATTTTTAAAATATATCTGATTCTTGTCAGTCTCTTTATGTGGTTAGAATTAATAGATTTGTAAAAACTCAGGAGCATTATCTCAGCTGTCTTATACCATATGGTACCCTAAGAAGCAGAGAAATCTAATCCCAGAGTGATCAGAAGGAGACAGAAGGACAGAGAGGAAAGAGAGGAGAAATTAAGGGAGTGTGCCCAGTTCCTGAAAGCCTTCTGGCTTCTGTTTGTCTAGAACCTTTATGATTCTTTAAGTATCTCATTATCCTTTAAGAGTCAAGTATCCCATTATCTTTTAAGTAACTCCAAAACTTTCAAAAATGTAGTTTGAATTCGTGTTATTTTACTAGTGAACAAAAGCATCTTAAGTATGACTATGTCTACTTTAGGCATGATCTACATTAGTTACTATTCAATGTTAACTCATTTTGAATTTGCAGGTTACTAACTCTGGATTTTTTTTTAACCCCAATTCAGGACTTTATATTAAGCTCTGTTAAGTTGCAATATAACTGGGATAATATGATATACATTTGAATATCATAATAGTCCAAGAGTCACTGAAGGCCTCTACCAGGGCACTAACAGGTTATGGGGGAAACAATACAAAGGATAGGAAGATTTTATGAGAAGGTTTAAAAGGGTGTGGTGTTGACTGGATGGAGTGAGATGGATGAGAGATTTAATCCTTAGGATGACTTACAAATTAATAGGTAGGGTTTGATGCCATTCACGGAAATGGAACACATAGAAAGGGATGAAAGAGAAGATGAGTTGTTCCCTTCTCATCATGTTGAGTTTGCTTCACTTGTAGTGGGGGTACATACGTAAGTCTGGATCTCAAAAGAGAAGCCCAGAGGTCAGTTAAAAAATCAATTAGTTACTTATTAAGTGATAGTTTACTCCAGGGTGCTAGAAGAGCCAACTCAGCAAGGATGCAGAGTATCAAAAGGGAAGGCTGGAGATGGGACTGGGGAGTACCAACTAGTGGAAGAAGAAAATGAACTCTGAGAAAATTGAGAAACAGCAGCCTGAAAGGCAAGAAGTAGTGGCAAAAGACGGTGTCAGAAAAGACAAGATGCATTTGAGAAGGAAGAGCGATCAACAGTGTCAAGTGACCCAGAAAAATCAAGTTGGATTAGGAGTGCTGTATGCCCAGAATCTTGGATGACTCTGGCAATTGCTGACTTTAGATAGAGTATTGTCAGTGGATCAGTAGGTAGGAAGAAGGCCAGCTTTTTACCATCCAACCAGAAGTAATGGGCAGTGTGGAGGTACGCATCATATCTTTGCCTTTCATAAGCTAAACTGAGTGAGAATGAAAAGAGAAGATTTATAAAAATAAGAGGATGTACAAGTGAAAGGGAAACTTTTGAACAATAGAGATTTTATGGTGCTATACTGAGGGAGGAAGAAAGTTAGAAGGTACAGGGGAAGGGGGTATTGACTGATGGAGGGACAGACAGAAGAATAGGATCCAGAGTTCCAGTGTCTGAATTCGCTTCTGATAAAATTTCAGAACAGATACTTTTATATCAGTGGGGAGTGATGTGAGCATGGGCAGGAGGGTAAAGGACTGGGAATTGAGGTGTACTGTTTTCCCAACCCAATGCTGATTTTTTTCCTTCCTTGAGGAAAGAATATCTATTAGGGTAACGCTATTTGCATCTTTCCACCTCACCTACACTTCCCCTAGGGGAAGAGGGAGGCATTATTTACTTAACTGAATTCATGGCCTACCTTTTCTCTTTCCTTCCCATCAGGAATTCTCTATTTCTCTGTTAGAGTTGTGAATGGGTTAGTAAGACTGTCTAGCTTTTGTTTTCAATATTAGGAGACTTATTCAGCTTTCACACTTAAGCCACAGTCAGCAATATTAGCATCAACAATAAGAAAGATGGTATTTTGTACTTCATTGCCAAAGTCTTTTATCCTTTTTCTCTGTTGGCCCAGAATTCAAGCAAGGAAGAAGAATGCTATCTTCTTTGTGCCTTTCATTGATTTTCAGGAAACTTTTCTTCCATGGTATGTGCAAAGTAAGTGACAATATAAGAAAAATATCTCTATACACATGAGAATAGAAAGTTAAGAGAGTCTTGGTTTCATATAGGAGACAACAACCAATGCCAGAAGGAGTCGAAAGTGGAGTAGAAGCTGAAGAAAGAGTCAAATATGGACACCAAGAAAGAATAATGAATAGCATTTTTTACCCAGTGGAGATGAGAATCTATTAAAATAGTTTTCCCTTTTATTCCTCAGTAAGGTTGACTGTGATGATGAGATCCGATTTTGTGGGGAGGGGCGGAAGTCTTATTCTTTGTTAGATTTCTGGCCCTGGCATCTTTAACTTTTTCTGAAGTCATTGTTACATACTTAAATTTGCCTAGTATTTTTTTTTTATCTTTATGGTTAGCAGATCGAAGATAACTTGATCACTTCTCTTAAAAGCTTTTTACCCTATTACATCTTTTAATTTTGAAAAGATTTCAGTCCAGAATTTCAGTAAGTTCTCCAACTTACTTCATCTTCCTTGTGAGCAATAAAATTAAAAGTCTTAATAACACCATTAAATTCAGAAAACATGATTTGGATACCTACTTGATAAAAGGCAAACAAGTAATAGGTAATTCTATTGGTGATGTTAAATATGTCAAATCTTTTGTGTATAGTAATTCTCTAATATTCCCAGGAAGTCTTTTTTAATATTCTGTTTGTTTCCTGTGAGTTCATGGTAGAAGAGCATTAAAGCCAAAGGACGGTAGTCACTAGGTATTTTCAGCAAGGTGAAGGTCACTTTATTACAAAAATGGCTGTTTTCCGATTTAATTTAAAATAGAATCACACCTAGTTGAAACATCTCCATGTCAGCAACACTTGAAGTTTGAGAGAAACGAATTACAAACAGTGTAGTGTTAATAATCAACTTTTTTTTTTCAATAAATTTCTGGCACAAAGTGTTCTGTGATACTGATTTTCCCTCCCTTTTTCTGGTATAATTTCCAAAAGCAAGACTCACAAATCTTAAGTGTATGCTTTGATGAGTTTTTATAAAAGTATAAACTCATGTAACTAACAGCAGTCAGCATTTCTCTTTCCAGTTTTTACCTCTCTCCCCCAGAGGCAGTGACTCCTTTAATTTCTAGCTTTATAGAATGTTATCATTTGTTCCTATTTTAAAATAACAGGCAAAAATGGTCTACATTTATGGTACAAAATGATGTTTTGATATATGTGCATATTGTAGAATGGCATCGTCAAGCTATGTACACATGCATTTTCTTGCATATTAATTTTTTTATGGTGAGAACACTTAAAATCTGCTCTCATAGCAATTTTCAACTATGTGATTCATTGTTATTAACTACAGTCACCATGATGTATAATATAATAGATCCCTTGAGTTTATTCCTCCTAACCAAAATTTTATGTCCTTTGACCAACCCACACCCTTGTCCCCCACCACCCCCTACCTCGCCCCTGCCTACCGCGATCCCAGCCTCTGATAGTCACCATTTTACTCTCTGTTTCTATAAGCTCAAGTCTTTTAGATTCTACATATGAATGAGATCATGTGGTATTTATCTTTCTGTTGCTGGCTTATTCCACTTCATATAATATCCTCCAGGTTCACCTACTTTGTCACAAATGACAGAATTTCCTTCTTTTCAAAGGCTAAATAGTATCCTATTGTGTATAGGTATTCCATTTTCTTTATTTGTTTATATGTTGATGGATACTTAGGTTGATTCCATATCTTGATTTTTAGGAATAATGCTGCAATGGACATGGGATTACAGATATCTCTTCCACATACTGATTTCATTTCCTTTGGGTATATATCCAGTAATAGAAATGCTGGATCATATAGTAGTTCTATTTTTAATTTTTTGAGGAACCTATATACTGTTTCCATAGAGGCTGTACTAATTTACATTCGCACCAACTGTGTGCAACGGCTCTTTTCTCGACATGCTCGCCAACACTTGTTATCATTTGCCTTTTTTGATAATAGTCATTCTAATAGTAGTGAGGTGATACTTCACTGTGGTTTGGATTTGCAATTTCCTAATCATTAGTGATACTGAATATTCTTTCAAATGTCTGTTGGCCATTTGTATGTCTTATTTGGAAAACTGTTTACTCAGGTCCTTCACACATTTTTTTAAATTGGATTATTTGTTTTCTTGCTGTTGTGGTGCTTAAGTTGCTATTAATAATATATTTTGGATATTAATCCTTTATCAAATGTATGATCTGCCAATATATTCTTCCATTCTGTAGCTTGTCTCTTTACTTTGCTGATTGTTTCATTTGCTGTACTGAGGCTTTTAGTTTGATGTAATCCCATTTGTGTAATTCTGCTTTCGTTGCCTGTGCTTTTGGGGTGATATCCAAAAAAGTATTGTCAAAACCAATGTCATGGAGCTTTTCTCCTATGTTTTCTTCCAATAATTTTATAGTTTCAGGTCTTATATTTGAGTTCTTTAATACATTTTCAGTTGTTTTTATATGGTATAAGGGTCTAATTTCATTCTTTTGCATGTGGCTGTCTAGTTTTCCAAGCACCATTTATTAAAGATACTGTCTTTGCCCATTGGGTATTCTTGGCATCTTTGTCAAAAATTAATTGATCATAAATGCTTAGTTTTATCTCTGGATACTGTATTTTTTTCCATTGGTCTTTGTATCTGTTTTTATGCCAGTACCATGCTGTTTTGATTACTTGAACTCTGCAGTAGATTTTGAAAACTGGTAGTCAGGTAGTATGATGCCTCCAGCTTTGTTCTTTTTGCTCAGGATTGCTTCTGCTATTTGGGATCTTTTGTGATTCCATATGAATTTTAAGATTGGTTTTTATATTTCTGTGAAAAATGTCATGGGAATTTTGATAGAGATTGTACTGAATCTGTAGATTGCTTTGGGTAATATGGGCATTTTAACAATATTATTTTAAACAATATTTTAAATTATTATTTGTTCTTAAACATTGCAACAATGAGTTAGACAGTTGGTGTGTTTTTATGTCTGGCTTTGTCTGCTAAGCATAATGTTTTTGAGATTCTTTTATTTACTGTGCATCAGAAATTAATTTCTTTTTATTTCTTGAGTATTGTTCCATTGTATGAATATGTTACAGTTGTATATCCTCCTCCTGCTGATGGACATTTGAGTTTTTTTCAGTTTTAGATTATTATGAATAGGGTTACTCTAAACATTTGTGTATAATATTTTGGGGGACATATGTTTTATGATTTCTTTTCGGTAAAAATGTAGGAGTAGAATTGCTGGGTCATAAGGTAAGTATAATTTTAAAAGAAACTGCTTAATGATTTTCTACAGATGTTGAGCAATTTTACACTCTCAGCAGCAATATCTGAGTGATCCCAGTGATCTGCATTCAGACCTACATTAGGCATTATCACTGTTTAATTTCACCTGTTCTAATGAGTGTGAAGTGATAATCTTGTTGTGGACTTAATTTGCATTTTCCTGATGACTATGTTGAGCATGTTTTTATGTGCTTATTGGCTTTCACATATACTCTTCTGAAGGGTTTGCTCAAGTCTCTTGCCAATTTTTAACTATTATTATTATTATTTTTTTATTGTTATTTAGATAATATGGATACAAGTATGATTTATGTATTATAAATATTTTCTTATTTTGTGGGGCTTGCATCTTTCTTCCTTTCTCTCTCTCTCTCTCTCTTTCTTTTTCTTGTTTTTTGACAGTGTTTCACTCTCATGTCCAGGCTAGAGTGCAGTGGTAAGCAGTGTTCAAATCCTGGGCTCAAGTGAACTTCCTATCTTTTTTTTTTTTTTTTTTTTTTGTAGAGACAGGGTCTTTCTATGTTGCCCAGGCTGTTCTTGAACTCGTGGCCTCAAGAAATTCTCATGCCTGAGCCCCCCAAATTATCTAGGATTACAGGCATAAGCCACCATGCCCAGTCGACTTTTAATTTTCTTAATAGTGTGTTTTAATGAGCAGAATTACTACATTTGAAAAAGTCATATTTATTATAATTTTTTTCTGATGGTTCCTTTTTTTTTTTTTCCTAAAAAATCTTATATAATTAATTGCCAAGATACTCTTTTTAGGTTTTCTTCACTGAACTTTTTATTTTGACCAAGGTCTGTAATCTACCCTCAGTTAAATGTTTGCAAATGGCCTGAGGTATAAATCATGGTTCTGTTTTTTTCCATACAAATAAACATTTAACCCAGCAAAATATTTTGAAAAAATTTTCCTTTCACCATTGAATTCCCTGTTGCTGACACCTTTGTCAGAACCATTACAGACTCTGTAACCTGTTCCATTGATCTCTTCATGTATCCTAATACCAACATCACACTGTCGTGATTATTTGATGTTTATGGGGAATGTCAGATAATATTGCTCCTCTAATTTCATTCTTCCTTTTTAAGATTCTGAAGCTGAAATTTTTAATGAGTTGCTTTGAGTGCTTATATGAAACCTACTATTGTTCCTGTGTTCTCATAGAAAAGTATTTTTATGAATGGGTTATTGAAAAAATCAAACAGATAAATATGCATACATCTTTTAACCGTGCTTCCTATAGGCAGTGTGTAACATGCCACGAAATTTGCTAAGCGCCTTAGAGCAATTCTTTTGTGCAGTGAAACAAGTCTCCTGACATGTGCGCCATCTGCCGGTCGACATTTCCAATGGCATCATATCATGGTGAAGAACTCTTAACTTCATTTCTCTCTTTGTTCATTCACTGTCTTCAACGACAGATTCTCCAGCCCAAATCTTTAAGATACACACACACACACACACACACACACACACACACACACACACACACTATTGTTTTTATATTCCATTTATATCTTTTTGCTTCCTATCCACTTTTATTCTTCATACCTAATTACCAATTTTCCCATTTTTCCCATTTTCAAGAGCTTTTTGAAATGAATAGCCCAGAAGATTCGCATCTCCACCCAGCAAGCCTCAGAGAACTGTAAGAATGGCTGTTTGTCAGGTCATTGCCAACCCATTTCAAACCTCATTAAAAATAATTAGTTTTAGTGTTTATTAAACTACCCTGTGTAGTGTCTAAGCCTAATGGGGTCCATTAACAGCTTTCAAAGTTGTGTTTACATACGATAATTTATAAATAGAAAAATTTAAACACAATGAATACATTTTGCCTCACTATGCTGTTGCCATTTAGAGTGTTTAGAAATCTTGACAAAGCATTGAATATATGTGCTGTAGGCGCAGAGCTATTCTTAGCCAGTATAGTAGTATCTCTTTAACATTGTCAACAGAAGTGTCTAGTTTTTGAAAGCTGACGTTTTATTGGAATGAAATGGATGGATTTGACTCTCTAGATGTGGAATTCCTCCTCCCCCATCATGCCTGATTTTAACTGTCCTGATATATCCAGAGCCTAGATATAGTGATTATTAAGGGATTTATTTATTTATTTATTTATTTAGCAATCTCAGCTTGCTGCAGCAACTGCCTCCTGGGTTTAAGCGATTCTCCTGCCTTAGCCTCTCAAGTAGCTGGGATTACGGTCATGTGCCACCACGCCTGGCTAGTTTTCGTATTTTTAGTAGAGACTGGGTTTCACCATGTTGGCCAGGCTGGTCTTGAACTCCTGACCTCAGGTGATCTGCTTGCATCAGCCTCCCAAAGTGCTAGGATTACAGATGTGAGCCACCAGGCCCCACTGGATTTTTTTTTTTTGTTTCAATCAGAGGCTTTGTTCTAAAGTTGGTTTTGTAGTTTAGCTCTGTTTAAAAAATTGTTTTATACTTTTCCTATATATGTAATATTTGACTTATCAGACTTTGATTTGTCAGGATATTTTAAGCCTCAGTCAATGATGCATCCATGACACACAGCATCCATAGGTGCTTAGTACTTTTCATGTATTATTTCATTTCGTTATTATGCCCATTTATAGATGAGGACACTGAGCACAGATGGCTGAAGTAACTTATTCAGATCATAAGCATATGGTGAGTGAAGCCACGAGTTTACCTAGGTTCATCTGACTTTATAGTACGAGGTCTTAATACACACCACTGCCTGTTTCTCTATTTTACTGCCTTTCCAAATAAAAGCTCTGAGGAATATTTCAATTAATAGTTTTTTTTTTCTAATTAAGGTTTGTGTTATAATATGCAAACAGAGTTATAGAAGAATTTTTTTAAAAAAACAAAACAAACCTAAACATGTGTGCATGTCCATGACTCAATGCTGCCTCTCGGTGGGGTCTTTTTTCCATAACAGTTTTTACATCTTCACTACCCCATTAGCTTCTGGGCAAGTCATATTAACTAAATCTGTAATTTCCTGCAAGTGTTACCATATGCATATTTCTCCCTGTTTACAAGATTTGATTTTTCTTACTAACATTTTCTAATGTCTTATCCCTGGTCTAGGGGAGAAATTTACTACTTCTTTTATACTATCAGGCTGGAAAACTGTGAGTGGCTGATGTGGAGCATTCTCTCCTTTTGTATGACAGATAACTGTTTATAAAACAGAAAGTAGCCTGGCACATTTTACTGCCTTAGATCTGATACCCTCTTTTTATTAGGGGTATTATTTCATTATTTGGACACACTATGTGTTCATGTGTAAGAATGCTTGTGGTGGGGTAGTAGGGGACATAAGAAAGCCGTGCTAGAGCCCATATTCATCAGTGAGGCCTTAAGTATACACTTGATTTTTCTTCCTCTGGGTGCATCCCAAACTCATTTCTGAGAATCCAAGATCTAAAATGCCTGAATCTGTGGACAATCCAGAGTTTGGCAATGAACCCAAGAAATGCCTGGAGATAATGCAAGAAACTTAATTAATCAAGCTTATATCTGCCAGAGTTTTAAACGGACTATTGAGTTGCTCAATAACAGATCAAATTTGAGCAAAAAGAACAGCATATGGAAGCATTCTAGCCTAATAAAAAGAGAAACTCATGAGAAAAAACTGGACTATTAGACTAAGTTCACAAGTAGTATAAACTTAGATCGGTTCCATAAGCCCCTCTCTACCAAAGAAATGGTAACGCCTCTCTTGAATTTAAGCCATTTGAGGATCAGGATAGAATGTTACACATTGTCTTATGGCTTAATAGCAAATTTTAAATCAGTATATCATATAGGGATTTCAACATTTTTGACAGAATAGTCCTTCAAAATACTTTTATAAACAACTTAATCCATGTCTTGTTTTCAATGTGTATCATAAAGATAAAATTGTCAGCATTTTGTATATATTAGTTGTATGTAAAAACATTATATCACACTCTTTCCTGTATCCACTAGAATATAAATATCATAGCCAATTAAGACCCACAGATTTCCTTTTAAATAGTGTAAGTACAAGCTCAATTTTAACACATGGATATGTTAAATTATTCTGTTTGCTTTTTGAATCTTTCATTTCAGTTCATTATCCCCCATTAATATTAGTACCCAAAAGTTAAAAAAAAAATGTATTTAAAAGTTGTATCATTGCTAAAAATTTATCTGGAACATACTTCTTAATGAGATAAAGAGATGGCTCAAATGGTGTTTGATAAGGGGGACACAGACACTTCAAAAAGACTATCCGTGGCCCCCTAGATTAGGTTAGACATGCTTACTATATGTACACATTCTACCCTATGCCACTTCTTTCTTAATATTTTGATTACTTTTTTATTGTCTACTTTGCTCACTAGGCTGTAAGTACCATGAGGATGAGGATAAGGACCTTGTTATCTTATTGTTTCATTTCCAAGGGCTAGTCTAGGGACAAAATAATAGTAAGTGCACAATGAATATTTGTTCAACTGATTTTGATTGAGGAATCAGTAAGTGAAGGAGACAGAGTATGAGGTGACAGAAATATGACTAAGAGAGTGGAATAGTTCAAATACCAGTGGTCAAAGTACAGTTATTAGAAATAATGTATTGCAGTTGCATTGGTGATGGGCAGGTTATTTATGACTTCGGAGAATAAAGTTTTAGTAGAAGAGTGTTAATGAGAGTTAGATTGTAGAGGATCTTAAAGACTGAGAGATAATGAAGGAGAGGCTGTAAAAAAAAATGAGAAATTCAATGGATTAGAGATATACAGTGTAGGGAAAAGAAGGTTATGTCTGAGTTCTCTGAACAGTGTGCTGCATGATTAATAAGGGGTAAATAAAAGGATTACTAAGAAGTGATAAGCCAACTGAAGTTGGAAAATCTGAATTTTCAGGTGGCCAAATTTACATAGTTTCATAACTTTCTCTGAAACAAATCAGCTGAAACCAGGATAATAGGAGGTGGGTAATGGAGGCAGTCCAGGATTTAGGACCGCATAAGCAGAAGGGTTAAGGAAGTGATGGGGTTGAGAGCACTATTAAACACCTTACCAATAGGACCAAATATGAAAGATCTCAACACACTAAGCAGATATTTCCAAGCATTAACAAGTCTAAAAACGATAACATTTCCTGCTGAAATTGCTTCTTTTCCAAAGCAAAATATGTTATTCTCATGTCTTGAACATCTGCTGCTAGGGGAAAGAAAAGTCTCAGAAAGCTCAACATGATATGCCAGTGTTCAAGTCAAAGTAGCACTAAAATCACTGAATGAATCAAGATGAGCTCATCCAAGATTCCATTTTAGAACATATCTAGTCTTCTACCGATGGTTGAAGTGCAATGAAAATTGTAACTAAAAATATCAGCCTCTTTTGATGCCATATACTACCATCCAGTCTGAGATGTAAAACCAATACCAGAGAACCCACATTTCTCTAGGCAGTGGCTTTTATGTTGGATGTTTCAGGAAGGTGTGTTAAGATGTCTGTGAACTCAAAACTTTTAAAGGAGTAGCAGATGGTGGTTACCTTAGCAACTGTTGCAGTGCTCTATACTTAGATGTTTTTCTCTGAAAGCTGATTGTAGAAATACTATTCTAGTGTTCAGATGTAGTGAAAAGAAAAAATTAGAAGGAACCTAAACTGAGGTAAAGGTTCATCATAAAGGTGACATCATCAAATCACCAGTACTAAATCGAAGTTTCATTTTTAGGTATTTTTATTTAAGGCAATAATTAAAATGAGAAGTAAACATTTTACATAATGCATATATTTTGTACTACTAGAATTTCATAAAATTGAATATTTTAATATTTCTAGAAATCATACTAGCACTAATTATTGCAAAGTCAGCAATTAATGATAGCATGTTAAATATTTGTTACCATACCCATCTCTAAAAATAATGATCATATGACAAATAAATATAATCACAACTAGTCTTTCCCATTTCTCATTCTGGAATGAAATGGAATAATTACCAACATTAAGCTATTTTTTCCCTCTCATAGGTAAGTGGTTCTTGTACTTTAGTGTACAATAACATTCAGCTTTAACAGGTTCATCAGGTCATCTGTATCAGAGTAATTCACAGTGCCGGATAAAATGCAGGTTTTCAGTTCATGTTCTCAAACATCCTGATTCATTGGGGCTGAATATTTTCAGTTTTACAAGTTGTTCTGATGCATATGGTTCCTACAAAACACTGAAGAAACGGACTGTCTCAGCTTGATACACCAGGGAAGTCTTGGGTCACTTTGACAAATGAGAGACTCCAAAGGATATAGATAAATTTAGCAGTGATTGTGTGAGTTTGGAACATTAAAAGGCTACTAACATTTTCTAGAAAACTCATTGTTTAGAAAGGATAATGTAGTTACTAACAAAGTAATTAAAATGGTATTAATCATTTAAAATGTTTTGAGGCTTTGTAAGCATCATTAAAAGATACTTTAAATTTCTAAAACTTAATATTTTTATTTCTTCTTACTGTCAAAGGCATTTTTATCTGATCTCTGCTGTAAATGGGGCAATATAATGAAAAGAATTAGGTTTTTGCAGCCAGAAATCTGTGCATTCCAAGCTCAACTCTGTCATATAATAAGATCATAGGCAAGTTATTAATCATTTTCTAGAGCCTCAGTTTTCTCCTCCATTAAAGTCGGGATTATTTTAAGCTACAATCATGGATGATTGTAAATGATTATATAAATTTACATATTATATATATATTATATATTATATATACATTCTAGACACTATATATGTAGTGTCTAGAATAATATTCACTCAAAAACTGCTTCTTTTCCCTCTCTTCCTAATATAAATATGAATAAGGAGCACTTATTCAGTGTTAACAATTTTCTGAGTTTCTGATTCATTAGTTTTTATTGCTAAAGTTCAAACTAAAGTCTTCAGAATGCCTCAAGATTAGCAATAAATTGTGCTCCTAATTTTTCTTCTATGTATTTTTATGGCACCTTTCATTTCTGCTTGATTTATTTGAAACGGTGTCTTTAACAGTTTAGGTGTCAAATAGCGGTTCTGATGACAGGATGTGACATCACTGTATGGAAGTTTGAATATTGCTATTTCACAAGAGGAGGTAACTACGAAAATTATAAGATGGGATGTTGTTTCACAAAAAACTAAGTAATTCCATCTCATAAATATAGTGGAAAAATCTTGTAAGTCTATGGTTTGGATTTTTTTACATACAGTTCTGGGAATTTTCTGTTATCAAATTCTTATAATGAATTAATGATCTAGAAAAGTTGTGGTAGAGGAATATACCTAGTCATATATCTGTGTGTGTATATATATATACACACACACAAACACACACATATATGTGTGTGTGTATATATATCCATTCTTGTACTTTTTCTGCTCAAACATAAATTTTATTTCTTTAACCAGAAATTATTATTTACTAAGTGTTAAATCTCAGTGTTCTGGCCAATCTTCTCTATCATAAAAGATGACTTTTTTCTTTGCCACTTCTTGCAAGTAATCCTTATTATAGTTATTCAATATTACGCTTCATCTCCATAATGAAAGAATGACATGAATTTCATAGTATAGACAGATTAAAAAATACTTGATATGAATGACCAGACATTAATGACAATGAGCCTTTATAACAAATATGTTTTTTCTTTCTTGAATTTTCACAAATGGTATACCTTTATTAAGGTGTATCTTACTGTTTTCATTTTTGAATTATTGCTTTGTATTAGATACACTTTAAAGTTGATTTCCTCATATCATAATTTATATGTGATGATATACTATTCATATATTGAGGCTCGGAAATTAACTTGTCCAACGTTATACAGCTGGTAAATAGAGGATTTGGGATTTGAACTCAGATCTGTCAGAAATCAAAGCACCTAGGTTGTTACCCACATCACTTTCCTATGTTATATAGGAATTATATATATATATATATTCCTCCTTATTAAAAGGAGAGAATATTTAAAGGTAGAGACTATACTTTTAACCCTATGGTATCACCATTAGCAATGACATTATATGTTTATCCATGGATGCCAGATGATACCTTGTATTTGTATAAAGGTTTCTCTAGTGATTCTAGTGTACAGCCAAGCTGGGAAATCGCTTATAATCGTTGCTCAATAAACATTGATATATATAAATGGGAGACAAAAATAAGAAGTACTGGGAGTACTAAGCATGAAATATATCTGTTTATACAGTGAATATATTATTTTATATAGGAATACCATGATTATATTGTAATGTTCCATGAGAAATCCATAATAAAATATTTTACATTTATGGTTTTACTATATGAGAATTTATTTTATAATACCATTTTGAAGAGGAAATAGACCAGGACCCAAACACCTTGGGTCAAAGGCACTGTTCTACCATTTAATAGCTTTATTCCATTAAGGAAATCGTTTCCTTTCTAGCCCTCAGTTTGTCAATCTGTAAGATGGCAATGATGTCACCAATAGACTGTACTAATGACTAATTTAATTTGTCAAAGTGCTTTACTGAGCATGGGGTATGATACACTCAACCTTGCACTATGCACTAATCATGATGAATATAAAAGCTCCTTGTCTTTACCATCTAGCACCATTACTTAATAAAGATGCTGAGCTGCTGCCAATGCCTAGCGTAAAGAAGCATGTTTAGCTATTTATATAAAGGTATAGTAATTATGTTTCATTGTTCAGTTATTTATTTTTTGTTCTTGAGTGCTGTTATTTTACAAAAGAAATAATAGTGTGCCAAAATGCATTTTAAAAAAAGATAATGTGTCTCTGCGCTTATAAAGCTTCATAGTCCATTGAGAGAAAAAGATACACACCAAAGATGCACAGAAATTTTAACTATGATAAAGCTGTGGAATAGAATAATATAATACTAGAAACATAACATCAGGGAGACCTGACCCAATGTGAGAGATCAGTGAAAGCTTCCCTAAACAAGTTGTGTTTGAGTTAAAATCTGAAGAATAGGAGTTAACCAAGCAAATGTGGTGGATAAAGATGGGAACATTCCTATTAGGGAAGCAGCATGGATAAAAGCCCTCCAAAAGATAGAAAGAAAGCCAAAGTGTCCAGAGCACAGAGAAAGGAGAGAAAAGGGGTAGTTAATGCCACTCCATGCAGAATCCTGACTTCTGCATGAGTATCTAAGTAAAGAAGCATGTATAGCTATTTAAATAAAGTTATAGTAATTATGTTTCAATGTTCATTCACTTATTTTTTGTTCTTGAGTGCTGTTATTTTATAAAAGAAATAATAGTGTGCAACTTCTAGATACCTGTAGTCCATGACCAAATACCACCATGTCAATATCTTAACCCAGTAACCCAACACTAGGCCATGATACAACCTCATAGTCCTTGCTATGTACAATATTCTGCACTTTATAATCCCGTCTGTAATCTAGAAATCATTTGCTCCAACATCCCTATCTAGCATCAGTTGAATGACTACTTTGTGAAGTTCCATTCATGCCAACCATGCAATTGCTCCTAGATTGAGGTTTATTTTATTGACAACTTGTTACTCATTACAGCTTCTTGTTACTTGCACGGGACTCTGAGAACTTTATTACAGTTAGACTTTCACATTGTTTTAGTGAAATCTTGGGGCTGAACAAATTATTCCACCAGTTCTTCTGACATGAGGCAACATCTGTTACCATTTGCTATGCCCGATTGGCCTTGAGGGTGCCAAGTTCACAACCTGCTTGTGCTGGTAGTTAATGCTCACAAAAGACCCCCTTTTTCCTCTGCTCTGGACTTTCTCTCTTCTCTCAAGTCATCATGCTGCATAACTTTCTGGACCACTACTGTCAGTTTATTTTATTTTTTCTGTGTGCCATTTTTAACGTTCTTCATATACAAAGACATCTGCCTGTGTTTACAATCTTTAATCCCAACTGACACGATGATCTGATTGTATATACAATAAATACTTATGATCTTATGTCCCTTATTAATAGAATAACTGGGACACCTTGCATATTCCTGAGGGTTTTGCTACAGTAATGCAATCCCCTGTTCCATCCTTAATATCACTCTTCATGATACCTGTGATCTCTATTCGTATATCTCTCTTTTCTCTTCTATAATCCTAGAGTTCATGATGATTGTATATCATCATGGCCAATAATTTATATCCTAGGATGATTATAAAAACAATCTCTTCAGCTGGGCATGGTGGTGCCATGCCTGTAATCCCAGCACTTTGGGAGGCCGAGGCAGGTGGATCACGAGGTCAGGAGATCGAGACCATCCTGGCTAACACAGTGAAACCCTGTCTCTACTAAAAATACAAAAAAATTAGATGGGTGTGGTGCCAGGCGCCTATAGTCCCAGCTACTCGAGAGGCTGAGGCAGGAGAATGGCGTGAACCCAGGAAGCAGAGCTTGCAGTGGGTCAAGATTGCACCACTGCACTCCAGCCTGGGCGACAGAGCGAGACTCCTTCTCAAAATAAAAAAAAAGGTGCTGCTTAGATTGAAACCTCAGCTATGTATCTCTCCTACAAACTAAAAGCTAATACTTAGCTGTCTCAGAATGTACTGATGTCATAACCCAGAGAAACAGGTCAGAGATGGAGCTATTCATTTGTTCTTTTGTTCCAGAATATGTTTGCTTGTTGATTTTGTTTTTCTCATAGTTGCAATAATTTATTGTAATTATGGCTTCTTAATGGTGAGACAAAATTATTAAATGATATGACCAAAATTATTAAATGATGAGGACCAGGTGCAGTGGCTAATGCCTGTAATCCCACCAGTTTTGGAGGCTGAGGCGGGCGGAACAATTGAGGTCAGGATTTCGACACCAGCCTGGCTAACATGGTGAAACCCTGTCTCTACCAAAAAAACAAAAATTAGCCACATCTGGAAGTGTGTGCCTACAGTCTCAGCTACTCAGGAGGCTGAGGCAGGAGAATTGCTTGAACCTGGGAGGCGGAGGTTGCAGTGAGCTGAGATCATGCCACTGCACTCCAGTCTGAGCGACAGAGTAAGACTCCGTCTCAATAAAAAAAATAAAAAATAAATTTAAAAAAAGGCAGTCTCTTCTTCTTTTGAAGCTATAACATTTAATGCACACAAACCTTAACAACCGAGTTCAGTGTCCAGACAATGAGTAACAGATGATAGCCTACTACCAATCTAAAGTTAACACAACTAGTATCTCCTTGAGTTATCTCCGGTCTTTGTGGCCCTTTTAGATACTTAATATTGTTAAAAAAGTATTCTGACATTTATTAAGATAGTAAGGAAGGCTTTGTTCAGACCTATTGTGATCGATGTCAAGACTGTCACAATAGAGAAGAGAGATGGGGTCACTTGTGAACACAACAAGGAAACCAGGCCAATCTACCTTTCTTGGCTTTGTCCATAATTATGCCAAGACATTTTGGAGATGTTTTGCATGTCAAATCCATGAGATAACATGTTGCTTTCACATGGAAAGAGACTAAGATATAGGAACTCAGGGACACAGCAAGGTTCTTTCCAATGGAAGTTGTATTACCCCACTGGGTGGAGGATAATCCATACACTGACAACAATGGCTGGCATTCACTGAGTACGTAAGTGCGAGAAGCTGCCCTAAGAACTTCATAAGCCATGCTAAAACATTCTCAAAAAATGCTTTGTTAATCCCATTCTGTGGGTTGTCTTTTCACTTTTTTGATTATATCCTTTGCTGTGCAGAAGCTTTTTAACTAATATGATCCCATTTGTCCATTTTTCTTTGGTTGTGCTTGTGGGGTATGGCTCAAGCAATATTTTTCCCAGACCAATGTCATGGAGATTTCCCCAATGTTTTCTGTAGTAGTTGCATGGTTTGAGGTCTTAGATTTAAATCTTTCATCAATTTTGATTTGATTTTTGTATATGATGAGAGACAGTGGTCAAGTTTCATTCTTCTGCATATGAATATCCAGTTTTTCTGCACTGTTTATTGAAGAAACTGTCTTTTCCCCAGGGTATGTTCTTGGCTCCTTTGTCAAAAATGACTTCACTTTAGGTGTGTGAATATGTTTCTGGATTTTCCATTCTGTTCCATGGGTCTGTGTGTCTGTTATGCCAGTACTATGCTGTTTTGGTTACTGTAGCTCTTTAGGCCAGGACTTGTTGAAAACTTGGCTGGATGACTATTCTTTGTTCACCTGTATGGTACAAAATATGATGAATAATTACTGAGTATGGTTCCTAATTTATCATGCACAAAACTCTAAATGTCCCTCTCCTCCACTCCCCATCCCATATATATTGCAAGATGTTGAAGGGAAGTACAAAGCTGTGTAAAGTTTTTATTAGATTTTCTCTCTGACCAGAAATTATATACCTTCTCCCTTTTAGTATATTAAAGGGAGAACTTTTAAAAAATCCTACCCTCAGTGCCTCAAATAAAGAAAGGTGATAATTTTGTGATTAGATGTCATCATGGCGTATATTTTCTACCCCAGAGGAGATTATGAAAGTACTTTCTCCTTACTTTGAAGCTATAATTTGTCATGTCCTTGGTTCTAGGTATGCAAAAACCCTTTTGTGTCCATCCTTATCTTTAAAGGTAGGAATAACACTATGTCAGTCCAAGAAGAGAGAATAAGTAGAAAGATTAGCTACTAAATCTTACCTAATTCAATCACACTGAGATGCACCAAACTACATGTGGCAAGCAGTCTCTAAAAGGATCCCAATAATTTTTCCTCTTGGTACCTATGCCCGCATGTAATCCCCTTTCCTTGAGTGTATGCTGTCCTAGTGACTTGCTTATAACCAATAGAATATGGCAAAGGGGACAGGATGCTATTTCTATGATTAGGTTACATAAGACTGCGACTTCCATCTCGCTAGTAGAGCCTCTTCCTCATTGGCTTTGATGAAACTAGCTGCTATGTTGGAGAGACTCATGTGGTGAGAAACTAAAAGAGGCCTCTGGACAACAGCCAGGAAGGAACAAGGCCCTCAGTCTAACAACCTACAAAGAACTGAATTCTGCCAATAACCATGTGCATTCAGAAGCAGATTTCTCCCTAGTTAATTCCTCAGATAAGACCAAAGCCCTGTCTAGCACCTTGGAGAGACACTGAAGCAGAGGATGAGGTTCATTTGGGCCTAGTCTCTTGTTCCACGGGAATTATGAGATAATAAACATGGGTTACTCTAAGTTACTAAGCTTATGGCAATTTGTTAAGCTGCCACATGTAACTAATATAGCAGACTAGCCCTTGGGAAAATTGGGAGGTTAAATACATAGAACAGAGTTGCATTTGCGAAACAAGTCAATAGTGACAAGGCTTCCTATGTGCATAGGCTTCCTACACTCATTGTTCACCTGTTTATAATCTAATGCTTGAATATAAACGTACTAGAAGTGATTGTGCTCCCTCAATTACTTCTACTTGGTTAAAGAGTTTGACTCATGTACATTTACTAATTATTTCCATCTACTGCCAGTTCAAAATCTTATGCTTCTATAGCAGTACCTATTTAGTTCACTAGCTTCATCTTTGGTGATATAGTTGAAAACCTTCTCTTGTTGGCATGTTTCCTCTGGCAGCTGGATGCTTCACCTTATTATAGAGCTGTGTTTTTCTGTTTCTGACCCAGTTTCCTTCTCCCAGAGAAGTCAGCACATCTTGGTATCCTGTGTAAATTCTCCTGGCCTGGAGGAGCCTGAGATGTCTAATTCACTCCTTCAGCCCTGTTACCTTCCAGTCACCTTTCTCTTCAGGCTTCACTGAGTCCGTTTCTCTCCCAGCCCTACCTGGGCCTGTAGATGCACTATCACCACGTAATAGTCCACCCCCTCTTCCTTCTCTCTACCACTATCCTCAGGCTTGTCGTGAGGCATCTGCCAACAGTGATGGGCAGGTCAAAATGGCTTCAACTCACTGACTAATCACAGTGGCTGAAAGCACAGAGGTTAGAGTAAGATAGTCCTAGATGTAATTCCCAATTCTTTATGAGCTATAACCATAAGCAAGTTGCTTAATCCCTCTTTCTCAATTTTTAAATCTACAAAATGAGTATGTTAATGCTTTGTGTGAACTTTTTTGCCCCAATCTTTATTTCTCATATTAAACTTCCAGAAATATCTTTTTCATTTTACATTTTCATGATTTCAGAATTGTATAGACTTATGGTTCTGAATTTCACTCTGGCTCATTTTATTAATCACTCATGCATTAAGATTTTAGTAAGTGATTATATATAGCAGATTGTATAACAAACACCCTGAATTGAAAGAATAATGAAATTTTATTCCTGACCTCAAAGTTCTTATAGCCTAGAATGGAAGGAGTACAATTATAAGCAACACCATTAGTTAAGAAATAAAATATGTGCCAAGAGCTTGAGAAAATAGATGTGTGAACAATTAGCTTGGAATCCAGGGATTCCCAGAAGAAGTGACAATTGAACTGGAACTTGAAATGTGAGTAGGAATTTATAAGTTAAAAAGCAGTGGAGATGATAGTGTAGTTAGAGAAAACAGAATCTGTAAAAGGCACAGCATTATGCAAGAACATGGCAAGTTAGAATATTAGGTAAAGAATTGAGAAGAGAATTTTTTTTTCATCCAGGGAGGGGATAAAGGGATGAGAAAATAAACTGTCATCAGATTGAGAATGATCCAGGATGTGGTATCTAAAGGCGACAGAGAAGTGGAGGATGACTAAAGTTTTTAGCTTAAACAACTGGCTGCTGGTTTCTTGATTTACCTGCCTGTTATTGAGCTGCCTGTTACTCCCTCTCATCCTGTTCCATTCTATGAGATCCACCACAGCATTAATATCTTGGGTAGCTTTTTTGGCTTTGGGAGGCCTAGTTGAGTATATCTTTCTGTCAGCTGGCTTGCCTGCAAATCATTTCTCCATTTATTTTTCTAGGGCTCAACTCTTATTCCAATTATATCACCTGTCACTGGAAGAAGAATGACTGATAGTGTCAATGCAAATAGAGCATACAGGTGGAACAGATTGTGGACCGACGAAGAGTGTAGATAGAAAACAAGCTATGATTATGTTGAATTTGGGTATAGGGATCCAGTGGATCTCTAACCAAATGTGTCAACCAAGCAACTGGAGATCAAAGCCAAGAGTTGATGAGAAATGCCTGAGATGATTTGTAGATTAAGTAGATTCAAAGTGGGAATGTTGTTAGTTGAAGCTGTGAGAATGGAATGGGTGTGGCCACCTAGAATACGTAGAAAGTGAGACCATAGAAGGATTAGAGACACGATCCTCAAGACAATTAATATTTAAGGGGTGAGAATACAGTTGAGGTATCCTCCTGAAGGCTGGTAAAACTCTCTACATGAATGGCATGGCTATTGATATTCAAGCCCTAACAGCTAGAATTTACATTTGCTAGCAAATAATTTTAAAATGATTCACCTATCCATCAGCCCTATCAGATGAGGCTGGAATAGCAGGGGTTTGGTTTTTTATTGTTTACTGTTTGTCCTAGAATACTTGTGCACAATTTCTTCCAAGTGCTTCATGTTAGAATGTTTCATCTCCACATAATCAGAATATTCTAATTTAAATCGTAAACCTAAATATGTAGCATTAATATATACTCTAGATTCAGGATACCCTGTTAGTTCTTAGAGGATATGTATTTGATTTAGTGTTGTATCCACTTTTATTTGATATATTTCACTGGCATGGAACATAGAATTATTTATTCCATGCCTAAGAATCTTGCAGGAAAAGCTTAGGGAGATAACTAACAGGGTTGTCTGGCCTTGAACTCATATTCTATCCTGGGTCTTTTTTGCCTGAATGAGGAGCAGATGTTTGTGCGTTATTCTCAATGTTCTGGTTCTCACAAGTGCCTATTCCTACGGTAGTATTCTAATATGATTCCCCAATGAAATCTTGTAGTTGTCAAATATTCTAATATCAATTGCTGCAAAACAAACCACCTGAAATGTAACAGAGTAAAACAATAACTATCTTATTACATCCTTGGATTCTGTAATCAGGAATTTGGACTCAGCATGGTAGGGATGTCTTGTCTCTATGATGTCTGAGGCCTAAGCTGAAAAGACTTGAAAGACAGGAGTGCACTTGAATGGCTGGGGGATGGAATCATCTAGAGCTTCTTTTTTTCTAAGTCTGGTACAGGTCTGGTATGACTTTCCGGCTGGGCTCATCTGGAACTCAACCAGAGCACTTACATGTGGCTTCTATATGTGACCTGGGCTTTATCACAGCTAAGTGGCTTCAGGGTAGTTGAACTTCCCTGGTGGCTCAAGGCACCAAGAGTGAATGCCCCAGTGAGCGAGGCCACGTCTGCATGACCTTTTTTTTTAGTGAACAAGCCTCTGAAATCAGTCACCTCTACAGCACCCCATAGATTGAAGGTGTCTACCCAAATTCAGGGACGAGGTGTATAGAACTCACTTGTAGATGGAACAAATGTTGAAGAATTTGAAGCTATGTTTTAAAATCAGATGGTATGAGAGCTCATGAAATTCTGACCCAGCCAGTTTTGATTTGGCACAGGCCTACAGTCTAATGTGTGGAGGTAAACTGCCACATTATTTGGATACCTCATTATTTTCTTTCTGAAATTCTGGGACTTGATTTCTGTGCTTCAATACAAATCTAATGAGATCAAGACCTTAACTCTTGTGTTACAGTTAATTTGTATTGAAATGATTAACACTCACAGTCATCTTTGAAGAAAGAGTGAGAGGTGGGCAAACTCTGGCTTTTAGATAGTGTAGGATTAACTACAAAAATCTCATCCTTGAAATGACCTTGGAGTTGGAAGGGATCTGCACCATGTGCTATAGTCACAAAATAGAGGATATCAATGCTAAGCAGAAATGAGAGCATGAAGGAGAGTTTGTGAGCATTTGGAAGAGACAAATAAGCAATTTGATAGGGAGAAAATAAATAAAAATTAGTTCTAAAGTTGTGTATGTGTTTCGCCCTAAAATTTTCCATGAAAACAATCACGTTGTTTGAGAATACAGACAGTTTAAATTTTTTCTGTCTAGTCTTCATGATTTTAAAGTTTATTTTTCCTGCATCACTGCACTGGTGAAGATATCTATTACAATGTTGAATAGAAATAGTGAGGGCAGATGTTCTTGTCATATTTGTGATATTAGGGAAAAACAGTCTTTTACTACTGAGGATGATTTGTACTCTTTTACTATTGAGTATGACTTGTACCTATAGGGTTTTAATGAATGTCCTTTATCGGATTGAGGAAATTCCTTTCTGTTCTTATTCATTGAGAGTTTTTATTATTTATTATGAATGGGTATTTAATTTTATCACACGCCTTAATATGTCTATGGAAATGATCATATGACTTTTCTTTTTATTCTATTAATACAGTTAATTGCATTGATTGGTTTTCAAATACAACCTTGTATTCCTGTAATAAACCCAATTTAGTCATTATATATTATGAACTCTTTTATATTATATATTATAAACTTTTATATTTAACTTTCTAATATTTCATTAAACAATTTTGTATTAATAATGAGAAGGTTTATTGTCCAAAATATTTTCTTGTAATTATTTTTTGCCTGTGAGGTTTGGTATCAGGATTATATTGGCCTGTTAAATGAGTTGGAAGTATTTCCTGCTTCTCTATTTCTGAAAGTTTGTGTAGGACTGATATTGTTTCTGAAAGTTTGTGTAGGACTGATATTGTTTCTTTCTATATCTTGATGAAATTCACCACAGAAAACATTTGGAAATGGAGTTTTCTTTGTAGAATGTTTGAGTACAAATTTAATTTGTTAAATGATGCAAAGCTATTTAGATTTTCTCTTTGTATTGTATTATCATTCTTATAGTTGTATTTTCAGGGAATTTGACGATGTAATCAAAGTTGTCAAATTTATTAGCAGAATGTTAGCCATACTACTTTCTGTAGGCTTCCATGAAGATATTTGGCAATGTTGCTTCTTTCATTCCTGATACTTGTGATATGTATTTTCTCTTTTTTTCTTGATCAGTCTTGCTAGAGGCTTATCAGTTATATTAATGTTTTCAAGGACATAACTTTTGACTATTGTTTTCATTTTTTTATTTTTTCATGCTCTTCACTTTAAATTGCTCATTCTTTTAGATTCTTAAGTTAGAAACTTAAGTGAGAATTATCTTAGTTAATTTTTCTAAGTATTTGAATGTATAAATTTTCCTTAAGCATTATTTATACTGCACCTCACTAATTTTGATATGTTGTGTTTTCACTATCCTTGAATTCAAAATATTTTTCAGTATCCATTGTAATTTTGTCTTTGACTCATAGGTCATTTTAGTAGTGTGTTCATTCCAAATCTGGGTGGCTTTGCTATATATTTTGTTTGTTTCTAAAATTTCATTATTTTAGTGGTCAGAGAACATGTTTTGTAAGAGTTAAATTTTTTGAAATTTAGTAAGACCTATTTTATGGCCCAACCCATGGTTTACCTTAATAAATGCATCATGTGTACCAGGAGCAAAATATGTACTCTTTTGTTATTGGGTATAGTGTTCTAAGCATCTGTTGTCAAATTGGTTAATAATTTTGTTCATTCTTTCTTATAGCTTTATTGATTATTGATTATTCTAGTTGTGTTATAAATTACCAAGAGAAAGATATTAATATCTCCAATGATAACTATGAAGTTATTCATTTTCCCTTTATTTATGAGATTTTGATTTGTGCAATATGAAATTCTGTCATTAAGTGCACACACCCTTGGAATTTTTCTGTCTTCCTGATGAATTGACTCTATCATTAATACAAAATGTTTTTCTTTATCTCTTATAGTACTTTCTGTCTTAAAGTTTACTTTGACATCAATATAGCCACACCTGCATTCTTATGCTTGCTGACACCATGGTATAGCTTGTTAACTTTTTATTCTCTACCTTTCTGTCCTTTTCTATTTAAAGAGATAGCTTTTGCAGAGGATATAGTTGGGTGTTGTTCTTTATTGTACCTGACAATTTCTGCCTTTTTATTTGGAGTATTTATTAAAATATGTACATTGTATTTATTCTTACTCTGGAAACAAGTTTACCATCTTGCTATTAGTTTTGTATTCGTCTTGTGTATTTTCGTGCCTCTTTCCTTTTCCTGCTTTCTTTCATAATAAACAGATTCGAATTTTTTTTTTCCTTTAAGTTTGCTTTTTGTTTTTTGCTCTAGGTATTACAATATCCATCCTAAGCTCTCACACTCTACTTATGGTTAATATTATATCACTTCACATGAAATGCAAGAAACAAGTAAAAGTATATTTCTACTTACCCCTGTTCTTTGTGCTACTGTTATATTTTAGTTTTATAGATATTAGAAATTCCATTATATAATATTATCAATACTTTAAATAGACAAGGGCCTTTCAAGTAAGTTAATAGAAGGAAAAATGGATAGTATTTTATACTTGCCTCTATATGAAATATTTTCATTTCTCTCTATTCCTTTCTATAAATCTGATTTTTCATCTGGTATCAATTCCCTTTAGTCTGAAGAACTACTTTTAATATTTCTTGTAGTGTGATGGTCTGCTGCTGACCAACTGCTTCCATTTTTCTTTTCTTTTTTTTTTTTTTTTTTTTTTGAGGCAGAGTCTTCACTCTGTCGCCCAGGCTGGAGTGCAGTGGCACCATCTCGGCTCACTGCAAGCTCCGCTCCCGGGTTCGTGCCATTCTCCTGCCTCAGCCTCCTGAGTAGCTGGGACTACAGGCGCCCGCCACCGTGCCCAGCTAATTTTTTGTATTTTAGTAGAGACGGGGTTTCACCGTGTTAGCCAGGATGGTCTCGATCTCCTGACCTCGTGATCCGCCCGCCTCGGCCTCCCAAAGTGCAGGGATTACAGGCGTGAGCCACCGGCGCCCGGCCTCCATTTTTCTTTATTTGGATAATGTCTTTATTTTTCTTTTTAAAATAATTTTTAATGCCAGGTTTATTGAGGCTTAAGATACATTCATAAAAGTCAGTCATTTTATCATGTAGTTTGATAAGTTGTATAGATCTGTTCAGTCCTGCTCCACTACAACAATCTGGATATAGAACATTTCTTTATCTCACAGTTTTCTCATGCATCTTTGAAGCCAGACCCCTTCTCCCTTTCTACTCCTGGCAAAAACTGATCTGTTTTCTGTCCCTAAAGTTTATCTTATTCCACAATTTTATGTAAACAGGATTATATCGTACATGATTGTGTGTCTGTCTCCTTTCACATAGCATAATACTTGTGAAATTCATCTGTGTTATTACATGTATTCGCAGTTCATTTATTATATTGTTTGAGTAGTATTCCATTGTATAGATTAATCACAATTCATTTATCCATTCTTCAGCTGGGAGGCATTCAAGTTGTTCCTGGTTTTTGGCTATTCTGAATAAAGCTTTTTGAACATTTACATGCAGATTATTTTGTTGATAGATGTTTCCATTATCATGATAAATATCTAGGAATACGGTTACTGAGTAATATGGCGAGTTATGTGTAACCTTCTAAGAAACTGCCAAAATTTTACAAAATAGTTATAACATTTTCCATTTTCACAAGCAAAATATAAGGGTTCAAATTCCCTCCCAAGAGAACCAGTCCAGTTGGCCTGGCCATATGTGCACACCTTGGTCAGGAGAGAGTAAAATTTCTTTTTGACAATTTCACAAAATTAAATTCCATGAGAAGGTAGTCATTTTCAATGTGAAAATAAGATCCTGTCAGTAGAAGAATGACTGTGGAACAGATAAAAACAGAGGTATCTTTTGCAACATAAGTTACTTAAAATGCTATACAAGTGAGAAGACTGTTGGACCACCGACTGTGTTTTTAATACGACTCCTGGCTTGCCAATAATCATTTCATGACCATCTATACCGCATTCGACTTCTCAGTGTAACACTGTTCTCACTTGTAATGCTAGAGTAAGGGAATGGATGATCTTGTTGAGGTCACTGCCATCTTGAGCTTCTGTGATTAATCTGAGCCATAGAATATTAATTAAACATATATTGAGTAAACACATTTAAAAGGCTGCAGAGCCTAAGGTCTTTTCTATTCTATCTTAATGAGTTTTGTTTACTGCCATTTCTAAATTAGATAAAAAGCTTTCTACCTTATGAGTTTTAATAATATTTACAGTTATTAAAATGCTTTAGGATTACAAATATGCTTTTGTGTGTATATGAGTATGTGAGTGCGTGCCTGTGTGTGTGGCATTTATAAATAATTGGCAAGTGATTTACATAGATCACATTTGTAGCAGTAGTGCCAATCTGAAGCTTTTAAGATATTATTAACAGAGATTACATTTTGAAGAACAAATGAAGACGCCGTATCCCAAATGCTACTCCATCAAGCAGCCCTGATTCCTACTTGCTTGATGTCCAAAATAGTATCGTGTACATATGGTCTAGAAATCTTATGACAATCCAGCAATTGTTGCAGTTAAATCCTTTAACAATTTTATGCTATTCTATCAAAATTACCTCATATAAACCAAAACACATAATCTTTTTTTCTGGTGAAAATGTTCCTCTTAGTGAGTCTTCAGATTTTCCATAGTCCTTAATTGCTAAGGGAAATAATAATTTAAAAAGCCAGCATTCAATTGTTGCTAAAGTGGAGTGAAATGGACTCCACTTTAAGAGACTGAGCATTAGTAAATTAGAGTGGTTAAAAGGTATATTACAAAATATAATATAAGTAGACCAGAGAAGGTATATAAATGGTTTACTTCTCACATGTTGAAGATATATTCATATTTCTGCTCTCTCTGTCTTGTCCAATTGTTTCAAAGGTGTGCTAACTTCCTACTTCACTGTGGATTTTCCCTAGGATATTGGAATTTCAAACCTAGTTTATATTTGTGAAATGAAAGATTTTATGATACTATTTTAGGAACTTTGTATTACAGGAAATAGCAAGTCATTTTTTAAGGTGCGAGAGACAGAGAGAAGCAGGATGGAGTAGTCTCCTTTTTGCTCTGAGATAATGTGTCTTTGTAACATTCGTGTATTGTATTAATCAAGACTCTTTTTTAAGAGGGAAATAAAAAAGCAATCTCAGGTTGGGCACAGTCGCTTCTGCCTGTAATCCCAGCATTTTGGAGGCCAAGGTAGGTGGATCAACTTAGGTCAGGAGTTTGAGACCAGCATGGTCAACATAGCGAAACCCTGTCTCTACTAAAAATACAAAAAAATTAACTAGGTGTGTTAGTGGGTGCTTGTAATTCTAACTATTCAGGAGGCTGAGGCACAAGAATCACTTGAACCCAGGAGGCAGAGATTGCACCACTACACTCCAGCCTGGGTGACAGAATGAGACTCTGTCTCAAAAAACAAACAAACAAAACTATCTCAGACTCCCCTGAAATTAAAAGGGAATTTTATGGGCTAAAAAAATAGGAGAACTTAAAATTATGAAATGACTTTCAACCCAGTCCCCAAAATTATACTCTTAGGATACTGTATCTCCATTTTTTGTCATTGCCTTCCAGTGCATGGCTACATCAGGCACACTTTCTAGAAAAGGACAAGACAAATATGACCATCAACAGCTCTAGCCAGATGTGGCATATTAGTTGATTTCACTTGGATTGTTTGTTCCCCTGGGGGTCAAAGATGAATTCAGCCCCTCCAAAGTCACATGTGCTATTCTAAGAGCTGGTAATTATGTAGTACAAATTTATACCATCAAGGGCGTTTTGTCCTGACCACAGATTGAGGTATCACTCTCTGTTATTATTCATGAAAATTTATTATAGCTGGATTACAGGTGATTTTTTTCTTTGGCTTATGTTTTCAGATATTTTGTAATAAGTATTTCTGATTGCAAACTGCATATTTTTAAATGTGTTTCTTTCTTAAATTAGAATAAACATTTGATGTGTTCATCCATTGTAGTTGTGTTGTTTCCTTCAAAGCTATTGTAATAGATGGTGATCTTATAGTCCATGATCTCTAACATTGAGGAAATACAGTGCTTTTATAAAGAGAGGAAAGTTATTATTAAACCAACTCTATCTTTTAGGACACATACTTCAAATTAAAAAAAGATTTTCGGTAGCTAGGAGATATGAATTAATAAAAAGTTAATGAAATTCAGGTATACTTATCACCATGCAAACTACTCCAAAGAGCCTAGTTAATCATTTGGGGAAACTAAATTAACATTAATAGATCTCCCTTATGAATGCTGAAAAAATAATGCTATAACTTTAGTGAGCAAATTAAACTTCTAGGAGTACATACTACATTTCTGAATAGTTATTCAAAGACTATGAGATACTTGTCTCTTTTCCACATAAAACGACTTTTTTCAACTTGGGGGTCGATTCAATACATTGATCTATGCCTTCCATCCACTGTTGAGACCTACTTTGAAACTCCACTTTTCATGTGTATACTCTAATGCCTGCCAGTTGGTAAGTTATGATTATCTTGGCTGATCCTGATCAATCATCCCACAGTGAAATTCAAAAGATATGAGAGATCCATAATTAAAATATCTGGGAAAGGCCAGGCGCAGTGGCTCACTCCTGTAATCACAACACTTTGGGATACCGAGGCGGACAGATCATGAGGTCAGGAGATCAAGACCATCCTGGCTAACACAGTGAAACCCCGTCTCTATTAAAAATACAAAAAACTAGCTGGGCGTGGTGGTGGGTACCTGTAGTCCCAGCTACTCGGGAGGCTGAGACAGGAGAATGACGTAAACCCGGGAGGCTGAGCTGGCAGTGAGCTGAGATGGCGCCACTTGCACTCCAGTCTGGGCGATAGAGGAAGACTTCGTCTCAAAAAATAAAAAATAAAAAGAAAATAAAAAGAAAAACAAAAAAGCATGCCCTCTTGACATACTGATTAAAACAAGTCCGTGCATATTTCACCTGCTTGGGGTGAAATATGTCTACCTACGAAATTCCTACTTCCTCTTCAGGACCCAGCTTGAATTGCTACCTTCTTCTTTAACAGACTTGTAGTAGAGTAAAAGGGAAACATTATGTAAATAAATTTAATAAACTATTATGGGTGCCATGAAGATACTTTCTAGATATAGGAAGGGATCATATCAAACAATGTTTTAAATTATAAAAAGTCCCTAAGTATAAAATCTTTGCTTACAAAATGATGAGTTAAGTATATTCCCATTTGACAACTTAAAAACTAAATTACATAACATGCCCATCATCATAGTCTGGCAAACAGCTTTTGGATACAAGCACTCCCTATTTGCTGTCGTCCATCTCCCTCGTTAAATTGCAACCTTTGCAATATTGATTTGTATTTCCAGCAATTAACATTGTGCCTGGCATAGAGTAGACACTTAATTAAAAGGTTTGTTTTCCCTTCCATATGTATTTTCAAAGTATCTTTTAAGCTATCTCTGTGCAGTCCGCCAGCATTGAAGACTGAGCCAAACCCTGCAGACCCAGTTATACAACATGGACCCAAATGAGCTATTATGGAATCATAAACTCTTCTAATGTGGGTCTAATATGAGCATCAGCACAGAAAAATGTCAGCTTGCATTAGTTTTAAAAGTATAGTAATCTGTATCTTAGAAATCCACATTTTGAAAGCCAGTATTTAATAGATTCTAATAAAAAAAAGCCAATGATTATTCTTAATAGGGCGTGCACTTTTTTCTTTTAAATATCCAAATGTATTCCAAACATAACAAACTTCAAATCATTAAAAGTTTCTGCTCTTTCCAGATCACGGAAAATTATTTCAGAAACAAAAGGCTTTTGCATGGATTTTCTCATTTATGAAGCAAAATTACGAATCCTAACGTAGGCTTAGCTTGTGAATCTAAAACTGTTGAGTTTTCCTGGATTCGACTCTGGGCAACTGTTACCTGTGTGGGGCTCTTCCAGATAACTATCATTTTAGATGCACAGATTGCTGACTCAGTGGATTAAAATAAAAATTAAAAACTGAGTTCAAATTTGAATCTGCCAATGTTCTTGTGATGTTGAAACTCACTTGTATTTTTCATACCAGTTTTTTCATGGGGAAAATTAATGTTAATTTGATTTATGTACCTTCTCCCCAAAGATGCCAGTAGAAATTACTTAAAAGTGCTTAGAAATATAATATATGGCATAATCATTAGTGAATTAGCATATCAATAGAAATGTTGTGATGTGACTTTTTGAGAACGAAGTCATGGAAGAGTGTCTCAGACATGCACACAGACACGGACTTGAGTACTTTGTTTCTGCTGTCTTGAATTTTTACATAATTCTGACATAATAGAAAAATGGCACTTTATATTATTTTTATTTCTATAAAAAAATTAAGTCCTGTTTTTGTTCTAGCTCTTGGCAATAGATTAAATGAACTAATCTATTTGGCAAAATTTATTTGAGCTTTCTTTGACAGCTACATTTAAACATGATTTTAAAAAATTATTCTACAAATTTTAAAGTTATTTCATTTTTGTTGGTCAGAACTTTTGTACCATGATATGTCTTGATCTCATCCCAAATCAATGACCTTATAAAACAAGCTGAATTAAAACACTCTTTAAGTATTATGTCACTTTGGACTTCTCAAAAAAATGAATTAACTGGAAATTATGTATTTTGGAAATAATTGCCAATTGAATTGACTCAGTACACAACAAAATTATTTGAGTGCTTTGAATTTTGTGAAATATCAGACCCACTTAGATTTTCCCAGTGATCTGTAGTCTTTTTCTTTCTTTGCGTCAGAATTACCATGGTGAGCCTCAGAGACCCATGTGGTCTTCAGTCTTGTTAATGTGGCCTAACCCCACACTTGTGGATTGAAGTGGAGGCTTTTTCTGCTTATGGCCTCTGCCCTGCCTTTTGCTGTCTGTGCATCTCTGGTCCCATAGGAAATTCCCAGTCTTTGTTATTCCTGTTATGATGTCCTTTCCCTGACTTCAGCGGAATTGGTCAAAGCTGAGAGAATGTTGTGCTAATTTTTTTTAAAATCTCTTTATTGCTGAAAATGGGAGAAGGGTCAAGAACTTTGAACTGATCTCAAAATTATCACTTACAAACTGGAAGAAATTACAAACAGGACCTGGTCCTTTTTTGGCCGTGGTATGGAATGTGGTGTCAGGAGCAGCTAAAGGGCAGGTACCCTGATGTCCTGTCAGCCCTACTCAGCTGCCCTGAACGAGATTAGGCAGGGTGTCTGTGGAACAGGGGATCTCTGAGGGAGATAGGCACCCACAGACTGGAAGATTTTGACTGGAAGCTTTTACTGCTATCCCACTAGGCACTAAGCAGCCATTAAGTCTGCTTTTAGGAAATTTTCTGATTTGTGTTTGGCTACCAAGCCCCCGTCATGACATATACAGTTGAGGTTCTTTCCCATTTGTCTTGATCTTCCTGCATCCTGTTTGTGTCTCCTGTATTTGGTTTTATCATTTCTCTGGTGGGCTGTTTCTATAGCCCTCCACTTCTAATGAACTCACTCTGTGTTCTCTCTTCTTTTTCTTAAAACCCACAACTTCATTAAAAAACTTAACTCTTTTGAATTAAGTCTGTGTGTGTCTGTCCTTTAACCCCCAGGTCATTTAAGCCACCTGCAACTTGAGCATGTTAAAAGCAAACAGGAGTTTTAACTGTTTTGTATTATTTTTCATTATTGCATATTATCATATCTAACTTTGGTCCACCCCTTAAGCGACAATCTCCCTTTCAGAGTGAAAGGGATATATTTTTGTGAACATCATCAACAGAAACTAAGGGGAAGCAGAGAGAGAGAGAGGAAAAACAAAATCACTAGACCAATGAAAGATTCTGCCATTTACATAGAGGGAGGATATAAGTCTATATTTATCATATATTATTTTTCCTTCTTAAATTTATTCTTCTTGTAAGAATGTACACTGTTTCCAGAAAGCACCAGTTTAATGCACATGGGATCCCTCTACGGTGAAATCTACTGGAGACCCTATCCTTAAATCAAAGCTTGTGAAACAAAAAGCAGCAGTCTTTAATGAATTAGGGACCAACATATTTTAAAAATACAAAAAAAAAAAAAAAATTAGCCAGGCATGGTGGCGGGCGCCTGTAGTCCCAGCTATTCGGGAGGCTGAGGCAGGAGAATGTCGTGAACCCGGCAGATGGAGCTTGTTGTGATCCGAGATCATGCCACTGCACTCCAGTCTGGGCGACAGAGGGAGACTCCATCTCAAAAAAAAAAAAAAAAAAAAAAAAAAGATAAAAAGGAAAAAAAGAAAGGAATAATTATCATTAGAAATGAGACTTCAGTAAGATAAATGTTAGCCTGCTATCTTAACCAGAACATGTTTATAGTGATCTAATGGTGCTTATAGTCCCTGTTTTGCCTGTTGATTCTTAGTAACTGATAACTGTAGTAAGTCCCCAACTATTGATTTTTCTTTACAAATGGGGTTTATTTTAATGAATATAAAATGTCAACCAATTCACTTCTCTCAGATATAGCAATCATTGCCTCAGAGTTCTGTAAACCAGATTTAGTGTAGAAACAAAAGAAATTCATACAAACAAACGATTCATATTGACATACAGGCAAGCAAGTTAGTGGAAATCACTTAAGATTACATATGCTTACATTTTACAGATCACACTCCAAGGCTAATAGCTGGTTTTCTCAGCAAGGTGAGCAAGTGACTCAGTTCTTTGTGGGTGTATGTGATGGCTGCAGCACTCACAGTCACTGTCTGATGTTGATCCCCTCTGATACTAGGGTCACCACAAAAGCCAGCTTAGGCCCAGACCTCTGCAGCTAGCATAACTCAATGTCTACCAACTGAGAAATTGCCAGGCCCAAGAAATGGCTTTTTCAATTGATCACACTTCACTTAATGGTCACACCTATGCATGTCTGGTCTGTGCGTTTGCACATTTATTTAGGTGTGAAAAGTATCAACAAGTAATTTATCTTATAGACAGAGGTTGATGTGTATGTGTACCAGTTTCTGACTTTTTAAGTATTTGTGTTTCTCTCCATTTATAAAATACCATTTTCTTCAGTGGCTAAAGTATGGTGTAAGCAGAAATTATCTGACTATGCTATACAACTGTACCTACATATTGCCTTATTAATAGAGTTTTCAAATTTGGTTTTATACTGTATATTCAATTTTACATACTGTTTGTGACTTACATAGTGAATACTTTTCTTATAATGAAACTTGATTTTGATAATGTATCCATTATTAATTATACATTTCAGTGAAAGTGAATGAATTCAGAAGTAGAAATGGTGTTTAGTGAAATCTGTAGAATATATGAAGCTTGTTAAATGTTGAGCAGAAGTACTACTGCTTATTCTGTTTATGTTTTCAAGCTTCCTTTTACGATCTTCCTTAAACCTTTTCTGTATGACCTTTGATGTCTTTATTTCCCCTGTTGCACTCTTGCATTTTATCTGTCTCCAGTCTAAGATCAGTTATAAAAATGTACCAGCAAGAATTGAAAATAAAACAATCGTGTATAATATCTTGTAGTAACTAAGATCATAGATACTGTGGATCTGAATCCTACCTCTATACTTACCAGTTTCTTGGTTATTGTGGGCTAGGTAATTAATCATTTAGAGTAATTTTTCTCATTTCTAAAATTTGGAAGATAGTATTTCCTAGCAAAATTATATGCCCAATAAACATCAGTTGCTAATATTATTGTCATCATTACTTTGTATATTATTACATTGAAGATACATTTTCTGCATGGTAGAAAATATACTTTTTTTTGAAGTCCATATATTTTCTTAGCTTCTTCTGGGAATATAGAAGAATATTATATCTAGAGGGCATGACTTGTGACTGGCATTTTGGAGAAATTGTAAAGAAATTAATGTTATAGACTGTTTCTCAAAATCTTCCTGAGAGGTTGGGGATATAAGGCACAGAGATGTCAGATCTCAGTAACATAGAAATTTGTGAAGTGAAGCTGTGAAGAAATATCCAAAATATTTGTATGAATGGGTAAAGAAGAGAGTTCAAAGCAACTCTATCCTATACTAAAATTAACCCTACAAAATTCCTCAGTTCAGGCTATTTTGTTGTTGTTGTTGCTAACCTGCTAATTATGTGCAGAACTCTGCTGAGTCCTGTACAGAATCATAGATTAATAGATCTGGTTCCTGATCTGTCTGACTTTATCCAACTTTGTGTCCTACAGCCCATCAAATCTTTTTAGAATTGAAGGTACAGCCTTGCTTGAGGTTTGGTTTCATTCTTATCTTACTCCGCTAGTAATTAATTCCTTTAGAGATTTCTGTAATAGGACCTCTTGTAAAAGGTATGTGCCCATTAAATATTAAAAAATTGTTAAAATGTATTAGGCTTCATATGATTTACCTACAGTTTTGCTTATAATTAAATGTCTACTAAACATCTATGAAATTCATTTTTACTTTTGGGATTAAAAGGTTTTGTTTCTAATCTTATGTCTTTCCTGGAAGGAAATTTGCAAAGACCTTTAATCTATTCCTTTTATATAGTATCTCTAACAATTTGGGAATCTTTGCCATTTCAAATAGATTATAGAAAAAAGCACATAAGTATTATTAAAAGTCGCACTTGGCATAAAGAGTTAAACATTTAAAAAATACATAACATAATTTTTAGATTCACAAAGTACCTTTACTTAAAAAATATGGTATTTACTTTTCCTGATTTATTTAACTGACAAATATTTAATTTAGCATAAAGTTAGGGTATTAGGTACCCTGTAAGTGTAGATAAATGGTAGGTTACATTTGGTATTGATTTGGTTCTCCCATTGATGTTGTAAAAGCAAGAACTATAAAAACATTAGTTATAATACTTTGTGTCCATATATTTGTCTTAGTAATCCTGAAATTGTGATATTAAATCCATAGAGCAAAGAAGAAATATTTAATAGAAAGCATGATTTGACAATGACATTTGAATAAAATGGACCCAATCTTTAGTATAACATTGAAAATGACACCTTTAGTTGGTTAGTATATTGTTGATATATAGTGGAATCAAATCTTCGGTAAAATTGTATACATTTTAGGTATTAAAATTATCTTTAAAACTATGCTTTCTATGTCTTTTTTGTATTATATCTCTATCTTATTTGTATTGCTTTTTGAACATGAATGTCTACTATTTTTAAACATGTCTAAAATATGTATATGTACATATGCATTTACATACATTATAAATTATGACAATATAATTTTCAAAATTCACAGTGGATAAAATATTGTTTTTACCAAAAAATAAATAGGGTTATTAAACTACTATGATAAAGATATTATCAGTGAAATGAAATATATAATTACTGAGGATGCTATTTTTAGATATGTTAAACTAAACCATTTATAATTTTTGAGGCAGAGTTCTTTTTTCAATGTCTTTCCTAGCTGCACCACAGGGTGTCTCATTACTAAATAGGCACATAGAGGCTGAGTATAAAACCTCTGCTGATTTGGTCATTTTTTTTACTTCATGTTGTGTATTTTTCTGCACACTGTGCTATTTTGCTGAGAGTAAAAAAAAGTTATTGTAGCTTTCAATCATTGATGCAGAATGCCATTTATGTACATCATGAGAGCATGGGGTCTTTATAAAATTATACCTCAGGTACATTACCGGCACTGTTTCATACCTAGAACAAAATTTTCAGAGCTATATAGAGTTGGGGCCATTATCAAGATTTAAAGGCAAAAGGAAAGTCATTTACTTCTCTTGTAACATATATCTATGTGTTATATTTACAGTTGTGCAAGATCTATAATTGTAACTTTGAATCTCTTAGAATTTGTCATACTCCTAAGATGAAATTTAAACAGTCTCATTTTCAAGTTTCTTTCCTATCTATGTAAATCTTGAGGTCATAAATATTTTTTTCTAAATAAGAGTTTAAATTAAATGTCATAATATCTAAGTGTTTATGTTTTATAAGTTTTGGACTTCAAGAAATCTAATTACGTTTCCAGAAAAGTAATAGCAAGTTTTTTTTTCCTTTGGTATTTTTGGAAATTATTTGTTACACTGTACTTGTGCTAGATATAAAAGAATGAATAAGGAATGTACCATGTTCTCAAGAAACTCATAGAGTTGCAAGAGAAAAATTATTAAAAATAAATGATACAAGTGGCATACTATTGTTCAGAGTATATTGTGCAAAAATCAAAATCAGTAATTTCGTGTTTTTGTAATTTTTCTACAGGATTAATTGTAATAAATGTATTTTTATATTCTTATCCTTATATAACTCCTTGACTTTATATTTTTTACTTACATTTTATGAAGTATAAATATAGAAGTATAAATGAAGTTATTTTCTTGCCCAGGATCTCCTAGTAATAACTCAGATTACAAATAATCAAAATTCCCAATTATTCTCTTGGATTAAAATTCTGGATAGTGTTCTAGATGTTAGAGTTTGACATATCTAATTTCAGCCTAAATCATACCACTTATTCTCTTTTAATATTTTTATGCCTAATTTTCTTACCTATAAAAAGGGTCCTGCAACTCCCACCATAGTAGGCTATCATGAATATTAAATGTGATATGCATGAAGCAAACGCTATCTGGGAAGCAAATTAGACAACTTCTGTTGAGAGCAGAAATTCGATAGGACAAAGCTTTCAGGAAATTTCCTGTAATGTTTTTTATAGGAAAGCATCGTGGTAAAAAAAAAAAAAAAAAAAAAAAAAAAAGTAAACCAATCATGCTTTGCAGCTTGCTAAAAATTAAACATATGTCTGTGCCTGGGCTTGTGAGTGTGTGCATAGGTGTATGTGGTGAATTATCGAGCATCTCTGACTTTTTATACTTCTTTTTCTATTGCGGTAAAAACCACATGACATAAAATCTACCCTGTTGACAAATGTTTAAGTATATGATGCAGTACCATTAACTATATGCATATTATTGTACTGCAGTGCTCTAGAACTTTTTCATCTTGCATGACCAAAACTCTATACCCATTGAATAGCAACTCCCCATTTTCCCCTCTCCTTAGCTGCTAGAAATCAGTATGCTACTTTCTCCTTCTATGAGTTTGACTACTTTAAATACCTTACATAAGTGGAATCATGCAGTATTTGTCCTTCAGCATCTGGCTTATTTCACTTAGCATGATGTCCTCAAGTTTCATTCATGTTGTAGCGTATTATAGGATTTCCTTCTTTATTAAAGTTCGATAATATTCCATTGTGTGCATGTACTACATTTTCTTTACTCATTCATCAATGGATATTGATGTTGTATACATATCTTAGCTAGTATAACTAATGTTGCAATGCTGCAAAATATTCATAATTATTTTGAATAAATATCCAGCAGTGGGATTGCTGGATCATATGGTAGTTTTATTTTTATTTTTAAAGGAACTTTCTTTCTTCTTTCTTTCTTTCTTTCTTTCTTTCTTTCTTTCTTTCTTTCTTTCTTTCTTTCTTTTCTTTCTTTTCTTTCTTTTCTCTTTCTCTCTCTCTCTCTCTTTCTTTCTTTTTCTTTCTTTCTTTCTTCTTTCTTTCTTTCTTTCTTTCCTTTATTTTCTCTCTCTTTCTTTCTCTCTTTTCTCTCTTTTCTCCCTTCCTTCCTTCCTTCCTTCCTTCCTTCCTTCCTTCCTTCCTTCCTTCCTTCCTTCCTTCCCTCCCTCCCTCCCTCCCTCCCTCCCTCTCTCTTTCTCTCTCTCTCTCTTTTTCTCTTTCTCTCTTTCTTTCTTTCTTTCTTTCTCTTTCAACAGAGTTTCGCTCTGTTGCCCAGGCTAGAGTGCAGTGGCGCAATCTCGGCTCACTGCAAGCTCTGCCTTTCAGGTTCACATTGTTCATACTGTTTTCCATACTGGCTGCATTATTTTACATTCCCACCAAGAGCACACAAGAATCTCAATTTTCTACATCCTTACCAACATGTGTTATCTTTTAACTTTTTGATAACATTTACCCAAACGAGTGTGAGGCAGTATCTCAGTTGGTTTTGATTTGCATGTCCTTGATTACTAGTGATGTTGAATAACTTTCATATACCTGTTGACCCTTTTGTCTATTGAAACCCTTTGCCCATTTTTAAATTGAATTAACAGGTATTTTGTCACTGAGTTGTAGGAGTTCCTTATATATGTTGGATATTAACCCTGTATCAGATATGTGAATTGCAAACATTCCCTCCCATTCCATAGTTTGCCTTTTTACTCTGTTGATTGTTTTCTTTGCTATACAAAAGCTTATTGATTTGATATTGTGATAGTTTTTCTTTTTCTTTTGTATATTGTGCTTTTTGTGTCATAATCCATGAAATCACTACCAAGACCAAATTTAGGAAGATTTCCTCCATTTTCTTCTAGGGGTTTTATAGTTTCAGTTCTATGTTCACGTCTTTAATCCATTTTGAGTTAATTTTTTGTATGGTGTACAATAAGCCTCAAATTTTATTTTTTTGCGTGTGGATTTTCCACTTTTCCCATCACCATTTGTTTAAGAGACTGTTGTTTCACCATTATGTAGCCTTGACACCCTTGTCAAACATCATTTGACCAATTTATTCATGGATTTATTTCTGGCTTCTATATTCTGCTCCATTGGTTTATATGCCTTCCCTTATGTCAGTGCCACATCATTTTGATTACTGTAACTTTGTAATATGTTTGGAGGTTAGGCAGGGTGAGGCCTTTAGCTTTGTTCTTATTGCTCTATATTGTTTTGGCTATTTGGGGTCCTTTATGTTCCATAAATATTATTTCTATCTCTACAAAAATGCCATTTGGATTTTGATAGAGATTTATTTGAATATCCAATTCATGTATATAGGATGTCTTTTTTTTTCTTTCTTTCTTTCTTTTTTTTTTTTTTTTTGAGACAGAGTTTTGCTTTTGTTGCCCAGGCTGAAGTACAACGGCACCATCTCGGCTCACCACAACCTCCGCCTCCCAGGTTCAAATGATTCTCCTGCCTCAGCTTCCCAAGTAGCTGGGATTACAGGCATGCACCACCATGCCTAAACATTTTGTATTTTTTGTAGAGACAGGGTTTCTCCATGTTGGTCAGGTGGTCTCAAACTCCCGACCTCAGGTGATCTGCCCACCTCAGCCTCCCAGAGTGCTGGGATTACAAGCATTAGCCACTGTACCTGGTCAAGATGTCTTTCCACTTATTTATTCCTTCACTGATTTCTTTCAGCAATCTTTTGTAGTTTTCATCTACAAGTCTTTGCCTCCTTAGTTAAGTTTATTCCTAAGTATTTTATTCTTTTTGGTACTATTGTAAATGGTGTTGCTTTCTTATTTTCCATTTTGGATCATTCATTGTTAGTGTATGGAAATGCAACTAATTTTTGCATGCTGACTTTGTAGTTTGCAACTTTACTAAATTTGTTTTTTTCTAACTTTTTTGAAATCTTTAGGGTTTTCTACATTTATGATTATATCATCTGCAAAAACAGATAGTTTTACTTTTCCTTTATGACTTGGATGCCTTTTCTCTCCTTCTTGCCTAATTGCTTTGTGAAAACTTCCTGTACTATGTTGAATAGAAATTGTGAGAGTGGGAATCTTTGCCCCTTTTCTAAGGCAAATCTTTCAGAGTTTTTTTAAACAGTTGAGTATGATTTTAGCCGTGGGTTTTTATACGTACTCTTTATTATTTTGAGGTAATTATCTTATACACCTAGTACACTGAGTGTTTTTATGAAAGGGTGTTGAATTTTGTCAGATGATTTTTCTGCCCCTGTTGACATAATCATGTGACTTTTATTTTTTGTTCTGTTAAATAACATTGACTGAGTTGCATATGTTGAACCCCCCTTGTATCACGGAGGTAAATTTCCCTTGGCCATGGTGTATGATCCTTTTAATATGTTGTTAAATTCAGTTTGCTAGCATTTTATTGAGAATTTTGGGATTGATACTATTCAGTGATAATGACCTGTAGTATTCTTGTCTTGTAATGCCTTTGTCTAGCCTTGGTATCAGAGTAATACTAGCTTCCTAAAATGAGTTTGGAAGTATTTCCTCCTTTTAAATTTTTTGAAAGAATTTGGGAAGAATTTGCATTTTTTTTTTAATGTTTGGTAGAATTCTTCAGTGAAACCATCTTGTTCTTGGCTTTTCTTTGCTGAGATTTTTTTATTATTATTTTTTATTACTGATTCAATGTCTTAACTAGTTACAGATGTTCGGATTTCTATTTCTTTCTGGTTCAGTATTAATACGTTGTGTGTTTCTATGACTTCATCCATTTCTCCTAAGTTATTCAACTTATTGGCACGTAATTGTTCATGGGAGCCTCTTGTTATCTTTTGTATTTCTGGCATCAGTTTCTTATTTTACTTGAGTTTTTTTTTTTCTCTCTCTCTCTGTCTCTTTCTCTGTCTTTAACATGGCTAATGGTTTATAATTTTTTTCTTTGGTTGAGGTATGTTTTCCTGTTTTTTTAATGTGCCTTGTAACTTTCTATTATGATCTACACATTTGAAAAAACTGTCACTTTTCCCAGGCTCTTCACAGAGGAAGGCCTTTACCAATCAGCTGGCTAGAGATTCTGGGGGCCACTCAAGCCTTTTCTCTAGGTGTCTTCTCAGGAAATGTGCACATAAATTTCCAATTAGAAGGATTTACTGACTTCTTTTTGCAGGAAACTGTACTCTGTTTCTTCCTCTTGTGTCTGTTTGAAGTACTACAGGTTCTCTGCAGCTGCCATATGCTGCTCAGCTCTCCATTCTTTTCAGCAGCTCCCTGGCTTCTAGAGTATGCCAGTCCCACCAGCACTCCAAAATAGAATAACTAGAATCTTGGGCAGCATCCTTAAAAACCAGAATGTTAGCTGCAAGCTGCAATTCTTTCCCTCTCTAGGAAGAAGCTGAGAGTTTTCCCCACTTGTTCCATGTGGAGCCAGTAAGCAACTACGGCCAGGGAGTGCAACACATTTTTCTGCCATTTTCGATGCAGTGGTTTTATGCTCACTGAGGTGTAGGAGCCTCTTAACTGGTTTCTAGATTTCTCGCAAAGGGAGTTTGTCCATGTACTATTGTGCAGTCATTGTCTCCATGGAGGGAAGGAGGGTCTGGGACTTTCTCTTTTATCATCTTGCTAACATCACGTCTGTCTATGATTTCTTAAAATGTTAATTAACAGAGATATTTTGCACATCAGTTTTAATTCTTCAGGGCCATAGATATAAGCTCAGCAAGTGTGGTCTGAGTCTGCTCTAGAATGGTTTGTGTTTTTGATTTGTTTGCTTATATTTTTGTTTCTGGTAATGGGAGGAGCCTGTGCTATTGAGTGAGAGGACTATAGTCCACATCTGGACCCAGTGGTCCCACTGTAAGCTGTGAAGCTAGGACTATTCATTTAATAGCTCTGAAACTCTATTCTTTCATTTAGAAAGTGTGAATAGTGTCAAATATTCATTAGGACCTTTGTAAATGTGTAAAACAACAAATTAATATATATAATATTTATGTATTATGTATAATAACTACTGGATAGATCCAAAAGATGTATATGTTGTTTTTTACCAACCTAATTCATACAGCTGGTTCATTTTGACTGGTTGCTACTTTTTCCTAAGTATAACGAGCACAGCAAAACAAAAAAACAAAACAAAAAAAGTGTATTGAAAATTCTGGGTAATTAACCTTTTTGTTTTATCTCTTCTTTGTATTTGGCTTAATTCCCTTATATATCTGAATGCATTTATAGCCATTTAGGATATGCTAAGAACCTGAAAATTCAATTACTTATATAAATGTTTTACACTTAAATGAATTCTAGATATTTGGAAGGATCATGAGTATAAAAACATGAAATATAATCAAAGGTGAACAGAATAGCCTTAGTTATTTATCTTATAAACTAGTGATTTTCATAATTTATCTTTTACGTTGAGATAACTAAGACAGTAATTCAAGGTCCATAATGCTGAGAGTCATATAAACTTCTAAACTGCCATTTTTGGAAAGTGCTGTATGGGAATGTAGCAATTTACATGGCACATTTTCCCAAGGAATTCAGAGCAGTTCATGACCCTTATGTAATTTGTGGGGGGTAATATACATTTGTCATTATTTGAAATCCCAAAGTCTATGAATTGAATCAAGAAGTCTCTTTATAGGCTTTTCTGATTCAGGACAGCCAACCCTAATCAGATCTGGAACGCACAATACTACTAATGGTTTTTGTCAGCGGGAAATTCAAAGACAGCACACCTAGAAGAATTGTCATTTTACACTGAGCCAATTGTCATAAACTGTGTGCTCCGTGGGTTTCAATGGAACTGAAAACCCCAGCTCAATTTTCTGCTGCACAAATGTTTAAACTGAAAAAAGTAACGAAGCGCACAAACAACCCTTTTACATGATGTACATTTTTCTTTATCCTCTTGTTGGGTTGTAAGAATGGGAATTCTATATAGAAGGAAAGATATAAAAATGAGTTCAATCGTGTTTGGTAGTATTTTCTACACTGTGTAGTGGGCTGTGTCTAACATACTTTATTTGATAGGAATTATAATCATCCTTTGTTCAGGAAAAGACTAATTCAGGACTTTCTATAATTGATCTACTTGTACTCTTTCAGGAAAACTACATGCCGTGTATTTATACGTTAAAGCAACAGGTACTATAAAATTTTGTTGGTATTGTGTGTGGTAGTAGTTTTCAGCTTTTTGATACTTCAGCCTTTGCTTCTACAAAGCATTATGCTGGTATAGCTGTTTAGCAATAACTTTTGGTTATTATGGGCCTAGTTGTGGTAATTTTTAAAAATGGGCAGTATTCAGATTGCATATAAATTGCAGTCATAGAAAAAAATAAAAAATATTCTGCTATAGTCTGGGAGAAATTTTGTTAAATCGTGTTATTATATGGGTTGTTAAGTTCTTTGGAGTCTTTTGAAGAGTGTCCAGGCTGTTTCCATGCTTTGTTTATACAGGGAAATGATTGGAATAAAAGCATGAACTGAACTATTCTTGAATTAATCCAAATGTTTATATTATGGCATTGATAGAAATTTTGTCTTGTTACTTGGATATCATGCAGTGTTTATGAGGATAGAAATTTTCTAGCCAAAATCTCACTCATGAAGTTCAGCTCTCCAACCTTAGAAATGATTGTTCTTTTTCTTCATGCATACATACTTGCCACAAACCTCAGTAAAGTTAGACTCAGGTAAATGTATACAGATTATCATTCTGAATATGATTTTTTGAGGGGCATGATTGTAGCTTTTGGGTGATCAGCTACAGTAATTTTTACTAGATTTATTTATTTATTTTTTGCCTTTTGGGTTTTTACTAAATGTTTTTCTACTATGTCATTAATTTTCTGTAAAATATATTTATAGTGTCTCTATTCAGAAAGACAGAGCCAGAGAGAGAGAGAGAAAGCACGTGCTCTCCCCATGTAGAAGTGACAGTGGTACTGGGATGGTGTGATATACCAAACATTTCCTCTCAGTCCCCTTTCCTTTACTAAGCCCTACATTTTACAGAAGTGACTGTCAATAAAGTAAACCAAGGAGTAGATCTCTATATGCCTTAACAACCTTTCAGTTTTGCAAAACTATAATAATTAATTCTTACACTAAATGTTATTGAAAAATTTTTTTAAATTGATTTATGGAGGGATTATGATGAGCCTCCTTAAAGAGGCTGGCATGCTACTTAGACTGCACGGAGTCACTGAGCAGATACTTAGTCATGCTATGTGCCCAGCACTCTGTTGGGTATTAAGAAGCCAATGATAAACAAAATAGACATGATCTCTGCCCAGTTATACAAATAAATTTCAACTTATGATGGATGCTGTGAAGGGCTTGAATCTTCTGGTTCACACACCTTCTCCCTGCCAGAAATCCGGGTGCAGAGGCAACCTTGTTTGCTTACTGGTCATGAAAATAAAGGAGGATCAATTGGAAGACCCTGATCCATAGTCAGTTGATGCCCTTTCTGAGTCTCCACACAGATTTAGAGGCATATCTTCTTAGCAATCTTGACATTTTTTACATATATCTCTATTATAATAGGTCCCATGAGTTAGAATTTTTCTATTTCAATCTTCTGCAACTTAAACAGTAAGTCCTTGCAGTATAATGAAAAGCCTTTTTCATGTTGAATTGCTTCATACATATAAGATTTAAAGTGATGAATACGCGTGTTCATTCGTTTATTCTTGAAAATATGGAAGTACATTTGAGTTTTTGTATATTTCTGTTCATTAATTTTAAATGCCAAATAAATTATTACTTTTCTACATCCATTAAATGGTGATAATAACCCTTAACTCAATAGTTTATTCTGTAACTAAATGGGATAAAGTATATAACACATTTTAACATTATTCTAGATACACATGTAAAGTCTCAAGACATGTTAGATATTACCAATACTAAATAATACCACATTCTCTATCTAATTAGGGAAAATATTACAAATTTCTCTTAAAATTGCTTTTTTCATATAAAATTTTGGCTGTGACCACATATATGGGCACTTATGTATTTACAGATCTCTCAGTTGATTCTAGTTTTTCTGTATTTTTTTTCTGAGAATAGAAATTTTTAAAAAACTTTCATTCAGTGGCTGCAAATAAATTAACTCAAAGGGGTTCAATTCTAGAAGGAAACTTACAAATTATCTTGCCTGATATGCTCATATTATGAATATATAACTGTAGGAACAAAAAAAATTTAAAAATGTACTTAGGGCACTTTGGGGGTAATCAGTTTATTAAATAATATCTCAAGTGCTAAATAATATTTGCGATATCCTTCCTTTCAGTGCTAGAGGATTCAGCAATACACTGTGTTTGCCACCAGAAGGTGCTAAAGGGAAATAAAACCAGCCTGTTTGAATGCTTTGTACTAGTATTTTACCATTTGCTCTTGGTGATGTCCTCTCTAGATAATTTCCTCCATTCAATGATAGGTTTTCATATGGTATCAATATCCTATCTAGGAAAGTTTAAGGAGCTGACCATGGGCAAAAAAGCAGGAAATAGAGAAGTCTTTAGAAATAACATTATATGAAATATTTGAGAACATGTAATTCATGTAATTGAAGATACTGTATAAATTTTAAGTTTTACAATTTCCCTTAAAGTCAACTTGATAAAGAAAGTTTATGTTCTATGCTAATTCAGATGTCGAATCTTTCAAAAGTGAATTTACACTCCCTTTAAAATATGGTAGAACGGAGAATATTGTGGAATGCATAATTCTAGAGCGAGTACATTTTATAATCTTGTCAGTAAATCCACTAACCTTAAAAGGTTTATTGTTGTTAAGCTTTCCTAAGTATAAAATATTGCCAGATGTCTGTGTGTATTTTCTTCACATAGTTTATTTCAAGATAGTTTAAGCATTTAGGAGATACTGGTATTAAACGTTTTTTTTCCATCGAGGAATTCCCTTTTCTTTTCCATTTGGGAAATACAACATGCTTCCCAGATTCCAAATTTCACTGCTTAATTTTATGACTACTATAAAAGGATAAGAAGAGAATAAAACAGTAAAAGGGTAATAATATTATCCTGGGAGCTATTTCTGTATCTCCGTGCTAAAAGCCATCAAACTCCATAGACATTTTTAAAAGTTCTTTTGTAATATTAATATAACTGACGAAAATGTGTTCATTTATCATTTCAGCAGGAAAAAGTATAAAATTTCTCTGGATATTTTTCTGGACATTTGCCATCTACATTTTCCTTTAACATGCCTTTGCAAGTTAGATGGTTTCCCCATATTTTTTTTTTCTTTTAATTTCATGTGTTCAGTAAAAACGTGGCAGTCACGCCCAATGCTGCAAACTATACTGGTAAAGTAGGGTGGAAGTCAGAGAAAGTGGTAGTTGTAGAGAGCTTGCCTGCAAAACTGTGTCCAGAATTGGTGGGTTCTTGGTCTTGCTGACTTCAAGAATGAAGCCGGGGACCCCGGCGGTGAGTATTACAGGTCTTAAAGATGGCGTATCCGCAGTTTATTCTTTCTGGTGGATTCCTGGTCTCGCTGACTTCAAGAGTGATGCTACAGACCTTCGCGGTGAGTGTTACAGCTCATAAAGGCAGCGTGGACCCAAAGAGTGAGCAGCAGCAAGATTTATTGCAAAGAGGGAAAGCACAAAGCCTCATGGGGAGGGAGCTAAGGCCCAGCGAGAATTCGACCGCAGCGCCAGCGGGCCGTCACTGCTGGGGAACCTGGCGCACCCTCTGCAGCTACTGGCCCAGGTGCTAAGCCCCTCACTGCCTGGGGCCTGTGGTGCTGGCTGGCCGGCTGCTCCAATGCAGGGCCCGCCCAGCCCACGCCCATCCTGAACTTGCGCTGGCCCACTAGCGCTGTGTGCAGCGTGGTTCCCGCCCGCGCCTCTCCCTCCACACCTCAGGCAGAGGGACCGGCTTTGGCCTCGGACTGCCCAGAGAGGGGCTCCCACAGTGCCATGGCGGGCTGAAGGGCTCCTAAAGGACCACCAGAGTGGACGCTGAGGCCGAGGAGGCCCCAAGAGCGAGGGCTGCTAGCATGTTGTCACCTCTCAAAACCATGCAAAATTTGGAAAGAAAAAATAAGTGAACTCATCTATGCTCATGTAAACTATTGTATTAGTTTCCTGTTGTTGCTATAACAAAATACCACAAACTTGATGGCTTAAGACCACAGAAATATTTATCTTACTGTTCTGGAATACAGAAGTCCAAAATGGGCCTCACTGGGTTAAATTTAGGTGTCTACAAGGCTGCATTCCTTCTGGAAGATCTGTGGGAGAATCCATTTTGTTGCTGTTTCTAGCCCTAAAGGCTGTCCTGTCTCTTGGCTGTGTTTCCCTTCCATCTTCAAAGCCTCCAATGGCTGACTGAATCTTTTTCATGCTGCATCACTCTGAATCTGACCCTTGTGGCTCATCCTCCACACCGAAAGAACACTTTTAATTACATACGGCCTAACCAGATACTCCAAGACATACTGCTTACTTTGAGGTCAACTGATTAGCAATCTTAATTTTCCCTTTCCATCTAATATATTCACAGGTTTGAAGGATTAGAATGTGGACATCTTTGGAGAAGGGATCATTTTTCCCCCTTCCACATCTACCTTCTGTGCGTTTTTCCAGAGTTGAAATACTATGTATGTAATTTGTTTAGCATTGTCCACCTACACTTGTGGTTTGAATTTTCTCATGTTAGTGCTTTTTGGTGAATATTTTTTCACAGCCACAGGACACTATATGGAAAGAATTTACCATCATTTTCCTACCCATTCACCTAACATTGGCCACTTAACTTATTTAAAAATATGTATTGTATATGAGTTGTGTGACAGGTGCCCTGCAAATAGATGATATTTTAGTCATTGATAAGACAAAGTCTCTGCCTTTGGGGGAACTAATGGGAAAGAGAGGAGGAAAGAAAGTAAGGGATTAGTCAGAATATGAATTTATTAAAAGTCTGGTATGGGCATGACAGTGGAGAACAGGTTACCATAAAAATGGAAAGAATGCTTCTCAAATGGAGAGTCAGGCATGATTTCCCTAATAAAGTGACATGTTTACTGGGGCTGGAGGGTGGAGAGATTTATCTACTTTAGAAGCCAGGGAAAGAGTGTTTGAGGCAAAACAACAAAAAGCAACAATAACAACAAAAAAAACAAGAGTAAAACAACAATAGCAACAAGAAGAACACGAGTAAAGACCCCACATCAGGAAGCTGCTTGGCTCGGTGGATGAGTGTGAAGTGAGACAAGCTGGCAGGTGTTTGGTAAGAAAAATGGCTCAGGATGAAGACAGAGAGGTGAGAAAAAGCCATCTCATATAAGACTTCGTATGCCAAGGTAATAATGTGGATTTCATGTTAAAAACAAGGAAAGCTATAGAAGAATTTTAATCAAAGGAGAAACACAATACAATTGTATTCAAAATGATCCCTCTGGCTATAGCACATCATGAATGAAGACAGCAGAAGGAGAGATGAGGAGGTGGGGACCATACTGAGAAATATTCACAGATTTGTAGATAGAGGAGATGGTCAGGATGGTGGGAGCCACTGAAAGGTTGGTGATGCCGTGATTCCATTTACTAGGACTAGTATAGGCTGAAAGAAAGCTGTTATAGTAGGAGGACTGAGTTCAATTTTGGACGCATTATATTTGAGAGGTTTCTGGGTCATAAACATGGAGGTTCCAATGAGAAGTTTATTAGTGTAGTCAAGGCCTGATGTTTGCTGTGGGCTGGAGCTTTATCTGTGGAAGCTTTGTAGACAGCAACCATAGGCATGGAGAAAAGTAAACAGGAAAAAGGGAAAAGGTTGCTTCTTATTTCAGCTCTTAAGAGGAACAATTTTTTTAAATTGCATGAATCATTGACCCCTTTTTGTATCATTTAGAACATTACCAAGTCGAGGGTATAAATATTTTAATGTTGAAATGAAGCTTAAATGACAAACAGGCAGACAGATTTAAGGAAGGATATTCCAGGGAGACAGAATAACATGGGCAATGGCCAAGAAACATGGAGACGCACATTGTTCAGCAGAGTTTAGAAGTGTGATATGACAGGGCCCAGGTTCTAAAAATCCTGTTCTAAAAATTTTACACTTATTAAATCAATGAGTCTGTGAGGTAATTACTATAATTACCTCATTTTATAGATGAGACAACTGAGGCACTAAGAAGATAAGTAGCTTTTGCCAGTTATATTGTTAGGAAATTGTGCTAGAATTCAAGCCCAGGCAGGCTATATTACATAATGGACAACTGCTATTGCCAAGTACTCTTCTAATTACTCTCATTTAGGGGTGACTGTTTCTCTTTTCATCCTAATGAAGTCTGCCAATATTATCCATCCCCACTGGCTGTAGGAGTGGGCAAAACACCCAAGCTGGCCTCATCAGTATTTTTTTTAGAGGTTTTAAAGTTGGAAAAAAAGAACAAAATATTTCTGCTCCTCTGATAGCAAAGCTAGTGAAATGTGTACTCCAAACTTCAAATGGCTATGGTTCCAACCTAGTGGACATAGCCATGGTGAATTTGTAAACCTAACCTACTGAGAGAAGCAGAGATGAGATCCAGTGAGCCTCCTGGTGGTACTTAAATCCCCAACTCACTCCAGTCCTGTTGGGGCAAGACTTCCTTTTCAGCAATTTGGTCATGTGAATAACAAAATGCCTAAGCCTGTCTGAGGTGGTTACGATGACTTGTGGTCAAAAGTGTTTTGACTGATATATGGCTGATTTATTGCAGTTAAAACAGCAATTGGCATGGGTAGACTTGTGTTTAAGAAAGGTAACACTTGCAAGAGTATGAAAAGTGCAAGACTGGAGACAGAAAGAATAATTGGACTATTTCTGTAACTCCAGTGAATAGTGAAGAAGTGGGCTAAAGCATTAGCACTGAGGATGCTTTAGTTTACTTCTTCAATATTTAGTCCACTTCTTCATGTTCTCCACTGAAGAAGTGAAGAAAATGATATAAAACAAGTCAGTACGGTAATGCTGATTGAATTTTGTTACTGGATGGAAAGGGTAAGAGTGAGGGAGGAAATGCACAGGTTTACAGCTGGAGAAGTACGGTAGATAGAGTATCATTTAGGCAGTAATAGTTTGAGGATGGTAGAGGAAATGATGAATCCAATTTTACTTATCCAACGGTAAAATTGGATGATATCCAAGTGATGTCCAGAGCACACTTATATACAGTTGACCCTGGAATCGCATGGGTTTGAACTACACAGGTCCACTTATACATGGATCTTTTTTCAACAAAAGTTATACCAAGTGTACCTGCCTCTTCTCCTTGCCTCCCCTTCTACCTGCTTCACTTCTGCCTCTGCTACCCCTGAGACCCCAAGACCAACCCCTACTCATCCTCCTCCTCAGCCTACTCAGCGTGAAGGCAATGGGGATGAAGACCTTTATGATAATCTGCTTCCACTTAATCAATAGTAAATATATTTTTCTATTTCTTGTGACTTTCTTGACATTTTGTTTTTGTTGTAAGAATACAGTTTATAATACATCTAACATGCAGAATATATGTTAATTGGCTATGTTATCAGTAAGGCTTCCAGTCAATGCTCGGTTATTAGTTGATAAGTTCTGGGGGGAGTCAAAACTTATATGTGGATTTTTGACTGTGTAGGGGGTCGGCACCCCAGTCCTTGTGTTTTTCAAGGATCAAGTGTATATTGATGTGAAGAGAGACGTATGCTTGGTATATATTGGTTTGGCAATCATCAGTGTGTTGGTCTTAGAATGTGGAACGCCATTATTGATCCTTCCTAAAGTAGTTTTAATGGCAAGGAAGGCACAGAAGCCTGGTTTCATACTTGAAGAGTGAAGGGAAATCTTCTACTTAAACATAGAAGACTGAGTTCATATATGTGTGTTTACTTCCTCTCAAACCCTTCTAAACTATTAGCAAAGAATTAAAACCTACAAGAAAAAGTGATGGGGAAATGGGGGGAAAAGTAAGGTCTATGACATTTGGGAAGTGAAATGTAAGAGAAACATGGTGATCAGAGCATAGGAAGCTTGTAACTAACTGAAGAAGGAAGGTCCTGCAAGAAATAAACGTTTTACCTCTGGGCCCTGGAATTGGAGGCAACAAGAATGACTGAAACAAGGAAGAGGAGAGAAGGTTGAAATTCTGCAGCAGCAATTCGTCTTTCAGATTTCCTCCACAGCCAAGTGACAACTCCTCCTAAATCCTAATATAAAGCAGGAGGCATACCTACTGGTAAAATTAAATCAGAAATATTCTAGACTTCAGGATATCAGACACAGTAGAGGGCCTGAAAACAAGGTGATTGATGAAAAATCTAGTTACCAGATAGAAAAGCCATCAACTCCTTCTTTACCCAGGATGCTATATCCAAGCTTTTAGTTCTCCAGACAGGAGCATAATAGATTCCTATTTAAAGGAAGACATGTGTATATGGGAATGAGGGGTATAGAATTAATTTCTAAATAGTGACATTTGAAGCTTGTTGAAAACATGCAGGTTCTACCCAATTATTCTAAGACCTGTGATCAAGTAAACTCTACCTAGTCACACAAACCTCACTCTCTACTTTTTAAGCCTCACTTTAACATACAGATTGCTGAGTATTCCAGGGAATTTGAGAAATTCCTTTAATGCAAGACAAAGGAAAATGGGAAAATCAGGAATAATCACTCAGAAAAACTGAAACATTCACAATACAGTTAACAAAAGAAAAACTTTAAAAAGCAGTAACTGATATGCTCAGAGGAAAAATAAAAGACACAGGAAAGATGAATAGAATGAAATTTAGAAAGAACATTTAGTGAACAAAAATTTTTAGAAATGAAAACACGTGATTCTGGAAATTTAAAAAAAAGTAAGGATTAGAAATTAAAAGTGAGAAAAACGTAGAAACAGCTAATTAGAAAACAAAGGAGAATCATAATAGGCAAGAAAATTGAGGAAAGTAAACCAAGTAGTCTAGAATTCTAATTTATACAATAAATGTTTATTGAGCATTGTTATGTGTCTTGCATTGTTCTAGGTACTGAGGATATCACAGCATAATAAAATAAAATCCTATGCTCAGGAGTTCCAATAAGACAGAATTGAGAGGCCGGGCGCGGTGGCTCAAGCCTGTAATCCCAGCACTTTGGGAGGCCGAGACGGGCGGATCACGAGGTCAGAAGATCGAGACCATCCTGGCTAACACGGTGAAACCCCGTCTCTACTAAAACTACAAAAAAACTAGCCGGGCGAGGTGGCGGGCGCCTGTAGTCCCAGCTACTTGGGAGGCTGAGGCAGGAGAATGGCGGGAACCCGGGAGGCGGAGCTTGCAGTGAGCTGAGATCCGGCCACTGCACTCCAGCCTGGGCGACAGAGCGAGACTCCGTCTCAAAAAAAAAAAAAAAAAAAAAAAAAAAAAAAAAGACAGAATTGAGAAAATGTAAGTGAAATAATGAGGAGTGAAATAATGCCAAAAGATAAAACAAACCTCTCTGAATTACTGTTTCCAGATGAAAAGTGCCCATTGAATGGGATGGTATAGTGCTTTTTTTTCCCCCCCCCAAAAAAAGAAGACAAAAAGGCACAAAATCATGACATTTAAAAATACTTGGGATAAAGAGAAAATCTTAATAGCTCACAAGTAAAGGGCACATTTGAAGGTGAATATTCTTAATAGAAGTACTAGAAACTAGAATAAAAACATAACAATAACTCAAATACTCAAAAGGAAAATGATTGCCAACCTAGAATTTGTATTCAGCTAATTTCTGAATTACATAAGGATTACAAAACAAAGAAAAATAAAAGTATTTCAGAAAACACACGGCCTCAAAATTCTTCCACTCGTATCATTTGTGGTTCATCAATCTAAGAGAGTAAATCAAGAATGAAGATAACATGAGATTCAGAAATTGGAGGATTCAATGCAGAAAGGAAACAAAGGTAATCCCAGAACAATGAAGTTGAAGAAAAGGATAACACCTGAATACCAGTCCCACACAGCAGCCAGTCCTAAGTTTTGGAGGAGGAGGGAGGATTCTGGGGGAAGGTCTTTCAGAGAAAAAAGTTACAATAATGGATTATCCTATATGTTCTATTGTAGAGAGTTATAGAAGAATTAATGACAAGAACATAGAAAATTGTGCAGTTTTCTTGAAGAGGTACTCAGTTATACAAAAAAAAGTTGCACAAGAAAGTAAATGATTTTATGATACAATATATAACCCAGCAGGAAACATATTTATGTAGTTAGTATAACATAAACACTGAATGTTAATTACTACCAAAATTGTGATTGGCAAATTCTAGCCAGGGTGTAAAACTAAGACTAAGAGTGAGAGAGAGGAATCTTCATCTTCCATATAGGAATTCAAGAGATTGTTGAACTTTTAATGGGAAACAACATGGATATCATTTATCAACTTGAGAAAGATTCAAGAAGACACAGATACAAGAGTTAAAATGGTTGCCTTTCAGGAATGAAACCTGCTGGTGACACGGAGTAGTGCAGTTCTTATTAAAAATCTTTACAAAATTATTCAACCTTTAAAATGTTTATGTGTAGAATTTTCAATATAAAATTATATTTTAATTAAAAAATAGTGGGTAGGTGCTAAAGAAGTGGAGATTGCAAATGTAGTACAATTGCAGCAAGATTTGAGTTACCAGGGGCAGAGGAAAGAGAATTGAGGACCTGTTACTACATTTAGCATTGAGGGGAAGGACAGTTTTTGTATAGGAGGATCTTGGAGTTTGAATAGGTTTATAGGCTACAGAGAACGAGTCAGTAGAAAGGAACAGTTTGAAAACAAGGGGAAAAAAACACCTTACAAGATAAAGCACGCATTGATTGGAATCACTGGAAAAGGCTGAGGTTGCTCCTAATTTATGTTCTTTTTCTTCATAAAGGATTCCTAGTGCCTTTTCCTCCTCAAATTTAATGGCCTCCTCAGTAGCCCATGTGCAGAAATTATGAGTGGGGCTGTTTATCTGTTGGTGAGAGTTTTCAGAGAAAGATCATGGTGTTGGGTTGCTGACTTGTAATGAATACGAACAGATGAGGAGGGACTTAAGAAGGGCAGTAGACATTATTGAACTTAGAAGAATTTGATACACACAGGGAAAATTCCTATAGAGAGGGAGATTTGAAGAGAGGCTCTTCTCACTGCTTTATAACGTGCTTCCATGGGTGGGTGATTCAAGCTACAGGACCTCAGCAGTGCATGTGAACTGCTTAATTTTTTTGTGAAACACTCCCCAAAACAGATAAAATTAAGTACTTCCTATATATATTTATTACATGTAGGTTTGGTAATCATTGCTAACATTTACTGAGAGGTTGTTGCTGACCCTAATTTAATTGCTAAATATGGATTATCTCATCTGAGCCTCACCCCTGTGGGGTACAAATTGTTTTCATTCCCATTTTGCAAATGATAAAAATGAGGCACATATAGTTTAGTTGGCAAAGGTTACTGAGCAAGTGAGCAGTGAAGCTGATATTTGCACCTAAGTAGCCTGACTACTAAGCCTGTGTAGATTATTCATTATCCTATGTCTGCAGTAACTGCACTGTAGATGAAGGAATAGCTAATGCACATGGCATTTGTTGAAAAAGCAGAGGAACTGAGAGTAGCTAAGTAGGGCTGGAGCATAGATGTATGATGCACATTTAAAGCGTACATGTGGGGAACTGGTGGAGGAAGAGTGTGAAGACATAAGAGAAACTGGTTCATGAAAAGCCTTGTCATAGTGAAGACCTCTGGGTTTTAGCCTGATAGCTAAAAGAAGCCATTGAAGGATTTTAACTGGGAAAATAGTATGATTGATTTTTTTTTTCAGAAAGCACCTTCTTGCAATATTATAGAAAATTAATTGGAAATATCAGAGGAGGGGATATAGCAATGAGAACATTTATGAGACTGGCATTGGTTAAGGCAAAGTGTGCCAGTGGGCACAGAGAGGAGGGAACAAATCTGAGAGGCAATAAGGAGGTACATTTAATAAGATTTAGTGAAATATTGGAATAGGGCATGAAGAGTATTTGTGGCTTGGGTAATTAGATGAAAAACCATTTATCAATATGAGAAAAACAGGAAGAAGAGCATTTGGGAGAAAAGAAAAATATGAATATACTTTGAGGTAGATTTTATTTGTGTGATCTGGAGAAATAAAAATATTCACTAGGTACTTGGTTTAAAGTCAGAGAAAGAGAGAGAGAGAATGTGTATGACCTTTATTGATCTGGCTTTGGGTTTCACCATATAAATCACCTGTATAAATTGGACATGGTTGCAACCATCTCAGAGAGATACAGCAATGTTCCAGAACATCGTCTGTGATCACTTGACAAATGTAAGCTAAATGTTGAAGCAGAATGTGGTTATGATTTCGGGGAAAATGTTACACTTAAATGGTGGCTAGAAACAAAGACCACAGAGAAGATTGAAGAGGGGCCAGATTTCTGAGGGAAACCCAACAAAGCATGGCTTCATGAAAGCAAAGGATACTGTGAGTAGTTTCAAGGAGAAAGTGATCAAATTTCACTAATAGACCACTCAACTGTTTGATAATTAGCAAGCCCTAATTGACTTGGTTTAGATTTTTTTTTTTTTTTTTTTTTTTGAAGAGGTTGATGTAAAAGCTTGTTTTCAGTTTTCTAAATAAATGAGAGGTAAGGGAGTAAACTCAATTTGTGGAGAAACTAGATATTTAAGATGTTAGGAGACAAAATCAGGAAAGGTAAGTCAAGATTTTTGTTTGTTTGTTTCAGGATCAGAGAGACTTAAGGGAAATAATCAGAAAAGAGAGACAAAAAGAGAAGACCCTGAATAAAAAAGAAATAGGGGAGGAACATTTCAATAGGATAGCATCCAGAGTACAGACTGAGCCATCTGAAGTGAGAATATCATTGTTCACTTATGCTATGAGGATAAAAGTATAGGTTGGTGCCAAAAATCCAGCAATCCATCAACTTTATGAACTCTACTTCTGTTATATTCTATTTTCGATGAACCAGTCATTTCTTTTTTTTCCTCTCAATTCTTGTTTTATTCATGGTCTTTTTCATGTGCACACTTTTAAATCTTTATGACAACTGTGAAGTTGAAATCACAGGCCTTGCCTGTTTGTCTTTCTAATTTCCAGTTTCTGTGTGTATGTTAGCCACATGAAAATCTTTGAAGAAAATTCTGCAGATAGCTCAGACTATACATCATTAATACCTGGTCTAGAATGAAACTAAATTTTGAAGCATTGGCTGATGACCCTTATAGAAGTCAGACAAATCAAAACAACTGAGTTTAAGGTTTTAAATGTGCGTATTTTGTTGTAATTTTACAGCCTGAGCAGATGATCTACAACCTGGCCTCAAAGATCTGCATGCAATAAATTGCAAGATGGACCTTATTTATTTATTTATTTTTTTAAACTTCCAAATGTGGAAGGGATGAGTCAGCCTATCTGAGATTTTAAACTGCCAGTTCCAGGGACACTGCACAACTCCAAGCCATTGCTTCCAGCAAATTACTATTAAAGATATTTTCTGCTAGGCAGGACTGCCTAATGTGTTAACCTTGACCAGTTTCTTTTAAGTGAAAGTAAATATTAGAAAACAAAAACAACAGAATTACTACTGAAGGGCAGGAGCAAGGTTATTTCCTTCATTTGGTTTTGAAAATCTGTTTGTTTTAATAGCCTTGATGTTTTACAAGAAGAGTCAGATATAATTCATTTTACCAAGGACAAGATGAAGTTGAATCAATTTTCTCTCTAAAAAACCTAATAATATGCAAATTGATATATAAATGTCAGTGAATATACTGTGGATAGGCACCTACAAGGTATTATGTTTGTACAGATATCAAGGACATGATATTGTTCACATAATTGCAAGTATTTATGTACAGTAGAATGAAAAGGATATTTAAAAATATAGGAAAGTATGAAAATTTTGACATGATATTTTAAAGTCTTCTAAGATACATATTGAAAATGAGTGCACTGATCATTTATTTATATGTCATTTTAGTAATGAGAGTACTAGAAAATATTTGCCTCTGAGCATAAACATTTGGTTTAATGATTCTTAATTATAATTTGAATTGCAACACAAATGACTATGTGTAAAGAATATCATTAATGAATTAGTTAACATAAAGAGAAGTGTAGGTCACTGCTCAAAGTAGGAGTTCAGAAATTGTTAGCTGGATTTGAACAACTTAAAAATAAGAAGAAAAAAGTTTTAAGCCCTCCTATAAACAAAAGATACTCCCTGACAGGAGCCCATTCTTTCTTTTAGTTTGATTAAAAGGTCTTCCTAGGCTTTGGGGTAGTTGTTTTTCCTTCTTTAAATTTGTCAATATTCCTTCAATTTTCTTCATTATTAGATGTTATTTTATCACTATGATCAGAAAAAATGATTTTGGAAAGACATATTGTAAAATTTCACTTCCTTACATGGGATTTTACTTTAAAATTGGATTTTACATGGAGCATAGAAATACCCATTGCTTGAATCTATCTACTGTTATATCTCCAAACACTTCCCTTAATAGAATGAATGGAATGTCATATACAATACATAAATGCACAACATACCATGAGCTTAAAAATAAAACATATTTAGAAAGAACTACTAAAATTACAATAGAACATTTTTAATGCTACCATTCATGGGCTTAGTCTACCTGCATCTTTCTGATGTCTGCATTTCCCCTCTGCTATCTGAAAACAGATTTTAAACTGCATTTACCAAACTCATTCACGCTTCAGCTAACTTATATTGTCTTTCAGTGTATCTTTACTACGCTTTGTAAAAACTTGTAAAAATATCTGTAATTGTTGACCACCATTACACACTTTGTGAGATATAGTCAAGTAAACATATTTTAGGCTATATGCATGAGAAGTTATTTCTTTAAAAACAACCTTATTTGTTCTGTCTTATCAAATACTCAGTCAAGTTCTATTAAACCAATTTTATTCTAGTGAAGGTCAGTGTATACACACACCTATATGGGGAATAGACACAAAAACCCTTCCAGAGCTAGAAGCAAACTGTTTCAGTTTTCTATTATTTCTTAACAAATACCTCAATACAGCATTTTCAAAACACAATCGTTTTATTTACTCATGATTCTGCAACTTTGGCTGGGCTCAGCTGAACGGTTCTTATGTCGGTCTTGCTGGTGGTAACTTATGTGATTGTACCAGTTGAAAGATTAACTAGGGGTCTGGGATCAACTGGCCCTTGAGACAACATGGCTTCTTTTTTTGCCCTGCTATGTAATTCCAAAGCCTTTCTTTCCATGTGGCCACTCCAAAGCAGGATAGATATATTTCTTACATGGTAATTTAGGGCTCACGGGAGTGTAAAAATTTAGACTTGGAACTGGTTATGGTTAAAGTGAAGTGCAGATTCATGGGGAAAGAACTACACAAGGCTGTGAATACTGGAAGCTGTGATTCACTGGAGGATGCCTCCAGTGACACTAAGTTCAAGATAGAGTGTGTATTCTCACTGCCCTTATGGGGCACTACATGTTACCACAGGAATGTTGGTTATGCCCAACAAGGTGGATGAACCCATTGCATGAATTTAGATAAGTGAGTGAAATGGTCAAGTAGGTCTCTTGGGTAGCACTGTGGAGAATGGATTTCAGAACAAGACTAGAGTCAATGAGACCAATTCAACAGTAGTGCCGTAATTGAGATGAGAAATGATTTGAGCCTACATCTACATTACTATTTTCCCCATAAACTTTCCTTTGGCCTCCTAACTTGAAGAGGGTAAAGAAATAAGTATATAGGGGAAAAGAAAAATTTTGCATAATTCTGTGGCTAGTAACACTATTCACTCAGATGAGGGAGGCAGAGGAAACACTTTTTAAAAAATATCTATTAAAGTTGATGTTTCTATTAGTGTTCAGGTATAACTATGTAGGAGTCATATGGTTATGTGGGTTTGAATCAAGAGAAGGATCTAGGACACAGATGAAGACTGAAGGGTCATTAGTCTTTCAGGCCTTTGGAAATGCTGCACTCACCAAAAAAAAATGCATAGAACAGTGTTTCTTAAAAAGGAAGGTGGCATGTATCAGGGTCCAGTAGGGAAAATTGCCAACTCTATGTTCTAATACTCTTCCTACCCAGCGTTGCAAGGGTAGGGTAGGAGGCAAGCATACTTGGAACAGGCTCCTAGGTGCTGCTTTACTTTTTTCTTCCAGGGGATATAGGTATTGACACAATTTTAAAAGCTCCCCAGGAGATTCTGCTGTACGTCGAGGATTAAGAATCACTAAAGGAAAGTGAGGAGGGAGTAAGGGTGAACATTTCATCCAGAGCAACAAAAGTCAAAAGAGCAAGGCCAAACCTTATATTGTAATATTTAGATGGCAACTACAACTATTAAAAAAAAATCTGTCACAGATTAAAGGACAAATTTTGTATATATAATTTCTGTTAAGGTCTCATAGCCATTCATTGGGTTTTTCAACAATTGGTCTACTTTCCACCATGTAAGAATTCAACAGCCACTGTTTTTCTAGAGATATGTGTGTTTTCAGTATTTCACATTGGTCTAGTGATGGAATATGGTCATATCCTGGAGTGGTTCAAATACACTTTTTTGTGCTTCTCTAGTTTCCTTTTTGGTGACAATTTTACCATTTTTCAATCATGCAGCATTTCCTATGCTTGCTCTTTTCTCTTTTCCTCCCTTGACATCCCACCCCATCCTTCTGAATTTGTGCATCCTTCAAGAATATTTCCTGTCTTCAAGTCATTTTCCTCCTCAGGTTTCTAGATGTCTACTTTAACTTAACTTCTTTCTGTTTGTTTAATAGCGAATCACTTACCATATACATCCAATCCAGGTCTAATTGGATTCTGTAAGGCAAGTTAAATTTAAAAGGATAATGGCAGAATTCTTTATTGGGTTTTCAAGATTGCTTCTAATATCCATCCATCTAGTCATCTCTTTTTACTTCACAAATTTAATCAATCAGTTAGTGGAGTGAAAACGCCGAATCCTATGGATTTCTCCTTAACCTCTCTGTGCTTCAGTTCTTCATCTGTAAAATGGAGACAATTTCAGCATCTTCTTCATAAGGTTATAGGAGACACTAGATGTAAAGCTCATACAACAATAGCAGCCAGTTAGTGAGTGTTCAATAAATATTAGTTATTATCATGACTTCTTAATTATAACTCACCTTCTTCTAAAGTTTAAGTCACTTTTCTAAATAAACTGACCAGTGTATAATTAACAGAAGGAAGTGTGCAAGCCCATACACTCACATATACTCACATACACACACATACACGTTGATTTGAATGATGATTACACAGGCATATATATTTTGTATACTCACAATTTATGTATTTTCTATATGGAAATAATACTTCAATAAATTACTTGGGAAAAATGTAATTAGAGGCAGAATAAGAGAGTCGTTAAGACTACAGGTTCTGGAGCTAGACTTCTGTTCAATACTGGCTCTAGCACTAACTAGTTGTGTGATTTGAGGCAGGAATTAGCCTTCGTTATCCCAATTTCCACTGTAGTTAAACCTGGATAAAAGTATGTATCTCAAAGTGTTGTTGTGAGGATTAAAAGATATAATTTAAAATACTGCCTACTACATCTTATATAGTATATAAATGTCAGCTATTGTTTTATAATTCTGTATCCTGATAAACTGCAACATTAGTTTGACAAATGTATCAATGCTTTAAAAAAGATAGTATATATTTTCTTAAAATAAAGACATTATACATTTCTGGGCTATGTATCCTTTTCTGTGTATATCCCATATCTATACTTAGTTAGTATGTTTCTTCATGAACAGAATAAGATTTATAGCTTTTTGTTACTTCTGTGTATCTCTAGCATTTAATCTGATGCCACTTTTAATAAGAGCAAAGTTAGCATTCATTGACTCTGACTGAACATTAAGGTCATAACAGATAACAAGAAAACAGTTTTTATTAGAAAAACTAATTAAATTGAGTATTCACAACTACTAGTGAAAATTGTGTATTACTGATTTAAATCACATTGACCCAAAGCGTAACTATTCCTATAGCAGCAAATTTTAAAATTTTATGAAAATAAGTTTGTGAGAAGTAAACAGATTTTATTGTAACCTCAACTATTCTACTCAACTCTTCAGATCCCAGAAAATTACAGTAATACTAAATTGGAATAATGTCAGATGATGGAAAATTCAGATCCACATGGATAATTGTCTCATAAGTAGAGAGTGGCTATGATTCTGGAGCTTTAAACATTCAAATCTAAAAGACAAATGTCCCAGGGTTTTATAATGATTCACGCAGTAACTTTTTCACTATAAATTTACATTATTTAAATTGAATTTTAATACAAAGTGCAAAATACGATTTAACAGTTATTTATGTGAATTAGAATAATTTCTTCAGTGCTTTAAAAGAAAATGTACAAGCTTTGATATTCTTCAATTAAGTTATCAAATAACAATGTTGAAAATTCTTTCCTTTTTAATATTAGCTGTAAAATAAAGGGTAAAAGAATGCCACTTTACTTCCAGTTTTGGAACTGAGAACTGAACATGACCATTATACCCTTACCATTTATTATATGCCATTGCTATTTCTTATGCATACCAACTACTTTTCAGTTCCTATACTTGGAATGTGTGGAAATTTTCTTCTTTAATTTGACATTTCTTTTGTGGGGTAAACTGGTGTGGAGTATTAAAATACTATAGAAACAGCCATCTAGAAAGTGATAAGATGATATGCAACAGAGATAAGGGCAATTTTAGACATCAAAAAGCTTTTTCTTGGCTATTGATTGAAGGAAACCTGATTTTGGGGAAAAAAAAAATCCATAGGAAAAAATGTGTGATGTTTGTGTGGTGGTGGTCAGCCAGATACTCCAGTACAAGTTATTTTTGAGACAGTATTGTAAACATTATTGGTCACAAAAAGAATAACAATGGAATTAGGGCTCATCAAACACTAATAAAGGTATGTTTCCTAGTAAAGGATGTATTTCACCCATGGTAGTGTAATGATAAATCCCATTTTCAGGTTAAGACTACATCTGGAGTGTTGAAACTTGGAACCACTTTCTAAGAGGATAAATGGGAGGATAAGAAGTCTTTAACCATTTCTATTGAGGATAGGCTGCTGTAATTACCTTGGAAAACAGGAGGCTTACCAGGTGGCTATGAGAAGGCAGAAGTTGAACATTTGTTCTACCTGGGTGATGAATTAGAAGTGGAAAAAAATGAGAGGCAAAGACAGCTCCTAGAAGTGAAGCCTCTTACACCGAGTATGGTGTAAGTTGCCCGCAAAGATGTGAGTTCCCAAATGCTGTGAGTACCTTATCAGAGGCTGGGTGGCTCCACACCAGTGAATAAGGATTCCTGCTTGGGAGAAAAGAGTAGAAGACTCTTGAGCAACTCTCTGATGGATAGTTTGTGGGGAAAGTATTCCTTGATATATTCTTTCTAACTAGGTATAAAGAATTGGAACCACTGTTTGTTGATTTTAGAAATAGCAAAAAAAAAAAAAAAAAAAAAAAAAAAGTAAAAAAAGAACAGAAAAAAAAAAAAAGAAAATCCAATTCGCAAAGATAGAGGAGGAAGTGGGCAGAAGGAGAAACAGAGAAAAAAGAGAATCCTTATAAAGTGTCACACATTTTTAAAAAAACTTATTCTCATCAATTTATCCACTACATTTTATTATTATAAATATGATAGTCTGAGGATTGGTATTTAGATAGATTGTTACTAAATTATTAATTTTACATACATTTTACATAAACACACACACATATCCTGGTCACACATACATTCATTTTTTGTGTGTGTGTGTTGCTTTCAGTGTTCTGTTTTTGTATTTGACTATATTGACAACAGTTAAACCAGTTCATTTAACTAGTTTTTAGTCTCACTGCCAGGATTCATCACTCAACCACATGGAGTGTATTTTCAAATAGTTTGTTTGATAAATAGAAAATTTGCGTTATTGAAGATGTCTTTTTCTTACCTTCATATTTGAATAAAAATATGGCACAATATAAACAATTATTGTTTGTCCAATTATTTTTCCCTTAAAATTGTAGACACTGCTCAATATTTTCTTAGGAATGTAGTTTTACAAATGAGTGTGATGACAAATTCATGTTGTTTTATCACTGATCAGTAATTCCTTTTCCTGTCTTAATGTTTTTTGACATTAATTGATGCTTATACAAAAGAAAATCTAAGATGTCTATGGGTATATAATCTCATTTAATGAGAATCTTATTTAATTAGAATTGTATTTATTTAATTTGTATTCCTTTAACATGACCACAATCTCTTTTGACCTTCATATACAGCTTCACGAAGTTTTCTTTGATTATTAGCATTTTCTTTAATTATTACGATTTACTCAATTAATATTCATAATATCGTATTGCTTATTTTTATGGTTTCTTCACTAGTATACCAAAAAATATTTTATTAGTGATCCATTCTTCATCCTCTGTATGAGTTGTCTTATTGCATAATTCTTATGTCTTTGCATTTTTTTCTGTTGACTTTGGGAGAGTTTTTCAAGTTTGATGTATATGTTAGGGTTTTATCCACAGGATAAGTTGTGCTCCTTTTTCATCTGGTACAATTTTAGTTTCCTTGCAATCCTTCTTCACTGAATTTATCTCAGGATATTGTCTTTGCTGGTGGCAATGTAAAATGGTGCAACATCTTTAGAGTTGATCCTTGAACAACACAGCTTTGAACTGTGCAGGTCCACTTATACACAGATTGTTTTGATAAATACATTGGAAATTTTTTGGAGATTTGTGACAATTTGAAAAAATTGCAGATGAACCACATAGATTAGAAATATCAAAAAATAAAGAGTTAGGGATGTCATAAATGTATAAAATATATGTAGATACTAGTCTATTTTATCATTTACTACCATAAAACACAAACAAATCTATTATAAACAGTTAAAATGTATCAAAACTTGTACATACAAACACAAATTGTACATGGCACTATTAGGAGTCCAGAGAAAAATAAACAAGTATAAAGATGGAGTATTAAAGCTGCATAAAATTAACTGTAGTACATACTGTACTTCTGTAATAATTTTGTAGTTACCTGCTGTTGCTATTGGGATTAGCTCAAATGTTGCAAGTATTTGCTTAAAACGTCATGTGACCCTGAGTCATTCATCTCTCCAGTAAATTACAAATAAAAAAAGGTAAAAAGTGATCTCTCATGGTTCTCATGTATTTATCATCATGTTTAGTGCAATACTGTAAACCTGAATAATACCATGGGACCCAAAGTGCCACTAGTGATGTTGGAATGCTCCCAAGAAGCAGAGAAAAGTTATACAAGAAAAAGTTGAATTACTTACTACTTACCATAGATTGAGATTTTTGCAGTTCGGGTGGCTTGCCATTTCAGATGGATGATTCATCTTGTAAACAGACGATATAAACTTACAGTATCAATAGGCGTAGTACTGTAAATGTCTTTTCCCTTCCTTGTGATTTATAATATTTTCTTTTCTGTAGCTTACCTTAGTATAAGAGCACAATATGTAATGCATATAACATATGAAATACGTGTTAAATGACTGTTTATATTATTGGTAAGTTTCTAGTCAACAGTGGGCTATTCTTAGTTAATTTTTTGAGAAGTCAACAGTTACATGAGGATTTTCGACTGGGGGTTGGTATCCCTAAACACCATGTTGTTCAAGAGTCAATTGCATAAGTTAAACTTATACCTACATATGACACGGCAATTTACTCCTTGGTATTCATCCAAGGAGATATAAAACCATATGTCCACACAAAGAGTTGTACTCAAATATTCATAGATACATCATTCAGAATCTTCAGAAACTAGAAAGAGCATAAATGAATGTTCATTCATAAGTGAGTGGATGAACAATTTGTGATGTAGTCATAAAATGAAATACTACTCATAAATAAAAAGGAAAAAACTGCTGATATCCATAGCAAAATAAATAGATCTGAGAAATATACTGAATGAAAGAAACAAGACACCAAAGAATACATCTATATGATTCCATATTTATGATATGAAAGCTTATTAATAAACTTATTAATTTCTTATTTATAAGATGAAAATTTATTAAGAAGCTTATTAATAACATATGCTTATTAATAATGTAAGCTTATTAATAAGACATTACAGGTATCTACATGATGGAAAACAGTTGTCTAGTTCTAGTTTTTCAAGGCTTTGATTTTCTGAACAGGAAGTAGAGGGGTAAACTAGAAAATTCACGTTTTACAAACTTCTTTCAAGGAAATGACTTCTGTTTTATCAGTGGATGCATATATAGAACACTGAATGATTTGCAACCAAATTTTAAGGAGCTTATAGAGTATCAAACCTCCTATAATGTTTTAGATAGGGTCTTTGCCATAGTTTTTATTGTGGTTTGAGTTTTTAAATTTTCATTGATTTAAATGATATGTTAATAAGAAGCTGTGGTAAGATGTGTCAGAAAACTAATAACAATAATGTTAAGTATATGTATGTGTTTCATTTTAAAATCAGAAGTCATAGTGAACTTTTTTTGAAGATGGGCTTTTTTAAAAAGAGTACAGTGGTCCTAAAATACATCATAACAGTGTCATTTGATACTAGATAACTCTACCTTTCTATGTAATATTTGCGTTTCAAAGGGTAAGCCATCACCTTATCTGTGTGTCTTATTTTGGACAGTGAGGTGCTGCTACATAAGTGTGATAAGGAACACTAATGTAGCCTCATGTTATCTTAAAAATTAACAATCTAGAATGTAAGTTTGTCTTTTGGTTTAAACCTAAGGGTTGCAGTACTTTTTGCTGGTTTTACTATCTGAGTATCAAATTAGTCATTAGTGAATTAGGAACACTGTTGCCTCATGTTATCTTAAAAATTAACAATCTAGAATGTAAGAGTTGTCTTTTGGTTTAAACCTAAGGGTTGCAGTAATTTTTGCTTGGTTTAATAGCTGACTATCAAATTAGTCATTAAAACCAATACTTTGTTAATGGTAAGTATTGTATCATTCATTCTGCATGCAACTGAGGTTTTCTCTTGTCATCTTATACATAGCAGTTTGGACCACTTAGCCAGGTGGCATTCATTGGTTCTTGTAAAAACTGGGAATATTTGAGTCAGTTTGGTGACTGAAAGAGACAATGATGAAGGAGCAAAGACCAATTGATAGGACAGATTGCCTAGGGGAAGACTGGGGGTAAGCCCATGAACACAGATAAAACATATTGCCTTAGAAAATGTGGTTGTGTGTAAGGATGCATGGATATGAAGATAACCAGATATTCAGGTGGAGAGAAAGGAGATGGTAAGATGTCATGCCTGGGACGATAATCTCTGGAAATTAAGAAGCAGGACCATCTGCTTCGTAAATACTTCTTGATGAGTTGAAGGCATCTTGGGAGGGAAGGAAAATTGAGGACATTTTATGACAGTAAGAGAGCTTGCAGTCAATTGTGGTGAAGAATGCAATAAGGAGTCAATTAGGACTGAATCAAAGGCTTGTGAGCAATGGTGAGGTCTCAGTGAGGTTACATGTGTATTCTGAATCAATCAGCATGACTTTGTAACCCTTCTGGTAGTCCTTGACAGAGAAGGACAAAGAACAATACACTTCCAAAATAAATGGAATAACAGTGAACTCTCAAGTGCATAGGAGACCAGGGATTTCTCTGGGTAAATGGCACAGGGGTCAAGAAGGCTCAGCTATAAAAACTTAGACTAGAAATCCAGGCAGACCCACAAAATTGGTTAAAGACTTAAGGTAAAAAAATAGGAACATGTCTATCCTATAATCCAGTAGTAAATGATGGTAACCTGATGCACAGTCAGCAAGCTGATAATAATAACTGTATTAAAAGACGAGTCAAAAGAAAAAAAATGTCTCTAGTCTCTAATGGTTTCTACCATTGGCTGTTGGCTACTCTGAGCTGTGTACTTTACCTACATCAGGAGTTGGCAAACATTTTCTCACAGGGATAGATAGTAAATATGTTTGGCTTAGCAAACCATATGGTCTCTGTCACAATTATTCAACTGTACTCTGTGAAAACAGCCTTAGACAATGCACAAATGTATTAACATGAAAACCACAGGTGGTTTCCTAGAAACACTAGTGGGAAATCCCCATCAGAAGTCAACACAGACAAGCTGCACCTGTTTGGTATAGGCAGTGATGAGGGCATTGTAAAAATGGGTTTCCTGGCCTACTGGGATGTTAAGGAACTGTTTTCAATCTATCTACAAGTACATCTATATGTGTGTATATATGTATGTGTATATATATTACATCACCAACACTGTGTTGAGCCCTATGAGAATTACGTAGAAATTAAATAATCTCTGTCTTCTGAGAAATGTCATTCTATTTGGATGAAAAGATGGAGAAAGGAGGATTGAGGGAATGGAAGTAATTATAAAATTCTATATGGTTGAACAGTGGATTTACTGATAAAAAGTGACACAATGACTTTGAATATAGAAAGGTAGTACGTTAGGAAGGAATATTTCTCTGCCTTTGAAGTTGAGGTGATTCAAGGAAGTAGCCAACTGGGAACTCTTTTCTTACATACATCATTTCAGCTACTCTCTTTCTTTGGAGAGATGAAACAATGACTTATTTTTCCTGTATTACTATTTCTACTTCTTAGTTCTGCTGAATGTCATATAGTCTGAATAGTTATTAAAGTGGAAAAAAATGAAAAATTAGAGGAATACTTGTCAAACTCAATTGCACTTTGACAGGTATGATTTTGGTCTCCTAAAATGTTTGAGGCTTTGAAAATAGTAACTTGCTGCAGTTGATATAGACTCTTTTTCTTAATTTTAAGTAAACATTTTATTGAATTATAACATACATTTACATGACAATAGATTCTTGAGTCTGTTGTTTATGTTTTGTGAAATTTGTCTAAAAAATAGTGTAGTAGATAAATTTTACTGTTTGCCATATTAAAACATTGATTTTAAGTTTTAAAAATTGTATTTCAAAAGTAATCAGAAAGTAGCATGTGAATATAACAATGGTATAAATTTGCTTCATTTTGATATCACAGAAAAGTATTCTGGAAGGGTCCAGTGCTGATCTCCTGCTACTGGCAATTTTATAATAAAATACAGTCTGTGATTTGAGATGGAAAATTATATCAGTCATTCAGTGTCATGGTGGTTCCTCTATAAAGCTGCTTGAGCAAATTGGTTGCCACATTCATTGTGCATGTTCCATTTGTAGTTTGATTTACTTGCTATCAAATCCAAGATTTATATTATTTTACATGACAAAAATAAATGTATACATCAAGCTTTCAAGATTGTGGATAAGATTTAAATTACCCTTTTATATTAAGATAAATGTTGGCAATACGTGAAAACAACCTCAGTGTCTGTTGATGGATGAATGAATAAAGAAAATGTGGCTGGGCGCGGTGGCTCAAGCCTGTAATCCTAGCACTTTGGGAGGCCGAGACGGGCGGATCACGAGGTCAGGAGATCGAGACCATCCTGGCTAACATGGTGAAACCCCCTCTCTACTAAAAAATACAAAAAAAAAAAAAAAAACTAGCCGGGCGTGGTGGCGGGCGCCTGTAGTCCCAGCTACTCGGGAGGCTGCGGCAGGAGAATGGCGTGAACCCAGGAGGCGGAGCTTGCAGTGAGCTGAGATCCGGCCACTGCACTCCAGCCTGGGCGACAGAGCGAGACTCTGTCTCAAAAAAAAAAAAAAAAAAAAAAAAAAAAAAGAAAATGTGGTGGACATATATACAGTGAAATATTATTCAGCCATGAAGCAGAAAATCCTGACATTGGTGACAGCATAAATGAAACTGAGGGCATGATGCTAAGTGAAATAAATCAGGTAGAAAAAGACAAACACTGAATAATCTCGCTTAGATGTGGAGCCTACAAGAGTCCAACTTAAAGAGTAGGATGGTGGTTGCCAGGGCCTAGGACTTGGGAGTGATTGGGAGATGTTGGTCAAAGGGTACACACTTTCAGTTATAAATAAGTTCTAGAGATCTACTGTACAGCACGGTGACTCTAGTCAATGATATTGTATTGTGTGTTTGAAACTAGCTGAGAGACTAGAGCTTAAATGTTCTCACCACAAAATAAAAATAAAATTGATAAGTAGATGAGGTGATGTCTTATCTAACTGTATAATCATTTCACTATATATGTGAATTAAATCCTTACATTATACATGTTAAATGTATACAATTTTATTTGTCAATTATACCTCAGTAAAGCGGGAAGAAAAAAGGTAAGTGTGATGTACAAACTCGTACTAGAAACCTTCCACGTTGTTGGAAATGAGCTATCCATGCCACCAAGTGAAGTAGGAAAGATTCTCCCAACTTAGTTTTACCCAGAACTACTGGAAAGATGTGTTATTGTTCAACAATGACAGACATGATAAAGGACTACTTCATATGAACTACATTTCTAAGGAGAACAGAATCCAATGAACAGAAAAAGAAATATGATTGTATATGGAAGGGCAATGTCACATTTCTAACAATTCTATTATGTTGAGAGACATTCAGGGATCAAACCTAGAAGGGTTCAGCCCTGTAATGGGGCTTAACATTTAGAACAATTTAAAAATATTAAAACTTAGATGAAGTTATAAAAGATGTTACAGGTGAGAAAAAGATGAGAGTGAGCATTCGTATGATGGATGGGAAAGGCCATACACAAAGGTAATCTGCTGAGTTGATGGGTTGCATCAAAATTATGGGACTGAATTTAAATGTAAATATTTTTAAAAATCTATTTACACAATTTAATATAGTGAAGACATAGCTTGATAACATATATTTTTTGAAAAGGTTCAGCTGGGCTTTTTTTTTTAAGTCTATAAGTTTAATACGAGCCAGAAATATGAAGTGCCTGCTAAAAATAAAAATAAAAACCTTAGGCATAATAACAATATAGTAAAGACCAAAAGAAGTCATGCACTTTTTGCATTCTGTGATATTTAGACCATATCCAGCAGGTTGTGCTGCTGTCTTTGGGCCATATTTTAAGAGAGTGCTCTCTCTACATACCAGAGTGGGTCCAAAAGAGGCTGACCAGGTGTTTTTTTCAAATATTTGAATTACCAATGGAACAGAATGCTAGAGGTCTTTTCTTTCAAGTTACAGCTTTGGAAGTAGACTTGAGTCCCCTGGGAAGTCATGGGCAGCAGCTGCTAGAGAGATATATTTCAGGTGATTCTTCAGTTCGATAAAGTCAAAGATGCCAATTTATTTTACTACAGTATAAATGAAAATTATGGGAAGGCATAAAGATAATCTCTGTTGGCCATTCGCAGTGGCTCACACCTGTAATCCCAGCACTTTGGGAGGCTGAGGCAGGCGGATCATGAGGTCAGGAGATCAAGACCATCCTGGCTAACACGGTGAAACCCCATCTCTACTAAAAGTACAAAAAATTAGCCAGGCATAGTAGCACGTGCCTGTAGTCCCAGCTACTCAGGAGGTTGGTGCAGGAGAATCCTTTGAACCCCGGAGGTAGAGGTTTCAGTGAGCTGAGATCATGCCACTGCACTCCAGCCTGGGTGACAAAGCAAGACTCCATCCCCCCCAAAAAAGAAAAAGATAACCTCTGTTGGCTTGCACCTGTAGTCCCAGCTGCTTGGAAAGCTGAGGTAGGAGGATTGTTTGAGGTCAGGAGTTTGAGTCTGCAGTATGCTCTGATCACACCTGCGAATAGCCATTGCGCTCCAACCTGGGCAATACAGTGAGACCCTGTCTCTAAAAAAAAAAGTAAAAAGAAAGAAATATGAAAGATAACCCTGGGTAAGTACAGAGGTGGGAGGGATATAGGACATGACTGTCTTGTTTGGCTTTCTGGGTCTTGTAAAGCAAATTGGGTGGATGTCGGGGCTCCATTTAAAGTCTGAAGTGGATTTTAATAATTGTGACATACAGTGACAAGTGGTACAATAGCATATGGCAAGGCATGCTGTTAGCATTAAAAAGGGAAAGATAAATACTTTCATATTGATTTTATTCCAAATCCGACGCAAAAAAAAAAATTAAGAAAGGCAGAACATAGCACTCACAAGAAGCGATAATCAATTTTCAAAGTTTTTAGGAACTAACAATGGCAGGGTTTTTTTTAATTATTATTATACTTTAAGTTCTAGGGTACATGTGCACAACGTGCAGGTTTGTTACATATGTATACTTGTGCCATGTTGGTGTGCTGCACCCATCAACTTGTCAGCACCCATCAACTCATCATTTACATCAGGTATAACTCCCAATGCCATCCCTCCCTTCTCCCCCCTCCCCATAATAGGCCCCAGTGTGTGATGTTCCCATTCCAGAGTCCGAGTGATCTCATTGTTCAATTCCCATCTATGAGTGAGAACATGCAGTGTTTGGTTTTCTGTTCTTGCGATAGTTTGTTGAGAATGATGGTTTCCAACTGCATCCATGTCCCTACAAAGGACACAAACTCATCCTTTTTTATGGCTGCATAGTATTCCATGGTGTATATGTGCCACATTTTCTTAATCCAGTCTGTCACTGATGGACATTTGGGTTGATTCCAAGTCTTTGCTATTGTGAATAGTACCACAATAAACATACGTGTGCATGTGTCTTTATAGCAGCATGATTTATAATCCTTTGGGTATATACCCAGTAATCGGATGGCTGGGTCATATAGTATTTCTAGTTCTAGATCCTTGAGGAATTGCCATACTGTTTTCCACAATGGTTGAACCAGTTAACAATCCCACCAACAGTGTAAAAGTGTTCCTATTTGTCCACATCCTCTCCAGCACTTGTTGTTTCCTGACTTTTTAATGATCGCTATTCTAACTGGTGTGAGATGGTATCTCATTGTGGCTTTGATTTGCATTTCTCTGATGGCCAGTGATGACGAGCATTTTTTCGTGTGCCTGTTGGCTGTATGCATGTCTTCTTTTGAGAAATGTGTATTCATATCCTTTGCCCACTTTTTGATGGGTTGGTTTTTTTTGTTGTTGTTTGTTTGTTTGTTTGTTTGTTTTTGTAAATTTGTTTGAGTTCTTTGTAGGTTCTGGATATCAGCCCTTTGTCAGATGAGTAGATTGCAAAAATTTTCTCCCATTCTGTAGGTTGCCTGTTCACTCTGATGGTAGTTTCTTTTGCTGTGCAGAAGCTCTTTAGTTTAATTAGATCCCATTTGTCAATTATGGCTTTTGTTGCCGTTGTTTTTGGTGTTTTAGACATGAAGTCCTTGCCCATGCCTATGTCCTGAATAGTATTACCTAGGTTTTCTTCTAGGGTTTTTATGGTATTAGGTCTAACATTTAAGTCTCTAATCCATCTTGAATTAATTTTCATATAAGGAGTAAGGAAAGGATCCAGTTTCAACTTTCTACTTATGGCTAGCCGATTTTCCCAGCACCATTTACTAAATAGGGAATCCTTTCCCCATTTCTTGTTTTTGTCAGGTTTGTCAAAGATCAGATGGCTGTAGATGTGTGGTATTATTTCTGAGGGCTCTGTTCTGTTCCATTGGTCTATATCTCTGTTTTGGTACCAGTCCCATGCTGTTTTTGTTACTGTAGCCTTGTAGTATAGTTTGAAGTCAGGTAGAGTGATACCTCCAGCTTTGTTCTTTTGACTTAGGATTGTCTTGGCAATGCGGGGTCTTTTTTGGTTCTATATGAACTTTAAAGCAGTTTTTTCCAATTCTGTGAAGAAAGTCATTGGTAGCTTAATGGGGATGGCATTGAATCTATAGATTACCTTGGGCAGTATGGCCATTTTCACGATATTGATTCTTCCTATCCATGAGCATGGAATGTTCTTCCATTTGTTTGTGTCCTCTTTTATTTCACTGAGCAGTGGAATTGAAAATGAGGGTGCCTCTGGCTACTTGACTTATTCTTATTTGCTATAGATTCCTGCAGTCTCACAACTAACTGTGAGAATTTTCTTTTTCTCTTTTTGTTTTATTTATTAATGGAGTTGGGCTAAAGGGTTTTGTTATGTATAGTTTCACAAACATATAGATCTTAGTTTGAATGAACTGGTCCTATTTCTTTAGAATCCTTTAGGCATATGAAAGTTGAGTTTGGTGTTGGTCAGGACAGGGTAAACATAAGTGCACTGGATAACAAAAGGCACCAAATTTGACTAATGGGTTATACTCTTAAGAGCTTTTCTACTTTAAAAATACTAGCCTTGCACAGAGCTGTCTTTGAAAGGACTTCTTTTTCTCCTGAAATCCAATATCTACCCCTGCCTAGGCATGTCCACCTATACACATAGATGTGGTTTGGCTGTGTCCCCACCCAAATCTCATTTGAACTGTAGTTCCCATAACTACATTTGGGAGAGATCTGGTGGGAGGTAATTGAATCATGGGGGCAGTTACCTTCATGCTGTTCTCATGATAGTGAGTTCTCACAAGATCTGATGGTTTTATAAGGGGCTTTTCCCCCCTTTTACTCACTCCTCGTCCTCCCACCATGTGAAGAAGGATGTGTTTGCTTCCCTTTCCAACATGATGGTAAATTTCCTGAGGCCCCCCAGCCATGCCAAACTGTGAGTCAATTAAACCTCTTTCCTTCATAAACTAACCAGTCTTAGGTGTGTCTTTATTAGCAGTATGAGAATGGACTAATACATACATTTTTCCTTTATAATCTAGAAGCATTATATCATGCGAGCATACATGTTGTATTCTTAAATTACACAATGCAATTTATACATTGTTCAGTTGAAGTTATTTTCTTTCATAACTGAGCTTATACTCAGTTGTTCTGTGACATTAAAACATTAAAGTTATTCTTGGTTTGTTATTTAAGAAAATATTGGAAATATTAGATATCTTCAGGGAGATATTTTTAAAAACATATTACCAGATGGGTGAATATTTCTCCTTTCCAAGAATATAAAATTGGTGACTCATTTTTATCTTTGGTTTTCCACTGTAAAGAATGGGTGTCAGCTTCCTATGTAATTTTGATTTGTTTATCCAGCAGTTTTGTTTGTCTGTGCACTTTTCTGTGTGCCAACTGTGGTCAATATTTGGTTTCCATAAAAGGTATGAGTTTTCTTTGAGGCTATCTTTTCTTGCTATTGCCAAACCCACAACTGATGCACCATTACTTTGACTTTTGTTCTTAATTTAAACTTGGCACAGATCCTGTCTTTGGTGTAAAACATAAAACATACTCCATTTTGGCATGGAAGCTGGGAAGGAAACTATTTGTTTGACATTTTCTGAAGGAATCTATAGACAGGATGTTTGTGTCACTTTTATAGGGACACAACTACTGCCTGAATGTACTAGTGCCACAAGTTCAGGGTTGGCATGGCTATTAACAAAAAAAAGTAGCTAAGAATAAATTTTTCTTAGTTTATAGGTAAAAACAGATAAAGACACCTAAAAATCACTCAGTTTAATGGAATGCTGGAATGCAGAGCAATCAGGACAGATACTAGTCTCAAGTCCAGTGGCTTTTCACTGCCGCAATTCTACAGAACTGACTCCTTACTGTAAAGATTTACATCCAGACCACGTGAGTCTGAATCCTGGCCTTACCACTTATGTATCTATGCAGGCTATTTAGCCTCACTAATCCTTTTTTCCCTCAACTGTAAAATGAGATATTAATTGTCTACTTTATAGAGCTCTTACAATAATTAAATAAGGCAAACGACTTAGTACAGTGACTGACAGAGTATCATGCTCCTCTTCCTCCTCCTCGCCTCTCAAAATTGAATGCACAAAACATACAACTATGTGCCAATAAAACTGAATGCACAAGTTACATCCCTTTTTAGTGAGACTGTCAGGTTAGGATCCCTTAAAGATCAGGCTTTGGGCATTCTGGGTTCATTACCATCTAGTTCTAACTCACTAAGCCAAAGATACAGTCTTAGACTTTTTATCAGTCAGACTGAACAGGAACTCCATGACCTGAAGGTGCTACTAAACCTCTAAGCTGTGAACCTTCAGTCACATTTCATGAATAATTTAGGTTTTGTAAGCTCAGTTCATCCATATTTTGGAAGTTTTTTAGACCATCTTCTGTAAAAATTGTGCAGCAAGAAACTGACAACACGTAGAAAGTATAAAAGAATTCCTCCAAACCTTGACCTGCCAAATCAATCCATGTATTCATATTTATTGAGTGTCTAGAATCTAAGCAGTGAAGAAAACTACTGACCATTCTCATGAGCACCCTGTCTTGCACATTGTAGGCACCTAATAAATTTTTTTTCAATTGAAATTTATGACAATGTTTTTCACAGTAAATGTTCCTTTTAAAATATTCTCTAAATCACTTCTTTTAAAGTAGATAACCAGTCAAAAGTGGGGCAGTAGCAACTGTTGAACTTAGCAGTAGCCAAAAGCAAACTTCATCCCGAAATCTAATGACAGCTTCTTGGATGCAGCACATGTGTGTTCCATCTCCATCTCTCTTTTTAAAGGCAATCCCTAGGTCTACATCTACTGCTGATTTTGAAATTTTTACTGGTTAGGTCATATTGAAAATGATGATAGCATTAAAAATGAGGTGTTGTATTTTCTCTTATCCCTTGCCACAGTCAGTAGAAAAAGGAGGGGGAAGTAAGGAAGCCCGTCGCTATTGTTCTACAGCACTGAAACCATTGCTTTTTAAGAAATGGCACAGAAGTGGTACCATTTATCATGTGGTACTATTTATGTCTCTGTAAGAAAAATTCCTGTCTAATGCAAAATTGTTTTACAGATGAAGATTATTGGTACTTATTGAGGAAATAATAAGTTGAAATATATTCAAAAATATTGAATGAAAGATGTTTTGTCATTCTACTCATGGTTTACTAAGAAAGATTTAAATTTCTTCACATTAATCAGACTGCCATCTTTAGTGCAATTAAATGTCACATAATTGTTATTTTAAGTCTTGTCATATAGAAAAAGGTAGGCTAGGTATGCCCAAGTTTGTTTCAGAAACAATTAATACTTTTAAATTATTAATTAGGTATATCACTGATGTTATTTTATACGTATTTATGAATAGCTTCTCCAAAGAAATCACAAACATAGCATCATTTCATGTAATAATGAGCAAACCTTTCTTCCAGCTTCATCCATTTAGAGCTCCGATTTTGGCCATTTACTCTCAGGTGCTCCACTCTCCTCAAGCTGATATTGGCATGAGATTAGCGAATACCAACGCCCCAGTCACAAGGAGCCAGTGTTGAAGAGACTAATTGGATTACTCATTGGCTTAATTCCCCTTGTATGCTAACATGGGAAAGGGATAACCATATATGTGAAAGTTCAAAGTCCTCTTCACGCTACACTCCAATACAAGCTATGGTTATTACCATTTCCCCACACTGGCTTATTGTGGTGACCTTCATTGCTCCTGAAGGACTACTTTACTTAGTCTTCCCTTTTCATGTTATCAATTCATAGCATAGAATTATAGTTCTCTATTTCTATATAGCACAGAATTTGGGTTTAGTTGAATTTCTCATTCTTACCCATTAAAACCTGGACAGCTGCAGAAAACATGATTCTTAGTACAATTTTGTGTTTCCTGCTGCTACTAAAGCAGGAAGAATGGCAGCCCCGTTGACTAGTATTAGTAAATCTTTGTGAAAATCTTACAGAGATTTTAATGTTCCTTTTGGCTGTGCTTCCAATGGCTTAGCTATTTATGCGAAACTTTGCCGGGATTTCTTACGAGACCAGTGATTCTATCAGGTTTTGTTTTCCTCTGCCTTGGGATAGAAGTGTTGCCAGAGTCATATTCCTTATAATACTGTTATTTTGCTCCTGGTTTTATACTAAAGCCAAGGACATAGTCAGGTAATGATTGGTGAAAGAAGAAAATAAACTTATAATTGCTGGCAAGAATATAAAATCTTTTATCAAAAATATTTAAATATGATATTCTGAATAATTTTTTATCAATATCGGGGAGAGTATTTTTGCTGAATTAAAAAAAATCCAAAAGCCAAATAATTTAATTTTCCTTCTTTTCTCAGTTAGCTATGAAGCTCAGCCTACAGGTGGACCTTTTCATACACATATGAATCTCACCATCTTCATATTTCTAGTCTTTTCCTTTGTTCCTGAAACCACTTATGCTTACTGTTTTTTAATGTCAGAAAAGATTATTTCTGAAATTTATACAGATCACAGATCTCTTAAATCATAATTAATAATTTCTAGTTTATAGCTTTCTAATATGGCTCTTGTAAGATATGAATGAAATACATGACTTTAATTTATTAGAGGCCATATATATTTTGACCTCTTTGCTCATTCATACCTACTCTGTACCAACTGTGTGCTGGGGATACCAGGGGGCACAAAGCCCTCTGCTTACAGTTGATAGGATCTCCTTTCCTTTCCTTTCCTTTTCCTTCCTTCCTCCCTTCCTCCTTCCCTTCCTTCCTGTCTCTCCCCTTCCTTCCTTCCTGTCTCTCCCCTCCCTCCCTCCCTCCCTCCCTCCCTCCCTCCCTCCCTTCCTTCCTTCCTTCCTTCCTTCCTTCCTTCCTTCCTTCCTTCCTTCCTTTCTTCCTTCCTTCCTCTCTCTCTTTCTTTCTCTCTTTCTTCATTTTCTTTCCTTTTTCTTTATTTTCTTTCTCTCTTTCTTTCTTTTTTCTTTTCTTTGTCAGAGTCTTGCCTTTTCACCCAGGCTGGAGTGCAGTGGTGTGAACACAGCTCACTGCAGCCTCGACCTGCCAGGCTCAAGCGATCCTACCACCTCAGCCTTCCAAGTATCTGGGACTATGGTTAAAATAATGTCAAATTCAAAATAATTTTAAGAAATATTTGAACATAAGATGTCACTTTAAATATCTTAATATCCTGCAGGAAAGCATAGAAAAAGTTCTAAAATACTAACTTAGCATGGTCTTTGAAATAGATCAACTTTTGAATCCTCACACTTTGCTTATTAGGCACAAATTACACTTATCTTTTTGTACTCATTTTTTTCTCTTTAAAAAATAAAGATAATAAAAGTATCATCCTCCTCGACGTGAGTGAGGACTATATGATGTAATATATACAAAGACCACTACCAGGTAGTTTCTTAATGCCTGTGCCTTTTTTTAAGTATCATTATTAATGTTATTATTATTATTGTTGTTATTAAAAGCAATTGCTTATAGAAATAGGAGTTATAAAAATTTGAAAATCATAGGCACAAATAAGCTTTAGCCTATGGCTCAGATGGCTTTCGCAGTTTATGAATATCATGCTGATTTAACTGATAAATTTTTCTTTTTAAAAATTTTTAATTCCTTCTCCTATTTTCAATGAGTTGTATTTTTATTTTTCTACCTGTTTCTTGTCCTATTCATTATTCTGAACATAGGAATCAAGGGGTGCTTGGAAATGTCTAGATTATATCGGCCATTCTTTTGTTATATTCAGTGATGTCAGTAAGACGTGCTCCTTCAGGAACTGTGTTGTTTATGAGCCTGCAATGTCATATACAAAAGAAATATTCCTAACTCTATATTTTGTGGCTAACGGTTATATAAAGATTATTAGTTGGCTTTCTTTTGAGATTGAGCATTTTAGTCATGGTTTGAAAATGAGATTCTAAATTATTTTTAATTTTCTTATTTGAAAGTAAATAGTTTTTAATAACTAAAATATGAAAGTACTTTGTAAGTCAGAGATACACAATATCCGTATCCACCTATATTTAGTTGGTATATTTCAGCTGGGTTATTTATTGAAATGTTCCTTGCCATTAAAAATTATATATAGTAGATTTTATCTTTATGCTAAACAGACCCTTCTTAGTCATTCAACTTGCTAGAATCCCCTAATCTCACCCACAGCATAAGATTTTAGTTACTACTTCCATACGAAGAAAACTTTCCCATTTTCAATTTATTCAGTTTTCACCTTTTACCTCTATTAGGTGGCATTTGCTAGGTATAACACTAACAACCGCATCAAAACAAAGTTTTATTTCTTGCTCATGTTAAATATTATTTGAGGATCCTCTGAAAGTCTTTTTCATCCTGAGACTCAAATTGAGGAATAATCCTTAACTGGGGCTTGCCAAGATAATGGCAGATGGAAAGAGAGAAGTTGTGAGACTGCACATTGGTTCTTACACCTTCTTCTCAGGGGAGGCACATGTTTCATGTCTCTCCTACTCACATTTCGTTAGCCGAAGTTAGTCACATAGTAAAGCTGGAAGATAACTTTATGGGAAAGTATAATTTTCCTGTAGCGATGGGCCTGTGGGAGGGGTGGTACTACAGTATTTCGACAAAACTAGTTTACCACCCTACCTTCATATTTCTGTCTTTGCACGTTGAAATGTGCCTCCTTCTCTCTAATTCTACAATATCACCTGTTCATTCCTTAAAGATATATTGAGTATCTGTTACAGGTGCCACATAATTAGTAATTGTGCAAACTCTAATGTCAAGCGTTGTAAACTGAAAGAAATATCTACTGGCATTCTTAATTCTTCTCTTGGTATGTCTATGCATACTGAATAATTTTTATAATGTTTTCCCTGAAAGTTTCACCTTGCTCACCTTTTATGATGCCAAATTTCAGAGATGATTTGGACTTTTTAAGTAAGAAAAATATGATTGGAATTCTAACTCTGGGATGTATTGGCTATGTGATCTAGGTAAAATTATTGATTTTCTTGGATGTTTAGTTTCCTCAACAGGAAGGAGGAACTATTATAACCTCAGACATTAAATTGCATAGAATATGTGAATCACCTGGTGTAATGCTTGATGCATTTTAAAGCCTTATGCAAGTCATAGCTTGTCTCACTTTCATCAAAACCCTCTAAGATGCCATTTCCCTCAGAATTAAGTAGAAGTTCTCTTTGTATCCTACAAACTTCAAAATGATCTGACCCCATGACTCTTTTCCTTGCTTACTTTGCTCCAACTACCTTGGACTTCTTGAGAATCCAAAATGCACAAAGCACACTCCAGGCTTGGTGTCTTTGCCACTGCTGTTCTCAGTAGAGTGTATTTTTCTTAAGTACCTATGAGTCTTGCTTTATCAATTTATTCTGCATAAATGGCATTTCGTCAGAGAGGCCTGTGACCATTCTACTTAAGATATCAATCTTTTCATTACTCTCTATCCTTTTACCTGGACATATTTTTTTCTGTTTTGATTTCTTATCACCTGACATGCATATTTGTTTACTGGTTTATGCATTGTCTTCCCTCTGGAATTTAAACTCCAAAAAAACAGAGACTATTTTGTTCATTGTACAGTCTAGTACCTACAATGTTAGCCCTTAAGTGGGTGGTTAATAAATTATGAGTAAATAAATGAAATATATAATCTGTCACTCAAGAAAATCAACAACATGTCTGGCCAAAGAAAACAAGCACAGGGACCCCATATCTTCTTTTTATCACTGCATACACCAAACTTGTCATAGGAATGACAATAGTTGTTAATACATAATTAACATTAGTTGTATGTATTGAACAAAAGTTGCTTAATACATAATTTTTGTATGCACACATTTATTACCCAAGTAACTAACCAGTTATATGCAGCCTAAATAGCTAGAAATTGCTGATAATGCAAAGAGCTATATAAAATATGTGTTATTATAATAGTTTTTCAAAAAAGTCTTTGAAATGTTCTTTGTTATAGGCAGAAATTGGTCTATTTAAAACATAAAATACACTTAGGCAAATGAGCTAGAGATGGGGGGAAAATTGCTTCATTTTTTGGAAATAAATGAGAGAAAAAAAATCAAACTTTGAAGCAAGAACAATGAATCCAATAGCAAAAAAGTAAAATAATTTTGCAATATTTGAAAAGTTTGAGAATTTAAGGTTTTTTATTTAAGAGGCTAGGATTTTTCATTTAAGACAAAGCATCATTTCAATATGTTCTTAATCTCAAAATTGTTAATGAAATCATTTTCATTTTTTCATAATTATTTTTCCAAAGATGACATGTATTTACACCTATCTCATGTCTCCATGGGCTGGCCTCCATTCCAAGTGCCCAGTTGCCACTTGTGGCTAGTAGCTGCCACATTGGACAGTGCAGTCCCACTGCATCCTGACATGCTAGTCTATGAGAATGCTTCCTCATAACATCTTTAATCACTATATTGATTATTAATTTCTTTCTAAGTTTAATAGACAGAACAATGTTTCATTGTTTTTACTTTACATTTTTGATTATTACAAAGATTTTTCATTAACTGTTATTTATTGAGAGTTACCTGTGTGTTAGAACTATAGTAGTTGCTTTACCAATATTATTTAACTCTTTACAAAAAGCAAAAAGATGTAAAAGGGAAAACGGGGTACAGAAGTGTTACAAAACTTGCCTAAACTCACATGGCTAAAAGGTGGAGCTGGTATTCAATCTCAGGTCTTTTTGACTGATTTAGGAATATATGTAGGGCCAGTAGGCCTGAGATTCCAGGAAACTATAAATTGAACTTTATCTGATAATGAAACGATGCTAATTGAAATACATGTAAAGCTTCAAATATTGTCCTCCGATGCCTAGATAACTTATCAAAAAATTGTCACCACCAAAGGTAGCTGAAGTTAACCTGAGAAGTGTGCACTAAATGGATTAAATGTCATTAATATAGCTACCTGTTATGTTTGTCCGGTGGAACAAATGTTGACCACCATGGTGTGAGTATTCAGCACTCTACTAACAAATGTGCAAGTGTAAAATAGAGTTGCTCATTGGTGAAGACAGTCTGGTTTATTTATTTTTTTAACATTTCTGGATCATACCCCAGTTTGATTCCAAAAGAACTAATGACTTTTTCCTAGTAAAGTAGCTGATCTGCCCCTTATTGCTGGTTTCTGTATTCTGAAGGTCTGTGTCATAACTTTTGGTTAAAGTTGTGATTCAATATACACTGAGTTTCTGCTTGCAGCAGATACCCAAAGAGTGGAATTTAAGTATGCTCTTTGTATATTAATACATATGTGTTTTCTTTCTAGGATCAGTTATAGATCTGAGGGAATTGGAATCTTTTCAATGGTGATTTGACTATTTGAGACTGTTGAACATTGTGAGCAGCAGAATGTCTCTGGTGTAGAATATGCTTGATATTTTAAATCTCATTTTGAACCAATATTAAATCCAGAGATGGCAGGAAATATCCATGTGTATAAAGCAAATAGTGTTTTTATAGTCAATGAGTAGCCATGTAAAAACTTCCAAATAATTTTTCAATTGTCAGGATTTTAGTTTCACATCCAGGTGGAGATCATTTTTGTGCTGAGGCAATATCTTGGCCTTGGTACCACTGTCCTAAGTGGTGTAGGAATGGGAAGATTGAGTTCTGGAGAACCACAGAGCAGCGTGCAAGTTTGCTTTGGAGACAGAGTTTCTTGCCATACATGTGAATTTCAAAGTAGAATGCTCAGCTGCATTAGCATCTCTAAGCCTTCACTGTTGATTTTGGCTATTGTTTAGTGTCACTTGTACTAGTAGCAGTTGAAGAGTTTGAAAAGGCATCTGTAGCCTTGTTTTTAATATTAGTCTAGCTGTCAGTAAGTAGAACGTCAAAGCCATCATTGTGAAGAAGTTGCATTGAAAATGAACTCCATTTTAGAGGAAATTCTTGGTATAAATTAAAAAAAAAAATTATCAGTCATATGAGGCTTCGTATGTGACTTTTTTCAGTGTTGACTTATGGAGTAGGCTTTAGCATCTGTCTGGGACAAGACACAGCATACAAAGAGGGGGAAGAAGGTAGAAAATCAAAGCTTTGGGCCACAATGTTTCAAAACTATTATCAAGCTCAAGTGTGAGTCAGGCAATTATACATACTAGAAAGCAGGACTATCATAAGTTTTGAGTGATAGCATTTTGCACAGAGAACTGAATTTCTAGAAAATAAAATTAACGTGAAGTAATTCCTGACCACTTTAAAGCAAAAGAAACCCTACCCTATTTCTGCTGTCTCTCCACTTCGGAAATTCCATTGTCTCTCACTGAAAGAGGAGAGATCTAAGACCATTCAGCAGCATCTTATTTTATTTTATTAATTTATTAATTTTTATTTTTTGAGATGGAGTCTCACTCTGTCACCCAGGCTGGAGTGTAGTGGTGCTAACTCAGCTCACTGCAACATCTGTCTCCTGAGTTCAAGCGATTCTCCTGCCTCAGCCTCCTGAGTAGCTGGGATTCCAGGTGCCCACCACCACGTCTGGCTAATTTTTAAAATATTTTTAGCAGAGATGGTGTTTCACCATGTTGGCCAGGCTGGTGACCTCAAGTGATCTGCCCACTTCAACCTCCTAAAGTGCTTGGATTACAGGTGTGAGCCATTGTGCCCAGCCAGTAGTATTTTAAAGATCATCTATTTCAAACTGCTACACAGTTCAGCTGTTATCTCCCAACACTGTTTATATTTATCGGCATTGCTTAAATTCTGTTGTCATGGAAAATGTTTAAAACATGATTATTCCGAGTGAACAGGCAATCTACAGAATGGGAGAAAATTTTTGCAATCTATCCATCTGACAAAGGGTAATATCCAGAACCTACAAGGAACTTAAACAAATTTACAAGAAAAAACAAACAACCCCATCAAAAAGTGAGCGAAGGATATGAACAGACACTTCTCAAAAGAAGACATTTATGTGGCCAACAAACATATGAAAAAAAAGCTCATCATCACTAGTCATTAGAGAAATGCAAATCACAGCCATATTGAGATACCATCTTACACCAATTAGAACGGCAATCATTAAAAAGTCAGAAAACAACAGATGCTGGAGAGGATGTGGAGAAATAGCAATGCTTTTACACTGTTTGTGGGAGTGTAAATTAGTTTAACCATTGTGGAAGACAGTGTGGCAATCCATCAATGATCTAGAACCAGAAATACCATTTGACCCAGCAATCCCATTACTGGGTATTTACTCAAAGGATTGCAAATGATTCTATAGAGAGACACACACACGTATATTTTGTATATTTATTGCAGCACTGTTCACAATAGCAAAGACTTGGAACCTACCCAAATGTCCATCAGTGATAAAATGGACAAAGAAAATGCGGCCCATATACACACCATGGCAGACTATGCAGCCATAAAAAAGGATGAGTTCATGTCCTTCACAGGGACATTGATGAAGCTAGAATCCATCATTCTCAACAAACTAACACAGGAAAAGAAAATGAAACACCACATGTTCTCACTCAGAAGTATAAATTGAACAATGCGAACACAGGGACACAGTGAGGGGAACTTCACACATTGGGGCCTGTCGGTGGGTGGGGGATTAGGGGAGGGATAGCATTAGGAGAAATACCTAATATAGATGACAAGTGGATGGGTGCAGCAAATAATTATGGCACATGTCTACCTATGTAACAAACCTGCACATTCTGCATGTGTATCCCAGAACTTAAAGTATAATAATAAAAAAAAAATTAGCCGGGCATGATGGTGCATGCATGTAGTCCCAGATACTCGAGAGGCTGAGGCAAGGGAATCACTTGAACCTGGGAGGCAGAGGTTGTAGTGAGCCGAGATTGTGCTATTTCTCTCCAGCCTAGCAACAGAGCGAGACTCCACCTCAAAAAAAAAAAAAAAAAAAAAAAAAAAAAAAAAAAAAAAAAAAATGAAAAAGATGACTATCCCACTTTCAAACAGGGATCGTTGTTATAAAGTTGTATTTAGTCCATTGAACTCCTTCTCAAATTTCCATCCAGGCTTCATAGTTTTTGTTGTTTGTTGTTGTTGTTGTTGTTAAGTGTGTAGTTTCTGGCTGACTATTTTCCATTGTGAGAAAAAGGTAGTAATGTTGTTACTACTCTTGATACTACTACTCTTCAGAGCCTATTTATATTAAAGCATTATGGACTTTACCTCTCCAGTAAAGGCTTCCAGTGGCTCTCTGAGTGGTTGTTCCTGCACACAAATATAATCACACATGGATAACTTATTCAGAGTATGGAGGGAAACGTGAACCTTAATTTGTTTCTGGTCATGTTACATTTCCCATTCAGAATTTTAGAGCATGAACATAGAATAACACATTTTCCAATCATATCTTGAACTCTTTTGGGCTATGATATCTGCCTTCATGGAATGTGATGTCTATATATATAGACTGTACCCTGCCTTCTACATACTGCCTTCAGGAGAGAAGAGGTAACTGGCCCTTGGGTGGAGAGAGAAGAGTAGTCTCTTTTATGCAAGGAATATTGGTCCCTTTACCATACAGATTATAGAAGGTAGGAGGGGACATTGATCAAAAGGGCCATTAGCATTAAAGAAAAAATGATTTTTAAAGGCCTCTGAGGAGTAAGTAAATATGGTCATCACCAGAGAACTTCCTCACTATTAGCACAGAACCTGCAAAACAGGAGAAGTTTCAGCTTTGGTTTTCATGGGTCAGGGACTCACAGGATAAAGAATGCCTGCTGCAACACTTGCCACCCTCAACCTCTGTAGACTAGCATCCTCTGTAGACTAGAATATGGGCAGGTGAGAGCTGAGGTGTGAACTCACAAGGCTCAAACCCGAATACCAGTACTGAACCATTGGTTGTGCAGAGGTCTGAACTCATCCTCTGTCCAACCTGAATGGACATCAGTCAAAATTATGTTTGCTCCATTTTTGCAGCCTAATATTGTGTAGTTCTCTGAAGGAAATATTACACTGCCCTGTGGGAGGGACCCCTTGCCAGGATGCTCTTTTGGAACTAGGACAAGGTCACCAAATCCTGGGATAAATGTGTCATTAAGCTCCTTGGAGCATCTGGTTGACCTCATACTTGGGATAAAGTGTTGGAGAGGGCTCCAGACATAATTAGGAATGGGTCCCACACAGTTCCAGTCTGAGTTTGAAGCACCCCACCCAGATAGTACTGCAGATCTTAGCTGGTCCAGCTATCAGAGAGGGACAGTGAATATATCAAGTAAGGCACTCAAGGCATGGAATACCCTGAGGCCTGGGATCCAGGAGAGGGGCCTCACTTTCCTGGTTGTGAAGGGGACACTCCTGCTACAGATGTTCAGTTATGTGGAAATAGTTTTCTTCTCTGCCCTAAGTCATCTTTTCTTTCCACTAAATTTGTCCTTCTCAACTTCTTTATTCTCACAAGTGGATAAATGCCTTCTGAAGTACGGCAACATTTTTAGATGCATTTCTCTTATATGTGTGACCATCTGTGCACAGGCAGTGTCTTTTCTAATTATATTGTACATTGTATCACCTGCATTGTTTATGTGTTTATTTGGTATTCATATACTGAGTAATAGAATCTGTTCAAAATCAATAAAATCACCCTGCTTGCCACTTGTCAAAGGCAAGTGTTACCACATAGGCAATCACAGTAATTTTGTTGCATGTTTTAAGGTTCATGCATAGGACCCCGGCCATCTTGTAATTGGTACCAGTCATTGGTGATTTTGAAAGGAATATGAAAATAAACTAGGTTTGAACAATTTTGATTTAGGGATTTAAAGACAAATTTAATTTAGAAACCTTTCAAGATCACTTTAATCAAGTTCCAAAATAGAATTCAACTACATTTAAATTGATACATCATTGATTTGAACAGGAAATTAATTTTCTATATTACTTCATAGGATATTTCAAAAGAGAGCATTGTTTATTATATTGGTTCTACAGTGTTTTTAAAGCCAATAGAATGTTTCATTATTGTTAGCTTCACTGAATTTTATTATTCCTTAACTATTTTACTCTCTTGTAGGAGATGTATGTTTGTGAATTAGCTAAGAGATCTGGAGTAGCTAATTACATAAATTTTTATGTATATTCGTGTCAGTGTATAGGTGAAATTTATGACAGCAAATCTAGGTCATTGTTTTGGAAACTATCCTAGTTAGTATAACATATATCCATCCCATTCAGGAAGCATCTGGGTATGTAGCTGCATGGAAGCCCTCTCCATGCCCTCTTGTAAAAATCCTTTAATGGTGTGTTATCAGTTGTGTTATAGAAACCTGCTTAAAAGGTTTCATGAATCATAAAACGTTATGAAGGCTATTAAATTTTTAAAATAGTATTTGGAAAGGGGAATTCCCCAGAAATCCTGATATTTTCTACTTCCTTCTCTGCTAAAATCTTTTTGAAAGAACATAATGTTGTCATAACCTGGGCTGAAGGAGACTTCTGACTTCAGTTTTGCTACCAAATCTGAATTCTTCATGCTCCAAAGTTCTCTGATCTCTTTGAGACCCTTTGCCAACCACTTTGGCCTCAGTTCTGTTCTCTATTGCTTCTCAAAATACTACTGTCTGCTGTTTGCTCTATAACTCCAAATTTGTTCACTGATCAAAAACTAATTGTGAAAGGATCCCCTGAAATCTAGGTACCATGCCAGTTACATGTGCTATGAAGATGAATGATCAGTTTCAAGGAGGTGCCTGTGAAGCACACACGCTACTGGAAGAGAAATCCATTACAAAATAATATGGTAGGTGATGCAGAGACTCACAAGAGCACAAAAGCAGCAGTAGATGACTATCTGAGCCACTCAGTTAAAGTGATTTTAAGCTATTTATCAGGAAGCCAAAAATGAAAGGGGCCATCCAAATGAAAGAAAGAACATGAACAGAGACATGCAGTCCTGAAGGAACAGGAGGTATTGGAGAACAAGTATGGCTAGAGCCTAGAGTTCACATGGGGGATGGTGAGAACTGAGAATGGAAAAGCAGAGAAGGCAAAAAGTTGAAGAAAAGGAAATGAAAGATCATTGAAGTTAGGCATGCAGACTGGGAGTAGAAGTTAGAAAAAGAAGCCTTGAAGAATCCAACTAGGTATGAAAAGAATACTGAGATCAAAAATTAGAGAATAGGGACAAGCAAGATAAAATTATAACACAGAAACAAAAAGAAAAAATATATAATAAAAGAGGGGGGTCAGTGGTGAAATTTGCAGGAGGGACATGAAACCAAGTAAGAAATGTGAAATTATTGTTGAATTTCAGAGCAAGATCTGTCTCAGCTGATGGGGATGGGGGAGAGGCAGAAATTGGCATCGGTTAAGAAATTTAAGGGATATGAGCAAGAGGAGATATTGAATGTTCAAATTTCTTGACAGAGAAGAGAGAAAGGAAGTGGCATATGAAGACTTACCCAGGCTGTCTATTTTTTCCCCTCCCAGCTAATAATAATAATAAAAAAACTTAGCTCACGTGTATCACATTAGGGAAAAGAAGGAGCTGGAGGAAAAGGAAGACCGTGAAGAGACAGGAAATAGAAGAGATTATAATTACTTTAAAAGAAGGTGTGAAAAATCTTTCAGTTCCTTTCACACATGAACACTACCTTTTTCTCTCTCTTCATTTCCTCTCCAAGCAAAACTTAACTCCCACTTTGGTACAACTCTAAGTCACCAACAAAGCTATTCTTTTTATCTTAGTCTCAGAACTTGTCTCACACTTTCTCTAGTGGCTGGCCGATTTTATTTCCCAATTATCTTGGCCTAAATACACATTCATCAACTTGCTATCTAATGGGGATAATGGCCAAGGGAATGTTTTTAATATTAGAATAGGATAATTTTAGTATTTAAAATGTATTGATAGGTTTGTATTGAAGAAAAATAAAAGGATAGTTATAGGGAATCTGACAAGTCACTTAAATTCTCAACTTCAGTCTCTTTCAATTTTTTAAAATGGTGATCTTGACTAGATTACATCTAGGGTTTATTCCAACTTAAAAATTCTAGGATTCTAAAAAATAGGCAATCAATTTTTTTTATTTTTTATTTATCTTTATTTTATTTTATTTTATTTTATTTTATTTTATTTTATTTTTTGAGATGTAGTCTGGCTCTGTCGCCCAGGATGGAGTATAGTGGTGTGATCTTGGCTCATGGAAACCTCCACCTCCTGGGTTCCAGCAATTCTTCCTGCCTCACCCTCCTGAATAGCTGGGATTACAGGCACCCATCACCACACCCAGCTAATTTTTATATTTTTAGTAGAGACGGGATTTCGCAGTGTTGGCCAGGCTAGTCTAGAACTCCTGACCTCAGGTGATCAGTCCGCCTTGGCCTCCCAGTGCTGAGATTACAGGCATGAGCCACTGCACCCGGCCAATAATTTTTTTACAAGGGAAAATTGGCTATTAAGAAGTGCGATGGAAAGTCAGAGAGTCAGAGAGGTAGGCCCAAACCTTGTCTACTTGTATGATAGTTTTGTATCCTTATCTAAGTTACTTGAACTCATTAAGTCTCAACTTTGATCTTTCATAATGGATAGACTTAGGATTTCCTAAAGGATTGTTGTGAAAATCATGTGAGATAATACTTGTAAAACAGGCAGTTCACATGTGATGTGTGATGGATTCCTAATGATGTTATAGGATCCTCACTTTTCCAGCTGGAAACCTCTGTGGCCAGTGGCGCCTTAGCCTGAGTTTTGCTAGGGCCCACAGGGCTTGTTCTACCCACTTGGCCTGATAGTCTGCATTTGGCTAGCACTACCAGCCCAGTTCCCATGCCTCTGAAGACACTAGAGCCAGGGGTGGAGTGGCAAGGAATGTGTGAGGAGGTGAGTGTGAGGTCCGGCCACTGCACACAACCAAGCACACTAGTCACTGTGGTGGGGTGGGCAGCTCCAGGCGCCAGCACAGACACTGGCTCCGTGTAAGCATGCAGCTAAATCAGATGCATGGCAAGCGGCTTCAGCTGTGGGCACCTGCCTCTAGATGAGAGGAACACAGTGGCACCCAGGAGCTTGGAGACACCAGAAACTGCAGAGTGCCAAAAAGGGGTCATAGCCCTGGCTCAGGGAGCACCTAGGCCTGAGATCCCCAAAGGGCTGCAGCTCTTTTTTCCTTCTCATCACCTGCAATGTGGTGAGCCAAGGAGGTGTGTGTCAGCCCTGTTTGTGTTACAGCTCTTTCAGTTGCACCATTAGGCAGGTCCCAAGTTCTTGTCCCACATCCAGGAAGAACAAGGTATGCAGAAAACTGGAGGGTGAGCAAGGTGAAGAAGTGCTTTATTGAGCGACAGTACAGATCTCAAGAGACCTGAAGTAGGTAGCTCCTTTTGACAGGCAGGTTGTTCTGACAAGTGTGCAGCCCTCAGTGGAGAGGAGTCCAGTAGCACCTATCCACAGGTAGGTCATCCCATCATCTGCCTGAGTCTGGCTGAGTCGGGGGGTTTTATGGACTTCAGAGGGAAGGAAGTACATGCTGATTGGTTCCTGTGTGGCCATGGGCAGCCTGGAAAAAGCACCATAAATTCTCACTGCAGGTCATGGACTCCACCTGGAACTGACAGTCAAGCTATGAGGCTTCAGACAGTCCCTGGTTTGAAGGTGGGGTTTCACCAGGCACCTGACCCTTTCTGCCCAGGAGCCTGTCTGCCTCCTGCTGCCATTTAACATGTCATCCAGGGTGCCCAGGCTGTTTGTGTCGGAGGATGCCTTCAGGCCTGCACCAAGCTGCCGTTAGTGCCCCCTCGGCCTCCCTTCTGTGCTTAGCATCACCCAAAGACTGGAGGGGGCTGAGGCAGCAGGGGACTGATGTGTCAGCAGCTCCCCAAGCATGTGCACTCCCAGTTGGGGCGAACACAACAGCACCTGGGCTTGGCCTCAACTTTGCTCTGAAATCAGAGCAGGTGCTGGGAGTGGGGAGCTGCCAGACAGAGGGAGCAGGCACTTCTGAGCCTTTCGGGATAGGGGGGCTTCTGGGCCAGGAGTGCAGATGCTCAGATCCACAGCTACAGCTGAAGAGCTGCAGCTACACCTGGGAGGGTGGGGCTCCTGCCCTGCAAACTCAGAATGAGGCAGGCAGGGGTCCTACCTGTTCCTGGTTCCTGCCAGGTCTGTATAGTGTGCAACCCTGGCAGCACCTCCCCTGCTGCAGCCAGTGTCTTCTCAGTGGCTGCTCCAGATGGGCTACCACAGCCATCAAGGACTATTTATTACACTCTTCTTCCTTAAATTAATTTTACTTATCAACATTGCCCTTCCTCAAAAAATAATAGTCAGGACTTAGTGAATCTTTACTGTAAATCATACATTAATCCTTTACATGAATTGATATATATTTAATCCTTGTAAAAATCAAGGAGGCAGGTATTTTTTCATTGCCATTTTATAATTGGGAAAACTGAAGCACGGAAAGGTTCAGTAATTTGCTCAAGATAACTTATATGGTATATAGCTGACTCCAAATTTAAATCAAAGCAGGTTGTTTCCAGGGTGTGTTTTTAACTACTACAATATAGTTGCTACATGTTTATGAAATAGTTCTTAGCCAAGGCTGTGTTTGATGTAAATTACATTTGATATAAAACTCAGCCAAATATGACTTCCAACCTTTCAAATATAATTTCTAGTATAACCTTAGACATATGTAAAATGCCCATTTTATCAGTAATAGCTAACAGAACAGTACAGCTCCCAGAGTGGTCATGCAATCTGTCAGAAGCATTTTCTGATAGCACAGTAGTGACTGTACTTGAAAAGAGGAATGTTGATCTGTGTTGTAAAGTTGGCCCAATAAATACTTAGACATTGTAAGCTTTCTCTATACATTTTCTTATCCTAAAAGAGTAAATAGTATCAAACAAAGTCACAGGAATGTTTGAAGATACAATTCTGTATAACACAAGTTGTTACAGACTTATAAATTAGTAAATTTATAATTAGTAAACTTGAATCATTAAAGTAATTCAATAATTATCTCAAGTGGATTACTTTTGTAATTTAATTAATGTCTTTGATGCCAAGGTATGAAATAAACCGCCATTATGGAAAGTCAGATTTGTCAACAAGGAAGTGAACAGTTACGGTTTTTATTATTAGACAGCAATTGAGCAGATCCTGTATTGATATCTTTTAGTTAACTAGGCAGTGAATATCATTAATTTTAAAAATTCATCTCTTTCTATTATGAGAAAGTGACTTATTATCAATAAGTATGTTTAGTGAAATGAATGTTTGAACAGGTAACTAGGATTTTTTTTTTCTTTTTCAGATACACAAAAAGTATGTTAAATATATAGGGCAGACATTTCTGTTTACAGAGTTAGAGAAATAAGTAAGATGAAAGGAATGTCATTTTAGAAAAAATGGTGGCTTTGTATTTGGATATGTTGTATTTGAGATACCAGTAGGCATATGAAAAGGTAAGGCTAGAGCTCAACAGAGTGCTTGGGGCTAGAGATCCAATTTTGTTTTGTTTTATTTTATTTTTCCCCAGCGGTATTGAAAACCTAGGGGGAGTGGTTCTTTACTTTATGAGAAGGAATAATGACACTGAGGAGAATATTCATAGGAGTGATGGATGAAATCCCAAATGAGGAAGCTAAGGTACCTGTGGCAGGAGAATAGATTGTGAGCTTGCAATCTTAGAGGTATAGCACTTCTGGATGAAGAGATGGCTAAGTTAGAGACCTCCCAGAGGTTTGCTGCTGAAGTAGCCTTGGAGATGAATGTCATTGAGTTTGGGCATGTCATGGAACCAGGCCAATCAAAAAGTTGGCCTTCCAAGCAGTCAGAAGAATATTGTGCAGTAGGGATTTTTGCCTTAAGAGCTCTTTAGAGCTCTTAAGAAATAGACCCAGAAAGCTGAACTTGCCTTAGAGGCAGCTTGCCCCAGTGGTTGCCAAGAACATCAACTCTGAATAGTTTATGATAGACTAGCAATCACACACCTACACCACAGCTTTTAGAGCTTACCCAGCTGTTCCCTGCTTTTATATGAAGTCTAAAATGTAACCATTTGGATTTAGGTTATTTCGAAATTGACCAAGTATGAAAAATTAATAATATTTGATATTTGTATCTACCAATAACAGCTAATATTTATCATACTTTTATAACGTACTAAACATGGCGCAAAGGATTTCAGTTAGACCTTATATCAACTCCAAATTTGATAACATTATTAACTCCATTTATAGATGAGGGCACTGGAGCTTAGAAGGGTTGTGTAGCTTGGTCCAGGTAACAGTGCTAATGAGTGACAAAACTAGTATTCAAACTTAGACCTGTCTGATTTCTATGTCACACTGATTCTGTCAAGGCATATCAAGAACTTTGTGTGCTTTGTATGCTCTGAGCAACAGATTATAAAAAGTGAAGAATATTTCAAAAAATAAGATAAAATTAATTTTGAAATATTTTAGTTAATTAGGAAAAAGCAATGACTTGCCATCAAATTAAATATTTTATTATTAAACTTTTGACTTCAACTCTATTTGTCACTTTTTTATGAATATCTATCTTTTTATAAGGATAAAAAATTCATGATCAGAATTAAATTCATGCTAAGACTTATGATAAATAGTGCTACCACTGACACTGACTTCACTGAGCAAAACTAGTAAGGAGATGCTAGTTAGCAGGTAAGGATTTTTATATTGTTTTGAAGCCAAACTTAATTTTTGGTTTGGTTATACTTTAAATTTCAAATTCTCCTTGGTTGGTTTGAGAGGCTCTATTTCTATGGGTAAACTCATGGTCACATGAGAACCTGTTTTAAAAAGAAATTCCTTGATGGCTCAAACAGTTGGAATCTGTGTTGAATTTTTACTGTGGTTTAGGATAACCGTCAATGGCCAAAATGTGCTTTTGGGACATGTATGTTACATGATATCACTCAGACCTGACTTAACGCACTAAACAGATTGCTAGTCTTTCCTACCAGCTGTTTCTCTCTCCTTTCATTGTTAGCATTATGACTTCTCATGAACAACAGATGAATCTGGACATTTCAATAGCATATATGTTATGCGAATAAATTGTCATATTGAAAAAAATAGCTTAGGTTCTGAGATTCTGTCATCCCAATTTTTTAATCATCCTAAGTGACAGAAACAGATGGGTGCTCTCACTGACTACAAGGACATCCAGTAACATATACATGACATCATTCTGTGAGATTTATTTGGTCGACCTGCCCTTCAGTAATAAACAATCAGACATTTTGTTTTTCCCCAAAAGTGTTGATCATTACTGAATCATCTTTTCAAAACTCCCTTCACTAAAAGCATCGGTTTTTTTTGTTGTTGTTGGTTGGTCTAGTGATAATTGCCACAGATAAAAAATGTATTGAAATGATTATAGACAAAAGCAAAAGGGCTAGGATTGTTGGTACAAAAATCTCAAAAGAAAAGCAATATCAACAATAACATCATGCATTGGAAAAACTCTAATGTCCCTATTATTTGTAACTGTTATACATTTTAAGGAAAATCAACTGTAAATGATTTGCAGATATTTACTGAGTACTTACTAAGTGGTAGGAACATTTATACATGGTGGAGATATACAATCTCTGGCTCAACATAGTAGGAAAAGAATTCTTGTCCTGATGGAATTTAAAATTTAGTGATGGACTCAGTAAAAATAAGAGAAATAAGTAAAATACATAGTATATTAGATAATGATAGGACCTATGAGTAAATAGAGAACAGGAAAGACAAAAAAAAATGCTATTGAGGAGTATGGGGATTACTATTTACCCTATAATATATATTTTGACAACTTTAAATGCAATTTTCCCAGTATATGTAATATATAGTTTTGATGTATGCAGCCACTTAATTGTGTAATTACACTATTTCCTACTTTTTCATGTCAGTTAATCCCTGTGTTTATTTAATGGACAAAAAAGCAGTAGGATTTGGTGCATTCATAGGCTACTCTTCTGTATCAGGAGCTGCTGGACATTAGTATGATTATATTAGTATGAATCACTACTATACTTTTTATTATAAAATTCTTTTTGTTATAAAATTCTATTTTTGTACTTTGCCTGATGAACTCATAATCAGAAATTACACATGAGCTTAAAAAGATTCTGTTTACATAATATTTTTACATTAATACTACTGGGATAATATGAATGAAATGGTTTCCTTTGAGGATTAAGTATCAGTTTATAGTTGTGATTTTTATGCCCATATAAACAGCATACGTAAGTTGCCCAGTTGTTGAGACTAGAAAGAATAAACATGCCATCTTCAGACACTCAGTAGGTTATATTATCTCAAATTAGGAAAGACTCAGTAGGAAGTAAAGTGCCTTCCATTATCCAATCCTTGCCTTCCTTTGATCCACTTCCATGAAGCAGTAGGATGGACTATTTTAGCCTTCACAAGTTGATGCTGATCATATCCCTGCCTACTTTTCTGTATAATCACTACTCAACGGCAATATACAATAGCTACATTCAGGGCACTTCTCGGAGGACATTATTTTGAAGTCACTTCTCCAAAATGTTCACAAAAAGAGCTGAAATGAGACAGGGTATTTATGGAGGATTCCTTGAAAGAGAGGCAGGATACACACCCCTCTAGATTGGGGATTATAATCTTAAAGGACTACAGGGGCCAAGAAAATGACAAAATTGAATTAAGGCAATTATGTGACCTGTGGCATGCTGGAGAGCAAGTACTTATCTAGGGGACTGTCATCCCTCAGCTCTGCAAAATACTCCTGTAGGTCAATTCGTGAAAGCAGATGAGCACTTTGCAACCCTGCATTTAAATGCACTATAATCTCCCTCTGATTAACATGGGCTTGTAAAAGTCTATATACCCAAACCATGTTATTCTAATCTCTCTTAAAATACGTTTTTTAAATTGTAATTGTACTGTGAATTCAACAGTCTGTGTAGAAGAAATTAGGAGACAAAGACTTATGAAGCCAAGCGTTCCATTTAGTATATTTCTGTATCATAGTGTCGTCTCATGAGGACCCATTGGATAAATTTCTGTCTGGTCATAGTATGAGGAAGTTGTGCTTCCACTGTGAACAAATGGCTGACTTTGTATTAAGGATAAAATAAGTAGATGTGGACGTTACCATTTTATATCAGGAGCTAGTGGCTTTATACATGGATATTCCACTTAAAAGTGTGTCATTTTGGCTGGGCGTGGTGGCTCCCACCTGCAATCCCAGCACTTTGGGAGGCCGAAGTGGGCAGATCACCTGAGTTTGGGAGTTTGAGACCAGTCTGACCTACATGGAGAAACCCCATCTCCACTAAAAATACAAAAATTAGCCAGGCATGCTGGTGCATGTCTGTATTTCCAGCTATTCGGGAGGCTGAGGCACGAGAATTGCTTGAACCTGGAGGCAGAGGTTGCAGTGAGTCGAGATCACGCCGTTGTACTCCAGTCTGGGTGACAGGAGCAAAACTCCGTCTTGGGGGCGAAAAAAAACTGTGTCATTTTCTGACTCTTTAAGCTGTATCTTGCAAAACTTAATCTCACTTTATGACCAAGATCTAGCCAATGGAGCTCATCTTACAATATATAGTTTGTCTTCAATTTCATTTCTGATGTTATCTTATCCTTTCCTCATTCATTTAAAATCTTATAGTAGCCCGTTAGTTTATCTTGTTTTATTATATATAAGTATGTATACCACGTTAGAACTTTTGGAACAGGTGAGATTAAAAATAAATAGAAAAACAACTTCCAAAATCTGTAGTGATCAAAATTTTTCTTCTCACAATGACGTTGCACGTTAGTGTACTATGAGGTAAGTCAGAAATGACAATCTTTTTTGTCACTAAATATAATAAAGCACGATTCTTATAATGAGATCATAAATGGGACCATTGCTCACGTTCTTGAGTGTGATAAAGGTAAATTTACATCTGGAGCTGGGAGTGGCATGTAAATAGAAGTTTATCCTTTGTGCACATGCATGATTGGCATGAGCCTTGTCTTGTCTTATTGTGCAGTGGCACAATGTCAGCTCATTGTAACCTCCACCTCCCAGGTTCAAGCGATTCTCCTGTGTCAGCCTCCCAAGTAGCTGGGATTACAGGTACGCGCCACCATGACCGGCTAATTTTTTGTATTTTAGTAGAGATGGGGTTTCACCATGTTGTTCAGGCTGGTCTCAAACTCCCAACCTTAGGTGATCCACCCACCTTGGCCTCCCAAAGAAATGTTAGTAATTTTCTTTGGCAAAATTATATCTTTTCATGAATTAAAAAAGAACATTTTATCTTTCCAAGGGATATAATCCAAGATCAGTGTTCATGCCTTTGTCCTCGGAGTATGGCAAGGATTGTAGCCCCTATCTCCCTGAGGCCAAGAATTATTAAGTATTGGGGAAGGCACAACCTCCTGGACCATTCATAGAAGCCCAATTTTTGTGTTACTTATAAAATTCGTCTGTCACATGTGCCTGACCAAGAGAAACAACAGTGAGAGCCAATGGGTTAAATTCTAGGTGTTTATTTACCCGGTTTTACATTTGAAAAATGTAAAACATTTTAAAAACAGGTAAATAAAGGAATCAGCTTTAATTTCACATAAAAGGAAGATAAGACAATATAAGATAGATATATCGCACATGGAAACTTCTTAAACTTTTTGGATACATGTTGAAGTCTTTCTGTATTTAATAGCTCCATACATTTTGATTGGTCACAGACCAATTGAGAACGTAACGAAGGCTGCGGTCCCTCTATAGGAAAACACACAAAGGCATAAGCAAACCTTTTTTTATAGAGTTTCTGCCAAGTTATCCAATTTTAGGTAACAAATTCCAGCTATTAACTGTAGAAAGCTCATTTATTCATTCAACTTTTTGTTCAGTACAAGGGTGATCTTCTTATGAAGATCTGCATCTCTCTTGCCCTGTACCTCAAAACACACTACTATCTAGGCTCACTAAAAGCGTGATCTGTTACTGTACCACTGACAAACATGGTTTCTGACCAAATCTAAACAAATTAGAGAGTTTTACACTACTCAAACCATGATTAATAGGAACAAATATGCAGGGAGGCCGAGGCGGGCAGATCACCTGTGGTTGGAAGTTTGAGACCAGCCTGACCAACATGGAGAAACCCTGTCTTTACTGAAAATACAAAAATTAGCCAGGCCTGGTGGCTCATGCCTGTAATCCCAGCTACTTGGGAGGCTGCAACATCTTTTCCTTATCTGTCCAGCCCAGTCGTTGAGATTTTGCTTAGTATGTTCTGATGCTTAAGCATATGTTTAATAGGAAAGCAAGAATTAAGTAAACCATTATACATTTATTCAGCGAAATATTGTATAGTAACTTAAAATGATGTTTGAAAAAAATTAGTAATCACCTAGAAAAAAATGCTTGCTTATAAACTAGTCTCCCTTTATCTATGGGGATCTTGTTCCAAGACCCCGAGTGGAAATCTCAAACTGTAGATAACACCAAACCCTATATATTTGTTTTCTTTTTTTTTCCATACATATACATACCTATGATAAAGTTTAATTTATAACATAGGCATACTAGGGAATTAACAATAATAACAAAATAGAACAATCATAACAATATACTGTAATAAAAGTTATGTGAATTCGATCATTCTCTGTCAAAATATCTTCTTATACTGTGCTCACCCTTCCTTGTGATGATGTGAAATAGAATGCCTACATCATGAGATGAAGTGAATGGAGTAGGCATTGTGACATGTTAGGCTGCTATTGACCTATCAGGTGTGTAGCATCTGCAGTGTGGATACACTGGACAAAAGGATGATTCACATCCTGAGTGGGACACAGCAGGATGGGCCAGGACTTTATTATGCTACTCAGAATGGAGTGCAATTTAAAACTAATGGATTGTTTATTTTTGTAATTTTCTGTTTAAGATTTTTGGGCTGAGATTGACCACGGATAACTGTACCACAGGAACGGAAACAGTGGATAAGTGGTACTACTATATCTTTAAGATAATAAAGTAGACTGTAAAATAGTTCCATCAGTATAACCGCAACTTCAACAAATACTACACAGAGAGGGGAGAAAAGACTAGAAGGCACCTCACCAAAAATGTTAGTAATTTTTCTTTTCTTTTCTTTTCTTTTTTTTTTTTTTTTTTTTTTTTTTTTTGAGATGGAGTCTTGCTCTGTTGCCAGGCTGGAGTGCAGTAGCACGATGTCAGCTCATTGCAACCTCCACCTCCCAGGTTCAAGCGATTCAGCTGTGTCAGCCTCCCAAGTAGCTGGGACTACAGGTACACACCACCATGACCGGCTAATTTTTTGTATTTTAGTAGTGACGTGGTTTCACCATATTAGTTAGGCTGGTCTCGAACTCCCGACCCTAGGTGATCCACCCACCTCGGCCTCCCAAAGAAATGTTAATAATTTTCTTTGGGAAAATTATAAGTTTCCTCCCTCCTTTCCTTCTTTTCTCCCTTGCTCCCTTGTTTCCTTCCCTCCCTTCCTCCCTCCCTCCCTCCCATCCTTGCTTCCTTTCCTCTTTCTCTCCTTTCCCCTGTTTTGTTTTCCAAATTTCATAATGAAAATGCATTTATAGGCCGGGCGCGATGGCTCACACCTGTAATCCCAGCACTTTAGGAGGCCGAGGCAGGCAGATCATGAGGTCAGGAGATCGAGACCATCCTGGCTAACACGGTGAAACCCCGTTTCTACTAAAAAAAAAAATACAAAAAGAATAGTGGGGCGTGATGGCGGGCGCCTGTAGTCCCAGCTAATCGGGAGGCTGAGGCAGGAGAATGGCCTGAACCCAGGACGTGGAGCTTGCAGTGAGTCCAGATCGAGCCACTGCACTCTAGCCTGGGCAACAGCGCGAGACTCCATCTCAAAAAAAAAAAAAAAAAAAAAGCATTTATATTAACAATGGGAAAGAGACTTTTTTTTTTTTTTTTTTTTTTTTTTTTTTTAAATACAGAAAGAGCTTTGCTGGAGAAAAAGTTGTATCTATTAGTCAAATGGAAAATTGTCTTTAAGGGAAGAGTTGTCAATCCTCACTAATAAATGTCACTAATAAATGTTCACTTAATTGTAAAACATCAAGTATTCTCTTTGGTAAAAGGCAGAATATTTATGCAATTTGAAAAATCAGAGGATAAGTATTGTCTTTGGGACAAAAAGAAACTGAATCCATTCGTTTAGTGATTTTTGAGATTGAATGTCTCAAATGACCAAGTTGTGGTATGTAATGTGTGTTGGAATTTGTAATTTTCTCAAGTTATTAAGGAAAACACATTAATGGAATTTGAAAATATAAATTTAAAAAAAGTCTTACTTGCAAGCCTTGTGCCACTCTGTAAATGTGAAAATAAATTATTGGCATCCATACTTAAATTTTGTTTTGTAATGACACTTCTGTGGCAATCTGTCATATTTCTTGTTTCCGCTACAAATATTGGTTTGGGATAGATATTATGAAATCACTGAGATTTGTGGTTTGGGTTTGAAATTTTGTCACAACACTGAAAAATCTCACCCAAAGGGTATAAACTAAATTTTTGGCTTCTGCACATCAGTTGGGTGAAGCTAACACTAAAATAACATCTCAAATGGTATAAAACCAACCATCCCAGTAAAATGGACATATTCCAAAACTGAATTATATATAGCTTATATATATTCAGGTCATCTAGGACTGCTGAAGAAGAGAAATTGCAACTTCTTTAAACTGTTAGTAAGAACTAACAGGTAGGCCACCATGTTATACAACTCCATGAAGTTCAATGTGAATGAAGTATGAATGGTTCCCTCATGGAACTGAGCAAACACATGTGGTTATGCATCATTGTTTTCCTTTTTCTTTTTTTCAGGTTTTAAAACTTATTTATATAATTTAAAAATTGTACATTCCAATAATTGAAATAATTTAAACACTAAAAAAATGGCACTCTGATTAAACTGTATTTTTATATCCTTCAGGACACCTTGGGCCAGGTTGGTTATAATTCTAGATTTCACTGTCATCCCACCCAGCTTCTTCCTTCATCAACAAGCAAGTTCTTTTCTTTCTCTGTCAGCCAAATAAGCAGATAGGAGAACAGGGGAGGCCTGCGTTGTCAGTGGTTTTCAATTATTTGATATGAAAGGGGCAGCGTGTTCGTTTAAACTTGTTCCAGCCTCTTTGCATCTTAAAAGGTTGAATAGCTACAAGAAGCAATGCCTGTGGGAGGCACAGTGCATATTATCGGTACATGTCCCATTATGACATGCCCGCTTGCTTCTCCTGTTTGATAGTTTCTTTGGAATGCAGTGTTTTCATTTTGTATTTTGTGTAGTTTTTTTTTCCCTTTTATTGTTTCTATCTTATTTCAGTTTCTACTTACTGAATTTCTAGATTTCAGCCATATGGGGTTTGTCAGACAAAGTTGCAGAGGAAGTGGAGCAAGGCACACAAGTGAGCAGAGTATGTTTGTGCAGTAGGCAATACCTAGTCATTGAGATTTTCTGTGGTACTCTCCCTGGTCTTAAAGCCAGTAATCCCGAGGACAAGTGGAGCATTTTTGTACCCCTTTATCCAGAGCCCTCACATGTTAGGCAAGAGCCATTTTATTTCCCCCTATTGAACCCTCTTTTTAAGAACCTCAATATGTTAAAATCTTCTTATAAATCAACTTCTCATTATTTTGATTATTTCAAATGTCAAAATACTCAACAAGCAAGATAGATTTTATTCAAAATGATTGCAATAAGGGTCAAGACTTATTGCAATAAAGGTCAAGTTTATACAGAATAGATTGTTTCGACCCCACTGAAACAAAAGGCAGGAGAGGTTTTAAGCTCAGGCGAGCTAGTGGAAAAGTCCTGAAGCAAGTTGGTGAGAAGGTTAGTCAGTGTATTTGCTACGAGGCAAGTTATTGAAGTTAAGCTCCTGGGTCCCCAACCCCCAACAGGGACTGTGATAGGGGCCTTATCTTTCCTGATGATTGCCTTACAAAGGGATGGTTCCCAGGCCCTTCACAAAGGTTCCTGGCTTGTAAAACTGGCAAGTGATCAGGAAAAGCTTTACACTGCAAAGGAAGTTTTCTTAAGTAAATTCTCTAAGAAAAGGGAGGTCAGAGGCCTATAGGGGAAGAAACTTGACTAAAATTTAGCCAAGCTGAGGGAAGGTTTAAGGCTGTTTTGGTTACAATTCTTTTCCTGGGAGGCAGCATGGAAATTGAGAATTGTATCCATGAGGAGCGGTTGCATCCTTGGCTCTGGCTGAAGTATACTTCCTAGGTGTTGGTTCCCTGTTAGTAGTTGTCTGTGCGGCATAACAATGACCACACATTTATTGGCTTAAAACAACACAGGTTTATTTGTTTCATGGTTTCTGTGGGTTAGAAGTCTGCTAAGGATCTCACAAGGCTGCAATTAAGGTGTTGACCAGGACCAAGTTTGCATCTTGTAAACCCAGAAAATAAGATTCTGAGGCCTCCCAACCATCTGAATGGACCTCTTATCTCAGCCAAGGGCATTCCAAAGTTAGCCTGAAAAAAGTAATTCAGGCTGTGACGAGAATAGGGGATGGAACATGCCTCTTTATACCCTCCTCCCTTTTGGAATTCTGGATAAAACGCTCTTTAAGTCTGACAAGAAACATTTACAATCTATTCTCCCTGAAGCCTGCTACCTTGATGCTTCATCTGCTTGGTTAAGTCTTGGTATCTATAACCCTTTATCAGAACCCAGACATTTCTTTCTATAGACAATAACTCTTTCAACCAATTGCCAAGCAGAAAGTCTTTAAATCTACCTATGACCTGGAACCTCCCCACCCCGTGCTTTGAGTTGTCCTGCCTTTCCAGACAGAACCAATATACACTTACATGTATTGACAAATGTCTCATGTCTCCCTAAAATGTATAAAACCAAGATGTCCCCGACCACCTCGGGCACATGTCATCAGGACCTCCTGAGGCTGTGTCATGGGCATGTCCTTAACCTTAGCAAAATACACTTCTTAAATTGATTGAGGTCTGTCCCATACACTTCTGGTGTATAATCTGGAAGTGCAATTAGGGAAGCAACTTTGTGTCCACAAGCATGGTTCTTGGCAATATTTAGTGAATTCATGGCATCTGCTTCTTCAAAGAGAGAAAGAGGAGAGACAGTGACTAGGGCAAGTGTTTGGCTAGCAAGAACAAGTTTTCTGGAATATAAAATAATCGTGGAGTGACACTGCATCACTTTTGCTATAGTCTATTGATTAGAAACAAGTCCCATGTCCCATGCACACTGAATGGGGAGCATTTACATGAAGATATAAATAGCAGGAGGAGAAGATCACTTGAAGCCACTCTAAAAATATATGTGCCACATTCTTCATTTGCCAAACTAAAGCAATATTATTAGTAATAATTTTCTTAGATTCCTAAGAGCCTCCTGACAGGAGTCACGTCTGGAGCAGTTTGTTGATAGAGGTAGGCATTCTCGTGTTATAGAGCTCTGGGTCCCTATCTCAACTTCAACTGAAGCAGCACATTGAGATTCCTCATGAAATTCCTCCCCTCTCCTCCCCTCATCCCTCCCTCGCCTCCTCTCCCCTCTCCTCCCCTCCCCTTCCTTTTCCTTCCCTTCCTTCTTTTCTTCTTCCCTCCCTCCCTCTATTTCTTCCTTCCTTTTTTTCTTTTGATGTAGGTCTTCCATTTCTTTTAAAAAATTGAAAATGGATTAGACCACATAATAATCATGATCACATTAGCTAGGAAAGCTTATGATTCAAATAAAAATTTAAAATTAAAAACTTGCTTCATGAATTAATGCTTAACTTCATGAATTTGACCAGTTATGGTCATGATGTGACTTGTCCTAGGAAGAACTTGGATTCCCTGTTTGAGCAAACAGCCTGTAAGCTGGTAGTTTACTTTGCACAGAGGCACATAGGCAACAGTTCAAATCTTTTTATACAGTTTTTATCCTCTGCATACCCTGAGTCTTTCATAGCTATATCTTTTCCAAAGGGATCATCTCACTTTTAATGGGAAAGTCTAAGAAAATCCTAGTGAGCTCGAAGTAGTATCCATATGCAATGGATGGTGGTGGTGGTGGGGGGAAACATGTTGCTATTGTACTAGAATATTTACTACTTATTTGGGATTTCCACATTTGAAAGAATACTTTATTTTTTTTTCTCTTTTCCTTTGCAAAGTTATCTTTCCCTTCCTCTTAGTGTGAAAATTGAACATATGCTGATGCAATGTTGCAGGCTGTGTTTACAGGCTCTCTGGGGTGTGAGGTGAAGTTGGGAAGGAGCATGGGAAGAAACAGTTCCTTAGCAATTGTTTTTCTCATTACGTTGTTTGGCATCTCATCACAAGCATCTTGAAACATATTTTTAAAATTCATTTGTACCATCAACTCTATATATTATTGCTTTTTCTTTTTACAATTTGTAGTATTAAGAATGCCATTTAAAAGGTGCTGATTAACACCAGTACTGGCTATAGATTCCAGTTTGCTGTTTGATGTTTTGCTTATTAGAACTGCGAGTACTCTCCTTTGTATTTGTAAAATGTAAGCATATGACCTTCCCAGATCCAGCAGGGAGCCTCCCAGATGGAGTACATGGAGACTGCGACTGTGAAAGATGAGGAGCAAGTGCAGATTTGGTGGCCTCTGATTGCCAGTATCTGGCAGCCACATTCTCTTCCCACAAGATGTTCTTGTGGGAAGAGAACAGGCAGAAGTTCACTTAAGTGAATCCAACAGTTAAACCTACCATGGAAGGGTGTGGTACACAGAGGGCATGTGGAGAAGAGAAGACCACAGTGGGAACCTCCAAGGAACTAACATTTAGCTGGAGATGAGGGGGGATTTGGCTATGTAGAGAGTAAATAAAGTGATATGAGAATTAAAGTAAAGGGGTCAGTTATTTCCAAACGGGGAAATGGGGCAGGCTTCATGGAAAAGGTAATATTTAATCTGGGTCACATGGAATGAATAGGACTGGAAATGGAGTTTATAACAGTGAGAATATTTTACTTAGAGGAAACTACATTTAAAGAAAGGATGGCCGTGTAAGTGTATTGCTTCTTTGCAGATACATACAATTTAATATGCCTGGAGTGCCGATTCTATGTGACTGAAGTGAGTGGAGACACAGGGAGAGATGACTCAGAAAGGCAGATAGAGGGAAATCATGCAGGGCTTACTTACTAGCACAAAAGTTGGTGACTTTTTCATGGGCATGTGTGTCAGGGAAGAGGGTAAAATTATAGTGGGTAAAAGCACAGACTTTGCGATCAAAGTAATGGATTTCCATCATGACTCTGCCTCCCCCTGGTGATACCAACTTGTGTGAATATGTAATGACTCTGACCTTCAGTTTTTTCATCAATAAATGATAAGCAATAATGCTAATTTAATAGAGACTTTCTGAGGAACAAATAAGACTATGTACCCAAAGGGCTTAGGTTAGGACCTGCCACTCGGTAACAGCACTCAGTAGCTGTGATCGTGCTAAAGAGGACAGCAATTCCACTAATCCCAACACAGGCACTCTCTTTAGCTGCAGATATGATGTCTCCTCTCCCCTAGATAAGGTAAACTGATGCTGCTGGACCTAGCTGGTTGCCAGATGGATTAGAACACTGGACTCAGAACAGACTTCAATGATATCTTTAAGAAAAACTCACATCAAAGTCATGTAGAATGTACAATAGAATTATCAATGAAAAGAGGGAGAAGCTGGAAAGAAGGCAACCAAAAGTCAAAGGGAAACTAAAGGAGATTGAAAGTCTGTGAAAATCAGCCTAGAATAATTTCATTGAAGTGGCAAATCTGGCAGAGAGATTTTAGAAGTCTGTTGCTTTGGGTAGGGCAGGGAAAAGTCTATTAGGGCACTTCTCTGGCTTGGAGAGAGGGGCAGGATAGTTCTTTACCTCTCCTGTCAATCTGTGATTGTCATTCTGAATAACAGCACATCCTGATTGGAGGATCAGATTAGACCCTCATTAAAGCCAGGATCTGAAAATATGGTCGCTGATCAGATGTAAGTATTAGAAAATAAGGCCATTCAGGGAACTCAAAACCAGGACAATACATCTAAAGTAAGGACAATGTAACTAATATTTTGTCATAGAAAGCAGGTAGTTATCTGCTAAGGGCATGACAAGGATATGGGTATAGGTAAGAGTCAGCAGTGGAACTCAGTCCACACCAGATTCAGCCCTTTGGTCACTGAAGCAGTTCTGTGAATTAGAATTTTGTGTTTTCTAAGGTTCTTGTGCGGCTGGATAAGCAATAAATTGGAAGGATGAATTTGGGTACAGTTAACATTAGGGAAAGTATCAGTCAGGGATCTGAGCATTAAATCACAGAAGCTGACTCACAAAAGCAAAATGAGAATTAATCAGAATAATGCAGGTCAGTGAATCCATGGAAAGCTGGAGGTTCAGACTTGGAAAATAGACAGGAGCCGCAGGCATACAACAGGGCAACTACAGCGAACATCTTGTAGTCCTCATGCCTCCATGCTGTGCTCCAAATATTAAGCATGATATCACTTGTTCAGTATTTGAAAAGACTCTCAGAGAGCCTCAGATTGACCTGGACTTTGCCCATGTGTTGCCTCTGTTCTGAACAGGGTAATAAAGATATTACTCCTTTGGCTTCCTTCCTGGGAGACACTGTTTCCCACGACAATGTACAGTGCTAGGAGGTCTCCTAAACAAAGATTGGAATCCTAATTGTAAAAGGGCTTGGATGTTAGGCAGACAGATGTCTTCCTAGGAGGCATTAAGGTGAAGAAGTAGGAGAAGGGAGGGGACAAAAGAAGGTAAAGGGACAAAAAAGTAAGCTTCCAGGAGATTAATTCCAGTACTGATAACAAATTGCCGTATTAGGGATAGATTCAAGGAGAAGGCAGAAACTGAACTGATTTTTAAGGGTCAAGAGAGAACAAATAAGAGACCATTGCAGATATCAGGACAAGTATGAGTAGAAGCACAAAGTCACATGACAATTGCTACCTTGTTTGTAAGCATTAATATTCTCGGAGTGGTGGTAGGCGTCCACTGCCTGCTTCATGGTCTTTCTCATGAAAGGAATAGTGTGGGCTACCGTATTAATTTCAAGATGGCTTTTATGAGAAACAATTTGCAAATGACATGCTTTGGAAACCCTAGAAACCTGTGGTCATCCCTCCTCCAATTTTACTTCTTGTTACAAATTTCTTAGTAACAGAGCCTATGTATGTGAGATGAGATGTTTGTTATATTCAACCTTAAACAAGTTATGGCTTAGCAGGAGCTGAGTGGTCTTATTTGATGAGTGTAGATTTATAAGAATTTTGGCTTGGGGTTTGGGATCAAATTCTCTCACCTAAGCTGTGGGGAGCCCATGAAGTCTTTCCAGTAAAAATCACTGCAGTTAAGATTTTTGCCAAATAATGCTTCTTAAAAAAAATCCCTATTTAAGTCATTTCTCCAGAGTAATTGAAAGTGTCTATTTTATTATGCCCCTAACTGCTATGTGGTACTATTTATTTCTTTTAGAGAAGTATGGTAAAGAATAAGATAATTCTGATTACAGTGAAATAAGAGAACACTGATATTATTTTGTTTTTTTTTCTTAGTTAAAGCTTGATGTTTTTGAATTGTTCATCATACACCCCTTCGTTTGCTATCATTTCCAAATGGTGACTGTTACACATGTATTTTAATATTCTTCATATGTCATTTTAATATTGTTCATATGTTAAAACTGAAGTGACTTTTCTTTTTTTTGTCTTTGTAACACTAGGATAATTTAAAGGGAATGTTTTTGAAACATCATTCTATTTCATGGTAAAGTGAGCCAAATAAAATATTTTTGTTCATCTGGGCAGCATGTCAACAGCCATGTAACTCAAGCAATAAGCATAATTTCTTTTAATATTTTGAAGCAGTTCAGATGGAGGTAGCATATGAGGTAGACACTTGAAAAAGGTATTCTTAAAATTGATGTTGAGAGTGGGAGTGACAGATGGAAGGATTATATGGAAGGAATCCCTGAATTTTTAAATTGCCCTCTTTTCTACTTCTGTATCCAGGTAGTCATGAGCTTTTCTCATTTCTGACTACTCGGGATCTCTCTTTCCCAGTCCCACCACCATCAGAGTTAAGGCCTTGAAGCCCACATTGTTCTTCAACAGGATGTCCTGACTTTTAGTCTTGCTGCACCTCATCTCCAGTACTGTCATGCCATTCCTCTGCTCGGATTCCACCCATTGTTCCCCATTACTTAACACTATCCAAGAAAAATAGCCCTTGTTGTTTGATAATTATTAATTACTATAAGTTGGTTGAAAAGTACTCCCTTTAACGCCCTATCTACTTGAACCTCTGATCTGATATCCTGAGGTCGAAGAGAGGATAAATGCCATGACAGCTGGGAAGAAGCAGAGAAGTTCTTATGTGGCTCACCTGTCCCACTTGTCCTTTAAGACCAGCAGCTATTGCTTAGATGTCTGGAGAGTTATTTATGTAAAAACACTGATGTGACCAACATATTTTACTGGCATTGCATAGTTCATGATATATTCATTTTCGAATGGATCTGATTTCATAAGCTTCCACCTACTAACAATTCCTTGAGCTAAGTTAGTTTTTAAAAGCAGCCTTCTTTATTATTTAGAAATTGTGGGGTAATTTATAAAGGAAAGAGGTAATTGACTCTCAGTTCAGCATGGCTGGGGAGGCCTCAGGAAACTTACAATCATGGTGGAAAGAGAAGCAAACACATCCTTCTTCACATGGTGGCAGGAAGAGAAGTGAGTGCTGAACAAAAGGGAAAGCCCCTTAGAAAACTATCAGATTTCATGAGAACTCACTCCCTATCATGAGAACAGCAGCAAGGCAGAAGCTGCGCCCGTTATTCAGTTATCTCCACTTGGTCCCTCCCATGCCACTAGGATTATGGAAACTACAATTCAAGATGAGATTTGGGTGGGGACACAGCCAAACTGTATCATGGGGAAAACTGTTTATTTTACGTAAATGTGACTTGCCTAGTTTGCTTTGCAGATCATCATAAAGTTAACATGGGTATACAGTCTGATAAATCTATAAATATGTACACTTCAAAATTATTCACAGACTTATGACAATTATTAGGTCTAGATTTAAATGACAGCATATTTAAGAATGTTTTCACTATTATTACAATGTTTGATTAGCCCTGTTATTTGGAAACAAACAAAAAAGGTGATTAAGAGACAGTGTAGTACAGTGGTAAAAAATACAGTCTCTGGTGCTGGATTACCAGTGTTTGGGTCTTGACTCCACAAGTTATTAGTTCTGTCACCACAAGTAAGACATTTATCATCTCTGTGCCTTGGTGTCTTCGTCTGTAAAATATAAATCATCATCATGGAATTGTAGTGAATATCAATAGACCCAAATAACATCTTTATGATGGACTTGATTGAAGTATATAACATGTATACCTAAATTTTTCTTTCCTTTGTGAGAGATTATTCAGAATGATGTTGAGATGTTTATAGTAAAATTAGAGATCCTGAATGCAGTGCTGCAGGTTTAAATGCGGCGTTTAGTTCTCATCTGTGGCAGTGTTTGCCTTAAGTCAGTGCTGAGTGTGGCCAGTAGATGCAGCAGCAAAGCCCACTGGGGCAACAATCCTGTGATGGGCTCCCTTGTGTGATCTTGGCCAAGTTTCTTAACCTCTCTGCACTCCTGTGGCCTCATCCATAAAAATGCTAACTTGGATTACATGATCTCTAAGGTGTCTTTCAGCTCTGAAAGTCTGTGAATCTGTCAGTATACTTTGACTTAATGAGTTTTGCACATGGAATACTCTTAAAAGCATTTGGTGCTTTTTTTTTTTCTAAAAAAAGACTTTTTCAGGTGTTTCCTCCTCCTCCTTCCCACCCCCCCTTTTCTTCCTTCTATTATGTAGAATTTGTAGAGATTCCAGGCATGAGTACTGCTGTCATGTTGGATAAATAATAGGATTTCCATTTCTAAGACACAGTAATTGAGATTCCAAAAGATTAAGTTCTTGTACTAGATTGAAACAAAACAAAATAAAAACAGAAAGGAAGTTTAATTCTGCCTCCTAACTGAACTCACTATCTTTTCCATTCGCTAGCTCCCCAAACTTATTTCTTCATGACCAGTTTCTCCTCTCACCTATCTCCCCTAGCAAGAGCTCTGAAAACCAACAGAGATGCTTTCCCCTTATCTCCTACCCTACTCATAGCAGTTAATTAACAAAGTCAGCCTACTTAGTTAACAAAGACTCTTCTACTTACCTAACGTACCTAATCCTTCATCCTCTACTTTCCATTTGATCGCCACTGCCTTAGTTCAGGCTTTAATCATTATTTTGCTTGGATTATTCTAACTAAACAGTTTCCCTTATCCAGATCCAAAATCCCTCCAACAAATTCCCTGTTTCTTTGCCAGAGTGAGATTTCCTTGAATGTGTGTCTGATTGTTTTGTCCAAGTTCTTACCAAACTTTTAATAGCTGCCCCCTGCCCGCATCACTTGGTTTATTAATCTTTAGCTCTTCATTCCCCTTACCAATGACACTCCAGCTACTGCTGAACTTCTTTCTTTTCCCCAGAACTCCTTGCTATTACCTGCTGCCTGGATTTATCCTCCTGTTGCCACTGTCTAGAACAGGGGTATCCAATTTTTTTACTTTCCTGGCCACATTGGCAGAATAATTGTATAAAATACACTAACACTAATGATCGCTAATGAGCTAAAAATAAATAAATAAATAGAGTCAGCTGGGCGCAGTAGCTCATGCCCGTAATCCCAGCAACATTGGGAGGCAGGGGCAGGTGGAGCACCTGAGGTCAGGAGTTCAAGACCAGCCTGGCCAACATGATGAAGCCCCATCTCTACTAAAAATACGAAAAAAAAAAAAAAAAAAAAAATTAGCTGGGTGTGTTGGTGGGTGCCTGTCATCTCAGCTACTTGGGAGGCTGAGGCAGGAGAATCACTTGAACCTGGGAGGCAGAGGTCACTTGAACCTGGGAGGCAGAGGTTGCAGTGAGCTGAGATCGTGCTATTGCACTGCAGCCTGGGCAACAAGAGCAAAACTTCATCTCAAAAAAAAAAAAAAAAAAAAAAAGAAAAAAGAGAAAAGAAGAAAAAAGTCACAAAAAAACTCATAGTTTTAAGAGAACTGACAAATTTGTGTTGTGCCACATTCAAAGCTGTCCTGGGCCGAATGTGGGATGCAGGTTGGTAAAGCCTGGTCTAGAATATACTTTCCTCATCTACCTAGTGACTACCTGGTGAGTACCCAGTAACCTTTTGAGACGTCCAAGTCTGTTTAGCAGATTCCACCCCTGTGAAACTTCTCTTACCACCACAGCAGCTTACACTACCAGTGATAAGCCTCTCAGTGATAGTGCCCCTACTGTTACTTCTAATACAAATAACAATTTTAAAAAGCAACACATTTATTCATACTACAACTGAGATGCACAGTGGGCATATGCCATATTAAACTGAACTGGTTTTCTTCACAAAACTTCACATCTTTTGACTCACCGGAAAAAAATAGTTATGATATATTCCACTGGCTTTTTAGGTGGTACTCAGCATGTCTAAGAGAAAACATTCAGTGTCTGATTTTGAAGTCATCTGCCCACATTTTAGGCTTCTTTCCTAGATGGTTCTGGGTATAAGTTGTCATGGAATGAGTAATTTTCATAATCTTGTCATGAAATAATTGGTTTTGGATACAGAGCACTTGTTTCCTCTGATCTCTGGGATAATGATCCTTGTCCAGCTTGTTGCTGATCTTTGCAGGTGAGATCAATGGCTTGTGTAATTTGCAATCTGGCTTCATGGTTTGATCAGGGACCACCTTTGTACTTCTCTTAGGTTTACTAGGACTTCTCTTAGCTCTTGCTTATGTTGGAGGCTTGCTAGACTTTCAGACTCTGCAACATCTATCTGGCTCTGAGAACCTGGCCATTTACCTAAACCTATGGAATTCATCATCCAGAGGGCACTTCAGTAGGCCCAGTGACTCTCAACTCAGTGTCTAGGTAATATAAGAACACTCAGGAGTGCAAACCAGAGCATCTCCTCTCTCACCTGACCACTTCACTCATGGCGACCTGTGTTGACTGAGGTCTATGTACCTTCATGCTTTCCTCTAGTGATGGTTTTAAGGGCATCCCTCTTACTACTCTTCCCTCCCTACTCTGCATGTACCCTTTTAGTGTTTTCCCTCAAAGGAGAAGGAAAAGGAAACAACAACAACAAAGCAGGAAGCTTGATCTCAACTTGGTGCTTTCTTTGTTCCTGCAGGACAATAAAAATATTTTCCATTTGGCCGGGCATGGTGACTCATGCCTGTAATCCCAGCACTTTGGGAGGCCAAGGTGAATGGATCACGAGGTTAGGAATTCGAGACCAGCCTGGCCAATGTGGTGAAACTTTGTCTCTACTAAAAATACAAAAATTAGCCAGGCATGGTAATGGATGCCTGTAGTCCCAGCTACTTAGGAGGCTTAGGTAGGAGAGTCGCTTGAACCCGGGAGGTGGAGGTTGCAGAGAGCCGAGATCGCAACATTGCACTGCAGCCTAGGTGACAAGAGCGAAACTCCGTCTCAAAAAAAAAAAAATTCCTTTTTATTTTGTTATTATTTTCTTCTTCACTCAATCTTATGGATAGGCCCTAATGATAAAATAGGGTATTTTCCTGGCTTTATTAAACAAGACCTGTGATAAGATCCAACAGGCTTAGTCTTAGAAATGTATATTGATGGTTTGAACGTATTGTCTCATTTAAGCCACATAACTCCCCTGTGGCATAGGTGCTATCTTTTTTCCTGTTTTACAGAAGAGGAACCGAGGCTCCCAAAGGGTAATAACTATCCCATTGTTGACTTCAGGCACATGGCAGGGCCTAACACTCCTTATATCTGTGTATATAGCGAGCCCTCCATATCCAAGGACTCCCCATAGGTTCAACCAATCATGGATAAAAAATACAGTTAGACCTATGATGGCTGCATCTGTACTGAACATTCACAGACTATTTTTTGTTCATTCCCTAAACAATAAAATATAGCAACTATTTGCATAGCACTCACATTCTGTGACTTATAATAAGTAATCTAGAGATTATTTAAAGTATGTCTATAAGGATATGCATAGGTTATATGTAAATATGACATCATTTTATAAGAGAGACTTGAGCATCCATGGATTTGGTATTTGGGGGGGTTCCAGAACCAATCCCCTGTGGATATTGAGTGAGAACTGGACTACTATTCTAAAAGCCTGCTAAATACAAGGCATCTTAAAGTCTTTCATCATTATCTGTGATTATTCCCTTCCTCACTCTGCATGCTGCAACTGGGCTTATTTTCTTCCAATTCCTCCAAATTGTCTTTTTTAAAAAAACTCTCTGGATTTTTCAAAAAGCATTTCACTCTGTTTGGAATGCTGTATCCTCCCACATGTATCAAGTATAAAGCTCAGTTCACAAACTCAGGTGGGCAAGAAATAAAACAACCTTTGCTTTATAAGTAATTTTATTTTCTGTTTTAACCAACATTCTGTCGGGCTGGTGGAAAATTAATCTTAAGGCTTTTAAAAGGTTCCTTTGTATGCCCACCTACCATGCTGCCCCAATATCATGTAGTTCTAAGACCCTGGATGCCAGTCATGGTGGCCATGAGTATGTGTCACTCAGACCACAAGCTACAGGGAGCATCACCCAAGGACCCTGCTGCCCTGTTTTGAAATCCATTGCCACGTTTACACATGCTTTCCAGGGGCTGCTCCCAGCCATATCAAGCATGGCTAAGGGATACTATGGCAAGTCTGTTTCTGGAAGACACAGGATTCCTTTGATGGGCAACTTCGGTTCAAGTACTCCCTGAAAATTTTGCAGAACTTTCCTTAGATTACACAGTAGCCTGAGACACATTCATTTCAGCCTTCTTTCCTGCTCTGTTCCTTTGGGATCAGACTTGTATTACAATCTGAAGGCACTCTCTGTATTTTCTCCTATCGGTGTTTCCCTTAAAATCTTTGTACACTTAATCTTATCTTGATGTCTGTCTCTAAGAAGCCCACACTAATAGACGGGAGATTTGGCCAGCAAATAATCTGATCCCACAATTACTACTGAAAGCATGTCTCTCAGTGGACATGTTACTATGGCCCTTCAAGTGTGCTGGGTCTTGGCTGCTTCATTCCATGATTTCAGTGTGGGATCTTCTGAGAGGCTTCCCATGGTCCCATGTGCTTAGTTATCCCAGGAAGCTAAAAGCTTTCTTAGGCCTTCCAAATACCAAACTTCTCCCACCCACACAGCACCTAAAAATGCCCTCAGTGAGCATTCACTGTAGTTGAAAAATATGAACAATAATGGCATGAGTGAATGAGTAAATAAAAAAATGTGATAGCTAGTAATCTCAGAAGAAAAAAGCAGTATAGTTATAAAAAATTGGGTAATGTTACACTGAGATCAGGAAGATTTCATTGAAAAGGTGGTAATTTGCTTAAGATTTGAAAAAGAAATGGTAAATATTTCTCTATTTTTATTTTTTTTTATTTTACTTGATGTTTTGGGTACATGTGCAGAACTTGCAGGTTTGTTACATAGGTAACAAATACATGTGCCATGGTGGTTTGCTGCACCCATCAACCTGTCATCTAGGTTTTAAGCCCCGCGTGCATTAGGTATTTGTCCTAATGCTCTGTTTCCACTTTGCCCCCACACCCTGACAGGCCCCGGTGTGTGATCTTCCCCTCCCTGTGTCCATGTGTTCTCATTGTTCACCTCCCGCTTATGAGTGAGATCATGCGGTGTTTGGTTTTCTGTTCCCGTATTAGTTTGCTGAGAATGATGGTTTCCAGCTTCATTCATGACCCTGCAAAGGATATGTACTCATTCTTTTTTATGGCTGCATAGTATTCCATGGTGTCTATGTGCCACATTTTCTTTATCCAGTCTATCATTGTTGAGCATTTGGGTTGGTTCCAAATATTTGCTATTGTATTAAATAGTGCTGCAATAAACATACATGTACATGTGTCTTTATAGTAGAATGATTTATAATCCTTGGGGTATATACCCAGTAATGAGATTGCTGGGTCAAATGGTATTTCTGGTTCTAGATCTTTGAGGAATCACCACACTGTCTTCCATAATGGTTGAACTGATTTACACTCCCACCAACAGTGTAAAGCATTTCTATTTCCCCACATCCTCACCAGCATCTGTTGTTTCCTGTCTTCTTAATGATCACCTTTCCAACTGGCGTAAGATGGATCTCATTGTGGTTTTGATTTGCATTTCTCCAATGACCAGTGATGATGAGATTTTTTTCATATGTTTCTTGGCCATGTAAATGTCTTCTTTTGAGAAGTGTCTGTTCATATCCTTCACCCTCTCTTTGATGGGGTTGTTTATTTTCTTTTAAATTTTTTTAAGTTCCTTGTAGATTATATCATCTATTTAAGGTATAGATATGTTATAGTTTCCAATGTGTTATAGTAGGGAAGAAAAACACTGAATTTGAGGTCAGAAATCTGTCCATAGCCATCTTGTTTTCTAGTTGTCAGTAACATTTTGATTAAATAAGTACACTTTTTAGGGTCTTCATTTGCTTGTTGCACTTATACTAAGTCATTTTCAAGATCCTTACACCCTTAACAGTCTCTGGTCAAGATCCTAGTCAACTGGTGGTTGATCTAGAAGATTAATTTAGCCAGCTATGTATCTAAATTCATGTTATTTTAACACCCGCCTTAATATTTTTCAAAGCTCAATGCAGCAGAGCTGGAGATACAGGCATACTTCATTGTATTGTGCTTTGCTTTATTGTGCTTCCCAAACATTGCATTTAAAAAAAGCAAATTGAAGGTTTGTGGCAACCCTGCATCCAGCAAATCTATGGGTGCCAGTTTTCAACAGCATGTGCTCACTTTTGTCTCTGCATCAGATGTTGGTGATTCTTACGATATTTCCAGCTTTCTTATTATTATTGTATCTGGTATGGTGATCTCTGATCAGTATCTTTTGATGTTATATTATAATTGTTTTGGGGCAGCACAAATCATGCTCATAAAAAATGGCAAACTTAATTGATAGATGCTGTGTGTTTCTGACAGCTCCACCAATCAACCATTTCCCCATCTCTGTCCCTCTCCTTGGGTCTTACTATTCTCTAAGACACAACCATATTGAAATTAGGTCAATTAATAACTTTACAGTGGCTTCTAAGTGTTCAAGTGAAAGGACAGGTCACATGCCTCTCACTTGAAATCAAAAGCTGGAAAAGATTAAGCTTATTGAAGAAGGCACATTGAAAGCCAAGATAGACTGAAAGCTAGGCTTATTGAGCCAGTTAGCCAAGTTGCAAATGCAAAGGAAAAGTACAGAAGGCAATTAAAAGTGCTATTCCATGAATATATGCATGATAAGAAAGCAAAACTGCCTTATTACTGATTTGAAGAAAACTTTACTGGTCTAGATAGATCAACCAGCCATAACATTCCCTTAACCCAAAGCCTAATCCAAAGCAAAGCCATAACTGTCTTCCATTGTAACAAGGCTGAGAAAGGTGAGGAAGCTGTCGATGAATTTTGAAGCTAGCAGAGATTGGTTCATGAGGTGTAAGGAATAAAGCAAACTCCACAACCTAAAAGTTCAAGTTGAAGCAGCAAGAGATGATGTGCAATCTGCAACAAGTTATCCAGAAGATCTGACGAAGATGGCTACACTAAACAACAGACTTTCAATGTATAGTAAATGAAATAGTCTTATATGGAAGAATACGTCATCTAAGACTTTCATAACAGAAAAAGTCAATGCTTGGCTTCAAATCTTCAAAGGGTGGACTGACTCTAACGTTAAGGGCTAATGTAGCTGATGACTTTAAGTTGAAGTCAGTGCTCATTGACCATTCTGAAGATCCTAACTCCCTTAAGAATTATGCTAAATCTCCTCTGCCTGTGCTCTATAAATAGAACCACAAAGCCTGGATGGCAGCACTGCTGTTTACAGCATAGTTTACTGAATATTTTAAGCCTACTTTGGGGACCTACTGCTCAGAAAGAAAAGAAGTTTTTCAAAATATTACGACTCATTGGCAATCCACTCAGTAATTCCACAGCTCTGATAGAGATGTACAAGAAAATTCATGTTGTTTCCATGCATGCTAACACAGAATCCTGTCAAGATCAAGTAGTAGTTTTGAGTTTCAAGTCTTCTTATTTAAGAAATACATTTCATAAGGCTATAGCTGCTATAGATAGAGATTCCTCTGATGGATCTAAGCAAAGTAAATCAAAAACCTTCTGGAAAAAAATTGCCATTCTAGATGTCATTGAGAACTTCTATGATTCATGGGAGGATGTTAAAATATCAACATTAATGAAAGTTCAAAAAATGTTTATTTCAGTGCATATAGATGACTTTGGGTGTTTCAAGACTTCAGCAGAGTAAATAACTGCAGATGTGGAAAAAGCACAAGAACTAGAATTATAAGTAGAGCCTGAAGGTGTGACTGAATTGCTGCAATCTGATGATAAAACATGAACAGATAAGGAGTTGCTACTTACAGATGAGCAAAGAAAGTTGTTTCTTGAAACACAGTCTACTCTGGGTGAAGATGTTGTGAACATTCTTGAAATGACAATAAAGGATTCAGAATATTACAAAAACTTAGATGATAAGTCGGTGGCTGGGTTCAAGAGGACTGAGTTCAATTTTGAAAATTCTACTGTGGGTAAAATGCCATCAATTAGCATTGCATGCTACAGAGAAATTTTCATGAAAGGAAGAGTTAATCAATGCAGCAAACTTTATTGATATCTTATATTAAGAGATTACCACAGCCACCCCAACCTTAGCAATCACCACCTTTGCTGATCAGTCAGTAGCAGTCAATACTAAGGCAGGACTTTACACCAGCAAAAAGATTAGAACTTGCTGAAGGCTCATATGACTGTTAAGACTTTTAGCAACGAAGTATTTTTAATTAAGGTATGGATTTTTTTTTTTTAGATATAATGCTATTGAACACTTAATAGACTACAGTGTAAAAATGACTTTTACATGTACTGGGAAACCAACAAGTTTGTATGACTCACTTTATCGTAATATTTACTTTATTGTGGTGGACTTGAAATGAATTCTCCAAATCTCTGAGTATGCCTATATCTGGATTTGAGCAGTGTCTTGCTTTTGTTTAAGATGTGTAGACTTGGTAAAACTTATAGTCCACTTTCATGCTATTTGTGAGAATGGAGATAATGGGTGTATAATGCCTACCACAAAGGAACTAAATGGTAGATAAACAATGTATCTTATTGCTTTTTATTCATTTGCTCCTCACAAAATGAATGAATCTGCATTATTGTCTCCATTTTACTAATTAGTAAACTGAAGCAAAGAGCTCAAATTGCCCAGCTACCCAGTAGCAGAAATAGTAAGAGTATTACTCAAGTTCTTAGGCTCTCATTTGTTTTTCCTATAATTTACTTTCTACATATGGTTTTATATAAAAGAGCCCATTTGTGCCTTTCAATATATTCATGTATGTAATATTAAACTTAATAAAAGTTTATTATAGATTTTATTATATATTTTGGGCAAATAAATTGGTAAGCACATTAGTTTCCTTATTTACTCTTCTTTACCTAAGTCTTAAACATGGAATCTTTAAGAAGATTAAAAAAAAAAAAAATAGCTTAGGCTGGGTGTGGTGGCTCACGCCTGTAATCCCAGCACTTTGGGAGGCCAAGGTGGGTGAATCACAAGGTCAGCAGGTTGAGACCAATCTGGCCAATATGGTGAAACCCCGTCTCTACTAAAAATACAACAATTAGCCAGGCGTGGTGGCGCATGTCTGTAATCCCAGCCACTCAGGAGGCTGAGGCAGGAGAATTGCTTGAATGGGAGGCAGAGTTTGTAGTGAGCAAAGATTGTGCCACTGCACTCCAGTCTGGGCGACAAAGAGAGGCTCTGTCTCAAAAAAAAAAAAAAAAAAAAAAAAGGTGACTTAAAGATCATTTATTCAAATAGCTTTGTTTTAGCCGGAACAGTGGCTCATGCCTGTAATCCCAGTACTTTGGGAGGCCAAGGTGAGCGGATCCCTTGAGGCTAGGAGTTTGAGACCAGCCTGGTTAACATGGTGAAACCCTGTCTCTACTAAAATTACAAAAAGTAGTGGTGACACACGCCTGTAATCCCAGCTACTAGGGAGGCTGAGGCAGGAGACTTGCTTGAACCAGGGATGTGGAGATTGTAGCTCACTGAGATGATGCCACTGCACGCCCTCCTGGGTCCCAGAGTGAGACTGTGTCTCAAAAACGAACAAACAGCAGCAGCAGCGACAACAACAACAGCAACAACAACAACAAAAAAACAAAAAACAAATGACTTTGTTTGATGAGTGAGAAAGAAGCTTGATTCAGAGTAGGTAACACAAACTGGATATTTAACTAAATTTACTTCAGTAAAGGCAAGCTGAAATTAAGCATTTCTACTAATATTTTTTGAAACTTATTGTTACTAAGATATATAAATAAATTTACTAAGTATAATTTAATAAAATTTTATACTTATAAACACTGGAATGCATAAACATAAAAATATAAAGTTGTAAAACTATAGCAATTATGAAGAATATTTGATTTAATAACTGTATAATGTTAGACAAATTATTTAATTCTTGAACCTCAGTTTCCTCATGTGAGGAATGAGAATAAGGGTAAAACTTCTTTTATGGGCTGTTGTGAGGACTAAATGAAATAATTATGGTGCCTTAATATATAAATTAGTTTTTAAATTATTTTTATTTAAATTATAACAAATGCTATAATTATTGTTGGAGGAAACTTCCTATTGTCTGACCTCATGTTACTATGAGGAGGTTCTTGAGGCCAAAGTTCACATAGGATTAGGCTTTGTTTGTTACTGTGTTTATTGCCACTGTTGACGTGACATAAATATGTACCAATGAAGGCATTAATAAAATGGAACTACTGTTTCACCCAGATGAGTAATTTAGAAATTACCTATTTGGAGGAGAAATACTGTGTTAGCTTTGCTGCAGAACAAAACACCCCAAACCATTTATTAGGAAATAGTTCTGTGGCTTGGCTGGGATGGATTTTCTCTGCTCCATGTATTTTGATTGCACTTATGCATTTGCAGTCAGCCGCTGGTCTCTGATAACCTTGCTCACATGTCTGGCAGTTAGTAGTAGCTCTTAGTTGGGCCACATGTCTATAGCAGCCTATCTTGAACCTGAGCAGCAAGAGAGAGGGAACACCCCAAAGTTCAAGCACCACGAAGGCATCTCTTTGTATAGTATTTGCTGATTTTCCATTGGCCAAAGCAAGAGTGGAAGAAGTCACTGCGAGAAGACACAACACAGGGATGTAGATAGTAGGAAAAATTACTTATTGGGGTTCCTTATTGTAATAATCTAACACAAATAGAACTTTTAAGCCTCCCTTGCTTTAGTGGATTTTTAATTTATGTGAAATGCTTTCATTAATATTCACACTCATGAAGTGGGCATACGATGGAACCTAATTTTAAAGCTTTTAATCAACATACTTTCTTATTTAGAATTATTGTCCAATTCTAACTTCTATGTCAGAATGTGACTGAGGCAAATATTAGTAGCTATGATTGGTGATAAATACTAAGAAGGCTTATTCCTCCCCTGGTGAGGATGAGGATGCTAATGATGGTGATTACACCTTACATTAAAGGAGCTCTCAATGTGTGTCACACACTGTGCTGAATTCTTTACATACTATCTTATTTTGTTCCCACCATAGCCTTTTTATTTTTTTAGATTCAAACAGGAAAATGAAATACCAAGAGGCTATGAACTTCCCTGGGTCGTGTACTAGCAGATGGTGGTGATACTTGATATCAGTTGTTCTGATGCCAGAAAACATACTTTTGACCACTATACTGTACCGTATCACAAATGTTACCTATGTGGATGTGAATGTATATATCTTTACACATGTGTGTATATATATATAATACTAAAGATATGTAATTGTAATCTTTTATGTGATCTTATTAGTAGTAATGCTACTGTAGTTTTTGATTCCCTAGAATCTCAACAGTAATTTCAGCGAATACTGGGAGTTGATGTCACAAAAACTTACACAATTAGATGAATGTCCGAAAATGTATCATTTTCACCATAGCATCTACTTGCTTTCATAAAGCTATAACTTAGTGAAAACATTCAAATTATCAGTGAATAATATTTTAATAATAATAGTCTCGTCCTGTCATGGAACATCAGTGGTAGTATTATGAAATGGCTCCTGAGCCTTGAACTTGGCAGCCACTTTTAAGCTTCCATTTGGCTTGCTAAGCATAGTAAAGGCCAAAAGGGAGAAGGGGAGAGCAGGAAGGGACTTTGTATTTATGGGTGGGCTTTAGAAATGGAAGTGTTCCTAATGCAGAAACGGAACATAAAACTCAATTTCCAAAGCTAAAGATCTGAGGGTTTTTAAACCTACAAATCACACCAACTTCAGTCAGGCTGTCATTGCAGGAAAGTGTTTTTTCCTATAGTGTAAACGTTAATGGATCCTAGTGATTGTACAATGGTTCAATGTTCCTGGTGCTCACATTCTTACTGGGGAATGTGGATTTTTTGATAGCTACTAAATATATATATATATGTGTGTGTATATATATGTGTGTGTATATATGTGTGTGTGTATATATGTGTGTGTATATGTGTGTGTGTGTGTATGTGTGTGTGTGTGTGTATATATATATATATATATTTTTTTTTTTTTTTTTTTTTTGAGACGGAGTCTTGCTTTGTCGCCCAGGCTGGAGTGCAGTGGCCGGATCTCAGCTCACTGCAAGCTCCGCCTCCCGGGTTCACGCCATTCTCCTGCCTCAGCCTCCCGAGTAGCTGGGACTACAGGTGCCCGCCACCGCACCCGGCTAGTTTTTTGTATTTTTTAGTAGAGACGGGGTTTCGCCGTGTTAGCCAGGATGGTCTCGATCTCCTGACCTAGTGATCCGCCCGTCTCGGCCTCCCAAAGTGCTGGGATTACAGGCTTGAGCCACCGCGCCCGGCCTATAGTTACTAAATATTTATAACTTCATTTTTGTCTTAGTTTTTTAATATTTATAAGCAAAAGAAAGAAAATAGACATTTTATTCTTATGGATTTTAAGTACAATAGAAGCTGCTATAGTTTAAAAGTTTACTGTTTAAAGTTTACTGTTCTACTAAGGATTGCTTGCGTAACTGGATCTTTACCACACTGGCATCTGTAGAATTGGCCCATACATATGAGCTTATACCGGAATGAGTTGTGATGATTTAATTGGGGAAATATTTTTAAGATCTGCTTTTTAGGAGATACAGTTTTGTAAGATAAAACACACAAATAGAAAACTCCTCATTTCTTTCTGTGCTCTTTTTGAAAGATAGATGCTAGCAGTTATTAGATTTTTCTTTACTTTCAAATCCTTTATTCATCTAGGACACTCTTCATCACTTTTTGGAACATTAGAACTATTCAGAGAAGATTCTAAGATTTTATTAAAGAAGTAATCAGGGAAAAATATCACAACCATCTTTTCTCACTAGAACTGATAACTATTTCTTTGGTTTGTGTACCCGAGAGTGAGAGTCTAAAAAATTATTTTCTAATTCAGATTCTAATCCAGATAGACCTCAGGTACAATACTTAATCTCACAGTTCCCACAATGAAAACCTTATATGATAATTGTAAGCTATCTCCAAGTGTGGTGGCGAAGGTTCAATGAACTAAATATATGACAGCAACCTGGAAGAGTGGCTATCTCATAGAAATTGCTCAATTGGTATTAGTTTCTTTTTCCATTTACATTATTCTATAGCATATATTAAATATACTGTCTTTTACAGCAAAATTAAACCTTAACTGACAGAGTTTTAGGTATACACTGGGTTTTAAAAAATAATTATTACATGAATTCTGATTTCCTCTTCTATTTTTAAAATTCACATTTTGAACATTTATTTGCATCTCTCTCTCACACTATACATGCTGAGAAAGAGAGGAGTTTGTTTTGTTCCATTATTTCAGAATTTCTGGAAATATCTGTTTAGATAGTATGTTATTACAGTACAAATTTTCAGAGATGTGCAAAGCAATAATATGTTTTTTCATTCTTTCTCTGGTGAATAAAAATGGAACTTGGGATATATTTTATTACACTATGACCCTAAAGACGTAGTGTACCCATTCCAAATTGGAAAGCTTGGTATATAAAACTTAAAATATTTTTCTTGAGTTTTGTTCCAATACAGAACCCTGAATTTTTTTCTGTAACTCGACCCGCAATGCCCAGTTTATTGCCTGGAGAAATTAAGATCTATTCCTGATGTCCTAGCTACCCCATTCCCTAACTCTCTGCCTGTAATTGACTTGGTACATCAGAGACAGTCATCTTTATTTTTTAATGATTTCTAAACAAAATGGTTCTTGTCTTAGCCTCCCTTTCAGTTACTAAGCTGATGAGTGAGAAGCACCGCGTATTACATCTCTCTACTCTTCATAGCACTTTTGCTTATAGTCGCTGCTGACTAAATATTTGATGAATGAACGAATAAATGAATGATCATGTAGTCTCTGAGCGACCCTATTTTGAACATCTTTGGATTATACATGCAGATACAAAAATGTATTAAATCGTGATTTAAAAGAAGCTCTCTTCTAGAAGGAGCCTTTGATCTAAAGTATTTACATAAATGTAAGAACATAAGAAATAATATTAGCCCGGAAAATTTGGTGTATATTTCGGTTTATATTTTGGTATATATTTTATGTATCACCTTTTTCTGCCATTCTTTCCTTTTACAACTTAGCCTAGATGTTCAGGTATTGCTGGATAGGAACTGGCGAAAGAGACACAAATAACTTTCTAAAGCAATACAGTTTGTCTTTCAACTATAATTGATTCTAGGAGACACAAGCATGAAGTTATTTGAGAACTTAGATGTATCATGGATTTCATATTAGGTTAATTGTGTGTTTTACATTTGTAGCTTAATCAAGGTCATCTGTGACTTTTAAGAAGCAAAAACACACAATGAAGAAATGTGTTTACTGTTACTTCTAAATAGTTAAGAAAAACAGAAGTCCTTCCAGAGAGATTTGAGTAATTATTCTCTAGCAATACATTCTAGAGTAATGTGTGTTTCAAGTAAACGATACAAATGAAGCAAAAAACAACTTTAAAAACAACACTACTCTTTTGCACCTAGTATTTTGAAGGCACCTTAAGATAGTTTAAAAGGGAACATCTATTATATGACATTCTATATTCAATGACATTTCAATAACAAAAAACACATCGCACAACTTTCCCCTTTGTAGTACTTTTAACATTTTTTATTATACTTTAAGTTCTGGAATACATGTGTACAACGTGCAGGTTTGTTACATAGGTATTCACATGCCATGGTGGTTTGCTGCACACATCAACCCGTCATCCACATTAGGTATTTCCCCTACACCCATCAACCCATCATCTACATTAGGTATTTCTCCTAATGCTATCCCTTCCCTAGCCCCCCACACCCCCGACAGGCCCCAGTGTTTGATGTTCCCCTCCCTGTGTCCATGTATTTTCATTGTTCGACTCCCATGTATGAGTAAGGACATGTAGTATTTGGTTTTCTGTTCCTGTATTAGCTTGCTGAGAATAATGGTTTCCAGCTTCATCCATGTCCCTGCATGGGACATGAACTCATCCTTTTTTATGGCTGCATAGTATTCTGTGGCGTATATGGGCCACATTTTCTTTATCCAGTCTGTCATTGACAGGTATTTGGGTTGGTTCCAAGTCTTCGCTACTGTGCATAGTGCTACAATAAACATACGTGTGCCTGTGTCTTTGTAGTAGAATGATTTAAAATCCTTTGGATATACGCCCAGTAATGGAATTGCTGGGTCAAATGGTATTTCTGGTTCTAGACACTTAAAGAATTGCCACTCTGTCTTCCACAATGATTGTACTAATTTACACTCCCACCAACAGTGTAAAAGTGTTTCTATTTCTAGACATCCTCTCCAGCATCTGTTGTTTCCTGACTTTTTAATGATCACCATTCTAACTGGCATGAGATGGTATCTCATTGTGGTTTTGATTTGCATTTCTCTAATGACCAGTGATGATGAACTTCTTTTCATATGTTTGTTGACCACATAAATGTCTTCTTTGGAGAAGTGTCTGTTCATATCCTTTGCCCACGTTTTGATGGAGTTGTTTGTTTTTCTTATAAATTTGTTTAGGTTCCTTGTAGATTCTGGTTATTAGCCCTTTGTCAGATGGATAGATTGCAAAAATTTTCTCCCATTCTGTAGGTTGCCTGTTTACTTTGATGATAGTTTTTTGTTTTTTGTTTTTTTTTTTGCTGTGCAGAAGCTCTGTAATTTGGTCCTGTTTGTCAATTTTGGCATTTGTTGCCATTGGTTTTGGTGTTTTAGTCATGAAGTCTTTGTCCATGCCTATGTTCTGAATGGTATTTCCTAGGTTTTCTTCTAGGGTTTTTATGGTTTTAGGTCTTATGTTTAAGTCTTTAATCCATCTTGAGTTAATTTTTGTGTAAGGTGTAAGGAAGGCGTAAAGTTTCAGTTTTCTACATATGGCTAGCCAGTTTTCCCAAAACTATTTATTAAATAAGGAATCATTTCCCCATTGCTTGTTTTTGTCAGGTTTATCAAAGATCAGTTAGTTGTAGATGTGTTGCATTATTTCTGAGACCTCTGTTCTATTCTATTGGTCTATATATCTGTTTTGGTACCAGTACCATGCATTTTGGTTACTATAGCCTTGTAGTATAGTTTGAAGTCATGTAGTATGATGCCTCCAGCTTTGTTCTTTTTCCTTAAGATTGTCTTGGTTATACGGGCACTTTTTTGGTTCCATATGAAATTTCAAGTGTTTTTTCTTTTTTTTTTTTTTACTTTTATGTTAAAACCTTACTAAAAAGTAGAAATTTACTTGATCACAATTTTTTTTAAAATTTATTTATTATTATTATACTTTAAGTTGTAGGGTACATGTGCATAACGTGCAGGTTTGTTACATATGTATACTTGTGCCATGTTGGTGTGCTGCACCCATCAACTCGTCATTTACATCAGGTATAACTCCCAATGCAATCCCTCCCCCCTCCCCCCTCCCCATGATAGGCCCCGGTGTGTGATGTTCCCCTTCCCGAGTCCAAGTGATCTCATTGTTCAGTTCCCACCTATGAGTGAGAACATGCGGTGTTTGGTTTTCTGTTCTTGTGATAGTTTGCTAAGAATGATGGTTTCCAGCTGCATCCATGTCCCTACAAAGGACACAAACTCATCCTTTTTTATGGCTGCATAGTATTCCATGGTGTATATGTGCCACATTTTCTTAATCCAATCTGTCACTGATGGACATTTGGGTTGATTCCAAGTCTTTGCTATTGTGAATAGTGCTGCAATAAACATACGTGTGCATGTGTCTTTATAGCAGCATGATTTATAATCCTTTGGGTATATACCCAGTAATGGGATGGCTGGGTCATATGGTACATCTAGTTCTAGATCCTTGAGGAATCGCCATACTGTTTTCCATAATGGTTGAACTAGTTTACAATCCCACCAACAGTGTAAAAGTGTTCCTATCTCTCCACATCCTCTCCAGCACTTGTTGTTTCCTGACTTTTTAATGATCGCCATTCTAACTGGTGTGAGATGGTACCTCATTGTGGTTTTGATTTGCATTTCTCTGATGGCCAGTGATGATGAGCATTTTTTCATGTGTCTGTTGGCTGTATGAATGTCTTCTTTTGAGAAATGTCTGTTCATATCCTTTGCCCACTTTTTGATGGGGTTGTTTGTTTTTTTCTTGTAAATTTGTTTGAGTTCTTTGTAGGTTCTAGATATTAGCCCTTTGTCAGATGAGTAGATTGCAAAAATTTTCTCCCATTCTGTAGGTTGCCTGTTCACTCTGATGGTAGTTTCTTTTGCTGTGCAGAAGCTCTTTAGTTTAATGAGATCCCATTTGTCAATTTTGGCTTTTGCTGCTGTTGCTTTTGGTGTTTTAGACATGAAGTCTTTGTCCATGCCTATGTCCTGAATGATACTACCTAGGTTTTCCTCTAGGATTTTTATGGTATTAGGTCTAACATTTAAGTCTCTAATCCATCTTGAATTAATTTTCGTATAAGGAGTAAGGAAAGGATCCAGTTTCAGCTTTCTACTTATGGCTAGCCAATTTTCCCAGCACCATTTATTAAATAGGGAATCCTTTCCCCATTTCTTGTTTCTCTCAGGTTTGTCGGCTCTCTGTTTTTCTATTATTGGTGCATAGAAATGCTTGTAATTTTTGCATGTTGGTTATGTATCTTGAGACTTTGCTGAAGTTGCTTATTAGCTTAAGGAGATTTTGGGCTGAGACAATGGGGTTTTCTAAATATACAATCATGTCATCTGTAAACAGAGACAACTTGACTTCCCCTCTTCCTATTTGAACACCCTTTATTTCTTTCTCTTGCCCGATTGTCCTGGCCAGAACTTCCAATACTATGTTGAAGAGGAGTCGTGAGAGAGGACATCCTTTCCTTGTGCCGGTTTTCAAAGAAAATGCTTCCAGCTTTTGCCCGTTTAGTATGATATTGGCTGTAGGTTTGTCATAAATAGCTTTTATTCATTTGAGAGATGTTCCATCAATACCTAGTTTATTGAGAGTTTTTAGCATGAAGGAGTGTTGAATTTTATCAAACGCCTTTTCTGCATCTATTGAGATAATCATGTGGTTTTTGTCATTGGTTCTGTTGATCTGATAGATTACATTTATTGATTTGCATATGTTGAACCAGCCTTGCATCCCAGGGGTAAAACCGACTTGATGGTGGTGAATAAGCTTTTTGATGTGCTGCTGGATTTAGTTTGCCAGTATTTTATTGAGGATTTTTGCATCAATGTTCTTCAGGGATATTGGGCTGAAATTTTCTTTTTTTGTTGTGTCTCTGCCAGGTTTTGGTATCAGGATGATGCTGGCCTCATAAGATGAGTTAGGGAGGAGTCTGTCTTTTTCTATCGATTGGAATAGTTTCAGAAAGAATGGTACCAGCTCCTCTTTGTACCTCTGGTAGAATTTGGCTGTGAATCCTTCTGGTCCTGGGCTTTTTTTTGGTTGGTAGGCTATTAATTACTGCCTGAATTTCAGAACTTGTTATTTGTCTATTCAGGGATTTGACTTCTTCCTGGTTTAGTTTTGACAGGGTGAATGTATCCAGGAATTTATCCATTTCTTCTAGATTTTCTAGTTTATTTGCTTACAGGTGTTTATAGTATTCTCTGACAGTAGTTTATATTTCTGTGGGATCAGTGGTGATATCGCCTTTATCATTTTTTGTGTCTATATGATTCTTCTCTCTTTTCTTCTTTATTAGTCTGATTAGCTGTCTGTCAATTTTGTTGATCTTTTCAGAAAACCAGCTCCTGGATTCATTGATGTTTTGAAGGGTTTTTGTGTCTCTATCTCCTTCAGTTCTGCTCTGATCTTAGTTATTTCTTGTCTTCTGCTAGCTTTTGAATTTGTTTGCTCTTGCTTCTCTAGTTCTTTTAATTGTGATGTTAGGGTGTTGATTTTAGATATTTCCTGCTTTCCCCTGGGTGCATTTAGTGCTATAAATTTCCCTCTAAACACTAGTTTAGCTGTGTACCAGAGATTCTGGTACATTGTGTCTTTGTTCTCACTGGTTTCAAAGAACTTATTTATTTCTGCCTTCATTTCATTATTTACCCACTAGTCATTCAGGAGCAGATTGTTCAGTTTCCATGTAGTTGTGCGGTTTTGAGTGAGTTTCTTAATCCTGAGTTCTAATTTGATTGCACTGTGGTCTGAGAGACTGTTTGTTTTGATTTCCATTAGTTTGCATTTGCTGAGAAGTGTTTTACTTTCCATTATGTGGTCATTTTAGAATAATTGCTATGTGGTGCTGAGAAGAATGTATAGTCTGTTGATTGGGGATGGAGAGTTCTGTAGGTGTCTATTAGGTCTGCTTGGTCCAGGGCTGAGTTCAAGTCCTGAATATCCTTGTTAATTTTCTGTCTTGTTGATTGGTCTAATATTGACAGTGGGGTGTTAAATTCTCCCACTATTATTGTGTGGGAGTCTAAGTCTCTTTGTCTGTCTCTAAGAACTTACTTTATGAATCTGGGTGCTCCTGTATTGGGTGTATATATATTTAGGATAGTTAGCTCTTCTTGTTTTGTTGATCCCTTTACCAGTATGTAACATCCTTCTTTGTCTTTTTTGATCTTTGTTGGTCTCTGATAAAAAGACTGTTTTATCAGAGACTAGGATTGCAACCCCTGCTATTTTTTTGCTTTTCATTGCTTGGTAAATATTCCTCCATCCCTTTGTTTTGAGCCTATGTGTGTCTTTGCACATGAGATGGATCTCCTGAATACAGCACACCGATGGGTCTTGACTCTTTATCCGATTTGCCAGTCTATGTATGTTAATTGGGACATTTAACCCATTTACATTTAAGGTTAATATTGTCATGTGTGAATTTGATCATGTCATTATGATGCTAACTGGTTATTTTGTCCATTAATTGATTGATGCAGTTTCTTCATAGTGTCAATTGTCTTTACAATTTGGTATGTTTTTGCAGTGACTGGTACTGGTTTTTCCTTTCCATATTTAGTGCTTCCTTCAGGAGCTATCGTAAGACAGGCCTGGTGGTGAAAAAATCTTTCAGCATTTGCTTGTCTGTAAAGGATTTCATTTCTCCTTTGCTTATGAAGCTTAGTTTGGCTCGATATGAAATAGTGTGTTGAAAATTCTTTTCTATGAGAATATTGAATATTGGCCCCTACTGTCTTCTGGCTTAAAGGGTTTCTGCTGAGAGATCCGCTGTTAGTCTGATGGGCTTCCCTTTGTGAGTAACCCGACCTTTCTCTCTGGCTACCTATAGCATTTTTTTCCTTCATTTCAACCTTGCTGAATCTGATGATTATGTGTCTTGGGGTTGCTCTTCTTGAGGAGTATCTTTGTGGTGTTCTCTGTATTTCCTGAATCTGGATGTTGTCCTGTCTTGCTAGGTTGGGGAAGTTCTCCTGGATAACATTCTGAAGAATTTGCAACTTGGTTCCATTTTCCCCATTACTTTCAGGTACACCAATCAAACGTAGGTTTGGTCTTTTCACATAGTCCCGTATTTCTTGGAGGCTTTGTTTGTTCCTTTTTATTATTTTTTCTCTAATCTTGTCTTCATGCTTTATTTTATTAAGTTGATCTTCAGTGTCTGATATCCTTTCTTCTGCTTGATCGATTCGACTATTGATATTTGTGTATGCTTCAGTAAGTTCTCATGCTGTGTTTGTCAGTTCCGTCAGGTCATTTATGTTCTTCTCTAAACTGGTTATTCTAGTTAGCAATTCCTCTAAGCTTTTTTCAAGGTTCTTAGTTTCCTTGCATTGGGCTAGAACATGCCCCTTTAGCTTGGAGGAGTTTGTTATTACCCACCTTCCGAAGCCTACTTTTGTCAATTTGTCAAACTCATACTCTGTCCAGTTTTGTTCCCTTGCTGGTGAGGAGTTGTCATCCTTTGGAGAAGAGGCATTCTGGTTTTTGGAATTTTCTGCCGTTTTGTGCTGATTTTTCCTATTTTCCTGGATTTATCTACCTCTTCTCTTTGATGTTGGTGACCTTTGGATGGGGTTTTTGTGTGGACATCGTTTTTGTTGGTTTTGTTCCTATTCCTTTCTGTTTGTTAGTTTTCCTGCTAACAGGCCCCTCTGCTGCCAGTCTGCTAGTTTGCTGCAGGTCCGCTGCAGACCCTGTTTGCCTGGGTATCACCAGCAGAGGATGCAGAGCAGCAAAGATTTCTGCCTGTTCCTTCCTCTGGAAGCTTCATCCCAGAGGCGCACCCGCCAGATGCCAGCCAGAGCTCTCCTGTATGAGGTGTCTATTGAACCCTGCTGGGAGGTGTCTCCCAGTCAGGAGGCACAGGGATCAGGGACCCCACTTGAGGAGGCCGTCTGTTCCTTAGCAGAGCTCGAGCACTGTGCTGGGAGCTCTGCTGCTGTCTTCAGAGACGGCAAACGGGAACGTTTAAGTCTGCTGAAGTTGCGCCCATAGCCCCCGTTTCCCCCAGGCGATCTTTCCCAGGGAGATGGGAGTTTTATCTATAAGCCCCTGATCGGAGCTGCTGCCTTTCTTTCAGAAATGTCCTCCCAGAGAGAACAATCTAGAGAGGCAATCTGGCTATGGTGGCTTCGCGGAGCTGCGGTGGATTCTGCCCAGTTCGAATTTCCCAGTGGCTTTTTCTACTCTGTGGGGGGAAAAACACCTACTCAGGCCTCAGTAATGGCAGACCTCCCTCCCCCAAAGATCAAGCGTCCCAGGTCGACTTCAGAATGCTGTGCTGGCAGTAACAATTTCAAGCCAGTGGATCTTACCTTGCTAGAATCTGTGTGGGGTGGGATCTGCTGAGTTAGACCACTTTGCTCCCTGGCTTTAGCCCCCTTTCGAGGGTGTTGAACTGTTCTGTCTCTCTGGCTTTTCAGGTGCCACTGGGTTATGGAATAAAAAAAAAAAAAAAATCAGCTAGCTTGGTGTCTGCCCAAGCAGTCACTCAGTTTTGTGCTTGAAACCCAGGGCCCTGGTGGCATAGGCACCTGAGGGAATCTCCAGGTGAGTGGGTTGCAAAGACCGTGGAAAAACCATCGTATCTGGGCCAGAATGCACCGTTCCTCACAGTACAGTCCCTCACAGCTTCCCTTGGATAGGGGAGGGAGTTCCCCAACCACTTGTGCTTCCCGGGTGAGGCAACGCCCCACCCTGCTTTGGCTCGCCCTCCATGGACTGTACTCACTGTCCGTCCAGTCCCCGTGAGATGAGTTGGATACCTCAGTTTTAAATACAGAAATCACCGGCCTTCTGTGTTGATCTCGCTAGGAGCTACAGACCGGAGCTGTTCCTATTTGGCCATCTTGCTTGCCAGCTACCTGATCTATGTTTTTAACGTTTTACCCAGTGAACCTGAGGATGAGTTATTATCTTTTTTGTTTTCTCACTTATGAAAATAATTCAAAATAAAACATACTTCATTGTATGTTATTTAATTCTTATATTTGAATTCTGCCCTTTAAATGGAGTTAAATTACTAATTTCCATTTTATAGCAAAACCACGGTTGTATGGCTTTTTTCATGGCAAATTACAAATCAGTTTGACCTTAGTGTTTGTAAGATATATACTTGGTTAATGTATCAAATCTGCCTTTGGTTGGGTTCGTATATGTTCCAGTACAGGAAAAAAAAAAATTGAATTGTAACATATTTTTATTGGCTTGTCACCTTTGATGTTGTAAAAATAATAAATTAAGTATCTATTGCAACCTGATTCTTGAATACCTGACTATTCAAACTATTTTCCCCAGGATTGATCTAGGTTTTGCCTTTTGTTTTCAGTTTAATTTCAAATTCTATTGGTAAATTTCTAATCTTCTAAGTAAGTTTAGAAATTTACTAGGTTTACACATTTTTTTGTACATGACCTATTATATGCTTTTATATCAATAATCTGATCTTTTATTACTTAGTGAATAATTGAATGGTTTAAATTGGCACATGATTCCATTTGTAGACTGATAACTTTTAGAATCAAATAATATTTTAAAACTCAGTGACTTTGCAGACCAAGGATTGAACAGAATTTTCTTTCTAGGATTAGGTATTAGGTAGTTTTCAAAAATGCTTACTAAAATAGAACTAAGATACTTTAGTTAAAATGCTAGCAAATATATTCCTTATTAAACCTCTTCATTCAATACTTTTTTTCAATTTTTAACAAATATTGCTGCCTAGCAACGTTAGAAATATACAAATTAAGTTGGTTTCTTAAGTTACCACTTAAAAGTTCCCTTTTTGTCAAATCAGCTTTATTGTTTTCTTATTTAAATTCAAAAATATTTGCTTATTTCAAAACTTGTAGGGTAATGAAAACAAAACAAGAAGCCGTGTAAACAGATCCCCCTGATGTGACTATTGGTAACAAATACACAAGGCAGTTAGATTTCTGAAATAAAGAAATTTAACTTTTAAAATTTAAAACATTTCCTTAAGCAATGACAAAATAAACACACAGAAGAATTGTTAAAACTCTAATAATATAAGTGTTTTGATTTAATTTAATTTAACTTACTTAAGGAGAGCTAAATAATTAAACATGAGGCCAAAGTATGTAAGAAAGTGGCAGTCTTTTATTTGCAAATATGCATACACTCTTGGACGAGGTTCTCTGGTCCTCAGGTGTGGGGGGCCAGGGAAGTCGCGCCAGCGCTCTCGGGTGTTGTTCTCTGGTCCACGAATGTGGGTGGCCGAAGAAGTCACCCGGGCACTTACCGGCGGCCGACTTTTATGCCTGGGAGCTGGAAGGGGAGGAGTTTGGGTCGTGTGTGTAGGAGTGGCTTCTTGAATTTCGGTGTCCTCGGCTTGACGTCATTCTGCGCATGCTCAGTTGATTTGGTTCTTTCCCCGGGCGTGGGAAATTTTCCCGGGCACGGGAAAATCTGTGATGAAGAACCCGGAAACAACAGGGACTGCTCCATCTTGTTCACCTTCCTCCATCTTGTCCCTTCTCCCTCACCCAAACAATAAGTTAATACTAAAATACAAATTCTAAAACTTAGTTGTATTATAGTTATAGGTAGTAGTGCCACTTTCTCTATATTCAATTCTTCACCATCTATTCCTATTGTATGTGAATATCTACTCATTATTCATCCGTACTTTTATTGTTTCAGTATCACTTAAGAGCACGATGATTTACATATTTTCTGACAAGGTTTTGTAGCATACAAAAGCCCCTCCTCTCCAGAACCCTAAAATCTAGTTGGAATGACTAATTATAGGACTTAATAGTTAAGAGAGTATATTGTAAAGCATGTATTAAGGGAAGCTTTTCCTCACCTCCACCACCATCAAGTCTCTGTCAACTTATTTGGTTGTACATTTTCAAGGAATGTTTCTTTTTATCAAAGCACTTTTTGAAGTTTGATACTAGGCCTTCATTAGTTTGATGATATACCTAAATTATTTAATCTTCCACATTTGTTAGAAGGGGCTCACCTAAGCTTTCCCAGCCCCTAACATAGTGCCCAACACATAGAGAGTGTTTAATAACCACTTGTTGACTGAACGACTGAATGAATACAAAATACAACATAAACATTCAAAGAAGTTAGCTTGGTTTGTAGTTCTCCTTGAAGAGGTCCTTCACATCCCTTGTAAGTTGGATTCCTAGAAATTTTATTCTCTTTGAAGCAATTGTGAGTGGGAGTTCACTCATGATTTGGCTCTCTGTTTGTCTTTTATTGGTGTATAAGAATGCTTGTGATTTTTGCACATTGATTTTGTATCCTGAGACTTTGCTGAAGTTGCTTATCAGCCTAGGGAGATTTTGGGCTGACATGATGGGGTTTTCTAAATATACAATCATGTCATCTGCAAACAGGGACAATTTGACTTCTTCTTTTCCTAACTGAATACCCTTGATTTCTTTCTCCTGCCTGACTGCCCTGGCCAGAACTTCCAACACTATGTTGAATAGGAGTAGTGAGAGAGGGCGTCCCTGTCTTGTGCCAGTTTTCAAAGAGAATGCTTCCAGTTTTTGCCCATTCAGTATGATATTGGCTGTGGGTTTGTCATAAATAGCTCTTATTATTTTGAGATACATTCCATCAATACTGAATTTATTGAGAGTTTTTAGCATGAAGGGCTGTTGAATTTTGTCAAAGGCCTTTTCTGCATCTATTGAGATAATCATGTGGTTTTTGTCTTTGGTTCTGTTTATATGCTGGATTATGTTTATTGATTTGGGTATGTTGAACCAGCCTTGCATCCCAGGGATGAAGCCCACTTGATCATGGTAGATAAGCTTTTTGATGTGCTGCTGGATTTGGTTTGCCAGTATTTTATTGAGGATTTTTGCATCGATGTTCATCAGGGATATTGGTCTAAAATTCTCATTTTTTGTTGTGTCTCTGCCAGGCTTTGGTATCAGGATGATGTTGGCCTCCTAAAATGAGTTAGGGAGGATTCCCTCTTTTTCTATTGATTGAAATAGTTTCAGAAGGAATGGTTCCAGCTCCTCCTTGTACCTCTGGTAGAATTCGGCTGTGAAGATGTCTGGTCCTAGACTTTTTTTGGTTGGTAGGCTATTAATTATTGCCTCAATTTCAGAGCCTGTTATTGGTCTATTTAGGGATTCAACTTCTTCCTGATTTAGTCTTGGGAGGGTGTATGTGCCCAGGAATTTATCCATTTCTTCTAGGTTTTCTAGTTTATTTGCATAGAGGTGAACATTCCATGCTCATGGATAGGAAGAATCAATATTGTGAAAATGGCCATACTGCCTAAGGTAATTTATAGATTCGATGCCATCCCCATTAAGGTACCAATGTCTTTCTTCACAGAATTGGAAAAAACTACTTTAAAGTTCATATAGAACCAAAAAAGAGCCCGCATTGCCAAGACAACCCTAAGCCAAAAGAACAAAGCTGGAGGCATCATGCTACCTGACTTCAAACTATACTACAAGGCTACAGTAACCAAAACAGCATAGTACTGTTACCAAAACACAGATATAGACCAATGGAACACAACAGAGTCCTCAGAAATAATACCACACATCTACGACCATCTGATCTTTGACAAACCTGACAAAAACAAGAAATGGGGAAAGGATTCCCTGTTTAATAAATGGTGCTGTGAACACTGGCTAGCTGTATGTAGAAAGCTGAAATTGGATCCCTTCCTTACACTTTATACAAAAATTAATTCAAGATGGATTAGAAACTTAAATGTTAGACCTAAAGCCGTAAAAACCCTAGAAGAAAACCTAGGTAATACCATTCAGGACATAGGCATGGGCAAGGACTTCATGTCTAAAACACCAAAGCAATGGCAATAAAAGCCAAAATTGACAAATGGGATCTCATTAAACTAAAGAACTTCTGCACAGCAAAAGAAACTACCATCAGAGTGAACAAGCAACCTACAGAATGGGAGAAAATTTTTGCAATTTACTCATCTGACAAAGGGCTAATATCCAGAACCTACAAAGATCTCAAACAAATTTACAAGAAGAAAACAAACAACCCATCAAAAAGTGGGTGAAGGATATGAACAGACACTTCTCAAAAGAAGAAATGTATGCAGCTAACAGACACATGACAAAATGCTCATCATCACTGGCCATCAGAGAAATGCAAATCAAAACCACAATGAGATACTATCTCACACCAGTTAGAATGGTAATCATTGAAAAGTCAGGAAACAACAAGTGCTGGAGAGGATGTGGAGAAATAGGAACACTTTTACACTGTTGGTGGGATTGTAAACTAGTTCAACCATTGTGAAAGACAGTGTGGCGATTCCTCAAGGATCTAGAACTAGAAATATCATATGACCCAGCCATCCCCTTACGTGGTATATACCCAAAGGATTATAAATCATGCTGCTATAAAGACACATGCACACGTATGTTTATTGCGGCACTATTCACAATAGCAAAGACTTGGAACCAACCCAAATGTCCATCAATGGCAGACTGGATTAAGAAAATGTGGCACATAGAGTTCATGTCCTTTGTAGGGACATGGATGCAGCTGGAAACCATCATTCTCAGCAAACTATCTCAAGAACAGAAAACCAAATACCGCATGTTCTCACTCATAGGTGGGAATTGAACAATGAGATCACTTGGACACAGGAAGGGGAACATCACACAACGGGTCCTATTGTGGGGAGGGGGAAGGGGGGAGGGATAGCATTAGGAGATATACCTAATATAAATGACGAGTTAATGGGTGCCGCACACCAACATGGCACATGTATACATATGTAACAAACCTGCACATTGTGCACATGTACCCTAGAACTTAAAGTATAGTAAAAAAAAAAAAAAAAGAAAGAAAGAAAATGTGGCACATATACACTATGGAATACTCTGCGGTCATAATAAAGGATGAGTTCATGTCCTTTGTAGGGACATGGATGCAGCTGGAAACCATCATTCTCAGCAAGCTATCGCAAGAACAGAAAACCAAACACCACATGTTCTCACTCATAGGTGGGAATTGAACAATGAGAACACTTGGACACAGGAAGGGGGACATCATACACTGGGGCCTGTCATGGGGTGGGGGGAGGGTAGAGGGATAGCATTAGGAGATATACCTAATGTAAATGACAAGTAAATGGGTGCAACACACCAACATAGCACATGTATACATATGTAACAAACCTGCACGTAGTGCACATGTACCCTAGAACTTAACGTATAATTTAAAAAAAAATAAAGAAAATAAAAGAAGTTAACTTGGGGTTGGAATTGTCAAGGAAGGTCTTAAGAGAATGACACTAAATTGACACCAAAGAAAGGGAAAGAAGTGATAGGTGGAAAGAAGGAAGAGAAGCATTTGCTGAGAGTCGGGTAAAATAAGACAGCATAACACAAAACTAAGCATTTTAAAGTGAACAACTCAGTGACATTAATACATTCGCAATATTGTGAATTTGCCAACTCAAACTAGTTCCCATTTTTATCACCTAAAAAGGTCACCTATTGTTGCCAGCCCTGATTCCATCATCACTATATTTTTATTTACCTTCACCCTTGACACTTCTTTATCATATTCAGCAAATGAATAAATATAATCATAGATAATTTTATTCTGTTCTTGGATTTCTTTCCTCAGTGGATATGCTCTATTTTTCACTGTTTTCCTTTACTTGCCTCTACTTTGAAACGACAGCCCATATCCTATTGCTAAACTCCATGCTGTTCAAATTATTTAATTGAGACAAACTTTAGCTTCTGTTCCTTCAACTTACCTTATGCCCTCCTGGGACTGAAAGCATCTAGAAAATCCCCTCTAATGGAAACCCAATTAATGAGTGAAACAAATAAATAACTTAAAAAATAGTGTTTATTCAGTGACTTTCATTTCCGTCCTCTAAATTTTCATGATCATTTCAGAGATCAAATATTTAGTCCCAATGAAAAACTGAGGAATTTCATTTCTTTCTTTTTTTTTAACTCTTTTTTTTTTTTTTTTTTTTTTTTTTTTGAGATAGTCTCACTCTGTCGCCCAGGCTGGAGTGCAGTGGCACTATGTCGGGGCTTACTGCAGCCTCCACCTCGTGGGTTCAAGCGATTCCCCTGTCTCAGCCTTCCAAGTAGCTGGGATTACAGGCACCTGCCACTATGCCCGGCTGATTTTTGTATCGTTAGTAGAGATGAGGTTTCACCATGTTGGCCAGGTTGGTGTTGAACTCCTGACCTCAGGTGATCTGCTCACCTAAGGTGCTCCCGCCTGGCCTCCCAAAGTGCTAGGAATACAAGTGAGAGCCACCGCGCCCGGTCAGGAAATCCATTTCTAATGTGATAACAGTCACACTTCATCATTGAGCAAATCTCAGGGATTGACACAGATATTCTTTGTAAATAAAAAGTCGCCAAATTAATTAATTAATTAATTTAGAGACAGAGTCTCACTCTGTCGCCCAGGCTGGAGTGCAGTGGCATGATCTCGGCTCACTGCAACCTCTGCCTCCCGGGTTCAAATGATTCTCATGCCTCAGTCTCCCAAGTAACTGGGATTACAGGCATGCACTATCATGCCTGACTAATTTTTATGTTTTTAGTAGACATGGGGTTTTACCATGTTGACCAGACTGGTCTTGAACTCCTGGCCTCAAGTGATCCATCTGCCTCAGCCTCCCAAAGTGCTGAGATTACAGGTGTAAGCCATCATGCCTGGCCTGAAAGACACCAAATTCTTATAGGTAATAGCATTACTCTTAGCCCATCAGTGCCTGGTTAGAGTTTACATACAAGTCAGGAGCCTATGTGCAGGGGACACGATGTGATTTTCTCAGCCCAACATTGATTACTCATTCATTTGCTGATTGTATACTCATTTTACTTTGGAGAACCAACCGTTCTTCAATTGATTACTGTCTTGGTGGAGCTATATATCAAGGTTCTCTGCCTTTCCAGGTTGTTGGGTAGGGATGTGAACCAAGTTTCATGAGTCAAATTGCTTTTCTAGGAATGTTAAGTTTGAGAAGAGTAGAAAATCTGGTATTGATCTTAGAAGACCCTGCAGAAATTGCCCATTAGTTCTTGTCATTCAGATCACCAGATATCATTGATTTAACTTATCCTGAAGTTCTCTGTGCAATTCTGCATCACCTCCTAGTAGCTATATTTACACTTGGAGGGACTGTCCGAAATCCTAAAGCTATCTCACTGATAATAACCTGAGAGAAAGAAAAACCCATCAAAATAAAAGGGCTTAGGTCAAACAGAATAAATGTGTATCTAAGAAAAAGTTGTTCATAAGGAAGCTAAAGGATAGGACGGGTCAGAAACCAAACAGTCGGCATTAGATTGCTTCATATGACTAATAGCAAGTACTCAAATGATTAGAGCCTGTCACTGATCCAAAATATTTCAGTGAAGAGTGGCACACTCTAATACTTTAATGCCCTCATTTATTTCAGTGTTTTTCTTGCATCTAATGTAAATACATCTCAATAATTTTTAAAAGTAAACCTTTTTCTTGCTCTTGTCCTTGTAGCTCATTACAAAACTGATACGCAGAGTAGTGTCTCCATGTCATCATTAGTAGCAGCATTTAGGACCTTGTTAGAAAAGCAGATTCTCAGGCTGCACCCCACATCTGCTGTTTCAGAGGCTCTGGCATGTGGAGCCCAGCATCTGTGTTTTGTAAGCCCTCCAGGTGATTCTGAGATTCACTAAGAGTAAAGGACCACTGATCGAATATTCTGCCAGAGGTCCTCAGGCACTCACAAGTCTAATCTCCTAAAGAAGGAAATGTATCACTGCCCAAGAAGACTCATGTCCCTTCATATGTTGAGAAAAAAACTGATGTTGATACAACATCCCAACATCTCTTAACATTTTCTGTCCTATGACAAATTTCACAAGAATCATTCGAGAAGATGTGACCTCCAAATCACATATTCTGCTTTTCTGCCATGGTTTGACATTGAACTCTACTTCTACCAAACTCTATACCATGCAAATTAAAAGAGAAATAAATAAAGCAATGGAGATCTTTATTTGAAATGTTACACCAAGAAAACAACAATAAGGAGAGGAGGTTGAATTCAAAGGGAATGGCTGGGTTAGAGCCAATTAAAACAGCTGATGTGTGGTAAGCAGAGGCAGTTAAAGAAGGACAAAATAAACATCCCTTGGGAGGAACAGTGGCGAAGCAGTTTGTAAACTGAGAAAGTGACTCCTTAATAGCACAGGCCTACTTTCGTTCTTAATTAGACTGAAATTGCCCATCTGTGGCACTCACCTGTGATTAACAACCAGCAACAGGCAAAAAGTAAAATACTGGATGTGCCAACTTTAAACCAAGTTCATACTGTATCTAAGCTTTTCACTTCGTCCATGGTTTTAAGACACTAATTAGTATGCTGCTGTTAATCAGTGAGGTTGAGGACTTCACTATCTTCTTGAGTGTGCAGCCCCAGTTTCAGGAGAGGAAGAGAGTTTTTTTTCTTTTTCCTAAGAGTGGAAATATATGCAGCCAGACATGCTGACTGTACCATCATTTACATTGGCACTGTTCATGGAGGAGTCCTGGAAAACCGTCAGGAAATGAACCTATCTTGATCATCAGAGTAAAGAAGTATGATAGACAGCGAGTGAGCCCCAGTGGCAGAAGGGTTACACAGTCCTTGAATTTTAGTTCTGGCTCTATTCACTACCAGTCAGACATTCTTCATTATTCCCAAGTAAATTTTTTAGGCTGAATAAATAGGTAAAGCAAAAAGCAAATAACTTGCAGATAGTAATTTTAGTCATGACAAACTCTTTAACTTAGTATAGTCTTAATGATGGGATTACAGTCACTTATATTGTTTATATTGAAGCAAATGAGGGTCTGTCTTGATCAGGAGGATCCTGGAGTGCACAGTGATGCAATTACTTTAGAAATCCTCTTGGTGAAATTTGAATATCTTGCCCTGTGAAGATACTGTTATGGTGTTATGCTACTATTTTCTCTCATTACTAGAATTACAGCATATAGATTTTCAGGAGCACAGAGTAAATATTGACTTTTTTCCTAAAGATTTATGCAGGCTAAGTGTCTCTACTATGAGTAAACAAGTTAAATATAATGCATTTAAAAATCCTGATATAGCTTCTGATGAATGCCTTTCCAAATTATCATGTGTATCATCTCCAATAAGTTGAAGCTTTTAAAATTACATCGTTGTCTCATATAATGACCACTTTATATTAGACTATCATAGTTGTAATATAAAATGTGGTTATGGCTTACTGAGATGTCATAATTCATCAAATCTTTTTTTTTTCCCCAACATCGCATCTCCACATCCTTTCTGAACTGTACACTGTAATTTTTAGATTGCCAAGTATGATCTATCAAAATGAAAACTTGGGTGTGGTACTTAGCAACTTTTAGATATACCAATAAAACAACAACCTAATGCCTAAAGAAAACTGGGTAATTTTATATTAATATTTTATGGTATTTTTGGAACCTCATATGAGTATGCACCAGAGGAGGGTTAGAAGTTGAAATGCATTATTATATGTCAAGCTGGTATCATATATCAAATGATTTTAGAGGACAGGGAGTTAAGGGCAGGAGTACTGGGAAATACAAGATAGAATTTCAAAGGCAGGAAGAAGTCCGATGGGAAAAAAATTAAGAATGAATTGGTGGAAATTCATGGATAATTGCAAGGAATGCTAAGGGAAGATAAACTTTATATTCATTGGAAGGGGTTAAGAATGAAGACTATTACAAATACTAGACACAGAAGGTCTGGAAACATAGACCATGATTTTATGATGGATTAATCCATAGTTTCAGACTTGTTCAACACCCTGCATATATGATCAATGCATAAATTAGTGTTTTAACCCAGTAACAGCAAAACGTACATTTTTAGAGAGAGGAACACTTGACAGCCTCCAGTAAAGTGAAAATGGGAAGTCACTGCTTTCAATTTGAATAGGATTGATATTGGGACAGTAGTTTCAGATAGTCTCTGAGATGATAGCGTTTGATTCTCTTTCCTTTGAGTTAATTATTAAGGATTATCCAGAAATTATTTATCCAATGCAAGCACAAATTACTAGACAAAGCACAGGTAAAGCCACCAGGTAGCTTCTGAAAAGCACTGTTATCTGCAGCTTTCTTGCATGGTGTCTGGTTGTGAACTCCACATGAGCTCGGCTATCATCTGCCGCCACCTCTCTGCAGCTAACAGGCTTTGAACATCACCTATAGACACAAGGTCTTGTGCCATTTACCTCCATGTTTATTCTGTTTTATCATCTCTCACTCCTTTACCTCTGCTTCCCTAAACCAGAGAGAAAACGAAATCATTGATCAATATGCAGAAATGCAAAAAATTACTTGAAATAAATAATGTGGGTTTAGGACTTTATGTTTTAGCTCAATTCTAAACAGCCTTATGATTCCTAAACTATGGCAGGATAAGCTTTCCAGGGAACATTTAAAGCTCACAGTTCAGAGAGAGCAGTAAAGTGCCATGTATATGTTAACTCTAAGAATTCTTCCTTATTGACAAATTGAATTGGGCGAAGATGTGGCAGAATGGCTGGTATTTTATCTGCAACTATCAAACTCTCGTGGTTCTTTCCCATGTTGACTTTTTATTCTCTTTTCCAATCTATTATCCTCTTTCTATCGTCTGGTGGATATCTGTTGACCTTTAATCCTTACTTGCTGCATACACTTTGGTGATGACTATATGGAAGGATCCTTGCTGGGGCTCAGATGCTGAGGAAGAAATGGCATCAATAAAATATAAATGGGAAAGAGAAAATGAGAGCATGCAAGCTTTAAGGCTTATCTAAATGGAGCAGACAATTTTAGGTTTGGAATTGCTGCACCCTCTGTAAGATTCTCTTGTAATTTTATACTTCTATTGAATATTCTGCAGTAGAATAATAAGCCCTGCTCTTTGCCAGAGATGCTTTGTTTAAATCAAATCCTCTGGAGAAAATCTCAAAAGGAATAGCTGCTGAGTTAACTTAATATAAAGGGTTTTTTTTTTTTTTTTAAATTTAAAGTTTCCTTAACAGAGTCGCTTGTTGATTAAAATGCTCTGCCAAGTTCTTCTAGTGATTCTGTCAAGACCAAACTATGTTTTTTTTTTGTTTTTTGTTTTTTGTTTTTTTTTAACTGCAGAAGCAAATATTAACTTCACCTGAGGTTTCTCTAGCAAAGCATTTTCTTCTTTTCAGAAGCTTTTAACATTGCTATATGTGTAATTAAATGGTCATTTCACCTTTATTATATTTTTGTGGCATTTTAAAAATTATTTTTCTTGTTTATGTACACTGTAGCAGTTATGGTCACCATATGCTTGTTATGTAACATAGCCCTTAACACCCAGCTGATAGATGCAAGCTGTTGGGGAAAAATCAACACTGGTCTCCTATTTATCTAATTTTAACCCTCAAAGATAAATTCAGCTGGATAAATGTGTTCCTAAGCATCTTTCACCTGTCAGAAAATATTTTTATATAGTTCTTCTCACAACAGGAAGGAAAAGCTCTGCCTCTCTAGAACTTGATTTTGCCATTAGTAACTTTGTGCTATTTAGATAGTACTTTTGAGATAAAAGACACAATAAGCCAGTAAAGTAGAAGCTAAAGTGTGATGATATAAATATATGTATAAACTAGCTTTTCGGAGGGATAGGTGGGATAGGTGGAAGAGAGGAAGGTAAGGATTTCTTCCTGATGAATATAAACAAAAACAATTTAAGGCAAATGCAAGTTTAATAATTTAACCAATACTTAGTAAGCCATGCAATTGAACTTATTTTCCCTACAGTTATTCTATAAATCACAAATATTTTGTTTCATAAGAATCTGAAGTCTGTACCATAGAGAGTGCAAATATACCATTATTATAGGAAGAGTTGCAGAAATAAAACTCCTAGAATGTACATGCATTAAGTCATGATTTCTAAAACTATCCTATGAAAATGATACAGTCTCTAATGAGCAATTTTAGTGTTTAGTAGGAAACAGGGAAATTGTTTTTATGTGAGAAGAATCCATTCCATCACATTAGAATTACAAAACTTTCCATTTATGTTTGTTCAAAGTTTTTTGTTTTGTTTGGTTTGGTTTGGTTTGCCTGTTTTTGACAGAAAGTGTGGAAAGTTGGCAGTGTCTTTGCAGGGATGAGGAGTATGTGATTGCTAACACACTTTGCTTTCAATGACCTCATGTAAATGTTAGGAAAGTCTGGAGGAAATCAATGCATTTACAAGAATCCAGGTTAGTATCTGATGGTCTCCATTAGAAAAGTGTTTAGAGGGAAGGAAACGAATAACACATTACCATTCACCATTCACATTTAATATTGCCTCAGTTCTGCATTTGAGGAAAGCAGTTTTTGTTCTTTCTCTACATACAGAAATGTATGTGAGAGATTTTATTTTACTTATGATAAAGAATATGAAAATAAATGTATTAATTAGTATTCCAAGTTTAATTAATGACCAAGTCAGATTATTTTAAAAGTAAACAAATAGCTCATTTCCCAGGTTGTATGTATTACACATTTTTGTGTAATATTAATTATACCAGCTATTGATAGACTTCAGCCCATCCCATTTTCAGCAAATCTGATGAACTTTATTCCTTTTAATTTTGGCTATGCAAACTTCTTTCTTTAATATTATCAAAATGCATTGCAGGCATTTCCAATGTCTAAAAATATATCTATCCGTGAGAAGGAAACTGTTGGATTTTAAATCTTCTCATAGCTATTGTAGAAATTAGGAAAAAGAGGACTCATGAGTGCAATAGGTTTTACTGGGAACGTTTTATGAGAACAATAGGAACCTTATAAGATTTTTCGTGTTTACCCCTCACTCATCTCCTTTTTCTTCACTTCTCAACTGAATATTAACATAACTAAAATATAATTATGCTACTAATTCTGAAAGTATAAGTATTGACTAATAATGAGGGTTTTAAGCTGAGGTCCCTCAGGGTCAAACTTCTTTAGGTGAAAATCCAGTTTGTCACTTGCTACTTAAAGGTTATCTACAAATTTTTCCTTATTCTCATTTCTTTGAAGTTTGTGAAACCTCTTCAATTCACTAAAATGTAGCTAGTGAACAAAGTAAAATAAGAGTTAAGTTTTAGATGCCAAACTTAGTTGTCCATTTTTTTCTACTCTCACCCTTGCTCTATACTCTAAATATAACAAATACATTGGAAAAGCATTGAAGAGGGGATTAAAAATGAAATGTTTTATGAAAATATTTAGCAAGACAATATGGACACAGGAAAAATGAAGAAGTTCCTCATATATATCTTATGTTGATAATGATGCAAAATTGTATATGAAAAATCATATTTACAGAAATCTATTCTGCTTTTTCAATGCTAGCGTTTTCACTCACCAGTTCTCATGGTCCATACCCTTAAAACAGGAAAGAGAAAGATATTTTAGGGCAACATATGTGTGGTTTGTAAAACCAATAAGCAGGGTATATGCAAGAAAGAGCTCGGCAACTACTTCTGTTGCTGTCAGAAATCATTGTGAAATTTCATGAAAAGGAACTCTTGAGACACTGATAATATGGAAGTAAAGGGCAAGGTCTACATGGAAATTAACATTTTTGTAAGAAAAATGATTGGCTAAAGAAAATGGATGATGAGGTCAGTAGAGAATAAAATGTCAATAAAATAAATGTGTGTGTGTGTGTGTGTGTGTGTGTGTATGTGTTTGTGTGTGGGCTATTCTGGTAAGAAGCAGATAAAAAAGGAAAGGAAAACTTTGAAGGGTTTACTTAGACTATTTGATCACTTTGCATCTTTTATAGTAGGTTTCTATATATTTCTGAATCTAATGTATTAGATGCCTGTCTTAGTCCATTAGTTCTGTTATAACAGAACACTATATACTGGTAATTTCTGTAAGAACAGGAATTTATATCTCATAGTTCTGGAGGCTAGGAAATCCTAGATCAAGGCACTGACATCTGGTCCTCACCAGATGTCTTCTGGCTGCATCTTCACATGTTAGAAGGTGGAAGGGCAGGAGAGGGGCGACCTCCCTCCATCAAGTCTTTTTATAAAGGCACCCAATCCCATTCATGAGGGCAGAACCCTGACGATTCCTTCACTTTCCAAAGGCCACAACTGTCCATACTGTTGCATTGAAGATTAAGTTTCAACGTGCAATTTGAAGGGACAAAAACATTGAAACCACTGCAATGTCTGACAGAGAGATGTGGTTTCCCCGTTAATGGTCTCATTTGATTTCTGGGCTATTAAGAACATGACCATTGCGTACAGCTGGGAAGATCGCACACTCTACCACTGTGTGAGTGAAAGGCACTACAACCTCAAGTAGTTGTTGACCTTGAGTCATTGCTTTTGTTCAATGGAATAAGTAGATATTAATGATGTATATGTAATTTCATGTTGCTGCCTTTTTAAATGGTGCCATAAGATTTCCTTAAAGTGACTTATGTATATTTTATTTATACTTACTAAATATAGACCCAGTACTGAATAAAATACTCAAAATAATAGAAAAGTCATAATCAGATCTTACATTTTCATTATCATACTTTCTGATTTCCTATTCTTCTTTTATGACTTCAGATAGATCGAATAAGAGGTATCTAGCTGAACCTCTCAGTATTCCTCTCTCTCTTTCTTATTATCTGTATCTGTCTCTACCTGTCACACACACACACGCACACCTACACACACGTTCACACAAACATATAAACACACACACAGCTGTTTTGAAATATCCTCAGAGTTCCTAGTAAAAATGCTACATGATCTGATAAAGATAAACTTTTGAAGCTATTGATGGGGTAGCTTTTCTGGGTGGTTCCTAGAAAGGATCTGGATGTTAGTTAGATCTGAAGTTTAGAACCTGTACTGGAACTGGGAACTGGAACTGATTACAGGCAGCGATTACTTTAGCTCATTACTTAGATTAAAATCATAGGCTAATTATAGTTGTACCGTGTTAAAATATAAGAATAAAGTTCAAATGTTTAAGAAAAGATTTACTCTCAATCCCTGAACGAAACCTAATGCACCCTCAGAATAACTGCAATAAAGCTGGAGATGGTTAGCGTGGATTCTGAAGGGGTAAGAGCAACGGTTACATGTTGAGTCCATGGTGCTTGGGATGTGAAAATGCACACTATTCCAAGTGGTCCTATAAATCTTTCACAATTACAAGTTACAACCATTGCAAATGACATTTTTATGATACCTTTTGAATGGCTTGGCTTTAGTGTGCCACTCTTTTATGTTTTAGCCAATTTTATTTGTATATAACTTTCAAAAATATATGAAAATAAGAAAATTGGCAAGGAAGCAGTAGTGAAATGATACCTTTTTAAAACAATGTTATTATACATTGTTACATCTAAAAATTTTTGGCTGCATTTCGCAGGACCAAACTGTTACAACTTGTTTGAGATGTCTTCCTTTATCTTTTTATAGCACATTATATTTGTGTACTCATATTCCAACAAGAATGGTTCTTTCAAGCATAATTATTTTTTAGGTTACATTTTTTTTAGCATTTATTTGTATTTTTAAGGGTCTACTGTCTTACTGGAACACTGAAATTTATCTGGCAAGAATATCCAATGATTTTGTTTTAATGGAATAGTTGTCCTTTTTCCAGATGTGTATTTTTTTTTTTTCACTCAGGGAGCTGATATCCTTGAAGCAAGGGTATTAACATGCAATGCCATTCCAAAGCCGACTACATTTGCTTTTCATTATACTTTATGGTTAAGAGACCCTCTGAATTTGATAAATTTTATTTGCTCAACTAACTCTATCAGTAGCATATTGTAAGGAAGCCTGGAGGGCAGTAAATGCATGCCATAGAGCATATATAAACAATTTCCACCTCTCCTGAGAAGTTCCTCATTTTAATTGAACATTGTGTGCATTCTTTAAAAATGCATTAGCTGTCTTATTATTTAATCCCTTGTACTCATCACCTGCTTTTATGTTTCAGCCAGCTAGTTTACCTTTCTTTTGCCTGATTCAATACCACAATAGAGACACATCTTGGCTCATTGCCCCTTACCCCCGCAAATACACTGTATGAGCAGAGTATACCTAATACTTCTCTATGCATCAATTTTTTTCTGAGATATCTGAAAAAATGATTTCAGTGGGAATACTGGTAAGAAAAATTCTAAAACAGATCTTAGTGTCTTAAGTATTAGAAGCCAGATCTGGAGAATAATTTTAACTTCATGCTCAGTATATCGTATCTTTATCATGTCTTATTTTTTTCTTATTTAAATTTCCTCATTAGTTCTGAAGACAATCTGTTCAAATTATTCAAACATTTTGCAACTTGTTGGTACAAGTCATTTATTCCCTGGGGTTTAAGGGAAGTTCTTACCTGGATGAAGGATAATTTTTAAAAATGAAGATTCTTAAGGTTGAATGTGAAAGTGATAATGTACAATACAATTTCAGAATGGATTGGAAAAAAAAAGAACAGTTAATAATTTGACTCTTTACTTGTGCTTCTATTATAGACTAACAGGGATCATATTTACTTCCCCCCACCTTAAGTATAAACTGAACAAAAGTGTATAAAACAATATTATTCAGCCATTGGACAACGGGCAATACAGGACAGTGGTTCCAGAAAGAAGGGTAATCAAAGGGGAAGGCTTACTGTTGTGCTAGTTGACTTCCTGGAGGCAATATCCAGACCACAGAGTAGAAATGGAGAACCCAAATAGAGTTCAGAAGTTTTGCTGAGTCTTGGAAATAGAGATCAAAGTTTAGGAAAGGCTCGAGGGCTAAAATTTTGGAGCCAAAGTACCAGAAAGGAAGGAACTGCAGAGAGAGAGAGAGAGAGAGAGAGAGAGAGAGACAAAGATAAAATGAGATAGATAAACAGACACAGGGAAACAGAGAGAGAGATACAAAGAGATGTGAGAGAATGAGGATGAACACTAGCGACTTACAGAGGTGTTTCTTCTAATCTTTGGCAGAGGATTTATCCGTACATGTATTAGAGGAAACAAGCAAATGCCAAAGAAAGGACCAGCAGAAAGAAGTATGAGAAATAATTGCTAGCACTCATACAAGGTTGGGAATAATTGACATTTTCCCCAGTCAGAGTGAAAAGACCACGAGGCGTGTGTTAGATTCACAAAATTGTATTTCTTTACAAGTGGTGCAAAATTAGCTCTAGGCAATCTGATCTGTACCTTCTTTAACAATGTATTTAAAATGCTCAAAACCTACTTAACTGTGTGCCATTACAAAGTCAAATACTACTTGAAATCCAGTATACAAGTGTACAACTCAAAATGACTCCCATCCAGTAAAATATTACCAGGCATGTTACAAAGCAATATGACATGACTCATATCCAGGAGGAAAAAAAAATCCATTAATGGAAACATACTTAAGAAATGGCAGAGATGATGGAATTAGCAGACAAATTGTTGTTAAAACAACTATTATAAATATGCTCCATACGTTCAAGAAGGTAGAAAAACATAAATTTTTTTTATGAGACATGGAAGAAAAAAAAGACACCCAAATGGAACTCCTAGAGATGGAAAAGTGTAGTGTGCAAATGAAAAATACATGAGATAGGATTACAACAGGTTAAATCATATAGAGGTAAAGATTAATGAACTTGGAAACAGTAATAGAAGTTACTTGAATGCAAAATGAAGCACAGAGAGGTTTGTTTTTTTTTTTTTTTTTTTTTTTTTTTTTTTTTTTCCGATACGGAGTCTCACTCTGTCACCAGGCTGTTGTGTTGTGGCACAATCTTGACTGACTGCAACCTCCACCTCCCGGGTTCAAGTGATTCTCCTGCCTCAGCCTCCCGAGTAGCTGGGACTGCAGGCGCATGCCACCATGCCCAACTAATTTTTTTTTTTTTTTTGTAATTTTAGTAGAGACAGGGTTTCAGCTTGTTGCCCAGGGTGGTCTCAAACTCCTGAGCTCAGGCAATCCATCCGCCTTGGCCTCCCAAAGTGCTAGGATTATAGGCGTGAGCCACTGTGCCCAGCTGAGAATAAGATTTTTAAAGCCTTAAAAAATTAATTGCATTAGTAACCGTGGCATGAAAGCAGGTGGTCCAGCATACATAATTGGAGCCCTAGAAGAAAGAGGGAGGCAGAAAATAAGTTTAGAAAGAACTCAAAAGTTTCTAAAATTTGATATAAACTATAAAAAAGGCCAATGAACATGACACAACCTGAACAAAACGTTAAAAAAAATCAAATTGCTGACCAGGTGCAGTGGCTCACACCTGTAATCCCAGCACTTTGGGAGGCCGAGGAAGGTGGATTACCTGAAGTCAGGAGTTTGAGACTAGCCTGGCCAGTATGGTAAAACCCTGTATCTACTAAACATACAAAAATTAGCCGGGTGTGGTGGTGTGTGCCTGTAATCCAAGCTACTTGGGAGACTGAGGCAACAGAATGGCTTGAACCCAGGAGGCAGGGATTCCAGTGAGCCAAGATTGTGCCACTGCATTCCAGCCTGGTGAAAGAGCGAGACTCCGTCTCAAAAAAACAAAACAAAACAAAACAAATTAAATTGCTAAAAATGAGTGATAACGAATGCTTCTCAGATTTCTTATCAGAAGTTGGATAATACAGTCAGGATACATAGAAAGGAACAAAGATCAGACATATGATGGACTTCTCCTTAGAAAACTATGCAAGTGAAAATACAGTGGTGTGGCATCTTTACTGAAGAAGAAAAATTGTTAACTTAGAATTTTGTACCCAGAAAAAAATTCTTTCATAAATGGAGGCAAAGCAAACTCCTTTTTAGCCAAACAAAAGCTGAGACAGTTAATCTCCAGCAAATCTGCAATTTGGAAAATATTATAAAAGGTTGTTTATAAAAGGAAAATGATACCAGATAAAAATTTGCATCTATGCAAAGGAAAGAAGAGCACCAGAAATGGAAATTATGTGGATAAAAATAAAGATTATTCAGTTTTTAATTTTTAAAACAGAATTGATAATATAACAAAATAATGTGCTCTGTTAATATATGCAGAAGAAAACATATGCTAACACTAGCACAAGAATGTGTACAGTAATGTAAAATTAAATACTGTGAGGTTTGTAAATTATATCTAAAGTGGCATAATATAATTTGAAGGCATATTCTAGTAAGTTAATGGTTTATATAGTAAATCCTACAGGAAACAGAAGAATAAAATGAAATATGTGTCACTCACTAAGAATCCCACTTTATAAAGATACAGATAAAGTTGAAAGAATGGAAAGATGACACTAAACACTAATCAAAATCCTTTAAAAAGTAGTTTAGCACAAAGGGATATTTAGGATCCCCACTCACAAGCCTGCAGAAGTTTGAGAGATATATGGAGAGTCATCCTCTAACAAAAAGCAAGCTGAAGACTAGGACAAAATCTATTCAAATATATATCTAAGATAGGACTTATACCGAAATATATAAAGAATTGTTGAGAAAACTCAGTAATAATGAGACAAACAAAAAGTGGGCAAGAGTTTTTGACAGATATTTCACCAAAGATGATATATGAATGACAAGCACACACATGAAAAGATAGTCAACGTCAATAAATTATTAGAAAATTTCACATTAAAACTGCAGTGATACACCTCTACCCCTGAGTAGAATGGCTAAAATGAAAGACTGAAGATACGAAGTCGAGAGTATGTGGAGCAACTGGGCTTCTCATACATTACTATTGGGAGTTCAGAATGGTATGTTTTGGAAAATAGTGTGGTACTTGCTTACGCAATTAAATATATAGTTATCAGATGACTCAGAAATTCCCTTCGAGTCATTTATCCATGAGAAAATAAAATAAATATCAACATAAGACATATATAAATACTTATAGGGCCAGGTATTGTAGCTTAAGTCTGTAATCCCAGCACATTGGGAGGCTGAGGCAGGTGGATCACTTGAGGTCAGGAGTTGGAGACCAGCCTGGCCAACATGGTGAAACCCTGTCTCTACTAAAAATACAGATGGTGCACATCTGTAGTCCAAGCTACTCAGGAGGCTGGGGCACAAGAATTGCTAGAACCCAGGAGGCAGAAGTTGTAGTGAGCCGAGATCACACCACTGCACTCCAGCCTGGGTGACAGAGCATGACTCTGTCCCCCTCCCCCTGCAAAAATTATAGAACTTTCCCAAACTGGAAACAAATCAAGGGTCCTCTACCAGATAAATGCATAAATGAATTGTGCCATATTCAAACCATGTTATGCATTTCAGCCATACAAAAGAAAGAACTAATGATACGTACAACACATGGATGAATCTCACAAACATTATGCTAAGTGAAAACAGCCAAAAACGAAAATACTGAATGATTTCATTTCTGTGAAATTTTAGAAAAGGCAAAACTAGCATTAGAAGTCACTTCAGACATTGCTTGTGTTGAGACTGGGGCATGGGCATGTGAGAACATTTTGAATGAAGGGAATATTCTACATCTTGATAGTGGTACTGGCCATATTGAATTATTTCCTTATATTTGTTGAATTTTAACTTCTGTGTAAATTCCACTTCAATCAAGCTGTTAAAAATAGGAATGTGAGGCCAGGTACGGTGGTTCACACTTGTAATCCCAGCACCTTGGGAGGCCAAGGCAGGCAAATCACCTGAGATCAGGAGTTCGAGACCAGCCAGGCCAACATGGCGAAACCCCGGCAAAAACCTGTCTCTACTAAAAATACAAAAATTAGCCAGCATAGTGGCAGGTACCTGTAATCCCAGCTACTTGGGAGGCTGAAGCATTGAACTCAGGAGGCAGAGGTTGCAGTGAGCCGAGATCGTGGAGTATAGTTACTCCAGCCTGGGGGAGAGAGCGAGACTATGTCTCAAAAAAAAAAAAAAAAGTACTGTGGCTTTTCTATATTTTTAGCAAATATCAGAGTTGACTATCCAATCATATTTTTCCTTTCAGCGAGCATACTTTTGTGTTGACGGTTGAATATTTTTTCTCCTACTCTTTCTTAAAAATCGTGGTTTGCAAGTTGCCATTTTATGAGATTTTATTACTTGTTTTTTAAATTGCTGATATTCAAATTTAGCCAGGTTGGAATTCTCTTATTGTCTAAAACTCCAGCTTAGCTTCAGAAGCTATTTCAAGGCTCATTGCCACTTTTCCTGTTAGATTTGATAGGAATGCAATGACAACCAATTTATTTCACTTTAATTTTCAGAGTTTTTTTCCTGAGTTCTGTTCAATTAACCCTTATGATCATGGCCGTATTAGGCTTCATGACTTTATCTCTCTAATTCTCATAACTATATTTCCTGTAACATTTAGAGCTAACATTTACTGAACACTTACTATGTGGAAAACTGTCCTAACGACATCATACATTTACTTCCTTTAATTCTCACAGCACCCCTGTGAAGGAAGTATAATTATTTTTTACTCCATTTTATAGAGGATGAAACTGAGACACAGCAACTTCCAAATTCGTATAACTAGTAAGGAAGCAGAGATTTGCTTATAAGCACTCCCACTTTACAGCCCATTGCCTGAACTATCAAATTACAAATCCTATAATTTACAGATCTTAAATTCTAGTTTTTAGGAGAATCAATTCACTTAAATATGACTCTCAGACCTTTCCCTCTCCCTTGTGATGGTTTCAACATGAGTTTTGTGTCCCCTCCAAAAACTCATGTTGAAATTTAGTTGGCATTGTAAATGGTACTAAGAGATGGAGACATTAAAAGGTAATTAGGCCATGAGAACAGTAACTTCACACATGGATTAATGTTATTGTGGTAGTGGGATTATCATGAGAGTAGACTGTTAAAAAGCGACTTTGGCCCTCTCTGTCTCTCTTATATGAGTGCTTTCTTGCTCTTCCGCTTCCACCATGGGGAAGCAAGAAGACCCTCACCACATATGGGCCCCTCAGTATTATACTTCCCAGCCTCCAGAACTGTAAGAAGCAAATATCTTGTTATTTATAAATTATTCAGTTTTAGATATTCTGTTATGGTAGCACAAATGGACTAACACAGTGGGTTCGGGATGAATACAATCATCTGTATTTTTAGCAAGCACTCAGCTTACCATCACATCTGCTTTGCTGAACTCAGTTTGTAAAACCTCATTTTGAACTTCATCTACAAAGTATCAGTGACCGTAAGCTAATTTTTTACTTTCTCAGTGCCTTTGTGTCCTAGGTCTCAAAATAATGTGGTTCTTTTAAGATAAATTGAGATGACAACTCCTGGCACAGAGCACATTTTTTATAGTTAAGTTAGTTTGGTTTTGTTGCTTTTGGTGGTAGATATTATTGCAAAAAATTAGTTGACAGTGGCTACTAATACCAACCTTATATTTCAGTCAGAGTGAAAGATATTGCCTAATATGCAAAAGGTATTTCAAAGTGAAAAGATATCTTATTGAATGTGAATCCCCCTTTTTTTTTTCAACCTAATTGTCCCAGGAATTACAATACATTCTTCTCCAACATATGTTTCTAAAACACCAAATAGCTCATTTGTAATTGGCGAATAGGAATATTATACTAGTATAATGTAGAATTCATGTTCGTAAAATGAGGTTGTATAGCTTTACATACAATTTATTCTAGGCAAAGGGAGGCAGAATAGTCAGAGTAGAATTATAACCTTGGGTGGGCAAAGAAGTCCTCCATCTGAATGTTGTATAGTCAGCAGGAGCCCTTTTGGCTCAGTTTTAAGAAAACTAAAAACAAAAACAAAAATGAATGCCTGCATCTGGGGCTTCCTCTTCAAAGGGGCATGCCCCTGGCCTTGTGCAGCTCTTGAATATTTGCAGTTGCCCTGACCCTGTACCAATTTCAATGTCAAGCCTACTTGCTTGGAAAGTTTGCCTTCCAAACGGATTTCTTCCACCAATTCTAGTTAAAGTGTTGCCAGCATTTATACCCAATTTTTTCTTTTATGTAATTCTGGGTCACTTCCTTGGGTGGTCCAAATTATTTTCTGAGGTGCCGATATTATTTTTGCTAGCAATATATTCCCAAAGTTGCATATGTTTTGAGTGGTCTTCCTAGAATCAGTTTTTCCCACAAGTTCTATTATTTAGGTGCTGTTTTGTTTTGCATTGTGAGGATTACAAGTTGCATATGTCTTCTTATGAACTAAGCCTCATTTTACGAACATGAACCTCTCCAGCTCTGTATTATCTTATAGTTTCTGAAAGTTATAATGTGTTGAATGGTTTGCAAATTGCAAAATAACTTACTTCCTCAGAGAGATTATTTCATTTCTTTGATACCACTAGTATTGTATTTGTTTTGTATTATCCCATTGTGTAAAGCTCACTAGGGTTACTTTTTTTTAAAAGTCGGCAAGACTTCTAACTTGCATTTCCTGTCTTCCATGCTGCATCAGCAGAACACATACCTTTTATTTTACTTATTGGCTCTTTCATCTATAAATTACTGCCTCTTAGATAAAAGTACATAGTGATTTAAAGACCTGGAAACAGTAGGCCAAAGATGACCATGTCTTCACTAAAGAAAGACATTTTCTATAAAAATGGTTATGATTTAATAATTTCCATAATTCATTGTATCTATCTATACTAAGTGTCCACCACTCATTTTTCTAAGATCTTTGGTTACATTATTACTAATTTTCATAACATTTGGTGAATGTAATTACTCTCTATATCCATTATCTGAGTGGAATCACTTTCAGAACAATAATGCATAGTACATTAGATGTTTTCTTAAAAGTTTACCCATTGTTTATTTAAAGTTCCTGTCATGCTTTAACCAGAAATAGAACATGCTATGATTTTAATAAAATAGTTCTATGGATAGAAGCATCATCATTCATTCTCACTGAGTATCTGTTTGGATACTTTTTAGAAGCTTGGAATTTTAAGTTGGACTTAATAAGCTTGAATAACAGTGTTATTTTCAGCCGTTTTAAAAGATGGGTTTATAAACTAAAATCATACATTCTTTCCCCATTTCTAGCTTCATCATTTTAGTCAAATTTTTCAGTGTCTCCAAGTCATAGCTATTCTTTCTTTAAAGTGAAGAAAATAAATATGCCTATACTTTGAGTCATTCCAATGATTAAATGTGATAATGCATAAAATGTTTAGCTCAGTAACTGCTTTGTAATACATTCCACATAAGTATTAGCTTTGAATGTTTTTATAATCATGACTTACTCATTTTGGGAACAATGATTACTATATATTTAGTGCCTTGCTCCCTGTGTTTACTCTATTTTCATAACCTAGGCAGCTATGGTCCGATGAATGATTTCACTGCTTTAGCTAGTTGCACTATTGCATGATTTTAGCCTGATTTCATGGGATGCAACAGAATGAACATCGTGGCTCATGGCTGTCAGTAGTGAAAAATAGCTGGAAATCAGACAAACAAGTTTATTGCTGAGATTGTTTCCGGGCTAAAAGTTCTTCCAACAGCTGTTTGTTTTGGCCATTAACATGTCCATTCTTTTTATTTTTTTCTGAGCTGAGGGAAATACAATTTTCTTTAAAAAGAGAATGCAGGCTGGCTATTTCTGAAATCAGGAAGAACCCCTGTCCTTCCACTGTTGTGGTCTTTTGGCTGCTCTGACAGTTGGACTGAAGGGCTTCTCCTTTTGTTTTTTTCCTCTTTTTCACTCTCAAAGTTCAGACTCAGACTGCTTTAGTGAGAAGAAAAAAGCAAAACTAAGAGCTGTCTAATCCTAAGAAGGAGCTTTGTAGCAGTTACCTTGAAGAAAAGTTTACTCCCCAAAGGAGTATTTAGTATTACTTAGACACTGAGTCACTGAACAGAGAGAGAGAGAGAGAGAGAGAGAGAGAGAGAGAGAGAGAGAGAGAAATGAGAATGAATATGAATCCCAGCCAGCAAGAAAGAAAGATACTTAACTAAAGATGCAGAGAAGTTTTGCCTCTTTCTGAAAATTATATTATTAGTTTTTTAAAAATCAGGATGACTGCTAGTTTTGTTTAAAGTATTTGTTCTGGAAATACTAAAGTTGGAGTCTACCAGACTGAGGTTAGAAGCATTTTCTTTGGCAGCAAGAAGATAATTTTATAGAAGCCATGCCTGTTTTTGGGGTTGCCTCAAAACTGAGGCAGCCAGCTGTGGGGTCAAAGCCTGTGCATACTGCTCTTCCGATACCAAATCTTGGCACTACTGGGTCACAGCACTGTTCTTCAAGACCTTTGGAACTTGCTGAAACAGAGAGCTCCATGCTTTCTTGTCAGCTTGCATTGAAATCAACCTGTGAATTTGGAGAGAAGAAACCCCTCCAAGGAAAAGCCAAGGAGAAAGAAGACAGCAAGGTTAGTTGCTGAAGTTACCTGCAGACTTATATAGCTAAAGTGCTCATTTCTTTTTAAGTGCACTAAAACGTGTTATGAAATCGGGAGTAGATGAGGAATACCGGTGTAAGGATGTAAGCAGTTACAATGGCTGAAAAGCTGAATATTTAGCTTATGTAAAACTGTATTCTTAGTTTAGAGTTGTAAAAGTCATGATCAAAATTTTCTGAATATGCATCTATTGTAATCATTTAGTACTACTTATTGATGAATGCCTAGTTAGTTCTAGATATTGCTCTATTACTAGTAACCATAATCAATCACAAATGTGATAAAAAGAGAACCTATTGTCATACTTACTGCGATATATGAAAATAGGTACTTTCTAAAAGACATTTACTTGTAATAATACATATAGACACCATCGCTTTTCTCTAAATGTCATTTGCATTTCAAAGAATTTCTGTCTGAAAATTTGTATCCTAGGCTGCTTAATTCATTGCAATATGAAGGAAAATGAAATGATGTTTTCCATGATACTGCACATTTATCTGAATTCTCCCTTGTAAACTGAAACCCTACTCTTTAACTTATTACTGATATCCTTTTCAGTCATTTTATTTATGGTATTTTGTGAGTCGTTACTCTTAGCCCTTGGTTTCTAAAGCATACTGTGACCGTTTCCTCCAGTCACGAATGCTAGCATGGCCCTGAAGCTGCTGAACTTCATGGGGATTCGTTTGTACCTTGATAAGCGTCACTTTTGTTTTGTGTATTTTTACTTCTATAGGTACATATTAGGTGTATATATTTATGGGTACATATTAGGTGTATATATGTGGTTCCTGAGATATTCTGATACAGGCATACAATGTGTAACAATCATATCAAGGTAAATGGGGTATCTGTCGCCTTAAACATTTATCATGTCTTTGTATTGCAAACATTCTAATTATATATTCTTTCAGTTATTTTAAAATATAGAATAAGTTATTGTTGATAGTAATCATCCTGTTGTGCTATCAAATACTAGATCTAATTCATTCTATCTAAATGTATTTTTGTACCCATTAACCACCCACACTACCCCCACCCCTCACCACTACCCTTTCCAGCCTCTGGTAACCATCATTCTACTAAGCATCACTTTTTAATGCAGCATTAACTATGATGTCAAGCTCTCCAAAGTCGCAGCCTCATCTCTGGCTTCTTAGGAAATATTTTGGTTTTACTCTGCTATCCAAATGTTAGTTTAAAATAATTTAAGGAAAAAACCTTTATATAAAAATCAACTCTAGAAGGGAAAAAGAAAGCCACTCCCTTTTCTACAATGCCCATCCCACCTTCACCTGTTCATATCCTTTAAGCTTCGTCCCAGATGCAACTTTGTTCATAAAGTCTTTGCTAGCTATCTCCTCCCCACCATTCCTCTTTCCCAACTCTTTGTCTGTAGAAATGCTTGTGTATTTTAATTATCTGGATAATTTCTTTTAATTATGTGGATAATTTATTTGTATCTCCACTAAGTTGAAAACGTATAGAAGGCGGGTGTCGTATCTTATCCTGTGTTCCAGCTGTCTCCCTGTACAATGCTTTATGCATGATAAGAATTAAACAGTAGTTGGATGAGTGAATACAGGGATTAATGAATCAATGAATGAACAAACAGTTATTTTGAGAAAGATTCAGTTAGGTTTGCTCATCTTTTGGGATCATTTTGATACGGGAAATGTTTCCTTCTCTCCCTCACAGGGCATGTGACAGCAGGAGTGGCTTGCTTCTTCAATGCCCTGCTGCTCAAACCTCTAGGGGGACCATGCAGATGGGCAGGTTGAGAAGCTTCGACCCCACAGCAGCATCTAGGGTTGAGTATTTACAACTCCTGAAGCTCCAGTGGGCGTGTGTTACAGTGTGTCCTTTTAGTTTTGCAGTCTGAAGGTGGCTTGTGTTAATCAGCTCAATTAGACCCTCTGCCTTATTGCAAGGACAGAGGGCTTTCTGTATCCTGGGTTCTTGCCTTGGTGTACCGGAAAAATTGAGTCATATGTGGGCTTGGAGGATGAGTGCAAGGTTCTATTGAATGTTGGGAAGTACCTCTCAGCAGATGGATGGGGAACCAGAAGGAGGATGAAGTGGAAAGGTGATTTTCCCCTGGAACTGGGCCGCTCAGCAGCCAGACTCTCCTCTGACCTCCCCGGCTAGATTCCCCTCAGGTCCACGTCGTTCTGCGGTCGACGGCCTGCCGGTGTCTGCAGGTGCCTGTCGGTGTGCTCTTCTGCCGGTGTGTTCCTCTCGATGTCCAGCCGCTTGTGCGTTCTTCCGCCGGTGTGTTCCTCTCGATGACCAGCCGCTTGTGCGTTCTTCCGCCGGTGTGTTCCTCTCGATGTCCAGCCGCTTGTGTCGCTGCCTGCTAGGGTCTTGGGGTTTTTATAGGCACAGAATGCGGACGTGGTGGGCCAGGGTGGTCTTAGATAATGCAACATTTGGGCATGAAAACAGAAATGCCTGTCCTTACTAGGTCCATGGGCAGAGAGCCAGGGGTGGAGCCCTAGCCAGGGACCCCATCTTTCTCTACCCAGCACTTCCCTGCCCGCTTCCCATATCAATTTTATCTATAAAACAAGGGGTTTGGAATGGATATTTGTGGAGTTCTATGTCAAACAAAGCATTGTCCATGCGAGAAAAATCAGTTAAAATATTTTTTATGGGTTTATAGTTTTCAGTTCAGTGTGAACAATTCAGAGTAAAAAGCAGGGAAACGTAAATTATCAACAAAAGACTAAAAATATTTAACTTTTTGCAAATAATTAAAAGAAATGTCATAAAATTCTATTCTAATGTTCTGTGTATCTGCAAGTCTGTATGGATTCAATGGAAAGAACAGAGAGACACATTGTCCCTGCTGACCATGGTTATCTTTTCTGAAGGTTTAGTGAAACTTCCACTTTGCTAAATGACCTTGGCCTAGGATTTGAGCACTATAAGCACTGTTTTCAATATAATTTTGGTTGATCTCTTTGGTTAGCAAACATATTAATCAAACATCTGATATCCCAATAAGCCTCTGTGGTAAGCAACGTTGTATTTATAGGGATGTTTTCACCATGCCACTTATCAGATTAAAAATGTTTTCAAACAAATGTAAAGAACGCCTGGTCAGCAGTTCAGAATATTTCTAAATGTTAAAAAGAAGTATATGTAGATTTATTTTAGCTTTTGAAAGATAAAAACCAGAACTGAAGTAAATAGCAAAATCGAACAAGGTAGTTATATTAGAATTAGACTTGGCCGCAAAAGCAGAAAAGTCAACATAACAATAGTGTAAAGAAGATAGAAGTTTAATTCATTTTCATATAAAGGAAATCTAGAGTTGAGCAGTCCATGTATGGCTGGTAGGGAGACTTCAGGAAGTTGTCAGGGAACCAGGCTCTATTTTGGTTGCCATCATCCATTTGTGGCTCACATCTCACAGTCTTGAGTAGATAATTGAGGTCCACTTAATTAAAAAGATGCACCCTGTTTTATTAAATATTCTTCCACATTGGCCTAGTTATAGTTCCAAGGACTTACCTTGCTGCAATGGAGACTGGAAAATGTAGTGTTTGTTCTAGGCAGCCATGTGCTCAGCTAAAAAATATGGGCTCAATTTCTAGAAAAAGATACCATTGATAGTACCCACAATAGATGACTGTCATTAAGAAACATTTATGTGGGGTACTCTGCCAGTTCTTGTACCAAACAGTTTTATGATCTGGTTTGAGAGAACAAATTTACATATGACAGTGTCAGAAATGTGTGTTCAGTTGTCACTCCCTTCACCTGTTGTTTCAATTAATGCAAACGCCATCATTCCAGTCATCTAATCCCGAATTCCTAGACTAATACCTGGTAAAGTACATCACCATTTCACGTCCCGTAACTTGCCAGAAATTGAGAATTCTGTTTCGGTATTATAGCTTGGGTTTATCTTCTTCTGCACTTGCCCATCCTTTGATGGCCTTTTAAAGTTTTCTATCAATTATTTCAGTGATTCCAAATTGGTATCCTCTCCTGTGTCTCTCTACCCTCATCCATGCAACACATTCACCATCCTGCTTAAGAAGAAAACTTTATTTGCTTCTCATATCTTATAATATCTTCATTCAGGCATTCTTGTCTCCCACTTGTCACTTTCTCTATTTCTATCATAGCTCCATCTAGCTACTACATCCCAGATGTCTTCTTCCTGGGTGTCCCAATTTCTTCAGAATGTTTAGTCCCACTGTCCTTTAACAAATAAATAATACTAGTTCCAGACTCTATGTCATATGCAGTTGGAAAATCCTCCACAATATTTCAAGGGCTTATGTTTTCCTTAGCTATATCTTGTTCTGATTTCTTTCTTATCTCAAATTTTCTAATCTCTCTCATATGGATTTGTTTTTCCATTCTTCCTGGGCATACACCCAAATGAAGAACAGAGTCACTTTGCCTTGGAACCTTTACTTAACATTCTGGAGGTTAAGGTTAAGAAAGAGTGTTCTATTTTGTCACAGCTCAGCAAACAACATCCAATTAAGCATTAGACATCCCTGTTCATGAAAGTTTCTTGGCCATACTTACTGTGGAGCACTCCCTGGCTTTTACTTCTCAATCCCCAGTCTCCTTCCAATTTGGTCTGCCACCTTTCTTTTACTCCTATTTTCATTTCCAACTCTTTCCAGTCTTGGGCTCACTCATTCCTTCCCTCTCAGATTACTTGTGCAAACTCAAGATTCTGTTTTACATTATTATAGAAAGCAATTATTTTTTGAGGACAAGTCTTGTATCTTACAGAAAAATTTTTACTTTATTCTTAAGACATTTCAAATTAAGTATTATAATCTATATTTACAGAGAAATAAACAAAGAGAGTAGGAGTCATACATAGAATCACACAGTTAACTAGTAACCAAATCCAAAATTTGAATTCAAATCTGTTCATAGGAAGACTTTTTTTCTATGTTATTTTATTTATACTTTCTCTTAATGATGTAACAGCAATATTTTTTCTAGGTTTACCCTATCATCCAAATCTTACCCACTATTTAAGATTATTTCAAAAGTCAAAAGTATAGACAAATTGCTGTGGATGCTATAAAGAAGGAGAGATTACATCCACTTGGGGCAATCCAAAGAAATTTATTGGAAGAGTAGAGGCATTTATGTCCATGGTAGAAGGTATGATTATTTAATTCCTATTCACTCTGCCAGTTACGGCCACCAGGGTAGGAATTATTTCCTTGCTATTGTGTTCACACAGGGCTGCCACTAATGCTTTGAAAACAGAAGACACACAAAAACATTAGTTGAAATGAATATTTAAAATAAACATAACTGATAATATTGTCATACAAATATATTGTATAAATAGTGTTGCTAATGTGGACAATTCTTTTTGCAGAATGTTAGGACTGAAAGAAATCCTGTATGAATGGAGCATTCAGAAAAGACTGAATTTTTGAAATTTAATGAGCAGATAGGACTCAGATACATAGAGTAAAAACATTCTTTTGAGGAAAAGTTATGTAAACTTTTACAGTTTAAACTATGTAAACTTTTACAGTTTAAACTTTAAACTGTAAAAGTTTACATAACTCTTCCTCAAAAGGGAAGTAAGCCACTGTTAATGAAGCATAATATTTATGGAAAACACCAGGTAGACAATAGAGAAAGATCTTATGTAAGAATGAGACCAAATGACACTGGTAATATTTACGAGAAATCGTTGCAGAGAGGTTCTAATATTAACTAATGTTTAGAGACCGGCTGTATGTCAGGTACTGGGTCAAACTCTTCATAGAGTATTCCATTCAGTCCTCACAATAGCCTTATGGCATAGGAATTATTATTCTTCCCATTTTACAGATGGAGAAACTGCAGCTTAGAGAGGTTAAATTACTTGCCAATATCTCAATGCTAGAATGTGGTAGAATAGAGATTCAAACTAAGGCTGTATGGTTACAGAAGATATTATTCTTAACCAATAAACTACACTGCAACAATAAATACTTCTCTCGGGGTTAGGGAAAGGGAAGGAAGACTACTGATTGACTTAATTAATAATAGGGTTTGTTTTAGGTGTTAAAGTAACATTGTCGGTGAATTGTAAATCAATCAGTGGTTGTGTGAAGTGCCTAGAATTATCAGGAGAAGACAATTAAGTTGACACATGGTCTCTACTGAATTGTTTGAGTAACAGAAATAAATAAAAGGAACCCCATGATAGAAATATAGCAGCAGATGTCAATAGAGTAGATCACCGGCTCTGGTCTCCAGCTGTTTCCTTCTTGGAGAAGCTGCCTGATTGCTGAGGACTGTCAATGCTCCTGTTGGCTTGCTCATATGGTAGCATTTCCAGAGCTGGCCAGGCCTACAGCTGCATAGGTCAGCTCTTGGGTCCCCAGATGATTCTACTTTCCTTGCCTGTTTCTGCTGTGCTTGCACATTTAGTTATTTGTATTTAAAGAAACATGATTATTTCTTTTTCTAGTTATAACTCTGCAGGTTTCACAGTTAAACTGTATGGTCATTTTAATTGTTTTTGCTTTTGTGGTAGCAATGGTCAGAGAATGTTGAAATAATGCTGGAATTTTAACATTTTTTCTACTGGCAGAGGCTCAGCTTTTCATTATTGTACATTAAGTAACAATTGGTAGAAACGTGGCCATCAATATTATTGTCTATTATTTTACTTCATGCTTTAGTGTCTTTAAAGGGTTATATTTCATGCCTTGAACTAGAAATTATTAAAATTGTTGATGCTAATTACAGGATTAAATGTTACTGAAAATTTCATACAACTTTTTAATTTTTTTGAAAGTTTCAAAATTTTGTGTATATTTGATGCCGATTTGCCAAACATATTCTTCTTAGTTTCTTTTTCTTGTATCATAGACATCTTTCTTTCATTTAATAAAAACTAAGGATCTAAATATGTTGTTTATAGAAACATAAAACCAATAGATATGTCATTAATTTCCAGGCAAAATAATTGCTACATGTTTAATATTTATGCTATCAAATCACCAACAATTATCCATATCCAATTTTGAACTTGAAAAATTAAGTGGTATAATTAAAAGAACATTATATTAGGAGCTCAAATTTTGAATTAAGCTTCTGCTAGATGCTAAAAGTGTAAATCATTTAAACTCTCTGGACTTCAATCTCTGTACTTGTAAAAAAATGAAATGAGGATAATAGTTCCCCATAAAACTTTTCTAAGAGTAATATTTTTGTCTCCTCCCTTTCTCTTTCTTCCTGATTTTGTTCCATCAGTTAGCCCATTTCTCATATTGTCAATGTCTTCAGCCCCAATGCATCACTGGACCAGGATGTTTCAGCCGTGGCACCAGTGACATTTAGAAGTGATAACTCTGTAGTAGGCATAGGGATGGAGTCTGTTATGAGCAGTGTAGGATATTTAGCAGCATGCCTTCCTCTATCCACCACGTACCCTCCAGGTTTCACAGTTAAGCTGTTAAGTACCAGTGGCATCCTTCAGTCTGGGAGAAAGGCAAAATCAAACACAGCTGAAAAATGCTGCTTTAGAATCAGCTTCCAATAATTCTTTTTTCTTTACTAACTTAAATCATAGTAATAACAACAATAATCATTTTCTTCACCATATATCAATCACTCTATGTTTCCTATTTCATAGAAACATTTCTTGAAAGCATAGTTTATATTCATGGTCACTGTGTCAAGCTTTGCATTTGCTTTACTTTTCTTGATCTCTGACTTCTGGAAAACTCTCACTTTTGTAATTCTCCAATATTTACTAGCAAAATGACTTTGGCAAGGCAGTTAATACTTAAGTGTCAATTTCTTCATCTTTAAAATGTGGATAATAATGTAAACGAGCACACAGAATTTTTGTGAAGATTAAAGAAATATTGCACATAAACTATATGTCAGCAGAAGGACTAATACATAGTTAGTGGTCAGCATATATTACCTACTAGTATTATAATATTATAAAAGTATCTGATACTTTCATATAAAAATGGATAAAATTAAGGATTGGTAGTGGGATAGAGGAAGCAGTGATTAATTCTCTACAGATGGGAAAAGTAACATTTCAACCAGGTCTTGAAGGCCAGGCATGGTGGCTCACACCTGTAATCCCAACACTTCGAGAGGTCGAGGCAGGCAGATCACCTGAGGTCAGGAGTTCATTGAGACCAGCCTGGCTAACATGGTGAACACCCATCTCCACTAAAAATATAAAAATTAGCCAGGCGTGGTGGCAAGTGCCTGTCATCGCAGCTACTTGGGAGGCTGAGTGAGGCATGAGAATCACTTGACCCCAGGAGGTGGAGGTTGCAGTGAGCAGAGATCAAGCCACTGTACTCCAACCTGGGGGATAGACCAAGAATCTGTCTCAAAAAAAAAAAAAAAAAAAAAAAGAATGAATTTGATTTAGTCAAGTAAATATGGGAAAAAAGAGCATTTTATATGGAATAGCATTTACCAGGCTATGAAATAGTGTGTCATGTTTATAAACCTGCAGATTACTCACCAATCTTAGGATGTAGGATGTAACCAAGAGAGATGAGGGTGATTCAAGGCAGTGGGAAAATGGGCATTAAATGCCACTGTAAAGAGTTTGGAATTACTCTGTACAGAATGGAAGAAGTATGCTAAATATCAAAGTGACATGATTAAGTTCATATTTTGAAAGCTGACAACAAAATAAAATATATAAAGAGCCAGTAAATGTGTGGGGAACATTTCCAAAATACAGATGAGGAGAGTGTGATGGAGCCAGGTTTTGACTAAAGCACCAAGAGCGATGGAAGAGGGATGAGTCTAGTAAAAGAGGCTATGGATGTTTGGATTAAGCTATTAATCATCAGCAATCCAAAAATTCTATGTCTTGGAGGATAAATACATTTTCTTCACTCAGAAATGTACAGTTTAGTTGGAAGTGATAATTTGTGTGAACCGGGTAGCAAGTAGTAGTTAAAACTAAGGATTATTACTAACACTTTTTGAGTGCCTACTACATGTTGGAAGCCTATACCCAAGCCATAATTCCCATCAAACAGCTGTAGCAACTGATCTCAGAGAGATGCTAGGGCGGAGCTGAAAGGCCAACCTAGGTCTGTTTGACTTCCCTGTCCTTACTCTCTGAGTCTCCCTCTCTGATGTTTCCTTACAACAATGTATAGACAACCAGCAGTCAAAATCAAAGTTATTCTTTACTGTCTTTGTGGATACTGAGTCACGTAATAGGAAAACAAAGAAAATAATAAATTCTTACCAGAAGCACTGAATTAATCTTTGACAAATTTCACTTTGAATTCTTCTTTCTCTACAAATCTCACTGTTACTTCATTTTTCTGTAAGAAGTGTTTTACTTTGGATTACTAGTTACTGAGACTGATAGAAAAATTTGATATCTGTGGTAGAGTTCATTAATTGGTTACATGGCAGGACCTCCCCACTGCAAATCACAGAATTATTTGTTAAAATGTGTTGCAATTCTGCCCAGAAAAAAGTCACCAGCTGAAAGAGTCATGTAAAAAATGTAACATTTTCCCAGTGTAACAACATGATGCCACCTCCATAAACGAAAAGCAAAAACAAATAAATAGAAACTAGGGGCTATCTCTTCTTTTTGCTGTATTTTGATATTGTAAAGAACTTTTTTGTAAAACTGAAAACCTGGGGTGGACAGGTTCAAAATTTTTCATGATGAAATGTGACCAAGCAAATTTTATATGCAATCAAAATGGCATTGCACTCGTTAAGGTAATGCTAACTTCTATAACAGATACAACCTAGGTCTCAGTGGCTTAACACAATAGAAATTTATTGTCCATTTTTTTAATGGTCTCATATAGTTAGGGGTTAACAAACTATGGTCCATAGGCCAAATCTGGCCTGGTGCCTATTTTCCTAAAGTCAAATCTTGTTGGAACACAGCCCTGACGCTGGTTTATGCCTTTCCTGTGGCTGCTTTTATCCTATAATGGCAGAGATGAGTAGTCACAATAGAGACTACATGGCTTGCAAAGATTAAAATATATACTAACTGGCCATTTATAGAAAATGGTTGCTGACACATATATATGGTAACAAAGAAACCAGGTTCCCTCCAGCATATAGTACCATCCTCTCACCTCTAGCCAGCCATCAGTGAAAGAGAGATAATCGAGGATTGCATAAGAGGCTGGGAATTCCACATATCACTTCCACTCTATTTCATTGGTCAGAACTCTATCAGATGATAATACCCAATTTCAAGAGAGACTAGGAAATATCATGTATCTGTGTACCCAGAAATTAAGGGAAATAGTTTGGTAAACTATTAGACAGCATATAGTTAGCTAGAAACTGGCTATTTAGTCAGATGTTCAAGATTAAGCAAAAATTCACCATATAAAAAAATAGGCTAAGGTGCTCAGATTGTCAATAAGTTGTCCAGAATTAAAAGGATATATCTTTAAAAGCAAAACAAGGAATAAGAGAAGAACCATAATGACATTCAAGTTATTAAATGAAGATCTTGCCATTAACCCAGCTTTTAAAAGTAGACCAGGTCCACATATATACAAATACTATATAAAAAGCTCACTGTGGTCTGTTTCCCACCTTAGGATCTTTCTAGCTAATTTTAATTTCTTCTGTTCCAACCTGCTTATCCAGTCTCACATCCTGAAAGCAGGTCTCTCTCTTGGTCCTGCACCCTTGCTTCTATTGCTTCAGTACCCTGTTAGCATTATTTTCTTGCTGGACCTGGGATCTCTCCGTCAGAGCTGGGAACCAGAAAGGCCAATCCCGTGTATGATCTGAATTCTAGAAGAGTAGTTTAACAAATCGTGTGAAGTCAAGTGTCCAGCAAGAAGGAGGCATTTGCAGGATTCTAGACGATGCCAAATAGGTGACTGCATAGTTGTGTAAGGAAGTGCCCTCTCTCTCGGCTTGGAGGTATTGTGAAACCTCTGTCAGTTCACTGCAAATTGGTTCCAAGGGGCACTAAGTGGGAATATGTGAATGGATCATTGGAAAACCCAGCATCAAAAGAAGAAACTCATATTACAATCCTTTCAGACTGTGATAAGCACATATAAAGAATATTACACAGAACAACCTCTTTTTAAATGCAAGGTGAATTTCTGAGGTAATTTGTCTGTAGATTTAGTTGTGGTATAAGACTATCTGTATCCAGGTTTCTCCTCCTCTTTAAGAGTGTTCACTGGTAAGCTTCAGCTTGTATCAAGTTAAATTTCTCACTTTTTAGACTTAAAAATGTGCAGATTATATATTTCTCTTTATTGTCCCTGAATGCCCACATCTTTCATATAAACTTGCTGTGCCTTTTTTTTCAGACAATTTATTGAATTTCTACAGGGTGATATTTTTGCCAGAACTTTTTATGTTATTATTTTGACCCATATATTCTTTGGATTCTGTTTCACATTTCTTTTCTCTTCAAAGCATCTGCTTTTTGTAGCTGTTTCTTCCTTTCTTTGGCTGGCTTTTTGATATCCACACTTGTGTGTTGCGTTCCTCCATTGAATACAAGGTTTACTATTATCTCCAACAATATGTTCTTTCAGCTATTGTCTTCTGATTCCAGCTAGACCTATTGTATTACAAAAAAAGACTGCTATTTCAGTAAATGTAAACCCTTTCAGTTACCACTTCAGGTCTGCACTGTGGACCTTAGGTAACTTTCCTCGTCTTTGTTAATCATTGTGTGTGTGTGTGTGTGTGTGTGTGTGTATCTTACAGGCATTAAGGAAAATATACTTAGAAAAACAGATTGACTATAGATTCCTAAAAAGAACCCAGGAATCTATATTCATTTTTTCAATATTAAATTCCTATTTTTCTTTTTAGGAATCTATATTCATTTTAGGAATCTTTTTAGGTTCTTTTTAGGAATCTATATTCATTTTTTCAATATTTAATTCCTATTTAATATTACCTAGAAGCCACAGAAATGATTATAATGCAGATTTTAAACAATAATAGCTTTTATTATAGATTTGGATGTATTTGTTTAATTTAGAACAGGTTGCCCTCTCTAATTGTGATGATCAAAAATATACCCAGACAAAGCCAATGCCAAACATCTCATAAAGGGCGCGGGGCATTGCCCCAGTTTACAGCAAATTTAGACCCTGTCTTTTTTGGAAAAAAGAAAGATTTAGTAGAATTAAAAACATATAAAATATATAAAATTTCAAAACATATGCAAATAAAATGGGATTATAAGAAGAAAAGAACACCAGAAAAGGATAAAGCTAGAGGAAAGGCCAATACATACAATTTTTGCTGTGCAATTCTGTATGGTGGCAAGGGGTTGCCTACACATTTGGATCTGAGCTGCTGAGCTGCTGATACATTAAGATTAAGTGAATGATGTTGCTTTAATCAGTGCATTTGTGCTGCTCTGACAAAATACTACAGACTGGGTAATTTATGAACAACAGAAATTTATTTCTTACAGTTCTGGAGGCTGGGATGTCTAAGATCAAGGTGATGCCAGGTTTGGTGTCTGGTAAGGGCTCACTCTGCTTCCAAAATGGCACATTGTTTCTGCATCGTCCACAGGGGAGGAATGCCATGTCTTCACACAGCAGAAGGCCAAAAGAGGGTGAAACCACTCTTTCAAGCCCCTTTATAGGGGCCTTATTCCCACCTATGAGGGCTCCATCCTCATGACTTAATCATTACTTAAAGGCCCAACCTCTAAAGCTATCACATTGGTGATTAAGTTTCGACATATGGATTTGAAGGTCACATTCAGATCACAGCAATGCCCAAAGCATGAGCTAATATTTGGTCAAGAGATTCACAACTTTACTTGCTTCTAGGTGTGCAATAAATTTTTTGAGGTGCTTTTATAGGGATGATATGATGTAGTTTAAATAAAAATTCTCTCACTAACATTTTTATTCCAGATTTTAGCTATTGTTTTCTCCCCTCATCCCTCCATTCTATATAGACTTAATTTAAATTTGTATTTTAATAGTTCTATTAAATACTTTTTCATTGGGCTGAAAGAATATAGTCATATACATATACCTACATATGATACATGCACATGCTTAGTCATCCTGTAATCTAAATATGTAGAGTATATGTTGCATACAGCATTACAGCAGCAGTAGTTAATATGAAATCATTGAACTTCTAGTCAGGTGGCCTGAATTGGAGTCCTTTACTCCAACTGTGTAATCTTGCATGTTTTTACTCAATTTTCTTGACTTTGGAATTAGGACAAGAATAGCAACCTCACCTAATTATAGTCAGAAATAAAAGCATACTGTTATAGCATTATAATAACGTTAAGAAATTACCTGTCTTTTTTGGAAGCAGATGATACCTACAAACACATAATTTTTAGCACGGGCTATTCCTGGTTTAGAATATCGATAAGCATAGAACTAAGGAGAAAAATTTACACATAGTTTTGTATAAATAAGTATATGTGTGTATATATATCTATGATATTCAATAGCTCCTGGCTCCATCTATTTTAATAAAGTGAATCTTGTGGAATACAAATACACTTCCCAAATTCAGGCAGTCTTGTTTTGAAGAACAATAATCTTAGTAGTGATTTGCGGGATCTATCCTGCAAATGTGTCTCTGGTTGGATTGGGGCTCAGTGCAGTCTGGCACTGTCTTTAGAAGAGAGGACCACGTGCTCTTGGACTTTGACTAAGAGCCTATAACAGCCTAATATTGAATGACTTTATTTCAGATTTTTGCTACAACACTTAAAAGAACTCAAGTACTTTATTTCTTTTATTGCTGAAAGAAGCGTATCTACAAATCATCACGCTTTACTTCACCATTGTTGAATGTTTTTTCCTCCTATGTTTAAGTCAATTTTAAAAACACTGTGGAATAGATAGAAATTTTCTCATCCATTAAAGTTTTGGATATTAGTGATATCTTTTAGAGATTTTCTATTTTTTCATGTTTTCATTAAGTTTGATTAGGCTATTTTTTTTTTTTTTTTTGAGATGGAGTTTCACTCTTGTTGCCCAGGCTGGAATGCAATGGCGCGATCTCAGCTCACTGCAACCTCCACCTCCTGGATTCAAGTGATTCTCCTGCCTCAGTCTCCCGAGTAGCTGGGATTACAGGCGTGAGCCACTGCGCCTGGCCAATTAGTTTAATTCTTTAAACATTAAGTGTACCAAAATACAAGCTTTAAAATGCAGTGCACTCCAAAAAGCACATAAAGATTACTGGTCTCTGAGCCAGATCTCCAATTCTGGTTGAATGAAGATTGGAGAGGAAGGGATAGGTTTATGTAGCTGAGAAATTAATTCACTCAAGAGGTGATAAGCACCAAAAACACATCTGATACTAAATGATAGAGTTTCTGTAATGTCAGATCCTCCTCCATTAAAATCTATTAATAGAGATTCAGATTTTGTTTTTACTGCTTTAGGTATGGACTCTCTGATAATCCACTGTCAGGAGTTTATTCCCTAAAAGTTAATTCATTTTGTGCTTGCATAATGAATGCATATTTAGAAATAGTGAGGACGATATATACAGGAAGTTAATTCCAATAGAAAAATATCTTGACGGATAAAGAAGAAAATGTTGGAGGAAGAAATGAGTTATCACATAGGCTGACCAACTGTACTGGTTATCTTCATACTGTCCTGATTTTAGTGCTCAAACTCTTGTTTTGGAGATTCTTCAGTCCCGGGCAAACTGGGATGGTTGGTTACTTGAGTTATGAGTCAGATTTCCTTGATTTTCTCCTTAATTTCATTCTAGTTTTCAATAATAGTCTAATTATTCTATAGTTCTAATTATAAAATAGTTCTAATTTTATAGTAGTTGGAGATTTTATGTTTATCAATTTTTAAATATATTATTGCCTTGTTTAATTAAGGATTCATTGTTAGATGCTGACAATTATCTATTTTAGATTTAATGGGAAATGTCCTTTCTTTAACAGGAATTTTTCAAATTAGAAGTAGCTTTTTTGGAGGTTTTAGTTATTCAAAGGAGAACAATTTTTTCAATGAGGTTCAAATATAAACATTTGCTCTTCATTTCTTTTCCTTACCATTTTTAACCAGTGTTGGCAATGAAAATAATACACTTTCCTTTTATGAAAAAGGCTTTGATTTTTCAATAAAACAAACATGTCTTAGTTCCATGAGTTCATCATCAGGCAATTTCCAACCTAAATCTTACGGGCCCTGAGTTGAATATAATGATATCTTGAGGTACTGCAGTGAATTTGTTTTTTCTATACCTTCAGAGACTACACACAGAGATCAAAACTTTCATTTCACTTCAACAGTATGCTTCTCCACTGTAAGACAGACAGGATGTGGTCTAGGAGAAAGTCCACACTTTAACAATAGGCCATTGACAGAATGTTTGGGGAGTACAAAGAGGAAGAGAGCATCTGTCTACACCCAAAATTATCAGAGGCATTTCTGTGTGTGAGAATCTTCGATTTCAAAAATATGTTTTTTAAGGTCACCAGTTTTCCTTCTCTGTTTTTATTGGATGAAGAAAATTGCCTTCAAGATAACAAAACATTTTAAATTCAGGGAAGGAATTGCATCACATTTTGTCTAGTTATCCCAGGCAGAAAATGAATTCCCTCAGGCACTAAACACATTTTCTTTAGCTCTTATGTATGATCTATGTGAATCAAGCTGAGAAAATGAAAAGGATGGGAAGTTGAAATCCAACTGAAAGCAACAGTGCAGAGGATCCAACAGACAAGAAGTCCTTCTAGTAAGAATAAATGGAGAGTGCCCCAGGTGCTGACTTTATCTACAATTAATTCTGTATAATATTTTCTCTTTCATTCTGCATGCACAAAGATGCTACACAGAGTGTAGGTATTACAAACACCACTATTTTTATTTCTCTTCTGTAGCCTTGATCAAATGGTAGTTAAATTTTAATTAAATTTCATATTTCAAGGACTTGCAAGAAAATCCCTGATGTCTTAGCGTTGTGTTTGTTCTCTGCATCTGTAGCTTGTTTTAGCTTTCAGAGGAAAGTTCTCATATATAGCACTCTATCACAATGTTGACCTGTATGAACATCCAGCTAGTGCAGCTGCCATGAAGCTGAAAGGAGAGTTAGAATGAGTTCCCGTGTCTGTCTTGTCTGTTACTTTCTTCTTTTGAAGGCTGTTGCGTAAACCTTTTGTTCAAATGTCTTGCCACCTGGATTCTCTTGTGGATGTATTGCTACTCTCTCCAAAAGACTTGGCAGAGGGTGCTTCCTGTTGTACAGCAGACTTATTTACAGAACACCTATAAAACCACAACAAGAATAGTCAGAATATAAAAGATGACCTTCTAATGAACGTAGTAAAACTTCAGAGCACATTCTTTAGCTAGGAGAAAGTGCTGCAAAGATGTGATTTAGGATGAGTAAGACCTAAGTCAAGGTGTGGGTCTTTCAGTTTCCACTAGAAAACAACACTTAGATTTCCTGGCAGTGTATTTTTGTAATGACTGTGGTTTCTTTTTGTAAACTGTGTCTCAGACAGGGAGGAAGAATGAACCAACTGGATTGTGTAACTTTATAAATAGAAACAGCCATGTTAAAATAACAAGACTGCTCTGGGTTAAGGCAATGAATTTTGCTACTAGCTGTAAAGCTAGGCCACTGAATGAATATAAGATCCATCCTGCAGAGTAACTTCTAAGGCTTGCCCAAAAATGCTTAATGGGAAAAATCCATGAGAAGTCCTCGCTCCCTTCTATTGTATTCCAAGTGTTTTACTCCAAATAAATCAAAACCTTTTCTCTGCTGGATATAGTCAAGTTGGAGACACACAGGAACTTCGTCCTCCACTACAAATACTGAATAATGTGCTCATATCATTTTTAATACAGCACATAGTTTACTGAACTTTGGAACAGTTTATCCATCCTGGTAGTGGCATACAGGATAAAGAGGTAACTGCCTTATTATCTGTCGAACAAGATATATGCTACGTTTGCCATAGGACCTGGAAAGCTAAACGATTTAAATTTCATGATTGCTCTTTATTTTTGGAGGAAGAAATCCAGGTGAAAGCAGAGAAATCTCCTTAATGAGGATCAGAAAAATCAATATTTTCAATATGATTCTATGCAATTTCATATATACTTGAAAAGAGATAGTGCTGTGTTTACCAGGCAGTCAAAATTTATAGATCATAGCTTTTGAATCTTTTGGGAACTATTGCATATTAGTGATGATTTATTTTATTTTGGTGGCTAATCCTTCATAGACATTGTTGGCAAACCAATCTTCCTGAGCATAGCCATAATCTTGGCAATCATTCAAGGTTCCCCCAATGTAATTAAACTTGAATTTATTTAAACTCTTTAATTAAATTTCTTTAAACTTTCTTTAATGAGAAGTCAATTTGATTCGTGTTTATATCTCTTGAGCTTCCCAAACACAATGTCTTGCATGTAACAGTGATTTAAACATATGTGTTGAATAAAATAGAATTATTTTTATGATTATATTACTTTGACTCATGATTTACCTCATGTCTACATTGCAAAAAGAGCCATCCTAGAGCCTATTCATGATTTATTGGATAGAAATGCCAGCTATGCTATTTTTATACCGGTCAAGTATTTATAATCCAAAAATTCAAAATCTGAAATTCTCCAAAATCTGAAACTTTTTGGGTGTCAACATGACACCACACATGGAAAATTCCATACCTGATTTCAGGTGATGAGTTGTAGTCAAAACACAGTCAAAACTTTGTTTCATGCACAAAATTATTTATTGTAGAAATTACCTTCAGGCTAAATGTACAAAGTGTATATGAAACATAAACTCCTTATTTAGACTTAGTTTCCATCCCCAAGATACCTCATTATGTATATGCAAAGAATCTAAAATCTGAAAAGAAAATTCAAAGTTAGAAGCACTTCTGGTCTCAAGAATTTTAGATAAGAAATACTCAACCTATATATCAGTGATCCAAAGTCCAAACCTTAATAATTTAGGCCTTAGTAGAGTATACTAAGCCTACCTTGAGCGATGCTACCCCAATCCAGTGGTGGCCACATGTGTTTCCAAACCTATCTCATCAAATCTTCTAATTCTGAACGTGGAAGAAAGAGGAGAGGATCTTCTAACACAAGTGTCTCCTTTTTGTACGTGATTAAAATTAAGACTCAGCAAATTGAAGTGGGTTATCTCAAAGCCATGGCATTTTAAAAATTGGATATAAAATTCTATGCCCATGTCCTAAGTGTCCCATTTGTTGATAACTATTACTTAGGTTACTCTAACAAACCTGCTTAGAAAAATAAATATGACTTTAACATAAAATTCAAGACTCATAATCTTATGGAAAGTCAGCCATAGCCTTGTGCTAGAGAATCAGTAAGGAGGTGGAACATGTTTGAGTCATCCTCCAACACTTACAAGTGTTTTTGGCGTTCTTTGATTTCCTTGTCAGAACATAACTGGTGAAATTCCTCTGTTCAATAACAATATACATACTCAATTGTCAGGGTAGGTTTATGGATGTTAATAGAGTTTTCCTTGTCAAAGGGTGATGTATGATATGGATCTTCCTCTAAGTAATCATAAGTCCGTTATAGTATAGTAAATCAGCCAAGTGCATTGTAATTTATATGTTTTACTTACAGGGATTTCAGACAGGATACTTCTCAAATGTAATAGAAAATGTAATGCAGTATTTTCTGTAATATATCTCTTCTTGCTTTCAAATCTTTCCTGCTGGTGGTGGTTGCAAAGGAGGTTGGTGATGATTGGAGAATCCTAAATTAAGCTATTTTCTTTTGGTTCGAGAAACCCTTAGAGTAAAAGATTAGTAAATTTCAAGGTCAAATTTCTTTTCAGCACCATTTTTTCCTTTTCTATGAAGTTTCTCTCTTTCTTTCTCATTTTTAAAATGGCTTATTCAGATGGATGGATACCGTGTGTGTAGGGAAGTTTTTGTGTCCTCAGGGTTATGTCAGATGGAGGGAGAAAAAGTCTCTGGTTTTGTTGTTTTCTTGCTACCCTTTGGGTCCTTGCTGGTCTCTGCCAAGTTGGCCCCATCCAGCCTGGTCGCTGGACATGTGCTGTGAGACTTGGGCCTTGAGTACTATGTGGACACCCTCTGTTGGCAACTATTGCTCATATTCTGCCTCTGTCTTGATGCCAGCTCTCTTGGAATACTAGTCCTCAGAGCATTCCTGCATACCACCACTGGGGCACATAGGAACTTCTGGATTCATACACATCAGATATGCTGTCTCAAGCCATATCTACCTAATTGTGTCTTATCATTTTCCTCTACTGTGGCTATTCCATATTGACAAGGAGCACCCCTGCATTTGGATCCCCCCAGCTATCAAATGGGAAGTGGGGCACAAATTCTTTCAGCTTTCACCCTGCTGTTTGACCTATCTCGAATATTTTTTATGTAACTATTAATCTTGTGCCTAGTCCCAAGGGTGTGGAGGCACCAGATTCTTTCTCAGGGATTCAAACTGTATCTTATCTTTAGATATATCCCTTCTGAATCCCCTTGTTTCCTTCCTGCTATTTGTTTATCTCACTGTCACAGGTTCTCTGAAATATATCTTGCACCCTATGCATTGCGGTTAATAGTGTCACAAATATACTGTGGTAAGCAAGATTTTGTATTTGATAGATAAAGAAAAGTTTTTGAATTTGGAAAACACTTTTGTGCTCAATGAAACCTAACTTTTGAGACTATGTTGTCACAATCAACTTAAAAATATATTCAATAATATTAAGCAATCAATTACATCTTATAGACTGAATTCTGTCTTCTTGTAATAATGATTGTCATTATTTTAATGATTTAACGATTAGGGAAACTTTAGATCAACTAAGAAACAGGAACAAAAAAATGCTATGCTATTATCTCTAAAATGGATACTCCCTCCTACTTAAGAATAACAAATTTATATATTATGATATGGTAAAATTCACAACTAATTGTATTTTTTTCCTAGAATGTTTAAAGCATTCTCTAATACCAGCTTCAATGTCTATATTACTGTAACTTCATGAAAGATCACTAACAATACTGGCTCTCATTTATTAATATTAGGTAGTACTTGCCAGACACTGTTAGAGGTGCTTTAAATGCATTCTCATTGAGTCTTCATGTGTACTACCATTATCTTCACTTTTTAGATAAGGAAACTAAAGTATAACTAGAGCTAAGAAACATGAGAAAGACGACCTAGCTACTGCCTGTTTTGTAATTCCCATGGACTAAGCTAGGGGGAGTAAGACCTGTTACTACAATAGCTGAAATGGAACAACAGCTTCATTTAGGAAATCAGAGCAAAAGTATGAATAAAATGATGACCCTTAGGAAATAAAAAGCAGTTTTTGAGAGTAGGGATAGATGTGGCCTGCTCATTATAAAGTTCATGTGTGGTAATGGATAACTGGTTTTCAAAATAACAGTTTAAACTGAAAATTCTGTTATACTGGCTGGTTGCGGTGGCTCACACCTGTAATACCAACACTTTGGGAGGCTAAGGCAGGTGGATCACCTGAGGTCAGGAATTTGAGACCAGTCTGGCCAACATGGTGAAATCCCATCTCTACTAAAAATACAAAACTTAACCGAGCGTAGTGGCACATGGCTGTAATCCCAGCTACTCAAGAGGGAGGCTGAGGTGGGAGAATTGCTTGAACCCAGGAGGTGGAAGTTGTAGCGAGCTGTGATCACACCACTGAGAATTTACTTTTTATATAGGTTATAGAGTATTATTATCTTCACTTCAATATAATTTTTAAGAAACCTACTTTATTGTACATATGTTATGGAGTGAAAATGAGCATGATATAACTGGTAATTCTTTTTACCAGTGGATATATATGAGAGCTTTCATTCCCTGCTGTTTGTTCTCTTTCAGGAGAAGTAACACTTGCAGTTCTTGGCTGTCTAGGAAGTAGAATATTATTATTATTTATTCTTGTGACATGTAGCTATCTAAGTCTTAGAATAAATAATGCTTTATGAAATGATAATGACAAGGTGAAAATTAGGAGGAAATACTGCTAACTTGCTCACAAATTGTGCACATTGGCTGTTGGGCCCCAAGGGGTGTTTTCTTACACAGGAAGTCCACCCAATATTTGTTTCCTATGTTCTAATGTGTAAAAACATACATGAGAAATATGTATTTATTTGAATAAGACTATATTTGGTTTAACTCAATCTTTGAATTTAAAATCTTACCTCCAAAAATAATTTTAAAATATTATGTTTTAGAAAATTTTCCAATGGAAACAATGTCACCGAGTTTTGAAATGATGTAATTAAAACATAAAATAATAAAATAGCATTCTTAATATTAAATTATTTTACAATGGTTGTGAATGAATAACATTAAAATGCTAACTTGAGAGGAGGAAAAATACAGTTAATTATCCACATTTCTAAACAATGTTTGAGTATTGTGAAATGGCTTTTTAAAAACATTTTACCCAGACATTTAGAATTATGCACTTTAAAATTTGAATGGTTTCAATTCAAAATAAGCAGTTATACTCTCTGAAAATAAGCTTTCCAGATATCAAGTGGATCTAAATTTTTAGCCTTACTTTGTACAATGGAAGGCTAGGAATGATAAAATGCTAATTTTTTAGACTTCATTTAGCAGTATCAAATATCTAAAACTATTCTATGGCTTTGCATTGAATAAATCTGTTACTCTTAACATCAAATGAATTTATTTGGCTGATCTGAAAAATGAGATGCCAGTCAAGGGAAATTCAAACCTACATATTTGTGATAAATTTGGAGGGGAATTCAAGCATGAGAGTTGGAATCCAACTGTTTTACATGCAAATTCTAGCCCTCTCTTTTAATGAGGGAGTACACTTGAATATGTTACTTCATCTCTCTGAGCTCCAGCTTCTTTAATCTCTCTGAGCTCCAGCTTCTTTGTCTCTAAAATGAAGATCATAATATGAAATTCCTAGAGTTTTTGTAAGAGTTAGACATGGCTTTTCAGTGCCTGGAATAGCGTGCATCTTTAATAAATGATAGCTATCATATATTCCAAGATTTTGGTTTTAATTTTTTTGAAATTATATAATAATTGTAATTTTTCTTTGGTGTTTAGTGTTGATGGTTACATGGAATAAGAAGTTGAATCTTTTAAATTATTAAAAAATCTCATTAACTTAGGAGAAGTAGGGCTTTTCCTAACTAAAATAAAAATGTAATGAATTCTGTTTCTTTCAAGCATTCAGCAATATTTATATTGATAAATATTAAAATATTATCATTTTGGTTCCTAACAGTTCCTTTCATCTAAATTTTAAACGATTATCTGTAATTATACATATGACATTTCTTTAATGTGAAAAAAAGATTTTAGAAAAAGTCTGCATTGGGTAATCTTTTCCTCAAAAGAATTAATGGTATTTTAGTATTCTTGTAAAAAACTAATTAAATATCCATATCTAAAATAATGTCTGAAAACTAGAGATAATAAAAATATGCATTATATAGATGGAAATGGGTGAAAAGTGAACCCCCCCATACATGTTTATATTTACAATGCCATGGAATTTGTTATGTTTATATGACACAAAGTTGATGAGTTTTATTGTTGTTTTGTTTGCATATTTGTTACTGGTATGTTTGTAAGGGCACACATTACATGGATAAGAAGGAAATTCGTTTCAAGTGCCAAATGCTATCCATGCAATTTGCCAAGAAAAAAATATACTTTTTGCATTTGAGACAAAATACAATCCATATTTATTTCATGAGCTTAGGAATTTTAAGGGGTCACTTCTATAGGAGAGTTCCAAGGGAGTTAGGAATCTGGCCTGTGATTTTTACTTTTGGCAGTGGCTTCTGAAATAAAACACAATCGCTTATAATATTTCAAAAAGTTATCCATCATCCACAGTGTAAAGTACAATGTTTAAAGCTCTGGAGTATGCCTTGAAAAATTCACTATTCATGGGAGGTGGAAAACATGAAAAGAACATGAAAATGGGAAACAGGGGGTTTAAGGGGAATTGGGTTCCATGTGGATAAGGAATTTGACTCAAAATACAAATGTTCCAGGAAATGTTTGGTGAGGACTGTGTAGTTAATTAAGATTTCCAGAAGTTCAACAATGCCTCAGGTTCTCAGGAGGCAGAATGCATATAACCAGTAACTTAAAGTTAATATCTAAGACCAGCTATTTACATACAGTAGTTTAATAGAGATTTACCAGAAGAATTGGTGAGAAAACAGTTTGGTTGGAGATAGATTGGGAACTCATAGCCATATTTTATTACACTATCTCATTGTGGTTTTTCACACTGTGGGAATTTGACTTCCAGGACTAGGGGAGCCTCTCCACTTTCATTTTAGTCTGACCACTTTTCTTCAGGGAAGGCAAAGGTTCACAAATCAAGTTTGTTCATGTTAAACCCCAGGAAGAGATTTAAAAAGAAGATCTTGCTACATAAGCATGCTTATCCATATAACAATAACTGTTCTACCAAAAGCCCAAGCCAAACAAAATCTAACAAAGTCTCATTAAGTAGTCACCTGGCTGTGCGGTGCTTAGCAGAGAAGTTGCCTTAAATAATTCTGCTATGATTTCCTGCTGAGGGAGATGCAAGGTTCTTTACCCTGACTTCAGTTCATAAACCTTTTGTGTGGATTGACTGGCATTGCAGGTTGGCAGGTTATTTCTTCTAATTTACTTTCACTGCAGTCATAAAAAGTGTAGATCCTCATTCTTATTTTTAAATGAACAAGAGTATGTCATTCACAATAAAATAATTTCAGTCAGCCCACCAAAGAATGAGAAGTCAGTTTCACAAGTAATTGAGATCTCTTTTCAATCTTTTAGAGAGGGGAGAATAAAATTACAGTGCAGTTGTAATTTCCTTTAATTCATGCAAATCTTAGCATATTTTATCATATTCATAAACTTTCTTTGGGATTCAGTTAATTCCTAAGTTGCCACCTTGAATACTATATTGTAAGGCCCTGGAAACCTACGATTGTAAACATGCTTCGGAAACAATCTAACACATGACTCCTACTTTAAAATTATTCAGTTTTGTCTAAGAGAAATATATAGTTCTTTGAGATACGGCTTCTGGGCAAAGGTTTTATGACAGTAATTTTTCAGGCTTAAGGAAATCAAATGTGGCTTTCTTAGAACAACAGTTTTTTTGGGTGACAAAAGACTAAATTGATAATCTTTTTGCTATATCTTTCTAATTTTCAAGAAATTATTTAAAATGATATTTTAGCCTTGACATGCCTCATAATTCTCATTTTTTTAAATTTTCTCCTTATCACACCATCACAATTTTGATTATCTTTCGTACTTAGTTCCATCACAAGTTGTATCAGCTTCTGGTAGTAAGTAAAGCACAATTAAAATATTTCCCTGTATATTAAAAAGAATGTGGCAGCTATAAATGAACTGATAATAAATTAGCCTCAAGATTTATTAAGTGGAAAAAGCAAAGGGCAGAACATTGTAAGTAGCGTGCTTCTACTTTTGTAGCCAAACACATAAAATATATATGTGTATGTATGTGTGCACATATGCACTTATTTAAACATAAATCATCTTTGGTAGGATACATAAGAAAGTAGTAACAGTGATTGTCTCCAGGAAAGAAAGGACAACTAAGAAACTTAAGGATCAAGGGTAGAGATGGACTTCCTTTACTTTTATATATAATATCTACATATATATACATTTTATGTTTATATTTTATTTATAATTTTATGTGCTAGATGCACATAAATACATTATATATACAAAAGTGAAATATATAAAAATATACAACACTTATATGTTCACTTTGTATTGTTTTATATTGTGTAGGCTTTTTATCATGTATTATTAAAAATTAGCAAACCTCTATTAAAACGGTGTACAGGTTCAAATAATAACTGTTACACCCTTTTCACATTTGATTTAGAAATAGCCATCTCTAAAGTAGTGCTACACCAAAGCAGATAGTCATAAGTATCCAAACAATTAATGCTTATATTTATTTTTTATTTTTGCTAAACAAGATTGCTAGATAATATTTCTTTTTTGTTTCATGTTTTCTGGGTATAGATGCAGATGTGAATGCCGAAAGTTAGGTTTAAAATTTTAAATAGAGCTCGACATGATTGTAAAACCAAATGGGCAGGGTGGCTGGCAGTTTCTCATATGATTTTGAGTGCCAATGAACTTAGCATTCCAGTAATTCTTAATGAAGCTCTTTTAATTGTCCTAAAAGGGAACTAAAGGACTTGAGGATCAAAACTGTCCTTTATAGAGAGGGCACACTTTATCAGTTTAGTCTAAATTACTTGGCTTTACTCTACAGTATTCCTTTGGTGTATGTCTGTCTGCGAAACCATGCAGAAGAGTCACTTAAAAGCATAACGTTGGAAAATTGCATTAATTCATTTATCACAGAGACATTTGTCCCAAGCATTCATTTGCTTCAGCTGAGAGTTCAGCTTGAAGCCATAACCATGATTGTCTCCCATGTAGCAGAGATAAAATTAGCAAGTGGTTGCAAAATCATATAACTCTGTGGTATTTACATGGTCGTAATTGATTAAAATCTTTCCCATATTAAAAAGAGGAACTGTGTGTCTTTCTTCGTTTTTTTTCTATTTGTACAGATGATGATATGCACCCGTCTACATGACCCTCTCTTGCTTAGCCAAACTTGACCAGAAGTTTTGTGAGTTTTTGTCTATTCTTCTCTATTATCACATGGCGTCTGTCATGAAGACACTATTTAATGAGTTAAATTAATGCCATTTATATTCTGGTCAAATGCTAAGAAATCTGGAATGGTTGAACTAATAAAAACAGCTTATACATCTCTCCTAAGAGCACATTATTTAAGCAATATTTCAACATTGCAAGTAGAGTGTCATGTTGTATTGTGAAAAAATGAAGCAGAGACAGTTAAATAACACATGAAATTTGACCTCTGCTGAATTCCCCGGACATTTACAATCTGCTACATAAGCAATAGAATGCATAATTTAGAGTTGCTATTACCTTCTGTCCAGATATTCATGAAAGCCTATTTGGTTTTAAATTGTTGGGGCTGGGAAGGGGGTAGATTATTGAAAAAACAGAAATCTTAGAGGAGGCTATAAAGAAACTTCCTGAAATCTTAAGTAATTTTCATGAAGGTTTACTGTTCTATATTTTATCATTTTCTATGTATATAGTCCACGATTGTAAAAATTAAGTTATTCTTTTGAGCAACTAGAAGAATAGTCCCTATTCCACAAGGCTAAAATCAATGTGAATACATATTAGGTAGGATTTCAACCATGTTTGTCAATTGATATAGATTTTTTTTTTTTTTGTCTAAAATACCTTTAAAATAAATATGATCAAAAGTCGAGAAGGTATTTCACACACACACAAATATACTTTTCTACTCTCTCATTTCTGTCATGTTTTCTAATTTTTCCAATAGATAATATTGTGATAGTTACTTTAAATCACAGGCAAATGCAGTTCTGAGATTTCTACAGATGTAGGACACACATTAAAATGAATTTTTTTTGGTCATGGGTCTTTTGAAGAGTACTGAATAATGTAACAGTCCTCTAATTTCATTTTCTATATCATTAAAATAATGGTTTTTAATCCTTTTAAGTTAAACGTATAGAAAAGAGAAGTTAATCAGCTAATTCAAGGAAAATTTGGTGTGACGTTTTAATTATCTAAAGTTTAATGATAAAGATGATGAGCTATCTTGCCTTTCTTGAATCAGTTCTGCTTGTCAACAAGATGAATTTGTTTTGAGTTTTGTAATGCCAGAGGAGTTTTGGGGGAGGTGAAGGGAAAGTTGGAGGATCATCTATAACTGATGCTGAATCCACTGTGGCCAGGCTGCAGAATCAGTTGAATAATTTGAGAGTGTTTACTTTGGCTTGATGTTTTGTTCTGAGATGGAATGAAAGGAGAAAACGTTTATTAAGTTAATCATCCTTTCTGTAATCCTTCCCAGCAAGGTCTAATGGGTGTGCCAAGCAAATGATAACAAAAAATTATAGAAAAGGGAGCATCATTGTTCTCTTTCATTTGAATTTATCAATAAATGAAAGCCCGAAAGGAAAGTATCATTTCATTAGTGGTGATATGTGACCTTCTTCTTAAAACATTATTTTGATTAAACAATAGCTTATCTAATGTTTCCATATTAATCAGGCAGAAGTTTCTTGGATGAAGCAACTGTTTATTTTAGGACCTGAATAGGGAAAGGATGAAGGAGGATACTGTCATATTCAATTTTAGAAGGTCATGTAAGCTTCATCTTCTTTTTTCCCTCGTCTTGAAAAAAAAAACAAAACAGGAATAAAGTATTCCATTTCATTATTTCTATACTATTAAACACTGCAAGTTACATTCTGAGTTCCCATTCTTCTTGGTTAATAAAAACTTTTTGTCCATGACTTGATGAACTGTATGCATATATTTAAGGAATTTTGATGGCTTAAAAATCTTTGTTAAATTATTTGCAGCTGCTAAGACCAATCCAACAGGTTTACATTTAAAATGAAAGGGCTGGGGATGCCAACTGTCCAAATACTACAGAAAGGAAATGCAAAGTGTAAACAAACAACAATTCTGCCATAGATATGCAGATCAGAATACATATTTGTATGAAAAGGTTAATTTTTAACTTTTCTAAGAATTGTTACAATAAACCATCTATATTTGAAATTGTGGACGTTCAAGTCTCTTCAGCAGATGTTAGGAGAATATTTTCTGACTACTAGTTAAACTTTTATAGACCATCAGGTATTTTTGATCACTTAGTATTTCCTTCTTTATAGTCACTATTTGATGGATAACTTTTTGAAGTCTTCATAATTATTTCAACTATTATTTCATATAAATAAATAAATAAAAATCTCCCATATTTTCTTGTACCATAAGTAAGTCCACAGGACAGTTTTGCAAGATAATTTTAAAATCTGTTGGACTGGGTCTTAACACATCTAATGGCAATTTTCTCTTTGCTATGATTTCTTGATTCATTGACAGAAATGTTTATGGAATTCATCCAGTTAGCAATATTTCTGTCATCTTTAAGTCCTTTTAAGTGAAGAAGTTTGAATGTCTTAACAATAAAAAAAAAAAAAAAAAGAAATCTATATAACCACAAAGAGGCATGTTTTAAGGCTACTCTGAGGATAAGACAATCCTTTGAAAGGTAGGGAAATCTAGAGTTAAGATGAAAATAGCTACTTAAAGACAGTTTACTCAAATTACTTTCATTCTTTGTTTTTTATAATAGAGTTATAAAATCAGAAAATGAAAGTTATTTGAAAGAGTCATACAGGACAATCAAGTTAATAGTCAGAGATCTCCAATTTCTCAAACACTATATTTTATCTGAGCTGCAACTGTAAAAATACAACTTTTATGGCAGAGATTACAATATAAATGGGGAAAGACTGGTGCACATGTTTGGTACATCACAAAAAAATACCTAAACTTGAAGATTCATTTAAATCCTGTGATCAGGGCACCCCCAATTTGGTTTGTATTCTCACCATTCTATAGCTTCTTCCTTCACCCCTTATTTATATTTTCTTTCTTTTTCTTTCCATGTTCAGTCCTTTCCTGCATTCTGCCAACTGATATTTTTCCTAACCTGTAAGTCCCTGACCTTCTCAGCAGTACGGCCTAGTGATTCACAAATGCATTTAACTGTGATAGTAAAATTTGTTAAAACATACCTTGTTCTGATATGGCTTTGGGTACATTTAATGTCAAATAATTCTGATTTAAACCCACTTTAAACCCCCTTTAAAAGATGTTCTAAGATACACTTGCATATATCCACTGCAATAATTTCCCTCGTGTAATAAGATGTAGGGCCTTGCCATGCAAATGTCACCCTACATAGTAAATAAATACTTATGGAGCTTTGACGCAAGGAGGCATAGTTTCTGAGATGGCTGAGAAGCAAAGATTATGTAAATTCTTGAGGCTAACTTGACTAGAAATAGACTTCTTTCAGGAATATATTCCAATAATGTCTCTGCTCACTTTTTAAGCAACCTTTTTTCCTATTTGAAGTCCCCTCTGCCCATCCACCATGCATCATATTGCCCAGTTAAATTTTCTGTATTGTATGTATATCGATCTGTCATTCTCCCATTAATTTATTTGTTGTTTTCGTTGTTCTTGTTGTTCTTTTTTTAAGAATGTATGCTTGATGAGAGAAGAAGTCTTACTGGCCTTGTTATTTTTAATTCTTGGTGCTAGGATGTTTGCAGTAGTGTCTTCCACAAAGTTAATGGTCAGTAAATATCTATTTAAATAATGAATGAATGAGTGAGCTAACCCAGAAGTATCTCCATAAAGGTACAGAGCATTTACTCTCCTCTAGGATTAGCCTCCTGGAATTGGGCATATTTTATGTTTTATTCTAATCACTTATGGGCATTAAATGTAACACTGTAAGATCTATGAGAAAAGCACTTATATTGGCAATAAATGAGGAATTTAGGTAAAATATAAATAGTGGGTGAGGGAATCTAAGGTATGTTTATTACATTAACTTCATCTATAAAAATAGATCATTTTACTAAAATTTATTCATTCTACTTTCAGAACTCTTGTAGTTTATGTAGATGTGTCTGTATATTATTATACTTTTATTTTACTTTAAAGAGAGAGACAAAACTGATATGTGAAAGGTTTCTATTGAATGAGAAAGAAAAATAGATGATTTCCTTTATCTCATAATGTCTATAAGATACCATGTGTTTCAAGCCCTTTTCTTTTCTTTTTTTAAATTATACTTTAAGTTCTAGGGTACATGTGTACAATGTGCAGGTCCCTTTTCTAACACACATAATGGAACTTGTTTTATTGTCTACTCATCTGTTATTACAAATATATTTTCAAAGGGAGAACTTGAGATTCTTTTAAACTATAGCTGTCTTCGAAATATAAGAAAATGTCCTCATTAATTAATGTTTGACCCCTTTGAAATCTATGTGGTTACTGCTGTTTGCAGTGATTAAAAAATTAATTTTGTTTGAGTTTTCTACTTATTATAATTTAAGGCAATATTAAGAATAATATTGAGGGTCTTTAGATGTTCTAAGATAATGTATTTAACAAAAAACAAATGAACAAATTTTCTATATAACTCCCTATAATATAAAACAATTGGTTGCTTCTCTCTCTCTCTCTCCATATATATATGTGTGTGTGTCTGTGTGTGTGTGTGTGTGTGCACGCGTGTATATACATATATATGTTATATATATATGGTCATTCTAATTTTTTTAGTGGCTACTGTGAAACAAACTTTGCCACTTCCTGTTTTTTCTAAGATTGTGATTCTTTACTTTGAATATAGTGGGTAATCAACATATTTTTTAAAAATGCATGAAAAAACAGCCTGTTGCTCTTATAATATTACCCATTGACCTCACATTATAAGATTTTTTTTCAAGCAGCCACCAAAACAATATGTGATGGCATTTTTTCAATATTAGTTTACCAAATATACTTTGCAAAGAGTAATTAATACAATTTCTAAGCACATAGTTCAAAAGCAGAAAATACTTTAACTTTACAAAAAGCAAAACTCCAAATCTACAACAGAAAAGTAATTCTTGAATGCATTTATACCATTTTTAAATGATTATTCAAAATAGATAAAACATAAATAGTGGTAGAGGAATTGAGTGGGTGCTAGAATATTTTCTTTATACATTCTATTGAAGAATTGAAATTGAATATATTAGCCTTAAGGTTTAATTTGAATGGTTTTGAAAGTTCATACAATGTTAGTGGATACAAGAATGCAATTTTTAAAAAGAACTTACTACAGCACGAATGTGTTAACTTAAGTGGCTGCTGGCTCATGTAGACTCCACAGGCCCCCTGGTCTATGCAGCCACAGAGGTAACTTTGATTTGAATCAGAAAACTCACATGATCCAGCAACCACTGAAGGGTAAACCAAACAATTCCTCCTATCCAACATCAAGACTAATAAATAAGATGTTATAGTTTAATTACAATCACACATGAATTTTAAGAAGTGACTTGTAACAAATTTACTCTGCTAATGTTACAAGAGGTGTATCCTTTGATTAGGACTTAAAACCTCATATGTTTGAAGCTTGAATGGTATATCGTAACTGTATATTGTTCTTGCATAAGTTCATGAATAACTTGAATAACATTCAAATGTAAATAAATCCTCTTATCATGCAATCAAAGCTTAGATCTATAGTCAAATTCTTCCATGAAATAACATGAAACATCCAACCCTAATGAAAATAAATTTTTGAAAACCTCTCACATATATTTACTTTCATCTTTAATGTAATTAGGTTCAGGCTTGTAGAATATTCTAGAGTACTATAATGAACTGTGAAAGGCTCCAAGCATGATAAAGAGGCCATCTCTAGAGTTGTGACACTAAACATTTTAGTAGACCTGATGGTGAATAAAAGCTAAAACACTAAAGTAAGTAGTTTGAGTTACTGCAGTTGATATGTTTGGCTGTGTCCTCACCCAAATCTCATCTTGAATTGTAGCTCCCATAATTCCCATGTGTTGTGGGAGGGACCTGGTGGGAGGTAATTGAAACACGGGGGCAGGTTCCACCATACTGTTCTCATGGTTGTGAATAAGTCTCATGAGATCTGATGGTTTTATAAGGGGGTTTCCTTTTCACTTGCCCTCATGATCTCTTTCCGGTCACCATCTAAGACATGCCTTTCACCTTCTGCCATGATTGTGAGACCTCCCCAGCCATGTGGAACTGTGAGTCCATTAAACCTCCTTTTCTTTACAGATTACCCAGTCTCAGGTATATCTTTATCAGCAGTATGAGAACAGACTAATACAGTAGTATAGCAAAAAATTACTTTCATTGTGTCAGAGTAGACAGAGAGTAATAATGTGACCCTATGCCTCAGGCTCCAAACATTTTACAAAGTAAGAAACCTGCAGTTCTGGACTGCACTGACCTAGTAGATTGTGGGGTGAGGGCCCCTCAAGTAGGGACAAAGCTAAGTAAATCACTAGGGAGAATTAGAAAGGGAAGTGGACTCATACCAGATACTGTCCCACATCTCAGGCACATGCCCTCAATTGTAGATTTGGTGGTTCTATTATAAACAAAAGTGGAAGTGATCTTAGCCAAGTTTGAGTCATTTTCTTGCAGTCAAACCTCACAGTTGGTTCTAACTCAGCTATTAAAATTAGGAAGAATTTGAGAATACAGGAGCAGCTTACTAGGATTTCAGTGTGAAGAGAAATAATCAGGGCATATGTTCCTGTACACTAAAAATGGGCCCTCCTAAAACAACAACAACAACAGAAAACCCTTGCCTGAAACCTGGTTACGTAATTATATGAGTGCCTTAAGTGTCACTTAATATATGTTAATATTGTTAATATAATAATGTATGTTATTCTTCTATTTTTATCTTATTTTGTTTTACTTTGAACTAAGAGGAAAAAACTGATATGTGAAAAGTTTCTCTTGAATAAGAAAGAAAAAGAGATGATTCCCTTTAATAAATATGAAAATTGTCATTGCAGATCAGTGCAGGCCATATGTATTTTGGTTCATGCCTGTAATCCCAGCACTTTAGGAGGTTGAGGCAGGTGGATCACCTGAAGTCAGGAGTTGCAGACCAGCCTGGCCAACATGGTGAAACCCCATCTCTTCTAAAAGTGCAAAAATTAGCAGGGCATGGTGGCATACACCTGTAGTCCCAGCTCCTCAGGAGGCTGAGGTGGGAGGATCACTTGAACTTGGGAAATGGAGGTTGCAGTGAGCTGAGATGGGGCCACTGCACTCCAGTCTGGGTGACAGAGTAAGACTCCATTTCAAAAAAAAAAAAAAAAAAGTTAGAGGCTGGGCGTGGTGGCATGGTGGCTCATACCTGTAATCCTACCACTTTGGGAGGCCAAGGCGGGTGGATTGCCTGCGCTCAGAAGTTCGTGACCAGCCTGGGCAACATGGTGAAACCCCGTCTCTACTAAAAATACAAAAAAATTAGCTGGGCATGGCAGCATGCACCTGTAGTCCCAGCTACTTGGGTGGCTGAGACAGAAGAATCACTTGAACTTAGGAGGCAGAGGTTGCAGTGAGCCAAGATCGAGTCATTGCACTCCAGTCTGGGCAACAGAGACTCTATCTCCAAAGAAAAAAAAAAAAAAAAGAATTTAGAATCCTCTGTTCTGCTCTACTAGCTGAGGATGCAAGAGTAAATATGGGGGAAACAAGGTCAAGTGGAAATGAAGCTGGGCTACAGACAGGGCTGATTCAATTCTTAGATTTACCTCTTAGCCCTGTGGCCTCAGGTGAATTGCCTAACCTTTCTCAGCCTTGATTCCCCAACTATTATGAGGGTTCAATCAAATAATGTAAAGTTCTCAAGAGGTAGTACATACTCTATTGGGGGCAAGGTTTTTGAATCATTAATAAATATTAAGTAAAAACAGTTTTGAATTGAAAACTGTGTTATGGTAGTAATAATTTTTACAAAACTAGGCATCCAATTATAATGGACATAATATATCATTGAGTAAGTGAAAATTTGTCTGAACACATGTGACCCCCTACTCATGTCAGCCATTTTGAACATGACATGTCTGTTCTGTTCTCAAGAGTTTTTGGAAATCCCATTTCTGGAGTTTCCTTCCAATGCTCTTAACCTCGCAAGTCTTACTCACTTTCAGACTTCAGTTCAAGCTTTACTTTCTCAGGGCCAGCTTCCATGACTCCCTGTCCCCACTCCCCAAGTCTAGATCAGTTTCTTTTGCTTTATGCTCACCTATAATATCATGTTCTTTTCATTCAGAGCCCTTATTCAATTTTTAATAATATATTTATTGTTTTAATTATCTGTTGAATATCTTTCTTGTCCTTTAGGCTATATGCTTTATGCAGAGAAAACCTGGTTTGATCCACTAGTGTATTTCTAATATGTAACACATACTAGGCATGCAATAACTATGTCATGAATGAATGAATGCATGATGCATATGTTCAATTCTATTTTACTATCATTTTTGCATTGGATTAGGAGATAAAACACATGCTCTTTTTTTATTACTCAACTCAAATTGTATGTCTACAAAATTTACCAAGGAATTATCTAAATATTTCTGCAATATAAAAATGCAAAAGTAGTTGTATAAAAGTTTCTAAAAAACCAGGCGCGGTGGCTAACAACTGTAATCCCAGCACTTTGGGAGGCCGAGACAGGTGGATCACGAGGTCAAGAGATCGAGACCATCCTGGACAACATGGTGAAACCCTGTCTCAACTAAAAATACAAAAATTAGCTGGGCATGTTGGCGCACGCCTGTAGTCCCAGCTACTTGGGAGGCTGAGGCAGGAGAATTGCTTGAAACCAGGAGGCAGAGGTTGCAGTGAGCTGTGATTGCACCACTGCACTCCAGCTTGGTGACAGAGGGAGACTCCTTCTCAAAAAAAAAAAAGTTTCTAATAATTGCTACATCTCTAAAATTTCAAGCAAGAATATATAGGGGACAAACTGGTATGCTTTAACAGATTGAAGTCTCCAGAATAAAGCCTAGAAAATTAGAACATTTTGCTTTTTATTAGTGAGACATTTAGGAATCAGGATAAAAGAGAAATACTGGGGTTAAAATGAGATTTTAACAACTCAGAAAATCAATTAGTCTTGCTGCTTCTATTACAGACGCTGGAGAACGTGTGGATGAGAATCTGCCACACACTGGGGAAAGAAAAAGAAGTGAGCAGAATGGGAAAAAGAGACATGTTTAAGGAGAATTGGGAAGAGGAAGAAAGACAGTGGGAGATCTGACAAGAAGAATCTAATCCATGAGGATCTTATAAACTGAGAAAGGGGGTGGGTTTCAATTAATTGTGAAAAGCACAGGTTATTTTCACGAAATTCAAGAGCAGTCGTCATGCATAACTTAGAAGCAAAGTGAAAGCCTAAGTAAGCATTTGTTCATTTTAACACCAAGGATTTCTTCTATCCTTAAAGTTTTCGTGGATACAACAGGGAGACAAAGAGATAAAAAATGCACACATGCATGCACAAGCATGTACACACCCATGCACAAGACAGAGATATATGAAGAACGAAATAAGCACATGAAAGTAACTGGCCCACAATAGGAGGCCCATTTATTTCAGCTCTTGAATCTAAGCATTTACAAGGGAACCTGTCTGTGCTTAACTTTACTCCCTAGTGGCTTATAGTTAATTTAAGAAAGCAAAATTTACATGAAATACATTCCAATACAGATCTTAAAGGATAAATTTCACGTGAGAAATAACTTATCTAAGTCAAATATAAGAAGAAAAAATTTAGTTAAAGATTGCTTTTGAAATTTTCTATTTTTAAAATTTTGTTTATTATACTTTAAGTTCTGGGATACATGTGCAGAATATGCAGGTTTGTTACATTCCTAGACATGTGCCATAATTGTTTGCTGCACCCATCAATCTGTCATCTACATTAGGTATTTCTTCTAATGTCATCCCTCCCCTAACCCCCATCCCCCAACAGGCCCGGGTGTGTAATGTGTTCTCACTGTTCAACTCCCACTTATGAGTGAGAACATGCAGCGTTTGGTTTTCTGTTCCTGTGTTAGTTTGCTGAGAATGATAGTTTCTAGCTTTATCCATGTCCCTGCAAAGGACATAAACTCATCCTTTTTTATGGCTGCATAGTATTCCATGGCATATATGTGCCACATTTTCTTTATCCAGTCTATCACTGATGGGCATTTGGGTTGGTTCCAAGTCTTTGCTATTGTGAACAGTGCCACAATAAACATATGTGTGCATGTGTCTTTATAGTAGATTGATTTGTAATCCATTGGGTACATGCCCAGTAATGGGATTGCTGAGTCAAATGGTATTTCTGGTTCTAGATCCTTGAGAAATTGCCACACCGTCTTCCACAATGGTTGAACTAGTTTACAGTCCCACCAACAGTGTAAAAGTGTTCCTGTTTCTTCACACCCTCTCCAGCCCCTGTTGTTTTCTGGCTTTTTAATGATTGCCATTCTAACTGGTGTGAGATGGTATCTCATTGTGGTTTTGATTTGCGTTTCTCTAATGACCAGAGATGATGAGAGTTTTTTCATATGTTTGTTGGCTGCATAAATGTCTTCTTTTGAGAAGTATCTGTTCATATACTTCACCCACTTTTTGATGGGGTTGTGTGTGTGTTTTTTTTTTCTTGTAACTTTAAGTTCTTTGTAACAAATTTATTTGATATTTTCTTAAATTAAGAATCACACACGTGATATTTTTGTATACTATGTTAACTTGCAACTTATTGGTCAAGTGTCTCCTCTAGCATGAGAACAGGTTGCCATTTCTTTAAGTGAACATTGAAATAAAGTAGGTTTGTGTGTAAGACTAGCTAATATGAAAAAAGACATTAATGTCATCTAACTCCACTTGAAGTGTTATGCTTCTGAAAAATAAAAGCATTCAGAGAAAGAAGAGGCCGGTGTAGGTAGTAGTTGGTGGAAATACAAGAGTTAGAACTAAAAGTGAGCCTTGAAGGGTTGATGTTTGGGGAAGGCCATGGTCTTGGGCAGGAGACCTTATGTTTGGGGAAGTTCTGGTTGGAGAGTCCAGGATCCAAGGTCTAGGTTTAGGACAGAACCACTAGTTCACAACAATCCCAGGGAATCAAAGAAATGTCTAAGAGAGGCACAAGTACTGAGAAAAATGGATTAAGGCTTTTGGCCTCGCATTATTTTATTTAAATCATGTTTACCAAGATTTTAATATACCGCATTTGTGAACTTTTACATTTCAGTACTCTGTATGACTGTTGTTTTGCTTTCAACCAATGAGGAGCTGTTTATTTACGTCATTTTTTCATATTCTACTGTGTTGAATTAATGCAATGTATGCTCTTTAGAGAATTTGAAAAATATAGAAAAAAGTTTTTGCAAACCTTTATCCCTGATATGGTTTGGCTGTGTCCCCACCCAAATCTCATCTTGATTGTAGCTCCCATAATCCCCACATGTCATGAGAGGAACCTAGGAGGAAGTAATTGATCATGGGGTGGGGCTTTTCCCATGCTATTCTCATGATAGTGAATAAGTCTCACAAAATCTGATGGTTTTATAAAAGGCAATTCCCCACACACATGCTCTTGGCTGCCACCATTATAAGACATGCCTTTATTCCTTCTTCACCTTCCACGATGATTGTGAGACCTCTCCAGCCGTGTGGAACTGTAAGTCCCTTAAACGTCTTTGTCTTCATAAATTACCCAGTCTCAGGTATTTCTTCATAGCAGTATGAAAATGGACTAATACAATACCCATTTCTCAGATTTACTTTTTGGTATATTAGTATATGTATGTCCAGTTTTAATATATGTGAAGATACACAATTGATACAGATCTTATAGTTACTTTGTAACAAATGATGTAACAAATGTGACAAATTGTTACTTTGTATCAAAATATTTTTCTATGTCCACATATATTTTGATAAACTTCATTTTTAATGATTGAAATTATAAATCATGATTTGACTATTTCAATACATTTCTAATATTTGGCATTTCTGTTTTATGTAACATTTTTGCAGTTTTTATAATGTCTTAGTAAAGGACTTTACTATTTCTTTTCCTTCGGGGAAATATTTAGATAAGCAAATCATACACACACACACACACACATATAACAGCATATGTATTATGTGAAATTTCTCTCCAGATATATTGTGTCAATTCGTTTTTTCAAGAATAACATGTAAGAAAGTCCATTTCTCCATAACCTAGCCCAGGGGTCCACAACCCCTGGGCCATGGACTGGTACCGGTCTGTGATCTCTTTAGGAAACAGGTTGCACAGCAGGAGGTGAGCAGCAAGCTAGTGAGTTCTAGCTCCTGTCAGATCAGCAGTGGCTTTAGATTGTCACAGGAGAATGAATCCCATTGTGAACTGCGATGTGAGGGATCTAGGTTGTGCACTCCTTATGAGAATCTAAGGCAGAACAGTTTCTTCTCAAACCCCCACCCACCCTAGTCCGTGAAAAACTTGTCTTCAATGAATCTGGTTCCTGGTGCCAAAAAGGTTGGGGACTGCTGACCTAGCCAACACTAAGTGTTGGTATTCTTTTTATTTATTTCTATTTATTTGTTTATTTTGAGATGAGGTCTCATGGTGTTGCCCAGGTTGGAGTGCAGTGCTGCAATCATGGATGACTGTAGCCTCAATAGGCTCAAGCAATCCTCTAGCCTCAGCCTCCCAAGTAGCCAGGACTATAGGCACACACCACCATCCTCAGCTAATTTTTTAAAAATGTTTTGTAGAGATGGTGTCTCACTGTGTTGCCCAGGCTGGTCTTGAACTTCTGGGCTCAAGCAGTCCTTCCTGCCTCAGCCTCTCAAAGTACTAGGATTACAGGCATGAGTCAGTGTGCTCAGCCAGCATTCTTTTTAATCTTTGCAAATGAGATTCATAGATTTTTAAAAATATATAAACTTATTTGCATTGCTTTATTAATAGTAAACAATTTCTTGTGGATCGTAAAAAATCTAATTTCACTCTATATTGTCTTATTAGTGAATGTGTGTAAAGTGTAAGAACAGCTCATAATGTGTTCATATATTATAATTACCAATAGAGAGTTTTTGTGGACCAAATTTCACAGGTCTGTGATGCACTAGATTACCATATTTCAAATGAGATTAATAATACCATCCTTACTGTGTTATTAAAATGAATCAATGAAATAAGCATTAGAGACACCTGGATCAATAAAATATTAATTTACTCTTTTTTTTATAGATTTGTTACTCTGAAGTTTACATCTTTCATGAAATGTGTGCAGAAGTATACATTAGAGGAAATGAAATAAAGTGGCACAACTAATCTATATTTCATTATAGGAAGAATGCATTTATTTGAACTTATGAGTAAAAGTCAATTAACAAGATTAAAGTTTTGTGTGGCAAGACATCAGCTGCTATGAGTAGAAACCAAATTGAGGTCTTTCTGAACATTTATTTGCTTTTATGCAAAAGAAAATATTTTAAACATATTTTTATAAGAAAACATGTTTAAAATATTTTTATTAGAAAATATTTTTGAGAAAGTCCTTTACCTTCAAACTTCCAGCAGGCTATAAATGTTTAAATTGTTATTCTCGAATACCCCATATGTGGTGGCCTCAGGGCCTTTGCACTTACTGTTTTTCTGCCTAACATTCCTTATTCCTAGGTATCCAGAAGGGTCAGCCTTGTATATTATATTGCTTTCTGTCAAATGACAACTCTTCAAAAAGGTCTTCTCTTACCACACTTCTCAAAAGAGCACCTCGTCATTCCTTATTCATTATCTTGCTTCAATGTTCTTTATTGTATTTAATGCTTTATAATTATCAATTAGAATATTAGTTCTGTGAGAACAAGGAATTTGTTTCCTTCACTACTGTGTTCTTGGTTCCTAAAATACTGCCTAGCATATAGAACACAAACAATAAATATTTGTTAAATTAATGAATTTATGAATTAATATATACATTGAGTCAATGAGGAAAACAATATAATTTGATTATCTAAATAGACAGCATTTTTATTATATTCCTGCTCATATGATTTATATATTTAGTTGACTGTATTTAGCCTATATATAAACAGAAGACTAGGTCATACATTTCAAATATATTAGCAATAATTTGTAATGTGCTTTTATGTTTCCACTTGTTTTCTTGTCTAAATACGTTATTTTTAAGTAGTCTATACTTTCTATTCATATGTTCATCTATCAGCAGGCAATACTTAAGAGGATCCATGATCATTTCCTCTTTGCTCTTGTAGTCTTTTGAGGAAAATACAGCATTTTCAGGTAGTAACTTAGTGGCTCAGGTCCTCAGCCCTTTTCCAAGGCATAGGATAGAGAGAATGACACTGAAATTTGTTATTGTCCTTATTTCCATCTAAATACCAAAATAAGTAATGTAAATATGAAAATAAAGTTGAAAATATGATTAATTTATGCTTCTATCAGTATTTCGTAGCTATGATTTTGTGTATTATATCATTATATTGTATCACAAATGATTTTATAATTGATTGTTTTGGATATGAAATTTACACCTGAGCACCAAAGTTGAAATGAACATTCCCTCCATATTTTATGATTACATGAACTGGGCGTTCATTGTCCTCCCACTTCTCCAACACTGAAAACAAGAGAGAAAGCTAATGTGCAATAAGACTTCTATATAGCTCTAACTTTTAACAGAGTTTAGTGCACTCAAGGCACTTGAGCAGGAATATGGGAAGCAGGAGGAACAAGGATAATAATTTGAGATTGTTCATTAAATAGATGAAGAGGCTGTTTCTTCATGAATCAGTTCTTTTTGCTAGTTTCCTAACTGGTTTAAAAATAGTTTAACATGGTAGGCAACACTGCATACACATGTGCATTTAATTTAGTTGACAGGACTCTGTCACTAAGTATGATGAATTGCATTTGTAACATCATTTAGATGTAAAGAGGAAGGTGCTTTTGCAATTAGTGGGATCTATAGATAGTAGAAAAACCAAAGCACTATATTTTGAAACAAATGCTTCATTTATATTTCCTATGATAAAGTGTAAGAAATATTGATGATGTACAAGCCACTTTTTGAGTTTTTCAGTTTACTGTGAAAGTTAACTTTGCTAATCAAGCTCAGTCAAGGCTTTTTCTTAGGATTTAGGATTAAAATTTGGCTTATGTTTGGGCTGCCTACTTAAATTTTTTTCTGCTTTTTATGTTTCTAATGAAAAGTTATTTTTCCTACCTCAGCTCTCTGTCAAAGTGAGAGTGAATTCTCAGTATATATTTGAAAGTTATGAGACTGGACACCTTTGTGATGTTAATTATAGTACTTAAGAATTGTCTTAATTTTAAGTGTAAGAATCATACCACAAAACATTTTATATGTTCCTTAAACATTTATATCCATTAAAGCTTTGCAGAAAATTCACTAACAATTTTTAGGTAATATTTTAAAGTTACTTATTGTAAAAATCTTGATTTGCTACATTTTAAGTTTTACAAGAAATGTCAAAATACATTAGGCTATAAAAAGTTCAAAAATTGCATAGAAACAAAAACAAGAGAACATTTTTCTTTTGTTTCTTCCCTACCTTGCTGATTCCATCTCTACATCAATATAATTTGAGATTTTAGTCCCAGTTATTTTATTCTTAAAATAATAAAAGTTTTAAATTAATGATTTCAATAGGCTTTGCTTACCAGGATTTCTTTTAATTATTTTAATAGATTTATTTTTAAAATCTAAGATCAATTCTTTACAAATTATTTCTAGTATGCTTTTCTGTCAGTATATTTTGAAACCTTTCGTGTCTAAAATTCATTTTATATTGCATTTATAGGTAACAAATAACTTGACTGGATATAAAAGAGTAGGTTTATAGATATTTTTCTCAGAGCTTTGTTGGCAGCATTTCTGGAGCAAAAAAAGTGGACTATCTAAATAGAAGCAAGAAACTGGCTGGTATCAGGTTTCACATTAGGAAAGAAATAAATGGGGATAATAGACCAATCCCCCATGCATAAGAATTCCAAATAAGTGATGAAAATTCTCCACCTGAAGGAGTGGAGCATAACTCCTTACTCCTTAAGTGTGGGCTATACATAGTGACTGTCTTCCGAAGCATACAGTATCATATTGGAAGTGACCGTGGTGTGGGGGTGGGGAGGAGGAGGGAGGGGCGACAAATGACTTCATAGTGGAGAAACCTGACAAACACTGTGTCAGCCAGGTTAGCAAGATCAGCATCATCATTTGGATAGTTTTTACCTCTGACATGATGTGAGGAAAGGCACTTTATCTCTGGTCTTTTTCCCAAAAGCTTATAACTCCAGTAAAATGAGGAAAGTATGAGGCAAATTCCAATAAATGAGCATTCTACAGAGTACCTAACCAGTGCTCCCCAAAGCTGTCAAGGTCATCAAAAATAAGGGGAGTCAAAGAAACTGATAGGAAAAAGAGCCTAAGGGGATATGCCAACTAAAAGTAATGTGGTACCTGAATGAGAACATGGGAAGAGAAAGGACATTAGGTAAAATCTCAGGAAATCTGAACGAGATATAGAATTAGTTAGTAACTTTGTTTTTATTTTGTTTTGTTTTTTGAGATGGTGTCTTGCTCTGTTGCCCAGGTTGGAGTGCACTAGCGGGATCTCAGTTCACTGCAATCTCCACTTCCCTGGTTCAAGCAATTCTACAGCCTCAGCCTCCCAAGTAGCTAGGATTACAGGCATATGCCACCATGCCTGGCTAATTTTGGGGGTATTTTTAGTAGAGACAGGGTTTCACCATGTTGGCCAGGCTTGTTTCAAACTCCTGACCTCCACTGATCTGCCCACCTCGACCTCCCAAAATGTTGGGGTTACAGGTGTGAACCACCACACCCAGCTAGTAATGTATTAACATCAGTATTAACTATAATATACACACCATGGTTATGTAAGATAGATATGCAATATTAGAAGACACTGGGTACTGGGCATATGGAAACTGTATTATCTTCTCAATCTTCTATAATGCTTAAACTTCTAAAAAAAAAAACAAGGTCTAGTTTTTTTTAAAGTTAATGTGATCTGATTGTGAAGTCTCTAGTGCCACGTGAGCTTAGATATGTTGATTACGTTTGCTCTGTTTTAATTCTATCATGTTTTTTTAGCATTCTCATTGTATTTGCTCTTTCCTCTTGAAATAGTCTTTGGCTGTCAAATTTGGACTTGAATTATTTTCTCAGAATAGCTGAAATAAACTAACCTTTGTACCAACTTCATTACATTCCAGTAAGATGTTTATAGGAAGGAGAACCGAATTTGCAAAATTTTATTTCCCAGTTGAGCATATTTGTGTCTGCTGCCTATACACACTTTGTCCCAGACAGTTGTTTCTTTATTTTCACTGACCCTTGCGGAGGAGAAGCAGATCTAAATATAGGGAACCCACAGTGGAGGTTTGTAGCCCTAAGTCACCAAATATAGCTGCTACTGCAAGAACTATTTATGAGTAAGGGAGAGTTGCAAACCCGCTTGGATAGCTACCCTGCAAATTCCCCAGGCTCAAAAATGTCTCCTCTACATCTGTACCGAACCATGCAATTTTAGAGCAGCAAGTTGTTTAGTAGATATACAAATAAACTCTTTACACACTACAAGATTTATGTCCACAGAATTTATATTAAATTGGAATTAAAATAATATTTGATCAGCAGGGCTCTACAGGCTGAATGATATCATGCATATGAAAATTATTTCCGGCCGGGTGCAGGGGCTCATGCCTGTAATCCTAACATTTTGGGAGGCCGAGGCAGGTGGATCACCTGAGCTCAGGAGTTTGAGACCAGCCTAGCACATGGCCAACATGGAGAAACGCTGTCTCAACTAAAAATACAAAAATTAGCCAGGTGTGGTGATGGACACTTATAATCCCAGCTACTCGGGAGGCTGATGCGGGAGAATTGCTTGAACCTGGTGGGTGGAGGTTGCAGTGAGCCAAGATCAAGCCACTTCACTACTGCCTGGGCGAAAGAGCGAAGTGAAACTCCATCTCAAAAATAAAGAACATTATTTCACAGCTATAAAACTGTCTGCAAGTATTATTTGTAGTTATCAGAGTTCACTATCACCAAATTAATCTATTTTAATGTTGGTTAGCTATAACTTTTCAAAAAGTGCTTTCTCACGTTAAGCCAAAGTCATGTTTTCTACAATTTTGTAGTACACAGTAGGTGATAACAAAGTCCTACAGATGTGAGTTCAAATGCTCATGCTTCTGATACATTGGATAAATGACTTAAATTCTCTACTTTCATTTTCCTTATTCATGCATAATGGTGATAATCCCTGCCTTACAGGAATGTTGTTAGTGTGATTATATTTGTAAAAATGTACATGGCTTAAGTGTTTAATAATTAGCTGGAGTTATGATGAATGAGTTTACCTTTTATGCTTCAACAATAGGTGACAATGAATAGGAGCCCAAGCCTTCCCAGCTTCCAAATGGCATGTCATAAAAATAGATCTGAACCTCCATTTTCAAGTGATAAAGAAGTCACGAATGGCACAATTCTGTTTCTTTTATTTTATTTCTCATTTGGGGAAGATATCAGCAGGAAGCCTAAGGAAGAAAACCTTTCCTTGGCAAATAGCTGTCTTTTCGTGATATCACATCATATAAAATGTGATTTTCAGGAAAATGGACAATTTTGTTAGCGTACAGTAACTTCATAGAGGCTCTATATGGGGTAGAAGATGGATAAAACCTGCAAGTAAGCAGAAATCATTTTAACTACTCCATCCAGAGCCTCAATGTTGTATTGCTCAGACTAATCACTGGACGCCATCAGGAGATAATGAAAAGTGAGTGACGCCTTCTGGAGTTATGTGGTTCATTGATGCTGTTTCCACCTACTCTGCCAATTATGACCAGAGATATTATAATTGCAGTAAGGTACTACACAATGATATTTCCATCAAAGATATGCCGCATATATGATTGTGGTACCATAAGATTGTAATACTGTACTTTATTTTTATTCTGTCTTTTCTATGTTCAGATATGTTTGGATACACAAAACTTCCCGTGTATAACAATTGCCCATGATATTTAGTATAGTCATATGCTGTACAGGTTTCTAGCATAAGAACAATAGCACAGGCCACAAAGCCTCAGTGTTCAGTGGGCCGTTCCATCTAGGTTTGTGTACTACAAAATGATGAAATCACCTAAGAAGGCATTTTGTAGAACATAGCCCTATCATGAAGTGACATATTACTTTGTCTTTATTTTATTTCATTTATTTATTTATGTTTGAATTGAGGTCTTGCTATTGCTATGTTTCCCAGGCTAGAAGGCACAGCTATTCACAAGAGCCATCATAGTGCATTATAGCCTCAAACTCCTCAGCCTCCTGAGTAGCTAGCCCAGCATGACTGTGTGTGTAAGGCAGAATGCCTACATATGTGTAGGTTCTTCATTCCTGTCATCTCTCCTTTACTTAGTGGACCTCAAACTCAAGTGTGCATAATATAAGAATTTATTATGGATATAACACTTTTTAATGGAAATTTTACCGTAGGGATTTTGACCTTAGGAACTGTTTTAAGATTGGTCTCTCTCTCTCTAGCCCAGTCTAATACTTGACTTTCTGTATTTAGAGATGAAATCCTCAGTCACTATAGTGTTTGCAAATGGCTGGTAGCTCAGCTGAACTTTTTATTGAACTGTATATCAGAATCAGATTTGATAATCTCTCAGCATTCCTAGAAAATAACAGTCAACCTTTTACAGCTTTCCCACTGTGTCACCAAAATTATTTTAAATTATACTTGGTTAAAAAACTGTTCTTCTTGAAAACTGGAACAAGACAAGGATGCCCACTCTTGCCACTCCTATTCAACATATTATTGGAAGTCCTAGTCAGAGCAATTAGTGAACAGAAAGAAACAACAGGCATTCAAATAGGAAAATCAGTCAAACTATCTTTCTTCCCTGACAATAAGATTTTCTACCTAGAAAACCCTAAGACTCTTCCAAAAGACTCCTGGAACTGGTAAGTGACTTTAGTAAGGTTTCGGGATAGAAAGTCAATGTACAAAAATCAGTAACATTTCTATACACCAATAACATCCATGCTGAGAGTCAAATCAAGCACATAATGCCACTTACAATAGCCACAAAGAAATGAAATACCTAAGAATACAGCTAACCAAGGAGGTGAACGACTTCTGCAAGGATAACTACAAAACACTGCTGAAAGAAAACAGAGAGGACACAAATAATTGGGAAAAGATTCATGCTCATGAATTGGAAGAATCAATAATGTTAAGCTGGTCATACTGCCCAAAGCAATTTAAAGGTGCAATGCTATTCCTATCAAACTACAAATGGCATTTTTCATAGAATTAGAAAACAAACTATTCCAAAATTCACATGGAACAGAAAAGAGTCCAGACAGCCAAAGTGATCTCACACAAAAAGAACAAAGCAGAAGGCATATCACTACATGACTTCAAACTACACTCTATGGATACAGTAACCAAAACAGCATGGTACTGGTAGAATACCAGTTGACACATAGAGCAATACAACATGATAGAAAACTCAGAAATAAAACTGCATACCTACAACCATCTGTTCATCCACAAGGCTGACAAAAACAAGCAGTGGGGAAGGACTCTCTATTTCAATAAATGGTGCTGGGATAACTGGCTAGCCATATGCAGAAGAATGAAACTGGACCTTTACCGTTCACCATATACAAAAAGTAACTCAAACTGGATTAATGACTTAAATGTAAGGCCTTAAACTATACAAAGCCTACAAGAAAACCTAGGAAATACCCTTCTTGACATCGGGCTTTATAAAGAATTTCTGGCTAAGTCCCCAAAAGCAATCGCAACAAAAACAAAAATTGACAAGTTGTACCTAATTAAACTAATGACCTTCTGCACATTAAAAGAAATGATCAACAGACAACCTTAGAGCATAGGAGAAAATATTCATAAACTGTGCATCTAATGAAGGTAATATTTAGAATCTGTAAGGAATTTAAACAATTCAACAAACAAAAACAAGTAACTCCATTAAAAATCAGCAAAGGATGTGAACAGATAGTTCTCAAAAGAAGACATACACGCCACCAACGAATACAGGAAAAAACACTCATCATCACTGATGATCAGAGAAATGCAAATTAAAAACCCTATGAGATACCCTTTCACATCAGTCAGAATGGCTATTACTAAAAAGTCAAAAAACCACGGGTGCTAGGATAGTGAGGCAGCAGAGAAAAGGAAATGCTTATACACTCTTGGTAGGAATGTAAATTAGGTCAGCCTCCGTGGAAAGCAGTTTGGAGATTTCTCAAAGAACTTAAACTAGAGCAACCATTTTGACCCAGCAATTCTATTGCTGGTTATACACTCAAAGGAAAATAAATTGTTCTACCAAAAAGACACATGCACTCATAGGTTCATCCCCATGCTGTTCACAATAACAAAGGACATGGAATGAACCTAAGAACACAGAATGTCCATCAACAGTGGATTGGTTAAAGAAAGTACACATATACACTGTGGAATACTATGCTGCTATAAAAAGAACAAAGTCATGTCCTTTGCAGCAACATGTATGCAACTGAAGGCCAGTATCCCAAGCAAATAACACAGGAATGGAAAGCCAAATACTGTATGTTCTCACTAACTGGGAGCTAAACCTTGCGGGCACATGGACATAACTGTGGGAACAATAGGCCCTGCTAGACTACTAGATAGGTTAGACAAAGAGGAAGGCAAGGGCTGAAAAACCACATATTGAGTCCTATGCTCACTACATAGGTGACGGGTCCATACGCAAACCCTAGCATTATGCAATATACCCATGTAACAAACCTGTACATATACTCTCTGTATCTGAAATAAAAGTTGAAATTTTTGAAAAATAAAAGCTATTTTCTTCTAACATATTTACTAAATGAGAGAGAGAAAGTGTGTATGAGAGAGAGTCAGGTAAGAACATGCATACTAACTAGTTATTTCATGATAAAGGGAGTTCTTTCCTCTTTTCTTTATCTTGAAGATGGTCTTGTTCCATTGGGTTTTTGCTATCACCAGTTGTTACTCTATTGGTTTTTCTGTTTCTCTTTTATCTTTCAGTTTACCACAGGGAAATTGGAAGTCAGGTGTCCAGATGGAAATCTTTCCTAGAAAAAATGTGACTGTGTTTTCCTGATATTATTTTATAAACAAGGCATGAAATGAACTGTATTTGGCCACATGAAATATTTGTTCATATTATCCTGTTATAATTAAAAATAAAGCCAACGATAACCTCTTTGGGAGGTACAGCACCCAACTACAGCTTTGATATGTGTTTCATTCATTCAAGTAAAGGAAGAAAACCTGGCTCCTAAGTCTTGTTGGTTTATTTGATAACTGGATGAACTTTAGAACGGTGCCTAGAAGCAGTGTCAATTCTTGGAAAATGGTCATGTTTTAGTCAGGATTCTCCAAAAAGATAGAACCAGTAGAACTGATGGATGGATGGAGGGAGGAAAGGGGGGAGGGATGGATGGATGGTTGTATGGATGGACAGATTAGATGATGATGCTAGATAGATAGATAGATAGATAGATAGATAGATAGATAGATAGATAAAGAGGTGATATATCCTCGCAATTCTCTCATGCAAATTATGGAGTCTACATCCCACAATAGGATGTCTACTAGCTGGAGGCTCATAGATGCTGGTAGTGTGGCTCAGTACAAGTCCAAAGGATCCAGAACCAGGGAAGCCAATGGTATAACTTTAGTCTGAAGCTAAAGGCCTGAGAATCTGGTGTGTCCTATCGTAATTTCCTGGAGTCCAAATGCTGGAGAACCTGGAGTTCTGGTGCCCAATAGCAGAAAAAAGGTGTACCAGCTACAGGACAGAAAGAGCAAATTTACCTTTCCTTTGCCTTTTGTGTTCTGTCATCCAAACAGAATCTCAGTTGTTTGGATGATGTCCACTTACATTGATGGTGGATCTTCCTTATTCAGTCTCTTAATTCAAAAACCAGTCTCTCCAGAAACATCTTCTCAGACATACCCGGAAAGAATGCTTTTACTAGTTATCTAGGTATTCCTTAATCCACTCAACTTGACACCTAAAATTCCATCCCAGGTACTCCTGATTATTTCATTGTTTCAGCAATTCTGATGTTCACCGTTAATTTAGTAAAACTTACGAGGAAGGAAAAGAAAGATTGACAATTCCAAATTTTTAATGAATTTCCCCAACTTTCAGAAATATTATGAAAATATGTCTTAAAGTAATTTTTGTTAATGATATTAATGACGGATGGAGCATTTCTGGAATTTCATCTTTATTGTAGGAAGAGTCTACATTCATGGAACACAACATGTATCAGGGCTACTATATAATGTCAAACTTTGTGTCATTTTCTTTAAGGTTAATGAGTCTCATCATTTTCTTATCATTTTTGTTGAAAGTGAGGTTATACCTATATGGGTTAAACAATTAAAATGTTAAGCTTTTTAGGAGTTAATAAGTGTTTTATTACACTGAAGTGTGATCGAGTGTCTCTATTTACGTCGTAGAGTCACAGAGCTGGAAACACTCTTAAAATGTAATGGTCTAATTATATCAATTATTAATCTGAAGTCTAAGGAAACTAAGTAGCTTGCCAAAGGTTGCACTGCTACTTTTTTTTCTGCTACTAGTTTTGTATATATGTCTCTTAGTTTCAGAAAAAGATAACCCTAGCAGTTTCCGATCGTACCTTATGCAGAATAAGTACTCAATAAGTGCATGTTGATTTGTTGTACAATAAGCACCCACGTAAAAATAAATATTGTATTATATATATATATGGAGTTTCCTTGCTTTTTACAGGTTGTATCTGCCCTAGAGGAGTGTTTTTGTGAATCAAAAATTTTAAGAAAATGTTCTGATCTTAAACGGGAAGTGACTTCTAGTATGCTTCTAAATTTCTTTACCTATGCCCATTTCCTTCTCTTAGTTTCTCTGTTGAGTAATTAATGATCTGTTAACATGCACCTGAACACATCAGAGTGTCCACGTTCTTAAAAGAACATTGCTAAAGCATAAGAACCCATTTGAAATTTGAATTATTCTCTAACTGTCTTGTTGCTTAAAATGAGTTTAAGTCCAACTGGAGACATACCTTTAGTACCACCATCCTTCTCACCTTTCTTGACAATGATAGTAACTAAATCTTTCTAATAAGAATAATTTAATTTAACTAAATACAACCTTTTTAGGCAATTCCTCCTCTCTGTTAAAAGAAACAGCATTTATCTATCTATCTGAGCCAAACATCAAATCTTCAATTCCCCCCTTGTCTATCTGTATCACCACTGCCCTAGTTTCAATTATTATCATCTGTCTCTGAAGACACCTTGTTGGTAGTCAATAGTCTCAATTCAGTCTTATTGCCTCCTAACCAATCTTTCAACTGCTGCCTGAGAAATGTAAATCTGACCATTCTGCACCCATATGAATGCTTTCTATTGCCACAGGGTGAAGTGCTGTGTGGCATACAAGACTGCCATGACCTGGTCCTGCATTCAATTACAGCCTCATTTCTCCGCTCTAGTAACATTGAATGGCTTCTCCTCATACAGCCTGCTGTTTAGTGGTTAAATTATTTCCCTCCAGCTCCTTTGAACTCCCATACATTCCCCACTGTCACCACAATGTATGTGTTAGTCTGTATGCTAAACTTAACATGCTAAACACAACATACATATTGGTCTAACATGTTGGAATATAAATCCCTCAAGGATAGAGGCTATCTTATCTTCATATATGTTCAATGGTTGTAGATTATTTCAATTTAAAATTATAGCAAATTGATCTTGAATGTCACTTAAGCATTTTATTGTTTCTACCCCTGGACAACTCATTGCTGAACTCATCTTTCTCAAGGATACAGATAGAGCCCCCATTTCTGTTTTCTGATATTCTTGCATTTAACTACCATAGCTTACTGAATAAACGCAGCTGAATTTGATCCATATTTAATGCCATTTTCTTAATCTTTCTGGACTTGGATATGCTTTTTAGAAAAATTCTTTTTTTCTTACATAAATATCTAGAACAGTGCCTATCAATAAATAATTATTGGGCTGAAATAAGCTATAATATTGTGGTTCCAATCAGATGTTGGTTTCTACCCCTCGATTTTAATCATCATAGTCAACTTAAAATGCCTTTGTATGAGATTTTTCAGTTGTTTTCATTTAATGCAGTATGGATTCCGAGTTCTATGAGAATGGAACATTCTTTTCTAGGTGAATGGGACTTTGGCAACAGTTTTTCATGTTCACTAAACAAACATGAATTAGGTTCCAGGTATAATGTTAGTAGCTAATGATACAAGTATTGGCCTTGCATTAGAGAAGAACCCATTCTGGAGAAACAGAGGAACCTCTCACATGGTTTTTCAGCATAGGTGTATTTAATTAGGAAATTCAGTGATAGGAGCTGATAAGAGGGGAGAGAGTGAGGGTAGACTTAAAGAGAAAGTAATGTGAATGCTATGAAAAATTTCTGCCCACCATTCCATTTAGTTTTGCTCTTTGGTAATCATGAGATGGAAGACTTGGATCCCTTAGTTGGCTTCAATTTCTACACAACTATATAGGGTTCAATCCTTACAACTATGTGTCTTCTGCTTCAATGGGGACTTAGAATTTTCAAGGGAAAATTTAAGTATGAGTACTTTTTGCCTTATGTGGTAACTTCAAAACCACTATCCAGTGAAAGATCATGACAATATGATTAGGACTGAGGTTAAGTCTTATTGAAATTCATATTTATTTTTGTGATTATGTGACACTTGTTTTTCTCCACTAGATTATAAACTACATGATAACAAAGGCAATATGTACTATGTTTATTCTTATATGGTTAGCATTTTGCAAAAGCCCCAAGATTTAATAGAAAATAAATATTTGTTGGAAGGATGAGTGGAGTTATTCTGTGTTAATCTCCTTTTTCCACTTTGAGAGACTTATTTAAAGAGTGCTAATACTTTTGTGAAACATTTTAGAGTTTTAAATTCATTCAATATGTAAAAATTAACAAAAATCAGTAGCAAACTTTAAAATAAATAAACCTCATTTCATCCACAAAATTCAGTGAAGCTTATAACAAGGTTTTTTTAAGGTATGAAACATTATCCAACAAAGCAATAAAATTGATGTTATCAGAAATTTTTAAATCATAAGTTATTATAATTATGCATTTAATTATTTCAGTTTTTAGATATCTAAGAGGGAAAAAGAGATAATGGGAATACATTGAATGTTATAGTTTTTATTATCTAATAAGGCAAACAATAAAGCGTATCGAAAGACACAAAAGTTGTTGAGTTGTTTTTTACTGGAAATGAATTCCTTAAGTGCTTTCTGGTCATGGTTCCTTAAATGAGGAATATGGGGTAAAATATGATGATTTTTAACCATGGCTTTGCAAAAGATTTAGGAAGGTTATTTAAATGTACATTTTAAACTCATTCTCCCAGTAAACTGTTTATAATTGTATACAATTATCCAATAGGCCAAACATGGTGGCTCATGCCTGTAATCTCAAGGAGGTGGAGGCAGGGGGAATGCTTGAGACCAGGAGTTTGGGACTCACCTGAGACCGCTATCTCTACAAAGAAATAAATAAAATTTAGCCTGACATAGTAGCATGTGTCTGTAGTCCCAGTTACTGGGGAGGTTGAAGCAGGAGGATTGTTTGGGACTAGGAGATCAAGACTGCAGTGAACCATGATCATGCCACTGCCCTCCAGCCTGGACAACACAGCAAAACTCTGTTTTAAAAATTAATCAGTTAAATAATTAAATACATTTCTTCAGTGAGCTTAATGGCTGATTTTGTTTTTGAAATACTTTCTCTTAATACAGTAAGATAAAGTAATGAAGAGAAGCATAAGTTAATAGTGTCATTAAGTTTGGCCCTCAAATATTATGTCCCAACCCTTTGCGTTGGAGTCAATTCCTGGTTGAATTATCTAACACGTATCTGAAGATGCTATAGATATGTTAAGAATGACCTGTATGTATTAAGCATTGTATATGCGGGATGTATAATTGGCATGAGTCACTGAAGGTTCTAAGCCTTCACATGTTTTATCTTTGTTTTCTCAGAGAGGTGAGTCATATGCGTGTGACTGTGGATAGGGCCAATGTTCTTCTGCTTAAGAACATAAATACTCAGAGGGAACTCCATCTTGTTCTGTGTAATATGGACAAGTGATTTCTTCAAAAACATTTTAGGGCAAATTTGGCCAGTTGAGTGTTTTAACCTCAGAATAACCTCAATGCCCTCCAAACCTGCATCTGCTGGGCCCAGTATGATGGTTAACATCCACCTTTTGTGTGGTGCAAAGGTGTATTTTATGTGTCAACTTGACTGGACCATGGAGTGCCAAGACTTTTGGTCAAACATTATTTTGGGTGTTTATATGAAGGTGTCTGGATGAGATTAACATTTAAATCAGTAGACTGAATAAAGCAGATTGCCCTCCCTATTATTGGTGGGCCTCATCCAATCAATTGAAGATCCAAGAAAAACAAAAATGTTTAATAAGAGGGAACTTTACCTGCCCGACTACTTGAGCTGTGACATCAGTCTTCTGATTTGGGACTGCAACTTGCACCATCAGCTCTCCTGCTTCTCATGCTCTCAGACTTGCACTGGAATTACACCACCATCCTTCCTGATCTCTAGCTTGCTGGCTACAGATCTTGGGCCTTTTCAGCCTTCATAATTAGTTCTGTTTCTCTCAAAAAACTGTGAGTAATATAGGTAGACATATCTATCGCTGAAATACTGCACAATTAATGGAAACGTGACTATCTTAACTACTCTAAGTTAGTTCAATTATAACTCAGTAAATACTCTTTTACTCTGCAATGATTCATGTTATATTGAACTCTGTAAGTTGTTATTTTGAACATGAAATAAAGTACTTTATCATTCATATTCATGACCATTAGTTTCAGTTTAGGATTAATGAGAATTAAATAGTTGAAGCACAGTTGTTATTAGAGATATAAATTAATTAATAACTAGATTTTTCTCAATATCACTCTGAAGTACAATTTACATGTATAGCATGAAAGAAGATACTAGTCTTCACATTAGCATAAGAAAATATGTCCGATGGTTATGATGTTCTTATGCATCTGGTATATTTTTCAGATCAGCCATTATAAGTTTGAACTCTGTATAAGTACATGCAGTAGTTATCATTCTTGGCCTATAGCTGTCTGAAGTCCAATCTGAATAACCAGTCAAAACTGACACCAAAACCAGTAGGTGAGGGAAATAACACAAAAACCAGTAGGCAAGGGAAACCTAAGAAGCTGAACTGAATTCTCGAATTATATCTTATGTTTGTCTCATAAAGCTTTATTTTATAAATTATTCTTCTAAACAAATTATAATTCAAATTCAATCAAATCTTAGTTCTCAGTTGATCACTGCAACCTCCGCTCCCCAGCTCAAGCACTCTTTCTACCTCAGCCTTCCAAGTAGCTGAGACCACAGGTGCCTGCCTGTCACTATGGCCAGCTTTTTTATTTTATTTTTATTTTTTGTATTTTTAGTAGTGATGGGGTTTCACCATGTTGCCCAGGCTGGTCTCAAACTCCTTAACTCAAGCAATTCCCTCACTTCTGCCTCTCAAAGTGCTGGGATTACAGGCATGAGTCACAGCACCAGCCTCAGTTGAATTTTTTGATGAATGCATTTCCTGAGAACTCTGCTATTAGCAATGTATTTTCATTTCTTCAATTGTAAAGAAATTATGAAATAAATATGATAAATACAATATTTATATATTAGCTTGTATTTACTTCCTATATGGTTATCAATAGTTGTTTCCATGTATATTTTTTTTCTTTCTTTAAAAATGTAGTGAGAACATCTGCTTTTACTTTGATATTTTTAGGATACTTCACAGAGTAAATGCCTGCTCTATATTGACTCAGAAAAAATCCAGAAATTGCAATGTAACAACTATAAAATTAGAATTTAAAGTATGTAGATGGCTTCTTACACAAAGTAGGTACTTCACAATAAGTATTCATTGAATATATCTAAACATCTCACACAGCTATCTGTAAACTCTGCAGGAAAGCTGCACAAGTTCTCCTGAAAGTAAATTCAAGTTATAGCAACATCTGAAATGCCTATAATGTTGCAGAAACTAGTTCAAAGAGAGGAATCATGCACAATATTCTAGTATGATAAATGATTTAATAATTAAGACACAAGGTAATTCTCCAAAGCAGCCTGTGATTCGTCAAATATTTTCCATCCTTTTTTTAAAGTAAGATTATTCCATTTCATAAGTAGGACTCCCTGTTAATTTAGCATTCATGATGAAATATTAGAACTTTTTCTTGTTATTCCTGTCTTAAATATTGGCAAATGAAACAAACTCAAATAGCAAAATAATTTAAATTAAATATAATTTCCCCAGTAATTTAGATGGGGCCTTTTGTATCTATGCTGTGATTTAATATAAAATTATTACCAAAGATTACTTTGATACTAACTCAGTAAATGTTTCTGTGGTAGGCATCTTTTTCATATTATGTTGAACCCAAAATATCCTCGAAAGTGCCTTGTCTTTATATCTCTTTCTTTATATATCTTTGGCAGATACATATATATAGTCTTTATGGACAAGTGGCCATTTCCCTTCTCTTATTCTCAAATCCAGATTTTTTTCAGTACTTTTAAATAGCTTTCCAGTCCTATTATTTATGACTTGATACATCTTTTTGAACAGCAACAACCTAAGTTAAAGTGACTTAAAAAAATGCACTAGGTCATAGAAATCAAAAACAGGGCTAATAATTTAACAAACACTTGTTTAGTGAAACTGAAACTTAGAGAGTTTGAGGACTTGTGCATGACCCCAAAGCCAACAGCTGTAGACATGGCATTGAAGTCTTGCTTTCCAGTGTAATGCTTTTCTGTGTTACACTCTGCTGCCTTCCAGAGAAGAACCATTCATCTTAAGTGCTGGCTCCTTTGTCCATTTATTTTATTCTACCTTGAAGGTGTCATTGAACCCTTCATTCTCTCTCCTCTTTTCTCCAGAACGAACAGCCTTGCAGGTGTGGTTCCTCATCCACTGGCCTAGCAGAAGCCTCTGGGGAGGGAAGTCATTTCTGTATTCTATGTCAGTTTCATGGGTTTAGAAAAATTGACCTACACAGAAATTTTTCAAACTTATTTGACATGGAACACTTTTTATAATTATTTTTGTCAGATTCTCATATTGAAAAGATACAGATAATCTGGGGAAATAATTCAAACTGACATTAAAATAGAAGGCAAATGCTTTCATAAATTAATTAATTGCTGAAATAAATGATCAAAGATTGACTTATGTTTATTGTGCAATAAAGATATTGAAGTTGTAAGACAGGATCCATGATAGAGTTGTAATTGTTGAGCAGAAACATTCAATGCAAAAGTGAATTGGCAAATGTTGTCTATATTTTCTTGCTGATGGAAAATTATTTCTTTGTGCACTAGGTTACCAAAGGTTTCCTGAAATTTATAGAGGGGGTAAGCCCTAAAATTAGACTATTTGAATTTTTTTTTTTTTTTTTTTTTTTTGAGATAGAGTCTTGCTCTGTCATCCAGACTGGAGTGCAGTGGCATCATCAGGGCCCACTGCAACATCTGCCTCTTGGGTTCAAGTAATTCTCTTGCTTCAGCCTCCTGAGTAGCTGGGACTACAGGTGCATGACACCACACCTGGCTAATTTTTTGTATTTTTAGTCGAGATGGGGTTTCACCATGTTAGCCAGGATGGTCTCGATCTTCTGACCTCATGATCTGCCCACCTTGGCCTCCCAAAGTGCTGGGATTAGAGGCTTGAGCCACTGCACCCGGCCCAACTATCTGAATTTTATTTCAGCATTTCCACTTACTGGCTGTAGATTTTGAGAAAATTATTTAAACCTATTAAACCTCATTTTGTTGATCTCAAAATTATAATGATGATGATGATAAAATATATGCAAAGTGCTTAGTATGGTACCTGGTAAAAAGTGATACATTTATGTTGGCTATTAAAAGGGAAAAGAAAATAGCAGTCATGTTAGTAGTTAATTAACTTTGATATTAGTTAAGTGAAGTAGTATGACTATAAATTATGAGTTGTATGAGATTCCCTCTGTGCCACTGAGTGAAACCTATTAACATCTCACTGGATGTTAGGTTTCTGAAGAACATGGGTTTGGATGCACTGAATTAGTTATAAGAATTTTGTCTATCTCTACTTGTAAGATTTTTACTTGCATAGTGTGTAAAGGATCTTTATAAATGTAAAATAGGATGCAAAGAAACAAAAAGGGACAAAAGAAGGAAAACTGGGATTTTTAAGAAATTCAGGAATGAGGTAGATAACCAGCTACAGTTACATTATGCTGTAAATTTTCTAATCAGAAAGTTTATAGAGGGCACATTCTATCAAAGTAAACCTTTACTTTGGAGTTTACTGATGAGTAGGTAACAGTAACTGACCAATATGCTATGCTGACTAACATGAAGTTTTTGCTCAAGAATAAAACTGAGAGAAGGGATTGAGATTGTTAAATAAAAAGGACACAGTTGAAGCTTATAATACTAATGTATTGATATGAGAGTTGAAATGCATAGAATACTTACAGTGACATTGTCATGTGTATATTAATACATGGTATCTTATTAAAAATGAATTGATTAAAAAGAAAGTTTATTAATGAAAAAACTCAGATACCCAAATAAAAAAAAGGTAAGGGAATTGTAATGGTACGCAAACTTATTCTGACTTTCAAGGATGAGTTTTACTCAAAGACAAAAATCAAAAATAACAAGCAGAGTTATTTAGCAAGAATAATACTTTGCTCAAACGAAGTTTTGGAACAGTGACTACAGCAACTTCCATGTAGAAGTTTTGCAGTGGTTGTTAAATCAAAGCAAGTCAAGAGCCAGAGAAATATCTTCAAGTTGCTCTAAGAATTTTTGTTTAATTGTTGATGTTAAAACTACAAGTGTATTGCTTATATATTGATCTACTTTTTTTTTTTTAATTTATTTATTATTATTAAACTTCAAGTTGTAGGGTACATGTGCACAACGTGCAGGTTTGCTACATATGTATACTTGTGCCATGTTGGTGTGCTGCACCCATCAACTCGTCATTTACATCAGGTATAACACCCAGTGCAATCCCTCCCCCCTCCCCCCTCCCCATGATAGGCCCCGGTGTGTGATGTTCCCCTTCCCGAGTCCAAGTGATCTCATTGTTCAGTTCCCGCCTATGAGTGAGAACATGCGGTGTTTGGTTTTCTGTTCTTGTGATAGTTTGCTGAGAATTATGGTTTCCAGCTGCATCCATGTCCCTACAAAGGACACAAACTCATCCTTTTTTATGGCTGCATAGTATTCCATGGTGTATATGTGCCACATTCTCTTAATCCAATCTGTCACTGATGGACATTTGGGTTGATTCCAAGTCTTTGCTATTGTGAATAGTGCTGCAATAAACATACGTGTGCATGTGTCTTTATAGCAGCATAATTTATAATCCTTTGGGTATATACCTAGTAATGGGATGGCTGGGTCATATGGTACATCTAGTTCTAGATCCTTGAGGAATCGCCATACTGTTTTCCATAATGGTTGAACTAGTTTACAATCCCACCAACAGTGTAAAAGTGTTCCTATTTCTCCACATCCTCTCCAGCACCTGTTGTTTCCTGACTTTTGAATGATCGCCATTCTAACTGGTGTGAGATGGTATCTCATTGTGGTTTTGATTTGCATTTCTCTGATGGCCAGTGATGATGAGCATTTTTTCATGTGTCTGTTGGCTGTATGAATGTCTTCTTTTGAGAAATGTCTGTTCATATCCTTTGCCCACTTTTGGATGGGGTTGTTTGTTTTTTTCTTGTAAATTTGTTTGAGTTCTTTGTAGGTTCTGGATATTAGCCCTTTGTCAGATGAGTAGATTGCAAAAATTTTCTCCCATTCTGTAGGTTGCCTGTTCACTCTGATGGTAGTTTCTTTTGCTGTGCAGAAGCTCTTTAGTTTGATGAGATCCCATTTGTCAATTTTGGCTTTTGCTGCCGTTGCTTTTGGTGTTTTAGACATGAAGTCTTTGCCCATGCCTATGTCCTGAATGGTACTACCTAGGTTTTCCTCTAGGATTTTTATGGTATTAGGTCTAACATTTAAGTCTCTAATCCATCTTGAATTAATTTTCGTATAAGGAGTAAGGAAAGGATCCAGTTTCAGCTTTCTACTTATGGCTAGCCAATTTTCCCAGCACCATTTATTAAATAGGGAATCCTTTCCCCATTTCTTGTTTCTCTCAGGTTTGTCAAAGATCAGATGGCTGTAGATGTGTGGTATTATGTCTGAGGACTCTGTTCTGTTCCATTGGTCTATATCTCTGTTTTGGTACCAGTACCATGCTGTTTTGGTTACTGTAGCCTTGTAGTATAGTTTGAAGTCAGGTAGCGTGATGCCTCCAGCTTTGTTCTTTTGACTTAGGATTGTCTTGGAGATGCGGGCTCTTTTTTGGTTCCATATGAACTTTAAAGCAGTTTTTTCCAATTCTGTGAAGAAGCTCATTGGTAGCTTGATGGGGATGGCATTGAATCTATAAATTACCTTGGGCAGTATGGCCGTTTTCACGATATTGATTCTTCCTGTCCATGAGCATGGTATGTTCTTCCATTTGTTTGTGTCCTCTTTGATTTCACTGAGCAGTGGTTTGTAGTGCTCCTTGAAGAGGTCCTTTACATCCCTTGTAAGTTGGATTCCTAGGTATTTGATTCTCTTTGAAGCAATTGTGAATGGAAGTTCATTCCTGATTTGGCTCTCTGTTTGACTGTCACTGGTGTATAAGAATGCTTGTGATTTTTGCACATTAATTTTGTATCCTGAGACTTTGCTGAAGTTGCTTATCAGCTTAAGGAGATTTTGGGCTGAGACAATGGGGTTTTCTAAATATACAATCATGTCGTCTGCAAACAGGGACAATTTGACTTCTTCTTTTCCTAACTGAATCCCCTTGATTTCTTTCTCTTGCCTGATTGCCCTAGCCAGAACTTCCAACACTATGTTGAATAGGAGTGGTGAGAGAGGGCATCCCTGTCTTGTGCCAGTTTTCAAAGGGAATTTTTCCAGTTTTTGCCCATTCAGTATGATATTGGCTATGGGTTTGTCATAAATAGCTCTTATGATTTTGAGGTACGTTCCATCAATACCGAATTTATTGAGCGTTTTTAGCATGAAGGGCTGTTGAATTTTGTCAAAAGCCTTTTCTGCATCTATTGAGATAATGATGTGGTTCTTGTCTTTGGTTCTGTTTATATGCTGGATTATGTTTATTGATTTGTGTATGTTGAACCAGCCTTGCATCCCAGGGATGAAGCCCACTTGATCATGGTGGATAAGCTTTTTGATGTGCTGCTGAATCCGGTTTGCCAGTATTTTATTGAGGATTTTTGCATCGATGTTCATCAGGGATATTGGTCTAAAATTCTCTTTTTTTGTTGTGTCTCTGCCAGGCTTTGGTATCAGGATGATGTTGGCCTCATAAAATGAGTTAGGGAGGATTCCCTCTTTTTCTATTGATTGGAATAGTTTCAGAAGGAATGGTACCAGCTCCTCCTTGTACCTCTGGTAGAATTCAGCTGTGAATCCATCTGGTCCTGGACTTTTTTTGGTTGGTAGGCTATTAATTATTGCCTCAATTTCAGAGCCTACTATTGGTCTATTCAGGGATTCAACTTCTTCCTGGTTTAGTCTTGGAAGAGTGTAAGTGTCCAGGAAATTATCCATTTCTTCTAGATTTTCCAGTTTATTTGCGTAGAGGTGTTTATAGTATTCTCTGATGGTAGTTTGTATTTCTGTGGGGTCGGTGGTGATATCCCCTTTATCATTTTTAATTGCGTCGATTTGATTCTTCTCTCTTTTCTTCTTTATTAGTCTTGCTAGTGGTCTGTCAATTTTGTTGATCTTTTCAAAAAACCAACTCCTGGATTCATTGATTTTTTGGAGGGTTTTTTGTGTCTCTATCTCCTTCAGTTCTGCTCTGATCTTAGTTATTTCTTGCCTTCTGCTAGCTTTCGAATGTGTTTGCTCTTGCTTCTCTAGTTCTTTTAATTGCGATGTTAGAGTGTCAATTTTAGATCTTTCCTGCTTTCTCTTGTGGGCATTTAGTGCTATAAATTTCCCTCTACACACTGCTTTAAATGTGTCCCAGAGATTCTGGTATGTTGTATCTTTGTTCTCATTGGTTTCAAAGAACATCTTTATTTCTGCCTTCATTTCGTTATGTACCCAGTAGTCATTCAGGAGCAGGTTGTTCAGTTTCCATGTAGTTGAGCGGTTTTGATTGAGTTTCTTAGTCCTGAGTTCTAATTTGATTGCACTGTGGTCTGAGAGACAGTTTGTTATAATTTCTGTTCTTGTACATTTGCTGAGGAGTGCTTTACTTCCAATTACATGGTCAATTTTGGAGTAAGTACGATGTGGTGCTGAGAAGAATGTATATTCTGTTGATTTGGGGTGGAGAGTTCTATAGATGTCTATTAGGTCTGCTTGCTGCAGAGATGAGTTCAATTCCTGGATATCCTTGTTAACTTTCTGTCTCGTTGATCTGTCTAATGTTGACAGTGGAGTGTTGAAGTCTCCCATTATTATTGTATGGGAGTCTAAGTCTCTTTGTAAGTCTCTAAGGACTTGCTTTATGAATCTGGGTGCTCCTGTATTGGGTGCATATATATTTAGGATAGTTAGCTCTTCCTGTTGAATTGATCCCTTTACCATTATGTAATGGCCTTCTTTGTCTCTTTTGATCTTTGATGGTTTAAAGTCTGTTTTATCAGAGACTAGTATTGCAACCCCCGCTTTTTTGTGTTCTCCATTTGCTTGGTAAATCTTCCTCCATCCCTTTATTTTGAGCCTATGTATGTCTCTGCGTGTGAGATGGGTCTCCTGAATACAGCAGACTGATGGATCTTGACTCTTTATCCAGTTTGCCAGTCTGTGTCTTTTAATTGGAGCATTTAGTCCATTTACATTTAAGGTTAAGATTGTTATGTGTGAACTTGATCCTGCCATTATGATATTAACTGGTTATTTTGCTCGTTAGTTGATGCAGTTTCTTCCTAGCCTTGATGGTCTTTACATTTTGGCATGTTTTTGCAATGGCTGGTACCAGTTGTTTCTTTCCATGTTTAGTGCTTCCTTCAGGGTCTCTTGTAAGGCAGGCCTAGTGGTGACAAAATCTCTAAGCATTTGCTTATCTGTAAAGGATTTTATTTCTCCTTCACTTATGAAACTTAGTTTGGCTGGATATAAAATTCTGGGTTTAAAATTCTTTTCTTTAAGAATGTTGAATATTGGCCCCCACTCTCTTCTGGCTTGAAGAGTTTCTGCTGAGAGATCTGCTGTTAGTCTGATGGGCTTCCCTTTGTGGGTAACCCGACCTTTCTCTCTGGCTGCCCTTAAGATTTTTTCCTTCATTTCAACTTTGGTGAATCTGGCAATTATGTTTCTTGGAGTTGCTCTTCTCGAGGAGTATCTTTGTGGCGTTCTCTGTATTTCCTGGATTTGAATGTTGGCCTGCCCTACTAGGTTGGGGAAGTTCTCCTGGATGATATCCTGAAGAGTGTTTTCCAACTTGGTTCCATTTTCCCCCTCACTTTCAGGCACCCCAATCAGACGTAGATTTGGTCTTTTTACATAATCCCATACTTCTTGCAGGCTTTGTTCATTTCTTTTTCTTCTTTTTTCTTTTGGTTTCTCTTCTCGCTTCATTTCATTCATTTGATCCTCCATCGCTGACATTCTTTCTTCCAGTTGATCGAGTCGGTTACTGAAGCTTGTGCATTTGTCACGTATTTCTCGTGCCATGGTTTTCGTCTCTTTCATTTCGTTTGTGAGCTTCTCTGCATTAATTACTCTAGCCATCAATTCTTCCACTTTTTTTTCAAGATTTTTAGTTTCTTTGCGCTGGGTACGTAATTCCTCCTTTAGCTCTGAGAAATTTGATGGACTGAAGCCTTCTTCTCTCATGTCGTCAAAGTCATTCTCCGTCCAGCTTTGATCCGTTGCTGGCGATGAGCTGCGCTCCTTTGCCGGGGGAGATGCGCTCTTATTTTTTAATTTCCAGCTTTTCCACCCTGCTTTTTCCCCATCTTTGTGGTTTTATCTGCCTCTGGTCTTTGATGATGGTGATGTACTGATGGGGTTTTGGTGTAGGTGTCCTTCCTGTTTGATAGCTTTCCTTCTAACAGTCAGGATCCTCAGCTGTAGGTTGTAGCTGTAGGAGATTGCTTGAGGTCCACTCCAGACCCTGTTTGCCTGGGTATCAGCAGCAGAGGCTGCAGAAGATAGAATATTTCTGAACAGCGAGTGTACCTGTCTGATTCTTGCTTTGAAAGCTTCCTCTCAGGGGTGTACTCCACCCTGTGAGGTGTGGGGTGTCAGACTGCCCCTAGTGGGGGATGTCTCCCAGTTAGGCTACTCAGGGGTCAGGGACCCACTTGAGCAGGGAGTCTGTCCCTTCTCAGATCTCAACCTCCGTGTTGGGAGATCCACTGCTTTCTTCAAAGCTGTCAGACAGAGTCGTTTGCGTCTGCAGAGCTGCTGCGTTTGTTATTGTTTACTGTGCCCTGTCCCCAGAGGTGGAGTCTACAGAGACAGGCAGGTTTCCTTGAGCTGCTGTGAGCTCCACCCAGTTCGAGCTTCCCAGCAGCTTTGTTTACCTACTTAAGCCTCAGCAATGGCAGGCGCCCCTCCCCCAGCCTTGCTGCTGCCTTGCCGGTAGATCACAGACTGCTGTGCTAGCAATGAGGGAGGCTCCGTGGGTGTGGGACCCTCCCGGCCAGGTGTGGGATATGATCTCCTGGTGTGCCTGTTTGCTTAAAGCGCAGTTTTGGGGTGGGAGTTACCCGATTTTCCAGGTGTTGTGTGTCTCAGTTCCCCTGGCTAGGAAAAGGGATTCCCTTCCCCCTTGCGCTTTCCAGGTGAGGCAATGCCTCGCCCTGCTTCAGCTCTCGCTGGTCGGGCTGCAGCAGCTGACCAGCACCGATCGTCTGGTACTCCCCAGTGAGATGAACCCAGTACCTCAGTTGAAAATGCAGAAATCACCGGTCTTCTGTGTCGCTCGCGCTGGGAGTTGGAGACTGGAGCTGTTCCTATTCGGCCATCTTGAAGAAAAGAATATTCTGATCTCCTTTATCGAGTTACATTAATGTATTCCAAGAAAACTAAAGACCAAAATCTATTCATTTTCAGCAGAAAATACCAAGGATGACACAGGACAAGTTATTTTTGCCTATCAGTGAGGCTACCTTCCTCTAATTTACCCCTTGACCCTTACCTGGTTTCCTCTTTCAAAGGCATGATTTGATCTACTGAATTCCCAAACTTCAGCTTCGTCCTTGCCTCCTGACTTCCAGAAACTACAGCAGATGAACTTTGTTTTGTTGATGTTGGAACTTTGCCCAGCACTTTCCCAGATCTTTTTCCAATTGACTAACAAGATGGTGTTGTTGTCACCACCTCCCACCCCAGCATGACAATTTTGAACATAGCCTAGAGAGATTTCTATCCCCAAAAGATTAGAAATAAAGTTTATAACCCAAGATAAAGATTAGAGAAAATGTACATCTGTTATTATAGTCTTTAAATCTTGGTCAAAGTGGTATTTCTTGTTAATATAAAAATTTTAATAATTTAGATTTACAACAATAAGCTACACATAATAACAACATGAAAGAGAAACTTGATTAGTAGAAAGAACCAAATTATTGAGATTTGATTACTTTAACCAGCCCTCACTAGCTACCACCAGCAAATTTAGAACTAGCCAGTAGCTACCACAGAAGTTGCAAACTCAAATAAATGTCTGTGGAGATAAGACAAGATCCCTATCTTGAAGAAGAGTAAATGAGTGAAAAGCACTGAGTAGAAGCAACAGAATGTGGTGAGGAGAGTTGGGTAACTGAAGAGTATAGGCTCTGTATGAAAGGGACAGCCCCTGCTCATTGCTGACATGCAAGAATGTGGACTCAGTGTAGACAGATCTTCTCATTTCTCAAAATAAGCCAGAAACCTGGAATTTTATGTAAAATGTTTTGAGTTTAAAAAAATGGCTAAAATCTTTTTGAAACACTGTGCTTGCCAAACACAGCATCTTTGGAAAGCTTCATCCAGTTCACTACCATGCTCCAGGCTCTAGCAGATATTCTTCCCATATCCCTGTTTTATTGACTCCAAAAGCCCCCATCTGCAGAGGAGTGACTCATTAAAATATTAGTAACTTAAAGCACATTCAAAAGAAATGTGTGATGATGAGATCTGAGAGAAGAAAGAGAGATAGAAAAAGGACAGGAATGTTTGTTGAAAAAAGCATACTCTCACAGATTCATCTAATATAGACTTTGCATTCCTATGACCCTACTGACAGAAATGCAGATATTCAATATGAATAGAGTAATCAACAAAGGAAGATAGAAAGTCAAGAGAAAATTGATTGCTGGTTGGTCTAAGGACATTTCAATTTTAAAATAGGTTTAGAACGACATGATGTGTGTGTGTGTGTGTGTGTGTGTGTGTGTGTGTGTGTGTGTGTGTGTGTTTGTTTTATGGGGAGGAGGGAGGTGGGGAATAGTAAATTGTGGGTGATATAATTTGTAAAACTTGCTGGTCAGCCATCTCATGGTAAACAAGAAAGGAAACATTATTTGAGTTTTGGGCATGCAGCAAGATATAAAACTTAGAATCTACTCTCCAAATAAAAGCTAAGTATGATGATTAGAACCTGCCTTTCTATTATTTTTGCTTTGATTTTGTGTTAATATTCTCAATAGTTCTCTTCTCATTGGAAACTTTTACTCCTGAGCTATGTATAACACATGCTAAGTTTTGTATTTTCTTAAATATTTAAAAGTGTCTGCATTAAATAGTTATCATGAATCTGTTTCAAATCTGTTTTCCTTCCATGCTACCCAATCCTCTACTACCACATATATGTACCCTCTTTTTTTTTTTTTTTTTTAATCCTGTCTGGAAACATTTACCCCAATGTTCTTTTTTAAACAAAATACTCAGATGTGATAAAAGGAGCCATGTTTCCCACTCCTTTTCAAAGAACTCATATGAAAGTATAAATTATAATTTGTAACCACTGAAATGGGGATCTAATTATATTCTGGCCTTTTATGGCCATTTAGACTGCCTTTTGATCTCAATTTCCAGTAAAAGTAAAAAAAAGGAAGAACTCTTTTATGCTATTTTTAAGAGAGTGAAAATCTGTTACAAAAATGAGAAAATGCCAGTGTTAGAAAATTAATGAATTAAACAATATATTAAAGATGTATTTTTAATTTTATCATTTCTAATACCACTAACCACAGTCATTTTCAAGAGGCAGATCGCTACTACCTTATCCTCTGGTTTAATTGCCAGGCCACAAAATTAATCTAAAAATTAACAGTGAACTCTGAGGTTTACTGTAAGCAGATGTAGTAAGATAGCTCATGGGTCTGCCTGAATATCATAACTAGCTTCATAGTGAAAATAATAATGTAACAAAACAGGATACCACAAAAGGATCCCAAACACAGGCTCTTAATTCTGGGTCTCTGTTTTCCTTAGATGTGTTTTACATTAGAGATTCAAATTCACAGCACTATATCTCAGACTTTGTCTCAGCTACTGGAAATTGAACGTGGATAAGACCAAGTGTTACAAAGTCAAAAATTTAAAGAGGATTGGCAGGTAAATATAAATAATTGATGTGGAAAAAGTATAGAATATGGCCCAATTTGGTCTATGTTTCTTTCTTCTTAATTTTGACAAACACATGGTGGAATATGGAAAAATATTTCTCTACTAAACAAATGAATATAGCAATTGCATGATGAATAGCAAATGGTCTCTGCCTCTATCAGGGGTTTACTTAGTAGTGAAGGTGGCTATGAAGAAGTGAAGGGAACATGCTTCCTCTAAAGGGGTAACTCTCACTCAGCTCCAGTTGATGGTTGCCAGGTAAAACTTCAAGATGCTCAATGCCAGTTGTCCTAAGTATTTTAAGAGAGCCAGGAAACCCGATCTTGATGTGGAACCCTTGCTTTTTCCATGTAGAATTTAAACTGTCTGGGCCAAACAGAGCACCTTTAGGTCATGGCCTGTGAGAGGAAAATGAATAGCCACAAAAGATCTACATCAGACTCTTCAATCCCTCACCCTTCTGTACCTCCCTGATCAAAGTGTGGTCTGTTGACCAGAGGCATGGGCATCACCTGAGAGCTTGTTAAAAATATCGAATCTCAGATCCTGCTCCAAACCTGGCGAAACACAATCTGCATTTGAACAAGCCCACACATGATTTGTAGTCTCATAATATATTTGACAAGCACCAGTCTAGGAAGGCATCTAGAAGAAGAAATTGATTTTTCTCCAAAGACCATGACTTTTAAATCTTCCCTGGTGATTTTCTCTTGTGATTTCCCATGTCCACTGTTGACTATATCATGGATACTTGGTTTGTTTTAGAAATCAGCAAATCTTAATTTTCATGGAAGTAAATCTTTGGTACCTGCTACCAGCAGTTCCAGTAAATGATTAGTGCACACTAGCACACATCACATGCCTCCTTTCATTGTGATAGCTTTGAATATTGACTGGCATTTTCTATGTAATCCTAGAACTCTGACCCCATTCTCTTTTGCCCTTTCACCTCATCTCTGCTTTTTGATATTTCCTATATCCATGAACAAAGAAGTCTTTTCCTTGCCAGGCCTTGGTTATACTTCTGTTGGCTTCAGTTTCAAGTTATTTCATCACAGCAGTTTGAATTGCAAGCTGGTAGGCTGTCCTAGGCTTCATACTCATCTGGCTCCTATGGCTCCCTCTTTGACTTTTTTCTACATTAGTTGGACCTATAGTCTCTGTTGGCCAATCCTAGGCTCCTATTTTGTCTTTTTTTTTCTTCTCTTTTAGGGGTGGGGATTGTTGGCAGATGTCTGTGGGGATATATATCTGTAATATGTCTTTATTCATTGGCATGCTTGCTACCCAAAGTGTTGTGAGAATTGCTACCATGCTAAAGAAGCCTCAGGAGAATATATCTTTGTATTTTCCATTGATTCTAGCCTTGTTAAATGCAACTTCCAATCTCATATTCTTTTGTTTCTTCACAGTTCTGCCTCCGAGTGGTTGGCCTCCCAGCTAAACTCACACTGGATGGCTTTAGGTCACCAGGAGTTTTCCTTCTAAGCACCTATATTTGTTTGGTGATTTGCTGCTTTTTTATTTTCACTTCATTTGTTTCTTATAACCATTATAGATTTGGGTATTTGTCTTCACATTTTATAGAAGAAAATGAGATGATTATGGAAATTAACTACCTAGACTAATATCACACACACTTGAACAAACACTAGATTTTTGGCATTTGTCATTTGTCATTTTTTATATTATATCATGATTTCTGTCCCAAGCATGAGAAAGCCTCTAATAATGCATTTGCATTTCATTTCATTTTAAGTATCATCAAACTTGTCAAACATTATAAATTTTTATCACAGACTTAAGTATATTTAAAACATATTTCAAATTGGCAAAAATGTAGTATATAATACATGGTCCTACTATATTTATAATAAGAGAAAATGAATAAATTTTGGAGTAAATATATAGATGCAAACAAATTGAAATAAGGTATTTAATATTTTTCAAAAAAATTAACTTGATGAAGATGTAGGTCACTTTAAGTAAATAATTGAGAGAACTAAAAAGTGTACTTATTCATTCAGCAACTATTGATTGTGTCCCTTCAGTATTATTCACTGTCTTAGGCACACTGTGATCAGTGGAAGATGACAAACATAGGCCTCCTGACATCATGGGTTGAGGAACACAGACAAAATCAACTTAATTTCGTGTCAAAATGGTTGTCCATTCTAGAAGTAAAAATCACTTTAATTTTCTAAAACATGAACAAATATAGATGAGCTTACTATAGCTTTGAAGACTTTCAACTCTTACTTTCTAAGAAATACATTTCATAAGGCTAGAGCTGCCATAGTGATTCCTCTGATGGATCTGAGCTGAGTAAATTGAAAACCTTCTGGAAAGGATTCACCATTACAGACGTCAAAGGGCATTCATGATTCATGGAAGGAGGTTAAAATGTTAATATTAACAGGAGTTTGGAAGAAGTTGTTTCCAACTCTTTTGGATGATTTGGAGGGGCTCACAACTCACCATGGGAAGTAACTGCAGATGTGGTAGGAATAGCAAAAGAGCAAGAGAACTGAAATCAGAAGTGGAGCCTGAAGATGTGACTGACCTGCTGCAACCTCATGACAAAACTTGAACAGATGAGGAGCTGCTTCTCGTGGAGGAGCAAAGGAAGTGGTTTCTATTCTTGAGATAGAATCTACTCTTGGTAAAGATGCTGTAAACATTGTTGAAATGACAAAAAGGATTTACAATATTACATAACTTAGTTGATAAAGCAAAAGCAGAGTTTGAAAGGATTGGGTCTAATTTTCAAAGAAGTTCTATTGTGGGTAAAATGCTATCAAATAGCATTGCATGCTACAGAGAACTGTTTCATGAAAGTCAATTGATGCAGCAAACTTCACTGTCATCTTACTTAAATTGCCAGTCACCCCAATTTCAGCAACCACCACCCTGATCAATCGGCAGCTGTTGACCTTGAGAAGAGACTTTAAATCAGCAAGAAGATTACAACTCCCTGAAGCCTCAGATGATTGTTAGCACTTTTTAGCAACAAGGTATTTGTAATTAAGGTATGCATATTATGTTTTTAGATGTAATGCTCATGCACACTTAATAGACTACAGTATAATACAAACATAACTTTTACATGCGGTGGAAAAACTAAAAATTGTGTGACTTGCTTTATTGCACTATTTGGTTTAATGTAGTGCTCTGGAATGGAACGTGCAATATCTCCAAGGTGTGCCTGTATCTAAATCACAAAATGAGGCATATTTTACCTGTCCAGAATTTAAAAGTTTGTATGCCTTTTTCAAAAAGTAAACCATTAATTCACTAGCTGTGAGAAACCCATCATTTAACCAACTTAATATCTATTAGTAATACATATTTCTTTTTTCCTTAATGTGCTAGCACTTTATTAATTAATTGTTTTAATTTTAAACTCAGGAGGTACATGTACACGCTTGTTACATGGGTATATTGTGTGAGCTGAGGTTTGGGGCACCAATGATCCTGTCACCCAGATAGTGAGAATAGTATCTAGCAGGAAATTTTTCAGTTCTTGCCCCTGTCCTTCTCTTCTTAGTGGTCCTCAGTGTCATTGTTATCATCGTTGTTTTTTTTTTTTTTTTTTTTTTTTTTGAGATGGAATTTCACTCCATCGCCCAGGCTGGAGTGCAGTGGTGCGATCTCGGCTCACTGCAACCTCTGCCTTCCAGGTTTACGCCATTCTCTTTCCTCAGCCTCCTGAGTAGCTGGGACTACAGGTGACTGCCGCCGCGCCTGGCTATTTTTTTTTTTTTTTTTTTTTTTTTTTTTGTATTTTTAGTAGACACCAGGTTTCACCATGTTAGTCAGGATGGTCTCAATCTCCTGACCTCGTGATCCACCCGCCTCAGCCTCCCAAAGTGCTGGGATTACAGGCGTGAGCTACCGTGCTTGACCTGTTCTCATCTTTATATCCATGTGTACTCAGTGCCTTGCTCCCACTTCTAAGTGAGGACATGCAGTCTTTTTCTGTTCCTGCATTAATTCACTTAGGATAATGGCCTCCAGATACATCCATGTTACAACTAAGTACGTGATTTCGTTATTTTTTATGTCTGCATAGTATTCCATAGTGTGTGTGTGTGTGTGTGTGTGTGTGTGTGTGTGTGTGTGTGTGTGTGTATTACATTTTCTTTATCCAGTCTACCATTTATGGTCTTCTAAGTTGATTCCATGTCTGTTATTGTGAATAGTGCTGTGATTAACATACAAGAGCATATGTCTTTTGGTTGAATTGTTTATGTTCCTTTGGTTATATAAACAGTAATGAGATTGCTGGGTTAAATGGTAGGTCTGTTTTAAGTTCTTTGAGAAATCTCCAAACTGCTTTCCACAGTGGCACCCACCAAGAGTGTATAAGCATTTATAATCTCACCAAGAGTGCGTAAGCATTCCCTTTTCTCTGCAGCCTTGCTAGCATCTGTTGTTTGTTGATGTTTTTATAGTAGCCATTCTGACTGGTTTGAGATGGCATCTTATAGTGGCCTTGATTTGCATTTCTCTGATGATTAGTGTTGTGGAACATTTTTTCATGTTTGTTGGCCCCTTGCAGGTCCTCTTTTGCAAAGTATCTGTTCATGTCCTTTGCCCAATTTTTAATGAGGTTATTTGTTGTTTGCTTTGATTAAGTTCCTTATAGATTCTGGATATTAGACCTTTGTTGTATGCACAGCTTGAGAATATTTTCTCCCATTTTATAGATTGCCTATTTACTCTGTTGATAGTTTCTTTTGCTTCTTTTGCAGAAGCTCTTTAGTTTAAATGGGTCCCACTTGTCAATTTTTGTTTTTGTTGCAATTGCTTTTGAGTACATAGTCATAAATTATTTCCCAAGGCTAATATCAAAAATTGTATTTCCTAAATTTTCTTCTAGGATTCTTATAGTTTGAGTTCTTACATGTATATCTTTAATCCACCTTGAGTTGATTTTTGTATATGGTGAAATGTAGGGTTCCAGGCCAGGCGCAGTGGCTCACGCCTGGAATCCCAGAAATTTGAGAGGCTGAGGCTGGTGGATCACCTGAGGTGAGGAGTTTGAGACCAGCCTGGCCAACATGGTGAAACCCCATCTCTACTAAAAATACAAAAATTAGCCAGGCATGGTGTCAGGTGCCTGTAATCCCAGCCACTTGGGAGGCTTAGGCACAAGAATCATTTGAACCCAGGAGGCAGAGATTGCAGTGAACTGAGATTGCACCACCGCCAGCCTGGACAATAGGGTGAGACTCTGTCTCAAAAAAGAAAAATAGAAAAGAAAGGTAAGGGTTCAGTTTCATTCTTCTTCATAAGGCCTGTGGCTGCCTGTTGATACCAGTCTCAGCTGAGCTACTTTGGCTCCTCAAAGAGGAGGCATCTCTTCCTCATTAGTTTCTATTTGCAGTCCCCAAGTTTGCTTGGATATGCAGCTCTGAGATGCCCCAGTACTGTTTTTCTGGGTAACATGTTAGGGGTGTCCTTTGGATGGAACAATAGTTGTCGACCATGTGTATATGCTTAATAGTACTTGGGGAAGAAGATATAGGAATTTAATAAATGATTTCCTCAAAATTGTCTCTACATTTACCTCTGAAACCAGTGAGATATATATATTTTATATATATATATACACACACACACACACATACATACACACATATATATAAAATTTTCATATCTGACATTAAATTTTAATTGTAATATGTTGTTTTCAAAAATTATCTCCTGAAACTTTAGTTGTCAAGTTACTTTATTGGTAGTGGAATATTTCTTAATCATCTCTCTAACTTAATCATCTATAATCAGGATGCTACTTTGCCTGAAATTGATTTGTAGACTCATTGTTTTCACTCTGTGAATTGTTCAGTTCCATCAAAGCAGGGGTTTGAGTGGGTGACAAGCCATTTCATAGAAAGAACTATTTTGTTTTTTTAATGTTGTATAGACAGACCACGATTTTGAAACTGAGTCTATGAAAAATGCGGTAAAGATTATTCCAAAAGGTAGGTGGTCATGAAAACCAAGCTAACAGGGAACAGAAAGACACAGCAGTATTTATTAAATTTACTTCAGAACTACTGCCAGATTCACTTTAATTCTATCCTATCTTATTTTGGACTTAAGACCAAAAGTTGTTTTCATGACTTTTTCATTACACTTGTGTCTACTCTAATTTTTCTTCTATACTTTATCTGTGTAAGAGTTGGTGTTTGTTTTCTGCAGTGCTGGTCGTGCCATATGGTTGCTTTAATTTGAGCAAATACCTTATTTAAAAAAAAATAAGAAAGCAATCTGAAATGAGTATGTATTCAATGCAGAAATCAGTTATTCTCATATTTACTGCTTTGTGATAAAGAAGTCAGTATATTTTCCCGTGGTCTCCAAATGCCTTTGAATACATCTCAAATTATTTCATTGAAAGTTCACCTTTTGGCATACAAAAATGGTAAGGATGTCTTCAGGGATCTGGGGCTTTTCTAATACCAAAATCTTGGATTTTGAGATTCAAGATGAATAGATGTATTACAATTTATAGAATTGCTTTGGGGAAAACACAAAATATATTGCCTCTGTATTTATTACTAGCAGTATTTAAGTGGGAAAAATGTTTTTTCTTTCCTATGCATTCTTTATAACATCAGTGATTCATTTTGTTTGAAAGGAATTCTCTTTAGATTTTAGATCATTACCTTAACTACTCTTTATAGGGAAAAATTGCCATAAAATTTTAAAAGTAGAGAAGACTTTCAAAATACATGAGTCCAGTGACCCTCACTTATAGGACTATTGAGAACCTAGAGACTTAGTGTGATTTGTTCAAGAGCATGGATATTTGGTGCCATAACTTCCTGTATTATTTTTCCTTTTTCACATTTACTTTCAAATATATTTCGTTTATATTTTCTTTCTACATATTGAGTACTATATTTATATCCACTGTATTTTATGTCCAAATTTAATGCATTTCTCACTCTTGGAAGTTTTCGGAATAATTGACAATACAACCCAGAATCCAGGAATGGTATGTTTAGCTTTCATAATAGTAATTATCTTATTGTTTAGTAAAACCTATATTAAATACGGCTGCCCAGACCCATAATAATATGAGAACAAAAATCATTACATTAATTTACTTTTTTACGTTGAGTACAGTGGAAACATTTTGAGCTAACTAGAACATTTAGATTGCTGTTAACTACTGGACATGACTTGGTGGCCTGCCAGCTCCCATCACTTCCGTGAGTAGTGTTCCCACGATCTACTGAGTAGTTAACTGTCACTAGATCTTGCTCCCTCTGGTCACTTCTGATTAGACAGAGGGTGAACTTCTGATCCAAGCTATACCAATTCCATTTCTTTTCTCTGAAAATTGTGGAGCATGCAGGAAAGGTAGAGAGCTACAGGCACTGAACTGGTTATATAGGAGCTGAATTTGCCACAAACTTGCAAAGAAAACCAATTTACGTACAATGAGAGAATAATAAAGCAGGGAAAAGCAGGCACAAAATATATTAGAGATAAACACAGACAGACACACACACACACACACATACAGAGAAAGGTAGAGAGAGAGAGAGACAGAGAGACAAAGAAAAATGAGAGAAAGCAATCAAGCTTTTGTTCCCCAATGCTTTCCAATTAATTTCCAATTAACTGCTTATTGGAAAGAGCCAGCCGATCACCCTTAGGAAAGACAAACCTCTGAATACTTACAATAAATTCCATTTTCACCTAAATTTTCTTTGCATGAGTTTATGTTCATTGCAATCAGTATGAAAAAACACACTGCATTTTATATTTGAATGATACATTGATTGAGACAATCATACTGCCAGTGGAGGTGGGGGAGGGAAATTGGTGGGACTGGACTAGGTTTGAGGGATTAGGAAATAATCTCCAGGTATTTTAGCAGACTATTAAAACTCCGACTAAGCCACACAGTCTGAGTTCAGATCTCAGTGGCACCAGACACTAGCTATGTGATTTGGACATGTTTCTTGATCTCTCTTCCTTAGTAAAATGGAAGTAATAATAGTATTCACCTTACAGGGATGTTGTGATAACTTAATGATTTAATTCATATAAGAGTTCAGATGAATGTCTGGCACATAGTAAATCTGTATAAGTGTTAACTATTGAACTACTAACATTTTTATTGACTAGGAGTAAATCTGCTAGCCCTATATAATTTTGAAGACAATAAATATTTTACCTATATGAAATAGTTCAGTTGCCAACTTCTGTCATTACTTAATAGTTACATCTTTTTTTTTTTTTTTTTTTTTTCACTTACTTGCCACCATCCTGGTCTATCTATATGGCTTCAGTGCCCTTCAAGCAGCCCTCCCAGACTCCATTATCTCTACTTTCTAACAAGCTATCCTGATTGTCACTCATTCATGAAACACTCTAAAATCTGATTTCAAATATGGCATCCTCTGTCCAGCTTGAGTTTCCTGTGTGACAGGCTCATGCTAGCTACTCAGTAAACAAAGGTAAATCACAGTCTCTTACATAATGGAGTTCCAGGGTGGTGGCAAAAGCCAGGTGTAAAGGAACAGTGTGCACAAAGGTCTGGCATCAGGAGAGATGATAGCTCATTCAGGTAACATGTATGTATTCCAAAGACTGTGTCTTTGCCAATTTTATTCATCTCTGTGGAAAGCCATTCCTCGTTGTCTTTCTACAGGTTGAACTTTGGTTGAAGTCGTTTCTAGTTGCCTCCAAGGTGAGAGATTTTGGTAACCTTCTCATGTCTCAAAATCGAGCTCAATTTCTTCTCTTCTATAAAACTTACCCATTTCATACTTCCTGATTGTTTCCTTGTAATAATTAGTAACAGGAATCACTAGTTATCCCTATCATATGAATGGAAGAATGCATGAATAACATTTAGGGCAGTGATGTGCCATTTCAACCAAACATTAACTTTAGAATAACTAAGTAGCAATGTGTTTGTGGAAGGAGAAAATGCTTTTATACAATCGTCAGTATTTCATTTATCTGTTTTATATGTAGGAGTCCTCGTAACAGCCCTGTATAAGAGGAATCATTACACCTGATTTTTAATTAAGAAAGCTAAGATTCCAGTACCATTTCCTAAGACCTAAGAGCAAGCTAATTTGTCAATATCTTCCACACAGGTGTGATACTGAGCCTGTTCACTGGCTCAGTAAATGTTAACTCACTACACTATTTCTGGTCTACATAACATCACATGTGTATCACATACTTGTAAGGATGTGTGGATATTTATGAACTTTGCTTTCTCAGTGTAAATGGCTGAACAAAATTGGTAGCATGCATATTAAGCACGAAGTCATTGCCACAGAATTTTCTTCCATAATATTTTTGAAAGCTGAAACTAAACCACTCCCATGTAGAAACTATAGAGCTGTGGTTTACAGTGGTTTTTAGAATATTTATGTATTTTATTATTTTAAAACATAATGAGCTGTTGCATGTAAGTAGCAATCACAAATTATATGTTTATTTGTCAGTGTGATGTTCCAAAACAACTTATATTCAAAATTGCTTATTTTCATATGGACTACTAATTATACATTGGAAAATAAACATAAATATTAAACTCACTGTATTGTAAATATAATATGAAGCCAAAAACACATGCTTCAAGAAAGTATTGGAGCTGACATATGGTTTATAACTTCTTATGGGCTAAATATATTGTGTTTCACTGAAAAGCTTGGAAATCTTTTATTCACTTATTTAAGGAATATAAAATGGTTTCCAAATGGGCATCACTTACCAAAATGCACATAAATGTGCTTCCTAGAAGGAGAAAAAACAATGATACAGATATTTTTAAGATAAGATAAAGCAATTTTAAAAGAATATATCCCTTTTACTCTTTAGCTTCCAGTGTCTAGTCTTTTATGATTGTATTGATTTTATTTTGTAGTAATATTTGAATTTTGTACTTTTTCCCCCAAAATATTACTCATCTGAAAAGCACATTGCTTTCTTTGATAGCTGGCTTAGAGATCATTAAGATATCTGATTAATGAGTAGATTTTTTCACTGCTTTACTCTTTTCAATATGTCAGAGAACCATTCAACCCTTCTAAGAAATTTTTCTGCTTTGCATAATTTGTAGATCAGATTGTTCCTTCTCTATAATAATGGCACTTAACTTTTGCCTATGAAAATAGATTGTATAGTTTGTAAAGAATTTAAAAGTTTCAGTAGTGTAATTAAAATCAAGCTATACATTTCATAGTTCAGTAAAAATAACATAGATGTGGAAATGGGCTGACTGGATCCAAATCATGACCCTTTCATTTGTCGTTTCACCCTGCTCATGCTACTTAATTTCTCTCAGCCTCAATTTCTTCATCTGTACAATGGGGACAATAATGTTTGCTGATAGTTTTATGGAAGGATTAAATTAGATACTGAATATAAATCCCCTTATATATGTCCTAGATGTTATAAGTACTCAAAATGTGGCTACTGTTATTGCTAGATTTACATTTTCGGGTATAGGACTTTATAATAGTTTGATAATTAAAGATGATAATTTTTTAAACAGGAAATAAAAGTCACTATCTGATTCTTAACATATGTAGTAGAGAACCTTTCAGGAAGATTTTTCTTCTCTGATCTTACGAAAACATCAGTTCAATTTGGGGAGAGCTTTTCTATCTGGGTAACAACTGTTCCATCCTGATCAAGGGTGATCATAGTGAATGCTGACAGGAAGAAGCAGCATAAGAAATACCAACTTAAAATCTTTAATTCAAAAAAAAGAAGGAAGAAAAAAAAGAGAAGAAACAATATGTTATTAGGCAATTGTGGCACTGCATGCTGGCGCCACATGGAAAAAAAGGCAGATAAGCTTGTTATTTAGCTTTCAGGTAGAACAAGTTCTTTACTAAAATATTAGCTGATGCAACATACTTTTGTCTTTTAAAATAAGGTACTGGCTGAAGTTCAGCCACCTTTCAAACACATTGCCCATTATCTTATAAGACCCAATGGCAATGGAGAATTTGTTTTATGACTTTCTTGTACAAGTGCTTCTTCATGGATGCTTTATATAAAGTATACTAATATCAATTTTATGACTATTAAAGATTTTATTGAAATAATTAGACTAGCTTCAGAGTCTATAGTTAGAACATAAAATCTTAATGGTATCACAATTTATTTTAGACTCACAAAATGAATGTCTAAAAATGGGTTTCATATAAATTTTTCATGGATAACTTTAGGGAACTAAGATATAATATGTCATTTTATATATATATACACATATATGTGTGTGTGTGTGTGTGTGTGTGTGTATGCAATCACTTAAATACCTTTGTTGTCATGTTTGAGACATCTTTACAATGTTCCTAATATTTTGATGTTAAGGTTCTTAACAGAATAGCACTATTTTACTCTCAAGGCATACTTAAAATATGTCTCACAGAGAGTTTAAATTAGACAGGAAATTGGGGTATTCTTATGTCTGTTATTTCATTTTACATTGTTATAAAGGATTACTTGAGGCTGGGTAATTTATAAAGAAAAGAGGTTTATTTTGGCTCATAGTTCTGTAGACTGTACAGGAAGCACAGTGCCAGCATCTGCTTCTGGTGAAGGCCTCAGGAAGCTTCCAATCATGGTGGAGGTGAAGGGGGAGCAGGCAGGTGACATGATGAAAGAGGGAGCAAGACAGAGAGGGGAGGAGGTGTCATACTGTCTAAACAACCAATTCTTCCTTGAACTAACAGAGTTAGAATTCACTGATTACCATAGGGAGGGCACCAAGCCATTCAGTAGGGATATGCCCCTGTGACCCAAACACTTCCCATTAGGCCCTACTTCCAGTATTGGAGATCACATTTCAACATGAGATTTGGAGGGAACAAACACTCATGTTTATTAGATTGCTGAAAAGGTATCATTACTTAAAAATGATCTATGTCTAAGTTTGACCTGAACTTCAGCAATTGACTAGTGTCTGGCCACCAGAAGCATTCCTTATCTCTGAGGAGCTGCAGTACCAACAAGTCACTCTGTACCTAAGACTGGTGTCAAGGAAAGCCCAGGCATCCAAACAAGTCAGTCCTTGTGGAAAAATAGGGCTGAAAGTACACAGGCTACACCTTATATTCTATGTTCAGGAGATTCTCCTAGAGACAGAGTAATAATGTACACCCTAATAGGTTGGTGGTGTGCCACCAAAGTCATTTTGCTTGAAAGCTGAAGCATGAAAGAAAAGAGGTGAAACAATAACCTAAAGCATGAAGATAGTGTAAGATACTGAAGTAGTATAGATAATAATCGGTAGAGACAAACAACAATGGACATGCAGAGGGAAAACTTTTAAAACTTTTGTATTTGGGAGAGAAGTGAATGACCATCTTTTTATACCTCAACCAGTCAGGATGGTACTGTATCTAGGAAGTACTGTGTGTACTATAGAGGTCGTTTGTGAATGGAAGAATGAATACCCTTCGGGCAGTGCTGTGCCATTTCAACCCAACATTAGCTTTAGAATAACTAAGTCGCAGGGTGTTTGGGGAGGGAGTAAAGAGCCAACTCCAGGTAAAAAGTTATCAAATGCTTCTGGACTTTTTGATAAAAGAAGGCCAGAAACAGATGATTTGTCCTAATCTTTGGAAATTCCAGAATTCCCTTAAAGAACTGAATTAGACTGTCATTAACAAAATTAATCTAACCTGTTGACCAGCATAAAATTTTTCCACCAAGTAAATTTAAAATGCAGTTGATCCACCATGCCAGAAATGTTCAAGGTTTTCAATCTCAATCTTATGTCTGTGCTTCTGTTAAAAGATCAACTAATAAGTGCACATAATGGAGTATTTTGGTTTATTGTCAATGCAAGAATCAGAATTGCATCCTACGTTGGACTTTTCCCACAATATCTTGGTAAATGATCATCTATTCTATATGCAAAAACACCAATTATTCTGGCAATGCTTCTTTAATATTTTGACTTAAAAATACCTACAGATGAATGGAGTAAAAAATTACTCAAAAGAGTTTACCAAAATTCAGTCTTTTGAAACCGAAAAAATGTATTTGAAGCATCAATTATTTATAGTACCCTATGTGAATTTTACATTTTATGACCAAATGTGTTTATTTTAGAATAAAATTAATGGTTTAAATCATTGTCATTAAAGTAATTTTCAAGCAAGTTGAGCCATGCTAATTAGAAAGATTCTTATACCACTGATCACATGTTTTTTAACTCCAGGGTGTTCAGAACCCAATTTCAGAAACACAGTCTTTATTATCAAAGAGTTCTATGTTTAAATCAAGCCTTTGCCTCACATTTACTGTGGTCATTCTGGAAAAGTAGCTTAACCTTAGCAAGATTTATTTTTCACCAAGTTAAAAAGGAATGATACCTACTCCATTGAGTTTGTGGCAAGCATTCCTTGAAGCAAGGTAATGTAAATTTCCTAGAATATAATACTGTTTGGGGTGGAATTGCGCCTACCAAAAAAGATGCATTGAAGTTCTAACCCCATCACCACCCATGAATGTGACCTTATTTGGAAATGGGTCTTTGCAGGTGTATTTAAAGATTACACACAATTAGAATGGACTATAATCCAATGACTAGTGTCCTCATGAGAAGAGAGAATTTAGACATATGCACACAAGGAAAATGACATGTAATTATCGAGACAGAAAATGAAGCCATGTGTCTACAAGCCAAGAAAGGCCTAATAATCTGACAACAAAATATGGTGTTCCTTTGAGTTGACTTGTTCCCAGCGAACAAGGTCTGGCTGCTAAAATTATCTTTTAATTTGAAAATGCTCACAGATGAATTACTCAGTAATTTATACTAGAATATTTCCATAAATTAACTTCAAGATAGTGATCTACATAAGCACATTTGTCACAGTTTTAAAAATTGTAACAATCTCTACTTTTAAAAAAATAATATTATTACAATAGTATTATTATCTTTGTAGTTTTGTGAGGGTTTTTTGTTTGTTTTCATTTTTTGAGACAGTTTCACTCTTGTGGCCCAGGCTGGAGTGTAATGGCGCGATCTCAGCTGACTGCGAATTCTGCCTCCTGGTTTCAAGCGTTTCTCCTGCCTCAGCCTCCCAAGTAGCTGGGATTACAAAATTAATTTTGTATTTTTACTAGAGATGGGGTTTCAACATATTGGTCAGGCTGTTCTCGACTCCTGACCTCAAGTGATCTGCCTGCCTCGGCCTCCCAAAATGCTGGAATTACAGGTGTGAGCCACCTCGCCCTGCCATTTTACATGCGTTTTTCAAGAACTGAGAAATAAATAATATGTACATTTAAGTGTTTTCATAATTCTTTTTATTGTCTTTTATCTTCAGTTATTTCAATGACCCTTAATACTTTTCAGTTTATATTTGAGACACAGTTTTGTTTAAGTAGCTTCCAAAGTCAATTTGTGACATGAAAAAAAAATGCATGGTGAAAAAATTCTTAACATAGCATACTTGGCCCCAAAACATTGTCTATATGGTTTTGTGTTACATTTACGCATACTTTTATTCTGTATCTCATGGACACAGCAATTTTTTTGCTAAGAGGAAAGTCACTTAGCTAGACTAAAAGAAGGAATAATGCCTAGTACATGGTTAAACATTAGATAAACATTAGCTATGATCATATAATACCTTTATTCTTATTTAAAAATACATTAAACTTGTAGTTTATGAAAAAGAGTAAATGTTATGAACTGTTCAGAATTTTCTACTCCATAATCCAATCATCATAGCTAACATTTATCTAATATTTAACCATATAAATTAGGCATTATTCTTTTTTTATTTGACACAGAGTCTCACTCTGTTACCCAAGCTGGAGTGCAGTGGCGCGATCTCGACTCACTGCAACCTCCCGTACTAGGCATTACTCTGAGTTGTATTACATACTATATTAACATAGTTTGATTTTTAAAACTCATTCAGGAAATTTTGACTTACAGAAGTTATGGTTTCTTGGAAGATTGGACCCAGAATTCAGTAAGTGTGCGTGTGAATGATAAAAACTCTGCTATAATACTAGCCTTGGTTGAGAGGCTGGAAGCAAAATAGGAGTTGAGTGTTTTTACAGTCTGTCACTTAAGCTCTATCTTCACAATGTAACTAATTAAAAGTTTACGTAATTCTTAGCTTGTGCTAAGCTTCAGATAGAGAATTTTAAAAGTATGTTTCCTTAGTTGTGTTTCCCTTCTTTCTGATTATTGTACTTGATACTTTTTCAGTCTGATCTGGATTTAGAATTTGTCATGTAAGTTTTTAAAAGCACTGTGATGAGTGTAAAATATAGATTCATTGAATGTTGACTGTCCTTTTTTTTTCTTTATTCTTTGGGGATCTTAATCATATCCACAACAGAAGTCCCCCTTCACCTCTGAGCCATGACATTTTAAGGAAGCCAAGTGGAGGTTTTATGAGACGCTCTGCTTTTAATTGAATGAAAATTTCAGCAGATGTTTAGCTGGTTAATGCTTCCCATAAATTTATATTTTGTACCAGTGCCAATTTTTAAACTGCCTTAACAGAGAATCGTCTCACAATCTCTTTTGCAGACTAATACTATTGGTCTTACTGGCACACAAAGTGATCATGCCTTTGATTCACTGTCAAAGGCTTCATTCATTTATTCACACATCAAGCAGTCCATCAGTCAATCATTCAAGAATGTGCAAGATGTTTTTTGGAGGTACCCAGGTGATTTATACTGCTTGTGCTTCAGCTGTCCTCTGAGTTTAGCAGTTACTTTGATATCTTAGTGAGGGATGCTCTCTAGTGTTTTCCTACAGATGTTTCCATGCCATGAAATAGCAAGATAAATGATTTTGCTTTTATCTAAAGATCACATTTGAAGGGCAACATTTTGTTTTGGGGATTCCATTAAAATAAATTATGGTCAGAGGCATGGACTAAATTCCCTCAAAGGGTTTGCTAGTGCTCTTTAGGATAACCTATATTTCTTGCTTTCCCCCCGCCCCTTGCATGATTATGGAGTGACAATACATGCGGTTTTGTCTAGTCTATTGGTTTTGTCTAGTCTATTGTGGAGTAAAGTTAATATTGAATAGCTTGTAAAAATCAATTTTTGGATTTCTGTTTTGATTCGGTAAACAGATATCTTAAGCTCAAAATAATAAACACAAACCTTTTACCAGGTTAAGAAATGCAGAGATTCTTTGTCTTTTTTTTTTTTTTTTCTTTTTAATGATCTGATGCTTTCAGCTTTATGCCTAATGCCTGTGTTTCGGTATGCATATTACTTACAAAATTAGTCATTTAAATGGCTTTAAAAAAATCCAAGCCAAATGCAGCTCCATTAATTTCTGAAGATCTTTTTGTTTAGTTACAAAATATGTATTTAAGCGATATGTTGCATCTTTTGGATTCTAGTTGTCAGATCCTTGAAAACACACTAAGAAAATCTGTATGTCTTCCTTCATGCCTTAGGATCTTCTCTTCCTTCTCTGAAAAAATTTCTCCACCCTGGATTTACTTCCTGACCAGCTGCACATTTTCTTTGGCTTTTGCCTCCTCCTAGATTCAAATGGCTTAATTTTAGTGTGTAATTAATTCTTATTTTTTAATACAATAGTAGACAAATCACAAATTTCACTTCACATGCTATGCAAGAAATGCATAAGTAGTCATTGTGTGAATGATTAAATTAAACCTAACATTTATATAATGATAAAAATTCTTCCTGGCATTGCAAAGAGCTATGGAGTTTGTTTAGGGTTTCTTTGAAATTCTACTTGTATGGCCCTCCAGAGATCTGTCAAATAAATAACAGATGTAGAGATTATCAATTATTGTTGAATGTTTGACAAAAACAGACAGGCAAGCCAGGGATTTCCCACTGGATCTCTTCATCTTAAAAGAAAAAAAAAAAAAGATCTTGTAGCCAGAATCAAGTAATTCATCTAGCTAGTATATTATTTGCCTCTTTTTAATGTAATTTTGCTATGTTATACCTGCAAAATGTTGTCAGGATGAGGAGAGTACATTTTCTATATCCCTGAAGATAGTTATTTTATCTCTATGAAATAATTAAATTCTCTGCATTATTATGGTCTCTAGTAGAGTTATAAAGACAAAAAAGTTGCCAAATTGGAAAGATCTTTGATATGTGTATTCTGTGGCTTCATGAATTCCTCATTCATTCATTTAGTCCCATCAATGTTTATTGATCGTTTCCTGTGACCTAGATACTGTCCCCACCACTCGCCATAGAGCAGTGAGCAAGACAGGGTGCTGAATGACATGAAACTTACCTTCCAATGAGACAAGTGAAAGTAATCAGGAGACAAAGTTATGGTGTGTCAGGTGATGATAAGCACTTGAAGAAAATAAAACAATGTAATGGGTTAGGCAGTGATGGAACTGCAGTGGGAAGAGGCTGTTTTATCAAGAAATTTAAGACAGGCCACTCTGAGATGGTGATATTTGATCAGAGACATGACTTAAATGAGTAAGTAAGCTATTTGGATATTGGTGAAAGAGTGTTATGAGTAAAGGGAACGGAGAAAGCAAAGCTCTGAAGTTGGACTGGAGTTATACAGGATTTAGATTGCACCAGAATGTTTTAAATAACGAAACAAAAGGAACTATTTATTATTTGAAAGACTTTGGAAAATATGGACAACTGCTCCAATATTTATTTCAGAGAAGAGGAAAGAACAAATCCAGAGGCCGTTTTGAAAGGAAAGACTAAACATAAGTCTCTTTTTGGTTGTACTTTGTGTAGTCCATACCCTTCAACTAAAAGGAACAGAAACAAAGAGGAAGGAATGATTAATCCTACCAAGAGAGGAAAAGATGTAAAGAGACAGAGGAAAGGCTACTAGGCATGTGTTGCAATGTGGGGAGGGGGGTGGCACATTTTTCATAGATTTTACTGTACATTTTCAACAAAGCTCTAAAGCACAAGATCCAACTCATGTCTGCTTTTTTTTCCTGTGGTAAAAAGTGTTTTAACCTATGAATGGCATTCTGCATACAATACTCAAAGACAAGGCATTTTCAAAGACACGGCATTTTCAAAGACACATTTGATTAAATGCAGATTTTTCGTCAGACTTTAGAGTTGACTCAGAAGAGGTGCTGATTTTCATTATGATCAGACAATAGAAATTACTGAAAATCAAAATACAAATGTTGATCTCATTTCAATGCTCAGAACACCACTGTTTTATGATTACAATTAGTGTTAAAAATATAATCTTTTCAGAGTGATGAAATTTTTAATGTGAAATATTAAAAAAATACCAAATACACAGAAGATAGAATTCAATACAAGGAGACATTAAAAAAACAGAATTCAGTCTCTTCTCTGGCAATATCATATCAATAGGATATTTACTGTTAATTTAGTGTAAAATTAACTAGTCTTATAAACATAGCATTATTATATAAAAATCATACTGAAAAATAAAAGTAGCAATTAAAAAATCTGACAGATTATAAAGCTTATATAACTTGTATTTCCATACATAAAAGCTAATAATATAACTAAAATCTATTGTTGGTCTATTCCAAACCAGACACTGTGGAACAGGTTTGCCTGCATTAGTACTTTAAACTTCATTATAACTAAATGACACACATAGTATTATTATCTGTGACTTAATTATCGAATTTACCCAAGATTGTAAAGGTATGAATTACCAGAACCAGAATTGCAGCCTAGGTAAGCTGTCTCCAGAGACCATTCTCTTCATCATTATTTTAAATATTAATTTTAAACTACTATCGATAACCTTTTCAGAAGGTTTAAAAAACACCATGTAAAAAAGCAAGAAATGGATGAACTGCACATCTTTTATATCATCAGTTTTGTTCAATTATTTAGGTATCGAGGGTTATTTCCCTGCTTAAGATTGTGTAGCAATATGTCTAATGTTTTGCATGTGTAACAGTCCTATTTTCTACTATTGTCTTACTTGAAGTGCCTGGGCATTGCCTGTTTGCCCTCCTTGCATTCCCCGACCTTCTCTTGAAAGCTACATTTTAATTTGCTAGTGTATGCAGCTATGCATGGAACTAATGGAAGGTTAAAGGGCAGGAAGCAGAGAAAGGCCAGGCTGTTTCTTTTTCAGGTGATGGTGGCTTCTTGTTCTTACTAAAATCTGGATTATTTAAACATTAACTGTTTGTTTGAAGACAAACGTTTCAGCCCATAGCCCCAGATTAAATACTTTCTATTTAAAATACCTAGAAAGGTTTCTATATTCTTGACTAGACCCTAACTCATACAGTGACTTTTTACATCCAAAGGCAGTGACCAAAAGAATCCTTATCACTGATAACTTCTATTCTTAAAGGTAGAAAAATGGAATGGCATTTTAAAAAACTTGAATTCACCTGCAGACAGTCAGCAGCATTGTTTTCTAGCAGGAGTGTCAACAAACTAAATAAAGTCCAAGTTGAATTACTCAAAATAAATTATTAAGACTTGAGTTTATACCTAAAGAACAATATTTTGGCATCTCTCCCTCCATATGGAATGGTTAACTGTGATACTACACTCTTCCCTCTGGATGCTAAGGATTCTTCTGGCTGTCATTACTAAAGCTCTTCCTAAATAAAATACATGAAACACTGCTTTGTGACACTCCCTTTGGACAAGTTTCCATGCTCAGGGCTATTTTGTCTTAGAAACTGTATTAGCTTGCATAGTTGCAAATACATTTTGTTAGATCCATAAAGAAAAACCACTTGGCTGAGTATCATTATAGCTGATATTAGAGGGACCTTCTTAAGTCAGCCAGTCTGGAACTGTTAGCTGCCGATTTTCTTAGCATATCCACACCTAGTAGAGTTATTGGAAAATGTATCAGGTAGCTTTTGCTAGAATACGAGCCAAAACTCCATGTCTTAAGACAACAACCATTTATTCACATTTTTGTGGGTTATCTGTTTGGGCTTAGTTCATCAGAGAAGTTCATCGCTGCTCTATGGGCTCACTCAAGTTTGTGGTCGGCTGCCCATCAGCTAGGTGATAGTTTCTGGGGGGTCATATGGCTCTCAGCAAGCTGGTTTATGATAGTCTCATTTGGTACAGCTGGAATGACTGGAGCTTCCCTCCATGTGGTCATTATCTAGTAGGATATCTCAGGTTTGTTCATATGTCAGCTCAGAGTTCCAAGAGCAGAAAGTAAGTCAAACCCATCATACAAGGGATTTTCCAGGGTCTGCTTGTATTACGTTTGCTAAGGTTACACTGGGCAAAGCCAGCCAAATGACCAACCCAAATTCAAGATTGGAGAAATAGACTCCATATCACATGGGAAGAAACAGTCTATAACATTATAGGAAGAGTAGACCTTGGGACCATTATTATAATCCACAGAGAATATAAACAACGGGCAAGGTATATCATTCAAACTACGGGAAAGAATGAACCAGAGAGTTGATTTGAAAGGACCATATGAAAAAAAAATACTTTCAAAGAAAACAAGATAGAGGAAGAATTAGAGGAAGAATTAGAAACTTTATCTTAGGCTTAGAGTGGGTATGGATATCACGGAAAGTGAACAAACAACTAATATTTTATGTCTATGGGCAGAGAAATGGATGCTTTGAGAGCAGGCACTCAATCATTAATTAATCTAAAGTGAAGGTCAAAGTGTGGTCAGGTATTTCTTTGCTTTGTTAAATCTTGACATGGTATCCACATAAATTTCCACATTAGTTCCAACGAATGAAGGAAACCTATGTGAACTGATGTATTTAGAACTTCCTTACCAGAAAGCTCAATTGTATGTTACTACATTCTTATATTGGAATGTAAGAGTTGGGTATACAGCTTAACTTCTGAAAATGCTCACACAGTAACCATTGCAACTCCGTATCTGTGGACATGGGGCTAGAAAGGAAGATACCATGTCACATTAAGCTGTTTTCTTTCGTATTTATCTACTTTTTAATCCCCCATTTTACTAAAATACATAAGTAAGAAAAGTATGCCAAAGTCTGTAATTTAGCTTATTTCTTAACCTCAAATATGTTACCTAGCAACCATTGAAGGACATCTTTACATCTTTCAAGGCAAAATACTTCATATTAATTTAGCAAACATCTGTTTTCTTATGAGGCTAGGCATGCTTTCATTGAGACAGTCTTCATGTACACTGCTCTCAGTGGCAATTATACTCCCTTTGCTTAATAGTTGATCAGATTAACAGAAATCTAGCTCTTAAAGGGACACTATTTATTTACCCTATTGAAAATTTGATCAAGCTTGGATTGTTTGGTGACCTTTTGTCATTGTGGGAGCTGTGAGATTGGAATTTGAAGTGAACAACCCATGATTTCTCCAGAAGACTGAATTATCACTTATCTTTTAGTTTTGAAAATGATGCTGTAATTTGGCAGGTTTATAACTTACCACTAATTGAAGCAATATTTATCAACTGCATGTGAAATATAGCATGGTGTTATGAACTCTAGAGGTTGTTAGGTTTGGTTAATAATCCGGGTTCTGGCACTCTTTACTGTGTGACATTTAGCAAATTGCTTAGTATCTTTAAATCGTCGTTTCTTCATCTGTAAAATAAGAGTAACAATAAAACTTGCTTTAATGTGTTGTTTTGAGAGTCGCATTAGTGTTCTAAACCCCATAATTAACATTAGTGCTCTAAATCCCATAATTAATATTTGAATAAAGAATACTATGCTATATATTGTACTTAGCTTTCTCAGTTGCTTTATCAAAATCAACCAGTTTTATTTTGTTTGGAAAAATGAATTTTGTTTTAACAGTGGCTTAAAATTGGACATGAAGAAAATGGAAAAGTCAGATTTAAAAAACATACAACAAAAAGCCCCAAAACTGTAAGATGAATTAAATCCTATCTGACCTTTTTACTTACAAATTTTATAGTACCAAAAAAACCCTTCATGACAATTTTCTGGAAACACAATTAACTTGCTGTTGTGAAAAATTAAAATACATTTTTAGGTAAATATATACTGTGAAAATTAGAATTATCAGAAAAACAGGTACAACAAGCTTTTGAATTTGCTTTTAGGTACAATACTCAAACACCTTCTGGTTCATATAGGCAAATATTTGTCATCTCTTTCCACTTGATTCACATGTGTGAGTCCAAATGTTAACCAGCAATGTTTGTTACAAAAAAGGAAGTCATCTAAAAAAAATTACTCTGGAGATGCCTCTTGTCTTGAGAAAGAGAATATTATCAGAAAATAATGTCAGATTGATGACTGATTTGTCTTGTGATTGTGGATAGTAGTAGACCTTCAAAGGTCACCATTTGGATTCATATGAGTTATTTGTTCATATCCTTGTCACAAAAGGGAATAGAATGGCTATGGGTACTTTCAAGTAGAGAATTTTGAACCTGTGTTTGAAGATTTGGATTTCTAAAATCTCATGATAAGAAAATGAAAAGGATACCTATCCTTAAGGCTCATCTGCCAGTGGAGAAGCTGAAATTTAAGTCTAGTGGTATGTGAAATATTCAACAGACTTCGTCAAAGGCTTAGCTTTAAAGCTAGGGTAAGTATTTTGAGGAAAAAATGAGAAACATTTTTTGGTCATCATAAATCTAGTGCCTGAGGATATGCATATTCAAGATATGGAATTCTAAAAATGTTAATATTTACTTAAATTTTAACTTGGAATTTTTGAGACTAATAAATGTTCTTCAGTTAAGGCAATACCAACTGCGAAATAGTTCATGAAGTCATGGAGATGCAGTTCAAAATTCTATTTTCATTATTGATAGAAATGTTCAAGAACAAGGATTTGCCATGTAGGAACTGTTCACTTAAGAATTCTGAAACCCAGAAGTAGCCATACTACATAAACATTGGCAGCCTGGACTAACCAACAAATTGTGACTATTATTAAATGAATACATTAGAGCAGGAAAATAATGCAGTTGTTAAGAACTGCAGTTTGGAACTGACTTGGGAAAGATTGTCGTATGATAAGTTTTCTCGTAGCTAAATTCCTTTTCCTTGGAATTAAAATGACAGTTACAATTTCTAACGTGAAAGATGAAAAATCTCCTAGAAATAATAGGGTTAAAATTATATGTTTTTATGGGGATACAGGGCAGTACTTTGCCAAACATCTTGAAAAATTTTAGTGTCTCTCTATTGTTTATACCAACAAAGAAGGTAGTATGGTGCCACTGAAAAGGTATGGGTATTGTAGAGAGAGAGAGAAGCAATTTTAAACTTAGCTCTGTGATGTGCTACTTAATGACTTGAGGCAAATTAGTCAATGAATCTGATCCTCAATTGTTTCATGTGTAATATAACTATAACAATGCCCATCTCATAAGGTCCTTTGGAGGATAAATGAAATAAGGTCTGTAAAGTGCCCAGCACATGGGCAGAGAATGCTGTACAGGGTGACCTTTATGACTTAGTAGAAACAGTGGCAATTACATCAAAGCTCTATCTCTGAATCTTTGTGTCAATGAACTTGAAGTGCAAGACCTGGTCATATGCGTAGCAGAAGCTACCTCCTTGGTCAGCCCTGAAAACACTTCCATTTAGCCATCAGTTCCAATTAAAACTATTAGCCCAGAAGATGCCAGAATAGCTACCTTGGTATGGTTCCCTGACTCTGGTTTTAAAATCTTTGAGCTGTGTGCTATAAAAAGAAGCCAGTGCTTCTTTTCCATCTTCTAACAGATTTTCTGGTCGTTCGGGCTCTTGTGAATGTTTTGGTTTTTGACTGATCCCTTTATTTTTTAGTTATTCTCTGACCTCCACTACTCTACTTTTGGGAAAATCCCCCATCAGCGTTTATTCAGACTTTTGCAATTCCTGTGCGCCCTACTCCATTGTTATCCTACGGAGGTGTTGCTCAGACGTTCTGGACCTGAACAGGCCACTCCAAAGTGCCTTGCCCTTTCAGACCACTGTTCCAGCTTAGGATCCTACCTTTGTCCAGCATTGACTTTACTTTTGTCCCCTCGGCCTGTGTTCCTCAACCAGAAACCTCTTCTTGTTACTTGTGGTTCTCTCTTTCAGAATAATAATGAGTGTTTTTATCATTGACTTAAATCCTAAGTCTTATTGTACCTTTGTTTTTCTAGAAGACCAAAAAATACTCTTAAACTGTTCTCATTAACTTCCTTAGAATACCAATGAGATAATGCTTTGAAATCAATTTTAATTTTATAAGGAATATATTAATCCAGAACATTTTTAATTATAAAGAACAATATCTGAAATCAGATCACCCCTATTGTAAATACTATTGCACCCTGAATTTGCTTCTAGTATTTTTATAGGTACACCTCAAGATGGCTTTCTATTCTACTATTCTACTTTTTTTGCATCATATTTTTCTTTTTACTATACAAGTATCATGATTTTTATTTTTGATGGCTAAACATTTTGAAGAGTGAATAAATCATAATTTGATAACAATTTCCCTATCAGTAGGTGTTTTAGTTCCAATTTATAAATATTATAATTAATATAAATTACATTTTTGAAATATCAGTTCACATAAAAAGAGAATAAAGGAATGTCATAGTGGTATATAGTAAGTCTAAAGTCAATTTAAGAAATAAAAAGCACATTTTCTATCCCTCCAGTATTCTACCAGCTTGATTATGATAGTGAAGAATTTTGAATTAGAAGTCATTGCTTATGTTTTTAAATACATTTTAAGCTATTGAATTTAATTTCACACACACACACACACCAGAGCTAAAATAGGAGAGAGAGAGAGAGAGAGAGAGAGAGAGATTTAGAAAGTGATCATCTTACAAATGTTTTAAAAATATATTTTACTGAAATTTGGAAACATCATTAATGTAGAAATAATGTCATAAATGATGGTTAGTTTTCTTGAACTGCCCACCTAAGTCTGTATCACCTCTTCTGTAGATTTACAAAGTAGGACTGTAACACCTACTGTATATACCTCAAATGAGTGTAACAAACAAAATGACCTACTTGTAAATTGTAAAGCAAAATTAGAATATTAGATACATTCAGTACCTAGTTCTATTTTAATAGTATTAAAAAAAAAACGGTTATATGAAATTCCAAGGACCCCAGCAGTGGAAACTTGACCAACAAATACTCACACTACCACCCCAGAATCAACAGTAAAAAATGAATGGAACTGCTAGGAAATCAAGCTCAGAGCTTCAAAAGGAAGAGAGAGCAGTTACTAGTGATGAAGAATTCATAATGTGTGCTCAGAAGATGCTAGTAAATTAGTTAATAAAAAGATAACCAGAAAAATGTAGGTACAACACAACGATCTCTGCAAGGGAAGTAGAGATTTGGGGAATGGATTTTTAGCTCTCTATAGGAGTCGTAATTGAATTCTTGTACATAAGGGAGTTGTTCTCCTAAGGGTCTGGCTGCAAGGAGAATCTCTGTCATTTAAATTAAAACCAGCTGCTCTAAAAAACTCCTGAATTTCAATGACTCTGTACACAGTAGACTTTCAACAGTCCACAGTGTTTCCTGGGGGTTGGGTAAGGAGTTGAGCTGCTTTGTTATGTACAGTCACTCAAGAACTCAGACTAATGAAAACACACATTTTCATTATGTGGCCTCATTGTTTTATCTGGATGTATCTGGATATATACTCCCAGGTGGCCTATGGGCAAAACAAATGAAGAATAGGTTAGAGTATATTTTTATGGGCTAGAGTAGGAAGAGGTGCATAATACTTAGTTCTTATTTCATTGGTGATATCTAGCCCATATTTATCCACCTAAATACAAGGAGAGGAGAGCTGGAAATGAAGTCCTTAGTGAGAAGCTACTTTCTTTGTTTTTGTTTTTGTTGTTTTGAGGCGGAGTCTCTCTCTGTCGCCCAGGCCGGAGTGCAGTGGCCGGATCTCGGCTCACTGCAAGCTCCGCCTCCCGGGCTCACGCCATTCTCCTGCCTCAGCCTCCCGAGTAGCTGGGACTACAGGCGCCCGCCACCTCGCCCGGCTAGTTTTTTTGAGTTTCTTTTAGTAGAGACGGGGTTTCACCGTGTTAGCCAGGATGGTCTCAATCTCCTGACCTCGTGATCCGCCCGTCTCGGCCTCCCAAAGTGCTGGGATTACAGGCTTGAGCCACCGCGCCCGGCCGAGAAGCTACTTTCTAGAGAATATTTTATGCTATGGAAGGTGGAGCACAAATTTTGGTGAACAGTGAAAATGTAATAGGTTCTCTGATGAGGGGTGGCAGTAGGGGGACTTCCAGGCATGAGGCAGCTGGAAGTGTATCCCCGCTTGGGTCAACTCTTCATAAAAAGTAGTTTTTGCACAGTCATTAATTTTCAATGTAGATATCTAAAGTATAATGTTCCTTGTAATATATCAGGTAATACGTCAGATATAGACAAAGAAGAAATTCAAGATAAGGATATTCTATGAAAGTAAATTAGTTTGTGTCTCAATGTGATTAAAAGAAAGTAGTCAATCTAAATATTGACATGCGCAACAGTTATTTGCAATTACTACACATTTGTTTCTGGGAATATGTTTTTAAATGTAAATCATGAGTAAGCATATTCCATTGATTATAATAATGATGCCTTATATTGTATAGCTCATTTTGCTTTTGCACATGTTTTCTATTACAGTTAATCCTCACAATAATCCTATGAGATAGGCAGAGTAGATAAGGATATGATCCTAGCATGAAAGAGAAGACTCAAGATCCAGTAGTTAGTGGTGGAACCTGGAAGAAAGCCCAGAATTTCTGACTCCAGACTCCATACTTTCCACTTCTGAAACCCTTCACAAATTTAACTTTACTTTTTTTGAAGGGTGGGGGAATGATGGGGAGGGTGAAAGGTTGGAAAAAACAAAACATTGACTTGTGTCTGCTTCTGTAACTAGCGAGAATTTTTACTTCTTGTATCTTACACGTTGAATGAATGTTTTAGACCATATTTCACATATCTTTTGAAGGTCAACTTTAATCATACGAATAGATTTACAAGAAAGGAAATTCTCTAAAATTTGATTTAGAGGCTTGAACTTGAAATTTGGGGCTTATTTAAAATCTTTGACTTTTATTCATTATCTTATATTTGTATAGAAACAGTACAAGGTCATATAGTGAGCAATCTGTATGTTTTCTGTTTTTATTTTTATTTTCCTTTAGTTAATGTATTCCAATAATTTGTAAGAGATTCAAATGGAATCCTTAGCATTTTAACAATTGTGCATTCCAGCAACTTCAGTGCATTACAAATGAAAGGATTTTAGGATGAAATGGGGGGTTTTTAGGGTGGCTGTTAATGCGATAACTTCAAAGTCTCCATGCTCTCTTAGTGGTCCTGTGGTTGGCTCATTATTTGAGCAGTATCGCTTTGCGGTTTGACAAGGCTGCGCAGCAGCAGCCACTGTTAGCCGATAGTGTTGCAGGTATGTGGATCTAGCTCCTACCCGTGGTGATGTGGCGATACAGCATGTCACTGGAGAGAAACCAACTGCGGAAAGCTGATACGTAATCGTGTATGATTGGAATACAAAATGAAACCATCAAAGTGTCCTTAGCAAATAGCAAACTAGATGACAGATCTCACCAATGTTTTACTAAAATTTATTGTAGTTTTAAAACTGTCAGGTATGTATGAAAATAGGATGTCCTCTAGTGGGGATCAACAGAATCTTCCAAGTAGGCTAATATTTGCTTAGAGTTGATGTAAGAAGGAAAGAAAGTTGTTGAAAAAACAAATATATTTTGAAAGTTGCTTACTTTTTCCTGGAAATTTCTCTACTGCTCCCTGTCAACTGATGGCTGGATTAGTACTCTCTGTGCACTGCATTTTTATTTCCATTACTTTTCACAGAGGCTTTTAAACACAGCAGGCAGTGTGTTCTCTCTCAGCTTCCAAGTTCTATGTTTTTAGCCTAAGTGAAAGTAAACCATCCCTTTGCCACTTTTTTCTAAATTATTAATTAATTATATCCTATCTTGAAACAACTTTGAGGTAGATATCTATCTTCGTCACTAACAATTTAAAGTATTTAAAACATGAGAATGAATGCTTTGCAAGGAGCATTGTTGTAGGCAATGCTTACCTTACATTATGCCTCTTACCTTCCTTTACCTCCCAAGCCTCTCTTTCTACAAAGCATTTCTTCCTAGCAAGAGAGGCTCGGGAGGTAAGGGAAGATACAGATAGATAGATACATACATAGATAGATACATAGATAGATACATAGATAGATATAGATATAGATATGCCATGGCTGTTTTATTACTTCTCACTTACAGTAAATACCATATTCTTTACATTGAAAGACAGTTTAAGGTATTATAATTAAATCTCTTGTAATTTGTGAACAGCATTCCATCCATGCCAGAGGTTCTCAAACATTAGCACAGATCAGGATCACCTGGCAGACTTTTTAAAACTCATTTGTTGGGCCCCATTACCAGCCTTGGATTCAGTAGATCTAGGATGGGGCCTGGTAAATTGCATTTGTAACAAGTTCCTAGATGATTCTGATGTGTGGGTCAAGAAACTGCATTTTGAGAACTATGGTCTATGCTAAACCAATCTTTCCATCAGTCAATTGTTCTCTGCTAATTGTTGGAAAGTGAGGAGAAATACTCAGGTCAGAAGCCTGGAAACTCTGAACTGCTAAGGCTTAAACAGATTTATTCTCTTTTAACTTTGTGTTTCATTAACAGTATTTTCTTATGCATATTTATAGCATGTTACTTGGTCTTTGGAGGATGGTAGCTGATTTTACTTTGAATGTACTTGCACAATTTACATCAATTTATCAGACTGATACAAGAAGAAGGTAAAAGAATCTCAAGTATTCTCACTTGTTTTCTTAGAAAAGGGTAGAAATGGAAAGCTTTCATAACTGTTTTTTAAAACATACTCTGTGGTATTAATATTTAGATTTTAGCTCATATTGTCACCTGCATTATTAGACTTCACAAACTGTTAAAATGAATTCCCCATGGAGCTCTCTGTTAGTGCTAGATGTTGCAGCAGTCAAATAAAGGAGACTTTTCTCCATATTTTGAGATGGACATAAGATGTAACAGAAATAATGTAGAAGGCTGGAGTTAAGAAAGGCTCATAAATAAAGCATTTCCTTTTGTGTGAGCTGAGAATATAAATCTTGAAACAGAAAGTATGTGTTCTATCTAGTACTTACTGTTGCCACCTTGGGAAAATACTTCACCTCTCTGTTTTAAAATCTTCATCTTTAAAAATGGAATAGTGGTACCTTCATTTTAGGGAGCTTTAAGGATTGAATGAGTTAAACTATTTAAAGTATTTAAAATAATGCTTACTCTCAACACTGTTATTAGTAGACACTACATCTTGGAGAAAGACTGTTATGTAGCCCTTTCTTGTCATACTGCCAGTAGCAGTGGAAATGCAATGAAAGTGAAATAAAATTTAAGTTACCACCAGATTGTGCCTTATAATTATAATAGTCAACTCCTTTTTCAAAAATTTATATAATATTGTTTTTTTGTAGAAGAAAAGATCATTAGTCAGGCTCCATGCATTTAAGACCAAGTAGTTGGTTCTTCATTATATATTTTATTTCTGCCAGAGTGTTTGATTGACTGTCTATATTGGCCATTAGGTTGCCCAGTATGACTCCGTCACCAAAGGTCAGAGAAGGAAAATGCTGGACGGGCACGCTGGCTCATACCTGTAATCCCAGCACTTTGGGAGGCTGAGGCAAGTGTATTATTGCCTGAGGTCAGGAGTTCGAAACCAGTCTGGCCAACATGGTGAAACCCCATCTCTACTAAAAAAACAAAAAAATTAGCCAGACGTGGTGGTGTGTGCCTGTAATCCCAGCTACTCAGGAGACTGAGGCAAGGGAATTGCTTGAATCAGGGAGGTAAAGGTTGCAGTAAGCCGAGACTGTGCCACTGCACTCCAGTCTGGGCTACAGGGCTAGGCTCCGCCTCAAAAAAAAAAAAAAAAAAAAAGAAAAAGAAAGAGAGAAGGAAAATGCTGACTCAGTTTCCAAAGTATTCAGTACATTTGGAACAGCAAGAAAGATTAGAGAACAACACATATGACTTCAAATGAATACTGAGGGTTCTCACAATGATGATCTGGACATGAACTAGGTAGCTAGAATGCCAAAGGATAAGGGAGATGGAGGAAAAATGAAGCAGTCATCATTGCAGAGAATCCCCACTAGGATTTCAAAATTGTCTGGCCTGTTTCCGACCCCCTCCTTCCCTTCCTCATTAAGGAAAACTTATGTGCCTTATCCTTGTTGGTATTGCCCACGGTGCCAGGCACAGTACTGCTCAGTAAATGTTGGCAGGTTTGATTTGACTATGAATGACACGGTTTGTATTATGGCCTCAGCTTTTTTCTCTATTAAAAAACTGCATGTATCTCATTGTGGTTTTGATTTGCATTTCTCTGATGGCCAGTGATGATGAGCATTTTTTCATGTGTCTGTTGGCTCTCACACCAGTTAGAATGGCGATCATTAAAAAGTCAGGAAACAACAGGTGCTGGAGAGGATGTGGAGAAATAGGAACACTTTTACACTGTTGGTGGGATTGTAAACTAGTTCAACCATTATGCAAAACAGTATGGCGATTCCTCAAGGATCTAGAACTAGATGTACCATATGACCCAGCCATCCCATTACTGGGTATATACCCAAAGGATTATAAATTATGCTGCTATAAGGACACATGCACACGTATGTTTATTGCAGCACTTTTCACAATAGCAAAGACTTGGAATCAACCCAAATGTCCATCAGTGACAGATTGGATTAAGAAAATGTGGCACATATACACCATGGAATACTATGCAGCCATAAAAAAGGATGAGTTTGTGTCCTTTGTAGGGACATGGATGCAGCTGGAAACCATCATTCTTAGCAAACTATCACAAGAACAGAAAACCAAACACCGCATGTTCTCACTCGTAGGTGGGAACTGAACAATGAGATCACTTGGACTCGGGATGGGGAACATCACACACCGGGGCCTATCATGGGGAGGGGGGAGGGGGGAGGGATTGCATTGGGAGTTATACCTGATGTAAATGACGAGTTGATGGGTGCAGCACACCAACATGGCACAAGTATACATATGTAGCAAACCTGCACGTTGTGCACATGTACCCTACAACTTGAAGTTTAATAATAAAAAAAAAAAAAATACAAAAAAAAAAAAAAACTGCACGTAAAGAAAAATCAGAACATACTGTAGTTAGCATAGTAAATCCTACCCTTTCTTTTCGTATCAGCTTACCTGTATTTCTGTTCATCTAAAAATTTCCTGTTTCCAATCTAATCATAGAGATATGTAAATAGATTCTAAGCTAATGAATCGTGGCTACAATTTTAAACAGATAAATGCAGTTGCAAATGAAAATATTGAAGTAATTTCAGCTCTGATAAAATCTGAAACTGAGTGAAATGCTGCGCTTGATGTCTGCATAACAAAGTGTCACTGGGATGGGTAGGGGTGGGTGCTGGAGAGTTCAGGAGGTCGATGTTCATTATTTGTCCCATCTGGCTTTATGGTCAAAAGAAGTACAATAGCCTTCTGTGGTGAATTCTCTGTTCGGGTAGGAAATAACTCTCAGCGTACTTGAAAAGTTAAATGCAGTAATAATGAAAAGTGATATTTATGCATATCCATGTAGTTTATTCATTTTGTCTGAAAACAGCTAATCTTTTCATAGGAAATTTTTAGTAGCAATGGAGCAATGGGTTTTCACCATTTTGGCCAGGCTAGTCTTGAACTCCTGGTCTAAAATTATCTGCCTGCCTCGGCCTCCCAAAGTGCTGGGATTATAGGTGTGAGCCACCATGCCTGGTCTATAACTTTTATTTTAAAATGAATGATTTTCATTGTTATCAGAATATTAAAATGAAATAACATCTAAAGTTCTGCAAGTAAACAAACAAGAACAGTCCTATGTTTTCCCTATTCCTAGCTCCTCTCCAACAAAAAGAATGAATTTCTACCCATTTAGCAGTTTCTTATGGTGATTATTTTTGTATTTCTAAGTAATATGCTTTAATATCCTACTTTATGAATTTTAGAGACTATTTAGGATGATTTATAAGAACTTAGCTTCTTTATAACCCCTTTCTTCTCTGCCCTGCCCCCAATATACTTACATTATAATTTTCAGTGAAATCCATATTGTTTTCATTATTCCCATGTAAATATGATTCACTACCAGATCAAATACTATCCCATGATCAAAGTCTCTTTCTTAAACAGTTTGTTGTTTTTTCCATAGAACTAATAATTGCCTCACTTTTTTATTTGTATAGTTTATATTGACTTTATAGCTATATTTACCTTTTTTTTTAACAGTTTCCAAAAGATCTGTAAAATCCATCCCTATGCAATTTTCCTTATTATCCAATTCTCATACAGTATATCAGTTTTTTTTATTATTTCCCTAGTGTTAATAATCCTAGAATCATTTCTCTTTGTTCTGTGTAAAATGATTGCTCTCTGGATCTGTTACATAGCAGTTAGACTGAACTTCCCTTATCGTCACCTGAAAACGTCTTTGCCTCTCTCTTACATTTGGTCACCTGTTTGTTGGATTCCATTATTTTCACTTCTGATAGCCTCCTTACAAGGGATGTATGAAAGTCATTTTTCTCTTTTAGAATGTTTTTGTATGTTATCTCCTTGTTTTATTATCCTACTTGTTGGAAAGTTTGTCTAGGCATAGAATTTGAGATTGAAAATCAATTTCCTCCAGAATTTCGTAGGAATTTCTCTATATCTTCTAGTTGCAATGTCGCTGTAAAGACTTGTGATGTCATAATTTCTGATCCTTTGATGGTAACCTGAATTTTTAAAATTTGTTTCTTTGTGCCACACCCTGCTGAAGCTTTTAGAATATTCTTTTTATCTCTGATATTGTTATCAACTTTTATCTTCTTAATCGTGATGAACACTTAGAAAATTCTTTCCTATAATTTTTTCTTATCTTATTTTTTGGAACTAACATTTTTTTTTTTGACATTGGACTTACGGAATCCTCTAATATGACTATATTTTTCTATTATTGCTCATCTTTTTCAATTTTGATCTCCATTCCAATAAACTTTCTCAATTTATCCTTCTAGCCTTTTAAAAAGTCAATGATATTTTTAATTTACAAACTTTAAAAGTCAAACTTTAAAAAGTCAATCATATTTTTAATTTACAAACTTCTACTTAATCCCTAGATCTTCAAATATATATGTGTGTATTTGTGTGTGGGTGTAAGTGTGCATGCATGCATGTGTGTGTTTGTATCATTCATTTTCTTCTGCATCCTGTGATGAATGCAACCTCTCATTTCTAGCCCAGGGTATTAATTTTAATTTCCTTTAAGTTCTCTTATACTTCAGCTTTGTCTGTATTTTATTCTGGCTTCTTTTTATCTGTCTATTTTGATATCTACATTTTATTTCAGAGAATTTTACCAAATCCCTGGTAAACCTCAATTCTCTGTATCAAGCATGATACATTCTCTGTATCAATACAAATCTACTTGGAAGCAGCTGGGTGTGGTGGCTCACACCTGTAATCCCAGCACTTTGCGGGGCCGAGGCGGGCGGATCACAAGGTGAGGAGATGGAGACCATCATGGCTAACATGGTGAAACCTCTTCTCTATTAAAAATACAGAAAAATTATTTGTATATTTTTTTTTGCCGTGTGGTGGCGGGCGCCGGTAGTTCCAGCTCCTTAGGAGGCTGAGGCAGCAGAATGGCCTGAACCCGGGAGGCGGAGCTTGCGGTGAGCCGAGATCGCGCCACTGCACTCCAGCCTGGGCTACAGAGCGACACTCCATCTCAAATAATAATAATCTACTTGGAAGCTGTGTGTGTGCGCGCGTGTGTGTGTGTGTGTGCGCGCGTGTGTGCGTATGTTTGCATGTACGTAATTGTTAATGTCTTTTGTGATTCATTACAGGCCATGCTATAATGATGACCAGCTGCTTGATTCACTGGGTACCATCAGTGTCACTCTCTGTTGATCTTAGGGATGATCATTGTTGTCAAAGACAGATTTTTAAATCTGCCTGGAGTGAGGATGGGGGACATGAAATCCTATATTCCTGAAGGAGAGGGTGCCTGGGAAGCGAAGTCAGTTGCTGGGGTCTCGACATAAGTGTACATAATTTTATTTAATCCTTTTGTTTTCATGTCCGTGCCTTTACCTTTTGTCTTCCTGATAACCGTAAGTCCGGATTTTCCCTAAAATATGTCCTGGCTTTTGATGGGATGATGGGTAGGCCGGCAGTAATATAACTCTTGAATTTTGTTCCTCTTACCTTCCATTTGATCTGATGCTCATACTTTCTGAGCCATTCTGGGGTTCTGTAGGAAACTGTTTGCATTACTCTGTCTCCCTCTGCAGGCTTCTGTGGGTCCATCTTCCTTTACTACTCTGCTACTTGTGTATCATTCTTTCATCTGCCTTCCATACTCCTATATTGTGGTCATGAAAGATAGAATCTGAGTTAAGATTTTTTGTTTTTGCTGTCCTGTGGGCAATTTCTTAGTAAATATAGGGCAGAAAACTATTTTACCATCTAGAATACAGAAGTCTTGTAAGTAATCTCTCTTTACTTTCTTGACTCTAAACTTGACTCTAAACTCCATAGCTGCACTCAAGTTCAAGTTTAGTAACAGAAGCATGGCTGTCATTTTCATGTTCCCTACATGAAAATAAACTTTCACCTAAAAATCTTAATAAAGCCTTCTTAGCTTTAGATATTATTGCTTTTTGCCCCACCCTTACCTGATTCCTGATCTCTTTCTTCTAGTCTTTCCATGTGCCCCTTCCCCATGCTCTGGCCAAATAGAATTATTCAAAATTCTCTGAAATCATGAGGCTATTTCATAGCTCTGTTCCTTTGTAGATTTAATTATTTCTGCATATTCTGCATGGACTATGCTTTCCCCTTCTTTCTGGTTGCCGAAGCTCATCCTTTTATGTGTCATTTCTCAATCATCATTCTTCTGTCACCTTCATAGTTTTACTCTTTTTGCCATTTTTATTTAAACTAATTTTCTCTTAAAAATAAAATAAATTGACTTCATAAGGGACCTTTTTTCTGAAGTTAAGTGGGAACTATTTTGTGATTTTTAGTAAGACTTTAAATTACTTGATCAGATTTGCATTTTAAAGCAATCACTATCTATAGTGTACAGAATAATTTAATGCTTAGCCTGCCTGCACTCAGAAACTGTTTCTAGGACTGTTAGAGCAATTGGGTGAGAGATGATGAGAAGTGACCCAGGGCAATGATAGTAGCAATGGATGAGCGGAAGGGTCAAGAGATGTTAAGGAGATAAAATTTAACAGCGCTGTGTCAGAGACTGAACGGGAATTAAAGAAAAGAAGTAAAAGGAAATTATCAGACTTCACTTTATGTTTACTTTATAATTTACTTGCCTTCATAGACCATCCACTGATCTTATGGGGTAGTCAACTCACTAATAATCACTTTTAAACCAAACTCCAAAGTTGAGATTTTTGAAAAACTTCATACAGTGTCAGCTTTAACCTTGATGTGAAAATTGAGGTGAACTAGCTATATAAACTGAGGTGAACTAGCTGTTGGTGAATGTATTACATATATTGTGATGATATTGATGTTACCAAAACTTTTAATGGATTCAGTTCATAATTATACCACATGAGTTATTGAGATTTCTAGAAGGCCTCCAAGAGTCATGAAATGGCACTCATTCACAGATATTTTGTCATATCACTTCTGTAACAACAACTGCAGATCGAGTCTGTGATAAACTTTTCAAAACATCTAAAAATAGTATGTATTGTGTCTTAATCCCACACTGTCATTTTGCAACCTTCTTTGTCCAATGATGCCTACCATTTTTGAATTTTTGGGTCTTAAAACTGTGGTAGACAAAATTTTATCTTTGAAAAAATATTTAACTTTACCTTTTAAGCCTCTTTCTCTGTACCATAGGGGAAAATGTATTTCTCTCAATTCAAAGTAACATAATCACTTCTGGTTTAAAACTCAGTGTTTGAGGACCAGGCTCATTCAGTTCCAGATTCTTCCTTTTCTTTCTGCAGTGATAGGCTGGGGGGCGGGTGGAGGTTGTTGATTGTGGTTACCTATTATCATACCACCAGGGGTGACACAGCTTGCTCATTGCCATTGCTACCCACCAAGGCTGCTGTCTGATGAGTGCCCAAAGGTAGGATGCCTGTCATACATAACTCGAGTTATTTTAACCTATCCTCACATCTTCTGTGTCCTTTTTGCTTTTCTGTACCAGCTCTATGCATCTTTCCTGTCCTGATTTCAAGTGCTCTCTAGGATCACTTCTTTCTTCTGGAAAATTCCATATGGCTCTTGGGGAATTAGAAAAAAAAATGTATGCTTTCCTATACTGTTGTGGTCAATGTTGTCCTTTGTGATTCCATTCTCAGGTCCAAATGCTACTTTGAAACCCAGCCCAGAGAGGTAACCTCTTCAGTCTCTTCTAGGGTTCCTTTTCCTTCCAATTCTCTTCCCTGTACTAGTTTTTCTTTTTGTGGGGAAAACACTTAACCTCACTCATCACTCTTCCCTAAGATATGATTTCTGGTTGCACTTTATATGTTTAGTCTTTTGCTATTTTTTAAGATGTAGAAGTCCAGTTATTGTCATAGAAATCCTTGGTCTTCAACACAATTTCTGTTATGGCTTAGAAGAATCTATTTAACTTTACAAAGCCAGTAATTTGAATATGCCAGGGAGCAGTGCTTATAGAAATGTAATGCTACTGCTTGAATGTTGAAGGAAAACAGTAATGTTTTAAATAAGTACAGGGTTAAAATTAGCTCAGCTGATATTTTTAAATCATCTGATTATATCATAATATTTTCTAATCAGGTTACAGATTAGTGTATTTTTATTCAAATAGACTTTTAACTTCATAGAAGAGGCAGTCTTTCCCCTATTACTTCTCCCTATTTCTTTGATTATTTATGATTCCTTAAAAATAAGTTACTTTATCCCATTGAAACACATATACCTCTGTGTAGTACATGGAATAACAAAAATAGTCATAATCATTTTTATACAACTGAGTGGTAGGTTACTTACAAAACGTCAATCAAACGCTAAAATAAATAATGTTTAAAAATGTAGGAGCAGCTTGCTGTGACAGACAAAGATAGTATGTAATACTGTCAGTACTAAAAAACAGTCATCACGAATGTTTAGGACTTCATGGAAAATCAGAGTAGATCTTCTTCTGAGGTTGTTTCTTCATAGCAGGTTCACTGCACAAAAGAAATATGTTATCATATACATTGCCTTCTATTTCACCCTCATATTTATAGTGAGAAATAAGTACCGTGAGAGAAATATCATAGAGTCAAATGATGAAGCTACAAGGTCATTATAACTTCCCGCAATTTTCCTTAGTTAGGTAAACTATATTTGGATGAATATCTATGATTTAACAGTTTAACAATAATAATGGTTTACAATATTAATAAACTTCTCATGGTTAATGGAAACATATTTCATATTAAAGCAGTGAGTTACTAATAACAATATGTAGCAAATATATATTTTAAGTGAAAGTCCATATTCCAAAGTATAAATTCATTAAATCTTCACAACAATTCCATTGGTTGAGGTATTAGTCTGTTTTCACACTGCTATAAAGACATACCTGAGACTGGGTAATTTATAAGGAGAAGAGGTTTAATTGACTCATGGTTCTGCAGGGTCCATAGGTAGCATGGCTGGGGAGGCCTCAGGAAACTTACAGTCACGGTGGCAGGTGATAAAGGAGAAGCAAGCTCATCTTACGTGGTGGGAGCCAGAGGAAGAGAAAGAGCCAACAGGGATGTGCTACCCACTTAAAAACAAAAACAAAACCAAACCAAACAAAACAAAAACAGATCTCATGAGAACTCTATCAGAACAGCAACGGGGGATGTCTGCCCCCATGATTCAGTCACCTCCCACCAGGCCTCTCCTCCAATACTGGGAATTACAATTCAACATGAGATTTGGGTGGGGACACAGAGCTAAACCATATCAGTAGGGCATAATATTATTGCCATTTTACAGATGAGAATACTGTGGAACTTAGAGAAAATCAATGTTCAATCAAAGTCTGCACGAATATTAAGAGGCAGAGCAGACATCCCATCAACGTGAATTGTTCCTCAAAGAATATATGCTATTGCATGATAGACCCTAAAATTCATACTGATAAATGTAAAATATACCATGATAACTTTGATTTTTATCACTTTTAATTATGGTAAATGAATGATTATGCATACAATTGTACTAGAATTTCTAAGCAGCCCTCTTGTAAATGCAATCTCACTAATTCTTCTGAATTTCTTGACATAAAATTATTAGATGGGATGATGTTTATATTAATCACATTGAAGTTCATCAAAACAGTTGAAGAAGACTGGCTTCAGATATCTAGAGATAAACCGTATTGGAAGCTTTAGCCAGAACATTCATGATTAAAATCCTCAATGACCCTTTTACAAAAATTACCAAACACTGAATTATGATTAGTTTGATATTATTCCCAATTATACCAATTTATTCACTGGAAAAACTATAATTAATTCATAGCATAATCCTGCAAGACACATTACTGCACATTTTATAACTCATTCAGCTGAAGCTAAGAGGTTAAATACTGTGATTATTATTTTTGTGATAATGAACCAAGGGCAATTTTGGAGTTCAAATCCAATTTCAGGACCTGATTTCACCATCCTGTTGTATTTATTTAAAGATCACATTCTAATGACAGTTGACAAAGTTGTTTGTATTCTCTCTCCTCAGAGCATTACAGTAAATTTACTGATGAGTTTTAAATACATTTATATACCATGTGTCCTTTGCTTGAAGTCTCTTTAAAGACACAACTCATTTTTCTACCTTTTTATTCAGCTTACACATATACAATTTTGAAAGACAGAAATATGTTTGTATATAATATCTTAAAATATATTTACATGTTACTTTGTAATTTTTGAAATATTTCATCATCTAGATTATAATATCCTTCTGGAAGGCACTGGTTTTCCCCCTCTGGTCATTTCCTTGGAGGGTCTCAAGTATCTTTTACTTAGGGAAGACACAGCTGTTTATTAGAAGGAGTAAATAAAGTGTGCAGCAATTATTTTTAAATTTGCTTTAAATTTCTTTATATAGTCATTGCTCTCACTGATTGCAGCTGAAGTTAGAACTATGGCCTGAGCAAAATTTCAGATATTAGAGATGCTGGACATATCAAAGCCCTTAAGGTTGGGCTTCCTCTGGAAGAAATCCTGGATCAAACAAAAAATGATTGGCGAGGTAAAACACAGGTGTTAACAACAAGGTATCTTGAAACCAACTAGCTGGGCTCCCGTTTGTTTTCACACCTAAGTCCCAGGATGAATTAGGATAAAGGCTAAGGAACTGTGGACATGCATTTGGAGAATGAAAGCATTCTTATCTTCACTTTTAGTACATATCAGTTTGTTTTTTATTTAAACACATATTTGTGTATAATTAATGTCATCATAAAACAAAACCAATGCAATACAGTTTGATGGAAGTGGCGTCACAACGGAGACATTACAGACCTGGATGAAAATATGACAGCCTCAATCTTTTACTTAGATTTCCCTGAGTTCAGATGCAGACAGATTCATGACACCTGTGAATTGGAAGGCAGGAAGAGTTAGTGATAGAAGTAGTGTCAGAAGCAATTAGTACAATTTCTTTAGTCTTCTGATGCCTGCCCTCTCAATTTTTTTAACCTTTGTGAAATTATAACTTTAATAAGTATTTGTTGGAAAGCTATCACAGCAAAATAAAACTAGATGCCATGTGATGATAATAATAGCAAGCATGATTTTCATGACTAGCTTTGGGACAGATGCTTTACAAGTGCTATCTTATTTAGTCCTGGCACAATCCTATAATGTAAGTATTATCATTCTCCTTGTTTTACAAGATTTTTTTTTTTTCTTTTAACAAGAGGAATCTGAACGTTAAGTCACTTGTCCAGGGTCCCACTGGAAGTAAGTGGTCTCAGGTCAGGTCTGTCTGACTCCAGAACTCATTCTCATCACCCTTGTGAATCCTTTTTCAACCCATGGCCCCATTCTTTGCCTATGGAGAGATCAACACAACTCAGGGACTCAACCTGAAGTTTCCACTAGAAGGCCAAAATAATTCTATTATTAAAATGATGTGTAAAGAAGGAGAATATGCTCAATGTTTTAAATTCTGAACAGTATAAAATCCGTACAAAAAATGTATGATCATACAAATATAATCAAATCTGGTTTGTTTTTTTTTTTTTGAGACAGAGTGTCGCACTGTGGCCCAGGATGGAGTGCAGTGTCGCTGTCTCGGCTCACTGCAAGCTCTGCCTGCCGGGTTCATGTCATTCTGCTGCCTCCGCCTCCCAAGTAGCTGGGGCTACAGGCGCCCGCCACCACGCCTGGCTAATTTTTTTGTATTTTTAGTAGAGACGGGGTCTCACTGTGTTAGCCAGGATGGTTTCAATCTCCTGACCTTGTGATCCGCCCGCCTCGGCCTCCCAAAGTGCTGTGATTAAAGGCGTGAGTCACCGCGCCCGGCCAATCAAATCTTAATTGAGAAAAATTATTACCAAATAAAAGCATCTACCTAAAAATCACGTATTTGTGTGCTAATTCAGGAGACAGTTATGCAACTAATTTTTCTTACCCTTCAATATCTTCAACATAGATATCATGGATATTAATAAAAGGAGATGCAATTTTGCTCTCACGTTTATTTTTCTTATGCAAGGGGATGCTTCTAGTTGTTTACATCTTTCAGGAAACTTAATCACCACCAGATATGTATTAGTCTTCTGATGACAGTAGGACTACTTTGTATTTTCTAATAGAAATGAACACTTTTTCTTCTGTTTTGTAATCTTGTGATATTTGGACCCAAGATTCATTCAAAACGCTTCGCAGTCCCATTTCTAGGTTTTTGCCATATAACAATACTGGCATATGAGTTCAGAAAGATACATTTATCAGGCTGTCTCTTGAAACTTTAGATGTAATAGAAACATATTTAAACAAGTTAAGTATCTATCAACTGGGGGATTGATATAATATATAACGTAATATTAACAATAGATGAATATACATGAAATGGCTCTTAGAGAAGCTGTTAAAATATTGTTACATATAAATTTGAAACTGCAAAATAATATTTAAAATTTGAGCCAGATTTGGTTAAAAATGTCATCTCGTGTGTGTATGGGTATATATGTGTGTGTGTGTTCTGTGGTACAGTGTGAAGTGGAGTGTAGACACATCAATTCTAGAACTCTTCATACCAAATTATTCAAAAATGGACAGGGTTGAAAGTTGTGGGGAGACTTTGACTTTTTAGTTTCTATACTTCTGATTTATTATTATTACTTTTTAAATGTGAATTTGCTTTGTGAGAAATGTTTAAACAGTTTTTAATATGCTTGGCATTTAGTGTTCATGACTATAAAATGCAACTTACCTTTTCAGCCTGATTTTCCCTAATTTTAGACATTCTGCCTCAATTACAGATTTTACAGCTGTGTCCTAGATTTCTTTGCCTGTCGGCTTTTATATATGTCATACCCTCTGCAAGGAAGGTCCTTCTCGCTTCTCATGCTCAGGTTCTATTTTATTTCCAGTTCTAATTCCAGTGCTTCTAATAATACTTTTTACAAGTATATATCTTATTTTCTTTCTTCTATTCTCATTTCAAGTATTTCATTTTTCTGTTACATCACATCATAGTCTGCCTTGTAATAAATCCACTAATACATGCATATGCACCACCCATGAAGCTGAAATCTTCATGTTTAGTTTTTCTCTTACAATTAGTAAGCATTCTATTTAATTGAAAAGATTAACAATGTTTTATTTTTGTAAAATTTTTGCATATCATGATCTGCTGTTGAAGCGACACCTCTATTCTATGTCAAATTCTCAATTTTGTGCCTTACAATTAACTTCTGAATTCTGCATTGTAATTTCTATGTAATAACTCCATTTGCTGCCTCTATTATCTCATATAAACACATTTCAAGAGGCTTAAATGGAAGATGACAATCCAAATAAAATATCTTAGACAGGAAGGTATTTGTAATTATTTCATAAAATGATGCCAAAATCTTGTCACACATACAGTATCTCACATGACAAATCAATAGTCTTCTCAGAGAAGCACAATTTTTTATAGTAATGTTTCTATGTAAATCAGTCCAGGTGGCTTTCTTTTGCATGAACAGGCAGGATTATTTTCAAAATGATAGAAACAATAAAGAGAGAGAAAACCCAAACTGATTTACAATGGGAGTTTCCTCAGTAGTCATCCCGGAGGGAAGTTTTGCTTTGTCACAAGTGACTAGCCCTTAATTTTGAGAGTGAATCATCCCCTTTGAAACGAGAGATAAGTTGGGGAAAGAGCTGTTTAAAAATTACTTTACAACTATTTCCTTTAGAGCTATGACTTCTTAAACTGGAATGTGATCCAGAATAGCTTCCCTTTGAATCCAACATTTGTCTTCAGCATTTTATTGTCTCTCTTTTCCCTCACCCCATCTCACTTTTTCCTTCTCTCTGTTCAACAGATTTACACTGACTGGGCCAACCACTACCTAGCAAAATCGGGCCACAAGCGGCTGATCAAGGACTTGCAACAAGACATTGCAGATGGAGTACTCCTAGCAGAAATCATCCAGATTATTGGTAAGAACTTCCTTCTGAAAGAAAGCATAAAAGTCTCTGCTGCCATCTCTTTGGTAAAGCACAACTTAAGTTAAGCGCCTTACTGAACTGGTCCATGTGTCTCTGAGATTCATGTAGCTCTCCCCTGATTTAATTAAAATGTTTATGTGAGGATGTTTGAAAAAGGCAGTTTGGCCATACTTTTAAATAACTGGAACTGTATCTTTATATACATAAACTTGCTAACCTTTATTGAATCATTTGAATTGAACTGTCAGAAATGAATGCTTCATTAAACCATATGTCTCCCATGTGTGTATTTCATTAGCTGGAGCAACTCATACACTCTGAGATGCCTTGAAACTGTATCCTGATCCAACCAGGGACAATTGTGAAAGGCTTCATGTCAGCAGTCATTTGGCACAGGCTAAAGAATTAGCAGCAACTTCCTTCTCACTCATTTTTTTTTTTTTTTTTTTTTTTTTTTTTTTGCCTGATTTGTGCATATAGAATTGGCGGCTGTTAACAAGTGTGTCTTCTTGTGTACTGCTTGGAAGACAGAATATATGTAGCAGGAGCATTTTTGCTTGGTATTTTTTTCCTGTTTTCATATGTGTGTTTCACTTCATTGCTTAAGCATGTCGTTCTTTTTTTCTCTCTTTTATTTTATCTCTTGGCTTTAGCAAATGAAAAAGTTGAAGATATCAATGGATGTCCTAGAAGTCAGTCTCAGATGGTAAGAATCATATTTATTCTCAATATATAATGCTGATCTTCACCTCCAGAATTAATTGCATTTGTAAATGGATATTTTTTTTCTGCATGTCTTCCTGCTTAAGAAACCATTTGATCCCATTCTCTCATATGTATTTGTGTGGGTTCAGTTTAGGCAAATCAATATCATTAAGTGACTCCTATATACACATGACATATTTCCAGATGTCTTATTAGATCCTTGACTTTTTTTTTGTTCTGCTGTTCTGTATAATTTAATTTAACACTGGACTTAATGGTAGTAAATTTCATTTCTACTTTTAAGTGGATTATTTTTGTCTGAACAACTGGCTTAAAGAACAGGCCTTGCCATGTGCATTTTAAAGTATATAAATAGTATTTTCTTTGTTCATAACAAAGTCCAGTGTAAACACATGGACTCTTCAACACTTCTGGAAATAGTTCTCAAGGCATGTTGCTGTAAGTTTGGTGAGCAGTGACTGATTTTGAGATATGATTCATAGTCTCTTCCAGAAAGCTTTCAGCCTGGATATCTGCCTCTTTCCCAGCTATCTCTTATCTTTATCAACTAATAAAAACGTATAGTTTTATAATAAAGTCAAAGAGTAATAAACTACAGAGATAAAAATCTATTTCTTAATTAAAAATTCACGACTTAGTTTTATAGGAAAACCTGAAATATAAAATGCCTTAACCAAAGTTACATCAAGCAGATACAATCAGGAATGACAGCCAAAATCTACAAGATGAAGCTTTCTCCAAAACTCTTCAGCACAGAATAGGCATTTTAAATGAATTTAATGAGTTCTTAGTTGTCAGAAACTTGGAAGAATAAAAAAAAATCTATCAACTTTTAAAATCTGCCGACCTGCTTTACTTAATGTCAGAAAACTGAAATCCAAAATCATAAACATAATTTATTTTTAAAAGTGATTAACTATCATGTCTATTTTTAAAATAATTGGCCAGGTATGGTGGCTAACACCTGTAATTCCAGCACTTTGGGATGCCAAGGAGGGTGGATCACCTGAGGTTGGGAGTTCGAGACCAGCCTGACCAACATGGAGAAACCCCATCTCTACTAAAATTACAAAATTAGCTGGGCATGGTGGCGCATGCCTGTAATCCCAGCTACTTGGGAGGCTGAGGCAGGAGAATCGCTTGAACCAGGGAGGCAGAGGTTGTGGTGAGCCGAGATCGCACCATTGCACTCTAGCCTGGGCAATACGAGCAAAACTCTGTCTCAAAAAATAAAAATAAAAATAAAAATAAATCAAATAATAAAATAAATTAAAAAATAAAAAATAATTACTCCCTAGACCTATTATAATGTCATGAACTCTGTGTATGTGGTTGTGAAAAAAATCACTGTAAAAGAAAGGATTTCTATACAATCCTTCAGTTTTAAGAAAACTTCCTGATCTAATTACTTTGGGCACAAAAATGACTCTGGGAATTAATTACAGTTGTTTTCTGAGGTTTTACTGTGAACAAGCCAAATCAGAATACATTTAGACCTTGATACAGTAATAAACTGTGTGATGTAGAGAAAAATGTGTAACTTCTTTGAGCCTCAGCTTTCTCATCTGCAAAATGAACCTTAATTAGAATGTGACAGTGAGATATGTATGTGAACATTCTTTATTAACAAAACTAAAATGCAATGCAGAATAGTATTGCTACAAACTTTGTAAAGGACACATGTATAGATCAACACCTGTTAAAAGATTTTTAAGGCTTTCAGTAAAAAGCTCAACAGTCCCCCGAAACCATAATTATGTTTCTTAAACCCAACATGGTTGCTTTTGCTTTCATTATTTTTACCATGAGGAGGTGTTGAATAATATAAAACATTTTAAGTCTAGAAATTCTCACCTACTTGGCTATCATTCCAATTTGATTCTGGGATTACAGAGAATTCAATAAACAGGCAAGCATATACTCAGTGATGGAAAAAAAATTGCAAAGCTCATAACAATCGTTAATAGAGATGCTGTTTTTACCTATTTATCTGAAACAGCTGTTCCTAGAGATTCTACAAGTCTGTGAAAAGATTCTCTTGAGTTTCAGACTCTGTTATTTTTTATTACTTCTTATTCCTGTTAACTGCAAAATATCATGTTACAGATATTATGCAAGTTATGTTGGTATTTCCACTTCTGATTAAAACAAAATAGAAAGACCAAACTCTGAGAAATGCAAATGCTATAAAAAAGGTAGTTTATCCAGCCAAAAAGCATTAGTTGGAATCATATTGAATATTGACTAAGAATGACTTAGATCCTCATTTCTTTATGATGTGGTTGAATTTTGAATCTGAATTTGACGTGCCTTCAATATCTTGATTCAGAAAAAATACATATGAAATAAATGTAACTTTTTTTGATTGAATTATTTTTGCCTCTGTTCTTAAGAATTTGTGTAAGCAGTATTAGTGAATACAAATTCCAGACTTTAATTGAGACAAGAATGAAAAGGAAAGATAATTATGATAGCATGACTAGGCTTAAGATTTTCATGTATCTACTCCAAACAGGATGTTGCCTGTTCCTTGATTGCATAACACTGGCAGGTGCTACATTAGTAAGAGTGAGTGGTATACTTACTCATAGCACTACTTTGGCCACCTCTTTCTGTATACCTGGTCTTTTGTGGCCTTTGGTTGCTGTTGGAGGTTAATAACAAAAGATAAAATAAAACTAGGTCTGCTACTATTTTTAATCACAAATTGTTTTTATTTAAATGTTAAACTTGCTAACCTTTATTGAATCATTTTAAGCCTTTAAGAATAGAAGATCACTTTTGTCATATGAATCTACAATGTATTGATAAATTTCCATAGTAGCCAGGTAATTCACATGTAATCAATATTTACTGAGCACTGAGTACAAGGTATAACGACATTTGAATGAACTACACTTGAGAACTGGAGGAGCAAATGTTTAGATAAATAACAGCAACAGTTACATAGGCAAGAACAAAAAGACTGAGAGTGGAATAAGTTTGGTGCATTCCACAAACAGATAGAAAGAGATCTGTGGATTAGGCACAAGGAGAGTTTTTTGAAGGGAACAAGGAAGCCTGATAGTGTGGGGCCAAAGTAAGGAGTTGCTATGGTATTCTAACTCAGTCACAGAGCCTTTGGAAGATTTTTAAAGCTGGGATGTGATATGATCTAATATAAATATTTTAAAAGATCACCCTAGATGCTTCATGGGGATTATAAAGTAAGTAAATGTTGGTGTCCAGTTGAATGTGGGTGATGGAGAGTACAGGGAGCTTAAAATGGCCCCAATTTTTTAGCTTGAATGGGTAAGTAATTACCATAAACAAGATGATTATTATAGAAGCAGAAAAAAATGTCTTAAAAAGGTGGAGGGGGGAAGGTGATGAATTCATATTTCAACATGTGGACTTGATGTATCTATTAAAACATCAGTTTGGAGATAACTTTAGGCTATTAGACATGTGTTTCTGAAGGTCAGAAAAGGGTATTGGTTACAATATACTGAAAGAATAGGTAATAGTCAAAGCCATGGACAAGAATGGAATCTTACAGGAGGTCTGCATAAAGTCACAGGAGAAGAAACCTGAGGTTTTTCACTCTAGGAAATATAAATATTCATGTGATAGAGGTATAGGAGTCAGGAAAGGGAAAGAATGTTGAGAGAGTGAGACTATCATTGAGGAACAGAATCACAGATGTGGACTGCTAATCCTTAGGGAAGATGCTGTAGTTGAAGCTCTAATACTTGGACTACCCCAGCAAGTTAGGGTGAAGTAAGATGAGCAGAATGTGTAACATGCTGTCAAATGTTATGCAGCTACATAGCTGGTGTACTGGAATGAAGTATTTATTTTTGGTAATTGGATAGGCATTGATTACATATATGTGAACATCTTCTGTAGAGTGATAATGTGTTAAGAAGTAACTGAGAAGTACCTATATCCATTGAGTCATGAATAAATTTTCTAGGAGTGTCCTGTTAAGACACTGTTAGAGAAGAAGAAATAAATAAATAGTTTGAGAAGAAGACAGAGTTGAGGGGAGGTTTTGCAAGGCGGGAAGTAAGCAGAGAAGGAGGAAGCAGTAGAGGGAGAGGAAAGGGTCCAGGGTAATGAAGTGGTAAGTGACTATATGAAGTCCTAAAGGAAGTAGAAGAGGAGGAAATTTTGGTCTGTGTGGAAAATTTGATACTGGAAAACAATGGGGATATATTTGCTTCTGTATCATGTCTTAAAGGTTATGACGGGGTGAAGATACTGATACTTGAAAAAGTATGTATGTAACATATTTGTATAAACACAAATCTTTCCATAGTAGCTACCACTGAAAGGATTATGGCTGGGACAGGGAAGAAACACATAAGTAGAGGCAAGTTATTTGAAGGACTTTAGTTCTGTGGGGTATAATGCACTCTATTATTCCGCTTTTACAACTTACATAAGTGTTACATGTATTATTTTGTGTACATCAAATATAGTAAATAATTTCAAAGTAGAAAAGAAAGTATATTAAATAGAAACTAGAGGAATTTAAATTAATATAACAACTTCAGAATTTTAGATAATATGAATGTACTTTCTTTTCATGTGATTTTCTAATGGTTTAATGGTTACTTTATTTATTTTTATTATTATTTTCTGAGATGGAGTCTTGCTCTGTCACCCAAGCTGGAGTACAATGGTGTGATCTTGGCTTATTGCAACCTCCGCCTCCTGGATTCAAGTGATTCTCCTTGCCTCAGCCTCCCGAGTAACTGGGATTAGAGGCGCCCACCACCACGCCTGGCTAATTTTTTTTTTTTTTTTTTTTTTTTTTTTTTGTATTTTTAATAGGGACAGGGTTTCACCATGTTGGCCAGGCTGGTTTTGAACTCCTGACCTCAGGTGAGCCACCTGTCTCGGCCTCCCAAAGTACTGGGATTACAGGCATGAGCCACCACACCTGGCCATGGTTACCTTATAATAAAGAAAAGTTCACCACGTGTGTGTGTGCGCGTGCGCATGCACAACTTAGGGAGAAAATTTAACTCTCTCTATATAATGTATGTGTGTGTGTGGATATATATATATATATATATATATATATAATACATGTATATATAATCCCTACAATAATTCTTTTGAATAGCATAGTCTAAAGAGCACATATTTAAAAAAATATGAATGTGTCCTTTTAGCAGTTTATTAGTATAATTACTGAGATATTGTGGTTCATATTTATCTTAAGTTTCAAAGTCATGGTTATTTTCCTTTGATGAGCTTGAGACTAAACTGGTCCTGGAAAACAGAACTTAGTTTGTTGGAGCTTACTCAACACTAAATTTAACCTCATCCAAAGATAAGTTACTAATGTGGATGGCACCTGTTGAGTAATTCCTAGGTGGGCGGTATCAAGATTCAAAATATATACTGCACGCCCCAACTTTGGTGAGCTTACATGAGGAAATAAATTAGTAAACTATAAATACCAGGAATGTCCCAAATGCCCAGCAAATTAAAAATAGCAAAAATATGCCCAACATTTACTTAGAATGCAGAGACACAAGTGCAAGTTTCTGAGACAAAAATGTTAGACATGTAGGGTAAAAGTTGTTTCAAAGACATTTTTGAAAACAATTTTAAATAGACCATTATATTTAAGGATCTTCACAAATGCACAGAAGAATGAGGACATCTGATTATGTGAAATAGCTGCAAACCAAGTATTAGACTATGTAAGACAGCTAAGGATCTGACAAAAGTAGTTCACAGCTTGTCCTTCCTCTTTCTTGGCTCTATTTTACCATAATAGCTCAATTGTTTTCCAGTCACAACCTTCAGCCTAAGTTTTTAGTATAACACGTATGTTGTTTACAATTTGCTGATATGAATATTTTTGGCTCCTTATTCCTTTTTAACTCCTAGTAGCTGGAAAATTAGATTTAAGTATTTCCTGCCTATCGGATTCCATGTCTCATAGGGTTATGGCTCCCAGAATCATTACTGTTATGGAATTCACATCTTTAATCCCATTTGGGATAGAGATTTCTTGATCCTATTTCTAATGTTTATATTTATCTGGAAAGTGAAACTATTCTGAATAGTAAAAAAAGCCCATGCTTTTATCAGTAGCCTGTCCTTTAAAGTTTTATTTTTTTCAGCTACTGCTTGTAATCACTCTTCTTTTAAAGGATTTTTTGTTTGTTTGTTTTTTAGGTAAGATAAGAAGATGAGGTTCTTAACCAAATAGGGAAGAGATAAAATACTGGAATGCTCTTAAAGGTTTAATAAAATCTTATATATGGCACACTGCAAAATTGTAGCACTATGACTCAGAGGAGTGGAATATTGCTAAGTTAGTCCAGTCACATGATCCCTTGACTTTGAAAATATTCATCTTCTCGAATGGCTAGAAAAAGATAGCTTAATGAAGACAAATGCTTTACTACAAATAGAACTCTGATCTATAAAGAAATACTAAATGAAAATCTTTACTTTGTATTTTTCTTAATGATTTCATTATTTTTATACAGATTCAAACTTTGCAAAAATATGTATAAACTACTAGTATTAGGGAATTTATATTTCAGTTATTAGAATATTGCCTAAATGATTTTTAAATCTGCTTGTCTCTAGAGGTTGCTCCACACACTAGTCAAGTTCAAATGAAGTAATTGACATAACATAGAGGCATTAACAGGCAATGTGTTTTGTTAAAAGGACAAAGGTCACTGGAATTCTAATTTTGTATATGTGACCCAGGAAAAGGCATTCAGTAAATGCTCAGGGCCTCTGCTCATTTCTGCAATGAGGAAATTGGACAGATAAAGTCTAAAGTCAATTGGAACTCTGATTTGCTACCTTGATTTAAAAAAAAATGCCAAACAGGATGATTTCCTTCGGTTTTAGTAAGTCTAATTTACAAAGAAAAACAGCAACGTGAAATCATTTTGTTGTGGGAATTCTTTGGTCTGCCATTTAGAAATTAAATAGAAGTTAAAAATACAAGAACACCTTGTTGCATTAACTTTATATTATAAAATAAATAGCTTAAATGTTGTTCTCATTGTTCTCAATATTTATACTTGTTTGTGTAATTAATTTGATAAATAGAAATTGGAATAAAGTAACTTGGTTTGAATTACAGATTTTTTCTTTGTTTTTGAAGAGAAGATATAATTTTTAAGGACATTAAAATTTATATATGCATATATAACCATTGCAAAATGTAGTTGATGTTTCTGCTATATCTTTGAATATTGACCACTTTAATAAATAATTGGCATATTCTTTATCCTGATTTTTTTGTACTTAAAATTCTACAAATTGTTTTTTATTGGCAGCCCAGTATTACTGTAAACACAAAATACAATCATGGTATTTGAAGACATATTTCATAAGAATCCTTTTATAATTTTAACTTTTTACATTTAATAGTTGGTATTTTTAAGGAACTTATTGCTCCATCTTTCTCAATTGCCACCCCACACTGCCAAACTTAATGAAATTATCACTTACAATAATCAGTGGAAAAACATTTTACATTAGGATAATTTTAACAATCTTAGTTTAGGGAGCAAAATATTAAGATATGCAGCCATTTTCAATATGAACTGTAATACTCCTATCTGAAAAAAATCTGTGATAGTTTATATATTTACAATTATTTCAATAATAAGAAAAAAGAGTAAATAAAATAGGGAAAATCTTGTTCACTTAACCTCAGTGCAATTGTATGCAAAATTTGTCTTTGATCAGATAAGTATTTTGAAATTTAGTAGATGTGCCAAAGCTAGTTGCTGCATGAAATTATATTTAAATTATTTTAATACGATTTCAGTTAAACTGAATTGTGTGGATAGACACAGAAAAAATATTGACATTCCTTGTTACACTTTGAAAAATCATATTTCCCACCTGACTTGTATTAGTCATATTTCAAACATAACAAGAAATACTGGGAAATCATTACATAGAAACATACAACTTCAGAGAAAGATCTGATAGTTCAATGATGTTATTATCACTTATTTATTGAACATCAGTGGTATACACCTAGTGCTGTGCTAGATGTTTTGCTTATACTTTTCATTTAGCCATCACAAAAAACCTATAATACAACTGTGTCTCTTTGAGGCAATCTGTGTCCTTTATTTAGTAAGTGGAAGAATTATGGTTTGGACTCTATTTAGTCTATTTAGTCTAGGCCAGATTGTCTTTCGACTTGCTAACAAATAAATTTAACAAAATAAGGTCTGGAATTCGGGTCTTTGGATCTTCAGCTCTTTCTTTTTTTTCTTCTCCTCCTCCTCCACTTCCTCTTCCTCTTTATTTTTTTAAAAACTACTTTTTTAGAGCAAATTTAAGTTCACAGCAAAATTAAGAGAAAAGTACAGATTTCCCATCTACCCCTTTGCCTCACACATGCATAGCCCCCCCATATCATCATCACCCAATAGTGTATTTATTCTAATTAATAAACATATATGGAAACATCGGTATCTCCCAGAATCCATGATTCACATTAAAGTTTACTCTTGGTACTGTACATTAGACAAATGTATAATGACATATGTCTACCATTGTAGTGTCATGCAGAGTAGTTTTACTGCCCTACACAACCTCTGTGCTCCAACCCCTGGGAACCAGTGATTTTTTTTCTGTCCCTATGGTTTTGCCTATTCTATAGAGACTGTTATATTATTGGAGTCATACAGCATGTAGTCTTTTCAGGTTGGCTTCTTTCACTTAGTAATGTGAATTTAAGGTTCCTTCATGTCTTTTTATGGCTTGATAGCTCGTTTCTTTTAAATGCTGAATAGTGTTCCGTTGTCTGAATGTACCACAGTTTATTCATTCTGCTACTGAAGAACATCTTAGTTGATTCCAAGTTTTGGCAATTAAGAAGAAAACTGCTATACATTTCCATGGGTAGATTCTTGTGTGAACTTCAGTTTTCAACTCCTTTGGGTAAATACTAATAAGTGTGACTGATGGATCATATGACATTTATTTAGTTTTGTAAGAAACCACCAAACTGTCTTCCAAAGTGTTTTATTTTGCATTCCCACCAGCAATGAATGAGAATTCCTGCTGCTCCACATCCTGACTAGCATTTGGTGGTGTCAGTGTTCTGGATTTTGGCCATCCTAATAGATTTGTAATAGCATCTCATTGTAACTTTAATTTAAATTCCCCTGATGACATATGTTGTGGAAATATGCATCTTTTCATATGCTTATATGTCTTCACTGTATCTGTTTTGGTGAGGTGTCTGTTAAGGTCTTTGACCCCAGTTTTAAAAACCGGGTTGGGTTGTTTGTTTTCTTGTTGAGTTTTAAGAGTTCTTTGTAAACTTTGGGTGATGATTGTGTCTTCTGTAAATGTTTCTGCTAATCTGTGGTTTGTCTTCTCATTCTTTTGACATTGTGCTTTACAGGGCAGAAGTTTTTAATTTTTATGAAGTCCAGCTTATCAATTATTTATTTTATACATGTCTTTAGTATTATGTCTATTTTTATTTATATATTTGTTGCATGTAGATGTCCAGCTCGTCTAGCACTCTTTGTTGAAAAGGTGATCTTTGCTTCATTGTATTGTCTTTGCTTCTTCATCAGATATCAATGGACTCTATTAATCTGGGTCTACTTCTGAGCTCTTTCCCATTTTTTCACCAACCCCACACTGTCTTGATTACTCTCTTGATTACATGACTTACTTCATGTAGGTCATAAAGTTGTGTTGTGTCAGTCCTCCAATTTTGTACTTCTTCAATATTCTGTTGGCAATTTAGGTCTTTTGACTCTTCATATAAAGTTTAAAATTAGTTTGTTGATATCCACAAAATAACTTCCTGGATTTTGATTGAGATTGCTCTTTCTAAAAAAAATTATTTGGCTCCCCTCCTTCTCCTTCCCCTATGCCCAAACTTGCAATATAAATAAGAATTATTCTTCAATAGTACACTTGTTTCTTCTATCTGTGGCAGGGATATAAACTCTCAGGAAACTGGGAGAGGGAGTGGTCTTGTGAGACAAATAATGATTTATAAATTTTATGGTAAAATTGTGAATTTGGCAAATAATAAGTTGTTTTATGTAACTTTAACTCTTTATATACATACATATTTTAGGTTTAGAAGAGTTTAATAACTTTATAATAAAACAACAAATTCCCTTGTTTAGTTTTGTTTTCCGGAACAAATTTAAAAGCAGAAATTTATTAAAAAACAAAAGAATATATCTTCAGGTCAGTGAATACTGATGTAATTTTTAATAAGTTATGTTTATAACACTATTGCCAATTATAGTTTATAATGAATATTTAATATCACCTATAACTGATACAAAATATTAAATGATGTTCATAATTCTCCAATTATCAAGTAAGTTAAATAAGAATAGTAGGGTTTTGAACAAAAGATTTTATCTGATTATATCCTCAGGAACTTTCCATATCTATGTCTATACAGCTAGTCACACACACACACAATTCTGTTCTAGTATACATGAGTTTATAGAGCTTAGCTCCATATTAGGAAGAGTACCTATACATATAAATAATTGAATATACCCTTCTCCATTTCTAGTGTGGATATATGTGTGTGTATACACACACACCCACACATACCTAGTATGGAGCCAAACTATTTATAAGCATCTTTAATCCTCACATGATATGTTGATGTGGGAACTTGAATTCTTTTCATGCCCACTTCACAGATGAGGAAACTGAAGCTTTGAGAGAGTAAAAACTTCTGTTTCTTACAATGTGAAAATTGTAATACCACGATGCAAATCTAGTTTTATTTAACTGCAAAATTTTTAATTACACTATAGGACCTAATTAATAAACGTACTCTTTGTATCTAATCACAGATCAACTAAGCAAAAAAACAAACAGAAACCAAAGAGCAAAACTCAATTAATATCCCCTATTCCTCTCCCTATTCTGCAACACAAACACATTTGAGATGGGAAAGGAAAGCCTGCAAGGCATTGCTTTGCAATGACACAGGGGTAACTAAACTGCACCTCTCATCTTCTCTGTCCCTAGCACTAAGACTTAACAAATCACATTTCCAGAGGACAAGGCCTGGAATTGTGCATGCTCACAATGATCCCTGCTAACCTTTGGACTTGCCAAAGTTTTGATTTCTACTGCTTTACTGAGTAGATCCTTGTACTAGTTTCCTGTGACTTCTGTAACAAATTACCACCAATTTGGTGACTTAAAACAATAGAAATTTAACTTCTTACAGTACTGGAAGGCAGAAATATGCATCACCGGACTGGAATCAAGGTGTCAACAGTACTGTATGTTTTCCAGAGGCTGTAGGGGATATCCATTCCTTTCTTTTTCTAGCTTATGGTGGATGCCAGCATTCTTTTGCTTGAGGCCACGTCAACCATTCTATATGTTAATCTACCAACATATAAAATGCATTGGATGTTTGAGAATATACAAGTAGTTCAACTTGTGAACTTATGAAATGTGTGGAACAAGTGGATTTTTGCATACCCATTTCTGTCTTTACCTTTACACTATACAATGTTCATTCTTACATTCAACCAAATATTTATTGATCCCCTACTTTCTTTGTACCTGGCACTATTTTCTAGCCATCTTCCAACTGTGTAGTAAGTCTGAATCAGAGGCTGGGAATAGCTTAGTGAGAATGTTTAAATTATAGTGGTAGTAAGCATAATGAGGCAGAAGAGCAAGCTCATTGCAGAAAGACAGGTTTAAGTTTTAGTTCTGGCTCTGCTCCTCATTAATTGTGTAAGCTTATATAAGCTATGCTATCTTTCTGAGCCTCTAGTGAACAAACAAAATAATATCGATTTTACTAAAACGTACAGTGAAGATGAAAAGGGTTTTGTATATGGAGTAAATAGCATACTTGCTTATGACTCTGTATAAACTTCCTTCCTGTATTTGGTTGTTGAGTGGTCGAGGAGAACATAGAGCAGCTCCAAATCATTTTCCCTGCATGATAGGATTTTTAAAACTGCAACTTGCTCACATAGTATCTTTTGAGTTATTGTGTTACAACTTAATTTAAAAATGAAATATAATAAAATAGGATTTTTTAAAAATTAGAGAGTATTTCAGATATGAGTAAAAATTGATTTGTGAAATGTTTATTACTATCTATTAATAAATCTATGTATGTACTGTGTGGTCATTTAAATGGATGTATTCATTGCAATACTGATCATTTCCCTTTTTTGATTAAAACACACGTTTAGATCTCTGATCTTTAAGATCAAGCCTGACCCTTAGCAAGGCATGGAGGATGTTCCTCATTGAGCCCCTACTTATTTCTGTGGCCTTGTCTCCCACCACTGTCTTTCTCCAGATTTCAGGATTCGTGCTCTGGAGTCCCTTCTGCCTGACCCATGTTCTTCAAACTGATTTGAAGGCTGCTAACCTTTTGAGCAGTTTCACAATAGTACACAATAGGAAGTTGTGGAGAAAGACTTAAATGAGAGTCAATTAAATATTCCTGGCTATTCTGATCTCTTAAAAGATCCCTCAACCTATGCTCTTTCTCAACCGTGACCAGTTCACATATAGCTCCTTCCCGCGTTCACCTCATACCACATCTCCTTCAGCAAACCCTTCCTAACCTCTCAGGGACTAATTCAGGCTTCCCTTAAAGCAGCAAAATGTGGGGGTTAGGAACATGGGCTTGGAGTGACCTTGGGCATGTCAATTCAGTTCTCTGATCAACACTTTTATCATTGTATATTGGTATAGTAATGACAACTTCAAAATAATATATCTTTGTTACTATGTTAGGTAGATCTTAGTTACTAATAACTTTCTCCTTTCCTAGTCTTTTTGACCTCTGATCAGAAATAGACCTTCTGGCTAGCCACAGTGACTCACGCCTGTAATCTCAACACTTTGAGAATGGTGGATCAGTTGAAGTCAGGAGTCCAAGACCAGCCTGGCCAATAGGGTGAAACCACATCTCTACTAAAAATACAAAAATTAACTGGGCATGGTGGTGCACACCTGTAGTCCTAGTTAGCAAGGAGGCTGAGGCAGGAGGATCGTTTGAGCCCAGGGGGTGGAGACTGTAGTGGGCTGAGACTGTGCTACTGCACGCCAGCCTGGGCAATGGGAGTAAAACCCTGTCTCAAAAAAAAAAAAAAAAAAATAGACCCTTCTGCATTCTTTTCTAGGAGTGTATGTCTCTGTGATAATAGTATTTATTGCATTAAATTGGAATTACCTCCCTTCCCTATAAAACTATATATTTTTTAGGGCTTGGAAGTATCTCAATGAACCAATAATTTTTAAATGAATGAAGGAAAACAAACATCCTGCAAATTTTAACCAAAGCAAAAATATTACTGTATTTTACTTTAACTCTCCAGAAAAAAAATTATTTCTAGTTAAAATCTTAGGATAAATTCTATGTAATTACTTGTATTCAATGTTAGGATTGGCATTTGCTCAAACGAAACCATCTTATCTATTTTTTGATTGAAATTTTATTTAATTTATGTAATGACACTAGTATTACATGTTTAATGTGAAAAATGAGAAGTATAGTTCACAAAAACAGCACAAGTCACAAAAGAATCTACCTTCCTGAAATATCCAAAGTTAGGATTGGTTTACGTTTTTCCAGACATTCTCTATGTATGATTGACAACAGCAATATCTAGCACTTTAGCCATGTTCTAACTTGGATGAATTTCTTATGGAGAGAGAAATAAATCTCTGAGGCATTGTACCTGCTATATGGTTTATGATTTAGCTTTTTACATTGTAGCAGGGTTTGAGTCCAATGGGAAACTTAACGTTTTAAATCCCAGGTCAAAGTCAACTCTACAAGCATAACTGCAGAAGTTAAGGACTGGTGCGATCAATTTTCAAGCATCCTTGTGAACAGTTTTCCTTATAGTTACTGTGGTTAATATGCCCCATTCCTCCTTCTGATGCTTGTCTAACCTTATATAAAATCCAACTTACGCTTTTATTAATTTATTTTTTTGAGACAGAGTCTCACTCTGTCACTCGGGCTGGAGTGCAGTTGCGTGATCTCGGCTCACTGCAACCTGCTCCTCCCGGGTTCAAGCCGAATCTCCTGCCTCAGCCTCCAGAGTAGCTGGGATTACAGACATATGCAACCATACCTGGCTGATTTTTGTATTTTTAGTAGAGACAGGGTTTCACCATGTTGGCCAGGCTGGTCTCAAACTCCTGACCTCAGGTGATCCACCCACTTCGGCCTGGGATTACAGGCGTGAGCCAGCACACCCAGGCCTAACTTAGCTTTTAAGTCTAAATGACACTTCTGTGAAGTTTTCTCCCTATCTGTAGTGGAAATTGATAACTCCATTCTCCTCGCTGCTCTACAGAGTCGTTTATAATTCTCTTTGAAATTTATAATGTTATGCCTTGCGTTATGACAATTTATGAATCTTTTCTGTCTCCTCAGCTATTTTACAAGCTCACAAAGGCAAAGATCTTATCATGCATTTTTATATCCCTTCACCATTGAGCAGAGCTCTTTGACCATAATAAACAGTTGATAGTTGCTGAATGAATTAATCACTCGGTGTTAAGTGTTGTGCTATGGTTTAGATTCAATCACAAACTATAAGGAGGTTATTAATCATATCTTGCTATTTAGTACCAAACTGTAATGTTCATTAACTATCCATAAGCAAGTGTAAAAATATGTGAATAGACAAGATACTACTTTCTTAATATTGTGATAGATGCTTCTAATTACATGTCCTGAAACAGGTTATATTTGCAGTAAAAAATGCTAAAAGGCTGGCTGTAATAAAACACATAGCTTAAAATGTATGAGTTCAATGAAGAGCTGTGCTGATTAAAAGCACTACATATTTAGAATAGTTTATTCATCCCTGAAATTAATAAATATCAGTGGTTTTTTTTTTGTTTTTTGTTTTTTTTTTTGAGACAGAGTCTCACTCTGTCCCCCTGGCTGGAGCACAGTGGGATGATCTCGGCTCACTGTAACCTCTGTCTTGCAGGTTCAAGTGATTCTCATGCCTTAGCCTCCTCGGAGTAGCCAGGATTATAGATGACTGCCACCATACCCAGCTAATTTTTGTATTTTTAGTAGAGATGGACTTTGCCATGTTGGCCAGGTTGGTTTCAAACTGCTTACCTCAGGTTGTCTGCCTGCCTTGGCCCCCCCAAATGCTGGGATTACAGGCGTGAGCCACCACGCCCTGCCAATATCAGTATTTCTAATACACACTCTATGGTTTATATGTCGAGAACACATGTTAACTCTCAGGTTTAAAATAATAATTGTAGTTAAAAATATACTTGTAAGTGTCTTGAGTTTTCATATGTGAAGATGATGAAACTCTTCCTTTTTTCATCTGAAACCCAATTTGTAATTTAGCAATCAGACATGCTCATATTTAGCAAGTATGTAAGGGTCAGTATAAACATACAACTATGAAAATAGACACTCAGAAAAATTCTGCCTTGAAAAATTTCTGTTCCATTTTTTAGGTGAGTAGTTGAAATAATTCAGTGCTCTTTAGAATACGTGAAAATAGTGGCCGTGTTTTGAAATTGATCTCTGTAGCACAGAGCACATTTTCAGGCATAAAATAAGTTTAATAAATGTGTGATGAATGAATAAATAAATGGTTTGCTTGACAGAACATGAAAAACTGGTAGTGTTACAGGATGCTAATATTAATTATGTATGTAGAAACTACTCAATTCTAAAAATATGGACCAATTTCTATTACATTTGTTTAGTTTCTGTAATAAAATAACAGTCTATTTGAAGAACTACTCTAACAAAACTGTTTTTCTTTAGGGCATTATGATAAGATTAACTATTTTGATGAAATCCCAAAACCTCAAGGCTCAATGTATCTGTGCATTTGGATACTTCTGAAAATAATGACTGGCTCTAGCTCTCAGAAACTTTTCATTTTATTTTCATTACACAGCCAACATTTTTATAGTTATCAAGCCATGCTTAAAATTTAACATGAAAAAGGAAGGGAAAGTAGGTGTTCCATGCCAATAAAAGATAAACCACAAGTAGAAAAAAAGGGCCCAAGAAATTGTGCTTGACATGAAATTGTGCCTAACATAATAATTAGGCAAGTAAACGTCCTGAGAGTGACTGTCCGTAAGCTACAGATGTGTGACTTTCCTGAGCCAATTGATAAACATGGTGTCGGTTGAAATAATAATGAATTTCTTTGTATTACTGCTGTAAAGGAATATGATGTTTTAATATCACAGGAATAACACATGAATTATATAGTATTATGGTCCAAATAAGAAAATTAAAATGTATTACTCTAGTGTGAGCAGTGCAATTCCTGCAACCACGTGGTAATAAACTGAAATTATCTCAGTTACTTTCTTTGAAGAACATATTTGGAAGTTGTAATTTACAAGTTTTGCTACAAATTGGAATCACCTGGGGATTTGTAATGTATACTGAAAAACTGGCTCCTATCTGCTGACATTCTGATTAAACTTATGAGGGTATAAATTGGGCATCTATGGTTTTAAAAGATCCTCAGTTAATTCTTAAGTGTAGTAGAGTTTAAGAAATACTAGATTAAAAATTTGGGAACTGAGTTTACTGGGATACGGATAATTCTTAGGAAACTCTGTGTAATACCAAAAGTGAAAGAGGCTATGATGTGAAATGGCATCATTTATACCATTATAGCATCATTACCCTCCATTCATATTAAAACTTTTATAATAACAGTAGGTATTTTTTGTTGTTTTGAGTTATTGAATCCCTACTATGTACATTGTATTGTGCTAAGTGTTTTACATGTAAAATTTAAATGACTCTTCTAAGTAATTATAGATATTATCTACTTTTAATTTTTATTTCTTAAATTGAAAAAAATCAGCTAAAATGATTATTATGGGCCCCACCATCATGGAATTTTTAAAAATCATTTATTTCTATTAATCCCAAAATATAATGGTAACAAGTTTTCCCCACATATCATTTCAATTTTTATGAACTATTGATTTTTCTAAATGTGAATTGAAAGCACAAAACTTGACTAACCCCTTGGCATTTCCATTTCTCACTCATTTGCCTGTTATGATCAGGTTTTGGTTTTCTACTCTCATCAACATCTTTTCTACTCCAGAGTAGTATTTTCCTCCCTGACCCAACAAAAAACAAACAAACAAAAGACCAAAAACTAAATTTTGGACATATAGCAGATCAAATGCTATTACAGCTTATAACTGATGCTATGTCTAAATTTATTAATTCATTCAGATAGTCAACAATAATGCATTAAGCATTGATTGTGCCTGGCCATGGTGTGAGGTTCTGGGGGTAGGAGGGTAAATGTGAGAAGAGAGACGTCAGTTCCCACCAGCAGAGACGAGTTCAAGTATTTCAGGGAAGAGGCTTGGGATGTCATACAAGTAAGTCAGCTCATCAGGGTCAATGTTCAGGAGACATAATGAAGTTGACTACTAATATTATTTCCAATTAGGGTTTAATTATTTCTCTTTTTTATTTGACTGCTTCAAGCATGAAAACACTATATTATCCTTGCTGTAGTTCATTTATTTCCTCAGAAATTGTTTGTAGATGACTTACATCATACATTTAGACTGGGGAGAGAGCAGTAGACAAAATTTAAAAGAATCAATAGAGAGTACACATTCTGGCTAGTCATATATATAGGTACAGGCATATAAATAAATATATATGCATATAACACATTAAATATATATCATGATGTATACTTTAATATATATTTAATGCATATCATGATATATACTTTAATAACATACAACATATATTACCTGTAATATATGTATATGTAATGTATGTAATATACTATTATATGTACTTTAATAATGTATATTACATATCAATACATATATGATTCTATTATTACATATATAGTAATATATAATCAAAGTATATGTTGTAATATGTCACACATGCCATACATATATGTGTCATGTATGTAATATATGCATATGTATGATATACACACATATATGCATATATAATGCATATATGTAATAAAATACATATATGTATGTGTAATATGCACATATGTATATATACATATACATATATGTAATGTATTAATATTGATATTTAATATAAATATATATTTAATATACATATGTTGCATGTATACATACATATACATGTCTGATATATATGTAATGCATTAAATATATAATATATACTTTAATAATATGTTACTATATTCATATGTTTATATTACATGTATAAGACATGTAATATATTAAATACATAATGTATACTTTAATAACATATTACTATGTATGTAATAATATTAAAGTATATGCTATATATTACATATCTGTATGATATATGCAATATACACATATATATGTTACACATATACATATATGTAATATATTAAATATACTAATATTTAATATAAAATGATATGTTTAATATATTGTGTATACATAATATATATCTTACATGTAATATATGTATAACATATGTATATATTACATGTATAAGATATGTATGTAATATATTAACTAAAATATATACTTTCATAACATATTACTATATGTAATGTATAGCATTAAAGTGTATATTATATATTACATATCTGTAATATATATCTTTATATTACATATCTTTATATTACTATATATGTAATATATTACATGTTATGTAATGTATTATTAAATTATATACAATATATTTCATACATGTAATATATGTGATATATGTTATATAATAATGCATATTACATATATGTTATATATATGATTTAAATAGACTCGGGAGAGTGTATAGACAGAATAAAAAAGAACCATCATGAAGCTTATATTCTGGCTGGTCCTCTATGAATACATTACACACTTACAAACACACACACGTAATATGTACCATATACTTTAATATTTAATTTGTGTATAATGTTATAAGATATACTTTAGTATTTAATTTAGATATTTGAGCATTTACTATTTTATAAGCACTATTATGAGCACCTTTCGTTAATTTACTTAATTCTAAATCTAATAGTCAACTCTTAGCTCTTGTATTACATGACTTGTTAGCAGCTTTTGATAGAACTCATCTTTCCCTTGTCCTTAAAATACTTTCTTCAGGTGGTTTTCTGTACCCCATCCTCTCCTGATTTTCCTCATACTTCCCGGTGGCTTTGTTCACTCTTCTCTGTTGGTTCCTCCTCTTCTTTCCAGTGATAATCTCCTAAGGCTCAATGTTTGTTCCTCTTCTTTTATGTCTATACACTTTTGTTGATAATCACCCTCAAGACTTCATTCACATCACTAAAAAATTTGAATTTAGATCTTCACTCCAACCTCTCAGTTGAACTCCAGATTGTGTGTCCTACTGCCTACTAACCATCTCCTTTTGAATGTTTGATGGACCAGTAAACATGTCGAAAAAGAAACTTCCTACTTCCATTCATGATCTTTTCCATCTCAGTGGATAGAGACTTCATCCTTCTCGTGATTAAAGCCCAAAACCTTGGAGTTATTCTTGACTCTTCTCTTTCTCTCAAATGCCATATCTTCCCATAAATTTATCTCAGAAAACATCCAGAATCTGACCATTTCTCATGACCTTCACTGTCCCTTCACTACCCTTGTTGCTACCCTTGAATACGCCCCCTACTGCACACCACCTGCTACAAACCCCACCAGAAAACAGTCAATGTAGGCATGGCAATGCCCTGGTCTTCTTAGGGCAGTGTTTCAATATAATGGATTACCATCCATGAATGGACCCTGAAATCCATCTAGTAGATTTTAAGCAACATCTAAATAGACTAAACAAAAGACAGTACAGTGCACTAGGAAGCATCACAGTAACCTGTATTTAGTAAGGTAAAGTATTATTCCATGAAACTTTGACTCCATTATAATTATGTATAAGCATATTGGGTTGTGCTATTCAATTTATTTCTTGCTGTGGGTTACAGTCAATATTCTAGAAAATATTAAGGTACATGAAGTTATTCTAATGAAAATTTCACCCAAATTTTTGGTGTTAAAATATGATTTGAATTTTGATTGTTTGTTTGACATCCGATTCAAACAATAATGAAGGAAAATAAAACAGATTATAATTACTTGGCTCAATTTGGTGGTAAAATAACTTTTATTTATTTGTAAGTTACCAAAAAGTTTTAGAGGTTTTTAGTTTATAGAAAAATTGACATTTAATATGGAAAAAAGCAATTAAAATGGTGTTTGTACTAGGTCTATTTATAATAACTGAGAGATATTTAGGGGAAATCTATATTAAAAACAGGAATGATAAAATCTTTAGAATTTCTTGAAATAAAATTATTAACCAGAGAATATTATTTTATCATTAAAAAATCCACTCAAAAGTATGACTCTGGTGAGAAAGCGACCATATAAATGACATTTAACAAGTTAAAACCACTTCTTTTTACTATAAAACGTATATCCTGGTATGTACTAACAAATGTGATTGAATTTATAGAAGGACAAGAATTAAGTGGGGAAAAGGTATTATTTTCTTGAAAGTCATGTTTATTATGCTGATACACTGTGAGAAAATAAATTTTGGTAAATTGTTAATTTTAGCAATAAATGTTGAATAAATAAATGAGCTTTAATGAACTAGCCTTTAATAGTCATATTGAAAACTGTATTCAAGTACTTATTCTGTTGCTATTACCTGGCTACTCAGGCAATAATGGGGAACATAACTATCATAAATTGCCAGTCCTCATAATGAATGACTATGAGAGAATAGTAAAAATGATTGAATGCTCCTGATAAATAGATTTGAAAATAAAAAAGAATGTATTATCGTTTGTTTTCGTTCTCCTTCTCCTTCCTTCCTTCCTTCCTTCCTTCCTTCCTTCCTTCCTTCCTTCCTTCCTTCCTTCCTTCTCTTCCTCCTTCCTTCTCTTTCCTTCTCCTTCCTTCTTCTCCTCCTTCTCCTTCCTCCTCTTGCTTCCTCCTTCCTCCTCTTGCTTCCTCCTTCCTCCTCCTCCTTCCCCCTCCCACTTCCTCTTCCTCCCTCCTCTTCCCCCCTGCTCCTCCTTCTTCTCCTTCTTCTTTCTTTTCTTCTCCTTCTTCTCCTTCTTCTCTTTTACATTCCCCTTCTGATTGTGGTGCAAGATGAGAGAGAGAGAGAGTTGTGTCTAACTCCCAATTTAGGAATCAGTTTATTTTATATGCTGTTTAAATGGCAGACAAAAAATTATCTTACAAACTTAGCTACAGACTCGATGAACCTTTTCTGGATTTTCAGTGAGCTAACCTGTTCATGTATAATATAAGTAACTAAATTTTAGGTAATAATATCCTATTAACATTTTGTGAAATCTTCCTTCTTTCTATAAAAAGCATATAATTGCATTGAAATCAAGAACTTTAGGACTGCTCTTGCAAACATTTAAAAATATTACATCACATTATCCTTCTTAATATTAGGCCACAATAATTATTTGGCATCTTTCTTTTACTAATTTTTAGTGGGTCTGAAAGAAATACATTTAAAAGAACACTGTGGATGGATAGAGAACATCCAGTTTGCCTCATTCCTTGTTATTGTTCCTCCTCCTTTCCTTCTTTATATAATCTTATAGCTAGTAGCAGAATGAAATATGAAGAAAGGAAAGAATTAATATATGTTTCAGCACTATCACCTCTTTGGATATTCAGATGCTGATCGGCAGAACAATAAGATTTATTATATTATGTTATATTCAGCATGTTCAACTCTATTATTTATTCAGTAGAATAAATTCAGTAAAACTTACTTTGAAGTTAATTAATATAAGACTTTTTTTCCTGAAAATAAACGAGTATATCTTGTCTGTGGTCATTTTTAAGGAAAAAGCATATCATTGTATATTATCATTTTTTGTACAAAATTACTATTTTAAAGGAACAGAAATAGTTTCTCTATTTTATAAGGATAGATTCTTGAATCTATTTTTTTCGTTTTATTTTCTTTAAGAGCCATTTTGACCTTACTATGAAGCTAAGCTAGGGAGGACATTGGCAGAACTCTGTGTGTGTGTCCTCATGCACAGCTTTTGATGAGAATTTAGTAAGACAGACAATAGTTCCTTGCCAAGTTATTAATTTTAAATCTCATCTTTACTGTAATGTAAATATTTATAGAATACTCCCAAATCCAAGGAGACAGATCACAAAGAATTGGAAGTTTTTAGCTTTCTATACTCTTATGAATCTTAGCTGTGTCACTGCTATATAATGCCATGATCAATTTTTTTTTTCTTCTCACCCCAAATGATTGTAAACTGGTAATCATATTGAAACCAACTATTTAAAAGTCATGGGGCCTGGCATAGTGGCTCACGCTTGTAATCCTAAAACTTTGGGAGGCTGAGGTGGGTGGATCATTCGAGGACAGTAGCTCGATACCAGTCTGGCCAACATGGCAAAACCCCTCTCTATAAAAATATAACAAATTAGCCGGGCATGGTGGTGTGCGCCTGTAGTCCCAGCTACTTGGGAGGGTGAGGCTGGAGAATCGCTTGAACCCGGGAGGGAGAGGTTGCAGTGAACCAAGATCACAACACTGCACTCCAGCCTGTGTGACAGAGCAACATTCTGTCTCAAAATCAAAAACAAAAACAAACCAACAAACCAACAAAATGCACTACGGGAATCACCCTTTTAAAATAGCAAAGACAACACCTATATTTAATCAGCAGATTATTCACCTCTAGAAATACAAATATAATTTTTAAAATAAATATTTGCTAGGTTTAGGATGAAAGTATCTTCATTTTCATATTGTATCAATCCTTTCTCCATCTATGTATCTTTTGACGTACTTAACAAATACTGCTGATTGAATTTAAATTAACCACATCCTAACATTCTAAGACACACATGCAACAATCTCAGTCTGTATGGATGCTTTCACTGGGACTTATTTGCAAAGTACAAGATCCAGTTTTATGTTAAGTAGGTGGGTTGCTAATCTGCAAGAATGCCATTCTTGATCAGGCCTTTATGAATTGTTTGTAAGTACCAGCTGGACAATGAAAGCTTTATATTCATTCTGCAATTAGCCAAAATAATTCTAGTTAAAGTCTGGTTAAGACTTCTAGTATGAAATGAATGTAAACTATTCATTCTTTATCGTTCTTTCTGGTTTCATTTTGGCACATGCATTTGTTAAAATACAATCCCCTAAGTTGCTTTTTCACTGCTTTTCATGTTGCAGATTGAAAATGTTGATGTCTGCCTTAGTTTTCTAGCAGCCAGAGGGGTAAATGTTCAAGGTCTATCTGCTGAAGGTAAGAAAAAGAATGACTGAATTGTCACAAATGGCATTAGTGTATTTAAATTATTTTTTATAATGTCAGAAATGTAACATTGGAGTATACGGCTCCTTAATATGATAAAAGAAATTGATGAAGTCTTCAAGACAACTGAAACATAAACATAATGGTTATTACTATGTGCTTTCAGTATTTAAATGTTTTCCATATTTTGCCAGAACTATTCTTTTCATAATCAACTATATGGGAGAAGAGTGAATCAACAAAACATCTTTATGTTATTACTAGTTTATAGTATAATTAGATTTCTTAAGTAGATTAATAGATAATTAGATAAATATTGGATGACATAAATACAGGTAAATATTTTAATTAAGTCTTAATATTATTTTGTTAATACCATTTCTATAATCTATTCAAGTTGGTAGAAATAGTCAAAAGAGTTGGTTAGTTTAAATAAGTCACTATGAAGTATTAAATAATTAGAACTAACAGCATTAATCACTGTTATGTATAAATGTTTTAAATCATTAAAGATTCAAAAGATCATCATTAAAATTGAAAGATAGCAAAATGGGGAAAACTTGAATAAGTTTTGATGTTTATCTTTTTCTGAGTTTATTTTACTTTCACATAAAAAGGTGGCAAAAGTTGGCAAACGCTTGCCACACATAAGATAAAATTTGCCACACTTGAGAACTCTGATATTTAAATTTCTTTTATATTTACATGTTATAATATATAATTAAATTACACATTCAATGGCCAAGAAGCTCAGGTTCAAACCTAACTGGTAGTTCTGTAACTTAGAATAACATTTGAATAAAATTCCCCAGGATGATATGTTGCTAAGTAGTTAAAGGCAGGCTAGAATTGCTGCTATTTATTCATTTTGTGTGTCTCTTCCTTACAAAAACCTTTATTAATATAAGCTTATTGATTTTCATTCATCTTTTAAAAATATATGAATGCTCAAAATTTACTCTCTAAATTAAACATGCAAAATAATAAGACAATAATTTTTTAAAAACTTTTTAAACAAAATCTTTCAGGTTTATAGGAGAATATTAACACTCTCTCAATGTAGCCTCAGATTGATAAGCCGACTCTTCAATATGACGGAAACTATGAGAAATGTTTGGGGAGGAAATAGAACAACTCAGAGGGTCATTTTACATTAATTATTTTACTGCATAGTTTGAGTTATATGATAAACCATCAGATATCAAGAAATCCAAAGAGTTGGTTAATTTTCCTAAACTCCAAAAGGGGACATAAAGCCTTGATCTCAGAGCAGGATGTATTTTATTGCCAACAGCAAGTTTTATTTAAAATATGATTACAGGTTGTGTAGCTTACTTTCAAGCTTTACTTCCTTCTCTTTTCCTATTTTTTAAGTTATAACTACAGGAGAAAAATGTAGGCTTATGTGTAGCCTACATTGTGAATTTAATTTTTTTATTCAATAGTTGAAAATCTTACACAGGAACTTCCTCTATTAGAACAAGGATTTCTACTTATTCAATTATGTTATCTAACATAAGCTAATCTTCATTATTTATTAATATATAGCATAAATTAAAAATAAAATTGGAACATTAAAAATTGATATTATGTCTGTTTTTTGGAAGATATACATACACATATATATTTTGATATATATGGATATATGTTTGGAAGATATATACATACATAAATATGTATAAATGAGTTGGTGAGTGGGTGATTTAGAAAGAAAGTTGATTGCAACGAATCCAGTTGGTATTACGAGGTGCACCCATGTCATCAATATTTATAAATGCAGGACAACCAACATTTCAGTGGCTTTCTTTCTCCAGTTCGTAGCTACTGCTATGCTGGCAACAGCTGTGTGTATTTGTGAGGAAAACAACGTGCTACATCAAATGGTTAGCACAAGAGAGAGCTCATTTATTTCTAAGCAGCAGCTAACTCGAGAAAAATTGTAGTTCAAGGTCAGCAAAGAATATCACTTCTGAGCGTGCTTTGTTCTTTTTACCCTCTATCCTTTGATTCTCTCCCTGAAATTCCAAGGTATTTGGAAATGTTAACATGTTTCAGAAATTCAGGTTTGTTTGTGACTCAACTGTGACTGACAGAATTAAGTTGTATCCCTATCTTCACAGATTTAGTTCAAGAGGATTGCATCCAGAGTTTGTTAAAAAGGACACTGAATACATACGATGCTTCTTTTGTATTTTTCATTTCATACAGAAATAAGAAATGGAAACTTAAAAGCCATTCTAGGGCTGTTTTTCAGTTTGTCTCGCTACAAGCAGCAACAACACCATCAACAACAGTACTACCAGTCCTTGGTGGAACTTCAGCAGCGAGTTACTCACGCTTCCCCTCCATCGGAAGCTGGCCAGGCCAAAACCCAACAAGATATGCAGTCCAGGTAAGGAAAGGAAGTAGGGAATGTGTTTCCAATTAGTTTGTGTAGATATAACTTGTTTTTAAAAAATTATTGTCCATGAGTTTGAAAAACATACTCACGTTACTTGTATCAGTGTGATGGGATTATTTGACTTGTGTAATGGAAATTAAAACCACTCTTCTTTTGCTTGGACAAGCAATGTCTATCATCTTTTGGGTGACATATTTTGTTTGCTTTCTAAAGATTGTTGTTCTGTATCACAGTGTGAAATGTCTTTGGTGTAAGTAATGTGGCATGGCTACTTTCTTCTACAAATGACTTCAGTATTTAGAACGTGCTACTGAGTCGTAGTCTCCTGTCGTGTAGTTATCTTTCATTGATACTTTTGATTAATTAAGTCTGTCAAAAATTTCAGGTCTGTTAAACATAGGAGTTTGAGGTTTGGGAACATAGTGTTTTTGATGTGTGTGTGTGTGTGTGTGTGTGTGTGTGTATGCACATACATGTATTATTTGTCTGGCTTGAGTCTTTTGGCATATGCAGACACAGCCTGGGTAGAGTGTCCCAAATCATGGCAACTTCCTTTTCTTTTCCATTATTAGTTTTGTGTGTTTTTTTTTTTTTTTTTTCAATTTAGAATTGCATCAGTCAGTGTTCAACTAGAGGAGTCGAGCAAGTAAACGATATATAACAAGAGACTTATTGTGAAGAATTGGTTTAGTATGATTGTGCATTCTGGTTAGGCAAGTATGAAATCTGAAGGGCAGCCCAGCTGGGAGGGCAGGCTAAAACTCTTGTCATGAACTGAAATTGCAGTACACAGGTAGAATTTCTCCTCTCAAGGAAGCCTCATTTCTGCTTTTGAAAAGCAAAACTGTCAGCTGGGCACGATGGCTCATGCCTATATTCCCAGCACTTTGGGAGACCGAGGTGGATGTATCACGAGGTCAGGAGTTCAAGACCAGCCTGGCCAAGATGGTGAAAGCCTGTCTCTATGAAAAATACAAAAAGTAGCCAGGTGTGGTGACAGGCTCCTGTATTCCCAGCACTCTGGAGGCTGAGGCAGAGAATTGCTTGAACCCGGGAGGCACAGGTTGCAGTGAGCCAAGATCCAGCCTGGGTGACAGAGCGAGACTCCGTCTAAAAAAAAAAAAAAAAAAAAACTTTCTTTTAACTAGTTGAATCAAGATCACTCAGATTATCTAAAATAAACTTTACTGAAAGTAAATTGATTATAGAATTTTATGACTTCCTCAAAGTATCTACATAGCAACAACGAGATTAGTATTTGACGGAATAACTTAGACTATAGTCTAACATAGTTTACGTGTCAAAATAAATGATCACAGAATGAAGTTTCACTTAACAACTTTCATACAAACTGCTATATTTGTTCCTGAACAATGACTGGGGTATTGGTTAGTTAGCTCTGTTACATAGATAGTTATGATTATTTTTCTTAAGGAGATAGGATATGAAAATCCCTTTCATCGTCTTTGAAAATATAAACACTTGTCAACAAATGTAAATATTTAACTTTGTCCACCTTAGAAGTCAAGTTTGAAACCTACTAACATTCAGCTAACCTTGAGTTTGGTAATTAGAAATGACTCAAACAATTAAAATGATGTTCCAAAATATATTTGTGAACCACCTCCCACTTACTGTCAGTTGTTCAGTTGTTCAGAAATCACCTCTCTTTCATCTATTAACCAACCCTCATATGGACCTTGTTTGTTACTTCATAATAAAAAATATTTATTTCTCTATACAACCATGCAAATTCTGTTCCCTTTGGAAGATTTTCACTTATCAGTGAATTTTTAAATGAATTTTAAAAAGCTATAGTTTTACTGAAAACATAGCATATAATATAAAGTTTATGAAGTGATGGGGGATATATTTTATTATAAAATAATGCAGCTATTTGACTGCTCTTTAAGCTCATCTTGGCTTTTGGCTATATCAAGTGAGATTGTACAAGACTCATAGTGGAAAATAAATCTCTATAGGATAAGTTTCTTGGATTTTCGTAAGCATAGAGAAGAAGAAAGTGGATGACATCATGTTTTATGGTTTTTTTTTTTTTTTTTTTTTTTTTTTTTTTTGCGTGTATGGTTGGAACAAAGAGATGGATTCTGAAAAGTGCCAGAAATAATATTACTAGAGTTTGGTTTAAGCGATTTAAATAGAAAAGACACAAGAAGAGTAGCTGAAAAAAATAAAGGAAATAAAATTATTTTGTGTAAAGCATGTTGACTCTGGAAGTGATACGGAATATCATTTGACATTGCTTTACTTCACTCTTTTTCTGTATCTTCCATGTGAAATTTATTGTCAAGAATTTCTTGCCCAGAATTTCTTGGTAGTTATGACCCTTTTAGGAAATTGTTTCTTTTCCTATTCTTCTTGCTGGATATATATTACTGTTGTGAAACTATGGGGTAATTTAAAATATAAAACCATGTATAATACTCATGGTTTTTATACTGTTTTGTGGAAGGATGTCTCAATTTTTCATTGCAAGTTTATGAAAAGTATTCTTTTCAACAGTGTCTTTTAAGGCTGAGGGAGACTTTTAGCAAAATTTTCTTCTGGATTTAATTACTTTTTGAATTGACATATAATTTAATAAATGTTTATAGAGTAACAGCTTTACTAAAAGTAGTATTCAGGACCCTAATATAGAAGAGTTCAAGTCTTACTTTCAATAGTTTTACTTTTAATTGAATTTGTTACATGTTTTAAAGGATATGATATTTAAGACATTAATATTTATTTTTATTCATATAGATTTGGTGTATCACATTAATATAGGAATTAGAATTTATGTGGACTTACCTGTAGCAATCAATATTTTTAAAGCATTTTTCCAAAGGCCATAATGATAATATACATAGGAATGTAATATAGTATCTATGTGTTAGAACCAAGATAATTAATGCAGAAAAATTCCTAGTGACAAATTTATCTTCATTTGCTAGAGGTGTGAATCATAAATCATGATTTATGATGCCTTTCTATTGATTTCAAAGTTCTTTCCAAGTAAATAGTTTAAATGTCAACTTGCTATGCTTTTCTGGATATTTGGCCAGAAAATGTTCTTATATTTTTCTCTGTAGACTAACGAACATTTCTTCGGGCACACTGGTTCAGTTCAGTAAAAGTGTTTCTGTTTTATTCTCTTTGTTTAAAGTAAATTGGCATAATTCTACATACTTCTACAACATTTATTTTATCCAGTAATAATTTTTAATTTGATGTTACTATTTTGAAAATAACTCCAGATGTTTTTACTCAATTTGAATAGCTTTCATTTAAACGGAAATTTGGATTTAAAGGTTAACAAGTGAAATATACAGGAGAAAAAACATGAACCAAGAGGAAAGAATAGAGTAATAAACTCTGCTCTCCTACTCTCTCAGTTGCCTCTCCACCTTTGAGTGTATGTATCTATAGGGGCATAGGTCACGTGCTGTATGTGAGCTTGAGTGGGTGTGTGCACAAGTGTGCATGCATGTGTGTCCTGCTCAACTGGCACCAGGAGCTCTAATTATTAAGAGTTTACCTCTGGAATCAGACTGCCAGGACTTAGATCTGGATTAAAGTAAAGGTGGGATTCAGATTTTAAGTTTTTTAAATTCATTACAAGGAATTATTTGGCTTATTTGGAGTGATAAAGACTTGATTAACCAATTAATCAATTCTTTACAATTTAGATATATTTAATATAAAACTGATATTTTATCTATGTCACTATTTTTTGATGAACTTTATGTGGGTAAAGATTCAACATCTTGCTATATTCCGAAATATTAAGCATCTTATTTGCATTTATTTAATATGATAAATAAAACTAGTTCATTTTATATTTCTTAATTTTCTTTTTATTTTGAAAAAGGTAGACAAAAATTCTTCTCTCCAACCAAAAGGGGAAATATAAGAAGTGTTTCAATATAAAATGCTAAAAAAATCTTATATAAAGGTTGGTATCGTAGTTATTTTTCACAGGTATTAATTGGGTGAAGAAGGAAATCCCTTTGCTTATTCTAGGAAACAATGTAAAAATAAATCCTATAATGTAAAAATTCATAAAATTCATTTTCATCCTAGGCTATTTCTGTGAACCTTACTTTTTCATATGTCGCATTTTGACAATTAGAGTTCTAGTTGACAGGAAAGCCGAAAGAAAATTCTATTTCAACCCTATGCAGTACCTGGCACATACTAGCCAATAATACTCAGCAAATGAATGCATGATTTTCCTTAGAATATCTGGTAAAAACATTACAGTGAAAAAAATATAAAATGAAATCTGATTTTTCTTATGTACTGACCTGGTTATACACAAGGTGTTAGGATGATAGTACATATAAAAGATAATTTTTTTTATTTGCTAAAAGCTTTTTTAAAAGACGTGATTTTTCTTAAAATACATGCTTTTATCTTAATTTTTGACCAGATTATTAAATGATTTTCCTTCCCGTTATCAAATAGTTAACGAATTTTACCAACTCACAGATAGTGGTTATTAAATCACATGAATAGTTTATGTAGTATACAATTGAAACATGTAAAAAGACGAAAATTGAATGTGAAAGTAGAGGTCAGAGATTACGTAGATAGACGGTAGAGGTGGCAAAACCAGTGTTGATACATCTTTCTGAATTTAAAAATATTATTTTGGGAACTTGAAAGATTATGCTCTCTGCAGATGATCATACGTCCTTCTGCTTTTGATTTTGTAGGAGCAAATCAATCATGTGTCCACTTTCAGTTAAGATGAACGTACTCTTACAGGACTCACAAGTTAAACTGTGAAATCCCTGGGTATATGTTTTCTGAATAGCTTGTCTGTTCCCTTGCAGTCCCTTTCCAAGGTTCCTGTGACCCCTACCACACACGTTGCTTTTGGAACCCTCTTACCATAGAGGACATTTGCTTTCCAGGGTATCTTTTCCAGGAAACATTATTTCCTTCTGGGAGATTCACTCTGAAACTGGGACGGTTTACAGCTTTTTGGCCAAAGGTTATAAATCTTGAGAAGTATATAAGGCAGTTTAATTTAAGATGACAGGAAGGCTCTAGTAATTTAAGCCCTTGTGAACCTGGCTTCAATTAGCTGCCTAATGCAGTTCTGTGTTGTGGCCTATAGTGCGCTCTTTAAGAAAGTCAGTTAATCCATTAAACTTTAAACAAAACAAAAACATAAAAGAAGAGGGATATTTATAAATCATTATTTAAAGCAGGTTTTTTTTATCTCTAGAGGGAAATAATTGAGGAGAAAGAAATTATTCTTAATTGACTGCATTTGGAAACCGAGAGTATGTAATACTAAGAGAGAAAGTTTGTGTGTGCACGTGCACATATTTTTGTTATGTTCTAACACTGGTGTTTCAGTTGTTATAGATGAAGATTATATTATAGTAAAGGTGGGACTGAGATTTTAAGTTTCTTAACTTCATTACAGGAAAATATTTCACTATATTTGGAGTGATAATGACTTGATTAGCCAAGTAATCAATTTTTTAAAATTTAAATATATTTAGCATAAAAATTAGATATTATCTCAGTATTTTTGTTGTTTTGTTTTGTTTTGTTCTGAGACAGAGTCTCGCTGTGTCATCCAGGCTGGAGTGCAGTGGCACAATCTCAGCTCACTGCAACTTCTACCTCCCGAGTTCAAGCCATTCTCCTGCCTCAGCCTCCCTAGTAGCTGGGATTACAGGTGCCCACCACCATGGCCAGCTATTTTTTTTTTTTTTGCATTTTTTTGTGGAGATGTGGTTTCACCATGTTGGTCATGGTGGTCTCGAACTCCTAGCCTCAGATGATCTGCCTGCCTCAGCCTCCCAAGTGCTAGGATTATAGGCATGAGCCATCATTCCCAGCCGCTATGTCAGTATTCTTGGATGCATTTTATGTGGGTAAAGATTAAACATCTTCTGTATTGGTTATTTCAGAGTCAGGCAAGTATGAGTTGGAATCCTGCTTGCCAATTCCCAGTGGAGTGGCGTGGCCGAGTGATTTTAACTTGCTCAAATCCTAGTGTTCTTCCGCTAATATTGGAATAGTGGCAACTTTCTCATAAGGGTGTTGAGAAAACCAGATAAAATGGTTTATGTATAAAATGCTTACTTAGCATAACACAGCATATAATAGACACTCAAACCAGCTATTTCCATCTTCCCTTCTCTCACTTGAAGATCATATCACATGTGTAATAAAATACATTGACCCACATTAACAACCTTAAGTCAACCTCATTACTGTTCTCCCTTTTCTTTCTCTAATCAAGTCTGCGCATTCCACTTCTAAGTTTAATTAAATATATGAAAATAATTTAAAGTAACAATATTTCCACTAAAATAGCTTAATAATGCTCAGTCCTTTGTATGCCCAGTCTAAATAAGCAGAATAACCCCTTTAATTACTTTAGGTATTTTTTTTAGTAGTTACTTCCATGTAGCTAAATAAAATGCTTCTACCACTAGTTTCTGTTCATCAATTTGATCATTGTCATTTGATTCACACTTCTCTATTTCTCCCCACCCTCATTACTTGATTCTACAAGTTTTTATTAAGTACGTGGTATGTTCTAGACAATCTTCTAGTCACGGGAGATAGGCAGAAGACAAAAGAGACTTTAAAAAGTTTGCTGTCTTGAAGCTTTCATTCTAGTGATTGGAGATAACACAAAATTAATTAAAATATTTACCAGTAATTTGACAGCTGATGATGGAGAAAAACAAATCAGAAAAGGGCAAATCAGATGTGTGAGAGCCATTTTTTTGCTAATTAAAATTTAATGAGGACCGAAGAAAGTCCTCATTCAGATGATGACACTAAGCAAAGAAAATGACAGAATGTTGTCGGTGAGTATTTCAGGGCAGAGCGTTTCAGGCTGAGAGAAGAAATGCTCTTAGACTTTGAATTAAGAGCCTGTCTGGTTTTCTTCAATAAGAGAAAACATCTATCCCAGTTGGACTGGATCAGATGGAAAGAGGCAGAAGAAGAGTAGGTTATAATTCAAAGAAACATAAGAATTAGTATGGCCCTGTTGCCATTGTGCAGACTTTGGCTTTTATTCCTGGAGAGAGTGGAAGATAGTATGTGCCCTGAGGAACATAAACGGGCATATAAATAAAGTGGTCACATTGTCTGCTGTATTGAAAATAGAGTGTAGTAGGGAAAATGTGGTAGCAAGAAGTCATGGAAAAAGCTTGGGCTATCGCGTTGAAGGTGCAGAGAGGAAGTTAAATGCCAAATGCGTTTTGAAGGTAATGTCAGTAGAAGAAACTGATAGACTTGTAATGAAATTGGTAAACAAAAAGGGGACTGTAGCATGGATAAAAAGGAGGCTATAATGGGAGACTGTGTGTTATCAATGTATTATTAGCTGTTGGAAAGATGGTGTTTCCATTTGCTGAAATGAAGAAAAAAAAATGTGAGGAAAGCTTTGGTAGGGAGAAGGTCAGATATTCACTTATTGTCATGTGAGCTTTGAAACATCTGTGAGATATATCTGAAATACTGAGGAGGCCATTGGAATTGCAAGACTGGGGTTTAAGGGATAGATGGAGCCTATAGATAAAAATCATGAAAAAATAAGCATATAGCAACAATAAAAAGCTATGAGGCTAGACTTGATTAAGTCACCAAAATCTGTACATAGATGAAGAAGAGAACTGAGGCCCTGGATCAGGAGCTTACCAATGTTTAGAGATCAAGGAGATGGCAAGACCTGACAGAGGAGACCAAAAAGAGTTAGCCTGTTAAGTAGGAAGAAAAGTGGAACTTGATGTCCTGGGAAGCATAAATACTGCATAAAGTATTCAATGGAGAGACAGATCAATAGTCATAACTTATATGGAGCCCCTTCTGAACCATTCTAAATAGTTTATACATACATTTACCTTCTCAATCCTCACGACAATCCTATGATGTACGTACTGTTTTCTTCCTTCCTTCCTTCCTTCCTTCCTTCCTTCCTTCCTTCCTTCCTTCCTTCCTTCCTTCCTTCCTTCCTTCCTTTCCTTCTTTTCTTTTCTTTTTTCTTTTCTTTTCTTTTCTTTTCTTTTCTTTTCTTTTCTTTTCTTTTCTTTTCTTTTCTTTCTTTTTTGAGATGGAGTCTCACTCTGTCACCAGGCTGGAGTGCAGAGGCACGATCTTGGCTCACTACAACCTCTGCCTCCCGGGTTCAAGAGATTCTCCTGCCTCAGCCTCCCAAGTAGCTGGGACTACAGGCACACGCCATCACACCCAACTAATTTTGTATTTTTAGTAGAGATGCGGTTTCACTGTGTTGGCCAGGATGGTCTCGATCTTGACTTCATGATCTGCCTGCCTCAGCCTTCCAAAGTGCTGGGATTACAGGTGTAAGTCACCGCACCCGGCCTGCACTGTATTCTTAATATTAATTTTGACATAAGGAAAATGGAAAGATCAATTAAATTGCACAGTTTCACAGAGACTAGGCTGTATATTGGATCAAGGCAATCTAGTACAGAGTTTGTGTTTCTAACTATTATTTACGGAATGTCAACTACATGAAATGTTGCATTTAAGTAGGATGAGAACTGAGAAGTGACCTATGGCTTCTGCACTGTATGAGAGCTCTTTCAGTGAGGTAGTTGCTATGATAACTTGATTGAAATCTGTGCAAAAGAGAATGAGAGGGAGGAATTACAGATAGAGATACACAATTTAATGTGTCAATTAAAAAAGAGATAGCAAATATAGGCAAGTCTTTCTAGGAGTGTTACTAACATAGTTATACTCCACTATCTTTAGTTCTTTTGTTGGTTAACTTTGTACCTTTATGTAATGGAATAACATCTTTATTTCTTTTTCAATCACCTGTAGAATATCTTTTGGTATTTGATTTTGTAAAACCTGGATATTAAAACTACGGTGTGGTTCTCCTCTATCCACTGACAATTTCCAATCTCTGTTATTGGCACTTTTATTTTTTGTTACCAATGTTCATATGATTAATCTGTTTTGTACACGTACCTGATTGTTCCAATCTTTTAGCATAGGTTGATTCTAAAAGTTGTGTGTGTGTGTGTGTGTATATATATACATGTATATATATACATATTCTTCAGAATCAAGTAATATACTCTGATTCTTCCCTAGTTAAGGCCTATCTGAAAGTTGATATTTGTTTGAATTGATGCATAAAATGGTAGATAATTTGAATAAGGGCCAGAGCTCATTTTATGATAGTTTGGGGAGATGAGTCCAAGTAAATCAAGGGACCACTGTATACTGGTGTCTTTTTTCTGGGATTATTCAGTTATTATAGTTTAAACTGCTTTTTATGTTCAGATAGTTGGTTCTGGTTTAGTTTTGTTTGTAAAAAAAATTATTCTTAGTTTTACTTTTCTTAACTAAGTCAGAATCAATTAAACTTAATTTTCTAGGTATAAAATAAAAACATCATAATTGTATTTTATCTTTCCAAAAGAATTGTGAGAATATAAATACATTTGAAAGTATGAGACTAACTCTTAATTTAAGAACTTAAGAAATACTTTTTGCCATAAATATGTTGATAAAAACAATGGTGAGCCATTATTTGTCCTATCAAATCTTTTTTAAGATGTGAAATGTTATTATAATACAGCTGTGACTCATGATAACTAATTTGTGATTTATTTATTTAAAATTTTATCACAGGACATTTTGATGGCCTAGTTAGATATTTTCTACCAAACACTAGAAATTTGATTCCAACCAGAGGTACTACGTATTTGGCATATATGAGCCACTTCCTTCTCAAATAGAGCACTGATAATATATGTAATTATTTCATTTACAATTTTATACTATACAAAATTATTTATTAATCTTTTCTACTAAAGACTAACATCAAAAAGTTAAAATTTATTAAAAATTTTCAAAAATTTTAGAAACTTATTAAAGTCAATAGCTATTGAATTTGTTAATCTGTTTTCTACTAAAGACTAACCTCATGTCAACTTTTTAAGGTTAGTCTTTATAAAAAACAGATGAATAAAGTCAATATATATAATTTTGAATAAATTTATAAAATTATAATTAAAGTCAATAACTATTAACTTTTCATAATCCCTTTTCTATGCTTCTACTTCTGACCATCCCAAATGCCTTTCTCTTTCTGATTGATTTCTCAGTCTCATAAGATGTTAAAAGAAAATAACTTGATTTTATTAATTACAATTTTCAACATGGAGTAAAATTACATCTCAATACATTCAGAACTTCAGCCTCGAAAAGTTGAGGTTAGTCGTCAGTAGAAAACATATTAATAATTATGGACCTTTTTTCCATCATAAGTCAATAACTTTTCAAATTACTGACATCATAAAAACTGCAGCTATCTCAAAAATCATAATTGTCTGGGCATGATAGCTCATGTCTGTAATCTCAGAACTTTGGGAGGTCAAGTCAGGAGGTCACCTGAGGTCAGGAGTTCCAGACCAGCCTGGTCAACACCGTGAGACTTGCTCTCTACAAAAGAATACAATACAGAAAAAAAAAAAAAAAAAAAGCCAGAAGTAGTAGTGTGTGCCTGCTGTCCTGATTACTTGGGAGGCTGAGGTGGGAGGATGGCTCAAAACTAAGAGGTTAAAACTGCAGTAAGCCATAATTGTACCACTGCATTCTAGCCTGGGCACAGAGATTCCTCCATATATATATATGCTATAATAATTATGTCAGTATGATCATTAGATTGTTTTTCTGTAGCCAAGTCTACATGGAAAATCAGGAGATAACTTGGTGAGCATGGAATTAGATTGAGGGGATTTGCATGTTTCAGCAACTTAGTCTTGCTTGTGAGACTTTAACCATTAGTCAAGGGCACACTTTCAACATACAGCTCTTTATATTCCCTTTTCTATGCTTCTAGTTCTGACCATCCCAAGTTCCTCCCTCTTTCTGATTGAGCTCTCAGTCTCATAAGATGTGAAAAGAAAAGAAAAAAAAAAAGCCTTCTCTTTCTGCTGTGTGGCAGACTCTAGACCAATGCTCACCCATCAGAGATGTTTTGTGACCCCCGTCACTGCTTACTAACATTGTTACTGAAATGCCAGAGATTTGGTCTAGGTCCTGCTGTGCACTACAGAGAAAGCCAGTTACTGAGAGAATGAGTATTGCCAGAGAAGAAGGCTTTAACTGGGTGCTGCAGCTGAGGAGAAGGAAGACCAGTCTCAAATCCAACTAAAATTAGGGGTTTATATGGCAAGGAAGAAATGTAGCTATGTGTGGGAAAACAGGAACGAGGGAGGGATAAGGAAGAGGAGTTGGTCAACAGGAAGCAGGTGGTCAGTTAAGCAATCGTGACAGATGAGGGGCCTGGCATCTTATTGTCCAGATATAATTATCTCATAAGTTTCAGTTCCTTGACACTATTTGGGATACCTGATGGTTGGTTTCCCAAGAAAAAAACTCAGATAAGACAACCGTAAGTTTCTCAAGTTTTAAGACTGGAGGGGTCAATTTCTATGTTTATTCAAAAGAAACCATAAACATCAGTTCTATGGGACAGTTGGGCTGGTTTGATTATGATTGTATTGATGATTATATTTCCTTTGCAGTAAATGGAGAGCAGCCCAATTATAAGGACTTGATAGACTAGATTTTCTCACAAATCTTCATATACTTTATAGATATTCGTCCTTTAAATGTAATAAAAGTCATTTTCCTGAGCATATGTATTAAGAAATAATTTAACATATTTTGTGATGACTACAATGCTTTTTAAGTATTTAGAAGTACTAAATAATCTGATTTTTCACTGATCTGTGTGGTCTTTGCCTAAGTTAGTTTAAATTTTTAGTTTGACAAAATAACTTTTTCTACCAGTATTCAAGGTCCGATTTTTTAAGGTGGTTGCATTCAAATGAATTTTTGGAATGAAGCTGAGATGTAATTTTACTCCATACTAAAAATTGAAAATAGGAAAACATCCACAGAACAGCATTGTGGAGTAGTCCTTTGAGCTATGTGTAACAGCATTTTGGAGAATCTAATTTATGGTGATATTGTAAAAGAAATATGAGCCTCATTTCCTGAATTCTCCTTTATCTTGAAGTTTGACATTCCTAAAAGAGCAAGAGACTTTGATGCTATAATATCTTACACAGGCCTCTGCCTCTTTAGTTACTGTTTTGAGATCTCACAAAAGCAGACCATGCAGGTGGCCTTATTAACTATCTGTGGAAATTTAAGATAAGACAGAGGTTATAACATATTTTCATACCGTATTTCACTAATAGGATAAGTTATCACAGTAACCTGTCCCAAATGCAATTCAGATGATATTTCAGCCACCCGGTTACTAAAAAGAAACACATGTGGATAAAAGCTGTTTCTGACTTATTTATGGATTAGGCAATAACTGTTTTCAGTGAACTCTTAGCAAAAGGGGACCATATTTTATTATATACTCTGCAGTGAGGACAGTTTTTGCAAAATGCCTTAAATATTTTTTAAGGACCACATATAGTTTTGAGGTACCAAAGGGGGATATATTTGCAGAAGTGGCTAAATAACTCTTTCTTAGTGCTAATAGCATGTTAGTTATCATTTTATAGCAGTTCACAAGGATCCTGCAGAAGTCTTTATATTAAAGGAAGAATTTAGTTTAAGGAGCTCTTTAAATCTTAATTCTGAATATATGGTTTCATTTCTATCCCAAGCAATCGTAGGACATATAAAGAAATTTATTTCCATCTATCTCCGTCTTAAAAACCCTTAGTGAATGTATTTAACTGTCCTTAAAATTTATTCTTTTGTCTAAAATTCCTTAACATAAAACTTTAAAAAATACATTTAATTATAGTGTATTTTGGGTACTTTATTCCAAATTTTTCTCTCAAGTCATTTTCAGTGAATTTGAAAGGAAATAATTTCTGTCTTTTTAACATAATACTGTATTATAGAAGAGAAAATTGGGAGGTAAAAATTGCCCACTAAAACTCAAACCCAAGAAATCCCTTATTTTATACTCTGGGATTTGTTTCTTTATATTCTTCTATGTTTTCTTGTGAATGATGCTTTTAGAAAAAATGAATGTGATATCATAGTTAAGCATGCTTTTCTCTTTCTTTGGGAATCAAGAGTACTATGTGTCTCACTATATAGGGATTCTGAATACGGATTTCTTCTCTTGTGATGTGTTTATTTGACTCCAAGACTGAGGGTAAATAGACAGGGCCAGAAACAAGGATGATTCTAAAATGATTTTCTATAAAATTTCTTAATATAGATAAGAGTTATAAATACATAAATATATTTATATATGAGTTATAAATATATAATAAGTTATAAAAACCTATGTAATATGAAAGATTGCCCTTACATTCTATTTTGCTCTGATAAATATAGTTTATTCAACTACTTTTTTTTAAGTACATCCATTTAAAAATTACTGTTTTCTACCTGGCTTTTAGGTTTTGATGAACCAGCTACTGTCTACTTGGGCAGAGTCAATGCATAACATATGACTTACTGAAAGACGATTTGTTGCTATTGATCCTTTATATGTTACATTAGAGCCTTGTGTCCTTTTCCACTGGTGATTTGAAAGTTCAAATGTGACTTTTCCACAAATAAATTGGCCCTCACCATGAGCCAAGAGACACGTTAGATATGTGGCTAAGATAAAGTGATGATCCTTTTCAAATTACCCACAATCTTAGAGAGTACCTAGATATTTAAGCAGATCACTTAATAGACATGTTAAGTAATTGAACAAAGCACAAGTTGCTCAGTGATCAAAGTTAGAGGAAAGGGCACATATGAAGGGACTGACAAAGGAAATGCCATTTCACATTCAGGAAACGATAGTTATTTGGCTGAGGAGAAAGTTAAAGTAGAAATGGGTTCTAGGTATCTATTGCTGCTTTACAAAAGCATCCCACAATCTAACGGTACAAAACAATAACCATTTTATGATGCTCATGGATTTTGTAAGCCAAGGAATCAGACGGGGCATAAAGAGGATGGCTTGTCCTTGCTCCACTATGTCCAGGACATGCAATGGAGAAGGATGGAATGGCGGGGATGTCACAAACTGGTGAGAGACAGAATATCTGTGGTTAGAGAATCCACTTCCAAGATGATTTCTTGACTCACAGGTCTAGCAGCTTAACTGAAATTCACATGGCCACTCCAGCATGACACCCTTAGTGGTATCATACTTCTCACATGGTAGTTCTAGCGGTTACAGCAGCCTCAAGCCCACTCAGACGCTAAGAGATGGGTGGATAGCACACAGATCTCACCTCTCAATGGAAGGATGATCAATGAATTTATTGTATTCCTGTGTTAAAATTGTCATAGCATATAATGAGGGAGAAGACTGGAGAAATAGGCAGAGGTCAGTTTGTGGAAGTTGTTAACTCTACGCCTAGAAGCTGAGACTTATTTCTAAATGTAAAGTAAAATTGCTTTGAGAAATTTTTACCAGAGGAAAAATAAGACTATTTATAACTTAGAAATATTGCCCTGGTGACAGGGTAGAGAAAAGATGTGCTTTGGGCAGGGGAATAGGGATGGACCCTGCTCTGGTGGCAAGAGAATAAACATTTTAATGTTTGCAGATGTGAAAGTCAGACTGGAACAATGAATTCGGTACCTGATTGGAAGTAAGGGTAAAAGACAATCATCATGCCTCTACTTTCATTGATGAATTGAAATATCATGTATTTCAGTAAGACAGAAAATATAATACTATAGTGGAAACAGATGAGAGAAAGGGGGCAGAGAGAAAAAAAATTTAGCTTTGGCCTTCCTAGGTTTAAGATTTTAATGGAACTTTGGTGACTAGTATGTGGCTCTGGAGCCTAGGAGAGAAGCCAGAGCCAGAGTTACAGATCTGGGATCATTAGCTTAGCTATGTTTTATTGATTGAAACAATAGACATGGAAGAAATAACTCAGGAAAAGAGAATAAAAGTAGGGGAAAGAAAGGAGAGCTTGACACAAAACTCTGGGGACCATAAACAGTTACAGGTGAAGTGAGCAAACAAGGAGAATGAGAGAATGTTCTTTTTGTTTTGCAGTGTACTGAGTTATGGTAACTTTTTGCTAAATTCGTAAGTGTAAATTGTTTTTCTATTGAGAAGTACTTCATCTTCTGAGACATTTTGTTTCTGTCTTTCAAATTATTCCTGAAATTTAGATACAAATGAAATACAAAATTCTGGTTGAAATATTAAATGAACTATATTGAACATATATTCATCTAATCACTGCATCACACAACAAAACACTAAGTCCTGAATTTAAGGCACTTTTGGATTCTGTGCAGTGCTGAGATTTATGTTTTGAAAGGCTCACCCTGTGTGTGCTGTTTTGGGAATGCTGGTTCTTTGGTGTCTTATTGGGACAGTTTCTAATGATTTCTTACTGGGCTAAGTCCTGTGGGACTTACGTTGTTGACTTTGGGAAGCGAGAATAATGAATAATATCCATAAAATTTTGAAGGAGAATAAGACTTAATTGTATTTGATTTCAAGAAATCACAGTCCCAAAGTAATTTTAAACTGGGAGACCAAGAGCCACAGTTAAAAGCTCAGCCATTGTCCTGAAAGAGCCATGCTTACGTGCTTTCAAGTAAGAATAACGTAACATCAACAGTGGTAAGTGAGAACCAAGGGATATGGTATTAAAAAGACTTCTAAGTGCAGGTGTGCAGGATAATGGTGGCTAAAATTCACACAGGATTCATTAGAATAGTTACAGAGCCTCCAGAGACTGTCAAGTATGCATTTTTTAAAACCTGTTATAGCACTTATCTTTATCAGACATCCTTCTAAGTGATCGACGATTTGGTCCTCATAAAAACCTTCAGGGGCCGGTCACGGTGGCTCACGCCTCTGATCCCAGCACTTTGGGAGGCTGACGTGGGCAGATCACGAGGTCAGGAGATTAAGACCATCCTGGCTAACACAGTGAAACCCCGTCTCTACTAAAAAAAAATACAAAAAAATTAGCTGGGCATGGTGGCGGGCGCCTGTAGTCCCAGCTCCTTGGGAGGCTGAGGCAGGAGAATGGCATGAACTCGGGAGGCGGAGCTTACAGTGAGCTGACATCCGGCCACTACACTCCAGCCTGGGCAACAGAGCGAGACTCTGTCTCAAAAACAAACAAACAAACAAACAACAACAACAAAAACACACACACAAAAAAAATCCTTTAAGTAGCTGTCATCCTCATTTAACAGATGACATACTAGGCACAAAGCAGCTGAGCTGAGCTTTGGGTAGGGCAGCTGGCTGTAGATTCTTTGCTATTGACCAATGTATTAGATGTTTACTACTGGCATTTCAACATATTAATTCACAGAAGATAAATAATATCATCTATCATTTCTTCACATCTGCAAAATGCTTTTGTTTCTCTTTCTAAACTTGACTTTGATTTCCATTAAATATAAAATTACACTTTTTTTTTTTTTTTTTTTTTTTTTTTTTTTTGAGACAGAGTCTCGCTCTCTCACCCATGCTGGAGTGCAGTGGTGTGATCTCAGCTCCCTGCAACCTCCACCTCCTGGGTTCAAGCGATTCTCCTGCTTCAACTTCCAAAGTAACTGGGATTACAGGTGCATGCCACCATGCCTGGCTAATTTTTTGTATTTTTGGTAGAGACAGGGTTTCACGGTGTTAGCCAGGATGGTCTCAATCTCCTGACCTCGTGATCCAGCCACCTAGGCCTCCCAAAGTGCTGGGATTACAGGTGTGAGCCACCACACCCAGCCTATACTTTTTATGAATAATATTAGTTAGTATACAGGCTTTAGGGGTTATAATTCTCCAAATGAAACAGTAACCTCTGTACGCTTTAACCTTCCAAATTTTTGTAACACAGTGCCAGTACATCGAAGGTGGTCAATAAAAGTATTTTCAATGATTCATTAATGGGACAATTGCATAAATGAATCTTCATGTTTATCAGAATAAGGGGAACATTGAACTAAGTTTGGTTTCTCAATAGCTATGTCTATGTGCCACTTTGAAAACCTTAGGAATGTGAAGCTGCTTTCTTATTTATTCATTAATTCAATATCCAAAAGTATTTATATACTTTGTAAGTGAATCGTTAGAATAAGATCAGAGAGGCCTCTTCACTCTGTCAGCACTCTAACGGTGGGATTAGTCATACCTGAATATCCATTTTCCCAGTGTTTTCTATTTCTTTCTCCACTTTTTTTTTGTATTTAGACAGAACATTGAGTTGGAATTTTCTTTTCATACACTATACAAGGGATGTTCAGCCTCATTTTCCCACACCTTTTTTTTTTTTTTGAGACAGAGTCTCGCTCTGTCGCCCAGGCTGGAGTGCAGCAGTGTGATCTCGGCTCACTGTAAGCTCTGCCTCCCGGGTTCATGCCATTCTCCTGCCTCAGCCTCCCGAGTAGTTGGGACTACAGGTGCCCACCACCACACCTGGCTAATTTTTTATATTTTTAGTAGAGACAGGGTTTCACCGTGTCTGAAGATTCAAATCAGTAAGTCTGAGATGGGATCTGAGGTTTTTATATTTCTAACAAGCCCCAGGTGATGTCAGTGTTGTTGGTCTACAGACCACATTTTGAGTAGTGAGGCTCTAGTGGTTAGTAAAAATGGATAACCACAGATTCGGCCCTGTTTACCTTAAGGAACTTTTTTTCCTTATAATAAATGGATTTCATAATTCCACATGAGGATTTACACTGAAGCTGAAATAGGAAGATCTGGCAGTTTGGATCCTGCTGTGTTTTGATCACCAGATGAATTCCATACTTTAAAAATGGTTGACTGTGTATAGTTTTCTCTTCTTCCCTTCCATGTTTGGGAAAAATAAAAAACAGCTCCTTGATATTCCAGTTTACTAGAAAGATGATCACATACTTCCTTTAGTAGGATCCACAGGGAGCCTCAAAATATTTACTTCTTTTGTGCTTCTGTTTCTGACATCTTTTGCCCACCCATAAAACTAGTAGCAGTCTAATCATACAGGATTTCAGAAAAAAAATGCACTCTTCAGTTTAGACATCTAAAAGCCCTTAGTTTACTGCTTTTCTGGCTCAGTTTATTTTCCTCCATTGTCTGAGAGCTGTGTCTACATGTCACCTGTGTCTGTTTTACTAGGACTCGGGAAGTTGGCTGTGCTTACTCACCTGGTTTATTACTAGTATGTTATAAACTTGAAGCCTAGGAAATGGCATTACAATAGCACTGTGGAGAATAAAATGTTTTTCTGCTGTCCAGGGAGGCATAGACAATAATGTTAAGAAAAATAAAGGAGCTATTGAGAAAGATTTTGAGTTAGATCAAACAAGTAATGAGAGAAATGGGGAGAGGTTGATTATGTGAAAATTTGAAAGAAAAATAATGAGAGAAAAGTAGAGGCATATTGAAACAGAAGATTTGATATTTCTGTCCACCCTAGATTACCAGTAACTTTTAAGGTTACAGTACTATCCCCCTTCCCAAGTCCAAGTGATCTCATTGTTCAGTTCCCACCTATGAGTGAGAACATGTGGTGTTTGGTTTTCTGTTCTTGTGATAGTTTGCTAAGAATGATGGTTTCCAGCTGCATCCATGTCCCTACAAAGGACACAAACTCATCCTTTTTTATGGCTGCATAGTATTCCATGGTGTATATGTGCCACATTTTCTTAATCCAGTCTGTCACTGATGGACATTTGGGTTGATTCCAAGTCTTTGCTATTGTGAATAGTGCCGCAATAAACATACGTGTGCATGTGTCTTTATAGCAGCATGATTTATAATCCTTTGGCATGGGGAGGGGGAAGGGGGGAGGGATTGCATTGGGAGTTATACCTGATGTAAATGACGAGTTGATGGGTGCTGACGAGTTGATGGGTGCAGCACACCAACATGGCACAAGTATACATATGTAACAAACCTGCACGTTATTCACATGTACCCCAGAACTTAAAGTATAATAATAATAAATAAATAAAATAAATAAATAAAATAAAAAAGAAATGTGAAAAAAAAGCATGATAAGCAAAATAAAACAAAAAAAGTTACAGTAATAGCTTGTTTTTTTAGACAACATTGCAAACGTTCAACTAAGTCTCCCTTACTCTCTTTTTGACTTCTTTTCAGATGAAAAGACAAAAACAGGGAGAGGCAACAGACATTTAAGTGTAGTTACTAAGGACATAAAAACAGGATGGCAGTAATACTGTAATTAGAACCAGCAATTAATAAATGTCTCACTAGCTTACACATAAATACACGTGTTTACGGTGCCTTTACCTTTACACGATATTTCATTAACATTAGGTATTAGGCCAAACCAAACACTTTGCCCATTGGGCTTCCTGTGGAAGCTAAAGAGCTAGCTAAAACCAACCAACCAACCAACCAACCAAACAAACAAACAAAAAGAAATTGTTCTTCCAAGGAGTCCAAGGAGTCCATGCTTCTTGATCTATAAACATCTGAGAGTGGCAGACACTTATGTAGCAACAGGCCAGTGACTTTTGACTAGGTGCCTCTTAGAAATGCAGTTGGTACAATGTAGTCTGTTAGTAGCTGAGATCATGAAAAATAAAGGACAAAAATCATGAAATTGATAAGACCAATTGGTTAATTGGTGAAATAATATTTATTCTCTATACTGGAAAATAGATCCATGGAATAGTGAAGTTGCCTGATAAATAAATCAAATATAAACAATTATATACTAAGCATTTGTGGCAGTTATACTTGGCAGATAAATTACTTTCGAGAGGATAATAAGAATAGTTCTTATTCTGCTTTTTAAAAACGTACTGAATTCCATTTAAATTTCTCATGGATCTGTCAATCTGACTTAACCATTATCACCTCACAATTTACCTTTTTTAAAATTCATATCCAACCATTCCAAGCTCCTAATTCCACTATTGACTATTTCAAATCAGCTATTCACCTCATTTTGTTAAAAAAATTAAATATATATCTGTGAAAGATAGAGTTTATTTTTTAATATACTTACAATATTATTCAAACACCAGGAGTTTAGTCTAGGTCCTGCTCTCTGTTGCACAGTAAGCCAATCACTAAAATAACAAGAATTTCCAAGGGAGAAGACTTTACTCAGTTGCTGCAGCTGGCAAGAATGGGAGATCAGTCTCAAATTCACCTCCCCAATCAACTAAAACCGGGGGGGGGGGGGGGGGGGGGGGGGGGGGGTTATGTAGTGGGGAAGGAACTGGCTACATGTGGAAAAGCAGGAATTAGGGAAAGGTAAGGAAGAAAAGTTGGTCAACAGGAAATAGGTCATCTGTTAGGAAAACAGGAATTAGCAATGAGTAAGAAAGTAATCATGACAAATGAGGGGCCTGGCATCTCATTGTCTAGATGTTTCAGTTTCTTGATACTATCTGAGAGGCCTAATGGTCAGTTTCCTGAGAAAAGGAACTCAGATAAAACAAATGTAAGTTGCTCAAATTTTAAAACTGTGAGGATCAATTTCTATGTTTATTCAAAAGAAACTATAACATCAATTTTATGGGACATTTAGGCCAGTTTCAACAATTCAAAATAATTATCACACTTAAAAAATTAATATTAATTACATAGTTTCATTTAACATCCTAGTGTTAAAATTTTCTCAATTTTCTCATAAAGTTGAGCAGTTGTTTATTTGAGTCAGAATTCAAATAAGCTTCTGTACATTACAATTGATTTTAAGTTCTTATAAGACTCTGTAAGTTTTCTCTTCATAATTTTTCTTGCAATTTATTTGTTAAAGGAATTGGGTCATTTGTCCTATTGAGTGCTCCACTGTCTGTGTTTTAATTATTGTATTTCTGTAATATAGATCTTTGAAAATTTGTCTCTATTAATTGTGTTAATAATACACTTCCTGTTACAACACTTACGGTGCTGGTTTGGTGACAGGTGACATACTATGTTTTCAAAATGTATTAGTTTTATTATTTCTTTATTTAATTTTTTATTTTTTCTGAGCAGAGTCTCACTCTGTCGCCCAGGCTGGAGTGCAATGGTGCTATCTAGGATCACTGCAACCTCCGCCTCCTGGATTCAAGCAATTCTCCTGCCTCAGCCTCCAAAGTAGCTGGGATTACAGGCTCCACCAGGCCCAGCTAATTTTTGTATTTTTAGTAGAGATGGGGTTTCACCATGTTGGCCAGGCTGGTCTCAAACTCCTGACCTCATGATCCACCTGCCTCAGACTACCAAAGTGCTGGGACTACCGATGTGAGCCACTGTGCCCAGCCTAGTTTTATTTTTTAAGAGACAAGAGTAGGCAAATTTCCAATATCTATGATAGTACTGGTACATTTGATGAAGAGATTGCCTTGAAGAAATCTCATTATGATTATAAATTTAAATAACTAAAGTTAAATTTTTTCATTACGTAAAAGGGTACAAAGCACAGTTATGAAAGCTTAGAGATTTAATATGTGTCTAGAAGGTGATAAAATGTTGCATAGACTGGTGTAATTTAAGGTGATACTTGAAAAATGGTTAGAATTTGGTATAATAGACATAGGTAGGGAGTATTCCCATAGGAGTTATAGCATGAGTAAAGGCACAGAAAAATAGAAAAGTACAAGTGAGATAAAAACCCCTTTTGTCTTTTATCCTGTGACAAAGATAGTAGAACATAAACATAGAAACATAAGAATATTTTATAAGGCTGGGTGCCGTGTCTCACACCTGTAATCCCAGGACTTTGGGAGGCCGAGGTGAGCAGATCAAGAGGTCAGGAGTTTGAGACCATCTTGGCCAACATGGCGAAACACTACCTCTATTAAAAATGCAAAAAGTAGCCAGGCATGGTGGTGGGTGCCTGTAATCCCAGCTACTTGGGAGGCTGAGGCAGGAGAATTGCTTGAACCCAGGAGGTGGAGGTTGCAGTGAGCCGAGATTACGCCACTGCACTCCAGCCTGGGTGACAGAGCAAGACTCCATCTCAAAAAAAGATATGAATATTTTTTAGAGGATCTTGAATATCAAAATTTACTTTGAATCTTTACTAATTAGCTGCATGTTTTAGAAAACTTATTGTATGTCTTTGACCTTTGCTTCCTTCACCTATAATTTCACTTCTCTATTTGAGACAAACAATAATATCAAGACCCAAGCCTAGATACATTCATTTCAATTCAAATATTTGATTCTGAAGTATGAATTAGATTAGCAATACAACATTTGAATTTCTCCAGGTCAGAGGTATCATGGGACGTATTCAAGGCTTGAGTTAGAGTGATAAACATCGGAATTGATGGAAAACACAGGTACAGATGGAATTGTAGATATTAAATTAGTATGACTAGGTATTGATTTCTCCTCTGTAATAATTGAAAGGGAAATGGAAAGAGTCAGCTGTTGAGATTTTCAGCCTACATTATTAAGAAAATTGTGGTCCTGTGGATGGAAATAAAGAAATTCTAGGAAGGAGCTTATTGAGAGCTGGGGAATAAAAGGAGGAGAATGGAGAGTTTGATGTGGTGAGTTTGAAGCACACACAAATGGACAGGTCTTTCAGTTGGTACTGATGGATGGGAATACGAACAGAGGTTAATTTTAGGAGTAGAATTTTAGTTTAAATCTTAGTATAAAGTGAATTACTAAGTAAACAATGCATAAAAATATTTGAGGAAAGAGGACATACTCTTGAAGGAAAAATAACATGCCTTTAAGAGGTGGGGAAGCAAAGACCCCAAAAAGGAAAGAGACAGTGGGACAAAAATGGTGGTGAATTAATTGGGTCAGCTTCCTGGAATGTCAGTCTATGAATAGGAGTGGCTCAAAAAGGAGCAGGGACCAACATGGTTAAATACAAAGACTTTAGAACACAGTGAACTTTGAAGAAAACACTTCAAGATAACAGCTTCACCAGTGCAAGAAAGCAGGACAGAAGCTACCTATTAAGGAATTACAGTGAGAGGGTTTGGTGTAAGAATTCAGGTTCCAAGTAGAGTATTCTTATACAATAAATTGGAAAACACACATGGACCATAAAATGAAATTGATTTTGGCCAAATCATTCAAACTTCATGGACTTTGTTGTTGTTTCTCCAGCTCTATGCTAAGAATTATATGATGGCACTTCTTTAAAATCATGAGGTGGAGGGACCAATAAGGTGGCTTCAGCTCACTAAAAGAAAATATATTGTTTCATTGTCATCTATTTTGCTAATAGGTGTGTTCAATTTAGAGAAAGTAGGGTAGACATAGTGGTAAATAGATAGTTCTCTTACTCTTGAATTGACAAGTAGACTGAGAAGTTCACAAAAGGTTTTTCCTCACTTTGCATGTTTTTATTCTTTAGTTTTCAAAATGCTATTTCACTGAATTGAGACAGTTTGGTTTTTATTTCTGAATTACTTTCTGATAGTATTATTACTGAGGCAGTTTAGCTAGTTGTGGCCAGTTGCTTTGGTGCTCAGCGTAGTTAGAATACAGATTGCGTTACACACAAATAACAATTTATCACATGCCGAATGTGCTCTGTGAATCTGAAAGCTCCCTCTATATGAGGATATATTTCCCTCAAGCCAGGCAATTTTAAGGACCTGTAAGCTCCCACCACAGCCTAGCTTGGTGTAGTAAAAGTTATCTTAGTAAACACATCATCATCCTAAGTAATCCTTTCCTTGACTAAAATACCCCCTGCTTGGCAGAGAAGCAATTGGATCAACTGCAGCAGGGCTCCAAGTGATCCCATCCTGATTCCAACACCCACATATTGTCCTTGTTTCCTTGGAGGCCTTGAAAACTGTGCATGCACAGCAACTGGGTTCATGTAGAGCCATCCCAATGCATCTGAGAAGTGATTCTCCACTTGGGCATCAACCCATGACCATCACAGGCTATGTGAACATGTCCTGGGTTTATCGGGTCTAACAATATCTTTCAGAACACTGATTCCAGAACTCTTAGGTAACTCAGAGATCAGTTGAAGTTAATGTGTAAATGTGCATTTTATTTATAAAGTATTGCTCTTCAAAATATGGCTTAAATCATGCTTTCTTGTGTGTCTTTGAACAAATATTTTGATTTAAAAAATCATTGAGACATGTAATTACAGAATGCCCAGAAGTTGTCATGAGTATTTGTTAAGTTTGTTTATGAAGAACTTAAGCCCACTTTAATTTCTGTTTGTATATCAATCTTCCCTGAGACAAAACATCTTTTATTGTTTACTCCCTTGAAAATAATCTAGTCCTAGAGGCCAGCAATAACTTATTAGACAGAAACCAGATTATTTAATCACTTGACTTTCAAAATAATATTTAGATTGAAAAAAGCAAATTAGAAGAGTTTACAAAAGGAAGTAATGATTGTCATCCCACACCCTTCTTTTTCATTTTAAACTTTTTAAGAAAGTGATCTTTCATCATGTCAATAAAACTTTAGTTTCCCTGAATTTCACAGTCATTTACAAGGTTGAATTTTTTATATGATGAAATAATACTATTTTTAAAATATTAATAATATTACACGGCCATAACTGCAAAGTCAGTGATAACACATTTTATGACAAGGTGTGCGCTGCATTATTTCATAGTACATTCATAATCCAAGGTCATGTCGGACATATAACATTACCATAATTTTCTAATTAATTTGTTCTTTATACATGTTTATACGTGTTCCAATTGCATTTCATTAATTCATCGTTTTCTTGTAAGTTTGTGCTTTCCTTCCATGTTCAAAGAATCTCTTTAATTCAATTTCTCTGTTTCTCCTCATACAGTCTGGCAGCCAGATATGCAACTCAGTCTAATCACAGTGGAATTGCAACCAGTCAAAAAAAGCCTACTAGGTCAGTTAATATTCTCTAATTTATTGCTTCTTAGTGATATTCAAGTAAATACCCAGTGCTATTTTGTCCTATCTTTTTTTTTTTTTTTTTTTTTTAATGATGCACTTCTGCATGAGAAGTTTAGAGCACTAAAGTTTTCCAGGAAGATTTTCATACACAGTCTCAGGGATGAGCGTGTTTGTGTTAGATAATTAAATGGGTTTTGGCATCTTTTTTAGTTTAGTTATATGTAGTGCTATAACTGGGCTGAACTCTAGGTTCTAGGTTTAGAATCAATCAAGAAAACCATGACTTTGAATGCCCAAGTCACATAATCTGGAAGTTATACAACAAAATTGTAATTACTTTTTGAGATGGGCATGCATTAATTATTGCACATTTTAATGGAGAACTGAAAAGCATTGGTAGATTTTAGTGGGGAAGTTAGTACCAGGTCAGTCTGGACTGTTCTTCTATCTATAATAGTTTAATTTTTTTGCTTCTTTATGACATAGGTATAATAAAGACAGCCTGTTATAAAAGATGACAGTACCTTATGTACTGTTTGGAAAATAATGACCTATAAAAATGTTTTGAAAGAGTTTGATTTTTAAAAAATGTTAAGTTGCTGAAGGCATGATGGTAGCATGGAACAGCTGAATACAGCCGCAGCAAAAGAGTTTTGCACCTCTGATTAGTATGTGATCCTTTGTGTCATCTTACTCACTGGGGAAGTATCCAGCAGTGGTTTATTAGTTATTGTTCCATTGATGAATCATATTATGCAATGTTTGACCACAAGGAATGCGTCTGATGCTTTGACTTGAGGTAGGTGTCTTTCCCCTTGCCTTGGCTTTCTAAGTTATATTCATTTCCAGAGTAGCCAACATGATTCTGGAAAGACAAATTTGAAAGGTATTTAATTAAAAACTAGAATAAATGGTATAAATTATGATGCGTAAGAAACAGTGACCTGCTATGCACAATGAGCATTTATTTTTGGTTGTTTGTTTTTGTTTTTGTTTTTGTTTTGAGACGGAGTCTCGCTCTGTCGCCCAGGGTGGAGTGCAGTGGCCGGATCTCAGCTCACTGCAAGCTCCGCCTCCCGGGTTTACGCCATTCTCCTGCCTCAGCCCCCCGAGTAGCTGGGACTACAGGCGCCCGCCACCTCTCCCGGCTAGTTTTTGTATTTTTAGTAGAGACGGGGTTTCACCGTGGTAGCCAGGATGGTCTAGATCTCCTGACCTCATGATCCACCCACCTCGACCTCCCAAAGTACTGGGATTACAGGTGTGAGGCACTGCGCCTGGCCAGCATGTAAAATATTTTTAAGTACTGTATTTTGATAGATCTCTCTCTCTCTCTCTCTCTCTCTTTCTCTCTTTCTCTCTCTCTCTCTCTCCCCCTCTCCCCCTCTCCCCATCTCCCCCTCTCCCTCTCCCTCTCTCCCTCTCTCCCTCTGTCCCTCTCCCTCTCTCCCTCCTCTCTGCTTCATCTCATTTCCCTTTTTATTACTTTGATGAATAATCTGAAGGCCTGCCCTGGCCACCTGTCAAATTAGGGTAATGAGAAGAGCAAATGTATTTTTAAATTTGTTTTAATTTGTTCTTCTAAGGACTGAAGATCATTTGACTTCATGGGTTGCAGTAAAGATTAAAATGTATTTTAATTATTTTCTGGAAACAGGTCAATTTGCATTACAAGCAGGGCGAGTTTTGTGACAAAATCTGTTTATATGTGTGAGTTTGGAATGAACTTTCTAAGCCTATGCCTATGTCTACAGAAATAGTTCTCAGATTTATTATGATTAGGACACTTGGCCAAATTCATTAGTTGGTTTCCTTCAACAGAGTGCAATCACTGGTTCTGTAAATTCCTAGCATCTCTGGTTATTGTGCTATACTTAACAAATCCTTGTAGATTCACTTGAGCAAAAGTTAAATGCTGGAATCAATTGTAAAATATTCCAATCTTTTGTGTGACACAATGTCCAATTAGCAAAATAGTTAAAGGCACTATTTATCAGCCATATGTATTTAAACACTAAAATATAATTCACATTTTGAAGCTATTAACCGTTCTAAGAAATCAACAGTTTTGTTAAGTTGGTATTTGGTTTTTTTGGTCCCTGATGTTCATTCAATTTTATAATGACCATTACTATTATGAAAGCACTTATATTTTCTGAAGGTGGTTTGATGTTCTAATATTCTATGAAAATGACAAAGTCAAGTAGTAGTATAAAGGTGAGTAAAATGTTGAGCATGTAACAGCTGGATTGTGAAATTTTGATATATCGGATACCAATATGAGAGACATTAATAATCTTTGCTTTAAAAAATTTATAAAAGATGATTATAAAAAATAGTGCTATATTTGTAGATTTTGAATTCTTGTTTTCCTTTCAAATAAAAATTTTCAGAGTAGTACACAGTGACATTCATATGGTGGCAGCAAATACTAAACAAAACTTTCAGTATCATATTTTCTAAATAGATCTTAGAATGTCAGTATTAGTTCTCGGCCAGATGCCGTGGCTCACGCCTGTAATCCCAACACTTTGGGAGGCCGAGGCGGGATCACTTGAGGTCAGGAGTTTGAGACTAGCCTAGCCAACGTGGAGAAACCCCGTCTCTACCAAAATACAAAGATGAGCCGAGCATGATAGCCAAATGCCTGTAATCCTAGCTACTCAGAGACTGAGGCAGGAGAATCGCTTCAACCCTGGAGACAAAGGTTGCAGTGAGCTGAGATCATGCCACTGTACTCCAGTCTGGGCAACAGAGTGAGACCCTGTCTCAAGAAAACAAAAACAAAAACAAAAAAGAATGTCAATATTAGTTCTTCATTTCTAAGTTTTAATTTATAGATTAAATATACCTATAGAAGATATGTTAGTAGTATAAAATCAAAATCTAGTAATTGCATGTTTTAGGCACAATTCATTACATAATTGGTCACTGAAATTTTAATTTGGAAATTGCTTAAGAGTGAAATGAATGATCCAAACTGATATTTTAGTTCAAATAAAGCAACAGTAAGTTATAACCTCCAGTCAAACCACCTCTAATTATAAGATAGTCTGTTAATATTTCTTCATATCCTATAATTCATACACAAAGAGTAGCTAAAACTATTGTCACTACATGTAAGCATATTTTAAATTGTCATCCAGCTAACAGTGATTTTCTTCTGAGATCTACATCTTTTCTTGTTATATCTCCTCTGTGATCAGTTGGCCAAACTTGTGAAATAAGCAGCTAAGTCTAGATGCTTATTTTTGTCAAGGAAATGAAAGAGATTTTTTGTGTGGCAGACCAGTGAAATGTAATTTAACTCATGACCTGGGTCTTGGTACTATGTTTTCATTAGTGTAGCTAAGTAACTTAGATATTCAGTGAGCATTAGCTATTCCCTCTTGTTCAGTAACTTTCTTGTAATTAATATCCAAGCAAACTTTCTATGTAACTACCTACAATAAAAACAAATGCCTTATACACTGAAAAGAACAACTTAATAACTGAAATAGCTGATGAATGTGCTCAGAATATAAAGTTAAGTGTTATTGTTTCCTTTACTTTTCATGTAATTGTTACAGTACTTTTAAGGCAAAGTTTTATTCATCAGGGATGGGGTGAGTATGACTATTTTTAGTTAAGGTTTGTTTTAATTATTCTATGTTATTACAATTATGGAGGGACATGTTTATTGAAAAGTGAAACAAGATTTTTTCTGAAGATCTCCAACATTGGGCTTAGCTATTTATTTGTCACTTCTATCACCATTTTCTGCTAAATATATTTTAGAACATCCTATGTTGTAAATTTCTGACTTTTATGTCCCGACTCAGCACCTCCTGCTCCTTACCTTTTTGTAATGTACAATAATGATGTAATTTTTCTCCTACTATTTCAGGCTTCCAGGGCCCTCTAGGGTGCCTGCTGCAGGCAGCAGCAGCAAGGTCCAGGGAGCCTCTAATTTAAATAGGAGAAGTCAGAGCTTTAACAGCATTGACAAAAACAAGCCTCCAAATTATGCAAATGGAAACGAAAAAGGTAAGTGTTTGTTACATCATTATGACACAAGTCTAACATGAGTCTTGTGAATTCCATGCTAAATCTAATATTTGAGCAACCTAACAGCTTTGGGCCTAGAGATGTTATCAGTGGAGTTTCTTTATGTTTCCTAACTGTCCCCTCCTGACTGCCAGTTTTCTGATCTGAAGAACACTTTAAAAAAATCAACTCATTTATTTTGAGTTGTTAGTTATATATGCAAGTATAAATACTGTTTTTTAAAAACAGGTCCTTCCAAATGCTTGTCAATCACATTTTCTTATGTCTTTTTATGTTTTTGAAAATGTATCCTGAAATCATAAAGCCATACTGAATTTATTTGAATTCTTAGCTTCAGTTAAGAGTCATAAGTGTTTCTGGCAGTCAAGTTGAAACATAATTACAGTAGGTTTTTATCTTTGCAAGCAGCAGATCCCAGAGATACAATGACCTCAGTTTTCCCCAAAAGACAAATTATTCACATTTGTTTTGTTTTCTTGAAATAGTGCATAACATAACTATCAAATCACAAAATCAAGGACATTAAGCGACAGTGTCTGTTAAAGGCGTATTGTAAATGAATCATATGCCGCACAGTTCTCTGTGATGTACAAAGCGGGTATTTAAAGAGGTGCTGATTTGATGCTTGTCACCGAGTAGCAGGGAGGACGGGGACGAGTATGTGTAGTTTACACCTCAATCATGAGGAAATGAAGAACTTGTGCTGTTTTAAGTAGTATGGCTGTGTGAGGAACTAGGGTGTTCTACTGGATTTTGAGGAAGTATTTTCAAATCAATAGAACTTCAAACTTTCCTTCAGAGTGTTAGGCTCTACATGGAAAAACACATGAAATTAAAAAGTGGCACAAATGTTTAGTTAGTAGAACATTTGCCAAATTAGGATCGAATAATTCAACCATATGCAAACATTTTTGCTCAAAATAGATAATTGTGAATTGTTTCATATAGGCAAATGATTAGACAACTTCCTCTTACTCAAATGTGAATGGACAGATGTGATCTAGAAGCAGGACACTCTTGTGTGAATATTCCCTTTTGCCTAAAGCAAAAGTGGACAGACTTTAAACCCCTGAGAGCAGAGCAGTGCGTGTTAAGATTGTAATATCCTAAGCTCTTGAGTTAAATGGAAAATGAAAAAACAAAAGTGTGTATTTGGAAGTTAGGAATGTTTTCTTTAAAATGTAAAATAAAATTTTAGATTTAAGATCACAAGAAACATTACCAAAGACTTATACTCTTCCTGGGGCTGAGGGAGATGACATTTCCTCACCAGAAAAAATAATGCCCTCATTTCCTGACTTTTCTTGAAAATATTATACAAGTTCAGGCTAAAACTTCCTTTACATGTGGGAAATTTCTAGGGGAAGCTAACAGGCTCAGAAATAAAGATGTGTTAATTAGGCTGCCAAAGTGTCCAATTAAGCAACATGATACCACCGTTATTAATATTCTTGCAAGAAATTACTACTAATGTTTGTAAATAGAAATTCATTCAATGAATTAACATTTTTATGTCTTAATTTATCTGAATTTTTCTGTAATGTGAAAATATTTTCTTTAACTTATTTCTGGCATCTAAAAGTAAAATTCCGATGATAGACAAGCATTAATATTTTTCCATGGCCACTCAATTCATACATACCTTCCCTACCTATGCTTCGGCCGGGCGCGGTGGCTCAAGCCTGTAATCCCAGCACTTTGGGAGGCCGAGACGGGCGGATCACGAGGTCAGGAGATCGAGACCATCCTGGCTAACATGGTGAAACCCCGTCTCTACTAAAAAATACAAAAAACTAGCCGGGCGAGGTGGCGGGCGCCTGTAGACCCAGCTGCTCGGCAGGCTGAGGCAGGAGAATGGCGTAAACCCGGGAGGCGGAGCTTGCAGTGAGCTGAGATCCGGCCACTGCACCCCAGCCTGGGCGACAGAGCCAGACTCCGTCTCAAAAAAAAAAAAAAAAAAAAAAAAAAAAAGAAAGTAGTGCAAAATTAGAAAGTAGCAATGTTGATAATAACCACAAGGTGGAGACAGATGTCACGTAATATGCAGTCTGCTCATATAAAGCACGTTTCCTTAGACAAGAGTTTTCGTATGATATAATAAAGACATCTGGAATTTGTCTTCTATGCAATATGAAATTTGCTATTAAACGTAGAGTTAAAACTTTATGTCAATAGATGCAATGACAATGTTTATAAATTAATTATTTCATGCTATATTTCCAAAATATTATCTTAAATTATAAAAGCAAACTAGATAATAATATATTACATATAAAACAGTTTATAAAAATATAAAAAAATTAGCCAGGCGTGGTGGCGGGCACCTCTAGTCCCAGCTACTCAGGAGGCTGAGGCAGGAGAATGGCGTGAACCTGGGAGGCGGAGCTTGCAGTGAACCGAGGTCGCGCCACTGCACTGCAGCCTGGGCGACAGAGCGAGACTCCGCCTCAAAAAAAAAAAAAAAAAAAAATTATAATCTATTCTGTGTTCAAATGGTACATCTTTTAATAAATATGTTTTAACTTTTTTAAATATGAAGATTTATAGTTCTAGAATAATGTTTATAAAAATATACAAATCCATCTGGTGATGAATTGACCTCTATCACAAACTAGTTTGCATATATACCTTGGGTGTGACCAACCAAGGTGAAAAATCAAGAACTTTTAAAAGTTATGGTATTATACTGATAGAACTCAGAAAGTACTAACTTGAATATTCTTATTCTAATTGCTTTTCCTTTTTAGTTATTAAAAATAAGAATATTTAAATTAATAACAAGATATTTTATTGGCAGGATTAACCAAATTATCTGTAATGTGTTCCTTGAATGTTTTTAAGTGGAAATATACTTTATACATTCTTTAACAAGTCTGAGGGGATGAGTTACATAAATCAGTTCAGGAATCTATACAAGCTGTAATACATAGTAAAGGTTTATTCACAATTAAAACAGCTTCGCTTCTATATTAAAAAAAAAACTGTTGAAAGCACAGTGGCTTTTCATATGTATGATTTGTAAAACAAATTAGCTTTTTTAAAGTGATGTGATGCTTAATGAGAAGAAATCAGTAGAGAATTACAAACTGCACTTCAAAAAATGCATCTAATGTCATTTTTAAAATGAACTTTGAAAAAAGAGTGTGCTCATTTTACAGTCTCATTAAATGAATTAAAATATCAGCGAACATTGTAGTAGATTATCACTGGCAGAGAAGGCTGAAATAGAAACCTTACAATGGGATTCACTGCCATCTGAACATTATGTTGAAGTGGAACATGGAAACAAATTTCTCAGAACAAGTGGGGAAATGAAAGCAGCATCATTTGTAAAGCATTTCTTTTGAGAGTCCTTCAGTTTCTTCTCCTGATGACCTGCCATTCAGAAACTGGCAATGAATAATACACTCTGACACAGCATTTGTCAATTTGCCCAGCACTGTATGAGAGTACTCTAGACAGATGTATGTTCTGAGAAAAACCAAATACCTGTTAACTGTAAATCAAATATTGTAGAAACTATGCCATGGTTCATTTGGACATATACTTTGCATGCCTGAAGCAAGTTACCTTAAGAAATCATTCTTGTTTTACAAAATTTGTATTAAAAAATCTAAAAATGCAAAAAAGCTTATTATTAGGAATTTATCCATAGCTTTATTTGGAATCTAGTTTCTTTATTATGATCTATAAACATGCATCATTTGATGGAGTTCCTTAATGGAGAGGTGTTTTTCCATGATGTTGCTAAGAAACATTGCCCCGGCACCAGAGGGGATACTACCTGCCATCTTTTTGCCATTTCTCTCTTGTGATTCTTACATTGTACCTGTTTACTCACTGAACCGGGCTTCTTTCTCTTTGTCTAGATTCTAATCAGGTATCTTCTGGGGTGGAAGCTTTTGCTTTTATTTGCACACAACACAGAATTAATAAGATGGATGCCGAGGATTTAGCAACATTTTAATTCAACATTATACAGCTATCAGAGTTCATGAGAATTATGCATTAGTCATTAAATTTGGGCAGCTTATTCAGCTAAAATATAGATGTCTAGCTCTTAAACACTTTGTTTTTTTTAAATTACTCTGAAATTACAATAAAGTCAAAGAACTGAACTGTTTTCAAGCCAATGCAAATGTGCTTTAGTTATTATATTACTTTACTGGTGATTTAATTATGTATTTTACGGCTTTATTACTTAATACTTATATAAGCCTAAAATACATTATTAATGTCATAATTTCAGGAATTTTAGAATTCTTTCCATGAGTTACCATAACTAGGTGCATATATAAAAATATATGTATATATCTATATATATTTATATCTATGTATATATCAATTGATAAGACTAAATAGACTTGGGCATATGTGTTGTTGGTTTATGCATACATGCACAAATAATGAGGTGTCCACAAAGTATATATACCTGTACATAAATTGCATACTGGCTAGTGGGTGAATGTAAGCTTCTCTAAATTGCACAACTCTCCACAGAGTGGCACTGTGATATTGCAAATGGTACAGTATAAGCATGTGCAGAATGAACAGCTCTTCCAGGATCCCTATAAAACACCGTCCCAAGTTTCTGTTGAGTCACTATAAAATTGATGACTGAGGCAATACACAAGCAATTATTTATGCAAAGCAGTGTGGGGAGGTGCACGAGGAGCCACTTAATACCAAGACATATTTAGATTTGAATGCCACTTTTCTTCAGCTTAATTTTGTTAAAGCATTTGGTATGTTGTTGTGAAATTAAAGTCCTAATTATTTATCAAAATAAGTGGCATAGTCACATTGTTTAATCATTTTCCTCTTTCCACCATGATCTGTGATGCTTAAAGTATCCTATATTCAGCAGGGACCATCTATATCACTGAGCACAATGCCTGCCATGCAGGAAATACTTCAGAATTGAATGGTGCTTTTGTCATCATTTTTGTTGTCACTTCTTATATTTCAGAGTTGAAACCTAGTTTGCTTTTATCAAAGCAACACACTATTCGGTGAGGAAAAAGAGATAAGCAGATTAAGATGATCATCTCTATGTCCTTTCTCAGACTGATACCACTCTTGGTAACGTGATGCTAACTCTACAGCTAACTGAGGTTCCAGAGAGAAATGAAACCTCTATATAAACTTTCCATATGCCTGATGTGACTGCCACATTTACATCAATGTATTAATTTTAGAACTAGGTTGGCATCATTCCCAATTCATCAATATTGTTTATTTCCAAGATGAGATAACTAGATGTTAGTTCTGTGAATTTAGATGTTTTTGCAAGTATGAAGTAATATCTATTCTCAAATCAAGTTAGAGGAACAGGTGCAAGTAAGATGCTAAAGAAGAGGGTATATAGTACCTGAATAAAGTGACTTGTGTGAGGTTCTCCCCATTTATATCCTGCTCACCAAAGAAGAAGGAAAACAAGGAGTTACCCAAATAATTGACTGTGCAATAAATGTGGCTTGCTGGAGAGCCATTTCAGCAGAATTTCTGGCATGTAGTAAACATGTGGAAAGAAGAGACAGTGAAAATCTTCCAAATGTTTGAGTCAGACAAAAATGAGTTCCCATTTAGATTTTGTTTTTTCTAAATTTTGCCATATGTATGATTGAAAACAAATTACTTTATCTTTCTAAGTTTTCATTTTCTCATTTTTAACAAGAGAGATCATAAGTATATTGTAGATTATTATGGGTTTAAATGGGATACTGTGTATGAAGTACTTATTAAGTACTTGGAATAAAGTAAGCAGTAGATGAATAATAATATTTGGTTATGGTGGAGTTGGCAATGGTGAATGTAGATGAGGTATAAGAAGAGAAAGCAGAAGAGACAGAGTGGAAGCAAATTGCTATTTGGGGACCATAGACAACAGGTAAGGCTGTAAGCAGAGATAACCTATAAAAATGCAAGACACAAATCCATTTTGGGAATGCCTTTAAATATGTGCATTAGAAATCTGTTATTTTCCCCATGCTGAGATTCATTCATAGTCAGAAGTTGAGTAATCAACATTCAGAAATATGTCATTGAGACCAGGCTACTTATTACTGAATATATAAATGGCCACGATTATAATTTGTGACTACATTCGTTCTGTAGAAACTACAGGTGCTGCCATTTCAGCTGCTGTTGTTCAATCTTTACTGTGAGGAGTCCAGAGAGACTCGTTATTCCAGTGCCTTCCTGATGCACAACAACCTATGATTTGCCCTCTTAGTGAAATCTGAAGCACCTCATTGCCTCTGTATAGAGACAGGCTGTGGACAGATTTAGAGCGGAGCTTCGGGAAGTGTCTTATATGTGTGTACTCGCCTGAGAATGATTTTACAGCTGCTGTTATGACCATTACTGTGGGTTGGATGTGAATGTCATAATTCATAGTCCCTCTTGTTTCATTTTTGGGTGCAGTGATGTTGAAATTCCTCTTCTGTACTTGAACTTCTGTAGCAGTCTTTCTAGCTAATGTCTTCAACTTGTTTCTCTTTTCTAAGGAAAGAGCACCTTCTTTTAATTCCCTTGTTCATCAGCCACTTAAAAAAGCATCCTGACTGGTTCTTTTGTACCCTCTCCGCTCAACCCCACCAAAGCTCCCAGGCACACTCTTACTTCTTCACCTAGTTGTAGATGCACAGAAGATACATACCGAGTATGTGGCCAAAGAGATGAGGAAAAATGACATTAGGAAAACCCGAAGAGTTTGTTTTGGTTTTACAGATTATTTGAAGCAAACTGCTAAACATCCAAGTAAACTCAGAGCTAGCCAAGGTTCTGAAAGTTCATGAAAAATGTTAATATTGCATAGCTATGAAGCATGTAATGAACTTAGCAATTTGGGGGACTGTCTTAGGAAACAGCCCTTTAAAACTGAAAAGGCCAGCAGTTTTCAGAATTTGTGAGTCTCCTCAACCCTTGCTACTCAAAGTATGATTTGTGTGTGAGCAGCACCGGCATCATCCAGAAGATTGTTCGCAATGCAGAACCTCAGGGCCCACTGCAGATCTGCTGAATCACAGTGTGCATTTAACAGAATCCCCAGGTGTCATGTGTGCACGTTAAAGTTTTGAGAACGACTGTGTTAAACACTTAGAATGTTTGACATTCTAAGAAAATTACAGAGCTTGGACTGTAGAGTGACAAAATGTGGGGTCAAAGCCTAGCTCCATCATACATTCCTCATTAGGTATCTAAATCATTGAATGAAGCTTACCAAGCTCTGGTTTCTACAAATGTGAATTAGGAATGTGAGCCCTTCCCCCTTCACTGGGCTGTCGTGAAATAATGCAGTTAAAGAACCTTCAATAAAATATCGGTTAGCATAATTACATTTGTAATAATTATTAATATATTCATTATAGAATATGAAATATCTCAAATAACTGTTTTTTTTGTTTGTTTTTTGTTTTGTTTTTTTTTTTGAGACAGAGTCTTGCTCTGTCACCGAGGCTGGAGGGCAGCAGTGAGATCTCAGCTCACTGCAACCTCTGCTTCCTGAGTTCAATTCTCATGCCTCAGCCTCCGGAGTAGCTAGGATTACAGGTGTGCGCCACCATGCCTAGCTAATTTTTGTATTTTTAGTAGAGATAGGGTATCGTCATGTTGGCCAGGATTGTCTCAAACTCCTGGCCTCAAATGATCCACCAGACTTGGCCTCCCAAAGTGCTAGGATTATAGGCAGGAGCTACTGTGCCCAGCCACAAATGACTTTAAGATCAGTGTGAGTGAGGATGATTTCAATAGGATGTCATCATGTTCTGCTTAACAATATGTCCAGCAGAATAGGCTTTCATTTTGGGGACTGTGTTTATCTCCAACTCTGTGTCCATATATATATATATAAAATTTTTAAATGTTAAAAAATAGAATAAATTTTTATATAGCTCCCCAAAAATATGTGTAAATGTTTCTTCTGGCTAAAAAACCTATACATCTCCCTTATACCACCTGTTTTGATCTTATTCTGCAGCTCTCTATGAGTCCTCACAACTCTGATCTTCTCTACCATTTTCTTTCCCACATGACACTCACCTGACATTTAGTATATACGGTGGCATTTATCTTTTATGACTCTATTTATTTCCCTCCTACAAGATTATAATATGTCTTGGAATGTCTTATATAGAGTAGTCACTCTAAATATTAACTGATGATGTGCCTAGATTCATGTTCTATAAACAGTAGGAACTGAATAACATTAATTTTCTTGGAAAGAGTAGAAAAATATCCCTGTATGTTCAACAAAAATCAGCAAAACATTATGTTCACTGTAGGAAATGCACAGGCATGTACACGGTTCATTGAACCTGAGAAAATTCATTTTGTTTGGAGGAAAAATTCTTAGTTTCTAATTGAATCTGGGTACCTGAGAAACAAAGTTCACTTAATATAATTCTATTCAGGGTATTAATTGGATAGTTACTATTTTCTGTGTTTGTATAGTCAAGGGAATGTTGTAATTGATAAACCATTGAACTTACCCATCTGCATTTGAGGAATAGTATAATATAGTGGTTGACAGGATTAACTTATAACTCAAGCAAAGTTCAGTGCTCAATTGTATAACCTTGGCCAAATTACTTAACCTCTTTGTGCCTCTTTTTTTTTCACACATAAAATAGGGGAAATAATGGAAAGTTCATGCTGTTGTTGGGAGGATTAATTGAGATAATACGTGTTAAACACTTACTTCAGTGCCTGCCATGTAGTGGGTGCTATATACATGGCATAAAACAGTAATACAGGCATGGTCTTTGCTTTCATGGAATGCACAGTATTGTGGAGGCAATAGGCAGTTACAGTAGAGTGATAATGACTATAATAGAAGGAATGGTAAGCTATGGGAGAAAGTAGAAGAGACACCTAATTCAGACTCGATGCTATGGGGGTCAGAGGTGGGTGTGGGAGTAATTTTTTCCCCTGAGGAAGTAAGGTCACAGCTGACACCTGATGAATAAGGAGCTTCTACCTGTCGGTAGTCAGTGGACTCCATCCGCTACTAAGAATCATTTAAATTATGAGGAAATGTTATTAGTCTTTGAAAGGGATCTGTTGGTGAAATAATCTTGAAACTATTTCTACTTATAACATAGATAATAAGCAAAATATTGGAATCCCTTCACAGAAAGATAATGTATTTGAGTAATTGAATGTTCTGAAGCTTGTAGGATTAGTCTTGAATCAGTCAATATATCCACTGTTTTTTAGAACACCTTAGTGTTTGTGTATGAATCTAATGAATTTTCATAAATATTCCAAAGATGAGCACAAGTAGAATTTACATGAATATTTTTAAAAGATCAATTTCTCATTACATGCTTTAAAATTTATACCATATAAGCATTTTGACTTTTCAGTGAATGGCAGGATTGAAATATAGAATATATAGGCATGGTCTTACATTATACTATTAGTATTAGTCTTTGCTAATTGAAATGAGGAATTGCAGAGGGGTAGTAAGAATTAGAAGTCATTGTTAGTCTACAAATTTGTTTAAGAAAATGTAATACAAATGTATTTGTGTACAATATTTTATTGTTAATGTCAGTTTCAAATATCAACTATGTTATTTTAGGCACACTTAGTTTTTTAGAAAATAAAACCTGTCTAACTCACACAAAAATGCCTGTAACCATTTGACTTCTTTTCCATCTCTAACTTCTTTGTTATTTCCTTCTATTGTATGTCAATTTCTTTTTCTGAAAAATGAGTTAAGACTAGTATTCTGTACCAATTGGCTTGATTACATATGGTTTGTCATGTGTTCTGACTTATTTTTTTAAGTCAGGCTTTTTTTTGAAGAAGAAGAAGACATTTAAAAATAAAAGCATTGTGGTTTTATATTTATAGGCATTTAATAAAATGGAATGAGCTCCAATTCCTGAATAGTATTAAAACAATGTCTTTATATAACATTTCATTAAGCATTTCATCAAAAACAGATTTGTGTTTATTTTTCAATATCTCTATGTTTACAGTACCACTTAAATGTCTAATTCAATCATCCCCTCATCCCCAAAAACAGAGGGTGAAAGAGGGAGGCATTCATGGTTGATTAAACTTAAGATAAATGACTTGACCAGAAATACAGTTTACAAATGTTAACGCTTGGATGGAGGTCTTTTAACTCTAAGCTCAGTTCTTTTTCTTGATTCTATACCATATTGTAAAATCCTTCCTTTAATTTAGTTTTGTCTTCCTAAAAATAAGACTGTAATCAAGCATTAATTTTACTAGAAAAGTCATGTAAAGATTCACATCATAATGTGACTTCCAAGTGGAATGTAAACAAACACTAGTGCATTATGAAATACTTATATGACAAACAGATTTATTTTCCTATAACTCTTAAAAGTAGCTTGATTTATTCTGACCAGCTGTAGGTGTGCTGGTTAAGAGCAGAGTCTCTGAAATCAGTTCAAATACAGGCTGTCTGACTATGAACAAGTTATTCTCTCCTTGCCTTAGTTGCTTTAGCTGTAAAATGGGGATGATAATATTAATACGAACCTTGTAGGATTATTATAAAGATAAATATAGATAGATTGGTTAGTAGATCATCTGATCTATAGAAGCATAAATTTCAGTAATATACAAATTAAAATAAAATTAACAAAAAGCTAAATTATAAGTTATACCCATATTTAATCAGATTAAAAATTAACTAAACAATTAGCTAAACTCCCAGTAGCTTAAGCCAATTTTCAACATTCATTATACAACATATTTTTATAGGGCAAGGTGGAATATCCATTTACTAGTATGGGCTACAGTGGTGGTTGAAAAAGAACACAGAGAATTGCTTAGAGGAGGGATAGTGTTTTATTCATCTTTGAATATCGGTGACTAGCAAATTTATTTGGGTAAGACTAATTTCAGAGGGGAAAATAAAGCATAGTCCCCCCCAACCCCCACCCCAGAATCAATGCCTCTCAAACACTCTGCATTTTTGAAATATGTTTAAAAAATCACATCAGAGAAGTGATTGATGCCACATGTCTCCTTTCAGTTTAGAGGAGAGACTTCTATCCATCAATAGTTTGGAAGTTCTCAATTATATAATATAAATGATCAAGATTAATTGCCTTTTCTTTATTTTTCTTCTAAACAATGTCCAGATTCCTCCAAAGGACCTCAATCATCTTCAGGTGTAAATGGTAACATGCAGCCTTCCAGTACTGCTGGGCAGCCTCCTGCCTCTGCCATCCCTTCTCCAAGTGCCAGCAAACCCTGGCGCAGCAAGTCCATGAATGTCAAACACAGCGCCACCTCCACCATGTTGACTGTAAAACAGTCAAGTCCAGCCACCTCACCCACACCACCGTCAGACAGACTGAAGCCACCTGTCTCAGAAGGGGTCAAAAGTGCTCCCTCAGGACAGAAATCCATGCTTGAGAAATTCAAGCTAGTCAATGCCCGGACTGCTTTACGCCCCCCGCAGCCTCCCAGTTCAGGACCTAGTGATGGTGGGAAGGATGATGATGCCTTTTCTGAATCTGGTGAAATGGAAGGTTTTAACAGTGGTCTGAATAGTGGTGGCTCAGCAAATAGCAGTCCCAAAGTGTCACCTAAGTTGGCCCCTCCAAAAGCTGGAAGCAAAAATCTCAGCAATAAAAAGTCTTTGCTACAGCCAAAGGAAAAAGAAGAAAAGAACAGGGACAAAAATAAAGTTTGCACTGAAAAACCAGTCAAGGAAGAGAAGGATCAGGTGACCGAGATGGCTCCAAAAAAGACCTCCAAAATTGCCAGCTTGATCCCCAAGGGCAGCAAGACAACAGCAGCCAAGAAGGAAAGCTTAATTCCATCTTCCAGTGGGATTCCAAAACCAGGCTCTAAAGTTCCAACAGCAAAGCAAACCATTTTACCTGGCAGCACAGCAAGCAAAGAGTCTGAGAAATTCAGGACTACCAAGGGGAACCCTTCCCAGTCCTTACCTAAGCCTATAACCATGGAGAAAGCAAGTGCATCTAGCTGTCCTGGCCCTTTGGAAGGAAGGGAAGCTGGTCAAGCCTCTTCTGCTTCCTGTACCATGACAGTGGCACAAAGCAGTGGGCAGAGCACAGGAAATGGTGCTGTCCAACTCCCTCAACAGCAGCAACACAGCCACCCAAATACTGCGACAGTGGCACCATTCATTTACAGGTAAGTTGGCCTCTGCTTTTCCACAGTTGTAAATATATTTACAGGCCTACATACTCAGAGTGTAATAGGGAAGGCTGATAAAGTGGTGCTTTATGTTGTCATTTTGGAATGTTTCATGCTAAAGACAGAGGCCTAGAATTTAGTGCGGAATCTTAGTCTGGAAAAAAGCTTCCAACAGGATCCAGTTTTATTCCTTCTCTCATTCCCTCTCAGAAATCGAGACCTTCCAAAATTAAACTACTTGTTATCAAAAGCCAGCTAGAAACCAGATGCCACAAAGTTCTCTTGTGTTTATTCGTATTATTGCTACTACCATACTGCTTCTATTACTAGTAGCAGACTTTTAAAATAATTCTCATTTTTACAGAGTTTATGGTTTTTTTTGTTGTCATCTTTGGGAGAAAGTATACCATAATGGTTAAAGAGGCAGCCTCTGAAATGATAAAGTTGTGGATTTCATTCCTAGTTCTGCCACTTTTCAGCCAGAAGACATTGGACAAGTTACTTAATACTCTTTAGTCGGCCGGGCGCGGTGGCTCAAGCCTGTAATCCCAGCACTTTGGGAGGCCGAGACAGGTGGATCATGAGGTCAGGAGATCGAGACCATCCTGGCTAACATGGTGAAACCCCGTCTCTACTAAAAAATACAAAAAACTAGCTGGGCCTGGTGGCGGGCGCCTGTACTCCCAGCTACTCGGGAGGCTGAGGCAGGAGAATGGCGTGAACCCGGGAGGCGGAGCTTGCAGTGAGCTGAGATCCGGCCACTGCACTCCAGCCTGGGCAACAGAGCGAGACTCCGTCTCAAAAAAAAAAAAAAAAAAAAAAAGAAAAATACTCTTTAGTCTCATTTTCTTCAGCTGTCAAATAGGAACCATGCACTACTTTGTAGAGTTGAGACTATTAACAGAGGTGATGCATATATCATGTTTACTGTATATCCTGATGTGTTGCAAATGTTCTTCAAATGTTATTTATAAGGCACTACTTTCTCAATGTAAATTTTATATTAATTTCCCCCAGCAAGGCATAGGTTTCTAGGTAAAAGGGGTTACATATATAATTTGTATTACTTATTTGGGCTGTATTATTGATTTGTTTTTTCTTACCTTTTATTTATTTATTATTTATTTTAATTTGCATTTTTGTTTTGTAGGCACTGAAATACACAATATAAAAATTTTAAATACATTATTATGCATTTTAAAATATGCATCCTGCCACCCAACTGGTAAAGACAGAACACTTTGCCTGTTGTTCTGTGATTTGCTTTAATTGATTAGAGATGTGTCAGTAACTGCTGCGTGCCCAGTTTTTTCACTGCTTGGTTAGTAAGGAGATGGCCTGAGGATCAGTAATGTCTGCTTTGTCCCTCCTTCTGGCAGGTTGGCAATTTAACTACAGAAAGAAAATTTTACAAATAGGATACAGGACCCACTATAATTAAGAAAGGGTCAAAGCTGTATAGTTTAAAAATTTATTATTTTTTTGAATATAAAACTTTTTAAAATAAAGCAGTTTATACTGATTTATTTTTTTCTCAATGAAGAACCTAAGTGCTTTTTTCCTGATGTTTTGATACACTCAGCAAAACAAAATTATTATAATTATTTCATTTAATCTCTTGGGACATTACAATTGAATACTGCTTTTCTGACTTCAGTAGTACTAATTCATTTAAAATATTTGTATTTGGATCAGATGGGAGTCTGCAGCTCCTTCTGACTCCAGGGTCCCTATTTAACAAAGCAGAATTTAAGATGTCAAAATCATGATCCACATTTCAAAAATGTGAGAAAAAAAATCATGAAGTTTTAAATATGTCATACTCAACACCCTTGTGGATTACAAATATATTCTGTAAAAACATCAATCCTTTCAAAAAATCACAAGTGAATTTCATAGGGAAGTGTAAATCTAGAACTGCTAATTTAGTAGGCTTCTTTCTATAAGTAGCAACAAGCTTTTTAAAAAATTGTTTGCAATAAATTATCCAGTGGATACAAATTTAGTGGTTTCCATTTGAAAATGTAACTTTTAAGTATCAAAAACAGGAAGCAGCACAGCAGCACAGCTTAGAAGTTACAGTGCGGATCCACTGCGTGACCCTGATGAGTTCTCCACTCTCTTGGAGTTTCCGTTTGACCTCTTTAACAACAAGACTATAAAAGTGAGGCAATGTAGCCAAGTAGCTAAGAAAAGAGGCAACAGAAAGACAGGCAGGAGGAGAATCCCTTGAACCTGGGAGGCAGAGGTTGCAGGGAGCCGAGATTGTGCCATTACACCGCAGCCTGGGCAACAAGAGGGAAACTCAAAAACAAACAAACAAACAAAAAAAACAGGCCGGGCACAGTGGCTCAAGCCTGTAATCCCAGCACTTTGGGAGGCCGAGACAGGTGGATCACGAGGTCAGGAGATCGAGACCATCCTGGCTAACACGGTGAAACCCCGTCTCTACTAAAAAATACAAAAAACTAGCTGGGCGTGGTGGCAGGCGCCTGTAGTCCCAGCTACTCGGGAGGCTGAGGCAGGAGAATGGTGTGAACCCGGGAGGCAGAGCTTTCAGTGAGCTGAGATCCGGCCACTGCACTCCAGCCTGGGCGACAGAGCGAGACTCCGTCTCAAAAAAAACAAAAACAAAACAAAAAAAAAACGGTGATAGAATATGTCTTACTCTACCATTGTTCAGAAACAGCATCTTGTGGTAGTTGCCTGAGTGGGAATCTCAATGCCACCACTGATTAGTTGTGTTACTTTGGGTTATATATGTAAAGATTCTGAACCACAATTTCCTAATCAGTGAAATAGGTGTAATGGTAGAAGCTATCACATTAGGCTATTTTGAAGATTGAGTTGATATTTATCTGTAGAACAGTATCTGCCACATAGTAAACAGCTTTCCCTAAACTTCACTTTCTAATCCTATAAAGTATGATTGATAAAGGATGCCTACCTTGATCGATTGTATTAAAGATTAAAGAAAATAATCCCATGTAAAATTTTTAGCACACAGCCAGATTTTGAGTAAATTACATTAATATCAGTAATTATTTTTATTATTATCAACCATATACGATAGCTAAAAATAAATAAAATCATGGCTGGCATGGTGGTTCATGCCTGTAATCCCAGCACTTTGGGAGGCCAAGGTGGGAGGATGGCTTGAGGCTAGGACTTTGAGACCAGCCTGTACCAGAGTAAGACCCTGTTTCTACAATAAATAAAGAAATTGAAACTGTCTCATAAAATTTCACATTGAAGTCTATATACAAAGTAATATTCATGCAAAGTGTTTAAATCAATGCAGAACAGTTTTACAAATAGTAATGTAAATCCTCAAAAGGCAGAGTGGTTACTATTCATTCTTTTCAGCTTTCAATGGAAGGTGCTTGTTTATAGTCATGACATTTGGATTATGTAACCTTTTATGTTCTTTCTGACTTTCACTGTTCTATCCCCATGTAAGAATCCCTCCTATGAAATCCCTGACAATTATTTTTGGAGTTGGTAATCATTTGATGACATAATACTAATAATTTACTATTTTATGTTGGTATTATCATTTGTTGAGTGTTAACTTAGTGAAAGTCTTTGTGTCACAAAATATATGTGAATTTTCTCATTTAAACTTCATCATAAACTCATGAGAAAGAATGTTCTCCCCCATTTTCCAGAAATGAAGAAGCAGAGATATTAAGTCAGAATAGTAATAATCTCTTGAGATCATAAAGCTAGTAGAAATTTGCTTTGCTTATCAGTTCTAGCTACATGACATAAGTAAGAGGTATTGTTACTGGGAAAATTCTGGTTAGGAAAATGCCGATAGTACACTTGCAAAATTCTCAGTCAGAACTCTTTTATAATTGAAAATGGTAATTGCTGTTAATTAGTATAAATTATATAAATGTATACAGATCCATATATATGTTATATAAAGATAGTTAAATAACTTTTATATAATGGGAAAATTGATAGCTGATGGTGACTTTTTTCTCAGCTCAATTCTAGGTTAATACTTATTCCTTCTGAGACTCTAATATATGCTTCATAATACTCTTTGTCAGAAACTGGAGGTTCAGAGTTCTATAAATATAATGTGGATTCCGGAAGTTAATAGATTTCCTGTTAGCCTAACTTCCTATCTAATATAAATTATTCTGTACATAGTTTCAGTAAGTCAATTATCTCTACAGAGTGATAAAGTAGTTTTGAATTTGCTGTTATTCTTATTCATTTATCAAATAGATATAACTAAGACAAAATATCGAGAATTAAAGAAAATATTTTATTTTGGTTTAAGAAGTTCCCGATAACTAGAGCTACCTGAAATTGGAATAGGCTGCTTTTTATAGTATTAAGATGACCATCTGAAGTACTTAAAAAGTGGTAAAGTGACCAGTTATTACAGTTTAGACAAAGGGAAATTGCTGCATACTTTTTCATTTATGTACTCATCCCTCATTCTACAAATACCATGTAACAGAAGACACAATTTTTTTTAAAAAAAAGATATCTGCCTTCTGGGAGCTCAGCCTACTAAGGGTAGTAAGAATAATATAATCAAAAATATTAAAGCATTACTGTTATGGAAGTATATGCAACATACAGAATTAATGTAGAAAAAAGAGGGTTTTTTACAAATCTGACAAAATGGAGTCAACTAATGCATCACCAAGAATTTAAGATAAGGGTAAGAAATAAAAGATGAGTTAGAATTTGTCACAAGGAGGGAAGAATGTTGTGCTATCATCCAATTTTGATATTCTACAATTTTATAATGCAGGCATGATGGGAAAAATAATAGGTAAATTGTGAGCTGCTATGCAAATACTAGTAACTGGAACTGCTACAGATACTAATGGTTAGGATTTGTAATTATATGAATGAGAGGCTGTATTAATCCATTTTCACACTGCTATCAAGAAATATCCTGAGACTGGATAATATGTAAAGAAAAGCGGTTTAATTGACTCACAGTTTCGCATAGCTGGGGAGGCCTCAGGAAACTAACAATTAAGGTGGAAGGCGAAGGGGAAGCAAGGCACGTCTTACGTGGCAGCAGGCGAGAAAGAGAGGACAGGGGAAACTGCCACACACTTTTAAAGCATCAGATCTCGTGAGAACTCACTCACTATCAGGAGAACCATATGGGGGAAACTGCCCCCATGATCCCATCACCTCCCACCAGGTCCCTCCCTCTATATGTGGGGATTACAATTCAGATTACAATTTGAGATAAGATTCGTGTGGGGACACAGAGCCAAGCCATATCAGAGACTAAAGAAGAAAAGAAATGGAAATAATTTGAATTTTGTTTTTCTCTTTCAATGACCCCTTCTCCATACATCAAATTTTCAGCTAGTCCTCCTAACCCATCTTCTAAAACATACCCTCAATCAGACTTTCTTTCCATTTCCAGCTCTTGTCTCCTGGTTCAAGCCACCTCACCACCAATTCTCATCTAGTTTCCAATGAGTCTCCCAGCTTCCACTCGGCTCTTTGCAGTAACATCCTTCACACAGCTGGCATTCTCACCTTCTAAAGGCATAAATTGTATATCTTATTCTAATTAATGAAGTCATCTATTAGATTTCCATTACATTAAAAAAATAAAACTCAAAAATTGCACCATGACCTTCCAGGTTCTAAGTAATCTAGTACCCTATTCACAATTGATCCCCACAACCACATGCAGTCCCTGCTTCCCCCAACACATTGTATCTCAGCCTTTATCCTCTTTCTCAACAAACCAGTCTATCTTGCTTTAGAACATGTCTTTGATATATATGTTCATTTATGCCTGTAACAACTGTCTTCTAGATCACTGCAGGTCTGTCTTGTTATTAGAGCTCTGCTAATCTCCAACCACCTCCAACCACCTACTCAAGGGGAATATATATTATGCCCCTTCTCAGAATTCTATTTCATTATCCTCTTGTATTTTCTTTATACAGTTTATTACCATCTGTTTTTTTCTTGTTTACTTATTAAGTAGTGTGATTTCAGCCACCTCCTAATGTAATGTAAGCTCATTGAAATTAAGAGTCTTGTCTTTCTTATTTAGTAGCATAATTGCCCAGTACACAGCCTACAAACAGCGAAACCAAATAAAAATTGTTAAATGAAACATTGTCATCCTGTGTTAGAATCACTTGCTATAGAAGAATTTTCAAACCTGCCAAAAATGTACACTGGAACAGAAAATATTCTGAAGTCTCTCACTTCCTATAAATGGGAGGGTTTAACCAAAATACAAACAGCTTTAAAATATTTAAAGAATTAAACCATACCTTCTCTTCAGCACATTCATTCACTTATTTTTTATCTTCTTTCAACAACTACCTACTAAATATTTCTTATGCATGAGACCTCAAGGATTGAGTGAAAAATCATACATCCTATGTCATTTTCTTTTTATCATCCACAATGTAGTAGACAAGAGGCAAGCTCAAAGAGAACTACAAAATGCAACTACAAAATGCTTTACCTGGAAGGGTAAAGCTCCCCAGGACTGAACTAGATTTGTTATACTGAGGCTTCAAAACAGTGGAAAATTACTTTTAGCTGTTGGAATCAGGGAAAGTAGCACCTGAACTGAGTCCAGAAAGATAAGTAGGATTTGGTAATGCAGAGATGAGGGGGACAGGGAGGGAAACATAAGGCTGAAGGAACCACATAAACAATTTCAATACAAGATACGTACAGTGGTCGGCAAGTAAGTCAGTTTCTCTGGACATTGAAGATTGATTGAAGCCTGGTTGTAGTAGAAATTCTTCAAGGTCAGAAATTTGAACTTTATGTATGTATATATGTGTCTATATACATGTATACTTGCATGCACATGAGCATGTGTGTGGAAAACATGGTCAGAAAAGTTACTCTTTCTTCAGAATGTAAAATGGATTGTTTGTAGGAGAGGTCAGAGTAGGATGAACCATGTTAAATGTATAGATGAAGGAGCAACTTACTGAATTTCTTAGGTAGGTTTGTTAAGTCTCAAACAAGGTTCCAGTTATTGGAAGAAAAGAAGAAAAAGGAGAACAGCATAGTTTTTCCATTCTGTTTTTTTAAAACTCCTTTTTTATTGTTCCTCTTCTTTCTTGGTGTCTACCCTGAGCTATATTATTTGAACCTGTTTTTCTTGCCTGGAGTTCAAAAATTGTTACCTTACATCCTTTAGACTTTCAAAAAATACCTCCCCTTTTCCCATATGTCATTTGTCTTCCATTGTTTTTGTGTTCATTACATCACAACTATATTCTACATGCTTTCAAGGACATGTGAAATAAAATAATACAGTAATTGGTTAATTATGGAGAAAAGAGAGACCTGTGTGTTTTCCTTAAACCTGTCTCTTTAGAAGCCTCCAACAAAGTTTTAAAATGACACTTACCCAGATTTATAACATGCTGTTTTGAAGTCTACATTCTTTCTTTTCTGACCATTTGTAGTAAATGCCAAGGAAACAATGCATTGGACATAAAGCAAACATGTAGAGGCAAAGAGAGCAGAATCAGGGTTTTGAGCAGTTCTCAGAAAAGAAAAATACCTAACCATTAGATAAGGCAAGGCACTATTCATAAGGAGAAACGTATCATGCTTCTTAAGCTCGTTAATTAAATATAAACAGAGACCCTCTATAAACAACTTGATTTGTAAACTTTGGTCAAGAAAATCTGAATTTAGAGTGTTTCCTTCTTTTGATATAATATGCTGTACTTTACACAACCACACCATGAATTCACAGAGCAGATTTTTATTATAAAATATTTCTGTGGGATTATAGATTTGCCTAACCAAGCCATTGTTTCTTCTCTTCATGTTTTATTTTATGTTTTTGGAAACAATTTTAATCTTACAGAAAATTTGCAGGAATTGTGCAAATGACTCTCATGTACACTTCTCCCAGAGTACTCAGAGAACTTATTCAGGTTTCACCAAATTTTACCAAATATGATCCCTTTTAGTAATTCAGTATAAATATTGCATCTAGTAGTTGTCATGTCTTCCTAATATCCCTCAATCTGGAACAATTGTTTAGCCTTTCCCTGACTTTCATGATATTGGTATATCGATGGCCAGGCATTTTATATAATGTTTCTAATTTGGGTTTGTCATGTAGTTCATCATTATTAGATACACATTAAATGTATTTTTTGTCTGGAATGTCATCGAAATGATACTGTGTTTTTCCCATTGCATTTTATTGGGTGTTTCATGATATGAATATCAATATCTTCCATTTTGGTTGTGTTGAATTTGATTGCTTGATTAAGGTAATATCTGCCGCAGTTTTATATTCTAAGTGAATATATTGTCTCCAGTTGTATGTAATACGTATTTTTGTGGGAAGATATTTTGAGACTGTGTGTAAAAATTCAATTTTTTATCTACTTTCACCCACAAGTTTTAGCATCCATTGAGCTTTGTTGCCTGAATTAATAATGTGCTGTTATATGTGACAACTGGTTTTCTAATTCCATCCTGTCTTCTGCATTTGCTCTCTGGCATTCTACTTTAAGAAAGAGATATTTTCTCCTCATGATCTTTCTATCTATTTAAATTATATGGACAAACAGATTTCTACTGTATTTGTTATAATTCGTTGCTGTCACAACTTACTTTGGTGCTTAATTTTCCAAGATGTGGCCACTGGGAGTCCCTTCAAGCAGATTGTGTCTCCTTTCCAAATGCTCTATCACTCTGAGAATTTTCTTTCTTTATGGCTCAAGGTGTTCTAGGCTCATCTTGCACATTCCCTAATTTGGCTTTAGATCCTATTCTTTTCTTTAAGGAACTCGTATGTCTTTTTGTATAGAGTGATATTAGAAACCAGGATCTCATTGTTCCTAGGTTTTCTTGGTGGTCAAAACCAAGAAATATATGTGTGTATATACACACATACATACACACATATTTAATCATTATTTTAATATTGTATATTATTTATTATAATTCAATGTGATTATTCATGTATACATACATTCATAATACCTCCAATTCCAGCTCAACACCACAGAGTTTATTTTTCTTTCCATACTTGTACCTCCTTTTGTCAACCATGAGAAACCTGGCTCGCATTATTCTCAATGTTTTCTTATTTGCTCAGCTCCCCTGAATCGAGCAAATCTTCTATCCACACTAGACTTCTGTTCACCCCAACAGTTTCCTGGCCGTGGCCCTGGCTGTCACCTGTCTGCCTTTCCAGAATGAAGGAAATAGGAAAGCAAGCACATTACTGGTTTTTGAAATATATGTGCTTTTCTTTCTTTTTTGTTGGAGTTATAAACAGGAATTACAATACCATTAGTTAATGTTTCTGACTCAAATCAGTTCTACTTGTGTCTACATTTGTGACCATATCTATATCAAGGTGAATCCACAGGGGGAAATATTTTTTGAATATAAATCAATATGCAAACACTTACATTAATGACATTAAAGATTAGAGGTTTGATAATGTCTAGGATTTAATACTGATTTCCTTTTAATGATTAATACATAAAAAATAACATTTAGGGGCCAGGCGCGGTGGCTCACACCTGTAATCCCAGCACTTTGGGAGGCTGAGGCAGGCAGATCAAGAGGTCACGACATGGACACCATCCTGGCTAACACGGTGAAACCCCGTCTCTGCTAAAAATACAAAAAAATTAGCCGGGCTTGGTGGTGGGCGCCTGTAGTCCCAGCTACTCGGGGAGGCTGAGGCGGGAGAATGGCGTGAATCCGGGAGGTGGAGCTTGCAGTGAGCCGAGATTGTGCCACTGCACTCCAACCTGGGTGACAGAGCGAGACTCTGTCTCAAAAAAAATAAAAAATAAAAAAATATATAACATTTAGGTTAGACCAGTGGATATGTCACATTCAAAGACTGAATGACTGAGCTGTCTGTTAGCTAAGGGAACCTCAAATGCAATAAAATACTTAGTTCAGAGGCATTTTGATGGAATTAAACTGTAGGGGAGTAGTTAATAGATCAACATTTACAGGCAGCCAGGTTCAAGTACTGGTTAAGCATCTACCAGATTGTTACCTAAGACCAGTTATTTGACCTCTAGATGTCTTAATTTCTTAACTACAGCCCCTACATTACAAGATTGTTGTGAATTTTGAGTGATATGCCCCAGGAAAATACTAAACACCACACTTGGCACATAGTAAGTGTGCAGAAACAGGTAATAGCTCTCATGGTAATCACTGGTATCATGACTTTTAATTACTACAACTCCCAGTAACAGATGAAGGACCTGGCTTATTAGACTTCTAAATAAATTACACTCTGGAGGTTGAGGTGAGAACACGGCTTGAGCCAGGAAGGGTGAAGCTGAAGTGAGCTATGGTTGCTCTAGTGCGCTGCAGCAGGGGTGATAGAGTGAGACCCTATCTCAAAAAGTAAATAAATAGAAGAAATCTAAATAAACGGTTTTTGCAATGCTGTGTCTTGATGGTTTCAATACTTACTCATAACATGATGACCATGTTGTAAATGCACAGTGACGTTATCTACATAGGACCATGTTGCTGAATACTTTGAAGGAATATTATGATACGTATTTTTTCTTTTTCCAGTTAATAGGAAGATAATGCATTATCAGTTTATGGGGAAACAGTGAATGATCCACTGCAATATTCACCACATCTGTCAAAATGTACTTTCTGATTAGAGAACACACTTGATTCTAAAGTCTTCATAAATTATTTCATGAATCAAATATTTTTATTTAACTGGTACAAAGCATGCATAAAAATAGAGGGTAAGTTGTGAGTCTTCAGAGATTTAACTGGACTTCTTTGATTATTTGTATAAAAGGTACATCTTTACCAGTTGGCATTGATTGGTCCTCTATAGACTGGAATTAAAATCTAATTTTGCTGTAACAAATTGTGAGGTGGAAATACTAGAGAAATGGATGACTTGTAACATCAGTAGACATTTCTGGTCTCATTTAGATGTGAATATAAACCAAGCATGACTTCTAGTCCTTTTTACGGTGATTTGAAGTTTACGTTCACCAAGTTCCATTCTTTCATTGATCAATCTGTTTCCTTATTAATGCTAATGTAGTTCACTTATGTAGGGAATTTGATGAGAAATATGTTGGAGAACTTAAGGTAAATAAGACTGTCTTGTGACTTAAACTAAAAGACATAAAAGAGTGAGTCTGCCAAAAATATGCACTGACACATTAACACAAATTTTAAAACGGCTTCCAAGACAAGACTGAGCTGTCACATAGGAATACACTTTTTTAAAAGTATGTCTCAGACAGGGGGAGTGGGAACTTAACCAATGGAACTAAGTCTTTCATATTGAGGAAGATAGCCGCAAGTCAGCTTCTGAAGAATTCTTTTTAAGAGCTGCTTGCTTTTAGCAGAGCAAAAACTATAGTGCTAAAATACATTCCGAGTTTTCTTTTACTGCAGATTTTCTTAGATGGAGATAGGATCTTTAGAACTAACATGGCCACAAACATTCTGGCTCCTGTGACAGCTGTTGGTCTTGTTCTCATAGGAACCAGTTAGCCGTGGGATTTAGACAAATATTTCAGTGAAATGCTTAATGTGACTCAGCTTGTAAAAGATGAATCTGTGAATACAAAATCTGCAGGACTAGAGGTCAACCCTGGCTCCCAGCCAGTTCAACAAGGTGCTGTGCCTCTGTGACACTTCTTGGCAGGCAGCCAGTCAGCTTTCCCTGGGGTCCACAATTTCACTACATACTCTCCATTTAAACTTCTTCAGCAACTAATAAAAATCCTTAGAACACTTCAGAGGATTGTTTCTCCCTTCGCTCAGAGACAATAGGCTAAGGAAGAGATCAGTGGGGAGTAGAGTGGCCCACAATAAATGAAGCCAGATGGAAGAACAGACTTTAGAAATGAATGGGGAGGGACTGTCAGTAGATGGGGATATGTGAGGAATTGGGGTCCAGGAGAGAAAGAAACAGGCTACACAAAGAGCGGATATATTTGCCCTTTTAATATTGACCAGAATTTCACAAGGGAGGATGTATTTTCAGTCCTTTTGTAATAACAGTTTATTTCACAACTATTTTGCAAGGCAGGCATTTTTTCTTATTTTTACAGATGAACAAACAAGTTCAGAGAGGTGAAGTAACTTGCCAACATCACATGACTTGATAACTGATTAGTGATGGGGTCAAGTTTTACATCCAAACCCAGTATATTTACACATATGCTACTCTTTCTTGCGTATGCTTTACCCACCAATAATTTTGTTTTACTCTTATGGCTAATATTATTTATCGATATATTTATAAAAGATTTGTTGACTGAAACTTATATTCTGATACAAGACTAGACACTGGGGATACAATGGTGACTTCAAACATAGAGAATAGGGCCTAGTCTGGGATTAAACGTTAATCAATTAATTACATTAATCTCATATCACAAGAGTATGAAGTGCTGAAAACATAGGTCCAGGGAGTACTAAGTGCTTATAATTAGAGACTGCCTGATCAGTGAAATTAGGGAGGATTTTTAAAGAAATAGTCACTTGAGCTAAGACTTGGAGGGAAGGAATCAACTGGATGAAGTGAGGAGGAAAATAATCAAGTGTAAAGACCCTGTTTGGGCAGGAAGCTATGGAAAGTGAGTAGAAGACTCTTGTGGCCACAGTAGAGAGAGGAGAGAGGAGTCTTGTGTGAGATGATGCTGGAGACCATCATCCCATGGGTTGCATGGGACCCAACCATGCAAGACCTTGTAAGTTCCATCAAGGTTTCACCTGAGGACTCCATGAATCAGGACCAGGTTTGTTAATAAAATATTATGACTTCAGTTCTATAAATGATGGGTTTGACATATTTTTGTGACAACCAAGAAGAAATGTCAATTAGACAGTCTTTATATACATCAGGAATTCAGCATAAAGTGCTGGGTTAGAGTTAGAATTTTAGAATTCAGGTGTAAATAAATAATAGCCAATACAATGAATATGATTGAGATCATCTAGAGAAACTATAGACAAAAACTGGAAGAAGTATAGAATATTCCTTTGCTGAACTCCCAGGTTTCTGCTGTCTGTATCCCCACTTCTTTTTCTACTACCCAGAACCACAACATTTAATGATTACGTAAAGGAAAACAATAGAATAAAGTAGAATCCAGAGAAAATGGGAAACACACTAGAGAATTTTTGCCATAAAAGCCAAGGTAGAACAGTTTGATAAAGGAAGGAATGAGCTGCTGTTCTAAATGCTACCAAGATATCAAATGAGTGGAAGACTAAAATACCTTTTAAATTTAGCTACTTTGAGGTTTCTTTCTGGCCTTAATGGTATATATCCTATCACTTAAATAGTGTATTTTCTTTCTTAATTTGTTTATGCTCTTTATATTCAGTTTTAAGCTAGAATAAAATAGGAATGGTCTGTCAGAAATTATTGGAGGCCAAAGCACAACCAACTTTGTATTGGAAAGTTTCTTTCTTGCATAGTTCTTTTTTTCATATGCTAATTCACATATGTAACACATATGTCAATACAGACAACATGTAGTTTTCCATAGTTTCTTAAAACCTAAGTGAACTTTTCAGTTTCTTGGCCTGTCAGTTAAATTTTGACTTGTTCTGATATCAATGATTACACTTTTTCTCTTGAAACTCAAATTTAGATTAAAAGCAAAATATTAATTAAACATTGATTCCAAAATATAATACATTCTTCATTCACACATGAACATTATTTGTAAATATTCTTAAAGTAGTAAATATTGAAAGATCACTTGTCATGGTCCACACCTACTACCAGAAATAAAAGGGTAGATGTAAGGCAAATGAGATGTCTCAAAAGAACACAGTCCAGTGTGCAATCCTATATTAGCTTGCCTCCTTCTGTGTCTTAGTAGTTCATGCTCTGAACATTTAAAGTGTGTTAGTTTGTGTCAAATATACATCGAATATGAAGCTGCATTAAATAGAAAGCATATCTTAAAACATTTGCCTGTACATAAAGGAAAGAAACAATGCATGAAGTGTGATTAGAATATCAAAAGTATTCAGGACCTTTGTTGAGTGCTTTTCATTTAATTAGACATACTCTTTACAAGCTAACCACACGCACAAATACATACCCATGTACATACATAGACAAGTGTGAAACAGATGATATGAAGGTAATTGTAAGAATGATAATTTGTTTCTGGTTGACTTTAATTGCTCTGAAATCTTTGGTAATTAAGTAATCATAATGATGTATATAGCATAGAACAAAATTATTTTTTTATTTTTACACATATTTTAAAATATTTTTATAGAATTTTTGTTTAAAAAATAATTTTAAGTGTGATTTCAATACTTTCAGTATTCTTGCAAAAAAAAAAATACTTTGGCCATATTTCCTCTAAAATAGCAAAAGAAGTTGGATCTTTTTAAATATTTTGCCCCCAAATTATAATCAACTATTGATAGTTATAAGCTTCCAAATTTAGACAAGTCTAAGAAATCTAATTCCACATCTCACTCCCATTTAGGTTGCATATGAAAAATAACAAAATTCTCCTATACATAGACAGCTCTGGAACATTCTAGTCATAAAGAAATACTTATCTTGATGGAAAATTTGTAATTAATATTTCTTGTACTGTAGAACTTCCACTTTGATGAGTGACTGGTGATTATAATTGCTATTTTTTTCTATTTTCCTGGATAATTTCAGGGCACATTCAGAAAATGAAGGTACCTCTTTACCATCAGCTGACTCCTGTACCAGTCCTACAAAGATGGACTTATCATATAGTAAGACTGCTAAGCAGTGCCTGGAGGAGATATCTGGTAAGTGACCTCATCAATGCATAGGTCAAACCTAGGAATTTCTATATTCTCCCCATAAGACTTTTTATTAAATCATATTTGTGGTATACTGTTTTTTATGCAAAAATGGATTGTATATATCTCATGCTTCAAAGATCATTAGCTATTTGGCTATTCTGCTTAGGATGATCTCTTTGTTACTAAAAAAGGAATGGTAGTCCTTTCAGAAGTGAAGACTTTAAGTCATTTTGCCCTTAGTCAAATTGAATAAAATCAGAGAAAACCTGTATAATATATTTGGAGATTGAAAATAAACTAATGATTGGCCATGTGGATTCTCCATGGCTAATGCAGCCTGCTCTGTCATCAATTCTATACTATTTAAAACATTTCTACAGGGTGATTTCAAATGACCATTTTAAAAAAACTCTGAATAGGAAAATATTTTATTATATATGGATGATGTAAGAAAAAAAATAATACATACCCCAGACACAGTTATCAGGTTTTTGTTGTGTATAAAATGGGATGCTGAGCTTGAGCGCAATGTTTTCTCTAGGGTCCAGGTAAGCCTAAGCATATATGGAAGACATTTGGTTTAATTTCATTACATATAGATCTATATTCGTAAGGAACCAAGAAACCTCCTAGCAAAATATATTGCCCCTGAAGGGCGAGAGATTAAAGAGTACTTTATCTGGTTCCTAAGTATAATAATGCATGAAAGTAGGGTTATGTCTGTTGTTCCAGGAAGTCTCTGGCCCAAGCCTTGTGTATTCACAGCTAAGTTCAAATGAAGAAAACTAAATAAATTATTTAATTTTAAAAAATTACTGTGTACTCTAAAGACCCAAAGTATAAGTATCGCTATGAAGCTCATGAAAATGACTCTATCACAAATTTGGTGGTTAAGAAACTTCCTCCCTTTGGCAGACCTGAAAAGCATTTGGCAAGCATTAGACATGACTACAGCATCCTGCAGTGGATATTGACAACAGTTACAGAACAACATCCCAAGGGTACATTTTGGAATCAGCATTAGTTGATAACATTAGGTATCAGAGGTTTTATACGGAGATTACAACAAAGGCCCAGTACTAGGTAGGGGTAGAAATGGTAATGCCAAGACATAGATATAGGGATAGTAATTGTAGATTTTTCAAACACATGGGGGATGTGTTGACTTTCCATTAACTCTGTGTAGTACCATGGTCAAAATGATGCTATGTGTTTATTATGACCAGATGTTTTATACAATTAGCATGACATGAAGATGTGTATGCCTCATATATTTCTTTATACATAAATGTCTTCAATATGCATGCTAAGCACTAGAGCTAAAATCTGTAGGGGAGATGAATTTAGTAGAGTTTGAATTGCAATTTTATGTGAATTTCACAAAGGAACACTGTTTTCAGAAACTAATATATCACAGTATATCTGATTGAATAAATAGTCTGTATTTGATGTTTTCTCCACTTTCTTATTGTCTACCATTTGATCACTTTTTCATTTTTCCATTTGATATTTCCTTTTAACATTCGGATTTTTAATAGAATACCTGAAAGTGAATATAAACTAGCAATTAATATAATAATTTAATGGGTTTATCAGAGAGCATAATATCATTTTGCAGCAACAATCAATTATTTACATAAAATCATAGTCTTCAGTCTAGGATTTTGATACGAATTCAATAAAAGAAAGAAAACAGAAAATAAATGGTGCAATGAGACTTACCTACTTGTGTCAATCTTACTATCATCTGTTTAAATGCAGCCTATAGTGGGATAGTGAAAATGTCTCTCGATACTAACTTGAGATTTCCTGGAAGAATTGTGATATTTTTTGCAGTTAGTAAGTTATAAATTGAGTACTATAGTTGAAGAAAGGTAGATGAGGAAATATGAGCAGGCCAGTCACAGAGATGATTGTCACAGAGAAATTAGATTACATATCTTCATCATTTTAAGATTTTGGTTTATGAATAACTATCTCTTACCATTTCTGCCCTAATTTTTAGTGATTTTAGTATCTACGTAGGTGTTCTTTCTAACACCTTGGCCTCTCCTCCCATGATTTTTGTCTTGCAGTCCCTCCTGAGCTACTTATTCTCATCATCATACGTAGATCTAGGCATCATCAGAAACTACTACTTTATGTGACCTCGCTGTCATGCACTGCACTCTTGCTGATTGCACACTCCTATCATTTCAGTATTCTTCCTTTTGTTCCCTGACTCCAGCAATGATTCCACTAGGGTTTCCAATTCATTGATCCTACCACTTTTTACTGTTCCTCACCAACCTCTGCATATTTTTCTTCTCTCCTTAATCAGTTAATTTCCTGTGATAAGTGAATGTATTTTTATTTTTATACACCCTAACTCCATTGCCTCTCTCTCATTTGATGAAATCGTGACCTGGTTACATTTAAATCTCCATCTATTCTATACCAACAATGAATGAACCAGGAGAAAACACATCGTATGTCAATGCAACTCACTTTACGTTCAGGACCTCCAACCTCAAGTGAATATGTAATGCTCCTGGCAGTCAGTCTATATTTTTATACCTTTTTTCTCAAATGTCCGACATTACCAGTTCCATTCTTTCTCTTAACTGATGACCTTGATGTGTACTTCACTTACAAAAGTGAAGCACAAAGAAAAGTTCACGAACCCCTGTCATCACATCTACCCAAGTATAACATTTATATCCACTTAATACCTATTTACTCTGCTTTTACTTGGATTACTCTCTCTTCTCTTTAATAGCTCCCTCCCAACCAAGCCACTTATTTTAGGCTATGGCATACGATCATTTCTCCAACCTTAATTTAAAAAAATAACTTCCCTTGACCCCAAATTTGTCCTCAAGTACTGTTGTCATTTATCTCCTTGTCTTATGGCATACTGTAAAAAGAGTAGGGTTCAATCACAGTCTCTTAGGCTTTTAACCCCACTTCTCCACTGGAACTGCTCTTATAGAAGTCACCACTAATGTCAACATGGCCAATCCAAGGATCAAGTCTCAGGCCTCATCTTATTTCACCTCGCGGCAGCTATTTGTCCTCTTCTAAGAAGGTTTCTTCCTTGGTGCTATAGTTTAGATACAGTTTGTTTGGCCTCACCAAGTCTCATGCTGAAATTTGATCCCCCTGGCCAGGCGCAGTGGCTTGTGCTTGTAATCCCAGCACTTTGAGAGGCCAAGTGGGGCAGATCACGAGGTCAGGAGTTCAAAACCAGCCTGGCCAACACAGTGAAACCTCGTCTTTACTAAAATTACAAAAATTAGCCAGGTGTCGTGGTGGACATCTGTAGTCCCAGCTACTTGGAAGGCTGACGCAGGAGAATCACTTGAACCTGGGAGGAGGAGGTTGCAGTGGAGATCACACCACTGCACTCCAGTCTGGGCAACAGAGCTAGACTCCATCTCAAAAGGAAAAAAAGAAAGAAAAAAGAAGTTTGATCCCCAGTGTTGGAGGTGGGGCCTCATGGGAGGTGTTTGGATCCCAGGAGCAGACCCCTCATGAATGGCTTGGTGCCATTCTCCAGGGAGTGGGTGAAATTTCACTGCTAGGTCCCACATGAACTGATTGTTGAAAGTCACCTGGTATTTCCACTTTCTCTTGTTTATGCTCTCACCATATGATCTCTGCACAAAAGCTCCTCTTTGCCTTTCACTGTGAGTGGAAGCAGTCTGAAGTCCTCACCAGAAGCAGTTGCTGGAAGCAGCTTCTTGTACAGTCTAAATACCAGTGAGCCAAATAAACCTCTTTTCTTCATAAATTACCCACCCTCAGATAATCCTTTATAGCATCACAAATGGACTAAGATACTTGATTTTCAGAGTCATAGATCCCCTTAGCTTTCCTCAAACCTTACTGTTCCTTCTTCGTCTCCTTTTCTAGTTACACTTTTTTCTTGATGATTTCTTATGGTTTAAATGGTCCAGGTCTCTTCTTCTAGGTTTCTCTACTTATAAATGCTCCCTTGGTGATTTAATATCAATATTATCTCATGGCTTTAAGTTTCATCTATATTCTGGTGGCTTACAAATGTCTCTGTCTGCTCTAGTTCTCTCCCCTGAACTCTGGACTCAAATATCCAAATGCCAACACAATCTTTCCACTTGAATATCTCATAGACACTTCAAACATAGTTTATCCCAAACTGAACCTCTGATATTAACCTATAAAATTGTACCCCTGAAAAACTCTTTACCCAAGTCTTCTCCATTTTCATTAATAAGAATTTCATCCTTCCAGTTGCTCAAGCCTGAAACCTTAGACTTATTCATGACTCCTTTTTAATGCCTCACACCTGATGCCCTGATAGTCTATTCATTATAATATCTTGTTGGCTCCAGAAGTATTGTTTTCTATTTGTACTCAGAGACAAATGGTGTTTATAAATCAACTTTTTGGGATATTTCTCAGTATTTGAACTCTTGTTACTTTTCTCAGAAATCCAGAAACTGAAAAAATTTAGATGACACAATATCTAACTAACTATGAGAAATAAGGTACTAAGATAGCTTAGAATAATTACATTTTTAAAATATATCCAGAATTTGCCAATTCTCCTTTTTTCTACTTTTGTCTATTAAGTGGCATCACCAATGGATGGTTAGTACATAGGTAGCACTCAATAAATGCATGTAAAATGAAATTAATATAATGGATATAGCATTAAAATGAGAACTACACTAAAAAAGGAACATAATAATTTTCAGATGAAAACAATAAACAGAAAAGATAGGAATTATCTCTTTGGCTTTGGAAGGCACTCAGGAAATAATCACAGTGAACTTATGATCAATTATACTATACAGAAGGAGTTGATATAAATGGAAAATAAAATTTTACTTTTGATTATGCCATCACTGAATAATCAAAGAATATAAGGAATAAAATGTTTAGTCATTCTACAGAAGTAATGTTACAGTTCAGAAGCCCTCCCTGTTGATCTGGGATTTTAAAACAGCACATTATAAAATGGAAGAAGGCCAGGGATGGTGTCTCATACTTGGAATAGTAGCATTTTAGGAGACCAAGGCCGGACGACTGCTTGAAGCCAGGAGTTCAAGACCAGCCTGGACAACATAGTGAGACCCTGCCTCTACAAAAAAATAAAAAAAAAAAATCAAATTATCCAGGCATAGTGGTGTATAGCATGTGTCTAGTTCAATCTACTCAGGAGGCTGAGGAGAGAAGTTTGCTTAAGCTCAGGAGTTCCACGCTGCAGGAGCCACGATCACACCACTGCACTCAAGCTTGGGTGACAGAGCAATACCTTGTCTCAAAAAAAAAAAAAAAAAAAGTAGGGGCAGGGGGAAAAGAAGGATAAATTTGTAACACAGGTTGAACATCCATAATTTAAAAATCCGAAATTCAAAAGATCCCAAATTCATAAATTTTTGTGTGCTGACATAATGCCACAAGTGGAAAATTCCAAACCTGATCTCCTGTGACAAATTGCAGTCAAAATGGAGGTGCACAACACAGTTTATTCAGCGTTCTCAGGGGAAAAAATAGTCTTTCAGCCCCCTTTAGCCACTATGTATCTTTTCCATGCACACCTAGATTCCCGCATGCAAGCATACCCACAAAGGATAATACAATGGCATGTGTGCAGAGTGGACATGCCAGTGGCAGGTTCCCCACAGTGTCCCACATTGGGCCAAGACCTATATGCATTACACTGTGGTTTTTCTTTTGTTTTTGTTTGTTTGCTTATTTTTCATTCTGTGGCATAAAGATACTGTTGAAAATGTCAAAAAGGCCTGAAGATACCCCTATGGGTAACAGTGATAAGAAAAAAAGGAAGTGTTTATGTTTGTTTATAGCACAGAAAATCAAACTGTTGGAGAAACTAGACTGTGGTGTAAGTGGGAAACATCTTACAGAAAAGTATGGTGTTGGAATGACCACCATATATGACCTGAAGGCACCAAAGGATAAATTGTTGAAGGTCTCCATTGAAAGTGATGAACAGAAGTTAAAGAAAAATAGAAAAATACTGCATAAAGCTAAAAATGAAGATCTCAGTTGTGTATTGAAAGAGTGGATCCATCAGTGTGACGGCGTACACATGCCACTTAATGGTATGCTGAAGGTTAAATAAGCAAAGATCTTTCACAGTGAACTGGCAACCGAAGGGAACTAAATATTCAATAGGCTTGTTGTAGAAATTTAAGAAAAGATACGGCATTAAATTTTTAAAGATTTGTGGTGATAAATAGTGAAGACATACATTGACTAGTTGGCCAAGATCATTGCTGATGGAAATCTGACTCTGGAACAAATCTTTGATGCTGAAACACACATTTTGATGCCTCAGAAAGATACTGACACAGAAGACGAGACAGCCCCTACAGGAAGTAAGGATGCCAAGGACAGAATAACTGAGATTGGATGTACTTATACAGCAGGAACCCATACATGAAAACTTGCTGTGATAACCAAAAGCTTACGTCCTTGCTGTTTTCAGGGAGTGAATTTCTTACCAGTTTATTATTATGCTAACAAAAAGGCTTGGATCACCAGGGACATATTTTCTGATTGGTTTTATAAACATTTTGTGACAGCAATTCTTGCTCACTTTCAGGAAGCTGGACTGAATGACTGTAAGAATTTATTTGATTATATTTATTCTACTCATTGTCTAGCTGAAATTATTATCAAAAACAATGTTTATGCCATGTACTTTCCCCAAAATGTGACTTGTTAATTTAGCCAAGTGACCAGGTTATCCTTCAATCGATAAAGAATAAATATAAAAACACTTCCTTAAATAGCATGCCAGCAGTAGTGAACAGAGGTATATGTGTGGATGATTTTCAAAAGGAGTTTAGCATGAAGGATGTCATATATGCTGTTGTCAATCCTTGGAATTCAGTGACTAAAGACATGGTTGTACCTGCCTGGCACAACCTCTAGTCTGCATCTATGTTCAGTGATGATGATGAACCAGGTGGTGACTTTGAAGGATTCCATATGTCAAATGAGAAAAACAATGATGTCTGACCCTACCTTTTCCAAAAAAAAAAAAAAAAAAAAAAAAATACTTTCAGAGTCTATTAGTAGGCTGTAAAAAGTGGATATCAAAGAAATTTTTAACATTGACAATGAGGCTCCAGTTGTTCATTCACTGAACATTGATGACATAGCCAAAATGGTACTGAATTCAGGTGACTGTGATAATAGTAATGACGAAGATAACAATGTTAACACTGAAGAAAAAGTGCCAGAGACAACATGATGGAAATGCATGATGATCTTAGTGAAGAACTAGAGCAGTGTACATTCATTACAGAACAATAAATTATGCCAGTTGATAAAAATCAGAGAGCTTTCTAAGACAAAAACTGTTGTTAATGAGGCAGATGACTCGGGGGGAAACATTTTAAAAAGCTACCCAGCAGAATGCCGCCTCACCCCTAGGGGGCCCACTTCCCGGTCCCTCAGCTGCTTCTGATGTTTCTTCTCACCTAAAAAAAAAATACAGTGTACAGTAACCTTTTAATCCAAACACAGCATTGAATGTAGAGATGGAAAGCCTGTGGTTGTTTGTGGTTGCTATTGTTTCATAGCTGATACAGGTATTCTGGCAATGCTACTGTGCTTCTTAGTGACTTTGAACACATTATGTTTTCACTGCATTCATGCTATGTCATATTTTTTACTGGTAATTACTTACATATAAATAATTGCAATAAAATAATTGCTTATTAGTAGCATATAAATTCAGTCACGAATGATGGTGATGCCACAAACCACAGATTGTCCACTTAGGTGACTGAGATAGAGACACCTTTGATTTCTGATGGTTCAATGCACACAAACTTTGTTTCATGCAAAAATTTTTTTAAAAATGTATTGATTTACCTTCAGGCTATGTGTATAAGATGTATATGAAACATATGTGACTTGGGTCCCATCTCCAAGATATCTCATTATGTATAGGCAAATATTCCAAAATCTGAAAAAATTCAACATGCAAAACACTTCTTGTTCCAATCATTTCTGATAAGGGATATTAAACCTGTAATAGAATAACCCTATAAAAGAATGAACCTGTCAGAATTCTAAAGCTCATGAGATGTTTTCTATATTAATGACAACTCTCTTTCTCAGAATCTCCATCCCTTTCTCATAGTTCTATAGAACTATAGAGGAGTTCTATAGTCTCCTCTTTCTGAGTTCTGGATGCTAGTGAAACCACAAAGCACATAAGCACCTGAATTTATTGCCAGGTTCTAGCCCAGACTGGCCCACAGAATTCACTTCCAAGATTGTTTGAAATGTGGAAAGAGAAATGTTCTAGCAATTGGAAAAAATAAATTTTGGCCTCTGCACTGCAATTATTTAGCAATTATTTGGCCTCTGCACTGCAAATTGCTCCTTGGTTCCCTTTTCTGTGTGATGACTATGATGATGCTTAATAAACTCAGAAGATTGTTGTGAGATATGGTATTATTCTTCCATCAGTCTTTTCAGTAATTATCACCTGGTATGTTACACATGCCAGGCATCTCAAAATTTGGGAAAACAAATGTGACTAAGAAGTGAGCTCTTCTTTGAAAAAGTAAGAAACAAATAGATAAAATTTAACACCACAAGTAAATGAATAAACAGGCACATGGAAACAACTATCTTAGCTGTAAAGAGTCATGCAGAGCTTAAAAGAAGATCAGACATGTATATTGTTGAATTCTAATGAATAATGAAATTGCGGAATAACGTTCCAGGAAGAAACAACTTCATGAAAATAATTTGAAAGAAATTCTTCTTAACTTGTTCTTTTTATTAGTTTCTTTTTGTAAAATTGGGCATTTCTCCTAAACTCACTGAGGTTCTGTAGTTCTCTGATTTTCTGTAATCCTAAGCTTCAACACTATTGGTATTGTTGAACTTTTATTGCTCGTGGTTGCTGTAGGGGCCTCAGTGAGGAGTAATTCTGCTCCCCAAGTGAAGTGGCCTTCGTGATATAAAATTCTGATGAAGTTAGTCTTGGCAGGGTAAGATGCAGGCTTTATAAATTTATGAAGCCTGTATAATGTTCAGAGGCCTGAAAATAATACAGAAAATAAAATGTACACAGTCTAGAAAGAGGCTTAGGTGAGTTAGGAGTTCTATAGTTTCAGCTCTGTTGGCTCTATATTAAGCCTACCAGGAAGTCCTGGTGTAGTTTTGTGTGTCTCGTATCCGTTGCCCCATCTTCTGATAACAGCGCCTTGATTTTCTTTGGGGATCATTCTCTGCTCTTGTGATCTAACTGAAATTGAAGTAAGTGGAGCCAATGAGAACAATCTATTCATTGACTGCAGTGACTGTTTGAGGACTGGATGTGTGACCCAATCCAGTTTGATCAGAACAAATAAGACTCAATCTCAGGACTTTTCCTGAGGTTGTTATAAAAGAGGTGGTCTCTTTATCCACTACACCTAAAACTAATAAAAGAAAAGATTAGACCTGCTTACAGTGACCTCCACCCTCAAATGATCAAACATAGAAGAAACAGAACCTAAATCAGGAGAGACCAAATTCAAGGTCATTGTTAGAAATGACTGAGCCCCTGAAAAATCCACGTCTGAAACTATTTCTCCTCTGCTTTTGAGTTATGTAACCCAGAAAAAAAATCTTTTTGTGCTTACACCAAGGTGAAAATCATCCCTATCACATGACCCACAAGATGTATGACATGTAAAGATTTGCCATACTATTAAGGAGCAAACTTGAATGGTTCACACTGCAATGCAGGTGTGTTAGAGGGATTTGCTTAGTTGGAGAGCTTAGCTGTTTAAATTTTCACCAATGCAGTAACTCAATTGACATTACAAAAACATTGTCTTCGTCATTAAATGGCAATGAAAGTTTAACAAGGTAATAAATTATGGTTTGAAGATAGGCATCAGAAATGCATGACACTCAGTAAGTAGAATACTGGATAAACGACTTTTTGAATTTGAATATTCTTCATAAGACTTCAGTGTATCTCTGCAAAATTTTTTTTTTTTTTTTTTTGAGACAGAGTCTTGCTCTGTCGCCCAGGCTGGAGTGCAGTGGCCAGATCTCGGCTCACTGCAAGCTCCGCCTCCCGGGTTCACGCCATTCTCCTGCCTCAGCCTCCCGAGTAGCTGGGACTACAGGCGCCGCCACCACGCCCGGCTAGTTTTTTGTATTTTTTAGTAGAGACAGGGTTTCACCATGTTAGCCAGGATGGTCTTGATCTCCTGACCTTGTGATCCGCCCGTCTCGGCCTCCCAAAGTGCTGGGATTACAGGCTTGAGCCACCGCGCCCGGCCTATCTCTGCAAAATTTTTAAGTACATCACTTAAATTTGCTTTTGCTTATGATGTTCTTTGTGAGGAAACCTAGTTATATTTACCCAATCTGATGATGGTAGCTCCAATAATTACTATAGTCAGGCAAAATGTATTATATAATTTGTGCCATTGAAGAAGTAGCTTATTGCTTCCTGCCTTTCCTCTAAGATTCAAATCATGACCTCAATATTGCAATGCTGCCTGAATTAATGGTGCAGATTTTACTGCTTTGGCTTGCGTTTTATTCTCACATTCATTGACAGAAAGAATGTGTCTTCAGAGGCCATCCCTTTCATCATCTGCCAAGAGATTGTGCCAAATGTAAAGCTAGCCCAAATTTTCATCCCGCTGGTACTCAAGAAAGTTTTTCAATTTTTTTTTCTGTAGATTCACATTTGCCCTTTTTTTGCATAAGACTATCCACCAACATGTATAACATTTGTTTAATTCACTTCTTAACCTTTATCTGGAATTTATATTCAACTGAAAAATGTTCATAGATGCTGGACTGGCTCAATATCAATAAAGCTGGCATGTCATTTGTAAAAAAGTAATATTAAAATTATTGGATGAATTCAGGAAACCATTTTAGAAATAGAAGAATGTAGGTTAAACAGAAGGATAAGCGAATGGTTACATGTGCTTTTACTGACTACCAGACTTTGCATTAAAAATGGGAAATATCTGACATTTGCAGTCTCTGTAAATGATCACTGAAATTGCTTTTGTGTGTGTGTGTGTGTTTATAAAGATCAAGAAGATCAAGCTCAGATAATTCAAATCAGTTTAGGTCTTTTACTTAAATAGCCACATTATAATTATGTTTACTAAAGAGCTGAAAAGCATTCCTTTCTAGCACATGATAATGGCTATAACTTATTTTAGGTCTTGGCGTAATTAGAATGATTCACATTTTTCCTACTGACTGGGCGTATTTGTCTCCTTTGCACTGTGACTTCCTCCTCCTCCTTGTATAACATACATTTATATGTGTGAATACAAACAAATATAAAAACATCCATATATGAATGTACACCCAAGGCAAGCAGGATGGCTGTCTCCAGAGAAGGAATAAGTGGGTTCCCCACTGTTGCTCAGGGTAAATGTGGACTGATGTAGTTCTGGGACAAACCTACTATAACCACAAGTTAATAACAATGTCTTTAAACAAAGAAACAGACAGAAACCCCCTTTGGATAAGCCCTCTCTACAATCCCCTCCTTGCTGGCTCCATTGGACTGAGCCCATCCTTTCCAGGGTTTACACCTCCAGAAGGATTAAATTTCCTGTCTCATTGAATGAGGAAGAACCATGTGATTTAATTTGACAAATGAAGTACAAGTGGAAAAATGACATGGGCTGTTCCTGAGCAGAAACTTGAGAGCCATTGCTTGGATCTCTCACCTCTCTTTTCCTTTGGTCATCAAATCAACACGTCCCAGACTAGGATTGCTCTTTCAGCATGGTTATAGAATAAAGGACACCTGAGAGAGAGCTGTAACCAACACAGAGTGGACGTTAATGTCAGCAAAAGTACATCTTTGTTTTAAATGCCACTAAAATTTCTAAACCATTTGTAAATGCAATATAACAATCTAAGGCAGGATTTCTCAACTTTGGCACTATTGATGTTATAAAATGCATAATTCTTTTTTTGCTTGGGGCTGTTTTGTCATTGTAGGATGTTAGCAGCATCATTGGCCACTTCCCCTTAGATGTCACCACCACACCCACAGTTGTGATAAAGAAAAATGTTTCCGGATATTGCCAAACGTCCCTTGGGGGAAAACCATTGCCAGCTGAAAACCACTAATCTCAGCATAGTAGTTCTCAAAGGGGATTTTCAGAGCAAGCAGTATCTGGAAATATGTTAGAAATACAAAGTCCCAGGACCCTCCCAGTCCCAATGAATGAGCAGTTATATGGCTAGGGCACAGCAAACTGTGTTTTAATAAACCCTCCAAGTGGTTCTGAACATATGAAGCTTGAGAACCACAGTTTTAAACTGATTTGTATATATATGAGCAGTTTTGAATAAGGAAAGGGCATAAATATTGCTTTTATTTACAGATGAGTAAAGTTAGCTCTTTTGATATGTAAAGCATTAGAATTGTATTTTTTTGTGAATCTGTAAGGCTTTACGGTATATTAGCATGTATACTAGTGTAATAAATGTTAAATACATTGAAATTTCATAATTTGAACAAATTTCACTATGGTCTCAGGTCTTGAAAATTCACTGAGTCACAATAACTCAAAATGAAGGAAAAAAAATTTCTGCTTAGGAATTCTAAGGGGAGTGTCATTTTGGTTTTCTAAAAAATACTTTACAAAATTGTTTTTGGAAGCATAACTGTCAGTTTCAATTATCTGACATTTGTACTCTCATTTTATTTAGCACATTTTATATAAACACAATTAGTATTTTAAAAGTGTAGAACTGAGAATGAGTATCAATAATGCTGAGATTTCTTTATTGCAAAATTCTGTCACAAATAATTGCTGTTCTTTCCATCTAATTTCCTTTTGCATATCTATAAAATGGATCTAAGTCTGATCTACCTTGAAAGGTGGGGCATAAGGAATAATTAACTTTGCAAAGTCAGTAGTTATTATGTGTAAAGTTATAGGCAATGCATATTATAATGCTAATATATATATAGATAAGAGATTGGGTATTTCCTCTAGTTGAGATTGGCAATAGGAGGTAGAAAATCTCAATTAATTTTGCCACATTAGCTCTGAAAATGATGAAGATAATATTTCTGCGTATTTCTCCGCTTTCCCTCATTTGATAAAGGAGAAATCCCTATTTTTCTTATTGTGAGCAGAAAATCTTCAGAAGTTAAATACTAAAAAGTTAATAGTCTTCTTCTTAACTGTCAATGGTACCCATGATTTCTGCTAGACTATATATTTGTTTTTTAAAGTTGTCCTAAAATCAGAATTTTGTGATGGTGTAGTGTACATATCAGTACAAGGTAAATACAAGAAAATTATGTTTAGGCTTTCTGTTTTTATGAAAACATTAAAAAATAAGAGCTGATTATGCTGTGATAGTCTTATGAAATAGACCTGGAAAAATGCAATATCAAAAGACATAATGTGCATTTTGTGTTATCTGTGACGTTATTATGTTCCACACACTTGACCATAAACTTTCAATTTTATGCTTTGAGTCAAAATATCAAGGGAAAACCCTTCTGAGTTTTTTTTTCTTTTTCTTTCCTTTTTGTTTTTACCAAAAGGCTGTAAGAAATCTTTATTTTTATCATCACATTAGGATTTTAGGATTCAAAATAAAAAGCCTTTGACTTTGTTCTTTTAAAGATAAGGGAAGTCTTTCCCTTTAAAGCATTATCTCCTAGCGGGTGGAGAGTGTCATGCTTCATTTTTTAGGTCCTTTACACTCTTGAATTTGATTTGTGCTTTTACAGCACAAATCCCAACATTCAGAAGGGAGATCTGCCTGCTTCAGCTGCCTGCAGCTATAGAGAATTAGTCTGTCATTCTCGGCATCAGGGAGTGTATGTTGTGTATGTGAGGGTGTGAGTGTGTGTTCGTGTTTGAGATTAGGTGGCTGAGAGTCATTTAAATGTGCATAAGGTTAATACTGGAAGATCTCATACAGGCTTGGCTCTGAAACCTGTGGCATTCTAGGCTGGACAGCCGTTCCCGTGCCTCTATTTTAATTTAGCAGGATGTTTGCTGCCATGGCAGCCAGCAGCATCCACTGCAGCAGCAAGGAAGAGCCATAGATCTGAGAATGCAGGTGGAATACTAAAATGTGAGAGGCTCGTGCAGGGCTGGGCTTCAGTGCTTAATTTCCTGCTCTTCCCGGGCTCCTATGGGGAGGCTGTACTTGCTGCACTGTGTCAGCTCATTAGAGTAAAGGGTTACAGACCTAGGTCAGTTAAGGGCTGGTGAAAGGCAAGGGAAAAAAAAAGCAAAAAACAAGAGACCTCAGCTCGTGCTTCACCTCCTGGCGTTTCGGAACACAGAAGCAAGAGAGGGAAATGTGGACCCATCCTCCGGCTGAGACATGTGATTGGATGAAGACTGGCAAACGTAGTTGGCTTCCTGGACTACTTTTCAGCTGGAGGAGAGTCTTTGGTGAACTCTTTTCTGCTTCAGATATATTCGAGCAAAATATTTGTAAGTACTGCTGATTTAGTAAAATGATGTGTCAAGCTACATTGTAGGCAAATAATTATATATACCGTATCTCTAGAATCTTCTGTGAATGTGTGAGCTTGAGCCTTTATTTAAGTGCATGTGATAATTAAAATCAAATGGATCAGTTACAATCACAGTGTAAAAAGACAATATGAAGTCCAATTGAAAGGAAGGAGCCACTGGAAGAATCATGCAGCGGCCTGCTGAACTCTCTGTGTTCCGGAGCAAAGAAGTAAGGAGAAAGGGAGCTTGCCTTCAGAAACAGAAGTCTCTGACCAATCTTTCCCTCACCAGTGATGGGGAGAGGAGACCCACGGTGCGCATTTCCAACTGGTTTGGAAACGCTGCCAAGGCCAGTCAGAGAGAAGCCAGCTATGCAGAGAGGCGCTCACTGTCCAGGTTTCTCTCGCGGTCTGTGCAGTCCCTGTATCACACCAGCGGCTCAGCCTGGAACCTCCTGCCTGCTGGGGGCAGCCAGTCAGACAGTGAAGACTTAGAGGAATTGTCTACAAGAAGAGGCTTAGAAGGTGAGAGTGATGAAGATAGTAGGTCCGAAGATGAAAACGTGTCCTCCAAGCCAAGCAGCATCAGCAGAAGCTGGGCTGAAGAGGAGGGAGAAAGCTGTTTGCGGGAAGGGACGGCTCATCTGGATGAGGACGTCATCCTTACCATGCTGGGTGATCTGGAACAGGCACTTTACACTGACTTATTAGGTAAGTCCAGTTTGCTCCTAAAAGCGTGTATGGGATTTTAAGAAATTTCATAGTCTCTTATGAAATTATTTGCATTTGCCAAATAGCTTTCATTTTTTAGACTGATTTTTAAAAATATATAGTTACACTTTTAATTCCTGTTTCTTGAAATGATTTTTTTTTTTTATTTATTTTGGTAAAACTGAGCTATGAGCACCACTGGTAAGGTTCATTTGGAGAAAGTAAATTTCAGAAATCTGCCATGGGCATTATTAGCCTCGCTTAGTGTCCAGTACCTTCTAGGCATCCATAAATAAGTTAACATTTTAAAACTCCAAACATGTTGTTCACCTAATCATTAAAGGGGCCTGTTTGTTCAACTTCCCTCAAGGTGACCTCATCACAGATAAGGGATGAATAATGAAGGGCCTCCTGGGTAAATTTTCTGTAGAGTTAAGTTTCTTCTGCTGCCTTCGTGCTACCTGAATAGAAGGCTTCTTCTATACCTCAGTGACAGGCCCTGTTCATTGCAGTGACACTTCCAGAAATGCAGGGGCCTCTGCTGCCTTCTATCTTTTTTCTTTTCTTTTTTGTTTCAGCGTTTGACAAAAACTAGTTCTGCATGTGCACATTATAAGTATTCAAGCTGCTCTGTGGATGACTATGAACTGTTTTCATACTTTAGAAAGTAGGCCTTTTTGATAACATGAGTTTCAGTAGTAACTTCTGGCATATTCTTTAATTAACTAAAGAAGAAGAGGTCAAGTAATTCTATAGTTTGTGACTAAACTTTAAATGTCAACTGTGAACGTTTTAATTGTTATTTCTGAATCCACTGTTCTACCAAAATATATTTGCATCATGCAGTCCCTTCTTCCATAAGTATTAAATTACTGGCCATATCATATTTTATGTCAGTGTGTATTTCCACAAAGGACTTCATATTGGGCTCCTCAAATTGAAAGGAATTAAACCTGGACAGTGATCTCTTTGTTTCTGATTCATGAAACTAATGCTAAATGCAGGCTTGTTTTTATTCTTACTGTAGACCCTCCTGTTACAAGATGTTTTACGAGGTTTGCTGGATTCTTTTAGTAAACCAGCTTTAGAAGAAGAAAGCTTAGAGAGACAGCAGAGGCAAATATTGTTCAATTTTTCATGTCAGTTTGGTTTTAAAAGAGTAGTGTTTCCACAGTTGTCAGAATAGTGATTTCTGAATCTGAATACACCAGGTGCTGCAACACGAAGATTTACTTTTGCACCATTGTCTGGTTTCTATAATGAATTGCTTCTCATAAAGGGCTATGTGCAGCACAAAGGCAAGAGAAAGTCTAATGTTTATGAAGCCTTTTCTTTTTGGGATCCTTTGGAACTGTAGAATTAGATAATATTCCTCTTTTGCTTTTGAAGTGGTATTATTTATCTTGTTCTCAGTATCTCATAAGTATTTTCAAAGATATGAACAGAGTGCAGTCCCCTGACAGCATTTGATGCTTACTCAGTTAAATTATAGCAGGCTGTGGGTGGGTGTATATATGACACGTGCCTTTTTGTGCATAAATAATTTGGAGTATTTTTGTCAGAGGGTAACCTCTCAAAAGAAGCCAGTATGCCTTGGTTTTTCAAGAGCATCTGCTTATTGTATTTATGTGATTATTCTGTTTCAGTATTTTTTTTTCCTACTTATAGCAGTATTCAAAAATGCAAGTGAAAAAGTAAGGGGAAGTTTATTCAAATAGCTGTATATGAATAATCATATCTCCAGATAATGAAGCATTCTGATGCAATTCCCTAAATAATGATACATGTTAAGTTGTTGAATATATCTACGCCCACAGCACACAGGAATTTCAGAATTTCTGCCACGTGCTTCAATAGATTCTGCTTACGACTCAAAATGGCCTCTTCCAAGTTAGTTTTTACGTGGGGTTCCTCGAGTTTAACTCTTTACTCTTAGATATCCTCCTAAATTAGACAGATGAAGATTTGTCCTATAACTGTAGAGGAGCATATTTTATAAGTAACTATAAAGCTTTTAGCCATGTTTTGTTATTTTTCTCCAAAGTGTCAAGATTAACCAGAGGAGTTTAAAAATTTTCATCCAAATCACTACTAGGGCCATCCACAAAACTAGAGTTTCTTCATACAATAAATCAGGAACCTGTACTCTATATAACATCTGTAATTTGGATGGGGTAGATGGCATAATTCTCTGAGAATAAGGTTTATTCATATAGATTTGATTTCCTATTAAAAGATAGCAATGCTGACAGTGTAAATTACAATGTGTATAATCAAAGCCTAAAAATTAAGAACAGGATCACAGATTAAATGGTCTTTCTGCCACCAAATAGTAATGTAGAAGTACCAAATTGACGCTGTTATTTTTTTTCTCTACTCAAAGAACACCTTATGAGCAGTGAGAAAGCACTTTGCACCAATGTTAAAACCTCAAGTTGATTTCAGAATACACCATTCTGGAAAATGTGTGGAAGCCATTCCATTGTGTTTGACACATAGGAAGCCTCTTTCAGGAATAATGGTTGACTTTGAGATTATGCAAGTAGGAGGAGTCCCAACATTACTATGATTAAATACACTTCTCATGTGCATTTTTCTGGTAACTTTTATTGTTACTAAGCATTTAATTTTATTTTTGCTTTTATATTTGGACTTTGCAATTGTGTTTTTCCCCCAAAACCTCTGGACCTCACTCAGATACAAATTTACAGGATAATTAAGGCTGTGCAATCAGTCCTTAGGGATTTGTGAGTACATTTAGTTTTATCTTGCCTTTTGTGGGTCATTGAAAACATTTACTGCAATAAATTCTGCTTTCGTTATTATCTTTCGTGACATGAATAAGCCAACAGTTATGTTTAGCTCAATAAGTGTTGGGAAGAAAAGGTCCATTTGTCTGCCATGAGGAGGGCAATGTCATAAGTGAATGTCATAATGAAAAAAATCCTAAGGAATGAGGGAGGCTGTGGTTCTAAAACATGAGAGAAACCAGATAAACAATGAATTCAGTTAGAAGAATCCAAGGATCTAAGATACCTGTTGGATTGGAAAAAATAAATTGAAAAGGAGATGAAGTAGTTGTGAAAATATATTTAGTGAAATGACATGTCTAAAAATACAACATTCTTAAAATTAATATAAAAAGATGGAATATAATTGAGATATTAATTTTAATATTCCAGTTGGCAAGTGATTGAGATGCAGCTGGATTACAACTTAAAAATTTTCCTAGGGGAAGGGGGAAAGGGATAGGAACATGTAATGATGCGTTCTAGGAATCTGTGTGAGGTCAATTACTTGTACCTCCCCCCACGAAAATAAAAAAAGATCATCTCAACATACTCCTTTCATGACTTTTTATCTTTCACCTACAATCTATGATGTCAATAACTGTATGAAATATTTCATATTGAATCTTGCGTTTAGTGCTTCTCCAGTTTTGTCTTCTTCACTTATTTTGACCAGGTTTGAATTCATTTCTTCTTTGCATGTAATAATTTTATTTGCAGTCTGCAAGATTTTGACTCCTTCTCTTCCTTGACTGTAATAATTTTATGTGCAGTCTGTAAGATTTTCTCTACAAAACTCTTCTTTTTCTTCATAGTTCTATCAGATTATTTGGAAGTGAAAGGTAGACTTCTTTATAGCCATTTCTGAAATACCCTGTATTATATGTATGAGGAGAAATATGGGAAGAATTTCCAGGAAGAATATGATCAGTCTCAAGGGTTATTAACAGTTCTGAGTGCTAAAAGAATAGTGTTAATCTATAGGATTAGTGATTGTGTTAATTTAATTAGTGTAGAGAAAGTTTGTCATGTGCATGAGATCCCAACATGTGTTTTATTATTCTTTAAAAAGATTTGCTTCAGCAAAGTTTCTCAGTACTTTATGTTTGAAATAATGATGTTCTTATTAAGTATACTTTAATTGTTCAAATGATTTATAAATTCAAGGGAAGAAATTTACAGGCTGGCAGCACAATGGTGGCTGTTTTGGCAACCACCCAAAGTGAGGAATAATGAACAAAGTAGTAATGCTTGCCTGAAAAATCTAGTAAAGGAATTAGCAGTTGTCCTGCAATATTTGAGTGGCTGCCTTGGTAAAGCTATTGTAAATTTGTTCATTTGGTTTCAGATCCACTGGAACCACTGGGTGAAAGTTTAAGGGAGACAAATTATTGCTTATCCCCCATAAATGTTTTACATTTTGACTGCTACTGGAAGGAACCATCTCTTACTGGTGAGGTGGATGCCTTTCCAATGTTGCGGTTTTCAGGTAGAGGCAGATGACCTTGTCCCACGTGAGACAGATGAATGCTATGGCCAAGAGCTAAGGCAAGACAATCTCGGAAATCCCCACCAACTGTATGATTGAGATGATAAGTGTTAAAGGGGCACATTTGTTATAGATTTTTAAAAATCTGGCCTGAATGTTAAGGAAGTAAATTAACAGGTTAAATAGTTAGCTATATTCCTAAAACAGATTATAAATATGCATCTTGACTTCTCTATATGACGATTTTCATAGTGTAATTTAATACATACTATTTTTTGCTTTTCTTTTCCTTCCCTTTCTTTTTCTTCTAACCTCTTTCCATTCCATTCCCTTCCCAGCCATCCCATCTACTTCCTTTTTCTCTGTCTCCTCTCCTTCCCTGTCCTTCTCTTAACGTATCCATTCCAATTCCCTCCTTCCTTTCTGTTTTCACTTTTATCGAAAGTGCCCGTCACTAGATACCCTCTTCGGTCCAAATTGAACACAACAAAAATTGTGCTTAGACTACTCTCTTTTCATGTTCTTCCTATTATCTCGACTCACTGGCTTTAGCTTGGGAAGTATTGGATGACTATAAACAAGATGACTTAAGGACACTTCTGCCCCTAGTTGATAGGTGGTGATTGTATCAGGCCAGCATTAGTCATACTTGCAGAGCTATTTGTTTCATGCTCATTAGGTACAAACATTTTGGGTTTAGATGCCTAGGAATTTACTTGAGCTCTGGTATCATTGGTAGAACTGTAGAAACTGGAGAAGTAATTAAAAATAAAACCATTCAATGTTGACAGTCTTTGTCCATAAGTCTAATGAAAGACTTCAAAAGCTCTTGCTTCCATAAGAAAAGACCTTGGCCGGGCATGGTGGCTCACACCTGAAATCCCAGCACTTTGGGACACCAAGGCAGGCAGATCATTTGAGGTCAGGAGTTCAAGAGCAACGTGACCAACTTGGTGAAACCCCATCTCTACTAAATACAAAAATTAGCTGGGCATAGAGGTGAGGGCCTGATATCAACTACTTGGGAGGCTGAAGCAGGGGGATCGCTTGAACCCTAGAGGTGGAGGTTGCAGTGATCGAAGATGGTGCCACTGCACTCCAGCCTGGGCAACAGAGTGAGACTCTGTCTGAAAATTAAAAAAAAATAAAAGGCTTCTACTTTATTCCCCAGATTCCAAATGTGTACTTTCTACATAGGACAAATTTACCTCAAGTATTCTGAGTACACCTAGAAACACCTTGAAATAATTAGGATCCTAATGATCACAGTTTTTTTTTTTTTTTTTATTCTGGGGTACATGTGCAGAACGTGCAGGTATGTTACATAGATATATACATGCCATGGTGGTTTGCTGCACCCATCAACCCGTCATCTACATTAGGTGTTTCTCCTAATGCTATACCTCCCCTTGGCCTCCCACCTACCAACAGGCTTTCTAGCTTCATCCATGTCCCTGCAAAGCACATGAACTCATCCATTTTTATGGCTGCATAGTATTCCATGGTGTATATGTGCCACATTTTCTTTATGCAGTCTATCTTTGATGGACATTTGGGTTGGTTACAAGTCTTTGCTATTGCGAACAGTGCTGCAATAAACATACATGTGCATGTGTCTTTATAGTAGAATGATTTATAATCCTTTGGTTATATACTCATTAATGGGATTGCTGGATCAAATGGTATTTCTGGTTCTAGATCCTTGAGGAATTGCCACACTGTCTTCCACAGTGACTGAACTAATATATACTCCCACCAACAGTGTAAAGGCATTCTTATTTCTCCACATCCTTTCTGGCATCTGTTGTTTCTTGACTTTTTAATGATCACCATTCTGACCGGCGTGAGATGGTATCTCATTGTGGTTTTGATTTGCATTTCTCTAATGACAAGTGATGATGAGCTTTCTTTCATATGTTTGTTGGCTGCATAAATGTCTTCTTTTGAGAAGTGTCTGTTCATATACTTCACCCACTTTTTGATGGGGTTGTTTTTTCTTGTAACTTTGTTTAAATTCCTTGTAGATTCTGGATATTAGCTCTTTGTCAGATGGATAGATTGCAAAAATTGTCTCCCATTCTGTAGGTTGCCTGTTCACTCTGATGATAGTTTCTTTTGCTGTGCAGAAGCTCCTTAGTTTAATTAGATCCCATTTGTCAATTTTGATTTTTGTTGCCATTGCTTTTGGTGTTTTAGTCGTGAAGTCTTTGCCCATGCGTATGTCCTGAGTGGTATTGCCTAGGTTTTCTTCTAGGGTTTTTATGGTTTTAGGTCTTAGGTTCAAGTCCTTAGTCCATCTTGAGTTAATTTTTGTATAAAGTGTAAGGAAGGGATCCATTTTCGTTATTTGCATATGGCTAGCCAGTTTTCCCAGCACCATTTATTGAATAGGGAATCCTTTCCCCATTGCTTGTGTGTGTCAGGTTTGTCAAAGATGAGATGGTTGTAGATGTGTGGTGTTATTTCTGAGGCCTCTGTTCTGTTTCATTGGTCTATGTATCTGTTTTTGTACCAGTACCATGCTGTTTTGGTTACTGTGGCCTTGGAGTATAGTTTGAAGTCAGGTAGCATGATGCTTCCAGCTTTCTTCTTTTCCTTTAGGATTATCTTGGCTATACAGGCTCTTTTTTCGTTCCAAATGAAATTTAAAGTAGTTTTTTCTAACTCTATGAAGAAAGTTACTGGTAGCCTGACGGGGATAGCATTGAATCTCTAAATTACTTTGGGCAGTATGGCCATTTTCATGATATTGATTCTTCCTATCCATGAGCATGGAATGTTTTTTCATTTGTTTGTGTCCTCTCTTATTTCCTTGAGCTGTGTTTTGTAGTTCTTTCTGAAGAGGTCCTTCACATACCTTGTAAGTTGTATTCCTAGGTATTTTATTATCTTTGTAGCAATTGTGAATGGGAATTCACTCATTTGTCTGTTTGTCTATTATTTGTGTATAGGAATGCTTGTGATTTTTGCACATTGATTTTGTATCCTGAGACTTTGCTGAGTTTGCTTATCAGCTTAAGGAGTTTTTGGCTGAGAAGATGGGGTTTTCTAAATATAAAATCATGTCATCTGCAAACAGAGACAATATGACTTCCTGTCTTCCTATTTGAATACCCTTTATTTCTTTCTCTTGCCTGATTACCCTTGCCAGAACTTCCAATACTATGTTGAATAGGAATGGTGAGGGAAGGCATCCTTGTCTTGTGCAGGTTTTCAAAGGGAATGCTTCCAGCTTTTGTCCATTCAGTACGATATTGGCTGTGGGTCTGTCATAAATAGCCCTTGTTATTTTGAGATACGTTCCATCAATACCTAGTAATTGAGAGATTTCTTAGCATGAAGGGGTGTTGAATTTTATCAAAGGCCTTTTCTACATCTATTGAGATAATCATGTGGTTTTTGCAATTGGTTCTGTTTATGTTTATTGATTTGCATATGTTGAACCAGCCTTGCATCCCAGTGATGAAGCCAACTTGATCATAGTGGATAAGCTTTTTTTTCTTTTTTTTTTTTTGAGATGGAGTCTTGCTCCATCACACAGGCATGATCTCGGCTCACTGCAACCTCCGCTTCCTAGGTACAAGCAATTCTCCTGCCTCAGCCTCCTGAGTAGCTGGGACTGCAGGTGCATGCCACTGTACCCAGCTAATTTTGTATTTTTAGTAGAGATGGGGATTCACCATGTTGGCCAGAATTGTCTCAAACTCCCGACCTCGTGATCTGCCCCACTCGGCCTCCCAAAGTGCTGGGATTACAGGTGTGAGTTACCGCACTGGCAGTGGATAAGCTTTTTGACGTGTTACTGGATTCAGTTTGCCAGTATTTTGTTGAGGATTTTTGCATCGATATTCATCAGGGATATTGGCCTGAATTTTTCTTTTTTGTGTGTTTGTGTGTCTCTGCCAGGTTTTGGTATCAGGATGATGCTGGCCTCATAAAATGAGTTAGGGAGGTGTCCCTCTTTTTCTATTGATTGGACTAGTTTTAGAAGGAATGATACCAGCTCCTCTTTGTAGCTCTGGTAGAATTCAGCTGTGAATCCATCTGGTCCTGGGCTTTTTTTTGTTGGTAGGCTATTAATTACTGTCTCAATTTCAGAACTTGTTATTGGTCTGTTCAGGGATTTGACTTCTTCCTGGTTTAGTCTTGGGAGGGTGTATGTGTCCAGGAATTTATCCATTTCTTCTAGATTTTCTAGTTTGTGTGCATAGTAGTGTTTATAGTATTCTTTGATGGTAGTTTGCGTTTCTGTGGGATCAGTGGTGATATCCCCTTTATCATCTTTTATTACATCTATTTCATGCTTCTCTATTTTCTTCTTTATTAGTCTGACTAGCAGTCTATCTATTTTGTTAATCTTTTCAAAAACCAGCTCTGGATTCATTGATTTTTTTGAAGGGTTTTTGTGTCTCTCTCTCCTTCAGTTCTGCTCTGATCTTAGTGATTTCTTGTTTTCTGCTAGCTTTTGAATGTGTTTGCTCTTGCTTCTCTAGTTCTTTTAATTGTGATGTTACGGTGCTGATTTTTCGATATTTCCTGCTTTCTTCTGTGGGCATTTAGTGCTACAAATTTCCCTCTACACACACCTTTAGCTGTGTCCCAGACATTCTGGTATTTGTTTCTTTATTCTCATTGGTTTCAAAGAACTTATTGCTTTCTGCCTTAATTTCTTTATTTACCCGGTGGTCATTTAGGAGCAGGTTGTTCAGTTTCTATGTAGTTGTACAGTTTTAAGTGAGTTTCTTAACCTTGAATTCTAATTTGATTGCACTGTGGTCTGAGAGAGTATTTGCTAGGATTTCCATTCTTTTGCATTTGCTGAGGAGTGTTTTACTTCCAATTCTGTGATCAGTTTTAGAATAGGTGTGATGTGGTGCTGAGAAGAATGTATATTCTGTTTATTTGGGATGGAGAATTCTGTGGATGTCTATTAGGTCCGCTTGGTCCAGAGTTGAGTTCAAGTCCTGAATATCTTTGTTAATTTTCTGTCTCATTGATCTGTCTCATATTGACAATGGGGTGTTAAAGTCTCCCACTATTATTGTGTGGGAGTCTAAGTCTCTGTAGGTTTCTAAGAACTTGCTTTATTAATCTGGGTGCTTCTGTTTTGGGTGCATATACATTTAGGATAGTTAGCTCTTCTTGTTGTGTTGATCCCTTTACCATTGTGCAGTGAGCTTCTTTGTCTTTTTTTATATTTAAAACAGATAAAATGTCTGTTTTATCAGAGTCTAGAATTGCAATCCCTGCTTTTATTTGCTTTCCATTTGCTTGGTAAATATTCCTCAATCCCTTTATTTTGAGCCTATGTGAGTCTTTGCACGTGAATCTTATGAAGCTTAGTTTGGCTGGATATGAAATTCTGGGTTGAAAATTCTTTAAGAATGTTGAGGCCGGGTGTAGTGGGTCACGCCTGTAATCCCAGCACTTTGGGAGGCCGAGGCCGGTGGATCACAAGGTCAGGAGATCAAGGCCATCCTGGCCAACACGGCGAAACCCCCTCTCTACTAAAAATACAAAAAAATTAGCCAGGCCTGGGGGAGGTCGCCTGTAGTCCCAGCTACTCAGAAGGCTGAGGCGGGAGAATGGTGTGAACCCAGGAGGTGGAGCTTGCAGTGAGCCGAGATTGTGCCACTGCACTCCAGCTTGGGTGACAGAGCGAGACTCTGTCTCAAAAAAAAAATAAAAAAGAAGAACGTTGAATATTAGCCCCTACTCTCTCTGGGTTGGTGGGTTTCTGCAGAGAGATCCACTGTTAGTCTGATAGGCTTCCCTTTGTGGGTAACTAACCTTTCTCTCTGGCTACCCTTAATGTTGTTTCCTTCATTTCAACTTTGGTGAATCTGACAATTATGTGTCTTGCTTGGGATTGCTCTTCTCAAAGAGTATCTTTGTGGTGTTCCTTGTATTTCCTGAATTTGAATGTTGGCCTGTCTTGCTAGGCTGGGCAAGTTCTCCTGGATAATATCCTGAAGAGTGTTTTCCAGCTTGGTTCCATTCTTTCCGTCACTTTCAGGTACACCTATCAAACCTGGGTTTGGTCTTTTCACATAGTCCCATGTTTCTTGGAGGCTTTGTTTGTTCCTTTTCATTCTTTTTTCTCTAATCTTGTCTTCATGCTGTATTTCATTAAGTTGATCTTCAATCTCAGATATCCTTTCTTCCCCTTGATCTATTCAGCTATTTCTACTTGTGTATGCTTCATGAAGTTCTTGTGCTGTGTTTTTCAACTCCATCAGGTCATTTGTGTTCTTGTGTACTAAACTGATTATTCTAGTAAATAATTCCTCTAACCTTTTTTCAAAGTTCTTAGCTTCCTTTCATTGGGTTAGAACATTCTCCTTTAGCTTGGAGGAGTTTTTTCTCCTCCAAGGAGGAGAAGGCCTTGGAAGAGACCTTCTAAAGTCTACTTCTGTAAATTCGTCAAACTCATACTCTGTCCAGTTTTGTTCCCTTGCTGGTGAAGAGTTGTGATCCTTTAGAGGAGAAGAGGCATTCTGGTTTTTGGAATTTTTAGCCTTTTTTATTTTTTATTTTTATTTTTTCCTTATCTTTGTGGATTTATCTACCTTTGGTCTCTGATGTTTGTGACCTTCAAATGGGGTTTTTATGTGGACACCTTTTTTGTTGACATTGATGCTATTCCTTTCTGTTTGTTAGTTTTCCTTCTAATGGTCAGGCCCCTCTGCTGCAGATCTTCTGGAGTTTGCTGGAGATCCACTGCAGATCCTGTTTGCCTGGGTGTCACCAGCAGAGGCTGCAGAACAGCAATGATTGCTGCCTGTTCCTTCCTCTGGAAGCTTGGTCCCAGAGGGATACCCGCCAGATGCCAGCCAGAGTTCTCCTGTATGAGGAGTCTGTCAACACCTGCTGGGAGGTGTCTCCTTGTCAGGAGGCATGGGCGTCAGGGACCCACTTGAGGAGGTCGTCTCTCCCTTAGCAGAGCTAGAGCACTGTGCTGGGAGATCCGCTGCTCTCTTCAGAGCCAGTGGGCAAGAATGTTTTAGTCTGCTGAAGCTGCACCCACAGCTGCTCCTTCCCCCACGTGCTCTGTCCCAGGGAGATGAGAGTTTAATTTGTAAGCCCCTGACTGGGGCTGCTGCCTTTCTTTCAGAGATGCCCTGCCCAAAGAGGAGGAATCTAGAGAGGCAGTCTGGCTACAGCAGCTTTGCCAAGCTGCAGTGGGCTCTGCCCAGTCCAAAATTCCCAGCAGGTTTGTTTACATTATGAGTGGAAAAGTGCCTACTCAAGCCTCAGTTATGACAGCCGCCCCTCCCCCAACCAAGCTCCAGGGTCCCAGGTGTACTTCAGACTGCTGTGCTGGCAGCAAGAATTTCAAGCCAGTAGATCTTAGCTTGCTAGGCTCCATGGTGGGGGGATCTACTGAGCTACACCACTTAGCTCCCTGGCTTCAGGCCCCTTTCCAGGGGAGTGGATAGTTCTGTCTCACTGGCATTCCAGGTGCCACTGGGGTACCAAAAAAAAAAGCTCCTGCAGCCAGCTCGGTGTCTGCCCAAATGGCTGCCCAGTTTTGTGCTTGAAACCCAGGCCCCTGGTCATGTAGGCACCCAATGGAATCTCCTGGTGTGCAGTTTGTGAAGACTCTGGGAAAAGCATAGTATCTGGACCGGATAGTTCCGTCCCTCGAGGCACAGTCCCTCACAGCTTGCCTTGGCTTGGGGAGGGAGTTCCCCAACCCTTTGCAACCCAGGTCAGACAACAACCCGCCCTGCTTCTGCTCACCCTCTGTGGGCTGCACCCACTGTCTGACCAGTCCCATTGAGATGAGCCTGGTACCTTAGTTGGAAATGCAGAAATCACCCACCTTCTGTGTTGATCTCACTGGGAGCTGCAGACTGGAGCTATTCCTATTCGGTCATCTTTCTCAGGTCATAATCATAGATTTTTAATTAATCCCAGCAACATGGATTGGTAAACAGCATATTTCCAAGTGATTTATTTTTTATTTTAAGGTCAAACCTACAAAGTGTTATTGTGTTATCACCACTTAAAATTATTACTTGTGATACTATATCTATTCACATTTTATTTGTAGAAAGAATTATAATTTGTAGATAATAATAGTTATTTGAAATGTATTACATATCCTTTTACTTTTAAGAAGAGGTGACTTGCTTATCTATGTATACAATTATTTTGAGTATAATAAATATCATGAATAGCAAATTTATCATGTTGCTTTCCTAGGTGAAGACCCTGAAACAAGAAGAATGAGAACCGTTAAAAACATAGCAGATTTGAGGCAGAATTTAGAAGAGACTATGTCCAGTCTTCGTGGGACTCAGATAAGCCACAGGTTTTTTTCAATTCTGCATATATTTGAGCCAATAAAGAAAAAATAATTACAAACAAACATTTTTCTTATAATGACAGAGATGGGATTTCAGTTTCCCCTTACTATTTCCTCTCTTGTTTTATATAAAACTTGATTCATAATTATCCTTAAACTGAAAATTCACACATATACCTATTTATCTTTTATCTCTATCTCTATCTGCTATCTATGTCTTTTTCAGTATAACCTCCAGTTCAATGGAATTAGTTACTGCAACTACCACCATCACTGTTAAGTGAATTTGTAATACCTGTCCTAGAAAATAGTGGCACAAGTTGCACTTGAAATGCATCTAGGCCGGGTGGTAGGGAGACATTCAAACATAATTGTAGTTAACTTTCAGAATAGGTCTGGGAAGATTACAATGAGTTAAGAATTTGTTGAAAATGTAAAGCAATATGTTGTTTTACCCAAGGTGTACTTATGGCCTTTCTTTTGAAAACAACCAAAAGCTGTAAAATGTATGCCCCTTTCCACAGTTTGACCTCAAAATGAACATATAGTTTAGCTTTCAGGAAGATGACATGTTTATAAGAGATGACCGTCAACTCTAGCCTTTTCTGTCATCATGCATTCTAGGTTGTGGCCCTAAGTGAACCAGAGTTTAGTTATTTCTCCATTTTATTTGACAGCACCTTGGAGACAACATTTGACAGCACTGTGACAACAGAAGTGAATGGAAGGAGCATACCCAACTTGACAAGTCGACCCACCCCCATGACATGGAGGTTGGGCCAGGCATGTCCGCGACTTCAGGCAGGAGATGCTCCCTCCCTGGGTGCTGGCTATCCTCGCAGTGGTACCAGTCGATTCATCCACACAGACCCCTCGAGGTTCATGTATACCACGCCTCTCCGTCGAGCTGCTGTCTCTCGGCTGGGAAACATGTCACAGATTGACATGAATGAAAAAGCAAGCAGTGACCTGGACATGTCTTCTGAAGTCGATGTGGGTGGATATATGAGTGATGGTGATATCCTTGGGAAAAGTCTCAGGACTGATGACATCAACAGTGGGTAAGTGGCCCTGTTCTCCATCAGCATTGTGTGAAGAGGGGAGGTGGTCTACTAGAATGCATTCACTATAAACAGATGTGTAAGTTTTCCCAGAAAGTCATGAGAAAATATGAGATATCTGAGGTTATTCAGTGTTGAAGGGCCCTTCCTCTGCTCGTTCATGGAGACTAAAGAATCCAAGATTTCTATAAATTCATTATAAACCACCAGGTTTTTCTGTTGTTGAGAGAAACACATGTGGCTTCTGTTTTTCAGAGTGATTTTCACATGCTTCTTAAGTAACAGATTTTGTAGTGAAGGACGTGGGAAGGAGACAGGAGGAGTTTTGCTGATTTGCTTGATTTTTCTTCTTTTTTAGCTTGTCAGAAGCTGCCTATAACTGCTTTGAGGACAAATATTTTCTTACTGTCTTCAATTATGCACCCCCAATTTAACTTGAGGGAAACATAACTTTGGAGTTGAAAGTTTCACTCTGTTCATTTTCTTTTGATGGTATCAGATTTCAATACATCTCAGACCCTGTTTTTCTTCTGCGTCCTATTACATCCCAAAACATGTTGTGATTGTAAAACTCTTAGAGTATATTAACAATTTGGGATATTTGGCTTAATCAGAGAATAGGCCCAAAGGGAGGCAATAGGATATTCTATTAATAATTGTAATTGACATTTTGAGCATTTCCTGTTATGTACTATGCTCTTGTTAAATTCTTTGAAGATACTATTTTACTTCACCTTCCCACCACCAGTAATGCTTATGAGGTGAATGTTTCTATACATGTTCTATAGATAAGGAAACTGAGTCTAATTGGCCCTGGCTGGGGCCTAACGCTAGTGAAACGGCAGACCTGCATTAGAACTCAGTTATGTCTGACTTCAAACACAGGCTCAGTAATGTGCGGAAAAGCTTCCCAATTGACTTTGTCTATAAACTTTGTGTGAGTCTGGATTTTGACCTACTCTTTGTCATTATGCATCTGAGAGGACCCATGTAGGAAATAATTCTTCTATATAAGTGACCCTTCCTGACTTCATTCATGAAAAGTTTGTGTTTGAATGGTGACACGACCTAAAAAAAGAGTACAAAATAGCTTTTGATTAGATTTATAGCTTTGCCCTGATAGCCTGATACCTACTAGGCCATTCCTGGTATCCACCCTACCTGACTTTCTAAAAATTTAGAATTATAGAGGCTAATTATGATTAATTAAGATAGATTGTTGTTCATTTGCCACTGGATTCAGAGTGCCTCATTTGAATCTCTCCTGTTCGCTATCTGTGGACCCCTTGGGAACCTAATGTAGCCAAATGAGTTTTTGTCATCTAAAATAAGGATAAAATGGTACCATCTTCATGAAGTTGTTAGAATCATTCCCAAGTTTAGTTTGCACAATGCTTGGCATGATACAAGCATTCAGTAAATTTATCATCCTCCTCTTTATCATCACTATTACATTTATTATCATTAATAACCATACCAATTTTTGGTTGTTGTTAGTTATAATTATCATTTTTGTGTGTATTTAACATAGCTTAGGAGGCAATGCCCAGTTCAGAAAACATAATGGCAAAGCAAGAGTGTCTAAGGCACACTCTTTCTCCCATCTCTCTCTTCTTTCTTCTCTATTCTTTCCACTCTATCCCCTCTTCTCTTTTTTTCTCAATCTCCTTAAATGTGGACATATGTGTGAATTCAGTTTTATATTCACTATTCAAATATATTTGTATGGCTAATTATATACATAAATATACCCATATATTATATATAAAGATATATATTCAAAGGCTGGGCACAGTGATTCATGCCTGTAATCCCAACACTTTGGGAGGCCAAGGCAGGTGGATCACCCGTGGTCAGGAGTTCAAGACCAGCCTGTCCAACATGGCAAAACCCCATCTCCCCTAAAAATGTTAGCCAGGCATGGTGGCATGTGCCTGTATTCCCAGCTACTTGGGAGACTGAGGCCGGAGAACCACCTGAACCCGGGAGGCAGAAGTTGCAGTGAGCTAAGATTGCACCACTGCACCACTCCAGCCTGGGTGATGGAGTGAGACTCTGTCTAATATATGTATGTATGTATGTATACGTGTATGTATGTATATGTGTGTGTGTGTGTGTGTGTGTATGTATATATATCTGTGTGCACTCAATATCATTATTCATGGTACTTATGTTCTATGGAGTCACCACAAACACTGCATTAGTGAATACTGAACTGTGGTCCCTAGTAGAGATATAGGTTTTGGTTCCTGTATTTGGCCACAATATTTTTGTCAACTGATCAATACATAACCTTGCTTTACGTGTGTCTCTCTTTAAAGACACTTTATTTAATACATACTACTGATTCATTCATATGGAACTCACACAGCCAACAGCGCCATAACTCAGGCCTGAAAGGAGCTTATCTAGTGCATAGTTTCTCTGTGAGACACATTGAAGACTTCTTGCAATTAGGAACATAATATGACACTTCAGCACCAAGTTTGGGGGCCATTTTAAACAGCACAATTCTCAGCATAAAAACACAAAAAGAAGGCGTGGCGCGGTGGCTCACACCTGTAATCCCAGCACTTCGGGAGGCTGAGGCGGGCAGATCACGAGGTCAGGAGATGGAGACCATTCTGGCTAACATGGTGAAACCCCATCTCTACTAAAAAATACAAAAAAAAAAAAAAAAAAAAATTAGCTGAGTGTGGTGGCGGGCACCTGTAGTCCCAGATACTTGGGAGGCGGAGGCAGGAGAATGGAGTGAACCCGGGAGGCGGAGCTTGCAGTGATCCAAGACCGCGTCACTGCACTCCAGCCTGGGCCACAGAGCGAGATTCCGTCTCAAAAAAATAAAAGTAAACACACATACACACACACACACACACACACAGACAGACAAATGTGGAAAATGTGGCACTAAATAGGGCATAGAAGAACATTTGTTGTGATATTAGAGCTGATATAAGAAGGCAGAGTATCACTTTATTTAGCTTTAGCTGGAAACGTCTGAGACTCATTTTTTTCACTGTTCTGTTCATAGCCATGAGTGACTGTGAAAGTACTATGAGTTTAGATTTTGTGGTTACATATAAATTTTAGCAAGTAGGCAACTTCACAAATATAGAATTTGTGAATAATGATGATTGACTGTATATACTCACACTCATGTAGAATGTTTATCTGGAGAGTGACAGCATATCTTGGGAGCAGTTTGAATAAGAAATCAAGGGACATCTACAATGCAGTATGTTGGGAATTTCAAAAGGTTTATAGGGATAAAAATTGAGCTAAGAGTTCAGAATGAGGAGAAAGTACAAAACCCTCACATGAAATAGAAAGGAGTGAATAAGAAAAAGAAACATTTTAGTTCTATTTTCTGATTTAAAAGCTGTAGACAAAGGAAAAATATTTAAAATACATATATAAGAAAAGTACAAACTAAGAAAGTATAAATTATTCAGAAAGCTTGCATAAAATGTAATTTTCAGAATCAGAGGGACAGTGGATTAGATGATATTGATGACTTTTCTCTTAACTGAGAGTCATGGAATGTGAATATTTAAAGATAATGTTTTAGAGATAGGCACTATTTTGACAGACCTTAACATCATTATGCTAAGAAGTTTAAACTACATTATAAGCTATGTAAAATACTATATCCTAGAGATTACTAAATAGTCATAGAACATGGCATGAGGATGGTGATGGCTTTTGAAAGGACACTTTATGGGAAATAGGCAAAACAAATTTAGGGGAGAAACTCTGGGGTTCGATTTCAGGAACTATTGCAAGAGCTCTGGCTCGCAGCTGGTAAGATTAGAAATATGGCAGTGGCAGCCGGGCGCGGTGGCTCAAGCCTGTAATCCCAGCACTTTGGGAGGCTGAGACGGGCGGATCATGAGGTCAGGAGATCGAGACCATCCTGGCTAACACGTTGAAACCCTGTCTCTACTAAAAATACAAAAACTAGCCGGGCGTGGTGGCGGGCGCCTGTAGTCCCAGCTACTCGGGAGGCTGAGGCAGGAGAATGGCGTAAACCTGGGAGGCGGAGCTTGCAGTGAGCTGAGATCCTGCCACTGCACTCCAGCCTGGGTGACAGAGCGAGACCCCGTCTCAAAAAAAAAAAAAAAAAAAAAAGAAATATGGCAGTGGCATTTGTAGGGATAAAATTAGGAAAATAATGGATATGGGAAGCCCTGCAAAGGAAAAGTTTATAGAGCCAGAGATAGACCACCCATAAGGGCATAAGGCAGGCAAGAATTAAGATACCTACATTATAAGCACAGGAGATGGAAAATTATACCGTTAGAGAAAATTAGCAGAGAAAGATAGCAAGCAAGAGAGAGAGAATTTTTTAATGAGAAAGCAGAGCGAGGAGATGATGAATCTGGAGTTAGAGATGTGGAGTGGGAGACGGTGGGATATGAAGATTGTTTCTCCAGGATAGAGAGCTATTGTGTCTCATCTCAATAAAAGAGAGCGGGAATTGTGGGAGGCATTAGGGCTCCTGGGAAAAGAATACAGAAAGAACAGGGATCATAAGCTTATCATAATCATAAGCTGAATTATGTATACATGTATATGTCTATTAAAAATATTTATCGAGTTCATCCTATGTGTCAAGCAGCATACCAGGCACTGTGCATTCAGTGGTGAATAATACAGACACAGTACATGCCCACATGTGACTCACAGGATGATGTTTTCATATTTTTGTAGCCATCCAGTTATTCAGTAAATTAATTATAATATGCACAATACACACACACATGTGTGTATATATATACACACACACACACACACAGAAATATTCTTAAGTAGTTGTTTCAAATGTTTTTTAACAACTGAGTTCTACATATAATAATATATGTTACAGGCATATTGTACTCAAGAGCATTTTGTATTTTGCAAGAATACATGCAATATATGCAAGAATACAAGAATAATGTGTTAACTATATTAGTTAACATTAATTTCTAAAACAGAGAAATATCAAAATCTCAGTAACTTAACACAAAGAAGCTAATTTGTTCTTCACATAAAACCTTCACTGATGTTTCTGATCTTCACTTGGGGAATGCACTCCACGAAGTCATTCAGCGAATAAGATGGATGGTAATTCTGTTGTTCCCCAACCAGATTTCCAGTGTCACCCTAGGCATTGATATTCAACAGGCAAATGGCAAAAGAGGGGGAAGAACCAGGGTGTGAGAACATTTTGTATGTATCAGGCCTGGAAGTCATGCATATGAGTTCTGCCTACATTCATTTGTCTAGAACAGCTGCGTGACCACATCTGACTGTAAAAGAAACTAGGTTATATGGTTCAGCTGTGTGCCCAGGAGGAGAGGGAAATTGGTTTGATGACATCTAGTTAGTCTCTGCTTAACGCATTAGTTTTTTTAAAAATCCTGTTATAGCTTTTGTCCTTCCTTTTTGATTCTGCTTCATTTAAAACATGATTCAGACTTCTTGTTTCCTCTATTTTTGTTCCCTAACATCTTTCAAAAAGTCTTGGATAGTCTCACAAATGAGTCCATTTAAATATACATCGATGGTCTACATGTCTTATGTTAATAAGTAAAAATACCCCAAATCCTACATGAAAACTTCCCCTGGTATTGTTTGCCCGTTTACTCACATACAATTGTTCTTTCATATGTTAGAGTACAGGACACTGAAATTTAAGTCATGACTCAGTTCTCTTACCTGTGCGGAATCTGGTAAGATCTGATCAGCAGGTGGTGGGGCTGGTCTCAGTTCAAGGTTGATTGTGCGAGGATATCCAGGATGTGTTGGGCTTTCTATTGCTCATCAGCCTATGCAGTGTGCCCTTGTTGGCTGACGTAGGAGGCAGCCCCAGTATCTCAGCCTAGAATTAAAATGTGAGAAGATAAGAGGGCTGGAGATATCCCAGGAAAAGTTTAATTTGATGGTGTTTTCTTTAAGTAAAGGGGGCTTAGAAGTGTTTATGCTGGCCAGGTGTGGCGGCTCATACCTGTAATCGCAACACTTCAGGAAGCTGAGACAGATGGACCACCAGAGGTCAGGAGTTCGAGACCAGCCTGGCCAACATTGTGAAACTCCATCTCTACTAAAAATACAAAAAATTAGCTGGACATGGTGGTGCACACCAGTAATCCCAGCTACTTGGGAGGCTGAAGCAGGAGAATTGCTTGAACCCGGAAAGTGGAGGTTGCAGTGAGCCAAGATCTCACCACTGTACCCCAACCTGGGTAACAGAGTGAGACTCCGTCTCAAAAAAAAAAAAAAAAAAAGTATTTATGCTATGAGTCCTGAAAAAGTTGAATCATAAAGTTAACTCTTTTGAAAATGTTTAAAAATATGTTTTACAGATTAAAGTTACAAAAGACTCAATAAAATAGTAATGAATGAAGATGTTTAATTTAGGATTTTCTCATGCAACCACAAAGAATGTCTTGAAGTCATTTAAATGGGAATAAAGTTTCATTTTTTCCATGTACTCTAGGTGTAACTCAAAAAGTTAGTTAATCAGCATTCTGAGAATTCAAAATTTCTTGAAGCATGCAAAGGCTTATCTCTTTCTCCTCTTTTTGAAATTACTTTAAACACTGGGGGATATGAATCTGTCAGTAATTAGGAATTAGTCAGAGAAAGGCCTCTTACTCATAATGAACTTCTTTGAAAAGTCTCTGTTTATAAAGTAGAAAACACCCTGGAAAATTGGGATAAAAGTTGCATATTTTAATTTGGTGGAAATTGAAGTTATCTTCAGGTGTCATGGTATAAATAGTTGAGCCAAGAATATAACCTAAAATTCTACTTTAAGTCACATGACCAAACACAAACTAATCTAAGAATTCTGTGGAGTAAAAATTAAAATTAAGGCACAGGAGTGAGGGGTAGATATACTTTAATCCTGCTTCTGCCTTGATCCTCCCTCATTTCTCATTTAGTAAACTTTGAAATGACTGAAGTATGCATAACAGTGTGTGAAAGGTTAGAGTTACTTGAGCTGTGTTAAAAAGATCCATCTTTTACACCAGAGATTCCTAATCTTAATGCTTCCTCTAATTTCATATTCAAGATATGAGCTATTTTAGTGACTCTAGAAACTCTAATGCATAAAATAGCTAGTATTTTTAAAGATAGTATTTATATAGTACTTATAATGTGCTAGACAATGCTCTATGCATGTTATATATACATTAACTCATTGGTAGCTCAACATCACTGCAAGAAGTGAGCATATCATTACTGTGTCCATTTTACAGATGAAGCAATTTAAATATAGCTTGTTTAAGTGACTTACCTGAGCACACACAGCTAGTAAGTAGCAGCACTATAGTTGAACCTAAGCGGTCTGGCTCTGGTCTACATTCAATCATCCTTACACACTGACCTTAGGAAACTGTCTGCGTGTCTACATGTAAGGATTTCTCTCCTAGGTGCTTGACTTTTTCCCCAAACAATCATTAAAAAAAGGTTCACAGCAATCATTCGTTATCAGCATGGATTTTTTACCTAGCACATTTAATCTGAGGGGCATCTTTTAATGTTATTTATGCTTCTGTAAAGGAAGATGCTGAACTGGAGTTTCTTTAGGCGAGTGGTAAGGATCACTTTAGATTCTCTGTGTACCCCTGCACTTACAAATTAGCTAATTGTGACAGACAGCAGCTGATATGAGATATTAAATATAAAAACATAGAATTATAGGAAGATAGCTGTATTAGTTATCTGCTAATAAAGACATAAAGACATAAAGTAATTCTGCTAATAAAGACATACTTGGGACTGGGTGGTTTATAAAGGAAAGAGTTTTAATTGACTCACAGTTTCACATGGCAGGGGAGGCCTCACAATCATAGCGGAAAAGCAAGGGACATATTACATGGCGCACCGCAGGCAAGAGAGCTTGTGCAAGGGAACTACCATTTATAAAACCATGAGATCTCGTGAGACTTATTCACTAACACGAGAACAGTATGGGGAAAACCACCCCCATTATTCGGTTGTCTCTACCTGGCCCCACCCTTGACACTTGACACATGGGGCTTATTACAGTTCAGGGTAAGATTTGGGTGGGGACACAGCTGATTTTGACAGTGCTGTGACAGCAGCTGATATGAGATATTAAATATAATTTAAATATAGAAACAGAATTCTAGGAAGATGGCAGATATGGTGGAAGTTTAGGCTTTGATCCTTTACTCCTATGACCTCTTCAAAAACAGTATTTCAAAAATGAAATTTTCTTCCTTTTAGTTTTCTAACAGTTATATTATCTGCAAGTCTATTCATAATATTAATAACAAAAGAGAAAAATAGGTTCTCTGATAGTCTAGTTACTTCTTGTAGTCAGGAATATTGATTTCCTAGTAAACTTGAAAAAATATTTTAATTATCCCTGGTGAGTAGAATGTTTATACAGAAAAAAAAAGATAATAGAATATATTTGAGTAATTATTGAAAATTGTGGACACCGTTTGTTTAAGTTAAATTGTACAGTTGAGTTGATTTTATTTTCTGTGGATTAATTAGACATTTCTTTTCAGGTACATGACAGATGGAGGACTTAACCTATACACTAGAAGTCTGAACCGAATACCAGATACAGCAAGTTCCCGGGACGTCATCCAGAGAGGGGTTCACGATGTGACAGTGGATGCAGACAGGTAATGCTATCAGCATATATGATGGTGAAGCGTGCATGAAGCAATTTTATAATAAGAAAATAAGAGAAACTCCTATTAAATAGTGTAAATCAAAGGACTTGTTATTTTGATAAATATTTTATTTTGATAGATAATTCTTTAGGGATTTTTTTTTTTCTGTGAGACAGAGTCTCCCTCTGTCACCAGGCTGGAGTGCAATGCCGCAATCTCAGCTTGCTGCAACCTCAGCCTCCCGGATTCAAGCGATTCTCCTGCCTCAGTCTCCCGAGTAGCTGGGACTACAGGCACGCGCCACCATGCCCAGCTAATTTTTGTATTTTTAGTAGAGTTGGGGTTTTACCATGTTGGTCAGGCTGGTCTCCATCTCTTGACCTTGTGATCCATCAGCCTCGGCCTCCCAAAGTGCTGGGATTGCAGGCGTGATCCACTGCATCTAGCCTATTTTGGGATATTTTTAAAACTAGGATGATTTTCTTTACAAGGCCATTTTAGCTCTGTAATACTGAAAATAAATGTGTGGCTAGGGAGATTTTTTTTTTTTTAATTTCAGGTAACATAGTTGAATATGTTAATATCTGTAAAAGCAAAATTACAAACATAGACTTATTTTCCTTGTTAGAAAGAAACTCTGGTTAATAAATTTCATTCAGTTCAGATATCCTCAGATTTACCTGGAAGCTAATGATATAAAGATTAAAACATATTTCAAATCATCTAGCATAATAAGCTTGTTGCTTTTCTTGAAGGTGTTGTAAACATAGAAAAACTCTTACTTTAGGCTTATTTTTGCTTCTTTATTACCTCAAATTTCTTAAAGGGGTGTGTGTGTGTGTGTGTGTGTGTGTGTGTGTGAGAGATGAACTAATTATTTTGCTGGAAATTGCTCTGCTGATTTATCAGAATCATCACTGTTTAAGAACATTGATTTGGTAAGAAAATGTTATAATATACATTTCTGGCCTGATTTTGGTCCCTCTTCACTCAAAATTTTGACTTTGTTGTGCAGGAAGGAATTGCATATTTTCAGAATTATTGTGTCTAAATACCTACAGTAGTTGTTTAATTCAGCATTTATGAGAAACACAAAAGATTAAGGTGCAATGTACTCATATTCTGAAATAGGAACTGTATACAATTCATTGTGCATTTTTGTACAGTCAACTCCAAAAGCTAGATACCCAGGGAATTCTAATATTTGTCTTCAGTTTCTCCTTACCCACAGGCTGTTGATATCCTAACTCATAATGGTTAGAACAGTCTCAGCTCCTACCCTGTCTGTATCCTACTCTTCTAGCCTATATACTCGTGTGTGTGTGTGTGTGTATGTGGGTGTGAAGCATGTGTGTGTGTGAAGCATCTCCCTACCTGTAACGTAAGTCCATGAGTGCAGAATTTTTGTTATATTATTTATGTGTTGGTTTTAACAAATGTTTGTGGAGTGAATTAACAAATTAATGAATATAGGCTATTTATTAATTAGGCTATATAGTGATATAGACTGGCAATCGCATCTAATTAAATAGAGTGGCAAATGAGCTCCAGAAAGAACCAAGGTACTATAAGGATGTTATGAAAGAGAAAAATGGGTTATGCGAAAAATAGACAGTGATAAGAGGGAAAGAATCCCAAAGTGTGGGCCACATTTTGAAACTAATGACCTATTATTCTACTATTGTTAGCTGAAAGTAGAAAACATTATGGGAGGGAAGATCTGCTAGTTTTTGGTAAAGGAGGTTGTGATGGCAGAACCAAGAAATGAACACAAGGTGACTTTGGTTTGGGGACAGTGGGATAATCAACTCTCCTTGCTTCATCAGGGCCCCAGGTTGGGCTCTGGCGGAGGAACTCAGAACAACATAGAGACCTAGATAGGTGTCTAATAAATTGGGACCTGTGAAAGCAGTGCCTCTTAAAGTGTGTAACCTGGACCAGCAGCAGCAGCAGCAGCCATTGAAACGTCATAGAAAGACAGATTCTCAGCTTCATCCAAGACTTTCTGAATTAGACTATCTCCAGGTAAGACCTGGTAATCTGAGCTTTAGCCCTCAAAGTGGTTCTTAAGTTCAAGCATCACTATATTAAGTTGAACAAATACGCCAGGCCTACAAACACATGAATGTCCTAGCATAAATATTTAAACATTAAAAATGACATTTCAGAGTTCTTATTTACCCTATTAGTGATGTTCTGTCAAGAGAATGAGAATATTGATATGTTAGAATACACTGATGACACTAATTTTTAAATTCAATCAAATAATGACTTATTATACCTGAAATAAATTGGTTCAGCTTGGTAGATGCAGTTTTTGAAGATTATATAAATGGTTTTTAAAAGAATAATTTTAACTTGAGCTGCTTGCATAAATTAAATTGCAATAAGGTCATAGTATAAATCCTCCTATTAGCAGAGATAGAAGGTTTTTTTAAAAATTAGAGATAAGTTTGAAGGTCTTTTAAAATCTTATATTCGGGAAGGGACTTGGGATGTGTATCATTTTAAAATACATGGACTTAAATGTTGTAGTTGTATGACTCAGTTAATTTAAAATACTTTCTTCTATGAAAAATTGTTTCAAAAATTTTTCTAAATTCTGTTACTCATTTCAAGTAGGATAGGCGAGAACAGATATAAGATACTACTTTTTGTTGAGGTTTACTAAAAAAAAAATTACTGTAATAGAGATCATATAAAAACATGTTTCCAGTCTATTTATCTTAACCTTTTAATCTTGGCACCTTAAATTTGAGGTAGTAGGAATTAGAAAACAATTGCAGAAAATGTCAACTGGGGAAATTTTATTCTACTAAAAGCTATATCCATACAACATAGCAAATCACATTTTAAAGGCCAAAAAGTCTTTCATAGCAATTTTTCTGATTATTTTCAAAACATATCTTCTCTCTGCTCCTGCAGCATGCTGTTGATTTTTCTGTTATGCAGTCACGTAAGTAATTACATGTTCACATGTCTGCTTCACTTATAGAACATGAAACACTTAAATGTAGAATAATATCTAATTCATCTTTGTATCACCAGTAGCTAGCATACTGTAGGAACTCAATAAATATATCAGATAAATTGTGGAAATAATCATATCAGCTTATAACACATAGAAATGTGAGTTTTAAAAGAAAACAATTATACATATCAAAAAAATTTATACCATTTTTTAAAGACCTTTCAGATGTCATACAGTTTGGACTTTTCCAGTGTTTCTTGTATCATAAGACAATAGTAGATATTCTAAGTCAAAAATCAGTTTTCTGGGGTTATATACATTTGAAAAAACTGAGTATCATATCTGTTCTTAGAGAGTAATGCTGGATATTAACATATCAAAGGTACAGAGAAGTCTTGAGGTTCAAAATAAAATCTACTTAATTTTATTGAATTCAGTGTTCCATGAGCTTTTTCACTGATGCCTTCACTTTTTTCTCTTATAATAGTTAACTTGTTCCTGTGGCATTTTATGAAATTTTGATTTAGTTGAATGCCTTCACTTGACCAATATAATAATAGAAACTCAGAAATATTTATTTACCCAGGAGCATGCAGCTAATAGCACAAGGATTCAGGTCTTTTACTTCCTATTTTGTGGTTCCCAATTACTTTTGTCAAAGGTCTTTTAAATAATATGAAACGTATTAGTGATTGATTCATTATAGTTAATGCGTAAATGATAAGGCTTGCAACAATTCACTGGCAAGAAAGCTTAAAAGCCAAAAGAAAAAAAAAATCCACAGCATTTTTTTTCTTATTCTTTCTAAAAGCTGTGTAAGTGCAAAAGCACAGAGCCATAGCACAATGGCAGTCAGCCAGCTAGCTAGGATAGCAATGGACTTGAATTGTTTGTATTGTTGTAGTGAAGGCTGTAGCTTCCCCTTTGATCAACTTCTGGTTAAAATGTGATGGGCAATAGAGAACTGAATTCCTCTTACCAGCTCATTAAAAAGGCCCCAAAGGAAAAAGGAGGACTTTCAGCAGCCATCTGTAGTGTATTTTAAATATTTTATTGCTTAAAGATATTGCAGTTCATTTACTTTCCATATCAATCCAACACCAACCCCATTGCTGTATTTACTTGACAAAAAAAAAAATTACAGAATGGGTATAATCTTTGTAGATATGTTGGAGACTCTCCAGCAACTTCACAGATACATTTATAGCAGGCAGTTAAATATGTAGGTTTTATACATTGTGTTGGGCTACGTTTAAAAGGTACATTTTGGGGGACTGCAAGATGTTTGTGGTTTTGAACTTTATTAACTCCTATTATTGTTCTTACTCTAGCTTCTATGCTAACAGTCACAAATATTTGATAAACAAATATATGATTACTTCCTAAGTGCCTGTTATCATAATAGCACCTTGGGAAAAAATAAAACAAAACAATATGGGTGAAAGTTCCTCAGTTTAATGGTAAGAGAGAGTAATGTAAACAAAGGCCACTCATAATAGATGTCTATACAATGTACCTTAGAAGCACCAAAGAGAAACAGTTACTCCTTCCTGGGAGTATAAAGGAAAGACTTCAAAAGGCAGTAGCATTTAAGCAGGGTCTTAAAGAAAGCATACAACTTTTTGACATCCAGCCTGGGAGAAATCAGAAGGAATGTGGGGAGTGAGAACATAAAGGCATAGAAGAGTTTGGTGTGAGGAACCAATAATGGGATTCTGAAGTGCACTGGGAATGTGGTCAAGAAGACAAGGAACAAAGGACGCGGGGGCCATACTAGGGTGTTTGGACTTATAGGTGACAAGGAGCTATTTTACTAAGTTTAGTTTGTTTTATTTCACTTCAAGGCAAGAGCACATGCTATGATCATTGTATTTTAAAAGGAACTCTCACAGCAATGAAAGAATATTGAAGAGGGATGAGATAAAGACAGGTAGAGTGCTTAGATAGTGACTAAAATAAACTAGATGACCACCTAACTAAAGAATGGCAGTGGGAAAGGGGACTGGGGACACCATCTATTTCTAGAGGAACTTGGGTTTTGTCTTTGTGTATGATACTCCTTGGTTTTCATAACTAAATACCACAGATTGGGTGGCTTAAACAATAGACATTTAGTTTTTCACAGTTCTGGAGTCTAGAAGTTTATGAGCAAGGCGTCTGCAAATTTGTTTTTTTATGAGAACTCTTCCTGACTTCCAGAGAGTGGGTTTCATGCTATATCCTCACATGGCCTTTCCTCTGTGCTCCTGAAGAGATCCATCTATCTATCTATCTATCTATCTATCTATCTATCTATCTATCTATCTATCTATTTGTCATCTGCTTGCCTGCCTGCCTGTCCGCCTATCTGTATAGAGAGAGGTATTTGGTGTCCCTCTCTCTTCTTATAAGGGCACCAGTGCTATTAGATTAGGTTTCCACCCTTATGTATTAATTTAACCTGAATTACCTCTGTAAAAGTCCTGTTTCCAAATACAGTCACATTGCAGGTTAATACTTCATGTAAATTAGGGGGTGGAGACACAATTCAGTTCATAACCCTGTGTAACTCCCAGGTGGTTATATCCTTGGGGATATAAGGTCAGTCACTATGTATGTGCTGGATTAAAGTATTAGTATGTATTATAATCATATATATAATCTAGAGCTTATATACGATTGTATACAAAATTAGCTTGTGTATGAGCTCTAGATTGTATATATGCATATTTATATTGTAAATTGCTGCCTTTGGAAATGCATAAATGTGGAAAAGAGAGCCAAGGATTACTAAAGTATTTGATTTTTTTTTCCAAATGGAAGCCAAGAGTCTGGACTCTTATGAGAAGTTTCCCAATTTTTAAGTGTTAGAACTCTCCTAACAGATACATAAGATCAATAGATACAGTTAAAGACAAAAAACTTACTTCAGTGGCCAAAAACTCTAGAAATTCACAGATACAGTTAAAGACAAAAAACTTTCTTCAGTGGCAGAAAACTCTAGAAATTCACAGACATAGTTATATAAAGCAGGAGAGAGTGAAGATTGCATTTATGGTCCTGTAACTGTCCTAGTTTCTTGAAGTTTCTCACAGAGATGGAGCTGGTGATACCACCTGTGCAGAGTGAAAATGCCACCAGTCATGAGAAGCCTGCCCAGCAGGTGAGGTAACTGTGGCAAAACTATCTGAGCTCTTTTTGGAGATTTTAATGCAAGACAGCGCGAATCTGAGGTCAGCTTCCCAGCCATAGCATCATTCAGTGGAGCTGGCCTCCTGCCTGCCTGAGGCCTATTATGACAGTAATGAATTAAATTTTGTTTAAACCAATCTGTGACTCTGCACTGTGCAAGCTAGGAACATTTGTATCTCAGATGTGCAGTAAGAAAACAAGCCCTGAGAATGAATTCTTAGCATTGAAAGAGTGAATAAAAGAAGAACCACCTTTGGAGAGACAGAGAAATCTGCTTTAACACAGAGATCAAAGGACAACTAGGGTTAACTGATGTTTTTTGAAGTGGAGAGAAGAGGAAATATGCAATACTGTCCAACTCCATGGATAAGTGATGTTTGGCAACTAGTTTCTTATCAGTGGCTTTATCAAAGTTAGTTTCAATGAAGTACTGAAGGAGCATGCTAGGTTATGAAAAGGTGAAGAAGTTAGGAGGTTGAAACAATGAAGAGAGATCTTCAGGAAAGTTGCAGTGAAGGTAAGGAGAGAGATCAGATAGAAGTCAACAAAAGGGACAGGATGAAGATTATTGCTGATTTGCTCTGTTTTATTTTGGGGAGAAAGGAATTTGATCTGGTACAGAGAGTGAATTCCTAGACAAAATAAGGTGGTAAGTCTTAAGGAAGATAGAATAATCAGGAAAAAGATTATAGCACTGCAATAGACTTAATGTTTATCTCCTTCCAAAATTCATATATTAAAACCCAGTCCCCCTTGTGATGATATTTGGAGGTAAGGTCTTTGGGAAGTGATTGGGTCACAAGAGGGGAGGTCTCATGAATGCTATTAGTGCCCTTAGAAAAGAACCCACTATCGAGTGCCCCTTGGCCTCTGCTGCCATGTGAGGTTACAGCAAAATGTCAGCTGCCTATGAACCAGAAATCAGGCCCTCTTCAGACACACACCTGCTGGCACCTTGATAAAGCCTTCTGAAAACATTACTTTGAAGCCCCTGAGCATGTTTAATGAAAGGAAGGGGATCAAAGAGGTTGATTAGAAGGTTTTTTACCAAAAATTAAAATAAAATAATAATAAATTTCACATTTGAGAGGTAGAGATTTACTGAGGGGTTGAACAAATTGCAAGCTATAACCTGGCTTACTGAAGTAGAATGATAATAGAAGTCAAAATTAGGTTATGTGGATGATTCATCCAGGTAGCTGTTCAGTCAATATGATGGCAAAATGAATCTCAAAGGAGAGAAAGGCAAAGCTCCAGATACTATATATTATACTGAATATGAACAAAATTCCACAACTTGTGGTAATGAAGATACCTTTTCCAGTTATATTTTGGGTTGTCTGTCACATTGTTATCTAAACTATATTCCTAAATATAGTAATTGCTAAATTTAATTATAAACTAATCAATATAACTTCATATGTATACTGATTTTCCTATATAATCATGCTTTTATTGAAAGTATAAAAGCATAGTACATCATAGAAATTATTTTTGTATTGTGCTACCTGATGGATTGTTTTGATTTGTGAAACTGTAATCCACATGCTGAAATCACAGAGTTTCCAAAAGGCATTAAAGATTGTCATGATTTTGTATGAGTCTGAGGTTGCCATTGTAACTCATCATGTATTGAAGCAAGCCTAAGTTCAAATCTAAATACATAGTTAATACTAAATATCTAAGTCTGCAATTATTAGCAATGTGCAGAAAATTACATTGCCATGACAAAGGGCATCATGCCAGTTCTCATAAAATCATGGGGTCAACCGTTATAAGGGTGGGAGACCTTTATGATTTCCAAGTGTTTTCCAACTAGGAAAAGTAAAGGCAACAGAGATTTCTCCTAAGCCACCAAGCAAATATCTCAGGGATCAGATTCATGATGCTTGTCACTAGTGTGTGTAAACTAATAATTCGTTTTATCCATGTTGATTTGTTCCAGTACAATCACAGAATTAGTATATTCCCGTGTCTTAACTATTTCCTTCATTAGCTTACTGGTTCTCCATTGTAATTAAAAGCAAACACAATAAAGATTAACAGACTGAGATGGAAAGAGACAAAGTAAATATAATTACTTCATTTTATAACCAGATGGCCTGCCTTTTCTGCCCACATTTCTTTACTCTAAGTGGGGAGAGACCAATGCAAAACATTAGGGACATGAAAAAACTGTTATTGATGCCCTCTCAAATTCGTTTTGCCATTCTGCTCATGATTGCAAGAATTTGAACTGGTTCTGGACTTCTCTTCAAATCTTAAAATTAACTGTGCCCGTTGTAAGTAACCTCAGAGGCTTCCAGTACTTTCTTATAATGCCCGTTAGGGAATTAATTCATATCACACCCACTTGTTGAGAACCTACTCTCTGCCAATCACTGTGCTCAATCCTAGGCTTTTTACTCAAGAGTCTTGTATTAGAAGAGCATTAGAGTAGGGAGTGTTAAACCTCAATTGCCACTGAAATTCAAAAGATGTTTCGACGCTACAACTAGCCCAAGCTGTAGATTGTAACTCTAAATGCTATTTTTTTTTATAAGACTCACCTTGACATTAAACTTGATCAAATTTTAACTAGAACACTGTGGGAAAAGTCAAGAAGGAGGCAATTTATACTACAGGAACCCCAAAAAGGCTTGGGAATTTTAGGATCAAATAGTAGAACACAGTGCCTATTCTTGGATATTTTATAGGCTTCTGGAAAAGACAGACACAGAGTCTTCAAAAATAATATCACAGATTATAAGATTGACATACAACTAGGGCATAAAGGAGGGTCCCTGAGCCTGTGAAGTTTTGAGGAGAGTTTACAGAAAAGACAACACCTGAAGTGAGTCTTGGAGGATAAGTAAAAGACATGATATAGCCGGGCGTGGTGGTTCATGCCTGTAATCGCAGCACTTTGGGAGGCCAAAGTGGGCGGATCACCTGAGAGTCAGGAGTTCGAGACCAGCTGGCGAAGATGGTGAAACCCCCATCTCTACTAAAAATACAAAAATTAGCCAGGTGTAGTGGTTGGCGCCTGTAATCTCAGCTACTCGGGAGGCTGGGGCAGGAGAATCACTTGAGTCTGGGAGGTGGAGGTTGCAGTGAGCAGAGATCGCGTCATTATACTCCAGCCTGGGCAAAAAGAGCAAAACTCTGTCTCAAAACAAACAAACGAAGATATGACGGAAGACAGAATTAGTATTCCAATGCCAATTGGCATTTGGTTTCTACTAATTCTGATTTGAGATGTAGGGATGAATATGAAGAAAAAACAGGAGGAATTGGATCAGAAGCTTTTTAAGAAGTGGTCAGACCTCCAGGTCCCCAACCCAACTCTTGAAATAGTAGATAACTGTCTTTTTTCTATCTTAGCAAAAGACTAGAGAGTTTCCTCTGGGAAAAGAAAAAAAGAAAGGTAATCTGGACGGGACACACTGTACACTTGAGAGCTAAAACAGGTTAATTAAATATTGAGAACTTTTTTCCCTCTTTGAATCCTGTAATCCTGGCAACCTGGTGTGAGTCTACCCGATCAGGACTATCACTGATCCTTTACTTTCCTTGTGTATTTGTCACGTGCTTACTGACTGCAAGTCCGTACATCATTGTAAGCAGTACATATGTGAAGAAAACATAGTGTTGTGAGAAGTAATCTAACATAACTAATCACAGAAAGGTGATTTAGATTTTAGATTCCTGGTTTATGATCCCGTCTAAGCCATTGGTTGTTTGTGTGAGTCTGGAAAGTGAGCTCTCTTGGCCTCATTTTTATATTTATAAAATGAATGAAACTAACAGTTACAAGAATAGTACTCTTTAGATTGTGACAGAAAATCATATTAAAAACAACTTAAGAAAAAAAAGTATGTATTGTTTGCATAAGTGAGAAGCCCATAGTTACTATGAATTTGGATGTGGCTGAATAGAACGGTATTTGATTACCTTTATCTCTTGGCCTGGCTGTAGTGTTTTTCCTAGATAGAGTTTGGGGGCTATGGAGTCTTACATCCAATGCAAAGATGGACTAGCACAAGAATTCTAAAGGGTTTTTTTTTTTTTTTTTTTTTTTTAAGTGAAAAGACAGTATGAGATTTTTAGATATAAAGACTTAGATTTATAGCTTAATTACCTGAAACCGTTTTGGGGAAAACTAGTCCACAGTCATCAATTTTTAAAGAAATGTGCTTTAAGACAAAACTTAAAATGTGCTTTAAGACAAATTATTGCCTATCTCCAAAGTTTTATTAACCTGCCATTGATCTATTCATTATTTTCATGACTACTAACATGAAATGTGAGGCCCTCCTTTGATTACAACAATGCACTCTCAGTCCTACATAATTCAAGGTTCAAATCCAGTGGGAGAGAAACAAGCTTCTGCAAAGTTCCCAAGAGTCAAGTAGGTTGAACAGGTTAGGACATCCTGAAACAATCATGGATGCCAAAGAAGCATTGTCACAGCCTAAGCGTTTACTTACCTCTTAATAAGCTTACTCTATGGAATTCCCAATGCACTTTTTCTCTACTCTCTCCCTTCTTGTTTTCCCAATCTGAGCATCCTGGCATCTGGCACACAGGCTTGCCTTATCTCTTGGTTTGCCCGGTGTCACAGTTTACAATATGAAAATGTGTAACTATTTGTTGGTATCCACCACCATCCTGAAACCTGCTATTCCATGGCATTCCTTATGCCTGAAATCCCATACTCAACCTGGAATACCAATTCTGGCTTCCTTCGTATCTCTTGTTTATCCTCCAAGACTCACTTCAGGTGTTTCCTTCTCTGTGAACTCTCCTCAAAACCTCATAGACTCAGTGCTCCTTCTCTGTGCACTAGTTGTGCGTCAGTCTTATAATTCGCCATATTATATTGAGGACTCTGTGTCTGTCTTTTCCAGAAACCTATGAAATACTCAAAGATAGGGACTCCCAGAATCAAATGCAGTTCTCATCACAAAATACACATGTGATGTCCCGAAACCCTATGCCATCATGTGCATCTTAATGTTTCCCATATTATTTTGAAAGTATTTATTTCATGTCTTTTCTGACTTTATAGTCTCTGCATCTAGCACAGGGCCTGATTCACTAGTAGTACTCAATAAATGTTTTTGTAAATGAATGAATGAATGGCATGCTTTCTTTTGAGAGCTTTTTTAAAAAAAACACAGGTGTAAAAAGCATGTAGCTAGGGTATTAACGTTTAAAATCATTATGGAGGAGAATTTATTAAGTATGAAAGTCTATAAAAACCATATAATCCAAAATATTACTACCTGTTTTTGCTTGCTTAAGAAATTCAAGGCTTTCTAGCTTGTGGTAATTGTAAAATATTTTGACCAAGATATTAATAAATTTAAATAGCAAAGTATAATGCTAGGATATCTGATGGCAATTTACTGTGGAAATTCTGCTTAAAGTATCTTTGGATTATGTCTAAAACATCAAAGAATTCATCTCTGATTTTAGAAAATGTGTTGAGTGAATGATAGACTTCTAATATTTGTTGTATATGTAATTTATACAAATATTTTCTGAAAAAATACAATTATATGTATGGACGTTTCCATATTTCTTAAACTTTTTCATATTCTTCATTTTTTGTTTTACTCCTTGATACTAATTCTGTAAAATAAGGAACATCATTAGAAAGCTCTGTTCCACAAATAAAAATATGAAAGCTCAATAAAGTTAACCCAAATTTCAATAATTAAATTAAGTTGGATTTCAACTCAGCTTGATTCTTATCTGGGCCAGAGTTTACAAACTTTAAAGGACCCAGACAATAAATATTTTAAGGTTTATGGGCCAAGAGGTAAAATCGAGATATTGTGTATCTGTTTACACAATGAGAGAAAACACATTGTCCTCAATTTTTCTAACTATTTAGAAATGTAAAAAACATTCTTAAGTAACAGTGTACACTGTGGATTTGTTCCATGGCCATAGTTTGCTGACTCCCATGGTGCTGAAACAAATCCAAATCGTAACTGTTAGACTCTTAAATTTAACATTGATTGTCTGTATTATTTTGCTAGGACTTTATAACAAAGTACTACAGATTGGGTGACTTAAACAACAGAAACATATTGGCCAGGTGTGGTGACTCATGCCTATAATCCCAGTACTTCGGGAGGCTGAGGCCGGTGGATCACCTGAGGTCAGGAGTTTGAGACCAGCCTGACCAACATGGTGAAACCCCATCTCTACTAAAAATACAAAAATTAGCTGGCCATGGTAGTGGTCACCCGTAATCCCAGCTACTTGCGGGGCTGAGGCAGGAGAATCGCTTGAACCTAGAAGGCAGAGGTTGTAGTGAGCCAAGATCGTGCCATTGCACTCCCAGCCTGAGCAACACGAGCAAAACTCTGTCTCAAAAACAAAAAACAGAAACATATTGTCTCACCCTTCTGGAGGCTAGACATTAGAAATCCATGCTTTGGTAGGCTTCTTTTCTCTTGAGGGCCATGAGGGAGGGATTATGTCTCCTTGTCTTGTAGTTGGCTGACTTCTCTGTGTCTTCACATTGTCTCCCCTGTGTGTGTCTGTGTCCAAATTTCTCCTTTCAGTAAGAACGTCAGTCATGTTAGATTAGGTTCCACTCCAGTGAGCTCACTTTAACTTGATTACCTCTGCAAAGACCCTATCTCCAAGTAAGGTCATATTCTGAGGTTTTAGGATTAGGATTTCAACAACCAAATTTTGGAAGGTACACAGTTCAAACAGTGACATTCTCATTCTCTTTGCTCTACATCAAACCTAATTTCTAGGAGGTCAAGTAACAAGTATGAGAGTTGCATTTCACTCTTTCCACTTTTTTAAATGTAAAGCCATAGATTCTCTCTCAATAACCTCACAGCACAATAATAGACAACTAGAACTGCATGGAGACAGTTCTCCATGGAAAGATGACTGTCTGAGATTTGCTTTCCCCTCCCTTCAAAACACCCAGAAGATAATGTGGCATAGTGAAATCATCTGAACACTTAACCACTTTAGCAAGAGAGAAGCAGTGTTTAGAAAAATCAAATTATAAAGAAAAATATTATTTTGATCATATTTCTAGCAAATATTTTGCTGGTTTATAGCCACTTAACTTTGTGATTCCTTAAATAGATCAAAAGGCATATACACAAATAACATCCTCCTATGTCCTAGCAACACTCAGAATTGACTCCAAAATAAAACTGTTATTTGAAAACTCCAGCTGTGTATGTACCTTGGTGTTAGGAAGTGTCACACCTTTTGTAGCTAGAACTGTCACAGCATGAAGAACTGATGTGCCATTGAGTCCTACATCCAGCGCAAGGATGAGCTAGCACAAGAATTCTAAAGATGTCTTTTTTTATTTTTAAATGAAAAGATAGTATGAGATTTTTAGATATAAAGACTTAGATTTATAGCTTAGCTAGCTGGAAATGCCTTGGAAAAAAATAGGCTAGAATCATAAATTTTGAAAGAAATGTGTTTTAAAACAAAGCATGATCATTTCTTATCTCTGAAGTTTTATTAGCCTGCCATTGATGCATTCATTATTTTCATGATTGATAACATTCTTATCAGCAAAAGGAGGCATTTTTTGATATTTTTTGATATTTTTTATTTGGTATTTGATACCTGTTTCACAATCCCAAACCTACTTTAAAAGGATGATTATAAAGAATACATAAGATAGCACACCATAAGTATATTATACAGTGTCAGTCACAAATCGTTTTCTTCTTTTCATAGAAAAAATTATTAGCAGATGTCAGAAATCAGTTAATTTTTGAAAACTCACTTATTTACAAATAAGACAACAAACAGAAGGCTTCTTTATTTAGAGAATGGCTAGATACCCCAGTGCCCTGGTCTTATATCTGGAATGGAACCATATCCAAAGAGAACACTGTACAAATGATTAGGCCTACCCTCTAAATGGAGTTTCTACCGATTCCATGCATGATAAATAATGGCTACTCTCTTGCCTACATAGGACAGTAAAGAAAGTGAAGGTCACTTATATGTGTTTAAGTAATCGTATGACAGATACTGTGTTAAGTTCCTTGTGTTCATAATCGTAGATATTGTATCCTGCATTGTGTAAATGAGGCCACTGAAGCATGGAGAGTTGATATATAAACATAAAAATGTATTTGTCTATATTTTAATATGTCATGAACTTGTTACCCTCTTCCCCACCCATTCTGTTGACAATAAAATCTTAAATTATAACCATCTACACATTCTTAAACCTGGCATTTTAGACAAAAATAATTTGGGGATAGGGTATAGTTTACACTGTTTCTAACTTAAAAGTTTTATCTCTTGCATAGTAGGTACTCATGTGGTCTGACTGACACACAAAGTATAAAAGTACAAAGGGCCAGTAGAAAGTGGAAAGTGAAAGTATCATGTCCCCTTAGCAAGAGAACAGAAAGACTAGGTCAAGCATTCTCTCATTTTCCAAAGATCATTAAAAACCCTTTTGTAACATTAAGTTGTCTATGTGATATACAGAGTGAGCCTTAAATTAACTTTTACAAGTTCTCTATCTTGAAATAACTTTTACAAGTTCTCTATCTTGAAATATACTTTTAAAATAAATTTTCACCTGTATAAATCTTCTCTTTGGATTAAAGAGTTAATCACCACAATTTCGAGAGATACTTTTCCTACCCTTTTGATTCCATTGTTATTGTAATGACAGAAACTCATTAACACAGTGGGTATCAGTATTGATTATGACTTTTAGACTTTACTTTTTCCCATTATAGTTTAATTTCTATCTGAAATAGATCATAATTCTTGATCTGCTGCCGTTTTGGAGTTTTTCTAAGATATTGGACCATTTACTCATGGTGAGATAATGGTGTTCAAATTGACACTGGTAGTCATGAGGTACCCTGGACTCTTTTCTCTTATTCGATGCTCTGTTTTGTGGAATACAATAGTATGTGTAGTCTTCAATGCAGAATTAATCATGAAAGTGAAGTGCATACTGCAGGTACAATCAACACCATCTAATTACCTCAAACTTGCTTGTCTTATGACTTTATTTAGCTGAGCACATGCATTTGATAATAACAAGTAGGCTAATTCAAAATCCTGTCAACCACAGGCAATTTAGTCATGATAAATGAAGTCCAGTGTGTTTTAGAGATTGTATCCATTTGACAAGCTAGCAGGTATGAACAGGAAAGGCATAAGACCGGAAATAGAGAAGTCAGAATTTGATTTATTAATTTTTTAGGAGAAAAACCTATCAGGCTATATAAGTCTTTTGAGTCTTTCTTTAATGTATATATTCAATATTCAGTTAGGTCTGTTGTTATAACAACTCTAGCATCTTATGAACTACAGCGTGATAATACATTAAGAGAGAGAGAAGTTGATTATTCTGACTACCAGGAATGTTCTTTTCTTGAAAGAATCTCTATTGGTCAGAGTCAACAGGCACTCTTAGGCCTTTTATGATTCTCCATGTGTAGGTACAACTAATGAACCTGGTAGTTCAGTACTGTAAAGCTCATGGAGAGCCCAGCAAAGGCTGAGTATAGATGAAGGTCTTGGTGCTCAGCATGGCTTGAGGGCCCCGGATTGCAACCCTTTACAGCACGTGAATGTTAAGAGATGAGTCGGGGAGGTGTGCTGTGCTGTGGATGCTCCTCCCAGCTTGAGTCAGCTGTCCATCTCGCTGGCAGTCTCTTGCAGGCTGTCACCATTTCCTCTCACTTTCTTTCTTGCTGCTTTTTTTCCTAAAATTCTGGCCTAGATCTATTTACCCATGTAAGTAGGCAGGGGCAAATCTGGAAGTGGGAGAGAGGCTCATCTGAGGTGTTATGCTGTTCTTTCTCTGTGGAAATGAAGTTTCTCCCTTTTCAAAGTTAAGGGCCTAAGGCTTTGATCTTCCCTGGAGTTAGGGATCCTCAGTGCTGAGCCTTCCACACTCAACTGCCCCTTTCCCTTTGCAGCTCACACTATTTCTGAATCTACTCACACCGCAAAGATAAACTTTCAATATGAAATGCCAAACATTCCCAAAACAAGACTTTTAAGTAGATCTTTTCCTGGGTGTTCTTTCATTGATCTCATTCCCTGGCTAATATGGTTTAGCTGTCTCCCCACCCAAATCTCATCTTGTAGTTCCCATAATTCCCATCTGTCATGGGAGGGACCCAGTAGGAGATAATTGAATCACGCAGACGGGTCTTTTCCGTGCTGTTCTTGTGTTAGTGAATAAGTCTCATGAGATCTGATGGTTTTATAAAGGGGAGTTCCCCTACAAAAGCCCTCTTGCCTGCTACCATGTAAGACGTGGCTTTGCTCCTCCTTGCCTTCTGCCATGATTGTGAGGCCTCCCCAGCCATGTGGAACTGTGAGTCAATTAGATGGTTTTCCTTTATAACTTACCCAGTCTCAGGCATGTCTTTATTAGCAGTATGAGAACAGACTAATACATGGCTTGAGGGCATATATTAATACACAGGCATATGCATTATATTTTCAAATATAAATATATGGGCTGAGGAATTATTTTGTTATTTTGTCAATTTATGACCCGTTTTGAAAATATCTGTGCGCATGTTTTTAGAATATCTTGTTGTTTCAGATCAGTGAAAAACTGATTTTTCTCAGAAGTTTCCACTTGAAGGTAGTCAGCGTTGAATATTTTGGTATTTGGTTTTAGGCACGCTGTGTATGACTTCTGTTAGTCTGTCGTTAAACAAAATCACTGTGGTAGCTCTCCTACCATTAGCATTTCAATAGAACATAGTTAATTGAAAAGGTATGTTTTGACATATATCAACCTTTTAGGAGAAAAGATTATCCCTGATACCCATGCCCCCACAAACTTATAGCCCTCTAAATTCTCTACTTTTAAACCACGTTTTTCATTTCTTCCCAATAGCTGAAACCCTTTCAATATGCTGCTTAGAATTCATAATCCACTGTTGGCTGAAGTGCCTCTATTAGTAATTTCTTCTTGAAATTAGCCATTCCCTTTGTTCTTTTCACTGAAACCTGCCTCTCCCCTGAAGACTCCCTGTATTCCTTATCGACATTCTTTTCCTCCTGGACCTGGGGGTGGGTTAAATGTCCACTTTTATCATCACCTCCCCTCTGAAGAAATGCCTATGTCGAAGCCTGTCTTAGTCTATTTCCTGTGACTTGTAACAGAATATTTGAAACTGAATAATTTATAAAGAAAAGACATTTACTTCTTAGAGTTATGGAGGCTGAGAAGTTCAAGGTTGAGCACTGCGTCTGGTAAGAGCCTTCTTGCTACACTGCTACTCGACAGTGGGGATGCTCTGTAGAGTCCCAAGGCAGTGCAGGGGATCACATGCTGAGGGGCAGCTGAGAGAGACCCAAACTGGCTTTGATAACAGACCTACTCATTAGTAGGTCTATCACACTAACCCATTAGTCTGTTAGCCCACTAATCCATGAATGGGTTAATACATTCATGAGGGCAGAGCCCTCATGACCCAGTGACCTCATAGAGGTTTCACCTCTTAATACAGCTGCACTGGGGGTTAAATTTTAATGTGAGTTTGGAGGGAGTAAACATTCAAACCATAACAAAGTTCCTACCATCAATATAGACCACCTGCTATCCCTCCTTGTTATCATTTCAAGAAACTTAAGTTACTGTCCCTGGGTTATTCAAGATTTTAACTCTAATATTTTGTGACTTTCTAACACTACTCTTACTGTAATTGATTGTGATATCCACATCCACTGACCCATAGCCTCGCTTCTCAGAACCTTGACACCTTATCCTTTAATGATCTTGCCTTCCATTCTACTCATACTTTAGTCACACACTCCCACTGTCACACCCTGGAACTTGTCCTTAGTGAAAACTTCACCTTCTCCATTCAAACAGGGTTGAGTATCATGCTGTCTAACAACTACTCTTATTTTTCCAGTTCACTCCCTTTCTTTTTCTGGCTCCAAGAATAATATAATCTGACCGGTACCTGCAATTCATTGATACTTAACTCATCAGAATCCTAAATACTTGCTGAGTTGTCATATATTTCTTTTTACAAGTTAGGTTCCATGATCTATCAAAAATAACCAGCCAAAGAAAAAACCTTTCTTGGATATTTTTTCTACTCCACTACCCCTTTCTTTTTTGCTTATTTGACTAGAAAAATCTCAACTTCAGTTAAAACCAACATTTCATCTACTGTGCTCCTGCCCAGCTGAATGTGATTGTAGAAAACTATAAATATCATGCAGACTGATTTCATAGTACATTCATGACTAGTAATCTCAAGTGGACTAGTGGTGTGCGCAGAAATCCTACATTTCCCTGCTGCACTCTGTCATTCTCTTAACGAGTAATTCACAACTATTCTTTCTCCTCAAATTTCCAGTCTTTCTTTCCCCTTCTCAGTTAGCATGTTTACAGTTTCCCTGAGAAAATGGAAGAAATCCAAATACTAGTCTCATCATCCCAGCTACCTCCCTACTGGTAGTTTACACTTATATCAGTCTTACCTCCTGTTACTGTGTATGAACTGTCTCAGTTAAATATAAAAGGCTAAACTCTCCAGTTAGGCACTGGAACCCATTCCCTCTCTGTGATCAAAGTTATAGCTCCAGTTATTTCTAAACTGTCCTGTATCACCAATTTTTTTTTTTGGTCTTTACTATGTCATTCCCATCAGCACACCAACATTTTGAAGTTTCTCTTTCACTATAAACAAAGTAGACAAACCCCAAACACCCCCCCCCCCATTCCATATTGTCCTTGGGCCACCACCCTCTCTCTCTCTTTCTCTCTCTCTCTCTCTCTCTCTCTCTCTCTCTCTCTCTGCTCTCCTTTGCAATAAATCCCTTGAAATATTTTTTTAAAGTTACCTTGCTATCATCAATTTCTCTCTGTTGTCTGTTGAATCCAATCCATTCTGTGTTTTACCCCATCACTCTTCTAAAACTGTTTTTACTAAACTAATCAATGACTTTCTTATTAAGACTGGCAATGGCTTTCATTGATAGAAAATCGATGTTACTAAATTCATTGTTTAATTTTCATTTCTCTCCTGACTTGACCTATCAGCACTCTTTGATATGATTGATTACTTAGTCTTCTGTGAGATCTTTTCTTTCCTCTTGGAAAATTATTTATGATGTTTGAATAGAGGAGTAAAACGATAAAATTTTACTTCAGAAAGAGTCATCTTGTTAGAATAAAAAAAGAGAAAAAGAAATATAAAAAGAATTGCCATCATCAAAGGGATGGGTAATAATCAACATAATTAGATTGTATTCCTATAAAAATAAAGTGTAGAAGATATATTTTAAATAGAGAACTAATGCAAAATGCAGCTGATTTGATATTAAAGTGAGAATAAAAAAAACCTGTATTTGCAGTAACAAGTAACCCTCTAATGTCAGTGGCTTACAGTAATAAGCATTTATTCCTTCTTCACAATACATGGCACAGCTGTGAATTACCTGCTGTGACTTGACTTGATTTGTTTTCTTATTACTAGACCTAGACTGAAGAAGCAACCCCTGTTTGGGATGTCTTTTCTTAAGACAGAGGGGAAGGGCAAAAGAGGCAGCAGAAACTTGCACTGACCCTTAAAGGTTCTGGCATATCCCATGTATGTTCATATTCCATTGGCCAAAACACATCACATGGCCAAGGCCAAAAGTCAATGAGATAGATATGTATAATCCACAAAAAGGGAAAGTAGATAGAATATTTGTAAATAATCATACGGCTTACTATAGTGGCAATTCACGCTAGTTTCTTTCCCTCTAAAGTGATTGTGAAAATGATGAGCAGAAATAGAAGATGTAGTAGAAGGGATGGATTTGGGAAGGGAGAAGATGAATTCAGTAAGAAACATATTGTGTGTGGGCTGAACATTCAGGAGGAGATGTCAGGCAGGCAGTTTGAAATGGAAAACTGGCACTTAGGAAAAAGGACAGGCTAAAAATTTTGAGTAGAGCCAAGAACAGATTATTTGGGAACACAGGATTTTGGCAAAGGAGGATGAGGAGATATAACTACAAGAAAGAGACTAGCTGGTTCGCAAACTCAAATGTTGACTAAAATGCATCTTGATAATAATGCCAATTGGTGATCTACAACTAAGTCATCCAGACTCATTCAGCAGTGGGTTTTGAGTTCTGTAAATTTGTCAGCGACATTGTGGCATAGAAATTAAAAGTACAAGCTTAGGAATGCAAAAGCTGGGTTTCCCTGCCTGCTCAGCCATTTTGTAAATCTTAGCCGAGATTGGGTAAGTTACTTCACTTCTCCAAGCTTGTATCCTTTTCTGCAAAATAATTAACAATGGTGTTTACCCTTGCAGGATTATTGAGATGATTAAATTAGATTATGCCTATAAAATGTTCAGATAGTTCCTGGCTCATTTTAACTAATGAATTGGTATAAGTAATATTGCTAACAAAATTGCACAAAAGAAAACACTGACTCTGGCTTTGTTTACATTTGTTTTAATAGGAGTCTCTTCTTGAAGCATATGTTCTCTATTTACTAGTGTTGAAAATTTTATTGACAACTTAACAAGAATGTCTGGGATGTGTATTATTAGGCAATTATGTGAAAAATGCAAATAAGATTCATTTCATTTATAAAACATATGCAGCATTTTAAATAATAACATATTTATTTTTTGATTCTGTACGCCCAAATGCTCAGGTCTTGTTCCTTCCAAGAGTATGGCTGCACAGCACACATACTTATTGCTACCAGTATTTTTATCACAGTGAATTTGTGAGAGTCTGGTTGGACAATGTGGATACTATTTACCTGCAGCCTCTTAAATTTGTATGCCTAATGAGAAGTCATACAGTAGTAAACATTATTTAAGGGGATTAATCATTGCTGAGGGATCTTTTCATTTAACCAGCCTTGGAAGTTGGGTAGAATTAAAGACTTGGAAAGATATATCTATTCTACTGCCGGCATTTCTGCAGCCCCTCTGTGGTACAGATTCACTTTGCATTTTATTCTTTCCTCTATTATCACTTCTTTCCATCGTTACATGTCCTCATCTATGTGTTGGGATCCCAGTGGTTTCACTGGGTTTCTTTCATCGTAGTGAAAACTAATCTTTCATGAAGAAGACACCCTATATGACACCAACACTTTTTCCTATTTTTGAATTACCTGCCTATGGAGTCTTTAAAACTGTCAATGAAACAATAGATTTTCTGGAACCTGTAGCCCATATTGCTCTTTTATGTTATTTTTGTGGTTTTCCTGTCAAATAGTTTTTGGTGTTTATTTTCTTTAAGCATCACTAGCCATTTGTTAGGCTGCAGGGCTGATTAAAATCCAGACTTCCATATGAGATTTACAGATGTTGTAGAATTAGAGAAAATTAGCTTCAGGTCTGGCAGTGATTTTCTAAAAATGGTTCCATTGATCTCACTGAAATCAAGGATTTCTTTGCTGAGATGCCAAGATACATAAATTTTCTATGAGAACTGATTTTGTAACAGACCTTGACATGTATGGTCTAATTCTAGAAAACAAACTTCTAGCTGAAAATCAACAGCCTAAAAGAGGATTAAAGATTATGTTGGTATCCGCATGTATATTTTGTCCTGTATAGCACAGAGGAATAGGGAAAGTCACTGGCCACATTCAGAAGGAACCCCAAAGCGTCTAGATGTTACCAAAGTAACCACCCTGGAAATTGCAATGTACAGCAAGAAATGAGTATTTCAGAGATGGGGTTGTAACCTGGGTGGGAATTAATGCTTGGTTTTATGTCATTTGACTTAAAAAAGTATGACAGCAATGTTAGTGAGTCGTAATCTAACAGTGGTCAGGGAGACAATTATAAAATGTCAGCTCTAACCTTCTTGTCTTTCTCTAGAAATAGTGGTTCATAAAATATAAGTTATGAAGTTAATTTTTTTCTTTTGATTTTTTTTCTGTACATATTCCTTCAGTGTTTTAGAAATAACATGGCCAGCTAATTACTTTTATGGGTCTATATATATTTTAGATTTAATTAGGGATCTATTTATTTGTCCTAGTTTCACAGATAAATTATAATAATAGCAAATTATAGCAGATTAATTTGAATCTTCACTTATAGATCAACATAATTAATATGAACTATTTTATTGCTAAAGGAGTATCAGAGAACAGTATCACAGACAGCTTTTGCTAAATTAAAAGCAACACACCTCTCTTCCAAGTGTAATTGATGCTATCATTTTCTTTTCCTTTCTAGTGTCTCTTCATATATATATGACATATATATGATATATATGATATATCATGTATATTATGAATGAACTCATATAACTTATGAGGGTCATTCAATTTTATATACTTCTTATTCACTTAACACAATGGTTTTTATAATTTTTGTTAGCAAGACTTTATTGTTTTAACTATATAATTCAAATAATATATATAAAATACATTAAAATCAATTAGTTGTTCTGAAATACATGTGAAGAAAAATAAGTGTATAAATGACATATTCAAAATATAACAGTCTAAAATATAAAATTCATTCAATTATTGTCTTTTCCTTCCAAATGTCTTTCCAACAAAGAATAAAACACTATCATTATAGAATGTGTGAATAGATTATCACTGCAAACAGTGTTATCTCAGCTGAGTGGACAGAGGGAAGACCCAGTGATCACATTGGTCTTGCGATTTTTCCTTTCACTTTCACCTTCCCTTAGTTTGTTGACATGCGCTATTGTATAAAATCACAGATGCTGCTAATAGTGTCCTCATTCGAAAGGAAAAATAAAAAAAAACCTTCATTCTACTTTTTTCTTCTGTCTTTGTCCTCTTAAGAGAGAAGATCAGGAAACAACTAAAATAAGCAAACCTCTAATCTGGAACTCTATTTAAATCCTACTATTCTTTTGACCACAGCAGCTCTCTAAGTCTTACCTACCTTAGGCAGCAAATACATAGTTTTACAGGGTCCCCAGAGAATTTGAAGATGGGCTGCCTACCCAGAATTGGAGAGTATGAGCTGGAAAATCACTGTGTGTCCCACATCACTGTATAATGGGACCAAAAATAGACATATCATACTAGCAAAGACAGGATCCAAGAAAACACTGACACATGCAAACATTTATTAAAGCCCCAAACATCTTCTCTTATCAGCATTTGGATTAGTAATTTTAGCTTTGGACCTTTCACTAGGAACTATACAGTTTATTGCTAATAGGTGTCATTGATCTCTTAGTGTTTGGGATTATGAAATGATTCTATTCTCCATGTGTGAAATCAACATAATAGGAATGTTTGTGCCTTGCACTGTCTTTGCAAATATGGCAGGTCAGGTAATTTATATTTGGTATTTAGTCAATCACTTTACCATTTTTTTATACCACCATTCTCTTCCCCTTTTCCCAAAAAAGTCAATTTATGGACTTCAACCAATTTGTAAGTTCAGATTTCTTTCTTCTGAGGTTTTAATTCAAGTAGAGAAAATAAGTGAATACAGGTGGGACAAACAAGGAAAAAAATACATGCTAGACCATAAAGTAATGTTATAATTATTATGAAAGCATTCAGATGGCCATTTTAACATATTTTTAAAGCCACCATTTTAGCATATTAAGAGAACCACAGCTCTTTGCTTTGTTTAAACAGGCATGCTGGTATTTCTGATTTATCAAAAACTAATCTATAAAGCCTCTGAATATGTAGGCTTGTCAAAAATATACTGTATTTAACTCTGTAGAGGTTTCTTTTCCTTATTTTTAGGGTGAAATAAACTTCACTAAAGTTATTTTTATTAGTTTGGATGATGATTTTTAAGTTTACTATTATGAATGATTTTTGTAATGTTCATTCAGTTTGAAGGTACCAGTTAGTTACAGGATCAAGAATGGAAATTACAACTCAAGGTATGATGAGATACTAGTTGGTTCCCCTCTGCCTCCTCACCATGTGTAAGTTGGCACCTGTGATAGCCAGTATACATCCATCCTGTTGACAGTACTTCCTTAGATACCGCATCTAACTCATAAAGAATAATTTGTCATCCCAAGGGATTCAATGTTTCTGTCCAACTTCATCTTCCATTCCTCTTTAACTTAAACTTTGATCACCAAATGGGCCAATATCCTAAAGCTCTAAGCTTTTGGTCTCCCTTCAGAATCTACTCAGAATTACCTACCTCTCATACTTGGATTTAAGCTCTTTCCCTTCTACACTGGACTGCCTGACTTTTATATGATCTTGTTTGAATATTTTATTAATTTACCTCTGTCACCTTGTTGCAAAATTAGAATCATTGTCTAGGCTTATCTATCTCTCTTATCTCCAGTATGCCCTGAATCAAGCAATTCTACTATACTTTGTATATGACTTCCTCCCCCTACCCAAATACATATATATATAAAGTTGAATTATACATATATGTATATATAGTTGAATTAAATTGAAAGTGTTCCTATACACATACTTCTTTGATTTTAGTACTACAAATGATTGTGGATGGTATAATACTCAGTGATAAAAAATTCAAAAGTGTTAAGCAGTTTATCCAAATTCTAATTTAAGCTTGTTTGAATTTAAAACCTTTTCTACTAACATTAACCATATTGCCTGAAGATGCCTGATGTCACCGCAGAAATTTTGTCTTAAATGATTCCAAGTTGTTAGATTAATGTAAAGTATATGATAAGCTTTTTGGAACATTTTCTCAGTGATCATGGTGCCATCAGTGCTAAATAGAACCTTGTTGCCAGTATATCGTGAACCTCATTACAGAGTAACCCTGAGCACTTCTTTTGTAGGTTCTGGTTAAAATTGATACCATATATATTTTTAAAAATATTTTGAGTTTTTCAGGCACAAAAACTGCTATAGTTGACACATCATACCACTGTCTTTATGACCTATCTTTAAAGTGATACAAAGAGCTACTATAATAGTTGCTTTCATGTTTCTAAAATTCATTGACTTCAAAGATAAAAGTAAAAAAGATGTGAAAATTCCATTACAGTCTTTTCATGGGATCTATCTTTTCACTTTCAAACTCTAACAATAAAAGTGAAAGATGAATGGTGTTTTGCAAGGTGTCAGAAGTACTTCTGAGCTGTGCTGTATTCTGTGTGTATGTGTGTGTGAATATGTGCAAACAGACATACATTTTAGCTTTTTACTCAAATATGATATTGGGAAATGATACAATATAATTCCAAAGTATGTAGTTTACATTTAAAATGCATTTTTGAAATAGACTTGATTGCTAACATAGCTAATTAATGCAGACTTTACTTATAGTATGTGCTTAAAGGGTTCAAGATCATAGAAATAATATCTGTAATTTCTATTGCTGTTTTGGGATGGAAAAGCTCAGTCAAATATAGTAATAGTAGTAACCTTACTTTTGCCCTTAGTGTTGACTTCAGAATAGAGTTATATTGGATTCCTTGAAGGTACATTATTAGCCCTATCTTGCTAAAATGCGTAACTCTTTGATTAATGTTGATAATTTTAATTTGTAAAGCATTGAAAGTTCAGCAATTGATTCTGTGATAAATATTCACTACTCAGCATGCTCAATTGACCAGTAATTTAATTCAAAACAAATGTTAACTGAAAACAGTATATTAATCAGAGTCCATAAAATTCACCTGTTAATAGGCTACATTTCTTGTGCAATTTTTCCTTTTCTTATTTTCGTTTTTAAACATACACAGAATATACAGAATCACTATCCTGCAGAGTACATTCCCCATAAAGCACTCACTCACTCTAAATTAAAGAGTTGTCATAATGGAAAGAAAGAAAATGACAATTTTGCGAATATTTCTTACCCCGGAATTCATTCATTATTCATTCACCAAATATCCACACCTACAGTATATAGCACTGGGGACACAGTAGTGCACAAGATAAACCAGGACACAGATTTCATATAACCTAGAATTTTGCAAAATTTCTTGAATTCTTGGAATGTTGACATTCAAATTCAGGGTTACTGTAACATTGCAAACAGGTACCTGTACAAATTGGGAGAAATGCATGCAAAGTAAAATAAATCTATAAATGATATATTAAAAACAAAGTGTAACAGGTTTAAATACAAACTCATTCAATTACTGTCTTTTCTTATCAAACAGAAAGGACGTTGGAGGGGTGGGAGGAGGCCTGCCTCATGTAAAATAGTTTGTTGATATTGAGGGAGGGCCGTAGTGTATAAAATAATAGATCTTTAAACATTTGCTCACACTTAGTTTGGTAATATTTTTCTAACACAAGAAAGAAACTCATTTCACCCTTTGAAAGTGTTAATTATTTTCTAAAGTGTTTCATCCATATTCACTTGGGCCTTCAGCCAAATTTTAAGGCTATTTTAGGTTAGGAAATACAGACCTTGTTTCTCCCTGCTGCAAAGCACAGAACAATGTATGTACTTGGCTTTCATATATTAGGTATTTGGTTGGTTAAATCCCCTGGGGAAACATGCCAAACCATGTCTACTTCCTGCAGTAATTTTCATTTGGTCGGATCCTGGTGGACAGATTTTGTTCTGTTCATCTTTATAAGCCCGGTAAGCACCTAGCAAATTCCTGAAGTATGAATGAATAAATAAAAGAAGAATGAGTTAACAATATACAATGAATATGAATCGTTAACATTTTCAAGTTTCTATGACAAAATTTGTGACAGTCTTTACTGTGAACCAGCAAATTCAGGTGTAGGTTTTACATAATGCACTTTTATTTGTTATTTAACAATTAAAATGGGCTAAAATTAAGAATCTCAGTTACAGATAATTACTCATCTATCTTTTTCTACATTTCATATGCTCACTGAGGACAAAAGCTAATTTTTACTTGCCTTTCTCAATCAGCAATTAGTACAGAGCCAGAAATATAGCAGGCACTAAATAAATCATTTATGGAGCACAAGAACAGAGGGAACATTTCGATCTCTGGTTAGGAAATCCAAAGTGCCTTTCAATCTCATGGAGCATGACGTTGTAATGGAAGTAATACAGCGAGTCCAGATATTGTTTTTGGAAATAAAACACATAACACTATGGTATAAAGATTTGTACAGCAGTGGAAAAGGTATAGGGAGTAGAGACAATAAACCCTCTGTTTTAGTTTGCCAAAACAAAGACACTCTGGGGATTAAAAAAAAAAAAAAAAAGATACAGTTTTAAGTAGAAAATCAAACTCTTTGAAAAAATAAAAATGAAATACACAAACTTATTTACCAAGTAAAATTGTTTCTTACCCCAAATCATCTTTAATTTTAAATTTAGAAAAGATATTGATCCCAAAGGACTGTTGTTTACAGAGACAAGACTTAAACATAATAATTTTAGTTATTTATTTTTCTTTTTTAGAGATAGGACCTCACTTTGTCATCCAGGCTGGTGTACTAGAGTACAAACTGCTTGGGCTCAAGCAGTCTTCCCCAGCATCTGGGACTATAGGCACACACCATCACGCCTGGCTAAATTTTTAATTTTTTTTTAGAGATGGAGTCTCGCCATGTGGCCCAGGCTGGTCTCAAACTTCTGGTCTCAAGCAATCATCCCACTTTTGCTTCCCAAAGTGCTGGGATTACAGGCATGCACCACCATCTCTGACCTAGTTTGTTTTTTAAGGTGAATTTCTAACATATCAATTTTGAATACAATCTGAGGATTAGATATTTATGCTATGTGTCTATTGATTTAAGAGTTTATCTGAAAGCACTGTAACAAAAATGGTTTGTGAAATCTTGAGCCAGTTGAAATCAGCTTGTCTTTTATACCAAAATACGCATAGAAAATATTTATTTCAAATGCCTGAGATTTAACCTATGTCCAGGTTGTTAAATAATGGACTTACTTTTTTAACTGAAATAAGTCAATGGATATAATGGTGCAACATTTTAATGAGAAGAAAGTAATTTCCCAAGCCAAAAAAATTGCACTTTGTAAAATGCAAGAAATTACTAAGATGATTGCAAACTGCATATTTAAACTTTGAAGATATTAACACTGTCATATCAATCAAGAATATCCTAAGGCATTTAGCCTAATTATAAGACTTTGTAAATATACAATTATAAATATGTAATATTTTATTTACTTTAGTTATTCTTTAAAATACTAAGGAATATGACGAACATTGAGGAAACAGTGAAGATGTTTTAAATTACCAGGTTATAAATCTGAAGCAAATAATATCTAACATAGTTCCTTGTATGTCAAAAATATTAAAGATATTTCTTGGCTTGGCCAGGTGTGGTGGCTCACACCTGTAATCCCAGCACTTTGGGAGGCCGAGACAGGCAGATCACGAGGTCATGAAATTGAAACCATCCTGGCCAACAAGGTGAAACCCCGTCTCTACTAAAAATACAAAACTTAGCTAGGTGTGGTGGCGTGTGCCTGTAGTCCCAGCTACTTGGGATGCTGAGGTAAGAGAATTACTTGAACGCAGGAGGCGAAGGTTGCAGTGAGCCGAGATCCTACCACTGCGCTCTAGCCTGGTGACAGAGTAAGACTCCATTTCAAATATATATTTATAAATATATAAATACATATGTATTTCTTGACTTGATAGCATATTTGATATGTTTCATGTAATGCATTTACTTTGTCAGTATACTACCATAGCACAGTGCATGAAATCTCTGTACCAGAATATCTTACAAGTTATTTAGGCATGATAATAAGAAATTCTAATTTCTGAAACTGGCTTCTATAAATGTCCTCAATCACTTCAAATTCAACTCTTGAAGAGACAACGAGAGAGAAAAAGAGAAAGAATATGAATGTAAGCACAAAGTGCAAACGTATTTGTACATGTTTAACAAGAAAGAGAACACTTGAAGAAGTACAGAGTAGCTCAGTGTGACTACATGTAGGTAAACAATGGGAGAGGAGGCTAAACCTTAGGCAAAGATCAAACTTTGAAGAGTGTTTGTACCATGCTAAAGTTTACAGAATTTATTCCTGCTCTTTGAGGGTGCATTGCAAATCCAGGCTAGAGGGAGAGATACCAGTTAGGAGAGTACAGCAACAATCTACTGGGAAATGGTGAGGTGTTTTGTGAAGACAATGGCAACACAGATCAAGACATGCAGATGGAAGAAATAAAGATCCAGTTGAGCTTGGTGACCAGTTGGATATAGGTTGAGATAATGCATGATGGAGCAATCTAGGTTTTTGTCTTGGGTAGGTGCTTCCATGATAGTACTCAGAATGAATCATATAGTTGTATAGGTTGAATCCCACACATATTTGCACAATAGAGAGGCTGTCTAGCTGAAATCCAGATGACACTCTGCATGCTAAGCTATGCTTCATGGAACTTTACAAAGGCAATTGCTACATAGGCTAGTGGCAGATCTGGAAGTAACCTATATGGAATATAGGAGATGAGGTGGCTTTGGTATAAACCCTACTGATAAATTTTATTTCCTGATCCTATTATTTTGACTCATATTAGCCCAAGAAGAGTATTCAGTACTTCATATCCCTGAAGGTAAGACAGAGTAGTATTAGATTAACTATTTGGCAAATAAAAGGGATCAAGTCTAAGATCAAGCCCATGAATCAACACCTCATAGGATATGTCCCAACCAATTATACGACTTCCCCTATAAATAAAATCTAGTTCTTTTCTCTGGAGAGGAACAGGGAATAACATCATAACCTGTGCTACAAACTGCTTGAACAGGAGCTACTTCTCTCCAAGGCTTTATATCATTCTTTCTGGCAGGCCCTTCTGTTTGTCCTCACCAAATCCTGGGAAATTTATTTCTGCTCTAGTGATGTAAAAGCTCTCTCTTTGAGATGAAGGGCTGCCCAATTTACCAGATCTGTATTAGTCTGTTCTCAGTGCTAATAAAGACATACTTGAGACTGAGTAATTTATAAAGGAAAGAAGTTTAATTGACTCACAGTTCCACATGACTGGGAAGGCCTCACAATCATGGCAAAAGATTAAAAAGGAGCAAAGTCACATCTTACATGGCTGCAGACAAGAGAGCATGTGCAGGGGAACTGCTCTCCAAAAAACCATCAGATCATGTGAGACTTATTCAGTATTACAAGAGCAACACACAGGAAAAACCCGCCCCATCAGTTCAATAACTTCCCACTGGGACCCTCCAACAACACATGGGGATATGGAAGCTACAATTCAAGATGAGGTTTGGGTGGGGACACAACCAAACCATATCAAGTTCTTTCTTAGTTACTGGGTATCATATCCATTCTGTTGAGGTTCTGAGCCTTTCCAGTTACTGCAACTCCTCTATCTCCTGTCTGTGCTAAGACTCAGTGACCTCTCTCTGGCTTGCTTCAGCTTTCTCCTGACCTTTTCTGTGCATGTGCTCACTCTAGTTTGCCCACCTGAGGTGAGAGATGGTCCAGGTTAGCAACAACAATCTGTGGACTGAAATCCTCTTTAGGGAAGAAGCAAAATTCAAATGGAAGTTACTAAACCAAGCTCAGAAATAGAGACCAGGATGTGGGAAGTAAGGCAGTAGCCTGAGAGCAGCTGCCAGTGTTTTAGACCTGGAGATATGTTAGGTCATCAGCAATGAGGAGACGGCCTGGAAAATCCTAGAAAATTAAGACATCTGGTCAGGCAAAGTCATATCACCAGCACACTTCCCTTTTCAAGTTGCATCCCTTTCCTCTGTTAAGAGGATTCAAGTGTCATTCTTGCATTTTATCTTCTCTTCTATATCCATGCTTGCAATATAAGGAGACAGCAGTTGGCTGTTTGTGCTAGAAAATATAAATGGCCATTTTGAAAGCATGCCAGACAGGATCTGCAGCAAGTTTTCAATGTTACTGCTGCCATCTGTTGTTCTTCGGTGCTGGGATGTGAATCTCTTGGCAAACATCTCTCTAATTCTGAACTATCTTTCACCCCCATCTAGAGATACTCACTGAAGTGCCTTTTTAAAGCAATGTTCCTTACCAAGGCAATGTTCTGAATGTTTTAAAATGGAAGAATCTGGAATGTTTTTTATTATAATACATTTTGTATATCTCGAAGCAAAAATCCATTTCTTCATACTTAATCATGATAATATTTCCCTTTTAAATATAAGAAATATTTTATTGAATTAATACTTTAACGTAGCTATTTCAAGTAAGATAAAACATAATGGATTTCTGTTTTCAACCTTGTTCACAGTTACCTCTGTAACTAAGTTGTTGAGCTTTATCTAAGATTTTTTATTTTTATATAATGTTTCCCTTTTCACTTAACCTTGAAATTGTAGTAATTTGGGAACTTCTGTTCCTCCGAAAGAGAAAGCTGATGCCAAAGATATTTCAAGGGAGAAAGAAGGTTTTTCAAAGGAGAGATAATTTAGCTCAGACTTAATAGCTGTGCTTGCTATTTACTAAGCAGAATGCCTATAACTAAATTCTCAGATATCCAAAAAATAGCCTGTACATTCTCAAAAGTGAAGATTACACAATTTCTAAGTTAAGGTAAAAGTTGTGTCTCTGTAGCATCTTACTGATTCTATATTCTCATTCTGCCATAATAATGTCACTAAATAAATGTTTGATGCACTAATAAATGAATAAAAAGTATTCATGGTAATGATTCTTTAGAAAAACAGCTAAGTTTTGTAATTTTGGTTTTCTTTAAATTAAAAATATAAATATAAAAACATTTTCAAAAGGCTTGAATTTCTAGTTAAATGTACACATTTTAAGTTGTTGTCTGTCTTTAAAAATAACTTTTCCACACACTGTAATATTTAAAACATCATCTATAAAACATCAACAAATAGGCCAGTGGAAAACATTTGGTAATCACTAAAAATGTTAAGACTTGATAAGTAAATCACAGTAATAAATAGAAAAGATATAGTTGTATAAAAAAGGATTCTCACATTTCTCACCTTACCATAAAAATGGAATATAAAAGAAGGAAGAGGAGGATAAATCAAATTATATCATAAAATTTTCTGGGAGAAAATATTACAAGAGAAAATATGAAATATTTATAGAGTTGACTGAAACATTTTTGAAACCTATACATAAAAATATCATTAATTAAAAAGAAAAACAAACAGATTTGGGAAATATTTGAAACTGTTTTTTAACATTTAAAAATGTAATACAAATGGATTATTTAAACTCAGTTGCAAAAATACACAAAGGACATTGACAATGTCTGGAAATAAAATTAGCTAAGTAAGTTATAGAAAAACTCAGTCTCACAATTTGACAAATGTAACTTAAAACAATTAATATAATTAGTAACTATTTTTACATGTCAAAACTTTTGAATTGCTAAAGGAAACCACAATACCTGAAAGTATCCAGGGTTTTTTTCTTTATAATATTGGCACTGTCATATGGGTGGCAGGAATTGAAGTGATATTGTTTCTTCAGTTATTAAGTTGCACCTGCAGTGTTTCAAATGTCCAAATCCTGTGAATCAGTAATTCTCTTTTTGTATATTTATCCTAAGACAATAATTCTAAACGTAATCTTAATATATATGTACAAAGCTATTCATTGCAGTGTTATTTATAATGGTTAGAAAATTGTAAAATGCTTTATGCATCATAAAATACAAATTGTTAAATCTATAATAGTCCATATGATATAATTATAACATTATTATAAATAATGAGTTAGAAAATAATTTAAGAGCATTAAAATAATTATAAGGCAATATAAAGTGAATGAATAATGTACAGATACTATAATCAGCAGAGTGTCAACTAGGTAAATTTTCATGTGTGTGTATAATACTTCCTAAAAATGACTAGACAGAAATCATCAAAATGCTAATGGTGGTTACTTCTGGGTGGGATTACAGATCATTTACTTTGTTCCTTTTATGTATTTCTGCACTGCCCAGTCTTCCACAGTGAGCATATATTGGTTTTTAAATTTATATAAGATGGAAAAAGATACCAAATGGTCTTCAATGAATCCTGGAGTTAACTTTCATGTGTGTCATATGTTATATTCTAAAGTTACCACAAATAGAAGACTTTTAAATCAACTTGTACCTATTTCAACTATATAATAGCATCTTTAAAATGAGCATTGAGTTAAACTATCAAAACCATCGTGAGGATTATTCAAGTGATGTGTTTAAACAAAAGAAATTTTAATAAAATTACTTTATCACCTTTGTGGTTTCAGCCCATTTTAAAAAATAGATGTTTCTACTCTCCTTCAGATATCATTAAAACATAAACTTCTGCCTGACTGTATAAATCCCTTTTAAACTAATATTACTTATTACGTTTAACTAAGTCTACCTAGGACTTCCTTTTATAAAGAAAAGAGCTTTCCATTTTTTGTTCACCTAGCCCTTTCTGATGCCACAATAGAATAGCTGTAAATCTTCATTATTTATATTCTAGAGAAAGTAAAAGGAAATAAAAAGGTCAGTGTATAAAGTTTATTGGTTGTTCTCTTTACTCAAAACCCATATGGTATTAATGTTAGTCTCTATGAATATTTCATGGATAAAATCAGAACATTAAACACATACTAAAAATAATGAGAATTGAAAGACTTTAACCTTATGTTTATATGAATTTCTAGTTTATCAAGAAGTTTGTAGGCTATAGACTATCAAGTCTTAGGCTACAATATAGTAACCTCATATAGACTTCCCTTGATATATGAAAATAATGGTACTAAGTACAAACAGAAGATGAGATTGAAATGATGCTTTGAGTCCTCTCAATTGTTCCTTTTTCCCTACACTTTCCCCAAAATTGTTTTATGCCTATATTGTAGGAAAGCATATAAGAAACCTAGAGTCTTTTTTTTTCTTTCATCACTTTCCAATCAACTGCAAATCCTATCATTGTTACTGCAAAATAGATCTTGAAACTCCTTTCCTTTGATTTACTTGTAACTCCCCATCAAAAACTGAAGAACGTCACAATAATTCATTGAGCTCCCCTCTTGCACTCTACCTTTAATATATTTATAGCACTCAAATGTTTTTAAAACGTATCTGCTTATGTCATTTTACTGCTCAATACTATTGCACTTCTAAGGTACTCTAATTTCTTAGCGCTGTATATAAAATCCTTTAAGGGCTGCCCTGCTCACCTTTTCAGCCTCAGAACTATTTATTTTCTTTTGCTTGTTGTACTTGAACCACTGGTTCTTAATTTTTTGTTGCTTCCAGGTTTTTACACTTATTTTTACAATAAATGTGAAATACACTTTTTGACTATATTTACAAATATTTCTTATTTTTGTTTATTGCTCTTTCCCCTAATGTTAATCTTCATTTGCCTGCTTAATGACTATCTAAAATTATCTCCTCAAAGAAGCAGTTCTTAATTCACCCAAATCTTCTAGTCCCTGTCTGGAGTTTTCTTCTCACTTAATGCCCTTGGTTTTTGCCACAATTTGTAAGAATTTGCAATTTGGAGTGTTAGAATGAGGGCATGAATCACAGGTAATGACTACGGTTTGTGACTATGTAAGCCTGGATTCATTATTGATTTATTCCATAAACATGGAGTCACTACATTTAGTCAAATGCCAATCTTGGGCAGTGAGACTCTGAAAGAGAATCTGCTTCCTCCACCATAAACCACAAAGCGAAAAACTCAGAATGTACATAAATTACAGAGTGGAAGCACACTAGAAGTAAATACAGATGTGGAAGACGTAAAGTGTCCTTGAAAATCATGGAAAGATTCATAAAGGGAATGACATTTTAACTGGATTCTGGACCAGTTATTCAAGCTCCACCAGGTTGCACAGTTAATGAGCAGTGACAGGATGACATACCTTAGAAGGTGAAAGGAATCTTTTTTAAACTGCTGTAAAAGTCATGTACGTATACATTTTATAGGTCAAGAGGAATGTATTTAACATAAAATCATTTTAGTTTATCAGTGTTTATATAGACTTAGGTTTTTCTGATTCAAAACCTATTTTAATGACTTGTGCTTTTCTTCATGGTAATAAAACATTTTCCCAGGAAGTGCTGAATAAATCTTCCTTAAAATACATTTTATTGCTTTCTATCAATGACCCTGAAGTAATACAGAATTTACACTTCAGTGGTTGCAGTGCTCAAACTTGACAGGCAGTGCACTGTGTTTGCTGATATAAGAGGTCTGATGTAGAGCTAAGTGGTTTTGTGGTCATTTAGTTGTCAAGAGATAATAATTGACTTAGCATTTTGATACTAAAACTCGAAGCCTAACAGTTAATTCTTGGTGTTTTAAATTATTATTGCAAAGATTATTGTGCCTAATAATATGAAAATATTTTGTATAATATTTTAAAAGTATATCTCTTTCTGGGTGTTATTTAAATTACCATTAAAATGGGGGGGGAAGTTATACTGAAATGCAACAGGATGTTTTAAAAGTGGTCCTTTGATTTTGTTAAGTGTTTCCTAGTTTTTCTCTGTAAACAAGAAGTGTACCCAGAAGTTTTCACGAAATGGTCTCATGAATATCTAAGGTTACAGTCCGTAGTCTCATCTGAGACAAGGAAAGTCCCTTCCACCTATGAGCCTGTAAAATCAAAAGCAAGCTAATTACTTCCTAGATACAATGGGAGTGCAGGTATTGGGTAAACACAGCTGTTCCAAATGGGAGAAATTGGCCAAAATAAATGGGTTACAGGGCATGCAAGTCCGAAATCCAGCTGGGCAGTTAAATTTTAAAGCTCCAAAATGATCTCTTTTGACTCCATGTCTTACAACCAGGACATGCTGATGCAAGAGATAGGTTCCCATGATCTTTGGCAGCTCTGCCCCTGTGACTTTGCAGGGTGCAGCACCCCTCCCGGCTGCTTTCACAGGGTGGCATTGAGTGTCTGTGTCTTTTCCAGGAACAAGGTGCAGGCTGTTGGTGGAACTACCATTCTGGAGTTTGGAGGATGATGGCCCTCTTCTCACAGCTCCACTAAGCCGTGCCCCAGCAGGGACTCTGTGGGGGCTCTGACCCCAAATTTCCCTTCTGCACTGCCCTGCAGAGATTCTTCATGAGGGCCCCACCCCTGCAACACACTTTTTCCTGGGCGTCCAGGCATTTCCATACATCTTCTGCAATCTAGGTGGAGGTTCCCAAACCTCGATTCTTGACTTCTGTGCACCTGCAGGCTCAACACCACGTGGAAGCTGCCAAGGTTTGGGGCTTGCACCATCAGAAACCATGGGCTGAGCTGAACCTTGGTCCTTTTTTAGCAATGGCTGGAGTGGCTGGGACACAGGGCACCAAGTCCCTAGGCTGCACACAGCAAGGGCACCCTGGGCCTGGCCCACAAAATCATTTTTTCCTCCTAGGCTTCTGGGTCGGTGAAGGGCAGGGCTGCCATGAAGACCTGTGACATGCCCTGGAGACATTTTCCCATTGTCTTGGGGATTAACATTGGTTCCTTGTTACTTATGCAGATTTCTGCAGCCCACTTGAATTTCTCCTCAAAAAATGGGTTTTTCTTTTCTACTGCATCATCAGGCTGTAAATTTTCTGAACTTTTATGCTGTTTCCCTTTTAAAATGCAATGCTTTAACAACACCCAAGTCACCTCTTGAATGCTTTGCTGCTTAGAAATTTCTTCTGCCAGATACCCTAAATCATCTCTCTCAAGTTCAGAGTTCCACAGATCTCTAGGGCGGGGGCAAAATGCCACCAGTCTCTCTGCTAAAACGTAAGAGTCGCCTTTGCTCCAGTTGCCAATAAGTTCCTCGTCTCCGAGACCACCTCAGCCTGGACTTTATTGTTTATATCACTATAAAAATTTTTGTCAAAGCCATTCAACAAGTCTCTACTCCAGACTTTCCCACATTTTCCTGTCTTGTTCTGAGCCCTTCAAATTGTTCCAACCTCTGCATGAAACCCAGTCCCAAAGTCACTTACACATTTTTGGATATCTTTTCAGCAACTCCCTACTCTACTGGTACCAACTTACTTTGTTAGTCTGTTTTCACACTGTTGATAAAGACATATCCAAGACTGGAAAGAACAAAAGGTTTAATTGGACTTACAGTTCCACATGTCTAGGGAGGCTTCATAATCATGGCAGGAGGTAAAAGACATTTCTTACGTAGTGGCAGCAAGAGAAAATGAAGAAGATACGAAAGCAGAAACCCCTGATAAAACCATCAGATCTTGTGGGACTTATTCACTACCACTAGGACATGGGTGTCCTATGGGTGATACCGCTCCCATGATTCAAATGATCTCCAACCAGGTCCCTCCCACAACACATGGGAATTATGGGAATACAATTCAAGATGAGATTTGGGTAGGGACACAGAGCCAGACTATATCCATGGATTTCTTATATTTTTGCTTTTAATAACACAAACAAAAAAATACATCCTTAAAAGGTTAGAGGTGAGAAGGTGTTTTTATGGAAGTCAAAAATAATATAACCTTGGTAAATAGTATTCTTAAGATTGTAGTTGAATTAGAAAGCAGAGTACATCTAGAAGATTCAGTAGAAAGCGTGTTTCTTCGATTAATGGAAAATTTGAATGGCCTAGCTGATTCAGCCTAGCTGATTGAGATTGAGGTTATTATTAAATGCCTGAAGTATAAGCATTGGTTGTTTATGTAAACAAAATATCTGTTTTACAAGTATATGTAAAGGTATAAGTAGGACAGTTGAGCCCCAGTAACATGAAATATCAAAGAGCATGACTTCAATACCCGCTATTTGAAGTGCTATTACATCAAAAAAGAGGTGTGTGCTGAAAAATTACATACAAATGGCATTTTCCTCAAATCAATTTTAAATCTTCAGAATTTCATTTTAATAATTGTTTAGTTAATATTTCAGAATCCCTCATCATAAAAAGCAGACAAAAGACCTTGAATCTGTAACACATTTGTTTTCAAACAAGCCTGCCTCTAACTGTGAATCCAGGAGTGAATCCAGAACTATAAGTTAACTAAGATTGGCCCCATCGAGTTACTGAATATTAAAAATCTAAATACTAAAAGGCATGCCTCAACAATTATTTTCTTCTTGGAATCATTAATTAACCTATGTGTATCCAAACAATAATCTTCCAACAGTTTCGCTAGCTACATTTTTAATTACTTAATATCATGTAAAATTTGTGTTTTATTATTGTTCAGTTCTGAATTTTGACATATGCATCAAGCCATGCAGCTACTACCACAAGTCTTCCTGATCACTGATCTGTCCTAAATCTCTATACGGTTTTTTCTTTTCTTAAATTTTGCATAAATAAAACCATACATTATGTGGCCTTTTGAATCTGGCATCTTTAACTTAACATGCTTGAAATTCATCTGTGTCGTTTCATGTATCAATGGCTCAAGCATTTTAATTGTTAAGAAAATATGTATGCTGGGATCAATATCTTTCTAAATGAGTTTTTGTTCACAATGCTGAGTGTTTATTTAGGATAGATTCCTAGAAATGGTATCACTAGGTCAAACATTCAAATAATTTAAAAATATTTCATATGGCCAAATAATCTCAAAATTTTTTTACTAATATACATTTATGACAGTATGGAATAAATGTGTCTTTCTTATACCAACTGGCAACATTAATGATAATACATAAAATATTCTTTGCTAATTTGATGAGACAAAAAAGGTATATCATTATTAGCATTTTATTACTGCGGTTAAATGACTCTACTATACAACCAGAAATATTTGGTTCAAAATCCATCTTCATTACTACAAATGAGAATTTAGGTGAGCTATTTAATCTCTTGGTGCCTCAGTCTCCTAATCTATAAAGTGAGGATAATTGTACCAATCATACAGGGTTGCTGAGAGAATTCACTGAATTACTATAGAAAATATTTAGAACGGTTGGTATCTAGTCACTAGTAAGGACACACTCTATATTACTTCTTTATTATCTAACACCTTTAATTATTAATGAAGCTTAGTTTCCTTATATGCTTTTGAGATATTTGAAAGTTTTACTGGCAAATTTTCTAATAAAATTTTTTGTCTACTTTTCTATGGACAAGTTAGTATTATTCTTACTGGTTTGTTTGAGGTTCAGTTAGTAAGAATTTTAAGGAGTTTGTATCACATTATCACATTTTAGCAAACTTTCTGCATTTTATGTTTTTTCTTTCAGATAATGTTTGCAAAATGTAAAAAAAAAAAAAAAAGGTTTCTTCATCAAGTTGGTAACTTTATCTTTTTTATTGCTTTGTGATTTGAAAATTCTTGTCCTAAGAACCAAAATATATATTTAATGAAATAGTTCTCTTCTTTTATTCATTCTGAAGTCATTGGAATTGAATTTGGAATATGATATAAATCCTAATTTTATATTTTATGATATTCAAAATTTCTAACAAATATTTAGTTAATAATCTAATCTAGGTTTCTATTGTTTCTTCTGTTTCCTTTATAATACATTTTCTGAAGTTATTTTTCCTAGACTTAAATATTAGTCCCATATTATCACAGAGGAAAAAATATCTGTTAGCTATGAATAAAAGACTTTCATCTTATTGATGCATTAATATATTTAAATGTATTGTAGAGAACATACAGATTAGAAAAGAAAAAGTATAATTGCCTTTTTCCATAGTTGACATGAACGTGTATAAAGAAAAGCTAAAAAATTCAATAAAACAACTAGAACTAATTAGTGAATTTAGCAAGATCATACCATACAAAGCCAAGATTCAAATTCAATTCTATTTACCTACTAACAAAAAATATTTGAAATATGAAAATTTATACCATTTACAATAACATCAGAATATTGAACCATGAAGTATTTAGGAATTTATAAAATGAAATCTCCTATACCAGGAATTACAGACCATTGCTGAAATAAATTAAAGAAGACCAATATCTTTAATTTGTGAAGGGATACTTATTTGTGGATTGAGAGACAGTATTGTTAAAATATCAGTATTTCCCAAATTAATCAATAGATTCAATATAATGCTGATCAAAACACCAGAAGATGTTCTGTAGAAGTTGACAAGCTATTTCTATAATTCAAATGGAAATGCAAAAGGCAGTCACTGCCAACACCAGCATGGACTGTTTGGCTTCCAGTAGGTTACTTCACTACAGCCTCTTCTGTCAACCACATCATGACAACTGCCCAGAAGCCAGAGAAACTCCTCACACCTGACCCACTGCTGCAGCTACCAGCATCCAAGCAAGCCACCTGGAGGCCCAAGAATCAGCCCACTGGTAACTACCAACAGAGGTACCATTGTACACTATGCTGGGAAACAAAGATAGGCATGTAGTCAGCCCACCTCTGCTACCACTGAGGCCTGAAGACTGGCCCACCTGACATTCCAGTCCTCAGCACAACTTCATCACAGTCTCTGTTAATAACCACTCCCTAACCTACCAAGGAAATCACAAATGTCACTGACACTGTTTGTAGCCCAATAAATCATAGAGAGACTAGATTACTGCACACACCCACAATCAAAGTCACATCACCCTATCCAAACAATATCACAGGTATATCTGAAGGAAAAAAATTTCCCATATGTAAGTGAATTCAAATACAAGAAGAAGTGACTGTTAAAAAAGATACGCAGATATCAACATAAGAACACAGGAAACATGAAAAAATAAGGAAATATGACAGTTTTGAAGGAACACAATAATTCTCCAGCAAGAGATCTTATCAAAAGGAAATTTTTGAAATTGCAGATTAAGAATTCAGAATATTGATTTAAAAGAAGCTCATTGAGATACCGGAAAATTCCAAAAAAATACAAAGAAATCAGAAAAACAATTTAGAATATGAATGAGAAATTCACAAAACAGATTTTAAAAAACTAACAAAAATGGAACTGAAAAAACTAACGGAACTGAAGGATTTATTGAAGAAAAGGCAAAATACACTCGAAAACTTCAACAATGTCTTCCATCAACCAGAAGAAAGAATCTCAGAAGGTAAAGACAGGTCTTCTGAAATAATCTAGTCTGACAAAATTAAAAGAGAATAATCAAATCCTTCATCACATTTGGGATAATATTAAAGTGACCAAATATATGAATTATAGATATCCCCAAGAGTGAAAAGACAAAGAAAAGAGTAGAAAACCCACTTAATTAAATAATATATGAAAACTTCCGAAGTCTAGCAAGAGTTTTAGATATTTGGGATGCAGGAAGCTCAGTGGTCCCCAGGCAGATAAAATGCAAAAAGGTCTTATACACAGCACATTATAGTCAGACTGTTTAAAGTCAAAGATAAGGAATAAATTCTAAAAACAGCAAGGGAAAAGTGTATGATAACCTATAAAGTAAAAGTGACAGCAGATTTCTGGCAGACACTTTACAGGCCAGAAAGAATAGGATGATATATTCAAAGTGCTTAAAGAAAAAAAAAAAAAAAAACTGTCAGCCTAAAATACTACAGCTCACAAACTTATCCTTCATAAATGAAGGAGAAATAAAATCTTTCTCAAGCAAGAAAAATGCTGAGGTAATTTGTTACTACTAGATTGGACCTACAATAAATGCTCAAGGGAGGTCTGGAACCTGGTAGTGAAAGGATGACATTTATCATCATGAAAATACATGAAAGTATAAAACTCCCTTGTAAGCAACTAAAAAAAGGTATCAAATGTCACCACCAGAGAACTCTAAACACAATGACAAACAGTAAGGGAAAAAGAAAGGAACAAAAATATATAAGACAACCAATAAACAACAATACAACAGCAAGCCTCACATATTAATAATCACTTTGAATGTAAATGAATTAAATTCTCCACCTAAACGTTATGAAATACCTGAATGGATAATACTGTATGATCCACCTATATGCAGATTACAAGAAACTTACCTTACCAGTCGAGGCATACATAAGCTGAAAGTAAAAGAATGGTAAAAGATATTCCTTGCAAGTGGAAATCAATAGTGAGCAGGAGTAGCTATACTTACATTAGATCAAACAGACTTTAAGTCAAAAAGAGTAAAATAAAAAAGACAAAGGATGTTATTATATAATGATGAGATTAACCCAGTGATAGGACATAACAACTGTAAATGTATATGCATTCAACACTAGAGAACTCAGATCCACAAAGCACGTATCAGACCTAAAGAGAGAAATAGACTGCAATACAATAATAGTGGAGAACTTTAACACTCCACTCTCAGTATTAGACAGATAATCTAGACCAAAAATCAACCAATAAATTTTATATTTAAACTAGATTTTAGACTGAATGGACCTAACAGACATTTACAAAACATTCCATCCAACCACCGCAACATGAAATTTTTGTCATCAGCACATGAAACACTCTCCAAGATACACCACCATATATGAAGCCACAAATCAGGTCTCAACAATTTTTTAAATATATCACATATCTTCTTTAGATATCACATATATATCACATATCTTTTTAAAGATATCACATATCTTCTCAGACCACTGTGGAATAAATTAAGCTGAAAATCAAAACATTCTTGCAACAAATAAAAATTGAAACACAACATATCAAAACCAGTGGGATACAGCAAAGGCAGTGCTAAGAGGGAAGTTTATAGCAATAAATGTTTACATTGAAAAAGTAGAAATATTTAAAAATTAGCAACCTAACAATGTGCCTGAAGAAACTAGGAAATCGAGAACAAATCAAACCCAAAATGAGCAGAAGAAAAGCAATAATAAAGATCAGAAAAGAACTAAATCAAATAGAGACTAAAACAATACAAAGGATGAACAAAACCAAAATTTGGTTTTTCAAAAAGATAAATAAGATTAATAAACCACTGGATAGACTAAGCAAGGAAACAGAATATCCAAATAAACACAATCAAAAACGATAAATGAGGCGTTACAACTGATAGCACAGAAACAAAAATAATCATCAGAGACTATTATGAACAACTATATTCTGAAAAATTGAAAATATAGAGAAATAGATAAATTCCTAGAAACATACAACCTACCAAGGTGTTGAATCGGGAAGAAATAGAAAACCTGAACATATCAATAATGAGTAGCAAAATTGAATCAGTAATAAAAACGTCTCCCAACTTTTTTAAAGCCTCGGACCAGATAAAATCACAGCCTAATTCTACCAATCATGCAAAGAAGAATACCAGTCCTCTTGACACTATTCCAAAAACTCAGAGGAAGGAATTCTCTCTGGCTCATTCTACATGACCAGTGTCACCTTGAAACCAAAACCCGACAAGGACACCACAAAAAAAAAAAAAAAAAAAAAAAAAAACTACAGGCCAATATCCGTGATGAACACAGATGCAAAAATCATCAACAAAATACTAGCAAACTGAATCCAACAGCACATCAAACAGATAATATACCACAATCCAGTGGGGTTTGTATCAAGGATACAAGTATGACTCAACATAAACAAATCAATCAACATGATAAGCATTTTCACAGAGTATAAAACAAATGAATATATGATCATCTCAATAGATGCAGAAAAAAATTTTGATAAAATTCAGCATCTCTTCATGATAAAAACTCTAAACTTGGCATAGAAGAAACATACCTCAACATAATAAAGGCCATATGTGACAAACTCAGAGCTAATATCATACAGAATGGGAAAAAGTTTAAAGGCTTTCCTCTAAGCACTGGAACAAGACAAGGATGCAAACTATCACCACTCGTATCCACATAGTACTAGAAGTCCTAGCCAAAACAATCAGACAAGCAAAAGAAATAAAAAGTGTCTGAATTGGAGAGAAATCCTCTTTGCTGATGATATGGTTTTGTGTCTAGAAAATACTAAAAACTCCAGCAAAAGCCTCTTAGATTTGATTAATTAATTCAGTAAAGTTTCAGGATACAAAATCAAAATACAAAAGTCAGTAGCATTTCTATGCCCCAATAATAAAATAGCTAAGAAAGAAATCAAGAAAGTAATCCCATTTAAATTAGTTACAAAAAAATTAAAATACCTGGGAATAAATCAAGGAAGTAAAAGTTCTCTACATGAAAAACTACAAAATACTGATGAAAGAAATTAAAGATTAAACAAACAAACTGAAAAACATCCCATGTTTATGGATCAAAAGAATTAATATCATTAAAATGGCCATACTTCCCAAAACAATTTCCACATTCAATGCAATTTCTACAAATTACCAATGTCATATTTCATAGAATTAGAATAATCCTAAAATTTCTATGGAATGAAAATAGAGCCCAAATAGCCAAAACAATTCTGAACATAAAGAACAAATCTGGTCCTGACTTAACCACTATGCAATTATGCATGTAACAAAATTGCACATGGATTTTATCAATTTGTACAAATAAAAAAATATAAAAAAAGAACAAAGCTGGAAGCTATAGTAACCAAAACACCACGGTATTTGTAGACAAATGGAATAGAATAGAAGGCTCAGAAATAAAGCCATATATATATACACACACACACGTGTATATACACACATGTGTATATACACACATATGTATATACACATATATATAATGTTTTCTACATGTTCTAATATTTATATTCTATTCCATTATACATATTCCATTTCTGTATATAGGTTACATAGAATTGGAAGACTATCTGCCATTAAAAAGAATGAAATCCTGTCATTTGCAGCAACATGGCTGAAACTGGAGTTCATTATCTTAAGTGAAATAATCTAAGCACAAATAGTTAAATATCACATGTTCTCACTTAGATGTGGGAGCTAAATAACTTGATTACATGGAGGTGGAGAATGGAAAGGTAGGTAGGAAACAGAGACTGGAAAGGATGAATGGAGAGTAGGAGGGAAGATGAAGAAAAGAGAGTTAAAATGTATAAACATACAGTTAGAAATAAATTCAATGCTTGATAACAGAGTACAGTGACTACAGTTAACAAAATTTGTTATACTCGGGTGATGAACACCTAAATACTTGATCACTATGCAATTATATACATGTAACAAAATCACTATGCACTATATACTTATAACATTTAAATTTGTACAAATAAAAATAATAAAATACTAATCCAGTATCATTCACTGACAATGTTAACTCAGGTGGATAGGCATTAAGTCAATACTACTAGAAGAACCACTTCTTGTTAATGTTAATGCCATATAGAATGAAATAAAATTCACTAAAATCCAAAAAATTAGAAAAATTATTATAATATTAAGACAACCCAATAAATACGTGGTCTAAGGATTTGAAAGTACATGTCACCAAAAATATATACAAATTTCTAATACATACATGTGACAATGTTCAACATCATTAGTCATCAGAGAAATGCAAAATAAGATGGTAAGGAGATACTACTAGATAGGCTTTTACAGAGACTGACAATACCAAGTATTGACAAGGATATGGAGCAGCTGAAATTCTCATTCTTTGTGATAAGAATGTACAATTATATAATCACATTGAAAAAACAAGTTTTCAGTTGCTTTATTCACCCAAAATATATGTCTTTTGGGGAAAAAAAAATTCCAGTTTGTGGGTTGTCTTCTCATTTTCTTGATATATGTCTTTTCAAAGAGTCTGAGCTTTACTTTAGACAATGGTCATCAAAGTGTGTATATTTGTGTTTTTATAATTTATATGCATATATTCCTGTGAAAAGATACTGTATGTGTTGTTCAACATACAGTATCTTTGTTCAACATATACAAATGCAAATATAATATGAAAGAAAGAGGTTTAATTTACTCACGGTTCAACATGACTGTGGAGGCCTCAGGAAAGTTATAATCATGGGGGAAGGGGAAGCACAAATGTCCTTCACATGGTAGCAGGAAAGAAAATGAGTGAAAGGAAGGAAAGCCCCTTATAAAAATATCAAATCCCGTGATAACTCACTCTCACGAGAACACAATTAGAGTAACTGCCCCCATTATTCAATTACCTCCCACCAGGCCCCTCCCACAACACATGGGGATTATGGGAACTACAGTTCAAGATGAGATTTGGGTGGGGACACAGCCACACTATTTAATTCTACCTCTGACCCCTCCCAAATCTCATGTTCTCACAATTCAAAACACAATCATGCCCTTCCAACAGTTCCCCACAAAGTCTTAACACATTTCAGTATTAACACAAAAGTCCAAGTCCAAAGTCTCATCCAAGACAAGGCAAGTCCGTTCTGCCTATGAGCCTGTAAATTCGAAAGCAAGTTAGCTACTTCCTAGATACAAAGGGGGTACAGTCATTGGGTAAATATACACATTCCAAATGAGAGAAATTGGCCAAAACCAAGGGGCTACAGGCCTCACAGAAGTCCAAAATCCAATAGGGCAGTCATTAAAACTTAAAGTTTCAAAATTATCTCCTTTGATTTCATATCTCACACCTAGGTCATGATGATGCAAGAGGTGGGCTCCCACGGCTTTGGGCAGCTCCACCTCTGTGGCTTTGCAGGGTACAGAACCCCCTCTAGGCGGCTTTTACAAGCTAGTGTTGAGTGCCTTCAGCTTTTCCAGGGACATGGGTGCAAGCTGTAGGTGGATCTACCATTCTGTGGCCTGGAGGATGGTGGCCTTCACCTCATAGCTCCACTAGGCAGTACCCCAGTGGGAACTCTGTGTGGGGGCTCTGATCCCACAATTTCCCTTCCACATTGCCCTAGCAGAAGCTCACCATGAGGGCTCCACCCCTACAGCAAACTTCTGCCTGAACATCTGAGCATTTACTTATATCTTCTGGAATGTAGGTGGAGGTTTCCAGACCTCAAATGTTGACGGTGCAAATGTAGGCTCAACACCCTGTGGAAGCTGGCAGAGCTTGGGGCTTTCCCCTTCTGAAGCCATGGCCTTAGCTGTACGTTGGCCCCTGTTAACCAAAGCTGGAGCAACTGGGTTGCAGGGCACCAAGTCCCTATGGTGCATATGGCAGGGGGGCCCTGGACCCAGCCCACGAAACAATTTTTCCCTCAGCCTGCAATGAGTAGGGTTGCCACAAAAGTCTCTGGCATGCCCTGGAGACATTTTCCCTATTGTCTTTTAATATTGAGCTCATTGTTACTTATGTAAATTTCTGCAGCAGGCTTGAATTTCTTCTAACAAAATGAGTTTTTCTTTTCTATTGCATCATCAGGTTGCAAATTTTTAAAACTTTTATGCTCTGCTTCCCCTTTAAAAATAAGTTCCAGTTCCAAACCATATCTTTGTGGATACATAAAACTGAATGCTTTTAACAGCACCCAAATCATATCTTGAACACTTTGCTGCTCAGAAATGTCTTCCACCAGATACCCTAAATTATCTCTCTCAAGTTCAAAGTACCACAGATCTCTAGGGCGGGGGCAAAATGCCACCAGTCTCTTTGCTAAAGCATAACAAGAGTCACCTTTGCTCCAGTTCCCAACAAGTTCCTCATTTCCATCTGAGACCACCTGAGCCTGGATTTCATTGTCCATATCATTATCAGCATATTGGTCAAAGCCATTCAACAAGTCTCTAGGAAGTTTCAAACTTTCCCACATCTTCCTGTCTTTTTCTGAGACCTCCAAGTTGTTCCAGCTTCTGCCTGTTACCCAGTTGCAAAATTGCTTCCACATTTTTGAGTATCTTTACAGCAATGCCCCACTCCTGGTACTAATTTACTGTATTAGTTTATTCTCATGCTGATAATAAAGACATACCCAAAGCTAGGTAATTTATAAAGAAAAGAGGTTTAATTGACTCACAGTTCAGCATGGCTGGGGAGTCCTCAGGAAACATAATCATGGTGGAAGGTGAAACAAGCTCATCCTTCTTTACATGGTGGCAGGGAGGAGAAGAATGAGCAGAAGGGGGGAAGAAACCCTTATAAATCATCAGATCTCATGAGAACTCACATGAAGATTATGGGAACTACAGTTCAAGAAGAGATTTGGGTGTGAAAACAGCCAATCATGTCAGTCATGAATGAGAGTTTATCAAATTAAGATGTGGGGGAGATTTTTAAAAGATTTGAGCAACCACAGATGATAGATATGTGCTATAGTCATGCAAGATACCATTTTGCTCTTATTAAAAATATAATTGTTATTGATAATCTGAGTTATGTCATTGGTAATTATGATGCATTATGCTCTCAGCAGCTAAAACTTCAAGCAAAATATACACCTAGGGAGGAATCAGTCTTAACAATAATTCTATAAATTTAATTTTCTTTTTTTTCTGATAATTACATTTTAGTTGACTTCATATGTGATCTAAATACATTACCATTATTTTGGACTTATTATGTAGCTCTTAAAGTACGTATAGAAGACTAGATAAAGTATCAGTTTACCATTTCCTTGTAGTTTGTGCTTTCATGATGAATATTCTCTTCAATGTACAGATTATTTATAGGCGCCTTTTTAATCCATGTGTCCATTTTATGAGACTTAGCTTTTGTCTGTATATAATGTGTTTATTCAGTGTGCATGGATTAATTTGAAAGAGCATAGGTAAGGGTATCTTTACAGCAGTGCCCCACTCCTGGTACCAATTTACTGTATTAGTTTATTCTCATGCTACTAATAAAGACTATATATCACAATAAGCTGAGAACCATCCAGTAAGTGAGAGAAGTGTGGTCCACCTTTTCATTGTGGAGTTCTTATTTTCCTTCAGCTTATGCTGCTTATTCAACATCATTTCTGCATAATCTAATGCATTCACTAAATAAAGGTGCCTGTGTTATCCTCCATGTGATATTAATACAGCCTATTTAATTTATCCTTGTTTAGATTAAAAATAAATATGTAGTCATGTGCCACAGAATGACACTTCAGTTATTTGGTCATTGAAGGGCCACATATATTACTGTGCTCCCATAAGATTATAATAACATATTTTTCCTGTACCTTTTCTTTGTTCAGATATGTTTTGATCACAAATGCTTACCATTGTGTTAGAGTTGCCTGCAGTATTCAGTACAGTAACATGCTGTACACGTTTCTAGCATAGGAGCAACAGGCTATACCACATAGCCTAGGTGTGTAGTTAAGTTATACTATCTAGATTTGTATAAGTACACTCTATGACATTCTCACCATGAACAAAATCACCTAATGATGCATTTCTCAAAACATGTCCCTGTTGTTAATACAGTATGTAACAATACAGTTAGTTAGTACAATATGTAATACATGACTGTATTCAGAATTTCAACTATTTCTCTTATATTTCAGATTGATTTGCTTGTACACTGTGTGGCACAGGGGCATTTCACTTTAGTAACCACTATTTGGGAAAGGAGAAATCTTTGAAGAATATTGAGCAAGGTTGTGACATGGCCAGATACGAATTTTTGATCAATGACTCCATGTTAGCAGAAAAAGTTTTATTGGGAAAGATCAAAAGCATGAAGGCCAGATAAGAGGATACTGTATGTTATCACGGATGGAAATGTGAGGGATAGCAGGAGAGATGCTATGATTGAATGAATCTCAGTATTCTTGGTGATCAAAGAATAATGAGACTCATCCAATAAGACTCTGTGAATGAATGAAAGTAATTCCTAAGCTAGGAGGAATAATGATGAATGATTTTCTGGTTCTGACTACAGCACAGGTCTTTGATTTTTAGAACAAAGAATAAATTTGTACATGCTTTATGATTCCTGGTTCAATTTTTAGTAATAAAAGCGTCAGCTGTAATATTATTCTTTCATGATATCATGCAGTACTTGTATCAGTGATTTCATTCATTCCATACACATTCTTCTGGAATGTGGATGCTGTTCTAGACACTAATTCTTTCTAAATATCAGATAAGGTTATTCTCAGGTAGACCCTCTGTTCATATACATATGATTTTCCCAAAATGGGAAGTAAATGACTTTTCATCAGATTTTTTTTAAAAAAGATTGTCTTAATAATACATTGTGAAGGTTGTATGGAAATGTAGGTGACTTGCATTGTGCATCCTGTGTTTGATTCACTGCTCTTGCATGTCTTGCCTTTAGCTGGGATGACAGCAGTTCAGTGAGCAGTGGTCTCAGTGACACGCTTGATAACATCAGCACTGATGACCTGAACACCACATCCTCTGTCAGCTCTTACTCCAACATCACCGTCCCCTCCAGGAAAAACACTCAGGTGAGAATTACCGCCTTTCTTTTTCCAGTGTTTCTGCCAGTTTCTTCCCCCAAATTACTTAATATTAGATTAAGGTATAGCACAATCTCTTAATCCAAAATTAATACAGACACTGGAAAATGCAGAGATAATCAGGACTCCTTTTGCCACTCCTGAACCCTGAAGTGTCTTTAATCTTAGTCTTTCCTAAAGCCACAACCCTTAGGAGGAACAACAATGTGCACTTCAGCCAATTTTGAATAAACAGAAGCAGCTTACATATATATATATATGTAATATGTATGTTATATATATGTAATATATGTACCATATAGCCTGGTGGTATAGATATCTGTACAAATATATTTATTGTTAATGTATTAGATTATATATAGTATATAAGTATATATTTATATGTACTTAATATATTTTTATATATGTATATAATATATTATTATATTATTTATATTACATATTATATATAAATACAAATATAAAACATAAATACACAATATATAAATAGATATATTTTATATATTGTATAAATATATTTTATATATTTAATATATTAATAATGAATTACTATATTTGTATAGCTAACACCACCAAGTTATATGGTATGTATATATTAATATATATAATTCTATATTAATATAATATAATAGTAACATATCAATACTTAATATAATATATATTCAATTGATTACAATCTAATTCAGAAAGATTTATGTTGCCATATCGCTCCTTATAATATTGATATATTTGTTTAAAAATCCAACAAGTATTTTCATAGTCTAATTTTAGATAGTTCTTGATTAATTTTCTATGATCACTGAAATACATCACTGGATCTCTTGTGAATGATAAATCAAAAATGGACATTACATCATTAAGTTCTAGCTCATCTTACTACTTCTTACTACATTTGATATAGAAAATTTCTCCCTTTCTGTAGCGTTTAATTGGTGTTTTCTGCACATATTTATTTTGACATTCTCTAATATCTGCAAATGGGAATTTTGTGGCTAAAATTAATAAAATTTAAGTGAAGATAGATCAAAATAGAATCTCTGGATTTTTCTGAAATCTCTGGATTTACTTATCTGAAAGTACATTTCATTGCCTTAATTCACACTTTATACATTTTTCTACATAAAGTTTTTCTGTAATATTTGTCTTTATAGCTGAAGACAGATTCAGAGAAACGCTCCACCGCAGACGAGACCTGGGATAGTCCTGAGGAACTGAAAAAACCAGAAGAAGATTTTGACAGCCATGGGGATGCTGGTGGCAAGTGGAAGACTGTGTCCTCTGGACTTCCTGAAGACCCCGAGAAGGCAGGACAGAAAGCTTCCCTATCTGTTTCACAGACAGGTTCCTGGAGAAGAGGCATGTCTGCCCAAGGAGGGGCACAATCTAGGCAGAAAGCTGGAACAAGTGCGCTCAAAACTCCTGGTAGGCTTGTCGTTTGGCAGCTGTTATGCAAAAGTGCTTTACTTTATTGTTTCCATTCAGTCTTTGTTTTCTCTAACAATAGCATTTCTAAAATATCAAATGCTTATCCATATTAAACATGGAGTCGAATAATTAAATAGATTTTTTATCTACATTTCGCAAACTCGTCATAGAAGCCCAAGTAGGGCCTATATCTAGGCATTCTCTGGAGAGCCCCCTCACAAACTAGGGGTACTGGATGCCTTACTTTGCCAGAGTTATTTCTGGTCATGGGAAAATATGATTAGATTGCTAAAGCAACAATAAAGTTCTGTCATTGTTGTTCTGAGTTCTTAATGAAAGTTTGGAATTTTTACCCTAAATATGCCACTGAATTTCACTGCAGACTCTGAGAGGAAAAAGCAATGACACTAATCAGTTGGAATACTGGAGATTTGAAACATTGTCTATGTATTAGACTTCAGGAAAGAAGAGAATAAAATAATTCTTCAAAATTGTACTATACTTTTTAAAAAAGACTCTCCCCCTATTTTTAAAATAGTGCCTAATTAGAAATAGTGCCACCTGAAGCACTAATTAACAGGGTTCTCCAAATGTGATCATCTCACAGATATTCGAATGAATTCTTTTTCTAGTTATTAGCTTGATAGGATTAAGTGCTGTCCTTTTAAAGATAAGAGTTGCAAAATAAAAGACATTAACAAATAGCAAAACATATGTTTTCATTTTATCTCTTCTGTCTCTCATAATGTTTCTTCTAACAGCCAAATTTTTGTAGCGATGCACTCAGTCCTCTCAATATGTTAGAATATTGATCTAAGGCAATACATTTAGGAAGGGAAGTAATGTAAAGAAGCATTCACATTTTACACATTGTTTTCATGAAGTGTGGTGATATCAAACTGTACAGGCATACATATTTGTATTTCTCATTAATTAGGGAAAACCGATGATGCCAAAGCGTCTGAGAAAGGAAAAGCTCCCCTAAAAGGATCATCTCTACAAAGGTCTCCTTCAGATGCAGGAAAAAGCAGTGGAGATGAAGGGAAAAAGCCCCCCTCAGGCATTGGAAGATCGACTGCCACCAGCTCCTTTGGCTTTAAGAAACCAAGTGGAGTAGGGTCATCTGCCATGATCACTAGCAGTGGAGCAACCATAACAAGTGGCTCTGCAACACTGGGTAAAATTCCAAAATCTGCTGCCATTGGCGGGAAGTCAAATGCAGGGAGAAAAACCAGTTTGGACGGTTCACAGAATCAGGATGATGTTGTGCTGCATGTTAGCTCTAAGACTACCCTACAATATCGCAGCCTGCCCCGCCCTTCAAAGTCCAGCACCAGTGGCATTCCTGGCCGAGGTGGCCACAGATCCAGTACCAGCAGTATTGATTCCAACGTCAGCAGCAAGTCTGCTGGGGCCACCACCTCCAAACTGAGAGAACCAACTAAAATTGGGTCAGGGCGCTCAAGTCCTGTCACCGTCAACCAAACAGACAAGGAAAAGGAAAAAGTAGCAGTCTCAGATTCAGAAAGTGTTTCTTTGTCAGGTTCCCCCAAATCCAGCCCCACTTCTGCCAGCGCCTGTGGTGCACAAGGTCTCAGGCAGCCAGGATCCAAGTATCCAGATATTGCCTCACCCACATTTCGAAGGTAAGGATGTATAAAATGATGCTGAAAAATATAAAGGATAAGGATGTGTTAGACAAATGTATTACATATAAATTGTGTGTGTGTGTGTGTATATATATTCTAAATACATATAAGGTACATATATATCTTAGAATTCTTTAAAGTACACAGTGAGTTCTATGAAGCTTATATAAACAGTTAAAAAAATAGTTCTCATTGTGAGAAACAGTCAAACTTCAAAATTTCACTGTCATTGTAATATTAGCAACACAAACAACATCTAAGAGACTCAAAAACTGATGGTAATATCTAAATGTAGTGATAAGGCAAAGTAGTAGCTTGTCAAATTTCTATAGATTTCCGTTCCTCCTTTTCACATTAAAAATTAAAACCAAATAGGTTTTTATGACTGTTGGCATTCATTTCTAGTGTCATTTTCTTGCTGGCTCTTAATGAGTTGGTGATCATAAATGTAGATGAAGTTGTTTTCCTTGTAACGGATTACATTGGACAGATTTATACAGTATCATAGCTTGACACATTAAAGACAATCAAGATATGACAGAATTTGAAACGATTCCAATATTTGGTACAGTATCACCACTGAAGAGTGGGCTAAGCTTTCTAACTCTTCATCTGCTTTCTTTGACATGACTCTGGTAAGGATCATGACTTGGTTTCTATTCCTGGATTGTTTTTGGTTTTAAATATGTGAAGTTCTGCTCTAAGATATCACTGTTTTTAAATACCCATGTGTTTTTAAGTGGTAGGAAAATAAATGCAGTTAAAAATTGGGGGCAAATGTCTAAACCTCTCTGGGTCTGTTTTCTCATCTGCAAAATGGTAGAGTGTGGCTTATAGTTAATTATGGGTTCAATATTTTTAATGTTTGTTTTTATTCTGTTGACTCAACCCAGAACTTTGATATCTTGGAAATGAAGGATTTTGAAACATTTATGTTTACGATAAAGCAATTTCAGATACCTGATTGTTTGAAAAACCTAAAGGTTTTATTCATCAGTAGAAATATTAATGCTGCAGAACTGTCTTTTCAAAAAACTGATTCTCATTGGGAAGAATGAATTATGGCTTATAGGGAGACTAAATGGTTCTGTTTCTTAAGTAAAAGCCAGTAGTGCCCTCCTGTGGCCCATTACCTATGAAACAATTTCTCATATTCGTCGTAAAATATTTCGCTGTAGGAAATATAGATTTCATTGCAACTTAATTAGTAATCATTATGCCATTCCTTCATATCATTGTATTTCCATATTTACATAAATTTGATTCTACCATCTGCTTCATTTACAAAACTAAAATGTTTTCTAAACTGAACTCCAAAATCTAACAGCACCAGCTCTGTTTCAAATCACTATGAAAAACAAAATGTATTTGAATAGCACTGGCAACTGACATAATACCCTTTGGCCTCTGCTGGGGAAAACACAGACAAACTGACTTGTTGCCGACAATGTCAATATTGTTTCCAACCGCCTGCTCCCTGACAGTCACGCAGGCCACCAGGTACTCAACACAACTCCTAAACTTGCCTTAAGCGTTCCTTCTAGATTTTGAATACACTGTTTAAAAATTTAAACATAAAAAAACCAGAGAAGAACTTATTTAAGTATTGTCTATCGAATGAGTAGAAGTTGTTTCATTATAATGGTTCTGTAAATAGTAACAGCAAGTATGGTCAAACTACTGAATTTGAGTGAAAGTCTCACCTGATCACTTAAATTATGAAAACCAGGGGTTTTCATGTTTGACTTACTTTTGTTCCACCCACTTCCCCTTCTTTCCCTAGTAGCAGTCCAGTACTGACCTACCCTTGTATGAGAGATTGTCCGCACTTGATAAGGAAGTCCAAGCTGATAAAAGTTCATTAACATAGAGACAGGAAGTGCTTTGTAGTTCAGTACACCAAAGCACACTTGGCTCTGTGTACTGTAACCCTAAATATTAAATGTGGATATTAGCTTCTTGGAACAACTGAAGTTGTTATTTGTTTTTCTTTTAGGTTGTTTGGTGCCAAGGCAGGTGGCAAATCTGCCTCTGCACCTAATACTGAGGGTGTGAAATCTTCCTCAGTAATGCCCAGCCCTAGTACCACATTAGCGCGGCAAGGCAGTCTGGAGTCACCGTCGTCCGGTACGGGCAGCATGGGCAGTGCTGGTGGGCTAAGCGGCAGCAGCAGCCCTCTCTTCAATAAACCCTCAGACTTAACTACAGATGTTATAAGCTTAAGTCACTCGTTGGCCTCCAGCCCAGCATCGGTTCACTCTTTCACATCAGGTGGTCTCGTGTGGGCTGCCAATATGAGCAGTTCCTCTGCAGGCAGCAAGGACACTCCGAGCTACCAGTCCATGACTAGCCTCCACACGAGCTCTGAGTCCATTGACCTCCCCCTCAGCCATCATGGCTCCTTGTCTGGACTGACCACAGGCACTCACGAGGTCCAGAGCCTGCTCATGAGAACGGGTAGTGTGAGATCTACTCTCTCAGAAAGGTGAGCTTTCCTGGAGGCATTGATAACATCCTCCCCCTCTTCCCTGCACTATGCCTACCCCCGACCCCATTAAATTCCCTTGATTTCACTGTGAGTGCCCCTGTGCAAAAGGATGTAAGACTGATGCAACTGGGCCTTTCATTTGCTCTTATTACCAAATTTACAGAGGAATAAAATCATTAAAGGTAGAGTGAGTGGATAATTTTGTTAATGTGAATGCATACATTTATACCCAGTAGGCAATGTGAATAAAATTCAAGGCATCTATATAGATATTGAATGAGGTCTCCTGAAGACCTTTTAATGATTTGGCTTAAGCTTCAGAACAACACTAGCTCCTTATGATGACTTAAGCATTTTCAAAGACCAAATTGAAATTATTCTACAGTTATGCTCAGAGCAATATGTTAAATTTGTTCCATTTGTACTTCTATGAAAAAATAGCAGATGGATTGCTGGGAAATCCTAGTTGACCTGGTTAAAAAAAAAAATCAATTGTCAGACATGAGTTATTAGAGAAAATTATAGTGCCAGTGCCATTTTTAATAGACCACTTAAAAAGTAATCATATTACAAAGTGTTTCTCATTGGATATAAATATATATACTTAAAGTGGAGGATATAACAAGGCATTTCTTACCTAATATGCTTATCGTGAAGCATCCCTTTTGAGCAAATCACTCTAAATATTTTCCTCAAAGTGATCCTTTCCTGGTTATACTGATACTGACTCTTACCACCAGGAAGATGTCTTAAAACCACTTCTTTTTCCCTGATAAATGCAATGCTATTTGTTTCTTGACACAAGTAAAGCTTTAAACATGGTCTTGGCCACATGTGGAAAGAAATACTGGTCACAGAAAATACCTAATATATCTTTCTATATCTTCCCCTGTTTTTTTTTTATTTTTTTTTATTTTTATTTTTTAAGTCTGATATTGACATTGGCATTTGTTTTCTAGACCTTCAGCCTTACTCCCAGAATGATATTTTGAAACATCAATTAAAGCCCTTAACTAGACACTCTCTGCATTACACTAGTTTCCCCTTAATCTAGGATGTCTCAATTTGAAATTCCCCATTTTCTCTTGACTTTGTAAAATACAAAACCCAGAGCAAAACATTGCTTCTATCCCTCTTCCTACGTGCCTAACAATGAGACAGGGACAGCCATGCAAATGGGGCTTTCCAATGATAACATAATTTTAGCACTAACTAAAATATTCGTGCTTGCTATGGTGGGCTGCTGATTACAAAATACGTTTTTCCTCATAAAGAAAAAAAACTGAGCCAAGACAAACAGCTGAGTGACAGCAACTAAAATGTAATCACTTCCCTATGGTTTTGCTGTTATATGCTGTTATAGACAGCATACGTAAAAACCAGTAAGGGTTCATTTTTCCACCTAAAAAGTCAGGCTTCCTATAAAATCTTTGATTCTAGTTTCAGCACTTCTAAGGTAAATGGGCATCTTCACATGTCATTTATAAAGCTTCTAATGAATAAATTATATTAAAATACATTAACAACCTATAGTTGTAATGAATGTATCCTAGATTGTATGCTCATATGTAAGGATTCTAAATATCAAGTTGATAACAAACCAAGCATACTGCAAATAGGTTATCATTTATTGACCACAACTACCTTCCACAATACTGGTTATTTTTTAATTATAAAGATAATCTGCAACAAGTTGGCCATTTAGCCATCAACCTATTTCTTCAGCATTTAGACATTAATCCCGGATTCAGAAATACAGTCAAGTAACTATTTATAACCAAGTAACTCTCAAATCAAAACTAGATGATAAGATTGGTTAGTTACATAGCTATAACCAAAATGCAGTTTTCATGTTTTACTCTAATCTGTATTTTAACTGAAGTCAATAAGATTTTCACTATAGAAATACACTAGAAAATATGTAATTTCTTTTTCTTTTTAAGCAGATTTATTTATTGTACATATTCAATCTTTGAAGTAGGCCAATTTGATTTATGCTATGTTATGTTATGTTATTTATTTATTTTGAAATAGAGCCTTGCTCTGTCGCCCAGGCTGGAGGGCAATGGTGCCATCTCGGCTCACTGCATTCTCTGTTTCCCGAGTTCAAGCAATTCTCATGCCTCAGCTGCCTGAGTAGCTGGGATTATAGGAGCGGACTACTATGCTGGGCTAATTTTTGTATTTTTTGTAGAGATGAGGTTTCACCACGTTGGCCAGGCTGGTCTCGAACTCATGACTTCAAGTGATGTACCCGACTTGGCCTCCCAAAGTGCTGGGATTACAGGTGTGAGCCACAGTACCCAGCCCGAAATAGGCCAGTTTTTAAAATGGGAATATTCTAACATTAAAACAACCAAATAAACACTTTTTCTGAAATAAACTTTAATTTTGGATAAATATGTTTGGCCTTTGAGCGTTAATAAAATGCATTCATGAATATTAAGCTGTAAAAAATACATGTTAACTACATAGCTATAGTATATAATATATTAATATTAATTAGCACCTTACAGTAAATTACTAGATTAAAATAAATTTTGATATAAGACACTGGGCTTTTTGTTTTATTGACAACAGAACTGTAAGCAATAGCAAATTGCTCTAATCCTTTCAAGTATATTTAAGAAAGTTTATGACCTATTGAAGAGAAAAGTAGATCTAGGGGGTGATACTGGCTTCATTATGATTAATTAATCAGTAGAATGTCAGAAATGCTAAGAAAACCAAAGAGCTACACCCTAGAGAAAATGTATTAATGTAAATATTTTAAGGCAAGTTAATTAGCGATCTATAATAAAGATGTATATAAGTTCATGATTTACCTGTTTGTCTCAAATTTTAGATGATTTCTTTGATACTCATATTTAAATCGGTAGCTTTTCCTATAGATTTTCATTTTTGTTTAAATTCTTCTTCATTAAATTAAATAAAATAATAAAATACACTTTTTAACAGTTTTCTCTCTGCAGCTGCTCTAGGTCATTGGTGGCCATTGAGCCATAACTGGTCTATATTTGTTTTGGGCTTTGTTTCGTATGTCTGACTCAACTAAATTTTTAACATAATTTGTAGTAACCAACTTTGCAAATTCCGGGTTTGTCTTTAAATGTCAGATCTGGCAATGCTGCCTTGACATTTCTGCCCAGAAACTATTGGCTCTAGGCAGACAGTGACTGTCTGCTTCAGACTGTTGACTAAAATCCCCACCACATTCATTTTCATGCCCTATCTGGCCCTTGCTGGCATATGAGTTTGCAACCTTTGGGGGTTTGCAGAAATTGTCTACGTTATAAAATCATTAATATCTAGATTCAAACATACTTCTAAATAACGATTTAAATTATTTTGGTAACTTTAAATGTATCTGTTCTAATTTTTTTTCATTAAATTGCTCTTCATCATAAAATATATAATTTTTATACAACTGGATGAGTTTGTCAGAAGAATACCAACTTTTAATATTCTTTGTGGCATTAAACTTTAACTTGTACACATGGAAAGAGGTAATCCTTAAAATGACTTATGACCACATAAATGTCTTAGCACATGTGGTTCATATTTGGAGATTTCTCATATTTGTTCAATATGATTTCTTTTGTTTGTTTATCCACAATACTAAGAAAACTTCTGTAGTCAACATGTATACTGTAACTGGCCTCTACATAATATTAGCAATTACCTTACATGGACATTACCAGTAAAGTAAAGTTGTATAAAGCCTTTGGATGCTTTTGTTTGCAGTGATAAATAATGGAGTACGCGTAGAAGAAAACATTTTAGCTTTGGTTTGAATGATTAAATTTCAAGTCAGTCTTTTTACATTCATGTTATATCATCCCCATTATGCATACCCTGTGTATTTAATCTTGATCATTCGAGGTCATAAAGGAAGAAAGCTATAATTCTGCATTTTAAATTAATTTTACACTTTGCTTATCTACATGCCAGAGATTATAAAAGAAATCCCTAGACTTGTCCCACTTAGTTGTTGATATCCTCTTCCTGTATTTTTAGAGAGGCCATTTCTCATTTTCTCTAGACATACCTTTTCATTCCTTCTTGTTACCAATTGTGAATTCCTTAAAATAGAGATGATAAAATGTACAGCCTTTTAAATACCTAATTTATGATTTCTAAAAGATGGTATCGCTTAATTTCATTAAAATATTTAAATAAATGATACTAGAGACAATTAAGTTTTAAGCAAAGACTCATATATCTTTCTTCACATGTGTAAATGGGAAATAAACATGCCTTTTTATTAAAAATAATTTGAAGACAAAATATAAGTATTAAACGATGTTTTATACCATCTGTGTCCATTGGAAGTTGTCACTCTAACTTAGCCAGAGCAGGTCTATCTTATTTTGCATGTGATATCATAGCAAAAATCTAGTCAGCTGTATAGCAAAGGAAAAACTAAGATAGTATTTAATCAATAGAATTCAGAGGAAAATTATGCTAACATGATTTAATCTATTTTCTAGTAATCCTATCAGTAAACTATCATTGACTGGTACTGCCTTAGAAAGGAACTCAATATGTGTAATGAGAATGGACATCTTGTCACCTTTAGTTGGCCTTTTTCAATTAGTTAAGCATTATATGTGTGTTACCAAAAAATTATTTTTTGTAGTTCAGACAACCATTTTTGTTGGATGTGTAATTTGGAAGTTTTGTTTACATTATGTCCTTAGGGATTTTCTTTGTTTTAACAGCATGCAGCTTGACAGAAATACACTACCCAAAAAGGGACTAAGGTATATATTTCTCTCAGCACAATTGCTGCCTCTCTCTGTTGTTATGTAAACTTTGTGTGCTGTCTCTCTTCCTTCTTTGTTTGTTTGCAGTGTAGCAATGACATTGAGGATGAAATCACTTTTAATTTTGATGGTTTCTCTGGCCCAAACAGTTGTTGAGATAGCCCCTCAGGTAGAGATACTAGTAGAGGTTGAGGCTGTCACTCAAATTAAATAAATTCCAATGTGAATATCACTATTTTGAAGAAATAATGCTAAAAAATAAAATAATAAAATAAAATAAAATAAAATAAAATAAAATAAAATAAAATAAAATAAAATAAAACTTGTCCCAGGCATTGCTTTTTTGGGGCAGCAACTTTTGGTAGAATGCAGAACTCACTTCAACAAATTAAAATAAAATTAACTCTTCTAACTTTTGCCTATTGGAGGCACATGCTTGCAAATCCTCAAAACCCATACAGTCTACAGATGTGGGTAGTTAATGTTTAAAGGTTGAAGGATGCTACAATCTGAATCAAAGAAAACATATTTTCATCATCACAGGACAAACACTGTAATTAAAGCATGATTTTTATAAAATCCGTTTGATAAAATCTCAAAATTGTTTTAATTTCTATTTTTCAGGGGTGCTGCTCTGAGATCAACTTAAATATGAATCAATCTAATACCATTTAATAATCTTAAAATAATTATTCCATCCATAATAAAAAGTAAAATAAAAATTTAACTTATGGCCATCTTTTACTGTGTACTTTTATCTGAGGAAGGAATATAGAATGAACTACTAATAGAGGTATAACACTGTATGCATATGAAAAGTTGGCTACTTTGGTGCTAAGAATTTACTTACAAAAAGAAAATATACTTAGTTTGGTGAAACAGTGAATAATGGTGAAACTAGGTCTTTCTCCATTATTATTTTTTCTCTCCAATTATTCAGCAATAGCAAATAGCTGGCAATTATTCCATTTTAATATTTTGTTCCAGAAATTTATTATCCAGTAAAGCGAGCACATCTCCCTCCCTATTTTTGTAATCTAGGCATGATGTCAAGTGGCATTTTAACAAAAGAACTGTTTTTCCTTAAACAAAAACAAAACAACAACAAAAAAGCTGACAATATGTATTCCATTTCCCTGTGCCTTCTGTGACCATCACTTCATTTCTCTTGGCCCTGGCCCATCAGTGTCCTCCATTTGTAGTCCATGTTTTCACCCTCTTTACATCCTTTCTAGCCCTGTGCTTTTGAGTTCTCAATTAACTTGGCTGTCTGCTCATTGCTTATGATTTCCAACCGCATATCTGATAGAAGCATAATTTTCTCCTCAAATCCCTTTATTTTATTTTTCTCCTATGTGATTCAAACAGATGGTGTAAGATCATCTGGAAGAACTGAGCAATTATAATTAGATTCAATCTGTTTGAAATTGTTGTTCATTCTGAATAGTAACCTCCTCTCAATTGTTTTCCTGTCTTGGCATTGCCTTGCCCTTGTAGATGTGCTTAAGTGTCATAGCTGTGCTCTTTTGCAGATATACCCCATCATCTCGGCAGGCCAACCAAGAAGAGGGCAAAGAGTGGTTGCGTTCTCATTCTACTGGAGGGCTTCAGGACACTGGCAACCAGTCACCTCTGGTTTCGCCTTCTGCCATGTCATCTTCTGCAGCTGGAAAATACCACTTTTCTAACTTGGGTAAAATATTCTAAAATATTGATTTTGTTTTCTTTCTTTCACCACCCACTCTCACGGAAACCCTGGAATCTCTCCCTAATACAACATGTTTTCATTTAAAGGGAGGGATAAAGGCACTTTAACAGTACCTTTCCTTTGTGTCATTGTTTACTTTTCACAGAATAATCTCCAAACATACTGTTTATTGCTCATGACAAATGCTTAACATAGGTTCATACTGTGGTTGTTTTCTAGTCTAGGCTCAGGGCTCAGAAAGGTCACTTGACTTGAAAAAGTCTTACCATTACTAAGGGTTCAAGGCAGTAATCAGTTCCAGAACATCTGACTTTAAGCCCAGGGACCTTTCCATTCCATTTTAGAATCCTCTTAAAAAACAGGAAAGCATCTCCTTATTTATTTGCTTGAAATATTAAAACATCCTTAAAACAAATTAGTAGTCTTTTGTAGAAAATAGAAACAATTAGGAAGAAAAAGATATGTAATTCCATGACTCCAAGTTAACTTCTTTTAACATTGTTAAAATTAAAATTCCTTAAAATGCATACAAGACTTTCTGTTAAGACAATACTCTGAACGTTTTCAGATAGATACAATGAAAAATAAATTACTAATGTAGTCATTGGGTTACTTTGTATTTAGCATCATTTGTATGAAGTATAAAATAATATGCATAAAATGTCATTAAAAACACTCTGAGTAACAAAATAATTAAAGAAAGCTGAATATGCCAGATACCATTTAATAGATTCAATGACTTTAAAAATCAGTTTATCTTCTATAAAGTCACATATAAAGTGTTCTCATTATTTTTATGGTAAATATTTTTATCATTCGTTTATCAGAAAAACTTGTGCTTAAAGATGAGTTTTGATGCATAATCTTATTAAAGCCAGAGATCATCATTCCTTCTAGAGAAACACATCTCTGAATTTAGGACAGAGGACAATGAAACAAGAAATTTCACTTTATAATTTACCTTTGTCAAACTATCCCAGAGTACATCAATTCCATCATGAAAGTACTACTTTGACATTATATAAAAAATTAGTAATAGAAAACACACAAGCCAAAACCTTATATTCTCTAACTTTCAAGTCAATCATCAAGTTTTGTTAGATTTTTGAAGACATGAAAATGAACATAATTTCAAATAACAGAACTCAAACACCATATACATTTGTAATAAGGCACAACAGTCAATTTTGAGCCTTGTATTTTCCAGGTTTCAGCTGAATAACCTTCACTGCTTTCTTAGCTTTTTGCCAATGTTGTTTTGGGACTATTTTGCCTTACTGGGCCTAAACAGAGTATAATATTAAAATATGTTAATAAGTCATACTGAGAATAAGATAAATGCAGGTTTCTAACTCCTTAGGGACACAAGTAGGGACAACACATTCCATGAACACAGGTGAATGAATGCCCATAGTTTCTCTGAGTTGGGCAGTTTCATGCAATCATTTTTTCTCTGAGGCCAAAGTCTCTGGTTTGATCTTCCTAGCAGCTTCCAGAACAGAAAGTGAGTTTACTTTGTCTCCATATTCTTTTTCTCCATGCTTGGGAATTCCCTGCTTTCCTGATCCCACCACAAAAACTCCCCTGAGGATGAAGCCTTGGGTTTCCAGGTTTCCAGGGAAGCCTCGATTCCAGGCTGGAAGCCACATTCCCAGAGGGCTAAATCCCATAAACATCATCTTTTCTGTCTTTGTAGACCATAGAACTTTTTATTATCATCCAGGAGGATTTCTCTTTTGAAACAAGTTTGGAAAAACTTTATGTCAGTCCTGATCTGCTAATTAACAACTGCATAGAGGGGGACACCCAGATCGTCCACCTTGGGTTGAGGGATGACAGGTCTGCAGCCCCCTCTTGCCAGAGAAAACAGCCTGGCACAGCCACAATCACAACTCCATTGTTCCCTGCCATAGCTCCTTTGCTTTGAAAGTCATTGGTTACTTCTCTAGTGTTTTCAGGTCTATATTCTCCAGGTACTCCAGCACCTCTTTCCAGGGCTTAGACAAAAATACATCTCTCTTGACCAGCAGCAGTGCCAAGGCAGCAGCCTCCAAGGGCTCCTGCACCCGTGGACCACATCCCCACAGAGAAGCACCTTGGGTCCTCAAGTGTCTCCTTCTTCTTCCCTTCTCCCAAGCCTGAAGCCCAGACACTACAGGCCCAAACCCTCCTGGCCCCCGAGGGTTCCAAGGGCCTCGTTACTTTTTCTCTTTTCACTGGAAAAAAAAATTCTAATCATGTACCTATAGAAGATTCACATTTTTCAATAAGTTGGACTTTCCAGCTTTCAACCAGGACAAGACTCAAGGCTTTGTTTTTTCTATTGCAACCCTTCCCACTGTACTGAGTAGGGCTTTTAGCAATTGAAAACAATTATTTTGGTCATGGTTTCATATAAGCTAATGATTTCATATCAAACACCAAGCTTTTGTTTCCTAACAATATAATAGTGATGAGTCTTTGCCTATAATGCCAAAGAATGTATAGATTTTATTTACTTTAAGTTGCAGCTGATTTTTTTAAAAAGTAAAAAGCCTAACGCCTTAACTTCAAAAAATGAATTTAAAATGTTTGTGTAGGTCATAGGAATATGAGACAAAATAGTTTCATACAACATCTAAAACACACCCAAATCACCTAAAATGCTATAAGCTTGCTAAGTAATTCATGTCTCCTATCAATTCTTTTCATTAATTGACATTAATTTGATTAGTTGACTCCTTATTCTATTTTTCCTCACCATTATTATTCTGATTAGATCCACCTTCATTATTCTTTAGGAACAAAAAGACTCACCACTTACTATGTCTGACATTGGTGAAGTCATTTAAACTAATTTTGTTATCTCTTGAATGGATACATAGTACGTAGGTCATATTGTAAAGAATGATGGATATAGTGTATATAAAGATGGAGACATGTGTAAGACTTGATAGATTCTGCCAAATCATTAGTTTTATTGGAAAGCATGTTTCACACTATCATAGAGTAGCATTCATCAGATATGCCTGAGTTTTGTCTACATTTAATTGAGTAGTAATTCACAAGACAGTAACCACAGGATTTTGTGAAAGACATTCACAGATTGTATTTTTAAAAGACTAGCACAAAACTATGAGATTTCTATCAAGGACTCATTTACCACAAATGTCAAATATTTGTGCAAAGATAAGTTTATTCTAAGATTTGCATAAATTAAAGTTAACATGGCAACTGAAGCCAACATGTCCATGGTCACAATGTGTTAAAAAATGAATGATTCTATAGCACACTTGGGAATGTATTTTATTACGTAGTTTTCACAGTTAAAACACAATGAATAAGTGAAATGTGAATTATACTTTTACTGATAACAAAGCTCTCTGTAGAGCTTTAATGTTCTGATGAATTAGAAAACCACTGATCAAATACATCCCTTACATTTCATTGCTATAGAAACCCAGTCTGAAAGGTCAAGTTTACCTTTCTAGGATGTGGGTTTCCCCTCTTAATCTATTGTGGTTTGTATCAGAGATATCTCAACTGTATCAGACAGGCCATGACTTAAGTGACACTGCCCTCTTGATTCTCTTCATACTTTTCCAACTACCATTCTTTCTCCTGGGGTTGCTTATCTTAACAAAGCTGTATCATTTGTTGTAGACACAAGGTCACTTTTGAGAGTGAATGGGACTATATTAATAATTGGTCCAGGTATTAGGTGCAAACCTTGGGCAATGCAATTCATCTTCCCTCTTCTCCTGATATTTATGTGTTTACCAAGTTGTTTTTCCTTTAGACTTTTTTTTATCCTAAATCCTTTTTCTGTGTTCTCATTCACAACTTTAATTCTGATCTCTCAAATCAACATTTCACTTTCTGTCTGAGACCTTTTTCAGTTCTAAAACTAAAATCCCATCAGTGTGCTAGACCATATAACCACCTCATATCAGTCTTTTCTTGAGTTCTTTTCTTCTATTTGTCTTATAATTTCACGTATCATCCTTCTCTCTACTCTAGTGCAAAATCTGTGTAATCAATAGTCTTACTTGAAACTGTGCTCTTCATATTGTACATTTTCAGTAGATAGGATACTGTGATTTTATATTCAGAATATCTCCTACATCTGTCTCTCATTTTCAGGGACATTGTCCTTGCTGAAGCTTTTTTAAATGTAGACAATTGCAGATTTGAAATTGATCTTACTCTGTTGACTCCCTTATGTCTCAACATTTTCACCCATTGGGAGGTATAAAAGAAGATATTCCTATCCATGTCAACACACTCTCATGTACCTCCCCAGATCTTAGAAGCACATATGACTTCAAATGAGGCATTTTGAGACCTTTATGCTGTATTGTTTCAGAGTGGAAAAAATGACTAATTTCAAAAATGTAATATTTAAAGAGTTTTTACTGTATTTACAGTTCACGTGAACCTCTTTATTGGGCAAGAAAATGAGTATTCTTAAAATGCAATCATAAATTAAAGTTACTTTATTATTAAATTTTATACATATGTAATTACCTTGAATATGTCCTCTTGCTGTCTTTTAACATCACGCATTTTTCATTTGACCATTATCTTTTCTGAATAATCAGTAAGATACAGGATTATTATTAATGTTCAAAAGTTGCAGTATTCATGTTTTCTTTATTCTTTCTACCAATTAAAATGTGTTAATATATAAAATTTTTAAAATATTACTGTAAAAAATCACAACATATAGTAGAAAATTAAGATCATTACAATATGTCGTATTTAGTAGACTACTGTGAGCTACTCCCACAGTAAACTATCGTTTGTGTGTCATTCCCAGTGTGCTAGCCCTAGTAGAAACCATTCCCATTCAAGAAAGAATAACAAAATATAACTTATATAAATCAAAAAGTTTTTGGATGAAACTTCATTTGGTCAAATAACCCAACCACTACCCTTCAGTTTTTTTATGAATAAAAAATGAAGGACTAAGAGGCCTCTAAGATCCATTCAAAGCCAGGAGACACAAGAATTTCTAAATAGAAGAGAAACAGAAGAGGTCATAGTTCTCATGAGCCATGTCATAACCTGGTGAGACTCATTGTCATGCCTCCATGAGTGATAACAATTTCTCAGATTCATTTTTCACCTTGCCACAAAGGTTACATGCAGGAACATTAATGTCAACCTGTCACTTCTAATATCCATCTAATATTCTCTAAATTAGATGGATCCTTTTGCATACAGTGATTGTTAAACACCTTTGCATAGGAATAGTTTCTATGCTTTGGTACTCAAATCTTCCTCTACCTTGAATCCTTTCCCATCTTCGTGCTCACCCTTCAACTTTCTCAGAATAAACTCCTGTCTTCTATTCTTTTGGAAGCATAGAATCTCACAGTCAGAAGAGACCACATCTGGTTCAACCCTTCATCTCTTATGTAAAATTTTATGACATCTCTAACTTCTTCTTTAAACCCGCCAATGACAGAAACTACTAAAATCTAGAAATAACACTTCTGGAATTCTTTCTTTAAGAGATCAAATAAAATTTTCCTGAATCTTCACCTATTGTTCCTAGTTATATATATCCAGATTCTACAAAATAAGTCAAAGTTAGATTGCATAAGACAGCTCTTCATGTCTAAAACAGTATAATAAACTCACTAGTTAATGTCTAGCTGTAGATGCAAAGGTAGCGAGTAACTTGGGGTTATTTAAAAACCCAGTCCAGCCAGACACATTGGATCATGCCTGTAATACCAGCAGCACTCAGGACACTGGGGCAAGAGGATCCCGTGTCCAGGAGTTAGAGGCTACAGTGAACTATGATCGTGGCACTGCATACTCCAGCCTGGGAGACAGAGTGAGACCCTGTCTCAAAATAATAGTATTTAATAATATCATAAAAACCCAGTCCACATTGATATCAGATGCTGTTTTCCTCAAGTTACTACAAATAAATATATAATCTTAACAAAAGATTAGTGGCTTGGCTATGCAAATGCAATTTAAGACAAAGTTGGTAGCCCTCTTTTTCCTGATACATTGCCACATCTGTTTCTCTTCTATTTAGAAATTCTTGTGTGCCTCTTGGCTTTGAATGATCTTACAGGCTTTTTATTCTTCCATTGTTTATTCATAAAATAATTGAAGGGTAGTGATTGGGTTATTTGCCCAAAGCAGATGGAAAGCAAAACTACCACTAGAAGATCTTTACCAATTTGTGTTCCATTCGAAAAGTTATCTTTGTCTGTGTTACATTTGTTTTCTATTGTATAGTTTCTCTTGTTCTATTTTACATATTGACTTTTCTCCTTCTTCAGACATCTGCCCTACTGGCTACTCTTGAAATCAGAGACTGTGTCATATTTTTCCTTCTATTCAACTACAACATCTAAAACCAGATCTGTCATAGTTATGAACTTAATTGAACACTCTTAAGCAGTTGGGTGTAATTTCTGATGGAGAACCTATCAAAAGTGTTCATAAATGCAAACTATTCCCTTTAAAATCTATCCTAATCCTCATTAATGTTTCATCTTGATAGAGCTAAGTATTATGTATTGAAATTGTAGAAGTACACTTCACTTGGACATCTCTGCAATCATTTAGGTAAGAATTATACAAAGCCAAAAAGCAAATAAAATATACTTCTAACCCTATAGATATGTATACTAAAATGATGCCCTTGCAAATTTGTTTAATACTTCATTAATTTAAACAAGAGTACATTCATACTGTGAGCCAAGAATAGGGTGACTTACCGCAATCTTGCCACCTTAAACATAAACATTTTAAGTCTTGAATGTCCTACAGTGTACCTACTGGCTGTTGTCACTAATCAGACCGAAATGGTACTAATGGTCACTGCAGGCTGAAGGAATGTTCTTGAAAAATAGGCAGATCCTCTCCCTCTCCCTTTTTTACTTTTTTCTTCTTTCCATCCTTTCTTCTTTTTTTTCCAATAGATTGTGCACTTTGCAGATTCGTATTTTTTTCCTTTTCCATTACATTTTAAATATGTGATTCTTAGTCCTATGCTTCCTTTTACTCCAGTCAGTAACTGGCTCTCAGAGGGTTGTTCTGTGGGTTAATTCAGTTAATATCAGAATTATCAAGCACAGCGCCTTCCAAATACGAGATACTTATCTCCAGTAACCTCTGGGTATACTTTTCATGTTTTACATTGTTTAGAGAGCCAGTACTTGTATGAAGAAGAAGTTTAGTGCCTGTGTCAAAGAAAAAAACTTAGTAAATTTTGAAGTGATGTCAGAACAACTGGAAGCCACAGACAGATTCCCCAAAGTTTTGGAAATACTCAGTAGTTCCCTTTATATCTTAAGAGGCTCCTGCCTGCTTTCTCATATACCAGTAACAAACTTGCTTTTCTTAAATATAAACATTTAGAATGTCTTTCTCAATTTTTCTGCTTTGCTTTTATTCCAAATTTTACAACGGTATGGTTTTCCAATGCAGTTATACATACAATCAACCAAATATTTCCTTAAATTGATGACTACCAGATGAGGACTATTTGGCAATAAGCAATAAGAAAATAAATTCTTGGCCGGGTTCGGTGGCTCACGCCTGTAATCCCAGCACTTCGGGAGGCCGAGGTGGGCGGATCATGAGGTCAGGAGATCCAGACCATCTTGGCTAACACGGTGAAACCCCATCTCTACTAAAGATACAAAAAACTAGCCGGGCGCGGTGGCCGGTGCCTGTAGTCCCAGCTACTCCGGAGGCTGAGGCAGGAGAATGGCGTGAACCCGGGAGGCGGAGCTTGCGGTGAGCGAGATTGCGCCACTGCACTCCAGCCTGGGCAACAAAGCGAGACTCTGTCTCAAAAATAAAAAATAAAAATAAAAAAATAAATTCTTATTAAAAATTACAGACTTAAGATACTTCTTTGGAAATATAACATGTTTGCGACTTTTGACCATCTCATCGTGACATGCTCATCTTAAACAGAGTAGAAAATCTTTTCATATAATTAACCTTATGGTGAGCTACAGATACCATGTATGTTACATTGTGTTTAGTTATAAAAATGTTTATTACATGCTATCTCCTTATAACCTAACTTTGATAATAATGATGATCCTAATCATGAAACTTGTTGGTTTTGTGTACTATTGCTTTAGAAATTGACATAAGGCTTGCCATGAAAGTGCCAGAGGAAAAGAGGGACTCAGTGGGATCTGTTATTGGATATTTCAGAGGCAGACTCTTACCTTAAGTAGGGACTCATTATACATTCATGTTTTCATAAGAATTGGGATCATGTTCTTACTTTCTATCAACTTGTTATTTTCATCTTTCAAGCTTCAGAGTAATAGGCTCTGTGTGCTTTGTTTTTCAGTGAGCCCAACAAATTTGTCTCAATTTAACCTTCCTGGGCCCAGCATGATGCGCTCAAACAGCATCCCAGCCCAAGACTCTTCCTTCGATCTCTATGATGACTCCCAGCTTTGTGGGAGTGCCACTTCTCTGGAGGAAAGACCTCGTGCCATCAGTCATTCAGGCTCATTCAGAGACAGCATGGAAGAGGGTAAGTGTTGGGGGGGAATAAAGATGAAGTCACTTTATTTCAACCCTGAGAGGGAAACCATTGCATCACTCACATCACAAAGATTTCTGAAGAGGAAAATAAATTAGTGTAATTATCATTTGGGAAACTAGAAGCTTGAAGAAGTTTTATTCTGTGTTATCTTCTATTGCTTTATGCATTTGGAAATATGGCAGAATTTGTTTAGATTAATACTTGGCTGTAGAAGAGTTTAGACTAAATCTACTTTTCCAATACAGAAATATACATAGAAACTGTTTTCCTAGGTGCATCAAATATCAAAGCAAATGTTTTGTTTGACATTTCGGTTAAAGAGCCATAAAGACATGCAAACCAGAAACATTATTTTATGAAAATACCACATGTTGATGATTTACATTCCCAGAAATTCCCTCTGGTGCTAATTTTTTGTTATATCATTTTAGAATTCATATTGTACCTACTTTTTTGCTTATAAGTCATTATTTCTTCATCCAATGGCAATAAAATTGTCACCTAACCTGTTAAATATCTTTATAGTTATATAGTTTTATGTAAATACTCTAAATAAATCAGCTTGAAAACCTCAGGAAGCTGAGTTGAGCTCAAATATAAATATTTTTCTAAACTTTAGAAGCTCAAATGTCAAATTTAACAATAATTTGAGAGACTTTTCTCTTTGATTTAGTGAATTTTTTTTTAGTATCCATAAAGAAAACTTACAGCATACATATTATAAAACATTTCAGCTAAGGATAAAACAAAACTAGACATAAAATGCAAATTGATTAGAATGAAATTATTAACCTTAATAATTATGTTTAAAAGAAAGGTCTCCAAATCTTGAGATATACCAGAGTTTAATCCTTTTGCCATCCATTTGTTTGTGGTGTAAACTTAGGCAAGTTTCTTAACTTTCTTAGCCCTAAGTTCTGCATCTGTAACTTCATAGGTTTGTCACAAGGATGAAATGTGAAAATAAAGAACAATTCTATTCCATTATCTTTTCCCTTCCTACATTCTTATTTAAAATATCTTCTGACTGAGGGGTTAGGCAGCAGTGAAAATTGGCTCATATTTTTCAGGTCACCACTATGAATTTAATATACTGGCACTAAATCAGTAGAGAAGAGTTGTCATTGCCTTTTGCAATATTAACCAAACCACTAAGTTCACTGTGACAGACAGTGAATTATATCCAATGACTCCCCTGATTGTTGCCATGTAGACAGACAACACATAACTATTCTCAAATGTAAGGACACTGCTTTCTGAAATGGTTCTGTTGCTCTTGTCACAGATAGGCTTCTTATAATACTTTTAAAATAATTTGGTAAGCATACAGATGGCTTTCTAGAGTGCAGCATTTACAAATAAAGTGATTTTTATATACTGGGAAATTCTGGCCTTCAATATATGAGGATTAAATAATCTGAATTTCTGAAAGCTAGCGTAAGTGGGCAAGATGGCTCTTTTTGTGCTCATGCATTGAATACTGACCTATTCTAGTTCTTAAATGGTGATCTAGATTCAAGACTTATTGAACTAGATTGAAGGGACTTTATTGATATCCTACCTAATGCTCACACTGACAGATGAAGAGACTGAGCCACATGTTCTAAGATCATAAACAAAAAGAATGAGAATGAGATCACCTGATTAATTGTTCACCTTTTTTCTGGTACATCAGGGTAACACTTTAGCTTATAAGGGTATTATTAGAGATTGAAAGAATTTTTTTTTTAATAATTGACTCAAATACCAACATTTTGCACATCACATAGAGTAGTAGCTTTGCCCAAGTTAGAAAACTGGGGGTTGTTCTTTATTCCACATCTATATACTCAGTTTTAAAAAAGGTTCTTCCTGGTATCCTCCAATTCCATCCCCTTGTTTTCATCCATGTTGCCACAAATCTAGTGCAGCTATTCCAGTCCTCTCCTGATCAGGTCTTAAGCACCTCCCATATGTCCTTGTGGTACTCACCATATTGATCTCAGTAGCATTCGTAGTACTCTATTGTAAATATCTTTCACATTATATCTTCTTTTTGAGCTTTTGGGATTTTATCTTACTTATTTTTGTAGTTCCAGGATCTAGCAACAGCTTGTCACATTGTTCATGCTTAACTAATGTTTGTTTAATACACAATGAGCAGAAATAACCATGCTACTCCATAGTAAAAAAGAGGATAAACTTTTCTGCAAATATTATTCAGCACCATTTTATCCACCTTTTGGGTTTAGTACATTGGAACTACAGAAGTATAAAGCAGAACGTCCAATGTTTATAATGATATTTGAAATAGATAAAAGCCAGTGTGACATTTCCGTTCTCAATTTCTCTGAGACACCACCTTGAAAAAAAAAGTATTTTTCTCTTACTAAAATTAGTAAAGGAACAGTAATTCCACATTTATAAGAGTATGATTAATGCATCAATAATGTTGTAATAACACATTAGATAAAAGTACTTCTTTCCCTGAAATTACATGGGGAAAAAAATCTGAAAATGGACCTTTGTTGGATACAAATGAAATAAATAAAGTACATATACTTTTTAAAGTTTAAAAGTTTATGGCAACTTTAGTTTGGGTTTCCATGCTATTCTATTTATTATACGGGAATTTACCGTAGCTTTCAATATGTACGAAACAGGCTGGTAGGGCTCATGCTTGTAGACTTCTGTCAAATAACTTGGCAACTGAGATACTTATAGGGAGTATGAATGGGGCTCTTCCATGTCTCAATGTCCTGATTGCCAAAAATTTATAGCAGGCTGGTTCTCAGAATCTTATAGCCAGTTGTTATTACTTAATTTCCCTAACCACCCGTTCTTTACTTTTTCTGTAAAGGCTGGGGTTTTTGAGTAGACCTCGTTATTTTAACTCTGTTGTTCTCTTTGTTTTCTCCAGTTCATGGCTCTTCATTATCACTGGTGTCCAGCACTTCTTCTCTTTACTCTACAGTAAGTAATGGCTGTTAAGAAAAACCTTGTGCTTTTGCCATGCACACAAAGGATGAAATAGATCATGTTACCGTGAATAGATCACATTCATCTATGACTTGTACACAGGAGTTGTGTAGTGAAATAAGGGCATACTCTAAGCTGCCCAATACCCAGGAATGTGCCAGGTGCTCCACCAGCCATTTTTTGGTCACTTACATGTGCTTTCACTGGGCTTTTTTTCACTCATTATAATCAATGAGTGGATGTAGAATTCAATTTCATAAAACTTATTGAGGTATAACTTGGAGTCTCTGAAACCATGTAGTCTGCTATACTGTCATTTTAGTAATGACAAGTTGTCCATGTTTTGTTCTCTGAGCCATGACTGTTAATTGTTCTATAGTATTTTCTCCTCATTTTTTATTTTTAAGTTTATTGTTGAGAGGATTATTGAAGGGTAAAAGCATTAAGGATAAAGGGTAAAAACATAAAAGAACCAGAGATGTTTTTTTAAATACGATTTTTGAAAGAGTGTGATTTTTTAAACTTTTATTTTTATTTATTTATTTATTTATTTTTGGAGTCAAGGTCTTGCTTTGTCACCCAGGCTGGAGTACAATGACACAATCATAGCTTAATGCAGCCTTGAACTCCTGGATTCAAGTAATCCTTCTGCCTCAGCCTATCAAGTAGCTAGGACTACAGGCACGCACCACCATGCCCAGCTAATTTTTAAATTGTTGTAGAGACAAGGTCATTGCTATGTTGCCCAGGCTGATCAATGCCCATGACCTCAAGCAATTCCTCCCGCTTTGGCCTCCCCAAGTGCTGGGATTGCAGGTGTAAGCCAGCACACTTGGGCAGAAACTTTATTTATTAAGAAAAAAAAACAGTGTTTCAAGTTCTCTTGCAAATGTGTGAAATTGTAGAGAGTTATTCTGTTTGTTAAATACAATTCTATCCTTTTTAAAAAGTAGCCTACAGGAAGTTATGCTTTATGAGTGAGTCATTTTAGAGCTAGGTTAACAGTGAGGTATATTTAAAAGCAGCCTACTGAATCTCAATGAGACTTGAGTACTATGAATAAGCCTTAATCCTGTATTGTAAGGTTCATGAAAAGTTCATAGCCTCTGCTGTCACTGATTAACAGAGCATCATGGGCAATAAGTTTTTCACTCATTTTCATTAAGTTCAAATGTTTGTTTGAACCTTCTGTTTATAGGTTAATCTCATATATTTACTGCCTTACATAGTCATTCAAAATCAGACTGTTATTGGCAGAGGTAATATTTTTCTTATTTCTCCTTTCAATGATTAAAATTGCCCGTAGCTTCCAGAAATTAAGACATCACTATTAGTGTTTAGGTAAATGTACTTTTTATGCAAATGGATAAAGTGAGGAATGTATAAACATGCATGAAAAAAACACATAAAAGAAATATATTAAGATTTAGTGTTCCTCCTGTTGGGCCAGCACTGCCGTTTGTTGGGGAATTGTATTCTGATTTAAACCATTGCCATTTAAATCTATGTGTAACATCAAAAGATGTAGCATCATTATCATTTTAGTCTAAATATGTACAATAATTAATATTTGGATAAAACTACCTTTATGAAACCTAAGAAAAACTAAAAAAAAAAAAAAAAAAAAAAAAAAAAAGAAAAATACCATTAGAAGAAATAAGGTCTAGTGATTGGTAGCACAATAGAGTGACTATACTTAACAATAATTTATTGTATATTTCAAAATAGCCAGAAAAGAAGATTTGGAATGTTCCTAACAGGAAGAAATGATATTCTTCTTAAATGAAGAATGAGATATTCCACTTACCCAGATTTGATCATTATACGTCATATGTTTGTGTAATACCACATGTACCCCATAAATATATACAAGTATCGTGTATCCCAGTATTGAAGTTGTTTTATGAAAAATGTATTCTTCAAGAAAAGGTTCATAAGTTTAAGGAAAAACAGATTACTAGTCTCCCAGTGTCCAGTAGACCTTTCTGTGTTAATAAAAGTGTTCTATATCTACACTATCTAATATAGTAACTATTAGCCATATATTGCTATTGATTATTTGAAGTGTATCTGGCATACAGATGAGTTGACTTTCTTATTTTAGTTAATTTAAATTTAAATAGCCACATGTGCCTAGCAGCTGCTAGATTGGATAGTGCAAGTTTATAGAGAACCCAAGGGGTACATTTGTAGATAGGAGTGGGATGTCAAAATAATGAGGATAATTAGAAAGCATACATGAGAAATACTGTATTAACAGTAGAATATGAAATGGAAACAGAGATTAAAATAGAATACGTATATATGTATATGTATGTGTATATATATAGATATATCTATAAATGTGTGTGTGTGTATATATATATGTTTATAGGCCAATATATGGAGGTAGGATAGATATTGTTAAGTGAGTAAAGAATGGATTAAGTGATCGAGCCGCATGAGAAGGTGATATTATTAGAAAATTAAAAGAGTTGTATTTGAGATGATGAAAATGATATATTTGAATTGACAAGTAAACTGTAGTAAAATAATTCAAATAAGTGCATATTTGGGGAACTACTAAAGAGAAACATCATAAAAGATGAGGAGTCATTCTTTCCCCGGTTCTCTGTGATCAGGAACTAGGATTTAATTGGCAATGAGAAAATACCTATGAAAATGCTTTTTAAACTATCAAATGAAAAAGCAACTTATTATTATTTTTCATGCCTTCTTAATAACTCTGGATAGAGATTTAGTTGCTTTGCATTCTTGCCTGGATCAATCAGGTAATTATTGGATGACATCAGGCAAGTTGCCAAATTTCTTTGGACTACACCTATAAAATAAAATTTGAAAATATTAGCTAGATCTGTCCCATTTGTCTCAGGATGTCTGCAAACTGGTTGGAAATCACAAGCCTAACCTGATCGCAGAGGTGTTACCTTTGGCAAACTTATGGTTTGTGTCTTTGTTTTGAAATCTAAGACCAGGCGCGGTGGCTCATGCCTGTAATCTCAACACTTTGGGAGGCTGAGGGGGGTGAATCACTTGAGGTCAGGAATTTGAGACCAGTCTGGCCAACATGGCAAAACCCCATCTCTACTAAAAATACAGAAATTACCCCGGCATGGTGGCATACGTCTGTAATCCCAGCTGCTTGGGAGGCTGAGGCAGGAGAATTGCCTGAACCTGGGAGGCTAAGGCTGCTGCAGTGAGGGCCGCTGCACTCACTGCAGAGCCAAACACCGTCTGTGGAGGGGGGCGGCGGGGGGGGGGAAGGGAAAGGGGAAAGGAGGGAGAGCAGGGAGAGGGAATCAAAGCCAACACTGTGAAGTATTGTGAAATATGGAGTTTTTACCCAAACATTCAAAATTTTAAATTTCTTTTTAAAATAATTGGAGTATCTATGGAATATCTATCAATACTAAGATGAAATTCCTCTGGGTTTTCAGTCACCTGTAATTGACCCCTTTAGATGTTAGTGTGGGTTCTCAGGAAGCCACAGCCTCCACCAGTGCTTTTCTTCCTGACACTGAAGCTAAATATGGGTGGCTGATTTTCACTGTGCTGTTGTTTTCCTCATGAGAAAGAAATACCCCTTGCTATCTATATCGTTGTCAAATGGGGAAATGAAAGACAGCCAAGGAAAGGTCATGTGACTTTTTAAAAACTTCAAGTCCTTTTATTCTTTATAAGCCTTGTCCTGTTAGGCATTTAAAGTTTTGATCCCTGCAATAGATGTTTTTTTGATTAACTGTATATTAAAAACTTTGTTTAACCTGTTTTGAATTTGAATTCTGATTTGTATTTTTTCATGAGAGCAAATGCCATTTTTGACTCATTGTGGATTCTTTAACATGTTGCCTAACAAATAGCTAGTACTAAAGTCATAACTTTTTAATTAACAAATTTGAATGGATAAATGGTCACTTACTGGCTTACAGAATAAAGAGTTCATGGATATGCTTTTATTCAGTCAAGTGTTTCATATTTTGTATCATCTCCAGAACACTGGGTTTGCTCAAAACCATTGTAAAAAAACTGGCAAATAATCCAATTCCATTATGACATCATTAATCCCACACCTAAGCTACTGAAAAAAATATAATACTAATATTCTGGCTCATTGCTTTATTTTTATCGTAACACCTACCTGGTATTAATAACCATAGAGTATAAAAGAAGGCAAAGGTTAAAGCAAATAATAGTTTTGAAAAATTGGTAGCGAGAAAAGTCATGCTATATGGTATGTATAGAATTGATATTTAATGATTATGCTTGCTACTAGTATATGTAACAGAACTATTACAGATTTTTTTAAATGTGATGCATATATTTCTTGATTATTTTTTAAAATAATAAATTAATATTAAAAAATACAGGAATGATTTATTGATTCTTGAAACTTTACCGGCTTTCTATAATTCTAGGAAGCCTAGAAGCAGGATTGGGCAGAATAAACTGGCAAAAAATATAAAAAGTAGGCCGGGCATAGTGGGCTGTAGCGAGTCATGAATGCGCCAGTGCACCTGAGTGATAGATCAAGATCCCGTCTCAAAAAAAAAGAAAAGAAAAAGAAAAACAACAACAACAACAAAAACAAAGTACTAGGAAAAACTAATAGATATAGTTACAAAGTTAATTGTGCCATATGTTTTAAGGCAATGAAACTTTTAATATTCCTTGCTTACTTTTTATTCAAAAACCAAACTGTGTATAAAACCTTAAAATTATGAGGATCTAAAAAATATTTCCTTAAAAATCTAAAATTGAAATGTTAAATATTCAAGATTGCTTTTTAAAGCTGTTTTCTTATAAAAGTTATTAGGATTCTACCACTTAGCCACTTTATTATTTAGCCACTATATTACTAAGTTTACATATTTTTAAAGGTAGAAAAAATATAGGAAAGACAAAGCTCAGGTTAAAAGAGTTGCTGGCAAATAAAATATATCCTGGTGGTTAAACTACTTTGCTTTAAGTTTTCTGAAAGAAAAGCAATAAAAAATAGTTCAAGTAGTTTTGTATCAATTAATCTAGAACTATCCCAGAAGTAGATATAGAAGATAAGAGATTGTTTTTCAGCTTTGGATCTGCTTATGGCAATAAGCAGACTTGTACTATTCAAGAAGATTATGCATTCTTCAGCTTTTCCCAGAATAAGGGAGCTTCCCAAATGTAATGGTGCACATAACTCATTTTCTGGCACTTTGCAGCCAGGCATGAAGAAGAAAAACAGAGCTAGGAGTTTTCTGGAAGTCAAGTCAAAAACACCCTGCAAATTCCTATGGCAGTCCTCCTTTCTATAAGCCACACAGCCAAAAATGTTTGCCAGACACTTTTATCACTGGATATTTCAGTGTTTTCAGTGTTTAAGCGTTTTGCTGACTTGTGATAATTAAAATTATTAATAATCACTAAAGAAATAAAAAATAGCAGTAAATAATGTTAATTATCTGTGGTTATCAGTAGAGGCCTGTATGTTACCCCAGCTTTATTTGACATTGTTTGTGATCCGTAAATCACAGAATAGAATTCTGACATCTAAACCTTGGCTGGAGATCTTTATAATTTTATGAAGTCTGTTTCCTACAATCTGTATGAAAGATACATCAATATTTTAAGTTTTCATACACCCATATTTTTTAGAGTATAATTTTGTAATTATTTGGTTTATGTTGCTTATGATTTACATCTTAGAGTCTTTCAATTCTATCTTTTGCTTGAAGGAATATTATATATCTATGGATCAAATGACCTATATTTTAAAAATACCTTATGGTTTATATATTAGGAAACATTTATAAAGTAACTTGTTTGTACTATTTCAATTGAATAACTTCATGTACTTCATTCCATTCTTCACATAGTAGATAATAAAAAAATACATCATGATTATTTTATTCATTTACACTTGTGGAATTAATTGAAAATAGTTTTTGTAGTTAAAGTCTTTCTTTTTATTGTTTTACAGGCTGAAGAAAAGGCTCATTCAGAGGTAAAAAAAAACTTTCAATATTTCAATATTTACTATTTTAGTTTGCATTCATGATGAAATTAGTGTTGTGACCACTAGAGGGCTCTGTGATACAACAGCAGAACTCCACAGGACTGCTGAAGTAAGGCAGCTAGTTGATAAATGGTCTTTGATACTGCCTCTTAAAAATAAAATGAAAGCAAATTTGTATAGCAAGCTCTCCTCTCACATTCTAGATTGAGTCTTAGCTCAACACCTAATAAGTTGTCTATAATAGTAAGCACTCATTAAATCATTGATAAATGAAGGCCTATGGTCTTCCTATTTTATTAGTCTTTTCCCCACTCCCTGTGAGACCATCTTGGGCACCAAGCCTCCACAACACAGGATACCAGCATCTCAGACTATCTGTTTTGTGTCATTATCTTGTTGCCTCTAATTGCTATTTTATGTCTGCTGTGGCAGCTATTGTTCTAATCACATATTTCACAAATATATATTTGGTTGCACTCATGAGCAAATCAAACTGCATTCAGGAGAGAATACTATTTTAATTTCCCTTGGCAAAACATTTGTCCTGGCCAAGGAGAGCAGGAGGACTTCAATTATGACTTTATTCAAGGTGAGGTAATGACTGTTTGATTGGTTTACACTGAGGCAATCAGACAACAGAGGAAAAAAAATGCCTTAGCAACAGCTTTTGCAAAAGTATTCCTTTCCTTTGAAGTCTTATTTTGTTAACCTTTAAAAGTAAAATTTGTGCTATGTTTAAAAATATTCGAAAAGTATTGATTAAACCAATTTGTCTTTATAATCTCTGAACTAAAGAGTGGATATGATTTTTAAAAATCAAAGTGGTTTATTTACATCACATGGACATGACAAAGCTTCTAACATTGATCATAGCATAGCTACTGATGCATGGAAATGCTCCATCTATTTGCCTTAGTAGTAGTTATTCAACTCCCCTTTTATCATTGATGCTCTATCATGGATTATGGTTTAAAAAAAACAATTTCAATCACTTTACAGTTTCCTGGATTATATTTTAAAGATACTGGAATCATGTAATATAGACTATTTAATTTGAGAAATGTTTTTGAGTTTGGATTCATTTATGAATAAAATAGATGCTACGTTTTCTGAAATCATTCATAGTCATTATCTTATAAATGTAAAGCAAATGTTATTTTAGACTGGGGTGTTCTGTTTTGGAAAAAAAAAAAAAAGGAATTAAATAGAATCACATTTGGTGAAATTATATAAATGTCTGCTATCTCTGTTTCCAGCTTAGAGTTCTCTACTTTGTTAGAGTGTTTCAGTTGACCACCATTTGTTTTCAACAAAATCTAATGCCCAGGGGCAAAAACTATACAGTTAATAAACTATGTCAAGAATGCGCTTTCAAACTGAGACAACATTCCAAAAGTTCAACTACAACTATAGAAGACTTGTTTTTGAAGAAATGAGAAGCATCAAAAGTAGAATGTTTAACATCCAAGTAACTGAAATCCCTTGAGACTAGATATATACTTATAGAACCAAGTGTCAGATTGTTATAAATGTTCTATCCTATTAGTCACAATATGAGACTTGCAGATTAAACTGCAGAAAGTGCTTGAATTAAAACTTTAAACATGATATAATATATCCTTACCCTTTTCTGTTTCAGTTTTATTGGAGTATGAACCTAACTGAAAAGAAAGACACTTTAGAATTTTCATTATATTGGTTTATCTAATTAGTTGCACCTATCATTGCTTTTTTCCCCTGATTTTTAAGATGTGGATAAGCTATAAAGCATCTCTAAGCTAATAATAACTCACTAAATAAAGGTCATGATAATACAGATTTGGGAAGCCTTCTCTGCAGTCATTAAATCTCCAGCCAATAACATTTCAAATGTGAACTGATTAAATGTTGAATTAAGCCCAAATTTTAGTGACTGCAGGATATTCCATAGCTTTTGAGAAGTTTTCAAACTATGAGAAATTAAAATGTACAGAGGAAAAAAGAAACTAAGATTTTCTGAAAAAGAACATGGAGTATCTTTTACTAAAAAATTTAAAAAGTGTGTGTGTGTGTGTACAGTTTTTACAAAGAAAATATTTTTCTACAGTTTTATTACCACAGTTTTTCTAGAAGGAGAAGAATCAATACAGAGGATAAACTGCTCTTGAGTCATTTGCCATTTGAGGGATGGCAAATGGAGCAAGTAAGCGTACTTTGATTTGTAGATTTGAGTTTGACACATAACCCTTTCCTTTTGAATGACATTTGCTTGTTACTCTGGAGTCAGTGTTCATATCCTTTCTTTTCAGGAGTTGGTGCTGATATAGTGGGGTTAGAATGAGCTAAATATAGTTATTTGCTTTCTTGTTTTGAATTATTGGTTTTAAGTAAAAATTACTTGCATATTCCATTGATTTTTTTTTAATTGCATTCAGCAAATCCATAAACTGCGGAGGGAGCTGGTTGCATCACAAGAAAAAGTTGCTACCCTCACATCTCAGCTTTCAGCAAATGTAAGTCACTTAATTTTTAAAATATATTACAAAAATTTTTGTACAATAGAATGGAATCATTTTAGTGACAAACTTACAAACTTTCAGTGCCTGATACAGACTTAAATTACCAACTAGCAGGACTCATAAAAAGTTAACATTTTCTGCCTACTCAGTAATAAAATGTAAATCTGAACTGATGAGGGGCAGCTATGTGGTTCAAATGGCTTGTTATTTCTAATAAGATTGGAAGCAATAGTAACAGCCATATGGGTTGCTTCTTTTCTTGTTTGCTATTTTTATTACTCCTCATGCGTAAGATTATCTGACAATGTAAGAGGGGTTGTTAGTGTTTGACTTTGGAAGATAAAATATTCATGTGCCCAGCCTCCTTCTTCTCAATGTATTGAACAATTAGTTAAGCATCCAGTCGATTCTAAAAGAGTAACTTAGGTCTAAATAGGGATAGCTTAACTAGACTGTGGATGAGATATGGTTTGCTCGAAAAACCTTGGCAGCCTTCTCATAGCAGTTTGAAAAGGTACACTTTTACTGGCACCAAAGCAGCACAGGATGGCAGAAATGATGACAATGAAGACCGCCAATTAAATTAACATTTACTGAATATCTTCCACTGTGTCAGGGAGCACTCAGAGTAGATGCAGAATGATAAAGGAGGAATATGGCACTGTTCCCAGTCCTGAGGAGCAATGGTGTTAGGAACAGCAGTGAGGGGTAAGGAAATGCCTGCTATTTTGCCATATGTCTTGCCTCTCTCACTCAACAGTCCTTTGCTCAGTTCTGCTGCATAGCTTTGGGCCTGCTCTGTGCCTCCCTGCCCCTCCCTCTGCTCCTCTACTGAGTTTTTCTGTCTCCTAGACAAAGCATGATATGTCAAGAGTGAGCAGGTACAGACCCACAGTATAAGACTTGAATAAGAGGCATTTAACATTTTTTTTGAAGTTATCATTGTACAATATGAATTCTAAGTATATATATCATTTCATTCACAATGTATTCATTTTAGCACTGTATTTGAATTGATTTTATTTTTTGAAATTCGGGAGAATTAAATTAATTTTGGATTTATTCTATTTATTTTTTATAGATGTTGTTAGGAGATTCCTGAAAATAATAACAAGTTTTAGAAATTGTTATTTTCTCATATTGCTTAAACAATTATCTAAAACTTGCATAATTTCTCAAAAATTAAATAATTTAACCCTATTGTGTTTTTTAAAGAGATAGTCCAGAGGCAACTGTAAATTTTATAATATAGGCTAAATGTATAGAAGTATGAAATATTGTTGTCTAGGTTCCTGAATTTGTACCTAGAGGAAGTAGAACAATGTAAATGCCCGAACCTCCTGGGTTGTGTTTATCTGCAGTGAGGAAGGCTCAATGGCAGACCTTATTTATTAGATTGTCAAGATACTTGCAGATGTCTTGAATGATTACTCAGGGTTTCATTTTACTTTTAATGTCTCTTGGTTGATCTCATCATATAATTCAGATATTGGAATAATAAATGGCTGTTAGACATAATGGAAGATGGGCTGATACTTTCCATTTAAAATGTAATGATGCTTATTGTATTCAAAAGAAAAAACTAAAATGGTGTTACACATTTTTTTGTTTTTTTTGTTTTGCTCTGAGAATCTCATTCTTACTCATTATTGGTTTCTTGTGTATCATTTCAACATTTTCCTATTATATGCTTACGTTTATGTATAGTTAATACACACATGCAAAAGCTTCCTTATACACACACACACACACACACACACACACACACACACACACAGGGAACCAAATTCTAACATAGGGGAATAATCTTGGGGGTCAACTCTGTGCTGCTGTTTGAAAATGGAGCAATAATTTTAGAAAGGTTCCAGCAGTTGGCTACCCACCTGCTCTAATTATGCATGTCAGACTATTTTCACTGATGTGTTTTCATGACTTTAGGACATGAATTCTCAGCTGGGTGTTAATATGACCAACAAAGGGCGAAAACTGGTTCTTGTGTGTGTGTTTTCTTTTAAGTACTCTTTTTATGTGAAAAGCACAGATACACAAATACATAACTGAACATCCAGAATGTCTGTGGCTTTAAAATATCATGAGGAAAGAGCACAATTAGGAAAAAAAGAAATCTATAATGTTTCCCTAGGGGAACAATAATTTTAAAAAAATAAAAATAAGGAACACAGACTTAGAAGCAGCAGTGCCAAATAGATAATTCATGGTAGTCTTTGTGTTAATTTAAAAAGTGTTAGTCTTGGAGACAAATGCCAAAATTGTTCTAGGTTCCACTCAGCTGCATGTATTATCATTAGTATTAGTTTTTGCACACTGATGGGAGACTGGTATATATCCTATTTTATGTTCTTTTAAACAATTTATAATTTAATTAGGAAAACTTCTCAAATCACATCAGATCCACACAAAAACCTGTACATAGCAGCTTTATTTTTTAATAGCCAAAAAAGGAAACAATAAAAAATATCCCTTAATAGGCCAGTTAATAAACAATTTCTGTTACATCTATATCATGGACTACTACTCAGCAATACAAAGAAATGACTATTGATACATGCATCGACTTGGATGGATCCCAAGGGCATTATGAGGAGTGAAAAAAGATAGTTATAGAAGGTCAAATTTTGTATAATTACATTTATATAACATTCCAGAAATGGCAAAATTAAAGAAACAGAGAACAGATTAGTGATTGCTAAGGATTAAGGATGGAGGAGAGAGAGAGGTAGTGTGACTATAGTAAGGGGGAGATCTTTAGTTTTGTATTTTGAATGAGATAGCCATTACATGAATCCTTGTATGTGAATCTATTAATGTAAATCAATATTTAATTCCTGGCTTTGATATATAATATAATTTTATAAGATATATAATCATTGGGGGAAACTGGATGAAGGATACAAGGGACCTCTCTGTACTGTCTTTGCAACTTCTTGTGTATATAATTATAAAATATATAATGTATTAACATGTATAAAATAATATTTTTAAATATCAGATATTGATCTTTACTCAGTATATGAAGTGTTCTATCATAAGGTAACATGCTTTTCCTTTATTTGGGGTATTTTAGTTTCAAACTAAAATATAAATCACCTAAAGATCTACCACAGTTCTTTTGAAAAAATATCTTGTTTTTAATTTCCCAGGAGTTTCAACCTTAATCCACTCTTTAGTGTTTCTTTATTTGGTAGTGATAGGGACTGTCAAAGCTTCTTACCATCAAATACATTTACTGACTAAAAATAGCAAAATGTTTTACATTGTAAAAATGTACAAATTGAATGAGAGTCAAAAGGTACAGATAATGAAGATATGCATTATCATCTACTTTTTTAAAAAGTTTATTAAAATTCTCTTTAGACTAAATAATGCAGTATCTGGGAATTTACATAAATGGATATGTATATAAATGAATATTAAACAATTTTAATGTAAGTTATATTTTAAACATTTTAATAATATTGTTAGAACTATAAGGAGTAAAATTTTGTATATATCTGGCCATTTGTGTTCTTAAGGAAATAATATTTTTTACACATTCAGGAATTTGAATTACTCACAAGTCACTTATTAACTACAAGTCATTTTGAACTCATTCATTTTCTTTATGTTTGGTTTATAATGTCATTTTAGATTTCATACATCATAATGAGCCATCAAATAATTTAGTTAATACTTGATTTTTCCTCAATTGTAAGAAGTGCTGTGTTTAAATTTGATTGAGTGTTTCATTTCATCTGAGTTAATGTCTGTTAATGTATGTAATATACACATATATTTTTAACATGCATGTACTTAAATTGATTATAGGGATTTGATAAAATTACTTATTTATAGGATATTTTAAATATAATCAAGGGTTTTTTAAATGTACATTTCCCATTTGAAAGTAAATGTAAGTCTTTGTTTACTAGTTTGTTCACAGTACAAGTAAACTTTCTACCTTTTGGTTAAATGTGAGTGCAGCCTCCAAGATGAGAAATTGTTATATTAGAAATCTAATAGCTATGATTTATAGAGATGAATTTCAATGAGTTTGGTTCTAAGAAATAATGAGTTGTTTTTAACAACAATTTTAAGTGTCAGATATTCATCTTTACTCAGTATATGAAATGTTCTATCATCGCTTACGTGCTTTTCCTTTATTTGGGCTTTTTTATATATATTAATTATTATATCGCATATTTGAACTTGGCATAATTACATTTTTGTGGACTCCAAGCAATAATCTGTATTTTAATTTTTAAATTCGAAACGCATCTGTGTCTCTGTTAAAATGCATTTCTTTCCCTTTGTCCAAAAGGGGTGTGGTAAGTCAAAAGAGTATCTAGTTAGCTCACCTCTCATTTGACTGGCAGAGTAAAGCCCCTGTTCAGTAGAATGTATATTAAGCCTTCCCTCCCTTTTGTAAAGTTGTTCTGAACAGAGCTTTGTAAAACCACAGGTAAAGTGTTAAGCTGATTCTACTAGCATATCCTTAGAAAGGAGAGCGGGTATATTGGCAGGTGCTATTGTCTGGTCTTTCTGATCAATAACCCACCAACAAACAAAAAGAAAACAGGAGCCATACAAGGAAAGGCAAGTAAAGATGATTGGTCATAGCATACAATAAACCAGGTAGCCTCTGGCCTCTCGCCCACACCTTCAGGCAGCTGGGTCAGGCGGGATGCTTTTGTTTGTCTTTTAACGTATGTTCTTTACAAATCTCAGCCATTACATAATTTGGAAATGGACACCAAGGCTAGTTATTGCTAACATTTTTAAAGACATTACTGAATGAATGTGTAAGAAGACAAAAGGTACTTTTTTGCCTTTCAGCAGATAAGTCTTTTAACCAAAAATCTCTTGGGTATTTTGAGATTGTGTTCTACTTCTTTGCTTATTTAATATTTGCATATAATTTGCTAGTTACTCTTGCTTTTTTGTATCTCTTCTAAGAGAAAACTATTTTGTACATATTATTAATGACAAACATTTCAGTGTTTGGACAGTTTTTTATAGTGTAAAAGAAATGTGAAACTTTATGTCGCAGAATCATTCTTGGTTCAATTAACTACTAATTTTAAAATATAAAGTCTCATATATATATCAAGTTTATTATGGGTAAATATATATTACATATATGTTTCATATGAATACATAATATACTATATATTTTCCCATATAAATAATAAAATGCTCTAGGCATATATATGTGTGTACATATATATATGCCTTCATAATATACATATATAAAATACTATATAATATATATACTCTAGGAATACATATATGCCTATATATGCACCTATATATTTATGTTTTACTATATAATCTATAGCATATATATTACTATATAATATATATAAATATATGCCTAGAGTGTTTTTAGTTTGTCAGTGGGCTGTCTCTGAATTCTATATGAAGAAATAAAATGTAGACATTATGTATAATGATATTTCATCTTATTGTTTAGCATCATAGTAATTATCTTTACATATCTATTCAGATTACTTTTGCACCAACCTAATACATTGTATGATTCCAAAACCAAAGACAATATAGATTGAAATGATGTTCCATCTTGTCTACCTTTATAGACTTCACCTAACACAAGTCAGGGGATATTGATCATCATATCAATACAATTTTACTCTGACCTAAAAATTATGCAACTGCTAAAGGAAAAATCAGAACCAAGTAAAACTGTCATTAACAACCCCCCTGAAAATCCATATTTTTTAAAAGTCATTTTATAAAGTCTCTCAGACAAGATGTGTTACCCTGTAAGTTTAATCAGTTTTACTTTCCATTTTCTCTTCATTAAGGTGATAAAGATCATCATTAGTAGAAAAATTTTCCCTTATTTGCCTCCTTTTCCATTTACCCTATTTAGTGAGAAATTTAGCCTCTCATAACTTCTAAAGTAACAATGTTAATCTGATAAACTAAACCAAGGTGGCATAAGTTTAAGACAATATTTTTTTCTTCAACTTTTAAGTTCTGGTGTACATGGGCAGGATATACAAGTTTGTTACATGGGTCAATATATGGTTTGCTGCACAGATCAACTCATCGCCTAGATATTAAGCCCACCATCCATTAGCTGTTCTTCCTGATGCTCTCCCTCCCCTAACTCCCACTGACAGGCCTTAGTGTGCGTTATTCCCTACCATGTGCCCATGTGTTCTCGTTGTTTGACTCTCACTTATAAGTGAGAACAAGTGGTGTTTGGTTTTGTCTTCCTGTGTTAGTTTGCTGAGGATAATGGCTTCCAGGTCCATCCATGTCCCTCCAAAGGACATGACCTCATTCCGTTTTATGGCTGCATAGTGTTCCATGGTGTATATGTACCACATTTTCTTTACCCAGTTTATCGTTGATGGGCATTTGGGTTGGTTTCATGCCTTTGCCATTGTGAATAGTGCTGCAGTGAACATAATGCATGCGGGTATCTCTGTAATAGAATTATTTATATTCCTTTGGGTATATACCCAGTAATGGGATTGCTGGGTCAATTTCTGCTTCCAGAGCTTTGAGGAATCACCACACTGTCTTCCACATTGGTTGAACTAATTTACACTCCCACCAACAGTGTAAAAGCATTCCTTTTTCTCTGAAACCTCTGCAGCACCTGTTATTTCTTGACTTTAATAATCACCATTCTGACTGCTGTGAGATGGTATCTCATTGTGGTTTTGCTGTTACGCTTTTTTTGTATGTTTGTTGGCTGCATGACTGTCTTTTTTTAAGTGTCTATTCATGTCCTGTCTATTCATGTCTTTGCCCACTTTTTCACGGGGTAGTTTGTTTTTTACTTGTGAATTTGTTTAAGTTCCTTGTAGACTCTGGATGTTATACCTTTTCCAAATGGGTAGATTCCACAAATGTTCTCCCATTCTGCAGATTGTCTGTTCTCTCTGATGATAGTTTCTTTCACTGTGCAAAAGGTCTTTAGTTTCATTAGATCCTATTTGTCAATTTTTGCTTTTGTCACAATTGCTTTTGGAGTTTTTATCATAAAATCTTTGCCCTTACCTATGTCTTGAATAATATTGCCTAGATTTTGTTCTAGGGTTTTTATAGTTTTTGGATTTTACATGTAAGTCTTTAATCCATCTTGAGTTAATTTTTGTATAAGGTATAAGGAGGTGGTCTAGTTTCAATTTTCTGTATATGGCTAGTCAGTTCTACCAGCACCATTTATTAATTGTTTTTTCAGGTTTTCCCATTGCTTGTTTTTTTCAGGTTTGTCATGATCAGATGGTTGTAGGTGTTTTTCACTAACATAATCGTAACATACTTTTCATTGAAAACAACACGACTCAAAATGTTCTTAGTAACCAGTTATAAGTGTTTTGTGCATACTTACAAACTGTCATTCTAATCATAAATATTTTGTGGTTGCTTATAGCTACAAAACTGTAGGTAATATAGTTTATACAGCATATTCTTTATAATCCCGATCACTTTGTCATATTTTAATTAATATGAAACTGATAAAGTATGCACAAAGGGTAAAAGAGAGTAATTTTCTTCAAGTTTACACATTTAAGGACTCATAGTACAAGGATTAAACATTAAATTTCTCCACTATAGGAGAATTAAAACTGAAATATTGAGTAAAATCTTACATTTCATTTACTAAGTGCTAATAAAGTGTTTCTGTCATAATTTTCCTTATTTTAAAAGAAAAGACACGATTTTAATTTTAGGTTTTAGTAAACAATTTTATGGACATAGTGGGATTATTTCTAACAGGTTAAACTGAAATGACCATCATGGGCATATATATTATAAATTCACATATGAATGCTATATGATAAAAACTAACTTATGCTAAATACCACATGGATGAATCTCAAAACCCATGTAAAGCAAAAGAAAACCACAAAAGAATCTTGCCATATGATTACACTTGAGTAGTTTGTAAAATAGGCATTTCTAAACATAGTGTTTAAAAATGCAAGCTTGGGTAGTAAAAACTATAAAGAAAAGCAAGAAAATAATTACCACAGAAGTTATGTAGAGGGTATCTTTGGGGAAGGAAGATGGAATAATGATAAGATAGGGGCAAAGAAGGGCTTTTTGGTTCTTGAAATGTCGTATTCTTGACTTGGCTGGTGAATGCATGAATGTTCACTATGTGATGAGTCAGTGGCTGTTTTCATTTTGTTCCCTTTTATATATGTGTGGATTTTTCCACAGTTGAAAAGGTAAAGTTCAGGTGTGGTGGCTCACACCTATAATCCCAGCCAGCACTTTGCAGAGCCAAAGTGGGAAGAATCACTTGAAGCGAGGAGTTGGAGAGTAGCCCAGGCAACAGAGTGAGGCACTATCTCTACAGAAAATAAAAATAAAAAAAAAAAGAAAAAAAGTAACTGGGCATGTTAGTACATGCCTATAATTCTTGCTACTTGGGAGGCTGAGGCAAGAGGATCACTTTAGCCCAGGAGTTTAAGCCTGCAGTGAGCTAGGGTTGTGGCACTGCACTTCAGCCTGGGTGGCAGCAAGACACTGAGTAAAAGAATAAAATAAATAATTAAAAGTTAAAATATAGGAAAAAATGAGCATAGCCGTATGCTAATTTTTCAGTTACTAGGTCCGATATCCTCACATTCCTTTTTTGTCATTGAAAATTTTTAAAACTATAAGATACTGGTTTTTTTAGTGGTATTTTTCCAATTAAATCTGCTAACAAATTTTGGTGTGTAATTTTCAAGGGTAAGGGTGTGTGGGGAGAGAGAGAGAGAGTGTGTGTGCGTGTGTGTGTGTGTGTGAGAGAGAGAGAGAGAGAGAAGCCAGGGAGGAGAAAAAGAAGGAAGGGGGAATGAGTGGAAAAAGGTAATAAAGAGTTGTTCTGATAGATTAAACTTTAGTAGATGTATTCCCTACTAATTGTTTTTCTCCATATTGCAGTGTCAGGTAAAGAAAGGCATCCCAGGATGAATTCAGAGCTAGGAACATGCAGCTTTGTATCATAATGCTGATGGAAGGAACATGTACATTCTAACTGTTATCAATAATGGAATATATTTCCATTGTTAAGTAATGAGCCTCAATTCTTTGGATTTTTGTGATCCATTTGATAGTAGGAGCCTCAGCATTTCAATTCTGCTATAAGTACATGGAGATATATTTTATTTAAGTCATCTTATTCATGTCTTTCAAAAAGAAATTAATTTTTGACCAAGGATTTCCAAACTTTGCCCCATATGTAGGTATAATTTATTATAGACTTAGGTTGCAAAATATTAAATCCTTATATCCTTTAGGGACACAATACAATTTTATCAGTTTGAGATAATGTACCTGTAGTTCTACCTCAAGCCATGGTGAGAGACTGAAGTGCCCATTCATTTTAATATTTTGGGTTCAAGTTGTTACATAAGGGCATGCAAATGGAAGCTGGCCTATTTTTGAGCTTTAATAAGATTGTCCAATACTTCTTAATCATAAGAGTTATAGTTATGTACTACAATAATATAATTCTCTGAAATTTAAAATAAAACCCAAAAGCCACAAAAGCTTACTGTTAAATAAAATATGATGGAATATTTTTTCTAACTGGCTTATCTGTATTTCGTTCATTGAAGGGAATATGAAGTAGAAAAGCCCTTTTATTGAAAAGAGTTTGGAAAGTAAAGACAACTCTTTTTGATTCAATTCTTTGTAAGTAGAAAAGAGTAAAGATAAGGTTCTAGCTGTCAGCAGATGTCTGACACTTTAAGGAGTGTATCATTACAGTAGAGCAGCTAACAATATCTGCAAAGGTCATCATGAAGATATAACAATGAGGAACATTTGTCCGTTGACCATTTCAGTGACCTCTTTTTGGGCTTTAAGTCTAAAAAACTTGGCAGATCAGAACTTTATATTTGGCATTTTGAGTGTCAACTCTCTACATGATGTGCAAGTCAGAAGGAGTTATTACTTGCAAAATACCATCTTCTTTCAGAAGTGAAACTCACATTAAATGCCAGGAGACTGAAACACTGATTTTAGGAAGACAAAGTTTAGAAAAGATGAATGACAATGTGTGTTAAAGAAGAGTCACCAGTCAGAGCTAACTGTGATAGTCATAGTATTTAAAGAGTTGGAACACATGAAATTAAGCGTTTTGTAAAATGAAGGTTTTTCTTCCATCCACAAAGATTCTGACATTTAAACTATGTTTCTTCCATTCTGTTCACAGGCACACCTTGTAGCAGCTTTTGAAAAGAGCTTAGGGAATATGACTGGCCGATTGCAAAGTCTAACCATGACAGCGGAACAAAAGGTATGTTCAGAAATTGCCACTGGAGATTGAAAGAAGACAGCAAATTGCATAGGATTCTTAAATAATACCTGAAGCTCTTTAAAAATAATACTCCAGGCTGGGTGCAGAGGCTCATGCCTGTAATCCCAGCACTTTGGGAGACCAAGGTGGGTGGATCACTTAAGGTCAGGAGTTCAAGACCAGCCTGGCCAATATGGCAAAATCCCATCTCTACTAAAAAAAATATATATATGTGTATATGTGTGTATATATATATATATATATATATATATAAATAAATTAGCTGCACGTGGTGGTAGTTGCCTATAATCCCAGCTACTCAGGAGGCTGAGGCAGGAGAATCGCTTGAACCCAGGAGGCGGAGGTTGCAGTGAGCCAAGATCATACCACTGCACTCCAGCCTGGGAGACAAAATAATAATAATAATAATAATAAAATAATATTCAATTCTATACTAAATTACAACAATGATAATACCTTTCTTTTCAGATTTTAATTTAAAGATTTAATCAGTTTATTCCACACTGAAACACACAAAGGCATACAAAATTCTTTCTAGGCAGTCTTTTGGATGGAACTAGTGAAAGAATACTGAGTGTTAAGAAAGAGAAACAGTCACATAAGAGAATATTCTGGGAGCAAATTGTTATGCTGTTGACAAGAATCACACCTTGATAAGAACTTTCACAAGTACTGGTCACTAAATCCAGCTATAGGGCATGGCTGTAGGCTAAGACACACAGGAAGGATGCCTGGGACCGATGTTAGGACTCTGCCAAGTAAGGGACTTCAGGTTACAGCAGCTGTGAAACAAAGGCCAATCCTGTGTAATTTTGAAATAACAAGAACTAGTTGCCATCTAGGGATGTTGCTTTTGAAGAAAAGTCATTTGTTATATCAAAATGTTTAAAATGAACCTAAAGGATTTTATGGTATGAAAGAAGGAATACCAAAAAGAAAGGAATGGAGGATTTAGTTCAAAAGGTCCATACTGCGTAGAAAGCCTGGTCACCTTTGCTGTGATGACCAGTTAACTTACTTCTCTGCTGTTAGTCCAGCAGTCTTAACTTCCTTGGATGGGTATCAGATATAGGTGAAGCCTCTGGAATTGTATGGATTATGTGTGTGTGTGTGTGTGTGTAAAAACTGTACATGTGCATAAATGATCAGGTGTCCAGAGCTTTCATCTAATTCTCAAAGAGACCCATTATATAAAAAGCTTTGGGTATTTTCAGGAATGTGTTTGTCTATCCATAGGAATGGCTTCAGTTTTGTCTTTAGATTCTGTAAGGTATGTAATTAGCTTTATAAAACTAGTATATATTACCAAATTTTGTCAGTTTACAGAAGTTTATTTTTTTAAACACAGAATGAACAGTTCAATGAAATCAAAGGAGAAAATCGAATATTCTTATAATTGCCTGATGTTACTAGCACATTGTATTCTCTCTCATATTCTCTATATACCCTGCCCGTGAGATAGAATATTATCCATTCCTGGAAACCCTGTTCTAGCACAGCTAACAAACTCCTTTTGAGACATACATTTTCCTTCCTTCCTTCCTTCCTTCCTTCCTTCCTTCCTTCCTTCCTTCCTTCCTTCCTTCCTTCCTCCTCTTCCTTTTTCCTTTTCTTTTTCCTTCATCTTTTCCACCGTTCCTTTCTCCTCCCTTCTACCCTTCCTTCCTTCTTTTCTCTCTCTGTCTCTCTCTCTCTCTTCCTCTCTTTCTTTTTTCTTTCTTTCTTTCTTTTTTTTTTTTTTTTTTTTTTTTTTTTTTTTTTTTTTTTTTTTTTTGCTACAACTTGTCACTTCACTATGTAATATAAGAACCCAGAGATGGTGTCTCCTGGAGCTTAGGAAGCTGCACGCAAGTATTAAATTTCTGACAATGGGCAAGAACAAATTAAGAGGGCCGAAGTCCAGGAATGTATTTCACATAGCCAGCCAAAAAAACTTTAAGGCTAAAAACAAAGCAAAACCAGTTACCACTCATCTTAAGAAGATAAATATTATGAATGATGAAAAAGTTAACAGAGTAAATAAAGCTTTTGTAAATGTACAAAAGGAACTTGCACATTTCTCAAAAGGCCCTTCAGTTGAACCTCTGCAGAAAGAATTGATTCCTCAGCAGCATCACGAAAGCAAACCAGTTAATGTTGATGAAGCTACAAAATTAATGGCTCTGTTGTAATATAGTGGTGATGCATCAAATTCTCCACAAAGACCAATAAATTAAATGTTTTATACAATTTTATTTTTAAAAATCTTGTTAATGTACAGGCATTGGCACATTTTAAAAACAAACTACATAAACAGATCTTTCCTATAACCTAGGAAAGTGGAATGTCAGAAGTCAATGAAATGTGATAAACTTAAAGTGCTAAAAGAGAAGGCACTTCACAAAATCTGTTCACTGAAACAGTTATATATCCTCATTTACATCCTTCACTTTACAAGTGGCAGTGAATGTCTGTTTGGATAGAAGGACATACAGAAATACAGGCAGTTTCGTGGCAGTAAAAATATAAGACAAACAAGTAATGAGCCCTTGGCCAACTTGTTTTTGATGACCTGTAGTGTCCTTTAACTTTCCTCTTATAAGAAGAAAAAACAGAAGGATTCACAATTAGAAGAAAAGTTGAAATCCAGAATATAGTTACTTTTGGGAGTGGGGAGGTTTGTGGATATTAAATCACTTATCCTCTAAAGCAATCAGAGCCCTTTGTTTTTATGGTTGAAGTTTTGTGAAGTAAAGAAAGTATTAGGGAAGAACACTTCAAAATCAGTGAACTAAAAAAGGTGTTACATTGATTATTTTAAATACTTAGGTTATTAAGAAGTCTAAAATGTTACACAGTTAGAGGTCCCAAGTTTCCACGGAATCTAATAATTTAGTATCTGGACATCAAACAGATCACAAACTCCTTCATTATCATCTAAATTAAAGTTGTAGTCATCTGCCGGGGTAGGAGAAAGCCTTAAGAGAGGAAACACTGCAAACAAAAAACAAATTCAATGTTAAAGATAGTTTCTACATACGGTTAATGATCTGTAACAAAATACTCTCAAATACATCATTCCAAATTAAAAAAAAAAAAAAAAAAAGAACTCAGCAAATAGAATTACAAGGCTTTTTAGAGCAGCTGATGGGAAAGAATCAAAACACTGGGCCTCAGTATTCTTGAATGCGAATCCTGGCTATGTCTGTTAAAAGCTGGGTAATCTAGAGCAAGTTTATCTAACCTTTCTTGAACCTCAAAATCACCTTTTTGTAAGTGGGGATGATAATAACTACCTTGTAGGATCACTATGAGGAGTAAGTCAGATACTGTTATCATGTCACGTGCTAGGGGCTATCAAAAAATATTAGCTTCCTTTACATTTATCTTTTTCCCTTGAAAATTATAAGATACACCAAATTCCTCAATGGGCATATACCAAACATATTGCTGGAAGCTAGTGTTAGAATTTAAGTCTCAATATCTTCAAGAAGTCAAAATTAATAGAATTTTTGTCCTCCACCAGATATTTTCTTGGACTCTATTATATCTGTAAGTGAATTTTCTCATAGAAACGGAAAAAAAAAATGCAGAGGTATATTAACTTATGATGCCTATGATTAATGCCCAAATATTTAAAAATAATTTCTATGACATAAGAAATAACGTGTCTACATTATCCTTAAAATCACATTGCCAAAATTATAAAATTTTCTCAGAAGATACCAGAATGTCTCATATTGGCCTTATCACTTTTTTAACTGAAAATAAAATAACTTCTTTTTGAATTGCAAACTATATACACACAACAGTCTTGGTTAACTGTTTATTAATTTGAAGTTATAACTTGCCTATTCTCAAAGTGATATTTAAAAGCCTATAAAATTATTTGCAATATGAAATTGTATAATTCAAGGACAGAATCTAATTAAAACCAGTAGAGTAATGTATATTACAATATACCTCAGCCTCGATAATTACTACTGCAAGGAACTGAACTGAATTGAATTTCAAGGAAGCTAAAGTACAAAGGGAGATTGCTAGGTATGTTTTATTCTCATTTTCTGGCCAGAAGAACATAATTTAGACTGAAGAGACAAACTCTTTGGCACTAAATTCAAGGACGAATTTATTGCCAAGGTTTTTAAATTGGGATCATGGAATAACAAAAGACAAAATCACTGTTCAAATAGACATTTCTCTAAAAGCTAAGGGCATAACATTTAATCATATTTCACTAAAGGCATTTCTTCAGGGAGCTGAGATAAAAGGGTATATTGCTCTCTGGTGATTCAGCAATCCTGAGAAAAGGCTTGTGAAGCATATAGCAGAGATTCTTAAACTCCCTTCCCCAAGTTATAAGGTTCGTTTGTCTATTTAGTCATTGATCAAGTTTATATTGAATTTGTGCTCTTCTAATGACAAAACAGTACAGACAGTATAGATATAGAATGATAGATACAGGTCTATATCTATAAACATAGATATCTACCAGAACTCTAAAAGCATATTATACATATATATAATATTCCTCATGGAGTTTATATTTCTCATACATATCTCATGTATATGTATCTCTTTATCATTGAAGTTATATTTTAGGAGGGCAACAGATGATAATAAAAATATAATTAAAACAGGCCGGGTGTGGTGACTCATGCATGTAATCCCAGCACTTTGAGAGGCTGAGGCAGGCAGATTCCCTGAGATCAGGAGTACAAGACCAGCCTGGCCAACATAGTGAAACTCTATCTCTACTATAAACAAAAATTAGCTGGGCGTGGTGGTGGGCACCTGTAGTTCCAACTATTCAGGAGGTTGAGGCAGGAGAATCACTTAAACCTGGGAGGTGGAGGTTGCAGTGAGCCGAGATCATGCCACTGCACTCCAGCCTGGGCGACAGAGCAAGACTCTGTCTCAAATTTTAAAAAAAATAAATAAATAAAAATTATACATATATATATATATATAAAACCTATAACTAAAACGTATAGAATTTCAGGTAATGATAAGCACTAGCGAAAAAAGTAAAGCTGAGAATGAGGATATTGAGAAGCTGGGTTGGAAGCTAAAACGTGAAGTAACAAAGGCCAAGGTGGTTTCATATTCTTGATTATATACTTTAAAAATGGATAAACTAAATTAAGACTCAGATTCTAGTATTTGGGCTTCACAGTGTGATTTTCAGCAATCACATGGCATTAATAGCCTGAAGCTACATCAAAATTTTTGTTTGATTTATAGACCAAAATAACTGCCTTGAATAAAGAGGGATTCACTCCTAATACTTTTCCTATTTCCTGATGCCAAATAACACTGAATCTCTTGCCAAATTTGTGTACCAGAACACTGGTTTTATACACTTATAGCCTGGTAAGAAAGAAAAGACATGTATGAATAACTCAGAAGGCAGAAAATTATCATGCTATTAGACTCAGTACAATGTCATGTGCATTCTGAAAGGAAACATCTGCAGAGGCAGGAGAATCGCTTGAAACCCAGAGGTGAAGGTTGCCCTGAGCCAAGATCATGCCACTGCACTCCAGCCTGAGTGACAGAGAAAGACTCCATCTCAAAAAAAATCAAAATTACAAAAAAAGAAAAAAAATAGTGATCAATCTGGCAGCATTTTCTGCAAGTTAAACAGTATTCCCAATAGCTACTAAAAGAAGACATGCTATATAATAGTAAGTCTGTAAGTAGGTAAAAATCAAGAGAATTGTTAATATGCTTGCTGAGAGTGAAATTATCTCTAGACATTACCCTATCCCTAACCCAGGGCTCGTAGACTATGACATTGATGTAGTTTGATCAAGAATTTTATCCTGATTTCAAATCCTTGTCTCTTTACCAGCACTTCTTCACCAGGAATATATGAAAACAATTAAACCTGATGCCCTGAGGCATCCACTATATGTGCTGAAATAACTTCTTTTCTCACTATCTAGAATGGTACTAGCTATGTACCACTCTTGTCAGAATCAAGGATATTGCTACTAAATCATTGTGCAGGGCTTAATTTTCTCACAGAATGCCAGTTGAGAAAGGCTCAACTTCTAGGAATCCAGCAAACTATGTTTTTATAAGTAACATTCTTACAGAACTACTTCTAAATCCTTGTGTTCAAATTTACTAAAGCTATATTCTCAGCTCAATATTTCAGAATTTAAAATTTAAAAGACTTTCAAATTAGTTCCCTGTAGCTGTCATGCCAAGGCAGTTAGAACATACGTTAAGGGTATGAGAGGTTTTTCTTGTTAGAAGGTCAGAACAGGCAGAGGAATATCCCCTTGTATGAGTGATGAAGCTCAGATATTGACTACTATCCTAACAATAAAGCCTAGTAGTTTGCTCATTTGTTACCTCTCTGAAACTTTTTTTGGGTGACTACAAAACAGGAATTGAAACCTTCAAAATAAGGGAATTTGAAACCAAATCTTTGAAAATAGATAACGCTGCAACTAAAAATTTAGTTGAATAGGATTTTTACATTAACTCTCCCCAATTTACATTATGATAGTTGCCATCTAGAAGTGTTTTTAAAAATATATATTGCTAGAGTTAGATAATGCATCCATTAATCTTTAGGGCATAGAATAATGTGAATCTAAAATTTTCAAATTACTTACCCTACTGGTATTTGGTGAATGTAATTTATTTGAAACTAGATGCAATAGGGATGGTCAGGTTCTTTCAGTAGAACAATTAGCAAGACTTCAGAAGCAAGGTGGAGTGGGAAGGGAGGACCTGTTTGAGGAGACTAGAGCTGGGAAGTGTGAGATTAACAGTGCCAACATGAGGACATAAAGGACAGATGTGGTGGAAAATTTAAACAGCCTTGCCTAGAAGGTCAAGTTAGTTGATGGCATTTGTTGATGAGATTGTCCCAAGCTTGTGGGATTCTCAACAAAGTCTTTATTACTGAGAAATTTGGAAAGAGATCAAGTATAGTTAAGAAATTTGGGTTGGGAAGACCACCAGGAAAGGCTAGTATTCTGACACAAAATTTGATCATTTTATTTTTAAGCATTTCAAGCCTGACCTGAATGAATTGTTTAGTCTCAGACACATGCATAAAACTGTGAAAAGAGACACTGACTCCATTCAGCTTCTTTAACATGAGAAACTTTCATGGAAAACTAGAACTTTACAAGGTCAGCAGGTGTTGGAGGTATCATTATCTTGAATAGCTCATTGGAGGAAAATGAAATCTTAGTTTGGTTCTCAGGTTTTAAAATATCTATCATTTTTGAAAAATGTGAAGTAACAAAATATGATCTGATTATCTTATTCCTAAAATCTTTTGCAGAATTATCCCAGCCTCAATGTTCTCTTTAGTATTTAATGAGAATAAGAAACTGAAAATGACTGAATTGAAAGAGTAGACTTTAAATCCATATCTTGATGGCACATACATTTTTTTCAGTTTTTTTTCTGAATGATTAATAAGGATTTTCAAAACTTGAGTATCTTCTATTTTTCCCTTCAACATAAAGAAATTATATGAAAATATTTTAGAATATCTAATGATGTTATGGTTAGCTATCTCAGGAATTCATTTCTAATCATATACCTCATCCAACTCCCCACTATGAACAAAAATAAAATAAAATAAAAATTCTTAGTTGCGTCTGGGGGCCACATTACAATTTCTATGCACTATAGAAACCTGAAAAAATACAGCTTAAAAAAAATGTAAACAGTAACCATAATTATGAAGAAGAAAAATGAAGACTAGAAATAAACTATTGAAAAATTTCCATGTCTCAGTTAAGTTTTTATTTTAAAATTATTTATGCTTATCTCTATAATACTATTGGGAAAGAGAGAAAGGAAAACCTGACTGCGTTCTCATCCAAAGGAGGTGATTCCACTGATTTATCCAAAATAAGACTCCCTGGTTATAATAACTAATAAAGTTGTTGGCGTTTTTTATATGGTACCCCACTCACTAGGTGATCACACACCCTCTTGCAAAAAAAAAAAAAAAAAAAATACGTATACAATAGGCCGGGCGCGGTGGCTCAAGCCTGTAATCCCAGCACTTTGGGAGGCCGAGACGGGCGGATCACGAGGTCAGGAGATCGAGACCATGCTGGCTAACACGGTGAAACCCCGTCTCTACTAAAAAAATACAAAAAACTAGCCGGGCGTGGTGGCGGCGCCTGTAGTCCCAGCTACTCGGGAGGCTGAGGCAGGAGAATGGCGTAAACCCGGGAGGCGGAGCTTGCAGTGAGCTGAGATCCGGCCACTGCACTCCAGCCTGGGCGACAGAGCCAGACTCCGTCTCAAAAAAAAAAAAAAAAACGTATACAATAAAGTTGAAGTTTTATGTTATTCTTTCAAGGGAGAAACATCTGTTTAACGCAGACCAGAACATTTCAACAAAATCATCCCAATATTTATGGAGATCATAAATCAGGTGAAAAAGCATATTCATCAACAACTAAAGAAAGTACATTAAATAGTCTCGAAGCACATTTTCATTTTTTTTTCTGACAGGAAAACAGGTTTCAGAAGGGTGGAGACATTTTACCATGGCTTTTAACAGTGAGGCAGGATATTTAAATAAAAAGAAAATTTTGTGGAAAGCTCAGAGAAAAGAGATGGGTGTGACTTGAGTGACAAGGTGAGAGCAGATCTCATTAACTGAAATGAGAGAGAAGGAAGGAATTTTGCAAATATGGAAAGATAACTAGTGCAGGTTTGAACAGATTATGTCAGTCAATGTAGAATTTAGCTATCTTTTTAATCAAAGACTATGGAATATTTTATAGGTGTTTGCTTATACTCATAAAGTTCTAAAGAAATAGCTGTATGAATTTGGTTGAACTAATTTTTTTCATAGATATGATTCTCTCAAGTTATATAGCAGATATATTTCTTAACTAGTTATTCTTCCTTTTACATATATTGTGCCACATTGAGTAACAACTAACCTGTTAATATCTATTGCTTTTAAAAAGATAATTAATATTAGAAAGTGATCATTTTTCTATTTCATATTAAATATGATATTCTGAAAAAGCAACATTGCCTGAATGTTCTACATTTTATCTTTTTGAAAACAGGTTTTATAAGAGATTTCTCGTGAAAAGTTGAATGTTTTGACACTGAAATAAGTCAGCTAACTCAAAGCTAAGCTTAATTTTTTGACATTGTTGACATGAGGTCTCATTACCACTTTTTTCCTTTAAAGCTACAGGCAAATGTTTTAACAGATTTTAATCCATAGTACAGGCATAATTGATCTTAAATTTAAGGGAAAAAACCTGATTTTAATTAGAATTTAATTTGCATTCTAGTATTTATGTTGTAAAATTAACATTTACATTATATGATTCCACTCTGTACCATTTATTTCTTTTTGAAAAATTTTCCAGTAAGAGCAGAATAAATTTTCAGTAAATATTTTATTTCTTGGGGGATATTTTTAAATGGAAAATATATTAAGTTTTGGCAAAATCTGTTGCTAATTTGGCAATGGACAGAATATAAAAATTGGAGAGACTGAGTCATTATGATGAATTGGGTCTGACTTTTGTTATGACAATGGAAATTTCCCACAAATATTATATTCTTCTTTGATAATAAATTTAGTCGAAGTGAATTGCAGTCAAGTATTTGAAGATTCATCTATAAATTTAGGAGGTTACTATTGATTTTTCATTATGAGAGATGCTTCCACTCATAAGCTACTGAAAGTCCATAAGAAGGTTTGGTTGTTTGTTTTAAATTTAAGTGTTCTTTATCAGGAAAATGTCAGGTATGCAATGAAAATAGATACATGAGGTGCCAGGTATCTATTCCAAACTTGGATATCACTTCAATTAGCATCATCTATCTTTTTTTTTTTTAAGAGTCTAAGTTTAAAATAGTCAATGGATATTCCCATGTATGAAGCAATTTTCCGCAAAGGCCGCTGCTGATGATCTTTTTAAAATGTATGTTCTGGGAGACATTGATTAAAGATAAATTATTTACCAGAGAATGAAGAACCCAAGCCCGATTCTTTGGCTTTCTGCCAAAGATGCTAAAGGAAATGATGAATGATGAATGACAAATACATTACCAAGGAATTCCCCCTCTAAGAGACTGACAAAGATCTGATTTTTAGGATTATATTACCACCATGAAAGATACTTGTTACTGAGCTTCTAATGGAAATTCGGTCTATACTGAAGCAACACTCAGTTCTTTTTCTTTCTATCTTTTTCTGAGTTATTTTATCTTCCAAAAATGAGTTATTTCTGTTAAAATAATTCACTTAAATAACTATGAAAGTTCAAATATGTGCAAGTATTTTATTGGGACATATCTTATAATTACTTTAAATTCAAAAAGAAAATATATGCTTTATTAAAATTTGATCTGTAAGCTGCTTTGTTTGTAATTTAACTATTATTTAAAAATTGTATAATACATATATTTCTATTTACTTTATTCCTGTGTTGCTTTGGCTTGGTGAGACTAGGTCTCCATCTTAGGAGTTTTATTGAATGAAAAAGTATCAGAATGTAACATGACCTTGATATGGCATCAGAATTTAATAAGATGACATTTAATAGGAATTAGGGGTAAGTTCCAGGTTTTACACTTAAATACAAAGAATCCATTTTGCAGGCACAAAATACTTCAAACAAAATCTGAAATCATTGGTTTGACAAAACTTCAGGTTTGTAGTTGACAATAAATACAATGCAATGCAACAGTGCAATAGTGATATCTAAATATCTAATGTAATCATAGGTAATATTAGTAAGTATGTGATCTGAAATGAGTGGTGTAATATCCTGTTTTACTTTGTACTGGTGAGTTCCGGGTCCCACCCTTTGAAAAGAATAAAGACTATTCATCTCTCTTTTATAAGACAATAACTAAGAAAAACAAACAAACACCTCTTTTACTTTAGCTAAGAAAGAAGTTATTAGGTACAACTTGACAAGTTCAGCTAAGCATCCAAATCTTCCAGGAGGTTGTTACTACATAAAATCAAACCTTTTAAATTCAACTATGAGCAAGGAGATTTTACTTTTCTTTCTAGGTATTAAAGCTTCCAAACTCTGTTTGTTTCACAGGAGTCTGAACTTATAGAACTAAGAGAAACCATTGAAATGCTGAAGGCTCAGAATTCTGCTGCCCAGGCGGCTATTCAGGGAGCGCTGAATGGTCCAGACCATCCTCCCAAAGGTATATTTAGAAATCGTTTCATTTCCACCCAATATAATAGGCATCTATTTTATTTACTAATTAGAGTAAAACTGCATTTACTCAGTGTCATTGCCTTTTATAATGAATAAGTTGGTATTAATGTGGTCAGAATCCTAGAATTTTAGGATAATGACTTTCATTATCAAATAATTTTTAAATTGGTCTTACGAAATGTGGTTCTATAGTTGTATACACATCTCTCCACTTGATTCAGTGGAGATGGAGATGGAGTGGTTGGTTAATACATGCATATCTGACTTCAGGCAACACAAACCCATTAATGAGTATGATAATCTAGATCTGTATATAAAAACGAAATAGTCAATATGATGATACAGCAAGCAATGGGCATTGGGAACAACTTTTCCTGGATGGAGCCTACAAAAAGGTACATTTCCTGTAGATAATTTTAAAACAATAAAAACAACAGGCGAAAGGTATTATATTATTCCTATGCTTAAGCAATTCTAAACAATAAAAATATTTCTGCCACTGCCCCACCCCTGAGTTCACCACTGAAGAAGTGCTCATTATTAATATCGTGTCATTTTTTTCCTTTACATTGGTTCTATTTACTCATTTCCTGAAACTTTTCAATGGCATTCAACATGCTCAACTCTTTCCCAGCTTCAAAAATCCTGACCTAAAACATGAGTGCCTTATTATCTCTCTTTTCATTTCCAGAAGAATTCTGAGAAAAATTTTATGAACTCTTTCAATGTCTTCAGCCACCAACCATCTTTAGACCACTGGAGTGTAGCTCCTTTTCCCTCCACTCCACCAAAATAATGCTCTCCAGGATCGGTAGAAACTTATATGATACTAAATTCAGTAAAACATTTAAAATTCTGATTGTATTAGACAGACATGGAAACAGTATTTGATGCTGATAGTCATTCCTTCCTATGTGAAACATTCAGTTTTTCTAATATTCATGACATCACACATTTTTGGTTTTTCTTCTGCTCCTTTGAAATGTTTTTTCAGTATTTCTTTTATGAATTCACTCTTTTGTATCCATTTGTTAATTATTGATATCCTAAGCTCTCTTCCATTATGATTCTGTACATTATGATTCTATGCATCCTATTTAAAAATATATAGAAAATCATCTCATACTCTAGCTGTAATTTTTATTAATGTGTTAATAGCTAATAACTGTCAAATCTAGGTCTGCAGGCCAGGCTCTGTATATAGAGCTACTGAGAACTCCATGTGGATATCTTTGAATGTCTGTTTTGCATCTTAAAACCAATGTCTCCAAACTTTAACTTGTCTTCTGTCTCAGACCTGTTGCTCCTTCAGTGCTTTTTGCCTCAGTGGATAGCACCACCATCCTTCCATTTAGCCAGAAATCTAAGTATTCTTCATAACTCCTCCTCTTCTCGTTGAATAAATTACCAAGATCTATTGATCCCACTCCTTAAGTATCTCTTGGATCTGTTCACTTTTCTCTGGTTTTACTCTCACCATCCATCACCTCTCTCCTGAACCATAACCACAAACCCCTCAATAGCCTTCCTCTTCTTAATCTTGTCTGCTTTACACCAATCTTCACAGTGAAGCCAGAACAGTCATTAAGAAACACATCTACAGGTATCCCATTGCCTTTAGAATGGAATACAGACTCCTCAACTTGCCATAATCTCTCTTCACCAGCTTCATTTATTCAACAAATATTTATTCATAACCAACTATGTGCCCGATGAAGCACATATAGACTTTACTTCTTGTTTTGTTGTTGCATTGTATATTCCATATTTCAGCTATCCTGAATTTTTTTCAATTCTTCATAAGTTCTTTATGAATTGCATTCATTCCATTTAGAATATTCTACCTTGTTTGATCAGCATAAAAACTTTGAGACACTGCAGCAGGTAACCCAAATATGCTTTCTTGATTCCTACACTGAATGAAGTCCCCCGTGATATGTTTCTGGAAGTAGCAATACTTCCCTTCTTAAAATTACATTATACTTTGGGGCTTTTATTTAAGATATGTCTTTCCTGATTTACAATAGTAGAGTTTGTTTTTTCACTCTTTTGAAAGACATCAGGATGCCCATGATGATGTCTTGCACATAAAATGGGTTTATTTGAATTTTTAAAAGAAGAATAAAGTAATTTTTAAATGAATTTCAATTTAAATTTTAGGAAAATGATTACATAAAGTGAGATATGCTTAAATTGAAGGACAAAGTAGTTCTATAGGGGCTACTTCTCTCAAGAATTTAGCAACTTTCCATGTGGGGGAGTGATTTATGTGATGCATGGAAAATTACTGCATATTTAAAGCTTATCTTAGAGCTATAATAAAGCAGCTTATGTTCTAAATCTTCATGTCGTAAATAGGTCCAGAAGGGATTTAAAAAGGCTTAATCCTTACTTTAACACAGCACAAGTCACTGAAGTGAAACTTGCTGAAAGGATTCCTTTTATCTTAAGCAACAGGTAGCTGAATATGTCTACTGAAATTGAAAAATTGGAATGTCTTTGCTCAGAAATGTGGGAGGGGTGATGCTTAAGGTGAAAAATACCAGTTAATATTTACATCAACCAATAAATATTAAAAAATAATTTGCTAGGTTTTAAAAGTAACAAAAACCACTGGTTATAAAGGATTGAATGTATACAAGATAGTTAGATTGTATTTCTGTAATATTAAAACTCAGTATTAAATGTAATGAACATAGAGTGATTCTTATCACATTGACCATTGACGTTACATGGAAAAAATAGTCAGTTAGACTAATTATGTGCCTTTCCATGGGTTATTAAGGTAATTGTATGGTATATAAATTTATATTTGGAAATCACATTGAAATTTACTTTTAGAGACCCTTAAAATATGTATGTAATGTATATTTTTACATATGATTTTAGAAGGTATATTTGGAATGAGGCAACAGTCTTATAGACAGGCCAGACTATCACAAAATCACACACCAGTTTGTGAATGTGTTTTCTGTTTTCTCTAAATTAATGCATCACATTCATTAATGAAGTCTGATAAATAATTACAGTCTATAATAAAATTTTTTTTGTTTAGAAACATATGTAAACACCTGCTATTAAGTACTAGGCATTATCAGATCTTAAAATACAAAGATTTAAAAAATTACCTTTGTTCATGGAGCTCACAATCCACTGCAAATATAGTATTTGTGATAAGAAATTTGAAAGTTGAAGGTACTAGAAAATTTTACCTTTTTTTTCAAAATGTGTTATTGCTTTCTAAGTCACTGCTTCTGTGTAAATATAGAATTGTTTTTCCTTAAGATACACCAAATACAGTGGGATAACACATGTATTAAAGTTCTGTCAGCACTAAATATTTTTTAGAAATAATGATAGGCAAACGTAGTTATAGTGAATGAAAAATCAGAATCGATTTATTTAACACTATGTATTGATTGATACCACATGCCATATGCTGTATAAGGTTTGGAATATATAATGGTAAACAAAATAGATATGGTCTTTGTCTCCATAGAACTTTTAGTCTAGTGGGAGAGCAGAAGGTAAATGAATGTATGTGATCATTGGTGAAGCTGAACATGTATACCAAAACAGTTATAAGTTCTAAGATGGAAAATAACGGGTACCATAGGGAAGGAAGGTACCAAGGAACCTACTGGAGGTTACATAGTCACGGAAGATTACTCTAAGGTAGTAATATTCAAGTGAATATCCAAGGAATAATTGTCAATCACATTATAAGTCATGAGGGAGGAGCATTTCAAAAGAGCTTTGAGGCAGAAAATAAATTAGTTCCCTTATGGAACTAATGTAAGGAAAATACTAAGCAAATGTGTAAGAAGAACACGATTGATGAGTTAAGGACTGACAAGATTACTGAGGGATTGTAGGCCATATTTAGAAGATGGATTTTTATCTATTCTTATTACAGTGAGAAGTTATTGAAAGGTCTTAAGTGGGGGAGTGATGATGAAGTTTTCCTTTTAAAAAGATTTTTCTAGCTATTGTTTATAGAATGGTTTGAAGATGAGTAAGTTCAATAGCAATGCTTGCTGTAAAGGTTATGTTGATAGCTTGAACTGGGGCAGTGGTGACGCAGAGGATGGGAGAAGGAAAATGACAAGTGAACAAACACGTACCTGAAAATTTCACTTTAAAAATAGTCTTCTCCATTCATTCGAATTGCTGATATTCATTTGGTTAGCTATTCTTTACTGAACTTTATGATGCCCCATGTACTGAATTAAATACTTAGAAGTATTAAAAAAGAAATTGTTAGGGAACGGTAAAATGCATTTCCTTCATTTCACAATATTATTAATATTAAGGCTTTGCTAATCTTTACTGGTGAATGCAGTCGTAAGTGAAGGTAACTGATACCTCCAAGGACTACTTTTGACCTATGATTATAATAATTTACCTATCTTTTAAAAATTTTAGTATTAAAGAAGTCAGACACAGTTTATTAATTTGGGATATAATAAAAATTCTGAAATACTGTAATACTTTGTGCTTTTCTATTTGTGAAAGTTAATTATTAGGAACGAGCTAGCAAATGGGAAATCTTTTTCAAAAAGCTAATGGCTGATCTCAGCAAAAATTTAAAACCTGAAGAAATACCTACACATATTCTTCTATTGTCTATTTATATGAGTTCCATAATAGTTGATTAAAGGATACCAGATTCCTTTATTGTTGAATTGAAACCTCCTACATGAATACCTTGATTTAGATTTAGGAGTTGGTAATGTTTTAGCATGCAAAACCAGTTAATGTTCTCATCACTACTTTTTAAAATAATTTTAAGGGACGAATTCTAGGGATTCTAAACAAAAAAACTCTATGTGTTTTCTTCCTATAAAATTTTTCAGCATGATTGCCTTAGTAGAAAAATTAGACTAATTGATATATATGTATATGATGATGAGGATATACATATACACACACATACATATATATGTAAATACATATATTACATGTCTATTAATACATACATATTTGTTATATGTTTTGAAAGCAACCAGTTATAGTTTTGTTGCCATGGATCATTTTTACTATTCATTAAATCAGTCAATTGAAAAGACTTGATTTTATGGTACTAGTTTTATGAAAACTTTGTCAGCTTTAGAATAAATTTTGACATCTTACAACTTCCACTGAGATTTTTTTGCTTGCCTAATCTGCCTTGATGACGATAAGTATATTAATGGAAATTGACTAAAAGCAAGTGTGACCTTAAGCACAATTTTGTAAATTTTCTTAATGTCTCAGTAATACCTCTACTAGTGCATTTTAGGTAGGAAAAAATTCAGTTTGTTTTATTTTTAATAACTATAAATCTATAAGCTGATCGTATAAAAGAAATAGATACCTTTAAACATGATTAAATATCAAATGCTATTCTCTTCAAAATATCTTAACTAAAGAAGCACTGCTTGCTTTTAGAAGTTAAGCAAGGCTATACCACATGCTGCATACATGGCAGTTAACACAATGGATATTAGAATCAGCCTAGGGCTGAGCCTGGCTCCACTATTTTTCAGCTATGTGACCATGTGAAAATTACATTTAGTAATTCAACTCATTTCAGTGGTTCGCTTTAATAATAAAATTAGATACTCTGGGACATATCAAGCATATTATAAAACCTAGTTTTATTATTATTTGTTATTGATGTTACTTTTACTATTCTATAATAAGTCATGGGCAGGGAGTAGGGGTACATTGGAAGAATTGCACTGTTTTAAATATGTCCTCTGTTTAATTCACAAACTCAGTCTACCTAGGCTTTCTTTGGAGGATCTGCCTTTCATTGGCTGTTTGACTTTGGCCAAGTTACTTAACTTCTTTTCACTTCAGTTTCCTCATCTGTGAGATTATGTGCTTACATGACTTCAGGGTTTGTTTTGGCTCTAATATGGTATGATTCTATGAAATGGAAAGTTAATACATTTTGCTCTAGTAACTGTATTTGAAGCACAAATATTAAAAAGGCACAATTAATTCTCATTCTATTATGAGTTTCCATTTACTCCTTGAAAGTAATCATTCAGAACAAATCATTTTGGAAGAGCTGTTTGATCCAGGCATTCAGTAAAAATCACTAGCATAGCATTTAATTTAGACAAAACTCAGAACTCATTAAACTGCCAGGGCTGCAGACTTATATGAGATTCCCATTAAATCTTAATGTAGAGAACTCAGTTAATTAAAACAAATATGGTTGTACTAAACTTCTAAAACCAAAACTGCATTGAAATTATCTGTACAAATCCTTGTTGACCTTTTTTAGAGAACTTCCTCTCAAAAGACCTAAAAGACTTATTTGTTCAGATCGAGACTCTTCATGAGCCAATGTGATACTCTCTCTCTCTCTATTGCTAGATCTTCGCATCAGAAGACAGCATTCCTCTGAAAGTGTTTCTAGTATCAACAGTGCCACAAGCCATTCAAGTATTGGCAGTGGTAATGATGCTGATTCCAAGAAAAAGAAAAAGAAGAACTGGGTAAGCCACCATCCTTCATCTAATTCAGAAGCTTATTAATGCATCATGTGTTAGGCCTTTTTCTTTGAGGTTTCAGTGATCTGCAGCAGTTTACAAAGTGCCCCATTCAAGCTACTGACACCTCAGATGCTGCACTCACCATCGAAATTGGTGTGGCATGTACTGAAAAGCATACATTTCAATGTTGGGACTAAACTTGGGTTTGAATCACCACTAGATCTAGACCTTTTGAGGGGCCTGAATTTTCTTATCTATAAAAGGATAGTTAATAGCAACTATATTTATTTGTGAATACCATTTATTCACAGATGTTATCTTGTTTTTCTATAGTATAACTATAGAAAGTCAATAGTATAGCTATAGAGTTATACTAAAGAAAAATAAGATAACATCTGTGAATAAATGGCTTAAAATAGGGGTTTATTGTGGGGGTACAGATGAAGGAAAAGTGAAAAGATGATGATGATGATGATATGATGATGATGATGTTGATAGTGGTGTTGGAGGAAAAGGAGGAGAATGGGAGTCAATAAAGGGAAAGAAGAAACCATGAAACTCTCCTTCTGCCTTTGGAATCAACAGGGCTTACCGTGTGAATAGTTTCACCCTAAAAGAAATCAACCACATTAGTGTCTTCTTGATGTTTTTAACCAAGAGAATATAGCAGAAATATACAAATGCACTTTAACAGAACTGTACCTTAAGTTTGCTAGAGACATAATTTATTATATTGATCAATAGCTAAATAGCCGAAGGGAAGATACTGTTACTGCAAAAAACTTAAAAACAATGGAGTTAATGATTTCTTTTAATACCAAAAAAAAAAAACAAAGGTAGATTTTGAGTAAATACAACTCTTTATGAAATCCAGACATAATTATCAGAGGATTTTACTGGAGTGCTTTCTACAAATAATGAAAGAAATATCTTTTTGTCTTAAAAAATGTTTATACAGGTAATATTTTAAAATACTGATCAGCCTTCATTCCCTTGATTTGTAATTCCACACTCTTTCATGTTTCTGCAAGGTGAACTCTAGAGGAAGTGAGGTGAATATAAACCGTGGACAATTTGGCATGCATCTATAAAAAAACTCTACCTTGGCATGAATGCTATTCATTTTGGCAGTAGGCTTTTATACCTTTTAAAACAGATTACCTTGTATGTCTTTTCTTTGTGTCTTTTCATTTTAATCTCAAATTTTAAAGAGATGTAAAACCACTTTCTGAATAGAACTGTAGGGGATACCAATTCTGGTTTTGAGTAGTCTGGGATTGGAAAATTTGAATAGAAAATCACAATTAATGAAGTGTTAGGTGAATTTGGTTTCATTTTGCTTTTTAAGTTTGTACTGTCAGCAGGACATGACTTGATTGTAGCGCTAAAGTGGCCATTTAAAACAAATTGCCTTGAAGAGAGAAGCACTGGGAATGGAGATCCCTTCAAGGTACTTAGTTTTAAATGAGTGCTCTGACAGCCATGCCCTTGACCTTGCACTATTTAAAAGCCTTCCATGTTTGCGCTGCGCTGGATTAATACAAGAATAAAATGAACACACAAAACACGGTATCATTTTTTTTTTAGAGATACTGTGCTGCAATTGTTAATACTCTGCTTGTACATACTGACCCCAGGCAGTGGCTAGGATGGCATCTGCAAACTAACGCCCCAAAGCAAAAGCTCTCCAAGTGCAAATAGACAAGAAGGGTAATTTCTGTCCTTCTTTCAGCTGAGAAGTTCTTTCAAACAAGCCTTTGGGAAGAAAAAGTCCACCAAGCCTCCTTCCTCACATTCCGACATTGAAGAGCTTACTGATTCATCCCTTCCAGCATCCCCCAAGTTGCCCCATAACGCTGGTGACTGTAGCTCAGCATCCATGAAGCCCTCACAATCTGCTTCCGCGTAAGTTGCTCCTTCTGCAAAATGCAGAAATATTTTTAAAAAACAATTTTAGATGAAGGCCATATTTATGTTCTAACCATATCTGTACCAATTATTTTCTTATTTTCCTGAGAATGATGGACAGCATTAGTTTCTCTTTTCATATTTCTCCTTCATTGGTTTCTTTCATTTTCATTTTTCTTTTTCATTTTCGTATGTTACACTTTTAAGTGTTTCTTGATCTCATTCTCCAGTTTTCTGAATCATGATTCTCACTTCTTTTCATGGGCATTTGTCCATGTATGTGTCTAACTGTATGTACATACAGGTCACCCCTTGTCTGGCCACCAAAGAAACGACAAAATGGCCCTGTGATCTACAAGCATAGATCTCGGTAAAGTGGAGTGTGATGCATGAAAACTGCAAAGATCCAGGTTCTAACCTAAGTAGTGTTTGCTTTTGCTTTTTCTAAAATCACTCACATGCATTTCAACAATAAATACCTTCTCTTTCTGTTTTTTCAACTAAAATTTGGTTTCCTAAAATCAACCTGCAATCCAGTTTTCTTTGATTCTATTAGTTAATCTAACCTAGCATTTTTATGATAGCCCACTTTTTGGTAGTACAGTAGCCCCCAGCTTATCCACCAGGGACACTTTCAGGCATCCCCAGTGGATGCCTGAAACCATAGATAGTACCGAGCCCTATGTATACTGTTTTTTTTTTCCTATACATGTATACCTACATATGATAAAATTTAATTTAAAAATTAGGCACAATAAGTGATTAACAGCAATAATATAACAATTACAACAATATTTTGTGATAATAGTTATATTAATGTGGTCTCTATCTTCCTCAAAATACTGTAATTTTTTTTTTTTTTGAAACAAAGTCTCACTCTGTCACCCAAGCTGGAGTGCAATGTCAAGATCTCAGCTCCCTGTAACCTCTGCCTCCCGAGTTCAAGCGATTCTTCTGTCTCAACCTCCTGAGTAGCTGGGATTACAGGTGTGCACCACCACACCTGGCTAATTTTTTGTATTTTTAGTAGAGACAGGGTTTCACCATGTTGGCCAGGCTGGTCTCGAACCCCTGACCTCAAGTGATTCACCTACCTCGGCCTCCCAAAGTGCTGGGATTATAGGTGCAAGCCACTGCACCCAGCCCAAAATACTGTAATATTTTTGGACCATATTTGACTATAGGTAACTTAAACCACAGAAACTAAAATTGTGGATAAACTCTAATTGTGGGGGACTACTGTACAAGAATGAACACATTTCAAATATAGAAAAGTGTTCTGGTGAGATAATTATCTGTGTTGTTTACTATTTAAATCTAATATCCTTGTATGCTCATGACAACAACTAGCATAGAACTCATATAGAACAGGGCCACTGTGCTTTGCCTACATAATTTTATCATTTATGCTGAAAGGAAGAACATATCACTGTCATTTTGTGGCCAGTAAACTAGTTCTCAGATTTTAAATGGAAAATATGTTAGTTAATATAAGACAATTTTTTTGGCAAATTTCCTGCAAAGCTGTCCACAAAACAATAAAACAACACAAGGATACAATGTGTTTCCTTCAAACAGCCCTCAGCTAGCCTGCTAGTAGGGGTTGAAACCTGTGATTTAGCTGTGATCTCCTAAATCAGCTGAGCCGAATAGGAAGGTTATATAACTCACCTATTATTAAATGGCCAAAAGTAATCTCTCTAATTTATTTTCTACAATATTTATATTGGATTTTTATGCTAACTTAAAGGCAGTATTGTTTCAGAACTTTTTTTTGCACAATTTTACAAAAGAAATCAACATTTTAAGAATGTAATAACTGCTTTTATAAAAGTATAGTCACATGTTGCAAACAGAGGTTTAAGTCCCTTGAAAATGTTGAAATGAAATGTAGTAATCTATGACTTTTCTGCCTATAAATATCACCAATAAAAGCATTTTTAGGATCACTTTATACCTGGTAAGACTGTTTTTAAACTTTAAAAAATAGAAAAAAAAAAACGATTAAAAGAAAAAGCTATTTGCGTTTTGAACCTGTGAATGCATAACTGTTTGTAAAACTCTTTCTCCTTTTCTCTAGGTTTTGCCAGCAGCACACCGTATCTGTACCTGCTGGATAATATTGCAGTTCAGCCTTTAAAAGAGGCAGTGCTTTTCTTAATCATCTGGCTTCCCCAGACCACTGATTTTGTTTGTTTCCTTCTTCAGGATCTGTGAATGCACAGAAGCTGAGGCAGAGATAATTCTGCAGCTGAAGAGCGAGCTCAGAGAAAAGGAATTAAAATTAACAGATATTCGGCTGGAGGCCCTCAGCTCTGCTCATCATCTTGATCAGATCCGGGAAGCCATGAACCGGATGCAGGTTGGTGCTGAAGTACTTTCAAGGAATAAAATGGAGAAACAAACAAATTAAAAAAAAAATGCTGCTTATTCTGTTCTTTTGGTTAACACAGAACAAATTCTGCTTGGAAACCCACCTTAGAAATGTACTCTGTTTATTCAGTCTTTGCAACTCATTTCTTAGTACTGAATTGAGAATTTTGTCAAATCCAAGTTTGGAAGTGGGAGTGAAAACTGGCAAGTTGTATTCAAGAACCATTCAGGATACTGTACTTGTGATTGGATTCAGGTTGAGAGCTAAGTTTTTACAGAAGCTACTGCAATTCTTGCTGCTTCACTTTTCCATCATTTACTTTGATTTTGACTTTTTTGCCTGTTCTTTTGAAATCTGATTTTCACATACTTTCACCAGTTTTCTATTGAAATACAAAAGTAATGAGGAAACTGCAGAAATTCAACACAAGCTTTCTGAATATGGAAGTCAAAGTGATTTGGAATGCCATCTGTAAAAGTAAAGCTTTTGTATTTTTTTAAAAAAACATCTAAAGGCTAAATTCAGAACCAGTCTGTGCTCAGACTAAGTTTTCATTGTATTATTGTATACCAGTAATCACTTGGTACCACAGGTGACTGAAATAAGAAAAGCTCATTGCTAAGCAGATTCATCTGCCACTGTATATGTTCATCTAAAGGCTTTTGTTGTTTTTTATGAGCTTAGTGTCCCAATTGGAAGGAAAAAAAAAACCTTTTTCAGATGTTAGATATGATTCTGGAGTGATTTTAAATCACCTTATTTACATTATTTTTGTTTTGCTCTGTTTTTCAACTGTCCACAGATTTATAATAATATTACAAATGGCATGATATGCTTATAAGATTTTAACATCACCTTTAAAATGAGAAGTGTTACGAACGATTCCATCATATTTTTCTTAATTCAAATGAGACCAAGTCCTGGAAAAATTCTCAAACACATGCTTTAGTCAAAAAAAAAAGATAAAAATGTCTAATGGTTGGATTGACAGAGAAAAGGGTTAAATTTCCTTCTTGGGAAGGAAATCCTATTTCATATATTTGTTTATTTAATATATTACCACATGTTTTGTTTAACAAACAAGCTAATTAACTAGATAAAAGACTCAGGGCTATTTTCTCAATCAAACCAACTCAATTTTTTTCATGTTTTCCATCTTCATGACAGAATGAAATTGAAATACTGAAGGCTGAAAATGACCGGTTGAAGGCAGAAACTGGTAACACAGCTAAGCCTACTCGGCCACCATCAGAATCCTCAAGCAGCACCTCCTCTTCATCTTCCAGGCAGTCATTAGGACTTTCTCTAAATAATTTGAACATCACGGAGGCTGTTACCTCAGGTAATTTAGTGCACATGCTTGCTGAATCACAGCATGCCCATAAGTTAATGGGTGGGAAGACTGGAATTTGGAGAACTTTACATACTCTTAAATTAAAATGTTAATACTCTAATTCTCAGAAATAGTCCTATTTTGATCTTATAAATCTAGCTTACTTAGTTATAATTTTAAAAGCACATTCTCTATCCAAAAGTCAATCTTAGAGATATGGTCTTCATAATATTTTTAAGAAATCACTTTTCCTTAGGAAGTACTTTCTCCATGATTACGATGATGAAGAAATAATACTCTCAGAGATGATAATTAGTACTTATGGATATAATAATAATAACCCGATACAATTTTATTGTTTTAAGTGTGCAAAACCCATTTGTAAGTGTAGCAGGCTTTATTTGCTAAATTTGACTCGATGACCCTGCATGATACTGCCCTGACAGAACATAATGCTACTCTGTCACCCAGTCTGCAGCTCTATTAAATTTCCAACAAACAAAAAGAACACAGTATTAGTGATGGAACAAGGGTACAGTTTTGATTTGATTGCAAATAGAAGCATATGACTAATGTCGTCTTAATATCTGATGAACCATTCAAGCATAAAATGTAGCTGTTTCTGTGGAACAGTTCATTGAGGAGAATCACTTCAAGGATAGAGAATTTAGTCTAGGGAATATTTACATAAGGATCTGTGGTAATTGTAAAGCACGGCCACCAGATGACGCTTGGAAACCAATAATATGTATGTTCCTAGCCAACATTAGATTCCATTATAGAATGGAGACAGTACACTGCTTGCCTTAAATCATATTAAAATACAAAAGGAGAAGGAGAAGGGAAATGACATGGCATGCTGATATTGATTACATTTCCGATGAATCACACCTCTTCTAAAAAGGCAGAATGTTAAAAATTCTGCTATTATGGCTGCTCTTCGTAATATAAAATAATGGCCTTCATCTTATATGTAAAAGACAAGTGGGCACTCCCTGTACTTTAAGAAAACAAATTTTATAAACTTCTGGTGGGGATCAGAGGAAGAAAATAAATTCTGAGAATAAGCATTAAGTATGTCAGAAGTCAAGTATAAAGCAAGAAATTTCAGACTTAAATGAACTTATAGATCATTAGGTAAAATAAGACTATGGAAGTGGATGGTAATTTGAGTGTGTAAATTGTACATAAAGTATTATTATCCACACTCAATAAAATATCCTACAAAGAAAGAACCCGAATGTTTAAATGTATAGAATCTGACAGTTCTGAACAACATCCTGTATGTTGGCTTGTTGCTGATGGACCTGACAGAGAAGTGAAGTAAGATCTACATCTCATAGTAACCAATGCATTTCTGGATTCCTAGGCTTGGCTCCTAGTGAAAGACAAGGGCCAGTACCTTAGAGGTCAGACTAATGGTAGGATTTCACTGCCTTTTATATAATTCTGTTTTATTTTATGAAAATATGGTAAGATTTGAAGGAGGCAAGTTTAATACTGAAGGTGGTTTAGAAAAAAGACATACATAAAAAAACTTAATGTCTAGGAAAAATAGAACTCATAAAGATAAATATAAAATCAGAGAGTTTACATTTACAATTTCTATGTTTATTGGGCTTAACACATTGATGGCCATGTTTAATAATTTAAGGCAATTTTTGGGAGAAGCCAAGTTTTACTTTTTTTAATACCTTTATTTTTACCCATTCCCTAAGTTATTTTTAATATATCTTATTTCCTTAATTATTTTTCAGTAGTGATACTTATGTCTGAACTAAAAAAAAATTAAATCACACAACTAGAATATTGTTTTCATTACTTTCACTCTTGTGTAGTGGGTTCAACACTTGGAAATCAAAACTGCCTTTATGCTGGGGCTTTTTAACAGAGAGACTTTCTAGGTTTCATGATTAATCTTAAGCAAAAGAAAGTAGGCAGGAGAGAGGATAATTGGCAAATATCTAGTTCCTGAAATATTAATTGCATGTTCCATGCGTCCAGTAAAGACAGACGTTTGAGAAGTCTTCAGTTTGGGGCCAGAATTTTACTTAATTATAGCCAGAATGGCAGACCTCCTTAATTCTTTCTTCAAAATATAGACAGAGGACCATGACTTATTTTCTAGTAAAAAACAAAACAAAAACAAACAAACAAAACTACAGAAGCCTCTCACATCAAATTTGCAGTTTTTCCTGGAGTTGTTTCATCAGGTGACCATCCTGTCAATATATTCTGAACTGGGGAGATTCAGAGTCATGATGTGACCTGCCCACAGTCAATAGAAGCAGTTAGAATAAACAGAAATAATAGTTAGAAAAGCAAAACTTAGTAAACACTGAGGATGAAGTGCTTTAAAAGCATTATCTTTTATGTTCTCAATAACTCTACCAGAAAGGTGCTGTTTAAGCCCTGTTTTACAGCTGAGGAAACCAAGACTTAGGAAAGTGACTATAACAATTTGTTCAAGATCATGAAACTAGTAAGCAGCAGAACTAATAATCAAACCCTGGCTTGGATGAATCCAGGACCTGGACTTTTCACTATTATGTTAATTTTGCTTTAAATAGCCACATAATAAAAGCAAGGAATAGTTATTCACTCATCTTTGGTAAATATTTATCCTACTATTGTCAGGAGAAATTTCATATTATAAGTGTAGTTTTTAGAAGCAAATATGACATGAAATGAATAACATATTACAAAGCAAATTTAAGCAGCTTATGTGGATCAACAATCAGGCCAACCTCCTTTGCCATGGACTACTTAGCCATGTGTGATTTGGTCCTTACTTATTTCCATCCACATCATTTCATACCACTCCTCACCCTCCCCTTGTCTCTACAGTCCTGCTACCCCAAACATCTTTCTGTTCCTTTAACATACCCAGCTCACACATCTCAGGGTTTTGCACTTGTTTTTGTTGACTGAATCTTTTTCCCTGGTTCTTCACTTGTCTAGCATTCCTCAGCCTTCTGGTCTTACCTCCAAATACCACTTCTTCAAGGAAGCCTTCCAGGATGACCTATCTATGTAGAGCAGGCTCCCTTCAATTAGTTTCTATTTCATTGTCCAGTTTATATTAGCAGAGTGCATAACCTATTCTGAAATACATACTCCAAAAAAACCAATGAATTCTCTTTCTTTCTCATCTTGGTATTCATTCCCAATACACAGCAAAATTTCTGATACCATTTATGCTTAATAAATATTAGTCAAATATTTTTGAGCATTTATAAGTAATTAAGACAAGTACTAAAGTAATTTGATCATGAACTACCAGAAGTCTAGATGTGAACAGCCAATGGTAAACCACTCTAAACTTCTAAAAAAGGAGCAAGGTAATTAAAATGACACTTAAGGAAGAGTTTTATTTTTGAGTGGAGTAGGTGAAAAGGTGAAAGACTATTAAGATGTGAACTTGGGAAAATAATTAAACTCCAGTGCTGGAGATTATCTTTGATGATTTAAAAATTTATTGCAAAGCTCTAAAAGTTCTGAAAGTTCTCAAGCTCTGAAAGTTGCTTTTAATTGTTATGATCTTAGAGTATTTTTATTGCTTACCTTCAAAATTACATATGCTTAATTATTAAGATAATAGAAATGATTCTATTTTTGGAAGCCATCTTATTACAGTGTTGATTTCTATGATGCTATAGTCATAACATTTTTTTCTATAAATGTATTGTCAGAGCAGTTGAGTCCTCTTTTCACCAGGAACATGTGCTCTTTAGCATATAAGGGAGTTTCATTTATCCACAGAACAGTGTCTTAATATTAAGCATGGTTCTATGATAGTATTGTTATTAAAGGAAACCATATATTTGTGATAGTTTGCCTTAATTCTCCAAATTGGAAATTAATCTGGTATAATGTATTTTGAAAGTTAATCTTTAATTACCATTTAAAGGCTGATATTTTAAAGGTTAGCTAGCTTTATCATGGTTCTGTAACTCTTAGCTGATTAATCGAAATACTATTTTGGTTTTGAAACTATTAGCATAAAGGATTCAGGAGAGCAATCATAATGCCAGTATAATGCCACGGTTGAAAGTCAATAACAGTACCTAATAATTATAAAGATAAGGTGAGTAGTTATATAGCTGGCTATGTCAAATGCTTGAAAATAATTTCAGTTGACAGTCAATTTCAGCACCTTTGCATTTATAAATTACATGGATATTGAGCTTGGATATTTTAGATTGGATAGAAAAATCAGATGGCTTGTCAGATTGTCATGGTTATAATGGTGACTAAATATTATTCAGGTATTACTCAGACCTATGTGTAATAGAAAAAGAAACCTCTTATTTCCTCATCTACATGCAGTGAGTGGCCCAACACTTGAGTGAAGATCTTTACAAGCAGAAATAAATTCTTAGATTGAAACTTTAGCCCAACCACAGTAATTCATCTTCTTGAAAGCCGAGGTTTTTCAAACCAGTTAGGCTAGAATGGGAAGCAAATCCCATTGAAAGATATAAAACTATGAGGGAGAAAAGAATGACAGTAAACAAATCTGAGCTAATGTTACTCTTTTGTGTATGTTTTTCTTTTAAAATTTGATAGATATTTTGCTAGATGATGCTGGTGATGCAACTGGACATAAAGATGGCCGCAGTGTGAAAATTATAGTCTCCATAAGCAAGGGCTATGGTCGAGCAAAGGTACTTCTTTAATCTTAAACTCTTTAATACTAACAGGGAGAATTACCGTGAGTCAAATGTATTTTATATGTGAATGTTTGATCTGGTAAATATCCTACAACAATTGTGGATTGGCATTAGCTTAATATGTCATCTAAACATGAAAGGGACCATAAAGAGATGACATCATCATAGAGGTAGAAATATGTGTTACATGTACCTCACATTCATTCACTGAAACAATATTAACAGCCCTTCATTTCTAAAACTTTTAAAAAAATAGTTATTTCTTTGACAAACGTCTTGTCTGACATATTCTGTTGGTTTCACTTATTGGTTATAGGTAATGTTTATTATGTATGGTAACATGTCACTAGAGCTGTCAACATGGTATTTATACAAAGGGAAGACTGTAAGCTAAGTGAATATTCTAGAAATTAGAAAGACACATATTCTACTGAACTCAGTAGGACAAATTCCATTGATGTTACTTGTCTATTTAAGCAAGGTCCAACATTTGCATTAAAATGTTGCCTTCAAATTGGCAATGTCATTCTGACTCTAACCCTTTCTTAAAACAAAACAAACAAATTTAAGTTAAAATTTTAGTTGAGTGGCCAAAAATACAAATTTCTAAGTATCCAACTTTTTTTGCATCAAGCAAATAAAAATTCTTTAGAATTTCAAAATGAAGTACTTAAGTTTGAAAAATAAGATAGCACTTGTGAATTCTTACCTTGAGTCAATGTTCCAAGGATTCCAATGCCATCAGCTTTCTGCTTGAGCTGCAGATGTATACCTACTTTTCCCAAGTGGGTCTTTATGTGAGAGACAGTAATACTCTTAGTGAAACATAAACGAACTTCAATTTAAAAGCAGCTTTTTATAAGGTATTGCATAAGCAGTAATTTTAACTGGGTTATAAATACACTGAAAAGTAAGATTTCCTGTTCACAGTAATTCTAACAGACAGTGCCTTTGAGCATTTTTTTTCTAAAAAAGCTTCCATGAAAGTAGTTGTCTTATTCTACCTAGACTTCCATAATAAAATAACAGACTAGATGGCCTAAACAACAGAAATTTATTTTCTCACAGTTTTGGAGGCTAGCAATTCCGAGATCAAGGGGCTAGCTGATTTGGTTCCTGGCGAGGGCTCTCTTTTTGCATTGCAAGTGGTGGAATTCCTGCTGTGTCCTCACACAGTCTCACCTCGGTGTCTGTAGGTAGGAAGAGAGAAAGGCTACAAATCCCAAATTGTTTACTTTACCCAGTAATCCCATCATGAAAATCCCACCATTATGATCTCATTTAATCCCAATTACCTCCCAAAGACCTCATCTCCTAATACCATCACTTTGGAAGTCAGGGCTTCGATGTATGGATTTTGAGGAGACACAAATATCATTTCTTAACAATAGTAACAAAAATCACAATTGTCAGCTGTGGATTTCTCAACTTATTCTGCAAAAGGTATTAGATTCTAACTCAGATTATACCTGAATAATGGTGATAACCATTTACCCTTATGGTGCTAAATATTACAGATTAAGAAATTGAGGGTCTGAGCCAGTTAAGTGATTTACCTAAGGTCACATTTCTTAATTAGGTGGTAGGTATTATGTGTTATAGAATCCATATCTTCTAACCCATGACTCAGTGATTATTCTACCACCCCTTAATGATAACATACTTGGTGACTAGAACCAGGATTATATGTCAAATATCTAATTGTATCTACTGGAATCATAATCACTATTTCATTAACCATTTCTGGTCATCATAATAGAGGCTCTAGATAGACTAAAAATTCAGAATTATTTACCTTTCTAACATATGTAGAAACTTCTCAAAATCCCATCCTACAAAAAAGATAGATTTGGAACCATTATTTTTATTATAAAATAATTGCTTACTTGATAAAACAAATCCTGTAGGTTTCTCTGGCAAGGTCTTTTAAACAGAGAACTTCTGACAAAATCAAAATGGAACCTGTTTTGTAGGTATACAAATGCCTTATATTATCATAGGTAACATATTTTAAAGTGAGAATTGGATTCTATATTAAAATTAATAAAACAACTGAGTTTTGGACTTACCAAAGATAAGATCACAAAATAGTAAGATAAAGTTCTAGAATTCATATAACATGGTTCTGTTCTGTCTCTATCACCATTTCCCTCCTACCAAGCTGCTTCTCTTTACGAAGGTATCCACCTCTTTATAATGCAAGAATATTCTTTCAGATTCCTTCACCTTTGCCTTCTATAGAACAGGTCATGAATCAGTTTTCCTTGACATGCTGCTTTATCTCATCTCTTTCTTTCTTGTTGCTGTTGCTATTGCTGTCACTTTATTTGTTTAGTTGGTTAGTTGGTTGAAATATGTTTTATTTTATATAATCCACCATGTATGTCTATTGCTATAGAAGCCATAGGCTTAATAAATAGTTTAGTCTTAACAACAACTATATTAACTAATTTTAGTAGAAAACATAGTAATAAAAAAGATACACGGTTGGATTTTATCTTACTTTATTTTGTTCTTATTTAGGATCAGAAGTCTCAGGCATATTTGATAGGATCCATTGGTGTTAGTGGAAAAACTAAGTGGGATGTCTTAGATGGTGTAATAAGACGTCTCTTTAAGGTATGTTGTGCAAGACACTCTAATATTAATTTTCAAATATGTTTAATTGTTTCCCTTAACTTCGATAGCATAGACACATCTTCTTTTCTTCTCCTCAAATAAGGAAAGCTTTCTCTTTGTGCTATTTGATATTAACAGTTCTTATATTATACATTTCTAATATTCTTGACAACTAGCTCTATATCCCTGTGAGTTATGTATTTGTTGTAGATGAGTTGAACCTCTGTTTTGACTTTATTTTTTGTGTGTACCATTGTAGGAATATGTATTCCGAATTGATACATCCACTAGCCTTGGTCTGAGCTCTGACTGCATTGCTAGCTACTGTATAGGAGACTTAATTAGATCCCATAACCTAGAAGTGCCTGAATTGCTGCCTTGTGGATACCTTGTTGGAGATAATAACATCATCACTGTGAACCTCAAAGGTAAAAATGAAAATGAAAAGAAAGGCAGAAATATAATTTTTAGCAACATTTTATTCTCTCCCCTGCCCCTTTTTGGCCAGTTTCCCTTTAAATTTTTCTATTTGAAAATTCTATAGTATTTTAAAAATCAATATGACTCATTTCATACCAAAACTATTAAATACTACAATCCTACTAAAAACACTAGAATCTAAGGAAATTAAGTTCTTTGGGTTCTGGGATTTGAAGATTCAAGACTCACAAAAAGGAATGTGATTTAGGAATTTCAAATTTCTGGATTTTCTTCATTATCATCTTTCATTACAGAAGGATTCAAAACATTTAGTGTATATTCCAAAGTAATATATTCATTGATATATCTCTGATTTTAAAATATGTGTACCTAATAAATACCCCCCAGGAATAGGGAATAGAAGTTAAGAATCAAGGATGGAAGGTTCTGAGAATTTTCTTTGCTTTAGATGATGTGATTAATTATAGGCTAATGTAATATCTGAAGCATCTTTGTCTTCATAATTCCTTGTTTATTTATGTTAAAGAATCAGGATACATCTGTATAAACTGTGAATTAATAGAGGAATTTGTCAATATTTGATTTTATGATGAAGGCAATTGGGTTCATAAAAGGAGATACTGTTACTCCTTTCTTTTTTTTTTTTTTTTTTTTTTTTTTTTTTTTGAGACGGAGTCTCGCTCTGCCGCCCAGGCTGGAGTGCAGTGGCCGGATCTCAGCTCACTGCAAGCTCCGCCTCCCGGGTTCACGCCATTCTCCTGCCTCCGCCTCCCGAGTAGCTGGGACTACAGGCGCCCGCCACCTCGCCCGGCTAGTTTTTTGTATTTTTTAGTAGAGACGGGGTTTCACCATGTTAACCAGGATGGTCTCGATCTCCTGACCTCGTGATCCGCCCGTCTCGGCCTCCCAAAGTGCTGGGATTACAGGCTTGAGCCACCGCGCCCGGCCCTGTTACTCCTTTCTTAATTCCTTGCCAAACATAACAATTTGTATTCTTCAAAAGCTTAAGTGGTTGCACAACTAGGATGCATAATGAGAGATAGAAGAGAATAAGAGATGGGGAGAAGAGAAAGTAAAAGAAAGAACACACACACACATATATATATATGGCATATATTTTTTTTTCAGTAACATTCAGTTATCAGGTACTACACAAGGCATTGGAATATATATATATATATATATATGTGTGTATATGTATAATCTTCACATTTATTCTTAACAAAGATAATCATCTTCAATAAAAGATGTGATGATAGCATTTATAATGCTTCCATTTCTCTCTGGAAACATAAGTGAAAACAAGAAGTAGACAGTGGAGTGAAGTCTGAAGAAAAAGAAACAGCTTGCTTTTGTTTAGATGTTCACTCTCCCATATTACTGATACATTTTCTTCCTTGAAATGGCAGCACATATTTGTGGGATAGAAATACCTGGAAATTATTTTGCAAGGACTCTATTCCTATGACTAACAATGCTGTTGCTGTTTAGCATGATATTTTAAATTCTAGCTTATGTAGAACAGTAAGTCATGCTCTTTCTTTTGTTTCTTCTTTCAGGGGTAGAAGAAAATAGTTTGGACAGTTTTGTTTTTGATACACTGATTCCTAAACCAATTACCCAAAGGTACTTTAACTTGTTGATGGAGCATCACAGAATTATACTCTCAGGACCGAGTGGTACCGGAAAGACCTATTTGGCAAACAAACTTGCTGAATATGTAATAACCAAATCTGGGAGGAAGAAAACAGAGGATGCAATTGCCACTTTTAATGTGGACCACAAGTCAAGTAAGGTATGTTACAGAATTCTAAGAGAACAGCTGCAATTTATCCGTAAGTGTTTTAAGCAATCAAATTACAAGATTTTGAGAGACTTCCATGTTTTACATGGAAAAGAATATCCATCCTTTTTTTTGTTTGTTTGTTTGTTTGTTTGTTACCAGAATTAACCTGGTGAGTGACCAAACTCTGTTTCATGAATTTGAACAAGACTGCTATTTTCAGTAACATTCAGTTATCAGGTACTCCACAAGGCATTGGGAATATACAGAATAATATGACAGGGCCCCTATTTCATGGTTTCTCTTAGACATCCACCTAGGAAGTGTTACAGTAGAAAGAAGTCTGTGCATGAACAACAAAGAAGAATAACTTTGCTTGGAGGAATCAGAGCTTTATAAAGGGGTAATAGTTTGTTGGGTATTAATAGATAAGTAGGAAATAACATGGGTTTTGCAGCAGCGGAGATTTGGCAATAATTAGAATATTCCAAGCAGAAATTCTGGGAGCAGCAATTTGCTTATGTCACATCTCCCTAAAATCTTTGTTTAGGAACCTTAGGAAACTTAACAACATTCAATTTCACCACCAACTAAGGTCTAATGTGCCATAGTAATCAGCCTGAACACTCAGATATTAGAAAGGTATGAGGGCCTATACAACGTAGCCAGTACTTTCTTATTTTCTGAGTAAAATAAAAAATCCTAAAAAGGAAATAGTTGATGGCTAACATATTTTTAGCACTACCCTAGTTTTACCTGTAATTATTTATTAAAGTCTGAATCAATGAAACCTAAAAGTTTCTCTTGGGGAACTGCAACTATTATAAGCAATACCTTGAGGGAATCCCAATTATACTAGGTCACATTACTCTTTCAAGGATAACCTGGTTCAATGATCTAAACTGTCCCAGTTTCTCAGAAACCTTAAGTCTGCAAATTTTCAGAAATAAACGTGACTCCCAAGAGCAGCCCAAACCCATTAGATTGTTGAAATAAGCCAGGCATATAGCTTAATGAACCAAAAGTATTAATTTTCTCACCTGTAAAATGAGGACAATAGTAGGGCTATTCTAAAGACTAAATAAATGTGTATGTGCTTGTGTGTGTCTGTGTGTGTATGCGACAGAGAGAACAGCACAAGTAGCAAGCATAGGGGTTGCTTGGAATTTTTAATTATAACCCTTGGCTCCAGGTGAAGATTTCTCTCAGAAACACACACACACATACGCACAGTGTGCATGTGCGGGCACACACACACACACATCTTTGTTCAAAACTGTCTTATATGTATCCTTCAAGAACAACAATGTACATAAAACACAGTGAGATCTCTTAAAATTAAATAAATGCAATACGTAAATTCTGAGTATTTCCTTGGAACTCAAACCTATTCAAATTGTGGTTGAACCACCATCTAAAGAAAGACATAGAACCTGAGGTAGAATATTTGACTCTTCTCTGAGCAAACGTAGGAAGAGCACAATTGTCTGTTTGCTTCAGCTGACATGTTTAATGCTTCCAGTGAATTCTGTCTTCTCATATCTTTATATAAAAGCCTTTTAGCACAGTGTTAAATATTTTCTGTCAAAAAATATGAAAGGTTTGAAAGGCCTGTTAGTCATCCTCAGTGTTTGTTTTTTCCTCAATGTTGGTATGAGAAAACTCTTTACAAGGTACTTCTTTTATGGAACAAAAAAGTGTTTAGAAAATAAGAGGAAAATAGTTTTATTGGAGGAGACCATGACATTTTGATAAAGTTGAGGATCACTTAAAATCAAGTTTTGAATTAAATAGATGAAGCTTCATTAGAATGTAGTTGACGTGCCAAAACAAAATAGGTAAATTCCATTAATTTTAAAACATACCTTTCCCTAAAAATTATCTATCTATCTATCTATCTATCTATCTATCTATCTATCTATCTAATCTATCTCAGCTTAGGAAGAAAAGTTTATTGCTTAGAGATGTTCTGTTAAGAACATGTTAGTGTCCTATTAACTTTTTTGATGAAATATTTCCAACACTCTTATTTTTTGCTTTTCCAGAGGACAATCATTTGTGCCATTATTAGGTCAGTTCAGTACTTTGTTGCAAAGTAATGGGCAGGGGAAAACCATTGCCAAGCATTGGCAGAGCTAATGACGCTAGGAAACAGTCATAGGAAGAAACTCTTTATTTATTTATTTATTTATTTATTTATTTTATTTGTTTTGTTTTGTTTTGTTTTGAGATGGAGTCTCGCTCTGTTGCCCAAGCTGGAGTGCAGTGGCACGATCTCAGCTCACTGCAACCTCCCCCTCTTGGGTTCAAGCAATTCTTCTGCCTCAGCCTCCTGAGTAGCTGGGACTACAGGTGCCCACCACCACGCCCAGCTAATTCTTTTTTATTTTCATTTTTAGTAGAGACAGGGTTTCACCATGTTAGCAGGATGGTCTCAATCCCCTGACCTCGTGATCCACCCGCCTCAGTTTTCCAAACTGCTGGGATTACCGGCATGAGCCGCAGCGCCCAGCCCAGGAAGAAACTCGTGAACAAATCACAGTAGCATTCATTCCCAAGAAAGCACAAAGTATAACTAAAAAATATATATCTTTTTATGTTATTCTTTATGGTTTGAAGATATGAGCAAGCTATCAGTAATGCTGAATACAAACTCATTGCCAGGAAATTTGGACAAGTTTTGCCAAATTGACAGAGAATACCCACTATTTTCTTGGGAGTCGGGGGTGAGGGTAAGTGAGGATAAATATAAAAAAAGAGGGGATGACAAGTTGAGATTGTGTTAGGGATACCAACAGCGTAGATTTACTGAAGTCAAATGCTAATGAGGCCTGAAATAAGAAATCCTGTTCCTGAAAACGAGCTGTGTAAATGCTGACGCATTTTATGCTGTGCCATAGATAGCACTGAAGAGACAAATCCAAAAAGCACTTACTGATTCAAAAAAAAAGAAGAAACTGGAACAACAAATCATCAAATGAAAAACATCTTTTCATGTTTTTGGTACCTCTGCACTTTACATTCTGTTCCTCTTCCCACACTTCAAGCCCTCCCTCAAGCTGCCAGCTGGAATATTTTGATTGAGAGCAGTACACATAAACAATTACACTTTGTGACATTCGATATAGTAGGCCCAGAAGGCTAGAGATGGATTTAGTAGAGAATACACGGCCAGCTGAAGCCATTTGTAATGTTAGGTTGGAAAAGATCAGAAACCTGGACTTGATGGATTCCTTTTTAGTGTGTCTGGAGTCAGCATCTGAGAAAGCAGTGATCTACTGCTTTTATGTAACTGTGGTGTTCCACCTGTAGTTTCAGAGTATGGGATTCATCTCATTGCCGACTCCCATCTGGTAGATATGCCTGTTTGCTTCTACCTGACTAGATCTGGAAAAAAGACTTTTAATGCCAGTACATCAGTGTCTCAATCTAATATTTCATTTTCATCAAGCTAGAGTGGGTATCATGAAGTTATTTCAAGGGAATCTGTGAAAAACTCCTAAGCTGTATGAAAAAAGTGTATTTGTGTTTACCTGTTTCTACATCCATTGGTTCATGCCTACCATCAGATTCCCAAGGGATCTACTACCCTCTCGAGATGAAAGAAAGCCACATTAGAATTAGAATCTAAAGGCTCTGATTGTCCAAAAATGATCCAGTGACCTGCTAATTATGAAATTTAATTCCTTTGTGCCTCCTCACTGTCTCTCTCTCTTTCTGACATTCATGATGATCATTTTCTCTTTGTTTCCTACTCCCTGGTAAATTCCTTTTCAGTTTTTTTCCCCTCTCTGCTCTTCCTTCTCTTCCCATTAAATGTAATTGTTTTTCTCTCTAGTGAACTATTCTGTTCTCTCTCACTGTTATTCTCCTTTGGATGACTCTCATGGCTTCAACTTGAGTTGACTTGTGTGATTGACTTCAATTAAACACTATCAGCCATGCCCACTATCCCAAATTTATAAGCTTTCTATCATCCTACACATATGTTTCTATTCACGTACTAAATATACAAGTTGAGAATTGGCAATTGCAGCCCCAAACATGTATTATAAGTTTATCCTCTTCCATTCCTTTCCAACCCAACCACCCTCCAGATTAACATCCTCCTCTATTTCTTGGATTTCTACAATTATTTTGTAACTGCTTGATACACAATTTCCTTTAAATTTCCCTTCTCTCTTTTTTGGGATATACTCATTTACCTTATGGAACATAGAATATCTTTTCATAATTAAAATCTGATCAAATTAAAATTTTTCAATTTTTTTTAATTGATTTCCATACTAGATCAAAAACGTCACACTGTTCCTTGTTCAGTCCCTTAGTATCTCTAGGCTTCAATAATTTCAGTATTCTCTTGGCTGGTCTCGCTTCCTCCTTTCAATATGCTCACCACATGTTAAATCACAATTGTGACAACTTAGTCAGGTCAGCAGAAGAATGTTTCTTCACTGCCAACAGGAAATGTCCATTGATCTTACTAATCATTTCAGGCAAAGTTTTCTTTACAATTTCATTACCACCATTTCCTTTCACAAAACACATATTCTTAGCTTTTTTCCTACATGAGTATCATATTTTCATGTTTCTGACTGATTATTCTTCTGTATTTGGAAAGCTCTTCTCTCATGTTTAAGCATCAAGATATTACCCAATCTTAAAAATAAGGGGATAATAGCAAATAATACTGCTCCCACAATGCCTTTTCCAGACACTACAAGCAATCTTTACATACTATAAACAAAATCTTTGATCTATATATTTTTGAAGTAATATATTATTTTGACTGTGAATTATAGTTATATATGTATATGCCTGACCTTCTATTCCAGGAAGGTAATAAGCTTCTTAAATGCTATTTCCATTTCTAATTAATTCTTCTATCTTTCACATTTCTGTTTCCTTGGATAAATAAATTGCTTTCCTCTACTGAAAACAAAGAAGCAAACAAACATATCAATGTTTCACACTTGTTTATATAATAAAATTCAACTTCTTCTGCACGGATTCAAAGTCTTTTTTTCTTTTTTATTGCCACCACCACTAGCATGTACTATATTTTTTGTAACAACAGAACACTTATTTCCCAAAACACGTCATACACTTACACTTTTCAGGTTTCACTTTTTATTCTTTAGACTTCGATCTTTTTTCCCCCCCTTTTAACCACTGTACTCTGTTTTTCTGTGAACCTTAAGTCTGGATTAGGTCTACCTATAATGTTTTGTGCATTTCACTTAGCACACTGTATTGTGAATGACTTGCTGACCTGCTTCTCTGCTTATCAACTCTAAGTTCCTGAAAGACAGAAATTGTGTTTTATCTCTAAATCCTTGGTGCCAGCAGGATGCTCCAGATGGAATTAATCTCTTTCCCTCCTATAGGCCACATGCTTCTTTTTTCCTCTCTCATGGAATGTTTTACCTTGCATTTTGTAAATTATCATTTACCTGTGTGCCTACCACCCCACTCAGGCTCCAGTGTTATCTCCTCCAGAAAACCATTCTTGACACCCAGCAGCTAGGCTAAATCTCTTCCCTTGACTTCTCATATCTCCTAATATATTTATGATATTATATTGAAATCATTTGTCATATTTAAATTCAAGTCCCTAATGTGACAACTCTTAGAGCTTACGGGGAAAACAGCCTGATTACCCTTTGTAGTCCCCATGTCCAGAAAAGCACTTGATGTAGTTCATAATAAATGTTAAACCAACTTACAGTCCATTGATAGCAGGAAACAGACTTCACTATTTTTGTATACCCAGGGCTTGGTCTAAGGCTATGAATGCAGCAGATAGACAGTGAATATTTCATAAACAAATGAATGACTTAATGTAGCTAAATTACTGACATAAATTTTATTTTTTCTTTTAAAGTAAATAGAATTCTCCAGAATATTCAACAGTTTTAAACATATTTTTCTGCATTTTCTGTCTTAGGCAAGATTTATTTTATGTGACTAGCTCAATAGAAAACAAATAGTACTTTATTTCTTTGATACATTTTTATATTTGAACATAAATAAAACTTACTAAATGCCTCAAAATCCTGGCCTGTGCTTTATCTCCTACTTTTATTTCAGCAGTGGTGTTACAGACAGAGGTTGCATCTAGAGTGAGGAATTCACATATTTACCTGGCTGCCAGAACCAGAATCGTGGAATTGTTTTATAACCCTGAGCACGATTTGCAAATTGGAAATGTCATTGTAAATATGCAAATATTATGGAAATGTTCTTACTGATTAGGATAATTTTAAGAAACCTAATTATGTTCCTGGCCTACCCATCTGTGAGAGCAGTCAATCAGCAAACTGGTTATCATATTTAGATTAAAAGCTATTAGACAGGAATAATACCTGTAAAAGAACCAAGAAACTCAAGAGATGCTAAATGCTAATATTTTATTTCACCAGGTGAAATATAACTAATTTTGTATTTGTTTAAAATTACAACAATTGCATGCAGATTATAAATAAATAATAAGTATACTTTTATCAAGGTCCTATGGCTGTATTTTTAGATATACCCCATCTACTTGAATTAGAATTAACATACTAAAAATATTAGTGGAACCTCAGAAGTGCCATTTTGAATTTAGTTCATACTTGAAATATTAAGGTTGCTAAAATTTACTTTTATCATTGAATACCAAAACTCAGAATAAAATCTCAATATGTATGGTTTATCATAAGAGTTCATATTAAGAACTCATTTTGGCTTTTCTTTCAGGGAGAAAACCACTGAGAAATATGCCTTCTTGTTTATACTTTTATATTTGCTGCAGGTGTTTGGTACTAGATCTTCTATTGCTTTCCTTTTTCTCACTTTTATTTAAAAAACTATTCTGTCAGCAATATATGGTTTTTGATTTGTAGAGAAAGATTTTACATCAGTTGAATAATCTATGACTTTAATGAAAGAAACTGAATAGAGGACAAAGCATGCTATTTCTAAAATATTAACTGCTTGCCATTAGTATAAATTTATCATTGACGTATCTGTTTTCTTCATTTTTTAAAAGGAATTGCAACAATATCTAGCTAACCTGGCTGAACAGTGCAGTGCTGATAATAATGGAGTGGAGCTCCCAGTTGTAATAATTCTCGATAATCTTCATCATGTGGGCTCTCTGAGTGATATCTTCAATGGTTTTCTCAATTGTAAATACAACAAATGGTATGCTTATCAAATATTTTGAATAATGAGATAGGAAATAATTATCATCAAATGTGCTTTCTTGTGCCTGTATGCATTTTGTTTTTTAATTTTTTAGATTTCCTTAATATTTAATTTTTATTTATTCATTTATTTATTTATTTATTTATTTATTTATTTATTTAATTTATTTTTTTTTGAGATGGAGTCTCGCTCTGTCGGCCAGGCTGGAGTGCAGTGGCCGGATCTCAGCTCACTGCAAGCTCCACCTCCCGGGTTTACGCCATTCTCCTGCCTCAGCAGCCTCCCGAGTAGCTGGGACTACAGGCGCCCGCCACCTCGCCCGGCTAGTTTTTTGTATTTTTTTTAGTAGAGGCCCGGCTAGTTTTTTGTATTTTTTTTTAGTAGAGACGGGGTTTCCCCATATTAGCCAGGATGGTCTCGATCTCCTGACCTCGTGATCTGCCCGTCTCGGCCTCCCAAAGTGCTGGGATTATAGGCTTAAGCCACCGTGCCCAGCCTTAATTTTTATTTTTTAAATTGACAGATAAAACTGTGCATATTGATTGTGTAAACCATGATGTTCTGAAGTAGATGTGCACTGTAGAATGATTAACTCCAGCTAATTAACATATGAACTACCCGAGTAGCTATTATTTTTAGACTTACAATGGCTGCCATTAATTTGAGAAACCCTCTTTAATAATATACCATAGTTTTAAAGACTCCATATGCATTCCTTAGAATATCTATGTATTCATTCAACAACCATATCCCAGGCACTTTTATGGAAACAGTACTTCCTTGATGATGTTAGCTTCTGCAGACATGATGAACATTTGGGAAACCACCATCAATGATGGAATAGTTTTAATCATAGAAATTAAAAACTAAAGGGAGCCTTTAGAGCTCTGGTTTCATTCTCAGTTCATATCAAAGTTTAAATTCAACCTTTCTATAGAGATAAACTTAATACATTCAGATATAGCTCCCTCTATTAATGAGTATGATTTTAACTATTTACAATAAAAGGAAAGGTTAAAATAAGGTATTAAAAAATCTTAAAACCCACTAAAGATTCATTGTGGCATGGCCTCTAAAGAAAGGACATATAAGAATATCAACATAAAATAATTAGTTTTAATAGTGGAAAATATTCCAATTATCTCTGCTAGAGATTTTTTTGAAGTTACAAACAGATCAGCATAAAATAAGCATTGAAAGAATACAAATTTTCTCACAGTATTAATAATCTTTAACATAACTGAAATATTAAAATAGTAAAAATGAATGAACTTTATCATAAGCATTATAAGATGTTAGACTGGGACAAAACCCCTATGATTATACTAACTAAACTCTTTACTCAAATAATGTAAATTACAAATATACTCAGGCTCAGAGAGAGAAAATGCCTTGCCTTGATCCCAGAGCTGGAATTAGAAACTCAAGTGTTAATTTCTAATCCAGTAATCTTTGTCATTTTCCATTACAGAATTACCCTTTAAAAGGCAAATATTGAAATGGAATAATCCATATCTATCCTAGTAGTTTTCTAAGATAATTTTAACAAATTAATCACTTTTACCTCCAGTAAATTAAAATTTTCTTTTTATTTTTTTTCTAGTCCATATATTATTGGAACAATGAATCAGGGAGTTTCTTCATCACCAAATCTAGAGCTGCATCACAATTTCAGGTAAAGTTAAGTGGAAGATTTTGTTTTGTTTTGTTTTTTGGTGTGTGTGTATGTGTGTGGGCAGGGGAGGGGGTTGGCATTGTTTCTTTCTGTTTGTTTTTGGGGGTTGTTTTTCCACTTGTACTTTTACAAATCTTGCCAGAGATGACCTGTGGTGTGAAAATAATTCTCACTTCTGACACTCTTTCTCAAGCGAACATTTCATGATCTTCAACCTGTAATCAGATGTGTTTCTTTAAACAAAACAAAACAAAAGGAAAGAAAAAAGAAAAGTAAATGTTTTTTCTGTTCACTGTGTCCCTGGTTAAAGTAGAGCATATTCCTTCTAAGTGTGAGAAATGTGAAGAGAGTTGCTATTTCAGGATTTGTGATTCTCCTACAGAAGGGTGTTCAGCATGTAGACTCCCCCTCACTTCTGACGCACATGAGCTTCTTTTTAGCTCAAAAAGTAGAGTTAGCTACATTATAGTTCTCATGCTAGTAGACCTCCTAACACCTTTGATCATTAAAATGTAGCCACCAATTGAAATGGGAACATTATTACTTTCTATTGGAAAGTAATTATGAATAAATAAATAATAATGATAAAGAATCACTATGAATGTAAAATTTAATTTATATAAAAAATTCTGATTTTTTTTCTTTTTGTAGGTGGGTATTATGTGCAAATCATACAGAACCAGTGAAAGGCTTTTTAGGCAGATATCTTCGAAGAAAACTCATAGAGATAGAAATTGAAAGGAACATTCGCAATAATGACCTAGTCAAAATTATAGATTGGATTCCTAAGACGTGGCATCATCTCAACAGTTTTTTGGAAACACACAGTTCTTCTGACGTTACCATTGGTGAGTTCCAAAATTATAATATGTCATTTTCCAGGAACTAACAGTGTACTTGGTAAAGATGGCCAGATTGGATGGTAGAAAATAACAGCAAATCTAATGTTTTTTCAAGCTTCCAAAGATTTATTTTTTTCCCTTCTGAAAGTTTACTTTCTTCTTCTTTGTATCTCCAATTAAATCCACTTTGTCTGACAGTTATGTTTTACTAAAATATTACTGAGATTAAATAAGTTCACTATGGACAAATATCTAAAAATCAGATAATCACTGGAAATGAAGAGTATCAATTTAGGATACGTTTTATGCTAAAAAACAAATGTGGCTAAATAGCTCATGTCAAATAAAGTTGTGAGGAAAGATTTTAGTTAGAGATAATTTAGATGCTTTGTAGATAATTTAGGTGTTTTGTGTTTTTCATGAAGACACAACTGAGTTATTTCTCTTTTAGTTTGCATAAAGATATTTACATTTGGATTCCTCCTTTAATTGCATGTACAGAAGTCTCTTTCACATTGTTATGCATCATAAAAATGTACTCACTGTAAACACAGTTCAGATTAGGAAGAAGAATTCTACACTGGGACCAGAACACTCATGCCAGTTCCCAATGCTGCAAATAATGACGTGTTTTATATTTGGCAATTCATTTCAGCACAGCTTTGTTGCTTGTAAAATGAAACAGGATAACTGGATTATGACTTTTATGATTTCTCCTAACTCTAGTATATTGTGTCGTAGATCAATATTTATTGTAAAAAGATAGAAGAGGCTAGGATATTGGGTCTTCAGTAAACATGCTTTAATAATAATTAAGCTGGCCAATAATATAATTTTCTAGGAATTTTGCAAGAAATATATTATATTCCAAAATGGTGTCTCGATATGTGTTTAGATTATTAAATATAACTCTTAAAATATTTTGTTATTTGTTTCTTCTCAGGTCCCCGACTTTTCCTTCCTTGCCCCATGGATGTAGAAGGTTCTAGAGTGTGGTTCATGGATCTCTGGAACTATTCTTTAGTACCTTATATTCTGGAGGCAGTGAGAGAGGGTCTTCAGGTATAGTACTCAATTTTCATTACTATTTAAAAAAAAAAACAAAAAAATTATTTTAAAAGCAAAAGAAAATCTGGGTATTTATGCAGAAAGCTAAAGATATGAACTATATAAATAGAGCAATAAAGTTTTCAAGAGCAAATAGTTTGTAATATTTTGCCTGTTCTGGGAACAAATTTGTAAGAGAAAGAAAAGGCACAGTTATTACAACAACTACACATTTAAGTCCAAATGGTTGTCATGGATGTTTACAGATTGTTTTTAGTAGATAGCTAATTAATTGCACAGTTCTACATCTTATGACACAGCCATGTTTACATGAGCCTTGACCATTTATACTCTTATCATATAATTTCCTTTATCTTTTCCTTCCTTCCTTCCTTCTTTCGTTCGTTCCTTCCTTCCTTCTTTCCTCCCTCCCTCCCTCTCCCACTCCCCCATCTCTCTCTCTCTCCCCCTCTCTCTCTCTGTCTCTCTCTCTCTCTCTCTCTCTTTCTCTTTCTTCTTTTTTTTTGAGACAGGGAGGGTCTCACTCTGTCACTCAGGTCAGTGTGCAGTGGTACAACCATGGCTGACTGCAGTCTCAAACTTTTAGGCTCAAGTGATGAGGCTTTTCAAGTAGATGGGAGTATAGGCACACACCACCACTCTCAGTTACTTTTATTGTTATTATTATTATTTTAGAGACATGGTCTCACCAGGTTGCTCAGGCTGCAGTTGTTTTTTCCTTTTATTAACATAATTTTTAACAAGTAGCTTTTGCTTATAAGTTTCCTGTTTTTAGTATACTTCATTGTTGGAAGCCCTTTAATATCACTTGCAGGGTCCTTTACTATTTTGGAGGGAGTACTCTAAATTCTAAGAGAGTCAGTTGGTCTTTTGATCTATGACATATTGGTTTCACAGCTTCTTTGCTCTTCCTCTCATGTGCCTTATATCTTGAGGTCCTGCAACCAAGGCCCTTCTCTTTTTTCCTAACTAAAAAATGAAAATGTATCACTAAAAGAAATCCCTATTTCTCCAACAAAATACATGTCATTTTCCCATAAGTATTGCTGTTTCCTTAAGTTTGATTTGAAATTGTAGAATTATAAAACTCTTTAAAATTTATTTAACATAATCACTCGATTGAGGAAGCATCTCATCTCCTTTTCAATAACTCAGCCAAGACATCTCTATTTCTGGTTTTTACAACTACTACTAGAATTAAGATATAGTTTATGTTTTCCACATTCTATCATGTATAATACTGTGTTGTCTTTATTTTACTATCTAAAAAATTGTCCATCTATTTTGCCTCTTTTACTCCCTTTTACTATCATGCTCTCTTCATCTAGTAGAATGGAATGGCAGTATTCAGAACTAAAATGATAGTTCTGGTGAACATGATGAATTTTATGAGGATACTCTGAAACCTCAGAGACAAAGCTAAGATCCTAAATAATGCTATTGATTGGTTCTACTCTAGATTTAAATAATCAAATTTAACACTTTTAAGGGTATGAGCCAATCTATCCCAAGCAAGTGCCTCCAACAAAATAAAAGCTTATACAAATGTTTTTATTTTTCAAGTATAACATATTGTGTTTCAGAATTCTTCTAAAACTATTAAACTACCTAGGATGTAAGTTGACTCTTTCAATGTTGATTATTTGTACAAAAAAAATCATTTTATGAAAATTTTAGAACTCATAATTTCAAAGTTAATATTTAGATAATTATTTGTTCTCTAGCTATGGTTTTGGTTTTAATAAACCATTATCTAAGTATTTATCAATAAATTCCTCCTCATTTAATATTTGCTTACTAATAGATAGAAAGCAAAGGAATCTTTGTAAAAACCCTGAAATGATAATATCTAAAATGCTTAGCATCCTTAGATCTTATTTCAAAAGGTGCATGGGTTCTTGTTTTCATATTTAAATAAATATTATTTATAGAACATTATTTGGAGAATTATAATTCTATAAAGTTTCCATTTGGGCAAAAGTATAATCACTGAAGGATTAGTTTCTCAAACTGAAACTGAGAGATATTTCAAAATTATTTTTGAAGAGGGATAAAAATGTCTCATTTCTTGCTAAGGTTCAGGATGTTTAGTAGTAGGTTAGTGTGAAAGATGAATCAACCGTGATTTAGGGCTTATTGAGGGAGGGGAATCCAACACCTGGGAAGGGAAAAATTGGAAAATCCTTTGGTGGGTAGACAGTTTTCATTGCTATTGAAGACTGTGCTGGGCCAGAAAAGTCTATCAGCTGAAAATATTTCTAGGGGAGCAAGAAGCAAAGGAAGCATATCTGTCATGATCCATTCCCAAGGATCTACTGGCAACAAAGAATCTTGGATTGGAGAGAGAAGTGGAGAAACAAAGCCTGGGAGCAAAAATGACACTCAAAGTTTAGAGTAATAAAACAATCTCTTCAGATGAAGGCTGATTTTTTTGGTGAAAAATCTTATGGGGAATGCACTCTGCCAGATGTTCTAGTTGGAAAAGATGTTGGTGATACAGTGGATTTTGATTTTTATTCTGGCGATTCTTTCTTAAAAAGCTATTAATTCATCTCATTCTGAATATTTAGATTTCTCTTTGTTCAATTCTTTTTCTACAATATGTATCTTACTCGGAAATAGTGTTTGGCCCATTTAGCTTTTCATTGGTCTCTTCCAATTTTGCTGTCCTGGCTGGTTCTTTGAAAACCTAGAATTAGTTGATTCTAGACTTACATTAAAACAAACAAATAAACATAATTAAGCTTTCCAAGAATTATACACGTTTTTCTTCAATTGGTTTAAGTTGTGTAGCATGCTATACATTACATCTATAAAGTAAGTTTATAACTGAGAGGAAATTTTTGCTCTAAAACGAGATAACTATTTAAAAAAAGAAAGAAAAAAAAAAGTGGCCGGGCATGGTGGCTCCCACCTGTAGTCCCAGTACTTTGGGAGGCTGAGGCAGGCGAATCACAAGGTCAGGAGACCAAGACCATCCTGACTAACACGGTGAAACCCTGTCTCTACTAAAAATACAAAAAATTAGCCAGGCGTGGTGGCAGGCGCCTGTAATTCCAGCTACTTGGGAGGCTGAGGCAGGAGAATGGCGTGAACCTGGGAGGCAGAGCTTGTAGTGAGCCAAGATTGTGCCACTGCACTCCAGCCTGGGCGACAGAGAAAGACTCTGTCTCAAAAAAAAAAAAAAAAAAAAAAAAAGGTATAATGATTGTTACCTCTGTTATCATCTCCTAAGGAAATGCACAGATATCAGTACCTACACTCCCTTTTATTTTGGGTGAGTCCAACTTCTCCAGAAGAAACTCAAAAGAAAACTCCAAGGTAGTCCATGAAGTTTTTATGGTGTTAATGTCCACCATTTTCCCTTTTGTCTTTACTGAACCAAAACAAACTATACAAAACAACCATCTAACAACAAACCAAAGTATGTCATCTGAGACCAAATACGCACCTGCTAACCAGGATTGTCCAGCAAGTCTAATGGGGAAGGAAAGTAATTTAAGAAACAAGTGTCCCTATGTTACTGCCCCCTTCTCTTAATTTTCACTTTTTTTCTGTGCCCTTGTAATATTACACTTTTTTTTTTTTTTTTTAAATAATGTCTCATTTCTTCTCTTCAGGGTGCCCTTTCTGAAGGGCTTGGATTTGGATTTGGATTCAGCTTTGCTTCCAGCTTAAAAATGTTTAACATCCCTTGGATTTATCTAATTCTTCTGTTCCACTGCCAGTACTCGACCCAAGCTATATCAGCTCTTCCTTATTGGGCAAATTGCACAACAAGGGTTCTTGCAAATCTGATAACTCAGTTTCCTATTTTTTATCCTCTTGTACTAGTAGCCTGAAACACAAACATCTAAAAAGAGTTTTTACAGAAAGCAATGGGATTAAAGAGCAAGTTGATCATGGGAAAATTGTTATCAGAGAAAGTATTCTTACTCTAAAAGAAAGTTTGAGTAGAGTGAATTAGGCAGAAAAAAATAAGTTCCTTTTCTTTTATTTCCATCTTTCCAAGGTGCACTTTAGTAGACACCTCTACTTAACGTCAAGCATATTTTTAAAAATCTTCCATAATTGAAGCTTTTATTTTTCAACCTTTAGCTTTCTCTTGGTTTGTCAAATTACTAGTAAAAGTAAATGTGGGCTGTCATTTCTATGTTTATTTATAATAAACCTCCTGTATATTCTTTCCCAAAAGCTGACATCTATTCCAAATATTCAGCTTTATTTTGTCTAGCCTTCAAGTTTAAAGTGAGCTGTGTAGACAGTTACATGTTTTAAATCTGGAAAATTGTATGCAAATACTTAATTCTCTTGAAAGTCCCTTAAGAACTCAATATGTCAAAAAATCACATCCAACTAGTAGTCCCCTTTTTTACTGAATAGAAATGTGTTTTATATATGCTAAACACATGGTCAACTTTTAGATGTATGGGAAACGCACACCATGGGAAGATCCTTCAAAGTGGGTGCTTGACACATATCCATGGAGCTCAGCATCTCTGCCTCAGGAGAGCCCAGCCTTACTTCAGCTGCGACCAGAAGACGTTGGGTATGAAGGCTGCACATCCACTAAGGAAGCCACAACCTCAAAGCACATTCCTCACACTGACACAGAAGGAGATCCCCTGGTAAGAATCAGATGTTCGTTTTTTCCTATGTAATCTTGACTGCGGTGTATAGTCATTAATACTTAGGCATTTCTAGCAAAGACATTTGTTATCCTCGGCAATATTTGGAACAGTTTTAACCCTGTTATCTTTGGTCTGCTTTCCGTGGATGAAAATCTTAAAGTGAAAACCAAGCTTGTATGCTTAAAAAAGAAACAAGAAACATTATAACCAGAATGAACTCCTAGACTATAATTTTTCTCTTATTATCCATTAAATTGTGTATATAATTTTTTAATTTAATATATATTTATTTAAATATAATTTTCTATATTATGATTCAATAGGCATTTAAGGGAAAATTCAATTTTGTTCTTATAGAAAAACAAAAAACTATGGTATAATGTACTTATGGAGAACTAAACAATATTTTGCTATATCAGCTAACCTGACTAATTTTATAGAGTGGGTCTTCTGTTGCCTACTGTAGCGAAGGATAAACCAACTTGGAAGTCAAATGGAAGTTATGTTTTATTTACTTTTTAAAATAGTGGAATAATTGAAGTAAAAGTCTGTAAAACTCTAAAGTATGAATATTCTGAAAATATTAAGTATGTAGTATTATTAGGAAAAAATGCTTTTTATGTATCTATTTTTTATTTTTACAGATTACTTTCAATATATTGGTATCAAATGTGAAGTGTTCTCACCCTTCTATGACTAAAGAGCTTATTGGACTTTTACAACTAATACAGAAAGAAAAGATACTGAAATAAAATTCATTACGTTTCTTAACTCAAACAAGCACAAAACATAAATAATCAAAAATCATAACCTATGACTATACCTGAGGACATAAAATTACTTGATATTTTAGGGAATACTCTTACACCAACAACCCTGACACACACACGTCATCATCATCATCTCAGCTGAACATTTTGGGAGTTTCTTGTGGAAAATCTGATAAACTTTCAAGATCCTCTCCCCAGCAAAATGCATACACACTGAAAATGTGGCATACAATTTTAAGAGTTTCATAAAATCACTGAAGTATATACATAGACCTACTTAGATTCCAGGAATTTCCTGCTGATTTCTGATCTAGGTGATATATTCCTTAAGAGCCCAGACTTGTATTTTTATTACATGGTACCTGACCTTTTAGATGATTCGTAGTTAGGAATCAACAGTGGTGATGAAATTGGTTTGGATCCAGCATAATTGTGAGCATACACTAAATCATTGCTGAATGAATGATTAATAGAGTAAACATAAGCTTTAGAATATGAGTATGGATTATTTAATCTGAATTCCTCAAAAATTCCAGCCCTACCTCTGCAGTTTTTATATAACATGTCTGTTTTATAAGGAGAGGTGTTTATAAGATTTGTTCTCAGTTTTAGAGTATGAAACCCCTAGGAAATGCCCTCAACTTTCCCGGTTCTAATAGTCCAGGTCAGCTCACCCCATAAAGCACTTTTTTTCCTGGTTCTGAATGCACTTGTCTTCTAGGACAGGAAACAAATTTAGGGTTTCCCATTCTGGCATGAGAATTGGGGTAAAAAAAATTCCTGGTTCCTAACCTGCTGCTCTATTAAACATCTTAAGAAACAGGGAGTTGTGAGGTCTTGCATGCTAAATGGTAAAAGACATCATCTAAAACTAAATATTTGGCAGGCTTTCTCTGGTTTTAAAAAATAAATATATAAATCTATTTTTCTTGATTGCTTCCTTGCTTTTTTTTTTTTTTTTTTTTTTTTTTTTTTTTTGGACACGGAGTTTCATTCTCATTGCCCAGGCTGGAGGACAATGACACGATCTCGACGCACCGCAACCTCCGCCTCCCAGGTTCAAGCAATTCTCCTGCCTCAGCCTCCAGAGTAGCTGGGATTACAGGCATGCACCACCATGCCTGACTGATTTTGTATTTTTAATAAAGACGGGGTTTCTCTATGTCTCTATGTTGGTCAGGCTGGTGATGATCTATCTGTTTTTATTTCTATATATTTCTGTAATTACTAGCATGAAGCCAACATATATTTTCAGTCCATTCTAAATCAGAAATCCTAGAAAACATCCACTATTTAGTGTCAGAAATCCCCATAGCAATGAGTATAGCGAAGAAACAGAAGAAGATAGGAGAGAGACTTTTTGAATCTGAACAAGGATGCAAGTTTTTGGTATATCTCACATTATTTAAAAAATACAGTGTGTATTCACCATTAACAACAAAGCGAATGTTAATAAGTATTTAATGCTAAGACCTTGTGATCAGGAGATAACTACAGTATCATTTCTGATCTCAAGAAGCTTAAAATCAGGTAGCGAAGAGACACTGCTAACTATATAAACTGCAGTAACATGATGGAGGCACATATTAGGTAAAATTGTGAGTTCATAGAGGAAGCAGTTAGAATAAAGCTTTACAGAGGAGATGCTTGAGCTGGATCTTGAATGATTAATAGGAGTTCACCATATGGTTGGAGGAAAACAACCAAAATTAAAGAAATAGAATGTGAAACATTAGATGACAGTATAATAGAAATGATGAGTTTAGGGAACTACACACCAGTTGGCAGTAGGAATTAAAACTATAGAAGTATACAGTTGCTAGATCATGCTAAGCTTTGTTTATCATTGCAGGAAGTTAAAACTTTATCACAGAGACAGTGGAGAACCATCAAAGGTGTCTGAGCCATGATTTACCTAGTTAGATCTGCAGTTTCTAAAGATCACTTTAGTAACAGAGTAGAGAGAGGGCAGATTGAAGGAGATAGGATGGAATCTGGAAGCTTAGCAGATTTGTAAGTAACAGTGATGATAAGGACTTGATCAAGGTGTTAGAAATGATAAACACTAAATTTATGACTATAGATATCCTATTCCATTTAGTGTTGCTATAACAGACTATTTGAGGCTGGGCAATTTGTAAAGAAAAGAGATTCATTTGGCTCATCGTTTTGGTGGCTGGAAAGTCCAGGATTGGGCAGCTGCATCTGGTGAGGGCCTCATGCTTCATGAACTTATAGTGGGAAGTGGAAGAGGAGTGGGAGTGTGCAGAGAGGCCACATGGTGAGAGAAGAAGCCAGACTCTTTAATAACCTGCTCTCGCACAGGAACTAATCCATTCCCTCCAGAGTGAGAACACAGTGACCTCTAACCAGAATGCCATTAATCTGTTCATGAGGAATCCATCCCCGTGATTCAACACCTCCTACTAGGACTCACATCCCAACACTGCCACCGTGGGGATAAAATTTCCACAAGAGCAGGGCGCGGTGGCTCAAGCCTGTAATCCCAGCACTTTGGGAGGCCGAGACGGGCGGATCATGAGGTCAGGAGATCGAGACCATCCTGGCTAACACAGTGAAACACCGTCTCTACTAAAAAATACAAAAAACTAGCCGGGCAAGGAGGCGGGCGCCTGTAGTCCCAGCTACTCGGGAGGCTGAGGCAGGAGAATGGCACAAACCCGGGAGGCGGAGCTTGCAGTGAGCTGAGATCCGGCCACTGCACTCCAGCCTGGGCGACAGCCAGGGAGACTCCGTCTCAAAAAAAAAAAAAAAAAAAAAAAAAATTTCCACAAGAGTTTTGGAAGGGGCATATCACATGCAAACCATCGCAGTGAGTGTGGGGAAGAAGTGGGGAAGAAGAGAGGAAAAATATTAATACTTTTTGGAGAATTGTGATGTATCACAATAATGACTAAATAATACATAATCTTCTCTTGTAATCTCCCTTGATTTGAATGCACAAAATAATACTAGGCAAAGTAAATCCCACTTTATATATTTATTATGAATCTGAGATGTGGAATGTATTATAATGGAACATATTTACTATATGGCACCATTTTTAAAAATTAAGACTTTAATGACAATACTATTACACAATGAAACTTTTACAACATCCAGCATTCAAGTGATTTTAAACTTTTGTGCCTAAGATACAATTGTATCTTTTAAAAAAAAGATATCATTTATCATTTCTACTCTTACTAAATTACTAGAGTGCTCAAAACTCAGTTTTATTTTACGGATCAGTTTCACCCAAATGCTTGAACATACAGGCAGCTGCTAATGAGTGACAGATTGATATGGGAGAAGGAATATGAATGGACATGAAGGTAGGAAGGTGGGAGTGTGGGTGAGAGAGAGAGAGAGGAGAGTAGGAGAGAAACTATGCTGAAGGAGACATTTGACTTTTTGGCTTACTGGGTTTAAAAAGTTATCACCAACTACTTTTATTTCATAACCTTATGTAGCTTATTTAATAAATTAAGAGAGTTAGATTGAAAATTATGTTAAAACATATTGTCCTGAGGACTATTAAAATGACTTCAAACTATGCTATAACTGTAGTCTCTTTGTCAGAAAAGAATTATTGCTGAAATTGGTGATTACCAGTTTATCATTTATTTCACAAGCCTTTATCAAGCACACATTTTATACTGAGCACACAAGCATGCATAGCTTAACGTGTGACCAAGGAATCATTTTTTAGATTTCTCCTTTCTATTTCTGTAAGTTGGAAAAAAAAAAACAAAAAAAACCTTTTTATTATAGAATAATAAAATTAGTATGCATTAGATAATATAAAAATTGTTACAATTTATCAAAACCCTTGATAAGAAAACAAGTCCATTACCGTCATAAAGACATGTGCCAATTTTTCTGTGCTTTCTAAAATCATTGAACCATTTATTCACAATTTGCCTTTAACAGTCTTTTTTCAAAAAAAAAAAAAAAAAAAAAAAAAAGTCCATGTCTAACAGTGGAGCTCCAGATCTATCAAAACTCAAGCAAGGTGACTGCTCTTTATTTTATAATAGATGCAAATGCTAGCTGCCTTTCTCCCCAGGTGCTTTCATGCATATGTCCCTTTTACTAGAACAAACATTACCATTCTCCTGTAAGGCTGGGAAACTTGAGACAGCCGCTATTGTTCCAGATGATGGTTTTTGTTTTCAGTGATATATCAATCATATTTCAGCCAGAAATTCAACAACACAAACTTGACAGTAATTCTTTCCTTCTCCCTCTTCAAACACTCATGGTCCGCTTCATTCAGTCACCTCCTCCCGAGGTCAGCTCCTAAACAGCAGATGGTGTGCTTGTGTGCAGCAGCTGGCTTCATTCCTCTCCATCCCCTCCTTCTCTCAAGGGATGGTGCATGTGTGCCTCTGTGTGCGTCTGTGTGTGTATGAACATTCACGACTTTCAGTTGCCATTCAATGCTTTCTGCTTCTCCCAGCCAAAAAACTGGGAAGCTTGGCGTACTTTCCAGCAACGAACCCAGATGTCCAGCTGTGATACAGTTTCCTTTCCAGTCTCCCTGCTGGAGCAGTATTCATTCACAACCCCAAATAAAAGAGTTATCTAGAGGCCCTATTTTGTCCTTATGGTTTGGTGTTGTAGTCATGTTTGGGAGAAACAGCGTAGGAGCCAGGGGCAATGAGTAAAAAATCTAAAATTATTTTCCTGTGTCACTTGGATGGCATAAGACAGCTCTTCGGTGTGGCTCAGGGCCTTGTTTTTTATGGGCTGGCTTACTCAATGCATCATTGCCTACATCGATGTCTTTTTTTCTTTCTTCAGATGAATATGCTAATGAAACTCCAAGAAGCAGCCAATTACTCGAGCACACAAAGCTGCGACAGCGAAAGCACCAGCCACCATGAAGACGTTTTGGATTCATCTCTTGAATCTACCCTCTAGAGGGTGAAAAAAGTTAGGGGAAAAGACTCTGCTTTTAAAAAAATGTTTCAAAAGAAAGATATTCTCACTAAACCACTGCCAGTATAAAAGCACCCTGTCAAGGGCCCTGACCCAGAGTTGTGGTCTCCAAGGAGGCAGCAGAACTAAGTCTGAACCGCCAAGATGCTAAATTGCAATGGAAGCTTAACTTTAGTTTATTTCTAAGCATTTTTTATATCTGTGGAGTAATAGAAGGCTCCATTACTCAACTGGAAAGGACCCTAATGACAGGGCAACTGAATAGATTGCACATGGGATAGCCAAACTGGACTTTCTTTGTTTCCTCTTTAAAAGTTTACAATGCAGACCATTTTTTGTCCCTTCCTTTTGTTTCCTCTGAGGGGCTGTTCTCCCCAGGCAGGGTCCATCTTTCTGATCCGTCCAACCTCCTTTGTGCCACATGGTGCTGGTCACAGGGCTTCAGTAGTGTTTGTGTTGTGCGCTCACCCCCATTCCAGAACAAATCCAAGAGGCCAGTCCTCCATAAGCACAAATGGAATTGTGCAACCACCAGAAAAACACTACTGTGGCAAACTGGAGAAGTGCCAATTTAATTCTAACTGCCACGTTCTCATGATGTGCTCCACCAACTTTTTAGTAATGAGTCACTGGTTTTATAAGGTTGTTTTTACCACAGTGGTCTTTTTAAACCACCTTCCCACTCCCTTAACAAGAGTTTTATACCAATTATTAGTCAACACTGATAAAAGGCTTTTTTAGGGCTTTATTTGTTTGAGCCTTTTCAGTGAAAGAAGGAAAATTTCCTATGGTGCTGTCTCACTGCCTTAAAACAGATTTCTACGACAGTTTAACAGTTGGTTTAAATCCTAAACCATTAGTAATTTCCACTGTCTTTTCATTTACAACCAAGCAACACCAGTTAACACAGTAGCCTCATCTCTATATATCTTTCTCTCTCTTTTTTTTTTTTTTTGAAGAAATGGATAGGAGAAAGATCAGTATTTTTAGCCTTGTGAATAGATCGCTTTGCCTATCCTCCAAAATATTAAAATAACCCAGAAATGCTCTTTGACCGTCACTTAAAACCTAAGACGTGGCGAAATTCCATCCAGTTCTAAGTGAAAGAGTTTCAGAAGGCAGGAGATTTTGAACTATTATCCAGCAGGGCTGGAAGCACTAGATGCAGCATGAGCACAACTATTCGGCTTTCCTTCCCTATTGTTCTTGTTTTTTTAAATTAGTTCTGACGCATGTTGTTTTGATTGCTATCGTTGTACATGAGAAATTCAGCATTAAAGAACACTGAAGCGGTAAGGTCACTGTGGAAGAGGAAGCGTTTATACTGTAAAAGAAGGTTAGATTTGCACAGTCTACTGGGTAGGTATTGTAAATAATAATTTTTAAAACTTGCACAAATCGAAACAAACACAAACAAAATTGTATTTTATCCTGTTGGTGTTAAGAGGTGTTTCACTTGCTGAGATTTCCTGTACATTGCAAACAAATACAGAATGCAAACCCTCAAAGCTGTATTATCTGGTGTGTTTGTCCTGTATTTACAGTTGTTATGACTATGCAGGAGCTATCAGTGCTAGAGTGAGCATGCTTCAAAACTGTACATGAAGCCAATATATTTTTGGATAAGTAAAACTGTCTGAAAGTACATCTGTCATGGCAGGCTTTAAAGAGAGTGCATGAAAACTGATCAGTCATTGGAGAAGTTACCACCACACACAAAGGACAGGTTTTAAGTTTATGAAACCCAAGGGCTAGGCCATGGTATAGACTTCTTCTATGAGTGTGTGAAAATGTGTTACCTTTAGGATGTGTAATTGGTGCTACTCTCTGTGACCACCAATGGGTCAGTTGCTATAGAACACCACCACCACCACAAAATGTCTGTGCAGTTTTCAGAGTGTCACAAAGTCAACAGGTCCTTACACGGTGCTATTGCCCTAAGGGAAATCCGAACTGAATTTATGCACATAGAATTGTCACCCTGACTTTGAAGCCTCAAACATGGATCAAATCTGTTGTGAAACATCAATATATGTAGCTGGATGAGTGACTAGTTGCCCTTGTATAATATGTGATCTAAGAAAATTGCTAATCTTTCCCTGCCATTTTGAGAAACACAGTCCAAACATGAGCATAAACAGAATTTCCTGCAATACATCCCAGTAGGTCCACCTAGTTTACAACTTAAACTAGTTTGTGAAACATTTGTCTGTATACATTTTATATTTTGTACATTTTGATGTAACATATCATGTAAATAGGCAGAAACAGTGAAATAAATCATCTGAAAAGTTTTGTAGTCTTTGTAAAGCCCCAACAATAAGTACTTGGTGTCAATGGACTTAACTGGATGATGTATTTTCTATTGGTTTATTGTTCCTCTAGCTTGTAAACCAGCTTGCATATATTTTTTTGCAAATGTGCACCCTGTATCTGTCTAAATTATTACTTTGCCATTAAAGTGGAATTATTTATTGACAACATGGTGTGGTTTCTATGTATGGAAAAAAATGAGTAATTTTGCATCAAGAAGTGTCAGGCTTTAAAATGTTGCTTGCACTATTAATATGCTATCAATAGGACTATATGCAAATTTCCATTGTATAAACATAAAAAGGGCTTCAGCTTTCAAGTAAATAAAGGTAATCGGTTTATCTTTTTCGATGATAGTTATTCAGTGAATATTTTAGAAAACTCTGAATAGTTTTCCTAAATACCCGATGATAAAATAACAATATAAAATAAAATGTTGAGATTCACTGAGTTAAATTAACTCAATAAATGTTTCTTTGTTTTTATTCCATTAAATCCTCTTTTGAACTTTTAGCTCTAAAGATTATTGTAAAGCAAACTAATTATTTGGGTGGTAGTTTGTTTATTTTAATAGAGAAGATTATAAAAAGAAAACGCTTTAAAATTGTAATTTCTTTTTAAGTATCTTGGAAATCTCTTTAACCTCAGTAATTGGAATGTATATTTGTGATGGTATAAGTAGGATTTTAATTCTAAAAGCAGGAAAACTTCTGAATTAGAATAGTTACAGAGCAAAAAAGAAAGGTATTAGTTAAAATAGACCAATCATCCATAATGGATTATAATCAGTGCATTTGTTCCTTCACTCACTTGGGAGATAAGGAAATTTCCACAATTCATCTTACTCAGACAAACATTGAATTTAGCCGAAACTTCAATACAGTTCTGCTAAATGCAATTTCAGGCTGCCTAAGTATAAATCCCAACATTGTCATTCTTTGTGTGACCTTGGCCAATTTACTCAAACTCTGTGCGCCTCATTTTCCTCACCCATAAAGTGATGATAATAATAGTATCCACCTCTCACAGATTACTCTGAAGATCAAATGGGTTATTACATGCAAATTCCTTGAATGGTGCCTAGCCCTCCATAAATTATAACTTCTTTAACAACAATTAAGTAACAAAATAATAATAAATATTTATTATTTTATTTTCAAACATTCTTGAGAATAAGGTGTAAATAAATATATTTTAAGGTTTTGAAAGAATATATATTTTAACTTAATTTCCTGATTTATAAAATGGGGATAGAAATAGTACTTACTCATAGGGCTATGGAGAGGATTGAGTTTAGATCTGTAATCAGAATAATAGCTATCACTCAAGAAACTTTCAATAGATGTTAGCTTCTATATTAACACCGCCATTAAAATAAATGAATAATATCAGTAATATAATATTCTCAGGATTCAATTTACTCATCTATAAAATGAGATTATTATAGTATCTACTCATAAGATTGTTTTGAATAATGAATATTTTAAAATATGTAAAATACTCAGAAAAGATTCTGTCCTGGTTTACACGTTACATAAGTGTTAGCTGTTATTATACCTAATATGTGCCAGGCAATTTTCTTAGGAATCAGAGCCATTGAGACACAGGCTATGGTCCTAAAGGATTTAATAATTGAATAAAATTGGCCGGGTGCGGTGGCTCATGTCTGTAATCCCAACACTTTGGGAGGCTGAGGCAGGTGGATCACAAGGTCAGGAGTTCAAGACCAGCCTGGCCAACATGGTGAAACCCCATCTGTATTAAAAATACAAAAATTAGCCGGGCATGGTGGCGCATGCCTGTAATCCCAGCTACTTGGGAGGCTGAGGCAGGAGAATCGCTTGAACCTAGGAGGCAGAGGGGTTGCAGTGAGCCGAGAGACCATGCACTGCACTCCAACCTGGCAACAGAGAGAGACTCTGTCTCAAAAAAAAATAATAATAAAATTGAGTCTTTGTTCCCCCCACTTCTTCCTTTGATGAATACCTAAGTTCTCTACTATGAAGTTAACTGTAAAAAGCCCAGTGAATAGTCCACTGAATAGTTGTACAGGACATATTTTCAGATACTGATAGAATCAATGATACCAGTGAATTTTGTTTATATTTGGAGAAATTCAAGTACTATATTTCAGGCTTTGGATTTTCACATTAAAAAAAGAAAAATTTTATTTTTATAAACAATAGGCCACCTTAAAAATATCTGGTTCTATGTCTTTGATCAGTGATGTTTAAAAGCAAGCTTCAGGCTGGGTGTGGTGGCTCACATCTGTAATCTCAGTACTTTGGGAGACCGAGGTGAGTGGATCATGAGGTCAGGAGTTCGAGACCATCCTGACCAACATGGTGAAACCTATTTCTACTAAAAGTACAAAAATTAGCAATTAGCCAGGCGTGGTGGCATGCGCCTGTAATCCCAGCTACTCGGGAGGCTGAGGCAGGAGAATCACTCGAACCTGGGAGATGGAACTTGCAGTGAGCCGAGATCACGCCACTGCACTCCAGCCTAAGTGACAGAGCGCGACTCCGTCTCAAACAAACAAACAAAAGTTTCAATTATGTTTTTATTTTGTTTTCTGTTTTGGGGATGGACACCAATTCATAGGTAAAATATTACATTAGTGAATTCACTATTATTTTTAATTCAGTGAATATGATTTGGATAAGTAATCATTAAGAAGATCTCTTCTTTACATAAAGTATACATTATCTCTCAATTACCCAGGAACTCATCAATAAGAAAACATACTCGTAGAAATTAAACAGAGCACATTCTAAACTAGAATCTTATTTAGGGAAAAAATAAAGTCCTCAAGTTCTTTATTTTTCCCATGAAATTGTAAAACAAAATAAATTACTAATATTAAATAAACCTTTCTCCATCATTTAAATTTTTAACACTTGTCCTTAATATTCCAGAATGGTATGGTAGAGTTGAAGTTGATAACAGAGTAAATACTTTTTACACTGATTACATGTAAGAATAGTAATATTTCCAATATATTAGGCTATATTAACTATATTAAAATTAATTCATCTGATTCTTTTTATATTTTATTTTTATTTTTATTTTTTGAGACACAGCCTCACTCTGTAACCCAGGCTGGAGTACAGTGTCACGATAACTGCTCATTGCATCCTCGACCTCCCAGTCTCAAGCAATCCTCCCACCTCAGCCCCTCTAAGTAGCTGGGACTACAGGCACATACCACCACAGGTGGGTAATTTTTTAAAAAATTATTTTTAGAGACAAGGTCTCACTATGTCGCCCAGGCTGGTCTCGAACTCCTGGGCTCAACAGATGCTCCCACCTTGGCTCCCTAAAGGTACTAGGATTACAGGCATGAGCCATTGCACCTGGCCTGGTTTTTACTTTTTTAATGTGGCTACTACTGACAATTTAAAAATTAAATATGTTGCTCATATTTGTGGCTTGCTTGATATTTCTGTTGATGGTGATATAGAAAGACTGATCTTTACAAAATATAAATGTGATTCATCTCTCTCATCTCTTTTGTATTTTGCTTTTAAAAATAAGACTCAAACACCAAAGGACAACAATTCCGTACTTAAATTGAATCTCTCTTATCCCTGGGCTTCCTTTATCACCATGTCCACCACCCGCATTTTGATACATTAGCCTAATTGTAGAACCTAGAAGTAATTGTTGAAACAATAACAACAATAACTTTATAACTTTCCAGACAGTGTAGCTATGATCATATGTCAAAGTTTTGTTATAATCTTGTAGCATGGTAAAAAGTCTCTAGGAGGCCAATTTAAAAGTTTCTCTTAAAATAGAGACATCTATGGAAAAGGGAAATCAGACAAAATAGAAAGGAAAATTTAAACATCCACAAACGCTTGACTGCCAGGTAGGTGAGTGTGTGACTAGTTCCTTGTGACAAATATCATCTCATAATTAAACAAGTATTTAAGATTGCCAAATGTTTTATCACAATTCACATTTATTCAGTGAAGGAGATTACAAACTACATCAAGAGATAAATAATGTTTTGTTCCAGACCAGGTTTGGTACAATATTTCTTTTACAGTCATTTCCTTTCTCTTACCCCAAGACCTTTGTGCAGTCTCAAATGTCATTTCCTTAGACAAATCTTTCTGATCCCTCAGACGAGGTCAAAAATCTATGTTAGTTGCTTTTCCAGGAAAAAAATTATATGTGTGTGTGTATATATATGTGTGTGTTTATATGTGTGTGTATATGTGTATATATGTGTGTGTATATATACACAAACATGTGTATATATAATTAAATTATATCTATATTATATCTATATAAATTTACATCTATACACACATATATATGGAATGATATTCCAGATATGTAGATATATATTCCAGGTATATAGATGTGTTTAATTATTAATATGTATAATTATTTCATATAATATTGTGGAATAAAAGTATTTCTGAACATGGAGACAGCAACTGAACTTTAGCATATGTTAAGAAATGCATTCAGTTTGAGAAGAACGACTTTTACAGGTGTGGAGCTTCCTGGGAAGCCAGATTAGTAATTCGAATGCTGATTGGTGACCAGGGAAGAAGCAGATAACTTGAGGACTAGTGTTATTTAAAGCACTGCCTCATGCTTGGGATTTTTTTTTCCCCCTTTAGATATAATGTGCTCCATACTTTCTATTAAGTTTTCTTTTTATTTCAGCTTTTCAAGTTGTTTTTTAAAGATGCCTTAGTTATATATGGTGCAATTTAAATATGTGGGATTTTCTGGGGGAACAAAGAAAATACACCAAGCAGTAGAAATGTAATGCTAGAGCCTAGAGGACAGGTGGAGGCTGGAAAAATCTAAATAGGAATCTTTGGCACAGAAATGAGAAGTGAGGATGTGAATTTCACCTCGGGCTGATCCCCCACAAGAGAGACCTTGACCAAGTAAAGACTGAGAATAGAACTTGAAGAATATGGTGAAAATCTTCATAGTTCTTTTAGCCTTTATTTTTCAATTTGCCTAATATATTTGTGCACATTTAACACAACATTTATAAAGGAATATAATATAAGGAGAAAACCATTGAATTAATAGTCAGAAAAATCTGTATCCTAGTTTTGTGATTTCTCCCAGAAAAATCACCTGATCCACTATTTGTGTTCTTGTAGATTGTATACCCTAAGATGATGACAGATATTAAAATTCACCCAATGTCGCTGGAGTGGTTCTATACATTGTTTGTGATACAAATAATGTGTATCAGATATTCCAGGAGAGAGTAAAAACTCTCGGTATCTGGTAATAACCCAACCTAAAACACTTGAGTACAGTTGTGTTCAGTCTAGTTTGATGTAACTAGATATGCTATGCAGAGGCAGCTGAGTATATACGCAGGTTTTGCAGGGTGATGTAGAAGCTGGATCAAACTCCCTTATAGACTCTGACTGTAGTAGAGTGGCCATTTGCCTAACGTTAGCAACTCTTTGAGGGGGCGGGGATCCCTACTTCCCAAGCAAAAATCTTTCCTGGTAAGCTGCTTACATTCCTGGTTCAGCCCTTCCTAGGGTTGCTGCAGAATGTAGGCCTAGGGATTCTCGTCAACGTTTTACTGGTGGGGCTAGGGACTCAGTGATGAAGCAATGCTACATAGAAACCAGGTTTTGGTGGAAATTTTGAGGCTGAAAGCTAGCACTATGAAGAGCTAGAGTCAGGTGCATGGAGGTTGGAGATAAAGCCTCCAATCTGGCTACCACATAAAAGCTAGAGAGGAGTCTTCTCCAATATTAGTGGTTTCTCACAAGGGAAATTCATCTGAACTATACCCCAATTGTGAAACTTTATGATTTTAGACTAGAGCAGCACTTTCAGTAGAAATATGAGTGCCACATATGCAACTCATTTTATTTTTTAAATCCAGGGTCTCATTCTGTTGTGCAGGCTGGAGTGCAGTGGTTCAGTCAGAGTTCACTATAATCTCGAACTCCTGGGCTCAAGCAAGCCTCTTGCTAAGTAGGAGTACCTGAGTCTAAAGGCATGCATCAGCATGCGTGGCTGAAATGCAATTTTAAATTTTCCAGTAGCCACATTGATAAAAGTAAAAAGAAGGATGTAAAATTAATTATAATAATATATTCTATTACTTAAATATATTTAAAAATTAGCATTTTAACATAAAATCAAGCTAAAATACTTTTAAATAAGATCCTTTAAATATTTTACATACTGCTCTCTTTTTCTTTTTTTGTGCTAAAACTTCAAAATGTAGCATGTACTTTACACTTATACCTAATGTGAATTCATAGGCTAAATTTTCATCAGAACAATTTGATCTGTATTTGGAATTGAAAATATTTACAGGTGCTAGATTGGCATGCTTCAGTTGTTCCAAATACACTTAAAATAAATTATTAGTTTTAAATGTAAACTTAGGTAATTACTATGAAATAAGGCAGAAGATTGTATTCCTAAATTGATATACTCATCAAATGCTAATTATCCACATATGCCCAGTGATTGCTGCTAAATAGCATAGCTCTAGCCACACTTGGTAAGCATCTTTCTTGATCACTTGTAGAGCATCTTCCCAGCTGGAAGTGCTAACCTGAGGCTTTGAGTTGGAACTTTTTCAACTTACCAAATACAGACACATTTCCCTTCCTACCCAGCGCTGGCTTCCAGTAGTTCATTGTAATTATTGCAGGGATTCTGTTACCTTTCTTTATTCTCAAGCTTTGGTAAAGATCACCTTGGTAAGTCTTTTGTAACATTTTTGCTTAACTTCGATTATTAGGTAAAAACACATGGACTCCATAATAAATATGTCCACCCCTTCTCCAGAAAAGCTCAAACTTTTATATATGGAATCTTCTTGCTCTGTAATCCCAGGACGAAAGTTTCCTACTATCTTAGTCTACTTGGGTTGCTGGAACAGAATAACATAAACTGTGGGGTTATAAACAACAGAAATGCATGTCTCTCAGTTTTGGAGGTTGGGAAGTCCATGACCAAGGCTCTGGCAGATTTAGTGTCTGCTGAGGGTCTGTTTCCTCATGGAGAGCTGTCTTCTAGCTGTACTCTCACATGAGTGAAGGGATAAGAGAGCTCTCTGGGATCTCTCTTGTAAAGGCACCCGTCCCATCCATTAGCACTCTGCCCTCAACACCTGATCACCTACCAAAGGCCCCACCTATTAGTATCATCACAGTGTGGGGTTAAGATTTCAACACATATGGCCGGGCGCGGTGGCTCAAGCCTGTAATCCCAGCACTTTGGGAGGCCGACATGGGTGGATCACGAGGTCAGGAGATCGAGACCATCCTGGCTAACACGGTGAAACCCCGTCTCTAGTGAAAAATACAAAAAATTAGCCGGGCGAAGTGGCGGGTGCCTGTAGTCCCAGCTACTCGGGAGGCTGAGGCAGGAGAATGGCGTGAACCCGGGAGGCGGAGCTTGCAGTGAGCTGAGATCCGGCCACTGCACTCCAGCCTGGGCGACAGAGCCAGACTCCGTCTCAAAAAAAAAAAAAAAAAAAAGATTTCAACACATAAATTTTGTGGGGACACAAAACGTTGGTCCATAGCACCTACCCATTCTACATTTGGATCACAAAGACCCTTCTCAAATATTCTTTTGTATAATAGAAAATGATTCTCTTCGCTAGATTAAAAAATGAAAGGAACAGTATAAAGCACAACTACCCAAAGAAATTTGAAATACAATAATGACTCCCAGAACAAGATCAGATCACCACTGCAGACTTAGTAAAGATAGAGAGACAATGTTTCAAAAAGCAGACTAAGAGAGAAAAATCTACAGACACATTCAAAATGGACATGCAGACTGAATATGACAAATAAGAGACAGATTAAAGGACTACTTCTCCTCATCCGGATAAAATATCACACAGGGCTATCGGCTGCTTTTGTCCCCATCCCCTGTTCACCAAACAACATTCTAATTGCTAATATAATTTCTTAAGAACCCCCCAAACCTGTAAAGATACTTCTAAAATGTAATGCTTTTTCTTATATATTAAAATTATTTTCCTTATGTATTAAAATTTAGGGGCTATTTATTTCCAAAATCAAAACCACCGTTTTCCACAACAATATACATTTTCTTTAATATCTGAAACTAGAAATTCTGCTCATCTGCAGAAGCCATAGGGCTGATGATAGAGAATACGCTGTAAGTAATCCCTCTGTGAATGCAATACAGCAATTAGCCTTTTTTTCTTATGGTGTGCCCTTTAGCTGTTTGCTTTTTTTTTTTTCCAGCATCAACTGAGAGTTTTAGGAACTAGCTTGAGAAAGCAATGTCTCTTATACTAGGGGCACACTTGGAAATGTGAAATTATTAATATCCCCAATACACAATTGCATTAGGATTTAAGTAAAATAATTATCCCATCAAATAACATTATAATTGGTACTAATGTTATCTACATTGCCAACTTGAAAATAAAATGTTTATATGCCATTAGCACAGAATAATAGTGGAGAAAAATTTCTGGGTGACCAGCTGGTGTACTAACTACATGAGGGCAGACTCCCACATTACTCCTGCAGGACACCATGGATTTGCAGTCTGCTCTGGAAATTTCCCTCTCTCACAACGAATTGCAAAAGATATGCAAGACCTCAAGAGAACTAGAAAATAGATCATGTGCAAACAGATGAAAACATTTCTCCAGCCAAGCAAATATTGATACTGTTAGAATCAGACCTACAGTTACTGTGTGACTATTAATTTCAGAGAAAGGTCAAGTTGCAGATCTCAACAACATCAGTAAGGCAAGAATGGAAGAGAAGTTTGACAATAATCATAGGAAAATGCCACAGGTAATTTGCCTTTTTGGGAAATCAGTCCAAGTGTTAATTTTACAAACTAAAACAGGAAAGACTGTGGTTACGCAATTGTAACTTATAGCATGTTACAATGTTAATAAGACCATAGAGGTATAGCTACTAAATATTGTAACCAATTTCCAGAAAATACACAAAAGTATCTGTTCAATAACCTTATATTATTCTTCAAATAGAACATGCCATGTAAAGTGAAGAAAAGTTGTCTGGAATCCCAGCGTAAATACACTGTGCAATCAAAGTTAAATGCATGCATTATTTAGTATACATAGGAAGTTAATTGGAAAATTCCAAAAAATAAAACAGGGTTATATTTTGACATAAGCTTTGGGATTTCCAGATTTTAATAATCATGTGTAGCGTCTAAAGTTAAGGTCTTTGTTTGATTTACTGAACATACAATATTTTAAATTTCATTGAATAAATAGTTGATTTTTAAAGACCAAATAAATACTCATGAAAGAGAAACATTTTGGCTCTGGGCCATAGAAAATAGAAATTTCACCAGGAAAGAACCATGGAGGGATTGTCTATCCCTCTCTAGCGCCAAAGCAAGGGGATTGTACAAATAACAGGGCCTGGGATTCTGGAAAGGAGGGGTGAATATGTAGGGGCCCAGGGCCCAAACATGTTGCATTTGTAAAAATTGCATGTGAAGTACATTAACCATATTTTCCCCAGATTTTCTCTAGGGCCCTAGTCTGCTCTTGAAGCCCTACTCCTTACTTTAAACTCTCCCAGAGGAGGAGGAATGACTTATATGAATGATAAGGCATGCAAGTGGTCACATGTATCTGCCATGGAGGGCAGAATGGTAATCCAGCTTACCAGTTTTTATGTAGTCAGCATCCCTGGGCAGGTTTCTCCAGCCATGGAGGAGATGGAAAACTTGCCAACCCTCAGCTTCACCTGCAACTGAGTGGGTTCAACTGCCTTCTTCGAATTGGTGTTTGTATGTGTGGTTGGTGGAAAGGAAAGCGTGGCTAGGAAATCTCAGCAGCATCTTTAATGAAGCCAATACATATCCGCTTCTTAACTATAATGGACAAGTTTTAAAAGAGAAGGAGATAGTAATCTACTTAAAGCTAAATAGCCATCCTATCTATTTGGCTGTCTTTGTTCTTAGCATTCTCTTCATAACACAGTGACCTCAACATAATAGATGTTCAATTAATGATGTTGAATATACGAAGAGAGTCTTGTGAGAGCTACAAGAGACAGTACTTACTGATTAATTGTTTTGATATTTAAGAACCACTTTGGTTGAAGAATATTATTTGGGCAAGGAAATGAGAATAAATTTATTCCCTAGAAATAATCTTTCAAAGTTTGTTTACTAAAAGAGAAAGAGAAAGAATATCTTACAGAATTTCTGAACTTGTACTATTTTCTCTACATGCGATTTAAGCTAGGGGAACTTTGGGAATGCGAATATTTGCCATATATTTTAAAGAAAAATCCTCAAGATTAAATGAAGCAGATTTATGGAGGCATACAAAAAGTTTTAAAGGAACAACTATACTGGAAATATTTTTAGGAAAAAATGATAGAAAAATTTCCTTTTACTTGATTTACCTAGATTACCTCAAGTTACCAAATACAAAAAATATTCACAAAGCAAATAAATTGTCTCTCTTAATGCTCTTACACATTTCACCATTTTATGTTCTCACCCATCATTGCTTTGTGGACTTTATTTTCATTGCAATCAAAATGTATCCATCTAATCAAAGGAATTCAATCAAAATTTATTTCAGACTGACTTTAAATGATGATCATGAGACACACATGGCACAGTTGCTTACATTAGAAGATGGAAAAAATGCTCAGAATCCCTTTCATCTGAACTCTTACCTTACCTTGATTGTACCAAAGATTGTAAACTGATCCTTCATTGACTGGTATGTGTTGTTATTCCTACTAAAGATTTTAAAATAATTTTCAATGCTTAATGCATTATATGGTTTGGCTCTGTGTCCCCACCCAAATATCACCTTGAATTTTAATTATCTCCAAGTGTCAAAAGTGGGACCAGGTGGAGATAATTTAATCATGGGTGTGTTTTTCCCAATGCTGTTCTCGTGGTAAGGAGTGAGTCTCATGAGATCTGATGGTTTTATAAATGTCTGGCATTTACCCTGCTTGCGTTCATTCTTTCTCCTGCTGCCCCGTGAAGAGGTGTTTTATGCCATGATTTTAAGTTTCCAGAGGCCTTCCCAGACAGGTGGAACTGTGAGTCAATTACACCTCTTTTCCTTTATAAATTACCCAGTCTCAGGTATTTCTTCATTGCAGTCTAATACACTGCATTACTTTTCTATTGCTAAATAACAAATAACCATATACTTATCAATGTAAAACAACACCCATTTATTAGTTAACAAATCTGTAAGTCATTATGTTGAGCTCCATTGGATTCTCTGATCGGAATCTCACCAGATCGAAAAGAAAATGTTGGCTGGGATGAACACTTATTTGAAGGCTTTCGGGAAGAATTCACTTCAAGCTCATTCCGGTTATTGGCAGAATTCTGTACCTTGTGGATGTGAGACTGAGGTCCCCATTTTCTGGCTAGATTACCAGCCCCAGACTGCGCTCAGCTCCTAGAGGCTAAAGATATAGCCCACTGTATCTTCAAAGCCAGCAAAGATCTGCGGTATCCTTCTTGTGCTTTCCTCCTTCTGATTCCATGGTTAGATTGAGTCCACCTAGATAATCACCCTTTTGGCACATAACAGTCACAGGAGTACTATGTCATTATATTGACAGATTTCACTCACGTTCAAAGGGAAGGGGTTACACAAGGAAGACAGTCAAGAGAAGTCATTTTTAGAATTCTGTCCACCATACTTACCAACATTTAAACATCAGGGTATTTTATATAGTTATCCAAAAATTTTGTTTTTCTTAAAAATGAGGATATCTGTGAATGTTGGGCTACATTCCACCATTGCAACCATTGGCTAGACCAGATAAGTGACAGTCCCTTTTTTCTGAGGAGCATTCTCAAATAGAGTTTGCAATTCGCTGTTAACACACACTCACCCAGTTCACTCTCTACGTACTTCAGTTTTCAGCAACAGCCTTACAGCATAAACAATACTGCAACACAACATTTCTAACAGAGCACATATTCGCACCTCTTCAAATCTAAATTTATCCAGGAAACTAATCATCTCAATGATATCTGCACTTTGAAGATAATGAGAAAATCTCAGGCTAAGCACTGATGTTCCTTTTGCCTCTCAAGACGGATTCTCGTAATAACATTTCAATAAACTTAGTAATGCCGAGCATGTACTTAGTCTTTTGGTCTAATAAGTGAATAATATTGCACAAATTAAATCCTACCACTGAGTTAGCCCATGCAAAAGACACAAACGTACTCTCAGTGGACAAATGTCTTCCCGTGTAATCATGCCAGCAGCAGAAAATGGAATCTGTCATAAAAAATAAATTATCCAAGAGTCTGACCATGTCCACACAGCTTGGCACTAAATTTCATTTTTCTTGTTCTTCAGCTGAGAACCTAAATAAACACTTACAAAGCAGTCGGAAAGATTACGTTGTTTTTCAAAGTTGGATTCTACAGCCTCAGTATTCAGATGGATGAGACCGTAGCAGTCGGAAGGCCTGCTGCTTTTTATGTGTCTGTTTCCTGTGATCGCACCTTTATTTAGTCAGGTTTTCCAGTTTCAGGATACATAAAGGTGCAGAGAGAGGCAGTACAAAGCCTGCAGGCTGCATGTTTTAGGGAACTATGAGAGGAGAGGCTGGGGTTTATAAAAATTGAAGTAATGGAATTTGATAAAGGTTGTTGTGGGCTAGACTGTGGGAGCCTTCCATGTCAGGGTAAGACATTTGGAAATTATCTCATAGTGAGGAGGGAACCGTTTCATTTAGTGCGGCAGAAGAATACAACAGTTAGAAGCACAGCCTTTGGAGCCAGACTATGTGGTTTCAAACCTTACCTGCAATGGTATGCATGTTCGTGTTCCTCCAAAATTTATGTCGAATCTTAATCTGCAATGCAGTAGTATTAAGAGGTGGAGCCTTTGGAGCTAGTTAAGTCATGAGAGTGGAGCTCTCATGAAAGGGATTAGTGAATTTATAAGTTTGTCTGGAGGGGACTGGTGTTCATTTCCTTTTGCCCTTCTGGACACAGCCTCCATCCCCTTTGGAAGGTACAGCAACCAGGCGCCATCTTGAAAGCAGAGATCAGGTCCTTACCAGACACCAAACCTGCTGGCACCTTGATCTTTAACTTCCCATGTTCCAGAACTATGAGAAATATATTTCTATTTTTCATAAATTTTTTATTTAACCCCACTTTACTTTGTGGACCTAGACAAAGTTGATAAATGTACCAGCAACTTTTCAATTAAAAGGACGATATTAGTGGCTATGAACTGAAAGTTTGTGTCCTCTGCAAATTTATTCGCTAAATCCCTGAACCTCAATTAACTGGATCTGGAGGTAGGGCCTTTATGGAGGTAATTAAGCATAAATTAAGTAATAAGTATGGGGTCATGATCCAATAGTATTAGGGTTTCTGTAAGAAAAGAGACCAGAGCTCACTCTCTCTCTGCACTTGCCAGAATGTTGATCTTGTCATGCCTCCAGAACTGTGAGAAATAAATTTCTGTTCTTTCAGCCAAAAAATAAAATAAAATTACCCAGTTTATGGTATTTTGTCATAGCAGCACAAATGGACAAAGATACTGCCTCTGGCATTCACTAGCTGTATGACAGGAAGCCAGTTAGTTTGATACTGTGTCTTTATATCTTCATATAAAGTGAGAAATGTAACAGAGACATGCTAATTCACCACTAAGAACAGTGCTGATACCTAGTAACCATCCAAGAAATGTTAGCTATCACTATTACTGTAGCAACCAGGTTAGGTCTGACACTGAGGTAAATAAATATATAAATAAATTATAAACCCTAAATAAAGTTGTTGAAAGATAGAAAACACAATTTTATCCTTTTTAGTAGGTACATAAGATCCCTCCTTTGCAAGGAAGAGTCACACTTGAGTTGTCTCAGTTAATTAGACTTAGTTTTAAACCTAGTTTTGTTCCTTGTCACTCAGGGCTAATCACAAGGCTTACTGCCTTATAGGCCTTCATCTCTAGGCTTCTGCTCTCTCATTTATTTCCTTACCGTTTCACAGTTAAATTTCCTAGGAAAAAAAAAAAAAAAAAAAAAAAAAAAAGAGTGCAAGGGGTTTTCTCAATCATCATTAACTGTGGTAGCCTGGACTGTGCTACTAATTAACTAAGGGTAGCCTGGACTGTGTTTCTGCCAAGCCACTTCTCAGATTCCTGCTCATCCTGCAGGTGACTGCCTTTATGTCAGACACCAGTGGTCCAGTCACCTATGTCTGCAGTAGCAGAGAAAATAATCATATATGTAGATCCCCCTTCTCCCTGACAGTCATGAAATGTTGTGGATTAGTAGATTATTTTGTTATTTCTTCTGCTCTTATGGTCATTGGTGCTTTGGGCTGTGGTGACGAAGTCTGTGCGTGAAGAAGCAGAAAGGACAACAGTTCCATTGCCAAATTCTTCAGCAAGAGTGGGGAGGAAAGCATAGCTAATATACTTCTGAGCAGTTCACAGGCCCAAAGAAAGATGTGTGAAAGCACACATGGTGGGTGGAGTGGGAGAGGCGGAGAAAGTGGGGCATGTAATGGTGGAGATAACGCAAAGCATTCTTTCCTCAGAATGATGAGAGGCTCTGGGGCGTTCCTTGGTATTTGGAATTTTAGTAAGAATTTATATCAACTATGTACTTGAATTACCTTTAGTATTTTTTGAGAGATCAGGTAAAGATTGTAAACATCATTCAAACTGTGCTTCCCTGATTGTACCACTTCCCTGAGCACAACTACGTGGGGCACGTCTTAAACAGGAATATAGAAGAGACTGTCAAAGAGGAGTTTGGGCATGGCTGTCACTCTGAGGTTTCCTTAAAAAAAAAAAAAAAGAAGAAGTTTAATTGGAATTTCCAGAAAAAGGTACTGGAATTCCAAACAACTGGCTGGTTGCTTTACCTTCTTTCTGAGCTTAATATCTACCCAATTTCTTAGGAAAGAGGAAAAGTTTCAAATGATGAGACTATAATGTCAAATTGCACTTGGGAACTTATAAATAGATTTTTGAAATGCTACATCTTTTTAAAATCAAGAAAATTTAAAGTAGATACTTACATTTAGATTGCATTTGGTTTCTAAATGTGCTCTCAAGAGATAACGCATTAGAATATATAGTTTTCCTAGGCACTACAGAGCTACAATTAAAACACTGGTTCCAGACTAAGACTGAAGAAAGTTCAAATGAAGGCTTTTCCACTTATTAGTTCCATTGCTTTAGATAAGTTAACATGTCTATGGTGGATTTAAATTATGCACACAAATTCTCTAATATTCCTGCCTTCAAGAGATGGAGCCTAATTCCTCTCCTCTTGAGAGTAGGTTGGATGTAGTGACTTGCTTCTAGTAAAGAAAGTGACAGGATGTGAATTTAGAGACAATATCATAAAAAGCACTTTGACTTCCTTTCTTGGATGGCACACTCTGGAGGAAGCTTGGATTACATGCTCTAGGGCAAGCTAGCTACCATATTGTGAGGTCACACTGAACAGCCTCATAGAGAAATCCACCTGGCAAGGAAATGAGGCCTCCTACGACAGTCAGCAATGAACTGAGGTCTTCTGCCAACAATCCTGTGAGTGAGCCATTTTAGAGTTAATCCTTCAGCCATAGTCAATCCTTCAGATTACTGTTAGCCCACACAAACATCTTGGTTGCAGCATCATGAGAGACCCTGAGTCAGACCCACCCAGCTAAGCTGCTACCAAATTCATGACCTATGGAAACTGTGTGAGTTAATAAATGCTTGTTGTTCTAAGTTACTAACTTGTGTTAGTTTCTGTTATACCATGTTGTTTTAGTAATATTTTAGAAAGCTAGGATTTAATGAGGGTCTAATAAAAAATACAGCAGTGCTGACCATTCCGGTAGCCACTAGCCCTATGTAGCAATTTAAATTTAGTCAAAATTAAAGAAAATTTAATATTCAATTTGCCAGTTGCATTAGCTACATTTAAAGGAACTCTGTAGCCACATGTGGTTAGTGGCTACTGTATTGGATAGTGCAGATATAGAACATTTTCATTAGTGCAGAAAGTTTTTCTTTTCTTTATTTATCTATTTTTAGAGACAGGGAGAGCTCTGTCATCCAGCCTGGAGTGGCACAACATAGCTCACTACAGCCTTGAACTTCTGGGCTCAAGCAATCCTCCCTCCTATGTCCCCCCAAGTAATTGACACACTTGCCACCACATCTGGCTAATTAAAAAAAATATTTTTTTTAGAGATAGTATTTTACTATGTTGCTCAGGCTGGTTTAGACCTCATGAACTCATGAACTCAATCTTCCTAATACCTGTAATTACAGGCATAAGCCACTGTACCTGGCTGATTGCAGGAAGTTCTATTAGACAACCTTGCTCTGTAGCAATGTAGTTTAAATTGGAGCCTGCAAATGCAAATACTAAACATGATTATATTTTTGAATGTTGTCAATTTTTGAATTTAAGTATTTAAGATTTTTTTAAAAAATAAACATACTCTGGATCATTTGGACAATCATCTTAAAACCAAGTTTTACTCATTGATTTCTGTGCTCGATTTTAGACCTTGAATTTTTATGTTTATAATGGAGTTCCAGTCAGACTGTGCTACTCTTAAGTGTTGAGGGCTATTGTTAAAAGAACAGAGTCAAAATCATTGCATAAACAATAGGTGCTTAAAATGTGTGTGATGCATTCAGTCCACAGTGTCAAGCATGCTGTCTGAGTGAAAATTCAGTAGTGGAAAAATTCATTCATCACATGACTCATTAAGCATTCAACGATTCACTTTAAGCAAAACAATATTCTCTTTATGTTAAATTTAAACTCTTCATTTAACTATTCTCAATTTTATAATTTTACTGGTATTTGTCATTGCCTTTGATCTTATAGATTTTGTGTTTACAAATACATTTTTAAGGTTATACATGCTTCAATATATAATAATTCTATACATAATTCACTCGTGCCACCTTATATGAATTGGGAAACTTTACAAAGAAGAAACCTGGGGAGAATACCCCAAATGTGCCATCTGCAGTGAAATTAACCATTACAGATAAGGATCAGGCCTACAAAGAAAGTCGAGTTTTCCTTTCAGTTAACAGACTTGTATTTTAAACTGGGTCTTCAAAGAAAAGAATGCCTAAATCTGAAAGATTCTGCTGGAGGAAATTTCTTTCACATTGACACACCGGTGAATGAGGTATTTTAAAATGAAGGAGCTTCTTGCATTTCACAGCATACCCAGTAGGTGGCCTCACCTACACTTTTGCTAATGCATGTGAATATAAGTGCTTCTTTGATGATGCATTTCATTATCTCTGTGAGACACCTAACTATTGCGAAGAACAGGCTTCTAAACAGAGAAAGGCTTTTGATGAATGCAGTAGAATTATATTAAGTAATCGGCACATCTTTTGTTATGTTGATTGTATCCTGGTTTTTATTTGAATTGGGTGAAAAGTAAAAAGGTCTGAATTTCTCCCTCAGCTATGCACGTGTTAATTCTTTCCAACAGCACATAGAGCTAAGTCAACCCTTTCTGAGTGAAACAGCTTGGCCTTGAGACCTGCTGTTTTCTTCAGCTTCCTCTTTCCCTGTGTCATGGAGTGGCCTTGAGAAATGCCTCTCCCTGTTATTGATGGGAACAACCGAACAGCCTTTAGTAACTGCCAATCTTGCTTACTCTTTTCCTTCTTTTCTCCCTCAGGTCCATTTCCTTTCACTCTGTCTTGTCACCTCCCCACATTGTGAGTTCTTTATCCTTGCTTCATTTCTTTCTTTCTTTAATTACACTAAGCTGTAAATATTTTTTAGCTTTCTGAGACTCTATTCACGTTTTTCATCTTGAAAGTGTTGCAATTAGCTGTTTTACTGAGTGCTACTGACTTCCTATTGATGGCATTTATTTATTTTTATTTTTTATTATTATTTTTTTGAGATAGAGTCTCACTCTGTCACCCAGGCTGGAGTGCAATGGTGCGATCTCGGCTCACTGCAACCTCTGCCTCCCTGGTTCAAGCGATTCTCCAGTCTCAGCCTCCTGAGTAGCTGGGATTACAAGCAAGCATCACCATGCCCGGCTAATTTTTGTATTTTTAGTAGAGACGGGGTTTCATAATGTTGGTCAGGCTGGTCTCGAACTCCTGACCTCGTGATCCACCCGCCTCAGCCTCCCAAAGTGCTGGGATGACAGGTGTGAGCCACCACGCCCGGCAATGGTATTTATTTAAGTGGTAGTGTTATCTTTGTGACATATGCATTCAAAGAAGACATATGAAGACATATGCCTTCATATGTCTGAATAAAGGAAGTACCTGTTTTCTCACTAGATTATTTTCTGAAAATCAGAATAAATTAGATCTCAGTGAAACATAACATATTTCTCAAAGGAACAATTTTATGACCGGGGAAATCACATAATCTGACAATGAACATTTAGTTAGGTATAACAAATTTGCATCACATCCCTGGTCAAGTGCTTACCTACCTTGTAAGAGTTAGAGCAAATACACCTGATTCTTTGGGGATACCCAAGAAGAAATTAATTTTACTGTACTTTATATACTATCTCATTCTAGTTCTTTTAAAATATTATTTTGTATGTGTGTCCTGACATAATTGCAATAGAAACACTCAAGAGTGTTTCTAGATTAATCAAGTAGCACAGTGACTTCTACCTTGATTGTAATTTAAAATAGTAGAGTTAGGTGTCAGTGCTCTGAATGGCCACAATTGCATCATACTTGTTTCTGTACAAAGTCTTTCCTATTTCTTAAAATGTTAAAAAAATAAAACCCTACCCATTTGTATAGAATTGGGTCATTAAGTAATGAACGACCTATTGAAATCTCATATGTTAGCTAAAATAAACATCAATTTAGAATTATCAGACTGGTCTCAAACTCCTGACCTCAGCAGACCAGCCTGACCAACATGGTGAGACCCTGTCTCTACTAAATACAAAAAACTAGGTGGGCGTGGTGGCACATGCCTATAATCCCAGCTACTTGGGAGGCTGAGGCAAGAGAATCCCTTGAACCTGGGAGGTGGAAGTTGCAGTGAGCTGAGATTGCACCATTTACTCCAGCCTGGGTACCAAGAGTTAAACTTTGTCTTACAAAAAATAAAAAATAAAATTATAAAATTATCAGATTATGTTTTCCTTGATATTTAAAATATGGAAAGTTTATTTTAAAAGGGTTTATCTTTTTGTTGTCAATTTCTTTTTAAAGAAGTATCCAAGGAAGTTCATGTAGATAATTTTCTCATAACCAATATTCAAAATCCTTTCATGGATCCTTTAGTGACATTCACATCTGTTATCAAGCCATTGGAAATAATTCCTGAAAGACTAGATAGATTATTATTTTAATAGTTAATGTAAGTATTTTAATGCCTTTTAGCAATGAATATGCTTACGTTTTGCAGTTAAATTGATATTCAATTTATTAGAGTTACAAATTCAATAACCATGTTTGCCTTAGGTTTTCAAGCTATTTTTAATAAATTTTATGTCATTCAAAAATCTAAATAAATTTTATTTGAAAAAGAACAGTCACTTCTACTCTTTTACTTACTCTTTATGAGGCAGGAAAATAGGGTGAGGCAGGGAAAATAGGGTGAAGAAGCAGGAAAATAGGGTAAGGAGCTAAGGTGGATTAACACTTCAGCTGGGACAGGAAATATCCTCTCCATAGGGCGTAGGCTGTAAATGACTTTGTAACTTTACTTCATTCTCTCCATTTACATAGGGCATACCCCAACTAACCAATGGAATCCTCTTGAGGGTATTTAAACTCCCCAAAATTCTGTAACGGGGCCCTTGAGCCCCTGTGCTCGGGCCTGCTCCCACACTGTAGAGTGTACTATCATTTTTAAATTGGTCCCTTCATTCCTTCCTTGCTTTGTTTGTGAGTTTTGTCCAATTCTTTGTTCAAGATGCCAAGAATCTGGACACCTTCTACCGTTAACATTTAAGTAACATTTGATCAGCTCAAGTTTAATGGTTTAAACTCTCAAACAATTAATTTCTTGAATAAATTAGTTAATTAAATCCCCTTAAATATTTTAAGCTGAATTTCTAAACTTAATATTTTAAGTACTTCAATTTTTTTCAAGTACTGGCCTTACAAACTATTAGCATTTGATAACCTCAAAAATGATCTCCATGCTTCTTGCCTGAATTCGAAATGTAGTTATTTATTTCATAATTGATTGATGTAACAGTTTTACAGTGTTTACTCTGTCTCAGACTACCCCACTGAGCTGGCCACACAGTCAGACAGATCTATTGTTCCCAATATTACGAAGTAGCTAATTCACTCCTCCCCTGAAGAGGAGGGAATGGAACAGTTATCTACAGGAACCTCTGCATGTGCAAAGATAAAACCAAAGAAAAGATGTGTCTAATTTGCCCAGCCAATGCATCTGCATGTGTGTGCATACACACACTCAGGCAAACACACACAAACACCCTCTAGTTTTGTGTTCTTGTTACCCTTGGGGCCTAATTATTAAAACGATGGCCCAAATAGGGCTGTGACTATCTCCATCAGTGGAGAATATCAGTCTGTGACTTGTCAAAGAAAAATTGCACTGGATGCAGTTAAACAGGCAGAGAAGACTTCATCAAGTCTTCTTCTGTTGCAACAGTAGTCAAGACTGTTGGAATAAGGAGAAAGAATGAATTTAATTCCACTGTAACAAAAGGCAGAAGAGTTGTTAAACACTGGAGTGAGCTATTGGGAAAACACCTGAAGACCTAGGTTGGGGCATTGGGCAATATGATTAGGCCATCTGTGTTTGCTAATTGTCATTTTCTCCCAGGTTAGGCTCTCACACTCTCACAAGGACTTGGAGACTGGGTCTCTGTTTTTCTTGATGTTTCTATTTCCCAGGTCTTAGAGAAAGTCACGTCTGGGTTGTAGAACATTTACATTTCAAAGGGATGGAGTAAAAATTAACAATTGCAAGTTTCCTAAAGTGAATAAGAAAAGGGAGGTCAAAGGCCTATAGTCAGGGATTAACCTGTCTAAAGCTGAGAGAGACATTAGCGTCTTCTTGGTCTGACCTCAGTTGGTTGGTGTCAGTTTTGCACCCAGAAGACTCAGATATAGATAAAAACATTAATCTGAGGAATCAAAACTGAGCTACTCTGAACCCAAGAGAGAAAAAACGAGGAAAAGGCAGTCATTCTCTCGTCTAGGCTAATATTTGGGGTTGTCTAAGAGCTATTTGTGTAATAGATCAGACTTAGATCTATTCTAATCTTTTCTTTAATGTGCTTAAAGGTATAATTACATCCTTCTGCTTCTTCCTCCCATCTCTCGAATTCTACCTCCTTTAGGAGGTTTTTAAAGGACATAATAAGCACAGAAATGTGTTATTCTAATATATTGCATGAGCATTATAAAAGGTAGAATTTTGCTTTCTGATTGTAATGTAGTTAGTATTACAGATCACCTTACACAGTTCCTTTCCAAAAAAGAGGATGAACAATTCATATAAAAAAACTCATGCTTGGAGAGTTTTATTTTGTTGAAAAATATAGATTTACTTAGTAGTCTTTTTCATGATGATCTGAGCTTTTGTACCAACTCACAATTTAATTTTTCAATTCTTTCTAAGGCTCAGCATCTAAACCTAAAGGGAAGTTTACTAGCTTTGATTTAATGGAAGTGGTGAGTGTTATGTAGAAGGTAAGACAAGATGGACTCCATTATAAGGGAGGAAATTAAATTTTTACATTTTGATTGATTCTGGAAATCCATATTTTTGGTGATAAATTGATAAGGTATTTTACGTGATGAAAAAATGAATTTTGAAAAGGGCAAATGTAAGTATGCTAATTGAAAAAAGTTGGAGAACGTTAGAAAATCATTTCATTTTGTAAGTGCACTGATAAAAAAAAGGTGCTGCAAGGGGATTTATGTAAATGTAGTGAATTAAAACATTTATCTTGCAAACTTGATAAACAGCAGTAGGTACTTTAGAGGGTGAAAATAATTAGTTCCTCAGCTCCCACGTGTACCTGAATCATTGTTACAATTATATTTGTTTATTGCTTCAGAATGACTTTATTTCAGTGAAACACAGACTTAGAAACCTATAATGGGATGATCTTTTTTCTACTAACTTTTGTTTTCATTTACTGTAGGGGATAGATTCTCATCTTTAATAACATTGTTATCCTTTTTCTCTCTCTCCTTAAGACACAGTAACCCTGAGAGTTATCTTATTGTAGGCAAGATATTCCTCTTCCTAGCCTCTCTCTAATGTATTATCTAAATTGCAGTCTCTGATTAGATTTTAGAGTGAAAATATGACCTTGTCACTCTTTTTCTTAAAATCTTTCAATATCTTCCCATTATCTAGTATAAAGTTCCCATGAGGCGTTTTCTAATCAACTCCTGCAGACTAATCTAAATTCATTCTACACTAATTGCCTCCACATTGAACTTTACATTTTCAGTCAAGTTGAACTCTTATTGTCCCCTTAACATGTTATGTGTTTTAGGCCAAGGTTCTGTTTTTGTTATTTCCTCTGCCTTGAATAATCCCTAACGAACTTACATTGCTGATACCCCAAACTCTAAAACTTCCTTTAATTCCGATTAAATTCCATAAGCTACTTCCATCATTAAACCAGTATTGTTGAGTACCTACCAGAGGCCAAGCAGTATTCTGGGTCCTAGGATGCAGTGATAAACACCCTCTCTTCTCCAGTACACACACACATATACAGGTTTTACCTACAGAGCTCATATTCTACTGGGAGAAAGACAATACTTAAGTAGGTAAGTTACACAGAGTTAGAAAAGAAAGCAGGGAATGGGAAGTGAAGTATGCATTGTGACAGATGACAGATAGAGCCAGGGAAGATTGAACTGGGTGGGGACTTTTGAATTAAGACCAGGGAAGTCGCTGGGTCAGTCATGTGGATACACAAGGCTAAAATCTTCCTGGCAGAGAGAAGAGCAAGGGCAAAGGCCCTAAGGTTGGCAGCATGCCTAGAGGATGCAAAAGTAGAAGGAGGGAAACCTAGTAGGAGGTGATTGCAATAATCCAGAAGAAAGATAGTGATAAATTAGATCAGAGTGGTAAGTGGAGTGGATGGAGTGGAGTGGGAGAGTGATTGGATTTTGGGTCAAGGAAAGTCAACGATAATCCTGGAATAGTTAATTTTATGTCAACTTGGCTAGACTATGATGACCAGATATTTTGTCAACCCTAGTCCAGATGTTACTATACAGGTATTTTTTAAAAAGTGATTAATGTTTACAATCAGTTGACTTGAAGGAAATTACCCTCCATAATCTGGGTGGTCTTCATCCAATCAGTTGAATATCTTAAGAGCAAAGACTGAGGAACTCTGACTACAGACTGGAATAAAAAAATTCTGTCTGGCCAGGCACGGTGGCTCACGCCCATAATCCCAGCACCTTGGGAGGCCAAGACAAGTGGATCACGAGGTCAGGAGATCGAGATCATTCTGGCTAACACAGAGAAAACCTGTCTCTACTAAAAATACAAAAAATTAACTGGGCGTGGTGGTGGGAGCCTGTAGTCTCAGCTACTAGGGAGGCTGAGGCAAGAGAATGATGTGAACCCAGGAGGCCGAGCTTGTAGTGAGCCAAGATTGTGCCACTGCACTCCAGCCTGGGCAACAGAGAGAGACTCCGTCTCAAAAAAAAAAAAAAAAAAAAAATTCTGTCTGAATTTCCAGCTTTCAGACTCAAGACTAAAATATCAACGCCTACCTGAATCTCCAGCCTCCGCTAACTTGTCTATGGAATCCAGACTCACCAGCTGCCACAACTGCTGCTGAGATAAGCCCTTAAAATCTCCACCTCTCTCTTTTCCTTTGTATTTACACACACACACACACACACACACACAACACACACAGTGTCTCCCTCTGTCTCTCTCTGTGTACCTTCTCTGGAGAATCTTGACTCCTGACTAATACAACTCCAAAGGTTTCAGCCATATAAAGATGAAATGTGAAATGATGACACTACAGCTAAGCAGTTGACTGGTGGGTACTATTAGGAGTGTAAGTTTGACATATTAATTTTGAGATGCTTACTTGACATTGAAGTGGAGATGTGGAGGTTACATGTATGAGTCCGAAGTTCTGGAGAGTGATCTCATCTGGAGATTATGAAATGAGGCCCCCTTCATTCAACAGAGTTTCATATAACCAGTTTTATACATTAAAACAATCACACATAACAGAAAGATCCTCTGTTTTAATCATGGTCATCTTGATCATTTAAGTAGTGTTCAATCTCATATCCTTTTTTTATCTGAAAAAATATTGTGCTTTCCCCCATATTTTCAGTTGTATATTTGACTACTTTTCAAACTAATGCTTTCTTTCAAATAGCCTCTTTAAAATTTATCTGTGAGTTCAAGGCCCTGCCTCTTTTGTGAGTCATAAAGCAATCCTGGGTGCATTTGTGTGTGGGAAGTAGCTAGGTAGTGAGAGATCTTGTGCATCAAAGAAAGCATAAAATTTTTGTGTGAGATAGATAGCAGCTTCTATATAACACAACATTTAAGATTTAGATCAAAATGTGGGAGTTTTCACAGGGTAGATGGTGTGTGAAGCCATGCCACTGGATGAGCTCATATAAAGAATGAGTGAGATAGAAAAGAGATGGAGTCCAAGGACAAAGCCCTGGGGGACTCCAAGATTTAGAGTTCAGAATAGGCAAAATATATTTAATAAGCGAATATAAAAAGGTATAAAGAATACCAGGTAGATGCCAAGAGAAGAAATTATTCTAAGAAAAATGTGATGAATAGTATTAAATGCTGTTGGCAGTTTCTCTTCCATATTTCAGTGGTAACTCAACTTCATGATTAACCTTCCTAAGTCTCGTGCATTTCTCCCATTTCCATATCTCTGTGAAAGAAGCCTCCAGCAATATAGTTGCTCAAGATAGTAATGTGGGACTCATTTTTCATTCCTACTTCTTTCTGTATCCAAGTCTTGTCCATTAGTGAGGCCTGCCAATTTTATCTTTTAGATTTCTCTTGAATCCACCCACTTCTCTCGATGGCCACTTAGACTACTAGAATAACATCTGCTCTATCAGTGGCCATTTTACAAATTGATTCTCCAAGTTGATCCTTTGGAAATATAAATCTAATTCCCATTATACCCTCAATTAGCCATCAATAGCTTTTACTACACTTTTAAGATTAGGACAAGACTAACATGTACTACCTCTACCTCTAGCCTCATCTTATAGCACTCCATTATGAGTGTCACTGAGTAGAAAATGAATGAATGAATGAATAACTACCCTTGTTCCTCTGTAGTTTACCACAGAATGACATGTTATCAGAGGAAACAGGACATTTAACATAAAAACTCAATATTTCTCTTTGATTAAATCCCTCAAAGCCAACTTATTAGTCCATTCTCATGTTGCTAATAAAGACATACCTGAGACTGGACAATTTATAAAGGAAAGAGGTTTAATTGACTCACAGTTCAGCATTGCTGGGGAGGCCTCAGGAAACTTGCCATCGTGGTGGAAGAGGAAGCAAACATGTCCTCCTTCACATAGTGGCAACAAGAAGTGCAGAGAGAAGGGGGAAAAAACCCTTATACAACTATTAAATCTTGTGAGAACTCACTCAGTATCACAAGAACAGCATGGAGGTAACGGCCCCTATGATTAGGTTACTTCTCACTGGGTCTATACCACAACATATGGAGATTTTGGGAACTATAATTCAAGATGAGATTTGGGTAGGGATGCAGCCAAACCATATCACCAACCGAAATGATTTTGCCAAATAAGGTTTTTTATTGATTTTGGAATTTTTGTTGGCAATCAAAACTAGATGGCGTGTGTGTGTATGCGTGTGTATATACACATATATATATATATATCTCCTTGTATCTCTAGTATTTATATATACTTGATATTTATATATAAGTATATATATTTATATATGTATATATAAATACTAGAGATACAAGGATATATACATATATATACAGGGATATAGATATGTATCTCTAGTTTTTTTTATATATACTTGATTATATATATATACATATATAAATACTAGAGATACAAGGATATATATACACACACTATATATATAGACAACTATATATATAAATATATATATAATAGCCTTCACTCTCAAAATACCACTGATATTTATATATACATATATAAATGCTAGAGATACAAGGATATATATACACACACAAATATATATACACACAAATATATATAAATATAAATATATATATATATAAATAAAAAATAGCCTTCACTCTCAAAATACCACTAAAATACAAGGAATAAAAGGAAACAGTTATTTGAAGATAAAGTTTGGACAAAGCACTGCTATACTTAGCACAAGAGAGGTAAAAAAATTAGTGTTGTGGGAAGAGATCAATTGCTTGCCACTGGATTTATGAAGGGTTTAAACTAATGGTTGTTGGGTCTATACAATCATATCTGTGGTTGCTGATGTTTTTAAAGTAAAGCTCATACTTTATTCAGATTACTGTGACTTTTCTTGTTTAAATCAAAGAAGGTTCATGCAAACATTATAGCCCTTATATAATACTGTATTTGTTTGTGTGCCTGTCTTTCCATCAAAGTATGAGATCCTACTGACTCTATTCACATTTTCCTACCCATGTTTTTACAATTTTATTATTTTCTAATTTTTTTTTTTATTATTTTTAAGTGAATAAGTAAATGATTGTCTGTTGGGGAAAAGAAAACCGGGCAGGAGGGTAAGAATCTTGGACAAATTTTGGTCTTCACAATTTTCCCTAGTTCCTAAGCTGATCCTATCACCAAACATGTTTGCATTCTAACACTGGCCCATATTGAATCAGGGAATGTTTGTTGGAAGCTCATTTAAGGTGAAGGTACTTTGGCTTTTTTTTCTTTCTTTTTTTTTTTAATTAATACTGTTAAATCCCTGGTGAAGATAGAAACGTGCGAGGGGCCACAACAGATGACAAAAGCTGCAGAGAAAGGCATGAAGAGAGAAATGAATTAGAAAGTTGGTGCTGAAGATTCAAAGTGAGAAAATAGATACATGCTGGTGAGTAAACTCTTCCCACTCTCTTTGATGTCATTCCGAGATTCACAGAGAGTAGCGTAGAAGGGATTTCCAGGCAGAGTGAGACAAGAAGTTGAGTCATAGCACATTAAAATTGAGAGCAGTAACAATTATCACCAAATAGGAATGTTTTCTTCTATTTCTTCTGTCTACATCTTTGTATTTCTAATTAAAAATTTCCCTAAATTGCCAAATGCAGTGGCTCACGCCTGTAATCCCAGCACTTTGGGCGGCCGAGGTGGGTGGATCACGAGGTCAGGAGTTTGAAACCAGCCTGACCAACGTAGAGAAACCCCATCTCTACTAAAAATACAAAATTAGCCGGGCGTGGTGGCGCATGCCTGTAATCCCAGCTAGTAGGGAGGCTGAGGCAGGAGAATCGCTTGAACCTGGGAAGTGGAGGTTGCAGTGAGCCGAGATCATCATGCCATTGCACTCCAGCCTGGACAAGAGTGAAACTCCATCTCAAAAAAAAAAAAAAAAAAAAAAAAAAAAAAAAAAAAAAAAAAAAATTCCCTAAATTTCAAAGCATATCTTAATTCTTAAGACAATAAGATGTCACCATTTTGTATTAAAAGAAAGAAAAAAGATCACATTGAACTCATTCTAAATTTTTTTTCAATAAATTTTCCACTTGAACATGGAAACATTAAACCTTGAAATAGAATTGAAAAGGCTATCCTTTAAGCTAGCCAGTGTCAATTATGTTTCTTTGATTACATTCAAATAGAAATTCACTTCATTTGTCTTGGAAAAAAAAAAAGATGCATTGGATAACTATGGGATGGCTGTACACACACTCAAAGAAAAAGCTGAATAACTGGACCTTCTAAAGGGTGGGTCATAGTGTAGTTCCAAAAGTAGATCAGAGTGTAGTTTTGAAATTTTGGGTGGCAAGAAGAAACAATTAGATTCTTTAGGGCATTACTGTTGAGAAAAATCAGACTTCACCCCTTTTTAAAAAGGTTTTTAAATTTGAAATAATTTTAGACCTACAGAAAATTTACAAAAATAGCACAGAGAATTGTCATACAGCCCTTATTTATAACCCTTAACTGTGTTGCAACTATCAAAATCTGGAAATTAACATTGGGGAAATACTATTAATAGATGCATGTGAATTGTCTTTTATCCCTTTCTTACGTGAAGATAGAATACTGTAGATACTTGTTTTTTTTAATTTAGTAGTATATCCTAAAAATCCTTATCAGTTTATAGAGATTGTCTTCATTCTTTTATTATAGCTGCATAGTACTCCACTGTGTGGAAATACTAGTTTATTCAACCACTTTCCTATTTGTAAATACTTAGCTGATTTCAATATTCTGAAAATTTGCAAGTAATGTATCAATGAATGATGCATATTTGCGTATGTATTTCTGCATCACTGGATGTGTCTTCAGGGTGAATTCCAAAAACTGATTGTTGGGTTGAAAGGTAATTGCTTACGTAGTTTGCTAGGTGTTGCTAAATATCCCTCTAGAAGGGATGTACCACTTTGCATTTCTACCAGTAATGCATGAGAGTAATTTTTTCCCCCAGAGCCCCAATGACAGAATGTTCTGTTGTGTTTCTAATTTTTTTCCAGTCTGATCGGTGAAAAATGGTACCTTAGTATTGTCTTACTTGCAATTCTCTAATTACAAGTGACTGAACAGTTTTTCCTGTTTGAAAACATTTTTTGTATCATTTTTATGAGAATGGTTAGTTCAAATATTTTTGACATTTTCCTTTGTTTTTTAGTTTTCTCCCTCAATTTTAAGGGTTTTATATATGCTAGAGATTTTAGTCATTTGTGGTATATGTTTTGATAAGTTCTTCCAGTTTGTTAAATTCCTTAAGACTTAGTGGGTTTTTATGTGTATGCAAACTAAAATAAAAATTATATATTGTCATATTCACCAATCTTGGGTTTTACTTCTAACTCTTCCATTTATTTATTGTTAACTTTGTTATTTGAACTCTCTAAAATTATTAGAACCAATTACCCAACATCCTCCAGTTTTTGTAACTCATAGTCTCACCGTTAGTCATTGGGCAGAGTTTTATAAATCATGTGTAGAGTTAGATATCTATCATAGGCTATGTTCCTTGAAAAAGTCAACCCTGAGATAAGAACTTGAATCTAAGTAGTTTATTTGGGGCAGGGGATGCTCTTAAGAAGCGATAATAGGGAAGTAGAGAAATGAAACAGGGAAGAGCAAGAAGTCGATACAAAATGCATTTAGGAGCAAGTTAACTCTGAACTAACATGCATATTTTGCACATGAGGACATTGAGATATCATGCATTGAATAGACTTGCTTAAAGGGAAGTTTAAGAATAGATTCTGTAATTGTTCAATCTAAGCAAAAAATGTTCTCTGCACACCAAGCTGCCATCCTCCACATTAGTGAGGAAGAGAAGGATCTGCAGAGTACATGGTCCATAAACACTAGAATGAGAGTTCTCCACTTAGAAAAGAGGCTAGCACCATAGGAGGTGCTGAAAAATGTTGAGTTAGTATTGAGTGATTCATGTACACATGAAAACTACAAAACACTTGATCTTCAGGGCACCAAAAACAGGTGGAAATTGCAGGCCGGTAGCTCATATGCTGGTTGATATCTGTATCACCTGGGCAAACCACTGCTAAAGCTTCCTGCTCTCCCTATACCTAGATTTTTTTCACTTCTGTTTAATGCCCTCCCTTTTGCCCCAGAAGACAAATCCCTTCCTGTCAAATGGTAACAAAAGCTTTGTTGGAGACATGGGGTTAAGCTAAGATTACTAATCAGATAAGTGGTTTAGGATTTGCTCAACTGGTTGTTTTGAATATTTATCAGACCAAGAAAACTCTCTTAAAAAGATCCTAAGGATTAGGCCCTGCAGCAAAATTCATCTACATTTCTTTGTTGATTCTTCTATACCTCCGAAGAGATGTAATGGGGCAGGAAACCTGGTTGTGGACAAGGGGGCAGAAGTAACCAAATAATTGTGAAATTTAAGCTACAGATTTTTTACTCCCTCCCGAGGTTTTAATGGCCACCTTAAGTACACAAACCTATGTAGCAACTCTCCAGTCATTAAAATTGCCTCTTCTCACTTGTTTGGGCACTTTACTTGTCCACTGCTTACTGGGGAATGAATGCAACTAGAAATGCAGACGCTCTGTGCAGCGAGATAATACATTGAAATACTGAACCCACACTTCCTCGTGTATGATCCTTTCCCCAGGTAGTCAGAAGCATGCACATTGCCTGGAGAATTAAACTGTTGTGGCAGGAATGCAGAGAGACAGAGACAAGGTTTAGTTTTTGACTTCCAAATTGGCTCTCCAAGCCCACATCAGACACAATAGTTATCACCAGGAGACTGCTGAACACTATTAGTCTCCCGTGCCAGGGAACAGTGTGGGATACAAGCCAAGGCTTGCAGGCCATCAATGCCATTTGAGCAAGCTCATCGTGTTCCCAGTGCTAGAGAGCCTCATTAACAGTTCTTGTCAGTGGCAGGTGAGTTTTCCATCCTAACATCAAAAACTGCCTGCACTTACCCAGGTGGTGCCCGCTGTGCTTGAAGACTTTGAGGGCACCTATTTGAATAGCCTAATGTAGACAGCCCCTCATTTTCTCACTCCCCTTTTTAATTGCCTGGGATATTTGTACGTCAAATGCTCAAGAAAGAATGCAGCGCACAATAAAATCCAAAGATTTAATAATGCTGTAATAAGAATGGTACATGACTTGCAGCAATGGTGAAACTCTCAACGTCTATGTTAGAAGGCTTTTAAAAATACATTTGGGGAAAAAACACATTCTAGAAACCTTGGCTTTTCAAATTCTGCTGATTTAGAATAGAGACGTTTTTCACTGGGTATATGTGCTTTGGGTGGAGTAAAGAGAAAAGTCAAAAAGAATTATAACACTGGCATAAGGCTGTAGCAATATCTGGAAAAGAAGTCAAGCATTTTAGCATTTCTAATACATTCACCTGAATGGATTCTTTACATTAGCTGTCTCTCACCTCCAAATAAAAGCCAAAATCTTTACAAAGGATTTCCAAGCTGTAGCTCATTGGCTGATGTACTCTGTCGCTGGACCGTCTTCCTTATCTCTCTGATCTCATCTACTTTCTGCTTACTTGCTTTACTCAGGCCACACTGGCTTTCCTTCTGATCAAGTGCCCATCTATTGGTACTTCTGAAGTGTATCCTCAAAACTTCTGTAGCTGCCATTCTATGGGCATGGAACTATCTCCCCCACACACTGTTGCATGGCTTGCTCTTTTACTATCTGCAGTTGTCTCTATTTTGGTTTCCAAAGGTATCCGGGTTCTAATCCCCAGAACCTGTGAATAATACTTTATAAGGCAAAGGGGATTTTTCAGATGTGATTAAGTTAAGGATTTTAAGATGAAGAGAGTAGCCTAGATTACTCAGGTGTGCCCCGGGGTTGCAATGATTAGCGTGCTTTTTCAAGGAAGGCAGAGGGAGATATGAGGCAGAGGAAGGTAACGTGACTACTGAAGCACCATGCTACGTTGCTGGCCCTGCAGATGGAGGAGAGTCCTGAGCCAAGGAGTGCAGCTCTAGAAACTGGAACCGGTAAGAAAATGAATTCTCCCCCAGTGCCTCCAGAACCAAGTACAGTCCTGCCTATACCTTGATTTTCTCCTAGGGAAAATGGTTTCAGACTTCTAATATCCAGAACTAGAAGAGAATAATTGTGTGTTGCTTTAAGTCACTACGTGTGTGAGAATTTGCTAAAACAGCAATAGTAAACCAATACACCAATATTTGCTCATATATCAGCTTGTCAGTGAGTCCTTCTCTCAAAACTTTCCTCAAAATTGCAATCCACTCTACTGTATTTCTCTGTGTTTTAAATTTTCTCAGTGGCTTTTTTTCATCATATTAAATAATTTATCGTTTTCTCTTGTTTCCCTTTTTCCCCCAGTGAAGTATGTTGCATGGGAGTTGACTTGTTTGGTTGGTAATTGTGGGAAATAATTTACTCAGCAAATTAGGTGGAACAAATGGACATCTCTTAGCAGAGGGGGTGTGAAAAAGGAAAGGGATACAGGACAAGAAGTCATGGAAAATATACTGGATTGTGAACTCAAGAATGTGCATGTTTTGAATATCCTGGAATAAGAGAGAGCTTACTTAGAGGAGGGTATAAAAAATCTTTTGGATGTAGCGTACGGAGATGGAACTGGTGAGAGGTGAGCTAGTGCTCCAAATAAGGGTTCCTACTTTTCCTTCTCTATTTTGCAAGGACTTCTGGAAGAGAGAACAGACCAATGTAGGAAAGATTAAGATAAATCCTTTGGGGACAAAAAACAAGAAAAATAAATCTTAACTTCACTTTTTTTTTTTTCATGAGAATGTGACAGTAGAAACACACAATTTCTTTAATGTCGAGTCCAAGCATACAAGCTTTATTTTGAAGTAGCAGAAGGAGGGAAAAAATGTATTACATTAAGGTCTGGCACAGAATCCCTCCTAGGGAGACAGGAGCCCTATTCAGTCATAAATATCAGGATACAGCCCCTTGGGCATGAGCAGATGGTTTCTAATAAAGGGCTAGCTCAACTTTTCTGCAGCAGGAATTGTCTGAAACCTCGGGTGGGAGATACGGCTAAGTGAGCTTGGTCTGAGGAGAAAAAGGGACAGCAGCATGATGCAAGTCTGTGATTGTAGTAGGAAAATTACCACCACAAATACGCTAGGTCACTCTGAAGTCCAGGTGTGTCCAATAGTCAATGTTAGGTTGGCTGTCCTCCTGTGTAGCTAAATAAATTTACCTGTCACCTCCTCTCTAAAGGAGTTTCGCTCTTGCCCAGGCTGGAGTGGAGTGGCGCGATCTCGGCTCACTGCAACCTCCACCTCCTGGGTTCATGTCATTCTCCTGCCTCAGCCTCCCCAGTAGCTGGGACTACAGGCGCCCGCCACCATGCCTGGCTAATTTTTTAAAATATTTTTAGTAGAGACAGGGTTTCACTGTGTTAGCCACGTGGTCTCCATCTGCTGACCTTGTAATCCGCCCGCCTCTGCCTCCTAAAGTGCTGTCATTACAGGCGTGAGCCACCGCACCTGGCCCCACTCCTCTCTAAATTCTTAAGTACAATCTGATATACACGTAGCCTTGAGTTGGAGAAATTTGGAAGATAAAGGTATCTGAGTATGATTCAGTGGGGCAGTGGGGACTGCACACATAAGAACTGTCACTTGGAATGGAGATGGAGAATGAAGCTCAACCGACCTAGAGAAATGCAAACTTGCCCACCCTATCTCTACCCAAATAATAAGGAATTTGAAGAATTCAAACCAATTTTATGCAAATATTAAATATATTACCACCACAGCCAGCTGGAGAAATTAAGTCCATCCCGGAGGCAAATGTTTGGATTACAAATTTAACAGGAAACATTTCTATTATATTTCTTTATTCCTTTTCTCTCCCCCTTTCTCCCCTTGGCACCAAAAAATTTCTGGCCTGTATAGGAAGACATACCTGGAGTGAAAGTCAAAAGAATTATGAAATCTTGCATTGGATATTGTAGTCGACATTTTTCCTTTGGACCTTTCTTCTTAAAAACTAAGCTCTGGGACATTGTTGTGGGTTTTATTTCTTTCTTTCTGTGGCTCTGTGCACATACTGTTGCTTTTGTATTTATTCTCAGCAGTGTGTTCTCTGACACCTGTATCAATCAGAACCTTCCTTTCAAAACAGAGCCAATGTGGAAAAGATCTGGAGGTCTGTACTGGAGTCTTGCTTTGAGATGGTCTTGGAAATCAAACAAGAAATGCAAACCCTATTATTAATCAAAATGGGCTCAAAGGAGATTTGTCTGACAGCACTGCAGAGAGCAGTAATAAAATTAAATAAGTGTCTGTGAGTAGTTACACTGGAAAAAAATGTTTCTTGTAAGACGACAGATAAATGGTAAAGCACATTAAAGTTTGAAAGCTGCTTTTGGAGGAGGGCTGTCAGTGGCCATTTACATACTTCAGCTGGGCGCCCGAGTCTTCTGTGCATCCTAATAGCTCCTCTGCTGTGCCTGCCAGGACTGTCATTCAGAGATCATAAAATAAGCAAAGAGTCAGCATCTCTTCATTGTTTCAAATCAGAGGCTAAACATTTTTACAAGCAATGGGACTAACTATCGTGCCTGGAATTTGGAACATAGGTGGTTTTGGCACTTTTGAGTCTTTCGTTGGTTCATTCATTTGGCCAACAGACGCTTACTGAATTCATGGTAGGTGCACCCTTTGGCATGATACAAAAATGATTTAGAAACATATTCTCACCTAAAGAATTTTCCATTTTAAATGAGTGAAAAGGCATGTACAAAGATAGTAAAAATAATATAGGCCAAGAGTGTAAATGCTGTGAAAATGTTACTTTAAGTACTTCACTGTCCTTATTTTGTCCTTCAGGAATGGCAATGGATGAGGCACTATAGATAAGAGTGCCTTATCAATACTTCTTGCCTCTAATTCTTCACCCCTTACTTACTGTTCAACTCACTATCATCTGATATTCACCCCCACTAACCTGTAGAAATGGTCTTTGCAAACATAACCAGTGACATCCTACTGTTGAAAAGTTTAATAAATGTTCAGTCTTCAAGCAACTTGGTATTCATACATCCTTTTACTTCTTCCTTTATATCCTGTTCACTAAGATGGAGCAATACTCACATCAATAAACTGAATTTAGCTCAAACTTCTAAGACAGGCCTTTCCTGGCTTGCCTCCTGCCTTGCTGACTTCCTTTTCCCTGGTCTTCTCTTGCTCCTCTTCCTCTGCCTACACCATCAATGGGGATGTCTCCAAGGTTTTGTCCTGGCCTATTTTTCTACGTTTTTGTTAACCCCCTGTCCTTGTAAAACGATACACATAAACATAGCTCTTATCAGCTTTTCGTTGTTGACTCCCAAATTTCTATCTTTAATTACAACGTTTTGTGGGGGGTGCTCTTTATATAAAAGTGACTAGGTGACTTTTGTCTATAAGACTGTAAGACTTGTCACAAAAGTGACAGTGACTATGACCTCTTGGAAATTTCTCAGGCATTCCAAACTTATATTTCTGAAATTAAATTTATTAAATACATTCCTATCTCCCAAAGTCAGTCCTCATCCTGTCTTCTTTATCTCAGAATAGTTCTGTAGTATAATGGTGTTCAGTGGCTCAAGCCAGAAACCTAGGGGTCACCCTTTCTTCCTTCTGCTGCTTGACATTTTCCAAATTCTTAACTGAACTCACCTCTTCATCTACAAAGTTAACTGTGTCACCCGTTATATTTTACCTACACTATTAAAATAGCCTTCTATTTAGTCTATTTTTTAGCGTGTCTTCCAATCCATCCAGGTAGCATAATTATCTTTGAGCAATTAAAGATAGTTGAAGACAATGTGGCTGTCTATGTCCCTGTCAATATTCTCAAAAAATGGCACACATCAACAAAGAGGGAAAAAATAAAACTTCACCAAAGCCACACTGTCAGCATAATTTAGAGAAAAAGAAAGCTAAACTGTACAGCACCTGAGAAAACAAACTGCAAACTCAGCCCAGGATCTCTCACACTACCTTGCATCCCCTCTGACAGGAAGGTCTTCAATGAGAAAAGGGGGCATGTGCCATTGACAGAGAAAGAAGAGGGACCTGGGATTGGGCTAGAGTTGGTCTAAAACTACCACCAGAAAGACCAGGTTACCATAGCAGGTCTGGAAATACTAAAAGTGTGTCTGGTAGGTAAGAACATGAACCACAGGAAGGAATTTAAACGTAGGTAGAATTTGAAAGTGCTCTTAGAGTCTTTTGTTGAAAGGCATAGGTTCTGAGGAGGAAAGGAAAGGCAAAAAGAAGGAAGGGAGAAAGTGCCAGCTGGCAATTCGGTGGTAAAAGGGGAATAAGCAAAAGGAAAAATAAGACAAGAGACAATCAAAACATCAGAGGACACACAACTCTACTCCCCAATCTAAGGAAACAAATTCACGGAGCAGACATGTTTTTGTCCTGCCTAGAAGCCAGACTCACAGTTGCCTAAGTGTTAACAGCTACACTCAGCATGACATTTCGAGACTCCCCACAACCTGCTATCTCCTACCTCTTCATGACACGTGAATCTTTTCAGGTTTTCTCAAAGGTAATTCCTTGGTGGGATTACCACATTCCAGGAGCTTATTTCCACTTAGATGGCTTAGAGTTACATTTTAAGCCCCTCTTTATATAATTAGATGTGGTTAGAGTCAGAAGTAAATTGAGTCTCTTCATTCAAATTCATAAAACACTATTGGACAAAGTAAAAACAAAACCAGAAAACCTCAGAATAACAAGTAATTATACTGGTTGCAGGCAATAACAAATTGTGTTATTTTTATTGGTGAATCTATACGAAGATCAAGTTACAAAGTTGTATATAGAAATGGTGAGACCAGCTGGGCACGGTGGCTCACGCTTATAATCCCAGCATTTTGGGAGGCCGAGGCGGGCAGATCACCTCCTGAGGTCAGGAGTTCAAGACCAGCCTGGCCAACATGGTGAAACCTTGTCTCTCCTAAAAATACAAACGTTAGCTGGGTGTGGTGGCCAGTGCCTGTAATCCCAGCTACTCAGGAAGGTGAGGCAAGAGAATAGCTTGAACCTAGGAGGCGGTGGTTGCAGTGAGCCCAGATAGTGCCACTGCACTCCAGCCTGAGTAACAGAACAAGACTCCATCGCATAAAAAAAAAAAAAAAAAAAAAAAAAAAAAAAAAAAAAAAAAGAGTAAGAGCATTTCTTGGATGATTTCAGTGATTTGTGATGTCAAAATGTGGCATAAGCAGATTCATCTACCTCTAATACTGCAAAATTAACTAGATACTTGTATTAATGGGTCAGAATGTCCTCTTCCCTGGATACAGTTGAAGTCCAACTCTCAACATCTGTCTCTCCGGACACCCATTTCAGAGCTACAATTCAGACCATCTTCCTATTGCACCTCAGTACATGACTTGAAAATTATTAGTCAAATTATTAGTCAAAATTATCCCCAAAATTTTTAAATGAGTTCATAGAGTACAATGATTTTGAATATGTGCATATATAAACACTACTGTAGTAGTAAATTATAAATACAACAAAGAATATATGTACAAAATATAAATTTGCAATACCATCTTTTGATGACTCATACTTAGTTGCTTTCACTATGAGAGGCATGCCAGAACTGAGAGCTACTGAGGGTTCTACAGATTCATATCTCTCGTTTGAGACTGTCTGTGGGCTCATCCTCGTTGAATAGAATGATGAGCAAAACCACCTGAACTATTCAAATTATTTTGTTTCTCACTAAAGGAATATAATAAAATCTGCATATACTCAATGTACATAGGCTGTCATCAAATATATATTTCCTTAATAAGTCTGCTATGGCAGTTACTCAACAACAGTTGGGGAAGGAACAGATAAACAGATAGATGGATGCGTATAGTTATATTCTCTGTGGAAGTGCACAGTGGAAAAACCTACACTTTGAATTTGCATAGAAATGGATTGCAGTCCAGGTTTCCTATCACTTATGAACTGTATGGCTCTTGAGTCCTTTAAGCTCTAAGTATCTGCGAAGTGAAAATATGAGTATATTACAGACACTGCCAGATATTAAATCACATATATGTTAATTATGAGCTAGACTTATCCCATCTCTTGGGAGTCTTATCAGAAGATTTACTCACAATTTGCTAAGTTATTTTATGGTACTCTGAAAGAATTAGTAAACATTTTCATGAATCAGGACAAAAATGTGATTGGAAATCAAAAATGAATTTGGCTTTATAATAGTTTGAAGTAAGGTGAGCATTCATATGAATTTTAGAAAGGCTTTTTTCTATTTAGTTCTGTAGAATAAAAGTAATTACTGCATTTATTTTTAAATCATTTGTGAAAGTTGAGATGTTGGGTATAAGTAGCCTCCTAAAATAAAGGATGATGTCAACACTAGAAGTGAGGAAAAAAAAAATACATGCATCCGTTGAGTCAAATTGTCAGCTTGGGTTGTGGGTTGTAGAGAAGCTAAATTTTCTTCATGTTTTTGTGACTTTCAGCTATGTAATAACATTTAGATTTTTATGGTATATATACAAATTAACTGATACAATGTATTTTTTTTTCCGAATGAACTCTAACTGATAAGTATCAGGAGGTCTATCTGTGAATCTCTTGAAATTGTAAATTTTTTTTTTTTTTTTTTTTTTTTTTTGAGACGGCGTCTCGCTCTCTCACCCAGGCTGGAGTGCAGTGGCCAGATCTCAGCTCACTGCAAGCTCCGCCTCCCGGGTTCACGCCATTCTCCTGCCTCAGCCTCCCGAGTAGCTGGGAGTACAGACGCCTGCCACCTCGCCAGGCTAGTTTTTTGTATTTTTTAGTAGAGACGGGGTTTCACCGTGTTAGCCAGGATGGTCTCGATCTCCTGACCTCGTGATCCACCCATCTCGGCCTCCCAAAGTGCTAGGATTACAGGCTTGAGCCACCGCGCCCGGCCGAAATTGTAAAATTTTTGTATGAACATGCATGTGTATTTTTCAGAGACAGAACAAGTCCACATGTACATTCATTTTCAGCTGCACTTCTCATCAGATTCTCACGAATATCCCTTAGCCAAAACCATTTAAGAACCTTTGCTGCTGAAAGAGGTAGGAAAAGTCTGTCAAGATATGTCAGTGCCTTGGGGAAAAGCCTATTAGACAGAAAAACACCATATGTGCTTTAGAAGGCAGTGAATGAGTGGGAGCTTTTATTTCAGATGGTCAGGCAAAAAGTAAACACAAACAGACTAATTAGACTAACGGTGTTGTCACTGAGAATTAACATATATAGAGTACCTGATAAAGTCTGGATTATTCCTTGTAGAGGATAATGAATCATGAGGAAATAAAATTTCAAGCTCCAAGAAAAAGAACTAATTAGGTGATATGTTCTTAGACCAAATGATGGAAGGTTGAGGGAAGGCATCAGAGTCCCTCACACCGAACATGTGTGACAGTATTTGCTATTGGACTAGTCACAAGGACAGACTTGGACAATTTGCAGTACTCTACCAAGGAATGGATTTTATACAACAGATGAATCAAACATAACCTATTTGTTCCTGAGTTTTTGTTTGTTTTACTTCATGTGGAAAGTTCTTATTGATCTAATAGCATTGTAAAATACTTGTTATTTAATGATTTAAAAAATATTATTTAACAACATTTTGTAGATACCAAAAGCTTAACTGTAGAACTTTTGTATCTAGTTTTATTATAATATTAACAGAACTAACATTTATTTGCTTCATGTTCTTACTCATATAAACTGTGGAGTTTATATATCATCAGACTGAATCCGTAAGAAAAGCCCTTATGTAATATATGCCATTATTACACTAGTTTTAGGAAATAGGAAACTGAGGCCAAGAATAATTGCCTAAGATGACAACACACCTAGGTCTGCGTGTTGCTGAAACCCATTCTCCTATATTTTCAACAGTGTATTTCCATTTTAAGCATTAAAACAGAATTAGCATTAAGAGAACCTGGCATCATTTTCTGCCTGGAAGCAGTGATTCAGGATAATACACACTCCATAAAAGAATAAAAACATTGATTATGATTTGCATCAGACCTCAAAAACATGGCAAAGAGAAAACAGCAAAGGGAAAGAGGAAGAAAAGTAAATGCTGGCCAAAATAGAGGAAGGCAAATCAGAAACCAGAGACCAAAGACTTTTAAAGAACAGGAACACCTCTCTCCTTCAATCTCCACCAGCACAGGTGCTTGTACTGAACTATGTAAAAAACTGTGAAGAATTAAGTACCCATATTCTATTACCATCTCTTCTAATGTGTTTGAGAATTATTCTAGAATTCAAGAAAACTTTTCCTTTCCTATAAGTGTAGTTTTCTGTAGTTTCCTAGCTTTGGATCTTTCATTTAATAAATCAATTTTTAAATTCACGTATAAACTGTCCAATCTACGATTTTTAACTCCTGGCTTAAACTTTTTTCTATGTATTTTGTCTGACTTTTTAAATTCATTTCCTTTAACATTTAATCAGTTCCAAGTGGAATAAAGAAATTTTCATTTTCCAGAATCATAGGTAATTTCTTTTTAAATGTGATTGTATATTTTAAATAATAGAAACTAATGTCTCTGGCAATTGTCTAAAAATAATAATTGTAGCCTCCTAGTGCTGACAATGTATCAGGCACTGTGCTAAGATATTAAGAGATCTTAACTCATTTAATCTTCACAATAATCCTGTGAAGAATATTGTGGCAGAGATAGCTGGCTGCCTACCAATCTATTTCTCCTTCATTCCTTATGACCAAAATGTTATGCAAAGTGACATAGACTCCATTTGCAGGTGTATCTTCGAGCTTTTGCAGTCATTTGACTGAGTACTGGCCAATGCGATGTGCACAGAACAGTTGTGTGGGACTTAGATTGTTGGGAATTATTTCCTTTGAACCTTACCCCCCATGCCAGTTTGTCCTTTTTGCTATCTGAAATGCCGGTATGATACCTAATGATTTGGCTGCCAGCATGGTGCATGGTGGCTTGAGGATGGAATCCAGTGCTGAGCATGGGGAAGCAGAAACACAGAAGTAGCCTGGGTCCTGGATGATTTCCTGGAGCCACCCTGCCAGCTTGGACTGCTTAGATCTGTACTTTGTTGATGAGAAAGACCAAACCATATGTGTTTAAGCCACTTTTATTTTGGACAATTTATGCTAGTCCACAGAAAATCCTTAACTGTGACACAGGTATAGTTACTTTCTCTATTTTATAAATGAAGTATCTTGCAACTTAACCATGTTAGGTAACTTTTATTACAGCTAGTAATTGTCAGTGTTTGGATTCAAACTGGGATCTGACTCTAGAATGCAGTAATTTACTAGTAGATTAAGATTAATATATTGATAGAGTAATTTTATTGTGAATATCTAAATTATGTGGCATAAAACATAATTTTTTAAAATTATACTTTAAGTTCTAGGGCACATGTGTATAACGTGCAGGCTTGTTACATATGTATATCTGTGCCATGTTGGTGTGCTGCACCCATTAACTCATCATTTACATTAGGTATGTCTCCTAATGCTGTCCCTCCCCACTCCCCACAATAGGCTTCGGTGTATGATGTTCCCCTTCCTGTGTCCAAGTATTCTCATTGTTCAATTCTCACCTCTAAGTGAGAACATGCAGTGTTTGGTTTTCTGTCCTTGTGATAGTTTCATCAGAATGATGGTTTCCAGCTTCATCCATGTCCTTGCAGAGGACATGAATTCATCCTTTTTTATGGCTGCATAGTATTCCATGGTGTATATGTGCCACATTTTCTTAATCCAGTCTATCATTGATGGACATTTGGGTTGGGTCCAAGTCTTTGCTATTGTGAATAGTGCCACGATAAACACGTGCATGTGTCTTTATAGCAGCATGATTTATAATCCTTTGGGTATATACCCAGTAACAGGATAGCTGGATCAAATGGTGTTTCTAGTTCTAGATCCTTGAGGAATCGCCACACTGTCTTCCACAATGGTTGAACTAGTTTACAGTCCCACCAACAGTGTAAAAATTTTCCTATCTCTGCACATCCTCTCCAGCACCTGTTGTTTCCTGACTTTTTAATGATTGCCATTCTAACTGGTGTGAGATGGCATCTCATTGTGGTTTTGATTTGCATTTCTCTGGCCAGTGATGATGAGCATTTTTTCATGTGTCTGTTGGCTGCATAAATGTCGTCTTTTGAGAAGTGTCTGTTCATATCATTTGCCCACTTTTTGATGGGGTTGTTTGATTTTTTTTCCTGTAAATTTGTTTCAGTTCTTTGTAGATTCTGGATATTAGCCCTTTGGCAGATGGGTAGATTGCAAAAATTTTCTCCCATTCTGTAGGCTGCCTGTTCACTCTGATGGTACTTCCTTTTGCTGTGCAGAAGCTCTTTAGTTTAATTAGATCCCATTTGTCAACTTTGGCTTTTGTTGCCATTGCTTTTGGTGTTTTAGTAATGAAGTCCTTGCCCATGCCTATGTCCTGAATGGTATTGCCTAGGTATTTTTCTAGAGTTTTTATGGTTTTAGGTCTAACATTTAAGTCTCTAATCCATCTTGAATTAATTTTTGTGTAAGGTGTAAGGAAGGGATCTAGCTTCAGCTTTCTACATATGGCTAGCTGGTTTTCCCAGCACCATTTGTTAAATAGGAAATCCTTTCCCCATTTCTTGTTTTTGTCAGGTTTGTCAAAGATCAGATGGTTGTAGATGTGTGCTATTATTTCTGAGGGCTCTGTTCTGTCCCATTCCTCTATATCTCTGTTTTGGTACCAGTACCATGCTGTTTTGGTTACTGTAGCCTTGTTGTAGTACAGTTTGAAGTCAGGTAGCATGATGCCTCCAGCTTTATTCTTTTGGCTTAGGATTGTCTTGGCAATGCGGGCTCTTTTTTGGTTCCATATGAACTTTAGAGTAGTTTTTTTCCAATTCTGTGAAGAAAGTCACTGGTAGCTTGATGGGGATGGCGTTGAATCTATAAATTACTTTGGGCAGTATGGCCATTTTCATGATACTGATTCTTCCTATCCATGAACATGGAATGTTCTTCCATTTGTTTGTGTCCTCTTTTATTTCACTGAGCAGTGGTTTGTAGTTCTCCTTGAAGAGGTCCTTCACATCCCTTGTAAGCTGGATTCCTAGGTATTTTATTCTCTTTGAAGCAATTGTGAATGGGAGTTCACACATGATTTGGCTCTCTGTTTGTCTGTTATTGGTATGTAGGAATGCTTGTGATTTTTGCACGTTGATTTTACATCCTGAGACTTTCCTGAAGTTGGTTATCAGCTTAAGGAGATTTTGGGCTGAAGCAATGGGGTTTTCTAAATATACAATCATGTCATCTGCAAATAGGGACAATTTGACTTCCTCTTTTCCTAATTGAATATCCTTTATTTCTTTCTCCTGCCTGATTGCCCTGGCCAGAACTTCCAACACTATGTTGAATAGGAGTGGTGAGAGAGGGCATCCCTGTCTTGTACCAGTTTTCAAAGGGAATGCTTCCCCCCCCCACCCCCGTTCAGTATGATATTGGCTGTGGGTTTATCATAAATAGCTCTTATTATTTTGAGATTCATTCTATCAATATCTACTTTATTGAGAGTTTTTAGCATGAAGGCTGTTGAATTTTGTCAAAGGCCTTTTCTGCATCTATGGAGATAATCGTGTGGTTTTTGTCTTTGGTTCTGTTTATATGATGGATTACATTTATTTGATTTGAGTATGTTGAACCAGCCTTGCATGCCAGTGATGAAGCCAACTTGATTGTGGTGGATAAGCTTTTTGATGTGCTGCTGGATTCAGTTTGCCAGTATTTTATTGGGGATGTTTGCATCAATGTTGATCAGGGATATTGGCCTAAAATTATCTTTTGTTGTTGTGTCTCTGCCAGGCTTTGGTATCAGGATGATGCCTCGTAAAATGAGTTAGGGAGGATTCCCTCTTTTTCTATTGATTGGAATAGTTTCAAAATGAATGGTACCAACTCCTCCTTTTATCTCTGGTAGAATTCGGCTGTGAATCCATCTGGTCCTGAACTTTTTTTGGTTGGTAGGCTATTATTGCCTCAATTTCATAGCCTGTTATTGGTCTATTCAGGGATTCAGCTTCTTCCTGGTTTAGTCTTGGAGGGTGTATATGTCCAGGAACTTATCCATTTCTTCTAGATTTTCTAGTTTATTTGCTTAGAGGTGTTTATAGTATTCTCTGATGGTAGTTTGTATTTCTGTGGGGTCAGTGGTGATATCCCCTTTATCTTTTTTTATTACATCTATTTGATTCTTCTCTCTCTTCTTTATTAGTCATGCTAGTGGTCTATCAATTTGTTGATCTTTTCAAAAAACCAGCTCCTGGATTCATTAATTTTTTTGAAGGGATTTTTGTGTCTCTATCTCCTTCAGTTCTGCTTTGATCTTAGTTATTTCTTGCCTTCTGCTAGCTTTTGAATGTGTTTGCTCTTGCTTCTCTAGTTCTTTTAATTGTGATGTTAGGGTGTTGATTTTAGATCTTTCCAGCTTTCTCTTGTGGGCATTTAGTGCTATAAATTTCCCTCTACACACTGCTTTAAATGTGCCCCAGAGATTCTGGTAGGTTGTGTCTTTGTTCTCATTGGTTTCAAAGAACATCTTTATTTCTGCCATCATTTTGTTATGTACCCAGTAGTCATTTGGGAGCAAGTTGTTCGGTTTCCATGTAGTTGTGTGGTTTTGAGTGAGTTTCTTAATCCTGAGTTCTAATTTGATTGCACTGTGGTCTGAGAGACAGTTTGTTACAGTTTCTTTTCTTTCACATTTGCTGAGGAGTGCTTTACTTCCAACAATGTGGTCAGTTTTGGAATAAGTGTGATGTGGTGCTGAGAAGAATGTATATTCTGTTGATTTGGGGTGGAGAGTTCTGTAGATGTCTATTAGGTCTGTTTGGTGCAGAGGTGAGTTCAAGTCCTAGATATCCTTGTTAACTTTCTGTCTCATTGATCTGTCTAATGTTGACAGTGTGGTGTGAAAGTCTCCCATTACTATTGTGTTGGAGTCTAAGTATCTTTGTAGGTCTCTAAGGACTGACTTTATGAATCTGGGTGCTCCTATATTGGGTGCATATATATTTAGGATAGTTAGCTCTTCTTGTTGAATTGATCCCTTTACCATTATGTAACGGCCTTCTTTGTCTCTTTTGATCTTTGTTGGTTTAAAGTTTGTTTTATCAGAGACTAGGATTGTAACCCCTGTTTCTTTGTCTTGTTTTGTTTTCCATTTGCTTGGTAGATGTTCCTTCATCCCTTTATTTTGAGCCTATGTGTGTCTCTGCACATGAGATGGATCTCCTGAATACAGCACACTGATGGGTCTTGACTGTTTATCCAATTTACCATTCTGTGTCTTTTAATTGGAGCATTTGGCTCATTTACAATTAAGGTTAATATTGTTATGTGTGAATTTGATCCTGTTGTTATGATGTTAGCTGCTTATTTTGCCAGTTAGTTGATGCAGTTTCTTCCTAGCATTGATGGTCTTTGCAATTTGGCATTTTTTTGCAGTGGCTGGTACCAGTTGTTCCTTTCCATGTTTAGTGCTTCCTTCAGGAGCTGTTGTAAGGCAGGCCTGGTGGTGACAAAATCTCTCAGCATTTGCTTATCTGTAAAGGATTTTATTTCTCCTTCACTTATGAAACTCAGTTTGGCCGGATATGAAATTCTGGGTTGAAAATTCTTTTCTTTAAGAATGTTGAATATTGGTCGCCTCTGTCTTCTGGCTTGTAGAGTTTGTGCCAATCGATCTGCTGTTAGTCTGATGGGCTTCCCTTTGTAGGTAACCGGATCTTTCTCTCTGGCTGCCCTTAACATTTTTTCCTTCATTTCAACTTTGGTGAATCTGACAATCATGTGTCTTGGAGTTGCTCTTCTCGAGGAGTATCTTTGTGGCATTCTCTGTATTTCCTGAATTTGAATGTTGGCCTGCCTTACTAGGTTGGGGGAGTTCTCCTGGATAATGTCATGCAGAGCATTTTCCAACTTGGTTCCATTCTCCCCGTCACTTTCAGGTATACAAATCAGACAGATTTGGTCTTTTCAAATAGCCCCATATTTCTTGAAGACTTTGTTCCTTTTTTTATTCTTTTTTCTCTAAACTTCTTTTCTCGCTTCATTCCATTCATTTGATCTTCAATCACTGATACCCTTTCTTCCACTTGATCAAATCGGCTACTGAAGCTTGTGCATGCATCTGATAGTTCTCGTGCCATGGTTTTCAGCTCCATCAGGTCATTTAAGGTCTTATCTATGCTGTTTATTCTAGTTAGTCATTTGTCTAATCTTGTTTCAAGGTTTTTAGCTTCTTTGCTATGGGTTCGAACATCCTCCTTTAGCTTGGAGAAGTTTGTTATTACTGATCTTCTGAAGCCTACTCTGTTAGCTCATCAAAGTCATTCTCCACCCAGCTTTGTTCCGTTGCTGGTGAGGAGCTGCATTCCTTTGGAGAAGAGGAGTTGCTCTGATTTTTGGAATTTTCAGCTTTTCTGCTCTGGTTTCTCCCCATCTTTGTGGTTTTATCTACCTTTGGTCTTGGTGATGGTGACCTAGAGATGGGGTTTTGGTGTGGATTCCTTTATGTTTTTTAGTTTTCCTTCTAATGGTCAGGACTCTCAGCTGCAGGTCTGTTGGAGTTTGCTGGAGGTCCACTCCAGACCCTGTTTGCCTGGGTATCACCACCACTGGTAATACCTGGTGATACAAATGTTGCTGCCTGATCCTTCCTCTGGAAACTTCATCTCAGAGGGGCACCCAGCTTATGAGCTGTCAGTTGGCCCCTACTGGGAGGTGTCTCCCAGTTAGACTACTTGGGGTTCGGGGACCCACTTGAGGAGGCAATCTGTCTGTTTTCAGAGCTCAAATACCATGCTAGGAGAACCACTGCTCTCTTCAGAGCTGTCAGACAGGGATGTTGAAGTCTGCAAAAGTTTCTGCTGCCTTTTATTCAGCAATGTCCTGCCCCCAGAGGTGGAGTCTACAGAGGCAGGCAGGCCTCCTTGAGCTGCGGTGGGCTCCACCCAGTTTTAGCTTCCTGTCTGCTTTGTTTACCTACTCAAGCCTCAGCAAGGGTGGATGCCCCTATCCCAGCCTCGCTGCCGCCTTGCAGTTGGATCTTGGACTGCTGTGCTAGCAGTGAGCAAGGCTCCGTGGGCGTGGGACCCTCCGAGCTAGGTGTGGGATATAATCTCCTGGTGTGCTGTTTGCTAAGACAGTTGGAAAAGCACAGTAGTAAGGTGGGAGTGTCCTGATTTTCCAGGCACCATATGTCCCAACTTCCCTTGGCTAGGAAAGGGAATTCCCTGACCCCCTGTGCTTCCCAGGTAAGGCGATGCCCCACCCTGCTTGGGCTCAGACTCCGTGGGCTGCACCCACTGTCCAACAAGTGCCAGTGAGATGAACCCGGTACCTCAGTTGGAAATGCAGAAATGACCCATCTTCTGTGTTGTTCATGCTGGGAGCTGTAGACTGGAGCTGTTCCTATTTGACCATCTTGGAACCCCAAGAACAACATAATTATTTTCAATGCAGCAATAGTAATTCATAGAGAGTTAGAGACCAGAGCTAGTCAAACTAAAGTCATAAATGTGTTTCCCAAGGGAGGCATATTTATTTCCATAGCCACAATCTAATGGTTCCTCTGGCCATTTCTTGGATACAGCTACGTGAACAGTAACCACACAGGGAGCTGGATGAGTGTGTGTACAACTTTTCACGACCAATGAGAAGTGACAGGGAATACTGCCCATGATTGACTGCATATGTGTGTACACAAAAACACCTCTATCCTAGACATGCCAATCAGTTCAACTGCTACAATTCACTTTTTTTTTTTTTTTTTTTTTACTTATCTTTCCTGACCACAGCCAAAGACATTTGCTTCAAGATACTCCCTACTCCACTTCCCTGACAAACCTCGCCTCAAGTTGATTAGGCCATTAGTGGCAACTAATAGAAGCCAAAGCCTCCATAGACCAGACTAAATCAATTAGATTCTCCATTTTAACAACAGAGACATGTGTATGTTTATGTAATATCCAGATTTGAAGTCATGTATATTTTAGGTCTGTAGAAAAACTTATGAGTAGCCAAAAAGAGGCTGATGGAAGAATTGAAGCAGTTATACCAAGTGATTTAAACACAGTTGTGCGAATTTAATGCTCATAGCAGCACTTGTCTAATTATTTTGTTTGTTCTTAAGATTTCAACCTCACCATCACTTCTCCTATGAAGCCTTTACTATTCTCTAAAAATTAGTTGGGTTCTGCATTAATATATCACCTTTGTTCAATTTTACTATTTCAAAAATTTTTTAATAATTCGTTTAATGTCTGTGCTCTGCCCTAAACTGTAAATGCCAAAAGGGCAAAGACAATTTGTCATTTATTTTATGCACTTAGACAGTGCCTGGCACATAGATATCATTCAATATATATTTGTAGTCAACTCTGACTTAAGAAGACCTAGTTGCCTTAATCCTGAAGGCAAGTTCCTGACATGGCCACAGTTAGACACAATCGTACTTTGGATTTTATATCTAAGTGTCCAATAAGTTATGTTTTTCATTATAATCTCACCATTTATTTCTTTGTTTCGCTTGAATACATTTGTTTCTTGAAAATGAAGAAAAGATTATTAGGGAGAATGTGGTGAAAGTAAGTGGTTAGGCGAACACAGAAAGGAAAGGCCAATAATTTAGAACAGTAGAAATTGGATCAGGTAAAATAATAAGAGATATTCAATCATTCATTGCTATATATTCTTAAAATACATTCAGTTATGATTCTTATGATATTATATCAACTTTCTATTTTGACCAGCAATTAGAACATCCCTTAACACAAAACAATTTTTTAAATTAGTGGTGAAAGTTCAAATTGAATAATGATGTAGTTTTTTTCATTGACATTTGTTTTTAATCCAAAAAGGAAGAAGTATAAGATTTGGCGTTGCCAGAAGTAAGTAAAGAAAACTTGTAGGAAGGAAGGTTTTATTGAAAAGCTCATTTAGGTGTCTGGCATATTTATTAGAACCTCTGAATTGAGGAAAATAATGGTTTTAAAAACTACTGTTTAACCTGTCAACTCAAATGCACATTTCCCCTATGTTTTGTGAATTTATTTAGATGTAAGATATAAATAATAAAGATCATAAACAAATCATGATGGTAGACAGGGAATAAACAGGTTTCTGTCTAGCACTTTGGAAGGGGTGGTTGCCTAGAACAATTTAAGCAAAGAGATGCCACACCATTGCTTTCCCTGAAATCATGCTTCATAGGTGACAGATGGCACAAAATCAATAACTGATCAGAGAATAGCACTTGGCATCTTATCCTGTGGGTGGGTAGAAAAGGGTGTTTAAATTTTAAGGGAAAAACATAGTGCACAAGCAAGATTGTCATAGAAAGACTGAGAAATAAGGCTAAGGAAAAAAGCCATTTTCTTTCCATTGAATAACTAGGAAAGCAGTGAACCGAAATCTCATTTGCAGCTTGTCAGAGTTCAAGTCAAAATAATTTTATTTGGCCTCATTTCCCTAGGATGTACTGTTTAATTTCAAATTACTGCTACTGTTACTCACATATTCCCTCCTTTCTTGGGTAAATTTCTATGACCGTTTCTTTATGTAACTTTATGTGTGGTAGAAAAATCAAGGGCTAAGGAGACAATTGTTGTTCAAGCCTCACCTAGGTCATGATTGTTGTTTTACTAGCATTCTCATAATTTATTCATCGTCAGGAGAAATAGCCTATGTTATCTCTCTGTCCTTCTCATATCTCAGGCTATTCATGCTAAGCTGATGTTGTCCAGGGCCTGCAGGTCTGTTGCACTGGTGCCGCTTCATCCCTTTGCAACTTGCCTAAATCTGAGTGCCCCCACCTGTGCTCCAGATCCACCATGGCAAAGCTTCTTCACGCTGTACTGGGTAGGCCACAAGGGTAGTTACTAGACATCGAATATAGGAGAGAATATTCAGAAACATTGAGAGATGTCCTGTGGGCTCACTCATACATGTGTGTATATATACATGTGCACATATATGAAAAGACGTGTGTGTGTGTGTGAATTTGAATTACCAAAAAGCACTGACATTAGTTGATGTTAACAATAAAATTCAGCAAAGCTCAGAAGCTCTTATGTGAATGAGGGACAGTTTATACAAGGACCTTGCAGATGTATATGGTTAGCATAGACTTCATGAAGAGAACAATCATTACACCTGTGCAAAGCATAAATCACATTTCCAATCTAAAAACATGACAAGCAGCCAGCTGTTTGTCTGTAACATGGAGATGGGATATTCATTACGGGAACCAAGACCAGTAAAAACAAAAGTACAATAAAAATGTGCATGAATATGCATGCCTGTGTGTGTGTGTGTGTGTGTGTGTGTGTGTGTGTGTGAGACAGAGAGAGAGATTGAGAGAGATTTTGTTACTGCTGCTATTCCCTTTCTTCAGAGAAGTTTTTATAACAAGCTGTTAAGGCTACAGGAAGGGATAAAGAAAAGGGTGGGGGAAAGCAGTACAAGTTGCTGAAGCTAGTGGTCAGAATGGGGGTCTAGGACCAGTCCGTGTTAAAACATTCAGCTTTTGTTGGGGGACAAGAAACAACATTTATAATCAGCCCTGGCAGCAGATCTTCCATTATATTGCCGCAATTATGAGATTTGACCCCACCTCTCGTTGAAGAGTATCTGAAAATTCCTAAAGGTACCTGGAGTTCCACTTTACATGGGATTAGGTTCTAAAGGTAGGATTTAAAGTGGAATGCACATATATTCAAACTTAGCCAAAATCTTTCTAAATCTTTGTATCAGTTAACTTAGACTATGCTGTCCTACAGTAGTAAATAGCTCCAATGTTTCAGTAGCCTAAACACAAAGGTTTCTTTTTCATGTTAAATGTTAGCTGGATTTGCCTGCTAGAAATCCAGAAATTAAGAATAATGTATATCCTATCTCTTTCTTTATCGTTCAGATTCATCTATTTCTCTTCTATCAGTAAACACTTTTATCCATCTCCACTCCCACTACTTTGGTGCTCTGTGAAATCATCATCTTCCTCGGCAAAGGAAAAATTTATCCATGGTGTCTCTGCTTCAACTCTCTCCCCTGTCAATCAATTCTCCCTATAGTGGTAAGGGAGATTTTCTTAAAGGGGTAAATCTGTAACAGCATCTCTCTGTTTAAAACCCTCTGTCACCCTGAAATCCTCCAGGTGGCTGGAAAAGCTCTGCTTGATCTGGCCCTAGCAGCCCCATATGATGATCTTTGTTCTTTCTCTCTCCACCTCGGCCACCGTGACTTCCTTTTGTTTCTCAAGTTCTTTGTACCACATCTTTTCTCAGGGCCTTCACATCCAGTGTTTGTTATGGCTGAATCACGGCCTTCCTTTCCCTTTCCACCTGCCCCATGCCTTAGCTGGTCTGTCTTTATTTAGAAAGCATCAGATTGAAAGTCAGTTCCTCAGAAAAAGCTCCCTCCCTGCCAGGCCAGGTGCCCCTGTTCAATTCTACTGGGGGCTTTCTTAGGACTCTTTTTTTTCTAGCACTTACACCAGGTATATGCATCTAAGTACTTTTTGAAACTTACTGGATATATAAGTGTGGCCATTTTTGCCACGATCTAAAACAGCTACATGGGGAAAGTGAAGCCCTCATAACACACTCAAACAATTTTTCCACTTTGGATATAAAGCTCTTCTTATGGAGCATATAAGGGTTTACAATGAATATCACAGGGCTTCTCAAAACAAATATTTAGTGGGGTCACAGATGTAAACCTGAACCATCATGCTTATTTCAAAATGAGTCTTCTGGTATAGCAGTTTGAAGACAATTAAGATATGGTAGTAAGCACAAGTAATTTGCACATAGGCGTTTTTTCCTCTCCTGACAGTGCTTCAATGCTCAGGAACAGGGGATAAATTAAAACAGATTTAACTTGTAGAACTACAGTATCTCCTGGGCTTGTCTCTGGACTGTGAAGGGAATCATCTGGGTATATTCTGGATTGTCTAAGGAATCAAGTGGAATAAGATCTTGGCTGAGTTTCTAGGCACATAGCGGCATTAAACTCTTTTAACCATTAGCATTAGCTTTTCTGCAGGCTTCTTAGGAGGTATGTATGTATATTAACCAAATACATTAATATAATTTATAAGTATTTTGTATGCCTACATTTTGATTCCCAAGTAATAGACCATTCTTCTTGTTGAAGAGCTAACAAAAACATTTAAAGACCAACAGCAACAATAGAAATTTATTCTTGCTTTGTCATGTCTCTGCCAGGTTTCGTTATCAGGATGATGCTGGTTTCATCAAATGAGTTAGGGAGGAGTTCCTCTTTTTCTGTTGTTTGGAATAGTTTCAGAAGGAATGGCACCAGCTCCTCTTGGACCTCTGGTAGAATTCAGTTGTGAATCTGTCTGGTCTTGGGCTTTTTTTTTGGTTGGTACACTATTACTGCCTCAATTTCAGAACTTATTATTGGTCTATTCAGGGATTCGACTTCTTCCTGGTTTAGACTTGGGAGGGTGTATGTGTCTAGGAATTTATCCATTTCTTCTAGATTTTCTACTTTATTTGCATAGAGGTGTTTTTAGTATTCTCTGATGGTAGTTTGTATTTCTGTGGGATCAGCAGTGATATTCCCTTTACCATTTTTTATTGTGTCTATTTTATCTCTTTCTTCTTTATTAGTTTGGCTGGTGTCTATTTTGTTAATCTTTTCAGAAAACCAGTTCCTGGATTCATTGATTTTTCTTTTTTTTTGAAGGGTTTTTCATGTCTCTGTCTCTTTCATTCTGCTCTGATCTTAGTTATTTCTTGTATTGTTAGCTTTTGAATTTGTTTGCTCTTGCTTCTCTAGTTCTTTTGTGATGTTAGGGTGTCGATTTTAGCTCTTTCCTGCTTTCTCTTGTGGGCATTAAATTTAGTGCTATAAATTTCCCTCCAGAAAAAAAATGTATTCTTGCATAGTTCTGGAGACTAGAAGTCCAAACTGATTTTTTTTTACACACAACAAAATATTAACAATAGCATGCTAGAAATGAAGTGTGAACTGGCAGACATTAATGCTTGTACTCCCTTTCCCCTCACATCTCTCGCCTTTTGTTTCATTTTTAGCCAATGGAGACGTCAAGAAATGTATTTTTTTCATTGTATCTGCAAGTAGAGGAAATGCGAGTCTCAAATGCAGTGATTTTTCTTTTTTGCCAACATAGAAGTAGCAATGATTATGAAAACACTTTTTGCCTTCTGAGAAACCACTATATCTCAAGACATGGCAGTAAAAAGAAGATAAAGCATACCAGAAAATTACGTCTTTAAGTCATGAACCTTTAAGTTCTCATGTACTGGAGGACAGCTGACAAATTGGCCACTTTTAGGACATATCCAACTGAATGGAGGTTTTATACCCAACTGCCATTTTATTTAAAAATTATTTTCCCCAATATTTGCTGTTTATGTTAAGGGAACCTCAATATATCTTTTTTTTCTCTTAAATAGAATACGGAGTTGATTAACTTTTTGAGTAAATGAGTTAATCGTTCTTGTGAAACAAATCGACTAAAGCCTGCAAGAATCTTTGCTTAAATTCAAGCAGCTGTCTTTCCACAGATAGCCTGGGCCCCAGAGAACATGCCCAATGTGATGCTCAGGCTTTGTTCAAAGCATCCTCTCCCTACTTTATTCCTAGAGCTAAGATTGGTATGTTTTTCCTAAATAAACCTCCTCTTCCCCCACCCCCCCCCCCCCAAAAAAAAAAAAGAGAAACTTCTTCTAGAAAATGCCCATCCTGTTTATAGAGCTGAAGTCTGTCCTGGCTGAAACATCAGATCCTGAGTTTTGTACCTGCAAGCTAATGGTGGACAGAATTTAGCCCTTAAGGACAGAAGATTTCAGAGTTTACTGTTATTACCTTCCTTTTCATTGTAGAACATTTATAAGAAAACTCATTAAAAAGCTCTCTACTTAGTATGCACTTGTTTTTGCTGCCTTTTGACTGGCAAAGAATACTTTTAGTATTATATAAATCATGTTTCGATTGTCTCTAGGTGTACATCATATTGACTTAGGAAAGAATTTCACATAGTCATGGGATTTGAAGAGGTTTATTTCATCTTGCTGCCCTGAAGTGAGATTATAGCTGTCTGCATTGGGCTGATAAAGTCTCTCTTGTTTTAAAGATCATTAGCAAGAAAATCCCAAAACATGGTCTATACCAGTGCATGCTCTGAGACCCGCAGGGAGTTTTAGAAATGCAAATTCCCTGACCAACAGAATCTCAGGTTGTAGGCTAGAATGTGTGTTTTAATAAGTCTTCCAGGTGATTTGTATGTCTGTGAAGTTTGAAAAGCATTGAGCTATACAGTAGAAGCAGTTGAGAGTGTAAAATCTGGAGTCAGACTGCCCAAGTTTAAATCCTGTTTGGAAGTCTTACTAAGCTATGTGAACTTGAGTGAGTTCTCTCTCTGTGCCTCAGATATTCTCATCTATAAAAATAGGATTAAAATGCTACACTCATAGATTTATTTTTGGGGATTAAATGAGTTAGTAAACATAAAATATTTAGAATTGGACTTGGTACATAGTAAGCACAAATGCGTATTATTCTCTACTATTAGAAACTTACTCTATTATATAAAAATTTCTGCAACAGTTTTATGTTCACAAACATTTTAGAGGACTCACAGTCAAACCAAAACTTTACTGGAAATCCAAAGAAACCAGATTTTTGAAGTAGGAATAATGTTTTGTCATTACTTGTTCTAATCGAGAATTGCTTTGCTTCTGGCATTTTCTGAAGTTCACATGAATTGGGGAGACAAAGAGAAATACGAGAGAAAACATGTAATGTGTAATGTTACAGACTTCGCCTTGGCAATCAGAGTGCGTTTGGATACAAGTTCTGTAATTTATTGGCTGTAAGACTTTGACCTTTTTTCCTTTATGGGAAGTGCCTTTTATGTCTGTACTTGTTTATCTTCTAGGTTGCAAGTATTTTCTTCTAATAATTTTATAGCTAAAGCTTTACTTTTAGATATATAATCAATTTTGAATTAATTTTAGTACAGGGGGTGAGATACAGATATTTTTCATATTTTTTTCTTAAGAAGGGTAGTTCTTCTAGAATAATTTCCTGAAAAGAGTATCCTTTCCCCACTGAATTACGTTTGCACCATTGCACCCTCAGTTGACTAAAGTACAGCAAAATCGCTGAACTCTTTGTTCTGATTATATATATATCCACTTTGCATGAAATTCACTCAATCTTTATTATTTTAGCTTTATACTAAATCTTGAAATTCAGTGGTATAATTCCTCCAACATTGCTCTACTTTAACATGGTTTTAGCTACTCAATGTATTTTATCTTTTTATATAAATTTTAGAATAAGCTTTCCAAATTCCATTTTATAAAAAGCCTACTGAGATTTGATTGGGTTTACTTTTAACCTATAGATCAATATTGGAAGAATTGATACCTTAATAATGCTTTATCTTATAAAATATTATCTTAAAAAAGATAATATGGATTATCTTCTAATCCATAAACATGGCCATTATCTTTATTTGGGTCTTTTCTAAGTCTCTCAGCAATGCTTCGTATTTATCAATGTATATATCTTTCACATATTTTGTTAAATTTTTCATAATTAATATTGGGGCACTAGAAAATAGTAATTTTACGATTTTACTTTTGTTTTCACTAGTTTACAAATATAGTTTTTTTTAATATGTAGATGTTTATCCTGCTAACTTCTTAATCTCATTTATTAATGCTAGTAGCCTTTTGGAGATTCCTTAGGATTTTCTATAAATACAAAAGTATCTATGAAAAGATAATTTTACTTTGTTTCCAGTATGTAATTTTTTTCTGGCTTGCTGCACTTTCTAGGACCTTCAGTATAATGATCAATGAAATGGCAAACATATATCCTTGGTATTCGTACCTTAGGGCAATTTTTTTCTCACTACTAAGCATGACATTAGGTCTAAAATGTTTTAAAGATACCCTTATCACATTAAGGGAATTCTCTTTTGTTTCTGGAGGAGACTATTCAGCATGAATTGGTTACATTTTGTAAAATTCTTTTTCTGCCTTATTGTAATAATCTTATAACTTTTCCTTTCCCTTCTGTAAATATAGTAAATTATACTTATTGATTTCCCAATGTTAAACTAACCTTGCATTTCCAGGATAAACCTAACTTGTTCATGGCATACTTTTATTAATCCTGAAGTGTTCCAATGTGTGCTAAAATTTTATAGATTGGCAAAATGTACCCCCTCCGATGTATCTTTTCTTTTGATGAAATTTTGGTAACTGAAAGGGTAAATTTTCTCTTTGGTAGAAATGTTTTTAAAAAGAAGCTGCAATCAAAAGTCAAGCAAAATGAAAGGTGGCAATAATTTATCATGTATTCTAAAGCAACAGTTACTAACACAGTCTCTGCTGACACCCACTCGTGATTCCACTCCCTTTGCTGTTTTATAAAGAGAAAACGATTTGAAAACTTCAGACCTCTAAGTTGTTGCAGGCATATAACATTCAACATACTTCAAAATCAATTAGGACAACCTGATTAAGCGATTGCAGTTGATAATCACAATTTAAGATAGGAATTAAATATTCATGCCATAGAGTATTTGTAAATTCATGACAGGCAGTGTGGTTAAAGAGAAAAATATAGTTTTGGTATATTACTGGTAAATGTGGTATATAGGTACTACTATATTGCATATTAACATTCTCTATTCTCAAAGTTTTTTATGTAGAAAAATAAAACTCAACTTTATCATTTGTATCTGTTCTCAAGTCATTAAGAACAAATAATAAACTCTTAATAGACGAAACTGTGCAATGCAGTACTTTAAAAAAAAGACACACCTCCCTTCAGATTGATACCAGTTAATCTATACGTTGTCATGGATTTGCTGAATTCAGTGATATTTCTCTTTGCCATTGAATAAAAAAGGACCCCCTCAAAGAAATAGTTAGCTCTCAAGTAAGCAGCCTGTTGTGACTTACGTAGTCACAAACCACCACTTTCTGTAGGTTAAGTGATAATCAGATTATAAATGCCATGAAGGTGGTAACTGGATCTTCTGGGTCTTTCTTTTCATGGCTGTTTCTTCAGCACTCAGCCCAGTGTGTCATATATCCTGGAATTATAAGTATTTGTTGAAAAATGAAAAACAATTTCTTCTTTTATTTTTTAAAATGGGAAATCATTTGCTTTCTGATTTTATGTTCCCAGAATCCCTCCCAATCACTATAATTCTATTTTTTTACATTTGTAATATTGAAGGGCATGCACACAAAAATATAAATAATATGAATATCCATGTGCCTACCATCAAGAATATAAAATAAAACTTATTTAGCTTAGCTGAAACTGAGCCAACAACTGTTGAATACGTTTTTAAATTTCATTCATTTAAAGATAGTTTTACTACATACACAAATACCTATAAAATATGTAAGATTATTATGACTGGCTGAAATTTTAAAAAATTATAAAACTGGTATAAAATTTTACAGTCCTCAAGCAACTTACTTTCATTCCCTTTCAACATATTTGAAAGATTCATGTGTGTTTGAAAGCATGGATCTGTTTTATGAACTTTTATTGCTTCATACAATGCCTTTGTATGGGTATTCCACATGTATTTATGCTTCTCTCATAGGTTGCACTTCATTTCTTTGCTATTATAAATAATGCTGAAAAAACATTCTTATACATATTTTCCTAGTTTAAGTGTACGAAGGTTGCACTAGGCACTTTTAAATGGATATTATTGCTAAGTCACTCTTCAAATAAATTGTACTAATTTGCACTTCCACAAGCACTCTGAGAGTCTTTACCTTCTTAAAAACGTATAGAATCTTCAAATGGCTTACAATTTACCACAATTTACCAAATAATTATTAGTTTTCATTCATCATCATTAGAAAATTTGAGTAAGCCTTAATTTGTTTATTGATCATTTTGGTATTCCTTGTCTTCAATTTCCAGTGTATAGTAATTGTCCATTTCTCTATTTTCATTTTCTTATTAATTTGAAGGTTTTATTAAAATATATTTTTGATAGTGATGGATTAAATGAGTCCTTGCATATGCCTTCTACACTGTTGCTTGTGACTTCTATTTCTTTGGTTTCTTTGATTGTACAGAAGCTTATAATTGTTAATATAGTACAGTTTATCAGTCTTTTCCTTTATTCCTGTGCTTTTGTTTCTTGCTGAATTAACACCTCTGTTTGGTTTTGTTATGTGGTAAGACAAGACCCCAAACCTTGTTCATTTTTTTCCAAATTTGTCTTGGTTATTCTTGGCTTTTTGCACTTTAACATTAATTATGGAATTAACTTTTTAGGTTCCAGGAAAAATCTTATTGTAATTTTGATTAAAATTTTATTAAATTTATATATTGCTAGTAGAAAAATTATTTACTTTGATATTAAGATATCATATCCATTTGCCATTTCTCCTCATTTATACAGACTTTCTTTAATGTCTCTCAAAATGTTTTCCGTTTTCTCATAAAGGTCTAGAACATTTTTGCTGGGCATTTCTACAGATACTTCAGATGACTTCTTGCTAATGTACATATTGTCTTAAAAATCTTAAATTTTTATGTTTATGATATATGGAACTATACTTTTTATTTATTTATTTTGAGACAGAGTCTTGCTCTGTTACCCAGGCTGGAGTGTGGTGGCATGATTTCAGCTACTGCAGTCTCAAACTCCTGGGCTAAATTGATCCTCCCACCTCAGCCTGCTGAGTAGCTGGTACTACAGGCATGCACTATCATGCCCAGCTCACTTTTATACTCTTTGTAGAGATGAAGTTTCACCATGTTGTCCCAATATAATTCATGTTTAATATGCTACTCATATTAAGATCATTGACATAAATTTTAATATTTTTGTTCATTCTATAAGATTTTCTATATAAGCAATCATATCCCCAAATGAGATTTCCCCTCAGTTCTTAATATCACTATCATCATTCTCATCCCCTTCCTCATCACAGTGTGATAGGCAAAATCTCAAATACAAACTTGAAGTGGCCATGATAGATTGCTACAAAATGACCCCCTGTTAAAGGCACATCTCTATATCCATGTCCTTTGGTAATCTCCCACACTGAATCTGGCCTAGCATTAGCTCCATTTAAGCAAAAGAATAAAGTAGATGTGATGGTGTCTGAGTTTAAATGCCTAAGCTTTATGACACATAGCAGTTTCCACTTTGGGCTTCCTGAGATCCCTAAGATGCGATGTAAAGGAACATGAGCTATCCTACTGAAGAGACCACATGGAGAGAAAGATCCAAGTAAATGAAAGAGTATCAGTGGAGAGAACTCCTAGAGGATAAACATCTAAAGAAGAGAAAGAGAAAGGACCCAACTATCCTAGCCTAGAAACTAGACATGTGAGAGAGGCATCTTGAATTTCTCAGCCCAAACAAGCCACATGAGCAAGCTCCAAAGGATTTAAACAAAATAGACAAGTTATCCCATCTGAGTCCTGCCAAAACAATGCAGAGACTCATGAGAATTAATAAATCACCATTTTTATAAAATGCTGAGAAGTTTTGGAATAGTTTCACAGCAATCGGTAACTGTGACAGTGATGATAGATCCTTACCTTTTATTGACTTTAAAAGTAATTCTTCTAATGTTTTACTATTAAGCGTAATGGTTTTATGTAGTTTTGTTTTCTATGGTTAAATGTTTTTTGTAGACTTTCTGGTAGTTTGTTTTTAAAGGTCTCACAGGTTAAAGTTTTCATTTGATGATAGTTAATTTTTTTTCAAGTCCTTTTTCCTTATCTGTTGTAATGATAATTTTTTCTTTCATCCATTAGCATGATTAATTTCATTCTAAAATGTTAAACAATCTTTGCATACCTAGATAAACCTTAATTTTGTGCTATTGTATGTACAATAACATTTTCTCTTTTCTGGTGTTTTCTTTAGGATTATCTTTATGATCACAAATATAATTCTTACAGGGTTTCTCTTTCCTTAATTGCTCATATCTATATTTCTATTAGGTTTTATTGTTTTTACATAATGATTATAAATATATGCATCCTTTGTTATCAATATTTAATGTTTATCTGAAAATATATTGAACAGCAAATTTACATATTATATGCCTATAATATTTCACTTTTTAAATAGTACAAATGACATTCTTAGGCCATCTAATGCTCTCAACCAGTTTCTCTACTTATTAGTAAAACTTTCTTAATATCAGTGATTTATATATAGAAAGCATTTAAAGCCATTCTACGATTTCTCACTATAAAATAATGCTACAGTATCAGATGTGAATGACATTTGTATTATGTACATAAAAAGAACATGTCTGTCACATAAATAACCAATTAAATTGCAGAGTAAAAATACTAATTTCAACTGAACCCAGGTTGGTGCTATGCTTATTTCCTCAACAGCAGCAAACCCTGGGGCCCAGGGAATAGGTGGGAATACATAGTGATAATGTAGAATCCTTTAAAATGACGAGATCAAAATACTGTTTGGGGGGAAATCCAGAATAGACTAAAGTCACACTGCATTTTTTGGCCCTGGGTCATACACAAATTCAACGTTTTTTTCTGGTACATAAATGTATATTTGTAATAGGAAGTTTCGATTCAGATAGCAAATTTGGATATTTGCAATTCATCATATTAATTATTCACATCAAGAAAGGTTGGGTAGTGAAGGATACTCGTAATGCTTACTTGTTTCACTTGCTTAAACATGCAGCATTTTCACATTTGATTATTCTAAGTATTCCAATTTGTTACTTTTTGAATTCGATCCATTTAGAAATGCTTTTAAAATTTTTCTTTTCACTTTTTTGAGACAGAGTCTCGCACTGTCACCCAGGCTGCAGTGCAGTGGTGCGATCTCGGCTCACTGCGACCGCCGCCTCTTGGGTTCAAGTGATTCTCCTCCTCAGCCTCCCTAGCAGCTGGGATTACAGGCATCTGCCATCACAGCTGCTAATTTCTGTATTTTTAGTAGAGACAGGGTAATACCACGTTGCCCAGGCTGGCCTGGAACTGCTGACATCAAGTGATCTTCCTGCCTCGGCCTCCCAAAGTGCTGGGATTACAGATGTGAGCCACCATGCCCAGCTCACCTTTTCAACTGTGTTTCTTCTTTTGTTGTTTTGCTTTGTTTTTGAGACAGAGTCTCACTCTGTCCCCCAGACTAGAGTGCAGTGGCACAATCTTGGCTCTCTGCAACTTCTGCCTCCTGGGTTCAAGCGATTCTCCTGCCTCAGCCTCCTGAGTAGCTGGGATTACAGGTGCACACCACCATGTCCAGTTAATTTTTTTGTGTGTATTTTTCTTAGAGATTGGGTTTCACCCTGTTGGCTGAGCTGGTCTTGAACTCCTGACCTTGTGATCCTCCCATCTCCGCCTCCTAGCGTGCTGGGATTATAGGCTTTGAGCCACTGCGCCCGGCCTTCTTATGTTATTTTCAAAATTAACTACACAAAAATGAAGTACTTTATTATTCAAGAATATGCTTTATATGTTAACTATTTTTTGGTTTTTGAAATGATTTTAGTGCTTGGTGCTTGATGAATCGTTTGTAAATAAATCACATGCACTTGAGAAAACTGTGCAATCTTTAATTTTGGCATGCATGGTTCTGTATATGTAGTATCATAGCAAGTTTGGTAATTAATAATGTTCATATTTTTTATGTTCTTACTATTTGTTGAATGTGCCTATTCATTCAAAGGGACGTAAGCCACAGTTTTTAAATTTCCCACTGTGAAAGTAACATTTTTAATTTCTCTGAATAATCATTTTAATTATAGGCTATTCTTGCATATATGCTGGTTTAAAATGTTGTGTTTTCCTGAGTATTATGTTTATTAATAAGTAGAGACCACTTTTTTTTTTTTTTTAAAACTAACTGTTGTTTTTACTTTAAAGCATAGTGTGCTTGCTAGTCATACAACCATGCCAACTCTCTTCAGGTTAACATTTTCATGATACTTTAATATCATTTATTGGGTTTTGTATTTTATTTATTTTGTTCATCCAATTCCTCCTGATTGGTCAAAATCAGGTTCTAAATAATTTCCAATGGTAAATCCTACCCTTCTGTGGGACTTCAAATTTTCAGGAAAAATATGTGTAGAACTTGTCATAAACTCTGTTTTGAGTCAAATGATTCTCTAAGTAAGTATACTACTGTACTTTGTGTGCAAATCATTTTTTTTTTCCTTATTTTAGGTTCAAGGGCACACATGCATATTTATCAAACACATAAATTGCACATTGCTGAAGTTTGGTGTACAAATTCATTTCATCACCCAGGTAGTGAGCATAGTAGTAGTCAGTTAGTACTTTTTCAGCTCTCATCGTCTTCCCACCATCCCCCATCAGTTAGGCTCCAGGATCTATTGGTCTCATCTTTGTGTCCAGGAGTACTCAATGTTTAACTCCCACTTATAAGTGAAAACATGATATTTGGTTTTCTGTTCCTGCATGGATTCACTTAGGATAATAGTCTTCAGCTCCATCAATGTTGCTACAAAGGACATGATCTTGTCCTTTTTTATGGCTGCATGGTATTCCATGGTGTATATGTCCCATATTTTCCTTATCCAGTCTACTGTTGATAGGAATCTAGGTTGATTCCATGTCTTTGCTATGGCAAATGGTGCCATGATGGACATACACATGCATGTGTCTTTATGGTTGGACAATTTATATTCTTTTCAGTGTGTACCTAATAATGTGACTGATGGGTCAGTTGGTTCTAACGTCCTTGAGAAATCTCTAAACGGCTTTCCACACTGGCTGAATTAATTTACATTTTCACCAGCAGTGTATAAACATTCCCTTTCCTTCTCAACCTCTACAGTAACTATAATTTTTTGAATTTTTAATAGCCATGCTGACTGGTGTGAGATGGTATATCATTGTGGTTTTGATGTGCATTTCTCTAATGATTAGAGATGTTGAGCATTTTTTCATATGGTTGTTGGCTGTGTGTATGTCTTATGAGTAGTGTCTATTCATATCCTTTGCCCATTTTTTAATGGGGCTGTTTGTTTTTGCTTGTTGATTTCATTTCCTTATAGATTCTGAATATTAGAACTTTGTTGAATATATAGCATTCAAATATTTTCTCCCATTCTGTAGGTTGTCTATTTAATCTGTTAATAGTGGTGGGGTTTTTTTTGCTATGTTTAAGTTTTTTAGCTTAATTAGGTCCCACTTGTCTGTTTCTTTTTTTGTATCAATTGATTTTGGAGACTTTGTCATAAAATCTTTGCCAAGCCTGATATCTAGAATTGTTCTTCCTAGGTTTTTTTCTAGAGTTTTTATAGTTGTAGGCCTTACATTTAAGTCTTCAATCCATTTTTAGTTAATTTTTGTATGTGTTGAAAGGAAAAGGGGTTCAGTTACATACAATCTCTGTATATAGCTAGCCTGTTATTTTAGCATCATTTATTGAATAAGTTCTTTCCACATTGTTTGTTGTTGTCAACTTTCTCACAGATCAGATGGTTCTAGGGGTGTGGTTTTAATTCTGGGTTCTCTAACTTGTTCCATTGGTCTGTGTGTGAAACTGTGTTCTTGATTAGGCTCTTGGATGGATGTTATTGATATATAAAAAACGTTACTGATTTTTGTACACTGATTTTATATCTCGACATTTTACCGAGGTTGTTTATCAGTTCTAGGAGTCTTCGTGCAGACATTATGGGGTTTTCTGGATATACAATCATATCAGATAGTTTGACTTTCTCTCTTCCTACTTGGATGTCTTTTTTTGTTTATCTTGACTGATTGTTCTGGCTAGGATTTCCAGAACTATGATGAGTAGGAGAGGTGAGAGTGGGCATCTTTGTCTTGTTCTGGTTCTCAAAGGAAATACTTCCAGCTTTTGCCCATTCACTATGATGTTGGCTGTGGGTTTGTCATAGGCTCTTATTATTTTGAGGTATGGTCCTTTGATGCCTACTTTGTTGAGGGTTTTTAACATGAAGCGATGCTGAATTTTATCACAACCTTTCTTGTGTCTGTTGAGATGATGATGTGGTTTTTATTTTTAGTTCTGTTTATGTGATGAGACACATTTATTAATTTGTTTGTTGAAGCAGTCTTGCATCCCAGTAATGAAGCCTTCTTGATCTTGGTGCATTCGCTTTTTGATGTGCTGCTAGATTTTGTTTGCTAGTATTTTGTTAAGAATTTTTGCCTCTATGTTCATCAGGGATATTGGCCTGAAGTTTTTTGTTGGTCGGGGTGTTGGTGTTGGTGTTGGTGGTTGTTTCCATTGTGTCTCTGCCTGGTTTTGGTATCAGGATGATGCTGTCCTCACAGAATGAGTTAGGAAGGAATCCTTCCTCCTAGATTTTTTGGAATAATTTCAGTAGGATAGGTACCAGCTCTTCTTTGTACCTCTGGTAGAATTTGGCTGTGAAATCTGCCTCCAGGGTGTTTTCTGGTTGGTAGGTTTTTTATTACTGATTCGAGTATGGTTACTTGTTACTGGTCTGTTCAGGATTTCATTCTTTCTTTTGGTGACTCTTGAGACATTGTTTCCAGGAATTTATCCATTTTTTTCTAGGTATTCTAGTTGGTGTGTATAGGGGAGTTTGTAGCAGTCTCTGAGTTTTTTTGTTTGTTTTGTTTTTAATTTCTATGGGATCAGTGGTAATGTCACCTTTGTCATTTATAATTGTGTTTATTTGAATCTTTTTTTCTTTATTAATATAGCTAGTGGTCTGTCAATCTTGTTTGTTCTTTTGAAGAACAAACTTTTGATTTCAGTTATCTTTTGTATGGATTTTTGCAACTTTATTTCATTCAATTAAGCTCTTATTTTGGTTATTTCTTTTCTGCTGCTAACCTTGGGATTAGTTTGCTCTTATTTTTCTAGTTACTGTAGGTGTGATGTTAGGTTGCTAATTGAAGACATTTCTAACTTCTTGATGTTGTCATTTAGCACTCTAAACTTTCCACTTAACACTGCTTTAGCTGTGTCCCAGATATTCTGATATGTTGCATATTTATTTTTTAGTTTCAAAGAATTTCTTGATTTCTGGCTTAATTTTATTCTTTACCCTAAGGTCATTCAGGAGCAGATAGTTTAATTTCCATGTAATAGTATGGTTTTGAGAGATCTTCTTTTTATTATATTTTTATTGCACTGCAGTCTGAGAAGAGTGGTCAGTATGATTTTGGTTTTCTAAAATTTGTTAAGAATTGTTTTATGGCCAAGCATATGATCGATCTTAGAGTATGATCCATGTACAGATTAAAAGAATGTATATTCTCGTTTTTGGGTGGAATATTTTGTAGATGTCTTTTAGGCCTATTTGATCAAGTGTCAAGATTTGGTCCTGAATACCTTTGTTGGTTTCCTGCCTTGATGATCTAACACTGTCAATAGGATGTTGAAGTCTCTTGTTATTATTGTGAGTTTATCTAAGTCTTCTTGCAGGTCTCTAAGAACTTGTTTAATGAATTTGGGCAAGCCAATGTTGGATGTATATATATTTAAGGTAGTTAAGTCTTCTTGTTAATTGAACCCTTCATCATTATGTAATATCCTTCTTTGTCTTTTTTGATCATTTTTAGTGTAAAGTGTGTTTTGTTGTTGTGGGAAGTCAGGGACCTCAAATAGAGGGACCAGTTGAAGCCATAGCAGAAGAACATAAATTGTGAAGATTTCATGACATTTATTAGTTCCCCAAATTAATACTTTAATAATTTCTTACGCCTGTCTTTACTGCAATCTCTGAACATAAATTGTGAAGATTTCATGAACACTTACCACTTCCCCAATCAATACTGTTGTGATTTCCCATGCCTGTCTTTACTTTAATCTCTTAATCCCATCATCTTCGTAAGCTGAGGAGGATGTATGTTCACCTCAGGATCCTGTGATGATTGTGTTAACTGCACAAATTGTAGAGCATGTGTGCTTGAACAATATGAAATCTAGGCACCTTGAAAAAAACAGGATGACAGCAATGTTCAGGGAATAAGGGAGATAACTTTAGACTCTGACTGTGAGCCAGACAGAGCAGAGCCATATTTTTCTTCTTTCAAAAGCAAATAGGAGAAATATCGCTGAATTAGTTTCTCAGCAAGGAACATCCCTGAGAAACAGAATGCGTCCCTGAGGGGAGGCCTCTAAAATGGCCACTTTGGGGACGGCTGTCTTTTACAGTTGTAGACAAAGGGATGAAATAAGCCCCGGTCTCCCATAGCGCTCCCAGGCTTATTGGGATGAGGAAATTGCCGCCTAATAAATTTTGATCAGACCGGTTGTCTGCTCTCAAACCCTGTCTCCTGATAAGACGTTATCAATGACAATGCTTGCCCAAAACTTCATTAGCAATTTTAATTTTGCCCCATCCTGTGGTCCTGTGATCTCACCCTGCCTCCATTTGCTTCATGATATTTTATTACCTTGTGAAGCATGTGATCTCTGTGACCCACACCCTATTTGTACACTCCCTCCCCTTTTGAAAATCGCTAACAAACCTTGCTGGTTTTATGGTTCCGGGGCATCATGGAACCTGCTGACATGTGATGTCTCCCCCAGACACCCAGCTTTAAAATTTTGCTTTTATACTCCTTCCCTTTATTTCTCAGATCAGCCGACACTTAGGGAAAATAGAAAAGGAGCCACATTGAATATTGGGGGTGGGGTTCACCTGATATTTTGTCTAAAATAAGAATAGCAAACCCTGCTCTTTTTTATTCTCTATTTATTTGATTCTTCTCTATTCCTGTATTCTGAGCTTGTGGGTGTCACAGCATGTGAGATGGGCCTCTTGAAGACAGCATACAGTTGAATCCAACTTTCCACACTGTGCCTTTTAAGAGGGGCATTTAGCTCATTTATATTCAAGGTCAATATTCATATGTGAGTATTTGATTCTGTCATCATGATGTTATAGCTGGTTCTTATGTAGCCTTGATTGTATAATTGCTTTATTATGTTAGTGGATTGTGTACTTAGGTGTATTTTTATGGTTGCATGTTTCCATGTTTAGCATTCACTTAAGAACCTCTTGTGAGATAGGTCTGGTGATAATGAGTTTCCTTAGCATTTGATTGCCTGAAAAGGGTTTTATTTCTCCTTCACTTATGAAGCTTAGTTTGGCTGGAAATTAAATTCTTGGTTGGATTTTTTTTCTTTAAAAATACTATATATAGGTCCCAAATCGTTTATGACTTGTAAGATTTCTGCTGAAAAGTCTAATGTTAGGTTGATGGAGTTCCCTTTGGCTGTGACCTACCCAATTCTCTCTAGCTGCCTTCAAGACTTTTTCTTTTATGTTGACCTTGGTGAATCTAATGACTGTGTGTCTTGGGGATGATCATTTGTATAGTATCTCACAGGGGTTCTTTGATTTTCCTGAATTTGCATGGCAGCCTCTCTAGGGAGATTAGGGAATTTTGTGGAAAATATCCTCATATATGTTTTACAAGTTGCTTCTCTCTCTCCACCCTTTTCAGGAATACCAATAAGTCATAGATTTGGTCTCCCTATAATCCCATATTTCTCAGGTTTTTATTCATTTTTAAAAATACTTTTAAAAAAAATTTCTGTCAGTGTGCTTTGATTTGAAGGAATTGTTTGAGTTCTGAGATTCCGTCTTCAGCTTGGTCTATTCTGTTATTCATGCTTCCATTTGCATTACAACATTCCTGTAGTAAATTTTTCATTCCTAGAAGTTCACTCTGGTTCTTGCTTAAAATGGTTTTGTCATATTTCAACTTTTGGATCATTTTACTGTTTTCTTTGAAATGTATTCAAACTTCTCCTGGATCTCATTGAGCTTCCTTTCCATCCATATTCTGAATTCTATGCTGTTATTTCAGCCATTTTAATCTGGTAGAGAACCATTGCTGGGGAGTTAATGTGATCATTTGGAGGTGAGAAGACACTCTGGTTTTTAGATTTGCCAGAATTCTTGCACTAGTTCTTTCTCATCTATGTGGGCTGACATTCCTTTACTCTTTGAAGTTGCTGTCCTTTGGATGGCTGTTTTTGCTTTTATATTCTTTAATGTCCTTGAGGGTTTGACAGTGTGGTATATGTTGGGTGAAATGCTTTGGTAGTGTCCACATCCAAGTCTCAGTTTGAATTGTAGCTCCCATAATCTCCACATATTGTGGGAGGGACACAGTGAGAGGTAATTGAATCATGGGAGTGGGTTCTTCCCATGCTGCTCTCATGATAGTGAAAAAGTCTCATGAGATCCAATGGTTTTATAAAGGGCAGTTCCACTGCACACACTCTCTTACCTGCTGCCATGTAAGATGTGCCTTTGCTCCTCCTCGCCTTCCACCATGATTGTGATGCCTCCCCAGTCATGTGGAATTGTGAGTCTGTTAAACCTCTTTTACTTTATAAATTATCCAGTCTCAGGTATTTCTTTATAGCAGTATGAAAATGGATGAGTGCACTAAATTGGTACCAGGAGTGGAGCACTGCTGTAAAAATACCTGAAAATGTGGAAGCAACTTTGGAACTGGGTAACAGAAAGAGGTTGGAACAGATGGGAGGTCTCAGACAAAAACAGGAAAATATGGGAAAGCTTGGAACTTCCTAAAGACTTGTTGAATGACTTTGACCAAAATGCTGATAGTGATGTGGACATAAAGTCCAGACTGAGGTAGTCTCAGATGGAGATAATGAATTTGTTTGGAACTGGAGAAAAGGTTACTCCTGATATGCAAAGAGACTGGTGGCATTTTGCCTGGCCCTAGAGATCTGTGAAACTTTGAACTTGAGAGAGATGATTTAGAGTATTTGATGAAAGAAAATTCTAAATGGCAAAGTTTTCAGGAGGAAGCAGAACATAAAAGTTTGAAAAAAAAATGCAGCCTGATGATACAGTAGAAAAGAAAAACCCATTTCCTGGGGAGAAATTCAAGCCAAGCTGGCTGTAGGAATTTGTATAAGTAACAAGGACCAGAATGTTAATCACCAAGACAATGGAAAAAATGTCTTCACGGTATGTCAGAGACCTTCAAGGCAGCCCCTCCCATCACAGGCCCAGAGGCTTAGGTGGGAAAAATGGTTTTGTGGGCCCAGGACCCGCCTGCTATGTGCAGCCTTAGGACTTGGTGCTCTAGTGCTCCAGCTATGGCTAAAAGGGGTCAAGATACAGCTTGGACCTTGGCTTCAGGGATGCAAGTCCCAAGTCTTGGCAGCTTCCATGTGGTGTTGAGCCTGCTGATTCATAGAAGTCAAGATTTGGGAACCTCCACCTAGATTTCAGAGGATGTGTGGAAGTGCCTGCATGTCCAGACAGACTTTGCTGCAGGGGCAGGGCCCTCATGGAGAATCTCTGTTAGGGCAATGCAGGAGGGAAATATGGGGTTGGAGCTCCTCCACACAGAGTCCCTAGTAGGGCACTGCCTAGTAGAGCTGTGAGACTCTTCTCACACTCTGTGTCTGAGGCCACTGTCCTCCAGATCCCAGAATGATAGCTCCACCAACAGCTTGCACTGTGTGTCTGGAAAAGCCACAGACATTCAATGCCAGCCCATAAAAGCAGCTGGGAATGGGACTTTACCCTGCAAAGACACAGAGGTGGAGCTGCCCAAGACCATGAGAGCCCACCTCTTGCATCAGTGTGACCTAGATGTGAGACATGGAGTCAAAGGAGATCATTTTGAACTTTAAGGTTTAATCACTGCCTTATTGGATTTTGGACTTGCATGGGGCCTGTAGCCCCTTCATTTTGGCCAATCTCTCCCATTTGGAGTGGGTTTATTTATCCAATTCCAGTACTCCCATTGTATCTAGGAAGTAACTTGCTTTGGATTTTACGGGCTCATAGGTGGAAGGGACTTGCCTTGTCTCAGATGAGACTTTGAACTATGGACTTTTGAGTTAATGCTGAACTGAGTTAAGACTTTGTGGGGCTGTCAGGAAGGCATGATAGGTTTTGAAATGTGAGGACAGGAGATTTGGGAGAGCCAGGGGTGGAATGATATGGTTTGGCTGTGTCTCTACCCAAAATTTATTTTGAATTATACCTCCCATAATCCCCACATGTCCTCGAAGGGACTTGGTGGGAGGTGACTGAATCATGGGGGCAGGATTTTCCCATGCTGTTCTTGTGATAGTAAATAAGTCTCACGGGATCTGATGGTTTTATAAAGGGCAGTTCCCCTGCCCATGCCCTCTTGCTGGCTGCCATGTAAGATATGTATTTGCTCTTCTTTCATCTTCTGCCATGAATGTGAGGCCTCCCCCACCATGTGGAACTGTGAGTCCATTAAACCTCTTTTTCTTTATAAATTACCCAGTCTTGGATATTTCTTCATAGAAATATGGAAATGGACTAATACATCGGGTTTAGTCAGTTGGCTTCTTTTCTGGATGCTTTCATGGGGCCGAGGCTCAGCTCAGCACTCCTTTGCTGTGTGCTCTATCTCTGGGGGCTGAGGCCAGGCTTGTGGTATTGTTCTCTGGCCCCTGCAGGTCAAGCACCTGGTGCACTGGAGGGACCGAAGTATTTCGAGTCTGTGGCAACAACCCTTTAAAGGGGGCTGCTAGCAAAAGCACTGTGGCAGCATGGCAAGGGTCTGCAAGAGAATGTGCTTCAGTGGAAGGGTCAGAGGCAGGTGAGTCCATACCAGTGGGTGAGTGGAAGGCCACAGGTGAGTGCACCAACAGGGGGTCAAGGGAGGTGGGAATTAGAGGGTAGCTGCAGGCATGCATGTGTACACCAATGTGAGGCATGCCAGTAGGGCAATGAGGGGAGTCTGTAGGTGAGTGCGCACCAGTGGAGGAGGGCATGCTATTGGGGGTCCATCTGCAAAAGTGCTCTAACAGGAAGGCAGGGGCTTCCAGCAAAATGCTATGGTAGTTGTCTCTAGGAAGTGTTTTGATGGGGCAGCTGAGGCTGTGCTGCATGTGGGAGAGGCTAGGCAGGGTCCCTGGGAGAGTCCAGCAGACACTGCGGTATTTAGATCAGATTGACCCTGTCCTACAAGCAAGACAGCCCTGATCTCTTCAGGTATGGCAGTCAACAAAGGCTAAAGCCACATAGAGAGAAGTATGGCAAGCCTTGGGGGATAGGCACCCATGGCTGAGCTCCACTGCATTTGTTCATTTGCCAAACCCTCTGGGTTCCAGGCAGACTGAAGTTCTGACTCTGCCAACTCTCCAGGTGGTTCTCACTGCGAATGTCTGTGGGGGTCACAGGTCTTCTGCAGCTAGGATCTTGGAGTTTATGCTTAGAATGTGCCACTCCATGCCTGTCTCACTCATCCTTTCAGTGAGAGCCACTCCAGGGCCAGTAACAAGTCCTGGCAATCCTACGCAGGGTTTCCAGCTTCCTCTCCTTTTAGTCGTGGGATCTGCATTCTTTATCTATCTACCCTCAATGCCTTCTTTCTGAAGATCTGTTCAGAGTGTGCTAGTCTACATGATGATCTAGTCTCCCATGGGGAGGAACTCTTCCTGACTCCATCTAATTGACCATGTTGGCTCTTCCCTCTGCAAATATCATCTTATTCCCTATTTGGTATTCCCTAATCCTAAACTTTACCCCCAGAATAACCCTCACTATAACCCTAACTATGATACAAGCTCTAACCCCATAGCAAAATGTATCAGATTAACCTTTTCTTTTTTAAAAAGTATCCCCCGGCCGGGCGCGGTGGCTGAAGCCTGTAATCCCTGCACTTTGGGAGGCCGAGACGGGCGGATCACGAAGTCAGGAGATCGAGACCATCCCGGCTAACATGGTGAAACCCCGTCTCTACTAAAAAATACAAAAAAATAGCTGGGCGAGGTGGCGGGCGCCTGTAGTCCCGGCTACTCAGGAGGCTGAGGCAGGAGAATGGCGTAAACCCGGGAGGCGGAGCTTGCAGTGAGCTGAGATCTGGCCACTGTACTCCAGCCTGGGCGACAGAGCGAGACTCCGTCTCAAAAAAAATAAAAAAAAATAAAAAAATAAAAAGTATCCCCTAGTCTCCAGTAACCTTTACCTTTCAGAATATTTGGTTTCTAGGTGGACATAGTATTTATCACTCTATATCACTCTTCTCTATTTCTCAGTAGATCTATCTGTCCTTCTGACATTGTAATCTCCTTTTACAAAACTCCAGCAAGTCTACATTTTAAAAATTGTTTTTTCTCTAAAATGTAAGACTCACATTACTTAGAATTTGTATAAGGATGTATATTTGCATTTGGTGTTTTAAGCATTATCACTGGTTTTGGGTTCAGTTGTTTTCTCATATGACTCACTGGTACTACCCACAATATTTTCCTCTTTGAATGTTATGCTACTATTTTCCATAGTAAATTGATTTACATATTTATCGGGATGTTTTTCTCCTCCCTCATCACATTTAGTTTCAATTCCTCTTGATTAGTTTAGCTTGCCTCCAGGCAAATGCATTCTCCAAGGAGAAGATAGTGTTTGAGCTAGACAAAGCTTAGAAAATAAGATGAAAATAAGAAAGGCATTCTAGGTAAAATGAATGATGCAGAGATAGAAATATAAATATGTGACTAGGGAATATTATACAGATAATTGTAGGATTTGTGATAGAAAACAATGAGAATTTAGGTAGAAATGGTAGGCATAGGCCACAAAAATAGCTTTGAATTTCAAGTTGAAAAAGTTTGGGTTTTATTTGTAGGGTGTATATGTTTTTATCTTATCTGAAGTTGAGCAGTGTTTCTCAAAATTCAAGACTGTATCAGTAATATACTTGGAAAGTTACATAGTAAAAGTACTTGGGGAATAAAGGATGAGTTTGTGTTACACATGGTGGAGTAGAGGTACATTCAAGTAAGCTTGGATAAGAATTCTGTTCAATGAAGACACTGTGATTAATAGACACTGAGAGTCACAATCAGCGTATTTATTAGTAAAAATGTGTGATAGATGAAGAATGCTACATTACTATGTTTTCAGTTGTAAATTACAGGAACTGAACTTGAATTAATTTAAGCGATAAAGAAGATTTACTGGAAGAATATTGCTGTAGCTCAGACTTGGACAATTCTAGGGGCTTAAGGAACAGGAACTTGAACTTGGTCAAAGCCAGAACTCTTCCTCTCAGTCCCTCCAGCTCTCTTTGCTTATTGTTAATTGGCTCTACAGTATTTTCTTCTATGAAAGGCAAACTTTTCCCATGTGTTAAGAATTGTGATTCCTGAACCACTTTGGAATCACATCATTAGAGAGTTTTCTAAAGAGGAACTTATAGCCCCAGTTACATAAAATCTGTATAAGAGCTGTGATTGGTCTGGTCTAGGTCATGAATCTATCACTGAACCACTCACTGTGGTCAGAGGCAAGGGTCACTATGGTTAAGATTCACTTCTATGGATAGGAAGGTGGGATGTATTACTAGAAGTATGGTAGAGGGAAACATTGTGACTATAGAGAAAAGAAACCGTAGTTTTGATTATACCTCCCAATTTTATTATTCAGTAATGATTAAAACACACATTTATAACAGTATGGTTGTGCTGCATGCTAACACTGATACGTGCTACACCAGTAAACTGGCCAACATCATCAGTGATGATTAAAAATAAAACAAGGCTGGGCAGGCATTGTGACTCATGCCTGTAATCCCAGCATTTTGGGAGGCCAAGGCAGGTGGATAATTTGAGGTCAGGAGTTCGAGACCAGCCTGGGCAACATGGTGAAACCCATCTCTACTAAAAATACAAAAATTAGCCAGGCATGGTGGCAGGGGCCTTTAATCCCAGCTACTCTGGAAGCTGAGGCACAAGAATTGCTTGAGCCTGGGAGGTGGAGGTTGCAGTGAGCCAAGAGCACGCCACTGCACTCCAGCATGGGTGACAGACCGAGACTCAGTCTCGGTAATAACAAACAAAACAAAAAATTGTTGGGTTGAAACTGAAGTTAAAAAAACTTTAAATTATATACAGGCATATTGTGTCTTATAGGGAACGATATGCCTGTAAATGAAGTAAATATATCATCAAAGGCATTGTCTTTCTCTGAAATAATTGGAATAAAACATGATGAAACATCAAAAGTGAAGTTTCAAAATAAGCAAAGGAAAATCTGATTGCTTTAGGAAGGAAACTGCTTGGTATATACCACTGGAATAGGATAAAATCAAAAGCATGAACACAATAAATCATCAGCCTATAACAACTTGAGTCTAAGTTGGAAAGCTAATGATGTTTTAAGTTGAGCTCATCTAGAGCAAAAGTCATAAGTCAATTGATGTCTGAAGAAAGCAGAATTCATGAAAAAGAGTGAAGGCGATCAGGAGCAGAATAGAAAAAAACACACACATGAAGAGAGAAGCAAAATAAAGCTCTCGAGTCATCATTATGGCAGGATAGAAGATGTTAGAATTAATTGGGGTGCTGCTGAGAGGGTAACAGGATAACTGGGCTTTCGAGCTGCACATGGCATAGCGTATCAGTTCTCCATAAGATTTGATTATGCGGCAGTTGGAACTGCTTCCAATTTGTATTACTTTCGCGTAACTCTTTAAGATGGATCCCAAATAACTGAAACAATCTCTCTGCATCTCTATTCCTGGAAGTGTCAAAACATAAAGGATCCTCATTTTACTTTTATCTTTTAGACAAATCTTTTGTTTAAAGACAATAGGCTCCTAATAACATCTATGAATTTTGCAGTGCTGCATCCTTGATTAATTTGTGTATATTTTTTACATATTGGTAAGATTTGACCAGCAAATTCAAATTGAATAAAACTGAATTAATTTCCCATATAATGTTCTAGTTTAACAAGAGCATTCTTGCAAAGGCAATATAAAACGTGGTTCCAGACACACGGACTCTGAGGTCAAACAGACCTGTCTTTCAATCCTGTAAGAGTTCTGTGTCCTCACACAGGGTTTTAAAGCTTGAATTTTAACATTTTTAAAGTATAGATAATAATAGTTCCTCTCCTAGTGCTGTTTTGAAAATTAATTAAGACAATATGTTTTCAGTAGTATTAGCACATAGTGTTGAATAAATATTAGCTATTAACCATCATTTGCTTAATATGTTAACTCTTATTACCTTATGTTAACTTATTGCTCTGGGATAAATTAACTTATGCTCTGTTATATATTTAAGCAGGTTATTAATGTAATTTCTTTGTTATACTAAAGCACTTGTTTGATAGACTGACCAGTTAAAAATGAACCTGAGAAAAAAATGGGTATTAAGTTACTTGATTGTTCCAAACATACAGTGATGATCTTTGGATTATCCCTTCTATTACGTGGTAGATGAATTAAGAAAAGATATAATTTCTTCAAACGTGCTGGATAGGGAGTCTATGAAATGAAACTATCAATTCCCTAACACTGTTCTGAACAACTGAAATGTAAGACAAAAGACTAAAACAGATGAGGACAGATAAATGACGTTGCTTATTGATGATGTTCATGCTGCAGATGGTGGCTTATATTTACAGGAAAATGGTATATCTAGTACAGAATCAGACAGGCCTAGCCACAGGTCATTGTGGCTTGGGGCTAGATCTTCATGCTTAGGGTAACAGCATAAATAAATAATGCTGAATATATCTTTTCTTCAAATACCCTGTCTCCAAAATGAAAGAGAAGAGGCAGTGACCGCTCTCTAGGGTTTTTCATGGCAAAATCATCAGTTAGTTAAGTAAATATTTATCCCTTGGGGAAAGTGAGACATAGAAAGCCTAGGCTGTTAATCACACTGGAGTCCCCTAAATAAGAGATTGGAGTATCATTCCCAATCTCTTCCCCAAAATAAAACACATTTATTTACTGTTTTAGTCTTATTAGTTTTTAAAAAAATATATTCAGTCTATCTTGTGCTATAGACATCAGTAATTGTCAGAAAATATTAGTGTTTTTTTAGACCAGTCTGAAAGATTAAGTCTAACAAAGTATTAAGCATTTTTTAATTTAAATTTTCAAAACATGCCTAATTTACTTGTAGACAGAAGAAAAGATAATGGTTTAGAAAAAAAAAAAGAGGATAATATTGTTACTGGAAGAAAATCATTGCTTTTGCCATGTAGACTTTGGAAAGATAAAGAAAATAGGACCAAAACATAATAGCCTTGGGACTAATATGTCTCCATTATGAAGGAGGGTGAAAACTCATGAGTGAACCAGCTCATGGATTCTGCTGGGCTCCTACATGGAGGTTTCAGGGGGTAAAGCTAAACCTAGATCATATGGAGTATATACTATGGTAGGAGTGTTGGAGAGATATCCTTGATCTGAATTTTCTCCTTAGTAAAATTCCCTTAAACATAAATTTTAGGCTAATCTTTATTTCTCATCAAAAGCTGCCTAACTATCCCTTTCTTCTAAAGCCAGGACTCGCAGTAGAGTAGATGGCTGCTAATAGGATTCTGGATGAAATGGATAGCAATTTGCATACAAACAGAGGTAATATTTTAAATAGACTGGTATTCATGCAATGGCAAGTGGCTGACAACTATAAATTGCTGCTGCTTTGATGGTGACATTATTAGACTCGGAAAAGCTTGGTGCTTCTTTCACCTAACAAGCACTACCTTTTTTATAACTTGAGAAAAATGTGATTAGATGGTGAGATGGCAGCTGAATAAGGTCTAGCTTCAATGAAATAAACCTAGTGATGTGGCATTTCCGTTTCGGATATTGTTGGGAATCATTGATAGGTCAACCTCTGTACTGGTAGTTAATATTATTATTGCACCTGGCCGTAACAGCTTAAGTTTTAATTCTCCTCCAGTGAGCTCATATCTAAATGGCAAATTCATGGAGAGGAAAATTGAAAGGTTCTAAATTTTGAAATATATAAATATATAAATTAAATATAATTAGTAAAATAAATTTTTATTAATTTATAATAAATATATAAATTAAAATATAAATTAAATTCCATAGGAGTATGAGTGAATTTTTAATTTTAAAATATTAAAATTTTAATTTTAAATATTTAAAAATATTTTAATATTAAAAATATTTTTGTTGACAAGCTGTTAGGTAAATGCTATATTCTAGCAGAATGATATTGGTACAATGTGCTTCCCAGAAACTGGTGTTTATTACAGAGGAAATTGTGGTCACTGTAGAAAAAACATTACTAGAAAACATTTAAATCAGAGAAGTAAAGGAAAAGATTTGAAAGCCTCTTTTTTTTAAAAAAAAAAAAAAAAAGACAATATGCTTTTCACTTGTATTTTTCTTTGCTGAAGAATTCTAGTTCTTTGGTATGACTCACAATTTTTATTTTAGTAGTGTACTCTGTTTAAACATAGAATGCAGAGAATTGTCTTAAACTAGCTGTCGCTAACAATTGCATTGATACTGAGAATTATGACTGCTTTCTTCAACTTTAATTTTGATAATGTTAAATGTTTCTTTTCCTTCCCTGCCACTACCCCTCACTGGTCCGGATCAAATCGTGAATTAAAGTATAGCACAGCAGGGACTCTCCCAGGAGCCTCATGAGGAATGGGGCTGTGTATTTGTTATGCATCAATTCTAGTTTTATGAAAGAATAACAGACGCTATTTTCAATGTAATAATTATTTAGTTATGTAGTATTTGGGGTTATTTCAATGTATTGGAAATGTAAATTTCCTAGTGTCTAAATATGAGTCTCTAGGTTCACAATGCTGCATTGAGATAAATGAGAGTGCTTGGCTGATGAGTAGTGGATGAAACATGCCTCTTTATGTATGTCTAAAGCATCCTATTTGATACTACTTCTCATCAGTGTTGGTGGAGAAAATATTTAGCACTCAGTCTTCTAGTCTTTAAAATTGAAAAGACTCTTATTCTGGAGAAATTTTTAAAGAAACCTCAAAATATAACTTTGCCACATTGATGTGTTGTCTCGGGGTCCAGGTGAAATAATTATGCTACAGAGAATACTTATTTATACTCTTGTGTCATTTTGTGAATCTTCCAAAGGTAATTGGAAGATGGCCTTTTAATAAGGCCAAAATACAAAACTGTGAGAATGGGTGGGTGTGTTATCATCCTCTACTTGGTGTTCATTCATTCATTTATTCATCAAGTATGTATTGAAAGTTTTTAAGGTAGAGATTCATAAAGATGGAGATAAAAATACTACAGCTTTATTAATAAGTAAATTAGAAAATGTGTTCCAGATATGTAGCTATAATCAGACTTTCTAATATTTTCCCTGTACAGTAAAATGCATATGCTCAGAAATGCAGGCATTAACAGATACAGAGCCTGCTATCAGAAAAGCAGAGGAAGCATGCACCTTGAGACACAATTGCTTTGAAGAAATACAGAAGCAGGAATTTACAATCTCAGGTCTTTCCCCTAATTAATCAATTGATGTCTCTTTTTCTTTTGGGGAAGGAGAGGGCTACATGTTACTACATGCTTTTCTCTTCTAGAGTGCCCACATTTTCTCTCCTCTATGTGAAAAGTATGGGATAGAATACTATCTCCACCTTCCTCCATTCTTACCATTCCCACAAGTATTTGTTCTGGGTGGGAAATTTGCTAGATGCTATAAGATATACACAAGTAGAAAGGGAGCTGATACCCAAAGTGCTAAGTGTCAAAGAGACGTAAACTATATCATTTCTTTTGGTCTAGTTCATAGGAAGAACATTAAGGTTGGGAGAATTGTCAAACTGGGTTTTGAAAGATAGTAAGATTTAGCCAGGAAGACACAGTTAGAAAGGCATTAAACATAGGGAAGAATATGAGATGATGAAAAACATAAAATAATACTACTTGGATTAAGAAAAAAAGATACATGCAAGACATTTTGAAGGAAAAGTAAATAAGGTAGATTATGTGGTAGAAATGGAGAAGAGATAAAAATAAGTGATATTTTAGAACCTATGTATTTATAATATTCCTCAATTCAGCTATATAAGAACCACTCAAAATTTCATGAAAAAATTTAGAATGTTAACTTAATCATATAGTTTATTCTGAGGTTGACGTGTGCTTATATATGTAAAACTACTTAAATATTGATTGTGTGGGCTGTGAGCTTGGGTTCAGATCATTTAGCTAGGGTCCAAGTCCAGAGTTCATTTTCAAAATAATGATTGGTGTGAAAGTGAAGATTCTTAAAAGTCTTGATATGTGTCAGTTTTAAAATGTAAAAAAGTCTACTATACTTGAAGAAGAACATTAGGATCTTAGTGTTTCAAAGGCTCTAAGCATATTAAGTCTTCTGTCCTCAGTGGCATGAAAGAAAGAAAGAAGACAACACCTTATTAACTTCCTTCAGTTTCTTGAATACCCCAGTTAAGCCCTTGCCTTCTTCACGAGGTGCTCCCACCTGAACGTTTGCTTGTCCAAGTTCTATCATAATTCATGTCATAATTCAAATGATGTTTTCTTAGAAAATCCTTCCTTGTATATTCTAAAGTAGTTTCTCTTTATCCTTAGACACTGAATTATGTCATGTTTCATTTTTATTCAAAACACTAATGGAATCAATGCATCTATGTTTGCCAAGTTATGTATTTTCTATTTTATCCTCTAGATGGAGTTTCTTTTTATCTTCTTCCTTTTGATGGAAATTTTCTGGTGTTAGGAACCATTATTTTCCCTGTGTATCACTGTCTTTTCAACACATGAAAGGATGCTTAAGAATCAACATGTTATCAATAAATATTTGTTGAATAAATGAATGAATGAACATATTAAGGGGCCATGCTGTCTATTTTGAAGAATTTATAGGTATATAGCCCAAACCTTGACCAATTTAGGGTAGCAATAAACCAGTCTTTGATATATCCTTGTGGAAAATACAAATCTCTAGAGTAAATAACTTTATGTGCTTGATTTTGTTTTCAAATAAGAATAGTGAAGTAAACCAAAAAACAAAACTGAATATATTTCTATTGCTGTCACTCTTGTGAGATTTTTCTGTTTCTGTCAGAGCCTTGCTTTGCTTTGGCATAGGTAGTTCCTGTCATACATGTAGAATTGGTGAGTTGATGGCTATATCAGGGAGTAAATGGCTAGTAAGAGAAGAAGCCAAACAATTAGTTGCTTTCTCAACATGATGCTACACCACCAGGGAGCGGAATTTTACCTATAGTGGCCACATTCCCTCAGTCATTAGAGCACTGCTACTGCTTTGTGCTCTCGGAGAACATCTTCTTCTGAAAAAACTATAAGAAAACATGCAAAAATAAAGGCAAAACAATAGCAACTAAACTGTGCTGAGCTTTTTAAAATTTCTTTCTTGTATTCTATCTCTTGAGATAATTATTTAAAAATCTAGTAATTTTATGAAGCTTTTAGACATGTATTATGCATTTTTGAGCACCTCTATCCTGACACCAATGCCATACCTATGTGAAGAAAACACAGATTTGAAAAATCAGAATGCCTGGCATCTTCAGCTATTTTTCTTTTAGTTGTTTGATTTTTATGAAAAGCATTTGTGTAAAAAAGTCCTACACCCACACTGACCCTAAGTGGGTCAATTCACAGTCACTATCAGTCTCATGTTGTTCTTTACATTGTTTGAGAAATTGAAGATAATGATTGTGATACTGCAGCTACTGTAAAAACTATCTAAAGCTAAACTTTTTGAAAAAATTGAGTGCAAAAATATAAGAATTTTCTGTTAACAAAGCATATTTTTAGGAAATATTCATAGTAGTAACTTTGCAGAAACATTTTCTGATGCCTGCAGTTTTTAAACTTTTTTATCTTTTTGCCACTATTTCTCAAGTCTTTTGATTGGTCGTTTAATAATGTTTGTGCTAAATTCTCACAAATTCTACCAAAATGCTAAACTATCTTGATGTGTCATGATGTGAATCCATGTCTCAGAAAAATATCTCGTACATATATGAGCTAGATTGATAGGAAGAATATATATTTGAAGGAATAGAAAGAAATGTTCATGTTAGGATGCTTGAGGTGATTTGAATTTGATTTTCAAACCAGAGAACACTGAAATATGTATTCTTGAAGTATAAACAAGAATAATGCATGTAAGTGTAAACATTTCAAAAACCAGAAAAGATAATACAAAAGAAAAGATGACAAATATGTTTTTGACCAATGTAATTTCAAAAAGCAGTAATGGAATTACGAGGGTTTATAATAATGGATTATTTTGTGTAATTTCACCATTTATTTTCTATAACAAGGAGAATAAGAAGGCATGATTTCTGTTTTTTTTTTGTTGTTGTTGTTTTTGTTGTCGTTGTTGTTGTTGTTTTTCTTTTGGTGTTTTTTTTGACATGGAGACTTGCTCTATCGCCCAGGCTGGAGTGCAGTGGTGCAATCTCAGCTTACTGCAAGCTCCACCTCCTGGGTTCATGCCATTCTCCTGCCTCAGCCTCCTGAGTAGCTGGGACTACAGAGAAGGCATAGTTTCTAAAGCGAAGAAATTTATTTTATTCATAGAAGAATTTAATTGCAATATGTTTGCTAAATTCAAATTTACTGAGAGCTAAAGTTAGCTTTTAGTTGTTCATACTCAATATCCATGATAATCTCTTAAATCAATTGGAATTGTAATTCTTAAGCAAGAAGAATTTGCTAGGAAATGCAATTTGGATGAGAAGTCTAGAAATCAATATGCTAGCATTAAACCAGGTGTCATCTCTCTTTTCTTAAATTTTTCTATTTTATTTCCTGTTCTCCTGAACTTTTTAGTTATGGTTCTTATTTTATTTAGACTTTTTGTTTACTTATGGAAACAATATTATTAGAAGAAGCCTTGCTATGTACATTATGCACTCCTGATTCAGTTACACAAGCTTTAGAGTCAGCCTGTTCTCAGCTCTAAAATTACATTTGCTTCACTGAATTATTTCTCTTTCACAAGGCCCCTGATGCCAAAGTACAGCCCTAAAATGGAAGTTTTGAAAGAGCTAATCATGAATCATAGTGGTTAGAATAACTTGGAATACATTGATGAAAAACATATAGCAGCTCTTTAGTGTTACAATAGAAAAAAAAAAAAGGTCTTTGATTAACCAGTTTGATGCCTGGTTTCAACATTGGTAACAGAACAGTCATATAACTAGAGAGAGAAAAAAAAAAAAAAGACAAAGGAAGTTTTTCCCATAAAATCTTGACAACTTCAGGGAAGAAACTTTGCATTCCCTTTCAGCATACATGAGAAAGGATCCTGACTTGTTCAAAGACTGGTTTTTATTTTACAATCCATTAATCATTGAGTACTAATAGGCTGTGGGGTAGAAGGAAGCTGGGGTCAGCCAGCCAGAAGACTGCCCATGATTATGACAGCATGGCAGAAGTCTTCAGCTGAGGGTGGCCAACCCAGTCACAGGGAACCTTATCATCAGTCATCATAATGGGTTTAGCTTGACATACCCTGAGCTTTCAAGGGAAGCAGTGTTGAAACTTTTAAGTCCCCTGGTGTAACTATTCAATGCAAATGATGTATTTTTCTAGATTTTTCAGTTATGAAAGGTGAGAAGAATATAAGATAATGAAATCAAAATGTACAATAATGTCCCCTCTTCCTAAATAATTTTCAGTTAACACTACAAAAATAATATAGATTTGACAGAAAAAAAAATATTACTTTTTTTAAAGTAATATATTTTTAAATTTAAACACACATTCACATTTAGTGTACTACCGATATTTTTCTTTTTTTGGTTGCCCTCCAATTCTCTTTCTCTTATTCCTCCCTGAACTCAATCTGCAGACATTGGCAATAGTAGGTGTTACATAAACTTGCTTTTCAGAATTCTTAGGGTTACAAATCCTGTCTGTAAATACAGGACAGAAGAGTACTGAAACATGATCCATGTAATAATTGAATATTGCTTATAAAAACAACTTTAAAAATCTAGTGCTTTCTCTGCTTGTAAGAAACATATCTCTTCAAATGGAAATTATTTGTAAGTACCAGAAAAGTGCCCAGAATTGAATGCCTTTCAAACAATAGAAAAAGTTTTCTGATATTTGACAGTTTTATTTAATGGTTTTGGTTATAGTTTCAATGTTTTAAAATTTTACCACCAATAATTTCTATTTTTTTGTCCTCACATAAAGATGAATAGACTATATTTATAGAAAACTTGGTATTTAAATTTTAACATATTTAAGTTGAGATTTTATTTAGAATATATTGTCTTTCATATAGCACCTAATAGGAAGCTTACTTTTGCAATCTGATTACAAGTTTGGTACACAAAATGAATGCCATAAGGAAGATTGACAAGAAAATATTCTAAAATAATTAAAATATAAAAAAAGATGCTTTGGGAGATCCTTATGAACTTTGGAAACATCAAGTACCTATACATAATTTATTTCCTAATTATAAACCATTTTCCTGTTCACACAAATACATCTAAAAACCTATAATAGACCATGTTAACCTTTCATTTAAGATATAATTTTTGATACATGAAAGTTCTGACATTTCTCCTATTTGGATTAATCTTCCTCACTGAGCATCCCACTAATTAGACTATCTAGAACCAAATTTGAAACTTATTTTGATGTTTTGTGAGGATGACTTGCTCCAGATGAAAACCAAAACTAAGAAACTGTCAATTTAGGTTTGTTTTGGTTCCCCTTGAGAAAATTTCTTTGACTATGACAGTGATAGTTTATATTATCTGGTCTGCATTTTAATTGTCCTTATGTAACACCACACAGACCCTGGAGGACTCTATTTAGGCAGTATCAAGGCTTGAATCAGATCTTCCATTTGCCAGATTTTGACTACGCCCTAATCCACATGAAGGCAGGATCTGATAAAATGGAATCTGTACTTAAAATGGAAAACTTCACTGATATAAGGAGGACCATAAACAACCAGAAGAGATACCGATTCACATAGTGGGTGAGCATTACATAGACCACGGGTCCCCAACCCCTGGGCCATGGCCTGTTAGGAATTAAGGCTGCACAGTAGGAGGTGAGCTGTGGTTGAGTGAGCAAAGCTTCATCTATATTCATAGCCACTTCCCATCACTTGCATTACTGCCCGAGCTCTTCCTCCTGTCAGATTAGTGGTGACATTAGATTCTCATAGGAGTGTGAACCCTATTCTGAACTGTGCATGTGAGGGATCTAGGATTCATGGTCCTTATGAGAATCTAATGCCTGATGATCTGTCATTGTCTCCCATCACCCCCACTTTGGGACTGTCTAGTTGCTGGAAAACAAGCTCAGGACTTCTACTGATTCTATGTGGTGATATATTATATAATTATTTCATTATATATCACAGTGTAATAATACTAGAAATAAAGTGCGTGACAAATGTGATGTACTTGAATCATCCTGAAACCATCCCCTGCCATCCCCATCCATGAAAACATTGTCTTCCATGAAACTGGTCCCTGGTGCCAAAAACGTTGGGACCTCTGACCTAGATTGTAATGTGGCCTGTAGAACCTAGACAATGCTGGTTGGTAGAGCAAGTGGCTTCCAGGAAAAAAAAACGCCTTGTTTAGTAAAATTCTTCACTGGAAGAGTTTTGGCTTATTTTTTTTTTTCTCCCCGCAATGTTACCTTTTACCTCTCTCATCTCCCTGACAACTATTTCAATTTCTTTTGGACATCCTGGTTAAAGCTTATATAACTCACTATTGCAAGTGCTGGTATGTTACAAAGTCTGCCTAAAACAAACTCAACAGATAAATTATAGGTAAATAAAAGAATAATTGTTATATTTGTGAAAGATTTCACTACAGGATTTCTCTAAATATTTCTCTAAGGCAATTGAAATAATTCAATTAACTTAAAAAGACTTTCAGAAAGATATCCATAGTTAGTTATAGTTAATTCTTTTCATGTTGCTATTAGCATAGTGGTGATATTTTGAAAAACCATTAAAACTAAGAGCTTTCCAAGTCCTCTCAATGTTTATAATTTGTCAGAATTAGATATTTCATGCTATTACTCAAAATTGTTCATGCGTATCTACCAAAAAACAATGACAGAATACAAAACAATATGCCAACATTAACATTTGTGTAGTACTTTATATATTATTTTCACATCTAATAATTTGACCTCTTAGAAGTATATGTGTGTGTGTGTGTGTATGTGTGTGTATATATATATAAAGAGAGAGAGAGATTAGAATATTTTTGGCAGAAGTGGGTTTTTGCCATGTTGTCCAGACTGGATTCAAATTCCTGCGCTCCAGCAATTCATCTGCCTAAGCCTCCTAAAGTGCTAGGATGACAGGTGTGAACCACTGCACCCAGCTGATTTCAGATATCTTAAAAAATTGTAAGTTAATAATGACTTTTGGCAGAATTTTAGGAAAGACTGTTAAACATAATTTTCATATATGTTAAGATGGCTATAAGTAATAGAAGTATAACTATTGTTAATCCAATAATACTTTATTTTTTAATGCAATAAAAGAAGTCTGAAGTAGTTTAGATCTTCCTGCTGACTGTATGGTGCCAAAAGTGATCTGGCTCCTCATTTGTGGTTTCTTCTTTATATTTATAATATTGCTGCTCTACTTCATGTCTGTAAACATTGCTTACCAGTTCAGTGGGCCCCTTTTTATCAGGAAAATAAAACAGAAGTAATCTGCATGCATGTTGTTAGCCAAGACAACATCACTTCTTCTGACACACATCATAGCTTCTGAATAACAGCTCACAATTTCCATTTCTTATCCTGCTTTGTCTTGACCAAACTTTAGTCAGGCTTCTCTCTTTCCCACAAGCCACTGTACATCAGCTTGCCCCCAACCCTGAATGAGCCCTAAAATGCAGAACATGCCCCCTTGTCAGTGTATCCTGGGAACTGACTGACCATAACAAGATGTGTTTCCAGTCAAACCTCCAAACATGTAGTACTTACTCTCTCCTTTGCCTCACTTCCCCTCACCTACTACTTAGCCCTCCCTATAAACGACGAGACTTTCTTTTTGATTTTGAGATTCTTGAAGATTTCTGGAATCTGGGAGTTCTCCACTTTACAATAATCTTTCTTCCAAATACATTTTTTCCTCATCTAAGTTTGGATTTGCTTTTATTTGCCGCTTCGATTTCTGGTCTTGAGGGTAAGGAGAAAGGGGGGAATCATAATTGGATATTAAAGAGTTTCCACAGAATGTCTCAAAGTTTGTAAGAACTCAGCAGGGTTTAAGGTGAAGCTGCCCCAACTATTTGCCAGCATTATTATGTAAGAAAGTCATTTATTCATTGGAAAGAGGCTTGACCTAAATCACCTGAATGTTCCGCTCCGAATCTAGCAGAGTGTGATTCTAAGCATGGTTTACACAAAACCTCAACTGGGCTTGCTGGTAGAGATCATATCTCTATTTTATTTTATTTTATTTTATTTTATTTTATTTTATTTTATTTTATTTTATTTATCTATTTATTTATTTATTTTTGAGACAGTTTCATTCTTGTTGCCCAGGCTGGAGTGCAATGGCGCGATCTCGGCTCACCACAACCTCCACCTCCACCTCCCAGGTTTAAGTAATTCTCCTGCCTCAGCCTCCTGAGTAGCTGGGATTACAGGAAAGCACTACCACGCCCGGCTAATTTTTTGTATTTTTAGTAGAGACACAGTTTCTCCATGTTGAGGCTGGTTTCGAACTCCGGACCTCAGATGATCCGCCTGCCTCAGCCTCCCAAAGTGCTGGGATTACAGGTGTGAGCCACCGTGCCCGGTCTTTTCATATATAATTTTAATCAGACAGTTTAGAAACAAAATGTAAATTGTACTGTAATGACGTGTAGAATTTTAATAGTTGTGATAATAGTGATAAGAATTTAAATATAAAAATATTCAGGATTTACAGTTTATTGCGATGCTGTCTGTGGATTTTGTGTTTAACCACCAATGCTTTCTCAAGTCCCCAGATTTTATGAGGGGAACAACTAAAGTCACGATTCCCATATGTGTCGGCTTTGAACCCAAAAGTCACATTTTTTTAAAATTTCTTTATTATTTTTTACACTTTATTACACTTTATTTACACTTTATTATTTCCATTATTACTTTATTATTTCTATTTTAGTTTAGTCTAAACTTGGCAAGAACATAAAGCTAATATGTAATTTTCTCTTCTTTTGATTCAGGATGCAGTGTGATAAAACTGTGACCTTGAGTTAATCAAAAATAATTTAAGTCATCCAGAAGTGTCAAATATCTAATAATATTTGGAAATAGGATGAGAAAATAATCCCTCACTAATTATGAAAAAAATAATCCTGCCTTATGGATACTTTGAAAGGTGCTAATACTGTATTCAGATAGAAAATATATATGAATCCAATATTCTAGAATATAAGTGACTGCTAAAGAACATATGTTAACATACTTGAAAAATATTATTTTCCTCAAAATTAACCTCATTTTGCTTCATACATATTTTTTAGTCATGTTAGCTTATGGCTCTATTTAATTGCTTTCCAAGTGACTGAAAAAATATTGGTCCTAATTTTATATACCTATCTTGATAGGTGTATGTTGATATAATTATGTTAATAAAAAGGGGAACAGAAAATTATTGTAATTTTTAAGGATTTTAATCCCACTGTATGATTCTCCTTGTATACTTTTAAACAGACTTTAGTATTTCCTTGTCAAACAGCAAATGTTTTTAGTCAGTTACTCTACATGAAAAACTTTGGCTTTGGTTCGAAGAAATTAATACTTGTGGCAAACTTTTACTTATGAAAAAGCGTTAAGAAGTTTATTTCATTGATTCATGAAAGAAGATGTATTTTTCTCTGTAGAAAAACACAGTTCTTTGTATTGATTTGTCTTGGTTTTGAAAAGTTAAAGAAAATACAGAAGAGTACAGTACATATGACAAATACCGGTGTACCCACCACACAGAATTGGCCAATATTGACATACTATTGTTTTGCTTTATATATAAATATGAATCTGATGTATTTTCCCACTTTTTTACATTTTGTGTCCTTTAATAACATCTTACAATTTTTTCTTTGCTGGTCTCACAGTTTTTGTTAGCTTTATTCCTAAAAGTACTACAAATAAATCTAATTTTCATTGCTATTGTGAATGTTTGCATTTTGCATAGCATTTTCAAATTTGTTACTGCTATGTCCAAGAATTATAATTTCAATATGTTGAGTTTGTTGTTGTTGTTGTTGTTGTTGTTTCGTTTGGAGACTGAGTCTGGCTCTGTCGCCCAGGTTGGAGTGCAGTGGCGCAATCTAGGCTCACTGCAAGCTCCGCCTCCCGGGTTCACGCCATTCTCCTTCTCCTGCCTCAGCCTCCCGAGTACCTGGGACTACAGGTGCCCGCCACCACACCTGGCTAATTTTTTTTGTATTTTTAGTAGAGACGGGGTTTCACCGTGTTGGCCAGGATGGTCTTGATCTCCTGACCTTGTGATCCGCCCGCCTCGGCCTCCCAAAGTGCTGGGATTACAGGCGTGAGCCGCTGCACCCAGCCAGTATGTTGGGTTTTTATACAGCAGAAGTACTAAGCTCTTTTAGGTTGAATGCTGTCTTTAATTATTTTAGTTTTTCTATGTAAATAAAAACTATTTTGCTAATTCTTTTACAATTTGTATGGATAACTTTTATTTTTCTTGAATTACAATAATGACCAGGACATTTAATGCAACGTGCAATAATTGGAAGATAATAAAACACTTGTTTCATTTCTGACATTAGTGGGAACAGTTCTTATGTTTTACTTTTAAGAATAATATTTCTATGGATTTTTGGTAACACTTTATCAAATAAAGATGTTTCTTTTTTTTTTTTTTTTTTTTTTTTGAGACGGAGTCTTGCTCTGTAGCCCGGGCTGGACTGCAGTGGCCGGATCTCAGCTCACTGCAAGCTCCGCCTCCCGGGTTTACGCCATTCTCCTGCCTCAGCCTCCGGAGTAGCTGGGACTACAGGCGCCCGCCACCTCGCCCGGCTAGTTTTTTGTATTTTTTTAGTAGAGACGGGGTTTCACCGTGTTAGCCAGGATGGTCTCGATCTCCTGACCTCGTGATCCGCCCGTCTCGGCCTCCCAAAGTGCTGGGATTACAGGCTTGAGCCACCGCGCCCGGCCAAGATGTTTCTTTTGATGCCCAATTTGATAAGAACTTTTTCATAATGGAATGTCAAATTTTTCAAATGATTTTTTCTCTATCTAATTTTTTAAAATCATACATTGATTCAGTTTAATAGATTAACTTTTATATGGATTTGCTAATTTAAACAAATGATGTACTAATTTTGCAATCTTAGAATAAAGACTTTTTTTTGGTATTTTTGAGGTTTCTTTTAATGCTACATTGTATTGAATTTGCTTTTTATGTTTTTAAAATTTTTATTTCATCTATTTTTAAAGGTAATATTTAACAATGATTTAATTTTTATACTGTTGCTGTCTAATTTTATCACATATGTTAGGTTCATAAGATTAAAATAGTTTTCCATAATTTTCTCGCCTCTAAACTATATTGGAGTTGTTCTATGGACCTGAAGTTTTAGTTGTGCTAGGTGAATAAGTTTTGGAAATCTGCTGTACAACATAGTGCCATAGTGCCTTTGGTTTACAATGAAGTGCTTTAGCACACTTCAAAGTTTGTTCATTTTCAATGTCAATGTGTTCTTAGAACAAAACATTCACAAAAACACAAGGTTTTTGTTTTTTTTTTTTTTTTTTTTTTAAACCATGAAAACAAAGACAAAGGGACCCAAGAAATCTCTAGAAAGTATTGGCTATATCCATGACCTGGATTGTAGTGATGGTATCATAGGAGTTTACATATGTCCAAATTCACTAAATTGTACACATTAGGCATTGCATGTGCAGTTTTTGTATGTCAATTATACCTCCACAAACATGTTAAAAATTTGTTTTGGTAATACTAGGGTTATTTGTGCCTTTAAGACATGGTAAAACTTACCTAAGAAATGATCTGGGTCTGTGGCCTATGTTAGAGGAAGTTTTTTATTCTCTAACTGATATAATGTTTCAGAGAATACTAGTCTATTCAGTTTTTCCATTTACTAAATCAGTTTTGGTAACTTATTTTTTCCTGCAAAATTGCCTGTTCTTATGTTTTCAGTTACATTGGCATAAAGTTATTTATAATACATTTTTATAATTTAAAAAATCCCTAATATATTGTCATTGCATTGACCCTTTAAACTGCTAATACCATTTATTTGTACCTTCCTTTTTCATTATTACGTATTTTTTTTCTTGATCAGTCTTACTAGACGAACCCAAGTCTAAGATTGTTACACATGAAATTCTTCCAATTATAATAATTATTTCAGGAATGGACACATGCCCTAGTGTACAGCGATGATTAAGGGAGAGAAGTTTTCTGGAGCTTCTGGAAATTGTGGCCTTTCCTAGAAGAGATGGACACAAAAGGAGATGGACTCTTTTCTCTGAGCATTTTTTAGTACAAATCTGTGCCCCCAACCTACACTAATTTTATTCATATCATCCTAATGAGAAAAGATACCCCAAAAAGATTTTTAAAAGCTAGGTATAATTCAGGGAGATTTAACTTCAGTTACTAGATTAAATCAAATATCTGCCTTTGAACTCGAAGATACATAAGTCAAAACGTTATTTATTGTTTGAGCTATTTTGTGGTAGGTTTTTGCTTAAATTCTGTTGCATCTATATTATTTCCTTTCTTATATGTTCTTTAGGTTTACTTTATATTTTTGTCCTCAGACTTCTTTGGTAGTGTTTTCACATAGTTTATTGTCTATATAGCAAATGTGCACTGAGAATTTGGTCAGTAAATGTTTTTCATGAGAATGAAGAAAACCATTATTTCTACTTCTCTTTAATGCCCACATATTTGTAAATTCTACTTCAATACCTCTCAAAGCCACAGGCTGTTCTCCTTACCCTTCTAGTTGAGGCCGTTGCAATCTAGTTTGATTGGTTGTAAACTCAGAAACAAATTCCTTGACTCCAAGATAGCTACCCTCCTTTCCATTATCAATGCTGCAGCTAGACAAATTGTTCTGAAGTACATATATGTATCTGCTACTTTTCTGCTTAAAATCTTTTAAAGATCAGGTTGTCAGGGAATTGTGTTGAAAATAAGAGAAACCATCTCTGGCTAACTTGAACAGAAATTGAATTCCTTTTAAGAGTATCAAACAGTTGATACAATCAGGGCTCAGAAAATGTGTGGAACAAAAGGAATACAAAGTGGAGTCAGGACTATGTCACAGGCACAGTCTTCCCAGATTGACTGAGTTTTGACCAAATGTAGGACACTAGCTATTCAGGGTTTAGGAAAGGGAATATCTTCCTGCTGCTCATGTTAGACGTAAGAGTGCTTTATTTGTCAAAATGGCAAATAAAAATTAACAGATACTCATTTTCTCCAGTCCAAACTCCACAACGTGGCTTATAGAAGAAACGTATTGAATCACCCATGTTTTTCTTTCTTCTGGAATGTTCTTCTAGCTGACTGTCACTCATCTTCCAGTTCTGAACTTAGAATTCACTTCCTCTACTGTAAGCTTTCCCCATCCCTTGCATTCAGATTGGGTGTTCTATGTTCTCATAAAATAAACTGTAGTTAAAATGCCTTATTAGCCGAGAGTGGAGTCTCATGCCTGTAATCCCAGCACTTTGGGAGACTGAGGTGGGTGAATCATTTGAGGTCAGGAGTTCGAGACCAGCCTGGCCAACAGGGTGAAACCCCGTTTCTACTAAAAACACAAAAATTAGCTGGGCGTGGTGGCAGGCACCTATAACCCCAGCTACTCAGGAGGCTGAGGCAGGAGAATTGCTTGAACCCAGAAGGCAGAGGTTGCAGTGAGCTGAGATCGCACCACTGCACTCCAGCCTAGGCAACAGAGCAAGACTTTGTTTCAAAAAAAACCAAAAAGTCTTATGTATAGTTTGACATTTCTTTCACTGGACTTGATACTCTCCTCTATTCTGCCTCATTTTATTTTTTGCACATAAAATGGTACATGGCACAAGTAGACACTGAATAAACGTATTGAATGAATAATGTGCGGACATCTAATGGAATTCTTAGGAAAAATCTGGTATATAATAATACTATGTTTTCTTGTTCTTTTCTTAGAAGAACTCTGGTACATTATAACGCTATATTTTCCTGTTCTTTTCTTTTTTCTCCTTTCTAAAGTAGAGTGTTCTTTGAGATTTGTTGACAATAAGACTTGGATTCTGATGTACTAAAGGTGAACCTAGGGGGAATAAATCCTGACAGCCTTTGATACTGACTGCTCTTTTCCTACACTAATAATTATATTTTTGTAATACCTCTTAGCGTTTCACTTTCCATTTAGCTGGAATACCTACTGTGAAATCAGGATGTAGCTGTAGTGCTCGATAGTATACATAATGTAATAGTCTTTGTTCTCTGAAATTATAGCTCCTCCTTGTGTACTGGTTGCGGGGGAGGGGTTCCCACAAATTGTGTACAGATTTCTCTAAATTTATCATTTTGATCCCAACATGTTTTGTCTTATTCATTGATAAATGATAGCCTTCTAAAATCTTACTACATGAACATTCAACTCTTTTAAAAGTGAATTAATTGGGATATTTCTTAGTCAAAAGCTATTATTTTTAAAACAGAACTTTTTTCTGTAACTTTCAGTGTCAGACTGTCTAGTGAATAATTATGTCATCTATTTGTTCAGCCAAGTTTCGCTTGATAGGCATAGATTGGAACAGGCATGGAATAGGCATGCACAAATGATACCAAGATAAATAAGATCCTATCTCTTCCTTGAAGGAGGTTACAATGTAGTGAAGGAGACAGATACATAAACCATTTATTCAAAAACAAACCAACAAACAAAACTATGAGTAAAAAATGGAAGCACCAAGGAAGTGCTTATCCTATCTTATTGCAAGATAAGAGAAAGTGGCAATTCTGTTTTTGTGATCATCAAAGATGGATAATTAATAATAGAGGGCAATTAAAACAAATTCTTTGATGTTCCTTAAGTTGCCTAGTGCAAAAGAGATGAGACATACAGCATTAGTGAAAACAAATTATCAGTTGTATTTAGCTGTGGAAATCAGATTATAATTGTGAAAGTTTTTACCTAGAGGTACCTAGAAAACATAATACATTTAAATTTACAGTGATTTATGGTGACTAAGGACATAATTTCTAAAGTAACTTAGTAATTATAGGTATTACTTTAGAGCCATTAGGCATTAGCTTGAGTAATTATGGAAGAAAGCATTTCCTGAGAATGACTAAAGATCCCTATATTTCTTTATTTAAAAATGGTTTAAAAAGGGAAAAGAAAAGCAAAATGACTTGTGTTAATGGATGTATTAATCAGAATGACTAGTAAAATTGAATGAGAATGATCAGAAAAATTGCTAGGAAGCAACATTTTTATTATGCTAAAACTATAACATTTTAGAGCATATATAACTTAAACATCAAATATCTCATTCAATGTTTATTTTATAACAATTTTTATGAATGCTGTTTCAGACTGTATTATTTATCTACAATTCTTCCTTTCTTCTCTCCCTTTCATGATTCATTGTGGGCCAGTTACTTCCATGTCCCGTTGACTTTGGGCTTTGACAATAGAATGAGCGTACAGTGAGAACGTGCCAGTTCTGAGTTGACACCTCAAAAAGCATTAAATACTTTTGCTTAAGTTTCTTGGAGATTCTTCCATCTGAAATGAAAAACATTTGCTATGGGTATCCACTGGACTAGGATAAGAAACACAATGTTTTGGACATGATCTCCAGTCCAAAGCAGGGCATTTTCTTGACAACTTAAAGACATGAAAGCATGGAAAGTTGTTTTAAGCCATGGAGATTTGGGAGTAGCTGTATAACCTATGTCAGTAGAAACCTGACAAATGCAGATAGTTATTTCACTGCCTCTCAAGTCTATCTGCATGAGGAAAATGAAGAGAAAAAATTACAGTAGCACTTTTTCTGTGGTAGATACTGTTTTAGATATGTAATATATATTATATATTGTATAGTTTAGTGATTAAAATCTCAGTTCAATTCCCAGCTTCATCACTTACTATCTGTGTGTTCTTAGGAAAGTTACTTAATATCTTAATGCCTAATTTCTCTTTATTAAATAGAAAAAATAGATTCTATCTTACCAGCTTTTATTAGGGTTTCTATGAAATAAAACAAGGCAACTATTTGCCAATTACGTAATAAGTACTCAACTAGTAGCAAATATTACATTAATACGCTATCACAGGCTAATAAGGCAAGTTTTATTCAATCATTTTTAAAGATTTACAAAATAAGGATTAGTCATATTAACTATTCTTGCATTATTTTAAACTCATTTTTGCTTAATAATAAGGTTTATACTTCTTATGCAGACCTGTGAGATGGATATATCTTTCTCCTACAGATCCTGCATTTAAAAAAAATCTTTTAGTTTTTTTTTTAAATTTCTGGTTGTTTTGGGATAAATATTTCTAATTATACCAATATGCTCTAAAATATGTGGAAAAAACTAAAGAATGATGAAAATTTCAGATGAGGAAATGTAAGAGGAAATAATGTTTAATTTTGAAGACATAGAGGGAAGGGAAAATGTGGATTCTCTTTCTGATTACATAAAACAAGTTAAGAAACTTGTATTTTTGTAAACATACAGAGGTAGAGAATATCATAAACCGAATATGCCCAGAAACCAACTTTAGCAATTATCAATATTTTGAAAACATTTATAAATTCAGAGGCTAATCACAAGATGTAATAAGACGAGTTAATTACACAAGTTATGAAAAGGTAAATTATCTATTGCTATAGAGCAAATTGCCACAAAAATTAGTGGTCTAAAACAATTATTATCTCACAATTTCCCTGGGTGTCAGATCTAAGTTTAACTTTACTGGCTGTCTCTGCTTTGAGGTCTCTCAGGATATTTTTGTCAGCCTGCCAGACAGAGTTGTGGTCTCCTCTGAAGTTTCAAGTGGGAGAAGATTTACTTCCAAACTCACTAACATGGTTATTGGTGTAGGAGTCAAAGAGGAAAGAAACATAAAAAGCAGCTCAACAGTCAAAGACAGGTTTATTTTGAAGAACAAACCTGAGAGGGGATTCTGGCCAGTTTTGTTCAGGAGTGCTCTCTCTTACAGACTAAGGGTATTTGTTGGTTTTAGGGTGAGAATGCTTGTCATGAACTTGGAATGTTTCTGCATGGAGGAGAAGTTTATTGCAGGGTTGGAATGTCTCTGGTCAGAGGGGAGGTTATCTTGGGGCTGACATCTCTCTGGCTGGAGGGGTGGTTATCTCAGGGCTGGCATGTCTCTGCTCAGGGGTGGGGTTTATCTTAGGGTTGGAATGTTTCTGGTCAGAGTTGTCATTTCTGGCTTATGGTCATGCTGACCTTAGCCATTAGGCTGATGCCCTCTGGATTTAGGCAGTTTTTTTTTTTTTTTTTTTATCAAGGTGAACTTTAAAATGGTGGTGCTTGTCCCAGATGGCAATGCTCCTGCTCTGTCAATTGGTAGGATTCGTTCCTCAGAGTATTCAATTGTTTGACAGCTGTTGGTAGGAGATGGTTTTCATTTCCTTAGTTTCTTACCATTCTCTGGTCAGAGACCTTCCTCATTTCCTTGCCACCTAGCTTTCTCCGTAGGGCAGCTTGCAACATGGCAACTGGCTGCCCTCAGAACAAAGGAGTAAAAGAACAAGAGAAAACAAGTACCCAACATGGGGGCTATAGACTTTTTTAGAACCTAATCTCAGAAAGGACTTTCTCAATACTTTTCCTATATTCTATTTGTTAGAAATGATTCAATAAGTCTATTGAATTATTGAGGGAAGAGACACCAAGGTATAAAAACCAAGAAGCAGGATGTTGGCAGTCAACAGAGGCTGCCATCAACAGTTTAGGAATCACGTTAAAGTAGATGTCATCTAATAAATCAGTTTTACAAATTCATGAAATGGGCATTAAGCAAGATTCTCCTCTGACCTATATAAAGAATGGTATGATTGACAGATGCAACAGTGTTCTGGACCTGGTTGTGGAATTACAGTCACAAAACTCTCTATAAATAGATGATTATCATTAGTCAACTAAACTAGTGTTTTTCAATCAAGGATCCATAAAATCCTGAGCTCTACATAAATACTTTTAGCAAATACTAAAAGCAAAATTCTTTGCTTTTAGAAACATTGAGGCTAGATAGTCTACTGGAATTGGGAAATTAGATCATACATATGATTATAAAATTTGAAATATGATCCAGGTAAGAAAAATTATGATTCATAAAATCTACTCTTTTATTGGCCTTTTAGACAGTTACAACCAAAAAAATTCTGTTAAGTGAATCTCTAGATGAATGAATAAATGGAACTTACTCATTTGCCTATTATGCATCCCAATAGGATGGATATCATTTAGAATTCTTCTCTGGCATCAGTCATCTGAAGAATGAGGTTTTTCTTGAATTGAAACTAATTCTAGCTGCTATGTACTCTTACAGATTTTGCAGGGACTGGAATATCTAGTAATTGGCTCTGAGGTTTTTTTTTTTAAGTATTTTTCTTTAAAATAAATACAGATTTTTCTCTCTGCATTCCTATAAGTTATCTTCCAAATTTATTGACATTTGGGTTTCATTTGAACAACAAAAAAATTTTCCTTGAATTGTGAATGAATAAGTTTGCATCCAGGCCTCAATGCATAGAAATAATTATTCTATTACATGTTTTCCCAATGATTGATGACATTGTGAGGTTAGATTTTCACTTTCCAGTGCAAAATCAATTTTTCAACTAGAGTAACCTGTAACTATAATGAGTTTGGAAAAATCTTTTCTGGTTTCATGCTGAGATTCCATTAGCTGCATTTAGAGATTGCTATATACACAGATGCACAGTACCAGAGGCATGCTGCTTTTTGTAGTTGCCCCAAAGCATTTAGTGGCATAAAGTTTGAATGGGTGTTCTGAAATTACAGGCTTTGGAGAGCCTTAAGAGTCTGGGACAAATGTTATAGTGTCAATTAGTGTAGATGTCTTCAAATCTGTAAGCTTATTTCTCCAGAGTAGATATTTTGCTTGAGGAACTTCCAGAAATAATAGGCTATGGATTCTCCAACTAAAAGTGCTCCTAAAATGTCTATGTGGAAAGGAAACTAACACATTTATTACTGGTGTGTGTGTGTGTGTGTATATATATATATATATATATTCTACAAAGCCCAAGGAAAATATATGTAGCACACTTCCAAAACTAGAGAGAAATCAACATTAAATTTTATTTGAAAGTTGCAATATGTTAATAGAAATAATTCGATTTATATTGTAGCAGTGTGAATTGCTTCATTTAATAAATATTCAAAACTGAGTCAATCAAGTGTTTTAAAGTAATATTGATAGTAACATTATAATTCCTATGAAAAATATTTAAGGAGTGAGATCTCAAATATCTATGGTTATGATAAAATCATTTATACAGTATTTTTTCAATCTATTTTCTAGCCTATATATTTTTGGCTGTGTCCACATAACACTAAAATGTGTTTCAAAGCAAAATACTTCATCAGTGTTACCCATTGCTTATGTACTGACAAAGGATCCACAGATGTTTTCCACAAAATTTCTTGAAATCGCCACTATTCATTCCATATATTTGCACTGAGAATGTTTACAAAATTCTTCTAAAGTTGACAAAAGGGAAGTCAATTTAGTACCTCTTGGGGAAAAAATAATCTAGTGCAAAGCAGGCAATGTGAAGGGAAACTTGTGAAGAAATAATGTTAAAACATCCAGAGGTGAGAGCAGAGAAAAAATTGTATATGACCTTGCATTATCCATCCAACTATAGCAGGGCTGGACACAATGCCATTGGGATTTCCCATGGGATACAACTCTATCATATTACCTATTAGGGTGGTGACAGACTTTATACTTATGTTGCCCTTGTGAGAAACCCCCTAGAGTCTTAAATTCAGTCCAGGACAACTCCATACTAGAGAATAGAAAGACTGAAGGGAGGTTTTAAGAAAAACAACATACCATAGGAAATATCATAGAATCACAGGGCTGAAAGAGACCCCGAAAGGTCATCTAATCTCCCAGCCTACCTCTGGGCATGATTTAAACCATTGAATCTCCTTTGAGAAAGGAAAGTGTGCAGAATTTCTACTGTTTTAATATCTCAGATATATATTTGGGACATTTAACCTAGACTCATCAGACCATAAATCTTGCTGGAAACTTTTTTTTTCCTAATTGCAGGAAAGTAAACAAATTTTAGGTTTAAACTCTATAATTTTTTACAAATACAGCTGTGGAATTACAACCTAAATAAAAATATACAACATTTCTAGCATTCCAGACGCCTCCCACAATTCCCTATAAGTCAATATCTACCCTACATACACACTCAACATAGCCACTGTTTTTATTACTATACTTTTTATTACTATACTTAACTATTTTCTCCTACATTTGAACTTCATATAAATGAAATTATGTATGTTTGTGTTTGTTTCTGGTTTTCTTTGGTCAATATTACATAATTTAGCCCAGAATAAAAAGTTTGTTCTTTTTTGTTATGAGACTCCATTGTAAATATATCACCGTTTACCTATTTTACTGTAGACAGACTTTTCTGCTTTGTCTAATATCAGTATCATTGTTTTGAGGATTTCTGTAGATACATTTGGTAAATATATTTAAGGATTTCTGTTGGTTGGGAAAATATCTAGGAGTGGAATTGCTAGGTTATAGAGTATGTGTCTGATTTCCTTTAGTAGTGCCATCAAACTCTCAGTTTACCTTGTTACTCTCAGTGTGTAAGAATTTCTATTGCTTCACAGTCTTGCTACTACTTGGCATTGTAAGGTATTTTTTTAAATTGTAACCATTCTGGCAGAAGTGTAATGGTATTCACGGAGGTTCTAACTAGTACTTTCTTGATGATTAATGAAGTTTACTAGCCTTTTATATCCTTATTGGATATTTTGATGTTTTCTTCCAAAATACCTATTCATGATTTCTGCCATGTTAAATTGTACAATAAGAAAAAAATATATATAAAATGCATGTGTGTATATGTTTTGAGATATGTCATCTGTAAGACAGATAATGCAAGTTTGCATTGCCTTTGCATATCAGTCTATGATAGCTGGGCTAAAAAAAGAGAATGGAAAACCTCATGAGGATATATTTACAGGGAAAACTTGAAATTGATGTACAGCACTTATATATACATTATACTGATTAAAATTTAATTTGGCTATATGAATTTTAGCTACCAAAAAAGTAATCTTATTGATTGGGCAGGAAGTAGAGAACACAGGTTTCATTGAATAGCTAGTTACTATCTGGCACACAATAAAAAACATTTTATAGAAAAGGCTGTTTTTGAAAGCAAGGCATCTCAGTGTCATAATTGAATCAACCTGGTAACATAAGTTTAGAACGCCTCTCTGTTAGAATATTAAAAAAAACTATTATGCTTCTGTAAAACCATTTAAGATTTTGATATTTAAAATACATATTTAATAAATCCATTCAATCTAACCTTTTTTTACATTGAATTTTTTTTCATATAAATAATTCCTGTATTGATTTCTCAGTCTTTCACAGAATCCCAGAGGTGAAAAAGACCACATTGGCCAATCCTTAGCCAATACCTAAATCTCATCCAGCTGGTTAAACTCATTTTTAATTCTGAAGCTATTCTCCAAGTTTCTAGTCATTTCATCAGCAAACTTAATTAACAGAGACTCTATTCAATCTATTGACTCATGAGGCCAGCTTAACAAAATTAATAAATATATAATTTGGCTGACTGCACAGTGAGGTGAAAGACGTGGGAGTACTGTGCATTACCTCAATGCCTATAATTCCTTTCACAACATTACCAAGCAACATTGGATAATCCTAAATTCACTTTGCTGTGAAAAAAAATGTGTAGTTACAACAGCATGCTATTGAGAGATCAAAAATAAAATATTGTACTAGTAAATTAAAATGTGCTAGGTGGACAAATTAACATTTCAAATGAACTACAAAAAGCAAATTTGGCAACTTTGGCAACTTCATGAAAGTTTTCTTGAAACTGTACTGTTTTTGGAAAAGTTACTATAGTAATAATAGTGACCAAGCTGCTAATCTTGGGTGGCAATATTTGTATAAACTGCAATATTAAAGACATTCTCTAGGGTTGGGCAGTCTATAGACATTTGGTTCTAACCATTCTGATCACAACACAGAGAAAAATAAGTTTAAATATGTATTATATAATGTTTGAAATTTAAGTATAACAAAGGTAGCATTGAAAAGATCTGAACCCCAGTTATTAGACAGATTGAGTGACTTTTTTCATATTGATGAATGTGTGCTCCTTTGTCATTACCAGCATAATAATTTTCATAGTTCATACCATATCTAGTGAAGATCACCAAGTAATCAGTTGCATGTAATCAATTGCATGCCTCTTTTCCCAAAGGAGGCACAATAAAAACCATACAATAATTGATAAGATTTGTTGAGAATTACCAATAATCCAAATGGTGATTATGAAGAAAACCTCATAAACTTTTAAGTTTTTTATTGCTAAAGTGAGGTTTTGGTGCCTTCAAAGGTGGCTTTCACAGACACAAAAAATTATTCAGAGATCAAATTTAATCTTAAATATTTATAGTTGATTTAATAAAGAAGCTAGTTTTTTTCTTAAGATTTTGAGCATAGCTTATAAATATTGCTATTTTGATTGTAAGTCTAGCAAATATGAACAATTATTTTTAAGGGGAATTTTGATTGACATTTGATCCTTTTCATAAATTTATAACGTTAATTAACTTTAAATATTTTAAACTGTAATTATAAACTTTAAAACATTAAATTTCTTCTTTATGTACTTCAGTTACCTAAGTAACAAATATTCTCATTTATTCCAATTAGTTTAGGAGTATCTCCAGAAGGGAGTAAGTATGTCAGGGTTATTTTCTTAGTTTAACTGATAAGGCTTATCAATCATAAATCTAATGTAATCCAGGGCTACAAACTGGGGATGCTCAGAACTCGAGTGTCTTTTGTAGTAGGTGCATGGTAATTATGCACAATTAAATGAAATTCACCAGAAGGTTTTATAGAAAAAAAGAGAAACGTATTGTTTATAGAGCACAATACCACAATAACAACAGCCAAATAGCAAATAAAAATTGCTTGAACTTTATTTTAAGGTTAGCCGTAGAACTACATAAGGAGGTTACATTCTAGACTCGTAAATGAGCATATTTTCTTAGGTCGTTATTACTCTAGATATAATTAAACTATTGTAGAAATGATCAGATTGTTTTGGGTCAGAAAAAGGCAGCAAAACTGAAAAACATTCTTACTAAATAATGCTATTTAATTACAATTTGAATGTGGTGGGAAATATTTATGTAAAAATAAATGACAAACTATGGTGAATTTGACTATTTTATGGTTGGATTATATCATTGTTGTGGTCTGAAGGTTTGTGTCTCCCCAAAAGTCATAGTTGAAACCTAATTATCAATGTGATGGTATTAGGAGGCAGTGTCTTTTGGAGGTGATTAAGTCACAAAGGCAGAGTCCTTATGAGTTGGATTAGTGCCCATATAAAAGAGGCCCCAGAGAGCTGCTTTTCTCCTTCCATCATGTGAACGTAAGGCAAGAAGGTGCCCTCTATGCACCAGGAGATGGGCCTTCAACAAACACTGATTTTGTTAAGTCCTTTATTTTGGACTTCCCAGTCTCCAGAACTGTGAGAAATAAATTTCAGTAGCTTATAAGCTACACAGTTGATGGTATTTTGTTGTAGTATCGATAGGCTAAGACCAATATTAATATGAATTATTTGTCCATTATGTTAGGTTTTGATATATTTTAACAATGATATCTGTGAAAACATGAAAATTTACAGAATGAGAGGATATATTACTTGGTAAAGAAAAACATGGGATATAATTTATTGATTCTTCAAAAGGCTCATTTGTTGAGAAAAGTAGAGGTAAAATTTGTATGAAAAAAGACTTTGAATGGTAACTCACATTAAGATTATTGTACACACTATTTATTTTTCTTCAATATTGTTTGGCTATTTTCTCCCTGCATCTCCACATCATTTAAAAAATCAGTGTGTCAAATGCAAAGAAAAATTTCATTGACATTATATACTACTTTGGCAGAAATTAATATTACATTATTGAGTGTTTCAATGCATGAAATTTGGTTAAACTATTTATGAATTACTTATATATCACAATAAGGTTTTATAGTTTTGTGTACACATTTATTTTCTGTATTTTGATTTTTTGTGTGTAGTTTATGCTTTAGAGCTAGCCTACTAACCTATCTTCCAGCGAATCCTTCCTTGAGCTATGTCTAATATGCTGTCAAATTCATGAGTTATTTATTTTTGATATTTCATTTATTGTATTCTTCAGTTCTGGATTTTCCAAGGTTTTCACAGTAATGCTGCTTCGTAGATCCCAGGTATATGCTGACTTAACCTTATATATCTCAGTTTTCTTTAATATATTAACCATAGCTGTTTTGAAGTCCATGCTTGATATCTCCAATATTGGAATCTCCTATAGGTGTCTTTCTTTTTTACCTCTGTTTGAGGTAATTTGGTATTTTTGGCTGATGCGTCAGGCAGTGTTTGAATGAATGCTGCGTATCGTATATAAAAGGTTACATACATAATTTGAGTATTTTGAAGATGTTATCTTTCTTCAGTGGGGAATTTCCCTTTCCTCTGGCAGTAGTTAGACTTGGAGAATATTATGTAAGCCAAACATAGATTAAATTTATTTGAGGTTGAGTTTGTCATTGTAAAGACTCTCTATTCCTGGCTCTCCATTAATTCTCTGGTGTAACCTTTCAAGCATCTCAATTGAAAATTTGGAGATTTTCCCATGCCCTTACCTCATTGATAGTCTCTGTTTTTTTTTCTTCCAAGCCCCTTGAAATTGCTAAAAGCTACTCAGTGGTGCATATATCACTAATGCGCTCACAAATGCTTCAAGGACAAAAGATGTACTAAGTGTCAGATTGTCCCTCTGCATTTTTCTTTAAGACCTTGGCTATAAGTTTGGATATCTTTGTAGCTATCCCATGCCTTCAAATTGATGATTTTAATACATATTCAACATTTTTTATGTTGTTATTGGTGAAGGGGTTGGACTGATATAAGCTAGTTTATTATAGCCAGAATTAGAAGTGGCACTCTTCCCTCTTCATTTGGAAAAAACCTTTAGAGAATATTTACATAAGATAGTCAAAGTGACTAAGCAATGAATCCTAGACACTCTTAGCAACTTTTTGCAGCTTCGCTGTCTAACAAGAAGTTGCACATTAAAATTTCCTTTAGTGATCATCTGTTTTATGCCACCTTTTTGACAGTGCTCTGAGTAGTTCTCCTCTGTGATCACATTAACCTACTCATCAACTGGTAAAAATCTCTTGCCATTTTTTCCCATATACTAAAATTATACTGTGTCTAAAGTGACATTACTTCTAAGGAATACTATGTTCTATATCACAATATAAAGAAAAAATGCTATCAATTACAATTTTAAGGTGATAAAGATTGTTTAAATGCTTCTTGATTTCAAAAATGGCAATATATTAACATAAAACTATATAAAATAAAATTTAAAATAGTAAGAAACAGTTTTTTAAGATTAAACTTGATGTCCCAAAATATTGGCCAAGGATAAAATTTGCCTGTCATAACAATCTGATATGCAATGTGGGGTTTTCTCCAGTCATTCCTGCCAGTGGTAGGCACATTAAAAAGTACATTAATTAGTGGAAGATGTAAGAAACTTTGAAAAAAATATTTTATAATAATTAATATAAAATGTTTTTATTTAAAAATATGTGAACACAGACATATTGCATAATAGAGTACACAATTTTTTAACATGGCATATGAAAAGTTATTCTGTGAATGATATGAGAATTACTAATTGTGAGTAATGGATAAATTTTGCATCCTTTTACCAATTCTTCAAAATAGAAGTCCTTTAATATATATTGAGTGCTGGATAGCTAAATGTTATTATATTACTGATAAGTGAAAATTTTCTGAAAGAGGAAAAAGGAGGACATTGTAAACCTGCATATATCTTTTCAGTTTCTGAGTCTCATTAATTCAAGTATGTAGTGTCACTGTGTGAAGCAGTGAGATGAACACTTAAATTACAGTTCTCCCCTGGTACTGATGATACAGCTCAAGATGTGTAACACATAATAATTGGAGAATCAAGAGAGTAAATATCTCACTTAAAAATATATGATACAGGGCATAATGGGAAGAAGGAGATAAGACTATCCAGAGATCGCATATTGAGAGAGAGGGGGAAGGTGGAAGGCTTTTTTTAACAGCCAGCTTTTGGGGAAATTCTCATGGGAACAGATAGAGTGGCAGAACTCATTCATTACTGTGAGGATGTCACCAAGCCATTCATGAGGGATCTATCACCATCATCCAAAGAGTTCCCATTAGGCCTCACCTCCAAAACTGGGGATCAAATTTCAATATGAGGTTTGGAGGATCAAATATCCAAAGTATAGCGATGATATACTGCAGGCGTTTTCTGAGACTTGTTGGTAATTGAATTATTCCCATGTAGTAACAAAGCTTTTGTTCAAAGAACCATGCAATACTCCTGAAAATTTGTTATCCTCATCTGTGGCTTCATCATAAGAACTAATATTTATTTATTAAGGGTTTTATAAGTATTAGATACACTTCAATGTGCTTTCTGTATAGGAACTCATTTGTTGTCCACAGTCCAGTTAAATAGGCTCTCCCACTTCTTATACCATTTAACAGATAAGTAAATAGGCTGCAAGCATTGAAATATGTTGTTTCTATTCATATAAGCAGACAATAGCGAAGCTGTGATTCAATGGATAAGTCCAGAACCTGAATTGAGAACCTGTGTTCTAAGTTGCTACTCAAGTGCAGCCCACTAACTGTAAGTGACTGCGTTATCTTAGAGCATGTTGGAAATGCAAACATGTTGGGTCTCACCCAGATCTGAATGTTATCAACATTGGCAGGTGATTTATAGGCATGTAAAAATTTGAGAAGTACTGCACACTGCTTCTGCACCCAAGGTTGGTTTTTTTTTTTTTTTTTTTGGTGGGGGGTGCTGGGGGAGTTAGTTCATTCTGGGTTAAAAGTCTAAATTCCCTTATGTTCCTAAGACCTTTGTTACATGTAGTTTCTCAGTTATGGACAGTACAATCGATAAATATAAGCAAAAATTTAAAAACTCACTTTGGATATTTTGCCTGCGCATAACATGTTTGTCATGTTTCTGCTTTATCCATTCAAGTAGGGGCACAGGAATTGGAGGTTATACAGCTCAAGAGATACATAACCAAAAAATACAGCACTGCAGTGTTTCCCAGAAGATGAGAAAAATATCACTGGATGTAAGAGAAATATTTAAGGTGGTAGATGGACAATAGGTCACACAGCAATGACAAAGCATAACTCCATTTTAAATTATCTCTCAATCCTGTAACCAAGATCAAGTATTTTTGACACTGTTTATTGCTCTTAACACTTTTCTATCACTACACTTTATAAAAGGACACAGAAATGGCTTTAGCACAGGCAATTGTAACAAAGCAGGAGTAGGAATTTTTGTTTGGTTTTTGTTCCATTTTTACTTCTAAAGGCTTTATATTGATAAAGTACGTTAGATTTAAAACTTCCTTTAAAATACATTTTAAGTAAATACATTTGGCAAGTAAAATAATCAAGAAGATAGTAGTATAGTCGATACATGCACGTGGCCAAAACTGTGATGGATGTATGTTAATACTGAAGATTAACATCACTGATGTGTAGAGTTAGTTTTTTAAATCGTAGAGAGCTAAACACATGAATGCAAGAGTATTAAAGAGTTTTAAGCAAGTTTAAGAATCCTTTTCAATTGATAGCTCTTTTATTACCCTTTATTTATAGTAGTGTGTTAGCTGAATGCCCTTGTAGGAGGGGAAAGGGTCTGGGTCATCCTATGACTCCCGACTCTTCCTCCCACCACCATGACACCTGGCTGGAGGGAGGAACACAACGTTGTTGGTTGCAATTAGGACACATATTTCCTTTTGACAGGAGCACAGATTTCCCCTCTCTGGGAAGATCCCTAAAGACAGAAGCTAGTGAGTGCTCTGCCTCAGCCCTGCTACATTCCTGACCTTGTCCCTTTTGGAGGAGGAACAAGAAATTCTAGGATGAGACAGAGGTACAGGATACATGACATAAGACCTCTTATTAAAAAGTCTATACAAACATTAATGACATATGTCAGTATTATTAAGGAAAAATTATCTTGCCATACTTTGGTACTCAATACAGCAAGGGGAAATTTGTATTTTTAACTCATAATCTTTTCTTTTTTTAATCCAGTACACATTTAAATAACAACTAACTCCTCCTGAGAGTCACTAAGATCTATAAATCACTATATTTTTTAATGCTGAGGAAGAGAAAAGATTACCTCTAAGTGCTTCAAATCCCAGCAGTGTTTTTAATGAACCAAGTGTGTTTTAAATCAATACTTAAGCTGTGAGGTTTTTTTTTTTTTTTTTTTTTTTTTATGGTGCTGCCTTTAGATTTTTTTTTTTATGGTGTTGCTTTTAGATTTCTGTGCCTACAAAGAGATAATAGCAAATGTCATGCTTGAAGAAAGGAAGTGACTTCAATGCCACAAATCAATAGGAAGCATTGTTCAGCTAAATATGGCAGATAAAAGTGAAAACATATGCAATTTTCCAATCTTAACTAAATCACCATTATGATATGTCATGTACAGTTGAACATTGGAAACAGTAGCCTCTGAGCCTGGAGCTTTAGGATGTTTATAGAAATCTTTTCAGGCTAATAACAGTTGTGTATAATGCATTCCGAAACCTTGAACCTGTCTTTAATTGTTAATCTCTTTCATTTGTAGACAATATTATTGTGTACAAAGTGCTTTTACCTCCCATTATATTGTTTAAATCTCAGAATAACCCTGACAGGCAGGCAAACGGGTTTTTACTATAGTCATCCTACAGATGGAAAATGGGAGACTCAAAAATAATCAATTAGCCTAAGGTCATGCAAAGTGGTGGCAGAGCACTATGGGTGCATAATTCATGTAGAGTGTGAGGAGAGAGAATCTGTCTGTATTTCCTAGTCAAAAGCTTTTCAATGGTTATATTAAAGGGAAGGCTCTAAAAAAGGTTGCACTCAATTTCAAATAAAGAACTAATTAGATGCAAATTAAACTCTTTAAATCTAATTTAATCAATATTAATTTATTCAACTAATATTTATTGTGTGTCTACTGTATGCTAGTCATGCTTCTGACACTGAGAATAGAATAAAATCCAAGAGAGTAGTGATCCCTGAGTTTGGGAAATTTGTAGTCTATGGTTAAGAATTTTCCCTAAATGTTTATATCCAGGCTTCCAATTGAGTGGTTTGGCATTATGCATTCATATTTTTGTTGTATTTTATTTTTAATAGACACATAATTGTACATATTTGTGGAGTACAGTGTGATGTTTCAACATAAGTATACATTGTATGATAATCAAGTCATGGTATTTAGCATATCCAGTACATCAAATATAGATCATTTCCTTGTGGTGAGAACATTTCAAATTCTCTCTTCTAGCTATTTTGGATTATACAATATTAACTGTGGTCACCCTCCTGTACAATAAAACACCAGGATGTATTCCTCCTATTTAACTTATACTCATTAAACAATTTTTTCCCCGTTCCCAACATACCCTCGCACTGCATTCTGCCTTACCTCTGGTAACAACTCTTCTACTCTATTCTTCTGTAAGATCAGCTCTTCTAGGTTACACAAATGCATGAGATCATGGGTTATTTCTCTTTCTGTGCCTGGCTTATTTCACTTAACATAATGTCCTGTAGGTTCATTCACGTTGCCACAAATGACAGTATTTCATTTTTTTCCTCTGGCTGAATAGCATTCCGTGTTGTTTCTGTTGTATATAAATATTGTGTATATTTATCATATTTTCTTTATCCATTTGTCCACTGGTGGACATTAGGTTGATTTCATACGTTGGCTATTTCATACCTTGCTGCAGTAAACAAGGGTGTGCAGATGTCTCTTCAACATAATTTTATTTTATTTGGATAAATATTCAGTAGTGAGGTTGCTGGATCATATAATAGTTCTATTTTTAATTTTTTTGAGGAATTTCCATACTATTTTCCTTAATGACTATACTAATTTACATTTCCACCAATAGTGTATGAGGATTCTCATTTCTCCACATCCATGGCCACATTTGTTACTGTCTTTTTGATAATAACCACTCTAGTTTCAGGGAGGTGATATTTCATTGTGGTTTTGATTTGCATTTCCCTGATTATTAGTGATGGTGAGCATTTTTTCATGTACCTTTTGGTCATTTGTGTATCTTCTTTTAAGAAATGTCTATTCAGGTTTTTTTGTGCATTTTTAAATTTGATTTTTAAATTTTTTGCTACTGAGTTGAGTTTCTTATATATTCTGGATATTAACCCCTTGTCACATACATAGCTGGCAAACATTGTCTCCCATTCTGTGGGTTGTCTCTTTATTTTTTTCTTTGTTGTGCAGAAGTTGTTTTGATATAATCTTATTTGTCTATTTTTATTTTTGTTACTTGTTCTATTGAGTTCTTTAGTCAAAAAATGTTGGCCCAGACCAGTGTCATGAAGTGTTTCTTTGATGTTTTCTTCCAGCAGTTTTATAGTTTCTGGTTTTACTTTTAAGTCTTTAATTCATTTTGAGTTGATTTTTATGTCTGATGAGAGATAAGGGTTCTATTTTCACTCATCTGCATGTGGATATTTGGTTTTTCCAGTTTTTTTTTTTTTTTTAATTAAAGAATCTGTCCTTTCTCCAGTGTATGTTCTTGGTGCCTTCATTAAAAATCAATTGCCTGTAAGTGTGCAGATTTATTTTGTGTTATCTATTCTGTTCCATTGGTCTATTTTTATGCCAATACCATACTGTTTCAGTTACTGTAGTTTTGTAGTGTAATTTAAAGCAGATAGTATGATTGCCTCCAACTTTGTTCTTTCTGCTTAGGGTTGCTTTGGCTATTTTGCGTCTTTTGTTGTTCCATACAAATTTTAGGATTTTTTTTTACTTCTTTGAGAAATGTCATTGGTATTTTAAGAGAGATTGCATTGAATCTGTAGATTGCTTTGCATCTGTGTATCACTTTGAATACTACACACATTTTAGCAATATTCTTCCAATCCATGAACATAAAATATATTTTTATTTACATTCTCTTCAATTTTTTACATAAATATTTTATCATTTTCATTTTAGAGATCTTTAATGTTAGAGATCATTTTAGGTTAAATTTATTCCTAGGTGTATTACTTAATTTTTTGTAGCTGTTATAAATGACATTATTTTCTTGATTTCTTTTTCAGGTTGTGTACTCTTGATATACAGAAATACTACTAATTTTTGAGTTGGTTTGTTGATTTTGTATCCTACAACTTTACTGAATTCATTTATTAGCTCTATTTTTTTTTTTTTTTTTTTTTTTTGGTGAAGTCCTTTCCAATTTGGATTCCTTTTATTTCCTTCTCTTGTCTAATTGTTTTGGTTAGGGCTTCTGGTACTATATTAAATGAAGGTGGTAAAAGTGAGCATATTTGTCTTGTCCAGGTCTCAGGAAAAGCTTTCAACTTTTTCTCAATCAGTATGATCTTAATTTTGTGTATGTCATACATGTTCTTTATTGTGTTCAGGTATAGTAGATTCCTTTTATACCCAATTTGTGGAGAGTTTTTATCATAAAGGTGTATTGAATTTTATCAAATGCTTTCTACGTATCTATTAAAAAGATCATATGATTTTTATACTTGATTCTGTCAACATGATGTATCATATGAGTTTATTTGCATATATTGAACTATCCTAGCATTCTTGGGATAAATCCCATTTAGTCATGGTAAATGACCTTTTGAATGTGCTGTTGAATTTGGTTTGCTGGTGTTTTGTTTCTGATTGTTACATATATGATTATCAGAGATATTGGCCTGTCATTCCTTTTTTTGTTGTGTCCTCGTTTGATTTGTGTATCAGGGTGCTGCTAGCCTTGTAGAATGATTTTGGAAGAATTTACTGTTCATCAACTTTTTTTTGGAATAGTTTGCAAATAATTGGTATTAGTCCTTTAAATGTTTGGTAGAATTTTTCAGTAAAGCCATCAGGTTCTGGGCTTTTCTTTGATGGGAAACATTTTGTTACTGATTCAATCTTGGTATTTTAAGAGGGTGCATTGTATATGTAGTAGATCAATGCAATCTTGTTACTCATTGCTCTGTTCAGATATTCAACTTCTTTATGAATCAAATTTTGTAAGTTTATTTGTCCAGGAATTTATTAATTCCTTCTAGGTTTTTCAATTTATTAGTGTATACAATAATAATAATCTCTTAACATCATTTGTATTTATATCAGTCGAAATGTCTTCTTTTTCAGCTCTGGATTTATTTATTTGAATCCTGATATGATTTGGTTCTGTGTACCCAGCCAAAACTCGAATTGTACTCTCATAATTCTCATGTGTTGTGGGAGGAACCCAGTGAGAGATAATTGAATCATGGGGTGGTTTCTCCTATACTGTTCTCATGGTAGTGATTAAGTCTCAGAAGATCTGATTTTATCAGGGGTTTGTGTTTTTGCATATTCCTCATTTTCTCTTTGTCTGCTGCCATGCATGTAAGATGGGACTTGCTCCCCCTTGCCTTCAGCCATGATTGTGAGGCTTCCCCAGTCACGTGGAACTGTAAGTCCAATTAAACCTCTTTCTTTTTTAAATTGCCTAGTTTCAGGTGTGACTTTATCAGCAGTATGAAAACAAAGTAATACAAATCTTTTATCTTTTTTTTTTTTCAGTCTAGCTAAAGGTTTGTTTTTTTTATTTAACTTGTCGAGAAAATAGCCCTTTGCTTTGTTAATCTTTTGTACTTTTAGTGTCTATTTTGTCTATTTCTGCTCTAATTTTTTTTTTTTACGATTTTTGAATTTATTTTTTAATTTCTTTAGGTATAACATTAGGTTGTTTGAGATTTTTAAAAATTATTTGATATAGCTGTAAACATCCCTCTAAGAACTGTTTTTATTGTATCCCGTAGGTTTTGGTCTATTATATTTCTTTTTCCACTTGTCTCAAGAAACGTTTAATTTCCTTTTTAATGTATTCATTGATTCCTTTGTTAGTCAGGAGTGTGTTGTTTAGTTTCCAGGTAGTTGTGCTGTTTCCAAAGTTCTTTCGGTTGATTACCAGTTTCATGCCATTATGGTCAAAAAAGATATTTGATGTGATTTTGAATTTTTAAAATTTGTTGAGACTTCTTTTGGGACCTGACATGCTATCTATCCTGGAAAAAGTTTTATGTGCAGCTGTATAGAAATAATGTTCTGTAAATGTTTGATATGTCCACTTGATCCACAGGGCAGGTTTAAATCCAATGTTCCTTTTTTTATTTTCTGTTTGGATGATCTGTCCATTGCTAAAAGTGGGATGCTGAAGTTCCCCACTATTTTGTATTGCAATCTGTCTCTTCCTTTAGATATAATAAAATTCGCTTTATGTATTTGGGTGCTCTAGCATTGAGTGAATATGTATTTAAAATTGATACATCTTCTTGCTGAATTGACCCCTTCATCATTGTATAATGATTGTCTTTGTCTCTTTTTACATTTTTTGAGTTAGTCTGTTTTATTTTAGACAAATATTGCTTACTCCTGCTCTCTTTTGGTTTCCATTTGCATGAGATGTTATTTTCTATCTCTTTACTTTCAGTCTATGTGAGTCCTTATAGGCAAAGCGACTCTCCTGTAGCCAGAATATAGTTTGGTCCTAATTTTATTATTTATTCAGCTTGTATGTTCAAATTTAAAATTGATAAATTTAAAACACAATTCTACTTTGAAAAATTTGCCATAAAGTAATCAGATAGACACACAAAAATTATACATTGGATATTCTCAGAATTTCGTAGTAAAAAAAAGGAAATATGTTTTTATCAGTATAAGATTAAATGTATTATGATACAATCGCACAGGGCAATATTATTTATAAATATTTTAATAGTTATGGATATTAAAGCTGCTCATAATGTATTTTAACAAATGCATTAGAGAATGTGTCTATTGCTTTATCAAATTTATGTAATATTATAATAGTATGTAAGCATGGAGAATCATCTCAAAGTTTGTGGGCCAAGTGTTAACTGTTATCACTGAAAGGTTAGATTTATTCTCATTTTTGCTTGCTTTAAGCTTTTTGTGCTCTTTCATTTTTTGTAAGGAGCATGTTATGCTGTATGACTAGAAACAATACAATTTATTTAAAAATACATTAAAGATAAATAATACTCATAATTGTCTTTTATTGAAGTATTTTAGTAAAATTTTGGAACATATTTTTATCATTTGAATATATAGGACCTTTAGCTTGTAATGCTTTGTTTAACTTTTCAGATTATATTTAAACTAATCTGAGTCGGCTAGATTATAACATATATTTTTACACGTTAGAAGCCTATAGTGGTATTCTTTTCTTTGAACTTGATTATTTCATGGACCATGTGAAATAATCTCTTCTTGCAGTTAGTTTCTGATTACTAAAATCTAAAAGGAATAAAAAGGCAGTTTCTCTTTTTAACTGCTCTCAGAACCACACTAAAATCTCAATGAAGTCTTTTGATTTAGAGTTCAAACAGTTTATATTTCTTTGCAGGTAGAATTTTTGTTTCCACAGACAATCAATTGTTCTCCCTAAGCTCTATCTCAGGGTAGAATGTCTTCCATTTTATGAAGTCTGATCTTACTTTAAACAACACAAATGCCATTTTGCTTAGTCTGAGATTAATTCAGAAAGGAAGATAATTTATTTAATACTTTTGTTCATATAATTCATATTTCCTGAATTTTTTTTCTCCTTTTGGAAATCTTTTGAGGGAAAAGTGATAAGATTCTATTCAGTAGAAACTTCTGCAGATTCTTATGTATGAAATTTAGATTGTTAAAGATGAAAGCTGTAGCATTCCTGATAAGTGAACAAATTAGTTTACTGATGTGGTATCACCAAATATTGTCTACTATATCAATACTAGGATTTGAAAAGGCTGGCATAAATTGGAGAAAGTAATAGCTTTGACCTACCAAGTTCGGGGCCTTGATCAGTAAAGCTCTTTAATTTTTGTGTTGAGTCATGATAACAGTGAAGGGGAAAATAGTTTCATAGTCTACATTATCAACTTCTAATATGGGGACTTATACCCATTTTGTATTTTGAATTAGTTTAAATGATCTTTATTCTGAGGGTGACTCCTCTACTCGTTACATATGCTTTAAATGGGAATCAGAAATTATTTTTTGCCTTCATCAGGACTGTTTAATCTTATATATACATATAATCACATTTTTAGAATGGCATTGCCAAAGTTATTTTTACAGGGATGGTGACTTTGTCTCTTGTCTTAGTCTGTTTGTGTTGCCATGAAGGAATACCTGAGACTGGGTTATTTGTGAAGAAAAAAGGTTTATTTAGCTCACAGTTCTTCAGGTTGTACCAGAAGTATGGCACCTGCATCTGCTTCTGTTGAGTGCCTTGGGAAACTTCCACTCATGGCAGAAGGCAAAGGGGAGCTAATGATAAATGTTTATTTTTCATCTTGATCTGCCTATGGAGACATGAATTTATTTCTCCTTTTAGATTCTGTTTCGATGAAGCTCAAACATAGTAAGGACCCCAGGCATTTCAGCATGTCTGTACGTACTAACCTATTTCTTTAAGTGTGGAATTGACAACCTTTCCAATTCCAGCTTGAAATGAATATATATATAATCTTTCTTAAAATGCAAGCTGTATCATGTATGTATTTGCTCATATGATTGTTCACTGAACATAGACAACTGACTTTACTATTATTGCTGTTTTAAAGATGAGTACTTAGAACAATATTAATGACTTTATTTTGAACATAAAAAAGGTATTTTCAAAGTTTTAATGGTTGTATTTTGTGTTTTAACTAGATAGACTATTTAAATGCAATCAATTTAAATGGATGAACTTCTTGAATACTATTCTTTCTAAAAAGCTGTTTCTACTAGTTCCTATTGTCACTGATAGCTAATATTTACACTCTTGAAGCATTTGGCCAAGGGATAGAAACCATTCTAGGTTCAACCCCACTAGAGCTCTAGTTCTATAATAGAAAATTGTTGCCACAATCCATCAATTCCCACTTAGTGATCTCATTCATGCCCTCCTTCGTGTTCCCAAGGCGACCAGCCTAGTTCAGAATGTCATACCCATTCCTTGACGTTTAAATAGCCTCCTAGTTCAACCACCTAGTCTATCTTACTCATGGTTGCCAAATTAATGTCCTTCAAAGTACATTTTCTCATCGTGCCACTTTCTTACACATGCACATTGACTACTAGTTTAACAGATTTTATAAGTACTTAGTTCAGGAGCTGTGCCAGGTTCTGCTAATATAAAGATGAATAAAACAGAATTCCTGCCTTTGAGACATTTATATGTTCCTAGGGGAAATTTTTATGCAGTATCTACTCTGTAGAATTTCCTAGAAATTAAATGCATAACTTTATGGCCACATTGATGTGTCTTTATATGTGTTTTACACACACACACACACATAAATATGCACATGCATAATACAGTCAGTTAGGATGTGTGGATATGAACCTGACATGGGTGTGTGAGAAAAATCACATTGTATTTTATATGCAAATTTAATTTGTAATCTGAGCGTTCTATTCACATGCTAGAAATGTACTAACAATTTGGACTTCACTAGATTGTTGGGTAAATTCTGGGAGCTTATATACTACCTCTGTAGAGGGAAGGCATGTGATCTTCCTTGTTGCCTAAGTGTGCTGGCGATCACTAAGTTGACTAGTTGTCTTGTCGACACAGATTTCTGTATAAAAACATGCCTCATTCCCATCTACCTGGCCACGTGAGCCCTGATCCAGCAGTCCTCTATTTTTTGTTTGTGATTCCTAATCCTGGGACATCCTGAGTCTCTTCAACCTACCTCTCTCAAATGTTTGCTTTATGCTTAAAATTCTCCCCCTTTCTATAAATGGCTTCTATGCTTTTACAAATCAAAGGCTAAATGACTTCCTTTTTTATTTCCTTTCCACTGTCTCAGTGAGTACTGAACACCACAATGACATGAAGTGGGGGAGGAAGTTTGTGAAGGAAGTGCAGAAGCTAAGCAGAGGGAAAAGAGGGAATTTACAAGGGGAAAATTGTTTAATATTTCAAAAATAATATTTCATCACTTAAATATGTGAAAATCATTATATATATCTAATATATGTAATATTATATTGGCCTCTTACACTATAGCAAAAGGTATGATGCTGCTGTGTCACTTATAACTCTTCTCAGAACCCACGGGCATGAGCAGCATATGTAGCAGTGCAGAGAGGCCAACGGGCATTTACAGTGATGCCAAACATTGCAATATTTATGGATGTCTATTTAATTATATTAAATCCTGTGCTATTTGCTCTGAGCTAATATTTTAGATGCTTTTAAAGAAGCTTTTTCAGAAACCCATAATCTGATCTGGAATTCAAGCATTTCATTTTTAAGCCAGCATCTACTCTGATGTATTATAAAATATTTGCCAGTTAACCATGAGTGGCACTATTAAGATTCTGATGTTTAGGCTGGGTGTGGTAGTTCACACCTGTAATACCAGCACTTTGGGAGGCTGAGGCCGGCGGATCATGAGGCTAGGAGTTCGAGACCAGTCTGACCAACATGGTGAAACCCCATCTCTACTAAAAATACAAAAAAAAAAAAAAAAAAAATTAGCTGGGCATAGTGGTATGCAACTGTAATCCCAGCTACTCAGGAGGCTGAGGCAGGAGAATTTCTTGAACCCCTGGAGGAGGAGGTTGTAGTGAGCTAAGATTGCACCACTGCACTCTAGCCTGGGCAACAAGGTGAGACACTATCTCAAAAGAAAAAAAAAATTACAATACTTAATATTGTTATTTAATCAGCCATCTAAAATGATATTATAATAATTATTTAATTCACTTACTGAGTGTTATTTTGTTTTAGCTATAAGTAAAATGATTTTATGTGAATTATTTCATTTAATCCTCACAATGATGCTGTCATATACTCCATTTTGTCATATCTATTTTGTGGATGAAGAATGAAGGCTTAGAATTATCCAAAATTACACAGCAAACTGTATGCACCTAACTTGGGACTAATGTCAAGCTTTTATTGAGGGAGGAGAAGGGGGACAAATGAAAAGAAATGTGATGAATTAAGTCCTGTAGTATATAATTTTGGTATCTATAAGTTGGCCTAATAGTAGTATATATCTTATGGAATTTGTATATTAAAAATAGTCAATATACATAAAGCATTTAGCATGTTGATTGGGCCTACTAAGTAGTCGATAGGTATTCATTATTAACTTTTTCATGAAACAGTGTAGGAATAACTATATGTGGAACAATAAGTGTGCGAAGATTTTATTTCAGGTATAATTAACAGAAACATAGTTGAGACACTGCTTCTCACAAATCACTAATGACCAGTGATGTGACAAACTATGGTGTTCATGCCACTGAAAAGATTATCACTTGATTATCTCTTTACTTACTAATAACTGGTATCTTTCTTTTCTTCATATACTCCTTTGTGATTTTTCCTGTGCTCACTCTTTCTTCCTCTCCATAAAATGTCTTCACATTGTCTGGTAATTTTTGTTTCCCTTTCCTTCCATCCTTTATTTTCAGGCTCTTGGATTTGACTTTGAAGTTAGGAACACATCCAGTAACCGATCTTCTCATCTGTAGCCTTAGAGACCGACCTTCCTCACCAAAATGTTAAGCATATCATTTCTACCAGGACAAAGATGAAAGCAGATTAAAACACCTGCCCCCACCCCTAAGTTCTGAAAATGGAGAAGAAAAGTTTTACTATTTTTGTAGATTTTTTTCTTCAATATGAAATCACTTTTCTCAGAATGACATCAATCTGAAGATATTTTTGATAAGGACAAGGACTTGAGAGTAAACATGTTTTATAATGTTCCTTTCTTGAAAGATGGTCTTCCTTGTATTCTCATTGTGAGAGTTATGATCTTCCTCATATTACCAACTCCTAACACAGTGACTGATACAAAGTAGGTGCTTAAAATTTGTTGAAAGAAAAAATAACAGTAATTATAATTATATAAGTATAATTATAGACATGGTATGTGGATCAGTACCCATTTTGGGGCAATACACCTGTTGATGGTGTTTAAACTCAGGTCTCATCAATTCTGGGAGACTTACTGTCAAAAACGTATTCACATACATATCTCACAAAAGGCAGAAGCACATATACACACCTCACAAACAGATTCCAAATCTAATTTAAACAATAATTTAAATATTTACCTCATTCTGCAAGTCTGATATGGAAGACCCTATGCACAAATTCATTTGACTTTCCAAAAAGTCCCAACACTTTTCAAAACTGCTTCATTACTTAAGAATGTCCTAGGGATAGAGGTTTAGTGAATATTCTTTGCTGTTTGCAGGCATGTTCTAGCTGGACTATTCGAGATACTGTGAAGAAGCTTAGGCAATCCATAATTATTATCTGAGAATTCTATGTTTATATTTTTGGTTATAGTAAAGAAACTTCAAAATTTGACTTCTAAAGAAAGACTCTGAATACCAGATGATTAATATTTTACAAAAACAAAGAATAAATTGAGAAGCAAAGGAATTCATTATCCTTGCAAAAATAAAATTACTTATGTGCAAATATGAGAAGGGTCACTGTATTTGATGCTTGCATTATGCATAAAGAGATGAGGCTTCTTTTGATGTGTTTATTATAATGATTTGCCATGGGACTGAGTTATGAAATAATGGCGTGTAATTAAAATGCGGGGTCTCTGAGTCCTGTAGTAACACACTAATGAGCTTAAAGCAACCTCAGATACACTCTTGGCTATTTATGAACATACTTTATGTTTAGAGAATAAAAAGAATTTAGCTTTTTATGTATCAGATGAGTAATCACATAATAAAGCATAACTGCTGTGAGACAACTAACATCTCAATATGATTTGATTTTTGCTATCCTGTAAAAGATTATTTCCTGGACCTTATGAGAATATTAAAGTTGAACGTTATGAAATGGAATATAGAGTGGTATAGTGATCTTATGTAAAAGATTTGGAGTGAAAACACATAAATTCACATTCTGGGTTTCTGCCTTCTCCTGATAAAACTCAGCAAATATTGATTTTTTCTGAGCCACCATTTTTCATCTTTAAATGGTGGAAACAATACCTATCGCAAAGAAGTTTCTAGACTAAAATTAAAAATTTTACATTGTAAAGAACATATTAATGGAATGCAAGTTATGCTCTAAAATAATAATTTTTGTTATTACAAAGTATTAGTGAGATATTCTCCGTGACCACACTGAAACAGAAGTGATTCTTATGGCACCTGCTGATTTTTCTGTGGCTCTGGATGGATTTATCACAATTCTAAGAAATGTTTGTGCAAATATGGGTTTGGTTTCAGTTCTTAATCTGATGTTTTTATCATTTTTTGGCAACAGATAGGTTTCCCAAGCGTTTTACCATGTACCCTTTATGGATCTACACAAGAGATTTATGCGTGCTATTTTTATTGTTTTAAGGAAATATTCGGAATGATTTTACCCTTTCTTTTGATCATATTCTTTGACTCATTTAGGAGATTGCTATATTACTTGGTGAGTCTAAAATTGAGCATCCTGTTTATATATCTGAAACAGGTAATGGGTAATAATTATCACCTTGAGTCTGGCAGTACTCCAGAGGAAAAATTACGTTGATTCTCTGACTTGAATAAGAATATCTTGTTCACAATATGTTTATAAAACCTTTTTCTACCCTTCCTTTTGCCGTTTATGACTGTCTTATCTCAGTTTCACAAATTCAGGGTAAAAATGAGCTTGTAGTCATATCTAGGACAGTTATTCCAAAATATTTCTTTAGATATTTAAATCATCCCCAAGCTACAGAAGATGTGAAATAGCTTTAATTGACTGAATGATTTTGTATTTCTACAAAATAAATCCCTGTATATGGTTCAGGAATAACTAGATAATATATTTAAATATCTTGAGAAAATAGAGTCAGCAGTCCTAGATTACCAGCTGTGTAACCTTGAGGGAGTTAGCCAACCTTTCTGACCTTCAGCCTTCTCTTCCACAAATAACAGGGATAATAATACTAGTCTAGGCACACAGATTTGTGGGAAATATTATCCCTCTTCTTATTTATAAGAGACATGAGATCTCTGATATGAGAATCTCTTCTTATAAAAAGAGGGATAATAATACCTAATTTAGGCACACAGATTTGTGGTAAATATCAAATGATGCTTCTACATGGTGCAAGGATGAACTGTTAAATAATATACACAGTTTTTTCGTATTCATGGATGCCTTTATCACACTAGAAACATTATTCAAATGCATTTCAATATGGAGGGCTCTCTTGAAATGCTTTTGTTGAAAGAAAGCCTTCCAATTTCTAACTATTTTGTTTCTCCTTTGTTGTATCCTCTTTCTCTGTATATCTTTTCAATGTAACTGTTACTACCATTTGATTTTCAATCTTCTTTTTCCCTCTTAGTTTTACTTGTTGGAATTTTCCTGTAATACACTAATCTATCTCACCATGCCTGTCTCCTAAATCATATTCCTCACTGTGGAAAATTATAACAGCATTCACCTAATCACTCATGCCAGAAATACTCCCTTTAATTTCTGCATTGAATAAATTACCAAGGTTTGTTAAATGGACCACTCTAATATTCTCCAGATCTCTCCATAAACAGTCCTTGTTCAGATCTCTCTCAATTGAACTATTATGGTAGCTTCTTAACTTTCCTGTGTTCAAGCTCACCTCAATCCAGTGTATCCTCTCCCATTTTGTTACTGATCTTTCTACAACAATTTTTGGACTTTCTTTTCCCATGGCCTGTAATTTTTTATGGGTTCCTGTACTTTTCAGGACAAAGTACAAACCTCTTGTTATGGCAAGCTGATTTCATGCTGCTTTCCCATATGCACCTCACTCTAGGCTTACAGGCCTGGTGGAATTTCCCAAAATAGATAGTGAACTCCAAAATGCTGTGCCTTTGTACATGTCCTTTTCTTGAAATATGTCCTCTCCTTTTCACCCCTTGTTGCTTAGGAAAATGCTCAGCTCAAACATAAATTGTGCCTCGGGACTGTTTGAGGCCTATACTCATCTATGATTTTAAGGAATCCTTTATATTTCAGAACTACAGCCTTTAGAATTTTATTATGTCTATTTTTCTCATATTTGCCCTCCTTGCTAGGCTGAGCTTATTCTTCTCTTGTCTTTTTAAGAGAAGGCCTGTTACATGTTTACTGAGAGTATGAGTTAATGGTAACCCAGTAAAACCTTTCATTACTTATCAGCTGCAATATAATAAGGAAAGGAGAAAGCAAGAACAATCTTGGGAAATGGGAAGAAAGTGAGATGCTGGTGATAATAAGCTGCCATCTGCCTTGACAGAAAGAAACCTCTCACCCTGTTTGTTTTGTGCCTCAGAAGAGATTGTTTTTGGCTCATGTTGTTTGTGACAAGTTAAGGCCTGTTCTCTGTTTCTCTATTTTGTTTTTAAAGCACGTTTGCAGACATCATCGTGTAATGAATAATATATCACGACGAGTTTTTCCAAGGTTTTGAATTAGTATCCGTTTTACTTTTCCATGGAAGCAATGAAAATGAGTGATTCCTACAAATGATACTTTTTTCATTTTGAACAATAGCCTTTATCTCTCTAATCTAAACATCTTGGTTGTAAGTTCACAGTTAATACTAACATCAGATAATATATTTTGAAATAAACGTATTTAATACTTTATTTTTTGTCAGGTGATTTTCTATGATATATCTATTAAAGCTAAAAATGAATAAGTAACATGTTAATAAGATTTAAAAGCAGCACATTGTTATCAAAGAATGCTGAATTGCAAGGGTGTGATCATATTCCTGAAGCCTGGGACTCATCATGGCAGGGAGCTAGTGTACCATATTGTCATGGCAACAGGATGTCTTCCTAGGTTTAAATTTGTTTGTGTTGCAGATCCATAACTTTAAAAGCTTATCCAGAGCTTTTAAGGAACAAATTGTATTGCTTCTGTGGTTCATGCCATATGCTAAAAATTCATGGCTATTTCACGAATGGTAATTTGCGTGTTCTTTACTTTTTTTTTTTTTTTTGGTTTCCAAAGTACACAGTTATCAAACTAAGATTGTTATGCCTGAATGTTTTGTTTTGTCACTATGTCGCTTCTATATATACAACTGTGAGGGGAAAAAGTTTCTTCCCTACATTTGTTATAGTGAGACTCTGGAATTTTGTTTTGGATGTAAATACAGATATTATTTTATGGAGGCAATAATGAAAAACAGGAATTTTAACCTGCTGAATATTCAGAACATAATAACCTTAATGTGTTGTTCCAAAAAGCCAAAACCTTGCAGCACTCTGAATTCTTTCTGCGTGGCAAAGACACTTCTCTTGCCAAGAGATTCTCTGTAAACCATGAAGAAAAACAATGATCAATGGTCCTGTGCATTGCCTAGCAGAACGTCCTTGACATCCCTCGCATTGCAGCACAGTGCTGACAGCTGGGTTCTCATTTGGAAGCAGGGAACAGAGAGCCAGGGAAGTAGGAACCACAAAGGGTGAGGAAAAAAAGAGGATGGATAAGAGGGAGCAGAGGAGATGAGAGAAGGGAGAGAGGAGGTAGGAGGAAAGAGATGAGTATTTGTTGTTGCCTTTGAATTGTTAACTCCTTAGAGTTAAAGATGGAAATCTTACACATCAATATGTACTATATTATTCCCTCCAGTGAAGCAAATTGCTTTTTAAAGTTAGTTTTGTCTTTAAAGAGGCATACAGATGAAGGTTATGGAATGAATATAAAATAAAGAAGGTACTCTGATGATATTAATCCTGAATTGAAAGGAAAGGCAACTGTAGATTTAAAAAATAAATAAATACCTTGGAACAAAGCTTTACCATGTGCCTTTTTTATTGCTGATTAATTGTCTCAGTGTATACATACATGGGTGATGAAAAAAATAAGGTTCAAGATATTCAGTAAGGTTTTGAAGCGGCCTGAGGTGTTTTTGTCTTGTTACTATTTTTATTTGATCTTTTTCTCTTCCTCGTAGGTGTAATGTAGATTACAAGAGTTAAAATCTTATGCCCATTTATCTACTCTGTTTGCCAAGAAACATAACTTTTATAAAGTCTGTTTCATAATTTATTAGATTTTTAAAAACTCAATTTGTGAGTCTAATTGTAATTAGTATTTGTAACTCCTAAAGTCGTTAGTCATATGCTTTAAGAAAGCAAATGAGAAGTATTGTGTTAGATAAGAATAGAGAAGCAACTATTTGGTCACCAAAAATTAGTTCTTCACTTCTATTGTTGGGAAATTGACTAAGCTTCTAATATTCCTATTGGTGATATAGTATGCCCATTGCAGAAAGATAGACAATAACATTTCAATAGCACATCAAACCAGCTGTTCAAGGATGTGATTTCCTCAAGATCCTGGACTACACATTTTTCTTCTAGGTTGCTCAAACTTGGGACTATTTATTATAAACACTCAGTAGATCCCTGATAACCTGAAAGAGGGTACTGTTTCTCTAAATATCCACCTTCTTGTAAGGAAATAGCTTTTGGTGATAGAATTTTTTTCATATATTTCTGTTGATATTATCATTGTATTAAGTATGTATCCTTACACCATTGTTTTCAAAGAGCCAGTATTTTATTTGAGACGGGGCGCAGTAAGGGTCCAGTCTTTTAAAAATACAGCTGCATTCCTTTCTACTGCTCCCCTTTCTTCCCCATGCTTACACTAAGGGAAGACCAAACTCAGACTCATTTGAGGGACACACAATCATCACCAGAAAAAGGGAGTTTCACATCTTCAAAGACTGATATTTGTAAGGAATATGCAAGCATGTTATCATTGGTTGAATGTGGCTTCCCAAAACATACGTCCATGTAAAATCTCTAGAACCTATTAATGTTATCTTATTTGGAAAAAGGGTCTCTGCAGATGTGATTGTTATGAGTTATGACATCACCCTGGATTATCTAGGTGAGCTCTAAATCCAATTACAAGTATCTATATAAGAGAGAGAAAGAGGGAGCTTTGACACAGACAAAAAATAGAAGGTCATATGATCATATATGCAGACACTGGGGTGAAGCAACCACAAGTCCAGGAATGCCCACTGCCACCAGAAGTTGGAAAAGGCAAGGAAGAGAATCTCATCTAGAGCCTCTGGAGGGAGCACAGCGCTGCCCATACATTGATTTCAGACTTCTGGCCTCCACCGCTGAGATAGCAAATTTCTGTTGTTTGAAGCGGGCCTTAGGGTACAACCAAGTTTGATAATTTGTTACAGCAGTCACAGTACCTCACTGAAATGAATGTGTGGTTGCTGCTTTACCAGCATAACTCCCCCAGAGAAGCAATTGGTTGCACATTGAGGGAAGCCATCGGGGGGCTTTGAGTTATTTCTGTTTGCTTTTGAAGACCCTCGTCTTTGGCTCATATGCATCATCCTGCTCCGAATACACAAATTTCAGCATCAGTGACATCCACTTTGCATTTGCATTCTCCCTCCCTACCTTTGATCTCACTATCAATCCCAGGGTTTTATGTCAATAAAATATAGGTTTTTTCCAATGAAATGTTATATGTGTTTCCTAAGATCTGAGTCTTTAAAATCAAACCGCTTGCAACTTTTGTCCTTTTCTCAAAATAAATAAATAAATAAATAAATAAATAAATAAATAAATAAATTAGATTTTACTAATCATAAGAGAATGCCAGTCAAAGAGAATATATAGGAGAGAGGTGGCTGCCCAGTGTAATCACTTCTGTTGCTTCTGTTTTTAGTGATCTGTGTAATTTTCCCCTGGTAATTGTCAATGCCTTTGATGGCTAGCCCCTGCCATCCTCCTAAAAATCGTAGCAGTCTGATTGAATAGTAACTGGTGGGTTTGTTTTCTTTCTAGAATATTTAGATTAAAGGCAAGAGAAATTCTGGACATGGGAAAGAGGAGAGAGATTGTGGTTTGTCTTAATAGCAACAAATACAATTTCTCAAGCATATGAAATAGATTGCTTACTCATGTTTGCTTTCACATCAGGGGATATAGATCTATCTAATTGCAATGCTTTAAGAAGGTATATAAGGATGTAAATTCTCATGGCTTCTTTCTTGGTCTCCTTATATGTAGGAATGTAGTGGCAGAAGTTAGACTTTAATATGTGGTAGCTGATAATATGGAGTTGTTCTAACGATAGTTTTGACTGTGTATAGAGCATGGAGCCTATTGGCTGAGAATGGACAAAAAATTGAGGAAAGAATAAAAATAGTTAAAATATCAAATATAAAAAAATTTCAATACTATTTTTTGAAGCAGTTGGTAAAAATCCCACTTACCTATGATGCAATTCTTCTGGAACTGCTCTCTTACATAATAGTTGGAAATTGTATTAATAGTCTCAAGCTTTTCTAAGTTTAAATACCAATCTTTGTAATAACTAAGCTTATGATCTTTGGGATCAGACAGGATTAAAAATTCTGGCTCTGGAATATATTTGTGCCTCACTTTCTACATCATCACTAGAATGGTAATAGATACCTATCTCAAGCAGTTGTGAAAAACAGAAGGAGGTCATGCATAGCAGAGTATCATTGTCTTAACAGTGCTCAATAAATGTGTTTTATTGCTTTTTCTCTACATCAAAGCCCTAGAAATCCTGAACTATACTTTTTAGCACAAAACAAGAGAAGATAAAATGGAACATGTAAATTGGTATCAGTTAAGCATAATCTGTCCTGCTCTCAAGGTCTTGTTAACAATTGAGAAAAGCTACACACAATGAAAAAGGAATTGATTGATACACAAAGGAAAATAGGAATTTTTTTTTCATGGAGTCACACCTAATTTGAACTCTAATACATAAAATTAGAGAATGAGTTAAAGTCAACTCAGGAAACTAATAGCATGAAAAAGTGTTGAATCAACAGAGGCCCTGAATTTATAAAAATTGTTCCCCACTCTAATATAAAACATTAAATATAGTAAGGCATGACCACCTTTTTCCACATTTTTTTGTTTTTATTTTTATAAAATATTAAAAACAGATCAAAGGAGGAAGAAAGAAAAAAATGTCAGTCAACAGAATTTCAGGGCTCAATGGGGGAATGAAGATAGTATTTATAGATTAAGTTCTCATAAACTATTAGAAGGTAAGTACCAATACTCTCACTTAATGAATGAATAAATTGAGGCTCAATGAGGTTAAATAAAGTGTCGAAGATCTTTACATTTTAAGTGGTTAAAAAAAAATGCTTGTTTACTTAACCAAAGTCTAAGATTGAAGTGATGACAATCGATGAATAGAAACGCTGGGAAATAGTTTTACCTGGTAGAACGAACATTTCTTTTTAATGCCCTAAATTTAGTTACCTTAATGTGTTTATAAATCTTTTAGATGGCGTTATGGGAGAGAAAAACAGAGTATATGCTTATACGGGGAGAGAAAAAAAAATGAGAAAGAACGATTTTCCCACCCTTGGATTAAAGTTCCTAGGGAACAACTCAAAGTGGATGGTACTTTCCTTCACCACGGCTAATCTCAGATGTTAGTTCAGATATCCTGTTACTTTGTATAATTCAGGAATTTCGGCAATTAGGCTACCAGGTTGACTTTTCACACGAAATGAGAAATCAAAAGAGGCTTTAAAAAATCTGTGCTCTTAGCAAAAATTATCATATTTGAGAAGCAATAAAATAGTTTGCCATTAAAAAGATATATATTATCACATACAAAAATCTCTTAAAAATGGATTAAAAGCTTAAATCTATGGGCCAAAAGTGTAAAACTACTGGAAGGAAAGCATTGAGGAAATACTCCAGGACATTGGTCTGGGCAAGGATTTCTTAAGATCTCACAAGCACAGACAATCAAAGCAAAAATGGACACACCGGCTGACAGCTTCTGTGCAGCAAAGGAAACAGCAGCAAACGGAGTGAAAAGAAAAGTCAAAAAGAGAGAGAAAATACTGGCAAACCAGCTACCAGACAAGTGGTTAATAACTGAAATCATACAGCTCAACAGAAAACAACTAAACAAAACAAAATAATCCCATTTAAAAAATGGGTCAAAGATCTGAATAGCCTTTTCTCAAAAGAAGACATAGAAATGGTCAACAGGTATATGAAAAAAAATGCTCAACATCAGTAATTATCAGAAAAGTGTAAATTAAAGTACAATGAGATACCATCTCATCCCAGTTACAATGGCTTTCATCCAGAAAACAGGCAATAGCAAATGCTGGAAAGTTTATGGAGAAAAGCAAACCTCTGTATACTGTTGGTGGGAATGTAAATTAGTACAGACACAATGGAGGACACTATGGAGGTTCTTCAAAAAGCTGAAAATGGAACTACATAGGATCTAGCAATCCCACTTCTGGGTATATACCCAAAAGAAAGGAAATCAGTATATTGATACATCTGCACTCCTATTTTTATTGTTTATTGCAGCACTATTCGTAATAGCCAAAATATGTAATCAACCTAAGTGCTCCCCAATGGATGAATGGATAAAGAAAATGTGGTACGTATACACAATGGAATATTATTCAGCCATAAAAAAGAACATAATCCTGTCATTTACGAAGAGATAGATAAAAATGGAGAATATAATGTTAAGTAAAATAAGCCAGGCTCATTAAGATAAATATTACCTGTTCTCACTAATATGTGGGACCCCCCCCCCAAAATTGAACTAACGCAGATAGAGAGTAGAATGATGGTTATCCAAGTCTGGGAAGGGTAGTAGGGGTGGAGAAATAAAGAGGAAGGGTTAAATGGGTACAAAAATGCAATTATATAGCATAAGATCTAGTGTTAGGAAGCACAGTGGAGTGAATATAGCTAACAAAAAATTGATTGCCTATTTCAAAATAACTAAGAGTGAAATTAGAATGTTCTTAACACAAATCTAAATGCTTAAAGTGAGAGATATCTCAATTATTCTGATTTTATTAGTGCACATTGTATGTTTGTATCAAAATACCACATGCACCTCACAAATATGTGCAATTATTATATATCCCTAATAGTTAAAAGTAAGTTGTTTTCAAAAGTTGGGCATTAGCTACCTGTGGTTAGTACAGACCCCACAGGTTAAGAACTCAGTTCTGTCTTGGTGCAGTCGCTCATGCCTGTAATCCCAGCACTTTGGGAGGCCAAGATGGGTGGACCCACGAGGTCAGGAGATCAAGACCATCCCGGCTAACAAGGTGAAACCCCATCTCTACTATTAAAAAAGAAAAAAATTGGCTGGGCATGGTGGTGGGCACCAGTAGTACCAGCTACTCAGGAGACTGAGGCAGAAGAATGGCGTGAACTTGATACATGGAGGTTGTAGTGAGCCAAGATCGTGCCACTGCACTCCAGCATGTGCGACAGAGCAAGACTCTGTCTCAACAAAAGAAAAAGAAAACTCCGTTCCACAAGTAAAAAATAACACTTTTAAACTTGGGTTTTGGTGCATACCCTAAAGCACTGGGTTCTTAAAGTGTGGTCCCTGTGCAAGCAGCAACAGCATCACTTGGGAATATTTAGAAAGGCAAATTCTCAGACCCACCTCTAGAATTGGAAACTCTGGTGATGGGACCCAGCAAGCTGTACTTTAATAAACCTTCCAGGTGATTCTGATGTAAGTTGAAATTTGAGAACTATGTCCCCGGAGTTTATAGACAAAGAACAAATGAAAGGAATGAAAGAGGGAACAGCCTACAGATTGTATTGTGTGAGTTAATAGTTCCAAGAAAGAAAGTGAAACAACGATATAAAACATAGAGAAAGATCATTAAAATATATGTATAGTTAGGAGGCCAGGTGCAGTGGCTCACACCTGTAATCCCAGCACTTTGGGAGGCCTAAGCAGACAGATCACTGGAAGTCAGGAGTTCGAGAACAGCCTGTCCAACGTATTTGTATTTCCACTAAAAGTACAAAAATTAGCTTGGCATGGTGGCATGCCTGTAGTCCTAGCTACTCACAGGCTGAGGCAGGAGAATTGCTTGAACCTGGGAGACAGAGGTTGCAGTGAACCGAGATTGTGCCACTGCACACCAGAGTGAGACTCTGTCTCAAAAAAAAAAAAAAAAAAAAAAAAAAAGGAAATGAATTATAAATACAACCAGGGCTCCAAAGGTAGGCACTTGTCTTCTTAGCAACCCATTGCAGAGGAACTCAGAGGCAAGGCTTCCTTGACCAAAGCACATCCAGGTAGCTTATAATTCCCCTTCCATTAAATCTAGATTATCCTGAGTAACCTGCTTGGGTAATAAAATACAGCAGAAGTAACATTCAGGGACTTCCAAAGTTAGTTTATAAGAAACATTATTGCTTCCATTCGGACCTCTGAGAACACTCCTGTTTGAGAAGCTCCCTCTTGGAACCCAGTCATAATGCTTCAAGAACCTAAGCCACACAAAGTGGCCATAGTTGACAGTTCTAGCTGACTCTCCTGCCTACAGCCAGCAGCTGCCAGCCATCTTGGAAATCCAGCCTAAGTGAGTCTTCAGATGACTGCAGCCCCAGCCAGCACCTAACTGCAGTAGCATAAGAGACCCCAAAGGAAAACTGCCCAGCTGTGCCCACTCATCCTGCAGAGGCAGGAAAGACAATAATAACACATTTTAAGCCTTCAAGTTTTGGGATGGATTGTTATGTAGCAACAGGTACCTGAAACACCATCTTATACGTAAGAAAGCAGAAGACTAAAGACATTAAATAACCTGCCAAAAGTCATAGAGTAAGTCATAGAACCCAAATTTGAAGATTTTAAGTCATATTTTATTTCATTGCAGATTATTCTCTTACTGACTATATTTTATTTCTTTCCACTGTCAACATTTCTGGCAGTTGCCATGTGACCTTGATCAAGCCTGATTCTTCATATGTGAAATGAGGCTAATAAGTATACTTAGCCTAAATTTTTTGTGCATAAATGTGTGAGGTTAAATAACTTGCCATGTTTTATACAACCAGCAAATGGTAGAGCCAGAATTTTAACATAAGGCATCCTAATTCTTAAATTTAAGTTAACTGTTATACAGTATTGCCCCCTAATAGCTATAGAATAAATCCCTAGTGCACCATCACTCTTTCAATTGTATTTTCATAAACTTCAGCAACTCAGCGTAGTGAAGTTCAGAGGAAACAGAAATTCTTCTAGTTGTGGTTTGGAAGTGCTTAAACCATCCATGAAGAGAAGACCAAGATAGGGGATCTCTTTAGTCACTCTCTGTTTCAATAACAGTTGTTGAAATATAATATAGATGCGGTAAGGTTAACTCCTTCTAAGTATACAATTCAATGTTTTATTTCACAGAAGTGTGAAACCATCACCACTATTTAACTACAGAACTTTCATCCTTCTCCAAAGAAACTTTGAACCAATTAGTTACCAACCCCATTCTCCTCTATCCTCTTAGTCTCTTTTTCCAAAAAAAAAAAAAAAAATTACATTTTCTCTTCTCTTTAAAAATATTAATAGATATTTAAGAGCTATTAAAATGTAAGTATCTTGAATACATGGATTGAATGTCATTTAATTATGACTGTGTTTGCTGTAGCTAGCACATAGCAATGTCATTCAAAACACATTTGCTGCATGCAAATATGTGTCCTGTGCCTGACTGATCTTTCTTACTATGGCTAAAAATAAAGTAATAAAACAGAACAATAATATAAGTAGCATAATAATATAATTATAATTCAGAATGAAAGTATCTGTTGAAACCCTAATTGGAAAAGAGGTTTTTCTAGTTAAGTACGTACAGAGGACGAGTTGCACCATTACTGTACATCCCCTTCCATGCAATATGCATTAATAGCTACCGTAGAGATATAAATTTTTGATCCTTCATGAATGAAGTATGTTGAGGTGTTGGAGTTGGGAACTACAAAGGAGACATATTTCCCTGTACTATGGCTAGCACAGACATTATCATGAACTACATTGTGTCACTCCTAATTCATATGTTGAATCCCTACCCCCCAATGTGACTGCTTTTGGAGATATGACCTTTAAAGAGATAATTAAGGTTAAGTATGGTTATAAGGGTAGGGTCCTAATTCAATTTAGCTGTTGTCCCTATAAGAAGAAGACACACGAGAGATGTGAGTACATAGAATAAAAGCCATGAGAGGTCATGGGCCAGCAGACAGTGACATGCAAGCCAAGAAGAGAAACTTCAAAGAAAAAAGAAAGAAAAAGAAATTCAACAGGTAAATTACATACCTGCCAAAAACTTGATTTTGGAATTTTTTCACTGTGGGGAAAAGTATGTTATTTAGGCCACAAAGTCTGTCATTTTCAGTTACGGCAGCCTGAGCAAACTAATACAGGCAACCTGAGGGCATATCAGAGGAGTATAGCATTGTTGCTGTCTTCAGAGACATTCTAGAGAGCCACATTTCCCAAATTATGTGAGCCATTATGGCTTCCCAATATGGCTAGAAATAGGATGCAACCTCATTCCTTAGCCTTCATATAAAATTTGAGTTAATCCTTCTGTTTCTCACTGGAAAGATCATAGGTTTTCATCTCTGAGGCTCTGTTATTTTACATGAGTTAAGACGAATATTGCAATATCTTTAAACTGTGCTTTTAATTATGAAATAGCTATAGAGAATTTCTGATTCCAAAATGGCAGTGTAGAAGCAAGCTGGCCTCACTCCCCCACATGGAAAACAGAAAAGAAATACACAATGCCAAGATTATCACCAGGGATATTCTAGAACTCACATATGAGGATTAGTCAGTTCCTGGAGCTGCAAAGAAGTGAAAATATTCTGAACAAATGGTAAGAGAATCAGACTTCATATCTAGGATGTATCTCCTTCCAATCTGTCCAGCACCAAGCAAATAGAGAATTGACACCTGACTCATGATTTCTACACTGGAAAATGTGAGATTGAGATGGAGAATGAGCTTGCTCACCATCTTGGGTTACAAGGCGGAAGACCTGTCTCTGCCTCAGTCCATAGGAAGCATCACAAAGGGAGACATATTCCTGAAGACAATCAGAGGCCAAGGGGAAAGGTGGGACTATCATTTCAAGATCTAGAAATTACTATGTAACTTGGCTGAAAGAGACACCAGATCAGAGTGTTGGTTCAGCAGGAGAACAATGTAAGACGTATATCCTACAGGTCCTATGAGTACAGTCCCCTAGCCGGCCTTCCCACACTGATGGACTGTTCTCTTTGTGACCACCTTCATTCAGGACAGGCAGCAACAGAGGCAAACCTGGGCTTAGATGCTGTCTGGTGCCAAAAAAAAAGCAGTTCCCTAGTAGGGGAGAAAAAAATTCAACAGGTAAATTACAAAGAATCTCTAAGCAAACATAATCAGTAAAAAACCAAACAAGCCACAGAGAGAAGACTGGAGTAAATAACTAATTATTTCATACAAATATGTAGATGTATATCCACAAGAAACAACAGTAGGGAACCATGGTCTCCCCAAATGGACAAAACTAGGAACCAGTGACTAATGAGACAATGATATGTGAGCTCCTGTACAAGAATTCAAAATAACAGTTTTAAGGAACAAAGTGATATCCATGATAACACAGAAAAGCAATTCAAAAATTTACCAAAGATATTTAACAAATAAATTGAAATCATGAAAAAGAAATTTTGAGACTGATAAATATATTTGCTGAACTGAAAAATTTATTGGTGTCTCTCATCAGCTAGTTGAATCAGAGGAAAAAAAGTGAGCTTGAAAACAGACTATTTGAAAATACCATCAAAGAGAAAAAAGAAAAAAATGAAAAAGAACAAAGACCACCTAAAAAACAGAAAATTACCTCAAAAGACAAAATCTAAAAATTATTGGCATTTAAGAGACAGATGAGGAAGAAAAGGGGTAGAAAACTTATTAAAAGAAATAATAAAAACCTTTCAAAACGTGAGTATGATATAAATACCCAGGTACAGGAAAGTCAGAGAATACCAAACAGATCTGATCCACATAAGACTACCACAAGGCATATAATAATCAGACTCTCAAAGGTCAAACAAAGAGAAGATTCTAAGAACGCAGCAAGAGAAAAGAACTACATAACATAAAAATGAGCTCCAATTCATCTGGCAACAGACATCTCAAGGGAAACCGTACAGTCCAGGAGAAAGTAGGATGATATTTTCAAAGTACTGAAAGAAAAAAAACTACCATTCAAGAATTCTGTATCCAGCAAAGCTATTTAAAATAAAAAGGACAGATAAAGTCTTTTCCAGACAAAGAAATGCTAAGTGAATTCACCACCACCAGACCTGTCTTACAAGAAATGATAAAGGTATTTTTTCAGTCTGAGAGAAAACAAAAATTAATACACAAAAAGAGTACCTTTGAAGGTATAAAACTGACTGGTAAAATTAAGTAAAAGATAATGTTGAGAATAATCTAATACTGTAATTGTGGTAGGCAAGGCACTCATGACTCTAATATAAAGACTAAAAGAAATCTATAAAAATATTAGTTACAGCAGCCTATTAAAAATAGGTAATATAAAAATATGGAAATTAATGAAACAAAAAATGGAAAGGGTATAAAACTACTAAAATGTACAGTTTTATTTTTAGTTTTTTTCTTTGGTTCCATTTTTTTGTGATCTAAGGTAAGTTGTCATCTCTTTAAAATAACTTTTTATAACTGTAAAATGACTTTTGTAAGCTTTTTGGTTAAAACAATGAGAAAACTAATAATTGATAGACTAAAAATGTAAAAAGCAACAAAATAAAACATACTACCAGAAAAATCACCTAACCACAAAGGAAGATGGTAAGAAAGGAAAAAAATTTACAAAATGATCAGAAAACAAGCAACAAAATGGCAGTAGTAAAACTGAATGTAAACAGGCTCAAATATCCAACTAAGCAATAGAGTGGCTGAATGGATAAACAAGTCTCAGCTACATGCTGCCTATAAGAAACCTATCTCACTTTAAAGACACACATAGACTGAAAGTCAAAGGATGTAAAAAGGTATCTGATGTGAGTAGAAACCAGAAAAGAGTGGGAGTTGCTATACTTATATAAGATAAAATTGACTACAAATCGAAGACTATTAAAAAAATAGATTGTTATATAATGATAAAGGGGTCAATTCAGCAAGAGGATTCAACAATTATCTATGCACATAATACTAGAGTTCCCATGTATATAAAGTAAACATTAATAGATCTAAGGAAGGGATAGGCTGTACTACAATAATTGTACTCTACTCTCAGTAATAGACAGGTCATTCAATCAGAAAAATCAGCAAAGAAACATCATAGTTAAACAGTATACTAGGCCAAATAGGCCTACCTGACATTTACAGAACATTTCACCCAATTTCTGCAGAAAACACATTTTTTGGTATCACCATATGGAATATTCTTAAGAGCAGACTGAATATTAGGCCATAAAATGAGTCTCAATTTTTTTAAAAGTAGAAATCATATCAAGTATTTTTGTAACCTCAATGGAATAAAACAAAGTAATAACAAGTTGAACCTCACAAACTATACAAACACATAAAAATTAAACAATATACTGCCAAATTACCAATATATCAATGAAGAAAATAAGAATATTAAACACTTATTGAAACAAATGAAAATTGAAATACAGCATACCAAAATCTATGGGATAAAGCAAAAGTAATACTAGAAGGAAGTCTAAAACAATAAATGCCTATATTACAAAAGTTAAAATACTTCAAATAAACAACTGAATCATACACCTCAAGAAACTAAAAAAACAAAAAACTTTAAAATTAATAGAAATCAAGAAATAATAAAGAATTAAGCAAAAATAAAATTGAGACTACAAAAAATACAGAAGATCAACATGACAAAAAGTTGGGTTTTTTTGGTAAAGATAAAATTGACAAACCTTTACTTAGACTAACAAAAAGAAGACTCAAAATCAGACAAAAAGACAAATTATTACAGACTATTATGAACAAGGATATATCAGCACATTGGAAAAACTAGAAGAAATGGATTAATTCCTGGACACATACAGCCTATCAAGATTAAGTCATGCAGGAATAGAAAACCTCAACAAACCAATAATTAGTAATGACATTTAAGCCTTAATAAAAAGTCTCCCATCAAAGATGAGCCCAGGACCTGATAGCTTTGCTGTTGAATTCTATCAAACATTTGAAGAACTAATACCAATATTAATCAAACTCTTCACAAAAATTGAAGAGGAGGCAATACTTCAAACTTACTCTATGAGGCCAACATCACCCTGATATCAAAACCAGACAAGGACACAACAATAAATGAAAACTAAAGGCCAACATTACCAATGAACATAGATGCAAAAATCCTCAACAAAAATACTAGCAAAGTGAATTCAATACATTAAAAAGACAATTCACCATAATCAAATGAAATTGATCTCAGGGAGGCAAGGATGGTTCAAAACGTGCAACTCATTGAATATGATACATCACATTAACAGAACAAAGAAATAAGAATCATTTCAATAGATGTGGAAAAGGCAACTGATAAAATTAAACAACTCTTTATGATAAAAACCTTGAAGAATCTGGTATAAAAGAAACAGTAAATATCGAGGCCGGGCACGGTGGCTCAAGCCTGTAATCCCAGCACTTTGGGAGGCCGAGACGGGCGGATCACGAGGTCAGGAGATCGAGACCATCCTGGCTAACACGGTGAAACCCCATCTCTACTAAAAAGTACAAAAAACTAGCCGGGCGAGGTGGCGGGCACCTGTAGTCCCAGCTACTCGGGAGGCTGAGGCAGGGGAATGGCGTAAACCCGGGAGGCAGAGCTTGCAGTGAGCTGAGATCCGGCCACTGCACTCCAGCCTGGGCGACAGAGCCAGACTCCATCTCAAAAAAAAAAAAAAAAAAAAAAAAAAACAGTAGACATCCTACTGAGTGAGTAAAATTGAACACCTTTCCTGTAAAACAAGGGTGCCATTTTCATCACTTTTATTCGATGTAATACTGAAAGTCCTGGCTAGAGCAATTAGGCAAGAGAAAGAAAAGGTATACAAATTAGAAAGGAAGAAGTCAAATTAGGCTTGTATGCAGATGAAATGATACTATATTTTAAAAAAGGTAAATACTCCATCAAAAACCGGTAAAACTGATGAACAAATTCAGTAAAACTGCAGGATACGGAATTAATATGTAAAAATTAGTAGCATTTTTACACTTTTTTTAGATTTATAAACTGGAAAAGAAATCAAGAAAGAAATCTCATTTAGAGTAGCTAAAAGGAGTATAAAATACTTAAAATCAGTTTGACCAGGCCAGACGTGGTGGCTCATGCCTGTAATCCCAGCACTTTGGGAGGCTGAGGCAGGCGGATCATGAGGTCAAGAGATTGAGACCATCCTGGCTAACGTGGTGAAACCCTGTCTCTACTAAAAATACCAAAAAAATTAGCCTGGCATGGCGGCAGGTGCCTGTAGTCCCAGCTACTCTGAGGCTGAGACAGGAGAATAGTATGAACCCGGGAGGCAGAGCTTGCAGTGGGCCGAGATCGTGCCACTGCACTCCAGCCTGGGCCTACAGAGCGAGACTCCGCCTCAAAAAAAAATCAGTTTGACCAAAGATGTGAAAGATCTATACAAGAAAAACTATAAAAGATAATGAAAAAAACTGAAGAGAACACAGGAAAATGGAAAGTATTCCATGCTCATGGATTGGAATAATTAATATTGTTAAAATTACAGTATCATCCAAAGCAAGTTACAGATGCAATGCAATTCCTGTCAAAATACCACTGACATTCTTTACAGAAATAGAAATTTTTAAAAAAATTTATAGGAACCACAAAAGATCCCAAATAGTCAAAGCAACCCTGAGGAAAAAGAACAAAGTACCACATTACCTGACTTCAAAGCACCTTACAAAGCTATAGTAACTAAATCAGCATGGTATTGGCATTAAAACAGACACACAGATCGATGGAACAAAATAGAGAACCCAAATATAAATCCACACATTTACAGCCAATTCATTTTTTTTTTTTTACAAAGGCACCAAAGACAAACAATGGAGAAAGTCTCTTCAATAAACGATGCTGAGAAACCTGTCTAATCATCTGCAGAACAAATGAAAATAGACACTTATCTCTCATCAAATGCAAAACTCAAAATTGATTAGAGATTTAAATTCGACACCTGAACGTATATAACTACTTGAAGAAAACTTTGGGGAAATGTTCCAAGACATAGGGCTGGGCAAAGATGTTTTTTGTGTAAGACCATAAAAGCATAGGCAACAAATGCAACAATAAAAAACAAAACGGAATTGAATCAAGTGAAAAACCCTCTGCATGGAAAAGGAAACAACAGAATGAAGAGACAACCCACAGAATGGGAGAAAAAAAAAGTTTGTATATATATCCATCTGGCAAGAAATTCATGAGAATGTATAAGAACACAAACAGCTAAATAGCCAAGAAACAATCTGATTTTTAAATGAGCAAAAGATTTAAAAAGACATTTAAAAAAGATATACAAATGACTAATAGATATATAATAAGATGCTCGACATTACTAATTATCAGAGAAATACAAATTAAAATCACAATGTGAGATAGCTCACTCCAGTTAGAACAGCTTTTATCAAAAAGGGAATAGCAGATGCTGGCAAGGTTGTTGAGAAAGGAGAACCCTCATTATGTTGTTAGTGGGAATGGAAGTAAGTACAGCTACCATGAAAAACAGTAAGGAATTTCCTTACAAAACTAAAAATAGGACTGCCACATGATCCAGCAATTTCACTACAAGTATGCGACCAAAAGAAGGGAAATCAATACATCAAAGAAATATCTGAATTCCTATGTTTATGACAGCCCTATTCACAATAGCCAGGCTAGGGAATCAACCTAGATGCTCACCAATGGATAAATAGACAAAGCAAATGTGATACACACACACACACACACACACACACAGAGAGAGAGAGAGAGAGAGGGAGAGAGACAGACACATACACACAGAGAATGAGAATAGAATATTACTCAGCCACTAAAAAAGAATAAAATTCTGTCATTTTCAGCAACATGGATGGAACTAGAGGTTATTTATGCTAAATGATCATAGCCAAACACAGCATGTTCTCATTTAATATGTTGGCTAAAAGAGTGGATCTCATGAAGATAGAGAGTGGATTTTGGTTACCAGAGAACAGGAAGGGTAAGTGAGGGTACAAATAAAGGTCAATTAACGACGTTATGGAGAAAAACAAGACCTAGTATTTGAGAGATGAGTAGGGTGACTCTAGTTAATATCTATTCTACACTTAAAAAATAGGAGAGAACAATTTGAATGCTCCTAGCATAAAGAAAAGATAAATATTTAAGGTGATGAATATCCCAATCACTGATTTGATCTTTGCACATATTTGAATGTGTCAAGTTATCACATGCACCCCAAAACACATACATCAATATATATTAATTAAAAATGAAAGAAATAGGTATATCAAGTACATCCTAGGGTTTCAGTACAGGTGTATATTAAATAACTGAGTGCAAAACTATGTATGATCCATACAAACTGAGGAACACTATTGGGTAGTTGTATTTTTAACAATGACATCAGTGTTTTTGTGGTGAAATATGAACTGAAAACCTTAAAAATTATCCACCAAATAACGTGAATAAAGGATGCCATCCTTATAATAGAAACTTTGCAGAATTTTGAAATAACTTAATCATTAAGCTTTGCAAATACTGTAGTGTACAAGTTTATATCATAAACCAGAGGCAGTTAAGAGCTGAAAGTACATGGTAAATAAAGGGGCAAAATAGAAGACAGAAACAAATCAGTGAGGCAAAGAGTTTACAAAGAAAGTACAATGAGTAGTTGAAATTACAATTTGTATCTTTTTAACTGTCAGCATTTCAACATTTAGCACACCAAATTTAGCAAAACATTCAATACACTTTCAAAAATGACAAAAGCCACTATGTACCTACAGATCTATAATTCTAGAGATGAGCACCATGGAAAATAATAGCTTTTATGTACCATTCCTAAAGATTGTCAATTTTCCGGGGTGCAAATCATGTCAAGGATGTCTTTTACTAAATTCTTTGCAGTAAAGTTTTGCTAAAGTTGGAAATAATTGCTGTTAAATCCTAGTTCCGATAAATCATTGTGGTAGAGTGTGAGGTTTGAAAATAATGGAGAAGGACCATTGTAATTCCTAACCTGTAAAAGAATATCAAAACTCCAATTCCCAGAAAAGAAAGCAGGGTCTTAGTGATTTAATGACTTAGTGAGTGTCATCTAATAATAGGAAATACAGAATTCAATCCCAGCCATGTCTAATCTCAAAGCAAGGACTTTTTCCCACTATACCTGCCACACGGCCAGAATGTTCTTACGCTTCTTATGTGTTATTAAATTGTCAAAGGACTCCTGAATCAAAACTGTGCAGGAGATATTGAAATTGCCTCTTAAACCACTAGATTACAGAACAGTTTGAAGAGCCACACCAAAAGACAGAAAATATTCACCATCAAATTGTATTGTTCTCTCTTCAAAAATTCCTGTGTGGTACCTATCTGTTCGTTCTCTGTCCCTCCCTCCCTTTCTCTCTCTCTCATTCATATATATATTATCTTTAATAGTCTCATACTGAAAGTGCTCGGCATCAAAATCGGCATTTCTAGCCTATCTAAATAGACACAACTGATTGAAAACTCAACAAATCTACATCCATCCTCTCCTCAACAATTTCTCACTGAGGAGAGAGGGATGGGAACCTTGAAAAAAATATTTTTTTGACGTGGAGGCCTTGACAGTTTAAAAACATTTGTGTTTCTCAATGTCTCTTGGCATCAAGCTCCTCGTATCCCCAGAGGGCTGATTAAAGGAAAATACTGTCTTTTTTCATAAAGAATAAAACCAGAAATTTCAGAGTTTATGGCTCTATGTAAATATTAAATATATCAGCAAACATTTATCACACTACAATCTAGAACACTGTTATAGTGTGTTTAGTGAAAACATATGCCAAATAATGAGAAAGAAGAGATAATTATCGATTTCATTTTTTTCTACCCATTAGCAAATACTTGTCTATAATGTAGGAATTATAATCTGGATTCTGCCAGCATAAGACATAGCAGATATGGTAAACTGTCCACTCACAGTTAATGTCTCCCTCTTTTTTACTAACATATTCCGAATTTGTTCTAGGTGGCCCTGTGCCCAGTTCAAGTATTTGCCTTCTGGGACTCCTTTTTAGTGATGAGTAGCCATACTCCTTTTTAGTGATGGGTAGCAGACATCTACTGCTGATGGGGGGCTTATGGGAAAAATCTCCATCATCCTGATGAAAAATGGTAGTCATGGCCGGGCGCGGTGTTTCAAGCCTGTAATCCCAGCACTTTGGGAGGCCAAGACGGGGGGATCATGAGGTCGGGAGATCAAGACCATCCTCGCTAACACGGTGAAACCCCGTCTCTACTTAAAAAAATACAAAAAATTAGCCGGGCGAGGTGGCGGGTGCCTGTAGTCCCAGCTACTTGGGAGGCTGAGGCAGGAGAATGGCGTGAACCCAGGAGGCGGAGCTTGCAGTGAGCCGAGAACGCGCCACTGAACTCCAGCCTGGGCGACAGAGTGAGACTCCTTCACCTCCACACACACACACACAAATGGTAGTCATACTGATATGTCCCTTTTACCCTTTTCTGTGTTCATGGCAGCTATCTAAAAACCATTAGGATGACAGACCCACGCTAAAGATGACAGAGGAAAACAAAAACAGACAGGAGTCTGACCTTGTGAAGGGGATACTCCAATCTTGATTTATTTCCTTATTCCCTTCCTAGACATTTGATTGGGTGAAAAAAGCCCAATTTGATAAAGAAGGTTTTACTATATGAAGTTACATTTGATCCCTAAAGTGATTTACATGTTGATACTCAGCAAGATCAGATATCAGTCATTATCAGTGATTCTAGACCAACCTGAGTGGCAATTCAGGTGATAGTTTGCAGAACTCATTTCTATTTTATTTGATATTTTTATTGATTACCTAATTAAATGAATCAAAATTCAATAATTTTATTTGTAAACAAAAATGATACAGTCCCATAAAAACATAATGGATTCAAAAGGAGTAGAAATGTCAACAAATAAGTCTTAATAATAAAGTTGGTAATTTACAATAGCAAAGAAATAACTAAAGTAGAACATTTTTGTAAATCATTAGGTAAATGTGATTATTACTGTGGTTCTGGAGTTAACAGCTAACCATATTAACCAGGCTATTAAGTTAAATATGCCTTAGTATTACATGTAGGGGTTGGAACATAATTCTTCCATCCTAATTTGCATTACTTAAACAACTCTTATACAGTATATGTGCATATTTGATCATTACATTTTAAAGAAATGCTGAGAAATTAGGCAGCATCCAGAGGAAGTGACAGTGACATAATGATTAAAGGGCTGAAAAGTAAGTCTTACAAGAAAAGGTTAAAATAATTGGCATTTAGCCTGGAAAGCAGCAAAATGATTACTACCCTCAAATTGTATGTTAAGTCCTTTTTTTTCTTGACGTGATACTGAGGTAGACTGAGAAAACAAAAACAAAAAACAACCGAGTAACCTTTCGGAAGGCTCTTACCTATTCAATACAAATGTGTAGTTTTTGAAAGCTTCTATGAACCAGGCCCTGGACCAGGTAAATAAATCATGGTTCTTTCCATTAAGAATTTCACAGACTTACACAGGATGAGGATGGTTGTATTCCTTAGAATAAAGGCTAAGTTGCTTTTACAACTTAGTATTATAAAACTGGATTTTTTTTTTTTCATTTGATAGTCCAGCCAATCAGAGCTGGTGAAATAGACCTGCTGTAGAAGGTGTGAAGACCCAGTCCTCCCTCCACAATTCTCCACCCTTGAAAGGTCGTGTGCGTGTCTGTTCACCCATGAAAGAAAAAGACACCAAATGGATGGCATCGATTTCATCTTAAGTAAGTGAGGAGTAAGTTACCATTAAACTCAACATTCCATTGTTCTGAATTTAGTCATATTAGCATGCCCAGGTGCAAGGAGGGTTGGGAAATGTTACCTCTAGCTGGGCAGTCGTATGTTCAGATACAATCATTCTATTATGGAAGACAGAAAAATGTTGGGAAACAACTAACAGTTTTCTACACATATGAAATATTGGCATATCAGTATTTTCATTCTTAAAAATTATCTGGAGAGACGGGCGCGGTGACTCACGCCTGTAATCCCAGCACTTTGGGAGACCGAGATGGGAGGATCACGAGGTCAGGAAATGGAGACCATCCTGGCGAACACGGTGAAACCCCATCTCTACTAAAAATACAAAAAAAATTAGCCGGGCGTGGTGGCGGGCGCCTGTAGTCCCAGCTACTCGGAGGCTAAGGCAGGAGAATAGCGTGAACCCAAGAGGCGGAGCTTGCAGTGAGCTGAGATGGTGCCACTGCACTCCAGCCTGGGCGACAAAGCGAGACTCCGTCTCAAACAAACAAACAAACAAAATTATCTGGAGAGCAACCAACAATGCTGCTGGATAATTAAGTTATACATTTTCTAAAATCAGAAGGGCGAGAAGAGCCCACTCTCTAGATCTTGCATACACTATGGTATGTATAAGCGTTGGAGTTGTTTTTTAGTCATTTCTGACTACTCGTTTTTAAAATCTTTTAGTCCCTGAGGATTTCTATCTGTGCAGATGTATAGACAATCTGAAATTTTTGAAATTTTGTAAGTGCAGCATAAAATCAAAGAAGGAAGTCGGTCTTGGGCCTCTATCTTCACCCATTTGCTACGAGGTTTCTGGTCCTGGAGAAATCTTTTCCCTAAACCATTGAAGAGTTCAAGTTGTGATTCTATTCATCTCTTCCCATGGACAAAGCACTTCAGTCACCATATTTTTATCATCTAATTAAGTTCCATCATAAAATTTTATTGAAATCTCTCTGTAATAGTTATTTTTCATCTACATATTTTTTGTATTTAGTTTAAATTAATCTTCTCTACAACATCGTGTCTGATCCTGACATTGTAGGCAGTGCGCTGGCAAGGTCTTACATGATTTAATAACATTGCCTAGCTCAGGATGAATTTAGTTCAGTTCTTACAGTTCAGGTTCCGTAAAGCATTGTAACAACTTTATAGTATATCGCAAGATTGTTAAAATAATCAGTCAGCGCGGTGGCTCATGCCTGTAATCCCAGAATTTTGGGAGGCTGAGGCGGGCGGATGACCTGAGGCTGGGAGCTCGGGACCAGCCTGACCAACATGGAGAAACCCTGTCTCTACTAAAAACACAAAATTAGCCGGGAGTGGTGGTGCATGCCTGTCATCCCAGCTACTCGGGAAGGCTGAGGCAGGCAAACCGCTTGAATCTGGGAAGCGGAGGTTGCGGTGAGCCAAGATCGCACCGTTGTGCTCCAGCCTTGGCAACAAGAGCGAAACTCCTTCTCAAAAATAATAATAATAGTCCAAAATCCAGGCTCTCAAGAGTCCTTCTAATGAAATTGTTTGTAATTTATTCATGAGTAGACATAATTTGAAATAATAGATCGCATCCTGCATCATCCTGTAAGTGTTGTTATATTTTGCACATTAATATACATGGCCTTTAACTGACTCTATAACAATTGGAGACAGAAATTCTTTGAAACATCACAAATATTTGTTATTAGATTAAATAAATGAACCAATACTTATTAGATCTATTGAGTGATTAAATTTCATTTTATCTACCTGTAAAACAGATTTTCAAAAACAATTTTATTCACAAAATACTCCTTCACATCAAATGGTCAATTAATTTGACTAAATCTTTTTTTAATAAAAATATTCTAGTAAATTCAAACAAAATTAATTTGACTGCTTTTTGTCCTGATTGACTGATCGATTAGTCATTTGAGCCAAGGTATTCACATTGATTTCATGTTTAGTTAAAGCCTATGTCTCCTAGAGTCCGAGTTCTACTAACATCCATCTAATAAAATCATTACTTACACAGTCTTAATATACTGAGATTCAAATTATGTAGTACAAAATAATTTAGTCAATCAGATATCAGTGACTAAAATATGGTATCCTGAAACTTTACATATTCAGAAATTATAGGCTTAACACTGTTAAGACTATTTTAAATAATCACAGAAAATGAAATATAATGTATATAACTAAATGTAATGTATATAACTAAAACCATACATAAAGAAAAATTCAATTTGCCTCTTTATGCACAACTTAAGGGATTCTTTGCAAATTTATTTGGTTATTTTTAATATAACTACAACAAATTTCCAAATAACTGACTCAGGTCTGTCTCTACAATATCCAGAATATGTGACTGCCACTCATTTTCCCCATCTTTTTTATTTATTGACAGTTGCCTAGATTAATGCCAATATGATTGGATTAATTCTAGGTTTCAATGCCAACTCTGTAAGTAACTACATTCTTACATTTCTGATACTGTAACAAATGGAAATATGGAAAACAGTACATCTGAAGGATAGCAAGACATTTAAGATGATTTACCATAAAAACCTCAAGTTTAAGCTTTGAATATCAGCAAAATTAAGATAAGTTTATAAATGATTAAAAATAATTATAACCATTGCTAGTAAGAAAGAAAGTGTTTAATCATGAATTAGAGCGGTCTACCCTATTCAATATTGTTTCTACCTATGGAGACTTTATAGGCATACTAACAAAATTCTTGATAAAGGATGTGAATTTTAAAATGCACTATATTTTCATATGAAGATATCAAAATACCTTCAATGTCTTTTGTGCTTGTTGACAAAAGGAGTCAAACTCTAAAATATTTTTAGAGATTTATTTTGAGCCAAATATGAGTGACCATGTCCCGTGACAAAGCCCTCAGGAGGTTCTGAGATCTTGTGCCCAAGGTGGTTGGGGTACAGGTTGGTTTTACATATTTTAAGGAGGCATGAGACATCAATCAAATACATTTAAGAAATACATTAGTTTGGTTCAGAAAGGTGGGGCAACGCAAAGCAGGGGCTTCCAGGCTGTAGGTAAACTTAAGCATTTTCTGGTTGACAATTGGTTGGGTTTGTCTGAAGACCTGGGATCGATAGAAAGGAAATGTTCAGGCCGGGCATGATGGCTCATGCCTATAATCCCAGCACTTTGGGAGGCCGAAGAGGCGGGTCACCTCAGGTCAGGAGTTTGAGACCAGCCTGACCAACATGGTGAAACCTCATCTCTACTAAAAGTACAAAAATTAGCCCGGCATGGTGGTGGGCACCTGTAGTCCCAGCTACTTGGGAGACTGAGACAGGAGAATTGCTTGAACTCGGGATGTGGAGGTTGTAGTGAGCCAAGATCGTGCCACTGCACTCCAGCCTAGGTGATAGAGTGAGATGAGAATTGCCTGAACTAGGGAAGTGGAGGCTGTAGTAAGCCAAGATCGTGCCACTGCACTCCAGCCTGGGTGACAGAATGAGACTCTATCTCAAGGAAATGTTCAAGTTAGGATAAAAGATTGTGGAGACCGAGAGACCAAGGTCCTTTTGAAGTCTTATAGTGGCTGCCCTTAGAGACAGTAGATGACAAATGTTTCCTATTTAGATATTTGTTTGTTTGTTTGGAGACAGAGTCTTGCTCTGTCAACAATTCTCCTGCCTCAGCCTCCTGAGTAGCTGGAATTACAGGAGTGCATCACTAAATGCAGCTAATTTTTCTATTTTCAGTAGAGACAGGGTTTCACCATGTTGGTCAGGCTGGTCTCAAACTTCTGACCTTATGAGCCCCACCCACCTCAGGCTCCCAAAGTGCTAGGATTACAGGCATGAGCCACCACGCCTGGCCTCCTATTTAGATCTTTAAAAGGTACTAGACTTAATATCTTAATCTCTTCAGGATTAGGAGGGCCTGGAAGAAAAAGATCTAGCTATGTCAATGGAGATTCTTTACAGACACAGATTTTCCCCCACAAAGCTTAGCTTTGCAGGGCCATTTCAAGATATGGCAGAGAAACGTGTTTGTGGTAAAAATATTTTGATTTTTTTCTTTGTTATGCCAGAGTCAGATTGGAAAGTAAGTCATGATATACAGGGTTAAATAAAACTCATTCTGATGAGAATTTATGGTTTGTGAGAATCTGTGACTCACCAGACCCCTTAGATAGGAATTTGGGCAAGACGAAAAAAAAAATCAGAGATGAGTCCTTATGCTGAATCCAATAAATCAGTTGCTAAGACTTCAACTTTTCCCCAACATCACTCCAATTTAGGTATTGTTCAGAACCAACAATTGACAATAAAAGACTTTAAAATGTAAATGGACATTTTCTAAATGAATAGAAGTACAATATCTCAAACCGAGATGAAGCATAATCACACTCTACTTTCATTGGGAGTTTATGACTGAAGTTTTTATTTCAAATGTTGAAGCTTACAGCAAATTACATGGTAAACTGACTTACACAAGGAAAGATTCAAGGCACGAGGCATGTTAATGCTACCGGAGAGAAGATTTGAGGAGGAAGCTGAAAAGAATGATTCCTTTATTCTCACAAGAATGAGAAACTCCAGATTGATATAGAAGCCATTTAACAGAAATGTAAATTTTATGAGAAAACAGCTGAAATTACAATATTTATCAAGCAATGTGATAACTTGCTTATTTTGAAGTAGTAGAAGAAATCATGAAAAACTGTTGATAGTGTTCTATGTTTCAAAATATTCTATGCTCTTTAAAGATACATAAATAAACATAACATAAAATGGGAAAATACACCATGTACAAGTAGTTAATGTTACATAGAGAGCTCAAACTATACATGTTCTAAAATCCTAAGACGTAGAATAAAGCAATTACAATTTCTTGTCATAAAGTCCATAATAATATCTAATGATTCTTTGTATTTCTGTGGTTGTTTCCTTTTTTGTTTGTGCTTTTATTTGGGTCTTCTGAGTTTGTTTGTTTGTTTGTTTGTTTTTTAGTGTGGCAAAAAGTTTCAGTTTTGTTTATCTTTACCCTCCAAAAAAAAAAACAAAAAACGCAAAAATGCTTTTGTTATGTCACTTCTCTTCTGTATTTTATAATCTCGATTTCATTTATTATTGCTGTCATCTTTATTTCTTGCCTTGTACTAATTTGGTTTTGGTTTGTTTTTGCTTTTCTGGTTCCTCGAGTTACATCATTAGGTTGTTTATTTGAAATATTTCAACTTTGTAATGTAGGCATTTATTGCTGTAGACTTCACTCTTAGTGCCGATTTTACTTTATCTTATAGATTTTAGTATGTTGTGTTTTGATTTTGATTTGTTTCAATATTTTAAAATTTCATTCTTAATTTCTTCATTGACCTATAGGTTATTCAGGAGCATGTTGTTTAATTCCCATGTGTTTTTCTAGTTTATAAGGTTCCTTTTATTAATTATTAGTAGTTTTATTTTCTATGGTCTGTAAAGACACTGGGTATGATTTCTACATTTTTGAATTTGTTCACCTCTCTGCGTCCCCAGGAACTTACTCATTCTTACATTTGAGTTGTGGGATATTACTGGTAATAATCTTGGTGATAGATATTTGTTTTTGATTTTCTATTCTGGGGAGTGAAGCAAGCTTGCTTCTCCACCACCATTTTGGAAAGGAAGAGCACAGATATTCTTTAGAAAGTATGAGAAATTGTTATAAGGTCTATGCTAAGCAATACTATAATACGATTATTGGATTAGTATTAGGAGACAATTCTCCACAGGTCTGTTTTACTTCTGTGCACCTTGTGAACAGAAACAGTGATGGTCTTTGTTCCAGATAATATTTGCAAGGATATTTTTATAACAAATAGTCTTGGAAGATAGAGATGGTCTTTTTTACTGCTTATAGGGAAAAAGGTGTTTTTCTCCAGGGCAAAAGGCAGTTATGCCCATTGCACATTACAAAACAATTATATTTCTTAAATTCAGTGTTGTTCTCCTGTAACAGAGCCCACGGCATGTGCAGGTGTCATCTGCCCCTTTTCATGTCACCTATATATTTGGGATCTGAGGAACTGATATAAGAAAAATGATATGTCCTAGCTATTGCTATTTTTAAGTAATAAACTGTCATTTGTCCCTGACCCAGGAGTCTCATGTGTTCTGCCAGCATCCATGGCAGACTAACGTGTTAGGTTGCAAATAGGGTAAAACCCAAGTTTTTCACATTTGAAATACAGACAATAGAATGTGTTTAGAAAGAACAGGAACTTCAGAATCAGACTATTTCACATTCAAATTTGATCTCTGCCTCTATGTGATCATAGGTAAGTCTAAAAACTTTTCTAAGTCCCAATTTTCTCACCTGCAAAATGGAGGATAATAATGCCTAACTTTTAATATTTATGAGACTATTAACAGAAAGCACAAAAACATGCTGATATTTTGCCTGACACATACAAAAATATAATTAATGACTATCTTTGTCTTTCCCTCTTTTTTTCTTCCCCAAATCTACGTTAGTAATTCTACTCAGGAATATCAATCAGCAGAAGATTAACTTGCAATTTATAAAAGCATTTATTTTGTATTAGTCTCTCTATCACCGGACAGGATGGTCAGCCAAGATCTGCAGCTGCACTGCCTGGCAGGTGAGACTGTAGCCTGGTCATCTAGTTAAGAGCTTTCTAATCATTAATGAATCAAGTCCAGAAATGTTCCTATATAGTGTTAAGATAATTGACAAAAGTGTCTGGAGAGAAATGATTGGGCAGCATCTTAGTAAAGCTACTCTGGCAAATCGAAGATAAGAAGGAAGAATATATTTGCTCTTTTCTTTTTTTTTCTTTCCTTTTCTTTTCTTTTTCTGCCTGCCCCCTCCCCCTCGACCCCCCACCGCTCCCTGCCTAGGGGTTTTCTTATCTTAGAAACTTATCTGAGGCAAATTTCTCAGCAAAATTGTCTGAAGCAATTGTCTCTTTCTCTTCTGTCTCATCATTTTCAAAAGACCTGGATATGGTTCAAATGATTCTTCCCATCTGTTTCTTCTCATTCCATGACCTCAATCCTTTTCCTTAGAGTTATATCTCCTTTGAACACTCATTACTGCCTGGGAACTGACTCAAGGTTGCTTGCCTCCCTCTGAGTTGGTGATCGTGCTGTGCCAGGTTCTCCTGAGAGCAGGGAGGTTGTGCGAGTGCTGTTCTGATAGTTTCCGGGCAACCATTTGTGACTCTATCTGGGTCTTACTCCCAGAATTCCATGTGTTCACAGGCCAGTTTATGTCATTTGCCTTCTAGAACAAGGCTGGGGCATATTATGTGGAGAAAAAAGTGACAACAGAAAAGAAAATGTTTATCAATAGGGAGATAGTCAATTATGTAATATGCCCCTACTGCTCAATGTTTGTTGTTGTTTTCTCAATCTATTGCTATCACAAAAAAGTATTATAATGAATTACCACTTACATATATCACGCTGTATACATGCATGGAAATTAGCAGAATCAGTTCTTAGGAGTAGAGGCTGATAAATCAACAGCGAAGGCATTTTTATTTTAATGGTCGTTCTCAAGTTGTCTCCACAGGGTCTCACTATTTTACACCCGATAGCAACATATTAGAGAAGTTACTTTTTTCACAAACTTGCCAATAGAGTTGTAAATTTTAGGTTCTTGTCATGTCTATTATAGGTTAAAAATTATCTCTTGGTATAGTTTTGGGTTTGTTATTCCTTTGTTCTGATCCCAAAATCAGATTTACTCTGAGATTGACTAGGCTTTCATATACTTAAGGGACATCTGTTTTTTTCTTTTCTTTTAACCTATAAACATCAGCTTCATATTTGTCCATTTTTCTGTTGGGTGCTGGTTTTCTACTACTTAGTTTTAAGGAGCTTCCGTATTTTCTCTCTGTGATGTACATGATTTGAGAGTTTTGTAATTTGCTTTGGGTTATAGTGTTTTAATCATAAAAAAGTTGTGTATATCTATGTCTTGTCTATATCTATCGATGAAGTTGAATTTATAAAACTTTTAATGAATTCTGGATTTGAGGTCATAATTTGAAAGGCCTTCTCCAAAACTATAAAGATATGACCCTGTATTCTCTTCTAGTATTTATATGGTCTTGTTTTCTCTTTTAAACTTAATTACCACCTGTCCTGTTGTCTGTAACGTGTGGCAGTCCTCCATTGACTAAATTTGGGATCTCAGTGAGAAAAGAGTAAATACATAGTATGGAATAAAAATAATAAACATCTGAGTTCATTAATTTATTATTTTCAATTTTTTCTTTGATAAAATAAGGCTTCAACATGTTATGAAAATGAAGGATAATTTCTTGTTGAGTTTTTGGATAGTTTGTGAGAAAGTACAAATATTTTTGGAAGAGTAGATTATATGACTAGTGTCCTTGGTTTCTTCAAAGTAGCTCTTTTCTTTTGTGAAAGGCATAATAATCTACTTTCAGACAAGAAAAGACTAGAAAATATTTAACCACATCCAGATATTTTCTCACTTTAGCACAGAGGAGAAAAATTGAGAACATGGACTTTGCTACCAGGCACTTCTTCCTACTGGCTATGTTACTCTTGGGAAGTTATTTAACTTTCAGCCTCAGTTTCTTTATAGGTAGACTATGGAAAACAATTTTTTCTTCATAAAATGTAGAGGGTTGCATTACATAAAGTGCTAAGCAAAGTGGCTGGCATATGGTGAAATTCAATTAATAACTATTTTCAGTTATTGAAGTTGAGTTTTATTTCATGTCATTTCATAATTTTTTGAAGATTGAAATATGATTAGTAATATAACCATTTATGTTAAGCAGAAATAAAGGAAACACTGAAGAATAAGCTAATATGAATTTTCAAATGTGTTGTCTCGTTACACTGATTGAAAATAGCAACTCTGGTCTATGAGATGAGGCCTTGGAGATGCTTATCTCTAAAGTATCCAGAAAATAAACTTGAAAGAACTCGCTGGCTGATGACCATAATTTGGCTAGTCCCACATCTTTCTAGTGGAGTCTAAGGTGAAATATACAAATCAAGTGATACATTTTGAAAAAGGCCCTGCTGTGGCAGTATCCTGCGTTTAAAGTGTACATCAGGCTTTTCTGGAGACACCTCGAGATGGATGTTCGATGTATAGTGTCACATTTTTAGACATGTCCCCAAGGTTTTATTATTCTGTCTCTTCATTCTTGCACTTTAGCAGCTAGAAATGGCTTTGTTGCTTGAAAATCCTGTGATACCTCTTTACTATAAATTTAGATTTTAAATGCCATTGTTATTTGGTGAAGAAATGTGCAAATCAGCATGTTCTTTTTAAAGTGCATTTTGGCTAAATTATCTTAACATATTTAATAGCTCTTAAACAAAAGGCATGCGTAATAATCACATTCCTATTTTTGTTTATGCTACCTTGCCAAAACTATAGGAGACAATGAAAAGCAACGAATTGTTCTAATCTCTGAATAGTAATAAATACTTTGTTACTATGGCTTTTAGAATTTGGCTTAGTTCAAAATACTGTTGGAGAGCTAGAGGTACAGAAATGTGAGTGGTATTAATGAAGCAAATATACATTCACAAATACACAAATAAGTAACACCTGTTCAGACAGTGGCCAATTGTTTTCTGTTGATAGAGCATTTATCTTAGCCGTCGTATTGAAATGTTGGCTAGCAATAAAAATAACACTACTAACTATTCCTACATAGTTACAAGGAGGTGTGCCAGTTATTACGACTAATAAAGATACAATGCAGCATTCAGCGTTAACATTCATAAGCTAGGTGAATTTGAAGAAATTAACTGCTGTGAGCTTTAGTTTCTGCATGTGTTTAATGTATGTAACAGTACCTACCTCAAAAGACGGTTGTGAAGATCAAATAAGAATATGCATAAAAAAACTTTTAACCCGTTGTCTAGTATGTAAGCACATAAGTCCAATGTATTAGTATAAAGATAGAAAAAGAAACACGTGCTTATTTTATTGGCACAGAGTCCTAATTTATACCTCTATATTGTCTCTTCATATGAATTTATTTTAGACATGAAGCTTACTGCCATACTTTTATATTTAAAAATTAAGTTGATTTAATTAAAATCAAAATAAAAACCGAATAAAACTCATATTTACAACCGTTTTTTTTTTTCTGAAAATCTGTTTATATACCTATTTTTTCAGTGCTCCAAGACTTGCAAAGGGTAATTAAAGCTTTAGTCGTTTCTGTAAGTAAAAGAGTATGAGTATATATTCTTTGGAGGTTTAAAAAATTCATATATGTTTATTTTGCAAATATATGTTGTATCTGGAATTTTTATCTAAAATAGGCTATCTACTTTTCAACACTGAAAATCTGTAGAATCAGGTAATGCTCCAACTTAATGTCTTCTGAGTTTATTTTGGGACTGCAACATCCAATAAGATAGCCACTTGCCACTGATGTTTATTTACATTTAAATATAAATTAATAAAACTTGATCATATTTTTAATTTAAAATATTTTTCATTAAATAAATACTATTATTAATTTAGTGTCTCTGTTGCACTAGCCATATTTCAAATCCTCAATAGTCAGTCACATGTGGCAAGTGGCTATTATATTGGACAGCGTGGATTAGAACATTTCTATCATTGAAGAAAATTCTGTTGGCTAGTTTTATCTTACAGAATCTTAGAAACTACTCTATTGCTGATGGGGTAACAGGTATTGACCCTGTATGGCTTAAGATATTTTTACAATCAGACCCCTCTCTAATTTTAAATATAAGATTTTAGATGAATTCCCAAGCTTCTTCTGCATTAATATTAAACTAATTGACATCTGACATTAATGCCGTTACCTTAGTCCAGTGATTCTCAACCTTGACTGCACAATAGAATCAGCGGAAAGATTTTTAAAAATCTAGATATCAGGCCGGGCGTGGTGGCTCAAGCCTGTAATCCCAGCACTTTGGGAGGCCGAGACGGGCGGATCACGAGGTCAGGAGATCGAGACCATCCTGGCTAACCCGGTGAAACCCCGTCTCTACTAAAAAATACAAAAAACTAGCCGAGCGAGGTGGCCGGCGCCTGTAGTCCCAGCTACTCCGGAGGCTGAGGCAGGAGAATGGCGTAAACCCTGGAGGCAGAGCTTGCAGCGAGCTGAGATCCGGCCACTGCACTCCAGCCTGGGCGACAGAGAAAGACTCCGTCTCAAAAAAAAAAAAAAAAAAAAAAAAAAAAAATCTAGATATCTAGGCCACATGCTATATGCTACATTAAAGACCAACTAGAGTAGGATCTTTAAGGACTGGCAAGCAGTCATCAGTAATTTTTTTTTTTTTTTTTTTTTAATCTTCTCAGTAATTCCAACATCTGGCAAAGCTTGTGAACTCTGGATCCAGTCACACAGATCTGGTTTTCACATTTGTCACTAATTTTTTCTCATCACTTTGTTATTTTATATTGCAAAAGCACATAGCTCTTACCACACATTGCATGATTTACTGTTTTCTTTTAAGATAATGCTTCCTGTAATTATTTCCCATGCAACATTATTTTCTCACATATTGCTTAATTTTTATTGTTATTTTTATTTCAAATCAGAAATTTTGTTTTCTAGGCACTTTTCTCATTCTTACTGCTTTTGTGCTTTTCAGGTGATGGTGAACAAAAGTTAATATAATACATCAAAACCATCAACAATAGAAAAAAAAATGATACAAAATGATGTGGAGTAAAATAAAATGACCCTTTACTACCCTTCTTCCAAATACTTGTAAAAAGATGAGAGTTAAGGTGCTTTTGCCCTAGAGCACACCTTTTATTACATGCATAATAATTCCTCACTTAAAAGTGTATAAATGTGGGAACTTTTGTATTGGCATCCTTCCAACAAAAATGATTTTTTAGGAAAAGTTTTAAAACTACCTGATGATTTGAAGAAGGCTCATGGTCCAAAAAAGATCTTATATTAGGAATTTCAGGCAAATGCTATTATAACATTTTCTTAAAATAACAGGTAAGGAAAATCTGTGGATGGTGGTAATTGAGAAATACAATTTGTTAAATAACATTTTAAGGCTGATGCTGTAGCTCACGCCTGTAATCCTAGCCCTTTGGAAGGCCTAGGCAAGCAGATTATTTGAGACCAGGAGTTCAAGACCAGCCTGGCCAGCAAGGCAAAACCCCATCTCTACTAAAAATATAAAGATTAGCTGGGCATGGTGGTGGACACCTGTAATTCCAGCTACTCGGAGACTGAGGGCATGAGAATTGCTGGAACGCTGGAGGTGGAGGTTGCAGTGAGAGAGATCATACTCTAACCTAGGCAACAGAGCAAGGCTCCATCTCAAAATAAATAAACATTAAAAAAGAACGTTTTAAACTACTGTATCTACCAACATTTTATTTTGTTCATTTATCAAAATAATTCAATATGACAGAGACTTCTAGATGTTCTCCAATACCTACTCTCTCTTTTTTGCAAAGTAATAAGTCGAACTTTTAGTTGAACATACTGAGTTTTAAAGATGAAATGGGAAGAAAATGCGTGCAAACTTAATATTTGATAGGACCAAATATAACGTATACAAACCAAATCATTATGGAGATGGGCGAATACATTAGTTGGAATACCGGTTTAGCCCAGTAGTAGAGAGCAGAGATTATAGTGGCTTGATCAAAAGGACCTTTTGCCCTTTCATGTGAGAGCATAAGAGTTTGGTTGAGCTAGCATGCTCAATCTGTAATGATCAAATATCTAGATTCCCTCTATTTTGTTGCCTTTTATCTTTAATAACAGCATCCATCTAATGACACAATATGGGTTTTGCCAGTCAGAGGAAAAGAGAATAAAAACAGAAAATAGAGGACACATTTCTTTTCTTTATAGCCATGATTTGGAAATTGCACATGGTAGGCCCATTCACATTCATTGGCTAGAACTTCGTCACACTCTTACCTAGTTTGAAGAGAAGTTGAGAATTGTTGTCGTAAGTTGAGCATCTCTGTGTGTATCCAAAAATCTTATTACTATGTAAGAGAGAAAATATGCCTTTGAGACGGAAAATACTAGTCTCTACAATAAGACACTCAAATATCCAGGCACATACTCTTACATCTACTTTAAGCATGCTCTCCTCCTCCTCAAATCAGATGACTATTTGCCATAACCAGCTAAAAATTCAAGATTTATGGAAAATGTATGGTCGTCTTCAGAACTCAAACTACAGTTTTAGAAAAATTATCTGTGGCCAGCCTCAAAGTCTGGCTTTTTGTTAGAAGTAACTCATACCAAGCAAATTAGAAGACATCAAGTTGTCCTGAGATAGTGTGGATATTAGTTTCTGCCCAAAAATCTCATGTTGAATTGTAATCTCCAGTGCTGGAGGTGGGGCCTGGTGAAAAGTGTTTGGATCATGGGGGCGGATCCCTCATGGCTTGGGTACTGTCTTCATGATAGTGAGTTCTACCAAGATCTGCTCATTTAAAAGTTTGGCACCTCCCCCCCCACACACTCTTGCTTGCTTGCTTGCTTGCTCCTGCTTTGCCATGTGAAGTGCCTGCTCCTGCTTCATCTTCTTCCATTACTGAAAGCTCCCTGAGGCTACACCAGAAGCCAAGCAGATGCCAAGCAGGTGCCAGCATCATGCTTCCTGTAAAGCCTACAGAACTGTGAGTCAATTCAACTTCTTTTCTTTACAAATTACCCAGTCTCAGGTATTTTTTTACAGCAAAATTTCTTTCTAATACATTTATCCTTTAGGCATCTTCTGAAAATATTGTCCTGCTTGAGTTGTCATTTTGTATTTCACATTAGAAAATGAAAGTTAAAAGGACTGACAATCAGATATCGTTAAGGGTTGAATTATCAAATCATATTCACAAAATCTAGAGAACTAGGCCAATATTAAACTTGACAAAGAATTCAAAAGAAACAAAGGTGAAACATGGCAACGTCTGGGACTAATGATACCCTGCACATTAGCATCCATCCTGCCCCAGACTTAATTTGTGAAATCTGAGTGATACCCACGTGGCATTACTGACACAAAGACAGCTGTTACGGTCATCAAACTGAATTTATACTCTTAATTATGAAGTGGACATGGCATTTTGTAGCAAGCCATGCTTCATAAATCTGTGAATTCCAGGTTTGTTTACCATTAACAACCTTCATAATCAAGATAAATTATTTTAAAAGCATCCAGAGATAAGAACTGTCCATTATTTTTCCACTTATGACTACTGTTATGTTTAACATGTTTACTTAGAGAATTAATTAGGTCATTTTTCTCAAGTAAAGATGGATTATACTAGGAGAAAATATGATAGACCATATAACATAGAGCTTAGAGGTAAGCTAGTTCTAAGGTTGGTTTAGAGTCCCTATTGTAACACCATGGACCCAAGCACTTTCTTTTCTTCTGCTCTACAATTTCAATGTGCTGCCTTTAATCCTTAGGTTTATTTTCTCATGGTCAACAGAAGCTTACTGCAGCTCCAGGTATCACATCTACTTTTTATGGAAAATGAAAACCTTTCCCAGAAGTTTATCAGCAAACTTAACTTTGAGTCCCATTGACATAGGTTGTCACATGCCCACGGTCTCCTTGGGAAAGACTGACTATCTGGCATTTTCTACCTCTGTAGTGTGGAAAGTAGAATCTACCAGGAAAGAATAATAGGGCAAAGGATGGAGCAGCTATTGTTTAAGTAATGAAAAGTATTCTCCACACCTTATACATTTTATTTCTAATGCAGATATAAAGAGCAAGACCATTGCTTTCCTACAACTCTGCACAAGTTCTTCTTAGCCCAGACCTAATCTCCTATACTGATGCTTGACAAAATTACATTGATAAAATGCCATTGTCTGGAGAATATTGAGAGTTACACATGAGAAATCATTCATTGAGTTAACTCAGAGTATCCCTAAATCAAATTAATCTTTCAGCTGAGCTGAAAAGCAAGTCCCAAAGATGGTTTGGAGAAATTTTTGGGATGGTGCTGTTCTATGGTTCTCATAAGTATTCACCATCACTATGAGAAGGTCTATAATTTAACAATCATGACATAGTGTATGTAACCCTATTCACATGTGAAAAGTAAAGTCTAGGTAGCATTATTTTCATTATTGAGCAAATTAAACCGAAAATACTTTAAACTCACAAAGTTGTTATGCTTTAGAATAGTAACACATGCATTTTAACTTAAGCAGGACATTTAGAAAAATTATTCAATTATCATTTTAAAAAGAAAATTTTAACGCTTTCTTTCCTTCTCATTAATGTTTATGGCATCCTAACAACTTGATTAAAGCTCATTATCATAACTTTTGCTCGTATTAGAAGGAAAACTATCTAACTCTCCCTCCTCTAAAGCTGAGGTTTTCAGCTATACAGTAAAATTTTGGTTCAAGCTAAATAGTTGCCAAGGATACACAGCTGAAAACCATTACCTAGTGTAATAGTAATCATTCAACATATTGTTATTTTAATAAAAAATACTACATTGATCAAATTATCAGCCAAAATAATTCTGCCTGATTTTCTTTAAGTAAATAATTGCTTGGCCTTGGGGTAATGCTTTGAGTTGATACCTGAATCCTGCCCTCATTTGATCAATTTCTACAGGGAAATAAAAGGAGAGAAAACTCTAGTTAATAGGCTATATATAATGACTTACTGGAGGTGAGAATGAGTAACTACCTTAATGTAGGTATGGTGGTAGAAATTCAGTAGCAAGTATAGTGGAGGGAAGGTTGTGCTATGCAAAATGACTTTAAGTTCTAACCTTCTAAAACCTTTGGGAACACTGAAGAAAAGACAGTATTTATGATTCAGTGAGAAAGTAGAAGAAACCACTGCTAGGCTCAGGAAAGATAAATGGAAAATCAGTAATGAAAACTATTGGTGAGACAAATATTGAGATATTGAGTCTGGAATACAGAACTGCAAGGTAGAAAAATTAAATAATGGACTATTTGTATCTTACCTCTCCAGCTTCCTTTTATATATTCACTCTTTTGGTCTTTAAATATTGATAGCACTTTGATCCTGCATGTCTGATTCTTCATGGCTCCTTTAAACTACCATACGTACACTTGAAGCTCACTGCACAAAGAGGAATTTCCTTCCTCTCCTCTTTATGCAGTGAGCTTCAAGGTGAGAACTTCCAGCTGCTTAGTTCTGAACTCCTTTTACATTGCAAATCTGACTATGTCGCACGTTTGTTTAAATGACATCAATAGATTTCCATTGGTTTTATGATAAAAACAAGAATTCAGAAAGTTACTTACAAGGCTCTGCACTATCTGGCTCTGTTCTATCTCCCCAGCTTTACCACTCGCCATCTCTATCATCTGTTTCTCCTTCATTTTCTGTGCTCCTGTCTTGCTGGGATCATTGTCTTCAATATCTACTTCGATGTCTTTGTACATGTTACTTCTTCTCTTTGTTTTAGCTTATCTCATGTCTCCTTCAGATCTCTGCTCAAATTTCATCTCTCCTTTTTATAGCACTTATCAGAATTGTGATTCCATATTTGTGACTTATTCATTAATACTAGTTGGAACCAGTGCTGAGTCTGTTTCTAAAAATCATAAAAGCCCAGGCATGTCTGGTAAACAATAAAGACAAGTCCAATAAAAATATATTTGCAAGCAGTAGAGAGTATCTTTGGAGAGAACTCATATAGATAATAGATTCCCAGTGGAGTTTGGATGGGCAACCCTTCTCCAAAGAGGCATATCTGAGTTACATGGAGTGGAGCTACCCCCTGCGGTTGCATATTCTAATGCACCTTCCTCCAGAGAGATGTGTTCCAGTGGATGTAGACACAATTCTAGGTGTGTTATTGTCTGTCAGTGATGGAAGGATGGTTTATGCCTCAGGTGTGGGAAGGGAAAAAATTGTATCTGTTCCATTCTCCAGTCTCAGCTTCCTATTACACTAGAGAAAACAGAAAACGGGAAATAATTTCTCTCCCATCATCATATATTTGTATTTATATTCCTATACTCTGTAGTCCTTGCTGTTCTTATGGATAAAATTCTTTGCTTCTATCTAAGACTAACCATCCTATTTGGTCACTTGATTTTATTCCCTTTTACTTAACAACATTCCTCCATTTACTTCCCCCTCTTAATTTCAGTATCTTTATTATTTTCCAGTATGCTGGCTCAACCCCACAGGCATAAAAACACATTGTAATATCAACCATGTTAAAAACAAAGCAAAACAACTTTCTTGACCCAATATTTATCTGCATATGCTCTAAAATTTCTCTGCTCACTTGTATAACAAAATTCTTCTTGAAGGCTGGCTATACTCTTGTCTCAAATTTCTCTCCTGCCATTTTCTCTCGAATCCTCTCCAAATAGTCTTTCACCAATGCTACTCCACTAAAACAGGTCTTATCAATGTCACCAAAGACTTTCAAATAATGAAAAATCCATTCAGTTAGCAGATCTCATCTTATTAAGACCATCACCTGGCTCATGTCTGTCATCCCAACACTTAGGGAGGCAGAGGCAGGCAAATCACGTGAGGTCAGGAGTTCAAGAACAGCCTGACCAACATGGAGAAACCCTGTCTCTACTGAAAATACAAAAAATTAGCTGGGTGTGGTGGTACATATCTGTAATCCCAGCTACTCGGGATGCTGAGGCAAGAGAATCCATTGATCCTGGGAGGCAGAGGTTGTGGTGAGCTGAGATCGGGCCATTGCACTCCAGCCTGGGCAACAAGAACGAAACTTCATCTCAAAAAAAACAAAACAAACAAACAAAAAAAACATTTTACACTTAATCCCTTCTTCACAAAATACATTTTTCACATAGCTTCCATAGCACTATTTAGGGTTTCATTATTTCCACACTGACTTATCCTGAGTCAGTTATTGGTTTCTTCTCCTTACCCTAATCTCTCAATTCTGCAGTTCCACAGAGCTTGGTCATTGGAGTTCTTCAGCCTACACTAGGGGGATCTCATCTAATCTCACAGCTTTAAACACTGTCTAAAACACAACACAGATTTCCAAATTTATACTCAGGAGAAGTTATATATTAACCTACTTTTCGACATCTCCACCTGTTTCTTTTTAGACAGTTCAAACTTAAGAGGTCAAAAATCAAGCTACTGAAATTCTTATTTCTCCAAACTATTTCCACCACAGCAGCCTGGGACCTATAGAGATTTATTTATTTATTTATTTATTTATTTATTGAGATGTAGTCTCACTTTGTCACCCAGGCTGGAGTGCAGTGGCACGATCTGGGCTCATTGCAGCCTCTGCCTCATGGGTTCAAGTGATTCTCCTGCTTCAGCTTCCAGGGTAGCTAGGATTACAGGCGCCTGCCACTACACCTGGCTAATTTTTGTATTTTTAGTAAAGACAGGGTTTCACCATGTTGGCCAGGGTGGTCTTGAACTCCTGATATCAGGTGATCCACCTGCCTTGGCCACCCAAAGTGCTGGGATTACAGACGTGAACCCCAATGCCCATCTGAGATCCCTTTAAAATGTGTCAGATTATGCTATTCCTCTGCTCAAAACTCTCCAACTGCTTTCCTGTTTCACCTATAGTAAAATTTAAAATACTTACAATAACTTACAGATATTCATATCAATCATCTGCTCCCTTTTCCTTTTCTGGCTTCGTGTCCTATCACTGTGTTTTAACTGTTTTTTTCAATTCTGTCTTGTCTATTTTTGGTCATTCATCACAAGGCCAAATTAACACTCAAAGTTGTTTATATCCGTCCTGTGATCCAGCTTTCACAGTGTATGAAAATCGTATCACCAACCTTATAACCAATCCCAGGTCTGTACCCCCAACACCTCCTTATCGGTCACACATCAAGCTAGTATTTCTTCGGCACTAAACCAACCCAGAGTCAGATACCAGACAGCTAAAGGGCAACACTGTGTCCAAAATCCCACTACAACTATTCAAATTAGCAGGTCCTAAGCTTTTTACCCCACCCTGCCTTGCCTTTATCATGGAAATCCCAATAAAACTCTGGCCAGTGCCTTCCCCTTGTTCCTTCTTGTTCCCCTTGTTCCCCTTGTTCCTTCTTGTTCCCCTTGTTCCTTCTTGTTCCCCTTGTTCCTTCTTCTGCCTCCCGAACAAACCTTTGTGGCTCTATCTGGCAAGTTATGCTCCCTTCTCTCTGGAACTGTAAGTAATATATATATATAAAATATATAATATATTATAAAATATATAATGCATATAATATATAATATATAATGTATATATTATATATTATATATTTATATATTTAATATAATATATAAAATATATATTACATAAAATATATAATATATAAATATGTATTAAATGTATAATATATCATATATAATAATATATAATTTATATATAATATAAATATATTATATATTAAATATATTATATATTAAATATACAATATATATTTTATGTAATACATATTATATATTTAAATATTAGCCTTTCTGTTTTCTCACTTGGTAACCTAGAAAAATTAAGATCCAAGCACAAATATCCCTGTTCCTCTCTCTCTTTCCTGTCCGGCCTCAGTGGTTGATCTCTTTACTGTTTCTCAAATGAACCAAACATGTTCTCTCAGAACATTTGCCTAGCTTTTTTCTTTGCCTGGAATTCTTTTCCTACAGTTATTCGCGTGATTCAAGCCTTTGTTTTCTTCAGGACTTGCTCAAATGCCATCTGATCAAGGTATTCACTGACTACCATTTATTTTTAGTTATTTATGTATTTATTATTTATTTATTAAACAGCTCTCTATTACCGAGGCTGGAATGCAGTGGTGCCATCATAGCTCACTGCAGCCTCAACTCCTGGGCTCAAGCAATCTTCCTGCCTCCGCTTCTTGAGTCAATGGAACTGCAAGCACATGCCACCACAGCTAGCTTTTGTAGAGATGAGGTCTCACGGTGTGGCCCAGGCTGGTCTTGGACTCCTGATCTCTAGCAATCTTCTCGCCTCCACCTCCTAAAGTGTTGGGGTACAGGCATGAGCCACTGCATGGGCCAGTTTCATAAAAGCACTTTCCCTTCAGCTCCCCTCACCCTGTGTTGACACTCTGGTCTCCTTTGTTTGCTTTGTTTTCCCATAGAATTTACCACCACCTGGGCTAGGTGGAGTGGCTCACACCTATAATCCCAGCACTTTGGGAGGCCGAGGCGGGCGGATCACGAGGTCAGGAGATCGAGACCATCCTGGCTAACGCGGTGAAACCCCATCTCTACTAAAAATACAAAAAATTAGCCACGTGTGGTGCCAGGCGCCTGTAGTCCCAGCCACTCGGGAGGCTGAGGCCAGAGAATTGCGTGAACCCGGGAGGCGGAGCTTGCAGTGAGCCAAGATCGCGCCACTGCACTCCAGCCTGGGCCACAGAGCGAGACTCTGTCTCAAAAAAAAAAAAAAAAAAAAAAACTGAGTGTGGTGGCAGGCGCCTGTAATCCCAGCTACTTGGGAAGCTGAGGCAGGAGAATCCCTCAAACCTGGGAGGCGGAATTTGCAGTGAGCCGTGATCACGCCATTACATCCCAGCCTGGGTGACAGAGCGCGAGACTCTGTCTCAAAAAAAAAAAAAAAAAAAAAAAGAAGAAGACTCTACCACCACCTGAAATACTATCTATTTGGTTTTCTAGAAAAATAACTAAGACATAAGCTCTACAAAGATAAAATAATAATTCACCATATATCTGCAGCGCCTAGGAGAGTATTTGAAAGAAAATCAGCATCTAAAAAACATTTATTGATCAAGTGAATGAATGAAGGAAATGAATTAATTTGACCAGGTTCGTCCAGGGGCGGTGTACAAGGTGATCAGAAATTTAAGGTTAATGTTTGTCACTTTATATTTCTGTTATAACAGTCCCGCCTTGCCGCTGCCCCATTGCCCATAGAGACACATGCTTCAATCTGATTTGGGAGGGATTTCAATATATCTAAATGTGAAAGAAAGAATCCCATTTACATAAAAAGTATATTATTCCTATGATTCCCCTTATAAAGGAATAATTGATAGCAAAAAAGAATAATACAAAAGAGAGACAGTCACTCTGGGACTACCCTGCACTGCCTGATAGAGCAGCAGGAGTGTCCAGTAGGACCCCATGGGACCCAGATGACATGGGGACAATATCAGTTAACAAGCATTCTTACTGTGTACAGAAATATCACGTATAGTGAAAACAAAAGCCTGACTGAAGTTCTGAGACTACATGACCTATTGAGGGCTTCACTTTTCTCTCAGTAAGAGTGCCTGCCTCTCCGTCATATGGAGACACATAAACTATGCTGATCTTTTCTTTCAAATATTTATACATTGATTTATATGTAGTTGTACTGGTATTCTTTATAGATGTTAGCAAATTTTGTCAATGTTTCACTGAGATATAAAATTTAGTATTTGGATTATTCTCCTCCCCTTTCTCATGGAAGAAATATTTTCTGGTCTTGATAACTTATACTGGCCTCAAAAGATATATATTTTTATAGGTTATCTGTAACCACATATTTTACATATGAACACTGAGTGTTTCTATAGATGAATATGCAGATAGGCTTTTTGATGGTTGTGGTCTTCCATTGTTTCTCAGTTCCTCACTAAAACCTAAAAGGCAAGTAAGTGCCACTATCCCCTTTGTTTATATGATGTTTGCAGTCTACACTTGACCTTCAAAACAAATTAAAAATACTTATGTTTGCCAGGCATCGTTTGGCACTACTTTATGGCAAGAAGCAAAAAAAAAAAAAAAAAAAAAAAGTATACATCTATGTTATTATTCACTTGATATAATTTTTGGCATTTTAAAATTACATTATTTAGAAATCTAAATTGAAACGTAAACACAAAACATTGAATAGCTGAAAAGAGGAAACAACAAATTGATGTAACAAGCAGTATCAGCCACTATGGAGCCAGGGCCTAGTTAATTCATTTCCTCACCTCTCTTGTAGGTCTGTATGTCCCTACTTTTGTTTCTGAATTTAGAGGTCGGCTGGTTCTCTCCACAAACATCTCCATTGTCTTTCCCTTTCAGTGTATCTTTAATACAGCTCCTAGAAAAATCATCCTACATCATTGTAGTAAACATGCATGTCTCTGCTAAAAATTCTTTGATAATGCATCATTGTCAATCAAATAAAGCCCCATTTCCTAGCATGAAATTCAAAGCTTTCCTGACTTCACCCCACTGAGTTTTTATCTCTTGGTACTATTATCCCTCTGTGTTACTCTTTCCTCAAACCAGGATATGCATTTTTCTCTCTTGATGACCTAAACTTTTTTCAAAAATCTCTGTGCTATGTCCCTGCTGTTTTCTCTGCCTAGAATGTCTGAGTCCTGTTCTTCCTTTAAAATTGCTACCTCTTTCATGAAGTTTTTCTAACTACCTGGGGTTGGAATTAATTTTCTGTAACATTTTAACAGCACTTCCAACATTTATCATTTTATCTCTGTTGTTTATGTCCATTGTGTTGAAAGATAAATTTAGATACCATAAAGTTGTAAAGAGTAGATCTGAGCAGACGTTGATTTGTAAATGGGGCAGCCTCAAGACTACAGGTGGTTTGGGGTTCCAGCAAGGAGGCAGGGTACGGAATGGGTTGGAAGGTTTTTATAAGACGAACACTGAAGCAAGGTAAAAAAAAAATTTTTTTTTTTTGATTAATGAAAGTGTTGCAAATAGTCTTATTTAGATCATTCCAGTAGAAAGTCCTTAGTTAGAAGTCAGTTGACTGGTCCAGATTGTTAAGGTTAAGTTTTGTTGTGCCTTTCTTTTTTTTTTTATGTACATAAAATTTTTCTTATTGGGAAATAATTTTAAACCTATAGAGAAACTGCAAGTATAATACAGAGAACTCTGGTATGCTCTTGACTTAGATTTACCAGTTGTTAACATTTTGCCAATTTGCTTTATCATTCCTTTTTTTTTTTAAATTTTTTAATTTTTTTTTTATTTTTGTACTTTAAGTTCTAGGGTACATGTGCACAACGTGCAAGTTTGTTACATATGTATACTTGTGCCATGTTGGTGTGCTGCACCCATCAACTCGTCAGCACCCATCAACTCGTCATTTACATCAGGTATAACTCCCAATGCAATCCCTCCCCCCTCCCCCCTCCCCATGATAGGCCCCGGTGTGTGATATTCCCCTTCCCGAGTCCAAGTGATCTCATTGTTCAGTTCCCACCTATGAGTGAGAACATGTGGTGTTTGGTTTTCTGTTCTTGTGATAGTTTGCTGAGAATGATGGTTTCCAGCTGTATCCATGTCCCTACAAAGGACACAAACTCATCCTTTTTTTATGGTTGCATAGTATTCCATGGTGTATATGTGCCACATTTTCTTAATCCAGTCTGTCACTGATGGACATTTGGGTTGATTTCAAGTCTTTGCTATTGTGAATAGTGCTGCAATGAACATACGTGTGCATGTGTCTTTATAGCAGCATGATTTATAATCCTTTGGGTATATACCCAGTAATGGGATGGCTGGGTCATATGGTATTTCTAGTTCTAGATCCTTAAGGAATCGCCATATGGTTTTCCATATGGTTGAACTAGTTTACAATCCCACCAACAGTGTAAAAGTGTTCCTATTTCTCCACATCCTCTCCAGCACCTGTTGTTTCCGACTTTTTAATGATTGCCATTCTAACTGGTGTGAGATGGTATCTCATTGTGGTTTTGATTTGCATTTCTCTGATGGCCAGTGATGACGAGCATTTTTTCATGTGTCTGTTGGCTGTAGGCATGTCTTCTTTTGTTACACAGAGTTGTATTTCTGTTTGCTTACAAGGAACCCAGGGCACTGGGGCTGCCTCAGCCTAACTGCCGCTCAACTAATATTTTTAACAACTGTTTATCACATTTCTTGTTAACCAACATGCTTAACCAATGATTTCTTCTAATTCATAGCTCTCCCTTCTGCAGTACAAGTTTAGACCCTTGAATGTGCAAAACCCTTAAATATTTATCAAACCAGTGTTGATATACTTATAGTTAATATGATGAAGTTAAGTAATCTTTCCTCTGTTCATGGCATCCATATGTTTGATTTTTTTTTTATTTTTTTTTAAATTTATTTTATTTTATTTTATTTTATTTTTTACTTCTTTCCTGTCTTTGAAACATCCTGGCAAGGAATTAGTGCATACATCTCAGTGACAGGCCTTCTGTCAACATTTTCTCACAGAGATCTAATTTTGAATTTTTAATTTCTCAGTTTAGTGCAGTATATTGAATAAAGCTAAATTTTTGTGCACAAATAAGAATCTTATTTATAAATTGGAATTATGAATTGGAATTAGAGTTATTTTAGAAAATTAGAATTTTATTTATAAATCAATACAAATCAAAATAACACCCACAGATAGTGGTCTCTTTGTTATGTTTCTTACTTTTGGTCTGAGTTTCCTCTTCCATAATATGATGTGGATGATTCCTGCAGTCATTTCCAACCTGTGCCTTCTAATATATTTTTGCCTGTATTAATATCATCCGTGAAGACTCAGTCTAATTTTGCCACTTTTATTCTTATTTTAAAGTGAGTATTAAAATTGAGTAAGCAATCTGTGATAGTAACACTGCATCCATGAAAGAAGTAATCACGTTATTAACCATAATCTCTTTTTCTCTGGACAACAACAGATGGACTCTCAGGTAGGAGCACTATTCCACATCCATCCTGGATGTAAAAGACACCTTGCCAGCATCACTTCTCATCTGTGTTGAGAACTGAATGAAATTATGGATGTAAAACTGCTTAGTAAGGTCTAAAGCTCTAGTCACATCCAGAGGTTAGTTATTATTAGTTTTGTCACTGGATTGACAGTGTGATTATAAGGCCATGACATTTTTGTTTTAAACAAATTTACTAGCAATTAAACATCTGAATGCATTTTTGCTTCTTCAAATAATATTTGGGAAGTTATCCACTAAGTCCAGTGATGCTGCTTTTGCTCTAACATGGTTTTAAATCCATTCAAAAATAGAGAAAGAAAAACATAGAATGAATAAGATCTATTTGATAGCACAACAGATGATAGTCAATGATAATTATGTATTTTAAAATAGTATAATTGTATTGTTTGTAACTCAATGGGTAAATGCATGAGGAGATGGATACCTCCTTCTCCACAATGTGCTTATGCATGAGGAGATGGATACCTCCTTCTCCACAATGTGCTTATTTTACATTGCATTGCCTATATAAACACAGCTTATGTACTCCATAAATATATCCACCTATTCTGCACCCACACAAATTAAAAATACAAATAAAAGTATGTTTTTTCAAAAAAGAGAAACATTGATAAAGGGTTCACTAAATATCTGTGATTTTAATGAAAACTAGTTGTCAATATGGTACACTCACACATGTAAAACCTACATAGTGCTAAATACATAATTTGGGACAACTGGTTATTTAACAAAGAATAGAGTAGATGGGGACACTTAGTTTAACTTCACAAAAAAGAGAATGTCTGGCATTTTTTAAACCTTCTGATGTGATGCAATAAGAACTATACAGTGCAACAGATGACATATTCTTGCCAAAAACTTGAACATGTATTAGCATCTAGATCTAAATCCCAAAGTAAAAGATATACGAAGGAGAGAGGAACATCAAATGGTAAGATAATACAGTCAGTCAATCTATAATTTAGAAATATTTAGAGAATAACCTTATTTTAACAAACAAAGGGACTAGAAAATAATGAGATAATTTTAATAGATTAAAACAGATTTAAGTGACACATCAACAAAACATTAAGTGTTGAACTTGTTTGTACTCTAAAACTATTAAAAGAAACTTATGAGACAGTCAAGGATAGTTGAACACTGATGGGGTAGTTGATAATCTTAATAAATTATTTTTATTTTGAATTTACATTTAATGATGGTTTTGTGATTATGTTACAAAAGGGCATGTATCTTTTAGCAGTACATACAGAAATATTTACTAATAAAATGTTATAGGCTGGGCGTGGTAGCTCATGCCTATAATCCCAGCATTTTGGGAGGCCGAGGCAGGTGGATCACCCGAGGTCAGGAGTTCGAGACCAGCCTGACCGACACAAAAAAATTAGCTGGGCATGGTGGCGTGGACCTGTAGTCCCAGCTCCTTGGGAGGTTGAGCAGGAGAATCCCTTGAACCCAGGAGGCAGAGGTTGCAGTGAGCTGAGATGGCACCACTGCACTCCAGCCTGGGCAACAAGAGCAAAACTCTGTTATTTAAAAAAAAAAAAGTTACAATCTGGATTTTGCTTTTATTGCCTCCACAACATGAAGTAGAGTATAATATGGAAAGAAGTAAGAGGTGAAGCAAGAATGGCAGAATATTGTAATTGATGAGACTAAGTTATCTGTAAATTAGTGCTAATTATACTATTGCTTTCAATTTTGTGTATAATTGAAGTTTTTCATAATAAAAAGTTTAAGAAAATAAGGCAAACATGTAAACAGAAATAAGAGACTATTTCTGGTCCTCACAATATCCTAGCTTATCAACATAGCCCAGCTGCTATCTTACCCTTAGGTTACATGAGGTATCCTCAAACTGCTTTTTCTTTAAATTAAACTTGCATGAAGATTGTCTTTGCAACCAAAATCTCTAATTAATACATATAACCAGCCAAAAAGAATGCCAATGAGCTTTTTAAGAAGAAATATTAAAGAACTGAAAATGTTTTAATCTACTTTAAAAATACCTTGTAAAAGACATGCTTTATATAGGCATCACTGCTTCCATTCAAGTGTCAATGATTGTCTTAGACTAAGTTTTCTGTGCTATATGCTGGACATATGTATAATCTAAAATAAATAAAACTGAGACTATTGGAGAAGTGTCACTAAGAAAAAAAAATTAGCAAGAAACACTAAAATTATGTCAGTGATTCTCAACCAAGGGTGATTTTGCCCCAGAAGGGACATTGGGCAATGTCTATAGATATTTCTGATTATCACAATTTGAAGGATGTGGGGTTGGAAGAGGAGGTGTTTTTGGCATCTAGTAGATTATATTACTTCATTTTCATGCTGCTGATAAAGACATACCCAAGACTGGGTAATTTGTAAAGAAAAAGAGGTTTAATAGATTCACAGTTCCACATGGCTGGGGAGGCCTCACAGTCATGGTGGAAGGTGAAAGTCACATTTTATATGGTGGCAAGGAAGAGAAAATGAGAGCCAAGTGAAAGAGGTTTCCCCTTAAAAAACCATCAGACTCATGAGACTTATTCACTATCAGGAGAACAGTATGGAGGAATCTGCCCCCATGATTCAATTGTCTCCCACCTGGTCCCTCCCGAAACATGTGGGAATTATGGAAGCTACAATTCAAGATGGTATTTGGGTTGGGACAGAGCCAAACCATATCACTGTGCTCTGGGCCCTCCCAAATCTCATGTTCTCACATTTCAAAACCAATCATGCCTTCTCAGCAGTCCCCTAAAGTCTTAACTCATTTTGGCATTATCTCAAAAGTCCACAGTCCGAAGTCTCCTTTAAGGCAAGGCAAGCCCCTTCCCACTAGGAGCCTGTAAAATCGAAAGCAAGTTAGTTACTTCCTTGATACAATGGGGGTACAGGCATTGGATAAATACCCCCATTCCAAATGGAAAAATTGGCTAAAACAAAGGGGCTAAAGGCACCATGCAAGTCCAAAATCCAGTGGGGCAGTCAAATCTTAAAACTCCAAAATGATCTCCTTTGACTCCATGTCTCACCTCCAGGTCACACTGATGCAAGAGGCGGGTTTCCATGATGACAGCTCTTCCGCTGTCACTTTGCAAGGTATAGCCCCTTTCCTGGCTGCTTTTGTGGGCTGTCATTGAATGTCTGTGGCTTTTTCAGGTGCATGGTGCAAGCTATCAGTGGATCTACCATTCTGGGATCTCAAGGACAGTGACCTTCTCACAGCTCCACTAGGCAGTGCCCCAATGGGGACTTTGTGTGGGAACTTCAACCCCACATTTCCCTTTAGCACTGCCCTAACAGAGGTTCTGTTAAGTCAGGTTCTAACTGAGGTTCTAACAGGGCACAACCCCTGCAGCAATCTTCTACCTTTCAGACGTTTCCATACATCTTCTGAAATCTAGGTGGAGGTTCCCAAACCTCAATTCTTCTATGCACTCACAGGCTCAACACCATGTGGAAACTGCCAAGGCTTAAGGCTTGCACCCTCTGACTTAGCTATACCTTGGCCATAGACTTGGCTATACCTTGGCCACTGTTAGCCATGGCTAGAGCATCTGGGATGCAGGGCACCAAATCCCTAGGCTGCACACAGTAAGGAGGCCCAGAGCCCAGCCCACAAAACCATTTTTTCCTCCTAGGCCTCCAGGCCTGTGATGGGAGGGGCTGCCATAAAGGTCTCTGACATGCCCTGGAGACATTTATCCAATTGTCTTGGTGATTAACATTTGGCTGCTCGTTACTTATGCAAATTTCTACAGCCAGCTTGAATTTCTCCTCAGAAAAATTAAGAAGTGGGTTTTTCTTTTCTATCACGTAGTCTGGCTGCAAATTTTCCAAACTTTTATGACTCTGTTTCCCTATTAAAACTGAATGCTTTTAACAGCACCCAAGTCACCTTTTGAAAGCTTTGCTGCTTAGAGATTTATTCTACCAGAAACCCTAAATCAGTTCCCTCAAGTTCAAAGTTCTACAAATCTCTAGGGCAGGGGCAAAATGCTGCCAGTCTCTTTGCTAAAACATAGCAAGAGTCACATTTACTCCACTTCCCAGTAAGTTCCTCATCTCCATCTGAGACTACTTCAGCCTGGATTTCATTGTTCATATCAATATCAGCATTTTGGTCAAAGCCATTCAACAAGTCTCTAGGAAGTTCCAAACTTTCCCACATTTTCCTGTCTTTTTCTGACCCCTCCAAACCGTTCCAACCTCAGTGCCTGTTACCCAGTTCCAAATTGATTCCACATTTTCAGGTATCTTCACAGCATCACCCCACTCTACTGGTAAGAATTTACTGTATTTGTCCATTTTCATGCTGCTGATAAAGACATACCAGAGGCTGGGTGATTTATAAAGAAAAAGAGGTTTAGTGAACTCACAGTTCCATGTGACTAGGGAGGCCTCACAATCATGGCAGAAGGTGAAAGATTCATCTTACATGGGGGCATGGAAGAGAGAATGAGAGCCAAGTGAAAGGTGTTTCCTCTTATAAAACCATCAGATTTCATGAGGTTTATTCACTAACACAAGAACAGTATCAGGGAAACTGCCCCCATGATTCAATTATCTCCCACTGGATCCCTGTCACAATATGGGGGAGTTATGAAAGTTCTAATTCAAGCTGAGGTTTGGGTGGGGGCACAGCCAAACCTCAGCATAGATAAAGGTCAGAGATACTGCTAAACATCTTAAAATGAACAGAATAGCCTCACTTCCTCCTTTGCCAAACACAACCTAAAATTATGAGGTTTAAAGTGTCTATCTTGCAAAATCCTGAATTAAATCACACAAGTAAGAAAAATTGATGTTCTGTTGAGATACTGTTAATCTTTACCTTAATATTTTATTTTTAGTATGTCATAATAGTGAAGTCTAATTTGAAAAAATATGAGACAGACATTCCCACAATTTCTTCATTTATTGTAGCACTTCTATTTACATTGTATACATTATATATAAAAATATAGAAAAAATATGTTTTTCTAGTTTTAATTAAATTTTTGGGATACACTATATCCCTAAAAATATCAGTCAAAAGTGAATGCTTTTCTAGCAAATCAAAAAATGTTATTTTCTGTTTTAAAAATTATCTTTTCACTCATTTGAAGTGACTGATTCTTTGCTGGTGAAACGAGTTATAAATAGTAATTTTTCTATCTGTCAAAGTTATAGATATTTACTATATTAATTTTCAGCTGAACTAGAACATGGGTTATCAAAAATGTGAAAATATGTATATTAGATATTCCTAGTGGATTTTTTTTAATTTTTAAGTCTCTAGGCAAGTACCATAATAATAATTTGATTAATATCCAAGTCGCCTGAAAAGTGATCTCCTATTGTAACAACAGTATAATATTCACTTATTCTTACAGCAGAAAATGAACTATTAAGAAAGTAGATTTTTGTCTCTATGAACCATCAGTTTTTATTAAGAAAAGTAAATGTCTTACTTAAAAATCCAATAGGTTTTCAGATATTAAAAGAAAAAAATAATAGTTTTTTCCTAATTATAAGTATCAATAAATATATTCTCCCTGTTATAAAAATACCATTTACTGGCACAGGGAGTGTGGAATCTTTTAAAATCTTAAAAGAGTTACAAAATAATTTATAAAAATATGCAATGCATTTGAAAGACATACCCAAAAGATATTTTACTCATACCTTCTCTTATAATTTTTTAAAGAGACTCTGTTGCCCAGGCTGCAGTGCAGTGACAGGACATGGCTTATTGTTACCTTGAACCCCTGGGCTCGTGTGATCCTCCTGCCTCAGCCTCTGGAGTAGCAGGCACTACACATAGGGGCAGCCATGCTTGGCTAACTTATTAATTTTTTTGTATGGGAACAGGGTTGTCACTATGTTGCCCAGGCTGGTCTTGAAGCTTCGGCCTCAAGCAATCCTCCCATCTTGGCCTCCCAAAGTGCTGGGATTACACAGATGAGCCAGCACACTTGGCCCTACTTCTTTAATTTTCTCATAATTCTTTTTCCAAACTGCTTATCAGGCATTGTAGATCTCTGTTTTCTTGTGAATATGCGATTAAATTTTAGATGTTTCTTTTCTTTTCTTTTTTGTAAATGGTACTGCCAGATTGTATTTTATTATTCAATGTATCTTTTCCTTTCAACAGTTGAATTTAGTTCATTTACTTTTTAAAATAAATAGTATGTTATTATTTGCATTTATTTTTACCACTTCACTGTGTACTTTTTCTGTTTTTCTTTGGTGTTTCCACCTCATTTTCTTTTTGCATTTTTTTCAATTTATGTTTTAGGTATAAATTTTCTTTTTCCCCTCAATTGATTTAAAAGTACACTCCTTATTCTCATCATTCTTTGGTCAGAATTTTTACATGCCTGCTTAAGTTAAAATATGATATTAATCAATTTATGTATTCTGGAACAACAAAAGGACCTTAGAAAATTTTATAACCTCCCAGTCCTACATGTCATTAATTTCAAAATTGTCATTCTAATTTTTTTTGTTGTTTTTTAAACCTTATCTAGATGGCCTAAATAACAGAAATGTATTGTCTTTTTAGAGTTTTGGAGTCCAGAATCAAGGTGTCAGCAGAATTGGTTTCTCCAAGGAGACCCTCTGTTCCAGTCCTCTCTCCTTGGCTCGTAGATGGCTCTGTGTCTTTGCATCCTCTTCCCTTTGTGTGTATCTCTAGGTCTAAATTTCCCTTTTTTATAAAGATTCCAGTCATATTGGATCGGGGCCCACCCTGTTGACCTCATTTTAACTTGATTATTTCTGTAATGATCCTATCTCCAAATAAGGTACACAGAAGGATTGGGACTTCCACATACAAATCAGGGGAGACACAGTTCAACTAATAATACTCCCAAAGTTAGACATCATTATTGTAACAATTACATATTTTTATTCTCGATGTTTTACTTTACCCACATTTATCATAAAATAAAATGTTAGATTCTGAAATATTTCTTTTTGGATTTGATTACTTCTCAAAACAAGTTCTTTTAGTGAGGTTCTATTTGTGATAAACTATCCACCTTTATCTTAAAATGTCATTACTTTGCCCTAGTTCTTAAATGATAGTTTATCTATGTACCCAATTCTAGGTTGACAGTTACTTATTTTCAGAAGTTTGAAGATACTGTTCTACTGTCTTTTGGCTTCCTTTGTTGCTGTGGAAAGTCTCATCAGTCCCATCTTTATTTCTATGTACATATTACAGTTTTTCCCATAATTGCTTTGAAAATCTTCCCCTGCCTTCTTATTTCTGAATTTTTATTGTTAAGAGTTTAGGTTGGGGTTAGTTTTTATTTATCCAGCTTTGGATTTGTTGAGCATCCCAGAACCTGAAGAATCAGATCTCTTATTAGTTCTAGAAGTTCTCAGATATTATTTCTTTAAAAATTTTACTTCTCTCCTTTAAAATTCCCCTCTTTGTACTGGAAGGCATATCTCATTGTATCCCTCATGACTCTTAATCTTTTTCATATTTTCCATCTGTTTTTCTGTGACTTTGGAATTATTCTTTACCTTCTTGGGAAATCAGCTCTGTATTTGTATTTATTGAATTTCATCTAATATAAGAATTTTTGGTAAAGTTTTTCTTCTTATTATTATACTTTAAGTTCTAGGGTACATGTGCACAACGTGCAGGTTTGTTACATATGTATACATGTGCCATGTTGGTGTGCTGCACCCATCAACTCGTCAGCACCCATCAACTCGTCATTTACATCAGGTATAACTCCCAATGCAATCCCTCCCCCCTCCCCCCTCCCCATAATAGGCCCCGGTGTGTGATGTTCCCCTTCCCGAGTCCAAGTGATCTCATTGTTCAGTTTCCACCTATGAGTGAGAACATGCGGTGTTTGGTTTTCTAAGTTTTTCAAGAAAATTATTCTCCATAAATTTTCATTAATCTTTGCAGGGCTTTGCAGGGCTCAGGACAAGTCTATAAATAAAGGCCTAAATATCTTATGTCTACATATTTAAACATCATAAATTGAGTCATTAAATATCTCCTCTATTCCAGTGTTGACTATTAAACCCTCATAATGACGTGGAAGGTAAGGTTCGAATTTAGAATTGTACTTTTCACATATTTGGGCTGGAATGTAGTAGCACAAAGAAAACCAGTCCTATCCCCAAAGCCCTTGGATTATAGCCTGCAATCCACTTCCCCTTCTCTACCACCATTGTGTCCATCTCATACTATAGGGGATTTCTCCATTTGCATATAGATACCACATTCATTTTCATTAATGTAGGCCCCATTCCTGCCCCAATAAACAGCTATTCCTTAGCTATCCTTCCAGCCAAGATATATGAACAGCAGTGGGTCAGGCTGCCCTTAGAATGACCAGTGTAGGGAGGAGACCTAAGTATGCTGTGGAACAGGCTGAGGTCATATGGGCAGGGAGTTTTGGTTCCTGTGTCCCAGGAACTTGCTCTAGAAGAGAGACAGAGACTCTGACAATCAGGTCTGCATGAACATGTGTTTTTACCTTGTGAAGATGAATGAGAGAAGAGAAGGACCATTTCAGGCCCTCCAGTATGCAGGGATCATGTATGGGGACCCTCATGCTTAGGCTTAGTGCCATTATTGCTGTTACATTACTGGAAATAGAAGGATCCTCATTCATTCCTTAAACGATCAAGGGTTTTTCCTGAGCCCACTACTTTATCCACAGTAATCTGTTTGTACACAATGAATTAAACAACAAATATAGCCAAAACATATCTAGCAATTTCTATTTGCCAGACAGAGATAGAGCTTATGTGTGTTTTCTCGTTAACATCTCTTGGTTTTACCATTTTCTATCCATTCTTACCGTCCCTGATTCATTCAGGTCTTTATCTTTCTCCTAGTCTGCTGGATTAGCTCCCTGACTAGTCTACCTGTCTTATCTGTTAGCATTATATGTTTAGGTTGTTTCTACATTTCTCTATGTATTGCATGTTATGGAGCCTTTACTGGCCAAATTGGTAGAATTTTGTGTCCTCCACTGTGTGCTGAAATACTGCTATCTGAGTGCTTGAAAAACTGATTATATATGCAGTTGTCCCTCAATGTCCATGTAGGATTGGTCCCAGGACTTCTTTTGGATACCAAAATTCACAGATGCTCAAGCCTCTTATATAAAATTATGTAGCATTTGCATATAATCTATGCACATTCTCTTGTATACTTTAAATCACCTCTAGATTACTTACAATACTGAATATAATGTAAATGCTGTACAAATAGTGGTTATATTATTTAGGAAATAACTACCAATAAAGAGTCTTTACATGTTTGGCACACACACAACCATCTTTTTTATTTTCCCGAATGTTTCTGATCTGCCATTGGTTGAATTCACAAATGAAGAACTCATGGATACAGAGGGCCAATTGTACTGTATTACTTTACATGTTTGTCTCCTGTTACTGAACGTACTGAATGATGAGCAACTTGTCTTGACTGACTGTAGCCTCAGGGGCCCTTGTATATGAGCTATATACCAAGCACTCAGTGAGTTCAGTTTCTAAACAAGTGAATAAGCAATCATTCTATTTTGGTTTGGTTGCCTGTGGTTTTGAGGTTATATCCAGAAAACCATTGTGTGGACCAATGTCATGGAGTTTTTCCCTAATATTTTCTTCTAGCACTTTCATAGTTTCAGATCTTACATTTAAGTCTAAAACATTTTGAGTTTTTTTTCCATATGGTGAGAGAGGAGGGTCTAATTTTATTTTCTGCATTTGGGTATCTAGTTTTCCCAAAGCCATTTATTCAAGTGATTGTCCTTTCCCCATTGTGTGTTCTTAGCACTTTTGTCAACAATGAGTTGGCTGTACACATGGATTTATTTCTGGGCTCTCTATTTTCTTCCATTGGTCTGTGTGTCTGTTTTTATGCCAGGACCAAGCTGTTTTGGTTACTATGGCTTTGTAGTAAAATAGAACTAATACATAACCCAGCAATTCCACTACTGGTATATATTCAAAGGAAATGAAATAAACATGTCAAAGAGATATCTGCACTTCTATGTTTATTGCAACACTTGTCGTAATAGTCTGTGAAATCAACCTAAGCGTCCATCAACGATAAATGAATAAAGAAAATGTATGCGTATACTCTATTTTAGTACACTTTTTAGGATGGTGTAGGTGTCCTGCAAGGTGTAAGACAAAGCAACGAGTTAGGAGGAGGGTTGAATTCCTTAGGAATTTTCATGCCATACAGAATTGGTAGTGGGTTTGTAGCGGGGCCAGTTTCTGCAGGCACCCTTTGTGATGTTCAAGATCCATGTTCTTTATCTAGTAATTTTTTGTTTGCTGTTTTTTTCCCCCAAATAATCACTTTCTGATATTAAGGGAAAGAAAAAAAAAAAAAAAAAACTCCAGCATTTTAGAAAGAGCATAAAAGAGGAATGACACTTCTTAGCAGTCTGACTCAGAGAATGCCTCAGGCAGACCTTCCCAAGAAGAAAACAGATTCTCTTGCCTTCTTAGCTTCTCTAGAGAAAGTGAGACCAAAGTGTAGCCTTTCCATTATAGTTCCTTTTCACTTTTTTTTTTTTTTTTTTTTTTGCAAATAATATAAGACCATGTAAGTGAATGCCTTTTAAGGTAGCCCATATTATTTCAATTCATCTCTTGGTTCTTGTGAATTAAAGTCTGCCTAAGAGAAAACTGTATAAATGATGGTTGTAACTTAAGATGCTACAGAAAGATTAAAACAAAAACACACATGAAAGAGGTTTGGTTGCAAAAATTAATTCATTTATCTATTGCTTTTCTTCATTATTATTTATTCTTAGTAAATTCAATATTCAGCCAAATATTCTATTGTTACATTTTTATCAGAATGCAAAGTCCATTCTACTAACTTCTCCACAGTGCTTAGACCAATTCTAGGCTCTTCTGAAGGTTCTTTGATGCCTTGAAAGATAAATACCAGTCACCAGAAAGTCTCCAGTGTGAGCTGTTTCAGGTGCTCTAGCTGCCAGATCATAAAAGTCAGATTATAAAACTTAGTTTAGTATCAGAATCTCATACTTAAGATGCCTATTACTTGGCTTGGACAAAATCTCAGTTTGCTAATTGAGAGAATAAATATGTTTATCCAATCCAGTACTTCTATATTGTATAAATATAGTTGTAATTGCATCCAAATAAACTTAAAGTTTGGAAAATATCCATGAGTCAGAATACAAGATGTGAATGTTTAATCGAGACTTTCCTGTAATACAGTTGGTGAAGCATTCTCCCTCTGTAAAACCCTAGACTCTAACCATCCCTTCCACTCCCACTCATGGCACTGTGCGTTCTAGCTATCATGAGTGCTTTCATATTCTTGCCTTTATGACTTCATTTAAGAAGGCTTCATTAAGGTGCTATTATGTATGGCACTGTTCTAGATGCTGGGATAAACAAGATTAAGTAGGTATAAACAGATTCTTAATGTGTTCGTGATCTAAAGAAAAGGATGGTTACAAAACCCAGCAATTACAGTGCATGTGTTAAATATAAATTCCAGGTTAACATGACATTGCAAGGGAGGACACAGGAAAAAAGTGGATGTGATTACCGAAAGAAAACTAATTCCAGATAAAGCAGGTGCCATAAACATAAGTTTGAGCCATAGCCACATAATATTTAGGTTGATTGAGCATTGCTCAGGCTTCTAGTACACAATAAAGAGGGATGAGATTTGAAGCTAACATTCACATGTATTAATTGAACTAATGTAGGTCACTGTGCAGATTGTGTAAGCCAAACAACACAGCTTGGTCAGCTTGACATCACTCTATGGTGGCGAAAGGAAGGCATGGTAGGGATAAAGGAGGGGGTGAACATAAAAGAGAAACATGACTGTACAATATAATTATCTAAATGCCATCTGTTAGGAATTGCCCTTTGTCTTTAGCATGTGCTAATAGAAAATCTGTACTTTATGAAACAGCATCTTCTAATTGTCAAATTTGTTTCTGGATATTATACTATTTTATGTGAAAATACTGGAGATATTAGACTGGTAGTCATCAATTACCAAGTTCAGTTGAACTAAAGAAGAATGAAAAGTGATAAATGTGAGATAGCTTCCTCATTGCAGAAGAGGCTGCTGGAGAAGGAGCAGAGATTCTTTGTTAGCTTGTCACAACAGACAACACATTATTCTGAAATGGAGTCGCCGTTTGATATTTGCTTTGGAAATACTTATGATATGCTTCATTTGTTCTCCTTTTTCTACAACCCAAAATCTTAGTGGCATATGCCATTTTACAAGCAATTTTATTTAAACAATAATTTTCTTTAAAACCCAGAAGCATCACAGTTCAGCACCAACACCTCCCCTGAAAATTCAATATATTGCCTTAAGCTAAATTTTTTTAAATTAAATGTTGTCTAAGATTCATTTTTGTTTGGACAATTACAAAACCATATTCACTCTTGAAATTTTTATCCACTGAGAATTGGTGTTTATTTTCCTCAAGATTTCATACAATTCCAAATCTTAAATTTGAAAAAAATCAAAAAAGGCAAAATAATTAGTTCTTCAAAGATGGAAATTTGTGTTTTTTCTCTTGTGAAACCATATGGAGTACACCCTCAGACCTGTGCTAAGAAAAGACAGCCAATTTTCTAGGTCCTATTCATATGCTGGCAATAAATTCAGTCTGAAAAGGATGTGACTGTGAGCTCGGAGGGATGCTAAGAATTTGAGGTGTGATAATAGGTGCATTATTTATTTTGAATAGTAAAATTGGTAAATTATTGTTACCCTGTAGGATATAAAACCTAGTGAAACTAATTTGGAGTCATGGTTAACACCTTCAGGTCCTTGTATCTTCTTTAAGCTTTTTATCTCTAATTGTGAAGGATTTAGTCTTTAGTTAAAGGCTGATAAGAGAGATTTATTTTTCCATTCTTCTCTTTTTGTTTTAGTTATTTTGCCTTGTATCTGGGAGAAGGTTTTTTTTTGTTTTGTTTTTGTTTTTGTTTTTGTTTGTTTGTTTTGTTTTTGTCCCTGAAGGCTTCTACAAACTGAGATTATCCCTAAATGTTAATAAGAGTCCTTTTAATAATCAAAGATGCAGAATTAGAATGAAGGGTATGGTGCTTAAGCTTGCTGTCTAGACCCACATATTGATGGTGTTATGCATTAATAAGTAGAGAAATTATTTTTATGGGTTTGATCAGCATTTTTACTAGTAGATAGACTTGAGTAGAAATATCAGGTATTGTAAGTAGTTAGGGCAGATTTTGTGTTAAATTTTTGTTTCAGTGACATACACAAATGAAAAACACTGCTGGATTTTCCTCAAATACCTGTTCTTTTCTTCTTAAATGATAGACAGCTACATTTTGACTGCATTTCCCAGCCTCCCTGTAGTTAGGAAAGACCATATGACTTCCGGCTGAAAGAATATAAATAGAAGTGAAGTAAGCTGCTTTGGGGTTGTGCCTTTCGGAGAAGGAAATTTGGACTCTTTCTTCTCCTGACTTCTATTTAAGCTGAAATGCAGACATAGTGGTGACAGTTGAAGTAGCAACTTGTATCACTAACTAGAAATCATGTGTTGAAAATGGCAAGACAAGAAGACTGAATGACCCTGAAACCCTGGTGATTATGATGCCTCCATATTACCTTTGGTCCACCTAGCTGACTTCTAATTAAGACATAAACAAGCATCTGTCTTGTTTAAGCTTTATTTCGGATTGTCTCTGACCATGGTTAAATTGAGTGGGCCATAGGAACTACACTTAAAAATATGATATTGACTTACTGACTAGGTGGCAGGAAGTGAGGACACAGATATTGGACTATATAGCTGTTGACAATAAGTCTATTATGGCAAAACATTTTAGAAAGTTGACTTGGAGAGATCTTGGACATAAGACCATTTGCCAACCAAGCTTTTAACTCTTATATTCTTGCTGCCTGCATTGGCTGTTTGTTTTTAATTTTTAAATTTTTTCCACATAGCAAAGTCTTACTAGACAGACAACTCAAGTTAGAACTAGTCACTTGCAAGGTGCAAAGGAAAAAAATGTAGCTGTGGTAAGCTAGGCATTCTGGGTTTTTTTTTTATTTTTCTTTGTTTTTGGCCTGTGATGTAAATTGACTGAGAGTCTTATAATTCAGGGCTTTAAAAATCAGTTCTGACAGAAAAACAAAGGCTTCTGTGCCCAAACTGAGGCAGTGATAAAATGAGTCTCTAAATCAAGAAACAGTCTTAGCAGAAGATAAGTAAGGCTGGACAAAACCATTAAGACTACCAGACAATAGGAGCCAGCCCAGTGGAAAACATTAGATTAAGAATGTTGCCTTCCTACTAAAGCCAATTATTTATTTCTTCTTAAGTTGGTCACTATTAAATTGAGCAAGAAGGAAATTGACAGGACATGGAAGCAAGTAACTAAAGGCCAAAGTTTTCGGGCTGAAAAACAACATACAGATGAGAACTTTGGCTTTATTTACTTGCACCCAGAACTGGTGGAAATAGAGTCTGTGGACTTACCAAAGGTTTTTGCAGTATTGCATTTTCCAAGAAACCTCGGGCCAGGCTTATGAAAGTCTGCCCTAGCCTACCTGTTTAGGCAAACTGTGTCTCCCTAAACCTGTACCAACTATCAGGAAGAAGCCTGTCGGCATTCTGAATCTTACCAAGTTGGTAAGACTCTCCAATGTCTACTTCATATGTGGCCGTGGAGATAATGGACATGCAAGAACCTCCCTATGAGTTAAGGCAAAGCCATAAACTCATAGGATAATGACCAAGAAAGTTGAGCAGCAGAGAGTGGTTCAAAGTGCTGCCAGATAGCTTAACACAGGAAATTACTCCACTGCCATGATATTGAGTCCAGTTACTGCTGTATTGTTTCTATTCTTCCTATTCCTTTTTAAAAATTGAGCTTTTTAAAAATTATGTCTATCCTGTTCCTATTCACTATGATTTAGGTTGGGGAGTGGGGGACAGATAACTTTAGCAAGATGCAGGACCTGAATAGAATTTTTCAGTTGTCTCTCTTGCAGGGTGGGAGGGGAAGAGCATGTTTTAATTATGGTTGAAAAGCGTGACCTAAATGGGCAGTGATGGCAGAGACTGAAGTAGACTTCGATATTCGTTCTTCTTTACTGTTCCAGAGAAAACTACCTTTCCACCCAAATTCGTGCTCTCATTCATACTACAGAGTTGATATTGGGAAGTGGATGCTCATACAGGGACATTTTTTAGCCCCTTTTGTGTCTAAATAGGATCACATAACTGCTTGCCAATGGATATATAAAAGCGACGCATTAAATCTGTCATTTCTTGGTGAAGATGTTTAATAAACATGAATACTTTCTCCATCCTCTTTTCTTACTTCCTCAACCATGTAAAGAGAACACCTCTCTGACCTCCCCAGCAATGGAACCCATGTATTAAAGATGGCAGAGCCAACGTAAGCCTATTCCTGTAAACAAATGCCAGACACAGATGAGAAATAAACTTCGATTGTGTTTGACCTATTTTTCATTTGAGGATATCTCTCTTTTTTGTTTTTAGATAGAAGCTAGCATTACCCTAGCTTACACATCTTTTTCCATGTAATAGAATATTAACTCAGTACATGGCCACCCAGCTAAAACTGGTATTTTCTAGTCCCTTGTACCTCTAGATGTGACTGCTTAATAAAGCCCTGCCAGTAGGATATGAACTGAATTGAAATGTATAACTTCTATTGCATGAACTTTAAGGCAAGAGTATGACCTTGCTATGGTTTGAATGCCCCATCCAAAACTCATGTTGAAATTTAATTGCTATTGCAACAGTATTAAAGGGTGGGACATTTAAGAGGTAGTTAGGGCTTGAGGGCTCTGGCCTCATGAATAGATAAGTGCTGTTATTGCAGGAGTGGGTTAGTTATTGTGGAAGTTTGGCCCCTTTTTTCTCTGACTCACTCTCACTTGCCCTTCTACCCTTTTGCCACCTCAGGCCTTTGCCAGATTGGTACAATGCTCTTGGACCTCTCAGTCTCCAGAATCATAAGCTAAATAAACTTCTTTTCTTTATAAATTACCCAGTCTGTGGTATTAACGTACCACATTAAAATGTATCACACAAAAATATTAAATGGCCCCTCCTTTTTTTTTTTTCCTTTTTGTCATTGAGTGTGGCGTGAGTGATGGGCAGTGAAGCACCTAGCTTCACTGCTAGGTGAGGACAAAAATGTGCTGTAATGAAGGCCAGACACCAAAAGAGAAGAAACCTAGCTCAACATCCCAGGCCTGATCCTTCTATCTGGAACTTAACATGAGATAAATGAACTTCTTTACTTTATATCTCTCTGTTATAGCATAGGAATACCCGTTCATATGCTTAACTTATGCATATATATGTGTGTAGTTGCAGTAAAATGACTTTTCCTCTGGGTTACAATTTTTAAAAGTATATATTAACTATTCTATATTATCTTAATATTATTTTAATCTGATGTTCATTCATTTATCCTAAGTGTTTTCTTCTTCATGCTATCTCAGTGGATGAAGAGCTCACAAACTCAATGTCTCTCCATGGTAATTATGCTGTCATTCTCCCCTAAAAATAAGATCTGTATTTAATCACTTCAAGTTTAAAGCACTTTGAACCCTCTGGTTTGCAGCCTACTAAAGGCATGACTAGAGACTAAGGTATTTTACCTATTATTCTTAAGGGTTGGACAGATGCTAGGAAGCCATGGAGGGAATCCCAGGAAGCTGCAGCTATTCCCTGTGCGTAAGAATAAGACCCTTGGAAATCCCATTTATTAGAAAGTATGATTTAGGAATTTTGAATTTTAGTGCAGGTAAAGATGACTTAATTTTAGTTATATCAATGGATTGCCCAATACTTTTAAAATAGGAATAATACAACATAAATAAATTAGTTGGGCAATGATGTTATTACATATAACAAATATGCTAAAAACTAATGGAAAAATACTAAAACTACTTGACCACATGAAGCTACCTTTTTTAGTTACTTATGGTTTATTTTTTACTTTCCATATAACCCAATGATTAGTTATCTTATTGAGCAAAAAACAATGTATTTTAGATTTTATTTATTATAATGGTAATTATGTACTAAAGTTTTTTATTTCCTTTTTAAAATCAGTGACATCTCTGGACTCTGGGAGATAAATATCAAAAGATTAATAATGAACAAATACATTAGTCTCTAAAATAAGCACAGAAATCAATCATTGCCACTTCTTACTCTTCCACCTTAATAATTTTATTTGCCTTCCACTAGAGGAATGTATGTAATAGAATCTGAAAATCAACACAGTTGTTGACTTACTTGTACACACGTTTTACTCTTGGGAGGCTGGGTAAGTGGCTGTTTACCAGGTGGGAAAGCATCTAAGTTCTGATACTGTTGGGAACAGGATCTTGCAGAAGAGAGGACATTCAATTGGGAAATCGGAGACGTTAGTTCTCTTGGATCATACTACCAAGTTATGTGACAAGGCAAAGTGTAGAAATACTTGCATTTCCATTTCATCATCTCTGCAATAAGGGAAATATGCTAAATAATTTCTAAAACTCCTTAGGTTCAAATTATGATTTAAAGAAAATAAATGTAATCAATAAAAGTAAGTAATACATCATCATGACAGAACACTACTTTAAAGGATAGGGATGGATTTAGATACATATTTTTTGCTTTGGGGAAATAATCAAAAATTTAATAGTGGACTTCACACTGTATTTTAGAAAAATTCTCATTGCTCCCGATTTCTTGTGATTGTTGTGGAATCTCACCCCTCCATCTCAGCTCAACGGTAAATGTACTATGAAGATTTTTATCCCCCAGATGGCAGTGCAGCATTCCAAGTTTAGAATGTTCTAGTCTGGTGCTCTGAAAAAGGCAATATGAGCTTTTCTTATATTGTCTCCATCGTGATTTCTGTGCCATGTTTCTTCCTTTTGGAGGAAATATGCTAGGAATCTAATGTAACAAGACTTGCATAATCAGAGACAGATAGCTCATTCTGAAGTGAACATAGCAGAGATCCACTTCTGCCTGCTTGTGCAGCACTGTATCCAGTAAATAGTAAGTAAAACCATCACACAAAGTAATCTAATGAAATAATGAAAGTTTAAAAAACTATCAGGTAAAAAAAATCATCTATACTTTTTATTAGTATTTTACATGTTATTTTATCAGAATTTGAAAACATTTACTAAATGTAATAGGATTAAGAAACTTCTCAGCAATTATATTTTAAAGATACAAATGAAATGGACAGCATCCACCATAACCTTCTTTGAAAGAACTATAAGCTGCTTATGCTGTTGTGAGTGCTGAGACTTGCTTATGAGGCATATAAAAATCAACAGACAAATACAAATAGCTTCAGATGGTGAGCATGAAAAGAAGCCAGGAAAAGGGTCATTCCAGTTTTATGATAAAAATTCAGTGGAACCATTTAGATCAAAACAATATCTGGTCATCTGCATGGTCAAAGGAACTAGGGTGAATTATTTACATTTCCACCATATTTTAGGTGAATGATGTTTTGTAGATTAATTATATTAAAAGAATATTTATTGCTAATGACAAAGTAGAAGAAGTAAGGACAGGAACACAAAATTTTAGAATGTAGTCACAGTTTTATGTTCTGAAGATTCCTTCACATTTAGGTCTAATGAAGTCTTTCCTGTTTTACATTTTCTAGTAAGAAAAAGTATTCAGGACACAAAGATTTTGAATAACAAAAATGAAAAGTCCCCCTTTTAAACCACAGAATGTAGATTATTTTACTTTATCTGTTGCTTATGAGTTATCTACCTTTACTAGAGGCACCTCAGATGAATACTTCACTGCAGTGTAAAATTCTATAGCTGTCTATAACAAATATAGACTTCCAAACATAATGCCATCCTTCTCTATCCATTCAATTAAGGAAAAATCTATATATGCGTATATGCACTGTAATCTATAATCACTGCTTGGAAAACAAAGAAAAACAAGATATATCTGCCTTCAATGAGCTTATATTCTAGTGGGAGAGATAAGTTGCAAATAACCGTGGACAGAGCATGAGCTGTGAAAGAGGCAGCATGGTAAGGATAGTGGGCTATGGAGCCAGCACACTAGGATTCAAATGTTGGTTCTGACTACTAACATTCCTGTGTCTTTGGATAGATTATATTCTGGTTTCTTTATAAAGCAAATGATAATGAGAATACGCATCTCATAGAGTTGTTTTGAAGAAAATGAGTTAATATAGTAAAGTGCTTGTCATATAGCAATGTCAGTAACACACGACAAAGGAGAAAAAAGTCACGGGGTTAAGAGGAAGCAAAGACCAATGAAGGAACTAATAGTTGCTATTCAAGGATACCCTTTAAAGACCGTCAATGATTTATTAAGAGAGGAGGATAGAAAGGGCAGCTTCAGGCTAAGGTAGCAACTTGTTAAATGTTAGGGGAAGGAGGTAGTAGCTCAGTTTGATTGTAAATGGGATAAAAAGAAAAATGTAGGTCCAAACATATGCTAAGGACAACTTGTATTGGGCTAATAAGGAGATTTTGCTTTCTCAAAATATATAGAAAGTCACTGAAGATTTTTATGCCAGGGATGAATAGTCAAATTGTTGCTGTCAACATATCATTCTGGTTGCTTTATGAAAGAAAAATTGAGCATAGAAGAAACTAGAGACAAGGAGCTTACAGAGGGCAGCAAAATCCAGAACAAAATGGGAGTAACTGTGATCATCACTTAAAAATCATTTATTGGCTTGCCAACTAGTTCAAAAATTGTCTTATCTAACTAAAGGTCCTATTTAGTAGTGTGCAAAATTTTACTTGCCCTTTCTATATGTATACTTCCACTCTATCCTATATATACACACATATATATGTATGTATATGTATATATGTGTATATATCTATATATAGCATTTCAGACACAGTTTTAAAATTATACACAAAATAGTTATATTAACAGACTGTCTTTCCTATTTCCTGAACATCCCAAACGGAGAAGGAACCTCTTATTTTTCTCATAACTGTTTTGTTTTGAAGATTAGTCTTGCAGAGGCTTACAGAGGCAACTTCTTTTATCATTCAGTGTCTGTTGGTCTGTCTACCAGCAGTGATAAACCTGACCAACAATCCTTTCTTTCTCCTCGTTTTCCTCTTTTCTTCCTCATTTTTCTTTTTCCAGATGCCTCTGATCTATTTTTTATCTTCCACAGCTTACTTCTGTCTGTCTGTCTTTCCTTCCTTCTTCCTAAAGGAATCAGAATATCTTAACACTTTCCTTCTCTCTTCCCACCATTGAAGCCAGCAGGGTCTTTGTTTAGCTAATGGATGCTGTTGTTCTGAAAGCAACAGGCAGTCCAGATCGAATTGGGGTTCTTGGTTCCAGTTGCAGAAGGGAAGAATAGCTAGCATTACTTAACAGAAATAGTATGATTTGAGTTCCTGAACTTCTTTAGATTAAGTTCAATTCTGAGTCTTTGGAAAGAAGAGCAGTAAGTGGCCTGGTTTTGAGAACTGTCCCAAATCCCAGCTTTGATCATCAGTCACATGAATTTAGATAAGTAAAAGGTGTCTTGTTGACCAGTTCATAAAAGCTAGATGGAGCATGCTAAAAATTAAAAATAAATAACCTGTTAATTTAAAAGAAGATTTATTTATAAGAAAATCAGGAAGAAGCAACCTTTCAGGAAACTAAGCTTTTTTGACGCATTTCACAGCATGCCTCATGGTCTTTCTCATGGGTACTCTGTCTTGTTAATCACTTCAGCAGTCTGGTTTTATCTATTTCACCCTTATGACCAAATGTGGCTGCTGCGAGCTTCTAAATTGACATTTCCTCAGTTTCAGGGGCCAAGAGCACTGAACTCTTCTATCCAGGACATGAGAACCTGGTCCAATAAAAGTGAACTTGTCCTCAGTGCAATTAACTTGGGTCCTGGAGTCACATGGCAAACATATGGCTATACGGACTTCATTAGTCAGCTGTACCTGATTGCTGTAACACCACCACCACAGTCAGTGGCTTTGATAGCTTTGGCTTCCTCTATGATGTCAGAATTCTCTATCGTTTCTTCAACTGGGCAGCCAATGGGTGAAGTGACAGAACAGGTGGAGGAGTTCTTGGAAGGGTTCTTAGAAACCAGGACTAGAGGTGGCATTCATCATTTTCACTCACATTTTATTGCTAGAGTTTAATCACAGGGCGATCTAAACAGAAGGAAGGCTGAGAAATTCGGTCTCTTCATGAATCCAGGAAGAAAGAAATAGAATCATCTTCTCCACAGGGACCCATCCTGTTGGTCAGCAGAGAAGTTGACAGAGAGCAGTGTTGGGTGCTGGGCAGGTATCATAATGATGTCTTCTGTGATAAGACAACTGTCTTTTCCTGGGACTTTGGCAATGCCTCTGTTGACTTTCTCAGTTCCTGTAGCCTAGTTTAAATTGCTTGTTTCAGTTGAGTGATGTTATTTTTTTGACAGCATTCAAGAGAATTAAAGAAATGACTTTTCTTCCTTTCATTGCTACTCATCTGTGTTCTCAGATTGTTTATTAGTAATCTCTATTTCTTTTTAATGTTATCTCCATGGGAAAAAATCCTATTTCAGCCTAGAGATTTTATTCTGTAATTACATCACAAAGGATCACTTTATAAGGAAGGCATTGACTTTGAATTTCTGTCAGCTTCAATTTAAGCAGATGGAAAACTATGGATTATATACCACAAGCAACCATCTTTTTAAAGCTTAGCAACCAAGAATATTTTAACTCTCCAAGTCAGCTTACAAGTCTAGGACCTGCTCCTCATCTCTGTGCCTGAATAGCTCAACAAATAAACATTTTGTTCATAAAACAAAATGGTATTATATTTCAGACAGGAGAGAGAACAGATGTGTCTCTCACAATGAGATTTTGTTGTTTCAATGCATCAGACTTTTCTTTACCTCTCTCTTCTCTCAACTATTCTAGAGAGGCTGGGTGCAATTGTTATGTGGGCTAAACTTTAAGAAATCTATAATAATCAAACCTTTAAATTGCCTCTTCTCTTTAACAGAAATCTGCCAGAGAAGTGCTGTGGGAGTGGAGAAAGAATGCTAGTTGTTAAAAAACCATGTCGGCTCATCACAGAAATGTGATTTCCATTCTTCCTGCCACACCAGTACTAAAAACTTCGGAAATGAGCCTTTTCATCTCTAGTTAGCCGCTTCTGCTACTAAAGCCAAAAGAGACCCCATTGGTATGCCAGCCATTGAAGTCCACAGTGCACTGTAGAAGTATAGATCTGCACTCCTGCAAGGATATAGCTACTGAATGTACAAGTCGCTATGTATACAGAAAGCTAATCCCCAGATTGTTTGTCTTTTTTAAAAAAACACAAATCCCATATCAAGGCAGTACATTTATACTTATGCATTTTCCAAGCCACTTAACACAACTTAGAATAAATACATGAGAGTTCATGGACCAACACAGCTGACTGGAGGAAACTTGTTATGTTTATGAAAGGCTGAAAATAATTGAGATTTTGCCATGTTTTCAATCATAAAATGGTCAAAGATATTATGACCCTAACTCCCCATTTGCTAAGCCAGAAACCTGGGGAGCATCCTTTCCCTCTTATCCCACATCAAATCATATGTGAAGACCTACTGAATCTGTTTTCTAAAACTCACCTGAATCCATCCACTTCTCTTCATCTATACTGCCATCACTTTATCTAGTTTCCATCATCTCTCAGCTCACAATCTTCTTCATGTACTTGGGAGTTTGTTAGAAATGTGAAATCTCAGGGCTCACCCAACCCTACTTATCTACATTTTGACAAGATCCTCATATGATTTATATGCATGCCACATTTTAAGAAACACTGGCATATCTCCCTGTCTCTACTTATTCACTTCCATTCCATTCTGAACACTGAAGCCAGGGCAATCTTTATAGAATTCAAATTTGATTGTGTCTATCTTGCTTAAAACTCCTCACCTTCATGTCTTTTGGCTCAAGTAAGTAAAAAGCCTTCAAATTAAGTTACAAAGCACTTCAAGACCTGGTTCCTCCAGCTTTATTTCATAACACTTTTCCTTCCCACCCTATGCTATAGCCATCTTTGTTCCAAATATGACGTTCTGTTTCTCAAATGGGGTCTTTGCTCTCTCTGTTCCCTGGTTTAGGATATTCTTTCTCCCACTCTGTTCAACCTCACTCTATTAGGCTTCAATGTAAAGGTTACATTGTTAGAGATCCTACTCTTACTATCTAGACCTCACGGCATCGTTTCTTGCCTTATAAAAATATCCAATATTGTATTAACTTGTTCAACGCATGCACTATTCAATAAACTATAACTTCTATGAGGAGAGATGCCATGTTTGTCGTGTGCAGAGCAATATCCCAAGCACTTGAGACAGCAACTGGCATGTGGCTCTTATGACAGAGTGACCAAATGAAATAACTTCTCATAAAGATAAATGGACAGTTTCTCACATCTTTAAGAATAACAGTCTTCTAAAACTGTGAAGCACTGTCACAGGGAAGATGAATCAGATTTATTCTGATCGGTTCCAGAGGACAGGAAAATATACGGAAGGCCCATGAATGACTGCACTTATCTCAACATGATGTTGGCACTAAAATATCTGTTGAATAAATGAATCAGACAAGTAAATAAAAGATTTAGGAGTAGATAAATTATTAATGATACAACTTAATACCGTTTACCAGGTACTAACAATGGAATGAATTGTTTCGTGAGCTCAGATTGCATAACCACTTAAAGGTTGAATAGGAAATAAAAAATACCTTAAGAAAGTGATTGAAATAGATGATCCTTCAGTTTCTTTACATCTCTAGGAGTCCACTATTCTATCAGTTCCTCTGTGAGGGAAAATAGTGCTAGTCATAACTGCCAGCCTTAGTTTACAGAAAAAAAAAAAAATGTTGCTCATTCTTGTTAATGGTTGTATCACTACATTTGTGTACAGAGTTGTAGTAGTTTTCTTATTTGGCATGATCAAAAGGACACTGACACCAAATGTGTCCCCATTTGATTGTCACTAGTCCTTAAACACCATTAATAGAGAGTCTTTCCTTTGAAAGTGTTCCTTCTCCAGACACTGTTGACACTGATGTTACAAACACAGATGCCACAGAAGCAGCAACATATTTCACTCTTATCCATAATCTCCAACTTTATTTGGGGTTTTTTATGAGAACATATTCTTAGAGTTGAGAATAAGCAGTGGAGGAAAGAGGGATGCAGTAGTAGCATTTGGAAGGTAAGATGGCTCTGGATCCAGGCTCAGTTCAAATATTTCTCCATCAGAGACATTTTTTGGATACCTCCATCTAAATGATATATGCATGTTATTTTCTTCTTTATCAGCTTTCATTCATTCAAAATGTATTTGAGTGATTACTATGTGCTAAGTGCTGTTCTAGGTAATTAGGATGCATCAATGAACCAAAAATGACAAAAGTACTTCTCACTGTCAACCTTGCATTTTAGAAAAAGTGGTCTAAGAATCAAAATGTCAGCATCATCTGGGTGCCTGAGAGAAATGCAGAATGAAAGGCGTCACCTAGACCTACTTAATCATGTACAGCCTTTTCACAAAATTCTCAGGTTATATGCACGTTTAAGTTTGGGAAACACAATTCTATTGTGCCTGCTCTTTTATTTCATACATTTTCAGTTTTGTTTGTTTGTTTTTTGAGATGGAGTTTCACTCTTATTGCCCAGGTTGGAGTGCAGTGGTGCAACTCGGCTCACCACAACCTCCGTCTCCCAGCTTCAAGCAATTCTCCTGCCTCAGCCTCCCTAGTAGCTGGGACTACAGGCATGTGCCACCATGCCCAGCTAATTTTGTATTTTTAGTAGAGATGGGGTTTCTCCATGTTGGTCAGACTGGTATTGAACTCCCGACCTCAGGTGATCCGCCCACCTTGGTCTCCCAAAGTTCTGGGATTACAGGCATGAGCCACCGCGCCCAGCCACATTTTCACATTGTTAAATGATACATGTTTATTTGCTTAACGTCTACTTGCCCTACTAAAAACTATGTGAGGTCAGAGGTTAGTCGGTAAAGATGGAAGAGATGGGTAAATGTAAATAACAAACTTCATCTGCTCTTCACCTCTGCCAAGGTACCACCTTCTGCTGACTTCTTTTTTCAGTCCCACCAGCTGATTCACCTACCATACAACAGGTAGGGCAACTGAAATGTAGGAATGAGAATTAGCTAACATCCGTGAATTCTTTTTTACCCTCTGTCTCAGCATCTTCATCTCCTCCATTTTTTAAAACTTGCATAAAAAATACTAGCATAAGAATATCTGGAATAAAATGTGATAGCATTAATTCCTGAAAGTAAAAATGTTTGTGATTTATGGAACACAAGAAATTAAACCGGTATCCTTACCTCTACTTTCATCCCAGCCATCCTCATTTAAGATTTCTTTTTCCAGTTTTATTACAGGACTTGGTTCTCTTTGACAGATGACAGGATTGCTCCCACATCAAACTTTTTGTAACATATACTCCGTAACAAGGGTTGGCAAACCACATCCCATGGGCCAAATCTGACCATTCTGAATCCTTTTTTCGACCCATGAAAGGAGACTCTTTTTTTGTACCATGAAAGGAGATTTAAAAAAAAAAAACTTTTAAACAGTTAAAAATTAAAATAATCTTTCATAATGTATGAAAATAATATGAAATTCTAATTTGTGTCCATAAAGTTTTGTTGGAACACAACCATGCTCATCAGTTTATTGTTTATGCTTAATTTCATCCTATAGTGGCAGAGCTGAATAATTAAAATACGGACCATATAGCCACATCAAAATCTAAAGTATTAGTACCTGGGCCTTCACAGGAAAAGCTTCCACCCCCTGCTCTATAGTAGCATTATCCCATCAAACTAAAATGTGAGTCATATATGTAGTTTTAAATTTTTGATAGCGACTTTAAAAAGTTAAGTTAAAAAAGGCAAAGTTAATTTTTAAAATGTTTTATTGAGTCTAATATATTCCAAATATTATTTTAATGTGTAATATTACAATTGAGATGTTTTAATTTTATTTGTATTAAATGTTTTTCAAATTCAATGTGCATTTTACACTTCAGTGTACCTCTGTTAGAATTAGCCACTTTTCATGTGCTAATATCCACATATAGCCAGTGGTTACCATGTTAGCGTAGTTTTAGAGTATATAGTTAAAAGTTGAATAATTTGTCTTAATTGTAGACATGGAATTAAAAGTTATTATAAGATTAAAATGAAATATCAGTGATGGGAATATGGCAGAAGGAAATTATGCCTCATAGCTTAAAGTATCCTTTCTTTGATATATCAGGAAAACAAGGCTGGGTACCGTGGGCTCATGCTTGTAATCCCAGCACTTTGGGAGGTCGAGGCGGGTGGATCACGAGATCAGGAGTTTGAGACCAGCCTGGCCAATATGGTGAAACCCTGTCTCTACTAAAAATACAAAAATTAGCCTGGCGTGGTGGTGCGTGCCTGTAGTCCCAGTTACTTGGGAGGCTGAGGCAGAAGAACCACTTGAACCCAGGAGGCAGAGGTTGCAGTGAACCGAGATCACACCACTGCACTGCAGCCTGGGTGACAGAGCGAGACTCCATCTCACAAAAAGAAAAAACAAAAAAGTCATGGGTACGTGAAAAGTAGTCTCATAAAAGAAGAGTATCCAGACTTCTTGGTTCTCAGGTTTGCATTACAGTAAAAAGTTTGTTTCCAGGGTTTCTGTAAACCCAGAAGCAAAACCTTAATTGGTTAGAATTTATTTGGGAACAAGAGATGGACTTTATTTGTGGATTAGATTTTTCTGAATGCACTATATAACTAAATGGCAAGGAAAAAAAAAAAAACCTAGAGAAACCCATCTAAAAATGTAATTGTAGCCTACTGCTTGGGGTGAATAGTGGGTAGTCTTTGCAGAACAGATCACTGAAAAGACCACCGGCTATTTAAAACAAAAAAAACAAAAAACTTTCTTTGAATTGGATCCCCTGAAAATAGGACACCAAAAGATAATACAAATATAGTCCACCCTTTTGAAAGGGATATATTTTTTATAACCTGATATAAGGCACTATGGCTTGCTTTCAATATATGGAGTGTCTATCCTACTTAGCATGCATAATAGCATTCCACAGCTTTCTGAGTTACTAAAGGAAGGTCTCATCTTCAGCTCTTGCCTTCACTTACCATCTGTTCTTTTTCAAAACCACAGTGCCTCAGCTGTGCTGCAGAAATTGAGAAAGTTAATGACTTCTAGCTCTGTCTTCTATTTTGTGGCACTAGGTAGCTCCAAATATCTTTCACTATCTCAATTTCTCCACCTGTTAAGTGGGGATAATGATGATCAAATAATGTGCACAACGTCAGCAGGGGTTGGAAGTGTTCTGTTTTGTCTTTTTATTTAGATGGAAAGAACATGGTGTTGTTTTAGTGCTGTAGAAAAAACACAGAAAATGAAATGTCCTTTGCTATTTAGCCACTCATATGCTTTTCTCATTCTAAAAGATCCAACTTTCCTTAATTCAGTTTGGCAACAAATGGGCATCTCCTTCAGGTAAAACCTGCTTCATAACAAAAATAAAAGGATTTGACAAGGCGCTGGGACAGTTTCCAGTACAGTCCAGGACATTAGAAGATAATTCAATGAAAGAGATATAAGGTCTGAGAACACAAAGGATGACTCTTAATTTTATGCAGCAACAAAGCATGTTTACAACAGACAAAATGGGGCATCGAACAGAAGATTTTTATAAAGCAAACGTACTCACACCTGAAGAAAATTCTCTTTTTGTTTGCTTGCTTGATGTGGCCCTGTCTTGTGCTGACAAAACACATTCTTTGGTGTATTATTCTTTGTGATTCTTCTCTCTTTGGTCCCTGAGCCCTGTAATGATGTATGATCTCTATAGAGAGCAGGGTGTGCTTTATGATGGATGAGAGATCCCATAGTGAAGGAGATCCATCATCTGTTACAGCTGAGTTAACTGAATGACTCCGCCTGTGGCCAGTTGTCTGCAAGGACACTTTCAAAAAGGATCTGGATATGGCATGACATGCACTTGATTTCTGGAATGTGGCTGACACTGACACAAGAACCTTAATAAAACCACAACCCTAATGGCCAACTAAAATGAGAAAAACCTGGGGAGGAGGGCTGTGATAATTTGGACATTTGGCCGATTTCAGTGAAAGAATAAAATATGAGCCCTAAGAGTGTCCATATCTCCTAATCAGCCTGCAGAGTGGCTGAATATGTCTTAAAGAGGCCCATTTGGAAACCTCTGAGTTTCCAAATAATCAATGAATTAGTCTTCATTGATCTGCACTGTTAAGAACTACAGAAGTTTTGGGGTTTGTTTGTTTGATTTTTTGGTGTGTAAAATTAAAATTTAGTGCGTTAGAATGCAACACAACGTTACTTAAATATCTTGAGCTTAGAAAAACGATCTTGGTTGAGGTGGCTTTACTCTTTCTAGCTGGGTACCCCTAAAAAGTTCATTTACCCAATCTCAGCCTCCCTTTCCTCAACTTTTATGCGCATGGTTTCACCTTGATATGTTCCCATATTGTGCTGTCCAGTATGAGAGCCACTAGGCACGTGTGGGTATTGTGTTCTTGAAATGCAGCTATTGCAACTGAGGGACTTTTTATTCTTCATTTTAAGTCATTAAAGTCAAACTTAGCCAAGGCAGTATAAATTTGTTTTAATACTAATTATTTATTATAAAATTAGTTAAACAACATAGCAAAATGTATTTATGTTCCTTTTACCTTTTTAACATACCTACTAGAAAATTTAAAATTGCAGCCAGGCTCAGTGGCTCCCAACACTGTGGGAGGCTGAGGCAAGCAAATCCCTTGAGCCCAGGAGTTTGAGACTAGCCTGGCCAACATGGCAAAATTCCATTTCTATTAAAAAAAAAAAAAAAAAATACAAAAAAATTTAGCTAAGTGTGGTGGCACATGCTTGTAGTCTCAGCTATTTGGGAAGCTTAGGTGGGAGAATAGCTTGAACCCAGGAAGCAGAGGTTGCTCTGAACCAAGATCACACCACTGCACTCCAGCCTGGGCAACACAGTGAGACCCTGTCTGAAAAAACAAAACAAAACAGAAAATTGTATTGTGTAGTAACTCTTGTTATATTTTGTGGGGGCTATGCTATGTGCTATGCTATGTTCTAGCTAGTGCTATGCTAGGAAAATGATTTCAATTAACTATCATTCTACTTCCATGGCTACGTATTATTGAAAATAATATTGTCATATTAAAATACTTCCATGGCTATGAATGTTCAAACTATTAATGAGCTATATTTGTCCCTTTTTCTATAGATATATTTTTTCTTTTTCTATTTTAAACGTTAAAGCAGTTTTAATAAGGGAGAGCCTATATCCTAGAAGAACAGGGATAAAAATATTTCTTTTTTTAGGAATATAAACTCTTCACATTTACGTTAATCAGTACCTGCTTTGCAACTTCAAGTAATGCCTCTTATCTAAGATTTAACATTTTTTCTTTTCTTTTTCTTTTTCTTTTTTTTTTTTTTTTTTTTTTTTTTGAGATGGAGTCTCATTCTGTTGCTAAGACTGGAGTGCAGTGACGTGATTTCAGCTCACTGCAACCTCCACTCCCTGGGTTCAAGCAATTCTCTTGCCTCAGCCTCCAAAGTAGCTGAGATTACAGGTGCCTGCCACCATGCCCTGCTAATTTTTGTATTTTTAGTAGAGACGAGGTTTCACCATGCTGGCCAGGCTGGTCTCAAACTCCTAATCTCAGGTGATTAACCCATCCTAGCCTCACAGCTGGGATTACATGTGTGAGAATCCACGTCTGGCCTTTTTCTTATTTTAATAATATGCCTCAGACATGTCTTCTGGAGATTAAAGGCTAGCTTTAAGAAAGTTGCTAAGTTTAATAGCTCTCTCTGAGTTGAAGAACGATAGAGATACGTTTTTGCTTATTCTGTTTAATTTGAGGAGAGTAAATTTTCTAGATTTCGAAAGAAATAAAATATTTGCTTTTTCTTCATCAGCAGGGAAGATCTTGGAGCTGCTAGATCTTTAAGAGCAAAGTCTCGACCTTTCCTGCACAGCCTCTGACATTTAAAGGCCAGGGCAATCAAACCTATCTCAGAGGTGAAAACTGCCAGTTCAAGATGTCATCAGTCAGCCCTTCCCAAGATGCCATATTCATGGCTAGGGATTGAGATCAGCATGTCATAAAGCCCTAAACACAGCACAGAAGAAACGTATTTAGACACATGGTTCCACATGGATTATATATTCCCTGAATAAGATAGATTCTTAGGCTAAGGGTCAGCTTATTTATCAAATGATAATGCCTATCAATTCAAATATTATTGAAAATAATATTTCCTATTAAAATACTTTCTTGACTACATATTAGTTTGTCTTAGGAAAACATCTTTACTCTAAATATCTTACAATCATCCAAATAGGATGTTTTGTCTCCTTTAGTTCAGAGTAGTGTACTATATTTTTTAGGGTTGAGACAATTTTCTTATTTTCTTTAGTATCTTCTCCATGCTTACAAAAGTGGGGAGTTTTCAGTTTCTGAGGCTGCCCCAGATGGCATCTAATCAACATCATTAAAGTTTTGTGCTTTGTCTTTTATCTGGATTTTCAGTGAAAGGAGCCTAGCTTCTTTGTCGTGCACATTTCTCTTTTCTTATTGAATTTTTTATCATTGTAATTCCAACTAATTTTCTCAAGAACCAGAAATTTTCCTTCACCCTAGCTGCCTTTGAAGAACTTCCAAAGACAAATCACTGAATAGTGAAACAGCATTGATATACCTGACCTCTTTTTATCATTCATTCATGTGTATTTTATTTTTCTGGAAAGAGGAAAGGTAGGATATGGTTCATTGAACTGAGAGTGTTTCTGAAAGTCTTTTTTTTTTCTCCATTTCTTAGAGCGATAATCACTGATAGTATCTTTTTCTAGAATAAGATGTTTGTATATTCTTGGCATTAGGAACTCTCCTCCATTTGCTGCCCTTGTTGATGACTCGAATCTAAGATGACTACTGACAATCTCTAGGAGAGGAAATCATTTCTCACAAGTGAGTTGAAATGACAGACCTTGCAAATAAAGATTTTGTGTTGATACAGATGTGAAAACAAAGCATATCCTCAAACATTAGAACATTCGATTCCTAGTGTAGCAGGGCATTTATCACAGTATTCTTGGAGACGAATCATCTGCCGTCTACAGAGAGAATATGAATATTGTCGGTGGCACGGATCGTCTTTTTAAACATAGCATACAATTAAGGCCTCCACAGTGTAGCTCAATTAGAGAAAATATCTTCATATTTTTATTTTCTCAAGCTGGTCCAATTGGCTGTTTCATTGCCTGAGATTTTGGGGAAACTATTGAGCTGGAAAATCTATCTGTATTTTAATGTAAAATAAGAATTCTCTAATTCCAAATCATACACAAAAAGTGTATTTTACAGGGAATGTGATAAAACAGAACATGTTAATTCCCTTCTGAGGGAACCAGGCTGCCTTCTGGGTGCTCTCCCTCTCACTTTCTCTTTCAGTATTACTGATACCAAAATCATTTCTTCTTGACACTGCATATTTGTGCATATGTAAGGGTTTAAGAATTTAGCACCATTGACAACCTGAACCCTGACACCTCCTTTTAACTTAAATACGTTATGTGACAGGAACAGAATTCTCTTAAATCACCATAAAAGGTCATTGGTAACTACTAGAAATGAGTGGAAATACTGAGCTGTTTACACAGTAAAATCACTCCTCAGTACCAGCACTTCAAGAACAAAATGAAAAGTGAAGTGGGAAAATGTGGGCTTTGAACCAAACAACATTTTTCCTGTGTTTTATTTTTTCATTGGAGTAAGGAACGGTGCTTTTTGTTGTTCGAAAAAAATAAATAAATGTACGTGCTTCTTACAGAAAGGCAAATAATTAAACATGGTTTACTCATTGTGTTCTTTACTCTTGGCTGTCCGTATGAAAACATTCTAAAAAGAAAAATCTCATGTTATTACAAAGACGTGGGTTAAACTGGGGTATGATTATTTTATTTAACAGATTTAAGAGAACTTTTCAGGCAAAACTATTTCTATGTCTTGTTACCTGACCACAGTAACAATGATTTGTTCATCTGTTTACAGTTACTTCCTCATGATAAATGACCCTATTGAAATTCTTTTAGAGGTTCTGATGGTAAATAACGGCCAAACATTCTCTCTAAACAAAGCATCAACCATTTTCAAGTTACATTGAACAGGTATGTTAGACAGGATAGGCCAAGTAATTCTGTAGTAACAACCACAAAATTTTAGTAGCTTACAAAAATAAAAGGATTTATTTCTTCTTCATGTTACATGTCTGCTGTGGGACAGCTGTGGCTCTATTCTACATTGTCTTTATTCTAGAATCTGTGACCCATTAGCTGCTCACTGTTTGATAAGCGAGTTAACAAGCAGGAGAGAGCATGCAAACCATGCTGTCACTCCTACAGCTGGGCCGCAAGAGCGGTAACATTTGCTCCTTTTTCACTGACCCAAACAGGTCACATGGCCAAATTTGTGAAACAGCATGGTGATGCATCAACCTTTCACAAGGAAGGGGAGGGACCAAATGTATGTGAAGAGTAACACAATCAACCTCATTGATTATATATCCCCTTTAGAATGGAGGTTAGAACTCTAAAAATAGCTGATGACTTTATCAATTTACAATTTAAAAAAAAAATTTTTTTTTACAACTTTTCATCTTGAAAACCTAATTGCATCAGCCCCGCGTGCCAAAAAAAGGTGCATGTTTATGTTTCTAAAACTTAAAAAACAACTATGTAATGTATGTATGCTTGGAGCTGGAAAACAATCAGCTGAAGTTTGAAGGGAGGGGCAGAAACAGCCCGTCCATTAGGATTCAAATTAGAACCAAATTGTTATTTGCCAATTTACCAAATAAAATCCTGGCTTATACCTGCGCCGGATCAGCTAAAAGATAGGCATAACTATTCATTATAACAGATTTTACTAGAGTCCAATGTATTTTTAAATTTAAAATGGATGATGTAATAAAATGTATTTTGAAGAGTAATAAACAGGGAGACACTATCACAGAAGTCTCTGATTCTTTGCTACAAATATTTGGTTTAATAATTGTGAAAGGGCAACAAAAATTTGGTAGACATTTTTCAATCACCAATTTTTTTTAAATAGCTATATCCAACTTTGGGGAATCTTGAAGGAACATATTCACCTTTGAAGAAATATATTCATGTATTTCTCTGTTTCTGCATATGAAAATCACTTAATGTAATTTGACATTAATATTCTAGTTCCAAGTAATCTGTGTAAGTACTCTCCTGGAAACCTCCCTCTCTTTTTCTGGATTCATAATTCTTCATTTATTCACTTATTTTCGTGGAATTGGGGCAGTTGTTAAAAGTTGATCAATTTCCGCATGTTCTCACTCGTAGGTGGGAACTGAACAATGAGATCACTTGGACTCGGGAAGGGGAACATCACACACCGGGGCCTATCATGGGGAGGGGGGAGGGGGGAGGGATTGCATTGGGAGTTATACCTGATGTAAATGACGAGTTGATGGGTGCAGCACACCAACATGGCACAAGTATACATATGTAGCAAACCTGCACGTTGTGCACATGTACCCTACAACTTGAAGTTTAATAATAATAAATTAAAAAAAAAAAGTTGATCAATTTAACACTAGTAATATTTTTTACTACTTAATGGATTTTTGTTGAATTTCATAAATTTAGCACCAGTAATAGCTGCTACTTTATAATGACTTGGTAGAAAATAGTTTGTAAGCAGGAAATTTGAAGGTAAAGATTAGTCCTCAGGTGTATGGAAAGAGCTGATGATTGGAGAGAAGCTCAGAGATCCTGACAATTTGAATCAGAGCCAGAGGAAATGGAAGGGCACACATGAATTGTGAAGTTGAGTCACTGTGGACTTCATTTTCTTGTTGTAATGTTTGTGTTGCTGTTCATCTTATTATATATTTATGGAGCATGGTTTGTGTGCTTGGTGATTTGTAGCAACATAAACACAAATCAGTATCCCCAGGAGTTCACAAACCAGAGGAGAAAACAATGACAGACCTGCAAATATACAATGTAGTGGGAGAAAGAAGGTGCCCCTTTTTATTTACTTTTAATTTTTCAAATCTCTATTAAATCATTTCTGTGCAAAATATGCATAGCCATACTTTCTTTCTGGCTTATCTTCATTGTGGAGTTATGGAAAGGACAGATAACTATTTCTTTTCTCCAAAATGTCCAAGGTTATCAAAGCAGGGCCCTGTCTTGTTATCCTCAATTTTGACTTAGAAGTGGACTCATCAAAATAGCTATTGCTTATCGTACTTTACATTATATAAAAATCTGATTTTTAAACTGTCGAACTAGTACACAAACATCTAATCTGCATTGGCTAATACATCTTCAGTGTACTGGTGAGCATTTTGCTATCTTGAATGTTTTATATTATATTATTTTATGTATAAACATAGGATCAAATGGTATTTTGTTGCAGTTGAGGTTTAAGTTTAAATATTAATATTTAAAATAGGCCAAGTAAAAAGGGAGATTTCACAGATGAGGATGAAGTGTGTGTTTCAGGTTGTGAAGTTCAAGAAATACTGTGAATAATGCTCTAAGTCTTTGTCTGAGAGGTACTTGTGAATTTTATGTCTTATGGATTTCACTATTTTGTTTTAGCTATTTGAATCCAAATATTTAATATCAAATTCAGGAAATTAAAACTCACTGAATAAGCAGATGAAAAATAATGTAGTATGGATGCTGGAATTTTACTCTGGGGTTCAAATTCTTCCTAGCTCATGAGAAGCTAATATATATAAAGTATTTGGTACATAGTAAGTAGTCATATTCTATTGTCTGACCTTGAACACATTTTTCTATACTTCTGAGCTCTCTTTTTCTGTTAAGTTGAAATAATACTTCTAAAGATTTTTATAGGCCGGGTGCGGTGGCTCACGCCTGTAATCCCAATACTTTGGGAGGCTGAGGCGGGCGGATCACGAGGTCAGGAGATCAAGACCATCCTGGCGAACACGGTCAAACCCCGTCTCTACTAAAAATACAAAAAAATTAGCTGGGCGTGGTGGCGGGCGCCTGTAGTTCCAGCTTCTAGGGAGGCTGAGGCAGGAGAATGGCGTGAACCCGGGAGGCCGCGGAGCTTGCAGTGAGCCGAGATCGTGCCACTGCACTCCAGCCTGGGCGAGAGAGCGAGACTCCGTCTCAAAAAAAAAAAAAAAAAAAAAAAGATTTTTATGAGGATTAAATTAATATTAACAATGTCTCATGATATGTCTCATAGTTTGTAGGTACTGCATATACTTTCAATTCTTTATCATTAGGTACACATTTTTGAATCATCAAATTCACTGGTGTTACCTTCAAAACAAGATGTATGGTGAGAAGATGTGGTTTTGAATTTCAACGCAGTCAGTAACTGGCTGGATTTTCTTGGAAAAAATTTAATCACCTCATTAAAAATATTGAAATATTAATAGCATGTCTCAAAGCCTTATGAAATTTAAATTCAGTGATAGTATACAAATAACAGGCCAAATAATCCTCCCACAAATGTTTACTGAATATTCACTATGCAATGTCACTTTTGTTAGGTTTTGGGAATATAAGATTATATAAGATGTCATCATTGACCTTAAAGTATGTGGTAGTAGGTGATCATCAATATATGCTAAATTTGACCTCACTCTTTCATCCTTTCTTTAATTAAGAAAATAATATTTTAGTGTTTTTGATTGCTACCTTGAATCCTAGGTTCTAGCTAGAAGACACTTTGGTAGGTCATGGCTGTCAGAAGGCATCTAGGCTAGAAAGCCCTCATGCCTTGTAGAAAAATCCTATGTTATTTGGAAACTCTGGGATAAAAACTGCCTGTTACTTTGATAGAAATTGTGCATTGAAATGAGTCATTCAGTTGTATTCAGGTAGCTGGCAGTAGAGTACACATTAATTTGTTAGCATGGTGATGATGTCACTTTACAAGTGAGTTAAAGGATGAAAGTTCCAGGTGGAAGAGACTTGATGCTCCTCTGAACTGCCTGGATCCCTGGCCCTGCACTCACAGTTGAAGCTCAACAACCTACAGATAGGAAACCCGCAGCTTACCATCTGATAATCCTTGGCTCTGACTGCTAGAGGTGTGTTGGCTTTCTCTGCTGAATAGACAATTTATCTGTCCACTTAATGTGGCATTGAATGTCTTGCTGCTGATTTATTTATTAATCCTGGACCTTGGGCCACCACAGAAACATGTAGAGCTTGTTTTGGATCTTTTGTGTAATATATACCTCACTCTTACCTGTAGGCATCTCAGTATTTATTTCATGGACACAGAGTGAATATATTGTTCAAATTTCAGTTACATCCTTTAATAGAATTTGCTCTTGACTTGGAGTAAATTGCTTTAATCTCTTTCAATCTGACTTTTCATCTGTAAAATCGGAGAAAACTAAAGTAAAACATTACAGAATGCTTAGCATTGTAACTGGTACAGATTAAAGACTCAGTAAATGTTAGATGACTAGACTGATTCCTGGCAGAGCACGAAAAGCAACTCTACTTTCCACAGTGGCTGAATTAACTTACACTCCCACCAGCGGTTTGTAAGTGTTCCCTTTTCTCTGCAACCTTGCAGCATGGGTTATTTTTTGACTTTTTAATAATGGCTGTTCTGATGCAATTTCTCAAAGAACTTAAAACAGAATTACTATTCCACCCACCAATCCCACTGCTGAGTATATACGCAAAGGAATATGATTCATTCTACCATAAAGACACATGCATGTATGTTAATCATGCATCATTCACAGTAGGGAAGATATGGAATCAATCTAAATGATCATCTCTGGTACACTGAATAAAGAAAATATGGTACATATACATCATGAAATACTATGCAGCCATAAAAAAGAATGAGATCCATTGGAGCCTGGAGTGTGTGAAGAGGGAGAAAATCAGGAAAAATAACTAATGGGTACTAGGCTTAATACCTGGGTGATAAAACAATCTATCCAACAAACCCTCCTGACACAGGTTTACTTATGAAACAAACCTCATGTATCTCTGAACTTAATAAAAGTTAAAAAATAAAATAAATAATTTTACCTGGAAAAAAAAAGAATGAGATCACGTCCTTTGCGGCAACATGGATGGAGCTGGAGGCCATTGTCCTAAGCAAACTGATACAGAAACAGAAAACCAAATACTGCATCTTCTTACTTATAAGTGGGAGCATATATGGACACAAAGAGGGGAACTACAGACACTGGGGTGCCTGCATTGAGGGTAGATGGTGGGAGGAGGGAAAGGATAAAAAAAAGTACCTATTGGGTATGATCCTTATTACCTGGGTGACTAAATAATGTGTACAGCTAACTCCAACAACATGCAGTTTACCTATATAACAATCCTGCACATACATGTACCCCTAAACCTAAAATATTTTTTTAAAAGAAGCTCTAATGAACAGAAGTGCAATATCAAGGAGAGAATTGACATGGAGAGACATCCATCCTTGGTGATGTATTTAGAAACAATGCCATTTGTGTGGTTTAGAGTTGGTAATTATTACTCATAAGAATTTTCAAACTGATTGATAATACAAAATGTATTTGACCCATCAAATAATGCATTTGTTTCATTGTGGTTTTTTTTGTTTTTTTTTTTTTGTTTTTTTTGTTTTTTTTTTGAGACGGAGTCTGGCTCTGTCGCCTAGGCTGGAGTGCAGAGGCCCGATCTCAGCTCACTGCAAGCTCCGCCTCCCGGGTTTACGCCATTCTCCTGCCTCAGCCTCCCAAGTAGCTGGGACTACAGGCGCCTGCCACCTCGCCCGGCTAGTTTTTTGTATTTTTTAGTAGAGACGGGGTTTCACCGTGTTAGCCAGGATGGTCTCGATCTCCTGACCTCGTGATCCGCCCGTCTCGGCCTCCCAAAGTGCTGGGATTACAGGCTTGAGCCACCGCGCCCAGCCGTTTCATTGTTTTTTTAACGTCATTTACATGATCTGACTTTAATACCTGAATTTCAAACAAATGCAATGTATGCACTTCTCAATGTAACTGAAAAGGTATTGCATGTTTTCAACCACATCAATGGTCCAGTAAGTAGCATTTAAATCAAAATACAGCATATCTCTCTTGCTTATGTAATGTTCATATTCTAAAGCATGTTCCATGGGCTAATATGTTATACAAGAACAGGAAGCTGCTGTTTTACATGGAGAATTACTTTAATAGTCAGCTAGGTCAACCTAGAAAACCGCTTCTGGAAGGTTCCACTCAAATGTTACCTCTTTATCGCACTACTCCAGGACTCAGTCATTACTTCTTCTGTGTTTCCCTAGCATTTTATATTGAGCTTTTATTACATCACTTATTTATTATTTATATATATTTATCTTTTAAACTGTGCTTTTTCTTATTTTTAAATATTTGCCTTCTAAACTTGTTTCTTGTCTGGGCATAGTGGCTCACACCTGTAACCTTAGCAGTTTGAGAGGGCGAGGCAGGTGGATCACCTAAGGTCAGGAGTTTGAGATTAGCTTGGCCAACAAACTGGGCTGGTGACACCCTGTCTCTACTAAAAATACAAAAATTAGCCGGGCATGGTGGGACGTACCTGCAATCTGCACTACTCGGGAGGCTGAAGCAGAAGAGTCGCTTGAACCTGGGAGGTAGAGGTTGCCGTAAGCCGAGATTATGCCACTTCACTCCAGTCTGAGTGACAGAGTAAGATTCTGTCTCAAAAGAAACAAAAATTCCCAAACTTAATGCTGTTAAGCCAACTAGGTTTTAAAGAATGGTCACGAATTGAGTAGTAATGGATATCATGGATATTAAACTACTTCTATCATTTAGAAATTTTCTACATATAATAGCCAGTTAAGGAAGGGCATAATTACTATTATTCCCAATTTTCCGGAAAAGGACCTGACAGAGTTTTATGGTTTTAAATAAAATGCAGTGTGTGTAGTGTGTCCAGATTCACATTGCTAGCAACACAGATTCAGGACTCAGATTTTGCCATTTTGTCCCTAATACCTTAAGGACAAAATGACTAAGCAACTGAAATACAAGAATTTCCAACCAACAAAAATGTTTATATTTAAATTGAAAGATATGGGTAAAAATAGGATATTCAGATTTTTAAAAAGGGAAAACATTAGATAAAAATATTCAGACAAGTAAAACAAAAGCTTATAAAACATTGAAGAGATTCAAATGTGAGGTGGTTCAGATTTAGACCAATCTGTTTTGTTTTATAAGATGAACATTTCCAAATTTGGGGTGAAATTATTGTTTTAATCATTTAATTTATATATTCCTTTTTAATTGACATAATGGGAAACACAATGGCCTTATTGAAAACTTAGTTCTATAGCATTCTTTGATATATGCCCATGTTGAAATATTACTGGATCATGGAATCAGAAGGAAATGCATTGCCTTATGAGAGATATGTTTGGGTGGAGCAAGAGTGTTTTTAACAGGGAATGAAAATGAAAATTAATAAATACTATGAAAGTGTAAGAGAAATTTTGTGTATATGTGTACATATGCATTTCTTTGGAAAGAAGTTCCATAGCATTCATGACATTCTCAAAGTCATTTATGACCACAAAGAAGTCATGTAGAAAAAGGAGCTTTGGAACAAGAGCCACTTAAATCCCATTTATAGACTCCTGTGTGTAAATTGCTTTCATTATGAGGTTGATGAGGAAATTAAGTTACATAGCCTATGTAAATAACTGGTTTTAGAAGGTGCATAATAATGCAGTATCTACTAATTCTCATTCTCCTTCATTACTTGAGGAATAAAGTCCAAATTATTTAGCTCAACATTTAAGAAATGTACAAGATTTTTATCAAACTTCCTTTTCTGTCTTCATTTTTCCCATACTCTTATTTTCTAGTCAGATGGGATTATTCACTGCCAAGGACCATACTTACCTTCTCATTCTAGTCTCTTGTTACTGTTACTCCTCCAAACTCATTCAATTGATTTCATCTAATTTTTGCCCAAATATTAAGGACTTAATATTAAGGCTCATCTCAATGAACCTTTGATAACTGTTCCATGTATATATTTTTTACTCCTCTCAATTCAAAAGCACTTTTTAACCTCTGATGATTTTGAATATGTTTTATTTAACAATAAGAATATGCATGTGTCCTGTAACTTCTCTCTTAGGCTATAAGCTCCTTGGGTCAAGGACCACATTTCCCTCAAATTTGTACATACCTAAAGCACAGTAAAAACTGAATATATATTTGTGAAATTACTGAATGATTCTAGTTAATCCCCTATTTGCAGACCAGAAATAAATCTCTAACATCCTAAAGATGTGCACACTGTTATTCTATACTTTAAACTTACGATAAACCATCTAGCATGAATGATACAGAAATCTAAATTATGTAAATAAAATATCTCTTTTCTTCACAAAAATATATAATGAACTGCATGTATCACCTAAGTCAGTGTCTGAGCCTACACATGCATGAAATGTCCTAAAATGGTTCATATTTTTTACAGAAAAGGCATCAGAGTATGTTTTATAAAGTTAGTTCACCTCACCTTTAATAAAATACCCATTAATATCAACTACAGAACATATTTTGTTTTTCTTTTTTTTCCCTCTTTTGGTTATTAAAGTGCTTCCTTTGTGAAATAACTTTTGTTTAAGAACTGACTACACTGATTTCATAATCAAACATTTAGCCAAAAACTAAACTTGAAGTATGTCCCTACTTTCCAGAGGTCAACATTTGATAAATAATTACCTTTCACAGTTCCTGGTTCTCAATGACCTTCATTCTAGTTTTTTACCCTTCCCCCTAAAATAATTTGTGAAATGAGAGAGACAGAAAGAGAGAAAGGGACAGAGAAATCGAGAAGGAGGGAGGGATGATAAGACAGCAAAAATCATGTTGGGGATAGCACTCAATGAAGTTAGGTAGAATAAATTTCTTGCCTGTGATGAAGCCAATCAATCTCAAGAACACTGAGAAACTTTATTCATTATAATGAACATCACAAGAGAAAAAATATTAAGAGAGATTCAGGTTATCATAAAATGGTTTTAGAAACTGGTTTCCTTCTCCCAGTGAGTTGTTATACACTGTCTTTATCAGTCTATCAAAACACTGCACTTCCATTAGTGGAATGAGATTGCAAAAATCAGAAGACAAAAAGCAAAAAAAAAAACCCAAACCTTTTAACAGTAAATAAAACATTTTGATAAGAATTCTCACAACTCTTTATATTAACATTTGCTTGTTTAAAAGAAGATGAGATTTTGAGAAACACTGATTTTACCTGTAGTCAACTAGTCTCTGCCTAAAAAAGTGAAGGCTGAATATTTATAGAACCATTTTATCATATATTTTATGTCTTTACAGCATGTAGTTGATAATTTTCCTAATAAGATCACCTTTCAGCAAATGCATTTTGCAAATTCACGTGGCGTACTTGCCTAAAAATAAGGCCAATTTGTGTGAGCTGAGGATTCTCAGTTTATCCCATGTGTCTTTTTCACTGCAGTATACCCGATGCAGCAGAAGAAAATATTTTTGGCAGCATTTATTCACGTTGATCTTTGTGTCTTTCTTTGTATATTCCAATAAAAGAATAAGGTGATATAGGAATTAACATCTTTCCTGGATTTATCATATTTGGAGTTCTTCAAAGGCAGATATAATTTTTCCCTGTGTGTGTGTGTGTGTGTGTGTGTGTGTGTGTGTGTGTTTGCGTGCGCGCACGTGCTAATATACTGCATGGCCACCCAGCATCTCCGTAGAAAAGGGGCTCAATAAACCTGTTGACTGGTGGCTGGAGCCATTTAGTCAAATGGGGGAAGATTAAAGAGTTGTTTTTACTTTCTCAACCAAAGGGTAGGCAGAGTGAGAAAGGAGGTCTTGTAACCCCAGCTGATGAGGTAGATGATTTGGAAAGCAAAGGCTGTCTCATTTAGAGAGCTGGAAAAGTACGTTCCTAGCATTTTAACCTTAGCTATGCCCTAATTATGGACTTGGTTATTTTGCTAAGCAGCAGGAGGGACTTGGTGATCCGTTTCTCTGAATGTCTTGGCCAAAGTCTTCCTCTACTTGTAATTTTCATCCCCGTGTGAGTCCCTTAATAAAAACCCTAAGCCTTTTAACTCTGAACAGTCAAATAACATACTTCTAGCTGAAGGATGTTATGGTTTCAAAGATAGTTTCTACTGAAGATAATGAGTGTTCTAGAGCGTTAATTGAAACAGCAGGAAAGAATTGTGACTTTACAAATATCCCAGGGGAGTCCAATGCACCAATGATGGCATAAATAAGCTAGACTACTGGACTTTAGTTTCTTTTTTTTTTCTTTTTCTTTTTCTTTTTTGAGACGGAGTCTGGCTCTGTCACCCAGGCTGGAGTGCAGTGGCCGGATCTCAGCTCACTGCAAGCTCCGCCTCCCAGGTTTACGCCATTCTCCTGCCTCAGCCTCCCGAGTAGCTGGGACTACAGGCGCCCGCCACCTCGCCCGGCTAGTTTTTTGTATTTTTTTAGTAGAGACGGGGTTTCACCGTGTTAGCCAGGATGGTCTCGATCTCCTGACCTCGTGATCCGCCCGTCTCGGCCTCCCAAAGTGCTGGAATTACAGGCTTGAGCCACCGCGCCCGGCCGCCAGTTTCTTAAGTCACATATTAAATGCAGAAATTTTAAGGAAGAAAACTTTTCTTATGCTATAGAAATTTGATGAACACCATTCATAAGTTAATATGAAAAAATCTATTTAACACAGATGAAAGAACACTACCATCTGTTGTTAGCACTTTGTTTGAAATCTGACTATGGTATAAATACTCTTATTCTGATGCCCCAGTTTTTTTTTTGATACAAAAAAATAGTGGATTATTCTTATTTAATTCATATGATTATTCTTATTTAATTCATATTTTTAATAACTGTGATACATGGAAAACTATCTTGATGTTGTTCATTCATTAAATATTTATTGAGCACTTACTACAAGCAAAATAGAAGTTGCAAAGACCAAGCAGATATGAATCTTGATTTCAGAGATTTAACAAATCAGTAAAATATAAAACACATACAAAACTTTAGTGAAAGTAGAAAGTAATAAATGAGATATAAAAACACCACATGTTATTTATTTCAATGCTTTTGGCATAAAATTTAATGTAAACATATCTCATTTTCTTGACTTATAAATAAAGTAAACTTGATATAACTGACTACTTGATGTTAGAAATTTACAATTCCCTCATCCTAAACATTATTTCTCATTATAAACAACACAGAAAATTACAAAAATTTAAATGAATCATTTGTGGCCTCATACAATAAATGTAGCAATAATTATGCTGAGAGTAATTGTGTTCTTAAATAATTGAGATATTCTTGTATTACATCTTGGGTAATACATAATGATATAGCATCTTTCACACATACATAGTGAATAATATTTTACCATTCGGTTTTAAGACACAGATTACAAGTTCATGAGGCTAAATGATTTCATTGTTTTGAAAAGCTGAATGAATTGTCATTATAAGAAAAAACAATTCATAATCTTAAATTATTGGCAATAAGAAAACCTGAATACACCACCAGTTGCCAGTATTTCTATTGTTTATGAGTGACATGGTCTTCAGGTTAAAAAGAAAAGAGAAAGAGGAAACTTCTTCCATTAAAGGCAATTAACACAAAAGAAATTAAACCTAGTTGAAATCAGGGCAGAGAGGTTTCACTGTGATAGAATGGGATTTAAAGGTAGGAGATCTGAGTTCAAATTCCAGCTGTGTGAATTGGACAAGTCAACTTGCAGATTGAAATCTCCATACTCACTTCACAGCGTTGTCAGAATTGAACAAAAGAGTCTTGGCAAAATTATGTTGCAAACATAAATTTTTGGTAATTCCTTTGAAATTCATGTAATCTTAATGTTTTGTTTTTTTTTTTTTAAATCACAATGGAGATGTTTTTCTACAAAGGTACTGCTCTTTGGTTCTTGCCATTTCTATAGAAGCAGAAATCACCTGCCCTCCATCAGTTTGCTGGTTATCCTAATTAATTCCAGAAGAGACAGTTTTGGGAATTTTGTGTTTTGTTTCAGTTTGCTAGGACTGTGGCATACAAACCAGAGGCCAAATTTATTTTCTCATGGTTCTGGAGGCTTAAATTCCAAAGTCAAGGTGTCAGCAGGGTTCCTTCACAAGGCCGTGAAGGAAAAATCTGTACCTGGCCTCTCTGTAAATGGCTGTCATCTCCCTATGTCTTCGTACTCTTCATCTTTATTTACCTGTCTGCTTCATATAAGGTTATAAGTCATACCGAATTAAGTCCATCACAATGACCTTATTTTAATTTAACTACCTCTTTAAAGACCTTATCTTCAAATACAGTTACATTCTGAAGTACTGAGGATTAGGTCTTCAACACATCAATTTTGGGTTAAGGAGATTGGAACACAATTCAGATCATAACATGTATTATGATGGATTGAGAGAAACTAATTTCTTTGTTAAAGGCCTATAACAGTCAGCAAATAGCACTGAATAATACATAGAAGTTTTAATAAAATATGAACATAGATATAAAAATACTGGGAAGTATTTCTTGGTGACATTCTCTTCCATTCTATTTTTTTGGTGGAATTATTTGCCCCAAATCACAATTTTCTTTATTGAGCCAAGGAAAGGAAGGCATCTATTCAAATAGCAAACAAATCAGCAGGCATCTTATGCCAGTCTAGGCCCTCTGGAGATGTTATATATTGGCTAGCAGTCTATTTTCTTCCAACCATATGGTTTGGTGCAGATGATTTAGCACAAAAATAACCTTCTTCAGTGAATAGTGGTGCCGTGTGCAGGAAACTCGTCCTTCTCTTTTTAACCACTCACAGAGGTGTAACCCCCACAGGAAAGGCATCTGTCCTCCAGCAGCCGTTCAAAAACAGGGAGGTTATAGGTTTGACAACTCACTGAAATGTCACAGAGAATCATTTTTGAAACAAATCTGTCATTCCTCTCTATTGAAATTTAGAACACTAATAATGATATACAACCTTTCTAGAGCTGTGGGGATTCTTCTCTATAAATTTTTCCAGCATTTTCATATTTGATTCTGCTGGCCCATTAAACCAATGCAAAATGGTATAATCTCATTTTTTCATTTTTCTTATGTTCTTTATTTTAATTCGTTCAATTGTGAGTGATCAATCCTGGACATATTTATTTACGATGTTGCAACAAGAAAGTTTACCTAGAATGTTCTACAGTCCTAAGTCTGTTTCTGGCTTTATTGCTTAATACCCTTGAAACTGGGAGAAAGGACATTATTTTTTAAACCATAGAATTTACATTTGTAAAATGAAGGCACAAAAAGTAAATTATGGCAAATAGCGAATACAGAGAGAAAATGTCATAGCCCATACTAACAACTACTTCAGTCCCCAGCGAGTTGATTTCTGTATGGCAGGAAAAAAGATCCTGGTTAATGTGTGTCATGTTACTCTTCGTTCATTTATCCCTTCATTCTCCAAATATATTGTATTAAGCATTATTCTACACTCATGGGATATATCAGTAAGTAAAACCAAGGCCTTTGACCTCATAGATTTTGTATTTTAGTAGGAGTTCTGTGATAAACAAAAAGAATACAAAAATAAGTACATTTTATAGTTAAGTTAGAAGGTACAAAAAGAAAAAAGTAGAGTTAAGGGGAATCAATGCTGTGTTGGAGCAAGACACTGGATTTTAAATGAGTGGTCAGGGTAGGGCTTCAAAGGCTATTATAGGCTGTAACAATTTATAATAGAATAAATATTGCTGGAAATGAATCTTTTATTCTTTTTCCTTAAAAATAAACTCAGTTTTCAGGGTAAGATATCGGAAAGTTTAGCTAAGCACCCCTGGTATTTAAGATATTTTATTAAATAACGTATTTCTTTGTCCATCTGTTTAATGAATTGCTTTCCCCCTGTAGTTTTTGTTTGTTCCTAAGAAATCTGATTTTGAACTATCTAGCTGAATAGTTTTCTATCTCCTTCTCCTAACTTGAAAAACCTATGCCTCACATTTCACTTCCATATCTTTAGACATGAGAATGTCACTGACACTGCAAAATCACAAAACATTTGTCTCTTGCTGGCTACTCTCTGCAGCCTTTGTACATATTTTACTTAGGTGCCATGTGACATAAAAGGAAAATAAGGCAAAATTTCAAAATAAAAATTATCAATGGTAATGTGCTATTGAATAAACCCAAGGCCCATATTCTTCCAGGTTAATTTGCTGTTAGCAATGCCTGTGCCATCAATTCAAGGCTTTGTGGCCAGGTCTTAAAAGTAAGTCCCTAAGCCCATGAAATGTTAGCAAAAGGGCAAAATTGTATTTTTAATGAGAGAGGCAAATAAAGATAAAGGAGCACAAAGGCATAGAGGCTAGCTTGAAAATATACAAGGCTCTATGAAGCTGGCAAAACATTATGAGACATCTAATTTCAGCTGTCAAAGGGGCTCACATTGATTTTTCTGTTCATTGCATGCACTCTTAGGGTCTTTAAATAGAGCCTTATTTGACTCTCATATAACCTGTCTTTCTCAGGGGAAAATTAATAGTACTTTCCAGTAGAAAAATAGGAGCTTAGTTTAGATTTGAATAGTTGAAAGTCTATTTTGTTTCTGTTTAGATTCAAGGAAATGAAAAGGTTTAGGCTTTTTGATGGTAAAGAAGTCAACAAAAATCCAGGAACCCCAAATCACTGCTCTTAATGCTAGTCATCTTTGTCCTCCTGCTGCATGCTTTTGTTAGTCAGCATCTGATCCATCTATTTTCAGCCTCTTCAACCCCAATCCCACAAAACTGCTTCTGAGAATGAAAAGAAAATCATGATTCACTTAAAAATAATTATTTTGTAAGAAAGCATTTAAAAGCTGGCCAAAAATTAAACCCAGACCCTAACCAAAAGAATCTGTTTAGAAAATATAATCTCTACTTATGGATGACTCAGTTCTGTTGTAGCAAAATATTTTTTTCCTGAAATTCCTTGGCAGTAGCTTATTAAAACATTTTATTACCCTGCTTTCACAATATGACATCATTCTATTGATACTTATGAATAGAAAATATAATTGTTTTCCTTTGGGAATATTTCCTTTTGTCATTTTTTATTGTCCATTTATTGGAGACTGAGTAGTTTTGTCTTTAGAGCTTTTGTAATGAATCATTTCAACTTCTATTTTGGTGTAATAGTATAATTCCAAATATTAGACTGTACAATCTAATAAAACTTATGCTACACAAACACCAGATCTAAAGAGGACAACAGATCAACTAAAAGTTTACAGTTTAATTAATTGTATCAGGAAGATAATAATTTTGTAAAGTTCCAAAAATCGTTGATTTGCTGTAAACTTTAAGATTGATGACAATATGGGTGAACATTTTGTTTACTAAGTCAAAGTCGAAATGCTGAGTTTATGAGTTCTGATGTGTGTATTTGTATGTATGTGTGTATGATTTGGCTGAACCAGGGCAATTCTGGAGTTTGCATTATATCTTTCAATCCCCACAAGTCTGTTTCACATGTTCTAACCCATTGAGTAGATTCTGAACAAATATCAGGTTAAAAGAAAGGACAGATAACACAGAGATATGTCTCAGAATTCTTTTATTGCATATCCCAGAAAGTAATGAGGCTGCTAATTTGGTGAAGACATTCCCAACCTTTCAGATGCACTAGAACTCTTCTAAGTGTGTAACAATTCTAGAATGTCAGAAGAGACGTCTTGAGGATGACATCTTGTCCACTGAAATCGGTAACTCCTGTAACAAGGGTGTACTATCTTGGAAAAGAGAATAAAATATGTAGTATAGAAGAAGGAATAAGCAAAGTCTGATCATTGAAGACTGAAAGATAAGCCTACTTTTTCCTCAATGGTGAAACCTCTACAAACTTTTTTTCTAAAATTCATAGTGTACCACTGGCCAACCCTGCAAGAAGTCAAAGAACTATCAGTAGCATCCATACGGCTGAATCAAGGAAAGGTGTTTTTTCCTTTCGTAAAATTTAAAGCTCCACATGAAATTTCATGTTATGGTAAGGATGATTACACTGGTATTTTGCAGAGACGTTTCAGGAAGAAGAAATGAGAACAAATGCACCTGCAATATATGAAATATATGTTTACATGTTATCTAATTTTATCCTTACACCAGCTCCATGAGTTAAGTACTACAAGAAAAACTGAGGCTCCAAGGTCCTATGAGAAATGAGGAAACTGAGTCTCTAAAGTCCTATGACTTGACTGTGACAGACCTAGGAAGTACTGCAGCTAGACCAGGAACTCATTTGCAAAATGCATACTTGTTCTTCTTCTATATGTTGATACAGTGCTGAGAACCTGATTTAGCTTAAGTTATTTATATGTCTTACATCAAATTGTGACAGAGATATCCTTATGGTATTATTATCCTCACTTTATAGAATAAGAAGAAATTTCAGAAAGGTTTAGAGCAGTGGTTCTCAAAACTCATTGACCATCAGAATCACATGACAAAGTTTAAAAAATACTAACTCAAGGAATTCAAGCCCAGATATTTTTATTTAATCAATCTAGAGAGAAGCTCACGGATCTGCAATTTTCTAAAAACTCCTCAGGTTGTTCTAATGTAACACTAGCTTTAATTAGTGATACTATGATTTGTATGTGTGTCCCTGCCCAAACCTTATGTGGAGTTGTAATCTCCATTGTTGAAGGATGGGGCTAGTGGGAGGTGATAGAATCATGGGGGTAGATGTCCCTGCTGTTCTTATGATAGTTCTCATGAGATCTGGTTATTTAAAAGTGTGTATCACTTTCCCCTGCTCTCTTCCTCCTCCTCCAGCCACATAAGATGTGCCTGCTTTCCCTTCGCTTTCCGCCTTGATTGTAAGTTTCCTGAGGCCTCCACAACCATGCTTCCTACACATTCTGTGGAACAGTGAGTCAATTAAATATCTTTTCCTTATAAATTACCCAGTCTCAGATAGTTCTTTATAGCAATGTAAGAACAGACTAATAGAAGTGGATACTTTTTATAGTTGGAGAAGTAGGAGTTTGAATCTTCATTTATCCTCTGCCACTATGCAAATAGGTATAATTTGCATAGTATTGTCAATTTATTAGATAATTTATTAAACATTACCTAATTTAATGCTGATGATGATACCCTGGGATAAATACTTACCTCCTGGTGCTTACTGGACACATACTATTATTTATATGTTGTATTATTTATCATTACATAATATTACCACAAACTAAGTTTAAAATAACATATATTGGAGACTTCTTTTTTTATAGGAAGATGGAATCAATGTGTGTTTTGCTATTTCTCCTGCTAAGTAAAAGTAGAATCACTGAATATTACAAATAAAACAAATATGAGTTGACTGAAAAGTAGAGAGAAATAAAACTTTTGGTGGAGGGAAAAGATATAAATCAATGGAAGTGAATAGAGAACCAAGAAAAAATGGATACAAATATGCCCAACTTATTTTTGAAAAAGTGCAAAAGCAATTTAATAGAGATAAAACAGCCTCTTTAACAAATGGCACTAGAGAAATTGTATACCCACAAGCAAAATACTAACCTCAACCTAAGTCTCATGTCATTTGCAGGACTAATACAAAATGAATCATGGACTTACATGTAAAACATAAAACTATATAATCTAGATAAATAAACGTATGAGATTATCTCCAGGATATAAGGTTAGGAAAATAATTCCTAAAGTTAACACTAAAAGCACAATCCAGAAAATTTAAAAAAATAAGTTGGATTTTATCGAAATTAAAAATTATTGCTCTGAGAAAGATCCTGTTAAAAAGATCAAAAGCCAAGTTACAGAGTAAGAGAAAACATTGGCAAACCAAATATCTGACAAATAATAGTATGTAGAACGTAAGAAACTATCAACATTAGAAAAAATAAGCAAACTGATTAGAAAATGTGCAATGGGCAGTTTAAAAATGGAAATAGAGACATTTCGTCGAAGTAGAAATATAGATGGCAAATGATCACACGAGAAGATGGTCAATGTAACAGAAAATGAAACTGAAATGAGATCACTACACACCTATCAGAATTTCCAGGTCAGGTGAGGTGGCTGTTGCCTGTAATCCCAGCACACTGGGAGGCCACAGCAGGTGGATTGCTTGAGCCCAGGAGTTTGAGAACAGCCTGGGCAAGTTCCATCTCTCCAAAAACTTCAGAAACGTAACCAGGTTTCCTGGCATATGCCTATGGTCCTAGCTACTCTGGGGAGGGAGTTGAGGCTGAGGTAGGAGGATCACTTGAGTCCAAGGGTGCCAGGGTACAGTGAGCTATAATAGGGTCACTGAACTCAAGCCTAGCTGTCAGAGTGAGATCTTTTGTGTATGTGTGTGTATGTATAATATATATCACATTTTATATATGTGTTCATGTATCTCATACACATACATAGACACATACATTATATGTAAAATATATATGTGTATGTGTATGTATATATACATATATACACGCAACACCCATGCTGGAGGAGGTGCAGAGAAGCAGAATGATTCATTCATTGCTGGTGGGGAAGTAAAATGGTCCAGCCACATTGGAAAACAGTTTGGCAGTTTATTTAAAAAGCTAAACATGCCATTACGATACAACCCAGTGATTGCACTCCTGGGCGTTTATCCTAGAAAAATGAAAACTTACATCCACTAAAATCTGTACTAAATGTTTATGGTCCCTTTATTGGTAATGATCAAAAACTGGAAACAATCTACATGCCCTTCGAAGATGAAAGGTTAAACAATCTGTGGGTTTTCTCATATCACGAAATAAACCACTGTGACATGAAACTACCTGGATGAATCCCTAGAGAATTATGCTGAGTGAAAAAACAAATCAAAAGAGTTAAATACTATATGATTTTATTTATAAAACATTCTTGAAATGACAAAGTTACAGAAGTGGAGAACATATCAGTGGCTGCCAAAGATTAAGAAGGGGATGAGGGAGGGAGGGAAGTGAGTGGGCCTATAAAAGGGCAACATGAGGATCCCCGTGATGATGGAATTTTTTTGTATCTTGATTGTGTCAATGTTAACATCTTGGTTGATAGTTTATGCTCCAATCTCATAAAGTGTTTCCATTAGAGAAACCTGGGTAAAGCACATGGGATATCTCTTTGTAGTAATTCTTACAACTGCATGAAAATTAATAATTGTCTCAAAATAATAGTTGAATTTTAAAAATTTGTATTTATTATCTTACTTTTAGTATTGGATTAGAGATCCAGACATAGCTTGGCTGAGTTCTCTACAAGGCTACAATCCAATTGTTCAGCCAGGGATGGGGTCTCATGTAAAAGCTTGACTTGGGAAGGATCTGCTTTCAAATTCATGAAGGCATTGGCAGCATTCACTTTTCGTGGGTTGTGAAGCTGAGGGCTTCAGTTTCTTGCTGGCTTTTAGCTGAAGGTCACTCTCAATTTCTTGCTGTGTGGACTTCGCCAACATGGCCATTTGCTTTATGAAAGCTAGCAAGGGAAAAAGTCCCTTAGCTGAACAGATGTTACAATCTTGTGTAACATAATTATGGAAGTGACAGTTCATCACCTTTGCTATCGTCTGTTGGATTGAAGCAAGTCACAACCCTGTTACACTTAAGGGGAGGAGATTATACAAAAGCATGAATACCAGTAGACAAAGATGACTGAGAGTATCTTAAAGTTGCTCAAGTAAATGTGTTTATATACATTTACTTCAAAGATTTTTTTCTTTAATTGGAATTTAATTTGGTCTTGATTTAATTGAGCTTTGATTTAATCAGAAATATGCCTTCTACTCTCCTAAATACTTGGCAGTTGTACAATATGATTTAAAGTATTATCAACTAAGTTCTACATTTATAGGAGATCTTAGAACTAAAGAATGTTCCAACCTTTTTATCATAGGAAACAAGATGTATTCAAGCAGATTGGGAAATAATGCATCTTAGCTACAGTAGGTATTTTTATGCCACATGTTAAACCTTTCAGACCTCTAGAAAACTTGTTATGTTACTATGTGTGTAACTTAATGATCTGAAGAGACTCATGTAACATCCCAAAACACAAATTTACTATGTGGGAAAAGTTTACACTTTGGAAGAAACTTTTTCTACTGTATCTTACCTGTATTGCAAACATTGTCTTTTTAGAAAACTTCTTAGTTGACTTGAAAATCTTAGAAAACCTTTCAGAATAGAAAAATGTATTTCACATGAAATCTTTTGCAGAGTAAACCCATTGAAATTCTCTGTGACCTGGTAAACACAAAGTATAATCAATCAACTTAGTAATAAAGTTTAGATTTGTGTGAAGGTTAATCTGCCTTTATATACAGAAAACTAAAATATTCTCTTTTTTGGAAAATTAAGACATGACATTTTCATTCCTCTTGTACTTCTTGTGTGCTCCAAGATTTTTAAATATCCCTTATGGCATTTCTGAGAATCTTCAAGTGTTTCTTAATTCCAAAATAAGGTAGATCATCTGGAAATGATAAAAATGAAAGCAGTCATCATCATCATCATCACCATAAGATGAATCATTTAAAATAATAACATGTACTCTCTAGATAGGTCTAATCTCTGTAACAGAATACATGTGAGGTCAGGAATCAACAACTCCCTCTGCCTTGCCCCTCTTCCAAAACAAACACATGAACAAACAAAACATTCCTCTTATTTTAGTATATTTGGAGAGAAAGAAATTTGTCATGTATTTCTGCTAAATCATTCCCCATCTGGCTTCTGCTTCTCTGTGTTGCCTGATCTGAACATGCGCTATTGCAAGTTGAGCTGTTTGTCCTGAGCTGAATACTGGCTTCTTTTACATCATTCCCCATAACACCACTAAAATAAGATTGTTGATGGAAGCCTCCTTCTACTAACATTTTAGAATTTAAAATAATTAGGATTAAAAATTTGATAACAGAGGAGTTCATAGCACAGTACTGACCAAAGAACAACTTTTTGTTTTCATTATCAGAATTTGTTTTCTCATTTTCTGTATGTTGGAGGATATATCACTGACTCATATTCTTATCTGGCCTCTGCTCTTTGCATGATAGGTGAGCCTTCTCTACTCCCAGGGTCTTGTCCATCTTCACAAAAACCTCCTCCTATTCCAGCTGCCTGAAGAAAACTCTTAGATGTATTTCTGTATTATTCAGAGCACTCTGTCCTCCTGGATTACACTCAGGACACTTTGGCTTTCATAATACTAAAAGCACCTATCTAGATGTTTTTCTAAATAAGGGTGGTTTCTTACCTAAAAATAATTATATTTTCCTATTGTATCTAACTCAAATTTCTGGTATGTTTAAAGGGAATTACTTTTCTTTCCGCTTGGTAATAACCACTATCATTCACTGAGACATAAAATACCCACAATTATCAAGTTCTTCGAACATGCTAAAGGCCATTCTATATGTTTTAAACTTAACACTTTGAATCACATAATCTTTAAAACAACTCCATTATTATTCCATCTTACAACACAGTCGTTATGAGAAGAGATTATATGCTTGAAAAACTTGTATCCCAATAACCCTGAAAGATTAAAGCCCTAGTTTTCTCAGGTTTCAATGTTAGGAGACTTCTGTATAGAGATTTTTTAATTTTTATTTTAATTTTATTTTATTTTTGTTGAGGAGAGTTAGGATTTAAACCCAGGTGTTTCTGGCTACAAGATGCACATATGTAATCACAAGACTTCACTCTCTACAAACCTGGCTTCCTTTGAAGATTTTATGATGTTATCTATTGTGGTAGCTAGAATAATGCCCCCACCTCCAAGTTGTCTACATCCTAATCCCAGGAACTTGTGTATTCGGTTACACAGCAAAGACAAATTAAGATTCTAGATCGAACTAAGGTTTCTAATCAACTGACTTTAAAAAGATTTTCCTGAATATTTCCATGGGCCAAATGTAAGTACAAGTGGCTTTGAAATGTGAAAGATGAAGAGAGAAGAGTGAATGTCAGAGTGATTCTATGTGAGAAAGACTAGTCATTACTGGTTTTGAAGATATAGTAGGAGGACATGAGCCAAGGAATGTAAGCAGTCTCAAGAAGGTGAAAAGGACAAGAAAATGCAATATCCCTCAGAGACTTCAGAAAGAAAGATGGCCTGGTTGACATCTTGATTTAGCCCAGCGAGATCCATTTTTAGACTTCCAACCTCCAGAATTTAAGATAATAAATTTGTATTGCTTTAACATAATTTGCTGTAATTTGTTATAGCAATAGGAGAAACTCAACACACCTATTTTGACTTTTTATTCTTTCTTAGTCTACTGTTTCCAGTTTGAATATTATTATGCTTGATTGAAAAGAGTGAAGCACTATTTAACACATGGCACTGACACTACCTTTGTTTCATAAATTTCTCTCCCTTTGACACTTCCAAGGAGCAGAACTTACATTTTTGTTTCCTCTTGACCCTAACACAATTCAGTGCCCATTTTATTTACTGTTTTCCTAATCTAATATTTCTTTGAAATTTAGGATTCCAAACTTTATTGTAGACAAAAGAAGATATGGCAACAGAGTGTCCTTTAGATAGCATAAAGCCTGGAGAAAGTAAAACATAAAAAATGAATGGGAACTTTTTAAGTAGAAGTCCAGATAAAGAAGATAGATTGGAAGGGTGGTTAAGGCAGCCAGGAGCCACAGTGTCACCCAACACACAAAGTACAAGTAGAAGATCATTGGAACAGACAATGTAAGCAAGGCAAGGGTGAGAGATGAGATTGGAAAGGTCCATAAATTAGATTGTTAATGAATGAATATCCTTCTAGGAATTTTTAATCTGGAAGTTATGGGGAATCTGTGAATGACATTTAGCCCAAGAGGAATGTGCTCATGAATTTGGAAGTAAACGGTAGAGGCAATGTGGGAATGCAAGCAAGCCTAGAGGCAGGAAAATGAGTTAAGAGTCTTTTTAGTGTACCAGAAAAATGATAATAATAGACAGAATATGTATGGTGGCCCTAGGGATGGAAAGAGTTAGAGTAATTTAAAAGCTATCAAGAAAATAGAATCCAAAGTATGTATTAACTGTGGGCTGTGAGAAAGTAGTCGAAATCATATTGATGGCTTGGACAACAAGATGTATGATAAGGACGTTCACCAATCTGGGGAAGACGGCAGATTTTGAGACAGAAGATGTGCCAGGTTTGGTTCCAGTTTTAGATTCTGGATCATTCTGTTGGGAATGTGAGCCCACTATCACTGTGTTTCTACTTTATGCTCCTATTGAACATCTACCAGTGGTTTTGAGGGCCTACTTCTTACAAACAGATAAATGATCTATGTCTTCCTTTGGCTTGTGTTGTGCTAGCCTCTGCCAAGTAATCTGTGATCATGTGCAGACCACTTTCTTTAATTTCAGTCCACTTATATGGCTTCTTAGCAAATTAACAAAATAAATATTGGAACATCATGAAGATGTACTGGGAAACTGCATACAGACCCAATATTTAATGAAGAAGTAGGCACAAATGAAAGTTTAGGATGTAACAGAATGATACCACTGAAACTATTATAACAGAATGACATTAATACACCTGTAAGAGGTGTATATGACAATATGACAAGACAGTTGACAAAATGTTTGAGTGCTTCAATATCATAGTTGTACCAACCACAACAAAAATCTGTGAATGACTGGAAAATGTCAGATCAATGACAACAGAACTCATCAGTTTCAACCTACTGTTCCATGTATTGAATTGAATAGGGGTATTATTTGCAAATAAAAAACTTTTTAAACAATTTCAATTGAACTTCTTCTGTTAAAGGTTTATTGTTAGTGTTTATTATTACCTACTAATTGCTAGAACTCTGCTAAATGTAGTATGGAAATTAAGCAAAGTAGTAGATGGGATCCCTGTCCCCAAGAAACTTATATATCTTTTAGGAGAATCAAGGTTAACAAGCACAGGAAACCATTAGCACTACAAAAAAAAATTCAATTATCTGTGCGGACGAAAGACATTATGTATATGAAGAACTCATTAAACGCTAGCTAAATCCACTTTTATTATGACAATTCTGGAAAGCAAAATATTAGTTACTTTATCGAAGTTCCACAATGACTTGAAAAAGATAAATCTGTGTATTATTACTTGGAAGTTTCTAAAAGTAAAAACTGTGCCGTTTAGCTAACCAAAGTACAAAAAAAGGGCAAATCTACTAATTGATGATTGTTACACTTACAGCATGCAACTTTTGTGTACTTAAAGAAAATCCTGTAATAAATGAGAGGGTGTTCTTAAGCCAAAATGATCTTAATTGGGGTTTGGAGGCCTTTGAAAATCTGCCTCTGTAAACAGTCCCTGGAATAATGACTTCCTGCAGAAGGAAAAGAGAGATATTTTAGAAGTTTAGGAGAGCCTGGCTAGCATGCTAGTCTCTGCTTTGCAGAGCAAATCCCTTGAATGCCTTTAAGAAGATTGATTTTTGATGTAAAGGCACATTTAATCATAGCTTTGAATGTTTCAAAAGTGTCTGTGAGGGTTTTGCCTCTCAGTGGATTGGAAATCTATTAGTGTATAGCCAAGAGGTCACTGAATAGTAGAAATAAGACTTTTCAAGTGTTCTGATGCAAAATTTGATGGGACATGCTAAAGCACTATATTTCTAAAAGCATAGCACTGAAGCTTCTCCAACAGAAATAAGACTAAATACATTCTCAAGAGCACATTGCTGCTGTCAAGGTTTCTCCATGTTGTATTAAAATGTTAACCAACCTTGCAGACCTTTTAAGAAACCTGAGAATTTATAAAAATATCCCCATAATGTCATTGTCTATAATATTCAAAAATTCTGGATTCTTCTGAACCAACTATAAAATATGAAGTGTGCGCTTTATTGCCTATTATTTAGTTGTATTTTTTTACATGTATGGTATATTGATAAGCAGTATTCATAGTGATGTCCTACCAGCCTACATGGCAAAGCAATTCCTATTGTATCTTCTCGTATTTAGTTTGCTACTGATAATTTTTAAGTGTTCTCCCTCTTTTTAGTTTGATCCTATTTCCATCAGTTGTTCATTCTGCCACCACAGTGAACTCTTCTAAATGAAAATCGAATCATGTCACCTCCTGCTTGAAATCTTTCAATCATCACTGTCACCATCAGCAACAAATCCAATACCATAATCTGTAAACTTACCAGGGAAAATTCCCTGGACAAGCAGGCAATGTTTGTACCCCATTCTGCCTCATTGTCCTCCATCCTTGTCCCCCAAAACAGAAGGTCCAGACATCAAATAGGGATAGCAAGTTGGCAATGACAGTTTCTAAGTACCTTTGGTTTTACTGAGTCCAGTTCAAGATGATTGGTATTATAAACTCATTCAATAATTAAAATTTTGTCCTATTTGTTACTTTCAGATATCCTATGACTAGAATATATTTATCATTTTTTGTTTATTTTTAATTTTGTAGGTACATACCATGCATAAATATTTATGAGGTAGATATTTTGATACAGGCATATAATGTACAATAATCACATCAAAGTAAATGGGGTTGCCATCACCTCAAGCATTCATCATTTCCTTGTGTTACAAACATTCCAATAGTACTTCCTCAGTTATTCCAAAGTATACAACAAATTCTTGCTGACTGTAGTCACCCTGGTGTGCTATCAGGTACTAGGTCTTACTCACTCTTTTTAACTACATTTCTCTACTCATAAACCATCTCCATTTTCTAACCATCCCCTTACCTGTACTACCCTTCTCAGCCTCTAGTAACCACTAATCTACTCCCTCTCCATGAGCTCAGTTGTTTTAATTTTAGCTCCCACAAATGAATGAAAGCATGCAAAGTTTATCTTCCTGTGCCTGGCTTATTTCACTTAAGATAATGTCCTCTAGTTCTATTCAAAACTTGCAAATGATCTCATTCTTTTTTATGACTGAGTAGTACTCCATTGTGTATGTGTACCTGTATTAGTCCATTTTCACACTGCTGATAAAGACATACCCAGGACTGGGCAATTTGCAAAAGAAAGAAGGTTAATGGACTCACAGTTTCATGTGGCTGGGGAGGCCTCACAATCATGGTGGCAGAGAAGAGAAGAGATCTTGTGCAGGGAAACTCCTCTTTATAAAACCATCAGATCTCTCGAGACGTATTCACTATCACGAGAACAGCAAGGGAAAGACCTGCTACTGTGATTCAATTATCTTCCACTGGATCCCTCCTACAACACGTGGGAATTGGGGGAGCTACAATTCAGGATGAGATTTGGGTGGGGACACAGCCAAACTATATCACAACACATTTTCTTTTTATTTTAACATTGCTAATTTTTATTATTATTTATGAACAAATGACAATTCTGAATATAAAAATAAATGAGCCAATTCTCATCCTTTAATCTTTTGTGGTGTCCTCAGGTCTCCACTCAAATTTTTCTTATAAGTCAGGCACAGAATTTGAGAGTCTTTAAGAAGCACTAAAAGTCACAATGCCTTAGGATTCTTACATTTTATCTTGCTAGCCCTTTTAATTTCTTTTTTTTCCTTTTTTTTTTATACTTTAAGTTCTAGGGTGCATGTGCACAACGTGCAGGTTTGTTACGTAGGTGTACATGTGCCATGTTGGTTTGCTGCACACATTAATTCATCAATTACATTAGGTATTTCTCCTAATGCTATCTCTCTCCCTGCCCCCCACCCCATGACAGGTCCCAGGGTGTGATGTTCCCTGCCCTGTGTCCAAGTGTTCTCATTGTTCAATTCCCACCTATGAGTGAGAACATGTGCCACACCACATTTTCTGTATTCATTCATGTGTTGATGGATACTTAGGTTGCTTTCAAATTTTGGCTATTTTGAACAGTGCTCTAATAAACATTGGAGCGCAGATATCTCTTCAGTATACTGATTTCCGTTCTTTTGAGTATATACCAGCAGCAGGATTAATGGATATGTTTTATCTTTAGACTTTTTAGGAACCTTCATACTGTTCTCCATGGTAGCTGTACTATTTTATCATCCCACCAATAGTGTACAAGTGTTCTTTTTTCTCTCCATCATTGCCGGCATTCAATATTGCTTGCCTTTTGATAAAAATCATTTTAACTGGAATGAGATGATATCTCATTATAATTTTCATTTGCATTTCTCTGATGATGAATGATGTTGAGCACCTTTTCATATGCCTGTTTTCCATTTGTATGTCTTCTTTTGAGAAATGTCTATTCGGATCTTTTGTCCCCTTTTAAATCAGATTAGTTTTCTTTTCCTATAGAGTTGTTAGAGCTCCTTATATATTGTAGTTATTAATCCCCTGTCAGATGCATAGCTTGCAAATATTTTCTCCCATTCTGTGAGTTGTCTTTTCACTTTATTCTTTTGCTGTACAGAAGCTTTTTAACTTGATGCAATCCCATTTGTCCATTTTTGCTTTGGTTGTCGGTTCTTTTGGGATATTGCTCAAGAAATATTTGCCCATGCCAATGTCCTGGAGAGTTTCCCCCATGTCTTTTTGTAGTAATTACATAGTTTGAGGTCTTAGATTTAAGTATTTAATCTATTTTTATTAGATTTTTGCATACAGCAAGAGAGAGGAGTCTTGTTTTATTTCTCTGCACATGGATACCAGTTTTCCCAGTACCATTTATTGGACTGTTTTTTCCTGTTGTATGTTCTTGGTACCCTCTTCGACAATGAGTTCACTGTAGATATACTGATTTATTTCTGGCCTCTCTATTCTGTTCCATTGGTCTGTCTGTTTTTATGCCAGTACCATGCTGTTTTGGTTACTGTAACTCTATTGTAATTTGAAGTCAGGTAATGTGATTCCTCTAGTTTTGTTCTTTTTTTTCTCAGGATAACTTTGGCTAGTATGGATCTTTGGTGGTTCCCTATAAAAATTAGGAGTATTGGTTTTCTATTTCTCTGAAGAATGTAGTGTTTTGATAGAGACTTCCTTGAATCTGTAGATTGATTTGATTAGTATGGGTATTTTACAATATTGATTCTTCCAATCTATGAACATGGAATATCTTTCCATTTTTTGTGTCTTCAATTTCCTGCATCAATATTTTATACTTTCATTGTAGAGATCTTTCACTTATTTGGATAAATTTACTCATAAATATTTAATTTTATTGTAGCTATTGTAAATGGAATTGCTTTCTTGATTTCTTTTTAAGATTGTTCTCTGTTGGCATATAGAAATGCTACTGAATTTTGTATGTTGATTTTGTATCCTGCAACTATATTGAATTTGCTTATCAGTTAAAATAGGTTTTTGTTTGTTTGTTTGGTGGAGTCTTTAGGTTTTTTTTTTTTTTTTTTTTTTTTTTTTTTTTTTTTTTTTTTTTTTAAAAACATAATCTGTAAACAAGAAAATTTTACTTCTTCACTTACAATTTGGATGACTTTTGTTTCTTATGTCTGATTGCTCTACCTAGGACTTCCAGTATTATGTTGGATAACAGTAGTGAACCACAAACTTTTCATGATCCAGATGTTTCAAGAAAGGTTTTCAATTTTTCCCCAGTGTGATACTAGCTGTGAGTCTGTTGTATATGGCTTTTATTGTGTTGAGGTATGTTTAGCATATACCGATTTTTTAGGGGTTTTTTGTTTTTGTTTTGTTTTGTTTTTATTAAACTATAAGTTGTAGGGTACATGTGCACAACATGCAGGTTTGTTACATATGTATATATGTGCCATGTTGGTATACTGTACCCATTAACTCGTCATTTACATTAGGTGTATCTCCTGACGCTATCCCTCCCCCATCCCCCTACCCCACGACAGGCCCCAGTGTGTGATGTTCCCCCTTCCTGTGTCCAGGTGTTCTCATTGTTCAATTCCCACCTATGAGTGAGAATATGTGGTGTTTGGTTTTCTGTTCTTGCGATAGTTTGCTCAAAATGATGGTTTCCAGCTGCATCCATGTCCTCACAAAGGACATGAACTCATCCTTTTTGTGGTTGCATAGTATTATGATGGACATTTGGGTTGCTACCAAGTCTTTGCTATTGTGAATAGTGCTGCAGTAAACATACGTGTGCATGTGTCTTTATAGCAGCACGATTTATAATCCTTTGGGTATATACCCAGTAATGGGATGGCTAGGTCAAATGGTATTTCTAGTTCTAGATCCTTGAGGAATCACCACACTGTCTTCCACAATGGTTGGACTAGTTTACAGTCCCACCAACAGTGTAAAAGTGTTCCTATTTCTCTACATCCTCTCCGGCACCTGTTGTTTCCTGACTTTTTAATGACTGCCATTCTAACTGGTGTGAGATGGTATCTCATTGTGGTTTTGATTTGCATTTCTCTGATGGGCAGTGATGATGAGCATTTATTCATGTGTCTGTTGACTGCATAAATGTCTTCTTTTGAGAAGTGTCTGTTCATATCATTTGCCCACTTTCTGAGGTATTTTCTTGTAAATTTGTTTGAGTTCTTTGTAGGTTCTGAATATTAGTCCTTTGTCAGATGAGTAGATTGCAAAAATTTTCTCCCATTCTGCAAGTTGCCTGTTCACTCTGATGGTAGTTTCTTTTGCTGTGCAGAAACTCTTTAGTTTAATGAGATCCCATTTGTCTATTTTGGCTTTTGTTGCTTTTGGTGTTTTAGACATGAAGTCCTTGCCCATGCCTACATCCTGAATGGTATTGCCTAGGTTTTCTTCTAGGGTTTTATGGTTTTAGGTCTAACATTTAAGTATAATCCATCTTGAATTAATTTTCGTATAAGGTGTATGGAAGGGATCCAGTTTCAGCTTTCTACTTATGGCTAGCCAGTTTTCCCAGCACCCTATTATTAAATAGGGAATCCTTTCCCCATTTCTTGTTTTTATCAGGTTTGTCAAAGATCACATGGTTGTAGATGTGTGGTATTATTTCTGAGGGCTCTGTTCTATATCATTGGTCTATATCTCTGTTTTGGTACCAGTACCATGCTGTTTTGGTTACTGTAGCCTTCCAGTATAGTTTGAAGTCAGGTAGCGTGATGCCTCCAGCTTTGTTCTTTTGGCTTAGGATTGTCTTGGCAATGCAGAGTCCTTTTGGTTCCATATGAACTTTAAAGCAGTTTTTTCCAGTAATGTGAAGAAAGTCATTAGTAGCTTAATGGGGATGGCATTAAATCTGTAAATTACCTTGGGCAGTATGGCCATTTTCACGATATTGATTCTTCCTATCCATGAGCATGGTATGCTCTTCCATTTGTTTGTGTCCTCTTTTATTTCACTGAGCAGTGGTTTGTAGTTCTCCTTGAAGAGGTCCTTTACATCCCTTGTAAGTTGGATTCCTAGGTATTTTATTCTCTTTGAAGCTATTGCAAATGGGAGTTCATTCATGATTTGGCTCTCTGTTTGTCTGTTACTGGTGTATAAGAATGCTTGTGATATTTGCACATTGATTTTGTATCCTGACACTTTGCTGAAGTTGCTTATCAGCTTAAGGAGATTTGGGGCTGAGACAATGGGGTTTTCTAAATATACAATCATGTCATCTGCAAACAGGGACAATTCACTTCCTCTTTTCCTAACTAAATACCCTTTATTTCTTTTCCTGCCTGATTGCCCTGACCAGAATTTCCAACACTATGTTGAATAGAAGTGGTGAGAGAGGGCATCCCTGCCTTGTGCCAGTTTTCAAAGGGAATGCTTCCAGTTTTTGCCCATTCAGTATGATATTGACTGTGGGTTTGTCATAAATAGCTCTTATTATTTTGAGATATGTCCCATCAATACTGAATTTATTGAGAGTTTTTAGCATGAAGGACTGTTGAAATTTGTCAAAGGCCTTTTCTGCATCTGTTGAGATACTCATGTGGTTTTTGGTTTTGATTCTGTTTATATGTTGGATTACATTTATTGATTTGTGTATGTTGAACCAGCCTTGCATCCCAGGGATGAAGCCCACTTGATCATGGTGGATAAGCTTTTTGATGTGCTGCTGGATTTGGTTTGCCAGTATTTTATTGAGAATTTTTCCATCAATGTTCATCAGTGATATTGGTCTAAAATTCCCTTTTTTTGTTGTGCCTCTGCCAGGCTTTGGTATCAGGATGATGTTGGCCTCAGAAAATGAGTTAGGGAGGATTCCCTCTTTTTCTATTGATTGGAATAGTTTCAGAAGGAATGGTACCAGCTCCTCCTTGTACCTCTGGTAGAATTCGGCTGTGAATCCGTCTGGTCCTGGACTTTTTTTTTAGTTGGTAGGCTATTCATTATTGCATCAATTTCAGAAACTGTTATTGGTCTATTCAGGGATTCAACTTCTTCCTGGTTTAGTCTTGGGAGAGTGTATGTGTCCAGGAATTTGTCCATATCTTCTAGGTTTTCTAGTTTTTTTGCGTAGAGGTGTTTATAGTATTCTCTGATGGTGGTTTGTGTTTCTCTGGGGTTGGTGGTGTCATCCCTTTTATCATTTTTTATTGCATCTATTTTATTCTTCTCTCTTTTCTTCTTTATTAGTCTTGCAAACGGACTATCAATTTTTTTTTTTTTTATCTTTTCAAAAAACCAGCTCCTGGATTCATTGATATTTTGAAGGGTTTTTTGTGTCTCTATCTCCTTCAGTTCTGTTCTAATCTTAGTTATTTCTTGCCTTCTGCTAGCTTTTGAATGTGTTTGCTCTTGCTTCTCTAGTTCTTTTAATTGTGATGTTAGGGTGTTGATTTTAGATCTTTCCTGCTTTCTCTCCTGGGCATTTAGTGATATAAATTTCCCTCTACACACTGCTTTAAATGTGCCCCAGAGATTCTGGTAGGTTGTGTGTTTGTTCTCATTGGTTTCAAAGAACATCTTTATTTCTGCCATCATTTTGTTAAGTACCCAGTAGTCTTATAGGAGCAGGTTGTTCAGTTTCCATGTAGTTGAGTGATTTTGAGTGAGTTTCTTAATCCTGAGTTCTAGTTTGACTACACTGTGGTCTGAGAGACAGTTTGTTATAATTTCTGTTCTTTTATATTTGCTGAGGAGTGCTTTACTTCCAACTATGTGGTCAATTTTGGAATAAGTGCGATGTGGTGCTAAGAAGAATGTATATTCTGTTGATTTGAGGTGGAGAATTCTGTAGATGTCTATTAGGTCTGCTTGGTGCAGAGCTGAGTTCAGTTCCTGGATATCCTTTTTAACTTTCTGTCTCATTGATCTGTCTAATGTTGACAGTGGGGTGTTAAAGTCTCCCATTATTATTGTGTAGGAGTTTAAGTCTCTTTGTAGGTCTCTAAGGACTTGCTTTATTAATCTGGGTGCTCCTGTATTGGGTGCATATATATTTAGGATAGTTAGCTCTTCCTGATGAATTGATTCCTTTACCATTATGTAATGGCCTCCTTTGTCTCTTGATCTATGTTGGTTTAAAGTCTGTTTTATCAGAAACTAGGATTGCAACCCCTGCCTTTTTTTGTTTTCCATTTGCTTGGTAGATGTTCCTCCATCCCTTTATTTTGAGCCTATGTGTGTCTCTGCATGTGAGATGGGTCTCCTGAATACAACACACTGATGGGTCTTGACTCTTTATCCAGTTTGCCAGTCTGTGTCTTTTAATTGGACCATTTAGTCCATTTACATTTAAGGTTAATATTGTTATGTGTGAACTTGATCCTGTCATTATGATATTAGCTGGTTATTTTGCTCATTAATTGATGCAGTTTCTTCCTAACTTCAATGGTCTTTACATTTTGGCATGTAGACTCCCCAGAGGTGGAGTCTACAGAGGTGGGCAGGCCTCGTTGAGCTGCATGGGCTCCACCCAGTTTGAGCTTCCTGGATACTTTGTTTACCTACTCTAGCCTCAGGAATGGTGGGCGCCCCTCCCCCAGCCTCACTGCTGCCTTGCAGTTAGATCTCAGACTGCTGTGCTAGCAATGAGGGAGGCTCTGTGGGCATGGGACCCTCTGAGACAGGCGTGGGATATAATCTCCTAGTGTGCTTTTTGCTAACACCCTTGGAAAAGCACAGTATTAAGGTGGGAGTGACCCAATTTTCCAGGTGCTGTGTGTCACGGTTTCCCTTGGCTAGGAAAGAGAATTCTCTTACCCCTTGCGCTTACCAGGTGAGACGATGCCTCACCCTACTTCAGCTCTTGCTCAGTGGGCTGCACCCACTGTCCTGTACCCACTGTCCAACATGCCCCAGTGAGATGAACCCAGTACCTCAGTTAGAAATGCAGAAATCACCTGTCTTCTGCATCGCTCATGCTGGGAGCTGTAGCCTGGAACTCTTCCTATTCAGCCATCTTGGAACTGCCCCCAAGGTTATTTTTTTATCATGAAGAGATGTTGAATTTTATCAAATGCTTTATCAGTATCAATTGAAATGATCATATAATTTTACTCCTTCAGTTTGTTGATGTGATATATTTATTGATTTGCGTATGTTGAACCATCTTTGCATTCCTGGGATGAATCCTACTTGGTCATAAGGAATGATCTTTTTATGTGTTGTTATATTTAGTTTGCGCATATTTTCTTGAGAATATTTGTATGAATATTTATCAGAGATATTGGCCCGCAGGTTCTTTTTTGGGTGGCTCTCTTTGGTTTTGGCATTAAGGTAATAGTGGCCTCTGAGAATTAGTTTGGAAGTATTCCCTCCTCCATTTTGGGGAATAGTTTGAGTAGAATTGTTAACAGTTTTTCTTTAAATGTTTGGTAAAATTCAGCAGTGAAGCCATCAGGTTACAGTCTTTTCTTTGCTGGGACACTTTGTATTATAGCTCTGATGTCATTTCTTGTTATTGATCTGTCAGGTTTTGCATTTCTTCATGGTTCAGTTTTGGTTGTATTCTAGGAATTTATTTCTTCTAGGTTTTCCAATTTATTTGCATACAGTTGCTCATACTAGTTTCCATTTTTTGTTTGTTTCATATGATTCTTTGATTTTCTGTGGTATCAATTTTAGTGTTTCCATTTTCATCTCTGATTTTGAGTCACCTTTTTTTCTTAGCTTTGGAAAAGGTCTGTCAACTTTGCTTATCTTTTCAAAAACCTGGTAAGCATGGTGGCTTATGCTTGTAATCTCAGCACTTTGGGAGGTCAAGGTGGGTATATCGCTTGAGTCCAGGAGTTCAAGACCAGTTTTGGCAACATAGCAAAACCCTGTCTCTACTAAAAATATAAAAAATTAGCTGGGCATGTTGGTGCACACCCATAGTCCCAGCTACTCAGAGGCTGAGGTGTAAGAATCATCTGGGCTGGGAATACTGAAGCTGCAGTGAGCCAAGATTGTGCCATTGCATGGCAGCCTGGGCAACTGAACCGAGACCCTGTCTTGAAAACAAAAAACAAAACCCCCAAAACACCTTTTTTTAATTTCCTTGATCTTTTATGTATATATTTTTGTTGTTTCAATTTTATTTCTCTTCTACTGATTTTGGGTTTGGTCTGCTCTTGCTTTTCTAGTTCTTTAACATGCATATTGTTTATTTTAAATTTTTCTGTGTTTTGATGTAGGGACTTATTGCTATGAACTTTCCTCTTAGTACTGAGTTTGCTGTATCCCAGAGGTTTTGGTATGTTACATTTCCATTTTCATTTGTTTGAAGATTTTTTTTTTTTAAATTTCCTCCTTAATTTCTTCATTGACCCATTGGTCATTCATAAGCATATTGTTTAATTCTTAAGTGTTTGTATCATTTCCAAAGTTCCTGTTATTAATTTCCAGTTTTTTTTTTTTTTATTATACTTTAAGTTCTAGGGTACATGTGCACAACATGTAGGTTTGTTACATATGTATACATGTGCCATGTTGGTGTGCTGCACCCATCAACTCGTCATTTACATTAGGTATATCTCCTAATGCTATCCCTCCCCCATCCCCCCACCCTGTGACAGATCCTGGTGTGTGATGTTCCCCACCCTGTGTCCAAGTGTTCTCATTATTCAGTTCCCACCTATGAGTGACAATATGTGGTGTTTGGTTTTTTGTCCTTGTGATAGTTTGCTCAAATGATGGTTTCCAGCTTCATCCATGTCCTCACAAAGGACATGAACTCATCGTTTTTTATGGTTGCATAGTATTCCGTGGTGTATATATGCCACATTTTCTTAATCCAGTCTATCATTGATGGACATTCAGGTTGGTTCCAAGTCTTTGCTATTGTGAATAGTGCCACAATAAACATACGTGTGCATGTGTCTTTATAGCAGCATGATTTATAATCCTTTAGGTACATACCCAGTAATGGGATGACTGGGTCAAATGGTATTTCTAGTTCTAGATCCTTGAGGAATCACCACACTGTCTTCCACAATGTTTGAACTAGTTTACGGTCCCACCAACAGTGTAAAAGTGTTCCTATTTCTCCACATCCTCTCCAGCACCTGTTGTTTTCTGACTTTTTAATGATTGCTATTCTAATTGGTGTGAGATGGTATCTCATTTTGGTTCCGATTTGCATTTCTCTGATGGCCAGTGATGATGAGCATTTTTTTTCATGTGTCTGTTGGCTGCATAAATGTCTTCTTTTGAGAAGTGTCTGTTCATATCCTTTGCCCACTTTTTGATGGGGTTGTCTACAAAGAACTCAAATTAATTTCCAGTTTTATTCCATCATGCTCAAAGAAGATGCTTGATGTCAATTTATTATTTTTAAAGACTTATTTTGTGGTCTAACATATGGTCTGTCCTTCAGAATGATCCCTGTGCTGAGGAGAGTCATATGTATTCTACAGCCATTGGGTTAAATATTCTGTAAATATTTATGAGGTCCATTTGGTTCGCAGTGCATATTAGGTATAACATTTCTCTGTTGATTTTCTGTCTGGATGGTTTATCCAGTGCTGAAAGTGAGGTGTTAAAGTCTCCAACTATTATTTTATGAGGACCTAGCTCTCCCTTTAGCTCTAATAATATCTGTTTCATATACCTGAGTGCTACAGTATTGGATGGATATACATATATTTACAATCATTACATCCTTTTGCTAAATTGAACGCTTGTCATTATATAATGACGTCATTGTCTCTTTTTATAGTTTTTATCTTGAAATCTATGTATCTGATATAAGTTTAACTACTCATGCTCTTTTATAGTTTCCATTTTCACAAAATATCTATTTTCATCCCTTTATTTTCAGTCTATGTATATCTTTATAGGTAAAGTATGTTTTGTGTAGGTAACAGATCATTAAGTCTTGTTTTTTAATCCATTCAGCTAATCAATGTCTTTTGACTGAAGAGTTTAGTTTATTTCCAGTCAATGTTATTATTGATAGGTAAGGACTTAGTACTGCCATTTTTTATTTTGTTTTGTTGTTGTTTTGTGGATTTCTCTTTTTTTACTGCCTTTCTTCCTGTTTTCTTTTTGTGAAAGTGATTTCCTTTGTATAGTTTAATTTCTTGCTGTGTATTTTTTGTATGTCTCTTGTAGGCTTTGATTTGAGGTTACCATGAGGCTTGCAAATAACAGAATTCATTATTTTAAACTGATGACAACTTAACTCTGCAAAAACAATCTAACAAACAAGAAAAGCAAAAACTAATAAAAACTCTACACTTGAACTTTATATCCCCACTTTTAAACTTTAACTTTATATTCCCACTTTTAAGCATTTTGCTGTTTCTATTTGTATCTTATACCGTCTATGTCTTAAAAAGTTGATATAGCTATAATTTTTGATGAATTCACCTTTTAGTCCTCCTACTCAAGATGTGAGTTGTTTATATACCACAATTACTGTATTATAATATTCCTTGTCTGTGTACTTACTCTTACTAGTGAATTTTGTACCTACAGATTATTTTTTTTTTACAACGGATTAACATCCTTTTCAGACTGAATAATTCCCTTTAGCATTTCTCGTAGGACAGGTCTGGTGTTGACAAAATCCTTCAGCTCTCGTTTGTCTGGGAATGTCTATGTTTCTCCTTCACTTTTGAAGGATATTCCCACTGGATATAATATTCAAGGATAAAAGTATTGCATTTTTTTTTTCTTCATCACTTTAAATATATCATACCACTCTCCCCTGGCCTGTAACATTTCCACTGAGAAATCTGCTTCTAGAAACATTGGAGGTTCTTATGTGTTTTTTTCTCTTCCTGCTTTTAGGATCCATTCTTTATCCTTGATCTTTAGCAGTTTGATTTTTAAATGTCTTGAGGTGGTCTTATTTGGATTAAATTTGCTTAGTGCTCTATAATCTTATTGTACTTGAATATTGACATCTTTCTCTACATTTGAGAAGTTCTCTGTTATTGTATCTTTGAGTAAACTATCTACCCCTATCTTTTTCTTTACTTCCTCTTTAAGGCCCATAACTCTTAGATTTGGCCTCGTGAGACTATTTTCTAGATTCTGATGGCATGCTTTATTATTTTTCCTTTTGACTCCTCTGTGTATTTTCAGATAGGCTGTCTTTGAGCTCACTAATTCTTTCTTGTGCTTGATCAATTCTGCTATTGAGAGAGTCTTTTGCATTCTTCAGATTGTCAGTTGAATTTTTCAGCTCTAGAATTTCTGCTTGATTCTTTTTACTCATTTTAATCTTTGTTAAATTTATTTGATAGGATTCTGAATTCCTTCTCTATGTTATGTTGGATTCTATTGGGCTGTTTCCCCAAAACAGCAATTTTGAAATATCTGTCTGAAAGCTCACATATATCTATTACTACAGAATTGATCACTGTTGCCTTTTTTATTTCACTGATGAGGTCCTGTTTTCCTGGATAGTCTTGATGCTTCTGGATGTTCACCAATGTCTAGGCATTGAGAAGTTAGGTATTTCTTCTAGTCTTTTCAGTCTGGGCTTGTTTATACCTGTCCTTCTTAAGAAAACTTCCCATATTGCATTGTGACCTAAGTCTTTGGTCACTACAACCGTATGTGCATTAGGAGGCACCTCAATTGCAGTAATGCTGTGACTCTTGCAGACTCATAGAGATACCACCTTAATGGCTTTGGGTAAGATCTGGGAGAACTCCCTGGATTATCAAGCAGAGTCCCTTGTTCTCTTTCCTTACTTCTTCCCAAGCAAATGGAGTCACACCCTCCATGCTGAGCTGCCTGGAATTGTGGGGAGGGGGATGCAATTGCTTCCATGGCTGCCACTGCTAGGATTGCACTGGGTCACACCTAAGGCCTCTGGAGACTATTTCCTGGCTACTGCTGATGTTTATTCAAGGTCCAATCACTCTTTAATAAACAGGTGATGAATCCTGGCAGCACTGAGTCTTTCTCTTCAGTTCCACAGGTTCCTTTCTGCTCCTGGATGGTAGAAGTTCTATCCAGGGGCTAGGACCTTGATTAGAGGCTCTAGGAATCTGTTTGGTGCTTTATTATACTGGGGCTGAGCTGGAACCCAGTTTGCAAGACAAAGTCCTCTTTCTCTTCTTTCCACAAGTAAAAAGAGACTCTCCCCATGGCCACCACCCCAGGCTGGTGGTGGCTACTGCCTGGTTATCTCTGATGCTTATTCAGGGCCCAAGGGCTCTTTAGCTAGTAGGTGGTGAATTCTGCCAGAACTGAGTTCTTCCCTTCAGGGCAGTGGGTTCCCTTTTGGCCCAGAGTGGATCTAGCAGTGTCATCCAGGAGCTAGGGCCTAGTATAGGGGCTTCAGGGCTCTAATGCTTTATTTTACTATGGCTGAGCTGATACACAAGATGCAACACAAAGTCCTCTTTACTCTCCTTTCTCCTCCTGGAGCTGAGCGCTGCACTGCTTCCTGTTGCGGGGATGGAGGGTGATGTGAGCACTCCCTTGGCTGCCCCAGCTGGTGTCTTACTGTGTCACATGCACTCCGAATCCACTGGCTACAAGCACAGCATAGCACCCAAACTTGTCCAGGGATTGCAGTCACTGTCGCGTGGAATGCCTTTTGTTTATTTAGGACCCTAGGGTACTTTAGCCCACAGTAGTGGAGCTAGCTGGAATTCAGGTTCCGATTGCTATGGCTAGGGCTAGTCTAAATGCCCCCTCCATGGATACTTGCAAAATCCTGTTGTGTTGCTTTCCACTGTGATAGGGCAGCACTGCCTTCTAATGCAAAGTCTCACAATCACTTTGCTCTCCCTCCCCGAAGCACACAGATTCTGTCTTCATGCCATGCTGCCCCTGCTGGGGGATGGAAGAGTGGTGGTGTCAGCAATTCACAATTGTCTTAACTGTAGTCTTCAGTGTCTCTTTCCTTGATGTGATTTTAAAATCAGGTCCTATGATCATTCATCTGATTTTTGGTTCTTATGAAGTTTCTTTCTTGTATGATGGTTGTTCAATTTGGTATTCCTGCAGGGCGGATGATGATCACAGGAGAGTTACATTTGTCCATTCATCTTGCTCTGATTCCTCTCCATTTGTCATTCCTATTCAAATTCAAAAAGAGTTAAGTTTGCTAATAGTAATATTTTTACAAAGGGCTGTTAAGATTTAAAAAATGATTTTTAAAAAAGCCCTATATAAGAAGAGATCATTTCACTTACCTTTCTGTCAATGTATTCAGCCTCCATCCTATTTCTCTTATCCTGGATGTTAATATGAATGCTACAAGTGGATATCTTTACCTTATTTTCCCTAATTTTTTTATCTCAAGAACTGGTATCCCATTGTACTTTATTCCTGTTCACGTCTATTTTCTTCTCTACTTACTCCCTTTCAAAAACTTCAGGTCTCCATTCTTCCATGAATGTGTGGATTATATGTCATTACTCTCCGAAGATACTGCATCTCTTAAATTTTCTACCACTCAAAGTCACTGAAACTCATGAAGTCAGAAAGAGTTTAATATTCTTAAGGTGGAATCTAAGGTCTTATCTTTACAGAACTTCATACACTCTACCTATGGCAACTTCCTTTGTTCTGAAATCACTGACCTACCTGCTAGAGAATGATTCAATTCTTCTTCCTCACTGATTTCAACACCTACTTCACAGTTTATTTTTTTTTTTCTCCTGTAGTTTGGCTTTGTATTTCAGATTGTCAATTTTATTCCAATTATTTAGAATCCCAATCTACAGTCTTCATTTCTTCTTTTTAATAAAGAATTTCATTAGTTTTATTAGCAAGAGACTATATATCTCAACCTTCCTTGCAACTATTCATTTTTTTCATTTTATTCACATGTGCCATGTGACTAAGTTCTAGCCAGTGGGCTGTGAACGTAAGAGCTGCACTACTGTTTGCTTCCCGATCAGCTACTTGCTGTAAACTACCTCTTTGCTGCTTCTTGCAGACACATTCATGCACATGGTGATGAAATAAGAGTTTGGACCATTTGGAGGGGAAGATCACCCTAGGGATAGTGGAGAGACAAGATATAGACAACTCGAGTTTCTGGGTTACTGTGTGGAGCTCAGTTGCTACCAACACCTGTATGCATTTTGACTGTAAAATTAGAGAGCAGTATACTTGTTTTAATGGGTGTTAATCATGGTCTGCTTGTAAAAGCAGCTTTACCTGTCAGTTTTGCCAGTCTTATAAATAATCTTGATGACACTTCTCAAATCTCTGAGAACATACTTCCTTCATCCAAAGATAACCATTTTTGTTTTATCTTAGCCCCCTGTATACTATAGTAATCTCTGCAATTCAGTAAGTCAAATATCAAAATCCCTCCATGGTTATAAACTTCTGTGCATGTTAATCATTACATACATCTTAAACTGTCTCCTAAGCACTGTAATTCTAGACTGACTTGCCTCTCTACCTGACTGACTTCCAATTTAAAAGGGATATTAGGAGACAGTCGTGGAGGAAAAAGTAAGCAAATCCCCTAAAATAAGGAAGGAGTATTTACCAGTGACACATGCTACTGAAAAGTTAAAAAGATGAGAGTGTATATGTTAAGAAGACTGTAGATGGATGTAGAAATTCAGTGGTGTGGTATGTATAGTACTTGAATGACTATAAGGAATAAGTAAATATAAATCGTGACTAATTCTAGAGAGTTATGAATGTAGGGGAAGAAAAAAAGATAATAAATCTTATTCTGTTTCACATTTCAGTCAAAGAATTATTTCACTCCTTTAACTCCCTAACTTCACTTTCATTTCCTCTGCCTTTCTCCAACACATATTTTTATCTTATGCTCTTACCTGACTCAGATTTCTGTTCTTATACTCTTGCCTTTCCAGAATTTTGCATAATTAGAATCATATAGTATGTGGTGTTTTGTGTGACTTTTTAAAACTTACCATAATGCTTTGAGATCCATCTCTGTTGTTGCTTGCGTCAGTAGTTTGTTCCTTTATACTGCTGGGTAATATTCCATTGTAGGTACCATAAATTGTTTATCCATTTACTGGTTGAGGCACATCTGGGTTGTTACCAGTTTTGAGCTATTATGAATAAAGTTAATATGAACATCCAAAAAAAAAAAAAAAGAAAGAAAAGAAAAGAAAATTTGAATGTCCTGATTGATCAGATCACTGCTCATTTTTTTTCGTTCTTCACGTCCACATTTTTTTCATATATGTGTAAGCACACTCTTTATTTCCTTTTATTTTGAAGAAGCATCTCTGGTTAACATTACAATCCACATCTGAAACCATGATTTGTCATTGTCTACATTCTTAGACTTTGAGCAACTATCCTCTGTTCATCCACACACTAGCTGTCCTTCTGTACTGACCATTTTCCTTTGTCTATAATAGTAAATTCATGTCTCTTCCATTTAAATAAAATTTCTTACCCGAATCTTGATTACTTTCAAGCTACTTTCCTCTATCACCTTTCTTCAGTCATCTAATGTTTTGTAGGAAGAGCTGTGAGTTTCTTCTTCTTTTTCCCTATTTTATAGTACCAGGTGATCTGGCACCTTTCTCAACATTCTCAGTAACTCACAAGTGATTTCCTAATCACCAAACATTACAATCTGTATAGTTTCCATCTGCCTTACTCTTCTTTTTGCATTTTTGTTCAATTTTTAAATGCCTAAGCTTAATTTATAAATAGAAGTAATATTAACTGTAAAATTTTGGGGTGTACATAAAGAGATTAGAGTGACTCGTAACCTCAAGTGTAACCACTGATGAGGTTAGGGTTAGTTGGGAAGGTTTTCTCTCCAATCTCTCAAATGAGCCATTAAAAAATGTTTCCATGGTTATACAAAAATTACTGTGGTTTTAGGGTCAAAATACATAAGCTTAATCCTGTCAAGTATGTATTAAAATACTATATTTAATATAAAAATAAATAATAACATATATTAAGTTGCCCAATGTTATGGAGCGTTTGTCAGTTGCCCTCGAATTACTACACATATCACTGTGAGCATTCTGATGCTGTTTTAATGAGGGAATAATATTTTTTTCTATTTCCTTCAATGAAGATGCCTTTCTTTTATAAAATGCTGCTTTGTACATTTATACACCGTCTATTCCTAATGTTGCTACTCTTGATGCTTTAAAATCCTATTTGCCTGTGTAAATTTGTCCATTATTTTAATTCTAATATTTTTGACAGTCACTTACTATTTCCCATTATTTATTCATTCATTCCCACAAGCAATATGAATGTCTCCTGATTCCTACTTTATTTACTATCCTTCGTGTAAGAATATGTCAACCTTGATATTATTGCACAAATTATAGGCTATGATGCATATAGCATTCTTGTCTGTTCTGGAGGATTGCCTTTAATTGTCTTGCACAGGGCACTTACACATTTTCCCTATGGTATATAAGCCCTAGTTTTGGGTTAGCAGGTAAAAGATCTACCTGTCTCACAACCACCCAAGAACATGCTTCTGCTTGTAAGTTCCACCAATAAAATACCTTTTACCAACAAACTAGATTTGTCTGCCTCTTTCTTGGGCATTCGTGGCTACTTTGCATATATGGCCTTTTCACAGAATTGTATGTTATATATGTTATAATTTTTAATTTTTGCACTTTCTGTATTTAATATGTTTGCTTGCTTTGTGATGACTGATTTGTTTTTATATTATGGGCATATTTTGTAATTACTATCATCCTTCAAATTTCAAAAATCTTAATTCTATCTTATTTTTCACGTTGAAAGAATGAAGATTCGGTAGTGCTTTGGAGTAGAAAATATTTAAAGTTTCTATTTAGGTCTACACCAACCCCGGCCTGGTTTCAAATGATATAGCTATCTATCAAAAATGTTAAAAATCTCTTTCAATAAAAAGTATGCACATATATTTTGCAAACACATTTGCCACACATTTTAAAATATATTCTCTGTATAACCCTTTTCAATGTCCATTACTAGTCTTTCCATCCACAATTTACCATCCTTGATTGTGTGTATTTGCTTCGTCTGACAATCATTTATGAATCCTTTCAGAAAGAACTTTTTCAAAATAATGGTCAGTTTTACTAGATTGGTCCAGCTATTGCCTTCACATTTGAACAACAGCTTTGCCGAATATATAAATCATGAGTCATGATCTTCCTCTCAATCCCTATGCATATGGTTCCCTTGTGTTCCGGCATTTGGTGTTTGAAGGGAGTTTAGGGGCATTCTACATCTTGCTTTTTCTGTGTTTGAAGTATTCTTTATGTTTAAACTTTTCCACTGTCACCGAGCAATTTTTTATTCTGTGGCTTTTGTTATTAATTTGTTTGGAACATGACTGGTCTCTCAATCTCAAAATATAATATTTTAAAACTGGATAATTTTCTAGAATTATTTATTTGGTTATTATTTACATTCCATTTGCTCTACTTCCTTTTGGGGGTATCTCTTATAAGCCTGCTTTTCATTTTGCTTGACTTTTTTTTCATTTTCTCTGTTAGTGTACTCTCTGCCCTTTGTCTTTGAATTTTTCTATTTCTTCCCAGTTTTGTCCTGTAAATCATTAATTAAATTTTCTGCAATGTCAAGTCTGCTAATTATTGATTCAGACTTAACTGTTTGCTTTTTAATTCAATATGTGTTCTCTTTATCAAGGGATTTTCCTCATCTTTGTCATCTGTTCCTATTTCATGCTGGCAATGTTTCACTGATTTTTTCTTAATTCCTTAGAATGGGGATCTACTGAGTTAGACCCTGTTTTCCTTTTCTTGAATTAAAATTCTTCCTCATATGCTTTTTATTGTTCTTTGGTATTTTTTTTTAAACAATCAATGTACATTTTATGTCGTTTTATAAAAACTTCTGGGTTTTGTCACAAATTGTTGCAATTCTTTATCCACATCCTTCATAAAGAAATCCATCAAGTTACCACCGCTTCAGTGTGCCTCCTGAATATCTTAAGAGTGTTTCACTTTTCTCATAGAATTAACATGTCCAAACTAGACTAGGAATCATCTTCTTCCCCTTCTGAACTCCCACAACAATTGTACTATCATTCTGCCAATCATCCAGCATCAGTCAGAGTATCTTTTACTCTTCCTTTCTTTAATCATTTTATAAAGTTGCAGTTCTCAGCTCCACAATTCATGTGATGTTTCATTTACATTTGTGCTTTTCCTTCTCATATTACCCTTTTATTAGTTTAATAACCATTCTCTTGGCATTGTCCTATTTCAAAGCAACCTATGTATTACTGTCAGGTTATTCTTAAATCTAAGCTCCAACAATGGATTTCTTCAGAAATGTTTAAGTATGTCTCTTTTGTGTGTTGAATTAACTATATACTCTTCACAGCATTCATGGCTTGTCATAATAATGAAATATTTAGCCAATTCACATTTAAAGGCTTATCTTCCACTACCCAGAGCATGGTATAGATTGGCCCGCTTGTCTGCAAGCATGTCTGTGGGTGCCAGCTTATAGACATGCCTTAGAAGGCACTTCCTTCCCAGTTCATTATAATACCACAAATATATATTGAGCTTACGAGCCAAGAATACCTGGTTATTTGAAATTTTAAAAAAAAATATGTATCTCATTAACTTGCAGGTGACTCAGGTATGTAGCCCATAATACATATATAGCATTTGTGATGATTAATTTTGAGTGTCAACTTGGTTGGATTGAAAGATTCAAAGTATTGTTTCTGGGTGTGTCTGTGAGGGTGTTGCCAAAGGAGATTAACATTTGAGTCAGTGGACTGGGAGAGGCAGACCCACCCTCAATCTGTATGGGCACAATCTAATCAGCTGCAAGCATGACCAGAATAAAAGCAGGCAGAAGAAAGTGAAAAAAGAATAGACTTTTTTAGTCTTCAGACCTACATCTTTCTCCTGTGCTGGATGCTTCCTGTCATCGAACATTGGACTCCAAGTTCTTCAGCTTTGGGACTTGGACTGGCTTCCTTGCTCCTCAGCTTGCAGATGGTCTATTGTAGGACCTCACCTTGTGGTCGTGTGAGTCAATACTCCTTAATGAACTCCGCTTTATATATACATCTATCTATCCTACTAGTTCTGTCCCTCTAGATAACCCTAATACAGCATTCTTACCTGTTTAGTTAAAACCCATAGTATGCAGCACACCAACATGGCACAGGTACACATATGTAACAAACCTGCAAGCTGGCACATGTACCCTAGAACTTAAAGTATAATAATAAAAAAAAACCCATAGTAATAATATTCTGACCAAAATCAATAAAAGCACAGATTAAAAAGTTGGGAATTCTGTCCAAAGAAGTTAATGTAAGCTCCTTGGAGAAGATAGCATCAGAACAGTAACGTAAAAGATGAATTTGAGTTTCCCATCCAGAGAAGAGTAAAATGGTATTCTATAGAGTAGAGAGAACATATTTTAAAAGCATAACAATTTTGTATGTATTTAGGAAAACAAATACTCTGTCATATTCATCTATGCTGTACACATAGCAAATTTTAGAACATGGCCCGGAACAGAGATATTTCTACTATGATATTAATAGATATTTCTTGGATAAATGAATTAAAGACTATCAGACTTGGAAGTATTAAAGTTGCATGATGGAAAACAAAGTTGGAAAGCAAAGAGGCTATATTATAAATGTATGATTGTTAGTTCAGGAGATTGGACTTTATGCGCCATGGAGAAGCAGAGAAAATTTTTACAAATGGAATTGGGTGTTAAAATGAAACTTTTGGTCAGAATTTAAGAAAATAGATATCAAAGCAGATAAGATACTGAAGTAAACAGTGAGACAGGCCATCTTATAGAACCTTACAAATAGGAATTGCCCACGGATTAGGTTTGCAGCTCTTAAACTGGTTAAAGAAATCATCAATCTGTCTTTCTTTTCCTCTTGTGCTCAGTTGCTTTGTTCTTGAGGTCTCTTTTCTCTATACCATGGTTCTCAACCTATTTTTTTGGGAAAAATACCTTGAGCAGAATACTATGGGAAAACAGTCTTTACTCCTTTCTGTTCCAAATTCATATTTTATCCCTTCCTGTCTGAACAAAAACGGTATGGAATCAACACCACTGAGCTCTGTGGGGAAAAAAGAAAAACCTGCTCCCTTCAATCTGCTGGAAGCTGGAGGGTGCTAGGTCTCTATGTGGTAGCACAGAGAGTTACAGCTTTTTCCTCCTTTCTCTGCATTTTGGGCTCACAGTGCACCGTGTCTCTATGAGAATATGGACTTCAGCATTTACCAACATGTATCTGTCTACCTTGTCTTGTTTATTTTAAAAAAGAAAAAGACTTAGAGAAGGTCAGCAGAGGGTGGGTTGGAGACGTTTAGGTGAATTAAGTGGACACTTTGATAAGCTGGCTTCTTCCTTGGAATGTTTAATTGTGATGTTTAATGGACATCCTTGTAGTAAGATGACACTTTAAAAATAAATTCTCTCCTAATGATGAAAATAAAAAATTATCACGAGTAGATAAAGTTCATTTGGTGGATATTGAGAGAGTGCTGAAAAGCTACGTAATCTTAGCTCCGCCTATGATAGAGTTGGAGTGCTTTTTCTTCATTTCAAAAAGGAAGGACTTAAGATCACTTAAATATTTTAATAGACACTTTCTGCAATGGGGGAGGGTTAAACAGAAAGCAGATAGTTGGCTTCCACTTTAAAAATTCTGAAAGCAGAAAAATGGCTGGATAGCTAGTCCAATAGCTAGAGCTACAAAAGAAGCTGCTTTTGTTGTGTCAAAGAATGCTTGAATGCTTGAGTGTTTTCTTTGGCCCACATGTAGATCAGGAATTAGAATAAATCTAGGAGTATTATCTTAGGACTTAGGTAAAGGGCTACCTGCAGGAGCAAACAGACCTTACTTTCTTGTATCTAGTATATGTGGGTTGAGGAAGGAGTAATTGACTATTCATAATAGAAATTATTTTGCTTGGGATTAGGGACTAGAGGCTGAAGGATCACCAGTGATTGAGCAATCTCTTGGGAGCCCATAGAAGCATTAATGAAGGAAAGAGTATACTTTAGACAGCTGTCAGACCCACTGAATACCAACTTGGGACACCATGAGTTAAATAAGGTCTGCCCTGACCTCCATTCTCCCAGGTTCCAACTCTAGGGTGGTAAGATATTTGTGATGATGGAAAGAGAACGAAGCCCAATCATTCCTTCCCCAGCTGATTTTTTTATACTGTTAGCTCTCTCCTCCTCCTCCTCCCCCCTGTCCCTAATCTTCCACCTTCTGGTGGATTTGACGGGTGGGTGGAAATGATAAATCTTAGTATTAAATTAAGTTGAACTTAAATTTTTCTTACAAAATTTAGGTGGTAACTTTGATTTAAAGTGACCATTTTCTGAGAATGACCAACAGAACCATGATATTGTCTGAGTTGTCAGCCTATGAAAATAAAACAACTAAATACATTTAAGGGACAAAGGGAGACTAAAATAAATTTGCTTTATGATCACATCCCATGAGTCACACTTATCCAATGTACCGGTTACATAAAGACATTTTTCGAACTTATCTGTGTTTGAGAAATGTCCTTCACATGCTGAAAAAGTAATCATCTGAAATGAGCTAGATGAGTTAGGAAGATCATCCTTTCTTGTCAAAATTCTTATTTATCTTCCAGGCACTGCCTCATACATTAAGCCATTCCTGATTTTCTTCCACTTCCTTTATCGCCAATTGATTATTTCATTAAGTAAATATTTATTGAGCACTTACTTTGTATCAGAATTTTTATGATGTTTGTAATACACCAGGAAATGAAATAGGTAAAATGTATTATCTGCATGGGGTTTAATATTCTAGTTGGCAGAGATTAACAATAAACCACACACGTGACACCTGAGTAGCATTCACAGTACACTCAAGAGATAACATGTACAATAAAATAAATAAATAAATATAGCAGGCTAAGGGGGTCATAATAAGCCTCCTTCAAAGGGAGATTTGAGAAGAATCTGGAAGACAGTCATATGGTTAGCCATGTGAATATCTGGAGGAAAAGCCAATTCCAAAGTTTGAATGTGGAATGGTGTTTGGTGCTTCGTGAAAGTGCAAGCAATTCAATCTGGCTGAACAGAGTGAGCTAGGGGAAATGGTCATGGGAAATGGGGTCAAAGATGTAATAGCAGCCAAATTGTGTAGAGCCCTGAAGGTCATTGCAAAGATTTTGACATTTATATTGAGTGAGGCAGGAAGCCATTAGAAGGTTTGAGCAGAGGAATGACATAATATATTTTTGTTGAAAAAGAATTTCTGTGATCTACTGTGGCTTTTCTTACTGTTCGTATATTTACCATAGCCTATTTTTTGTAATTATTTGTGTATAAGTATCCTTTTATAAATTATAGTTTCACAAAGAGTCTATGTCTTACTCAGTTTTGTATCACCTATATTGAATAACCAGTACTTTATATAAATGATAGTCAACCTACATTTGTAAGAATATAGTTTCATATTCCTTTAGGAAAATAACATTGATACTGTTTGATATTCAAAGAATTATTTTATTAATTTGAAAATCTGCTTATCTCAGGCACATTATTATTTTATGCCAAATAGTATTAAATTAATTGGACAATTACTTTTCCTATATGTTTGAGTATAGCATAGAAATTGGGTCATCTTTCTATACTCTATTCCTCTCCATAATAGAAAATTGCTTCTTTCAGACCTGTAATCAAAACTGGATCTCATTTTTTAAAATGTGTTTGCTTCTTCCTTTATAGATCCTGAACTCCCTATCTTGTTCACCTTTGAGTCCCTGGTATCCAATGTACTGTTTGACACATAGTGGTAATCCTAGACATTTGTTGAATGCATGCATACAAGAGTGAAATGTCCCCCATTATCGTAACACTTTTTACAACTATGAACTATTTGATCATCCTACCAAATGAGAATCATCCAGGCTTATCTTTGTGTCTCATGGTTAGAGTCAGGTTTCTAGTAACCATAGCCATTTCCATTACTGTGAAAGTAAGCAAGAAAGAAAAGGGAAGGAAGGAAGAAAGGAAGAGGAAAAGGGTAGAAGAGAGAAAGGAGAGAAAGAATAAAGGATAGAAGAAAGGAATTAAGAAGAAAGGAAGGAGACAGAAAGGAAAAAGAAGAGGGAGAAAGGAGAGAAAAGGAAAATTCATCATGGCTACGAAAACTACTCTTCTCTCATATCCTTCTAACATCTCTACCTTATCCTCCGCACACAATTTGTTCCATGTTCCTTTGCACCTCACCATTTTCAATGTTTTAAAAAGTGAAAGGTATATTATAAAATAATACTTCCTGACATGCTTGACATTGAGTGATCAAAAAATTCATATCTCAGATTTTTATTCTGTAATAAAGAACAAAAACTTAACTGCTTGTCAGGGAACTGGTGAGATTTACCTAGCCTCTTTTACATATTGGGCAGCAAGCATGCAGAATATAACAGCCAAGAACCTAGTAATTAATGCAGCAGACTGTGGAAATCAACTCCAGTGAACTCACTTTATTGTAGAATGCTTCTAGACTAAAACTTAATAGGCACTTTCCGTGTTTTCTTTCAGTCAGCCTGCTGAGTACAAGAAGTGTGCAGGTTTAGATAGATTAATTGCGTCATTTGGAGTGTTCTAATCCAGAGTTTCAAATTTAAGATTTGAACAGTTCAGATCCATGTGACTTTGTAGACAAAGATGGGAGGCAATATTTCTGGGGAGATATCAGGCATACTTCACAAAATCTGGCATTCAAAGATCTGACTATTAAAACTTCTTATATAAAAGCAACACATTATGGCCATTATTTCCATGCAATGGAAAATGCAAGATTTCCAAAAATTAAAGAACTGAAATCTTATCCTGCTGACATCTCACACAACGTAAGGTGCCAAAAAACATTATCTGTAGTTCTTTTCAGAATCTTGCATGATAAATATAGCATCAGCTTTGTCCAGGAGGTAAGAAAAGAATCCTGCCACAGGCAAAAGAAAGTAGTAATATAAAAGTCAACAGACCTGATTTTCCCCAATAAAGGTGCAATCAACCACCATCAACTAAATAATCCAGACATGGATCACTTGCGCTGTTATGTGTACATTGAAAGTAAAAAAATGAAAATAACAAAATGAACCTCTTACTGAGGCTTTCTCAACAATTCTGTTGGTGTGAATCAAGAATTACTTTACATGATATTATTCAGTTATTTTCAGAAATTGGCTTAATTATTTTGTTGGTATGTTGCGCAAACTCTATTACTGGCAGCAATTTACCTGACTATATTGGCTTTATTGTGACATTAGCTTCTTTTTATTGCTTGTCATTGTATCAGGCATGGAATAGAAAAGTTGTCATCATTTAGAGCACTTTTCCTGGAATCAAGCATCCTGAGTTCCAGGACTGAGTTCAAATCCTGTCATTTACTATCATGTTCTGTTGGTTTGACTTTGATGAATCACTAATTTTCTTAACATCCACTAATTGTTCTTAGCATCCACTTTGTCATCTGTAAAATGAGAATAAGAGTACAACTATCTTTAAGGCGTGTGGTAAATATTGAAGACAGTGAATCTGAAAGCCCTCTGTAAACTCTTAAAAAAATAAAAACCTACATATGTACAGCATGATATTACTATTACCACATGGTCAAACCTTAAGCCCAGAGGTTACCATTTTTTTTTTCCTGTTTACTCCTAAGATAAAATTCTATTTGCAGTAGGTTGAATCATGGCTTATTTAATCAACAGTGGTTGACTTATGTTGAATCAAAAAGATATGTACAAGTGATATTCCCTAGGACTTGCAAATGTGACTTTATTTGAAATAACACGTTTGTAGATGTAATTAAGGATCTTGAGATGAATGATTCCAGATTTAAGTTGAACACTAAATCCAAGGATTGGTGTCCTTATGAGAGTAAGGCAGGCAGAGAATGAAGACACAGAGAAAGAAAAAGCAGAGACTGGAGTTATGCATCCCTAAACCAAAGAACACCAAGCACTGAGGCAGCCACCAGAGGTCAAAGAAAAACATAGGGTGGATTTTCCCTCGGAGTCTCACAAGGAACTAACTTTAAAAACACCTTGATTTTAAACTTCTAGTCTCCAGAACAGAGGAAGAATCAGTTTCTGTTGTTTTAAGCTACCTAGTGTGTGGTAATTTGTTATGACAGCCCTAGGAAACTAACGGAATGGCAACTGGGATGTTGTGTGAAAAACTAGTTTACTGAATGTACTCTGCATTCAAAGTTAATAATGAAGAAAAAAATGACTCCAAAATGCTTTTGAAGTACTTTTACATTTAAATAGAAGGATGTGAACCTGTTTGGCATGATTTCACTGAGGAGAAATAATGCAATTTGAATATTAAAATTTGTTCACCTTTCAAAATATCAAGTAGGATGAGCTTCAGTTCTAAAAGTTACATTTCATGTTTGAAATACTAAGTTATATTCCATTGTTGAAGTTTAGGCAAAAATGATTTAGAGAAATTTAAGTTTCTTTTCAACTCCTTCTGGGGTAAACAATAGGTATGTTCATAGGTACATTTTGATATGCATATATATCCCAAACATTACATTTGTTTTATTTATTTGGCACTGTATTATTTACAAAAAGAATTTTGAAAGCTATATCTTTAGATTATACTATTTTAACAATATATTCATTAATATATGTTAAATATTTAAAATACTTGATACACATTTATGAGCATAAAATATGACCTAATGTTTCTTAATATAAAACTTAAATTTTCTGATAAAAGGAATCAGAAAAATACTTCTTACATCTTCCATAGTAAGTCGTGTTCCTGATTCTGTCTTCAGTCTTGAAAGAACTGACACATTAATTAGATGGCAAAAGTAAAGAGAGATCAGCTCTTTCATAGTTTGCTTTTTCTTTTCTTTTCTTTTTAACTTGGATTGGCAGTTCTTGCCAACCTCATCTCATTTAGTTTTACCTGCTTACTAAATTAGGGAGAGTGGGGGTAAGAGTGGTCCAGAAAGATAGTCTGCAATCATTCAGCTAAAAGCACTACAAAAGTTTTCTATTCTTCTGGATAGAGGAGGAATTGTGACCTGAACCATTATATACGTAAGGAAAGAAAGATACTCAAAAATTCCTGGAAATGGATTTGTTTGAATCTTGTCAACTCGAAGTAGTTTTCTGGAAGATATCCAGACCTGTGATTGAGCCTCACCTCTGCTTTTGATTACCAAGAGGAATTAGGCCAGGGGTTCTTAATCTTTTTTGTTCCATGTACTTCTTTGGCAGTTTAAGGAGGTCTTTGGATCCTGTTAATGAAATATGATGATTTTTTTTTTCTCTCTTTGCTTGTTTTTAACGTTTTAGTTTGAAATAATTATAGACTTACAGAAAATTGCAAAAACAATTCATAAGGTGTGCCTGTCCGTCACCCAGCTTCCCTCTGTGTTGTCATTTTATGTAACTATGGCAATTAGTGTTGATACAATACTGTTAACTAGACTATAAAACATATTCAGTTGTCATCTTTTACATGTAATTATTTGCTTGTATGTGCATCTTTCAGTATTGGTGATATTGACTTGGAATTTTCTGTCTCCTACATTTCTCATATGAGATCTATATTTATCATGTAGCTATGTCTTATGACTTATATTATCATATCTTCCTAACATCATCTCTGTAGTTACTTCAGATCTGTAAACACTGATAAAAATTTATTAACAAAACGATGGCAAAAGTAAAAAAATGAAAGCACAGATCAAATATTCAGTGTATCTGTATTTTTGGAATACTTGGTAGGTACAAAGAGCTTTTTGCTAGGAAAAGGAGATCCTCTGCCAAAGAAGGAAAATGCAGTTCTCATGGAAAATGCATTAGAAATAACTTACCCCCAAAAGAGGATAATATCATAAGTTTATTGCAAGAATCTATCATTCTTTTCATGATACTTAGAAGTTTTGAAGTAAAAGAATATTGTGATTGAAGACTTGAATTTCAGTTCAAATTTTGGCTCTATGGCCTTAGGTAAATCACTTAACCTTTTGAAGTCTCAGTGCACACGACTCTAAAAGAGGAAATCAGGCATTCTTCAGGGTATTTTCAAGTCTAAAATGCTATGAACACAAAATAATTTTTTCATAGTCTGTGACAAGAGTCTTTCAAAACTATTAAAGAAGTAACTTTTTCTTTGGACTCTCCAGTCCTTTTGTATTGTGTCACCTTAAATTAGGTCTCACTGGATTTCTAGTTGGTTCTGCATCCTTTCTTTAAATGGCCCGCCATTTTATCCTATTATCTCATTTGCCTTTTTTTTTGAGACGTAGTTTCACTTTGTCGCCCAGGCTGGAGTGCAGTGGTGTGATCTCTGCTCACTGCAAGCTCCGCCTCCTGGGTTCACGCTATTCTCCTGCCTCAGCCTCCCGAGTAGCTAGGATTACAGGTGCCCGCCACGACGCCTAATTTTTTGTATTTTCAGTAGAGACAGAGTTTCCCCATGTTAGCCAGGATGGTCTCGATCTCCTGACCTCATGATCCACCCACCTCGGCCTCCCAAACTGCTGGGATTACAGGTGTGAGCCACCACGCCCAGCCTCATTTGCCTATTTTTGAACCATGATGTGCTTTTAACAAGTATTTCCCAAATATATTTGATTACAGAACCTCCCACCTACTTCTAACCAAAACCTCTAAGCAAGCCACTTTGGGGAACACTGCCCTCCGTCTTTATCCTCCAGCATCAAAACATTTTTATTTTATATCTCTATCCCACTCAGTCGCCTTTTACAGAAGATATTTGATATAGGTTTATTTCTTTTAGTCTGATATGGGGAAGAGGTGCCAATACTTCTACTTACAGTAAATTGATTTAAAAAATTATATGCTCCCTAAAGAAAGTATAATAGAGCAACTTGTTTTTCATTGTTGGTATTCTATGTAATGTGATCTGCAGGATTTTGATTAGGTAAGTTCGAGCTTCCTTCACATCACATAAAAGTGTCTGTTGGTAGATCATCTACGTTACCCTACCATTTTTATTTATCATATTGATATTTTTGTTATATAGCTATCATCTTGGGAAACATTTTATTTTCACTTTTGACATTTTAAAAATCTGATTCCATTACATTTTATTAACAAAATCTGTTCTTTTGTCTTTGTAGAACAAATTAGACATTTTTATAAAGACAATTCTCATTTGCTTTCTTTGCTTTTCCAATAACTATGTTTGTCACTTAACACTGGTGACATGCCTGACTTGGGCTTGAGTTTCTCCTTCCACATTTTGCATAATACTTTTGAGTTTTCCATCTGGTAGATTTATCTGACATCTATCATAGTGGCCTCCTGACAGCACCTTTACAATACTATTACTGTAAAACTCGATTATATAAACTTTATATTCTATCATTCTCACAACTACAACAATCTTCTAAAAATTTGACTTTCTAGCCTCAGCATAGACACTCTGGCTCCTGATGGAAAACACTATAATTGTTGTGTCAACTAGAACATACATAAGATTGTCATCAACTCTGTAGCTATAAGACGACTCATATTGATCGGACATTTTATCTTTCCTCTACCATCTCCCTAGTTTCTCAAATCTTTCTGAGACCTACACACGGTGACTAGCATTATTGTTTACAACCTCTTGGAGGCACAGAAAGAGTAAGCGGCTCACGAATCACTCAGCAAACTTGGAACTCATCAATTCTCCTGTGTTCTAAACAAAAAGTCTTAACTGTACTATCTTTATACTACCACACCTCATATGAGACAAGCCATGCTTCATGTATGAGAATACATTTCAGGTCCTAAAACACTCATACCTTCTCAAAGCTATATGCCCTACAATTACAACTCCAGCAAAGCAATATCTTTAAGTCTCTGCTCAAAGTCTGCCAATGGGGCCACATTTATTTTTCAGATTATTACTTTAACTCCTTACATTATCTTCCTACCTCTACCTTGTTTGTTGACTACTTTTACCCTCACACAATCTGTCACTCCACTGGCTTCCTTGATGTTCCTTAAACATGCCAGGCATAGTCCAACCTCAAGGCCATTGTACGGGCTCTTTTCTCTGTCTGGATCATTTGTTTTCAAGATTTTTTGTCTTAAGATATTCAAATGTCACTTAAATGAAGCCAACCTTGACTATTTCCTTTAAAATCATAACTCTTCTCCCACTTCAATTCTCCATACGTTCCTTTTGTTCATAGCACATGTTATATTTAATATGCTGTTATTTGCTTATTTCTTATGCTTGTTATGCATCATCTGTTTCTTTCAACTAGAAGGCAAGCTTCTCAATTGTAGGAATTGTCTGTTTTGTTTGTTGCTGTATCCACAGCACAATAAATATCAGCTGAATTAATGAATATACATTCTGCCAGTCTCTCTATAGGTTTGCAGACACCAACTAGCCCTTCAAATAAGGCATTAGGATGTTGTCTGTCTTTCCTAACGGAGAAGGTTAATAATCCTGGGGCTCCCTCAAAGAAAAGGTGGCAGAACAATAGGCTCACTTTTGCAACTGGAGGGAAATCCAATTTAAAAACCCACCATATTCTAGAATAGAATATAGTTTGATTAAAAAAAAAATTGAAAATAATTTAAAAGCCTCCTGGTCAGCATTACTTTGATCAGCTGATATGTCTATATAATGTAGCTCTTCTTTTCAGCTTTGAAATTGTAAAATGTTCTTCCCTGGCTACAAGTCTGAGAAAAATAGTATCTAATTGCTATTTCTCTTTAGAGTGATCAAGCTACAGGGAAATTCACTTGTAGCATTCTACTTTTACATTTCTCTATAGCTAGAAATGTTTTTAACTTATAGGGCTATTTTACAAATGTCTAACATTCTATCATTAGATATATTAATATATATGTCTATTCATTTGGTATATGTGCATGCGTGTCTGTGTGTTTTTGGTGAATTTGTGATTTAAAACTCTAGTGTTTGTTTCAGTGCCTGGGAGAATGTTTTAATTGTTTTCCTCCTAAAAGGATGCAAACTGTGTTCAGAGAGGTGGTGCCTCACTTCTTGTACAAGATGCAGTGTTCAGGGTCTACCAACCATCATAGAATAAGATTTCTAATCAACTTGGAGAGTGATTACTTCACAGCAGGTGGGATATATTTTAAGGCCTCTTTGCTTCTTTTTTTTTTTTTTGGAGTTGAATAAGAGTGGGTAAAAAAAAAGATGGCCCCTTAGGTGTTATCTGAACAAGCTCAATCTAATAGATTTCTCCCTTTTATCATTTTATTTCCTTAAAATGTTGGCTGGACACAAAGGGAACTTCATTTGGTGTAGATTGCCTAGAGAAGATGTTAATTGAAGACAGTGGTATTGTGTAACAATTCACTGGCTCTGTCAGCGGTTCAATTGTTGCTTTACTTGGAAAATTAGAAATGGGAAGGTTGGTTTTGGATAAGCACTTGAACTTTTCAGGATTTGTGTTGAGCACTGAAAATGAAAGCAAGGAAGTCAAAGAATAAGAAGAGGATGAAAGACACAGACATATCTCAGGAAAACAATCTGGTTACAAGAAGTGACTTGCTAATTTTCTGAGTACTACCTTTGTGTTCTTCCTGAAGTCTATTATCAAGTAAACAAAATGGGAACTGACTCATTCTGGTGTTTCATAAAGCTTAAAAACAAATCTCTCTCTTCCCTTCTCTCTCTCTCCCTCCTGTTATAGACCACAGGCTCTTGGTCACACTCCTCTTTTTCTTTTGTAAGCTAACAAGAAAATTGACTTTATTTCAAGATGTAGAGTCAAGTGGAGTAACAGCACTCTCTGAGATAAGCATTAGGTGTTCTTTCAAGCTCTTTCACAGTACATCTCATTTTCTTGAAAAGTCAGGTTAAATTAGCTAAATAACAATAAGAGGAATGCCCTCAGTTTGAAAGTCAATTGTAGTGATTCTGAAGCATTTTTACAATGGTAGTGAATTAGGAGAGATGTTAGATTTACTCCCTAAAACATGACACTGTTTTTACAAAGTAAACTTTGTAAAAGTCTGGTGTGCTGGGCTAACAAATACGCCTTCTTGTGAGTTTCTACATGAGCAATATGAGATGACCATACTCAGGGGTTAGGTGGAGGGAGGGCGTTAGAAAGGCTTGAGAGAGGGCAATCTTCTCCCTATGGTGCCTGAAAACAAACACGATTCTTTGTTTTTGAGTAAGGACTCACAGAGCTGTTTTGTAGAGGTTCAGATAGTAGACATTTTAGGCTTTACTGGTCTTATTACTAGAGGTGGTGAATATCTGAGTTACTAGCAGCGGATCTGTAAGGGTCTGCAGCAACCTCAATTCTTGCCTCCTCAGAAGAAAGAATTTGACTGTGGGGTATAAGGCAGAAAAAGAGATGGAGCCAAGTTTTAGAGTAGAAGTGAAAGTTTACTAAAAAGCTTTAGAGCAGGAATGAAAAGAAAGTAGAGTACACTTGGAAGAGGGCCAAGCAGGCATCTCAGAGTACAAGCGTGGGGTTTGACCTTTGACTTGGGGTTTGATATGCTGGCATACTTCCAGAGTCTTGCATCCCATTTCCCTTGATTATTCCCTTAGCGTGAACTGCTCGCATGTGTGGTGGTGGGCTAGCCCTTGGGAGGTGAGCATGCACAGTGTGTTTAATAGAGTCGTATGCATGCTCACCTGAGCCATTCTCCTCTTTTCCAGTGGAATGCCCCTAGAAGTTCATATACCAGTTAAACTTTGCCATTTTGCTGCTTAATGGCATGCTCGAGCCCACTTGCCCAATTCCTGAGATCTTACTGGTGAGAGAAAGGACTAGCTGGATTTCCTAGGCCAACTAAGTATCCCCAAGTCTAGCTGGGAAGGTGACTGCATCCACTTTTAAATAAGGGGCTTGCAACTTAGCTCACACCTGACCAATCAGGTAGGAAGGATAGCTCGCTAAAATGCCAATTTGGCAAAAACAGGAAGTAAAGAAATAGCCAATCATCTATTGCCTGAGAACACAGCGGGAGGGACAATGATCAGGATATAAACCCAGGCATTCGAGCCAACAGTGGCAACCCCCTTTGGGTCCCCTCCCTTTGTATGGGGGCTGTGTTTTCACTCTATTATATCTTGCAACTGTACTCTTCTGGTCGGTGTTTGTTACGGCTCTAGCTGAGCTTTCGCTCCCCCTCCACCACTGCTGTTTGCCTCTGTGGCAGACCGTCGCTGACTTCCATCCCTCTGTATCTGGCAGGGTGTCCACTGTGCTCCTGACCCAGCAAGGCACCTGTTGCTGCTTCCAATTGGGCTAAAGGCTCGCCATTGTTCCTGCATGCCTATGTGCCCGGGTTTGTCCTAATGAAGCTGAACACTAGTCACTGGGTTCCACAGTTCTCTTCCGTGACTCATGGCTTCTAATAGAGCTATAACACTCACTGGCATGGTCCAAGATTCCATTCCTTGGAATCCGTGAGGCCAAGAACCTTGGGTCAGAGAACACGAGGCTTGCCACCATCTTGGAGGTGGCCTGCCGCCATCTTGGGAGCTCTGTGAGCAAAGACCCCCGGTAACACTGGGAAGTTGTTGATCACCAGTTTCAGGTGTTTTGATCCATTGGGGAGACTGCCATTCCTTGATGGTGGCTGTGACCAAATTTATTTGAAATATCAATCTGAAAAAAGAAACAAAAATTAATATAGTACTACGTTAATGTAAGTAGAGAGTTTATTTGGGCCAAGTTTGAGGACTGCAACCCATAAGACATAGATTCAAGTTGCCCTGAATATATATGCTTGATAGTGTAGTTACAAGTGACTTTTTAGGGAAAAACGTTTTAAAGTTGATGTAAGCTTTTGACTGTTGTATTGGCTTGTGAACCCAAAAGTATCTGAGACAGGTCTCAATCAATTTTGAAAGTTTATTTTGCCAATGTTAAGAATGTGCCCATAACACAGTCTCAGAAAGACCTAATGTCATATGCCCAAGGTGGTCAGGGTACAGCTTGCCTTTTTTTGTTTTTTGAGACAGAGTCTCACTCTGTCACCCAGGCTGGAGTGCAGTGGTGCAATCTCAGCTCACTGCAACCTCCGTCTCCCAGGTTCAAGCGATTCTCCTGCCTCAGCTTCCCAAGTAGCTGGGACTACAGGCACGCACCACCACACCCAGCTAATTTTTGTATTTTTAGTAGAGACGAGGTTTCACCATGTTGACCGGGATGGTCTCAATCTCTTGACCTTGTGATCCACCCACGTCGGCCTCCCAAAGTGCTGGGATTAAAGGTGTGAGCTACCACACCCAGCCAGCTTGGTTTTATACATTTTAGGGAGACAGAATACATCAATACATGTAAGATGTACATTGGTTACATATGGAAAGGCAAGACAACTTGAAATGAAGGGGCTTCCTGTTCATAGGTAGATTTCAAAATTTTCTCATTGGCAATTGGTTGAAGTCAATAAAAAGGAACATCTGGGTTATGATGATAATGGGTTGCGGTAGTTTTATCATGCAGATGAAGCCTCCGGGTAGCAGGCTTCAGAGAGAATTGATTGTACATCAGACTTAAGATCTGTGTTGATGTTAATGCTGGTCGGCTTTTCCTAGATTCCAAAAAGAAAGACCGTATAATGAGGCAATACAGCAATAGGTTTGGATAAAAGGGATATGATTTAATGGTAATGAACGGGGATTCTTAGGAAGCCCCGTTTGTTTCGATTATTCTGTTTCCCTGTATCTTCAGAGATGAGGATGCGCCTTTCCTACAGATGTAGAACAGGTACCTCTAAGGGTCTTACTATCTGTTTCAAGTGAAGGTCAGAAAATCCTTCCTAGATTTTGTGACCTGCTTCAGAGGTCCCCTTCTTTCCTTGAAGGTGAGAGTAATCTTTCTGCTTCTGCTATTTTCTCAAATGTCACAGTGCCATAGTTTGGGATAGTACATCCTGAAACTCATCACTTTCAATAGAACATTTGATGTTCACTTGATTTTTTGTTTCATGTAATTCTCATATATCATGAAATACTCATTTTTAAAAAATTATTCAAAAATGCACAAACCATTCTTAGCTTGTGGACTCTATAAAACCCAAAATTTAGACAACACACCATGGTTTGCTGACCCTTGTTTTATTTGAGACAGAGTCTTGCTCTGTCGCCAGGGCTGGAGTGCAGTGGCCGGGTCTCAGCTCACTGCAAGCTCCGCCTCCCAGGTTTACGCCATTCTCCTGCCTCAGCCTCCCGTGTAGCTGGGACTACAGGCGCCCGCCACCTCGCCCAACTAGTTTTTTGTACTTTTTAGTAGAGACGGGGTTTCACCGTGTTAGCCAGGATGGTCTCGATCTCCTGACCTCATGATCCACCCGTCTCGGCCTCCCAAAGTGCTGGGATTACAGGCTTGAGCCACCGCGCCAAGCTACAAACTGATATATGCCAAGGCTAGTGAATTTTATCAACACACTTTTACACTCTGTCTAAAGTGGATTTTGAGTTTTAGAAACATCAAATTTATTAAAATATTTGATTTATACTATGTGTAACAGGCATTATGGCTAGACTATAAGTAAATGTGATCCTAGTCCCAAAGGATTTATCAGTCTCTAGTAGGAGACAGATACCTAAACAATTAAATATAATTCTAAACTGTAACAAAAGTAAGTATAAAGTATATGTAGAAACTTAGATTCAAGAGTGATTAATTTTAACTGAGAAGAATGGAGGACTCGGGAGACACTTCAGAGTTAATTGAGCAGGACCTTGTAGGACTGGAGTATGAATGAATGATTTCTGCCCACTAGTCTGATTTGTTTACAGCTGTAGTTTCTAATATTCCATAGTTAAGGCAGTATTTGGAGCTTTAATATTAGTTTCAATTTATCTGCAATAATTGGATTGTTTTTCTTGGTGTAGATTTTATAGAATAAGCTATATTTTCCTGCCCAAATAGGATACAACACCAAAACCTTCCTGAAACCAGATCAAATGTTAACTCTCCTTGACAGAAATCAATCAGAACATCAGATAGGTAATTGTTTATATTCTGAAAAACAGCATAAACTATAATGGAAAGAATACAAAAGCTATAAACGAAATTGCAGAGGCAGTTTCTTCATTCAGTCATTTATTCATTCAAATACTTACTGTGTTAAATGCCTAATAGGTGCCAGTGATGATTTTGGATGATGGAGATACAGTAGTGATATAAAAATTTCTTGAGTATGTTCTAGGATAAGACCAATAATATTATCAAAATACTAAGAAAGAATAAAAGGTGCTCTGAGAATTAATAAATAATAATAACCACCATGGAAACGGGATAGAGATGAGCTAAAAGCAGAACATCTTTGATAAGAGAGCCAGAGAAGCCTTTGTTGAGATGATATTTCATCTGAGACTTCAATGGATTTAACAACCCAGCTATGAGCAAACTTGGGGCCAGAGAATTCTGAGCCAAGATAATATTAGATTGAAGGGAAGGTGCTTGATAGTATTTTCCATAAACAGGAAGAGGACCTGATTAGAGAAATACATTTACTGAAAGATGGTTATAAACTGAAGTGGAAGATAATATTAATCTTTAATGGTATATTAAGTAGTTTTGATGTTATTCTCATAGCTTTGGGAATCTATTGAAGTGTTTCATGCAGTAAAGTGATATCTGATTTATCATTTTTAAAATCTGCCATTGTGTAGAAAATGAAATGTAGTGGAACAAAAGCAAAAGTCTCTTGCAGGTGACAGTTACTTCCCGTTACAGTGAAAATGCCTTATACCAATTGTCTGCAGTAAGAATGGTAATAATTTTTATGCTTGTAAATCATTCTAAGTGTTTTCTTGAATTTTTGAATAGACAGAATTGGCCAACTTACAAAGAATAAATGTGCTTATTGGCAAATGGACCAATTTGTACATATGGGCCATTAACATTTATAAGAAGATGGGCTTACATCTATCATAACTAAAACCTCACTGCAATGTTTATTGAAGTATATTACCAAGATTCTGGTCAGTGTCTGATTTTTAAGATATTTGTTGTATATCTTCTTTCAAAAGCAATTTTGCTAAAGAGCGATATATTCCCACCCTTAAGAGTATGGTCTGCTTTTTAAAAAAACCCATCTTACAGAATTAAATTTTCACAAATTTTGTGTAATCTATCTGAATGTTTTGCTTTTGTCCATGTTGCTGGCAAATGCCCTGATTCTTTTCTTGATGAACGAAACATTTAGCTGGCCAGCTGGTCCATTTCCAGTAGCATCTTTCGCTATGATGGGTGTCATTTCCATGCTCTCTCACCACAATTAAAGTTGTTTCAACAGTCCTCTTTAGCCATGTTCAGGTTTTTTCATAAGCCCTGCTCTTACGATCTCTACTAGCTTTTCAGAGCGTTGTGTGGTCACAGTAAATGCTTGAATCAATGATTCCAGAAATTATCTAATAATAGCTAATATGTGTGGTATGCTTATTAAAAGTCTAACAACAACCTCTTGAGGGAATTACTCTTATTTTCCATCCTTACGGATGAGGAAACTGAGGCTCAGAAATGTAAATAACTTTCCCAAAGTCTCACAACTAGTAAACTGATGGAACAGATACCTGCCCCTGTCTACCTCTTTGGCCACACCTTCAGTTATATTCCCTTTAGACTTGAGGCTTCCTCAGAACTAGGCCATGCGAAGTTCCCTGAACACACCTCTGGTTCACACTTCTGTGCCTTAGAACCAAGACACATTTTATGGGCATGCAACCTGTGCAGTTGCACAGATCTCACATATATGAGAGCCTTGTGCTTGATTGAATGCTGTGCTATAGTGATCTGGAAGTACTTAATAGTTTTATCTTTGAACATATGTTTTAATAATGAAGTTCAAAAGAACAAAGGGTCATGAGCAGGGAGGATAAATATGTATGCCCAACTTTGCTTGCAACTCTATTTGTCTACAGGGCAAATAGATACTTTCCTATATTAGCTAACCACATTGGCTAAAAATTATGATGCAGAAGAAAAGGGAAATATAGGGCCCCATAATCCCTTTTTCTTTCTATCTTTTCATTTAGCCTGAATACAGTGTTGGTAGAATGTGTGTGTATCAAGAAGTAAAATAAAAAGAGATGAGTTAGGTTTTTGCAACCTTTCCATTCTTCTGATAAGAGTACAGAATATATAAGCACATATGATTTAAGAAATACAAATTTTGTAATTCAGGGACCCCCTACATGAGTTAAATGCTCTTACATGTACATTTAAAACTGGTGTTGCCATAAAGATGAGTGATATAACTCATAATTTAAAAAAATTTTTTGCTTAGAACAACATCAAATAACAAATAAACACCCTGGCAAGTTGAGGGAAGGACCCTGAAAGAAAAAAAAAAGCCCTGTGCTTTATGTAATGTTCTTATATTGTGTTTGCCTTTCTATCTTTCCTACTAACTATAATGTGCTTATAGATAATGTGTTTCCCAGTTGTCAATTATTTATTCATTTAAAAATACAACTGAGTGTCTGCTCTGTCCCAGTCAGTAAGCTTTATTTATTTATTTTCATTCCTAGGAATAAGCAATGTGAAAAGAAACAGACGATAAATAAATATTTTGCAGGCAACCAAATGGATGAAGTAAATAGGAGTCATAAATGTAGCTGAGTGAAATCTAATCATTATCATGGCCTTGAGTGGAAAGAATACACTTAAAATACAGAAATATATTCATCCATAATGATTTTTATCAGTTTATCTGTACTTTTCAATTCACTGTCAGAGACTTCAAAGAGGTTTCTGGATGAGTTACCTCAGAGTTACCCACGAGTCATCAAGTGGCAAACTTGGAAGAGTGATGGTAGAATCTTGTATGACAATGTCTGCTAGCAGAGAGGGAAGCACTTTCTGTCTTTCACCTCCACTGAGCTCGATATGGGCAAAGGGCTAATGAGAGCAAAACACCCAAAAAGTTATTAATGAGTAAGAAGGGGAGCAAAATTGTTATTTAAAAATGTCCTTAAAAAATCCCGGAGCAAAACATCAGGCAGTGGAACACGGCTTGAAATGCTGTGATGGAGAACAATAGTAGATGTAGTAAGCCATATGCATGATCAGAACAGGGACATTTTGTTTTTCAGATCAAAGTGTCTAACAGTGGATGTAAAATAGATGTAATGTCTGTGTCCAACAGACATGATGTGGTTTTGAATTTAGGCACTGTAATTATAACCCAGAAGACTCTCTAAGAGTCTTCACGGGAAAATCATCACAGGAAGAAGAGAACAAGTTGCAGCAAAAGTTATAGCGGGGTAGCTGGTGAGTCTACAGTGATGCCGATGCCTGACTGGGGAATCTCTCGTGTGTATTGCTGAAATGTTTACCTGTATCCTGATGTCAAAGGAGTTAACAAAGAGCTTTGAATGGGATAATTAAAGGATTATCTGAGCAAAATGACAGAATTATGAGGTATAGTTTTAGAACTGAAGGAATTGAGATGAGCCAAGTAGATATTTTAGGAGGAACATTTTAATCAGAGGGAACAGTAAGTACAGTTCAGAAACTGCAAAGTGGACCAAGTGGTTGAAATGGGGTGAGTGAAGGTGAGATTTGTAGGCGATAAAAATCATGAAGGTAAATCCAGAGGAATCTGATCTGACAGGGGCTCATAAATTGGGGGTGGAACTTTGATTTTTATTCTAATTGCAATGGGAAACCATTGAAGTGCTTTGAATGAATTAATGACATATCAGTTTTCTATTTAAGGAGGATAGATTTGGTTGCTTGGTATAGACTTAAAAGTAGAAGCAGAGAGTTTGGTGAGATGGTGGGACGTAACCCAACAGAGATGTCGTCTAGTCCATTGTACATGATTTGAATTGGAGATGAAACTATGGGCAAAAGGAGACCAATTAGAGAATTTTACAAGAAAAGAACGCACACAAACATCCAACAGAAAGATAATGTGTATTATGAATCTCTTAGATACAAGACTGGATTCAGTACTAAAATTATAATCTCCATCGTAATCCTACAGGGGAAGTTAAGTAGTCCCATATTACAGAATAGGAACATTGTGATGTAGGGAGGTTAAAGACTGTAACATGGTGGATTTGTTATTCTAAAACCTTCTATCATGACACCTAATTACTGCATCAACAATCAAAGAAAGTGGCAATTATGCTCCTCCAGCTGGGAATAAATTGATAACCAAAAAGTATGAACACCTCAAAAGTTTTGGAAATTCTCATCCATTCTCATGGGAATATCGTCGGGGGTGAGGGGTATAAATCTATACATGGGTACATGGAACAAAGATACTCCTGGATTTCCCTATAAATTCCCCCCGACTGAAGTTGGCACTTTTCAACTTCTTAATAGCTCTATGCTTTCAAGAATAGCTTAATTATGGGTTTAGACAACAAACAAACAAATATAAAGGGCATAGCATGGATTATGTGGCTCCAAATTATCTCTTTATAGAACTCTTCCCATTTTATAATTGGATATTTATTGTACTACTTGCTTAAGTTCTTTAAGGACAGGGACTTTGCTTTAACTACAGTTACAACCCTAATTTGTAGTACAGTATTTGATATATTTTCAGTACTAATGTGATATTCATTGAATGAAGTAACAGAAGACTATGACAAAATTCACTTGGGTTTCATGAGGTAGCCTGACTTTACCTTTCTTTGGTATTGTCCTTCCTTGTGAAAGAAGTTCACAGATGGATCCCTTCCCAATATTTTACTATTAAACTCAGACCAACGACAAGAAGAAAACTGAAAGTGCATTTTGAGGACTATGAAGGACAATCTTTCTAGAAACAAATGTAATAAGCTCTTTATGCATATTCCTTTTTATTCTTTAAGTAAATATTAAATTGGCACCATAAGCTTGAGTTCATTTCTATATCCCCCTTACATAAAAGAAGTGAAGCACCATGAGCTTGACCTCTTCATTTCTCTATCCTCTTACGTGAAAGAGGGCTTGGTTCATAGCCTCATAGGATATTCTTGGTAAATATTTTGTTAAATGAATGAGTAAATCCTGTTAGGATTATGTATTGATTCAAAGCTCTGAAAAATACAAAAGCTGTAAGGTGATAATAGGTTTAAAAAATGCAGCTGCTGTCAGGGGACAAATGTTAGTTTTTATATTGTTCCTTGCCTTCTAATGACAATCGTAGCACTTAAATATTTAGGTACTTCTTTGGACCTGCCTGAACTTTGATATGTGAAATTCTCCTAGTTATAAGCAAAAGTTTGAATATAAGTTATTCAGAGAAAGAATATAGCTGCGATAGAACAGTGTGGGCCTTGCAGAATTTTTTAGTAAAGTGAAAAAAAAAACCAAAAAAACAAAAAGCCTTTTCAAAGCCCAGCACTGGCTACTATGTATTTGACCCACTGTTTCAGCCCGCAATTTCAGATGTTGTGCAAACTCTAATAGAATATAACACCACCAAAAGAATAGTGTTCGCTTGCTGAACCTTGCCTCTTGCTGATAGCAAAAAAAAATTTAGGCTGAGACTTCAGCTTCAAAAGACAAAACATGTGGGTTGCTTCGTAGCAGGAGTGAATCATACACATTTCAATGGAAAAATGGGAAGTCAGAGGTCATAATTGCTGTGGAATACATCTTAAGGAAGAATCAATATCAAAATGATCATTAAAGGTACCATGGAGTTCACAGGGGCCAGAGCAATAACACTTCAGGATGCTGAAAAAGAGGTGAGAGAGGAAAAGTTTTCCTGTGTGCTGGGTAAATGTGCTTTTATTTTTACCTTTGAATATAAAGCACAGTATTCTAAAATGGCAAAAAGTTATTAATAAAAATTAAAAGGGGTATAAAGATACAAATGTTCTCTTATTGAGTAAGATGGTCTTAATAAGTACTCATTACATAATATTCTGTTCTGAAGAACACACTTTCATGATTGAAGTGGATTTTATATGGAGTATTGGATAGTAAATGGGAGGAATTGGATATATCAGTTGAAACTCATGCTTGGTTGGTTGGTGCTACCATTCACTGAGTTAAGGAACGGCAGGAAAATGAATTGATTCCTGTGAAAGATAAGAGGTTTTGGGGGCATGTTCTGGTTGGGGTATATTGTTTTGTTCATTACCCAATAACCAATGCCCAGTAATGACATGACATCTAGAAGTTTCTAAGTATCTATTTGTTAAATAAATGAATGAATGATGTAAACAGAGCTGTTAAAGGCATAGTTTGAGAAGCTTGGGCTGAAAATATAGATTTGGGAATCGTTAGTACTTAGATGATAATTCGTGGGAATTTAAAAAGAACACATATATAGAGAGATTGTAAGAGCCAACGATAAACTTTTGAATTTATCTATGTTGCAGGCAACAATTTTTTTCTCTGTAGTCCCTAGAGTTGAACAGACACATTTCAAACCTCATTCAAGTTTAGGACTTTTTGAAAACGTTGGCGTTGTGAGTAAGAGGATGTGCTTGGATAAAAATGTTGCCATTAAGAATGGAGAATGTGCTTGGAATCTTAGTCTTGTGCATTGAAGAAGGATAAGAAAGAGGAAGAAGTAGAACCATAAGGTAAATATTTTGAGTCTCTATTGATAATGTGTGATTATAGCTTTCACAGCTATCTCATTTAATTGCTATATCAACAAAGGAAAGGAAGGCAGACATTAAGCTGGTACTCACTACCTAAGACTGTTCTAATTGGTCACACTTCTTTTCTGATTGGTATGTGCCTGTGCCTTGCTAATTGATAAATATTTTGAGTTTCACCCTGGGAGGCAGGCATTGTTGACCACATTTAACAAATGAGGGAAATGAGGCACAGAGACTGAAAGTCCAAGGTTATAACATTTGTAATTATTTTAGCCTAGATATGAAACCACTGGGCATGTATGTCATCAAGCCAAAAGCAGCCCTTAACTTCTCTCTCTGAGCATTATTTCTCCCTTCACCAATGGCAGAGAAGAAACTTCTTAATAGAGGGCCCAGAACTCTGTATAAGTAGACGGTGGTCTCTGTCAAGTTCACCTCCTAGGCGAGTCTCTTCTTAGTGGGCCAGTGATTGTTCCTAGTTAGAGCTCCCCACAACATATCATAGGCATTGTTTAGTTCTGTGGAGCCATCTTGTATCCCATCTGGTGCACTCTCTTATGTCAGCCTTTAAGTTACTGAATCTGAAAAGCATGATTAAAACTGGCTTCCTTGTAGTTGCCCTCCAATAGGTATCAAATACATTTTAAACACAGAACTTTCTCACAAATTTATTTTATGTAACCAATATCTACAAAGCTGACTTTTGTTGTCTATCCCCTTTGAAGTCTAGAATTAATAAGTTTTAAATGTGTAGATAATCATGAAAGTAGTGTGTCAGCAAAATGCTGAATAGGATAGTTAAATGAGATCTGGAATTACTCCGATGGGGAATGTTCAGAGACAGAGATGACAGCTACTTAAAGGGACTCATTTAGGTAATTTAAATTGCTTGCATATTGTGTATAAAACATTCTATCTTCTTTAATAATGAGCAACAAGTTGAAAGCCTAATGGAGCAGGCAAGACTAAAATCCCATTTCTGATGAATCCTTTGATAAATTGGCCCTATGTTTCATATTCTTAAAAGTAGATAAGCAGACATTTTTTTGAAATTAGTTTTAACAAAACTATTTTGATTAAAATTTTCTTTGTTGAAACTTCTCAATTTGTAATTAAAGATTTTTTAATAGTTAAAATCAAATAACAGAACACTAGATTTAGAGTCATTTTTCTTTGCAAGAGCTCATAGAGATATCCTTTTAAAAATATTTCAGCTGAAAAATCAGCTATAATGGCAATAACAGTATCACAAACACAATTTTAATTAACATTGTATTAATTAACAGCACATAGATTAGAATCTAAGAAAATGTATGTCCATGAGTTTATTTGCAGGTGTATTACTGCAAGTTTATCAATATTTTGGTAGTTTTAATTATTTCACAGAGATTTAGAATCTACTCATTAGAGTCTGATGAGCACAGGGACTATTTGGAGAAAGTGAGTTTTATCCTGAAAATATCTCTAACATCAGTTCCAGTTGTGGCCTATAAATAGTATCAACCTATCTCCCTCCCCTTCCACATCTGATTATTCTGAGGACCAATATATTTTACTAAGTAAATGATTTTATATTTTCTTTCTCCTCTTGAACTTCATCAGTTTAATCCAAGGTCTTATCTTATGTTCTCACTCTGCTATCAGAATCACTTCTTTTGCAAATATATTTTGTTTGTTTCTGACACTCAGCATTCCGTTTCCCATTTTTTGGCCTTTTTAACAAGGGCACCAAATTCCCCTAGCTACAATGATTTTTTTTCCAGTGGATATTTAGCCAGTGCTGACCAGTCAAAGTCCCCCTGCTCTCCACTCCCATCGCTCAGCGCAGCAATTTGTTCAGGGATGAGAATGTCACTGAAATTGGTGCAATCAGACTGAACCTTGGGTTGTGTAGTATAGTTACAGAGAAGAGGCACTCTCATCCTGCACAGAGTAGAACTTGGGAGGATGTGGCCCTGGAGCAGCTGGTAGCTGTCTGTCCACTTGAAAGAGCTACGGAAAATGGACACTTTCCTTTTGGATTAGAACTTGAATATAGCTAGAGGTCTCTGGCAGCTTTCTTGCCACCAGGTGGAGCCTGAGCTAAAACCATCATGCAGGATAGCAGAGATGTCAGATAGAACGAGTCCTGGGAACCCAGTGTGAACTCAGTAACTGTTTCATGAAGTTACCCTTATGAAACAATTTTACTTGAGATTTCTGTAGCTTGTGACCAATGGATGCTAACTGATCCATCTTTAGTCAAAAGTGCAGACTCCATATCACAATGTTCAAGTCGCTTCACAATGAGCATTTGATTACTCTCTTCAGTGTCATCAGTCACTCTGTTCCACAGCCATAAGGGTTCACTGCCAGACAGGCTGAACGTCTCACCATTTGCCCATCCTTTCATATTTTGCCTTTGTGTACGTGGTAAATTGCCACTCATTTTTTGACCAGCTCAAATATACCTTTTCCAATAATATTTCCTCTAACTCTCCAAGGAGGAATTATCTGTTCTCTTCTTTTGATTCTCTAAGGATTTTGCTCATATTTTGGTTACTCTATATAGTAAGAAAAAATGTTTATTACTCTCACAACTTTTCCGATACTAAATATGGGTATTTATGAACTGGAAACTGTGTGTGATTAAAGATACTGGAAGTTACCGCAGTGCTATCAGAGTAGCAAGAAGAAAAGTCACTGCGTCTCTAATAATCTGTTGACAGCTTTAGACCTGAGAACATTTTGTGAATTAGGTTAAATGTGCTAACATTTTGAAGAAACTGGAGGATTAACTTTTAAGCTCATTAGATCTGCAAATGGCTAAGAAATAATGCCTAGCTACTAAAAATAGATCAATTTCTTTTTCCCGAAGACTTCAAATGGCATGTTTATTAAGTCTGCGCTTAGAATTTTTTTCCTTCAATTTTCATTTATGTTTATCTGGCTTTTGCCTTCTTTAAAACATTTCTGAAATTGCCTGAACACAATGCAGAAATGTTGGCAAATGCACACTCTCACACCTGTAATTTCCTACCTTTGAAACAAATATTAAAATGGTGTTCATGTTTGATTGAGATACCTCTGGCTGGGGCTCAGAGTATGGCTATTCTCTCCAAATTGTTTCAATTTTTCATAACTAGGAATTTGGAGAAGTTAACAGACCTAAATTTAGGTAATAAGTTGTACTGTTAGTTAGGAATGGTAGTAGACTATGTGAATGATGACTTACAAAAGTCACAAGTGAAAATTAAGGGGCATGTGAAATGAACTTAAACTGAAAGAAGTTTCACAGGGAAATAGATACTACAGTTCTACTCATTTAAAATCAATGCCTTCTTTAACAAAAATAATTGAAAACAGTGTTTATCTAACAAGGTTGCTGGCACAGTACTTTCTAAAGCAAGAATTACTGATTTGTATTATGTATTTAAGTAGTAGGAAAACCTTTAAACTGCAGATTAAGACAGTTTTAACCCAGAATTCTTTTCTCCTGAATTGTACTATTTAGAATAAATTTTAGCTATATTCTCTACGTGTTATGTGAAACAATACTCCACTGGACTAATTCTTTCTTTGGGGATAGGGGATAGCAAAGGATGTTTAGGCTTGCTTTTTTGGTATCAGCCATACGGGTACAAATACATAAATCAAAGTCAGGTGTGGTGACTGATGCCAGTAATCCCAGTGCTTTGGGAGGCTGAGGCGGAAGCATTACTAGAGGCCAGAAGTTTGAGATATGCCTAGGCAACAAAACTAGACCCTCTGTCTTTACAAAAAAGAAAAAAAAAAATAGCTGGTGGCTATGGTATGTGTGTGTAGTCCCAGCTACACGGGAGCTAGAGGCTGCAGTGAGTTATTAATATGATTGTGCTACTGTGCTCCAGCTTGGGTGGCAGAGCAAGACTGTCTCTAAGACTCTGTCTCTAAAATTTATAATTAATTTTTTAAAAGTCAGGAACATAATAAGCAGGTTGTGACATCCCTTTTTCCCTTTGGCACAGCCTTCCCACGGACACCCTTCCCTGCTGCTTCCGTCAAAATCTTGGAGTGTGGGAGTCAGGAGTCACTTCTTGGCAGCTTCTCCCTGGGCTACCAAATCTGCCTCTTTCTGATCAGCCGGAAATGTGGCTTGCTCCTTCTGGAAAGCTGCCAGTATTAATGAAATCGTGTTTGACTTTTATGGTTTTGTTCCTTTACTTGACACTCAAGACAAATTTGAGATAGTGATCTCCTCTCTTTTTTCCCCTACACATTTCCCATGCTACACCCATGCCTGTATAATCCAGTTTAGTTTGAAGAGAGAGCATATGCATTGTTTTTCCAACAAAAAGGAAAATAAAGGACACAGGCAAATGATGTATACATGTTTATTTTCTTGTTAAATGGATAGGATTTCTAGTTAAGTAGATAAATGATTGCATAAATGTATGAATGAAATAAAGGTTACACAACAATGAAAGTTATGTCAGTAAAAGAACTGCAGTACTGATAAATGGTTCTCCCAAATTGCTCTTTTGGTAAGGGAAAAATTTAACCCTAACGGACTGCAGATGTCTCCCTGGAACTCAGCCTTTGACATAGATCCTGAATGAACCACATAATGAGCTTTAAATAGTCTGCTTAAATTGATTAAGATGGTGTTTGCTGGCTTTTCTGAGAAGATTATAAATTATTTTTAGAAAAACACAGAAATTAGGTTGAGAAAGAGAGAGAGATGCTTCAGTTGGGCAAAGCTCTTTGGAGAAGTACATTAGAAAAATATTTGTGATGAGGCCCATCTTCCCTGTGTGACTACAACAGTGGTTATATCTGGATAGCATAATTTCATATAGGTTTATTTTCTTTTTGTTTTCATATTTTATTAGATTTCTATGTTTTGCTTTTGTAATCAATGAAAAATAAAATTGAAATAAATATCTGCTGTTTGGTAAATAGTTATGAACAAAGATCTCATGGTTAAGAAATCCTGTTCTATATTTAGAATACTCTCTTAGTTTCAACTACAGAAATGACAATAGACAGGGTTAAGAAGAAAAAAATTTGGAGTATTTGACTTGAATAAGTAACATTTACTTTTGATATAAATTAAGTATAAATTACTAAAGTAAATCATTTCCCATTTAGTTATGACTCTAGGAGATAAAGGTTTAGGGGAGAGTTTCCCAAATTATGTTCAATAGATTAATATTCTGAAAGTTTGCTAGTAGGCATTCCTTAAAACCAGGATTCTATAATCAAACGAGTTTTAGAAACTGGAACTTAATTGAACTTAAACAAAACCAAACAGGCTTATTTTACAGCTAGTTTCTGAGAGCCATTTCATGTAATAATATGCCTTATGATTCTCCAGGAAGAGATATGATGTGTAATGTTCCCTAAAGCTCTTTCACTAAGAACTTGTCTTACCCAGAATTTTCATTAACACATGGCAAAATACAAGTTGTGGAAAAAAATATAATGGAAGGTTTCTGCTGCTGCATTCAAGTAGGACCTAAATCCTGTGCAATGGTTGCTCGTTTCCAATTTTGCTTTCACATGGTTTTGGTTCACTTTTTACCATTTCTTCACATACTCAAGCATAAAATTATTTTTCCTGTTTTCCATTTATATCTGGGAGGGAGAAACAAGATACTTTTTAACTTTTTTACAGATAGGATATGTTGTTATGAATTGTACTTTCTCATAAGATGACACACCCAGATAATTTGTTTTTTTCTTTTTTTTCTGAGATGGAGTTTCGCTCTTGTTGCCCAGGCTGGAGTGCAATGGTGCAATCTCGGCTTACTCCAACCTCTGCCTCCCAGGTTCAAGCAATCCTCCTACCTTAGCTTCCTATGTAGCTGGGATTACAGGCATGCACCACCACACCCGGCTAATTTTTTTTGTATTTTAAGTAGACACGGGGTTTCTCCATGTTGGTCAGTCTGGTCTCAAACTTCTGACCTCAGGTGATCTGCCCACCGTGGCCTCCACAAGTACTGGGATTACAGGCGTAAGCCACTGCACCTGGCCCACTTATTATCATATGATAACCATAAAGAAGACTTTAATGGATACCTGTGTAAGCACCAGATCTTAGAAACAAAACACTACAGCCGAGGTGAATTCTCTAGTCCTCCTGATTCTCACCCATTAACTACAAAAGTTGGCATCTGTTGAATTTGAATACTTTAAATACATATCTTTATATTTCTAAGACATGAATGAATGGTATGGGTGGTATTTAAGGCTTACAATGAATTAAACCTTAATTATAATGACTTATGTCTTATAAATTATAATGACTTAATGACTTATAAATTATTATCAATATTCCATTGGTTCCTGAGAAACATCTCTTTTCCAATGTTTGAATGTTCTTCTATACATGTTTATGATATATGAATATATGCTTTTATCCTATTCATTGTTTCCACAGACCTATCAACTACTGAGAGGAATGTTTTAAAATCCATGTCCACGTGCAGAAACTTTCTTCATTTTGAATTAGTGTTGTCAGCTGCTTCTTGTAATTCTTACTTTTTTGTCATTTAAAATCTATATTAAGTGTAATCTGTATGATTTAAAGTTTTAAATTAGCTGTGTTTCCATTTATCTTCAGTAATTTTTTTCAAGTCTATTATGTTTGATAGTAGACTATATATAGCTATATCTGATTGTTACAGATCTTAATTTTTAATATTTCTGATTCTTTAAAACGTCTTAGTATAGTGAAAATATTTTTAATCCAATATGAAAATACCTATTTTTAACTGATAAATTTACTTAATATTTACTGTGTTTATCAATATACTTGCATTTAATACTACTAAACCTAGCTTTCAATATATATACTGCTTTTTCTTCTTCCTTTTTAATATTAGAGTACCTTATTTGAAATGCTTGAGATATTTATATATGTGTTGTTATACTGGTTTGTAAGTTATACCTTGATTTTTAATCAATAGCCATAAACATTTAACATGCATATTTAACTGTCTAAAGTAAATTAATATTCCTAAGCTGCTTCTGAGCAATTTAGTAATTTTTTTTTACCCCCAACAACTTTTTCAGTTTACATATTACTGTTTCCCAGTCTTTTCATTGTACTAGAACAATTTTGGTTTTAGCCCCCAAATTATTATTACCATTGCATTATACAGTTATCACTTGTTTAGATTCATCCACATATTTATGATTTTCTTAGGTCATCAATCTAGGTTGTCTTCTGTATTTTATTATTTCTGTTGACAGGCTACTTAAATTTATTTGTTTCTGTGATGGGTCTAGAGATTGACAGAGTAAAAACTAATTATTGGGTTTCTAAGTCATCTTACACTCAGGAAACTTCAGCTTAGTGCTCAAGCCTCCTCCTATCACAGACAAATCACTGCCATGCCATCCTCTAAAACTCTAAAAATTTAAAAGTGATTTAACCCCAAAAGTAGTGAATAATTTAGCTCTTCCCACCTTCACCTCCAACTCTTGCCTCCCATTCATGACTCCCCCATTCCTTCATTGACAATGTCAGACACAAAAGAAGTTCCTCTTCAAAGGTTTTGCTTGTTCAGCACCCTTGTTCTTTGTTCCCTACTTCTAATGCCAAAGAAACTTCCTTATCCTTTGTGCCTGTCTTAGTTTCAGTAAACAACCTTCCCTCTGGTTCTTATCTACAGAGATGATATCTGCTACCCACTGTATAAATTACTCCTACTGTTGCAACAGCTCTTCCCACCAAAAATTCCTTTCCCGCCAGTGTAACCACCTTCCTGCACCTTTCAAGTTAACCAATGGAGTTCAGCTTAGATTGTGCAGTTCAACTGCAGCCAGTGGAGGCAGGACAGAGGGACAAGCTGCATTAGGGATAAAAATCCCTTCCCTCCTTTGTTCGGTGTGCTCTCATCATGACCAGACTTGTGAGCAGCACTCTTCTGCAGCAGTAAATTTTGCCTTGCTAAGAAATCCTTTAACTGCTAGTTCTTTTTGTGACTCCAAGCTTTACTTCCAACAATTCTAGGGGTTTGTCTGGTCACCTCTTGGGAGAAGACACATCACACTGCCTCACTGCTTTGGCCTCAGGGGCTGGAGATCAAGACCTACCTATTGTGATGAATAAATCTGGGCTCTCAGCAATGCAGCAAGAAAAAGATTTGCCTATCAACACTGGCAACCAGGTAATTCTGTGCACAGACCAAGGTAAGAAACTTTGCAGGGGCAAAATGTATCTCCTTGGTGGTTGGGGTATCTTGGAGGTTGAAAGTGTGTGAATGGTAACAAGCACTACTGCTGTGCAAAGTGAGTGAGTCCAATCTGCAATTCCATGGTCACCTTATACAGCTTAGTGTAGCCCTTCAGGGTTCCTGTCAGGGGTTTATACTGGCCTGCTAATGCTAAGAGGAACCTGAAATATTCCCTCTGGGGAAGTGACCAGAGAGGATGAAGCAAAAGAAGAATGCAAGGAACCTGCAGCAGGTGGGGTTAAACCTCTAGAGAAGGGAAGGCAAGAAATCTCTTGTATGAGGGATTGACCTTAACCAGTACCCAAGATTGGAAATACCCCAAGTAAGGAAGGGAATAAGAAGGATAGAGCTAACAACAATCATATTCCCCTTGATAGTCCCCTAGGTCTCATGTTAAAATATCAGAAAGAGGGGTGTGCCCAAGATGGCCGAATAGGAAGAGCTCCAGCCTCCAGCTCCCAGCGTGAGTGACACAGAGGATGGGTGATTTCTGCATTTTCAACTGAGGTACTGGGTTCATCTCACTGGGGCATGTCGGACAGTTGGTGCTGGTCCAAGGGTGCAGCCCGACCAGCAAGAGCTGAAGCAGGGCGAGGCATTGCCTCACCTGGAAAGCACAAGGGGGAAGGGAATTCCTTTTCCTAGCCAAAGGAAAGTGAGACACACAACACCTAGAAAATCGGGTAACTCCCACCCTAATACTGCACTTTACCAAGGGTCTTAGCAAATGACATACCAGGAGATTATATCCCACACCTGGCCCAGAGGGTCCCACACCCAAGGAGCCTCCCTCATTGCTAGCACAGCAGTCTGAGATCCAACTGCAAGGCAGCAGTGAGGCTGGGGGAGGGGCGCCCACCATTGCTGAGGCTTAAGTAGGTAAACAAAGCCGCTGGGAAGCTCGAATTGGGTGGAGCCCACCACAGCTCAAGGAGGCTTGCCTGCCTCTATAGACTCCACCTCTGGGGACAGGGCATAGCTAAACAAAAAGCAGCAGAAATTTCGGCAGAGGTAAATGTCCCTGTCTGATCGCTCTGAAAAGAGCAGTGGATCCCCCAGCACGGAGACTGAGAATGGACAGACTGCCTGCTCAAGTGGGTCCCTGACCCCTGAGTAGCCTAACTGGGAGACATCCCCCACTAGGGGCATACCGACACCCCACCCCTCACACGGCTGGGTACACCCCTGAGACGAAGCTTCCAGAGCAAGAATCAGACAGCAACACTCACTGTTAAGCAATATTCTATCTTCTGCAGCCTCTGCTGCTGATACCCAGGCAAACAGGGTCTGGAGTGGACCTCAAGCAAATTCCAACAGACCTACAGCTGAGGGTCCTGACTGTTAGAAGGAAACTAACAAACAGAAAGGACACCCACAACAAAACCCCATCAGTACATCACCATCATCAAAGACCAAAGGCAGATAAAACCACAAAGATGGGGGGAAAAGCAATGCAGAAAAGCTGGAAATTCAAAAAATAAGAGTGCATCTCCCCCTCCAAAGGAACACAGCTCATCAGCAGCAACAGAACAAAGCTGGATGGAGAATGACTTTGACGAGTTGAGAGAAGAAGGCTTCAGTCCATCAAACTTCTCAGAGCTAAAGGAGGAACTACGTACCCAGTGCAAAGAAACTAAAAACCTTGAAAAAAGAATGGATGAATGGATAACTAGAATAATCAATGCAGAGAAGACCTTAACAGAACTGATAGAGATGAAAACCATGACATGAGAACTACATGACAAATGCACAAGCTTCAGTAACCAACTCGATCAACTGGAAGAAAGATTATCAATGATTGAACATCAAATGAATGAAATGAAGTGAGAAGACAAGTGTAGAGAAAAAAGAGTAAAAAGACATGAACAAAGCCTCCAAGAAATATGGGATTATGTGAAAAGACCAAATCTACGTCTGATTGGGGTACCTGAAAGTGACAGGGAAAATGGAACCAAGTTGGAAAACACTCTGCAGGATATCATCCAGGAGAACTTCCCCAACCTAGTAAGGCAGGCCAACATTCAAATTCAGGAAACACAGAGAACGCCACAAAGATACTCCTCGAGAAGAGCAACTCCAAGTTACACAATTGTCAAATTCGCCAAAGTTGAAATGAAGGAAAAACTATTAAAGACAGCCAGAGAGAAAGGTTGGGTTACCCACAAAGGGAAGCCCATCAGACTAATAGCTGATCTCTCGGCACAAACTCTACAAGCCAGAAGAGAGTGGGGGCCAATATTCAACATTCTTAAAGAATTTTCAACCCAAACTAGGTTTTATAAGTGAAGGAGAAATAAAATCCTTTACAGACAAGCAAATGCTTAGAGATTTTGTCACCACCAGGCCTGCCCTACAAGAGATCCTGAAGGAAGCACTAAACATGGAAAGGAACAACAGGTACCAGCCATTACAAAAGTATGCCAAAATGTAAAGACCACTGATGCTAGGAAGAAACTGCATCAACTAACGTGCAAAATAAACAGCTAATATCATAATGACAGGATCAAGTTCACACATAACAATATTAACCTTAAATGTAAATGGACTAAATGGTCCAATTAAAAGACACAGACTGGCAAATTGGATAGAGTCAAGACCCATCAGTTTGCTGTATTCAGGAGACCCATCTCACAGGCAGAGACACACATAGGCTCAAAATAAAGGGATGGAGGAAGATCTACCGAGCAAATAGAAAACAAAAAAAAAGGTGGGGTTGCATTCCTAGTCTCTGATAAAACAGACTTCAAACCATCAAAGATCAGAAGAGACAAAGAAGGCCATTACATAATGGTAAAGGAATCAATTCATCAGAAAGAGCTAACTATCCTAAATATATATGCACCCAATACAGGAGCACCCAGATTCATAAAGCATGTCCTTAGAGACTTACAAAGAGACTCAGACTCCCATATGATAATAATGGGAGACTTCAACACCCCACTGTCAACATTAGACAGATCAACGAGACAGAAAGTTAACAAGGATATCCAGGACTTGAACTCAACTCTGCACCAAGCAGACCTAATAGACATCTACAGAACTCTCCATCCCAAAGCAACAGAATATACATTCTTCTCAGTACCACATATTTGAAGAATCAAATAGACGCAATAAAAAATGATAAAGGGGATATCACCACCGACCCCACAGAAATACAAACTACCATCAGAGAATAAACACCTCTACACAAACAAACTAGAAAACCTACAAGAAATGGATAATTTCCTGGGCACTTATACTCTCCCAAGACTAAACCAGGAAGAAGTTGACTCCCTGAATAGACCAATAGCAGGCTCTGAAATTGAGGCAATAATTAATAGCCTACCAACTAAAAAAAAGTCCAGGACCAGACGAATTCACAGCCAAATTCTACCAGAGGTAAAAGGAGGAGCTGGTACCATTCCTTCTGAAAATATTCTAGTCAATAGAAAAAGAGGGAATCCTCCCTAACTCATTTTATGAGGCCAACATCATCCTGATACCAAAGCCTGGCAGAGACATAACAAAAAAAGAGAATTTTAGACCAATATCCCTGATGAACATCGATGCAAAAATCCTCAAAAAAATACTGGCAAACCAAATCCAGCAGCACATCAAAAAGCTTATCCACCATGATCAAGTGGGCTTCATCCCTGGGATGCAAGGCTGGTTCAACATACACAAATCAATAAATGTAATCCAACATATAAACAGAATCAAAAACAAAAACCACATGAGTATCTCAACAGATGCAGAAAAGGCCTTTGACAAATTTCAACAGTCCTTCATGCTAAAAACTCTCAATAAATTCAGTATTCATGGGACATATCTCAAAATAATAAGAGCTATTTATGACAAACCCACAGTCAATACCATACTGAATGGGCAAAAACTGGAAGCATTCCCTTTGAAAACTGGCACAAGGCAGGGATGCCCTCTCTCACCACTTCTATTCAACATAGTGTTGGAAATTCTGGTCAGGGCAATCAGGCAGGAAAAGAAATAAAGGGTATTTAGTTAGGAAAAGAGGAAGTGAATTGTCCTGTTTGCAGATGACATGATTGTATATTTAGAAAACCCCATTGTCTCAGCCCAAAACCTCCTTAAGCTGATAAGCAACTTCAGCAAAGTGTCAGGATACAAAATCAATGTGCAATAATCACAAGCATTCTTATACACCAGTCACAGACAAAGAGCCAAATCATGAATGAACTCCCATTCACAATAGCTTCAAGGAGAATAAAATACCTAGGAATCCAACTTACAAGGGATGTGAAGGACCTCTTCAAGGAGAACAACAAACCACTGCTCAGTGAAATAAAAGAGGACACAAACAAATGGAAGAGCATACCATGCTCATGGATAGGAAGAATCAATATCATGAAAATGGCCATACTGCCCTAGGTAATTTATAGATTCAGTGCCATCCCCATTAAGCTACCAATGACTTTCTTCACAGAATTGGAAAAAAACTGCTTTAAAGTTCATATGGAACCAAAAAAGACCCAGCATTGCCAAGAAAATCCTAAGCCAAAAGAACAAAGCTGGAGGCATCATGCTGCCTGACTTCAAACTATACTACAAGGCTACAGTACCAAAACAGCATGGTACTGGTACCAAAAAAGAGATATAGACCAATGGAACAGAACAGAGCCCTCAGAAATAATACCACACATCTACAGCCATCTGATCTTTGACAAACCTGACAGAAACAAGAAATGGGGAAAGGATTCCCTATTTAATAAATGGTGCTGGGAAAACTGGCTAGCCATAAGTAGAAAGCTGAAATTGGATCCCTTCCTTACAACTTATACAAAAATTAATTCAAGATGAATTAAAGACTTAAATGTTAGACCTAAACCCATAAAAACCCTAGAAGAAAATCTAGGCAATACCATTCTGCACATAGGCATGGGCAAGGACTTCATGACTAAAACACCAAAAGCAATGGTAACAAAAGCCAAAATTGACAAATGGGATCTAATTAAACTAAAGAGCTTCTGCACAGCAAAAGAAACTACCATCAGAGTGAAAAGGCAACCTACAGAATGGAAGAAAATTTTTGCAATCTACTCATCTGACAAAGGGCTATTATCCAGAATCTACAAGTAACTTAAACAAATTTATAAGAAAAAAATCAAACAACCCCATCAAAAAGTGGGCAAAGGATATGAACAGACACTTCTCAAAAGAAGACATTTATGCAGTCGACAGACACATGAAAAAATGCTCATAATCACTCACCATCAGAGAAATGCAAATCAAAACCACAATGAGATACCATCTCACATGAGTTAGAATGGCAATCATTAAAAAGTCAGGAAACAACAGGTGCTGGAGAGGATGTGGAGAAATACGAACACGTTTATACTGTTGGTTGGATTGTAAACTAGTTCAACCATTGTAGAAAACAGTGTGGCGATTCCTCAAGGATCTAGAACTAGAAATACCATTTGACCCAGGCATCCCATTACTGAGTATATACCTAAAGGATTATAAGTCATGCTGCTATAAAGACACATGTGCACGTATGTTTATTGCGACACTATTTGCAATAGCAAAGACTTGGAATCAACCCAAACGTCCATCAGTGACAGACTGGATTAAGAAAATGTGGCACATAAACACCATGGAATACTATGCAGCCAAAAAAAGGATGAGTTCATGTCCTTTGTAGGGACATGGATGCAGCTGGAAACCATCATTCTCAGTAAACTATCGCAAGGACAAAAAACCAAACACTGCATGTTCTCACTCATAGGTGGGAATTGAACAATGAGAACACTTGGACACGGGAAGGGGAACATCACACACCAGGTCCTATTGTGTGGAGGGGGTCGGCGGGAGGGATAGCATTAGGAGATATACCTAATGTAAATGATGAGTTAATGGGTGCAGCACACCAACATGGCACATGTATACATATGTAACAAACCTGCATGTTGTGCACATGTACCCTAGAACTTAAAGTACTAAACATAAGAAAAAGCAAGAAATGATAAAGTATTGCTGTTTTATTGGGACTCAAGGACCCATCCTCAAACCCTCAATTTTCTGGCCAAAGTTTGGGTCAAATGAGGATGTAATGTGTCAGCTTTTAGTTCAATATTTAAATAATAAAATTCGGTTTATCAAGAAGAACTGGACAATGTGCTTTGTTAGAAACAGGGACTTGTCCTCCTTTATCCCTTAAAAACAAGGGAAAATTTCAGTTTAACACCTCAAAAGGGAAAGTGAGACAAGCTAGTCCCCATACCTAAAGACCCTAATGCATGGGATCTCATAGACCATATTCCTCTGCTCAGTACCCCACAACCCTTCCCCCCAGGAAGATGCTGCTGCCATAAATCCCATTCCAGATCCTTCCTCTGCTCACATTGTCCCTCCTCCTTACAACCCGACTCTTGGGAATTATATCATGAGCCTGTCTTTTACCCCTCCCTAAGAGGACTCTAATGTGAGATAGAGCAATATAAAAAGGATATTCAAAACTTCCCTTGCCCCGGCCACCCAAGAATCAACTTCAACTTTCTCCCCCTTAAGAGAGGTGCCACAGGGAGGAGGAGCCACTGGCTTCATAAATGCTCCCCTCACCAGTTCAGAAGTTTGAAGTTTAAAAAATCTGAAACCACTGTTAGATGACCCTTATGGAGTGGCAAAATCAAATTGATCAATTTTTAGGACCTCAGTATACACTTGGGTCGAATTAATGTCCATCCTAGGCATCCTCTTTTTGGGGGAGGAAAGAAGTATGATCGGTAGGGCTGCTATGGTACTCTAGGAATGTGAACATCTTCCTGGTCAAAGTGTTCCTACCACGGACCAAAAGTTCCCTGCCCAAGACCCCCAGTGGGATAATAACAATGTGGCCCACTGGGAAAATATGCAAGATTTAAGGGAAATAACAAGAATTCGGGAATCAGAATGTCTTCTATTGTTTACAAAATGTGTGTTAGGGGACAAAGGTGACTTGAGTTCTATAACAACTTCCATCTACTTTCTGCCTGTCCTTTAGGATCTCCGGTTCTCAACTGGCTAAAGTGACGTTCCCTAGTCTTTCTCAACAACTCGTGTGTGAACCAGGGAATCCACATAGTATCTGAAATATATAGGTGCTATCATTATCACTACAACTACCCTTAGGCTCAAGGTGATGCTACCTCATAGAGAAGACTCTCTTCCTTGAGAAAAGAGAAGACACTGAAAAGGAGCCTCAACAGACTGGCAAACTTCATGCCATGACTGGGAACAGTCTGCTTCCTGCTGCTGCCATAAGCCTAGTACTCTCTCTCCCTTTATGGAAGTAGTAGTTCTGGTCCAGTTTACTGCATATGCGTCACACCATCCTAACAAGGCCTTTCCTGAGCATCACCCATCTGGTTAGCCACTGTCTCTTACAGTCTTGTCTTCTCCCCTCACTGGCACACACACAAAAATACCAACTTTATCTACCTGGCTGGGGCTTTCTCCTGTTTGGGGGTTTCCTGTATGTTGCTTCCCTTTTGCTTCAGTCTTTGTCTAAACTGAGCACGTGTTCTCTTTCCATTCCCTGGACCAGATTTTCTTTTCATTAATTGGTAGGTCTCTTCTCTTCCTCCAGGGCATCAGGTGTTTGTACCTATCCGTTCACTTTTCCAATCTCCATCTGCTCACTTTGAAATAAATTGCTTGCTTTTTCTTATTTATTGAATTATTTGTGTGAGGGGTGAGAAAAATTCAATAATTTCTATAATCAAATTTTTTTTTGTTTTCCATTATGTTTGCCAGTGGATTATTGTTATCTGAGTCTTTTTTCTCCTGTAAATAAATAGCATCATCCTGTGAGTCAAAGACATCTTTAATACTAAGCTGCATGAAATGATATTGACAAATGACCTGCCCCTGAGTAGGGCAAATGCATGAGAGCTTTATTATGGACACCAAGAAAGAGGAATGGAATATAGGTCTAAAGTCAAATCAGTGTCAAAGTAAACCAAAGCAACTGATTAAATGGAGGCACTTTGTAGGACCTATATCAATTAATGATTTAAGAAATCTGAAATAAAATGCTCTGAGAATTAAAAATACTTCTTAAAGCATTTCTTCTCTCTCTCCCACAGGCTAGGGAACACTCAATTGGAATTCTGTGGCACAAGTGTAAAGTAAAAATGGAATGTCCATGAATTATGCACAAAGTTCTTAATTGCACACTGTCACTGGAGCCATTGTCACCCACCGCCAAATCTTGTGTCTCCAAAAAAAAAAAAAAAAAAAGGAAGTTCACGTTGTTAGACATGCCATGTCGAATTAAGGTGAGAAATATGCAGAATACCCAGCCCCATAATGGGAAACTGAAGAACTAAAATTGCACATTGAATATGTTGTTCAGACAAAAAAAACACTAAATTCCCTTTGAATTTTACAATAGTTTACACTGAAAAAATTACAGGCTGGCATTTCAAAGTAACATTTTACAAGAAGAAAATGGGTACTTCAAAAAAATTTTCTTTCTGCATACACTGTCAGAATAGATTTTTTTTTCAGATGGGAAAATCCTTGTATGCTGGATTCTATCTTTGAAGGTAGAAGAGAAAGGATGGAAAATATCACGTGCCTTAAATACATCTTTCTGTATCTTACCTCCCAATTTTTTTTTCTAGCAGGGCCTCAGAAAGATTGATTTTACCACTGCTGAAAACTGAAGATGAGAAGCAGTTTCAGTAAGAACAACAGAGTAAACAAAGCTAAGATAACAACAGTGAATGCCACGAATTCTGAATAGAACATGACATGGATAAACTGATTTGTTCTACTTCGTTAAGTTATATTGAAGTTGGAGAAGTTTGCAGAACTTTGGCATACATAGAGGTCACAATAGTATATGTTTTTATCAAACTGAATTCTAACTGTTAGAAGGTAGGACAGTGAATAATGGCAATACTGCAGAGTGGTTAGGAGAATGTGAGCTTTGTGGTCAGACAGAAAACTGCTTCAAATCTCAACCGTGTCATTTAGGAGTTGGGTGTGGGCAAGTTATTTAACCTAGGTGTGGTCTTACTTCTCACATCTGTGTATATCATAGGGTAATTGTTTATTATCTAAATAGTGAGAATTAAATAAATTATCAAAATTAAATAAAATGGAAGGATTCAATATGATGCCTGGCAGGCATGTATATATTAAGGTCTCAATAAATGCTATTTGTTTTTATTTATTATTATTACAATAAAAAAGCCATAGTGGAAAAAGCCAAATTCTCATTTTGATTTAAAACTTTTCCATATTATTATCATTTAATGTTTTAGAGACAAGATCTCCCTCTTTCACTCAGGCTTGGGTGCAGTGGTGAAATCATACATAGCCCACTGCAACCTCAAACTACTGAACCCAAGGGATCCTACTGCTTAAGCTGGGACTACTGGTGTGTGCCACCGTGTTTGGCTAACGTTTTTTATTTTTTGTAGAGATGGGGGTCTTGCTGTTGCCTAGGATTTATTTCAGTATTTTTTACTATTAATTAATACTATTATTTAGTATTAATATTATTACTATTAATACTATTATTAATAGCTTAACAGATGAAAGTTATTCACCATAAACTTTAAAGAACTGTGGAAAAATTATGTTGAAACTTTTTACGTTATCTCAACTCTGCTTTATCCACTTCCCTGGTTATTCATCGGCTTTGAACACTTCTTCTAAAAGTTAAATACTTGTCAGTCCTCCTAATGGCCTCCAAGGAGAGATATGTCAAGAATTTCATTTGAAGCCTATTTTGGTGTTTAATCCTGCTGAGCCTGTGTCTCTACAATTTAGCATTCAGTGAAAGCAATAAATGGTGATCATCTCATCAAGAAATTGGATCCATTCCTCAAAAACATTCCAGTGATCCATTCCGAAATGCCTGTGTGAAATGATTTGTACTCATAACAGTTGTGTGTGTGCACAAGCATATGCAGCACATTAAGAATGCCAAGTCTGAATTTTTCAGTGGTCTGAAGTGGAAACTTCTCATAGAGCAGCCATATGTTTGCTAGGATTGCATTAATCTTACCTTTTAGGCAAACAATATAGTGCATTTTGTCTGTTTTACCACATACAACAAATACTGAATCCTTTCTTATTCCTGTATCTATGACTATGGAGAGACTTATCTGAAAGGCATATCAAGGATTCTTTTTTAAATTAGCTTTCTTGGCCAGGCGTGGTGGCTCACTTCTGTAATCCCAGCACTTTGGGAGGCCAAGGCAGGTGGATCACTTGGGGTCAGGAGTTCGAGACCAGCCTGGCTAACGTGGCAAAACCCCATCTCTACTAAAAAAAAAAAAAAAAAAAAATTAGCCAGGTATGGTGGCAGGCACCTGTATTCCCACGTACTCGGGAGGCTGAGACATGAGAATCCCTAGAGCCTTGGTGGGGGAGGTTGCAGTGAGCCAAAATCCTGACACTGTACTCCAGCCTGGGCTATAGAGTAAGATTCCATCTCAAAATAAATTAATTACAAATAAAATTAGCTTACTTTAAATGAGCATTTCTTATTTTTAAATTCCAGACTCTCAGGGGAGAAAAACCCAGGACAGGGAAGCTTGGGTCAAATGTACAATGAGGAGTTCAATAAAGCTGAACATAGGGCTAAGGTTATGTGGTATAAACATGAGTTTCTAGGAGCTTATCGTTTGTGTTGGTCTAGAGTTATTAATAAACTAAAAGGTACTAATGAGCTAGGCTGATACCTTAAAGGATGTCTACTATTCTCCCTTCACATCCAGAAGTTTAAAGAAAATCTCCATGTCTCAGAACATTACAGGAGGTCCAAAGTTTAATTTGCATCCACTTTCACCCCCTCCCCTAAGTCGTCCTCACCATATTTGTGCCTTGGTCTTTTGTCATAATCGTTCCTTCTGAAAAGTGTGCTGATATTTCTTATGTGATCTCCTTTCAGAATTAACTGTGATTGTTATGCTGAATCATGTTTCTGCATTCTATTGATAGTATATCTATAACTGAATATGCTGTTATGCATAACTTTAGTAAGATAGTTATAGTACCTATAACATTCATAAAGATTATCCCTGGGTCGGCTATTAGAATATTACTCAATATGTTGTGGAAAGTAGATATGCATATGTTAAGTTTTGAGTCACCAGGTGATAACTTTAAACTCATTAAATAAAAGCTAAAATATAATAAAAAGTCAGTGTATGTGTTCATTGGTGGGAGATTAATGTGCCATAATGGGAGCTATCAAACATTGAAGAAATTTAGTCTCTATCTTGAAATACATACACTGCTTACAGAAATAGAGAAAAGTGGATATATATTTCCTAGAACCGTGAGGATCCTGAATAGGTGTTTCAAACCACAGAATCAGCCGAAACAAATGTAATCGTTGTCTATTGCCATGTTTATTATAGTATAGTGTTATGAGTTCAAAATTTTCACCCTTAGATTGTTCATTTGCTTAGCACGCTATTTTCCTGGACCATACAAAGGTTCCTGCTGTGTACTTTAATCAGGTCCTTATTTAAGAGGAGCTAGCAGTCAACGTGTAGCTTGAACTAGTGACTCTCAAGAGGACCCTCAAAAGGACATCTGCTGCTTATCCCCATTCTACTCAGTTTCCCAAGGGTTCACTGCCCTCCCTTACCTCTCTCTCTCTTAGAAAATGATTCTACTGACAGCCTTTCTAAGATGAAGCTCACCTGATATGGGTTCCATCAGTCTGTTGTTCCTGCTCTCGTCACTTCCAATATCTGCTGAGACACCACTCCATCAACTATTCTACCCTTCAACCTCTTTTTCCTTTGCCTAATTACATGAATATACCCCTTTATTCTAAGAAACACTTCCATTTGACTCTTTATTAATCTTTTTCTCTTAGCCAGACATAAATGTCTATACTTACTGCACTTCCTCACTAAACACAGTTTACTTGAGTCCTTACAATCTGACTTCTACACGCACACTACTTTTCATAATTTATTTTTACCAGGTGACTATTAACTGTCATAATTTTCCAGTGCTTTGGGCATATATAAGGTGCATATCAATTTTACAAGAATATTGTTTTAGAACAAAACTTGTTTCTTTCAAGGTGATTTTAAAATGTGTTTCGGATAAAATTATTTATTTAATTACAGTATATTACAGAGCAAAACCCAGTAAGAAATTAGTTTCTAACTAAATTGTAATAGTCTACTCACTATTAAGTGATTATAAACACAAATAGCTGAAAACAAGTATAATGAAAGCAATAAATATTGGTACTTGGTAGGAATATGACAATTAAATTGAAAGACATCTAGAAGGATTACCATTTTTCTACGATGTCCATTGCATCCCCTTGGAACCTGCAGCTCTTTTTTCCTACCCACTCTTCAATTTGACCTTACCCACTAACTGTCCCTTCCACCCTCTCAATAAGCTCAAATTACCAAACCAGTGGCTATTAAACCACAAGAACCATCCCTCTCGTGTGAGAACCAATTTTACCAACTGTTCCTGAAACTTAGTTGAACTTCAGATGCCTTCTTTGCTAAAGATTATAAGAATTCTGCTCTTCCTCCCAGGCACATCTTGGCCTTCTGAATAAAGGTTTATGCTTAATGGTGCTCCAGTTTTCTTCCAAAAAATCCAATGGATTTTATGTTATTACATACAGAGAGATGGCAGAGACAGATGAGAAGGCCCATGATTAGCCCTGGGAACCCCAATATTAAAAAGCAAGGTAGGGAGAAATATGGATAGGAGATTCAGAGAAGAGAAGTGAGAGGGAAACCAAGTTAAAATGGTATTTTATAAGCCTGGAGAGGAAGCAATGTCAAAAAGCAGATAATGGTTTACTCTTACATGCTGCAGAGAAGTAAGAGGGGAATAAAGAAATATTCTTTGTGATTTTATTCTTCTTTTGAATGTGCACTTGTATTGATGCATCTTCCATCCACAGTAACACTGTACATGGCCAAATTCATTTACTTAGTGTCTTGGAACCATAAAGTGCTAAGCAATGGTAGGAAGTATCTTTTTCAACAACTATAGTTTCTCACTTGCAGCAGCAGAAGCAAAGCTTTCAAATTTGCAATCCACAACCTTTGGCCTCAGACTGACAACAGTGATTCTAGGGGTTCAGATGTCCATTGATTTAAATGTAATTTAAAATTTAAATATAATTATATTCATAATATTGTATGAAATATTTTTAAATGTTTGTATATGTCACTGTGATTAATGAAGTATACATTTCTAGTAGTTGTGTATTGTATATTTTCTCAATCAAAATAAACTATCATGTATGAGGGGATCCTTATAATGTTGTGACCTTAAATAAGGTTTATATATAATTTTAAAGATACCAAATTCTATTGCTTTTCATTTTACTCTAATATTTGGTTTGGATTCTCAAGAGCATGAAATATCCACATTTCCCTATGGAAATGGAATGTAATTTATTCTTAAATAATTTTTATGTAATATTTAATACATACAAAAGATAATATATGCCATAGAGATATTTTACTTTTATAAATGGGAAGAATGAAATGTGTGAATCCATTTTGATTCCAACCCATATATGTTAGTTCGTGAAATTTTTGGGGAGGGGCAGCTACAAATCTAGATTCCAAGAATTAGACACATTGAACAATAAATTTCATGAATGTTGACCACTTTTGACACTCTAAATTATAAAACAAGTAAATGATTGTAATTTTATGTATCATTGAATTCATTTACTTTTTTGAATGTGACAAAACTAGCTATCAAACTATAACTCGTGGTTTATTTTGTTTCATTTTGTTTTTGTTATGCAGCAGGCATTTTTTGAATTCCTCGTGCCAAAGTGTTCTAAAAAACAGTCAGTGACCTTGTGGGCCACTGTGTATTGGAACAGGTTTTTGCCTGGACTTGTTTTTAACAAAGTCTTCAAGAGAGTCCCTTACATCCCAGAACTCAGAGGGATATTTCATCAGTGTTCGTGATGATAAAAGTAAACGTTGTTCCCTGTACACTATAGGGAGCGATAAGTTGGCCATAAAATGCGGTTTCTTTCTTTATAGACACATTTTTAATTTAACTTCTTTGCTGATTTTTATTATACTTATGTACAATTTGGGGAGGGGGATTTATTTCTAAATCCTTTTTCATACAATTAAAGCTAAGAAAATATGTTTTAATATAGTTAACATTAAATATATTTGTGTACTCTGTAACATAAGTAATTCTTGTATTGTAGAGTTACCTAAAGTCAACTCGGTAACACAAATATTTACCTAGATATCTGAAAAATCTCTGTTTAATAAGATTGTCAATCTCACAAAATGGGGAAATATATGAATGGTATCTTTATTCTACTGTTAACCTCCGTCATCAATTGGTTAGAGCAATGGGAACTTCTGGGAAAAACCTTACAGTCCCATAAGCTAGAGATGGCAGAAGAAAGGCAGGGGGACATGAAATTTCTGACTTCCATCGTTTCTCTAACACTGGAACACCTAGCCCTATTATCTCCCGGCGGAAAAGGCAATCAACTTTTTCAACCGTAGGTTGAGGATAAAAGGGCACTGCCTACTGTTAAGCAGTTTATGGGTCTTACAACCAGTTGTTTTATTTTGCTTTGATTTTAGATAGTGCATGTACATAGTAGATATTAAATAGATAAATGTGGATGTGCTTTTGAGTAGGTTGAACTTGTTATTGTATCTTCCATGTAATCTTAAAATTTGGTGAAAAAGAAACTAGATATTTTCTTCTTTTGCTTCCCGAAGCAGCTTCCTTTCCTGTAAACCTTGGAACAACCTCTAGAAGCTCACCACTTTTGTTTCCCTACCATTTGTTTCTAGTTGAAGTGAAAACTTGCATTTTATTACGACTTGCTCCTTGGTTTAAATTTTGGGACAGTCTGTCTATTCATGCCTTATTAGTCATTTTAAAAGAAGCAGCTCTCAGCCAGGCGTGGTGGTTCATGCCTGTAGTCCTAACACTTTGGGAGCCCTAGGTGGGCAGATCACTTGAGGTTAGGAGTTTGAAACCAGCCTGGTCAACACGGTGAAACTAAAAATACAAAAAATTAGCCCGGCATGGTGGCATGCACCTCTAATTCCAGCTACTCAAGAGGTGGAGGCATGAGGCTCCCTTGAACCCAGGAGGCGGAGGTTGCAGTGAGCCAAGATTGCACCACTTCACTCCAGCCTAGGTGACAGAGCAACACTTTGAATCCTAAAAAGTAAAATAAAATAAAAGAGCTCTCTTTCCAGTCAACTAGGATAATCAGTCGTTTTAAACCAATTGGATAAAATTAGGGTAAAATTTAAATATATGGCCAGGACCATGTATTTTAAAACTTGCCTCCAGGTTTGTAAACCATATACTTTACTTGTATCTGCTGGGAATAACTGTTTCATATAAATCTCTACAATTCAGACAGGACATAGAAAAGCTTGTTCTTAGTATAGAACTTCAAGAAGTTTTTGTTTCTCCAACAGGAAGGAGAGAGTCATTGACTTTTCTTTTTTCTTTTTTTTTTTTTTTGAGACGGAGTCTCGCTCTGTCGCCCAGGCTGGAGTGCAGTGGCCGGATCTCAGCTCACTGTAAGCTCCGCCTCCTGGGTTCATGCCATTCTCCTGCCTCAGCCTCCCGAGTAGCTGGGACTAGAGGCGCCCGCTACCTCGCCTGGCTAGTTTTTTGTATTTTTTTAGTAGAGACGGGGTTTCACCGTGTTAGCCAGGATGGTCTTGATCTCCTGACCTCGTGATCCGCCCGTCTCGGCCTCCCAAAGTGCTGGGATTATAGGCTTGAGCCACCGCGCCCGGTCTGACTTTTCATAATAAATTGGTTCAATTAAACTGACTAATACTGTTTACAATATCATGTCTACCTCAGTATAATCATAGAGCTCTTACTAACCCCTACAAGAAAAAAATATAAATTTTTTATATGAAACATGAATTTTAATAAGTGACTTTTTTTTCTACATTCAAGTAATCACTTTCCTAATTCAGATAAATGACAAGTCCTCCTATAGATCTTAAATAGAAAATGTCATGGAATCACGCTTGATAGGAAATTTTCCAAATTGCTTTCTTATTTCATACAGAAACATCTTGTCTTTGAGATCCTAGTCTGAGTTCAAACAAATATTTTCCTTTTAAAAATGATATCTTTGAAATTTGGGGAATCCATCCCCATCAGGAGAGATACCACTGACATACAGAAAATTATAAGCAAATTTATATAATATAAAACATGAATGTTCCATTAGACTTTAACATTATGCACAAACTGTGTTGGCTTTTAGAAATATATATAAATAATAGGAAGCAGTCGAGTGAAAACAGTCCAATTGAGCATGTAGAGGCAGCTGTAACCCAAGGGGATATTAAATAGGGCACATGTACAAAGCTGTACATTTTTAGGTAAGAAGAGGATTCTTCCAGCACATAAACATGTTTGGCCCAGGGCAGAGCAAGAGAATGACACACTTGGTCTTTTTCTCATAAACAAAGGTCTTGCTATTTCACCTCCAAAGCAATTTTCTAGGCTATATTTTTACTATTTTTGAAATGAGAAAGATAGATTTCTGATGTAACCCTGAAAGCAGGAGAATCATTTTTTGCTGCAAGCATAGTGTATTATCAATTTGGTGTGAAGCCTGGAGAGCACTGAAGTGATCACTTCTTAGTGCAGAGGGGAGAAAGTTCTGAGTTTGTACAAAGTAGTACTGTTTTCATTGTTTATAGAAGATGATCAAAAATGCATACATTTCAGGAAAAACGTGGAAACAGAAATCAATGTTTTATCTTATTCTATGTTACTTCAGCTGGATATTTTCAGCCATTTTCAGAATGGTTTATATTATTAATTTTATATTCATAAAATCATTGACCTTAAGAAGCTTTGCTCTAATAGAAACTTCATTCTGTTTTTCCATCCAATCAGATAAAGAATCAATCTAGTGAGTCAGCAAGCAACTAGCAGGGGTCTGTGCTATCCCAGATAAACTCTAGGTGTGATTCCTAAACAATGCAATTTTAATATACAAAGGAGGTAATACAAAAGAGCCTGAGGATATTGGCAAGCATGTAAGTCTATGCAAATTATGTAAGTTCCATCTATTTTAAAGTGCTGTATTGTGTGATATAAATGTATAACCATATGTTACAAAACCAAAATCAGGACCCATGTTCCAATAAATTATTTTTGTGCCGTTATTGGATATGAGAAACTGTCTGGGAAAGGTAGTTTAAGTGCTGTAATGATGGAGTTTTTAGGATATTTTAATGGTTTATGGGGACAGCAAACATATTCGAAATTAGTTTTGTCTCCAAAAACCCAAGATGAAAACTTATTTGGAAACTCAGATATAAAAAAGAAAAATAAAAACCAGACTATTACTTAGATCTTTGTATTGATAGACTATTGGAAAAGACTTGTTGTTGTTCTTCTCTGTGTTAGTAAAAAAGTTACCCTGGATAAATATTTGAGAAACTGTATGTTGAAAATAATTTAACATGATTTTTTGTATATAGTAAGCTTGATTTTGCTAGGAGATTAAATTTTGGTAAACAGAAAAGGTGTTTCAGGTTACAAAAGTGAAATGTTTTAATAAACAGAATCAATACAAATTATGGCACATTTGTAGGATTATGAGAGGGTGAAACTATTTGAGCAAAAAGTACATATTATAGATGAGTGGGCATGAAGAACCATCAGCAAAATAAAGCGAGGATTATGGAAGACTTGGAAAACCAGACAGTCTAGGCATGTTGGATTATCTGGATTATTTAGATACTCCTATTGCAGTAAGGCATAGAGTCAAATATAAAGTTGTCATGACTTTATATTTCTTAAAAGATGTACTAATGATGGATAGGTATACTTAGTTATGACTATACTTTGATACTGTTCTAAAATTTGATACCTTACTTTTCTAATGATTTAACTCATAGATAACGACTTCTTTTCCTTTTCGTCCTCCTCCCTCTCTGTCTCTGCATCTGTATTTCCACACACACATGTATATACACACACATATATGGTGGTTAATTAAATTTGACTGAATATAAGAAAATGAATTAATGGCCAGGTGCAGTAGCTCACTCCTGAAATCCCACCTCTTTCAGAGGCCAGGTGAGGTGATCACTTGAGGCCAGGAGTTTGAAACCAGCCTGTGCAACATAGTGAAACCCTGTCTTTACAAAGAATTAAGAATTAGCTGGGTGTGGTGGCAATGCCTGTACTCAGGATGCTGAGGCAGGAGGATCACTTGGGCCCAGGAGTTCAAGGCTGTAGTGAGCTGTGGTTGCCCTACTGCATTCCAGTCTGGGTGACAGAGCAGAGACTCTGTCGGAAAAAAAAAAAAAAAAAGAAAGAAGAAAGAAGAGAGAAAAAAATTATTTTACTATTTTTTATTTTTCCTACGATACTATAATTCTCTGCTTTGTTGTTATCATCTAAAAATGTTTTTGAGTTATTGCACAGAAACAAATCCCATCCTAAGAATTGGAAGATGGTGAAGGAAACTAGTATGTATGAAGCAAAAGCTACTTGACGATCACTGATCTGGATGACTTAAATGCGCACATCAATTCAACCTTCTAACCAACTACGGGAATGAATATCCCCATTCTACAAATGAGAATATCGAAAACCAAAAGAGGTTCATCAACTTTCTCGAGAGCACACAGCAGGAAAATATCAGAGGCCAATTTGAATCCAGATCTGTCTGGCTCGAAAACCCATACTCTTCTCTCTGTATAGTTCTTTACTCAAGATACTGCCACCATAGGGTCAGTGGCCTAGAAAATTAAAACTGCATTGATCTTTTCAATCCCACATCTGTTTGAAAAAATTCAATGAAGTGTCTTTTTGTTTCACCTTTCAATTATGGACTATAAAACAGTCACTTGTCAATTGATTTACCAGGGGGAAAAAAAACTATTAGAATCTATCTTTGTGCATAAAAAGCCATAAGATACATCAGAAATCTTAGATTCCATGACTACTGTTTGTAGTGAGCAGAGAATATAAACTACAGGCAGTTTTTCTGATAATAAAAGTGAAGGCAATGTTTCTGGAATTAAAAAAAATAAGAAGAGTTAGCAAAATAGAATTGGTTTTCTTTTTTCTGTGCTTCTCTGTCATCCACATTTAGTGCTATGTCTATCTGAATAGTGGAAAGTACAAATGAAAAGTCACAGTCTAATCACATGCTGGCCTTATAACATGTTACCCCAGTCAATTTTCTGTACAATATATGCTTCCCTTATTCACTTTGCCCCTGTCTATGTATCAGCCACTCCTTTACCTGATAGTTTATCAAGGAAAAGTTAAGCTTTTCAGAGCTCTTTTGTTCTACGCAGTAATTATCCTTATTGCCTCATTCACTTACCCCAATTGCTTCTGTTCCTTTTGTTAGAGAAATAATATCAACTAGCTTGTCCTACATGGGAGGACCTGCTTGAAGCACATTGCAAGTTCTGACTTACATATTCCTCGTACTTAACCCTATGAGGCTAGTTCTCTTATCATCCCTTCTTTACCTATGTGGCTTCTGCAGCATAAAATGGTTATGGAGTAGGGATTTGAACCCATACACTGTGACTAGAGTCCACATACTTAACCCCTGCATTGTGCCATTCAATGCCAAGAAGGAATTTAAATTGTTCTGCCTCATTTTTATTAGTAAAATGTGGATATTTTCTAACTTTCAGAATCATCAGGATTAAATTACATCATTTATTAAGGGGATTATCATAGTATCTGACACAAAGTATTTTCTCAATAGTTATTATATATTCTATATAATTCTATATATTAAGTTTACTTATATATTTAATACAAGGAAACTATAACATATATTAATATAATTATTATCTTATTCATCATTGTGATTTACCTGTCTCCTATTATGGATATCTTTTGGACAGGATCTTTCTTACTTTGTACTCAAAATGCCTAGTACAGCATCTAAAACTTAACAGCCAATTAACACATATTTGTTGAGCCAATAAGAAATATACAAATTACTTGAGTAGTGTCATGTGTTTCAAAAGCTTGTTTTGCAATTACTTTGTACTTTCCATGTCATAAATAAACCTTTGTGGAAAGAAAGAATTTTGACTCCCATTTAACTTTCTTAAAATGGAATATGCCATGTGTTCTATAATAAGGGATGAAGAATGGTAAATTTTGATCATGAAATTGAGAATTGCTGAAAGTCAGTGAACATATAAAAATGTTCCTGTTGACATTTTCTACAATAGATCTCCCTGACAGTACAACCTTTAGAGACTTTCACAAATATAAAGCCTGGATATTTATTTCACAATGACTGCAAGAAAATATATATTTTGTCAAAATGAAATATAAACTGCAGTAATGTTTTTCCTGAGAGTATATTAATCCAAGGAAGCTACTATCACATGATTGACTATATTTTTAAAATCCTGATATACTGGTAGCTCAACATTTAGTACCTATAAATACAACTTCAAATAATCATGTACTATATTATAAATGGCATATATAACTGATAATTGTCTAAAGCAAAGGCAGTCTTATTAGTTTGTAAATCTACAGTGAAATCAATGAAAAGGGGCCTGCGAAAGAGATTGTTATGGTGGCACAATATTGAAATTAACAAACAAATTTAAAACCACCTGATTTTTTTTCCTATTCTGATTTTTCCCCCTCAGTTACAGTCTCATTCAAGTCTAGAATTTCTCTTTAATGTACTGTTTCATCCTATTACTCATCCAATTTCTTAATTATCTTGTTCTCTTCAGTGTTCTATAGTGGAAATAGCATGTATTAGTTTGTACAATAATTTAACAAATATTTGAGTGCCCACTAAGTAGCTGGACTTTGAAATAAGACATTCATGGACCACATAACAGCAATGTTATTATAAGGGATTTTTCTTGTGTAAGACCTGTCTTTCTCTTTCTTCCCTCTCTTACCTCATTGCCCTCCCTCACTCACTCCCTCTCAAATATTCTTACATGAACAACAAACACGTACAATAAGCAATCATTTTACAGAGGATATTTGAACAATTTTAGTACTTTGAACAAAACAGCATGATGAATAATCATCTTTCTTAAAAGTGAACTTTAAAGAACCTATTGAAACCCAGGAAACACACATAAGAGACTCTATTTCACAGATAATGAACCGATATTTATAGCTAATCACATCTTTTAATGTGAATCTCTCTATTTGAATGTAAGGCATTAGAACATATCAAAAAAAATGGGCCTACTAATAAACACTTGATGTCCTAAAATAAGTATTTTCTCCCTTTTTTTCCCTAAGCAGTGTTCAGCTTGATAATGAATACATGATTGGTGCAACCTTAGTATTCTCTTGTTACCATCAGGGACATCTTTGAATATGTAGAAAAATATATACTGATTAAGAATACAACACGAAGTACATATTATTTTTAAAAAATAGGATTATATGAACCGGGGAGGTGATTATAACTCTGCAACATGACTTGTTTTATAGCCTCTAGTACAAGGGCTGGTTTTTCTGCACAATCTAGGCCGTTCAAAGAATGGATGTATAGGAATTTCAAAAGGCTGCTACAGTAAAACACCGCAGATCAAATGACTTAATCTAAATATTAAAACACCATTAGAGATATAAGAATAGATCTTATCATCAAGAAAGATCTGGAACTACCAAGTAAGGGGTTGAGGAAGGAGTAGGAGGAGCAAATTGCCATAATACAAGCAGGTCTGCACAAAGTGAAAGTGATGAAATATAGGATCCAAAGAATCAGTGGAAGAACATGGCATGCATCCTGCAATATGATAACATGCAGATAAAAAGTAAGATGTATTACTCTTCCTATATGCTTAGTCTTTACCCCTCTATTTTACCATATGCTAACTGCTGTTGAGGGCTTGCCTATGCACTCCTGTGGTCAGAGTCAGCACCACATAAGATGGTCTATAATATGAGTTTGAGGGATGGCTAGGAAAGATTCTCTGATTTAAAACACCTCTGCTGAGATCCTGTCTTCAGTGATTCAATTCTTTGGGTTATTAAGCTAACTGCATTAGCATACAATACAGTTGGAATGGTTAGCATGTAATAACAATGCACACTAACATTTGTACAACTTTCTAATTACAAAGTACTTTCTCATTTTTCATATTAATACAGTAGATCTAGATTATTTTTCACTTTGTAGATGAGGCAAGAGTCCAGAATAATTATGTACCTTGTCCAAATTCATGTAAATAACACACCTTAGAACCAGCAAAACAATGTAGGTAAATAGAAATTCTCAAGAATTATATTTAAAAGGAATAAAAATTATGTTTTACTTTTGTTCAACTAAATGAACCACTGCATTTATTTTAATAAAGACTATCACATGGCTTTATACTTGATGTTGAATCATGGAAAACATTTTTCAATATGTTCAGCAATAAGGAAGAATATACTGTCACTAATATCATTCAATAGTATTCCAAAAGTTCCATAAAATGCATTAAAAAAGAAAATGTAGTAGAAATGAGATCACAAATTAACATTGCAGATAAAATAATTGTCTTCATTGGGAAACAAAAATAATCAACTGAAAAGCTATTCTATCAGTCTCTAAACTGGTTGATTACAAAGTATACATCGAAAAATCAATATATGTCACACTATTCAAGAGGATGATTAAAGACCTAAATATAAATAGCAAAACTGAAAAATTCGGCGAAAATATTGAAGAAAATCTAAATCTTTGACTTTCAGTAGATAATTCCTTCTTAAATAAAACACTATGTAGACTGGTGTGTGATTAAGTCAAAATAGGCATATGTAATTAAATCGACTGATATGTGATTTAAATATATGACAAAGTTAAAACATAAATGATCTTCAAAAACAAATATACTGTGAAAAATATCTGTCATATAGAAAACAGAGAACATGCAGAATAGATTTAAAGAAAACCTTTGCATATAAGATAGTAAATGAGAATATAGACTTTGGAGCCACCCACAGGAGTTTGAATCCCAGTTCAGCTACTTACCAGCTGTATAACCTTAAGAAAGTGTTTCAACTTCTCTAGGCTCAGTCTCTGCATTTTGCAGAATAGAAATAATAATAGTACCTACCTCATAGAGTTGTTATAAGGTTTATTAAGTTCATAATTTTCAAGCTGTTAGAACAGTACCTGGCATATAATAACCACAATGTGTATTTGTCAAATAAACTGAACACTAAGAAAATGATGAAAAACCCACCAGAAAAATGACAAACCACTCTTAGAAAAGGTCATGTGAGAAGCTAGTAACAATATAAAGATATGTCAACCTAAGCTAGTAATAAGAAAAAATCAAGGTAAAACTCAGACTGACAATAAATTTAAAATACTGACAATATTTTGATATATTAAATATTGTCTCAGGTGGAAGAAAGAATAATTTAGAAGTGATTTGGCAGTTTCTATTAAAATTTAAAATAGAACAGAATTTTACTACCTTAGGGAAAAGCTGGCACATTAAAAAGTACAAAGATACAAATAGCAGTATAATTTGTACTAACAAAACAATGAAAGCAACTCAAATGTCCAAATGGCAAAATATAAAATGGTACATTCAGGATACTACATACTGTGCAATCTGGGGAGATGCTATTAACATCTATAACATTAGAATGGAACTTAATGAGGGCCCAGCACTTTGGGAGGCCAAGGCTGACTGATCACGAGGTCAGGAGTTTGAGACCAGCCTGACCAACATGGTGAAACCCCGTCTCTACTAAAAATACAAAAATTAGCCAGGCATTGTGGCACATGCCTGTAATCCCAGCTACTCAGGAGACCAGCAGCAACCCAAAGCTGAAACCTAGCTAGGAAGGAAAAAATCTTCATTCCTGCACCTATAAAACACAGAATTTTACCAATGACTTGAATAAACCTGGAAGCAGATTCTTTCACAGACTCAGGAGTCTGAGGCAGGAGAATCACTTGAACCCATGAGGCAGAGATTGCAGTGAGATGAGATTGCACCACTGGACTCTATCTCAAAAAAAAAAAAAAGAAAAGAAAAAAGAAAAGTAATGTAACTTGAAAATATCAAGTAAAATTAAACTATAAAACCTCACTGATTAACATGAAGGAAGACTTGATTAAATGAAAACTATTCTATGAACATTCAACAGTAAAGACGGATTTTTCTCCTCTAAATTAATGCCATCTCAATTAAAATAGTCATGTTAATATTGACTTTCTAAAATATTTATAAAGTTTATCTGTAAAAAATAGGAATAGTTTCTTTTGCTGTGCAGAGTGAACAGGCAACCTACAGAATGGGAGACAATTTTTGCAATCTATCCATTTAACAAAGGGCTAACATCCAGAATCTACAAAGAACTTAAACAAATTTACAAGAAAAAAAAAAGTGGGCAAAGGATATGAACAGATACTTCTCAAAAGAAGACATTTATGCATTCAAAACATGAAAAAAAGCTCATCATAACTGGTCATTACTGAAGTGCAAATCAAAACCACAATGAGACACCATCTCATGCCTAACTGGCGATCATTAATGGTCATTAATGGTGATCATTAAAAAGTCAGGAAACAACAGATGCTGGAGAGGATGTGGAGAAATAGGAACGCATTTACACTGTTGGTGGGAGTGTAAATTAGTTCAACCATTGTGGAACACAGTGTGGTGATTCCTCAAGGATCTAGAACCAGAAATACCATTTGACCCAGCAATCCCATTACTGGGTATATACACAAAGGATCATAAATCATTCTACTATAAAGACACATGCACACGTATGTTTACTGTGGCACTATTCACAATAGCAAAGAGTTGGAACCAACCGAAATGTCCATCAATGATAGACTGGGTAAATAAAATGTGGCATATATACACCACAGAATGCTATGCAGCCATGAAAAAGGATAAGTTCATGTCCTTTTCAGGGACATGGATGAAGCTGGAAATCCTCATTCTCAGCAAACTAACACAAGAACAGAAAAGCAAACACCAGATGTTCTCACTCATGGGTGGGAGTTGAACAATGAGAACACATGGACACAGGGAAGGGAACATCACACACTGGGGCCTGTCAGGGGTTGAGGGCTAGGGGAGGGATAGCATTAGGAGAAATACCTAATGTAGATGACGGGTTGATGATTGCAGCGAACCACCATGGCATGTGTATACCTATGCAACAAACGTGCACGTTCTGCACATATATCCCAGAACTTAAATTATAACTTAAAAATATAGGAATAAAAATTACCAAGATAAAACTTTTAAAGGAAAATATGTTTAGAGGATTTGCACTCTCAGGTATTAAAATGTATAACAAACATACAACAATGGCAACAGAAGAGGTGAATGGTATTGTCAGTTAACTGAATTAGTTTCCTGTTGATACTGTGACAAATTAATACACACTTAGTGACCTAAAACAACACAAATTTATTGTCTAATAGTTCTAGAGATGAAAAGTTCAAAATGGGTTTGCTGAACTAAAATCAAGTATTGGCATACTGCGTTCCTTCTGGAGGCTTTAGGAGATAATGTATTTCCTTCCTTTTTTGGCTCCTAGAGTCTCCCTACCTTCTTTGACTCTTGGATCCTTTCTACATCTTCCAAGCAAGCTTCTTCAAAGCTAGCATCTTCGAATCTCCATGGTATCATTTTGATGCTCTACATTTGTTCTCACAGCTTCTCCATTAAGGAACCTTGTGACTACACGGGGCCCATCTGGATAATCCAGGCTAATAGCCCATCTCAGTGTCCTCTCCTTTTCTTAATCACATCTACAAAGTCCTTTTAACCTTGTTCTGATGTTCCAGGGATTAGGGGTGAACATTTTTGGGGGTCATTATTCTAGTACCTGCCAAATTACACCCCAAAATTTGTGTTCTTAAAAACGTTTTTGTAAATAGCATATGACTGTACATAAATTTAATGAAATATGAATATTAATTATAAATGTAATATGAAACATAAACTATGTAGTAGCCACCACCCCATCAAGATAAAGGGCATTCCTCTCATTTCAAGAGCTCTGTCATGCACCATGTGAGTCAACTTCTTCCACCATCCCTGGGCAAACACTGCTATTCTGTCACTGTAGGTTAAATTTGTCTTAATTTGTCTTTCTAGCATTTCATAAAAATAGAATCAAACAGCATGTACTCCTTTTTATGTCTTGTCTCTTTCATGGAGCAGACTGTTTTACAGTTTAAGCATTGTTATACATATCAGTAGTCTGTTCTTTTTTATTACTGAATAGTATTTCAGCAATACAGATCTATCATTGCTTTACTCATTGTGATAGGCAGACTTCTAAGAATGGCTCCCAAAGATCCTCTCTCTTGTAAAAATTCCCTCCTCTTTGAGTGTAAGTGGAACCTGGGCATATGAGGAGACATCACTCTTACAATTATGTTGTATTCCATGGCAAAAGGGCATTATTTCAGAGAGTCAAATGGAAGCACAGGAGTCCTTCAAATGAAGGTTTTTAATGGCTGGTTTGCAGAAATTAGAGATTTAAAACACAAGGGGTGTGTACTTACCATTGCTATCTTTAAAGGAGTAGACATATACCATGGACTTGGGGTAGCTTTTAGGAACCAACAGCAACCCAAAGTCAAAAGCTAGCTAGGAAGGAAAAACCTCATTCCTACAACTATAAAAAACAGAATTTTATCAATGACTTGAATGAGTTTAGAAGCAGATTCTTTCACAGACCCTTCAGATGAGAGTCCATTCTTGATTTTGGCCTTGTCAGACCTTAAGCAAATAATTTAGCTAAGTCTGTCTGGACTTTTGACCTACAGAACAATAACATGATATATGGACAGATACTGCTTTACATCAGAGTTTGGGGTAACTTTTATGCAGCAATCGTAAACTAATATACTCATTAACCTGTTAATGAATATTTGAGTTGCTCTTAGTTTGGGCTACTGTAAATAAAGCTAACAATAAACTCTTGTTTAAATCTTGTTTTTGGTTTTCTTGGGTAGATGTGTAGAAATGGGATTGCTGAGTAAGAGTATACTCTCACTCCGTAAGAGTATATTTTTCTCTATAAAAAACTGTCAATCAGTAGTTGCACTGTTTTGTATCCCCATCTGCGATGCAAAAGAGTTCCAGTTATTCCATATCCTTGACGACACTGTATTGTCAGTGTTTTCCATGTTAGACTTTTTTTGTGGGCATGTGGTAAGGATCATAATGACATTCTAAAGGAGGAAAATTTTACTTCCACCCTCTTAGGGTCTCCAAGTAGGGGAGAGGATTTAGGTGGCATAAAACAGATTAACAGGAAAAAAACTCTCTAAAGAAAATCTATTAAAATGTACAGATTTTTACATGTATGTGAGAGTATCCATAGGAAAATGAAGACCCAAAGAAGCAGTTAGACCTGAATGTTTACATACTAAATTGGAAAAAGAGTAGTAAATTGTGAAAACCTGACAAAACACAGGGACATGAGCTAGGATATTCAATTATAGAGAAATGACTAGAGATACTGAGGGTCAATTTACCAAGGTTGCTTTGTGCAGATTTTCCTTGGCCTTGACTCCCCATCTTTGGTGATAAGCGTATCTTTCTTCCTCCTGATACAGGGATACTATCTTTTACATGGGATTTTTATCTTTTGCTTTCAAGAAGAAAAAGGAAGATCAGATTGCTCTTCTTGCATCTGCTATTTTCTTAAGTGCCCTTAACTCAAAATGATTCTTATGCCAAAATGGAATATTTGGAGCTGGCATATTCAGTCACCTTTCAAAATGATTACTATAAATCTTCAATTTTAGCATCTTTTCATGTACTTATTGGACATTTGTATGTTTTATGTGAGTATAATTTCACATTCTTTTATTATTGAATTATGAGTTTTTTTATGTAGTTTTAATACATGGCCTTTGTCAGGTATACTATGAATATAATTTTCCAGCTTCTAGCTTGTCTTTTTATTTTTCTTAATGTCTCCCAACAAGAAATTAAAAACTTTAATAATTTTAAGATCATTAAAGTCAAATGTATTTATTAAAGTCAAATTTTTTTATTTTTTAAATTTAAGGTTAGTATTTTAGTGTATCCTTGCCTTAGAAATCTTTGCCTCCCCAAAGATTGGGAAGATTTTCTCCTATATTTTTCTTTCAAGAAGTTTTAGAATTTCACAGTTTGTATGTTATACAGTTTGTGAGAAATTTGTATCTTTCGCCGGGTATGTTAGGCAGGATTCTAAGTTCTCCCTGAAGATTTCCCATCTCCCTTGTGTACACAGCCTACATAATTCTTGGATCTGTGAACCTGATATACTTTACTCCTGTTATTAAGTTATGTATATGGTACCGTTGACTCGAAAATAAAGAAATTATCTAGTGAGTCTAACCTGATCACATGCATACTTTAAAAGCAAAGAGTTGGGGGAGGAAAAAAAAAAAAAAAAAAAGCAGAGAGTTGGTCGGTGCTGGCAAGATGGCGGAATAGGAACAGCTCTGGTCTGCAGTTCTGAGACCCATGCAGAAGGCAGGTGATTTCTGCATTTCCAATGGAGGTGCCTTCTTCATCTCATTGGGAGTGGTTAGAGAGTGGGTGCAGCCCATGGAGAGCAAGCAGAAGTAGGATGGGGCGTCCCCTCACCCTGGAAGTGCAAAGAGCAGGGAAGCTTCTCTTTCCCAGCCAAGGGAAGCCCATGAGGGACTGTGCTACCCGGTCCCCCAAGTACTATGCTTTTCCCACAGTTTTTGAAGTCCACAGACCCAGAGATTTCTTAATGTGCCTATACCACTGGGGCCCTAGATTTCAAGCACAAAACTGAGCAACTGTTTGGGCGGACACTGAGTTAGCTGCAGTCATTTTTTTTCTCCCCGCATACCCCAGTGGCACCTGGAACCACATTGAGACACAACCAGTCACTCCTCTGGAAAGGAGTCTGAGGCCAGGGAGCCAAGTGGTCTCACTCAGTGGGTCCCATTCCCAAGGAGCCCAGCAGGCTAAGAACCACTGGCATGAAATTCTTGCTGCCAACACAGCAGTCTGAAGTTGGCCGGGAACGCTAGAGCTTGGTGAGGGGAGGGGCCTCCACCATTACTGAGGCTCGGGTAGGCGGTTTTCCCCTGACAGCGCTAAGGAGACTGGAAGGTTTGGACTGGGTCGAAAACAACACAGTGCAGCAAAGTGGCTGTGGCCAGACTGCCTCCCTAGATTCCTCCTCACAGGGCAGGGCATCTCTGAAAGAAAGTCAGCAGCCCCAGTCAGGGGCTTATAGATAAAACTCTCATCTTACTGGGATAAAGCATCTGGGGGAAGGGGCAGCCGTGGGTGCAGCTTCAGTGGACTTATACATTCCTGCTTGCCAGCTCTGAAGAGAGCAGCGGGTCTCCCAGCACAGCACTTGAGCTCCACGCTAAGTAACAGACTGTCTCCTCAAGTGGGTACCCGACTCCTGTGCCTCCTGACTGGTAGACACCTCCCCGCAGGGGTCGACAGACACCTCATGAAGGAAGAGCTCTGGCTGGAATCGGCCAGTCCCCGTCTGGGATGAAGCTTCCAGAGGAAGGAGTAGGCAGTCATCTTTGCGGTTCTGCAGCCTCCGTTGGTGATACCCAGGTAAACAGGGTCTGGAGTGGACCTCCAGCAAACTGCAACAGACGTGCATAAGGGGAGCCTGACTGTTAGAAGAAAAACTAACAAACAGAAAGCAATAACAACATCAACAAAAGGAACCCCCACACAGAAACCCCATTCAAAGGTTATCAACCTCAAAGATCAAAAGTAGATAAATCCGTGAAGATGAGGGAAAACCAGCACAAACAGGCTGAAAATTCCAAAAAACCAGAATGCCTCCTCTTCTCCAAATGATCACACTCCTCTCCAGCAAGGGCACAAAACTGGACAGATAATGGGTCTGACAAATTGTCAGAAATAGCTTTCAGAAGATGGGTAATAACAAACTCCTCTGAGCTAAAGGAGCATGTTCTAATCCAATGCAAGGAAGCTAAGAACCTTAACAAAAGGTTACAGGAACTGCTAACTAGAATCACCAGTTTAGAGAAGAACATAAATGACCTGAGGGAGCTGAAAAACACAGCATGAGAACTTCATGAAGCATATACAAGTATCAACAGCCAAATTAATCAAGCAGAAGAAAGGATATCAGAGACTGAAGATCAACTTACAAGATTACAAAAAAACAAGAAAAACTGAAAAGGAACCAACAAAACCTCCAAGAAATTTGGGACTATGTGAAGAGACCAAACCTACGATTGACTGGGGCCTCAGAAAGTGACGGGGAGAATGGAATCAAGTTAGAAAACACACTTCAGGATATTATCCAGAACTTCCCCAACCTAGCAAGACAGGCCAACATTCAAATTGAGGAAATACAGAGAACATCACTAATATACTCCTTGAGAAGAGCAACCACAAGACACATAATTGTCAGATTCTCCAAGGTTGAAACAGAGGAAAAAATGTTAAGGACAACCAGAGAGAAAGGTCAGGTTACCTAAAAGGGAAGACCATCAGACTAACAGTGGATCTCTCTGCAGAAACCCTACAAATCAGAAGAGAATGAGGGTCAATATTCGACATTCTTAAAGAATTTTCAACCCTGAATTTCATATCCAGCCATCTAAGTTTCATAAGTGAAGAAGAAATAAAATTATTTACAGACAAGCAAATGCTGACAGATGCTGTCACCACAAGCATGCCTTACAAGAGCTCCTGAAGGAAGCACTAAACATGGAAAGGAAAAACCGGTACCAACCACTGCAAAAACACACCAAAATACAAAGTCCAAAAACACTATGAAGAAATGGCATCAACTAATGTGCAAAATAACCAGCTAGCGTCATAACAGGATCAGATTCACACATAGCAATATTAACCGCAAATATAAATGGGCTAAATGCCACAATTAAAAGACAAAGACTGTCAAATTGGATAAATACTGAAGACCCATTGGTGTGCTGTATTCAGGAGACCCATCACACATGTAAAGACAGACATAGGCTCAAAATAAAGGGATGGAAGAATATTTACCAAGCAAATAGAAAAAAAAAAAACAAAAACAGGGTTGCAATCCTAGTCTCTGTTAAAACTGACTTTATACCAACAAAGACCAAAAAAGACAAATAAAAGCATTACCTATTGGTAAAGGGATCAATGCAACAAGAAGAGCTAATGATCATAAATGTATATGCAGCCAATACAGGAGCACACAGATTCATAAAACAAGTTCTTAGAGACCTGCAAAGAGACTTAGACTCCCACACAATAATAGTGGGATATTTTAAAACCCCACTGTCAATATTAGACAGATCAACAAGACAGAAAATTAACAAGGTTATTCAGGACTTGAACTCAGCTCTGGACCAAGTGGACTTAATAGACATCCACAGAACTCTCCACCCCAAATCAACAGAATATATATTCTTTTCAGCATCACATAGCACTTATTCTAAAATTGACCACATAATTGGAAGTAAAACACTACTAAGCAAATGCAAAAGAACAGAAATCATAAACAGACTCTCAGACCACAGTGCAATCAAATTAGAACTCAGGATTAAGAAACTCACTCAAAACCACACAACTACATGGAAACTGAACAACCTGCTCCTGAATGACTACTAGGTAAATAACAAAATTAAGGCAGAAATAAATAAGTTCTTTGAAACCAAAGAGAACAAAGACACAACATGCCAGAATCTCTGGGACACAGCTAAAGCAGTGTTTAAAGGGAAATTTGTAGCACTAAATGCCCACATCAGAAAGTGGAAAATATTAAAATCGACACCCTAATATCATAGTTAAAAGAACTAGAGAAGCAGGAGCAAACAAATTCAAAAGCTAGCAGAAGACAAGAAATAACTAAGAGCAGAACTGAAAGTGACAGAGACATGAAAAAACCTGCAAAAAAAATCAATGAATGCAGGAGCTGGTTTTTTGAAAAGATTAAGAAAATAGACAGACTGCTAGCCAGACAAAGAAGAAAAGAGAAAATCAAATAGACACGTAAAAAATGATAAAGAGGATATCACCACTGACCCCACAGAAATACCAACTACCATCAGAGAATACTATAAACACCTCTACGCAAATAAACTAGAAAGCCTAGAAGAAATGGATAAATTCCTGGACACATACACCTTCCCAAGACTAAACCAGGAAGAAGTCAAATCCCTGAATAGACCAATAACAAGTTCTGACATAGAAGCAGTAATAGCCTACCAACCAAAAAAAAAGGCCCAGGACCAGGTGGATTCACAACTGAATTCTACCAGAGGTACAAACAGGGGCTGGTACTGTTCCTTCTGAAACTATTCCAATCAATAGAAAAAGAGGGAATCCTCCCTAACTCATTTTATGAGGCCAGTATCATTCTGACACCAAAACCTGGCAGACACACACACAAAAAAAGAGAAAATGCCAGGCCAATATCACTGATGAACATCGATGTGAAAATTCTCAATAAAATACTGGTAAACCAAATCCAGCAGCACATCAAAAAGCTTATCAACCACAATCAAGTCTGCTTCACACCTGAGATGCAAGGCTGGTTCAATATACACAAATCAAAAAATGTAATCCATCACATAAACAGAACCAATGACAAAAACTACATGATTATCTCAATAGATGCAGAAAAGGCCTTCAATAAAAATTCAACACCCATTCATGCTAAAAACTCCCAATAAACTAGGTATTGATGGAATGTATCTCAAAATAATAAGAGCGATTTATGACAAACCACAGCCAATATCATACTGAATGGGCAAAAACTGGAAACATTCCCTTTGAAAATAGGCACAAGACAAGGATGCCCTCTCTCACCACTCCTATTCAACATGGTATTGGAAGTTCTGGCCAGAGCAATCAGGCAAGAGAAGGAAATAAAAGGTATTCAAATAGGAAGAGAGGGAGCCAAATTGTCTCTGTTTGAAGACAACATGATTGTGTATTTAGAAAATCCCACTGTCTCAGCCCAAAAACTCCTTAAGCTGATAAACAATTTCAGCAAAGTCTCAGGATACAAAATCAATGTGCAAAAATCACAAACATTCCTATACAATAATAATAGACAGGCAGAGGGCCAAATCATGAGAGAATTCCCATTCACAATTGCTACAAAGAAAATAAAATACCTAGAAATACAACTTACAAGGAACATGAAGGATGTCTTCAAGGAGAACTATAAACCACTGCTCAAGGAAATAAGAGAGGACACAAACAAACGGATAAACTTTCCATATTCATGGATAGGAAGAATCAATATTGTGGAAATGGCCATACTGCCCAAAGTAATTTATAGATCCAATGCTATTCCCATCAAACTACCATTGACTTTCTTCACAGAACTAGGAAAAAAAAAAAACACACACACACAACTCTAAATTTCATATGGAACTGAAAAAGAGTCCATATAGCCAAGACAATCCTAAGAAAAAGGAACAAAGCTGGAGGCATCACACTACCTGACTTCAAACTATACTACAAGGTTACAGTAACAAAAACAGCATGGTACTGGTACCAAAAGAGATATATAGACCAATGGAACAGAATAGAAGCCTCAGAAATAACAGCACACATCTACAACAATTTGATCTTTGACAAACTGACAAAAACAAGCAATGGGAAAAGGATTCCATATTTAATAAATGGTGCTGGGAAAACTGGATAGGCATATGCAGAAAACAAATTAGAGCCCTTCCTTACACATTATACAAAAATTAACTCAAGATGGATTAAAGACTTAAATGTAAAACCTAAAACTATAAGAACCCTAGATAAAACCTAGGTAATTCTATTTAGAACATACACATGGGCAAAGACTTCATGACTAAAACACCAAAAGCAATTGCAACAAAAGCCAAAATTGACAAATGGAATCTAATTAAACTAAAGAGCTTCTGCTTAGCAAAAGAAACTAGCATCAGAGTAAACAGGCAACCTATAAAATGGGAGAAAATTTTTTCAACTTATCCATCCAACAAAGGGCTAATATCCAGAACCTACAAGGAACTTGAACAGATTTATGAGAAAACAAAACAAAACAAAAATCAAAAATTGGACAAAGGATATGAACAGACATTTCCCTAAAGAAGACAATTATGCAGCCAACAAATGTGAAAAAAAGCTCATCACTGGTCATTAGAGAAATGCAAATCAAAACCACAATGAGATACCATCTCACACCAATTAGAATGTCAATCATGAAAAAGTCTGGAATCAACAGATGCTGGCAAGGATGTGGAGAAATAAGGATGCTTTTACACTGTTGGTGGGAGTGTAAATTAGTTCAACCATTGTGGAACACAGTGTGGCTATTCCTCAAGTATCCAGAACCAGAAATACTATTTGACCTAGCAATCCCATTACTGGGTACATACCCAAAGGATTATAAATCATTCTACTATAAAGACACATGAACGCATATGTTTATTGCAACACGATTTACAATAGCAAAGACTTGGAACCAACCCAAATGCCCATCAATGACAGACTGGATAAATAAAATGTGGCACATATACACAATGGAATACTGTGCAGCCATGAAAAAGGATGAATTCGTGTCCTTTGCAGGGACATGGATGAAGCTGGAAACCCTCATCCTCAGCAAACACAGGAACAGAAAACCAAACACTGCATGTTCTCACTTTTAAGTGGGAGCTGAACAATGAGAACACATGGACACAGGGCGGGGAACATCACACACTGGGGCTGTTGGGAGGTGGGGGAAAGGGGCGGGAGAGCTTAGGACAAATACCTAATGTATGTGGAGCTTAAAACCTAGACTACAGGTTGATAGGTGCAGCAAACAACCATGGCACATGTATACCTATGTAAAAAACTTGCGTGTTCTGCACATGTATCCCAGAACTTAAAGTAAAATAAATGAAAAAAAAAAAAAAAAAAAAAAAAGCAGATACTTTTCTCTGGAGGAGATGAGGGAGTCAGAGGGCATCATTCTGTGAGCAACTAGAGAGAGATGTGACTTGATGAAGGTTCTCCTTTGCTGAGACAGAGACCACCATGAAGCAAGGGTTGGAGACTGGCCTTCAAGAGCTGATGCTGTTCACTTCTTCCTTCTTTTCAGAAAAAGAATCTGTGACTCCAAGAGATTAATGAGCTAATCCACTGTCACAGTGCTATTAAATAACACTGATTACAAATTCAAAATCATTTTTTACTGATTACAAATAATGTCTGTCCATTCTGCCACATTAGCTTCCACAGGTTTCATCTGTCAACTGTGATGTCTGAGATGCAATCATCAAGATCTAAACATAAATAATTTTTCATATCAGACTATCACACAGCGCAATGAGATACTAAACCAATATTTGAATACCCAAAAAGTGAATAAAAGAGTCTAGAAACTCTGTTTACTGTTTTAAGTCCCCTCATTGCCCACCATTTGATGTTGTACACTCTTCCATTGGTTCTGAGTTTGCTGTCAGAAAGAGATAGTTAAAACCTTGAAGAATGATTATATAATAGACTCTTTGTTCTTTAAGGTATATGTGGATCATCTGAGGATTTGGTTAAACTGTAGATTTGGGTTAATAGTTTAAAGATAGGCCTGGGTCTGCATTTCTAATGAACTCCTTGCTAATGGAGATGCTACTGCTCCACAGAACACACTGAATTAGTGCATTTGTTAAAAACAAAAAATGATAGGGAACTTGAATTTGACAGAGTATAGGAAGAGTCCAACAGAAGTAGAGCCATTCAGTGTTCCCAGTGATATCAATATACCCATGTATGAAGGGATCCCAAATATTCAAAAAAATTATTTATATAGATTTTTTGAAACTCATCTATAAAAATCAAGTTTCACTAGAATGAAGCTGGTGGTGGCAAAAGACCTATTTGTAGTACCCTGAGATGATTAGGGCTTAGGATAGTATGAAATATAAAGTTAACTTTGAGAGAAAGGAACATATTATCTACTATCAGTTTAATATTTTATGTCTTTGAAAAATAAACAATATTCACTCATCTGTTTCGTGGCTAACTTTTAATGACAAAGTTAATATATTGCTAATTTGTGATATAATTAATAGCTTCTAATCCTTTGATTAGACAAAGATTAGTTTACAAGGAGTTCATTAAGCTCTGATAATAAATTCAATCCCTGGATTATGCTTTTAGTTTGAAATGCAATATGGGTGAGACATTTCCATCTCTCATTTAATCAAATGCAGAAAAATGCTGCCACACTTGAAAACTCTTGAACATCATTTTCGGTTGGTTGGTTTTTAGACAAAAGTGTATTCAACTGATGTACAAAGCATTCTTAAAACTCACAGATTTGTACAATAGAGTGTATACTTATTTTGATGATATATTTATTGGAATATATTGGTTTTATGGAAAACATTCTATGATGCAAATGTACATTGAACATAACATCTTCAACAACAACATCTTAAAGTTTCAGCTGAAATGTACTATGATATTTGGTTTTATTAAATACATTTGTGAATACTAATGTATACCTTTTTCTCTGGAAAGTCTAATTCTGAGTGTCTCAAATTGATGCAATTTGATTAGTCTCTTAGAATTTAGGGCTTAGGTTTTGCTGGGGCAAGAGCTGTCTCTGGGGAGAAAATTCATTTGACTTACATAGAAAATTTCATATAGAAGAAGCTGTTATTTGAACAAAGGTTTCGTTTATAAACAGTGCCTCAAAAATCCAGGTGGAGTGTTATTTACCAAGAAATGAAAATTTTGGAGCTGGTTTATGATGTTTATAAAGAAAACAAAGACAGATAATTTATCTCATTCTATTACTCTCCTTTATGTCTTTGTCATGTTATCTGACATTCTATTTATGTTATTAAAAAATGAAGTTCAAGAATGCAAATTAGATTGCCAGGGATAAAAATATGTTTTTTAATTAAATGTGAACTCTTGATCCACTTTATTCTCTTAGCATTTGAATAATCAACACTCCTTTTTATGACAATTCTGCTGAGCCATGGCAGCTGACATGTCTAAGACAGCAGTTTTCTCCAACTTCTTTAAGAGTTTTCAGATCTATATAGAGATCATTTTTCTCATTGTCAATAAGTGATAAGAAAGGACTTAATGGTAATTTTCCATTAGGTTTATCTTCAGAGGGTCAGTGCAGTGCAATTCAAACAACAGTTTTAAAGTCAGATTTTGGTAAAATTCCTGTTTACTAACTGCATGGACTTAGATAATTATCAGTTGCTCAGTTTTATCAATTAGTAATTAATAATACATAATGCATATGTCTTACATAATAAGGATTACGTAAAATTGTGTTACAGGACATCTATAAAACACCTAGCACAACTTCTGATCCATAGTGATGTGTGATAAATGTGTTCACAGTCTTCCTCTCTTTTGTTATGTCTCTCCCTCAAATTTATGAAGTTCTTACTAAGATAACTTGTATTGGTTGTCAATCTATATTTGGCAAAACATTTTGTAGGTTGATTTTCCAGTCCCTCAGAATATACTTCCCATTCTATATTGAAAGAGAAACAAAACCTAATCCAACTGTGAATCATGTTAAAATAAAACTATGTTCATGTGAGTGTAAAGACATTCAAACTTCCTCAAAATGCATTTTATTTATAAACACAATTTTGAAATATTGAATAGCTTTTCTGTTTCAATCAATTTCATTGAACAAATGTTTCTTAGTTGTTTTGATGTCAATTCTATTCAAAATTTTCCTGCCTCTTATTTTGATATAACAGTGACTGTCTCAATAATGCATTTTTTGGGGAATATAGCACCTACTTGATAATGCTATTTTAATGCTAAGAAAACATTTTCATATAGACCATTGGTAGGTAGGTATGAGGACCATCAGGGGAACAATTAAATAATCGCAAAGTATTTTAGTAGAAGACAAGTAGGCTAATGATATGGATTTTCATCTTGCTCTACCATATTTCTATTTAAAACACCATTAGGAACCATTTCTCCATAGATCCCCTAGATACCCCAGGGATCCCTCAACCTCCATAGAACCCCCACAAAAATGAATTGATGTATTATTTGGAAATTCATTCATTCAAAAACATTTACTGAGCCCTGACTATGTGCCAATATTGTTGGAGCACTTAGATGCATCAATGTCCAAAACAGACTATAATCTGTTATAAAATCTGTGGAGCTTACATTTTGCTGGATGACGGTGAGATAAGCAATAAGTAGTAAACATAATAAATAAAATACACACTTTGTTTAAAAGTGATAAGTGCTTTGAAAAAGAAAGAAGAGCAGCTAAGAGGGTACACAAACACTGTGAAAGCAGGTGGGTTGCAGTTGACCAATGGCTGATGACTTTAAGATTATATTAAACAATATACTAGGAAGTCAACAAACGAGACCAGAGCTAGGAAAAGACTACATTCAAATACAATGAAAAAAACCATTGCTTGTTATGCCAGTTAATGTTCTCAGTTGAAAACAGCTCAGAAATTTATTAAGGTACATTAGGTAGCCCAAAGTATCTTCCAGAGATCCAAAACTCAGCCAGGAAAAATTCTTAACCATGCTAGGTGATCTATTGCAGAAAAAAAAATGCTATCACATGCAACCAGCACAAATAACACAGTTATTGGAGTCAAAACAGTTTGCGCTGATGATACGAATGACCTAACCACAAATTTCCACCACTGCTACCTTCAAAGGGTCATGCTCTTTCACCACCATGCTCATGGAAAGATGGATTCTGTGCATGCCTCGTTTCTCCTACTTGTCTCATAAAGATTCCTGTTGTTTCTTCTAGCTGGCTCAAACAGTTTTGTCTAGTTGGCAGAGCCTGGGTCACTTCCCAGTGCTCTATCTCCAAGTCGGGCTGGCACAAGAAATCCTAGGATCTACCATAGTAGGATAGGACTGATAGTGTGGGAAATGCCCTAAATACCCAAGAGGCATTTAAATGATTTGGGGCAAGCCAAACATTACAAATATCCACTACGGCTAGAAATCACTGATTAACTTTTGAGTCGTGTATTTTTATTTTTTACCTTACTCTTGACTATAGTTCCCCCCACACCCCACAGACTCATAATATTGTAGCTCTGTATATTTCAATAGCAAGGTTTTAGAACATTTTAGTTTTCAGGGAACATGGATTTTTCTTTCACAAAGGATAAAGGTAGAAAATCGGTTGATATTAATAACAGTTTTCATGGTTATTATATTTGAATATCTAGGAAAAGGTGAGAGAAGTTTTCTTGAGGAGTACAAACCAGTTGTAGTTTAAACAAAAATCCCTAGAGTTTGATAGGCTATAGGAAGTAGGTGCTTTAGTTAAGCAGTCTCCCTTTTCACATATTTATTTATTCATAAAAACAGATTAATAATATATTCTTCTCAATCACAACTTGTACTATTAAAGAAGCAATGATTCTCTTAAAAATTATGTGAATTGTGAAAATCACAGTTAGAGTTATATACTATAAACCTCAAAGTAGGTATATTAGTTATGATTTATAAACTATATATATTAAGAATAGTAGTTTTCTATTCTCAAAGACCTTAGTTTTTTCTCCCTTTCTTAATTCAAATTATTTTCATCTATAAAATATTTATCATGAATTCTTAAATACAATATGTGTTTAAATACTTTACCTATATTTATAAAGAAGTCAAGCAGAAGGCTGTATCATAATGATTTCACCTCATTTAAGTAAAATGAAACTGAGCCAAAAACAGCAGTGAAATCTTAGCTGAAGACAGTAACAGAACAGTTTTCGTTAAATAGGTCATCATTAAAGAAAGGCAGGAAGGGAGACAAAGACTGCAAGTCTGAAACTGGAAGACTGATATATGTGAATATGTTGAAGAATGTGGTAAATCACATTGGAGGTAGGCAGATCATTAAAGAATAAACCAGTTAGCACAAAATGAACATACTGAAAGATGGAGCATGTTTATTGAAGACAAATTCTTCTATTTCATTTCCAAGCCGAAGCCCTTAAGGGCTGCTATTATTCCCTCAGAGAGTCACCCCTTTGCTCTCTAGGCTGTTCAGGCCACAGCACCTGACTCTGCAAGAAGGATGAATTCTAATTGTGGCCTTTGAGAGACTGCAAAGCAAATGCTACTCGCTTCCATAGACTTATTACTGGATGTTTCTATGCAAGACTGGCAGAAAATTGGGCCACGCATGAGTTCCTTTAGAATTAGCCAGACTACAACTTACCACAATTGAAAAGACTTTGTCGTAGTTGCCAAGGATGTTTGGACAAGCCAGATTTCCACATCTTCTCACAGGGGAATGCTGACACATTTGTCACTTCCTAAATCAATCAGTAGCCCTGTTGTTTTGCAAACTTTACCAATGGCAGATATACTCTCCCCAGAGCTACTGAGAGCCTGGCTGAGAAGGCTGGGCAATCTGCAGAGATATGTACCACAGACAGTTTTCCCTTGAGCTAAGAAACTTCAAATACTATTATGATGCCATGTCTCTGACTGTAAGCAAAGGAATTTTCAGAATAAACTATTCTTATATGCTTGGCAGTATAATAAATGCAACATGCAGAGAGATTAATCTGATCATTATCCAAAGAATGGAATGGAAGAGAGAGCCTTGCCTGTCACACTTTTAACTATGTCAAACACAGCAATGAAATAAAACATCATCAATTTATTTGGAACACAATTTATCATTCTTAGTGTTTTCTCACATGTATCAGCTCGTTTGACTACAACAACCTCCCAAGCCTTGAGACAATATAGTGTGTGATTGAGCACAAGAGTAAGAACCAGAAGATATAGGTCCAAGACACAATTATATCTATCTGTTGTCATTAGCATCTCAGTCACATTGTGCACAAGACAATGTGAGGATAAGTGAGACAATGAATGAGCAAGTGCTTTGTAAAAGGCTCTACACATAGAAAGTGATGCTATTATCATTGAAGTGGACAATACCCTCGTAAGCCAGGCTGGATACCATGTTTTATCCAGCCTCAGACTTCAGTGAAGATTGCCAGAAATATAAGGAGGAAACCCAATTTAAAAAAAATACAGACCTCTGTGGACACCAGGGTGAGGTTTTTGAACTATTCTTATTTGGGCTTTAAACGAAAAGACGACCCTTGAAGCCTGGAGAAATCTAGGACATCTGAGTTACATAAGCTACTCTTTGAAATGCAGCAATTATTTTTGGTCAGATAACACTGAAGGAAAGTTTTTGTAATTCTGTTGTATGTGGAACAAATAGTACCTGTTCAGGTACTGGGAACTGAATGCTTCTTTATTTGTAGAAACAGAAGCTATGAGGTGGCAGTTTTGACATGTTTATAAAGCTATGAACACAAACAGAAAGAGAGATTATTATTTGACAATAATTTTATTTTCAGAGTTGAGAGCAGCTGAGTTTCAATTTCTCATACAAATATTAAATGTGTATGCATGCACATACCCATATATCACCAATGCAAAAAAAAAAAAAAAAATGCTTACTCTAGAGCAAGGCTCAGGAATTTGGATGAAATTGTAAACACTATTGAAGCTGCTCTAATTTTAAATTCCCTCTTGCAGCTGCAGCATCCTGCCCTAATCTCTATGAATACAACACATCCATTTAAATAAAAATAGTTATCTGCACCATTCTTCCCTTTACCAGCTGCAGAACTATCATAAGCCTTTGTTTATTCTCTATTATGTATATATAGAAATAAAGTCATTTAAAATTAAAATAATAATGCCCCCTTTTCCAGTCTCTAGATCCTGTCAAGTTTAACCTAATGTAAATTAATGTGACTGGTTTTATATTTAACAAACCAATAAATCTGTTGTTTCTGTGAACTGGAGAGGAAACAGTTTCTGAGCAGGGGGCTTTTTCTCTATTGTTCACAGGTTTTTTTCTCTACAGTCAATTGGCTAGTTGACATCCTTTATAGTAGTTCCTGAACACCCTATAGTCTTTCTCTCCTCTTGTCTTTGTAAAACTTCTTTCTTTCTCCTATTCATCTCTGGAAAATCTGTCTTCACACTCCATTACATAGTTACTTCTCAGAGAGAGATCACTTTCGGTGCCTCTCTTTTGTGCTCCTAAAGCACCATGAGCCTCTCTCTACTGTAACATGCATTTCACTAGAGCTCAATTTGAGCAGAAGTCCTATCTATATTTTCCCCATCATCGTACTCTTAGCACAAATCACACAGATGCTTGATTAAAAAAGAGTTGAACAAATGGAAGATAGGGATGAGTGTGTCACCTACTGTCTTGCCTGTGTACTCTAATGCCTAGTACTCTGTTAGCACAGAGAAGGTGCTTAGTAAGAGGGATGTGTTGGCCAGAAGAGGAAGACAACTGTGAAGGCACAAGAAAAGACAATCCATTCATATTCTCATTGCCATTAGAATAAAGTTAGTAGTACCTATGGCTGTTAAAGTCCATCTTGGTTCAAACCTTGCTTGTCTATCCTGCTTCATCTTTTGCCTCTTACCAGCCATCTGCTCTCGCTGCATACCACTGTCCACTGCATAACTGCAGGCCTAATCATTCAAGCTCTCTCTTTGCCAAAACTTTGCATGTTATTTCTTCTATTGGAAAAACACTTCATAACTTCCTTGCCTTGCTTCCTCAAACTTCGGGTGTTACAATAGTTATTGCTTTCTCAGAAGACCCTTTCCTGATACACCAGAATAACATTAAATGAGGTTTTTTCATGTGCTGTTTTTGCATACTGAGCTGACCCTGGTTTAATAGCCAGATTGTATTGCAAATTATGTGATTTCCAGATTTTAAACCCCTTTCTAATGTATGATTTCAAGTGCCATTTCAGTTAAGATAAAGCCCAAACTTCTTAACATGGAACAGAACGTTCTTGGGGATCAAACCACTATTTGGTATTCCAGCCTCATCGCAACCTTAAGACCTTTGGCGATAATGTTCCTTCTATTTGAAAAATTCTTCTAGCTTTCCTGATTTTTTTTTCTTGACTTTTTGTCCTCTCTCAGAGCACAGAGCCTCCTCTTTAAACCCAGCAACCAGTTAATTCCTAGTTCAAAATATCTGTTGTACAAATGGATGAACTAGCACTGTGCAGCTAACTATATTCTCCAACACAATCAAGCCACAAGCATATTAGACTTTAGTAAAATCTATGTATGTTTTTACAAAATATTTAATATAAATCATATGCTTTTAAAAAGTCTGGTATCCTGCAGACGAATTATAGATTTATGTACCTGGTCTAATACTTCTCTCTTCTCCTCCATTAGTCTGTAACAGTTAAGACCCAGAGATTTGTTGTTTCTGTCTCCTTCTATCAATTAAATCCTTCAACAAGGATATCAAGGTATTTAAAAGGGAAAATGCTGTTTAGCCCACTGGAGTTGAGAGTGCATAAATTTAATGCCCACATCAATAATTATGCAAGGTTATATTGTGGACAAATTGTATAAACTAGATGCTCATTGTTTTAATTAAACTCCAGAGCTATTCCAATTAAGACAGCTGTAGAATGATATGCAGGGAGAGAAAAATGAAAGTAGGGATTCTGAGTGTCTGAAGAAAAAAAAAAGATAATGGGGAAACTGAATAATCAATTTGATATTATATAACAAAATCAACTTGAGAAGTCAGATTGCAGGAACTGTTTTTCTCAATTTTCTATACTGCAAAAAGCGTACTATATGGTTTAATGACCTAGGTCTTCCTTGTGCCTAGGGAACAACCTATAGGAAAGACTAAGAGCTGCTTAGTAAGCCTGCTGTGCAGATACATGAAATGTTAGGAATACAAATTAAAATGTTACACAAAAGGCACTGGTGAGTCAGTGAAGGGATTTAAAAGAAGAGTTGAATAAAGTGTGATTATTTTGTTTGAGATTTCAGCTGATTGAAGTCAGGGATAATTAATAATGTCTCAAAGATTTAGATTATCATGGACTCTATCTTTTACAGATATAAGAAAATGACAGTATTCATATTCAGATCAACCACATATTAAACTTCTACTGTATATCAGTTCAACTACTGCTTTTCTATATTTTACCTCTAATCTCACAATCTTATGAGATTCAGATGAGTATTATTATTACCATTTTAAAGATGAGGAAATTAGTAGCTGCCCCAGTGTCACACACACATTAGAGGTCAGAATTGGAATTTGAATCCAGGACACTGCATTCCAAAGACCAGGTCATTTTCTAGCCACAGGTCACATTAATTTATTATTCCTGACAATAATTATATTGAGTCAGTGCCATCTTCTTCATTGTATAGATGAGAAAACAGAAGCCCAAAAGAGTTCAGTAACTAACATAACACCATATCCTTAGTCAATGGTAAACCTGGAATTTGAACCTTGGTCTTTTTCGATCTCAGGCCGTCTTTTACCTTTTAGCTTAGCTTTAATGTGGTAACTCTGTCTTATACTTTGGTAACTTTGTGTGTGAAATGGTAAAGAATCATTCATTTTTATATAATTAAGAGAGTTATTTTTAAATGTGTAAATACTGCATCTGGAAATTGTGGCTACACATAAAAGAGATTTCTTAAAGTTGAGATCACAGACAGGCTTACATTTCAGTCTGATTTTGCTCTTTGCAAGTAATATCCACTTCAGGCATTTGAAATAAGTTGGTACTGAGGACTATTGGGTCAAGTTGTTGAAATTCTGAATTGATTTATTGATTAATCTACTACAATAGAATCTCATGTATTTTGACTAAAAAGATATGCCCTCTTTCCAGTTCTGTCACTTTCTAAGCATGTGACATTGGGCAAGTTCCTTAATCTTTCCATGCTTCATTATATATTTATGATTCTTAGACCAGTGTTGGTACAAAGTAAAGGTGGTTCTTTTTCTTAAACCCTCATCATCTCAGATACTTACAGATGAAAAAGATGAAACACTGTGTGTGGTCTAAGAAGTTAACCTGACTCTTCAAAGTGGTTTTTTCAAAGCTTCTGCTGGATTTTTGAACTTGTAAAGGGAAACCCAGACCTCAATTGACAGCAGAGGCACTGGAGAGTCAAATTTATTTGCATTAGGAAATGAGAAGGATACTTGTTAATATCCTCATGGGGTTTATGTTTGTATGTTTTTTGCTTTTAACAGGAAAGAAAAGAAAAGGGGTGAATGAGTTACACAAAATCACTAAATCTCACAGTGGTCTAAGCACAAGAAATAATAATAATGATACTCAACTGAAAGGTCTTTTTGTCCCTCTGATGTAAACAACATTCATTGTCCCCAAATTTTAGTCACACAGAAACCTTGGATAAATATAATATATATATGAGAAAAAAGTGCCATTGAACTTCAGAGAAGAGATTGATGACATCTACGTGGGATTTGAATTACTAGTAAATAAGATGGGAGGACATTTCTGGCATAGGATAAAATGAAATAGATCGATGAAAGCAATAAAGAAAAGGAAATGTATATGAAGCAATACTTTGCTGTTCCTGGGAACTGGAGTGCCTAAAAGGAAGTAATCAGGATTAAAATCAGAAAAATTATGCAGGAAATACTGAATATCGGGCAAAGATATTTGAGTTTGTCGATAGTTAGCAGAGAGCCACTGGAGAATTTTGAAGAACTGATATGGTCAGAATTAACTTTCAATATACAAGATGATCAAGTCTTAGAGGTCTACTGTATACACAGTGTCTGTAGTTAACATGTTGTATACTGAAAATTTTGGTAAGAGGGTAGATCATATATTGGGTTACTTTTACTTCTACTAATAATAAATGAAGGGGGTAGGAGGAAACCTCTGGAGGTAATGCATAGGTTTATGGCATAGATTGTAGTGCTGGTTTCATGGGGGTATAAAAATCCCCAAACTCAACAATCTGTATATGTTAAATGTGTTCACCTTTTCATATGTAAATCATACCTTAGTAAACTTTAAAAATAGTTAAACTTCAATAAGATTAATCTGATAAGAAGGTCTTGAGTGGGTTGGAGAGAATCTGGATGAGACAAGTTAGGAAACTGGGACCACCTATCGGGGGGACGATAAAGAGAATATGAACAAGCATAAGATGCAAGAAGGAAATGAGAAACAGAATGAGAATCAGCAGGGCTTGGTCACCAATTAGAAATTGAAGGTACAGAGAAGCAGTCAGAGATGACTTAATCCTGGTGTCAGTAAATAGAATTAAGGAAGCCAGAAAAAACAGACAGGATTGGGAAAAGGGAATTGAGTTTTGTATATACTGAATCTGAGGCTTAAGGGGGATATCAAAGCGAAGAAATCTAAGAGAAATTAGAAGTATAGTCTGGACTACCAATTTCTTCGTGGAAGGGCAAAAAAAGAATTTATTCTCCCTTAGAGGGTTTTTGGTGTGTCTTCTTTTTTTCAGAAAAGATACAGTTTCATGTACTCAAAGAATACAAATGTTTAGGAAGGGGAAGGAACAAAATTATTTTTAAATGATATAATATAGCTGATCAATATTATTGCAAATACTTTAAATGCGTGTGATGTACATTTTGCTATTCCTAAACCACAGACATCTCTTATTTATCTGTTGGAAGGCAATTTTAATTCATGTTTAAAATGGAATGGTCGGAAATGACCATTATGACTCTTGCAATCTAAATCTCATCTGTTATAAGACTCTTTACACTCTGCAGACACTTTCTATTGTTAAATTACATATTTTAATCAAATATTATTCATGCCTTACTATCATTTGTAGATCTGCTTCTGTATTAATCACCTTAAAATTTATATTTTACACTTAAATTCCAATTTTCTGAGATGTATTGCCAGAGTTTTACCACTATTTCTTGACATGTTTAAAGGTTTTGATTCCTTTTTGTCTCATTGTATCTACAGCTTACTTCAGCATAACATTACTTTCATGTCTGCTTGAAATTACTTGGTAGTACACAAATTTGATGAAGATATTAATGACAAAACACAGAAAATCTCTTGTAATTTTTTGTGGTCTCAGAGGTTTGAGTGTGTAAGGTAAAGATTACTTAAGAATAATTAAAGTGGTATTTGGTAATGGTTTTCTTCTTACGGAGATCTGGCTTTAGGTATACATGGTAAACCATTGAGGTGATTTAAGTCTTCAGCATATCAAGTGTCTTAGTCACTTTGAGCTGCTATTACAAAATACTGTAGACTGGGCAGCTTATAAACAACATAAATGTACTTCTTAACTTTTTGGAGGCAGGACGTCTGAGGTCACTAGGGTGCCAGCATTGCCTGGTTCTAGTGAGGGCCCTCCTTCAAGTTACAGACAGCCTTCTCCTTTTATCCTTATATGGTAGAAAGATGGGAAGACAACTCTCTGTGGTCTCTCTTATGAGGACACTCATTCCTTCCAAAAGTTTCACCTCTGAATGCCATCACATTTTGCATTAGGATTTCAACATATGGATTTTGGGGGGACACAAGCATTTAGTGCACAACACGAGGCTCCTCCTTCTCTATATGTGGTTTTATGGTGTAATTTTTTATGGTAAAAATTATACTAATGGCAATTTTATTTGGAAATTAACTGTTAAGATATATCTAACTCTACAGGAAATATTCTAGTCTCTTCCAACATCTACTTATAATTTGCTTTTCCTTGGACACAAGTCTACCTGATCATGCCTGTTTTCTTTGCCACATTTGAGGTGATGCTGTCCATCTTCTTCCCTTTTTAGAAATTAGTTCTCACCTAGGCTTCAGCAACATTGAAAACTGCTGGTTTTCTCCTATCACTCTGAACTACCTGGTGAACACCTGGCTGACGTTACCTTTTTGATCTACATACCAGTGAAATTGATCAACTTCCATGGCTTTATCCAGTCTTCTATAGGGATTCACCCATTTTCTTCCTTGGGGTATATATTCTACATAGCCATCCTTGACCTTTCATATTTATTCTGAAACCATATCCTTCCTAATCTATGTCACAGGACTACTTTCTGTATACTCCTACTGACCTCATTACTGCTACTATAGACTATGCTATTATCTTTACTTTGTAGATTATTGAAACAAACTTCTAATTGATTATCTTATCCTATCTCTCATTACCTACCTTACTATGCCAAAGATATAGTCTAAGGCACATATGTGAGTATGCACACACTTCTTCCAGTACTTTCTTAACATGCCAGCCAAGGCCCTGAACAAATTTACCATAAACTCCTTTTCAGAGTAAACCCAAATCCTCTCACCCTAGCAATATGTACTCTTTACCGATGAGTGTACACCTCCAACCTTGTTTCTATTCCTTTGCTCATGATCTTTTATCTTCCCAGGACATATATCCACTCCCTTATATAAGTGCTACATAAGTTCCTACCCATTTTTAAAAGCTTAGCATAAATTTCACCTCCTGTAGCTTTCTTTGATTCCTCTGTCAGAATCACTTTTTATCTTTCTCTGTGTTTCCACAGCTGTGTGTATTCACCCCGATTAAAAAGAACTCATCCCATTGTTTTTTTAGGAATTTGTTTTTACATCCAGCTGCTTATAGAAAACTGAGAGCTGCTCACAGGTAGATATGCCTTATTTCCCTGTGACTTCAATGTCAAATACAGTCCTTAGCAGACTCCCAATAATTGGATAATGGCTGTTTCACTATAAGAGGCACAGAAAAACCATCTCAGGAGAATGGAGAACCAGACCCAAGAGGATTAAAAGCTATTTAATGTTAATATTGTTCACATAAATATTACCATGATCACAGAAAATGTCATTAACAGGATTGGGTTGGGGGAGGGAAGCTGCAACTCTTCTGGAGTGCTAGTTGTTATTGAGGAGGTAGTCCTAAGGTTATGTAGTCGGGAACATGGGAGCCAGAGTAGACAGATGAAGGTAGAAGTTAAAGTAACAGATCAGTTTTAGTAATAGAAGATGGCGTTTAAATTTTAAAAGGCTACTAATAAATCTGAGATTTCCAGAAATTCAGGACAAACTGATACTAGCCACCCATTGGACGAGATTAAGCCTCTTTTCATTCATACATCTCCCTTCCCTGTAATATTTTTAGTCTTATTCCTTCTTTGTTCCTGTTTGTGTTCACACCATTTCTCTACATATAACAAAAATGCATATGAGGTGGGAAGGGAGTAAGATTAGGGATGGCAAATAGTAATTTCTTGAGACATATATGCTTTTCCTCAGTTTATTCTATATCAGAGAAAGTTGTGCTGGCTACCTTGCCAAGTCAACCCCCAAATCTCAGTGGTTGAACACAATCGAGGTTTACTTCTTGCTCACATAAATTCCAGTTGGCCCTGGGGGACAGTAAACTGTGTGGTATGTCCAGGAGAGGGAATTTCTGCTCCAGATAGTCATTCAGGAACCCAATCTGTTAGAGATTTTGCTTTCTTCAGCATAGAACTCAGTCAACTGGACATTTCTAACCATAATGTAATCTAGAAATATACCCAGGAGAAAAGGGAATAGCTAATCTTTACCACAAATAATGACAAGTGATGCTACCTAGAAGTGGCAAGAAGAAAGTGTGAGCTATTATATCTGTAATCATATACAAATATACATATACATATGTGTGTCTCTCTATGTCTATACACATATAAAGCAACAAAACCAATTGACAGAATATTCTTTTAAAGCATAACAGTATCTAATAACATACTTTTTGAATGTCTCCATATGATATCAATAGGCTATACTTCAGTAAATTCATTTGATAGTTTGGAATCAATGACTATATTACTTTTTTTTTTTTTTTTTTTTTGCTCATTCCTCTCAGAATAGAGTAGTGAGAACTTTAAATCACCCTTGCCTAAGGATTCAAAAGTAAAGCTTTTGTGGGCGGAAGTGATTTACACGTCATATAAATTATCTTATTTGTGTTCTAAGGCACTGAAAACAGCATAAAAAAGCAATACAGACATCTTATTAAGGGAATATAAAAAACCTTATTGTAAGTACACACATTGCTGGAGCATTGAAGAGTAAATAATACAGATTTGCATAGCTCAGTCTGCAATTCTACAATGAGACATTTTACAGAAAAAATAATTTTTCAAAATAAAAAAATTGCTTTAAGTCTAATAAACACAATATCAGATTAACCCATTGCTTTCTATAATACATTTGTGTGTATATATACATATATGTAAATAGACATATGTGTGTGTGTATATATACACATATACATATATACACTCATACTACCTTCATAATTGTTGTACCTCAACCCTGGGCAATCAGTGAGCTCTAGTAGGAAGACCCAGCATTCAAGTTCGTAGTTGATGAAAATGAAACACAGGCCTCAGATTATTTTTCTTAGGGTTAAGTAGAGGGAAATAAGCCTCAGCATTTTTTTTTTTTTTTAAGTATCATCCCAGGACTTACTCTATTCTGTTGTAAGCGACTTCCCCACACATTGCACATACTTAGTCATAGAATTATGAGATTCCAGATTTATTTATTTTCCCTCTGCGACAAATCAGCAGTATGACTCAGAACTCGTATCACTGGGCCAATGTTTTGTGTGTTCCAGAACTGAAAGATACTTGCCTCCTTCAAAGTTGACTTCTTCATGCCTTTCCTATCGGTAACTCTGCATTCAATATGTCAACTTCAAGTTAAACTGTACCCCAAGAGCATGGTAAACGCATTTGATGCCTGGGGCGGTGAATGTCAATTAGTTACAAGTGTTCAAAAGGTTCATGACTGGCAGGTTACATTATTTCTGAATGAGGATTTCCAACTGCTTTAAAGGCATTTTCAATAACGTCAACAGGTGGCAAAACTGTTGAATTATTTTGCCACTTATCTTTGCTATCATTCCATTAGAACCCTGTGCTTTTCTAAGGTGTCTAACAAAGCCTGGCGCTAGCCTGGGTGTAATGAAAATTTTCTTTCCTTGTTTTCCTTGTTTTTTATTCTCACAAAAGTAGTAATATAAGTACAAAGAAAACCTTTAATCACTTTCAAGGAAGGGCTTCAAAAGTCAAAATGACTTACAGCAGCTTCTCAAATTTTCATGGACATAAAAATCAACTGAGGATTTTGTGAAAAGGCACATTATGTATGATTCAATAGGTGTTGAAATCACCTTAGACCGTATATTTCTAACAAGATCCCAGATAATGCTATTGTTTCAGGTCTACAGACAAAAATTTGAGCAGTGAGGAATAATGTCAGTAGTCTACAAGACTAAGGCTTGGGCACTATCCTAAAACATATCTATATATTTAGGTCTCTAATTTGCTGATTAGAATAATAAGGTAAAATATATTCTTTCAATACATAAATGTTGTTAGGCATATTTTCATCTACTAGTAGCTACTCATAATTGAAGCTTAATCCTTGGCAATTAACAAATCGTAACAGAAAGGTCCAGCAGTCCCAGGAATGTAGCCTAGGGAGACTTATTCCTAAAATCTGGAGAACAATGGAGTAAACTAGAAATTTGGTATAATAGTTTACTTAATGGTTGCCTTATTGAAGAACCACAATGAAATGTAGATCTGTCTGTGCATCCTTACTATTTAGCATAGTTCCTGGAACTTATGTATTTCTTAGTAAATGCTGAATGACTTTTTTTAAAGTACAATGATTTTTAATTGTCAAGAGATGTTAATAATAGAAGGCCTATTTCAGTGGCCTAAATGGGTTGGAATAGGTTAATCTTCCTGCCCTATTTATTTTCCCCTACATAAGTATATTAAATAAAAGATGTGTTTTCCATCTTATCTAATATGAATCAGTTTGGCAAGAGACTCTTACAATTAGAAATTATGTGTCCTCAAGAAGTAATCCGAGGAAGAAATCACCAAATGGAAGACAGAGAAGATAACTTACATGTGAGGAGTTAGAAAATAGAAGAAGGTAAGGTAGAGAATAGTATAGTAAATTATGGCTAATGAAATATGTAAAAAGTATTGTGTCTGTCATCAATTACACATTAAGTACTTTAGTGAATGAATGAACAGTTGTGATTTTTCTCCATAAAAGTTGAATCCATCTTTTTAAAGAAGAAACTCACTAGTTTCATAGTAGAGAAAGCAAATAAATTTGACTCCAGGAATAATGTATATGTATATAGTATAATGTGTGTTGTTTCAGTGCTGAAAATTAGACACGTCGCTGCAGACAGTATACAAAAGAAATGTTCTTCTCATAGTAGCACTTGTCTAAGAGCTACCAAAACTGAACACTGTGTTACATCAAAACAAGTTCAAATCACCTAAAGCTTATAAAGAACCATGAACTTTGAGAGACTCTAGGACACCAAACTCTTACTGGAACTAAATAACTTTCCTGAGCAATGAACAATGGAACCTGTTTTAATTAGCTGTGTTCAAACATATAGACTCATCTGAGACATATCTGGAATGCAAGTTTTCAATCCTTAATTTGTATAACCACCATGAACTAATTCTAACACTTTAAATCCCTCGAAATTTCTCTTTTGCCCAGGAGGTTAATAAACTAGCTATTTTTAAATCTCTGGTGTTCTTTGTTATTCTTTAACAGTTGCTGAATTGGCCAATTTCCAGGAAGTTATATATTCGCTAAGGAGGAAAAAGGTTTAAAGCATCAGGCCAGGTGGCTCACGCCTGTAATCCCAGCAGTTTGGGAGGCTGAGACAGGCAGATCACTTGAGGTCAGGAGTTTGAGACCAGCCTGGCCAACATGGTGAAATCTCGTGTCTACTACAAATATAAAAAAAGTTAGCCGGGCATACTGGTGCACATCTGCGATCCCAGATACTCAGGAGGCTGAGACAGTAGAATCACTTGAACCTGGAAGGCAGAGGCTGCAGTGAGCTGAGATCAAACCACTGCACTCCAGCCTGGGTGACAGAGCAAGACTGTCTCAAAATAATAATAATAAAGTATCAATTTGGTTGACAGTAGTCAGAAAGCAGAGATCAACAAATTTGCTGATATATCTAACGTGGGATTTGAAAAAATTAGAGAAGTCAAGCATCACTCCAAGATGTTGGGGCTTAGCAAATAGAAGGTTGGAGTTGTCTTTAAAAGAGATAAGGAGGATTATGGAATGAGCAAATTTGAAGGGGAAAAAGTGAGGAGTTCAGTTTTAGAAATGTTAATGTGGAGATATTTAACAGACAACTTAGCAGTGTCAAGTAGGAAGTTGTACATACGAGTTTGACATTCAAGGCAGAGGTCCAGGATGAAGTTATAACTGTGGGGGTCATCACCCTATAGACAGTATTTTATGCCAAAAGACTAGATAATCAAGATATAAAAGAGAAAAGACTCAAATACTAAGACACGAGATGCTTCAGTATCAACAGGCTGGGGACATGAGTAGGAACCAGCAAAGGCACCTGCGAGGGAGCAGCTAGTAAGGCAGAAGAATAATTACAGTAATTCTCAGGGGAAAAGGACTCCCAGTAGTACACAGGAGAATCTTACAATAATTCAAAAGTGAAAGCAAGTGAGAAGATGGAAATAAAACGTGTTTACAGAACTCTGTGTATCAATGTACAGAATATAAAGAAGGACACTTGGAAACATGAGATATCGTCATGATCATTATTAACAATGAAAATGTAAAAACAAGTATTAAGTTATACTTCATTAAGCTATGGACTTTAATCCAAAAATGATAATATTATTCAGATTTTATTTGAGGAAAATGAAGAAGAGGAGGGTATCCAACATTATCAAGGTCATTCAGGTATAGAGAACTGAAGAGGAGACGGAAGTAGCAACTGGAATTCAGACATCAACAGGAGCAGAAGGATATAATTTTAAATTTAGGACATACATTTTAATATGATCTTGTTAGAATAATATATATTTGGCAGAATATATTAAATATAAGTACAGTTTAAAGAATGAATACTGCAAATATTAGTATATTCACCACCACGGGCATGAAACTGAACATTGTCAGAACTCTAGAAACTTCTCAAGTGTCCTTGCAGATCAACACTTTCATACCCATCCCAGAAGTAACTACTATCCTGACTGTTGTGATAAGAATTTGCTATTCTAAGTAATTTTTCCACTTATAGACTCTTAAACTGTGAAATTGTTTTGCTTCTTTTTGAACTTTACATAAACAAAGTCATTACAATGAACAGAATGTGTGTGTCTCTTCATGATTCATATGTTGAAACCCTAATCCCAATGTCATCATATTTGGATGTGGAATTTTGGAGAGTTAATTGGGTCATGAGGTGTAGCACTAATCTCTCTTTAACAGAATTAGTGCTCTTAAAAAAGAGGCCACAGACCTGGCTAACTCTGTTTCCACCATGTGAGTATCTAGGGAAATCAACAGTCTCTAAACTGCAAGAGGCTACTAACCTCTTGACCATGCTAGCACCCTGATCTCAAACTTTCCAGCCTCCACAACTGTGAAAAATAAACTGTGTTTTTTACAAGTCCCCTAATCTGTGGTACTTTGTTATAGCAGCCTGAACTAATGAAGACATTCCTACAATTTTCAGTATTTCAGGGTGAGAGTTACAATTGACTGCATCAAACATAGGTACACGACTAAGAACTGAGACTGCATGTTGTCAATATGAGTTAGTTGTTTGTACCCAGGAAATCTCTGCTTAGGAAAGATAAAACTATACATTGATAAATAATGCCATTGCTTGCTTCAGAAAACTTATGTTAAAAAAATCAGACAACTGCTCAAAATTTGATTCAAGATTTTCACTTCATTATTTCTACTCATACACAAGTATGATGTTACAGGCTTTGCATAATTCCAATGAGTTCCCTAACTCCAAAACCTCCCCTTAAACCACTTATTCCAAGACCTCAAAAGACTTCTGATTTTCGCCTTCTGAATCATTGCTAAGTCCTTGCTAAGGTGGTGTTTTCCGTTACTGCGGTGACTTCCAGTAAATTTAACTTTTTGTCATTAACAGGCTATCTGGTAACCTGGAGTAGTTCAAGCTCGGAGAACTTCGGGGAAGTCTTACTGAGATCCATGCAAGATTTCCTCACTACCATGGTCAAAATGCATTGATTCAGAAATATTGTCCTCTGTGGAGGCCTTTTAAATCTCTCACTCAGAGGTCTTCTCAGACACAATTGTGAGATTACTCTTGCAGTGGGGCTCAGCACTGATTTCTGTTCTTTAAGCTCCAAATGTTAAATTTATTTTGTATCCCAAAAGGTTGGATCTTCTTATAGAAGCTTTCAGTTTTCTGATCAGATTTGAAACCTCTCATTCTTGGTGGAAATTTCCCATGTGATTACAAGTATTATTGTGTGTATTGTCTGCCCTTGGCAATTTACATTGTAAATCTGTAAGAACAATCCTATACGGACAGGATGGGCATAAGCTCGACAAAAGTGTCCTCGAACCAAGTCCTGAAAATCCCTTCAGGAATTTTCAAGTCCTTATAATGGGACTCTCCTCAGTTGTATTTGTAACTGATTTGTTTAGTTCTGGATTTGAAATTTTTATCTGGCTCTTGATTAGTGATAGACCATCTGTTGATTAATTTCTAAAGACCTGTTTTTGCATAGGTACCACTCTTAATGATTGTTGCAATTCTCCTGGGCCATTCACACTGAGGTCTTTAATCCACATGGAGCTGGTTTTTATGTAGAGTGTAAAGTAAATATTTAATTTCATTCTTCTTCCATGTGTATACATAATTTCCCAGAAAGTTTATAGAAAAGTCTGTTTTCTCCACTAATTTAAAATGCCATTTCTGTCATATAGTGTATCCATATACATGTGCATCTATTTCTATTGTATTCTTTGTCTGTGTAGGTTAAAACTACCATCACACTGTCCCAATGATCATATTTTATAAGCATTGAAATATATTAATACAATTCTACCTACCTTGTTCTTCTTTATGAGCGTTTTGGCTGTGTAAGTCCTTTTCATTATTTTGTACATTTAAAAAAATAAGCTTGTCAGGTTTGACCAAAATAGTAAAGATTTTGTTTGGGATAGCACTGAATCCATAAAATAGTCTGGGAAGAACTTACAGTCTTATGATATTGGGTATTTCCGTCATAAACATGGTATATACCTCTATTTGGGTCTTCTTTAATGTCTCTCAGTTGAATTTCACAATTTTCTTTATGTAAGTATTATATATATTTGTAGATAAAATAGGTATCTTATATTTCTGACTATATTATAAAAGATATCTTTTCCAAATTTCATTTCCTAATTAGTTGTTAATGATATTACTAAAGAGCAATAGATTTTTATATTTTGATATTCCTCTAGCCAATTCGTTAATGTCTTAATTTTGATAATTTACTTGTAAATTCCTTTTATAATATAGATCATAGTTACTAAATAGATACAATCTCTAAACAATGGAAGTTTTGTTTTTAATTTCCAATCTTCATTGTTTTTGCCCTACTTGTAGCAAGGACCTCCCAGCTCATTGCTGAATAAAAGTATTGCTAGTGGCATTTATTCTGGCCTCCTATAAAGGGATAGCTCTCAATGCTTCACTTTTAAGTATGAAATTTGCTCTTCATATAGTGAAGGTACCATTTAGGGAGTTCCTTTATACTCAAGTTTGCTAAGAATATTCATTGTTAATCATGAATGTAAACTTTTATCAACAACTCCTCTGTTCATAATAGCACAAAAACTTGATTTATTCTCCATGTTTTTAAAAAAATACAACCAGCTGTCTGGTAGTCTCTAAGTATTTGATGGTCTCTATCTTCAAAGTCTCAAAAATTTAACTACTTCTACCATCACCAATGGTGATGAGGTATTCAGGTTGAAGCTATTATCATCGATCACCTGATTATTCAAAAAGTCTTCATCCTACTTGGACTCTTTGCTTTCATGCTTGTATAATCAGGGAAACATATTTAACATATAAGTAAATCAATCCACATGACCTTTCAGCTCAAAACCTTCAATTGCTATCCACCTCATTCAGGTTAAAGGCTAGAGTCCTGACAAGGACTTTCAAGGCTCTTCAGGATCTCCTCCTTCCTCTCCTGCCCCATGTGTGATCCCCTCATTTCATTCTTTTACATCCTTCCCTATCTCTCTAGACTGCAGCACAATCACTTTCTTCCTGTTTCATGAATACGCCAGGCTTGTCAAGACTTTGATATTGCTGAAAAATTATAATGTCTATAATCATTTTGAGATGATTTCAGTTATACTATTGTATTAGTTTTTGATTACGGTGTCATTTCTTTGTGTGCTGGGTTAGTTTTGACTATGAGTTGTTTATCTCCTTTGGACTAGTATTCTTATGAGTTATTTGAGGTTCAGGATGAAGTGCATTTCCCCAGGGGCACTTGCATTTATTTTCTGACAAGCAACTGCAGCATTATTTCTTTAGATTTCACTAAATTAAATTTGTAACTTGAGGAAGTTTTCAGAGTACATAGATTATCTCATAGATCTCCAAAAAGAGCCATCCAAGGGACTTTTATCCTTCTACTCTCTGCTTGAAGCCAAGGTAGTTTTTAACTCAGTCTCTCAGAACAGAGATGGGAGAAGGTTATTACTGGTTTATTATTTCCCACAAGTATAGACATTTGGAGTTCCAGCTTTCTCTTCTATCCTACCCCCAGGCTTGGCCAGTCATTGTATTCGATTTTGACCCTGTTCCCCAACAGGCCTTGATAACTAAAGCTCCATTTCTTCAGTTTGGCATATGTTCTCAGGAAACTGTGGTTTCGTAGATATGCTTACTCCCCCTGGTTCCCACCTTCCTTGGATTTACTATCTTGTCATGTATTTAATAAGTTAAAAAAATATTAAAAGCATTTTAGTTGCTGTCAACACAAGGGATAGTTCAAATAACTTAGGGCATCATGTCTATTGAAGTAGATTTTAAACATTGTTTTTTCAATTATGTCATAAGGAGCATAAAAATGTTATGAAAAATTTTAAAAATTAAGGAATGAAGAAAAATCATCTAACAATGTACCATACTAATACAACTCATATTAGCATTTCAATTTATACCATACAATTTCAATTCATGTTTTCAAATTGTATGCATAATGTTGCATTGTTTCTACCATGTAGCATCTTACTAGAAATAGTGAAACTTGTTGCTATATTAATAAATCATTTCTATATTGTAGTGTTGATTAAGAACTTAAGAAATTGCTTATCTCTACTTTATCACTTTTCCTGTGTGATCTAGAGTAAGCCATACAAACTGTTTCTCAGTTACCTCATCTCTAAAATTTGGGTAAACCTCCCAGAATTGCTGTAAGAAGATTTGGTAAAATGATTTATCATGTAAATCACTTAAAACAATATTTGTCACATAAGAGGGGCTTAATAAATGTTTATTGTAATTGTATATTATATTTTAATAGTCATTTATTTTAAATTAGTAGTCATAGTTAATCTACCAGGACTCATAACAACCAACTCATTTATAATTATTTCTACTGCTGGTTTATTTCAAATAATTCTAAATTGCTTTAACTAGTATGAGTAATACTATGATGGGCATCATTAAATACCAGCTTTCTCTTATTTCTTTAGGAAAAATTCTCAAAACAGAATTAATATGAATACATGTATATATTTATTGCTTTGATATGTAATGCCAAACACAAAAAGATTGTATTGAATTGCATAAAGTCTCTGCCTAGTTTAAGTTTTATAATGTTTGATTATTGCTAGACTAATATGTTGTTTTCATTTTGACTTGTGTCTGATTACCTGTAAAAATGAACATATTTCCACATGCTTATCATTTATATCTCTGCTTGTGAAAAGCATGTATTAATATATTCTCATTTATCTGTTAAGTTTCTATTGATTTTTAAAACATTTTTTATATAATAAAGAGATTTTTCCTACTCTGTTTGGTTTTTAATCCTGTTTTGTGTTTTTGCATGAAGAAATGTATACCATTTTTATCTTTATAGATACTTTCCTTAGGGATTTCTTGTTACTTTCTAGACTAAGGAAATTTTTACCTTGAAGATATTTAATAGACAGTATTTTTCTTGTTTGGTTAAAGTTTAGTGTTTACATTAGCTATCTGATTCAAATTCTATTTATTTGGTATATTATGCTATGTAAAGAATCAATCTTTTCTCAATTGCTAACTATATACTACAAATCTATTAAGTAACTGTCTCTTCATTGATCTTAAATTCCTTTTATCATTCACAGTGTCAAAATGTTAAAGGTGATTTTTTGTTTGTATTCAGTGTAAACTAATACGCTTATGATTTCTATCTATAAGGTATATTGTATTTTTATATAGGGAAGGAATCCCTATTTAAAAACAAATTAACAATTAACAGATTTGGGGATTACCAATGTATTTGTGCTGAAGGTTAGGTATCCTCATTCTCTATTAGCTGCCAAGTGGGAAAGTAATCAACTCGTCTAGTTCATTTCTAATGTTACAGCCAGTTGGATTGGAACATAAAGAAGAACTGTCACAATTGGAGCTTTTCAACTGGAATTGAACATCTCAGGAAGCAATGAATTTCCCTTCACCAACTGTAGTTGAAGAAAGTAAACAAGGGCTTGCTGCCAATTTGGGAATATCTATTGAGTGCTTGTTGTTTTATTTTAAAAGACTCCAAGGTCCATTTCAGCTTTAAGATTGCATGCTTCTTTTAATTCATCGGTGAATAAGGTTTTTTCACAGTGTAAGATTTACAGAGTAGGAGTATTGGGTTAACTTTTGAGTAGCTCTTGAACCATAAAGCAAATCATTTTTCATTTAACTTCTATTTGAATGACCAAATTTGCAAAGATTCTCATCAAGTTTAATGTCTACACTTACTGTACTCTTTAAGTATACAATGAAGTCCTAGCAAATTAAGTTCATACCTAAGAGAAACACAAGGCTTATTTATAAGTTCCCAGGTGGTTTTAGAAGCTGAGTAAAACAACCAACTAGACCTTACCCAACAGTGATTTCATGCCATTACTGAGAGTACAAAAGATATTACCTACTTGGAGGATAATGATGCTGAATCTATAAAACCATACATAAAACTGCACTGAAAGCAAAGCTATGTCTCATCCATTCAGATACTGAGGAAACAAATATATTATAGAATTATAGGCTATTTTAAATAAAGATGTATAAGACAATAAATCAAAAGTTTAACAAAATATGACCTGATAGAAGCAAAACTACATTTACTCTGTGAAAGGTACTCTTTCAAAAAATAGATAAGCATTATTGCAACTAATATAACCAATAAACTTAAGTAGATGCACTTAGGATTAAAAAGTTTGGTTTCCCTCATAGTTTAAAAAATATTGATAGAACTGTAACCCATCAATATGTTTGTTGATCTCTTTTCTATGATAATCTACATTAGTCTTAACCTAAAATAATCAAAATGTTTAGGCAGGTGATTTTCATCAAGGAAATTGATGAAACTGCAATGCACTGATAGCATTACCTGTAGAGCAAAGAGAATGCTATAGAAATATCTCTCACAGAATAGAGAAAAACCTATGGCTTTTTGGATGACTCTTAAAGGAAGCTCAGTCCTTAAATTTCTGCATCCCTGACATAAATAAATTATCTATACAGGTCACAACTAATTGCACATTTTGGTACTTCCCATTCTGCTGCATGGCTGCAAACACAACCTGAGCTGTTGACATAGTACAGATGGTTCACAGTCCCTGGAACAGACTCAGAGGAATTAGTAATGAATGATCATCATTTCAAATATTTTGCATGTATTTTCTTCTTTGCAGGAATCATTTAGTACAATTTTCATTGTAAAACACAAATTCAGAGTAGTGTCACACATTTGAAAAATAACAATTTTTACAAATAGACATCAAAATGTAGGGTAAACAATTTAAATGATAGTGTGTTTTAGCATGATTAAATATTTTATAAGAAACAACATGAATATTTTCCTGTATCTCACTTTACTCAAATATTCAATGAGAATAATACCCACCTCACTGGGTATTGAAAAGATGAACAAATAGAAAGCTTAAGAGTTATGTTAAATGTCAATACATATTTTCTTTATTGCTTAGAGTTTAATTCAATGAGATCTATTTATGTTCAATTTCACATATAATTATAAACTTGTAATAGAGTAGGGCCTCAGAAAATGATGCCAAGTATGGCTCATTGACATGCTGAGTACTTTAAACTGAAGGGAATCGGGAGGACCTCAGAAGAGACAGTCTCTCTGACCTTCTCCTAGCCCTTTCACTCACACACTCCTTTATCCTCCAACATGAATCACAGAAATAAGAATTTCTCTTCCCTAAGGCAGGTCATAGAACTCCCATCCTCCAATGCAAGCCATAAAACCAAGAAAGGTCACTCTTGGACCTACCTCCCCTGAAAGTAGGTCATACGACCCTTGTGTGACAAGTGTCCTGTCCTATACCTCTGGGGAAGGGATGAATCTATAAAGCCATAGCCTACAAAAGAGAGGCTAAGAAGAATCTGAACAAACAAGTTTTGCTGGGTTTCCCCCAGTTTATTTCCATCATGTTCTTTTTGTCCAATCAAATTTCTCTGCAAATATCCCTGTGTTTTGTCAGATCCACCATAAAAACACACAGTATTCTCTGGGTCTTTGTGTCTTCATTTCTGAAGGGTCCTATGTCATGTGAAATTCTGTTAAATAAATTTATTGTGCTTTTCTCTTATAAATCTGTTTATTCTCTTTATTGGGAATATCAGTTGTGGACCTTGAGATGGGTGAGGAAAATATATTACTTTTTTGCTCGTATCCTAAGCACAGTGGTAAATGAGAGAGTATATATGTAAGAGACGGGCATGAGTTCAACCAGTTATAAGGTCAACTGTGATACCAGAATAGATTGATGGTGGTAGTAACTTCCACACTGGCAGTGGGGGATGACTGAGGATGATGATCTGGGAGACAGGTTTAAGCATATTCATGTTGCAGGTTCCCCTTGACCAAAAATATTCCACATTCACATAGTCCAAACTTTTCTCCACTGTACTCTCTCATGTAGTCAGATGGTCTATCACTACAGCAACCCTTATTTGGTGCAGAAGCTTTAAAAAAAAAAAAAAAAGTATTGTGGGTGGGTAAGAAAGTAAATTACGGGATTCATTTTTCTATTTTTTAGTCATATTCATCTCCTAGCATCTTCTAAATCTTTTAGCACCCTTTCATAGCTCTAGGCCTTTGAAAGTACAGTTCTGCTTGGAATGTACATTTTCTCTCCCTTCCTGCCTACTACAGCATTTATCTGACAAACGTACTTACCTTTTAAAACTCAGCATAAAATTACTTCCTCTGTGGACCCTTTCCCAAATCTCCCAGAATGGGGAGCTGCCTTCCTCAGGGCTCTCACAAGGCTCTCCTTTAGTCTTTTAACACATTTATCAGACCATATATTATAATTTGTCTATACTTGACAGTGAGCTACCTAAAAACAAACACTATGCATACTGCATTTCCTAAAATTCAGTATCCGAATTGTGTTTCTAACAGATGTTTTTACTTTGGTTGACAGATATAATTGTTTTATCATAATATAATCTGCTAAAATTAGCATAGAGACAGAAACATAGCTGTGGGAATAAGAGAGGGAAGTTACAGATAATGAAAAATTGTTAGAAATGGAAGTTCTAGGAAGGCATATGGAAACAAGACTCCAGTAACCTCCAGTTGAGGAAAAGGTTTTCCAGGTGATATAAATGGCTGTAGACTTTTAAGAGAAATCAAAAGCCAAACTGCCTACTCACCAATTCTGCTCAAGGCAGACTCTGAGAAAAGGGTCCTCAAATTTAAGTTATTGCTGCTTTGAATTCTATCCTCTCCAAAATAGCCACAGAAGCATATTATAGTAGGCTTTATTGAATTTTATTTCCCTTTCTTTTACTCTCCAGTAGTTTAGTTAGTACTCTAAGCTCAGTTTTTAAATTGTCACGCTTTTTAAATTTCCCTTTCCAGGGAAATTTTATACAAATTTTAAAACAAAATGCTTACTTTTATTACTGTTAGTTTAAAAACCTGGATTTTATCAAATGGGAGCTCTGTACCAGGTCAGGACTATACTAGATCTGACTACAAAGTGGGGAGAATCATATAAAGTTGTGTAGGATGTCAAAACATGGTGCCTGCTTCCAAGGAACCCTCAAACTCATGAAATAGACACAAGGAACCCATCACACTCACCCAAGGAGAAGAAAAGAAAACTTAACATGCCAGAACCGCAGTTCATCCCTTCGGCGTCTAATTTTACATTTGGTATGTTCGATATGCATTTTATCAAAACACTGGAAGTTTGCCTGTCTCACACGTTAAACTGAGCTCTCTGGGGACAGTTTTTAACAATCTGATTATTGATAAAGAACAAGGATATTATTGTTCAAAATATATTTGATGTGTAGTCCTATATCCTCTCCAGTTGGAGAGGAAGGGGCATGAAAGTTAAGAATGATAAACGTCTATGGAAATTGATTTTATGGCTGAGGTGGGGAAGAAAGCAGGATATAGGACAGTTCTCAGGTTTGTGGCTTAGAAAACCAAAATGGAAGATACTGCTATTTACTGAGACAAAAATTTGAGACATTCTAAAGATACGTGAGTTTAGACCGGCATATACTGGATGTGAGCTATCTTTGGGGTACTCAAGGAGAGGTGTATAGCAATCATTTGTTGTGGAGGAAGCAATAGAAGCTAACATTTAGGATTTCCGTCTTCAGAGTTAAAGTGAGTTGCACTTTATGCCAGCTCACCAGCTAGGTCAGCTCCATGACCTTAGGAAAATAACTTACTATCTTAAAATTTTCTGTTTATTATTAGCAAGAAGGCTTTAAAATATCTAGCTTAGTAATTGTTTCAAAGATTACGAAAATCTGAAATATAATTTTTGTATGGTCTACCTTCCCAACTGAATTTTCTGTTCTTTAAGGATAGAGACTACATCTCTTTTAATTCTCTATCTTAGTACCTAGAACTGTGCCTGGGACATAGTAAGAATTCAGTACATACTAAGTCAGTTGAATGGTCAAATGTAACCTTTGTGTAGTAGGTGCTGAGCAAACAGTGAATATAATTATCATATGAGACTGGAGCTCAGCAAAGAGGGCCAGGGAAGGTAATTGTTCATATAGTTGATTCTATGTATGGGTTAGCATAGACCATTCTATAGTGTTTGTACACCAAACTCAGGATGTTCCTGAGAAATAAAAATTTTAAGGAGTAACAACTGAAAGGAAAGGAATCTGCTGTCATGACACTCAACTTTGCCCAGTTGTTCTAAGTTCATCAAATCTAAAAGTGTTAATGTCACAAATTATTCCTGGAGATGCTCCTTCCTTCAGCCGTTAACACCAGATTCAGTGCAGTGAATTCTCCTTTGATTCAACCAAGGGTAGGTCCCACCTGAAACTGGACATTCCTCCTTCAGGCTGCCTGCTGCTCATCTGTCGTCTGAGTTGCAGAGTTCCAACGACAGCATTCAAGAGTGCCATTGGCTTTAGTGGGGGTAACTTAGAACACAGACATGAGCAACTGTTCTTTCCATGCATTCCTGTATATAACAAGCTGTAGGTGTTCCTTCTATTTGGATACAGCTCACAACTTACTTCTGTGCTGCTGCTGTTAAAACAGGAGACAACTCTGACATCTTTCGATGGGAAAATCTGATTTGTTTTAGGCTATTCTGGATTAAAGTTTTTAATTAGACTCAGAGAAGGTGACAGCATTGTGGGTGTGTGAAGTTGCCTTCCTGCCAGCTGAGTGTTTCTCCTTTTTGCCTGTGTGGAAGAGAAGGTTGTACTTTGCTTTTTAACACTTCATGACAGATACTTTCTCAGGTTTTCTATCAACAGCTGGCCATTTGGTGTATACTCATGTATTTTTTTCAATCAGATGACAGAAATGTTTTAAGGGGCTTCTCCAATCACAACCAAAATAGTTTTTCTAAATATCTGATACTAGCAACAATAACAATTTTTCATCATTGTAAGTTTCTATTATATTCAGAACATGAAGAAGGAAGGGAAGAAGGGAGGTCTGTTAAGGAGTGGCTTGTTGTGACCTAAGTAAAACACAGGGATGGCCTGCATTAAACAGGTACAGTGAGATTGGAGAGAAATGAAAGAACTTAAATATGTAAGGAGCTACAAATTATATGACTTGGTGCTAGATTTGTGTCTTTATAAAAAGAGACACTAGAGATCATGCTTCGTATCTCTCTCTCCACCCTGTGGAAAGATGACAGTGTGGATGTGGATGACCATGTGGAAATATAAGGAGATGACAGTCATCTCTAAACCAGGAGAAGGTCCTTCACTAGATGCCAAATCTGCTGCCAACTTGATCTTTGCACCAGAATGTGAGAAATAAATTTTCTGTTGTTTATGACACCCAGTGTATTGTATTTTTGTTATAGTATCCCAAACTGACTAAAATACAGTCTATGCAGATATTTTACTGTTAGAGGATACATGTCAGAACTCTGAAGAATGCTGAGACTTAATGAATGATAGAAGCTCATTTCTCTTTAAAGAACTAAACTGAAAAATTAAAAGTAACCTTTGGGTTTAGTACTGAAGAGCTAATTGATTGCCTTGATACGGGAAAATTGCATGGACTATTGGCAATGAATTGAGTTTCTAACAGATAACATGACTTCTTTCATAATCTATTTTGGAATGGCCATTGCCTTTTATGCCAGTTAATAGTTGTTTCTCTCTCCACAATTGCTCACCATTTATACTTTAAGTACAGAGCTCTTACCAAATTGATTCCTAAGGAAATATATTTTCCTCCAGGACAGATCTTCCAAAAATGCTAACTATATTTTCACCTGTGACTGTTTTTTTCCTTCTGATTTGTGCATTCATTTTCCATCAGTTCTATTTGACTCATGGGTTTTATGTCTAATAAGTTTGGTAGAAAGAGAAGAGTCCAAGCTGATCTATAAATTACTTGTTCATTGTCATGGTTTCTGAAACTTTGAGTTGCAGTGTCACAGATAGCTTTGACTCCAGAAGCTCAGTGTTTTTCTGTCTTAATTTTCATGCTCACATAAGTGTAGGCTACATAAATATATCCCAAATATACATAAATATATCCCAAATTGTTTAACCTTAAAACAGAGATATGGAAAGGACTAGCAACACCATGCCAGTCACATCTGAACCAACCAACCAACCAAACAAAAAAACACTTCAGTAATCCAGACCTTTAAAACTTCCATCATTTACACAACCAGGCTGAGAACAAACTCATCACCAAATGTCCTGTGAATGCAGCTGGAGAAACTGATGCAAGGAATAATGAGATCTATATCAAAGAGGTAACAAAGCATGGCAAAATCATCAAGGCAAAGATTTACTGGCAAAGATCACCAAAGAGCAATAATCTCTGTCTTGATATGCAGCAGGTGTGCATATTGGCGAGGAATTAAGTCATCTTCTGATGCCAGGAAAGGGCCTGGCCCCTACAGTGCTACAAGCGAGTGCTGACTTCCCTTAGCTCCCTGGAATATTGCTAAATTGAATTTGGACTGCCATTGTAGCAGATAGAGCCTGAATTACTTGGAAAACTTCAATTATTGTGGGCATACCATGGGGCTTGAAGAAGAGATTATTTGGCTCTTAATGTTGTAAATTTAATTTTCTTTGTGAACACCTGCTAAAGGACTAACTAAATCATTTGCCAGTGTGAAATACATCACACTGAAAGTTGATTTTATATTTATCCTCATGGATCCATACTCCTTAAGAAGTCTGCCTCGGTCTACAGAGTCTGAAATGAATTTCGTAAAGGTTTTTACAATAGTTGAATCTTTCCAAGCTAAAGAGAATTACTGAGTATTTTCAGGTTAATCATACTAGTCAGAGTATTGATTAAAATGAAGAGTTTTTAGGGGGGTTTTGGTACAATTGTCTCCCTTTTTAAATGTCTTAACTATAAAAGTATAATGTGCAATCATCACACTTTCACCAAAGAAGTCCTGGTTGCATCCTCCCGACAGTCTCTACAAACGGGGCTGATAATAGGTAGGGAACCAACTGTCCTTCTACTTCAAAAAGTAGACAGAATTAGGGCAGACATAGTTTCAAGACATATAAATTGAAGATTTAATAACTTTTTGTTGCTGTTTGAAAGAAAAATAGTTTCTACTTTATGTTTTTTGACATTTTCCTAAAGTAAAAAATTAGAGAAATAAATTATTAATATGTACATCAATTAATATGTGTATTTAAAATCTATTGGAGTAAAGAAAAAAATTGATTCATACCTCTGCTACCCTTAGTAATACAAATGAACTTCGAAAAAAAATTTACATTTTAAATACACAGTGGAAACCCCATAATCTACACAATTATTTTACAAAATGAAGATAATGAATGTAAATCTAAGTTAGTATTGTCACTAAAGTTTAACTTACTTACTTTGGGATACAAATGACAATAAAATATGTTTTGGGAATAAAACAAGGAAATATATTTCTAAGTTGAAAGTGATCTTTTAAGTCATCATTTTGGGAATATAGATTGTTTGGTGATACTTCTTTGGAAATGCCTCCGAATCAGCCTACATTATAAAAATTCAGATTTTATAATGTAGCATTAATGTGGAACCCTAACCTGTATTATCAAGATTTGTCATATTATTCTTGAATTTGAGAAAATCCTGTTTATTGGTTTAAGCCTACTTTACTCCACAAGTACCATATCCAGTGTGACCTAATTGCATAATTCAGAAAATGTGCACCTCTCCTTTCCCCATGACCCTCCTTAAAAAATGTCCAGACTTCAAATTTCACAGGCCAAGTACATCAAACCTAACTCAAAGCAAATCAGGATTAGCATTCGTTTTCGAGCAGTCTAACATAAAGCAATGGGACACTGGAGCAGGACTCCCATGTAGCGGCATTTCTCAAAGTTCAGTAGAAGGGTAGCAACAATTCCAGGAGCTCTACCTACCTTGATGCCAACATGTATGCATGTCTGTCTTCACAATTAGTGTTTAAGCTTAAGGGTATAGATCATGTTTCATTGAAATGTGTATCTTTCATGTAATCTGAAAGAGTTTTTTTATTTGGTTACGTTTATTTTTAAAACCTTGGGGCATATCAGAATTCACATAGATCTAAGGACGAGGCACAGAGAGAAAGAGAGAGGTGGGAAGATTGGGTCACATCTTATAAATGTACACAGGCTGCTTTTCCTAGGCAACGCACATAAGCAACAATTGCTTTCCTGAAAGAGTTATGCTATTTGTAGTTGCTACTGTCACAGTTTAACAAGGAGAGGGAGCTCTTAGAAGATTCTCTAAATTTGTTGCAAGAAAGTCACAGAAATCTACCTTTCAATGTCTGTTTGCTATAGCTGAAGGGAAGACTGGTGGTAAACTGACCAACAACCAAAATGAAATACGGATAAACTGAGAGCAACAATAGGAGTTAAGAAGATGAGGATGTACGTGCCAAAGGGAGAGGGTAGAGAAACGATTGCTAGCATTCTAGGAGCTCCTGATTTCCACGATTGGACAAAATTGGGAACTACTAAGAAGGTGTGGAGCTACTCACCACCTTCCTCAGGTTAGAGTTCTTTATACCATGAAAGTTGTGCTAAGATGGAAATAAAAGCATGAATCGTTTATGTTTAAGTAACTTCAAGCAGAAAGCAGAGATTTAAAATGTTCATGAAGAGAAAGAAGTGGAAATATCTACTGGAGAGTCAAGTGGCACTGACAGTGATTGAAATATGACCAGGTTTTCAGTTTTCAATTTCTGAAAGAAGAAGAGGGAGCTTCTTGAGGAAAATATTTGGAATAAAAAAAGGAAAAAAAGTGCACAACTCTCCCTTAGAAAAGCCTGGTAATGAAGTGTTCGAGTTTTATCTTTATTATTTGCCACCAAACTCCTTAATTGAATTAGAATACTTACTGGGTTTCAATATTTTTTATTTTAAATTAAATGTTACACATTATTTTAATTTTCTTATCCTTTCACCTTTCTCTTATTTTCAAAACCAATGTTTTTATTCTTTTATAGAAAAACTGGGCTCATTTTAGCTTCTGTAACTCTGTTAAAGCAGGCTGAAAATGGATTATGTTGAAGATGTTTATTCATGAACAACCAAATATCCCATTCTTTGCTGAAATTACAGCTTTAGTTAATTAATTATATTGTAGGCATTTACACTTCTGTGGGAGGAGCACAATAGCACAAGTTGCTTACAGGAACAGCTTCAAGAATATCCTGCTTGTAATACTCACACATTATAAGGATGTCAACCATTTAAAATGTGTTTCTTTTTACTCATGTTAATTTGCTGACTTCTTTTGCTTATCTCTCTGGAATCTTGGCCAATGTATAGCTAAATGACCAAGAGTTCCCACCACAAATATTGAATGAAATAGTTCTTTCTGAAAACTTGTTTCCTAAGCTTTTAGTTTCCAGTGTCTCTCTGAATTCCTCATGCTCTACCTTTGAAACATTCTCTTGTTTTCAGTTTATGTCAACAACTCACCTTGCCTAATCAATCTCTCTTGTCTCTTCTGTTGCAGAAGCTGTCATAATGGAAATGGTGGATTTAAGATTCAGGATTTACTTTCCAATTCCATAGCTCTTTGACCACATCCTAAGAAAGCTGTGAGATTTCAGTATCCCACTTTTAAGAATTTGTTGTAAACAAGTCTGGCAGATGGCCACAACACCTGGGACAATTAAGCCCAAGGGATGGTTGAGTAGTTTCTAAGGCAAGCAGAATCTTCCATCTGCTCAAATGGCACTTTCGGGGTTTAAGCAAACCAGTGTTGGCTACTCAGGGTTTATTCCCCTCACAAGCCTACTCTTCTGTCTTCAAATACTTACTGGCTGCCCCTCTAAAAAGTAGAGAAAACAGGAAAGTAAATATTTACTCTATTCCACAGCTGTCTAACTGTTGTAAAATGGATAACTTAGCTCTGCTGGGTTTATCCTTAAGAAACAAGATCAAACAGTTTTCATGAAATTCCGCTCACATTTTAAATGCATGACTTATTTTGGTTTATTCTGTTCTAGAATATTCCAAAGCCAGAATTAAATGCTAAATAATCAGTTTGGCCATTTAAAAGATATTGGTGCACTATGTAACAGATTGTGGCTACCAACATTCTGAGTCAGTCTTTCCCCTGCAAATGCCCTGCCTTCCCCTACACACATTGAACCCACTAATTAATTTTGTATGATGAAATATTGCCAGATCTGTATGAGGAAATATATTATTTGGAATCTAGGTTGTTATTTTGAAGGTTTATTTCTTATGGTAAAAACACAAGAACATTTTCACAGAATGCGCAAGGTTTTTTTGTTTGCTCGTTTCTGTTTGAGAATGCACAGTAAGTTGGCTGGTACAAGGAAGCTCCTACATCCCTGCAAACTTCAGTCAAATTGCCATGTGAAGTCATTGCCAAGTTTTCAAAATTGAGTCTGGACTGCTATTCCAATTCACCACCGTTCCGCCTCCATAGCAGATGGTGTTCGCTTATGCAGAGGACACAGATGAAGCGGCGTGGTGGAGGTATCATTCCACTGCTAAGGTTTCGAATTTTCTTGCTCTCAAGAACTCGATGCCAAAGAGTAACAATTTCTTGATCTTCACTCTCTGTCGTCAGCTAGTGTCCGTCTTTTTCCCCCATTTCCTCCATTCCACCCCACTCTCCAGCATCACTTCCGGGTCGCAACTCTTCCCCTTCTGAACTATTTTTTTGCAAGCACATTGATGTTTTGCTGATAATTCCTGAATATGCATTTTCAGTCCTGAACCTCAGTGCCTATCTGACTTTCATATGTGGGCAACCTTATGGTATAACTGGAAGAATCTCCCAAATACTGAGACTTTTTGAAACCTGTCAAAAAGTTGAAGAACAAGAGTTTGACTCTTGGACTCAGATCAGACTCAGATTTGATCTTAACTCTGCCACTTGCTATCAGTGTAGCATTGGGGCATATATTTGACCTATGCTATTTGTAAAATGGAAATAAGTATTCTTTGGAAACCTCACAGTGTTTGGAAAAATAAATGAAACTGAATTTATGTTTGGTATAGTAAGTGATACATGATTATGATCTTCTCACTGCCAATTTCCTGAGAGTCATAAGCTTCCAACATTAGAATTACTGTCTTTGCTCCTTTACCTTCCAAATCAAATCCATCATCATATTCTATTTATTTTGATGCCCCTTTATTTTCTGCATCCATGGCTACAAGCTCGGTCCAGAACATCGTCTCAAATCTATATTTTGTATTTAAATTTATTTACATTTTTCTATTCCTTTAACATAATTAAATTTTCTTTCAATTTTGCAAACATGATTTAAATTCAACTATGTGCCATAGAGATTGCTAGGCCATGTTTTCCTTAGAGTTGCTTGACTCCTTTGTAAAGCACTGCTATTTAAGGCTTGGGCTCTGGAACCAGACTTGAGTTAAAATGCCACCTCAATAACTTATTAGTTATGTAACTTTTAATAACTTACTAATGTCTCTATCTCAGCTGCATCATCTCTAACAAGGATATAATAACAGTATCTTATCTCATAATGGTGGTTATAAGAAAAAAAGGACATAATGAATATAAACCTGCTTAATACGTAGAAAGCACTTGTAATTTTGTTAATCATTATTATCCTCAAATATTTCTTTCAGCATCAGCCTCCCATTTTGAACACCTACAATGACAACCTTTTCATTTTATATCAAAATGAAGCTTCTGCATTTTAGTTCTTTATTAACTTCCTTTTAACTGATTCACAGTAGGTTCTTTGATACATGCCTACATCCACACATTCAGCCTGCTCATCTATTCACTTATTTTCCTCTCCTTCATGGTCCTGAGGCCCCTAGTCATCTGTGTGATCTCTCTACAATATGAATTCTCTGACTCAGTAAACCATAATATTTATCCACGTTGCTTCACTTTCATTTAATGTACCTTCAGATTCAGTGCATTTCCCCAAATCATTCCCACTTTTTCTTCTAATTTCAAGTATACTGCTTAGAACTCCTTTTCAAGAATCTTTCCCTTTCTACGTGCTTCTAAACAAATCATTCTTGTATTCCCTCCGTCTTCAGAACAATTATGTTCTGTTTGTGCTATACTGAATCTGTTACTCCATAAGCTGGTTTGAATCTTTCTGCTCCAGCCATACTCGTCTCCTGCTGTTCCTGAAGCATGCCAAACACCAATCCATCTTAGGGCTATTGTGCTGGGTTTTCACTTGTAAGTGAAAACAAGGCTTTTCTCTGAACATCTGCATGATTTATGCTCACTTCATTCAGGTCTCTGCTCAGATATCACCACTACCAAGAATCACCATGTCAACCTTACATGATTTCATTTTTCTTTCTAGCATTCGACATATGTAACTCTTCTGTTCGTTTGGCTATTGTTTGGTTCTCCCACTAGAGGGCAGGACCATTATCCGTTTTGTTGACTGTTCAATTCCCAGCTCCTAGCACAATATCCTTTACATAGTAGACACTCAATATTTATGGAATGAATACATTGTAACCTAGCTCACCACCAAAAATAATTCTAAATACTTAAAATGTAGGGACTATGTATTAGACTTTTGTAACATTCCTTCACATATTGCCATAGAGACAGAAACATGCTGGCTTCAGAACAAGACTGACCCAAATCCCCAAATTCTCAATTATTTGAGTAAATCCCAGTAATTTTCTCTCTGAGCCTCAACCTCCCTATATGTATAAAATAAGCATAGTAATACCCATTATGATGGATAATTTTATATGTCAACTATGGTACCCAGTTGTTTGTTCAAACACCAATATAGATGCTGCTGTGAAGGTATTTAGATGTGATTAACATTTAAATTAGTAGGATTTTTGAGTAAAGCAGATTACCCTCCATAAAGCAAGTAGGCCTCATGTAATCAGTTGGCCTTCAGAGAAAAGACCGAGGTTTCCAGAAAGATAAGTAATTCTGCCTCAAGACTGCAACGTAGAAACCCTGCTTGAGTTTCCAATCTGCAGATTCAGCTCTCAAGATTGCAATATCAACTCTTCTCTGAATTTCTAGCCTGTTGACCTGCTCTATAGATTCCAGACCTCCCAGCCCACATAACTGTATAAGCCAATTCCTTAAAATCTCTCTGTGTATGTGCATGTGTGCGTTTAATTACATATATACAATATCATATTATTTTCTCTGAAAAACCTTGACTAATAAAGCAACTTTACTTGAAGTTAGGATTAAATGATGTAATATGTTTAAAACTCTTATTAAATAGTAACAATTATTACATGGTCAGTAAATTATTTTGCCAAGTTATTATGTCTGCCACATGGCAAGTACTCAACAAGTATTTGATGAATGAATGAATAAGTGAATGCCAGAAAGTGGATGTCTTCAGAACACATATTATCCCAGATGATTGTAAAAGCTCATATGATTTGGTCAGCATTACTCATTCCTGAATATTATTCGAACCAGAATGTACAGCACATTGCATTCCCTGTGAAGGTCTAAAAATGTTATATACATATGCAACATTATTCACTGAAAATAGATCAGAATTTCTTTTATGATAGCAAAAGTACTGTTTGAAAATGAAAGGAAATCGAATGCCAAATCGCTCCATGAATCTTCCAGCAGCTTTGAGATAAGCACAATTTTATGTATCTGAACATCCTTCATGAGAGTGTTTTGAACACTAGTTAGCTAACTGGGGCAATGTTCTTTGGGGGAAAAACCATATTATATAAATGTTGAGTATTTTAGTTCAGATGGAAATGGGAGGTGGTAAGGGATTACAAAAAATATTTGAGCATCTGGAAATTAAGTACACAAATTTTAATATATAAATTCAGATGGTGCTCTGGTGAGAACATATTATGTTCTAAAGGACTAAAAAAAATGAAACAGTCACTGCTAAATTTTAGCACATTTGTATGTATTGTAAAGGTATTTTTGCAGTATATGAACTCAGAGGCCTATCAGATGCCCTCACATTTGGAGTCTCCTCAAAGAGATCAGTTAGAAGACTAAGAGGTAGACCTATTTGTCAGGGAAGGCAGGGCAAACACCAGGAGAGTAGTAGCAGTCTTTAGTGCCAGCAAGTATATTCTCAAAGCTTCTCCCATATAGAGACATTTAGGGAGTGGATAAGAGGAGAAGGGAATGATTGAAAGGACAAAAACAGGACGCTGGAAACTAAATAGCTTATCCTCAGTTTTGCCTAGCTTCTCAGCCAGAGTCCTTCAAAAGAAAATTATATTTTTTAATTCTACTAGAATTCTTACTGTGGTAAAAATATCCTGAAATTCAGCAGTAATGCTTGTTATCTTCCAGCCTTAATTTAGAACATGGCTCAACCCTGTTGCCCCTGTCTTTCCAATGCCCTGATTTGGTATTTGGGGATAAATGCTCTAAAGAGAAGATATTTGTTAATTGGGATCACAACCTGTCTAAATTAGGAAAACATCTCTACTAGTTTTATATCTGCTTACATCACAAATCTACTCACTAGAATAACCAGATCTTTAAGCATTTTTAAATACTTATTTAAAAATGTATTTTAACACTTTTATATTATACTGAGTTTGGCTTATTTCAACAGATGCTGAAGTCAGCCTTCCAGTTCCATGGGAACTTTAGCAATGATAGGGGAAATATCTGGATTTCAATTCCTTTCTCAGTATTTGAAGTCAAGCCAACTACAGTTATTGGCCTCTAGATATGTTCAAGCTGTCACTTTTTTTTTTTTTTCATGAAAGTTATACCAATTAGAACATCAATGAATTGGAGACATTTGAGAAAAGGAAAGAAGAGAATTAAAGGAACCAAAACCAGTTCACGGACTTCTGCCCCCTAGAATCCTAGGTTCCCTAAGTGACATAAAATACCTTGGGGCTATGTGTGGCTGGCAAAGTAAAATGACGTTTTGGACATAAATTGAATCCCTTGTTTGAAAATAAGTGAGTTTTTTCCTAGAGCAATAGAGCTTGCAAAAATGAAGCTCTGAAAGATGAACTATACTTAACATTCACAGTACATGTGTACCCCATGTCTTAGCGTTCGGAAGTTTTCTCCCACATTGTCTCTTGGCATCATCAATGCTCATTTGACTTTTAGTGAGCCCATGGCTGGGAGTACACCACTCAAGAGCACACAGGGACTGGTAGAATTATTTAGGGAGAGCCACTGAAAAATCTGTTCTAATCCAAGTAATCTGTAATTTGAGGGATCCAATCTCTAAATGCATGCCAATTATTTCTTAATTTTTCATTAAGCAAAATGGAATTTGTCACAAATGACTGTTGTGTTGATATGCACGGGTCTAAAGTGCATTCAAGCTGGTAACACCATTAAATAAGCTGATATAGCACTCAGCATGTGTTTTGTTTTGTTTTGTTTTGTTTTGTTTTGTTTTTTACGTAGAAATGAAAAGTTATCACCAAAGCTTTAACCAGAAGAGAGGAACCTTCCCCCTGCCTCAGCGTCTCTAGTTTTATATCTCCAAGCTACATCAGTATGTGTAGACACCACTATGCAGACCTTTTAGAAAGCCTTTTAGACCTTTTTAGAAAAGACTTGCTGCCAAAATTAAAAATACTCACCAAACTAGATTTTAAAAAGAAAAATGCATGCTTTTACTAATTTATAGATTATTTTCAATTTTGATAAATTTCTGGTATATCATTCTCCACACAGCTCATCACTGTGCTCTTTCAAATGTTTCCCCTCCCAGAAATATACACATTTATATTTATATATAAGTGATATATATACACATGCATACATTCATATATATCAATATATCATATATATCTATATATTATATATCTTACATATATCATATATATCTATATCTGATACATATATCTGATATATATATCTATATCTGATACATATCATATATATGTGTATCTTTTATATATATCATATATATACTTGCCAAATTAGCATTCATTCCAAAACACGTGCAAAAAATTATCTTCATGAAGTATTTTGTGCTTCCAGGTGAGGTGACAGGTCTGACTTTAGAAACCTGTCACTAAAGAGCTAGATAGCTTGGCAGTGCTTCAGACTTGCCAGTTGAAAACATGTTGGCCACAGGTTTTATTGTCCAAATCTGTTCAGTGAAACCCCACAGCAACAATGGTCATTACCAATAAGGCTACTAGATATTGTCAGAGAATCTAGAGAACATAAATCGACATGCTGTATGCATAAATTTGCATATGGAATTAAAAAGGTCTTCATTCCAAGTGGGAAAATAAAGTGACTTCCTGAAAGCACTGTTCTTATGTTTAATATCAACGGTCATGTCGGGACATCTGAAATTTACAACATGTTGTGTCATGATGCTTTAGAAGGAGTGTGGTAGAAATGTCTGTGTTTGTAGTGACTGGCAGGGAATCAAGTTTCAGATCATGCATGCAGAAACAAATGGGAAGAAAATATCGCTGTTGTTCTCGTTGGCTCCTTTTGCTACAGGATAAACAAGATGAAATTTTTTTTTTTTTTTTTTTTTTTTTTGAGACGGAGTCTCGCTCTGTCGCCCAGGCTGGAGTGCAGTGGCCGGATCTCAGCTCACTGCAAGCTCTGCCTCCCGGGTTTACGCCATTCTCCTGCCTCAGCCTCCCAAGTAGCTGGGACTACAGGCACCCGCCACCTCGCCCAGCTAGTTTTTTGTATTTTTTAGTAGAGACGGGGTTTCACCGGGTTAGCCAGGATGGTCTCAATCTCCTGACCTCGTGATCCGCCCGACTCAGCCTCCCAAAGTGCTGGGATTACAGGCTTGAGCCACCGCGCCTGGCCACAAGATGAAAATTTTAATTTTATATGTTTAATCTAGTAACTACAGTTCAATATCGGTAGAGAAAGATTTGGACAAATCTTTCTGACTCCTACTGTTGTAATTTCTCTATCATACTGTTTTAATATAATAAGCAGTAATTGGGATGAAGTAAAGAAGTCAGAGAGAAATCACATCATGTTACAAGTATTTAGTAGATCCCTTTCAGACCCCACAGAGTTATGAGAGATGCGCTCATGGAAGCTGAAAATAGCCAATGACTTGTTGTTCATACTACTCCTGAGAAAAAGTACATTAGGAAAAGGCTGGCTCTGGCTTTTTCAACACATAAACCTGATTATAGTAGTTTCATGTGCAAAAACAATTTAATGAAACTTCTGAAACACTCACGTCCCGTGGGCTTCCCATATCTATGTAGAATTGTCAAATTAAATATTTTTGTATATTATTTATTTTCAGTCATTTTTAACTTAACCACACCAAGTGACATTGACATTTATAAAAATCTAACTCTTAATCATTAGGATGATTAAAAGTGACACATTGTATTAGTCAGGGTTCTCCAGAGATATATAGCCAATAGGAAGGATAGATAGATAAAATGAACGATTGATAGGTTAGTGGATGAGAAGAGGTTTAATAGGGTAATTGGCTCATATCACATTCTGGAGCCTGAGAAGTCCCAGTATAGGCCTCTGCAAGCTGGAGGACCGGGAAAGCTGGTAGCATGGCTCAGTTCAAGTCCAAAGGTCTTAGAACAAGTGATTCCAATGTTCCAATGGTGTAAATCTCAGTCCAGATCTAAAGGCCTGAGAAACTTAGGGCCTACTGGTGCAAGTTCTGGAGTCGAAAATCCCCAAATCCTGCAGTCCTGATGTTCAAGGGCAGGGGAAGAAGGGTATCCCAGTTCTAGAAAAGAGAAATTTCATGTTTTCTCTTCTTTTTGTTCTGTCTGGGACCTTAGCCAATTGGATAGTGCTAGCTTACATTGAACGAGGGAAGATCTTCCTTATGTAGTTCACTGATTTGAATGTTAGTATCTTCTGGAACACCCTCACAGGCATACCCCAAAATAATGCTTTACCAGCTATCAGGGTATATCTTAATTCAGTCAAATTGACACCTAAAATGTACCATCACACATATTATTCTAAACAATGCCCTATATTCTTTTTTTATATTGTAACTATAGACTTTTATTTGGTCATTTAACACATACTTATTGAAAATGAAGTATGATCAAGGCATTGTGAAAAGCTTTGGGAATATAAAGACTATTCTCCCCAAGTATTTCAAAAATCCTAGTGCTTATAACAAATTGTAAATCCAGTTTGTCACAATATTCCTCATAACTGCTGTTGCATATTTCATGGAAAGGCTGTGTACACGATGTCAACAGCCCCAGTAGGAAAATCAGTGGAACTGAGTTAGAATACTGGCTCTGCTTCTGCTGAGTGGCCTTGGATAAGACAGAGAAGAGTCAAACTTTTAAACTCATTTATGAAATAGAGATGTAATGATACCTATCACTTGGGGTTATTGTAAGAATGGAATGAATTGGGATTATGTCAAGTGTCTAAGAGTGGCCTGTATTGAGATGACATTATACACAGTAGCTATTTTCAAAGAATTAATGGCCAAATGAGGCAGCTCTTTCTTTTTTCAACAGTTTTAGCTGTCACATAGTTCTGAAATCTGCCTCCCTGTAAATTCCAACCATCGGAACTCATTATGCTCACTGGAGCAGATAAGCTTAATTCCTTCTTCCACATGAACACCCTTAAGATATCAGGACACAGTTTCCAGCCATCTACATTTTTTCCCAACTGAGCAACTGCAATGAACTTTTGTTGTTCCTTAACTATTTTTTTCTTAAGTGTAATGAATATATTAGAACCTTCAAAAACTATTCACACTAGAGTGGAAATCTGAATGGAATGGAACATTTTGTACCTAATTCAGACCTGTTTAGCAACAGAAACTAGAAAATAACATATCCTCCAAGTTTTACTCGTAAGATAAACCCTCATAAACATTCACCAAGGCGTTCATCTCCTACCCTATCTCCAGACTGATGGCTGAGTAATGTTCTTAATACAAATGTTATTTTACTCATCACCATATATAAATCTTCTTAGCTTAGTACAGTGATCCACAAACTTTTAGTCTCCTGACCACTTTACCCCTGTAGAGACCAAGGGAAAACTTTCCTTTTACCCTGTGAAGTTTCACTGGAAAAAAAAAAAAAAAAAAAATCAATCCACAAAAGGCAGATTAATTGGATAAAATTTGGATTAACTGGATTAAAAGGAGAAATTGTATTTGATCATGTAGTTTTATGTGACATGGGAACCTTCAGAATGAAGACCTAAAGATACAGAACAAATTGTCCACTTTTGTGCATAGGTTCAACTAAACATGGACAGCCATGTAGAAATATGACTGGACAAAAAAGATTATAATGGGAGGCTAAAAGACTTCGGAGAAATCCTGCAAGTGCTCTTGGTCTAGACTCTTCTTGGTCTCTCTGCAGCACTCCTTCCCTCTGGGTATGGGGCAGGGCCCTCTCTGGAATGGGGGTCTTATGACCCACAGTCAAACAATGTAGGTCAGATAATTTCTTTATGGCCAATTTTTACACAGAAAGGTGGAGGGAAAGTTAGAGTAACGTTTTCAGGTTTTTAGACAGGCTTTGGAAAAAAAGGGGTTCTGGTTACTATACCTGCCTTCGGGAAGAAGGATTCTAGTTTCTGTGGCTAACCTTGGGGGTTAGAATGGTACTGAGAGACAGAAGGGCAGGAGAAAGTCAGAGACAAACTTTTGCCTCTGAGGCCTTAATTTGGGAGTATTGTTTTCTGAGTCCTAACACCACCAAAAACATACCGATGACCCCCAAAAGATTTGCTTATATAGGTTAAATCTATGTTTATTTACTGCATTAGAAACTAAAGTTGATGCCGGAAGTGGTGGCTCACACCTGTAATCCCAGCACTTTCGGATGCCGAGGCAGGTGGATCACTTGAGGTCAGGAGTTTGAGACCAGCCTGACCAACATGGTGAAACCCTGTCTCTACCAAAACTACAGAAAATTATCCAGGTGTAGTAGCGTGCACCTGTAATCCCAGCTACTCGGGAGGCTGAGGCAGGAGAATCGCTTGAACCCGGGAGGTAGAGGTTTCAGTGAGCCAAGATCATGATCTATTATGTATTAATACAAATAACATTTTTTAATGAAAAACATATCTTCTTCAAAACAAAAAAACACTGAACAGAAATTATTTTTGTAAACCTTTTTAATATTTAACTTGATAAAAGTCAAACTAAATTTTCTGTTTCTGCAATCAGCTGTGATATATTGTTTTAGTTGAAGTATGTGACAAAAAAAAATCATGTACTTGCAAAGTCACTACGTAGTTGCAAAAATCATATATAGTTGGTAAACAAAAAATACTTTAGTCATCTCTTTTAGGTAATTGTGGATATTCTTTGCTACTACACCAAATCTCAACAAATGGCAGTTTCTTACAGGATAGTTGGAAGGTATAATCCAAAATACCAATGGCATTTTTCATTGTTAAGTTAAAATCAATTGGTCTAACTCACACTTTAAAAGAAATTTTATTTATGTATTACTTTATAATATTATGATTTGGTTATATGTAAAATACTGGTTCACTAAATCATATCAATATTCAAAATGTTGATCCATTTCATTATATAACATTTTAAAAATTCACATTCATTGATATCACCCCAAATCTCAGCAGAAAAGTTTTAAATAATGGAAGCTGTCAAGCTCACAGAAGCAGATATAAGTTTTCCAAAATTCTAATTTTTTTCTTGAAAGTTTGAATTTTATCATTGGTAACAATTATTGTCAGCTGTTTTTCTTGCAGTTGACAAGTTCACTTCATTTATTTTCAAGATAATGTCTGCCAAATATGCCTCAGTACTCTAAAACCAGCTTTGATATTATAGACTACCTAAAAGAGTCCTGGGACACAGGGATTCACAGACTACACTTTGAGAACTGCTGTCTTGGCCTTCAGTATAGCCCCTACGAGTTGCAGCCTGCCTTCTTCCCTTGCTGTATCTATAATCTGCTTTGGCTTTCCCACACTGCTGTCTACAAATCCTGAACTCTCTCCACCGAATATCTGAATATTCTAGGTCCCTCTCACATTTCTCTGCCTGGAGTACACTGCTAAAGACCCATTTAATTGGACAAAATTCATGAAACCTTTCCTGAATCTTAACATGTATTAAGATTCAATAACAATTCCTTCCAAGAGTCTCTGCAGTATACCCATTGTACTTACTTTTAGCATAAACATTCCGCAATTTTATAGCTTTTCCTTTTAGAGAGTTACTCAAATAAAGGGACTCTGTCTTATTACTGTGTATATATCAAAGAAAGTTCTAGCTCCACCAATTATTAGGTGGAACAAGTTTCTTAACTACTCTTTGCTTCTGATTTTTCATCTGTAAAATGGAGCATTACTTAACTCAGAGAAATACTGTGAAGTTAAAGAAAATGCATATGTCTGCCAAAACATTTAGTAATATACAATCACTTATATAATCACAATATAAGATATTAATTATAACCATTAATATATTCTAGTAATATAATTATATATAATTTATAAAACCATACAACCTATTTTTCCCCAAATCAAAATAGAAGCATTAATACTTTTTGAGAAACTACCTCATTGATGAGAGAATTCCTGTTTCAATATCAAAATAATTAGACAGATTTGAGTCTAGGAAACTACAAGTTTACAAAAGTTTCCTGTCTTGCAGTTTTCTATGACCTAAATTCTAGGAAAAAAAATTGGTTAATTTTTTATCCTTCATGAACTCCTTTGGTAAGCAGACACACTAAGTCATATTTACAGAATCCGCCAGTCATAAATTCTTCTAATAGAAACTTCTCCCTCAACTTCTGCAGCTTAAAGGTACATGCCTTAAACTATGTAATTCTGCTCTCCTGGCAGGTCTTCTAACCACGAATGCCCAACTGACAAGGAGGCAGCAAATCCAAAGGATATTCAGTGACCTCTGACTTTATCGCCAATGACATGTCAAATTTGAGCTAGGCTGATCAAATTCGCCTGGTAAACTGAGTTGGGAAGAACTCAGTTATAACTCTGTATTAGTCTGTTCTCATGCTGCTAATGAAGAAATGAGACTGGGCAATTTATAAATGAAAGACGTTTCACGGCAGAAAAAGAGGTTTAATGGACTCACGGTTCCACGTGGCTGGTGAGGCCTCACAATCATGGCAGAAAATGAAGGAAGAGCAAACGTACATCTCACATGATGGCAGGCAAAAAACCGCCTTCAGGGGGAACTCCCATTTATAAAACCATCAGATCTCGTGAGACTTATTTACTACCACGAGAATAGTGTGAGGGAAGCTGCCCCGGTGATTGAATTATCTCCACCTGGCCCCACTCTTGACAGATGGGGATTATTACAATTCAAGGTGAGATTTGGACACAGCCAAACCATATCAAATCCTAAGGTGAAAGAATTTGTAGGAGTATTTTAATGATTCCCCACCTCCAAGTCTACTCACCTACCCACACTCTGCCTCACTTCCTTTACCACAGATGTCCTTACTGATCATTCGTACTTAAGGCTAACCCATCCACTGGTGCATTCAATCCTATTCTCTCATATTTATTCAAGAATATCAGCCTAGCAAATCTCTCCTCTTTCTTCAACATCATTTTTCCTCTCTGCTAGATCATTTTCACGAACATTTGAATATACTGTAATTTCTCCTATATAATGATAAAACAACTCTTCTGTTGACTCCACATTTTTCCTCTAACTACTATTCTATTTCTCTTTTTCCTTCTGGGACAAAATTTCTGGGAAAAACAATCTATAATAGATGTTACAATAGAGTTCTCTAATTTCCTGACCCCTCAAGCTTTTATCCCACCACCCCACAGGTGAATTTATAGACTTCTTCTTCCCTTATACTGGCAGTCAGGTCACTCTCTTTAAATACTTTCATTCACTTGTTCTGCAGGAGATAATACTCGCCTGAGTCTCCCTCTACTTCATGAATCTCTTTTCAAATTTCTCTACCTGTTTTCTTCTTGTTCTTATGCATTAAGGTAGCTTTTTTTTTCTTCCTCTGTGTATATTGGTTCTGTTAACATATTCATCCAATCAGGCAATTTTATATAATATCTATATGCTGATGAATCCCACATTTTAAATCTTCAGTTTACACCATTCCCCTTACCTCCAAATTTCAAAGGTCCACCTGGGATTCTCTCTACTTCTGCACTTACCCCTCCAAACAGCACTCATATTAATGCAATATTCAAAGTTATCCTTTTACAGAGACAGTCAAAGGACTCTTCCTCTGAAGGTCTCTCATGCAGAGTAAAAGCCAAAATCTCTTAGTGACCCAGAAGTTTCTACATGATCTGCTCCATCTCTTCCCTCTTATTTCTCTGATTTATCTGCTATTGTTCCCCTTAGTCTCATGACTCCCATCAAGCATGATTTTGATTCAGAGGTTTTACAAATATTCTTACCTCTGCTTGGAATTCTCTTCTCTTAGATATTTCTTTGACTTGCTCTTATGTCCTTCAAAGCTTTGCTTGACGCTTACTTTATTAGTGAGGGTATCCATGACCCCCTTATTAAGACTGAACTCCCTACCTTCTCACCCACTGTGGTCCACACCTTCTTCCTTGCTGTGTTTTCTACCATAACACTTAACCCAATCTAATATACTCTTGTTTAATTAAACTTTGTTTATCCTTTCATTAATATCGGCTTCTAGAATATGTTTCATGAGGTCAGGGATAGTCTTAATGTTCTCCTCAGCTTCACTAAACTTTGACAGTTTTCTTCCTGACTTTAATCCCTCATCGCTCTTTTCATGGAACATTTACTTTAGAAAACTCAACAATTGTAAATTGTTTCTCTGCCCCTTTTAGATGTAAAATTTCTCCTAGCCTCTTGCTGGTTTTATAACCCAGGATTGTGTTTCTCCAGGACCTGGGAGCCATTCCTTTGAAATGTAATCACCAAGAAAGATAAAGCCTGTATTTCCCATTCTCTGTGGGGGAGGGGGGGCAGGGTAGGAACTTAACTTTGATAAGTACCAATTAGCAAACACAGATGGCCTAATTACATTGACCAACTTCTCCCCTAACACCCTCTAGTACTTTCCCACTAGCTTACCTAAATCCTTAAACATTGGTAGTTTTACTTTAAAAATTCTCTTGCCTTTTTGTTTTAATGATGTTCAGTGCAGTTCTACACTGAAGTCTCTCTTCCCTACTGCAGTAGCATGAATAAAATGTCTGGTCATTTTTAGTAAGTGTCCAGTGCAATTTTTCTTTAAGTTTCCCTGTGAGGGAAAGGGTACCTGCACATAGTATATGCTCAAGAAATGTTTGTTTAGTGAGTGTGTAAATGGATGCCAAGCTTTGTGGGAGCTAAAATTTTTAGAGGGTACGAAAGAACCAGAGACAACCTGGATCCTAGTAGAGAGAGGGAGAATATAAAGCATATGCTTGGAGAATAGCGAGAGGGAAGGAACGGGGAAGGGAAAGAGAAGGAGAGACTGTCTGTGGGCTGCCTCTATGGGTTCCTGTTCTAGTATACACATTTCTTTACAATAAATCTGTTTTTTATTAAATAGGGTAGAGTGAATTTCTGAATCTCTGTTCCTTGTCATTAGATAAGCCTAATTAGACTTTTCTATTAGACTACAACCTCCTATATAAGACTTCATCTTTGAATCTGGAATGCCCGGCATGGCATTGTACCTACTACAAATCAGGCATTCACTGGCAAAATTTTGAATAAAAATATCATCTTTCTGTTCCACATTCCTCATAAGTGAGTCTTCTAACAGTTTATGAGGAGATTATAGGCAAAAATATTCTATGTGGTTGATATTGGAGAGATTGTTTTTCCTTGAGATAGAAATACATTATACCCCCTTATCTGCTAGGGATTTGTTCCGTGACTCCCAGTGAATAACTGAAACCATGGATAGCACTGAATCGTATATATACTATGCTTTTCCCTGTACACGCATACCTATGATAAAGTTTAATTTATAAAGTAGGTATGAAACCACCTTTGCAAAATTATGACTAAGTGAAAGACATCTAACCTAACTGACTCCATCGTCTAACCTGTAAGGTGTCCTTGTTCCTTCCTAGGCATAGGTTAAACTAATTTTGGGAGGAACTTAGTTTATAGTTTAAAACAAAGATGAAAACGGCCTTTTCCCAAAACAAATCTCCTTCTTGCCCGGGTACTAGACTGCCTTTGTAGGATTAACAAATTAGCCACAGATTAGAAATCATGGTTTAGGAGTCATGCAGCTGGAGACCTCAAGATTCTGACCCTCCATAAACTGCTCCTAAGATCAGTGCTTGAGATATTTTGCAGACCCTGTAGTTGATGCATCAGCTGGCACCACCCTGCTCGATAAACTGGCTCATCTGATCTTGTGGCCCCCACCCAGAAACTGACTCTGCACAAGAGGACAGCTTCAATTCCCTATTATTTCATTTCCTACCTAACCAATCAGCACTCCTGATTCACTGACTTCCCCCCATCCACCAAGTTGTCCTTAAAAACTCGGATCCCCGAATGCTCGAGGAAACAGATTTGAATAATAATAAAACTCTGGTCTCCTGCACAGCTGGCTCTCCATGAATTACTCTTTCTCTGTTGCAATTCCCCTGTCTTGATAAATTGGCTCTGTCTAGGCAGTGGGCCAGGTGAACTCACTGGGTGGTTACAGGCACAACAGAAGAGTAACAAAAATAATAATAGAACAGAACAATTATAACATACTGTAAATGATATGCGAATGGTGTCTCTCTCTTTGTCTCTCTCAAAATATCTTCTTGTACTATACCTAGGGTAACTGAAATCATAGAAAATGACACAGCAGATAAGGGGAGACTACTGTAATATCTTCAAATACCAGCAGAAACAAATCAAAGTCCTTTTGAAGTTGGTAATTATTAATTGAGTCTAACACCAATTTTCAGTTATTAGAAGTCAGACTGGAGGCAACTTAGCAAACTTCTAGACCTCCTAATTAGAGAAAAATACATTTAGACTTCGAGTTCCAATTTTATTATCACTTCTTTAAATTTTGCCAACATAGGATGGCAGGGTTTGCTGGCAAATCCAATCAAAACTCTTAGAGCCAATAGTCAATATGTACATAGTATAGGGACACATTTTTGCTCTTCTTCAATGACTCTGCTACCCTCTAGCTTTTCCATTTTCAACCTTCCAATCAGACACTTTCTTACAGCTGAGTGAATTGCCTTATACTATGGTTGTCATAAGGCAGCAGATCTCCTTGTTTTCTTCTCATTATATATATATATATTTTAAGAAAGCAGAATGTCATTCTGCATTGTTTCACAATGCCATTTTTACCCAGTTAACTTTGATGAACTCTGTGTCAATTCACCACAAAATGGGACCCATCTCCCTTCTTTAGAATATAGAAGTCTTCAATATACTTGTATTTCTCTCTTAACTTCTATAAAAAAATAAAACTTTTCTAAAGGATTCACAAGTCTTCCATGCTAATTATTTTAGCAATTTGCCTGGATAGAAGATAGATTTTATGCTTCTATTTATTGATCTATTTTAACTGAACAACTCTTTGTATAAAATAATTCCTTTTTTAAATAGTCAAGTGAGACGGGAGGAAAGTATCTGCCTTTGACTTTAACTCAGGGCTACTTTAGGACCAGGTCTAAAGGGATGTATATCGAATGATTCATGATAAGACTAAAGATATGGAATTTGCCTTTTTCTAAGGTCCAAATGTCAAAGCTCAATCGAGATTCTTAAAGCAGTCTTCAGCCGTAGGGTTCTAAAAAACAATGCTCTATATCCAGTTCTCAGCAGATTAGACCTGCCCTAGCTAAATGCTAAATGAAAGCCAAGCACAGACTACATGAACAGGAGCCGGAAGGGATATGTTGTTCTGTAAAAGGGTCAAATACATGGTTCACATCAAAGTCCCAGGGCGTACTTGTTTCTTAGAAGAGAGAAGTATCTGTACTGAGCACTGTGGATTGTCCAGTGGGACTACAGCATGTTTTATCAGACCTCTATTATGTACAGGATTCACAGAAGGCTGGAAACACAATACATATAAACCACCCACATGGGTGCACGCACACACATTCACCTAATCATGTAACAATCTGCTTTCATTTGGCAAAAGCAAAACTATTCAATGGTAAAGACTGAATGACCTCTCAGGGGACAAGCTTTGGAACATCATTTATTAATATTACTGTGAGATGCTCAAACATTGCATGTCTTTTATACTCTATGGGAAATGTGATCAGACCATAGCAATAAGAAATGGGATTTTTCCCTATCATGACTGAATGCTCATATTTTTCTTGTTTAACTCTAGCTCTTAATTATATTTAACATTTATTAATACATGTTCACAACTAGGTAGGGCCTATAACCTGCTGAGATATACTACATCTGCTCTTGCCTAGCAGGATTTCTCCTGACATTTCAAGTAAACAATGTAGATGTATTTTCTACTTTTTAATTTCAGGGAAAATTATAGGAAGGCAAATGTATTGTGGTTTGATTCAAGATATGAATAAAGAAAAAGTCTCCCAGAAAATGTCTTGGTTAAAAACATTAAAATGACTTATTTGTTGCAATTATGATTAGGAAGGGTTGAACTCAGCTGTGATAAGTGCTTTTTAATAATTATTTTCATAAACTGCACTACCCTGGAAAGTATGGTAATTGGGTTGGAATATTATTTGTAGTCCTGATTAGCATTCTGGAAATAAATAAGGAGTCGTGAGCAAGGAGTGAAGCTATGGAGACACTAAGAAGCTCTAGAACCACAGAGCTGGAGAATGAAAATGTGAGCAATAATCTACAAATTTGCATACTAGACATGACACATAAAAATATTGCTATCTTGTTCTTCTCACTGATGGAGTGTAACATTGGTTCCGAAAATGAAAAGTCTGCTAAATTCCTCATCTGAAGTCAAGTAGATAAATCGCTTCTTTCACTTTCCTCCTGGCCACTTTGCTTGAATTGCAAGAGTTTCCTTCATATTTTTTGTCATTCTGGGAACTTTTAAAATTTAAGGCTACTGTCTAGACCCTCCTCTTCCTGGTCAGCTTCTGTCCTGATCGCTTCACAGTCCCCTCCATTCTTTGTTCAAGTCTGTCATCACTGTCACAGCCACATTGTGGTTTTCCTTAGCCATACCCTCTAAGCATGCTTATCCTGTCAGCTTCTGTGCCTCTCTTTATTAGATTCATTAGCACAATTCATAATCATATGCTTATCTATTTATTTATAGGCATACTCTCTTTTCCCATTGTAAGTTGCAAGCATAATGGCAGTCATTATATTAAAAATCCCAGTATTTTGTAGGTGCTCAATACACTGTTTGAGAGAATAAATGTGGAAGGATGAAAATTATGAAAAATTTCAGAGATTACAAGATTTTTCTCATTTATCAACTTCAAGACTTTTGGTAGTTTTCAGAAATGTTGTGGGGTTTTTTGCTCCTTGAGTGGCAACTTTACATATTCTTCCAGCCCAAGGGAATAGAGCTAAAATTCTAAAGTAGCGAAATGTAACGTTAGCATCAAAACACTAGTAAAGCTCTCAGAAATATCTGTGTGTGTGTATATATATATATGTGTATTCATATATGTGTTTTTATATATATGTGTGTATGTATATGTGTGTGTTATTTATATATTTCACACACATACACGACCCATGTCTCTCACTAAGTAAACCCAAAATGGATTAAAGACTTAAATGTAAGTCCCCAAACTATAAGTCCTAGAAGAAAACCAGGAAAAACTCTTCTGGACATTAGATTAGGCAAATCATTTATGACTAAGTCCTCAAAAGCAAATATAACAAAACAAAAATAGACAAATGGGACTTAATTAAACTAAAAAGCTTCTGCACAGCAAAAGAAATCATTAACAGAGTAAACAGACCACCTAAGGAATGGGAGAAAATATCTGCCAACTATGCATGTGACAAAGAGCTAATAGCCAGAATCTACAAGGAACTCAACAACTCAACAAGAAAAAAACAAAAACAACCCCGTTAAAAAGTGGGCAAAGGACATGAACAGACATTTTTCAAAAGAAGACATACAAGCATCCAACAAACATGTTGAAAAATGCCACCATCACTGGTCACCAGAGAAATGCAAATTAAAACCACCATGAAATAATCATCTTGCACCAGTCAGAATGGCTATTATTAAAAAGTCAAAAAACAACAAATTAAGGTGAGGATGCAGAGAAAAGGAAATGTTTATGCACTTTTGGCCGGAATGTAAATTAGTGCAATGTCTATGGAAAACACTATGGAGATTTCCCAGAGAGCTAAAAATAGAACTATCATTATACACAGCAATTCCACTACTAGGTATGTACCCAAAGGAAAAGAAATCATCATACCAAAATGATAACTGTACCCATATGTTTATTGCAGCACTATTCACAATAGCAAAGATGGAATCAACCTGCCTATCAACAGATAATTGGATAAAGAAACGTGTTATATATTTTTACTATGGAATAGTTTTCGGCAATAAAAAGGACAAAATCATGTCTTTGTGACATGAATGAAACTAGAGACCATTATCTTAAGTGAAATAACTAAGAAACAGAAAGTCAAACACTGCATGTTCTCACTTACAAGTGTGAGCTAAATAATGTGTGCACATGGACATAGAGGGCAAAATAACATACACTGGAGACTCAGAAGTGTGGGAGGAGTGTGAGGGATAGGAAATGATATAATGGGTACAACGTACACTATTTGGGTTATAGGTACACTAAAAGCCCAGACGTCATCACAATAGAATATATTCATGTAACAAAACTGCACTTCTACTCTTTAATTTATGAAAATTAAAAAGAAAAACACCTGCACACACACGTATATAATCATAAGGGTACACTAGTAAGAAGATTAACTCATAATCATGTCTTTTGAAGCACTATGGAACAGCAAACGTTTGTGAAAAAAATACCTGCCACAGCGCAGGAAAGAAAGTGTGCCAAAGGGAGAGAAAGAAAGATAGTTAGGATTTATCACTCCAGTCACTTCGAAATAAGAGGAAAGAGGAGTATACTTCTACCTGACCTGCATCTTTTACTTTTTGAAAATTCCACCCATCACAGCTGTGATCCATCACAGAGCAGGAAATACCATCAACCAGATTTAATTTCCTCTGTTTTGAAGTGGAACAAGAGAAGGAAGGAGAGGTGAAAAACAATATTATCTTTCTAGAGTATGTCTAGCAACCCTCTTGCACCTGAGGAAATGCAGATGAATATTTATTTATGCTAAATCATGTATCTATTTGTTCATTCTATTTTCAAATCCAGTTTTCCTGCTATCATAATATAACCATGGTATGACTACAGAAAAGGTGGGTGGAGTCCAAATGGATACAAAATTCTCAAAGTAAAAATGATTTAGAATAATTACAGTAAAAATTTTATTAGAAAGACGATAAGGTGGCTATTGAAAGGATGTTTTTGTATATACTGCAATAAAGGAAGGTAGAAAAATGCATTTGTTACCTTTAAATCCTTGGTGATTAACGTTTGAGAATTTGGCAGGCAAGGAAGGTCGACTCTCAGACTACTAGATCCCACAGAAGTAAACACTAGATGTGTCAAATAATATTGTTTCCTGTTTTGGAGCCCTCCATAGAACAGGAAGTCTCTACTTACAGATAGTTCATGCCTGAGGATAATTGGAAATCGCGAAGCTTGGCATTGTGCAGCAATGCTTTTGAAATACTGATTTTAAAAAAATCTAGATATTGAGGCATTATTTAACTAAATCTCTCACCTTTACAGAAATAATGTTTATAGAATGTTTTCTTGATGAAACCCATAAATTCAGAATATCTTTCTGCCATTAAAAGGGTCTGGAATCTCAGAAACTTTCAAAGTTGTAAAGTTTGCACATCCCAGTTACATAGGATATGCTTTTGATTTTTTGTGTGTAAATTTAATCTGTCACTTCATTGTTCTTTATGTTTTATAATGTAAGCCTAAGTTACAACTTTCTTATGCTTCTGCCTTTTTGTCTTCTGTGGTAAATGCTTCATAATTCTTTGTAAGAACCCAATCATTTCACTTGTCCATATAAACCATTTGCTCAGAAAAGGCTATTTGCCTGACAGCCCACATCACTGTTGAAAAATTTTGCTTGTCTCTCCCTTGTAGTTAAAGATAAACCTCTGTGGTTCTCAGAAAACAAAACTGCTGAAATCTTAGCTTGTAAGTCAAATAATAGGACACAATGGCTTTCTGACCTGAATGATAATTTCAGCACACCTTACTAGATCGAGTACATAGCATCTTGGATAATTGAAATGAAACTTCAAATGATAAAGCAGTTGAATGTCAGCAACATTTTGAAGAAAATTATGTAAATTTTTCTATAAAGAAGAAAACTAAATTCCATCTTTAAATAGTCTGCTTTTATAACAAAATAGGATGAGGGTGAGATAGTGAATGAAAAAGCAAAAATAAGTGATGGTGCTAGTTTTAAAAGTCAGCATGTTATTGGAATATACAAACAGTTGTATAATTTCTAGAAGCCACAACATAATTTTTTCTAGAAATAAAAGTGACCTCTTGGCTACTGGGCTGGCCTTTCTGGAGGCAAAAACTGGAAGGCTTTAGGAATCTGTTTTCTTTTGTTTGTTTAAAAACATGATGCTATTTTATAACTGAATTTAGAATTGTTCAAGGGTTAAAAATAAAAATAGATTATTTCTGTTAAAGAAACATATGCTGGATTACACAGAAATTTTCAGACCTGAAATGGAAAAAGAAAAAGTATACAACGCAGATTATCTATTGACAATGGAGAACCTGGTATCAAGGGTTTTGCTAAGAGTGGTTGGTTACCATGGCAGTAAGAAGTAAATGCAGATACTAATGGGGAAGAATATACCCTGTAGTGGTATCAGATAGGATCAAAATGGCAGGAAAGAGTTTCATTTCCCTTCTAATTTGGAAAAATAATGATGAGTGAGTTTAACTGGGACAAATCAGAATCCAAGAGAAACAAATGCAAATTAGTCAATGCATAACTTCAGGTTTATAGAGAGTGGTTACAGTCAGATCTGGATGAGAGACTCCTATCTCAAGCTACTAGAGATGTGCTACCTCACAGCCACCATCCAGGGAAGTTGGGGAGTAAGGCAAGGGCTAAACAGTTGGATCTAAGGTTTGCTATGTCCCTGGATTTAATACAAATGATGGTCTAATACATGAGTTTTCTATCTAATGGGAACAAAAAAACATACGTATGTGTATTTTAAATTTTTTTAAAGGACTTCTTTTTTAATTTTAGGATACCAGGGTATAAAAGATAAATCAATAATAACTTTTTGATAAAAAAGTTATATTTTACTTTTAAGACATAATGTATACCTCTTGTTTAAGAAACAATAAAATGTGAAAAACATAAACCTTAACAGCTACATTTATGAGACAGAGTCTCGCTCTGTCACCCAGGCTGGAGTCCAGTGGCGTGATCTCGGCTCACTGCAACCTCTGCCTCCTGGGTTCAAGTGTTCTCTTGCCTCAGCCTCCCAAGTAGCTGGGATTCCAGGTGCCCACCACCAGGCCCAGTTAATTTTTGTATTTTTAGTAGAGGCGCGGTTTCAACATGTTGGCCAGACTGGTCTCAAACTCCTGGCCTCAAGTGATCCTCCCACCTTGGCCTCCCATTGACCTCATGCTCATGATTACAGGCATGAGCCACTGTGCCCGGCCAAAAACTACGATTTATTACATGTTACGATTCATAACACCATCTAATGCAAAATATAAATTGTAATGTAGATTATATCAATAAGCGTTACACACCATATTCAGCTTTTATTTTTTTCTTCAAATTTATGAACTATGTTCAAAACAAATGTCCAATTTCTCTTCACAGAATCATTCCTTTCCATTTCTGCCCTACTCCTTCCTCTTGATTTCCACCACATGTCTGTTACTACACCCAAGAACAAGTATGAGGAATATGTGTTCCCTCAAGAATGCCTGGCCTCCTCCACTTTATGAAGACGGAGAATGTGACTCTTTCTGGGGCAGCTTGTACTTTCCAGAACACACTTCCCCATAAAGAGTTTGTCTCTCCTTTGCCAAAACCCTGTGTTCAAATGAGAAAGGGGGTGATCTTTTTGGTTTTTGCATGGGCATACAACAAACAAGACAGTGACTAATAAAAGGTTTTTCCTCTCCTTTTTGATTTTCTGGAAAAGTTTATGTAGACTTATTCCTTAAGTGTTTGGTAGAAATCACTAGCAAAGCTATGTAGGCCTGAGGGTTTTCTTTGTGGGAAGATTTTTAACTATTAACCTAATTATTTAAGAGATATAGTGTAATATAGGTTATCTGTTTCTCCTTAAAAGACCATTGCTAGTTTGTGCTTTCAAAGATTGTATTCTCATGGGAGCAAAAGGCAGTTAGATAAAATGAGTAAGTTCCAGCATTCAATAATACATAGGATGACTATAGTTAATAATTTATTGTATATTTCAAAGTAGCAAGAAGATTGGAAATTTTCCCAACACAAAGACATGACAAACATTTGAGATGATGGATATTCTAAACACCATGATTTAATCATCACTCATTTATCAAAATATCACATGTACCCACAAATATCTATAATTATTATGCATCAGTAAAAACGAAGTAAAAGGAAACACAAACATGGTTTAACTTGGAGTGATAAGGTAACGAGCAATTTATTTTTCTTTTGTTTTGAATTCTATGGGAAGGCTTTCAAAGTTGTGCAATAAGAAATGGCTAAATTCCCCACAAAATACTGTGTGTTTTTTTCCTAACTTGTCAAACTTATTGGCATAAAGTTGATGAAAATATTTCCCTGTTATCCTTTTAATGTATATAAGAATTGTAGGAATACCCTCTTACATTTCTGATAATATAATATATATCTTTTCCCTTTTTTTCCTGATAGTCTGGCTAAAGGTATATCAATGTTAATTTTTTAATTTTAATTGTTTAATTTTAACTTTATTTTGTTATTTTCTGTTTTCTATTTTGTTGCTTTTTAATTTAGGTTTCATTTGTCCTACTTTTTCTAGCTTCCACATGTTGAAAGTTAGATTATTAAACTTAGAGTGTTGGAAAGTTACATTATTAAACTTAGCGCATCCATATTTTCTGATACAAGTATTTATTGCTATAACTTTTTCTTAAAGTACTGTTTTAATTACATTAAATACATTTTGATATTTATGTTTTAATTTATTCAGTTCAAACTGCTTTCTGATTTACCTTGTGATTTTTAAATTTGACCCAGAGTTCATTTATAAGTCATTTGTTTAGTTTCCAAAGACTTTGGAATTTTATAGTTATTTTTTTCAGTTTTCAATTCCATGTTTAATTCCATGTGGTGAAAGGACTTAGTGGTTTTAATTTAAGTCCTTTTAAATTTATTGAGCATATGGTTCAGAATCTAATATATATTAGTGAATATTTGTGTGCACTTGGAAAAATGTATATTCTGCTGTTTTAGATCTAATGTTCAATAAATGCCAGTTAGGCAATGTTGAAGAAGTCTTTTTCAAGACTTCTATATGCTTACTGATTATTTTGCTTTCTTTCTTTAGTTAATTAATGAAGCTTTTGTAATCTCTAACTATAATTGACTGTGAATTTGTCCATTTGTCCTTCCTGCATTATCAGTTTTTTCTTCTTGTATTTTGTAGCTCCATTATTTGATGTTGTATGTCCTCTTGATTAATTGATACATACATCATTATAACATGTTCCTCTTTATCACTGGTAATATTTCTAGTTCCAAAATTTACTCGGTTTGACATTAATATAGCTACTGATGCTGCTTTTTGATTGGACTAACACTGTATATCTTTTTCTCATGTAGTCTGTGTATCCTCCTGAGGTCTTCCCCACATTCATAGGGGCCAGATTGCCACACCAACTTGGAGCCCTTGGGATGCTTGCAGGAAACCTGGATTTAGGGCATCCTCTAGTGCTGAAATGGCTGCAGTGGTCAGGGGCTTAGGGAACCCAAGTCAGTCTACTTAGAACTTCCTACTGAAAAAAGACAAAAGCAAACAAAGCCAGACTCTGAAGAATAAATAAATATCTAATTCTTCAATGCACAAAAATCAACTCTCTTACACAAATGTCAAGAATAAAGAAATAGGGAAATATAGACATCACCAAGAAGACAAGATAAGGTGCCAATAAATAACCTTAATGGGATAAAGGCTTGTGATGGGTCAAAGAATCCCATTAGTTACTTAAGGAAGCTCACCTATCTAAAAGAAAACACAAAAAAATAATTTCACAAGTTTATCAGGGAAATTTAACAGAAAGGTGAAAATGATTTAAAAAATCAAATGGAAATCCTAGAGATGAAAAATACAAATAACAAAATAAAAAATGCAATGGAAACCATCAACAGCAAAATTGGTCAAACAGAAGAATCTATAAACTTGAAGACAGATTATTTGAAAATATACAGAGTAGCAAAGAAAAGAAATAATACAACTTTTTGATAGTTTGAGTATAATATGCCTTGAACAAGATCTTTCAGAACTGAATCTATTTGGAGTTTTTCTTTTCTTTTTTTTTTTTTTTTTTTTTTTTTTTTTTTTGAGCTTTCTGTATCCACATTCTATATCTCTTGCAAGACTTGCAAAATTCTTAGCTATTAATTGATTAAATAAACTTTCTATGCTTTTGCCCTTCTCTTCTCCTTCTGGAACATACCAAATTCATATATTTGGTACCATTAGAGTGTTCCATATGTCATGTAGACTTTACTTTTTCTTATTCTTTTCTTTTTTTAGTCTAAGTTATTTCAAAAGAACTGTCTTCACATTCAGAGATTATTTCTTCTGCTTCATCTAGTCTAGTTTTGATATTCTCGTTTGCACTTTTTATTTAATTCCTGGAGTTATACAGTCCCGGTGGTTCTTTCTTTTTTTTCTTTTTTTTTTTCTTTTTTTTTTTTTTGAGACAGAGTCTTGCTCTGTCGCCCAGGCTGGAGTGCAGTGACCAGGTCTCAGCTTACTACAAACTCCGCCTCCCGGGTTTACGCCATTCTCCTGCCTCAGCCTCCCAAGTAGCTGGGACTACAGGTGTCCACCACCTTGCCCGGCTAGTTTTTTGTATTTTTTAGTAGAGACAGGGTTTCACCGTGTTAGCCAGGATGGTCTTGATCTCCGGACCTCGTGATCCGCCGGTCTCGGCCTCCCAAAGTGCTGGGATTACAGGCTTGAGCCACCGCGCCTGGCCCCATTGGTTCTTTCTTAAGATATTTATCTCTTTTTTGAGTTTCTCACTTAGTTTATAAACTGTTTTTCTGATTTCTTTGTATTATTTACCTGTGTTCTCTTGTATCTCACTAAGTTTCTTCAAAAAAGTCATTATTTCAGTTTCTTTTGCAGGTCTTTTATAGATTTCTTTTTCACAGGTATCTCTTGCTGGAGAATTATTGTGTTTCTTTAGAGTTGTTACGTTTCCTTGCTTTTTTATGTTTCTTGTGTCCTTCCGTTGATATTTGGGCATCTGGTATAATAGTCACTCCTTCCAATGTTACGCATTGGCTTTTGTAGAAGACTTTTTCTATGGGTTCATTTATAGTGTAAGTTGTTTAAGATGCTTTCCCTTTGAATCTGGGTGTGCACAGTACTGTAGTCTCTGTGTACTTTCCTCAACTATAATCTGCATCAGTAGTGTGTATGAGTTTCTCAGTGGTTTAGGCTATGCTTATTAGTGGAAGCTGCAATGGAGGCATTGCTGAAGGCAGGAACATCAGGTGGGCTTGTCTTCAGGTGTTGGTGGACCTGGCATGCCAATCCTTGGACACTCAAGTGTTACATATGGGCACTGGTGGTAGTAGTTCTGGGCAGGCCAATCCTTGTGCCTTCAGACAGCTTGCTAAATTTCTGGCAGTGGCAGCAGTGGACTGGGCATGTGGGCAGATCTTCAGGACCCTGGGTGGTGTGCATGGTGTCCAGAAAGACAGCAGCAGCATCACGCCAATCCTTGGGCCTCCAGGAAGCATGTGTGGACATCAGAGGTGGCAGTAGCACACTGCACACTGCAATCCCGAGGCTCCCAGGTGGTACCTCTAAGTGGGCACCAGCAGCACTAGTGGCAGAAAGTTAGGCAGACCTGTTCATGTACCTAGAAAGTGTGCATGTGCGCTAGTTGGTGGGGTGGATTGACCCCAAGGCCTTTGTATGATGTGCATGTGGGCAAGCAGGTGGAGTGGGCCCATCCTCAGGCCCCCACAAGGTGTGCACAAGCAACAATGTCAGTGGGAGAGATGGGTCTATCCATAGAATTCAGGAAAACATGCACAGGTCCTGGAAGTAGCAGTGCCAGGCTGGATGGGTCTGTCCTCAGGCCCCCCAATGGTGTACATGGGCACAGGCTACAGTGGGTGAGGTCGTCTACTCCAAGCCCCCAGATAGCCCTATCCAGGCCTCCAGAATTGCTCATCTAGGCACCAACAGTGGTGGGCCAAAATGAGCCTGTCCTCATGTCCCTGGAGCTTACTCAGGCACTGATGGTGGGTTGGATGACCTTGTTTCCAGGTCCCCCTACTGTGGTCATGGGCACTAGCAAAATCAGGTGTAGTGAGTTGATCCCGCAGGCCTGGATTATGTGCATGGCCACTGGTAGTTGCAATGAGCAGGTGGGCCACTCCTTAGGTTATCCCTATAGTGTCCAAGAGCACCAGCTGTGGCTGGTGGATTGGGTTGATTCCCAGGTTCCTAGACAGCATGCTGGGGCAGCGGGAGCAGCAGTGGACAGGGCACACCTATCCTAAGGTTTCAGGATGGCAACTGTGTGGACGACCCACCTCATTCCCCCTAAAAGTGCATGCAGGTGCATAGCAGGTCTGCTACTGGAGGGGCCAGGTTTACTGTCAGTGGCAGCAGCCCCAAGCAGGTGGCTCTCAAGATCTGGGGAGCACTTTGCTTCCTTTGTCCTGAGGGTGGCTTCCCCAGTGCACTGCACATCCATTCATCAAAGTATGGGATACTTCGTGAGCTACAGTGCTGGAGGTTCAGCCACACTGTTGAGTCCAGCCAGCATCACAACACTGCAACCCTCTGGGTGGATGATGGGGAATGTCAGCTGGGCTCCAGGGATGTGGAGATCCAGAAATTGTTGGGTCTTAGGTCAAGAAGTAGTCTGGTGGGAGCTGGGCTCTCAGAATGGCACTATGTTGCAACTGCTTGGGTCTCAAAGGGTATGTGAGACCCAGCAGGAACTTCCTGTCTGGAACAATGATGTCATGTACATTCTATATCATTTCCTACGCTAGAGTCAGGGCCTGCCAGAGCTGAGGTACTCTCCCATGGCTAGGACTGCAGGAATCCACAGGAGTGTGGATCAATGGGAATCTCTCATTTACCTTTTCTCTGTACTGACTAATTTCTCCTGCTGAGCCAATCCTAGCCAGGCTGGCTGCTTTGCTTCTTTTTCCTTCAATGCCTCAGAGGTTCCCTGTATGTCCTGGTGAAGTCTAGTGTTCCCTCTTGGACTATTTGGCGTGAGATTATCTACTAGCTGTTTAGCTGTTTGTGAAGGAGGCAAGTGCCAGCTACCTCTAGTCAGCCATCTTGAAGCCCTGCTCTAGTTTTTTTGTTTGTTTTTCATAAAAAGTAATTTTGATACTTTTTTGAAATAATCACTTAAAAACATTTTTTTGCTTTTGCTTTGCTAAGGCACAAACTAAGCGACTGAAATGTCTGTTAGTTTGCCTATTGAGCAATCCAGCACATGTCTCTCTTTATATGTTCTTCATTTTATTGCATGTTGTCCTTTACTGTCCATTAAGAATTAAAGAGATATTTAGAAAGGCTAAGTGCTAGATAGATTGATAGAGAGGTACTGCTTCATTTAATTTCATTTTGAAAATAACACTGTAAGGAAGATACTATCCACATTTTAAGTTTGAAGAAAAAGAACATAAGTAAATTTTCTTTTATAAGTGGAGCTTTGATTTTATTTTATCTGACTGACTACAATGCTATTTCTCTTCTATACATTGCATAAACATGGATTAAATTGGGTGTAGCCTCTTAGAGTCCTTTATAACCACAGCAGAAATACAGTAACTGAGTAACACATAGAATAAATTGAAGGTGAATTGGCAAATTGACAGGCATCGTATTTAATTTTCTATGGCATTTTATATACAAACTTAAAAGAAAGGGCCTTCTTGAAGGAAGGCACTTTTCTTTATACATTATTATTTGTCTCGCTCTCTTTCTCAATCCTAGTCTCATTTGTAGTATCAATAATATTCAGAATATAATCGTTAAATGAATGGTTGATGTTTTTGTTATATTTTTCTTAAATAATTGCTTAATTCTCTTCCTTATAAAGTATTTGTAGACGTAAAAACAGATGCACATGCACATACATGACCACATTTTGCTCTCACAAATAAAAGTTTATTCAGTTTATGGGTTGAGGGCAAATGCTTTGCTTAAATCTATTCATCTAGTTATAATAAGAACAGATTATAGAGCCAGATGACTTTTTTTTATCATGCTCTATACATATACTTTTACTACCGTAAACCACGGATAAATTTCTTTAAAATGTTTTAAAAACTTGGATATATAATTTACATCAAAGTTATTAACTTAGCAATTAATAAAATAACTAGAATTTTATTAACTTCATTTTAATGAACTCAGATATATGTGTATATATACACGTGTGTATATGTGTGCATATACGTATATATGTACATACATGTATAGTTATATATGTATAGATATATACACGTGTGTATATATGTATATATACACATATATGCACACATGTGTATACATACATACACATGCATATGTGCATACACATGTGTATATATGTATATGTACACATATGTATATACACATGTATATGCCTGTGTACACATGTGTATATACACATGTATATATGTATATGAACACATGTATATACACATATATGTACACATATGTATATATACATAGATACACATGTATATATACATGTACATATATACACGTTTATATAGACATAAACGTGTATATATGTATACATTCAGCAATAGCTTGAAAAATTTCAGGTTACTCAAAGTCATCTGAGTCAGCTTAAATTCATTCCTTTAAATGGCTACAGAATATGTACATATATGTATATATAATGTGTATATATACATATGCTCCATTTTATCAACTAATATTACAATAACTTAAAAGTTAAATGCAAATAAAGACAAACTCTAAAATGGGGGAAAGCATATTTGCAAAGAGGACTTACTGACCCCTTCTTTCAAACCAATGGAGAGACTTTAAAGTCTAAATAGCTGCTGGAATTTTTTTGAAATGGATTCTAGGCTGATATTCATTTTTTTCAATTTACATTACATTTTACATTAATCTTACATTTACATTAATGTAAATTATTATATATTAATTTTATATTAATCTTACATTAATCTTATTTACATTAATCTTATTTTACATTAATCTTTTACATTAATCATTTTACATTAATCTTATTTTGACTTGGGTTATACATTTTTTGAAAGAACATTTGATTGCAGTTAACTCTATCTTATCTTTGAAAGTTTTATTTACTTTTTAAATTGCATACCATTCCTTTTCTTTCACCCCTCTCCCAGCCACCAAGTTGGGCTCCAAACTAGTGACACAGAGGTCCTATTTGGAAGATCAAGACAAGGCACAGAAGTGTGTAACATAAACATACAGGAAAAATGAATACTAAATCGTGTATCCACATTCTTAAAAATTAAAAAATGCTATTATTCCATAAAATTAAAATTATGAAAGTTTGGTCAAATAAATAATTGTACATTTAGAGTGTAGAATATTATGTAGCCATTTAAAGGAATGAATTTAAGCTGACTCAGATGACTTGGAGTAACTTGAAATTTTCACAAGCTATTGCTGAATATAAATGACACACAACGAAGTGTGATAATTATTTGAGGTATACTTTTATAAATAATGTAAAATATCAATTTATGTGTGTATAAGAGCATGGAGAAAGCAGATTTTTACACTCAAATGATTTAGACACATTACTTTGGGCTTCTGGTTATGATCTCATGAAGTGGAACATGGAGGAGGATAGAATTGAGAGAAGAAAAAAGGAAGGAGACATTATTATATAAAAGAAAAGAGCATCAAAATTCTACATATAATCCTGTTCCTGTAAAATTGTGCCTGTGTGTGTGTGTGTGTGTGTGTGTAAGTATATATGTGGATAACAGATCATTAGAGGTACCAAAAGGTATGACAATATCAGACAGTCATTCAGTAATGGTTGTCTCACAGCTCCATGAGAATGGAAATGGGAGGCAACATTTAGCTTTGTCTTTATACCATTATTTCACGTATATTATTTTAATCCAGAGAATTTTTCTTTCATTCTTACATACATTCATGTATATACATCATCCATACTGCCAAAAGAAAAGCTGGAAATAATTTTTTTTACCAAGCATTTAGAACAAGTACATGCGCCAACTGACTGCCTTTTCATATAATGTGATTTTGTTGAATCAAAGGAAATCTTATTTATATAATAAAATATAACTACTATTACGTGAACATTTTTAATATCATCACCTATAATCTCTTTTATAGGTTTGATAATTTCTTTTCAGTTGGATGTACTTTTCAAAGAAGCTGATTGGTAACATATCCTTTATCAAGCTTTGAAATGATCATCAAATGGAAGAACACGAATATGAGTCAGTTTCTTCCATCATATATATATATATATGATATATATATATAAGTTTTATATTGTTGAATGCACTCTAATTATCTCTGTGTTCGCTTCTTTGCTGGAAGCATGCTTTTCTTCTTACACAGTCATTAATTTTCACAAGTATGAATTTAACCATCTCAAAATTATTTTCCTTTTGGTATTCCACCCTCCCATGAAAAGAGTAGTCTAATTTGATGACATTGGAGGAAGAAACTGAATTAATTAATTTCTGAATAAATACAGTAAAAATGCATTCAGTTGTTTAAGGAATAAATAAAACCTCAGATATGTGTAATGAGAATGAAAAATATATTCTACCTATCATATTATTCCTCTTCCTATGTATATTCATTTAAGACCTGTAGATATTATCACACAAAATAAATATGCACTGACTAACTTTAACCAAGGAAAGCATATAGAAAATAATTTATCTTATAAGTTAGAGTATACAAAATTATTAGACACATATAGCATTTAAATATTTGTACCTTAATAACTAAACAATTACTTTTCAATTTGTAAAAGTATATGAACTGAGTCCCCAGTATAAACCTTATAGCATGTATCCATATTAATTCCTGAAAGGAAGATAGCTCATTAAAATAAAATGAAAGATTTAAATAAAAGGACATTAAAATAAAAACATTCAGGAGTTTATATATACCGCATCACTTCTCTTTTAGTCTTTACTAGGTATGTTATTGGAAAACCAGTTTCTCATTGGATTTGCTGATTCCATTTTTATCAAGTTGCAAGCAGTAGTTTTTATACATTAATATAATTATTTTTTAAAATTCCAGGTCACTAACGGTAACTATCAAGAACAATAAAATATAAGCAATGCTCTCTGCATGGCACTGTGTTAGGAAATGATCCTAAGTATGGGTACACGAGTCAGTCCTAGAAAATAAATATTTTCATCAATAATAATATAAACAGATAACTGACCTCCATCACAGGGACAAAAATCCTTTCCTCTGTTTTCTCCCAGCACTTGCTCTTGGGAGGAAATGCTCCCTAATGAAGCAGAATGAGTAGGGCTCCGATATTAAAGAATCTATTGGTAAATCCTTGTTAACATTAATTCAGTGGGAGGACTCTTGGGCAAATCTCAACATCAGTATCATTTTTCTCCTTTCCTGAAAAAATGGGAGCAAATATCAACCTCACAGCATTAGAATTTTTAAACAATGTAATATATCTACACAAAAACACCTTATGTTTTCTGTTTTAACTAAGCCCTTTCTCTACCCCATTTATACTTCTACAAACTTTCCCATTTCTCTCCACCCCTTTACAGAAACACTCCTTGAAAAAGATTTCTGTGTTTAGTATTTTCAGTTACTCTCCATTTTCTCCTAAACTCTTTCCAAAAAGGCTTGCATCTCTTTCACAGAAACTGCTCTTGTCACATTGGCAATGATGGCCACATTGCAAAATCCAGTAGTCAATGCTCAGTCTTCATCTTGTCACTGTTGATTTTTTTCCCTATCCTGGAAACACATTTATTTATGTACCTATCATGACACCAAACCCTCGTGGCTTCCTTCCTACATTACAGGCTGCTTATGCTCAGTATCTTTTGCTTATTCCTTTTTATCTTTCCAATTTCTTAATTTTGAAGTGCCTCCAAACTCAACTATTGGGCCTCTTCTCTGTTCACCCACCCTCTTGCTAATCACACCTAGTGACATGGTTTAAACAGAGTTTATATGCTGACAACTCCCAATTTTTTTCTTTGTAGTCTGTGTTCCCTTTTGAGCTCTCTGGACTTCTGTGTACAATTGCTTTCTAGTATCTCTAGTTGGGTATCTAATATATATATTAAACTTAACCAGGCCAAAAATGTACTCCTGATCTTCCTTCTTTATCCAGACTTCTTTCCATCTCAGTTAATAGATGCACCATCTTTCCAGCTGCTCAGGCCCAAATCTATGAAGTCATTATTGACACATCTAATCAATTTGTAAATTGTAAATATGTAAATATGTAAAATATAGCCAGAACAGATACAGCATCACTTCTACTGCTACTACTCTAATCCAAGCCATCACTTTTCTCTACTAAAATATTTCTGTATCTTCCTAAGTGGGGTCTCCATTCCTACTTTTGTCCCACTACATTTCTTCTCAATCAATAGTATAGTAATTTTTTTAAAATGACAGTCCAGATACACTGATCTGCTCTGATCTCTCCCGTGACTCCTATATCACTCAAAATAAAAAATAAAGTCTTTAAAAGAGTCTTCAAACCCTACAAAATCTGGTCTGACATTAATTGTTGGACTTCCTTTCCAACCACTGTTTCCCTTTCTCACAAATTTCCAACTACAATGGCTTTCTTGTTCTTTATAGCATATCTCTAAAATATTGCCTCCTTAAGATCTTTATATTCGTTTTCCATTCCATGGAATGCTTTTCCTCTAGATATTGGTATGAATTGTTCCTTTGTCTTCTTTGTATCTTGATTCTTTAATCTTACTCTTTAAAATTGCAACTCTCAGCACTCCTGCCCTGCTTGGTTTGTTTTTATTGCACTCAGCACCATTTACATTGCATCATTTATTTTTCCAACTAGAATGTAAGCTCCCTCAGGGTAAGTAGCCTGGTCTGTATTATTCACTGTTGTATTTCCAGAACAGTGACTGACATTTAACAAGTGATGAATATTTATTCATGGAATAAATGAATGAATAAGAAAGTACTTTGTGGAATAGAAAACAGTGTAAAAGTAGAGTTTATTACGTTTATTCCTGGTATTACAAGAAATACTAATTAAAATCACTAAGCATCCATGTAACTAAAGTAGTAAGAACATAACTACTCTTGTCTACCATTTTTGCATTCAATTATTAATGGACTACCTTGCTTTTAGAATATAAACATTTTGGCCGGGCACGGTGGCTCAAGCCTGTAATCCCAGCACTTTGGGAGGCCGAGACGAGCGGATCACGAGGTCAGGAGATCGAGACCATCCTGGCTAACACGGTGAAACCCCGTCTCTACTAAAAAATACAAAAAAAAAAAAACTAGCCGGGCGTGGTGGCAGATGCCTGTAGTCCCAGCTACTTGGAGGCTGAGGCAGGAGAATGGCGTAAACCCGGGAGGCGGAGCTTGCAATGAGCTGAGATCCGACCACTGCACTCCAGTCTGGGTGACAGAGCGAGACTCCGTCTCAAAAAAAAAAAAAAAAAAGAAAAGAATATAAACATTTTGGGAGCAAAGACTATAAAAAGCAGGCTAGGTCAATGTCAGATGACAGTATGATTAGGTATTGATCTTAGCCATTGTGCCCCATTAAGTAGGAACTTATTAACAAAAAGTGCTAAAATGTTAAGACAATGCTTAGAAGAAACAAAGCTAGAACTTACAGTAGGTTTAGAAGAAGATATGAATGACTTTCCTTAAAAGTTATAAAAACTAAACATTTTAGACAAGAAGCTGTACTGGTTATGAGAATTTGTGTAGTATTAGTGCAGTCTGAGTAAGAGTGGCAAACCCCAGAAACCATATTCATATTTTATGCACTGTTTCTTATCTATGGCGACATCACTCTAAGCTCATTTTTATCAGATATTATGTACTGAATCTTAAATCAAGATTTAAAGGTAAAGTTTGAGGGAGAGACATCCATTATATTGTATTTTATATTTACTTTGGAAGCCCCAAACAGAAAACTTCCCTGGCAGAAGATTAGCTATAACATGATATTCTGAAATACAATGTAATAAAATTACTATTGTAAGAATGGGGCTTGGAAGAAAAGATCCACAGTATTTCCTTCTTTCCCACTGTAACCACAGCAACCTTAATTGTGACTTTGTATTGGATGCCTTCCATAAACCACTTAAGCTTCGCTTGGAAAAAATAGAAAAGGGGAAAATTAGACATGACACCCATCTCTCTACCTCAATTCTTAGTGCCTTCGTTCTGCACTCATAGCTTTCCAAGGCTGGAAATACATTGCCACTGTCTTCTCACTATTTCTCCTGACTCAATTATCTCCATCTTCCATAGTGCTGCCAGAGCGATTTTTCTAATATATGGTCTGAGCTTGCTTTTTCTCTGCTTTAAGATTATTTGTTTGTTTGTTTGCATGTTGTTTGTTTTTTGAGACAGAGTCTCACTCTGTCACCCAGGCTAGAGTGCAGTGGTGCAATCTTGGCTCACTGCAACCTCCGCCTCCCTATTTCTAGCTTTTCTTCTGCCTCAACCTCCCGAGTAGCTGGGATTACAGGTGGGCACTGCCATGCTCAGCTAATTTTTGTATTTTTAGTAAAGACAGGGTTTCACCATGTTGGTCAGGCTGGTCTCAAACTCCTGACCTCAAATGATCCACCTGCGTCGGCCTCCTAAAATACTGAAATTACAGGCATGAGCCACCACGTCCAGCCTGCTTTAAGTCTTCAAAAGTCTCCTACACATATAGTCAGTGTGGAATGCAAGGACTTACATGAGTCTACTTCTCCAATTTGAAGGTGACAATAATCATAGTGATAAGAATGACAATAGCTATCATTTATGGAGCGTGCTCTTCAACTAGATACTATGAGACATTTTAGATTCTATTTCCTTTTAATTTTCACAGACACCCTAGAAAATAATTATTAGTCTCTCCTTTAAAATTAATAAGACTCTGATATGTTAATTAACATGTTCAAAGTCACCTAGCTACTTAGCGGTGGGTCAGAGCTTTGAGCCAGAGCTTGTCTGACTTCAAAGCTCATGTTCTTTCCCCTATGATTGTAACTTACAGCTTATCCGGATGAATCTATGTGGAGCTCCCCTGATGCTTCTCAGGGTTTCTCCTCCCTATGCCTATCTTCTATTTGTTCTAACTGTCTGAAAACTGTCTCTCCTTGATCACTTGGAAAATCATTATTCATCCTTCAAATAACTAAACCCTCCTTTCTCTCTGAAGCTCTCCCTGCTATACTTCTTGCCTAGAGGCACTTAGGTAATCAACTCCGTCTACTACCTATAGTGAATACTGTATGTAACTCTATTACAACACCTAAATTATCACATTAATGACTAAGGTTTGCATATCCGACTCAGTTTTCGTACTACAATTTCTCTTATGACAAGTGTCATAAATTATTCCTTTATGCATTTTATGCAGTTTCTAAAAGTAAATTTAAGTAATTCCAAAACATTATAATACAAATATAAGAAAAATAATTTGGAAAAAGTTTCAGGTTATATGTTTTGTGCACTGCACTACCTGCTACTGAAAGATATTTGTCTCTGTTTAGTCATGAAAACTCCTATTTGTTTTTTTAATAGACTCATTTGGCATCTCTTAATTGAATTCTTCAAGGCTCCCTTTCCCTGCTGGTCTATGCTAACCGAGATATTTCTCTTGTGTTGTTGTTTACCTACCTTTGCCTCAGTGGCTAATGACAGGCTAGAGATCTACTAGCCTTCCTGTTACATGACTCTAATCTCATTTTCATCAGATAGTATGTACCAAATCTTAAACATCTTGGATATGTGCAAGGGTTAAAGTTTGAGGAACAGGCACCCATTATATCTTATATTTACTGTGAAAGCCCAAAGCACAAAACGACTGTTTTGCTGAGGCCAACTGGTAAGCTGGCTTCACTGCGGAAGAGAAGAGATGCTACTCTTTCAGATAGCACAGAAACTTCCATATAAACTAGAGAATACGCAACCATGACTGGACATAGCATGTTGCTCATGTGAATATCTTTTAGATGATAAAGGCAGCAATAATGTTGAATACCTCTGCTTGGTTATGCTCGGTTGCCTGCTCCTTAGCTACCAGGTCTGTGATTTTAGTAGACATACCCTGCTTTTGTTTACCTCCTTGGCTTTACGTGGTCTAGAATACACTAAATGTGAATTTCCATGTTCTCTTTTTTGCTGAAAAGAAGCTTCAAGTTCCTAATGTCTAGGCACAAGAAATGAGCAAATTATCTTGCCCCTGAGATTTGGAACAGAAAGAAAGAGACAGTGGTACTAAGAAGACCACCCAGTATGATTAGTAAACTTTAGGCTATGATCTATCTTTTTTTTGTATCCCAAGTTTAAAAACTGATGCAAAACAGCTGAGCAAAGGATAAAATATTTAATACATAAATGAGACTCACATTCTAAATCCTGCTGTACACAAGGAAATGAAAGCTAGTATTTTATACTTAGTATTTTTTCAAACTATTTAGGGATTATCCAGACAGATATTTATAGTCTTGGATAGGATGCATGCACTCAAGGTAGAATTTGTAATAGTTTATGAGTACTTACTATGATCCTGGCACAGTGCTAGCTGCTGTAATTACTAAAATAAATAAAATTAATTTCTTCCCTCAACAATCTTTGGTTATAATTGATGAAGCAGACATGTATATTGATAATTATGACACAATGTAGAGACAACTAAAGCATGATATCTTATTACTATGACAATCAGTGCTTCCAGAATAATATTGAAAATAAAAACTAACCATGTTACCATTCAATTTCAAACCCTTGAGTATTTTTTTTCTATTGTTTAATGGATAAAGGTCAACTTCATCATGAGGTCTTCTGTGATATGGACCCTGAATACTTTTCTAAACCTATTTCTTAAAAGAACCATTTCAATACCCCATACTTCAACCATACCAAGATACCATGTTTGCATCTTCCCTTGCTCTGAATTTAATTACATGTGAAACTATTACATATATCAGCATATTGTGGCTATATATATGTGTGTGTATGTGCATGAATGTGTGTTTATGATTTTTAACTCCCAACTAGATTTTAAATGAGCATATAAACAAAATCTAGATACACATCAAATCGCTCTATACAATTTTTAGTGTAAAAAAACGAAAGAAAGCAAGAAAGGAAAAATTAGAGATGGAAGGTGAGAGAGAATGAGAATGATATTTGGCTCCAAAGACTGGGACTTTGTTGTCAGTGGTTGTTGTCCATTCCATTTGCCACTAGGCACATGTGGCTATTTAAATTTAATTAAAGAATTAAATAAAAATTTAGCTCCTCCACCAAACTAGTCACATTCTAGGTGCTTAATGTCCATATGTGACTAATGGCTACAGTACTGAAAAATACAGAATATTTCCATCATTGGAGATTGTATGGGAAAGCATTGATTTATAGAATGTAATCAATGACCCTCTTAGGCGCTAATATATCTCAAAACTTTTATATGGCAAAAACCACAATAACTTTTGCACCAACCTAATAGTAACCTTCAGATATTTTAAAAGCAAATAACATTCCAGGTTAGTGTTTTAAGTAATGTCCTAAAGGAACCAAAGCTTAATGTGTCCAGAACAGAAGCTCAGTGTGTGTTGATTTAACCCTATTCTTATGGTAACTTTTCCGGGCCTCTCTATTCACTATGGAATGCAACTTTTGAATAAGGCAGACATTTTGTCTAATCACATGCATACCTCGTCTCACACATGTCTGCTTTGATCTGCAAAATAAGACTGGATGGCCAAAGGAGGATTGTTAGTCAAAATGTATCACTTATAACCATCAATTCTTTAAGAAGTACTTAGTTATATAAAATTTAATACATCATAAACGTATTGCTAATGTTAGGGTGATAGATTTCTGACATACATACCAAGTTTCCTATTCTTCTATTACAAAGATTAAAATAAGCACTCAATGCATCAGAATAATCTGTTTGTAAACAAGTAAGGGATAGAAAATAAAAAGCGTCATGCGCGTCCATGTGAAGAGACCACCAAACAGGCTTTGTGTGAGCAATAAAGCTTGTTAATCACCTGGGTGCAGGTGGCCTGAGTCCGAAAAGAGAGTCAGCAAAGGGAGATAAGGGTGGGGCCATTTTATAGGATTTGGGTAGGTAAAGGAAAATTACAGTCAAAGGGGGGTTGTTCTCTGGTGGGCAGGAGTGGGGGGGGTCACAAGGTGTTCAGTGGGGGAGCTTTTTGAGCCAGGATGAGCCAGGAAAAGGAATTTCACAAGATAATGTCATCGCTTAAGGCAAGGACCGGCCATTTTCACTTCTTTTGTGGTGGAATGTCATCAGTTAAGGCAGGGCAGGGCATTTGCACTTCTTTTGTGATTCTTCAGTTACTTCAGGCTATCTGGGCGTATACATGCAAGTCACAGGGGATGCGATGGCTTGGCTTGGGCTCAGAGGCCTGACAAAAAGTATATTTAGAGTGCCAAGATAATTGTGATTGCCCTTAAAAGTGTAAAATATTAAGCCTTATAAGAATCTTGAAAGAAACATACCTTTTCATTAAACTAGCATTTTTATTTCATAATATATTCAAGCTAATACTACATCTGACAGTGATCATACTTTAGAGAAATCAAAACAGTTAAAGCACTTAGCAGTTTTGATAAGAATGGCCTTAAATCTTCTATCATAGCAAGTGTCAAAACATTCCCAAAGGGTTCTCATCTCACTTGAGAAAATAAGATTTGAACATATGTTAATGATGTGTTCACATTCAAGCCATTAGGTGTTTGAAGTCCTCTTTCTTTTCAGTGAATTGTTGTAGATCAAGTTAAAGCAATATTTATCCTAAGTTATTTAGATGAATGTTATTTCAAGGATCACCTGTAGATAAGTGATGATAGAACTGACTGTTTTTAGTTGATGTGCAAGGAAAAAGGTTAATTAAAATAGAATACTTCAAAATACTGAATCTGAATTTTAAGAATCTAGTCCTACTTGTTCTGACAGTTGTGAAATTTGTAGTAATTATTAATAAGGTCATCCTAAATCAGATACAGCTTTTAATGTTGACTGCAGGATTTGTAATTTGTACTTACTACGTATTAGACAAACTAAAAGAGTGAGTTTATGCCTTACCTGTTCAGGTTGAGTAAAATTTCAAAACGACTTTTATCTTGTATTATCATTCTGTGATCCTTTTATTTTTATTTAAAAAATGCATTCCATGGTGACATTTAAAAGAATCATAATGGATATTCTTTGGGCTGTTTGTACAATTTTTATTGTATTTTTAAAGTATTCACAATAATTTAATCTACTGTACTTACTCCCTGTCTCTGCGTTAGGAACAATGGTGGACTGATTTCCACCCCACCCCCTGTTCTTCCTTCCTCTCTTATTTCTTCTTTTCTTCTTACAAAGTGTTAGGGAATACCTACTTAGTACCACAAACTGTAATAGGTGTAGGGTTATTGACTACAAAGCAAACACCGTTATTTAACTTCTTGGAACTTACAGTGCAGAAGAGATAAATTAAAAGTTTATGAGGCAATGCAAATATAATTCTCACCTCATGCTATATTATACAGGCAAATTAATATAATAATCAATACAAGTTGTAACTACCAAAGTAATCCACTAAATACTCTCTAAATTAGCTTATCCACTATATTATTTAGTTAACTATTATTTGAAGTCAAGAGAAACTTAAAGTCAATTTGCTTTAAAAATAAAGGGTTAAATTATCTCTAAAATGAAAAGTCCAGAGGGAGGGTGTAGTTCCACCAAGGCTCTCACCTCTGCTTTCTCCTTTGCTAGCATCCTTCATTCTGCTTTTGTTCCTGGCCTCAAAGCATCACATCAGACAACCAGAGATGAGAGGAACATTTTTAGAAATCCTAATCAATTTTGTAATTCTTAGTAGTCTAAGCCATATTACAAATTCATCAATAAAATGCAGAGCACAACAGCAAAGAAGGGAGGTCCTTAAAAGCTAATAGAGGTAGGTACTCTTGACAGAAAAAAGGAGGCAATAGAAGTTGAAGAGGCTGTCAAGATCCATTCTTTTCAGCACACCTTGCAGTTCACCAAACATCAAATAACATCATGGTACAGTCTAGCTTTGAAGGTGGGAAAATGAAAGGCAATACTTCTATAAAATATTTGGTTTTATGTTTCTCTTATAGAAAAAAAAATATAGTTATAAAATACTATATTACGTGTTTTCCAGCAAATTTTTCACCATTTTTAAACATTCATTTTTCTCTTCACAGTTCCTTGGCAGGCATTGTAAGTAGAGAAACTCTGACACTGAATTATTAAAACATTTACCCAAATTCAAACCTGGTTGATATTAGTGCCTTTCATGATCACCTATGTTTCACGTTTCTGTATGTTGCATATATTGCAATGTGTTGTCCAAAATCTCGTTGCCACATCTTAATAAAAACTGGAAATGGAGAAACACACCCAGTGCTTTATTCATGGTAAGGGAACAATGTATTTTTCTTATTGATGCTGATGTTGTTGTTCTTGCTTGGTCATTAAGTGACTGCTTAACTTTTACTCATTTTCTTAATTTCTATGTGCCTCAGTTTCTTGATCTCAAAAATAGGGATACTGAGGCCCTGCTATTAAACTAAAAACATTGCAATGAGAATAAATTATATTAACAGGTATAAAGTCACATGCACAAATAATACACAAATACGAATTGGTAATGTTCATATTTGTATATTCACATTCAAATTCAAATTCATACTCAAATAAAATAATAAGCTCTAAAACATGGTTATCAAGTGCTGGGAAATGTTTCTTGCATATGTAAAACATTATATATTATAATCAAATAATTTCTAAAAGTAATTTGCAAAAAATTGACACACTATCACTCTTATCTTTTCATTGTTTGTTCAACATTATAAAAAGATTCACTCAGCAGTTCTAAATGCATAAGGTAGAATTAAATTCAGTATATTTTCAGTGCAAAATATTCCACGCGGGGTGCCCCAAATCACTTCTTATCTATGCACCAGTAAGAGCAGCAGGAGGCCATTTCTCAGTGAAGGAATGGGGACAGGAAGAGTCATTCTAGTGGAGAATTTTTCCTAGGTCAGATGCCATATGGTTCTACTGTGACATTTGAAAATGCAGCAATTTGTTTTTTATTCACTCAGCTCTTTCATTCCTTGCGTTGAAGTGTTATATTCATTTCCCTGACGAAGCAACAGGGAAATGAACTGTAACAAATAATGTTTATTTCTGGAATGAACCCCCTCAAGTCCCAGAGAATGGTCTGGGTTTAGAGTAGCCACTGCTATTCTTAACATCTCTAGTCTCCACTGAACAAAGATGCAGCAAGCACAATGGTTGTTGTAAACAACAATTATGATTTTACTATTAAATTGTCTAATTGAAGTGGTTTGAGTTTTTCGCAGAGATAACACAAATTTTAACTAAATAAATCCATAGAGATAAATGCAGTTCTAAAAAACATTAATGAAGAACCTACAAGAAGACTAATTTCGTGTTCCTCGGAAAACAGCCTTAGATCAGATGGTTAGTGTTTTTTAATTGATCTTTGACTAGAACCCTGGAGCATAAATCCAATTAAGATTTGCATGGATACATGCATAGAAATCAAATAAATTTACCTTGTATATTATCACAATGAGAAACCTTTCTGGAATTTTAAAACCTGAATGTAGAGAAATGTATATCTTTATATTTCTCAGTTATGAGCTGCTTAAAATAATTTTTAAAAATAACATTGCTTGTCATATATACAAAATGTTAGTACATCTGACCATAAATAGTTCAGTTATAATTAAAACTATTCTATTAAAAATTCATTGTAAAAGTAATATTATATCCAAATTACTCTCCTTTTAAATGACTTTTTCTCATTTTTTTCTTATGTTTTTCTTAACAATTGAATTATTTCCTCTTTCTCTCAGGTATAATACCGTTAGTTAATTGTTAAGGAAGTAACTTATTTAATAGAGATAAAGGAACTTTCAGCACAAAGTTGAAGTACTTGGTCTAATTTAATCAGTTAGTAAATATCATAAACCAAGAGCAACTATTCAAACTCCCAGTTTTCTGTTCCCTTGTCTACCATGTTGCCATGCATTGAACAGGTCTAGAAATAATTTAGGTCTTCCCCAATATTCAGTTCCAAAATCGAACTAGTAATTTAAAAAATCTACTATTCAAGCCTGTAATCCCAGCACTTTGGGAGGCTGAGGCGGGCGGATCACGAGGTCAGGAGATAGAGACCATCCTGGCTAACATGGCGAAACCCCGTCTCTACTAAAAATACAAAAAAAATTAGCCGGGCGTGGTGGCGGGCGCCTGTAGTCCCAGCTACTTGGGAGGCTGAGGCAGGAGAATGGCGTGAATTTGGGAGGCAGGGCTTGCAGTCAGTTGAGATCGCGCCACTGCACTCCAGCCTGGGCGACAGGGAGAGACTCTGTCTTAAAAAAACAAAAAAAAGCAAACAAACAAAAAAACTTACTATTCAAAAAAAGACCCCACACCAGATGGATTCACAGCCAAATACTACCAGATACAAAGAAGAGCTAGTACCAATCCTACTGAAACTATTTCAAAAAGTTGACAAAATCAACATCAAACTAATATCAAAAATCTAGCAAAGACACAACAAAAGAAAAAAGCTACAGACCAATATCCCCTTTTGCACAGATGCAAAAATCCTCAACAAAATACTGGCAAACTGAATTCAACAGAACATCCAAACCTTAATTCACCTGATCAAGTAGGCTTTATTCCTGGAATGAAAAATTGGTTTAACATAGCCAAATCAATATATTGTATTTACTATATAAGCAGAATTAAAAACAAATCCACATGATCATTTCAATAGATGCAGAAAAACTTTTGATAAAATCCAACATCCCTTCATGATTAAAACTCTGAAGAAACTAGACATCAAAGAACCTATGTCAAAATATTAAGAACTATCTATGACAAACCCAAAGTGAACATCATATTGAATGTGCAAAAGCTGGAAAAATTCCTCTTGAGAACTGGAGCAAGACAAGGAGAGAGAGAGAGAGATATATAATATATATTAAACATATATATTTATATATTATAATAAATATAAATATATAAATAATAAATATTATATATTATAATAACTATAAATACATATTAAATATAATATCTATTAAATATATATATTATACTTTAAGTTCTAGGGTACATGTGCACAATGTGCAGGTTTATTACATATGTATACATGTGCCATGTTGGTGTGCTGCACCCATTAACTCATCATTTACATTAGGTATATCTCCTAATGCTATCCCTCCCCACACCCCCGACCCTATGACAGGCCCCAGTGTGTGATGTTCCCCACCCTGTGTCCAAGTGTTCTCATTGTTCAATTCCCACCTACGAGTGAGAACATGTGGTGTTTGGTTTTCTGTCCTTGCGACAGTTTGCTCAAAATGATGGTTTCCAGCTTCATCCATGTCCCTTCAAAGGACATGAACTCCTTTGAAGAGTTCTTTTTTATGGCTTTTTTTATGGCTTTTTTATGGCTTTTTTATGGCTGCAAAGTATTCCATGGTATATATCTGCCACATTTTCTTAATCCAGTCTATCATTGGTGGACATTTGGGTTGGTTCCAAGTCTTTGCTATTGTGAATAGTGCCGCAATAAACATACATGTGCATGTGTCTTTATAGCAGCACGATTGCATGATTTATAATCCTTTGGGTACATACTCAGTAATGGGATGGCTGAGTCAAATGGTATTTCTAGTTCTAGATCCTTGAGAAATCGCCACACTGTCTTCCACAATGGTTGAACTAGTTTACAGTCCCACCAACAGTGTAAAAGTGTTCCTATTTCTCTACATCCTCTCCAGCACCTATTGCTTCCTGAAGTTTTAATGATCACCATTCTAACTGGCATGAGATGGTATCTCATTGTGGTTTTGATTTGCATTTCTCGGATGGCCAGTGGTGATGAGCATTTTTTCATGTGTCTGTCGACTGCATAAATGTCTTCTTTTGAGAAGTGTCTGTTCATATCCTTTGCCCACTTTTTGATGGGGTTGTTTGATTGTTTCTTGTAAATTTGTTTAAGTTACTTGTAGATTCTGGATAATAGCCCTTTGTTAGATGGGTAGATTGCAAAAATTTTCTCCCATTCTGTAGGTTGCCTGTTGACTCTGATGGTATTTTCTTTTGCTGTGCAGAAGCTCTTTAGTTTAATTAGATCCCATTTGTCAATTATGGTTTTTGTTACCATTGCTTTTGGTGTTTTAGTCATGAAGTCCTTGCCCATGCCTATGTCCTGAATGGTATTGCCTAGGTTTTCTTCTAGGGTTTTTATGGTTTTAGGTCTAACATTTAAGTCTTTAATCCATCTTGAATTAGTTTTTGTATAAGTTGGAAGGAAGGGATCCAGTTTCAGCTTTCTACTTATGGCTAGCCAGTTTTCCCAGCACCATTTATTAAATAGGGAATCCTTTCCCCATTTCTTGTTTTTGTCAGGTTTGTCAAAGATCAGATGGTTGTAGATGTGTGGTATTATTTCTGAGGGCTCTGTTCTGTTCTATTGGTCTGTATCTCTTTTTTGGTACCAGTACCATGCTGTTTTGGTACTATAGCCTTGTAGTATAGTTTGAAGTCAGGCAGCGTGATGCCTCCAGCTTTGTTCTTTTGGCTTAGGATTGTCTTGGTAATGTGGGCTCTTTTTTTGTTCCATATGAACTTTAAAGTAGTTGTTTCCAGTTCTGTGAAGAACGTCGTTGGTAGCTTGATGGGGATGGCATTGCATCTATAAATTACCTTGGGCAGTATGGCCATTTTCATGATATTGATTCTTCCTATCTATGAGCATGGAATGTTCTTCCATTTGTTTGAGTCCTCTTTTATTTTGATGAGGGGTGGTTTGCAGTTCTCCTTGAAGAGGTCCTTCACATCCCTTACAAGTTGGATTCCTAGGTATTTCGTTCTCTTTGAAGCAATTGTGAAAGGGAGTTCACTCATGATTTAGCTCTCTGTCTGTTATTGATGTATAGGAATGCTTGTGATTTTTGCACATTGATTTTGTCTCCTGACACTTTGCTGAAGTTGCTTATCAGCTTAAGGAGATTTTGGGCTGAGATGATGGGGTTTTCTAAATATATAATCACGTCATTGGCAAACAGGGATAATTTGACTTCCTCTTTTTCTAATTGAATACCCTCTATTTATTTTTCCTGCCTGATTGCCCTGGCCAGAACTTCCAACACTATGTTGAATAGTAATGGTGAGAGAGGGCATCCCTGTCTTATGCCAGTTTTCAAAGGGAAGGCTTCCAGCTTTTACTCATTCACTATATGATATTGACTGTGGGTTTGTCATAAATAGCTCTTATTATTTTGAGATATGTCCCATCGATACCTAGTTTATTGAGAGTTTTTAGCAAGAAGGCTGTTGAATTTTGTTGAAGGACTTTTCTGCATCTATTGAGATAATCATGTGTTTTTTGTCTTTGGCTCTATTTATATGATGGCTTCCATTTATTGATTTGCATATGTTGAACCAGCCTTGTATCCCAGGGATGAAGCCAACTTGATCATGGTGGATAAGTTTTTTGATGTGCTGCTGGATTTGGTTTGCCAGTGTTTTATTCAGGATTTTTGCATCAATGTTGATCAGGGATATTTGTCTAAAATTCTCTTTTTTTGTTGTGTCTCTGCCAGGCTTTGGTATCAGGATGATGCTGGCCTCGTAAAATGAGTTAGGGAGGATTCCCTCTTTTTCTATTGATTGGAATAGTTTCAGAAGGAATGGTACTGGCTTCTCTTTGTACCTCTGGTAGAATTCAGTTGTGAATCCATCTATCTGGTCCTGGACTTTTTTCGGTTAGTAGGCTATTAATGATTGCCTCAATTTTAGAACCTTGTATTGGTCTATTCAGGGATTTAACTTCTTCCTGGTTTAGTCTTGGGAGGGTGTATGTGTCCAGGAATTTATCCATTTCTTCTAGATTTTCTAGTTTATTTGCATAGAGGTGTTTACAGTATTCTCTGATGGTAGTTTGTATTTCTGTGGGATTGGTGGTGATATCTTTATCATTTTTTATTTCGTCCATCTATTTGATTCTTCTTTCTTTTCTTCTTTATTAGTCTTGCTAGCTGTTGATCAATTTTGTGATTTTTTCAAAAAACCAGCTCGTGGATTCATTGATTTTTTGAAGGGTTTTTTGTGTCTCTATCTCCTTCAGTTCTGCTCTTAGTTATTTCTTGCCTTCTGCTAGCTTTTGAATGTGTTTACTCTTGCTTCTCTATTCCTTTTAATTGTGATGTTAGGGTGTCATTTTTAGATCTTTCCTGTTTTCTCTTGTGGGCATTTAGTGCTGTAAATTTCCCTCTACTCACTGCTTTAAATGTGCCCCAGAGATCCTGGTATGTTGTGTCTTTGTTCTCATTGGTTTCAAAGAACATCTTTATTTCTGCCTTCATTTTGTTATGTACCCAGTAGTCATTCAGGAGCAAGTTGTTCAGTTTCCATGTAGTTGTGTGGTTTTGAGTGAGTTTCTTAATCTTGAGTTCTAATTTGATTGCACTGTGGTCTGAGAGACAGTTTGTTACAGTTTCTGTTCTTTTACATTTGCGGAGGAGTGCTTTACTTCCCACTATGTGGTCAGTTTTGGAATAACTACAATGTGGTGCTGAGAATGTATATTCTGTTGATTTTGGGGTGGAGAGTTCTCTAGATGTCTATTAGATCTGCTTGGTGCAGAGGTGAGTTCAAGTCCTGGATATCCTTGTTAACTTTCTGTCTTGTTGATCTGTCTAATGTTAACAGTGTGGTGTGAAAGTCTCTCATTATTGTTGTGTGGGAGTCTAAGTCTCTTTGTAAGTCTCTAAGGACTTCCTTTATGAATCTGGGTGCTCCTGTATTGGGTGCATATATATTTATGATAGTTACTTCTTCTTGTTGAATTAATCCCTTTACCATTATGTAATGGCCTTCTTTGTCTCTTTTGATCTTTGTTGGTTTAAAGTCTGTTTTATCAGAGACTAGGATTGTAACCCCTGCTTTTTTTTGTTTTCCATTTGCTTGGCAGATCTTCCTCCATCCCTTTATTTTGAGCCTATGTGTGTCTCTGCATGTGAGATGGGTCTCCTGAATACAGCACACTGATGGGTCTTGACTCTTTAGCCAATTTGCCAATCTGTATCTTTTAACTGGAGCATTTAGCCCAGTTACATTTAAGGTTAATATTGTTATGTGTGAATTTGATCCTGTCATTATGATGTTAGCTGGTTATTTTGCTCATTAGTTAATGCAGTTTCTTCCTAGCATCAATGGTCTTTACATTTTGGCATGTTTTTGTAGTAGCTGGTACCGATTGTTCCTTTCTATGTTTAGTGCTACCTTCAGGAGCTCTTGTAAGGCAGGCCTGGTAGTGACAAAATCTCTCAGTATTTGACTGTCTGTAAAGGATCTTATTTCTCCTGTACTTATGAAGCTTAGTTTGGCTGGATATGAAATTCTGCATTGAAAATTCTTTTCTTTAAGAATGTTGAGGCTGGGTGTGGTGGCTCATGCCTGTAATCCCAGCACTTTGGGAGGCCGAGGCAGGTGTATCACCTGAAGTCAGGAGATCGAGACCATCCTGGCTAAAACAGTGAAACCCCATCTCTACTAAAAAAAAAAAAAAAATACAAAAAATTAGATGTGTGTGGTAGTGGATGCCTGTAGTCCCAGCTACTTGGGAGGCTGAGGCAAGAGAATGCTGTGAACCTGGGAGGTGGAGCGAGCCAAGATCACACCATTGCACTGCAGGCTGGGCAACAGGGCAAGACTCCGTCTCAAAAAAAAAAAAAAAAAAAGAAGTTGAATATTGGTCTCCACTCTCTTCTAGCTTCTAGAGGTTCTGCAGAAAGATCTGCTGTTAGTCTGTTGGGCTTCCCTTTGTGAATAACCCGACCTTTCTCTCTGGCTGCCCTTATTTTTTCCTTCATTTCAACTTTGGTGAATCTGACAATTATGTGTCTTGGAGTTGCTCTTCTTGAGGAGTATCTTTGTGGCATTCTCTGTATTTCTTGAATTTGAATGTTGGCCTGCCTTGCTAGTTTGGGGAGGTTCTCCTGGATAATATCCTGAAGAGTGTTTTCCAACTTGGTGCCATTCTTCCCATCACTTTCAGGTACACCAATCAGACGTAGATTTGGTCTTTTCTCATAGTCTCATATTTCTTGGAGGCTTTGTTTATTTCTTTTTACTATTTTTTTCTCTAAACTTCTCACTTCGTTTCATTCATGTGATCTTCAATCACTGATACACTTTCTTCCACTTGATTGAATCTGCTACTGAAGCTTGTGCATTCGTCATGTAGTTCTCGTGCCAAGGTTTTCGGCTCCATCAGGTCATTTAAGGTCTTCTCTATGATGTTTATTCTGCTTAGTCATTAGTCTAATCTTTTTTCAAGGTTTTTTGCTCCTTTGCGAGGGGTTCGAACATCCCCCTTTAGCTCAGAGAAGTTTATTACCGATCGTCTGAAGCTTTCTTCTCTCAACTCGTCAAAGTCATTCTCTGTCTAGCTTTGTTCCATTGCTGAAAAGGGGCTGTGCTCCTTTGGAGGAGAAGAGGTGCTCTGAGTTTTAGAATTTTCAACTTTTCTGCTCTGGTTTTTCCCCATCTTTGTGGTTTTATCTACCTTTGGTCTTTGATGAATGGTGAGGTACAGATGGGGTTTTGGTGTGGATGTCCTTTCTGTTTGTTAGTTTTCCTTCTAACAGTCAAGACCCTCAGTTGCAGGACTGTTGGAGTTTGCTGGAGGTCCACTCCCGACCCTGTTTGCCTGGGGATCACCAGCAGAGGCTGCAGAACAGCAAATATTGCAGAACATTGCTGCCTGATCCTTCCTCTGGAAGTTTTGTCTCAGAGGGGCACCCGGCTGTATAAGGTGTCAGTCTGCCTCTACTGTGAGGTGTCTCCCAGTTAGGCTACTTGGGGGTCAGGGACCCACTTGAGGAGGCAGTCTGTCCATTCTCAGATCTCATACTCCCTGCTGGGAGAACTACTACTCTCTTCAAAACTGTCAGACAGGGATGTTTAAGTCTGCAGAAGTTTCTGCTGTCTTTTGTTCAGCTATGCCCTGCCCCCAGAGATGGAGTCTACAGAGGTAGGCAGGCCTCTGTGGTGGCCTCCACCAGTTCAAGCTTCCGGGCTGCTTTGTTTACCTACTTAAGCCTCAGCACTAGTGGATGCCCCTCCTCTAGCCTCGCTGCCGCCTTGCAGTTTGATCTCAGACTGCTGTGCTAGCAATGAGAAAGGCTCCGTGGGCATGGGACCCTCTGATCTAGGCAAGGGATATAATCTCCTGGTGTGCCATTTGCTAAGGCTATTGGAAAAGCGCAGTATTAGGGTAGGAGTGTTCTGATTTTTCAGGTACCATCTGTCATGGCTTCCCTTGGCTAGGAAAGGGAATTCCCTGACCTCTTGCACTTCCCTGGTGAGGCGATGCCCCACCCTGCTTCAGCTCATGTTCCATGGGCTGCACCCACTGTCTGACAAGCCCCAGTGAGATGAACCCGTTACCTCAGTTGGAAATGCAGAAATCACCCGTCTTCTGCATTGCTCACGTTAGGAGCTATAGACTGGAACCACTCCTATTCAGCCATCTTGGAACCTCCCCATCAAGGATACCTACTCTTACCACTCCTATTCAACATAGTGCTGAAAGTGCTAGCCAGAGCAATTAGGCAAAAGAAATAAAAGGCATCCAAAAAGGAAAAGAAGAAGTCAAACTACCTCTTCACTGATGATCTGATTCTATACTTAGAAAACTTTAAGGACTCTGCCAAATGGCTATTAGAGCTGATGAAGGATTTTAGGAAGGTTTCAGGATACAGAATCAATGTACAAAAATCAGTAGCATTCCTATACATCAATAACATTCAAACTAAGAGCCAAATCAAGAATGCAATCTCATTTCTAAAAGCCACACACACAAAAAAAATACTTAGGAATATATCTAACCAAGGAAGTGAAAGATATCTACAAGGAGAACTACAAAACACTACTGAAAGAAATAATAAATGATAAAAACAAATGGAAAAAAATTCCATACTCATGGATTAGAAAAATCAATATCATTAAAATGGCCATATGCCCAAAGCAATCTACATATTCAACATATTTCTATCAAGCTATCAATGACATTTTTCACAGAATTCGAAAAAATGATGCTAAAATCCATATGGAAGGAAAAAAGATCCCAAATAGCCAAAGCAATTGTAAGCAAAAAGAGCAAAATCAGTCATCATGCTACCCAGCTTCAAACTATACAAGAAGGCTACAGTAACTGAAACAGTATGGTCCTGGTACAAAAACACATAAACCAACTGAATAGAATACAGAACCCTGAAATGAAACCACACACCTACAGCCATGCGATCTCTAACAAAGTCAACAAAAATAAGCAATGGTGAAAGGACTCCCTATTCAATAAGTAGTGCTGAGATAACTGGTAAGCCATAGGCAGAATCATGAAACTGGACCCTTACTATTCACCATACACAAAAATTAACTCAATATGGAGTAAAGATTTAAATGTAAGTCCTCAAATTATAAGAATCCTAGAAGAAAACATAGGAAACACTATTCTGGACATCAACATGGAAAATAATTTGACTAAGTCCTCAAAAGCAATTACAAAAAAAATAAAAATTGACAGGTGGAACATAACTAAAGAAATTGTGCACAGCAAAATACACTATCAAGAGAGTAAACAGAGAGAACCTACAGCATGGAGGAAAATACTTTCAAACTATGCATCCAACAAAGGTCTAATATTCAGAATCTATAAGGAACCCAAATAACTGAGCAAGCAAAAAATGAATAATCCTATTGAAAAACGGGCAAAAACCATGAAAAGACACTTCTCAAAAAAGACACGCAATTGGCCAACAAACATGAATGATGCTCCAGGTCACTAATCATCAGAGAAATGCAAATCAAAACCACAATGAGATATCATCTCACACCAATCAGAATGGCTATTATTAAAAAGTCAAAAAATAAAAAATGTTGGCTACACTACAGAGAAAAGGGAACACTTATACACTGTTGGTGGGAATGTAAATTATTTCAGCCACTGTAGAAAGCAGTGTGGATTTCTCAAAGAACTTAAAACAGAACTACCATTCAATCCAGCAGTACCATTACCTGGTATATATCCAAAAGAAAACAAATCATTCTACCAAAAAGACATATGTATGTGCATGTTCATCACAGCACTATTCACAATAGCAAAGACATGTAATCAACCTAAGTGCCTATAAATGGTGAATTGAATAAAGAAAATGTACATATGCATTGTGGAACACTACACAGCCATAAAAGGAAATAAACAATGTCCTTTGCAGCAACATGGGTGCAGCTGGAGACCATTATCTTAAGCAAATTGACATAAGAACAGAAAACCAAATACCACGTGTTCTAACTTACAGATGAGAGCTAAATATCGGGCACTTATGAACATAAAGATGGCAACAATAGACACCAGGGGCTACTAGAGGGATGAAGGAGAGATAAGGGAAGGGTTGAAAAACTAAATGTTGGGTATACTATGCTCACTACCTTTATGATGGAATCATTTGTGCTCCAAAGCTCAGCATAACACAACATACCCAAGTAACAAACCTGTGCATGTACTCCCTGAATCTAAAATAAAAATTGGAAAAAAATAGGTCATATTTCCCTCAATATATGAATCCAGATTACAACAGCTCAAGAAAAAGCACTTAATCACAGAAGAAATGTCCTTTATTTGAGCTGCTGTAATCAGCTCAAGAAAATTTGGTAATTTGGTACACTATCACTCATTTTGTTTTTAGATTTTCCTAAATGGTTAAGTTCTTTCTAATATTAAGGGACAGTTGCTTATGGACAACTTCCGTTTATTACTTGTACATTTGTAATCTGTACAGAAAGGAACACATACTTTCTCTTTCAAAAAGTTAAACTCAGCTCTTGCAATACCCTCACTCCCCACTATTTGACATCCTCTCATTTTTTAAGGCAAAAGAGTTCCATAAATCATTCTTTATTCATAAGATGCAGAGGTGTCTTAAGGAAAACCTGTTGAATCTAAGTGATTTGTTTACATGGTTTACTTCACTATTTCTTAAGTATAATTCTTTAATTGTGCACATGAAATACTGCACCTAGAGTAACAACAAAAACATGATTCTGATACATTTTGACCAATAAAAGTACGCTAAGATTTGCCCTCACTTTTCTTGGTTTTATTGTAAGACAATAAATGTTTTTGCCTGATACCTTTGTGATCATTGATGTATATTTGCCAGATGACTAACTGTTCTTACAGAGGTGGTCTTTCTGCATGAAACAGAAGATTTAGCTAAGAAGTGACCACAGGACATGTCTCTTTTAAATTCATCAGCTATATTACGTCCAATACCTCTTAATGTTTACTATTAATATATTAAAGACACTCTACAGTTGAAGACCATTATAAAAGGCATGTCTCATAAGGTTTGCTGGTAACTAGCTTGCTTCTGTACACCCAGTTTATTATCTCCCACATCAACTAATATTATTTGAACCTAGACAGCTTGTTTTTCTCAATGCATTCTTTACTTTGGTTATTGGTTTGTTTTTAAAATACACATCTTCTTACGCTTTTGTTATAAGTAGAACTTGAGTTAAGTTTACCTAAAAAATAAATGGGGCCGGGCCCGGTGACTCACGCCCATAATCCCAGCACTTTGAGAGGCTGAGGTGGGTGGATCACGAGGTCAAGAGATCGAGACCATTCTGGCCAACATGCTGAAACCCCATCTCTACTAAAAATGCAAAAATTAGCTGGGCGTGGTTGCGGGTGCATGTAATCCCAGCTACTTGGGAGGCTGAGGCAGGAGAATCACTTGAACAAGGGAGTTGGAGGTTGCAGTGAGCTGAGATGGCATCACTGCACTCCAGCCTGGCAACAGAGTGAGACCCCATCTCTAAATAAATAAATAAAAAAAAATGGAATTCAGAGAATTGGCCAGATTATGTAGGGCACTGAATGTCAGATCAAAGAATAAGAGAAATCATGTAGATAATGGCAAGTCACTGAAAGTTTTAGAACCGGAAAATAATGGTAAATTTTCTTATTCAGGAAGATCATCCTAATAATACCTGAAACAAAAAAAGAAATTCACAAAGGAAGTAAATCAAGAGAAACATTTCACTTTTCCCTTTGCTCTATTACTGACATACAGGGGCAAAAAGCATTTTTAAAAATTTCAATTTGCTAGTTTATGAAACAGGTGTGGTCATACTATTTTTCAAAAACAGTTACATAGATTTAGGTGATGTTTCAAAATAGATGTTTTAACACCTTCAAAGAAAACAAAAATTATTGGGAGAGTACCATGAACTCAAATGATTAACATCATTTTCTAAATATACACAGGTGATGGTTTCAACATTATAATTTCTCAAGTACTCTCTTAAAATTAAAAACAATTAAAGTCTAATAATGTTGTCTATATTAGTGCTTTGATTCAGGTATGTGACATTTACAGGCATAACCTATTGGTTTGTTGATGGCAACTGACAGGAGAGAAGTTATAGGGTCTATATGGGAGTATAATAGAAAATAACCAAAATAATGAAACATTGGCTGTACAGCTTTTGTAACTGCCATTCAATTATTAATCAAATCAGTTTAATTTAAAGCAATACACAACATAGTCACAAAACCAATTCATGGTTACCATGGTAAATTCAAACACAGAGACAGCCAGCTGTGGATCAATATTCAAACATTCAATTGTTAACTCAATCAGCTTTGACTAAAGGACCAACTACTGTATTACAAAGGCAATTAATAACTACCACAAAATAGCCAAATGTTTTGCACACTTTCCTATTAATATGTGTCAGTAAATATTTTGATAGTGTTATCTGCATACCATTATCCACAATGAGGTCACCTGTACGATAGTAAAATATTCTATTAATAATAGAAATAAATGTCACAAAGCATTAACCTATTGTTTTAAATGTATTTTATAGATAGGATTACAGAAATTGACAAATGAAGACTATTCTTTTAACTCTCTTAGTCACAGCGACTACCATTGTTTTTGAACAAACTAATTGCTCAAGTTGAATAACAGCAGTAACTCAAGCTTAATGCCAAGATTAGTATAAAAATAAACTTTCGCCAGGCACGGTGGCTCACGCCTGTAATCCCAGCAGTTTGGGAGGCCGAGGTGGGCGGATCACGAGGTCAGGAGATCGAGACCATCCTGGCTAACACGGTGAAACCCCGTCTCTACTAAAAATACAAAAAAATAAAGATAAAAATAAAAAATTAGCCGGGCGTGGTGGCGGGCGCCTATAGTCCCAGCTACTCAGGAGGCTGAGGCAGGAGAATGGCATGAACCCGGGAGGCGGAGCTTGCAGTGAGCCAAGATCGCGCCACTGCACTCCAGCCTGGGCGACAGAGCGAGACTCTGCCTCATAAAAAAAATAAATAAAATAAAAAAAATAAACTTTAATCAATATAGATACTGTATTGATTTGTTTTGCTTAAAAGTGACCCTGTCAATATAACCAAAAATTCTCTCTACACTTCAACTTGTGTGTGTGACCAAGAGCTGTCTCTACATTCGTGTGTGTGTGTGTGTGTGTGTGTGTTGGACTTAAGGTTCACAAAAGAGGAAGGGCTTATACTGAGTATGATTAAAATATTAGCACCTCAAACTCCAGGGGTTTTGTCTGTTTTGATCACTGTTATCCCAGCTGTTATCCCCAGTGAGACACAGAGTAGAATCATACAAGATTAATAACCAAAATATATAAAGACCTCAAACAACTTAACAGCAAAAATCAAACAGTTCAATTTAAAAATGGGCCAGATATCTGAATAAACACTTCTCAAAAGAAGACATACAAATGGTCAACAGGCATATGAAAAATGCTCAACGTCACTAATAATCAGAGAAATGATCATCCAAACAACAATGAGCTATCATCTCAACCCAGTTAAAATGGCTTCCATCAAAAAGACAAATAATAAATAATGCTAGTGAGGATGAAGAGAAAGGACAACACTCGTAAACTGTTGATGGGAATGTAAATTAGTAGAGCCACTACAGAAAACAGTATAGAGGTTTCTCAAAAACCTAAAAATAGAACTGCCATATTATCCAGCAAGCCCACTGCTGGGTATATATCCAAAAGAAAGGAAAGTGAAATATTAGTGAGATACCTGAAATACCTTGATTATTTCAGCACTATTCACATAGCCAAGATGTAGAACCAACCTGTGTCCATCAATAGATGAATGGATAAATAAAACGTCTTTCATATACACAGTGGAATATTATTCAGCCACAAAAAGAATGAAATTCTATCATTGGCAGCAACATGCATGGAATTGAAGGTCATTATGTTAAGTGAAATAAGACAGGCACACAAAGTCAAATTCACATGATCACATTCATATTTGGAATCTAAAAATGTTGATCTCATGGAGACAGAGAGTAGAATGATTGTTACCAGAATCTGGAAAGGTAGTAAAAAGGAGGGTTGAAGAAGGATAAAGAGAGTTTGTTAATGGGTACAAAAATACAGTTAGATAGAAGGAATAAGATCTAGGTTTCAACAGCACAACAGAGTGGCTATAGTTAACAATAATTTATTGTATACTTCAAAATAACTAGAGGAGTAGATTTGAAATATGCCCAACCAAAAGAAATGGTAAATGTTTGAGATTGTGAATATCTCAGTTGCCTTGATTTGATCATTACACATTATAGGATTGTATCAAAATATCACACGTACCCCATACAAATGTCATTTATTTATCCATAAAAATTAAAAAGAAATATATCTGCTAAATGAATTACAAGAGAGTATTTCATTTTTTAAAATGTATTTCTAAAATTAACAGTGGTATTAGTTCCTGTTGGGGTTTGCACCTCATTTCTGAATACATAATTTGAAAGGAAAATTACATGGATGTTTTAGGCAAAATAGCTTAGTTGTGTATGTTGACAGAATAATATCATTTGAATATGTAGGCTCTCATAAGTGTACTTTGTAAAAATAAATTTTCATTTATATTCACATACTTAACTAGTCTTTAATCTATACTTTAAAAAGATTTTATTAAATTCCTTATAAAACAAAAAGGCAATAATCTGGCAAGAAACAATAAATTACCTACTCCATGGTTCAGGTGTTTACAACTAATCCTTCTTTTAAAAAAAAATGTGTACATAAAGCACCTGGTGAAATAACCAAAATACATTCTTGAAGATAGGTATCTGATTTGTAGTCAAGATTTTGGTGTCCAGAGAAGGCAAATTGTTCTTCACGATGCCTAAAAAGGCAGAAATTTAAGGTTTCTCAATTTGTTTCATCAATGTATAAACACTCAAAATTTTCCTACTTATAATAGATTAGGTATGGGTTTTGCTATAATTTCTAACAATTTTGGAAGTTGTCCATTCACTCACTCGTTAATTTAATAAATAAGTATAGAACACCTATTCCAGGCCATCACTCAGGTTGATGCTGCATATTCAAGAATAAGAAGGTCTTTTGGTCTAGTTGGAGGAGATAGGTGACTAAATAGCAATTCTTGACCCTAATCAGAAAGATTTGTGGCCCAAGAAAGGAGAATGTGAAAGATGAGTGGTGAGGGACTGTAAGAACTGAGGTTTTAAAGGTAACCAGAGAGAGATCATAAAATCCATGTAATTATTTATATAGTTTTCAATAACCAACACGTTGCAGAAAATGGTATGACAACTAGTTTAAGAAATGAAAATATTGTTGTGGCAATGGTGTGGATGATAAGCAAAAGGGAACAAGACTGGAGGTAATATGATAAATTAGAAGTCTATTTTGGTAGATAAGTAAAAAATGATGGAAGCTTGACTTACATAGAAGCTGTGGAAATGCAAGAAAGAAGATTACCATGATAGATGATAACCCAATATAATCAACAGTACTTGGTCATCATTGGTGGTTGGTGACAAGGAGGAATATAGAGTAACTTGGGAGACTGGATAAACAGCAATAGCATTCACTAAGAAGAAGATAAGAGAAAAGACAGTAAGTTTTGGAAGAAAAAAATGATATCCACTTTTGGACAGTAGATTTAAGTTGCCAAATCACAAGTAAAGATTTCCAAGAGGCAGCCAAAAGTTATAAACAATGTATAACTTTGGGATTTCAAGAAGGACATGGCTAGAAATAAATTCATAAATCATCAGCATAAATGATAACCAGAGATACGGGAGTGGTGAGGTAATATTGGAAGAGTGATGAAATGCCATCTATTTTTGGTTTTGTTTTTTGTGAAAATGTCAGAAACATCATGTAGAGGACAGTTTTCAGGAAAGTTATGTGTTACAAATATCAAGAGTGCTCAAATGGCTTTGGAAAATCTGTATGGTTTAGTAAATGATTAGGGGATTGCAGAGAGATTGCTAGGTATATGTGTTCATGAAGTGGCATGCAATTGCCTTGTCCCTACCTTCAGGTTCCCTCCTTACTACAATACAACAGTCAAGGGAGACTAGCCTGAAAGTTTCAAGGGAAACTCCCTTACCCTGGCTTCGAATTGGAAATGAATTTAAAAGGTCAAAAGGTTTTGAAAGGTCATTGAATTATTTTTATATTTGCATAAAAATGTAATTCTCCATGCCCTATGCAGAGTGTATGATTTAGAATTTGTCTAGCTGCAATGAATAGAAAACCAAAATCAAAGTAGCTTGGCTGAGCGTGGTGGTTCACACCTGTAACCCCAGCTCTTTAGGCCAAGGTAGGTGGATCACCTGAGGTCAGGAGTTCGAGACCAGCCTGGCCAACATAGTGAAACCCCATATCTACTAAAAATACAAAATTAGCTGGATGTGGTGGCTCATGTCTGTAATCCCAGCAATCCCAGCTACTTGAGAGGCTGAGGCAGGAGAATAGCTTGAACCCGGGAGGCAGAGGTTGCAGTGAGTAGAGATCCTGTCATTGCACTCCAGCCTGGCAACAAGAGCAAAACTCTGTCTCAACAACAACAACAAAGTAGCTTAAACAATGAAAAATTGTATTGACTTACATTTCCAAAAGCTCCGTAGTAAAAAGGTTTATCAGCGGCTTAATGATGGCGACAAGAACAACGTGTTTTTTATCTATATGCCCTGATGTTGGCTTCCTCCCAAGTCAGGTTCTCCAAATGATTCTTCATTGTGGTAAAATGGCTGCCAGTAGCAAACAAGGTGACATGCTTCCATGATCACATCAGAGGTATAAAAAGAGGGGCTTTCTGAACCTCTCTCTTAAGTATGAGAAGTATCACTCTTACAAACCCCCAACAAACCTCCTTTTGTGTGTCATTGAGCAACATTGGATTACTTGACGGGAGTTACTTTTAGACAAACCACACCCACTCTTAGAGTTCAGAAGTAAAGTCAGCGTTCCTCAAGCAATGTTCACTTCAATTCTGAATAATCATAACCCTAACAAATTTAGAGTGATTTATTAGAGATGGTATTTTATATGATTATCATATTTAATGGTCATAATACCTGATTCTTTCCATTTTGCCATTTGAGCAATGGAAGTTTCTAGAGAATATTCTTGTAGTCTAACAAACGCAGAACCTGATTCCAGTTTTGACTGCCTCCCAAACTATTAATCATGACATTTGATTTAATCTCAAGAAAAAACTGTTTATCTTTCTGCCTCATTTCCCTTTTGGTGATGAAGATATTGTTTCCTTCCAAACAATTGCTCAAGGCCTGCTTGGTGATCTCAAATCCTCAGGTGTCGGAGGAGTGTCACTCAAATAAGAAATCTCTTTTTCATTGTGACCTGCTTCCATCTCAGAGGTTCAGGAGAATATTATGAAGTCACCTGCTGCAGCTAAACAATGTGGATTCTTGGAATCTCTTGCACCAAACAGGACACATGACAGCAGTTATGCTAAGAAGTAGGCACAAAAATAATTATCTGAAGCGCCTGGTATATAAAGGTGGTCAGAAAGAGACATGAGGCTGAAGTTTTCTACTGGGAATATATTTGTTTCATCAATTAGAACCAGCAAGGTGGATCAGAATTTAAACTTAGGCTGCTTTATGAAAGCAAGTCTTCTAGTTTAGAAAAACTACTTGTGGAATGCAATCTTTTCAGGTTCGTGAAATAGTAGCGAAATATTATGTTTTTTCACTGGTTGTACATTAAGCAAAGTATTAAAAAAGAAAACTTTTTATATCTGGCCTGAGAAATATGGCTGTAGAGTTTTATGAAATGTGTCTCTTCGTTGAAGTTTTTTATACCTGATGAAAGCGACCTGAGAAAGAAAGGACCAATACTGACTATCAATGCCCTTATTTGAAGATGCTTTTTATATTCTAATTTAATCAATGGTTATTGTCATTATATTATCTGATCGAAAGTCCATTTATCAAACATTTGGATTAAAAACATCTTGATTTTGATTATAATTTTAATTGAGGTTATTAGGAAGTTATGATAGGAAAATTTCAACCAGTAAGCATATACAAAATTCTCATATGGGAAGGAAATACAACAGAAAATAAACCAATATCAGAGAGGAAGCTGATTAATTTTTTTTTCTTTCAAGAAATATATTTAAATACAATTTATTTTCTAATGGAAGTTATATTCATTCATTTACTTTATTTTTATTTATTTATTTTTTTTGAGATGGAGTTTCACTCTCATTGCCCAGGCTGGAGTGCAGTGGCATGATCTCGGCTCACTGCAATGTCTGCCTCCTAGGTTGATGTGATTTTCCTGCCTCAGCCTCCGGAGTAGCTGGGATTACAGGCGTGCACCACCATGCCTGGCTAATTTTGTATTTTCAGTAGAGACGGGGTTTCACCATGTTGGTCGGGCTGGTCTCAAACTCCTGACTTCAGGTGATCTGCCTGTCTCAGCCTCCCAAAGTGTTGGGATTACAGGTGTGAGCCACGTCACCTGGCCTCATTCATTTACTTAAAAAATATATAAAATGCATGCAAGAAATCGTCTGCAAAATAAGATGTGAATCATCATAAAATGGCATGGAGTAGAATAGAGAACTAAGGTTTGTATGTATATAATTAAAATACCCTGTAAAAAGTTAAAAGTGTTGTATAAAAGATATTACCAAAAGCAACAGTATTTTCAAGGAAAAAATAATATGTGAAATAGAATATTAGGGAGAATTTGATGGGAGGTAGGCTTTGAGCTGAATTCAAGGTTAGAAAGAATTTAGAAATGCATATAAGAAAATGAGGTATCTTTTCAGAGAGTAGGAACAGTAGAATCATCAAAATAGGAAAGCAGAGAGTATGAAAAGCTAGAAGCTGGTATATGAGTTGGGCTAGGGGAGGATTTTGCAGGTTCGTGCCTGAGCCCTTGCTCCTTCTTGAAGGAGATGTCTGACCTCGTCTAAAAAATTTTTTTTTCTCATCTAAGGCTTAAGAGGTGGTGAATGTGTCCCAATCTCAAGTGTGATCCTCCCTCAGACTCATAGACAAAACCTATGAAGACTTTTGGTCTGGAGCATGAAAGGGGTGTTTAGAGCAGCTATTAAGCTGAGCTGGAACCAGTTGCTAGGGAAAGTGGGCCCAGTTTTTTGCGGGGGACAGATTATGTGGTGTAGAATTGGGGAAAGCAGGGTGGTGGGAAGTGGTCTGGCTATGGTGTTTCTAAAAATCCATTTATCTTTCCTCTGGGGGATTCTATTTGCTCTATCTACCTACAGCTTTGTTAGAAATATTGGATTGAAAAATAAAGACCATTTGCGGAAAAAAGAAGGACTGCATACCACTACAAATGAGCATATAAGTAGTATACAATTGTTCTTTCATATTTAACAATAATGAAACATTGCACACTCTTGCACATATATCATTTTGCACAGGTGTCAATAATTTTGTAAGACTGATACATTTTAGCCAGAGTATAGACATCTCAATTTTTGGTAGCTCTCACCACATTGTCTTTCAAATAGTAAGTATCAACCTAATGCTTTTACAAATATACAAGCAAATATATAAAGCAGCCAACCACACTTCTTTGCTCATTACTACTTTGACAATAATAATTCAAGTATCTAAGCATAACTTTTATTTAAAATATTATAAATAATATTTCCTGTATGAAATCTGAAGAAATGAGCAAGTATTTTCTACATGGAAAATATACTAGACTATCTTTTTCCTTCAGTCTCCATCCCTTGTTCTGCTAAAACAGACACATTCATTAGAAGATCTGGACTGATTGCAGTTAAATAGTGTAGTGCAGTTGTGGTGTCTCTAAGAATATGCAGACTTGGCTACAGTTGATACAACTGGCATTCTAAGCAACAGTAGTAAATTTCATGTTACTATTCCAAATTCAATGTTATTTAAGATATATTTCTAAATTATGCACATTAAATAAAACACATCTGTGGACCAGATTCTACCAGCAACCATGCTAGTTTTGACTCAATTCCCAATGGTGGTTCTTGAAGCTCAAACTGGTTCTGACTGAATAATTCACACCCTAATCAAGTACCTCTGATCCAGAAGATCCTTGGCCACCAGACAGAAGGAAATTTCTAGAGAACTTCTTCCATGCCTGCAAAGGGGCAAAAGGGACCTCCTTTGAAAATCCAGTAGTGCATCTACATATTTTATATTTATGTGATAGTTTTCATTTAAAAATCTAAATCTATCACCCTATTTAATTTTCATTATCTATATGTGTGTAAATTTTGTGATTATTAAAATCGTACAGATAAGAAATAAAGAGGCCTAGGAAAGTAACTTGCCCCAAGTTTACATGCAAGTAAATGGCAGAGTAAGCCTCTAATTTAATCTTAACTGAGGAACTAGTATTCTACAATACCATAGATATTGCTGTAAATACCTGAACTGGTTTCTAGAGTGAAATTCTCTGGAAAAATCCTAGATCACATCTCAAGCTTCTCTGTGTAGCATGTCTGAGTATCAGGAAATTAAAAGGCCTAAATGGTCTGGCACTGCCTCCTTAGAGTCATGTATGACTGACAGCCTTTCATGGTAATTCACTGCCTCGATATGGGCACTGGAGTGTTATGGAATGTTAACTAGGAAAAATAAACTACAAATAGTAAGGATTCAACATTTAAAATGTGTATTCCTATGAAAAGTGAGAAATAACAAGCAAGTTACTAGGAATACAAAAGTGACAAATGTACATTTGAAAATGTCACAGTCCTTTGAAAGAGAAGTTACAGAACTTTGTAGAAGTTACTTGAAATTAGAATTTTGGGGGAGCCATAAAAATAAAATAAATTCTAGGCTGATTGATAAAGACAAACAAAACCTTTTAAAATTAGATTGTAAAAAATAAGCACTTAAATAACTTATATCTAATCTCTTGTTTATATAATCTTGCTAATTCTGCCATTTCTGTTTATCCTAGGTTTACAAGTAATTTTAAAACTACTGATTTCTAAGATCTGTAAAATGAGTTTTGTTTCTGATTGAATTTACTCAAACCACCTTTATTTTCCTGTTCACCATCCATGTCCCTTGCCCATCTTTCAACATCACTGAAGTAAGAGGAAGCAGTAAATATCTAAAATGAATTGAAAAAGTAGAATCAAAATTAACTTCATTTGTCTTAGATTACTTTATAATCCTCTTTAAAGCCAATCTCATTTGTTTTCAACATCATCACAAACCCATTTAATATTTAATACACATAACGAAGAGGTATTTATTTAATTACCATGTGCTGACTACTATATACTCACTACCAGTGTATGATTTTCCTGTTTATCTATGTCTTAGTCCATTCTAGCTACAAAAAAATACCATAAACTGGGTGGCTTATAAACAACAGAAGTTTACTTCTCACAGTTCTGGAGGCTGAGAATTCCAAGATTAAGGAACTAGCAGATTTGATATTCAGTGAGCTTCCATTTCCTAATTCATATACAGCCAACTTTTCACTGTGTACTCACACAGTGGAAGCAGAGAGAGACTTCTCCGCAGTCTCTTTTATAAGAGGGCTAATTCATTCATAAGGGCTTCACCTTCATGAGTCAATTATCTTCTTACATTCCAAATTCCTTACCTCCAAATATCATAACATAGGGGTTAGGTTTTAATAGTTGAATGTTGGGGGTAACACAAACATTTAGTCTACAGCAATCCACTCCACATCCTCACCAACTTTTGGTATGGTCCATCTTTTTACTTTTAACCATGCGAGTAAGTTTGCAGTGGTATCTTATTATGGTTTACATTTCTTTAAAGACTAACAATTTGAGCATATTTCTATGTTTATATTTCCCATCTAGATGTCTTCTTTAGTATTATCACTACTCAAATTTTATGTCTGTTTTTCAATAGAGTTTTAAGAGATGGTCCCTTCCTTTGGGTCCTGGGCAGTGGCTCCACCCACTGTAACTGAAGAGGTGGCCCAGCACCCTGTACCTGTGCCCTCTGGTCCTGTAGTATTAGTGGCAGCCCTGCTGGCCTCAAAGCTACCCTTAGAGTGACTCCTTCCTTTTCTTGAAGGACGACACATTTTATCAGCAGGGTAACTCTATTGGCCCCTGTCACACCTATATAATTCCAGAAGTTCAACAGTCTTCATTTCATCTCATTTTAGTCTGAGCTGACAATATTTCTGCTTAGGTGGTTGATTGAATCTATGAGTCATACACTTAGCTCTCTGGCAAAAGTTTATGCCTCTACACCTTGGTCCTGTTTCCAGAGCACATTATATGGATAGTCTGAGAATCTTCCAAATCATCAAGTTCTGATTCTTTTTTGCTCAATAGTTCCTTTTTCAATATATCTGTTTTCTCTCACATATACCATAAGCAGCAAGAAGAAACCAGGGCACATCTTTAACAATTTTCCAGGAAATCTCTTCAGCTAGATATCCAGGTTCATAGCTTACAATCCTCTTTCTGCTCAACATCAGAAAATAATTCAAGTAAGATTGTTGCTACTTTCTAACAAGAATATATATTTTTGTATATATTTAATATATGGAACTTAAATGGCATTGTACTGTACATAAATTTCTTTTGTTTTTTGTTTTTGTTTTTGTTTTTGTTTTTTTGAGACTGAGTTCCCTGTTGTTGACCAGGCTGGAGTGCAATGGCATGATCTCAGATCACCGCAGCCTCTGTCCCCCAGGTTCAAGCAATTCTCCTGCCTGAGCCTCCAAAGTAGTTGGGATTACAGGCATGTGCCAATATGCCCAGCTGATTTTGTATTTTACTGGAGATGGGGTTTCTCCATGTTGGTAGGCTGGTCTTGAACTCCCAACCTCAGGTGATTGGCCAACCTCGGCCTCCCAAAGTGCTGGGATTGCAGGCATGAGCCACCGCACCCAGCTAATGTCTCATTTTTTTTCTTGCCCATAAACTGCAAACATTATTCCGTTTATATATATATATGTGTGTGTGTGTGTGTGTGTGTGTATACATGTGTATGTGTGTGTGTATATATGCATACGCACATACACACCCACAAATGTATATAATTCTTTGTATTGTTTACATGTTATTTTTATAATATTTGGTTTCCTGTTCTGTCTCCACCCTTTAAGACTTCTGTGATCTTACCAGTTTCTTAGTTTCTCTGTATCTCAGTTTCCTTATTTTAAGAGACTGATGCTAATATAATACTAACCCCACAAATTGGTTGTGATCATGCAGTTATGTCCCCAGTGAAACAATTAGATTAATATCCGGTGGATGATAAGCACTAAATAATTGGTAGCTGTTATTATTACTTCCAAGATCACGTGCCAGTTTGTATAATTGTTGCCACAACCTGGGCCTGAAATATTTCTTTTGGCATTAAGAGTGAGGTATTCCTTCTATATATAGTCTCTCTGCTCTTCTTTAAGTCCTCATTTATCCACTCTTTTAGCCAGTCACTCAGATGATCATAAAATTTACCCCGACAAAGTGGAAGAGCAATTCATTCTAGATTACATGGTTATCACTTTTTACTGTCCTAGCTACTTCCCTCTTTGTCCTCCGTGTGCCAGGCCCCACTCCACTTGGCACCCTCTAAAACTGACAGCATCTGACACAGTGCCCAGAAACATCTTGCTGTAAAGTAGCTATACCACTTCCATTGGCCCTGATGTTCAACCTTGTAATATGAAACCCTCCAAGGTCTCCATCCTCAAAACAGCAATAATGTTTTAATTAAAAAATACAATTTTTAATTCATTTTTTTGTTTGTTGGTAGAGAAGGAGAAAATGAAATTGACATGCATGTTAGAATCTCATAATGTAGTAAACCATTACTTTGGAGAGCAGAGTAAGATGACATTAATAATAATACATTAAAATTGATTAGTAAAACTTTTATTCGTCATTAAATTCATCAATTTGGTTCACGTGTTCTCAACCAAACAAGTTGTCAATGAAGCAAAACTATATAGGTTGATTCATAATCTGATAACCTAATCAATAATCAAGTTGTGAATTTCTTAAGACATCTACAGTTTAAATTCTCTAGTAAGAGTTGGTTGGGAAGGCATGGAATATAATTTGATATGCTTAGTCTTTAGTCTCTGCTTTTATAATTATAATGGTGTTTAAATATGTGACATGGATTTACAGAGCAATGAATTCAAATACCAATGTATTTGGTGCTTATGAAACTGGCACATGTTTTTAAGAAAGAAGATGAGATTTTGCTCTAGTTTTGAAACCAGATGCAAAGCAATTTGAGGTTAAAGATGCACTGTGCTCTTTGGGTTTGGGGAGAATTTTTCTAGAGAAGTTTGCTTTTGAGAAGGTGGCTACATGAACGAGTTTCCCCTCATCCCACAGCAGCAGTTAAAAATCCATTCAGAGGTTTTAAGCAGAGTTCACTTGATTGTAGGTCAGTACCTGGTGGATAAATCACAAAATTGCTTCAAATAATGTACGTGATTTGCTTTCTTCCTGCTGAGGAGAAGCTCTGAACTGAGAGCATGAAGTAAGAATTGTTTCCTCACCCCTAAGGTTAATGCCCCTGTCACAGCTGAAGTCACTGTCAAGCAAACACAGAGAAGTAGCTTAAAATGCAACTGTTCTCATCAATCTGCCACAGGCAGCAGAAAACAAATGGCTGTGATTCCATCTTTGCCAGTGGCAGGGCATTCATTAAAGTACAAGAATAAGAGAAAAGAAAGGAACAAGAAATCCCTTGGCAAAGAGCTTGAATGAAATATGCCACAAAAAGCACAGGGCTTTTCAAAAGCAGTCTTTTGTAATCACAGCGGCCTTTTAGGGTGGCAAAATGTAATGTTTTAGTGTATGTGTTAGGTGTAAATGTTCCCCTTTAGAGTATTAGGCTGTTGACCCCCTACTGCAGGAATAATCTTTCTCAAGTACCATTTTCATCAAGCCATTCCTACTCAAGGGCCCTTCGGGAGAGCACCCTGGTGTCTACCATATTAAATCCAAACTCTCGAGCCTGGCTTGCCCAGAAGTTCTCCTCCAGCTGATCTTTGCCTCGGCTACACCAGCAAACAGGCCTTCTTAAGTCTCTTGAAATAGACTGGTTTGCTTTTCTCTGCATAATTTTTTTTATATAAACTAACTTTAAGATTCTGCTCCTTATTCTTCAGCCTTGAATGTGTTCCTTATGCCCAAAGGTATGTACTCCCACATATACCTTTATGTTATGCCCTTTGGATTATTTAAAACTAGCTTTGAAATTATATTCCTCTATTCAATCCATACTTTGGTTGCATGATTTTTAAGTACACATTCTGCACCATGAATTTCATTTCTATAAGTTTGTTGTCCAAAGCCAGAGTCAAAATGATACAGAGTAGGTTCTTGACTTCACTGAAGTAGGAATTCAAAAACTAGCAAGTGGTAAAAGAAAGGAATTTTATTGAGGCAGTAGCAGGATTACAGCTACCTGACTGCTCCTGCAGAGCAGGGCTACCCCACAGATGGCGTGCTGAGAGTAGCACCCCAGGGTGAGTTTTGTCACTATATCCACTTTTAATGGCTTACTAATTAAAATGCAAGGTATTCAGACTTAGCTAGAAAAGGAGAATAACTTCTGGGAGTTGCCAGGCAATGGTAAACTGTCATGGTGCTGGTGGGCCTGTATTATGGTCAGTGCTTTTGGTGCCTCTTCCTAGCTTCTGTCAGTCTTCAATATGGTCGAGTCCCATCTGTCTCCTACCTCAAAAACATAACAATGGCAGTATTTTTTACATGTGTTTTTCCAATGACTTGATAATCATGCATCCTTTTAATTGTTCAATAAATGCTTATTACTTGACTCTGCATTGGAGTATTGCTAAATTCTGAGTACAGAAATGGGCAACAAATGATTCCAATTTGGGGGAATACTTAAATTCTATTTGATTTCCATCAAGACCAAAGTACTGTGCATCCAGAAGAGGGTCAGGTAAGGCTTTCTGAAGGAAGCAGCCTCATTTCAAAACATGTGTGATTAAACTAGGGATTATCACAAGGAATTTCCCCAAAGGAGGAAACAAGACTGAGAATCTCATTAATATAAAGTAATGAAAAAATGTTATAGGAAGTTAGAATATAAATGTGGTTCTTATAAACTTCACCCTTAACTCCATGTTAGCACAATCATTTTTTTTTTTCCTGTCACAGGCAGGTATGCCAAATGAAAGTATTTCAAAAATTTGAATCCTCTAAATAAATAGTATGATAGGCATTGCATGTTATAAAGCTATTTAGAATTTACCTGGTGGTCTCCAAAATTAAATAAATGTAATGACCCTCCCTGACCCACTCATATACCTTTTCCCATTATTCTAAACATTTTAGCAATATTCTGGACTATTAATTGCCTCATCATGAAATTCATTCTTTCTCCAAGTCACAATATTCCTGGACGTCTCTTACCTTGCAGACAACGTAATGTCTTTTTTCCCTCTTATTTCTTGTGAAAATGAGGAATGTCCATGTTTTAATACTTACTGCATTTTTCTCTGTGTGTTCTTACCCATTTACAGTCTGTGGAGAGGGGTGCTTTTCCTTTTCCCAGCTCATGCTCAAGAGAGGAAAAACTGTTTAATCATTGAGAATTCAAAACACTCATCGGGTCACCCCATGTGCAGCTTCCCTTTTTGCAGTGCCCACTGCCAGCCTTCATGGAGTGAAAAGTGGTAAGCAGGGCCCAGGCCTCCGTGGCAGATGTCTATTCCTGCATGTTTCCATCTCCACCTCCTCTGAGAATACAAATAGGGGGATAAATTAATCCAACATCCACTCCTCCGATTCAGCTACCTTGTTTCCCAATGCTTTTGAGACCTTTTAAATCTTATTCATGACCTGGATCCATGCTGATGCTGTAGCTGGAAGACCAGGGCTAAGTTTCTTCAATGGAAGAGGTCTTACCCTCTCTCTTTCCTCTTGTTCTGCATGGCTGACTCTCTAGGCCAGCTCAAGATCAGATTCCTATGATACAACACAACATCAGAGCTTCTACTATTATTGTGTCATTGAGAAATAAATTATTTTAAAATGAGAAAAATCTTACATGAAAAAATTCAAGTTTCAATATATAGACTTCTTTGTATGGATGAATAGACTTATTTCTCTCAACACAGTTTGATTTTTTTCCTCCTGTAGTTCTTTCATCATCTGCAGGCTGTCTTCAAAAGTAGTTAAGTTTCATATTAGCATAAACATGAAAATAAATATATTTATTTATATTTAGAAAGTATATTAAAATATAAATATAAAATTATTTATATTTATAGAGCATAAATATGTGACATTTTTGACTTAAATGTTAGTGCCGGGTATTTAAATGGATGGCTTCATTTTGGAAGCTGTATTAAAGTTTTCCAGAGAAACAGAACATACATATATATGTGTGTGTGTGCGCGTGTGCGTGTGTGTTTATGTGTATGAATATATGTATATATGTGTGTATATGTGTGTGTGTGTATATATAGGTTCTGTGTGTGTGTGTGCTTTTGATGCCTCTTCCCAGCTTCTGCCTGTCATATATATGTGTGTGTATATATATGTGTGTGTGTATATGTGTGTGTGTGTGTATATACATATATATACACATATACATGAGAGAGAGAGAGATTTAGATATTGGCTTATGTAATTATGGTGACTGGCAAGTCTAAAATCTGCAGGGTGGACTGGTGAGGCTGAAAACTCAGAAGAGAGCCAATGTTTTCATTCAAGTTCAAATGCAGTGGCAGAATTGCTTCTTTTTCGGGGGAGGTCAGTCTTTGTCCTATTTAGACCTTCAACTGATTGAATGAGGTCCCATATTGTGGAGGACAATCTGCTTTATTTAAAGTTTACCAATCTAAATATTAATCTCACCCAAAAACCACTCTCATAGAAATATCCAAAATGATGTTTAACCAAACATCTGAGCACTTTGCCTCTATCAAGTTGACATACACAATTATCTATAACAGAAGTTAAAAGTTTTGTACTTTTCCTTAATTTAAACCTCATTAAAATTTAAGGAGATAGCTATGTCCAGAACTCATCTTTTGAATTTATATTACTTGAATATAGGCTCATAAGTTAAAGCCCCCCCACCACTGCCACACCATTATAGTCACCATATACCCTAACACTGGTTCTACCGTATTCATTACTGTGTTCCTAATTATGGTTTATGAACAAATATCCATTGAGTGCTTAGAAGGTATCACGGACTGTCCCAAGTGCTGGCCATAAGAGCTGACTTTTCCAGAACTTATGTTCTACTGGGGACCATAGGCAATAATAAATAAATAAGTGAACATAATATAAGTCAAGTCATAATAACTAGTATAAAGAAAAATAAAGCAGCTTATTGAGGGAAAGCATAGCAGCAATAATTATACTAAATAGTGTGGTCATAGAAGCCTCTCTGTGGATGCAATGCTTCTGTTTCAGCAAGAACCTAAAGTAGTGTTGAGTCAAACTAGGCTGGTATCTGGGGGCAAATGTGTTCTATTGAGAAGGACTAGCAATTGAAAAATCCTAAAGTTGTGCTGCCTTTTTGTGTCCACATAATAGCAGCGGCCAGTGTGGCCAGAGCAGAGTGAAAGATGGAGTTAAGAAATGAGGCCAAGAGGAGCCAGGAGCAGGTGGTCATTGGAGCATTTCAGGGAACCAAGCTATATATTTAAGTCCAATGCTATGGTGATTTTATTAGAGAAAAGAGAGAAAAGGAATTTTGAGTCTTATTTTATAGGACACAATTTTCAAGTGTAAATGTCTATCTGGGTTAGCCAGATAAAGAAAATGTATGAGGCATGTTGGTAGAAATGGGTGACCTGGAGAGTTAAGACCTTCTAGAAACTGAATTTCTAGTCTATGCTATAGCTAGGTATAATTACACAGAGAATTCAGACTACAAGTTGTGAATTTGCTACTTCTGATAAAATGGATTGCTGAATAGATCATTAGATGAATTAGGGAAGGGAGTGTGCATTTTTAAAATCTGTTCTCTTTACTGAGTACTACAGAAGAAGTTTTCACATATGTTATCTCATTAAATCCTCAAGATAAAACTATCTTATAGGTACTTTTCAAAGAAGAACATAGCCAGGTCAGAGGTACATCCTAACTAATCAGCGGCAGCCATGGGGATAAATTGGAGCTCTTGATTGACACTTGCTTTGCCACACAGTTAAGTCAATGAAATGATATGTTCAAATGAGACTCATCCAGTTTTGTCAGAGCCACCAAAATTTGATAGATATCAGCTACCAGACGTATTGAGATCGATTATTATGTATAACTTTTAAAAATATTTTTCAGGAACTCGTAGAATACTATTAAACTCCTCACATACACCAAAGGTATAAAGTGATTGAGGATAAGAAAGTTATTTTGGAAAGAGGATGTCTTTCTTGCACACTGTGCTGTAAGCCCTACTCCCTGAAGAAAAAAGGGTACGGCCATTAGCCTATTACCAAAAGCCTAGGAAGAAAGAATGGCTTTCTTCTAGGAAGAAAGAATTAGCCCAAGAAACATTTGTCTCCTGAATCTCATTTGGAAAATCTCAAAAGCTAGAGATCCTTAAATGATAGCAGAGGTGAAGCAGAAATTGCTGCTGCCATTATGTTGTGGAAAATAATAAATAGACCAATTGTAGCCATATGAATGAGCACAGTGGCAGGGGTTGTATTTGATCCTGTACAAAAAGGAAGATGTGCAACTCAACATTGTAGAGATGTACTGACTACACTACAAAACACTAAAAACTGAGCTGATGGGATATCATTTGCATCAAAAGAAATGCAGATGAGATGGCCCCAGCAAAGGAGAATTTCTTGAAGAACATGAGAAAGTTTTCCATATGTGTCAGTTTAAATATTGTCCAGGCTTACAGAACTTGAAGTCAGCTTATGACATTAGAGCCAAATAACATAACTCCCCCTCATAACTCCCCGTTTTTTAAGGGCAAACTTCCCCCATGACAATAATGTTAATGTGTAGAACATACAATTAAATGCTTATTATCAACAATAATTTCAAAAAGTGTTAGTAGGCATCAAATCATTTTTTATCAAATCAGTATAATTTAACTCTTTTATAAATAACTTGTCTTTACCTAAAAGTAAAAATCTTCCAAACTCTTGCACAGGCTTTCCCTAAGCCAGAAGTTGGCAAACATTTTCTGCAAAGGACTAAATAGTAAATATTTTACACTTTGCATGCCAGGTGGTCTCTGTCACAACTATCCGATTCAGCCACTGTAGTGTGAAAGCTTCAATAGACAATACATAAATGAAAGAGAGTGGCTGTGTTTCAAAAAGCCTTTATTTACAAAAACAAGCAGTAGGCTAGATTTCTCTCATGAGCCACCATTTGGCAATGCTTGCCCTAAGCGGTAGAAGCAATCATATTCCTCAGTTTTATGTGTGTATTCTTCTTATAATATATTTGAAATAGTGAGAAAACCAATTGCTGAATCAACTAAAAGTTGCAGCTGCTTCCTTTAGCATTAACTACAACTTTAACACTACTTGGCTAAACTATGATTTGTTTGTTCTATTATTTCAATGGTAATAGATAATTTTGGGGTAATTTACTTTCCCCTTTTCTTATAATATTTTAGTTGACCTGTATTGTTTCCTATGATTTCATTTGTATGACTTCTTTCTACTAACTCAACTTGATATTGCTCCCTCTACCACTAAAATAGGTGTCCATTTGAATTAACGCTATACCTCTAAATCAACATACCTTTAGATTTCTTACATGACATATACTGGTAGAATAGTTGATAGTCAAATATAATATCTCGAAGCATCTTTACAATTTGTTAAGTATGTTAAGGGCTGAAAAGGGTCATTCTGTCCATTGTAAGTTTTTTATGCCTGAAGATGGGAAGTTTTTACTTCTGGCTCTTTGTCACAAATTTGTCACATTGGCTAGACTGTCTAAAATGAAGGAAATAAACAATAGCTACACTAGTGGTCTTTAAAAAAATAAGCAAATGAAACCAATTTAATTCTTATCATTGGCAACATTGCCAATCTTAGTTTTATTAGTTTATTAGGTATTAGGTATAGAATCCAATTAGGCATTTGATTAACTGATATTGAAGATGTTACTCAAGGTAGAATTATTTACTATACACCTTGGTGGATGTAAGAGTAAAATCCTCTCAGAAGTACATCAAGCAGACAAATGCAATTAGAAAGTCAATCATTAACAGAGCATATAAGCAAATTACTGGAGAGGAAGATTATTTTCTGAGAAAGTAAATTTATAATATGCTAGTAACTCATCCTTAATTCTAGAGAGATCAAAAGAGATAATAAAGAAAACCTAATGACTTAATAAATTATCTGTTTATTTGTTTGTTTGTTCAAAGGGAGGAACCTATCAGCTTGGAAGCGTGGTGGATTTGTTATTATTGTACTGTTGTTATTAACATTTGTGTTATATAAAAATAAAAATAAATAAACAAATTATTGATAAAATTATTCAATACAAAATGAAAAGTTTTAGATACTATAAAGAAAAAAATTTGTGTTATAGTAAAAATGTTTTTATTTTATTATCATAAATAAATGTTAGGTCTAAAGCCCACATTGTGAGAATTTTAAAAGAGAGGTGTTTTTCCACCAGTATTATGGCAGGCTACTCTTCTAAAAAATATTTTTTCCTTCATAAACTATTTAGAAATATAACAATCTTTCAGATTCACAGTTGAGTTCATAGGAAAATAAGAGAAAAATGCCCAGGGGCCAAAATCAGAGAAGAGTCAGGAAACCAGAGTGGTCATTTTGAACTGAACCTGCATCTGCCCCATGGATCATTACAAATCTCAGAAACCTAGAACCTTGGTCTCTTTTTATTATTATTATTATTATTATTATTATTATTATTATTATTTATAGTAAACTTTATTTTCAATGATATTTCACTTAACATAATTTCAAAGTCAGTCTGTGGTCTAAGATGAGCCAAAGAACAGATACTCTATTTTTTCACACTGTTCCTCTGAGCAGGGAATGGGGTTTCAGGGTTCTCAATGTCAACATCTAACATTTTACCCTTGAGATTTACCTATAGATACAGAAAGAAGAGATAACATCAATATACAAGAATTGATCTCTATGAGGGTCTCAATAAGCTCATGTTACATCCTCATTATAACCTCTGTAGGTTTATAATGGTAACAACTGATTTTCCACCCCTCCGCCAAGTTTGGTGTCTTTTTTTTTTAGGTAAAATGTCAAATGCAAAAATGCTGCACTTATTTCTCTTAATACATTGAAAATAGTGGAAGATGCAGATTTTTAATCCTTCACGAGTCCAAGCTGGAACATGACTTCTGCTAACCGCGTTTCCGGCGAGACCCTGGCTGCTGTGCCCCGCGGCTTGTGCACGCTTGTGGGCCGCGCCGGCCTTCGGGAGATCGGTGCGGATCCTTGGGGAATGCAGGCCTGGGGTAGTCTCCTTTCTGGACTGAGAAGACAAGAATGGAGAAGGGCCCCTTCCCGTTAGTGCCTTTGCATTGGTTTGGCTTTGGCTACACAGCACTGGTTGTTTTTGGTAGGATCGTTGGCTACGTTAAAACAGGCAGGGTGCCGTCCCTGGCTGCAGGGCTGCTCTTCGGCAGCCTAGCTGGCCTGGGTTCTTACCAGCTGTCTCAGGATCCAAGGAACGTTTGGGTTTTCCTAGCTGCTACATCTGTTACTTTTGTTGGTGTTATGGGAATGAGATCCTACTACTATGGAAAAATCATGCCTGTAGGTTTAATTGCAGGTGCCAGTTTGCTGATGGCCGCCAAAGTTGGAGTTCGTATGTTGATGACATCTGATTAGAACCTTGGTCTCTAAAGTTTACTCAGAGTCAAAATAAAAACAAAAACTAAACAACAACAACAAAAAAACCACTGCACCTATGCAAGGATAATAAATCACTGAGGTCCCTGGGGCTCTTGAAAGACCAGAGTCACAGTGCAATGGAGGATTGAGAAACAAATCTATTTATTGCCTTAAGGAGCCAACAAGGAAGAAGTCTGTGTAATCTGCAACATGAAAAAAAATTTCTGTGAATTAAAACCCATAGTACTACTCTACTGTAAGCTTGAAGTTTGCATTTATATTACCTATAAAGTACATAAAATTAGAAACATAAATTATAGTGGTTACAATTTAGTAGCCTCCAGAGATGTGGCAGAAGTAAAAGGAAATATTTTCTCAAGGGATATACCTACATGCCAGGTCTCAAAGAATTTACACAAAGTCCCACGAAACATGGATTCACAAGCCCAAATTACAGAGAACATAAAGAAACAGCCCACTATGAAAGAAGTCATCAGAAACATCAGACAGTGTAATTAAACCTGCAAAAATATCATATAATTGGGAACATCAGAAAAAATTTTAAACATAAATTAAATATATACATAAAACAGAAGAAACTATAAATGTAAGCAGATGGAGCTGAAAAGAACAAAATAGAATTTGTAGTAATAAAATCTATAATTTTGGAAATTAAAACGTAATGAATAAATAAAATGTGTGCGACCCAGCTGAAGATGAAATTGGTGAACTGGAAAATTAAAATGAAGAAATTACATAGAACATAACAAAGCAAAGCAAAAAAAAAAAAAGGAACTTTACCTAACAATTATGAACATGTATTCCTCTTAAGTACACTTGGAACAATGCAAAACACTCTCTAAGAAGAATGTAATCATATAGAAAATAATAAAAGCAATTTAAAAAGAGCAACTGGAAATTTAAAAATACATTATAAAGAATAAGTCTTACCACAGGAAATACTTTGAACTATACAATTATATATAGCAAACCTCTGAAAAATAACCAAAGTGAAAGAAAACACACACTTAACCACTGGCATTGAATAAAATTGTGAGATAAACATTAAACCAAAGCACTTAGAAACAGGCCAAGTTTGGGGGTGCACACCTGTAATCCCAGCACTTTGGGAAGCCAAGGTGGGAGGCTCACTTGAGGTCATGAGGTGTAGACCAAACTGAGCAACATAGTGAGACCCTGTCTCTACAAAAAATTTAAAAATTTAAGAAATTAGCCGCATGGTGGTACACCTATAGTCTTAGGTGTGCAGGAGGCTGATGTGGGAGGAGCCCTTGACCCTAAGATTAAAGGCTGCAGTGAGCTATGAAATAAATCCAAATAAAATGGAAGAACTGGAAAAATGAAGATAAAAGCAGATATTAGAAATTAATAAAGCCATAACTTTATTTTTTAATAAAGACTATCATAATAAACAAATTTTGACAATGATCAAGAAAAAAAGAGACATGAGTAAATATTGCTTAAAAGGAAAAAAAAAATATAATAGACTAGCTTCTTACCTTGCACTACACACATACACACAGACACACAGGTATCAAAATTACAGATTGATTAAAATATGAATAAAAACAAAATTTACAGAAAAATTGTACAATAGCTTTTGTTAGGAAAGGATTTCTTAAGATACAAGAACCAGTAACCATTAAAGAAAGATAGGTACTTTTTGCTGCATTAGGATTAAAAATTTCTATTTATAAAATGTGACAATTACAAGGCAGACAGAGAAAAAAAATGTTGCAACAGATCCTACACTGAATTTTACATTCCAGGTACATTGGATAATGTTCAATGTAATGGACAAAGATTTAGTGCATAGACTTTATAAACACTATCTCCAAATTAATAAGAAAAAGATAAAAATATGGTAGAATTTGAGCAAAAGGTGAAAGACATTGCCCCCAAACCCAAAAATATGAAAAGATTAATTTCACTATTAACAAAGAAAATCCAAGTTAAAACCACAATAATACATAATTTTATACTGGATTTATTGAAAAAAAGTTTCATGATTCAAAAGGATGGATACATTAAAACTACATTGCTGACAGGAATGTATTTGTATACCCTCCTTAGAGAGAAAATTGACTATACACTGGTAAATAAAAAGTGCATATAGCCTATGAAATCCCACTTTTAGGTTTGTAGTCCAGAGAGACTCTTGAACAAGGTAACATGCATGGTTGCAATCTTACAACAGTCATGATAAATTACACCATATTTGGCCGGGCACAATGGCTCACGCCTGTAATCCCAGCACTTTGGGAGGCCTAGGAGAGAGGATTGCTTGAGCTGAGGTGTTTGAGATCCGGGCAACATAGTGAGACCTTGTCTCTATGAAAAAATAAAAAAATGAGGCAGGAGGATTACTTGAGCTCGGGAAGATGAGGCTGCAACGAGCCACGATTGTACCACAGCACTCCCACCTGGGTGACAGAGAGAGACCCTGCTTTACAAAAAAAAAAGTATATCATATTTACATAATAAAATACCATATTAGGAGTGCAACTAAATGACCTATAATCATTGATGAATTTCACAAATGATATTAAGTTAAAAATTATTGCTCAGGGTTATAAATAAAGTGTCAAAAAAATGTTGGATATTTGAGGCCATGCTTAATATATTTCTATTGCAGTATCCTTTAAAAGCAAAATAAAATAAAATAAAATAAAAATGTATTTATATGACAGTTTTCCCCTGTAAAAGTCCTTATTTATATGATACAAGCACTCTGTTTTGTGCTTAAACTCTTCAGAGGGGCAGCATCAACGTTGTTGGGGAAGGATTGTATATGTGGGTCCCTTCCCTAGAAGAATGGTTGCTGATATGACTGCTGCTTCTACATCTTGAGTTTTTTAATTTGCTTTTTTTAAAGCATTGATGCTGCATGATTCAAGTCTGGTGCTTGGCCAGGTGTGTTAATTTCAATAAATGCTTTGGGAGTTTGGTTAAAATGAGAAACAAAATTATACATACAATTAATGAATTTACCAATATAATTGTGCTTATTCCATTGACATTCTTAGGCAATGTTTGGCTTGTTCCACAATACTTTTCCTATTTTCTCCTCTTATTCCCCACATACTTTATAAAGTATGCTTTGTATATTTTCTCTCTCTCTTTCCCTACACATGCATATGTATAGTAGATATATATGTATTTAAACATATGTACCTATGTATATACATAGATATGTATATAAATATATGCATTTCTGCATACATACCTACCACTATGCAAATTATCTCCATATATGGATATATCTGATTTTAAATACATATGACACAGTGTTAGTTTAGCAACATAAAGTCACATTTACTATTATTGCATATGTTATCACCAATTCTCATTTCTGAGAATTAAATAAACCGAGGGATGAAAAATCTCACCCACGAGCTGTATGCAGAAGTACAATTTTATTGGAACACAGCCACACTGATTGGCTATATATTGTTCATGGCTGCTTCACTGCTGAAAGCCCAAATTGATTAATTGCATCATGAAGCAGATAGCACCACAAAACCTACAATATTTATCATGACCCTTTACAGTACAAGTTTGCTGACACCTGATTCAAAATAAGAAAAAACATTTTATTGGTTTGCCTATATCTTGAGACCCAGGTGTCGTAGATCCATTGATATTCTTCTTCTTGACGTCTCCCTTTATTCAGTAGTAATGGGAGTCTGACGCAATCATTCAATAGGACATTATTTGCCACCCATTCTTTTGTTGTCTGAGGCATTCAGTTTGAGATTATCTCCTCTTGGAAATGTGAAAAATGTTATAAGGAGATCTCAGAAGGTGTAGAAATTGCGCATAATTCAGAATTACTTTCTTCTAAAGTTCTTTTGATTATGCAAGGCCTAATTAGCAAGCTAAATCATAACACGAAGAATGTGTTTGCTTTGCAAAATCAAATCAATTGCACAATTTATGTTCCCTGCAGCTGCTACTTCCCATTTTTATAGAAGCAGATCCATTCCAGCTGTGGTTATGAGCAGCTCTTCCTTCTACTCTTTGACAGCTGAGATGTTTCAAACTCATCAATACAGATACCAAGATGCCAACAATCATAACTTGTAAGCAAATTTCTTTTAAAGAAATCAGTATTTTGAAATTGAAAAATAACTAAAATTTAATATATTATGTGTTTAGCAAGCCCAAGGAAATAGAACAATTCATACGGTTAGATATTAATGTATCAATTTCAAGGTTAATTGCATTAACTTGGGGATTGAATCATATTAATATTTTTATGAATCCCAAACCTGACACATTAAATGTGTCTTATGATAAATTCTAAAAATTAATATTGAATAATATTTTTGTTTCTTTATAATATAACCTTAAGCAACTAAATAGAGGATATATCTCACTTTAAAGAGACAACCAGTTTTGTGTTAGCAAGAAACAAACTCAATTGCTAATTCTCAGTAAATTTTGTTGATTGTCATTTTCAAGCATTTACATCCGGGCAAAGTCTAAAGTATGGGTTTGGGCTCAATCTTATCAATATGTGTTTTGCTTGATAAATCTCTGGCAATGTATTATGTTCTCGTTTTTAAATTATATCAGCCTTTTTTTGTATTGTTATGGCATTAACACCAGAGTAGGACAAACAGCAATATTAACAATTCTGGAATGGTAAGAATATGAATTATTTTTAACCAAAAGCATTAGATTAGAACTACATGCAGTAAATGCAAATGGAATCACACAATTGCTTAGATAATAAGTGTAATGTATCCCTGTTCACAGACCACTCACTCTCTTTAACTTTTCCTATGTGTTAGGAAGTTAGATGGAAGCTGAGCGTTTAGCCAAAATTATTTTTCATATTTTAGCATAAGCATATCATTGCTGTACATTTGCTAATTTTCACTTCATTTTTCTAAATTTCTAAGGATAACATATAGTAGGATGCAAGATTATTTGAAAGTCTAATAGATTTGGAGCTCACACATTAGCCTAAAATTTTTATTTGTGCAAGCAGCAATTATCTTTGAACCACTCTATTTATTAAAAATGTAATTCAAGAAAAAATACTCATATGACCTATCTTATAATACCATCAGCACCAGTTAAGGAAAAGTTCCTGAGCTCCTCCCAGCACCTGAATCTTTCAAGAAGAGTTGTATGTATGAAGAAGAGAACCGTTTGATGGGGGTACCTAGCAATAGGGAAAATTCCATGGTATTGATTCATCATTGCTGAAGTGTATTCCTCAAAATAGCAGTAGCTAGAGTCCCACAATAAAAAATATTTTTAGAAGGCCGGGCGCGGTGGCTCAAGCCTGTAATCCCAGCACTTTGGGAGGCCAAGACGGGCGGATCACGAGGTCAGGAGATCGACACCATCCTGGCTAACACGGTGAAACCCCGTCTCTACTAAAAAATACAAAAAACTAGCCGGGCGAGGTGGCGGGCGCCTGTAGTCCCAGCTACTCGGGAGGCTGAGGCAGGAGAATGGCGTGAACCCGGGAGGCGGAGCTTGCGGTGAGCTGAGATCGCGCCACTGCACTCCAGCCTGGGCGACAGAGCAAGACTCCGTCTCAAAAAAAAAAAAAAAAAAAAAAAAAAAAAAAAAAAAAAAAAAAAAAAAAAATTTAGAATAGTTTCCCTAATTTATTAATTTTTGGAAAACATTACATAGTGTTTCCCTTTGACATTAAGTGTTCATTTGTATATTAAAAGCTCTGACAAACCCTTACATGGAAATCCTACATTTGTTTTGTTTTGTTTTGATTTGATTTGCTTCATTTTACCTTTCATTCTCCAACTTTATTTGATAATAAAACATTTCTTTAAGTAGCAAATATTGGCATCCTTTGGGAGAATTGTTCCAGAAAACGCTTTGTGAAAGAGATAAATAGGTCTTCGAAAAAATGACGAGAACCCACATGGAGATGAGGTATACAGTACTTATGGGATACTGGCCAGACTCGCACAGATGCCGATTCTAGGTTCACTTAGGTATTCTTTGCTCAGAGGTGACCTGTGCAAAAGAAAACCCTCAGAAAAGCACTGGGAGCACAACAGTGATTCTGACACTTCTTAGAGGAATGTTCTACAACCAGCAGACACGTTTCAAGGAATTCTCCATTGTTCTCTATGATACTGTCTGGGAATTTCCATCTGCTAAGAACGATAGGCTTCCTAAACGTCACATCCTTTATCAAAACATAGCCAAGGGCCAATCATACCATTTAACAGTGAACCAGAACAGTTTATAAAACACATTTTTTCCCTAACTAGTGGTCTTTGGCCTTTTGGTAATTAAGTTAAACAAACATTTGTGGAGTCTTTACCATATATATTTATTCCTGTGTTAAGGTTGGCTATAGAAAAATTATAAAGGAAAGGCCTTAAAGAAGTAACAATTAACCACAATAAATTATGATAAATGCTTTACAATAGAATAATTAAAGCATAATAGGAAGACCAGGTGTTGGGAAGAACGCATTCTGCTTGTGAAAGATGTAGAACACGGATAAAATTTCATAGAGTAGGTTATATTTAAGCTGGGGATCGGAAATAATATACCCCATAAAAAAAGACCTGGAGAGCTGCTACCTAGTACTGTACAGAGCCGCACTGTTAAGTCGGGCCACCGATTTTCAGGAACAACTCTATCAGGATCGGGAACAATTCTATCAGGATTGGCACTGTGTTACCTATACCAAACAATGGTCTTGAATAATAATGGCTCCTGATATGGTCATTCAACAAACATTTGAAAATTTCCTATATGCAAAGCATATATGCAAATAAATCCAAATCTTTACACATTACAAGTAAAGCTCCCTGGTTAATCCCTCTAGTTTGCTCACTATTGGAAACATTTTCTCTCTGTATTCTGTGGATTTTGTACATTTTCTGTTATTTCTAGATCCCTTTATTTAGACATAGGTATGGGATAAGTAAATGAAGGAAACATATATACTATTGTCTCTTTTTTTCTTAAAAAGTTTGCACATGGGTACTGAGATGGCATTTTTAATAACACATTTTATTCTCCGGTTCTTTCATAAGTAAAACTTTGATGCATGATCATAAGGAAATGCACCTCTGCAAGTGAGCTGCACATATTTAAGTAGGGTGATATTGAAAGGTGAACATTTATCTTTAAATTTAGTGATACATAATAAGTATGTGTGAATAAATCTAGAAAAATATTTAAAATACCCATACACACACACATATGTAAACACACACAACCATTCTTAGGATGAATACTTTATTTCTCCTCAAAGCACAGTTCAAAACAAATCTATTTAGGTTAAGGGGTTCATCTTTGTAAAATTTCAACTCGTAAACAATGTCTTACTTATTCCTTGATCCTTAATATAATAAACTAGCCCTGCTGCACAATTAAAACGTGGTATCCGTGTTGTCGGATCTCTCAAAGGTTGCAGAAAACCTGTGTAGTGTGGCACAGGTGCATGCTATCAGGGAACAGACGCGTTCTGCACAGATGTTAACAAGTGTAGAAGTCATACATCATCCCACACCAAGTTCTTAGCAGTTAATGTGTGACTGCCTTCTAGACTGGCTGGTCTGCTTGTTCCACACACACACACTCGCTATGGTACTCTCTCGGAATTTCTACACACGCCTCTATCCAGCCAAAAATCAGAAATGATATCTGAACTTTTCTGACCTTTTTATATTTTTTAAAGAAAAAAATACTATTTCTTAGTAATTGTCTACTAATTAACAAAGGGGCTAAATGTACCAGCGGCATTCAAGAACAACTACCCTACTAACAGGAGAGTACATGCTATATCTTGATTCATTTTGCTTATACTTTAAATTTTCAAAAGGCAGATGAAGCAATGAAGGTGACTGTATTCACGTGGGAAAAGTAAAGTGAAATGATAATTCATTACTAGATGGAGTCATTTAAATTATAGGAAAGAAATCTTAAAAACTTTGCATGACACTGCATACTGACTAGAATGCACGTCTCAACACTCTATGTATTCCACACTTATTCAAAAGTTACTGTTCATTACTGGAATGTAAAGATAGTTGCACATGAGGAATTGAGGACAACTTTTCTGGAACTAAAATCTTTATCTTTTCAAAAAGTCTGCCTCTTTATCTTTGTGTTCTTTATATAATATGCTTTTGTGAGTTAATTTATAATACAAAGTGCTGACCATCTTCTCCAGCTCCTTTTCATCAGATTCTTTCAGACAGGATTCTTACAAGATGCAAGAACTCATCCTGAACACCTGAGACATAGCTCCAGAGCAGCTGTTGTTTGTGAAATCTCCTCTTGTTTTCTGATTATTATATTTCATAATTAAAAGTAGCCTATCATATTTTCTGATCATGATTCTGGTAAGCCTTCACAAACACACACACAATTATAGGCTTCCATTTTCATGAGGCTGCTAATATATCTATTCTAGTACCCACTGTGGTCATAACCAGTGTCATTGAGGAGTGTTCCATAACACTTACCTGTATAGTATTGGGTCCTTGGGGGAAAATGACTACATCATTGTGAAATTCATAATAGCAAAGAAGATAGAAACATGTCTTAGACTTTATAAAATAGGTTGACAAAAATTGTCATAATCCTTCCCCCTGAAAAACCTTGAAAGGAAAAAAGCTTAAGAAGTATCAGTTGATCAAAAAATAAAACTTTGATTCTACAATTAAAAATATTCTCATTAAGGAAGAATTGGAGTTTTATCCAAACAAACTAAAATGAAATTTTAATTAGCATTTTCAGGTTTGCACATCCTATTTACAAACAAGTTACTATATGTAGACTATAGTTAAGACCTGTGGTGGTTTAATCTTTTGAGTTTGGGGTTGAAGTCTTTTACTTTGAGTCTTTTACTTTGAGGAAGTTACTTAAGCACTTGAAGCATCTATGTCTTCATCTGTAAGTGGGAATAACAAAATTACCTGTCTTAAGTTTTTGATGATTAGATTGAATAGCATTATAAAGCAATTAGCTCAATGCCTACTTTGTAATAAGTATATTATACTGATATTCATAAAGAAGTAGGAGAAGGAGCACTTAAAGAAGAATAAATATAAATATAAACATAAATAAGGTAAGAAACATTGAGGCATCAAAGATGGTGAGACTTTGAAAATATTCTACAGAAAATACAAGGCCTACAACTTCATTCATGTTTCAGGGTCACCTTCCCAGTGAAGACTTTTCTGACCACTGATTTAAGATTGCAAGTATCCCTCTTTCACCTTTAAACTCCTATTCTACTTCCCTTCTTAAGCTTATTCATCAACCACCTACACCAGTTCCTGCCTTACAATAGGTGCTAATATTTGTTGACTAAATGAATAAATGAATCAAATGAATGATTAAGTGGAACAAAGATGGAATAAACTCGTTGCCTAGGGGAGGTGCTATAAAGTTAACTGACAATAAAAAGCATATTTACATTTATCTTTTTCCATTACAAAGAATGTTTTCAAAATAAAAAGGAAAAGGCAAATATTGAAAAGGAGAATAATCTTTGCACAAATGAGGATAGACCAATCTGTGCTGGACTAAAAATAAAGGTTTCCATTTTATAGTGCAAAGTGGGCCTGAGACTCCTTGGCAGGAGACACGGCTTTACCAGCTGTATGTTGTGTTGCTGGTGTCTTAACTACAGGGTGACCAAGTTCACTAGAAAGAGTGGAGAATTGCACAAAGATTGTATGCCCGGAATTACATATTATATTTCCCTCTCTCTCAACCTCCGCTCTCCCACCCCCCAAAACACACACACACGATGTCTCACCAATTACTGGCCTTTAAAACGTAGTCACATGGTTCACATGATGCAATCACATAACTGCAAGGGAGGCTGGGAAATGGACCTCTAAATGTGCCCAGGAATAGGAAACAGTTTTTTGAATGCTCCAGACACTCTCTGACACAATGTTCAATATACATTCATTTTAAGTGAATATGAGTTCCAATCCCAAATTAATTGTCATTATGGAAGGAATTTGCATATTTAATTATAGAATCAGTAACAGTAATCATATTTACATTTTGATAAAATTAATGTCAAAAAAATTAAGGTGGGAAATGTTTCCTCCAATTTTGTTTTTACCAGGGTGAAAAATACAAGCTCTAAAAAACTTCAAACTGGAAAACATGTAAGTTTTCTGTACAACTCTAGAAAAGATGAAGAATCAGACAGCTTGTGAACCTCCCAAAAGGAAGTGAAGAGAGCTGGGAACTAATGTGGGTTCACTAAGGAATCACCATAGTTGGCATAAGTATTAAATTAGTTCATGACCTAAGAAGGCCGAGACAGACAACAATGGAGTGAATAAAACGGTGAAGCTTTATATTCTCAGAATTTGCTGAAACAGGGAGACAAAACTATTATCCATGTGAAAAAACAGGCATTAGGGCTGGGCACGGTGGCTCATGCCTGTGATCCCATCACTTTGGGAGGCTGAAGTGGGTGGATCACTTGAGGTCAGGGGTTCGGGATCAGCCTGGCCAACATGGTGAAACCCCTTCTCTACTAAAAATACAAAAATTAGTCTGGCATGGTGGCATGCACCTGTAATCCAAGCTACTCAAGGGGCTGAAGCAGGAGAATCGCTTGAACTTGGGAGGCGGAAGTTACAGTGAGCAGAGATTGCACCACTGCATCCAGCCTGGGCTACAGAGTGAAACCCTGCCACAAAAAAAAAAAAAAAAAAAAGAAAAGAAAAAAAATAGAAGAGAGAAGAAAACAGAGGTGTTAGTAAACTATTAACCAGTGTAAATCAACCATGTGAAAAATATGATAGGCCAGGTGCGGTGGTTCATGCCTGTAATCCCAGCACTTTGGGAGGCCAAAGCAGGCAGATCACAAGGGCAGGAGTTTGAGACCAACCTGGCCCACATGGTGAAACCCTGTCTCTACTAAAAGCACAGAAATTAACCAGGTGTAGTGGTGCATGCCTGTAATCCCAGCTACTTGGAAGGCTGAGGCAGGAGAATCACTTGAACCCGGGAGGTAGAGGTTGCAATGATCTGAGATCACCCCTACTGCACTCCAGCCTGGGCAACAGAGCAAGACTCCATCTCAAAAAAAAAAAAAAAAAAAGAAAGAAAGAAAGAAAAGAAAAGAAAAAGAAAAAGAAAAGAAAGCAATCTGTTCTGTTCTTCTGTTCTCAGACTATACAGTGGTAAAATAATATTGAGTTCAAGATAAATTGTTTATTAGCTCTATTAAAACATTGCAAGCCCTGTCATCTCAAAACATTATTCCATTTAATTTTTCCAGCTAGCTGAATGTATTATTTTTCTGTTAAGACCTTTCCTCTGTAATCACTAGCCTGATTAATGATCTCGCTATCTATCTATCCTACAGCTGGAAACATGGGAGTTGTTCTCCATTCATTCCCATTTCACCTGTATATTTTATGGGTCACCATGTACTTTGATTACATTTCCTGTCTCCTGCCCTCCATGCTTTATTTTCTTATGTAGTATCACAGTAGTCTCTTAAGTAGGCTTATCATTTCCAGTGCCAACTCTCTGCAATGTAATCTCCACACTGCTGGTAGTAATATTTCTAAAACATGATCTGGCTAGGTTATTCCCTCGCTTTAAGTTCTACACTTGCTCTCCATTCTCTGTAGGATCCATTCTAAATTCCTAAAAAATACATGCAAATTATGGCATAGTACAGTATTATTCAAGCAGTAGACTATCAGTATCTACTATCAGTAAATTATCAATTAGTGGCTGCAAACTAGATTTACTCTTTTGGGACCAACATTTAAAAAAATAGAATATACTGGAATAGAGTTATCCAAATACATTACCCATGATAAGGGTAACTATAATTTTGTGGAACCTGAGATACACACACACACATGCACACTCACCCATACATATATAATGCATATACTAATTCATGACATAAAATACATTTCTTACTGTGGATTGAGATATTTTTTAAATTGCTTTGAGACATGCTTGCAGAGCAGTTAAGAGGGGCTTGAAATTTAATTCTGCAATTCACTAGTTCTGTAACTTTTGATAAATTATTTAACATCTGTTTCAGTTTCCTAATTTTTAATGAGACTAAGAATAATATATATAGTTATTTTGAATATATAAGCATATATATATATATACGCTTTCATATACATACATATATTAGAAAAGAATGCCTGACTTGAAGTGTGTATTCAATAAATGTTAACTATACTTTGGGAGACTTTTTCCTTTTATAACTTTTTAAATGAACCCTAATGTGGTTTGGCTCTGGGTCCCCACCCAAATCTCACCCTAAATTGTAATAATCCCTACGTGTCGTGGGAGAGATCAAGTGGGAGGTAATTGAATCATGGTGGAGGGGATTTCCTGTGCTGTTCTCATGATAGTGAATAAATCTTATGAGATCTGATGGTTTTATAAACAGGAGTTTCCCTGCACATGCCCTCATGCCTGCCATCATGTAAGATTTGACTTTACTCCTCATTCACCTTCCGCCATGATTGTGAGTCCTCCCCAGCCATATGGAACTGTGAGTCCATTAAACCTCTTTGCTTTATCAATTACCCAGCCTCAGGTGTGTCTTTATTAGTAGCATGAGAAGAGACTTCTACTAGCTCTGTAGCTTTACCTGTTACACTGCTCTACATCACATGCTTCACTACAGCTTATTTGAATTTAGAAAAGACATACTAAACATTCTTTCAGTGCACCACCAAGTTTTGCACCTCATATATGAAGAAACTTGCGCAGAGAGAAATTATATACTTTGCCCAAGTTCTCAGAGCCAGTTATTCTTAAGTGCTGAAGGCCAGTCCTACTCTTAACTACCAGGCTATACTGCCTCTATTACCTTTGTTTATAATCATCACTACAACCATCCGCACTACCACTCTTCTCACTCATCTTTCTTGTGCATATACTTATTGAAACTTCCAACTATTTCATTATATATCTGTCTTTCACAGTGGATTTTATTCCCCGTGCTTGAAAGGACCTTTTCTCAAAAGCTTTTTTTGGAAAAGTTCTACACATCATTCTAGATTCTGCTCACAGATTTCCTCTCCAAATGCAAGTACTGGCAGACACAATTAGTTGCCATTTTTTTTATTATAGTACAAAGTATTATAGTACTTTGGATTTCTTTCTAAGTATTTTTCAATTTGTGTTATAGAGAACAAAAATCTTATGAGATGTTTTGAAAAACAGGTCATTGTTACCAAATTTGGGGAAATGCTGCATAATGTTACTTCTTTTACTTTGAAAAAATCAAAAAATATATTAATATTTTAAAAGCTCAGAGAAGACCTGACAGAAAAATGGTAATTTTTCTTTTCTTTAAACCATTGTCCTCAGATTTTAATAATACATTTTGAGCCATACTTTGGTGTAATACTTATTAGAGAAGCTCCTTTAAAAATACTTCACCATCAGCATTTATTTGCCTAAGTTGAAATTCTTCTTCCATGCATGTAACTTCCACTAGAGTATTATAGTGGATATTTATTGTTTTCGTTACCCAGTATTAGTATGCTCTTCCTATTTTGGAATATCTCTTAGGTAGTTGAAAAATAAGAATTTGCTTACCACCATGAAAGCAGAAGTAACTATTTTACCTTTTGACATCTGATGCCTAATTACCTATTTTTATATAGGAATTTCACACTTGGAAGAAAATGCAAGGATATTTATTCCTACTTATAGCAACAGAAGTGGCTGTCAGTTTCCAGTACTATTGGAATCATTATTTTCCTGTGTCATTCAGCTTTTATTGCACAACACCCAATCACAAAAATCTCAGTGGCGTACAACAGAAATATGTGCTTCTCACTCATGTGTTGCTTATTAACTGGAGTTCAGCTAATCTAGACTAGCCATGGCTAGACTTGGCTCCAGGCCATGCTTAGTGTTTAGATCTTGTCCATATGGCTAACCATCAGATCTCATTAAAACTCACTCCCTATCATGAGAACAGCACAGGGGAATCGCCCCCATGATTCAATCACCTCCCATGAGGTCCCTTTCCCGATACATGAATGTTACAATTCAGATTACAATTCAAGATGAGATTTGGTGAGGACACAGCCAAATCATATTATTCTGCCCCAACATGTGGGGATTATAACGCAGATAACAATTCAAGATGAGACTTGGTTGAGGACACAGCCAGACCATATCATTATGCATGATTTTTAGTTGCTATTCTTTTCCTATTAGAAACCAAATTTGGGGAGGTAGGTATCTCCAAATACTAACATTGGTAAGTAAGATATAATGAGTGGTAAACAGCAGTGGTTTTTTATTTCTACACAAAGGTAATATTTCTCTTCATTGCTAAGTATGTAATTGGTACTTTATAAGTTTAACATTTAAAAGAATACTTCTCCACCTGAGAGCTGACAATATGTATTAGAAACAATAGAATGCTAGTTAACAATGAAATATGTAAACCAAGGGCTGGAAGGAAGGTTTCTAATATTATGTGGGGAAAACAAACAAACCTGATGATCAATCAATGTGAATTATTATCAGTGTTCTTCATTATGGTTAGAAAGTCGAGCATTACAGTTAATGCACCTGCACATCTGTGACTGCTGGAGGGAATTGACTGAAAGCGGTGCTGTCTGTCCAAAAGGAAAAGAGCATTTAAAAATACTTTGTAATGCCAGATAATAAGCTGTTATGATTACAAGCTCATAGACTCCATTACAGTACACAGCACCGCTTTGGGTTCAGCCTGATACTTCTCTTCTCACACTCCAGATGCTACTCTACTACTGATTTGTCTCTCTCTTTGTATTGTTAGTGTGCAGATTGACTGTATTTTGTGTGTTTAATTTTGTTCTAAAATTTTTTTTGTGAATTATGGTATAAGTTATTATTGGGTATCTGAAAAGTAAGTATAAAATCAATGCTTTGTAAGCTCTGGGAAAAAATATTGACTAACTCGTAAAGAGATGCATCATCGAGGGAGGCAGTCAGTGGCCTACACTCAGGTCACCATCACCACAAAACAGCACTGCTTCTCCAAACTGCAATTTCTTTTTCTGAAAGAGTAATTCCTTGTAGCAAGTTATATGCTCCATGAAAACTGTATCCATTAAGGTTTGAGCTTAACTCCATGTAACAAAAAATCTAAACATATCAATCTTCTAGGATACCTCCAAAGTTGTTGCCAAGAGTAAATTCAGAATAATTCTAGTCTTGGAGGTGGAGAAACAGACTAGAAACCCAAGGCAGAGAATAAAAGCAGCAAAAGCCAGTGGGTGCCTGGGCTGTGGATCCAGAAGTAGGAGGTGGAGGCCAGGAATTTGGATTCTGCATAGAACTACACCATCCTAAAAGTAAACTCATAATCTAGCACCCTGAATCCAGGGTCTACTTCTAGACCTGGGACTTAGATAGCTTGTTCTCTTTAATATGTGTAAAAGATGACTTAAACAAATAATAAATCCTTCATATTTAGAAAGACAAACATAACCAGCCATTAGAATATAATCTAACCAGGCTTGGTGGCTCACACCTGTAATCCCAGAACTTTGGGAGGCTGAGGCATGTGGATTGCTTGAGTGCAGGATTTCAAAACCAGTTGGGGCAATATGGCCAAACCCTGTCTCTACCAAAATAAAAAACAAAAAACAAACAAACAAAAAAGAAAATTAGCTGGGCATAGGGGTGTGTGTGCTTGTGATCCCAGCTACTCAGGAGGCTGAAGTAGGAGGATCTCTGGAGCCCAGGAGGCGGAGGTTGCAGAGAGTGGAGATTGTGCCACTGCACTCCAGCCTGAGCAACAAAGGGAGACCCTATCTCTCTCTCTCTCTCTCTCTCTCTCTCTCTGTGTGTGTGTGTGTGTGTTTGTGTGTGTGTATAATCTCATTGAATGGTAGACCACAAGGTGGCTGTGAGAGTAGAAGTATTTGAATTGTCAAAGAATAATTACATCATACAGAGTTAAATAAGGAAGAAGACTTTACTCAAGATAATTGCAATAATGGAGAGAGTTCAATCTCTCTTCCTTATTTCCACTGAAACAAAAAGTGGGAAATGACAGAGTTGTTTGTTTACTTTTTAGGTGGTTCATTATGTAGCAAAGATAAACAAAAGATAGGCTATATGAAATATTTTTATAGTTAGAAAATGAAAATTTTGTAAAACTATATTCAGACATCTGAATCACATCTCTTTCCCTCCTACGCCATCCCTCCCAATCCAATGCTAACATACTTATAGGTAACCATTTTTATTAATTTATTGCTTATTCATCCAGTTTTTTAAAAGCTCTCTTTCATATATATATATATGTGTGTATATATATATATTTGAAATATATATAGTAGGAGAGCTTTTAAGCACTATAGTGAGCCAGTGGAAATGTACTGGAGGAGTTGGCTTGAGGATGGGGTGGAGCTTGGTCAATGTGATGAGGCCATCTGTCCCTGCTTATTGGTGCTTATCTAAGCCTTCTACTTTCCCGCAAAGACTGGGAAACAAGGACCTTATCTTTCTTAACAATTACATTTCACAGGAATGGTTTCCAGGTTATTGAAAAAGACATTCCTGGGTTGTAAAACTGGCCAGAGACTAGATTTGGATCTTAAAGGAGGAATGCTGTAAGTTAGAGTGGTTACGGGCCTACAGTTAGGAAGAAACCTAAAGTTTAATCAAACTGAGGGAAACTTTAAGACCCTCTAAGTGGATTCTACTGATGTTAGAATTTCTAGGCCATGGTGATTATAAAAAGCAGATCAAATTTAAAACAGTTTTTAAAATGTTTCTCTAAAAGACAATTTAACAGTCAATACACACCCTTATTGCCCGCACCTCAGGGCAGACTACTCTCACTGCCCTCCAGTTGCTATGCTACTGCAGGTGAGATTAATTTTATACACTTGTCAATAAGAGTTTTAAATCTATTTTATATTCTCAAAGATACATATGAAGTCATGGCACTCACTAAAATGAACAAGAAATTACAAAACAAAGTAGGTAGAAGTGAAACAAGAATAGGTTTACATGCAGGGTATGGTGGCTCATGCCTAAAATCCCAGCACTTTGGGAAGCTGAGGCAGGCAGATCGAACACCTGAGGTCGAGAATTCGAGATCAGCCTGGCCAACATAATATTTTGTATTACTAAAAATACAAAAAAAAAAAAAAATTAGCTGGGCATGGTGGCAAATGCCTGTAATTCTAGCTACTCGGGAGGCTGAGGCAGGAAAATCGCTTGAACCTGGAAGGCAGAGGTTGCAGTGAGCCAAGATCACGCTACTGCACTCCAGCCTGGGAGACAGAGTGAGACTCCATCTCAAAAAAAAAAAAAAAAAAAAGGTGTATAGTATATGAAAAGAAGCAGTTAGATATATTGCAAATGAAAATGATGGTTGGGCGAGACAGCTCACGCCTGTAATCTCAGCACTTTGGGAGGTCGAGGCAGGTGGATCATGAGGTCAGGAGATCGAGACCATCCTGGCTAACACAGTGAAACCCTGTCTCTACTAAAAATACAAAAAAATTAGCTGGGCATGGTGGCACGCGCCTGTAGTCCCAGTTACTCAGGAGGCTGATGCAGGAGAATGTCATGAACCAGGGAGGCCGAGCTTGCAGTAAGCCGAGATCGTGCCACTGCACTCCAGCCTGGGCGACAGAGCGAGACTCTGTCTCCAAAAAAAAAAAAAAAAAAAAGGAATTAGATGTATTGCAAATGAAAATGATATTTCCTGGAATAAGTATTCCATCAGGCTCAATTCTAGAGAATTAGTGAATTGAAGAGTAGTAGTACTATTGAGACTCAGGAAACAATACCCCAAAATGAAGGCATCAGAAGAAGCCTCAGAAGCAAAAGCTTTTCTTTAACCTTCTCCTGCCCTCCTGTCTCTCAGTTCCATTCTTTCCCAAGATTAGCCATAGAAACTAGAATCCCTCTTCCCCAAGGTGGGCCATAGAAACTAGACTCCCTTGTCCCCAAAGCCAGCCATAAAACCTAAAAATGCTACTCTACCTTTCCCTCCACCTTTCTGTGTAAAAACTGGCCAAGTAGAATTATCTGACCTACATAGGTCATAACATCCCATTCCAGAGTATTCCAGAAAAAGGAGTACTGCACAGAGAGGACAAAAAGAATCAAAATGCAGGGTTTCTTCATTCAGTCTATTACTACTAGTTCATACCATTTTTTTTTTTGTCCAATTATATTTCTACACAGCTGTCTATACTTCATTGAACCTAATGGACAATTTCCCCTGAAGTTCTGTGTCTTACATTCTGAAAGCTCCCATGTACATGTTAATAAAATGTGTATGCCTTTTCTCAGGTTAATCTGTCTTTTGTGGGTTAATTTTTAAGTGAAATTTCAAAGGGTAAAAGGGAGGTTTCCCCTTGGCTTCCACACTGTGATAAAACTAGATACTCAGCGCAAAGTGATAGAATAGTTAAGTTATTTGAAAGGTAGCTTGTGATACTCCAACAAATGCCTAATGGGAATTCTTGAATATAAGAATAGAGGAAATAGTAGAAAAGTAATCATTAAAAGTCAAAAATAAGCAACATTTTTTTTCCAAATTAATGACACACATTCTCAGATTAAAAGTTTACTGTAAGTTTTTGCAGGATCAATACAGTTAAATTTACATCTCAAAATGTTGTATTGAAACCTAGGAACATCAGATACACAAGCAAAAATGCTTAGAAAGTTACCGGAGTGAATTCAAATTACCACCTTCAACAACAAAACAATTACAATCAACACATACCTCATTAAAAACAAAAAGAAATATCTGAAAGTGGTGAGGGATAATAGTTGTGAAACGAAGATATTGTAACTTGTTAAGTTATAAGTTATGTGCACAGGTAAAATAAATATATTTTTAGTCACAGCATGTCTAAGAGAGTTAACGCAAAAAAAAAAGTGAAACCAGGAAATAGGAAACAATGTTGAGCACATAACTGATAAAATATTTTGAAAGTTAAATATAAAATAGTGATATTTTTATTTTTTAAGTATACTTGAGATTCAGAATACAACTGCAAAAATATTTCTGTTCTTGCCGGGCGCGATGGCTCAAGCCCGTAATCCCAGCACTTTGGGAGGCCGAGACGGGCGGATCACGAGGTCAGGAGATCGACACCATCCTGGCTAACACGATGAAACCCCGTCTCTACTAAAAAAAAATACAACAAACTAGCCGGGAGAGGTGGCGGGCGCCTGTAGTCCCAGCTACTCGGGAGGCTGAGGCAGGAGAATGGCGTGAACCCGGGAGGCGGAGCTTGCAGTGAGCTGAGATCCGGCCACTGCACTCCAGCCTAGGCGACAGAGGGAGACTCCATCTCAAAAAAAAAAAAAAAAAAAAAAAAAAAAAAAATTCTGTTCTTGTACATTGTGAAAATATAAAACGATTTAAAATATACTATCAAATTTTAAAATTAAGCAGTCATATTTCAAGAGGTAACCAAAAATTAGAAATACAATCTATAGTTTCCAGAGCAGCATGGGAAGAGCAGGAGGAAGGGAGATGATAAAATTATATCAAGCTACAAGAAGGCAAAAAAAAAAGTTAATATATTATTAATTAATCACAAGATAGGTAAGAAATAAACTCACTTATTAAAAGAGTGATACAGATTATTAGATTAGCTATCCAGTTGCATTCTACTTACGTTCAAAAAAAATCCAGGATTATTTATATTGAAACTACAGCAAAGTTCAGTATGATTGCTAGTTCAAAATAAACAGTATTTTTTCCCTATACCAGTAAACATCTAACTAGGAAAGATAGTTTCAGAATACTGTTCATAGAATTTTACATTTCTTAAAAGTAAATCTAGCAAAATATGCAAGATCACATGAAAAAGTTATAAAATATTGAAGCATAACACGGCATTCAAAAAAATGGAAATTATAATGTGCTTATGAACGGAAAGACTCAATACCTTGAAGATGTTAATCTGCCTCAATCAATCTATAAATCCCATGCAATTCCAATTAAAAAAAAAAAAAAAACAGGAATTTTCATGAATAGAACAAGCTGACCCAAGAAAGCATTGCCATGTACAAAAGACCAAGAGCAGCTAAAGTAATTTTGAAAAACAACCAAATATAATAACTTTTTTCCTGAAAAGCATCAAAATATGCTATTAAAATGTCATCATAATTAAAACAATTTTACTTAGACAAACACACTGAAGGAACAGAATAGTGAGACTGGAAATAAACCCTCATATGCATGGCAAGTGAAGTATGAATGAGATAGCATTAGCAATCGGTGTGGAAGGAATGATTCACTCAAAACAATATTGCCAAGGTAATTGGCTAAATAGTAATATACCAAATAGAAAAAAAGCATTAAAATAGATAAATAGATTCTAATTTTGTTGTCAACCTGTGTGAAGACACACATGCACATGCATGCACAAAATTTATAACTGATTAAAAGCTTTGAAAAACATTGAAAATTTTAGAAAAAGGATAACATGTTTATGATTTTAAGAGAAAATTCTTCAATAGCAAGCACCATTTTTAAGACTTCATAACACCAAAAAAAAAAAAAAAAAAATGTGAATTAAGACTTAGAAGCTAAAAATGGCAAAAAGGTTTTTAACCAACAAAGAAAGAGCATCCAGAATAAATATGGAACACTCTCCAATTATAAACATACAGACATGACCCCAAATAAGAACATTTGGAAAATAGACAACAGTAAAGCAAATTGGCAATCCATGTAAGCAAAACATAATTGACCAAGAAATGCCTAAAAAGAAGCTAAGCACAAAATAAAAACTATTTATTTCACCCATCAAAGTGGCAATATACGAAATACGAACAAAAATAAGTACTTGTGAAAAAATGGAGAAATGCCTTCCTTGCTGATGCATATATTCATTGAAAATTTCAAAGCACAAATAGACAAACTGGTAAACCGAAAAAACACATTATCTTCCTACCTAGCAGTTCCATTTAGAGGTGTACTCCTGAGAAATGATCCAACTCACACACATACAGACATACTGCAATGCTTATTACAGTTTTTTTATAGCAAGAAAAATTAGAAACAAGCTGGGCATGGTGGCTCTTGCCTGTAATACTAGCACTTTGGGAGGCTGAGACAGGAGGATAGGTTGAGCCAGGAGTTTAAGACCAGACTAGGGAACATAGTGAGACCCCATCCCTACAAAAAAAAAAAAAAAAAAAAAAAAAAAAATTAGCCAGGTATGATGTGTGCCTGTAGTCCCAGCTACTCAGGAAACTGAGGTAGAAGGATCATTTGAGCCTGGGAGGTCAAGGCTGCAGTTAGCAGTGATCATGTCACTGCACTTCAGCCTGAGTGACAGAGCAAGTTCCCAACCCAAGAAAAAAATTTAGAAACACCCAAAATATCCATTATCAGAAGATTAGATAAGTCAATTTTTGTATGTTTACATATAAAGATACCAAACAGCATTTAAGGTGAGTGAATTATAATTAGAGTTAAATATGTCAACATGAATAGATCTCAAAAGCATAATATAGAGTAAAAGAAATTAATTACAAAATGATAAGCATAATATAGTTCTTAAAAAACAGAAATTGAAAACATGCCAAACTTATATCTTGCTTATGTTTTCTTTCATATGTAAAATAGTATAAAATACTGAAAAAGATTTTTAAAGTTCCAGTTGGGAAGGAATAAGTTATTCCAGGAGAATTATGCAAAAGACTCGAAGATGATTTGTCATTGTTATGGGTTGCCTTTTGTTCCTCCTAAATTCATATGTTGAAGTCCTAAGCCCCAGTACCTCAAAATGTGATTTTATCTCAAAATAAGGTCATTGTAAATGTAATTGGTTAAATTAAGATGAGGTCATAATGAATAGGGTGATCTCTTAATCCAATATAACTAGTGTCCTCATAAAAAGGAAAATTTTGGACATGGACACACACACACAAAGAATGCTATGTGAAGACTGGCATTTCACTTGAGCAAGGCAGCAAACTCCTAGCAGCTAGGGCACAGACCTGGAGCAGATACTTTCCTAGCACTTTCAAACAAGGATGGTTCTGCCAACATTTTAATTTCAGACTTCTGGTTTCTAGAATTGTGAGATGACAAATTTCTGTTGTTCAAGTCACTCAGTCTATGGTACCTTTTCAGGAAACCCCAGTAAATGAATACAGTAATGTTTAAAAAATTCTTTAAAATTATCTATGGCAACTATTGTACAAATTTTTTAAATTAATAAACTGTAGACTTATTCTCTACAGTTTTCTTTGAAGTTTGCATGATTTTGAAAAGTAAAAGTGAATTCCAATCTAAAGGAATAATTAAAAAAATGGAAAAGTTGAACAAGCCTGTTCATCTGAGGAAGCCAGAATATGAGTATTAAAAAGTCAGCTTTATGAAAGGCAAGAGAAAAGTTGCAAAAATGTGTACATACAGAAGCAGTAAACAGAAACACAATACAATAAAAATCATTATTTAATTTTAAGAAGCAAATTCTGAAAATTCAATTAATAGGAAAGATTTATAAGCAGAAAATATATAAAAATGGATTATGTCAAGGTATACAGAGATTTTTAAGGAATAATGATACAATTAGCAAAGTTGTATTCTAATATACTTAAATGTCTTGAGAAACAGGATGATTTCTTTTTTTAACCGTAAAATAACTGATATACAATTTTTTTAAACTATAAAACATCCAATGTATATTGTCACCTACAACCCTTTGTTTCAATGAAACCTATGGAGACATGGAAATCTTAGGTATTGTAGCTGGTTGGATCCCTACAAAGAAATGGGAGATGACAGAGGATCTTGATATTACAAAAGTAGAAACATTACTCTGAGAAAGTCCTCAGTACATTGTTTTTGTAAATACATATATCTATATACACACATACACACATACACACATATATACACATATGTATATATTTGTGTGTACATGCATACATATACACACATGTACATTGTGTACATATGGGTGCATATATACATATGTGCATGTATACATATGTATATGTGTGTATTCATGTGAATATATGTGTATACATATATCTATATATGTACATATGTATATATGTGTGTGTGTTTATATATGCACATACGTGTGTCTATGTGTGTGTGGTGTATATATGTACATGTGGTGTATATATGCTAATACGTGTATATATTATGTGTGTGTGTATGTGTGTGTGTATATATATATATACACAAATGGATAGTGATGGCAAAATTGTAGGTAAAATGTAAGTTTATTACATGGTTGGGCAGAATGGACATTGAGAAACTCTTAGAAAAACAATTTTGCAAACTTATCAACAACCTTCAAAATATTCTCTTTCCTTCAATAAATCTATTTCACAGAATTCAGTCTAAGGAAATCATCAGAAATTTAAAAAATGTTTTGTCAACTATGGTCATCATCTGTAATAATAAAAACCAGAAATCAACAACTGGAAAATTACTATGTAAATTATGGTATAGTACATTCTGTAATATTTTAAATAAACTTGATTGAGAGCTTTAATGATGTAAAAAATGCTTATGATATAGCATGATTCCATTTTTCTAATTTTATACAGAGAATGAAATAAAGTATGTGAACAATAATTGGAAAAGGGAAACATCAAAACATGAAGACAGCACATCTTCAAGTGGTGGTCTAATGGTCCATTTTTATTGTTTTGTTGATAATGGCATATATTTTTTCTATTTTCCAAGTCTTCTTGAAAACAATGCATTATGTTGCAGTCATGAAACACACTTTTGAAAAGGTGACTTTTAATTTTTCATCAACGTTAACCTTTGTCTTGTTATGAAATACTGCAACAAATATTGTTAGGTATCTACACTGCACTAGGCAAAAAGTTGTTAGGAAAATGAATTTGACAGGAACTCTTCAGACATGTTAGCAATCTAGTTAACATAAAGGCATTAAACGATAAAAAGTAATTTTAAGAGCTTATCATCTCTTGCCTGGAATATTATAACAGACTCTCACTGCATCTCTGTCTCCTGTATCCCACCCTTCAGTTTATTTTCTGCACCGTTGCCAGAATGCTCTGTCTAAAGCACAAATTCGATCATGCCTTTTGCTTCCTAAACTTATTTGGCTCCCCTTGGTCTGAAGCACTGATTCTCAAACATAACTGCACATTAAAATCACCCTGGTGAGTTTTTTAAAAGCTCCAGTGCCCTGACCTTCCTCCCCACCATAAAGCCCTGGAGTTGCTGATTCAATTAGTCTTGGGTAGCGCCAAAGCATCTATTTTTCAAAGCTCACAGAATTAAGCATCTTAGAATAGCATATAACATCATTCTATGGAAAGGTTTGGCTGTGTTTCCAGCCATTTCTTACCACTTTTTCTAAGTGAACTCTGAATTTTAGGCTGTTCTTTGAAAATGTCATAATATTTCACAACTCTGTTTTTACCTATGATTTTTCTTTCCATTGTTACCTGGAGTTCTCCCACTTATCCTTCCAAATTCTATCTAGTCAGTCATTGAGGAAGCCTTCTCTGTCTTCTCTAAGGCAGAGGTAGGTGCCTCTATCCACAGTAGGGGAAGAAGCAGCCCGTACACAGCTAAACATGGAGAGATTCAGTCCTGTAGCACAGTGAACCACTCCAAAAAAAAAATAGGAGGCGATAGAAGATTTTGACATTTCAAAGGTAGAATCATCGCTTGGTAGAATCCTCAGTACACTGTTTGGTACATGTTCTTTTACGTTTCTTTCTCCCACACCATACTGGAAGCTCTTTGAAGGCAAGGATTTTATCACATTGATCTTTATGTATCTTAGCACTTAGTCCAATATCAGGCAGTTTGTAGGTACTCAAGCAATGTTTTTAAAAATAAATATAAAACATAACCATTAATCCAGTATATGATAAATGCCAAATGTATGGTACAGAATGAAATATGGTAGGAATTCAAAGGAGAGCAAGATTTCTGGACAAAGTCTCCATTGCATCACAGTACAAGGGGAAGCTTTGGGTTCACTTAGAATGGGGTACCATTTGCTAGGTGGGTGACTATAAACAAATTACTTAATCTTTCTGAGGCTTCATTTCCCCAAGTGTTGTGAGGATAGCCATCCTGATTTCACAGGTTGTCTGGAAAGTATGTAATGAGCCTGGCAGATACAGGTGGTCAGTGAATGTTAGCTCCTGTCCCACTTATTTATTGTTTATTCCATTGTAATTAAGACTTTCTGTACAAGCTATATGCTCCTCGGAGGCAGAGACAGTATCTTACATACAGGTGCTATTTCATAGTATAGAGCAACACTTACCACAAAGCAAGTGCTCAATAGTTTTTGAAATAAAGAGAAATTACATAAGGTTGAAGGTTGAGTTGAATTTTATTTTACTAATTTATTTTTTTTGAGATGGGGTCTCACTCTGTTGCCTGGGCTGGAGTTCAGTGGCATGATTTTGGTTCACTGCAACCTCTGCCTCCTGGGTTCAAGCAATTCTCCTGTCTCAGCCTCCCCAGTAGCTGGGATTACAGGCACCCGGCACTATGCCCGGCTAATTTTTTGTATTTTTAGTAGAGACGGGGTTTCACCATGTTGGCCAGGCTGGTCTCGAACTCCTGACCTCGTGATTCGCCCGCCTTGGCCTCCCAAAGTATTGGGATTATAGGCGTGAGCCACTGTGCCCAGCCTAGGTTGCATTTTGGTATATAAAAATGGAGGAAGACGGTGAGAGGGAGTAATACTGACAATGAAAGTGAAAAAATAAATTCAGTGTGTAGAATAAAACGATCAAGGTGTCCCAGAGGAAAAGTCAACTCAGTGAAGGAGATGATTCAAGTAAGAGATTTAGTGGAATAGTTCAGGAAAGAAGGGTAAGTCCTTGTTGTGAAACAAACAAACAAACAAAAACAAAACAAAACAAAAAAACACAAAAATAAGGATTTGGCCGGGCGCGGTGGCTCAAGCCTATAATCCCAGCACTTTGGGAGGCCGAGACGGGCGGATCACGAGGTCAGGAGATCAAGACCATCCTGGCTAACACGGTGAAACCCCGTCTCTACTAAAAAATACAAAAAACTAGCCGGGCGTGGTGGCGGCGCCTGTAGTCCCAGCTACTCGGGAGGCTGAGGCAGGAGAATGGCGTAAACCCGGGAGGCGGAGCTTGCAGTGAGCTGAGATCCGGCCACTGCACTCCAGCCTGGGCGACAGAGCCAGACTCCGTCTCAAAAAAAAAAAAAAAAAAAAAAAAGGATTTGAGCTATTATTTGTTACGTAACAGGGAGCCATAGAAGCATTTTAAGCAGAAATGTAATAAACTCTTTAGCTCAAGGTCCAAGATAATTTCTAAGATGTGTTTAGAGTTAAAGGGAGGTAAAACATATTTTAAGCATTGAGAACACTTGCAAGAAATATCATTAGTATTAATTATTTATGTTTTATAGTCCTGAAATAAAGTGACTTCAAAAGAAATAAGCATGAAGCATTGGACAATTAATATTACATGATAGATTTATAGGCTATGATAGGGAAAGACATAAGAAGCATGCAAAATAAGAAAATTGAAAAATAAGCTTGAGAACTGAAGGAAGATAAATTCAGCATTAGACAAGTGGTGGTTGCATATCCAAATAAATGACCAGTAGGCATTTGGGGAGGTGGGACTGGATGGACTCCGTAATTACATAATTATCACCTAGTTAATAAGTTACAAGATCAGAGTAGATGAGGAGGCCGACCCAAAATGACAAAGACAATGGGAGCAGGCCAGTTTGTCTCAGGAGAACAAACAAATAGATGTTAGGAACCAAAGAAAAAGCATACAACGTTTATATGCTTTGCAGAATTCTGATCTTTGTTTTGTTTTGTTTTGTAACTAGAAACAATGCTTCAGGGAAAAGCTGAGTTCCATCTTTGGATCCATTTAAGGCAATCATTTTAGGAAGATAATTTGATAAATGATTTCCCATCATGTATATATACTGCTAGAACGTGGAATTCTGCTGTGATGACCCATGATTTACTTCCTTAAGACCACATAATGACTTTTTAATATTCATATGGGTAAAAGTTAATAATGAGTTAATAGTGATATTCCTTTAGTTTATCTCCTATAACATAATTAGAATTACATAGAAATTTTACCATATACTTTACATATAATTCTTAGTAAATTTCCTTTTATAGAAATGAAATGACAGTAGTATTATCATTTTAATCTGAAATAATTATGAATTATTCAAAAAGTACCATTTTCAGCATTCTTCCATCAGTGCCTTTGATCTGGATGAAATGATGGGCATTCTATCCTTTACAAATTAATCTCCAATTAAAAGTTCCTCTTTGGGATGTGGGTGCTGATAATTTTAATAAGGAACCATGGAATGGATTATTTCATTACTACTTGGATGCAGTAGACTTTCATGGGCTTTCAAATGTAGGGCTTTTTAAAAGAAAATTCAAAGTAGCCCAAAACAACTGGATATGTTACTTAAAAGTATGTGACGCAAATGAAAATCTCTCTTCTGTGCACACGTTCATGTCAGCTTGAAAATTAAATGCCTAGATATTTCTTTCCTACTGGAATCGATACTCTCTCATTTCTTTTTCTCTTTTCAAAAAGATTGTTTCCTTTAAAAATGAAATACTACTAAAACCTCCTGTGTAATATTGGAGTGTTTTTTATAAAAACACACAGAAAAAGGCAATGGAAAATTTCAGGCTTACAAAGATAGGCTACATAACACAGAATTGGTCCTGAAGTTTCTCAAATTTATAAAAAATGGTAAAGGGAGAAATAGATAAAATTTTCTCTGAATTGGACAGTGTGTGCAATCCCAGTTGTGTGGAAAATTGTCTTAGACTGGAAGCTGCTTTGACAAACACAAAGACTCCTGTTTAAACACCAAGAGACTCTGCCAATCTACCCATAGTACTGCAGTTAGCTGACAAACAGATGTTAAACAAAGCTCCTTCACTCTGTGACTTCCTGTTGGTAAGTTTCATAAACACCTTTCTTCCTAAAACAATAGGCAAAGAAAACCCTGGAAGCCTTCTTGGCAATTCATACATGATAATGTTGACAGTCCTAATCCTAACTCCTCCCTAAGGGTGTTTGTCAACTATCAAACTGTAAAATACACAGTTCACATCATAAAATTTCTGCTTCCACACATGCAAGTCACTGGTGAATCAGTAAACAAGAAAATTTCCTAGATTTTTGAGAGAAATAGTAGAAACATGAATAAAAGCCTTATGTAGCAAGATCCCATTTGAAAAATGTTTAGGAACTAAGGCGAAACTAATCCTCATTAACGATTTTAATTAAGTCTCTAACCATCAATTTATTTTCATTGCTGTTAAGTGAACAGATAGATGCCCAGAGGCAGAGACTGTTCTTGTAAGTACTGTGGCTATGAGATTTGTGAGAGATTCCCATAAACCCCCGCTCTGTGCTGGTACCTTCCACTTCCCTTCACCGATGATCCTCTCAGGAATGTCCAACTTACTCAGTGTTTAATGGGCCTCTACTTTGAAAGTGATGTCACAAGGGATCCAAGGAACCATCTTCCTCACATCTTACCTGGAGAAAGTAATGTTCTGTAACAGATTCTACTTTCATCCAAGCACAAAGGAAAAATGATTTTCCATACTTAAACAAGAAAGCCATCTAGATGGGGGATGGTTGGAGTGAGCAAGAAAGATGCATTCACTCCCTCCTGGCATGACATCAGGGTAGGAGCCCTCATTGTCACTTGCCTCCCATACATTCCTAAATAGAGTTTTTTTAGATATATGCAAAGCAGGTATCTTTCATTTTTTTCCCAAGAAATAAAGGTCAACTGTGTTGGAGAAAATACAAGTATTCTTAGGTAGCTGCTTTTTGATAAAAGAACAATAATTTTGTATATATTTCTTTTGTTTTCTTAAAATTCTTACTTCCGAATCTCAGAGACGCTTGACTTCTGAGCAAACCTAAAGCTACTAGGGGCTGAACCAGTTGAAGAGTAGAATATGTATGAGCATTTTTGTTTTCTCTATTTTACATTACTGATCTAATTCACAAATACTCTAAACTTACAATAGAGAAAAATTAGCAATAGGAGAAAGAGTTTATAGGAAATCTTTTTCAACACATTCTGTCAAATCTCATAATTGGTAAAAGACTAGCTGGTCTTTAAAAAAATTGGGGGGAGATCAGAATTGGGAAAATAAAATATCTAGAATTAGACATTTTAGAATCAAAGGCAACTGTCCTGTATTCCATAACTATGTAAAGCAGGATTAACAGCAGACTGGAGTTGAATTTGAAATAATTGATCCATATTCTTGAGATATCACTACTGAATATTTATCAAATGTTTTATCTCTAAAGGGTACATTGACTTTTTTCCTGAAAAATTCAGATAGTCTTATCACCAAGCAGACTAAAATGACAAACTAGCAAAGGCAAGATTATTCTTTCTTCTTTCATTGGCTAAGCAAAATCCTAAGTGAATGCCGAATCTCAAAGTAGTCACTTTCTCCTTAGTCTTAGAACTTTGTAACCTTAACTTTTCCTGACGCCATAAGGACTACAAGAGCACTGCTTTATACAGTTATCAATGTCTTTCTAATTTAGAATCTGCCCTTATCTAGAATCTGACCTTAAAATAACCAAACCTTTGGGGATCAGAGCAGGTTTGAGATCCCCATAAAAAGTAAAGGTGAAGTGAAGAATCAAGGAAAGTTGAGAGGGACAGCCCTTCCTACCCAATCCCTTTTTACACAACCTCAAGAAAGGTTGTTAGCACTACGAACCAAGGACTTGCGATTTTATTGGCTGTTATACTTACAGGATGAGTTTTGTGTACAAAGGGGTAAAAATCCAAGGGTATATTGGGATGCTCTTTCTTCTCTGGAGCAATTTTTAAAAGGAAGTTGGGGAAATAAAATGAGGATAGAGAGAACTGTTTTCCCTTATAGAAGGCTAGTTATTTTATTGTCTATCTTCTCTCTCTCTCTTTGTTTCTCTTTCTCTCTCTTCTCTTTGATTCCCATACTACCTTCAAAATAGAATGGATCCTGAAGGTTTTCTCAAGGCCTTTGATGAGGAATGCTCTGTCTTGTTTCCCCTCTACCCCACCCCACACAGTTTTATTCTTTTATAATTTTTTTATAAGAAGACAAACAAGTTCTATTGCGGAAAACCATTTCTTATGGAACTGCCTTGAGAATTGAATACAAAGGCGCAGCATGGAATAAAAACCATTCTGTGCACATAATTTTCCTCATGATTATTTTTCTATTGGGAAGCTTTTGCAGATATCTGGTTAATTTAGAACAAGTCTAAATAGTATGACTTCATTTAAATTTCAGCTACCTCACGATGATATTTGTACTAAGAGCATAGGCCTGGACTCAGGCTTGGTGCTCTACCCCACTGTGGCCAAGCTGATACCCAAGGTGCAAGACAGAGTCCCCCTTACTATTTCCCAAGGTTTTCTAAAACAGAAAGAGTCTTTCACCATGGCCACCACAGTTGTGAATGTGCTGACTCACACCTGAAGACAGCACATATCACAGACCAAGGCCCACAGTGTATTACTGGTTATCACTGTTATTCAGGGTCCAGGGGCTCTTTAGTCAGTAGGTCATGAATCCTTCCAGGTCTTTGCTGTGACGGGGCAGCACTGAGTTCAGTGTGAAGTCCCCCAGTTGCTGCACTCTCCCTCTCCCAAGTGCATGTATTTCTCCATGCCACCTGGCTGCTGCAAGGGTGTGGGGGGAAGGGGTGGAAAAAGCACTCCCAGCTGGTGTCTCAGTATGTCACATGCCCCCAGTCCACTAACCCTGCACCCAGCTCAGCACTAGGACTTGCCTAGGAGTTGCAGTCCTTGTGGCCTAGGCCTGCAAAAAAATGTTCACCTACAGTCCCAGAGCACTCCAGCTTTGAAGCCAGGTATTGCCTTCTTCTCTATAGCTATAAAAGTCCTAGACGGCATCTTCTTTCAATGGAAGATGATTTTGCCTCTATTAAAAATTTGTTGTTTAGTGTAGCCATCTTCATCAATTCTCTTAGCTAGATCTTCTGGTTAAGTTGCTGAAGCTTCTCTATCAGCATGTTCTGCTTCACCCTGCACTTTGATGTTATGAAGATGATTTACTTCTTAAACCTCTTGAACCAATCTCTGCTAGCTTTCAACTTATTTTATGCAGCTTCCTCACCTCTCTCAGTCTTTATAGAATAGAAGACAGTTAGGGCCTTGCTCTGAATTAGGCTTTAGCTTAAAGGAATATTGTGACTAGTGATCTTCTATCCAGACCAATAAAACTTTCTCTAGATAAGTGAAAAGTCTGCTTCGCTTTCTTATTATTCATGTATTCACTGGGGTGGCACTTTTAATTTCCTTGAAGGACTTTTTATTTACATTTAGAACTTAGCTGTTAGATGCAAGAGGCTTAGTTTCACCCTCTCTCAGCTGTCAACATGCCTTCCTCACTAAATGTAATCATTTCTAGTTTTTTATTTAAAGTGAGACATATGATTCTTGCTTTCACTGGAACATTTAGAGGCCATTGCAGAGTTATTAATTGTCCTAATTTTAATATTGTTGTGTCTTAGAGAATAGGAAGGCCTGAGGCAAGAGAGAGAGACGGGAACAGCTGATCGGTGGAGCAGTCAGAACACACACAACTTTTATCAATTAAGTTATTCACTCAAAACAATTATAATAGGAACATCAAACATCACTGACCAGAGATCATAACAGATATCAATAATAAATGATTTGAAATATTGCAAGAATTGCCAAAATATGATACCGAGAAATAAAATGCCTGCATGCTATTAGAAAAATGGCATTGGTAGATATTCTTGACACATGGTTGCCACAAACTTTCAGTTTGCAGAAAACACAGTGTCTGTGATGTACAAGAAAATGAGGTGCAATAAGGTGAAGCATGTCTGCACTGACTTAGGCCCTGAGAAAATATAAAATACTACCATCCACAATGAAATTAAACCTATTTAAGAAGATTAAACATATACATAAACATAATAAAATAGTATTAATAATAAGTGGAATGAGAGAAGTAAACACGACTTAAAAATCTTACAGTTTACCTGAGGAAGGAGATTTTTTTTTTCCATTTAGGGTTATGGAAGAGGGTTCTAGGAAAGAGTAGACTTTGAGTAGAGACTTGATAAATCAACATGATATCAGCAAAGTTCACATTAATAGTTATTCCTTGTCATAAGTGTGACAGAGGAAAGGTATGAAAAATTGAAACTTATGAGTATACTTTAAAAATGGAAAAGAGTCTAGTTTGAGAATACTTAATGGAATGGCAGGATTATAACTCTAAACTTAGAATGGGATTAGTTCATGAAGAACTTGAATAGTCATGTGAGCTCTCTGTATTTTAGTCTGAAGAAAATGTGGATCTGGCCATGATTTTGGAACAAAGGTTCAAACGAATGATACAGAAAGTTTCGTCTGATAATGTGTGCTTACTACACTTTCCAAGACTAAGACTACATCCTAGCTCTCAAGTAAGAGCCTCCTTGTTTGCCCTTAAATATGTTTTCCATACTGCTTCCAGAATGATCTCCACATAACACAAAATGGACCATGCCCGGTCCAAGCCTTCAATGGTTCCTCAATATTTATGGGATAAAGAAAATGATTTTATGTGACTTTCCAGAACTTCCATAGCTGGGAGCCTACCTCTGCTTCAGTGTAATGTTTTGTTACAGTCTACATGAAGAGTAAATGGTATATTTGGGAGAGAATCTAAAGAGCATTTTAAAATGTGAAAACTGATTTAAGTAGATGTAATACAATGAAGAGAAACTGCAGTTGACTTTATGCGGGGTGACATGAAAAATAGTGGTAATCATTTAAATAGCTAAACTAGAAGAAAGAAAGCTAATCCATTAGAAAACTGGGATAATCATTTTGTATTTCTACTTGTTCAACGAGAGAAACTAAAAATTTATCAGGCTAAAATCTTTTCATATGCAATTAATACATGGGATCCAGAACTCAACTGTCCAGAGAAGTAGCTCTAGAAATTCAACATTGATAGTTTTCAGCATAACGATGAAAGTGGAAGCCACACACTTACTAAAGTTGACAGGGGACCAAGAATGGTGTTTCATACCTGTAACCCCAGCACTTTAGGCGGCTGAGGTGGAAGGATTGCCTGAGCCTGGGAAGTCGTAGTGACCTATGATCACACCAAAATACTCCAGCCCAGGCAGCAGAGCAAGATCCTGTCTGAAAAAATAAATACATGAAAATTTAAAAGTTGACAGGGAAATTGTGTAGAAAGTAAGAGGAGCCAAAGAATGATTGACTATAACGTGTACAATTAGTAAATGGATGTAAGAGACACCTCGGGGAAAAACAAAAATTCCTTACCGGAGAAGATCTTTCTAACAAACCTCTCGAAACTAAAATGCCACACACACAGCATACACCTTCAGGTATGCACTCACTAGCACACACGTACTATCCATTTCCCATCCCCCTGCCCTGCTTTATTGCTCTTAGAACTTTTCACCATCACTTATTTATTCTGAATACGTATAATGTATGTCTCCTTTCGTGGTAACAGGGACTTTGTTTTATCTCACAGTACTCCTGCTTCTGCAACAGTGCTTAGTGCATGGAGAGATCATTGTTAAAATGGCTAAATATAAAACAAAAGCATAAACCTAGATGATACTGAGACCTCTTCTTCTCTGTTTTTAAAGACAGGGTCTCACTCTGCTGCCCAGGCTGGAGAGACGTGGCTTGATCATGCCTCACTGCAGCCACAATCTCCTGGGCTCAAGCAATCCTCCCACCTCAGCCTCTCAAGTAGCTGGGACTATAGGCATGCATCATCACGCCCAACTAACTGAGACATTTTCTAGCAATACTAAGTATTTCAGCATTTGGGAATGGAGAAAATGAGTAATTCACACAGGGTCACTCAGGATTCTGTATGGAGAAATTCTTAAGAGCTATCAGAGACATTGTTGAAAAGATGGGTCATGAAACTAAACTAAGTGAAGAGGCAGATAAGACTAGAAGGGGATGATGGGCTTGGAAAGAAACGAGATTGAAGAACCTGAGACCAAAAGAAGAATAAAGAATAGCATTTGCAAGCATGAAGACATGAGAAAGGAGACATTATGTAGATTGCAGTGAGGGATGAGACATGTTAAATTCAAGATGCTGCTTCAGCTCATTTTTCTTTCTCAAGGGATTTATTTTTTAACTATTTCTCTGTCTTCAACAGTTACCTAAATGAAATACGTTGAATGTTTGCCTCTAAAGAAGAATTCAATGAAGGTTAGCTATTATCTTTTATGTATTACTATTTGTTTATTGGCAAAGGGCTTCTACACAAGTTTTCAGACTTAGTTCTCTAGCTCACTCAAGATTTATCATTTTAATGTTGACTTCAGGCATCTCAGATTTAACTTACTCAAAATAGAATTTAGCAGTTCTCTTCAAGGAAAAGTTTTGTTCTTTCCTAATGTCACAGTAAATAGCACCATACACCCAGGTATACAAGTTAAAAGATAAGAATCATTAATTATCTTTCACTTTCAGCCATAGTCACATTCAGTCACCATATCCTGTCAATTCCCATTCAGAAATTTCTCCAAAATTGGATCCCCATTCATCCATTCTACTGCCTCTCCCATTTTGGCCCCCACCATTACTCTCCTAAACTATTAGAGCAACCTTTTGTTCCAGTCATCAGCTGTATATACATGTCACTGTCCACATGAAGAGTAAATGATGTATTTGGGAGAGAATCTGATGAGCATTTTAAAATGTGAAAACTGATTTAAGTAGATGGAATACAAAGAAGGAAAATTGCAACTGACTTTATGCTGGGGGACTCAGAACCCATTTTCCACACTGTTATCATTACTATTTTTCTAAAATTCCAATCATGTCACTAACACTCAAGATATTTGATGGCTGCTGATTGACCATGGGATAAAAACCATACTTTCATTTACTGTACATTACTCACTGTGCCAGTGCCCAAGGTACTATGATGAACAAGGCGGTTGTGATCTACCCTTCCTATCTTGACTCCCTTTTACTTCATGCTCATCTACAGCACTTCATTGCCATACCCTCTCTTTCCTTCACATTGTATTTATCAACATCCAAAAACATTTCAGACCTTTGCGTGATTTAGTGTTTGTACATGCTGATCCCACTATCTAAGAAATAGTACACGCCAACATTCAAATGAGACATTTCTCAAATTCAAATATACATACATACAGATATATGCATGTATATATATATGCTTTACAGAATGAATAGTATTTGGGATATTTCTCAAATGGTCAAGATATTTTTTCTTATCTGTTCCCAGGACTCTGCTTATGCTATTAAAATACATATCATGTTGATCTTTCTCTTTCCACTTTATTATGATCTCCTGCCAAAATTTATTATACCCAAAGCCTTACACAGTATCTGACACAAATTATATGCTGAATGAATGGGAACCAGTACTGGGAAGCATATGAGTATACTGGTGATAGTATAAAGCCAATAGAAGGTGATAAGCACAGGTTTTGGAGAGAAATATCCCTAATTTGAATTCTAAAATCACTACATTTTGGTTGTAGTACTTGAGCTAGTCGCTTAATATTCTTTTTCTCCTTACTTATTATGATAGAAATCTCCAGTCATAGAGTCAACAAGAATAGTGTTATGAACCATCCCCATGCATTCACCACCCATTATCAGTAATTATAATATATCTAATCTTATTTCATCTATACTCAATATATTGTTTTCCTCTCTCCTTCTGAATTTTTTTTTTTTTTTTCCCCTGACAGAGCCTCACTCTGTTGCCCAGATTGGAGTGTGGTGGCACAATCTTGGCTCACTGCAACCCCTGCCTTCTGGATTCAGTCTATTCTCCTGCCTCAGCCTCCCAAGCAGCTGGGATTCCAGGTGCACATCACCATGGCTGACTAACTTTTGTATTTTTAGTAGAGACAGGGTTTCACCATGTTGACCAGTCTGGTCTTAAATTCCTGACCTCAGGTGATCAGCCTGTCTCGGCCTCCCAAAGTGCTGGGATTACAGGCGTGACCCACCGTGCCTGGTGCATCCGAAGTATTTTGAAGCAAATCTCAACTTCATAAACTTTAACCCACAAATACTTTAGCATGTATCACTAAAAGATAAGGACTCTATTTTTTATAAGACCTCATCTTGTCTCAAAGAAATTAATAATAATTTAGTAATATCATCAAATATCCATTTCGTTCAGATTTTCCCAATTATCTCTAAATAAGCATATGTGTTTTCTAAACCACTAGCTTGTTTGAATCAGGATCCTAATGATTTTTACATTTATTTGTTGATATGTCTTTTAAGTACCTTTTAATTTGTAAGTTTCTTCTTTCTCTCCTTTATATCCTCCTCGATGTTGAAGAAACTGGGCTTGTAGAGCTGTGCTTCTCAAATGTTCATGTAACTGTGAATAACCTAAGGATATTGTTAAAATGAAGATTCTGACTCAGTAGGTCTGGATTGAGGCCAGAAAGTCTGCATTTCTAACAAGCTCTCTTGTAATGTCAAAGCTGCTAGTTCATGGGCCATACTTTGAGAAACAAGACTGTAGAATATCTCACATTCTGGATTTTGCTTATTCTATCTTCTTAATGTAATTTGCCATGTTACTCTGTACTTTGTGACACCCTGTAAAACAATAAACCTGGAGTAATGGTTCTTGACATCGGACTCACAATAGAATCCTCTGGGGTACATTAAAAAATCATCATGTCCAGGTCAAACTTTAGACAGGATATTCAGAATAAAATTCCTTTTTTTTTTAAACCAGTTTTAAAAACAATTAGTTATTTTCTTAGCATCTTCCAAAGTATTGTACTTAAATTTACCTATTTATATCAATATGTTTGTACCTATTTATCTATATACATATAAAATAATTACAATTTTTACTAGAAAAGAAATTATAAATCTTGCAATACATGTATTGATGAACCATTTAACTGCAAAATATATTGCTTTCTTCCTGGTGGTGGTGCTTTTTCTTCTTCTTTGTTTTGTTTTGTTTTGTTTTTTGGAGGGGGTAGGGGCTTTTGTGTTCTCTATCTAGGAGCCCTAAGAGAACAAAAGTCTCAGTGAAGATATGTCATTATCAGCCATAAGTACATCCTGTAATTTGGTACTCATATCTCTGCGAAGGCCTGGACTTCCCCAGACCTGGGTTTTTGCCTCCCAGCTGCAGGTATGGTTTGCTCCCTGCATCCTAGAAGCCCCAGGGCAGTGCGAGAGCTGTTGTGGCTCTCTGCTGTCACTAGCAGGATGAGGGAAATTATTTTCCATGTGCCCAGATCTTCCCTCACTGCTCTCCCTTTTTAGGCCGAGTATAGATTTTTATCAGAAACAAACAAACAAAAAATCTTTGTCTTCAAACAATGCTGCTTTCCTCTGTAGAATTCCACAAAGCATTGAATGGTGGGCTTGGCTACTTGCTCAGAATAGAGAGAAAAGGTAAAAATATGGAGAACAAAATAAACAAAAACATACCTTGTGACATGTAATTGTCATTAGCACAAGTCACTTGTCTACTTTTTCACTTTCTTAATGTAGTTTTCAAGAAAGCATTTACGTTAAATCCAGTCTTAAATTTTACTTTATAGAAACACAACAAAATATTTCATGGATGTGGATCATTCAACATATATATCAGCCACGAAAAATTTATACTTAATCTGAAAACCTTCAGAAAATATTTTTTGTTTATTTGTCTATTGCAGGGCTAAGAATTTTGATCTGTGTCTCCCTTCTAATCAGAGAGGTTATATTTAAACAAAGTACTCCAAATGAAAATAACCCACTTGAATATTATAATCAACTTTGAGTGGCTTTTTGTTTTTGCAATTTACAATGGGATTTTAAAAATAAAACATACACAAGATCAGGGTACTTTAAAACATTTGTGTAAAATAACTCTGAATTTTAAACATAGAGGCTAAAAATATGATGAAAACTCAAAATATCGTCCAAAGGTAAACTAAATGATATGGTTGGATGGAGGCTAATTTTTCTTCAACTTCTGCTGTTGATTTATATCTATTATTCTTTCACTATTATATAACAGAATATATTGAGGAGTGGGAGCCTTGATGTCTATACTGGTATTATAATTATTACGATTAGCATCACACTAAATAAATTACAAAATGTATGCCAGTGTATATGTGCTTGTGTACCTACTTGAAAACTCATTCAATCCTTACAACACCCCTGTGAGACAGTACTACTTATTATGACCATTTTATTAAGATGGAAACTGAAGTTCAAAAGGGTAAAAGCTTGTAGATAAAAATCAATATTTTCCAAACTAGAACTCAGGTTTTCTGATTGCAAATTCTTTTGTATGTATGTGCTTTTGTATGCACATACCAGGTGATATGTGCTCTGAGAAGTATAATTATGTTTAAACCAACCATATCTATGATTAGGTATTCAAAAATGATTTGCCAATAATGTATAATATACAAATAATTGTGCATTTTGATATCATATTAAGAACTTAAAATACCTTTATTACTTTGATATCATTGTAGCCTACCAAGAAGTGTGTGAGCTAATACTTGAACACCAAACCAACAGGTGCAAAAGCAGAGGTCTAGTAAAGTTATAGAACAAAACTACTAATTCATATTGCTGCAAAAGCCAGAAAAAGATTCCAATCCAGGCCAAAGCAGGTGAATCACATTGTCAGGAGTGCGAGACTAGCCTGGCCACCCTGGTGAAACCCTGTCTCTATTAAAAAAAAAAAAAAAAATACAAAAATCAGCTGGGCATGGTGGCAGGCACATGTAGTCCCCGCTGTTCAAGAGGCTGAGGCAGGAGAATTGCTTGGACCCAGGAGGGAGGTGGAGGTTGCAGTGAGCCAAGATGGTGCCACTGCACTCCAGCCTGGGTGACAGAACCAGACTCTGCCTCAAAAAAAAAAAAAAAAAAGATTCCAGCCCTTCTGATTCCCCAAAGTGACCCACTCCACTAGAACTACTTTACTTATAAATATTTATCTAGACTAAAATTTAGCAACAAAATCAGATTTACTCACTTATACTCATTTCAGGACTACAAAGCTGTTTAAACTACTGTGGAGGGAAAATATGCATATGAATGAGGGAGTGAATTTTCTTTTAGAAAAAGAAAACAGCTATGTTTGCAACTTGTAATTATACAAATCTGCTACACTGTTTTATATGTACTGCAGCTAACCTTTACCCTACTCATTGGTTTAATCCTTTAGCCCAATATTTAACCATAAAGCAAATTATAAAATAAACATTTGGTGCAAATGAGAACAGACATGTTTTGTTTTCAAAGGTAAGGATGTTAACCTGCTTACAAATTACTCTCTGAGATTCATCCTACATCATTAAGACTTTGACTGTTATGAACATCATACTTTCAGGATTTTCTATCTCTCAGACAAATTTTGCACAGAGAAAATGAACATGTTGTGCAGTAGAGTCCCCAGGGCCTCGCAAACCACACAGCTGTAAAAAGCTCCTCTTTTGAAGTGAGTTAGGCTAAAGTAGGAAGGTTTATTTAGGCCCTTATATGAGATGATTCAGGAGGAAAGTCGTTTTCAGCCCAATTACCACTAGCTGAGTTGGGAAATCTGTCTTGATACCTTTATCCAAGTAATGAGTATTTGGATATCCAATGTTTAATGGAAATTCAGGGGAGGGATCTGATACTTAAACAGCAAAATATTCAGCCAAATCTCACACTAAAATTTTAAGTATTTCTCATAGAAGAAGAAAGTAACTGCATAGCTTACAGTGACACTAAAGATTCAATGTGAATCAAATATATTTTGAAGATTCTAAAAGTCTGCTGGAAGCTTCAGACAGCCTGTCAGCAAGGTAGCCATGTGACTAACCAGAGGTAACATCAGAACTACCAGTTTCCCCAGCAGGAAAGCCTTCCAAGAAGCCATATGCTACTAGAAATGTGTCTGTCAAAATTTAGCATCTGAATCTAATGCTTGATTTCAGCTCAGCTAAAAGATATCATAAAATGCTTCAACTTCCCACTGAAATTCTCTCTTGCCTTCAATTAAATTGTTATGTTATTTAGTGCCCAGAGGGTACAACAAGTAGGTATGAATTATATATATATATATGTCACTAAGAAACAAGGATCTTAAACTTCAGAAGCAAATAACTTTATTGAAATATAGTGGACAGTGTTATGATGTATAACACTGCCCCAAGCCTTCTTAGTCCCTTCAAGGTCTTAACTCCTGAATCATGAAACCCAGGTATAAGAAAGGTACTGAAAACATCTTGCATACAGGTACAAAATATAAATATGTCTATGCTTCCAGGGCTGTTTGCACGTTAACAGGGACCAAGAAACCTTAAGTCAAAATAATGACACTCTAGGGAATTACCTTCAGGTACAAGTGAGCTGGAGGCAGATGTATATTTCAGGGCACTGGTCCCTGTTCAGCATCCCAGAAATCATAAGACCTGAACAGATGATTGCCCAGCTATATGTAAGTTTAGTCCCTAATTAGATTATATTAGTCCAATTGCCTATAAAGCAAAGATTTCTTTTGCCTCAATAATAATAAACCAAAAATAACAACAAAAATATGATTAGTACCATATGGTACTTACACATCTATTAATTAATCTCAACAACCTTGAGTTATGAAAAGCACTTATTTTTATATTCTCTTTTTCTCAGAAATGAAAAGGCAGACTTGAGAGATCTAGATTAGTTGCTTATACATGACAACTCTTATGAATTAGAATGAACTTGTGAGCTGATGAAACTGAGTCCTCACCGGTGATGGTAGTGTGTTCCAGAGGCAAACATGCCTAACACAGTGAACATTTTTATTCAATCAACAATGAGATTAGTAGCTATTACTACATGGGAAAGTGCTACGGGCATGAAATGTGGGAAAAAGCAAGTTCAGAGAACAGCCAGAAGATTCTAATAAAAGAGATCAGTGAAATTAAAGGAAAAATGAAAGAAAGAAAAATAAAATCAAAGGTAATAACAAAAATATCCACAGATACTCTAATATGTTTCTGTTATTTGAAAGAGGGAGAAAATTGATTATGAATATCATATATGAAGAATTTTCCTGACCAAGTCTCGGTGAGATATAGAATTTAAATTGTGAAAATTATGAGAATCTTCGAAAATGTCACCCACAATCTTGACCAAAACTCGCTGTAAGTTGCTGCCAAACGACTGGACAGAGAGAAAGGCAAGAGACCATTTCTGACTACAAAACAATTTCTGCATGAAAACATAAAGATCGAGCCTGTGAATATGACTACATTGACTCCATTTTATAATATTCTTCAATAATGACCACCAATGAGATACTTCCATATATCCAAATAAAACTGGGGAATGAATGGAGTATTCAGAAGAGCTAGACAAAGCACTTAAAGCAAGCATTAGTGACAGAATCCTGAGCAGGGTAAATTATTTTACTTATATGTATTTTTTAATATGTTATGTTAATAAAAGACTGGACTATTCAGGCCACTTTGTATATTTTTGATAACTCATTTCCTACCTAGTTTCTACCATCTTCCTAACAAATGTAAAATATTATTAGGATAAGTCCTATTTCTTAAGCCTTGATAACAATGTAATATCAGGGAGGAGAGCTTAAGGCAATAGAGGCTCCCATTTCATTTTTCCAATATGTTCTGAGGTGAGCTCAAATGGGCAATATCATTAGGAATTATGACAATATGTTTCATAAAAATTGAACTAAATTTACGTAAACATGATGAAAAAGACACATTAGGAAATTGTTTCACATTAGCTAAGATGTTTCACATTACCTTCACACTTACCTAACATTTGGGATAAACTTTAGGCCGTCATTAAATGATAGCCTAATTGGTTAACAAAGTTATTGATATTGCTCATTTTCTGTTCCTCATGCCAGACTCTTAAGGGAATAAGAAGATTAGTTTAATACAGAGAAATAAAAGGAGTTCTGAAGGTTAATGAAACCAAGGGTAGCAGAGAAGGAAGATGTTAGTTCTGGCGCACCAGCTGCGTATTTCAAGTACAGAAGCATCTGTCTCCTGTCTGTAGGCCTATTACTATTAAATTTGTCAAAGCAACAGCACCTAATGGAGCTTTATGCACTTTTTCAGGGAAAGGGCATTTGTTTGACAAAGTCAAAAAAGGGTTCTTGAGTTCCTGGAAAACTCACGTTTTGAAACCATAGTTTCCTTCATACATTTTTGACCTTAGGTCTTTTATTTCTTGCCTTCATCAAGTCTTACAGACCAGCCTGGCCAATGTAGTGAAACCCTGTCTCTACTAAAAATACAAAAAATTAGCCAGGCATGGTGGCGGGCGCCTGTAGTCCCAGCTACTCAGGAGGCTGAGGCCGGAGAATGGCGTGAACCTGGGAGGTGGAGCTTGCAGTGAGCCGAGATTGCGCCACTGCTCTCCAGCCTGGGCGACAGAGCGAGACTCTGTCTCAAAAAAAAAAAAAAAAAAGAATACCACCTGTAAGGAACCATACAAATAAGAGGGTACAAACTCAGCATGACTACGCTATATAATTACGGAACACACACAACATTTATTAAGTTGGCATCTTATGTGGGCACAGTTTGTGATGCCCCAAAACAATTCCAATGTAACATAAAAGATTACTGATCACAAGTCACCAAAGAAGATGTAATAATAATGAAAAAGTTTGAAATATTGTGAGAATTACCAAAGTGTAACACAGAAACTCAAAGTAAACACAGGCTATTGGAAAAATGGCACTGATAGACTTGCTCTAGGCAAGGTTGCCACAAAACTTCAATTTGTAAAATACACAATGTCTGCAAAGTGCAATAAAGAGAAGCACAATAAAAAGAGGTAGGTCTGTATACCTAAAATGTTCAATTAAAAAAGGCATAAACAAAATTCAATAGGTTTCCTATATACCGGTGAGAAATATATATATTTCCTATGAGAAAATTTGCTTTCTCATAGTTTCCTGATTGGATTATAAACGAAAATATTTTGGAAGGTAACTTCTTTGACATGATAATTTATTTCTAGAAAATTCTCCTATACAAAGAAAAAAAAAGTAACTATTGAAAAAAGTAGCCTTAAGCACATGATGTTTATCTAGCTTTATCTATACAAGTGAAAGACAGGAGGCAACATAAATATTTAGTAAAGTAATACTAAATGGATAAATACCCTCTTGATGTAATCTCACACTACTATAAACAATGATAGTTATGCTTATTCAAAATAATATAGAAAGTGCTTATGTTGCTATGGAAAATTTTTTAAGTATACTAAGTTATTTATATAATATCAACATACTCTTTATTTAACATAAATCAAACCCCAAAAATAATGCATAGAAAACTAGGACACACACCAAGTATTAATTATGGCTATTTTTATGTGATGAGAAAATAGTTGTTTTTGTCTTTATTTCTTTAATTGTCTAGGTATTTTTTCTCATAATTTCTTACATGGATACATTTTATAATGAAAAATATTTGATCTTTTATTTCAATGAGTAAAATAGACAATTAGACTTATAAAAAGAAAGACTGATTAATGCAATTATTGTCTGCAATCAGTACTCTGGATATAACAGTTTTTAAACCTCCTTAATAAATGCACAGTCATAAATGTCTTTGGTATGCTTAGTAGTAGTTCCTTAAACCCCATTAAAGTATACATCCCCTATATATTTCATTTTAAACTGGTTCTATTACTTTTTCCTATGTCTAAAATTAAAGTTAAGAGCTTTTAAACTATTATAATAGGACATCATCGTCATCATCATCATCATCCTTATCACCATCATCCTTATCATCATTACCATCATCTCACTTTAGGCAATTAACAGAGATACTCAGAAAATCTCTATGTGTTACTCCAGGCTAGCCCTCTAATAAATTCAAAGACTTCTCACATGCTTTTATATTTGGTGAACTATTTTAGATAACTTTTGTTTTATAGCCCAATCCAAATTTTTTTAGGCCAACTTATTGCATAGGCAGAATTTTGTTTTAGAGTAAACATATGTGCCTTGGGCCGGACACGGTGGCTCACGCCTGTAATCCCAGCACTTTGGGAGGCTAAGGCGGGTGGATCACCTGAGGTCAGAAGTTCAAGACCAGCCTGGCCATCCTGGTGAAACCCCGTTTCCAGTAAAAATACAAATATTAGCTGGGCATGGTGGCGGACGCCTGTAATCCTAGCTACTCAGGAGGTGGAGGCAGGAGAATCACTTGAACCTGGGAGGCAGAGTTTGCAGTGACCCAAGACTGCGCCATATAACTCCAGCCTGGGTGACAAAGCAAGACTCTATCTAACAAAAAAAAAAAAAAAGGATCTAATTGAAAGACTCAAACAATCATTAGTCATTTTAAGAATCCTTAACCCAATAGCCACTATGCATTTATACCTGATTTCGTTACTTTATGATGAGTAATTACCACCTGCGTCCTGGAGAAAGCCTTGATAAGGGAAGCTAATTTCAAAATATGCCATAAGGTCCATCTGGCCCTATATTTTCCATTTTCATTTTTACCATTTCTTTAAATAAATTATTATACATCAAGCTCCTGATTCACATTTTGTTTTAATCAAATCTTTTTAAAAATCCTGATAGCATCAATAGAACAAGCCAGATTCTATCTAATAATGGAATTACATTGTTATCGACATACCAAAAATTGAATTATGATCCTTCCTACTGTCAAATAACACACAATGATTCAGTTCAGTCTTCCATTAAAATTTCACATTTATTTGTTTGTTTTCAAACCCAAACCCTTTTATGCTCAGCTTGATGGCAAATTATCGTATGATTAAAATGAAGGTACCCAACACTTCTACCAAAACCATTATTGACTCAGACATAAGTCATATACCAAGGAAAATGGCCATTACATTAAATTCACGAAGATTCTAGAATCTAAGGTCATGTCTATCTACATGGTCCTCTGAAAAGTGTTACTGTGGCTACAAAATCAATTTGTAATGCCTGTCCTCATTGGGAAAGCAATCACTTCTGAGGCCTTTAAGCTTTAACTCTCTGATATTCAACAGCATAGTCCCATTATTTCTTCATCAAACTTGTCAAACATGACTAATCACTTGTACATATGAAGATTGCCTAGTGCTTACCTCAGGCCATGTAAATGATACACGTAAGACATAAAAACTATACAGTTATGAAACAGGAGACAACTGTAATATCTAATGTAATGAAAGAGGTTAAGATTCAAAGACAAGCTTGATTGGTCTTTTTGTTCTACGTTGAATTTAACCATCTTTAGGTCTCCAATCTAGTCTTTACCCTGTTCAAAGGAAGAGAGCTGGGAGAGGAACAGGTGCAAACTCCCTCAAATTACACTAAATTCTGGCTTCACTGTCATGAAAGAGAAGTCTTCCAGGGGATACAACAGCCAGTGAGAATAATTTGGATAAATATCATCTAACCAGACTCTTGCATTCTCTGAAAATGTTAACATGTAGTGGTCACAATCAAATCATGCATTCTCTGGCCTTGTTTACCACAATTATTAATGAGCTAACCCTGAAAATACTCGATCTGATACAAAAGGGGTCAGGTTCCTTTAACACGAAGTGTGTCAGAGAAGAGAGAGCCCAAGGTGTTATCCTGAAATTCTAGGAGACTTTCAATGTGGCCTAACCGCTTTCCTCTCAGGGAGCAAGCCAGAAGCGTTGCATTTTCTGTAAGAATCTCTAACCCACTTAGCACTCTATCTCCTGGGCCTGGCCTTTTGTTTGTTTGCCTTAAGCCTAGACCTGATTTAGTTAGACAAGCAGACTCAGTCAGAGTCTTGTCATTCAAAATCCCTTCCTGAGCCTTTTTTTATTTTATTAATATCATTAGTCTGTTCCCAACACCCTGTGAAGACTTTCTCAATTATCATGTTCCTCATATATCAACATATAAATTCCAAGATAAATGTAAACAAGCTACTTTGGGTTGCAAAGTACAACAAATATATACACAGATTTATCATATTTAAATGTATTTAAAAGTCACAACAAGCTTGCAATTTAAAAGAAATGTATGGAGGTCCTTTTATTTTTTATTTTATTTTATTTTATTTTTTATTTATTTTATTTATTTATTATTATTATTATACTTTAAGTTCTAGGGTACATGTGCATAACGTGCAGGTTTGTTACATATGTATACTTGTGCTATGTTGCTGTGCTGCACCCATCAACTCGTCAGCACCCATCAACTCGTCATTTACATCAGGTATAACTCCCAATGCAATCCCTCCCTCCTCGCCCTCCCGGAAGTCCTTTTATAAGGCAAATAAGCTTGAAATAAAGCAGTGAGGAAACGTGTATTAGAGTAAGCATGGGTTGTGAATTACAAGAGTCAGATACACGTCCCAACCCTCCCAAAGGCTTATTGTATAATCTCAGGCAAGTAAATCACTGAACCTCCCAACTACGATTTTTGTTCTTTACAACTGGAGTATTGGATTATATAATCTCCATGTTCCCAGTAGCTTTAAAATTTAACTAAATTATGTTTTAATTAACCACCTGAGTTATGAGCCCTCAGCGTCTACAGTTTATCAACACAAACGACCCTCTGCATATGCAGTGTCCACTTCTACCCGTGAGCTACATCTCATACCTCACACGCCACCCATGCAAAAGTTTTAGGCCCTTGCTCTAAATAGAGACAACTATAACGTATGCCAAATGAGACATTGGCTGGGATTTTGCCATCTTTTGTATTTAGGTACACTAATTCCTTAGCTTTAAAAGGTAGGATCATTTTTTCCTTTCTCACAGAATTACTGTAAACATTCAATAAAATAATGCATATGCTGATGCTAATATATCTGGAGGAGAAAAGAGTAAGTTTGATTTTTCACATTTAGATAGAATGGCCTATAAGCCATTGGTTATTCTGGCCCCAAACCATGAGAGATATTTTACTAATGTGAACTTGCTATTAGTCAAATAATTTATTGGTCCATCTTTTCTTTTTTCCCCTTTATTCTCCTTCATCCCCAGCAAGGCTGTGAATTCATCAGTAGCAGAGCCTATGCTCAAAATTAAATTCACTGTAGTGTCTACATTGTTTGGCACAGTATTTTGCACATTTTAAGACTTCATGTTTGATGAAGGTGATGGTAATTTTGGCAATACACAAGAAATGGTTTCAGAAAAATGTAGGGAGACCAATTAGAAGACAATTAAAGTAATACAATAGAAATTTGATTTCTAAGAAATAGAAATTTCTAAGTTTGTAACTTAGAAAACAGTATTAGCAGTGAGAATGCAGTTATGTGGATGGATTTGTGGTACGTTTATAAGGTAGAGTCATCAGTACTAGCTGATGAAGTGGATGTGAGGGGGAGGGAGAGAGAGCAGTCAAGGACAATCACCAGCCTTCTAGCTTTAATCGGGTGAAAGGTGGTGTCATTTACAGAGAAGAGTAGAGGTTTTGTACATATTAAGTCTGAGATGACTGTGAGCTATCCAAATGTCAAACAGATGGTTGAATATGAGAATCTTGAAATCAGAAGCAGCATGACAGCTCTAGAAATACAGCATTCAGATTATAAATTATAAGTGAAGTCATGGAAGTCCATGGAATTTCCTAGATGAAAGGATATTGAATCAGAGACCTAGAAAAGAATCCTGATAATTTTTCATCTTTAATAACCTAGTTGAGAAAAAATAACCAATAATGAGACCAAGGAATAGATGACAGAGATACTGGAGCAAAATCTAGAGATGTTATCATGAAAGTCAAGGGCAGAAGGTATTTCTAGTAAAAGAAAGTTACCAGCTGTGTCACATTCCACTAAATCAGCTAAATCATAAAAACATTTTCAATATTTATACCATTTTTATATTACACTATTGTAAATTGTTTGCAAACTACAGAAAACTAAAAAGAAAGAAAGTAAAAAACACTCATAATCCTATAACTCTGAGATAACTCCAAATAACTTGATATGTAGCCTACTGGTACTTTTTTGATATACACATCACAGATATTTTAAATACCACAATCATAGCATTTTTTTTTTTTTTTTTTTTTTTTTTTTGAGACGGAGTCTTGCTCTGTTGCCCGGGCTGGAGTGCAATGGCCGGATCTCAGCTCACTGCAACCTCTGCCTCTCGGGTTTACGCCATTCTCCTGCCTCAGCCTCCTAAGTGACTGGACCACAAGTGCCCGCCACCATGCCCGGCTAATTTTTTGTATTTTTTAGTAGAGACAGGGTTTCACCGTGTTAGCCAGGTTAGTCTCAATCTCCTGACCTCGTGATCCACCCGTCTCGGCCTCCCAAAGTGCTGGGATTACAGGCTTGAGCCACCGCACCCGGCCAATCATAGCATTTTTTTAAATAAAAATGTTACTATAGCTATATTTGGCATAAAATTAAATCAGTCATTGAACACCTCTTATAATCTGTTTTAGGCACAGGAGATAGCAGGACAAATCTCAATAAGGTGCAGTTTGATAAGGTATGAGTAAAAAATAAAATAATTAGAGTATAAATGAAATAATGGAAAAACAAGTAATTAACTAAGGAAAAGCACCATAAAGGGGGAAGTACTCTTCTAAGATCATAAGAATTGATTCCATTTGTCTTTGCGACAATCCTACGAAAGCAGCACAATTGTTTTCCTAAATTCATAGATAAGAAAACTGAAGCATAGATGATTAATAACTTACCTGAGATCACACAGCTAATATGTAATATAGCCAGGATTCAACCAAGACAATCCGATAGCAGAGCCTGTGCTCTTCATCACCATGTGATGCTGCTTCCTATCACCTGTAGGACTTTATTTAGCAGAAGGTATACACAAATGCAGGGAGATAGAAGTGCATGATCTACTAAAGGAAGAGTCAGATGTTTTCTGTAGCAGTACAGAGTGTCAGTGTAAAATAGTGGAGGAGATTAGACTGGGAGAATAGGATGCAGATAGATTATAAAAGCATTTATGCCATATTAAGGAATTTGGACTTACCCTTGAGGCAATAGTTCCCCACTGAATGATTTTAAGCAAGAGGAGGACATAAATTCTGTGTGGACTTCCAATTCAAAATATTGGCATCACCAATTTCAGTTCTAACGTGTCAGAAATCACTTGTTAACTTTCTCTTCACAGCATTATACTTTAACTTGTTTTTAGAAGCATAGAGGCATTAATAATAAAATTAGCAGTAATGACAGCTTAGATGGAACAAGAAGTCTGTGCCTCACTCCAAGGGGCAGTTGGGAGGATGTTAGGACATGTACTGTGTACCTTTGTTTAGATATAAATGTCTTCAGAGAGTTTATGACCAATTGGAAGAGTCATTTCTTCCTGTTTCTTGTGTTCCCCAGGTAGCAACTGAAGAAGGTGCAGGCCAATGAGACATTATCTTTAAATGTTAAGAGGATACAACTGAGTAAGTGGAAGAGCGCATATTTACTACTGGAGATAATAGTTCTGATTAGGGTATATATTTTCTAGTACTTTGCTACAAAGTCATTCCTTACTGCTTTGTGACTACATCCGATATAATGTTTTCTTTAACTTCATTTTCATGTCTTGTAGAATACACGATTTTACTAGAAAATACAGAATTTCAAATCAATGATATAACTTAAGATATTATTAGTTTCTAGATCCACAACTTGGGAATCTGTCTTTCAGGTTTTCAAGGTGTTTGATATCATATAGAGCAAATGTTTTGGAAACATGAATATAGTCTTACCTTTTTAAATTGATATTAAAGGTATCTATTTTCTAATTGATATAAAAGGTTTTCTGTAGGAAAATCTTTTTCCAGAACTATTAAATGGTAAAAAATAAAAAAAACTAGGTTGAATTTATAGACCTTGATTTTTATTTCCTCATTTTAAATGGGAGTGCCAGAGAAAACCAAAGTGACTAAAAGATATGAAAAAAAGGCATAAAGTGTAGAGCTGAATCATTTTCAGAGCACTGGTAATAGGATTTATTCATGCTCCATTTTAGCAAATGAATATGGAAGGGACAGACGATGTTTTCTTATTTGGGAAATTAGACCATTTCCTTTCTTAGTTAACTGTAAACAACCCGTCAGATTTTATGAGCTTCCTTTCATGTTGCAGCTGAAATCTGTAGAGCTATGGATTCTGTTATTCTGCTTCCTAGAGACCAAAGGTAATTAGTCATGGTTTGCCAAAATCCAGTCTCACAAGCAGAATATTAAATTAAGGTGAATAAGTATGCCCCCACATTCAGGAAATTTAAGCAGCAGAACAAATAAAAAGGAAAGGAGTTTTGCTCTGTTGGATAGATTAAAAGCTAGTACTGAGCCTTGAATTCTAAGGCTGAGCTCTGCCACTCCCTTGTTGTTTATGAGAAACCCTGTTAAAGCTGGAAAAGTCCTAGGCAAAAATCTCACTTTATTGCTTTATGTAGCCACTCCCCTCCACCTTTGTTCAACACACTATCCCCTCACACTCCCACCACCCAATCACCAGTTGCCTCTTCTTTGAATCTGATTCACATCAAGGTAAAAAAGACTTGATATTGGGGGGTGATGTGTGGAATAAGCAAAGCTAATCCCCAAGGAGTAAGTTTCCAATAATGAACAATAGGCAATATAACACTTCCATCAGCACACTGTTTTGAAGCTTATGAGTCTAGGTAGTTTTCCCAGGTCTCACTGAATGCTAATTAGGCAGCATGATTTTGCTCTTCCTAAACTTGAATCCCGAATTCTCTATATACATACACTTGGACATGGCTATAAAAACCTTGGGTGTAATACTTCATCTCTCTGGTTTTAGTTTCCTCATCTCTACAGCTGAAATGACAATAATAATACCAGCCTTATTACCTCGCAACTACCCCATAATACCTCTTGAGTATCTGGAACTACAGGTGCATGCCACCAGGCCTGGCTAATTTTTAAATTTCTAGCGGAGACAGGGTCTTCCTGTGTTGTGAGGGCTGGTCTCAAACTCCTGAGCTCAAGTAATCCTCCCTGATTGAGAAGATTGTCCCAGGCTGGGAAGGGAGGTATTATAGGGTTGTCAGGAGGAATAAAAGAGCTACAATTGTCTTGGTCACAGCAAGCGCTCAATAATTGTTAGCTGTTATTTATTTATTTATAAATTTTCTCAGGGTTCTAAAGGAAAAAGATAAATGCTTGGCATCAATTTTGTTAACAATTCCCCAAAATCATTATTATTATTAAGAATAGTCCAGTATGGTGGCACACAACTGTGATCCCAACTACTTAGGAAGCTGAGGTGGAAGGATCACTTGAGCCCAGGAGTTCGAGGGTCCAGTGAATGGTGACTGTACCGCTGCACTCCAGCCTGCATGACAGAGCAAGACCCTCAAAAAAAAGAATAATATATGTCAAACTTATCATTTATGATTTGTGGGTTAAAATATTTAAAATATTGGCAATTTCCTCTGCCAAACTTACAGTTTTTGTAGCACTGCCTTTTTTTTTTTTTTTTTTGAGACAGAGTCTTGCTCTGTCACCCAGGCCGGAGTGCAGTGGTGTGATCTTGGTTCACTGCAACCTCTGCCTCCTGAGCTCAAGCCATTCTTGGGCCTCAGCCTCCGAAGTAGCTGTGATTAAAGGCATGTGCCACCCCACCCCTGGCTAATTTTTGTACTATTAGTAGAGGTGGGGTTTCACCATGCTGTCCAGGCTGATTGCAAACTGCTGGCCTCTAGTCATCTGCCCACCTTGGCCTCCCAAAGTGCTGGAATTACAGGCCTGCACCACCGTGCCTGGCCTAGCACTCCCTTCTTACAAAGAGGTTGGTAGAGGTAGGATTGACGTATCATGATCAATCCTATCTATGATCAATCGTATCTACTATCATGATGTAGTAGAAAAATGCTTGGACTTAGTCCTCCATGAACTGGAGGTGGCAATTGCCCACTTTGTTGAGTCATAGTGGTATATGGAAGACACTAGTTATCCAGATTAATCAAACAGCATATTAAAGAAAGAGGAAGAAGGCGGCTTGTGGAGGTATATAAATTCAGCCGTGGTAAGATGTCTCCATTTCTACTTTCTACCAAATAGAAGTTTCTACTGAGTAAGCCATTAATTGTCTTAGTCCATTCAGGATGGAATAACAAAATACCATAAACTAGATGATTTACAAACCACAATTCTAAAAACTGGGAAAGTCCAGGGTGAAGGTACCAGCAGATTTGGTTTCTGGGGAGTGCCTGCTTCCTAGACTGCTGTCTTTTCACTACAACCTAGTATGATGGAAGGGAGGAGGGCGCTCTCTGGAGTCTCTTTTATAAGGGTATGAGAAAAAGAAAAGTAGAGAAAACAGCTCAGAGCAATCTGGGCTATGCAAGATATGCAGGGTGCAGGTTCACGTGAGTATGGGACTTCAGACTTCAGTCAACTTGCCCCTGGCCCTGCCATGGCCCCATTATCTTCATGTTGCTAGAATTTATAATACAGTGAACAATGTATAGTCAGTCAATCAATAGCTTATGTTATTTTAATATAAATTTTTGGTAAATACCTCAGGAACTGCCTCTTTTTTTCCTTTAAAAATTTACTTGTAACTGCTGCTAATCAGAGCTTATATTCAGGGCAATAGAATCTATGCTTCTGAATTGTTACTTCTCAAGCTTAGACCAAGCAAACTCTCTACTTACATTAATTTTTGACTCAGCATCTTCCTTTGGGTTGACACATCTGATGTAGCTAATAGGATTCAGAGTGACTCCCTCTGACCACCTGGTACTCCTCTTTCTTTTGTCTTTGAAACAGAGTTTCACGCTTGTCACCGAGGCTGGAGTGCAGTGGCGCGACCTTCAGCTCACTGCAACCTCCACCTCCCAGGTTCAAGCGAGTCCCCTGTCTCAGTCTCCCGAGTAGCTGGGATTACAGGCATGCTCCACCATGTCCGGCCAATTTTGTATTTTCAGTAGAGACAAGGTTTCACCATGTTGGCCAGGTTGGTCTCTAACTCTGACCTCAGGTAATCTGCCTGCCTTGGCCTCCCAAAGTGCTGGTATTACAGGCGTGAGCCACCGTGCCTGGCCTGGTACTTCTCTTGAAAGTGGCACTTGGAACAGCACAAACTCTTCATCTGTAGACGTTTCATTGGGTATTTCAGGTGAGTTCTCCTGAATTCAGACCTCCAAATCTTTGACTGGAGATCTAGACTTTATTTGAGCTGTTTTCAAACCTTCTCTTTTTTAAAAAAGTGAGAATTTTGGTCTCTTCTTTAGACAGGAGATTCAGGTAAAAAACTCTGCAGAGAACCACCTTTTATTCAGCTTCTATCTCACAGCGAACGTTTAGGTCCAAGGTTTGGCAAGTAGGCACCGGTGGTTTCATTTTACATAGCAAGCTTTTAAGATTGCAGCTGTTTTCTATTGCTTGAAACTTCAGCCTTAGCTTCTCATTTGTGACCAACTCCTCTTAGTTTCTAACTGACAAGTGTGCCCCCATTTGCTCTTCTGCATGAGTATAATATGAGAGTCTTGTTCTCCATACCTTAGCACTCTGCTACCATCTGGCAGTTAGAGGCAGTCCAAGATACATCACACTTTAACCCTAAATACATTCCTGGCCTCAATCACTTTAGAAAAGCTTCTGAATTATGGAAAAATCAAACTTTAAAATCTAAACACTTTTTTTAAAAAACATCAGATTAATTTATGTATAACATTATAGGGCATCCTTTTGTAAATATCTGGGAAAATGAAGCCACCTAACCCTGAATAATCATTAGAATCAGTAGCCAAAATATAGATTCTTTGAAATGTCTGAAATAATTTATTTGCACTCACATTTAGAAAAACTTGGTTTTTGGTTGGTCTTAGAACCAAACAAACTGAATGAAAGACCTGGTTTATGTTTGTCCTGCCTAAAATCTGATAAGAGAAAGTTGATTTTAGGCTCTACTTTTAATATCTTTCAGCTTTTCCTCTTTTGGATCCTGTTTCTGGGAATTTTTTCCTTTGACTAAAACCTCCTTTTAAATGTTTTTCTCCTCTATTTGCTTACTATTGAAAGCGCCTTTGCAAAATTGTGACTGAGACAGTGAAAGAAATCTAACTTAATTGACTTCCTCTTGCTTCTAACCTGCAAGCTGTCCTTGTTCATTCCTGGGCGTAGGCTGAACTAACTCTGGGAGAAATTTAGTTCATAGTTTAAACAAAGACGGTAACAGCCCTTTCCCAAAGCAGACCTCCTTCTTGTCTCAGGACTAGATTGCCTCTGTAGGACTAACATTAGCCGAAGGACTAACATTAGCCACAAGATTAGAAATTATGGTTTAGGAATCCTGCAGCTGGAGGCTACATGATTCTGACTCTCCCTAAACTGCTCCGAAGATTAGTGCTTGAGATATTTTGCAGACTTCGCACTTGATGGATCAGCTGGCACCACCCAGATCAATAAACTGGCTCATCGGATCTTGTGGCCCCCACCCAGGAGCTGACTCAGCACAAGAAGACAGCTTTGACTCCCTATGATTTCATCCCTGACCAATCAGCAGTCCTGGCTCACTGACTTCCCCCCCACCCACCACGTTATCCTTAAAAACTCAGCTCTCCGAATGCTCAGGGAGACTGATTTGAGTAATAATAAAACTCTGGTCTCCCACACAGCCGGCTCCGCTTGAATTATTCTTTCTCTATTGCAGTTTCCCTGTCTTGATGAATCGGTTCTCTCTCGGCAATGGGCAAGGGGAACCCCTTCGGCGGTTACACTATCTTGTTGTCATGATTTTTGCTGAAGAATGTAAAACTATACTGATATTTTTTGTTTGTTTGTTTGTTTGTTTTTGAGATGGCGTTTTGCTCTTGTTGCCCAGGCTGGAGTGCAATGGTGCGATCTCAGGTCACTGCAACCTCCACCTCCCAGAATCAAGCAATTCTCCCGCCTCAAACTCCCTACTGGCTGGGATTACAGGCATGAGTCACCACACTCAGCTAATTTTTGTATTTTTAGTAGAGACAGGGATTCACCATGTTGGCCAGGCTGGTCTCAAACTCCTGACCTCAGGTGATCCATCCCCCTTGGCCTCCCAAAGTGCTGGGATTACAGGCGTGAGCCACAGTGCCTGGCCTGTATTGATGTTTTAGAAAGCTTCAAATCTCCCCAAATTAGTTCCTCTAAGATTTGTTCTTCTATTACCTTCCACTTCTTTTCCTCCTTCCTTTTGCCATATTGATACCACATGAAGAAATGTAGAGGAGACAACTAATGACTTTGAGATCCCTTGAAAAACATAGAAAAAAGCAGTACTCACCCCGCCCACTTTGTGGGGTTTTCTGTTTTCCTTGCAAAGTCTGAAGAGTTCTGGGCAGTTTCTTCTCAGTTTAAAAAAGCTCTGCTCTATTTTGCAGTATGTTACCTGGATCTCCTTGGTTTTGGATGGTAGCAGGGATTACTTTGTATTGTGAGCGATAACTTGACTTTTTTGTGTGCAATGGCTGACAAGTTACCTGTGAAAGTTGCACTTTTGAAAATGGCTGGCAGCAGTTGCAATGAATGGATGTAACTGCAGGGGGCCTACGTACGTCTTTGTGCACTTAGATAAAAAAGGCACTGCTTAAACATTTAGAAAAATGTCTTTTTGGTAACATGTGCTATCGAAGCTTGTGTAGCCCAGTCTCATGGCTTTTCCTTTTTTTGGGGACCGAAGATTCAGTGTAAAAGTGGGATCCTTGATTTTTAAACATGTAGATACATTACCTTCCAATTGTACCCTCTTTTCAAATTTAAATATTAGACTCTGGAAACTATAAATGCTTTCTTTGCTCTGCTCATTGAAGCACTCCACCCTGATGTCAGTAATCTAATAAAGAAACAAAGTTGAAAAGATCACCTATCCAACTAGATTGGTCTCCAAAATATGACTTTCAGGCATTTAGCTGGTTATTTTGAAACTTTTTGTAAAGAAATTTACGTCTGTAAAGGAAATCTCCATTTGTAATGGCATTTCCCTGCAACCAAGCCATTAGAAACTTTTTGTTTGTTTGTTTGTTTGGAGATAGGGTCTTGCTATGTTGCCCAGCCTGGTCTTCCTGGTCTTGAACTCCTGGGCTCAAGTAATCCTCCCACCTTGGCCTCCCAAAGTGCTGGGATTATAGGCATCAACCACCATGCACAGCAAGCCGTTGGAAACTTACAATGGGAAACGCATTGGTTTTATATTTACATACCAAATCTTACCTCAGTTTAAGCTACTTTTCCTCACAATCTTGTCTTGATTGGTCATTTCTGTTTCCACAAACAATAGTGTTTAGATCTAAGTTCTATGCCAGTGGAATGTTAATTTTCACTTGAGTCACGTCTTTGAAAATGAAAATTTAGGGTTGCCTAGCTAACAATTTTTTACAGCAATGGCACAGGTAATAAATAAATTGATAATCTAAAGGAGGAAAGAAAATTATTTGAAAATTGACAAGTGAAGAATCTTATATAGCTACAAGATTTGTTTCTGTCTTTGTTCCTATGTCTGTATGTTTATATCGGTCGTGTATGTAATATTTCACTAACAAAATATATGAAAGAACTCTAATTAATTGGACTTAAGAAAAAGTGCTTGAATCAAGTATTTATCAGAAAAATAGAAACTGATTCAAATGTCTTTTAGTTCACATGACTGGTAAGTATTTGGTAAATAAAACTGGTTTTATGGTTTAAGGAAAGCAGCCATCTCTTCTACCAGCAAAAATACCCACGTATTTTAACTTGATGGTTTTACAGGCTGTTGAAACGATGAACAAAGAAATAACTTGAGTTGATAGCTAGCTTTTTAAAATAAGCTACTCAAGCATAATTGTTAAGAATGAATAAATTGGCCGGGCATGGTTGCTCATACCTGTAATCCCAGCACTTTGGGAGGCTGAGGTAGGTGGATCACGTGAGGAGAGGAGTTTGAGAACAGCCTGGCCAACATGGCAAAACCCCATCTCTACTAAAAGTACAAATATCAGCCAGGCATGGTGGTGGATGCCTGTAATCCCAGCTACTCAGGAGGCTGAGGCAGGAGAAACACGTTAACCTGGGAGGCAGAGGCTACAGTGAGCTGAGATTGTGCCACTGCAAACCAGCCTGGGCGACAGAGCGAGACTCTGTCTCAAAAAAAAAAAAAGAGAGAGAGAGAGAGATTGAATAAATTACATTAATGTAAATGGGATAAAAGCCCAGCACTTTCGGAGGCCGAGTTGGGTGGATCACCTGAGGTCAGGAGTTTGTGACCAGCCTGGCCAACATGGTGAAACCCTAACTCTACTAAAAATAAAAAAATTAGCTGGGGTATGGTGGCACGTTCTTGTGATTCCAGCTACTCGGGAAGCTGAGGCAGGAAAATTACTTGAACCCAGGAGGCAGAGGTTGCAGTGAGCTGAGATCCCACCACTACACTCCAGCTGGACAACAGAGCAAGACTCTGTCTCAAAAAAAAAAAAAATCATAAAATATCAGAGTCATTTCTATAGAAAATCTAAATACATTTAGATCTTTTAATAAACAAAAATTGTGAAAATGTCTTTCTAGAAATTATGAAATGATTTCATCGATAAATACTGATATAAAACAGTTCGAAATTACCTACTTTTGGGTTTTCCCTGGAAGATAGGATTACTAAGAGTTAAAATTGTTGTTAATATGTGTAATTAAAATTAAGTATAACAGAAACAATTTCACATAGAGAGTGTATAAAGAAAGCAATATGTAAAGAAAGCTGAAGAGAAATTAATTTTTTTCCTTTTAGGTGAGAGACAACTGTGTGTTTGAAATTATAAGAGGAAAAGAGAAGTAAATTTTATTTCTGAGATAGAATGCCAAAATAAAAAAAGGAAATACAGGACAAAACTAAAGGTTTAAACAATTTTTAGAAAGTTTGTGAAAGATTCATCTTGTGAAAGATTCGGTATGTGATCCAATTGGCTAAAATTAAAAGGGAATACTTAGTTTTTGTTTGTTTGTTTGTTTTTGAGATGGAGTCTGACTCTGTTACCTAGGTTGAAGTGCAGTGGCATGATCTCAGCTTACTGCAGCCTCTGTCTCCTGGGTTCAAGAGATTCTCCTGCCTTATCCTCCTGAGTAGGTGGGAATACAGGTGCCCACAACCATGCCTGGCTAATTTTTTTGGTATTTTTAGTAGAGACGGGGTTTCACCATAGTGGCCTGGCTGGTCTCGAACTCCTGAACTTGTGATCTGCCCACCTTGGCCTTCCAAAGTGCTGGGATTACAGGTGTGGGCCACTGTACCTGCCCAGGGAATACTTAATTTTTCTAAATATTTATAATTAATATCAAAATCATGCTGACATAAAGAGTGTGAGAGCCTGTGTTAGAATAACAGGATTTTCTTAGAGTATTGATCTGTTCTTTAACTGAAATTGTTAGTTTTGCAAGGTTTGTGAAAATCTTATCTTTTGTGGTCAAAGCTATTGAGATTGGATGAATTTGTTTGTAAGTTTATACTAATATGCTGATGCAAAGAGAGAATTTGGTTTTCTCTTTTGTACAGAATTTTCACATAATAGCCATAAGTGATCATAAGACTTTGTTCACCTTTTGAGTAAACTGCCAAATAAAAATAAAGCGAGAAAGACAGATTCTGTTGGGGCTCCTGCTGTCTTTATTAGATGTTTTGATTGTTTAAAAACCTGATTCTTCTTTCAAAGATAAAAGATTTTACTTTTTGAAATCTTTGATTTATCATTTTGGTTAATTGAACTATTAGTTTAGAGTGACCTATGATCCTATTTTTATCAAGTGTTTTAAACCTTTAATATTTAACATACTATTGGGGAACTCACCCCCAATATTTCAACATAGGTTCTTTCTATCTACTCTAAGTGTTGTCCAGAGAGAAATAAAGAAAGACAGTACAGAGAGAGGAATTTTACAGCTGGGCTGCCAGGGATGACATCACATATTGGTAGGACCATGATACCTGCCTGAGTCTCAGACCAGCAAGTTTTTATTAAGGGTTTCAAAAGGGGAGTGGTGTAAGAACACAGAGTAGTTACAAAGATCTCATGCTTCAAAGAGCAAAAAGCAGAACCACTGATAAGGGTCTAACAAAGATGACATGCTTCTGAGGGGACAGGGCAAAGGGCAAAAGCAGAACCACTGATAAGGGTCCAACAAAGATCACAGGGCAAAGAGCAAAGCAGAACCACTGATAAGGGTCTATGTTCAGTGGTGCACGTATTGTCTTGATGAACATCTTAAACAACAGAAAACTGGGTTCTAGAGCAGAGAACCAGTCTGACCACAAATTTACCAGGGCTGAGTTTTCCCAACCCTAGTGAGCCTGAGGGTACTGCAGGAGACCAGGGCTTAATTTCAGTCCTTATCTCAACTGCACAAGACAGACATTTCCAGAGTGGCCATTTATAGACTTCCCCCAATGAGTGCATTTTTTCCCCAGGGTATTAATATTAGTATTCCTGCCTAGGAAAAGAATTTGGCGATATGTTTCCTACTTGCACGTCCATTTATAGACTTTCTGCAAGAAGAAAATATAAGTCTTTTTGCCCGACCCCGCAGGCAGGCAGACCTTATGGTTGTCGTCCCTTGTTCCATAAAAATTGCTATTGTTCTGTTCTTTTTCAAGGTGCACTGATTTCATGTTGTTCAAACACACATGTTTTACAATCAATTTGTACAGTTAACACAATTATCATAGTGGTCCTGAGGTGATGTACTATCCTCAGCTTACGAAGATAACAGGACTAAGAGATTAAAGACAGGCATAAGAAATTATAAAAGTATTATTTGAGAACTGATAAATATCCATACTAAAATGAGATCTTCACAATTTATGTTCCTCTGCCACGGCTCCAGCCGGTCCCTCCATTCGGGGTCCCTGACTTCCCATAACAACATACTTCCAAAAATAAAATTTTAAATTCTAAAATTAAGTCTTTTCTTAAAGAATCCCTGGAAACCCAAAAGGTTTATTAGGCTCTATTAGGTTCTTATTAGGCTTATGTAGTATATTAAAATCTTATTTAAAACATTGTCAAATAAGAAACTGTGTTTAACTTTGTTTAAGTTATATTTATATGAATGTTAATATGTGTTCCACACTTTTATGATAGTCCTAAAATTCTGATATGTCTATATATATGTTATTAGAGGTTAGTGTAGTTATTATTAGAAATTGTTATATGTCACATAAAAGACCAAATTTCCTTATTAATAGTGGTTTACAATTGGCTATAGACCAAAATTTGCCTGTTTTTCAAGGAAATTCATGGAAAAGGACACTGAAATGTACTCCTGAATACAAGTTTTTAAGTTTGGAGATCATATAATAAACTGATGTGTTCATGAAGATTGCTAACCCAACATCAAATAGAATGAAAATTAATTACATGAGACTAATTAGGAGTGACATGATTTTTATAGCTTTTTATTTGAAATTTTGCTGATTATTTTTATATTTTGTTTCCCAGAGCCAGGGAAACTTTTTTTCTTTGAGCTATTTATAACTTATAACCATTGCAAAAAATGTAACTTTGTGAGCAAAATGGAAACATTTGCCTCTCCACCTGGTTTTTCCAAAACTTGGAAACTATTTGTGAGCATTCTGATTTTATGATAAGCCAGCTATTTGCATAAGCTCAATATGAATCTGTTTTCTGTAACAGGACATAATTGGAGACACTGGTTGTTTTATCAAGGTCTTGACTGAAGTGACATATTTTCTGACCAAACTGCTTTGAGGAATTGAGGTTGACTTTTATAGACATGATAAAAAGCACTGTGTAAAGACAGGCCTGGTACTTTTTCTTCATGATTCTCTTTATTTAATTTAATTGAATTTTATTGGCTCTCACAATTTTTTTTTTTTTTTTTTTTTTTTTTTTTTTTTTTTTTTTTTTGAGATGGAGTTTTGCTCTTGTTGCCCAGGCTGGAGTGCAATCTCGGCTCACTGCAACCTCTGCCTCCCAGGTTCAAGTGATTCTCCTACCTCAGCCTCCTGAGTAACTGGGATTATAGGAATGCACCATCATACCTGGCTAATTTTGTATTTTTAGTAGAGATGGGGTTTCTCCTTGTTGGTCAAGCTGGTCTCAAACTCCTGACCTCAAGTGATCCACCTGCCTCAGCCTCCCAATGTGTTGGGATTACAGGCATGAACCACCATGCCCAGCCCTAGCAAAACCGGCTTTAAAAGTGTATATGGTCAATCACTATTCTTACTGAACTTTATGCAAATAATCAGACGAAGTATAATACTACTAGTTATTTTGCAAGTAAATTGATTCTACTAAGATTTATTTTTGGTAAAAATAGGAACTGGAGAGAGAATACAATTATGTGCACTTGTTAATAGATTATTTCAGCCCTAACCATTGTTTTTGAATTTTTATTATTTTTTTAAAATTTGGACCTAATCTCCAATGGAGTAGACGTATCTCTCATTATTTTACTTCTTCTGAGAAAACCAAAAACATGAAATTCCAAGATTAGAGGTGATTTAACAAGCAGCAGCAATTATATAAATCAGTGACTTGACTGAGGACTATCGAGGAATGAGCCTTCCCAGCACCAAGGGATGAGAACCTCTATCTCTATAACCTAAGCAGAGATTTATTATCATGCTTCCATGGGAAGATTTTTTATCAATGGAGGGGAAATGAGAAAAGAAAAATAGCGTACAGTAGTTTGAGTTACATGAGTTATGGAGACGGAGGGAGATGTGGGTGTGGGACTTCAGTCATGCCCCTCCATTTCCCTCACCCATGCCTGGAGGAAATTATTTAAGTCTTTTTATTCCCGGCTAAGTGCCTCAGCTGTTATCTTCATGTTCCTAGAATTTGTGATAAAAAGAACAATATATAGTCGATCAATCATTTATTTTGTTTCACTAATTATTGATAAACAACTCAGGAACTGCCTCTTCTTTCTCTTTAAAAATCCACTTGTAACCCGTTGCTGATTATCAGAGTGTATATTCAGGGCAACTTGAATCTATGTTCATGGATTGCAATTCTCAAGCTTGACCCAAATAAACTCTCTACTTATACTAATTTTGCTGCAGCTTCTTCCTTTTAGGTTGACAGGCATTAATCACATTCATGTATCCTTGTAACTTAATCACTTCCCAAAGACCCCATTTCCTAATATCACCACCTTGGAGGTGAAGATTTCACATAGAAAATTTGGCAGGACACAAACATTCAGACAATAAAAGTGTTAATCTGGGCTGAATGGACCCTGCTTTCCTAATGTCCATTGGGAAGACGAATCAGCCAGTGTGTAGCATTGACTATCTCTGCTTGTTTCTCTCTTGGCTTTTGTATCATTTCTGGTTTTCCTCCTACTTTAGTGACCATTATATCTCAGGTTGATTTTTATTGTCTTATCTTTTATTAACTCTCTCATTTAAAAGTCCAGGTTATTTAGTATTCATTAATTGCCCCACTGTTATTCATATGCAACATTCCACTTGGAAAATCTCAGTAGATTCAACTACCATTTTTAAGTGGGTTACTCCCAAAACACACCTATCTCCAGTTTAGCCTTCTCGGCTCTACTTTGGACTAACCAGCTACTTGCTGTTAGTCCAAAGCAATGTGTAAACCTCCATGAGATATTACACAATCATCTGACACTTAGCCCAGTACTGAACTTAACTCAAATCCCAAGTGAAAAGAATTTTTTACACTCTATCTTGGAAAATTACACTACTAACAACCCAGTCACTCAAGCCAGAACCTAAAAGTCCTCTTAGTAAAGTGCTTTGTATGTAACCTCCGTTATCACTGCTTATGTCTATTCTCCCTTAATATTTCTCACATGTCTCCAATCCACCACCATAATTTAATTTAGCCTCTCCTGGCTTCTTGACTGATTCAATATAATAGTCATAAAGTGGCCTCCCTACGTTTGATATTCTCATTCTTACGTCTTTCCTCTCACTATGACCAGTGATCCCTCATATGGAAAACTGAACTTGTCTTTCTGCTTAAAACCTGTAATAGCCTCCCACAGCTTTCAAGATAAAATTTAAAATACATAGGCTGGTACATGGGTATTCACACTCTGGCCTTGACTCTTCATCTATCATTGGACTGTGACTGCAGTATCCGCATTTATCCCCTTGAGGCCACAGGACAGTTTCTGACACAGGCATCAAGATCAGCATTTGAATTCAGGCAATGCAATGAATTCCACTTGAGACACTCTCTCTTGCACCAAATTACTTCCAGAGACAAAGGAAGGAACTAAAACTGGCTTTCCAACATTTGAGAGTAGTTGGCCATGGATGTGGAAAATTCAGTGACATAATGTATAAATAATGCTAGTTGGACTCCACAAACCGGTTTGAGCTAGATGGAGTAGAGAGTACCCAGGCTAATTAGTGGTGTCTTTTTCAGACTTAAGTACTATAAGTATAGAAATCATATATTAATGGACTTTGTATATATGGTGCTTAATACAATAACTAGTCAAATTATCATTTAGGGAATACAAAAGCAATAGGGGAGGACGTAAGAGCGTTTATTTGGCACCTCACTCACTTCCTACATTTCCTTCATTATTATAGTATTCGATGTGATAGAAGATGAGAGAAAAGGAAAATATTCACCAGAATTTTAAAACATTTACTGAGGTAGGATTTGGATATGGTAGTGCCTCCTTTTCTGAGGTTTCATCTTCTTCAGTTTTTGCTACCTGTAGTCAACCTCAGTCCATAAATATTACATAGAAAATTCCAGAAATAAATAATTTCTAAGTTTTAAATTGTTTGTGGTTCTGAGTAGTGTGATGAAACATTGCATTGTCTCCTTCTGTCAGGGGATTGGTTCCAGGACCCTCTTAGGATACCAAAAGCCAAGGATGTTCAAACTCCTTATATAAAATGGGATAGTATTTACATACAACCTATTCACATCTTCCCATGTACTTTAAATCATCTCTAAATTACTAGTGATGGTGACCATCTTACATGCTTACTGTCCATTATATAATATCTTTTGTAAAGTGTCTGTTCACATCTTTTACCCATTTTTATGTTATTGTTTGTCATTTTATTATTGAGTTCTACATGACAGACTATTTATATATATAATGAATATTTATAATACATATATAATTTTTTTTCTGAATCTGTGGCTTGTGGGGTTTTTTCCTTAACAATGTCTTTTGAATAGTAGAAATTTTTAATGTTGATGAAGTCCAATATATTATTTTATATTTTGATTAATGCCTTTTTATTCTAAGAAATGTTTTCTACCCCAAGATTATGAATACATTATTTTATTAATTTTGAATTAACTTTCGTGTATGTATTTCAGTTAAAGTTAGATATGGATTAGGATTAGATATGATGTAGTGTTCATTATTTTCCATGTGGATGTCCATTTTCTCCAGATAATTCATTGAAAAATTTCCTTCCACCATTGAATGGGTTTGTCATTTTGTCATCCATTGGCCGTACAGGTGTTTGTATATTTCTGGACTCTCTATTCTGTACTACCAATCTATTTATGGATCCTTACAGCATACTACACAATTTTAATTGGTATAGGTTAATAGTAATTTGTGACATTAAGTAGTAGACGTCTGTTCAATTCATTCTTTCAAGACTATTTTGGCTATTCGGTGTACTTTGCATGTAATAATTTTATATATGTTAGAACCAGCCTGTTTCTACCAGGAGAAGAAAAAGAAAAGAAAAAGTGAGGAGAGGAGAGGGGAAGGGAGGAGAGGAGAGGGGAAGGGAAGCGAGGGGAAGGAAGGGGAAAGGAGGGGAGAGGAAGGGAGCAGAGAGGAAGGGAGGGGAGGGGAAGGGGAAAGGAGGGGAGAGGAGAGGAGAGGGGAAGAGAGGAGAGGAGAGGAGAGGGGAAGGGAGGAGAGGAGAGGAGAGGAGGAGGAAGGGAGGGAGGGAGGGAGGAAAACTTGCTAAGATTTTGATTGGGACTGATCAATTTTGGTGAAATTGACATCTTAACAGGTTGACTCATCCAATAATTTGACATATTTCTTCATTTGTTAACTATAGTTTCTCTCAACAGTGTGTTGTAGTTTTTCAGTGTAGATATCTTAAACATATGTATTAAATACGTTTCTTTTTTATTTTAAAATCGGAGGTGACGTCTTGCTATGTTGCCCAGACTGGTCTCAAATTCCTCGACTTAAGCAATTCTGCCTTGGCCTCCCAAAATGCTAGAATTACAGACGTAAGCCACCGTGCCTGACCCATATTCCCCTTTTCATAATCTTATAAATGATAGAAGTTCTAAATTGTATTATCTAACTGTTGCTAGTTTCAAAAAATTCAGTTGAGTTTTGTATATAGACCTTGTAAACCATGTAACCTAGACAATTTGCTTAGTAATTGTATCGTTTCTTTTCTTTTCTATTTGGCAGATTTTTTAAAAATTCACTATGAACACAGCTACATTGACTATAAAAAATGTATATTTCACTTTTTCCTTTCCAGTCTTTATTATTTTGTCTTCTTTTACTTGCTTTATTGCACTGATTGGTAACTCCAGTGCAGTATTGTTAGAAATGATGAGAACAAAGCTTAGCTAGTTCTGTCAGAAAGGAAACCATTTTAATCTTTAAGTATGATGCTAACTATAATATTTTTTATAGATGACTTTTATCAGATTGAAGTTTTTCTATTTCTATTTTATTGAGATTTTTTAATGAATGGATACAAAATTTGATCAAATGCCATTTTTGCATATATTGAAATATCCACACAATTTCTTAAATGTTTCATAGAATTCACCAGTGAAGTCATTTGAGCCTGAAGTTTTATTTGAGGTAAAGTGTCAAATTATGAGTTCAAGTTACTTAACAGATATAAGGTTATTCAGGATCTCGATTTGTTCTCGGATTAGTTTTGGTAACTTGTGCTTTTCAAGAAGTTTGTCAATTTCACCTGAGTTGTCAAATTTACTGGCATAAAATTATTAATAATATCCCTGTATTATTCTTTGAATGCCTGTGGAATATATAGTGATTGCTTCCCTTTATTGTTGATATTGGTAATTTGCATTTTCTCTCTGTTTTGTTGTTGTTCATTGTAGGCACAATTTTATTAACTTTGTTTCTCTTTTCCAGAAACAGGTTTAATTTCATTGATTTTCTCCATTTCCTGTTTCTATCCCATAATTTTCACTTACTTTTAAAAATTTTCTATTCTGCTTACTTCGAGTTTAATTTGTTCACCTTTTGCTAGCTTCTTAAAGTGGAAACCTGAACAAAAGATTTTAGAGCTTTCTTCTTTTCAAAATCTATACATTTTCTCTAGGAGCTGTGTAAAAAAGGTTCAGTATGCTCTGCTCAATTATGGAGGCTGGTTTCTCCCTGCAATTTAGCTTATCAAGATTTCATTGCAAATGCTGCTTTTTCTTAATTTCACTAAGTATGATTTTTATTATTTTTTAATTTTTTTATTTTTCTTGTTTTCAGCATGGGAGAAATGGTCTTTCAAATCCTTTTGCATCTGGACGGGCATGGTGCCTCACACCTATAATCCCAGCACTTTGAGAGGCTGAGGAGGAGTTTGAGACCAGCTTGGACAACATAGTGAAACCCCATCTCTACTAAAAATACAAAAAATTAGCTGGGATGGTGGCTTGCATCTGTAGTCACAGCTGCGTGGGAGGCTGAAGCAGGAGAATCGCTTGAACTCAAGAGGCAGAAGTTGCAGTGAGCCCAGACTGTGCCATTGCACTACAGCCTGGGCGACAGAGTGAGACTCTGTTCAAACAAAACAAAACAAAACAAAAATCCTTCTACCTCTAACCTGGCTACCTGGTAGTGAAAGTTTATTTAATGACTGTTTAAAATACATATCCTGAACATACAGAGGCTCTGCTAAAATCTAATTTATGAAACATTCATATCTTAGTATCTTTCACCATTTTCCTGATTTACTTCTAAGTAAAATCCTGGCATATTAATTCTGAATAATCTCAGAAAAATTACTTTAAAACTCAAAATGATAAATATTAGAGGTGTAGTTCAAGGCTTAACTTTCCAGGCAAGGAAACAACCAGTTATCATTTTAATTCATTCATCTAAATGAGTTGCTAATCTGCTCAATTCCAAGATAAGTTACTCAAAGAATCTCTTTCACATCTTTTTATTTCTGCTTTAATTTTTTAAAGTAAAAAATAGTACTGTAAAGTGATTGTTAAGTATAAAATATCTTCAAAGAAAAAAAGAATGAAGGAACATTTTATTCTACCATAAGACTCATTCAACAGATATTAAATTCTTTTATGTGAAATTTTTTTGGTCTTTTCAATATATGACAGCTATTACTTGTATTTTAGAACATGTACACTTCAATACTCAGAGAAATTGCCAGGGATCTCTAAAGGGTCACTTTTTTTTTTTTTTTTTTTGAGACGGAGTCTTGCTCTGTCCCCCAGGCTGGAGTGCAGTGGCACGATCTCCGCTCAGCAACCTCCATCTACTGGGTTCAGGCAATTCTCCTGCCTCAGTCTCCCAAGTAGCTTGGACTACAAACTCACGCCGCCACGACTGGCTAATTTTTGTATTTTAGTGGAGATGGATTTCACCGTGTTGCCCAAGCTGATCGCGAACTCCTAAGCTCAGGCAATCTGCCCGCCTCATCCTCCCAAAGTGCTGGGATTACAGGCGTGAGCCACCGCGCCTCGCCAAGGTCACCTTTATCTTTGTGGATTAATCATGTCAGATAACCCTACTATGATAAGCTAAAGCCATACCCATTGGATGATTTTATTTCAATAGATTTCATTTTCTTCTTTTGACTGCCACTTTCTCTCTGGTTACATTAGAGAAAAGCAGAAAGAAGTCCCATTGTGAAGAGAAACCAGGAAAAAGCTTTGCTACAAGGCAAGAGCTAATTCACTATTCTGTAGGGACTGATATTCATCTATCTTTCAATAAAAGCTAATGGTTCAATAGGCCCAATGCACCCAGCTAATCTAGAAAGAAGTTGACGCTTGGGAACAGGGATTCAATCAAGATTCATGCATAAGTGCTATTACTACATATAAAATATACTTATAACTACTTGATATAAGATATGACTAATTTGAGAACATAACTAACTGACTTTAGCCTTGGCAACATTGCATAGACTTTTGAAAATGTGATGCTATTGAATATATCAGTTTGGGTAATATAGCAAATGTTTATATCTAATTAGAAAATAAATAAATGAATTTCTGACCTGGAAATCAGCCGTGCATTCCCAAGGTCCTTTAAAAGATTGAAAATATACAAGTGATGCCATCTAAAAATAACTCAATGACTGCTGTTTACTATTCAGTATTCAGATATTCTAATAAAATGAAATCAGCTTCCTTATGAAAGGTATTTTTGCTGAACATTCCCAAGGGTAAGAGCAATTTCCTTTTTAGATGAGTAATGTGTTAGTTAAAGTCACGACTATGCTGCGCATATCAAGTTCTGTAAGCAGATAGGAATTCATGAGCAGAGAAAGAAAGCAAGTGAGAAATCAGGAGCATAAAATTCTGAGACAATTAAAGTTCTTAAATAGGTAAGAAACAGAGTAGTTTCTGCATGATTAACTGCATGACTTAGGGATAGCATTGGGTAATCCGTGCAAAAATAAAAAAGTCTCCTAAAATACCTTTTCTTTACTTAATTATATACTCTTTCTTTAGGTGGTTAATTTTAGTTAACACAGAGAAATGTAAATGTTAAATTGCTGCCAATTGCATGAAGATATAGACATTTAAAAGTGTGATTTTAATTTATCAAATACTCCTAATATAAAAGTCACATGCTACTGTTTCCATCATTTAAGCTGCAATAATATCAACTTTCAGTTTTATTTGGGATTTTCTTCTGCATCTAAAGGCAAAAAGTTAATTTTTAAAAGGGGTACAATGTCCTCATGATGTGTTAAATGCAACTATAATTGTCTATATTTACGTGGGGTTTTATGTAAAGCACATGCATTTAATTGGTATTTATTCACTTGACATCTTACTAACAAGTGTTTGAGTATTCTCTGGTATTTGAGTATGCTGAAACTATGTTAATATTGGTCTAAGCAAGTAGAAAGTGTACCATGGTGAGTTACTTCTTCTTAATATAATAGATATTAAATTAAACCCTAAGAGTTGTATTACATATTGAACATTCATTGTGAAAACTCTCTACTAGGACTTAAATTTGATCATCAGAAAAATGATGTGTGACTCTATGATCTCCTACACCTTTTCTTATTCTATTACTGTGTAACTATGTGATTGTACTTTTGACTTATAAAGGATAGAAGTAGGCCTAGTATCTTAACCCAAGGAAGTGCTGTGCAAAAGTTTTCAGATTACCAGATTCATCTCTAGATAGCTGTGACCTTTGAGAGATTCAGAAGCATCAGCAACAATTGACAGGTTTTTAAATTATTATTATTTAAGGTTAAAATGCATTACTCATCCCTGTAAAATTTAAAGAATGAACTTTGCATTCTGTAAAAGCTTTGTTCATCTGTAAACCAGAGTGGTTTGCAAAATGGTAGCTATTTGGCTTGGAAGCATATCTTTTTATTTGTGAATCCTAGAATGAAACTAAACAACCTCACAACAACGGACTAATAATATTTAATGTTTATTGACCACTAAATATATGCCAAGAATTCTTCCAAAGGCTCTAATATATGAACCTATGTAATCCTCACAACAATTATTTGAGATAGGTATTGTATATATTGTTATACCCATTTTACAGATGATACACATGTGAACAGTTAACTTGCTTTAATTGTATAGTAAGTAGTTATAGTAAGTAGCAGAGTGAGAATTTAAAGGTATAGTAAGTAGCAGAGTGAGAATTCAACACAGACATTCTGCCTCAAAGTCCGCACTTACAATTAATATTCTATAGTGTTTCTATGTAATACATGTTAAATTGAACCATGTCATCTATAGTTCCACATCACTGGTTTTTGTTTTTGTTTTTCTTTAATCACCAAATTAGATAACATGGAGTATCCTAGTGGTCTGTAACAGCTGAGTCTTGCTTGCAAAGGAGGCCATAGGGACCCAAGTTTTCAAGGTCTTTTCCTTCCAGACCTTTATTTATTAATGTATTCATTTAAATATTAGCCAGTGTCTTAATCTGCTTGGGCTACTATTTTAAAAAGGAGCCATAGACTAGGTGGCTTAAACAGCAGATACTTATTTTCTCACAGTTCTGAAGGCTGGGAGTCTGAAATCAAGGAACCAACATGGTCAAGTTTTGGTCCCTCTTCCTGGCTCACAGGTATTCTCTTATCACTGTGTCCTTACACGGCTGAGACAGAAAGCTGTGGTGTTTCTTCCTCTTCTTATGAGGGTGCTAATCCCGTCATGCAGGCTCTATTCTTATGAGCTCATCAAAACCTAATGACCTCTCCAAAGATCCACTTTCTAATACCATTACATTGGGGGTTAGAGATTCAAGTCATAAATTTAAACGGTCCCCAACATGGAGCTTGTAGCCACTGTTCTAGGCACTGGGGATGCAGTAGTAGTGAACAAAGGAGACAAAAATGCCTTGCCCACATGGAACTTAGAGTCTCATAGGGAAGATAGTAAGATAAATGAGTAAAATAAATAGACTATTTGATATTAGTAAGTGCTATGGGAGAAAAAAGAGGAAAGGAATGCTAGGAAATATAATGTGCAATTGAATAGGATGATCGAGAAAGCCTTTCTGAGAATCTTGGTTGACTCAATCTGAATAGGCTATGATGGAGAAGGCAACTGCAAAGGACTTGAGGGGAGCTTAGGGGGCCTGTTCGAGACAACGAAGCAGGGTGGCTCAACTGGTGTGAATTAGACAGAAAGTGTAAGGGATTTGATTAGAGAAGTAAAAGAAAGGCCCAGACCATGAAGGTCCTTGCAACTCACAATATGAAACTCAGATTTTATTCTGAGTAAAACAAAAGCTATTAAAGGATTTTGAGCAGAGGAGTGGCATGTTCGGAACATTCATTTGAACAGAATAATTCTGGCTGCTTTGCTGAAAATAAACTGAAGATAGGAACAAGAGCTGAAGCAGAGAGACCAGTTAGCAGGCTAACACGTCAAATCATTAAGAGATTAGGCAAATGGGTGCTAATCATGCCTCGTATGAATTGACCAAATGTTTTATTTGCTGCAGATAGAAAATGTGAATATGATTTTAATGCTAATTTGGGAAGACTTCCAAGAAAGTTGGCATAGTGCACAATGCATTAATCTCTCTCAAACTCTTTGACTGAACAAAAACAAACTTGAATTGGATATAAACTACATATACAATGAAACTAAACTGTGGCAGTAAAGTCCATACTTAACATTCTGAAAGTAGTCTGCTAGAAAATATAAAATGAAGACATAAATGAAGTATTCTGTGATTGCAATAAATATTACTTGTAATACTAAATATGAAAAAGAGTTTAAAGGTGGATGATAACATTCTGAAGAGCACTACTAAATTCTTAATCTGCAGATCAATACTGAGAAATGTTCGTGGACACATTTGCATTCTGTAGAACAGGATGGATAGTGAGCAAGAAACCTCTTGACCGTACAGAATAACTTTGATTCCTAATGTAAGAGAAAAGGGAGCAGATTGTAGCAATAGCCAGATCAGAGGAGAGACAAGGGAACAAAAGGTGGGAACATTAGGGGTCAACAAAGATATCCTGTGTATAAATTCAATAGCAAAATTCTGTGGGCTACAGATGTGCACATTGGATGTAACTTTTCACAAGGTTGGTATTCATTTTTGGAAGCCTAGATATGGAGCTCCCATACTCGCCTCACACCTATTTGACCAGAAATGCCAGTAGGAGCTGGGGTTCAATAAACCTGTAGGAAAAATCAGCAAAATGTTGACTGCATACTGCCCTTTCCCTTAGTACCCACTCCTCCAAGCAGCGGAATAAGCTTTAGCAGTTGAACACTGAGCATTCCAATTTAAGACATTGAGTGATATGATGGAAAGAAGAAAGTCAATGAGAATTTCTGCACAGTGTTTGGAAGCAATTATTGGCCTTAGTGAAAGTGTCTACACTGAAGTCAAGATCAGTTGCAGTATTTAATTGATACAAATGTTTTTCAAGATAATGAAAGAGGATAAAGTTGTATGCAAAGCATAGATAAATCAGCTTTTTGAATTTTAGAAAAGAATTGCTTACTCTGTCCAGCAAATTAAAGATATCAAAGAGAAGATACAAAATATCAAATAAATTATCAATTGGAAAAGGAGCTACTACAACTAATAAAATTGATAATTTCAAAAACATATTGAAAAGAGCAAAAACATACTATCAGTGTTTTTTCAATGGCATACCAGACAAATTTGAAGAGTACAAATACAACACTGAGAAAAAGGGAAAGAGATTAATGTTCTCAATGTAAAAACTTGATTGGAAAAATTTGGCTGGACAAAGTTAAACAAGTAAGGAAGACTTTATTCAAGGCTATTCAATAACGAAGAAAAACCAGAATGCAATGTGACCTTGACTCTGCTAAAAAAGGAGCAAAAGAATTTTTAAATTCTGGAGTATGGAGATCCTAGTCTATTGGTGTGTGCTAATTGGTCTCACCCAAAGGAAAGGTAAGTTTTTTTTTCATATCTTCATGACAGGAGATAATTACACAACTCAGGGAAAGACAAGCTAGTCTCCTACCCTCCTACAAAGATTGGGAGATAGTTGGTGCTATCTCTTTTAACGATTACGCCTGCTCCCCCTTCACCTTCTGCCATAATTGTAAGCTTCCAGAGGTCTCCCCAAAAGCTGAGCAGAAGCGAGCATCATGCTTTCCATATAGCCTGCCAAACCGTCAGCCAATTAATTCCCTTTTCTATAAATTACCCAGTCTCAGGTATTTCTTTAGAGCAATGCAAGAATGGTCTACTACAGTCCCAGACTTACAATGTTTTGACTTTGCATGTATCAGGGTAGTAGATGCAGTTTTGACATTTTGACTATGGGTTTATTAGGAAGTAACATCATTGTTAGTAAAAAAAAAAAAAAAAAAAAAAAAAAATTAATTCTGTGTATTTCATTCATCTCAGGTCCATGAGAAAGACAGTTCTGGGTTGTAAAACAGGCAACAAGATTTTTTTAAAAAATTAAATTTCAAAGAATCACAGAAGGTATTTATAATGAAAAAAGTTTAAGTAAATGTTCTAAGAAAAGGGAAAGAGGGACCTCTGTGGCTAGTGACTGGGTTGAGGAGATGATCAGGAAGAAACCTGTCTAAAGTATAGACAAGTTGAGGGTAATGTTGAGGCCATGTTCATCCAGAGATGATATAGTTCGTATGGAGGCCAGACAATGAAGTTTCTATGCACAGATAAGCATAGAAAATACTTTCACAGACATAAAGGAAGAATAATTCCTGAAATCAAATAATACCTGAATCAGTACATCGAAATATGACTGTTCTAGGACAATTTAACACCGAGTTTTATTTTGATGAAACAACTAACCTTTGAGCAAAAACAGTTGCCAGTTCCCACAAGTTGCCAGGGCAGCAGGAGCATGGCGAACATAATACAATTCCAAAGGAGATAAAATATTTAGCCAGGCCACCTTCAGACCTCAGACATCAAAAGGTATGGTTCAGTGTCATGAGTATGCCCATTGACTAGTAGATTGCGGAGAGCAATAAACATCATGCCAAAGAATTTTGGTTTTATTTTATGTGAAAAGTCAGTTTTTCCCAACTGGATGTTCCAAAATCAATGCATGCTATAGTCTCTCTCCACTCCATCTTTTAAGATTCAGTTCACATGTTAGTACATTAGAGTTAAGAAGTTCCACACAAGCACATGTAACTTTTGGTAACAAATATTTCCTAAATTATTTGACTGCCAAAACGTGTTTTGAGGAGCAACTTTTAATGCTGCCTAAATTATAGTAATGTTCCCTCAAAATACTGCCTTAGGTCATTTGATCAAAAGATCGACATAAACAGATGGATGTTTGGGGAGATTAACACAGTGGTTTTGAACAGAATTGATTGAAATCGAAGAGAGCTCACAAACTGGAAAGTCATTGAGATGACTACTGCAATAAGCCAGACAGGGGGAGATGACAGCCTAGAGAGTTATAAAGAAAGAATTGCCAAAATGCCTTCCTGGCTTCTTTTGCTGAAATGCCCTATTCGCTCCTCTCCAGCATGGATCTTTAAAAATTGGGTTTTTGTTTTGTTTTGTTTTGTTTTTGTTTTTAGTTTAAACAAGGATAATATGATACTAGCATTTACTACTTAACAAATTATTATTACAAGTTTTCCCCTTATTTCTGCAATCTTCTCACCTTTATTTGAATTGACACACAGCCTTTTAAGAATAGCTTAACTAGTTAAAATTAATATAACAACCAATCAACATTAAAAATCAGTGTTGGTAGGCTCTGCCCACATATGCCATCTCTAAAAATTGCTATCTTAATAAACAAGGTCAAATCCCACTGCTTCACCTGAAATTCCCAGATCACGCTGTCATATATTAACTCTGTCATCTCTGAATTATGTTGGCATTTACTTCCTCTATTACTGTAATAGATCTTGCCTTAATTTGTTTTCTTTAATGTATTTATTCTTCTTATTCATCTATATTGTAAGCTACTCTACGGAAGGAATCTTCTCGTGCTTTCTTTTCAGTACCATCTATGGACCTATTGCACAAAGCACAAAATAAGTAATAACTGAGTATTTTACATATTCTATTTCCCTTGATTTTCTACCATATAATAGAGAGGCTGTGAATTTTACTAAAGTACTTTCCGTATAATGAAGAGAAATGGAATAGAATAGGGCACTTTCTCACGGATGAAAAGTTTTTGCCATCCAAAAATATAAACTTAAGGGGTACTTATATTCGCAGTTAAGTTAGTTGGGCATTATTATAATTTTTGAACTTTCCATTAAATTTATTACAGATGGTTCCTGATATAGTTTGAATGTGTGTCCCTGCCCAAATCTCATATTGAAATGTAATTCCCAGTGTTGGAGGTGGGGCCTTGTGGGAAGTGATTGGATCATGGGGACAGATTTCTCATGAATGACTTAGCACCATCCCCGTTGGTACTGTCCTTGTGATAATGAGTAAGTTATTGTGAGATCAGTTCATTTAAAAGTGTGTAGCATCTCCCCCAAGTTCTATTGCTCCTGTTCCCACCCTGTGAGACGCCTGCTCCCCCTTCACTTTCTGCCATAATTGTAAGCTTCCAGAGGTCTCCCCAAAAGTTGAGCAGAAGTGAGCATCATGCTCTCCGTATAGCCTGCCAAACCGTCAGCCAATTAATTCCCTTTTCTATAAATTACCCAGTCTCAGGTATTTCTTTAGAGCAACGCAAGAATGGTCTACTACAGTCCCAGACTTACAATGTTTTGACTTTGCATTTATCAGGGTAGTAGATGCAGTTTTGACATTTTGACTATGGGTTTATTAGGAAGTAACATCATTGTTAGCAAACAAAACAAAACAAAACAAAAAAATCTGTATATTTCACTGTAAAACAAGATAACTGAGAATATATCATCAAAACCATTTGGCCTTAGAGCTTGTATGGAAACAAAAGTTCATATTCGTTTTCTTCTAGGCAGCCAGAAGTAAATACAAACCAAGCATTAAAGTTGCCTACCTATCTTATTTAAAATATCAATTTTTATAGTGATCCAGTATAATTTCTGGAGCCAATGAAGTCAATCAAATTCAGTTTTAATCACAGCCTTTGTTTCACTTTCTAAGTGACCTGAAGGCTGCCATAGCAAAACAGCAAAGGTTAAGTGGCTGAAACAACAGAAATTTATTTTCTCACAGTTTTGGAGGGTGGAAGTCCACGATCAACTTGTTGGCAAGTTTGGTTTCTCCTGAGACCTCTTTCCTTGTCTTGCAAATGCCTGCCTTCTTGCTATTCTCACACAATCTTTCCTCTGTGTTCCTGTGAATTCATGTTATCTCTTCATGTTGGATTAAGGCCCGCCTTCAAGGCTTTATTTAACCTAATTCCTCCTTAAAGGCCTTATCTTTAAATGCAATTATATTCAGAGTTAGGACTTCAACACATGAATTTGAGGGAACATCATTCAGTCCCACTCTCTGCATGTCCCCACCAATTCATGTCCTCTCTCATGCGAAATACATTCACCCCTCCCAATAGTCTCAAACATCTTAACTAATTCCAGCATCAACTCTAAGTCCAGAGTATCATCTACATATATAAATTAGGTAGCCATGAAACTTGAAGTATGATTTATCCTGAAGTTAAATTTCTCTCTAGCTGTGAACCTGTGAAACTCGATAAGTTATATGTTTCTAACATACAATGGTGGAACAGGGATAGGGTAGACATTCCCACTCAAAGGGAGAAATTGATAAGAAGTCAGGGGTGACAGGTCCCCAGTAAGTTCAAAACCTAGCAAGGCAAACTCCATTAGATCATAAGGCTCAGAATAATCCTCTTCATCTCAATGCTTGTGGCAGCATCATCCCCATGGCCCTAGAAGGTAGACCCACCCCCATCATTCTGGGCAGTAAAGTTTGTTCCTGAGGCACTGGCTGGCAGTAGCATGGCCTGCTGAAACCAAGAATGAACAGGCTTGACCTTTGAAACCAAGAAGAAAACAACCTTGCACCCTCTGCCTCCGCAGGCCTGAGCACTCAGGACCAATTGCAATGGAGTTGTCAAAATTAAAGATCTCTGAATCGCCTTCAGAGTCGTTCTTTCCTTTTCTTGAAGGATGGTGTGCACATTCCACACAAATAACTCTATTGCCCAATCCTGTGGCATCTAGAAGTCTGCTAGCCTTCTTTTATTTTGTTGTTGCTGTTACCTTTTGTCCCACCTGGCAGTGTTTCCACTGGTATAAATCTGTCTCTGTTCCCAGTTTCTGCTGATGAAAGATTAAATCCATGAGTCACAGCCATCATCTCTTTATTAAGTGATTTTTCCAGCCAACCCTTTGGAGTTCTCTCCAGAATACACTTTCTCTTTTTTCACAATATACATAGGTTGGGAATTTTTAAAATCTTTACGTCTGACTTCCTTTTATTTAACAATCCCTTTGGCCGGGCGCGGTGGCTCAGGCCTGTAATCCCAGCACTTTGGGAGGCCGAGGCGGGCCGATCACGAGGTTAGGAGATCGAGACCATCCTGGCTAACACGGTGAAACCCCGTCTCTACTAAAAAATACAAAAAACTAGCCGGGCGTGGTGGCGGGCGCCTGTAGTCCCAGCTACTCGGGAGGCTGAGGCAGGAGAATGGCGTGAACCCGGGAGGTGGAGCTTGCAGTGAGCCGAGATCGCACCACTGCGCTCCAGTCTGGGTGACAGATGACAGAGCAAGATTCTGTCTCAAAAAAAAAAGAAAGAAAGAAAGAAAAAAAACCCTTCAATTTATCTCCCTCCTCTTACATTTTACTATAAGCAGTAAAGAGAACTAGACAATATCATCACTTCTTAGAAATCTCCTTAGCTAAATATCCAAGTTTATCATTTTTAATTTTGCTTTTCTTAAAACATTAGAAAACAATTGAGCCAAGATCTTTGCCACTTTATAACAAGGAAAGCCTTTCCTCCAGTTTCCAATTACTTATTGTTCATTTCTATCTGAGACCTCACCAGAATCACCTTTAAGGTCTATGTTCCCACCAACCAGCTCTTTAAGACAACATAGGCATTTTTCAACATGCACCTCAAAACTTTTTCAACCCATTACCAGTTGCAAAGCCACTTTTATCTGTGTAGGTATTTGTTACAGCAGTATCTCACTTCACAGTATGAAAATCTGTATTAGTCAGGGTTCTCCAGAGAAAGAGAACTAATAGAATATATAGATGATGAATTTACTATAAGGAATTGGAGGCCAAAATCTGTAGTTTAGGCCAATACACTCAATAACCAGGAGAGTGGATTCTGTAGTTCCAATGAGAAGACTGGCGGTAGTGTGGAGACCCAGGAGAGCCAATAGTGCAGATGGAATCCAAAGGCAGTCTGTTGAATTCCCTCTTGCATAGGGAGGCAGGTCTTTTTGCTCTAGTCAGGCCTTCAATCTGAGGTTGGATGAGCCTCATCCGTATTTTGAAAGGCAATCTGCTTTACCCAAAGTCCGCTGATTCAAATGCTAATCTCATTCAAACAGCCTCCAAGTTGGCATATAAATGTAAACATCAAAGAGTTAGATTATGTTCATTTATCTTGATTGTGCTAATGGTTTCATGGGGGTACACAAATATGAAGACTTACCAAATGATATATTTTAAATATTTACAGTTATTATATGTCAAATATACCTCAATACAGCTGTTAAAATATTATGAGAAACAAAATAAACTAGTCTTTATGTTAAAGAGCTGTTAAAATATTATGAGAAACAAACTAGTTTTTATGGGCATATAAAATAATCATATAATTTACTGATAAAGATCACTCTATAATTTTTTTAAGGAAGATCTATAAAGCACAACAGTGGTAAGAAAAATTAATCATAAACAGATGTTTAAGAAAGCAATATCTCTGATAAACAGGGTCATCTAATGAGTAGGGATCTGCCACAAGAAAAGGTCAGCAAGTTTGCATTTATCTTTGTATTCATTTATTGCCATGTGATGTGTACTAAAATGCATATCTGAAATCTAACCCCCCCATTAAGAAATACTTAAACATTTTGGCTCATAAATATTTCCCTATTTTAATTAAATTTGCTTGTTCCTTTACTTTCTTAATCCAAAGTTTTAAAAAATATGTTTTACATCTATAGTAATAAAATCATTTCTGTTTAGTTTGAACAAACTGGTGGTTTTACTAAATAACTTTCTAACAAGAGATAGCAAGATCAATATATACAGAAGCTGGCACCAAGTGTCACAAGTCAAAATGTAATGCAAAGTAGATTCAATAAGTATCCTTGAGAGGTAAGTTGTTAAATTTTGTGATATTTTTAAAATTCACAACTAACTGTTTCTCCCAAGTTGTATGAAGCTCTGCCTGCTATTTGTTTATCACTCTGAGCAATATACCTGTCTACTGTTAGTAAGCCTCTGATTTAGTATGAAGCGGCTGCTTACATAAGCGACAGGTCTAAATTAAACAGCACAGTACTGAATAAATATGTACTGATGTAGTCATAAGAATTCAATTAGTAAATACAGTGAATTTAAGGGAAAAGTTATCATTTGGGGAGCTCTCTGTACCTGACACCAAACAATAAAAAGGTTTTTATGTAGATCCACTAATTTTTCCTTTGAATTGCCTATTTTTGGTTCTGAGATATTACTTGTATACTTGTTAGTATTTAAGTCACCCCCCTACTTATCAGGAGAATTTGGGAATTATATTACTCTTTATAAACAGAAGGTTTCATTCGTCGAGAAGAGTAAATAATTAAGTGAATGAGATATAAAGTATTTTATCAATAAATGCAGCATATGACACTTTGCTTCTTTTGTAGACACCACCTACTTTGCTTTTTAAATGTCATCCATATTTATCAGACCACATACTTCTTGACATTTAGGATTTTTAAAAATCAAATTATAACTGAAGCTTTGACAACAGGAGCTAATTATCGAGGGACTGAAGAGTAACAATTTTTTTTTCAAGAGGTAGGCTACAGTAAAAGTGTGAATTATCAGTCATTTGTGATCCTCCTCAGCTGACTATTTATGCTTATTACCATAATGCATTTAAGTCTTTCTTAAAGCACTTAATAGTTCTTGGAAAGTTCCATGGAAAGGTTTAGGAGTTGAGTTTATAAGCCAAGTTATTCTTTCTGTGTTCCCAAGTCATCTGTGTACATCATGTTAGAAAATTGTTCTGAAAATCTTCCACAAAACAAAAAGTCTTGCTTGAAAATAAGTGTTTAATGAAGATAATTATTTCTTCATGAAAAGTGAATTAAAGCAAATGTTAAAATGTGTTTGATTATTCAAATTTATCTCTTAAAAGTCACATTTCAAAGTATATTAATGACTTGTCAACACTTTATAAACTTTAATATTTCCACTAGACATGTCTGTAAATTATTTATCATCAATTAATATTATAATTACTTTCCTGCTCTCAAACCAGTTCATAATAATATCATCCAACATGTTTAGAAATCTCACGGACCACGGGTGAGGGAGAATATTTACTGGGAAACTTTTAGTAAATATAGTGGATTTGTCAAGAATTGTGAGAGGTTTGCGACTTTACCCTATTTCAAGGTTAACAAGTTAGTAGACCACAGTTTACATTTGAAAAATATAAATGAGCAAGGAAAACATCACTTCACTTTTTGAGCACAGTATACCCAGATAACAAAACCATACAAAAGCATCACAAGAAAATAAATGAAGAAATAAAAATCCCTCATGAATGTAGACACAGAACTCTTCAAAGAACAGTGGTTCTCAAAATACATTTCTAAATCAGGAGCAACATCTCCTGAGAACTGACAGAAATGGAAATACTTGAGTCCTATCCCAGAGCTGAGGAATCAAAACTTTCAGAGTAGGGAGGGCTGCTATTCGTGTAAGATATAAGACTCCTGGATCAGAGACTAATAATAGTTTATTTCTCACAGCATTGGCTTTAGACAGAGTATCATTACTTTTGCTTTGGTTTTCTGAGGCTTGATTCTTACAGGGTAATATGAAAAGAACCAGTGGACATCTGCATACGTAGTGGGTTGCATTATAGAAGAACCCTGAGGTTAGAGAACCTGAATACTTTGTAGTGGGCAGTAATTGTGCTTGGCCTGTGCTCTGGAAGGAAATACTATGTTTATCTTTTAAGTTTGTTTGCTTCTCTGGAAAATATAGTGTGGCAACATGGTAGTCAATGCCTCTGATCTCAAGACATTCTATTTCTGAACAGAAACAGGAGAGATCCATAAGGAATTATCTCTCAGTAGTATTTTTTTTCTGGATGTATCTTTATTCACTCTACATAGTAACTCCTCTAATGAGTATTTATCATGTTACTGACATGAAAATTTGTAAAAGCCTCTGTATATTGAGATCTATCAAATTATGTGTTGATATAGTATCAATTCATTTACCATAACTTAGGAATGATATGTAAAAATCCTCACATTTCTACATCAAAGGAAACTTTATTGTTCTGAATAGTGCACAAATCAACCATCTTTCTTTGATATAATAATTCTGGCTCCTATTACTGATTTCTTATTTAAGAAATCCAGTTCTTTTTCATTAAAGATATTATTAATGCAGTTTTTTATGTGTAGCAAATATAGAGAATCTAAGATTGAAAATGATCAGCAGTAGTTAAAACAATAGATAGAAAAGGAACAATCCAAGATTCACAACCATGTATTCCTCTAATAATGGACTACACTTCATAAAGGCTCTGCTAAAAATCCTTTAAGCTGATTAAGGTATCTTTAATATGAATCTTTAGAGGGATGTTTTATTAATTTTAAGATAATGCTGACCAGCAGCTATGTACTAGAAAAAAATGTAGCTGAAAAGAAATTGTATTAAAATCAAACATAGTTTAATATAAACACAAATAATAAGGTATAAATAAATCTAAACTGGACAATGGGATAAAAATAACAGAGCCTGAAAATGGCCAATATTTGATGTTTTGGAGGTAGCCACAGAAAGTAGGAATTAACATTGTGCTAGATGATGTAGTTAGGATTTTGTTTTAGAAAGCTTCAGCCGGGCGCAGTGGCTCAAGCCTGTAATCCCAGTACTTTGGGAGGCCGAGACGGGCGAATCACGAGGTCCGATCGAGACCATCCTGGCTAACATGGTGAAACCCCGTCTCTATTAAAAAATACAAAAAACTAGCCGGGCGAGGTGGCGGGCTCCTGTAGTCCCAGCTACTTGGGAGGCTGAGGCAGGAGAATGGCGTGAACCCGGGAGGCGGAGCTTGCAGTGAGCTGAGATCCGGCCACTGCACTCCAGCCTGGGCGACAGAGCAAGACTCCGTCTCAAAAAAAAAAAAAAAAAAAAAAAAGAAACAGAAAGCTTCAGAGTCCCCTGCTTCTAATGTTATGAATAGATGTGCTTCTTCTCACAAGCTTTAGCCCTGAAATTCAGTATTCTCCTGCCTTAGTCCTGCCCATAAAACATGAGATACACCATAAATCAGTGGGAACCACCAGAAATACCATCACTGAGCCATAAAACCATCACCAGAGAGTGGTGTTCAAGCCAAACACACTAATACTGGGATGCTTGTTCACAACCTGTGCCTAATAAGTGCAGTCCTTATTGGGTGGACTTAAAATGACTCAACTGGATACTCTCTTGTGGAGATTTTAAAAATAAGGTGCACAAGTTTTAAACAGATGATTCTTGATTCTAAGAAAAATGAAGCATGATGTGGTTATTGGAGTTGTCCTTTAGCTTAAATCATAGCAAAACATTTTTTTTCTATTCTTCTTAAGTCTGGCACCCATTCAGGCCATGGAGCTGTAAGTAGGATCCAGTAGTTATACAACTGAAGATGGCTTTCCATGATCAATCCCTTCTCCCTGCATTTATAGAATACATCCTCATTATCTAAAATAAGCTGAGTACATATCTTCCCTGAAGGAGGAAGAGTTTCCCTGATACACAAACATAGGATTAATTATGACTGAAGCATATAGTTTAAAATATGGTTAACATAATGATAATTATGTACAAAATTGCTTATGCTACATAAGGCAATTTTCTGTGGATCTCTCATGGAGAATTCATTTGTAGAAATTAGTGAAATTATTATTTATGTGTTACTAAGGTGAATAATGTCTGTGTTGGCCAAGTGTAGTCCAGACTTATTACCCAGTTAATCTTCTCTATCTATATCAATTTCTCTAGAAATACTTTTTAATATTAATTTGAGAGAATTATCTCTCTGAATCTGAAGTGGCTCAAAATTTAATTTTAATCAAAGAACTCTTGTAAATAGAATTTTTATAGCTCTGGGAACTCTGTTTTAAATTTTATTCTTAATTGCCTAGAAGATAAAATAGGCTTTTTCCTCTTCAATATAGTTTTCAAAATGTATTAGGTTAGCTACAAATTTGACCCCCCACAAAAGCCTTGTCAGATACTCCACAGGACACTGTATCTTTCTGTTCTTTCTCTATAATGCTCTGCCTATATTTATAAAATCACTACAGCAGCTATGTATCCTGTAAATCTGTAATCCAATTATGCTGCAATCTGTTGCAGAGGGTTGGGGGGAGCAGAATTTATCCTGTGAATATGCTTGAGAAGAGGGTTCAACTTGAAAGTACTTCCCATGTGCACAAAAGTCTGATTTCCTGTGCATCACTATTTTTTACAAATCTGGTTTCAACAATGTCTCCTCACTTTCATAGCACTGGTTTTATTATTTCAAGATCTCTGATGTGTAGACTATATATATATATATATTTAAAAGTAGTACAATAGGGTAAAATTTTAGCTGTAAAACTGCTTTGTAAATATCTGGGGAAAAGAGAAACCATAAGAATAAATCTACCAATGACAGAAATTACTATGTAAAATGAAATTAAAGGTGTGGGCTGGGTGTGGTGGCTCACGCCTGTAATCCCAGCACTTTGGGAGGTCGAGGTGGGTGGATCACGAGGTCAGGAGATGGAGACCATAATGGCTAACACAGTGAAACTCCTCCTCCACTAACAATATAAAAAATTAGCCGGGGGTCGTTGCGGGCGCCTGTAGTCCCAGCTACTTGGGAGGCTGAGGCAGGAGAATGGTGTGAACCTGGGAGGTGAAGCTTGCAGTGAGCCGAGATCGGTCCACTGCACTCCAGCCTGGGCGACAGAGTGAGACACTGTCAAAAAAAAATAAAAATAAAAATAAAAAATAAAGGTGTGATTTTCAATTTTTAAAATATATTTAGGGAGTACAAGCACAGATTTCTTACATGTATATATTACATAGTGGTAAAGTCTGAGCTTTATTGTATCCATAACCTGAATAGAGAACATTGTAGCCAATAGATAATTTTTCAACCCTCACCCCCTCCTATCTTTGTAAAAAGAAGTAATTGTGATTTTGCCATTACTTTCAATGGCAAAAATGACAATATGTTTTGCACCAACCTAATAGATGATCTTTAAGGTTTCTACTAGTTCTAGCACTTTAAATTCATAAGATTATTTTTAATGCCATCCACTAGCCAATATATTAAAAAAAAATCTTCTAATAACCACTCCAAAGCTCCATTTTATTTTAGTATTAAAGGCAAACAAAGGCTATAATGAGATAATTGGTCATAGGAAGCATCTCTTTGCCTCTATATAGCATGGTCCTAGCCCATAGACACCTGATGGGCCTCTCTGGACCAAACATTCATACACAAAATTTTCCCAGATTTTTACTTAAATCTCTTACTATGATTGATACAATTGAAATTAATCTATCCAGTCTTCAAATGATTTGATGGGAGAAAGAGATTGTGAGAGAGGAGAGGAATGAAGATTCCAAAACAAATGATGGATCCTATTGTTATCTTGGAGACAGGGTCTCCATGTTTTATTTTGTTTCTTGATGTGTAACCATTTTTCTTGCAGAAGAGCACACATACTGAGAAATGAACTGAATGTTTATCATATAACAAATGCCCAGAAGAGGAAAGCTTAATTTTATGAGTGGGTGTTAGATGTGGGGTGAGGAGTTTGGGTTGTTGGAGGTACTAAAACATGTCTCTGCCTATGGATAAGATGCATCGATAGCCCCTTCTCTTTTCCTGTGTATCTATGGAGAAATGTTTGTTGATCAAAATGCAGAGAAGAAACAAACAAACAAACGAAAAACAGAACAGTACAGGATAGGTAACACTGATCCCTGGGAATATGAAGCATTCATCAGAGCCATCATTTAAAACCTCTGCATGGAGAAGGTGATTAAATGAGGCTTGAGAAAGTAGGCTCCAAGAGAAGGAGAGGAATTAAGTTTTTATCTAATAAAATAGCAGCCAACCACAAGCCTGAAAGGTTACCCTTTCCTTATCTTCAAACTTTGTAATAGAGCCACAAACATTTGAAATGCTTGTTATGATTGAAGCTCTTGTCATGGCCAATGGTAGAAATAGTTTAGTGACAAAGAGCACACATGAGTCTCCATGAAGGTAGGAACCGAGACCAAAGGGGTTTTGAGGAGTTAAGTTTGGATGCTTTCAGGAGTGGCAAGGGAGTCTAGTGTTACGAAGATGGTAAAACTCGTGATTTGAGGCATGCTTATAAATCTCAAACCTTATGAGGCCTCAGATGACCTAAATATATTTAGTCTGCCCAGTTACTTAAACACATTTAGTATGCCCATTAATTATAACACTACACAACTTCATAAACACAGTGATATAATTTCTTTTTTGCACTGGGAAGTATCCAGAGACCATCCCATAGCTGAGGGAAGTACTGGACTCCACTCCCTCTGGATCTCAAATTATTCCTTTATTTATACTTCCTTAAATTACATTAAGATGAAAGGGAACTTAATAGTGTTGAGAAGTTTAGCTGAGTTTATGTATTCAAAGTACAGTTGGCCCTCCCTATCCATGGGTTTCATATCCATGGATTCAACCAACTGCAAAAACAAAACAAAAAAAAAAGATGGTTGCCAAACATGTCCAGACTTTATTGTAATTATTTCCTAGATAACACAGTATAGTAACTATTTACATAAATTTTACATTATATCAGATATTATAAGTAATCTATAGGTGATTTAAAGTATACAAAAGGATGTGAGTAGGTTATGTGTGACTATTATGCTATTTTCTATAAGGGACTTCAGTATCCATGGATTTTGGTATCTATAGGGATCTTAGAATCAATCTTCTATGAACACTGGGAAATGGCTGTTCTTAGAATTGTTTCTAGCACAAAATAAGGATTCGATGAATTTTAGGTATTGTTGATGTTATCTAATCTGTGCTTTTTTAATCTAATTTTTTATCTAATATTTTTAATCAAATAAAAAAACCATACATCTTACTAAAATGCTTTTTGTTATATGAATAAATAAATGTTTTGATCAAAAAATTTTATGGATTGTCATGAAGGCGTTGTTAGGGAATATTTTATTTTATTTTTGTTAGGGTAAAGGAAGCATGAAAGCATAAACCACACTAAAAGCTAACCAATTAAAAAACTCACATACTGAAAAGTAGAGTGACCTTTCAACAAAAATCACTTGGTTTAACAATTTCATTTTTCAAATGAAGAAACTGAGGGCCAGAGAGTTTGAGACTCATTCTTAGAAATAAAGTGACAAAAAAAGACCCTAGAACTTAAGTATTTTGACCTCTAGAACCTTTGTTCACTCTGCCACATACACACTGCAGGGAGTTAAAAGGATCAAATGACATTTGATTCAGAGGGGAAAAACACACCAAAACAAGCAAACAAGAAAATGAAAGGGTATTTCCAGTGTAAGATATTAATTGGGTTGGGGGAGGAGCTTCTGGCGGTAGTTAATTAAGTAATAGCCTCTTTCTGCTTCCATAGACCTCCATTAAATATTATCTTTGAGGCTAATTTTTGAAAACATTAAATGCAAAATCACAGGACAGTTTATGCACTTTGTTTCCACATGTGCGTGTGCACGCACAAATGAGACATCTGTATAAAAGACACAGCAGATGAGAATAGTTGCTTTCTCTGGAAAACAGCATGGTGGTTAGAGGAAGATGCAGTTATTTTAACTGTATACCATCATCTACTTAATGTATTTTTACAATAGCATGTCACACTTTACTATTAAAATAATATAAAGCTAACATAAAATGCTAGTTTTGTCTTTCACCCTTTGACTCTGAAAAGATGAAATTTCTTAACATCAACTGTCTTTAAATTCATGCAGAGACAGCTACTTCCTGGCTCTGGACCATCTATATTTTCTTAAATCAGAAGACAAAAATCATGTTATTTATTATTTCGTGTCTCCTTATGTCTCCATTGGAATTTATTTATTTTAAACCCCTCTCCAGGAAGACCTTTAAAAAAAGAAAGAAAACATGATACTCAGTCTAATGTGAGTACCGAAATGTATGACAGTAGTAACAAGCAGTGTACAGCGATGATTTGCTGTATTTAGATTGCGTGTGATCATAAACAAAGAATTGATCTCATACAAGCCTACTTATACTTCCTAGGAATGCCATGCAAGCCTACTTACACTTCCTATGAACCCAGAGAGACCTTATAAAGTAGCAACTATAGTACAAACATTTTCAGATGCAGTGTGTCTTTCATAATGTATTATAGTTTCGTGATCTCCAAGGAGCCGTTAAAAAATACATTTTCTTTACGGCGGGCTTACCGATGCAATTCTTTGTTGATTACAGTTACCTTCCCTTTCTTTTTCACATCTTTCAAAATCAGGAACAACTGAGTTCACAGAACAATTTCGTTGCTATTCTTTATTATGTATTTTACACATAAGCTTTTTATTCTCATATTTTATGGTTAACCTATATATGTTAAAGCAGGACTGCCATGTACTCCATGTGCATAACATGCAATCATGTCAGAAGTTCCAGACGTTAACATGTTTGAGTATTTCAGAACTGGTCGAAAAACAGCCACCTGAGTTCCCTTAGCACCTCCCCCAGTGTTTTGGCCATCCCGTCAAGACTGCAGCAAGATTCAGAACTGATGAGCTAACACTGAAGTAGGGAGCCCCTAGGACTCTGCCTTAGCCCCTGCTGATTTGTGACATAATTCTTGTTAAATATTTTGAATATCAAGCATCAAGGGATGCTGATTTGAATTCAAATGTACGTTGCATACTATTTTTGTTACAATTTTTAATATTAGAAAGTAGAAGAAAAAAGCTGCATTTAAGCCCAAGAATGTGGGCTATAACCTTATGACACTGACGTATCTGGTTGGGTCTATTTCGGGGATGTTTTCTGGAGTAGTTGTTGGAGGTCCCGCTTTCCAACGGATGATTCATTGGACACCACAACCCAGTTCTAGTAAAAAAATGCAAGATCAGGAGTTAGACTGTCTGGATTTGAATCTTGGTTTTGTCACCCCACTAGCTGTGAAATCTTAGGTGATTTTTTAACTTATCTATGCCCTATGTAATGACGATCATAAACAGAGTAATTTTTATACATATTTGATAGCATATTTTTAAAGCATATTTTATACAATTAATGTAAAGCACATAAAATGTATGAAAAATATTATGTTCAATAAGAATTACTTGTCATTGTTGTGTTGAAGGTCATTGTCAGTATTACTGGATCATATTGCCATGATTCAGCAGGCCAGAAAATTTCTAGCGATTCATAAATTTAGACCTAGCTTTCAGAAACGATGAGTAATTGTTTTATATAATCTATTCTGGCAGAAGCACCCCCAAAGTAAAAGTTATCTTTCTGTCTATCAAATAAAATCTTTCTGCAGAAAGGCACTCATTATCAAATCACCTTTAATTTAATAAAGTATACTAATGATATGGTATTACAATAATTCAGTTACAATTCTGCTCTGTACTTACCCTGCTTCTCGTCTGTTCCTTGAAAAAAGAGAATATAGTTGATGAACTTTTGCATTCTGCACAGGTTGGAGACAGTAGCAAGCAGAAGAACTACATATATTTAAGTCTATTATCTTGATTCCTCACAGCACTCTTGAATAGTAGTTATCATTATTTCCATTTTACAAACAAGGAAAAAGATGATTAAGAAAGACTAAATAACTTTTCTATGATTACAGACCTAAGTTGAATAACTGTTTTCCAAAATTAAATATTTATGCCATTTGTAAAAGTATTTAATAAATAAATAGCCATGATAAGAGTTGGATAGAATGATCTATGGCAACCCTGCTTCAGTATATCTTCATAATCTTAGAATACATTTTTCTTTCTTTTCTTTTTTTTTTTTTAGACAGAGTCTCACTCTGTCCCCAGGCTGGAGTGCAGTGGCACAATCTCAGCTCACTGCAAACTCCGCCTCCTGGGTTCAAGGGATTCTTCTGCCTCAGCCTCCCAAGTAGCTGGTATTACAGGCACCCACCACCATGCTCAGCTAATTTTTGTATTTTTAGTAGAGATGGGGTTTCATTTCACTATGTTGGCCAGGATTGTCTTGATCTCTTGACCTGGAGATTTGCCCGCCTCTGCCTCCCAAAGTACTGGGATTACAGATGTGAGCCACCATGCCTAGTCCTTAGGATGCATTTTTAAAAAAATGTTTAAGAAGGTCAAGCTGCTGCTTTTCACCCCCAAATTAACTCTTATGTGAAAACTATATGCATCATAGCTAAAAAATGGTTTGTCAATATAAGCATATTTTATACTTTCAAATTTACAATATATTGCTGTTAAAATCCATGAGTGAGAATAAGTGAAGCAGTTTTGAGTAAAAACGAACTTTTCATCTAGGGGGTTACAGGCATCAGCTGCATAAACCCTTGACATCGAAATCCATTTTTTTCACTTGCATTCACAAGAAAAACCTTTGTTGTATCTTTATTAGTTTTGCCTATGGAAACAGTTTTTCAAGTAGATTTTGTAATCTCAGGTTATTCTTGCATTAAAACTGATCCAAAAACCTGAAATTGGAATAGAATGATACTTTAGTTTCCAAATGAAAAATTAGCCATACCTAACATAGATAACATTTTCTGTTTTAATAGTTTTTATTATTTATTTATTTATTTGTTTATTTTTGAGACGGAGACTCACTCTGTCCCCCAGGCTGGAGTGCAGTGGTGCGATCTTGAGTCACTGCAACCTCCGCCTCCCGGACTCAAGAGATTCTCATGCCTCAGCCTCCCAAATGGCTGAGATTACAGGCATATACCACCACACCCAACTAATTTTTGTATTTTTAATAGAGACGAGGTTTCACCATGTTGGCCAGGCTGGTCTCGAACTCCTAACCTTAAGTGATCTGCCCACTATGGCCTCCCAAAGTGCTGGGATTACAAGCATGAGTCACGATGCCCGGCTTTTTAAAATAGTTTTTAAATAAAGGAAGAAATATTCATAAATTACGAAAGCTTTTTAAAAATAAAACCACCCAGTGGATTAAATATTTATTTGATATGTAACAACTCATATAAAATGGTGAAGATTCATCTAACTCCTATCTGGTAGGATAGTTATTTATCGCCTTTCCCTTGCTTTGCTTTATTTCCCTTACCTTCTCTTTCCTTGATCTTTCCTCTAATTCTCCTTTGCCTCCACATTTTCAAGCACCCAATTGTGCTCTTCTTTCAAGTGCTCTATTCTATCTTTGGAATAATCTTGACAACTCAACGATTTCTGATGTTGCTGAAAATAATGCATCTCTCTGTGATAAATATGAGATTTAATTAAAAGCAAGAGAATAAGTCCAAAGGAAAAAGACTTGAATGCCAATGTGAAAATGATTTCTTTTCTACTTCTGAGGCTATCTTAGTTTATTGTTTAATTTTTTTTTTAGAAAAGGATCCCAGATGCAATAAAATGAGATATTCAATGTGTAACATAAATGATTCTGCCATTTCATTTGTTTTATCATTACTTCTCAAACAAAAGGGGGATTAAATCAAATAATTAAATCAAACCAAAGACAAAGTTGGAGCTAACTCATACTTACGTGCCCTAAAATGACCAGCGTTTTGTACCTATCTCTATGATGAGGATAAAATTAGATGACTTATCTGGTTTAATGCGAACATTCAGCATGGAATTAATGAATGATTATTATTCATGGAAAAAGTCCACCTTGTGAAACAAAGTGTCTTCCCAAATTGGTACTGTTAGTTGTTGCTTCAGAACAACAATAACAACAAAAAAGTTAATGATTCTGCAATTGCATAATTTTTCCAATAAAATTAGCTGGTGGAACCTCTAAAATTTCTGAAATATTTTGCAGTTTGATTATAAAACATTCTCTCAACTGCCAAAGTTCAGCTTCATGCCAAGACAGTAAAGTGCTAAAATTAAATGCCATTCTCATTTTAAACAATTGAAGTAAAAAGCCGGTTCATATTGAGTACATTTAACAAAAGACTTTGACATCAGAGCATCACTGAGAAAAGTCCCTAAACAAAAGCATGTTCAATGTTAGTCAGCAAATCCCTGCAAAGCCCTAACCAAAGTAAAAAACATATTATAGTATTTTAATATACTGTGAAATGTTTTCAACTTACATAAAATGGATTAAAAGGGGTTGAACTGTAGGTGTCTTTATGCAAGAGCTTGTCTTTGAAAACACCAGTGAAAGAATGACATGTCTGTAAAACTTACCTTTTCATAGAACTTAAACATTGTACAAATCTAGGCTACTTAAATAGATTGTAATTCACCAGGATCTTTGATTTGGCTTGACTTTGTAGTACGAAGGATATACTGCTGTAGCATAGTTGTTCATCAAACAGTTCTCTTTGCCCTGCCTAACAACAGTGTGTCCATGGCGATGCAATTAGCACAGAGCCATGTGAGATCAAGGAATGAGGAATCAAGCTATAGTGTTACTTCAACATTGTTTGCACCATGCAGTCTCCCTCTGTAATCTTGTATCTGAAAATCAATGAGTAGACCTAAATTATTAAATGGATGACCTCAAAAAATTTACAATTACTCTAGAATCACTGATCAGTCCTGACAGGAGCTTAATCTCAAACTGAGTGTTACTCAGCTCCAGACAAAAGGTATTGAGAGAAGCAGACTAAGGCACAAGTTATGATCTACTCCCTAGGATCTCAAGATTTGTCTTCATAAAAGTAAAGTCATCAGGCACTCCTTTTTTAAAATTGTGACCTAGGGAGGCTATAAGAGTCACCCTTATATAAGTTTTTTTTAAATCTTTTGCATCCGTTGTAAATCATCTTTTTCATTTTTTTGAGAACATTGGCCATTAATTTGTTCATTGTCCTTAGAGACAGCATTGAATAGCAGAAATTTCAGTGAAATGTGTAATAAGAAAATCTACGTTCCTGTCCCAGCTCTGATACTTTCAAGTGCTGTAATCTTTTACAAGGCACTTGATCTCTTTGAGCTTCAGTTTTCTCTGATAAGCAGGTTGGACCAGGTAGTTTCAACTACCTTTTCTAGGTTCAAATCGTCATAAACTTCTGACAATAGTCTCTCTGATATAGGGTGGCAGAGTGTGTCTGACATCTACCTACTTTCTCAGCTCCAGACTCACCTTTCTGTGCTCTGGCTCTGTGATTCTCAGGGCTGGGACTCTACAAACCACATTTCTCCTTTGTCATCTGATTTTCTCTTAGATTTTGTCTTCAGGAGGCACTAGAGGGAGACTGACTGCAAGGCTGAAGGAAGGAAATGGAACTTGTTCCTTTCTGTTTGCTTTTTGTTCCATGAGCAGTATCTATCCACCATAAGCTGTCCCAGAAATTGGTTTCTGTATCCAGCTACTTTCAATACTACTTTTTCAGTCCTCTACCACCTGTTTAGCCATTTATCTGTATCATATTCTGCATTGCCGTTTCCAGTTCTCTGTCTGGACCTAGACTGGTATTTAGAGCATGGTGCAACGGATAGAGCCACATGTATCAAGAGGTCATGAACCTAACTTATTTACCTTATTCACTGTTGCATTTATTGTTTTGCATTACTAAAACAAAGTAAATTCTTGATACAAACTGACTGAGTGAATATGAACTTTTACACAGGTAACCTTGCTTCAAGTTCTAACTTGAACACCTTAAAGTCCTGTGATCCTGGGAAAGTTGCCTGACATTTCTGATCACCCTCGATTACAAAATACAGAAGTAGAAACTGTGTTCAGTAATTTCTGTTTACTTAAAAAAGTTTCTTTTTTTTTTTGAGAGAGATAGAGGGTCTCACACTATCGCCCAGGCTTGAGTGCAGTGGAGTGATTATGATTCACTGCAGCCTCAATCTCTTGGCCTTAAGCAATCCTCCTGTCTCAGCCTCCCAAAATGTTGAGATTGCAGGTGTGAACCACCATGCTCAGCTGAAATTTTCTTTTATACCATACTGTCCTTAGCATCCAGCAGATGATCTAGCTCACAGTTGATTTTTAATAAATGTGTGTTGATAAATAAAGTGAAGTTTACATGTAATAAACAAAAACAATTTTTATAATTGCTAGAACATGGTAGGTATTTGACCCATTTTGAGTATATCATCATTATTATTGTTTTGTAAGAGTCAAGTTTCCCCAAAGAATAGAAACTGTGTGGGTAAGGACTGTATTTTACGTATCTTTCTGATGTCAATGCCTAGCACAGCATCTTGGCATTATTCATATTTATGAATAGATTAATGAAGTATATTGTGAATAATGCTCAACTACACCAAGTGCCTCAACCTGCTCCCAGTTGTAATCATCTACATTTTTATTACTTTAGCTGCATTGTGTATGGACATGGTAAACTTTTGAAATTAAGAGCTTAGGTTTCTTGGGTTCAAAACCCATCTCTACAAATTACTAGCAGTTAACATCTCTGCTCTACATCTTTCTCATATGTAACAGAGGATTATAATAGTACCTATGTCTTAGTGTTAGCTTAAGGATTAAATAAATCTTACTGCATTGAAAGCGTTTAGACAATGTCAAGCACATGATAATCATTGATAATGCTAGCTATTTTTATACAAGTGTTCGCCCAGAGCACCTGATATCTTATTTCTGATATAAGTAAGGTAGATATCGATTATCAATAAACCAATTACTGAGCTGACCATATTCTGGAGATATAACAACTAGTTATTCAGAGTATTCAGTTGATCATATAAAAATAGATTGACACTTTTTTTTAATAATATTATTATTTTATCAAAGGGTGGTGAAGGGGTAAAAGCACAACCTTAGCAATATCAGGTTCATGTAACACTCTGGAAAATGGAGCATATAACCCAAATCCAAGAAGAAAAATTATATACAATTATAATTCTCATTTTTTCTGCAGTTTAGGTAAAGATGAGACGTAAAATAAATGTTACAGTTTAAAAAAATGCTATCCATGCTGTCTCTGAACTGTCTGTTTATCTACCTATTTCTCTATCTACTTATAAATATTTCTTAGTACCTACTAAGTGCTAAGTGTTATTTATTTTGCCCATGAACGTCCAGAGTTGTGTCATGATCCAACAGAAATTCAAAACAGAAATCTGGTAGCCTTTTCTTCTTCTTACCCTCTACATCTACCTGCTCACTGTGTGCAATACAAAAATAAACAAAGAAGGCCTTTTTTACATAGTTTATTTATTTTACATCCAATTTTCGTGTCTCCTTTATATACCTGGCTTTGTGCATGGTGCTGATATTAAAACAGGTAGAATAAATCCCTGACCTAAAGAAGTTTAAGGGTTTGTTGTTGTTGTTGTTCTTGTTTTGTGTTTTGCAGGAAAAAAATATATACAGTTCTATGGGTGGGTGAAAGTGACTCTACAGGGTTTTGTTTATACAAGATACAGGTGTGACTTCAAGGTGTTGTATTCAACCTCCTTTAGGTAAGTGAAAGGAAAGACTACAAAGAAGAAATCTTTGGCCTACGCCAAACAAAGAGAGAAGTTCTTAAAAGACAAAAACATTAGCTGGAAGGTCGCTGCAAGCTAGAGTATCCTAACCCTAAACTCTAATTATTAAATAACCTGATAGTATAAATGTTATTTTTAGACAATAATTTTTTTTCTTTCTTTTTTTTTTCTTTTTGAGATGGAATTTCACTTTTGTCACCCAGGCTGAATGTAATGGCTCAGGCTCACCTCACTACAACCTCCACCTCCTGGGTTTAAGCGATTCTCCTGCCTCAGCCTCCCAAGTAGCTGGGGTTACAGGCACCCACCACCACATCCAGCAATTTTTTTTTTTTTTTAAAGTAGAGATGAGGTTGGCCAGTCTGGTCTCAAAATCCTGACCTCAGATGATCCACCTTCCTCAGCCTCTCAAAGTGTTGGGATTACAGGCGTGAGCCACCATGCTTGGTCTAATTTTTACGTAATAATGTTTCTCATATAAGCTCCCATATTTGGCTAAGTATAAGACTAGAAGTTTAAAGAGGTTTAAAAATAAGAAAAAAATCTATATCTAGTCCTTTTAACTATACATTTGTCTACAGGAAAGCATTTTTAAAGTTTTTTAAAGCTATCTCAACTAGATTCGACCATTTTATTTAACCCCAAAATGGCATGTAAAATCCTCACAATTTACAGTTTAATAGAAAAATATATGTACTGTACAGATTATATATGATAGAAAAGAGATCATCGGTGCCTCAGTTTCATCTGTAAAATAGAGATGCTAAAAGCACATAGCACACAGGGTTATGGAAAGAAATACATTACCTATATAAAGGGCTTAGAAGAGAGCCTGTCACACAATAAACTATTAATCAATGGATTTATAATTATTATCATCATTATTGTGACAACATTCTAGACAATCATACATATTTTTCAATGACTCTTTAAATGAAACAAAATAGACAGATGGTACTTTTCATGCTAAGAATTGTGTTATATTTATTGTTCTCTTGATATAAAAGTAATAGCCTCCAGGCACAGTGGCTCACACATGTAATCCTAGCACTTTGAGAAGCCAAGGTGTAAGGATTGCTTGAGCCCAGGAGTTTGAGACCAGCCTGGGCAATAGAGTGAGACCCCATCTCTATGCAAAATTTTTAAAATTAGCTGTGCATGGTGGTGTGAGCCTGTGGTCTCCAGCTACTCAGTAGGCTGAAGTGGGGGAATTGCTTGTGTCTGGGAGTTTGAGGCTGCAATGAGCCATGATTACACCACTGCACTCCAGTCTGGGTGACAGAACAAGACCCCTTCTCACAAGCAAAAAAAAATTTACTTGCTCCAGAAATTTGATACATTTATTTGTAACATATTATGTATGCATTAATTTAAGGTAGTATGAGATGATTTGTGCCGAGTCTATAATACATTGCATGAAAGGCCAAAGAGGACATCAATATATAAATGGCTTCTACACCCTCCAGCCCTGAAAGTGAGTAGAGGTGGAGGAGAAACACGGTTTGAAAGCTACAGAGCTAGAAGCTAATCTGTGAAAAATCTTTCCAAACTTACAGCTCATCCACAAAAGAACTTGACAGTTTTCCTAAATTAGACAGTGATTGTAAAAATCTTTGTGGTATTGCCTAACATGGCTTCTCAATCTCAAGTAATTACGTATGTATGTATGTATGTTTTATTTATTTATTTATTTATTTATTTATTTATTTATTTATGTCAGTCTTGCTCTGTTGCCCAGGCTGGAATGCAGTGGCACAATCTTGGCTAACTGTAACCTCTGCTTCCTAGGTTCATGCAATTCTCAAACCTCAGCCTCCCGAGTAGCTGGGATTACAGGCGCCTGCTACCATACCCAACTAATTTTTGTATTTTTTGTAGAGACAGGGTTTCACCATGTTGGCCAAGCTGGTCTCGAACTCCTGACCTCAAGTTATCTACCTGCCTCGGCCTCCCAAAGTGCTAGGATTACAGACGTGAGCCACCACGCCTAGGCTAAAGCAATTACTTCTAAACTGTCAATAAAATATTCAATCTACCATGATAGAGGAAGAAGTAAACTTTTTAAAAACTTATCTCTGTAGAAGGTGATTTAGAAAATTACTGTTCTAGGAAGAGCCAATCAAGAAGTCTGCAGCCAAAGTTTGTAGAAAACAAAAAGTATTAAAAAGGTAAGCAGTTAATAAATACAAATATTACTTTATTTTTTAAATCTTGTGAAACCATGGTCTCAACTGGTTTTTAATTAATCTTACCTTATTTTTCTTTCTTTTTTGTTCTTAATAAACATATACTTTGTGCCTATTTTTAGTCCAAATTTTGTTTTTTTATAAATTATTTTATCCTGTAACTGCAAGAGTTGGTTATTTTGTGTGATTTTTTTTTTTAAGCCCCTCAAATTGTCTAAGTTCAAGGTTCCTTTCCCCGAATATTGTTGTTATCTCTGGTTTACAGGACAGAAAACTGAGTCATGGAGCCAGGTTACACAGCCAGTAAGTGGCAGAGCAAGATTACAGCTATGATGTGTTAAGCATGATGAGAAATGCGAAGGTTGCGACTATGAAAAAAAGAAATCCAGAGCAAACAGCTCAAACAGCCAATGTGATGGAGAAAAATAAAAAAATACATTTTAAGTATTTTAAGGTCAGAGAGGCGTGTATTTGTGTCCTGAGTAGATTGAGGGGTAGAGAGGAGAGCTTCAGAAGTTTTGAGACTGAGTGAGGAGATACTCTGACAGTTTGGAAGGAGATGGGGAAGTAAAGTCAGAGAAGAGAGAAGGAAAGAGAAAGACAAGAATGAACGGAGAGAAAGAGTCAAAGAAAACAAAGGTTTTGGTTTGATTGAGCAATCTGTTAGGGTTCCACCTCCAAAGAATAGACACCTACTTGAAAGTTTGTTTTTGAGTAATGTTGTGCAAGGAACATATGTGAATTATCTAGAGAAAATTTATTATTTAGTTCTCTTAATGTTAACTTACAGTTAAAAAAATATAAGAATAAAGAAACTTGAGCACATAAAAGATGAAATAAAAACAGTAGTTATTCCAGGTCTAAGTAAAATTATATACTATTATTCCACACATTGTAATATACAATTAAATAACATTATTACAGCTTAATGGAGGTTTTAAGTTAAAGCCCATGACTTTAGGGGAGCCTTTATTGCATGGTTTGGCTCTGTGTCCCTACCCAAATCTTATCTCCAATTGTAATCCCCATGTGTTGAGGGAAGGACCTGGAGGGAGGTGACTGGATTATAGGAGTAGTTTCCTCATGCTGTTCTTCTGATAGTGAGGGAGTTCTCACGAGATCTGATGCTTTAAAAGTGACAGTTTCCCCTGCACTTTTGTCTCTCTCCTGCTGCCTTGTGAAGATGGTGCTTGCTTCTCCTTCACCTTCCGCCATAATGTTAAGTTTCTTGAGGCCTCCCCAGCCATGTGGAACTGTGAGTCAATTAAACCTCTTCTGTTTATAAATTACCCAGTCTCGGGTAATATCTTTATAGCAGTGTGAAAATGGACTAATATACTTTATTTGCATTGAAATAATAAAAAAATAGATTTTAAAAATCAAAAGGGCCTTAATCACGTAATTACATTGCCACATGGCACCACCAAAACAAAGGTAATCTGCTGACGTGAAATATTCATCTTTTTGTTATATTGTTTCACCCAAATCAGTGAATACAAAATATCTACCTTAGCCAAAGGTTGAGCCATGAACCAAAAAGCTGTTTGCAATATTGGAAATCATTCCTTCACTTATTCACTCATTTATTCAAAAAATATTCAATGCAAATTGTGTTCTGAGCACTGTGCCTTGTACCAGGCAAACAGTGGTAGGGAAAATGAGGCACACTTACTTCAGTCAAGGAATATACAAAGTAATTGGGAGACAGCCCTTAGTCAAATAACTACATAAATGAATATATGAATTCATTGTGAGATAAATACTTTTAAGAAAAGTAATGGAAAGAGAACTTTCCTGAGAATGTGTCTTTTTGAAGCAAGAGTGATGGACAGAGAATGTTCTAGTCAAGGGAATCAGTCATGTTAAGGTCCCTGTGCCTTAGCCTAAGAACTAAAGAAAGTAATTTAAGGGTGGGGAATGGATAAAAGAGGAGAAAAGTGTGAATGAAGAAAGAGTAAGTGTAAGTGACAACTGAAGTCAGACAGAAGAGAAACAGGGGTATCTTGGGTTAGGTGGTAGTGTTGGAGATTTTGAGAAATAAATATGTAGAAGATAAAGTATAAAAGATTTATTGATAAATTAGATATGAGAGGAGTGGTGAAAGGAAAGGCAGAAATCATGAATAATTTCCAGATTTCCAATTTGTGCTTCTGGATAGATGGTTCCACTTATTAAGATGGAAAACACCAGAAATGATGGAATATATGGGGTGGGAGGATGCTGGAGATAAGAAAAGTTACTGGGATTACATTAGGCTATACCAGCGATCTGCTGCTAATACAGCATTATTCTAAGATGCAAGGCTGTATGCTGAGCTACAATTACCTCTAATGATAAATGGCCATATAGGTATAAATTGCTTAGTAGTGAGGAGTATTTTATCTTCTTCACAGATAATTCTGTAATAGGACCAAGGGAAGTATTACAGCACAGATTACATTTTGTTCTTTAATTAGGTAGCTGCTTCTGGCTCATATAATTGTTAATTTGGTATCAGAATAGAAACAGCATATGTAAACAAGCACACAAGTACAAAGTTGGCCTTCAAAAAAATCTATGCTAAATGTGTTTTTCTCTACATTATTCCTAAGTAGCCTTTCTGGAACATGTAGTCAGTTTATTATAATCAATTTATTGATCTCATCTCCCAACATAATTTAAACCAGAGTGAAAATATTTCATTTAAAAATAACAAAAAAATCTGGTAAGCTTTTATACTTGGTTAAAACGTATATTTCTAAAGAGTATCATGGAAAAGAAAACATTCTTGCATATCCCAACTGCATTTCTACACAATTTGCATTTGTTAAATTTTCTGACAATTGATGGTATGTAAAACAGATGATAATTATTTGTTTATATTACATTTTCAATAGATTTTTGCTTCCATCAGAAGATAATAAATTTTTTATTATGTTATCCTGAATATAATCCCAATTATTACAGTCCCATAACTTTGTGAATTTATTTTCATTCTTTGTGGATTCTAGGAACAGATGTTGAATACACATCAGATCTTGATTTAATCACTGTATTCCCATGGTGTTAAAAATGCAACAGCTCGTGGAATTTTAAAAATTAGAGCTAATTTCAGATGAGAAAATCAAGGACCAGAGAAGTGAAGCAAGTATTGTACAGTCACATAGGAAGCTCCTGACCAGAGGAGGGCTAAAGCTTTGTCACATGCATCCAAAACATTGTTGGTTCCACATCACTATGCACTGCTTCTCCACCAACTGGCTCTTTTATTTAACATCTACCAGGTGCTATAAAGATGACTTGATAGTACATCCAATATTTATTCATCTCTTATCATCTCACTTTTATAGATGAGGAACTTGACGCATAAGAAAATTAATAACCCCAATACAGGGTCAAACTGAATTCCAACTATGCCGTCTGACTTCTGCATTCATGCAGTTAATCAACACGCTATTCTGCCTTTTAGAAAGGCTTTCGAAAAAAACAAATTTGACCATGCTTCTTTTTTAATAATTTAATAATTAATTGTGTATAAATATATAAAAATGTGTACTTTATTTCCTTAATGTGAATAATTTATTTTAAACATTTTCAAGGAAATATTCTCTTGCCAAATTCTAAGAAATAATCATGAAACCTTAGTCAATAACACCCCTTAAAGTTAATTTAATATATTTACTTCTTCATAGGCTAACATTCATTATATTCTTTGGATGAATTCTCATTAATATGACTACTGAGTCAAGTGTAAAGTCAGCAGAGAATCCCCTAATAGTATTCAGAAATAGAATAATGTAATTCAATAAAGGTTCCAGTCTGGTTAGTTTCCTTCTTTTTCGTAGTGAGGAAGTGGTAAAGTAGTAAAGAAAGTCCCAAATGCCTTCACTTTCTCATTATAAGCTTATCATAATGCACTTATTTGAACCAAATTCTACCCTGCCTTTTTTTTTTTTAAAGGTTTCTATTTAAACATCCATTTTTAAATGCCAACATCTATTCCCATCAGATGTGATAGAAAAGAATACTGAATGAACTGAATTAAGCACAGTTAATGTTTTATGGGATTTTCTACCTTGATATTCTCTATAAAGAATTAGGGAGAAATGTCTTAAACAAAGAGGAAAAACATTGTTGAACTAGGTGCTAGGTATTTTCACATATGTCATCTTATTTATCTTTTATTACAGCTCTGAGATAGGCATATGTTTTATTTCACAAATAAGAAAACTAAGGCAGAAAGACCAAAAGTACTATTCAATACGCAGTCAATTATAGGCAAATTCAGGGCACAGATCCAGAAATACCTGTACTATAGCTGAAGCTTTTCTCAATAGTTTGTATTAAATAGTCCGCAAGGATAGAGATCGCTTCTAAACCTTTCCAAAAAAAAAAAAAAAAAGAGAGAGAAGCAAGATGGACATTTTTATTTAACAAGACAGAAGCATTTTATAGAAAGGTAGGTAGAAGGGAGAAGTGAGGTAGAGAACAGTATGGATGTAAGATAATAGCTTGGGAAAGAGAGAGAGGAAAAAATGAAAGAGAGAAAAGCCACATACTGGGAAGACAGAGTCGGGATAGGTTGGGGTAACTGAGGGAGAGGAGCGAGGAAAATATTTTCTAGGAGTTACCCTGTGGCATACGTGAGAGAAAGAGAGAAAGAAGATTTTAAATAAGGTGTAAAAAAAAAATGCCTTCAGAATTTATTGTCCTTGGAGTAGCTTTTAAAGGCTGAAGCAAAGATGTACATTTTCTTCTGATGGAATCTTGTTACTTGTTTTAATATAATTTTGCATAAAATCTGGAATGCATGGGCCCTCAATTTTATTAGTGTTACAGATGAATGATCTATACTGATAAATTTCATTCATAACTATTCTTCCATATTACTGCCAGTGTTTTTCCCCTTTCTTTTTACTATGAGGGAAGCGTAGAGAAGAATATAAAAGACATAAAACATGTAAAGTAGTTCTTTCCACTCTAGAAATAAATACAAATATAACATGTTAGCATTTAGAATTTTAGCGAAATTGAAGAAAGTTGAGTTTTGTGATGTGAATAGTTTAATTTAGGCATTAATGACTAAAAGTGTGATTTTTTAGCTACTGCCATACATCTAGATGGACATGGAAAATATGCTTCTCTTATGCCCCAGCATTATTTTTAGACATTCATCATTACCCTGTTGTGCCATTTTTCTCAACTTTCCTATGCACATTACTTATATGTCCTTTGGGGAGTCCAAAATTTCCTGATTTTGTTCATTTACCCACTTAACAAAAACACTGAGTACCTACTTTGCTCCAAATTCCCCATGAAGAATTGTCTCTTACACCCACAATTTTTGTACTGCTGCGTGAATGGGTGTGTCATAGATGACCAACGGAGTTAATATAATTACAATAGATCTTAGAGCCCCTTCCTTCTCCTAATGCATGACTACTTACCCTGACACCCTAGGGAGATGGTAAAAGAGGGTCAGCCCAGGAAGGTATGTTCTATTTTTAAGCAAAAAAACCATAAAATAGCTACTAAAATCTTATTCCTTTTCAAATCAAACTGCCTCCCTAGACTAAAGCTTGAAAGTGGCTTAGAAATTTGAAGAGAAATATTCAGTCTAAAAAAGAGATGTAGAAGGTTGAAAAATCCTCCTCCAATTGTGAATTATATGGGGGATAAAAATATATGAGTTCGCCATATGCCAGCAGCCGACTTTTGGCCCCTTCTCATTCAGTGTGTCTGGGAGCAAAACACATACCCTTTCTCACCGTCATTGGAGGATATCTCAGGGTACTAACAAGCATCGACTCTGGTTTTTTGTTTTGTTTCGTTTTGTTTTGTTTTTGTTTTTGGGACGGAGTCTCACTCTGTCACCCAGGCTGAAATGCAATGGCATGATCTCGGCTCACTGCAACCTCTGCCTCCCAGGTTCAAGCGATTCTTCTGCCTCAGCCTCCCAAGTAGCTGGGACTACAGGCATGCACCATCACGCCCAGCTAATTTTTGTATTTTTAGTACAGACAGAGTTTCACCACATTGGCCAGGTGTGAGCCACCGCACCCAGCACAAGCATCAACTCTTAAAAAGACTTACATTTGAAAAAAGTCTCAACAAGTATGACAGTATCTAGGAAAGCATAAATTATGAAAATTGACTGAATAAAGTTAAAATGTTTATATTAATCATAAACAGACACCTAAAATATAGATCAAACCATATTTTTAGAATAGATAATTATTTAGGTATTTGAAAATTTCCAGAATAGTAACAAAGATTAAATCCTCCCCCAAATTATTTTAAAGCTAAAAATGGTTTGTATGTAAACTTAAAATGTTATTATACAAAGAAAGAACAGTTTAATATAACTTATAGAAGGGAAAATCTTACCGGGTGTGGTGGCTTACGCCTCTAATCCCAGCACTTTGGGAGGCTGAGGTGAGCGGATAACCTGAGGTCAGGAGTTCAAGACCAGCCTGGTCAATATGGCGAAACCTCGACTTTACTAAAATTACAAAAATTAGCCGGTGTGGTGGCAGGTGCCTGTAATCCCAGCTAGTCGGGAAGCTGAAGCAAGAGAATCACTTGAACCCAGGAGGCAGAGGTTGCAGTGAGCAGAGACTGCACTTTGTACTCCAGCCTGAGGGATAGAGATAATGAGACTTTGTCTCAAAATAAAAGGGAAAATCTTGAGAGAAATCCTTGAGAATTTCATGCAGCAGGATGAAATGCAACAAGTTGTGTTTATTCCAAGAAAAAAAGGATAGCTAAACGTTATAAAAATATTTTTATTAAATCTATTATACAAATACATTTATAAGACTTCGTAAAAGTTATAATCAATTCAAATCATTTGATGAAATTTAACATCTTTTCCCTAATCTCAGAAGCACTCATAAACTAGTGTTTTGAAAACATACCTCCCATAACATGATTAAAAATTTTCCATTTGGACCAACAGTAAACATCAAGTTCAATGGTGAAATTCTATAGTAATGCTATAGAATATAATTTAAATCAATATTGACAATGTTCTCTGCACTGTTCAATATGGTGGCACTAGTCAAATAAGGCTGTCGATCCATTGATATGTTAATAAGAATTTTAAATTGTATTTAAGGCAACTTAAATATATATGTAAATATCACATTAGCTAGTGGCTATTATATTGGAAAATGCAGGCCCAGATGCAAACATCTTAAATTCATGAATAAAACAAAGATACATACTATCACTCCAGTTTTTTACCACATTCCTTAAAAGTTTCAGATAATGCAACAAAACAACAAAATATGTTGTAAAAAGTGCGAAGAAAAAGATGAGAGTTTAACAGTGTGATGCTTGTATAAGAATAAACAAATCAACAAGATGGAATAATGAATTTAGTAAAGAATATAAAGGTTATGTAATAATGGCCATAAATAATAATGAAATTTTTCATTGGTGAACATACACTAAATAGCTGAATAAATGGTATTAGCAAAACTGGTATTTGGAAAACCATTCAGTATACTTACATCATATTGTATAATGAAATATTCAGATGAGTTATAGACACAAAACTTAAAATCTATAAAAGTACTAATTCAAAATATATTTATGGCATGCCAGCTATGTTCCAACTATTCTATTTTCCAGAATAGTAACGTAGGTTAAATCCTCCCCAAATCAAGAACTATTCTACGTTCTGAGGATGCAAGAGTAGTTGAATAGATCTAACTCTTTCCTTCATTACATTAACATCCAGTTTATCTCAAAACAAGCAGCAATATTATTAAGAGTATCCACAGATCTCATTTTGGCATGCTGATTTTCTGGAAAAAAAAAATGCAGAATTTAAAAGGAAAAACCTAAATAGATATTCACTTCTTTTTTATATAAATAAAATCCAACTAGAATGAAAACTCCTTGAAAGACAGACTTTATTTTGTTTACTATTGCATGTCCTTGATGAGAATAGGGTATAGCACACAGTAGATAATCAATAAATCTTGAAGGGAGAAACAGAAAGAAGAAAAGGAAGGAAGGAAGGAAGGAAGGAAGGAAGGAAGGAAGGAAGGAAGGAAGGAAGGAAGGAAGGAAGGAAAGAAAGAAGGACCATATGGTTTTTCTATTAAATCTTACAATGCTGGATTATGGCATTGATGTTAAATTATTTGATAACATTGATAATAATGTAAGAACAGATTTAATGAGATTTCCTTACCCCTGAGCCATTTATAATGTAAATTATATCACTTAGGCCTACACAAGATTGCTCCAAACATTTAATAAAGTGTGTTGGAGAGGATAAAGAACTTTTTAAGATTTTTACAAAAGCAAATGTATTTCAAGAGTCCCTACTGCTATTAATTACCAGTTTCATGTTATTCTAGCCAGTGACTTGCAAATCAATGGGAATTATAATGTATTTAATATCATTATTTTAGAATTGAAAGAGTTTTGTGTTTAACAAAATTGCTAAATACTGAATGGGGGAAAAAGAGAGGGGAAAGCAAAATTAACAAGTCAGTTGAGGGTTTTGGTCTCAAGATGATCTGATCCCTGGAGAAAAAAGGTCTAGCAACCATGCAAGTGACACTGAGAGCAGGATCCATGTTCCTCGAGCTATAGCATAGGGAAAAAGGGTGTGCTTTAAAGTCAGATTGATCCGAATTCCAATTTTTTCTGCTGCAAGTACTGACTCTGCGACCCTTCGATTCTCCATGTATAAGATTTTATGATAATACTTTACTAGAATAGTGCAACTGTTTACCTTAATAGTAATAAAAAGCACTTGCACTGAGCTTGATGAATAGTGGGCACTTAATAAATGCACGATTCAACATGGAGTCCATCTATCCCTGCTCAGTATCTCGGTACACATCTTAAAAGAGTTTTATTCCATGGTCAGATAGCAATTTGCATAGTTGGACAAGAAAAGTTTTACGTACACCCACAATTTCACTAGTAGTACATTAAAACAACAGTTTTTATTGTCACAGAAACCTCATATTTGCTAATATGGTTAGGCTTTTTTTAGTGCCATAGACTCTTTTGTTGAAAATTTTCCTGTTTTTGAAATTCCAGTCAATGAAAGTGGGAATATTTCTTGTTCTTCAAAGACCAGTTGTGGATAAATTGCAAGTAAGATACCACACCTAGTCTGATAGAACTTTTTCAGTCTAAACACAAGTCTTTTCATGTAACCTAGGCTCCATAAAATAAGTGAACCACATCAATTCATAAATGTTATTTCTCAGTAAATTTCGATCTGCACGAAATCCCTTTGAAGAACTTCCATATTGACCTTGGTTGACTCTTGTACTATTCCTGTCACAGTCGCTGATTGATCACAGGGAAAAGTAGGTTGGGATTGAAAAGTGAAAGATGAAGTAGGACTACGAGGACATTTTGGCCCAATTTTCACTTACAACTCATATCCCCCAGCTTGCATGAAAAATATAAAATGCCAAGTATTCCTTTTAAAAAAAAAATAGATTTCAATGGAATAAAAAAATGTGATATGCTACCTATTCATTGAGATGTTAAGAAAGTAAACTTGACTATTAAAAGTGATACTGGGTGGTCCTTGACAAGCTCTTTCTCTCCTTCTCTGAAAATAGCAGGACGACAAAATTAGGAAATCTTCTATATTTGATTTTGAGAAGCACTGTTTCATTTCAATCCACATTCAGTTTTCTTTTAAGATTGACAATATGACCTAGCTTTACAGTGCATTTCTTCCAAAAGCAGTGTACTGAAACAACATTGCAGTATTGATTCATTCTACATGGTTGATAGTGTGATTGTATAATTAGAAGAACTGTGAAAACAGCTTTCACAGCTCTGCCCTTGTTGAAGAAATAAACAGCTCCATAGGCTGAATCTTTAAAACATTAAAGGATTTAAAAAGCAAGTGCTGTGTTTGTGATTCATGCAGCCCATAATAATCAGGGTTACAATTTTCATTTAGTTACTCAGAAAGATACTTGAGTGAGCAAAATTTTCTAAGAGAAGGCTTAGCTATTTCTTGACTTACCATAAGTAATAGCAAAAGTTAATGATGAATACTTAAAGCAGTAGTTCTCAAAATTTAGCATATATATGAATCACCTTAGTATCTTATAAAATTTATATTCCCCGGCCTCCCTCCATGATATTCTGTTTTAATAGGCAGAGTTTGGGTCTAGGAATCTGTATTCTGAATAAACCTCCAAGTTATTTTGTAACAAGCTGTCTTAAGATCACATTTTGAGAAACAACAGAGTAGAACAAAACCTGCCCCTTATATTGGCTAAAAATATTTGTCTTTACTTCACCAAAGACAACTTTTAAATCTACCTAAAAGACACTGCAAATAAGATATAGTAAACAAACCCCCCAAATATATATTTTATTATATGTATATATGTATATAAAATAAGATATAAGATATACAGTAAGATATAGTATAAAAAAGGTATATTAAAAATGTATATTTAAAATTTTAAAATAATATATCATAAGATATCTTACTATATTGTATTTTATAAATGCATATAATATAAAAAGATATATATGCTATATAAATATATACAATATCTTACTATATCATTTATATATATATTTCTGGGTTTTTTACTGTATCTGTGTACTGAGGAACAATCTGGTGACACAGAAATCACTGAGGACATAAAATTATTTCATCACAGCAACCAGGAGACCTAAGGACTGAATCAGAAATCTAGGAAATACCAGTGAAAATCAGATACAGTGGTTTGGAGGGTTTTGTTCCACTTTCAGGTCTGACATACAAAGAAGAGCTTCAAAGTCATTATTCCAGTCATTATAACAAGGACACACAGAAATCAACAACTATTTGGACCCATCAGAGAAATTAGGTTTCAGGGTAAACTGACACTGAAATCTGGAGAGACAGGACAATATCGAGTCACATCAGAGATAAGTTAACTTGGAGTAGAAAACTGGAGCCATAAATTAACTAGTAGCAATGCTTGAAGAGTAATTTTGATGAGTCACTAGAGGTTGAGCGTGAACTAGCATGAGAACGGGAAACTCTTTGGGCTACAGTCTTAGCGGTTCTCCACTCCATTCTAGGCTTTACTTCCAGGAACCTTGCTAGGTTTTCATATTGAAGATCAGAGAAAGACCCCTCTCCTAGCTCTGGCAAAGAGGAGTAACAATAACAATCCGGAACAGATTATTCAGGAACTGTGGGACAATTAAAAGCGTGTAATACACATGCTATTGTAATACAAGAAGAAAGAGAGACGGGAGCAGCAGAAATGTTTGACTTAATAATGGCCAAGAACTTTCCAAAATTAATGAGAAGCCTCAAACAATAAATTCAAGAAGCTCCAAGAATAGCAGAATAAATATAAAAATACTAGCAAGCAAAAAAACGCCTATGCTTTTTTGTTTGGTTTGTTTCTAATTGGCAGATAATGTTGTATATTTCTATCGTGTACAACATGATGTTTTAAAATACATATACATTGTGGAATGATTAAATCTAGCTAATTAACAAATGCATTACTTTATATAACTTTTGTGGTAAGAGCACATAACATCCACCCTCTTTACATTTTCTGAGAATACAATGTAGTTGCATTAACTATAATCACCTTGCTGTACAATGAATCTCTTGAAATTTCTCGTAACTGTAATCATGTATCTCTTAACTGGCATCTCCTCATTCTCCCTTCCCCATTAATCACCTCAACCTCTGGAAACCACTGATGTACTCTCTACTTCTATAGCTCAACATTTTTAGATTACATATATGACTACGATTGTACAGTGTTTGTCTTTCTGTGCCTGTTTTATAATGTCCTCCAGGTTAATCGCTGCTGTTTTAAATGGCAAGATTTCTTTCCTTTTTATAGCTGAATACTATTCCACTGTCTGTATATACATTTTCTTTATCCATTCATACATTGATGGACACTGAAGCTGATTCCATATCTTAGATATTGAGAATAGTTCTGCATAAACATGGGAGCACAGATATCTTTTTAACATACTAATTTCATTCCTTTTGGCTATATACCCACTGGTGAGATTTCTGGATCATATGGTAGTTCTATTTTTAATTTTTTGAGGAACTTTCATACTCTTTTCCATATGGCAATACTAATTTACATGCCTACCATAGTGTATGAAGGTTTCTTTTCTCCATAGCATCATCAGCACTTTCTTTTGTCTTTTTGGTGACAGCCATTCTAACTGGGGTGAGGTGATACATATAATATGCATATGATTTTCAAACAGCAGAAAATCAACCACAAAATGAAAGTCTGTATTGAAGCCATGGTACAAAAACACCGTTCCTATAGAGGAACAAAGAGAAAAGTCACAGTGGGCTTCAGGCCAGAAAGCAAGAAAGTAATGAGTGGAGTGAAATATTTAAAGTGATTAAAAAAAAAAAAAAAACCCTCAACAACCTAGAATCTTATATCCAGCAAAATTATTTTTCCAAAGTGAAAGGAAGATAACAAAAACTCTAGCAGACCTTCTCTGCAATGAATGTTAAAAACCATTCTTCAAGCAAAAGACAAATGATGTAGGTCAGAAATTTGAGTCTGTACAAAGAAAGAAAGAGCACCAGACAAGGAATAAAGAAAGATAAAATAAAAGATTTTTATTTTTTATTATTAACTTATCTAAAATATAAGCCTTTAAATAAATCAACAATTTAACAATGTGTTAAATGATTACAGAAAATTGATACGTGACTGATAGCAATATCCCAAGTGATGGGAAAGAATTGGGGATAAAATATTTTATTAATAAGATTCCTCTTCGTTAGGTGAAGAGTATAGTGTGATTTCAGCGTCGAATTAAATTAAACACAGAGTAAATATGTATGTAAATTCTAGAGCAAGCTCTAATTAGTGTGTTAAGGAAGAAAATTAAAATAGATTCATCTAAAATGTTCAATTAAAACCAGAAGAGCCAGACAAAGGGAGAAAAAAACCAACAAAACCACTATTAATAGTAAACAGTTACAAACAAGGTAGGTATTAATTAAACTAAATTAATAACTAACACTAATTACAAATTATCTAAATGTGCTAATTAAATAACATAAATTTTCCAAATGGATCAAAACAGAAGACCCAACTCTATACTTTCAGACACATGCATTGAATAAAAAGACTATATAAAGTTAAAAGTAAAGGGAAAGGGAAAAATGTGTCACATTAATAATAATCAAAAGAAGGTTGTAGTAATTATTTTTATTTCACAAAGAAGATTTCAGAACAAAGAAAAATATCAAGGATAAAGAGTGGCATTACGTAATGATAAAAAGGTTAAAAGGTTAATTCTCCAAGAGTGTATAGCAATCTTAACTGTATATGCACATTACAATACACAAAATTTGTGAGGCAAACCGGATAGAACTTGATGGTAGTGTAAGCAATGGAATAAACATCCCTAAGTTTGTTTTTTTTGTTTTTTTTTTTTTTGAGATGGAGTCCTGCTCTGTCGCCAGGCTGGAGTGCAGTGGCATGATCTCAGCTCACTGCAACCTCCGACTCCCTGGTTCAAGGGATTCTCCTGCCTTAGCCTCCTGAGTAGTTGGGATTACAGGTGCCCCCCACCATGCCCAACTAATTTTTGTAATTTTTTTTAGTAGAGACATGGTTTCACCATGTTGGCCAGGATGATCTCAATCTCCTGACCTCGTGATTCACCCGCCTCAGCCTCCGAAAGTGCTGGGATTACAAGCGTGAGCCACTGCACCCAGCCCAAACACCCCTAAAAATTCTTGCCTTCATAATAATAACAATAACATCCAAAAAAATAACTGGCAAACTTTTTCAAAATCAACCTTTCTAGAATGCTGGAATCTAACCAGAGTCTGGAAGAAACCCAGGGAGCATTCATTCAATAAACAAACCAAACAAACAAACAGTTAAATCTTGGAAATAACAGTGAGCTTTGTGGCATTTTAGCTTGCCCTAGTCTCATCTCTTCTTTCCAGCTATGCAGCAGTTTTAAAAATTAAACAGCCCAAATTCCTAGTGCAGCCTGGAAGTTGTCTGAGGAAACACAATTTATTTACAACCCTTTCAAACTCTCATGCACAAAGAATTGTCATTATTTAACTTGTCTGGTGGTTCCCTGGAAGACCCTAGTTGCAAGGCTGTTTGTATATGACATTACAAAGCGTATCTGAGTGTTAAAAAGCCCTTTCTTTCACAGTTGTTTGTTGAAAACAATTACAGCAAGCATTTTAATTTTATAGCTGTCTGGAGTGGTGAATAACAGTGCAAACAATAGGCTAACTGTAAACCTTAAGAGGAAAATCTGGTGAATAGTATGCCTAGAGTCATTTTGAAAACCTCTGACATGTTCTTTGTAATCTAAAAATTCACATGCATGCTTGTATACATATTGAGGATTGTGTGCATGCCTAGGAAAGACCTGAGGGGCCCTGAACATTCACCTCCAGCTAATACTCTGGCAGGTGGTTAAAAACAAAAAATAAAGGCAAAGATAGAGATGTCAACTGCTTGCCTGAGTGTTGAAGGCGTGTCCCAATATGTACAGAGAGCCTTTGGCAGAGATTGGGATATTCACTGGTTCCAAGCAACAAATAAAATGTCCGTTCAATATTAACTGACCAATAAGCTAATTGAGCAGTGATTTCAATGGCCATAACAGTAAAAAAAACATATTTTGCAGAATTCATTCAGAAACATCACTAAAACAAATGAAAACTATAGTAAACAGCAACAACAGCAAACTCTTGGTGAAGGCAGAGAACCTGATTTTCAGATTTGCCACATTTTATTATTTTATATGTCCAGTGTTCAACAAAAAATTATGACACAAACAAAGCAACAAGAAAGTGCAGCTCATACACATAAAAAATAAACAGTAAATACAAACTCTTCTTATAGAAACCCAGACAGTTGACTTACTAGACAAAGACTTTAAGACAGTTATTTTAAATATGTTAAATAGCTAAAAAATGTTTCTTTTAAACATGGTTTAAAGAAGTACAGGAAAGTATGAGAATGATGCCTTATCAAATAGAAAATATCATTAAAGATATAGAAATTATTAAAGGAAACCAAATATAAATTCTGAAGTTCAATAGCACAATAACAATGACTAAAATGAAAAAAAAATCACTAGCGGAACTTAATAGCATATCTGAGCAGATGGAAGAAGAAATCTGGAAACTTGAAGTTAAATGGGATTGTTCAGTTTGATAAACAAAAAGAAAAAAGAATGAAGAATAATAAACAGTCCCTAAGAGACCTGTAGGACACCATCAAACATATCAAGAGAGGTATAATGGGAGTCCTATGAGGATACAAATGAAAGAAATGGGCAGAAAGAATATTTGAATAAATAATAACCAAAAACTTCCTAAATTTGGTGGAAACATTATATGTTCAAGAAGCTCAATGAATTCCAAGTAGGAAAAACTTAAAAGATCCCCTCCTAAGCACATCATGATCAAATTGTCAAAAGCCAAAGGGTAAGAGAGACTCTTGAAATCAACCAGAGAGAAATGACTGATCACACTTATATTGAGGATAGAAATTATCCTCAATAATAATAGCGAATTTCTCATCAGAAACCATGTAATCCAGAACACAACTGTGTGACATATTCAAAGTGCTTTAAAAAAAAGTCAACCAAGAATTCTATATACAAGAAACTATTCCTCAAAACTAAAGGAGAAATAAGACATTACCAGGTTTAAAAAAAACACTGAGAAAATTCATTGATGGCAGACTTGAATTAATGTTTATATCAACATTATTTATAATAGCCGAATAGTAGAAAAACCCAATGTTCATCAACTGGTGAATGAATAAATAAAATATGAAATATTCACACAATGGATTATTATTCCACCATAAAAAGTAATGAGGTACTGATACATGTTACAAATGGATGAACCCAGAAAACATTATGCTAAGTAAAATAGCCAGATACAAAGGATGACAAATTACAGTTTCATTTACTTAAAATGTCCGAGAATGGAAAAACCCATAGAGATAAAATGTAAGTTAGTGATTGTGAGGAGCTAGGGTAAGTGTGAAGTAGAGAATGGCTGCTAATGGCTATGTAGTGTTTTTTTGTTTGTGTTTGTTTTTGTTTTTGTTTTTCGGAGAGAGATGATAAAAATATTTCAGAATTAAGTAGTGGCTATTATTGCACAACTTTAAATGTAATAAAAACCACTGAATTATGTGCTTTAACTGGTGTATTTTATAATATATTTCAATGTAAAAGTCTTGCTAGAACTAAAAAGAGAAATAAATTAATCCACTGTTACAGTTAGAGACTTCAATACCCCTCCATAAATAATTGATAGATGAAGCAGGCAGAATATCAGTAAGGATATAGATTATCTGAACAGCTCAATCAACAAATTTAATCTAATCAATATTTGTAAAATATTCCAGCCAAGTGTAGCAGAATGCATGTCTAAAGTGTTTACCAAGAGAACCACAAAAAGCCAAAATAGTCAAAGCTATACTAAGCAAAAAGAACAAAACTGGAGTAACCACATTGTCTGACTTCAAATTATACTACAGAGTAATAGTAACCAAAATGGCATGGTACTGGCATTAAGGTAGACAAATAGACCAGTGAAACAAAATAGCTAATCCAGAGATAAATTTATGCATCTACAGTAAACTCATGTTAAACAAAGGTGCCATTAATATACACTGAGGAAAGGACAGTCTCTTCAATAAATAGTGCTGGGAAAACTGGCTATCCATACGTAGAAGAATGAAAACAGACCCCCATCTCTCACCATAAACAAAAATTAAATCAAAATGAATTAAAGACTCAAATCCAATACCTCAAACTATGAAACTACTAAAAGAAAACAATGGGGGAAACTCTCCAGAACATCGGAGTGGGCAAAGATTTCTTGAGCAATAACCAACAAGCATAGGCAACCAAAACAAAAATGGAAATATGGGATCACATCAAGTTTAAAAGCTTCTGCACAGCAAAGGAAACAATAAATAAAGGGAAGAGACAAATAGAATGGGACAACATGTTTTCAAACTTTCCATCTGACAAGGGATCAATAACAAGAATATATAAGTTCAAATGACTCTATAGAAAAAATCTAATAACACAATTAAAGATGAGCAAAGACCTGAATAGATATTTCTCTAAAGAAAATATACAAATGGCAAACAAGCATATGAAAAGGTACTCAACTACACTGATCATCAGAGAAATGCAAATCAAAACTACAATGAAATGTCATCTCACCCCAGTTAAAATGGCTTTTATCCAAAAGTCAGATGATAACAAATGCTCATTTGGATGTGGAGAAAAAAGAACCCTCATACACTGTTGGTGGGAAGGTAAATTGCTACAACCACCATGTAGAACTGTTTGGAGATACCTCAAAAATTTAAAAATAGAGCAACCATATGATCCAGCAATCCCACTTCTGGGTATATACCCAAAATAAAGGAAACTGGTGTATTAAAGAGATATCTGTACTCCCATGTTTATTGAAGCACTATTCCCAATAGCTAAGATTTGAAAGCAACTTAAGTGTCAATCAACAGATAAATGGATGAAAAAAGTCTGGTACATATATAAAATGAAGTATTATTCTGTCATAAAAGAGAATAATATCCGTCATTTTCAACAACATGGATGGAACTAAAGGTCATTATGTTAAGTGAAATAAATCAGGCACAGAAAGACAAACACATGTTCTCACTTATTTTTAGGTGCTAAAAATCAAAACAATTGAACTCATGGAGATAGAGAGTAGAAGGATGGTTACCAGAGGCTAGGAAGGGTAGTGAGGGGTTGGGGCTGGGGAAGTCAGGATGATTAATGAGCACACAAAGATAGAATGAATAACACCTAGTATTTAGTAGCACAACAGAGTGACTATGGTAAAAAAAAAAAAAAAAAAAAAGTGTACATTTAAAAATAACTAAAAGAGTATAATTGGATTGTTTGAAACACAAAGGATAAATGCTTGAGGCACTGGATACTTGATTTACCCTGATGTGATTATTATGCATTACATGCCTGTATCAAAGTATCTCATGCAATCCATAGATATATACACCTACTATGTGCTCACAAAAATAAAAAATTAAATAAATGTTTACCAAGACAGACCACATTTGGGTCATAAAATATAACTTAGTAAATTTCAAACCATAAATTCATACAAAGTATCTTCTCAGACCACATTGGAATTAAACTATAAATCAATAACAAAAAGATAGCTGGAAAATTTCTAAATGTTTAAAATAAAACAGCATACTTCCTAATCATCCATTAGCCAAAAAATAAGTGTTAAGAGAAATTTTAAGAATATTTTGAACTCCATGAAAATGAAAGTACGACTTGTAAAAAATTGTGAGAAGCAGTGAAAAGAGTTTAGAGGGAAATTTATAGGATTAAATGTACATACTAGAAAAGATACACTAGATATCTTTTCTAAAATATATAAAATGTACATACTAGATATACTAAAATGTACATACTAGAAAAGAAAAAAGATCTAAATTTATTAACCTACATTTCTAGTTTAGAATCTAGAAAAACAACAGTAGTTTAAATCTAAACAAAGTGGAACAAAGGAACTTCTAAAAAATTAGAGCAGAAATTCATGAATTTGTAGACCAAAAATTAGAGCAAATCAATAAAACTGAAAGCTTGTTATATGAAAAGCTGAATAAAAATAAAACTTTAGCCACACTGAGACCAAAGGAGAGAATATACAAACTGCCAATAGCAGAAATGAAAGAGGGTTATTACTATTGATATCATGAACATAAAAGAATAATAAAGAGATACTTTCATGTGCACAAATTTGATAACTTCGATGAAATGGATCAATTACTTGAAAAACACAAGCTATAAAAACTCACAAAAGGAGACATAAGTAATCAGAATAGATCTATATCAATTAAAGCAATTGAATTTATAATTAATAACCTTCCAAAAAAGAGCACAATGCCTAAATAATTTTACTAATTAATTCTACAAAACATTCAAGGAAGAATTGATACCAATACTCCATAATCTCTTTCAGGAAATAGAAGCAGAAGGGACACCTTCTAAAAAGGAAATAACAGGCCAATATCGTTAATAAACATAGATGTAATAATCCTCAACATAGCATTAGCAGATGTAATTCAAAAACGCATAAAAAGAAATATACTCCATAACTAAGTGGGATTAATTCCAAGTATTCAAGGCTGATCTAACATTCAAAAATCAATGTACCATATCAAAAGGCTAAAGAAAAAAACATTCTGTCCTATTTATTGGTGCAGAAAAAGGTTTTGACCTACTGATGATCACAATGTTCAGCAAACTTCTAATAGAAAAGAACTTCCTAAAGTTAATTATTGAAAAACTTTATTAAAAACCTACAGCTAGTATAATATTTAATGATAAGAGAAAGATATTGAGAAGGCTCTGGTATTGTTTACAACACAAAGATATAATTTCTCAGCATTTTTTTTCGGCATCATACTTGAAATTCTACCTAGTGGAATAACATACACATGAATAAACAAATAGCACAGAGATGGAAAATAAAGGCAAAAAAAGTTTTTGTTCCCAAATTGTATGATGGTTTATGGAGAAAGTCCCAAGGAATATTACCAAAAAAAGAAGAGTACTTATGCACTAATCTGACAAAATATGTACAGGTTCTATATCTATAAAACTGCAAAACACAAATGCAAGAAATCAAAGAAGAGTTGAATAAACGAACTATTTCCTGTTCATGGATTGAAAGACTCAATACTGTTGCCAATTCTTCCCCTACCTGATTTTTACATTTAATCAAAATCCCAGAAAACTATTTAGCAGATGTTGACAAGTTGATTCAAAAGTTTATATAGAAAGGCAATTCCTAGGCTAGTCAAACAATATGACACCAAAGTTCAAAGGCTTACACTACTTGTTTTTAAATCTTACTATAAAAATCACAGTGATCAAAACAGTGTGATAGTGGAGAAAGAATAGACACATAGATCAATGAAACACAATAGAGATCCCAAATTGACAAACTCAAATACAGTATACTGACTTTGGACAAAATGTACAAGTCATTTCAATAGTGAAAGATTAATATTTCCTACAAATGATGCTGGAACAATTGGGCATTCACATGCCAGACGTAGATGCAGACCTCACACTTTTCAAAAATATGACTAAAAATGTATCAAAGACTATAAAATACCAGACTATAAAATTTCTGGAATAAAACAGGACAATCTATATGATCTTGTGTTTGATTTTGAAGTTTTATGTAAAATATGAATAGCCCAACCAATGAAAGAAAAAAAATTGACTGAAGTGAAATTTGAAGTTATAGATAAAATATAAATAGCCCAATCAATGAAAGAAAAGGACTGAAATGAAATTTGAAGTTATAGATAAAATATGAATAGCCCAATCAATGAAAGAAAAAAGGAGTGAAATGAAATTTTCTGCTGTGCAAAATTCACTCGTAGAAAGCTTAATAATCTCTCCTCAAAGATATAAGGTCCTAATCTCTCAAACCTGTAAATATTACTTTATATTTGGAAAGGTGGGTCTTTGCAAATGTGATTAAACAAAGGATATTGAGAAGGTAGACATTAAATGTAATCACCTCTATAAAAAAAATGTAGAAATAAATTTTACACAGACAAAAATGATCACAATATAACCACAAATGCAGAGATTGTAGTGATGTGGCTACAAGCCAAGGAATTCCAACAGCCTCTAGAAGTTGGAAGGGGACAAGAACAGGTGCTTCCCTTGAGTATCTGGAGATTGTGCTGCCCAGCCAACACCTTGCTTTCAACCCAGTGAAACTGATTTTGGAATCTGGCCTTCAGAAATGTGTGAGATTATATCTCTATAATTTTAGGCTTTTGTGGTAATTTGTTACAGCAGCCATAGAAAATGAATACAACACTGTTACGAGAATGAAAAAACAAGAAGACTGGGAAAAATATTTGAAAAGTGTGCATCTAATGATGAACTTCTATCTGGAATATACAAACTCCTTATAACTCAATAATAATAATACAAACCATCCAATTTAAAAATGGGCAAAAGATTTGACCAGTCAGCTTAAATATATGTATACACATGTTTTTATATATATGTGATATATATTTATATATGTGATATATATATTTACATATAAATTTGGGATATACATATATATCACATAAGTATTTGAAAAGATGCTCAATATCATATACTATACTGTTAATAAAATGCTAACAAGGGCCAGGCACAGTTGCTCATGCCTGTAATCTCAGCACTCTGAGGTGGACAAATCACCTGAGGTCAGGAGTTTGACACCAACCTGGCCAACATAGCAAAACCTCGTCTCTATTAAAAAAACAAATATTAGCCAGGTGTGGTGGCACGCACCAGTAGTCCTAGGTACTTGGGAGACTGAAGCAGGAGAATTGCTTGAACCTGGGAGGCGGAGGTTGCAGTAAGCCAAGATCGTGCCACTGCACTCCAGCCTGGGTGATAGAGTGAGACTCCATCTTAAAAACAAGTAAATAAGGCTCACGCCTGTAATCCCAGCACTTTGGGAGGCCGAGGCGGGCGGATCACAAGGTCAGGAGATCGAGACCATGGTGTAAACCCCGTCTCTACTAAAAAATAGAAAAAAATTAGCCGGGCGCAGTGGCGGGCGCCTGTAGTCCCAGCTACTCGGGAGGCTGAGGTAGGAGAATGGCGTGAACCCGGGAGGCGGAGCTTGCAGTGAGCCGAGATTGCGCCACTGCACTCCAGCCTGGGCGACAGAGGGAGACTCCGTCTCAAAAAAAAAAAAAAATTAAAACAAAAAACAAAAAACAAAAAAAACACAAGTAAATAAATAAATAAAATGCAAACAAAATAACAGTGAGAAAATATTACACACTTATTAGAATGACTAAAATAAAATTAAAAAATGATAATACTAATTTTGGTAAGCAAACATGGAGCAACAAGAATTCTTGTTCATTACTGTGGGAGGAAGAAAATGACATAACCACTTTTGAAGACAGGTTGGCAGTTTCTTACAAAGTAGAACATAGTGTTTACACATGATCTAGCACTGCACTTCTAGGTATTCACTCAACTGATTTGAAAACATATATATAAATCTGCATGAGAACGTTTATAGCAGCTTTGTTTGTAAACACTCAAAACTGTTATCAACCAAGATATCCTGAAACTTACAATGGATAAACAACCTGTGATACAGTCATGTAATGGAATGCTTTTCTGCAATAAAAATGAATGTACTATCAAGCCACACAAAGATATGGACGAATCTTAAATAAATATTGTTAAGTGAAAGAAGCCAGCCTAAAAAGGCAATGTATTTTATTACTGCCTTTAAATGGAATTCCTCAAAAGGCAAAACTGTAGAGACAGTAAACAAGAGGCTGTGAGGGGATTGGAGGAGTGTGCAGGAATTACATAGGTGAAGCAAAGATGATTTATTTTTGGTGATGAAACTATTATGTGTTACATTGTAATGGTGAATACATTACACTATGCTTTTGTCAAAACCCACAGAACTTTACAGCACAAAGAATCAAACTTCATGGATGCAAATCTTAAAAATATTTTTAAAGTCAGGGGATTTAAGGATAGGATGCTGAACATGACAAAAGAACCTTAACTATATTATTAAAGTATGAAGCAGCTTCACTTAATAGAGTAGGGCAATAAAAATGCTGACCTAAGTAACTTTGGAAGTGAGTGGAGTCTTTCAAAGTAAAGGCAAAAGGAACTAAACATAGCACTGTACTCTGGTTGATAAAGTTAGTTTCCAAAGGGTTATTGGTTAATGATTCTGAAATTATACATATTATAATTGCCCAGTGAAGTAAGTGGAAGAAGTCGGGAGTCTGTTTCCTCACTATTTGAGTGGAAGGGTACATGTAATTAGGGAGTGTAGGGTAGAATGACCCATGTGCTAATGGACTGAAATGGCAATATCGGTATCAACTCATATCTTGCTTACTGTCAGTAGGTATATTTACATGTAGAAATATTTGTAGATATGTGAATATACACAGGTTAGTATACACACGTTTTCTTTGCTTTCTCAGCTGAGAGTGCTTTTAAATAAATAGTCAAAATTTATAATTTTGATTCTGAACTTCCTTTTGAAATTCAAAACATTTCTATTGTTTATCAGTGTTATATAGCCCTGATTATTGGCTTTATTCACACCTGAATTAACCAAATAAGAAATCTTAAACAAAAGAGTCTATTCATTCAGTTCACCATTCACTCATTCAAAAAGTATTTACTATGTGTTCATTCTGAGCCAAATGTTTCACCCTGGGAATATAAAATCAATCATATTATTGACCTCATGGATTAATGAGGAGGCCATTCAATAAACCTAATAATGATACATGTACTATATATTTATATCTTTGATACATTAAAATATTTCTAAAATAAGTAAAAGAAAAATGTTCTTACCCTGGAACAAAATTTCAGAGCAAGAAAATGAATTCAGTTCTTGGCTTGGTATTTGACAATTGACTACATATTTTTTCTTTACCATCCAGCCTGATGGTTGCAGTGTCTTCATTAATCCAATTTTGTACTTAATTCAACAAATTCTTGTTGACATCTAACATAAGATACTCATTCCCTTGTTCAACATTTTTGGAGGATAACTATAAACCTGTCTCTATTTCAAGATTAATTGGACTACTACTTATCCTTAAATAGATCAGTACAGTGGGAGAGAAACACAATTAAAACAAAACAATTTAAATGCACTGTGTCAAGATATGTGCAAAGCATCATGGAACTATAGGACTTACCACTTAACCTAGGCTGAAGGGCAGAGCAGATTCCTGTTAGATACCTTTTTTGAAATGTCAGACTAAAAGTTTGAGAAGGCATATGGACTCCAGAAGCAGACGGGAAAAATGTAAAAAATGAGAAGTATACTGCATAAAGAGCATGAACACTAAGAAAAAAACAAGGTGGCCGTGTGCAGTGTCTCACGCCTGTAATCCCAGCACTTTGGAAGGCTGAGGCGGATGGATCACGAGGTCAGGAGATCGAGACCATCCTAGCTAACACAGTGAAACTCCGATTCTACTAAAAATACAAAAAATTAGCCAGGCATGGTGGTGGGCGCCTGTAGTTCCAGCTACTAGGGAGGCTGAGGCAGGAGAATTGTGTGAACCCCGGGGCAGAGCTTGCAGTGAGCCAAGATGGCGCCACTGCACTCCAGCCTGGTGGAGGGAGGGAGACTCCGTCTCAAAAAAAAAAAAAAAAAAGAAAAAAAAAAAAGAAAAAGAAAAGTAAAGAAAAAAATAAGGTGAACACACAGGGAACTGAAAGAAATTTAGGATGTCTCTTATGTCAGGCAGGAATGACAGGAGATGAATCTGAAGAAAGAGGAAGACTAAGATTGTGGAGATGCTTATGCTATGTTATAGAACTTGAATTTTATTCTATGGAATGAGGATAACACATAAGCTTTAAGATGGAAAATTATATGGGCAGATTAGAAGTGAAAGATGTATTCATCTCCTTGAAAATCTTATAGCCTCAGAAATCAGCTTTCTCTTTATAGGAGGTCAATTGTGCTTAGTCTTTGAAGAAACCTAGAGTTTAGGGACAACAAAGCAAATTCTTTGCATTGTACCAGTGGCAAGGAGAGATACCAAGGACTCAAAGAAAAATAAACACAGTGAGAGTTCTTATTCTAGTGAATTTATTTATTATTATTATTATTATTATTATTATTATTATTATTTTGTATAAGAAAGTTGGGACTGTGAATTCTGAGTTCTGAGGCTGATCTTTAGAAATATCTATTTTAAGGACTGGAACATTTGAAGAGCAAGACATCTCTACAACAAGTTGACATGTGTGGGAGAACGATATTTTGTATACTTTGCATGATCTGAGCAGGATCACTCAAATGGTCACAAGCAAAGATTATCGTAATTGAAATTAACCTTTTGGTTTCTTCTTGTTAAGAATGTGCCTTTTGGTTGGCATTATAAAATGCTTAACACATGAAAGCACCGTCTTTTTAAGCTGGTACAGTGATTACAGAAAAACATAACTTTCCTCTTAGTCAACCAAATGAAGCAAATTATAGTGAGGGCTGCAAAGAAGAAAATTACATGTTGTCAACACTTTGGGCAATAGAGTAATAATTTTAATAAAAACTTTACCTATTAATTTTGTCAATCACTTTCTTTCTATGTGTTATTGTTGGATGACTAACCATCCCAATAGTCTAGACAGGCTCACATTAAACGTTTTCTTCTTTAGCCAAGGTTTTTCTAGAAGCTTTCAGAGCATTTCATATTTTTATTCATTTATCAAAAATTATAATGAAAGTGACTAGTAATAAACTTGAAGTTGTTGAAAAGGGAGATAATTTCAAAAAAAATCTGACAGTGCACTTAATCTCGGATTTAAAGTGTCACAGAATCACTGAAAAAGACCAGCACTATTCACAATAGCAAAGACTTGGAACCAACCCAAGTGCCCATCTGTGATAGACTGGATAATGAAAATGTGGCACATACGCACCATAGAATACTATGCAGCCATAAAAAGGATAAGTTCATGTCCTTTACAGGGACATGAATGAAGCTGGGAACCATCATTCTCAGCAAACTAACACAGGAACAAAAAACCAAACATTGCATGTTCTCACTTATAACTGGGAACTGAACAATAAGAACACATGGACATAGGGAGGGGAACATCACACTCCAGGGCCTGTTGGGGAGTAGGGGGCTAGGGGAGGGATAGCATTAGGAGAAATACCTAATATAGATGACAGGTTGATGGGTGCAGCAAACCGCCATGGCCCATGTATACCTATGTAACAAACCTGCACTTTCTGCACATGTATCCCAGAACTTAAAGTATAATAAAAGAAAAGAAATATATTAAAATAATAATGACAACAAGAAAAAAAAAGAAGATTATTTAACATATAATGCCACCAGCCTCATCTCTGTTGATCTCAAGAGGGTAGTAACATTTATATTTTTTAACACAGACATTTCTGATGCACCACAAAGTTTGAGAATCAGGGTTAGAAAATCATATAACCTTCATAGATCAGTTTAGAAAACTGACTTAAAATTTTATAGCAAGAACAAGAGTGACTCTTTGCAGTATGCTTAAACATAGAAGTTTTGAAATGCTGTTAAATTTTCTGTTAAAATATACATGTCATTACAATATCTGAGTTGAAGATAAGATTTATTTGAATGACTGAGTACAATAATATTTCATAAAAAGTACTATCTATGCATTTAGCAAGTTACTTAATCCACTTATATCTTGGTTTCATCTTCTATAAAATGATCAATAATAGCATTTCTATCATAGAGTTTTAAGGACTAAATGAGATAATATGTAAGGTGTTTGACATTGGGCGTGGTACAGAGTCAGCTCTCACTGAATGTTGCATCTTGATTTTACCATTACTATTTTTGTGTGTATATGATGATGATAGTTCTTATTTAAGTTACAAAATAGAACATAAGTAAAAAGTTGTAATTCTCACTCATAAAATTTGTTTTAATTAGTTTCTAAAACTCTTACATCAGAATAGAAAAACCAGAAGCGTGTATAGACTGAAAGGATTCAGGCTTTTTGTAAACAGCTAATCTTAGTATAAACCGGCCAACTTTGCAAAGAAAAGCAACATAGTGAGAGAGAGAGGGAAAGGGTACAAATGAAATTAGTTTGCTTTCAGGACTGGTCCTTTTATCTATTGCTGCATAACAAACCACTCTAAATTTAGTTGCATTAAAATAACATTTTAAAAAATATTATCTCTCGTAGTTCCTGCATTTACTGGGCTCAGCCAAATTTCTCTTTGTTAGGATTTATCGTGTGATTGAAGTCAGTGAGTGGAACTGAAGGCATATCAAAGGCTTTTAAAAATATATTTTTTAAGGCTCAACATCACCAATTATCACCATGCAAATTAAAATCACATTGAGATGTCATCATACAGCAGTCAGAATGGCTTTTATTAAAAAAGTTTAAAAAATTGGGAGACCAAGGCAGGAGACTTACATGAGGACAGGAGTTCAAGACCAGCCTGGTCAACAGAATGAGAGTCTGACAACAAAACAAAACAAAACAAAACAAAAAACTGGTCAGGCTTTGTGGCATGTGCCTGCAGTCCCAGCTACTTAGGAGTCTGGTGCAGGAGGAGGAAGGATCACTTGAGCTCAGAAGTTCCAGGCTGCAGTGAGCTATGATCACACTACAGTACTCCAGCCTGGGCACAGAGCAAGACCTCATATCTAAAATAAGTAAATAAAAATGAAAAACAACAGATGTTGGCATAGCTGTGGAGACAAGGGAATACTTATGCACTATTGGTGGGAATGCAAATTAGTTATTTCAACCTCTATGGAAAACAGTATGGAGATATTTCAAAGAACCAAAAATGGAACTACCAATTGACCCAGCAATCCCACCACTGGGTATCTACTCAAGAGAAAATAAATTGTTATATAAAAAACAATACCTGTCCTTGAATGATTATCCCAGCACCATGCACAATAGCAAACACATGGAACCAATCTAAGTGTCAACCAATGATTGATTGGATAAAGAAAACGTACAAATACACCATGGAATACTATGTAGTCATAACAATGAATGAAATCGTATTTTTTGCAGCAACATGTATGGCGCTGGAGGCAATTATCCTAAGTGGACTAACTCAGAGGCAGAAATCAATAGAATCTAATACCACATGTCCTCATTTATAAGTGGGAACTAAAAATGGGTACACATGGACTTCAAGATGCAGAAAATAGAAACTGAGGACTCCAAAAAGCAAGAGAGTAGGAGGAAGTGAGGGTTGGAAAATTGCCTGCTGTGTACAATATTCAATATTTGGGTGATGAGAACACTAGAAACTCAATCCCCACTGTGATGCAATATACCTATGTGACAAACAAGCACACATACCCTCTACATCTGAAATAAATAATAAAATACATTTTTTTTGTTTTTTACAAGTTTCATATTTACAAATTATTACAAAATAGTAGTTTTTTATACCTCATGCCCAGTTTTCACAATTATTAGCAATTTACATTAGTATGATATATGTGTCACAATTAATGAACTAATATTGATATATTGTTATTAACTAAAGTCCATAGTTTATTCAAATCTCTTCAGTTTTACCATAATTTTGTGTTTTAGAATTTCATCCAGGATAATACATTACATTACATTACATTACATTACATTACATTACATTACATTCTACCTTAGTCTGTTTTCTGCTTCTAGAACAAGATGCTACAGACTGAATAATTTGTAAAGAAAGGAAATTTATCTTTCACAGTTCTGTAGGCTAGGAATTCCGACAGCCTGGCACTAGAACTTTGTGAGGGTCATCCCCTGGAAGAAAGGCAAAAGACAGAAATAAGCACACTAGACAGAAAAATATGACTAAACTTATCTTTTTATCAGTAGCTCACTCCCTGATAACTGACTCGCTTTTGTGATCATGGCATTAATCCACTAATGAGGGCAGAATGCTTATGATCTAATCAACTCTTAAAATCACCATCTCTTAGTACTGTTACAAAGGCAATTAAATTTTGACACAAGTTTGGTGGGGACATTCAAACCATAGCACATACATAGTCATTTCTCCCTAAACTCCTTAAACAGTCTTCAGACTCCCTTTGCTTTTGATGACTTTGAGAGTTTTCAGGATGGTCAGGTTGCTCATATAATGTTCCTCAGTTAGGATATGCCTGTTGTATTCCTCATGATTTGACTGGAGTATGTTTTTTTGAGGGGAGGAAGACCATGGAAGTAAGGGGACATTCTCATCATAAAATGTCAAGGAAACAGTCTGTCAATATGAATTCCCACTGTTGATTAGCTGTATTTATTTTCTATTACTGATATAACAAGTTATCACAAATTTAGCAGTTTAAACAACAACAACAAAATCTTACATTTCTAGAGGTTACAAGTCCAACATGAATCTCACTAAAATCAAAACGTCAGCACAGCTGTCCTCTCTTTCACAGGTTCTAGAATATTCTCAGGTTCTATCCCAAACTGAGGTTTAAGGGGAGTCGGTGGGCAGGAAGCTGGAAAAACACTTGAGGAATCATAGGGAGTTTCAACATGGCTTTATTGTCTCTCTGGGCATGAACTATATGTACAGTGTCAGCAGGGTAATTATATCCTTTGCAGACAACAGTGACTCTGAGCCAAGCACTAGCTCACATGAGTGAACACCTAATGGGCCTCACATGGCGTGGCTGCATAACGTGCAGAGTTGTGCACCTGCGCTCCAAATCCGCTGAGTCCTGCTGTGCAGGAAGGCTGCTTTGGCCTACTCCTGACTAAAGCACAGCCATTTCCCTTACAAATAGCATCCATTTTTTTTCTTTTCCAGCTTCAGGATGCTGTCCTCTTCCCTTGACTCCTGGTATCTTTCACCCATCATCAAGGTCAGCAGTGTTGCATCTCTCTCTGTCTTTCCATTGTCACATCTCCTGACTTTCCTCTTGTGTTTTTTTCTTTCATTTTTAAGGATCTTTGTCATTTCATTGGTCCCACCTGAGTAATATAAGATACTATGCCTGTATGAAGGTCAATCGATTAACAATCTCAATTCTTTCTGCCACCTTATTTCTCTCTTGCCCTGTAACAAACATATTCACATATTCCAAGGACTAGGACATGCACATTGTTGAGCCAGTATTATGCCCACTGTCATAATCTTGATTACCTGGATTGAGGTAATATTTTTCAGGTTTCTCTTCTGTAAATGTACTGTTTCCTCCCTTTCTCTACTGTACTCTCTACAAGAAAGTCACTATGAACTGTCCACAGTTAAGGAGAGGGAAAAATACATTCTACTTCCTTAAGAGCAGAATAACTACATAAATTATTTGGAAGTATTTGTCTATTTTCCCCCATTTATTTCTTATTGAATCATTTTTATAATTATAGACACATGAATATTTATTTTGTGCACTGGGTTATGATCCAGTACAACTTAGTTTACTTTGTATTTCAAGTTTTTTACCTTGGTTCTTGGGAGCTCATTCAGGTGACTTCTATATCCCTTTAACATGCCCTCATAATATATAGTTTCTTTTTATTTTTTTGAGCATGTTCTTCCTTTCTAGAATTACAAAATGCTTCAGCATCTGCATGTATATTTTGCTCTAGTCCAAGAATCAGTCATTTCTCTAAAACGCCCTTACTTCTTTTACTGAAGTCCAAAGTCTGGGTGGTAGGTATATTTGTTACTATTAGAGTATCATTGCTTTTAGAACCTTTCAGCTGATAAAGCAAAGAGACGTGTGTGTATTAAACTATGCATACAAACATATCTATAAATATTTTGTATTTAACCACCTGTATCCATATTAAGCTAATGATGAGTTAATAATGATGCCTCCAACTCTAATCAAGTATTACGTGGGTCATGCTACCTTTTTTCCCTTGTGTATTTATAATCTCCTGCTCCAGTAATTAGAAATATGACTCTGTATTAGTTCATTTTCACACTGCTATAAAGAAATACTGGAGACTGGGCAATTTATGAAGAAAAGAGTTTTAATTGACTCACAGTTCCACATGGCTGGGAAGCCTCAGGAAACTTATAATTACGGCAGAAGGCAAAGGGGAAGCAGGCACAATTTTCTCATGGTGGCAGGAGAGACAGAGATAGGGAGGAAGTGCCACTTTTAAACCATTGGATCACATGAGAACTCACTCACTATCACAGAAATCCACCCCCACGATCCAATCACCTCTCACCAGGTCTCTCCCATGACACATGGGGATTACAATTCAACGAGATTTGGGTGGGGACATAAATCCAAAACATCAGATTCCTACCATCTTCTTCCACTTTATTGTTCAATTTCTCTGTACATATATGATGGTTTTAGAATTGTTAATGCCTATGCCATGGAAAATAATGTTATCCACCAGAGTGTAATTTTTTCTCTTTCTTTCTTTCTTTCTTTTTTTTTTTTTTTTTTTTTTTTTTGAGACAGAGTCTTGCTCTGTTAGCCAGGCTGGAGTGCAGTGGCATGATCTTGGGTCACTGCAACCTCTGCCTCCTGGGTTGAAACAATTCTGCCTTGGCCTCCTAAGTAGCTGGGATTACAGGCAAGTGTCATCATGCCTGGCTAATTTTTGTATTTCACCATGTTGTCTAGACTGGTCTTGAACTTCTGACCTCAAGTGATACTCCTACCTTTGCCTTCCAAAGTGCTGGGATTGCAGGCATGAGGCACCACACACAGCCCAGAGTGCAATTTTTATGTATACTTTATTTTGCCTTCAGTCTAATACTCTCCATTTATATCTAAAGTTATTTATATCAGTGCTTTATCTGCCACTCCATTTGGTGAGGTTGTTTTATGTATTTGTAGTATAGTCATGTTCTTTTATTACATTTAGTACTTTATCCTGAATTCCCTCAACCTCTAAATGATTTTTTAAGCATTGTCATACATAAAAGTTAACACTTTGTACAGTAAAGTTCTGTAAGTTTTAACAGATGCTTAATTTCTGTACTCACTATTAGATTGTCATACAGAACACTTTCACCACCCTAAAAATACCTTTGTCATTCACCTATTCTAACCACTGCCCCCTGAATGCCTGGCAACCAATAATAGGTTTACTCTCTCAAGTTTTGTTGTTCCATAATGTTATATAAATTGGAATCATACAGTATGCAGTGTTTTCAGACTGGTTTATTTCCCTAACAATATGCCTTTAAAGTTAATCTATGTCTTTATTTGACTTTATAGTGCATTTCTTTTTATTGGTGAATACTATACTATTACACAGATAACCAGAGTTGGTTTATCTATTCACCCATTATTGTGGGACAGCTTGGTTTCATTCAGTTGTTGACTCTTATGAATAAAGTTACTATAAACATTAATGGTTGCCGGGCGCGGTGACTCACGCCTGTAATCCCAGCACTTTGGGAGGCCGAGGCGGGCTGATCACAAGGTCAGGAGATCGAGAAACCCCAGCTCTACTAGAAATACAAAAAATTAGCCGGGCGTGGTGGCAGGCACCTGTAGTCCCAGCTACTCGGGAGACTGAGGCAGGAGAATGACGTGAACCCGGGAGGCGGAGCTTGCAGTGAGCCAAGATCGCGCCACTGCACTCCAGCCTGGGCGACAGAGCGAGACTCCGTCTCAAAAACAAAAACAAAAACAAAAAACCCTTAATGGAAGGTGTTTGTGTGAACATACATTTCAAATCAATCGGGTAAACATATAAGAGCACACCTGTGAAACTGTACAGTAAGACTATGTTTAGCTTTATAAGAAACTTTCAAGCCATTTTCTATAGTCATACCATTTTTTTATCTCTACCGGCAATAAATGAGAGTTCTTATAGTTCTGAATCCTCACAAATATTTATATTGTCAGTGTTTTTAGATTTTAGCCATTCTGATAGATATGTATTATTATCACAATGTTGTCTTAGTTTTCAATTTTCTGATGGCAAATGATATTGAGCCTGTGGGGAAGGAAGAAGTGTAGTATTTCTACAAGTAAAGAGAACATTAAAGTCTTGGACAACAGTCTAGGACAGGGAATGCCAAACTTTTTCAGTAAAGGATCAGATAGATACTTATACTTCTGGCTTTATGGACCAGATGATCTCTGTCATAGCTACTTGTCATTGTTTTTGTTGTTCAAAACAGTCATAGACCATACATAAATGAATGAGTTGATTAAACTGTAAAATTCATTTACAAAAATAGGCATTTTGTAAATGGAAAAATTTTCATTTACAAAAATTTACAAATTTGGCCCATGGACTTCATTTACAGACTGCTGGTGTAGAACAATAATGTAAGCAAAGTTGAAGGTGAAGAAATTTACAAATGCTGTTTTTGAAATAACTAAGTAGGACATGTTGGCTAGGATAATGGTTTTGGGTAGAAGAAAATAAAGAGTAAGATTGAAGAGAAATCTGTGAAAAATCTGTGAACAGATAGTGTAAATTCTTGAGAAAACTTGAGGGCATAGAATTTATTATGTTAAAAAACAACATCCAAATATAATTAATTAAATATTTATTATTAAATAATAATATAAAAATGTAAAGGGCATGTTAAAAACTGACCATAATATAATTTCTTTAATGCCGTGACTCTGTGCATTTTTGCATGTTCCCTGTGTGTTCCCAGAGCTTTCTGACTTTCTCACACTGCCTTACAGTAATCTGTTTATAGGCCATGTGGTCCCCTGCATGGAGACTGAGAGCTTTTAGAAGGCAGAGTTTAACTGTTTCTATATCCCTGATACTGAACACAGCATCTAGTACTTTAAAAAATTAAAATAAAATTAATATATACATATATACAAAAATATATACATATGTAGGTAAAAATGTATATATACATAATACCTATGCTCCTTAAAATGGAATTATCTTGATAAATCCATCGTAAGTCAAAAATATTGTATGTCAAAACACATTTAATACCCTGTCAGTCCATCGAAAGTAAAAAAATCACAAGTTGAACTCTTTTAAGTCCAGATGCTTTTTGATATACAATGGGGTTACAAACCACCCCAAAAAATCTATCATAAAGTCCAAAAATAGTAAGTCAAACCATGGGGATCATCATATATATGCATGTCTATATATACATATTAATGCAAATATGTATAGTTTTTTACAGGAGCGTTGTCTACTTACGGTTAAAAACTAGCAATAAAGAAATATACATAATCAAAAGTATTAGGTCTTCATACCACAAAGACAATGTTATTAAGAATTTATATATACTCTGAAACACTATTTTCTGTTCATCCTGACTTCATGTCCATATAATATTAAAAAATATGCTAATCAAATTTTACACAAAGTATATTTTGTGTGTTTGAGTTCAATATAGCATAGTAAGTATAATTCATGTTATCAAATAGTGAGTGTAATTGTTTTTCTCATGTCTGCATCAAAATTCATTGAACTGATAAGCCCTAATTAACTTAATGATTCTTCTATTATACAGCATTTAGTTTCCTTCCAATTTTTGCAATTATTAATAAAGCTTCAATAAGAGTCTTTAAGGCTATAGCTGTAAATAAATTGAATTAGTATTTTAAAATACATTTCCAAGAATAAGATTACTGAATCCAAATATATATATACCAAGTTATATCATCACCAGTTATGCAAATGTAACTACCTTATAGTCATATCAACATTGCATATATATGTAAATATACACACACACAAAACTGTACACATATATTTAAATTGATTAATTTATTTAAGTAAAATTATACCTGATTATTGCTGCTTCTTCTTGTGCTTATTTGATTAATAATTTACACTATTTTATAATGAATTGATTTCTTATTTGTGTTTTTTATATCATTATCCCATTTCTTTATTGCTGTCTTAATGTTCATATAAATGCGAATGGACTCTTCATACACTACAGTGTTAACCCTTTTTATATCCATGATTAAGATTTTTACCATTTGACATCCTGTAAGTGATGTTTTTATTATATTCCTTAAAGACTTTTACATTGTATTCTTATTGTATGTTTCTGAATAGGGATTTGGTATATTCCTGACCTACTTCCTCACTAATTTGATAGTAGGGGACTATAAATTTATTTTCAATTGTTTGAGTTTTTGTTAGATTGTTGTTTATAGATATATTGTTATATTACTTTAAATATACATAGCAGTCAGGAAAAATACTCTGTGATATTTCTGATTTTATGCATTAATCTAATCTTATGTTTAGACTATTATATGACAAATTTTGACAAACACCATTTGGTCACTAAAGGTAGTGTCTATTAATTATCTTATTATGTAGGAGAATGTTGTTAATTTGATTTTTGTCTGATTTTACCACTTTGATCAATCAGAATGATAAGAGAACTAAAATAGTCAAAATCTTTCACTTCAATTGTCTTTTCATATACATTTTTAGTTATCAATTTATTCCTCTTTTATGCACATTTAGCATTGTTTGGTATAACTAGATGTAATGTTTCTATGTTTTAATTGGTGCTTATTTTCTACTCATGATATTATTTTAAAATATATAAACCACAAATTTTGGAACATGGAACTTGAAAGTTCTAAATATATCCACCCCTAGAGAAGACCAGTGTTAACCATTTGGCATACAGTTCTTTATTACTCTTTCTTTTAAATGTACATAGTAACGTTTGTAGAGCTACATCTTTTTTTTTACAAATAAAACTGGGTCTATATTCAACATGCTCATTTCTTTTAATTGCAGTAAAATTTATATATGTACAATGTACAAATCTTAAAAGTACAATCCTGTGCATATTGATGAAAGTCTATGCAACCGTGTAACCAATATTCCAGTAAAGATTTACAGTCAACTGACTTTTAACAAAAGTGCCATAATTTCAACAGGTTCACTTGTGGCAAGTAAATCTCTCCCCACATACTCTAATTTATACTAACATAGATAATGTTGTCTATACTTAAATTTCATGTAAATAATATTGTACAATATGTATACATTTGATCTGATTTCTTTCACTCCAATGTTGTTTTCAAGATGCATATATATTGTATGTAGCCTGTGTCAGAAACTCATTTTTCCTATTGTTGGAAATGATTACACCATTGATATAAAATATTTGTCCATTGCTCTGACAAAGGATATGTGAGTTTTTTCTAAGTTTTTTTTTTTTTTTTTTTTTTTTTTTGAGATGGGCTCTCACTCTGTCATCCAGGCTGGAGTACAGTGGTGCTATCTTGGCTCACTGCAACCTCTTCCTCCCGGGTTCAAGCAATTCTCCTGCCTCAGCCTCCTAAGTAGCTGGGACTACAGGTGCCTGCTACCATGCCTGGCTAATTTTTGTATTTTTTGTAGAGACAGGGTTTTACCATGTTGGCCAGGCTGGTCTCAAACTCTTGACCTCAAGCAATCCATCCACCTTGGCCTCCCAAAGTGCTGGGATTATAGGCTCTAAGTTTGGCTATCAAAATCATTAGGAAAAAAGTAACTGCCAAAGTATTTTTCATAATGATCATAACATGTTACCCTTTCATCTCCAACATATAAGTATTCTCTTGTTCCACATCCAAGACAACATTTGGTATTGGCAATTATTTTATTATAATTATAGTAAGATACATATAGCATAATATTTACCATTAGTGACGTTTAGTACATTCACAATGTTGTATAACTATTGGTGCTATCTAGTGCCAGAGTATCTTCATTATTCCAAAGGAAAACCCCATACCCATTAATGAGTAACTTTGTCTCCTTCCCACTCTAGATAACAATCAATTTGTTTTCTGTTTCCATGTAATTTTGGCAGTTTCTAATTTTAGCTCTTCTAATAATGAAGTGACAGCTTTAAATTTTCCTTTTTTTTTTTTTTTTTTGGTGAATAATGATGTTAAATATCCTTTCTTATGCATATTGGCCATTTGTATATGTACTTGTATAAACCGTCTGAGTAGTTCAATTAGTTTGGATGCAAGTTACAGGGCAGGTCGAATATATCAGGGGTCCTCAAATGCTGGGCCACAGACCAGTCCATGACCTGTTAGCAACTCGGCCACACAGCAGAAGGTGAGCCATGGAGGAGTGAAGCTTCATCTGTATTTACAACTGCTCCCTATCACTCTCATCACTACCTGAGTTCCACCTCCTGTTAGATCAGCAGCAGCATTAGATTCTCATAGGATCGTGAACCTTATTGTGAACTGTACATGCAAAGGATCTAGGTTGAATGGTCCTTATGAGAATCTAATGCCTGATGATCTGTCAGTCTCCCATCGCCCCCAGATAGTTGCAGGAAGAAAAACTCAGGTCTCCTATGGATTCTACATTATGGTGAGTTATATAATTATTTCATTATGTATTACAACATAATAATAATAGAAATAAAGTGCACAATAAATATAATATATTTGAATCATCCCAAAAACATTCCCCCACTGCCCAGGTCTGTGGAAAAATTATCTTCCACAAAACCGGTCCCTGGTGCCAGAAAGGTTGGGGACCACTAAAATATATGTATTGAGACTACTATCTCTAAGTTTGTAGCTTATACACATTTTTCATTTCTTCTGATGAACAAAAATTTTAGTTTTGATATAGTCTAATTTTTCCCTTTTTAAGATTATTGCTTTTTGTTTCTTCTCTAAGAAATGTTTGCCCATCCCAAGATCATGAAGATATTCTACATTTCCTTCTAGAATTAAGAATTATTTCATATACAAATTTTAAAATCTCACAACATTGTTAAAATATTGATACTAGCCAAAGTGATCTATAGATTCAATGCAATTCTTATCAAAACATCTATGATATTTTCACAGAAGTAGAAAAAAATTCTAAAATTGATATGGAATCACAAAAGACCCTGAATAGCCAATGCAAATTTGAGTACAAATAACAAAGCTAGAGGCATCACACAGCCTGGCTTCAAAAAACACTACAAAGCTATATAACCAAAATAGCATAGTACTGGCATGAAAATAGACACATAAACCAATGGGACACAATAAAGAACCTTCAAATAAATCCATAGATTTACAGCCAACTGACTTTTAAAAAAGGTGCAAAGAATACGCAATAGAGAAAGTACAGTGGCTTCAATAAATGGTGTTGGAAAAACTGGAAATGCACCTGAAGAAGAATGAGATTAAACCTTTATCTTACACCATATGTAAAAATCAACTCAAAAAGGATGTCTTACATTTAAGAGCCAAAGCTGTAAGGCTATTAGAATAAAACATAGCTGAAAAGCTCCATGACATGTGTCTGGGCAATGATTTTTTGGATAAGATCCCAAAAGCACAGGCAACAGAAGCAAAAATAGACAAATGGGATGTACTAAAAAGATTCTGCACAGCAAAGGAAACAATCAACCGAGTGAAAAGACAGCCTATACAATGTGAGAAAATATAAGCCATACATATGATAAGTAGTTAATATTCAAAATATAGAAAAAACTCAATTCAATAGCAAGAAAACAAATAACCTGATTTTAAAATGGGCAAAGGTCCTGAACAGACATTTTTCAAAAGAGGATACACAAATGTCCAACAGGTATTTGGAAAAAATACTCGTCATCAGGAAAATAGAAATTAAATTCATAGTGAAATATCACCTTTCTCCAGGTAGAACAGCTATTATCTAAAAGACAAAACATAAAAAATGTTGCAGAGGACACAGAGAAACGGGAATTCATACACACTGTCGGTGAGAATATAAATTAACACAGTCATTATGGAAAACAATAGACAAGTTCCTCAATAAACCAAAATTAGAACTAACATATAATCCAGCAATCCCAAATGGGTATTTATTCAAAGGAAATAAAATAATCATGTTGTAGATATAACTGCACTCCTATATTTATTGCATCATTATTCACTATAGCCAACATATGGAATCAACCTCAAATGTCCATCAACAGATTAATGAAGAAAATATGGTATACATACACAATGGAATACTATTTAGCAAAGAAAAAGAAGAAAATTTTCTCATCTGGGGCAACATTGATGAACCTGGAGGACATTATGTTAAGTGAAATAAGCCAGATACAGAAAAACAAATATTGTATGATTGCACATGTACGTTGATTCTAAAAAAGTAGAACTCATAGAAGTAGAGAGTAGAATGGTGATTAACAGGGACTTGGATGGTGGTGGGAGAGGAAGTTTGGAAGATGTTAGTCAAAAGTTACAAAGTTTCAGGAAGATAGAAGAAGTAAGTTCAAGAGATCTATTGTACAGCATGGTAACTATAGTTAAGAACAATGTGTTGGCCGGGCGCGGTGGCTCAAGCCTGTAATCCCAGCACTTTGGGAGGCCGAGATGGGCGGATCACGAGGTCAGGAGATCGAGACCATCCTAGCTAACACGGTGAAACCCCGTCTCTACTAAAAAATACAAAAAACTAGCCGGGCGAGGTGGCGGGCGCCTGTAGTCCCAGCTACTCGGGAGGCTGAGGCAGGAGAATGGCGGGAACCCGGGAGGCGGAGTTTGCAGTGAGCTGAGATCCGGCCACTGCACTCCAGCCTGGGCGACAGAGCGAGACTCTGTCTCAAAAAAAAAAAAAAAAAAAAAAAGAACAATGTGTTATATTTTGTATTCTAATTTTTTAAATTATGTATTGTACTCTCGAAAAATTTTAAGAGAGGTCTTATGTTCTCACCACAAAAATTATAACTATGTGAGGTAATGTATATTTTAATTAGCTTGATTTAGCCATTCCACAATGTATACTTTTTTTGAAATATGTTGTTCACAGAAAATATACAATCTGTCAGTTTCAAAATAAAATGAAACTTACAATAGTGTAGTTCCAATTACTCCATTCTCTTCATTATGTTGTTGTTATATGATTTACCTCTACAATGATTACAAACTTTACAATAATACACTTTTTATTTTTTGGTCAATTGACTTTTTAAGAAATCAAGAGAAGAAAAAAAATATTCCTTCATATTTACCCACATATTGGTGGTCTTCATTCTTTCTGCAGATCTGAAATTCTATCTGGTATCAGTAAATTTCAGTCTAAAATATTTTCTTTAGCATATTTTGAAGTGTATGTTCATTAGTAACTAATTCTCTCATCCTTTGTTTATCTGGAAATTTTAATTTTCATCCTCATTTTTGAGAGATATTTACAGTACATATGACATTTTGGGGTTTTGACTGTTTTGTTAGTATTTTATTTAATACTTTAAAGATATCATTACATAGTGGTATCACATAGACAATATCACCCCACTATCTTCTAGCCTCCATTTTTTCCCACCAATCAAAAGTCTGCTGTCATGACATTCATATTTTTCTATATTCAATGTATCTTTTCCTTTATATTTCATTTTCAAAAATTGACTAAGATAAAATATGTAGGGTTTCCTTTGTACTTTTCCTTCTTAGAGTTCACCAAGCTTATTTATCTACAAGTTGAAATTTGCCCTGAATTTAGAGAAATTTCAGATATTATTTCTTCAAATGTATTTTTCTTTCCCATTCTCTCTCTGTTTTCTTCCTTGGACTCCAGCATGCAATGATAAACTGGTTGATATTGCCTTATGGTTACTGAGGCTGTATTCCTTTGTTTTTCAACCTTTCTCTGCTTGGATCTTGTCATGGAATTATTTTTGTCTGTCTTTGAATTCTGACCTTTTATTTTTTAGTCTCAAGTTTGTTGTTATATTCATTTAGAACATTTTAAAATTGTCAGATATAACTTTTAGTATTAAAATTTTCATTTGGTTCTTGTTTACGTTTCCTATTTTTTAAGATTTTCTATGTATTAATTCTTTATATGTTTTATGTAACTCACCGAACATATTGCTACTAGTTATACTGAAGTCTTTGTCTGCTAATTCCAACATCTAGGTCATCCTGAAGGTCTGTTTTTGTTAACTGCGGCCTTCATTTCTGGCCACATACTCTTATTTCTTTATATTTCTAATAATAATTATTTTAAATTATATTCTGGACATTGTGGTTGATGTGCTGTAGAGAATCTGAATGTTGTCTTCCTTAAAGAATATTACATTTTGTTTATTTGGGCAAATCAATTACTGTAACACTACTTTATCAATTACACAAATTGATAAGCCACAGATTTGTCTATGAGACTCTTAGTAAACAGAGGAAAGAAGAAAAGTGAACACAGTATCAACAATGCTAAAAGAAAATCCATATATTTAGGAGAGAGAATTATTTTTGACTTAGTAGAATGGCGTGTGTGTGTGTGTTGTTTTATTTTTCCTTCTTTGTGCATATTCTCCACCAAGTATATAAAGGGACCTCTATCAGAGTTCTGTGCCCATCTCTCTGTCCAGCTGTCTCCTCTTTGGTACCCTATCCAGTACATTTCAGCCACCTCAGCAGCATTTCCAACATCTGCCTCTTCAACTTACCAAGACTTCTGTGCTCTCCTTGGTTTCTATATTCTTGTAGCACCATCTAGAAAGAGACCACAGGTAGAAAGAAAGGGTAAATGTACAGTTCACCTCATGGGTCTCTCTTCTCTTGAGAATCAGAGTTTTTCACTTCCGATGCTTAATGCCTGTCGAGTGTTTTATCCAGATTTGGAGTTGGTTGTAGAAGAAGGGGAAGTCTAGTACTAATGGGTGAGAGAAGTCTTGACTGGGGAACTTTGATCAGTTTACAATCACATTGTGTTGCAAAATGATGATAATTTATATTCATAACAATATTGCTGTCTCTATCCTGCCATATTTTTGGTCCAGAGTAACATATTTACCTCGTTTTTTAGCCTTGTATATGTTTTCATATTTTTCTATGAAGCATATTGTTTGCTAAAAATCAATTTAGAAAGTGCTTGAAGGTCTGTTAATTATATTCTGTTGCAATAAAATGGTAAAAAATATTGAATATGAGTGGGAAGTTACAAAATTAGGATAACTTTGGAAGTAGTGTTAAAGGGACTGTTATAACAAAAACCTAGTGAAGACAATATAGTGCGTAGGTTACTTCAAGGTCTAAATAAGATAATGACATTGAAATAGAAAAAATTAGATGGTGAGAGATAGGGAAGTTCTGATGACTCAGTGTATGGTATTTCAAAAATCTGTTTTTTATATATGTTACAGAATTGTGAACACTGACATACAATAAAATAGATTACTAAATCAAAGATTCCAAAAATATAATTGAAGTCAAAATGCTCAAATCCTAGACCACATGTTCAAGGACCACAGATTTGCCTATGACATTCCTAGTAAACAAAGAAAAGAAGAAAAGTGATCATGGTATCCATAATGCTAAAAGAAAATCTATATATTTAGGAGAGCATCATTAATTTATTAGATATATAGTTTATTTTTTTCCCACCACTTAAGATAAATTTCTCTGGTGGGTTCTACCAAAAGTAACATATTTCAGGATATTCTGTGGCAACACCTTTATTTTAACCACAATGATACAGTTTGTTCAAGTCACAGAATTACATATTTTGATGTGTGGGAGTAATGTTCTTTCCTTCACCTTGCTCATCCATTCCAAAAGAAGTATATTCACAAATACTGTGTTTTATTATAAAAAGATTGGGTGGTATAGTGTTCTTGATCTGCAGTCCTTTTCCTTGATATTACTTATCAGTGTTCTTTAACTATTTTTGCATTTTTAATCATAGTAATTCTTTCTTCTACGTGTAATTCTGCATAACATGCAGGTATATAACTGAATGAATTAATTAAATAGGAGAAAGAAAAATATACTAGTTCTAGATGATAGCTTTCTATGTTGGAAACAAAAATCTATTTTTTGCAATAACATCCACCTACCAGTGTGCCAGTTGGCCAAGTGAGAGATTTAGGAGCAGTAATCTTCTAGAAAATACTGGATCAAGGCTTATAATTGACCCTTTTGATATTTGTTAGAGTTCAGTCTTCTTGCTTTCTATCTTTCTTTAGACTCCAAATGTTGGATCTATGCTAATCTCAACAGGAACTTTTCAGCCCTAGCCTTTCCAGATATAAGAGGTATTTGCATAGTGTGAACTTTATACTGATTCTTAGGATTCCTCAGATAAATGTCATTGATGTATTTAAAAATGAATAAAATTCATCTCATAAAACTGACATGGAAAATTAAAGAAAAAAATGTGATTTTCCTTAATTCTAAACTTAAAAGTCACTGTCTTATAACAAGAAAAAATTTAAAACTTTCTATTTCTATATATCTTTGGTCATGATCCTTAAATAAATAACCCTTCACTGGAAAAGAGTAAGAATATTGATTTTGATTATTTTATTTGTCCATGTACTTCCTTCTGTATTTTACCATCTATCACACATGAGTATGAGTTAGTGTTATTATGACAACTCAAATTAGAAACAGCAAAAAGAGATCAGGTAAAAAAGGGGATGAAGGATTTTAGTTTTGGTTGAATTAAATAAATATGATTGCTGAGCCATTTATCTGACTCATTGGTAGGAAGAATTATATGAAAACATTTCCTAAAATATAAATAATTTTGACTGTATGATCAATAATCCTACTTTGTCAAGGATTTTTTTTAATATACTACTGGATATTTTATTTGTCACTGGATATCTCTAAATGGGATTAGTTTAGAAATTTTAATTTCTTGACTCTTTGATAGATATTTGTATTAGCAATATACATAATATTAACTAGGCAACTGTTTTTCCTATTTCCTGGAAGATTATATAAACTTTTTTATTTAAAACCATTTAAAAAGCTATTAATCAAATGATCTGGGGATGTAGCTTGTTTTGGTTATAATTCTTTACAAATTTATTTACATACTTAATTATTATTGACTCATTTTGTTTTGTTTCTTCTGTCAATTATGGTCATTTATTTCTTCCTAGAAAATTACTAATTTAATATGCATGTTTTCTTGTATCATAATAGAATGGTGTTCTAAAAACTTGGTTTCTTGAGATACTAGATTTGGAAATTGTTAATAGATATGCCAAGAAAAAGTACTCATTAGTAAAGTAGATTAAACAGGCATATAAGTCAGCAGTATGCATTCACTATCAATTTTTCTGATTAGCCCTGGAGTCAAAATACATCCCTATTTTTGTTTACCTCTGGTATTTTTCAGACAGACAATGAGACTTTTATCGCCCATACACAAACATAAATATGCTGTAAAGCAGTGTTCTGTGCAATAATGATTTAGAAACACTAACGAAAGGAAGGGGGGGAGGGGAGGGGAGGGGAGGGGAGGGGAGGGGAGGGGAGGGTTGGGTTGGGGCGGGCCCGCGGGCAGCGGATCTGCTCGCAGGCCCCACCCGCCTCCGGCTGGTTGCTCAGATGTTGTTATTCATGAGGACCAATGGGTTGGCGAGATAGTACTACAATCAACATTTAGCAGTCAGTTATTAAATCTTGGGAGTTATTCATCTATTCAGCCTGAAGAATAGGGAGTATGCAGTTATACAGGACAGAAGCAGAAAAAAGTTATGTTAACAGTGGAACAGGCCCAAGATCAACACTATGTGCTTGTATTATGGGGTCCTGGAGCAGCCTGGTACCCTCAACTTCAAAGGAAAAAAGGTTATATTAGGGAATTTAAATATCTTTTTGTTCAGTGCAATTACACACTAGAAAACCTAGAATTGCATACAACGCCTTGGTCATCCTGTGAGTGCTTGTTTGATGATGATAGAAGGGCAATTACATTTAAAGCAAAATTTCAAAAAAGTACACCCTCCTTTGTGAAGATATCAGACTTAGCAACCCACCTAGAGGATACGTGTTCAGGAGTGATTCTAAGTAAAGCCCAGATTTCAGAGCTGGCATTTCCTATTACAGCAACTCAGAAGATAGCTCTAAATGCTCACAGTTCTCTGAAGAGTATTTTCTCTTCTCTTCCCAACATCGTATATACTGGCTGCGCAAAATGTGGATTGGAACTAGAAACAGATGAGAACAGGATCTATCAACAGTGTTTTAGCTGCTTGCCATTTACTGTGAAGAAAATACACTATAGGCCAGCCTTAATGACTGTAGTTGATGGAAGACATGATGTTTGCATCCGTGTAGAATCAAAGCTGATAGAGAAGATTCTTCTCAACTTTTCTGCAGGCTGCCTCAACAGAGTGATAGTTCCTTCCGCAGAGATCACCTATGGGATGGTCGTGGCAGACCTGTTCCACTCCTTGTTGGCAGTCAGTGCAGAACCTTGTGTATTGAAGATTCAGAGCCTTTTTGTATCAGATGAAAACAGCTATCCATTACAACAAGATTTCTCCCTCCTGGATTTTTATCTTGACATTGTAAAGCATGGAGCCGATGCCCTTCTCTGAGGCCAGAGGAAGAAATTGCAGACATTTCAAGGAAGAAGTACTGAAATGATTTGTCTTTTGAAATAAATGAATGACGGGACTTTAGCTTTGGATTTTTTTAATAAATATATTTTACAAAGAGAATTGCAGTAGATATACACATTAAAACTTTTTTCTAAGAAAATCCTGTGAGGTTTAAAAAGATTGTTTTTGTGTTTTTGGTTTCTTCCTTTCTTCTGGAGAAATGATCTACCAGTCAAGGCAATATGTGGCCAATCCCTGGGAATTAAAGGTTTGCCCATTTGTTCACTGTGTTTAGTCCCTGCTACATTCCAGGCATTGTACTAAGTATGGGGAACTACATGGAAGACATTCCCTCAGAAACTGCTGCAGTGCTTTTGCTTATCCCTACCTAAAAAACCGTCAATGTGAAATCATTTCCTTGATTATAACTATACATGATAATGGATTAGTTTATATAAACCTATGTTTAGACAAGTTCAAAACAAGCGTGTCTTTCTATAAAAAGTATTGAAAATGAAGGAAATGAGATCATGCTTCAATTTATTAAAGGGAGGGAGAGTGTTCTGTGGTTAGTTCCTGTCTAGGATTTGAGTGCCTTACTGAATGTATTTACCAGCAAACATGTAGCAATCGGTTCTCTCATTGTGATTGTAGAAGCTCATGTAAAATGGTAGCCATTAATGAGGAAGTATGGAGTGGTACTTATTCTGTAAGTTCAGAGGATGCCAAGTGTTAATATATTATCATATTGCCTGAAAATAAATTTATGATGACATAAAAAAAAGAAACACTAGCATATAGATATAAAAAGTGATCATCTATATTTGTTTATCTTTTATTATATATTGCCTTTGTAATTGCAAAATAGTAAGTGGACATTGCAAAATATGTATAAACGTAAACGTGAATAAAGTTAGTAAAAGGCTTCATTTGTCTCTTTCAACTTGAACCTCATTTTATAAAATTTTGAATAGAATGATTATCTTATTCGGCCGGGCGCGGTGGCTCAAGCCTGTAATCCCAGCACTTTGGGAGGCCGAGACGGGCGGATCACGAGGTCAGGAGATCGAGACCATCCTGGCTAACACAGTGAAACCCCGTCTCTACTAAAAAATGCAAAAAAAAATAGCCGGGCGAGGTGGCGAGCGCCTGTAGTCCCAGCTACTCGGGAGGCTGAGGCAGGAGAATGGCGAAAACCCGGGAGGCGGAGCTTGCAGTGAGCTGAGATCCGGCCACTGCACTCCAGCCTGGGCGACAGAGCGACACTCCGGCTCAAAAAAAAAAAAAAAAAAGAATGATTATCTTATTCTTCTTAGTTATTAGGTAGCATATAATTTAATCATATAAATTATATGCATTTTTATAGTTTTTAAAGGTTATTTTGATTTTTATTTGAAATTATAATTTAGACTGTTTCTTAACAGTGGATGATTTCTCATTTAAATTTTTGCCATTAATATTCAGTTTGTTTACCTGTAATTGGAAATTATACCTGGATAAACCTGACTTTTAGGTTACTTATGGAAATATTCTGTGTAGTCTGGTATGTAATCAGATTTTATAATATGTAGTCTGATGTATAATCAGATTATTTGATGTTTGCAAAAATATATAGTCATGTGTTGTAAAGTAAAATAGTCAACATGAATTCTTATATTAATAACTTATTCATCACACAATATTCATTCATTTTAAAATTCACATGAAAATACCAAGGTTGAAATTGCCAGTTGATCACATTAAAGAAAAAGTAGTATAAAGAAATTAAAGGTGTTTGCAAAGAAATATTATAATTGATAATAATTCCTTTATTTTAAACTTCGGTTGATTGATTTATTTTTGCCTAATTGGTCTGCATAAAATTTGAATGGTATTTTGCACAATTCAAGTACACTTATTCAATGTTTATTGAATTTTTAGTGAGTTTTTGCTTTATTTATTTATGAGACTAGGTCTTGCTCTGACACCCAGGCTGGAGTGCAGTGGTATCATCACAACTCCCTGCAGCCTCACCCTCCCAGGTTCAAGCAAGCTTTCCACCTCAGCCTCTTGACTAGCTAGGATGACAGGTACATGCCACCACACCTGGCTAGTTTTGTGTATTTTTTATTTTAGAAATGAGGTCTCCCTGTGTTGCCCAGGCTGGTCTCAAACTCCTGGGCTCAAGTGATCCTTATACATCAGCCTCCCAAAGTGCTGGGATTATAGGTGTGAGCCGCTATGCCCAGCCAGTTTTTGCTTTGGGTTGAGTCATTCATTCATTCAACAAATATTTACTGAATATCTACTATATTCCAGGTATTTTGCTGGGTACTGTCGATATATTAGTTAGAAAAAAATCGAAAGAGCCTGCTCTCATGAAACTCATTTTCTAGTACCTCATTACCATCTTTGGTGCTGTGATATTTGACATTAAAAGATAATGAAAGGTGTATATTAATTTTGCCTCTTTTATTACTAAACCTGTTCAGTATAAATAGGCAACTTTTGAATATTTGTACTTGTACACAAGTTTGTACTTGCCTGGCATAATTTTTTCCATAGTTGGAATTTTTGTTTTACTTTTTCTTCTATTTCTTTATTGATTGTTCCTTTATAGAGAATATACTATTCTGACAGCCTAGATATTATTTGCTCTATTTTTACATTTATATCTTCTCTTCAGTAACTATGTATTGTTGCATAGCCTAGGGCAAGCAGTTTTTCAATTCCTGAAAATAAAGTTGTGTACAATATAGCCAATATTCCCTTTCTCCTGAAATATGCCTTCAAGTGGGGAGAGACAGACTATATTTTAGATATTTCTAAGTGCTATGGTGATAATAAAGGCAGTTGAATAGGATAAAGGTGATATGGCATATTCTAGATAAGTGAACAAAGAAGGATTCTCTGAGTAGGTGGCATTTGCTAATTTCTGAATGAAGATCTTATCATGCAAAGATTTAAGATAATAAAATTCTAGGGAGTAGCAATAGAATGTACATTAGATTCAGGAATTGGAGAAAAAGCCATTGCAGCTTAAGTGTGTCGAGGAACTGGGAGTGAAGGTAGAAGGTATATAGGATTCAGATTACTTAAGGCTTTGGATTTGTAGAGTGGGCTAAGTATGTAACACAATGTTAAAATAAGACCGTGCATGAAGTCTGGCCTCAAATCCGAGAACAACAGTGCAAAGTATTGTATTATTCTAAGCAATAGAACTTGTATGCAGGACATGCAAAGGAGGTATCCAAAACTGTGTGTGTCAGCAATGAATGCATCTCTCACCATGATATATGAGCAAAAGCTAAGAATTCCTTAGAGAGAGTGGTTTTTATGAAAAAAATAAGAAATTCTATGAAGAGAACGCTGGTTTCTTCCTCCATCTCCATAGACACAAGTCTGGCACATCCTCCCAGTCAAGTAAGAAAGCTTCTATGAGCATATTCAGAAAGATTGGCAAGAATCCAGGGACTGGAAAGGAACTACCACTGTTGTCCGTGTCAAACCCAAAAATACCTGAAGGCCAGAGACTGGCTGGAGGGGCCTGGCCTGACAGAGGTGAGAAAGGTGTGTTGGAAATAGACTGAGGTTCAGAGTTCGGCAAGTAAAGATAGTGAACAATGAGAACACTTGGACACAGGAAGGGGAACATCACACACCGGGACCTGTCGTGGGGTGGGGGGAGTGGGGAGGGATAGCATAAGGAGATATACCTAATGTAAATGACGAGTTAATGGGTGCAGCACACCAACACGGCACATGTATACATATGTAACAAACCTGCACGTGCACATGTACCCTAGAACTTAAAGTATTAAAAAAAAAAATTGTACAGATTTTCCTGTGGAACACATTTGAGGAAGGTCACTAGGGGAGAGACCAATGGGAAAGGCAACCTCTACTGACTGGGTTTAGGTGGTGAGGACTGTCTGAAGGTAGAGCAAAGGGAAAGTCAAAATTGGCTACCAGAGGAACCACTGCCCACACCAGGGTGCTGCAGGTGAGAGATTCTACTGACAAAACTGGTCTAGCTGAAGAAGTAGAGACAAAACTTTCAATCCACCACCTTTCTACTTATCAGGTGTGTCCGGCATCAGTGAGGGAAGTACAAATGATTTAAAAGGAAACAGGAAGTCAACTGTTGCTTCAGATCAAATCAGACTTTATAAATCAGAAAAATGAGAATTTTGGTCAGTATCTGAGAGTGACTAAAAATCTGTGAAATCTGAATGGTATTCAGGAGCAAGGGTATGAAAAAAGCCTATTTGTATGATTTCATTCCTGTAAGTTTATTTTGTTCAATAAACTGACTCACAGGACTTTAATAATTAGCTCCGTTTATTTTCATAAGTGACAGTATTGTCTTACTCTCTGCATAAATGTAGTCTCCGTTTTTGTTGAGGTAATCTGAAAATTACATTGTATTAATAATATTTAAAAAATTATTTACCTGGCCGGGCGCGGTGGCTCAAGCCTGTAATCCCAGCACTTTGGGAGGCCGAGACGGGCGGATCACAAGGTCAGGAGATCGGGACCATCCTGGCTAACCCGGTGAAACCCCGTCTGTACTAAAAAATACAAAAAACTAGCCGGACGAGGTGGCGGGCGCCTGTAGTCCCAGCTACTCGGGAGGCTGAGGCAGGAGAATGGCGTAAACCCGGGAGGCAGGGCTTGCAGTGAGCTGCGATCTGGCCATTGCACTCCAGCCTGGGCGACAGAGCGAGACTCCGTCTCAAAAAAAAAAAAAAAAAAAATTATTTACCTTTCCATCAATAATAATTTTTTAACCTTTATACCATATTCAACCATAGAAGTTACTTTTTAGACAAATTATTTGCCTCTATTCCTCAAAATAAATCTTTATAAAATCATAGTTTCCTTGTTCTTTCATTCTTCATGTTATTTATTTCTCAATCACAATTCATCTTTGAGTAATTTTTTAAAGAAAGTATATTAGTCTGAGGATGGTTTTCTATTGTGTTTGCATAGACATGACAACTTGGTTGAGTAAATATTTTCCGGTTGTGCAATCTGTTTACCTTAAAACTCCCGTTTTGTTTTTTGCTACTCAATATTGCATAGATGTCTGCCAAAAATCTGATTTTGATTCAAAAAGTATTTGTAAAGTTTTGTTTTGCTCTTCCTTTGCCCTTTTTATTATCAAAGTTTGTCTATATTTAGGTCTATTTCCCTTAGCTAAAATTTCTTTAGAAAGAAGTTCAAGAACTTCTTCCAGGCCAAAAATATTTCGTTTGTATATTTATTTGATCGCTGCTTTCAATCTACCTAGTCTGTTTCTCATTCTAAGCGCTGTATTGTGTGCAAAATTAAACTGCCTACTTCTTGTATGGGTTGGTCCCAAGAACAAGCATTTCCTACTTGGAATCTGCATTAGTCAGGTTGTTACAACAGTGTCCTCCCTTCCTGCTTCTCTAGCATTTGTGCCTTCATCTAAAAAGCCTGTTCTGCCTGCAGACTGATTTGCTAACATAAATTTGTAATAAACAAAAGACTGATGACTTGTTTTCTGTTTTCACTATTGATACAGCCTTTTCCTTGATATTTTTCTTTTTTTTTTTAAGCCATTTCTATGGATATTTGGGAAGAAGTTGTATTTACCTGTATTCTAGTAAAAATCTTATTCAGATATCCAAAAGCATTTATTTTAAGCAGTGTTATATGTTGTACCCTTATGAAAATATCTATATCCACATCTCTGAATGTAATGCCTAAGGTGAATTGATATAGGTAGAATTATTGGCCGGGCGTGGTGGCTCAAGCCTATAATCCCAGCACTTTGGGAGGCCGAGACGGGCTGATCACGAAGTCAGGAGATCGAGACCATCCTGGCTAACACAGTGAAACCCCGTCTCTACTAAAAAATACAAAAAACTAGCCGGGTGAGGTGGCGGGCGCCTGTAGTCCCAGCTACTTGGGAGGCTGAGGCAGGAGAATGGCATAAATCCGGGAGGCGGAGCTTGCAGTGAGCTGAGATTTGGCCACTGCACTCTCACCTGGGCGACAGAGCAAGACTCCGCCTCAAAAAAAAAAAAAAAAAAAAAAAAAAAAAAAAAAAAAAAAAAAGTAGAATTATTGGCTCAAAATCATGACCATTTATATTTTTTTATGTATATTGTCAAACTACTTTCCTGAAACATAATGTCAAATTTTAAATCTCCTACTGTCTGGTTTTCATTTTGATAGGCTAAATTGTATCTTAATATTTAAGTAAATTTGTATTTTATTCCAGTGAGGTTGAACATAACTTCATAAAATAATTTAGTGTTTTGGCGATTACCTTTTCAGGTCTTCAATTTGTTTTTAAAGCACATTTAGTATGTCACTTATAAATTTGAAAGAGTTATTTGTATATTCAGAATACTAATATCATATATAAGGTTGCATTAGGCTTACTGCCATGATGAATAGACCCTTAAAAGAAAAGTCTTTTATTCCTATGCAGATTTTTACTTAACATGGATTGAAGTAATTTTATATATGATTTTAACAAATGCCAACACAAGACTTTTTACAAGTTTTATGAGTAAGTTGTTATGTCCACTATCTTTATAATAGATTACTTATGCTTCATGATTCGTTAGTCTTTTTCTTTCTTTCTTTCTCTCTTTCTTTTTTTTTTTTTTTTTGAGACGGAGTTTTGCTCTTTTTGTCCAGGCTGGAGTGCAATGGCGTGATCTCAGCTCACCGCAACCTCCATCTCCTGGATTTCAAGTGATTCTCCTGCTTCAGTCTCCCCAGTAGCTGTGATTACAGGCATGTGCCACCATGCCCAGCTAATTTTGTATTTTCAGTAGAGATGGAGTTTCTCCATGTTGGTCAGGTTGGTCTTGAACTCGCAAACTCAGGTGATCTGCCCACCTTGGCCTCCCAAAGTGCTGAGATTACAGGCATGAGCCACCGTGCCTGGCCTTTTCAATTTTTTTAACCTCTAAATCTAAGGAGTTAGTATATAAGTATTTTGCCAATATCTTTGTCAAAGATTCCTTTCTTGGAGAGAAAATTTTTGTTGTTGTTTTTATTTCAGCACAATTATTTTAAGTGTGTATGGATTTTTTTTGGAAAAAGAAAATAAATTTGAAAAAACATTTATGTGTATTGTGGGATTAAGGATGTGGCTCAAAAATCACATTTTTCCCTTACTGGAAGAATAAACATTCAGGGTCAAAATTCATGGAATGCACATGAGAAAGCTGAGTGAATCAAATTATTTCCCAAATTCAAGAACCAAACTGTATTAAAACTTAAAACGTTCTTGTACACCACAAGTTTTTAAAAAATATTTTTAAGTTATTATTTTTTCCTGTTTATCTCTATAAATCACCATGAAGGCAGAGTCAACCTCTGTTTTCATCATCAATTTTTCCCAATACTTGGAAGCATGCTTGACAAATATTGTCAGATTAAAGAAAATCTTTGTCAACTACAACAAAAAAACTTAAAGTTTTATGTGACTGTATTTTGTGTGTGTGTGTGTGTGCACGCACATATTCATCAAGTGTTCAACAAAACTACATAGGTGGCATGTTTTCTGAGCCCTTGAATAGCTGGAAATTTCACTGTTTTCTAACATAGAAGAAACTTTTCTCTAAACTCCTTAGGTCCTAATTGTCCCAGTACTCTTTCATTATTACTCCATTGCCCTTTGATCTTCTATTACATATGATATAAAATTAAAACTGTTTCCTTTTAACAAAACGTTTATAGGCTAGGGACAGGACTTTGTCTCTTTTTAAAATTCAACACTTCTACTAGATATGTCTTGATAAGGATCTTAATTGAGCTGGGAAGTAGTACAGTGATTCCCTTAATTTATATAACAGATTACTATTTTAAAAACATTTTTTCTCACTTTTAAAACAATATTGCTTTTGTTCTTCTTTATTCCGCCAGAGAAGTCAGGGAAATCCACAGTCCACTCATAGACCAAGAAAGATAAATCAATGCTTACTGTAAAGGCCATTTCATTTTGGTTTCGTCGTTATGCACCATTATTGCCAAAAAACTGATTAATATATTGAAAAACTCATACATTGAGAAAACACTAGAGACACTTCTTTAAAGTCTGAAGTGAGACAAAGATACCACTATTGTCATTACTGTTTAACATAGTACTAAGCTATCAGCCAATAAAATTAGATAGAAGAATGCAGTTAGAGGAATGATAATAAAAATTGCAATAAGTTTTACAGATGGCATGATTTTATATCTGGAAAACCCAAGAGAATCCGTGAAAAAACTGCTACAAACACTAACAGAGTATGATAACATAACAGGAAATAATCATATAGAAATCAATACAATGAATAACCCATTAGAAGGCATAGCAGAGAAAATCCTATTTTCTATAGTAACAATAATAAAAACCAACGGAAAGCCAGAAAAATGTTTATGCACAAACTTAAAACTACTGTGCAAAATTAAATGAGAAAAACTTAAAAATCCAATAAAAGACACATAATATATTTAACCAAGTGAAAAATAAAATGTCAATTCTTTCTCAGTTATAAATTTGCATGATTTCTATAAAAACATCAACAGACTTATTTTTCTGCATTGATTATAAAGTTCATATAGAAAAATTAACAAATAAGAATTATAGGGAAACTCCAGCAAAAGGGGAAACAAAAGAAGACTATTGGGAACACAGTCCTACCAGATATTTAAAAGTATTATAAAGGCCCTATAATTAAATGTTCATTATTGGTACAGATCTACCAATATAACAGGGTCCAAAGCCCAAAAACAGATCCAAATGCACTTGGAAAAGTAGCATACAAAGAATAAGACATTTCAAATGTATGGAGAAATAAAATAAAGATTATTAAGGCTAGTCATTTGAAAGAGATAACTGAATCTATATTTCATACCATACTGCATGATAAGTTACAAATGGATCAGAAATGTAAATGTAAACACTAAAATCATCACGTACTTAAAGAAACAATAGGTAAATTACTTTAAAACTTGAGGATGGAGAATAATTTTAACTATGATTTAGATAATTAGTTGATTTGCACATTAAAAGTTGCATTACAGAAAACACCATAAACAAGTAAAAATAACATACTGACTGATAAATATCTAAGACATAATATACACATAAAGTTTCCCTATAATTATTGTTTGCTCATTTTTCTATATGAATTTGATCATCAATGCAGAAAAAGAATATACAAAGAGATCTTAAAATTTGAGGAAAATAAAACTATCAATAATTTTTTAACTGGATAAAATATATGAACAGACTATTTAAAGCAAGAAATGAAAATGGTGTTTAAACATGTGAAAAAAGATGTTCACCCTTACTCATAATAATACAAATGAGCATTAAAATTATACCTCGCATTTATCAGAAATCTAAAAATTTGACAACAAGCTCAGTTGTATGGAAACGGGAATATTCACACATTGCTTATGGAAATGCAACAAGCTTTAACGTTTATGGTGAAGAACACAGCAATATCTGGAAGAACTTTAGGGAATTTATTACTCTTTCACCCAATTGGCCACTTGTAGGAGTCTACCCCAAATATATACCAGCAAACTTATAAAATTACTTAGGCACCAAATTATTATTTGTGCTTATATTTGTAGTGCCACATGATTGGAAACAAATATCTCTCAATTTGGGACTGATTGGTAATCTATAGTCGACCTACGTAATGTATTATTAGGTGGGTGCAAAAGTTATTGCGGCTTTTGCCATTACTTTTAATGTCAAAAACCGCAATTACTTTTGCACCCACCTAATAATATTAAACAACTGTAAAATGTTAAGAACATATCCCTAAGCTGATATGTAGTGATCTCCAGGATATAATATGGGATGAAAAAAAAAAAAGAAAGGTGAAAAACAGTATACAAAATATGCTCTTTTGTGTAAGAAAAGGAATAAATGAATACACGTATACATGTTTTCCTACATTTCTAAAATAATCACTCGGTGGATAAATTTTAAAATAATAAAAATAGATACCTAAAGAAGAACTGAGAAATAAGGTCAAGGAGCTAGTGAATAAAGGCCAGACACTATGGTAATTATGACAATATTGTTTTTGTCACAACTCTTCCATTTCTGGACTAAGCATAGCATCACTGGAGAAAACAAGGAAAAGGCATCTATCTCTACTTTCTGTAAGGTAAAAATGTTTGCATCATGTTTTGGTCAGAGTACAATATGTTTTTAATTGAAATATTATTGACATTATGGCTATTGGAAAATTTGCAGAGAGTGCCAGTATTTTGACATCGAGTCCTACTGTTTTTAACCTAGCAATTTTATTCCTTTTTTTTCTTTCTCTTCATAGGCATCTTAAAGGAAAAGAAAATCTAGAAACTGCATTAGACTGCTCATAAAATGTATACACTAACAAAATTATGAAATTGTACTAGTGGTCTTTATGCTACATTTCTTTTTCTTTTTCTTTTTTTTTTTTTTTTTGAGACGGAATCTAGCTCTGTTGCCCAGGCTGGAGTGCAGTGGCCGGATCTCAGCTCACTGCAAGCTCCGCCTCCCGGGTTTACGCCATTCTCCTGCCTCAGCCTCCCAAGTAGCTGGGACTACAGGCGCCCGCCACCTCGCCCAGCTAGTTTTTTTGTTTTTTGTTTTTTTTTTAGTAGAGATCAGGTTTCACCGTGTTAACCAGGATGGTGTCGATCTCCTGACCTCGTGATCCGCCCGTCTCGGCCTCCCAAAGTGCTGAGACTACAGGCTTGAGCCACCGCGCCCGGCCTTTATGCTATATTTCTAAAATCTAACAAGATATGTACTATTCAGTCTTCTTAAAATGGCTTGGCTAATCTTGTTTGTTTATTTTATTCAGCTGATACTCCAATTCAATCCTGCAAAAGAATAAAACATTTCCCACTTGAAGCTTTACTCGAAATTACTTAACTCTCTAATTATTAAAGGAGAAGACTTTAAAGATTTATTTGTTCTTGCAAGACCAGATCATGGTGTACCTGTTCATTTATAAGATTTCTCTTACATTGCTCCATATTTGTAAATAACTTCCATCATATAATTTCATCATATTTATTGTTAATTTTTTATCAATATTTTATATTTTTGTACCAGTTTTTATATAGGGCAGCTATTTATTTTGGTATATTTAGTTTTTATCCAGACACTGCTATAACATTAGTTCTCATAAATGGAAAAGCATGTTGTCTGCAAGTATTTATGATTATTATACCAGGTTTTCAAAAGTTATAACCAATATATCTGATTTGTGGCTTATTGATCTAATAAAATATCACGCTCATAATTCTTTTCTCACTTCAAATTATAATGAGAATGCCTTCAGAGTTGCATTTACATATGATGCTGGCTGTTCTTTGAACTAAGAGAGAATTTATCTATAGTTTCTATTGGGGATTTTCTGATATTCTATTCTTTGGACCCACTTTAAAAAGTGGGAATTCCAGTAAATCTCTTAGTAACACATTCCAATAATTAATAAATCTAATTATCAGGAAATATATTTATAACTCACTTGAATCTCTAGTGCTTCACTTCAAATCAACTACATCTAATACTATGCCTCATGAATTAAGGTAGTTCATTAAAAACATTTTCTCTATAATAACCCATCTGATACAATATTGGAAAGAATTAATTATATCTAATCTCAGCCGCTTCTCTGCTTGGATGAAAAATAAATAAAACTTACTTCACATGGTACTTACATGTCTCTGAATCATCACTAAATTTTTCTTGGATGATTTTTCAGAACAGGATAAATAGTCATATTCTTTCCAAATGAGTTAGTGAATCTGCATGTGAAATGTTACTACTGGGAAATTTCTAAGTGAAAACAATAATGGAGAACTTGAATAATGAGACCAGATAATGAGAAAATCCATTCTATTTAAATGCGTGAATACGTAAGTTAAATGTTAATGTAGCTGAAAGAAAACCTAGAGATGCTAAATTTGAGTGGCTTTTATAATGCCAATAAAAATACCTTACTAAAGGGAGAATGCAGATCATTTTTTGGAGTATTTTCAATGCAGGTACAACTAACTAAAGAAAAAAAGAGAACTATGAAGACATGGACTTTAATAAACAATATTCATAATTATTAATAATTTAAAATAATTGCACCTCAATATTTTATAATTCATATATTTATACTCTTTGTTCTGAACTTCAAATAACTAAGGAGAGTTAAGAAATCATATGTATATGTATATCTATTATATATATGGAGAAAACTGTGGTGTGTTTTAGACAAAAGTAATTTTCCTTTAACTTTTTAGGCAAGTTGCATTCTTTTAAAATGTCGGATTGGATTCCTGTAATTGACATGCATTTGAGATTAAGCAGGTAGTGAGTAGAAGATGTAGATATCAAGAAACTCTGACATTATCAGTGAATCCCAGATTAATTTTGTTCTATCTCTCTGTGTTCATTATTCTTCATATGAAAGTTATTACTCTTTCAATCATTCTCCTATATGCTTCAAAAATATTAAGTGAAGAGTATGCTCATTTGAACAAATACATCATGGGATAGGTTACAATTACTGTTATTACTTCCGATTCCTTATATAATCATATATTTTATGCATGAAAAATGTTCAAGTGGACACTTGGTCTGATGCTGCAAATTAGTAATAATTTTTAACCTTATTATACCAGAAAAAATGTTAATCAAAAGAGAATATTCTAATTTAACTCTAAACAATCATTAAGTAAAAGACAATTCTTGGGAAATGAGATTTCTGACTTGAAAGTAAATAAGCTTAGAAAATTAGTTTAGCTACATAAAAAATTTTAAGTATGCTGCATGGGAGGTTATATTTGTCAATCATATACAACAATGGAGTTCCGATTACTAAAAATAATGTTAGTTGATTAAAGGTAAATATATACACTGGAAAATATATATGAATTAGAATGGACTTTGTTAAATTCTATTAGTAATTAAATGCATAGCAGGGCAATAAAAATACAGATTATATACGTAAGACTATATGGTCTGAAGTTCTCACTTTAGATAATGAGGTAAAACTTTTTTTCTAATTTTCAAAGAGCATTATTTTTATACATAAAGATTGGGAAGCCCAACATTTTAAAAAAGGACTACATTGATATTATACTATCTCTCTCTCTCTCTCTCTCTCTCCCTCTCTCTCTTTCTCTCTCTCTGACACACACACACACACACACACACACACTTGGCATATTGCTTTCAGAAGCAATTCTTAAGACTTGAGACAGATACGTACTTTGTTTTAATTCATTGTTAGTTTTCCTGCTTGGTTTGGTAGATTCTAAATAAAGCTCGTTTCGTTAATAAATAAATGTATATATTTGTTAAATTCAGCTGAATGTATTTTTGATCAGTGCAGATTTTAAAACAAACTATAATAATGAAACACTAAGGGTAATATTAATCTTATTTCTTTTTCTTTTTCTTTTTTTTTTCGAGACGGAGTCTCGCTCTATCGCCCAGGCTGGAGTGCAGTGGCGTGATCTCAGCTCACTGCAAGCTCCACCGCTTTCTGGGTTCACGCCATTCTCCTGCCTCAGCCTCCCTAGAAGCTGGAACGACAGGCGCCCGCCACCACACCTGGCTAATTTTTTTGTATTTTTAGTAGAGATGGGGTTTCACCGTGTTCGCCAGGATAGTCTTGATCTCCTGACCTCGTGATCCGCCCGCCTTGGCCTCCCACAGTAGCTGGGATTACAGGCATGAGCCACCGCACCCGGTCTAATCTTATTTCTTTAAAAATTTTATTTTTATTTCAAAATTGGTTAATTTTATTTTCTTAGAAACTAAAAACACATTTCTTAATCACATTATTTAACTAAAATTTTCAATTTGATGGAAAAAAATGACTTTTTATCTTGGTAGTCTTCCAGATATGTGCGTTTTACTTCAATATTTATCTAGAGAAGTATTTTGTAAGTATCCCAGGACTGTCTTTATCAGTGGAAAGTAATAAGTTAAATATAAACTCCTATCCTTAACCAATATTGTTCACCCTAGGTCTAACTCTGATAGACAGCTATTCCTTCTTCACAGATTGTCAGTGACCTAAGCAAAGCATGTAGAAGTTCTAGCAATTAAGCAGAATTAGGTTTTGAACTCCTAAACACTGAGTGTACTGTGATCACCCATCATAATTAAAATAAAAAATCTTTCAAGTGTCACTAATTTAAATAGGGCTTCTGTTGTTTTATAAAATCCAATGGACCATTCAGAATAGCAGAATGGTTTTTTTTTTTCCTCTTACTATAGCACCAATGGTCTAATTCAGCCTATAAAGCAATTCTTCCTATTTTCCTATGGCCCAGAGTTGAAATATGAGGGGAAAATGGATATTATTGATTACTTTTGCTTTTTGTCCTTCTAATTAATTTTGATTTTTCAGTGAAAATGGATTGGGAGAGCAGTGGTTAGTATGCTTGTTATTTAATGATATGGACAAGTGCTGATATAACTGAGGGTTGATTCTACTTTGAAATTGAAAAACTCTCACAAATATGGGACTTTTTTTGGAATAAGCAAGTGAAAGTGTAAGGGCATTTATAGGTAATTAAGGCTGATAGTAAGGATACATTTAAATGGTTTTTCTAATTTCCAAAACAATGTATTTTCATCTCTAGCCTCAGCTGCTTCTGATAATAGAAAGAAAGAAAGAAGCGGATGGCATTTATCTGGCACATACATATTTTATGTGAACTTTGAATACTCACTCATACAACACAGATTTATTGAGTTCTTACATGACAACTGCTGTTAATAGACACTTGAGATATAATGATGAGCAACACAGATAAACTCCTTACTCTCAAGGAGTTTATAATCTATAAGGAGAAGGTAGAAATTTAACAAACATACAAACTAGAAAAAGTTCTATATACATGGACTTTTAATTTTGCCTAAGATGTTGTAGCTTGCAACAGAAAAATGTTCCACTAAAGAACAAAAAGACAATCCTGATAAAATAATTTTTACATTATAGGCATTAGAGAACTACTGAGATAATCAGAATTGGGGTGGGGGTGGGTGTAATCCCTGAAAAACAAGCAGTTTCAAAGTTAAGCAAACCAACATTTTGTAGCCAGTTTACTTAGGATTCTAAACACAGGCAGTGAACTGATGAACACAGTATGGACCCAGAGAGAAGGCCTCTATTACTAGATCTAGAAGTAGCATGTAGTTATTATTGCCCCATGGAGATAAAGTGACAAAAAAATAAACAGATTTGTTAGTAAGAAGGGTGGGGCAAAGAACTGATTGCCAATACCATCTCAATTTTCACAGAGAATATTTGCCAAATTTTAAAACCACGTAAGACAAAAGATTGAGAAACCAAGCACAAACTCTCAAAACTTCAAGAAAAATTTTCAATAGCCTCCATGTTAAACAGGATTAGGATTCAGGGTTCATTTGTGAATACCCAAGTGTGGCTGGAGAGTTACATCCAAGATTATAGGTAAGCCAAAAGTAGACAAAACCTTAGTAATGCTGAAATCCACTTTCGAGCTCAATCTTGATTGGATTACAATAACCTATCTGCATTTTTTTATGTTTAGCGATGGAAAGATTAAACACATTTTGGAGCCTCCAAATCCTTAACAATTTTTCATACACAATATCTAATAATCAATTTTTAAAATCATGTGTTCTTAAAAAGGCAAAGCTCCATCCAAAAGAAAGAGAAAAGGTGGATAATAAAAAAAGACCCATAGATGACATTGATTTTGGAATTAGAAGACAGGACTTAAAAACAGCTATGATTAACATGTTCAGGAAAATAGAGGAGATGTTAGAAAACAGATTTTCCTGAGAAACTTGGAATTTGTAAAGATAAAGTGAAATTCCAGAACTGAAAAGTAGAGTATGGATGGATGCTACCAAAAAGAACATTAGTTTAATTGGCTTAAAAAAGAATGACCAGTGACCCCAGTGGGGAAACTGTTCAAGTTGGTCATTTTTTACATCCAGTACAGCACATAAGATATCAAAGGATCAGATTGTGTGACATTTTAGGTCAGTTCCACACTATATGGAAATGTTAACAGAAGTTATTGGATCTGTATCCCCAGGAGTGAAAATAGAAGGAGGACAAAGCAGTAGAAAATTAGAGGAAATGAATCCTACAGAAGCCTCTGCATCCACAGAGGAAGGAATCAAGATCATCAAGTCCAGAAGGCATTAGACTCCTATCTTTTGCATCTCAGAAATATGAGGACCTTCTGCAAAAATTCTTTTGGTCACTTAACAGAAATTCTTTGCTTCTACTGTTTGTCCTTTATAATATATGAAATAACTTATGTTTACATACACTGAAAATGATTGTACTTATGTGTCTATGCGTCTTTGAAGGTAAAATAGAGCTCTCAGCTGACCTGAAATATACGTGCAGCATGAGTGAAAACTAAACCTTTATTGCCTTATGCCTCTGAGATTATGTCACTGTGAGTTACTGACACGTAACCTGGCTTTATCCTGTCTGATACACTTCCCAAAATGATCTGGCCATATGCCCATTCTCCATGCTGTGCACCACTTTAGACACACTAGCCTTCTTGCTGTTCCTGAAATGAGCCAGATGCATCTCTGCTTCAATACCTTTGTTCTTGACACCCCAAGGCTGTAATGCCCATTCTATCTGATATCTGTATGGATCAATCTCTCACTTCCTCCATGTCCTTTGTCAAAAGTCACCTTCTCAATGAAGCCTCCCCTACTGTGTCAACTAACATTTCAACTCTCTCAACAGAATCTCTCTGCCTCCAGCTGGCTTAATTATTCTACATATAATTTATCATCATCTAACATACTATATTTTTTCTATTTTTTTATTTTGCTTCTCCTCCACTGCAACATAACTTCCATGAGGGCAGGAAGTTTTTTAATAGTCTTCATTTTTCAGAACCATTTTAGATTTACAGCAAAATTGAGTTGAAGGTACTGAGATAGTCCATATACCCCTGGTCCCACACAACCACAGCCTCCCCATTATCAATATCTCCCACTAATGTGGTACATTTGTTGCAACCGATGAACCTGACTTGGCACATCATAATCACCCAAAGTCCATAGTTTATATTAGGGTTCACTTTGGTGTTGTACATTCTGTGGATTTGGACAACTGTATAATGAATGACATGTATCCATCATTACAGTATCATACCAAATACTTTTGCTGTCTTAAAAATGCTCTATGCTGTCTACTAATTCTGCCTTCCTCAACCCTCGACTCAACTCTGAACAGCTACTGATCTTTTTGGTCTCCATAGTTTTGCCTTTTCCAGAATGTTATATTGTTTAAATCATACAATAGGTAACTTTTCTCAGATTGGCTTATTTCACATAGTAATAGGTGTAAAAGTTTCTTCCATATCTTTACATGGCATAATAGTTTATTTCTTTTCAGTGCTGAATAGTGTTGCATTCTCTGAATATACCATACTTTGTTTATCCATTCACCTACTGAAGGACATATTGTTTCCAAGCATTAGCAATTATGAACAAAGCTGCTATAAATATCTACGTGTAGGGTTTTCTTTTGCGTGTGTGTGTGTGAAAATAAGCTTCTGATTCCTTTGGGGAAGTACCAAAAATTTCTATTGGATCATATAGTAAATATTTGTTTAATTTTGTAAGAAACTGTCAATCCCTATTCCAAAGTGGTTGCACCATTTTGTATTCTCACCAGTAATGAATGAGAGATCTAGGTGCTCTGTATCTTCACCAACATTTGGTGTTGTCAGTGTTCTTCATTTTGGTCATTCTAATAGGTGTGTAGCAATAATTCATTGCTGCTTTAATTTTCATTTCCATAATGACATGACATGGAGAATATTTTAAATGTGAATTTGCCATCTCTATACATGTTAATGTCTTTGGCTCATTTTTAAATCAGCCTTTTTTGTTTTCTCTTTTTGAATTGTGAGAGTTTCTGTGTGTGTGTGTTTTTGGAAAATAGTCCTAAGGCCTGCAAATATTTTCTCCCAGTCTTTGGCTTGTCTTCTCATTCTCTTCCTATTTTCTTTCACAGAGTACTTTTTAACTTTAATGAAGCCCAGATTATCAATTATTTCTGTCATGGATTGTACTTTTGGTGTTGTATCTGAAAAGTCAACACCAAATCCAAGGTTATCTGGACTTACTTCTATGTTATCCTCCAGGAGTTTTCTGTTTTTGTGTTTTAGGCCTGTAACCTATTTTGAGTTAATTTTTGTGAAGGGCGTAATGTCTGTGTCTACATTGACTGTTTTGTATGTGGACGTCCAGTTGTTCCAGCAGGGCAAGATTTTTTTGTCTACTTCTGAACTCAGTCCTCGTTGCCTAAAAAAGTGTCTGCTGCATAGTAGCCTCTCAGTAAATTTTTTAAATGAAATAATATACATTTTATTGTGTTTGTGAATGAGTCACAATAATACAAGCACAAAATAAAAATTCACTTGGATTAAGAACTACTCTCTTTTAATGTATGATTATCTATAGGAAAATTATTTTGTACCAGAAATTTGTTAGTGTGAGCTCATTTTTTTTGTTTGTTTTTTATCTAAGAGCTGAAATCAGGAAATTTGAAAGGGTAGAAGATTTAATTAAGAGATGAGGATGGGAATAGTGGAAAGAGAGAAAGAAAGGAGAAAGAAAACTTGCATGGCCAGGTAACCAAGGAATCAACTTTTTAAGTCCTGAAAGCCTTTATGGTCAAAATATTCTAAGGACTCAGTGCTACACCAGCTTTCTAGAAAATAAATGTCTTCAAGAATGTTACACACTATGGATAATGAGTTGGATCTTAGCATGAGAGTCAGGTGGTTTTAGATGAACAAACAGGGTAACACTCATTTCACTCAATTGTTATAGAGCAAATTAATATTCATTAGATAAACTTTGTTGAATTCTTATTAGGTTCTGGAAAAACTACCAGACATTTTTAGTTTAATTATGTCATTTAATCTTCATAAAAATCTTGAAAGAGACAGAGCCAGGGGTGAAACTCAGCTCTGCTTGACTATGGAGCACAGAGAGTTTGTCAAGTACAGTATTTTGATGGATAGTGCAATGTCCCAATAGGACATTAAGGACTGTTTTTATGTTATGTAGTAAAAGAGGTGGAAGAAACCCTCTTCAATGCCAAAATGTATGCACAAAAACCTACAAACATATTATTATTTCAATTTTTTTAAAAGAAGTTTATTGGTCTTTAAATGGCTCAAATTGAACATAAACAAATCAATTAGTGGCATCAGCCTAAGATACATGATGCATTTTTGTCAGTTGGCTTCATGGCACTTCAGTACCCAGAAGAGGAAAGGTCTCAAAGCAAAGTCACAATGTTAGTGGTTAGGAGTCCTGGTTAAATAAGACTATAATGAGTACACATGGAAATTGCCGGGCCCACTGGCCAGTGTTACATTGGTTACGAATTCTGCATATGGCATAGCCTATGAGAAATATGAAAGATGTACATCTCTAATTCTTTAAGGACAAATATTTAACATGAGAAACTGGATGTCCTATCTAAAGAGCGAGTTCCTAAAAAGCCTATTTTTAACTTTACATACACACCTATTACCTGGAATGCCTGAACACATCTTTGACCTGTTGAAAGTAGGATTGAGCAAAAAGAAAAAAATACTCTGTTGAATCAACTGTCCTAGCCCCACTGGAAAGAGGGAAAAAAAATCTGACAGTGGCGTATTTCCCACTGAAATTATGTCCCCAAATAATGTGATCGAATTCTTCTAGCAGGGACACCACGCAATGGTGACCCGGCCTGATGTTTGGTTAGTGTGTGCCAAACATATTTTCTACACTGTATCCCGGTTTGACTGCTTGATGTTAACTTCTGAAAATGTAGCTACAATGTTCTTCATTATGAACATAAACGGACAAAAATTACTCCTAATAATTCCTATATAAAACTGTAACTTCATGAATATAAACTTGGAAATGAACAGATGGCAAGCATGAATATTTTCCCAAAGTGTCCCAGTGCAAGATGCATTAGCATTATTGACATTTTCTTCCTGTGCTCTGCTCTCAGGAGATTAAAAACTTAACACTTACATGTTCACCACTGGCAGAAAGTGATTTCCAGGGACCAACATCTTAGAGAAAAAGAGGGTTCATTCAAACTGGTGCTGAATCCTCGCAGTCAAAAATTCTCTTACAACTACATGCTGTTCCTTCATTTTAAATTACCTTGCAGTTTATTAAAAGTGATCAAAGAGTTCTGGAATCTTACTTTCAAGAACCAGAGAATGGCACAGATTTTAAATTTGGGCAGAGTCCTAGCAGACAGTTATTTCTCAAGGATTTTCTATACAAAAACTGTACTCCATGCTGGGCATATATTTTCTCACCACGACATATGGGGCAGTCGAACCCTGGTGTCAGTAAGAACACATCCAGAATCATATAGCCAGGTATTTTTCAGTTTTTAAATTAAGGTATATTCAAAAATTTCCATGTGCACGTTTACACCACTTTTCTAAATTAATCACCAGATAATTAAAGCAGATTCACAGATGAATTACTCTCAGTTTAACTACATGCAACAACCACACCAATAACTTTTTCTTCTAAATTTGGCATAATGATGGTTTACAAAAAGTGGTAAAATTTATCATGTTCACAATTGTCATTTTTCAAGGTAGTAGAAGACCAAGATATTTTAAAATGATGTAAACTTTAAGCTTTATAAAAAAAAAAAAAAAAAAAAAAAAACAGAGAAAGTCACCTTTCCTCCCATTCCCCACCCCCATCTCACCTCTTTATGTAATATTTCAAGAAAGACTGCCCGAGAAACACAAGCTTATATGCTACATTCAGGACCATGATAAATGTAGGCAATAATGAAATAAGTTGAACTTTGCTTCTTAGTGAAGCCACATTTATTTCTTTTTTAAGTAAATTTGACTTTTATTGCAGTTCCAATTCATGCTTTTAGCAATATACAACAATTTCCAAAATGTTAAAGTAATTCCAGTCAATTAAGCCTTCAATGGCAGTGCTAATAAATTATATTTATATGTATGGTCAAGATAAGAAAGGAATTTGGGCTTTGATTATAAGTTGCAGAATCTTTCTCTGATTCTCTTGGCCGAACTTTTCCTCTTTTTTTTCCCCCATTCTTTTCGTTGCTGTCTTCCATCTTTCTCGCTCGAATTTCTCTCAGTAAATCAAAAAATGCCTTGTCAACATTAGCTCGTGTTTTACCAGATGTTTCCACATAGTTAACATTCCAATGATCAGCTCTGTTTTGTCCCTCTTCTACAGAAACCTCCTTTTATCTTCTAAATCTGATTTGTTACCAGCCAGTAGAAATGGAACATTCTCATCTTTTATTCTTAAAATCTCCTCCCTGAAGTCAGCTGTAGCTGCAAAGGATTCCATTTCTGTAATAGAGAAGACACAGAGAAACCCCTCCCTGCTTCGGAAATGGCTGTCTCTAATTGCAGCATAGTCCTCCTGCCCAGCTGTTTATAAGATATCGATCTGTACTCTCTCGCCATCCAGTACTGTTTTCTTCTGATAGCTGCCTTCTTTGGTAAGCTCATAGTCCTCCACAAACTCATCGTACATGAATTGTAGAGTCAGAGCAGCCTGGCCCGCACTGGCACTGCCCACCGCCATGACTTTGTGTAAGGCCAAATTATTCTGATCCTTGGGTTTATTTGCGGCCATCTTGTGTGGTAGTTCTCACCAATAGGTTAGGAAGAATCTGCACAGCGAGCCAGTCCGCCGCCCAGAGGGCTCCGGAAGCAGCGGGTGCGTGGCTCCGGCTGGTGGGTGATTGGCCCTTGTCGCCTGGGAGGCCCAGCTCTGGGAGCAGTGGAAGGAGGAGTCTTTATTATTTCTATTTCACCTATGAATATGATCCTCAGTCGACCGAGGCTTTTAAGAGGTAGTACCAAAATTCATAGCTAGATAGTTCTATCTCCTAGTGTAGTGCTTTTCAAATATTGAAGTGCATGAGATTTACTAGGATGTATTATTAAATGCAGATGTTTATTCTATGAGTCTAACGTGTATCTGAGATTCACTGTTTCTCACAAACTCCCAAGTGATCTCAGTGTTGCTGCTGAGGTACCCCACTCTGAGTAGCAAGGTCCTAAAAAGTTGAATCCTGAGATATGGAAAGTACAATAAATATAAGAGTAGCCTGTTTGAGCATTTGGAATCACACAAAAACAGTAATTAGGCTCTTGTCTTCTTTTTTTCTCCTACAAGGTACAAATCTCAGTAAGCAGCAAGACCGTTTATTACACATCCTCTAACATAGAGAAGCAATCAAGAGTTGAACAAAAATAATGAGATAATGGACATAAGCAACCAAACCATGTCATTCTCTTCTGGGGAAGCAGGGGTGGTGGTGGAAAGTCTTTGGGTTTCAGCAGGCTTTTGCATATGGTTTCTGTATCAGTTACCTGTGGGTTTGACCACACCTTTTCTCCTATGAACCAGGATGCTATGTTGATTACTGAGAAAGGAAGTAAAATTGAAAAATATTCTTTTTTTTAATTATTTTGCAGAAACTGAGCATACCTTGCATGAGACTGCCTAAGTCATTGTGCTCAACTGTGCTTAAAAATTTTGCATCTCGGTTAGATATCACTCCTTACCTGACAGAAAACAATATATGGAAAAGACCAAGCAATAATCCTTCAAGGGCTTCTAGTTGTTCAAGTGAAGGAAAGAGTTACTTATCTTCTTTTAAATCAGAAGCTAGAAATGATTAAACTTAATCAGGAAGGCATGTCAAAAGCCAAGATAGGCCAAAAGCTAGTCCTCTTGCACCAAACAGTTGGCCAGGTTGTAAATGCAGAGAAAAGATTATTGAAAGAAATTAAAAGTGCTACCGCAGTGAACCCATGAATAATTAAGGGGGGAAAAAAAGAAGCAGTAGCCTTACTGCTTATCTGGGAAAGTTTTATTTATTTATTTGTTTTTATTTTTAGCGATCTGGATAAAAGAAGAAAGCAGCCACAACAGTCCCTTGCCAAAGCAGAATTCAGAGCAAGGTCCCAACTCTCTTCTATCTTATAAAGGTTGAGAGAGGTGAAGAAGCTGTAGAAAAAATGTTTGAACCTAGCAGAGAGTGGTTCATAAGGTTTAAGGAAAGAAGCCATGTCCACAGCATCAAATACAAGGTAAAGTGACAAGTGCTGATGGAGAAGCAGCAGCAAGTTATCCAGATCTACCTAAAACAACTGATGAAAGTGGCTGTAACTAAATAACAGATTTTTAATGCAGATGAAACGGACTTTGGGAAAAAAATACCAGGTAGGACTTTAATAGCTAGAGAGAAGTCAATACCTGTTTTCAACGTGTGAAAGAACAGGCTGACTCTCTTGTTACAGGCTAATGCAGCTGATGACTCGAAGTTAAAGCCAGCACTCAAGTACTCATTAACCATTCCAAAAATCTTAGGGCCTTTGAGAATTATTCTAAATCTACTCTGCCTGTGCTCTATAGATGGAATGACAAAGCCTGGATGACAACACATCTGTTTACAGCATAACTTGCTGAATATTTAAACCCACTGTTGAGACCTACTGCTCAGAAAAAAAGATTCCTTTCTAAATATCACTGCTCATTGAGAATGCACTTAGTCACCCAAGAGCTCTGATGGAGAAGTACAATGAGGTTAATACTGCTTCCATTCCTACTAATACAATACCTATTCTGAAGTCTGTGGATCAATAAATACATTTTGTAAGGCTAGTACTGTCATAGATCACTATGGATGGATATGGACAAAATAGATTGATAAACTTCTAGAAAAGATTCACCATTTTAGATGCCATGAAAAGCACTTCTGATTCATGGGAGGAAATAAAAATATTAACATTAACAGCTATTTGAAAGAAGTTGAGTCCAACCCTCAGGGATGACCATGAGGAGTTCAGACTCCAGTGAAGGAAGTAATTGTGGATGTGGTGGCTATAGCAAGACAATTGGAAGTGGAGGAGTTTGTGATGTTACTTAATTCTGAAATCTCATAAAACTTGAATGAATGAAGCATTGTTTCTTACAGATGAACAAAGGAAGTAGTTTCTTGAGATGGAATGTAGTTCTGGTGAAGATGTTATGAATATTGTTGAAATGACCACAAAAAGGCCAGGCGTGATGGTTTATGTCTGTCAACCCAGCACTTTGGGAGGCCGTGGCAGGTGGATCACTTGAGGTCAGGAGTTATAGACCAGCCTGCCCACCATGTTGAAACCCTGTCTCTACTAAAAATACAAAAATTAGCAAGGCATGGTGGTGCATTCCTGTAATCCCAGCTACTCGGGAAACTGAGGTGGGATAATGACTTGAACCCAGGAGGTGGAGGCTGCAGTGACCTGAGATCATGCCACTCCACTTCAGCCTGGGCAACAGAGTGAGACTCTGTTTCAATTAAAAGAAAGAAAGAAAGAAAGAAAGAAAGAAAGAAAGAAAAGAAAGAAAGAAAGAAAGAAAGAAAGAAAGAAAGAAAGAAGAAAAGAAAGAAAGAAAGAAAGAAAGAAAGAAAGAAAGAAGGAAGGAAGGAAGGAAGGAAGGAAGGAAGGAAGGAAGGAAGGAAGGAAAGAAGAAAGAAAGAAAGAAAGAAAGAAAGAAAGAAAGAAAGAAAGAAAGAAAGAAAGAAAGAAAGAAAGAAAGAGAAAGAAAGAAAGAAAGAAAGAAGGAAAGAAAGAACAGGAAAGTATTTAGAATAGTCATAAATTTAGTTGATAAAGTAGTGGCAGGGTTTGAAAGGATTGAATCCAAGTTGAAAGAAGTTGTGCTGTGGGTAAACTGCCATCAAGCATCATTGCATGCTACAGAGAAATTTTCATGAAACGAGGAGTCTGTTGATGTGGCAAACTTCATCGTTGTCTTGTTTTAAGAAACCCAGCCTTCTGCAACTACCATCCTGATCTGTCAGCACCCATCAGCTTTGAGGCAAGACCCTCTACCAGGAAAAAGATTACAACTTGCCGAAGGCTTAGATAATTGTTAGCATTTCTTAGCAATAAAGTATTTTTAAATTAAGGTATGTCCATTTTATATATATAATGCTACTACACTCTTAGACTACAGTGCAGTGTAAACATCACTTTCATATGCACTGGGAGAACAAAAAATTTGTGACTCACTTTATTGAAGTGGTCTGGAGCTGAACCCACAGTATATTTGAGGCATGCTTGTACTGTGAGTTACATTTTGCAATAATAGGCAATGAACATTTGCAAAATAACCTATTCATGACCTATTACTTGTGTTTCAAAAATTGTATTCAGTTGTATTAAAACGATTTGCATAATTGGAATGTTATTGATTTGACAATAGCTGATGATCGATAGTATGTTACAGATTAATTTCAAATAACTCAAAACTGATTTTTGAGAGCTTTTACATTATCTTGGCATTTCAGGGAAACTTGATTTTAAAAATTGTGTTCCGTTGCCTTGACTGGTTACTTAGCAATTAACATAAAGTTTTCAAAAAGCCTATATACATTTGAGAAGCAAAAAACAAAATTGAGACAAATAACAAACCAAACATATGGTGTTTGAATTGTTTTTTAAATTAAGGACTGTATTTATAGTTGCTGTGTTTGAGTTACTCATATGCAACTGAGAAATTGAATTTTATTTTCCTTCATTGGTTATTATTGTCAGGCCTCTGAGTCCAAGCCAAGCCATTGCATCCCCTGTGACTTGCGCGTTTACGCCCAGATGGCCTGAAGTAACTGAAGAAACACAAAAGAAGTGCAAAAGCCCTGCCTCGCCTTAACTGATGACATTGCACCACAAAAGAAGTGAAAATGGCCGGTCCTTGCCTTAAGTGATGACGTTACCTTGTGAAAGTCCTTTTCCTGGCTCATCCTGGCTCAAAAACCTCCCCCATTGAGCACCTTGTAACCCCCACTCCTGCCCACCAGAGAACAACCCCCCTTTGACTGTAATTTTCCTTTACCTACCCAAATCCTATAAATGGCCCCACCCTTATGTCCCTTCGCTGACTCTCTTTTCAGACTCAGCCCACCTGCACCCAGGTGATTAAAAAGTTTCATTGCTCACACAAAGCCTATTTGGTGGTCTCTTCACACGGAAGCACATGACAATTATAGTCAAAACTACAAAGTTATTATTTTGTTTTTAATCATTGTCTTTTCTGTTTTCTGCATTACATTTCTCTTGAAGCTTATAGAATTTACCATGTCAGTCTTCTCCCCAGGGTGACAGTCTCATTTTCTAGAATTTCTGAAAACACATGAACCATGCTTCTTCATAAGTTTTTAAAATATTATTCTCTCTTGATTTACCATGTGAAAATACTGCCAATTAGTAATAATAATCCCATTTCTATGGAAATTTTGTAGATATTATTTAATCTTGCTAGATGTTGAGCCATTCATGAACTACTTGCTGAAATTCAATAAGCAACTCCTGAATACTTGAATCGAGAGATTCTGGTTTTTTTGTTTGGTTTTTTGTTTTGTCAGAAACTGGTAAATAACATCGGTGACAAATATTATTCCATCGAATTCAAACTGGTTATGAAATATCTCAATTTTTAAATTCATCCTGAATGCACTCACAGCAGTGAGAAAGATGAGGCGTGACCACAAGGTAACGGAATTCATTTTCTTATACCAGCTCTCTGAACACGATTCAACAAGAGGAATTCCAAAAATGTTTTAAGCCACGGTAGCATCATTATCATCAACATACAGTCTCCCAGGGCAATTCCTAAGAAGGTCAACTCATTGTGGTATTTGTTAATGATTGTTTTTTATTATTTTATTGTCATACTTTGTAAGTTGGTGTAAAGGCACTTTGAAGCAGAAGGAATGCCTCTCAGAGGTCCTGGGACAGCATGACGCAGGGAGCCTCATTCACATCTGAGTACTGAAAAGAGAAAATAAAGTCATTCCCCTTGTATATCAGTATACATCCATATCCTGCTATGGATACGTTTTTAATTGCTCTCCTTAAAAGCTTGATCCAAAAGCCTTTGAAGTAAGCAGCCCTCTACTTTTATCCTATTACAAGTGAACAGTCTCTCAATCCTGCCCTGATTTTTAGAGCGAGGGGAAGAAAAGCATTTGGAAATTGTTCTGAAATATAGTTTCTACTAACATTTTCCTATGGGTGATCTTACTAGCCTGTTAAACATTTGTAATCACACAGAGCTTAAAATATGGAACTGCAAACACGTTAGCACAGTGTGTAATCTCAGAGCTCAGAAGGGATCCAGCACTCACGGTGAGCTTATTTCCAGAACTCTAGCTGCACCAGCTCTCCAGGGAGCTAAAGCTGCCAGTCCACCCTCCTAACTCCCTTGCAGGAGAATAGGTGGTAGCAACAATTTGTGTGGGCGGAAACTGAAGAAATGGAAGAATACAGTACAAGAGGAGGGGAAAGTGCACATGCATGACAGTGACGGAATAAATGACACAGCTTGAATTCATCGGTGCCTCTGTCCCTGTTTTTAGACTGATGATGTCTGTAACTTCCACCTCCCTCTTTTTAAATTAGCAAACATAATCCTTACTAAGCACCTGACTGCCTTGCTTCTAGACCACATCAGCATCTGTCTCCTTTCATACATCATTCTAATACAAAATATGAATGCAGTTTCACTGCTTTTAGAGATTCATTGGGAGTCTACTGACATTTTCCCAAGTACAAGAATACTTAAAAATACATCTTTGTATCAGAATTTCAAGCACTGGAATAATAAAGGGATGATGACAAGAATGAGCAAATGGTTTAGGAGAAAATCACAGTCTACTTTCCAAAGTAACAGTTTTAAAAATCCAAAATTTCAACTAAAATGAAATAATAGATTATGTTAATTAAGTGCTACGTTTCCAGCTTTTTTCTCTCTTCCTCCAAAGAGGGTTGGAGGAATATGAAATGTAGCATGATTTGTTTGGGATGACATGAATAGTCCAATTATACAAATATATTTTTAGTTGGTTTGGTAAATATTGAAAATTTTGCTATATCAATATATTAGTATGCCCTTTTCTTCAACAACACAGATGTTTAAATCCCCTTTGGCTGCTCATGCAAATTCCACCTAACCACCAGTTCTGTACCTTGTTGCAATTATCTTTAAAAACACAATTCCCAAGGTAGACTGTTTAAGGCTGGGTGGAAAGGTTGCTCTTCGTATTTCTTACACACAATCAGATAGATTATTGTTCATGTGAAAGCCTGTGAACCCTCCCACACAAGAGGGTGATCTAGCCACAGCAGTGATAGTTTCTGACTGTAGCTACATTCTTCAGAGGATAGTCTGCTATTACCACCCATTACTTTAGCTCAGACTATACAGAATGCAAGATGGGAAGGTGTGGAAATTTTAAATGCCCAGTTTCTTTTGACTCCTGAAGACATTCACAGTAGTGGTAGCTTAGCCAATTCTGTGTGTATGGCCTATACCATGAATCAGAACCACTAGTTATTTTATGCCTCTCTTCCACTTTAGTGTATGTGAAAGCTTGCATACAAAAAGAAGGGGTAACAACTATACAGGAAGGAGGACAGGTAAATACAAACACAGAAAGGTAGCCAAGTTAAATTAACTCTTAATTCTTTTAGGACACTTTATAATAAAACAAAAATCAGAGTGCAAAATTGATGTAATTAAAAAGTTATGCATACAAGAAAATGCTGAATTACGTGTACATTGCAGAATCTCCACTGCAAGTGTAGGTGTAGATACCTTCTTATTTTACTTTTGGTAAGTGCTTTTTACAACTTTCATGTTTCAAATGTGTTCTAAACTCTGTGCTACAGAGCTAATGTGAAAATAGCTTATTCTAAAATGGTACTCCTGTTACTGTTACTGCATGTATCCACTTTTGAAAATAATTAGATTGCTTAATATCTTGAAAACTTATGTTGAAAAAAAAAATCTCATGAATAAAATATTCAATAGGATTGCTGTTTGACAATGTGTGATAATGAATCCCAGTACCACAGTAATGTTATAAAATTGTATTCTCACATTTGATGAAAAATATTCCAAATGCAAACTAAAGATCTTTGGCATATCTTATCATTTAGCTTTACTGAACCACCATCAAATCATCAGAGATTCTGGTAAAGATGAATCAGTCAAAGGTCCGTCTCTTTATGTAAAAGTTTCTAGTTTATTTAAAATCTTAAAGATTTAATGGATTATTTGAGGTTCACAGAAAATATATTTCAGTTTTCAAAGAAGTTATCTATTTCAAAGACTAAACAGTTTTTTTAGTTTTAGTCACGAAGAGACTTTGTGAAATAACATATACTATTGGTTAAGATCAAGGGATATGGATTCAGGTCAACCTGAATTTCACCCTATGTTCTTCTATCATTTAGTTGCTTTTGGGGCCTGGACAAATCACAAAGTCACAAAGTCTTGATTTTAAGACTTATAAAATGTAGATGACAAAAATTGATCCCATAGGTATTTTTCTGAGGATTTAAATAATATAAGTAAGTTGTTAAGAACAGTGCCTGGGACATGAGGTGCTATTATTATTACAAATCAAAGGTAAAGTTTAAATTACTATAGATTATATAGCAATCTCATTAGAGAACATCAGAATGATTGCAAATCCAGTATAAAATATCATTGTTCTGCATTTGGGAAATTATTAAATACCTTTAATAGCCAATGCCCAAATTTTTAGGATAGCCAAGAACCATTATTATTAAACCTTGAGGAAACAGAGTATCTACCAAATATGTGGGTTGAACTAGCTGGTCTCTAGTATCAACAGTAATATTGACCTAAAATCAGGAAGTTTAAACAGTTCATGCTCAAAAGAAGATTAAAGCTGTCTAAGATGTAAGGACAATCAAGCCAGCCCCCCCAAAATCTTATTTTATTGAAATGAAAATAAAAATGTCGGAGATACTAGAGATGAGGTCTTTCCTTCCTCCAGTAGAGAAGGTAAAAAATGCAGAGAAGAGGAGAGTCTATGTGTTACATGATTCAGCAATTCTTACGGAAGTTTTTCATCTTCTGGTCAGTAGACCAAATATGATATCAGGAAATACAAAAGACTAAATATACCCATTGTTCCTGCTGCAAAAAAGACAGCGTATGATTAAGCTTTCATACCACCCAGGTCCACACCAGACTCAGCTCACCCAGGAATTAGTCACTGCTGTGATGGACTGATTGCCCTGGGCTGGGTCAAAGCAGTGATTAAATAGCTTAGAGCTTTGGAGCTGAAGGGAACCTCTGCACTAATTCTCCTTCATGCTTAAATGAAAGCTGATTCTGGAAGAAATCCAGTGATGGCTGGGATTTGGGAGGATGGTCTTCTGCAAACCAACCACAGGAACTGATGCCAACAGGCTCTTCACTGAGCAGATGAAGTGCGGGCTGGGGAGCTCTTCGGCTAATTTGTTTTCCATGTATAGTGAATGTTTTCAAACATAAATTATTAATTGTACTTTAAAAGTTGACTGTATAAAATGAATTTTCAGTTAACCTACACTCCAAATGGTCTGAAACAAATAAACAACTAAAATACCAAACATTACTTTACTCAACATATGACTAAGTTATTCCTTTAAATAAAACATTACTCTTTATTTTCCTGGACTCTGTATTATATTACTTAACATTTATTTTTCCCATGGGAAAACATTATTGTAATGATCCAGAAAGATCCTTTCTAATCTACTCAAAATAATATATTCTAAATTAATTGGCCTAGTAGTTTATGGTGGATGCTGGTTAGTTTCATAGGTTGAACTTTGTGATGCTGCTGCCAGGGTCACTGACTTACGCTTTGTGTATCAAGGTGAGCCATAGATATCCATGCACTGCATGTCCAGATTATCCATAGATATCCATGAACACATACCCAGGTTACCCACTGATATCCATGCACCACATGTCCAGGTTACTCATAGATATCCATGCACCACATGTCCAGGTTACTCATAGATATCCATGCACCACATGTCCAGGTTACTCATAGATATCCATGCACCACATGTCCAGGTTACTCATAGATATCCATGCACCACATGTCCAGGTGAGCCATAGATGTTCACGCACTGCATGTCCACGTGAGCCATAGATATCCATGCACCGCATGTCCGGGTTACCCATAGATACCCATACACTGCATGTCCAGGTGAGCCATAGATATCCATGCACTGCACGTCCAGATTATTCATAGAACCAGATTATTCATAGATATCCACGCACCGCATGGCCGGGTTCCCCACAGATACCCATGCACCACATGGCCAGGTTCCCCACAGATACGCGTGCACCGCATGTCCAGGTTCCCCACAGATACCCATGCACCGCATCTCCAGCTTACCCATAGATATCCATGCACCACATGTCCAGGTTACTCATAGATATTCATACACCACATGTTCAAGTGAGCCATACATACCTATACACTGCATGTCCGGGTTATCCATAGGTATCCATGTACTGCATGTCTAGATTATCCATCAATAACTATGCACTGCATATGCAGCTATTCATAGAGAAAAGTTTAGTTCCATCCCCTCATTTGTGCGCAATTTCACATATGATAATGAATTTTAACATGTCTACCACCACTCAGATATATTAAATATGTGAGAAGGACTTGATTCAATCCATCATCACTGTGAAACATTGCTCAAAGTGAATACATTTGGAAGAGTTATGAGGACAAAATGCATTTACCAACAAAGTGACTCAAATACATAGATGGATCCTGGACTTCTGTAAGTTTATAAGCAAAAACAGATTAACTAACTGACTTTCCATGCAGACTATCTATTGTTATCACAGTGAATAAAGTCATTAAAAATGCATTAAACAAGTGGAATTTCATTTTCAGTTATAAGGTAACAGAAAATGTATTTTTTTCTTCTAGTAGAAATAGGACTATAATAAAAGAAACAGTTCATCATGCTTAAAATCTCCTGCTCTGATACTGTGTTCCTCTCATGAGTTCATGGTTTCTGTTTCTCCAATTTGATTCAAGGAGACTTGAGCAGTGAATTCAATAGTGATAAACACAGAGTTGAATTCAGAGCAGTGTTCGTACCCTGGAATCCACATTCTAGCTGTCTCATTCGAAAAATGTGTAACTCTCCCAAGCTTTGACTTTCTCATTTGGTAAAGCGGTTTGTAAGCCATAAGGTGCTTTTAAAAGAAAGGAGTAGTATTCCCTGAAGTCCCTCATCATGTCGAGCACAATCCCAAACACGTGGTAGATGAAGACACATTGCTAAACCACCTTATTCATCCTTTCTAACTGCATATTTAAAATTTAAAATGGCCTTATGTTTATCTTTAAAAAATCAAAAGTAGATGTTATATCATTGGCTAACATGAAGAGTACAAGATAGAATAATATGAATGTTTAAAGAAAAATGTATTTCAATGGCTAACGGAAATTAAATATTTATTTTATTTACTGTATTCCTATAAAGTTTTTAAAGCCTTATGAACACTATTTTACTTTTTGTGAGACAATGTTTGGACAACCCTAAAGAACTAAAAAAAAAAAAAAAAAAAAAACCCTTATGAAATCCATTGAAATTTTCAATAAAATTTACAAACAGGTTTTCTTCTCTTCTGGTGTCATTCAGCACCACATAGTTTCTTTTCCATCACATACAGCTGTATTGCAAATGATTTTTATCAGTGAGTTTGCATGATTTAGGTCAATTACTGTTTCTGTCTGCTTATGCTATTTAACCGAAAGGGTAATCTTAATTGGCAGAAATTTATTGGTTAAAAGGATTTATCAATATTTTTCTAACATTTTTATCCTTCCATGAGAGCTACAAAATGGGAAAGAACAGATTTTTATTCTATTCATGCCTCATCACATAGTAAAATATGAAAGTCATATTAATTTGCACATCACATCTGAAATGCCACACAAATTGCATAACCATATGGAAGAGCTAACAACTGAATTAAAATATATTAACAAATTGAAATACTATAACTATGAATATGTGTTTTAAACTTAGTAAGACATTTACTTTGGGATATAGAAAGAATATAAAATATAATAGGGGCATATTAATATATTTAATTTGGGACATTTGAATTTATTTCTTTGGTGCCACCTTTAATTTGTGTTTCTATTTTTTGTATTTTAAAAATGTATTCCCTTATATTATAGGTTCAGATATCTAACTTCCCAGAAAAGGCCATGTCTTTCTCAGTTGGTATTCTCATGTGACCCACTGTATTGTGCCTTACATAGTATAGGAGTAAAGCCATATTTATTAAAGTAACAAAATTTTTAGTAAATAATGGAATGGGTATATTATAGACTATTATGTGACCATTAAAACTATGGAAAAATATTTAATAATGGGAAAATATTCATAAAATAATTTGAAAAGACCTAAAGCAGGATACAAAATTTTGTAATCATAACTATAATCCCAATTTTATGTAGAAATGTGTACATACACTGAGAAAAATGCTGGAGGTTAATACACCACAATCATTTTTTATATACTGACTGTGTTGGGAGCTAGAAGGTGAGATTAGAGATCTCTCTTTTCTTTCTCACATATTTCTGTATTTTTCAAAATGTCTGCAGTGAAGGTACATTAATTGTATAATTAATATGCACTTAATCACTTCTCAAAATATATTTTGAATAATAAGTTTATTTTTTAAATAAACAGAATTTAGCTTGAAATTTTTGAGGGTCACTGTCTTACTTCCCCCATTTCCAGTCTGATCTTATGCCCAGAGATACTAATGTTCTTTTTACTACTCTACCAGAATGTAAAATACACTCGAGTCCTTCAGTTACTATCACAAATTGAGGAAAGATCAATTATTCCATCTTCTTTTAATTATGTATTCAACTTAAAATTGTATATACCGAATAAAAATAATAATAATAAATCTAGTCAGTCAACAATGGAGTAATTCATTATGAAGAGCAATGTCAAGAAAATTTTATTTTAGAGTTCCTGGTGTCCTGCTCCAGTAGTGAAAAAAAAAATATTTTTTTGTTTTTGCTTTTTTTTTTTTTACAGGGTCGATAATGTATGAGAGAGAATAATATTTTTTGTTTGATCTTTCAAACTTTAATTTGGGTTTTAAATAAGTTCACTGAACTCTTCAATTTTTATATATTTTTTCCTTTTGGAAAGTAATAAATGTTGAAAGGTTCTGTAAAATATAAGTACCACTTGATATGTTGATAAAACAATGCTACAAAGGAGCATACTGTGTGGAGAAGACCCAATTGAGCATGAGTTTTAATGGTAATCTTAGCTGACACTTACCTAATACTGTCTCTCACTTTGTCATTACACTATTACAGGTACAAGTTTGAGTGGCCCATAAATCAAAGGTTCTCTAATTCTGCCTGAAAAATCAAGGCTGATTTATTTAAATTTATCTGAAACCCTAAGGCCCTTAAAGAATGGAACATTAAATAGAGATATATGGCTTTCTAAGAGGGAACAGACATTGCGTTATGGTCTATAAATGCTCTTAACCTGCTTCAGACTTTTAACTTATTAAGGTTCTTTATTTCAGAATAGGGTGTATAAGAAAATAATATGCACTTTATCGAAAAGCTTCAATATATTGTGTTTCACCCATAAAAATTTATCTTAAACTGACCTTGAGAAGCTTTCTAAGAGAGTGCTTTTTTTATTTTTATTTTTTTTTTCTTTAAAGGTGAAATCTTCCACTCAAGAATTCTACACAGGAAGATTAGACATGGCTTTATCTCTGTTTATCTCTGTTATGCACGTGGAGATTCTTTCGGTTGGGTAAATTTTCTAGTCTGTTTTATGCCAGATCCTTGTCTCTCAATTTACCACTCTAATGGTATTTTCTCATTCAATATACACAGTTAAGAGGAAAATGACATATATTTGCATATATTAAATTACTGCCATCCTTTATTAGATTTATATCTCTAAGTGTTGTCATTTTAAAAACAAAGAATTTAGGCCTTTCAAATAACATCCAAAACAAATTAAGGATTACAAAACTTGAATTTTAACATAAGCCTTGAAAAAATGTGAGGTTGAAGAGTTATCTGGTTAATACATCTTTATGGTTTCTCTGCTGCCTGATATATTCCTGTCTAAAATTTTGATCCAAATTTAATATCTCTTGTTATACAAGATTTATATAAAAAGTAATTTCAATTGCTTTCAAATTCATTTGTGTTTCAGGGAAAACAGAATTTACTAATTGCAAATCTTCTAGAAAGCATAGTTTTTTCCTGCCTCTAACTGTACCTTTAAAACTTCAGTCCATAATTCATTCTTTGAAAGAAAAGTACAATTTATAGTATAGTGGTTATGATTATTTGGTAAAGCAAATATGTTGGTAAAATAAGCAACTATTTTAAAATCTGAAATTATCACCAAGATGAAATTACAGAATTTATAAAAATCACCTCTCCCATGAATTACTTTTTACTGAAACAATTCCTAATAACTTATTTTCACACAGACTTAAGAATTACGCTAGTTGTAGTAGTCCTTCATAAAAGTTACAGGGACTTAAAGTCTTCATTTTGTAAGAACACCATTTTAGTGCTGGAACATTGGCTGACTCCCTCCCACAAGATCAATGTTGTATGAAAAATGGAAAACATTCAAAATAGAGAAAACCTCACCAAGCTTATGGGGTTCTGTTTTGAACTAGTGTATGTGTTTCCTGTCAGGGGATGGGGAGGAAGGTCAGATAATAAAATTTTTAGCATGGGGCATGGCAATGTTGCAGAAAGATAAGTAGAAAATAACTCTTGGGATTAAGTTTTTGCCATTGCCTTGGAGAGAACAAATGCATGCCCCCACACTGGCCATGATTTAGAGCACCAGTTAGGAGTTTATCAGGAATAAAATGTGGAGCCATATGCATTTGAGATTTTGAGCAAAACAGGTGAAAATCACTAAATGTAGGCAGTGTTTTCACACCCCTTTTTTTCTAAACTTACTGGACTGATAAATTATATTCTAAAGAGACTCTCCTCCTAATGTTCTTTTGTAGGGATGGTGGTGAAGGTAAAACCTTTTGTGATTTTAGGAAGTGAAAAGGGAATTTCTGTGGTTTTCTGATGATTTCGAATCTTCATCCTAGAGCTCATTTCAGCTCTTCAGAGCTGTCCTGGTCTTTCCAAATTGTCTGCAAATAGCTGATATACTCATAAGCAAATACGTTTACTGGGTAAAATAAAATAAAACAAAACAAAACTTCTCCCAACACAACTGCTTAAATAAACTGTTCTTACTGTGAGTAAGCTAATCTTGAACTAATAGACAAAATAACCCAAACACTTTTTTGTTTGTTTGTTTTGAGATGGAGTCTCGCTCTGTCGCCGAGGCTGGAGTGCAGCCTCAAATCACTGCCACCTCTACCTCCCTGGTAGATCACTGGCGCGATCTCAGATCACTGCCACCTCTACCTCCCTGGTTCAACCAATTCCCCTGCCTCAGCCTCCCAAGTAGCTGGGATTACGGGAGCATGCCACCACGCCCGGCTAATTTTTTGTGTGTTTTTAGTAAAGACTGGTTTCAGCATGTTGGCCAGACTGGTCTCAAACTCCTGACCTCAGGCAATCCGCCAGCCTCAGCCACCCAAAGTACTGGGATTACCGGCGTGAGCCACCGCGTCCGACCACCCGAACACTTTTATCTTCCCTCTGTAGAATTATGTGTTATTGCTGGTCCAGGAAAATGTTATAAAGTTTATCAGCAACCGTATTTATTCATAGAAAGCTGTTATGAGAAGAAAAGATATAGTAAGAATCAAAACTTTTTAGCTGAAGCAACATTCCCAAAACATGCCAACCATGAATCAGAGGAAGACTGACACACAACATCAACATAAATTAAACTCAATTGAATCAATTGTTAGAGATAAGATACACCACAATGAAGTAGAAGTTCAGACTAATGAATTTTAGGTAGAAATTCTGAAAGTAGAAATGGAAAATACATTATTTACCAGATTAATTGAAGAAAAATAAAAAGTCACATCTGAAGTAAATATTAAAATAAGAAATGGCCATGGGAGAATAAATATGTTGAGTGTACAGTGATTGATAGATAGAGACAGTACATGCCAAAAACAACAAAAATAAAATTTCAAAATGTAGATTAAAACATGAATAAAAAATAAAGATCAAGAAGGCAGGCACGGGAGATCTAACATACCTACAATTGGAATTGGAATATGTAAAAATAAAACAAAATAGTACAGAAAAACTAAACGTTTTAAATGTCCTGAAATTTTTAAAAGAGACCTAATCTTTCCACTAAAAAGGTCCATCTTTGTAATCAGAAAAATTAACCCAGAAGGGTCAAGTGCAACACATATCACAGTAGAATTTTTAGAAAATCTGTGCTTCTAGACAAGAAAATGAACAAACATAACAACAACAAACACAAAGACAAACCAAATCACCTTTTAAAGAAAAAAAAATGGCATTAGAATTTCCAATAGAAAACTACAAACTGTGTGGACCAATATTTTTAAGTTACTGGGAAAAACTAGTCTAAGCCAAGCATTTTCTTTCAGATAAATTAATTTTCGAGTATCAGTGCTAATAAAAACTGACTTAAACGTTAAAAAATACAGAAACTATTTTGCTAGAGGAATAAGTAACATAGAGGACAAAGAGAAAATAAAAAATACAATGGTTAACATGTTCTCACAAGTGGGAGCTGAACAGTAAGAACACATGGACACAGGGATGAAACAACACACACTGGGGCCAGTTGCGTGGACAGGGGGAGGAAGAGCATCAGGATACACAGCTAATGCATGTGGGGCTTAATACCTAGGTGATGGGTTGATCCGTGTAGCAAACCAGCACAGCACATGTTTACCTATGTAAAAATCATGTGCATCCTGCATCCTGCACATGTATCCCATAACTTAAAGTATAATAAAATTTTTAAAAATACAGAAGCTTTTTTACTTATGACCCAACCTGAAATATTTACTGGTGGACAAGCATCATCCCACCAACACATGATTGGATAAATTTCAAAAAAAATATTTTTTTAGGGAAAAATTCCAATGGAAACACCTAGAAATAAAGTCACATTACTAACAATGAGCCTAACAGTGAAAATTTTCTGAATATCACTCACAACAGAAGGAATGAGGAAAGCTTGAAGAAATGGCTAATTCCAAGTCTGGAGAGGTATGAGTATGAGATATTCTGAGTCAGAGTATGAGAAGTATGAGATATTCTGAACCAGAAAGTAGGGAAGATATCAAATATTAATGTACACAAAAGCTAGTTGTGTGAAGAAAATTTAACCAAATTTGGAACAAGTTTAGCTTAAAAGAAGGACAGTAATACTGTAATTGCTATGTATTACGTATTTCAATATGGACTTTGTGGGGTGTGTGTGCGTGTGTGTGTGTGTGTGTGTGTGTGTGTGTGTGAGAGAGAGAGAGAGAGAGAGAGAGAGAGAGAGAGACAGAGAGAGAGAGAGAATCATATTCTAACATTCCCCAGGCAGAGATCACCGAAAGCTACTAAAACCATAAGACCATTAGGTGAAATGATATTGTGAAAAGATATTCACCAGGTACAAAAGTGTCACCCAAAATATGTATTGCAAAAGAGAGAACAGTCCTTTACAATACAGACATTTGTCAATCATGATCTTTAAGTCACTAAGCTTAGCATCACTAATAATGGAGCAAGCTGGTATATGTTTCCTGTTGTGACATTTTCTGAGGTATATATGGTCAACTATGAAGTATTTGTTCCAAGAATGCTTAATTTAAATCCGATCAAGTCCGCAGGCATATAATATCCAGTTTGTAGGAAACACAGGTCAATTTATTATTATACTACATTAATTGCAACCAAGAAGTGTGACTATTATGATATTTACAACTTACATTTAAATAATACAAGTATATATAGGCAAGACAGAAATCACAATTTTGGTTTAGTTATTGAATCTAGGTAAAGGGTAAATAGGTGTTTCTGTATTATTCTTACAACTTTAAATGTTTTTTACACTAAAAAGTTATGGGAGGAACTCAGGTTCAAATTCCTTATAAAACATTGAAACTCAGGTTCAAATTGCTTAACCAAAAATTGTAAGGAAAATTCAACCAAAAAAAAATACAATACTTGGAAACATTTTGGTAAGTTTTAAAATTTCACACACAAAGATATATTTAAGGATATAGACAAAACAATAATACACAAAGAAGAAAAATTAGTTTATCCGAATTTTTAACATTTGATGCAAAGTGGCAATAGTGTCACATTTTCTAAGAAAGATGTTACTTGGAATTTAACATGTAATACCAGTCATTGTGTAGTTCAACTACAGTGTCATGGTAAATTTTAAAAAATTATATAAACTTCTTGAAGAGAAAAAATCCAAGAGATGCTGCAAGATAAAAATAAAAACAAGTGATAAAATAACATTGCAAGTTTTGTTGTCATAAAAAATTTACAAGAGTAAGAGTGAGGTTGGAGCAGATGAGGAGACCAATAAATCAGAGTGTGCTAAAATTCTTATGACAGGTAGAAGCAGTAGATATTATTTTTAAAATAAGGTAAAATGAAGGAATAATACAGAAAAGGTGATACAAATGGAAATAATGAATTAGGGAAAAAATTCAAATAAATCAATGATTATAAAAAGCATCATTGGAGTAACTCAAAAATTAAAGGCAAGTAACAGCAGATTGCATTAAGAAAAGAAAAAGATCTGGATGTCTAGATGACAACGAGGAATACATTCAATTCATAAGGAATCAATTAATTGAAAGTAAAAGAATCATAGAATAAAATATCATGTAAATGCCAATCAAAGAGGGATAGGATGAGTAGGGATGCATAGGTACACTACATAATGATGAAAATACACCAAGATATTATATAAATTATAAACATGTAAGAAATTTAAAGTTCCATATAAAGTAAATATTATTGATACATCTAAAGAAATAATTTGAGTATTTTACCATTATACTTTAAGATTTCAATATCACTCTCAATTATTGATAGATTATGGGGAAAAGACAAAAATATAGAAGAGCTACCACCTAATAATACAATTAAGTCTTGATCTCATTGAGGGAGAAGTATATACACATACTTCCGTGTTTATATATACACACATACCTATATATGTGTGTGTATAGAGGTGTGTGTGTATATACATATATATACAGAGAGAATAGTGTTTATTCAAACACTCATTAAATATTAAACATTAGTAAAAATGTACCAAATACTAGGCCTTAAGAAAGGCCATACGAATACAGTGAATTTTTCAAAAAATGCAAAATATAAAGACTGTGATTTCACCTTATTGGCAATTATGATAGAAGTTCATAGTGAAAATATAAATTAAAATTTTCACATTTTGGAGATTAAAAAGAAAATATATTGACAATTAATTCTTCAAAAAGGAACTTGTAGAAATTAAACAACCCTGAAACTGAATAAAAATGAAAACATTATTTATAAACTTACAGGCTAGATTAAATATAATTGTTCTGCACTTTCCATTATGGTAGTCATCTACTCAAGTCTATTTGATTTAAATTTAAACTACTAAACTTGTAAGTGCTCAATGCCACATGTGAAAAAGCAATCTATAAACTGGGGAAAAATTCTTGAAAAAGTATATGTGATACATATTTTAATATAGACCAAAGTACTCTTACAGCTCAATAACAAAAGAACCAGTCTAGTTACAATAGAAAAAGTTCTGAACAGACATTTTAGAAAAGAGTATATGCAAATGCCCAATTAGTACGTTAAAAATATTCAATATCATTAATCATTTGGGAAATGTAAATTAAACTACAGAGAGATACTACTATAAACTAGAAATGGTTTAAAGAGACTGGCAATCACAAATGTTGGAAAGAATGTAAAAAAAATTGGAACTCTCCCAGAGCAAGATGGCCGAATAGGAACAGCTCTAGTCTCCAGCTCCCAGCGCGAGCGACACAGAAGACCGGTGATTTCTGCAGTTTCAACTGAGGTACCGGGTTCATCCCACTGGGGAGTGCCAGACAATCGGTGCTGGTCAGCTGGTGCAGCCCGACCAGCGAGAGCTGAAGCAGTGCAAGTCATCACCTCACCTGGGAAGCACAAGGGGGAAGGGAATCCCTTTTCCTAGTCAGGGGAACTGAGACATACAACACCTGGAAAATCGGGTAACTCCCACCCCAATACTGCACTTTCACAAGGGTCTCAGCAAACAGCACACCAGGAGATTATATCCCACACCTGGCTGGGGAGGGTCCCATGCCCAGAGAGCCTCCGTCATTGCTAGCACAGCAGTCTGCGATCTAACTGCAAGGCAACAGCAAGGCTGGGGGAGGGGCGTCCACCATTGCTGAGGCTTAAGTAGGTAAACAAAGCTGCCAGGAACCTTGAACTGGGTGGAGCCCACAGCAGCTCAAGGAGGCCTGCCTGTCTCTGTAGACTCCACCTCTGGGGACAGCGCACAGCTAAACAAAAAGTAGCAGAAAGCTCTGCAGATGCAAATGACCCTGTTTGACAACTTTGAAGAGAGCAGTGGATCTCCCAACACGGAGGTTGAGATCTGAGAAAGGACAGACTGCCTGCTCAAGTGGGTCCCTGACCCCTGAGTACCCTAACTGGGAGACATCCCCCACTAGGTGCAGACTAACACCCCACACCTCACATGGTGGGGTACACCACTGAGACGAAGCTTCCAGAGCAAGAATCAGATAGGATCACTCGCTGTTTAGCAATATTATATCTTCTGCAGCCTCTGCTGCTGATACCCAGGCAAACAGGGTCTGGAGTGGACCTCAAGCAATCTCCAACAGATCTACAGCTGAGGGTCCTGACTGTTAGAAGGAAAACTAACAAACAGAAAGGACACCCACACCAAAACCCCATCAGTACGTCACCAGGATCAAAGACCAAAGGCAGATAAAACCACAAAGGTGGGGAAAAAGCAGGGCAGAAAAGCTGGAAATTCAAAAAGTAAGAGTGCATCTCCACCTCCAAAGGAGCGCAGCTCATCGCCAGCAACGGATCAAAGCTGGATGGAGAATGACTTTGACGCGTTGAGAGAAGAAGGCTTTAGTCCATCAAACTTCTCAGAGCTAAAGGAGGAATTACGTACCCAGCGCAAAGAAACTAAAAATCTTGAAAAAAGAATGGAAGAATGGATAACTAGAATAATCAATGCAGAGAAGGCCATAAACGAACTGACAGAGATAAAAACCATGACACGAGAAATACGTGACAAATGCAGAAGCTTCATTAACCGACTCGATCAACTGGAAGAAAGAGTATCAGCGATGGAGGATCAAATGAATGAAATGAAGCGAGAAATCTAAAGAAAAAAGAGGGAAAAGAAATGAACAAAGCCTTCAAGAAGTATGGGATTATGTGAAAAGACCAAATCTACATCTGATTGGGGTGCCTGAAAGTGAGGGGGAAAATGGAACCAAGTTAGAAAACACTCTGCAGGATATCATCCAGGAGAACTTCCCCAACCTAGCAAGGCAGGCTAACATTCAAATTCAGGAAATACAGACAATGCCACAAAGATACTCATCGAGAAGAGCAACTCCAAGACACATAATTGTCAGATTCACCAAAGTTGAAATGAAAGAAAAAATGTTGAGGGCAGCCAGAGAGAAAGGTCAGGTTACCCACAAAGGGAAGTCCATCAGACTAACAGCAGATCTCTCGGCAGAAACTCTACAAGCCAGAAGAGAGTGGGGGCCAATATTCAACATTCTTAAAGAAAAGAATTTTCAACCCAGAATTTCATATCCAGCCAAACAAAGTTTCATAAGTGAAGGAGAAATAAAGTCCTTTACAGAAGAGCAAATACTTAGAGATTTGTCACCACCAGGCCTGTCCTACAAGAAACCCTGAAGGAAGCACTAAATATGGAAAGGAACAACCGGTGCCAGCCATTGCAAAAACATGCCAAAATGTAAAGACCATTGATGCTAGGAAGAAACTGCATCAACTAACGAGCAAAATAACCAGCTAATGTCATAATAACAGGATCAAGTTCACACATAACAATATTAACCTTAAATGTAAATGGACTAAATGGTCCAATTAAAAGACACAGACTGGCAAATTGTTTAAAGAGTCAAGCCCATCAGTTTGCTGTATTCAGGAGACCCATCTCACATGCAGAGACACACATAGGCTCAAAATAAAGGGATGGGGGAAGATCTACCAAGCAAATGGAGAACAAATAAAAGCAGGGGTTGCAATCCTAGTCTCTGATAAAACAGACTTTAAACCATCAAAGATCAAAAGAGACAAAGAAGGTCACTACATAATGGTAAAGGGATCAATTCAACAGGAAGAGCTATCCTAAATAAATATGCACCCAATACGGGAGCACCCAGATTCATAAAGCAAGTCCTTAGAGACCTACAAAGAGACTTAGACTCCCATACAATAATAATGGGTGACTTCAACACCCCACTGTCAACATTAGACAGATCAACGAGACAGCAAGTTAACAAGGATATCCAGGAATTGAACTCAACTCTGCACCAAGCGGACCTAATAGACATCTACAGAACTCTCCACCCCAAAGCAACAGAATATACATTCTACTCAGCACCACATCACACTTATTCCAAAATTGACCACATAATTGGAAGTAAAGCACTCTTCAGCAAATGTACAAGAACAGAAATTATAACAAACTGTCTCTCAGATCACAGTGCAATCAAACTAGAACTCAGGACTAAGAAACTCAATCAAAACCGCTCAACTACATGGAAACTGAACAACCTGCTCCTGAATGACTACTGGGTCCATAACGAAATGAAGGCAGAAATAAAGATGTTCTTTGAAACCAATGAGAACAAAGATACAACATACCAGAATCTCTGGGACACATTTAAAGCAGTGTGTAGAGGGAAATTTATAGCACTAAATGCCCACAAGAGAAAGCAGGAAAGATCTAAAATTGACACTCTAACATCACAATTAAAAGAACTAGAGAAGCAAGAGTAAACACATTCAAAAGCTAGCAGAAGGCAAGAAACAACTAAGATCAGAGCAGAACTGAAGGAGATAGAAACATAAAAAACCCTCCAAAAAATCAATGAATCCAGGAGCTGGTTTTTTGAAAAGATCAACAAAATTGATAGACCTCTAGCAAGACTAATAAAGAAGAAAAGAGAGAAGAATCAAATAGACGCAATAAAAAATGATAAAGGGGATATCACCACCAACCCCAGAGAAATACAAACTACCATCAGAGAATACTACAAACACCTCTACACAAATAAACTAGAAAATCTAGAAGAAATGGATAATTTCCTGGACACTTACACCCTCCCAAGACTAAACTAGGAAGAAGTTGAGTCCCTGAATAGACCAAGAGTAGGCTCTGAAATTGAGGCAATAATTAATAGCCTACCAACCAAAAAAAGTCCAGGACGAGATAGATTCACAGCCGAATTCTACCAGAGGTACAAGGAGGAGCTGGTACCATTCCTTCTGAAACTATTCCAATCAATAGAAAAAGAGGGAATCCTCCCTACTCATTTTAGGAGGCCAACATCATCCTGACACCAAAGCCTGGCAGAGACACAACAAAAAAAGAGAATTTTAGACCAATATCCCTGATGAACATCAATACAAAAATCCTCAATAAAATACTGGCAAACCAAATTCAGCAGCACATCAAAAAGCTTATCCACCATGATCAAGTGGGCTTCATCCCTGGGATGCAAGGTTGGGTCAACATACGCAAATCAATAAACGTAATCCAGCATATAAACAGAACCAAAGACAAGAACCCATGATTATCTCAATAGATGCAGAAAAGACCTTTGACAAAATTCAACAGCCCTTCATGCTAAAAACTTTCAATAAATTCAGTATTGATGGAACGTATCTTAAAATAATAAGAGCTATTTATGACAAACCCACAGGCAATATCATATACTGAATGAGTAAAAGCTGGAAGCATTCCCTTTGAAAACCGGCACAAGACAGGGATGCCCTTTCTCACCACTCCTATTCAACATAGTGTTGGAAGTTCTGGCTAGGTCAATGAGGCAAGAGAAAGAAATCAAGGGTATTCAGTTAGGAAAAAAAGAAGTCAAATTGTCCCTGTTTGCAGATGATATGATTGTATATTTAGAAAACCCCATCATCTCAGCCCAAAATCTCCTTAAGCTGATAAGAAACTTCAGCAAAGTCTCAGGATACCAAATCAATGTGCAAAAATCACAAGCATTCTTACACACCAGTAACAGACAAACAGAGAGCCAAATCATGAATGAACTCACATTCACAATAACTTCAAAGAGAATAAAATACTTAGGAATCCAACTTACAAGGGATGTGAAGGATCACTTCAAGGAGAACTACAAACCACTGCTCAGTGAAATAAAACAGGCCACAAACAAATGGAAGAACATACCATGCTCATGGATAGGAAGAATCAATATCATGAAAATGGCCATACTGCCCAAGGTAATTTGTAGATTCAATGCCATCCCCATCAAGCTACCAATGACTTTCTTCACAGAATTGGAAAAAACTGCTTTAAAGTTCATATGGAACCAAAAAAGAGCCTGCATTGCCAAGACAATCCGAAGTCAAAGCTGGAGGCATCATGCTACCTGACTTCAAAATATACTACAAGGCTACAGTAACCAAAACAGCATGATATTAGTACGAAAACAGAGATATAGACCAATGGAACAGAACAGAGTCCTCAGAAATAATACCACACATCTACAGCCATCTGATCTTTGACAAACTTGACAAAAACAAGAAATGGGGAAAGGATTCCCTATTTAATAAATGGTGCTGGGAAAATTGGCTAGCCATAAGTAGAAAGCTGAAACTGGATCCTTTCCTTACTCCTTATACGAAAATTAATTCAAGATGGATGAGAGACTTAAATGTTAGATCTAATACCATAAAATCCCTAGAAGAAAACCTAGGTAATACCATTCAGGACATAGGCATGGGCAAAGACTTCATGTCTAAAACACCAAAAGCAACGGCAACAAAAGCCAAAATTGACAAATGGGATCTAATTAAACTAAAGAGCTTCTGCACAGCAAAAGAAATTACCATCAGAGTGAACAGGAAACCTACAGAATGGGAGAAAATTTTTGCAAACTACTCATCTGACAAAGGGCTAATATCCAGAACCTACAAAGAACTCAAACGAATTTACCAGAAAAAAACAAACAACCCCGTCAAAAAATGGGCAAAGGATATGAATAGACACTTCTCAAAAGAAGACATTCGTACAGCCAACAGACACATGAAAAAATAATCATCATCACTGGCCATCAGAGAAATGCAAATCAAAACCTCAATGAGATACCATCTCACAGCAGTTAGAATGGCAATCATTAAAAAGTCAGGAACCAACAGGTGCTGGAAAAGATGTGGAGAAATAGGAACACTTTTACACTGTTGGTGGGACTGTAAACTACTTCAACCATTGTGGAAAACAGTATGGCGATTCCTCAAGGATGTAGAAGTAGAAATACCATTTGACCCAGCCATCCTGTTACTGGGTATATACCCAGAGGATTATAAATCATGCTGCTATAAAGACACATGCACACGTATGTTTATTGCAGCACTATTCACAATAGCAAAGACTTGGAATCAACCCAAATGTCCATCAGTGACAGACTGGATTAAGAAAATGTGGCACATATACACCATGGAATACTATGCAGCCATAAATAAGGATGAGTTTGTGTCCTTTGTAGGGACATGGATGCAGCTGGAAACCATCATTCTCAGCAAACTATCACAAGAACAGAAAACCAAACACCGCATGTTCTCACTCATAGGTGAGAATTGAACAATGAGATCACTTGGACTCGGGAAGGGGAACATCACACACCGGGGCCTATTATGGGGAGGGGGGAGGGAGGAGGGATGACACTGGGAGTTATACCTGATGTAAATGACAAGTTGATGGGTGCTGATGAGTTGATGGGTGCAGCACACTAACATGGCACAAGTATACATATGTAAAAACCTGCACGTTGTGCACATGTACCATAGAACTTAAAGTATAATAATAATAAAAAAAAATTCGAACTCTCATATACTGCTGGTATGAATTACACATTAGAATATACTTTGACCGTTTCTTCTAAAGACATATGGACACTTACCACATGACCCAGCAATCTCACTCTGAGGTTTACACCAAGAGAAATGAAAATATATGTCGAGTCAAAGATGTATACATGAATGTTAATAAAGACTTTTTCATAATGACCATAAGCTGTAAACCCAAATGCCTATCAACAAATAAAAGAGATAAACAAATTGTGGCATAAACCTACACAACAAACAACTGTGCTTATTCATAACAAAAGCATTATGCTAAGTAAAAGAAGGCCAAAAGAAACCAAAGAAATTCACGTACTGTGTAATTCCACTTAAATAAAATTCGAATAAAGGAAAAATTAACAATCAATAGTTATAAGTGTTGAAATGGGTATATGGAGGGGATCTACTGCAAGAGAATATGAGGTTACTTTTTAGGGTCATGGAAATATTCCGTGTCTTGAATGCAGTGTTAGTTATATGGATTTGTACATTTGTTTCAAAACTTACCATACAATTCACTTTACATTGATGAAATTTACTGTGTGTAAAATATACATCAATGAAGCTGATTATGAATTCCTAGGAAGTAATAACTGTGATAGTAGAACTTATAAAAGCTGCAGAATGCAGGAACATCACAAATACTTTGTGGAAAACTTATAGCATTAAATATTTATATTTAAAAAGTAGAAAATATCATAATGAAGAAGTTCAAACATGCATCTAAAGAAATGTTAACATACCAAGATATTCAGGACCTGGACTCAAAATTAAACCAAATGGATCTGATAAACATCTATAGAACTCTCCACCCCAAAACAACAGAATACACATTCTTCTCATTGCCACATAGCATGTACTCTAAATCAACCACATAATTCAACATAAAACAACCCTCGGCAAATGAAAAAGAATTTATGTCATACCAAACACACTGTCAAACCACAGTGCAATAAAAATAGACATCACAACTGAAAAAAAAAAAAAACATTCAAAACCATGCAATTACATGAAAATTACACAAGCTGCTCCTGAATAACATTTGGGTAAATAATGAAATTAAGACAGAAACCAAGAAGTTCCTTGAAACCAGTGAGAACAAAGATACAACATACCAGAATCTCTGGGAAAAAGCTAAGGTAGGGTTAAGAGGAAAATTTATAGCACTAATAAATGTCATTTCCATCATCCAACCACTTGAACGGGAGAGAAAGGGTGGAGCAGCCCCACCCATCTTTTTAACCCTTGTCCCAGATACAGCATGTAGCACTTCCACTGCATTGCACTGGCTAGGTCTCAGAGACATGTTTACCTTTAACTGCAAGGAAGCCTGGGACTTGTAGTCAAATTGTGTGCCCCGCCCAAAAAAAGAGCAAATAGATTGCAGTAAACAGCAGTTTCTGATATACAAATTCATTTCAGTTTGTATTTTAACATTTGAACTGTCAAGTGAAAAAGCTGAGTTCCTCTGGTGAAAAATGTATATGGCATAGTGTCATAAAAAGATGAACAAAGAATCATTATATTTGGGCCCTAGATATCTCTGCCTTTAACAAATGAGTAAATAGACAAAGAATTAAAGTTCTGTAAAGTTGCATTTTGAGAAATTTTCTGACTGGATTATTTCTAAGATTAGCTACAGATTTAAAATGCTATGATTATACTTCTGACAGTTTCCGAGGAGTTGAGCAAGGCTTAAATGTACAAAACTCTAGCAAACTGAAAATGTGAAGAGCACATTCTGAAATAAATATTAAGGTTCTATGGGTGATTTTTATTACATATCAGAGTTAACCTATTCTTTTTGTAGAAATTAAAGTGAGAGTCGACGGGTAACTATATTATATAACAACTTATTTTCATCACGTTTTAAATTTTATACTTTTTAAATACTATATGCTGACACTACTATTTCTGGCACATAGTAGGCACTCAATAAGTATATGCTGAATTAATAATGATGAATAAATGGACAAAATGAGTTAAAATAAAATTTAGGTATCATAGCCTGTATTCGTATCAAAAATATCTCTTACCCTAGACATCATCTCCATGGTTAATCGAAAAACATATTGAAAAGGCTTCTATAAAATTTAATACTTAAAAGGCAGTACTCTCTGACATTTTCTTCAGGGCATATTTTAAATGAAATTCGGATTGGCCTAATAATTAAACTAACTGTAACAAAAATCGAAGAAATGTACTTCTACAACTGGGACTAGTAAATGCATAGATATTGTGTAGTTCAAATGAAAAACACTACATTTTCCCACAACATATTACATACCAGAATTGATATTTTTGGAGGAATTTCCTAAGGGAAAGAACTAAAGAAGGAAACATAATATGGAAATATTGGGCCTATTTTCATTCATTATTCAACTTAAACCTAAAAATGTAGTAGCAATAGAGTGGTAGATAAATGAGAGTACTTTGATTTGAAAGCTGGCGTAAAGCTTCAAAACACTATGAAACAATTGCCACATTTCCTATTCTTGAATATAACTATCATCCTGCTCCCATACCAGCTTAAGGCAGTTTTCCTTTCTTTAGTGCTTATGGGAGAGAAAAATTTACTTATATTAACGTAAATGCAGGCAAATTCCCTCCACTAATTTATATTCTTACGTAATTAATTATCACCTTTATCTGTCCAACAAATATTCATTCATCAAGCATTTCCTTTGCGTCAGGCACAGCTCTAGGTCTGAGTACATACTGGTAAGATAAAAACACACAGTGCATCTGTACTAAAATAACATAGTGTGGACCAGTATGTACTCTTGATCTCACCAGTATCCCCAGTTATAAATGCTGCACCACTATATTTACTGAGTTAAAAGATTGAATAATTTGCCAGTCACTGATCATAGAAAAGCAAATTGTTCAAAACCTAAAATTAATATAGAGATTAATTTCATGTAAAAAGATAAACGAAGTTAAAGAAAGTAGGGTTCAAATCCAATTTCTTTTTTCTTTTATTATCCAGAAGTGTGTGGAAATGCTAGAAAAATGGCATAGAATAACTTAAATATATCTAAAAATCGAAAATAGCTACTTTGGAAGGTAGATATTATATATTAATTCATTTATTCATTCTGCAAATATTTATTCTCACCTTGGGCCAAGCATGAAAAGGTTTAAAATTTAGATCAAGGGTCTGGTTCATAGTAAATGTTCTATAGTGGTCACTAGTGTTAGACTCACAGAGTCTTAAGTTCACATAAAAGTAGTCAATGGTGTTTCACATACAGAAGAATACAAATGGAAAAGCAGGACAATAGAATGATTTTATATCAGGTCCCCAAATAACATTTGAGAAGCTTGTTGGAAGTAGGCTGAATTGAGAAAAATTCAGTACAAAATTACTCTGGTAAAGTAGAGTGGCAGAAGTTTGATAACTAAGAACTTGTATGACATGCTGTAGAACAATGCATAACAGATTTATGTTATAGAAAATTATTCTAATAGCAGCTAGAAGGTAAACTGGAGATGAAACAATACTTGGGTTAGAGAGATCATTTACAAAGCATTTGAAGGCACACATCCATTCCCTCCATGTACCAGGCACAATGATAAGTGACATTGATGCATAAATGAAGAGACGTCCACTTGTAAATCCAGCAGAGAAAGGATGAGGCTTGAAATGAAGTGGAAGAGGGAATAGTGAGCCATGAATTTGGGAAAACTTTAGGAGGTATAATTGACAACAACATATGACCGAGTACGTGTGGGCTTTGAGGAACAGGGAAGTGTCTAGGATAACTCTCAAGTTTCTGACTAAAGCAGCTGAGTAGGCTAGAGGCAGCACAGGGCTGGTGAAGAGTGTGATCTCTAGAGAAAAGACTGTTTGGATTCAAATCTGGACTTCATGATTTTTTAGCTGACATACCTTGGATAAGTAGCTCCTCCACTTATTAGCCATATGCCTGAGGTGGAACAGGGAAGACTTAAAGGTCAAAAAAGTAGAGAAATCCTCCCAGAACTTGGTTGCTTTCTGGAGGGAATTGACTGTGTTTGTAGTTTAGGGTTAGTTTTGTTATTGAGAATATTATTTTTAGCAATGTAGGTACAGACACAAGAATATATGTGGAAACCAGACAGCCAAGGGGTAATTGCATGAATATTTGATGGTTTGAGGTACCATCAATATTAAATCCTTCCTCTTTCCATTGGTAAAAGAGGGAATAACATGGACGATATTTGTTCTATTTTCTTCTATGGAAACTGAGAGCAATTTCACCTAACGGCAGCAAAGCTGTGGCAAGTATGTAAAGCAGAGTCCTTGGTGTCGAATCTGAACCTGAAGCGAATGATGTAAACACATGAAGATGGTTGGAATCTTTAAAATTAGCTGTAACTAAATCCAGAGACAGAAATGTCTTAGCTGCTTATTTATTTAGTAAGAGCACTTATAAGTCTTACCTTGCTTCAGGTCCAGTTCTAAGTGTTTTACAAATATTCACTTACTAGGAAATGTTTGTTAGTCATTGGCACTCTTCACCAAATACTCTGAACTCATGGTACAGCTGTACTCCCTGACAGTCTTCTGGTTGAGTGAAACCAAATAACCAGTTTTAGCCAGTGAGTTAAGTGACAGTAGTTCCTTCTTTAACCTGGATATAGAAATGAGAATGACAAGAGCTGTCACCCGCCAACCCATAATAAACATACACCATGAGTATAAAATATACCTTTATTTAAAAATTGTTGAGGTTTTGAAAAGTTGTTACCAAAAAATAGCCTTCCCTAACCTATCCTGCCCAAGACAAACCTTTATGAGGTAAATACTGTTACTATTCCCATTGTATAGATGAGGAAGCTAAGCCACGGAAAGGTTAAGTACCTTATACAAAGTAACGTAAGAGTAAGAAGCAGACCCAGGATTCAAACCCAGTCACACTGGCTTCAGAGCTTAGTCTATTAATTGATAAGCTATGCTGTCTTTCTAGGTTGTCAAACATAAATGATGATTTCTGTACTTTCTGATTTTTATACTTCCAGACTTGCTCTATACCTGTGTGCCTTATTTATTAGCTACCCATTACTAGTGTGGGCCCTCAAATAAGTTTATCTTTTCTTACCTAACATAGAGTTGTTTTGGTGCTTAAAACCAAAAACTCCAAAAGACACATGTATATACATGCATGGCTTTCTATCTTAAAAGCAACAGGGATTCACTGAACAAGTTAAAATGCAATGTCATAATCCAATTGTATTAAAATAAGTCAAATATCCTATAGAGTGATCTTACATTCTAAATTTATGAATTGGAAGTGTAAATAAATTTATTTAAAATAAGGATATTAGCAAAATGTCTTCAAGGTCCCAATGAATTGAGTCATGAATCTCATAGAATTTTAAATATTAGGGAAGGGTAACACAGGAATGCTGTGCTCTCATTATGATGCTAATATCAAATAAATCCTAACTCTAAATATTCATTCCAATTTTTAGAAACTGATTTCTATAATGTTATGACTAAGAAATATTTTCTGAAAGTCCCACGGAACTACTTTTCTACTCACTATTGATGTTGAAGTATTTCCAAAAATCCTGGTTAAACATTTGGAACTCTATTTTAAAGGTAACAAAAGAAGCATTGAAAAACTAAGACTGGATTTTACATTTGATGACTGCCAATTACTTTTCAATTTGGCTGTTAAAAATATTGAGAGAATAAATTGAAAGTTTTTATATCTACCACTAAAAAGTAGTGTTTGTCCTCAGAATGTCTGAGATAGAAATACGTGATGATGCAAAGGCCTAAGAAAATTTTTAGTTACAGGGGCTGGAACTCAAAATATACATCTCTGAGAAGTAAAACAACACATACTGTCAACTTTGATGATTTTCATAATTGTCTGCCTCTTTAAATCAGATTTTTAAAATCTGAAACTAATTGAAACAAAACAATAGTTTTACCCATTATACTTGAAAACTGCAGATAAATTTTATTATTGTTTGTATATATTAAACCTCTCCGAGAAAACATGACTAGATGTTATTGCACAAAACGAACCATATTTTTTTAGATTTTAGAATTCCCAAGGCAGTTAACAGAGTATAAGGATGATAATTTTGTTTTAGGCCATATAAAAGAAATTATGGTTATAAAGATTTTTCTTTTTTCCTTTTAAAGAATAGTTGCATGTATTTGTTTCTATGTGTGCCTGTTTATTGTAATTTGCTATTTTTTTTCAGTAATCTCAATTGCAATGACTTCTTTCTATGTGAAGAGAGAATATTAGTAAATTCAGGACCATTATTTATAAGAATTGCCAAAAGGCCAATACATTCTTTTCTGTAAAAATATAATTTCATGTTTGCATTACAGGAGGATGAATTAACATATGCAAATCCAATGACATTTTCGTTGGAGATCTTGCTGCATAACCCTATCATCTTAATCTACTTAAAGTGAAGTTTGTCCCTTTGTTTAAGTTCTAATATGATTGCTAAGCAAGGACCTTTGCTTGGGAAGTACTGTGGGGAATACAATTCAGAGATTCTGTGAATAAATTTTTGTCATTCACTTTGTCAAGTCACGCTATAATTTTTATCATAACTTCTCTCCATGATGGAGTAGAATGATCTGGTAATTTCCTGCCAAGGTAAAACTGTAGGCCAGGAGCTCCCTAACTTCTTAGTTTGCCCCAGCATGAGCCAGTCTGAGAGCTTAGATGCACAGAACCACTAAGATGTTTCAGGTTTTAACTGTCAGGCAGAGGGCCGAAAGCAGTCATAGAACAGCTAAGTATGGCTTGAATATTGTTTTTAAGCAGAATACAAAAGGTGCTTGGCCTAATCAGAAAGTACTGCCTTGTCAACTTTTAAGACTCCCCCAAAACGAATTACCAGTGTCTATTTAGAATCCAGGAAAAGACACCTAAACTGTGGGCAATTAGGATGATTTTTATATTTTCCTACTATGTTTCTTCCACGGTAAATATGAAAGAAATAGACTTGTACTGCTTGTTTGGAGAATCTCGCTCTTCTGTTATTAATCTCATTATTTGCCTAAGTGCTAACCATGTAATCATTAGATGAAGAAGTATACAACAATAGAAGGAAAATGTATGAATTCTAAACTAAGGTTATCTCTGAAGTCTGTCAATTATACATTTTCCTATTCCCCTAAATGAGGAGAGAATATTACTTGTAATTATATTATTTAGTTACCAGAAAGAACAGAAAGATCTAAACATAAGGTTCAAAATCATAATTAGATGGTTCCTTGCAGTGAGCTCAGTAATCCATAATAATTTGATACAAACTGACATTTGGCTAAACCTGTGACAAGGAAAAAAACAAACTTTCATTGGAAAATAAGTAAATAATCTCCTAGGATCTTGAAGTATAGGCTAAAATTAAGGGTTTCTGGCTGAAGATAAGCTAAGTGTTATAGCACTTTCCTCCAGACTTTCAGCAAGCCCACAATCTACAATAGTATCTAGTATTCCTTTTATTTTGCCCTATCACTTGCTTTTCTTTTTCTTTCTTTTTTTTCTTTTTTTTAAACTGCCCAGTGACTGCAGACATTTTTCTTAACAGGTGATTTTTCAATGAAATGTCATTTTGGCTTTGTGAGTATCCTTAGTGGCATGTACCAAATGACTCATTTCATTTGTGAACAGAGCCAAATTCAAATTTAATTTTCCAGAGGGGACAAGTTAATGTATAACCTATTGTGCCACCTGGCATCCTAAATTAAATTTCCTGAACTGTTTTCACTGAGAACAGAATCAGGTATATTGCTGTGTAAAGGCATTTTCAAGTGTCAGTTGTGACTTCGATCACTCTTATATAACCATTTTGTTAAAATGAATAAATAATAAATACCCAAGATTCTTAATTTTGAAAATGACAATTGAGTTATCGGCTCTATGGAATTGCAAATGCCTATATTCTGAACATTACAGAAATACTAGAAGTTTTCACTTGGACTTTCATTAAAAAATCATATATCCAGTAATTTGCTCAGAACAGAAAACCAAACACCACATGTTCTCATTCATAGGTGGGAATTGAACAATGAGAACACTTGGACACAGGATGGGCAACGTCACACACCGGGGCCTGTCGTGGAGTGGGGGGAAGGGAGGGATAGCATTAGGAGATATACTAATGTAAATGACGAGTTAATGGGTGCAGCACACCAACATGGCACATGTATACATATGTACACATATGTAACAAACCTGCATGTTGTGCACATGTACCCTAGAACTTAAAGTATAAAAAAAAGAATATATGTTAAAAAAAGAAAAAGAAAACAAACATCAATAAATAGGAAAGCAGCTTTATAAAAAAAATCAAATATCCGAATGATATGCTTTATGAATACAAACTTAGAGTGAAACTTTAATTTGAAATTCAAACCCAAACAAATTTAATTCCAAGGATTCCAAAGCCCATGTTCTTTCCACCACATAATATTAGAGTTGCAGGTATTTTGTTAATTTTTATGGAATGTATGTATATCATTAAGTTAAACATAAGAAAAAAGCATTTTAGACCACATCAAAATGGCATCTAGACACAAAGCGCTGGTAATATTTTATATGTGTAGGTTTAAAAAAATGAAGTAAAACTCAATAAAGATTCTGTGTTTATGAAATTCTGATTTATTAGGGCCACTTTTTGTCTGGAGTAGCCTGACATGTCACCAGAACACAATAATCATCTCTAGCATAATATATATCCTGTAACTCACCAATTTACATTCCAGTAGCAACTTGCTCATTTTTGTACAAATACTCAATTTTTCTCTGTATGTTTGACTAAGCCCAAAATGAGCCATTTCAAATAGCTAACAATTATTATACTTTTTAAATTAATTAAATACAATTTGAATTTATGAATGAAATTATTTTTTAATTTTTATTTGAGAAGCTGTTACTCCCTTCCTTACCCTTAATTGGAAGTTAAGATTACAGATTCTGAGTTAGACCAACCTTCAAACTGCAGATATGACATTTATTTGCTGAGCAACCTTGGAAGACAATAATAACAATTTCATTGGCTAATGATGAGAATTAGGCAATTTCATTTGACTAAAGCACTTCAAACAATACCCGCACATAGTGAATACTCAAAAAAATCAAGAAATACCTGTCTAAAATACTTGATTTCTAGTGTATTTATTTTCTCTTTTCCTTCCTTTTTATTTCATTTTTCTGACAAGTGATAAATAATAATTATAAAACATTAGAATATATGAAAAATAAGAAAACTCATGGTATCTCCATCTAATCACATGTAGTATAAATATTTGAGAGTGTTGCTTCTTTTTTAAATTTTATTTTAGGTTCAGGGGTTCATGTGTAGTTTGTCATATAGGTAAACTTGTGTCATGGGGGTTTGGTGCACAGATTATTGCATCACCCAGGTACAAAGCCTAGTACCCAATAGTAATTTTTTCTAATCCTATTCTTCCTCCCACTCTTGACTCTCAACTATGCCCCGGCATCTGTTATTCCCTTCTTTCTGTCCATACGTACTCAATGTCTAGCTCCCACTTATAAGTGAGAACATGCTATATTTGGTATTCTGTTCCTGTGGTTTCTTGCTAAGGATAATGGCCTCCATCTCCAGCCATGTTCCTGCAAAGAACATGATCTTGTTCTTTTTTTATGGTTGCACAATATTCCATCTTGCATATGTACCACATTTTCTTTATCCAGTCTACCATTGATGGATATTCAGGTTGATTCCATGTTTTTGCTATTGTGAATAGTGCTGCAGTAAACATACACATGTAGGTGTCTTTATGGTAGAAAAATTTATATTCCTTTGGGTGTATACCCAATAATTAGATTGCTAGATTGAATGTTAGTTCTGTTTTTAGTTCTTGGAGGAATCACCACACTGCTTTCCACAATAGTCGAACTAATTCTCACTTCCACCAGCAGTGTATAACTGTTCCCTTTTCTCCACAACCTCGTCAGCATCAGTTATTTTTTTTACTTTAATAATAGCCATTCTGACAGGCTGAGATTGCATCTCATTGTGGTTTTGGTTCAATTTCTCTAATGATTAGTGATATTAAGCATTTCTTATATACTTGTTGGCCGCATATAGGCCTTATTTTAAAAAGTCTCTGTTCATGTCCTTTGCCCACTTTTTAAAAGGATTTTGGTTGTTGTTTGTAAATTTGTTTAAGTGCTGGATATTAGATCTTTGTCAGACGCATAGTTTGCAACTATATTTTTCCCTTCTGTAGACTGTTTACTCTGTTGGTAGTTTCTCTTGCTGTGCAGAAACTCTTCAGTTTAATTAGATCCCATTTGTCAATTTTTGCTTTTGTTGCAATTACTTTTGATGCATTGATCATGAAATCTTTGCCAGTTCCTATGTCAAAAATGGTATTGCCTAAGCTACCTTCCAGGGTTTTTATAGTGATGGGTTTTACATTTAATCTTTAATGCATCTTGAGTTGATTTTCATAGATGGTGTAAGGAAGGGGTCCAGTTTCAATCTTCTGCATATAGCTATCCAGTTACCCCAATGCTATTTTTTGCATACAGTACCTTTTCCCCATTGCTTGTTTTTGTAAGCTTTGTCAAAGATCAGATGGTTGTAGGTGTATGGCATTATTTCTGGGTTCTCTGTTCTGTTGGACTACATGCCTATTTTTAGACTAATACTATGCTGTTGGGATTACTGTAGCCCTGTAGTATAGTTTGAAGTTAGGTAACATAATGCCTCCAGCTTTGTTCTTTTTTTTTTTTTTTTTTTTTTGAGACGGAGTCTCGCTCTGTCGCCCAGGCTGGAGTGCAGTAGCCGGATCTCAGCTCACTGCAAGCTCCGCCTCCTGGGTTAAGCCATTCTCCTGCCTCAGCCTCCCGAGTAGCTGGGACTACGGGCGCCCGTCACCACGCCTGGCTAGTTTTTTGTATTTTTTAGTAGAGATGGGTTTTCACCATGTTAGCCAGGATGGTCTTGATCTCCTGACCTTGTGATTCGCCCATCTCGGCCTCCCAAAGTGCTGGGATTACAGGCTTGAGCCACCGCGCCCGGCCAATCAGCTTTGTTCTATTGATTACCTAGGCTATTCGGGCTCTTTTTTGGTTCCATTTGTATTTTAAAATAGTTTTTTCTAATTCTGTGAAGAAAATGTTATTGGTAGTTTGAAAGGAATAACATTCAATCTGTAAATTGCTTTGGTCAGTATAGTCATTGTAACAATATTGAGTCTTCCTATTCATGAGCATGAAATGTTTGTCCAGTTAACTGTGTTCCTAGGTATTTTATTCTTTTTGTGACAATTATCACTGGGATTGTGTTCTTGATTTGGCTCTTGGTTTTGATGTTGCTGATGTATAGGAATGCTACTAATTTCTGTATGTTGATTTTGTATCCTGAAACTTTGCTGAAGTTGTTTGTCAGCTGAAGGAGCTATTAAGCAGAGACTGGGGTTTTCTAGGTATAGAAGCAAGTCACCTGTAAACAGAGATAGTTTGACTTTCTCTCATCCTGTCTGAATGCCTTTTATTTCTTCTCCTGCCTGATTGCTCTGACTAGGACTTCCAATACTATGCTGAATAGAAGTGGTGAGAGAAGACATACTTTCCTTGTGCCAGTTTTCAAGGGGAATGATTCCAGCCTCTGCCATTCAGTATGCTGTTGGTTGTGGCTCTGTCATAGACAGCTCTTATTATTTCAAAGTATGTTCATTCACTACCTAGTTTATTGAAGGTTTTTAACGTGAAAGGATGTTGAATTGTATCAAAAACTTTTTCTGTATCTATTGAAATATAATCATGTGCTTTTTTGTCTTCAGTTTTGTTTCTGTGATGAATCACATTTATTGATTTGTGTATATCAAACCAACCTTGCATCCCAGGAATAAAGCCTACTTGATCATGATAGATAAACTTTTGTGCTGCCAGATCTGGTTTGCTAGTATTTTGTTCAGTATTTTCACATCAATGTTCATCAAGGACATTGGCCTGAAGTTTTATACTTTGTTGTGTCTCTGCCAGGTTTTGGTATCAGGATGATGGTGGCCTCACAGAATGAGTCGGGAAGGAGTCCCTCCTCCTCAATTTTTTGGAATAGTGTCAGTAGAAATGGTATCAGCTCTTCTTTGCATATCTGGTAGTATTCGACTGTGAATCTGTCTGGTCCTGGGGTTTTTTTGGTTGGTAGATTATCTATTACTGATTCAATTTCAGAGCTCATTGTTTGTATGTTCAGGGATTAAATTTCTTCCTCTTTTTCCTAGGAGTACATACATACACTGTTATGATCACACTGCAAGTACGATTCTTGGTCTTGCCTTATTCATATAATATTACAACAACAACAAAATATTTTCTAAGAAACATGTAGACATCATTTTAAATATCCACATAATGGTTTAAATTATTAATATATACTAAGTTATCTAACTATGTTTCTATTATAGAGCATTTAGTTTATTTTTATCTTTTTATCATTATAGCTAGTGTCAAGATTCATTAATTCACCAACTAAGAGTGTTCTCTAGCCAGGAGATACAGTAGAAAACAAAAGATGGAGAATCTCTACCTTTGTGGAGCTAATATTGTGGCTAGGGAAGTAATAATATAGACACAGATAAAAACTTCTATATACATATAAATAAGTGGCATGGGACACAAAGAATACTAAGGCAAGACATATGTATAAAAGGTGACGGGGAGTCTCTCTTTTAGACAAGGATGAATTTAGAAAGCTTCTCTGAAGGGGAGATATTTGAACAGACACCTGAATGCAATCCTGATGAGATCATAAAAATGTTAGTGCATAAAATGTCTCATTATAATTTTTTAAGTATATGTATATTTATACATACATGAAAAATCAAAGGTGCAGAAATCCTAAATATTTTCATGCCATATCCTAAAGGCACTCTCCAGCAAACGTTAATATAAGAAAATCAATAACATGATAACAGCAAAATAAACACATTTGACTCACTGGTTGATAAATGACAGGTTCAAAATATGGCTCAGGGAGTTATGTGATTACTCAGGCCAATTTTCTTGTCTGGCAGGTTACAAGTCATGGATCTGAAAAGGAGCTTAGGCTTTATACTTCTCAGCAAAATCTTCTTCATCTATTTATAAAAGAAAATATGGTCAACATCCATGAGTATGATTCTAACAGGCTCATCCGCTTGGATTCAAACTATTGGCAACAACATATCTACATATTATTATACTTATAAAACAACTTAGAATCTCCTGTGGAATCTCAGTAGACAGAAACCTGTTATATTCAGCAATCTATAACCTGCAAAGAATTTCTTCTGACATTCAGGGTGCATAATGGAGGCTGCTTTGCTTAGAATTTTACATAATCACTGACAGTCAGCCTTCCTGCAGAAGTTCCCATATTCAGCACTACAGTCCTTTGATCATAATGCAATAGGACACATGTCAGAAAATATATTTCTATAAAGTGAAATAAATCTTGTTCTTTAACCCAGAAATGACTATAAACATTACCTTCATGCAAATTTCACTCATATGCATATATTCAGCTTCTGTAAGGAGAACACTGAATGGCAATTAGGTAGTGGTATTTTTAATTGAGGACAAGATTAAACTTTACTTAGCAGATTCTTACATAGTACAGGCTCAGAACTTTCATCTATATGCTATAGTAAAAACACAACCCTTTGGCCTCAAACTATTTGAGGTTTTTAAATTTTTCTTTGGCTGAAAGAAAAAGTGAAATTAATTTGGATAAGTCCTCTTGATGAAAAAAATTCATACAATATTTATATATCTGTTTTGTTCTTTAGTAGTGTGTTTATATATTTAGAGATAAAACCCAGCATTTCTTTTTTAGCTTTTTTGTTTGTTTGTTTGCAATGTAGTACTGTAGGAGCTCAAAAAACCTAAACAAAGCCTTAGGTGCATATACAAGGCTCAAACTGGAGATATGATGGATTTAAGACTGGGCAATGGTAAGAAAGAAGAAAAATAACGAAATGAGAATATAACTAAAACACTAGGGAATAATTTGTGGTAAGAATGGGCAGATAAGTGTCAGGCATGGTGGCTCACACCTGTAATCCTAGCGATTTGGAATGCCAAGGCTGACAGATCACTTGAGACCAGGGGTTCAAGACCAGCCTAGCCAACATAGTAAAACCACGGTCTCTATTAAAAATACAAAAAATCAGCTAGGCATGGTGGTGCACATCTGTAATCCCAGCTACTTGGTAGGTTGAGGCATGAGAATTGCTTGAACCCAGGAGGTGGGGATTGCAGTGAACTGAGATCGGACCACTGTACCCCAGCCTGGGTAGTAGAGCAAGACTGTGTCTAAAAAAAAGAATGTGTAGATAATAATCAGAAGTACCATGAGAAGGAGAAAGCAGAGAAGGAGGTAGGTAGAAAAAAAGATGTAAAGAATAGATAGAAATAGAAGCAAGAAGAAAGAGAAGAGAAAAGAAGTATTAATAGAAAGGATTAAATCAGCCCACAACAAAATGGAGGTATCAAGAAGGGAAAAGAGGAGAAAGTTAGAGGCAAAGGAAAGATAAATTCCAAGACTGAAAGTTACAGAATACCACTACAACTAGGGATGGATGGATGGATAGATGCATAGATAGATAGATAGATAGATAGATAAACTAGCTCATAAAGATACACAACTATCTCAGAGAACACAACACGTGGAAGTTCAACCAGGTCTTTCCAGGAGTTAACACCAGGACTGGAAAGCTGAAAATTTCAAGATCTTATAGTCTTAATTGTATGTACTTGCTCCCTTCTTCTCTTTCTGCAGTTTGGCTTCTAGTTAGAAGTTTTGTTTTCTCACAGTTGCCAGTTTTTCATCTACTCAGTATGACCAACATCAGAGAGTGGCTAGGATTCCGAATTTTAATCCTAGAATATCAAGGGAATTTGTTTGATCCAGTTGTATCAAGGATCCACCTTTGGTACAGTGGGTTTAAACTGCCTTCACTAGGGAGTTAGAATTAAATTGAGATTAGTTAAACTCCCACCTATTAATTGTGGGACAGTTCTCAGGAAAGAAAGTCATGAAATAGAAAAGTTTAAAGATGTCAACTTCTTAAAAGTAAAGATAATTAATTTAGAAATAAATGAAAGAAGAATACCTATAAATTGGTCATGTAAAACTCATGTTGAGAGCAAAAACAAACAGAGGAAGAGACAATAGGAGGGAAGGAATATTACGTTAAACAGGAATCTCTTCAATTACAACCAGAGTGCTTCATATTAACATCTGTGTTGGTAAACATTTTGTAACACCACAAAAAGTTGGTAAAAATTTTTATAACACCACATTCTGTTCTCCCTAGGACAGAATGTCTACTTATGAATTCACATAATTTAACCTTCTACAACCAACACCTCTTGAGGGCAAAGATTGAGCCTTATTTGTGTTTATGTCAGCATTTCACAAATTGCCAGGCACTTAATCAATGGTTATGGAGTAAATGTACCTCATAGTCAAGCTGAAGGTAAAAAAGTTTAGTTAGAGGTGTGATCACATTATACATATCCATAAATAAACTAAGAATGTACTGTAAGGTATTTCTAGACAACAGGAAGATTGGTGATATTAAATCATACAGTGTTAAGACTTTGGTGCTGTCTACTGATTCAATAAATTACATATTCATTAAAAAAAAAAAAAAAAAAACCCTGTGTGTCTTGTTTTTACCGAACACATTTTTTCCCAAACATGAAAGGCTATCCATTAGGAAAGATGTGGATAGAATGGCCAACTTGATATACGCAATGCTCGGAATGCTCTAGGTTATGTTCCTTGAGGGAGCTCAGTAAATAATATCCTTCCCTCTCTGGATCTTGAACAAACTGGGGAGCAAGATAAAAGACCAGCATGTGGAGAAACAAAATATCTCCTTTATTATTGACAAAGTCTGAGGAAGGATAAAATGGGAAAATCAAAATTGCTTTGCTAATTGGACCCACAAAAATAGACCGACTTACCCAAAGGGCAGCTCTGCATTGGGCCAGCCACCTCTGCAGAAGAGCATGCCACCAGATAAATAAGGAGAAAATATAATATCCATGAGTATTCTTAGAAGTAAGGGAAGAGGAATGACTTACTCCTACCTACAACATTCCAAATTAGTGAACTCATATGATGAGTGAGGTGCATTAACTAATATTGAAGCAAAATACAAATGAATAATGAGAAAAAATGAGGTTCAAAAATTTTTACTAAATTTTGTTTTAAATAAAGATTTAAATTTACTCACTAATAATGCCATTGATTTCTGCTTGTAACTAATACATTATTACTATTTTTATTTATTTCTTAGTGATAGCAATTAAAGCTTTGGTTATAATTCTCCTACATTAATTTAGTGGAAGCTGTCCAATAGTAATCTATTAAATTTTCCCTGTTAAATTAGCATGATGGACTTTTAATGGATCTCTTAATAAACATTATGATGATCGAAAATATTGTGAAATCAAAATCACTCTGAATGACATTTCTGACTTTGTGTAGTAAAACAGACCTCAAAGTCACGGATTCTGGTCCTCTGAGAAATAACTCAAAATCCATTATTAAAAAATTTCTGTACTGCTAGCAAGAAAAATGACAAGTGAACAGAGACTAGGTCACATTTAACAAGATATTTTAAAGAAATAAGCTCTTTAATTAGCTAATTTAAAGTTTTCATTAAAATTCTTCAATTCTAAGATCTTTCCCAATAAAATAGAGATAGAAGAGAGGAGATTTGATTTCAAATTAAAAGAGTATAATACATGGGTCATTTATTTGTATTTGTAAACTTCATGTCTTGGGATCATATGTTCAGTTATTTGGATCACCCATAAAGGCAAACCTTGAGGAGTTTAACTAATTTCAAAAACAACATTTCCTGTAGGATATAGATTCTTAAGACCTTCAGGTACAGCCAGCAGCTATTTCCCTTTGCTTCTGTGGAAACAGACAACAAGACTCCTTGAATTAGCAAAAACTGGAGAACTTCAATAATTTAACTTGGTTTTTGTCATTTAAAAAAATGCTAAGCTTCATGTTTACGGTCTCCGAGGATATATTTTAAAGAAACTTCTGCAAGTGGTTGAAAGTTGTGCTCTATGCAGCTGCAGTAAGGGAATGAAAACTGCTTACCTTGGAAACAATGACTATATCATGCTTATGTCATCTGTGAGCTACTTAAATAGTTCACATTGCTGAAGGGGTAGCAAGGCTCATTGTTATGTTTCCCTCTTGCCGCTGTCATTTCCTATACTCACTGGGTATTTATTGCGAGAAAAGCAAATAGTTTTTCTTTTAAATTTTCATTAGATTTTTATTATTTGTGTAATATATTTTCACCAAAGGAAAAGTAAATATATGCATATAATGACAAAAGATAATTTAGGAAATATTTGTCTTTTTCCTTTTCTTTTTTTTTTTTTTTGAGACAAAGTCTCGCTCTGTCACCCAGGTTGGAGTGCAGTGGCACAATCTCGGCTCACTGCAACCTCCACCTCCCAGGTTCAAGCGATTCTCCTCTCTCAGCCTCCAGAGTAGCCGGGATTATGGGAGCCTGCCACCACTCATGGCTAATTTTTGTATTTTTAGTAGATATGGAGTTTCGCCGTGTTGGTCTGGCTGGTGTCGAACTCCTGACCTCAGGTGATCTGCCCCACTCAGCCTCCCAAAGTGCTGGAATGACAGGTATGAGCCACCGTGCCCAGCCAGGAAGTATTCGTCTTATAATCTAGCACTGAATTACAAATCCTGGTAATATTTTAATTAATAACCATTAAGACATATTTATATGAGAATATTTGTTTTGCTTTGTTTTATTTTTCCTCATTATTCATTTAGTTCATTCACATATAAAGAATATTTCAAATACATTAAACTTATCATTTCTAATGACCTACAAATGTTATAGAAATTTTTTTAAAAAATAAAAGAAACATAATAAAGTGGAAATACTATGTATCATTGCTCTGAGACAACTACTAGAAATATTTTAAGATAAATATTTTATTTTCCCATTTTGTATTCTGAATAATTGAAATGACTGAATAATATATTAAGAACATACCCCATGTCAGTAAATGTGGAGAGACATCAATAGCATAGTGATCCAAAACATCATTTCTAGAATCACATTTCCTGGCTTTCTGAATTAAGACTATCACTCAGTTGTGGAAAACAGGACAAATTGCTTAATTTATTGAACCTCATCTCTTTAATGGGGAATAAAGCACTACCTACCACATATGGCTATAGTAAAGTAACTAGTACATAGCATTTATGTAACTAGTATATAGTATTTTATATAATACTATGTAATTTGAAACAATATTATACCACTAGTATATACTTTGTCAAATGAATAGCTATACTATGAACTATTTAACCAATTCTATTTTGATGGACTTTCATAGCATTTCTAATTTGTCACTATTAAATAGAATGCCTGCGATAAAAATCTTTAGACATAGTCCTTTTTCATTTATCAAATTATTTTGCACAAAATGGAAAGATAAGTCCAAGATTATTCATTTGAAAGAATTTCAGAAAACAGAACTTTTTAATTTTAAATCTTAATTACATGTGAGTATAAATAAAACTATGAATAAGCACGAAAGAACTCTTCTTGCTGTCAACAAATGCCATTATTTATAATCTGCACGGAGGAACAAAAGGACTCACAATCTTTCAGAAACTTACCTGTTCATAAATAGAAGAATTTCTCTCTTGCCAAATTTCTTCTAGAAAGTTTATACCATATATCTTACGTCACGTATTTTCTGTTTAAAATATTCAAACAAATATTTAAACAAAAATAAAAACCATGTAACATAAGTTTATAAGTAACTGTCAGTGTGTAAATGTTTTGTGTTCAGGGTTTCATTTTAAATTTGTTACTCGTTTTTTGTAACACATCTTTCCAACTGAAGGAGTGATAGACATAATGTGATTTTCAGGCTACCCTCCAAAAGCCTTTATAAATCATGGTGGGTCTGAAATACGTTATTTTACCATTTATTACAATCTAATATTGAAACAAAAAATGCATGGTGCAAGGAGAATAAAGTTTCTATTTCTCACAATACTTGATACAGCCACTAGATACTTGCGAAGGGTGTTGGCTCTTAGAGAAAGTCTATCAAGCCCCATTTCTTTGGGGTTTTGGAAAGGGGGAAAAAAAAACCAGAAAGAGATAGAATAACAGAAATGAGAGAGACATAAAGAATGCTTAGGATTAGGAGACATTCAGCTAAAAATAATAAAAAGTTTGAAAAGAGATGGAAGAAGAAAAATAAATCAGTAGCCTTAGGATGGTGATTGATTTTTCCTGATGGTCTCCAGGGCAATTCCTCAAGGACTCAGAGGCAGAAATACTATGTAACCCAGCAATCCCATTACTGGGCATATACCCAAAGAAATATAAATCATTCTATTATAAAGATACATGCACGCATATGTTTATTGCAGCACTATTCATATAACAAAGACATGAAATCAACCTAAATACCCATCAATGATAGACAGGATAAAGAAACTATACAGCCATAGAAAGAAATGAGTTAATGTCCTTTGCATTGACATGGACGGAGCTGGAAGCCATTATTTTCAGCAAATTAACACATGAACAGAAAACCAAATTCCGCATGTTCTCAGTTATTAGTGAGAGGTGAACGACAAGAACACATGGACACTTGGGAGTGAGCAACATACACTGGGGCCTGTCAGAGGCTGGGGGATGGGAGGAAGGAGAGCAGCAGGAAGAATAGCTAATGGGCTACTCATAACAGCTAAATGCTGGGCTTAATACCTAGGTGAGGGGATGATCCAGGCAGCAAACCACCATGGCACATGTTTACCTGTGTAACGATCCTGCGCATCCTGCACATGTACCACTGAACTTAAAATAAAAGTTGGAGGAAGAAGAACCTGAGTAACGCAAGAAAAATGAACGAAAAGGAAAAGATGTTTTAATATATTGTAGTGGAACATGTATTTTTATATCTCTTAATTTTTTTTCCAAATAAGTGAATAGAGAATGGCCTATAGGGAGAAAAAGTCAAAAGACATAACAAAGAAAAAGTAGAAAATGAGAACGATTACAAATAATTTGAAACAACTACTAATTATAATTATAGATGGACTTAGTTAAAAAATAAAGCAGTTCTCAGGGGAACATGTATAGCCTCAAATGTTTATGTTTTCAAAAAAGTAATGACCATAAATTAAGAGGCCAAGTCTTTATTATTTTCTTCTTCCTTCTCCCTCCCTTTCGGATGACATCTTTGGCCACAGATGCGTGTCTTTCACGATTCCTCTCTGAAGTCTCAGCTCTCTTGGGACAGCCTTCACAGCAGGAGGAACCAGGGAGCATGGCTCCTTAGAGGTGGTAGTTGTTTCCTGATGCTGTGAAACTCTAGATTCTCTCAGCTTGCCTGTATGACCCTTCGAGTCTTTCAACCTTTGCACCCACTTGGCTCTTTGAAATGTCTGCTGTTGAACTACTTAGAACACACTCTAGTTTTGCTGACTCTATCCTTACAGATAGAGGAAGGATTTTCCACAATTGTTTCCCGCCCCCCACCTCACAAAATAGTCCACAAATGATTGTAAAATGCACCACATTAAAATACATACATCTTTTTATCAAAAACAGTGAAAAGACAAAAATGACAAGATATATGCAACACATATAAATGATTAGTACCCAAAATATGTATAAACATCTATAATAAGCCAAATTAATAACAATATAAGAAAATACCATAGGTAAGGGAATTTTAACAGAAGATCTGCATGGACCATAAACATGTCATAAGCTTAAGTCTATTAGTAATTGTGAAAATGCAAATTAAAATAGCATCATTTTATACTCACTAGATAGAAAAAAAAAAAATCTCCCAATATTAACTGTTGACAAGGATGAAAAGTGACCTGAAAATTATACAGTGCTGGAGGCAGTACGAACTGGTTTAACCAATTTCAAAAACAATTTAACATTATATAGTAAACTTAAGATTGCATGTACCCTCAGACCAGTGTTACCTGATTTTTAGAAGTACATACTCAAAAAGTCCTCCATGCTTGCAACAAAAAATATGTGTAAAATTGTTTCCAACAACAACACAGAAGTAGCACAAAAAAGCAAATGTACATCATTTGAGAATCACACAATAAATCCGCATATATTCACATAATGGAATAATATACAGCAGAAAATAAATGACTTACAGCAACACTAAAAAGTGTGAACTGATCTCAGCAACTCAAAATTGAGTAATAAAAGTAAATTATAAAATTATAGAGCAGAAATTCAATTATATAAAGTTGTACAAAATTTTTAAATGTACAATTAAATAATATATTGTTTAATGATATGAAGATGTGGTAAACTATAAAGAAAACTATAAACATGTAGGGGAATATTAGGCAGCAACTTCTGGGCAGTGGTAATCTCTGAGAGTAGGATGCAGTGGCTTGGGTCAAGGAGGGGCCTACAGAAAGCTTTAAAGGTAATACTATTTGTTTTGGTCAACTAAATAGTGTATAAAAATTGGATGATATTTTCATTGTATATTATTAAATTTAAATATGCTCATAAATATTTATCTGTATCTATGCAATGGGTCCCAAAAGACAAGTTTTTAAAATGACATAAAACTGCCAACTTCAGCTAATAATTAAATCCTAAAATACTTCATACCTTAATATGAGTTATTAAACATAATTATTCAATAATTCACTATTATTGGACATCATATACTTGTACCAAACATCATCTCCTGTATAAACTGGGAAAGACATAGCATTTACAACCAGTGTCATTCTATTTATAGATATATGTTACATATAATGTTTGAGTATTTCTAATTCAGAAAATGTCCATAGTATGTTCTAAAATCTAAAATAAGTAACTTTTCTTAAGTTAAAAAATGTATTCTATCAGCAAAAGATTTAAAATGTAGGCCCTCTCTCTCTGAGTAACATTAAAAATGTAATTTTATGATAGTTGAACTTTACATACAGACAAACTTATCTTGATGTAATGAACTCACATTTTATTTAACTTCTTGCTCATTTTTAATCCCAAATAAATTTAGGGAATTCTTATTTAGACACCATATTTTCTGAGTTACCTCTTTTAAAGAAATGCCAAACTTAAATATAAACGTCACAGTGAAAGATTCCAGAGCTTAATCCTCGAAATTGATTCACTTGTTTTTATTGATGTGAGATGGACTAAAAACTCTATTGACATTCAGGGTTCCAAGTTTTATTTCCTTGCAGGATTGCCTTTATGACCAGAGGAATAGGTGAACTGCATATCTTAACACATAAAGAAAAAAAGTCACCATTTTATGAACAATTTTAAGATTTATCTGATCATGAAATAACTAAAATTTAGTAATTTTTTGAAATGCCTAAAGTTCTACATGTCTTAAAAATCTAAAATTAGGTTATCATGTTTCACTGAAATGTTTCCTCTATTGCAATGCTTCCTGAAATGTTTTTTTCTACTTTCTTAACTTACATTCAGTGCTCCTTTCCCCACACAGTATGCAACTTGGTCAGTATTTTTTCTCTTATTTTAAATAGAATAAAATGGGTATCAAGGGGTTCTTAATTTTCATATTTCAGATTGTGCCAATTGATATCAATTCCTTACATTTATATTTTTAATTATAAGTGAACAATTTTCCAAGTTCAAGTAAAAGCACTTACTCTAAACCTTGGCTTTATTATTCTATTCTTACAGTTCTTAAACAATTTACAAGTATCACTATCTTCCACTTTAGGTTAAGTGAAATCAAGTAATAAATGTACATAGTATAATTACTTGATGATGCTCAATATGTTGTAATAGTATTATTGCTTCCAGGTGATGAAAATAGTGGAGGTTTGTTTATTTGGAAATCTAAATAAAGAGTGCATAGTACCAGGTAACAAAATCATGCAGAATTTCATAGTCTATGGAATGAGGGGAAAATATACATTAATCATATTATTTATATCACTTTTAAACTCAGAAACATATAGAAAGACATTTATGTGAATGATATGTTCAATAAGGAAATGAAATGAATATTAATGTTTTTAACAACATAAGGTTATTTTCTAATACACGAAAAAACTTGTTAAAGAATATGCCTAAAGATCTCACAGCATAAATTTTTTTCACAATTTTAATTGGAAAACTTCCCACAAACCAATTGGAAGGAAAGCAAAAGAAGTGAACTCCTGCAGTGTCATATGTTTGAGAGCAATGAAATCCCTTCAGTCCAAGCATTAATAAGCATTTTCAGACCATAGAATAGTACACTGTTGACATACTTTAAGAATGAACTTCTGGTTACACAGGAAGATTGGCATGTGTGTGTTTCTCCATCTTTCTTTGAATCATATCAAGCATAAAAATATGCCTTATCTGTATAATCCTGTAAATCAAAAACTTGTAATTCCAGAGGCATTGCAATTGTTTACGTTAAAAATAACTTCAAAATGTCTCGGAAGTAAATGATTTAAACTCTAATTTGGATTTAAGAGCTGCTTAACTGTACAGAGCTTCCACAGCTGCTGGACAATACAATTCTGAAAGCACATTAAAAAAATTAAAGGAATCAAAGATGATTAAGGGATGGAAAAGTAACACTAGTAAAAGAATATTAAAGGAAGAGGGTTAAAATGTAAAAAAAGAAAAGAAAACTAGAACTAGTAATTCCTTTTCACACATAGTTTGTCTAATGTAGAGACTGAGGCAATATGCTGATACCTTATTGGGAAGGGGTATCTGTACTGTTGTGTCCTGAAAAAGTATCAGACATTAACTATGGGGTCGGAGAAGACAGATTCAGTATAAAATTGTATCAGTAAATTTCCCATACAGTGCTACACTTTGAACAGTTTTCTTTGTCTTTTTTTTTTTTTTTTTTTTTTTTGACCGTCTCACTCTGTCGCCCAGACTGTAGTGCAGTGGCGCGATCTCGGTTCACAGCAAGCTCTGCGTCCCGGCTTCACGCCATTCTCCTGCCTTAGCCTCCCGAGTAGCTGGGACCACAGGCGTCTGCTACTGTGCCCTGCTACTGTAAACAGCTTTCTTAAAAAAGAAAGTTCAATCCAAAACCTCATCAACATTGAAATGAAGTTCTATTTCAAGGGTCTCTTAACAACTATCTTGATGGCTTTTAACTCATGTTATCATGGCCACCAAAAGCGATATTCTTAACACAAAAACATACAATGTTATTCTTTTTTCCTGCTATCTCTTGAGCACATGGAATAATTCGTCTTTTTAAGTTTTTTATGATTATGAAATACATATAAAATAAGAAATTTATTGTCTTCTCCATTTTAAGGTATACAATCCAGTGGCATTTAATTGTTGTCCAATCATCCCCATGATCTAGTTCCAGGAGATCTTTATCACCTCTAAAAGAAACCCATACCCACCAGCAGCCACTGTCCTTAATGGGTTGTCTCTTTCCCCCACAACCCTTGACAACTATTAATATGCTTTGTGTCTCTATGGATTTAACTATTCTGGATATTTTATCTAAGTGGAATGATATAGTATGTGCCCTTTTGTGTCTGGCATTGTTTACTTAGCATAATGTTTTCAAGGTTCATGTATTTTATAAGCATGCAGCAATACTTCATTATTTTTCATAAAAACCGTATTCCATTGTTTGTTTATACCACATTTCGTCTGTTCGTCGATTGATGGACATTTGAGTTGTTTCCACATTTTGACTATTGGGAATAGTGCTGCTATCAATATAAAATATAGAATTTTTAGTTTGAACACTTGTGCTCTATTCTTCGGAGTATGTATCTACAAGTGGAAATGCTGGGTCATGTGGTACTTACATGTTTTAATTATTGAAGAACTGTTTTCCATAGCAGCTGCATCATTTGACATTCCCACCAGAGATATATATGAAGGTTAACATTTCTCCACATTCTCATCAACACTTATTTTCATTTATTAAATGATTATAGCCACCCTACTGTCTCTGAACTGGCATATCATTTTGCTTTTAATTCTCCCTAATGACTAATGATATTGAGCATTTTTCATGTACTTGTTGAACATTTGTATATGTTCTTTGAAAAAATGTCTACTGACATTTGCCAGTGTTTTAATTGGGTTGTTTTTATTTTTATTGGTGATTTACAAATGTTCTTTATATACAGATACCACATTTATTTCACTTTGCAGACATTGCTTTATTTTCTTTTTCTTTTTTTTTTTTTTTACAAACAAATGGAAAGTTTGAGGCAACTCTAAGTCAAGCAAGTCTACCAGAACCATTTTTTTCCAATAACGTGTGCCCACTTTTTGTCTCTATGTCACATTTTGATAATTCATACAATATTTCAAATGCCTTCATTGTTATTATACCTCATTATGGTCATCTGTGATCAGTAATATTTGATGTTACTATTGTAATCTTTTTTTTTTTTTTTTGAGACAGAGTCTCAGTCTGTCACCCAGGCTAGAGTTCAGTGGTGCAATCTCGGTTCACTGCAACTTCTGCTGCCCGGGATTCAAGCAATTCTCCTGCCGGGATTACAGGCACTGCCACCACGCCTGGCTAATGTTTTTTGTATTTTTTGTAGAGACAGGGTTTTGCCATCTTAGCCAGGTTGGTCTTGAACTGCTGACCTTGTGATCCACCCACCTCAGCCTCCCAAAGTGCTGGAATTACAGGCATGAGCCACTGCGCCTGGCCTTGTAACCATTTTGAGGTACCACAAACCTCAGCAAACTTCATTGACAATGTTGTGTGTGTTCTGACTGCTCCACCAACTGACTGTTCCCCTGCTTCTCTCCCTCTTCTTAAGCCTCCCTGTTCCCTGAGACAGAGCAATATTATAATTACATGAAGTCATTAATAATCCTACACTGGCTTCTAAGTGTTGAAGTGAAAAGAAGAGTCATGCATCTTTCATTTTAAATCAAAAGCCATAAATGATTAAACTTTATATGAAAGGCATGTTGGAAGCCACGCTAGGTCAAAAGCTAGGCCTCTTATGTTGTGAATGCAAAGGAAAGGTTCCTGAAGAAAATTAAATGTGCTACTCCAGTAAACACATAAATTGATAAGGAAAGTTAAACTATTTTATTACTAATATGGAGAGAGTTTTAGTGGTCTGGATAGAAGATCAGACCACCCAAAACATTCCTTTAAGCCAAAGCCTAATACAGAGTAAGGTCCTAACTCTTAAATTCTATGAAAGTGAGAGAGGTGTGGAGGCTGAAGAAAAAAAAGTTTGAAGCTAGCAGGGGTTGGTTTATGAGGTTTAATAAAAGAAGTTTTCTCCATAACATTAAAGTACAAGGTAAAGCAACAAGTGTTGATGGAGAAGCTGCAGAAATTTGCCAGAAGACCTGGCTAACATATTTGGTTGCCACACTAAAGGTGGCCACACTAAACAATATGTCTTTCTTATAAACAAAACCGCCTTATATTGGAAGAAGACATAATCTAAGACTTTCATAACTAGAGAGAAGTCTGTATCTGGCTTCAAAGTTTCAAAATACAGGCCGACTCTCTTGTTAGAGACTAATGCAGCTGGTGACTTTTAGCTGAAGCCAGTGCTCATTTACCATTCCAAAAATCATAGGGCCTTTTAGAATGATGCTTTATAAATGGAACAACAAAGCCTAGATGACAGCACATCTGTTTATAGCATGGTTTATTGAATATTTTAAGCCAACTGTTCAGACCTACTGCTCAGAATAAAAGAATCCTCTCAAAATATTATTGCTCATTGACAATGTGCCTGGTCCCTCAAGAGCTCTGATGGAGATGTACAAGGAAATTAATATTGTTTTCATGCCAGTGAACACAACACCCATTCTGCAGCCCATGGATTAAGGAGTAATTTTAACTTTCAAGTCTTATTATTTAAAGCATACGTTTTGTAAGGCTATTGCTGGGATATATTGCGGTTCTTCTGATGGAAATGAGCAAAGTAAATTAAAAACTTTTTGGAAAGGATTCGCCTTTCTAGATGCCATTAAGAGCAACAGTGATTCATGGGAGGTTGTCAAGATATCAGGATTAACAGGAATTTAGAAGAAATTGATTTCAACATTCATGGATGATTGAGGGACTCAAGACTTCAGTGGAGGAAGCCACTGCAGATGTGGTGAAAATAGCAAGAGAACTAGCATTAGGAATGAAGTCTAAGATTTGATTAAATTCCTACAATCTCATGATAAAACTTTAACAGATGAGGAGTTGCTTCTTATTTGTAGCACAGAAAGTGGTTTATTGAGGTGGAATGTGCTCTTCTTGAAGATGCTGTGATCATTATTGAAATAACAACAGAGGATTTAGAACCTTACATAAACCGAGTTGACAGGGCAGTGGCAAGTTTTGAAAGGATTAACTCTAATGTTGAAAGAAGTTCTATTGTGGGTAAAATGCTATTAAACACTATTGCATAGTTCAGAGAAATTTTTCTTGAAAAGTTAATCAATCTGGCAAGCTTCACTGTTGTCTTATTTTAAGAAATTACCACAGTCACCCCAGTCTTCAGCAACCACCACCCTGATTAGCCAGTAGCCAGCCATCAATGCCAAGCAAGACCCACCACCAAAAGCAAAAAGATTACAACTTGCTGAAGACTCAGATTATTGTTAGCATATTTTAGCAAAAAATTATCTCTACATTAATGCATGTACCTTTTTTAGACATAATGTTTTTGCACATTAATGGACTACTGAATAGTGTGAACATAACTTTCATATGCACTGGGAAAACAAAAATTCATGTGACTCTGTTTACCGAAGTATTTGCTTCATTGCAGTGGTTGGGAACCAAATCCACAATATCTATGAGATAGGTCTGTATTCTGGACACCAGAACCTGACCAGATTTATGATTTGCAAGTATTTTCTACCCATATGTGGATTATCTTTTAAGACTCTTGATTGTGTCCTTTGACGGATAAACATTTTTAATTTCGATGAAGTCTAATGTATCTATTTTCTTTTGTCCCTTGTGTTTTTGGTATCATACCTAAACGATTATGAAATCCATGGTTATGAAGATTTACCTCAGTTTTCCTCTAAGAGTTTTATAGTTTTAGCTCTTATCTTTGGGTCTTTGATCCATTTTTAGTTACTTTTTACATACGAAGCGAGGTAAAAAAGTACAACGCATTGTTTTGCACATTGCAATCCAATTGTCACAGCACCATTATTGAAAAGATTGCCCTTTCCCTTTTGCAAAGTCTTGTCACCCTTGTCAAAAATTAATTGGTCATAGATATTTGGTTTATTTCTGTACTTTCAAATCTATTTCATATGTCTACCCTTATGCCAGTACCACATTGGCATTGATTACTGTAGTTTTGTAGTTACTTTTGAGATCAGGAAGTGTGAATTTTCCAGTTTTTTAAAAAATACTGTTTGGCTCTTCATTGTTCCTTGCAATCTTATATAAATTTTAGGATCAGCTTTCCATTTCTACATAAAAGACCACTGACTTTTGATAGAGATTTCATTGATTCTATAAATTGCTTTGAGAAGTGTTGCTATTTAAGTAATATTAAGTCTACAAATTCATGAACATGGAATGTCTTGCCATTTATTTAAGTCTTTTTAAATTTCTCTCAACAATTTTAAGAAAATTTTAGTGTACAAGTTTTACACCTCGTTTGTTACATTTATTCCTAAATATTTTCTTCTTTTGATGCTATTATGAATAAAAGTGTTTTCTACATTTTGGAGGATTGTTCATTGATAGTATACAGAAATAAAACTGACATTTTGTTTTAATGTTGTATCCTGAAAAGTTTTCTTAATTTATTTCTCTAACAGTTGCATCTTATGGATTCTTTAGAATTTCACATGTTTAAGATCATGTCATTTAACAATAAAGATAATTTTACTTTTTCTTTTCCAATTTAGGTGTCTCTTACTTCCTTTTCTTGCCTAAATGCTTGGACTATAACTTACAGTACAGTATTGAATAAAAGTACAAAATGAAATTTTTGTCTTTTTTCTTAGTGAGAAAAATTTTATTCTTTCTGTTAGATGTGAGTTTTTCATAAATGCCTTTTATCTTGTTGCGATATTTCCTTTTTATTCCTAGTGTGTTGACTGTTACTATAAAATGGTGTTACATTTTGTGAAACACTTTTTCTTCACCAATTGAGATAATCGTATAAGCTGACTTTTTGTTGCTGTTTTTCTTTTCTTTTTTAACCTTTGTTCATAATGTAGTATATGATACAGATTTGTCTCTGTTGAGCAATTCTTGCATTCCTGGTATAAATCCCACTTGTTTATGGTCTATTTCTCACTTGGTTATGGTGTATAATCTTTATAATATTTTGCTAGATTCACTTTGGTAGCATATTGTTTAAGATTTTTTTCATCTATGGAAGTAAGGGATATTGATCTGTGTTTTTGTGGTAGTTTTGGCTTTTTATCAGCCTAGGCACATAGAATCAATTAGAAAGCATTACCTCCTCTTCTAATTTCTGGAAGAGTTCAAGGAGAATTGAAGTTAATTTTTCCCTAAAATTTTGGTAGAATTAACCAGTAAAGTGATCTACTCTTGTACTTTTCTTTATTGGGAGGTTTTTTAGGGATATTTTACATTGTTTTAATTTGCAATTTACCAAACATAAATGATTTGAGCACTGTTAAATGTACTAAACATATTCTTTTGTGACACGTCTGTTGAAATCTGTTCCTCATTTTTTAAATTGCTTAACTATATTTTTATTATTGGATTTTAGGATTTGTTCATATATCTTGGATACCAATGTGGCTTGCCTACTTAATTTCTTAAGTATCTTTTGAAGAGATTTTTAATATTGGTAGTCTATCAATATTTTACTCTAATAGTTGTTATTTTATGTGTTCTGCACAGCTAAGAACTCTTTAAATGCTGTAGATTTCAGTCTTTTATTAGAAATGTGCAGCATTTATCTCAGTTTGCGATGTGCCTTTTCAATCTTTTAATAATGTTTCATGATGATCAAAAGTTCTTAATTTAACGAAGTTCATTATGTCAATTTTCCATCAATACTTAGTTATTTCCATTTAAGAAATGTTTGCCTATCTGTACCATGTGAAGATATTTTTCTGTATGTTACACCAGAAGATTTACTGTTTAACTTTCACATTTAGGTCTATGTTCCAATTCCAAAGATACATACATCCAATTGGTTTAGTATTATACATTAAACATAAATCCTTTTTCCACTGAATTGTAGATGTGCCTTTGTTATAATCAGATGACTGTACACTTATGTGGGAGTGTTTCTGGACTCTGCATTCAATTCCATTGAACTATTCACATATTGTTTTACCAGTAACACAGTTATAATTACTGAACCTCTATAATAAATCCTTATACATAGCAGTATAAGATTTTCAATTCAGTTAAACTTCTTTAAGAAATTTTATGGCTACTACAAGACCTTTAGAACTCCGTATACATTTTTAATCAGCTTGTCAACTTACATTAAAATTGGTATTTAATTGTGCTATAAATCAGTGTAAATGAAATTTATTTTTACTCCTCTAATATAAAAATATATTTTTCCATCTTCTTAGGTTTTCTTAATTTTTCCTCATCAATGTTTATCATATTTAATATAGATGTCATAACTATATTTTGTTAGGTTTAATATTTAACATTCTTTGATGTTATTTTAAATGGTATTTTAAATGTTATCTGTTTCTAATATATAGAGAAGTTATCTATTTTTACATATTGATCATATATCCAAACATTGGTTGTTTATTTATTAAATGTAAGACCATTTATCCTTTTAAAAATTTTTTTGCATACAGAAAAATGTAATTTGCAAATAATGAAATGTTGATTTCTTAATTATTTATAAACACAGAGACACACATACAAATTCCTGGGTGAATTTAATTAGATGGGAATTCTATTTTCCAGAATTTCTTTCTATGTATGATGTAAATAGAGAGTTGGTTCAGCATTACTTGTGTAACACATGAAAGACAGAAATGAAGTTGCAGTTATTGGTCACTGAAGGTCCTCATACTCAGATGTGATATCAGACAGAAACTGACAAATGTGTAACATAAAGAACTTGGCAATTTCTAGCTTTTCCTCATATCTCTCCATTCTATACCCAGTTTTTCTTCCTAATAATACCCTCAGACCCACAACCAGACCCTTGGCTGCAGACCCACAGACACACAACCACTTTCTATAAATCTCTCCATAAGTTTCATGTGTTAGCTCCTTACTAAATATTAAGCTTACAGTTATAAAGGACAGATAACTTAAACCTCTAACTATTTTGTAAAAAGCAAAGAAACAACAAAATGTATTCTCAGGCGTTCAGAAGAAAAAAATTTTAATATGCAGAAAATATATAAAATAGGTTTATATTTTATGATGGGTTGCTGGGAAAACATAAGGGTTGAAACTTGAGGAAGTTTATAAAGAAATAGTTGTTTGAGATAAATTTGAAGAAAAAAACACTATAATTAAATCATAAACTCTTTTATACTTAAAAATGAAATGTCCTTCAACTTCTAGAGACATTAACAATGTAGACTGTTTATTTTAATTTTAGCACTATTGTATGTAGTTTGCAAACATATAAATCGCTACAAAATATTTAAAGTACCATATAATAGTGAAAATCTTACACATTAAATTTGAGATTAAAATGTATCTCATTGTATTAATAATATTTAATTTCCAGTTCAATCTTTTTATGTTTTAAAAACTGTTTAAACAAAAATATAAACACATAAATTGTTCAGCTAAGAAACCCATATGTAAGCAGAGAAATAAAGAAATTTTTAAAATAATAAAACAATTGTAAGCAATACTCATTGAATAGCTGATATGAAGTTCTTAATGGTTTCATCATGAATGTTTACATTAGACATGTCAAGACATTTGGTGTAATTTTGATAAAATGCTTAAGAAAGTTGTATCGTCTCTACTAAAAATACAAAATTAGCCGGGCGTGGTGGCGCATGCCTGTAATCCCAGCTACTCGGGAGGCTGAGGCATGAGAATTGCTTGAACCCGGGAGGCAGAGGGTGAGGTGAGCCGAGATTGTGCCATTGCACTCCAGCCTAGACAACAAGAGCGAAGTTCCATCTAAAAGAAAAAAAAAAAAAAAAAATCTGTATCTGTATCTTGCAGACACATTTTAATAAAATAAAATCATAGAAATATCAATTGTACATACCTAAATTTTTAATAAAGTAATTCTTTGACCAATAAATACCTAACCTATAGTCTTAGGAATAGGCAGCAAAACAAAGTTAATTTCCCAAATTTTAGACCAATTCAAACTCACTTGAACCACCATTTTTACTAGCTCTTTGCAATCTGTGCTCTGAATTTTCTTTCAATTCAGTCCATTTTCATTCTCATTGACCTTCTCCTAATTAACCTTTTTCTAATCTATTCCAAAATCCTCTGGTCTGTTACATATGCCCAGAATCAGCTTGCCATCTCATCACCCCAACACCAGAATGTTAAATTCTTACTATTTAAGCTAACACCACCACAGATTTTTCTTCCCTTGGGAAAAGCTTTTCTGAACATTGAATTGAAATGGCTGCCTTTGCCTAGTTACACCAATTTTTTTTTTTTTTTTTTTAAATGCTTTACTGGCAAAGCCTGAAACTGTTCCTAGCTATTTCATTCTGGAGTTTGCCTGGCATCAACATTGTACTCTGACACTACCAATGTAGATGATACAGAAGTAAACTGGGTAAAGCAATAGACATAACATCAGTAGAACCAAGTTACACTCCTATACCATTAATTGTTCTGTCATGTTTATTGTGACCTTTAAACAATCTGACTGTTAATTTCATCCTCTGTAAAGTGGGACCAATGGAAATGAGATCAGAAGTCTATGAGAATAAGATGATACGGGTACAAATACTCTATAACATACAAAGTATTCCCATTATAAAATATGCCAATTCTGAAAATATTTTTGTAATATTCTGACATATTGTACTGATGTTTTTCTCCTGTGGAAGCAGTATTACATATGGTGGTTAGGAATAGTTAATATGAATTATTATTATTAAGCTTTAGGTGTATAATGGATTACACAGGCCCCTTTGAGTCCTCTAGAGGAGCACTATGACAATCCTTCTCTCTGTCTCTCTCTACCTCTATCCCCATATATGTGTGTGTGTGTATATATATATATTTAGTAAGCAACCATCTTACAAATAAACTTTTCATTATAATTTATTAATTTGCTTATTATAAGTAAAGGTACCTGTTGTTTTTTTCTTTATATAAAATTATGATCTAAGAAGCTTATGCAAACAGGGTTAATGTTGAGATACAAGTATTCTACCTTATTGTTAAAAATTGTGTGCTAGAACAATAGTACAAATGGCAAGAGTCCTTTTTTCTTATTTTGTTCCATTAATTTGATCACAAACAAGCAACCTCTTCAAAGTGCTATCTGAGACCTGTACCTAATTCTCAGAGCTGAATATTTTTGACCTATGCAACACCATCATATCTCCTTTCCATAGGCAACCTAAACTTCACAACTCCCACATTGAAATGACATTCTTTTTAAAATGTACTTTTTCTGTATTTGCACCCTTAGTTAATAACTAATTTAAAATTTTCAATTAACTGAGTCAGAAATCTGCTATCCTCCTATATTTCTCCTTTATCAACTCTGCCTTCAGACCTGAAGAAGTCTTAATTTTATCCGTTAACTATCTCCCCAATGTGTTCCATCTTATCCATTTACTATCACTGACTTCATTCGGGGCCACATACATGCTGAGGCTAAGGGCCAGCAAACTTTTCTTGTAAAAGACCAGAAAGTGAATATTTTAGGATTTCAGGTCATATAACCTCTGTACCAATTACCTACCTCTGCTGTTGCACCCTGAAAGCAGCCATAGACAACACGTAAGCAAGTGGGTGCTGTTGGGTTTCACAAAAATTTTATTTACAAAAACAAAAAGTCAGCCCTCAGGCTGAGACCACTGAAGCAGCAATTCATGTCTAATCCTGTAATCTCCCTCTCAAATCCACACTCCACATTTTATTTTCTGCATTGAAAAGAAAATCTGACTATATTTATCTCTTTGGGTGGTTCTTTATTATTTGTAGATGCTCAAGATTTGTCCTTCATAATGTAAATCCTGGCTAAAATTTCAAATTTATTTTGAGAATCCTGGTATACGCACCTAGAGTTCTAAAGTTGCTAAAGTACTTGCGGTTCTTGGCTTCTTACTCATGGATTTGGTAAACGTTTATTAAGTACATATTATCTGCCAGTGTGGACTATTTTCTTTTGTGTGAATCGCTCTCTAAACTGAACACCTGGGGTGTGTCAGTCTGGTAGCCCAAATTTGCCTCCTCCAGTTTCACTTAAGAGCTTCACATTTTTATTTACTTATTAAATTTTATAATCTTCCCAAGGTTTTCATTTTTAGCTCTTGATTTTCCATCACTATATATTTGATCTACTTTCATCACTACAATGCTCACTCATAGTTGCCTGAATCTAAAATACATATTTCTGGTTTCAATTTCTGCTTTAGTTTCAATTCTGTATTTACTATTGTCACATACAAACCCTTTGAAGACATCTCCAACTGGACATATTCCAAACCTGAACCATTAGCTTCCTTTATTTCTTATCTTGATTAGTACAACTATTAAATCAATTACCCAAAGACTCTCAGTTGAATGTAATAAAGACTACATCTTAAGGGTGACAGGAATGTTTATCAAAATTTGAAACTCAACTTTTATTTATTTCAGCTCATTAATACATTAAGATGAACAGCCCTGTTCTATCCACCTACCAGAGGAAAAGGTAAATTCTCTGTGGATAAATATATTTTAAGGCTCTACATTTTTAATAAAAAATGTGATGCATTCTAAAGAAAAATAATATTAAGTTATGCTGAGAGAAAAAAAAAAAATGAATGACAACAATCCAAGGTTAAAAAAAACAGAAACACAAAGATACAAGTGATACAAATATTGTAATTAATGGTTAAGCCTTTTTTTTTTTTTTTTTTTTTTGAGATGGAGTCTCGCTCTGTCGCCCGGACTGGAGTGCAGTGGCACGATCTCGGCTCACTGCAAGCTCCGCCTCCCGGGTTTACGCCATTCTCCTGCCTCAGCCTCCCGAGTAGCTGGGACTACAGGCACCTGCCAGCATGCCCGGCTAAATTTTTTTTGTATTTTTTAGTAGAGACGGGGTTTCACTGTGTTAGCCAGGATGGTCTCAATCTCCTGACCTCGTGATCCGCCCGTCTCGGCCTCCCAAAGTGCTGGGATTACAGGCTTGAGCCACCGCGCCCGGCCAGTTAAGCCTTTTTTTAAATAATCATGATTGATAGTGAAAAAAGGAGATTAAAAAGGAAACTGTGAAAATATAGGAAAGGTGTGATAAAATAGAATTATAGTCTATGAAATGAACGAAATAAGGCCAGGCTTGGTTGATCATGTCCGTAATCCCAGCACTTTGGGAGGCCGAGGTGGGCAGATCATGAGGTCAGGAGTTTGAGACCAGCCTGACCAACATGGCGAAACCCTGTCTCTACTAAAAATACAAAAATTAACCGGGCGTGGTGGCACGTGCCTGTAGTCCCAGCTACTCAGGAGGCTGAGGCAGGAGAATTGTTTGAACCTGGGAGGTGGAGGTTGCAGTGAGCCGAGATCTTGCCATTGCACTCCAGCCTGATGACAGAGTGAGACTCCATCAAAAAAAAAAAAAAAAAAAAAAAAAGTAAAGAAATGGATGTTCTAGAACTGAAAAATACAATAATTAAATTAAGTATTATTATATGGATTAAACAACAGGTTTAATAGAGTAGAAGACAGAAATTGTAAATAAGAATCAACTTAAACATAATTCCAAACTGAAAATAAAGAAAGACTGCAAATAGAGAGAAAAAGAATGAAAATACACAAAGACTATAATACAGAGGTAGAGCACAGTAAAAATGGTCTGGCATATGTATAACAGGAGTCCCAGAACAAGAGAAGGTAAAAGAAACAAAACAATATATAAAGACACAGTGAGTATAAAATTTTCAAAACTGAGGAAAGATATTAAGCCATAGATTAAAGAAGCTCTGTAAACCCAAAGTAGGACAAATCAAGGGAAACCACAAATTGAAATAAGTTAATAAAATTACTGTAAAACACAGACAAAAAATTTTAGAAGTGATCAGAGTGAAAAATAAATATTATATTTTGAGGACAACAATAAAATAGATAACTTACTTCTCAACAGAAAACAATAAAATGAAATATTTAATTGCTGAAAGAAAATAACTGACCACAGAATTCTAAATCCAGTGAAAACATGCATTAAAATGAAAGCAAATATGAAAAATTTTCACTTCTAGCCATGACAAAATAATAAGTTCCCAACTTACATTCTGTTCATAAAAACACTAGAAAACTGGATAAAATATATGAAACAACTGCTTTCAAATATTGAACAAGAAATACATAACTACATTCCCTAAAATAGGGAAAAAAAGAGTGTTACAACCATCCTGAAATTCTGCCTGGAGGTACTTTCTGTACTGCGGTTTAGAAAGGAGAAACTGAAGCAGTGCAAACTCAAATCACCTTTGGGTTTGTCTGACTCAAGAGAGACCAGTTTGGACAATCCGAAGCAGCTGAAATTAACAGGTAAGGGAACTGGAAAAGGCACCAAACAGAGACAGTACAGAGATCCTGAAGTCAGCATAGAGATTACTTTGACTCTTTGGGTGAATAGTAAGATCCACATGAGGGAAAAAGAGAACTTCCTTAAGGGTGTGAACTCAACAGCTCACACAGGGCAGAGAAATAACCAGTTTCTGACCTACTCGAGTGGAGGAACCTTGCTGAACACCCAGAGCATTTAGTGGAGACGTCAGAGAGGTCATGCCTGAGGAAGAAAGCTAAAATAATCCTATAGTAATGGCTACTCTAGATGCACTCGAATGAAGCTAACAGACAAACCTTAAAATGAACAAGTTGATCTTAGAAAAATAAATCTTCATGCCAATATAAAATTCAACACATTTCAAAAGAAAACAACAATGCTCAGGTGCTTGACAACATAATATTCACAAAGCTCTGTATTTTTCTTTCTATGATCAGGAAGAAAAGCATTAATAGAAAAATAACAGAAATAGCAGAGATGATAGAATTAGCAACAAGGACTTCAAAAGAGCTATTATAAGTTCAAGCATTTAAAGGTAAACAAACACATAACAGAGAAAGAAGTAGAAGATGGGAAACAAAACAACATTCTGAAGTTGAAGGCCCATGATCTGAAAGGAAAATTGATAGGCTAAATAAATATCAAATAAGATACTGAGAAGAAAAGAACAGTGTATAAAGTGACATAGCAATAAAATTATCAACACCCATACTGAAACAAAGAAAAATAAAAGGTTAAATATCTCAGTTTTGGTTAACTGTGAGGATATTAAGAAGTCTAACATATGTATAAGTGAAATCTTTATTAAAAAGAAAATAGGTTTAAGGTGGGCAGAAGAAATATTTTAAAGATTAATGGCCCTAACTATAGATTGAAACTCTAAATCCATATATTAAAGAGACTTAATGAACCCAGCCAAAATAAAACAAAGAAAAGCTTTACACACAAAAATTATACTGCCATTGGTAAAAACAAATGATAAATAGTAAACTCTAAAAGCAATCAGACATTTGGAGACTGAACATGGCAGGGTTTGCAGGGGGGTAGATGATGAAAAATTACTTAAATGGATACAATGCATATTATTCGGGTGATGGATACACTAAAAGCCCAGCTGCTACCACCTTACAAAATATCCATGTGACAGAATTGCACTTGTATCCATTATATTTATACAAATAAAATAATATATATTATAATAATTATTATAATAATCTCAGTTGGAGAAAATGAAAATATTTTATGAAGGTCAACAAAGAAAATAAATTCCACCCACTTCTATCAAAAGCAATGCAAACTAGAAAATAATAGAATAAGGCTCTAAAGGGCTGGGAAAAACCACACATATTTATCAGTCTAAAATTCTATGTTCAGCAAAAAATTATTCAAAAATTAAGAATAAATTAATGACGTTTTCAAACAAACCAAAGCTCAGATAATTTGTGAACAGTTGACCTGTATTAACACAAATGTGACAAGACGTTTTTCAAGCTCCTAGAAATATGAACCCAACTGGAAACACAGAATGCAGAAAACAATAAAGTAAAACAGAAAAAAGTTTGTGAGTAAAGATAAATGAATATTGTGCATTAATAATAATAACCTAGAGATTTAAAATATTTGCATAACTATAAATGAATTACTAAAATTCTACTAAAGGTGGCCTAAGGATAAATACAGTTAAACATTCCTATTATTGAAAATCTGGTAAATATATAAGGCATATTAGATTGCAGTAAGCAAAGAATAAATGTCCTGTAAAGCAATCACTAAAAAACAGTAAGAATAATGAATAAATAACAAGTAAATAGATGGAAATAAAAAAACATTTTGTTTACCACAGAAAAAGAGGATAAGGAAAAAACAGGGAAAAATATTAAGATAAGTATAAATTAAAATGGTATACATAATTACATTAAATATAAATGGATTAAATCCTTAGAATATTTTTTAAATAGGAGATAAATAAATATGTACATGTAGCAAAGCATACGTTAAATGTAACAGCATACATGAGATTAAAGTAAAAATATGGAAAAATATACCATTAAAGTATTAACCAAAAGAAAGTTGATGATGTTCCATGATGTTTTGAAATTGCATGATTATTAAGCAAAGTAGATATAACATTGCTAAACAAAAACAGTTTTATTTCATAATTTAAAAAATGAGTCAATCCATTTATTAATAGAAGATAAAACAATTTTAAATCTGATTGTTTCAAATACATAGCTTCAGAATATAAGCACAATTAACTAAATTCACAATCTACAATCCATATCCACAGTTGTAATACAAGTATTTAACATCTATATCAATTGTTGACAAGTAAACAGATCAATAAATAATGATATTGAATATTTAAATCATAAAATTTACAAAATGAGCCTAATTGACATGTAAAATATTGCTAACAACAGACTATACATTATTTTCAAGTGGCCATGTGCTTTTATCAAGATATATCATCTGTTGACCAATAAATCAAGTTTCAACATGTCTTAAAAGATTGAAAATATCCAACCATTCCATTTAAAATAAAGCTAAAAATCAATAAATAATTAAATATCCAAACTGCTTGAAAATTAAGAAATACACTACTAAATAATCAATGGGTCGAAGAAGAAATTACAATACAAATTAGAAACTATTTTGAACCATAATGTAATGAAGATATGACATAACAAAATGTGTGGAAATGTAGCTGAGGCTGTGCTTAGAGGGAAACTTATTCCTTAAGTGTATATATTGGAAAGAATCAAATACTAAAGATAAATTATCTAACCCATTACTTTAAGAGTTTGGAGGAAAAAAACCAGCAAGTCAAAAACCTAATGAAATAATAAAAAAGTTATTGTACTTGCAAACAAGTGTTCAAAGGAAATCAAACAAAATAGTTACTATTTTCAAAATATAATCAAATTCCTGAGTATCAAAATAATTCAAAGTATAAGAAAATAAAATCTACTAACAAGAAATGAAATTAAAGAATATTAATAAGGCTTCTACTGTTATTAAAATACAATGGGGGATATGAATAATAACTTTTTGCTAATACTTAAATTACTTTATTAATCATTAAATTATTTAAAAACACTATGTACCAAAATAGCTTTTAAAAGAAATAGAAATCAGAAAGCCCTGTAACACCTAAATAAAATCCATTAGCAAACTTTCCTGTAAATACTCCAGTTTTAAATATAGTTATTGGTAAATTTTTTCAAACTATACAAAAGGAATAGCACAAATTACATGCAAGTATTCCAGGGGAAAAAAAGAAAAAATATTTTGCAACTCATTTTATGAGACCAGATAATTATAATTTTGATACTAAAATATATAAAAATATAATGAGAAAGGAAAATTATAGAATAATTTCTCTCACAGCTATATACACAAATAATATATATATATATGCAAACTAATTTCAGCAATATGTAAAACTATGATCCCTAATGCCCAAGTAAAGGTTATTCTGAAAATGGGAAAAATGACCGAACACTTGAAATTAAATGAGTGTAATTCACAAAATATAAAGGAGAAAATTATATAATCATTTTAATTAATGCAGAAAAGCCATTTGGTAGAAATTTATCCCAAAGTAATTAATAAAACACTTTCAAACCACCAGAAATAGAAACATTCTTATTCTAATAAACGTTACCTATAAAAGCCCCCCCAAAACAACATGTTTAATTTTTTTTTTTTTTTTTTTTTTGAGACAGAGTCTCACTCTGTCGCCCAGGCTAGAGTGCAGTGGCCGGATCTCAGCTCACTGCAAGCTCCGCCTCCCGGGTTAAGCCATTCTCCTGCCTCAGAACCCCCAAGTAGCTGGGACTACAGGCGCCCGCCACCTCGCCCGGCTAGTTTTTTGTTTTTTTTTTAAGTAGAGACGGGGTTTCACCGGGTTAGCCAGGATGGTCTCGATCTCCTGACCTCGTGATCCACTCATCTTGGCCTCCCAAAGTGCTGGGATTACAGGCTTGAGCCACCGCGCCCGGCAACATGTTTAATGTTAAATTATTTAAGATTTTCTCTCAGTTTGGGAATAAGACAAGAATGTCTACTGTCACCACTTTTGAAATTTCTTGCCAACCTAATAAAATAAGAAAAAGATTAAGATTGGAAAGAAGTTTTAAAACTACCATAAGTTACAAATAATTATACACATAAAAATCATTTTAAAATTTTGAGATATTTATAATAGTATCAAAGAACATTCAATATATGGTAATAAATCTAATAAAAGTTCTGTATGATCTCCACCTGAAAATTTTTAGATATTATTGATAAAATTAGGGAACATCTAAATAAATTGGGGTATTTACCATATTGATAAATTAGGATTTTTAATCTATATTATGAAAATATAAGCTGTTCATAAAGTTAACTATAAATGCAATTCTCTTAAAAATTCACCCCACAACAAATGTATTAATTATAATAGTATGTTATAGTTGAAAAACATGATAGACACTACTTTAGCAGAATGATCAAAGTTAATAACACCAATAATGGGGCAAATCAATGGCATAGCCTCTTAAAGAGGTGCACTGAGAAGAACAAAGGATGACTTCTGTGGTATTACTGCCAAAAGTATGCAACTTGAGTTGAGAGAATGTCAGAGAAGACCCAGTTTAAGAGACACTCTACAAAGCCATTGTACTGTACTCTTGAAAATATGTCAGTGTAAAATTGAACTCACTCATAAATCCTGGCATTTTCACAGAAATTTTCACAGGTATTTTTCTGGTGGTATTATCTGTGGTATTTTTCACAGGTATTTTTCCTTGAAAATTGCCAAACTAATTTTAAAAAGCATATTGAAATGCAGAGGACTAAGAATTGTCAAAGCAGTCTTGGAAAAAATCAACAAAGTATGAAAACATACTACCAAATTCAAGGCCTATGATGAAGCAGCAATGTTAAATAAGATAATGCAGTATTATCATAAGGACAAAGTAAACCACTTGAACGGGATTTAGATTATATTAACAGAAGAAGACCTGTTGCATATTGATTGACGAGAGTTGCTATTGCAGTGAAATGAGCAAAGGATCAGTTTAATAAATCCTGTTGGGTCAACTAGATATTCACATTGAAAAAAAAAATCTTGACCCCAACATAATGCCATACATAAAATGTAATTCCAGATGGAGTACATAAGTGAATGTTAAAAGCAACAAACAAAGCTTTTAGATGAAAATACAGGAAACACTCTTTATAACTTTGGAGTCAAGGAAGATTTCTTACAGTAGACACAAAACAAACCATCCATAAGGGCAAAATGTGAAAGACTGCACTACATAGGAAAAAGAACACATGCCCAATATATTTTATTATGATGCTACAGTAACCTTGATATCAAAAGCAGAAAGTACAGCTCAAGAGAAAAATTGTAGTACAATCTCAGAGGACAATAGGAATGTAAACACCTTAACAGAATGTTATCAAATCAAATCTAGTCATTGAAAAAATATTATATTAGAGTTCATTTATTTAAAAAATACAAATGTAATTTAATTAAAATACCCATTGTCTAGGTACAGTGGCTCATGCCTGTAATTCCAGCACTTTGGGAGGCTTAGGTGGGAGGATTCCTTGAGGCCAGGAATTTTAGACCAGCCTGAGCAACACAGCAAAACCCTCCCTCTACAAAAACTAAAAAATTAGCTAGGCATGGTGGCACACACCTACAGTCCCAGCTGCTTGCAAGCCTGAAGCAAGAGGATTTCTTGAGCGCAAGAGTTCAAGGCTGCAGTGAGTTCTGATTACACAATGATTACACTCCAGCCTGGGTAACAGAGGGAGACCTTATCTTAGAAACAACAACAACAACAAAATACACATTGATATAAATCATGTTAACCACATTCCCAAATTGATAGAAATTTGCCCTCTCAGTATGTGTAAACAAAATAACAAACAAAAACCTAGACAAAGTTCCTCATCATGGTTACAACAATAAAATGTAAACCAAAAATAGAAGAGAACTTCCTTACCCTAATAAATAACTTTGCCTAAAACCCTACAGCAAACATTAGATTTATTGGTAACATATTATATCATTTTTCTTAAAGGGAAGATAATAAAAGTCCTTACTTTAAGTGGATAATCCACCCAATGCAATAAGTCAGCATAAAAACTGAAAATGATAGATGTTGGAAAAAAAATGAAAGCTACTTTTCGTCGATTTTATGTTTGTCGCTTTAGAAAATTGTTAAAATCTGCAGATGATTATTATTAATTAGAAAAGAGAATTGCTAGATATTCAATTCCTCCACAGAAGTTAATTTATTTCATTTTTAGGAGGAAACATAGGTTTTAAAAGAGTAGAATTTACAACATTAAAAATTGGTATTAAATTAGATCTAGGAAAAAACGTGCCTTGCCTTTATTAGAAAATATATTAAATTTTTATTGGAATGCTTAGAGGAAGAATCAAATAATGAAACTATAAGCCAGACTGATAGAAACAAAGTCAAAATAATGCCAATTTTCCTCAAAATTAATTTTAAAAAGTAATAAATGATATCAATAGATCAACCAGATTTTTGTTTTGCTGGAAATTTACAAGGGGACTTTAAAATATACATGAGCATGTTAAAGATGAAGAATAATCAAAACATTTTGGGAGTAGAAGGAAGAATTTGTGGGGAAACGCTCTTTCAGATATTAAAATATATTAGAAATTTATGTTATTAAGCAGTGTGCTATTAATGCAGGAATAAAGAGGTCAAACAGAATGAAGACTTTAGAAACAGATATGTGCATATATGAAAAAATTATAGAACTAGAATTGCAGGTTGATGGGGAAAGAAGAGGCTCTCAACTGCTAGGAAACTGATCATTAGGGTAGAAAAATGTAATTAGATTCTGTCTCATAGTATAAATAAAATTTATTTTTAGAAAAAGAAAGTAAATATAAAATGATTAAATTTTATTAACTTATACATATAGAGAATATAAAGAAAAAGTGATAGAATTGGACTATACTAAAATAAGTTTCTCATATAAAAAGAAAAAAACTCCCCCCAAATTTAAAATATGAGTCAAAAGCTGGGAGAAGATATCTACAGTATATATTAGCCAACAAAGTATTAATATTCAGACTATATCAAGAATTCCAGTGAATCAAAAGGAAAGATTTAAAAATAAACAGATTATGGGCAAAATATCTGTGAAGGCATTTCACAGAAAAGGAAATATGAATGGTCAATAAATATATGACATTGTTCTCAAATTTCTCAGTATAAGAAAAACACAAATTTAAATCTCAAAATATATCATTAGTATCTACCACATTGATAAAAAGTATTAAGATTTGTTGTGATTTATTTTCTTATCCCAAGTAAATATAAACATCGATGCCTAATTTCGGGCTATTTTGTTTTTACAAAATACCTTAAATTATAATTATTTCCAATCTACAAAACCTGGATCCAATTCTTCACAGGAGAAGCTTACCCAAGAGAAGCTTGTGTATGTGTGACAATGTTCATAGCAGCATTGTATGTAATATAAAATCATCAGAATAATGCAAATATCTAAAGACAGAAGAATGGGTTTAAAATTAATGCAGCAGGGTGCAGTGGCTCACACCTGTAATCCCAGCAGTTTGGGAGGCCGAGGTGGGAGGAACACAAGGTCAAGCGATCGAAACCATCCTGGCCAACATGGTGAAACTAAAAATACAAAAAAAAAATTAGCTGGGTGTGGTGGCGCACGTCTGTAGTCCCAGCCACTCAGGAGGCTGAAGCAGGAGAATCACCCGAACCCGGGAGGCAGAGGTTGCAGTGAGCCGAGATCACGCCCCTGCACTCCAGCCTGGTGACAGAACAAGACTCCATCTCAAGAGAGAGAGAGAGAAAAAGAAGTTATGCAATTGAACACAATCACGCCTGTAATCCCGGCACTTTGAAAGGTCAAGGCGGGCAGATCACTTGAGGTCAGGAGTTCAAGACCAGCCTGGCCAACATGGTGAAATTCTGTCTCTACTGAAAGTACAAAAATTAGCCAGGTTTGGTGGTGGGTGCCTGTAATCCCAGCTACTTGGGAGGCTGAGGCAGGAGAATCACTTGAACCCAGGAGGTGGAGGTTGCCGTGAGCCGAGATCTCGCCACTGCATTCCAGCCTGGGTGACAGAGCAAGCTTCCATCTGAAAAGCAAAACAAAACAAAACAAAACAAAACAAAACAAAACAAAACAAAAGTGATAAGAAACTAATTTCAGTTACATAAATAAATCTCAAATTTTATTCTTAAACTAAGAAAGCAAGTTGCAGAAATACATCTTAAAGCATGATTCTATGTATAAAGCATCAAAAACAGGTAAAACTAATACATATGGTAAAACTATAAAGAATAGCAATATAATGATAAATACAAAACACAAGATAGTAGTTACCTTGGTTGTGCAGCTAGGGAGAAATATCAGATAGGGGAGAGAAATAGGTGATGGCAAAGGTTACCTTAATACTTGATTTCTGAAGCTGAATTGTGGGTATACTGGTGGCTTTATTATTAACCTTTACAGCATGCATACTATTTCATAATGAAGTTCTAAGAGTTCTTAAGCCCATAGCTAAAACTCAGTCACCTCATTGATTAAAGAGAGTGACTGGAAAAATACCCCTGCTCTAGTTTCATGGATTTCCCTTGGAGGTGATGAGATAATTATATTAATAGACGTGATTCAAGCTGTTTCTACATACATCTTTCAAGTTACTCAGTATTTCTAGAGTCTACTCAACTGGAGTGGTAGTCCTTGAAATAGTCACAGCTATTTTTAATACATCGTAAATGTCTATTAAGATTATCAAGCCATGGCAGTTGAACGCATGGAAGAGGGGGAGTCACCCACCGTGTGATCTTCCAAAAATTACTGAACATTTCTGTGTCTCAGGTTTTGCAAAAATGTTTGCTTTTATTTATACTATTGGCCTCCTGACACTCAAATGTAGTTATTCAGTTCTACTTAGGATGGATGTGGAGACACACATCCAGGACAGCTAAGGTCCAGGAGATGTCATTTTTGTTGCACCCATAATAGGTTCCCGCCCCCTGGAGCAGAAGCATGCCCACAGACAGAGAACAATCACTCACGTCCCTATCAACCTCTAGCAAATCTTCAACATCCCCAAAGACTTAAATAAACAAATGGAAGTATGCCCAGGTCCATGGCAGACATTTATGCTGGAGCCGGGGGTAGAAAACCTGGTGTCCTTACCCTTTTTGTTAGTTCAATGTCCAGTAAATGAACCTTCCTTAACAGTCCACCAATTTATGGTGCTTTATTTAGTATTAGGTGAACTAGGAACAAGTAGTACAGGTTGCATAAAATATTGAAACAAACCCATATGGTCTTCTCTGCAAAAAGCCATCCAGAAGTGTCCCGGAAAGAATCAAATGTATTTTTCAGCCCTATCAGAACACTAAGAACCACTGCAGAATCAAATTTTGAAGTAGAGGTTTTGATTGTCTACCATCCTTCTCTCCACAATTGTATTATTAAAATAGTTTTATTTTGTTGAAAACACAGACTCTTCTCCCACCCACACCCAACCCTCTATGGCTTTGAGTAACTCAATTAGTCTCTCTGGACACACTTTTCAAATAAGTTGAATGAAGCAGCTGAACTATAATTCTCTATGTGTTCAATTAGATAGAAATCCTTCCTCTGATTTCAAAGGGAGTTAATGTAAACTTTAATGTTGCCCTTGCTTTATTAGCAAACTAGTTTTCACCATGGTATATTCCTTTTATGATAGAGTATTTGAAACATATATCATTTGTTTCCTTTCTAAGAGCTTTAGCTAACATTAGCTCAAACTATTTTATTTTGCCCCTGAGATAGATTCACCTAAATGATATTTTCCTTGCTAACCTCAACAGCCTGACACAGTATATTACTTTTTGAGTCACTGTCCTCCTTTTCATTTCCAATATTTTCTTAGCCATATCTTTAAGAAAAGGCTTTTGTAAAGCCACATAGAAAACTACTAGCTCTTTATTTTCCTTTCTTTGGAAATTGTGAAGTTTCGTCGTTCGATTATGGGGCTCTAACTGTCTGCTCCAGAGACTTTACTCCCATCAGTATTCATTTTTTTTCTTCTCCCATTTCTAGATTCTCTTTATTAAATACCATGGATGTTCAGTATAAAAATCCACACGGCTAATTTCTTATCCAATTTTGATATAGGGAGTCTTCATATTTTATTCTTCACCCATTGGTTATAAAATAAAATCACTAGCAGTAATCCCAGGACAAATGATCTTGAGAAAGATGAGTGGAAGAGAAATAAAAATGATGGCTCTACTGTCTTTAAGGGCATTTTCTAGAAAACAAAACAAAACAAAAAAAGTGTTCATCATTTTTTTACCACCAGAATTGGATATTTCTTAATTTTAAAGAATAATATAAAGAAATGTTTTTATGAAAAAAAGCTTAAGTACACATTCCCCCAAAACTAAATTATTCCTATCCTAGATGATTACAGTGTAAGAATACTACATGCAAGACGGATGACTGTTGTCATTTTATGTATTAACATTTTCTATATCCAGGCATGGTGGCTCATACCTGTAATCTCAGCACTTTGGGAGGCCAAGGTGGGAGGATCACTTGAGCCCAGGAGTTCAAGACTAGCCTGGGCAAAATGGCCAAAAAAAAAAAAAAAAAAAAAAAAAAGGCAAAAAATTAGCCCAACATTGTGGCATGCACTTGTAGTCCCAGCTACCAAAGAGGATAAGCTGGGAGAATCGCCCAAGCCTAGGAATTCGTGTATGCAGTGAGCCATGATTGAGCCACTGTACTCTAGCATGGGCTACAGGATTAGACCCTGTCTCCTCCTACCAAAAAATAAATAAAAGTTCTTATAACATGAATTAACACCCTTCTACCTTTAATGCTCATAGGTGAAGAGTCTATGGCTGACTATTGGCTTAAATGGATGAGTTGATGGGAGGAAACCCAATAACTCAGAAATCTGGGAAAAAAATAATAGTGGCAGAAGTAGCAGCAAGAATAATGATAAAATGATAATAATAGTCATTAAGTTCTTGCTATGTGCTTGGAACTAGCACTTTATGTGCACCGCTTTTTTTAATACAAAAAAATTACCTGATTATAAATGCTGTGTTCTTATGTACATATTTTAGATGAGAAAATTGAGGCTTGGAGGGGTTTTGTACATATTTCAAGGTGACACAGCCAATCAGTGGTGAAGCTGGAATTCTACCCCAATTGTGACATCAGAAAACATTTAATTAATTATCTGTCCTGCAAAGAGAACAAAAAGTCAGTATCTTGAGAAACAGATAAAAAGTGAAAAGAATAGTAAGATATACATCTATATAAAAAATAAACAAAAAGTAGAAAAATTTAGAGAAGTCAATTTTTTTTTTTTAAAGAAACAATCCTGGGTAATGATATTTATAAATAGTTTTCACCAGACAACTAGTGTGGCTACTAAAGATATAAAGTTTAATGATGTGTGAGTCTTGATTAAATGTAACTCTTTTTTATTTTGACACAGAGTCTCATACTTGTCGCCGAGGCTGGAGTGCAGTGGCATGATCTCAGCTGACTGCAAACTCTGCCTCCTGGGTTCACACCATTCTCCTGCCTCAGGCTCCCGAGTAGCTGGGACTACAGGCGCCCGCCACCACACCCGGCTAATTTTTTGTATTTTTAGTAGAGACGGGTTTCACCTTGTTAGCCAGGATGGTCTCGATCTCCCGACCTTGTAATCCGCCTGCCTCGGCCTCCCAAAGTGCTAGGGTTACAGGTGTGAGCCACCACGCCCGGCCTGATTAAATGTAACTCTTTAGTATTATTGATTGACCAGGGAATTCTGGCCTTTCCAACAACATGCAGAATTTTCTTGATACCTCTCTCACGTTAAGTATTCTTTCTGTGGTTTACAGAAACCTTGGCTAAGTTTCCACTTAATGAATTTCTAGTTCTAAAGTCCCTAATTCCCACTCTTGCCATAAGACACACTTTTCTCCTCAGTGCCCCAATCCAATTTAGTTTCTATTCTGATCTTATAGCCTAAAATAGATGGCAAAGGAAGCATGAAAGTAGTAAATAGATGAATCCAATAAAAAAGGAATAAAGAAAATATTGAAAATGAGATCTTGATCACAGCAAAATACGAAGAAAAATTAATAACACTTTTTTAACAAAGAGGAAACAAAACATGAAAATAGATTTTTTAAAAGTTCTGAAAATAATATTTTTAAAATACCAATCAGGAGATAAATTAATTCTCAATAGCAAAAGATACAGGAATTCTAGATATAAAAGTACTTAAGAAATGGGATAATAAGAGTGACAAAGAGAGAGACAGAACAATTGACCCGATCTTCCTTTTAATAAAAATGAGTCTGCTTCAATAGGCAAAGAGATGATACACACTCTCTGCAAAGTATGATGTTGTCAGCCCAGTAGAAGCAGGAGGACATCTTCAAAACATTTCCAAGAGCTTGGAGATAATTTAGGAATAGGAGGGAGAGTTAAAATCTTAGTATAGCTACAGCCACCGTATAAAGAGTCTTCTTAATATTAATGTACAGAAAATGCTATTAATTTTAAAGTTAAGCATAATATACATGTAAAGCCTATTTCTTATTTTAGCCTGCAGTCTCCCTCAAGGTTTTGGGATACAAACCTCTGATACCATTCATGTTGCCAAGGATTCTGGCCACTGAAAGAGAAAGATTGCTAGGTAAGATGTGAAGTAAACAGGAAAAGAAATTGACTAAAATATTGATGACAAAATCAGCATCTGGAACAGAAATTTTAAAATCTGTATTTGTATTCTATTGCCTAATTTCTTCTAAAATAAGCATTTTTTTTTTCTATATGCAGCTATTGGTAAATAGGATAAATGTGTCAGTTTTAATCACTGGAATCTAGAAAGCATGCTAGGCATATATTTAGAATAAAGATTTATATTCAGTGGATATTATAATAATCCTCTCATACAAAGATATTTATTGGACAACAAAATTACAGGGTTACTTAATTCTTCTTTGTCTCCTCTTCCTCCTTCTTCTCTTTCTCCTCCCCTTCCTCCTCCTCCAGATTCTTCATCTCCTTTTTCTCCTGTCGTTTTTCCTCCTCTCCTTTTTCTTCTCCTCCTCTCCTTCACTAAATAACTGAAATAAAATTTAGACCAAATTCTGTTATCTTCTTTCTCCAACTATGAAATTATTTAAAAATAAGGTTTGGAGACTCTTTTGGGAAATGGAAAGTGAATATTTACATAAAGTCACAAGTCTGGAGTGCATTATTTTCACACTTCTCCCTCTAAGGTTAAACTTCCTATTATTCAAGCATAGTGCAAACAAAAGTATTTGTCACTTAGAAGGATATGTTTATATCACGTTGCCTTCTTTTCCCATATACTTAGAATAAGGATCTTAATCTTAAACATTACATAAGTAGAAGAGATTTAATTAAAAACTTGAAGAAATGTGTTACTGTTAATTGAATTCTTGCAACATTTACCTTTGCACACCATTGTTAATAAAACTCCAGTTCAAAGTGGATGGGTTTGGGGAATTGAGATAGCTATTTATTTCCCTACCTGAGATGCCAAGATAATCTTCTCAGTAAAATAAAGAACCCAATTAGGTGAGTTCTCATTTGTAGCTATTGATCAAGTTTACACAAAATGCTAGGATTTCTAAGTAAAACAAATAAGAGGTTCAAAGGCCTTTAAACGAGGTTGAGGGAGTGAGAAAGAGAAATAGTTCTCTGCGTTTTGAAAGCCTTTCACCTGTGGAGCAGATAATGGACTGGCCCCTCTCCCAGCTGGGCTCCGCTCCCGCCCCTCGCCTGGCGCGCGGTCCCTTCCCCCACCCGCTGAGCCTTCCTGTTTGGTATCTCGGTATTACCAAGCTATAAATTGCCTGAGAGCTTAGAGACAATCAGGTCACCACCGCCCTCACAAGGGAAAAGCTTCTTTCTTCCGAGCAGAACGGTTCAGCTGGGAAGAGAGGAAGCAGGGAGAGATCTGTGCTTTAGTCGTCACTGCTCTGGTAAGGGGTCGAGAGAGATGGGGGAAGGAGGTGGCAAAAAATAAAAATAAAAAGCATCCCCAACAATGCCGCACTTGACCCAAGTCTACAAACTTATTGGTCGCTGCAATGGAAACTCCCAGTGCACTCTCCACGGCCTGGCAGCCGCCGCTGATGGGTGGAGTCGCGTTCCCGGCCCCACCTATGGGACGGAGCTGCTTCTCCTGCATCTCGGCAACACCACACCCTTCGCGGGAAGTCTCCAGGCTTCCAGCAAAGCTCAGCTTATCCCGCCCCCGCTTCCAACCCGGAACCCCAGAAGAAGAGCATGATGAACCTCCAGCAGCCCGGCGGGCCACCTCCCCGCGGCTCAGTTTGAAGACACTTGTGCAGAACCCTTTCATGTCCCCACCCTGCCCAGCTTTCATAACTCCGCCGGGTTAAATGGCCAAAGACAAACTTCTGCCTCTTCTATCCCGGGTCCCAGCTTTTCAAAAACCCACAGCTGGCAAACCCACACACATCGAAACTCCTAGGTCGCTGTTGCAGTCTGGGCATGCTCAGTATCAGGGCAGGTTTTGATTGAAAGTAAAAAAAAAAAAAAAAAAGCTTTGTATTATGCTCGCTCTCTTTCTCCTGTGCATATGGCTTGCTGAACAGGTTTTGGGGCATTCTTGAGTCTACCCAGAGGTTTTATCAGATGCCCTTGATTGTGTCTCCTTGGCATCTGTTCCCCTCTTACTTCACTCCCTCCCCCAACCCGCCTCCACCCCGCTTCCCAGGTCCCTGTCCGCTGTGGGGATGGAGGGACACTAACAGAACTGGGATGGGAGATGTTGGCTGAGCGGATCCACCTATTATTAGTGCGCTGGGATTGGCTTCTTGGCGCAGCGTAGCCGAGGTGGAGCCAATGAGGATGCTAGGGCTGGGAGATGATGGGCGGCCGCCTCCTCACTGGAGGGATTCCTGGAGAAGCTGCAGTGTGGGGATGCTTTAGACCGAGTACTGCCCCCAGTGTCTTTCCACCTCCTCCTGCAGCAGCGGCAGCGGCAGCAGCAGTTAGCAGCGGCAACTTGAGGCTGCACCCCGGGCAAGCCCCCAGGGTGGTGCTCAGCCGAGAGGGGGGCTCGGCGCCCCGAAGGGGTGTGTGTAGGGTGGGGGCGACCAGCTGGGACCAGCTGGTGGCCCTGGAAAACCTCCCACACACCCACACCCACACACCCCTTTTGTGTTGCAGGCTGCCCCTCCAAGAGCGGAGGCAGCGAGAGCACGCGTGTGCCTCGCGCCGGTCCACGCGGGGAGAGCACTGGGGACCGAGACCCGGCACCACCTCCCGGTCCGCCCTCCAGGTAAGGAAGCGGGACTGGCGGCGCGGCCACCTCGGCGGTGCCTATCTGCTCGAATCCATCCCAAAGATTTTCTTCTCGATACACTTGGATTTTAGTGGTGGGAGTCTGAGACCTAGGGAGGGATCCCCGGGTGGCCTATTGTGAGAAATATGAGACCACATGTGCATCTCCTGAAAAGCACTTTGCACAGCGCCCGTGATTTAGAGCTTGGAGTTGATATTGGGCATCCCCCATCTTCTTGCTTCCTCTTTCCTTCTCTTCTCTCTCCTCCGTCCCCCGCCCCCAATCTCAATCTTTTCTCTCTTTCTCTCCCACACCTCCCCTCTCGCCCTCCTCCCACCCTAAGCACGCACAGGGTTTCTTTCTCCTCCTGGAGAGGATTGTCTTTCTTAGAGGAAAGAGGGGGAGTGAAGAAAGGAGAAAGATTTCTTTCTGTTGGGGAGAGGGATATGGGGGTGGGTGGGTTGGGGCGTAAACAAGATAGAACACAATCTCTGCGAAAATCAGAGCACAGAAAGCAATTAAACTGAATAAGGGGAGTAGACAAGCCGTCCAGCTTGGGCTGTCAGAGAGGGGAAGCGTCAAGTTTGACTTGATTTCCTCCTTGCAAGAGACTATGTCTCTCACTTGATTCGTTCAAATGGAACAAAAATAAACCGACAATCCAACCCACTTTCAACTGCTTAATTGCTGTTGCTTTTGAGTGCCAACCATCTGACTTTTCCTGTTTCCATCTGTCCTGTGGGACTGACAATTTGGTATTGCACATCAGTGTTAATATCTGAACTTTGAAAGGTTTCTTGAGTAAGAAAAAAAACACAATTAAAAATCGATTATTACTTTCCTGAGGTTTCTTGGTATGGTCTGTTGTTGGGGGATCAAAAAATGTAAAGTTTCAAAACATTTGCAAGGGACAACAGTTTTATAGGGAGGCTTGGATTTCTACTTTGAGAAAGCTAATCTTCTAGTTAGCTTTGTGTACATGTTGATATTCACTTTCTCCAGTATTAACCCTTTGGTGAAATAAAGCAACTGTTTAACTTTTGTGTGGAAGCTACATTTGTGGATGGATTTTCACTTTATTCTACCTTTCTACTATCTATTTGAATTTTATTGTCTGGATACCAAACTTATGCCTGGCTTTATTTTCTTTTAATAGGAGAATATTTAATGGATGTAAACATGATGTTTGTACAATTTCAGCACTCCCTTTAGAAGGCACATGGAGGCTCAGCTGGGCAAGAATCCTCCTGTACTGGAACAAAGTTTAGAAAGTAATGCTAGAAAGATAGCCTAAATTTTAAAAATCCTGAAGGGGAAAACATTTTTGTAACGTCTTGTTAAAAGAAAGAAAAATATATCAAAACAGCAACATGCCCCTGGCTGCCTGCATAATAGGTCAAGTAAATGGTACTTGTTGGACAGAGCCTTTACAGCAGCTTCAGCAGTCTCTAATTCCATCACTGGGGATATAAGCTTTATTTTCTTAGTATTCATCAGGGACAGCGAAGCGATAGTACTGTCAGATGGAAGGAGGTATACAGAAGTGCCTCGTTTGATGTAATAGGAAAGCATTCCAAGTGGGTCTTACCTGAACACAGAAAAATCAGCAGATGTTAGTATACAAAACACTTATTTTTATGTATAAGGGGAAATGCAGAGTCTTACTTTTTTTTTCTAGAAGTCCACTTGATATAAGAAAAGGGAATCTTCTATCCTAACTCTGCCTGACCTTCTACACTAATTTGTATCTCAGAGAGTATTTTTTCACTATGTATCTTTAATGTATAAGTTTACACACCAACTTAGAGAAGAGCTGGATTCATTTGCCATCAGTGTAATGTGTACTATTTCCAAACCATTTTGCATTTGAGGGAATGATCCCTCCGACCTAAGCAGAATTACCAAGTCAGGAAAAAGGATTCTCTTTCTAGGGCTTTGACATTTAAATGACTTAAAAAAAATACTGTCTGTGTTGAAAGCTAACTCTGGTTTTTAGAGGTGCCACCTTTTGGTTACAAGGACAAAGGGACAATCACTTAATTACCTCATGTGTATGTACAACTGAATTAACAAGTTTAGACACGAAAAGATGTACAAAAAGGAAGCCAGCTGACTTCATGTGAGAAAAAATAAGATTTTGTTGTCTCATTTCTCCACTGTCTTAGGAATATGTGAAAATTTAGGCTTGGTTTGTGACATTTATTTTCATGACTCTTTACAAATGTTAATTATAGAAATAACATCTAAAAAGATGGATATCAGTAGTTTTTCACATACTTCTAAAAAATTCAATATCTATATATTGGAAAGCAGAACTAATTCCAATATATTGTGAGTGGATTGTGGAGAGACCTTAAATGATACATTATAGGAAATTCTTATTCTGTTAGCCCACAAAATAGTCTAATGTCACAATTTCATACAGTCTTTATTTTTTTCTCCCTTTGACAGGATATTTTAGTAAATCTCATTCATGTTTCAGAGTAAACATGATAATTATGCCTTAAGGTATTTTTGTCATAATTGAAGACTGCTAATACACAGGGAAAATCCTAAAATACTAATTTCACAGAAAATACCACATGATTGAGAGTTGTTGCTGAGTAGCTTTGAACTTCATTTTATAATAGAGAATATTAGTTATTTCATCTGGTCAAATTATCAGATAGTTCTAATCAAGAAATATGAAAATGAATAACATTATATTTATACGATTTGCATATTAGACTGAAAATAAAACTAAAAAATAGTATTAATTATATGCTTGTATTAATTATATGCAAGATGAGCTGGAAGATTAATAAAATAAAATGTAGAATATGTTAGAAATCTGAAAGTTAATTTGAACTTTCCATTAGCCTAATAACACCATTAACATAATATCAGTTCATCACTTTTGATGTCAGTATATTAAATTGATTTTGAGTAAATTCCCAAAACAGAACCATCTAATCTTAAAGAACACACCCTTAATGTAGACAATTATGCGAGCCTGAAATATAGTTCTTATGATCTCCAGTTTATGCAACAGCCAAGATGAGCTATCACTAATTCCAAATTGAAACATAATACTTATTTTCCTAATGGTAATAATTAAGTAATTTGGGGGCAACAAGAAAGTAAAACAGTTTGGTTATATAATGGAGCAAATCTCTGTCTACTCTTACCAAAAATCCATATCAAAGTTAGACTTTCTGTCATTGTATAATGTAGGTATGGGTCTTGCATGCATTCTGCTGAAAATATAATATTTAAAAAAATTAAATATCTGATGTAGTTGTGATATTTTAAAAGTTTTAAATAATTTATTTGTCATAAATATTATTTGTACCAAAAGTTCAATTCATGACGTGGCTGATTTTTAGCTGAATTTTTTTCATTGAAATTGACGAAAGCCATTTAAACAGAGACAAAATATATGGCAATCTAAATAATAATTTCAGTTAGAATTTAAGGATATGTGTGTGTGTGTATATATATACACACATATATATATGCATGTTTGTGTGTATATATATACACACATATATATATGCATATGTTTGTGTGTATATATATATTCCACAATTATGTAACTTTTTCAAGAAGGATTAGAAACTCATGGACAGTAGAATATAATTTGCTGAAACTAGGGGGTATTCATGTACAAAGTACCATTTAAAGAAAGATGACGGAGTCTTGGGAATGCTTTTAAGTCTGGGAATACTCAGAGATAATATTAATGGGAGCCTAGATTTTTTTTCTTTAAAAATGGGGTTCTATGACTTTGGGCAGAAATTATTTTTATATGTATCATGATTGAAAAAACTCTCAGTACAAGATGATGCACTTCTTTATACAGGTAACAAATAAGTTGAAATCATATGATTTAGATATGATGGCTGATAAAACTTCTGTCTTTCTAAGGCTTTTGACAGATATTTCTTTCATTATTTGCATTAAGGTAAACATTCTTAATTTTTTATGTAATTGAATGGCATGATTATCATTGCATTGGGTGAGAGAATGTGGGTTGATATGTTTTCATTCAATTCCTCAAGAAATGATCAACATTATTTCATAGTCTTTTTGCAAACTTGATTACATTTCTCCACTAAGTGTGTCCATTTTCTTAAACGGAAATGTAACATTTAAAAAAAAAAAAGAAAAAAAAGAAAACCAGCATTTTTCTTTCAGCTGGTCATTTTAAGAGTGTTCTTGAGGAGCTAGTTTTATATGGACTATAAGATAAACTGTGGTAGCCGGGTATATGAACATCACTCTATTCATATGTACTAGCAATACAAAATAAACTTATTTAAAATTATAGTGCAAATGTATGCTACCTATTACAAGTAAGAGAGTATGCCATCAATTCCTGTCTATATCAATAAAATTTACTTTTGTTTTATTAAAAAAGGAAAACTTTTCTTTAAAGTGAACAATAAATACATTGCTATGTTGTAGAAATGGTGAACACTAGAGATGCTATTTCTGCAATTTAAAATATAATATTAGAGATTCTGTTGCAAAGAATCCTCCTTTTAAAATGGCATCTACATTACATTATTTTAAAAAAACAGTATTTAAGAGAGTTTCAAAAGAAATTAAAACCTACATTAAAGTAAAATAACACATTTATAGTAGTGTTAGAAATGCATTTTCTAGCATGTCTTTGACAAATGCAAAACAGATATTTTAAAGAATTATTTCTATAATTGCTCTAATTTTTATGTTTATTTAAACCCCAAGTTCTCATTGCTGATTTCCATACTTTACTAATAAAATAAATGAAAGGTCAAAGTTTATCTTTTTTGGTTACTACTATTGTGGAGATACAAAGAAAGCATACTGGTCACTCCTATAAATGTCTCACATATAGTATGTTTAGCATATTACTTACGCATATAAAAAGGCATTTTGTTAAAGAAGAGCTCTGGAAAATCATAAAGCAGATGAAGATAAAAAAACATGCCTTCTATTTCTTTGCTGTTTGTACAAAATGAGAGCTGGGGAATTTCCACGTAGAATGGGAATGGCCTATAAACTAGTGTAAGAATTTGGTGAAACTACTTGGTTAAGATATAATTTCCAAGAGTTCATAACAGCCCTGTTGAACAACATTTCATCACAGATACTAGCTTGCAACCTTGCTCTGCCAATCATAAATACTGTATACAAGATATTTAGCTAAGTGCCTCAGTTAGAAATTAATTTCTGATTGAAATATCCACTTAATTAAATCCAGGTATGGTACTGAAACTTGGTAATACCTTACCTCAAAGAACCTGTTTCTGTACTTGTGAAATGTAGCTTTGTTAATAATTTTAAAGTACTTAGTTCCAAGATATATATATATATATATATATATTTTTTTTTTTTTGGCCAAAGGGTATTATATAAGTAAAAGTAATTATGTCTTATTTCCTGTGATAGATAAATGTTTTCTTTTTCTTTTGAAATAATTTACTAAATCAAAGATAAAGTGCACATATGTACTCAAATGCAAACTTACTTGAAGAGTTTGAAATGTAAACATTCTTATTTTGCAATTGCTTACATGAGAAGTACAGTCTCCTGTCGTCTTCTATCATGCTTCCTGACAGCAGCCATCATTTCAGTCCCTTGGGAATAGAAAGGAAAGCAGACAAACCACCTGAAAACTCTGGTGAAAGTTCTCGTGATGTGGCCTCCAGGGAACAGCCTCTTGTTTTACTTGAGGCTCATTTCCTCTGGGCCAGCCTCCTTGCATGTCACTCCATGCCTACTGTGGGTAGAAAACAGGTACTTGGATTGACTGATTGCTGCTTTGAGATTCCTTGACGTATTTTTTCATCAACATGAAGGCGAAAGGACATGAATACTCGGTCAAAACATGCAGAGCTGTACTTACGTGAACACTTTTAAAATACGATACTGAATCTTATATAATTTTAGGAAAATTTATGAAATAGCTTTTCTTTCTTGGAATTTCTTTTGTTTACTCACAAGTGATCCAAGCAAAAGATGAGGCTGTTAAACCATGAGTCAGTATGGTATTTTTTTTTAGCTTAACACTTGAGGATAAAGCTGAGAGGATTGTTTAAAAAGAGTTTCAAGTCATACTTTCAAAATCCATCTGTGTCTTGTTGATGGAGGCCTTTAAATAAGCACATGCTTCATGGTCATTATCCCAGATAACTGACAATTTGTTTTTCTACAAAATCTCTAGATATTGTGAAACATCACACACAAGCTTGCTTTTAGGATGGATTATTAATAATGTATTTTTCAGATACAATTGTATGTGAGAGTTTCTGCAAGTGTAAACAACAAGATAACATCACAGCAACAGGCAACACTCACTAAAATATCAATTTAGAATTATCTGCTCTCTCTTTGAGAAGGAGAAAGAGCTAATTGAGTGTCTTTTTTCCCTCATGATGTGCTGGTCTCCAGTATCCCATGCCATACAAACAGTGGGTATGTTCCTTGCTTCCCTCCTATGAAATATGGAAACTGCCTACCTGCTTACTTTTGAGGGGGAAAAAAAAACTTATCTAGAAAGGTTTTTAGACAAATGATTTAATGGCCTTTGAAGCAAGGACAAGTGCTATAACAGCTTATTAAGGGATAGTTGAGCTCTAGCAATCAGGTTTTGAGTTATCAAGATTATTAGAAAGAAAAGTTGACACAGTTTCTCAGGAGAAAGACAAGGAAGCAGAGTATTGAAATCTGTTTCTGACTTGGAGTGTCTGCCAGATCCTAGTTTACAAGGCTGGCTTTCTGCCTAATCCCTAGCATTTTCATCAGATTTGAAGACTGAATAAAGTGAGCCTTTGGGCATTAGAGCATATTTCTAGAGCACTGAGACCTCTTCTATAAATAGCATAACATCACCCTTCTATTATAACCAATGTTCAGAATCCGAGGCCACACGTTTTTATATTTAAATATGTATAAACCAGATCATTCTGTGCCTGAAAGTACTAGGGTTTTATCTGTCTGTGTACAGGAAATTCTTCTGTGAAAAGCTTAGTTAACAATATGACATTACAAATAATATACCTATTTTTAGTAGTTTTATTAAATTATAATGTTAAATTTAAAAAGCCAAGCATTCATCTTGAGCTACATCTGAGCCTGAGAATTCAAAAAGTGACATTTCAGTACATAGCCAACATACGCTTAAATTGACAAAACTGCCCTGCTTTTAAATTGTTTTGTAAAAAAGTACTTGATATACAAGTTTCCGATGACTTTTTTTTCTGGAGAATCTTAGATACTTTCTGAACCACTCTTAGACGACACAGAATGAATATTAATGACAGGAGAGAGCTGACTCCTTCAGGCAAAAGTGGATGAGACAAGTTCTGTTATGCCTTTGAGACTCTGTTTCATCATTTATATATTGAACACATAACAACAGTTTTATTTCTCTTGATTTCTTGACTTTTAGACCTGTATGCATTGAAGCATATTACAACTCACAGCCTGAATAGAAAAGATTTGTTAAGTTCTCTTGTTATAAGAATGATATAGGAATTCCTTTGTGTTCCCTTCCGTTCTGTGCATTTTATTCCTTTCTCGTGTATCCCCTTCCTACTCTGCCCTTCTTCCTTCTTTTCTTCATTCTTTCGTATTTCCTTTCTTTTTTCATATCTTAATGAAATATTTTCCTATAGAATCACTAAATGAAGGTTTAGTACTTTTGACCGATAGTAATCTTCACCGGCTGGATTTATTTTGTTTCAACAACCAAGAAATGTAATTCTTAGTTTGTATACATTTTAGGTTAGCTTCACAAAATATATAGATAGATAAATAAAGAAGCAGCCTTTTAATTTGTTTATGTAATTGGCACACTTAAATGGAATGTGTCATGATTTGAATGTTTTTAAAATTTTGCATGTAAAGGCTAGCTTGCTGATAATTTCTAAACCGTAACTGTTTGCAGAGAGACAGAATAATGTTTGAGAGTCAAAAAAACTGGCATGTACTATTTGCATTGTTTTTCTTTATTTTCTATTTGGCCATTGCAATGGTAATAAGTTATTGTTTTCATGACAGGTGTGCAGCACTGTATATTTCTTTATTTTATTGCCTTATTTGATGTTGATAACGAAGAGGTTCCCTCTCTTACAGATGCAATGAAGGAGACTCAAGTGTTGTTACTTGCTTGCAATTACACATTTAGAAAGCCTCTTATATTTTTTTTCTATTGGAACTTACTGCCTCAGCACTTAATAAAGGGGGAAAAAGCATGTTTTGTAATTCTTTTAATATGTAAAAACTCGTTTGCCTTTGCTTATCTAACATCATTGTTGAGTATAGGATATGTAGTCTTTATGTATCCCACTGAAAAAATAAGAAAGATTTGATATGCTATCATTTCTTCTGTGACTTTAATTGCAAAACAAGTTGAGTTTGTGTTGTAAAATTATTCAAGGGACATTTTTTGTAACCTACAAGAAAAGTCACTAAGCTTGAGTCACTAGGCTAAGTTGGCCTTTAGTCATTGCTATTTCACTGTGATGTTAGATAAGTCATCTTATTTGTTTTCTTATTTGTAAACTCCATAGTTCCCAGCCACCAAGTAGGGTGCAGTGAGAAGTGATTAGAATCATAAGTATTGCAGCTTTATCACTAGCTCTCCAAACTTACCTCTTATTATTCTCCTCATTGATATTCATACACATCTTCTTGCTGTTCCTTCTCATAACATTAATGGAAGTTGTAAGAATCTATTGATACTTTTTATCTTCTATTCCAAGGTAGAATGATTAAACATTCTGCTTTAAGTGAACATGTCCAAACCACAATTATTATTCAATTCAAATGTAAAGTCTATCAGTTGGCAATTCTTTCGTTAAGAAACACATTTGGGAGCAATAGCGAATAGCCATACCATTGCAATGTGCATTAATATAAATGTATTTATAGCTAATCTGATTGAAGAAAACAGGACTTATAGTTGGGAATGGCCTATAGAAAGAATACAAAATTATATGAAACATAGGATAGGTATTAATGGAGATATTTGAATGAATACAGGTAATCATATTGTTTCTTACAATATGTCAGGCACTTTTCTATGTACTTTCCATGCTTCATCCCATTTAATATTCTCAATAACTCCTTGGGATTTGTGCTAATTTGTTCATAATTTTAAGTGAGAAAGTTGTGGAAAAAGAATAATTGAGTAACTTAAAGAATAATTGGGTAACTTCCCAGGTCACATTAAACCCAAGCTACTTATTTACAGAGCCAATACTCACTCATAGGTAGTCACACAATCAATAAACTCATAAATGGCAGAAGAATAGAATAGATAGTGGCAAAGAGGTAGAGGTAGAGGTACTCAAAAAAGATTAAATAGTGATAGGCAAAGTGATCCACTTTATAGGTTAGGTCGATATGACCATGACGGCAATAGGATAAAAGTGTGAAACTTAGAGAGCTGGATTCAGATAGCCAACTCTGGAATGGTGAACTTCAATAAGGAATGAAAATGCAATAATGTTTGCAAATTGTCTAGTACCCTGTTACTACCATATGGTAGATTTGACCACCTTTGCTCTTTCTCTTTTTTTATTCTCAGAAATTCTTCCACTTGTAAAAATGCCACCTGCCTCAAAATGCTTAAGCAAGAAAAGGGATTTTGGTGCTCATGTGACCGTAAAGTTCAGAAATATTCTGACTTCAGTCAGAGGTGGAAATGGGGACTCACACCATGTGGTCAGAACCAAGCCTATTCTCCTTCCCACCACTGTACCACTAGTACTCAATAATTTAACAACTGGTATGATCATACCAGTGTGAAAAGTCTACCTATAAGAGGCTATTGATTGAATTGAGTGTTATTTAATTCTAGTTATGTCCTTGCCTTACTCTCTTTGGCTTCCTCACTTTTTAATGTAGAAGGCTAGATAGTCTTTATTCACTTAATTGCAAAGATAAGAAGAAAGTCCTTTATAGGACTTGAAGAAATTTAGCTTAGTAGAATTAAGAACAGCAAATTGCAGAGCCACTTGTGTATAAATGAGAATTTCAAACCTTTATTAGTTTTGTGAGGAAGGAGGGCTTATTTCAAGGAGTTTATAAAGTTTTAACCTATATATGCTACAGATTAAACATTATCAATTTGTACAAATATATTATACATTTTTACATTTGCTATACCCTGAATTGAAGAGGAAATATTTGGGAATAATATATTTCTTCAGTAAGCATGATGATGTGCCTATTATATGCCAGGCAACATTTGGATGCTGGGGATACAGAAATAACAATAGTACACAGGTTTCCTGCATGTAGGAACTTACATTCTAAGGAAGAGGAGAGACCATTAAAAACAACAACAAAACATAGCTATGGTTCTTATATAATAAATACTACAAAAATCATAAAATAAACTAATAAATAAAACAGAGCAATACTGGGGAATGTGATTAACCAAAAGTTGAGCCTGAAAAGGAAAAGGAGCCAGCCCTATGACTATCAGGGAAAAGCACTGAGGTCAAATGAAGCAACCAGTACAGAAGCTCTACAATGGGAAATAGTTTGGTCTACTTAGGTATAAAGACGCTGGTTTTATGTGTTTGCCCTGCCTTAATATTTCAATTAAAAATAATCTGCAAACATTATTAAGAAATTTTCAAAACCGTATAATCATGTATGATCTCACCATGCTTTAAATATATGCTGTCTCATTTCCATGTAATATGTTTCCAGTCTGTGTTCATATGCTTACATTTTTTATGACAACAATCACAGAATATACACTGTTTTTACTCTGACTTTTCAAATGTATTTTCAGGTGTCTTATAGATATATGTTTTTATCTTCCAGTTTTATCTTCAGAAGAGCAACTGCTTTTCTTTTATTTTGTATATTCCTTAGACACTTTCTGCATGTCTTTTGTTTCTTAAATCTTAATAAGTCTTTCCCTTTCCCCTCACTTCTAAAGAAATTAAATACATGGCCTAACTCCAGTTTTATTGTTCCTGTAAATTTAAGTCAACACCTTAACTTTTTATCACATTCATGACATTTTTCAATGCAATTTCCTTTTGAGTGTATTTTTGATTATATCCTACAAAACTCTAATTTAGATTTTGAAACAAAAGTAAATAAACACTGAAAACATAATGAAACAAATCATTTTGTGTCGATTATCACTTAGACAACACAGGTCTTGTAGCATTAACCGGAAATTATTTTTCCTCTATCTAGTCTCATATCCTGGTTTCAAGAACTCAATAACCTAAGTCTACTTAAGTCGCTATATGATAGTAAACCAGTTGCTTACAAAGGCATATGAACTTTTGTGAGACTGCAATACTACTCAATCTGCTACACAGTAATGAAGTAATAATTAAAGCATCAATCTTAAATGTCCCTCTTTTTTTTTCTCCTAATGCTCTCTATAGACATTATATTCTGATAATAACATGTTTTGAAAATGGAGGGTTTTTTTGTTTTTTTTTTTTTGCCAAACTACTGTGCTCCTTTAGGCTCCTTTGTATCCTAAATATTTTATGTTATACTATATATATATGTGTGTGTATATATATGTGTGTATATATATATACACACACACACGCATATATAGTATATTTTGATTTTTTAAATGCACCTGGCTCCTCTACTAAATGCAAGTTTTTCTGAATTTTGCAATGACATTTTTATCATCTCTGACTCTTCAGTACCTGAAAGATATTAGGGAGTGAATATTTTATAGAATATTTATCAAATGAGTGTATTAGTCTGTTCTCAGGCTGCTAATAAAGACATACCCAAGACTGGGCAACTTATAACGGAAAGAGGTTTAATGGATTCACAGTTCCACATGGGTGGGGAGGCCTCACAATCATAGCAGAAGATGAAGGAAGAGCAAAGGGATGTCTTATGTGGCAGGAGGCAAAGAGAGAGCATGTATGGGGATCTCCCCTTTATAAAACCATCAGATCTCGTGAGATTTACTATCATGAGAGCAGCATGGGAAAAACCTTCCCCCATGATTCAGTTAACTCCCACTGGTTCCCTCCCACAACATGCGGAAATTATGGGAGCTACAATTCAAGATGAGATCTGGGTGGGGACACAGCTAACCCATATCAATGAGTAAATCCACTAACTCTGTATTTTCTAACATTTTTAACTGGCATCCAAATTTAGTATATACATACACACACTATTAGCAAAAGTTGTATGAAATATTACTTGTTATGCTTTCTGATACTTTTCAATTATCCTTTTCTATTTCATTTAAAAAGCACTGGTGATGATCAACTAAGTTTATATTACAATTTAACAATGTATAACAGCCTGTAGTTTTTTTTGTTGTTGCTGTTGCTGTTTTTTTGTTTGTTTTTTATTTTTGCTTTTTTGAGACAGATTCTGGCTCTGTCATTTAGGTTGGAGTGTAAGCACATGATCCTCTCAACTCAGCCTCCTGAGTAACTGGGACTACACGTGCATAACATCACGCCTGGCTAATTTTTATATTTTTTGTAGAGACAGGGTCTCACTATGTTACAGCCCAGGCTGGTCCTGAACTCCTGGGTTGAAGAGATCTCCCTGATTTAGCCTCTCAAGGTGCTAGGATTATAGGCATGAGCCACCACACCTGGCCTCAAAATTATAATCTTCTTGCTATATTCACATACAGGTAATTTTGTGTGAATTTATAATACATTATTTTTAAGTCCACAATGAATCTAGCACCAATGCTGTTATTGGCCACTCTTAAGCAGATTCATGTCAGTTGGCTACCTTCTAAGAAGTTCAGCTAATAGCTCTTAAGCTTCTTTTTGGTTGTCATGGGGTTGATATATTGCACCTTTTTTTTTTTTTTTTTTTTTTTTTTTTTTTTTAGTTGTGTATAAACTTTCTCGTAGATCAGAAGAGGATACACGAAAGGAATAAGGGATTACTTCTTTTCCTTTAAAATAGTGAGTGGAGAACTAGTCTATGGAAAAAATAGGCAATGAAGATTTAGCATAGGTATTTAGAGTTTTGTATTCCAATTAAGAAACAAACAAATAACATAAAATCTGTCAATCCGTCACCAAGTTCATAATGTGGAAATTTTACTAAATGATTTCCCTGATACCTTTCAGTGCTAACATGTGAAGGTCTGTAATTGAGTATGGCATTTTGCTGCAAGAAAATTAGACATATGAGTAGCCCAGCACATAAAGCCTTTGGCTTCCCTTCTAACATTTGAGTACTCTCATAGTGGTGAATAAGGTTGAAGATTGTATCTTTCCGTCATTCATTTATCTACTCAAAAATAGTTAAAGAATACAAACAAACTCCAAGACACAATTAGCCACCCATGGAAGAATTGAGTACCGTCTAGTTAAGAGTGAAACTATAAGCAAGTAATGATTCGCTCACATGTGAGCTGTGAAATAGCATAGTGTAGGATACTCTGTGGTAGCAAACAATACAAAAGCCTCAAGAACTTCAGCACAAAAGCTTTATTCCTTGCACATACCACATAGCCATTGTGGATCAGAGTTTTTGGAGAGTACATAGGGGAGAATGTTCTCTGATTTACATACTCATTCAAAAATCTAGACTCTGAGAGCTCCAGTGCCCCAGTGTCTTATAAGGCTGTCATCTCAATGTAAAGTTTAAGGATTCATTGCAGTAGGGCGAAGAGCATCAGAGAGTTTCTCACCAGCAATTATCTACTTTGACCCTGTAAAAGATACATAAAATTTCTGTTCACAGTCCATTAGCCAGACCCAGTCATGTGGCTCCTAATTAGAAGGATATAGGAAGTATAACACACCCATTCCCAGTCCAGGCTTGGAAGAAGAGGATATTGGCAAGTACTTGAAGAGATAAGCTGCATCAGGAAAATGCAAAGCTTTCTGCAAACACTAGAGTGAATGACAGTTAGCTGAAACAGCAATGGCTTCATATAGGAAGTGATGCATAAGATATACTCTGAGCGACTTTGAGGTTATGTTAGGTATTCAGTTCATTCCTTAATGAAAGCATCTCTTTTTAAACATCTAAGTCTCAAACAATGATATGTGTTTGGTTTAGAAGACCAGCACTCCTGGCAAATTTGGAAGCTGAACTAAATCTTTCCCAGCTTACTAGGATTCCTGACACATAGTCCAACCACCTACAAGGCAGACCTATTTAGATAGCTGAAAAACATCTCAAACTCACCACATTGAAACTGAACGCATCTTCATCAACATATCTAGTCCTTCCCTAGTGTCTTCAATCTTAGTGAATGATTGCACCATTCATCTAATTTTGTTATCTAGAAACCTGGGAGTTATATTTGTTTCATATATCTCTCATTTTTAACCTCAAATTCAGAATAAATAAATCTTGATAAAATTTTTAACTCATAAATATCTTTTGAATATGTTTACTCTTCTCTATCTTCATTGCAGCACCATAATTCAAATCAACTTGCCTTCTGAAATCTGTTATCCTTAACTTGACTTTCAAGTCCATGTGTTATCTGGCCCTACCTATTCACCAGCTGCATTTATCATATTGTTCCTTTGTTATGATACTCTGGCCATATTGGCCTTCTGTCAGGTTTTTAATATTCCGATTTTTTTTTTCTGCCTCAGTATCTTAACATATGCTGATTATGATGTTGGAGTGCTTTCTTTTCTCTTTTATCTGGTTAAATTCTATGCAGCCTTCAGATCTCAACATAGGTATCAGTTATTCCAGGAAGACATTTTTGACTCCCAGAATCACTCAGAACTTTGCATTGTACCTCCTCATAGTGACCTGTATTTTCCCTTTACAGAATTTGTCAATTTATGATTATATATTTATTTGGGTAGTTATTTGATTAGTAACTTCTTCCCCAACCAGATTTGGAGTTTCAACAAAACAGGCATGATCTGTTTTCCTCATCTGTGTGGATCAGAGCCTCACAGATAGTAATTAGTCGTTATATTACATTCCTGCTTCAGATCCTTTGTTCTTCCCCTTCCTACTGGCTGGAATGCACTTCCTCTGTATTCTCTTTTGATTACTTCTTCAAACCTTTTGTGTGTTTACTCAATTTTTGTGTGGTCTTTCCTGCCCAGTATTGCTGTACACTTATATCTCCTCCCCATTTCCCAACATCTTTCTTCGAATACAGTTTTTAAATAAATAAATTTATTTATTTATTGCCTCCCTGTGATCATTAGAATGTAAATTCTATGGTAACAGAGATTTTTGTATTTTTTACTTCCTGCTCTCCCAATGCCTAAAACAATACATATTTGTTGTTTCATAAATATTTGTTGAGTCAATGAATAAATGAACTGTAAATTGTCTCTCCATGAATTAGAACAGCTCTATGCATCTCATCCAATGAAAAACTATTAATTTACCAGTCTTAACAATTTCCGTAGAGATGACAAGCTTATACCTTTAAAGTGTATATAGGAAATATTTTTTTGTAGACTGTTACAATTTACAATAAGAAGGCCAAAATGACTAATTTGTCTATTATACCATACTTGGAAGCTTAAACTTTCTAGTGAAAGGGTTATATTTATTATAAAAATAATTTTTAACTTAGCTATTTTCTGACTGTCATCATCCAATCAACTTCATCCTACTGAATTTTCCTCCTAACTATTGCTCATTTTTTTCTTCTAATCTCACATTAATTATTGTAAGAAAAAAACAAACTTTTTCCAACGGTTTTTCTACCTTACAGTCCTGCTCTCTTCCAACTTATGTTCCTCACTGTCACGTAAGTCACTGAACACAAATCTGATCAGACTATTCTTCTGATTGACATACTCATGCAGCTTCCTCAAAATTAGAAAACAAAAGGAAATGCCTCTCATTCCTATATGCCCATTATAATTGACTTTGCTTGGCTTGTCACAGGATTTGTCACCCCCAAATACTTCCCTCCTGTCCCTCTCCATGAACGACTTCCATCCCTAACTACATCCATTTTATATGGCTCCCTTCATTTCTAATTTATTTTTTATGTCTATTTCTCAAAGAAATTTTTCCCAACCCATCTCTATAGTTCAAAGCTTACGTAATACTCTCAGCATATTTCCAGCATTACATTTATCATGTTGTTGTAGGATTATTGTTCATATAGCCACCCCCTGCTAGTTTAGAACTAACTAGGTTTAAAGATTATGTCTTATTCTTTATATTCCCATTTACTGGAGGAATGTCTGGCACATAAAATACATTATCAAACCTTGTTGAACAAAAATAATTAGCATATTTAGCCTTGATGGGGAGAAACTTCTAAAATATGCACAAAACTCAGGCATTTTCTAACTGTGTTTGTAAAGATAAACTTGATTATATCACTAGCCATTTATGCTTTGGGGAGAGTAAGCTTCATGTAGTCTAGGGAAACCAAGTAACCTTAACTTGGTAATTTGCCTTTCAAAAGAAAAGAAGAGGAGAGGAGAGGAGGAAAGGACAGAGGAAGGGAAAAGATAGGAAAAAAAAGAGGAAATAAGAGAAGAAGAGTATCAGCTCTCTTTGAGAAGCTGATTCTAGGGCTCATCTTTGACAAGAGAAATGTTAAGATGATTTTTTTTTTTTTTTTTTTTTTTTTTTTTTTGCTTGCTAAACTTGACACATCCCTCAGGCATCAAATCAGAGAGTATATTTCTAATCTCTCAATGACAATTTTGTTTCCCATTATATTTCCTATAGTACCCTGTATTTTTATAGCACTTGCACAATTTGAAATTATATATTTATTTATTAGACTATTTATTAAATGCCATGAGAAGCCACTAAGAACATAAACCACAAGAGGTCAGGGGGCCATGTATCCTCTATGGAAGCGACCACAATGCCAGTTACATGCAACACCTGACACATAATAGATGCTCAAAAAACGTTTGCTGAATGAATGGGGAGATGATAAGATGCACAGGAGATTGACTGAACTTTAAATAGATGCTTTCTTTATCCCCTAATCTTTAAAGAAGTATGAAGTTTTCTATATTGGGGAGGAAACAAAATAATATTGTAGCTTGGTATATTTGAGGGAGGATGAGCAGGCTTGGTTAAAATAGAAAGCTGAGCTTTCCACAGTGATTGGATCCAATCTGAATACAAATTTAATCACTCTATGAATGTATCTACTATCATTAGACCCTAAAATTGTAAATTCAGCAATGTAATATGGCTGACTCTCTAAAAATAAATTTTTATTATTTATATCTGAGAGTAAATATTCAGTTTTTTCATATTATAGTAGGATGAATAAGTTGCTTTCCAAAATTCCTCTAGAACTGCCAAGAATTGGCAAACTCTGTGTGGTAGAGAGATTTGAACAAATAACTGGAACAAAATGAAAATATTTTGGTAAACCCTAAGTAGACATTACGTTTGAAAATACTGAAAACTTAACTGATTTTAAAGAAGAAATATATTTATAAATTTACATCTTATATGTGAGGGTACTGATGAGACTAAATGTAGTTGATGGAAATCTGAAGTGGGATGTAGAGAAGTCCTTTAAATATATATTGCTAAAATTTTAACCTCGAGTTTTTATCCAATTATTTTGATAACGTGTTTTCTCCAAATCATGGCATCACAGATTTTTTTTTCTTGTTTGCTTCTTTTCTTTGTAATGGGAACAGTCTGTGATTTTACATCCTCTGGGTGTGAAAACACATTTTCAGAAACTAAAAAAGTGCAGTGAAAAATAAATCTTCTAGCTAAAGATAAAATGGAGATTGTTACCGAAATACAAGGTCATATGATTTTTTACAAAAATCTCTTATTACTTGATTACCCAGTTGAGAATAACTATGTCAAAAAATCTCTGAATTATATATGTGTATTTCTATAATTTCTTCGAACAATAATACATTAAATTATGATGTTCTAACAGTGAACAATTAATGTTTATTGCCACAATGCAAAAAATAAGATTGAATTAAGGGCTCTGTGATTGCAGGAACCATTTCTATATTGTTTGCAATTTTTTCCCCAGTGCCGACCTAGCAATACATGGCACATACTAAGTAGTACTTAAAAATCTTCGGTGGATATCGTTGAAGTGTCATCCTTGATTTTTTTCATTCATTTCTCACTCACTTATATATTTCTTTTGAATAAGTGTAATAATTTAATATGTGATTTTGGTAATAATTCTTCATGAACTGAAACTAGATGTAGTCAAGTCTTTTCTTCCAAGATGAAATATGACTTTCTTTCTTTTCTCAAGTCTTTGCTTCCCTAGATTAAATCAACAGGTAGCTCACTGTTAAGCTTCAAATAAAATATGGTAATTTAAGTGCTCATTTTGTCATAGACAATTAAGAGTGAAGAGACGATATATAATAATGTATTCCAATTCTTCTTTAATGGGACCAACTAATGCTTTGGATTATTTGAGTCCGTGTTACCTATCTCTGAAACAGATAATCATTCTTGACTTTCTCTTTTCTCTTTCACTTTCTCTCTACCTTTTCTTCTTGCTCTATTTTTAACCATTTCTTCAATTATATTATAAATCTCTATGGCATCCAAAGTGCCGAAGGGTTCTGTCACTGAAAAAGTTATTCCTTCTGTAAAGATGTTCAATATATACTTAATAATATAAGAGAAACATTTTAAAAGAAATATTTTAGCTTGTTTTTTAAATAAAAAATTATTCCATAAAATTATTTAAAATACTCAAATAATCTAATAATATATAAGTGGAAAAATTAGTCTTTTTTCAGATACTGTTTTCTTTCAGTCAGCCACTGTTACCAACCTCTTATATTCTCTAACAGAAATATTTAAAGCCCCCAACAGAAATACTGCATTTGCAAACATCACATTTAAAATCAGCATTCTATGATATATACACAATGGTCTATACATTTTCAGTTAGATTATTTCATTTATGTTGGATTAGATTTTACTTTATACAATCTACAGTGATTTTTAAATGTATAGTTATATATTTTATATATTAGGAATAGTTATATCTACTGCTTTTGGTTAATGCAGCATTAAATAATTGTGTGAAACGTTAATTTGAAGTGATTTTTTACTTTAAGCTAATTCAGTTTGATAATTTAGTTTTTTTCTAGTAAAATTTGTGATGACAGTAACAATGCACATAAGGTGTATTAAAGGGTTTTATAGATTTGATCACATTTAAAGATTTTTATAAATGTTCCACTTTTTTCATACTGCAAAGTATCTTTGTGTTAACATATTTTATAACATCTTGTTTAATATTTTCATTAATAATTGATTCTCTATATCATAATCTTTTAATATTTTAATGTTTGCATTTCTATATACATTCAGACATTATGAATACAATTTTATAATTACATTTAATATATCTTTGGTCTGGGGCTGCAATTGTTGAGCTTAAGAATATTAAAGCTTTTCAAAATGTAAACTTGTTAAGAATGAGCTTGCATATGTTAGCTATATGTAAAATATTTTAAAACAAAAAGAAACAATATGGAATATGTCTGAAGAAATATGAAGTTTTAAAAATGTTTGTAAAATTTGGCAAATTTAATAATAATAGTTTATATGTATAGAGTTTTCATTACATACCAGGTATTATTTTAACTGTTTTTGTATATTGCTTATTTAATACTTTCTTCAAAACCTCTCTGAAGTTTCAACTATTATCATGCTTGTTTTGGAAATAAGAAAATTGAGGCACAGAGAAATGATACTCTTTGCTTTAAGGTCATAGCTGTTAAATGTTAGGGGATTTGGATTTCAATCCACTAGGATCTAGATAATTTTTTACTTCATTAATTCAAAAATCTCTGAGCATTAGTTCAAAAATTTTCAGTATCAATAAGTTATTTATTCTCAAATAACTTACCTTTCAGTGAGGGCAGAAAAATAAGTGGAGAAAGGAAGGAAGGCAGGAAGGGAAGAGTGAGAAGAAAGGAGGAAGGAGGGAAGGGAAGGAGGAAGGGAGGGAAGGAGGAAGGGAGGGAGGAAGGAAGGGAGGGAGGGAGGGAGAGAGGGAGGAAGGGGACAGGTGCTATTAATAAGCTTTATCTTCATGAATGCTATCAAAAAATAAAAATAAAAAACAAGGAAAGAGATTAGAGAGTGCCAAGTTGGGAATATGAAGGCAGAATACATTTTTAAATAAGATTGTCATTGAAAGTCACATTTCAGCACAGATCTGGAGGAGGTGAGGAATTAGGCTAGGGTTAGAGATCAGGCCATGCCTGGTGATTTCAGAGAAAGCAAGGCGTCCACGTGGGCCAGGTGGTGTGGGCTGAGGAAGCACTAGAAGCTTTTTTCTGAGAGGAAACACAGGGCCAGATGGTGTAAGGCCCTGGGACGACTTTGGTTTTTATTTGGAATGAGAGGGGAAACCAGTAAAAGGTTTTGAGCATATGTGTAGCACATCCAACTTTGATATTTTTAAGGATCATTTAGAATAAAATATTCTTGCTAGAATAGACTGAATGGGGCCAAGGGTGGAAACAAGAAGGGAATTTGGACTTTGTTGGTTTATGATGGAAGCAAAATGCATATCTATTCTATTTATTTCCTAGATTTTGTGGTTTCTAAGTACATTAAGATAGCAGTGGATAGCTCATAAATACATTCCTATAAAATTTTTATAAGAAATGGAGTTTAACTTCCCTCATACATGGTAAAGCTTATCAAAACGGCATTTATTAACATGTTATACATACTTCCTCAGCCACTTTGCCAGCTAATTTATTATCCTGGGGCAAGTAAATGAAAGTTGGTCTAACTTCAAGGCATCTAGGAAAATAGCTGAAAAATATCTTTTTGTTTTTTTCTATGATTGAAAGAAATGTGAATGCACTCACAAACGTCAGAATGAGCAGCATTAAGGGTTCATGAATATAGAGCGAGTGCAATTGGTTCTAAAAGCTGGCCTCCACAAAATTCCTGGATTGGTATTACTTTTCGAGTAAGTTATTTTGAGACAAAATGAGTTTTCTTTCCAATATTTACGTTTAACTTCATTTTAAACAAAACAGATTGATACCAGCATTCACAATGATGCCTACTGTGCTGAAGGCTGATTTCGACAGTTGTAAGACAATATATGCCGTTCTTTGAAATTAATCATCACCTAAATGTTGCTTATTATAGTCAAATGCATAGCAACAAATTTAGAATTAAAAGATGTTTGTGACCATATGCCTGTGGTGATCTGTATTTTAATAAGTACATACTCCTGATGTTTTTAGTACACCGTCAGCAAGTATTTACTTATTGCCTGCTCTGAGATGAGCATTCAGCCACATTTGAATATTTTTTGAAAAGTTTGGGTTTTCAGGGAGAATATAATATAAACAGCTGAGAAAGACCCACAAAATGCTTTTGGATAAAAGTGTATGATAGTGTGTTATTTATTGCTCAAATAAAGACAATAGATACTTAAAAGCCATGAGAAATAAGCTGATACAAGCTATATGGGGTTAAGTCATTCAACACATTTTCATGATCTAGATTTAGGCATGAGATTAGACTGGAAGCCCCACCAGTGAGTGTAGAATAGAGTACCAGTTTATGTATGAAGTTTTAGGAGGAATATTTTTCTTTGGGATTAAGGAAATAATGGTATCCCATGATACTTTCACTTTCTAGCTTTTACAGTAGTTCCCGTTACCCACGATTTCACTTTCTGTGGTTTCCGTTACCCATGGCGAACCATGGTCTGAAAATATTAAATGGAAAAATTCCAGAAATAAACTATTCATACATTTTAAAATGCATGTTGCTCTGAGTAGCATGATGAAATCTCACGCCATCCTACTCCATCCTGCCCAGGACATGAATCATCTCTCAGTCCAGTATCTCGATGCTGTCTGTTATCCACCCATTAGTCACTTGGTAGTCCTGGCAGTTGTCACATTGGCTGTTGGTATCACAGTGCTTGTGTTCAAGTAACCCTTATTTTACTTAATAACGGCCCAAATGCACACGAGTGTAGATGTTGGCAATTCGGATATGCCAAAGGGAAGCCATTAAGTACTTCTTTTAAATGACGAGGTGAAAGTTCTTGACTTAGTAAGGAAAGAAAAAAGAATCATATGCTGAGATCATTAAGAGCTATGGTAAGAATAAATCTATTCATGAAATTGTGAAGAAGGAAAAATAAATCCATGCATGGTACACATAATTATTAGTACTAGCCGTGGTTTCAGGAATACACTAGGGGAGCTGGAACCTATCCCCCACGGATAAGGGAGGATTTCTGTAATGTAATTGTTTGTTTTTGCATATTATCTTCCCTATTAGAACAAGAGCTCCTCATAAGAGGATATCTCAATCATCTTTATATCCAAAATTATTTCTCATAAAGCTAATATTCAGTAAATATTTATTGATTGAAGTAGGTCATGAAATACTAAAATATAATTTCAATATCTAGCCCTTTTGTTTAGGAGAAATTGATTATTAATACTTGTTTTAAAAACCTGATTGTATTTCTCAAATATAATATTCTTGACTTATTGAAGACAGGTTTACATTAAGATTTAAATAATTAAAACAAACTAACTGAATTTTATTCCTAAAGAGGACTGCTCAAGTTTTGTACCCAAAAGTCTGTGATAGACAGTTTAAGTGGTTTTCAAGTTATAATTAGTAGTTGAACTCATTACATGAGAAAATTAAGATATTGTGTCATTGGCAGTAGTAATAAGGAATATAAATTTGTGCAATCACAGATATTAAAATATTTTTAAATCCTTTCTTAAGAAATTGATAGTATTTTTTTCAATGTCTATGATTTTGGAGGACAAGGTATTGCAGGTATTGGCTTTGTTTGTAGAAGATTACACATATAATTGTATAAAGTTAGGGTAAATAGATTGCTGATATTTCAATTCTTAGACCTCATCTTCTTTTCCTCTCCTGGAAATCCTTGTGTACAATTACCTTGGTAAATGGATGGACCCATTTCAATATTTTAGATTAATTTCATTTTAAAGAAAAATAGATTGACATCAACATCCCCAGTGATACCACTTTGCTGAAGGATGATTTTGAAAGTTGTAAGACATTTTATGCAATCATTTAAAATTAATCATCACCTAAATGTTCCTTATTGTAGTCAAATGCATAGCAACATATTTAGAATTAAAAAGATGCTTAGCACAGTGCTGGACACTTAGAAATGTCCAATAAATATTTCTATGATAGTTATTATCATCTTTTCTAATCTTGTTGGAGTTGTTCACTTTTAGGAGTGCTTTAAAGATCACTTCTTTCAGTCACCTTCTGAACTCCTCTTTACTTTTTATAGTTCAGCACACCACTACCTGCTGATTGGTTAATATCTTTGGTAGCTTCTGAGTCATGGTTCATCAGGAAACCAAGGGTGCTATTTGCATTCCAGCAAATCCTCCTCCTTCCTCCTGCTCACTGTCACTTCTATTTTTACTTTGGAGTGCAAGGTTCTTTAAGGCATCTTGTATTCTGAGGCTTCCTGCATTTACAGATTTACTACCTGCTTTATAAGAAATGTGTACTTGGCGACAAATCTTTACTAGAAAAAGACAGTTGTAATTAGACTAATACCTAAGGCCAAAGCTTTTCTTTGCTCCGAAACCCATATTATTTCCCCTTTTTAGACTATTATCAATTTTTATCCCAGTTCCTTCAGAGCTCCTGGTTAATTTTTTTAAGAAAAAATCAAAACTTATTTGAGAAACTTATAGTTAATGCATTGACAAACATGTATTGAATTCCTACTTTATCCAGAAATGTTTGTTAAGAACTAGTTCAGGATTTCTTATCCTGGTATCTGTGTTTCTTCGGGGGTTTCAGAATATTTTCCCTGAAATTATATACAAAATGTGGTGTATATATTTGCCTATACATTTTTCTGGGGAATGAGCTTATAGTTCCAATCACATTGCCAAAGGGTTGAGACTCCAAAGAAGTTAAGATTCACTCACTACGCTGGCAGAAATACAAAAAGCACATTTCTTTGGTTGAGGAACTTGTAATATAAGTGAAGATGACACCATAAATGGTAGTATAAAAATAAAGTTGAAGTGCTCTACAAGAGGTGAAAAGAGAAGAATCACTTAATCATTTTGGAGAGGAAGAACTGAGACTTTGTCTGGATTTGGAAATGTTATTTATGAAAGTTTTATGGGACTTCTATCCTGGATGGGAAAGAGCATGAGCAAAGCCTTGGAATTAGTATTGATGAGCGCGCATGGGAACATAACAGAGAGCCCATGTCTTGAATAATATTGATTTATAAAGAAAGAAAAGCTATTGCACATGTGAGATATTAATAATTCCCATGGCTTAAAATGTTGACTAGTACAATGATACATTGTAGATGATCTTTTAGCTAATCACTCTTAGATTTAAGCACTTTAGGATTTTGAAAACCTTAAATATTCTTCAAGAATGTTTTGTAAAATGACTCAATCACATTGATCAGCATGATACATAATTAAGAAAGACACTGGTCCATTTCCCAAAGGGGTCAAGCACAGTTTTCCATTAACAAATCACATTATAGCAGTTTACACTAACCCAGACTGCCCCAAACTTATGTATATTTGAGTTTTATTAAGTATATTCAGTGCATTTTGCATCTGGGCTTCTGTTTTATTTGATTAAAAGAAAAAATGTTCAAATATTCTGGCTAAAGAGAGCAGACATATCTACTTGAATATTCCACTGTCACCTCAAAAATAATATATCTTAAACTAGACTGTTCAGGATGCTCTCCTCCCTTCTACTTACATCATCTTTCTCCTCGTTCTTTCTTCTTCCAAGCTACACAGTTTCTATCCATTGCAACCAGTCTTTCATTCTCCAACTCCCTCATCCTACCCCAAATCAACTCATTTTCCCCAGAAAATTACTTTCTTCATCTTCTTACACTGTCTTTCTCGTTTTCACTCCTCGTTATAACCACATTTCTGTTACCTCCAATCTACAATCCAGAGTCTATCTTTTCCTTTCACCATTTTAAATATTGCTGTAACTTCAAAGCTTGGCTGAAGAGTAACTATCTGCTAGAATGTTTCTGAATTATAACTATGCAATACTTATGCAATAGAACTATGCTCCTAACATGCACCTCTCCAGATATTAGATATGTAGCTCACTATTTTATTTAGAATTAATCCTACTGATTCCTCATGTATATGTATAGTACCTGTCTTCTCACCCAAACTATAATCTTCTTGTGGGCAGATATAAGTCTATTTTATTATTGGTTTATTGTGAGTTTTATTTTGTTTTGTTTTCATCTATCAGATCATTAGGCACAAAATGAGCTCTTGATATGTAGTCATTTATTAAGACACTGGCATGATTTTAGGAGGGGAATAACACATAGTCGCTAGCCACCAACATATAATTTATGGTGTACAAAGCACTTTTACATGCTCTTTCTCATTTGCTAATCATAACAACACTATTATATGTTGTCACCCACATTTTGAAGATAAGAAAACAGTACATTTAGAGAAACTCACTGATTTGGTTAGGAATAGGAAACTAGTAAATTGCTAAACTGAGCATTAAACTCAACATTTTTACTCCATACCCAGGTTTCCATGTTACCATAGCTGTCTTCTAAGGCGGCATTTTGTACAAGAGAGTTAAAAATGAAATCATTTCTAATATCTGTTCGATCAAAGGAAAATATCTAGAACAAATTTGTCAAGATAGCTGACAGAATTTCTAGGTGTTACTGAAGTTTAAACTCTCCACAGTGAAATGATGGTTAACTAACATTTATTTACATATGGAAGAAGGTATTTTTGGCAGCTTTTTAAGGTGTAAAACTTAAGACACCTCAGAACATGTAGGATAAAAGGAAACTTTGTCAGGGATGTCTTGAGAAACCTGTGACAATTTGAACTGTGCTCAGGAGGAAGGACACAAATAATGGCTGTAGTGATATCTATTAAGTAGTCTTCCCTCTACAGTCTCTCTTTAAAAGCTAAGTAATGGGTGGCAGAATAAACCAAACTCAAACTGAGATGCATGTCATCTCATTAGTGTCTTCTTAGATCCGTGATACTAGTACTGATAAGCTCAAGTGCTGAGAATTGTTCAAATCAATCCTATGTACAATCAATAGAAGATCTAAGAAAACTATGAATCAGTTAATCACTATAATTTTATATATTAACAGTTCTTCATTCTCTTCCTCCTGGTATAAATTATTTTTGTCTTAATTCTTATGAATTGAAAGTCAAGTTCTGTCTGGTTTTCCTTCCATATCATGTATGGTCTACCTGAACTGTAGCTCTGGCAAGTCCTTGAACTAAGTGGTTTAAATGGGATAATACTTAACATACTTTGATAAAAACCAGGTGACTTCACTCATTAACCTCTTGGATTCACTAATATGGAAAACATCATCTTATCATGTTTTTAACAAGAAAACAATCTACCTACTTCCTACCGCTAATTTTTAAAATAATAATCTTATCAGTCAAATTATAGTACATTTTAGCTTCTGCACATAATATTACTCAGAAATTAGCTTAGTCACATACACCCAGGGGATCAGTCACTGCTGTTATAAAAAATCAAAAAAGTTCTTCAGTAATAGAAACCATTCTTCAGTAATATAAAATAGAGAAAATATTTTAGCAGTATGAAAAATGACCAGTATAGAGCTAATCAATCGTTTCCCTTTCCCCACCTCTCTAAATACACACTTTAAAACAGGAGCCCCCTGACAAATTTTAAATTTTGACATATAAATAGAAGACTTCAATCTTCCTTAGAAAATAACATTTGTTTTATTTTACTGGAGGTCTGATTCAGAATTCAAAAGGAAGTCAAAATTTAAAAGGAAGGCAAAAGGAAGTCAAGATTGATTTGGTAATAGTGGGACGCAAATATATATGGATATTTAATTTAGCAATACATTTATCACCCAATATTATCTCAAGGTTTAGTAAAGTTTAACCTTGTAAAGTTTAATGACAAATAACAATAAAGAGGAAAATTATTTTTTGAGAATTACATAATATTTTTGAAACAACTAGATATGAATCCTAATGTGAATAAACTCACTTTCGCAGAGAACTTTAGAGAAACATGTCATATTCTTGAATTGAAAAATTAGGATGTATAAATAGCATTATAATGTTCTCATAATGGTTTGGATTCACTCCTAACTAAATTGCCCAAATAAATTGATCTACTGCTGGCCTTTGCCATCAAAAACGGTTACCAATCTCCACTAGGATTGTGCAGATAAATGCAGTGGCTGCCTTCATCACAATCAGTATGCATGTACTTACTGAGGAGGAGTCTACAAATGAAAACCAATTCCTGGGAATTTGTGGGCAATTTCAATACCAAAAGCAGCAGTGACTAATAGTAAATGACAGGCTACATTTTTCAATTTGCTAATAATGATTCTTGCTTTAATTTTTTTTAATTTCCACTGGCTGATTTATCAAAATATATGGATTGTTAACACTGACTGTGAAGTTATAATCTAGATGAATCATTATTAATTCTTAGTACTAAAATCTATGTTTTTTAATTAAAGTTGTCAAAAATTCAATTTTGTCTCCAAAATTTGAATCAATGTTAAGCATAACTTTCAAAGCCAACTCACCTAGCAACGTTCTTCTCCATCTGTATTAAAGACGAGGAAAGTCTTAGTGCCAATAATCACTGAATACTAAAAAAATAAAAAGCCCACAAACTTAGATACTCATGAAGTCTGAACTGTAAGGGAATATCATGGAAAAGTTGAGGCAAAGATGTCAAGTCTTCTATCTGAATAAAATTTGTTATCCTATAATTTCTGCATACAGTAGGCCAGTAGATGACAATGTGTTAATGAAAACAAACTTCTCTTAAGAGAAACTGAGGCTTTAACCAAAAAGGTAAATTTAAGGCTAGAATTTATCTCATGTTTTATAGATAAGCAAAAAATAGAAACCATGTTGCAGTGTTAATAAATTAGAAATGAGTTTAATATGTATTTTTATACAGATTATTCTGCCATAACCAAGGCAATGATAAAAAAAAAATAGTAATAAAGCTGCCCTCTGCATTTCTCCTGAAGACTTCAACTTTCAGAGTCTCTCATGTGCAAAGATGCTTCCAGGGACCTGGGAGAATCAGGAGGCTAGCAATGAATATGTTTTATTTTTGGAAAATCTGCAAAAATAAGCTATTTTAACCAATATTGGTGAGAACACTGCATTCTTTCTACCTAACTTTGTATTCACACTGCTTTTATTTTTTTCATTTTTTCCCCTAAAAGGTTCTGATAATTGTACAAGTGTCAGGAAACTTAACACCTGGACCCACTCTTACATTCTTTTACTCTGCTTCAGTATCTCTCCCCATCAGTCCTCCTCACTGAAATCCTTCCTAGCAGTCAAGTACTACCCTAAATACCTCCTCTTCTAGACATGTGTTACAGTATGTTTATAGTACTTTGATTGTATCTATTTTCAGTTTTAATTTTACTCGGTCTTAATTTATGATTGTGTTTTTTAATCTTTTTTTTGTGTGATCAGCATAATATAGTAGCAAATGTCTCTACAGCCTAAAATAGGGCTGGCAGAGGCTTGTACCCAAGTCTTGTGACTTTCTAGCTGTGTAACACAGACAAAAAACTCACTTATTCTTTTACCCTGATTGAGCCTCAGTTCCCTCACTATCAAATAGGCATCAAAATAATGGGATTCTCTTCATAAACTCCTCACGATTAAATGAAACAATGCGTATTAAGTGCTTATCAGAGATCTTGGACAAGGATGAAAACTCATTATGAGCTAGTTCTTACAATTATGGCTATTTAAAGCCAGGCACAGAAAGCCAAATATCTGATGATATCACCTATATGTGGAATCTAAAAAAATCAAAACTCGTAGAAACAGAGAGTAGAATGGTGATTATCAGAGACTGGGAGGTGGAGATGGGGAGCTGTTTGTTAAAGGACACAAAATTTCAGTTAGACAAGAAGAATAAGTTTAAGAGACTTATTGTGCATGATGACTGTGGTTAATAACAGTATATTGTATACTTGAAAATTGCTAAAAAGTAGATTTTAAGTGTTCTCACCACACACACACACAAAATTCAGTGAGGTAATGCATTTGCTTATTAGGTTCATTTAGCCATTCCACAATATGTACATTTTTCAAAACATCATATTGTACAATATAAACATGCGCAATTTTTATTTGTTAATTAAAAATTAGTTAAGGTAAAATTAAAAATTAAAAAAATTTGTGACCGAGCCACTATTTTTGATGTTTTCTCCTTTGAGATTTTCCATACCATCCTGCAAAATATTTAGAAAATAAATATGTATTGAAATGAGTAACTCATGAGAATATTAATTTTTTGAGACATAAAATTATTTTGAATACAAAATGCACAAAGATAAAAAAGTGTTCTCTCGTAAAACTAATTTGTGACATTTAGGATTATGGGATTAAGTAATCAGCATATTAAATAAAACAACAAAAAGTTCTTCAACTATGATGTTTATTCTGTCAAATGCCTAATGTAAAATAACATTTGTTTTGGCAATTACTGAAGATTTAGCATTTGTTTGCCTCCCACATAATAAACAGACTGAAAAAAACACATTTGGTAGCTTGAAAAATGGCATCTTCATATGAAAAATTAAATGTTTCTATAGACACATTTTCATTTGTTTGTGATTAAGATTTAATTTTAAGTATTTTTAAAAGTATTCTGTAAAAGAATTCCATTTGTTGTTGTTGATCTATATACTTACCCATATGTAAGATATTTTAAATAACAACATATTTGAAGTCACAGGGCACAGAAATGAATGATTGTGAAATGTGCAAAGTATTTGAATAGTGAGAGTTAATTCTATACTATTAAGGACAATAAAAAGTGCAAGAGTAATTGTAAGTGCTAAAATGCTCTTTCAAGTTTTAGTCCATATTGTGATCTATGGTCTAAATTGAAGTTCATTGCTTCTGTAACTCATTGGAGTTCCAACCTAGAGAAATCAGTCACTGTATTATACTGGGGGCCTTATAAAAAGTATAAATGTGTAGGAGAAAGAAAAATGGATAAAAGAAACATAAGGACAGGAGGCAAGCTCAGCTATTTAGTTACCATGCAATGCAGTCATTTGTGGGCTTTTTCTCAAATGTAAAATGGAAATAATTATACCTAATTTAAAGCTAGGTGATGCATAGAGCACTTGGACAATTTCTGGCATATAGTCTGTGACTGAGCTATGTCAATAAATGAATGAATTTATATCTAGAAATCCAACTCTGTATAGCACCAAATCCCTTTATTATTTTCTTTTTTCAAAGCATTTAATGTAAAATTTGAACTGTATTATTCTTTCCTACTAATTTAAATTGCTGCTTGCCCTATTTGAATAAAAAAACTGCCTATTTCTATGGTTTTGCTAAGTAGTGAATAACTAGTGCCTTTACAGGAATTACAAGAAAAACACACTGAAAAATGTACTTGGAAGAAAGAATATATGGAAATATATGATAAAGAAATAACTAGGAAAATGCCTTAGGATAAATTATGAAAGAAAATATTTTGGCTACCCTTTTCTGTTGAACATATGAGAAAATGTGGTCAATAAGCAAGTATAAATCTGTTGGGAAAAGAAATTTATCTCCTACTACCCCAAATTTTACCTGAAACATGTTTTTAAGGAAAGAGAGAACAAACATATTCTGAAACATAGAAGAGGTGAGTTTAACTTGAAATTAAGAGCAACCACCCTCCCCAAAGGGAAAAATATCTCCAAACCCCTCTCCTCATGTAAACAGAGACTTTTCAGTATTAGCAGTCAACAATATTTTTATTAATTATTTATAATGTAGAAAGCAATGCCATTTAGTTCCATTTTCATTTAAAACACTACAAAATATGACATATCTTAAGATATAAAAATTTCGTGAAAAGAAGGTATCTGAATTATCTTCATTTCTTTTTGATGAATACAAAAAGAGAAAAAGGGAATGGTTTTTGCTTTACAATTTCTATATCTTTAGGAAGATTATAAGGAATCTTAAAATCTAACATATAAAATATCACTTTCTACAGCCAAATTACTTTACATAAACAGAAACCTATAATTAAATAATTTCACTTCCTTGAGTCTGAGAACCTCACAATCATGCTCTTCAGTTCTTTTGACTTAACAAAATATCTATATAAGTGTATGACAATGTCAATAGTCAACTAAAGACAATATATTCGAAGTAAATTTTATTTTAAACTTCTATTTCTTACATATAGACTACAAAATAGCAAACCTGGCATTTAAATATATAATTCCTTCAAATTAATTAAACTAAAACATGTCATAGGTAGTTTTTATACATTTTTATTAAAAATAACACTTAGAAAATATTCAGCCTAATTTGTCTTTAAAAATGTCAAATATCAGGATACTTTTAATGATTTTTGAGCATAAAAGAAAAGCAACTTTTCTTTCTCTGTGGTTCAAAGATACCGACATAGTAATATTACCTAGTAAACTATCCTTGTAGGATTAAATGTTCAGTGACCAGAAGCTAGATTGTTTTCTTTTGTTTTGTTTAACAAACTAGCCTCAAATACTGTCCAAACCTAAAAGTGGATCTTCATCATTACATACATTCTGCAAGCCTAAAAAATGACAGCCCAAGACTGTTATACAGAGACATGCGAGACTTTATCCTGATCCTTTAAAATGAATAGTCAGATGATGCCTTCACACTGATACAAATTAGATCTCGCATGCTGATATGCTCATAACACTAACAAGGGTCTATATATAATTAATTAAGTGCTACAGGCGGAGCCTATGCTAGGGCTTTGCATCTACCATTTCAAATACTCATCAGAATCACAATTAACCTATTGATAAGTTTTTGCTGAAAATTTAAAATTTGGAGACGTTCTTTTTCCAGTGGTTTTGAAATATTATGTTCATTAGAGAATACAGTGCTGAGCCTCTGATGCCTTTGTTGGTTTTTATTTCATGAAGTTAGTGTACACAGCACCCCTGCCTGAGCAGAGCTGAAACTCCGAAGTTAGGACATGAACCGAATATAAGGGCCACTCAGAGCTTGGGTTTAGGCAGCCTTCCGCACCTTTAGCTCCTAAAGGGTGAAACATCTCAGATGAAAAACTTCACTAACCAAAACTCCTAATTGCTAAATAAAACTTCTCTTAAGGCATTCATAAACGCTTACATGTCTGAAATTGCAAGTCTATACAGTTGAAAATGCATTTTCTGAATTCAGATTTTTGCCCTTGCTGCATAATAACTATAGAATTTTGAGCAAATTACTTAAACTCAGTGTCTCATTTGTCTTATCTGTAAAATTGGAGTAAGACTAGCACTGCCTCATAGACTTGTTTTGAGGATTAGAGTGACTTAATAAATATCAATATTCATGGAAAGATGCCTGGCAAAATTATTATTGTTTTGCCTTGTTGTTATCTCAGATAGGTCGTCCCTATACCATGCCAAAACTATTGTGTCAACTGGAGGCAGAAAAATTAAGAGTCAAAATAGCAAGTTGGTGCCTGAACATTTACTCTCCTTTTCGTTATTTTATCATTGTGTCAAAGAATTACAAACAACACAATACCTATTTTCAAAACGTCCTCAGCCCTCTGATCTTCCCAGAGTCACAGAAAGTAGTATTAGAATGGCTTTAATCTAGTTTGTCTTAGTAATAGACCCACAGTCCATCAAGAAACAAATGCCATTCTATGGCCCTAGTTAAACAGAATTCATGATTGTTTTTTCCCTTAGGACTGCATTGCAACCTCAGACAAGAATGGCAGACAGCCAGCAGGTTCTGCCAGCTGGCTTTGTACTGCACTCTGGGTTTTAGAGAACAGTAGCACAGATATTTTTGATCCTGCAGGCCAATTCAAGCACAATTTACAGTGAAGAAGAAAATTTTTAATAGTGATTTAGCATGTAGAGAAATTATGTTTTTAATATAAAAGAATATCACAATTTTTTAGCAGGCATGCTTTTGAAATGGATACTGACAAATTATCAGCTAACATGGGACATTTCTTTAAAAAGCATGTTTTCCAACAATTGATTGCAAATCCAGTAAAGATATAAAATGACATAACTGTTGGTTTTGAGATATTTTATTCATTCATCTCTTCAATACATCTTTAGTGAGTGCCTACTATTTGCCCGACACTGGCATGACACTGTATTAACTTTATTATTGAAAGCTTTAATGTGGCAAATGCTGGTGTAATATTGTTGCTTATACTATACTAATAGTGGAAATTATTGCTCAGTAACTATAACTAGTTTCAAATAAAATCTGAGATTAAAATTAAGCATTTAACTCTCTTAATAATTGAGATTATTGCTGAAATCATTATGAATGCTTTTAGTGTAGGAAACTTTGCCTTGTCCCTCAGTGTACTAGAACAGTACCTGACAGTTAAGAGTGCAATGTAATAACTCATTCAGTAAATAAGTATGAAAATCTAAGAAATGCACAATGTCAATTAGAGGAATTATGCTAATGATGAAAGGCTACAAACCCTGGAAAAATATTTTCATTCCAAAAATGTACATAATATTCTCGAAATATAATTTTTATTTGTATTTAAAAAGATGTGTAATTTGTATTAAATATGTATAAATGTATTATAAGGTAAAAGATGCATGTCTGTATTTAACTGTGGGTGGAGAGAAATTACAATCTACTCTATTTAAAAGTTTCTAAAATATATTTGTGAAATATTAATATTTTTCACCTAAAAGAGATTTTTCTTTTTTCTTATTCAAGAAGACTTTCTCTTTGAAATTTAATGTAGCATTTAAAAATATTCAGTGCTTTGTTTAATATGCAAACTTAGTATAATTGGATTTTTTGAGCCTGGCTCTTAAAATACTATGTGAAAACTTTTCCTCTAATACACTTAGTTCAATATGTTTTATACTTTTTATCAAAACTTTGTAATGAATTTCAAAATAATTTTAGAGCTAGATTATTTTGTGGGTAACACAGAATATTTTCCAAGAAGAAGTTCTTTGAAGGGAAGTCATTAATTTTTGTTACATAATTGAATTTAGCTCCTACTTTTTAATCTAAGTTACTTTTAGAAATATAAATTAGAAAGTCACATGAATAGGTAGACTCCTTATCAGAAGGAAAGATAGCATTATCTTGTAATTGTACAGTAAGACCAAACACAAATGTGACAAACTAGGTTAATCAAATAAATGGTCATTGAAAATTGCTAATAAATGCATAAGTGGTGATTAAGAGAGGCTGAGGTAATGATAATTATATTTCCATAGTTTTCTGATAAAATAGATGTTTTGGATGGAAAAATACTGAGGTGATGATTATTTACTTATTATTTTATTCTTTCATTTAAGAAATATTGATTTAAATTGGACTGTTTGCCAGGCATTCTTCTATTACTAATACTAAATTTGTGAACAATCCAGGTAACATAACTGCTCTCAGGGAACTTAAATCTAGGAGGAGAAGGCAGATGTTAATACATTATAACTGTGGTGCAATCAGGTGGGTTTAATTGTGAGAAGAAAATAAGAAAGGCCAGAAAATGATATGGGAAGACAGAGCCAATTTAGATTGAATAGTCAAGGAAGTCTCCTTTGAACTGAGATCCAATGATAAGAAGATGCCAGCCATTAGAAGATTGTGAGTCCTATTCTCTAGGCAAAAGAAAGAGCCAAATTTTCCAAGGGAAAGAGCTGATCTTGGTATGTCTGAAAAATGGAGAAAAGGTACATTTGAGTGGAGCATGGAGAACTGGAGGAAGGATGTGGAGAAGAAGCTAGAGCACATGCAAAGTACACCACATAGGACCTAGGAGGCCGTGGAAATAATTGGACTGAACTCCAAGTATAATGAATTGTGAACAGCATATTGGTAGCATCTTATTTATAATTTTAGAAATTTCTTCTATGTGAAGGAATAGCTGTTCTATACTTTTTATAGTTAACATGAATTTGGATTCCTATTGGTGAACATTCTTATTTCTTAATTTGAATACTCAACACAATCAAAATGCATGTAATTTTTAATTCATTGTGGTTTGTCAGAACACTAGAGGCAATTAAAATCATTTGACATAATATTTTCTTTTTTATCCTTTTACATGAATGCATTTTTCAATTCTTTCAAAATTCAGTTGAACAAAACTAAACCATTTATTTCACTATATCCTTCATAAAACATCACATTTTTTAAAAACGTGTATGGATATGTATCTCTATCTGGTTGATTTTATATTAATGCATTGCTTCTCTAACCAGAAAGAAGGGTAATGAACAGCATCTTTTCAGGTTAATGATTTCATGTATCGTGAAATGTTTCATGAAGTGTATCATGAAATGTTTCATGATGATAAAACTACTCTTTTCTAAAATCATTAACTTTGAATTGAATGTGGACCTCCTAAAATAATTTTTTCCAAAAAGAAAATCTTCTTCCATGAATGATGAAGATTAGTGTTGGTTACTGAGTTCGAGATTTTATTTTGGTGTAGTATTTTTTCCCTTTTCTTCATTTTCCAGACATGAGTATCTGCCAAGAAAACACTATATTTAAACCCCTGAGAAGTTCAAAAGGGATTGGAGACAGCAAAGGGAAGTCTTTTATATTTCAATATCCTCTGTAATTAACATTTCTGTCTTAGCATTAATAAAACTAAGTTTTGCCTACTTTTGCTTTTGATTTTAGTGGTTGAAGCCATTATTATTTGTGCAAAAAGACAATCTAGTAACACAAGTGTAAATTGGAGGGTAATTGGAAGAGATAATTTGCTGTTGTGAAAACATGTCCAAATATTTTTTCATGTAGTTGTTGGCAAAATGGTGATCATAGACCAATCCAATTCTCCTCAGACACCAACTGGTTGTTGTTGAGTGTTTGGCCTTCACAGTAGTCATGTGATCAAACTCCATCATACATGCTTGAAACATCTTAAAAAATGGAGATTACTCTTAATGGATGAAATGTGGATGCTGCCTCCTTACCTCTACATTCCTAAAAATAATCTACATTCCTAAAAATAATCTACATTCCTAAAAATGTACTTCAAGCTGGAAACCATCATTCTCAGCAAACCAACACAAGAATGGAAAACCAAACACTGCATATTCTCTCTTATAAGTGGGAATTGAACAATGAGAACACATGGACACAGGGAGGGGAACATCGCACACTGGGGCCTGTTGCGGAGTGGGGGGTGGAGGGGAGGGATAGCATTAGGAGGGATACCTAATGTAGATGACTGGTTGAGGGGAGCAGCAAACCACCGTGGCACGTGTATACATATGTAACAAACCTGCACGTTCTGCACATGTACCCCAGAACTTAAAGTATAATAATAATAAATATGTGTATATATACATTAATGTATATGATTAATGCTGATCATGTAAAGATAATCACAATTACACACATACTGTTAATCTTATGTGTGTAACTATGCCCACTGATTCTTGAAAAAATGAAAATACATTTGTTTACTTAAATTATAAAGAATCCGTTTGAAAGCAAGCTCAACACATAGAATAGTAAAAACATGAAGTATATCTTAGGGACATCTCTGCACCTTCCACATAAGACAATATAATGGGTCAGAATTTATAAACAGCCGTCTTCCAGAGTGTTAGTTCCTCATAGACAATGATGCAAACTACTGTAGGTAATATAAACTGAAAATATGGAAAAGAAAAAATAATTTGTCAGTAATAATAGCCCTCACATTGAACTAGAGCAATACTATTGATGAATATCAGTATTATTGGATTTTTTCCAGGAGGTTTCTCATTTTTCTAGAAAGTAGTAGACCTTGAGTTTTTTAACAACCAAATAAATAAATATACAAAATCAAATTAAAGATAGACAGAAATTTAAGTTTATTTTTTTCGTTGATGTGGATGCACACACATTAACTGTAAAGCAGAAGTAAATGGATAGTTGGCTATTTCACTGGCAACTGTGTTTTGTTTGATCTTAACATCTGATAGTCATGAAATTTGTAGCATGCTGTGAAAGACTCTGACACTATTAAAAATTTGAAGCTCTAAATAAACATACTGGATGCGCCATTTTCTGAAAGTCATTTGTGGGATTATGTACTAAAGCAAGGACCTTAATTTCAAGTGTTAACTATTCAACTCTACTAACATAAGTTCTGAAAGCTGAATTAGGGTCATGATATTAAATCAGCTGGATTTGGCCACAATTTTACAGAATCAATTCTTAACTCAGAAAATTGACAAAAGTCATTTATATTATACCTCAGGTGAAAGTAGTGTGACAGTTCAAAGTTAGAAGTAAATTTAAAAACCGTCAAATCTGAAATTTATCTTTCAAAGTAAATGTAGATACCTTTTTGTATTTTATATTAAAAAGTTTTGTGTTTTAAATTAAAAAAGAGAAAAATCTCAATATATTTGTATATAGACAAAATAGATATACAAATATATATAATATGTGTATATATATATGTTTTTGGATGAAGTCTCACTGTGTCACTCAGGCTGGGGTTCAGTGGCACAATCTTGGCACACTGCAACTTCTGCCTCCCAGGTTCAAGCTATTCTGCTGCCTCAGCCTCCTGTGTAGCTGGGATGACAGGCATGCGCCACCATGCCCGGCTAATTTTTGTAATTTTAGTGGAGATGGGTTTTCGCCATGTTGGTCAGGCTGGCCTCGAACTACTGCCTTCGTGATCTGCCTGCCTCGGCCTCCCAAAGTGCTGGGATTACAGACTTGAGCCACTGCACCTGGCCAAAATATGTGTATATTTTATATGTAATATTTGTTTTATAATTATTTGTAAAATTCAATAGGCTTTTATTCTTTCTGTATTCTTTAAAAAGGTTTTCTTTATTGGTTAAAGAGATACACATATATTAATTTCAAAAATTGCTGAATGAAAATGATAATTTATAATATTCTGAATATTTAATAGGTATGCATATTTAATTATAATCTTGAATGACAAATTATAAGATTGTTATACATAAATTAATTTACAAATGTGCCAAGAATTTTCTTATAGTTTTCGACCATATTTTATAAAAAGAAATTTTTGTACCCTTTAAGCCAGAGGACAATACTCTTACCCCATTATTTTCTATTAAAAAATTCACATATTATTAAAGAATCACACTTGAATGTACATTATAGAAAACTTGATCTGTCTCATTAATGGAACCAAATAACTGCTGTATTTAGTAAGAAAAATAATAATTTAAACAGCTATATATCATGACGGTTATTAGAATCCCCAGTAACCAAAATTTAGTCATAAACCAAATTTACTAATTTTTGTTTTTATAGTAAAATGTTACAATTTTAAAAACAAACTGGAAACACTAGTGTGTATTAAATTCGAAATTATATTTTTATAGACAATGTTTGCCTATAAATATTTGTGAGATTTTAAATTGGTCATGATCTGCATATGACTGAGCCTTATGATACTTTTATATTAAGTTACATGTGATTTATCCATTGAAAGCTAATGTAAAGCTTAGATACATTGAAGAAATATGCTATTAACCCGTAAAAATATAAAATTTGAATTTTTTTAGTAAGTATTCAATGAGCACCTACTCTGGAAAAAGTAATGTACTGGATCTATGGAGAACATGGATGTATAAAACATCATAACCTCTATTCACGAGTTTTCAAGTATCCCTACTTAATTCTGCCCAAGGATGAAACTCATTAACTCTAGAGTAGCTCATGACACACAAGTCAACATCAAACATAGAAAAACTATCCTTATATAGAAAACTTTTAGAAAGAAAAGTGCTGCAAAATAATGTTATTTGACATTTGAGGGGAAGAGATACATATTCCATTGTTCAAAAATAATGCAAAATCAGCCTCATCACATGAGTAATATTATATGAGCCATAGTCTACACAACATAAAAATACACAAATGGACATTCTTAGTGTTTTATTAACATACATACCATTTTAACCTGAAAGATAATATTATATATATAATTGTCATTGGCAATTAGGCATAATAGAACTAAATATTTTAGAAGAGATTTTATTTTTTTGGTAAAAGATTTCAAAATTTAAATAGAATCAACTTTTGCTCAAATCTATTTAATAGTTTGTAATATTGTCCTATAATTTTTGAATCTCAATCATCATTGTATTTAAGATTCCTATAATAAGAAGGCCAAATATGAATTAAACAATCTCCTAAGATATCTCATTTAACTGTAGCTTTTGTTGTTGTTGTTCTTACCTGAATACATCCTATAGTAGGCACTGATTACGTTGTAAGGCAGTTTATTGTTTTAGGACCACTTTATTTATTTATTTATTATTTATTTATTTATTTATTTATTTATTTATTTTTGAGATGGAGTCTCGCTCTCCATCTCCATCTCCAGCCCCAGGCTGGAGTGCAGTGGCGCGATCTCATCCCGGCTCACTGCAAGCTCCGCCTCCCGGGCTCACGCCATTCTCCTGCCTCAGCCTCCCAAATAGCTGGGACTACAGGCGCCCGCCACCTCGCCCGGCTAATTTTCTGTATTTTCAGTAGAGACGGGATTTCACCGTGGTCTCGATTTCCTGATTTTGTGATCCACCCGCCTCGGCCTCCCAAAGTGCTGGGATTACAGGCGTGAGCCCCCGCGCCCAGCCGTTTTAGGACCACTCTAATCTTGAGAAAGGTCTTCCTATTTTCTGTGGGCCAGAAAAGTTTATCATCTTTCTTTAGTAACATGTTGCCATGATTTTAAAGAGATTAATTATCTGGGGCCAGCCCGTAGTTTCTTCTTCGTAGAAGTACAGAAATCCCGCGGGGGGGCAAGAACGTCCTTATCTACACACTTCCACATAACATACAATGGGTTTTGCCATTATGATCAGCTTTAGGAGTACATATCCACTAATTTCATGAAGAATTGGAAATTCTCCCTATCCAAATTATCTAACTTGTATGTTAACAGTGGTGGCATGGTGTTAATTGAAGGAAAGCAGTTGTAATAGTAATAGCTAAATTGTCTTGAGCACTCACTAATATCAACTTTACATTCAATGTTTCATTCAAAGTCATACAATTTATATTTATTAAAAGTCCTTAAGCAGGAATGGTTTGGAGAAAGATAAACCATCCATTCTTCTCCCCTAACCTTTTATTAGATGGAATCTACAAGATACTGGATTTTGATTTTCTTACCGTTATTTATTTTCATTTTATTTTCAGTTTCAATAATAAAAACATAAATACCTGAACGTTGGACTATTATTCCTTTTAAGGGAAATGACTTGGAAAATTAGAGTTTTGAGACCTATTTTTTTTTAATTACAGCACATTACAAGGCTATTAAAAGTGTTGTAAATAATGTAAAATCTATTTAAAACTCTAATATGGAGAAAAATTACTCTAATTATATGTGTTGCAGCATCAAGGAAGTTTTTTTACCCTCAAGGGCTTCTTATATTTCATAAACACAGATGAGGTTTTCCTTCACTGAGGTAACATCAAAATTATATTTGTAATTTAAAAGTACGTCTCCTTGTCAGTATATTTCAAGGAATCTGAAGAAATAAAAGCACTATTTTTAGCATACTCCAATCAAGTCAGTAAATAAAGATATGGAATATATAAATATAAAGAAATTTGTGTATTTAGAAAGTACAATTGTAAGAGAGGTTCCTCTCAATAAAATATGACTGATTAAATTATTTTCAATAACATTAAGAAAGTCTTGAAATAGAAAAAAAAAAACAAAGTCAAATCAAATATTAAGTTTTGGTGATTGATTTTATTGTAGGCTTCGTGTATATATTCAAAAAGTAGGAAGATGTTCTAAAGGAAAAATGTATTTCCTCATGACAAGTGGAAGTTCATTCAAATATTTAACAAATACTGATGAGTACTTGCCAAGTACCTGATTCTAAGGGCTGAAGATATAGCAGTGCACAGAACAGAAAAAAAATACCTACTTTCATTTAGTTTATGGGATAATAGAGAGAAGCAGATAGACGTTCTAAGTCATAAAATATTTAGCATGTCAGACTCTAAAATGCTATAGAGAAAAGAAAGGGAAAAAGACCGTAACAGCTGTAAATGTATGCATTGTCTGTGGGCCACTGACTCATGTGACAGCATTCAGGGTGTGAGGGATACACTGGAAGTCCTGGCCTCTTTAGAGTAAGCAGAAGATTCATTCTGCCTGTCTTGATGCAGGTCCCAGACAGACTGGGGGTGTCCTAATGTAGGAAATGACCAGAGTCCTGCCAGGAGGAAGCAGTGTTCTGGGCTCTATCTTTACTCTGCTCGAGCACCATGGTATCCCTAGGCCATATTGATCATTTTGTCATTTTCAGGTTAACATCTCATCACCAAAACATTTATTTTAGTGCCTACTGTGTCAAACATTATGCTATATCTTGTGTATACAAAGAAAATTAAGACTTCATAACCACACATGGAAAGCTTAAATTCTGGCACTTTAATAATACCTACTGCTATAACTTTTTGATGTACATTAATTAAAGACAAGATTTTCATGTTGCATTTATTAAAGTATACATTTATGGCAAAGTGTAGTTAGACAGGGAATTTAACATTTTTTGAGGTCCTCCTCTTGTTTGGGTTTGTGGTAGGTGCTTCATGTGCATTACCTTATAAAATCAATTAAACATTATCTTCAGTTGGGTGTCATGATTCCCATTTTAACAGAAGAAAAACAAGATATGCAAGTTCTTAAAGCAAGCAAGTGACAAAGCAGACAATTGAATTTTCAGTATTCGTTTATTCTTTCTGTCAAAATAAGATGTCTGGAAAAACCACCCCATAAAATAGATTCATTCTGTAGCTTGAAATATTATAATAATTGCCTATGCGATATGGAAAAGTCAATTATTTCATATGAAAATACATTAAATCAGAATATATTACAGAATATATAAATAGATTTATATATAATAAGTTTATATATAAATAAGAATACATTACATAATATATTATATATTAGTTCCCTGGAATCTCTCTTCTCTAGTGAAGGACCAAAAGATTGAGTTTCTCTAGTAAAGCAAAGTGATCAAGTTTAGGTAATGATTCTTAGAGATTTACATCATCAAAGCAGTCCTTCTTTCCAGAAGTTGCATACTTATTAGAGCATTCAACACTAAATTCTTCTTTTATGTACTAGTGAAAGTATCCAAAGATGAGCTGTCTGAAGCCAAAATATAAAATGCCATGTGCCGTTAGGTCAAACACTCTGATCTGCCTCCCAGTTATTACTGTCACGAAGCTACTTTTTATTTTGTCAAATGAAATAAAAATGTGAGTTTGCCTATGCTTTACAACCAAAAAAGCATCATCAAAACCACACGTTCTTAGGACTTAATAGAAGCAAAATGATCAAGATGACTGTTTATAAAAAGCATTGATATATTCCTCTGCTTTATACTTTGAAGGTAATGAGTAATTTAATTACCTCTCAGGTATATAGAGAAAAGCTTTTCTCCAAACATTTTCTAGGGTCTGAAATATCTGAAATTGATCAGCCAGCAGCTATGTTATCACACTGAAAGTATGCAAATTTTGGTTTTGCCTAAGGGTCAAAATAATAGAAAATCATGCCAAGCTATTATAATCTTACTTTATTTTTTTTCTGTTTTTCTCATCTTGCCAGAGTTTTCAGAAACTCAAGGAAAATAATCTGTGAAGGATTCTTCACTAGCTGATCAGCCTGAGGCAAATAACTCCATCTCCCTCTGCCACAGTTTCCTCATATCCACAGTCTCCACAATTCCATGAAAATCCTACTCATTCCATTAATATTCATGGAATTTCCCGTTTCTAAGCACAGAGGGTCTTTCGTAATCCATTATTTTAGTTGAAATACTGAATTTAAAATTCGGACCAGATTTTTTGTTGTTGTTGTTGTTTTAAGTGCTGGTTATGTTATTTCTAAATATAATGTTACCTTAAGGGCACATGGTACAACTTCAAAGAAATGAGAAGCTCAGGCTACAGTCTCTGTCAGTTTTCATAAGAACATATCTTAACCATATAAAACTGAACAGAACTCAATGGTTCACTCTTAGAGCAGAATCTGCATCAACCATTCTGCTCTAATGATCAGTACTTAAAGCCAAGATATTTTCCCCTAATCACTAAAACATGGTTTTCCCATATTCCAATGGTTATTTGATAATATTTCCACTTTACCCTGTATTACAACTTCCTATATTTCTATAAATATAATACACTTAATAGAATATTGCAGTGGAAATGAATAAAAAGGACTCACAGAAAGAGTCGACAAGAGTCCACTATTTTGGCCCTTAGTAAAGTCACGACATGTCCAGGTTTAACTTCTTATCTGGAATATGCAGAAAATCAATTTTTTTTTACTTCACTTGGGTTTAATTAGGTTCTGGGACACTGATCTCTATTATACGTTTCATAAAGGAATGATTTAACAATCAGATCATGTTTTACTAATATATAATTAAGGCATTTCAGTCAACCAAAAGATTCCTAAGCCCTGCAGGACAAAGAAGGCATGGAAGTTGCATTTTATGACAGACTCTTTGTGGCTCCTCCATGTGGATGTGGAATGATTTCTGTCCAGAAATGGCTATTTTATTGGCATTGCACTGAGTAAATATATTACAGTTACTATTTTTTCTGGCCTCCATGCATTTTTTTTTGTGCTCCCATTCACAATTTTATTAACTTATTGTAAATATTTCCAAGGTGGATAGTTATCTAATATAAGTGTATGATTAGTTTAATGCCTTTATGAAATTAAAGTATGCTATGATTTATCATCTGTTTATTTACAAAACATCTCTCAGGGTGAGTTATATCTAAATTGCTTTGCTTCATCTGTTTCCTTATTTCCTAAGTAGAAAAATAATTTATTTATTTTTTCTTATTAGGTCTTCAAATTGTTTTTGATATATATAATTCCCTTTTACTCTTAAGATTCTGATTAAATTCTAACTGCAACAAAAATAACAAATATAAGCTTATGCTTTACCCATAGGGAAAAAATCCAGGGACACGTATACTTCCTTCTATCCAGAGAGAATTGTTATAGAAACCATTCTAACCAGATTTACTTGCTGCCATATTTTTCTTACAGTTAAATTTTTGTCCTGTTACAATCTAAGCCTAGATAGACATAGAGATAGATAAAGACTTTGTCCTCATTGTCCTCCATGAAGGAAAATTACAGATAATGACAAATCAATATAATACCTACTTGATTTCTTGAACATTGCCATCACCAAACTAGTACTTTAATAACTAACACCTACCTCAATATAATCCATTTCACTTTTGGTTGTTGTAATTCATTTTACTGCAATCAAATACCATGATATTCTAACTTAGTCTTCAAAGTGTCAAGTACCACCCACAACAGGTTGTTCTTTTAATTTTTTAAAAATGTGCTCTCTCTTTAAACAATATTCATAAAGTTATCAGATATTATGGATGCCCTAGTACCATCTCCAGTATTGTTTGATTGAACCCCCTCTTCCTCCTCTGTTCACATATTATCCAGCTTGGCATTATTAGCCCCCAGCCCTGCTGTTTCCTGCTTTATTCATGTGCATCCAAGAATCACTACATTTCATATCTAGAAATAAATTAGAAATTGCTTCCTCACCATTGAGTGGGCTCCAGAACTATTTACCTACTAGGTTGTAAGCTTCCTAAGGAAGGACAATCGTCATCTTACATTTGGAGCCCAAATGCCTAGCATAGTCCATGTGGCATAGTAGGTGTTTAATAGATATTTGCTAAGTAAATGGATGAGTGAATAATTGGATAAACAAAAGCATGAACCTGAACCCTGACCTCCTTGCCTAGTTCTTATTAGTTCCTTTATTGCATATCCAGTGTCTCAGTTCCTAAACATTCCATTTCTGCCTATTGCCTTGTACTAAACCTGGGTTAACTTTTTCAGACTCTAAGTGTCAAATAATAAAAAGGCTTAGGGATTTTTCTACCCTTTTAATTGATTCCTCAGCTCATCTTAAATCCCTGGATATTTGCATCCATCCAGTTCAGACTGCAAACATTTATTTGTTGATTCATTCAAATGGTGTATATTGATTTTTTAAGGTAAGCTGTCGAATTTTGCATACAATGGGGAGTAAACAAGCAACAAGCAAAGCCCTTGCCTTCATGAAAATTGCAATCTAGACAAATAGAGTAAATAGATAATTATTGCAAAAACCATGTAAAGTTACAACTCTGAAAAATTCTACAGAAGAGGATAAAACATACGGCGTTAAGAGAGCTCATAGTAAGGAAACTTGATGTTATCGAAGAATCTAGGCTTTCCCCAATAGTGTATACATGAGCTGACATCAGAAGGACAAACTGGAAAGAACCTGGATGATGTGCATGGGAAAAAGAATCCAGGCAAATTATTGAGAGGGCAGACAAGAGACTGAAAAGTCCCCTCTATGTGGAAGTTCAGGCAATGCAGAAAGGCATCTGTAAGAAAAGATCAAAGTAGAGATAGTCAGGTCATGTAGGGCCTTTTAGGTTATGGTGAGATTTTGTTTAAGAGTAATGGGAGGCCACTGAACGGTGTTGAACAAGGGAGGAAAATGATCAGATTTGATTTTTAAATTATCATCCAAGCTTCAGTTTTGTAAATAGATGAAAGTAGCACTAGGGTGAATGTAGACATATTAGTTTGTTGTCAAGATGAGTTTTCTGGCTTGTACAACTAGACGGATGTGGGTGTTATTCATTGAGATAGACAACACACTGAGTGTGTGGGAAGGCTGTGAAATTGATTTTGGACATGAATATGTGTTTGGAAATAAATCCTAGGAAAGATGTCCTATAGAAAATTGAATATGTTGGTTGAGAGCTCAGAGAAAATAATTTGTGTTTAGGTAGTAATTCAAGCTGTGGATGTGGAAGAAAGTATACAATAAAAAGATGGAGAGCCTAAGACTGAACCTTGAGGTACTCCAACATTTCATGTCTGTGTATACGAGAATGAGCCTGCAAGCTGATAAAGGAAAGACTAAAATAAGGCAAATATGTGAGAGAAGACCTGGGAAGAACATGGTTTAGGAGAGAGAGAAGACACTGTAACCGCCCCCTCAAAAAAAAAAAATCTGCTTTGAGATCACCTAAAAACTGAAAAATGTCCATTAGATTTAGTAATAATGGAAGTCGTTCGGGATTCCAGCAAGGACTGTTTCAATGGAGTCGTGGGACCAGACAACACAATGGTGTGAGGTGAGCAGATAATGGTGTGAGGTCTGAGATTTTTTGGTCATGATATTGGTGACTCCTTGGGAAAGTGAGGAGACTTAAATGCTGGGGAAACATTTGTCATTGCCTCATTTCTTTCACTTTATTCCAACCACGGTAGTGATGGAGTCCTAGAGGCTCCCCACTGGGACTACCCACTTTGTTAAAGTACTAAATGTGATGAATATTTGTTGACGATAGTAGCTAATTTGTATTAATAGAATCATAATGTCTTCTACAAGGCTCAAAGTCCTACACAATTGATGACATCTGTATCTGACTTCCAATATTTGTGACTTCCCAGGTGAGTTTCCATATTTCTGCAAGTTTTCTCTGAAACACTTGGAAAATACAATTTAGAATTGGGATATATAAGAAATATAATATCAGGGATGGAAGGTTAGGTGTATCTGTCATTTGCGATATTTTACAAAGTGAAAATGAATTTATTCATTTATTTTTACCCCATCTTCTTCCTTTCTTATTCTTTTTTTCTTCTTGTTCTCTTTAAGAAATGAATACTAAATGTTTATTCTGTAATGTACAAGGCACTAGATGATAAATAGAAAAAGGAAATTATGAGATAATGATAAATACACTGAAATTGCTGAAACAGAAAAGCTATGTCAGAATGAATAAAGATAAGGTTAAAGAGAATGGAATTGAGAGGACGGATATGATAGATACTTCTGAATGCAAGGCTGAGACGTGGTGGAGAATAAAGCAGCACTGAAAAAAAACAACATTTAACAGAGATTTCCTAGCAGCTCTGTGAAGGTCTAAAAATAAAGAGAGTTTGGTTATTGTAATAATCTGGATATCAATTTTAGGAAGTGAATATAAATGAAAAGCATTATGTAATGGAAGTAGTCTGAAGACTCAGTAATCAACAGAGGCATGCAAAGGTAAAGGCAGTGAATTTGGAATCAACAGGAACTTTTTTTAAAAAGATACTTTAAAAGGGAGATGTTTTAAATAAGTAAAATTATAATTATTGGCTTATTGGGCATCATGTGTTGGTAGGACATCTAAGTGTTCATATAATAAGCAGGAGAAAATGCTCACACACTTGGGGTTGCCCTGTAATTCACCTCAGAATACCCGCTTAGTAACTAGCATTTTCTTTTTTTTTTTTTTTTGAGACGGAGTCTCGCTCTGTCCCCCAGGCTGGAGTGCGGTGGCCGGATCTCAGCTCACTGCAAGCTCCGCCTCCCGGGTTCACCTCATTCTCCTGCCTCAGCCTCCCGAGTAGCTGGGACTAAAGGCGCCCGCCACCTCGCCTGGCTAGTTTTTTGTGTGTGTGTGTGTTTTTTTTTTTTTTTTTTTTAGTAGAGACGGGGTTTCACCGTGTTAGCCAGGATGGTCTCGATCTCTTGACCTCGTGATTCGCCTGTCTCGGCCTCCCAAAGTGCTGGGATTACAGGCGTGAGCCACCGCGCCCGGCCTGTAACCAGCATTTTCTAAGAGATGCTCTACATTGATAAATACAAGTGAAAGTGTCCATTGATTGAAAATATGTTACACATCCATTAGATTTATTTACATACGACTGGGAAGTTATATTTTACTTCTAATTATAAGTAAAATTATTTTATTGTATTCTCTTCTACTAGATATTATTGAGTCTATTCTTAGATTACCTAAATAGAACATTTCAACTTTGTCATAAGAAAATGTACACAATAATCTTGATTTTTCATTTAAAATTCTTATAAAGAAGGCTTATTTTTAAGGAACTAAATTCTAAATTTTATTTCTCTGTTCTTCATAGGTATGTTTTATTTAATTATTGAATTTATTTTCAGTTTTCTTTCAAAATAATTTTTAAGCATATTCATTTTGTATCAATTTACACTCGTAAAATCTAACATTGATCTAGAACTGTTAGGTAATTTTAAATTAAGCAAAATACACTCTCTTTGTCTTATTAATTGTGTAAGTATTTGAGAAGATCCTTAAACTTCGAAAAATTATATTTCTTCAAGAAACAATTATTAAATTTTGATATAATGCAGTACTAAATACTTCATTATTGTTAAAGAACTTTATGTATTTTTTCTCTATATCTCATAATGATTTAAAATCCATCCATGCTTGAAAAATGCTTTAGTATGCTCATTTCTCCGATTGTCTAACTGAAAAATGTTCTCTAATGATGTCAGTGATTATTTTTTATAAAATGCAGAATTCCTCATTCATTCTTTACTCTGAATAAGTCTTTAAGTAGCTTTTTCCAATATGAGTTTTTTTTAATGCTTTGCTTGATTATCAGATTCTTTGCAACTTTTATTTGATCTTGTAAAATATGTGATTTATTTAACACAATGGTGGGTACATGAAATGATTAAACTAATAGTAATTACAGTCTAACCATTAACCAGTGATATAGATGGTGAACAAATCAACCTTTTGTATCACTAGTCGCATACATGAGGATATTGGAAGGGTATCTTGCTATCCAAAACATTTATTGTGTCTCTAGGAATCTCATAAAAATTGAAATATCGTGGGAAAAACAGGTATGTTGTAAAGGGCATTGAATTGGATTTGCCTTGAGAAAATCAGTTAATTTCATTAAGTTTCAGTTTCTTCATTTGTGAGATAAAGATAATAATTTTTACCTATTGCACAATGTTATTCTGACCATAAATTAGATAATACATGTAAATTTATCAAAATAAAAAGATATTAATGTTCAATTAATTATTCTTTTGATCATCTATCAAATTAATCACTAATCAAAATTCTGTGGAAATATATGTAAGTAAATTTTCAAAGGGGCATTGGGAAATGATCGTGGATCTTTAATGAATTAAGCCTACTGTAACAGCAACAAATTATAAAGTAATTTGTTTGTATTGATGCACATGATAGATAGATGATAGATATGTGAGATATGTGTGTATAGATAGAATGATAGATAGATAGATAGATGATAGATATGTGTGTATAGATAGAACAATAGAACGATAGATAGATAGATGTTTCCACTTTAATGCCCTCATTTACATACATTTAAATAGACATATGAATTACAGCTCAGGCTGATTCGACTTCATTTATGGTTCCTATACCTTTTGATGTTTGCCTAACGATATATTCAGCTTAAATGCTATATTAGGAATATTTATTTTTCTTTTCGTAAAATTTCTGAATTCAAGAATATTATTTTGTTTTCTATTTATTTTTATGTATTAATTCATATAATTAAATATGTACCCTTGCAAGATATGTACACAGAATACAGAGTTTGTACATATGCAATTATAATACAAAAGTGAAGATTACAAATGCCACGTTAGTAATACAGAATGTTTGGGGATTCCAAAGAGGGAGGGATGACTTCTCACAGGTGGTGAAAGTGGGCATCTTAGAGGAAGTGTCTTTTGAGCTGTGCCTTGAAAGATAACTAGTAATCTCTTTAAAAAGATAGATTGGAACTCAACTATGAGCTATTGAACGTTTTAAAATAGAAAGGTGATATCATCAGAGAGATGCTTTAGGAAGATTGAAGTAGTGGCTTGAACCAGGTGGATTGGAAGGCAGAGAATGACTCTGCAGGTAAAAATGCAGTCAGATCACTATTTTAATAATAGATCAAAGGTTCCCAAGCACTGAACCCCCTGCTACAGAAGCATCTGCAGAGACTTTTGAACTGCAAATTTCCAGGCTCCTCCTCAGAGCCTAATTCAGTGGGTCTAAGATATAGCCCCAGAAGTAATATTAAAAACCTACAGAGTGATTTTGATGCCTAGCCAAGGTTAAGAACCACAGGCGGCAATGAGAAAGCTCTGGCCTTGCTGATAGACTCGAAGCAGGGTGAGAAGACAAGGCAATAGGGTCAACAAAGAAAAAAAAAAATGTAGAAATGACATAGAAGATATTTTCTTTCCTGTTACTTGCCCAGAATTCAAAATGATAATTTCTACTATTATTTGAATTTAATAAAATACACTTGCCAAAAAGTTTATCTTATATATGTGTTTATCTGTATTTTATCTATAGATGGATTGAATGCTTCTTTTCCTGCCATTTTTCTCTCATTTAAAAAACAACAAAATTTGTCTGAATAAGCTTACAATATTTCTTTTCTTTTTTCTATTTATTCTGGCTAGAATCTTGAAATTGTTTTAAGATTTTATGTCCTTTTATAATTACACTGATATTTAAAATGACTCTGCTTGCTACCATGGATATTTTTAAGAAGAAAAATATCAGGTGATGAGAAAGAAAACCACTATGCTTGAGACCATTTTCAGGGCTTTGTTATCTACTTTTCATCCCCAATTCTATATATTTTTATTAAGATTCGCAAATGCATAAGGATAGAAATTATAATATATTTTTAAATGCTAACTTAAAATATCAGTATTTAATTATGCTGTGTTAATGGGGATGTTTTATTCTAGACTTTAATCAGATGTTTTTGTGCCTAAATGAAATTTAGTCTTATTTTAATTAAATGGTAGAACATGCTAAAAATGATGGGTAAAACTAGAAGAAATGAACCCTAGCGGAAAACTCCGGTTTCAGTTATCAGTTTTGTAGGTGGAAAGTAGTTAAGCTCTGTGGTTGAACCTGCCGGACAGGCATTAACATTATGGTATAGGATTCATCTGTTGAGATAAGATTTTCTCTTATTTAACTTTATTGAAACATCTGAATAAATTACTAAGCCAAATGTATAGTTTCTTGTTTAAAATATATTAAAATCATGGCATAAAACAAAATTCTCATATGAAGTAAATAATAAAAATAATTGTGAATACATCATTCAAAACATTTTTCCAACAAAAAATGTTTGAGAAGAGCTCAGATTTGGTTATTGAAACCAATATTCCTTTGATAACTTATTTCTCTTTTTTCTTTCAAAATTCAGACTAGTTAAATTGACTTATTTCCCTCTTATCCTACTCTTTTGTATTCTTGCAACTAAATACATTTAGTTATTACTTATTGATCTGTTCACTTGAACCATCTGACATTTTTTTCCTATTGTGTACATATAAAATAAACAAAGTATCTTTTATTTATAAAGGCATTGGTTAATTGTACCCAATGAAACTATCAAAACCTGTTTTAATTACTTCTAAAACTCTATTCTCTGTTCAAGTCTCTGAGTTTAATATTTAATATTGAAACTATAGTGTTTACTGTTTTGCTACCTGATCTCTTTTTAAAGACTTTATTTTTTAGAGCACTTTTAGGTTCACAGGCAAAATTGAGAGACAGGTACAGAGATTTCCTGTGTACCTCCATTCTCAACATTCATTTCTTTTTTAAAAATATAAACTTGAAAATTTTTCTTTTTACAATCTTAATATAAATTCTCAAAGCATTTACAATTGTCCCTGTCCTTTATTAGAAAGTTCTCGCCCAGGCTGGAGTGCAGTGGCATGATGATGACTCACTGAAGCCCTGACCTCAAAAGCAATTCTCCCACTTCAACCACCCAAGTACCTGGGACCACAGGCATGCACCATCATGCCCAGCTATGTTTTTTATATTTTTTAGAAAACAAAAGAAAGAAAGTTCTTTCCTGTATTGAGTTGAAATGTTTTCTTATATTTCCACCAATAGCTCAATCCCTTGTGGCTATACAGAACAAATCTTACTCTACACGGCAGCCTTTCAAGAATTTGAAGACAGTTATATTTATCCTCCTACATCGTCTCTGTTCTTGGCAATTTTTCATGAGTCATGACTTTGACTTCTTTATCATCCTGTCTTCTGAATGTATCCCAATTATTTTCCATACCCAAAGTTGACTGTAGGACTCAGTTTTAGTCTGAACATCACAGCAAAAGGTAAAACCAATTTTGTTCTTGAGAATATATTTCCATTAACACCCTTTGCTGCCCACCCACACATCCCCACAAACTTGCCTGATGAGATTAGCTTTGAAGATGATTGTTTCATAATCTTGACTCACATTGAATTTAAGGTTGACGAGAATTGGGCCTTGGACAGAACTAAAGCCTACGTTGTTCGATAGACTAAAACACAAAATTTGTTAACTCTTAAGAATTAATGTTTTATATGGAACAAAATCTTTCAGGAATTCTAAAAGTCATACATCAATAAAGAGATTTTTATGTCTTTAGTGAGGCTTTTAAGTACTCTCATATTAAATCCTCTATAAAATTATTTAGCTCAGAAATGTACAAGCAATATTAACGTAGTTTTTTTTTTTTTTTTTTTTTTTTTGCTTAAATAATTCATTAGCCTCTGTAACTTCTAGAGTATACAAAATAATGCCAGGATTTTTTTAAGGTGTCTTTAAATCTGCTATCAAGTTAAAGAAAAGGTTAAACTTTTTCAGACGCTATGCTTTAGTGAAAGCAACAGAAGATACATGTTTTATTGCAAATAAGTGGATAACTTTTCTATTGAGATTTGGAACAAGACTATGCACCATACATGCTCTGAGTGGGCTTGATTCCTCCAGGGAAGAGGCCAGGAAAGCATTGATATGAAAACAGCCTTTCCCTTGCCATTCTCTCCATTCCAGGCAGATTATCTGCCAAGAAGCTCATCCTTATCTGTAAAACTGCCAGCATCAGTTCATGCAGCATTCATGTGTAATTTGCTTTTTCTGGAGAGCCATACTAGGGCAGAGTTGACTGATTGAGGGAATTAAAAGCTACAGACTCTGGGACAGGAGGGCTGCCCTGTGGGTATATGAGCTGGTTACATTTTGGTCCCTTTTCAAACCAGAGATATACAACTCTTGGTATATATAGGAAAGGCAGAATTGCCAATACTGACAGCGCTCCTAAGCAGCGCAAATGATCCACATGGCAAGCGCATCATTCACAGAGAACTCATCAGAGCAGCACCCAGATGAAACCCAAACAGAGCAATACACAGAGAGACCAACTGGGGCCAAATTTCGTATATAAAACGTATATAAAACATTCCTCATATAATAACTTATAATGGGAAGAAAAAGGATAAGTTCTGAATGGCAAAATATTATAGTATTAATTATAGTACATCCATAGAAAGAAATATCATGCATCTATGTATGATGATGGTAAAGAAAAACCTTTAAGATCTTCAGGAGAAATGTTTATGAGATACTAAACTAAATACTAAATTTCAATGCAATATGCATATTGGTATCTCATTTTTAAATTCTTAACTAATGTATTTGGAAAGATAAATGGTAATTAAGATCAAGATGTGGAGACAGGACAAATGAAAGATTACAACGAACATTTTAAAAGAGGCCAGGAAAGCATTAATGTGAAAACAACCTTTGAGATGACAGAGTTATTGATGAATTTTCATGATTATTAATTCCTGTCTTTGTACTCCTATGTGTTATGCAAATATTCCACAGACAATAAAGTTACTACTTTTGTAATAAAAGTCTATGTAATTAAACAATTTTTTAAAAATGTGACAGGTATAAAAGTTTCTAATTTGTGAACAATAAAAACTTCCTCTGGGGACCTTGAGCAAAATAATGATAGGTTAGAAGGCTATTAAAGAACTCCTAGAATCTGCTGGGTGGCTAGATCCAAGCTTCTGAAGGATGTCAAGGGAAGCTCAATACCAGGTGAGACCAGGAAGCTGAACACAAAGCTGGATCAGGTAGACCAAGAGAATAGTCTGACTACAACTCTTCCACTTGACCATCGATCTGTGCCACAGCCATTTGACCCCTGGGCTCTTCTGCCCTGAATAATCGTTAGTTCCCCTTACATTTTTGCTTTGCGTTGCCAAGATTTTGGCATCATCTGTTTGTCTATGATGCACATTTTGTCTTTTCACTTTCATTTGTTGAATGTGATCTATTAGCTCATAAGACAACTCAGTCACAGTTATTATATCTATACTTTGCCAAAATTTAAGGTGGTGTAGTATATATGTAGTATATATTACTACTCCATTTCCCATGGCATATGCTGATGTCTGAGCTTCCAGGGACTTGCATGTATATTTACTGCTTCCTTTGGCTTCTAGTGAAGGCATTTCTCTTATTTTGAGATTTCTATAACTCTCTGCCTCCGATAGAAAGGTGTTAGATGCTAAGTGGCAAATGTCCTGCACATGAAATGTTGGAATAGAAGGTAAAGCATTGTGTTAGCATGTCTCTGGATATTTTTAAAATCCTTAAAATAAATTTTTACCTGTACAAGAAAGTCTAATTGTGTGTGCCACAATTCCTAAGACTCTAGAACATTTCAATAATTTGTATTATATAGTTCAGGCATAATACCAATACATTGTCCCAGTGATCCATGTATGATCTGATTTATGTATGCATTACCAGCCTCAGACACCATATATTAGTAGTAATATATTGTAGAGTATCATTGGGGTATTTTTTTTTTTTGTTCAAAGAGCTATGGAATTTAGTCTTTTTGAAATACTAAGGCAGAAAAATACTAAGCTAACTACCAAAATTTAAATAAAAAATATATATTTTTCAGTTTTGAGTGATGTATAGTAATTTGTCTTTTTATTAATGGACTTGAATGAAATGTGCAAACTAAATTAAAATCATGGAAATCCATAATTAGGTTAATAATGTAGTGACAACTTCTTACCAGAGAAACAATAGCATTCAATAGGATATGATTTTTTATTTCATAAGATGTTTTACAAGATAGGAAATAAAGTCATAGGCATAATACCTGTGACTGAGTTGTCTTATGAGCTAATAGATCACATTCAACAAATGAAAGTGAAAAGACAAAATACGCATCATAGACAAACAGATGATGTCATCATCTATGAATGTGCAATATGGGTTATTGGAATGGCTTTAACACATTGAAGTTGGTCTAATAAACATTCAAGAAGCAATTTAGTTTTTAATTCACATGTTTTAATTTCTTCTTTTACCCATTTAGGTGCATGCATGTTTATAAACTTTTATAACCGAAAGTTCTCTAAATAAGAATTTTTTATTAAAATGCTTACATAACCACACTGAGAATAGAAAGAGTTCTTCAAATATTGCTGTTACCTTGATGTATATAAAGTAACTCTCAACTGGCAATTCACAACCTTCTATGAACTATTCAGTTGAAATTAATTCCCTTTCTTTCGCTTCATGTTTCCACTAAACTTTGCTTTTACCTTTATTATCTGATTCAAGTTTGCATAATATGATGCTGCTAATAATGATGATAATAATGAACTTTTAGTGATTTGCAAATCAAAGTTTAGACAGATTAGCAGGTTTGTTCAAGGTCATGCAGCTGATAAATAAGGTATTAATACTAAGATTCAGTCCTGAGCTGTCAGACTTGAGTCCATAATTTTCATTTCTACGCTATTGATAGATTATATATTTTCTTCTCTGCATCATCAGTTCTTTGAAGGTGAGACATTGATTTTATTTACTATTATAACTTTTAAGATACTTAGGACCACGATGACCACCAAATAAGTAAAATTAAAAGAAAATATATCAAAAATTTTAGTACAGCTGTTGTATAGTGTGATTGTAAGTACTCTATCTCATGCTGTTACCACTATAATTTTTTAATATTCTATAATGAACATAAGTTAGCATAGGGAAATAATTAAGAGTAGACATTTTGGTCAAATATGACTGTTTTTAAATTACTTCTTCCTCACTTTACAACTATAACAGGTTATCTATTGCTTCATCTAATCCATGAATTGGGAGCTGTTGGTGAAACTGATACTCAAGATTGTTGTAACAACTAAATAGACACTTTATTAGAGTCTCCGGCAGAAAGCAATCAATAGATGCTAGTTATTATTTTTAAATCAAACAAAATATTTAAGGAGAGACTTTAAGATTATTAAATATAACCCTTCAAATCCTTAAACCAGATTGTTTTGTATACAAGAAAGTCTGGTTATATATGCTACAATTCCTAAAACTGGAACATTTCAGTAATGTTATTACACAGCTCAGGTCTTGATTCTAGTGCTCAGGGTGGATAGAATAGGTAAAAAGTGCTAGTAATGAAGACATGCCCCACCAGGCTTCTTCCCATTGGTATGCTACCTTGACACGGTCATATTGAACAGTGAACTCTGTTTCGAAGCAATTTACATGCATATATAGATATGTTCACATGGTGCCGCTGAGATAATTACGATGTTATTTACTAGTTTTGTTTGGTATTTCTGCTATGTCTTTAATGACAAAATGTTGCAGAGACATGGGTGAGAGAGACAAAAGATGATGAGAATGAGTTGATTTTTTAAATAAGCAAAAAGAGGAGTATTTCTGCATACTTTTGTACTGGATGAAAACGGTAGAAGAGCAAATTTAGGTCTAAGAGAAGTTAATAAATTATATGTTTAAATTGAATACCTTTAAAGAATAAAAAAAACTCTTTGATTGTCACAGGAAAAATTTCAGTATATTTCATCTTGCATCAAAAAGTTACATCTAAATATTACTTCATAAAAATTATCCTAGGGTTTACTTGACTTTTCTCCATGCAATTCCAAATAAAATAAAGTTTTATGAACTCTGAGATTCTTTGAACAGTTTGAAGAACTTGAACTGGAATATCTCTTACACTAAGCACAGGAGACTGTTTTCCATATTTAACACTATTTTCACAGTGTATACTACCATATCCAGTACATACTATGTGCTCAATAAATATACAATGAATATGTAACTAATAGAGTCAAGAGGCATAAAGGACTTGTAACTGCAAGACCTCTCTTCAACCCTAGGCTTTGCCAGTTGTTGATTATTCTACTTTAGGCTAATAATTTATCATATAAAATATTGTATGTTATAAAATTATAAATATACAATTTCTTAAGAGAACTTATTATAAATTTATTTGGAAAATTAAAAAAATATCAGATTTTATTAAGGAAATATATGTAAATGATCCTTGCAAATTATAAATGCTAATTGTTTTAAAGTCACTTCCAGGGCGGAATGACAATGCCCTTAGCCCTTAATATTATGAAATCATAGAGCCTCTGTTGAAAGAGAACTTAAAAGTCATCAAGTTCAACCACACCTCTGGTTTTTAATTATCTTTCTACATAGGGACCTGGTGGACACATGGTGTATATTTAATTTTATCTTTAAGGAAATCGTTAACTCTATCCCTGGTATGCCTCGGAGTGTTCCCTTTGAATTATAAAGAAGTGTTCTTTTCAGTATTTTATTTCACTCATTTGGTTCTCACACAACCCCGTGAAGTACTATTACTATTCCCATTAAACAGATGAGAAACCTAAATAAAAAATGTGGTTACTTACCGAGTAACTCAAAACTAGTAAGTTGTATAGTCAGGACATGAACCCAGGTAATCTCCAGAGCCCATTCCCATAACCAGTACTGAGTACTCTTTCCATGTGAAGTGGAATGTGAAAATCTCCTCTGCTTCTTGCACACAATTGTGGATGAATGTAAGGAGCACCCCTTTTAATTGCATTACAGTATATCATCCAAACCAGCACAGTCCAATAGAAATTTCGGATGTGAAAGAAATATTCTGTACTTATGCTGTCCAATATGTTGGTTAGTAGCCACACTTGCCTTTTGAGCACTTGGTGTGTGGCTAGTGTGATTGAGGAACCAACATTTATATTTTGATAATATTAATTTAAATAAGCACACATGGCTGTCGCACATGCCAGCACTTATTGGGCAATGCAGTTTAAGTTCTATATCAAAGCTCTTCAGTGTTTTCTTTATTGGCATGTGTTACAGCTCCTATTTATGTGTGAGAAACTCTCCCATAGCTACAGGCTGACAAGACAGAGAAAATAGTGACTAAAAATTTAGATGCTGAAGAGACTTAAGTTTAAATCTTGGCTGTGGAGCTTAGTATTTACTCTGAGTGTAGAGCTGATTTACCCTTAAACTGGGATGATTATTGAACTACATCATAAAACTATTTTTTGAAACATTTTATTTTGATGTAATTTCAAATTTCAGACATTTGGAAAAGAGATAAGAATTGTACAAAGAATAACTGCATGAACTTCACTCAGAATCTCCAAAGATTCCTGAACTCTTTCTCTCTCCCCCCTTCCTTCCTTCCTTCCTTCCTTCCTTCCTTCCTTCCTTCCTTCCTTCCTTCCTTCCTTCCTTCCTTCCTTCCTTCCTTCCTTCCTTCCTTCCTTCCTTCCTTCCTTCCTTTCTTTCTTTCTTTCTTTCTTTCTTTCTTTCTTTCTTTCTTTCTTTCTTTCTTTCTTTCTTTTTTCTTTCTTTCTTTCTTTCTTTCTTTCTTTCTTTCTTTCTTTCTTTCTTTCTTTCTTTCTTTCTTTCTTTCTTTCTTTCTCTCTCTCTCTCTCTCTCTCTGTGTGTGTGTGTGTGTGTGTGTGTGTGTACGCTTTATTATTTTCGTGAATAATGTGAGAGTAAGTTGCTGGCTTACTCCTTTTCTTTTAGGTGCATATTTTCTAAAAATAAAGGCATGATCTCATCAGGAAATTAACATTCACTAGTCTTAATACTATTACCTAATCTACAGACTTTATTCAGATTTCGTAGATTTCCCAATAATGTCTTTTATAGCTAAAGAAAATATCATCTTATGTCTTGCATTCCATTTTTATGTCTTTAAACTTCTTTATTCTGAAACTGTTCCTCAATCTTAATTTGTGTTCCATGACATAGACATTTTCTAAATAATGCAAGCCAGTTATTTTGTAAATAGTCTCTCAATTTAAATTTGTCAAATGTTTCCTCACGATGAGATTTATCCTATACACTTTTGGTGGCAATACCACAGAAGTGATGATGTGTCTTTTGCAGTGCATCATATCAGAAGGCACATGCTATCCACCGCCCCATTATGGTGATTTTAACTTCGGATTAAGGTGGTGTCTATCAGAATGGTGTTTGCTAGTTAAGGTGATGTCTGCCAATAATTTCAATGTAGTTATTACTTTTTCCCTCTGTAATGAAAAGTATATTGGGGAAAGTTACATTGAGAATAACTGAATATCCTGTTGCTGCCTCGGATTTTTACCCACTTGTGTTTGCACTTGTTGATGATTCTTGTGTGAATTCTTATGATGATTGCTAAATAGAGATTTTCTAATTCCATATATTCTTTACATTTATTAGTTGAGTTTCTACCTGAAAAATAGCTTTTTTTCCACCTAATTGTTTATATCCTGGTGGACTTACATTATTCAATGGGTAATAATCCTTTATTTCATTACATATATGTGAATACACACACACACACACACACACACACACACACACGTATATATAGAGAGACAGATCTGTATTTCTTTATATCGTTGATGCTCAAATTGTCCTGGATTTGAGCTAAGGGAGCTCCTTCAAGTTGGCTTCTATGTCCTTTTGATGTGTCTCCATAATTCTTTGAATACATCCCTAATTTCTGGCATGAGACAATGTTTCATACTGATTTTCTGCTTTCCCTCACTAGCCATGGAATCAGTAATTTCCCTAAAATTCCTTCAATTCTTTGAGTGAATAAAAGTATTTAGAAACCGAGATTATGGGGCTAGGTCTTCTTCTTGCTACTGGGTGTCATTGATTCTAGGCTTTCTCAGCAGATAGCCTGGAGGTAGGACTAGAAATATTCATGAATGTATATTTATCTATATGAATAAATGCACATACATGCATGTATATTTATTCATGTATATGATCATATGTGTCACTACATATCTATTTCTATTTTTATGCCTATCTATGTATCTAGTTATCCATCTTAAAAGTCCTAAGTTCAAACTGACACCTCCAAAATCAACACCTTGGAGTTCATTCTATCTTCTCCCTTTTCCATATTTATAATTCCCTTCTCTAATTTAGCAAAACTTAGTTGCCATTGGCCACAATTTATTTTATTTATTTGTTCATCTTAGAATATATAGAAACTAGTTTCCAAACTGTTAATCTAGGAATCTGAGCAAAACCTACTCACTACAATTGAATATCTGTGCAGAGTTCTTTGTCTTCAGACTGAGAGTACGTAGTTCTAATAGTCAAGGTTCATATAGTTCAAAAATTGACTGAGGTTCCCCCTAAGCTGTGTGGCCATGTTATTCATTTGAAATATGACTCTGTTCATGTTTTTGTTTTAGGTTTTTAGATCTAGGAGATTTTTCCTCCCATGCTTGTTGGTTTTCTATTCTTTTTAAAGTATGTATGTGAAACATTAAAATTCCCCAAGTCAGAACCATACAAATATTATACTCAAGAAAATGTGGTTCCATCCCCCCTTTCTTCACAGAGCTGTTTTGAAGAGTAAATAATATTATAAATGTTAAGATTTTGCACTACCTGGCACATATTTTGGTCTCAAAAAATCTAATATAGCTATTCATCTAATAATAGTACTTTTTCTATGTTCAATTACACACTCATTAAGTACTTCATACCTTTTTCTCAATGTATGAAACCAAATTGGAATGCACATATGTGAACAAAACTCTTCTAAAATTTTGGTATTTAACTTTTAATAGCAAAATATTATTTGCAATCTTCTCACAATTGATCACAAAACAAACTATTGTGTTTGATTTCCCAACTAAGGAATAATGGCTTATTTTATTCCTTAAAAAGTGGAACATGAATGCTGCATGTGGAATAAGCATAATGTTATTGCAAGAGTAATATAGAAAACATATCAGGGTCAGAACTCATTTAGTGGTGCCTTAAATGTGAAGAAAATAGCTGTAATTCTGCATAAATGTTATAATTGTTAGATTGCAGAGAAACAAATAAAGAGCCCTGAGGCATGTCTGAAGAAATGAGCGGATTACATGCTTAACTAATTCTGGAAGATAAGGTTTCTAGATTAAGTCATGCTCTGCAAGGAAACAAATAAAGCAAGCACTACATCATTAGAATCTATTTTATTTTAATGTATTTCTTTAAAGAGAAAGCTTTGATTCTAATGTCTAACACTGCTGCATTTTCCTCAAGAAATCTTCTGTGCATACATAACTAGCGATTCTAATATGTACATTTTACTAGTGATATACAGTAAATATGTCAGAGAACAGAATTCTTCTCTTGGCTAAATGCTTGCAATAAAATTTCTGGATAAAATTTGAATTATTTTCCAACTTTGTGAATCATATATCATTAATAAAGCATCTTTTTACTTCTTTTTTGATCGTGTATAAAAGTTATTGAATATAATAAGAAATTTTAAAACATTATATTTTGATCACGTAACAGAAATGGAATAAAGAAAAAAGAAGTATATTTAGAGAACTCTTAAATGACAATACAACTATGAATCTTAAAGATTTTGGGGAAGCAAATAGAGATGACACATCAAGATCAAATTGTAAAATCCATATAAGTATCATCAGCATGACAATCTTTCTAAGAGATGGTTACTTTTAGATATACTCTCTATGTTATTTATAATATATAGAAACTTTTTTTTTGTCTATATCTTAATAGCAGGATGAAGTTAGAGGTAAGTTATAAGTTGCATACATTTAAATGTTGATTTTAATGCACCTTTGGTACATTTTATATTTCAAGTTGAAGGGAAATTTTAATTCTGTAATATAAATATTTTAATAGATACTTACTCATATATCCAGAGATTTTAATAGATATCCAGTTTTACCAAGAATTTTCTTAAAGGAATACACAGATGCTTACTGATTGGTTAGTACCCTTCTTTCACATTTCTGAGGTCTCATCTTCCAAATGAGGTAGATTCAACAACATTCCCCAGCTGTAGCACCTCAGGACCCAAGTCCTTTCCATACTGTGGCTAGGGCTTCCAAAGTCCCTCATTTCCCCACATCACCACTCCTCTTTAAGATCTCCTTCTTTCCTGATTTCTCATATAACCTTTTTATGCCCACCTCTGTCCTTGATGTTGGAGGAGGAAGTGGAACTGCCAAACATCATCACCAGGATGTGCATGAAATCCAACCACATATGGAACCCCAGATTTCCTTAGGCTGTTTTGAACACCCAATCTTTGTGTCAGATTATTTCTATGAAAATTTGGTTTCCACTTTCTAAACAATTGAACTGTAAATTTTACTGTAAGATTACTGTGCATCATTTAAAAATTTTTACATCTTCCATTCATTATGAGATATGTCCCATTCTGTAATCTCTGACCATGGAATCAAGCTTAAATTTTCATGACCCTTTTTGAAATTACATAGGTGTCTTGAGTTTGTTTTTAAGTGATATTCACCTGCTGTGCTTGTTGGTCTAAATGAAGAGAAAATTATCCTAATGGCTTTATTTTCCTTCTTCAGATGGAATTGTTAGCATGGCAAGGAAAAAAAATATATTAGCTTTTCCACTTTTATTGTAATAAGATTTCCAATAGATATCAGGATAATTTAAGGCTTCCATTGCTACAGTTGCTTGCCTTTCTCTCTTCTGGTTTTGAAATTATTACTAGGAATAAAGGACTCATTTCTTTCTCCTAGCTAGCCGTCTATAGCATAGTACTAAATACCCTTTCAACAGGATGCTTCTATTTGCATTGATCTTACTTCATTCTACTAATTTTCCCTATGCTTTCACTCAGAAACCTATGGATTCCTCCACACTTTGTTTTTCACTATTTATCTCCGTGTTCATCTGCTGGGATTTGAAAGTATGCACTTGAACTTGAAATAAGTAATAGTAATTGATGCAGTGTAAGACATACTCTGTTGTTATAGTATGGGGAAAGAGATAACTTAGAAAGACAACATTTGTAACAATAAAAGTTTTGAATATTTTTCCTTCTTGGCTGACTTCATTAGTAACTATCAAAGAAACATCTGACACTTCATTTTAAAGTGCAGTACTCCCCCATTATTCTCCAGGGATATATTCAAAGACCCCCAGTGGATGCCTGAAACTGCAGATAGTACTGAACCCACTTGCTGTCAGTCAGTACACCTTTCTGTTCATCCTCCAACTACAAATTTAATACTTCTTCCACGTTAACTAAGCCCTTATCATACACTCTATCCATAACTTTAATAGTGAAGTATGACAGCAAAGCTTATATAATTTGTTTTCCTTCTTCTCAATTTCATGAATAGAAGACTCATTCTTACCATAAACATTAGCAACTTCAGCATACTTCCTTTTTTTTTTCCTTAAATGAAGAACCTTCACTTTTTCCCTTAAAGGAAGCACTTCCCAGCTTCTGATTGGCATATCCAAATTCTCACCAACATTACTTTTGTGCTTTGGGGTTATTATAAAGTCAATTAAGGGTTCCTTGAATACATGCACTGTGATATCACAGACGGTCAATTCATCACAGAGATGGATACTAAGTGACTCACCAGCCAAGTAGCGTGGACAGCATGGATAGACTGGACAAAAAAATAATTCACATCCTGGGCCTGTCAGAGCAGGATGGCATGAGGTCTCATCAGCTACTCAGAATGATGTGCAACTGAAAACTTATGAATTGTTTATTTCTGAAAATTTTATTTAATATTTTCAAACTGCACGATAATTAAAGCCATGAAAAGCAAAACCTTGCACAAGAGGGGAATGCTGTATATATGTCTGAATCATATTCCATTGGGAATAATTTACATAAGATATACAGCATAGCTATATCTGTATAAACAGCACAGGTTTGAGCTGTGCAAATCTTACAGATGAAACTTAAGATTGTTAACTAAAAAAAGGTGGTAGAAAATTAATACAGTTTTATGTCTTAAATAATAATAAGCAGGAAATTTCGATAAATATGTAAGTTATTAGCAGCCAGGCGTAGTGACTCACTTCTGTAATCCAAGCACTTTGGATTACTCCTGTAATCCCAGGTGATCTGAGGCGGGTGGATCACCTGAGGTCAGGAGTTCAGGACCAGCCTGGCCAACATGGTGAAACCCCACCTCTACTAAAAACACAAAAATTAGCTGGACGTGACAGTGTGTGCCTGTAGTCCCAGCTACTCGGGAGGCTGAGGCAGGAGAATTGCTTGAACCCGGGAGGCGGAGGTTTCAATGAGCGGAGATGGTGCCAGTGCACTACGGCACTCCAACCTGGGTAACAGAGCGAGATTCCATCTCAAAAAATTAAAAAAAAAAAAGTTATTAGCAGCAATTAGTTTTATAAAGATGGGAAGAATTTTTACTCAGTAATTTTACTTTCTAACTTCACAATTTATGTAGTGTTTGAATGATTTATAGTTAGCAGCTATTACCTGTCTGAGTAAGAAAAGATAGAGATTTTCGAAGGACAAACTTTAGTTTAAAAAGCCAAGTGATGTAATGGAAAGTTGTGGAGTTTACAGTCAGAAAATGTAGCAGCCATCTAATCATATGACTCACTAGACGTAATTTATTCCTTTTGAGCCTCAGTATTCTTACCTGTAAAGTATGATAATAATTACCAGCCTAAAAGATTGTTCTGCAAGCAACATGTGAGAAATGTAAGCTGCAAATAGCAAGATACATCTTCTGGTTTTGTATGTATGATTTTATACTTACTTACAGATACTTATAATTCAGAAAGAATGTGGTGGGGGGGTGGTAGTGAGTAGGCCCATTTGTAAAATGGTGAAAACAAAATTCAATAAAGGAAGCTCCTGTTTCTGTGAAGTGGGCTTTTTTGGGTTGCACAAACAAGTGAGATCATAAGAGGACAGAGGGGAGGAAGAGTTATGGAGAAAGAGGAGCTGTTGATCCAGGGAAAACATTTCAATTAAATTGGAGGAATAAGTTTTAGTAATCGATTGCACTGCATAGTGACTACAGATAATAACAATAATGTACTATATATTTCAAATTGCTTATACTAGATTTTAATATCTTCACAAAAAATCAGTTGGTGAGGTGATGAATACATTAATTAGACTGGTTAAATCTTTCTGCAATGTATAGATGGATCAAAACATCACATTGTACCCTATAAATACACACAGTTAATAACTGTCATTTTAAAATAAATTAATAGAAAAAGAAAGCTCACATTGAAAATTCAAGACAGAAAGAGAAGGAAAATACAATGCAAATATACTGTACTACATTTTCAATCAAAGTAAAATAGCTATTCAGTGCTGGAAGTAAGGAGAAGGGAAATTGAAGAAAAAGTAACATAGCAAACAAAAAAGTCAAAAGTTGGGAAAAAATAGATAAAGCTAATGACTCAGAGACTTTTAGAAATAGCACCAAGCTGTGACGCCCAAGAATGGTCATTCGATTTGGAAAGGATGATCGAGGCCTCAATCACTTTCGTATATTGATAATGATAGGATTAAAATATTTTTAAAGACTTTCACCACTTCCCAACATCCTCCATTGGGAGGTTGGGAAGTCATGGAAGACTTAAACATAATCAAGCGATGCAAGCAAAATTTGATCTACTGAATGTAATGCAGCTCTTCATGGATTCAGGTTACAGTGAGCAACAGGTATAAGCTAAGCTTTAGAGTAAGGTGGAGATTTGTAATCTTGTGCCAATTGCTTTTCTTCCTTAAGCCTCATCAGGCTGTCAGGAGGAAATAATGTGTTGCTATACTTAAGACTGAATAAATGCTAAATATTGTTGTAGTTGTTGGAAATTATCCAGGCATTGTGCATCAATGAATTAAGAAGTTAAATATTCAGGTCGGGCACGGTGACTCACGCCTGAAATCCTAGCTACTTGGGAGGCTGAGGCAGAAAAATCACTTGAACCCAGGAGGCAGAGGTTGCAGTGAGCCGAGATCGCACCGCTGCACTCCAGCCTGGGCAGCAAGAGTGAAACTCTGTCTTCAAAAAAAAAAAAAAAAAAAAAAAAAAGAAAGAGAAAAGAAGTTAAATATTCAGAGTGCTTCCATCTGCCCATAGAAAGCAGGACTTCAATTCGTGTCTTGAGAACTGAAATTGGTTACTTAGAACTGAGTGAACAAGTGTGTAGGCATGATGTAGATTTATTTATGTTTCTCTCAGGAGTTATTTTAACAATTTTGTTTTGAGACTTCTAACAGACTTTCTGGAGCTCTCCTACCAGCTGCTATTGTTCTGTGCCCCTTGCTGGCAAGTACTGTCTTTCAATAGAGATGAGCCAATTTATTTGATGCTGCCTCTGGAGAAGAGAGAAGCCCTTTGGGTACAAAGTGTGCCTGTCATGCAGATGTCTTCTCTAATCTAATGAGGTAGAGAGCTGAGCAGTCAGGAGAGGAAGGAGTGTTGGTAAAAGCAGAGTCTGTTCTCTGCACCCACTTCTCCCATCTATATATGAATAGTTAGTACAAGAGCCACTTTCTACAAGAATCTTTAAAATTTGATATGACTTGACAAGGATGACTATCCTAGAGATGATCACATCTGAGTCTGTGCATGACTGGTGTATCAGTGCAGTCTATTTGGACAGATAGTTTCCTCTACTGCAAGGTGTGTTTCCTTTTTATTCTTCGTGACAGTTTGGCTTATAAAGTCTTCCCTTATTGATGCAATTGTGAGAGATTAAATTTAATTCTTCCCCTGAATCTGTAACATCTTTAGAATGTAATCTGAATATCCAAATTTAGGTTTTTGGTTTGGTTTTGTTTAATTAATTCATTGAACCATAAATACTTCTGTAATGAGAAACCAATTGTAGATTATACAATAACCTGATAGTGGTGATGAGGAAGACATATGCCTGCTGCCTTAATGCTTTCTGTGCCTCAGTTTCCTCATGCATGTAAGTGGGAAATGTGTCACTATCTTTTACTGGTTTCATAGGATTATATTCAGTGCCGCTTATATTTGTTCTAAAACCCTTGAAAAGTTATTTGTGCCTTCAAAGTTATCTAATGTCATATGAAAATACAAATTTTGAAAGGATACTATTGCAATGAGCTGTCAGTTTTAAATATTTTGATTTGAATTTTATTGAAAAAGCAAAATCCGCTTTAGGTTTTCTATGTGAAATGTTTAAAATTTGTGTAAATATTAACATCACATGGAAATCATATTCTATTTAATTTTTTAGCCATCATTTATCTTTTATCTGACTCTCCTTGTAATTTTCTTTTCAATTGCCTTCAGGGAACAATACGCAAACTCTTCAAGAACTCATTTAACTCTTATCAATTTATACCAATAAAAATCAAAGCTTATATAGTATTATGCAAATATTTTATTCACTTGGATAAGAGGGAGTCCATTCAATTCCACTAAGTCAGTTCTTGTATTAAAATCATTATTCATTTTATTTCATCATTTCAATTATAGGCACATAAGTTCTTATATCTTTTCTCAAACACAAAATCTCAGAACGTCTTACTTTCACGCAAAAAAAATTAAGCTCTAAAAAAGCAAATTTATATCACCTTAAGACGTCCAAAATTATAAAGGTTATTGGACGTCACTCCTGGTATCCTTGAAAATATTTGTTTGATTTTGAAGGAAGCCTCTAAGCAGTCAAGTTGAGTAATATTTTTAACTTCCTTTCTCTACTGTGAAAGAGTGCCCCTGTGAAGAAATATCTAGGGCATAGATATTTCCTCATCTCTCTTTATCATCTTGCTTTCTACCCTGGTGGTCTGCATATGGTTAGATGAATCTGTGTGACTAATATTAGGGCAATCTTGACCTCAGTGTATCAACTTCTGTGAGCCTGTCTTGTCTAAAATGAATTTGGCTGAGTTATAGAGCCTCTAAGAAACTCTTACTAGAGGAAGGAAGACAAAAGTTTGTGGTGGGAAAATGAAGAGGTCAAAAAAATGAGCTAGAACTTACTAAATAAACATTTTAGCATATATTATCAATATTAAGAGTAACCCAGGAAAATCACTGTTATGGCTTCTATATTCTTGAATTTAGTAAAAAAATAATTTGATTTTGGCTTAAATGTAATGTTCTATTTCTTAAGGTCCCATTTCTTAAGTCCTATTTCTCAGGGTCCCATTTCTTTTCACTCTACTTGTCAAGTTCAAGACTATTTAAAAAATTAGTATTTTGCTAGTACAGTTTATTAATAACCATCTGATTTAAAAGAGTAGAGATATATATCAGATGCACTCAATTTTATGTTTCAGATCACCTTGGATACTATCTGTTTTAGCATTAGTTTAATAATTTTTGATAATTCATCGTAAACTTCCATCACAGGTATTAGCGTGAAATCTAAAGGCCAATTTTTTTATATATCCTTTTTTACCTCATCAAGAGAGACATAAAGAGCGAGAGAAAAGTGAAAGAGAGAGTGAGATGGGGTAGAGTCCGATGACATTTAGATTTAAGGGAACATGCCTGCTTTGTGTGTTTGTCTGTTTGGTTCTTTCCAGAAACATAGGAATCTCAGCAGGGGAAATTGAGTATAATGTTCTGTATTTAAAGGATGCAGTTTATATGGCTTTTTGGTCAATACCATTATCTCCTTTATTCAGGGGGATATGTTCCAAGACCCCCAATGGATGCCTGAAGCCATGGATAGTAGGAAACCCTATATACACTGTTTTTACATATATATGTGTGCATATATGTGTGTGTGTGTGTATGTGTGTGTGTGTGTGTACATATATACCCACACACCCCATACCTGTTGATATGGTCTGGCTGTGTCCCCATCCAAATCTCACTTTGAATAATTCCTATGTGTCAAGGACAGGGCCAGGTGGAGATAATTGAATCATAGCTTGAATCACTTGAGTCAAGGAGTTCAAAACCAGCCTGGGCAACAGGGCAAAAACCCATCTCTACAAAACAAAACAAACAAACAAACAAAAAACAATTGGCCAGGTGTGGTGGTGCACATCTGTAGTCTCAGCTACCCAGAAAGCTGAGATTGGAGGATCACCTGAACCTGTGGGGTTGAGGCTGCAGTGAGCCGTGATTGTGCCATTGCACTTTAGCCTGGATAACAGAGCAAGACTCTGTCTCAAAAAACAAGCAAACAAATACAACGAAATAACAACAACAACAAAAACACTTCTTTTATGTCTGGAATTGAAAACATCTGTCACGCGGTCAAAACCTAGATTAATTTTCTATGTGGAATATATATATATATAAAAAGGGGTTGAAGTGAAAAATCTGGAGTAAAATATTTGTATTGAAATAAAATCTGAACTTTTTTTGAAAAGATACACTGAAATTTACTACACAAATAAGTCAAGGCTCTCTCTAAAGAATGTGTCATATAATCTTTGTCTTTAGAAAGTGGTAGAAGCATGGGGATGGCTGCACGACCTCCACATTCTCTGCAGGTAGATGAAATCTTGAATTTAGAAATTCTAGCAGATCGTGCTCTCTGTCCTTAGAGAAAAGGTATTAAATGTTAGTAAGTGAGGTATAAAAAAACCAAAGCCCAGGTCTTTTCTCATGCTCCACAGAAATCATGCCTTGCTCAAGTCAATAATTGGCTGAATTCATTTCCAATGAATGAAATGCAAAAACATGGAAAAGACTAAAATTGAAACTTTTTAATTTAAAAGATTTAAGCTGTGAGGATGGTACCTTGACCTAGAGAATTTCGAATCTGTCTTTGGACAGCTGGGCAACCATAGGAAGCAAGTAGGTGTCTGGAGATGGCTGCAGACAGGAGACACCCATCCCCTGGGTAGCACTGATTGCATTTTCCATGAAGGTTGCTGTTAAATTCAAAGCAGACACTCTGCTGAGAAGGTTCTGAGAGGTTGGTTCTGGGTCTCATTGTTTCAGTTAATCATTTATTCAATTAATAAATTTTGAGCTCCTGCTGTGAGTCAGGCAGTATGCTAGGCCCTGTGGCTACAATATAGGCATGGTTCATGTTTTCAGCAAACGACATTTTACTGCTTTGGTAAAAATAACAATTCCTCAGAAGAAAGGCTATATACTAAGTTATAGAACAGAACAGAACAGAACAGAAGTAAGACCCTTCCAAAAAGGAATGCAAATATACAAGAATGGATATGGATAATTTTACAAAGTATAGATTCAGGTTGGGTAAAGAAAACTGTGGGATTAGTTACCCTTGCTTTATGCTGAGAGTTAAGAAAAAATAAATACAATAAAATCAAACCTTTCATGTTAATCCTTTCTAAGACAAACATGCTTTTATATTCTGATTTTAATTTTCCATTTGCCAATGAAAGGCTCTTAGATAGCAGTTAAAAGAAATATATAAAAATTAAAACATAAAATGAAATTATTCCTAGGTTATTAAGTATTTAAAAGCTACAAACATATATAAAAACTAAAAAGTTTGTTGTAAAGCCATTTGAAAGGGAGCATACTTATCTGTAGCCACCTAAACTATATCTCAGGGCAGAGTAAGCACAGCTTGATCATATAATCTAGAAACCAGAATTATGTTAGCCTCATAAAATATTTCCAAGTATGCAGAGTTCATTTTCTTTGACGTAACAAGGGAGAGATACAGTAGTCTTATAGCCAAGGCAAGCCTTTGGATATAAGATTTTTAAAAGCTTGGAGAAAGTTATTTTATTATAATAAAATCAATTATTGAGATCCACTGCATTTATGTCACTTCTTTTAGAGTTACATAGAAATTTTAAGCTTTGTCTGCAAAGAATTACACTTTAAAAGAACAATTTCAGTGTAGGAAAGGTTAACCGATGAAAATATCATAGCATATTTGGGAATGTTTGCTTAGATAAGGACATAGTATTCATTGTTTCCTCATTTGTAACATATGGTGGTTTAATCAGCATTATCTCTAAGTTTCCTGGTAACTTGAACACTAGGATTCTTTAAACCCTAAGGAATCAGAATTCAAATTATGACTCGTGTGCTTGCTACTATATAATTGAAAAGTTAAACCTTGGTTATTTACTGTTTTGTAAATCATTACATATGTGTTACGTCTTTTAAGCATCTTTTAGTATAATTCTTGTAGATTGGCCTTGTAGGTATGCTTGTTTATTTTCTTTATTCTTTAAGTTGGCTATTTATAGGTAATTAGGAGATAAGATTAATCACATTTTTTCCTTATAAAGCCTACTTTTATGTTCACTAAATAATTTTAAAAATGCATATTCTTTATTTCTTAGTATATGTAGACTATATTTTTCTGACTTTAACCGAGTTTGGCAATTTTGCATGAACAAGCAAGGGACACTTTATTCAAGACTATTGCAATAGGAGAGAAAGGCTAGAATTCAGTCTGAGCTCAATTCCACTGAAATAAAAGGCACATATGTTCTTAAGAGCTGTGGTGGGGAATGTTAAGCCATATGTGTTTGTTAATTGTCTACCAAAGTGAGAGGAAAACTTTCTGATATCTTCCAGGCAAAGGATGGCTTTACAACTTGGAGCAAGGTACCCCTGAAAGTTAGGATCCTACCCTCCAAAAGACAGGGGAATAGGAGCTCTATCTTCCTTGATGATGACATTTCAAAGGGATGGCTCCCAGGTCCTTGAGAAAGACATTTCTGGGTTGTAAAACTGACAAGATGTTTTTTTTAAAGATTTACATTTCAAAGGAGGAAAGATTTTACAATTACAAGTTTTCTAAAGCAAATGTTCTAAGAGAGATCAAGGGCCTAGTATCAGGAAACAGACTGTCTAAAATTTAGTCGAGCTGGAGCTGAGGGGAATGTTTAGTCCACCATGGCCTTTTTTTCGAGGTCCTGTGATTTTGGGCCTTCTGGGTATGACTCATTTGGACTCTTAGAGATGGGAGGAACAGTAGGGACGATGCTTTGCGTACTCTCCTTTACTCTCTGCTATCCACTATTTCTTGAGAAGCCTTTGTGGCCTTTAAATTCTATAAGTTGAGTAGAAATTAAATATTTATTCTGGTAACAAACAATGAAAATGTATCTTAAATCAGTGGGATTGCACACAAGAAGATTATCATTGAAACACAATTATTAATAGTATTTGTATTACTTTTTTTTAGACCATAAACGTGATGGGGAATAAAAAAGGGAGGTTGTTATATTACAAAGATAGATAAATTCAAAAGTAAGTCATGATAAGCCACTGCTTAAATAGAATAGCCATATTCTTCTATTAGCTGCTTCTTATCTTCCAACTGAAGTTAAAAGAGAAAGGGTGTTTATATGTCATTTTAATAAGAAGACTGTGATAAGTATAAATTATTTTTTTCCTTCAGAATCTTCTCAATAAAAAGCCATAATTTCTGAAAAATTCTGTAGTGTGCTATAATGCTGAAAATGATTCAGAATACATTTACTCATAAAAATGTCAGTAAGAAAAGCTAACCTAGATAATTTTATTTATCTGAAAGCCAGAGCTCGCTAATATTTACTTTTGGGGTGCTGCTTAGGGTAATTAGGTATGATTTTCCAGTTACTTGGGGATGAGCAGATGTGACTGGTATTGCTGAGATCTTAATTTTATACTGCTAATGTGATGCTTACCATACAAAGGAATGTGAATGTGAGACAGTTAATGGTCGACGTAAAGATCGGAAACTGGGAGTCTTTCTAATCTATTTAAAATAATTACAACTAGGGCTAAAATAATTTTATCTTTGCGTTTCTCTTTTTTCTTCTTTCTTTGTTTTCATCCACCATTCCCATAGCACCTGAATTCTCGAGGTCCCTCCTCTCCCTTTCTACCCTTTTCCTTCTATTTCAACACAGCTTTTCTCCAGGAAAATAGGACACAGAAAGAACATCTACCTTCAAACAGCCATCAGCGAGTAAGTCCCGATCATGCCAGTACTCAGTAAGCCATGTCTGACAACTCACCCTTTCCTCTGAGTTTAATAGGATAAAGCTAGTAGTGGAATAGAAATTGAGAAATGTGGTTCTACTGATAAGGAAACCTTGTCTTAAAGTATGAATTAGCAGCAGTTAAGCAGATTTACTTCAGGAGTTGTTTCACTGCTATTATATTGCCTGTTTTATCCTTTGGCTTGTATGGACATATAATCTGAGATAATGACCCTCCATCTATTTGCACAGGTGCAAGTAAAAAGGTCCTAAAATGGACACACAAACTCACACACATACACACATATGCATGCCAGGCATACTAAATTACAGAAATGAATAATTCATCAATAAAGCAAATGTTATAATGTCCTGTTGACTCATCATTCATTATTTACTCATAACACAAATTAAAAAATAATTCTGAAATAAATTGACAGATTAGACCAGAGGATAAATCTAGGCTATCCAAGAAGTATAACTCTGTACAGTAACACTAAAAGAACAGCTGCCGTCTTTGTGTAGCTCACACATAGTCTGCTTTTATAGACCATAATGAGGACAAAACCGATTAGCAAATTAGAAATTGACAGAAATCAGAGGCACTCTGCTTAAGAATCACTAAAGATGGATAGTATTTCGACTAATGCTATTCTTTATTCATCTAAAGATTTATGGAATGAGTGTCTTATGTATAAACATCTGCTTCTTCAGGGAAGCATCTGTCATGTAGCCACCAAATAACATGACAGAGGGGTACTGTGTGAATCTGAAAAGCCTTAAGATCTGTGGTAGTGCTCAAATTCCAACCGCAGATTAAAACTTTTAATCAGGGTAGTTTTTAAAAAGTAGAATAAACCTAGCTCATAAAATGAACTGTTGAATAGCTTAATGTAAAAGAAAGCATTTCAAAGGATATTTCATTTAAATGCAAATGTGGACAATGAGTTGTTAAAGAGAATTGAGCTTTTCATATTCTTGTTTTTCTATACTCCTGGGATCAAAGTCACCTTTTGAACTTGCAAAGTAAGCTTCAAAACTTATATCTTACTGTTAGGATTTGAGTTTATTGTTTTCACTATTAAAAGACAAATGCTATCTGAAGCTTTATCTGCAGTATTAATTGTCCCATAAAGACAAGGGAACTGAATTAACAGGGGAAAGAGTAGGACTCTAGAACATTTAGGTCATGGCTTTGGAATCAGAGCTCTCAGCAGTTTCATGCTTTGTGGATAATTAAAATCAATACAAAATAATTACAGAACTAGAAGGATCTCCAGATACCTAATCCAGTCCCTTGTCTCCAAGAGAAGCTAGCTCTAGTCTAAACTAACTTCCACACAGACACTTGGGTTGCGTGAGAGAAACTGGGACTCTAGATTCACTCTCTGCACTTTCCAAGAATATTGCAAATGTGGCTTGGTAACCAGTATTCAAAAAGAGATTATGGTTTTTATAAGCATGACCTTGGCATCATCAAACTATCTTCTACAGTCTCAGATCAGCAATGCTTAAATGCTAGTCCCCAGAGCCTAACACAATACTCTTTACTTAGTCACTACTCAAAAAATGCTGGTTGATGATGTTTTTATCTAAATCTGGTTGAAATTAATTATCTTTATTATTCTGTTCTCAGGGAAGATGAGGACAAGAATGAGATGTACTGAGTCTCCTGATTTCAATTCTCTATTTCAACATTATATTTCTCTTTATACCATTCTTAAGGCTCCTTTTTGTTATAAGCTCAAACATCAGAGTGAAACAAATATATCCAAGTTCCATTAATGTTCCATTTCTTTAAGTAATTTTAAAGAGACAGAGTCTTGCTCTATTGCTCAGTCTACAGTGCAGTGGACCAATCATGGCTTGCTGCAGGCTCAAACTCCTGAGCTCAAGTGATCCTCCTGCCTCAGCCTCCTGAGTAGCTGGGACAACAGGAGCCTGCCACCAGCACAGCTATTTATTTTTTTTAAATTTTTTTTGTAGAGATGGGGCTATGTTGCTCAGGCTGGTCTTGAACTCTAGGCCTCAAGCATCCTCCTGCCTCAACCTCCTAAAGTGCTGGGGTTACCAGCGTGAACCACTGCACCTAGCGACTTTAAGTAAAATTTAATGTGACAAAATTACTTTGCAACATAAGTTTCTGGATGACGCCTTGGAGTTTAGTTTTATTTTTAGATACATTTTCTTCCTAAAGAAAAGGGCCATGGTTATCGAAGCATTTTGTAAATCAGTAGAATTCAACATGCGTAAGGTAACATGTCGAGTTAGATTAGTGGACTAGTACAACAATACTTTCTCTTTCAGAAAGGTCAGCATTGAAAACGTATGTGTGTCTGCATTACTGAATTGAATTGGTGAAGTTGAATATTTAATTGTGTGCTCTGTGAGAATAACTGCGGTGAGATACATGTCCTTTAGAACATTTCTTAATAGAATGTATACACACACACACACACACACACACACTATGTAACACTTTAGAAGAAAGAGATGGATCATTTTCATTGTTAGAGAAAGTCTTAGGAAAATTTTGTTTATTACATCTACTACATGCTTTGCAAACACAGAAGAGAGCTTTTAATCAATAGTTAACATTAGGCAGCTATAGGAACTTGCGTCCTATTTCACTGAATCTTGCCATCCTTGACTACTGGTCAAAATGAAAGATTGCTATTACACTATTACAGGAAAAGTTTCTCATTGATTGTTATTTCTACAACCAACAGTCTCCACCATCACTTTTCTACATTCTCTGACCCACATTTTACATTTCTTTGCAAATGCTTCTTCTTCCTCCTTGAGCTAATAGACACCTGGTTAGTTCACCTGCCAAAAACTCAAGGCATCCCAAGTGGAGGCTATTCATTTCATTAAGTCAGGTGGGGTGAAAAGAGAGGGGAGGGCTGAAAATAGGGATGACATTCTCCTCAGTTTCTATTGCTATTCAAGGGCTATCGCTTTCCTCTCATGTAAAACCTTTCCTCTGCACACACATCCCAGCACTGTCTTCTTATCATTGAGGGCACTGGAATCTAGCTTACTATTTTCCTTTTGGCCTCTTTTGTACAACTTCAGTGTCTTTGTGGAGAACCCTTCAATATGCCAACCTCCTCTGCTGACGTTCCATTCAGCAAACGTTATCAAACCTGAGGTCCAAAGAAAAGAATTAACCTTCATTTGATTCCTTATTAAAATCCCTCTCTACATTCAAGCTTTATGTCCTTTAACCCTTTATGTCCTTTAAAATTATCCATTGAATCCTCTAAAAGCAATACATTATTGCAGACAATGACTGCTTCCCATTATCACATGTTCAATCTTCTTATCCTGGCATTCAATGACCTTCAAGATTGGTTCTTAACCTTTGTCTCTAGACATTTTTAATTACTTGCATGAGATTATAACTAATGCAACAATTCTCCAAATATGCCTAGCTTTTCAGACTCCAAATCTTTCTCATGGCCTCTCTCCATCTTTCCAATTCTCTTCTTCCCCCACAACCCCAAATAATCATCCCCTTTAAAGCCCAAATTTCCAGGAATTCCATGACCTTTCCATATGAAAGTGTCCATGTCCTTCTCTGAACTTCTGCAGAATTATGTCCCACTGTCTGAAAGCATTTACTTTCTTGCTTTGTGGTTACCTATATATTTATCTAAGTCTCCTTAACTACTTGGAAGGTAGAACTAGCTTACTGTATAGTAAAATAGGATATTAGTTCAGTTTATGGTTCTAATTCGTTTTCTGATTTATCTCTTCACTTGTGTGAGCAATAGTTGTAAAATATATCATGCAAGGATACTGGTTACAGTGCTTTGAGTTCTGTATGTGTTCTATGAAATCATCAGTGAAACTGACCAGGGATTTCCTATGTTTATATTTTCCACATCACTCTCTGTGTAGTAGCCTAATAATAGTAGATGTTCAATGAGTATTCATTGACTAAGAAGAAGATATTAACTACATTCTTTTGCATAGAGTACAATAATATATAAAGGGTTTCTATTCCATTCACGTGGCTAGTTTTTGGTTATCTATTACTTCTTTTATCCCATCTGTGGTTGGAATTTCTCATGGAGTCTCATTGTGTTAGGCTGTTCTTGCATTGCTATAAAGAAGAACCTGATCGTGGGTGATTTATAAAGAAAAGAATTGAATAGGTTCATGGTCTTGCAGGCTTTATAAGAAGCATGGTCTTGGTATCTGCTCAGCTTCTGGGGAGGCCTCAGGAAGCTTACAATCATGGCAGAATGCAAAGGGGAAGCAGGCACCTCACATGGCCAGAGCAGGAGCAAGAAGTGAGGGGCAAGGGAGGTGCCACATGCTTTTAAACAAATAGATTTCGTAAGAACTCATTCACTGGCTTGAGGACAATACCAAGGGCATGGTGCTAAACCATTCATAAGAAATCCACCCCCATGATCCAGTCATCTCCCACCAGCCCCCCTCTTTAATACTGGGGACTATAATTCAACATGAGATTTGGCAGGGACATATATTCAAACTATATCACCCATCTCACAGGCCACAGCTTTAGCCTGTGTCAAATACTAAAACTAGTAGAAAAAGCATGGCATGTCAGATTTGGCAAAACAGATGTTTAAGTAATAGTGACAAGTCATACCGTGTTACAATGCCATGATTGCTTTGAAAATACTTTGCAAAACTTCTCAACTACAATTCATCATATGGTTCTTGCACCTTGATAATATTTCCCCGATAAAATGACATAAAATTGGCATTGTTACTCACCATTGACAAGACTGCATCACATGATCCATCTGGCTTGAACCTCATACTAAGTCAGAAGTTGTAAGTTTTTCCTGTTGAATTAATTGCCTATCATCACTAATTTTGCATAATTATATAGGTGTTTCTTTAAATGACATCTTACAAACATTGCAATTTGTATCTTTCAGAAGCTTATAACTTTTGGTTGTATATATTGATAAATAATATTTAAAATTAGTTTATTCTTACAAAGGTTTCAGAATTTTAAAAATCCCTGGGAAGGAATATACGCTAAAAGATGCTTAATGTTTAGTGTAGCTGAAATATATACTTAGAGGAAGGTTTTTCTTTTTAAACAGTTAAATAATGGTAAACTTGGCAAGTACCATACCAATTCCCCTTCTTGCCATGTGTAGTACAGGAGTGGTGATAATGTTAGCTATTAGAGATATTAATTTTATTTATCTTTTTTCCTGGAGATAAAGGCTTAGTAAAAGATGAAAATATTTCTTATAAGTAAATTACTACAAACCACTTAGTTTTTATTTAAAAAGTGGAAAAAGCTTCTAACTCAGCCTCAGGACATTAATTTTATTTGTGTACCATCTAAGATTTGTAAGTGGACTTCATTTTATCTTGGGAGTTCAGAATGCAAATACAAAACAATTCCTGGGGGGAAATGCAATTATTGAAAACTCCCTTAGAGAATTATTCAAAAGACAGGTTACTTTATTTATTTATTTATTTATTTATTTATTTATTTATTTATTTTTTTTGAGACGGAGTCTCGCTCTGTCGCCCAGGCTGGAGTGCAGTGGCCGGATCTCAGCTCACTGCAAGCTCCGCCTCCCGGGTTCATGCCATTCTCCTGCCTCAGCCTCCTGAGTAGCTGGGACTACAGGCGCCCGCCACCTCGCCCGGCTAGTTTTTTTGTAGTTTTAGTAGAGACGGGGTTTCACCGTGTTAGCCAGGATGGTCTCGATCTTCTGACCTCGTGATCCGCCCGCCTCGGCCTCCCAAAGTGCTGGGATTACTTTATTTATTTTAATAAATAAAGTAAAAGAATATTGTGATCACAACATGAAAAAATGAAATTAATCTGTATTTAATACAGAACAGAAATAAAATTAAGTTGTATTAATTCAAAACAGAAATATGCCTTATTTGCAATTACCTTATTTATGACAGTATTTAATTTTTCCTTTACATACAATTTTGGAGAAACTAAATTTTTGACTAAATTTTGATTTTAATCAACACACACACACACACACACACACACACACAGTGTAGCCTTATGTCATAATAACTGAGATTAATATCCAGTATGCAAAATACTTGAGATTAATGTAGAATAATTTTGAAGCAAAAATGTTTTTCTCTCAGATGTGGGACATGATTCAACATTTAATACTTAGAATTTCCTTTACAATGTTGCAGAGACAAACTGTATTCAAACTGAAATAAGAGCCATTTCCATTATTACATACCGATCCTGGAAATGTGTGTGAGAATGACAACTTCGATCACCACCACATCAGTTTGCCTTCCTTGTCGATTTCTTAGTAAAACCAGTTTAAGAGAATGTGTAGCTACAGGTATGTATATACAAAACTGAACTTATAAATAACACAGCAATTCAGCTGTTTTACTTGTTTCAGAATAAATAAGTAAATATTTCATTTTTACAAATTATTTTCTCAACTTTAGAAATATAAATGCACCTTGACTTGATTTTTTTTCTTACCTGAACATCTGTGGATGATTAATTGGATTTCTAGCCTAAGATATTCTTTCATGTATGTTTTGCTTTGTAGGAAGTTATAAAGCTGTGCACACATATATATGATATTACACATATGATATGCATATGTTATACATATGAATATATGTACATAATATATTCATACATATTTTACATGTATATTGTGTGTGTATCTATATATACATTTATTTCTTTCTTTATAAAATTACACAATTTTAGGTTAACCAATGATGTAATTAGGCAAATGTTTTCAAGCCAAACCTCCCTCCTCTGTTCAGAAAATGAGATTTGCAGTGCTTATATGACACACTCCTTGAATCATCAGTCTTTGGTGCTAATTTAGTCAAATTAGGTTTATGCTTCATTACTAATGTAGATTTTGACAGTGTAATCCAAAGACATGAATCTCGTAATATTAATAGGAAGTCACTTCCATTTGTAAAGAGAGTAAAGAATGGACAGTTGTGCCTGGTCCACCCTTATTCAGTCCGTGATCCTCATCTCCACAGCCAACGTGCCTCACACATATCCTACCTATAACTGAAGGCAGCCCTTCTTGGTTTTACCACTTTTTCTAAGATTCTTTAGCCTTGTAGAAGAAGGTTGAAGGGGGAAATAAAATAAGTCTAGTTCAAAATATCCAGTTTCCTCTTCAATGACACCACTCAACCTAATACTGTTCAAAGAAAAATTCAGGGCCCTTTTCTTTCAAGCAGTAACATCCAGGAGAAAATTTTAGGATGTAACAGACTAATAATGTTGAAGCTGATTAAAAATACACAAATAGTTATATATTAACGAATTCTTAAATAAAACTCCTTTGTTTTTATTTCAATAAAATGCCCTTTTAAAAATATTTAAAATCTGAAGTAAAAATTTCCAAAAGATCATCTTTTGGATCTTGAGGGATCCAATGAGGGAGCAGGTTTATTCAGGCCTCAAGAATTCATGGGGCATCTGGTGAATGCCAGGTGTCTTCTAACTGAAGATATAGCAGGAAACAAGAAAGACAAACGTCTTGTCTTTGAGAAGTTTACGTTCTAGTCATACTTAATGGAAAAAACATTTATTTATGGCTGGGGCACGGTGGCTCACGCCTCTAATCCCAGCACTTTGGGATGCCTACGCAGGTGGATCCCTTAAGGTCAGGAGTTCGAGACCAGCCTGGCCAACAAGGCGAAACTGCATCTTTACTAAAAATACAAAAATTAGCCAGGCTTGGTGGCACACACCTGCAATTTCAGCTACTTGGGAGGCTGAGGCAGGAGAATCACTTGAACCCGGGAGGCAGACACAGGAGAATCACTTGAACCCGGGAGGCAGAGGCAGGAGAATCACTTGAACCCGGGAGGCAAAAGGTTGCTGTGAACCAAGATCGTGCCACTGCACAGCCGAAGCGACAGAGTAAGACTCTGTCTCAAAAACAAAACACAACACAACAACAACATAGAAAAGAAACGAAAAATCATGTATTTATAAAACCCGGAATGATTCTTAAACCCACTAAACTCCGTAATTCTATGTGCCTATAACATTATACTAAATAAGTAATAAATACTTTTCTGATTATACACATACTCACCAAATGTAATGACCAGAGAACATGTTTTTAGCTAAAATATCCTAGCTTTGGGATGAACAGTAAGAGCACTGGACTGGATCAGAATGCAGTATAGACATATTTATTTGTTATGAGTCTGCCTCTTAGTAAAAAGTGTATTTTATACCACTCTGTTTTCAAAAACACACCAAAACCCAAGTTTTGTTTCCTCAAATGTTTAATGACATTTATTTATTGTATCTGAATGATTTATTATGATATTGTGATACAGCATCACTTAAGGTTGTTTGGATTTTTTAAAGCTATTCCCGAAAGATTTGCAACTACTTTCTCCTGCTATTTTGGTTTCCTGCTATTCTCACTGGAATGTGGATGATGTCCCTCATGTACTGCTTATTTCTTGAGCTTTTAGGTGCCACTTGGCAAATATACCAAATGATAGAGAGGAAAAATGAAGGTATTTTTACATTGTGAAAATTTTTCACTGGCAAAGCTCCTTTCCTGAAAGAAACATCACTCATGTTTAGACTAGATTATGTACACATCATGACCTAGAATTGGAAACCCAGTGGCTACTGAACTGGGGCTTTTCTAAAGCTAAACCAAACCATTTGAGCAAGAATTATGGACTATTCATACAGGTTATCAAATTTAGCCAGATGAGAGAGACCGTGTCTGTCAAAAGGTTGAATCTAGTAAAAAAAAAAAAAAAAAAAAAAAGATTCACTTAGGAGAAAATGTCTAATGAAAGATTAAAACTTTAAAATATGTACTAAATTGGTGTTCCCCAGGCTGTTAATATTCTCAGTGCCTACAGAATACAGAAAAGCTAGAAATAGGTAATGTAGCTTTGGAGGATAACAGAAATTTTGTTTGGTTTTGTTCCTATGTTTTCTTCAAAATGTTGTTATTCTTTATAGAACTTTTTAGGTTATTTTCATTGGTTTAAAAAAGCTCGAGTTGCCGGGCGCGGTGGCACAAGCCTGTAATCCCAGCACTTTGGGAGGCGGAGACGGGCGGATCACGAGGTCAGGAGATCGAGACCATCCTGGCTAACACGGTGAAACCCCGTCTCTACTAAAAACACAAAAAACTAGCCGGGGGAGGTGGCGGGCGCCTGTAGTCCCCGCTACTCCGGAGGCTGAGGCAGGAGAATGGCGTAAACCCGGGAGGTGGAGCTTGCAGTGAGCTGAGATCCGGCCACTGCACTCCAGCCCGGGCGACAGAGCGAGACTCCGTCTCAAAAAAAAAAAAAAAAAAAAGCTCGAGTCTATTCCAGGGGGGATTTTTTTTTTAAAGAAAGATAGAATTTAAAGGGGTTGAGTCTCTACATGGATGAGAAAAAAAGTCAATATAAGTATTTTATATAAATCAATCTCTTAAAATATTTTAATAAATATTTTATATTAATCTATTAAAATCCCTTCATAGCCCACTAACATTCTAAAATACCAGTTCTAAATTTTCAAGTTCATTTTTTAGAGCTTTCAAAGAAGAATAGATATATTATAGAAGAAAGTTGATGAAATTAATAATAGTTATGGAAAAAGATACAAATATAACAATGAAAGGTCCTGCAGATTAATTTAACCATTTAATTAAGAAAAAGAGCACCATTACTTAGGTAATTTTTTAAAGTCAATATTACTATAACTCAGTATATTAAAGGATTTCAAAATGAAGGAATTAGTCATGGAATAGTGTTTTGTATAATTAATGACATATTTAACTTTTTTATTTAGTCATATTGCTATCTTTACTCCTAATCAAAATACAATTTACAGAATGTATTATTTCATCTAGAAATTAACAGCTGGCTTGTAAGAAACGTTTAAGTTAGGTTAATTACTGCCTTTTAAATTTGTATAATATACTGTGACAGAAAATTAATGATGCTCACAGTATTTAGCATAGTTCATAACCCATATTTTAATGAAAATATACCGTTATTAGTGATATGCATGATACAGATATAATATACTCTAATTGCTGGTCATTTTATGTCTGTTCTATATAATTCTATAAAATGAAGCCATATTCATTCTGCTTATTAATTTAGACTTCACAGAGAAAAATTTGCATTTAATATATTCATGTTTATATTGGATTATATGAATTTAATCAACCTAAGGCATGACAAGTGGGGTTTGACTGACAGTTTCTCAAGATTCTAATCTGGTCAAGAATTCATTTTCCTTTCATCTTATCGCAGACATATGAGAATCTTAAATTAAACTGAACATGTTAGCATTTTAAGTAGTATCCATTTTCTTCCTGTGCACTGTGCCAAAAGTGAGATAACTACTTGTACAGTGTCCATAGAGAGGTGTTTCCTTAACATGCCCTAATAACAAATTTGTGACAGCTCCAGTTCTGGTGTCTCAAATGTAAGTTTTTTACAGAAGCCTACATTAAAATCTCTTTCTTTTTCTGTAGCAAAAATCAAGGTCCATTATATTATATTATACTATATTATATTATGTCAACTACCAAATTTAAGTTTCTCAAATTGGGTCACTGCTTTCTTTAGTCACACTAAATTCAGTGATTGTCTCTATGCCAGTGGCTAGTGATTGGCTATAGGACTTCTCCAAACCAAGGACTACAATTATAGGAAAGAAATGGTATACCTCTGAGCTAATATGAGAACACATAATTTTTGAACCATAGGCAAAAAATACTAGAAAAAGTGCCTTAGTAGTTGTACTGTAGAACATAATTTTAGAAATATAGGACTCCTGTGAAATACTTGCAGAAAATTTGATAAATATATTGCATGAGTAGTCAAGATGGCTATATTACTAATGAGTATGAAATAAAGCTTTAGTTACTTTTGTAGAGTAATACCAACTAACTTCTGTGCAGGGCAATGATAATGAGTAAAATATGTCTACTGGTTTCAAGATACTTCCAAGTAAGTTTAGAAGATATGAGTTCTCACAAGATAACCAAGATAATATAGCTCATTAAAATAAAACAAAACAAAACAAAACAAAAACCTTAAATAATATCCAGTTTAAGAGATTTCAAATACCATTGCATTTATAATTCACTTTGAGGTATCTATATTCCAGAAAATGACCGACAATGGCAAGTGTTTCTGAGTCATTGCTGTAGAAAATATCCAGGATGGGTTATTGCAGACATAAAACTTCCCCTAAAAGAAGATAATTCAAAGGAGCCAAGTATGGAAATTCATTTTTGAGTGAGAAAATATAACAGATTTTCAAATCTCTCATTTTGTCTTATTCAGCATATTGAGAAAGAAGCATATCAGAAAAACAGAGAAGCCACAGAGGAGAGTAGGGCAGTTCCATCCCATTAGGGTGAAAGGACAAGCAGGAAAAATGTAAAACTGGGCAACCTAAATTCTACTGGATTATCTGTACTATGAAAACCCATAAGATATGCATTTCTAACTGAACAGGAAGAGTAAATAAATAATATAGTAAATGTTTATACATAGCAGCAGAATAACTTTTTTTCACAAGTTACAAATATTTTAGCATTTTTCTTTTAACCCACAATTCTCCAATTATTTTTTTCAAAAACACAAGGAAAGTAAAAGCCTCCCTGGAATTACTACTATATACTCTAAAAGTAACTGCAGTCATCAGTTTGGTGTGAATCCCTTCAGACTTTTGACAGTATATGAATATGTATTTTTGCATTAATGACATTTTTCTATAGCACTCTGCTGTAGACTAGATTTCCATTCAATCATGAGGCATAAACATTTTGTATCATTACATATGAACCTACCTTATAATTTTGTCACTACAGTGTTTAAATAACTATCATAATTCAATTAAATAATCCTTTTTGAAGTATCTTTTTAATATAATAATATAAGCCATCATGCAACATATGTAAATGAACAATCACGCAACACACACACTTCTAGTGGAATTTACATTTTTACACAGTTTCTAATAAGCCTCTGTGATACGAGGGGACCAGTTTCGGTGGAGTATATACGAAGTGCCAGGGACTTTTTCATATATAATTTCATAAAATCACAACATTTGTTTGTAGAAATTGTGAGCATTGTTTTACAGTAGAAGACAATATGTTTCAAAGAAGTTGAAAAGTTTGTTGAAAGACACATAGATAATATATGGCAAAACAAATCTTCAAAGTCAGCTGTGTTTGGATGATTCCTTGCTCATTCCAGGTCAACAAACTGCAGGAAAGGCACTTTAAATGTACATGTATTTATTTGATTAGATCATACTTCTTTAATCAGATTATTTGAGTCTCAAACTGTTTTCCTGAACCACAAATCTCTGATTTGCAAAAATTGTGCTGTTCTGATTTTCACCTAGCATCCTTAGTAGGAAACCTGGCTGCTCAGACAAAAATGGAGTCACCATTGTGCTCTAGCCAAAAGTATCAGCTCGCAAATTGTCTCAGCAGGAGTGATGGGTTTCTATATTTCTACATTTCAAATACAAATTGACATCATCCATGGACATCAAAGATAAAATTTTCCCATCCAGTGCATTTTATAGTATATTGGAACTCACTGGTTTGGTTGGATAATGAGACAATCCTCTATATAAATGAACATATGTATTCTCTCCAGTGTAATAGTCAAGTCCAAACTCTCAGTATATGGACTAAATTTTTTCTGTAATTCAGTAATCGCATTGTTTACATAATGAATCTTTACTTCTAACTTTTTTAACTAATTTTTTTTTTCTTTTGAGTAAAAAGCATTCATTGCCTCCTAATATGTCAGTCTATTATGGGACCAGGAACTAATCTATTTATTTATTAAACAAAACTTATGGAACAATTATTATTTCCTAGATATATGCTAGACTCTAGGGATATAAAAACAAATTACACATAGAATCAATGTCTTTAAGTAGTAGTTACCTATATAGTAGGTAGGAAAGTTATATATGGGCAAGGAATTGTTATAATATAGACTATAAGGTGAAATTATAGTCCAAAGGTAGTTTTCAGTTATAATACAGAAAACATATGAACACTAGTGTTATTTTGGTTTCCGGGACAACATTAATGTGATATTTAATAAGATAAAAATGTTAAAGTAATTGGAATATTCCAAGGTGGGAGAAACATTAGTTTAAAATGTACCATTTAATATTTGATGTCAATGTGTAATTATGCAAAGAACTACAATGCCTGGTTAACATTAATTTAAAACTCTCCTAGTCTGTATTTTGAGTCAGTACAGTGAACAGGTTAGTCAACCTACCAGTAAGCATCATGTTAAAAGCCAGATGAATGACCAGATGTTTTTGTTCACCTGAGTGGGTATTTTGCTATTGTCTAGTCGCAACCTCCGTGCAGCTCCCAGTGATTTGGCTACAAGAGTGCTTTCTGGAGCTTATGTGTCATTCAGGGCATCTCTGGCGTCTGCACTTCTGTCTGTTCTAATGACCACACTCAGCAAGCACCAGCTTTCGAAGGAGACTCCACTAATTAGCTTAGTCGGCATAGCATCTGGTAACTGGTTGGTGGGATAAACAGAAAAGACTCCCGAAGTGAAGGGTGGAAAAATGAATTCTCCAGGCCATGAAGAGCACAATGAAATTATGAGCATACAACCCAAAGCCATGAAGAAGCTTCATCATTTACATTAGCCGCATCTGTAACATTGCCTGGCACGAAATCCTGGGCCAAAATGGAGATAATTGGAATTACACAATACTCAGTGCTTCAGTTTGGCATCAGTTTCATAATATAATAAAACTTATCATTTGTAAGCCTGTCTGCTTTTTCAAAAAAAGACCTAGAACAATTTGATCTGTCCTGCTACAGCAGACACTGATGCAGGTGGTTTAAAAACAAAGCATTTAATCAGGCAGGGTTTTACTTAAACTACTTGATGATTCATCATCCAGCCTCTGCTCATTGTCAATTGTGCCTCTCTGAGCTATTATTTATAGAATATTTAAAGAGCCTGGACTGCATGTGCCTCTGTCTTGGGTTCTATTGTACTATAAATTATAGGTCCAATTTGTTTCAAATTCGGCATGGACTGTCAGGATACCATGACTCATCTTCTGTTCAGATGAATACTGTATATGGCTAAAACAAAAAGTACTGTTGTTACTATTAATTTATTGGTAATTCTGGAATATTCCGAGACTACAGTTTTGTCATGTTTTAGGTCCACAGAATCACTCCATTCCTACATTCCCTTATGTTCTTCTTTCCACAGGGTAAAAATAAATGAATGGCTTTATGACCACTATGTAAATTCTGGTCTTCTAAAATGGCCACTATTAAAGGAGGTTGTTCGGGATGACACAACCCTTTCTTCATCATGAAAACAGACCAACTTTTCCTAAGTAGAGACTGTATAGATTTATTGAATCACATTCTATATGCTGAGGGAGTTTTGTTTTGTTTTGTTTTTCTTAAGCTGACTATTAAAAACAAAGTCAGAATTGGATTAAAGAAAGGAAAAGTTGACCTTTAATGAGAAAACCAAGAGGACAAAATTTGTATGCCTCATCTTTTAGCAGTTAATCATTGCAATTAAATAAACATTCAGTTTACTTCATCCTCATAGGCTCCTTGGAAGCAGAACTGTCTAATTTTCTTCATCACGGTACTCTAGTCTTTAACACATAGTAAGGGCACAATAAAAAGAGTGGTGGTAGGAATTGATGCATGAGTGAATGAGTAAACGACAAGTTGTATGGCTAGACTATTGCAATTCTGGAGAAAGTGGATTTTTTTAATATTAAAGGATGAGAAGAGGAATGAATAATATAGGGAAGAGATGAAATGGATATGTTTGTATCTGGTCTGAGGGTCCACTTCAAAATGAACATTCTCTCTTCAGAGCACACATGCATTACTCATGTGCTACTATTGCACCCATCACCTTGATATGTTATAGCTCCTAGGGGTTACTTAGATGGATTAGTTCACCTATTTATTTCCAGCGTAGAGTGTGGCACATTAGAAGTACTCAAAGTACATTTATGTATACACTCACTCATAGTGGATGAACAGTATAATCATCGCCCAATCCTAAAGTCTTGCCCCGTTTAAGGAGCCTTGAGGTATTGTCTTGAAAAGTCATGCAAATTGAAATAATGCACTGAAAGAATTTAGGCATTCAGCAAACACAAATTTTAGTAAAATTTGAAAATCCAAACCACAGCATGACATTAAGAAAACACAAATATTACTTAGCCAGAAGAAACAGGATTTTGAAATTTTTCATAAAATATTTAGAAAGAAAGAACTTGGATCTTGGAGCAGTTGAGTGAGAAATAAGGAAGCAATACGTGGGAGAGAAGAGAAAGGGAAAAGGAAGTGGATCAGATTTTTTTGTTGTTGTTAGTACTAAACTGGTTTACTTTGGGCTCCTAGCCAGGGTTGCTTTTTAAATCTATCCAAAGGCCCGGCGCGGTGGATCAAGCCTGTAATCCCAGCACTTTGGGAGGCCGAGACGGGTGGATCACGAGGTCAGGAGATCGAGATCATCCTGGCTAACACGGTGAAACCCCGTGTCTACTAAAAAATACAAAAAACTAGCCAGGCGAGGTGGCGGGCGCCTGTAGTCCCAGCTACTTGGGAGGCTGAGGCAGGAGAATGGCGTGAACCCGGGAGGCGGAGCTTTCAGTGAGCTGAGATCCGGCCACTGCACTCCACCCTGGGCGACAGAGCGAGACTCCGTCTCAAAAAAACAAACAAACAAAAAAAAAAAACAAAAAATGTATCCAAATATCCAACAACAACAACAAAAAATCCTCAATGATATTTATATGTCCACTAACGTTTCAGTTATATTTATAGAGTCAGTGACATGAAGGTAAATTATTCCGATTCACATGGCGCACAAAGGCACTTCATAGAATTCTTGGACTTCTCAGAGAATCAGAGAGATACTTTCTCTAGCTGCTACTTCATTTGTGGCCTTAGAGAAATAATGCATTAATCTGCAATTAGATCATGTCATCTTTCAGGATGTTTAGCTAAGGTGAAACGTGTGATTAGACATTTTAAATTGCAAGTCACCTCCACCCACAGGGTTGACACATGTTTTGTCTTTGGTATAGTTTTGTGTAAGGATTCACTCAGTATATCCAGAAGTCACCTTGACCATGAAATTAAGTCTGCCGCAAATTACAGCCTCACAATTAACTCAAACATTATCTTCTATTATTTGTGTTCTCTGACTTGAGGAGCAGGTGTTTGATTATTTTTTAACTTTTTACTTATTAACATAACTTTTATATTTGAATATATAATAATTTTTAAATTATCAAAATGATAGCAGGTATTAAGTGACAGTCTTCCACATGATCTTATGTGGTGCCCTGTGTACCTTTCTTATAATAAAAATATACGTGGAATGTCAGAGAGAGAGAGAAAGAAAAATATATGTAAATATCTTTTTAATATTGAATTAATTTAAGCTTCATCAGTTTGTTGTGCATATGATACTTACCCTACAGATTTTTGTTTTCAATAATGGTATATTATTATGAATAACTTTAAATACAAGTATTTTTCATTTAGAATTTTGCTGAATATTAGCACATGAGGAAAAATAAAATATGTAACTCATCTATCTGTGTAAAATAACGAATGCTAGATCTAAAGGAACTATTTGTTAAAATGTACTTAAACAAATGCATATTGCCTGCATTATATTTCTCTACTCTTTTATTGCACTATTAATCAGAAATTTAAATTCTATTTTTGAGCTTGTGATTATCCCGAATACTATGTGAAAGGGAAGTAATGATGGAATTTTTATTTTAATTATAACAACAGTTTTCAAGGGAGATAATCAAAATCTTTATCTGAAGCTTGAAGATGAGAAAACTGTATAAATCCATCTGCTGAGTTCATGTGCCTTTTGAGATTTGCTTTTCAATCTTTTAATTTCACATTTCTGGTTTTTAAATTATTTCTCTTATAAAATAATTTTTTGATGTCATTAATGCTGTTTTATTTAGAAGTGACGATTAAACAGGGTTTCTAATAATTCAACAGTTCTGTTTGGTTTTGTACAACATGTTATATTCAGGTGGTATCTGAATGATCAACAGGATCAAAATTCAGAAGACAAGAAAAGCGTTGCTTGATCAATTTTCGAACACACATTCAGGTTTTGTCCGGAGATCTTGAGTGCCGTAACACCAGTTGTGCTTGCGGAAAAGTATATGATTACTTGTCACATAGGTTTTTAGTTGGTATCTTAGACCATTTGGGTCATTATGACAAAACACCTTAGACTGGGTAATTTAAAAATAACAGAAATGTATTACTCACGGTTTTGGAAGCTGGAAACTCCTGGATCAAGGCACTGGCAGATTCTGTCTGGTGAGGGCCCATTCCTTATGGTGGTAACTTCCACATGTCTTTCCATCACAGAAGGTGTAAGCAAGCTTCTTGGCCTCTTTTATAAGGGCACTAATTTCATTCATGAGGGGAGAGCCCTCCCAAAGGCCCCACCTCTTAATGCCATTTTTGGAGACACAACATTCAAACCACAGCAATTGGTGTTATTGGTGGTTTTAGTGTCATTGAAATACAAACTTTATAATGACCAGAAAGAAACTTTTTTTTTTCTTTTTTGCCCTTAACCTAACAGTTTTCTGGGTCCATGCATTTTATTTTCTGCCAAGATATTATGTGTGTGGTGTGTGTGTGTGTGTGTGTGTGTGTGTGTAGAGAGAGAGAAGCAGCACTCAAATATAATGTCTGCACTATCAATTGCATCTTCTTTTATCTTTTGAAATTTCAAGGTCAAACTCAGTTTAAGATTAATATTTTTCTTTGGCTGAAAATAAATGAGTTGATCTGTGTGGAATGGGGTGATGTAAGAGGTCAAAATGTGTGGGTAAGGATGGAAACTTCTATAATATGAAAAAACCTCGCAAAATGAAGGTGCTTTACTTCTCTATTGAACACAGATACTTTTTGAATGGAAATGTGGTATGTAGTAATTTGGGAGAGAGTATCTTAGTAATAATGGAGTACCAACATTGATAGAAAGACTGGCATGGGGGGGCGAAATGTGCATTTCATAAATATTTCACAAAAGTGCAATAACATTCTGAGAAATAGCTGGAACATTTTAACATAAGATATTAATATAAAACACACAGCCAAAGAATCTGGAGACACGCTTACTGAGTTTGAATCCTAGCTCTTCTCCTTCTTTTTTTTTTTTTAATGATGGGCAATTTGTTTAACTTCCCTGAGCCTCAGTTTCCTCATGGGTAAAATTGGGAAAACAGTAGCATCTATTTCATTAAATTGTCTTGATGATTAACTGAGTTAATATCTCTCTCCCTACCCCTGCTAGAAAGAAAACTTGAGGAGGTTTTAACATTTTTCAGGAATGTGACCCAAATACCTGAAACAATGATGAAAATCATTTTAAACTGAAAATAGGCATCAAAAATGAAAAAAAAAAGTGTTTTTTGTCAAAATTAATGACATTTCTGCACAATTACTCTGTAATTAATACAATAACCAATATGTCTCTCTCTCTGACGTTCCATGTACGTTTTTATTATAAGAAAAGGTACACGGGGTACCAATTACTCTGTAATATTTATTGAGATTTGACTTCCTATATATAAGGCGGTTTCACAAAGCTTATGAAAAATATAGTTAAAAGATAAAATTAAAAATATAGACTATTTCTTGACATAAGTTCCATCAAGCTCAAGATACTTTTGTACATGAAGAACTAAGGTTCCTGGGAATTTCAAGGTACTCTAGAGCAGTTAAATGGAGTCTATTTTTCAAAACCCATCTAGGCCATAAAGCCTTTCCTGACTTGAAAAAGAAATATCAAATAGGACAGGAGCCACACATCAGTGATTTCAAGGAGAATGCACAGCAGAGTGAATATGGACTGTATCCTTTGGCCATTTTATCAGAGGACCAAGGAGATAAGGTCAGAATCAGAAAAAGATTTGCTGTTGAAAGTCACATTTATTGATTCCATTGGGTGTCCACTGTTTGAGGGAGACTGATGGACAAACATCTGCTTAGTTTTTCTATCGACTGTCAATTTACTGGAAAATATACCCGTGTGCCTTGATTATTAAGAAGAATATCTAAAATTGGTCACAGTGACTCACGCCTGTAAACCCAGCACTTTGGGAGGCCCAGACAGGAGGACAACTTGAGCCCAGTGTTTCAAACTATCCTGGGCAACATGGTGACAGCCTGTCTCTATTTTTAAAAAAGAAGAAGAATACCTAAGAAGTAGTTACATTTTTTTTCTTACTTTCATTTTCTCCTTAAATAAAAGTGCATTCTAAGTATTTTAAAGAAAACTCTTCTTTCTCATCCTGCCTCTTACTGAAGCACTTACGACATTCAAGCATTAAGCATAATACTGACATTATTTCAACTAATACAAAAATTCTTTGGGATGGATTTTATTGACTTTATTTTGAAGCTTTGAAATGAACTCAGAAAGATTAAGTAATTTACCTGTAGTCACACAGCTGGTAGGTGAGTAGAGCCAGGGTTGTATCCTGTTTCTTTTTAAAGGAAAAGCTTATATTCTTTGCATTTCTTTGGGAGTCAAAATAGCATGCTGACTTTAATCACTACATGGTTTTTGTTATTGTTGTTGTTGTTGTTATTTTGGGTTGTTAAGGTCTTGTGCACATTTTTTTTTTTTAAACCTGGAGATCTTAATCTTGTAAGGTGTTTTCAAATAATACTCAAAAAATAAGTAAATATAGAAATCCTACAAAATGTAGAAAATTGGCAACATTATACCAAATTGTTTGGTTCAGAAATTGCTTAAGACTTTAAAATCAATTGACCCAAGCTGCAATTTTATTTGCTTTCCGGAATTCAGATAATTTTCAAACATAAGAAATAGCTAAAAAACTTTAATTTCTATTTTCCTTTAGATTCTTGTATAGTTTCATGTGAGATCATAGCCTCTTATAATTCTGTTCAAACAAATTTTTATGGAAAATAAAAACCATTTTTGAGTGTACTTTTCATCTTTCTTTGTGAAGAAAGTTATAAGATAAAGGTTTATCTCCCTTCTCCAAATGTCCTTTAATAAATGGATTATGCTTCTGAAGCCCAGGTAGTTTCAAACAACACCACAAACACTGCACACAAGAGCTGTCACTTAGAAACGAAGTAATCAATAAACATTTCAAATTTATTTTTAAAATTTATTTCACAAATCCAAACAACACAAGTTTGTCTATAAGTTCCTTGCCATGTTTTTTCTTTTCTTTTTTTTTTTTTTTCTGTTTATATAATTCTTATTTAGTCCCTATCAGTTATGTTCAGGAACAGGCCAAAATAAGTCAAAACACAAGGCTGGGAGCAATGGCTCACATCAGGAATCCCAGCACTTTGGGAGGCTGAGGCGGGTGGATCACCCGAGGTCAAGAGTTGGAGACCAGCCTGGCCAACATGGTGCAACCCCGTCTCTACTAAAATACAAAAATTGGCTGGGTGTGGTGACACGCACCTGAAATCCCAGCTACTTGGGAGGCTGAGGCATGAGAATCACTTGAATCTGGGAGGCAGAGGTTGCAGTGAGCCAAGATTGCACCACTGCACTCCAGCCTGGGCAGTGAAAGCAAAACTCCGTCTAAAGAAAAAAAAAGCAACAAAAACAAAACAAAACGAAAACCTATGCGTTATTGTTTATGGTGATTGAGTTTTATTATTTGCAGCTGTAATTTGAAATAAAGGAAACCACACTATGCTTAATCTCATTTTGGATCATTTGTGCAAATGTGGAAAACTTTCAAGACCTGTATAGTATCTGAGAAAAATATTTAGAGGGCTTATGAGTCTGATGTTTTTATGATATATGAAATGATTTCATACGTAAATATTCCTATAATATGCTAACTCAAACTTCATTCTTTCATTTTCAGCAAATTATTAAGTCAATTCATCAAGTTACTTTTCTACAAACTGATAGAAAGCTGTCAATGTATACAAACTGATAGAAAGCTATCAATTATACAAACTGATAAAAAGCTATAAAAATATAGCATGAGGGAAGCCCATTTGCATTCAGCCGAATTTAACTTAAATGCCTAGATAACTTCTGGGAATTTGAGAAGCTACCTAAGCTGGAATGTGCAAATGTAGCTACCTGCTTACTTCACAGTTGTTATGAAATAAAAGACTAAAACCTTAAAAAAAAAAAAAAGCATGTATATAGATAATATATATACACATGCTGTTTTAAGAGAAACTTGGGAGATGTTCCAAAGTGTTGAATCAGCTAGAAGAAATTTTTTTAACTAAATATATATGTTTCTAAATCTATTTAGAATAAAATTATAGGTAACTGCAAATATAATAGCTTAAGATGTTTGTTTAGAGTTACTGAGATTATCTTATTTTAAAATTTGTAATTTAAAAGCTACTTTACATAAAAATACTGATTTGATTTTGCTTCAAATTTGTTCTTTAATTCTTTTGTACACATCGGATATGACAAAAACATTGTTTATTAATTGGCACTGCTACCATAAAATGTAAATGAGGGTGAACTTTACCATAGATATCCATTATTCTGTTGGACAATTCTAGCAAGAGACGCCTAAAAAGGAAGAATAAATCAAACATAGAAGGTTCTAGTCCTTATTACAAACAACAGCTGTCAGGGCTTCTTAAGAATATGTGCCTGTCAGAGAAAGCTGCTGAATTCTTCCCTGTCTGAAATTAATAAAAACGCAGTTGCAATGCCAGCTATGTAAGCCAGGGAGGAACTCGGTGAAAAGTGAGATAACAGGGTAAATGTTTTTATGTCTTTGGAGCTGTAAGTGCATTTGAGTGTTACCCTGTGATGAGAAAGGCCATATGAAGCAATTTGGTTTCTGAAGAATTGTGGATATAAAGAGTTTGAACTACAGGTATCAGTAAACAAGTAAACACCACTGGTGATTTTAAAATTGATACAAAGCCAAAGTTAGGAAAACCTGCATTCCAGAACTGTTTTAAAATGTCACATACAAAGTGTCAAAATTTGTATTTTTTAAATTTTTTTAAAATTTTAAGTCTGATAGTCAATACATTAGTGAAGAAATTTAATTAAAATGGCCACTTTACCACTCATATGTTTTTCTGGGAGTTTTGCTGGTTTTTGTTTTAACCCCGTTTGAACCTACTCTTTTAGGTAGATTTCTTTCTAACCATTAGCCTTTTCAGATTTCCTCTAAATAAGCACTTTAAGTAATGACTTGGATTTCAGGAATTTTTTGGTCACATTTGTCTGCCACAATTTAAATATATACAGCAATCTGGTAATATGGTGACTTGCACATTCAGTATTCATTTCTTGAGTGAATAAGTAAATATGTTTAAAATTTGGAAAATAGACACACTTTTCTGACTCAGACTTTCTTCCCTTAGTTTCCCTTATCTTAAAGAAATGCAAAACAACAACAACAGCAACAACACCAGCACAACTGAGTTCCTTTAGCACAAATGAAACCATTTGGTGAGCTAAGTGTCACAGACAAATGTTTTTGCATGCCCCCTGCTCTGGGACATCCCAGGCTCTTGAAGAGGACCAAGTACAGAGCGGCACCATCACTGTCATGTTATGAAGGGGGTTGCAGGATCTGCAGGTACCCAGGAAGGATTCTCACTTAAATCAGTAGGGTTAGAGATGACTTCTGGGAGATGTCACCTGGAATATCGAACACTTTTGAAAGTTTTCAAGTGAAAAAACTTAACCTAGCTAGAAGTTTTAAAGAAAGACCTACGATATTTTTTTCCTGTAGAACTAAAATATTAGTTTATACTCGAATTGCAAGAATCTCTATTAGCCCAGTGGTCTGTGTCCACATGTTGGCATTCTGAAGCATACGGTAGAGGTGGAAAGCAATATAAAGCTATCAGAATTGTTTTATATAGCGCAGTATGGCTCTGTCATCCATTAATTTTCTAAAGTTTTCTTCAAAAACACATATGTATTCATTCTGCCTTTCTGAAGTAGTTTATTTCTGCACTCAAAATGCCCATTGTATTGAAGATTGAGTATTTTTTTGGTTGCTGTTTTCTTAAGTTTGCTACTTCAAGCTTTTTTTTTTTTTTTTTTTAAAGAAAATTTGTATTTTAGAAGAAAGTTCTCACTTTATCATGCAGGCTGGAGTGCAGTAGTGTGATCAGAGTTCACTGCAGCCTCCAACTCTTGGGATCACTTCCTACCTCAGCCTCCAGAGTATCTGGGACTACAGGTATGCCCCACCTACTCCCTGGCTAATTTTTTGAATTTGTATTTTGTAGAGACATGATCTTATTGTGTTGCCCAAACTGGTCTTGAACTCCTCGCCCAACGTGATCCTCCCACCTCAGTCTCCTAAACTACTGGGACTATAGGCACGAGCCACTGCTCCCAGCACACTTCACACTTTAAATAGTTCTTACCCTCTTAAATTCTAGTGATGCCAGATTTCTGTGACCAAGTTCATATTGAACCAATTGACTGCTTTCCTGTCTTCATGAAAATTGGTCATACCTCTTTGTCTTTGTAGAAGATTTTATCTTTGTAACTATGTCTCCTATAGTAGGTTGATATTTCTCTGTGTCTCAAGCAGTATGGCATATAAACATGAGAAGGTAGTCATAGGATACATTGCTTAATAATGAGCAATTCTTAGGCATTACTAATGGCAACTTGAAACTATTTAGGCAGAAGGGCTCTTAGTAAAGAGAAAATGACCATCCTTCTAGAAGAAGTAAGCTGTATAATTGAACTGGAATAATTGTTGAACATGGTATCTTTTTCTTTTCTGCTTGATATGTCATATTTTGGCAAATGGATATGATCTTTTACTAAGTAGCTGGTATTATACTTTAGCAACTTCATAGTGACACCTTTTTGACTCATAAGTTACTAAGAACCAAACAAAGATAAAGGGTAATATTATAATATTCTTACAATATTTTTAATGTCACATAATTCTATGTAACTAAACTGTATCGAGACGAATGTATTGGATTATGTTGTTTGTTGTTTTATAGGTTTCTTCTCTTGTTTTTGTTGTTGTTGTTGTTTTACTTTGTTTGGCTTGGTTTGAGTTAGTTTAGGTTTGCTTACTTCAGTGTTTTGGACTGTGCTGACACAGAGAGTCTACACAGAAGTTTGGGTCACTCAGCTAATTTAGGGAATTATCTCAATGAGGTTGGGTATATAATGGAGCAAACATATGTAGGAACTATCTAATATGATTGTTACCAACACTAAATAACTTAATACGAGGTAAAGTATTTTGACCACTGCTTGGTACACAGCGATCACTCAATAGCATTCTTTTTTTGAGTCTTATAATGAATAATATCATCACTTCCTAGGTCACGTACCTTTGCTTTTCTCTTGTGCAAACTTATCCTGAATAGCCTAATGATCAATAAATATCAGACATCAGTACCAGAAAACTATCTCAATTTATGATCTAATTACATCAACCAAGTGGGTATATTTGTAAAGAGATTGGACCAATTGAATGAGTACATGTATGTGAGGTGTATGCATTTTCATCTTGTGTGGTGAAGAGAGAGAGAGAGGTTGGCCTGTGTGTATTCTTATTCCTAATCTCTATAGGATATCCTAAACCCAAGCTGTCATTTAAATTACATTTTAAAAATGTGGCTCATAGGAACAAGGAATTTGATTAATCTGAATTGGAAAGAAAAAATTGTGTAGCTTAACTTGTCCATCTTTGTTTCCCTGCAATCTACTCACCATGCCACAGTCAAAATGATGTTTCAAAAATTCAGTAGAACTGAAGTAGAACTGCCAACCTGGCTTAACAATTTTTAATGACTTCCTTTTTCATTTTATTGTGGTAAGAACAGTTAACACAGTATCTCTAGAATTAATTCATCTTCATAAACTGAAACTTCATACCAGTTGAACAACTCCCCAGTTTCCCTTGCCCATAGTCTCGGGCAACCACCATTCCATTTTTTATTCTATGAGTTTGACTATTTTACCTGTCTCATAAATGAGAACCATGAAGTATTTGACCTTCTGTGACTGTCTTGTTTCACTTAGTGTAATATCCTCAAGTGTCATTCATGTTGTATATTATAGGAATTCCTTCTCCTTGAAGGCTGAATAATATTTAATCACATATATATATATATATATATATGACATTTTCTTATCCATTTATCTGTATTCCTAAAATAAACATAGGGAAAAACAGCATGACATTGGTCTTTGCAATGATTTCATGAGTATGAAAATAAAATTACAGGCAACAAAAGCAAAAATAGCAAATGTGACTACATTTAGCTACAAAGCTTCTGCACAGTAAAGGAAACAATGGTGCGAAAAGGCTACCTACAGAATGGGAGAAAATGTTTGCAAACCATAGATAATGATGGGTAAATTTTCAAGGTAGGAACTCCTACAAATCAATAACAAAGAAACACACTGACAACACAATTTAAAAATGACCTAAATACCTGATCAGACATTTCTTTAAAGAAGACATGAATATAGCCAGCAAATATATGAAAAGATGCTCAACATCACAAATCGTCAGGAAAATGCAAATCAAAACCACGAGCTATCACCTCACACCTGTTAGGACAGCCACTAACAAAACAAAAGCAAAACAAAACAAAATGAAACAACAAACAGATGCTGGCAAGGTTGTGGAGAAATTGAAACCCTTCTATGCTCTTGGTGAAAATGGAAAAAGGGTGCAGCTGCTAAAAAAGCAAGAGGAGGCTCCTCAAAAAATTAAGAGTAGTACTATCATATGATTCAGTAATATCACTTCTGGGATTTAGTCAAAAGAATTAAATCAGGATGCCAAAGAGACATTAACACTCCCATAGTCATAGCAGCAGTATTCACAATAGCCAAGATGTGGAAATAACCTAAATGTCCATCGACAGATGAATACATTTTTTAAATGTAGTGTATACATACAGTGGGCTACTGGTCCACTCTCACTTTGCTTTCTGTGCTTCAGCTGTCCCCAGCACATGCTCACTCATTTCAGAGGAACCTTTGTGCATTCTGAATCATCCTCTTAGAACACTCTCCCATCCAGGCCCCAGCCAACTAATTTTTAATCATAATTTAGATCTCAACACAAAGGCTGGCACAGAGTAAGTCCCATAAATATATGTAGGATGAATGAAAAAAAGGTGAATGAATAATTAATTGAATGTGTATTTTCTCAGAGACTCTGGAATAAAGGGTAATTTGAAAAGTTTTCATTGGTAGTTTTCTGTCTATTTGAGTTAGTTTTATATTAGAATTATGTCAAAACCCAACTTAAAACTTCCCTTTCTTATATTTCATAATCATGTATCTGAATTTTTAAAAGATTCTTAGCAGGGTAACAGAGAAAAAAAGTCCTTTATGTGCTACTGTTTTCTTTTAAAATTTAAGGTTAATGCATTAAGCAGGGGAGGATAATACATACTGCCTTTAGAATTTTGGAAGATTTGAGATAAGGCCCAAAACTTAACTCACTGAAAATGGAATGACTGCATATGTCAAAACTACAGTGAATAGTCACAATTGAAATAGTGAATATTCTGCTTATGGCATAAACTGTTTTACTATTTGTGCTCTAAAAGTGTTATAAAACTATAGTCATACAAAGATAATAAAGTTAAAAAATCTTAAAGTAAAAGAATTCCTGTACGTGTTATGACCTTAATCCACTGCAACTGTCTCAGTCTCCTCTCACAGCAGCCTTAGTTGTTTAGCGTGAGTAACTGAGACAAAAATAATTCTTTCGAAAGAAAAAACATTTAAGCCCCAAATGCTGATAACTTTTCTTCTCCTCTTAGAAGAGCAAAAAGAAAGAAAGATACAACTTTTGAACTTTACTTTTATATATAACAAGGTTGTTGTGGTCAAATAAATGTGAAGAGTTTAGAATTCCATAAAACTGTAAAACACTGATGTAAATAATAATATTTTATTATTAACTATTATTAATGCAAATATATTCTGATATGCCACTGAGGAAAGTGATATATTTTATGCACACTACATAAAAATAGACCCAATCTGACAATGAGAAATTATTCGTAACCTTATTTCTAAGCTTTGTAAAATTTGTAAATTTAAATCATTCAAAATTTTATATTCATTTTAATCTTCCTCTATTTGTAAGTTCCTCACCATATTGAAAATCTATATTTGTTGTCTGATCTATTTCTTAAATAATATGAATTAAATATTGTGGGATGTTTTAGGCCTTTAAGAGATGTCATTTTTCCTTTTCAGTTTATGAAGATGCTAGTTGTCATTTTATATATACAGATTGGGCAGCTGCTGTGAGCACAGAATAATAATATTAAGCAAGTGATGCAAAACCTCTGCTCTCCTGGAGCATATAGTCTTTAATCCTCTGTTTCCAGCTTCCTACTGGATATTTGTGCTTGGTTTTCCTATGGGCATTTCAAATATATAATATTTAGTCCAAATCAAATACATGTGTTCCCCTCAAATCTACATCTAGTACTAATATTTACAATCTTTACAGTTATAACCTAGTAAATCAAATATTACTTTAACTGGTGTTCGAAGGAAGCAACTTTTTGAGGGTTTTCACAGGTGAGAAACAGTGGTTTAATGGGGCTCAGCCACTTGTCAACAATCACATAGTTAATAAGTCCCAGAGCTGACACTTGAGCCAAGATTGGTCTCCAGGCCCCATCACCATCACGTGATACTCTCCCATCAGATATCTCACGTTGCCTGGAACCTAGTAAATCATCAAAAATATTCTTGAATAGGCCTGGTGCAGTGACTCACACCTGTAATCCCAGCACTTTGGGAGGCTGAGGTGGGTGGATCATGAGGTCAGGAGTTCAAGACCAGCCTGAGCAAGATGGTGAAACCCCGTCTCTACTAAAAATACAAAAATTAGCTGTGCACGGTGGCAGGTGCATGTAATCTCAGCTATTCAGGAGGCTGAGGCAGGAGAATCACTTGAACCCGGGTGGCAGAGGTTGTAGTGAGCCAAGACCACGCCACTGTATTCCAGCTTGGATGACAGAGTGAGACACTGTCTCAAAAAAAAAAAAAAAAAAAAAAAAAGAAAAGAAAAGAAAAGAAAAGAAAAAAAATTGAATACACAAATATAAACGACAATTCATAATTCACATTTTTTAACTCTATTTTCTGTTTTTTTGACAGGGTAGTGGGAAGGGACCAACATTTGCTGAACATGACACAGTTACATACCTGAATCATTTATTTGTCATATATCATCCCATTTTATCCTCTTAACTCTAAGATTGGTACCCTTATCATCATTTTAAAGAAGTGAAAACCCAAGAAACTGAACAATTTTCTCTAGGCCAGTGTATATTAAAGTCACAATTCAATTACAAGTCCATTTAATTCTAATGACTTACTTAAATCTACTACATCATCTTGCTGATCCATTTTGCCTGGCAAACTACAGAGAGTAGTTTCCTTCTTCACATTTTTAGCATTTCAAAAGATGTATGTCAAACATTTCTGCTATATCGCTTATATCAGATAAGTCAGAATAAAAACATTGATGAGATGTCACCTATTTACTTACAGTGTCTCAGCCTGAACCCAGGAGCATTATTCAAAAACTCAGGAATGTGTGTTAATTTCACACTACATCCTTTTGATATGATGTTGGAGAAAGTACTTATTCCTTCTGTATCCTACAGATACATATAAAACATACCAAAACGTTAATATTCATAAAAGCATTTTCTTGCCAAAAATAGACAAGTTCAAGAGAAATCATTGTTGATTTCTGAGTTACATGTAAAGTCAATATATGCTTCTAAACTCTTTTTAACTTTTCCAATGTGTTACAGTTTTTAACAATCTGTTTTTCAAAACTAAATACCAGAGATCCATAAAATATTAGATAATATTTGAGCTTAAACTGTTGAAGGCAACAGCATAATTTTATTTCCTTATGTCAGAGTAGAGGATCGCATCTCAGTCAGCCTACCACAATGATGATATATTTTCTGAATTGTTTTTACCCACACATCTTATACTCAATTTAACAAATATTTATTAAGTACATAGCTGGCAAGGTAACAATATGGAGGAGATGAAAAAGACTAAGATATCATTTGTGCCCCTGAGGAATTAATAATCTGATGGCAAAAGCTGACATATATACAATCAACTGTAGTATGTGAAAGAATAAAGTAAGTCCTTTAATAGCAATATAAAGTGCTCTGCTAGTATTGAGAGAGGAAGGCTAGAGGGCAGAGCAATGTGGAGCTTGGATTGAAGTGGCAGGATATTAAAGGCAAGACATCAGTTACGAAGCTAAAGCACATATAGGCAATAACATGATAACGGCCTGAATTAGTCAGTGGACTGACAGAATAGAAGGAAAAGGAATACCAGGGGCATTTCACTGGAAGAATCAATAGTATGTGACAATCAGATGTGAGAGTGGAAATTAGGAGGAGTCAAAGATGAATTCAAGTTTTCTTATCAGATACTGGACTAGGAAACACAAAATTAGAAAGCTGTGGGAGAAGCATATGACATTTCATTTGAGGTTTGTGGGTTTAATATACCAGCAAGCCATCTATGAGCAGATAGCCATCAGTGGGAAATTTGAGTCTGCAAAGATATACAGCACAGCAGTAATTGGAGTACACAGAAGATTATAGAAATAGGAAAGTGCTGAGGATAAAAACTTGGGGGAAATTAAACACAGATATGATAAAGGAAGAGTAAGCAGAAAAATACACTGAAGTAGAACACAAAACTAGAAAAATCAAAATGTGTATGCATTGACACGGAACCCAAATTTTGAAACAAAGAGTAAAGAGAAGCTCAACAATATTAACAATGTAGAGAAGTTCAGAATTGAGAATGAGGTATGGGATTTGACAACCAGGACTTTTATGATGACTTTAGTAGGATGAAATGGGGAACCTGGATAACTAAAGATTACATATCTATATATGGAAGTAAATGCATAAAAATTTACTATGAAAATTTAATTGTAAATAGTAAAAAGATGTGTATATGGTTAAATAGGATGCAGTGTGGAATTAGTATTTTGACTCAGTATGGAGAAAATTGAACATACTTGTGAACTAGTAGGGAACAGCAATCGAGAAAAATGTAGCAAAGGATTCTTAACCCAAAATCAAGGATTAGGAATCTATTAGGTTGTTTTTGATCTCCTGCAAGCATAAGTAATATACTGAATGTACATGTAGTTTTATTGGAAGCATCATCACATTCTTGTAAAGATTCATACACCTCTTTAGCTCCCACCACCCCCAAAAGGAAACTTTGGAATCTCCGAAATATACAGACAAAATATTTTATGAGCAATGCCCAAGAGAACAAGATGAAATGCATTTGAGAGGATGTATAGGGAAGATCAAATGCAAAGCTCTGGATAAAAACACATCTTGGTTGGGATTCAGGAATGACCAATGTGGCAAGAGCAGTTTGAGGAGGACAGAGAATGGTAAATAAGGCCAGCAGAGCCTTTATGGACCATAGCAGGCGATCAGGAGAGGAATAAGTCAAGTTGGGATCCAAAGGAGTAGCTTGGATTGGAAGGAGTAGCTTGGATTGGAAGGAGTAATATGACTTATTCCAGAAACTTGATTTGACTGTGATATAATGAGCGGAGTGTGGTGAGATGAAGTAGGAGAAGTCAGCAGGACCCAGGAAATAAAGGGCATTATAAACATAAGCTATTATCAGAGCAAAGGTGAGCCACTGAAGATTTTAAATGGGGAGGTGACATGCTTTATCAGTCTTGCATTTTGAGTATTGCATTTTCACTGGGTACATTATGGAAAATGCCTTGGCAGACTATCAAGATTGTCTTCAGGGAGAAAAATTCCAAGTAATGGCCCAGGATTCAATGTCTATTGCTCTTTCTACTAGTACTTTCTTTCCTAATAATGGGAATGGTTATGTACTCAAGTATATTAGGAAAATTAATCTGAAACCGGTGTTTAGGATGAAGGGGAAGTAGAAGATATTCAGGAGTTTGTTACAGTATCTAAGTATAATGTGATAAAGATCTCAGTCAGTCCACTCAATGTATTAATGATGGAAATTGAGAAAAAAGGTGAGTTGCTGCTAGAGACATAAAAGAAAGAATTGATCGACTAGTGCCTGATTACAGAAAGAGAGGAAAAAGTCAAAGATGACCTCATGTGGCATTAATGACTAAAGATATTGTCATTTGTTTTTGTGGGCCTGGCCCATTGCAAACCTCCAGTAAACCCTACTTAAAGTGAATTAATGAACACAGGACCAAATGAGAAAGAAAGAAAACAAGGTTATGGGAATTGGTTTTAGTTTTAGGCATCTTAAGTTTGAATAGAATGGGTAAAGACAGTTGCCTAAATTGTAAAAGGTTATCAGTATATTAGTTTCATTTTACATTCTGGACTAACTCAGTAGTATTATAAACATGAGTCAATTTAACTAGGTGCACCTGTCTTGCAACAATACACAGAAAAAAAAATGACAGAGACGTATTTAAGAGTAAGGGCTTGAAGCATGATAGCCAGGGTTCAAATCTCAGCTCAACTTCCTGTAAGTGTGACCTTGAGAAAAGTACATAATCGTGATATTCCTATTATCTTCTTCAGAGGATAGCAAAGATGTGATAAATAATCCACTACCACTAGCCTTTAGCAAATACACTATAAATCTGAGGCTTGCAGATCAAAGACATCATTGAGTAACTTAATTACCCAAGATTCTCAACCAAAAAATAAACCCAATATGGCTTATTATGTGCTACACATTTTAATTGGATTAATTACCCAATCCTCATAACAGCAATGTTGGAGATTTACTATTATACCCGTTGTTTTAGTTCGTTTTCTAGATGATTAAATAAAGAATTATAGCTAGGTGGGCGGATCACCTGAGGTCAAGAGCTCGAGATCAGCCTGGCCAACATGGTGAAACTCCATCTCTACTAAAGAAAAAAAAAAATACAAAAAAGGTTAGCAGGGTGTGGTGACGCACACTTATGATCCCAGCTACTCGGGAGGCTGAGGCAGGAGAATTGCTTGAACCTAGGTGGTGGAGGTTGTAGTGAGTTGAGATCACGCCACTGCACTCCATCCAGTCTGGGCAACAGAGTGAGACTATGTCTAAAAAAAAAAAAAAAAGAAAGAAAGAAAGAAAAAGAATTATAACTAGGAGGTGCTAGAGCCTGGATTTGAACTCAAAACTGTCTGAAAAAAGAAGCCAATGACAACCAAGAACTAATGACTTTTAATAAATCAATTAATTTTTTGAAATTGACAATTTTTAAAAGATTAATCTAGTCATTTACTGTAAATATCACTCAAAAGATTATTTTCATATAAGATTCCATTCATTGTTTCTTAAATGGACTTTGTAGTAAAATGATAATAATTATATATAATAATATAAATGTTTCAAACTATTTAAAAGTTTAAATATATTAAATAGCATAAATATTATTAATTATGCTTCATAGAAAAACTTATTAAAAGACACCTTTTGAAACAAGAAACTAAAAATATTCTAAGAACATGTCAATGTTCTTCTGGTTATAAAGTCTCCTTTCTCTAGATTTCTAAAACTTGCCTACAAAATATTGCTCTTTTTAGCTCCCCTCTCCAGTCACACATGTCAGAAAGTCTGCTGTGCTTGGAGCAACTGAATCCTGTGCAGAGTAAACTTTTAATTTCTTGGCTTGTTCAATCCACGAATTATTGTTAAATGGAAGCTTGTGACTGACAGTTACTCTGACTTTAGTTTCCTAAAGTGTGAGTGTGTGTGTGTGTGTGTGTGTGTACACGTATGTCTATAGCGAGGGAGAGAGATTTTTCGTGCTTTTTTGCTTTTCCCAAATTTATTCTCCCAAAGATTTTTCCTGCACTTCAGACCAGAGTTTGCCTAAATTGCCACAGTGGTCACCTGTTTCTATTATTGCTGCTATTCATCATCTAGTAACCAATATACATTCTTCACTGTTCAATAGATCATGTGTGTTAAAAATTTTCTCTCATGATGACCACTTTTAGCAAATCTCTAGACTAGATTCATTTCTTAACCAAATTTATCTTATAAAGGTGTCCAAACTTCTTTTGAACAATTTTGAAATCAAATTTGAAAAATAAATTTACAAAAGATAAAAGAAATACATTCATCTTTTCTCACTAAGGACTAGAGAAAGTGAAGGCAATTCAGTTGAACAAAAACAGGTTGTTAAAATTCACAGCATAGTCTGTGTTGAGATTTTAGAAATAATAAAAAAATGAGAGTAGATGCATTTTTCCATGGATTAAATCAGACAAGAGAGCTAAGCTTTTCAAATTCACTTTTCTAAACAATTCACAAAGAAAAATTATATAAAGTTTCTTGTGTCTTTCATTTCACATTGAATAATATGGTAAACAGTTTTTCCCAACATTTTTGATTAAAAAAACAAACAAATTTTACTTTTAATAATGAAGCTGAAACGTTTTTCTAAGTATTTTGTGCTATTTTAACTTTATGATTCTAGAGGCAAATAAAGTCTTACAATGCCTTGACTTGGACTATATATTATAGCAGAGGCAATGTATAATGAAAAGGGCACTTTTCACTGACTCGACTGAGAATCAATAGATATGAATAATACTTCACCTATGCTGCTAATAAGCTGTGAGACTTTGGGCAAGTAAATTCAATTTCTGAACACTGTTTTCAAGGAAGGGAATCATTGACCCCTTTTAAGAGTCTGGTGACAATGCGTAAACATATATAATTTTAAAAAATATTTCAGGAGATTTGCAGACTTCTAGGAATTAAAGTTCCTATTAATGGGTAATTAAATGAAGAAATACATAATCCTAATGTCTGTTTTACATTCTGTTTTTAATACAATTTGTAATTATTTAATTGTAAATTATTTCTTAAACTAAGAACAAACACTTGAACGGTGTAGGTGAAAGCCTCGCTCTTATATTTTCTCCCCCATTTGCTGCCTTTGCCCTTTTAAACCGAGATTCTTCTTATGTAAATATCATGTAAGATATCTTGCCACAAAGAACATTTCAGTGTAATTATTCCTTAAATATTCATGTCTCAGGTAATTAACTGGTATACCATCTGTGATTTGCTTTTACATAAGGTCAAAAACCTAAGGTAATGCATCATAAACTAATCATTTATATTTTCTTTGCCAAGGTTCACTGAATCTTTTAACCTACATTGACTACGAGAAAGTTAATTTTGCATATTAAAATAATATTCAAATTAGACTTTTAAAAGTTATAGTATGGGAAAAAATGAACACACGTAAGTTAAAATTAAGGTTGCAATAAGCAAATAACTTGGCAGCTTTTCTTAGCAGAAACATATATATATATATGAGGCACATTTCTCTAAATTATTTAAGTTGGTATATTAAACCAATTTATATCTAATCCAGTGAAATTTATGGCACATATGTTCATTAGGAGAAAATAATTGATAAATTAAGAAACACTTCACTGTGAAAAATCTATTAATATTCCTAACTCATTCGATTTTTTTCTTTCACTTTTGAATTTTTATGAACTTATTTCTATGCCATAACAGTATAATATTGATAAGTGTAAAATACATACATTTGGCTTAAGTTAGATTCCCACTAGTCTCCTTAAGAAATAAAGGGTGCCAGATAGTCCACTATCTGCATTTATCTCTAAATTGATAATAACTAAAGGATTCAGAATTTTATGTAAACATCAAGAGAATGTGCTTAAAATAATTGAAACTTACTCTACGATAATCGAACTTAAGGTCTCAGAGAAATATGTTAGTTAGGATAAATGTATTTTGCTTTCCCATTAGCCTCTTTACCTTCTATTTTTCATCAGTTTGCTTTGCCCAATCAGGTTTTATTTACACCTTTTTAATAAGCTACAACAATTCTAACGACTGTTTCTTCTAACTTTATTTTTTAATTCACAAGAAAAATTGTATGTATTTACATACACAACATGATATTTGAAGTCTGTGTACATTGTGAAATGACTAACACTAGCTAACGTACGCATTACCTCACGTAATTACCATTTTTGTGGTAAGAACACTTTACATCCACTCTTAGTATTTTTATGACTACCTCATATTACTAACTATAGTCACCATGTTGTACAGTAGATTTCAGTTCCTTCTAACTGAAATTTTGTGTCCTTTGGCCAACATCTCCCCAGCCCAACTTCCAACCACCCCAGGCCCTGATAACCACCATTCTATGGAGGCTTCTCAAAAAAATTAGAAATAAAACTACCTTATGATCCAGCAATCCCATTACTGGGTATATATCCAAAGAAAATGAAAACGGTATGTCGAAGCGGTATCTCCATTCCCCTACATTTGCAGTATTCATAGCTAATGTATGGAATCAACCTAAAGAATGTTTTCAATGACAAATAACCAGGAACACATTTTATTAATCTCATATGCTCCAACTTACTACGCAAGTTGACCTTGTATAAAAGTAACTTTACAAGAACATTAGCACTAAATAATTCCTAATATCTTGGAGATAATTTTCAAAACAATACATTTGTTTACTCACTCAAGATGTATTTACTGAGTTACTACTGTTCTATGCCAAGTGATGTTCTACATCCTAGACATGCAGCAAAAACCAAACTGAAAAAAAAAAAATTCTTGTAGATTTTCAAAGCAACTATAGTAGAGAGAAAAAGCATGTGCAGTCATGTCTTACTTAATGACAGGGACTTGTTGTGAGAAATGCATCATTAGGTATTTTGTCATTGGGTGAACATCATAGAGTGTATTTACACAAACCTAGATGATATAGGCTAACTACACATGTCAGTTAGATGGTATAGCCTATTGCTCCTAAGCTCCAAACCAGTACAACATGTTACTGCACTGAATACTGTAGACAATTGTAACACAATGGTATTGGTGTATTGAAACATAGTACAGTAAAAATATGGTATGCTAAGCTTATGAGACCATCATCATTAACTGAAATTTTATTATTTGGTGCATAGCTATGTTAGATAATGATCAGTACTATGAAGAAAAATATAGCATTACTTATAAATTAAGAAAACAGATCAATCTACTAAATATCAGGTCTTCCAAAAATTATTTTTTAAACCAATATAATAATTACTCCTGAGAATAGGTACAAGAATTTTTTTAATCATGATAAATCTTATCTCCTACCCCTCTTCATTCCTGCCTCCACCTCAATCCATTCTTCAAAGAGCGACTAAAGAAATTAGATCCTCCAGAGGCTTCTCATGACCCCCCTCACATAGACCCCTCAGCACAAACTGACCCATGCTCGCCTCCAGCTTCATCATCCTCTGTGTTTCTCTAAACTCACTATATTCAAGCCGTAGTAACTTTTTATTTTTTTAAATCTGTCAAACATATAAAGTTCCTTCCTGCCTTAGGTCTTCTCACACATATCGTTCCCATGTTGGGCTCAGTCCCCACCTCCCTCATCCCACCCCACCCCCAAACCCAGCTAACTCCTGCTCACTTTTTAATACCTAAGTGTGATTTCTGCATGGAAGCCAAGTCTCCATGAGGTTCCCCTGTTTACACTCTTCAAGAGTCTTTACCTATCCTTTGGGAACTTATTACTATTTAAATTATGTAAACACTTATGTTATACTCTGTGTATTTATCAAATACCCCTCCTTGGATTGCAAGTTCTGTGGGATGAGGTGAGAGGAGGCAGTTGTTTCTCTCCTTGGCCGGTGTACTTTCACTGCTTTGCACCCTGCCTGGCATAGACTAGGCATTTAGAAAATTGTTCCTGAGAGAATTAAAGAATAAATTTCATCAAAAGTGTCTTCAATTTACAACATGTAGTTTTATGCAACACTTGGCAAAGTGGGTTCTTGTGGGAGCTGGTAATATCCTTTAAACCATGGGACTGAGAAAATGATTCTAGTTGAATCTGTGTTATTTAATCTGTGTTTTTTTAATCTATGGGGCTCTTGCCCCAGACTCTGTTGGAAGGCTGCTGTGCTTGCTTGTAAGCTCATAGTCCCAATGACAGATGGTTTTTAATCTTTGCTATTTGGCTTCTAGAATGGGTATGTATTACTAACTCATGCATTTTCTCTAACGTGGAATCTGATTCTGGTGGCCATTCCCTCTGAGGAATAAGATACTTTCTGGAACTTGTAGCCATGGGAGAAAGGTTTCAAACACTTTCAGTGAGTTGAGGGGAAGCCACTTTATGCTTGGAATCATTGTTTAAAAAAATTTAATTATGAAAAATCACAAATGGGTAAAACCATTAAATAATCCCAGATACCAATAGCTCAGGGCATTATTGTTTAATCACCTCATGCTCGGTATTCTAAAGGACATACACATAGAAGGCAAACACACAGTGTTGGTGATGTTTTCTGTGTTTTTTAGAGTGAGAAATTAGAATTATTTTTGAGGATGGGAAGAATCTTTCCTCACTGACTAGCATATCCCAAATTTACACCATGACACTTACCAATTTATAAAAATATTTTATTTCCATATGTGTCACCCCTACTTTTTTAGAGGCAGGAACTTGTCTTTTCTCTTTTTTATCCCCATAACCTGGCCAAAAAGAAAAAAAAAAAGTTTTAAATAGATGATTAATATTCATTAAACAAATCACAGGTAGTAAAGAAGTATCAAAAGCAACCTGAGCTGGAGTCAACTATTTCTTGTCTGTATCAGCCAGGCAAAATGTTGCTCAGAAGCCACTCAGGGAATAAAACTCTCTTGTGAAGAATCTGTTCCTTTAAACTAAGGACTTAAGTTTTCCCAAACCCTGTACATTCCCTTGTTTTTCTATATGGATTTATGCCAGAATGATTCCAATCCACTGGTTGGCAAAGAGAATGGTTTAATAACTGCAGAGGAAATATAAAATTCTATTCAGAATATAATAAAAGCTGTAGGAGATTATGTATTCATTTATCTTGTAGTAGGAAAATTCAGATCTTCATATAACAGAGTGTTGCCATGTCAGCTTCCTCTGGAGAGTTGAAAACTGAACTGTAAAGACAGCAGAATGATGTGATTTGTATTGGAGTCACTGGAATCGACAAAACCTAAATTTTTAAAAAAGGTATTTATTTCAGTTGACAAATGACATTTTATAAACTAGTGGTATACAATATGATTTTAATATATGTTCTACTATGCAAAGCCTCAATTCTTAATTGGTCTACAGGATTCAGCTGATAATGTGAATTCTGTCTACCTATGTTTTTATATCTGTGAAAGAATTATGCTACTTTATAACTCAGTTTTTTTGAGATTCCATATTCTAAAATTATTACTTTCAACCATCAAATATAAGACAGTAGAAATATGGGGCAAATTTTTTTGCAGTTTTATATCAAAAAAGTAGATAAATGCAATAGGGAGTGCATTAAAGAGAACAAAAAAAATTTTTTTAAAGAAAGAATGGGGAAAAAAGAAGAGAAAAAATGTAAAAGAAAGGAGAGAGGAAGGGAGCCCAAAGGGGCAAAGAAAGTGAGGAAGGAAGGGAATATTAAAGTATTTGATTGAGCTTCCCTACCACTCAAATGCTTTTGTATGTGCAGTATTTCAAAGTTCTTCCTAGGTAAATAGCAATGTCTTTCCTTTTTATTAGCACTGCTGCAGCTGCTGTTGCTCACAAAGAGATTCACAAATCAAAATAGACTCAGTTAGCTTTTCAATAATTCTGAAAAGGTAGGAGAACATTGCCAGAAAAGGATAGCACTCCAGTATCCTAACATGGAGTCTTGTTAGCAAAACAAAGTGTGAATTGCTTAGATAATTCCCTGCTGTTGGTAATTCCACTGGGTGCCTTCTGTGGCAGCACAGGCTATTTCTCCTCTATAGACCAATGCCATTGAGCAGGAGATGTCAGAATAATATGAAAAAGTTGCTCTTTTGAAATGTTTATTCTTCTAGTTTTTTTTAAATGTCAGCATGATTCATACCTATTGGTTCTTAGCCTCGAGCACCCAGCGCAACCAGGTATTGAGGAAGCTAGAGCAGGACGTGAATAATGAATGGGCTGAATAAGCAGAAGTCTATACTCAGTCAATAAGCAGAAGTCTATACCCAGTCAATGTGCAGAGTTGCAGGTTAGCATTTTCACAGATTCTTTCTATTATTCTCTCTCTCTCAAGGGAAAACAGGAAAACTAGCAAGAGAACTAGCAAGAGCTTGAACAAACGCCTGGACTCAGATTGGAAGACTACTCATTTGTCTACTCCCTCATTCCTGGAAATCGCACTGAAACCGTCTGATTAAGGTATTTGGAAAAAACAAATTTCTGACACATTTCGTTGATGATCAGCCTCCGTTATCCATCCATATCTTTTTATATGTGGCGGTGGGGCAGGGGGGCTAGTATTTGTGCTGAAGATTGAAGAACTGTATCTCTTTAAAAGTTTTTGTGATATTAAGGGGAAATTAGTATTTGTCACATCTTCTAAAATTATTACTATTATTAATGTTTTTGAAATGCTAGTTTCACTGGTGGCACACTGGCTCCTTGTATAACATGTTTGCTTTCTCCCACTGTCATTTTTTACTCTATCAAATCCAAAGCTGTCATGGTTCATTATCTGTAGATGATCTTGAGCAGCCTTGCATTCTAAAAGAATATGCCATGGCATCTGCCTCTGTGCTTTTGTGACCTGCTGCAGAGATGATATTTTAGCACGAGTCTTGGGTGAGGGGCTAGAGGGGAGAGCAGAATTTGTCTCAGACTGATGTTTCTTTGTACCATGCTGTGTCTCATTCTTTCCTATATGGCTAATTCAACAGTGAAGTACATATATCACACTGTGACTATTACATATGTTAGAGTATATAATTGGGGTTGTAAAGTATCTGTCTGAATGTCTTCACTAATGAATTCCGTCAAATTCAATTATCATTCTTAGATTCTTCATTAACCAATCAAATTACTCCTTTGGTCTAAGTCATTTCTAACACACTTTTATTAGACATACACACAATTCTATGAAGTAAATGTGAGGTGATTAGATTATCTCATGATCTTTATTTGGAGTCCTATGCTCCTGAAGTTTGGATTTCTAAAGAATAACCTTTCACATTACTTCCACTGTATACAGGAGAAATAATGCTACAGTGTGAAGCTCTAAGACTCTATTTTACTACTTATATCTTAGAATTTCTTTTTCCTGAGGAAGTTTGCTACAGTGGATCACCAATACAAAAATACATAGAAACATACCGACTATATATTCCTATTAAATTAACCTACTTATTAAATAGATGTATCTATAGGCTTATACTATACTGAATCATAATGTTCTTCACCTTTTAGGAATAAATTATTTCAGTACTAGAACTTTCTCCTATCTCTTACAGTAAGATACCACAGCATAGGATCACAGTTGTTATTGTGGAAACATTTTTTTCAAATTATCACTATTTCTTTACATGGATTTCTTCTTAAACAAAGTGGTTCTGGAAATGCATATACCCAGTATTTATAGTACTTTAGTTTTCTAGGAAATAATTGCTACAGTACTAATTTACATTGGATATTTTAATCATTTTACAATGAAGGGCAGGTGCCTAATATCCTTGCAGTATGATTCTTACCATACAGATCTGAAAATATTTCCATTTTGTTTTCTTCTACATTAATGTCTTTTAGGAACATTTTCATCTTCTGTCCTACAACTATTTTGAGAAACATCTCAAAATGTGGTCTAAAACCAACCTACAAAAATATATGTTCTGGGTCCCATGCCAGACTTAAGTCAGAATCTTTGAGAGTAGGCCCTAGGACCAGCATTTAAAATATACATATTAGGTGATTATAATGTACTCCAATGTGTAATAACCACTGCTCTACAAAATGAGAGAAAGGAAACAACTGATAGAAAAGCATTGTAAAACTAGATGTATAACTGATAACAAAAATAAAAACACCAAAATCAAGTTAAATTTGGATTTTAAATTTTTCTACATGTTTTTATTACTTGCTGCACAAAGCATTCTAGGTTGTTTATTTTGCCTTTAATATCAGTCTTAAATATTTTAAATTAAAATTTTTAATATTTAGTGTTAATTAAGGATATGGATGTCTGTTATTTAAAAGCATTTTCCAAGTTGCCAAATAATGAATAATATTTATAATGGTAAAAGGTATTACATTTATAATTTGTGTAATTCATTCATATTTTCATATTTGAATCTTTAGTTTTACAAAGCTTTGTAAATAACAAGTCTATATTCAATATTTTATATGTATTTAAGTATATAATAAACACCACTTTTTAAAGAATTTCAACATATCTTTTTGTTGTTATATACTTTACATATTAAAGTATATAATAAACACCACTTTTTAAAGAATTTCAACATATCTTTTTGTTGTTATATACTTTACATATTAAAGTATATAATAAACACCACTTTTTAAAGAATTTCAACCCATCTTTTTGTTATGGTTTCCATTTAAATGAATTACTTGAGTGTCTTACTTTCAGAAGATGCTTTATTAATACAACTAAATTGAATTCTTTGGGCTGAGATTTTTCCATTTTTTCATAAATGAATATTTCCATATTATCTAATCTTAATAAGAATATTTTCTCAGTATGACAAGTAAGGCATGTTTGCCAATTTAATATACCAAACTCTAAAGTAAGTATACACTCAAACGAGAGTTAGGGGACAAAGAACTGTCTTCTGAACCATGAAAAGACAGAATGTCATGATTACCTCAGGCACTGAAAGACAGCAAAAATCTACATTAGTTCTAGTAGAAAGACTACAGAGAATGTTTGACCCATAAAATTAATTTTTGCTTCCTACACAGCCGACTCCATGGAGACAAGGGCTAAAAAGTGACAATGGTCAAAATCTTAAGTTTGTAGGTTAACTTACTTTGTAAACTAAATATGTCCTGAAAAGACTGGAATAGTTTAAATTGTTTCTGCATTCATAAGAATCATTTTATATATCAAAAATTCTTTTGTTTTCATCTAGTTTTAAAGATTGTTTTTAGATTATGGACAGGCACTACTTTAATTCGGTTGTGTTTCAAAAGTTTCATTTAGAAGTTAAATATTTGGAACTCAAAACTTATTTTCAAATATAAAGAATGCTATAAATGACATTTCTTGCCCAGATTCAATTTTATGAAATCCACAACATTTTAGTAAAATTACAAAAGTTATAAAACTAGGAACTGAAGGGAAGAATCATTGAAAACAATACTATATGATCCTCAAAATTAAACCCATTAAACCAAAAATATTAAATTATATATTTCCTTTGAATATCAATGCTAAAGGAAAATAAATTTGCTTATAAATAAGTGAGAAATTAAAAGAGGGTAGGATACTTTTCTAAAACACAGAGAAACTGGGATGATAGCATGAGCAGTATTCCTCTGAGCAGGGGAGAGGGAGATGGAGGGGAGAGATGCTGGGTAGATTTAGATAATGAAAGGCAAAAGGATCTCAAGTATGAGTGGCCAACAGCATTGAACTAGCTATTAAATAGAAAATTTGCTCATAAATGGTATATTTATAATCCAGAAGAACAGGTGTATTCAATTTTTCTTTTCCTTTTGAGACAGAGTTTTGCTCACGTTGCCCAGGCTAGAGTGCAGTGGTGTGATCCTGGCTCACTGCAACCTCCACCTCCTGGGTTCAAATGATTCTCCTGCCTCAGCCTCCTGAGTAGCTGGGATTACAGGCATGAGCCACCACACCCAGCTAATTTTGTACTTTTAGTAGAGATGGAGTTTATCCATGTTGGCCAGGCTGGTCAAAAACTCCTGACCTCAGGTGATCCACTGCCTCGACCTCCTAAAGTTCTGAGATTACAGGCGTGAGTCACCATGACTGGCCTTAATTCTTTTAAAATGAATAGATAACTATGCTGTTACACATCCATTTAGAAAGCAGCTGTGTAGAGGAAATGGTAAGGAGAGATAGTGAGCATGCATGCTAACTCAGTGGGTGCCGACTAATGGAGTGAAGGGACAGCCTTCCACCAACAGCTTTTTCTGAGTGGATTAACTCCTTACTCAAGGTTTTATTGAGCTCCACTTTCTAAGGAATTCTACCCTTCATTTCTTTCAAAAAATTCAGCATCAAGTGAACCAAATTTACCAATTTGCTGCCTTTGTGTGCACAGTTGTTCATTTAATTTATGAAATATTTATTGAATACCTACTATGTAGTCAACACTATGCAATTTTTGTTACCTTTAGCCCAGACATTAGGACACAAATAATATTTTGTTATATTTGAATTTTAGTATTTTGTGTTTTACCATTTCTCCTTTATTTTCTGTTTCTTAAATTTGGTTAGTTGAAGGGAACAGGTGGCATCCATGCCTAGGGATGGAGGGCTAGGAGTGTGGATAACCCAGAGAAGAAGGTGCAAAAAAAGGAGGTATCTGTCTTGTTCCTCTATTCTTCTGATTTTAAGGATGTCTTAGCAGTCCTAAGTAGAGCCCCTATCACTTCCATTTAACCTTAAAAACAATTTTTAGAGATGGAAAAAAAATAGAACTATTTGCTCATGATAAAAATTCTCCATTCAAAGTGAAGAAAAACTAATACATTCAAATTGAAGACCTGTAATATATAGCTCTTTTTGGGCTGATAGATCTCACTACTAGGCTAATCTGTGATTTAAGAAGCAAGAAGTTAGAAAGGCATCCTGGAAAAACTGCCCATAATTCTTCATCAACTGTAATTTTCAGTGAAATAAAAGTCTAAATCTCCATTACCAGTTAGTTTGAAGTACAGAAGGTCATCATGTAAGTTTCTAAAATCCCTTTTAACTCTAGAAATTCTACTGGAGAGATAGGTGAATAAGACTGGGAAAAAAGAGTGGTTCATCTTTTATTGAAGAAAGGTGTTTAGAGGAATTTTTCAGTATCAAGCCCTCATTTCCATTCCATTTTCAAGAAACAAGAGCAAAGGATGAGTTTTGGCAACATTCAAAGAAGTGTCTTAGGGCAGGAATGGTCAATGCCTGTGTTGAGTTACCTGAATCTCTATTTGGCACCTTCTGAAAGTTACTATAAAAACCTGGGCTTAAGAAGAGGATGATGGTAGTCTCGCAGCCTTGTGTGAATTTTTCAAATGGTTTTGTTACCCCAAACCATAGAAGTGATAGCTCAAAATTTATAACTGATGCTATGTCATCAGTTGTACTCACATATAAACTTGCTTGATAATATTTCCTACACTTAAGTTTCCAATCAATTTATTTTTGTCTCCTACACTTCCCTGATCCAACAAATCTTACCCATCATGCAGCCTGAGTTCATACCTTTGTTTATTCAATGATTTTATTAAGCATCTACAATGTCAGTTATTCTTCAGATCGTCTTGTCCAGGCCCCTGTCCTCATGGAGACTACCTTCTAGTACAGAGGTAGACTATTAACAAGGAACAAATATATAAATAATAAGACCCACCAAAATCTTGTTTATTCACTAACTTTAATCGTATTTTTTTCTAAATTTTCTTCCTCTAAGTTTTTTTTTTCAGTCAGTAATCATACGCTTCATTTTAGCCTCCTTGATTCTTACTGTTTTCAACATTGCACTGAAATTAATATAATACACTTATTTTAACTCTTTTAAGATTTTCCATCATCTTAAGTGGGAGGAACAAATAAATTCATAAATTAACATATTAGATAAGATGAATTGCCTAAGAAGTTTAATCCACATAGCCAGGCATAAGTAACACTAGAGTTGCTCCAGTGTGGCCATTATGAAATCAAATACCTCACAGCCCAGGCCTCAAAGGCATCTTTTGTTGTCATGAGATTTTTCTTAATTACATTTTCCAGTGATTAAGTGTCCCATTTCAACACATCGGAATGCATTTCCTGTATTAAGTTGTCAATGATCATAAACTATCTGGCAAGAACTTACTCCAGTTATCCAAACAACCTCCTCCAGGATCTCTAGCTTAACCATTCAACATTTACTATGTGTACTTGGCACAAAGATGGTATAAAGTTTTAGACACTAAATTGTTTATACATTTTTCTCACTATTCCAAGATATTAGAACAGGATATTCATTTACATGTGTACACATCTAAATGTCTGAATATACATGTTGAAATGCAATAGGTTACATCTGATGATGGTTCGAGAACTAGAAGGATAATCTTAAGGAACATAAAAATTTCGCATTTGAAGTTATTGCTAAGAAAAATAGCAGTGTTAAGAGTTTAGATAACTGCAAAAGTAAAGAATCAAGGCAGTGTGAAGTTTCTATATCTTAGGGAACTTAACTAGCTGTTGAAAGGGCACCTCTCTGATATCATTAAAATTTTAAAAATTTGATACATAAAGATGTGCCAGTAACAAGTTTTGTCCTTAGCAACATTCCATTAATGATACTATCCTTTTCATTCAATGAATCTGAGAATAATAGTTTTCAGACCTAAATATTTACAACCATGGTTTCATCAAAATACAGAGAACATATATTGTATTGAGTATGCCTTTAGGGCAAATCTTAATAGCATCTAGAGACAGACCAACTACCCAGAAAAATTACCAAGACAATTATTAAGAAATTTGTATAAATCCCTTTATTACATCTTAGATTTTAAAAATTCTCAAAACAATTCCAGCCTTTACATACCTGTGATGGATTTTTATTCCCTGGACAATTTATCAAGAAATTAAAAATTCAGAGCATCCTAGCAACACAGTGGTATATTTACCATTACAGTATGCCTGTTTTATTTATTTTTTGTGACACAAATACCCCAAAGTATTTTATTTATTAACCTATTGGCTGAACTATAATATACCTACAGAAAAGTGAATAAAACATGCATTTTATATAGCATTATGAGATTTTTTTCTCTTGTTTTTTGGTCATTTGATCTTGTAAATTATTATTTTTTAGTTGTTATGATGAGGATTTAATATCCACAATATACAAAGAAATCCTACAACTCAACAACAAAACCTAATTTGTCTATTTACAAATAAAAATTACAAATTAGTTTAGATAATTACAAATTAGAAAACAATGAAGAATAGAATTTAATTGAATGGAAAATATATTAAACATGTATATTCATGGAAGAAACACACATGAAGATGAATTATAATTTGCTATCAAATACACAGAAAATTAGATGGAGTTTTTGGTTCACAATAGCTGACTAGTTGACAATATGCTAATGTTAAAAATAAACATTCTTCTAAGGTATTTAAATAGAAACACAACAAAAATAATCTTGGGTACGATCACTTCATTAGAGACTTGGGTTCAAATTTAGGTCCCACAATAGAAAAAGAATTAACAGGAAGGTGGAAAGAGCAACAAAACCACAGTTATTTGTAGTTCGTGACACAATCTTGTAAGAAAAGAAATTCAAGATGCTAAAATGAGAAAAAAGAAAGAAGCATCAAGTGTGGATTTAAAGTGAATATATACCATTACAAGACACACTGTATACCAAGAACCAAAAAGAAACTTACTGAAATTGTAGGAAAGAACAACGAATGACATAATGCAATATTTTGAAAATAGAATGTTGACATTTCTTCTTGAATTCTTTTTATTTTTTTTTAATTTTTTTTTATTTTTTTTTTACACTACAATAGTTAATTTTATTTGTTCAAGAGCTCATATTGCAAGCATTAAACCAAGCATAGGCTTTGATTCTATGAGCCCAAATTCACATATTGAAGAAGATCAAAGCAAACTGCGATCCATGTACACAGATGAAAACTAAAGGCTCAGAGTTAATAACATTGTAGTTTTTAAATTTCTATAGCCTAGAGCCCAGTTGTCACGGGTCTTTTAGGTGTCCTTCTGGATGTCCCACAGGGTATCTGCACTTTTCTTGAGCTGAGCAACTTCATCATCCTTTAGCTTCTGGTTGATAACGCTGGTTAATCCTCGGGCATTGAGGATACACGGAAGGCTCAGGAAGACTTCATTCTCGATGCCATACATCCCCTTTACCATTGTTGACACGGGATGAATCCTGGATAGATTTTTCAACATGGATTCAATAAGATCAGCCACACTTAATCCAATAGCCCAGTTGGCATATCCTTTTAGCTTGATGACTTCATAGGCACTTTCAACCACCATCTTATGCACTTCCTTCCAATTTTCACTATCATTGTCCGTTCCCATTTCTGGATTCAATTCCTGGAGAGAAACACCTGCCACATTCACGCCACTCCATACAGCCACACTTGAGTCGCCATGTTCCCCCAAAATCCACCCATGGCAGCTGCTGGGATGAATGCCAAGTTTTTCAGCCATAAGGTATCGAAATCTAGCAGAATCCAGATTACATCCACTTCCAATCACGCGGTGTTTGGGTAATCCACTTAGTTTCCAGGTAACATACGTAAGAATGTCCACTGGGTTGGAAACCACAATTATGATGCAATCAGGACTGTACTTGACGATCTGAGGAATAATGAATTTGAAGACATTAACATTTCTCTGCACCAAATTGAGCCGACTCTCCCCTTCTTGCTGACGGACTCCTGCAGTTACTACTACAATCTTAGAATTGGCAGTCACAGAATAATCTTTATCTGCCACAATTTTAGGCGTCTGAAGAAATAAGCTCCCATGCTGCAGATCCATCATTTCTCCTTTAAGCTTATCTTCCAAAACATCCACAAGAGCAAGTTCATCAGCCAGAGACTTTCCCAGAATGCTGATAGCACACGCCATACCAACTTGTCCAACACCCACTACAGTGATCTTATTGTTTGGGACTGTTGTCTCTTCTTCCGCAACTGGTGCAATGAGTTTTTCCTTAAGAGTTGCCATTTTGCACAGGAGGGAGAAGGCGCTGGAGACCTCAGTAACAGCAGTGCGGAGAAGACAATGTGAGCTGCGTGCGTCTCTTGAATTCTTTTTAAAAGGCAGCTATTTATCTTTTGTGAAAAATCGTAATACAGTTCCGTTTAAAAACGAAGACATACTCTACTATATTACCTCCCAATTCTCACATATTTATGGATAAGTATTAAAACTATACTTAGTATAATAAACCTAAATTTCTGAAATATGAACACTCACAATTTTCTAGGTGATAAGTTATTATATGATTTTGTTATTTAACTGTAAGCAAGGGAAAAATCTAAGAAAGAAGAATATATTCTTTCCAAAATGACTGCCCTTCAAGATGGCACTTGAATACATAGAATAATCAGATTGATCATTTGGGGTTAGTGGTTGTTTTTGTGTTACATAGAAGTAGAAATGACCACTATCTGATGGCATCCAAGAAAGTACCTCTCCGGTGACAGAACCGTCACCCTGATCACCATTGCTCATGAACCCCCTTCATGTTAATGGGCACATTCCAAGTAGAAGACATGATAACACATTCTTTATGTTCTTTTAGGACTGTTAATTCTAAAACTGTTGGGACTTCTTATATACTGCTGGTTAACTTCTGAGTATAAATGTAAGGAAATTCTATTTCATAATTTAGTGTCTTGAATAGGACTTTATAAATTGGTTTATGATCAGTATGCTTCAAGTTTATTTTGGATACCAGATGTTCCCTTTATTTAATCTACTTAAATCAGCAAAAGAAGTAATTTCAAACAGTATTCATCCAATAGACTGTAGTTAGGAAAATGTACATTAATCTATTTTTATTTACCAACAACTTTGTCCTTTTCTGTAGAAAAGCACTTTGAAGAAGGGAAAAATAAAAACAGAAGGAAAGAGAAATTATATATAACTATAAAAATTATATGCAGCTTTGCCTGCTTTTTATGTAACCTAGTATTCAAAACTTATCTGGTTTTATCATATTCCATTATGTTATGGACACACAGGCCAGTATTTTCCCACCAGTTTCTCCTAACTAAGAAGAACATTCAAACTGAAAATCTAAGTTTGTGTTTTTCTACTGAAAGAAATGTCGCTGGTGAATAAGGAAGATGATTTATGTGCATAAAACTGACCTTATAAAAATAATCTCTGTGTTCATCATAAAGTTGAATTTTATTGCTATGTAACATTTGTTCCAATTTCTTTTTGTATATCTCTGATAAACCATTAGTTTGTTGATCTCTGATGCCTTAGAACATATGACAGTTTAAAAAACATCTATTGTGTTTTCCCCAAAATTCTTTCATTAGTCGGTAGTTTTGTTTTGTTTTTTGTTTTTTTTTATGAAACAGTGACAACAATTTCTTTCCTGGTTACAATTTTTGCAGTCAGTGTTTTAGCTAACATACTGTACTAACTGAAAATTATCTTTAATTTAATTATAAATTAAATATATTTATTAATTAACAATTATATCTCCAAAGTAAAGATTTTTTGGTTTCTAATGCTAGCAATTCTTGTTTATATTTAATGAAATTCACATTTCACCTGACAGGGGAAAAATATTTTTCCCCATTAAGAAAGCCTTTTCATTCATGTCCTGAAACTACATATTTTTGTTCTGGAATATAAATCATCTATTTATTTGATATGTATGCTGAAATTTAGTTTGTGAAACAGGATATATATCTATTTGTATGTCTCACTGTAATAGAATTCTGGACTGTAATGAGTTGTTCTCCATATACATGAAGGATTAGATACATATCTTTCTCCTTTCCAAAAATGCCATCAGCATTGTCAGTCTCAGAAAACAGGTGAAAAAATGTCTCAATATTTCTGATATCTCTTATTAAAGATAGTCACAGTGCAGAACTGAAAAATATTAAAGTTTTATGAAGCATGACCATGAAATAATAAAGCTTTCTTTTTTATTTTATTTTATTATTATTATTATTATTATTATTATTATTATTATTATTTGAGACAGAGCCTTGCTCTGTTGCCCAGGCTGGAGTGCAGTGGCGTGATCTCGGCTCACTGCAAGCTCGGCCTCCCGGGTTCATGCCATTCTCCTGCCTCAGCCTCCCGAGTAGCTGGGACTGCAGGCGCCACCTGGCCCGGCTAATTTTTTCTATTTTTAGTAGAGACTGGGTTTCACCATGTTGGCCAGGATGGTCTTGATCTGACCTTGTGATCCGCCCGCCTCGGCCTCCCAAAGTGCTGGGATTACAGACGTGAGCCACCATGCCTGGCCAAAACTTTATTTTAATAAAGGGCTCATATCAAATAAAGGGCTTATATCCAAATGAGTATTGTCCTTCACTATGGTCATCTTAGATTTCAGAAATGCTTCCATCGTTCAAAATGTTCCACTATGTGTTTGCAACTTTTAGAACCAGTTTATGCACCAGGAAGCAGTCTTCGACAAACACCACTGTGAAGGCGTTGTCATTGTGATCAGTACAAATGAGGAGGCAGCCTTTCTAAGCATGAGGAACATTTCTTTTAATGAGTCTGTGTCCTCTCCAAAAGAAATACGCATTCATCAAGTACAATTTAATTTGAAATGGTGTGTGTTTTTTAGACAAAAAGATACATCTCTCACAAAGGAGAAGTACTCTGAGGCTGATGGGTTCATGAGGTCACGTGGTAGCTAAACGACCTCATAGGCTATGCCCAGAACATTAGTTAGACCTTTTCCAGATGTGGGGGAAAAAAACACATAAAGTTTCAGGCTGAATCAATGAGACTATTTTTTTACTCAACTCTTGTTACGTTTTAGAGTTATATCCTTATCCCAAGCAGGACATAAGGTCCTTTCAAGAACCCATGAGGCTATACATGACCTTCCCCTGCTACCTCTCTTTATTGGAATATAAAACCTTACTTGAGCCTACAGTACTCTGCATACATAGTTACTATTTGCTATTTACTTTACATTAGGGATATATAAAATAAACCCTAAAAAGCCAACCTATGCCAAGCTCGGATGGGCTCACTAGTGAATTTTATTCAACATTTAAAGAAGAGATTTTACTAGTTCTCTATGATCTCTTCCGGAAGATAGAAGCAGAGGGAATACATCCTAACTCCTTCTGTGATGACAGAATTACATGAATATCAAAACCAGGCAAAGGCAATACAAGAAAAGAATACTATAGACCAGTATCTCTCATGAACGTAGATGCAAAACTCCTCAACAAAAGCCAGCCCACAAGCTATCACGCCGGGTGAAAAGGTAATGGAACTGTGGAGGGATATTCTGCTTTCCATTACAAACCATTTATTTATTCAATCAATATTTATTTTTGTGAAGTTGATTCTATGTGGTCAAGAAATCAAACTTGTCATCTCTCTCATTCAGTCAGTCACTTATTCATTCACTCACTGAACAAATATTTTTTCAAAATGTACAATGCGTTGGCATTATACCTGGTGCTGGGGGATACAATAGTGAGCAAAATAGGCCAAATTCCTGCCATCATGGTTTTTACATTATATTGGAGAAGCAGACAATAAATGAGATGTTAAACAAATAGATAATAAACAAGATAAATACATCTACATTATATACTATGTTATCTTTATATCAATAAATCAAGATACATAGATATATATCTTATTATCTATTTATCCAATATAATGCAAGGTATATAGTAAGGTTTATATTATATATAATAAATATATAAATATTAAATAAATATATATAACAAATATATATAAAACGTAAAGTATGCTAATGATAAATGCCAAGAAGAAAGCAAGAACTTAACTTGTACATAGGGGTGAAATTTACATAGATTGTTTAGAGATTGCCTCATTGAGAAAACGACTTTGTGTAAAACCCCAAAGGCAATGAAGAAGAGTCTTGATAATGGTTCCTGGAAGAGCAGTACTCTGCATACATAGTACTGTACAAAAGTACATAGTACTTTTATGCAGACATAAAGAACGAGACACAACAACAGAGGCTGGTGTAGAGTGAATGAGGAAATATGCTTGAAGATATGAAGTCATAGATTTAGATGGAAATCAAACCATGCAGACCCTTGTGAGAAATGGCATGGAGTTTTGATTTTCAGCCAAATGTAATGAACAGCCATTGGAGGGTTTTCAACAGGAAAATGCTATAAAATGATCGACTATTATAAAAAATGTATTCCAGTTTCTGTACAGAGGACAATATTTAGATGTCAAGAGTACAGGCAGATAGAACAATAGGAAGTTACTGCAGTACTCCAGGTGGGGCAGCTACCAGAGTTGGTAATTTTGATTAGGCTTGTGGCTGCACACTACTGAGAAGTTAGTAGACTTGAGATATATTTTAAAAGTAGAACCTACATGACTTGTTGATGGATTGAATATGGAAAATAAGAGAGAAGGAATCATGAAAATAATTACCCTAGAGTTTTTCCTTGAACACTTTGGTGAAGCCGTTTACTCTGATGGGGAAAACTCCAACAGAAATGGGTAGGGGAGGAGAAAACAAATTTTGTTTTTATGTTAGGTTTGAGACTTCTAAGATAAGTCAGTTAGGCAGTTAAAATATAGGAGGCTGGACCTCAATGAAAAAGACTGGGATGAAGATATCAAATTAGGATTTGTATAAAGTAAGATATTCCCAATAGCAAATTAAAAAAACACCTTACTAAAATTTACTTAAATATTATTAATATTTGTTATGTCACTTTATTATATCTATTTATTAAATCCAACTCTAGAGAGTACCGATGTTTATTCAGTGGATAATTGATATTAGAACCCTGGATCAGCCTCTCTGGGAGTCTCCAGGCCTATACCCCATGTTTCCAGACTTTGTGCAGCATCTCAAGCAACATATCCTCCCATGGCAACAGACAAGGCAGAGTCACTGCAAGGAGAACACGCAGGAGAAAGGGGTTCTTTTTAAAAGAAGCTCTCTCTTCTGACTGGGGAGAAGATAGAAAGTATCTTCCAGAAAACTACCGATGGATTTCCCTAATGTCTTCCTCCAGAGCTACATCAAATGCCCATCCCTATACTATCCTTTGCAAAAGGGAAGTGTATTATCTAAATTTGAGAGGACAAGTATGAGTTATTACTTGTGACTGAAGTTCCATCATCAAAGAAAGAACTAGGACGTGTTGGGAAGGTAACCTTCCATGTCTGCTACAGTAGACATTCTCTTATAGATTGTATTTAAAATCAGGACCAGATGATGTCTCCAAAAACATACCCACTGTGCCAAGATATCTTCATCTTCTCTATGGCTACTGGAAGAAACAGATTATATCAGCGTGATAAGGGGATAGACAGACTTGTTGAGTCATAAATAGAACAAGCAGAAATAATAGAAGAGCTTAGAACATTCACAGGAAAGAAGAAGAAACTGAATTTCAGAAAATAAGTTTCTGTGTTTTTGTACCATAATTGAGGGATTGTGGGTGGTATTTGAACATGAGCTAGTGCACCTGAATGTCTTAAGTGCCTGTGAATGCTGCCATTCACCAGCAGCCTCTGTGAGAAGGCTTAATAGGTACTAATTGTTCATTTGTTTCTGAGACTCTGCAATATACCAGGTGCTGTGCCTGGAGCAAATAAAAGGCAGGCCTCTATCCTCAAAAAGTTCATAATCTCTGATGGTGATCTAGGTAAATAAGTAATATATTAAATATTTTTTGCCATAACTCTCCTATTATTGTAATTTTTTCTGACTTTAAAAACTATAACTCAAGCAATCTATTGACATTTAAACCACAATTATCTGGTTTACACTGTCTTTCCAGACATTTACTTTGTTCTATTATAGAAAAGACAATGCGTATTGATATCTGCATGTGTTTTTAAGTACAAATTCTTATCTGTGTCTGCCATATCACACTGTATTGTGAGAAGTCCAAAATTTAGGTTCTTTCTTAAATTTAATTATCTAGTACTTTCCTACAACAATGTGTCTCCTATTGACATTTCGAATTTCATTTTGTTCACATATCTTTTGTTTGTGTCTCCTTGATATTGCTAACAATGGCTGGTATAAGAGCTTATCTCCTATTGATTCTGAAAATGCAATAAAGAAAGAAAATGCAAAGTATCAGCCACATGTGCTGGTTATTCAAGCAACCATCCAACTTCTGTATGAAACTAATATTGGAGGAAATATGGTATGCATGCTGCAGCTCAAGCTCACTTGTGTCAAAGAGAAATACAAAGGCAAGGGATGGTGCTGCTTTGACAAATACATGAAGGAATAAAGTATTGAAATAAAACAACTGAACGTGGCCTTATGAGAATCTTTGTTTTACTTATAAGGCACAGCAGTTTCATGAATGTTATCTTGCTTATTATATTACTATATTTACTTCAAAACAACAGCATTTGTATTCTTATCTAACAATTTATGAATACAAATGACATGAAAATCAGGAGATACTTTTACTCTTTATTTTGATTTTTATTCCATTTACTCCACATGGATATATATCCTAAGTAATCATCAAAATTAAATGAATATTTGACGGAAAATATAACATTAAAAGAAACCCTGAGAAGTTATGTAGTTCTTGCCTGACTCTAGGCAAATTTATAATATATAAAGATCTTCTAAAGAAGAAATTCATATAACCTATTTTAGAAACTCTTCCTTATTTCTAACTCAAATCTTTATATTTTATATTGTTTGTTATATTTTATATTAAGTTTTTTCTTAGAAAATTTGTAATAAAGCATCATGTCTTTTGGCCTATGGCAAATGAAAAAAACCTTACAGTTAATTAATACAGAGATTTTAAAATTGTAGATCTTTGGATAACTCATTTTGTTTCCTTTGGATTTTACACATAAAAGTAAGCATTGATTTGTAATTAAGAGAAGGGAAGAATTCACGATTTGGAATAATTTTCTGTAAAAGAAGAATAGAATTAAAGATGTGTCACTATTTAAAATTAGATATTAGACATTTTTATCCAAGAAAATTCTAGAGAAATAATTTTGATTTTCGAATATGATTAGAAAAACTCAAACATTCAGCCTTGCCCTTTCTTTGAACTCTTTCTTAGGTTAACAAGTTCTCCTAATCTTATAGTTTTCGGTGCTGTTTATAAAATTGATAGTTGTACATTTATAGATTTTACAAAATTGTACTCTTTTTGTGGATAAGTATCTTTATGCCAAGTTTATTTGGCTTTGTGTGAATTACTGTTTGAAAAAAGACTGATCATTTTGTAATGAGTATCATTACATGAAGAGCTATTATTTCCTGGAACCTTTATTCTGCAGCCTCAGAATGTAGATCGGGGCCCTAGCAAGTTAAGGGCCAGGCTCCTCATCAAGGTCATTTTCCTCTTCGAAACACTGCCCTTTCCCCAACTCAAAGTCAGCCTAATGGTCAGGAAAATTCACTTATAAGGAAAGAAAAGGAACAGTGCCTTCTTTACCTATGCCCTGCATAGCAGGTAACAATTACCTCAAATTCATTGTGGAAGATTGGAATATCCAAGAGTTTTAGAAACAGTTATGCTCAGACAGCTGTGTGTGACCCCAGGCAAAGTGGATAAGCTCTCCAACATATTGTCCTTTATACAGAGTAAGTAAAAAGGGTCCTCAAAACATTATCTCTACAATAAGATATGAAGGTACTTTGACTTGTACTTTGTCAGTAGCATGAGGCTGTGTTAAGATATAACTTAAAATAGTGCTTCATAAACAGTGGATGGCCATGGAATCGAATTAGTGGCTTGTGATTGGCATTTTGAATAAAATAGAATAGAAAAATTAAACTATATAAGTTACATCAAATGCAGCAAGGATTAGTATTGCTATGTGAAACTTTGTATATTTGTACTATGTATATGAAATTGTGCTGTAAAATGTATTTCTTACCATGTGTAAAAGTTTTCCAAAAATGTTTGAAAGATATCAGCCTACAGAATTGGACCATCTAGTACAACATGAAAACCCCCTAAAAAATACCACTCCAAGATACAGAGCACAGACTGGCATTCAGGACCACCAGAAAGAAGCAGTGCAGTGATGATCTTCAGGGTCTGTGATTGCTTTGGGTAGTCTTCTTGCTGTCATGTTGCATTAAGTAAGGTTTCTGAGCTGCAGTCGTCATGTGGGTGTAATGAGTAAAAACTCACAAATGCCCATTCAGTTGGGCACTTATGGGAAAAAAGCAAATATAATAGTGTATCCTTTTTTAGTTTACGTTAAGAGCTGTGTTTAGGAATCTTCCTCAGAATTCATAGTACTATGATGACTGCAGAGAAAATTCCCTATATGTTTCCTCTACAAATTTTTACATTTGCTCTCTGGCATTTTTTTGTCAGCAACAAGATGGCTACTGTATGCTAATAAAATCCCTGTGCATCTACCCACAACTCATCCCTTCTGATGGCTTTATGTCTAATTACTTAAAACCTGTATTATGTTTTTCTATTTTTAAAACAGAATATGAAACTGTCAGGCCTAAATTATCCTGAACCCCAATCTGTGAAAGGACACATAATGATGGGGAAAATATATTCCTTATCAGAACAACCAGGTGTTCTCAAATATTGACTGAGCTGCATAATCATTTGGGCAAAGTATATCTTGCAAGAAAAGGCAGTGATGTTCAAATTCTTGCATTTTTATTTTCCATGAGTTTGATGTTTTCCTTTCAGAATAATCATTCTTCATGTTCTTGATAAAATCAAGTTGATGCATCAAGGCAGCCATCCTTGAAGACATAAAGCCTATGACATTAGGTCCTGTGATGTTGTTTTACATGCTGCTTACTGGCATGGATGCCCATTCAGAAATTCTGCTGTTTTACTGGGACTCCATTTTTGTTTTTCTAGAAGCAACTGCACATCCGCAGAATCTATCTTCTGGAAAGAAAACCTTTCAAATAAAACATACTCTGCATTTATTTATTTTAAGCCACATTAAAATTTTAAAAGGCAAACAAAATTTTAAAAGTATACACATGAACCATATAAAATTGTTGATGTTTTAGTTTCTTTGGCCTATAAAAATGATGATTTAATATAGCCCAATCTAATATTACTTTTCAAAAAGTAAGGCAAGATTCTAAACCTAATATGCAATTGCTTTTAAGTATCCAAATTCTTTGAGTTCAGCTGGTATTAGAAGCAATCTCATGCTTTTCTTCATTCTCATACTTAACAAATATTTTCCTGAGGTTCTACTATGTTCAGAGTACCAGGCATGTGGTAAAGAAAAAAAATAGAGCTGACACAACTTAATAATTATGAAACATTTTTTCTGATAATAGTATATTGTTGGCAGAACAAAAAAAGTTATATGTTTCCTTTGCTCATAAAGTGACCCAAAACTTTATAACTCCTTCACATGCCTGGTTTTTCTTAAGCATTTCCTCTACTTGGTATTGTTTTTTGTCAAATTCCCTGTGTTTATTTCCTCCTGAGTAGATTCACTCTGAATCAACCTGTCCGTGTAGCTTAGTCTTTCCCAGACATTATTCCCCAATTTTTTGTGTAAGAATTAGCCTAGTCTCTCTGTGTCTTGAAACATTAACAAAGCACTTAAGTGAGTCTTTATCATTTCAATTGCACTAACCACAATAAATAAAACATTAGTTGTTCTCATATAGTATTTATTGTTCCTTCAGTTTTGAGGAGAGAATCACAAGTGGATGTCTATGTAGTTTGTCCCTTTGTAAGACATTCACTGAATAGTCTGCCTATTGTTCTGCTTAGCTCTTTCACGTTTACTTGAGAAGTTGCATCATATTTTATTTTCTTTTTCTTTTCCTTCTCCATCTTTTTTTTTTCTTTTCACTTGGTGAGAATCCTTTGTTCTGAGGATGAAGTTTTTGAAACAAATGCTTCCCACCATCAATACCCAATGCCGCATGGTTTCTGGGTTTTTTGTTTGTTTGTTTGTTTTCGGAGCTCTCACTTTGTTTCTCCAAAATTGGTCGTCCCACTGTGATTGCTGCACTGAAGCTCCCCAGTCTATATGCTGAGTACAGTAGGGCAATTCATGGAAGCCAGCAATTCTTCACCTTCACTTCACCCTGGATCACCTGGGGAATTTTTAAAATACCGACACCTGGGTTTCACTCCCAAGATTCAGATTAAACAGGCCTGAACCAAAGCCTGGGCATTAGGATTTTTTTAAATCTCCCAGGGGGAGCTTAATGCACAGTGAAGCCTGAGAAGCACTGATTGAAGTTTTAACAAGAATCCCCAGGCACAGCCTTGTGTCTTTGACCTAATTGAAACCACGTCGAAACTTTGGAATAAGGTAAAAGCTAGTGTCTATACCCACTTTTAGAAACCCATTGTGGTGATTCGTTGGCTACCATTTATTAAGTTTTTCCTATCTGCCCAAAATTCATCAGAGTAGAGCTCAGATCTCAACAGGGGTGAGAAACAATAACCATAATAGTCTTTTTTTTTTTTTTTTTTTTTTTTTTTTGAGACGGAGTCTCGCTCTGTCGCCCAGGCTGGAGTGCAGTGGCCGGATCTCAGCTCACTGCAAGCTCCGCCTCCCGGGTTCACGCCATTCTCCTGCCTCAGCCTCCCGAGTAGCTGGGACTACAGGCGCCCGCCACTGCACCCGGCTAATTTTTTTCTATTTTTTAGTAGAGACGGGGTTTCACCATGGTCTCGATCTCCTGACCTTGTGATCCGCCCGCCTCGGCCTCCCAAAGTGCTGGGATTACAGGCGTGAGCCACCGCGCCCGGCACCATAATAGTCTTGAAGTCACTCTTTGGTATCCACTACCAGATGATGCTACTCACCTAACAATTTGGGCAGCTTTCTCCAGAGAATAATTAACATCTGTGTAAAGATGTAATCACCTGAAGCAGCTATATAAGCAGGAGCAATCTCAAGAGCTTTCATTTCTAGCAGCAAAGAGATTGTATTACAGTAGCATTTTGCCAGCATATCTTAGAACATCAGTGTAATCAGTATTAGAATGACGCATTGTAAGACTGAATAACAGAAAGAGATCAATTTCTATTGAATATCTACGTCTGTTGGTTCCCCAAGGTAGATTAGACTGGGAAAATCTAATGGAGGATTTTTTTAACCCAGCCTCCTTTCACTCCGTGTCCAATTCCTGCAGTTGTTGCTGAGGTTCACCAGATGGACTAAAAAAAAAGAAGAAGTGGCCCCAAACATGTAAGCAATCCCCAATTAATTGCTGTTTGAATGAACTGTGATGTTATTTGCATTCAGTCTTAATTTACATGGAAAATGACATCCTTTTGCTTAGAAACAAAGATAGTTTTCTTTGTCTATGTAACATTACTCACTGTAAGATAAAAACTTGCCTGAAGTTTCTGAACTGAACTTATTATTGTCCATAATGTCAGTAATAACCCAGGTCTATCTCCATCCAGGATTGTTACAATAAGGTCTAAAGGTGTAATTATAGGTATAATTTGACCTCTTTTTTACTACCTTCATACCATTTATTTGGTTGAAAGATCTCTGTTAGCTTTTGCTGAACTTTATGCTTCGCTGCCTCAATGCATTAAGTAAACCATAAAAAGAGGCATTAATAGTAATTTCCAATGAATATAATATCCAGCTGCTCTCAAGAGAATCCCTTGATCACATCTATTGCCATGATTTTGGCTTAGAAAAATGTTACTAAGCACCGTCTTGTCCCTTAAGGAAGGGTTGGTTTCAGGATTTTATAGGGGAATCTTGCAAAGGCACCTTTTCCCTTTGACCAGTGTATTGAGACCAACTTAGAGAAAATAATGAGATAGGAACTCTGCTAGTTGTCTGTTCTGTTTTGTCAGAATTTTGTTAAAGCCGTGGGGAAGAGCTTTAAACTTCCCTTGATTGTTATTTTAGACACTAATAGATTATTCTTTAAGGTTCTCAAAGTTCAGAAAGGCCATGTTGACACTGTTACCTATAAAGAGTTAGGTTTCTAAACACCACATCAAACAGCACATGCAGAATAAGCCCAAGAACAGTATGATTTGAGGATGCTGTAAAGTTCTATGCCACACCCTACAAATCCATGTATCTTCTTTTCCTACTCAACTCTAGTTTGCTAAAATACAGAAAATGGGTCAAACAAATCAGAGAGGTAAAGAACACGAGTAAACTAACAAAAGCAGCCTGGGAAATGCAGTGCTTTAAAGGAAACAGAGAAACAGAGTTTGGATTATTCATGGGATAAATATAGGCCTGGACACTGTATGAAGAATCTTTGAATGGTAAGTCATAGAAACCATGTGAGCTAATCTCAGTGATTTTTATCAAAAAAGACACTGGGCTATCTACAGAACCCAAGGAAGCATTAAGCTTTAGCATCTCAAAAAGAGAGGGGTCAGAAGCAAATACAGGGAGCTGAGCAGCAGGAGTATGGTCTCCAGGTTTCTGAAAGTCTCTTAGAGGCCCAACAGCATATGCCTCTACATCTTTCAGTTCTAATTCCAAACTGGTAGGAAAGTCATTTGATATTTCTATTTGGATAAGAGACCCATCCTATATGAATTAGTGAATTAGCAATAGCCAGGAAAGAGGTTCTTAGAAAAAAAACATGGCCCGTGGGAATCATTCCTATGGACAGTGTGAGCAGTTCTCACTCAGAAGGACCTAGATAGATAACTCTATAAGATTCTGTTATGGCTATTTTCACAGAATCCTTAAAATAAAGAGAGATCACTGAAATATAGGGAAACTTATGTATCATGTTATTCCCCATGCCTTGGGCTTTTCTATTTTGGCTAAATTGTCTTATATTCTTGACAGCTAGTTATTAAATAATTATGCACTGAGAGAAGGTGGTAATACTTTGCTTTTAAAAATAGGATTAAACTAGTCTGTGAGCAACCTTGAGTTTCTCTTCTCTTGAATTTATAAGTCATACTTGAGGAGGAGCATACACTGAGAGTATCTTCTGCCCTCCCAGAAGCCATCTCTTACCCAAATTATGTATATTTCCGCCTTGTTTCTTTCCTTCCTTTTTTTTTTTTTTTTTTTTAAGAAATGAAGAGGAAAACAGTGGAGTTGGGATGAGTGGAGTTGGGATGTGATGATGGGTAGGAAAGGAAAGGCCGTGAGGAAGAAAAGACACATGGGGAAGAAAAGACAGTATCTAGCAGAGAACACTGTTGTTAAATGTATCCCCTCACCTAACAGCCTCATGGAAAGAGAACCACTGCTTCAAGCAACAATTCTGGAGAAGGAGACTGACTCCACAGTCACCCCGTCTTTCTCTTAGTGGCCCTGGTGCCTGAAATGACTTTACAAAAGCTCCGACCCTCAGTCCACATTTAACAAGGAAAGACTGGGTTCATTTAAGTTCAAAACAAGTAACAAATTGACTCCTATCAGATCTTTGCCCCAGACCAGGTTTTGGTACATCTGAGAACAAATGGAACAAAAGAATTACAATAATCTGAAAAGAAAAAGGAAAGAAAGAGCAGGATCTGAGAACCCCCAAAATGACTCTTGCTCTCTTCATAGTTTGCCTTGTGCTGTCCTTGAGTAGAAGTAACTTTATTTCATTTGCCTATGAAAAAGAAAAATATTGAAATTATGACCAAGCATGGAGATATTTTACAGACACTGACCTTTAAATTAGCTGAAGGAACAGTTAGGGCAAGAGCACAAGAGTCAGGATTTCACTATGAAACAAATTTCATTCATCCTCATTGGAAGATAACCCTAAGTGTGTGAACTCATTGCAACCTATATCTGAAGTCTTTTTGCCAAGGAACAGTGCTGCTTGCTTTGTTCGGGGATCTGGATTGTGAGCAGTTTGAGGACAGAAGTCATGTCTACTGTGCCATGACATAACACCAAGCACCTAGCATAAGGCCTGCACATGGAGGCGCTGGGCTGAGTAAGATTTACTGAAAGGATATTAAATCATAAGGCAGTATCTAAACAACGATATGATGTTTGAGAAATCTTGGGAAGCAGTGTAGAATTAGTAGTGTTTACGAGTGGGGACTCTCAAGTTAGACTAAATTGATTCAAATCATGACTGCATTCTCTAGCTTTGTGATCTCCGATTTGTTTACTCTCTCTGAATCTGGTTACTTTCTTTGCAAAATTGGAGTAATAATATGAGCTTCCTCATGGGATCATTCATTAAGTAGAACAAGTTGCTGTATAGCCATATGCAAAGTCCAGTGGAAATTTGGTCAATATCTTGCGTTTCCATATTGACAGAAATTTTCGTTCTATCACACTGATTCCTGATCAAGGGATGGGTGGAATAAAGTGTGATAAAAAGGTCTCGTTTGTAGATAGTAATATTGATGTTCTAGAACATCAACACACTGGACTATGTCATAGAACATGGATTATTTTAGTGCTCTGCCCTATCACTAACCAATAAATAAATTATAAAATTCAAATAGGAAGCTCTGACCCAGCAAGTAATTTTTGGAAATTCCTATCTGGTGTTTTTCATCTACATTAGCATCATTCAAGGAGCAGTAGCATGCTCTTGGCTGTGGTTCTAAGTGTTTTTGAGCCTTCGTTTGTAACATTCTCTCTAGAAAGGCAGCAAACAATTTAAAGGCAACAAGATGGTGTTATTTGTAAAAGAAGATTCTTTTGTATATCTATAGTTTCACTTTCTGAGGGTTATTTTTCAAGAGTCTAGATCTTTGACGTGTTTTTCTATTTTTTTTGTCTAAAAGTGGCAGACTAATAGTGCTGATCAAAACCAGGATAACCATGATGTAAACTGTTTCTAACAGCCCTTCTAATGACAAGTTCAATTCTGATTTATATCGCCTTTCCTTTTCTTTTCTAATCCCTCCAGCCTGGAATAGTCTATTTTGGATGAAATGTATGTCTGTCAGAACAAATCTGATTAATAGCAACTGGAATTAAATTAATCCCACTCTCAATATTTGAATTTGTGTGTTACAGAGAGGATAGGTATGTGTAATGCAGCATCCAGTGTAGCACTTTGGCCTGCTGAATTGAGGTAACTCAGGAATCAGTCATTGTCAGTAGTTAATATATTCAGTGTTAGTGAGAACAGGAGAGGAGATCATCAGAAGGTGTAGAAGCCTGCTAATATCCCTACAAAGAATTCATTAACTTCAATATGATGTGATTTGAGAGAAAATGTTCTAATCACTACACATTTTAAATAAGCACTTGTACTTAATAGGTGCCAGGGTTTCAATTATATAGCTGGATATTATTTCATACTGAGAACTGCTGACTATTGGAAATGTATCAGTGAAGTTCATGGAAATATACAAAATGTTTGAAGTGTGAAATAAATGCAAACATTACCAATATTAGATCAGATAATATTAAATTGGATTGGGGTGTGTTAGAATATAGGACAGACATCATCTCTAAAGTAATTCAAAACTAATTCACCATTACTAAGCTGTGATTCAGCTGCAAACAAAATGGAAAGCAGAGTGCAATTTTTTTACAGCTAAACAGTGGAAGGATTAAAAATTGTAAACTTCTTGGAAACAAAATACCTCCTTTGCTGTTTAACATAAATGGTATTTTAAAATGAATTTTTAGAATTGCCTTAACTGCTTTTTTAAATTTATTTTTTATGTTATGTTATGTTATGTTATTTATTTATTTATTTATTTATTTATTTATTTATTTATTGAGACAGAGTTTCGCTCTAGTTGCCCAGCCTGGAGTGCAATGGTGCAATCTCAGCTCACGGCAACATCTGCCGCCTGGGTTCAAGAGATTCTCCTGCCTCGGTCTCCCAAGTAGCTGAGATTACAGTTACAAGTATGTGCCACCACACCCAGCTAATTTTGTATGTTTAGTAGAGATGGGGTTTCACCGTGTTGGTCAAGCTGGTTCAAACTCCCGACCTCAGATGACCCACCCGCCTCGGCCTTCTAAAGTGCTGGGATTACAGGCATGAGCCACCGTGTCTGGCCACCTTAACTGCTTCTTAATTTGAATACATAAAGCTCTTTATACTTAAAGGGAAATTATACTTTGTCTCTGTAGTTGAAGCTGTCAAGACTGAGGTTGGATTTTCTAATGGTGCCTTAGTCATACACATTATTCTGGGGCCAAAGGGTTCCAATCAGTATTTTGTTTGGGATTGTTGTTAGACCAGGTGGTTTACCTTTTACATCAACATCCATTGGTCAAATACCTATATACTCAGTTTCTCCAAGAAACGCCAATTTAAATTCCTCAAAATATCTCTACTTACAAAATATAAACAAAAACAATCTTAGCCACACTGTCAACAGAAAGTTTCAAATAAATTAGATAATTGAACAGTGCCTTTCCAAGAATTCTGAAAGTTTACCCTTCTAGTGTGTATGCCCATGGGATCCCTTATTTGTGCATACCTTAATTCATGTAATATTCTAGTGTAAAAATTACAGCAAGTATAAGGGGCTCCAAGAGATTTCTAGTTTAAATTTTCAGTAGCTAAAAATTGCCATTATGTAACCAGTTTACCTATTTTACATGCTACATTTAATGGACTAAAACTATGGTATTTTGCAAATCCTTTACACATTATGAAGTTCATTTCTTAAAAAGTCCCTATCCCTCTAATGAAGCCACTGTCAGTAGTATAGTCAGTAGAACATTCTGAAGTTTCACCATTCAGAGATAATTTAGAGAACATTAACTTTAGTTCCTATTATTAATTGGATTCAAATATCAATACTTCGTAGTTTTCTCTTCCTTTAGTGCAAATTTTAACTCTATTTTATAAAGAAGAATGCAGTTCAAACAACGCATTTAAGGAGAATCTATGACTAGGGTTTAGAAGACTAGAGATGTTACATTGCTCTCTCTACAATCCATTCTAATGGTTGGAAAGATCATGTGCTATTAGTGACTATATAAAGGCTCAAGGAGTCAGCACACCACCATTATCTAACTAATTGCTTTGTGAAGTGCTTTTAGAAAAATTGGAACTGAAAGGCACTCCATACTACCAATTTATTTTCTATTCTTAGTGTCAATGATGCATGAGAGAACAGCATATTGTAAAGTGTGTTTTTCTGGTGATAATATTTTTGTTAAAGTGATGCAGATTTTAAAATACTGTCTTGCTGAAAGGTGCAAACTTATCATCTGTTTTTTCCTGATGTGAAGTTTATCTTCTGGATATTGATTTCTTCAACTTTCTTCGCTCAAATAAGCTAGTTTTGTTTTGTTTTGTTTTTGTTGTTGTTTTTTGTTTTTTTTTGTTTTTTCGGAGTTTTTTTGTTTTGTTTTGTTTTGTTTTTGGCACTTGCTTAGAATTTAAGAGAAGCTAAAAAGAGTGCATGGATTAATTTCAGTGGTTGAATTAACCGAGATGTTTTGCTTTTGGTGATTTCAGAATTTTTTAATTCTATTTTAAGAACATTCTCTGCTTTAATCATCTGCATGATAAAATAACTAAAATATTTAAGGAAAAAACACTGCTGCAGTTGTATAGAAATGTTTATAGATCCCTTTTATAAAAAGTATAAAAATATAGTTTTTGTTTCTCATTTCTTTCAAACAATTAAATCAATTTTATTATAGACTTACTACAATCCTTTGCTGGTTAAAAAATTTTGCAGAAATAACATGGATAAAGTGAGCTTAAGCAAGGATAAAGTGCATCAATGCAATGATCTCCCTCCCCAGTCGAAAGACTGTGAAATAAAAGCAATCATGATATATGCTTGCTGTTCCTTTATTATAATTTTCATTTATGAACAACTTACTTGCTCTTAGCTGAAATTTCCTCAGGAGGAGGAATAACAATGCACTTGTGATTTCAACATGAAATATTCCTTGTTTGGCTTTTTGCTCATTGCCAGTTTTTTTATTTTTTTATGAAGGAAAATTTTGCTTAAAATAATGTCTCATCATTTCACATTTTAAAAACTTTTTCCTAATGAATGAAGCTTGGCTTTTGGACCTCAATTTCAGTATCCAGGTAGGGAGCTACACGGAAAATACTCTCATGCTGTTTTTATTGAAATGCCCTGAACTCTTGCCCTGAGCTTATTTCATTTATATTCCAAGTCTCCTCTAACTGTGTATCTAGTTTAGCATCACTAATAAATATGTATTCCTTGTCTCTCAAATTCACTGCGTCACTCCTTTGGGATCCTTCTATTGTTGTTAAGGAGATGAGGAGGTAAAATAAGGCAGAATGAGAAAAATGGGAGCCCCCACTTTGTTTGCAAATGATTTTATGAGATTTAAAGTTTTAAAAATATATCTGTTATGTTAAGATCGGTATGTAGTTTCCTTTTAAAATGAGTACAAGGATCTTTTATTTATGCAGCACTTTTCTTCCTTAGGGAATGTTACAAACTAGACAAACTATACAGAGTGCAGAAATCACTTGACCCACCACTGGAGTGGAACACAGCAGTTGTTTAACAGATCACAATGATACTGCAAAATCATTTAAGAAAAGAATTCAATGAGAGAGTACAACTCTCAAAGAAACTACAAAGAGACTTAGAAAAGAAGACTACAGTCTCTCAACTTAGAATTTGGCTAGGATATTTAGGCCAAACACTTCATTCCATTTTTTTCCCTTAAAAATTGTAGTGCCTTTGATCCAGTGATTGGCATCTAGAAATTTAAGTGTTTCTGTCACATGACATCTCCTAGACCTAGTCCCTTGAAAATTACTTGTCTAGAACTGATCCCCCCCAAAACACACACAAAAATTCCACTTAATGACTTGCAATCTTCACTCTTCTAGTGTACCTGCCTTCCTACCTTCATGTATCCTTTCCGATCACCAACAGTCCTAGTCAACGTTAGCAATATTGCAACACATATGTTATTTAAAACCCACAGTGCCAGAGTTGTAGCTTATCAAAAGCCTCATAAATATGAACAGGTACACACTTAAGACATCACTGCAAAATTAGAAAAAAATTTAGAGATATTCAATGAAGTTAAGTAAATAATGTAGTAGTAAAATAAACCTAGTATGCATCATTGATTGGTTGTTGCTGCTTTAATTCTGATTACAAAAGGGTATAATTTCATTCATATTATACTGCAGAGCTTTCTGAGCTCCTGAATATGACCTATTCATACTTTACACTTTGATGATGTAGTCTGTTTTCTCAATTTGTAAGTGTTGGACAGTCCCATTTAATTTTACATAATTCTATAGAAACTACTTCTACAAAGAAAAATGTAGGCTTTGAAGTCAGATTACAGTTATTTTTTTTTCCATCTGGCAGGTTTGAATCATCAGTTTCTCTAAAAGGATTAATTTCTTTTGTTCCAATTTAAAGCAACTGTTGCCAGCATCTTGAAAAGCATCAATTATGTGTAAAAACAGCCATAAGCAGAAAGCAGAAACCATAAGAAAATAGTTAACCTTCATCTTTAGAGTAACTCTGATGCCACTAATAATTCCATTTTCTATGTTCCCAAATATCTAATGACCCTCCTTTTTAAAATCTAATACTCTATTCAAGAAAAGGTAGTCACATGTAGTTTATATGTATAAGAAATGATAATGAAAAAATATCATATTCATTGAAATTTTATTTGCTATATTATTATTAAAAACAAATTATAAATATGAAAGTGATGACAATTGCAATTTCTGTCAAAATAATTGTGGCATGAAACTAATTCAGCTAATTCTCACTGACCTCTCTTATGTACCTGATCAATGCCAAGATTTGGATATGAAGCACTGAGGACAATTTTGGGAAATACTGAGCTCTACACAAATTTTGCCATTTTTATTTTACTACTGTTTTCTTTAGTTGAATAAGTAATTGTATAAATTACTTTAGTTAGCATAAGTAATTTGAATGAAATTTCAGTAAAATGTCAATAAAATAGCTATTTTGTTTTGTTGGCTTGGGGCTAAAGATAAGAAAGATTTGATGTTGCAACTGCTTTTGGATATTTTATTAGTACAGTAGCAATTGTTCATAAATACAGAATGAAAATAATAATGTAATTTTGATATAGATGTGAGAAGACTCTAGACCAATATTTTGTATCTAGTATGTCTCAGCTTTCTTTAAGTACTTTACCTCATTTCATTTCACAACAACATTATCAAGAAAATATTATTTCCATATTTAGATAAAGCAAATGGAGCAGAAAGTGGTTCGGTAACTTGCCCCAGGTCACATGGTTATAAGAGATAGATCAATACAGCTAACTCTAAGATCCTTTCTATTAAACAATAATATTGATTTGGTGAATAATATGCTCATATAATTTCAAACTTTCAAGGCAGAGTTTACACAGAAACTTGAAGCTTAACTTTAGTTGTATGAAACCCCAGGGTTTCATGGGCGGTAACTTGAAAACCATAATAGATAGCATTTTATAAAGAGATGCTTATTGTGTGGGCACAGTAAAACTTTCCTTTAGCACTTTCAGCTCTAGCAAATAAGGCTTCTCTGTGACTATGCTAATTTTATTTGCCCTAGCTATACGTGAAGTCAGCGGAGAACCTTATTTCAAGGGTGCACCAAACATGTGTTATAGGGCAGCCACAGACTTCAGAAAGAGAGTATGAATGAACTCATAATATATCTGAACCTATTTATTAATAATGTATTTCATGATAATGTTTTATTCATATCATGAAATTCAATATATAAATGTGTATTAATAGAAAGCATACCCCCCATGGATATTAAGAACATGGAATTTAAGGTCCCACAAACCTGAATTGCAATCCCAGTTTTCCTTTTGCTAGCTCTAGATCTAGGACAAATAATTTTAATTCACTCATCTACAGTCTCCTTATAGGAAAACTCAAGCTAATAATAATGTCTATCTCAGGCCTGTTGTACATTAATCATGCATTAAGTTAGATAGTATATGTAAAACACTTAATGGGATATCCGACGCATAGGAAGCCCTTCAGAAATGATTTTATTATTTTTTCATATATAATAGCATTATTAGTGATATATATCAGATACTAGACAAGGTCCTTAATAGTAAATAGACACGGCCCCTACACAGATATGTAGGTTATGAACTGAGAAGAGAGACAGTTAAACAAGCATTGGCCATGCGGTTTACTAATTACTAAACCAGGAAATAATTAAAATTGTTGGAGTTCCAAAAGCTTTCACTGAGTTCAAAAGTAATTTCAAGTTGAGAACTGGTCACATTGAAGGTGTATATGTCATGAGGGCCAGAGTTTAAACTCACATTTTCAAATTGTCCTTCCCACCATGGAAACACCTCAACACTCATGGGTGAGAAACAGACACCCCAAGGAGTACTGCCATTTGGACAGGTGCTCTGTTTGACTACATTTCTTTTCCCTAATTGTTTTGCATTGAAAGTTTCTGGTGCACCTTTTAAGATGCCAAAAGACCACAGGCCTCATCTCCTAACAACCAGATGTGACTGTGAATAAAAAGTTTAGAGAGGTTTCTCATTCAAGGTGTTCTTCTAGGGAGGACCAAAATCTTGAAGTTGATTAAAAATGCAATTTCTATTTTAGCTTAGAGAGGAGATGATGGCATTCATTACTTTTAGGATTTCCTGTCTCTGGCAGGCCAACTTGTGACCATGTATGAAGATCGCTTATATCAGGTTTGGGAATTAAAGTATTAGATTCGATTATCAAAGGAATGCTTGGTTAGCCAATGGATCAAGTGGGCTCCTGTATGGCCGACATTGCCAAGGCCAAAGGGTGGCTAGTGTGTAAGAAGTGGTTCCCATAATACATTGTCATTGGAATGCTCAGTTAGGGGAAAAAGCAGAAGCAGCAGTGACTATAAAAGAGGTCTAGGCAACAGGTGCTTTTCTTGAGAAACTGGTCATGTTACTAAGAATGATGATGATGATGTATGTTTGGCTTTTCTTATCTTTTGGCAGTCAGTAGGGATGAGTATTTGGTGCCATCTTCTGAGAGCCCCTGAAATGACATCTGTCCCATCTGTTTTATTTATTTGTGTGTGTGATTTTTTTAATTTTGTTTTGGGTTTTGTTATCTGAAATATACTATGTAGGATCATTAGATATTTGTGAGAAGATATTCTCGGAAAGCTTCAGAGCTTTGCGTAGTAAGTCAGATTGCAATGGGGGAAAAAGGGAGGATCCTGCAACACAGTTCCTGCTTTCTCCATGATCAGCCATGCTGACGCTTTTGGCAGAACACATTATTATCACACTTAATTCTTTTGAAACACGGTTTATTTATAAGTAATTCAGATGTCTTGCATTGATTATGGACTTTGATTGATATGTAGTTCCTGATATTTCTTGCTCTGTAAAGTTTTTCAAACCACTAGCAGAGTTGTAAGGAAAGAAGTGGTCTGTATCCTTACAAACATACTCCCAAGCTGCTCTGCCCATTAACATTTCAATTTATGAGTGTTTTCAATGTGAAACACTCATTGTTGGCCATTTTTCAGCAAAAGGGCCACTCCTGCTGCTGACAGGCATGACAGCCAGCCAGGAGAAACTGGTCATAGAGGAGATGCAAATCTCCCCTCAAAATTAGGTGAGGGGAAATTATATAACTAAATATAGCACTTTCATATTTTTATTTTGTTTTTTATTTTAACTTTTTTAACTGTTTATATTCATCCGTAATTCAAAGACTATATCAAGTCCCTCCTCCTCTGTGATGCTTCTTTAATTACTCCAAGCCATGTTGACCACCCTGTCCTCTGGACCTTCATGGCTCTTAGTTTATTCAGGTATTTAAAATTAAAAGTAAGACACATTAGTCATTGAGCACATGGAAACTATTTTCCAGAGGGTGAAAACATGCATGTTTTATGTGATTATTTTATTTTTTTTTTTGTAGTCAGCTTCATTAACATTATTCAGAGATTATTGCCTGGCTCAGTCCTGACCAAAGCCTTTTAACCATCATGTAGTAGTAACAGTACTGCAGGAACTTGATGCCCTTAAGGACCTCTATGTCCAAATATCTCGAGTTTACTTTGTCTTAATCTAATAGATCATTTGAACTCAGAAGGTAATGAAAGGTTAATTTGGGAGTGGAGGACAAAAGCTAGATCATACTTATACCTTTTTTTGTTCCCTTACATTAACGTTCATTTCCTGGGAATGAACGTGTCAAGAAAAGGCTTTGGGAGCAGAAGGCAAATAGATTTGAAAGTTCAATTCTCATTAGAGAGGTAACGAAATAATTTCAGTGCAAATATTCATCAAAGACAGAAGAGCACATGGGAAGTAGATGGCTTCAGAGATAGGAAATGCATGTGGATAAAAAGTATGAGGAATGACCCCCACAGTCATTCAATATTCAACTAATGAATGCTTTCTAAGTGTCTGGCACTGGTTTTAGGAAGGACTTGGAGATACAGTAATAAATATGTTAGCCAGGATCGCTGCCCTCAAGGAACTTATACTCTAGTGAAATAAAAAAAGAAAATAACATATATACCTATAAATAGTGATTACTCTGGTGAGGGGAAATATGAAGATAAAAAGGGAATAACGAGTAGTGACTTGGGAGTAGAAGGTTCATTTGTACAGGATGGTCAGAGAAAGGCTGTCTGAAATGCTCGCTTCTTAGTTGAAACCTAGAGAGTAACAACCATCCTGGAACGTCTGAAGGAAGAGGGCTCCAAACAGAGGATTCAAAACGTGCAAAATTCCTAAGGCAGGAGTGACTCTGGTTTGTTCTAGGGGCAGAGAGGAGTGTATGGCTGGAATTTAATAAAAAGAGGAAGAGAGGATTGGGTGAAATAGGCAGGAGCACAGCATGTAGAATCCTATAAGCCATGACAAGTGGTTGGACTTAATTCTAATTGCAATAGTAAAGCCACTGAGATGTTTTCAGCAGAGAAATACTATGACCCTAGATTATGTTCAAGAAATTTACTCTGGCTATTGGGTAGAATACTTACTATAGGGAGAAAATATTAGAGTTAAGATACTGAAGGGAATAATGGAAGTCATTTAGACTGTAATAGTGACTGTGAGAATGATATGAAGTAGTTAGATTTGGACCATTTTCTGGAGATGGAATAGATAGGTTGATAATGTAGAGAGTGAGGGAAAGAACAGAATCACAGATGATTTCCAGGATCCTGGATTCAGCAGCATGTTGGATACGTAAGGTGCTCCAAATGCCTTCTAGGCCATCTCCCATTGCTTATTCCTGCTTTTTGCTAGTCTTGTTTTCCTGCGTAATGTCCTCCTGGACAAGTGCCCTCATGTCTTTTCGCCATACCGAGCATAGCGTGAAGTACACAACAGGGGATCAATTACAACTCTATGAATTGATTTTCTTTACTACCTGGAAAAGAAAATATGATTCAAGAACAATTTTCTTCTATAGGAAAAACATTTTGGTAAAATTTATAGAAACTTTAGCTTTGCTCTCACCATGTTTATGGTTCCAAGATTACTTGGAACATGATTGTTCCATTTAGTGGCCTTCCTTGAAATTTAAAATATGAGTTGTTCGTTCTCATTACATGTTTAACTTGCACGAGGATACGTCTTTTTGTTATTATGTGACAACTTCTGTTGTGGCTGTTCTGAAATACAAAACAATATTTTAAGGGCTCTATAAATGGTTAGTACTTTCTATAAGAAAAAAATGTCTATGATTACTGTGTATTGTATTTTCCTACACTAATACTTTAAATCTTAGTGACTTTATCTTTACCATTTAGATAAAGAGCCCTCTGGTTTTTGTTTGCTGCTTTTGTTTTGTTTTGTTTTTGAATTCCAATTATTTATGCAAGGCCATACACTCTGTGGATTGTCAAAAGCAGTAGGCAAACCTACTTTCAGTCTTCCCTGACCTCAGAATAATCTTTGATTGTCTGCATACTTCCTTATGGATGAGCATTAGCAAATACAAATCATAGCTATTAATACTAAACTACAGGTATTAAGTTCTTACTTGCTCCCTGGTACCATGATAAACATGTGTATGTTTTATTTCATTTAATCAATGGAAATACCCTATGAAGTAAGTAACATAATTATCCCCATTTTACTGATAAAGACTGAGTCTTAGAAAGGTTAAAAAATGTGCCTAATATCATCTAGCTGTTCAACCAGAACTGAAACGAATAAAAATCTACAACTCACGCTCTTAACTGTTTAGATTTTCAGCATTTTGAAATTTGATGTGCTTATGCCTGCATCTCTTTGTTTCCCCATCAATATCAATTCCATTTGTTTCATTATCCTCTTATGTTTCTTTTCTTTTCTTTTTGTTTCTGAACCTAGATTTGATGCTTTTCTCCACAGGTACTTTGAGCTTAGCACAGAGACAGCATCCTCTATATTTCGTGGCACTTTCCTGCCATTGCTGTCACTGTCCTCTCTCCTGGATTCACAATACTGAGCTCTGATAATATTTCCAACATTTCTTACTTGCCTTTCAGTGTCTGTGAATGGAATGCTGCTGTGTGAGTCTGAGGTTTGTACTGGAGGTTTTATGGGTTTCTTGTTATTGTTAGATGAATACTGTAGGTTATTACTATTACTGTAGGTTAATATTTCTTTATCTTGTTCTTTCAATATCTTCCTAGCATGATGGAGAGAGAGGTTAAAAAATCAATAGAATTAGAATTGAAAAGAGACCATGACAAGATGAAAATCGGATAGAAACAAATTGAATGATTTTTTTTTCCAAGTCGAAGTTCAAGATTAGAGTAAGGAGGTGTCTCCAGTTTCTCTCAGAAAATAAAAGGTGGACAGTGTCTCACACGTATCTATCACGTGCCCTTTTCTCACTTTGGTTGCCTACTATGGAATCCTCCATTTCATTCTGAACAAGCTCTCCTTTCAAAGTGTTTCTTTATGTGTTCATAGCAGGGATCAAGCTGTTTGTGGTAGTATTTCCTACTGCCTCCCTTGATGAAGGCCTCACATCTTTGTATGAAGATGGGGAGGGTAGGTATCTATATTTTAACCCCTCACTTATTCAGTAAAGCCCACTAAACTATTCTGTATTATATTTTTTTAATTAAACCTGGATTCCTGATTTAAAACTTCAGTTCCTCATAAAATGCCTCTGAAACACCCAGATCTTCTGATTTTTTGGCTCTCACTGATTATGCCTTTATTCTTTCACTACAGACTCATAAAGTCCTGTCCTGCTATCAGTTTTCAGGCCATCCCTATGGAAGTTCAAAAATTTTTCTAGAGCCCATCCTAATCATTTTATCTTTCTATCTGTATTTTCATTATTCATGTCATGAAGACAATTTTCTTCTAAAGCTAGATCCTCTAATTGTACCCCTCATTTTATATTTACCTAATTCCTGAGCAGTCTTATTCCCATAGAATGTTTTCATTTTCCAAACCTATTTTATTTCCCCTCAAAGGGAAGGAAGGACAGAGGTGTCTTGATCTAGAATTGTACCTGCAGAGATGGTGAGAGGTAGCCAGATTTAGGTCATTTTGTCAATCATTGTTGAAAAGTTCTTCCAGAATTTGCTTTCTATTTCTTAAAAGAAATAATGGCTAAAAAGTTGCATTAGAATCTAATATGAAACTTTACTCGAAATAATATAATGTCATTAGTGAAGAGGAAGTTAAGGAAGAGACCACAGTCTTCAAGTAATGGAAACATTTATTTAACATTTACTGCATAATTTTTCATGCAATAAGTATTCATTAATTGCTAGGTACTCTGCCAGATATTAAAGATTCTGTTGAACATACAATAAACAATATCTCCTTAAGTTTACATAAGCTTAGAAGAAGGATAATTAATCAGTTTATTACAAGGAAGTGTGATGAGTGACCAGACTGGGAAATTACAGAGAAGTATGCAAATTCATAGTAGGGCATTCCATCTAGTCAAGAAGGAAATGACATTTCATCAAAGACCCTAAGAATAAATAAGAGTTAATCCTTTCCTGGTATTAAGGAGATAAAGTTGAAAAAAACAGTGTCCCTGACCTCAAAGAACTTACAACATAGGAATCTGTATGCTTTCTGAGAGATCTTGCTAGAAATAGTTCAAATAAACTAGAAAGAATTTTTAAAACAGCTGCCAATTTTGCTCTTAACATTTACCTGAGATTTGTAAAAACAAAACAAAACTAAACAAAAATCTGTGACCAATCAAAACCTCCTAAATTAAAATTTCTGAGTGTAGATCCTGGGAATCTGCATTTTATAAGCTCCCTGGGTGCTTCATATATATATATGAATAATTGGGAAACTTTGCCTAAAATATAAACATAGGTTTTCTTAAGAATCATCTGTGGGTGTTTTAGGCCAGGCGTGGTGGCTCACGCCTGTAATACCAGCACTTTGGGGGGCTGAGGCGGGTGAATCACCTTAGGTCAGGAGTTCAAGACAAGTCTAGCCAACATGGTGAAACCCTGTCTACTCTAAAAATACAAAAATTAGCCGGACATGGTGGTGTGCACCTGTAGTCCCAGCTACTCAGGAGGCTGAGGCAGGAGAATTGCTTGAACCCAGGAGGCAGAAGCAGCACTGAATGGAGATTTCCCCACTGCACTCCAGCCTGGGTGACAGAATGAGACTCCATCTCAAAAAAAAAAAAAAAAAAAAGAGAGAGAGAGAGAGAGAATCATCTGTGGTATATTATGTCTGCATATTCTCAGGCTGTACCTGAGAACTTGGAATTTATAGAAGAGGTCCAGACTCTATTTTTAGGAACCAGCACAGTGGGTGCTGATTGAGGAGTACACAGACCACACATGGTAAACTAAGTACTGTGAAGTTCCACCACAATGTTATCTATTACGGAAGACAACTGTGGACTAGATACTGATTTAAGTTTTAGAGGCAAATTGGATCCAATCACCTGGATGATATCTTACTTTTTTACCACACGTAGCACAAACCATCTCTTACTCAAGCATAATTGAGCAGGTGCTATTCTGATATACAAATGGCAAACACTTCTTTGTTCACAAAAATGTAAGTATATGTAGGGCTTTCAATATGTAAGGAGAGAATAACTTTTCCAGTTCTATTATTTGTTATTGTGGTACTTCTGGGATCGATGTGGTCATGTCACCATTATATAGCTCTTCCTTTTAAAAAGAGCTGAAGGGAAAATTTATTATAATATCTCCTCGTTCTTTGTGAAGTGTGTAGGCAAAAACAGACAGCTGTCTATAAACAAGTATTCAATGCTTCTGAAAACAGCAGAGTGCACCCTGTAGCTGCTCCCTGTGCCTCTTTCCGGACTGCCACTGCTTTGTAGTCCGAATGCCATTTTCCTTCTGTGGTTTTTCTTTTTTTTTCTTTTTTTTTTTTTTTTTTTTTTGAGACGGAGTCTCGCTGTGTCACCCAGGCTGGAGTGCAGTGGCCAGATCTCAGCTCACTGCAAGCTCCGCCTCCCGGGTTTACGCCATTCTCCGGCCTCAGCCTCCAAGTAGCTGGGACTACAGGCGCCCGCCACCTCACCCGGCTAGTTTTTTGTATTTTTTAGTAGAGACGGGGTTTCACCATGTTAGCCAGGATGGTCTCGATCTCCTGACCTCGTGATCCACCCGCCTCGGCCTCCCAAAGTGCTGGGATTACAGGCTTGAGCCACCGCGCCCCGCCCCTTCTGTGGTTTTTCATTACGCTTTATGATGAGGTAATCTCCTTAATGTGGCCTGCTGTGCTTTCTGGGTCGTACCCCAGCCCACTTCCAGATGCATCCCCCCTCTTTCTTTGTTTCATTAACTGTGCCACACCCCTTTCCATTACAAGGCCCCTCCTCCCATGCAGTCCCTTCTACCTGGAGGTCTCTGCCACCTCTGCTTGCTTCCACACCAGCCTAGCTAACACTCATCTTTCACAGGTGAGCTCAGGAGTCACTTAGTAAATAAGCCTGCCTTGATTCCCAGTCAAGGTCAGTTATTAATCACTATTTCTGTCTTGTAGAGTGCTCTTCTCAGTTTGTTATTTTATTCTCTTTCATGAGTTTATTTGCTTAATATCACCTTAACTAGACTGAATGCAGGGATTGTGTGTGTGTGTGTGTGTATGTGTGTGTGTGTGTGTGTGTGTTTACCATATTGCCTAAGCATAGTAGGTGTTGAATAAGTATTTGTTGAAGAAGTGAATGAGGGTTTAAAACACTCTGAGAGCATCAGGTCTATGGTTTCAGTTCATTGAGTGGGTTCATCAAATAATTGTTCAATATTTTCTATGTGCTGAGTCCAGTAATGGGCACCAGGAACTCCTAGAGGGATTAACTGTTTGTAAACTGTAACTACAACATGCACCCTGAGTTTCAGCCAACTCTCTTAAGAGTAGATGCTGTTGGAGCACCCATTTGTATAAGTGGTAGCCCTTCCTCACCAACTTATCTCCCCATCTTACCTGCAAGCATCTTAAGCATATTTCACTATATTTCTTCTGTTTTTTGCTCTATAATCCTAGGAGGTCTTAATAACAAAAATCCAATCGAGTCCAATTGTAGAAAACAAAGCAAAAACATCAGATGAGTTCTTCATTTACTATATAAAGCCACTTTTATTCTAGCTAGTTATAGAATATAAAGGCTAGGAGAAAATATTAGAAGGGTAAGCTTATGAACATTTTCTTCATATAAGACCAAGATTCTATCATTATATCCATTTTGTTAGAAAATAAGCCTTGGGTATTTTTGACAACTTCTAACGAAAAACCAGTTCAAATACTTTCATCAGTAACAATTATCATAGTTAGTACAATTTATTTTTTCTGAAATTTAACCTGAAACCTATGTTCAGATATGATTCCTAGTCTTTTCAAATACTTTATACTATTTAGAATAATGTTTAGAATTCTTCCCTTTAACCATTCCGTATCATGCCTATTTTAGTGAAAATATTTCTTCTCTTTGAAAAATGCATTCTAAAACTTTGATATTAAATGTAAGTTAAAAGTTTCAAAGCTAAACATGCACTCTAATATAAGCTTATGCTGCATAGCTTATATATTTATTTAATTTAAATAAATTAAATATATTTGTATTTTAATGCAAATTTAAATGTATTTGTAATATTGTCCTTTTATTTTAAGTAACAATAAGTAGTCAACTTTTTTATTTGCCTTTCCTATTTTTTATAGCTGTGCACATCAATTTATACCATATATTGTTTTATCTGATTCATATTGTTGCTGTCTCTATCACTTACTATTTTGTTAATGGTTTAAACTAGAAGAATCAGAGCCTAAATGGCCAGAAAAATAAAAGTTTATGCATTAAGTATATTCATCTAAACAACATGTGCAGCCAGAATATTTGGGTCTAATGGACCGAAGTAAATATAATCGTTCCTCATTTGCTTAAACGAATCCAAAATACCTAGTTGTCAAAACAGTTCTGAAGTTCAAATGAAAGCAATTTGTTTAAAGGCTTATGTGAAAGACACAGTAATATTCTTATGCCATCATGTTTATCCTTTATATCAATAATCTTCCATGTACATACCTATTTAACGTATTCTGCTAGTGTTTATTTTTGCCAGGCTAGGTAGGCCAGGATTATCTACACTTTATATAAATGAAAAATCTGAGGTAAGGAGAGGTTAAATGACTTTGCCAAGGTCGCACAGTGAGTCCACAGCAGATCTAAGATGAAAACACAGTGTAATGAGCCATGGTGCCTCCTTTCCTGGAAAATAATTTATCAAGCACTTATCCCAAATCAAGATTAATAGGGTCAGATGATAACTCTTCCTTCACTGAAACACATTCAACTATTACAACTGAGACCTGTTATTTTTATGTTACCATTTCTAAATTTTGTGTGTAATGAAACACAAAGACAAAGACAGTTAAAAACAGAAGTTCTTTCTCTCTAATAATATCAAAGATTTCACATCTTTTCACTATCATAGCATCTGTGTGAGGTAGGACATGTGTAGTGAATTTACCACACCTATCTCCAGATAAAAGCTCAAAAGAAAAATAGGTCTATGGCTCCTCAATGCTCTGATACCATACTTGTTTCTAGAACTAAGGCTGCATCTAGTGTGTTTCCATAAGCATTATGCTTTCCTTTGGAGTCACATGGTTCCTGTTTAAACAGCTGTCCTCAGTGCAACTGCTTTCATACTGGTGGCAATTATATTTCAACTAACAAACATTGTTGCATTGTTATTTATAAATTGGGGAGGGAGAGCAACTTAAACTACATAGAGGTCAGTTTTTCAGATCTGGAATCAGTTAAATTATTTACTAAGGGCGCCAGTGTCAGAAATATTATCCTCTGGTATATTTATACTTTTAAAGGGGAAAAACTCAATTACAAAATCCTTGAGCATTAAATGGGTAGGAGTGCTTTCTGCAACTTAATTTGAAATGGATTTTTAAAATCGATGGAAGTTGTTACTAATGATGTCATGGAGAAGGCATCATGATTAAGTTAAGGTCCAGTATATGCCCAGGATTTAAATATCTGCATGTGGTCTCCCATTCAGTTTGTAACAAATAAATAACTACCAACAAGATATAAATTTGGGAAAATTGTTATTTTTTATTTGAAATGTTGTGTAGTTTGATGGATAAAGGCCACCATAAATCCACTCCACTATATACTAACTATGATGATTTAGGGCATTTTAAGAGGCAAAGCATTGGTCTGTTTAATTATCTGCTTCTAGATATGGACAAGGGGCTTATTGTGTTTACATAAATTTTCTTACATCCATCACTTTTTGACCTATTAGAAATCCCTGATGGGAATGGAGAAAAATATAGTGACTCCCTAATAATGCACAAGATTTCCAAAGGTGGCTTTAAAAAACAACCTCAAGTCAGCTACCTGAGAACCTGGAAGTTCTCTGCTTTATGATATTCACATTTAAGAAAAATATGACTTCAGATCAGGAGACAAGAATATCAGAAATAATTGTAGTACATTCATTTTATACTTACTTGTATTAGGCATTTATTTTATATCAAGCGTTACGCCAAGTGATAAGAATAGCAAAAAAATTAATCATAGCCCTTCAATGAGCTTAACTGTCTAATAAAATAACCAGGCGTGTAAGCAAATAACCACAATGTAGTGGTAGACTCTCTAATTGAGACACAGATCAACAAAGAAAAATTAACTAGGATATTTCAAAAAATATAATAGAGATGTTACTGAAGAGATAATGGTTTAATGGTTTTTCAAAGTTATTTACCAACAAACTGATAGATGAGGAGGGGGTTGTGAGCAATGTGTGTGATACAAAATTAGGAAATCTAAAGGGCCATGACAATTGTGGGGAGGGGACTTCAACATAGCCAGAACATGTAAGAGTTGGGAGCCAATGCTGGAGGAAGAGGTTGGAAATATAAAAAGAGGCTAGGCTGATAAAGGCCCTGCATGCTCTGCTAAGGAATTTCAGGAAGCAGCTGTTGAAGATTTTTAACTAGAAAATTGACATGATTAGATTGTACTTTGATAAAATGTCTCTATCAACAAGGAAATAAATGGATAGAAGGAGTAACATGAGTCATATAAAGCTAGTAGCAAAGAGTCTAGTATAGAAGCCATGGCAATGGTCTAGGCTGAAGGTGAAGAGGTCAGTAGGGAGGGTTTAAAAGGATTGGTTTGAAATAAAATTGTTTATTTTTGTTAGAAGAGTAGTGTAGCATGGATGGCAATGGATAATGAGGGCAAAGAAGGACACGAAGATTTCTTCCATCAATAAGAGTAGATCTAGGTTTAGGGCAAAAGATAATTTTTTTAAAAAGTTTTTGGATATTTATTCAAATCTTTCCTCTTATCTGACATAAATTCTAAGTGAAAACCAAGTGCCAAGAAAGGAAAGAGCTGCTAGAAGTGGATTTCCCTTGATTGGATGGGCCAAATCTAAGTCCTATAAAGGCCTAAAGAAAAACGTTTGCCTTTTGTGGGTGGAGACTTTCTAGAGTTGGGCAGCAAGACATTCCTGGAAGAAAAGTTGCTCCTTATGGGTATCATTATTTAGCTTCAATAAGCATAAAGACCGGGTTATTTGAGAGTTAAAGAGTTTCCTTCTAATAATTTGGGAAAGACATATGTTAATCCCAGTTCCATGAATTAGTAGTTATAAAACATTTTATGAGTTGCTTGGATATTCTCTGAAACTCAGTTGTATTATGCTTAAAATAGGAGAGTAATATCTGCCTCATAATTATCTCTAAAATTAAATGAAATAGTATAAGTACAGTGTTTTGTATTCTGCTAAACACATACATAATTTGTAAACAGTAGCTATTCGTCAAATTCCTATTGAAAGTAGTACATGTGTCCATTAAATTAAGGAGTTGCCAAACCTCAATTTTATATTTCTTTATATCTTGTTTCTCTCCTTTATTCAATCAGCAAGCAGTTTTTAAAGCCTTGTCCTGTATCAAGGGGTCACAGATTTGCTGGCTATGGTCTGACAATCTAATGGAAAGAGAGAAGTATTGTCGAATAAAAACAGTACAATGTGATTTCACAGTCTATGAATATATACAAATAATATTTCATTCATGAGTATTCTGTTAGTGTCCTTCTTAAAATAACTTAATTTGGAGATTTGTCTTTAAAACTCTTGCAAAACTTTGAAGCCAAATTAAGTTACTCATGAGATAACTAGTTTGAATTACCATCAACATTCCAGGATCATACTGCAAAACCTATAGATGATATAACTACATAAACCAATCTACACAGTGATAATAAATATCATAATGATAATAATCATAATGAAGTTAAAAGTTAATGCAAACACTGTAATTCAGAGTGCCTACCTAACACAGTTGCTCTCTGTATAGATGTAATTATCAAGAATAATCAACATAAGAGACATTTTATCTATGATTCATCTTCCTGGTTGGTACTATGTTAGTTACTTTTAACTTTGATCGGAAAAATGACATGGGACTGGAAGGAGTTAGAAGTGAAGAAACAACCTACAGCATTTATTTATTTATTTTTTTACTAAACTCCTTTCATGTCAGAGAAACATAAAACTGCTGGCTAGAGAAACCAGGAGTAGAATTTGTAAGTGAAGCAAAGCAAATTCTAATCAATTCTTGTTACAGTATTAAAATGCTTTCATTTTCATAACCCATTTAACAAGTAGATATTTCCTGTGATGCAAAAATAAATTTTTTTCCCACACCTCTACAAATTGCTTTTGTGTGATATACTGCACCACAGGACACTTATCCGAAGAGCTAATGTAAAAACCTCATTTTGAGAAATAAAAGTAGTGTCAGTTTATATGTCAAGAGAATGAATACTGCATTCCAAGTTGATGTAGGATCTGACATTTCAAATCCAAAATAAATTATTTGGAAGACCGCTGTCTTTTTCCCCGATCTCTGTATTAAGAGCTTTTGTGACCTTGAATGCAAATGAAGTACAATACTAAGGATGTCCTTCATCAGTATGAATTAGAAGTTTTTTGATGTATGTTTCTGTGATCACCAGTTTATTTTCCAACACTTATTTTTTACCTACCTAAATCAGTTTAACCAGCAGCATGTTGTGAATGTGACTCATGTCATCTGTGCCTGTGGTTAACATTATGTTGCTGCAACAAGTCCGCCTGACAGATTTTTTGAGCCTAGGAAGTTGTCCATTTCAATTAACAGGATGCCCAGGACATTTCCCTGGCAGAATAATAAAAGTGCACACTGGTTCTTCTCCTCTCTGAAAAAGAAGAAAATATTATGTACTATTACCATGAAGTCAACTTTCTATTTTTTTTTTGTTTTTGAAAGCACAGTCTTAACAGGAAACTGATATAAACAATAAAAAATAATACGTATGTGCTGAAACTTAGAGAAGTGTGATTTCTTTATTCTCTGCATTACAGTATATGCACCAGGCATTCCTTTCCTAATTCTGTCTCTCCTGTGGAAAATAGATGGATACGTCCATGAGTTTATATTGCTGCTATTGCCTGCTGTTCCCTGTCCACAGCAATAGGTCTGAGTTTTCTGTGCTCTGGAAAGAAAGCACTTTGAAGAAAATGCATCATTCTAATGTTTAAATATTGTTTACTCTGTGAACTCTTTGAAGAAACCTGTGGTGTTTAATTCCTAGGCCAGTGCTAAGCAAGACTACCTAATGTGTGGTAAAGTAAAAACACAGTGTGATGATGACTCCAAATGGTTTCATGAAGAATTGATGCAGCTTCTCAATAATACTTTAATGAGATAGGAAACTGACATTGTCTCACACTTAGTCAACATTGGTGCTAAACTTTTAACAAAATTGCATTGTAAGCCGTAACTCTTTAGTCCAACTAGATTTCTCTCTGTTCTATTCTTGATATATATTTTTAATTTTTTTGGTAAACCTACATCAGAAAAGAGGCCAAAAAACAGAAAACCAAACTGAAGCAAAACTCCATTCAGCTATGAAAACATCCTTGCAAATGTATGCAGGCACTCCTTAGATATACCATTTTGTATGGTTGAGCTTCACAAACTCATCTCTGCAGCAGGCTGCACATTTGGCTAGGAGACAGCTGAGTTATAAAATTGGTTTTGGACTGTTGAGAAAAGAAATGGAGCTAAAGGATAGAGATTCTATCATGAGCCTAGTAAAACAGGAACCATTTCTTTTAGTAAATTTCTCCTCTAATATTGGTTTATTTTCTTTTATAAGCAGCTTGATAATTATCAAGTTGCCTCACCCTGTTTCTCTATGCACAGTGATCCTCAATTAAAATTGTGCATATATAGGTAGTGAGGAGATGAGCCTAAAACACTGAAAACATCTCCTTTCTTAAAAAATCAATTATTACTGAAAATAATATCATAGCATCATATGATTGATAAATTATAGCATTATAAAAAAGAATTATAAGGAAAAAGAACCATAGCATCATATAATTCGGAACCTGAAAGGATGATCAGTTAACCCCTCCAAAAATTATTTTAAAGATGAAAACTGCTGTGCACAAATGTCTATTTGCACCAAATTAGAAAGCTAGCTAGTATTGGAAGAACAGAAGTTTAGAAAATGCATGGTGCCCAAACCTAGGCTTTTTAAGAAAATAAGTTAGTATAATTCTTTTTATTTGATCTTTCAAAGAATTGAATTTTGTCTAAGTAGAAAATTTAACTCACTCATTAACATTTTTATTCTGTTGCCAAAATAAATTTATTTTTTATATTATATGCCCCTTTTGTTTCAAAGCATCTTCAAATCTATTTTTGTCATCATAGCTATTCTGTAAGTTAGCTATAAAATTTCTGATTTACTTTTTTCCCACTGAGGACAGTGAAAAACAGAGATAAATTACAACCCTTCCAAGTTCACAAATCAATGTCACTACAGACATTGACCATATAATTATGAGTGCCAATGAATTTGCAGAAGAAAAAAAGAAGAGGAAACTTACTTTCACTGAATACAAAGTTATTTGTGCTGAAAACTATTGAGAGAAGTTTTATATTTATTATGTAATTATCTGTGGAGAAGCATTATCTCAATTTCCTAAACAACAAACTGAGTCTCTCAGATAGGGTGACTAATTCAACTGAGGTTTTAAAATTACTTAGAGGCAAAGGTGGGATTCAAACCCAGGATTATTAGTCCAAAACATGGTCTGCTACATCAGTGATTCTCAAAGTACGATCTGGGTACCTATAGACTCCAAGACCTTTTTAAGGAAGATTCTAAGATTAAAACGATTTTCTTTATAATACCGTTTAAAATCTGATTATCTAACAATTGTACACTGGAGTTTTCTAGAGGTTACCTGAAGCTGCTTGACTGAAGAAGCAGAGTCCAACTGTTTTCTCTTAAATCAGACATTTAACAAGATTTGCAAATATATAAAACAATGTCATGCTTCTCATTATTTTTTGTTTGTTTTGGAAAATTATTTTTAATATATTATGTTACATGTTAGAGGTTTATTGTTTATTTTAAAATTAATTATATTTTATATTTTTTACTTTTAATATCTAGTAGGTTATATATCTGTAGATGCGGCTCACATACATAAAACCTCTCATGCATCCTTAATTTTTAAGAGTATAAAGGAGTTCTGACACAAAAAACATTTTGAGAACAGTGCTAAATTAAGCTTCTTTACTGACTAAAATTGGAAGCCATGATATACAGCAAAATAACACAGGATCTAGCTTTCAAAAGACAAGCAAATCTCTGTGTACCTTAGTTTTAGTGCTAGAAATGACCTTTAGATAAAATCTTGCTTCCATGCCGGTTTTTTATTTAACTTATCCTAGAAATAAATCAGTAATTATTGTTCTTTGCTTGGAGGTCATGAGTTATGAATTGTCACTGTAACCAGGTATTTAAATCTGACTCTTTTGACTTAGTTTGAGCAAAGGTCTAAAAAGCCAAAAAGGAAAAGATGGGGGATAAAACTTGCACATTCCAATGCGAGGGGCAAGAGTCTCCGCAGGGCTTTCAAAGGCAACTTTAAAAATTGGTTTGACAGTGCTGCTTCTACCTGAATAATATAAAAGAGTTGAAGTAGGAAAAGCCAGGTTTTTGGAGATTAAATAATATATTTGGTTATGGCTGTCACTGTGCTCTGAATCTTCATGGAGGAGGGAAGAGGAAAGCTTCTGTCTCCCACAAAACCTGAGGAGTGGGGCTGTAGAGAGACCTCTGGACATCCTCGACTGTAACACATGACATTTCTGGGGCTCCACAGAGGATGTCTGACCCAGAGCAGGAAAAGTCAAAGGTGGGATATTGTGACTGGCTCAGCCCTCAAATGGAGGAGCATGCATTGGAGGCTTCATTGAGAGCCATCTGTACTTACAGAGACTGAGAGCCAAGCATGATGTTTCCTCTGGGACCAGATTTTGAGAAACCAGCCTGTAGTCATTGTTTTTAGTAACCTTTTATTTTTTATTATATATTTTATAACTGATAAGAATACATTATTATTATTACATAATTATATTGCATTATTTCATGCCTACAGACATTACAAGACAAGCACAAAAATTCCCATATACTGTTTACCGAGCTTCATCAATTGTTTCTGTTATCTCATTTGCTTTATTATTCCATGTCTCTCTCTCTTTCTCTCTCTCCATGCACATTCATCACACATACACTTTTGTTTTCTGAACCATTCACCTATAAGTTAGAGACATCATGCCTCTTTACTCCTAAACACGTATGTACTTCCTAAGAATAAGCACATTTTGTTATATAACCACAGTACAGTGGTCAACATCAGGACATTTCACACTGATACAATAGTATTACCTAACATACAGCTGGAGTTGTTTTAAATTCTTCCCAAGACTGCCTGGAAGAGCATCCTAACCTCACAGAGGGTTAAAACTGCTATTTTTCCAAAGGTTGAAGGAGGAAGTGTGAAGGGCAAACAGATGAAAATGCATGGGGTTCTAACTCAGTCTTGAGTGTCTAGCAACGATTCTAGGAAATTGGGGCTGGAAATAGAACAGAATCTTTACTGAAGGACAATTCAAAGACGTATTTGCTGGGTAATGGGACTGAGAGAGGTGTGTGGCCAGCAAGCAGCAAGGCAAATTCAAGGATGGATTGGAGAGCACCTACCCCAAGCTTATGTTTGTGCCTATTGACTAATGTCAGAATTGATGGCAGAACCCAGGGTTGTGCTGCTTCAAAAAGTAAAGCACATTTATGTTCAGCAGCCAAGATTAGCTGCTCTATTCTTATTCAAATCCAGAATTTTGCTTGACAGTATGTTAATATAATGTGTAATGTATCTTTAACATTCTAGGGCTATAAACTCATTTATTCATTTAATAATCAAATATTAACTGAATGTCTACCTTGTAAAGATACCTGGGCAGTTTGTTCAACATTCATTCTTCAACAAACATTTACAGATAAGAATAATGTGCCAGAGTTTCTAATTGCTAGGAAAACAGTATTTGACTAAAATGGGCAAGATCCCTGCTCTCCCCTGGAAACTACTTTCTAGGGTGCATTCTGTTGTCCTTGTTGAACTTAGCAGTATCATTTCTGTAGGGAGATGCTGAAATGGTGTTTTGGTATATCTGGCATACTATAGTTTGTATCCTTAGTGATTAATGAAAGATTTTGATTGGAGAATAATGCTAAATGAAATTTTGATCTAACTTTGTTCCTCTGAATGATCTACTGTCTTCGTAAGGTCCTATTTGTTGGCTACATATTTTGTTATTTTTAAATTGTTTCAGGATAGTAAGTACTTTATGCTGCATTTACTGTGACCTTTGATAGCGTAAAGCAAAGCAGAACACACTTATTTTAAATGTGCTTATAAGATGCTTCTTTAGGCAAATAAAAGTTATACATTCATGAGCAAAAGCTTACAGGTGTATATATTAATAAATTAATTATTGTGAATATCAAGTGTTGATTTTATATCCAAAGTTCCATGTGTAGTTTTAATATTTAGGCAGTTATGATTTGTCTACAAGTATTTTGACATAATCCATGTATTAAACACTCGAACCTGAATTCAGAGTAATTTTCCTCTGGAGGCAAAAAAAAAAAAATTATCTGAACCATCATTAGTTTTACTTCAATGTGAATCATGAGTCTGCATCAACATGATTCCATTTTTCCTAAGGTGACTTTAAAACTCTAAACTGAAAGCCAAAACTATAATGACATTTGCTTGTTGAGCTTTATAGAAGCATTGGGAAGCCTGGAAATGATGCTTAAATTATTGAACCTTGATGTTTCTAGTAGCCATTTATTAAATCATGAGAAACTAAGTTTAGTAGCTTGCTTCGGGGATATTATTTCTAGACACACAAATCTAGTGAAAAGAACACAAAGTACACTGTGTTAGATTTCTGGGTATTATACATTGTAGAATAAAAACATGATTGATATCTTAGGCATACACACACATATAACACGTATGCATATATATGATGTATGTATATGTGTTTTATATATATGTATATATTTCTTCTATACATATGTATATAGGCTCTGTATTTTGTTCTGCAGGACTTGTAATGTGTGCATATATATATAGATATACATATGTTTATGTATGTGGGCATAATAGCTATTAAGTGGTAGCAAATTATAAAGCCTGTTTGACTCTAGAGCTTTTTTTAAAAAAAATACCAGACATTGTAACTGTGTAAGTGACCTTTTCAGAACGTTGGTAATATTGACAACCTCACTGGGAAGTGTGTTTTTATTTTGCTAAATAGAAGTAGATTATGTTTACATTGGAATGTTAAACTACTTTAAAATGAATCTTTCCCTCAGTGCTAGATATAAGATACTGAAAATAGCTGTTTAAAAAGATCCTTGAAATTCAAATGCCTTTGGCATAATATTATGATAAAGCATTGTGTTTAAAGCCTGATTTGTTAATTTTATGCATCATTTATTTGAATTTTATATAATTTTTAAAGGAAATATTACTATTCGAGTGTTTTAAATCACTTCCTTTTATAATTCTAAGTTAACAGATTGCTTACAGCAGTTTATGCTTCTGTTCAAACATTTTAAAGAAAGAAGAACGTTATTAATTTGTTGGGCATAGAAATTATATCTGTTCCATAAACATGTTCCAAGTACAGCACACAGTTATTATTGTTTCTTGATCAAGGAGCAGTTCATGTTCTAGTTATAGAAATGAGGAAGCAAAGATTCAAAGAGTTAGTTGCACTCTCTGAATGTGTGATGCATTTATATATTGAACATTGGAAAAAATGTCCATTCTTATCCATTCAACATGTCTTTCTTGATAAGAAAATGCCATTCTTCAGTTAAAAAAGAAAGCAGAAAGTTATAATAAATAAAACACTATGCTTTTATGTTATTGGAATCACGTGGTTTATTTATTTATTGGTTTTTAGCTATTAGAATATATTTAAAGCTAATTGAAAATCCACACAGAACTGAATACTGACTTGTTCCTTTTATACATATATGTGTATAATATATATATATATATAAAATACACATGTATATCACACTTTCATTGTCCATTCACTATCAATGGACACTTAGGTTGTTTCCATATCTTAGCTATTGTGAATAATGCTGCAAGAAACATGAAGTGGAGATATCTCTTTGAGATACTAATTTAATTTCCTTTGGATTTATCAAGACCACAATGAGACATCGCCTCACACCTATTAGAATGGCTGCTACAAAAAAGATAAGTGATAACAAGGGTTGGCAAGGGAATGCAGAAAAGGGAATTCTGTACACCGTTGGTAGAAAAGCAAATGGTACAGCCATTATAGAAAACAGTGCGGAGGTTCCTCAAAAAATTGAAAATAGAACTACCATACAATCCAGTATATCCCACTTGTGGAGGTACTCTGCTTTATTACAAGAACTGAGGTTCTTGCTATTTCTTGAACATAGACAACTTTCTGCTGACTCAGGCCATTTGGCCTTCAACTCTCTCCACCTGGAAGTTTCTTACCTGGATCCTCAGCTGAATGTCTTTCTCACTTTACTCTGGTTTCTGCTGGAATATCTTTCCAGAGACCCCTTTGCTGACCACCTACTTTAAATAGGTTCTCCTCCCTGTCTCCTGCTTACTTTCATTAAGTTTTACCAGCCTATAATTTTCTTCATAGCCATTATCACTACCAAGAGTTATACGGATTCATTTTCTCAATGAGTCCATGAGAGTAAGGACTTCATCATATTCAACTCTAGAAACACTGTCTATCATATTAAGGAGTCATCAAAAAAATAAATCATAAATGCATATATAAAGCATATATATAAGTATGCATTTTATTATATATAAGTATAATAAATAATACACAGATATTATATAGATATATATATACTTGTCAAACCCTCTGTGGAATAAATGCATTGGGTGGGTTGAAAACCGAAAGCTTTTAGGCAAGTTACAACCATGCATACTCGAAGTCAATTTGTGATCTTAAAAAAAATTCATTTTGTTTTCCACAGAAGAAGTCAAACTAAAACATAATATTCTACAGATATTTTAACGTGGAACAATAGAAATAATTTATTTAAAACCATAAATAAGAAGCTTTATTAAGATACATTCTATCTGCAGCAATGTAAAGACATAGCACCACATCAATTATCTTGAGTTTGCTTTAAACAGATGGAGACCAGTGTAGCCATAGAATTCACATCAGCTACCTGCCAAGATTTCATGGTCTGATAGCCTTTCTGTGGATGGACATTTCTCCTTATACATTCCCACCTTGCATGCATTTAAACTTGTCTGTCTCTTTATGCAGTCATATTATAGATTGATAAAGATCTCTACATTTGATCAAAGGGAGAAAGAGGATATTGAATACAACCAAATCCATAAGATGAGATTATCAATTGCTTGTTCAAGTAATATTGTAAAAACACATGGTTAATTTTGTCATCTGAGCAGTGTTTCTATGATTAATGTGTTCAAAAACCAGAAAAATCACATACTGTGTATTGAAAGCCTCTTCAACTTTTCTATCGAGTTATTATTTGTGTTCTACTAACCCTGTCAGACCTTATCAGATATTTCTTCACTTCAATAAAAATCTGTTTTTAAGCATAATCTTCTTTTATATTACTGTTCTTCTAAAATTTTAAGTGTAAATGCTGCAGAATAATGCATGTTGCTGACTAATACTACAGAATTCAAAACACAGAAATAAAGGAATATGGATAGAGCTGAGTGCTATTCAGTCTTTTTCTGTAGAGAAAATTAGTGCCTGCATATTCATTACAGAAACTGTAAACTCCAGGAGAGTAAAGTCCCTGTGTGCACTGTGGGCCTCATATCCAAGTCCCTGTGTGCACTGTGGGCCTCATATCCAAGGCACTTAGTACTATATAGGCACTCAATACATCTTTGTTGGATAAACAAAAATTTGAGGCTATGTAAATGATCCCTTCTACCCAAAAATAAAAATAATTATAACAGTATTAGCCATTTAGGTATAATTGGTAAATAGTTAACATAATCTTACTTTGGTCTAAAATGTGCCTGTTTTTCTGAATGTGGTATGGGGAAGGAATGAATTATATTCAGTAAACAATGAAATGTATAAGTATGATAGTTGTATAATTGAGTGAAGATTTTCTGCTGTTCCTTAAATGAAAACTTCACTTTACTCATGACCTTGTCTCAAGAGCAATAGAATAGTTGAAATGGGACAAGACATAGAAAATGTATATAGAGGTTCCTGGCATTCAAGGTGGAATAATAACAGTAATAAACTTTCTAACAGCATTATTTCAAAAGAGTCTTTTATGTTAACAATAGTCACACAAATAATTCATTTTTCTTTATCTTGTGGTTGGGACATTAGTCTCTTATGCAGAAATATGTACAAGATATATTTTGTTTTTGAAGTCCTACATGGTAGTAGGATACTTTTTTGTTCCTAGGTAATTTCTACTATTGCAGATATCAATTATGCCTTCAAACTATTCAATATCTCACCCTTGTGTGCTATGGGTAGTGCAGATTGTTTTTGTTTTATAGCCTTTGTTAATGCATTTGCAGATTGCACTGAAAAGAGCCTTAGAAAATTGCTCCGTATATCAGCCTCAACAGTACAAATTGTTTGTTTCTTTTCTTTTTTAATCCACACACTGTGCTAGTGTGCCATATTGTACAAATCATTAAAAAAGTAAATAAATAACTGATTAAAGCTATTCTGGAAAGTTGTAGTGCTGGAGCAAATATATTTTTTCAATGTTTCTCAAAACTAAGCAACATAAAGGGTAAATAAAATAAAATGTGAAGCCAAACATACATTCTGCCCTCTTCCAACCACAAGGATTCAGAAATATTTGCAACTTCTGACTTGGTGACTAATTTAGCATCACTTGTGAAATTAGTGAAATTAAAATATTTTTCATGCATGTAATGTTTTCTCTAGCTAATGAATCCTGAATGAAATTTTATTTATGTAGATATGCTAAGTGTGAACATAGGAGGTTGCATGGTATAAGTTAAGTAATTAATAATAACTGTAATAAATGTTATTTTAAGAAGTCTTACAATAACATTTTATAATTAAGGATTATTTTATAACCAACTGTATTATCAAGATAATGATTTTCTTCTTTACTCAAATGTAGAAAGAAAAGTTAACTGATTTGTATGTTGCTAGCCACATGTATTATATAAATCCTAATACATTTCGGTGTCACTGTGTTTAGTTTTTACGTCAGATTTGCTTCACCATTCACACTTTTCCTTTTTCTCCTTGAATACAGATTATCAGTACCATAAAAACTACATGACATTTTGTGATTTTAAGTCAACCATGTTTTCTCTTCCACATGTGATGAGTTTCAGTATTAAATACACTTCTATGAAAGAAACAAAATTGTATATACTTCATAATTCACTTTTTAAATTTTGCCTAAAATATTTTATTGTATTCAAGTACTGTGACACAACATTAAATGAAATATTACCTGATCAAATAAATGCTACCAAATTCTCGTGCTATATAAATCTTCTCTATCACTGTTCTCGTGAGAAACCTGAATTTGCTCTTTGTTGCCCTTTGTGAACTTACTCTAAGGATGTCTACAATATGGTCCAGTCTACTTTTTCAGTCTTCTTTCTCTCTCCTTCCCATACTTACCTTATTCTCCTGCCACACTAACCTACTGTCTAGAATCCAAGCATTCCCAGTGCTTTTCTCCCTCTATAACTTTGTGCCTTCATAACTGAAACACTTTTATCTATCAAAACGCATAGAAAGAATGGTCACCCTTCAAGGACCAAATGCCATTAGGGCTTTTGCTATTCCACTGAGCTTTAATTTGTATGCATAGAAAATTCATCATAATCTGCCTTGGGTGGAGTTATAAATGGGTTTAACTCTTCTTTTCCTACTCTGTCTTCTGAATTAAAAATTCTTGAAAGCAGAAATTTCTTGAGATTTCTCACTTTACTATTTTAAACAGCATTTGGGAAAATGCTTTGATCAAAATATTCTATCAGCAAAATGTAATGGACCAATATATATTATGAGTGAATGGCATCAATTACTTTAGTGAGGCCATCTGAAAATAAAATAAAATAAATTGTTCTTTATACAGTTTTATGTTTAAATTAAGTGAAGGGGTAGGGTGATGCCATCAGCTCTACTTTGTCTTAGAAGTATACCTACATTGTCTTTAAATAATGATGACATTTAGATGAGATGGGTTGAGTTTTCCTCAGAACTATGCCATGTCTCCAGTCGAGTTATAGTATTCTTCAATTCTTACCTCCAATGCATACTCATTCCCAAAAACTGCTATCTAAACCTTTGGAGCTGCTGCTCTTTGATATATGTTACAGAAGGAATAAAATGCATAAGTTTAAATAGAGAATAAACACACAATTTAAAAAATGATTTACATAAATAGCATCTATTAAAATTATCTGCTCAATAAAATCTATACTACTTGAAATAATCATCAAAATAGTATTGATTATACTGATATTAACTATTAATGTCACAAAAACCACATGATTATCTCACTAGATGCAGAAAAGGCCTTTGACAGAATTCAACAGTGCTTCATGCTAAAAACTCTCAGTAAATTAGGTGTTGATACAATGTATCTCAAAATAATAAAAGCTATTTATAACAAACCCACAGCCAATATCATACTGAGTGGGCAAAAACTGGAAGCATTCCCTTTGAAAACTGACATGAGACAGGGATGCCCTCTCTCACCATTCCTATTCAACATAGTGTTGGAAGTTCTGGCCAGGGCAATCAGGCAGGAGAAAGAAATAAAGGATATTCAATTAGGAAAACAGGAAGTCAAATGACTGTGTATTTAGAAAACCCCACCATCTCAGTCCAAAATCTCCTTAAGCTGATAAGCAACTTCAACGAAGTCTCAGGATACAAAATCAATGTGCAAAAATCACAAGCATTCTTATACACCAATAACAGACAGAGAACAAAATCATGAGTGAACTCCCATGCACAATTGCTTCAAAGAGAATAAAATACCCAGGAATCCAACTTACGAGGCATGTGAAGGACCTCTTCAAGGAGAACTACAAACCACTGCTCAACGAAATAAAAGAGGACACAAACAAATGGAAGAACATTCCATGCTCATGGATAGGAAGAATCAATATCGTGAAAATGGCCATACTGCCCGAGGTAATTTATAGATCCAACGCCATCCCCATCAATCTACCAATGAGCTTCTTCACAGAATTGGAAAAAACTGCTTTAAAGTTCATATGGAACCAAAAAAGAGCCTGCATCTCCAAGACAATCCTAAGCCAAAAGAACAAGGCTGGAGGCATCACGCTACCTGACTTCAAACTTTACTACAAGGCTACAGTAACCAAAACAGCATGGTACTGGTACCAAAACAGAGATATAGACCAATGGAACCGAACAGAGCTCTCAGAAATAATACCACACATCTATAACCATCTGATCTTTGACAAACCTGAGAGAAACAAGAAATGGGGAAAGGATTCCCTATTTAATAAATTGTGCTGGGAAAACTGGCTAGCCATATGTAGAAAGCTGAAACTGCATCCCTTCCTTACACCTTATACAAAAATTAATTCAAGATGGATTAAAGACTTAAATGTTAGACTTAAAACCATAAAAACCCTAGAAGAAAACCTAGGTAATATCATTCAGGACATAGGCATGGGCAAGGACTTCATGTCTAAAACACCAAAAGCAATGGCAACAAAAGCCAAAATTGACAAATGGGATCTAATTAAACTAAAGAGCTTCTGCACAGCAAAAGAAACTACCGTCAGAGTGAACAGGCAACCTACAGAATGGGAGAAAATTTTTGCAATCTACTCATCTGACAAAGGGCTAATATCCAGAATCTACAAAGAACTGAAACAAATTACAAGAACAGAACAAACAACTCCATCAAAAAGTGGGCAAAACATATGAACAAACACATCTCAAAAGAAGACATTTATGCAGCCAACAGACACATGAAAAAATGCTCATCATCACTGGCCATCAGAGAAATGCAAATCAAAACCACAATGAGATACCATCTCACAGTAGTTAGAATGGCAATAATTAAAAAGTCAGGAAACAACAGGTGCTGGAGAGGATGTGGAGAAATAGGAACACTTTTACACTGTTTGTGGGACTGTAAACTAGTTCAACCATTGTGGAAGACAGTGTGGCAATTCCTCACGGATCTAGAACTAGAAATACTATTTGACCCAGCCATCCCATTACTGGGTATATACCCAAAGGATTATAAATCATGCTGCTATAAAGACACATGCACACGTATGTTTATTGTGGCACTATTCACAATAGCAAAGACTGGGAACCAGCACAAATGTCCATCAATGATAGACTGGATTAAGAAAATGTGGCACATATACACTATGTAATACTATGCAGCCATAAAAAAGGATGAGTTCATGTCCGTTGTAGGGACATGGATGAAGCTGGAAACCATCATTCTCAGCCAAGTATCGCAAGGACAAAAAACCAAACACCGCATGTTCTCACTGATAGGTGGGAATTGAACAGTGAGAATACTTGGACACAGGTAGGGGAACATCACACACCGAGGCCTTTCGTGGGGTGGGGAAGGGGAGGGATAGCATTAGGAGATATACCTAATGTAAATGATGAGTCAATGGGTGCAGCACACCAACATGGCACATGTATACATATGTAACAAACCTGCATGTTGTGCACATGTACCCTAGAACTTAAAGTATAATAAAAAAGTCACAATTATTTGACTTCTCTCATGTTAAAATTCTATTCTAGAAAGTAAATGATAAGAACATTTTCCTTAGTATATTAAATAAATGTAATTTTTATTGTATGCCTTCTGCAAATACTTCTGATTTTCCCTGTTAAGTAATGTTATAAAATTTGAGGTTATAGTAGATTGTACCTAATGTATTCATCAGGGCTTCCATGTTAAGTTATTTTCTTGGCTTTGGCTTCTTTACAGTAAAGAAACATGAATGATGTACAACACAGAAGCGACTTCTCAGGATTGTAGATAATCTGTTATAGCTTGCCAGAAAATGCAGGGGAATTTTATATTTATGGTTTGAATATCCCTAAATCACCAATTCCATCCGCTCTTACTTCCTGTTAAGATGCTAATTCTTGTTAGAACCTTATTATGTAACTTTCATATTAAACACATCACAGAGTTAATCCTGGCTCTTCGTTATAGAACTTAAAAGTGAATGCGTGCATAGTTAGTGGGCAGTAGGTTAGTAAGGTTGGAGGTGTAGTAATTATCAGACTGGGAAAGAGAAAAAATGAGACATAGAATAAGATACAATAATATTCTACTTCTGGAATTCCTAATCATGGGAAATGTCTAGAATATATGCCCACATATGGCAAAGTATCTCCTGTACCCCTTTTTTCTGTTAATAGTCACAAAGTATGTTTAATTATGCAAGTTGGCATGTAAGCCTTTATAAAATATATATGTTATCAATCTAAATAAATATCATGGGAGATAATTGAAAATTTATGTCCTATATAATATCTAATTATTTTGTAGAAATCAAGTAACTTTTTTCACATTTACATAAAAGTCAGGAGCATAGCTAGTATTAAGCTTAAGTATAATGGTAGCTCCATGATTCAACTGTACCACCAGATTGGCAAGTGAGAGGACGCTGTGTTGAGAAAGGGGACTGATTGTGTCCTTTGAGCTTTTAGTTCAACAAATATTTATTTAGAACCTTATATGTATATGCCAGGCAATGTGCTAGGTACTGTGAACTGAAGATTAGTTAGATAGGGTTTCTTGGGGAGCTTCTATTGCCATAAACAACAATAATAAAAACAAATGTCAGTGTAATGCACTAAGTGATATATGATAGAGATATGAATTTGATAGGCAGGGACCTTATCTTGTACTCTTTTTTACACCACACAACTCCTGGAATAGTACAAGTGAAAACTTTGTTGATGTTTGCTTGTTTTATAGAGATGGAACTTTGGCTTCACTTGGGGTTACCTCCAGTGTATTGACAATAAGAATACAACTCACAATAATATTGTGAGTTGTATTCAGCTAGAAGGGCTGAGCTTCCCATCAACCTCTGCTAACCAAGTTTGCTACTCTTAATACAGTTAGCATTTAAATGATTTCATTATGTTGACATTTTAGTTCATGTTACAATTGTTAGTAAAATTAAAAATCCATGTGATAGATGGTGTTACAAGATTCCATTAAAGTCTGTTAAAACGAATTTTTATAGGATTCTTTCCTGATTATTCCCTATTTCAAGGATATGAAGTAATTGTAATAAAGACAGTTTCTTTTCAAAAGTGATACAAACTTAAACCATAACAAAAGAGAAAATTACAATGCTAAGGGGTTCTATGGCAAATACCTCAATGATGACACTGAAAAACAAAGCAAAAAAAAAAATGCATCACTTGCTATAGTATATAACTCCAAGGAATTTGAATTTCAAATTGAACCTCAGTTGCTTTAGCTGAGTTTTATATCAGAAGACCAAAAACTCTTATCCTTATAATCTGCCTCGAGTTGTACCTCCCAGGAAATTTGCCTGTTCTAAGGTATTAATCTGATATTTCTCTTGAATATGTTCTTTTGTCAGTAAAAATTAGTTGCTATTCACATTAGACACCTAAAAGATCAAAGATTGGAAGCTGAGAGAACAGTTCATCCATGTTATTGCTTCACTTGATCTGCTGTTATTCCATTCATTGTATCAGTTCATGGGTGAAATGAGAGTCTCCTTCCAACCAAGTCAAATGGTATCAAAATTGTAAGTGAAATTGGACTGAACTCTTCCCCTCATCTCCAACCATAGTGCACCCAATTGCTTCTTCTAGTGAAAACTTTAGTATGACTTCACTATATATTCTTCATGTAATTTGTTGAATGCTGTCCATTTCTCTCAAATATAATTACATTACTTTAAAAACATCTTTGAATTCTCCTCTGAATAAATCATTGATTTTGAATTTCATAGGATTGCATTTATGCTCATTTTAACATTAAAGAATAATTTGATCAGAATTAGGTGGTTGGTTCTTTCTTATGGTGAGTTTCTTTCCTTCATCCTCTCCTACCTTTGGTTTTTTCTGTTCATCAGTATGTTTTCATCCATTGAAGGGGGGATCTAGAGTCTAGTATTCTGAAATCATGGCTTCATAAGTACTACAACTTCCGAACATCTAAATCTAAGAACTAGCTTTTAAAATGTTTTAACTAAAGTAAATTTTTAAAAATTTTACTTTGGTAAATTTTTTAGAATTAAAGAAATGCTGTCCATTTAAAAGGAGTGTGACTATTTGGGTTAATGTGGTCTTTTGTGATTTCAAGTCTCCATATAACATATCTTACCCATCTCTCTAGTGCTTACCTCTTCACTTATATTTTCACTCATATTTTATAGACTATGATTAAGACAAAACATATGTCTAGACCTCGATAGCCATGTGGTTTTGTTTTATGCCTAATGTAATTCTATGTGAACTATGTAGAAATAGATGTTCTGGAGTTAAAAGTAGCATGACAAATGTTTTGTACTTCTCATAAATTTATCCTGAAGGCAAGTCCACAATATTAAATCATCACATGTAGAGGAAGCTCCACAATATTAAATCATCACATGTAGAGGAAGCTCCACAATATTAAATCATCACATGTAGAGGAAGCTCCACAATATTAAATCATCACATGTAGAGGAAGCTCCACAATATTAAATCATCACATGTAGAGGAAGCTGTCCTGTTGATTTTGAATTTTTAAAATATAAATATCATGCTGTTCAGGCAAAAGTCCCAGGAAAACTGATCAATTTAAAGATGTTTTATCTTCAAAATTCTTTGGAAAGCCCTTTTGTTTTAAGGCTTTTGTTCCTCTAAGATTAGATAAATGATTTTCAGAAATCTAAGATACTCAATAAATTAGTAGATCCAGTGTCTTTCCTTTGGGTAAATGCTGCTTTCTCCCCTTTTTACAGATGAAGAAATTAAGATGAAAAAAACTTATATTAATATGAAGGTAATATACCTAATAGGTAGCAATAAATGTCTAAAAAAATACATTTGCTACCCTCTCGAAGTCCATTCCAACATTACAGAGACTTTTTTGCAAGAGAAAAACAGGATTCGGATACAGACAGAATTGAATTTAGATCCTAGCTCTACTACTTATTAACTCCAAAGAAGTTATGAACTGAGTTTGCTCATGTGTAATAGAGATAATTAACACCTACTGCACCATTTCCTTGTGAAGCTGAATGTGATAAACATATGCAATCTGCTGAATGCAGCTTATTAAATAGCCAGTTAAAATTTTTCAAACTATCTGGCTTCTCCATAAATGGGCCTATAGCCTCCTCCAGTGAATCTCTGAAGAGGGCAATTTTCATGTGAATATAAAGGTCCAGGATACATGTGACCCAAGCTGTATTGTTGTCTATAATCTGACACTTTAAAAAAAAGTTTTATTCTATTTTTAATTGACATATGGCCTTTTGATATACCTGTAAGTTGGTGTCTTAGATAGGGATTTAAAAAAATGGATCTTTAGAGTAATTTTGCATGAGAAGTTGATTATTTCCTATTTTATTTCTACAGTTGTTCTCCACATAGATGCCCAACAGTGGAAACCAAAGACCACTTCGTCTAGACTGTAATTTTTGTCCTTGCTGGTCTTGCATTTCCAGCTTGGCACTTTCCCACCATTGTCATTACAGGGTATGGTACTGAACTAAACTCAGAATATAGCAAAGCACCTAAAGATGAGCCGCTAGTCAGCTCAGAACTATAAAAATCTCATGCTGAACCCCAACATACCACTTACTTGTTCAATGACACACTGCTGGGTTTGAATATGGAGCAAACGAAGGTTTAAATACATAATTTTCTCTTCTTCAGCCTTAAGCATGTATAGAGAATTGCTATCCCATTCTCTCTACCTCACTTCCCCAAAAGTTGGGAAAGCTGAGTCCATTTATGTTCATTGTTTGTCATTTAACCAACATCCTCCATCCTCTTAGGAAATATGCAGAGTTTAGGCAGCTACATTAGAGCACTTTGTAAAGATTTTTGGTTGACTTCTCCTTTCTACAAAGCCCACAATTATGTATCTGTTTTATCTCAACATTCTCCAGACTCTGTTGTAGCATCAGAATCTGTGTAGATACTAATACCTTCTGGAAATGAAACAATTCCTTCGCATTCTCTTTCCCTCATGCCTTCCTACTCTTCTGTAGCCCCCTTCGTTTACCCACCACTTCCTGCCCACAAAGCCACCATTTCTGCCATCACTGCTCTGCCAGCTGTCTTATAAGAATATTGTCATGGTGGTCTTGATTTGTACATAGAATCATAGGAGACATTCTGCTGTGTTTTGATACAGCTGAGAAAATGACCCCTGCTCACCCCTGCGGACTCAACTGGCAAGGAGACTTGAGGCCATAGCTTCAGATGCTTTTGACGCTTTTTAAATAGACCTTTCTCATTAAAGAACTGTACAACTTTGAACCTCATATGATAAGTGCCCTGGCCTCTCTTTCCAAGAACACCTAGGAGTATATGACAATGAGAAAACGAAACAAACAAACAAAAAACAAGGTAGAGGCATCACAGAAGTCCCAGGATCACTGTCCAGTCTTCATGGCTGAGAAGTCATCTTTGGCAGCTGCCAATCAACATTCCTGTCCAGTTTTTAAGCTCAGAGTATTTTCTGCTCATTTCTATTCATTGATGAGAGTTTATCTAGCATCTACTCATTTTAAGTACCAGCTTATTACAGGGAAGCACAAATATATAGTGCATGGCCTCCTCTAGTTGTCAAGACAAAACCAGCATTGATGAAACTGGGAAAATAGAGAGATCATGTGTAAGTAAGTGCTGAATTTTGTGTCACAGAATGTAAGTACCTGAAAAGCTTGTAGGAAAGGAAATACCTAGGAAGCCACTGTTGGTATGGAAAGCTTCATGGAGGTGTCAGTAATTGCCAGATGGGTATTGAATTACCTCTTCATGGAATTAAATATAGATGCTAAGAATTTCTTCAGCCTTCTCTCCTCTGCAATGGTAGTCTCAATTCTATGACCCTGTAGTAAAAGAATGTTTACATAAACTCCTACCATTTTATAGCATCTTTTGAACACTCTTCATTTCTCTTCACTTGGGGATGCTAAACTTGGAGGCAGGAAGTGTGTAGAGTCACTCTGACTGTAATAAAAAGAAAAGATAAAGATTTCTACATCTGCATACCTGTATCAATAGTATATGTGAATGTCACTTCATGCATACAAAAACCATAAATTACCTTTTGCATTCTCTCTTTTATGTTAAAGTCCCTCTCAGTAGTACTTACTTTTCATTATTTGAATCAGTGCATTGATCCTTTGTTCATCTTTTCTATTTTTCTCATTTCTCTTTATATAACTCATATCAGGCTATTCTCTTTCATGAGAGTGTTCACAATGGCCCATTTTAATAAACAAACCTGTATACAGAAATATTTAGAGCTGGAAGTCACCTTGGAGAATCAACTTTTCCCACCCTCTCATTTCACAGCTAATGAAATCAAGGTCAAAATAGATGAAGTGATTTGCCTAAGGTTATGGACTGAATAGAGGCAGTCGGAAATAGGATTATAAGATACAGAATTTTACTTCTGTCAATATGTAACTTTACTCATTGAACAAACATTTATTTATGTGACAGGTACCATTCTAGGGGCTGGGGGCCAACCGAAGCCCCCCCAGGCACAATTCTGCTCCTGATATTCACATTTCTGCAGAGTTCAGTTAGATGTGCTCAATGTGACTTTCTGCTATACCTTTTGGTAAATAGTTTTGTTTCTTCATGCTTTGATAGTGCCCTTATCTTCATTCAGTCCCAATTAACTTCCCCAGGCTTCTCATTTAATTAATTCCCATCCTTTTTTTTTTTCAAGGTACATTCTGGCTCTCCTGACTTAGTGCCATCCTGCCTCATTGTTATCCCCCGTTTCTAAAATAATTATTTTGAGTATAATGAAATGTTAAACATGGTTGAAACCAGTGTGTGATTATTGTAACTTTGGCTGCCAACAGATGTTTTCATATTTGTTGACTTGTATAATAAAGTGCCACAACAGAAAAATGAGTAGTTCCTTCATCCCTGCCCCCCTCCCTTTTTAAAATCTTTGTTGGTAAACATTTGTTCTATCATAATGAGAGCAGACTTGTAGACTTATTTTTCTTAAATGGTTGTCAATGGTTAGACAACAAAACACAAAAAATAGAAAAATTCTTCTGCCTTAAATATGAGGTACAATCTTTTGACCTTCTACCTTCATTTCCAAGAAAGTTCATATTCTGTACCATTGCCTTCCATCGTGTTTCTCCCAGCAACCCCACAGGTACTTCTAGTGGTTACCTGTAATCATAGAACATTTCTTTGTCTACTCTATTACTTGATGAATTCTTTTTCTTTCACTGCCTAATACTCTTCAGTAGTTATCCAGATAAACATTATTGTCTTTTTTAGTTATAGACACAATTAGATAATGTTGTGCTTAATGAACAAAAGAAAATAGCCACAGTTTCATGTAATACAGTATTAATAACGAAAGTGGCATTTTATTTTTGTTTAATATTTTTAAAGGATAGTTGTATGGTCTTTTTTTGGTAATGTTTATTTCTCTATAATTTTAAATACTCACAAAAAGCTGCAGGTATAGTACAGTTTCTCACATGCCCTCTACCTTGACTTACTAATTATTTATCTTTTGTCATATACCATTTTTTCTCTGTCTTCTCTCTCTCTATGAATATATGAAAAAATATATATATATAGTTGTCCAATAGAGGCAATTTATCTTCAATATAGTACCGTTATCTAAATCACAATTTATATTAAAATTTCATCTACTGTCCTAATAATGTTCTTAACAGCTAATTGTTTTATTTCCCACTGGTCCAGGATCTAATCTAGAATCATGCAGTGAATTTAGTTGCCATACAGTGCTTTATTTTTGTGTTGAAATGCTTACATTCACAGTAATGATCCGGAGAGTGTCCTTTTAAAAATAATCCCTGCTTGCTGACTGCTCTTCCAATAATAAGAATTTAAGCCAAAAGATATGTAACAAAAATCCCTTAGGATTAGTGATATCTGTGTTAAGGATATCTGTGCACATCAACCTTGTAACTATTTTCTAACCACAATTTTGGCATTTTAATGGGAGAGGGTCCAAGACAGAAAACTCTGAGTTTATTAATATTTTACAGTTTTGAAATTTAAACCTTAGGATCAGGATTCTGCTGCCATTCTAGTGCATCATGGGTTAAAGGGATAGTGTTTATAAGTAGCCATGGAACAAGGATTCACAGTGCCCTCTTTAAAACCAATCCTAAATAAATATTTAGCTCAGCGCTATGCTACTGAAGCCTCAACTAAAATCAATATTCTCCTCAAAAGAAATGCTTGATATATTTAAAAACAAAACCTGGATGTAAATATGAGTTATTTGTCATTCTTGAAAGTAAATTCTCTTTTAAAAAACATACAACTATGCATTTTTTAATGTCCAACATTAAAATGAATATAAATAGTTGTCTTCCTCCCCAAAAATGCCACAAAAATTATTTGCATATTTCTAATGCCTATAGCATGCAGTGTTTTGCTTAATTCTGTAAATAGATTATGGTTAGATCTGTACAGTATGAGCAGTTTGCTTTTTAGCCACTGTCAAAGCAATAATAATCCCTAAATCTCAGATATTCTTTTCTCCATATCAAGCCCGATTCTAAAATTGGATTTTAAAAAAAAGCACTAAAAAGTCATCAGCTTTATCAACTATGTATGTATATAATATTTTGTGAAAAACACACAACCCTGCCTAAACAGATTAATGTTCTTTTAAAAGTATTGTACAAAAACATAAAAGTATCAAGCCTTGATATGAGAAAATTATCTGAGTCAGTTAATACCAATTGCGTTACTGAAAAGTCAGATAGATGATGGAAGGTGCAAAATAATCCTGTGCTATGTTCACTTTTTCCTCTAAAATAAATACAAGGCATTTATACATGCAAGAGACAGAAATTAGCTACCAGAAAAATGCTGTGCACATCCATATGCAGAGCATAGATTAAGAATAAAATAGTTGTTTGTCCCCTACAGTAGAACAAGTTTGCCCATTCATCCTTGTGATAGATATGCATGCAAAACCAAAGTGAAATCAAATCCCTGCAGATGGCTCATAAGTCACAAACACTGTTTAATCCTTCCCTTTGGGAAGCCTGGCCCTTGGTAAGTAATAATGCACAATGTATATAGTGTCAACTCTTCTCTTATTTTTTAATAGGATGTCTTTGTCTTCTTTAGCAGATTTTTGTCCCATATTTCTTGTAAAGAGCTCTGTGTCACTCTTACCTTCATGTGTATGTCCACAGAATCTTGCTGTACTTTTTGTTTTAACAAAAAAGAAGTGTCAGTATACTTAAACTATACAAAGCATATCTAAAATTGATTGTGGCTCTAAGTCATGGTTTTAGAGGCAGTCAGGCAAACCTAAGTGCATTTTAACATTGCTCTTCCTAATGGATTTTACAGGAAACAGTTGAGTTTCAAGCAGGAATAAAGGAAAAGCAGATCTTGGAGGTGTAACTGTTGAACAGATGCAGTAAATGCGGCTTTGGAAATACAGCTGTCACTTTCGATATTTTATGCTGAGTTACCTATGTGACCCAGTAGCTAGAGCTGCTGACGTTAAAATATTTTTGTAATTCCGTTGAAAATAGATGCCATGAGAACTCTTAAAAACAGAGTAACATACCCATTATAAGACCTATTTTATTCTTTCCTCATTTTCACGATACCTGAATTTTTTGAAGACTGAAAATAATGAGAACTTATATAAAAAGGTACTTGTCTCTAGCACGATGGAAATTTTCATTTATGAATTGTTAACATGTCAAACCAAATCAGAAATTCCTGATATCTTTATTACATTAAAGCAATGTTGCCTCTTGAGGAGGATTTAATTTTTTTACTCTTTTAAACTGAAAGTTGATCTTTTTAATGCAATGATGTGCAATTATTTTTCTCCTAATTCCTGATGGGCTTTTAATATATACATATTTATGTGTGTTTGTGTACACACATATCTATTAACATGTATATAAACATGTATATTTAAATACATGTATGTTTATCCTATGTACTAGAATAGTTAGTAGGTTATATCAAGACATTGATTAGCTTCTGAAAATAGGCAAATATGTGTAACATGTTGAAGTGTTTCTAACATCAGTGAAAAATAGAAAATTTAAAAGTAACATGGGGCTGTAGAAGCTTGATTTATAATAATCGTATTGGTACTTGAGACAGCACCAGAAATTTAATTAAGAATCATGTGATTTATTTCTTAATGAACATAATATTCTCTAATAATGTCTGCCTAGATTAGTGTTATTCTAATTTCAAATTAAAACACTATAGAAAGCATAATTGGCTTTTCACAAAATCAGTATATAAACTATCCACAGACTCTTGATCTCTAGCTCATCAAACAGCTTTAAAATCTAAACTATCTATATTATACTACATATACTAAATATGGATATATGACATTATTTTTATTGGAATATGTAGTAAAATTTTAAGTAGAAATATTAAATAATAAAATTAACATATTTATAACAATCGGAAATGATTCTGAACTACGTGTAGTCAAGTAACCACTGTATATATTGTTTTCCTTTTAGAAAAACAAAATAATTCTGAAAGAAAGAAAACAAAGAAAAACATACTCCAGAATTCCTAATAGAACAGTAAGTACTTTAATGACACAATGATGACAATAAATCTGTAAAATTAGAGCTTACAAATGTCTTTTATAAAAACACTAACTTTTCCATTTTCTAAGATGATAAATTAGCAGAGTAAGCAAGTTGAGCCATCTCTTTCAATTTACTGGAGTAAACTGAAAATCATTTGTCCTATAATCTGCTTATATAAGAGGGCAAAGTAATCTTTATGACACATTTATGGAGCAGAAAATGTTTATGATGACTCCATCATATCTTTTGACTAGCATAGTATCATCTTAAATTCTAAAGAAGAAAACAGTAATAAGCTAGATGTAATCAAAGTACCTCATTTTCTCCATATGTGATAAAAAGTTTTTACTTATTTTGAACAAAATGTTAAATACTATTGATGTGCTTGGTTTATTTATAATCACTAAATTGGAATTATTAAAAAATGGCAGCTATCTTCAGGCTTAAAATCTACACGATATTATCATTAGTACATTTGTTTCTAATCTCACAACTTAACTAAAGATGTATTTTCTAGAAATGTATTTCCTTACTATTGTTTGATGATAATAATAGTTTCCCTAAATACATTTTCACTAAGCAAAGTTAAGTACATGTTGATGTCAATCCTCATGGTAAAATTGGTGACAAAATAAAAATTTCAAGATGCAGGCAATTATAAATTTTGAATATGTGAATATGAAGAACAATAACATAAAGACAGAAAAGCAAAACCCATGTTTATGACCCATGTTGTATCACATTTAATACCATTGAGTTTGAAATGCAGTTTCAAATTCAGTGTTTCAAAAGTTTCAAACAAATATTAGAGTAAAACATAGTATAATAAATTAACAAAATGAAAAATGTGTATCTTAATACATATCAAACTAGAGTCAAGTTCAATGAAAAAAAGTAAGTTTGATATATAAAAAGTGAAAATTTCTAAATAATTTTTATAGGATGTATACAAATTATTCTTATATAATAAAATTTTTTAGCCCCCAGAGAACTTTGATGCATAAATTACATCTTAACTTTGAATGGTTGGATATAATTAATCATCATCACGATGATATAAATGAAGTTTTTCTGAAATATATTTTATTTATTTTTGAGATATGAGAGAGGCAGAGAGAACACCTGTTTCTTTTACCTGTCTGTCTGAAGATTATGTATGTTACAACTTCACACAAAGCACTCTGCCACTTACTTTTTGTTGTAGTTATGAATGGCTATATATTTTAAATCAGAAATCTATAAAATTTATAATTCAAAATGTTTACACTTTTAAAAACTGCTCTTTGATTTAAAAAATTAACTCTAAATGTTTGAAAGTCTATTTTGAGTTTTCAGAGCAGGTTGTGAGCATGTTTACCTAGTTCTGGGTATAAGGATAATTTAAGAATCAGATTTTTCCATCATATATAACAATTTTTGAAATTCTGAAAATCTGAGTGAGTTACAAGATATGAAATAAGTGAGAAATTTCTTTTTAACATAGATTTTTTTTATCATCTTAATACCCAACATAGACAACGAAATCATTCAGCCCAAACAAACATTTTTAAACACCTAAAATATTAGACTGTCTTAAAGTTTTGTTTTTATATATATAATTCTGTTTTGAAACATAATTTTGATTCTGTGCAATACTCATTGAAAAATGGTTGAATTTGTTTCAACTGATAAGACCAGACATATTTGTTTTAAGCTCTTTGTACAAGAACCAAGTGATATCTACTTTGTTCCCTCACAATTTTTCAGCCTTCTGAGTATAATTTCATGTGAAAAGCCATCAATGACTCATTTTCTGCTCTGACTTATGTATAAGTTATTTGGTCTATTGTTCAGGTGTGACCTATATAAGTTATTTGACTGGAACTGTAATTTTCATAATTGTATTGAAATAGGATTTAGCCTAGCATACCTAGGAGAGATCTCATTCAAGTAATGAGATCTCCTGTTCATTTGGAGTAATCTTAGAAAAAATAACATACATGTTTCCAAAGAAGAAATTATGCCTCTTTTTATGCATTTTTATGTGGTTTGGAGCAGTTTTTCATCTCATATTTTAATTGCCTATTATTTAATAATTATATGCTAAATCACTCATAAATTACATGCAAAGGAAAATGACTCAATTCAAGTCCATGTAATAAAAAGTATAAAATTTTTAAAAATTTTATCAGATATTGTGAAGAAGAATACTCTGACTTAAATGACATTATCAAAACATGAGAGTTCTTAATATGTCTTAGCCACTAAAGAGCTCATGAGTTAGTGTTAGACAATAAATGGAATAAAACATGATATCAGATGAATATAATAGATAATATAGTGACATTTTATCTATAGACTGTGCATGTGTTGCTAGCCCATGAATGAGTTTTATGAATTGTATTTGAATCAAAACTTTATAAATGAAAGCTTTTTAGCACAGGAAAGCTCTACAAACCTCTTACAATTTTGCTTTTAAATTCATAGGTTAAGAACAAGTTGATAATTGATTAAAATATTACTATAATATTACTGAAGACATTTACAGCACATTGCATTTATTGCTCACAAAAGGTTTTTGTGCTTAAGAAAGAAATATAAGATAAAAGATAAAAATATAAGATGCATTCTTATAAGAATGTAAGAATAAAAGACCATTGGAAAATGTATGCTAAAACACAGTTGACCCTTGAACACCAACTCCCACGCAGTCCTAAAATTCCACGCCTAACTTTTAACTCGCCCAAAAAGTAACTACTAATAGTGTACTGTTGACTGGATGTTATCAATAACATAAATAGTTGATTAACTCATATTTTTCATATTATGTGTATTATATAGTCTATTCCTAACAATAAAGTAGGAAAAGTGAAGAAAATGTTACTAAGAAAATCGTAAGGAAGAGAAAATGTATTTACTATTCATTAAGCAGAAGTAGATCATCATAAAGGTCTCCATCCTCCTCTTCACATTAATTAGGCTGAGGAGGAAGGGGAGGGGTTGGTTTTACTGTCTCAGCAGTGGCAGAGGCAGAAGAAAACCTGTGGATAAGTGGACCTGCGTAGTTCAAACCCTTGTTGTTCAAGTGTCAACTATAGTCATCTTTCTTTTGATTGCTGAAGCTCAGTAGTACTTTCAAGAACGTCATAGTCTGCTCCTTATAAACTCTGATCATACTGGATGCTAATAATAAAGAGGGTGTGTTTAAAAACTCATTCAGATGCTCAGACATCCTTTTAGAAACCATTCATATTATCCTAGATTTCCTAAGCCTCTTTAATACAACTGGGAGTTGAGACACTCACTCAAAGTATGACGATTATTAACAACCCTGCTTTCCTGAAAAACCAAATACAGCAAGAAGTTTTCAATAAGAGTGATTCTAATGGAAAGCAGATTTTAACCAATAAAACATCTTGTGACTCATTAGAGAATAAATATTATTTGCAAATACCCCAAATGTTACCTACAAATGCTCCTGACAAGTTTTACTTAGTCAATATTTCCCTATTAGAAGTAATAAAGTCCTGCAATAAAAAAGCATAAGCCTGTGAGTGTGTGTAATAGTGGCATAAAGCTAGGAGAAAATGTAGAGGTCACCTATTCTAATACTTTCATTTTATAGAGGTTACCTCCTCTAATATTCTCATTTATATATGGGCTGAGAGGTCAAGCCATTTGCCTAAGCTCTTTTATCTAGTGATAGAACTGAAAAAAAAAATCTGTGCTAATTAACCACCTACCATTTTTTTCTATCTACCATATTAACTGAAAGTGCCATTATTAAAAAATGTGTGTCAGAACTGTTAAAAAAAACCTCTTCTCCAAATTTAATCTTTTTTCAACCAAAACACTAGCGAAAATTTATGTAAATTATTGTTTGTCTAATCTCTAGTAGTCTAAAATTGTATTTTGATATAGTTTATTAGAACGATGTTTATAAAGGTTATATATCTCCACTGTATAACCTTTATAAATAAATAAATATATATATGCATCTCCACTATGTATGTATAAAGAGAGCTCATTTATATAGGTATTTATTTATTTATTTATATTTATATACATCTCGACTATATATGTATAAAGAGAGAGGTAATCTGAGTCTTGACTTAATCCAATTCCATCTAATATTTATTAATGATAAGCAGTAAAGAAAAATAGCATATGCACATTAAGTTTTCATGAGCAGAGAATCCATAGGAGAAGGTGAGGACATTCCAGATTACACAGTTAAAAAACTACTAGATAATAATAATGTGTAATAATAATACATGCATGCAATCTGCCATCAGCAACACTTAAACAGTTATCTCAATGAGTCTCTCTTTTCTCATCTGGGTAATGAAAAATGTCTGCCCAACATACTTCCCAAGATTCTCTGAGATCAGATTAAATATATGAAGATCTTTACAGTGGTATTTAAGTTAAAATTCTTATATATATTATATAAATTCTTATGTATAAAATAATGCATATTAATGTTAAAATTATTTTATAATATTGACAAAATTATTAAACATTCGATATCACTAATAAAATATATTGATATTAAATAAAAATAATTAAAATTTATATATATAATAAACACTTATTTTTAAATAAACAATAAGTATTATTACATAAAAACAGATTATTATTATGAAAAGAAGTTCTTTTTGTGAACATTTGCCTTGTTTTTGGAGTACCATGTGTCATTTTATAAAGGCATGTTTGTGAAAAAACCAAAGTTGTTGGTTGATTTTTTCTTTAGGCAATAATGATCATACAGAAAAAAAATTCCCTTTTTCTTGAATTTATAATTTATCTTTAATCCTGATCCGTGTTCCCACACATAAGCCTAAGAGAGCTCATATATGGAAGGAAGGGAGTTGGGAAAGGAAAGGAAGCATTTACTGGGCTTTCGTTTTGTGTCAGGTGTTTAGTAGGCATTGAACTAAATTTCATTTAATTATTCAAAGAACTCTTCTGATGTTATAACGGTTTTACAGATGATGAAAATGCGGATTCAAAGGTTTATAAAGTTAGCTTACTTAGTATGAAACAGAGTTGCCTTAAACTCAGGTCTCTCTGATTTCTCCTTTTCAAGTTAGGACTCAACTAAACAGGGACAACCAGTGAAAGTAAGGCATATTTCACCTTCCTATATGAATGTCTATGCAAAATACTTAATGTGCACACGTTACTTTACTTTACTACTTATCATCAATAAATAAGAGATTGAATCATGCATATTTGTCCTTCAGATGCTAAAAATAACCCATGGTAGGAGAATTTAATTATTAAAGACAGAAATCTTTTGATAGGAAAAGTAGAACCAAAATCAAAATGAATTATAGCCATAAGTATAAAAATTCACCTAAAGGAGAAAAACAATATTTATTTTGTTTGTAAATAACAATACAGTGGATATTCACCATATATACTTAAGTTTTTATATATACTACATTATCGGGACTTATTTTCTTTAAAAACTTTGGTACCACTTTGGAAATTCATTCCTTTATTTATCCTTCATTCTTTATTCAACAGGCTGCTATTGATTACCCATGTATACATAGTTCCAGGTGTTTTAGATATAGGAATAAATAAAGCATAGTCCCTGTCATCAAGTAGTTTATATTTGGAATAATACAAATATAAGAAAGTTTGCTTCATAAAGAGAATAAAAGTTATATTGACTATAAGTCATAGATTTCGTTTTCAAGATACTCATCTGATTAACCATAATCAGATTAAATTATGTTTTTATTTGTCAAATGATTCAGTGTTTTGTCACTTTCCTTGGATATTGAGTAAAATGGGTTTCCCACAATCATCATTATGCGTGATAAAGCTAAACCATGTTTGACGATTTATAGTATTTTTTGATACACTAACAAAGGAGGCTTTTATAATCTTATTATAGCATAGTACTGGCTTTGGAAATTCTCTATATTCAAATGCCAACTCCACCACTGAGTAACTATGGGATATAGGACAATTTTTTAGACCTCTGTGTGTTCTGATTTCTCCACTGAGTAATTGTGATATTCAAATGAGTCAAATATAGGCAATGTCTTTGTTTATATAACAGTGTCTTGTTGATAGTAGTTACTGTATTCAAGTTAGTTATTATAATTAGTTGATAGAATTCAGTCCATTGTTTCTAAAACTTCTTATTAATTTTTTATTTGGAAGCTCTCATTGATATTAGTCTTTATTTTATTCTGAAAAACATTACCTTTCATCACTCTGATATATAAGTTGTCTAGTTAAAAGAGATAAAGTGAAAATGATTTAACCAGCATTTTTCGTTTTAAAAAAAAAATCATGTAAAGTTCAAAGTTAATAAGACTTGAAACCAAATGATTTAGCTATATGAATTATTAGTTTTGATCTGCTATAACATTATGATTTATTTACTTGTCTATACCAGGGTATTGCCTTGGGTTGCATTATTCTCCTTTGTAATTAAGAATGTTTGCACTGAATAAAAAACTGTATTCAAGTGCTGTTTCTGCCATTTATTACCTGCGTGTCTGCAGGAAGACAAAATAAGCTGCCTCAATGTCCTCTTCTATAAAAATGAAAATGAATCCTATTTTATAGGTTTCATATGAGAGTAATGACATGTTTATTAACTGCTTATTACAGAAATTAATATAGTAACATAGGTAAAAATTCATGTTGTTATATTTGTTATTTAAAACATCTTAGTAATATCAAAGGGGCATTCTTTTATTTCAAATTTATTTATTATAAATTAACATCTTTTAAATTATAAAACATAGTCGTGTACCACCTAACAACTCAGTCAGTGATGGACTGCATATACAGCAGTGACCCTTAAGATTATAAAATCAGATTTTTACTGTACCTTTTCTGTTTAAATACACAGATACCACTGTGTTACAGTTGCCTACAGTATTCAGTACAGTGACATGTACAGGTTTGTAGCCCAGGAACAACAGGTTAAACCATACAGCCTAGGTGTGAGGTAGACTGTACCATCTAGGTTAGTATAAGTACACACTATGGTGTTCAACAACAACAAAACTGCCTAATGATACATTTCTCAGGATGTACCCCTGTCGTTGAGTGATTCATAACTGTATATAGAAGTCTAGATGGAATAAAGAGTAAGGAAAAGTGTGAAGGAAGAAAGAAAAGGAGAAAAGTCTGGTTGGAAATCTTGAACACAAGATGAAATAAGGATTTGATAGAGTAGGATGCAGGCTTGCTTTGGGAGGAGTCCACCACGAACCCTCTCCTTGAAGGCCTCTTCCTTCTTAAAGCAAATACAGAAATTAGACAATCTCAATAGCATGACTCCCTTTCAGAAAGGTCAAGAGTAAGGCTTGAGACAGTCTTCATAGCCCTAGAAGTAGGCTGAATCAGTGTGCATCATGGTGTGAAGGGTAGCAAAAATGCTATCTTACCATGAAATTATTTTCTTTGGAATAACAAAGGGACCCATTTTCTCCAGAGAAAATAGACCTAACCAAACTGTAGGCTGAGTAGATGTACAGAAATAAATTGCATCCCACACATTGTTACTACATGCACCATTTTAAAGTTAAGGTTAGTAGGATGCCATTACATGGCAACTCTCATTTTTAAAAATAGTAAAATTTTGTATGTGACGTCTGAAATTGAAATCGCAGCATTATTCTTTTACCAAAGAAATCTCAGTTGACAAAGATGCTTATTTTGCTGCATTTTTCCCTCATGATACAGAATACTGTTTCTCCTCATTTTAAAACCTCAATTAATTATCTTCAGATGAAAATTTTCATATTCACCATTTTAAGTGGCTTTGCTGTTTGAGTCACTCTTTTGATAACACCATAAAAATCCCTTTACAATACTGACATGGGCTATCAGTCCTAACACCACTTCTTCTTTCCATGTAAAATCTTATTATGCCTCTAAAGATGAGTATATCCCAGTATTAATAATAACTATTCCGGTTTCAGCAGAAAGTAATTCATAATAAATATCTTAGCATTTTCCTCCTTTCCTTGGAATTGAATCATTACAAATACTAACAATTTTAGTTCTTTTCTGTTCTGAAAGATGAAAAATCTGGTTCAGCATATGCTCCATTGTACATTTGAGTAATTTATGTCCCCTGTTCTTATGGTTAATATGAATTGCTTAATCCTGTGATTGTTTTTGTTTTCCATTTTCAAAGGGATCCTGGCAAAGCCTATGTTTATGAATTTGTACAAAATGTTTCAGACTAAGGAGAATGCCTCTAAACAAATGCTCAAAATACATTGGTTTCTAACTCATATGACCCCCCAAAGTGATATTATATAATTTTTTGATAGTCTGAAATATATTGTAAGAAATAATTCTTAGCAGTAGTTTTGCAAGTTGCTCAGCATTTTTGCTTATCCGTTTTATATTTGCATGTGGCATTGGCACAATTTGCTATAACATCTCCTAGGACATTATATATTTTTTATCAGGCATATACTATTTGAGCTATGAAGGTTAGTCTTAGATGTTCTTTCTCTTTTGTACTTTGAAAGATTTTTTCTAATTTTAGACAAGGTTTTCTTAATACCCTCTATGTCTTAGACTCACCATGCAGGGATGTCCAAGGGAGAGAGTACAGTTATGTGTTCTCAGTTTCTGTTTCTGGTAGCGCCTTCCTCATCCTTCCTTTCTGCTCACCATTAGACACAGAAACCAAAAATTATGGCTTCAGGCTGCTAAAAGCCTGAAACAAAACAAAATAACAACAACAACAACAAAATAAGGCAGGTTGGACAAGCTCATGAGCATTACATATGTCACAACCTTTATAATAAATACCATTTTATTACAAAATGCAACAAAATAATTATTTGAATTATTCCTAGTAACATAATTCCAGAAAAAAATGGGTTTGAATAATTGTATACTTATGGATATATCTATTGTTCCCATTTTAAGAATTGAACAATTATTAGTGTGTTTTTTTGAAAGGCAAAGCCAGATTTGTCATTGAGACAGGTAAAAGAATGGTAGAAATACAGGCAGTCCCCAACTTATGAATGAGTGATATAAGAAAATTCCTTTTAAGATGTTTTCTTTCCATTTTATAAGATGGATATTTATCCAGAGTGGCCACACAAACAAACCTGTGAAAACCCACAGCTTACGCCAAATGACAATATTTTTAGCATTGGTTACGGTGACCGTGTGAGTGAGAGGGACAGAAGGAAAAACAAGTTTCTCCATTTTTCCTGATACTCAGGTGACCCTGCCCAAAATGTGAAAAATAACTAAAGCTGGCTTTTCACACAGGCTTCTCTCTCTTTCTCATCTTTGTTTTCTTCCTGAGGTAATTCTGCTTCCCATCTGATATTCTCTAGCTGCCTTTTCTTTAAAGTGGTTTTGGCTTCCAATTTTCTAACCCAACTTGTCTCTTGATCAAAATGACTCAGTACAGCTGGTATGGGGAAATGTCTAAGGAAAAAGGAACTAGACCAAAGTGTTCACACCAGCTCTGCATCCTGCATCCCGTCTGCTTCTCACTTCCCCCACCCCCACCCCACAATTGTTAATTTAAATAAACAAATAACTTAAGGAATTTTTGACAGTGTGGGGTCCTCGAGTGATAAATGTATAGATAGTATGAGTGAAGATATTTGAATACAGGAACTGAGATAGGTGGGACTTCAGCCTTAAATGCAGCATCCTCTGCACTGCTCTTGAAGTGGTACATTTTCTTCAATACTATACTTAGGAGCCTATAGTTTCTTTATTTTAATACATACACATTTTCCCAATGGGTCTTGCAAAGCTTATGATAGAAGCTTTGTTAATAAGGTGTGTATGTCTGTTCTCACACTGCTAATAAAGACATACCCAACACTGGGTAATTTATAAAGGAAAGAGGTTTAACTGACTCACAGTTCCACATAGCTGGGGAGGCCTCACAATCATGCCAGAAGGTGAATGGGGGGCAAAGGCATGTCTTACGTGGCGGCAGGCAAGGGAGCATGTGCAGAGGAACTCCTTTTTATAAAACCATCAGATCTCATGAGACTTATTCACTATCACGAGAACAGCACAGGAAAGGCCCGCCCCCATAATTAAATGACCTCCCATTGGGTCTCTCCCACAACAGGTGGGAATTATGGGAGCTACAATTCAAGATGAGATTTGGGTGGGGACACAACCAAACCATATCAAAATGTAACAGGCTAGAGATAACTGCTTTCATTTTTTCTAAAATGTAAAAGTAAGTGTAAAATACATGATTATATAATATTGTTTACCTACATTTTAATTTTCATTCTTTTCAATACCTCAAATGTAAAACCATTCACTCATAAAGTAAATTTTAATATTTACCTCTATATGAAGGAAATTGTTATTTGTATTAGCTATACCATTCCTTACACCTGGCCACCCGAAACAAGAAAATAATCAAGTTTTTAATTTTCAATTTTTTATCTTAACTCTGAATATAAATATAACTAAAATGTTTTCAGTAATAACTCCATGCACAATGATCAAACAAATGCTGTACTTGTGTGCTGGCATCAACAATTATGAAAGTGGCTTGATAAGGCCAGGCCAGATCTTTGTACCCAGTTATACCAGGCTACTGTCAGACAGCACCAGACAGCCCACCCCTCTGACCCCAGGGCTTATGGAAACAGTGGATGCTGGTAACTGAACACTTACTCCCTGCTGCATGCTTCCCATGTCATTTCATTCCTGTGAAGTGCATATTCATATCTGTATTTCATAAATGAGAAGACAGATTCTGAAAGGCAAACCAACTTGTTCAAAACAGCATAGCTTATAGATTTTGAGCCAGATGCAAACCAAAGTCTGTGTAATGCTAAAACCTGTACTCCTAGACATTATGCAAATTGTTTCATGGACTTAAACTGAAATAATATCTGATGAATTTCTCTTTGCGTAAGAGAGTGAGCTCCACAAGTGTGGCAGGCAGAACATCCTCATATCTCAGAACCTGACACAGCGAAGGCACTCAATGCTGGTTGAACCAAAGTGACAACTTTTTTACCCAGCTCTATCATAGCAGTAACTTTACTAAAAGTTCTCTGTTCCCTTACTTTTTTTCACAAAAGTTATCCATGTCCCTGAAAAAAACCTACGTCCCTGTAACAAAAAGCTTTTATTTTCAAGAGCTGTATCTTTAGCCCTTTTTTAAAATTGTGGGAAAATGTATATACCATCAAATTTACCATTTTAACCATTGGAAAGTATACAGCTCAGTGGTATTAAGTACATTCACACTGTTATTCGATCATCAGCATCATCCACCTTCAGAATGTTTTCATCTTCCTAAAGTGAAATTCCATACATATCAAACAATAACTCTCCATTCCCCCTCCCCACAGACCCTGGAAGCCACTATTTTACCTTCAGTCTCAATGAACCTGACTATTCTAACTACCTCATATAAGTGGAATTATGCAGTATTTTTCCTTTTGTAACTAAGTTATTTCACTTCATATATTGTCATCCTTCTTGTAGCACATGTTAAAATTTTCTTCCTTTTTAAGGCTGAATAATATTCCATTGTACGTATATATCACATTTTGTTTATCTATTTATCTGATGATTTATTGAATAATGTAGTTGTCCAAAATGGAATCTTTTTGCCAATTATTTCATGGAAAGATAAGATATAAATATAAAAATGCAATGAGTTCATGATTTTTAGAACATCTCTCTTTTTATATCATAAGCCCTAAAATTAATCATGGAAAACTAGTTCATTTAGGCAATCAGCAAAAGAAATAGATGGGTTTAAGATAATTTAGGATTTATGAGTTATAAATATGACACATTTTAACTACTCAGGCTGGAGTTAGCCTGTCTTCATTTGATTATCTGTTTTGATACATTGACTGTTCTTCAGAAGATTCGTGAAGCTAGGGGTATTTTTAAACTGCCATTTCTCTAAAATTAAATAGAATAATAGGGAGGGGAGCATTGATTCTAAATAAGAATGCAAATTTGTAGCCGTCAAGTTTTCTAATACTACCATGTAACTTCTAATCGGTGTATTACGCAATATTCTTGTTCAAGAATTGGTGTTTCAATGTTAAGTCAATAAGAAGGAAATAATCTATAGTTTTTAGTATTTTCAATAGCTTTCCTTATGTGCTCACCAATAATTTTTTAGCTGGCATTTATCAATGCAAGAGACAAACTCATATACAGATATGTATATATCCTCTAATACACAAACATTATTCTCTAATCCACTAATCCTTACACTGAAAAGTAGACGTCATCACCATTTTACAAATGGGGAAGCAGAGGATCGGAAAGGTTAAATGACTTTCTCAGTTAATAACTGGCAGAGTCAGCATTTGAGAACAGGACTTCTAGATACAAGGCTGCTGCTCTGTCACTTCACACTTCTGGGCCACAAAAATGAATGGGACAGTTTCCACCCTGGAGTAATTTATATTATACTGGAATGGATGGGCATTTTTAACTAACTAAAACATAATAGTATGAAGATTAGAAGTGCTTTGGAAGCCAGCAGGTAGACAGAGCTTAATAGTGCCTGAAAAGCTTGGCAAAGGAAAGGGCATTCCATCTTGGCCTTACATGACTTCCTTCCATGCTGGTTTTCCATTTTAATTAGTAAAGAATTTAGTTAAGCACATAGGACAATTGGTTGAAGTTGAAGCTGTAATGAGATCATGAAGGTTAAATTAAAGTGTTTGAAGTTTATCTCTTAGCAGTGGAAAACAAATGTTTTAATGTTTTCATTCTTGTGATTTTTTTCTGCTTAATCTACCATTCTGCAGAAGCCTTAGTAATAGAACAATAGTAGGAGAAGAAAAAGATTTTTTTAAAAAAGAGAATCCTTTTCTGAGCCTATGCTAGTTTATTTTAATGTTCTTGCATTATATATATATTAAAGGTTTTAAGTTTATGACTTTGCATGTTGATCAGAGTTATCATTTCCCTCAAGTGCTGCTCAATAACATGATCCATAATGACATTTTGTTGTTATTTTCTGACCTGTTGGGTGAGGCACTAAAGCCAGCTTCCCTAGGTCTATGTAGCTTTAAGTTACTGCAGTGAGGAAATTTCACAGTGCTGTCATGCTTTTGGTTAATACAGTTTTGTGTTTTGCTTGGGAAAGACAATTCTGAGAGTGTCCTATTGATTCAGATGTTTTCTGACAGTAGCTGCCTACCAGGTTTGCCTTCATTGACTTTTCAATGTTCTGTTACAAATAACTTGCATGTACAATTTGATAGTGAAAAGCCTAGAAGGTTCCCCACTGTGCATGAAGTTAGAGCAGCCCTGAGCCATGGGGTGGTGAGTGCTTATTATCATTCTGAAAATCATCCACTTTTCCTGGGCTGTTGCCATAAAAGGGTTGTGTTTTCTCTGTTATTCTTTTTTCTTCTACTGCTTCTTTTATTCTTTCAGACATTCCAATGCACTTCTTATTCTTTAAAAGTTTTAACTTCATTCTTAAAAATTCCCCATGGTGACTGAAACTTGAAATATAAAGTCACAGGTGTTTTCTGATATTTTTGAACACATGGAACACGAGATGGCTTGGATTACAAATACTTATTTTGTTAGTACAATTTAAAAGAATCTCTTCTGTGAGATTTTTCTAAAATGGTGAATGGTTAGAAATGTCTTTTATAATCTTAATAAAAACAACTACCATTTATCGAATGCCTACCATCTGCCAAGTTCTGTGCTTAGCAACTATCATGTTATCTATAATATTGACAACTCTGTAAGGTAGTATCATTAAACCATTTACAGATAAAGAAACAAAGACTCTGAGAAGTTAAGTGACTTGTCCAAGACAAGAGTGATTACTTCTATCTTTCTAATTGTGGTTGACTTCTACTTACTAAAAATGAGAGTAATGTCATTTGGGTTTGCAGAGCACTTCGCAGTTTCACATATGCCATGTCCTTTAACCTCACAAAACTGATAGCTATATTTTGCAGTTTGCCTTAATGTTTGTGAGACCATCTTGAGGCTTTAGATCAGAAATGGAGTATGAATTTCCTTGTGCTGAAATATGACCTTTTGTTAAGTTAGCATCATTTGCAAAATGGCTTCATTTCTATCATTACTAGTTTATCAGGGGAGAAGGCAGCTGGAGAACTTGCCCGTCGATGCCCTTGAAGAGTTTGTGGGATTATGTTTACCCAGACAACAGTTGCCTGTAGCAAAAGCATAATAATGTTTTTGAGACCCAACTGCTCTGCCCCTGAAAACTATGTAGGAAATACTTACATAGCTGCTGTTTCCTGCTGTCTCCTCCCAGGATCCCAGCCTGTGGCATCTCTGCCTTTCAAAGATATTCCACTGTGCAGTCTGTCCCTATGTCTGCTTGTAAACCAAAGCATAATGTTCATTTATACACATAAGTGGTGGAGGGGGAAGGAGAACCTTATAGAATTACAAATAAGATAATATTATAATGGGTAATAAGTACATTTCTGCCTCATCACCAGTGTTTCCAAAACTCAATGGCATCAAATTCTCTGAAATAATTTAGGGCTGTGAAATGGGAACTGGGTAAAGAAAATAAGTAAAAAACGTTGTTGAACTCAATAGGGAAAAATAATAAAACAAATACAGTAACAGGTACACTACTCTCCTCTATCCCCCATGGGAACACCAAAGCAAACCCACTCACCCTTCCAAAAAGTATCATTACTTTCAGATATCAGAGTTTTGACCCAGGACTCTGACCTCACTTTTCCTGACCTAACTCCTCCTAGGTGAGGTTAGTTTCTCCCTCTCTTCTGTATTCTCAAAGCACCTAGGACATGCCTCTACTTCAGTATCCATCTTCTCTACTGGATATGAGCAAAAAGAGCCTCCTCCTCATCCCTACCATTCTGGAGAACAGTCCATCACTCGGAGCACAAAGCTTAGTGCACAGTAGATGAATCTATCCAGCCATGCAACAGTACCAGACCTTCTGCTAGTACTGAGTGCGACACTCAGAGAATGTTATTGCGGCACTATTCACAATAGCAAAGGCTTGGAATCAACCCAAATGTCCATCAGTGACAGACTGGATTAAGAAAATGTGGCACATATACACCATGGAATACTATGCAGCCATAAAAAAGGATGAGTTTGTGACCTTTGTAGGGACATGGATGCAGCTGGAAACCATCATTCTTAGCAAACTATCATGAGAACAGAAAACCAAACACCGCATGTTCTCACTCATAGGTGGGAACTGAACAATGAGATCACTTGGACTCGGGAAGGGGGACATCACACACTGGGGCCTATCATGAGGAGGGGGGAGGGGGGAGGGATTGCATTGGGAGTTATACCTGATGTAAATGACGAGTTGATGGGTGCTGACGAGTTGATGGGTGCAGCACAGCAACACGGCACAAGTATACATATGTAACAAACCTGCACGTTATACACATGTACCCTAGAACTTAAAGTATAATAATAATAAATAAATAAATAAATAAAAAGAAATAAGGAACAAAGAAAGGGAGTGAAGAAGGCAGGGAATGTAGGAATGAGAGAGACAGGGAAGAAAAGACTAAAGGAGGAAGGAAAGAGGGAGTGAGGAAGGAAAGAAAGAAGAAAGCTTGGCCCAAGGCGTGAATAAGAATGTAATGATTTCATTTATCACATAGTATTTCACATAATACCTATTGTTTACTTTCAGAAAAGAAATTTATTTTGAGAATATGAATATTTCAGAGGGATAATTCACAGTGGAGATGGGGTAGTTTGTAGAAGACTAGAAATCAGTTTTTAAATGTTTCTCTTTCCACTAATTTTGAAGTTTATTTTTCTTGTTACTAAAATATTTCCACTTTTATATATGTGAAGATAAAACTTTTGCTTACTCCTTAGCTAATCAATTTTATAAACAAACTCTTTTATATGTTTTTATAATATAATATGTGAAATGAGAAGACTAAGAGATTTTACCCACCACCTACATATTACCATATTAAAATATTCCTGAATAAAGTAAACCCCACCATAAAAGTGTGTGTGGGGGAGTGGGGGTTATGATTTTTCTTTTTGATCTATGAAACAGATTATGCTAATTTACGTCAGCACTTCTAATAACAACTAACTATTCTGCACCCCAAACACACACACACACACACCCCATCTACTCTCTCCTGCTACAGTACTCTGTAGCATTAGTTTAGTTTTTCTCTTTTATTCCCTCAGCCCCACTCTTTAGGCCTAAAAAAAAAAAAGGGAAAGAAAGAAAGACAAGGAAACCTTTCCTTCTCATTTCTAGGGCTCTTAGGGGTTGCGTGCTGCCACTCTACCATTCTTCACACAATCCAATTAGAAACTCAAGGGTGGCCAGCATAGTGGCTTGTGCCTGTAATCCCAGCACTTTGGGAGGCTGAGGTGAGTGAATCGCTTCAGCCCAGGAGTTTGAGATCAGCCTGGGCAACATGGTGAAAACCCGTCTTCACAAAAAATAAAAACAAACAACAACAAAAATAGCCGGCTTTGTATCACACACCTGTAGTTCCAGATACTAGTGAGGTAGGAGGGTTGCTTGAGTCCAGGAGGTGAAGGATGTAGGCTGCAGTGAGCCTTTTGTGTGCCACTGCACTCCAGCCTGGGCGATGGAGCCAGACTCTGTCCCAAAAAAGAGGAGGGGAGGGGAGAGGCACAAAGGTGCCATGCATATCAGAGGATGCTTTCTTGTCTGCTTAATCTCAAATCTGGCCATACATTTGAATATCAAATAAAGCTGATATTCTCATTTTCCTCCTCTCTACTGAAAAACAATCTACCCCAGTGACAATAGTTAGCAGTCACTGCAGGCAAGATGATAAACAGGAAAACAAAAAAGATCTTGAGGGAAAAAAAAAAAGTCGAGGATGATTTTGAATATTTATTATATTATCTTGAAATCTATCATAATCACTTCTCAAATTCTTAATCAAATCTGACCAAAATGTGCTCCCCCTATTTTGAGATCTATAGGAAAGTCAAAATGATACAATTTCTCATTTTATCATTATTTTTTGTGCACTTATGTGCACAGAAGATACTATGTGAATTGGTTTGAAGTTTTCCTTCTTTTCACTATCTTATGGCTTAATTGGTAATGAGCAGCAAATTTTAAAAGATTAAAAATTACGGGGAGAAGGGGAGAGGAAATTTAGTGCCCTAGATAGAGTGACAAAAATTACAAGAGAACAAAGTAATTATTCACAAGATGGGAAAAATATATAAATGAATTGAATTATGAGTCAGACAGAAAAGACCACACAAATATATACCTACATGCAGGATCATACACAAACACAAATACACATGCACCCACACAAAGACATGCACACACAGTCTATAATACCCACATATCATCCACCCACACAAATGCAGTGACCACACATTTGCGCACATGCTCACAAACACTCTCACCCAAACATGGCAAAATTATGCTCCCAATTTAATTAGCAAAGAATACATTTTACCAGAAGCAAGGTAAACACCACATAGGATAGTAGCATATATCAGAGTAGCTTCCCTGGATCCCCAGAGTCCTTGAGGGGACTCACAACCACCTATGAACTGGACATGTAAGCAAACCTATAAACCTTAATTTTTTCTGCAACACTGAACTTTTATATGCCAGAGGTACAGCATGATTTCAGAAAATCTTAAACTTCCAGTCCTTGTGCCTCTGATTAACATTAAGCATCACATTTCTTGGTTCTCAAAAAAAAAAAAAAAAAAAAAAAAAAAACCTCAGTGACATGCAGGCCCTGTCATCATCTGGGGAGAGAGAGAGCAGAGTCAGTGAGCAAACGCTATGAGCCAAATGGTATTATCTTGCAGTAAATATTGTGAATTATACTTAATCTAATATTCAATTTATAAATAGGAATAATTAATAATTAGTGCCTAATTAGAAATAAATGAAATAATATTGGTAACATAGCTAATACAATGCCTGGCACATAAAAGATGCTTTAAAAAACAGAATGGGGAAAGGTGAGACAGATTTTCACTTCTTTGTTATGATGATGATTATCCAGTTGCTTTTGGTTTGGTTGGTTTCCCTCGCATAATCCATTAGCTTAAACTAATTGCATTTTCCAACTTGATCACCATTTAGAGTCCTAAGATGTGTTAATATGGGCTACTGAATCTGCACTCATATGTCTATGAAACCTGAATAAAACCTTAAAATTTTCAGGGATAGGTTGGAAATGCACATTACATGAGTGTTACTATACATTGCCTTGATGCAGTGTGCTTTGGGATCATAGATCAAAATGATGGGAAAACCTTCCTGCCACAACAAGCCAGTTAGTTTCTCCCACTGTGAGATTCTCCCCCAGCTTACAAAATAGACATGCTTTTTCAAAAGTGTTTCTTTTAACTTGTTGAAATGTCAAGAAGAGCCTAATGTTATAGATTTTGATGAAAGGTAGTTTTCCCTTATCAAAATCATACAGCTCATACCTATCTATTTTTTTTCAAATGTCCACTGTGCAAAAATAGTCTTTATGGGTATTGAACTTCTATAGTTGACTTTAAATTCTGCTCTCTATATTGAGCAGAAAAATAGTCATGGAACTGTGGAATTGGAATTTGGAGGTATGTATTTCAATGCCATTTAAATATTAAAAGTAGCCCATCAATATAAATATAAATATATCAATATAAATACAGCCATTTTCTAGAGTCAGTTGGTTGCAAGAGGCTTTTCTTTTTTAACATTTAAGATGCTTTACTTGGAGTTCCTTAGAGAAAAATTTCTTCAAATGCTAAGATATAAAAACCATAGCTTTCCAAAAAGATTTACATTAACTTTGAAACAAATAACTAACATGGTATGAATGGAAGTGAGGCCAGGCAATTAGTTTGTAAGGAGACCTTGTAATGTAGAGGTCTAGGGGATTCCAGGCAAAACATCAATACCAACTGCACTTTTTTGCTCTGTGGTGTAGAAAGGCAGATGAGAGAAATAGGGATATGGACACAGGTCCTGAACTTTAAAGATTAACTTACATTTCCCCACTTCTTTATCCTGGCATACATCCTCCCCTAGGATCCAACTGCCCTGAGCTAGAAATAAAGACTCAGAAGATATTTGTTGAAGACCACACAGATCAAGTAGTAATCATTGTAGAACATATATGTGCTGCCGTATTTCAGGGCTGAATATAATTATTTGGCAATATCACCTCTACGTTTTTATTTCCACAAAGACACACCCATGTGACAAGCCTTAAAGAAGGTGACAGCAATAGATATTATTTCCAGAGCTCCTGCTATGCTTTGGATTACAATCTTATCAATTTGGGTTGAAGTTGCAAAAAATTCAGGCCAAAAATGAACTTTGAGTATTTTATGAAACCCAAACACACTTGTCAAACCTAACCATGCAAAACAGCACAAATTAAGTCAACTTTCAATCTGGTTTTGTGCCAAACAGAATGAAGCCTCTGGTGGGCTGAACAGCTCTATTTCCTGCTTTCAATTTTGGAGAGTCCAATTAGTAAATTAAACTTTAAAAAGCTGTCTAAAATAATTAATTAGGTCATAATTATTCAGAAGCATATTTTATAGTGTACTCTAATCTAGTATCTAGTCTAAATACTTGAAAAGGGTATCAATTTCATTATTAAAGAATTAATTATAATTGGGCCTAATCCTTTGGTGATGAACGTTGAAAAAATACTCTGGGGATAAACTGTTCACATATGAAAAGTGGATAAATTCTTTCAGAGCTCAAGAATAATAGTTATGCTCTAGAAGTGTTTTCTGCTTATATTAATTCCTTTATTGAAATCCTTACAGATATCGCCCAACAAATAAAAGTTTCCTAGGAAAAAAAGCCCTCTGTTTAAATGAGTTTATCACATATGGACAACTGATTTTCCTCCTACTCTATCCCAAACATTTTCCATAATCAGTACATTGGCACAGAAAAGAAACAGGGAGAACTATCCTGCCAGGCATGTTAGCTCATGCCTATAATCCCAGCACTTTAGGCGGCTGAGCCAGGAGAATCGTTTGAACTCAGGAGTTCATGACCAGCCTGGGCAGCATAGTGAGATCCATGTGGAAAAAATTTTGCTGTTCCTTTAACTTCCTTCTCCTTTCTTCCTAATGTTCTTTTATGACCTAGCAAATCAAATTTTTAAAACTCAGCATATCATAAATAATGACACCAGAGATCAGTATAGCGTACTTGTTTCCATCTATGTCAGAAAGAAGAAATAAATACAGACCATTTCAATACCCTTCCTGCATATATAGGCCAAGGAGAATTATAAAGCCAAAGCTCTAGAGTTCAATAAAGGAAAGGCAGTTAGTGATTATAGTTTTATGAGTAAATTGTTGTGGTGAATTAATGCATTTTTCAGAAGAAAGAGAATAGGAATGACAGGTGTTCATCTATAAATGGTGATGAACAATGTGAAACCAAGACCACAGGTAATAGTTCTGTAAGGATTTCACAAGAATATAAACCACAGCAGCTAAAAACAAAACTTACATCCACAAGTAGACAAGTTAATCAGAAACATATTTTATGCACTGTTTCTTCTATATTTTCAGGCTTCACAAAATATATTATATATATAACTAAGGCCATAATGCTGACTTAAGCTCTTATTTAAATATATTTGTTGAAAATATTTCACAAACTTTTTCAGAACATATGTTCTTTTTATATTTGTCTGTACACATTTCTATTTTTTTCGATTGTGTTTGGATGTTGAGACTCTAAGTGATTTCTCTATTTATGGATATTATAATATTAATTTTAATACAAATTCAAAATTTTAAAAATATAAAAAGGAATCTAAAAGTCCCTGTAATGTAGAATGATGGCTACTAACTACGACTTACATGTGACTTGACATTGATAGAAAAATATTCAAGTATGTCTACAAATGAACACATAATAAGTATGAACTAAGGATATTGTCAGATGTTAAAATCCCTTTCTGGATCTCAGTCGTCTTGGCAAACATAACTGTTGTGCTACTCTTTGTATTTTAATGGGAGTAAAGTGTTTGGGTGAAAGAATAATTTTTACTTTTATCTCTTTCCAAAAATACACACACTGCTGTTTTGAGATGCAAAATGGAAAAATTGAATTGAATAGAATTAAGTCTCATTGTCCACCAGAATCAATAAATAATAGAGAAAAATAAAGAGATGCCCAATATAACCTTGAACATAATGCTTTGCCGGGTTATAAGAGTTTTCAAAGGCCTTTCATTTTCATCCTTTTAATTTTTCGAAAGCTAATTAAAGTGTCATAGGTAAATAATAATGCTTCCATTAAAACCAAAGCCTATTCTTTGAAGGCTGTTTATCACCCATTTCTGCTATTTTATATAACCATAGTGGACCTACCAATACACCCAATGAGTGGCATACAAACTGATAAAGATAGACCCAGGAATCTAGATTCACATCCATCAGTGTGAGAACAGCAACATTTTTGCCTCCAAAATGCTTTATAGACCTCAAGAAATTCTAACAACACTCCTGAGAGAACATTTGCTCTTATTAACAATTTCTAGTGATAAATTAATGGTTGATTAATTTGCCCAAGGACAAAGAAAGTTAGATTATGGTTTTCAGGCTCAATTTTTTTTTAGTCTAATTGATTATTAGCATTGCATTATCTCTTTTTAAACCTTGAAGGTCTTTTTGTTCTCTTAAAAATGCAGCATTCTTTGCTATTGTGAATCTACATTGTGGCTATACTTGTACTTGAGGTTACACTTCTATTTTAAGTTCCTATTTCCAACACCAAGATTTTTAGGCATTTTTCTCTTCTTTTTCTCTTTTTTTAAAGTTTTACTTTATTCTGAAGAGCTAAACTAGAAAGATGTACTAAAGATTGTTTGGCATTGGGTACACTTGAACATAAACATGGGAACAACAGACACTGGGGATTACTGAAGAGGAGAGACAGCGACAGAGGCAAGGCTGAACAACTACATATTAGGTACTATGGTCACTACCTGAGTGACAGATCATTTATTCTCGAAACCTCAATATCATGCAGTATACTTTTGTAACAAACTGTATGGGTGTCCGCTGAATCTGAAATAAAAGTTGAAAGGAAAAAAAAAGAAATAAAATTGTTTGGTTTTGTTTCAATTCGCCAAAATTTGAAATAAATAATAGTTGCAAGTAGTAAAAAATAGTCTACGCTGTGTGAACATAAGAGTAGATAACTCAAACCTCGGTTCCCCTCTAAACACAAACTCTAAATAAAGGAAGAGAGTTCTGCCCTTCAAAAGTGAAGATATATAGACAAAAGAAACAAATATCTTAAAATGCTGAGCCTCATTCTTTTCAAAAAATATTTAAATAAATAGAAAAACAAAAATAGAATTCATGGTGTGTGTTTGAGAGCAACAGACCCTTTTTCAGTATATTATTGGCTGGAAGTGTATAGAAATCTTTGTAAATTTTATTTAAAAATAATTTATTGGCTAATTCAAGATTTTATTTACTACTTTCTATGCCAGACGCTATTATGAGTTCTGAAGTTACAATAATAAATGATAATGAACTTTGTCCTTAAAAAGATCACAGTCTAAGAGAGTGGGGGAACCCAAATATAATAAATGTGTGCTAAAAGAGTACAAGGGAAGAAGTAATTATTAATACTTCTGTGGACAATAAACATTATTATAGATCAGAAAACTGGATCCCAAAGCCTAAATTTGATTAAATGCCTACTATATTTGTTTGCTACCATAACAAACCACCAATTTGCATAGCCTCAACGAAAGAAATTTATTCTCTCACAGTTCTGAAGGCTAGAAATCCAAACTCAAGATGTCAGTCAGGCAGTGCTTCCTCTGAACCCTTCTAGGGAAGGCTCCTTCCTTGCTTGTTCCAGCTTCTGGTAGCCCCAGGCACTTCTTACCTGTGGCAACATAACTCTAATTGCTGTCTCTGTCTTCACATGGCTGTCTTCCCTCATTGTATGTGTCTCCGCTGTTCATTTAAGAACACCAGTTATATTGGACTTAAGGCCTACACTACTCAAAAATGACTTCACCTTAATTACATCTGCAAAGACCCTATTTCCAAATAAAGTCATATTCATAGATACTGGGGATTAGGACTTGAACATATCTTTTTGAGAGGTACAATTCAACACAAAACTCTTAACTCAGTTAGGTGCTCAGTAAAACACTGGATTTCACCATTCTGAATGTAAAAGATAATGATTTAATTAAAACATCAGACAGTAAAATGACATATTAGTGTTTTGCAGTTTACAGTTCTATATATAGGTGTATATATATACACAGCTGTCATTATTTCATTATTATCTATAGAATTTCTTATTCTGTCTTTAAATATAAAAAGGATTATCTTCTCTGAACAATAAAAAAGATAAACTAAATTTAATTACCAGTTAAAGATGGGGGTAAAAAAGAGCAACAACACTCTAAAACAGTTTAATCATGGATATTGTATAATCTCTCTCTCTCATAGTTTGTTTATACCGGGAGACTAATGAAATAGAATGATAAAATCTTGTCCAGAGATGAGGAGGAGTATTAAATGACATCCTGTTCATTTAATGTGAATATAATAAACTTTAAAGTCAAAAATGTGAATATAATAAAGTTTAAGATTTTTGAAAATATGACACATAAGCATAAATACATAGATAAGATTAACACATTTTATCTATTAGTTATTTAAATTTATATACATATCCAACCTGAAAACTGTTCAATATTTGAGTTTTTTATAGTGTCTAAGAATGCATAAATGATACGCAAAAATATTTTCAATTTTTTGCTTACCATAGTTGAATGTTACAAACTTACTGTATCGAGCAAATTCCAAACTATCTGCTAGAACTTGCAGAGAAAACAAAATGTTTTCCATAACAGCAAGAGATAAATGATTATTTAATTATTATATTAAGAGATTTAAGCAAGATGAGAAATAAGGATGGGATGGATATTCCAGAGAAATGGAACGATTAATTCATTCAATTTATATATGTTGAGATTCTGCTTTATACCAGGCACTGGTCAAGGTATTGGGAACACAGCAATGAACACAGTGTTCCAAGTCTGCCCTCAAATAGGTTAACCTCAAGTAGCTTAGATTCTAGGTGAAGGAGTAAGGGGAAGGAAGGGAAAAGGGATGAATTATAGATAAACAACAAATAAATTTTTAGTACAAGTATGTTCCATGCAATATTTGGGACACTTAAATAATTACACAATGAATAAGTTGTCAGAATTAGTAATGACAAGGACAAGTAATAATATTTTTCATATGTCTGATGCAATAGTTAGAACGTAATTTTTTTTTTAAGAGACAGGGTCTCACTCTGTCATCCTGCGGGGGTGCAGTGATGCCATCATAGCTCACTGCAGCCTTGAACTCCTCGACACAAGCCATCTTCCCACCTCGGCCTCTCTAGTAACTGGAACCATGGGTGCATGCCACCACGCCTGGATAGGACATAATTAACTAAAAAGGTTTTTGTTGTTTGTCTGAAGTTCAAATTTAACTGGATGCCCTGTGTTTTCATTTGCTCCATCGAACCATCTTAACAGGAGGAGAGAGCAAATAAAGGCATTTTTAAAAGTAGTATGTCATAGAGTGATAAATACTTTGGAGAAAATAAGGCAAGGTTAGGTGAATTCAGAATGTTGTGAGGAGTGGGGGATCCCTACTCCATTCATCAGAGGGATGACCTCTCCAATAACGAAGCATTTCAGCAGAGACTTGAAGGAAGTGAGAATGTGGTCCAAGCCACCAGAGTCTTCCTGACTCGGCTAGAAGGACAGCAGGTGAAAATCCCTGAGGCAGGAGAGTGGTGGGTCTTTCCAGGAACAGAGAGTCCAGTGAACTGGAGCAGAGGGAGGAAGGAGAAAAGCACATTTTTTGCTTCCCTTGCAGTATCTGTTGTTAGCCAGAATTACTTCTTCGACATTAATCAAAACCTGACCTTCAGCTGTATGTATCTGCTCACCTCTGTCTGCCTGTCTCTCTTTTTCTGTCTCTCCCTTTATCTCTGCCTCTCAGCACAGGCACCTATCTATGTTCATATATAGCTTACGTATAGACCAAACACAAAGTAATGTCTGCTACAAGAAAAAATAATGAGCAACTTAATTAATCCAGGCCTTATTTACACTCACGTTGTCAATTTTGATCATTTGCTTATTTAACTAAATCGTTCTGCTTTCATTCCAGTCATTAGCTTCCATCTATAAATAATAATGTGTTCACATTCCATAAGAATGTTAGAGTTTCACGCATTTTGCATTTTGCAATAGAGACCAAGACTCTGGGGTGTTTTTATTTAATGAAACCTCTAATCAGATCCTGTGGATTTACTAGTAAGTAATCTTTAAAATAACACCATATACAGGACTTTCATACCCCAATTTGTTAATCTCATTTTTGGTTTTGAAAATCGCCCTCTATTTAACATTCTATCACACTATATGCTGCCTCGCTCCTGCAGCCCTCATCCCACACAGCTGTGGTCTACATGGCCCCAACATGTGGATTCAGTACTGCCCCCTCCCCCAATTGTAAATGAGAGGTTTAAAAGGCTCCAGATCCAAGTGACACATGCAGCATTTGTGTTGAGGTTCTGTCTCCATCTTTGTGCCTAAATCTCGGTGTAGTCCCTAGAAGCCTAGAACCCTACCTTTCTCCTCTTGTTAACTTCTTAAAAACTCTACTTGTTCTCTGATTTCTAGCCCAGTTGCTGATAGAATTTCACCTGCTAATAAAATTTTATGAATAAAATGTCATAATATGAATCATCCTTCATTCTTGAGTTTTGCTTACTCATGAACTGTGACATCCTATGCCAGCCTGTCAGACTCCTATTCTTGACTTTTCTCTAGACCTGTACCCTGCTATTATCATGCTTCTTGACACAGGCCAAGGTTTGCCTTATAGACTAAACTTTCTCTGAGCATCAGCTGATGCTCTTGGCTTGATTCAAGCCCAATTCTGAATGTGATTGCAGATTTTATTATCCCTGTCTGCTCTCATTGGATTTGGCAGGGCTGAGACACTTAGGGATAAGGGAAGTTCTGCCCCTCTTCTCAGTAATGGGATTGGTTGGATATTGCTTTTTACTTCTTGTTTTCCACGCAGTGGGAATATAACCAAAAATACTGTGTACTTCACTGTGAAGTCCTCAAACAAAAATATCATCAGAAATACCCTGGATCTCAAGGATCTCTAATTAGATGTACCATATACATACTATACAACACTTCCAGAACCAGGAATTAGAAGAACAAGCCCTAGGCCAGGCGCGGTGCCTTACGCCTGTAATCCCAGCACTTTGGGAGGCCGAGACGGGCGGATCACGAGGTCAGGAGATCGAGACCATCCTGGCTAACACGGTGAAACCCTGTGTTTACTAAAAATACAAAAAAATTAGCCGGGCGTGGTGGCGGGCGCCTGTAGTCCCAGCTACTCGGGTGGCTGAGGCAGGAAAATGGCGTGAACCCGGGAGGCGGAGCTTGCAGTGAGCTGGGATTGCGCCACTGCACTCCAGCCTGGGCGACAGAGCGAGACTCCGTCTCTAAAAAAAAAAAAAAAAAAAAAAAAAAAAAAAAAAAAAAGAAGAAGAAGAAGAAGAACAAGCCCTATATTTGCAGAAATGCAAACCTTAACTAATATATTTCTAATCTCTCTAATTTTACATACTGATACAAAAGAGATACTAAGAGTTCCCCCATCATCAGTTCATTCAATCTCTTGCTGCTTGGCCAAAATCTTCAAGGTTCTTGAATTTCATAGTGAATTTCTCTTTTTGGTCTGTGGGCCTACTCTCCATCTTTGTTATGTCTCTTTTGAGACTTTCCCCTTATACTCACTACAACTTCTCTCTTTTTTTGTGTGTGCACGTGTGTGTGTGCGCGCGCGCGCGCGCGTGTGCGCACGTGCACTAATCCAAACAGACTTTTTGGCCTTGTCCTAGCAGACGTTTAGATTTTTCTTCCCAGCAAGTATCTGTCTCTAAAGCTTGATGCATTGTTGCCAAAGAACACTTTCCTGATGTAAGTAAATAGAGCCATGTTTGGTTGGGCTTTAAGATGAAACACAGAATTGTCCTTTTCACTGTGGTAAAGTACATCTGATGCTTTAACATTTATATTCTAGATCTAACATTTAGACTATCAGTTGTGTGACCTTAATCCCCAAGTCTTGGTTTTCTTATTTGTAAAATAAGAATATCGGCTATTTGATCTTGAAGGTCACCTACACCTCTGCAGCTTGTGACACAACTGTTCATCACATTTAGCAGATGCCCTTCTCTTTAGAAAACTCTCAAGCCTATAGAATCGGATAGAATTTAAATGATCCCCAGCATAATTTTGCACTCTCGGGATTTCTATCTTCATAGTCATATACAAATTTTTTCGAAAACCCCAAGAAGAGAAAACCATACAAATTAGAGGTAAATATATATTAGATGATTATAAATCACTAATTATATCAACCTTGTAGGGAAAATATATTTCTTTTCTCACCCACAGCTAGGCTCATGACTGAGGCCTTTATAAGAAAAGTCATATTAACAAGAGAAAAGCATACAGATTTTTTAATAAAAATTTTATGACATGTCATAAAATTACATTACAGAACACAGGAACCTTCAGAACTGAAGAGCAAAAGAATGGGGAAACCTATGACCTTTATGCTAAGTTTGATGAAGAAGTGGATAGTTGTGGAGAAGTATGATGTGATCTAATGGTAATAAGCTGGAGGAAACTAGGAGGGCCTATTTGTTCAGATTCTCCTCTGTGTCCCTGTTCCTTCAGAGATAAGGATGTTTCTTTTCTCTGGGTCTAGGGAGGCACCTCTAGAATGAGGGTTTTGTGACCTGCTTCAGCGGAGAAAAATCAGGGGAAGGTGACACTGACTTTCTTGCTTCTGTTGTTTCCTCAAATGCCAAAATACGATATTTTGTGGTAGCGTGTCCTGAACTCCATCATATTTAAAAATAGAATGTTACTAAAATTTTCTAAAAAGAAATACTATACAATTTTATATGTTGTTACTTTCATACTTTCTATCCATTCTTTTTTTTTTATTGTACTTTAAGTTCTAGGGTACATGTGCACAATGTGCAGGTTTGTTACATATGTATACTTGTGCCATGTTGGTGTGTGCCACCCATCAACTCGTCAGCACCCATCAACTCGTTATTTACATCAGGTATAACTCCCAATGCAATCCCTCCCCCCTCCCCCCTCCCCATAATAAGCCCCTGTGTGTGATGTTCCCCTTCCCGAGTCTAAGTGATCGCATTGTTCAGTTCCCACCTATGAGTGAGAACATGCAGTGTTTGGTTTTCTGTTCTTGTGATACTTTGCTGAGAATGATGGTTTCCAGCTGCATCCATGTCCCTACAAAGGACTCAAACTCATCCTTTTTTATGGCTGCATAGTATTCCATGGTGTATATGTGCCACATTTTCTTAATCCAGCCTGTCACTGATGGATATTTGGGTTGATTCCAAGTCTTTGCTATTGTGAATAGTGCCACAATGAACATCCGTGTGCATGTGCCTTTATAGCAGCATGATTTATAATCCTTTGGGTATATATGTAGTAATGGGATGGCTCGGTCATATGGTACTTCTAGTTCTAGATCCTTGAAGAATCGCCATACTGTTTTCCACAATGGTTGAACTAGTTTACAATCCCACCAACAGTGTAAAAGTGTTCCTATTTCTCCACATCCTCTCCAGCACCTGTTGTTTCCTGACTTTTAAATGATGGCCATTCTAACTGGTATGAGATGATATCTCATTGTGGTTTTGATTTGCATTTCTCTGATGGCCAGTGATAACAAGCATTTTTTCATGTGTCTGTTGGCTGTATGCATGTCTCCTTTTGAGAAATGTCTGTTCATATCCTTTGCCCACTTTTTGATGGGGTTGTTTATTTTTTTCTCGTAAATTTGTTTGAGTTCTTTGTAGGTTCTGGATATTAGCCCTTTGCCAGATGAGTAGATTGCAAAAATTCTCTCCCATTTTGTAGGTTGCCTGTTCACTCTGATGGTAGTTTCTTTTGCTGTGCAGAAGCTCTTTAGTTTAATGAGATCCCATTTGTCAATTTTGGCTTTTGTTGCCATTGCTTTTGGTGATTTAGACATGAAGTCCTTGTCCATGCCTATGTCCTGAATGGTATTACCTAGATTTTCTTCTAGGATTTTTATGGTATTAGGTCTAACATTTAAGTCTCTAATCCATCTTGAATTAATTTTCGTATAAGGAGTAAGGAAAGGATCCAGTTTCAGCTTTCTACTTATGGCTAGCTAGCCAATTTTCCCAGCACCATTTATTAAATAGGGAATCCTTTCCCCATGTCTTGTTTTTTTGAGGTTTGTCAAAGATCAGATGGCTGTAGATGTGTGGTATTATTTCTGAGGACTCTGTTCTGTTCCATTGGTCTATATCTCTGTTTTGGTACCAGTACCATGCTGTTTTGGTTACTGTAGCCTTGTAGTATAGTTTGAAGTCAGGTAGCGTGATGCCTCCAGCTTTGTTCTTTTGACTTAGGATTGTCTTGGCAATGCGGGCTCTTTTTTGGTTCTATATGAACTTTAAAGCAGTTTTTTCTAATTCTATGAAGAAAGTCATTGGTAGCTTGATGGGGATGGCATTGAATCTATAAATTACCTTGGGCAGTATGGCCATTTTCACAATATTGATTCTTCCTATCCATGAGCATGGTATGTTCTTCCATTTGTTTGTGTCCTCTTTTATTTCACTGAGCAGTGGTTTGTAGTTCTCCTTGAAGAGGTCCTTTACATCCCTTGTAAGTTGGATTCCTAGGTATTTTATTCCCTTTGAAGCAATTGTGAATGGAAGTTCATTCATGATTTGGCTCTCTGTCTGTTACTGGTGTATAAGAATGCTTGTGATTTTTGCACATTAATTTTGTATCCTGAGACTTTGCTGAAGTTGCTTATCAGTGTAAGGAGATTTTGGGCTTAGATGATGAGGTTTTCTAAACATACAATCATGTCATCTGCAAACAGGGACAATTTGACTTCTCCTTTTCCTAACTGAATACCCTTGATTTCTTTCTCTTGCCTGATTGCCCTAGCCAGAACTTCCAACACTATGTTGAATAGGAGTGATGAGAGAGGGTATCCCTTCCTTGTGCCAGTTTTCAAAGGGAATGCTTCCAGTTTTTGCCCACACAGTATAATATTGGCTGTGGGTTTGTCATAAATAGCTCTTATTATTTTAATATACGTTCCATCAATACCTATCTCCTTCAGTTCTGCTCTGATCTTAGTTATTTCTTGCCTTTTGCTAGCTTTTGAATGTGTTTGAATGTGTTTGCTCTTGCTTCTCTAGTTCTTTTAATTGTGATGTTAGAGTGTGAATTTTAGATCTTTCTAGCTTTCTCTTGTGGGCATTTAGTGCTATAAATTTCCTTCTACACACTGCTTTATATGTGTCCCAGAGATTCTGGTATGTTGTATCTTTGTTCTCATTGGTTTCAAAGAACATCTTTATTTCTGCCTTCATTTTGTTACGTACCCAATAGTCATTCAGGAGTAGGTTGTTCAGTTTCCATGCAGTTGAGCACTTTTGATTGAGTTTCTTAGTCCTGAGTTCTAGTTTGATTGCACCGTGGTCTGAGAGACAGTTTGTTATAATTTCTATTCTTGTACATTTGCTGAGGAGTGCTTTACTTCCAATTATGTGGTCAATTTTGGAGTAAGTGCGATGTGGTGCTGAGAAGAATGTATATTCTGTTGATTGGGGGTGGAGAGTTCTGTAGATGTCTATTAGGTCCTCTTGGTGCAGAGTTGAGTTCAATTCCTAGATATCCTTGTTAACTTTCTGTCTCGTTGATCTGTCTAATGTTGACAGTGGGGTGTTGAAGTCACCCATTATTATTGTATGGGAGTCTAAGTCTCTTTGTAAGTCTCTAAGGACTTGCTTTATGAATCTGGGTGCTTCTGTATTGGGTGCATATATATTTAGGATAGTTAGCTCTTCCTGTTGAATTGATCCCTTTACCATTATGTAATGGCCTTTGTCTCTTTTGATCTTTGATGGTTTAAAGTCTGTTTTATCGGAGACTAGGATTGCAACTCTTGCTTTTTTTTGTTTTCCATTTGCTTGGTAGATCTTCCTCTATCCCTTTATTTTGAGCCTATGTGTGTCTCTGCATGTAAGATGGGTCTCCTGAATACAGCAAACTGATGGGCTTAACTCTTTATCCAATTTGCCAGTCTGTGTCTTTTAATTGGACCATTTAGTCCATTTATATTTAAGGTTAATATTGTTATGTGTAAATTTGATCCTGTCATTGTGATATTAGCTGGTTATTTTACTCGTTAGTTGATGCAGTTTCTTCCTAGCATCAATGGTCTTTACATTTTGGCATGTTTTTGCAATGGCTGGTACCGGTTGTTCCTTTCCATGTTTAGTGCTTCCTTCAGTGTCTCTTGTAGGGCAGGCCTGGTGGTGACAAAATCTCTAAGCATTTGCTTGTTTGTAAAGGATTTTATTTCTCCTTCAGTTATGAAACTTAATTTGGCTGGATATGAAATTCTGGGTTGAAAATTCTTTTCTTTAAGAATGTTGAATATTGACCCCCACCCTCTTCTGGCTTGGAGAGTTTCTGTTGAGAGATGTGCTGTTAATCTGATGGGCTTCCCTTTGTGGATAACCCGACCTTTCTCTCTGGCTGCCCTTAACATTTTTTCCTTCATTTCAACTTTGGTGAATCTGACAATTACATGTCTTGGAGTCATTCTTCTCGAGGAGTTTCTTTCTGGCATTGTCTGTATTTCCTGAATTTGAATGTTGGCCTGCCTTGCTAGGTTGGGGAAGTTCTCCTGGATGATATCCTGAAGATTGTTTTCCAAATTGGTTCCATTTTCCCCCTCACTTTCCGGCACCCCAATCAGACGTAGATTTGATCTTTTCACATAATCCGATACTTCTTGAAGGCTTTTTTCATTGCTTTTTCCTCTTTTTTCTTTAGACTTCTCATCTCGCTTCATTTCATTCATTTGGTCCTCAATCGCTGATACTCTTTCTTCCAATTGATAGAGTCGGTTACTGAAGCTTGTGCATTTGTCACGTATTTCTCGTGTCATGGTTTTTATCTCTGTCAGTTTGTTAATGGCCTTCTCTGCATTGGTTATTCTAGTTATCCATTCTTCCATTCTTTTTTCAAGATTTTTAGTTTCTTTGCACTGGGTATGTAATTCCTCCTTTAGCTCTGAGAAGTTTGATGGACTGAAGCCTTCTTCTCTCAACTCGTCAAAGTCATTCTCCGTCCAGCTTTGATCCGTTGCTGGTGATGAGCTGCGTTCCTTTGGAGGGGGAGATGCACTCTTATTTTTTGAATTTCTTGCTTCTGTGCCCTGCTTTTTCCCCATCTTTGTGGTTTTATCTGCCTCTGGTCTTTGATGATGGTGACATACTGATGGGGTTTTGGTGTAGGTATCCTTCCTGTTTGTTAGTTTTCCTTCTAACAGTCAGGACCCTCAGCTGTAGGTCTGTTGGAATTTGCTTGAGGTCCACTCCACACCCTGTTTGCCTGGGTATCAGCAGCAGAGACTGCAGAAGGTAGAATATTGCTGAACAGCGAGTGTTCCTGTCTGATTCTTGCTCTGGAAGCTTTGTCTCAGGGGTGTACCCGGCCGTGTGAGTTGTGGGGTGTCAGTCTGCACCTAGTGGGGGATGTCTCCCAGTTAGGGTACTCAGGGGTCAGGGAACCACTTGAGCAGGCAGTCTGTCCGTTCTCAGATCTCAACCTCCTTGTTGGGAGATCCACTGCTCTCTTCAAAGCTGTCAGACAGGGTTGTTTGCATCTGCAGAGGTTTCTGCTGCTTTGCTTTTTGTTTAGCTGTGCCCTGTCCCCAGAGGTGAAGTCTACAGAGACAGGCAGGCCTCCTTGAGCTGCTGTGGGCTCCACCCAGTTCGAGCTTCCCAATGGCTTTGTTTACCTACTTAAGCCTAAGCAATGGCAGGCACCCCTCCCCCCGCCTTGCTGCTGCCTTGCAGTTAGATCTCAGACTGCTGTGTTAGCAATGAGGGAGGCTCCCTGAGCATGGGACCCTCCCCGGTCAGTTGTGGGATATAATCTCCTGGTGTGCCTTTTTCTAAGACCCTTGTTAAAGCGCAGTATTGGGGTGGGAGTTACCCGATTTTCCAGGTTTTGTGTGTCTCAGTTCCCCTGGCTAGGAAAAGGGATTCCCTTCCCCCTTGCACTTCCCAGGTGAGGTGATGCCTCGCCCTGCTTCAGCTCTCGCTGGTTGGGCTGCAGCAGACCAGCACCGATTGTCTGGCACTCCCTAGTGAGATGAACCCAGTACCTCAGTTGAAACTGCCGAAATCACCGGTCTTCTGTGTCGCTTGCGCTGGGAGCTGGAGACTGGAGCTGTTCCTATTCGGCCATCTTGCTCCAGGTCCCTGCATTCTTTATTATTTTATTTGGAGGTGAATACATAAAAAGTTTCAGCAGTTTCAAAATTAACTAGATCAGCTGAAATGCAATTGTGATCCTTGGTCCTCTGTTTTTGCTTGTCATAGTAGATATTATAAATGTAAAACATTTAGTGTGAGCATATTGATAAGAATATAAAGTGTCGAAGCCGGGTGCGGTGGCTCACGCCTGTAATTCCACCACTTTGTGAGGCTGAGGAGGGCGGATCACGAGGTCAGGAGATCGAGGCCATCCTGGCCAACATGGTGAAACCCCGTGTCTACTTAAATCCAAAAATTAGCTGGGCATGGTGGCACATGCCTGTAGTCCCAGCTATGTGGTAGGCTGAGGCAATGGGCTTGTCATTGCAGACTTCCATACTTAGATTTCACTAGTATTTACAGTGATATTATTTAGCCTGTCTTCCTTCCTACCCCAACCCCAATTCTTCTCTGGATTTTCCACTTGCTGGGTCTACTGTGTCAATTACTGAGCCATTCTTGACAAAGTTCAGGCGTTTTATTGCAGGCTACAGCTCAGCATGCCTTTATTCCCTTGTCCCAGCTGTTGCATTAACCACCAGGAAGTTTCTACTTTGGTCTGCTGCTGACCTGAGCTCTGTTGGATAAAGCCTTATTCCTGCTTGAACTCTCTTGGATAAAGCCTTATTCCTGCTTTGTTTCTGTCAGCCCCACCTCTAGAGAATGAGAAGCTATTTATTCCCACAACATTGCTATGTTCCTTCCAGAAACAGGCTACTTTGCCCAGATGAAAAGCACTGCCATACACCTAATTCTGATATTAAACATACTGCTTATTCTTCCATGATACAGGGCATTCACACTATTGGATTCAACACTCACAGTAACCACACAGATATCTACCATTTAACACTGGATAGGACCAAGGGCAGGTGCACTTTCCAGTTTCCAGTGTCTTGCCCATTTCCTTTCCATTGTCTCTTGTTGATGAAATGGCTCTCAGGCTCATTCTGACAGATCCAAATAGTGAGGGAAATGAGGTGGTTGTTTGGGTCAGTTATCATGTTCTTGGGCAATTAATGGGAAAGGAATTGAGGCAATTTATGAATATTCCTCTTTTCAAATAAAGTGATATTAAGCAAGGTATTGAAGGGTCAACTGTGCAGTATTTGCAAGAAATAAATGAGAATGAATTAAAGACAAAAATGTTGACAAGAGCATTACATACTTTCTTCTTTTCAATGTGTTGTTGCTTTTCCTACAAATTGTTAGCTGAAGGGAACTATGAAAAGCTGATTAAAAATAATGTCACATAAAAATAAGCACTAGGCCATTCAGTATTATCATGACTATCTTGCTGGCCCTATTACAAATACCATGCCCTTTTAAAAAAATTGTATGCTTTTTTTTCCTGGTTTGATAAATTTTTGCATTTAAATTTTAAATCATTAAAAAGTACTATTCACATTTTTTTCTGATACGTTTTCTGAAATATGTTTGCATTAGTTTTTATGATAGTAGGTAATATTTTGCATTTTGCATTAGTCTTTATGATAGTAGGTACAGAGGTAATTTTTTAAAGCTACATTTAAGAATACATTTTTGGTGTTTAAAATTTGTTTTTCATGAATTTTTTTTTCTAAAATTTCAATAAGTTTTGATAGAACTATAAAATTAAGGTTGCCTTCTTCCCTATACTCACTGGTAATTGTCCAGTTGTAATTTATCCATCACTGGAGAGCCAAAGCAATGTCAGGGAAGAAGCAATTTGACTTTAGACTTAGAGTTGGGAGCTAAATGTGCCATCTCCCCGTGCCTTCACTCTGTTTGTGGATCTCACCCTCTTCAGCACTCAAATTTTCTCATGTCTAAATAGTAAGAATATCAGTATCTTCTCTAGTAGAGGTCATTGTAAGGTCTTTTATAATAGCCAGTATATGTAAAGCACTTAGTTTAGTGCCTGACATACAGTAGGAGCTTAATAAAATACTTAAAACGGCACAGTAATTACCTAGTTCTGAAGAAATTACCCTTTTTATATTTTCCACTTTTTTTCCTAATACTAACAACCTGCCTTGTTTTTTCTTCAACTTTTTAAGTTCCAGGTTTCATGTGCAGGATGTACAGGTTTGCTATATTGGTAAATCCATGTGCCAGAGTGGTTTGCTGCACAGACCAAACCATCACCTAGGTATTAAGCCCAGCATCCATTAGCTATTCTTCTTGATGCTCTCCCTCCCTCAACCCGACCCCCGCAAAAGGCCCCAGTGTGTGTTGTTTCCTCCGTGTGTCCATGTAAAAAAACTGCCTTTTAAGAGAAGAATATATATACACACACACATATATACATACATATAAGTATGTGTATATATATGTGTGTGTATACATATATGTATGTATATATGTGTGTATACATATATGTATGTATGTATGTGTGTATACATATATGTATGTATATATGTATGTGTGTATATATATAGCAGTTTGTGTATACACACACACAGAAGGAGACAGGAGCACTATTTCCTGGTTTAGATTTTCAAGAATGTTTTACACATATTCTTTGCCCCTGGATGCAAATGGATACTTATGCTGTATGGTATGACTTCATTGTACTCAATGGTAAGTTATAAATATATTCAGCTGTATTAAGAGGAAGAATTTAAAAGGCACATGAATTTAAAAGAATGCATGAGATCCACCTAAAAATTCTCTTCTGACAGGGGACTAATTTAGGTTACAACCCTGAATCCCCAGTATTTTTAACCCTTCTGATGTTTGGCATACCCTATAACTAAAGAATGAATAGAAAATATTTAACTTGCAATCATGGTAAAAATATAAGTCTAATATAGAAACTATTGTCACAAGTTGGCAAGAACATGAGAAAGATATTTCAACTGACTTTCACCTCTCCCTACACAGAGATTAATACAGTAATAATTTTACTTTGATGTATAATCCATATTAAAATACAGAGTGATATAAATGTTTCCTATGCTATATGAAGCATTAGATATATCAAAAGTCCCTGAATCCAAGCTGTAAAAGCCTTAGAACTGTATAAGAGGATTGACATGTATTTCTGAGATTCTTTTAGAATGTAAAGTAGGAAATTTTATCTAACTAAATTTGAATCCTCACTAACACAGATTATCATCTCATTTAAATTATGATATATATGTTGTTATTTAAATTAATTACCTTGATATTTTATACATAGATATATCAAATAAAATTAATGTATCAGAGTATGATAGCAGAAATGACATTTTCAGATATTTGAACTCCTTTGTTTTTTCTTTTATTATAGCAGTGTTCTCTATCAACCACAGAACTTTTGAAACATGCATGTTATGTTATGAACATATAAATAAATAATTTTATTCTTTTGAAAGGCCACAATAATTTCAAAGAACTATTTGCAGTTGACATTGACTAAAATAAAATACACTGAAGTGATAAAACAGATTTTAGATCTTAAAGTTGTAGTGGCTGTTAATATTGAATAGATCCATAAATATGAAAAATGGGCCATCTGTCCTTTTTGCTGATTCAAGGAGAATACTTAAAAATAAGATCAGTACTTTCACATAGTTGCTGATTGTTATGGATAAGGAGAATCTTAAATTCAAAATACAATATTTTCTATTCTTCACCGACGAGTCATTGTTACCAAAGTAAAACCTTCATTTCTTCCATGGCAAACCTCTGCTCTTTCAATGAGATTAAGCATTTGACTAATTCTCATTTTATGTTCAATATTAACTTATTGGTCCTATAGGAAAACAGCCTGAGGATTTAGTATATAGGTGCTTATCCAATGATATAATATCCATGTATTTGGAAAAGAAAGAAAAAATTACGCACATTACTTATTTCTTTTTACATTATATCGGACATCTGCATATTTGGGACATCTGGATATTTGACAACCACGAACCTCAATATGATTATCTGAGCATTTCATTTTTTATCTAAATTATTTGGCAACAAGGCAAAACAGATTTAATGATTATTAATTAACCTTCAGGTCCAAGGAGAGTTAGAGAAAGTTCTGTTATAAAATATAAGAGAAGCCATTCACTACACTAAAATTATACTCCCTAAATCTGAATCTGAAAGGAATCACAATGGATTCTGATGGATATACATATAAATACATTTTCTTCCATCTTTAAGACAAAAAAAAAAATTCACAAAATGATGGTAGGATTGAATATTTATGTTTTATAGGCTAAATATCATAAGCAAAAATTGATGAGAATGTACTGGCTCCCATATAAGTTAGTAGCAATTATGCCAGACAATCTTTAGACTGTATTATCTTAAAAGCATTCAGATCTTACCAAGTCCACAAGCCATCTACTTGGATATAACAGCTCCAGAGAGGCTGCCTAGCAGCCTTGTACAAGGATGCTGTAGACTAATGAGGTTAGTACCTTCCACTTTCAATAATTCCTCAAAACAGTTTAAGATGACAGATGGGGCAGGGAATTTAGGAATCCTGTTAATGGACGTGAGATTGGAGAGTGTCTACAGCCAAGCCATGGGTTTATGATAAAAGCAGATTAAAGAGGATACTATTGTGACTATACAGGGGATTTAGGTCATGCTGTAAAACTCTTCAGATGGTATAGAGCTATATGTTAGGTCAGTTCAGAGGCTGTGGATGGTGGGAATGGGTCTGTAAAGGAACTGATAAAAGTTTGGGACTGAAAAGATTTTAAAAAGACAGAGATCTTGGAAGAGCTATATGTTATGTCAAAAGCAATTGTGTGCTTGTGCATATGCATGTATGCAACTTGCACACATAACCTGCTGCTTACTCCTCAGCTCCCTTGTGTCTTCTCCCCTTCCAAAGTAGGCTGTATACCTATGAACATTTTAAAGGTCGTGTATAAAATCTACAAAGAAAAGAAAAAAGCAAATTACTACATTTTTACCTCCGCAATGGAATCTGGAGCACTGTTATGTCGCACAAATTCTCTTTTTCTTTTTCTTTTCCTTTTTTTTTTTTTTTTTTTTTTTTTTGGAGACAAAATCTCACTCTGTTGCCCAGGCTGGAGTACAGTGGCATGATCTTGGCTCACTACAACCTCTGTCTCCTGGGTTAAACCGATTCTCCTGCCTCAGCCTCCCCAGTAGCTGGGGTTAAAGGCACTTGCCACCACGCCCAGCTAATTTTTTTATTTTTTAGCAGAGACGGGTTTCACCATGTTGGCCAGGCTGGTCTCAAACTCCTGACCTCAGGCAGTCTGCCTGCCTTGGCCTCCCAAAGTGCTGGGATTACAGGTGTGAGCCACGGTGCCCAGCCCAAGTTCACTTTTTCTACAATTGACATGTGAGGCCTATTCTGTATCTAGTCATTCGTCCTCATTTCTCTCTGTATTCCACAGTTTCTTCTTCCTACCAAATTTAAAATTAACAATTTGTTTCTGTGATGGAGCATATTCTCTGTCAATTCAAGTACTTCTCTGCTTTCCCCAGGAGCTTCTAAGACCACAAGTGACTGCTTTACCATTGAATTCATCTCACTGTAAAGGAGTGTTTGTCACTATAAGCCTCTTATTTTCATACATGAGAGCTGACTGATCACGTGACATTAAAATCTTAGTTTTCCTGCATCTCAATTAGAAAAACAGAAGTAGTTCAACGTATATACTACTTCTATTTTGTAAAAAAAAAATACATATTTTTAATAGAAAACTATTTTTTCTACAAAATAGAAGTAGTGCATACATTGACATTAAAATTTTTTCCTACTGAAACTGCTGTGGCCAAGATTAATAATGTAGTAAGCTAGACCTCAACTGCCCCTCTGTTGAAAGGCTTGTGTGGATTCAACACAGATTTTGGAAGGAATTTTGACCCTTTTATAGATGCTGTCTTCGAGAGGAAGTTATATAGCCTTTTTTCAGACTTTTGTCATTTTTAAATGTTTTATTATTTTAAAAAATGTTTGTGGGTAGGTGTCCTATGTCTTCTTTTCTCTGTTTCCACAAAGACGTATAGAACCATCTCCCACTTAACAGTCTTCAAGAAGTAGCTTCAATAAGCATCACAGGATAGCAACTTTCCAGGGAGAATAAGGAAATGTAATCATTAATTTATTAGTTCATTTAACATACATTTTTGTGCACCTATTATATCCCAGGAAGTATCCTAAGTACAAGCATGTTACCTATGAACAAACATGACCCCTATCCTCAAGAAACTGGTACAACAGAGCAGAAATCAGACAATAAATGAGTAAATAATACATACATAAACATATACATCATAATTAGTGTTACGAAGAAAGTAAGTTGAGCAGTGATAGAAAATAGCTATCAGAGAATTATGGGAAGAGGATAGCTTGAATATATCCTTGAACCCTTGCTGCTTGCTGTATCTAAGCCAAGCAGCTGCTGGGGCCTCCTGCCCTGCTGAAGTATTAAAAGAAAGAGCTAGGGCAAGAATTTTTACTTCCTGAGCCAAGGAAGAGGAAGGGACCAGTTAGGGGAGGTCTAAGGAGAGGCCCCAGTGCATGTGTTAGATTCTGACAAAAACCTGGCCTGAGAGGTAGGTGAGCAAAACCTGCCTGTGAGAATGGTCCTTAACACGTGAACACATCTTCTCAGGCTTTGAGCAGCTTCCAGGTAAAGGAAAAAATTTTTAATGAAAAACCAAAAATAAAATAAAATAAGTAATAAAAGAAATGATTGTCAAAGATAACTCCAAGAGGATTAAAAGAAAAAAATAGATGCATATGAAAAAGATGGTAAAAAACATGAAAGAGCAAGTCAAGACTAAGAAAATATATTTAAAAAACAAATAATTCAGAAGCAAAATAGGTAAAAGACAACATCAGATATTTATTTCACTGGGGAAAAAATTAGAATGCCAATAAATATATCAAAATATGTTAAAGCTCACTAGCAACTTCTGAAATATTAATAAATAAAGGAGGCTGATCGAAATCAATTAATTTTTAAAAACCAAGGTACTAATGAAGACGTGAAAAGGTAAGACTTATATACATTACTGGCTGAAGTATAAATTAGTACCACTGCAAAGGAGAGTATCTTCAAAACACCCGGTGAATTTGAACAGGCTTATGAGCTATGATTCAGCAGTTTTAGTAGATTAATCCCCTAGAGTAGCTCTCGCACATTTCCATAAGGAGTTATAGGCCAGGATGCTCAGGTCAGCTCCCTTTGTAGAAGTGAAACATAGCAACAACACAATTATATTTCAGTAGGAAAACAGATAAATAGTATTGGCTGAAAAATATTATACTAGCCATATGATTTTTAAAAAGCAAATTGCTAAAAATAAGAGTATTATTTAAGGTTGTAAAACATGTATTAAATGTAAAAAAAATGAATTTATATACAAACTTTAAATCTAGAAAATAGCATTGTACATATTGTTTCTATAGATATCCATATTTTATGAAATATAAAATTATGTGGAGATGTAATATACACCAACTTCAGCAAAATGATTGCAGTTCAGAAGGAAGGGCGACAAAAGAATAGGAGAAGCTTTAGCTGATGTCTAATATTCGATTCTTGGAGATAGAGAACACTGATGCAAAGATATCAACACGAACATCTTTGTGTTCGTGGAAGTGGACATCTTTTGTAATATTATTTTTGTTTTTCATAAAATCAAAATTACAGTGGAAGATTCACAAATGAGCATATCTCCTAACAAGAACAAAAACAGCAGCTTGTCAAGGAGAGAGGCAGGCTGAGGGTGTCCAATGTCACAGAAGTACGTATGTGTAGAGTAGCTGCTGGTGTGCTTTGAGATCAGGTGTGGAACAATTCAGATATAACTGTTTACCAGATGTGAATTTTTAAAGGAGTTATTTCTCCTTTTAAAGATTCATTTTTTTCATTAATAAAGTGGAGACAATAATGGAATCTACTTCACAGTACTGTAAAGCAATGTACTAATATTGCCTGTATAAAACAATTATCACTGTGCCTAGAATAACTGTTCCATAAATGTTGATGGACACATACTTTATTCATTCATCTAGATATTATTAAAATGTCAAGAATAAAAACATAATTAGCATAAAGATAGTATGAGGGTAAATGGTAATTTAATAGTGAGAATTAGTTGAACATACTCGAGTCTCCAACCACCTTACATAATTTACCTGATACCCTCCCAATAACCATGCAGTGGTGCCTCCATCATTCTGTGTAAGGAGACCAAGACTCCAAGAGGCTCAGTGCTTTGCCTAAATCTGAGGTCCAGATTAAAGTCCATATCTGACTCCTGCACTCTTTCACTTATAGTGAAAAGTCCTCTGGACTTGCAGAGGATATGACAGCTTAAAAATACTTGAGAACCATAGTTCCACACTACATGCTCTTTATGAATACTAGTAGATGTTTTCTAAGGTTCAGAGGAAGGCCTACACAATTGGTCAATCTATAACTTTGATACCAGTATATCAATTATATAATACAAGTAAAATTTTAAAAAGAACAAAATTGCTTAACCTTAAGCTTATGATTTACTTTTTTGATGTGTATCATAGAATTAGATATAGATAAATTAGTTAACCAGATGTATAAAGAAAATAATACAGGTTGAGTATCCCTCAGCCAAAATGCTTGGGACCAGAAGTGTTTCAAATTTTTTGATTTTTTTCAAACTTTGGAATATTTGATATACATAATGAGGTATCTTGGGTTTGGGACCCAAATCTAAACACAATATTCATTTATATTTCATACAATACTTATATTCATGAACTGAAGATAATTTTATACAATATTTTTTAAAATTTTTGTATGAAGCGAAGTTTGTGTACATTGAACTATCAGAAAGCAGAACTATCAGCCACCTACGTGGACAACCTGTAATTGTTTGGCATCACCATCATTCCTGACTCTGAATTTATATGCTAATGATAAGCAATCGTTTTCATGCAGTTACTCACACATAAGTATTAGCAGTAAGAAATATGACATACCATTACTATAGTGAAAAATTAATGTGTCAGAGGTGGAATTTTCCACTTGTGGCATCATGTCTGTGCTCAAATAGTTTCAAGTTTTGGAGCATTTCAGATCTTGGATTTTTGTGTTAGTGATGCTCCACCTATACAGAAATGACTCTTATGCTTGAAAATCTTAGTCCATCTCTTCTGGTTTTTAAGTCATCCGTGAAGTTTATATGTGGTGAAAAATGCAACTGACCACATCCCAGGGCAAAGGCCTCCTTCAGGGCTCACAGTGGAGGCTACTGAAGTGTTATGACCGTGTTCTGTCAGTCATATGTTCCTTTCTTTGGGCTCACAAAGGCATAGAAAGATGTGACCTAAGTCCGGGGAGTTAGGTCCTAATTAGAGAACTGCCAGTAACCAGGAGTAGGACCATAACACCTGGGACTCTGAGCTTCATCTCTCCACGCTTCAGTTTCCTCATCTATGTAAACGAAAACATTGAACAAGAACAGTAAAGCAGTTGTCAGGTCTGTTTTGACTCCTACAGCCCTTTATTCACTTGAAATTTTAAGCAAATGTCAAATATGTAAATTTGAGCCTGAGATGGGACTTTGAGTACTCTCCCCAAATCCTCAGAGACATTTCAAGAAGCACTTTGGAACAACTCAGAGAAATCTTTGAAAAAATTAGTGGACAAGATGAACTCTAAGATTAATTTAATTAAGGAGAAAATTGAGGGTCCCATAATATGATCACCAGGTTTGAATCCCAGATCTTCCAGTTACTAGTCAGTCTGACATTGACTAAATTACTTAACTACTCTACAAGCAGTTTGCTAACCTTACAGGATTATTGTGAATATTAATTAAGATAATTCATGTGAAGCACTTAGAAACGAATCTAGAACATAAAGAAGAAATCAATAAAGTGATCTGTGATCAATTTACCATCACCGTCATTATCATCCTCATCATCACTGTTGTTATAAATGTAATCAAATGTATGAGAAAAACCTAGCAGTTGTCTGGCACAAGGGAGCTGTGTATATGTATATGTGTGTGTATGAGCCTGTGACTAATTTTTTAGCCTCTGCCATTTCTCCTACTTTCCTGTGAAGGTATCTACTTTCTATCAGACACTAGAAATATAAAATGTTATTAGTTTAGATTAAAAGATACTGAGGAATGAAGTACCAATCTCAGAACACGGTGATGAAAAACATTTTATGCAGATTAAAATGAATATTGAACTGATAGCATCTTTGTTAGAAACTTTCTTTCATCCCCAGAAGTTTAGTATTCCCTTTTCTGGACATTTTAGTGGTTGAATCATTCCTGGCTACGTGGGATGTCAAATGTTCATTAAAAGAAGCATCATGGTTATTGCCTCGTAAAGATGATTCTAACAGCTTAGTTCTTTATGAACTGCTTGTGTGTTGGCTTGCCGTGACTTTGCACAAGTTGGCCGCTGAAGCAGAAAAATCACCGCCGGGGTTGTCAAATATCATTGATGCAAGGTGCCTTTCTGTGTGCCTGGCTGAGCAGCTTCCAATGACATGTGATGTGGGGTTTTCTCCCAAGGCTTTGGCGTGCTGTGTGCAGCATATCTAAGCTGAAAGACTAGCGCGTGGCTGGGTATTCTCGGTAGGCCTCCAGGCATTTCACATTCATTTATAAAATGCCTTTTTTTCTACTTCAAATTAATCTTATGTTCTTTCCAATGACCACTGTAATACTCTTTTGACTTTGCATTCTGACAAGTTTAAAATAACCTGATAGGATTGAACTAAAGTATAAAAAACCGGAGTTACAACAGTCAGAAACAAATGAAAAATTGAAACCAAGTCTGCAGCGTTACCTTCACAGCTGTGTTAGTACACAATTCGAGCCTTTTCTAGCTTTATGATTCTAAAGTATGTCTTTGTTTTGAATTAAGTTGCTGGCATTATGTTTGCAGAGCAGTTAATCCGTCTCCAGAATTTGTAACGCTCCTGGTTATTCTGTGACTTTCATTGCAAATGGAACTTCAGTGTCAGGTTTATGGGACAGCTATTAAAAAAAAAACAGAAGGAGAGTTATCACAAGTCTCTTACGGAACTCGTTAACTTATGGTAATTAATCTAAATAGGACATTTATTTTAATTCTATCTCAGCAAACCAAATAAACTTTCTCTTCCTAGATGTGCAGTTTAATGCTCATTTATGTTCAAATATTATATTTCTTTAACTTGTTAATCACAATTTGTGTGGCTGTCTCATCCATTCATCTAACAAGCATGTATTTGGCACCTCCTGTGTGTCTGACTCTTGGAATTGAGAGATGAATAGGACTAGTTCCTGTCCTCAGAGAGAGTTCCTAGTCTGGTGGAGGAGAAGCTTTGCAGACAAAAAATGAGAAAAGTGCATCAAGCCCAGTGGTGATTAACATGTACCAGGCATAGAAATAACAGAAGAGAATGGCATTAACTCATTCTGGGAGTTCAAAGAACACTTTCTGAAGAAAGTGATGTCTCAGCTGGATGAAAAGGAGTAAAATAGTGATAATCCATGATGGAAGCTCAGGTTTGGTAATTTGTTAACCAAAAGATTACAAGTAAAAGTAACTGAAATAGGGCATCTGAACGATTTGCATGTGGCTTTACATTTAGCACTTTCCTGTTTTCACCTGTTCATTTTTTACTCCCTCTTATAGAAACTCCCTGAAATAACACAAACTGATATTCCTCTGAGTTTTCAAGTTGGAGAACTGGCTCTCAGGGTACACTCAGTGACTATAAGTTGAATGAGATAACACAACCAATATTTGTTGAGTGCCTACTGCCTCTCTGTGCCTTAATTCTTTCTTTGTAAAAGTGGCATAATAACCGTGCCTCTCTCCTACGATTATGGTAAGGAAAAAATGAGATTAATATGTTATTAACATTGACTAGCATTGGGCTCAAAATCAGGGTTATATAAGCCAGTTATTGTTACTAGTAACTATTACTGATTATTAATTAGTTATTATTATTAACTGGCTAGTTACTAGCCAGTTATTATTACTAGTAATTTTTCTAGATAACCATAAATTGGTTTGGGGGAGAAGGTAATCTTCCTTACCCCCTTGGGAAGGTTCAATAATTTGAGTCTGTAAAACAAACTGACAATAGACAGGTTAACAGGAAACAGGCATAAAAAGGATACAAGTAATAATAACTAGTAGAGACATGCCGTGCACTGTTTTAAGCCCTGAAGGTCAGCAGAACAAAGGCTGGCTTTCATGCAGTTTAAACCGTGTGGCCAGAGTGGAGTGATTGAGGAGGGGAGTAAATAAAAAGAAACAAAGTTGAAAGACTTGCTGGAGGAGGGAAAGGCACAGATTGCAGAGGGATTTATAACCCATGGTGAGACTTCAAAATTTTAAGCCAAGAAGGAACCTGATCTAACTTAGGTTTTAAAAGAATTACTTACATACTCTGAATAGATTAGAGGAGCGCAAAAATGGAGAGAACAGAAGAGTCAGAAGGTTATTCAGAACATAGTGACTTTGGGTCAGAATGTGTGTGTGTGTGCATGTGCATGCGCGCGCACGTGTGTGTGTGTGTGTGTGTGTGTGTGTGTGTGTGTAGAGAGAGAGAGAGAGAAGTGGTCAAAATCTGGATATATTTTGAAGGTTTATTAGGCAGAATTCACTAATGGAGTAGATATGTGGCATTCAAGTAAGAAAGATTCCAGAATTTTGGCCTAAGCAGAAAAATAGAAGCTTCCATTTCTTGAAATGGAAGATTTATGAGGAAGAAAATGGGCTTCAAGAATGAAAATTTCCATTTTAGACATGTTCATAATAAATCAGTGAATATAATATGGTATTGCAAAAGACCAAGGAATTAACCTGGTTTAGGAAAGATGGATAGAGATAAAAGAAAAAAGAATGGAAGAAAGATGTTGTTATGACTTCAAGATCCAAGGTGAGAAGTGGGAGACAATAAGGCTCATAAAAGAGAAATCTGTTTGGATCTGAATCAGAAAGATCACACAGTATGGTAACAAGAATTAAAACTGGACAGAAACAATCAGGGTTTAGAAGGCTAGAGTGGACAGTTTGAAATCATTTACTAGTAGCTTGGCAACAGTTAAAATTTTCAAAACAAGTTGATTTGAGCTAAGTATCTTAGCATTCACCACATTATACTGAGTTATGTATTTCTGTGTTTTGCTCTGCCACCAAACTGTAAATTCTGCTATGTTTTATTCATCGTTTTACTGCCTCTGCCTAGCACGGTACCTGGTACCTGGTACCTGCTTACCACTCAGTGACTGCTTGTGGAATTGAAAAAGAAGAAAAAGAAAAAGGCTTGTGCCCAAACAAGGACCCAAATTGAAATAACAAGCTCCATTGGTTCAAATTCAAACTATTCCCACATGCAAAGGATGCAAGTTTGCTGAGACCCCAGATCCAAGGTCCCATATCTGTCTTAACATTACACTCACCTCACATATCCCAAAAATAATTTTTAGTATCCTGCTACTACCTCATTTTGTCTCATACCAGCATTGAGAGCAACCATTCAATGTTTCTTTTTCTCTTACATTTAATTTGCTAAACTCCAAGTCAAACTGAACCCTGGTCTACTTGAAGAAAATACAGTGTTGTAGTTTCTCCTCCCCTGAGCAGTTCCATTTATCTGTACCCTAATTCACTGAAAACTCAGAGGAAAAACACATCTGTATTGAAACATTTGTGTGGCATTGATTGCTCCCCATGTGATTATTCCAAAAACAACTATGTAACAATGTGAGGGTGAAAATAATCTCTGTAGCTTGTTTTGTGTGGGATAACACCCTAGTGAAATGGAAAAATTCCCTAAAAGTTTGTCTACTTTTTCCTGAGACTTGTCTTTTCAATAAGAGCTTATTTACTATACCTCCTGCTTGCTTTTAGTCAGTAATATGTTTTGAAGATAGAACAAATTATCTTTTCCTTTGTTATTTTTATTGTAGTAAAACTATCCCATTAAAAAGTTTTTGAGATGTGGAGAATAGATCTCATTTTAAGTTGGTACAATCTGTTCAAATTTTGATACAATAAATCAAACTGAAGGTGTTAAAGGCGTAGGATAGCAATTTTTTCTCCAGTCCCACTTAATAGCCTGAAATACATCATTCCAATATATCTGCCTCCATTTGGTTTCTTGCTCTTCCTGTCTTCCCTCAATTATTATGATATCTCAAAACACCTCTCACACTTTCCTGTTTTGCCTGTCCAGCCAATACTCCCTCATTCCTGAAGAATTAGCTCCATCAGAGACCCATAAGCAGTACTGGGGTTCATGTAAATTGTAATTTTCTAGATAAGAAGAAGTTGGTTTAGGAGTGAAGGGGATTTTTCTTACCCCCTTGTAAAGGTTAGATAATTTGAGTCTATAAACCAAACTGACAATAGACAGATTCACAGGAAAAAGCATACAAGTTTATTACATGCACGTGCATAGGGAGCTACACAAAATACGGGACTCAAAGAAGGGCCTAAGGTTTTTATATGATACAGAATGAAACAGAGGCCTGGAGCTCCTGGCAGCTGTGGTGACAGGTTATGGACGGGGAAAGGGAAGAAATGCACTGTGAAAAAGGCTGTTGTTTCATTGTGCAGATAAAGTCTGTCAGGTAAGAATAGATGGTAACCTGTGGTACTACTTTCTCTGTCAGACCTTTAAAAGTGTCAAACCTGTCTTTAGTCCTCTTTTCCTGTGAGTTAATCTTTCCTAGATTCAAATAAAAGGACCTCGGAGAAACCCTCTGCCTGCATCCCTTGTTTGCTTTATTAATACATACATGTAAATTTATTTTACAAAAGGATACATTTTCAGAGGCATGCTTGCGTCTCCAGACCCTCTGAATAGCCATCTCAAAATATGCCAAAGAGGCACGCTTTGGGGTGGCATATTTTAGTTTCCCACAGCTCCCTCTTTGAAATTTATTTTCAGAAAGTTTTACATATTAAAATAGGATTGAAAAGAATAAAATAAAATAGGATTGATAACTGTGGAAAATTTGCATTAGACATTTTGAGATAAGACATTAGCAAAGGGAAGAAAGCATAAATTGGAATAAATAGAAAAATGACTCATTTTAGGAAGTGGTGTTGCAGGATTCCCACAATTAAGTCTCTACATGGTGTAAGCAAACAGGTTTTTAATATGAGGCTTCTCTAAAGAAATTAAAGAAAACAAAAGTTAACAATTGGAGCAGCATATAAACTACTTCTGAGTCCAGCAGCTGAAAAGATTTCTAGATTTGGCCTCAAGACATCTTCAGTTGAAGTGGGGATAGGCAGTGACAATCTGACAGATTTTAAGTTGTTATTGTGATTTCTCTGGAGTCAACCAGCTTCAGCTTTCAGGACTTCAAGAAGAAGGCACATTTAATTTCAGTGATTCCAAGTCAGAAAAAAATGGGAGAAAAAAAGTGAAAATGTTAGTTTGGAGAGTTGCAGTCAGACATGAGAGGAAACTAACAATTTCAGAATCCAGTCTAAATTATAGGTAAATAATAAAATCTCAAAAAAAATGAACAGAGCTAGAATCTAATAACAGATACACTATAGCTTTCTTTTAAATCATAATTTTTCTCTCTTGAGTTCCCCCTTTTTACCAAAGTTGATCACAGTAAAACTAACTTACTTGCAAAATAAGTGTTAGGCTTGTTATATTTTGCCTAATAATTTACATAAGTACAGCAAAATGATGATTAATCATATAAACTCATTTTCAATTTTGCTTTGCTGGAACTTTTCACAAGGAATCTCAGATTAAGCTTTTGAAAGGCTCTTGAGGCTGGGAAGCCAATCCAAGGAATCACCCTCAAACTGTGCCTGTAATACCTTTAAACTTGGGTGAACACTTCTTTTCTCAAGGTTCCCAAAAATATCTTCAGATTTCAGGTCATCTCAGGAAGTGATGTCTTTTTCTCATCTATAAATCAACTATGTTAATTATTTATCCAAGATATCAAGATATATTTCCCAATGGGTTTTAATTGGCTTCATAAAGTCAACTTTAATTCCTTAGAGGAATCTGGTCATATCTGAAAATAGGACATGTCAGGCAAAGTCTTAGTAATATGGCTAATGTTTCCTATTGTGTCCTATTACAAAGAGAATAGATTCTTCTTGAATGTAAGCAAATAACTGTATTGCTATTGAAATAAGAATACTCACAAATAATCTCCAAACTCTGAAGGTATCAGGTAGGGAGAAAAAAAAAGTTTCAATTCCACACACAAAAGTACACCTTCCCATATTCCTGTAAACTACAGATAGCTGAAAGAAAAACAAAAATTTAATGTGGAAAATGAAACATAAAAGAATAAGCCATGTTTCAAACAAAAAAGTCATAAAACGTAATCTTTCATTACTTTAGTCCCATGTAATAATTCTTATTGTGCTTGATGTTAGGTTAGTAGTTTTATGAGTCCAGTTTTTTCATTAGAGTTCTGGAATTCTTACCCAATCAAATACTATGATCTCAAAATCATCAGAAACCTATATTCAATGGTACTTGTCAGAGGCTTTTCTATAAATTTCACTGAAGAAAAGCAATTTGGGGCTATAACTGATTGCAAGATGCTTTTAGAGAAGAAGCAAAACCACTGTCTGTCAATGACAAAAACTTACAATAGCCATGCTTAAAAACCTAATGAGAATTCATAACAAGTCATTGACAAGGAAATGTATTTTGGCATACAACATTTTAACATAAGAACCACAATTATTACTGATAATGTACACCAGGACTATAAATTTCTAGAAATTTCATACAATTTTGGAATACATGTGGATAACATATATATGAAATTATAACTCAAAGAAGGTTAAACATACATGTGACTAACATATCTATAAAAATATAACTCAAAGAAGGTTAAACATTACTTGCTATTTGGAGTGCTTCCCATATAACTTAACATATTAAATGGGCCTGACTTGTTTAATATCTCTCTTTTGTGCTGCTGGGGTCCTTCTGGAATGCCCGAAAGTTAGTTTAAGGTCAAAAAGACTTAATTTTGATTTGGAGAAGGTTGTTAAAAATAAAGGTTCAAAGCATTCGATCAAAAATAGGAACACAAGTTACTGTGAAATTGTAGTTATTCATTTAACCAGAATGATAATTAAAAGACTTCAAAAGAAAATGCAGGAAGTTAGATAATTATAGAAACAGTTTAACTCTTTAACCAAGTTTTTCTAAGTATTCAAAGACCTAATAAAGACAGTATAAAGCACAGGAAATTATTTTGATAAAATACAAAAATCTATCAATACTCTTGTTTTTAAAAGAGAAGACCAAATTTTAGTTTTGTGCCAGTGTACTTTTTCTATTAAAGCTCATTTCTGAAACCTTTATAATAATTTTATTCAACTTTAGTCAGTTTAACCTTACAATATTTTCTCTCACTCTCTTTTCCCAACTCTCTTGAACTGTCATTCAGCTTTTTATGTATCATTTCTTCATTCTGAAACAAACTTTAAACTAGAATAATTATTTTTTCTTCAACACAACAAAAAATCCTCATGCCTTCCTTATAAGTTTCCTCACCAAAAACGCATCCTAGTTTCCTCGTACACTTACCTACAGAATTTTTTCTCTTATTTCTAGTAGTTTTAATTACATATATTAATTAGAATTTCAATTCTTAGTATTGTTATTTTCCAGTGAAAATCTAGGAAGTAAACAATCTTTAACTGTCATGTACCAAAACATGTTAGCAATACAGATTTCATAATTTCTAGAAACATAAGCTTTCTCATAAACTAATTTTACAGTGTGGATGGGGGCATATTTACCAGCCAACCCAAATATATTTAGTTATCTTATGACAAGAAGTTAAAGTAAATAAGCTAAAATGTATGGTTAGCAATTAATGTTCCATATTATATCTTACTTGGAAATGAGCTAATTATTTAAGGAATATTCATTATCTAATTTAGTTTAGCAATACTTTAAGGGTGTAGTTACCTGAAAGATTTGAGAAACCTTTGAAAGTATATATTATGAAACATAATTATTGTTAAAAATTAAATTTATAAAGTTTTATCCCACTCACATCTATTTAATTACTTTAAAACCAACCGCATTAAACTAGTCCTATTTGTGAAAGATTTATCCAAGTCACATGAACTTCAAAACCCTTTGAGTTTGTTACTATATTTCTAGCAGTCTTAAAAGTATTTCATTTATGAAAACTAATTTTACTTTAAGCCAATTTGAAACTCTTCCAAGGAATTTTATCCCATGTAGATACAACTTACACCATACATGCACACATGTATAAACATATACAAATATACAAAAAGGACACAAAAATGTTATAGTTTTTATTTTAAAACTTCCAAGAGATACAATAATATAATATTCGCCAATTTATAAAGTATTAACCAAGTTAATACTACCTGTTTACAATGGTCAAAACCCTTTATCAGTATTAATAGAAAAGACCTTTAAGATTTTTCGTTTGCCTTAAATTTTTAAATACCCTTTTTTCCCCTGAGTATATAGTTCCATTTTAGCCTAGGAGAGAAGGTGAAGAAATTTTTATTATGCTCTGAGTATGAGCCAGAGCCCTAAACCAAAGTTATATCTACAAGAGACTCAACACCAAAAATAATTCTCTTGACCAAAATTAATAAGCCTTTTAATGACTTTAACCAAGCGTCTAAAGTTAGAGCAAAAAGATACAGGCTGTTGAAAATCCAAAGCCACTCCCAAGCAAAGACAGTCAAAAAGAAAGAAAAGCTTTGCTTGTCAAAAATGACGTACAACCCACATTTCTGTCCAGCCATATTTGTGGGTCTCTCAGTCTTTTGATAGGCCACCCATACATGAGGGCCTGATAATCTGTGTGCCCTCAATAGACAAAAAGTTTAAAAGAGACAACAGTTGGTAAGACAAACAGGAAAACAAAAGCCATTCATGACAGGGAAAAGGATCATTATCAAATGAGTACCCCAAAAGTCAATAGTTATACAAATTCAAAACAAATAATTCAAACAAATTTTTATCAACTAATTCTTACAAATTTTTATCTTCCGATCTAAAGAAATTTACTGAAAAAAATGGAGGTAAATTCAGAAAAGGGAAGTTTTAAAATCTGGAGCGCAGAGATCCAAAAAATTTTCTCATTTATAAGGATTTTAACTTTGTTCTAAAACTTATTTTTATTATTTTAATATTGCCAAAGGAGTCTTTAAGGGTAACAGGTATATTTACTTGTGTCTCACTCTTCTTTTTTTTTAAATTTGATCTTTTCATAGATAGCAATAGTTAAGATGAGAGTTTTTCTACATACAACCAATTTATTTATTACAAAAGTGATTCAAATCAATAAAAGACCTCATTTATAGACATGTTTTCACCAGCAAATCCAAATTTGAAGGAAAAAGAGACAAGGAGTGACTCTTGCCACCCTTACTCAACTGGGCTTTAAAGGCAGAGATCTGGGAATACTGACCTTGGTAAAAATTCTTACCTTTCTTGGCTGGCTTTTTTGTCAGTTGTCCCAGGGTCCCATTTACAGCCTCCAAACTGAGCAGAGTGATTTGGTCTCCTGGCTGGGCTCACCAAAACTGTTAGGGACAAAAGCAACTTTTCTCCCTCTTCCTTCTGAAGATTCAATAATTTGTGGCTATAAAACAAACTGACAAGAGACAGATTAACAGGGTAAAAACACATACAAATTTATTATATGCACATGAGCATGAGAGTCACACAAAATATGACACTCAAAAAAGAGCCTGATGGTTGACATTTTTATGTTGTACAGGAATAATAGAGTCTTGGAGGTCCTGGGGGGTGTGGTGGCAGGTTAAGGGAGGATGAGGGGAGGAAATGCACTGTGAACAAAGGCTATTGTTTCATTGTATAGATAAAGTCTCTCAGGCAATACCCCACAGAAAGAATAGATGGTAACCTGTAGTAATAATTTCTCTGTCAGACCTTTAAAATTGTCAGACCTTGCTTTAATTCCATCTTCCTGTTAAATAATCTTTCCTAGGTTTAGAAAAAAAGGACCTCAGAAAAAGCCTCTGCCTGCAACTTTTGTTTGCTTTATTAATATAGATATATGTAAATTTCTTTTACAAAAGGATAGATTTTTCAGAGCTATGCTTGTGTCTGCAGTCCCTCTGAATACCCATCTCAAAATATGCCAAAGAGGTACACTCTGCGGTGGTGTATTTTGGTTTCCTGCATTGGTCAGGTGGAACAATATACCAGCTAGCAAGGATCTTTTGATTTCCTGAGAGACAGGTCATGTAAACAAATTTTGCTAAATATGATTAATGCTTTAATAGATGTAGTCCAGAGGATACATTTCTTAACACTTCCTGGGGCAGCTGAGGAATATTACACGGCAGAGATGATGTTTAGTTGAACCTTGAAGGATGAGACAGAGTTTCCTCTTGAAAAGAGGCATTTTAGGTGAAATAAGCAGTATGTTAAAAGGAACAGAGGAATGCAACAATACGACTCATTTGGAAGAAAGAAACTAGGTGTGATTGGAAGGAAGAATCATGAAAGATCAGGGGTAGATACTGGTGGGGCAGTTATTAAAGGAGTTTGAGCAGAGGCATGACATCTTCACATTGGAAGCAATGTGGGAGTCAAATTAACTTTAGTACCCAGTTGAGATAAAAGTCCATTGCTATACTCACAGTGAGGTGGGACAAAGGCAGAATCAAAGAGATTGTGAGGCTGGGAAAGATTCAAGTGATTTTTAGGAATCAGAATCCACATTAGTTGATGACAAGTAAAGAAGGGCAGAATAGCAAGGAAAGGAAGTAAACGATAATTCCTAAATGCCATTAGCCACAATCAAGTACAGAAGAGACATTGACTGAGGTTGAATCAGGGCGGAGAAGATAATATACCGATTTTGGAAGTGTTGCATGTCAGGGGGCTTTGATTTGAGCTAGTTACATACTTGGGAATCTTTACAAAAGCAGGAAGGTTGAAGCCACAGATGTGGATGTAATTACTAAAAGTAGAAGAGGTAGAGTGAAAAGGGACGGATGAAGCAAAAACAACATTTGAGATTGTCCAAAGAATACAGGTGTATCCCCTTACTGCAGTAGTCAAAGCCCAAGAGACCCTGAATAGGGCTGGTCCCTCTTACCTAGTCTGAGGGCTATCAGCCATACATCCGGTAAATAAGCATATATTCCTTGCTTTTAAAAAATTAAAATAATATATTATCATCCTCTAAGATGCATAAGACTGCCAGAATGACCCATTAGCCAGAGGTCATTGATATCATCTGTCCACAAGACATTAAACCTCAGAGGTCTTAGAAAGCAGTTTTTGGAGGCGCTATAGAAACAAATGTTTCCCTTTTCTTATGACTCCTATAGCAGCCGGTATCACCATAAAATGCTATGTAATCTTTGAAAGTCCCTCTAGAAAAACCAACACACTCACAAAATAAAGCTAAGATTTTGTCAAATGAGGCCTTACCCAGCTTTATTCAAGAAAAAAAGCAGTACTATTAACCTCTGGAAAATGACCTATTTGTCTTCTCCTCCAAGGAATAGTAGTAAAACTATAACAACTGTAAATTTATATTTGATAATGTTAGAAAATTTAAACTTTCAAGTATCCTGCTTAGAGATGGAAAGGCAGGACTCCCAAAGCTACATTGCTAGTTCCTAACTAGGGAAAAGCTTACTTTCTTCGCCTTCTTTAGTGTGAAACAAGAGTCCATTTTCAGGTGTGTGCATGTGAGCATGCATATTACTCACACACACACATTTAACTGAAATCTATCAGACATTGCATGGTCTTTTAAAAACTTGTTTTGTTTTCCTGAAATGTTTTCTATTTTGTTTTCTCCCAGTCTTTCTGGGCTTATGTTTTATCTCAGCCATCATTTAATGAGTTTCTCTGCTCTTCAAGAACCATAGAAGTTTCACGTTCTTTGTTTCATTTTATTTTCCAATATTTATATGAATGAGATGTTAACATCCAGTTTTATACATGAATCTCCCTCTGCAAAAGGTTCAACAACTTGCCCAATGTAAGTCTTTCTGACACTAAAGTCATCACTTCTTCCACCACACTGTCATCTCCAAATGAGCTGGGTACAAAGTGGTCCCTAATAATTCTAAGTTACCTTGAACCTCTTTATTCCAGAATTCATCATCTAATAGCAAAATTTTTGTATGTCAGTAATAAAACTAGAAATGAAGAAATCTCAAAGTATTAGCAACAAGAGCCCAATAAGTATGAAACACCCAGCAAAAGAAACTATTTATATCGGCTAGATCTAAACTTGTCTATGTCAGTTAATATTATTTATGCTACCCCATCTCAAAAGGTATACTAGAATTTCAGGTTATAAAGATGTGGTTTCAATTAAATATATTAAAGTAGTTCTCTAAACAGTTATTGTACAGTGTCCAGTTATTCACTAAGAAAAAAGCATTTAATGTTCTGTTTAGTGGTGACTTACTACAATGTTTCCATCCTTGGGCTCTTGGCCGCAGTCCAATCATAAACATGTTGTACCCTGCTATGGTACAACTGGAGAAAACCACTTGTTAACAGAGGCTCCTATCAGGACCTTTGAGGAACTGAATCTCTTTGTGAATAACCAGCTCCTAAGAAATATCTGATCTAACCATAACATGATCTCAAAATTTTTGCCTCTCCACATGCTATTTCAGAACCTGTGAAGAGCACACTACACAGATTGGTAGCAGAGCAATTTCAACTGGTCCAATGTATGAGTATCGACTTTTTATCCTTTAGAGCTTTACTGCTGCCACTCAAGGGCAAATTAGGAAGTAATTCCAAAAAATGCGGCCAATGGTAATTTTCTACATTGTGAGCACAGGAAAGCAGAAAATAAAAGATAAATAGGTTACTTTAGTGCTATCCTTAGTAACTCTGTCCAATCTTGGCAATGACAAACCTATATAAACTTTAACCAAATAAAGGCAATGCAGCCAGAAGATGAATTTTGCCACTTGGCTCACAGTCCTGATCCTGAGAAAACTGTTAATTCCCTGATGTCACTAAATACTCCCTACCAGTTGAGAAATGTATTAATTCAAAAAATCCATTTTCCACATAAAAGAGAAGCTTTAGCACAATAATGTTCTTTTGTCTAAACATTATTTATTCATTGCCACTGAGAATTTTAAAACAATGCAATTTGGAATAAACATATGCCTGGTTAATGTTATCCTTTAGAGAGAAATAAAAATTAATAATTTAAAACCATATAGTTCTAAGGCATCTGTTTTGATAGAAATGTACTCTTGAGGTAGAACAGTGAACAATTACTCAAAAATCAGAAATATTGGCGGAATCCCAACTTCTCAGATGGTAAAAGTAGTCTATCTGTAAATACAAAGGGTTTTTAATCCTTATATAGCTTGTCATTTCTAATAATGTGAAGAAATGTGTTGATAAATATCTTTAAAAGAATGAGTTGTTGTTTTTTTTTAACTTCTGTGTCTGTGTTAAAAACAAACACTGGTATACTTTGAAATAAATTGTCAGTCATGTCCTGTGTGATTTTATAAAAATAACATAGACACTAATTCCTAATTATGACAGTGACTGGCTTACTGGATTCAATTGGAGATTAATCTAGTTCACATTTTTCAAAGCAGAGCACTAATACTCTGGACTCCTAATCCAGATCCTCTACATTAGAATCCCAGGGGAAGCATTTCCATTCAACATTCCAGGTAATTGTAGGCATGCTAAAGCTTTAAAATCACAGTAATTATATTTTGCCATAGAAATTTCCAAAGATTTGTCAAATTATTTAACACTTGATTAAATGATTGTACATGTTCTTTGAACTTTAAGGTAATAAAGTAATATATTATTCATATGTTATATATAAGCATATTCAAAAATAGATTTATGTTAAATAATAAACATTTGGAGTGCTTCTTTGGAAGTATTGTTTTAAGGAGTAGTTCGTTAATATTGTTTTGTTGAGGACTCACAGCAACTGTACAAAGTATTATGTTTATCCCCCATTTTATGATGAGGAAAAGAGGTAACTAATTTGAATAAATTGCCTGAGGTCACACACCTAGCAAGTGGCAGAGCCAACTTTGGACTCATGCAATCTAGCTTCCAAACCTCTTCTTAATCACCAGGTCATACTATATCTTAAAGGTTTTTCATTGAAAACTGATCTGCTAAGAAGTCATAATAATAGGAAAATGCTTTTAACACATTATTAGTTGAAAACAAGAGGAACGAAGGCAAGGAGGAGGGAAGAGAGGAAGGAGAAAATAGAAAGGAGTAGGAGGAGAGAAAGGATCTTACAAAACAATATAGACACAACTGTCTTGCAGTGAAAATACACATAGGAAAAAAAAAGACTAAAAAGGCATAAACCAAACTACTTATTATCTGATGATGGGGTTGCAGTAATTTACTGTGTTTGCTCTATTTTCCAAATTCCCTGTAATGAGAGAATGAATGATCATGGATTGCTCTTATAATCAGGAAACAATAAATGAGTCATTTTACAGGCTGATTATATATGTCTTAGTTGACCTGTTCCATAAATATATGAATTGATTTAGATTTTTAATTATACTTGTTACTTAGCTACCTTTAGAACTACATAAATATTTAACTGTTTTTAAAAAACTTTGAAGAATGGTTTAATCCTTATATGTAACTTCTATATTTTTATATTATGTTTATGTGCTCTATGAAGAAAAACATGCAAAACACATTGTGGCATTAAAATAAGTATGTTATTTCTACATCACTGCAGTGGAAAACATTCCAATCTTATTTTGTTCTCCAATATTATGTACATAATGAAATAAATAAGATTATTTATCAACACATTTTATTTTACATTTGTTTTATTATTCTGATCAGAATTCATTTTGTTAGAATCCAGAAAAACTGTACCTTAAAATGAAAGGTAAGAACAGATATTTGCACACTCGTGTTCATAGTAGCACTATGCACAAGCATTATTCACAAGCCAAATAATTCATTGCACTATTCACAAGTACCAAAGGTGGAAGCAACTTATGTTGATTCCATCAGCAGATAAGTGAATAAACAAAATGTGGTACAACTGTACAATGGAATATTTTTCAGACTTAAAAAGGAAGGAAATTCTGACACAGGCTACAAAATGGATGGACCTTGGAGACATTATGCTAAGTGAAATAATCCAGTCACAAAGAACAAATATTATATGATTTCACTTATATGAGGTGACTAGAGTTGTCAAATTCATAGAGACAGAAAGTAGAGTGCTGAAGGAAGGGGAGAAATGGAGAGTCAGAGTTTACAAGGTACAGAGTTTTAGGGAAGGTGAAAAGTTCTGAAGATGGAGAGCAGTGTTGTTTGTACAGTGTGAATGTAGTTAATGGCATAGAACTGTCCACTTAAAATGGTTAAAATAGTCAAGTTTATGTTATATATAAATTTCCTCAATAAATAAATAAACTTGGTGTGGTGGCTCATACATGTAATCCTAGCACTTTGCAAATTTGAGGTATGTAGACCACTTGAGAACATCCTTGGCAACATGGCAAAACCCCATCTCTACAAAAAGTAAAAAAATTAGCCAGGCATGGTGGTGCATGCCTGTAGTCCCAGCTACTCAAGGACTGAGGCCACAGGATCACTTGAGCCTGACAGGTTGAGGCTGCAATGAGCTATGATCACACCACTGCATTCCAGCCTAGGTGACAGAGTGAAACAGTTCCTCAAATAATAAGTAAAATTAAAATAAATTAATTAATAAAGTAAAAGATGTTAAATAGTATTTTTTTCATTTGTTATTCTGTTCAAGACAGATCACATTCTCAAAATCTTAAAATGTCCTATTCATAAGGGTTGCACTCCTAAAGATGCTTTAATAGACATCTTTTTTTAGAAACTTTGCATTTATCGCCTCGTAATTGGTCTTTGATCATAATATATCCCTACTTATTGAACTCCTCCTGTGGCTGTCATTCACATTATAAATAAAATCCACATTCTGCAAAAGATGCTTTATAATATTGATCTCTGTGCATAGAAATATACCTACACGTATGTCCCCTCTCTCTTTCCTTCTCTCTCTGTATCTCTCTCTCTGTCCTTCCTACAGCTGCACACGTTTCTTGCTGTTTCTGGTACATACCAACTTTCTATCATTGGCAAAGACATGACACACAATACTTCCACCCCTAGAAAGCTTCCCCTAGACCTCTATGTTCCTTTTCAGCAAGGTCATTCCTAAGGGCCCCATCCAAAACAGTGCTGCTTCTAAGATGCAGCCACTCTACTCTATAGTCTTCTCTCTGTGTTTCCTCCTTAGCATTTCAATAACTAAAATGCTGTACGGTTCACTGGTGTGTTTCCTTTCTTTCTGTAGTGCAGTGTGAGCTCCAGGACAACACACATCTTAACTGTCTTGTTACCACTGTATCTCCGGTGTCACAGCACTTAGCACAGTGCCTGGTACAAAGTAAATACTCAGCGAATACTGCGTGTGCAACTGTTTGTATAAACATATTCAAAATACCTTATTGGCTGTCATTGATATTTGTGGTATAGATAAAACGGGATTGAGGCTTGCAATAGTAAGGATGAACCATTTCTGAATCAACAAATAGTTAAGTAGGTGGTCATCTGTTCTCTGAGATAACATCCTGATTGTAGGTAATAGAATTCATAAAAATGGACTCAACCTTTTTCTCCACTGAGAAATATTTAGAATATGAGCTTTTGTCAGGTATTTTCTTAAATGCTTTACATTCATTGTAGCATTTCATCCTCATAACACTATAAGGTAAATATTATTATTATTACCATTTTACAGATACAGAAACTGAGGTACAAGAGTCATTTACCCCAGGTCGAGTAAGTATTCAAATTGGATTTCACTATTAGCAATGATTCCCAAGCTAATGCCTTTAAGCAGTATTGACTGTGGCTTTCCCTAAACACAGATAAGTTTTATTTATCGTGGCATTTTCTTTATTATTGATTACATTTAAAATGTGTGCTTGTTCAAAAAAGTGAAGATATGAATATTCAAATAAGAAAATAATATAAAAATAATCCCTAATCCTTTAATTAGACATTGCCACTTTAAAAATAAATTTTCCTTATCTTTGGGCTTTGCATAGACAACTTAAAATAAATCAAAATGAAAGAGGAATGAAAATAGTGAACTCGTAAAATTCCAGAATAAGCAAAGTCCTAAAAAGATATTTTTTTCATTTAACTTGTTAAATGTTTTTTTCAACTGTAGCCATTCAATTTTTACTTTATGATATGGAATAAGGAGTGAAATTTTCCTTACCAAAATTTTTTTTTAAACAACTGACCTAGCAGACAGTAGGTATATTCTTTTATGTAAGTAAAAATAAAATGGTTTAAAGGGTATTCGAAAAGTTTTAATTGAATAATATAGCATAATATTTATTCCATAAATTAAAAATATTTTAAGTAGTTATTAATGTTAGATTCATAGTGGCTTCTAATACCTTTAGGGAAATAAGAATGATGTGACCTCTTACTGTCTAACTCAACTTCCCTGGTTAAACCGTATCTGTGATAATTAATCATATTTTGAACAGATTTTCTCTGAGCAGGTATTTTTCATATGTGTGAAAATGACCCATAAGAGCTTCAACAGATAATGCCAGAGGATGGGGCTCTCTTAAGAATATGTACTTATCCACACTAGTAGTGCAATCTTACCCTTGGGTCTGTAAATTTAACTTAATAGATATTCCACATGCATACTGTAAGAACATAAGGCAGGAAATATAGAAAAATTGAACGCTCCCACAGTGACAAATAGTAAAATTATACTAAAAATAGCTGCACAGGGATTGTTTTACAGTATTATTGTAGGCTCTTGTCACTGGTAAATAGTGTTTTTCTTGCAATACATTGCAATGTTATATGATACGTTATTATTAAAAAATTATGTTGACATGATTTAATGGAGTAAAAAAAATTTTTTTTGTAATTTAGTCTACTCTATTAGACAACAGTCATCTCAATATGTCCTTCAAAATACAAAGAATTATTTTTTCAAATATAATAGAGATTGAGTGAAAACTATAGAAAGTATATAAATAAGGATTTTATGGTGCTTACAAAACTGAATAAAAGATCATACCTCCCTTTAGGGAACTTATAAATTAGGAGGGGGTGGGATTTTTAAAAACACACTATATTATATATACAATACATATATAGCATGTTCTCTAATTGCTACAAAATCCTGAGGCAATTTAGAGAAAAAAGTGACCATAAAAAATATGATTAGGAAATAATGGGGAGATGCATAAATCCTGATGTTTCATCAGGGTAATGGTTTTAATTTGGATCCTGAAGTATTAGTAGGTTATTAATAGGCAAGGATCTCTTTATTCCTTATACACATATTAATTTAGCATTGTACTATGAACTTGTCCAAGGGCTAGACAGATCAATTGAACAGCAGTAACTAAACTCTACTCTAAAGCCTTTCGATAAACAAATACTAGATAAATTAGGTAAGTTCAGATACTGATAATTTCTATTGCAATAATAAGATAGGATAACAGCAAGTTGCTTGAGAGTAAGTTTCAAGCAAACTTGAAAGTTGTTTGAAAGAGGGGAGAAAGGGGCCTTTTTGTGAGGTAGGGCTTTCTGGAAACACAGTATCTGAATAAATATTAAAAGCCAATCTCAAATAGAGCATTTCAGAAAAAAGGAAATAGATTTATTAGAGATTCCGAGATTGAAACAATATTGGTCATGAGTTCAAGAAACAATAACTAGAACAAAACGGTGGTGGTACAGAATGAGGTCAGATTAGAGAGGTAGACACAGATCGTACTGTGCAGGATCAAGGAGATATTCAAGGCAGAAAGAACAGTTAGAGCCAAAAATACAATTCAGAGCACATAGAGCACAGTGGTTGAACATATGTGGCTACTGGGATCAAATGGCTTGGCTTCAAATTCTAGCTCTTCCACCTCCTGTTTGTTTATCATTGACCACATTATCTATTTTTTTGAGCTTCAGCCTTCTCATTTTTAAAGCAAAAATAACGATGATGCCCATCTTTCCATGTGTGATGAGTACTACTTGGTATAATGCATGAACATACAAGGCTTAGCAACGTGTCCAGCACTAACAAAGTAACCATTCTAGAGTATTTGGGAGAACAGAATTAAGTCCAGTTTAATTGTTACATATAAGGAAGAGTAATGGAAAGTAAGCAGAATATGAAACATCAGACTGTTTCATAAGCAAGAGAAAATCCTTACACTCCTTTTAGCAGGGAAGTGATGTGTCAGCAGCAGGCTTTGGGTAGATTAATATAGCAATTGTTGACAGAATATTTTGGATATTGGAGACAAGAAAATAAGCAATTTGGCCCGGCGCAGTGGCTCATGCCTGTAATCCCAGCACTTTGGGAGGCCGAGGCGGGCGGATCACGAGGTCAGGAGATCGAGACAATCCTGGCTAACACGGTGAGGTGAAACCCCATCTCTACTAAAAATACAAAAAATTAACCAGGCGTGGTAGCGGGCGCCTTTAGACCCAGCTACTCGGGAGGCTGAGGCAGGAGAATGGTGTGAACCCGGGAGACGAGCCGAGATCGCGCCACTGTACTCCAGCCTGGGCGACAGAGCAGACTCCGCCTCAAAAAAAAAAAAGGTTAACTTGGCAGGACTTTGTGACTAAATTAATGAGTACAATCTTAGGAGCCTGAGAGATTATATAATTGAAATACAGATGGTGGGGAGGGAACCAGTTTGAGTCAGAAGAAAATTAGTCAACTGTAGACCTGCTGCTCTGAGATTCCTGCAGCTATCCAGCAAGCAGTTGGAAATGCAAGAGTAAACTAAGGGGAAAAGTACTGGTTGGAAGTGTAGGTTAACATGCAGATTTTAGCTGCAGCTTTCTGATTGTCGGTTGGATTGTCAAGAGAAAAGAATGAAGATAAAAGAGCGGAATACTAAGGATAAAACCCTAAGGTCCAAGTATATTTCACTAATAAGACCAGAAGAATGGGTTTATAAATGAGATAGGGGAGTGATCCGCATGGTCAAAGGAAAGACAGAAGAACAGGGACCATATTCTACATGTCAATTGCTGGATATAAATGATACCTAAATAATGAATTTAAGCATTTTAACTCAGATATTCAGTTTATGGGATGGCAAACAACTGATTTAAAAATTGTTTATAATGCTTTTTTTTTTTTTTTGCTCATAATGAAAATAATGTAAAAATTCGTGAACTCTGTATTTTTCCTGTATATTCTAATTTACTTACTCTCATAGCGAACTTTTTTTTAATGTTCCAGTTTTAAAGCCTAGAATAACTTCCTAAGGAAACTGTGAAATATTCAGACCCATAACAGCTTCCTAGAAAGTAGTTCTTACTATTATGAAAAAAATTTTTCTTTGACATAATAGCAAAAGGTGATGAAATTGTTTCTTCTTTAAATGACTCTAGTCCTATGGTGGCATTTAGAAATGCATCGTAAGTGAGGGGTTATCACAAAGTCTTTTTTATCTGCTAGTTTATTCTCTACTTTACCTTTAATCATAGTAGGAACAAAGTATAAACAAAATCAGCAAATATAAATAAACATTGTATACATTGTTCTATTTTATTTGTTATTCAACATATGTCTCACTTTGCATTATATAGACCAGAATTCAGGTTCATAGAAGAAAATTCTTTCTTCAGATGAGCATCTTTATTTATATAAATGAAACTAGAAATGGGATTAAGAAATAGTAAAACTTATATACGATATTGAAATCCTATGACCAAGTATATATTAATAAACTTGAAAATATCAGTGAAATAAACATCTCAAAAACTAGAAATGATCAAAATTAACTCAAGACATATAAAACATAAAGAGGTCAATAAACCAGGATTAAATTTTATTTTTTATCCAAGAACTTTAGGGCCAGAGAGTTTACTAATGTTACTTTTAAATTCAAGTAATAGCTTGTGATAGTGTTTGCATAACATAGAGAAAGTGAAATGGTTATTATTGTTCCTGATGATTACAAAATTTGATCAACAGTATGAAAAAATATAGTACAATGGTGCAGCTATTAACATAAATGAATACAAAAGTATAAAATATATACCAACAAGGTATTTCCAATAATACATTAATGTATTGATGAGGTATGATAAGTTTGTTCCATAAGTTTAAAAAATGTTGTCAATGAATTTGATAAAATTTAATATTCACATTAGAAGTATTACCATTAAAACCAAAATATGGCATACTTATTCTCTCCATTATTTTGGAATAGAAAAAATTATTCTTTGCAGAGCTCATACTTATATGCATAGAATACCCCGGAGAGTTATTTGAAAACTGGCAGACAGTCTTAAAGACTTTAGCTACAAGAACCGGGCGCGGTGGCTCACGCCTGTAATCCCAGCACTTTGGGAGGCCGAGGCGGGCGGATCACGAGGTCAGGAGATCGAGACCATCCTGGCTAACACGGTGAAACCCCGTCTCTACTAAAAATGCAAAAAATTAGCCGGGCGAGGTGGCGGGCGCCTGTAGTCCCAGCTACCCGGGAGGCTGAGGCAGGAGAATGGCGTGAACCCGGGAGGCGGAGCTTGCAGTGAGCCGAGATCGCGCCACTGCACTCCAGCCTGGGCGACTGAGCCAGACTCCGTCTCAAAAAAAAAAAAAAAAAAAAAAAAAGAATTTAGATACAATGTAAGTAGCCTAAAAACCAGCAACTTGATGTTGTATCACTGATGACTACTTACAAGATGGAAATGATTTATCATCAATTAAGAAAAAAGCTAAAACGTTTCCGGAAACAATCCTAACAAATCTGTGAGAACTTTACCAAGAAAACTGTAAAGCTTCATTTAAAAAACAAAGCACGAAATAAACAGAGAGATGTATTAGATGGGTTACTGGATGGAAACAAATATTGTAAAAATATGAATTCTAAATTTAGAGATTTAATGCAATCTTCAGCAAATTACTAGAATATTGTTAAGAACCTAACATAATTAAAAAGTACATTTGGAACAATAAAAGTAGAAAGACAGCTACAATTAAATGGCATTACTTTTTTACACAAGAAAAAAGAATGAATGATTTTTTAAAAGTGCAAAGATGAAGATATGCACCTAGCTGATAACAATATAATCTCTTGGGGGTGGAATTAAAAGGGTTTCATCGGGGGGGGGGGTGAGGCTATTTCTTTTTTTTCTATATTTCTTTAGTGGGAGTGACTTTTACTTTCCTCTGACTTTTTTTTTTTAAAAAGTTGTTAAAGCAATAAAAGCTGAAGCTCTAGGGAAATATTTACAACCCATATAACAAATGTTTAATATCTTTAATACATAAACATATGTATCACTTATAGTAATAAAAGTATTCTAATAGAAAATTTTATAAATAATATCAAGTAATTGGCACTGAAAATAAATTAAAAATTCAATATAGCAAAATATTTTTAAAATAGAGATGGCGTTTTCATCTTTGTAATTTTGTGATTTAAATGCCAAGACTGATAAGAATACAGTGAGAGAGACCCTCCCATGCTCTTTGGATAGGAATGTAAAAGAGGAAATTAAAATCTCCGATTGCTGAATCATAATGCATTTTTTTTTCCTTTTCATACATTTGCAGATTTTAAAAAATTCTATAGTACTACATATTATTTCCATATTAAGGAAAATAAAAAGTAATTCAAATTCAAGAAAGTCATGTTTTATGTAAATGCAGCAAGCTACAACTTTTAAATATAGCACTTCCTTAAAACACTGCTTTTCTTAATTGATTTATGAGTACGGAACATAGTTACGGTCTCAAATTCTCTCCCCAGTAAGTTCATGCCTAACATTTCAGTCATTCAAATGGAAATACACAATGTCTTCTCATAAGGATAGTAGGTGGTATATATAGTAATAACTATCGTAACATTAGCAATGTTGCAGGAACTTTTCCTTAGTTCAGCTAAAGACAGGTGTCCTTATCATACAGCCAAAGAAATTAGGCTTGCAAACAATTTGAAGCGTGAGGAGGGCAGGGTTTACTGGGTGAAAAAGGAAAAGAGGGAAACAGGGACTCTCGCCCTGCTAGAGTACTTCCTGCCTGGCAGATTGAATCCCAGGTTCTACCCAGGAAGAGGAGGGCCAGGCCCCTCCCTGCTGCAAACAGCACAAACTTTTATGGCTCCAACCCAGTGCGTACCCCTCCCAATGTTTAGGCCAGTTGGAGGCTCTGCCAGGGAGCCCTTCCCACCTGTCTCAGTAATAGTCAAAATATTGAACATTATCATATGCTGGATACCATGTTAAGCTCTTCAGAGGCATTAGCACAGTTAATCATCAAACCCTATGTGATGGATATTGCTGCTTTCACCATTTTATAGGTGAAAGTATTGAGGGTCAGAGAAGTTACATAAATGTCTGGAATGTTGGGACTTGGAGGAGGAATGCCAACACCTACTCCCAGCTAGATCACTTATTTATTTGCTATCTTCCCTGAGAGGCCATTGAACTTACTTGAGCCAAAATGTTCTCAACTCAGCTGTAAAATGGAAATAATAATACTTGGCAATATTGTGAAACCCAAATGATGTACTATATGTGAACGCACCCTGAATAGCAAGTTCTATAAATTCAAAGCATAACAGAGATTAAGTATTTACATAGTTTCCCTCTTTAAAGTATCTTTCTTATTTTACCACTTATCTTTGCCCGAAACTTTTAAAATTGTGATATTTCATAGGAAAAATTATGTTTCCTTATTGAGTCCAATATCTGAAGCTTTGTCTATCCGGTGTTGCTAGTCAGTGTTTTATTGCAGACTAACCTATTAGTGACCTCTTTAAAAGTAAATCCTGGCTGGGTGTGGTGGCTCACACCTGTAATCCCAGCACTTTGGGAGGCCGAGACAGGCGGATCACTAGGTCAGGAGATCAAGACCATCCTGACTAACACGGTGAAATGCCGTCTCTACTAAAAATACAAAAAAAAAAAACAAAATTAGCTGGGCGTGGTGGCGGGCCCCTGTGGACCCAGCTACACGGGAGGCTGAGGCAGGAGAATGGCATGAACCCAGGAGGTGGAGCTTGCAGTGAGCCCAGATCGTGCCACTGCACTCCAGCCTGGGTGACACAGCAAGATTCCGTCTCAAAAAAAAAAAAAAAAAAAAGTAAATCCCAACCACAGAACCTGTCTTCCTGTGTAAGACTTTAGATGCAGCAAATAATAATGTATCTACAGCAAGTTTTCCACTATATATTGCTACTACCAAAGAATGCCAGATGAGATATGAGATAAAATAAATTAGTCTCATATGATTCAAAATGTAGTCTCATATGATTGCAAAATACACTTTGCAAACAAGTATTTTTTAGCACCTTAAATAAATTTTGGTTGAATTACAACTCATTTATAACATCACATTTCATGCTAATTTCAGTTGTTTTCCATATTGTCTCCTATTGACTTCTACTCCATTTCACAAGAAGAGTAAACCTTACTTTAAATCCTCTCTGAACAGAAGATTGAAGGAAGACCCTGCCATAAGCATAGAGTACTACACAAGGAATAGCTAGAGATGTAGGACAATTTTTATTGATTGGAAAAAAAAAAGTGAGCTGACCTCCAGTATTCTCTCTTAGGTTTTCTCTGTGATATGGCACAGGAAAAAATAAAAAATAATTTGAAAAAAGAGGCAGTTTTTTCAGTTTCATAGCAATTTATGAATAGGACATAAGAAATCCTTTTTCCCTTCTAAAATAAGGACTTTATGGGGTTTTGATCTTATTTTTTATTAGTGGTTAGAGAATCTGATCATTTACATTATAAGAAACACATGAAAATCTAGAAAACATTTTACATTTTGTTAGATTTACAAACAGCATGTTTTCACTTTCATTCTAAAGCTAATTATTCTTATCAGAAATTTGTATCTTACCTAGATAATTGGTTAATAAAACAGATTTTTAATTTACAAACTTTGATTCTTCATATAGCAGTCTGATTGAACCAATACATTTTTAAAAAATTTATCAGTTAATTGAGGTATAACGTGAATTAAACACACATAGACTTGAAAATAAAGCGTAAATCGAAATGCATGGAAAGATGTACCTGTGATTGGTTCTTAGGAAATTAATAATAAAGGTTAACATTTGTTGAACTCTTACCAAGTACAACATGCAGTTATGATATGCATTACTTCTTTTAATATTCACAATAATTTTATAATTAAGTACCATTGCTATTTTATACTCAAACAATTAAGTGATTTGCCCAAGGACATGCTACAAAAAAAGTGATGAAGTTGGATTATGCAGGCACTGGTTGAACTCAACAAGCAGTGTTCCTCATTCCTCATCTACACTGTAGGTAACATTTATTTTTCAAAATCTTAACTATATAAAGTATAGCAGTGAAAAATGAAGAATGTTCTAAATATAAATTGCCCTCACTTAAAAGTGTAAAAAAAAAAGTTTGCTACAATGAAAAGAGAATCCGTATGTGTCAGCGTGATCTAGACAGTATTCGTAATAAAGCTGAGGCTGGGGGCAGTGGAATAAAGAAGGGAAAATCCCTAGGGGAATATATTAGAATTAAAAAGGAGCATTTTAATACTATGTACACACCACCTCCCAACTCTAGAATTTCCCACCAGTTTTTCTCATGCCTTACATAGCCTTTCAAATACTCTTTCTCTTCCTGGAACACCCTTTCTACCTCTCCCTCACTTCAGGGCTAAGTTCTGCAAGTTGATCTCTTCTAAAGTATCAAAACCTTTCAAGCAAGGACAATGAGTCTTTTATCCATCTTAGCGTACTAATAAGTTGTAATAATCGTAATAAATTAGGCCGGGCGCGGTGGCTCAAGCCTGTAATCCCAGCACTTTGGGAGGTCGAGACGGGCGGATCACGAGGTCAGGAGATCGAGACCAGCCTGGCTAACATGGTGAAACCCCGTCTCTACTAAAAAATACAAAAAAACTAGCCGGGCGAGGTGGCAGGCGCCTGTAGTCCCAGCTACTCGGGAGGCTGAGGCAGGAGAATGGCGTAAACCCGGGAGGCGGAGCTTGCAGTGAGCTGAGATCCGGCCACTGCACCCCAGCCTGGGCCACAGAGCCAGACTCAGACTCCCTCTCAAAAAAATAAATAAATTATAATAAGTTATAACAATTTTTAAACCTGTCATAATGCCTGCCACAGACTCAACACTCAAGAAGTATTTGTGGAATAGACAAATATGATCTATTTCAAAGTATCTCACAGTTTGCAATGCATTTTCTTATAATACCTCATTTAATTTTCATGGTAAGCCCCTATGGTGAGTATTTAAATAAGAAACCTGAGACACAGAGAAGCTAAGAAACTTGTCTAGATTCACAAATCCTGCAAAAAAAAAAGCACGGAGACCCAAACTCAAGCCTTTCAGTTCTGCGCACAGTGTTGTTTCTCTCACAGCTCAGACAAGAAATTGGTCTTCTGGTAAATTATAAGGCCTACCTTTCATGTACCTAATTTCATGTTCTAAAAAATTTTACTACACTGAAGTGGTTACATTCCACAGAATTTTTTTAACTTTTCATTTCAAGTTAACTGGACGCAGAGCACAGTGGTGGTAAATAATAGACACAATCTTTGCCCTTGGGATAACTTAAAGTTTAGTTAGGATCAGGAAAAAAAAGCACAAAGAACTGCCATTCAAAGCAAGAAAGAGATGGTATAAGAGAGTCAACAGTTATTTGGACAAATTTTATTAGCTAACTAAAATATGTGCCAGCCTTGATACAATATGCTAGTACGTGAGGAATTTAAAAGGGGATTGTGGACTCGAAAGAGATACTAACAGACTCATGGATATGGTAGAATCTGAGACAAAACTTGAAGAGCTGGTTTACTTTTAAAAGACAAGTATAAAGGTAGTCATTCAGAGGTAATAATGAGACATTAAGTAAAAGCCACAATGTGGAGATGTGTGGGGCGTGTTTTGGAGAGAGCCAAGTTTAGTAAGAGTGATAAAAAAAAAAAAAAAAAGTTCTATTTCTTAGAATATAAAAGTGAAATATTAGGACCTTAAATGCCAGACTAAGGAATTCATTCATAATTTGATAAGCAATGTGGAGCCATCGAGAGTTTTGAGCAAGGGAATGACATTATTGGAGGTGGGTTTATAAAGATTGACCTACCAGTGAATACAGGATGCTGTAAGAAGCTAAAAGCAGGGACACTAGTCAAGTTTTCAAAGATAAGAATGATAAAGTAGCATCACTTAATTACACCATTGTATCACAGAAAATATTTAAGTGATCTAAAATAAATACATGCTTTTAGTTTATTCCCTCAAATAGATAAAATGATTTTAAGAGAGTCCCTGATGATGAGTTTTTATACTAAACAAAATGCTTATTTGGGTGAGAGATTGCAACTCAGTATGGTTAAATTAGATTTGTTATTTCTTAGAACTACATTCCCTTTGGTACTTGTAGAGAACTTCTATTTCAGATTTAAAAAGAAGAACATAAGGCATATGGCAATTTTTCATAGTTATTACAGGTGACATCTAAACTGACAGTGCAGACAAAGGAAAGGTATATAAATTAGACAAATAAAGTTTCTTTAGACTCATCCACAAACACCAACAGAAGTGTAAAAAGAGATAATGAACTTGCCTAGGGTCACTGCAACTGAATGAACAAGCCCAGATATCTATCAATTCCAAAGTGTATTCGACATAAAAGTCAAGTTATTTTTTATTGCTCTTTTCAAAAGCAGCCATTTTTAGGATATTTGTGTTTGTGATATGTTAACCAAAATATTTTATGTATGGTGTCCATTTTAATGGTGTCATTACTGAGTATAATGTGCTAATAATGACCATGACAACTGGCATCTCTAAACAACATAGAAGGTCAATTTCATTAATTTAACTTGATGTTTTTAGCAAATAAAATAGAAAAATATTTGCCTTGATGCTGACTATGGAATCTGGCACTTACTGGCACTGAATAAGCAGTTTTTTAATGATAATTCTCTTACACTAGAGAGATACGACTTTGAAACTGCATTGTATTCATTGACCAAAAAAACTCTGTGAAATGATCTACAAAAGAAAAAATTCTATTGTCAATTGAATTTTGGAAATTTGTATATCTTTTTCTTTTGGAGGTACATACTGCATAGTAGCATATTAAAGTCTAACATGTGCTACCTAAAAATAAAACCTATTTAACTTTCTTTAACCCAGTGCTTTCCAAACTTATTTGACCATGTAATTGATTTATCTTCCTCGTACATATATTCAGATTCCATGCTGACTTTAGGAAATATTGCCAGAGAACAAGGAAAGCAGCATTACATACCAGAGAAATGTGAAGTTTTAATAAAAGATCTGCTCACCACTAATCCCAGCCCTCCAAAAAACTACTACAGTGTCCTGTAACTTCACCCAACACCTCAACCCAATAGATGTTCAAATTTAACATAGGTGTTTACAGAATGTTCATAGTCCTATCTAATTCTGCCTTAAAAATAGAAAATTATCTCTGATTATCTTATCTCCCCATCTCTGCTGCCTCCATTCATTCAATCAGGGCTTTCTATGTTCTGACTCCACAACAGGAAGCATGACATATGTTTGAGATGAACTCATCAGCAGACCTCGTGGTCCTCACCTTTACGAAACAAGCAGGGTAGTAGAAGAAAAAGACAAGGAAAGAGCCTGATATATCTTTGCTACGGAAAATACCTTGTGTTGTGGGAACTGCCTTGGTGGATAAATGTAGTTCTGTGAACAAACCAAAATCTGAAGGGTGAGTAAGTAAGAAGGAAGGAAGGGTTTCAAACAAGGTCTTTGTGTGGGAGAGCAGATATATGGGAGAAAACTAAGTGTAGTAATTCATTCTGTCCATGCAGTACAGAGCCAAAGGGAAAATATTTTTTTACTGTTGTATTTCCCTTGTCAGGAAAGCTTAGACACATTAAGCAAACCCTGGTACATGTAGGGTAATCTGGAGGCAGAGTGAGGTGGCATCACACCTCTTACAAGCTTGACCTTTGGCTCTTTAATCAGGTAGCTACAGGTACTGAGAGGTAAGGAGGCTGATGCTCAATTCCTCCTACCCCTAACTCCCATGTCTTAAGTCCAGAGTTGCAAAGGGTGACCCACCTACATCACAACTCCTCCTACAGTGCTTTTCCCTCTGGGGTTTTATCCAACCTTGGAGAAATTCCTTCACGCAGACTCTGGGTCTTGATTGCAACCTTATCTTCAGACCAGAACACTTCTTTATTGGGATAGAACACAGCTCTTTGAAGTATATTCCCAAAATACAAAATATGTTAGAATACTTCTGGCCAGGCCTATATTGATGTGTTTACTTCTTGTCAAAATATTAATTTATCTTTGAGGAGAAGACCTACCAGATATTGAAATCAATGTGTAAGCCATATATAAGCAAAATTAAAGAGTTTCTACAATTGAAAATTTCAGCATTTTTCACGTAATCTCAAAAATACCAAACTGGCAACATTCCAGTAAAATGAAGATTAAAATGTTTTAAAAAATGAAAAACTGGAATATGTTAGTATATGCAATTATTCTACATTTTTAAAAGGAAACATTCACAGGAGAATGTGCTCATTTATCATCCTGACCAGACCTCTCCCACTCTTTTCTCTTTAAAGTTGAAAATGCTGCAATTATTCTGTTATGCCTCATAAAATAGTAAATTATCTCCAATTACTGTAAATTCACAGTAGCAGTAAAAAGCTTGTGTAGAACAACATACTCCCCATAGTCATCTTGAAATGTATTAGAATATCATAAAATTATAACTCAGAAAGAAGTTTCAAAAACATGTCTAGTCCATTTTTATTACCTCTGGGTAGGACTGAGTTGCAATTCCAGGAAACTATCTAAAGAGAAGATTCAACAATTAGTCTTGTTAGCTAGAGGGTTCAAGCACACTTATATAGTGATAAATATTTTTCCTATATGATACATTTCTTAAATATTTCCTCATGTTCATATGCAGCTAAATTTCAAAATTCACATCTACCACCTCAACACAAGTGAATGGCCTCTGAGCAATACATAAATAACCAATTTTACCCTTATGAACTTAGGAAAAACTTTTCATTTATTTGCCTCAATATTTTTATTTTCATCTAAAAGACAGCACTACCTAGACAAATGTTTAGCCCCGTTAAATGAAATATCAAAAGTAGTGTTTTAAGAGCAGGAGGGTAACCTTGCCTCTGCACAAAAACATCTTGTTCTTCCCACAGAAACCACAAAGTAAGCATAGCTTTTGCCACTGATATTGTAGAATATTAAGTAAATTTTAAAATTATAATTACTAATTTTTGTTGGGAATCAGGGCAATGCCAGATATCCTTTGTAAAATTTTAACACAGTCAACTGTTCCTTTATTGCTCAGCATGCCATCCAGGCTCCATTCCAGGGCATGCCCTTCCACAGTTTAGGGTTGCTTTGATTATTTCTACAGGATTTTTCAGACATTAGCCTGTCAAGCAAATATGTAGTAAGTTCTCATAAAGTATCTCACTTCCCCACACCCTGAAAGCTATAATGGGCAAACAGTAGATTCTAATGATGTGAACAACATAGCATAAAACCTTTGAACTTAGATCTTTGTTTGACACCTGGTTCTGTCACTAACTAGCTGGATGACCTTGGAAACATCATTTGTCTTATCTTCTCTCAATTTCAGGTGCCTTGTCATTAAAATGGGAATCATGATGGTTGCCTCATAGGTTAGAGTAGGATTAGTTGAGATAATTAATGGAAAATGAATAATAGGTGGTCAAGAAAACTGGTCCTCAGCCCATGTTTGTAGTTACTATGGCTAATATTCTTGTTGTTCTTAGTACTACTATGTCTATTGGGAGTGCCAGAGGATGGTGGCTCAAAAAGCCTAACAAAGATATTTAGGATTGGTATTAGTGTTCAGTAAGAGAAGTGCTTGGGGTTTTACACTGGCAGAGATGTACACAATATTCAATGTAGGAAAAGGTAGGTGAAAATTAAGAAGGCAAAGTATTTCCTGCACATTGTTGGTGAGGTGTTGACTTAGGATCTGCACAAAATCTCTAATCAAGCAAAACACTCTCTTGTTTGTATCTTACTTCATAATTGAGGAACTCAACAGCATAGAGTATTAATATAACATGCCCAACATGGGTGAACTAAGGATTCAGACTTAAGATTTCAAAGTCCAAAGTGAATCTTTATTCACTTTTACCAGGCGTGCCCTCTGCCATTTACAAAAGCAGTCTTTCCCATATTCTTCCCTAAGCAGACATCCATTTAGCCCTTACCTATATTGAATTCTCATAGTATGCTATACTTACTTTATTATAGGATAATTATTTGCTGTATTCTATCACCTTCTACTAAATTGTGAGCTCTGGGAGGTCAAGGAGAATTTTCCATTCAGCTGCATATCTCAAAGCCTACACCAAAATCCTGAGTTTCACCTCTGACGGTCTGAGTAGGCAAGTTGCTCCTTTCCCCCTCCAGTGAAGATGGCAAGCAGGATTCTATCTGGGCTTCTCTGAAATCCACGAGCAGCTCTGCAAATAGAGAAGCATTGATGTAGAGATTGTTGGGTAATAAATTAATGAGGAAGCCTTGGTACAAAATTTTAACGCCTTTCTGTTCTGAACTATAGTTAAATTCTTGAGCGTAGGCGTTCCTTCTTGAAAGTCCTGTTACTGGAGAGATTAATCTACCAGCAATATACAAAGACAGATTAGTGAGAGATGGCGGTCCCAATAAAATCATTTATAGGCTAATTTAATTCCTTCTTCACTCAGTTTTACTACAATCAAAATGTAAAAGGTCTGTTTACATGTTTGGTGCCTCAATATGTATTGAGAAATACAGTATTTTTAAGCAGGTTTTCACTTTGCATTTCTCTGCTTTAATATAATGAAGTCATTATCCGTGTGGGCCCACAATGCTCCGTGTTAAATTCACCAACTGCTGTTCTGTACATTCCCTCAGCCAATTTATTTCAATTTCAGAAGGAGCAACCAACTCCACAGTGGATGACTGCTGACTGCAGTTCCACACCATCACTCTTCAAGAGTAAACTCAAATCAAGGAAAAAGCTTCCACATGTGAGCGTGGGTGTGCTCAATCTCCTGTTAGTGGCAGCCACAGCTTCAGGCCTGATAGACCCCAGCTTCTGCCCATGGGGTGCAGAGCTACAGACAGCTCGCCTGCCTCTACCACAGGACAGGGTGTGTGTATGTATATATAGAATATATATGTATATACATATATTCGTATACGTATATACGTATACGTATATATAGAATGTATATATATATTCTACATATATGTATATATTCTACACATATGTAATGTATATATGTATATTCTATATATGTAAATATATGTATATACATATATAGAATAATATATATATAAAATAAATAGGTTGCATAGAGAAGATTTTCAAACCAATCATTAACACATGTAAGAGCTAGGTCATATTTATGGCATTGTTGCTGGTAGCCAGATATCATAAACATTGTATCATAAATGCAGTGTCATAAATACTTTTGTATGAAATTATATAACTCTTAGGGTAACACCTTAAAACTCATAATTTGCAGAGTTCCAGGGTTAGAACCTGAATGTTCAGAAATTTTCCACGAATGGCTATCATCAATTTTAAATAGCTATGTTTACCAAATAAATTTGTACTGAGCTAGACACGTGGATTAGCAAATCTGCAGCATAGAGCCGAGAAAGAAACCCCCTGGTCCTTTTGAGCTCGCTGCTCTTGTCTCTTATTTTCTCTGTTTGCTGATTCCATCAAATCATTTGATGTTTTTAGAGCTGATCTAGCCTGTTGTTCGACAAGACCCTTTTTTCTTGAACTACACTTACCCCATTACCTTGTACTTGTGAATAGCATATTAGAATGAGTCATTTTGGCATTTAACATGTGTGGTTATAAATTATTGGTTATGTATTGAACTCCACTAAAACTATGATTTTAATATAAAAGCTGATGTTTCAAGAAATCAGCAGTCTCTACTGGGCTATGTTTTTCAAAGTTTGGGTTGTGCATGATCATAAGGTTAAACATTTTTCAAGTGTAACATTAAGGACAAATTTTTCATGTAATTTGGATAGACAAGTCATTTCGTTCAAGTCTGTATACAATTTTCATGTGCTAGTCTTGGTGTAAAAACTAATGGTAGACTGTCTTTTTCTGCTCTTGTTGTTTAAAATGATAGTAATCAAGTTTACCATCTCCACCATTTAATAAAGCAAAGAGTACTAGTATAGAAATTAGAAAGGAAATAAAAGGAGCATTTAGTGAATGTCAATGTTGATCTAGTCAAACATTGTACATGCGTTAGCTCCTCTAGTTTCCACAAAGCCAAAATGAAGTAATTATTATCTGAGTTTTAGAGGTGTTAAGAAATTTACCAAATGTGCCCTGATAGCTCTTTAAATGCTGTGTTCCACAGGCTACCCATCCTGAGCACTCTAATTTTCTACGATACATAATTTACCTGGGTGATCTCATCTCTTTACTTGGTTTCAGTTACTACTTATATACTCTGATTACTCTCAAATCCATTATTTTCCACTGTTACCTTTCTTCTCAACCCCAGATCCAGATATCTAACTGCCTACTAAACATCTCTTCCTTGTCCCTAGACGTTTCATCCTTCACATACCCACTTTTGAATTCCCTGTTCTCTATGTTTCTTGTATTCTTCAGTGGTTACTGGTACCAACCAGCCAAAGTAGGAAAGGGCTGATCATTTTCTTCTTCTCCATTACCCCAATATATTCCTACAAATTTTACTTCCTCAATAATGTACAAAAGCAACTAGAGAATCTGTGTCTGTCCTCTCCACTGTCACTAACTTCTTATTGTGTCTATCATCATCTCCTGCCTGAACTTTTAACAGGTCCTCCTGCCTTCAGTCTTAACCTCCTGAACTTTATCCTCCATACTACTGCTGGAGAAGTTAATGGTAAACAATGCACTATGCCATTTTGCTTTTTAAAAACCTTTAATGGTTCTCCATTTCCTGGAGAAAACAGGCCAAGCTTCCTAACAAGGCCCTCCTTGATCTGGTTCACGCTTTCTTCTATAAAACTTCACCCCTCTTCAGTTTTTGACCCCTGACTGTTTTCTCCAGACACACAACTCCTCGTATATTTTCTAACATAAGGTGATTTTTCTTTAGTCATAACTTTTCTTCAGCTGAGAAGGTCCTTCTTATCTACCCTTTCACTTTTTCTATCTGACTCCTCTTCACCCTTTAAGATTCAGTAAATGTCACTATCACCAGAAATCGTTTTCTGACCCAGTTTTACAAAAATTTGTAAGGGTCTTATATTTTGGAAGTTGTTAACTAAATGTCTAGAGAGTTGACTTGACATCATTAGTGTTAGAACTTAGTGAGCAGAAAGATATTCTTGCAAATGAACTCAAGAAACCCAGGACTCACTGAAACAAAGAAGAACATTTCAAATCATTTTGGAAGATTCCTTCCTGAATTAATTCATAAGTTTTTTTTTTCTAAGCTAAATTACTTAAATAGCTTTATTCTCCCCTTGAGTAAGTACGGAAGCTAATTAGGCATTCTCCAAGGCACAGATGGGAAAAATATCATCTCCCTTCCTCTTTTCTTAATCCCCAGTATAGCCAGATGTAGTGAAGGTCCCAGCTGCCTCCTAAAAACCTGCTGTGGAACAACAGGATCCAAGAGACTGAAGGAGCCAATCAAGCTTAACATTTGCATGTGAAGGCCTCCCAGAAGCAAGGACTTCAGCTCCCTGGCTCCCTATCCATTCTGCTGCTTATGGGCAATAGGACCACACAAAGAAATGCGCCTGTGCTTAGGAAATAAAAATATTTACCCAAGTCAGAATGTTCGTATGTGGTGATGAGAACCCAATCAATTCAAGAGGACAGAGCAATTAATTTATATATTAGTTTTAAAAATACAAATTGACATAAACATGGGAACAATAGACACTGTGGACTACTAGAAAGGGGAGAGAGAAAGGGGGGCATGGGTTGAAAAACTACCTATGGGGCACTAGGTTCGCTACCTAGGTGTAATATTCCCATGTAGCAAATCTGCACCCGTACCTACTGTATCTGAAATGAAAGTTAAAATTTTTTAAAAAATACATAAAAATGCAAAATTTGAGAGGGAGAGCTGCTTAAAGCAGCTTCAAGGATTTTTATCTTTCTTGAATTTCTATTTAGCAGTCAATGTTTCACACTTGTAGTATATAAGTTACCAAAACTAACACATTTTCAGTAAAACTGGACTTGGATGATGTAACTTATGCACAGTATCCTCTAAAACACGGTTGTTCCCCCATGTAGAGCAGCTGAGTGAACTATAAGGATCAAACAAAGAAATCTACATGAAAAATGTATGCTTATCAAAAAGTTATATGATGTTTCATGTGATTAAATTCTAAGAAGATGTTCCTAAATGTTTCATTCTTACAGCTGCAAAGCAGTGTTGACATCATCTGATCCAAATTCCCTGCTTTATAGCTGAAAATCCAATGCATGTAGCAGTTCAGTGACTTTAATGATGGCACAGCCAGTGTTAGCCTAGAAACCCAAGGTGCCTGACCTTGAAGGAAGTTCATATATATACACATATTTGTACATACATATATACACACATATATGCATATGTTCATACATCTACCACCAATCACATACATATATGTAACCTGAATATATATATCCAGGTTAGGAATCTGTTTGTCTTCCTTCAGATTACTCCTAACCCCTGTCTCCTGTCTTCCTTCTCCTCTGGCAAACCCATTTCCCAATCACGAGCATCCCATTGCCCACTTACACGCTCCTCACCACCCAGAATATAGGAATTGAGTCTTACTCCCAAGAGACTCATTTCAAGCCACCTCTTTCCCAGGCATTGCTGGACTTGGCATCTGAATATGTTTTGTTCTGCAGGAGTAGATAGCCTCATATGCTAATTGAGGGTGAAAGTTTTCTTTGTCTGTTGGGTTTCCTCTAACATCTTATGAATAATCTTAAATAAAATGTAGGGAAAGCATTCAGTGACATGAAATAGATCTCTAAAGAAAGGCAGACTGCTATTCAACATTGCTAGCCTCTCACTGATTCCAGAAGCAAAGCGTCTGTAATAAAGTATTCAATTTTACGCTTTTGTTCTATCCCCACTCAGGACTTGCTAACCACAATCACTCCCTCACCCCACAACCTGCTCGCATGCCCATTTCTTAGTGTGGATATAAGGTCAGCCAGAGACAGCTAACAAGCAGTGAGTCTGCTGCACTTGTGTACTGAGCCACCAGAGGTGCTAATAGAAAGGAAATGTTCTCATTAAATGCTTTCAAAAAATAAAATTCTGGAGCCCAAGTATTGTCTTTAACGTCCTAACGGTAGATCTTGTATAGAGAACTCAAGCCTTGTATTTGTTTAAATATCAAGAACCTGTCAATGTATTGAATAATATACAACATAGAAGATGTAATTCAAGTCGACTAGTGTTTATTAAGTTCCTAATACAATATAGCCTGATACACACAAAGAAGTGAAAAGCTCTGCTTCCATGGTAAAGGGGAACTAAGAAAAGCTGAATTTAACCACACAGATTAATGAAAATATTCTGCTCTTGTCATTGCTTTCAGCACTTTTTTGAAGTAGATGTCTTATGTTTATCATATTTCCTGGCAAGATTTATAAGAGTCTTCAAATTATAAATCGTTAGCACATCTTGAGTACACTCTCATTTCTTCAAACTCATCATCACTCATATAATTAGAAATAAAAGACTGTAGAAAAATATGAAATTCCTTTGAAATAAGTCAATAAAGATATACATATTTTAAATGTACATGAACATTTAGCTAGTTATTAAAAATTTCCAATAAATTGAGCTATTACTAAACTGGAATATACCTAATTCAGATTCCAAATGTGATGAATAAGGCACATTTTTCTGGTCATAAGTAAGTTTCATTCATTTTACTGCCCATAAATTGAGTCTAGTAAGTTTGAGCGAGAGATATTTGAGCATTATGCTATTTAAGGTAAGGCTTTGTTTCCATCAAGTTCTTAGTAAATAATAAATTCTCAGTTATTTGGAGAAAGATGGCTTTTATTTTCCCCATATTGCCTAAGCCTCCAAGTTATAATTCTAACTGTTCATCCAACTTGCTCTATTTTTTATATAAATGATGACACCTCCTAAGTAAAGTCATCATTAACATCCATCATTTTTAAAAACAGTTTCACTGAAAATGAAGTATTAGAAGAGAGCCTAGTTTTACAAGAGGGAATTTTACCTTTTCTGTGGAGACAAGTTCTACAGTCACCCACAGAAACTTGTATGTTTAATTCAGTTATGATGGAAAGAATAAAATATCTTTTAAAAGCTTCAAACTAATTTACCATTTTATCCGCAAGTTTCTAGTAGGCTCTAACACTAAGCAAAACAGAAGCTAGTGGATTTTAGACAGAACCTGCCTTAAGTGCCCATCTATCTAAAAATATGCTTTCAGTTGGCTGCCTCCGCATTACAATTCCTATCAATGGGCCAGTACTCAGTAACACTCTGTTACTTCTAAAAATCTCTAAAAATGCAGTGTGTGTGTGTGTGTGTGTGTGTGTGTGTGTGTGTGTATGTGTGTGTATGTTTAGCTATCATCTCAGAAATCAGGTAAGCAAGTCATCGAGGAAACAAAATGGGTAACTATGTTAAAAATAAACACCTGATGTTTATTTCATTTGGTCCTCTAGGTATTAACATCATCTCCATTCTAAAGATGAGGAATCTGAGGTTCATAGGGATTGAGTAACTTGTTCAAGGCTATGCTGTTAACCACAGCACTGCATTCTTGTATTGAAAGCAGTTTGTTTACTTACAATTTAGAAACACATTTACTGCATAAATGCAGTACTGTTGTGCATAGAACCTTATTATACTTTTTTCCTCTGGCTAAAATAAAATTGAAGCATTTTACATTTCCTTAATTGTCAGCAGGTGTCTAAAGGTTCTGTTTTCCATTTTCTGAAGGTGTTAAACCTGAATGAGCTCAAATTAGTGATTCCTGATAAATATGGAATAAACAGAAATGCTATTTGAAAATTAACGAATATTAGTTCTTTATTTCATTGACCAGTAAATTAGCAAAAAAGAAGAAAAAAAAAAGTTTTCAAGAGCTTTATTCTTTCCCCTTAAGTGAAAAGGAAGCTAATTAAAGACTCTTTAATGCCAAGAGGAGAAATCTATTTCCCAGCCTGCTTCTGTTTTGTTATTGATCTTGTTGTGTTTTTGGCTAACATTTATCAAGCACATAGTATGTGCCAGGCACTGTGACAAAAACCTGCATCTAAATATTCAATGTTTGTCACAACCCCATGAGGTTTTCCTGAAATAAGCCACATTAAAATTATCAAAAAGAGAAACCTCTTGCAAATAGCTCATCAACATTCATCCTCTAAAAGCTATCCTCTAACTCACATATTTTGATTCTGCCCTAAACATAGCCAGAAGTATGTTGTCTTTCAAAATTATGTGGCCTGCCATAGGAAAAAAATTCTCCAGGACCAACACGATGTAATTGGAAGAACATAGATGCCTAGTGTTTGAATATACCCTTTGCAACTTTCTTGCTGTGTGATCTTGGAGACAATACCAAACCTCTCAGAATCAGAATATCACATATTATCCTATCTGAAAAGGGATTATGATACCAAACTCATAATCTTCTGAGATTACGACTTATGACTCTTCTTTGGCTTGTCGTGAGGTAGGATATAGATAATATATGGATAACCTGGAATAAAGAGTGCCCAATAAATAACAGGATATTACTCTCACCATCATCATCATCATTACCTTCGCCATTATCACCATCATCATCATTGCCATTATCATCATCATCATCATCATCACATGATACATTCTTCGATTCTTTGGGAGAAAAATGGTAGGAAATGAGTAGAAAATAAAACTCCTCCATGTGGTAATTGTATGTATTGTACATATACAACAATATATGAAGTCATTTCATGTTTGGTAATTAGACAATTACATCTCTACTCTTTTTTTAACATTATTAGTCAGATGTCCAGTCCATAAAGGTTTTAAAAGTTAAGTATGGAGTAATTTGAGTATAATTGAAGAGCTTCATTTGTTTCAAATAAAACTAAGGGGAAAAAGGACTGGAGGAAAGCCAGGAAAGAAAGGAGGGAAATTGAGAGATGGGGAAAAAATTGGAATGGCAATTTTTTTTTCCATTCTCTACCCTTGTGGGTTTGGTTTGGTTTGGTTTGGTAGGACTACAGAATAGCATATGCATCCTTGCGTCTTTTTATTTCTCATGATGAATAATCCATCCATTCTTTGCTTGGTGTCTTAGGGCTCAGCAGATTGCTTTATCACAGAAGGTTAAATCACAGAATCCTCAAAAGAATGGATAGAACCCATTAAAAACTGTGCAAATGCAAAATAACATACCAAATTATTTTTATTTTTCTGTTTTCTTCTTGATACTTCGGAACTTTATTCTTCTTTGGCAAATATTGTAAAGAAAGGAAAATGTTCAGAGGCTAGGCACAGTAGCTCGCGCCTATAATCCAGCAATTTAAGAGGCCAAGGCAGGAGGATCACTTTAACTCAGGAGTTCAAGACCAGCCTGGGAAACATAGTGCAACTCCCCTGTCTCTCAAAAAAAAAAAAAAAAAAAAAAAAAATTAGCTGTGTGTAGTGGTTCATGCCTATAATCCCAGCCACATGGGAGACGGTTGAGGTGGGAGGATCTCTTAAGCCTGGGAGGTAGAGACTGCATTGAGCTGTGATTGTACCACTGCACCCCAGCCTGGGCAACAGAACAAGCCTCTGTCTAAAAAAAAAAAGAAAGAAAGGAAAAGAAAAGTGCTCAGAGTTCTCAGCATAGTTACACAAAATTTAAAATATAAAAACTATATTATTCCTTTGATTGCTCTAATATCAATATGCAGCTTGCTAATAGGCATATCACATTCCTGAATAAATGATACTCACCCTTCCTGGAAGAGGTAGCCCCCAAGTATCTTCATGTCTTCGCACAAAGGCCTCCTTATCAAAGAAGACTTTTCTAACCTCTACAGGAAGTTCCCCGGCTCATCAATCACTACCTTCCTTATTTGTTTTTTTCTTTATTTTCTTCAGAGCACTTCTTGCAGTGTAACATCTCTCTGTTCATTTAGTGTCATTCTCAGTCCGTTAGAAAGTAAGCTCCATGAGACCATGGATTTTCTTTGCTTCACTACTGTATGTCATGGTAGAAAACTTCAGTAATAATTATTTCAATGATAATGCAATGATTACTGAAAAGTGAATATTAAAGACTATTGTCTTCTGGAAGAGCAAAGTCCTAATTGATTGGAAATCAAAGACTGATAAAAATTAATATCAGCACATTTAAAATACATAGCTGATACCTTGAGTGTGTAATCCATATATATGGCCATTAATAAAAGTGGGTTTTGTTCTGTTTTGTTTTGTTTTTGTTTTTGTTTTTGTTTTGAAATGGAGTCTCATTCTGTCACCAGGCTCGAGTGCAGTGGCGTGATCTTGGTTCACTGCAACCTTCGCCTCCCGGGTTCAAGCAATTCTCCTGCCTCAGTCTCCAGAGTAGCTGGGACTGCAGGCACGTGCCACCACACCTAGCTAATTTTTGTATTTTTAGTAGAGATGGGATTTCACCATGTTGGCCAGGATGGTCTTGATCTCCCGACCTCATGATCCACCCGCCTCAGCCTCCCAAAGTGCTGAGATTATAGGCGTGAGTCACTATGCCCAGCCAAAAGTGTTTAATAATATGCTAGAATTGTCCCTTAGATAACTCCAGTGAAATAGCCACTTTGGAGGATTTATATATGCAGTGTCAAATAACCTCATTTAAGGTGTCTATTTGGACACCTTGAAATGGTGTTAGTGGGAATTATTTTCAGACCCAGAATAAGACAGTGTCCTGGATGTCCTGGATTAGTAAGTGAGCAGGTTTAAGGGGTACTAGAGAGTAGGGAGTCTCTTACCATATCTTGGACTCAAGATTGTAATTAGGGTAAGGGTTTACCAGTAACATGAATTCTGTGCTTATTTGTCAACCCTATGGTGTCTATACTGAATTCAGTAAAACTCTGGCTTTCAACTTGAGAATTAGCACATCATACTTGTTTCCAATTTTATGTCATTGGCATTTGTGAGAGACTCCTATGTAGGACCATAGCCCACCAGGAAGAGACACTTGGGAGTCTCTGGCAGCATCTCTCAGCATTTAATCTATTGTCTCACACTGTTAAAATGTGGCCCCAAAGTTTCATATTTTATTCCACAAAATGAAAACTCAGGAATTATCTGGACTGATCTTCCACTGAAAGCAGACAAGTGGCATTTGTTACTTAAGCATAATTTTTTTTAGAGCTTCACTCTCTTCAAGCAGGTTGCTCATCAGAGTGTTCCTCCCAGAGGCATAAACAAACTCTAGTAGATGCAATTTTCTCCATCTTCTAACATTCCAGAAATAAATTTTAGAGCCCCTCACACATTGGCTTTCTGGCAAATGCCTGACTGGCCCACACTTAATCTGACTTTGACTTAACATAGCACTGGTTGCAAAAGATGTGAAAAACATGGGCAGTTCTCACAAAACAGACTGTGGTTCTAGAGCTTAGTCATATTTAAGAGCAAGAGTTCTGAAGCCAGTGTAGGTGGTAACAGCCATCTGAATGTGGGAAAGTTACTTAATGTTTCTAAAGCTCAGATTCCTCAGTCGTAAGATGGGAATAATGATAGTACCTAGCTCAGAGGACTGATGTGAGAATATGAGTAAGCACTGAACAACATTGTCTTAAGGCCTGAGCGGAATAGTGACCATGAAAATGACTATCACATAGCAGTTCAACATGTCTGTTGTTTTCACGTGCTGCCAAAATTCTGCATTTGTGTGACTGTTTCTGTTTCCAACTGTCTTTAACCAGCCACACAGAGGACAAAAAGTTCATAGGAGTCCTAGAAAACAATGGTTACTTTGCCTTTATTTCAAGCAATAGAAGGGGCCCTTCTTTAGGAATGAATGTTGGATCAAGTTGGAGAGGTTGATTAATATTGTTTAATGGTGTTTAAATTCAACTGTTTAGGAAATGGAATGTCTGTGCTGATAATAAAAAAGATCATAAATAGATAGATGGGTAGATAGGTAAATAAATGCATGATGGATGAATTAGGTAGACAGAAAAACAGAAACAGTCATAATATAGATGGGTGGATAAGTAGATGGGTGGATGGACACAGAGATAAAAACATATATGGGTGCATAGATGGATAGTTAGATAGACGGATTAGATAGATAGAAAGATAGCCCGGGCAAAGTGGCTCACACCTATAATCCCAGAACTTTGGGAGGCAAAGACAGGGAGGATCTCTTGAGCCCAGTAGTTCAAGACCAGCCTGGGCAACATAAGGAGACCGTGTCTCTTAAAAATGAAAAAATTAGTCAGGTGTACTGGCTCACACTTGTAGTCGCAGCTACTCAGGAGCCTGAGGTGGGAGCACCTGTTCGAGCCAGGAGGTTGAGGCTGCAGTGAGCCACAGCACTCCAGACTGGGTGACAGAACGAGATTCAGTCTCAAACAAACAAACAAAAAAAGATAGACAAATAGATAGATGATTGATAGATAGATAGATAGATAGATAGATAGATAGATAGATAGATAGACAGACAGACACATAGAAAGAACAAACCTTGGAACTCCCTTCCTCTTTTGAGTTACAGCTGAACACACTTATGTTTAAAGTCTATGCTTTTCAGGCATGGTGCACTCGAGGTGCAAGGAAAATCTGGCACATTTTCCTAGAACTTCTGATTTTGTTGATACCCTATTAAAATCATCAACATGCCCCTGCAAAATTTGATAAAATCCAAATTTCTTTATAGAACATAAAAACCCATTATTGAGTTGATGGGTGCAACAAACCACCATGGCACGTGTATACCTGTGTAACAAACCTGCACTTTCTGCACATGTATCCCAGAACTTAAAGTATAATAAAAAATAAATTAATTTTTAAAATCCAGTATTATCATACTTACCTTACTAACTTCTGTTCCTGTCAGTACTTCCTAGTCTTTGAGCCATGCTGGACTTACTGGTAATTGCCGGAACACATTATGGTTTCTACATGATTTATATATGCCATCCTTACTAGAATTTTGTGTTTGTGTTTCAAAAAGTATAGATATAAGACAAAACAAAAAAAAATTTATATTTTATACAACAAAACCTTAAAGGATCAGTGTCATTTTATGTTAGAGGAGCATTGTCTTGGGTTACAGTCCCCCAGACCCTCCTGATGGTATCCCTTCCCTCTCCTTTGGCTTTATGGGTACTTTGGTGAAAATTTTTAGAAATGCGTGGTTAACCAAAGGACTGCAATAGTTGGTGTGGCCTGACTCATAAGACCTTTGCAATTTTTGTTTTGTTATGCTTTTATTTCAGCAATGTATAAATTCGTTTTTGCTAATATTAAATACACATGCTATTAAGGTGATGCTGATCAGATGATATGTTCAGCAGAAAGGCTCTGAGATGCAATGGAAAACAGAACACAGTTTGCTATGAGCAGAAGATAAAAGGCATAGATGCATGCTAAGTCAAAGAAAGATCAAATGCTCAATAGACCCATAAAACTTTCCCTCATGGGTCTGTAAAAGAGCACAGTCAAGCTGATAAAAGTTCTACTGAAAGGAAGAGTCACTGTTGAAAGAAGATCAATTGAGTAGTGTATTGACCATGGATGCAATTTTCTAAAGCTTTGTAGAAATATTGATGTACTCTAGGAGGGATTACGTTGCAAAATTTGCTGCCTTGTTCACCATATTTGAGTATTTTAACCCCATTAAGTATGAGTGTCGGCAAAGATTTAGTACTTGAAACTGTGCTAAGAGTCCAAAATGTTTAAGAATCTCTGAGTTAAATTTTGCATTTTAAGTCAAGAGATTTACCAACACCTTTTATCATCAAACCAGAACCAGAAATCAGGGTTGGGGAAGAGGCAGTGGCTTTTAATGTAGTAAATCTAAGTATAAATGTATAAAATTCCATTTAAGTCATAGTGCTCGCATGGAATGTAAAGTTATAACAAAGATGATTCAAATATGGGTATATTATAAACATTTACAGAGATGTATTATTTTGCAAATGGTAAAAACCTCTCCAAATGGCCAGATGGAGAGAATTACACATATACAAAAAAATTAAGTAACATTTTTAGATTAAAAGTTTGCAGATCTTTATCAGAAACCTTTATAAAATCAAGTAAACCTTTTTTCATTATACATAATAACATGGAAAATTAGCTAAGTTTCAGCAGGAATTTGGGGTATACAGTTATAGCCACCAAAGAAGAATTTTTATGCTCCTCTGAAAAGAATATTTTTTCAGGAATAAAGTGTTTTTTCACAGTGAGCTGTAACCAAGTGATTATATATGTATTCATATGAGACACTTTTGAGAGAGGAGGTGCTAAAACAAATTTAAAAGTATTAATTGATCTATAGCAGGCTTTGTCCAGGCTTTTCTATGAGGAAACTGGAACACATGGTTAATCGAGGAATAACAGCTACTGCCTCAATATCATTTGCCATCCTATGCATTATATTGTCCACAATCTCTAAACTCTCTGAGTCTCACCATTGTATTGTTCAGAAACAGTTCTCCAGGAATGTCTGTTTCTATACATCTTGAGATCTTGAGAGCACAGGAATTGTTTGCTTTGATTCTAGATAATATTTACAAGAAATTTTATATGGCAAAGAGCTTTGGAAACTAGAGATTTGGAGCAAAGATCAGGTTCATTTGTTTGCATCTTTTATAAGAGTTGGATTTTCTAAGACTAGGATTTCTCAGTTCTGACTTAAACCTAGTATGTGAACATCATCTGCGTGGGCCATGCCATAATTACCCCCATGGTACTTGGGACTTGGGGTGTAAAGGGGAACTTGTACAAATATAAAGCTCATGCTGCTTGTCATGTCATAAATAATTTGGTCCTTTGTCTTTGAACCAGGAGTCTCATGTCTTCTGCTAGCATCCATGAATTTATTGCAGGCTAACTTGTTAGCTTACAAGTAGGTCAGAACCTCAGTCCCTTCGTAGTTCTTAACACACATCTAGAGGGCAAAAGCAAAACAAACAAACATTATGATAGTGATATTCAATCCAGTTGAGTGTTAGACAGGGCATTGAACAGGGATTTGGAAATAAATTGTAATACCACTGCATTACAACCATTTTGAGTTACTCAGAGCAAATTATTTCATTTCTTTCTGCTACTCAATTTCTTTTGTTTTTAATAAAGGAACTTCTGCTAAAATGCAAATGTGTGCACATGTGTTTTCTTTTCATTTTCTTTGCCCATTGTTTTATTATACTTTAAGTTCTGGGATACATGTGCAGAACGTGCAGGTTTGTTACATAGCTATACACATGCCATGGTGGTTTGCTGCACCCACCAACCATCATCTACATTAGGTATTTGCCTTGATCTATAAAGTTTTTGAGAGAGGGTGGTGGCCCTATAAGGTCTAACTCTAAATTCTTAAAAGTTGTTATTCTTTTTTTCAGTATTTTTCATAACTCTATCCCTTATCCCTTCCACAAGCGTTTTGTTTTGTTGTGTGTGTGTGTGTGTGTGTGTGTTCATGTGTGTTGTGATAACTTAAAAATCAGAGAATATTACATATGGGAAGCTCCTTAGAGATGATGTACTTTAGGGACTTCCATAATTCTGTTCTGATCAATCCTAGGGTTTCTTCAGAGAAAATTTTTGGTCTCTGAAATGCTTGATTAAACTTTAATTTTCATATACAATTTAATTAATTTTTAAGCTAATAAAACAGCATATATAATCAGATGTGTTATAAGCCAAGTGCTAACACATAGAAGACCATCAATGAGTCAATTTATATATTCACTGACACTAAAAATGCAAATGCCATAAAATTCAATCTCTAAAACAAATCTACACTGATAATATATTTATTTTGACTATTTTTCTATGGAAAGTTAAAAACAATCACTTTGAACAGTCTATTTTATAAATCAGAAATATGAAACAGTAATAAGAATATGAGTATGATGAAAGAATGTAGTTAATTCGAGTAAGGACAAGACGGTGGAGACAGGAAGTTAGCTGTACATGTATGGAGCTACGATAATTTAGTTGAAGTTTTTTATTCCTTTTGAGTTGAGGATCACATTTTGTTTCTTTTGAGTTTCTATGGTTAAATGCTGCAATACTTTGGAGTGTGGTTAACCAGAGTGAGTTTTCTTCCTAATAGAAATTGTTATTAAAGACTTTGTTACAACTAAACAGCAAAAAAAATGAATAATCCCATTAAAAAGTATGCAAAGGACTGAATAAACATTTCTTAAAAGAAGACATACAGGCCGAGCATGGTGGCTCACAGCTGTAATCCCAGCACTTTGGGAGGCCAAGGTGGGTGGATCATGAGGTCAGAAATTCGAGGCAAGCCTGACCAACATGGTGAAACCCCGTCTGTACTAAACATACAAAAATTAGCCTGCTGTGGTGGCACATGCCTGTAGTCCCAGCTACTCAGAAGGCTGAGGCCGGAGAATCATTTGAACCTGGGAAATAGAGGTTGCAGTGAGCCAAGATCACACCACTGCACTCCAGTCTGAGCGACAGAGCAAGATTCCGTCTAAAAAAAAAAAAAAGAGAGAAGACATACAAATGGCCAAGTATATGAAAAAATGCTAAACGTCACTAATCATCAGACAAATGCAAGTAAAAGCCATAATAAGATCATCTTACCCTGGTTAGGATGTCTATTATCAAAAAGACAAAAAATAACAAGTGCTGGGGAGGATGTGGAACTCTCATACATTGTCTGTGGGAATGTAAATAAGAATAGCCAATATGGTCAACAGTACGAAGTTTTCTCAAAAAAAAAAAAAAAAAAAAAAAAAAAATCCCTGAAAATAGAGCTACCATGAGATCCAGCAATCTCACTACTGGGTATCTATCGAAATGAAAGGGAATCAGTATATCACAGGGACACCTGGATCCCCATATTTATTGCAGTACTATTCACAATAGCCAAGATATGGAATCAACCTAAGTGTTCATCATTGGATGAATAAAGAATGTGTGCTATATATACACAATGAAATACTATATAGCCATAAAAAATAATGAAATCCTGTCATTTGCAGCAACATTGATGGAGCTGAAGGTCATTGTCAAGTGAAATAAACCAGAAGCAGAAAGATAAATATCACATATTCTCACTCATGTGGAAGCTAAAAAGTTTCTCTCATGGAGGAAGAGAATAGAATGATAGTTACTAGAGGCATGGAATGTGGTGGTTGGGGTAGGATGAAGAGAGGGTAGTTAATGAGTTAGATAGGAGTAAGTTCTTGTGTTCGATAGCACACTAAGCTAACCATAGTTAACAACAGTATATTGTGTGTTGTATATTTCAAAATTGCTAGAAGAGGGTCAGGTGCAGTGGCTCACACCTGTAATCTGTGCACTTTGGGAGGCCAAGGTGGGAGAATCATTTCAGCCCAGGAGGTCAAGGCTGCAGTGAGCCTAGATGGTGCCACTGCACTCCAGCCTGGGTGACAGGGTGAGACCCTGTCTCAAAAACGCAAACAAACAAACAAGAGAAGATTTAAAATGCAAAGAAAAGATAAATGCTTAAAGTAATGGATATCCTAAATACTCTGTTTTGATAATTATACCTTGTATGCATGTATCAAAATATCACCTATACCCCGTAGATATTTACAAATATTATGTATCAAAAAAATTTAAAAGGCTTTTATGTACATTTCTTGCTTGGCATTGCTACCTTTAATGATGAGATGATAGACTTAAACTTGGGAGAAACCAACCAGAATGAAAAAGAGATATGTATAAAAGACAATATGGAAGAAAAACCACAGAACTTAATGGCAGGTACAAGTACAAAAAAAGTTAAACATTGCTCTTGCATCCTGGTGACTGCGAAATGATTATGTTGTTGACAGAAATATGAAAGTTGAACAGAGTAACCAGTTTTGGAAGGAAAAATTAAGAACACAATTTCAGAAAGTTAGGAGTTTGAAGAGATAGCAGAACTCCTGCTATAATTCCCCAATGAACAGATCAGAATTGAGGAGAAAGGCCTAGATAGAATTATAGATTTGGCAGTCATCTGTGTCCATAGATTGCAGGCTTTGTGTATCAGATATTATCTGTTATTCTTGAATCTTGGAGTGCCGGTCATGTGGCAATTTTCTGCCACTCTTTCCAATAAAAAGTCCACGTTCTGATTTCCCTGTGACTCAGTAAATTGCATCAAATCTCATACACTGTTTTTCATGTTACTGGATGTCAAACCCAAATCTACCTTCACTTTAAGTGTAAAAGTTTTAAAACTATGTTGTGTATATGCAAACTGGATAATTACATATTCCTTTTCTGAGAAATATGGAAGCATGGAAAAAATACTAATAAATCATTTTCCTCAATCAGGTTAAGGAATCCAGGTTTACAAACGTATATTTGAATTACTTTAAAAGAGAAGGAGACCTGACAATTTCTGTTTGATTGTGGGATGTATAGCATCATCAAAATGGCAAGGTAAATGCTGAGGAACATTTTTCTGAATGCTGGAAGAATTGACCGGGTATTCAACAGAAGCTGAATGAAAATGTCAGACTAAAGATGAAGATTTTGTACCTTATCACACTCTGACTGGTACATAGCAAGATTTGATCATGGCTTCATAAAAGTAGGAAATTCAACTTTCAAAGACATTGCTAGTACTAGAATATACTAGAATGTTCCTTTAGTATGCATTCAAGTGTTTTAATAGTATGTTACTTGATTACTATTTATGTCTCTCTCATCCCTTAAGTCTACATACTTTTAAATTTTATTTCTTTGTAAGTATAAAATTATTCTAAGCTTACCTCAGACACTAACAAATAAGTAACAAGGGCTCGATGGGTATCAATTCCATGCCTAACAGGGTTGGGCATTATGAGAAGTTTAAGACACTCTAATAGAGTAGAATGGTGGTCTCCAGGGGCCAGAAGATGGAGAAAATAAGGAGATGTTGGTATAAGGGTGCAAACTTTCCATTATAAGATGAATAAGTTCCGGGGATCTAATGTATAGCATGGTAATAATACTGTATTGTTCAAAGATTTGCAAATCTTTGAAATTTGCAAAGAAAGTAGATCTTAAATATTCTCACACCACACACACACACACAAATGGTAACAATGTGTTAACTAACTTGATTGTGGTAATTATTTCACTATATATATGTACTGAAATATCATGGTGTACACATTAAATGCATACACTTTTATTTGTCAATTATATCCCAATAAGAGGAGGGTGGGAAAGTGAGCTAGGACTTCTGACATCATGCTAGTGAAGGCATTTATAAAATGTTATTTAATTACCATGTTCCTATTGTAAAGATTCAGTTTCAATAGTCCATAAATTATTTATTCATTATTGGTGCCCCTGACAAGATGAATAAATATGAAACAGCCTTGCACTTAAGCAGGGAAAAGCCTATGAAAAAATTACAAGCTACTTGGGAAGCCTATTTGGATACTTATAAAGTAAGTTGCTCCAGATTTATTCTGTGATGAGGAAGAATGAGAGAGCTAGATGGTTTACAGGAGCATCTTGCACTCGATAGTAAAAGGCACTCATTGGAACATCAGCTTTTTCAACTCCATGCCTTTACTTTTAGGGTCACAGGAAACAGGGATCAATTATGGTGAATGCATGCTCTTTCTCTTGACAGAAGTAGGAGGATTGAAAGATTCTGGTGCCCTTAAGTGTGGTTGAATTTCTGAACAAACGAGATCCTTGCAAGAATAATTAAAATAAGCTGCTAATTAAAAACTTTTGCTGTTTGAACTTGGGGAAGCAAATCAAAGTGGCAAGCTTTCACTCCAAGTCATCTCAGTGCTCTTTGACTCCCAGAAGGGCAGCTTGGGACAACATTGCCTGAAAATTTCTTGAATGCCTGAAAGGAATTGGGTTGAGTTCAGCTTAGAAGTTTAGATTGGAAAAGATGCCTATTTTAGAATAAATTGTGGATTTTTAGATTTAACATTTAGACAGAAAATTGCTTAATTTTGATTATTCTAAAAATAAATCTACCATTCCAGTTAGTAGAATAGACATCCTTTCAGCTACCATCTATTGAACTCAATATTAACAGTCAGGCACCTGCTAACTGCATAAGCTTAGTTAAATCTCACAGTAGTATTATGAGGTTGATATTTTAGTTATCCCATTTTTATAAAGAAGGAAAAGAAAAAAGAATGAAGATGTTAAGTAACATTCAAGACTCATTAGCTCACAAGGGTGAAGCTGGAATTAGAACCCAATGTATGACCCCAAAGCCATCTTCTTTACTACCTTATTTTGCCAACCTTGACCAGCCATAAACTTCAGGAATCCTATAGGAATGTGCTGGGTAAAATAGTTTCCAATTACAAAAAGACTTCTAATCTCTATTTTTTGTACTACATATTACTATTATACTATTTCTGTAGCTTTTAACAATATATAACACTGTAATAATGATGTAATTATTAATAAAAATGACTAATGCAACTCTATAATTTTCACTTTTAACATGTTACCTAAAGCACTTTTTGCTTAAATGTTTCTTCTTGGTCAATAATTTATTGCTCTTGCTAATGTAAATGGTAAATCCTTTACATTTAGAAAAAGAAATCATTTTTCTTGTGTTTTTCATTAATTATAATGGCAATGATCAATTTTAAATATGGCCTTGCCTGCATATTAAAATTGATTTCCTTCCCAGGTTTAGTTCTGCAAGTATTACTTATTTAGGAAACAAGAAAAATTATAAAATGTTTTTACTATTCCGTGTTTGCAAGGTATGGGTAGTCATTCTATAGGTCAGATATTTGTTCCAAAGTACTATTCCTTTGCTTCCACAAGCACCAATGATAGAAACAGTTAGATCTAACATTTATTATTCAATAAACTGATATGTTCCAAATACTATACTTGGAGCTTTTTTTTTTTTTCTCCCCGAGACAGAATTTCACTCTTATTCCCCAGCCTGGAGTGCAATCGCATGATCTCAGCTCACTGCAACCTCCGCCTCCCGGCTTCAGGCAATTCTCCTGTCTCAGCCTCCTGAGTAGCTGGGATTACAGGCCTGCACCACCACGCTCAGCTAATTTTGTATTTTTAGTAGAGATGGGGTTTCACCATGTTGGTCGGGCTGGTCTCGAACTCCTGACCTCAGGTGATACATCCACCCCAGCCTTCCAAAGTGCTGGGATTACAGACGTGTGCCACCGAGCCCGGCCGGAACTTTTTATACTTGGAACTTCATATCTGTTATCTCATTAATACCCACAACCGTCCTATAAAGCAGCTGTCATTATACACAATTATGCAAGAGCAATGGGGCTTAGATAAGTTAAATAACTCTCCCAAGTCATAAATTAGAAGAGACAAATGATTTTCTAAAACCAAGACTGCCTGCTTTCTAGTACTAATTTTTTACCCTATCAACTTGCTGCATCCAAGATACCTTTGAAAATATTAAAAATTAAACTATAAGTATAAAATAAGACCTTGAGTTCATTTAATATTTGATTTGTTCTTCATAAACATTTTATTGCATATTTTTAAATTTTAGATTAATAGAATTTGATTTAGCTGTAATTCTATAACGCATTTCTTTATGTAATTGGTATCATATTAACTCTTTGTTAGCCTTGCTGACCTTTCTTAGCACTGGTATTCATGTATATGAGCCTGCTTTTGTATTGACTATGGGCATTTCTTCCTTTCCTATTTCTCTGCACAAATCTCTTTGCTGTCATGTTGTTAGCAAATATTTATTCCATTTCTGCAAGCAGTCATGCATAAAAATATGATAATAGATATTCATGTCCTTTCTTAAACCCCAACACATACCTGCTTAACCATCACGTCATTCAGCAATATTTATTTCACCATGACAAGAAGGGCAACATAAATAATTAATATTGATTTCCCTGATCTTGCCTCTAACCCATACAGCTTTCTCAAGTACTGACTGATAGAAAAACACTTTACCTCTGAAGCTGTCTGACATTTAAATATTTAACTCCCATATCACAGTTCATGAAATATTACTAAAATACCCAGAAAAAAACACTAAAAAAGCAGTAATTCAAACTAAAAACTTGAGAAATCAACTGAAACCAATGAAATCATGTATTATTTTTAAAAGATACCTCTAGAAACTTACATTCAGGGCATCAAATTTATGTTTTTAATCTCCATGAAAGAGGCAAGAACATTATTGCTATTTAATAAAACCTTGAATGATATTTTGCTGCATTTCCCAAATGCAGTAATAACTATTAGTAGTAGTTCACTGGTGTATAAAAAAGTACTATCTTAATTCATAAATAGATTACTCTCTCTCACTTCTATTCACCTCCTCCCTTTGACTCTTCAGCTCTGCAACTTTGGGTAAGTTATCGCTTTGAGCTTTCCTCACTTCATCTATGAAATGTAAATGTAATTCACAGGATTAAATATGAATACACATACATATTCTTCGTGTGTGTGTGTGTGTGCGCGGGCGCGCATGTGCATATGTATAAACAAACGATGCCTGGCATACGTGTAGTAGGTTCTCAAAAACTGAGAGTCCCGTCCCTTTTTCCCCTTTTTGTATATTTACATGACCTACCTATGTACACACCTCGTTAAACACTTTATATGTTTCAAGGCTTTCATATATAGTGGGGCCAGGGTGAGGCAAGTGTGCCACTTACCATATGCACAAAATGTAAGGTGGTAAGAAAAAAACTCAATAATTAAGGTGAAATAATATTTTAGGCAATATTTTTAAAAATCAGAATTTATTCAAAATTTCCTGATGAACAAAACCTCAAAATATTGAATAAAGGCAAGGTCAACAGGACTGGCATTTCCTTCACCTTAGCCTCCAGTGTGGCTTAGCCCAGCTCTGCTTTCACCAGCATTGCCTACGCATGTCCCATAACTCTGGCCCACACATAGAAACAACATCGAAGATGTCTGTGTCCTTAGTCCCAGGCCTCCTACATAAGGCAGCTCACAGCCTCATTCCTTATTCTCGGTTTGAAGTTGAAAGGTTTAAATCTTGGATTTGGAGATAGGAATGAAGGCGAAACTCAAGCTGAGAATTTGAGAGAAAGCAAGAATGAGACAGTACAGAAGGTCACAAAGATCTAGCAATGAGGGAGCTTCCTTCTGAACTCACTATGGTTGAAAGGCTGTAGATGGGCGCAGTCTGCTCCCTCACTCTCCATCAGCCTCATCCAAGAATGAATTTTGATGATGACATTGAATAAATATCCATGTTTCTGTAATAGTTTTAGGAGACACAAAATGAACTTTTGGTTCCTCTTAGGCTTATAAATATAAAGGAGTATTCCGTAGTTATTTTTTCTTCCTATTGGCCTTGAAAAAAATACCCTATTAGTTATCTAAATCCTCATCATGTGTAGGTGTAGGGTCAGTTAATAATACTTTTTGATAAATAAAAATTGTTACATCCTCCTATAATACCTATTCCCAAATATTTAACTACGCTTCTACTAAAACCAAATCATAGACTAAGTTGGAGTGCTTGGTGTTACATGATTTGTTCTCTCCTGAGACAGGACACCCTTTTCTCTTTGATTTGCCCCAGGAGAAAGAATGGTCACCACTGGAAGACCTAATGAGCAGAATGATCAGGCCACTGAGCAGAATGAGGGAGTGATGGTGTTTCTAGCCCTCCATTACCAAATTGTACACAAAATATATCTGCAGCTGGTGCTGCCATGTATGCAGCATTTTAGGTGGGTTATGGAAAAGATCATACAAACCTATAGAAAGTCCCTGATTTATTTAACAAGTATGCTGAAAGTAATGGCACAGGAGCTCTCCACAGCAGGAAAAGATGGCAGCATATGGCCTCCCCTTTGCCCCTGGGCTCCCAGAGGGGCACACAGCTGCCAGAAACTCGCTTCATCTGAGAAGACCATGCTAATGTTGAAAATATAGCCAAGTTCTTGCTATGCCACAGTCACTTAAAATAGGAGGCATATAATAACCATATAATACTCCAGTGGCGTTTAGGCTAAAAATCTGCATGCTTCCATTACAGAAGCATTTACAAACTTCAGACTCTACAGGTTCTTCTGCACACAAGAAGCCAACATCCTCTTCCGGTAGATAAAGTAGTACCAGATTTCCCTTTAAAGTGTATCTACCTTTAGAATTCTTGTGTCTATGAAAAACTCTTTTCCAACAGAACACTCCTTGATAGAGATTTAGTACACCTTTACCTAGGTGCTTTCCATATATAGTGTGATCTTAAGATAATAGTCACTTCTCTGAAATATATTGTCTTTACTGTGTGCAAACTTAAGTATTTGTTGAGGTCTTAGATCAAATGAATGTGTTTTAATCCAGGCCTAACTGACTATAAAAGACTTTGTGCTTCATTACCATGCAAGTTTCTACAGACTGCATACATCAGAATCATCTGGAATGCTTATCAGCACCTCACTGCATCTGGTACTGACTCTTTGTACTTGGGTATGGGGCCTAGGAATTTTTAGTTTTACAAGCTCCTCATACATGCTGAAGTTTGGAAATCATTGCTTTAATGTTATACTGCATCCTGATTGCACTGATTCCTTCACAACTTGAAGTTCTGGTTGTCTTAGGAAGAGAAGCCTATAGGCTAACAGGTTGCCAGCACCCCTGTGACTGTTTGCTTCCCTCAAAAAAACCACATTGTTGATTGGCATAAGTCCTCTAGTCACTACCCGACCCTGAGCTCAGCTTGCAGACATCTGAATGAACTGGCAGTCAAAGCCATATAGTGCCAAGGGAGTAAGCTTCCTAAGAGTTGCTCATGAAAAATGGAGGCCAGGTTTTCCCCCTTGCTTTCTATCTTGAGTTTTGTTAAAACAAAAACTATTTTTATCTGTGGAAACAAGCATGTATACCATCTGTTTTCTTTGAGATATCAAAGTTCTGAATTGTTTTTAATTCAGCAACAAATATTTATTTTACCCTTCCATATGATGTTTATTCATCCTTGTCTCCTTCACCCTACCAGCTTTATCCAATTAAATTCACTCTATACATTAGTACATTAATGTTGTCTTTCTGTTAATTTTTTTCCTAATTAAACCTAAGGAATTTTACATTTTAATATATTGTGACACTATAGATTCCTTATTTCCTCAAAATTATACTCCTTTGGAAATGTACAAATAATGTGTATTTGCATCTCTGCCATTTCTTAAGTTTGTTATTTAGGCATATAATATATATAATATTAGACATGTTGGTTTAACTAAAATAAGCTATTTATTTTGTTTTCTTCCATTTATATTGTTGTGGTTATATAGGTTAATATATTTGAAAACCATGAGAAATATATTATAATTAAACTATTTTGCATTTCATAGTCCAAACAAGTAAAACTAATGTTGTTCTAACATTGACAATGAGAAAAAGAGGAGTCATTGGGATAAAAATTAAAAATATCTAGATTAGCAATGATTATTTAGACATGAAAAATAAGATGATATCTACTAAAATATATATAAACTGATACTCAGACATATTCCACTTATCATAATTAATTTGAGCCTTGTATATGATATTCATTGCTGCTTCTAATGCTCCCACAATTTTTTTTATGTCTTATGGAGCCCATATTTTCTAAGAAACATCATGGGGTCGTAAGAACACATTTCCTTCAGATGCATAATTCATTAGGTTAAACAGTGTATGTCATTGGCTTGGGTTTCTTTCTTCAGGGTGCTGCCGAAGTGCATCAGAACCCAGTTTAACTGGCAGCAATTTGAGATGCAGAATTAGCATATTGTTTCTTGGGGAATGCCCTTGAATGTGCTTGAGTAGCTGGTTGTGTAAGGCATGAACAGAATTGCCAAGAGCCAGGGAAGAAAAAGATTCCAAGCATCATGCGGTAATCCTGTGTGCCTGTGCCTAGTTTGAAAGCTCCTCAGGAAATGTCAGATCATTGCTGAATGATTAACGCACAGACACTGCAGACCAGAGTTAACCTGGGGACTCACAGCTCACTCATATTATAGCACACCTGTGCAGAATTCCAAAGCAAGGGATCCCTGTGGTGCCAGGTAAGACTCTCACCTTCACTACTAATGCTCTAAAGTTACAGCTGAGAAATTATTGAGAAGTTAAGCTACAACTTTGCTACCACTTGAAAACTTACATTTTTCACCTTCGTGGGGATGGAGCTTAATATATTTGTGTTCTGGAAGAGACAAAATATAGAAATAAATAGGGGGCTGGCTTGGATAAGTATACTGAAAATGTGACCATAAAAAGATGTAAAGAAAAACGAATCAACTTCCATGTGCACCAATCATAAGAGCTTAGCAATATGACTGTGTATTAATCTCACATGCCAAGAAACCATCCCATACTAAAATAGACGGAATAGATTATTTCCCTTTGGCAAAATGCTTGCAGGTGGAGCAAAATTTAATCAATCAAATTCAAATATTAGTAAAACGAAGAGAAATAAACTCTAGGCAATTCACAATTTCATAAGAACTTTCATTTGTCTTTTGAGCAAAGAATAAAATGGCTGTCATTGCTTTTAATCACTGGAGAACCAGAATTCTTTTTAAACTTCTGTCACTTATTGTTGAATATGCTTGTGTATGAGTCCTCCAGTGTTCTGTACCAGAGAATAGTTTCTTTATGGGATTTGTGTCTGCTGCAGAATGCTTGGAGGAATATCATTTTTGCTTACAGAAAATTGAAATAGGCATGGTCTATGTCTCAAGTGCGTTTTAAAGTAGGAGGTCAAGCACAAGTCCTTGGCAAGTGAGAAGCAGACATAATAATAAAACTTCAGACCCTAGATTGTCTTCATGTAACCTTGTGGGTCTATTATTCTGAGAAAATTTTACATTTAAAAAAAAAGATGGGTGATTAGGTATAGAAAGCAATATACAGTTTTCTCCAATGATACTCCAAAAATTGATTCTTAAGAACAGACCCTGTTAAGATCTTTCCATGTTGCTAGGAGCAATTGTTACCATAGGAACAATGGTACTAGCAAGCATCATTTATACACACATAACATAAAACCCATAAAGTAATTTAAATAAATTACCTTTACAATTATATACTGTTGTCTTTTGCAGCATTTTCACGTGTATAGTACAACTTATTAGGCCCTCTTTTACGCAAGCATATGTAAATTTGCTCACTGGTAACTTTCACTGGTTTATATCCTCACCCATTTTGTTACATTGAAGTTTAGTCTTTCTTTGGCATAGAAGAAAAGAAAGGATTCAATATTCTGAGCTCAATTGTCATTTCTGTAGGGAACTTTGAGTCACAGCAGTGATGGGTGCTCAGCCCTGATGGGGCTGCTATAATCAAATAAGAAAATCAAATAAAACGTTGACACTGCTGCAGATTTAAACTGTGCTTCACCCACAACCCAGTCATTTTATGTTGAGTATTATTTGGAAACATAAAATCAGAACAAGTAGTCATCCTCAAATTCCTTAAAACATTCTTTTTTTAGTTTTTCGTTAAAAATCACATTCTCTGATCAAACTGAAAAGAATTCAGCTCAAGCAACGTTGGGAAATGCTCCTCTACTTCCCCCCTTAAAAGAATAGTTAATTAGACTATATTACACAGATACTGATTACAGGCCTGTGGTTTGCTGTTGAAAGAATATCCTAGCTCAGGTTACAGGTCTCTCTAAAGCCAAAAGACAGATGTCTGAATTCAGGATGTAAATTGTTAACGTACTGCCAGAAAACAAATTGGGAGATGCGGTCCTCTGCTGTGCATGTGGATTTGTGCCATGATTGTGGATTTCCTGAAATACTCTTACGTAGAGAGTCTTAGGTACTGGGGACAATAAAGCACACCATACTTGACTACAACAGACTTCTGCCAATGGCACGTCCATCCTCACCTCCTTGATCTGTCATTTCCTCCAAAATTAGCTCAGTTTACAAATGCATCAAATTACTTTTCAGTTTCTATCAATAAAGTGTGCCATCTATTATTACAACTGTATAATATACTGGCACGGGACCAGACTTATTTCTCCTGAATCTCAAAAGTAGACAGGAAAAGCAGAGTCAATAACACCTATTAACAAGGATTATGCATTCAGCAATGTATATAAAATACTGGGTTCTTTAAAATATAATAGAGAACAGAGATATCTGTCCCGGGGCTCAAATCCCTTCCCTGACATTTTTCAGCGAGACGCTTCCTTTTCTTCCCCACCGCCCAGGAGGGCATGTCTTAGCAGTTTCCTCAGACCACAATGAGATAAGGGAAAGAGGCTTCTGATTTTCTGTGCAGGGACCCTTTCCAAGAACACGCAGACCCCAGGAATCCATGGCCCAGGATGCACAATTCCCATTTTCAAACAACTGGGCTAGACAGTACCAGGAGGTAGGTGGCTCTTCCAACAAAACATCTGGGTCTGTCATTGCAACTATTGACCCAACACTCTGAAGACCAGAATACCTCTCAAACCTCTTCACACCCTGGCTCATTGCGTTTAAGGGACTTATTTCCCAAGAAATTGGCATGGGATAAGCTTCTAATAAGCTTTCACTTTAAACTACCAATAATTCTGTTTTACCTTTTCAGGGGAGAATTACTCTTGAATCCATCTGCACCATCAAAATCAAAACACTGTTTCATCCTATTTAGCTGTAGCCTAAAGGCACTTTCTAAATTTTGTTATCATGTTAGTGTTCAACACATTCAGAGCTTGGTACCCTCAGTAATGAAGAGTTTCAGAGTCTAACCTTGCCTCGGACAATTATTTTTTTCCTACAAACATCATAGAAAGAGCAAGAACTTTGGTATTAGCAACTTTCTAAACTTCAGTTTACCTGTATAGAAAATAAAGAACATCACTTTACTCCATAATATTGGAATATTAATGAGGATCAAACTAGATAATGCACATAAAAGTACACAGGACAGCATCTAAAATATAACTCTTGCTTATTTCTACTCTTCCCTCAAATGCTTTAGATGGTAACAAATTCACTTAATATTCTAGACTGTGTATTATACATGCTTAATAATATATTATCTAATTTTATAAATCTCTATAGGTTTGACTCATCTTGATTAAAAACATATTTTTCTAATTTTATTTAGAATATTAACATTTTTCAAAAAATGAATTAATGAACTTTGTCATTTTGTTATATGTGAATTTTAAAGATCATAATCTTCATAACTCATCAGAAATATTTAAATTAATATTTATTTTTTATCTGATTCTTTCCATGACTTTAATAATTCTTTATCTAATTCTTTCCATTCAATAGTTAGTAATAGCTAACGCGTATGGTATATGTGCTTATAATGTCCAAAACACCATAACCGTTTTTAATGATTTTACATATTAAAATTTACTCCTCATGACAACAACCCAATGAGATTGACACCATTACCAACAGCCTAGTTTTACAAATGTGTAAATTGTGCCACAAATGTTTTATGTAACTTCCCCAATATAACACAGCTAATTTTTCAAACCCAAGCAGTTGGACCCCAGAACCAAAGCTTTAAACATAGTGTTTTAAGTCTTGTGGAGGAGAGAGAAAAGCAAAATGCTAACAGCACAACAACAAAACAAAAACTACTTCAGACTTCAAGGAGTTTTTAATCATGAGAATGTACAGCCTGTGTCCTAACCATCTTTCAGCCCTAAACGTATTCCCACAGACAGGCAGCACATTCATACACCCTCAGCCAATACACTACTCCATCCTCGCACTTTATGGTAGAATGCAAGTTACAAGAGAATGTAAATTAATGTTGTTGTAGGAAACAGTCCATTGGAAGGACTGGAACTAACATAGATTGTCAGCTGTACGTCAGACTCTTTCCCCGTGCTGTCTCATGTAATCTTCATCACTTTAGAGAAAACTGAGGCCTAAGAAAGTTCATTACCTTTCTGAAGACTACACAGATAATTATGAAAATTCTAGAATTCAAACCTCATTCTGACTTCAAAGCCCATAACACCACCACACCACAGTACAGAGACCTTAAGCCAAACTTCCAGTTTGAGAAGAAAATGCTTTGAGTAGTGTGAAATGCTAATCTTCCCCAGATATTCACCTCAGAAGCCAGGAGACATTAATAATTTTTTTGAAAAAAAGAGTGTCTTTACTTCAACAATTCTGGAAAATAGCAAACTTTAAAACATGACCTTATGAAGTGATACGGTAGAAAAATGAACAGAGGCTGTAGAAGTTCATCAAAGGTTGTTTTCTGAAGGTTTTCAGATCTGACCTGGGTTTTAAAAACAAAATTGTGTAAAGTGTCTACAAAGTAAAGGAGATAAAAGGCTAAACAGCAAATATCTACTTTTTTTTTTTTTTTGAAATGGAGTCTCACTCTGTCGCCTAGGCTAGAGCGCAGTGACACGATCTCAGCTCACTGCAAGCTCTGCCTCCCGGTTCAAGCGATTCTCCTGCCTCAGCCTCCCGAGTAGCTGGGACTACAGGTGCCCAGCACCACATCTGGTTAATTTTTGTATTTTTAGTAGAGATGGAATTTCACCATATTGGCCAGGCTGGTCTCGAACTCCTCACCTTATGATCTGCCTGCCTCAACCTCCCAAAGTGCTGGGATTACAGGTGTGAGCCACCATGTCCAGCCAGCATATATCTACTTTAAAAAATAAATAAATCTTCAGAATGTACACCTTGTTTATAAACTGAATCTTTGTTACCAAAAATTAAACTGCCTATTCTTCATATTTGCTCCCTTCCTCCACCCCTTAGCTAATATAATATTTATTCTTAGCTATTATCTCCTTTATTTTCTAAGCACATGAAAAGGAAATACAGGCCTTTAGAAAATATATTCTTAGTGTTCCCCTAGTCGCAGACTTTCTTGAAAATTAAAAGACAAAGAAAGGAGTTAAAGTATGTTTTAGGTGTACGGCCTGGTTTTTTTCTAGACTTAAACTGATTTTTAAAATATTTTTGTGAATTTTGAAACTGGGGGAAAGAGAGTGTTATAATGTTCAGTACAATAATTATAACTTAAATTTGGACAATTTTAAGTAGGCTTTGTGAGATTAAACCATATTAACAGATCTTAAAGTCAAAAGTTTGATAACTAATAACTACATTTCTTAACAATACATTATTTAGTACCAAACGCAAGTAGCTAATAATTAACTTGAACAGTCCCATCACAATGATTAAAAATATGTCAGCTGACACAAAGGAACAGTTATACCTAATGAGTTCATGAAAGTCTGAGATTATCTACAGGAAAAAATATGAAATATCGATCCTGAATATTTTAATGTTTTAGTATTTGTAAGTCAGGATGAGGGTCAAACATAAAACTTTTCAAGGATGTATAAGGGAATTTGTGTTTGGTGAAATAGCAATGAATTTCTGCACTACCATATAATTGGTTTGAAATAGGAACTTTTGATGCCACATCTGGAGAACAGAATAATATAATCCACAACAGGTAGTAATTATTGAAGGTAATTGTAATGCAGCTTGAGTTGTAAACATTAATGAAAAAAAAGATTTCTAAGCAAATAAAATCTCAAGCATCAAAAAGACAAAAAGTTTGTGATAAATGGTTCATTTAGGCATGCAGTGCTGTGTGGGCAAAATTGGATTGCAATCATAGGCATTTCAAAAAATGAAAACATTAGGAGAAAAGAAAATTGGACAGAAATGGCAGGGAAATTACAGCCTTTGATCCATTCTGAAGAACCTTTTTTTTGAAGCATCATCATGAGTGGGCATCAAACTCCTTCCAATCTTCTGTTAAAACTTTTATGAAACCCTGGAGACCACAAGGTAAAAATAATCAATTTAGGCCAGATCATGGAAATATTTTTCAGTGATAATATTTTTTTCCATAAAATTGTACAAAGCTAATTACAATGTTAAATTGCTATCTGATCTTGAAATTGACACTTTTAATTTCAGGAGAAGGTCTTTCCTGAATCATTTTTGACCTCTCCAACTAAAGATCCGTTATTAGACACATGCTTCATAGTAAATTACATGGAGATGGCACAATTTCAAAAAAATAAAGAGTATTGTAATGCTCTTACTGATAGATCATTGAGAACATCATGGGCCCAGGAGTCATACTCTGAATAATCACACCTTGAAACATAAATGGGCACTATGCTATGGAAACAGATCTTTGGCTATTGTAAATAATGCACTATAGTTTCCAAAGGCCTGTGGTGCTATATCTGCATGTGCAGAATCTTAAATTAATCCCTACAGCTTTGAAACAATGATGATGATAGACTTGTTCAATCACTATTAAAATGCCTGTAATTTGATTGTAAACCATTAATATTTGAAATTACTGATTGGTTTTCTTTATTAAACACTGGTAATTAGTCATTTCATGAGGCTTTTTTTACCTATATTGTTAAATCTAGGTTTTTAAATTAGCTTCTCAATATCACTTAAATTAATTCTTATATATAAGATTATTTTAAGTTATTATCTTTGGAAGAGTATTACATCCTAAAGCTGAAAAGGAGAATTACTGGCAAATAAGTATAAGAACATTACTTTATATTTGAGTAGATAGTAGCTTCATTCTTCTGAGAGGGCTGTTTAAATCAGATTTACAATGCCTGAAGCAAAATCTAGATTTATTTTCTTACTTTATTTGACTTGACTACATTCTGTTTTCATTAACATTTTCTATTTGACCTTTTGAATTATAGACCCCTTCTAACCTAAAAAGATGTTATTATGAAAGAAGAATGTGTTTGTTTTATATCTTTGAAAGTGAATACTGGTTTTATTGTTATTTGAAAATATTACTTAAAATACAGGGAGGTGAGATTTCAAATGGAATGACTGAAATATGTTTTTTCTGTCAAGATTTTCAATTTAACTATGGGTAGAGTAGTTTCTAGGATTTATTAATCTGCAAATTCTATAAAATGAATCATTTGCATGACACTTTTAAGGTTGTAATGATAATTTTTCCAAATTATCCCTAACAACATTTCGTATCATAAAATAGTTTCCTAAACAGCATTTTTCTTAGGTCATTGTAACATACAACATATTTTTTTAATCCAAAAGACATGAAAATCCTTGCCCTTGCCCTTGAAGAATCCATACTTTATGGAAAAGATTGATAAGTAATAAATTTAAAAATAGTGTGATGAGTGCTGTAAGGGAAGTGCTTAAATATCACTGCCTCAGGGACTGCTAGACTAGATTATATCCCCTGTGATAGACTGCCTTAGCACACTGAACTTTTCCTGTTAAAATGCTCCACATTCTACATGGCGATTACGTTTTTCAAATCTGTATTCATAACAGACCGTAAACTCTGCACCGGCCCCACCCCTTCTCTCTTGCTTACTACAGTATCTTCAATGCCAAGCATCATTTCTGACACACAGTAGCGGACTTACACATACTCACTGAAGAAACAAGCAAATGAGGGTGAATGAATGAAAGGTATGAAATGGTGTTTTGTTATTTAACCCAGATTAGACTCGTTTTGAATTTTTTGGTTTTAATTTATAAATAATAATTGTATATATTGATGGGGTCCAGTGAGATGTTTTGATATTTGCATACAACATGGTATAATTAAATCAAGTAATTAACATATCCATCAGTTCATATTCTAATGTTTCATGGTGAGAGGATTTAAAATCTACTCTTAACAATTTTGAACCATATATTATTACTAATTACATTCTCCAACAGATGAATAGATTTTTAAAATGGGGTATATACACACAATAGAATACTATTCAGCCGTTAAAAGGGAAATTCTGTCATTTACAACAACATGGATGAACCTAGAAGACTCTATTCTAAGTAAAATAAGCAGGCACAGAGAGAGAAATACTGCATGGTCTCACTTATATATGGACTCTTAAAAAGTCAAACTCATAGGAGTAGAGTAAAATAGTGGTTACCAAAAGCTGTATTGGAGCAGAGGGGTAGTGAGACTCTGGTCAAAGGGTACAAAGTTACAATGAGACTGGAGGAATAAGTTTTTGAGATGTAGTGTACTGCATGAAGACAGACCATAGTTAATAATAATGTATTGTATATTTCAGATCAGACCACTTTTAAATAAGCACTGAACTGTCATAAAAGAAAGTCCAAGTGAACATGATGAGGAGGGCACAAAAACAAGATGATAGTCATGCCAAGGTACAGAGGTGAGAAAGAGTACAGAGCAAGTTAAGTCAACTGCAAGGAATCTGGAATGATTGGGCATTCATAGAATAGTATTACAAAGTAATTGCTTAAGATATTATATTGTATTTTGTTGTTACGCTCCTCCATTTCAAGCAAGTAACCCATTCCTTGTCTAAGGGCATTTTATTTTCAGAGAATAATGGAGAAACAGCCAGGAGTCATTAGCAGTTCTTGTTTTTTATGAGAGTTTAAATGCATTGAAGGGATACGTTGTGTCCAGAAAAAAAGAAGCATAAAGGGGAGCATGATTTTGAGGACAAAGAGGGAATAAGAAGAGCGATTCCTCGAGATAGGAAAGGGGAGCTAGTTTGTCAGGACTGTAAGACAATGGTAATGACTGTGCCACAGACCTAGAGGCTCAGAGGCTGCTGGCTTCACCTCAGAGCCCTGGATCCCAATGACAGAATGAAGAAAAGGGAAGAGGCAGGTGATAAACCGATTGAAGAAACCATGCTGGCTGAGAAATTGGGCATCTCAGAGGTGACAAGGGTTGGCAGAGGAATTATGACCAGAGGAACTTCTATTTCTGGTTGGCATTCAGTAAATTCCTGGGACTTCAGAACAACCTGGAGACTATAAAGTTCCATATTTACTAAGATTGACATTCCCACCTGCCAGGAAGAATGGGCACTTAGAGTCAGTTTTAAGACAATTTATGAAAATAAATAAATGCAGTAATTTTATCATTTGAGTTTGTAATTTGAGATTCATATGTGCTACTTAACCTAGAAAGACAGGTTGGCGGCACATCATTGAAGAGCATAGTATATCAAGCTAATACCTTTGAAATTGATTCTGGAGAGAGTCAGCCATTAATGGTTTTTAGTCAGGAGAATAATAAAAAACATCACTCTAGTAGTGACAAAAGGTTGGACTGGACAGCAATAAGACTATTGGGAAGTTGATCAGGTACAGGCACTATTGCAGTCGAGTTGATGAGCTGGACCTAAGATTATAAGTATAAAAAGGAGCTTATGGTTTGAGAGCTATTTAGGCTGTAGAATCACTTTGATTAGATGTCTGTGGTGAAGTAATAAATAAACCTCAGAGCGCTCCCAGGTTCCTGGTTCACAGCAGGGCAGTACGGGGGAGATGTAATATTATCATTTGTCCCAAAAAGTATGAGGGATGTGCTGATGAGAGAAGGGAGAAAATGACATGGAGTTCAGGAGAGAGAAATTGGGGGCTTATCAGCAAAGTTGAATGTCGAACCACATAAAAGAGACATGGCCCAGAAATGTATAGATAGTAAAAGGACTGAGAAAAGAACTGTGTGTATTCAGGAAGTTTCAAAGAAGACTGAGGAAGAGTGAGCACAAAGCTAGAAGAACAGTGGAGAATGATGTCACAGGAGAAGCGAGAAGAGAAGTTTTCTGGAAGGAGAGATTAGTCAACTGTGATAGATACTACTAAAGGGAGAGAAATTAAAATAAACTTAGGAAATTTGAACAATAGACCTTAGATGACCTATAAGAAGAGAATGTGCAGATGTAGGGGGAGGATGTGGGAACCAGACTTCAATGGGACAAAAAGGCAGTTCTAAGTGATGATGTGGATGTTACAGACATTGATCAGGAGGAAAGAGGGAGATGCAGCACTCTGAGTGGGTTTTAGGACATAGGAAGTTGGCAGCAGAAAGGAGTGAGATACAAACAAACACACCTCTTCTATTGGCCTGGAAGGGGGGTTGGAATCCTTATGAAGTTAGAATCGTGTTGCACTTTGTATAGGGCAGTTAGAAGTGGAACAAAAGTGCCAGCTATCAAGGAGATTGTGGTTTGTTTGTTTGCCTCTATTTTCTGAAGAGAAATGTATGAGAGAGGAATTATCTGTTATATGAGGAATATTATGTGAGGAATTATCTATTCCTCATATAATCTCATATTACCTAAACATTTATCCATTATATCTATTCTATGAGAAATTATATGGAGGTATCTCTATAAAATGAGAGAAGAATTATATGCTGAGAGTGAGGACACAGCTTGGAATATTAATCGTTTAGAAGTAAGCATAGTAAGTATTTGAAGAATAGAGTGGAAAGGGAAGCTTGACTAGGGACAGGTGAAAGGGGAATTATAGAAATTTTTGGGTCCAAACTATGGAAATTAATTTACTGATGATGCTTCATAAAAAGCAAGAAACATGTAAAAAAAATATAATAAGAGAAATTAAGACCTAAGAGAAACCTTAGGTTTTACCCATTATTATTATCCTTCTCATTTATTTAAGAAAATTATTACCCTTCTAATTATATATAAGAAAATTCAAGACCCTTTAATTTAAGGTAAACTACATTAAACTTGACAATAAGCTATAAGCACCTATTTCCCAAGTTGTCATCAATGACCCCAAAACAACCCCAAAAAAAGGCATTAAACTCAAAAGGAACCCTCACTGGGAGAGGTTGAGGGAAATGGGGCTGAGTTCTAGCCCAAGACCTAGGTATTTGCAAAATTATTTAATTTCACAGGTTTCTCAGCTTTTGTCATCTGGAAAATAAAAATTTTAAACTTAATAGTATTTATGATCTCTGTAATCAATAGGATGCCAATCAGATAGATTCACCTGTTTTCAAATTTAACAATAAACCCATGCCTCTAGCTAACTATCTGGAAAGTTGTAGGTGGGAAGAAGGGCCATTGAACATGTTAGAAAACTCTGTTCTGTTTCACTATCTAAAAGAAAAATCCAGTTACAATTTTAATGGTTTATTGGCTACCCTAATGCAATCTATGTTATAGGATGGCTGTGATTAAAAACTTGGTTGATGAACAATAGAGACACATTAATTATGACTGGAAAAAATAAACATAAGCACAGAAGACATAATGCATTTTATATGTAAATTATCCTGCCTTATGATAATCAAACTATGTAGCAGCGGTAACCCTTCTTTCACTATAATGGTTATTTTCAAATGCTTTTACTTCATTAAGTGGACTTCATAGATGATAATCTCTGGCATAAAAATCATTCAATTGTCCCTCACTATTTCTTCAGAAAATTTGAAAGTTCATAGGTCTGTACTTAAAATGAGTCATTATGATGGTACTATTTTTCTTTCTATGGTTTGTCTGCCCATGTATTCAATTAGACATTTGAGGTTCAGAAATCAAGTCAAGTTGAATGTTTATCAGTTGGATATAAAACATGTACCCACATGGAAATCACTGTTGCTAATAATATTGTCTCTATTTTACAGTCAGAGAAATTGACATTCAGAAAGACTAAAGAATTTATGAAAACCAAGCAGATTTTAGTTGACAAATCTGAGAATCAAGCCCCTGACTTTATAAACTTCAAGTTCATTGATGTCCACTCCATAGCTTAGACTTCAGCTACCTTCTGCCAATCATTAGTGTGAGGTTAGACTGAGACCTGCCAGCTCATGTTACTACTAACCTGATTCTTGGTTAAATTTCTGTGGTGTACATCAGAGTCAAATATTCACGGGTATGTTAAAGAGCCACTGAAGAGCTAAAATTTCAGAAATTACAAGAAAACTATTATTTTAGTATAGTTAAATGTTACTTTAAAATATTGGCCAACATGTACTTACCCCATTGTTATGAGAACATTCCGGGTAAGAATTTATATAATCCTGAAACATCTCTATCACATAGGTATGTTTTTTTCTCCTTTTTTTAAATAAATGAGGCATCTGAGGGACAGAGAAATTAAATACCTTCACAAAGTCATACAGCTTGTAAGTTTTGGGGGCTAGATTAGGAAACAGTCTGACCCCAGAATCTAAATTTCACACCACCGTTAGGTAGAGATAACAGAAGAAAAAAGATCAAAACATTGAATTCAATGATTACTTACATACTACATTTTGACGAGAAGCAGGAAAATCCTTGTAGAGTGAAGCATTTAGAAAATATTGGTATTGGGGCACGTGATTACTAAATGAGGACCACATAGTGACAAACGGAGAGAACTTCAAACACTTCACGAAAGGGTCACTGAGGACATATTGCCTCATAGTTTCACCTGAACTGTGTGAAGATAAGTTTAGAGGAAAAAGCATATGGACCTGAGGCCTTGGAATCAACATGAGAACCAAGGTTTTTGGGGGAAAAATTCCTGTTTCCACTGTACTGAAGGCATATTGCACCACTTAGAAGTGCTTATCACTGAATACATCTACCAGGAAACATACGAAAGAGCCAGGAAATTATCTCTACTCCCACATGAAACAGCCATATGGCCACGGCACCACTATTTCACTCTTCTAAGCTCTTAAGCTCAGGATCTGATGAGCAAGAAAATATAAAAATAAATATTTAGCTAAATTTCTGAGCCAAGTGTAGAAATTGAAAGTATATCAGCATCAAGTTAATGGAAAAAACGAAAATATATTATAAAAACAGAAAAATACATCTTGCTAAAGGACAAGCTAAAGAACTATGTTCATTGCCATGAAAGATCAAACAAATGTAAGAGACATGAAAATAAAGCAAGAGATTATAAAGAGACATAAGAAAAATCATTTTATTGAAGAACTAATCAAATATTAGAATGGGCAGCCAAGAGGGATTATAGAGGCTCTGACTCTGAATATCAGAAGGGATGCTGTTCATCCTTATTAATTAAAAATTCAGATGTCAGAAGGCAGGGACTCCCTAGGATCCCACTGTTAATATAGAAATCCATACTCAGCTGTAATCATTGTCTCTGAGGCATTAACAATCCAAACATGCTTGAATTTCTCTGCTGACATATTCTTTTAAAATAGGGTAAAACTTTCTTCTCATCTAGGCATCAAATCAACTGTACAGATTTTGTTTAAAATCTGTGAGTAATTTAGTAGTGTCCTAGATTCACAGTGATGTCCCCAAATAACACAAAATATGTTTTAATGTACTTTACATATCAGGAAAAACAGCCTATTACAGTTATGTTTCCATTAATGCACTCTTTATCACAATTAGAAATATCTAGTTTCACTTTTAAAATATGCATTAAAATGGAACAAACTTCTCTGACAGACTTTTAATGATGACTCCATTTCAGAAGGAAAAAAGCCAAAGGGAATTCTTCTGTTGCCTTCTGGCCCCTCTTGTGTATTTCCTTTTCACAGAGTAGAACTTGAATACTTTCAACCAACCAACGTGAGATGGGAATTTGTTAACAATTACATAACCTCGGTGGATAACTTCATTGCCTAATCAGCCATTGTTACATGTGTGGAGCAAATTACTAAATCATGTACTCAGTCTCTAACCAATCTTCCCAGAGGAAAAACATATTAAAATCTACTTGGGTCTAACATCTGGTCATTAGGTACCTATCAACTACTATATGCCAAGTGTGTTCCATATACGACCTCCACCTCATACTAAGAACAACCTTGGACAAGATGAGTACTATTATTATTCATTTTACAAGTGACAAAAACCAGAACTCAATATTGTTTCACAGAATGGACTAGCAGAATTGTGAAGCTAATCCAGAGATGTTTATCTGACTTAGAAAGCCTACCATCAGTGAACAAGGTCATATGACCTCATTTTAATCAGGGAAGCTCACTGGTGTTCTTTGTATACACAGATGGCTTGTACGGGTAAATTATCTGTGTATGTGTGTAACCCTTTCAGGTGGTTTGCCTTCAGAGACTATACTTACCCCCAAACTGCCTGAAAAATGTAGGCTGTTCAGTTAATTTTTTTTGTTGTTGTTGTTGTTGTTGTTGTTGTTGTTGTTGAGACAGAGTCTCGCTGTCACCCAGGCTGGAGTGCAGTCACATGATCTCAGCTCACTGCAACCTCTGCCTCCCGTGTTCAAGCAATTCTCCTGCCTCAGCCTCCCGAGTAGCTGGGGCTACAGGCACACGCCACCATGCCTGGCTAAATTTTTTTTATTTTTAATAGAGATAGGGTTGCACCATGTTAGCCAGGATGGTCTCGATCTCCTGATCTTGTGATCTGCCTGCCTCAGCCTCCCAAAGTACTGGGATTACAGGCGTGAGCCACCGCGCCTGGCCTGTTCAGTTAATTTTTAATTCAATTTTTTAATCAAAAATCATCAAAATTTAACACAACTTAAAAGTTCTGATTAGTTGTACTCAGTGACTTTATTCAGAGCAGGGTCCTACTTGGCAAGCATGACTGTCAGTTGTCACAAGCAAACACTTCCAGGTCACCTTTCCCCTCACCAACACAGCCAGAAAGTGTCCAGAGCTTCACCTCTAGAATTGGCTTCAGCAAGAGAGAGACAGACAGGTGGGGAGGAAGCGAAAGGAGGAGGAGGGAAAGGTGGTCAAAATGAGGTGCAGAGAAGAGGAAGTTGTAGGGTTCAAGTATACTGCCTAGACTGATCCTGGGTCTGGGTCACCCGTCCCTGTTTCTGCCACCTGTGCACCTGCTGCGGTTAGTACCCTGTCCTTTCCACTGTCAGGCAAGCTTGTTACGCAAGACACAAAGTGAACTGCTTGCCGTTTATTGCAAGGGAACTTTTTAGCAGTGACCTTTAAAAGCACCACATCCTATAGGCATGACTATCATTCACCCTTTGCATTGATGCAGCTGGCTGAAGTATGACACCAGGTTACGCACCTTGGGCAATTAAAAATTGCAAAAGACAGACTGACACTAGGTGAAAAACCAAAATAGCTACTTCAGAATCAACCTCCATCCCGCCGCTATTTTAAGACTTCCTTTTTGAAATAGAGAGTGACAAAACGTCCCCCACTTTAAATGAAATCTAAACATGTTTAACTCTCTCTGTACAAAGAACCTGACAAAAATAATTTACTCATTTGACCTTATATGATAAATAGGTGCTTCTATTCCATGTTGTTTTGATGGCAGTGTTCATCTAATAAATACTTACGGAGTATTGGACAAATGTCAGGAAGTAGATTGGGTATTAAAAAGAAAAAGAAAAAACAGGATATTGTCCCTGCCAGTGAAAGACTGGCTTTTTAATTGGGAAGGCAAACAATTAATAGGACTTTGTACTAAGAGCTTTAACCTTACTATGCCCTGGAATTCTTCTAAGTGATTTAAGTATATTAACTCAATAATTCTCTCAACGACTTTTTACATTGTTGCTGTTATTATCCCCCATTTAACTAATAGAGAAAATAAGGTACAGAGAGGTTAAGTGACTTACTAATTTATTTATTAATACCTCTGAAACTAGGACTCAAACTCAGGCCACTGACTCCAGAGTCCACGTTTACATCCACCATGCTATAAAGCAGTGGTCCCCAATCTTTTTGGCATCAGGGACCAGTTTCATGGAAGACGATTTTTCCATGGACCAATGGGGAATGAACGGGGTGGTTTCGGGGTGATTCAAGCACATTACATTTATCATGCACTTTATTTCTACTATTATTACATTGTAAGATATGATGAAATAATTATATAACTCACCCTCATGTAGAATCAGTGGGATCCCTGAGCTTATTTTCCTACAACTAGATGGTCCCATCTGGGGATGATGGGAGACAGTGACAGATCATCAGGCATCAAATTCTCATAGGGAGCACACAACCCAGATTGTTTACATGCACAGTTCACAATAGAGTTGGCCCTCCTAGGAGTATCTAATGTCACTGCTGATCTGACAAGAGGTGGAGCTCAGGCAGTAATGTGAGCGATGAAGAGGGCTGTAAATACAGATGAAGCTTTGCTGCTCACCCGCCACTCACCTCCTGCTATATGGCCTTGGTCCTGAGAGGCCACACACCAGTACTGGTCCATGGCCTGTAGTTTGGGGACCGCTGCTATACTCACCTAAAATAAGAGAGTGACCCTTTCAGGGGAACCAGGAAATATTTCTGAGCAATGATATTAGATGATAAAAGGCCAGGCGTGGTGGCTCATACCTGTAATTGCAGCACTTTAGGAGGCTGAGTCGGGTGGATTGCTTGAGCTCAGGAGTTCAAGACCAGCCTGGGCAATATGGTGAAACCCCATCTCTACAAAAAATACAAAAAATAGCTGGCTGTAGTGGAGCACACTTGTAGTCCCAGCTATTTTGGAGGCTGATGCAGGAGAATCACTTGAGCCCAGGAGGTCGAGGCTGCAGTGAGCTGTGATCACGCCACTGCACTCCAGCCTGGGTGACAAAGTTAAACCTTGTCTCAAAAAAAAAAAAAAAAAAAAAAAAAAAAATTGATAAAAGATAGGTTGAATTTATAGTCAAAGAAAACTATTTCAAGGCAAAACATGTAGCGTGTCCTGAGGCAACACAGGTTGTTCAAAGAACCTTGATGAAGTATGTAAAAAGTGGCATTTAAAGTAGGTGGGAGAAATGAAGAAAGGCAGGGAAATTACATTAGGACCAGATTGGAAAAGGCTCTTATGCTTTGCTGAGGAGTTTGCACTTTATCCTGCAAACAATAGAGAGACAGCAAAGGTTTCCAAAGCAAGGAAGGAGAGGTGAACAGTAAGGTGGAGCATAGGCTGGTGGATTATCTCCAAATTACAGAAAATGCAAAATGTAGAAATTAGGTAAGTTTAGAGATGATGCATACATATCATATTCAGCATTTTGTTTTCTAAGACTTATTCTGAGGACTGACAAAGAGAGTACCGGGGAGTGAAGATAGAAAGAGGAAACAAAAACAGAATGACTGGGAAGGTAGAATAGTCCCACCCTTATCTGTAGATTGGTTTCCAAGGTTTTAGTTACCTGTGGTCAACCACAGACTGAAAATATTACAGTATTTTGAGACAGAGAGACCACATTCATGTAACTTTTATTACAGTATATTGTTATAACTGTTCTATCTTATTATGGTAATTGTTGTTACTCTCTCACTGTGCCTGATTTATAAGTTAAACTTTATCATAGGTATGTATACATAGGAAAAAAACATAGAATATCTAGGGTTCAGTACTATTCTATGGCTTCAGTCCTCCACTGGGGAAATTGAAACATAACCCCCAGGAGAAAGGGAGATTAGTGTACACAGAAAACCATTAGCATGTTTCATCAAATCTAAGGCACCATCAACTGTAGAGCACATTAATTTTAAGAAATCCTAAGAAAGAAAAATACTTCCAGTTAAACACCATCTGTTATTAGATGCATTCCAATTTCTCGGAGGTTAAAATGTAGCAGTGAATGCATCTCAGAATCTATGAAATATTGTATAATAACTGAGGCAAAAGTAGAATCGATCACTGGTTCCAGTCACTGAGTAAATGAGAACATAAATTAATTGCAAAAATACGTATTGAGTGTTATACGGAAATATAATGGAGATGTTGAGAATAAATGGCAGTTGTGATTGAAGGGAAGAAATGCTCACGTTTTAAGATATTTAGAAAATAGAACTATTAGACTTTGTTGTGCTACTGAATGCAGATGGTGAGGGAGAGATGCTTAAGTGATGTCTAAGATGGCTAATGAGGTAATGTCTTTAAGGCCAAAAGGGGAAAAAGAAGAGCATGTTGGGCTATGACATCAAGTTTGGCTTCAGACACGCTGAGGTTGAAATGTAAGTAGGACTTACCTGTGGGATACCCAGCAGGCAGTTGGAATATTGGCCCTAGCTCAGAAAAGAAGATAGGGCTAGAGGTATTGATTTAGAAAGCATCTAAGTGATGTGGTCAATGAAACCATGGAAGTGGATGAAGCCACTTACAATAAAAAGTCTGACTAAGAAGTTATGTTCACGTGAACTAAGGGAAAGCATTAGAAGTAAATGAAAGGAGACAGATTCAAGACATATTGTGAAGATGTCATTTCTAGGTCTTGATAACTGATAGTCTTTAGGTATTGAGAGAATGATGGTTCCAATAAGAGATACAGGGAACTTAAGAAATATAGTTATATAATAAATAAGAAATATAGTCTAGTTGGAGAAGAGTAAAAATTTCAGTTCTAGATGCGCTATGTTGAAAGTGCTGCCAAGACATCAAGTGAAAATGACCCCAGAATAGTTGAAAATGTGGTCTGTATTTCCGGAGATGGGGCAAATCTAGAGATGTAAATTTGAAACTCATCTATTCATAGTGAGAGTTGGTGCTGTGGCATAAAAGACTGCCAAGAGAAAAAAACACAAAGAAATAGTGAAGGATTCAAGCATAGAACCTTAAAGTAAGTTATATTTAGCAGAAGTCATGTGGTGCATAATGACATTTTGATCAATGATAGGCTGCATTTATATAGTGGTCCGTAAGATTATAAGACTGGGCCAGGTGTAATGGCTCATACCTGGAGTCCCAACATTTTGGGAGTTCCAGGCGGGTGGATCCTTTGAGCCCAGGAGTTCAAGACCATCCTGGGCAATATAGCAAAAAAAACCCATATCTATTTTTTTAAAAACACAAAAAATATTAGCCAGGCATGCTGGGTGCACCTGTAGTCCCAGCTACTGAGGAGGTTAAGGCAGAAGGATCACTGGAGCCCAGGAGGCAGAGGTTGTAGTGAGCCAAGATTGTGCCACTGCAATCCAGCCTGGGCAACAGAGGGAGACCCCATCTCAAAAAAAGGGGGGATTATAAGATTATATTTCTACTTTGCCTTTTCTATGTTTAAATACATTTAAATATGCAAATACTTACCATTGTGTTATAGTTTTGCCTAGAGTATTCAGTACAGTTACATGCTAGGTTTGTAGTCTAGGAGAAAAAGGCTACACCATGTAACCTAGCTGTGTAAAAGGCCATACCATCTAAATTTGTATAAGTACACTCTATGATGTTTGCTCAGTGACAAAATCACCTAGCAATGCATTTTTCAGACTGTATTCCATCGTTAACTGGTGCATGCCTGTGGTTCAATCTTATGCTAAATGATACTATTTAATAAAATACTAAAACTACTACTATATAGTGAATGCTGATACGTGTAAGACATTTTACATCTGATTTAAAATACTTATAACTGCATAATAGATAATCAACTGTCTATTTTGCACCTGAGGAACATCTGAGGTTTAGTAACTTTCCCAGGGTCACACAACTAGTAAATGACTGAGTAGGGATTTGAACCTGAGGCTCTTGCTTGAAAGTCCTCATGTTTCATAATGCACCCAGCCTACACAAAGCCTACCCTCCTCTAATTTTTATACATGGCTCTTACTTGTTTATAGAGTATAATATCAAACCCAAATGCTTACAGAAGATACAAGTAAGTAACATGTGAGAGACCCCAGCTGGGTCTTTCCCTAAGGATATCTGGAATTGTATGCTTCCGATTCTGGAATGCTTCTTTTAACTATGAAGACGTGTTCTTCAATTCCACACACAAAGGAAGAGTTTTCTTGATATACGTGATCTTCTTATTCTATTCTCATTTTTCCCTCTTTTGACTGAAACATGGTAACAAGTATTTCTCTACCATAAGAAAGCAACAATGTAAGATGATGGTAAGAGCACCAGATACTTGACTTCAGTTTCGTGTACAATAAGGAATGGTGAGAACTGTTGCAAAATGGAGAGTAAAACTCTATCTAAAAAGGTGGCAAACCCGGCCGGGCGCGTTGGCTCAAGCCTGTAATCCCAGCACTTTGGGAGGCCGAGACGGGAGGATCATGAGGTCAGGAGATCAAGACCATCCTGGCTAACACAGTGAAACCCCGTCTCTACTAAAAAATACAAAAAACTAGCCGGGCGAGGTGGTGGGCGCCTGTAGTCCCAGCTACTCGGGAGGCTGAGGCAGGAGAATGGTGTAAACCCGGGAGGCGGAGCTTGCAGTGAGCTGAGATCCGGCCGCTGCACTCCAGCCTGGGCGACAGAGCGAGACTCCGTCTCAAAAAAAAAAAAAAAAGGTGGCAAACCCTCAAAGTTCTGTGTTGCTCAAACTTCAGATTTTGTAAGGGAAGGTGGAAACTTAAAATATTAGGTTAAACCTCTCATCTATAATGTGACTCGTTATTTTAAATACTATGCAAGCTAAAGATAAAATGCTTGTGAGCAAAATGCACTTTAAAAGATGACACCACATTGCCTTATATTCTCCAAATTTAATATTTCCAATCCCTTCAATGGTTTATGTTGCTTGATTTACAAAAATTTACTCTCCTTTGAACGGAGACCATTCTCTCAGTGTTCCTCTTAAAATATGACATCTAGAGCTAAACAAAGTCATGCAGCTTCTCTCTGGCCTTCTCAGAATTCAGTGAAACTGCTACTGTTTTTGTGCTGTGCGCTGTATGCTAATGTAACCTAGTATTGCATTAGCTTTTTTCTTTTTTTAGCATTTACAACATTTTACTTGTGCCTAATGAGTTTTAGTCCATAAAAACCTTTAGTTATTTTTTCACATTAACTGCCGAGCTAAATCTTAACTCATCCAATACTTAAAAAGAAGCAGCAATTTTGCTTTGAAATTAAATGCAAGACTTTACATTTTCTCTATTAAATTTTTTATAGTGTAGAGTTGATTAAACTTTATTTTATTTATTTGGGCCCATTATTCTAGATTTCAGGCAGAGTTTTCAATCATCTGTCTCTTTCCACAGCTGCAAGTATAAGGATCTACAATTCATTATATGTACTGTGCACAGGTACAATGAATGTTCCTGAGAAGTCTCATCCACCAAGGTGCACACAATTTTAAAAGGTCCAAACCAGAATTGATCCATAATTAGAATATTACATTAGCCTTTAAGAACTATCCCCACAGCACCCTACAAATAACCACAGCATTGTCTGCTTTTGCCTGCATTGTTTATATGCACCCAGAGATGTCACACTGAGTGGGACACCTACTGCACACAGGGTATCATTTCAGTAACTTCAGCTATTTGTTTGCTTTTGCTATCATCCAGAACTCTAGCCTAAGTCCTCTTCAGTGTTCATCTTAATTAGGAAATTCCTTTCTGGCACCTGTAAACATATGTTTGATCGTAAAGAGCCTTCTCTTCCTGTTCCTCTGTTTAAAAGAACTAACCCATAAACATTAATTCATCTGGCTCACTGGGGCCTTGCACTCCACATAGCTTCCTTTCAGGGAACTGTGTAGGCTACAGTATAAATAATGATGGCAGCTCATGCATCCTAAGGCATCATCACTATGTGCGAAGCACTATGCTGTGCATTTTATGTAAGTCAGCTCCTATATTTCTTGATAACATGGTCTAAAGAAGGACTTCACAGCCAAGGAACTAAGACATAAAGAACTTGAGTAACCTCACAAAGTCAGTAATTGTCAGGTCAATTTTCCAATAAGCCTGTCTACACTGAAAACTCTGCTCTTGCTATTGCTATTCTTGTTCCTACACAGGTCATCTGACCCTTCCTTTGGTATAGTCAACTAAATTACCAGTTGGACAGCAGCACCCACCATCACCAATGAATACACTGTGTTCTGTGTTCTAAAGAGCTTATTTGGCAGGCATGTATCAAACCCTAAAGTAGAGTTCCCTGATAGTCCACGACTAGGTCTATACTTTTTAGCCTTTTTAAATCAAGGGGAGAATTTTTCAAACATTTTTCTCATTGTTTGTTATGTCGGTGCTTTAGAGCTCAACATACACCTTCATTTGTTCAATCAGGCTGTTGGTAAGATATTGAATGAAAAAGAATTCTGGGCTGTACCATTGTTGTATGACTTTCTATCTTTTCTCCACCATGACACAGATAATTGACATACATATCTGTATCATGTTCACAATACCCATTGCACTCCTAATTCTGAAGCTTTTTTTCCATTAAAAAAATAAGATCACAAGCACAAAATAACATAATCATGGTATTATCATAGGGACAACATCAAATCTGTTTTACTTTTTAAAGGAAATAATTAAGAAATGTTGGTGCTTTACTATCAGGGATAAATTACTGGTGTCCCAAGACACTACTGCAGAGGACCACTTAGTTTGAAGCATTCACAGAGAATTTAGTGGGCATCTTTTCTTTAAAACTTCCATTGTTCCACCAACTATTAATTCATCTAAACTAGACTGCCCTCTCATTCTTCACTTTTCCATTTGTTTTTACAAAACAAAATTGCAAGAAGTTGAGTAGATGCCTCACTAAATTGAAAAGTATGTGCGTACGAATAAATATTTATTACTTTTTCATCCACATCAGGCTTTGCTGTCATGAGATGAGAATAAAGAGAAAGACCTATGTCCCTTTACCTGCCTTAGAGCATGCTCAGAAAAACACAATATAGAGAGAAATCCTTAGTAATTGCTTCTCTCAGTGGCTGCAATCTCTGTTGAGCCTTTTGTTTTGTCTTTGGAAATTTAATGTTTAATTATTTTTAATATGTCAAAATATTAGTTTCTCAAGAGAGAAGCTGTGCAGTAACAGGCATTTGGAGATCATTGTTTGCTTTGCAAAGTGGATAGATTCGATTTAAATTTATTTTTTAATGGATCAAGAAATATCCAGCTTTTACATTTAATAAATAAGAAATGGTAAATGAACAAAGGGAAATGGTGATGTAGACAGAACCCTGGTGGATATCTAAATTTCTGTTGAAGGTGATTTATCCCTTTAGTTTAAGACTTTGATATAAAGTAAAAGGCAAATATCTAGAGAAGTAACCTTTTGGCTATCATTGGTCTTTTGTGAAGGAGTTGGACACAAATTTTGGTAAGACCGTAGAAAGAGAGGAATCTTATACTGGAATCCTTGTGGAAGTGAGAGGAAAGCAATAATAGGGTTGTTGGGTTTTCTTTTTTTTTCATTATCTTCAAAACTTTTGCTGACTAGTGTCCCATTAGTGTTTAGAAATGTAATTTTTCTTAGACAAATATCAGCTAAGCTTATTTAAGAGAAGCTTGCTCTGGGTGACATTTTTTCTGCATTTATCTTTAGAAACAATTTTTAACTCTGTTTTTCTATGTCATTTATGGCTGAAAATTATAATTGAACAGTTAGAAAAAAATCTCTGTTGATTAATTACATAGCTTATGTGGTATTTAAATAGCCAAATTTATTACATATTTGTAGCTTGAGAAGATTCTTCACAAATAAAAGCTTTTTTCTGGCCTGGGCACCATCCCAAATCAGATTTAGAATAATGTTGGAAAGGTTTTGTTCACTAAATTTATTCCAAAATTCTAATGTTCTTTAAGGACGGTATGGTTGCTGATTTTATTTGATGGTTTACTGTGAAGACTCTTCGATTAAAATGTGTTTCACTGAAAATTTATTCCTCAAGCAGACGCCTTAGAAATTTATCTTGATTGCAATAGAAGATGGCAATTTAGAACAATTATTTATCCTTATAATAACTCAAGAGCTTTTATCATCAAGCACTTGCTATTTGAAGACCTGACTCCCATTGCTAAATAAGTGAATATTAATCTGATTGTTTTTAGTCCTTATAACATAACTTAATCTTTTGCTAGCCTATTGCATGAACTGAGTAAATATTAAGTGGGAACTAAATTGTCCACCTTCTCCACTGTTTATAAAGATACATATCAGATATGTTACAATAGAATGAGTGCTAAAGCACATTTTCTTTTGAAGAATAATATTCTAGGAAACTTAAGTTTCATTTCTTGCTAAAGATCACCCATGGAATTCAATTTTTTCTCACTTTTGACTACCTGCCTTATTACACAAAAACATATTACTGTTACAAGAAATCATTATCCTTATCCTTGATTTTCAAATGGAAAAGGCAAACCAGAGACAATAATCAAAATTGGATGTTACGTCAGATTCATCAACTTGAAGTTCTGAGATTTGATTATTCAAAACATGGAACAGTACCTATAAATTTTTTTTTTTTTTTTTTTTTGAGACGGAGTCTGGCTCTGTCACCCAGGCTGGAGTGCAGTGGCGTGATCTCCGCTCACTGCGAGCTCCGCCTCCGAGGTTCCCGCCATTCTCCTGCCTCAGCCTTTCGAGTAGCCGTGACTACAGGCGCCCGCCACCGCGCCCGGCTAATTTTTGTATTTTTAGTAGAGACGGGGTTTCACTGTGTTAGCCAGGGTGGTCTCGATCTCCCGACCTCGTGATCCGCCCGTCTCGGCCTCCCAAAGTGCTGGGATTACAGGCGTGAGCCACGGCGCCCGGCTATAAAATTTTCTTTTACCTTTGTAAGCCATCTGGAACTCAAGAGCCATTAGACCTGCTTTTGCAAAACACTGTTTATACAAATAAAACCATTTTTCAGAAGGCAATTTAGAATTTTGAAATACATAATAATTATCAGAGTCAGTCTGTCAGGTTCTGCTCATCATTAATTTTTTAAAACATCAATTTTGGTAAACTCTATCATAATTGCAATAGAATGCAATTCAATAATGACTAACAACATTTAATGCAATGCATAGAATAGAATTCATAAGCTGACAATAGTGGTGGTCACTTCATATTGTATGCTGGGAAGCCCAAGCTCTAAACTGATATATACACTGCAGAGGCTGAGACAAAGGTAATATTCTGAAGAAGAATATTTTAGGGAGAAAAAATGAGAAATTGAATAGCCATCTACGTCACTTTTAAACCAAAATTTTATTTAATTTTTTTTATATGGTGTGATGCCCTAGTAATGGTTCAACAGCATCACAAAGAGTCCGAAACCCTGGGTGATAACATGTTCTCCTTCTATTTTTAGAAATGCAATTGACATCAAAATAGGTATAAAAATGCCTACCTCACTGGGTCTTGTGAGCATCAAATGAGATGATGTGTATGAAAGACTCCAGATGCTGTACAAATGTTGGTTGGATTTTATGGGGAGGCTTTAGAGATGCCTTTGCACGGTGGGAGGATCCTTGAACTTGTTGGTTGAAAAATCTTAGTTTGGCTAGCCATGTTATCTTGAGTAAATCATTTAAATTTAATTCCTCTGGGTCATACTTTTTACATGTAAAATGAGGATGCAATTTCTACCACAGTGCTGTTTTGTAAATCACTTCAAACAAAATGAGATCTATAATGAAAGTGCTTTATAAACAATGAAGCATAATGCTAATAATGTAACAGATTGGTAATAGAGTACTTACTAAATATGACATAAGTAAAGGAATGACATTTACAACAAAATAAATACAATTGTTTAAGTGAAAAATCTATGTAGAAAGGATTGAGAATTGAACTGAGTTCTTCTGTTGAATACTTACCGTATCGCGATCTCAGGGTCCCTATGAAGAAGACAAAGTCCTGGCCTTGAAAATGTTAGGATTTTAAGAAGAGGTAGGGCATACTTTGGGTATCTACAAGATATAAAGGAAATAAACCCAAAACTAAAATTTGTATTATAAGCCACTTTTATGGTTAAATCTCATTCCTAGCATGAATAATACTTTTTATTGAGAATCAATTGTATAGAAAGCATTGTCTCATGTCCTGATTTCTGGGAGAGTGTGTGTGTGTTTGTGTGTGCTTGTGTGTAGTGGAAATGGATTTGAAAGGTACACTACAAAAGAATGTAAATATGTTTACTTCTATTCCCTCAAGCTCATATACTTGAGAAACACAAAATTTGATAATACGAAGAATCACAGAATAAATGTCAAATGACTTACCCTAGAATGTATTACTGAAACTTATTAAGCCTACTATGTGGAAAATGGTCTTTAGTTATTTTTACCAAAGAAAAAAGAAGGTTAAATGTCAGGGACTGAATATTTGTGGCTATACTTTCCCCTAAAATCTAATAAATTGCAATTAAAACATTAAGAATTAGGAATAATTATGCTTATAATCTAATACTGCAGTCCCCAACACTTTTGGCACCAGCGGCTTGTTTCATGGAAGACAGTTTTCTCTGGTGGGTGCAGGGGGCTGGGAATGGGATGGTTTGAGGATGAAACTGTTGCACGTCAGGTCATCAGGCATTAGATTCTCATAAGGAGCATAACAACCTAGATCCCTCACATGTGCAGTTCATAATAGGGTTCACTCACCATAGGGGTAACGATCCTATGAGAATCTAATGCCTCTGCTGATCTGACAGGAGGCAGAACTCAGGCCGTAATGCTCATTCCCCATCTCCACTCACCTCCTGCTGTGCAGTCCAGTTCCTAACAGGCCATGGACTGGTACCCATCCCGGCAGGAGTTTGGGGACTTCTTGTCTAATACATATGTATACACTTAACTTCTTCGTCTTCTAGTGATTCCTTTAGAAATGTAAAGAGACAGGGAGCTTAGGAGAGACAACTAGATCTGGTTAGAGTCTTATTTGAGTGAAAGTTGTCAGATTACCTCCCTAAGCCTCAGTTTCCTCATCTGTGAGGAGAGTCCTAACTCACTGGGTTGTTGTAAAGATTCAGCATTATAACCAACACAAGTGAACCAAAACTGTGTCAGACAAATGCTTGAGTCTTAAAAAGCGAGTGTTTATTAAGTGTCTCAGTAATCTTTCTTCTTAATAAACCCACCGAGTGATAGTTTGATCTGGCAAAGATGGAATGGGACACCCAGCACTAAACTTAACTATTCTCTTTCCCACAGAATATTGCTAGTTTTTACTTGTGACATTTTAATTTTAAATTTACATTTTAAATTTTTCTGATATAGTCACTGGGAAGATAAAGGACAGAGTTTGTTATAGTGAGAAAATAATACAATTTTCTGAAGTCTTTTTCATGAAATGTTTTAAACTGGAGCTTTGTCTTTGGAAATTCTTGCCCTTGGGCATAGTTATCATGTTGTTTGAGGTTAGCAAGGATGTGATTTTGAAGTCACAATCAGATATTGTTTACTGAATGTGTATAAGATAAAATGAGATGAGAGGGTAATTATCTATAGGTTTGCCTTAATTAGCAGATAACATTTTCTAATTCAACGAGGCCTCAGTGATAATAATCAACAGTCAACTTTCTAAATAGCTTTCCCATATCTTTGTGGGCCATTAATCCCCTCATCTTTAAGTTTTCAACATTCTTTTTAAGGCATCTTGAATACTTGAGCAGCAATTTTCCCTGTTTGCAGCAATCACCAGTTGAATGCTTTTGTGAATGAGAAACTAAATGGATTTTCAACAATGTAGATAGTTTTAAATGAGAGTCCCAATGAAATTATGGATGAATCAAGGGACAGCAGGAAGTGTGTGATTTTCTCCATTTGCAAATGTTTTTCTAAAAAATGCCATCCTAAGAACACTTTATAGATATTAACCCATTAATTCCAGTGCCTCATTTTTTTGAAGTAATTCTTATTCTTTTTTTATGGCTCCAAAAAGTTCACAGAAGAATAGTTAGCAAAGCAGCAGTCAACTATACTCACCAAAGTTTATAAAGTGCATTAAATGTACTGCTATTCACTGGAAAACTCTTACAAAATATATACATCCATGACTTACAAAAGTATAAATTATAAATGGTATGAAAATGCTTCAAAATCTAAAAAGAATGTAAGAACTTCTGCAGGGATAAAAGAAATATATAGATTATATTTATATATTTATATTATATATTATATATTATATAAATATATTATATATTATATGAATATATTATATATTATATTATATATTATATAAATAAATATCGCATGAATTTTTGAGCAGAATGATCTAGAAAAAGCCTATGTGATGTAGTGAGGCAAGCAACATTTTAAAAACTCTGGAAGAAGATGGAATCAATGAAGTTTCAAATTCACCTGCAAAAGTTACAAGCAGATTTGAACTATTTGACCAAATCTAGCAGCACCTAAATTTGAAAGGATACCATTGGGATATGCCATATGTGCTTCTGAGAAGGAGAGTGGTACGAGTAGGACTTTTTTTTAACTTTTAAGTTTAGGGGTACAAGTGCAGGTTTGTTTCATAGGTAAACTTGTGTCATGTGGGTTTGTCGTACAGATTATTTCATCATTCAGATATTAGTCCTAGTACCGATTAGTTATTTTTCCTGATCCTCTCCCTCCTCCAACTACCCGGCTCCAAAAGGCCCCAGGATGTGTTGTTCCCCTCTATGTGTCCATGTGTCCTCATCGTTTAACCCCTATTTAGAAATGATAGCATGTGGTATTTGGTTTTCTGTTCCTGTATTGATTTGTTAAGGTTAATGGCCTCCAGCTCCATCCATGTCTCTGCAAAGGATATGATCTCATTCTTTTTTATGGCTACATAGTATTCCGTGGTATATATGTAGCACATTTTCTTTAGCCAGTGTATCATTGATGGGCATTTAGGTTGATTCCATGTCTTTGCTATTGTGTAGAGTGCTGCAATGAACATACGCATGCATGTGTCTTTATAATAGAATGATTTCTATTCCTTTGAGTATATACCCAGTAATGGGATTGCTGGGTCAAATGGTAGTTCTGTCTTTAGGTCTTTGAGGCATTGCCACACTGTCTTCTACAATGGCTGAACTAATTTACACTCCCACCAACAATGTAAAATCATTCCTTTTTCTCCACAACCTTGCCAGCATCCTTTTTTTTTTTTTTTTTTTGACTGTTTGATAATAGCCATTCTAACTGGTGTTAGGTAGTATCTCACTGTGGTTTTGATTTGCATTTCTCTAATGATCAGTGATGTTGAACTTTTTTTTAATATGATTGTTGACCCACATGTATGTCTTCTTTTGAAAAGGGTCTGTTCATGACATTTGCCTACTTTTTTATGGGGTTATTTGTGGGGTTTTTTGTACATTTGTTTATGGATGCTGGATATTAGACTTTTGTCAGGTGCATGGTTTGTAAAAATTGTCTCCCATTCTGCAGATTGTCTGTTTACTCTGTTGATAGTTTCTTTTGCTGTGCAGAAGCTCTTTAGTTTAATTAGGTCCTATTTGTCAATTTTTACATATGTAGAAATTGTTTTTGGTATCTTCATCATGAAATCTTTGCCCACACCTATGTCCTGAATGGTATTGCCTAGGTTGTCTTCCAGAGTTTTTATAGTTTGAGATTTTACACTTAAGACTTTAATCCATTTTATGTTGATTTTATATATGGCAGGGGTCCAGCTTCAATCTTTTATATATGCCTAGCCAATTATCCCAGCACCATTTATTGAATAAGGAGTTCTTTCCCTATTGCTTGTTTTTGTCAGGTTTGTTGAAGATCAGATAGTTGTAGGTGTGCGGTCTTATTTCTGGATTCTCTATTCTGTACCATTGGTCTATGTGTCTCTTTTGGTACAATACCATGCTGTTTGGATTACTATAGCCCTGCAATATAGTTTGAAGTTGGGTAGCGTGATGCTTCCAGCTTTGTTCTTTTTGCTTAGGGTTGCATTGGCTATTTGGGGTCTTTTTTTTGGTTCCATATGAATTTTTAAATGGTTTTCTCTAGTTCTGTGAAGAATGGCAAGAGTAGTTTAACAGGAATAGCATTGAATCAGGGTAGTATAGCCGTTTTCATGAGATTGATTCTTCCTCTCCATGAGCATGGAATGTTTTTCCATTTGTTTGTGTCATCTCAGATTTCTTTGAGCAGTGGTTTGCAGTTCTCCTTGTAGAGATCTTTCATCTCCCTAGTTAGCTGTATTCCTAGGTATTTTATTCTTTATGTGGCAAGAGTAGAACTATTTTTAAGGAAGATGATTCTTGCTACTACTAAATAACTATAGGAGAGGAAGAATCATTTGGCTTTCACATGACTCATGTATTATAAATAAAAAAGGTCTTTCAAATTAATTCCATTTACTATGTTCTATATATTCCTTCCATAATTCAATTATTCCATTCAGTAAAGGCTTAGTCTGCCAAAACCACTGCATGATTTTCCAAAGGAGGTATACAGTAAAAAAAAAAAAAAAAAAAAAAAAAAGATTAGAACCATAAGTTCTTGAGTTGGACCACGTGGGTTTAGATCTTGGCTATACTCCTTGCTAGCTGTATGACATGGATGAACTAGTTAATCTCTCCAAACCTCAGTCTCCTCAGCTCTCCTATTATTAATAAAATGGGTTTAATAATAATGTATTCCTCCTTATTTTAATGAGGGGATTAAGTGATAGCATGTTGAGAAAGCACTTATACAATATCTGGCATATTATAAATGCCCAATAAGTACTAGTTATTGTTAGAATTGCTGAATTTAAAGAGATCACTTATTTTTTAAAGGTATCTTGATTGTTACTACTATATCATGCAAATATTTATCTCTTATTTATTTAATAATAGAAAAATACTGTAAAAACTGAAAATTTCAAATTTAATTTTCCAAGTGCCTGAGTAATTTCTAAGTAGAGATATAAACACTTTTAAGTTCACAATAACATTGCATTTCATTGAACTTTTACAACTACAGCTTGGTTCTAAATGCTTTAAACTTCTCATATTTTAAATTTTCTTCCAAACCTAAAATGCATACATTGAATAACCTAACTTTAGGTATACTGAGACTTCATTTTATAATGAACAGTTATATGATGAGTGACTGGTCCCAAAAAAAAGGAGTTAAAATGCTTCAGTTTTAAGTGGTAAGACATTTACTGAGACACAGAGTAAAATTACAGTGAAAAATGTGAAGATGCTATCTGAGTGATGATAAGATAATTTTATTGTCTATTTAAAAACAGGCCTTGGCAATTGGAAAATATTAGTTAAATCTTTTTTGAGCTTTTTGCTGTTATTGTTGTTTTTATTATGTTATTAGTTTTCCTTTCTTTCTTCTATCTCATAATATTTTCCCTAAAGAATGGGGTTAGTTATGTGGGGCAATCTAATATGATGGATTTATAATGCTCTGAATTAAATTTTTGAGCTAAGAAAATCAGTCATAACACTTAAGATTTGTCAATTTTCTAGTGAATTATAGTTCTCTGTAAACAGTTTTGATTGTGAAACTTCTATAACTCTCTCATTATTTTGTAACTTCTTTCCCTTATTTATTTTACAGAGTAAGGCATTTTCTCTTAAGCAGCATCTCCCCTTGGAAATACTATGATCATTTGATAATACTGGGTTTCAAACTCTAGATGCCTTTCTCACATTGGCTTCATAGTTCAATTCCATAAGTTTGTGTCAAGATACTACTACATGTAATTCAGGTTACTAAGAGTTCCTGCTCTCAAAAAAAAAAAAAAAAAAAAAAAGGAGTTTCACATGTCCAGAAATAAAATAATGTGGCAGAAAAGGTATATAAAAACTCTTGAGATTTTAGGGAGCTGATTAATAGCATCTCTACCTTTTCACGTCAGAGTCCTGAACCAACTAAGAGGTAGAACAAAGTATCAAGCTGCTACAGATCAGGATAGTAACTTTTTCATTATGGGCTTAAATGTGTAGCCCCAATTTGGTTCCTTAAATTGAGCTTACAATTCAGATCACCAATGCTCCCCTGCAAGTTCCCTGTAAGCTCACTACGCATCTGACAGGGCAGCATGCAGCCTTTTAGGAGACAGGTAGATGGATAGTAATCACCCTAAATGTCCTGGACTGAGTAGGCTTAATTGCTTCTTCCAAATTTGTCAGTTAGGCCAAGCATCCTCCCCACTGCCCCATCTGGGGAATATGGATGAAGGAAAGGAGCCCAAACATGTAAGTGTTGCTCCTTTTTTCCCCTTTAGCGCATGCAGTGGAAATTCCCCATCACTCGGCTGGAATCGGAAGAGTAAAAATAAGTGTTCCCATCCTAAAAGAGACAACACGAACTGCGATTCCAATAAGAAAGATTCCAGATGGTTGCAATGATCAGGAAATAATTCAGAGAGAAGATAGTATCTGAGAAAGGCTTAAAAGAGGAATACAAATTAAACAGGCAAGATGAAAGAAAAGGGCTACCATAGGAGCCTCGTCAAAAGTCCAGAAGAAATAACTAGGAGAATTTCCAGGCTTCAAAAATGACTCAGTTAACATTGGAGTGAATTTTTAATGAATTTAGTCAGTATGATTTGAGACTTTATTAATATTTAGGAGGCAAGGATAAGGCAGACATCATAAGGTGTTTACAGTGAGCAAGTGTTGTGATGTATATTTAACTTAATGTGGCATTCTATGAAAGTAGTGTATCATGACAATAGATGTTGTGGAGTTCAGGCTCTGTTGCTGGACAAATGAAACCAGTATCTGTGTCAGTCTAGGAGGAGTAAAGAAAGGAAAATAATGAACAGTTTTGTGGGGACAAGTAGAAGACAGACGTCTATAATGAAAGAGAAATTTTGGAAAGTGGATCAATGCCCAGAGATAAAACCCACACTATAATTATGAAAATCATTAGAATTTTAACAAAAGGAATTTTGAGGGCCAAATAGCAGAGGGTCATCAATGGATGTTGAAATCACTAAGGATGCTTCTAAAAATGTTGGCATGATATGGTGTAAGCTAGTGGAGAAAGATGGATACCCATCCCAGAAGTTGTTGGTGACACTGATGAAGAATTAAGTAGCATACATACAGAAAAAATAAGGGCTTCAGTAAGTGCTGTAGGTTACTAATCTGGAAGTGGCATTGGGTGATAAATAATATGGTGATACATTCTCCTGGCCTTATAGAAAAATAGGCTAGGAGGCATCAGGGAGCAATCAGGTTTCAATTAATAAAAGGTGTAAAGAGCCTTGAAAAAGATTTGAGAATTTATTACAATGTGCAATAAAATGTAGCTAGTCAGTAACATATGATGTATGAGATACTAGTAAGGAAATGGACCAGAGTATATATGTGACCTGGGAAACAAGAGCGATCTAGATAAGAAAAGGGAGTTGGGAACTATCAATAGCAAGGATTAAGAAAATGGGTTGAGAGAGAAGCTCCAGGAAACTGCTGACAGTACAGAAGGTGGCATAATTTAATCACTTCAGTCCTTTGGAATGGTATTGCCAAGTCACTTTGGGATGTTAAAAAATTATATTCCTTCAACACTTTATAATTAGGAACAGGAATTGGCGTCATCCTATTGGAGCTTGCTGCTAACGACGTGGGAGTTTTTAGAGACAGATACAAGGTCTTGCCAACACAGTCTAATGTAGTCACAATGCCATCCAGTGGTTACTTTGGTTACTTTACAGGTACTTTCTGTTGCTCTTTAAGAATATATTTTATTTTATAGTCAAGATTCATCAAAGTTTCAGAAAGCTTGTATGGGAAGTGTCTTCTTATATCTTCAAAAATCACATAGCAGGGATTTGATTTGCTATGTACTTCTAAGCTAATGGAGTTACATCCAGCTGGTTTTCTATATGTGTTATGCTCTGGGAAACATGATTTAGCCTGTCCTCTATCAAAATTAATGCAATAAGGAACCATGAAATAATGGGACTTACACTGTATTCAATTTTAGTTCTAATAGAAACAATGGAAAATAACATCTGCGACATAGGCCTGGTTGATCAGAGGAAAGTAATGGAGATTTGTTGCTGTGATTTTATTGGTGCTATGGGCTAAAGCTATGGTATGCTCATCAGTATAGTGATAATGTAATAAATACTTTTGACTTGACTTGTATTTAGTCTCAGTTTGTCTATAAGGTCATAATGGGCAAACTTAAATGGGAAACTTTAATTTGGCAGCTGACAACATAAAATAAATCTAGCTGCCATTAGCAAGGACCCTTTTTAAAATTTCTATAAAAGCACAGCTTTCAAGTTTATTGCACATCTCTTTAAAAATGTATTTCAAACTAATTTCAGAGACATCTATTTGGCACACTCAAACTTTTGGTGATGAAATTCCCTTTTGCCACAAAAATTCATTCTTCGAATCTCCATGGTAAATTAGCTTTATGAGTTAGCTATTGTAATTATTTTTCTGTGAAGCAAAGGCAGGAGTAGAGACAATTTCATCATCTTATCATCATTTGTATGTGGAATCACTAAAGAGCTTGCCCATGTGGAACCATGAAAGTCCCTGGTTTACCCCTCTATCAGTAGGCATAAACATGTCTAAACCACCCAAGAAACTGTACATTAATATTGCTTCTAAGACCTGGGGGTTGGGGGTAGCATCACCACAGTCAACAATGTTAAACTGATAAAATATTTTAATGTTAAAATTATTGGAGCCATTTCTTGTTTGATTATTTTCATACTGTTGGTCCTTTAAGCTGTTTAAATTTGGTTCAGAAAATACAGAAGTGGGACGGGCATGGAGGTTCACACCCAGCACTTTGCAAGGCCAAGGCGGGTGGACCACCTGAGGTTTAGAGTTCAAAACTAGCCTGGCCAACATGGTGAAACCTCGTCTCTACTAAAAATACAAAATTAGCCGGGTATGGTGGCGCATGCCTGGAATCCCAACTACTTGGGAGGGTGAGGCAGGAGAATCACTTGAACCTGGGAGGCTGAGGTTGCAGTGAACCAAGATCGCTCCATTGCACTCCAGCCTGGGCAACAACAGCGAAACTCTGTCTCAAAAAATAGTAATAATAATAAATACAGAAGTGTTTTGGAAAAGACAGTGATATTGATGTAAATGATGGCAGTGTCTGCAGATTTTCAGGGGTGTAGGAGTAAGAGATCTAATGTTACCCAGACTGAGTGGCAAAACTGAAGATGATGACCATAATAGAAACACTGTACAATTCACAAGAATTATGGCGTTTTATCTTCACTCATGTAGCTAAATACTCCACGTTGATGTTAATTTATCAATACTAAATTAAGCTGAGTAATTCTTTTAACTAAACACCGATAGTCTACAACCTGCTTCATACAATACATTTACTGGGGGCTTTGTTCTTGTTGTTGAGTTCTATATTTTTTTAACTTTACATTTGAAAAAGTTTTAGACTTACAACAAAAGCTGAAATGGTACAGTGAACATACATATACCTTTGCTTACACCAAATGGTAACCTCTTTGCCACATTTGCTTTGACTGTCGATTTTTTTTTTTTCAGTAAACTAGATCAAAATAAGTTGAAGACACTTCAACCTATAACCCTGTAAACCTTAGGGTTTACAACCCTACATACTTCAGTAATATCTCCTAAGAACAAAAATACTTTCCTGTATAACCACAATGTCAATCACACATCCAAAAATTGAACATTCATCCAATAATATTATCCAATATAATTTCTAAATTTAAATTCCCCAAATTCTCCAAAATTTCATTGATGGCTCCATTGTAAAAGCATATTTCTATTTTATCATTAATATTATCTTCCCCAGATACCTTCTACCCAGTGTTTTTAGCATAGTTGGCCCTTGCCTGAATCACTTATTATATTGACTATTACAAAAAGGCAATTTTCTAATTCTATCATTTCCTTTACATTTTGAGACCTTTTTTTCTGTGAAGAATATCTAATTCTTCTACTATTAATAATATCACTCGGCTGCATAGATTCCTTTTTATTTCAAATTTTTTGTAATCCATCACCATTATTTTTTTCTTGCTCATAATGTCTGAAATTTAGCTGGTGAGAGACCTCTGAAAACCAGCTCCTGTGTCTTTCTGACATGTCCCCAACAGATTTGGGGCATGCCCTTACTTAAAAAATAAGGTATTCTAGGCCCGCTTTGTACCTTGCCTGTTCCAGACGTTTGTTTTTTGTTTTTTTGTTTTGCTTTGTTTTTGTTTTTTTCCTATGGGCAATGATATTTGGAAACCTGCATATGCTCATTTTAACTGCAATATTACTTTCTTAGGCTCTTTTGGTGGAAAAAGCTGTATTGTTCTTAATAATGAGTACATAGTTATACCTCCAAGTCAAATCCAATAACATAGGATATTTCCCCACTTTTTTCCATTTCATGTTTATATCACATCTCCCACTGTGAAACAGTAGTTTCTTTCTTTCTTTTTTGTTTTTCTTTTTTTTTTTTTTTTTTTTTTTGAGTCCCAGTCTTATTGCCCAGGTTGGTGCGCAGTGGCGTGATCTTGGCTCACCACAGCCTCCACCTCCCAGGTTCAAGCAATTCTCCTGCCTCAGCCTCCTGAGTAGCTGGGATTACAGGCATGTGCTACCATGCCCAGACTTTATTTTATTTTATTTTTTTAAATAGAGATGGGGTTTCTCCAAGTTCATCAGGCTGGTCTCGAACTCCCGACCTTAGGTGATCTGCCTACCTCAACCTCCCAAAATGCTGGGATTACAGGTGTGAGCAACAATGCCTGGCTGAAAACAGTAGTTTCTAATGTCATTGATCTATTTGCTATTTTCTCTAGCCCAAGTTTCAGATTTTTAATCATTCATTTTTGTCCTTGGACAATGTACCACTAAGGGTGTCTCACTTAACAATGTATATTGAAACTAACTTTACATCAGTTTATAGAGATATGCTTTATTTTTTTAATGGCTTCATAGTTCTTCATTTTATGGATCTATCAGAATTTACTCAACCAATCCCTGTAATTTGATATTTGGGATTTTCCCCAATATTATGCTATAATGACTTACTTTGTGCATGTTATTTTATATTCTTCAAGACATATCTTCAGGGTGAATTCCTAAAAGTGGGATTGCAAAGGGAAGAGTTACTGAAGATATATACTTTTGTCAGATATTGCCAAATTTCCCTCTATTAGAAATTGTACTATTTTGCATTTCCACCATTGTCCTTCCTAAAATAACCAAATCATTATTTCTCTTTGAAAATATGAATGATATTAATTAATATTAAAAAATAAAGAGCTTTTCTAGAACAAGCATAAGAATTCTTTACACACTATCCTCATGTCCTGATTCCAAACTCAAATTTAGATTTTATAGGTAGACTATGCCACTGCAGAAACAGAGAAGAGTATAATTCTAGACAACCGTCAACATATGTAATCGTTTAAAGCTTTAGTATTGGTATTAGTCCATTCTCACATTGTTATAAAGAAGTATCTGAGACTGGTAATTTATTTATTTATTTATTTATTTATTTTAAAAGGGGGGTTTAATTGGCTCGGGGTTCTGCAGGCTGTATAGGAAGCATGATGCTGGCATCTACTTAGCTTCTGAGGAGGCCTCAGGAAACTTATAATCATGGCTGAAGTGGCAGGAGGAGCAGGCATCTCACATGGCAGGAGCAGGAGCAAGAGAGTGAGGGAGGAGGTGCCACACACTTTTAAATGAGCAGATCTCAAGAAGATGAACTCACTGTCAGGAGGACAGTAGCAAGAGGATGATGCTAAATCGTTCATAAGAAATCACCCCTGTGATCCAATCATCTCCCAGCAGGCCCCACCTCCAATGTTGGGTGATATGGTTTGACTGTGTCCCCCAGCCAAATCTTATCTGGAATTGTAGTTTTCATAATCCTTATATGTCGTGGGAGGGACCCAGTGGGAGATAATTGAATCATGGGGGCAGTTACGTCCATGCTGTCCTCATGATAGTGAGTGAATTCTCACGAGAGCTGATGGTTTTATAAGGGGATTTCCCCCTCTTCACTCTGCACTTCTCCTCGCTGCCGCCACATGAAGGACATATATGCTTCCCCTCTGCCATGATTGTAAGTTTCCTGAGGCCTCTCGAGCCCTGTAGACCTGTGCGTCAATTAAACCTCTTTCCTTTATAAATTACCCAGTCTTGGGTATGTCTTTACTAACACCATGAGAATGGACTAATCCATTGGGGTTTACAATTGAACATGAGATTTGGGTGAGGACACAGGTTCAAATGATATCAGTATTTATGACTGCATTTCTCTTGAGCTAGTTAAAAATACAAAAATGTCATTCATACCATAGAAATTTGAAGTTGAAAGAAATCTCAGGGATTTACTTTTATGGATCATATTAGCAGAAGGTGAAGTACTGACAATATAAAAATGATTGAATGCATATCACATTGTTTCTTAGAGTATGGATCAATCTATATGGCATTTTTGCGGCTTTCTACTCAAAATACAATCTCCTCTCCCTTTTTTTCTTTCAGGGCCCCCGTTGTTCTCCATATCAACCCTATACCTTTCTAAATGTCTAATATGTTTAAATAGTTCCTGAGATCCTATGATCTGATTTCTCAGTTTCCATTCCCAAGTCTCTAAGTGTGGCAGACCAGGTCACATGACTGGAACTACTGTGGATTCTCCTCATGAGACACCAATGGGCTTTCACTGCCACTCAGTGCTCCTTGTGCTGCTCCAGGCTTCAAATGTCTGAAATCTCCCCAATACCCCTAATACCTTCTCTTTCATGTGATGACCTTAGTTTTTACTTCATATGAAGACCAACAACATCCCATTGTGTTCCTATCACTTCTATCCTCCCTTTTCCTGAACATCTTTATTTTCACTCTTTTATCTCTTTCTCCTAGATAACCCCAAACCTACCTCATCCTCCATGCTCTTCCTCTGGAGCTCTAAAAGTCATCTCCTTTTTAATTTATAATGCTTTAAATCTTTCTCACACTGGTAACTTCTCTTTGTCTACACACATGTATAGGTCTCTAACATTCTAAAGACAGCTTTTCAGCTTGTTACCCTGAGTTATTACTTTGTCTTTGTCCTTTCAACTGCAATTGTGCATTGTTTTAAAATCACAGCTTTTTACCCACTTGTCAAGCACTTGTAATCCAGCTTCCACTTCATAATGCTGTTCTCTTGAAAGTTTCTAGTGACCTCTAAACTCTAATTTCAATAGTCTTTTATTAGTCTTCATCCTCCTTAAACTCACTTTAATGTTTGGCATTACCGATTGGTCTTTTTTTTAAACTCCCTTTCTGTGATTTTTCGGGACACTTTGATATCATGGTTTTCTTCCTAAATGCTCTTATTTTCCCTTGTTCATTAGTTTGTCCCAACTCCTAAAATTAAGCATTTCCTGAAACATCTTCATAAACCCTACTTGAGTAATTCACCAGATGAACAACAAGTTGAGGACCATCCACGAGGATTTACCTCCTGGACTGTGAAAACAGCATAATGCATCCTGGGTACTCAATCAACAAAGTCTGAGAATAAAAGGAGAAAAAACTATAGATATGGGTAGGTCCAGATTATATGCGTATAGTTCAAGGACTTTATTTTTTAGACCAATACATATTGCAGTCAATTGCATTAATAGTTTTTAACTGACTGAAAGCAGAGATCTGAACTATAATTTAAAAGCATAAATGTTTACCCTTCTTCTAGCATCTCTGCTGAAAAGATTTTCTTTCAATCTAATAACCGAAAGGAAATTGCATAATATTAGTGTATCTAAACTGCCCTTAGTTACTTCTCATTAGAAATCAGTTCTGCTTCCCCATTTTTAAAGTCCTAACAATTTTAAATAGTTAAATATTGTGTACACATAATAATATTGTTAAACCTTCATTTGATGTAGGTCAAATTCTGATGCAACGTGGTCCTTGTAATAATCATTCAGAATAAGAACCAAATGTGTTATGTTCTTTTTAATTAGGAATTTAAGAAATATTCCATCATACATTCATTGCCTAAGTCAACAAATGTTTATTGTGCACTGATTATGTGGAATTCACTCTTCTGAGCATTAGAGATTCAAGCTAGACAAACCTTTGCCCCCTGGAGCATGCACATTTCATCTGAATGAATTAAACTGGCTGAGATGTTATGGTATATGTAGCTTATATATGCCGCACCACTCACTTCGGGAAGAGACAAGTCTTCTGCAGTGAGTGGTGCTGCATGGGATGTATCAGCTTTTAGTGAACACAGTAAGTTGTGCAGACAGCAAGATATTTGTCTTCTGTAGAGAGGAACTGGTTCATCTAGGTCAGTGGTTCTCATCCAGGGATGATATTGCCCCCAGAGGACATGGGCAATATCCGGAGATATTTTTAATTGCCACAACTCAGGGGAAAGGGTGCTACTGGCATTTAGTAATGCTGCTAAACATCCCACAATGCACAGGATAGCTACCCCCAACTACCAAACAAAGAATTATCTAGTCCAAAATATCAACAGTGTCCAGGCTGAGAAACCCTGCTCCAGGTTAAAGAGTCCATGTGGCTTAATTACTGGGTTCTTTCTTAGAAGAACATACACCATGCTTCTCCCACAGTCCCTCTCCTGCCTCTGACCATATAGATGGTCCTTTCAAGCTAATTTTTCTGGCTTTTTTTGTTCCATGGGTAAACAGAATGTTCAGGTTAGATCTGTACCTTCTATTTGTTTTCCAAGCTGTTCTCAAGGGTCAATCTATGCTTACTAAAGTTTTCGAGCAAGCACTAAGGTAGTAAGTTCTGTGCCTTCTGTGCCTGCTGGGCATAATTATAGGAAACAACTTTGTTTTTAAAATCTCATAACAAGAAGCACAAGCAAAATCCACAAATTACAATTCCTTTGCAGCGTGTTTGTACCCTTAGCAGCTCACAGCAGGGCCACATCACCGTCTCCGCCAGCCACCATTTTTCTAGCTACCTTCCTAAAATATCAGAAACAACAAACTTCCCAGGGTGAGGAAACAGCCTGTAGTTTTGCCCACATGGATCAGTATTTTTCCCATTCAGTCATTATGTTGCTATAAAGTAGACAATAAATTATTATGAAAACATGAATAGAAAGAGGAAATGAGTCATGTGAATCATTATTAGTATTCTATTTCACGTGGTGGAAAACTCACAGGGATCTTGGTGTTAGTCCAGAATTCACTCGTGTTTTCCCTTTCTTTTAAATGCTGAAAAAAAATTAGGTTGTAATGTTATCATTGTACTTGTAAAACTATACAACTAGGTATGAACTAAGTTACTTGGCAACAGTTGATCTCTAAATGGGACTTATACCTTTATTAGTTATGTAAAATTAGATACATTGTTTAACCTTTCAAGGACTGAATTTGGTAATATGTTAAATGAATAAATTGAGCTAGTATCTGGCATGAGAATCCTGGGTTTGAATTTGGCATCATCAGTTTCTGGCCATGTGACCATCAGAAAGTCACCCACTGTGCAGAGAGATTATAATGAGATAAGATTTACATGGGCATTACAAAGATTTTTACCATTGCTGTTGTCACCAACAGATAATTATCTTGCATGTGTCTTCTATAGCACAACTGAAAATCACTGTAAACTGTTTTAAGAGACAATATCCAGCATTCAGAATATCTAAATAGGTCAGAATTAGGTAGGTTTTAAAACTCTTGTTTCAGCTCTTTCCAAGTCGAATATGAATAAAGATAATGCACATCTAGGAATAGAAGTATAAGAATGGAAATCTAATTTGCACCCCGGTGGTTCTTGACATCATCTTTATTAACATGCACACTCTAAGTATTTTAGATTCACTGGGAAACTGTTGATATTTAGAAAGGGAATATTTCTCTTTAAACTGGTAAAGCTTAAGCATCTCCTCTGAAAATTCTTCTATCTCAGGATCTCTTTCCTGACATAAAACTGCATGAGCTGTGTTCTTACAGCAAGAGCATCTTCATTAGCAAACAGAAATGTCACCTAGCAAAAGGAGGTATCAAGAAACCAGTTCTCTCCACCATGAACTGCCATCTTGGTCTGTACTACTGATCCTCAGGAGCGCTAGTTATGCTCAGAAATTGACATCAGACGTTATTTACAGATTCTGTGAATTTCTAATTACCTTTGTTCACAAGAAGTCAATCACCAATGTTTATGAAGAGTCAACTATTTGAATGACAAATAACTAAGTGCTGGGGATTTATTAAAATGAAGTTGAACGCTACTTAAATTATCTTTCACCTATCCACTTGCATTTCCATTTTTCCAGACTGTTTTTCTAGCAGTTCTATTGAGCATGGTAAGGTCTTCACCTCCATCAGGCACTTTAGGGTTGAATGCACATTGGAGTGATTCTAGCGTGAGATTTTACAGAACAACTATTCTACCTTTCCAATATCCCTTCTGTGTTAGATTTCTCCAGAGTACGCAGATAATAAGTGGCCACACTATATCTTGTTATATAAGTTTGTACTGCAGAAGGAATGGTCTGAGTCTTCAAGGAACTGACATCTTTATTAGAGATAAGTGACAAATATATGTAAAAAAGAGTAGCCCATTCAAACAAAAAAAATCAGTCAGTCCATTACAGCAAATCATCATTATATCAGCTAACTACTAGCAGTATGGACTAAAAATGTGAAACAGTAGTATGTATATAGAAGTGATTTGAAAATATCCATGATTATATACCAGTTCCACTGAACCAAGTTATATATCATGTAATAATTATTTTAGAGCAAAGTTAAATATACAAGCTTTTTCTATAAACTACGTCCTATACTTCCACTAATGTCCACTAGAAAATGAGAGATATTCTCCATTTTTTTAAATCTTCAACGTTTTTGGCCAAAAAATATTTAAATGCAATCCCACAGCATGTTAAGAATTTAACTGTTTTACTTTCTGACATTTTAATTCTCAAAAATACTTCATTTGGTATTATAGCATTTTTTATATCTTTCTTTGTTCAAGATATAAAACAATGTCTATCTTTGTTCAAGATATAAAACAAAGACTTCTTATGTCACCTTTTCCCCTGGCACTAAAGGATTTTCTTTATGTCCAAGGATCCCCTCATATTTACATCTTCTATAACTTTCCTGTCATCTTTCTTTGCATATGATTTTCTAGTGTCTTCTGAATTTTACTTATTTCTTAAATATAAAATTTTTGTAAGTGATATGACATAAAATTCAATTACTTTATCAATTCTAAACATTCAAATTTCCTCTTATCTAGTCCACCTCACTTGCATGATACCTATGTTAGTCTGTATTTTATTTATATTTGTTGCACAAAGCCATTACTTTGTAGAAAGTATTCTTATAGCATACTGGAAAGAGTGTAGAAAGCCTGGATTCTAGTCTTACATTGCTTGATATTTTCTTTCATCAATATTAGAATGGGAAGACTGGACTTGATTGTGTTCCTTTGCCCATAACTTTTTAATCATGTGTGTTTTTTTCATTCATGTGCAATTCAATTTATTATCCTCCCTAGGTCTAGAAATGAAATTGAACTTTTGAAACTTTTTCTTTGAGAGAAAGGAAGTAATTTTATTCATGATATCCATTTCAGTTAGTAAAAATGTCTTTAAGAGGCTAAGTGGCTCCCCAAAGATTAAATGTCCAATAAGCGATAAAGTCGAAAGTAGACTCCTGGCCCCCTGGTTTCCCACATCAAAGACTAGCTGCCAGATACAGTTCCTCCTACCAGATTTCTCTTGAAATTGTAATTTGTCATCTTCTGAGTAGTAGACAATGAAGGCCTAAGATTTATTTTCCTTGCAAATGAATAATTAGTGAATGTCAATTTTATGTTTTTTTCAGTCTATGTGAAAGTCAAAAATAGTCATGTTAATTATACTTAGCAGGCAGTTTTCTGTGATGATACACCAAATCCTGGAGATGACAAATGTAAATATTATTGTTTTACTCCTTAAAAGATAATCTAATCTGGTATTATTTAAAAGTTCATTTCACGTTATCTTCCTTATAGATAACTTCCATAGTGTTTTGCTAATTAGATATAAGAAAGACAATCCCTCATCTAAACATTATTTTATTTACACTTGCTTTTAGGCTTTTGTTGTTTCTTTTTTTTCTTCTACACCCCCTTACAGCACAAGGTATCTCAAACCTCAAGCAGCTACCATCTGGCTTGTTTTATATAACTCTCTCAGCCCATTCAAGTGGCAATACACCAGTGAAGAATAAAAAGATATATATTGGATGGAGCCCAAGAACTGCACCCAAAATAGCTTTTTAAAAGTCATTGAGCATAACAGTGGGAATAATAGCAAGGTCTTAAGCGGCAGCTGCTCAGAGAGCACTGGAATAACTCTCCCATCATCATGCTGCAGGTATCGTCCAGAAAGCAATGCTCCTAGCACCTCCACTTTCTTTTTTACTTTAGTTTTTATGTCTATCTTTAGTTTTCATGTCTATCACTCAAATTGCAACAGCTGAAAAACACCTGGGATTTAATTCCTGCCGGATTTCATACATTCACATTAATTTTGGTAATTTCCCAATTGTAACAGTGAGAACCTTCCTCAATTTGGGTGAGCAGCTTTAATATTTCATTGCATAATCATGTATCACCTCACGTTATTTTTAGTTTCTAATGGAGATAGCAGATGAGGCTTCATAAAAGATTAGTAGGAGCCCTAGAAATAGCTTTATCACTATTCCAGTATATTTCTTTTTTCTTTTCCTGAGAGAGCAGAAAAGGATTCCCTTCGAAGAAGGCATATTTGGTAGTGAACAAAAGGGCAGCTTCCCAAGACCACTAGCAATCTCGCTGATACATTGGAATGTCTAATTTTGATTCTCTCAGGACAGGCTATCACAATGCCCCTGTTCAGCTACTGTAGGGCACAAGCTAATCTTTACATTCTGTTTCCTTCCTCCCAATTCTTCCCATTTGAGTTATTTAAGGAGTATGTCATGTTTCACTTTTCTACATTTCTTTCACTGAAATATCAAGACTTGGGAAAGAAATACATCTTTTTTAAACACACACACCTACAGCACAGTTTATTCCTTTTCCATTTCAAATAATTTATTCACATTATATTGGTGTCTTGTAACTTTCGTATTTGCTGTGCTGCTTTTTAAAATAATTTTCAAATGAAATTTCCCATTCCATTTCCCTTATTCATCCAGAGATTTTTATAAGATCGTATAGCATGTAATACAGTAAAAAACTCGACATACCAGAACATATTTTTAGAATAGAGACATTCTACAAATGGCAGGAGTTTTTTTCCATCTTATGCCTTATGAAAAATGGATTTGGAACTTATAAAAAATGTATCTGGAACATCTGAGTGCAAGATTTTTGATTGGATTTTAGAATTCAGATCTATGATTTAAAAGCAATTTCTTCCTTTCTGAAAAGGGCCATGTCAAATTGATTTTTAAGGAGAAAGAAAGGGTGTAATTTGGATTTTGAACCCTTTTGTCAGGACTTAAGATTGTTTTCATTTATGTTGACTTCATCTTTATTGCATCCTCATGGAGTGGGAAAAGCACATGTTTTCACAACTTTTTTTTATAAGGATTGACCATGGGCAAAGCCATAAATAAGGCTTTATTCTTTGTTCCATCTCACCTTTCTAGCTACACATCTATTCAACACCAGTGTGGCTTTCTAACTAATAATCTTTTTTTCTATCTTGAGGGAAAAGTCTTAATATTTTGTGGCATAACTCCAAAAAAGAGTTTGCTTCTCCCCCAACCCCCAAAGAGTAAGGAGAGGAAACAGTCAACACAAATGAATTAATCACTAATGGTTGAATTTCAAGTAAAAATCTAATGAGTGTGGAGTAGTTGTCTAGGAGATGCAACTGGAAATTTTACAGAGCCCCACTTCATCATTCTTATAAAAACCAAAGATCTGAGTATCAAATCACTAACCTATGTTTTTATCTTGATTCTCAAACTCTGAAAGTAGTTCTTTCTCAATCGGGCTTATAACTTCCATGATGGTTGCATTAACTTTAATGTTCTAATTTTTAGCACAGCTAATGGAGTAAATTGCAATTGAGTAAAAAGATGACTAGACCACTATCTAGCTTTCTGACTTTTGGAAGCAACCATCCCTTTCTGAATGTTATTTGCCTCCTCTAAAATTAGGAGGCTCAAGCATATTTTTTTAAAAATAGCTCTGCAATAAGCTCCTTGGGTTTGAATTGGATTCTATCACTTTACTAGCTCTGTGGTCTTGTACAAACTATTTAGTCTGTCTACACTTTAGTTTCCTTACTGTAACATGGAGATTATTGCGGTACCTATTATGGAAGGAATTCTATCAAATGGTGTTGGCTTGGTTGGCTTTCAACAACTTTTAGCTATTATTTGATTCAGAGGTATGTTCAAGTCATTATAGCTGTGTAAAACAATTAAAATAACTGAAAAATGTAAACAATTCCCAAATATTTGTATAATGGCTGACATTTTATTAAGTGTTTATTATATGTGAAACACTACATTCTTGATTTGTATATCTCAATTGTTCCTCTCAGTAACACAGTATAGAAGATAAAATTATCCCTGGTTTACCCATGAAAAAATTAACCTAGGCCAAGCATGGTGGCTTACACCTGTAATCCCATAACTTTGGAAGGCCAAGGCAGGCAGATCACCTCAGGTCAAGAGTTTAATACTAGCCAGGCTAACAAGGCAAAACCTCGTCTGTACTAAAAATACAAAAATTAGCCAGGCATGGTGGTGCATTCCTGTAGACCCAGTTACCCTGGAGGCTGAGGAAGGAGAATCACTTGGACCCAGGAGGTGGAGGTTGCAGCAAGCCGAGATCATGCCACTGCACTCCAGTCTGGGAGACAGAACAAGACTCCATCTCAAAAAATAAAAATAAATATAAATATAAATAACCTAAATAAGCACATAGTCACACAAGTGAAAAAGTGCTGGAAGTTGCATATAAAGGGAAGCATGTTTTCCTCCAGAGTTCACACTTTTAATCATTGGACTGTATTTTACCTTCCACTCTGGTGTCCTCTGCCTTCAGTCTAGATGACTAATGCATAATTAACTGCAGCACTACGTCCTAATGAAATAAAAAACCTGTCTGTCTTTCTTGAATCATTTTTACAATTAATATCTGATTTATATTAACTCTTTTCTGAACTTGCCAGAGAACTTTAGAACATGATGCATATATGTTTTTCAAGCATGCAAATCCATTAAGTCAAAGAGAGTTTTCGAATCACAGCTTGTTACTCCCCTACCTTCTTTCCTGTCAAAATCACCTGTGAAGAATCAAGTTTCTCAGAAAGCTCAGCAACTTATTGAGATTTAGCCTGGAATTCACATAAAACTAGATAAAATTAGTGCTAAAAGGCCTATAAGAGCTCCATAAAAGAATTGACATCAAAACACACACACACACACACACACACACACACACACACATTTTCATTTCAAATGTAAGAAACCAGAGTTCTGACCCCATTGCTTTCCATAACTGGCGAAAAATATGACTTTTGAAATCAATACATTTCAATCTCCATGTTATCATCCTAGTGCAGTACTCCACGGTGCTGAGAAGAAACATCAGTGTTTCATTCTCCAGATTGATCCTCTTCTTTCAGAGAAATGACTTTCAGCTATTTTAGACTATATGCCCTTCATTTGAGAAGCAGTTTATATTCATTCACTTACAGTCATTATTCACTAATATCATGGATTGATGGAGTTAAAAAGCTTTTCATTAATTCTGTTAGCAAGGCTAATTATTACAGTATTTGATCATTTTACTTCTAGTTGCCCCTCTTTTTTTCAGAACCTTGTGTCCCCCGATCATTCTTTTGATAGAGCAGTATATTACATGTTTTTATCTACAAAGACGTGTCCATGTCCCCAATAATGAGAGCAGCTACTGACAAAAAAGATTCCTGTTCCTTGTGCTAATTATGCACAGAAAGTTCTAACTCTCACTTACCGATGAGATAATTAAAATGTGAGTCTTGGAGCAGAGAGGATCAGAGATTTAGATGCTTGTATAATACATATATTACTGGCTAGTAATTTGTACTGAAAAAAACATAAATATAAATATATATGTGTGTAAACTCTTTACTCCATTTACCAAGTATCTTATTATTTATTATTGCAGATGTTATTATTGCTAAATTCAAACTGGTCACAGGTTCATTCAAGATAAACACTATGCCAATGTAACTACATACCAATTATAAAAATAAGGAATATCTTGGTGAAACATAGATACGGATATAGAATAGATATTCCTGATCTCTAAGTGTACATCAACAGTAGGGTTCTTTTCTCATTAAATTTAACTTACCAAGAACATGTGTTAAAACTCTTATTTTACTGTTCAAAGACATTCACGTGAAATTGTTTTAGTGAAGTGGCAGATCCAGTACATGAAGAGCCTTGGGAATAAAGAATAGACAAAGCCTTATAATAATGATTCCTGCTAACAGAAATATTTATAAGTACAGTATGACATCCTGTTTTTAGTTGCTACGCAATTAACATTTTCTCTTTTCTTCTACTTCCTCTTATACTTACACACATGAGGATATGTGGGTTTCACTATGCCAGGATGATTAGGTAGAGACATTTGTTGACATTTTAAGAATTTTAGGACATTTCTAGACTTCAAAAATGTGTGGTTAGTTGTTTCTTTTTTACTGTCAAAAACTTGTAGTGGGCATCGCTATGCTTCAGGGACTTCACACATACATAACATCTCCTTTAATCCTCATGCAACCTCTGAGGACTTGCTGGTCTAGTGTGGAGCATGGGACATATACCTGAATAACCACAACTTAAGATACAAAATAGTGACAGCCATGAGCAAGTACAGAAATAAGTAGCCGTAACCGTGCAGAAGAAAACTGTTGCTTCTACCCGAAGAAATAAAAAAGGCTCCTTTAAGTGGTGACATTAGGAGTTGACCTGAGGGGGAAAAAAAATGGTACTTTTAATATCAATCCACCCCTATAACTTCCCCTTAATTTTAATGTATATCATTAGCATTATTCTTGTGTTAAACAAACAACATTAGGGGGATGCTTTGGCAAGAATCTGAAATGAAGACAAGGGTGTAAGTAAAAAGGAAAGAGATTAAAGGCCCAAGAATGTCAGGAGTACCTAGCAAGGACTAGGAGTGAGAAGGAACAGGAGTGTGTGTTTTAGTGAAAAGAGATCACATAGGATGAAAGGAACCAAAATCTATTCCTAAGGAGTTAAAAATAAAAGGATGCAGAGTAGGAAAATCATTGTTTGATTCTCCTTTGATACAATCAGCAGTTGATATCATTAAGACAGCCTAGTTTATTTGTTGCCTAAATTGACCTATTCAGATGCCAAAGCAGACCTTTTGTCTTCTGGATGGGTAGGGATAAAGTGAGAAGTGTTTAATTTCTGATCCCATGTACAGGACATTGGAGGCTCAGATGCTCATTACTCATGGAATACTGATGAGGATGAAACAAGAAGTGTGTCATCTACTGAGGGTCTGGAAGTTTACTATTGTTAATACCTACAATGTGGAGGGTGGGAAAAGGATGCAAAGGAGGAAGAGACACTTGTTTTGAAGGTGGCCAAGATGACCTTCATCCTATAGCTAAGCTGAATGACCTTGCTGATAGGTGAAGTATTTTGCGAAATAATTCTGGCTCACTTAGGGGCTAGCCTTGTGGATTGTCATTATTCATAGAAAGACACAGTGTCTGCTCCTAACATTGACCCCACAGTATGAGAGTTGAGTAATGTGGATGAATTACTTATTACTTATTCCAATTTTAAGACTCACTGACCTCTAATAGAACCAAAGTAAGAAATTTTTTTCTTCCTTCTTTTCCAATAAGTTTATACCTCTATCTATGCTTCTCATAAATGGATTCTCTAGAATCAAGTGATTCCTTTCAATACTGTGGACTCTCAAGCTGGCTAATTATACCCGAATTGAAGTCAGCTCCATTCAGGTGATTCTACATTTCATTTTACACAATGCCATAGCCAGAAGTGACCCAAAACCATTTACTAACAGCCCGATAGGGTTCCTTAACTTTCCAACAAACTTCAGGAAAAACACATAGGATAATTAAATAAATTCAGGAAACAATTTCTTAAACATTTTCTTTATACTAGGGTTGAGCTAGACACTACCTAAGTCTCGAGGAGTTTACATTATGACCTTTTGAAGCATTATTTTTTACAAATATGAAATAGATGTATAAATAATAAATATAATGCTAGGCAATAGTACATAAGAGATGTACTAGAGAAATAAAGTGTTACTGGGCTGGCTCAGAGAAGAAGGAAACAGTTGACTTATAACCTAAACCATTACAAGGATTAGGATAGTAAAGAATTAAGTGGGAGTGGAATTTGGATAGAAAGTTTACCAGGACTGAGGAAAATTGAGCTCCTATCAATATGGTGAGTTAATTAATAGAGTTACAATTCAGGTGTGTAACCCAATAATTTACTTTCATTTCCTGGCTTATCATTACTTATTTCTGTATTTTCATTTTTTACTATTATTAAGATTCATCAAAGCTGGGTACTGTGCCTCATACCAGTAATCCCAGCTATTAAAGATGCTGTGGCAAAAGAATCGCTCATGCCCAGGAGTTCAAGGCTGCAGTGAGCTATGATCATGCCACTGCACTCCAGCCTGGGTAGTGAGAACCCCATCTCTAAGACCCATCAGGTCATCATGACCAAAATATCTTTTTTTCAATACATGAAAAATGGATGAAGCTAACATTAAATATCATTCTTATGTATTTCTTCATCAAATTTTGTGTTTTTTATTTTTAAAATGATTCATTTTGTTTTTTTTTTTTTTTTTTTTTTTTTTTTACTTCTTAGGTATTTTTAAATCCCAATATGATCTGGCAAATAATTATCATAGAGCATACAATTTCAAGCAGAAATGTAATTGGCTTTAAAAAATACAGACTCCTCATTGTAGTCATATAACTTTTGTTGAACCCCAAATTTCAAATTCCCACTAAGCACTGCAACTTGTATAAAATTATTCAGAAAAGCAGTGTTTTATGCAGAGTAGGCCTCTGAGGAAAAAATTATCTATAGTCTAAATAACTTTTGTAAATAGGCCTACTATAAAATTCAGTAGACTGATTTTTTCTGTCTCTCAGTAAATCTGGTATAACATTGAAAAAGGTCACCATACTTGGTTTGAAGTCTAAATGAAATAGTGGGCTTGATTTAAGAGCCATATTGTGGCTGGGCACGGTGGCTCACGCCTGTAATCCCAGCACTTTGGGAGACCGAGACAGGCGGATCATGGGGTCAGGAGATAGAGACCATCCTGGCTAACACGGTGAAACCCAGCTACTCAGGAGGCTGAGGCAGGAGAATGGTGTGAACCCAGGAGGCGGAGCTTGCAGTGAGCTGAGATCGCGCCACTGCACTCCAGCCTGGGCGACAGAGCAAGACTCCGTCTCAAAAAAAAAAAAAGAGCCATATTGTATGAAAAATATAATTGTTTTTTACTGTTTTTTTCCTGAATGGGTATGGTTGGTGTCACCTATGTTTAATAATGTAACAACTGCAGTGGCTCTCAAAGACAAGCCACATCAGAATCACCTGGAGGGCTTGTTAAACTCAGTTGCAAAATTCTACACTCAGAAGGTCTGAAGTAGGGCTTAATAATTTTGTTATTATTATTATTATTATTATTATTATTATTATTGTAGAGACGGGTCTCACTATGTTGCCCAGGCTAGTCTTGAACTCCTGGCCTCAAGCGATCCTCCTGCCTTGACCTCCCAAAGTTAGAATTACAGACATGAAAGGATTTTTATTTTTAATGAGTAACCAGTGATGCCTATGCTGCTGGTCCAGGGGATCCACTTTGAGAACCACCGTGTATGCACACACACACTTGAAACACATAAATATATATATATATCTTAAATTAATTTGTGATCATGAAGGGTATGTGTGTGTGTTTAAATACCTGTGTGATTGTACATCATTCAACCAACTACATTTTTAAATCATTAGTCGTTTCTTATTATGTGGCAGTGAATATAACCACTTCTAACCTATAGAACTGTTCTGATGTTCAAAACCAGTTCTCAGCTGCTGGGAATGCCTTAAACGCTAAGGTCAAATTGTCAATAGAATCCTGCCTGCGTAGATTTAATACCAGTAAGACCGATCTAAAATTGGCATTTCAGTAAGCTACTTTGCTAAACTTTAATAACACAAATTCTGTTAACCTTGAAGCCCTGATTAAAACACAAACAAGCGAGAAAATCCCTATTGTTGACTGAGCCCATTTTGCATATTTATTGCTACACCTTTAATTTGTAAGGCCATGGCAGGCTGTATAATGAAATCTGTTCCTCAGTTGCTAGGTCTTTCATTTTGTCTTTTCCACATTATATTACATGTAGGTGCTGGATGTAAGTGTACTAGCGGCTTACCTACATTTGGAGAAAACATAAAAACCTTTGAAAAAGTGTTTGTTATCATTCTGTCATTCCTTTCTTAACTCTTTTTCCTGTATTTGTCCATCATCTGTTTTCAGAGTCCAAAAATGTTAAGTAGTTTTTTGCTCCACCAAAATGAAAATTCTAACTGTATTTATTTAACTATTTATTTTTTAAAGAAATGCTGTATTTTGTTGGGTTGAGTAGTATATAGAGTCTATCAAGTGCTTTGATTAATTCAAAGTTATCCTTTGCACAATCATATACTTGAAAAGAGAGAGGTAACCCTGAAAAAAGAAAGAGAGAGAATACAATATGAATGAGCTGGGGTTGGAGAGTGTGAGGATACCAAAGTTCAGAAACATGGGGACTATTTGGCACCCAAGAAAATAACCACATAGTCAACATCAGGTTTTGGAACTGCTTATGGGGAGGAAAGAGGATGCCCAAAGTAGTTTAATGAAACACTGAAAGTAATGATTTAGGAACAGATTAAAAGATGCCAAATTCATCATTTCATCACATGATCTGCCTTTCTTTGCAGCCTAACTTGGGAGAAACTAAGGAAGAAAGTATAACAAATTACCTGCTTTTTCTTTTTATATAAAATTATGTAAAATTATAGAAAACAAAGTGAAAACTACATGTCTCATTTCAACTACTATATCTATGGATTTCTTACAGAGAACTGTCTCTAGTGACAAATAATTTTAAATTACATGCATTGTTTACATTTAAAGACTATAAATTCTATTTTTTTCTTCATTCAACAAATATTTATTATGCAACTTCTGTGTGCCAAGTGTTAGCTGAAGGAAATACAGTTGTGAACAGACATCTCTTGCCCAGCCAGGTAGTTAAGACATACTAAGAAACACTAATAGCAATAAAATGTACATGGAGTTATGTACATTTCTAATTCTGTTGTTGTTGTTGTTGAGATGAAATCTCACTCTGTCACCAGGCTGGAGTGCAGTGACACGATCTTGGCTCACTGCAAACTCCATCTCCCAGGTTCAAGCAATTCTCCTGCCTCAGACTCCCAAGTAGATGGGACTACAAGCGCCCACCATCATGCCCGGCTAATTTTTGTATTTTTCCTAGAGATGGGGTTTCACCATGTTGGCCAGGATGGTCTCGATTTCTTGACCTTGTGATCCACCTACCTTTTCCTCCCAAATACTGGGATTACAGGCGTGAGCCACCACACCCGGTCATACATTTCTAATTCTATAATATCTGGGTACTCCTCTCAAACTCAACCTTAACTTGGAATTTAATTTCAGTTATATGGAGGAAAAAGCATTAGTCCAACCTCTATACCTTTTCTTTTAGTAACAACTACAGAGCAGAAATATGTTCCTTTAACCTTTCAGAGGCTATTTTCCCTTTCAACACAGTGGAGGAAAGCTTCAGATCAGAACTAATCATTCTGTGATTGACTGATAGTTTCCCTCTTTTTGCTACATACAGCCCAATGACATGCATTGTACACACAACAGGAGGTAAGAGAGTCAAACAATTAGGGAAACAATTAGTTCCAGTTTCTACAATTCATTTGATGTTGTAGATGAAATTGCCTGAAAATATTATGGACATTAAAGATCAGTGGTGAAACCTAAGTAAATACATTTATATTCAAATTTTAGAGGCAGATGCTTAGTTGATGCTGCTGTTCTGCAGATAAGCAATGTTAATGCAATAACAATTACAGTTTGGCAGCAATTAATAAATGGACTGTCAAAATCAGTCAAGTTGTGTTCATGGTTTTGGAAGGCTGCTGATTTTAGCTTTGACAAGATGTGGCTGAAGTGTTGCTGAAAAACTCAAAATGATTAATTAATTTAGAAGATATCATTCTGTGACTCCCCTTTAGTAGCTGGAAATGGAGGAACCCAAACATTCAGTGCAACCTGATGCCTTTTTTGGGGTCCACATTTAATTAGTATTTCTGTCTAGTAAATGCAATGTAGGAATATTCTAAGATTTATGAGATTGATGAAGTTGCAGCCAAGTAAATATGAGTCAACTTGGAGTAATATAATTTGGTGAGATCTTCAGGTCACACAGAATTCTAGATTTAGAGCTTTTGTTGTAATATTAGGGTATAAAATTCAAGATGGGGAGGAAATTAGGATGGACTAAGAGTGATGGGCTAGCTCTGAGTGAACTCAAAGCTATGTCTCACGCAGAGCAATGTGAGAGACTGAGGTCCCTCTGCACCTTGGAGTAAGAAAGCAGAAAGACAGTTAATAAAAATGGTCAAGAACATTTCATCCACAACAGTGGAAAAGGGAAAATGCTTAAGAGTTCTACTATATTTCCTCTAAAGCAAAACACACAAACGAGTTTAAAGCCATAATTCCATCAAATTTTGAGTTTATATGTTAGCCTATTCTTAATAATGATCAAAGCTGCTTAAACCCAGAAAGTAAATCCTGATCAGTTTCACATTATCTATTAGTTTGTTCAGCAAAAGAATAAAGAGAATACAGATGTTAACATGCGTATTTCTGTAGTATTTAAAATCCAACACACTCTGAGAGAAATGTTCTAGAGTGACTCAAAATCAATCCCTCAAAGAATATTTATATATTTGTAAAAGGTAACACTGTTACTTTGATGAATAAACTTTTTTCTTAAAAACTCTGGATACAACTAAGACAGCTAAGACATATGGAAAGCAAATAAAACATCACTATCATCCAGAAAAAATAAGGTAATACTAATAGAGAAAATTAATTATAAATATTAAATCCATTTCTATACCAAAACAGAAAAGAATTCACATTACCTTATTCAGGTTTTTCTAACCTTTCAGTTAAAATCTTGTAGAAATCTGTTATAAAATTTCATTTTGTAATGTAATGTTAGGAATTAATTAGGAGGGAAAACAAATTGATATTTTCAGCTCCTTATCTTTGGTGTTTTAGAACTTATATTGTCTTTCATGTTCTAATTAATTTTACTAATCCCTTTAGTTAATGAATAAGTAAATGAGGACCAGGGGAAAAAGTCATCAATTGCAGGAAAAGTGTAGAAAATTATTAATTCAGAAGTAACCCATAACAACCACAGTGAACTTGTCAGTATTGCTTTGCTCTTTTGCTAATATTCTAGTTTCTGTTTTATTGTTCTTCATAGAGCAAAATGTTTCACAGTTAATCTTAACAGTACTTTTGTTTCTAAGCCTTCTTAAAGGCATTGATTTGGGAATAGCCAAATATTTGAATACAAATTGATTTTATGCAATACACAGAAAACAAGCATTTTATTGATATAAATGGTTTCTTTATTTGTAGAATTACACTTAAAATTATTTTGAAGCAGCATGAACTCTCTCTGGACGGTATTAGAATTTCATGCCTAAATCAAGTTGAACATTACTTTTATATGAGCTTTTTGTCTTCTGCAGTAGCATAAATGCCTATGGTTAGAAGTGTCAGGGGAGTAGAGGTGGAGATAAAAGCTTCAGGAAACAACATGTAAGTGTGAAAATGACAGAATGTTCATATAGGAAGGAATTGCTATAGCTTTTCTTTCCTTCATTCCTCTTCCTAAAAGAAATACTTAAATTTAAGGACTTCAGTCATTTTCTTTCAATCTGGTTGATAATAGCAGGAGACTCAGGCCTACCTTACATATTAACACAGAAAATGCCCAGACACTATAGAGACAGGCATGAAGAAGGGGAGCCTGCATGAATTTTTGGAATGACAAACTTTCTGTGCTGATATTCTGATGTCAGTTGACATTCTGATATTGATTTCCAGGCTTCCTTCACTGAGGAAGTAGTTATAATCCTTAACCGACATGGCCAAGAAAGAAATCTCAAGGGCAGTAGAAACTTTTGCTGTTGTCTAAGATCTTTTTATCCTCTTTAATGCCATACCATTCTTACCTCTTTGGAAGGCTGTTTCTCATTCACAACCAATTCAATTCAATTCAGTCTCTGATGATGGACTTCTACAAAGTGCATCTTAATCAGCAGATTTCCACGCAGACTTTTCCTCTCTGTAACACCCTCTGCAAAATGCTGGCTGAAATTTTTACTTGTTACCATGAATAACAGCATGATTTTGCAGCTACATGTTCCCCTCTTTCAAAATTGAATGCTCTATATCCGTTTTTCCCTACCAGCTGCCTTCCCTCTCTCCACTGTCAGCATTTTGTGATGAAAAAGATTCAGTTACAATATGTGCCCCATATTGTGTAGGCTTTATATTCACTCAGGCTTTGAGTCAGGCCTCCATTCTCACCATAGAAATGCCCTATCACCTCTCCAAATACCAATTCTCTCTAAAATTAAATTTAATCTGATATAACATGAAAAATCTAGAAATGCATCCAAAGCCTACTTCTGACACCAGAGAAAAATGAAAAACCATGAACAAATTCACCTAAGTTTACTCACATTTATGTGTTTACTCCTTTATAAGAGAGTAATGCAATATTAGGTTTATACCAGTATAAATATATATCATAAGAACTATTAAATTTTATACTGTGGTAGGGATTGAGACATTGTACTGAGTATTGCAAATACAAATGTTAATAAAATCCTATCCCAAAATTCAGGGAGCTCAGAGCTGATTGATGAAATAGATATATAAGAAGATAATCATGGTATAATTCTAGAAATGCAATAATTCCTAAAAGTCCAGATCTTTTCCCTTTCCCAATATAATGGTAAGGAAGTTTGTTTAGGAAAATATGTTTAAGAATAGGTAGTATAACATTTTCTCATTAGAATTATAAAGAGGGCTTCTCTTCCTGGTGACATCTTAAGGACAAGAGATTATTTATGCTTCCTTCCAAAAGCTACTGAAATGGTATAATAGAAGAGATATGAAAAGGGTGAAGACATAAAATTATTTGCAACAAGAAAGTACCTTAATAAATCAGAAATTCTGAACTGTTTCCAAGACATAGAAAACATTTTATAATAATTGCTAAAGATACCAGTTCTGAGAAAACTGCAACCCAGAAATGCTTGGAAGAAACGTGCTGCAGAGAGAGGAGCCATTTTCCCCAGCTGGCCGTTGATAGTCTAACAATTGCCAAAGGATTTCTGCCTGGAGGGTAATTACAGTGGAGTAATTTATTAAAGGAGAATTGCCTACTCACAGCTGGACAACTGGCTCCAGTTTACATAGAGGTACTTAGAGCCACTACGAGAGGTCTCTGAGTAATGTGCACAGGGTGTAAGACCAAACAAGAAGCAAAGCACAGTCCTCTGAAGCTCAAAAGGGTAAGAAAGAGTAAGAATAGACCCTCTGCCAGACAGAAAATGCTGTCCACTCCCAGAAAATTTCCTCCTTTACCCTGAAAAATGAGGGAACTCCTAGCTTATCTCCTGCTACCTGCCCAGGCACTTAGAAGGATCTGTGTCACCATGTGTAACATTCTCTCAGTCAATACTTTCATTCAGAGAAGAAGTAACTGGGGAAAGAGATTTGCCCAATTTAGACAAAATCTATACCAGTCATAAGATTAATCAACATTAGATTCCAACATAGAGTATCTAGCTTCAGAGTCCATGCTGTTATCCAGATAATAACTGAACCAGTCTATATAATTCAGAAACGTAATCTGTCCACCCTCCCTGTCATATTTATCTTGATTAAAGGGGATTTTTTGTGAGCCAGATAAATATCCAATTGGTGAATCATCAACCTGTACAAATAGTGAAATGGTAAAAAATTAAGGAAATGTATTTTGGAATCAGAGGGTTATGACATGGGTCACCCCATCATTTCATAGAGTCGTCCTTTGATCATTTCCCGGCTGTTTCCAATTCTCAGAGCTTTTTACTTCCTTCATTGCTGATGCTGTGGAGCCTCTAAAAGGCTTATAGTCACATTCCTAGGACCTGTAGCGAAACAGCCCATGCTAGGCAAGGGTGATTTCCGCATATGTATTTTCTGGAAGTTGGGGCTTGTAAATAGTTGACTACCTCTGAGTGTCATGCAAAGCTGGGCCAGAGCCAATGAGAGATTCTCGCCAGTTTCACACAGAATCCTGAATAATTTCTTTGGTAGCAGCTATCATTTTATTTAAAAGTTGATAAATCTGAAAATATCTTTAGACCGTATTATGTAAAGAAAGGCAAACAGCCTTCCTCGAGAAATTGACAAAAATACTTTCAGTTCTATATGAGTCTAATTGATGTTGCTATAAGGCCAAAGGAGGGTGAAGTAGGGACACAAAAAGTTAGTCATATTGCAGGATCTGACCTTCAAAATAATAGGCTCAAAATTTGTTTAAAGTCGTCTTTTGGTATGACTCATACTACCCAATCCACAAGGGGCTAATATGTAAGCCAGAATTTTAATAATTGTTTAGTACTGAGTATCTAAAGTATCTTTAGATCTATGCATTCTCTCCTGGTAGAAAAATCTACAGGAAAACACTGTATTAACCTTTACAAACTCAGAGTAGTGGAGCTGTACTCTCTAGTAGAGCTGTAGTGTGCATATTCTTTCCACGTCTAGCGTGGAAAAACCCCTGACTTTAAGTTGCCTGTGTAAAAATCTTTCTCATATAATTCAGTTTTATTTTATAATTTTACTCCAATTATTTTAGTGGTGCTTTGCTAGCATTTCTGCTTTTCCTCTTTCTTTCTTTATTTTTTTTAGGCACAAAAATTTGACACAGTCTTTTGGGATTCTTGATTCCCTTCCCATTGATTTTGTCTTTGATTGCAAAAGTCCTTGAGTGGTTTCTAAGCATAAAACTGCTGGTAAACAAGTGGACTTTTATTGTCATATATGCTATCTTACTCTGTATTTCACCTTCTATAATATAGGGTGGTTTTAGTTGATTAAAATAAACACTCATATTTTATTCATGCTATCAGTATGCTTTTTAGCTTAGTAAAATGTTAGTTTATCTGTAATGTAATATTCAGTTATGAATTTGCAATCGTGTGTCCTCACTCAGATATGTCTCCTTAGCTGGTTGGATATTAATTGAGATTTAGCTACTTATATTACCTATTTTAAGAAAAAGCAGTTGGATCTCCATGGCATGGAAGAAAAAATATCTGACTCAATACAAACATGTTTTCTTCCAACAATGCATCGTAGTTTATAATTAGACTGATGAAATAAACTTGAAGTCCTAGTCATCAACAATCTCGAGCTACACAACAGGAAAAGGTGCAGATCTTCCATATATCTGTTGCTTTACAGTAAGGTAGAAATGACTTCTACTTAAGAATATTAAAAAATTATAATAGGGCATTTTGAGAATAAAAGACATCCAACAACTTTTAAAGTGGAAGTTTGGCACACTCACTATAAGCACTTTAGATCACATTTTAGTTTTCTTTTAATGTCATAATATCAAATTATTGATCAGTAAGTATGAAAAAAGTCTAAAGAAATGAGCCAACTGCCTGTAGAATGACTTCATATCAGTGGAATTATAGCATCTATAATTACTGAATAAAACATGAAAAGGCAATTTAGCTCCATATATTGCTCTTGTCAGTAAGCCAGCGTGCCTGTTTATCATGTAAATAGGATAGTATTTACAGATCATGCTCCAAATCAGAAACTATATTCTTTCTAAACTCTTTGAAGATCTGAGATGCAAACTGTGGTGTATTCATCAGTCTTATTAAGCCACTCAGATGAAATGGAATTAAGTCCAGACATTGGCCAAAATGAAAATAAAAGTTAAAGAGCCAGAGATAATGACCTTTTATTGAAGTTACTTATTTCACAATGTTCAATGTCATGTTTCCAATGTGAGATGGTGACTCAATGGTATTTTATAGGAAACCTGTTCAACGCCACTTTCTTAAAGTGATGTGTTCTGGGTTTGTCAAGACGAAAGAGAAGATGTGAAAATTTGTCATGGACATATCCCTAACTTTATTAAAGCATGATTGGTGAAGAAACAGAAAATAAATTGTTTCTTAGTAAGAAACAAAAGCAAAGAAGAAAGAGAAGGAGACAGGGAAGAAGCAAAGAAAAAGGAACTCACTAAGAAAAACCTGGAGATTATGCAACATAAGAATCACAATAGGGCACCTGCCTTTCAAATATTCTTTCCAGTCCTCCAAGTCGTGCTGATTTATTTGTAGCGTACTCCTAGTAGATCAAGGTGTAGTTGTCCACTGCCTCCTCACTAGCAGACTTTGATCAGTGATGGACACACTAAAACGTAGAACATTCAATTGGAATGTAATATATAAAATTGAACCCTTACCTAAACCTTTCAAATCTTTTTTTTTTGAGACGGAGTCTCGCTCTGTCGCCCAGGCTGGGGTGCAGTGACCGGATCTCAGCTCACTGCAAGCTCCGCCTCCCGGGTTTACGCCATTCTCCTGCCTCAGCCTCCCGAGTAGCTGGGACTACAGGCGCCCGCCACCTCGCCCGGCTAGTTTTTTGTATTTTTTAGTAGAGACGGGGTTTCACCGTGTTAGCCAGGATGGTCTCGATCTCCTGACCTCGTGATCCACCCGTCTGGGCCTCCCAAAGTGCTGGGATTACAGGCTTGAGCCACCACGCCCAGCCTCAAATCTTTTAAAGCAGCTTAAACTAATCACAAAACCAATTTTCTTATAATTCACATCAACTCAATTCATATTTATCCAGCTCCACAGGATGCAGAGTGCTGAACTTCACCATAATTTACAGAATGTAGGGAAGACACAACGCTGTTTTGAATAGGAAAACAAATGTAATGAAAATCTCTTAGACCTATTGATAATCAAAAGCTGGGAGTCAGAGGCACACGCAGGTAAAGAGTATTAGCAACAAGGCAAGTTAGCTTTGCCTAGTAGATAATAAGCCTATGGAAAAAATAAAATTTTTTTATTGCAAAAATAAGATTATTAAATATTTGTGTATGCTCTTTTTTGGCAGATGTAATACAAACTGAATTAAACTGTAAGGGAAATGTATTATTTACCATTATAAGATGTCCCAAGGTATGGTGGTCATAGGTTGATTAACACAGTGCTCAACACCATTGTGAGGTTATGGTTACTTTCAGTTTATAGCTCGCCGTCCATAGAGTATCTATCTGCCTTACCTTTCACCAGATTCTCTCATACGACATGGCTGCAAGCAGTTCCAGGTACCACATGCAAACACACCACCACCCAGCAAAGGAGATATTGCTTCCTCTGGATGTCTTTTGAAAAGTTAGAAAAACGTTTCCAGAAATCACCCAACAGAATTCCTCTTATATTACATTTCCAAATCGACTCATATGCCCTTGCCTAAACCAACTATCAGCAAAAAGAATAGGATTTCCATGATCAACATGTAGACTAATAAGATTTTTTTCATGAAACAGGGATAAGGTAATCTCCCCAAAGCAGTACTTGTCAGAAAAAAAAAGGGGTGGGGAGTATCTTAAATTGAAAGGAAGGAATAGCTGTTAGGTAAAAAACAAACATACTGTTAGGTAAACAGCCAACAATCTTGCTTTTATTGTTTCGTAGATTGTGGATACTGTTCATTCTTGTCTCATGTCCCCAAATTAATTCACTGGCACACAACAGAAGGTAGAATTTGGGGAGAAGTCTCCTATAATTATTTATACTAGAGTATATTTTGGATTTTAACCATCTGCATACATGGCTGTATCCCCAGGCATTCACGTGGTGAATGAATTACTTGAGAATTATTCAAAGCACCTAGTATAATGTTGGACACATTGTAGACACACAGTTTATTCATTTGATCAACATTTATCTACTCATTTATTAGTGAGGCAGACTTCCATGGACTCAGAGCTGGCCTGTTTCAATTTAAATCCTGGCTCCACCACTTACTAGCTGTGCAAACTTTGGCAAGTTCTCTCATCTATAATAGAGAGACACTGTAATAATATTGCCTGACTCATGGGGTTTATTTTGTGAGCATGATATGAGCTTAGATGTTTAAAACACTTATAATTATGTCTAGGTAATAGTATCAGCTTAATAAATGTTAGATATTTTTATTTATTAATATATTATTTATAACTGATAGTTTGCAACATTTTCCATCATCCTGTTTACCTCAATCTGAACTGTGTATAGATGGATTTTAAAGTTTTGCTTCACTGCGTGACAAAACAATGACTGTTTGAACACAGTGTGATAAAAGAGGGCTGTGAGCTGCACGCTTATATTTTCTGTCAAGTGCCTGCAGCTCAGAAACATCAAGAGTTCAGATTTGAGTTTCAGCAAAGCAACAGAAAACGGAAATTCCAAATTATTTATCTGTAACTTCTATTTTAAAAAAAAAAAAAAACACTATGAGGGTCATTTGGCTTGCTTCAGCTAAGCTATATCTCTTCATAACTACCAAAAGCATCTAGTACCATCTTACTATACCAAAGTTAGAGATCACTTCAATTAATATTCTATTTAATGAGCACAGTCACTTAGAAAAGCTGTCAAATTGATCCATGGAAGATTTCATTTCCATCTCTAGGCCTTTACATCTCCCTCTTCTATCAAAAATAAATTAAAAAGAAAAAAGAGAGACTTTACTCCTGTTGTAACTTTTTTTTTCTTTTTCTTTTCTTTTCTTTTCTTTTTTTTTTTTTTTTTTGAGACACAGTCTCTCTTTATCACCCAGACTGCAGTGCAGTGTGGCGCGATCTCGGCTCACTGCAAACTCCGCCTCCCAGGTTCACTCCATTCTCCTGCCTCAGCCTCCCAAGTAGCTGGGACTACAGGAGCCCGCCACTACGCCCGGCTAATTTTTTGTAATTTTAGTAGAGACGGGGTTTCACCGTATTAGCCAGGATGATCTCGATCTCCTGACCTCATAATCCACCCACCTTGGCCTTCCAATGTGCTGGGATAACAGGTGTGAGTCACCATGACCGGCCTCCTGTTGTAACATCTTTTAAAACACTGTAAAATCCACCTGAAGTTTTTATAATGCATTTGAAAAAAACTCATATATTTTCTTGGTTATGAACCTGCCATTCCTACTAAAATCTTGGGAGGCTTTTTAAAGCCAGAAGTATTCTACATTATTCAGTGGCACTTTTAAAATAAATGTAGTTTTGAAACTGCAATGATAAAATATTTTATTTATAGAGAAACGAATGCATAAGTAGATTATCAGCAAAACAATGTTAAACTTGTGAATTCATTAATGAATATGTTTTCGTTACAACTCTAATGTACCATATTTTTAAGATTTATATCACTATTGTAGGTGGGAAATTTTCAGGTTTGTATAAAACCTTCTGATTTTCTGTATATTATTATCATAATTCAGTACTTGAATTTTCTCTTGGACATGTTTTGCCTATTTGTTTCCATTCTTTTATTCTCAATAATATAGGTCCAGAGGGGAAAATAACATAGCAATGAATATAGTTTTCACTTGGCTCATGGATTTATTTTTATTTTAGCTAGTTCTTCTGAAATTTATATTGACTATAGTTGCTAAATATCATTGTAATTGATCTTCTGAGAATGAGAAACACAGTTTGTTTAAATTTTTTTAAAGTTTTCCCTTTCCAATACATTATTTATAAACAATACTCATATTTTCTCCTCATTCTTTAGGAAATATGTATTTCATGTACTCTAAGAGACTGTTAATTACAAGATGCACTGTTATTTTATATAGCACTAAGAAAGAATGTTGCAAAACAATTTCAAATATGGTTTCATGTAATTTGAATTTATATTTTGTATTAAAAGATTTAGACTTATTTAGACAGATTTCATTTTGTCACTGTTGTGCACACAAAAAAACAAAAATAAGAGCAAAATAAATTAGTTAATGAATTTCTAAAATTTCTAAATCTGTTCTCAATGCTCAGATTTGATAACGCTCTTTTTTTCACATACCATTTCTGCAAATATTGCTTTACCGTTGCCTCCAAAACCTTCCAAATTGCTTGACTCTCATTCTGCTAGTTTTGATGGTAAAGCCAATATTAGAAGGTTTCAGATGACAACCCAGATGCAGATCCCTTATTTAAGTCACCTATGAGTGATTTGTTGACTGGAACATCAATAGGAATAATAACTGTGTTGAGTGTACACTGAGCAAATGACAACTGGGCCTGGCAGACAGTGATAGTAAGATACCACAGATTTTAAGAAAAATCCCCATTTCAGAGATGTAAAAAATGTGAAAAAAAATGTTGTGAAAGAATGTATTCAGTTGAGTGTTTAAGCCATCACTCAACTATCAGTCTCCATGGCATTTTCCTTAGCTTCCATGATAGGATCCCACATCACACAATGCTGTCAGTTCTAACAGTCTTCCTTCCATGTACAGTTAGGAATGCAGAGTGAAGAGTTACTGACAAAATTCATCACTTCTGGCTATAAATTCAAATGATCCAGAAACTAACAAGACTAGTGACTCTACACAGTACTTTCTTGATTATAAGGTGCAGATACTTAGATCATCATCAAGTGTTAGTATTTGTGGGATACTACATACTGAAACCCAGATCGAGGTGAAAACCAGGCCAACGGAAGTGGAGTAACTGCAAGGATGATTACACAGTGATCACAGATGTGAGCCCTGGGATCAGATAGCCATACTGGAATCCTGGCTTCACCACTTACTAACTCTGTGACAATGAGCATGTTTATTTTTTTCTCTATGCCTTAGTTTCTTCAAAGGTTTTCATAGTTTAAATTTCTAGGGAATGATTCTTATTGGCCTAACTCACCTTTTCATGCTAAACAGTGTCATTGGCCTCTGTCCAATGAGCTGCCCTTAAATCAGGTACACATTCCTCCTTAAATTTGCTGTGACTATGCTGTAGGGGGTCGTCACACAATGTGCATGAGCTCGTTTCCACCTTTAGAGCCATGAGAACAATTTTACTGAAAAGGAGCTATCGATGGGCACACACTGGATTTCATACTTTGCATACATCTCCCACCCACCACCTTTAGGATCAAGGGTTAGATCCATCTCTCCTCAGAGAAAACAAAGTTTTTTGTTTGTTTTAATTTGATTTGATTTTAGGTTCCAGGATACATGTGCAGAACACGCAGGTTTGTTACATAGGTAAACGTGTGCCATGGTGGTTTACTGCACCCATCAACCCATCACCTAGGTATTAAGTCCCTCATGCATTAGCTGTTTGTCCTGATGCTCTCCCTGCCCCACTGACAAGCCCCAATGTGTTGTTCCCCTCCCTGTGTCCATGTGTACTCATTGTCCAGCTCCCACTTATGAGTGAGAACATGCAGTGAAAAACAAAGCTTGAAAAATGAAAAAAAAAAGATATAGAGATGTTAAACCAGTTGGGCCAGCTTGGAAATAAATCTAGAAAAATAAAATGACACTTTTTGACACAGGATGTTATTATGATTTTTAAACAATGAAAATTAGGGTTAGATGGGAAAACAGCTGAATTCTTAATATAATATAATATAACGTCTCCTTCCACCTTTAAGAAAGATGGCTCCTGAGCTTTTGCTCATCTTGAAGAGACAGGGTTGGTGGGGAACGAACACTGAAGAATCTAGCAAACTAAATTGCCTTACGTAAGAAAAAGACAAGAAAGAATTCTCATTAACAATATGAAATTTGCAAGTTGGTAAGTCAGTTTTCCAACCTCTAGAAGTAGGATTAACTAGCTACTTAAACAGTTTAACCCCTGGTTTTTTAACAGAAACATTTTCCTTTTAAGCTATTTGTTCATTTTGAGAAACTTACAGCTGCATCTCTCTGCACTTATCCTTATTGAGCCCAAATTTCCTAATTCCTGGTCCTATTTGCTACTTCCTCTTCATGCTTTCCCACCTGCTTCTTGGAAATCAGAGTCATGTTCCCAATTACCTAACTATGTCAAGAAGATAACTATGAGTTGTAATTTACCACTATTGGTTTCAGGAGATGCCATTGTGGGGCCATATTTGAGTTTCCATAATGGGAGGAAGGGTCAGCAAGCAGAAATTCATGGGCTGCTTTAATGGTGTGAATTGATATCTTATTCTCCTGTTCTCCAACTCCACACAAAGCATAAAGCTCACTAAATTCTCATTACTTACATCAAGTCTTTTTTTTTTTTTTTTTTTCTTGAGACGGAGTCTCGCTGTATCGCCCAGGCTGGAGTGCAGTGGCCGGATCTCAGCTCACTGCAAGCTCCGCCTCCCGGGTTTTTACGCCATTCTCCTGCCTCAGCCTCCCGAGTAGCCGGGACTACAGGCGCCCGCCACCTCGCCCGGCTAGTTTTTTGTATTTTTTAGTAGAGACGGGGTTTCACCGTGTTAGCCAGGATGGTCTCGAACTCCTGACCTCGTGATCCGCCCGTCTCGGCCTCCCAAAGTGCTGGGATTACAGGCTTGAGCCACCGCGCCTGGCCTACATCAAGTCTTTAGTACCTGATAAGTGAGACCTAACTGAAAGTGACTGTTGTTCTCCCATTAGGGAAAAACAACAATCAAAGAAAGAAAAGAAAAAGTTAAGACCAAGGAGAGGTTATAAGAGAAACTGGAGACTGGAGCATTTTGATCAGAGCAAGAAGAGAGGCAGATAGGAGAGAGGGATATGAGAAGGAAAGCCAATAGGGCTTCGGAAGCTGCGGAGAAGTTCTGAAGAAGGAAGAGAGAAGACATATAGCACCTTCTACAGAGCCAGAAACCAGGGGGAACAGAGATGTTTAAAGGGAATTCTTAGGAAAGACAGCTGGTGAGCATACAATATTTCTTTCTGCTTGCATTCTTCCAAAGACACCTTCAGCATAACGCCTCTACACACCTCTTCAATTGTTTGTATTGTGGGATTTGTGACAATGGGTAAGAATGTTTGTTCTGTTCTTAAAGTAAACCTAAGACGGCCCAGTTATATTGAATTTGCAAAAGCACTATGAGAAATACTTCCTGGAAGGCACACACTTTAAAAAATTCTCCCTACACCTCTGAGGAAACTTTTGTGACTTGTTAAATGGGTAAAATCTGGAGGCAACTAGATCCATTTTGGGAAAAAGGGAAGAAGAATCCAGGCACCTGTGTGTTTTAGGTTAGCCAGACTGCTGTGCTTCCGGTTGTTCCAAGGTCTGAAAAACTACCTTTCATCAATAGTCCTTTCTTTGGAACTACCGCCATATAAGTCAGCTCTCCTCCATAGTGACAGGCCTGTACAATCTCTTGCTTCCCTCTTACTTCCCTCAAGAGAAATTGTGTTTGAACTAGAGAGAAGATACACCTCGAGCCTGACATTCAAACATCTGCAAACTTGTGGAAGATTTTGATATGCTGCTAGACTTTACTTAACTGCCTAAGGATCTTTGGATTTGGAAAGAATTTAAATGAAAGTTTTGACAGTGGTTCATTTTTTTTCCAAAAATATTTCAGAGTAGGTGTTATAGGTCAGATTCCCTGGGAACCTACTCTCAATCAGAGGTAGTTTACTAGGAAATGTTCTCCATGTAAGACACTGAAGGAAGCAAATGTACAGAAGGGGAGATGCTTGCTGAACTGATACGCCATTACAACAGGCTTTAGCTGATCCTACAGTGTCCTTCAGAGATGAACTAAATCAAGACCAGCATCCACCACTCATTGCGTGAAGGCTATTCCTGGGTAAGGGGGCTTAACCCTCAGCAAGGCAGCTGCTTTTGGTCAAGGGCAATTTCTTTGGAGTGACTCCCTGACTGTGAGCAATCAGCAGGCAGCACTTCTAGAAGCTGAGGGAAGAGGCTGAAATCCTTATTCTCGAAAGCCACAGGGCATAGGAAGAAGTGAATAGACGTGGCCCTCGCTTATGGATTCTACCTACACCCACAGCAGATCAAGGGAAACTTGGATGGAATAAAATCACTACATTCTGCCCTTTGCCTCAAAATATACTCTAACACCTTCCATAATATCTCCCAGATTCTTTTTAATAATTATTCCAAGAGTTAGTTTCAATATGGGACTTTTCTGCTTTAGAAGACTTTTTTTAGTAATATTTTTTCGACGTTCTCCTGTATGTGGTTTAATTTTGCATGCTATTGTTATAAAATACAATACTTAAATAGAGATGGAAGTAATGCTTTGTCTAAAAATCATGATGCTCTTACAGCATAGTAGACTATCTTACTATGTAATCTGAGAAATCTATATTAATTTGTAGATCTAGAGATAGGTATAATTAAAGTCCTATTAAGAAGAATAATTCTAAGGGGACAGAGGGAAGTTGTCATAGCAACCAAAGTCCTAATTTTCCTCATTTTATACCACAAAACTATAAACTATTTTTCATATCTCATTTTTTTTTCATTTTTCATAACTTATTGGTGTACAGGTGGTATTTGGTTACATGAGTAAGTTCCTTAGTGGTGATTTGTGAGATTTTTGATGCACCCATCGCCCAAGCAGTATACATTGCACCATACTTGTAGTCTTCTATCTCTCACCCCCTCCCACTTTTCCCAAGTCCCCAAAGTTCGTTGAATCATTCTTATGCCTTTACGTCCTCATAGCTTAGCTCCCACATATCAGTGAGAACATACATTGTTTGATTTTCCATTCATGAGTTACTTCAATTAGAATCATAGTCTCCAATCTCATCCAGGTTGCTGCAAGTGCCATTAACCCATTCCTTTTCATGGCTGAGTAGTATTCCATCATATAAATATACCACAGTTTCTTTATCCACTCATTGATTAATGGGCATTTGGGTTGGTTCCATGATTTTGCAACTGCAAATTGTGCTGCTACAAACATGCTTGTGCAACTATCTTTTTCATATAATGACTTCTTTTCCTCTGGAAAGGTACCCAGTAACGAGATTGCTGGATCAAATTCTAGTTCTAACAAAAGTATAAACTTTAATGATACCTTTATATCTTTTCTACATTGTATTTTAACCAGTGGCCATTTTACATATTTGCTAAATATGTAGCTGCATCATTCATTCTTGAGATTTAGCTTCTGAAATACATTTTAAAGTTGTTTTTTGTTTTGTTTTGTTTTGTTTTGAAAATCTGGCGTTAGGAAATTAAACCTCTTCTGCAAGATCCAGTTTTCCCCAGAATAAAAGTTTTAAAGATTTTTTTCTTTTTATAATTTAAAATAATTCAGGTCTGCAATATATTGAGAATGTAGAAATATAGGGGAAAAGTGGATATTCTTCCACAAGGCTAACACTTTTTAATGCATCTTTCCAGCCTCTTCTCTGCAAAAGATTTTTTAAAGAAAAATTGGACACTTTATATACTGTCTCATAATTTGTGTTTTTACCTAACACTCCCATGTATTTCCAGGTTTATAGATGGCTACCTTTTAGATAATTTTTATAACATCATTTTATAGATTATTATAATTAAGAGGTCTCTCTGTTGGATAATTTCTGGTACTTCTAATATTGTAAATAATGTTACTATAAGCATCCTTATATTAAATTGCTTTTATATCCATTTAAGATTAATTTTTATTGAGAATTTCTGGAATAAAAATGACCCTTTCTAAAGCTTTTGATATGTTCTGTTAGTTTGGTATCTATAAAGTATCCTACTAATCTAGTCTCCTTCCTAATTGCCCAGTTTCTTGTACACTCACCTTCACTATCTATGTTTAGCCAGATTTATAAATGAATGTCTTCTCACTGTTATTTTAATTTTCAGTTCTTTATTTGTGAAATTAAATTTTTTAATTTTAGTTTTTGTTAGGAGGGAAAGGAGTTTGTATTTCTTTCTTTGAAAATTGTTTGTGCTGCTATTCACAATAGCAAAGACTTGGAACCAACCCAAATGCCCATCAATGATAGAGTGGATAAAGAAAATGTGGCACATATACACTATGGAATACTATGCAGCCATAAAAAAAGAATGAGTTCATGTCCTTTGCAGGGACATGGATGGAGCTGGAAACCATCATTCTCAGTAAACTAACACAGGAACAGAAACTCAAACACTGCATATTCTCACTCGTAAGTGGGAGTTGAACAATGAGAACACATGGATATAGGGAGGGGAACATCACACACCAGAGCCTGTCAGGGGTGGGAGGCAAGGGGAGGGAGAGCATGAGGACAAATACCTAATGCATGCAGTGCTTAAAACCACCATAGTGCATGTATACCTATGTAACAAACCTGCACGTTCTGCACATGTATCCCAGAACTTAAAGTAAAATTTAAAAAAAAAAAAAGAAAATTGCTTGTGCTGGACTTTCTTTTAGAAGATAATTTAATTTTCTATTCAATAATATTTTTCTTGATAATTTAATTTTCTATTCAATAATATTTTTCTTGATAATTTAATTTTCTATTCAATAATATTTTTCTTGGTATATTTCAGGATGCTGAATTCCACTTTAACAAACTAAATGACTGTGCCTCTGAAATTAAGCACTATGTTTCCTTTCAGTAAGATGACTTGTGTCTTCCATTTACTGGCAAATAGATTCAAAAGAAAATCAAAATACTTCTTCAGTACTGATTTAATTGTTTAATGATGCTTAAATGTTATTAGTAGAGTAGACCAGTAGAAGGAACTTTGGATCAGGCTAAATCTGTGTAGGACCAATCACTTAGTCCTGGGAAAGCCGCACTCCAGTTACTTCTGTAAAATAAGATTGAGTTACTTTTCAGGGTTGTAATAGGAATTGAGAATTTTCTCCTTAAATATCAACAACAGTATTTTGGCACAAAGTAGGTGCCTAATAAATGGAATCATTAGTATTAGCTCCTTTTGATGTTATTTTATATCAATATGTCCTTTATTTTAGTGATTTTTCAAACTACAGGTCTCAAATCATGAGTGGATTGTGAAACTAATGTACACAACTTTGAGATACAACTAGAATTTTTTAGTGATAAAGAAGAGAGTAGAATTGAATATATCCGAGTATTTCACAGAAGTGTTTTTATGTGAAATTTCTCTTCAGTATATAATATCTAGGCAGACAGAGTGTGTATACTGGATGACAATGTAAAATAACCTCCTACTATGAGTTGTATCCAAAAACTCCTTCAAAAAACAGGATTATGTTAGATACTTATCTCATAGTTTCCAAGTCTCCTGATACTACAGTGGCTAAGATACCTTGGTTAAAATCCCAACTCCATTAATTACTACTGTATGACTTTTAACTGTCTGAGTTTTACTGTATAACCTCCTATGACTTAATTTCCTCACCTATGAAATGGGTGATAATTATTAATGGGAATAATATGAAAACTACTATACGCTTTAATATGTTTAAACCGCTTGGCGGGTGCTCAATAACTGTTAGCTTATTTTTTAAAGACTGAGTAGAATATCTTTTTTTCTGAATAAGCAAACTGTGTACATAAAAGAATATAAAGTCATCAGGCTGGGAGCCATGGCTCATGCCTGTAATCCCAGAACTTTGGGAGGCAGAAGCAGGCAGATCGCTTGAGGTCAGGAGTTTGAGACCAGCCTGGCCAACATGGTGAAACTCCGTCTCTACTGAAAATACAAAAATTAGCCAGGTGTGTTGGTGGGTGACTGTAATACTGACTACTCAGGAGGCTGAGGCAGAATTGCTTGAAGCCAAGAGATGGAAGTTGCAGCGAGCAGAGATTGTGCCACTGCACTTCAGCCTGGTCTACAGAGCAATACCCTGTCTCAAAAAAATAAAAAATAAAAAATAAAAAATGAAATCATCACATTAGCTAGGACTGAATAATCAACTAATTTTATCATCCACAAAATGATGCCTCCTGATAAGCATTTTATTTCCATAAATGTGAATTTTCAAGAACCAAGTAACTATTCTTAGGTTTGCTATTTACAAACAGTATTATCTCTCAAGATATGAAGAAATAAAAATAAAACACTAAGCAATCCCTTAGTCTTTCATTGTCAATATATTAAATCCTCAATTACCCACTACATTTTTGTATTTTATGATTTTTTTAAATTTCACAGTGGTATGCACTAAGTAAAAAGAATTTTTTCTGTATTTCGTACAATTTTTTTATTAAAAAAATAAGAAACAATAGGGATAATATCATTGGCTGGTAAGAGTTAAAAGCTTATAGCTCTTACTTTTTTGACGAACACCTTCCACAGATATTTTATGTCTATAGAGGATTGGTTTGGAAATTAGAGAAACATTCTTTGCTTCCTTAAAAAAAAAAGAAGCTGGGTAACTTTAAGAACATTTTCTAAATGTTGACCCTATTTAGCAAAAGTCTTATTGTTCCTATAGTCTTTTATGTCTTTCAAACTATATGTAGAAAATTTTTATGTACAAGTATAAGCTGGAGTAAAATGAAAACTATTTAACAACTCAAGAAGTGAAGGAGGATCCAGCTATCAGTACACACAAAGCCTAGAAACAACTGTGTAGCCACTTGGAGGTAGCAGCTGAACATCAGTCTGAATGACCAGCAACAATATCCCACCTCTAGAACTAGACAAAAATTATGCAGAAACATAGTTGAGCAATATACCTTTAATGTAATGACGGAGCTATTATACTTAGTAATTTTCATTTAACTCAATCATTTCCTTTAAATTCTACAGTAAGCCATAATTCCTCAAATATCTTCAACTATCCTGTAGAGAGATAAGTAATAGTGTGTATCACATCCGGTGTTTCTCACAGCAAAGGAACAAATTAATTTTTTGAATATGTACATAATAGTGTGTGTGTGTGTGTGTGTGTACAATTTTAGTCTGACTGACTCAATGAAATACAAAAGTTAAGACATCATTAACATCAACAGTTTCACTCAAATTGTATCAACAGAGCAAACAATACTTCAAAGTTTTCCAGGGAGATGGGCTCCTAAACTGAACAAAGTCAGATAATCAGGAAAAGCTTCTGGGATGTGACTTGAGTTGGAAACAAAAAGTTTCCACATTTCTGGGAGGCCAAGTGCTATTAGAGATGGATGGATAGATCAATTGAGCAATCAATTGATTGATCCACTGGTAGTGTGTTCCATTGATCCACTGATCTATGGAACAAACTAATATGCCAGTGGATCAATGGAACAATGGATCAATGGAACCAACTAATATGCCAGACACTATGCTAAATTTTTTGCGTAAATTATTTCATACTCATAAAATCCTTACAGATTTGGTCTGGTTATCCTCATTTTACAAATGAAGAAGCTGAAAAACAAGATCTGAGCTGATATCTGTCCATTTCTACCCTTTAGGATTATATTAGTAGCTAGTAATGGAAAATTAAAAACTTAAAAAAGAGAACGAGGCCAGGTGTGGTGGCTCACACCTGTAATCCGAATACTTGAGAAGGCTGAGACCAGTAGGATCACGTGAGCCCAGGAGCTCAAGGCTGCAGTGAGCTATGATCTCGCCAGTGCTCTCCAGCCTAACAACAGAGCAAGACGCTATCTCATAAACGAGAAAGAGAGAACTAGTCAATTATAAAATAAAAATTCTTATCTATGTGTATGTGTTAGCCTCAGCCATGATCTCCTGGAAGTAGATCCAAAATCTCTGAATTTTGATTAAGATTTTAATAAACCTCTTACGCATCTGAGATTATTCTATTTTCAATTGTACTTTCACTAAATATGTAAGTATGCACAACTAACTCACACATTGTTTGAATTTCTTTTCTTTCCTTTTTTTTTTTTTTTTTTTTTTTTGAGAGTTTCACTCTTGTAGCCCAAGATGGAGTGCAGTGGCACAATCTTGGCTCACTACAACCTCTGCCTCCTGGGTTCAAGCGATTCTCCTGCCTCAGCCTCCGGAATAGCTGGGATTACAGGTGCCCACCACCACACCCAGCTAATTTTTATATTTTAGTAGAGATGGGGTTTCTTCATGTTGGTCAGGCTGGTCTCGAACTCCTGACCTCAAGTCATCCGCCTGCCTCAGCCTCCCAAAGTACTGGGATTACAGGAGTCAGCCACCACGCCCAGACTAAATTTCAATTTTTAAAAAATCTTGTTTGCTGGTTATCTCCATGTCTTTGCAAATTAAAAGGTTTTTATAAGTTCATCTACTTTTCTGTTGAGAACATGAAATGAATCCTGTCCAGGCCTCTTTACTTCTCTATATCTGCCCCAAGTCATGACATTCTTTCCTCAGAAAGTCTGAAATCTTAAGTCGTGCAGGAGAATTACAAAGTCCGGAATAGTTTTAGATTGGAGAATATACGTTCATTTCTACTCTCTTAGAATACCTTCCTTACATTTGTACCTTCACGTGTTCTAAGAAAAATCTAGGAAGGGCAGGTTTTAGTTCTTTGTATTTCAGAAGGTGGATAAATTATGAAGTCAAATACCTTGTTAAAGTTTAGGTAGCTAGTGAGGAGGATGAGAACTGATGTCTTCTGAATCCACAGCTAAGATGTTTTTACTGATTACTTTATTAATTATTTTGGCATATTTGGGAGGTAAACAAATACTTTGAACAATTGAATGAATTAATAAAATAAAATATTCTAATTAAATAAGCTAAATAAAGTAAAATAACTAAACTTATAAGTTGTGTTTCATTAGCAGCACCTTGATGTATATAATCAACCATGCCACATTTATAGTGATGTAAAAAAATTACCCAACAAGACAAGAAAATTATTGATCAGAGCATTGTTTACAATAAATGTCAAAAAAAGTGACTGAGGTGAAAACTTACCATCAATAAATAAGATTCAAGAACCAATTACTGTAATACATTCATAACATCTTAGAGTATCAATATTATGAATAATATTACTTATAACCATTTTTAAAGTCACTAGCATTTTGAATGCATGTTATTTATCAACATTTCCAATACAAATATTTTATCTCTTTTTTCCTTTTAGAAAACACAAAATATTTAAAGTATAGAGCATGTATTTTGTCAAGAATTGTTTCATACACGTTTTGGTAAGATATGGTTTAAAAGTTAAATATACACAGCAAATAATTGGCTATATAAATAACTAATAGATTTGACAGTATACATAGTATTGTCGGAATAGAATACTATTGAGTAACTATGTCTGGTCTTTACCTTCTGGAGAAGAGCTCTTCACTCTCTGTGTTTCCATAAATATTTCATGAACCAACACAAAGCGATATGCTAATAATGGACTATTTACCCAGTGAGCAGGTGCCACCTCTGATGTTCTTTCATCTCTGGGATGCCTTTGATGTGGGAGCAGTTAAGCCATTTTGAATTGTTCTGTCTTTGCTTCCCTCCCCTCACAGCTTCACCTGAACCTAAAATGGTGAGCGAGAGTCACCATGAGGCCCTGGCAGCCCCACCAGTCACCACTGTCGCGACTGTTCTGCCAAGCAATGCCACAGAGCCAGCCAGTCCTGGAGAAGGAAAGGAAGATGCCTTTTCTAAGCTGAAGGAGAAGTTTATGAATGAGTTGCATAAAATTCCATGTGAGTATTCTATATTAGTACTTGGGTAAAAATAAGTGGTTGAAAAACACCCCATCCATTGGAAAGAAAGCAGAACTCCTTTTAATATACTATAAATTTACATTTAATTTATTATTATGGGAATGATAGTATCCCAATATAAAATGAAATATTCTTGGAAATGGAATATTATTCTTGTCTTTAAATATACTTCATGAATGAAAATCCAGTTTATAAAAAATGTCTGCAGCTTGTATTTAATATAGGTAGGTTCTTTTCTTCAATGTCTGTTTCTCTCAAGAATATTAATGTTTATGGGTTCTGTTGTATTTATTTTGGATTTGCATTTATGAAATTATTTCATTGCAAAGATGGTTTCTGAACAATAGTTAAAGTTTGCTTTCCCAATATCGCAAGTTTGATTTTCTGTCACTCATTTGTCATCATTTAAAAATCTTATTGTTATTTTTTAAAGTTTCTTTATTGTCATTTAAAAAAAACTGGACCTAAGTTTATTTGGATAAGTATAGTACTAAGTCTAATCAGTGACATTTAATTTTTTAATTTTATTTTTACATTGACAGATAAAATCATACTGTTGTACAACATGGTAGCTATCATTAATAATATATCTATGATGTATACCAGAAAAATGTTAAGAGAATGAATATAAAATGTTCTCACCACAAAAATAACTATGTGAGATTATGCATATTGCAATTAACAGGATTCAGTTATTCCACAAGGTATCAAAATACCATGTTGCAGACAGTAAACATCATGTTGTACAAAAGATCTCTCAAACTTATTTCTCCTCTCTAAGTGAAATGTATTCTTAGACTAACATCTCTCCCTAGTTGCCACCTCCCCTCAATCACCACAGCCACTGGTAACCACCATTCTCCTCTCCACTTCTATGAGATCAACTTTTTTAGATTTCACATATGAGTGAGATCATGTTGTATCTGTGTTTCTGTGCCTGGATTATTTCACTTAACAATGTTCACCAGGCTCATTCATGTTGTCACGAATGCCAGGATTTCATTTTTTATAGCTGAATGGTATCTCTCAAGTGGATGTACCACAACCCATTCATCCACTGTAGACACTTGGGTTGATTCTATATCTTGGCTATTGTGAAAAATTCTGCAACAAACACGGGAGTGCAGGTATCTGTTTGTCACATTGATTTCATTTCTTTGGATACATACTTGGTAGTAGGATTGCTGGATCATATGGTAGTTCTAGTTTTAATTTTTAAAGAAACCTCCATACTATTTTCCATAGTGGTTGTACTAATTTACATCCCCACCAACAGTATGCAGGGGTTCCCTTTTCTCCACATCCTTGCCAACACTTATATTTGATTTTTTGATACCAGCCATTCTAATAGGTTTGAGGTGATATTTCATTGTGACTTTAATTTTCATTGCCTTAATAATTAGTGGTATTGAGCATTTTTTTCATATTTCTGTTGACCATTTAAATGTCTTCTTTTCAGAAATGTCTAGTCAGGTCGTTTGTCCTTCTTTTGATTGGGTTATTTGTTTTATTGCTGTTTGAGGTCCTTATATATTTTGGATATTAACCCCTTATCAGGTGTATAGTTTGCAAATATTTTTTCCCCTTCTGTAGATTGTCCCTTTATTTTGTTGATTGTTTCCTCTCCTGTGCAGAAGCTACTTAGTTTGATATAATCCCATTAATCTGTTTGCTTTTATTAACAGTACTTTTTGGGTCATATCCAAAAAGTTATTGCCAAGACCATATCATAAAGCTTTTATCCTGTGTTTTATTCTCAATTCATAATTTTGAATCTTATATTTAAATCTTTAATTCATTTTAGTTGATTTTTGTATATGTTGTGAGATATAGTTTCATTCTTATGCATGTGGATATCCAGTTTTTTCAACACCATTTACTAAAGAGACTGCTCTTTCTCTATTGTGGGTTTTTTGCTCTTTTGTTGAAAGTGAGTTGGCAGTAAATGTGTAGATTTCTTTCTGAGTTCTCTATTCTGTTTCATTGTCTTTGTGTCTGTTTTCATGCTTGTACCATGCTGTTCTGGTTACTATAGCTCTATAGTATAAAACTATAACCCTGTAGTATATTTTGAATTCAGGTAGTGTGATACCTCCAGAAATGTTATTTTTGCTCAAGATTACTTTGGCTATTTAGGGATTTGTGTGGTTCCATACAAATTTTAAGATTGTTTTTTTCTATTTCTGTGGAGAATGTAATTGATATTTTGTAGTACCTTTGTCTGGCATTGCTATCAGGGCTTTGCTGGCTTTGTAAAATGAGTTTGGAGATATTCCTTCTTCCGTTTTTGGAAGAGTTGGAGAAGAAATGGTATTAGTTCTTCAAGTGTTTCATAGAGATTAGCAGTGAAGATATAAGGTCTTCACTTATGGGAGACTTTTTACTACTGATTCAATCTTTTTGCTCATTACTGATCTATTAAGATATTATATTTCTTCATAATTCAATCTTGGTAGGTTGTATGTATCAAGGAATGTATCCATGTTTTCTTGGTTATCCAATTTGTTGGTATATAATCGTTCATAAGTGTCCCATGAGCCTTTGTATTTCTATTGTATCAGTTGCAATATCTCCTTCTTTGTTTCTTATTTATTTGAGTTTTCTCTCTTTTTTCTCTTAGTCTTTCTAAAGATTTGTCAATTTTGTTTAACTTTTCAAAAACCCGGTTTTGTTTATCTCAGTTTTGTTGATCTTTTCTGTTGTTTCTGTAGTCTCTATTTCATTTCTTTCTGCTCTGATCTTTATTGTTTCCCTCTTTTACTAAATTTGAGCTTAGTTTGTCTTTGTTTTTCTAATTTCTTGAGGTTCAACATTAGGCTATTTATATAAGATTTTTCTTTTTGTGAAATAGACATTTATTTCTGTAAAATTCCCTCTTAGAATTGCTTTTGCTGTATACCATAGGTTTTGCTATATTGTTTTTCTTTTCCATTTGTCTTAAGAAATATTTTTTGTCTCCAGAAATGTTTGTTTCCTTTTTAATTTATTCAATGACCCATTATTTATTCAAGAGTATGTTGTTTAATATCCATTATTTGTGCATTTTTTCTAAAGTCCCTTCTGTTTTTGATTTCTAGTTTTATATCATTGTGGTCGGGAAAAAAATAACTTAATATGGTTTTAATCTTCTTAAATTTATTAAGACTTGTTTTGTGGCCTTACCTATGATCTGTTCTGCGGAATGTTTCATGTGCAGTTGAGAAGAATGTGTATTCTGTAGCTGTTGGACAGAATAATATGTATATGTCTGTTGGGTTGATTAGATACAGATTGTAGTTTAGGTGATTTTTCCCTACTGATTTCCTGTCTGGATGATCTGTCCATTGCTGAAAATGGAGTGTTAAGTCACTGTTATTGTACTACAGTTGATCTCTCCCTTCAGGTCTATTAATATTTGCTTTATACATTTAGGTGCTCCAATGTTAGGTGCATATATGTTTGCAGTTATTATATTCTCTTGCTGAATTTTGACCATTTTATAATCATTATATATCATTATGTAATCATTATATATATTTTATGACCATTTTATGTCATTATATAATTACCTTTATTTCTTTTTACAACTTTTGCCTTTTATTGTATTTGATCTGATACACATATAGTTATTCATGCTCTGTTTTGGTTTTCATTTGCATTAGATATCTTTTTTCATTCCTTTATTCTGTATGTCCTTATAGGTGAAGTGTAGGCAGCCTTTAGTTGAATCTTTTTAAAATCCATTCAGTCACTCTATGCCTTTTGATTGAAGAATTTAACCTACTTACATTTAAAGTAATTATCAATAGTTACTACTGCCATGTTATTAATTGTTTTCTAGTTATTTTGTACATTGTTTATTCCTCTCTTTTCTCTCATACTGTCTTCCCTTGTGGGGAAGGGAGTGATTTTTCTCTAGTGGTATGTCTGATTTCTTGTTTTTCATTTTTTGTATATCAACTAGAGGTTTCTTCTATGTGGTTACCATGAGGTTTTCAAAACACATCTATAGTTATAACAGGTTATTTTAAGCTGATAACAAATTGACTTTGATCATGAAAAAACCTCTACAATTTTACTCCTCCACTGTCCACATTTTGAATTTTTGATGTCAAAATTTACATATTTTATATTGCATATTCCTTTAAAAATTATTGCAGCTATTACTATTTTTAATCACTTTGTTTTTTGGCCTTCATACTACAGTTATAAGTAATTGACACACCAGGATTACAGTGTTATAGTATTCTGCATTTGACTGTGTACTTACTTTTACCAGCAAGTTTTATACTTTTTTTTTATAACGTTTTTGTGTTAATCATTAGAAAACTTTTTTTCAACTTGAAGAACTCCCCTTAGTATTTTTATAAGACAGGCCTGGTGGTAATGAACTCCCACAGGTTTTGTTTGTCTAGGAAAGCCTATATCTCTCCTTTATTTCTGAAAGATAGCTTTGCTGGGTACACTATTCTCTGTTGGCAGTTTTTTTCTTCAGCATGTTTTATAGTATTCCACTCTCTCCTGGCCTATAAAATTTCTGTTGAAAAGTCGGCTGCTGGATGTATTGGAACTCCCTTATATATTATTTGCTTCTTTTCTCTTGCTGCTCTCAGGATCCTCTTTTTCGTCTTTGATCTTTGACAATTTGAGTATATGTCTTGGGGTAGTCTTATTTGGAATGAATTTAATTGGAGACCTTTGATTTTTCTGTATCTGTATATTTACATCTTTCTCCAGGTTTAAGAAATTTTCCGCTACCATTTATTTATTTATTTATTTGTTTATTTATTTATTTTCTTTTTCTTTTTCCTTTTTCTTTTTTTTTTTTTTTTTTTTTGACAGAGTTGTGCTTGTCACCTAGACTGAGGTGCAGTGGCATGATCTTGGCTCACTGCAACCTCCACCTCCCAGGTTCAAGAGATTCTCCTGCCTCAGCCTCCTGGGTAGCTAGGATTACAGGTGTCTGCCACCATGCCCAGCTAATTTTTTGTATTTTTAGTAGAGATGGGGTTTCACCATGTTGGCCCGGCTGGTCTCAAACTCCTGACCTCAAGTCATCCACCTGCCTTGGCATCCTAAAGTGCTGGGATTTCAGACGTGAGCCACTGTACCTGGCCTACTTTAAATAAGCTCCCCACTCTTTGTCTCTGTCTTCTTTTTTCTCCTATGGCTTGATTGTTTGCTTTGTTGATGCTGTCTCATAAATCCCATGAGCTTTCTTCATTTCTTCTCATTCTTTTTTCTTCTCTATTTTTAAATAGCCTGTCTTCAAAATTAAAGATTATTTCTTCTGTTTGACCAGTTCTGCTGTTAATACCCTCTATTGCATATTTTTCTTTCATTATATTTTTCTCAACTGCTCTTTTCATTTCATTCATTGTATTTTTTAGCTTCAAGAATACTTTTTTATTATTTAAACCTCTATTAAATATCTTATTCTGGTGTCATATTATTTTCTCATTTTTTTTTCTTGAAGTTCACTGAGCTTCCTTAGCTATTTGGAATTATTTGTCAGGCATTTTATACCTCTCCATTGATTTATGGTCAGTGACTCGCACCTTATTTTTTTCCTTTGGTGATATGTTTGCCTGACTCCTTGATCTTTATGATCATGTATCAATGTCTGTGCATTTGAAGAAATAGGCACTTACATCAGTCTTTACAGTCCTCATAGACAGGCTTTGTCTGGGAAAGTCCTGCAGCAGGGTGTAGTGCTAGAGTGCATCAGAAGCCCAGGGCAGTTGCAGCCAGCATGGCATTGCCAGAACCTGGGGCCCACTGTGGCAGGTGAAGCACTGGAGTGGGCAAGAAGCCTGGGGCAGATGCAAATGGAAGGACACTAACATACTCTAGCAGCCTGATGCAGCTGAAGTCAGTGCAGTGCTGCCAGAAGCCTAGGGCCCACTATAGCAGGTATGGCACTGGGGCAGACCAAAGCCTGGGACAGCTGTGGCCAGCATGGCACTTCCAGAATCTCAGGGCAATTATGGCCATAAGAGTGCTGCCAGAAGCCTGAGGTCCACAACAGCAAGCACAGTACTGGGACAGCTGAAGCCAAGGACCACTAATGCTGCCTGCTGCTGAGGGTGACCTGAAGCCCAAGAACACTGATACAAACCCAGTGGTGGTACATACCAGATATCGAGTTTGCCGTACAAGCCTGAAGCCTGGGGCTATGTGGTCCCTCCTGGCACCAAGGCAAGTTTAGAGGCTCAGTTACCGGTATAGGTCTTGAATTTAAGGCCATGTGGGTCTGCCTGGTACTGTACTGCACAGGTGCAATGCTAGGGTCCAAGGCAAAGTCCTATGCTCACTTCCCTCTCTTTCCCCCAAGTCGACAGTATCTCTGCACCTGTGCTGCCTGGGGCTAGGGAAAGGGTGATGCAGGTGTTGTAGAACTGTCCTTCCTATCTCTTCAATGCATTTTTTCTTATTATTATGCTACCACCAGCTACTGTGAGCTTTCATGTGGTTTCCTTAGCTCTTGTGAAGTTATTTTCATGCATGGATAGTTGTTCAAATTTATGATTTTGTGGGAGATGGTATCTGGAGAGTCCTACTGCTCCATCTTGCTCTGCCTCAGTTCCAGTTGCATTTAATTTGAATCTTAAACTACAACTTAGTCTTTTTTCTTCAAGTATGAACACTTACTATGTATAGTCACTTTCCCAAATGCTGAGAGCAAATATTTAGCACCCACAGAGCTTGTATTCTAGAGGGGAGAAGAAGTTAGAAATTAATAAAGAAGAAAATATATAGTAATAAATGATGTAAGGAAAAATATAGGAGCGTAAATGTAATTGGGAAGGGGAAAAGCGTAAAAGGTTGTTATTTTGGGGATGACCAGGGCTGGTTTTCTTCATAAGGAGACCTGAAGGAAGTGGAGGAGAGGATATCACAAAATCTGGCAAATAGGACAAAGGCCCTTAGGCAAGAATCTACCTGGAAGAGCAAGAAGCCCAGTGTGCCTTAAGTAGATTGAATGAGGTGGAGACTGGCAGAAGATGAATTTGAATGTAGCAGAAACCATGTCATGTAGGGTCTTGTCGATTGTTCTAAAGAACTTAGATTTTACACTGAGTGAAATAAAATGCCTTGTTGAGCAGAAGTGTCCCATGATCTGACTTTGGTGGGTTTTTTTGTTTTATTTTATTTATTATTATTATTATTATTATTATTATTATTATTATTATTTGAGATAGCGTTTCACTCTTGTTGCCCAGGCTGGAATGCAATGGCACTATCTCAGCTCACTGTAATCTCCGTCTCCTGGGTTCAAGCGATTCTTCTACCTCAGCCTCCCAAGTAGCTGGGATTACAGGCATGCACCACCTCGCCAGGCTAACTTTTTGTATTTTTAGTAGAGATGGGGTTTCTCCATGTTGGTCAGGCTGGTCTCGAACTCCCAACCTCAGGTGTTCTGCCTGCCTTGGCCTCCCAAAGTGCTGGGATTACAGGCATGAACCACTGTGCCAGCCCTGACCTGAGTTTTTTTAAAAGATTATTCCTGCTACAGGGGGAAAAAAAAAGCTAGGGTAGCAAACTATAGAAAGGCAAGGGCAGAAGAGAAAGCAGGTTGTTGAAATAATCCGAATGAGAGATTTATGACATGTATAAGAGAATTATTCTGTAAGGACACTGAAAAACTAAATGAAGCATACAAGGAATCAGCTTCTTATTCCTCATTAATTAGCAACTTGTTAATTTGTCCACTTTTAAGAAATTCGAGTTGATCTAAGACACACACTTAGCACAGTTGTCAGTAATTACCATTCTTAGCAAGAAGACTCGTGAGCCAGTAGAGATGAAGATGGTCCAATACATCAAACACTAGAATGGGAAACACAAAATCTCAGTTCTTGTCATTGCTCTACCGCTGAGTTAATGGACTGATATACAAACTCCAGGTATTTTTGATATAACTTTGAGGTCATAACTACCAGGCATAAACTAAATACATATATTATGGGTACAAACTTTCACTTAAGGAATATTTTCTCATAATGTTTAGATAGGAGAAATGTGTTTTAGAGGAGCGGAGAAAGCAATGAACAACATAAATCAAATTCATATCTTGGCTTTTAACAGCATCTTTCTCTCTGGAAGAATAAACAATATGAGACACATGGCAAGGCTGATAACTATAGGATTGAAATGCTCCCCATATACGAGCCTAACTCATTTACCCAGTTCCTTTTGGTCTTTGCCCAATGTTGGCACCTCCCCAACCACACTATTTAAAATTGCAATCCATTCATCTTACCCCACCTTTGCCAGTATTTCCTGTCCCCCATCCTTGCTTTATTTCCCACCATATTACTTAGCAATATCTGAAATATCATGTATTTTATTATTTGGTTTTAAACTGTTCTAGCTTCTTCCAAAATAATGTAAGCTCTATGAAGGCAATATGTTGGGTCTGTTTTATTCAAGGTTATATCCATGCTGATGCCCGGAACATATGAGGCACTAAATATATATTTGATGAATGGGTGAATTAATGACTACCAATTTAACTTGTATCCTGAGCCACTCCTCTTAGACTTTGAGGCCTTAATATGCTGACACATTTAAGCATCTTACTAAATCATACATTTTAAATTTCCAACACTTATGAAAGCATCATTTTAATGCTTGACTGTCATAAACATAGAAAATGCAATTGTTTCTATCTTTGGTCACAACTCCTCTATCTTTTAGCCTTTCTCACTCAGAGCCAGCTATTACTTTATTTTTTCCTCCCTATTCATTAGTAGGAAAACAATCAGCTGGAAAAAATTATCTATGAAACTCTCCTTTCTTTTGTTTCTCTTGAGTAATCTCATCTCTTTCCTTCCCAAACCATTGTCTTCGTCCTCTGTCCCTTTATTGGGCACTGGAAATCAGACCAGATAAACAATCTGCTTGTCCATGGAGATTTGCCTTTGACCAGCAACCTAAAATAATAGAATATCAAAGAATCTGAGTACCACCCTTAAATATATTACATTGCTAGCACTCTCCTTGATTTATTAGGAAGAAAAATGTAAGATAACTAAAATCTTAAAGTGGTATGGTAAATCAATGTTAGAAAACACTGCATCATAAATAAAAGCCATGCCATTTATTAAAAGTGTGTAATAGTATGTATTTTACACTTTCATTTTAATCCATCAAAATTTTTCCTACCTGTGTAATTGACATTTCTAATAGGATTTATATGCAGGAAGCAACAATAAGCAAAAATAAAATACATCCTTAAAATCAAATTCCTTCAGGAGCATATGTTATATAAAGGTTATCACTTTTGGCTTGGCATAATATACTGTGACGCTAATGACGGGTAGCAAATTAGAATATTAATCGATTTAAGTTTCTGAACTAAATCTTGGCTATCTGGCAGATGTGTTTATTGCAAAATTGATAGCAAACAGCTTTACTCTGTCACTTGAAATTCCCACTTGTAAGAAGAGAGGTGTCACAATGGCAAGGAGTGTGCATGTCATTAGTTGGGTAATCTGCACAGTCCAGCATGAAACATATTCAAACCAAATTGCCTGATGATATCATCCATAATACCACAGGGCTTAAATTTTTTTTTAAAAAAAGGAGAAGGAAATGGTAAATGCTTAGCATTTTTATCTTTCAATTCATTCTTCACACTGTTATCTAAATGAAGCAGACAAGGTTTTTCAGAATGTTTTTTTATTTTGCAACTTTGATTTTAATATGACTAGGGCCATGGTTGGTTTGTAAAGCATGAACTCATGTCATCTGAATAGCTGTGATTAAGGCTTTGATATTCATGAGCTTCTTGAAGTAGAGTGTACCTTTCTTTAAGCACAGTAGAAAGTCAAATAGCCAGAACCTGACTCTTAGTCCAGAATAAGAGCAAGTGGATTAGGAATAGTTGTATAATTTATGCAGAAATGTTATGGGATAGACAGTTTAATTCAGAAATTAAAAATACAAGCTCTAGACATAGACTACAAGAGTTCAAACCCCAGCTCCTCTGCATAATGGCTCTGTGACCTTGGGCATCTTAATTAATTTTCTGACTATCAGTTTCCTCCTATATAAAATGGGGATGAAAATAATACTCCCATCATAGGGTTGTTTGGTAAAGGTGTCAATGCATGTGAAGTGGTTAGCAGAGTGTCTGGCACTGAATAAGCGCTCTAAAAATGGTAGCTATTATTAAACTCAAGTTGTCACTTTAACAAGTCTATTTCTATTTTAGAAAAACCCTCTATTCAGGTCAGTCACCCAAATTGAGAAAATTCCGGAAACTTTGCAGCCAAATATATGTGCATTGCATTCTTTAATCCCACTCCAATGATCTCTGTATTAGAGAAGGTAAATTCTCTCTTGGTGTTTCTTATTTCATCCTCTTTTTTTTTTTTTTTTTTTTTTTTGGTCCTATCTCCTTCCTTCTCCCTCCCTCCTTCATTTCCTGTAGCCTACCACAGGTACTCAAGATTCACATATATGAAAATGCCTAGCAAAATCCCATACGTCGTAGGTTCTTAAGGAATACCAGTTTTCTTTTTGCTCTAAAAATTTCTCCCCCTACTTTACCTCTCCCATCAAGCTATCATTCTCTCTCCTTCCTTCACATTTCCACCATACTTATTTAAAAACATAATCTGGACCCTGACATTTGTTTTATCAACTCCCATTACCAACTCAATTCCTTTCACTCTAATTTCCATCCTTTGCATACTATTAAAATTGTTTTCACTAAAGTCCCCAGATACTTCCCGATGTACAATTATGAGGGTTATTATCAATATTCAGCAGATATTTCTGCATTATTATCACTTTTGGCCTTCATCTACTGAAAACTCTTGACTTCCAGGACCACTCTCCTTTCTTCCTCTTCTTTCCTTCTCTTTATTCTCTTCACTGACTGGTCCTCCTTTTGTTATGATCTTTTCTTCCAATAGATATTAGAGGTCCTTGTTTTCTGGGGTTTCTCTTTTAATCCTATTCCATTTTTATTCTACATGCTCTCCTTGGGCAGTTTCATTCACCTAGCCATTCAAATAAAAAAACACCCTATTATTCTTGACTCCTTGAGCTATTTCACCACATATTCTGTACCTGCATTCAAGTTATGTGAATTACCTTGAATGCCTCGCAAAACCAGCCAGCACTTCACTACACCAGTGTCTCCCCTCATGATTTTTTGTCTTTCTGAACTCCCCTTCCCCAGTAACCCTGATACACTGTTGGGTGTTTGTTTTGTTTTGTTTTGTTTTGTTTTGACATTCAAGAGCCAGTTCAAGTGTCACCACTTGGATGAGAAGTTCCCTCATTTCCCAAGGCAGAAATATATGAGTCTTCTCCAACTTTTCAGAGCTCTTCATTCAAATCTCTCACTGTTCTGGTTACCTGGGGTTTTCTGCCTTTCTCACTGAAACGTAAATTAGCCAAAGGCAGGACCATTTTCTTACACATCTTTGTATCCCCCACATCTGGAAAGTGTCTGACACCAAAGGCATTAATAAAATCCAGATCTTCTCTTCTAGGCACTGTGTTGGATGAGGACCAGCAAAGCTCTCCTTCCAATATATGGGGCAGCCAAAACAGAGAGGAGGAGCTGTTTCCTTTGAGACTGGGTTAATTACTGCTACAAACAACTATTTAGATATCAAATTACAAAAATTAACATTATATCAAACAGTGTGGTCCTTATGCCTTGCTCGGAGAAACTGTGATCTAGAAAGTGGTAGTTTTCAAACCTTTTTAGCCAAGGATTGCTTTGTTCAAATGCAGTATTACATAGATACTTAAATGTATAAGGTCTTATTTTATTTCATCATCTTCTTTAGTTTGTAGCTTAATTTTGGCTCAAAATATAGAAAGTGTGTGTGTGTGTATATATATACTACTGTGTATGTGTGTTTTAAGAGTTAGTTACCATTAAAAGCAATCCTATGGCAGAAAGTTCACCTAGAGCAGTAGTTTTTGTTTTTTGTTTTGTTTTGTTTTGTTTTTTTGAGACAGAGTTTTGCTCTGTCACCCAGGCTGGAGTGCAGTGGCACAATCCCGGCTCACTGCAACCTCCGCCTCCCGGGTTCAAGCGATTCTCCGCCTTAGCCTCCCAAGTAGCTGGGATTTCAGGTGCTCACCACCATGCCCGGCTGATTTTTGGTATTTTTAGTAGAGACGGGGTTTCGTCATGTTGGCCAGGCTGGTCTCAAACTCCTGACCTCGGGTGATCCACCCGCCTCAGACTTCCAAAGTGCTGGAACTACAGGCGTGAGCCACTGCGCCCAGCAGAGCAGTAGCTCTTAATAGAGATGGCACTGCTCCTACAACATAGTGTAAATATTCTGGGGTCATTTTCAGTATATTAAAAAATGGGCATGCAGGAAACTCCTGGCATTTAGAGGGCATGGTCATAGGGCCCTACACATCCTGCAAAGTGTGGGACAGTTTCACAAAATGAAGAATTGTTCTGAATCCCACACAAATCTCAAAAGCCCCATAGGACATATATATAGATGGAAACCCTTTCTGTAATTATCTGAACCTAAAACTATTTTCCATATAAACACAAAGTGTTTTTGCATGGCTCTCATATATGAATACATGGAATAGTCTAGTTTGTATTCTAATGTCCACCTAGCCTTTAATCTCTGATTTTCTTCTGATTTTTAAAAATTCTTCTGATTGTCTTCTTTAAATCTAAACATCCTTTTTAGTATTAGTTTCAAGCATTTGCTTATTTCATTGTGTCTTACTGTATAAGCTGCATCTGAAGATTTTTGTACTGAAATAGAATTGTTTAAATAAATTAGTCTTCATTTACATCAGGTATAACTCCCAATGCAATCCCAGTTGATGGGTGCTGACGAGTTGATGGATGCAGTACACCAACATGGCACAAGTATACATATGTAACAAACCTGCATGTTATGCACATGTACCCTAGAACTTAAAGAATAATAAAAAAAAAATCTAAAAAAAAATAATAATAAATAAATAAATAAATTAGTCTTATTTCTCCATTATATTATAGTTGACACATTTTACTAGTTTTAAAATTATATATGTAGGTATGTGATATTCTTATTTGCACTTAGAGACAGAAAAAAGGAATATTACCAAACATTTGTTATGAACTGGGGTAATACTGATTTTAAAAAGCAATGGGCAACAGGACTCTCTCAACATTCTCTATTCAAGGTGGAAAACTAACAAAAGTACATTCTACTGATGCCACATTTCAGGAAGGTTGTTTATATGTCCCCTTGGATTTTGTTTTATAAACTAGTGTTGAGGGATTTTTATAAACTTCCAAAGCATAGGTAACACAGAGTAACGGTAAGCACACAAAGCCGCCAAGTAAATTAAAATCACAACTAAGTTTCTAAACTTTATTCAGCTACATTCCATTAGCATTTCAAAGATATTAAGCAAACACACCTGAGGAAAATTAGGGGCTTGAATACGATTTTGGGCCTATATCCAGAATAATTCAGGAATTACCTTGCTGAAATACCATACAAATGTACTTTAAAATAGCTTTAACATCTATTTTGTTTTCACCGCGTAGCAGATACATTGCATACTACAGACTACATTTTCACTAAGCAAAGCCTGACTACAAAAACAAACCTACAGAGACAACAGAATGAGAGAAGCTGGGAGACTGCTGTTTTCTCCTCACTCATGACTATGTAGATCTTTTATTGCATTGCTGATCTGTCAAGTTTGTGCCAGTTTCTATTAAATTGAGGAAAGAATTGAGAAGCAAAAACCAGAGGGAATTTATGAGATGGATCATTATATTTTTAGTGCTTGGCTTTATTTTTGTTTGTTTTGATTTTCATTTATAAGAATACTGTACTAAAGGGATTTGTACTTGATGTCTTCTGAGTCCACGTGTCTCCCCAGCCTGTCTTTTAAGTGAACCTAGGTAACTTTGAAATAAAGATTAAGAAAATATTGGCCCGTTGAAAGATTTCCTCACTAAGCAACACTTTCATTGACACTGCTGCCCTGGAGAAATTTCAAAATCACTTGAACCCTCTCCTTTTTTCTCTTCTCTTTCAAGCTGTTTTCACACATACAAGCTTTTTCTTAAAAGAAAAAAAAAAGGATAATAGTAGGCAACAAATAATAGAAACATATTTGAACTGATAAATATGCCATTTTCTGAAAGTAATTTATATCTGTCCATAGAAACTCAGAAAAGAGCCAGGATTGAGGGACAATAAGCTATAATTGATTGAGTCATATTGTTCAATGCCTTGAAGGTAAAACATTATTTTAATGTTAAAATGTAAAACATTAATTATTTAACGTAAAATGTAAAAAATTTATTTTTGTAAGGATTTGGATCAGATGATTTTAAATCAATCAACTATTGCGGTGGATTTAAAACACTGCTGTTATAATCAAGCAAATATTACTACCTAAATTATTTGGTACACTTAGGTAGCCCCAAAGTGGTAGCAATTTATCCATAATGCTGTCTTAATCACTCAGAGATTCTTAGACAATATTAGCAACTAACCCAGGTTCAGGGGAACATTGTTTGCTATGGTGCAAATCTATGAAATGAGGTCATTTGTAGTATGAGCTACAAAGTTGGTCTTCCCAAGTTCAAAATTCTGACTCTGCCATTACTAGTGTATGACCTTGGACAAATCATATAATTTCTCTGTAAAATAAAGACAGTAATAGTACTTTACCTCTTGGAAGGTGTGAGTAGTAAAGTATTCATGCATATAAAGTGCTTAAAACAATGTCTGGAATATAATGGCCACATTCAAATTCTGTAAGTTTCCACTGCATATTTATAGAGCGCCTACTATGTGCAAGGCTGTATATGCCATGGTAAGGAGTTAAATCAAAGCACATAATTTTTCTGGACCTCAACAGCATTACAACTCAGAACGTTTCTGCAAGAAGGACTTCTAAATTAAAACGTCTTAGCAGGATAACAATGGCTCTTTATGACATGGCTCTCGCGTATGCTCCAGCCTCCTCTGCAACTGTTCACCCTCACACAGTTTGCTCCAACATGACAGAACCTCTTAACAGTTACTGAATGTATTATCCATAGTTTTTCTTTCCTCCAGATCTTTATACAAACTGTCTCCTCTGCCTGAAATTCCTTGTTTGTCATGGCTTGTCTACCTAGACTCCTTCTAGTTAGCCTTCAGAACTCTACTTTTGTTTAAAGCTTTTCCTGTTTTCTGGTACCAACTTCCTAATCCACTATTCCTCAGCAGTTCTCCCTCCATAACAAGTTTGTACTTTGCATATGCTTATAATTTTTACTTATATTATTTTGTATTTAGTTGAGGCCAGGGACACACTGTCTTTTCATCTTTGTGTCTCCAGTTCCAGCACAAAATCTGGCTCATAGGTAGGCCGAATTATTACTCTCCTTTAGCTCAAAGGCCCTCACATCAAGTTATCAAGAAAGACGTCCAAAGAGCTCTTATGGGAAAAGGGTGAGAGAGGACATAATAATCAAAGGCGACATTCACTGTGAAGCTGAATCAAAGGTGGGCAACCTTCCAGAGCCCTTCTGCCTTGCCCTCGACCGCACTCTACAATCCATCTTTGTTTTTTCCCTCTCCTTTTACTTCTTTTCTCCCTTTCCTCGACCTTTCTCTAACATTATCATCTTTTGTTCCCTTTCGTTCCTCCTTGCCCATGCTGATTTCAAATGTTCATTGTTTAATTTTTTCTCTATCCGTCTCGTGGCAGCCCCATCTAATTCAGAGTCAAGATGCAAGCAGCCACCAAACTGGTCCTCCAGCTAAACAGTGTCCTCACCCCCAAGCATGTTTTTTCCAAGTGGAGATCAGGTACTCAGTGATAGCTTCAACTTTTTGTTTTAAAAATAATGAATTGCATTGACATATCCAGAAAATAAGATTGGTTCATTTCACACGATGACTGTTATCTAACATAGCCCAGTTTCCTGTGTTTTCACTGAGACAGTTCAAAAGAAAGCTAGATACACTGTTACAGTGGCGTTTCCCCCAGTGGGTGCATGTGTGAGGTTTGCTTTGCTGAGTACCTGTTTATAGGAAACTTGTGTAGATTTCTGTGTTTCGCCCTATCAGCCACACAAAGCACAGCAGTTCCTCTTTTCAGCTACATTGTCAATATCACCACAACCATCGATAACATTTGAAGTGGTGCTTCCACATGGCCTTGACAGCCATCTTCTGCTCACACTGATTGGAACTGTTCTGTCACCTCACCTTTCTACAGCTGCTGTCACTCATCCACCTTTCTTTTCCAGATCTGCTAATGTGGCTCTAATGCGATTTACCTGGCTGCCTTCCAGGCCCCCATCAGTAGTGAATCTGTTTTGCTATTTTGCATTAAGTAGCCTTAAGCACCAGTGCTATTGATGTGAAAGGCAAGGCACTTCCACCAGAGCTTGAATGTAATAATCCTTCTAACAGCTGAGCCCTGCAGAATTTTACTGGTGCTGCAATTACAGGAAAACATATAGGCAGTTTCCCAAGGTCAGCTGTGCTACTGTTATCTTCCATTGGAGATGGATGCCGCCTTGCCTCTAATCTGTATTACTTGATTTGGCCATTCCCTTAGGCAGGGATAGTTGGACCTATATGTACAAGGCACCCCATACAATGTATCTTACTGTTATTGAAAATCTCTTCTCCCTTGGCTTCTGATACTCAATTCTCTTTCCTTCTAACATTCTTTCTTTCTTTCCTTCTAACATGTTTCTTTCCTTCTAACATCTTTCTTTCCTTCTAACATCTTTCTTTCCTTCTAACATTCTTTCTCTTTCTCGCTGCCTCCTCCAATTGCCTAGAGGTGGGTACTCTCCAAGCCTCTGCCTCTGACATTCTTCTACCTCTATGATTTATTTATAATTTCAGGATTTCCAATACTATCTTTATGTAAATCACACTCAAAACTCAATCCTCAAACTTGATATCTCTGTTGAACGCTCCTCTTTTGTTAAATTAACTTTATCGAAGAATGGTTTACATATAATAAGATGCACCCATTGAAAATGTATAGTTCTGTGCTTTTAGTCATATAAAAACAATGTAATCATCACCCCCAAAAATTGCTTCTAGTTCCTTTCTAGCAATTGCCGCCCTACTACCTTTAGTTATGGGCAGTAATTAATCTGCTTTTCTGTTACTACAAATTAGTAATAACTGTTCCAGCATTTAATTAAAATGGAACCATGCACGTATTCTGTATCTGATTTCTTTCACTTAGCACAATGCTTTTGCGATTTATCTTGCATGTTTCAGTAGTCCATTTCTTTTTATTGCTGAGTAACATTTCATTGAATGGATATCCATGAGTTGCTTATCCATTGATTTGTTGATAGATATTTAAGTTATTTCTGGTTTGGGGCTTTTTTTTTTTTTTTTTTTTTTGAGATGGAGTCTCGCTCTGTCGCCAGACTGGAGTGCAGTGGCGCAATCTCGGCTCACTGTAACCTCCATCTTCCTGGTTCAAGTGATTCTCCTGCCTCAGCCTCCTGAGTAGCTGAGACTACAGGCACATGTCACCATGCCCAGCTAATTTTTGTGTTTTTAGTAGAGACGGGGTTTCACCCTGTTGGCCAGGATGGTCTCTTTCTTTTGACCTCGTGATCCACCCACCTCGGCCTCCCAAAGCGCTGGGATTACAGGCATGAGCCACTGCATCCAGCCTAGTTTGGGGCTTTTAAGGAAAAAGTTGCAATAAATATTTTAGGGCAACTCTTTAAGAGGGCATATATTTATTTATGTTTTCATTTCTCTTAGGAAGTACCTAGATATAGAATTACTATGTCTGGTAGTACAGAAGTATATTTGTCTTACTTTATAAAAAAGAACTGCCAATCTGTTTTTTAAAGTGGTGTTATTATTTATATCTCCACAGGTGATGTATGAGAGTTCTAGTTGCTCTACATCCTTGCTAACACTTGGATTTGTCTAGTCTTTTTCATTTTAGTTACTCTAGTAGGTGTATAGAATATATCATTGTGGTTTTAATGTGCAATTCCCTGGTAACTCACAATGGGTTGTAAACCTAAATGTAGAAGTTAAAACTGTAAAACTTCTAGAGGAAAATGTAGACAATAATTTCATGACCTTCATATAGACAAAGATTTTCTTAAGAGGTCACCAGAATTGTTAAATATAAAAGAAAAACTTGATAAGTTAGAATTTTTCAAGGAGTCAAGACTTCTGCTTTGTAAATATACCATTAAGCAAATACAAAAAACGGCTAGTCACAAAATGGGAGAGAATATTCATTTTTTATATATATATATATATATATATATATATACATATAATGAATATATAAATATATATGATGAATATATAAAAATATATAATGAATAGATATAAATATATATAATGACATAGAAGTTATTTCCATAATATATATGTTTTAAGACTTCTTACAATTCAATACAAATATGAGCAAAAGATTTTTAATAGACACTAAATGAAAGAAGTTATGAATGGCTAAGTTCATGTAAACATGTTCAGCATTCTTAGTAAGAAAATATGAAATAACAATGAAATGTATTTTTTTTTTCTTTTTTTGAGATGGAGTCTCGCTCTATTGCCCAGTCTGGAGTGCAGTGGCACGATCTCAGCTCACTTAAAGCACTGCCTCCTGGGTTCATGCCATTCTCCTGCTTCAGCCTCCCAAGTAGCTGGGACTGCAGGCGCCCGCCACCATGACCGGCTATTTTTTGTATTTTTAGTAGAGATGGGGTTTCACCATTTTAGCCTGGATGGTCTCGATCTCCTGACCTCGTGATCCGCCTGCCTTGGCCTCCCAAAGTGCTGGGATTACAGGCATGAGCCACCGTGTCTGGCCAATGAAATGGATTTTTAAAGCTCTCTTTTAGATTTGTTCATCTATATACCCATTAGCAATTGAAATTCAGTATATCCAGAGCTAAATTCACCTTATTTTCTTTTTCCCCCAACAAAACAAACACATGCATGTTTCTTGACTCCGAAGCTCAATACCAGAGCTTATATTTAATTGTGCCCACTTTTGGACCCCCATTGTCCAACTAGTTAGCAAGTAATATTTCCTAATTTTCTGTCCTCTCTCTACTCTGTCTCCACTGTCATTGTTCTGGTTTAAGCCCTCATCTATATTGTAAGAGTCTCTTAGGAGGTGTTCCCACAATGATTTTCCATTTACGGCCAGCCTATTGTACATAAATCTTTCAGATGATTTTTCTTAGAGCCCAGCTCTGAACCTGCAAGTCCCTTGTTCAGAAATGTTTAGTACTTCCCCCTTATCTGGCTTTTCAACTTCTTTATTTGACATTCAAACCTCTCTATAGTTTAACCCCAACCTACCTTTCCAACCTCTCTTTTATGTACTCAATACTTCGTGAACTGAACTAATTACTGTTCTACAGATGCATGCTTCCATTCCTGTCGTTTTACCTTAGTCCATGATGTTCTCACATCTGAAACGGCATTACACCCATCTATGCATATTCAAAGCTCCCTGTCCTAAAAGACTAAGACTCAATTCAAATGCTAGCTCTTCTAGAAAGCTTCTGCCAAATACCAGCATTACTAATTTAATATACTTTTCATCTTCCACTGAGTGGTATTATTATAAGCTCATATCTTCCGTACTAGATTTTTAAGATAACTGTAGAGGTTGACCCATTCCTACATAGTGCCAACTCCATGCTATCTGCCCTACAAGGATAAAACAGTGAACAAATGTTTGTGTCATGGATAAACAGCTTGATGGTGGGATATAAAACAGAATAAGTCATCATTCTTACAATCTGATAAGAGAAATAGGATATACGTGGAAACAATAACAACATAAGAATGTGATGCATAATGAAACTTGTGAGAGACGTGTAGAGGAGTCATCATAGAGTAATTTGGAATTAGGTTAGGGAGGTCCATCAATATCAAGATGAGTTTAGACTTTATTTAATAGTTAAAGAGGCGCCAGGAACCATTCAAGATATTCAAACCCAGAAGTAACATAATTACAGTTTTGTTTTGGGAGTATCAATCGGGCAGCAGTGTGTGGGTAGAATGGATTGTGACGGGGGAACCTGGAGGGAGAGACAGGCAGGACAGAGGGAATTGAAGGAACAGTAGCGTGAGATAATGAAAGACTAAACTGCTAGCAAAAGTGCAGATGTGACAGACTCTGTGGACATGCTGTTGACAGGCGCTGCGTCTGGGTCTGAAGGTGTGTAGAAAAGAGAAAATGAAATATAATTTCAGAGAAGCTGGGTAACCATTCCAGGGTTATGCCCTGTAGGGATTAGAGAATACAAGAAAGAGTTCAGTTTTAGAAATTGAAATTTCTTTGACCACATACAAGTTTAGGTTGCATTAAATAAGAGCGGATATATGTTATTAGTAAGACTACATAGAAGGGGGAAAAAAAAGAGAGAAATCCAGTGATAAATTCCTAAAATACAAAACTCATGGAAGCGTAGAGAAGTTGATGAAGAGATAAATGAGCTGTCAAGGAGTATTGGGTAAAGTAGAACAGCAGTGTGTCATGGAAGCTAAATAGAGAGTTCCAGAGAAACAATAGTCATTTCCATGTGAAAGAATGTTTTTGAAAGTACTGCTTAAAGTTTGGAAGAAACAAAAAATAGGGAGTCTCTGAGCCCACTCCAGCTCCAGAGGCTGCCCATTAAAAAATTTAAATTAAAAAAAAGAAACAAAAATGATTAAAGCAGGCAATCTACCCTTACAGTGTTTTCAGTCTAATGAGGCAGAAGGAGCAGACTTCATCCTTATCATCAACATTCCCATCATTTTCCGAGTGCTTATTACAGGCCATCATCTGTATATTGAATTATAATTTTTCTAACCCCATACACTTATGATCTCAATTTTATAGGGGAGTAGAAAGTCTCAAAGATGTTATGCAGAATACATTTTAGTACAGGGTTTATTGAAGTAAATATTAAAGAGAGATACAAGTGAGCTAAGCTCAAGGGAAATAGAACTGGCATGGGAATGACAGAAAAGGAGTTAATAAAAAGATAACCTCTAGACTGTGCCATGAACCAAAGAAGGATTTGCATAACCAGAGAGTTGGTAAAAAGTCATTCCACACTGAACGAGGTGAGTATCATCAGAGTTTTGTGGTTAACAGTGAGGTTGGTGTAATTGCTTGGTGTGCAATATATTGTATATCCTACAACTTACTGTAGGACACATTTAGTGGTATGGCTGGAAGAGAAAGCATGTGACCCGATTTTCTAAGAACTTTTAATGCCATCCCAAGCAGGTTTTATGCTGAAAACTCTAATCTTTTGTGGACTTTAAGAAACAAAGTGTGACCCAACTTAATTTTTTTTTTCTTTTTGGATCATTAAAGAAATAACTAGACATATAAGCACCCAGGCATGGTAAATGCTTCAGATAGATCACAGAAGATTATGACTGAAAAAAAGGCCAGTAGATTTAGAGCTCTTTGTTGACCTTGGAAAGCCTTGTTTCATTAGAGAGCAGCCAACTTGCAGGGCGCAGGATGGGGAGTTAAGAAGTGAGGAAACAGAGTGAGAATGTGAAAGCAGTGAGCGTGAACTGTTCTCTCCCATAAGAGGACAAGTAGAATTACAGCTCATGCACTTAACAAGATGCAGGGCAATTGGCTATGTGTTGCGGTAGTGAAAAGAAGGAGATGAAAATAAATAGGTTTTCATTACCAAAGACAGAGCTAACTCTCCTGCCTACTTCCAAATGCTACCACATATCCATACCCTTGATGTCATTACTAATCCCTCATATTTTTGCAACAGAAGATGCTTGTGAACCTGGGACAGAAATGTTGATGGCAATCCAATTGATAATCTTGAATGTGAGAAATCCTTTTGAATATATTCATATGGCTAATTTGCTTTGACTATAAAGTGTTGCTGAGATCTCATTAACATATTTGTGATATTTTCCCTGCTTCTTTGATCAGAGTCTCCCTGTCCTTGGAATTCTCCATAAGCCTCATGCATACAGCATTTGCCAATTTTATTCGTATGTTCCAGTTATTTGCCTTATTCTTTCAGATTATCCTATATTCTTTGGTGGCAGAAATTGACATTTAATATGTATTGATCCTATACAGCAGGTACTAAATAATTATTTTTGGTTTGAAATAATTTTAGATACTATGTTTCTCTATTATAAATATGTATAAAAAATTGACTTGTAGAGATACATTAGTTTTCTATTGCTGCATAAAAGTTTACCACAAGCTATTCCTCTGCAGAACTCATAGCCCTAATATAACCATGAGAAAAATATCAGACAAATCCCAATTTAGAGACATTTTGAAAATACTTGACCAGTACTTCTCAAAACTGTCAAGGTCATCAAGAACAAAGAAAGTCTGAGAAACTGTCACAGCCAAGAGAAGCCAAAGGACACATGACAACTAAATGTAATGTGGTGTCCTGGAACAGAAAAACTCAGAAAATCTGAATAAAGTATGGACTCTAGTTAATAATAATGTATTTATATTGGTCCATCCATTGTAATAAATGGGCCATATTAATGTAGATGTTAATAATAGGGGAAACTAGGTATGAGCTATATGAGAAATCTCTGTACTATCTTAACGTTTCTGTAAATCTAAACCTGTTCTAAAAAATAACGTTTGTTAAAAACATTTGCTACAATCTTAGTGGCTTAAAACAACACACATTTATTATCTCATGGTTTACATGGATTAGAAATCCAAGCACAGCCTAACAGGGTCCTCTGCTCAGGGTCTCGCAAGGCTGCCATCAAAATGTCAACTAGACCACAGAAGAGGGAGCCAAGGCTTTTTTCAAGTTCTTTCAGACTTCTTGGCAGAAATTCTGTTCCTTTAAGTTATAGGTCTGAGACCCTCAGTTCCTAAAGATGACTCTTCCATATGCAGTTTACAACGTGACTGCTTCTTCAAGGCCAGTGGAACAACTCTCTCATCTCAGGAAGGGCCTAGTCATGCTTTAAGGGCTTTCAACTGGGCTCACCCAGGACAGTCTCCCTTTTGATGAATTGAAATGCAACTTATTTGGGACTTTAATTATATCTGCAAAATTCTTTCACCTTTACCACATAGCACAATCCATTATAGTCACAGCTCTTTCCCATACTCAAGGAGAAGGCTTACATAGGGCATGTGTGCAGGAGAGGGTAGAGTCTTGAAAACCATCTTATTAATAGAATTCTGCTTACCAAAGATTTGGAAAGAGTATGAACATATGAGAGAGAGCGAAAGAATTGTTACTTTATGAAAAGGCAATAGATTACCTTTTATCTAAATAGGGTCAATTTGCACTACTCTATTTTTTACAAAATTTAAAGGATTTGAACTGGAAAGCACCCTTCTTATTCTCATTTTCTTCTCTCCTTCTCTTTGGTGTCATTCCATTACAGCCACTAAAATAGTGTATTTTTGCAGCGTTAGCGGCAGCATGGTTATTATAGTGGTGATATCTTCCAGTGCAGATTCTTTAGAGTCTGAGCACTGTTTAAAAAGAAAATGAAAGCTATATCAGTTTACTATTAATTATGCTCAGTCTAGTGAATCCTTCAAAGGTTATATTTTGGTGATGGTGATCAGTTCACATCAACAGTTCAGGAATGTCTATTTCCAAGACTATGAAAACAACATAGATTCCAGGTTGGAGACATTCCAAATTCCAAACTTTTGCTTACAATAAAAAAAAGATTAGGAAGAAGTAGAGTTTCTGTGCTTCATTTGATCTCAGATGTACAACTTAAAATTATGAGCTAGTATACATGGGATTGGTTATTAGAAATTGCTAGCTTGACACATTCATTTTTTAAAAAGTAATTATATATTGCAAGGTGTTGATACTGTCTTTTATAAGAAATATGCATCTTAAAAAATGTAGAGGAGAATATTTTATTTAAAAAAGAAAGGGCTGGGCACAATGGCTCACACCTATAATCCGAACACTTTAGGAGGCCACAGCAGGAGGATAGCTTGAGCCCAAGAGTTTGAGACCAGTCTGGGCAACAAAGCAAGATCCCATCTCTATAAAAAATTTTAAAACCAGCCTATCATGGTGGCACATGCCTTTAGTCCCAGCTGCTCAGGAGATTGAGGTGGGAGGGTTGCTTGAGCCCAGGAAGTCAAGGCTACAGTGAACTGTGATAGTGCCACTGCAATTCAGCCTGGGCAATAGAGTGAGACCCTGTCTCAAAAGAAAAACAAAAACAAATGGTAAGTAAAATTCTGAGAGTCTAGAAAAAAACGATTCGTTTACTGAGGAATGATTTACACTGGAAACTTTTTATTTATTTATTTTATTTTTAGAGATGAAGTCTTGCTCTGTCACCCAGGCTGGAGTGCAGTGGCACGATCTCGGCTCACTGAAACCTCTGCCTTCTGAATTCACGTGATTCTCCTGCCTCAGCCTCCTGAGTAGTTGGGACTACAGGTGGACGCCACCATGCCCAGCTAATTTTTTGTATTTTCAGTACAGATGGGGTTTTGCCATGTTGGCCAGGCTGGTCTTGAACTCCCGGCCTCACATGATCCACCCACCTTGGCCTCCCAAAGTGCTGGGATTATAGGCATGAGCCACCATGTCCAGCCTACACTGACAACTTTTGAATATAGTTCCCAAAACATAAAAATTCATGTTTTTATAAAGCATAGGAAAATGACTGAGTACAAAATAATTGGTGTTGGTGAAAAGAGAAAAAAATGTATCTGCATTAAGAAATTAGAAATGTATTTTGTAAACTCAAAAGTAGAGAATGTGTGCTTTGGGTCGAATCATGTGCCCCATACCATATGTCCTAACCCTTGGTACCTGTCTGCAAATATGACTTCTTTGGAAATAGATTACTTTTTTTTTTTTTTGAAGATCTAATCAAGTTAAGGTGAGGTGATACTGAAGTAGTGCCTTAGAAGAGAAGAAACCAGTGTCCTTAGAAGAGAAGAGAAAGAGAGACACAGGGAGAACGCCATGTGGCAATGAAGGCAGAGATTAGAGTGATACGTCTATAAGCCTAGGAACACCAAGGATCGCTGGCAACACCAGAAACTAAGAGAAAGGCATGGCACAGACTCTCTCTGAGAGCATTCAGTAACAGCATGGCCCTCTAATACCTTGATTTCAGACTTGAAACCCCTAAAACTGTGAGCAAATAAATTTCTGTTGTTTTCAGTCCCCCAGTTTGTGGTCATTTGTTACAGCAGCCATAGGAAACAAATATAATGGACAAGTTGCACGTGGATCACCTGGGTCCTTGTGAATGAATTCTGAGATGACTTTACCATCTCTGCCAAGGATCATTGTTACCCACCGCTCCTGAAGGAGGGAATGTCCCTTAATAAGAAGAGGGTGATAGAGCAGCTTGGGAAGCTAGACTTCATCTGCTTGTCATCTTCTCTTGGGCTACTTATGTCTGCTTTTGATTGTGTGAGGACAAGGAAAACTCTGGCCAGAGGACCTTTTGGTGAGAAGCCCCTCCCCTGTGGGCTTGAAATGCCGATTTATGCACTGGGGCTTGATTGTCCTAATAGTTACCATTGACTGAGTATGCACCTAGTAATGCACAGACAGCTTGAAGACTGAGTTTTCAAGCACCAAGCAAAGTGATATTTTTTTAAAGCATGGCTTCTACACAGAGGTAAAACAATTTCAGAAATTGAAGATAGAGAGATTTATTAACCAAGATTATTCAACTGCCAAGTAGCAGGGCAGGATTCAACACTTAGCCAAAACTAAGTTCTTGAACCAACCAGGTTCTCTGCTACTACATGCTACCTCCTCCTCCCAAAATGCCAGTGGAAGACTGTGTGTTATATTTAATAAGTAACTTGTACTTGTGTATAACTTCTATGTAACTTTACATTGAATATTGTACCTTGCTGCTTTTTTCCTAAAATGATGTATTAGTCCATTTTTACACTGCTATGAAGAAATACCAGAGACTGGGTAATTTATAAAGAAAAGGTTTAATGGACTCACAGTACCATATGGCTGGGGAAGCCTCACAATCAAGGCAGAAGATGAAGGAGGAGCAGAGGCACATCTTACATGGCAGCAGGCAAGAGAGCATGCGCAGGGGAACTGCCCTTTATAAAACCATCAGATCTCGTGAGACTTATTCACTATCATGAGAACAACAGGGGAAAAACCCACCCCATGATTCAATTACCTCCCATCGGGTCCCTCCCACAACATGTGGGGATTATGGGAGCTACAATGCAAGATGAGATTTGAGTGGGGACACAGTCAAACCATATCAAATGGTCTCCAGAATGTTCCCATTTTATCATTTTTTCATGTTTGTTTTCTTTATGACTTGTTAAATAGAATTTCTTAAATTGCCCTAGCACAGCCACATGCTTGCTCACATTTCAGTGTCAAGCAAAACATCAAGTACAGGGCATATTTTTCACACTGATGCAACTTTGCTGGTAAATTAAGATAAGAATATTTATTAGATCCTTTTTGTGTTTATGTATTAAAATAAATTCTAAAATTAACTCAGCACAGTGAGAATAAATTTGAGGACCTTTCTTGGGAGCAAGAATTGCTAAAGTTGGAGACTCAGTGCAGAAAATCGAATCCCTTTTCTCTGCTTCCAAATTCAAGCATCATAAAGCATTCTTACTGGCAAGCAGGAGGTCTCTAAAACTAACACAGAGCTGTCACTTTAAAGACAGGTCTTAAAGTAATGTTAATTTCAAACCTCTACTCCTTAAATGTACTAAGTATCCTTATCTTAGAAATGGAAAACAAAGTTCACAGGGCTTTCCGAGGAGGAAAAAAAGGCAAGATTACAAATTTACATAGCATAAAAAGTAAGAAAGGAGGAAAGGAGGGAAGGAAAAAAGAGAAGAAGAAAAAAAGGAAAGGAAGGAAGGAAGGAGGGAAGGAAGGAAGGAAGGAAGGAAGGAAGGAAGGAAGGAAGGAAGGAAGGAAGGAAGGAAGGAAGGAAGGAAGGGAGGAGGGAGGGAAGGAAAGAAGGAAGAAATAAAGGAGAGAAGGAAGGAAGGAAGGAAGAAATGGAAGGAAGGAAGGAAGGAAGGAAGGAAGGAAGGAAGGAAGGACGGGGGGAGGGAGGAAGAAAGGAAGGAAATACAGGATGGGGGTGGCTAAATTATACCTAATAAAGCTTAGAATGTGGTATAAATTTTATGACATGAAAAGCATAATCCTGTATACTCTATCATAAAGTAAAAGAAAGTTGTTATATATTTTACCCAGTTTCATAATGAACTCTTACACCACGTTTTCAAATGTGTTAAAACAAGCGATCAATTCACCTTGATTCCATTCTGGGCACTTTAACGCACTGCACTGAAAGACTTCATACTGATAATTATTAGTGTTCTCTTTTCTTGGCCAAAAATTAAGGCGCTTTAATTAATACCTTCATCACTATCATTGACTTTGCACATGCCATATTGTCATTTACTTTACAATTTGCTAAACCTTTTTTCTCTCTCTTTGGTAATCTTGATCCTCAAGAACTTTCCACATGATTTCTTTCATAGTCCTTTTGCATTCTTTTTCTCCTTAGAAACTTTCATTTTTTCTACACTGGCACAGGAAGCATCAAAATTTGATCATAAAGCTGAAGTGACAGCCTGGCACAGTGACTCACGCCTGTAATCCCAGCACTTTGGGAGGCCAAGGTGGGAGGATCACTTGAGGTCAGGAGTTTGAGACCAGCCTGGCCAACATGGTGAAACCCATCTCTACTAAAAATACAAAAATTAACCAGTCATGGTGGTGGCGCCTGTAGTCCCAGCTACTCAGGAGACTGAGGCAGAAGAATCGCTTGAACCCAGGAGGCAGAGGTTTCAGTGAGCCAAGATCACGCCACTGTACTCCAGCCTCGAAGACAGAGAGAGACCCTGTCTCAAAAAAAAAAAAAAAAGCTAAAGTGATCCATAGTTTTAGTAACTATAGTAACTTTCCCATCTAAGTTTCCACACATCTCAGTTTAGTACATGTTGAGCTAGTAAAGCTGGGCTTCTAGTTTGGCTTTTGAATGGCTTTTTTTTAACTGAGATTTCTATCTTTAGTTTCTTTTTCTATGTGGCAAGAATGGAATGAGAACTTTAAAAGTTACTCAAAAACTTCATCTGATGAAGTAGGTAGCTGTCTTGGCAAGTAAATGCAATTCCTGAAAAATTTTTCCACTGGAATGATAGCTACTATGGCTACAAGATAAGGTATGAGCAATGAGTTTTCTAGCCAAAGGAATGACTCTGAAATTGCCATACCTCTGTGTAGAAGCCATGCTTCAAAAAGTATCATTTTGAGGCCAGGCGCGGTGGCTCAAGCCTGTAATCCCAGCACTTTGAGAGGTTGAGGCAGGTGGATCACGAGGTCAGGAGATCGAGACCATCCTGGCTAACATGGTGAAACCCTGTCTCCACTAAAAATACAAAAAATTAGCCGGGCACGGTGACAGGCGCCTTGTAGTCCCAGCTACTCAGGAGGCTGAGGCAGGAGAATGGCGTGAACCTCAGAGGTGGAGCTTGCAGTGAGCCGAGATCGCGCCACTGCACTCCAGCCTGGGCACAGAGCGAGACTCCTTTTAAAAAAAAAAAAAAAAAAAAAAGAAAAAAAAACCTTTATTATTTCTGTATTTGTGCAGAACTTTGAGAAGTAATGTTTATAAGAAGAAAAATACAGCAAAGCATTGAGGAAAAAAAAAAAGAAAGAAAAGAAAAATAACACAGAAAATAATTATGCAATTTTGTTAATTCTGAGACCAAAGCAAGTTGTTCTGAGGAGCAACTTGGGATAAATCCCTCAAACTAGCTTCTATCACTGTCTAATTAAATTCAACGTGATTTCTTATAGATCACATAGTAGGATAAATATCGGTGAGATACCAAATGAACATAATACATGATTCCTTCAGTTCTAGAAATGTTGAACAGAGTAGTTTAAGAGGATTTCATGAAAAGTAAAAAGAATATATAACAGTAGACTAACACTTTTTTTTTTTCAGGAAAAGAAACCACATCAGCAAATAGATGTGGCCTGAACAGGGCATAATTGACAAAGGTAGAAAGATCAGTTTGGTTGCAGAAAATCAGCCCCTCCACCATAGTATGAGATAAATGTTTAGCATCCAAACATAAAGTACTTTTGATATCAATTTAAAGCAGAGCATTTCTTTTATTTAAAAAAATAGGGAGTTATTAAAGATTTTTACTAGTATTTTAATCATAAGATTAAAGTATTTTATGGAAATTGTGCAAAAGTCTTAATGGAGAACAGACTCTGAAGACCAGTAGACAGATTAGTGGTCAATTCCAAAAGATGAGGCAATTTACATAAAAGATATGATCCTCTTTTCCAAAATAGTATTTATTTTTGCCTCTGCTCTTTCATTCACATTGCCTCTCTTTCACCCATCAGCTTTGCATGTATGAATTTTGCACATTTTCATGATACCACTTTCATAAGAACTTCATTCATCAGTATAAGTTTCATTCCAGTTCTCTTCTTTCTCTGAATTTCCACATTTTTTTAACTTTTGCCTCTGTCTTAGTCCATTCCTGCTGCTATAACAAAATATGTGCAACTGGATAATTTATAAAGAGCATACATTTATTGCTCACAGTTTTAGAGGCTGGAAAGTCCAAGATCAAGGTACAAACAGGTTCAGTGTCTGGATAGGGGCCTGGTCCTTGCTTGTAAGATAGCACCTTGAACACTGTCTCCTCACGTGGTGTCAGGTGGAAGGGCAAAGGGGCAAATACTGTGTAAAGCCTCTTTTATAAGGCATTAATCCCATTCACAAGGGAGGAGCCCTCATGACTTAATCACTTCTTAAATACCTTGACTTTTAAAACTACCACACTGGTGATGAAGTTTCAACATATGAATTTTGGGGGATACATTCAAACAATAATGGCCTCTGAGGCAATTATCATTAATTCTATCTGGAATCATAGTCATTTATCTCTTATCTCAATTATTATGATTTTTCTGGAAAATTAAGGGGCTGCCTTGATTTCTTTTTATCACCCTTGTCCAGCCCAGTGGCTGGAACATAAGGGTTCAGTATAAGGTTAACAGAGTATTCAGTTGTTGGGGGTGTTAGAGGGATAGAGTGACAGAAGTAAAGATGTACAGTTGCTAAGAAGTCAAAGAATAAAAGCAAGAGATTCAAAGCATGAAGGTTTTTTAAATTTAGAAATTTTAAATTTGTTTCTGATTCCAAGTGTCATAAGAGGTTGGGAAAAATAAAGATAATTACATTTGATGATTAGTTTGTCGCCTATGACTTTCCAGTGTATGGTTTTTATAGAGCAGATATTTAAATTTTGGGGAGGGTATTCAAGTGTCAAGTATGATGAGGCACCTTTTCTCACCTGTATAGAAAATGCATTCTCATTTCTCCTATTTACCAGTACTTTCAGTTCACTGCTTTTAAAAAGATATCTGAAGTTAAAAACCATCTAATACGTATAACTCATAAGGCAGGGATGGCTTTTCTTATAATTAGACTTTATAATATTGTTTTTAAACATTCTTGGCCTAGAACTAACATACCACTGCTGGGATATATAGAGTATAATGCAAAATAACACAAACAAAGTCAACAATACACAATTCTTCCTCATGAGAGAAACAATTTATGGGGAATTATTAAAAACTCCAGGATTATTAGCATCCCACCTGCAATTGAGAAAGATAAAAATATATATTCCCTTAACACGTGGTAGATTGTTTAGCAACCACCTACACATTGGCCGTGGATCACTAAACATTTAATGAGTGCCCGCTGTGTACTAAACAACCTTCTAGAGTACACAACAATGGCAGTGGAAGACATTTATAATACAATACAATAGATGCTTACAGCACACAAACATAGATACTCAAAAGGCTCACAGTTATAAAAAGAAAACAAAAAATATATATAAGAGTCGAAAAACAGCTTCGAGAGCAGTATTTCAAAAACCGCAGGAAGCTATAGTGAAAATCTAGGAAGATGCACAATGAAGGAACCCAAAGTATAAAAGTAACAACAGCCACCTTGGCTGCTGAAAATATTTCTCTTAAGAAAGAATATCTTGAATTACGTGTTCAGAAAATGAAGGTCAATAAAGATCTTATTGGTTAGAAAAAATAGCAAAGAATAGTCCAAATGATTAAGTCAAATTTTAAAGTTAACTTACACAGAACTAAGCCCATTTGACCCAGTTGGCACAGTGCATTTAATCTTCCTTAGGATGCCCCACATTAAAGTAGGTGAACTAATCACATAACATTGGTGCAAACCAATGATATTTCTGAAAAAAAATACCTTTTTTTTTTTTTTTGAGACAGAGTCTCGCTCTGTCGCCCAGGCTGGAATGCAGTGGCCGGATCTCAGCTCACTGCAAGCTCCGCCTCCCGGGTTCACGCCATTCTCCTGCCTCAGCCTCCCGAGCAGCTGGGACTACAGGTACCCGCCACCTCGCCCGGCTAGTTTTTTGTATTTTTTAGTGGAGACGGGGTTTCACCATGTTAGCCCATGTTGGGATGGTCTTGATCTCCTGACCTCGTGATCCGCCCGTCTCGGCCTCCCAAAGTGCTGGGATTACAGGCTTGAGCCACCGCGCCCGGCCGAAAAAAAATACTTTAAGTGAATCCTCCATTAATGGAGAGTTGAGAAGATTATTTTTAGATCCAAAAGACAGGATTTAATAGTAAGTGAGATGAGTGAGATGGATAAAGGGTACAGTAAGATTAGATTGATTAAAATAAAAATATATTAGAAAGAAACTAGGAATCAGTAGAGGGAGAGATTGGGTTGTGCAGGTGATGGAGAACCTCTATTGTACCTGACATTCTTTAAAGGAGGAAAATGAACATATTCAAAAAAGAAAAAATATTTTGACAATAGCATGAAAGTCAGAGACCTTTCTTGCCTCCTTGTTTAGAAATCATTATAGCAATTTAGGCATGGAAATATCAAAAGGAAGGAGAAGTATGGTGTTTGTGAAAACGAAAAAGTCTTAAGTTTCAAAAATGCCATGGAGAGGAATTTGGCAGTGGATAGGATGTAAATGAGTACCAAAGAAGATGCAGAAGGCTAAATTTACCAAAGACTAAAATGAGAGTCATGAGGAAATGGTATGTTTAACAAAATGCAAATAGGCAAAAAAGGCTTGATTCTGGAACATATCAGATTTCAGATCTTGCTGACACAAACACTTCTGGGCCAAAAGTTTAAGTCAACTGGAGACCCTTGACATTCTAACTGAGAGTTAGCCCTGCAAAGGAGGTGATTGATTAAATTGATTCTAACACATAACTGATTATATAGAAAAACTGAGAATATTGACCCTTTAAAAGTTTATGAAATTAATTATCTGGTTTTAGAGGTAGGATACCCTTGACAGAATAAGCCGATTTTATTTCTTTGCATGTGTTTTAGCTATTTTTGACTCTGGAGCATGTTTCATCTCCCAAGCATATGGCTATTCCGGCTTAGAGTTGTTGAAGGGCAACCACTACGCAAATTATTCCGTCTTTTCTTTGTCTTTTTCCAAACCATCCATCTGAAGAGTTGGAAGTGTGAGTGGTGAGAAATCAAATGCATCCAGAAGAGACAGACTCTAAAGGACATACACCACTCTATGGAAGGACTAGACTAGCTGCCCAATCAGGTAGTTAAAGAAAGACCAAAAGTTATTGTTTTTTTCTTTAGGGAGATGGCATCAAAACATTTTGAGCCAGAAGTTAGTGCTAAGTACATGCAGGAAGGAGGTAGAAACAAGGGTCTGGTCATTTAGAGATAGCCAAGCAGGTAATGTGGTAGCCAATAGCAGCAGCCCAGCTTTGAGGATGACTTTACTCCTATCAATGAACCAACAAGAGAAGGTTAGGTCCCCATTCCTGGAGAAATGGAATTTAAGACTTTTCATATTAACAGCAGTTTAAGAGAATTAAGCCTATTTTAGAAATTAGAGTAGAATGTAAATTATCAAAGTTTTGAACCCAAACATCTCCAAATCAGAATAAGGCAAATCAAGAAAGCTAGAACTCCAGGCCAGGCATGGTGGCTCATGCCTTAACCCCAGCACTTTGGGAGGCCGAGGCAGGCAGATCACCTGAGGTCAGGAGTTCAAGACCAGCCTGGCCAACATGGTGAAAGCCTGTCTCCACTAAAAATATAAAAACTAGCCGGGTGTGGTGGTGGATGCCTGTAATCCCAGCTACTTGGGAGGCTGAGGCAGGAGAATTCCTTGAACCCAGGAGACGGAGGTTGCAATGAGCCAACACAGTGCCACCACACTCCAGCCTCGGCGACAGAGTGAGACTCAGTCTCAAAAGCAAAAAAAAACAAAAAAAAAAAAACTAAACAGACAAAGAAAGCTAGAACTCCTTAAAGTCCGCAGACAAAATAAAAAAAAAAATAAGTTTGGGTCTGGAACCTGTAATATAATCATTATCATTAATATAATGTATTAAGCACTTTACTTGAATCATCTTAATTCATCTTCATGTAATTCTAAAAGATGAATATTATCATTATTTCCATTTTAGAGAAATTAACTTACCCAAAGTTTTACCAGTAATATGTATCTAGGAAGATACAAAATCTGTCTAAAAGTGGGTGACAAAAATACCACTGTGTAGGTAAATGGAGGATTCAGGATGAGAGTTGAATATACCTTTTATAGAAGTCCTTCCAGGAAAGAAAGGACCACGGCTTGGTGTGTCTGACTTCCAGAATATGATACCTCCCAGCAAGAAAAAGCTCTTATTTCTTGTTCTTACTCACCCTTATTAATAAATACAATTCCAGTATGTAAACATATTCCTCCATATTCCTAGTAAGGGCTTTCCTGGAATACTCACCTTGAATCACCCTCAGATATGTCAATTTCCTTGAGTCCAGCAAGAATAGACCACTTAAAATATTTCAAATTTGAGGGTAATTCTCATGCACAACTTTGGTATATCTCTGGAGCGTTTTTATATCTTTGGAGATGTATTCATAATTTATACTGCAGCAGTAATAAAATATCTGTGAATAAAATGGTGAGGTCAGTGATTTTAGGATGATACAATTCTGGTCATTTTGTTATAATAACCCAGAACTAGAAGAATCTTCATATGATAAAATGGATGATCTATGAATTGTATTTTAGGTGGGGGGAACTCAACTTCAACTTGTGTTAAGTGTTAAGGGGAATTTTTTTGTTTTGTTTTGTTTTAAGAATTAAGAAGTAGCCACCTACCCTGGCTTCCACAAAGCTGGACATCAAAGCACAAATTATGTTATCAGCATTTCGTTTTTTCTTTTTTCATCTTTTGGCTTGGCTTTCTTCAGGTTTTAACATCTCTCTTAGGCAGGTGTCCTCTACATGGTGGTTGTCCGGCAGCTCAAGGTTTCCATTCAACTAGTGGAGCAGCTCAGCATAAAGTGACTTTTCACTCACTCAACAAATATGTTGAGTGCCTACCATGTGACAGCATTGTACTCAATGTGAAAATACATCAGTAAAGAAGACTGCAAAATTTCTACCCTTCTGTTGCCTTTTCTAGTTCTAGCATTTGTCACAGTAGTCTCAAGTCTGAGTACTACTAATACTGACTTGGGTCATATACTCATCTATAGACTAGTCATTTTGCCCTGGAGGAATGGAATCTCCTGACTCACCAGACCTGAGACTTATATCCACCCTTAAAGAAGAGAAGAATCACTAATACTCTAATTACCCTGATTAACAATGGGGAAGCATTATTTTCCAGAGAGGAATTTGAGTGCTTTTACCAAACAATGGATGTGAACCTGGAGGAAAAAAAAATCAATTAAAACTCCAAAATCCAAATTCAGGAAAATTAAATGAGGAAATCTCCCCAGAAAATAAATAGAAGTTGCTCAGATACGAGAAAATGGAAATTTGAGTCAAAATAAACCTCCAGAGTCATCAAATCTAGATACACCCTCATCTAATCAACAAGCACATTTAGCAAAATAGTCTTCCCTAAAGAGTAAGTTAGTGGATGAAGTTGCACATCTATGGATAATCACTCTCTGTAGTCATTGTCTGAGGTTTATAACTTCTATTTACAGAAGTTCAGCACTCACCAAGTGAAGAGCTCTGGGCTATAGATACTTGCTTCTTTCCATGGACAGTAAAAAGTATGTTCAATCTTGACTTAACCCCAAGTGAGTACAACTCAAGCTGTTAGTGATTGAGGCCTCAAGCTTGGTAATTTATAAAATATACTTTACTCTTCTGTTTTATGGAGGAAAACCTGCCTATCTCCATGCTTTGGAAAAACTGAATCAAAATTTGTCTAATATGCTGGCTTCAACTAAATGTATAGTAACTGATAAATATCTCCTAATGGGGTTTTATCTTTTTTTTTCAATAACAATGTTATGGTAGTTGAATATGTTTTTTTCTTAACAAGATAGATGACAGATAGATAGATAATATATAGACAGATGTGTATCTATATATCTACGGATATTTGAAGAGCAAAAATTTACAGATTTATGACATGGTAGAACATATTAGTTAAGAGCATAGATTTCACAGCTACATGGCCTAAGTTTAGTAAAAAATCATGACTCTATCATTAAGCTTCTAAATGTGAGCAAGAAACGACTCTGAGATTTTCATCAGAGAAATGCGAATAAAAATGGCACTGACATTAAAAGATTATTGTACATATTAAATGCATTAACATTAAAAATTTAGAACAATGGCTAATGTATTGTTGACATTCAATAATTTTAAGGATTATTATTATAATCATCATCATCACCACCGTATTTAGTATATCTTCACTGCAAGTAGTGGTCATTAGCATTATTCAAAAAGTATTTCTGACTGCCCCTGCTTAGGGGCACATGGCAGAATTGCACTTCTTTTACTTTCTTGTGGGTAGAATTGTGTGATTCGTTCTGACAGGGAAGTTGTGAGTGGAAGTGATATGCATCACTTCTGGGATAAGCATTTGATTGTTGATATGAGATCATCCAGAACTCATTCTTCCTTCCATAACAGAAACCAGCGATTTTGCAAGTGCTCCTGCTCCAACGACCCAGGTCTCTAAGTGACTGCAATAAGCAGAAGCTCTACTGATCTACCGTAGACCTGTAGCATGAGTGAGAAATAGGCCTTTGTGGTGTTATACTCCTGAGACTTCGGATTGTTTGTTACATTACTGGTGCATAATCTAACTTATCCTGACTAATATAGCCACCTTACACAATAAAGCATTTAACTTTCTCAGATAAAGTCAAGTAATGGAGAAGAAAGTTCCAGAGCTAGTTGACTGGTTGAGCCAGTAATTCTGAGCTTCTCTGAATCATTAAAAAAACAGCTGTGGCAGCTCCAAACATCATATTCTCACATAGCAACACAATCAGGAAGTGGGATGGTGGGGAGCGAAGGCAAAAAGGATCTTTTTCCCCCATGCTCTCTCTTTTATCAGGGAGGAAAATATTTTCCAGAAGTCTCCTCCAGGTTTCCATTATATCTTATTGTTTGTGCTAAATCTTATGTCCAACTCTAGACCAGTCAATGACAAAAAGAAAAAATTATAAGCATACCTCATTTTATCATGTTTCACTGTGTTGCACTTTACAGATACTGCAGATTTTTTTACAAATTGAAGGTTTGCAGCAAATCTGTGTCAAGCAAATCAGTGCCATTTTTCCAAAAGCTATGTTCCCTCTATCTCTCTTATGTCACATTTTGGTAATTCTTGCAATCTTTAAATCTTTTTCATTATTATTGTATCTGTTATGGTGATCGGTGATCTTTGATGTTACTATTGTAATTGGGGGCACCAAGAACCATACCCATATAAGGCAACAAATGTAATCCATAAATGTGGTGTATGTTCTAACTGTTCCACCAAAAGCCATTGCCCAGTCTCGCTCTCTCTCACTCTCTCTCTCTCTCACACCTCAAGCTTCTCAATTCTCTGAGACACAACAATATTGAAATTAGGCCAATTAATAATCCTGCAATGACCTGTAAGTGTTCAAGTGAAACGAAGAGTCTTGTGTCTTTCACTTTAAATCTAAAGCCAGGAATGATTAGGTTTAGCGAGGAAGGCATGTTGCAAACCAAGATAGGCTGAAAGCTAGCCATCTCACACAAGTTAGCCAAGTTTTAAATGTAAAGGAAAAGTTCTTGAAGGAAAGGTGCTACTCCATTGAACACACAAATTATAAGAAAGTGAAACAGCCTTATTGCTGATGTGGAGAAAGTTTCAGACAGAAGGTCAAACTAGCTACAATTGCCTAATCTGACATCTAATCCAGAGCAAGGCCCTAACTCTCTTCACAGTTTTATGAAGGCTGAGAGAGGTAAGGGAGCTGCAGAAAAACCGTTTGAAGTTTGGTTCATGAGGTTTAAGGAAAGAAGTTGCCTCCAGAACATCAAAGTGCAAGGTGAAGCAGGAAGTGCTGATAGAGAAGCTGCCACAAGTTTTCCAGAAGACCTAAGGTAATTGATGAAGGTGGCCACACTAAACAACGTATCTTCCATGTAGATAAAGCAGCCTTGCATTGGAAGAAGACTTTCATAGCTAGAGAGAAGTCAATGCCTGGTTTCAAAGTTTCAAAGGACAGGATGACTCTCTTATTAGAGATGAATGCAGCTGGTTGAAGCCACTGCTCATGTACCATTCCAAAAATTTTAGGGCCCTTAACAATGATAACACAGCTACTCTTCCTATGTTCTATAAATGGAACAACAAAGCTGGATGGCAGCATATCTGTTTACAGCATGGTTTATCGAATATTTTAAGCCCATTGTTAAGACCTGCTACTTAGCCAAAAAAAAAATTATTTTCAAATATTACTGCTCATTGACAATACACACAGTCACCCAAGAGCTCTGATGAAGATGCAGGAGGAGATTAATGTTGTTTTCATGCTTGTTAACACAATATCCTTTCTGAAGCCCAAGGATTAAGAAGTAATTTTGACCTTCAAGCCTTATTATTTAAGAAATACATTTTGAAAGGCTGTAACTGCTGTATATAGTGATTCTTTTAATGCAGCTGAGCAAAGTAAACTGAAAATCTTCTAGAAAGTATTCATCATTCTAGATGCCACTATGAACATTCATGATTCATAGGAGGTCAAAATATCAACATTAACAGGAGTTTGGAAGAAGTTGATTCCAATCCTTATGGATGACTTTGAGAGGTTCAGAACTTCAGTGGAGAAGGTAAATGTAGATGTGAAAATGGCAAGAGAACTAGAATTAGAAGTGGAGCCTGAAGATGTAACTGAATTGCTGCAATCTCATGATGAAACATTAACAGATGAAGGATTGCTTCTTATGGATGAGCAAAGAAAGTGGTTCCTTGAGATGGCATTTACTCCTGGTGATGATACTGTGAACATTATTGAAATGACAACAAAGGATTTAGATTACTACATAAACTTAGTTGATAAAGCAGTGGCAGGGTTTGAGCAGATGAACTCTACCTTTAAAAGAAGGTTGGCTGTGGGTAAAATGTTATCAAACAGTGTCACAGGCTGCAGAGAAATCTTTCATGAAAGGAAGAGTTGGTTGATGCAGCAAACTTCATAGTAATTTTAAGAAATTGCCACAGCCACCCCAACCTTTAGCAACCACCACCCTAATTAGTCAGCATCCATCAGGCTTCAACACTGAAGCAAGATCCTCCACCTGCAAAAGATTATGACTTGCTGAAGGCTCAGATGATTGTCAGCATTGTTTTAGCCATAAAGTGTTTTTAAATTAATATATGTACATTGATTTTTAGACCTAATGCTATTATATACTTAACAGGCTACAGTATAGTGTAAACAGAACTTTTATATGCACTGTGAAACCAAAAAATTCATGTGACTCACTTTATTAGAATATTCATTTTATTGTGGTGGTTTGGAACCGAGCCTGCAATATCTGTAAGTTATGCCTGCACAAAGCTGCCTTAATTGGGTCATAATCCATCTTGCACATCTGGGAAAGTAGCCTACTATTCTTGAGTAAATGAATCCCTGCAAATATCAGAACAAAATCAGCATTCTCTTAGCAAAAATAAGGAAGAAGAATGTCTATGTAGCCAGAAACATTTATCACAAGAGTAATGGCCTTCTACAAGACTCTGTGGAATTGAAAGATTTCTTAAAATGAGGTGCCCTTGTGTTTGTAGCATATGCAGTTTTGTCCCAGGAGAGAGTTCTGGGTCTACTGAGAGAAACTGAGGTATACTGATAAGTCTCAATGCTTGTGTATTATAATGGATAGTGTGGATTTCTAAATAGATTTGCTCTGCCACATTATTAGACAGACGCCTAATAATTTAATGTACACTAAAGTATGTTAATAGGGAGAATGTGTAATCGTAAATTAATTACCAAGATTATTATTATCCCAACTTTAAACAGTGCTTGAATTAAAATATATCCCTAGAATACAAAATGAATAGTGGCTTAACTGTGTTCTAAGGTGAGAGATAAGGGCTCTGCAACCCTTTGTGGCTTTGGAAAATGACACATTTTGCAGTTTGAAAGCATGGATTTCAGTTAAACGTTAAAAGCAGATGACTGCCATGACTTTCTATAACATGATCATGCAGGACAACGAGAGAAATGGCAAAACAAATTCTGCCTTGTGGCACATGTTTTCTCTACTAATATTTGCAATTCCAATTTTCAATAGCACAGGTGTATTTAATTACCTCTGAATATTGCAGTGCAAACCCATTCAATGTTGAAAACAGGAGCCCATAAAGGAATCTCAGGCTTTGTTGGCCTGCAGAATCTTGTAGCTGCAGATTGGTTTTAATATATCCAGGGAATTTTTTTTCTTTGTCATTGTGCTTTCTTTAGAAGGGCATTTAAATTATCAAACCATTACCTTATCAAGCACAAATGTCATGCCAATTCTTGTGATTTCTGAGTTATATGTGCTAAAATTACATGAATTCCATTGAATATTTTTATCAAGTCCAGTGATAGAAACATGTATTTTCTCATGCTGTAGTTCCAAGATCTTTAAAAGGGATTGGTCAATAACTCAAAACCATATTTTGATGAAGAGACATACACTACTAATAGTAGATATGCTTCCAAAAGTCTACAAACAATAGAAATGCTTCTAAAAATTTTAATGCAAATTACTCTGCCTCATACAGAAGAAAAATGCCATCTACTCAAGTTAATTAATCCATGTTTCTCATTTGTTTGCCCTACATTTGAGTTTTAGCTGAGTAACAATATTACAAAATGTATTTACACAGTATAAGAATATTATATTTTCTGCAGGGTATACCCATGATTCACCTTTAAATTAACTTCAGGAAATCTCAAATGAAAGCTTGCTAATGTTAACTTCAGCTCCATTTCCAGAGGAGACCATGTTACTAATAAAAATAGCTTCTAGCAATTTGATAAGAGAATCTCTGTGTGTTCCTGGCCAAGATAAATGATCTTAAAGATTTAGGGCACAAAAGAAAATTTTGTTGAATTTAGCCTTAACAGATATTTAGTAGCATGTATCAAAATTCAATTTTATCTGAAACTGAAGAAAACCCATCAGATATTATAATAAGACAATAACTCAATTTCAGACTTGTAAACAAAGGTGATATTAATCAATCGAAATGTGGAAAAATAGTCAACCTGTATCCTTCTCATACTATAAATCAGCATGTTTGATCACTGGAAGCTTCATTTTGATGATTAGCAGTCATGTATTGAGGCTAAATGATATGTTTGTCTCACAGCTAATATTAACTAAATCTATTTATCATCTTGCCAGTGGTACTACAGTGAGGTCACACTTTTGGTGTAGAACAAAAAGAAACCAGGAATCTGTCAACAGCATCCCATTGTAACATTACTGTTGAATGAACCAAGAAAGAAAGAAAAGCCTCTGCCTATTAACCTCATATACTTTTGGAAATGGATGTTTGTGTCCACATCCCCTTTGATATAGTGGGTTATGGCCTTGGCACTGAAAATCCCTTACTGTATATAAAAAGTAGGATGAATACTAACAAATGTTTTAGGATGTATCACAACAACATCTGAATTCTCCCTTCTGATGCTTAGCATTTTATTTCACAAAAGGCAAGGCTACTAAAAGAAGAAAAAAAATCAACTCTTTAGATGAAGAAGCAAAATTAATTAGTAAATGTAAAAAGTGATTATTTGGGTTTTGCTATGACAATAACAAGATATCTCATTCTCAGAAGAAAGTCAGCTAAAGTACACCTTTATTTCACATATTTCTATGGATTACACATTTGAGAATACTAAGGAATAATCATTCTGATTTATTTTATTTCAGAATGACTGTGATGGTGTTGGAAAGCAGGGTTTTGTGCTTCTTTTCTTATGTTTTTCTGACTTAACATCTTGTCTGACTTTCAAACAGTTCAAAGGAAAGAGAGTACCGATTAGACAAGGGAAGAAGATGAGAGACTGCCTGAACAGCATCACTTTTGTAAACTGAGAGTTCTTCCAAGGATAGAGTGTGTAAATGCTGACCTACATTAAATACAAGTGACATGGATTTCTGGGCATGTGGGATGCCTTGGTAATTTGAGTGACAAATCACATGTGGTGGTGCATTTACTATTCTTTTGTGGCTTTAAAGTTAGGTGATTTTGACTCTAAAGCATGAAAGTTCAAAGAGCTGTTAAGATTTCTCTGTGATGTATGCAAGGATTTTCTTAGGAATAAAAAGTCTACAAAATTCCCAAGAAGACACGGATGTGCAATAAAAGCATAAAGAAATGTCCAGGAATAAAAACACTAGATTTTGTGTAGAGGTTACCCCTTGGGAAGAGAGAAAGGGATGCAATCAAAGGTAGTTATATGTGGCCTCAGTAGTACCCATACTATTTTATTGCTTCACTGAGTGTGGGTACGTAAATATCATAATTTTTTACTTGACTTAATTTTAATAGTATTTGAAAGAATTAAAGAAGTCCATGAGGTAATGTGAAAATTTGTAATGAAAAAAGCTGAATACAAAATTGTATATGCTGTGATGACAACTCTAAATGTTTGTGTGGAGATGGGGACAAGAAGAAATAGAGTTAACTTGCTAAGGTGGCAGAAGTATGAGAAATGTGGACAGAAATTGATGAGAAAAGTGATTTGAGGTTTTGGTGATGAAGAAAGGGAGAATATAACCCAAGGAAGATTGAAGCTTCTTTCACATAAAACTAGGAAATGTTTAGCATAAATCAATTTCACCAATTTGAACCTGGTCTTCCTCTGTCCTCTCCCTTGTACTCACCAAATCATTCTGCAATCTTCCAGTTAAGGAAAAATACTTCCTTCGGTATGAATGTCTAGAATTAATATTCATAATTCTACAAAAAAATTCAGAGCTCTAAACCTAAAACAAGTGAAAGTACAATTGTTTTTAAATGTTACAAATACAATACCTGACATTAAACTGTATTTCCTCTATATTGCATATTCTGAATTTAAAATTGTCTAACACCTTTAGGCTTAAAGCTTAAATTAGGCATGTAAAACAAAGTAATGACAAAAGAAGACCACATGTGGTGGCTCATGCCTGTAATCCCAGCACTTCAGGAGGCAAAGACTGGAGAATGCTTGAGCCCATGAGTTCAAGACCAGCCTGGGCAACATATGGAGACCCCATCTCTACAAAAAAATAAAAATATTAGCCAGGCATGGTGTCATGCACCTGTGGTCCCAGCTACTCAGGAGGCTGAGGCAGGAGGATCTCTTGAGCCTGGGAGGTCGAGGCTACACTGAGGTATGATTGTGTCACTGTACTCCAGCCTGGATGAAAGAGTGAGCCCCTGTCACAAACAAAAACAAAAAAACTCATATTTATTTTCAGAAGGGACTCGACTTTATGGAGCCATATGGGGCAAAGTACAAATATGCCTTAGAACTACTTAAAAATACCTATTATTTTTTCTGTAAGTATCCACAGCCAGCAAGAGCAAAACTTGTGGAGTATGATTGGCAAAAAGATTTTCTTTTATTTTGATTCCACCATTCCTTATTTTTCAGGCCTTGAATAAAGTGAAATACAGAACTGTTATGAAAAAAATCAATGTAGAACCTATAATTTAGCTACTATTGTTCTGTTGGATTTATTTGATTTTGATCAATTTCAGTCAGGTTCCCTTGATTTCTCTGAAATTGGAGAGTATTGTATTCTAAACAAATGACTTGTCTTTCCTGGTTGAAGTAAATAAGCAATTAGAGCAAAAGGCTATTTCATTGAACTTCAAAGAAAATTGTTTTTAAGATTCTGTTGTTGTTCTGTGGCCCTTAATAATGCAGACAGTCATTATACAACAGAAATCTGTCAGAGAAGAAATTTTTGTTGGTAGCTAACTTTACACACACACAAGCACACACACACATGGCGTCAGAAGCAGAAGCACAAGGTACTTCCTCAGACAACCACAAATATCATCAAAGTCTTATTTTGACATAATGCTACTTTAACCAGAAATTCAGATTTATGGAATGAAAATTGCTGTAGTAACACATATTTTGAAACCCACCTAATACCCAGAAAGTGACAGCAAATCCCAGTGCTTCAGTACCTCTGAGTCAGTTAAACTGTGGGGCAAAGTTCTGTTGTGTTCTAGTATTACTGTCTTTCTGAACTAAGACTGTCTTGCGCTTTGGATGATAGGAAGCAGTGAGGGTCCTGCCTTTCCCAGGTTTGAACTTTCTCAGGTGGTTGAGATCTTCCTTGCAACTCCTAAATTTCATTACATTTTTCTCCATTCCACAATCCCCATCCAGTAATAAAAATCTATTCAAAAGATGAAATTAGGAATTCTTACATTTACAGCTAAGTGTTAGATTATTTTTCTAAGGAAAAAAAAAATAAGATTCTGTTTTTACAGAAAGTCTCTTTTTTTTTTTTTTTTTTTTTTTTGGTAGACTTGGGTCTCAAGCCATTCTGTTAAAAGGGGAAAGGAGTAATATCATTATATTAAAATATACAACCATATCATGAGATCAAAGAATAAAAACATCTTGAGGATCATCTGGTGAGTCCCTCTACCTGCAGAAACCATGCATGTCTGCATCACTGTGAACAGCTCAGGATGGCTCAAGGGTCACCTGCTATTGGAACTTCAGTGGTCTCACACAGTCCCTAAATCCAAACCACTCCCGTCATTGTTCTTTGGGGTTGTACAGGCCATTAAGTGCTCAGTAGTCTTATAAACACATGCAGATTCCTCAAACAGAAGTAATAGCTTCAGTTAGTATCCTTTAGAACCATAAGTTTAAAACCCAGAGGGAGACTATAAGTGATGTCCAGGCAAGAAAAACAAAACTCCCTGCCAACCTTACTGCCTACAAAACTTAATGATCTATGCCAGATCTACTCTTTGTAAAATTCTTTCAGAAAATATCCATTCTTAACGTTAAGAAATGTGTACCTTCCTTCCTCCAATATTTTCAATCCCTCTGCCACACTATGTTTATATTCTCTCAGAATTCTAGAGGTTCCCATTGTCTAAGACTTAAAAGCTGTTATTTTATACTGGATTAATTTTAATCATCTGTATTTCTTCAAAGTTGTAGAGATTACATTGGGCCAATTTTCTTTTCCTTCAATTTTTAAGAGAGGCAAATCAAACCAAGTCTTTACAGGAAGCACAGCAAGTCTCATATAATTTTATAGTCTAATTATTTTAAATATGTTACCAAGGAACATCTTTAGGTTAAAAGAAACTAAATGTTAGAACAGAATTTGATATATATTTCTTATTATTTAAAATGGGAAAGGGCATTAGCATTTATTAAATCTCATCTGTGTGCCAGGTGTTCACATGTATGATCTCATGTAATTCTCACAATTATTATTGTGGTATTATTATTTCAATTTGCATGTAAAGAAATAAAAGCTCAAAGAAGAAAATGACTCACTGAGTTCTGAACACATGATTCTCTGAGTCCAAACCTCTAGCACTTTCTAGAATACCATGAAGAGTGGAAGTAATATGTAACATTATAATTAATGTTTTATTATTTTACTGTTTTATTATTAAATTTCACTTATTAAAAACTACACATAAACATTTATTTTAATTTAAAATCAAATTATACTGACATAGTGCCAAAATAACTGCTCTATGAGATCAATAAATCCAATCTATTCTGATGTAGAAAGGCAAAACCCATGTGTGTTGCTTTATAATAGTAACCAAACAGTCACTCTGTTTCAGCCATTTCAGGAACTTATTTGTGATTGTTGTATATTAATTATGACTCTGGTCAGTTGTGGTTAACAAACCTTTTTTTCCTTATACTTTTTTTTTTCCAAAGAGGCTATTTTGTTTTATAGCATGGTTGAATTTTGCCTAGAAAATTACAAATTTATTCAGTATAGCCAATATTTATCCCAACTTTCTGAAGAAGAAACTTCTCCTATTTAACTCCAACATCATGACTCTTCTCTGACATTTTTCCAGCCGTAGGTGTTAGCATCTGCTGTTGTAAAATCTTTGGTGTTGATTGGTGAGGACTGAGGTGAGGACCAGAGCCAAGATCACTTTTTTTACATGAAATATTATACAATTCTGCCACATGTTCAGCTCTATAAATTACTAGAAGTTTATGGAAGTGTGTGCATCTTCAAGCTCATCTTAATCATTTCCACATTTGTATTCTTAAGCTTATACCTGAGATTCTGACTCGCCTCTCACAATGTAGGAAAATGGGGGTACCAACTGCTTTCTCTGCCAACTCCTGAGTACTGTTGAAGCTGAACTAGCTCCTCAACACTTCTTCTCTGGGAAATGTACTGCAACTCTCATGCTACTCATCACCTCCCCTCCTCATTTCAAAAATGGTGCTGATCAGAGACATTCAGAAAAAGTGCAAAAGAACAAAACGGTTCCAAATAGCTTTCCGCAGTTCTGCACTGCATTCTTCCCTCTGTTGATTTCCCTACAAAACAAATAGGCAAAAAAGCAGCTCACAAAAGAGATAGAGTACATAGAAAAGAGAAAACCGAGGCATAAGACAGCACTGTGTGCTTCAAGAAAGACCTGGAGTAAAACTTGGAGCACAAGGTTCAGGTGAGAATTGAAGTTATATTAGCATAAACATATGGTCACTTACTGCCCCCTCTACAATGTCCACAGAATGTATTTCTAATTTTCATTCCATTTGTCTCCAATGTGTGATAGGACTTCAAAGAATCATGATTAAAGAAATTGTTCAAGTGCAATCAATCACCACTTATAAGTCAGTGAGCTCCCATTCTGGGGTGAGTGCTAAGCTTTTTCAATAGGAGATAGCACACTCCATTCACTTCTTTGTTGTGCTTTCTTAAGATCCTTCTTCTGGTGATTTTTTTTTATGTCCAGAGTTCTACTGTTTTCTTTCTTTCTGCCTAATAATACTTAATTTAAAATAAATACATCTTTTTCAGAGATAATAATTTGATCCTTAGTGAAACATTTACCCATATCAGCCCACTATATTTTGTGTTTTATATTCTTTCATTTAAAATTATTGAGATGAACTTCAGTTATAAAATTTTACATTGCTTGAAAGGCATTTGCCTAAATACGTTACATGTCTACTGTAGTTTTTCAAAGAATTTTGATTCAAGAAGCCACAAGTATATTAAAATAATTCTATTACTTCCAGGAAATGGCTGGAGTTAGTGATCCTGTAAGGTTATAAACATATAATATTTGTATAGTGACCAGGCTCTTGATTTAGATAGTTACATATAAGCAAAATACTGAATGAAGACAAAAAATATAGCTATCCCTTTTATTAAGTTTCGTAGCTTTTAATCCCCTAAGGAAATCCTCTAGCTATTTCACTATTTTACTAAATCATATTAAAATGCAAATTTCCACTAATATTACAATTCTAGTCAAAACCACCAAAACAAAACATGGGCTCTTAAGCTTTTTTTTTTTTTTTTTTTTAAGTATGAGCACAGACAGCAGAAAATAAAAGTTTCTTGTAAGTGAATATGGCATCTACTTTGGAATTATGTACACAGTAAAGGACTAAAAATTGTGTCATCCTAATTAAGTTTAAATTCTATTGTCATTGATTTGACATAGAATTATCAGAGATTGGATTAATAAAAAGAACTTGACAGTTCAAAGAACTAAGCTTGCGACTGGGCTATGATTTTTCCCAAGGATTTTTTGGGCAGTCATATTATTTTCTGTACCTTAAATTTACCATCTACGAATAAAGATAATATTGACTACACACAATAATAAGCCCACCTATTTTTTAAATTATTCAGTGGAAATGTGATAAAGTTGTTTCTCAATGAAAAGTGATCATTATAATAAAATGTGCGTGTAGCTAGTTATTGAATAATAAAAGTTGAACTCAAGGTAGCTTTTTCAGCACTTAAAATACTTGGCCAATTTTGAAGGAAAAAAGAAAACAGCACCCAAAAGTCTATTGTTGTTGATGCATTATAGAATTGAGAGTGTGTTCAAGCAAAACCTAGCATGTTGCCAATGGAAAGATAGTAAAAATCTTGCTACTAATATCTGTACTGCTCTGCTAAAACATTTACCTCAGGTAGTGTTAGCTGGGATGGCTAGTTATTGAAAATACAAAGTAGTGCATATTGTTTATTTCCATTAGTACAAATTTAATATTATTCTAATGCTGCTTGCATTATTTGATTAAGATAAACAATTCTCAGTCACTGTGACTTCAAAAGACTCTTCTATATTCTTCCCAAAGTTTGATTTACTCATTCTATTATTTATTCATGAATAGCTGCGTACTACCAAATGTCTTGCCTTTCAGTTTTTTGACAGCAATCTTTATTTTAGAATGTTACTCTCACCTTCTGATATATCATTAAGTTTCAACATGTTGAATGCTTTGGGGGTTGTATTATACACGTAAAATTGCTTATATTTCATCTTTTATCTAGATAGCTTTTATAGTTTGAGTTTTTTTCAACCAAGTTTTCAACATTTTTAAGTTATGAAATTTAATAGGAATTGCCGACAAACCATAAAAACTGGCATTTTTAAACTCTTCTTAATATCCACTACACTAAGTACTTTATATATTATAAATCTATATATCACAAATCACTTAGAGGGTTTTTATGCTTAACTCCTCTCTCCACCTGCCTCTCATTTTATACATAGTAAAACTGAGGTTCAGAAAGTTTAACTAACTTGATCAAATTTATTTGGCAATTTAAGTGGCAAAGCTAGGAGTCAAAATCCATGAAACTTCTTATACTTGATATTGCCTTGTTGTTGTTATGATTAATAGCAATTATGTTTTTCAACAAATGATTTTCACTGATTTGGAGTAAATAATTTAAAATTATTTCATTTAAATTAAGCCTGATAGTACTATACTAACTGATATAGTTACAAAACTAAACTCTTCTTAGCAGTAATATCATTAGCATTTGCTCAGTTTTCATCATGCACACAAAAGAATGCCAGAATATATGGAAAGAGCTGAACCCCAAAGACCTAAGTCTGATCTCAACTCTAATAGTAATCACTTTACAGGAGCTACATTTTTAGATTCCCAATGTTATAATCTTTAAAATGAAGATAATGTTAGCCACTTTAGCTCTTCTGCAATTTGGTGTTTGGAATCAAACCAGTTGAGGCCATGTGAAAGGGTCTCAGAAAGTGAAAAAAACTCTAAATGAAAGAATTAGTCAATACTGCAAGTGCTGCATGCAAGAAGAGTAAAACTATTGGCATTACTAATACAATGTTAAGAGAATCTTTTCAAGAGGATCTGCTATGCAAAAATTATTTAGAAAAAATAAAATAATTGACAGAAAACAATTGGGTCTCTGTCATTTCCATAGTCTATCTAGAATGAAGAGTAAGGACTATTCACATAGGTTTTCTAAGTAATCTGGAAAAGTTGATATATCTCGGAAGTTTTATTAGGATTTAATCCATGATATTTTTTAAGTGTGCCATTTAGATTTAATAAGGAGCCCAGTGGAGCCATGCTTACACTTTAGGTAAACAATATTTGAAGAAAGCTTTCCCTGCCTCTGATTATACTTTTATTTATTCAATAAGCATTTTCTAAAGATTTAGCATGTACCTAACTGACATTTCTTGTAAGGCAAAGGAAAGGAAGAAAGCAGTATCCCTTTTCAGGTAGCCTCCCCCATGTTAGAAAGACAAGTCACAAAGCTACTAGAGAGCAAAGATAGATATATGATAATACAAAACAAAACGTGTGAATACATGCAGATAAGAAACAAAATAAAGGGCTCATATATGGTATTACTCAGGTAGACATTTGGAAGAAATCTTTTGGGAGCAGTGTCTTATTTTGGCAAAGAAAAAAAATAAAGGGAATTCTACATCCTTAAGGGAGATCTGTGAAAACCTACAATAGCAAGAGTCATGCAGGGCCTTGTGGTCATGTGCTTACAGTTGCAGTGCTTAGAATACAAACTCTAAACAGAAGAGGCATTTGATGGTAAAAGAAAAAAATCATGAAGAAAAAGTAACTGCATAAGAGACTGACGGGTATACGGAAGTCCCTTCAGACGCAGGAACAAACAATAAATCAAGGATCATGGGAGTTGTAGAATGAAGATGACAGTTTAAAAGCCAGGAAATGAAAAGCAAAAATGCTGCTACAAATTGAAAATTGGACAGATAAAATTGCCATGGAGACAAACTGATTGACAAAAACAGAGCAAACTACAGATTGGGAGGAAAATTAATAGACTTGGTCTGTAGCAGCACAAATCCATTGGAGAATCAAAGAAAAAAGGCCCATGGATACTTACACAAGTGAAGGGCTTTGTTTTCACTGTTGCCTACCTGTCACTTTGTATAGTAATGAAATTAATGAGCCTGAATCTTCCCTTTCACGACTGTAAAGATTCAAATGCCCTGTTCTTCTCCACTCAAGCACAGCAGCCATACAATTCTGCTGTCAGTGCAATCAAATCTTTCCAAGTTACAGAGAATTCTAAAAACACGCTCACTTGTTTCTAGAATCTTAAAAGAAAGGTAGTGGAGGAAAAAAATCCTTCCAAAAAATAAGTAATAAGGCATTTTTGTTTCCTTATTGCTTGTAGCTGCTGGCCTTAAATTATAAAATAGCAGGGAATGTATCTGCCCCTTTAGCTGATAATCTTTTATCATAATTGAATTTAATCTGAATAACATTAAATTTCTTAGAAAAGAAACAAGTAGATATTAAAATATTGAATTATTCAGAAGTTACCAACAGGGGCCATGTTCAATACTTGGAATGAATTTCTTCTTTCTCGGGCATCTTTGCCAAAGTTAGAAAACAGGTTAACAAAATTGTTAACCAAATTGAAAGCATCAAAATAAAGCCAAATACAAATTGGGTCAGAGTCCAAGAGCTGTCTATTGTGAAGTCCTCTAACATAAAAGTTGAAAGGAAAGTTAGCTTCCCTGAGAAAGGAAAAAAAGATTAAGAGGTTATGTGTTTTTAGTTTTGAACTTAGAAATCAGAACTCAAGAAAGACATACTGAAAATTTCATAGGATAAATGGATTTCCCTTTAACCACAAAATTGTGTTGTCCAAAGCATGACTGAAAACTGTTACAAACTTCCAAAGGCTTCAGATGATTAGCCTGTGAATTGCCTTCACCTCTGCCAACTTACCTGGCATCCTTTATGTTTACCAGCGCACTTCTCCCTGGAGCCTGCAGACAGCAAGCTCCTGGGCTGACTGTGGAGCCTTATCTAAATCCTCTGAAAGTTGTGCCGGGGTTTATCTCTGCCTGAAGACCCATCATTTTGCATGTCAATTTTCAGACATTCCAATATTGTGAAGATATGGATGGCTTTGCCTTATCATTTAAAGCAGACTAATATTATTATAGGCATTTTATAAAATTAATTATTTGACCAATACATGTGCAGGTAAAATGTCCTTCATTCAACTAACTTCCATCATTAAGACTAATCATTGCAAGCAGTGAGAAACATCAGTAACCTTAATAAGTTATTCAGTAGGGACTGTGAATTTGTTCAACAGCACAGGAAATACAGAAATCAGATCAAAGGGTAGAGGATCTGGTAAAAATTTATCAATGCATAGGTTGTGACTTTGTGTATATCAAAACAATATAATATAATTTACTAAAGTTTTGATGTATTGACAGTTGAGTTTATGGGAAAGAGAGGGAGAGTTACCACTCTAATAAACGTTAAGGATTTTTTAAAAATCATCATAAAAAGTGTATTCATTTGACTTGTAAAATAAAGTTGCCATGACTATATAGCAGAATCAGAATCCATTAACCAAGGATTAACCATTAACCCTTTAATTTGAAATTTAGCATGCTATGTGGTATTTTTCACAGTATTTCATGTCAAATCTGCCCAAGCAGACTATAAACTAATAAATTATTTCAAACTTGTTCAAATGGATGAGCAAATGAATGAATGAATGAGTTTCTCTTCTAGATTGCTATTAACCACAATTTATCTGCCCTAAAAAGTCACAGGTAACTGACCCAAGTCAATGGCTTGGAGCATTTTTACAGTATTTTTGCACAGACATATCTTCTGGTTTCCTCTTTGTCAGGAACACAAATTGAAAAGAGAAATAGAACTATGTGGGAGGAGAATGTGACATATATTCTTAAGGAGACAATTCTGCAGGCTATTTGGAGAAGGCTACATGAATTTGCTACAAGGAAACATCATTTCATCTACTATGATAAAAAAATCTGATGCAGATTTTGATAAGTCTGTGTCATATTGAAAGCTCTGTTTAACAGAGTAATCACTGGGTGATAAATAAGATTAAAAGGAGTCTGAAAACCAAAGGAAAGAAAGGAAGGAAAGAGAAAAGATGAAAGGGAGCAAGATAGGAAAAGAACTGGAGTCTTCCAAATACTATTTTCACTGTGGAACAAGCAGGGCTTTGGAGCGTACGTACCTCAGAACTCAGCTCCCCTGTGAAGTCTTTTTTGAATTCCAGGCCCCTTTTATCTTGCCCTTCTGTACCCAGCTACCTATAAAGCCTTTCTGCTCCACTGAATTTTGTGCTTACCTCTATATTGCCTCCTATCTCTAGTTTTATTTCCTGGGAGTTAGTCTTTCTAAGCTCCTAGGGAAAGGGAACCATCCTTTCTGTGTTCTCTGTTCTATCACTCCACCCCTGTATAGTTTAAACACACCGCAGATTGTCAATAGGAAAGAAATGAACAGTTAAATGATCTGATGAGGAAATAAGTTTTTCCTTTGGCCTTGGTGTGTCTTGCCTTGATGCTCTGAGAAACCAGTTTTTAATTGGGAGTCCAATTGTCTTCCAAACCTGGAGAACAATAATCTGCACTCGGGTACCACATATTAGCAACTGTATGAAAAAGTGCACACACACAATGCAGATACACATACATGCAATTTCCCATGAAGAATCTACAACTTTTATCATATTTTAAACTGGACATATGATTCACAAAAGGTTTAGAACTATCGTTCTAAAGAGGAAGCTATACTTCCGATACTTCAATACCCAGGAGCCAAGAATTGGTAGTCTTTGAAGCCATTTTAGGCTATAATGAGAAATTCTTCATTTGGACTTCTGACTGGTTGATTTAATCTTAAATTATGTTCTATAAGACTTTACACACGTTTTCAAATACACATTCAATGTTCTGTCTCCAGAGGTAGCTAATGAGTATATTAATGCACATATTTCCAGAACTTTTTTCCATTTGTATTGTACAATTTAGAAAAAGCTTATTTTGATCTTTGCCAATTTTTGAAAAATGATTATCTTTGTGTGTTTTTGAAAATTATTCATAAACATTCCCAAAAGCAAGACTTTGAAATAAAGATTTTTTTGTGCTAGTTAATAGCAAAATAATTACTTCTATATAATATTCTGCACCTTGCATCTACCTATAATGATCTAGAAAGATGATGGATTATTTTGGGTAAAACTAGAAATTGGCAAAAAGCATCAGTAAATATAAGAATGAAGAAATATGTAGATTATTCATAAAATGAATAATGCAGACATTAGTGCAGTGGTGAAGCATTCATAAGACAAAATCGAGATATGTTGAAGGTAGAAAATGCTTGAAGTTACTGCTGAATTTTTGTAGTGATCATAGCAATGGTATTACCTGTATTGTCTTGTAGCTCCTGGCTGGAATATCTGGGACTGATGCAAATGTACAAGCTTATATTTTCCAGGGACAAAAATACAGCTTATCCTGTGAAAAAAATTGTGGATTTAAGGTTGTTTCTTAATATGATGAATGCCAGTGGAACTAATAATACAAATCTGCCCTTAAAAGTGAAACCAAGGCAGAAATACAAAAAACCGTGAATTATGCCATAGATTAAACTAAGATCCCAGTGAGCAAATCTACCAAAGTTTTCCAGCCTAGGAGACAGAAATAGCTGACTATGAATGGGAATGAGGAAGAAGAGAATCAGTGCTAAGGAAAAGCCCCTTCAGATGGTGGCATACTTCAAAGACTGTCCACTCTACTTCTACTTGAGCTTAAGAACATGACTATGTGGGTTTCCTTTGGGTCATCTAATATTTATTAAGCACTGACTCAGGCATTTTAGGCACTGCAAAAAAGATCCATTCAGAAATAAATGCGTAGAATCACATACAGCCTGCCTCCCCTTAGCCATAGGGCACATTGTATACATTAGAAAAGGAGCTCCTCCCCAATTGTTAACTCAGTAGGTCTGAGATTCAGTGAATGTCTGATGAGTAGGCCTCAGATTTGGAAGCATGAGCTTGACATGCACAGCTGCCAGTCTATAACGCCAAAGATTTTCCTTTTTAAAATGTATACTCTGCAACAGCCTTGCTCTTGGTGAAAATTTCATCTTTGTTTTCACAATGCTCAATTAAAGAGAAAGATATGTGGAGCATTTACTTTTAAAATATATACATGCCAGGACTCTTTAAGTAAATAATTTAAAATTTTTTTTCTTTAGTGCCAAAACTCCCTGGAAGAAGAAACAATGATGTTTTTCCATCTGAGAGTGATATTTTTATTGTAGAAAGAATATTTATTAGTTGGCTTCATCAATAGTTGTATCCCTGAAGCACTAAATTTGTATACAAGAGCCTATTAAGCCACGTAGATTTCATTTGAAAATGTACCATATTATGTTCTAAGAGCTGAGTTTAGCAAATATAAGAAATTGAGTTATTTTAGTACGATAAATAAGACTGAGATTTTAACACCTGGGAAATAAATAATAAGCTTCATGATTGCACAAACCATCCTTAGCACTGTATCCCAATCCTGAGAAAAATGCCTTGCACATAGTAGATGCTCAATAAATATTTTTCATTACATAATTTTTAACTGCTCAATTTATGCCTATTTGTCATGAAAAAATAGGCTTTCTTAATAAAGGAAGATTTTTTTTCAACAAAAGACTTGTTAATGCTAATTTATTTCTAAATGATTCCAAGTATTTCTTTTGTGTTTGTATTAATATCAGTGCTTTGTGTCATGAATAATCTACAGAGAGCCAAGATTTAAGTCAGTAAGAAATACATTTATTGTATAGGAAGGGAGTTTATTAAAATACATTTTATACATTTTATACATTTGCACACATTTATCTCTTTTTTTCTTAATGCGTCTTTTTATATCAGTCTAACATAAACCACTCAATGTATTGTATCACATAGTCAATATTTCTACCAATGGGGAGCAGATTTTAACAGATGTATCTGATATTTTTATTTAAAAATCTGTCAATGCTAAGTGAGGCATATGGTAAGCCTTGAAAAGGAAGTATTATTAAAATGACTAGAGAGGAAGAAGAATAGCATTTGAAAAAAGACAGAATGCACTTTAGAAAACACAGGAGTAGAACTGAGCAGGGAACAACAAGTTACCCAGTCTGATGAGAATAGAAGTGAGTGTTGGGGAACAGTGAGAAATAAACACAAATAAGTAGGATGGGCTAAATGACAGAGGACTTTGAACACTGTGCACAAAATAATTGATAATTATATATTAGAAAGTTTTATCTGATTACAATGAATGGGTAAAATGGACAGAGGAGATAATTGATGGGAAAAGAGATCAGATGGGAGATAATATCAGGGCTATACCTTATAAATAGACATAAAAGAAGAGTAAAACACATTGAAGGAGAAATGGCAAAGCTTGCCAACCAGTTGGCTTTGGGAGTAAGTATTTCCCCATTTTTCCAACGTGGTAGGAAATGACAGAAGCACTGACAGAGCCATAGAGCTGTTTTGGAGAACTGGTTTGGGGAGGAGATAAAGGATGCACAAAGCATTCTATAGACTTTGGGAATACACTCCTGGAGTATAGAATAGGGAGCAGAATAGAGTAACTGACCAAATAGTGAGGCATGGGAAAGGATGTGCTCAAAAATGAGTGAATGGGAAAATAACCAAGGGGCTAAGAAACACCTTAGATAACAACCGCATTCAAGCTTTGAGACTAGAAAAGGAAAGAGAGGGAGAAAATATAGAGATGTAGCAGGACATGCTGGTAGGGAAGAGTAACATGAAAATAAAAGCAGAAGAAAATTTTAAGAAGGATTACGTGATCAGGATTTTATAATACCACAGACAGTGTTGTTTGGGTTTGGCCAAAAAAAGCTATTCATTATCTTCTGGAGAATCCTGAGTACAATGTTAGAGTCTTGAGAATGGTTGCGGAATGAATGGATAGAAAGGGTGGATAAGAAGAAAAGACAGTTTTTTACCCCCAAGATAGCAGATTGGAGCCTTTGTTAGTGTGCCTCAGTCACCTGGAGAGAGCAAAATAGTGTGTGTTACCTTTTTTTTTTTTTTTTTTTTTTTTTTTTGAGAAAACATCTTGCTCTGTTCCTCAGGCTACAGTGCAGTGGCACGATCATAGCTCACGGCAGCCTCAAACTGCTGGGCTTAAGTGATCGTATCACCTCAGTTCCCACATAGCTGGGACCACAGGTATGCGCAACACCCAGCTAATTTTTTTTTTATTATATTTTGTAGAGCTAAGGTCTCATTATGTTGCCTAGATCTTGAACTCCTGGGTTCAAGTGATCCTCCTGCCTCAGCCTCCAAAGTACCGGCATTATAGTTATGAGCCACCATGCCTGGTCACACGTTGTGAACTTTTATCCAAGAAGGAAAAGAGAAACTTCACAGAAAAAGTGAAAGAAACTTCAGATACTTTCAAAGGAGCAGTAGGCAGCAACTTACACCATGAGTGAGGCAGAAAACTGTGAGTCTTCACAGTGCAAAACAGGGAGAGACCATCACCGTGATTCTCATTTCCACTGCAAAGCCTGGCAATCCAGGCCACAGGGGAGTGCCTTAACCCTACCCAGCACTGAACCTGATTTTGTGAGCAGTGAGGAGGATATGAGAAGGAGCAGCATCAGGACACACTTTGCAGGCACTCCTAGACCCCAGTGATACAGAAGGAAGACATTCCTAATCCTAACTTGTAAAATCCTCACAAAAGTTGGCAAGTTAAGCTCAGCCAGTGCTTACAGGTTGCAAGAAACTCCCAAATGTGGCAGGGCATAGTGGCTCACGCCTGTAATCCCAGCACTTTGGAAGACCGATGCCGGCGGATCACGAGGTCAAGAGATGGAGACTATCCTGGCCAACATGGTGAAACCCCGTCTCTATTAAAAATACAGAAATTAGCTGGCTGTGGTGGCGCGCACTGGTAGTCCCAGTTACTCGGGAGGCTGAGGCAGGAGAATCACTTGAACCCGGGAGGCAGAGGTTGCAGTGAGCCGAGATCGCGCCACTGCACTCCAGCCTGGCGACAAAAACTCCGTCTGAAAATAAATAAGAAGAAAGAGGAAGGGAGGGAGGGAGGGAGAGGAGGGAGGGCAAGGGAGAAAGGGAGAGAAGGAAACTCCCAAATGAGATTCGTGATCTAATCTCAAGTGGGGATGAATCCCCAAGGCCAGAGCTGAGCACAAGTGGGAAGCGTGCTCTTGCCACAGGTGCGGGAGCTGGACACATCTGCTTTGCGGGTCAGTCCAGGAGGTGTGTGGCCTGAGAGCCATAGTTTGTGTCTTGAGTAGGAAGTCTTGCGTCCTGGGTCAGTTTGTATTCTGAGCATGGACTGCCTGGGATTCTGCTGGCAGTTACATCTTTCTTCTGTAGAAGTCTGCAGGTGTGAGACACACCATGTCAGGGTCATGGGAGCTGAGTGGGTCTCATTGTGGCCTGCTGCCCCTCTCTTCCTGTGCAGACTCTTTTGTGCAGCAGAAATGGTTCCACTCCTCTCTAGAACATTACCCTAGTGGCCAGGAAACTTCCTTTCAACCTCCACTGCTTTGCATCTGCACTTAGGGAGCCAGAGCACAAACTTGGCTGACCTAGCCCCCACACAGCTTTGCCTCCTTTATATGCCTTGGTAGCAGACTATGGATAGGGACTTTTGAGAGTTCAAAGGCCCCACCCATCACCTGTGATATCTGAGTACTCTTTCTGGGTAACATAGGGATGCATAAATCCCACAGGCACAGCTGGCTCCCTCCTGCAAGTGCCACCTCCAGGCAGGAGGTCAACTGGCACAGCCTGTTACAACATCTACTGACACAACATAGTGCTCAGGAAGAAGAAAACTTTTGTGCAAACTCCACTAACACTATTGCCTACACCATGCCTGCTACTCAGAAGGCATGGACCCTGTTCACATATGCAATAAGCATGTGAACATGCTCACTACAACTGGCGATTGAGAAAGCCACCACACTAAGGCTATTTGTAACCAAGGAAATCTTACAGAGATACATCACTTGCCTGTCACCCCCATCAGAGCTGGTGCTTGCACCTGCCACTGGGAGACCAGAGGGCAGATCAGCCTCGTCCAGCTCCACCCACCACCAGCATGGATTGTGGCAGCCCCACCAGATGACTAGATCCAGAGGAGCAGGAGCATTCACAGTCGTCTGACCCTAAGGGACTGCCACCCCTAAGGGAAAAGGGAGTGCACCACACCAAGGGAGCACCCCACAGGACAAAAGAAATCAGAGTATGAGCTTTTCTCCATTCCAGAACTTCTGGCTTGTGGGCAGAGAACAGCTGTACCTCTTTAGGCAGAGGCACAGGCAGAGTGCTGGGCTCAGTGGAGGAAGACTATAGCTCTGCGCAGCAGTCGAGTAGCCCCTGTGCTCATGAAGAGATTTGGATAAGGGTACTTCTTGTCCCCCTTGGCCATTGCTGCAGACACAGCCAAGAATTCTGCGAAAGCTCAATGAGAGTACACGTGTACACAGCCTTTCTGGAACATTTCGGGGTGACTGCGTCCCCAAGGGAAGTGTGCCCTCCAGGTTAAGGCTTGCATGAGGGATGGAGTTCCATTCCCCACTACATGAATAGTAGTATTTCTGCAGATGGACCGAGGTGCCTATCTCATCTGAATATAAAAAATCCTGGGATGGGGGCATGATATGAAGGTAGGTCACTTTTGTGCTGGCCTCGTAGTGGAGCTGAGGTGACTCCCTCCCTTCGTCCACAAAGATTTCAATGTATTTCGCTGGGAGCTTCTTCAGCCACTTCTATCAGAACTGGGACTTTTGCCCACTATTGGGTTTTGCATTTACCCACCTGCTTCAGCCACAGGCAGTTCTTACCCTTAGGTGCCTTCTACTGGCCTGAAGGCTGAACTGTTCAACCCAGTGAAAAAATACTGAGGGTAGGGGGAGGGAAGTACACGACTGGGAAATGAGGTAAGCTTCACGAGACCTCTGCCATCCTAGCCCCACAGGAGACAGTAAATCTGCTCACACACCTACTACAAGCATCATGTGAGAAAGCCATTGCACAAAGATTCTCTATATCTAAGGAACTCATACAGAGTCTTTGACATGGAAACCACCCAGAGCCAAAGCTAGTCAATCATAAACTATACACATTATAGTCACAACCTCAAAGATCAATCAAAATAAATTTTAAAATAATAAGAAGAAATATTCCCAGATGAGAAAGAACCAGAAAAATGATTCTGGCAATATGAAAAAACAAACAAACAGTTTTATAACACCCCAAAAGATTACACTAACTCTCCAGCAATGGGTCCAAATCAAAATGAAATCTTTGGAATACCAGATGAAGAATTCCAAATATTGATTGCAAAGTTTCTCAGTGAGATCCAAGAGAAAGTTGTAAACCAACATAAAAAGTCAAAAAATGCAATTCAGGATATAAATGAAAAATTATCTAAAAACAGGTATTTCTTTAAAAAACAAAACAAAAAACCAGAATTGGTGGCGCGTGGTGGCTCATGCCTGTAATTCCAGCACTTTGGGAGGCCGAGGCAGGCAGATCATGAGGTCAAGAGATTGAGACCATCCTGGCCAACATGGTGAAACCCCATCTCTACTAAAAATACAAAAAATAACTGAGTATGGTGGCACACACCTCTAATCCCAGCTACTTGGGTGGCTGAGGCAGGAGAATAACTGGAACCTAGGAGGCAGAGGTTGCAGTGAGCTGAGATCGCACCACTGCACTCCAGCCTGGTGACAGAGCAAGACTCCGTAAAAACAAACAAACAAACAAACAAAAGAAAAGCTTCTGGAAATAAAAGACTTGCTTAGGGAATTACACAATGCACAATGGAGTTGAAAATTTTAACCATAAACTAGACTAAGCAGATGAAAGAAATTAAGAGCTTGAAGATGAGGGTTTTAAGTTAACCCAATCAGACGAATATAAATAAAAATATTAAAAGAAACAAACAAAGTCTCCAAGAAATGTGGCATTACATAAAATGTCCAAATCTAACAATCAGAGGTATTGCAGAAGAAGAAGGACAAATGATGAAGGGAGAAGAAGGAGAAGAAGGAGAAGAAGGAGAAGAAGGAGGAGAAGGGGGAGAAGGGGGAGAAGGGGAAGGGGAAGAGGAAGAAGAAGAGGAGGAAGAGGAGGAAGAGGAGGAGGAGGAAGAAGAAGAAGAAGAGGAGAAGGAGGAGGAGGAGAGAGAAAAAGAGAAGAAGAAAAAGAAGAAGGAGGAGGAGGAGGGGGAGGAGGAGAAAAGGAAGAGGAAGAAGAAGGAGAAGGGGACACCAATAAAATGTTTAGAAACCTATTTGAGAGGACAACTGAGGAAATATTCCCTGGTCTTGCTGGAATATTAGATATCTAGACACAAAAAGCTCAAAGAACTCCTGGGAGATACATTACAAAAAGGATATAACCACAGTGTATAATTATCAGGCTACATAAAATCAATGTGAAGGAAAGAATTCTAAGAGTAGTGAGACAAAATAACTTATAAAAAAATAACATATAAAGGAAATCAAATTACTTATAAAGGAAAACCTATTAGACTAACAGCAGACTTCTCAGCAGAAACCTTCTAAACCAGAAAGCTTTGGGGTCCTGTCTTTAGTCTTCTAAACAAAATAACTATCAGCCAAGAATTTTGTATCCTGCAAAACTAAATTTCATAAATAAAGGAGAAATAAAGTCATTCCCAGACAAACAAATGCTGACAGAATTTGTCACAACTAGACCACCTCTACAAGAAATGCTCAAAGGAATGGTAAAAATCAAAGCAAAAGGTTGATATGCACCAGTATAAAAACACTCAAAATTATAAATTCATAGAGCTTATGAAATAATAACACAATGGAGAATATAAAGCAATTAATGATCCACAATGGAACAGTTACCCACATATCAATATTAACTTCGAATGTAAATGTTCTAAATTCTCCACTTGAAAGATATAGGTTGGCAGAATTGATAAAATACATAATCCAAATATCTACCTCCTTCAAGAGACCAACTTAACACATTAAGATTCTTACAGAGTCAAGGTAAAAGAGTGGGAAAATATATACTATGCAAATGGAAGCCAAAAGCAAGCAGTATTACCTTATTCTTACATCACAGAAAACAGACTTTAAATCAACAGCAGTAATAAAGACAAAAAAGGTCATTATATAATGATAAAGAATCAACTCAACAAGAAGATGTAACAATCATAAATATATATACACCTAACATCAGAGTTCTCAGATTCATGAAACGAATACTACCAGACCTAAGAAAAGAGATAGACAGCAATACAGTAACAAGGGGGAATTTAACAATCCACTGACAGAGTTGACAGATTGTCAAGGCAGAAAATCAACAAGGGAGCACTAGACTTAAGCTGATCTCTGGAACAAATGGACCTAACAAATATTTACAAAACATTCTGCCCCAAAAGTGCAACATACATATACTTCTCATCAGCACATAGAACATTTTCCAAGATAGACCATTTGACAGGCCACAAAATAAGTCTCAACAAATTTTTAAAGATTTAAATCATACCAAGTATCTTCTCAGATCACAGCAGTATAAAACTAAAATCACTTTTAGGAGGAACTCTCAAAACTATAAAAAATAGTTGGAAATCAAACAACCTGCTTCTGAATGATCTTTGGGTCAATGATGAAATTAAGATAGAAATTTAAAAACTTTTTTGAAAGGAATTATAACAGTAACACAAAGTATCAAAATCTCTGGGATACAGCAAAAGCAGAGCTAAGAGAGAAGTTTATAATGCTACATGCCTACATAAAAACAGACAGAAAGATCACAAATTGACAAGCTAATGTCATGCCTCAAGGAACTAGAAAAACAAGAACAAACCAAACCCAAACCTAGCAGAAGAAAAGAAATAATAAAGAGCAGAACTAAATGAAATTGAAACCAACAAATACAAGGATCAATGAAACAAGAAGTTGGTTATTTGAAAAGATAAATAAAATCAATAGACCAATGGCTAGATTAACCAAAAAAAGAAGAAAGAGAATTTAAATAAGCTCAATCAGAAATTAAAATGAAGACATTACAACAGATACTACAGAAATGTAAAAGTATTATTCAAGATTACTCTGAACACCTCTAAGCACACAAACTAGAAAATCTACAGGAAATGGATAAATTCCTAAAAACATATAACCCCCCAAGCCTGAATCAGGAAGAAATAGAACACTTGAACAGAACAACAACAAGTCTTGAAATTGAATTAATACTAAAAAAAAAAAAAAAATCTCACAACAAAGAAAAGGCCAGAATTAGATGAATTCACAGCCAGATTCCACCAGTCAGTCATAAAACTGACATCAATCCTACTGAAACTACTCCAGTGGATCAAGAAGGAGAGAATCCTCCCTAACTCATTCTACAAAGCCAGTATCACCCAAATACCTAAACCAGGAAAGGACACAACCAAATAGGAAATGTCCCTGATGAATATAGATGCAAAAATTCTCAACAAAATACTAGCAAACCAAATCCAACAGCACATGAAAAAATTAATTCACTGCAATCAAGTGGGTTTCATTCCAGGAATGCTAGGATGGATAAATATATGCAAGTCAATAAACATGATTCACCACATAAGCAGAATTAAAAATAAAAACCATATGGTCATATCAATACAGGTAGAAAAATCATTCAATAAAATCTAGCATCTCTTCCTGGTAAAAATTATCTACAAACTAGGAATAGAAGGAAAATGAACGTAACTCAAAATAATAAAAGCCAGATACATCAAACCCATAGCCAACATCATACTGAATGAGGGCAAAGTTGAAAGTGTTCACCCTAAGAACTAGAACAAGACAAGGGTGCCCAGTTTTACCACTTCCATTCAACATGGTACTGGAGGTCTTAGCCAGAACAATCCGGCAAAATAAAGAAATAAAGAGCATCCACATTGGAAAAGAGGATGTCAAACTGTCTCTGTTGGCTGTTGATATAAATGTATACATAGAAAACCCCAAAGACTCCTATATTTGATAAATGAATTCAATAAAGTCTCAGTGTACAAAATCAAGGTACATAAATCAGTACCACTGCTATATGCCAATAATGATCAAGCTGATAATCAAAACAAGAACTCAATCCTATATGTTTTTATAATAGCTGCAAAAAACATAAAATACCTAAAAAATATGCTTAACTAAGGAGGTGAAACATCTCTACAAGCAGAACTACAAAATACTGATAAAAGAAATCATAGATGACACAAACAAATGGAAAAGCATCCCATGTTCATGGACTAAAAGAATCAATATTGTGACAATTACCATACTATCCAAAGCAATCTTAGGCTCAGTATAATTACTATCAAAGTATCAACATCATTTTTCACAGAATTAGAAAAAACAACACTAAAATTCATATGGAACCAAAAAAGAGCCTGAATAGCCTAAGCAATCCTAAACAAAAATAACAAATCTGGCAATATCACATTACCTGACTTAAAATTACACTACAAGGCTATAGCAACCAAAACAGCATGGTTGTAAAATAAAAGTAATATGAAAGTAGACATATAGACCAATGGAACAGAATATACCCAGAAATAAACCCAGAAATAAAGCCACATATCTACAGCCAATTGATCTTCAACAAAGCAGACAAAAACATACACTGGGGAATGGATATCCCATTCAACACATGGTGCTGGGAAAATTAGATAACCAAATACAGAAGAATAAAACTGGATCCCTATCTCTGACCATATACAAAAAAATTAACACAATATGGATTAAAGACTTAAATGTAAGACCTGAAACCATAAGGATTCTGAAAGAAAACCTAGGGAAAAAACTCTTCTCAACACTGGCCTCGGTAAAAAAATTTATGACCAAGACCCCAAAAGCAAATGTAATAAAAACAAAAATAAATAAATAGGACTTAATTAAACTAAAATACTTCTGTACAGCTAAATAAATAATCAACAGAGTAAATAGACAACCTATAGAATGGGAGAAAATATTCACAAACTATACATCCAACAAAAGGCTAATATCCAAAATCCACAGGGACCTCAAATCAACAAGGAAAAATAAATCCCATAAAAGTGGGAAAATGTGAAGAGATATTTTTCAAAAGAGCCACACAAATGGCCAAAAAACATATGAAAAAAATGCTCCACATCACTAATCACCAGAGAAATGCAAATTAAAACCAAAATGAGATGTCACCTTACAATCAGAATGGCTATTAATAAAAAGTCAAAAAACAATAGACATTGGCATGGATGCTGTGAAAAGGGAACTCTTACTCACCGTTGATGTGTTAGGTAAATTAGTACAACTTCTATGCAGAACAGTATGGAGAGTTCTCAAACAACTAAAGACAGTTCTACCATGTGATCCAGCAATCCCATTACTGGGTATCTACCCAAAGAAAAAGAAGCCATTACATCAAAAAGACACCTGCACTCACATGTTTATTATAGCACAATTCACAAACGCAGAGTTATGGAATCAACCCAAGTGTCCATCAATGGATAAGTGGATAAAGAAAATTTCAGATATAGATATAGAGATATAGATAGATATAGATAGATCATGGAATACTACTCAGTTATGATAAGAGAACAAAATAATGTCTTTTGCAGCAACTTGGTTAGAATTGGAGGCCATTATCCTAAGTGAAGTAACTCAGAAACAGAAAACCAAAAACTGCATGTTCTCACTTATGGGTATGCAAAGGCATATAGAGTGGTATAATGAACACTGGAGACTCAAAAGTGGGAAGGGAATGAGATATTGAATATTACCTATTGGATACAATGTACACCATTCAGGTGATGGGTTCACTGAAAGCCCAGACGTTACCACTGTACAATTCATCCATTTAACCAAACCCCTAGAGCTACTAAAATAAATAAATAAGGAAGAAAAGACAGCAGAAAACACAGGAATAGCCCACATGAATATTACTAACATATAGTTACCTATATACAGCACATATTACAAATCTCTTGAGGTCTTCTTTGTATCATTTGAATTCCTATTGTTGCTATAATGAATTATTCCAAGTTTACTGGCATAAAAGCAACACACATTTATTATTTTCCCATTCTGGAGGTCAGAAATCTGAAATTGGTTTCACTGAGCTAAAATCAAGGTGTCCGCAGGGCCAGTTCTTTCTTGAAGGTGTAGGGGAGAATCCATTTTCCTGCCTTTTCCAGCTTCAACAGGCACCTGCATTCCTTGGCTCATGGTCCCTTTCTTCATCTACAAACCCAGCAACAGAGACTTTTCAAATCTCTCTCTCTCGGACTCTGACATTTCTGCCTGCCTCTTTCACTTATAAAAAACTCTGGTAATTGCATTGAGTCTACACTCAGATAATTCAGGATAATTTTCCCATCTCAAGATCCTTAATCTAATCACACTTGCAAAGTCCCTCTTACCAGGCAGGGTAACATATTCACAGCTTCTAGAAAATAAGATGTGGACATCTTGGAGGGGCCATTATCATGTCTACCACGAGGTATAAATTAAAACATCAGAAGCAGTTTTAAATTAATTTGCCTTGGACTTAATTATTACGTATCAATTTACCTTTGGGTCAAATAATATATGTGAGATTGATTCATCAACCAGAAAATGAAAATAATATTTTTAACAGAGTTTTTATACTAGTCTGTTATTTTCTGCTGAAAGGCCTTTAAGTTGAATGTTAAAATTCTTATTATAAACTTCCACGTAATGATAGTTGGGTAGCAATAACAATAAACTGATAGTTTTCTGCCTGTAGCAGTATTTTGATGAGACTATTTTTTTTGACTGAAACTCTTATTTTATATTTAAGAAATCACTGCATTTTATGCTGTTATTTGCTCCACTGAATTTTTTAATTGAACATGTTCTATTAAAGAGACTTTAAACCTAGATACAAATTTTTTTCTCTGTATACATTTTTAATAATCACATTTTTAACCTAACAACCTAAAGATAAATTTGAATTTCTCAAACTATTCAACCTATAGAGTTTTTCCTCTGTAAAACTGAAGTGATACTGAACAAAACTGCTGCAAAGACTAAATGAGATAATGTATCTATAACTGTAGCCCAATTGCTGGGCCGTAACAGGTAGGTAGGTCTTCCATAAACTTTTAGCTTGATCCAAAATATATTCCAGAAGATTTGCTGACCAATACTGAGACACGTTTCTAGAAATACTGCAGATGAATAATACTCTGGGTGTTGTTTCTTAGTAAACTTGACAAATTTTAAATATTTGGTTACTCTACGCAATGAAATAAAATTTTAACATGAGCATCCTAGTACTCTATTTACTAAAAATGGCTGTTTCTTTACATGATATACGACTAATAAGTCAAGCTATCCTATAGCTATACAAAATGATAACTTTAAGCACTTTTTTATTTTATCTATCTAAAGGTGCCAAATACATTGTGAAGAAAATTCTGTTAATTATATTTAATATAGCATATTCCAACTTAAAGTTATTCAAACTGAAGGCAAGTCTAAAAGACGGCAGTGCTTTAAGAAATAAAAGCCATAAAATAAAAGTTGTCCAGTGGTTATAAATTCCCTTCAAGTTGCATTATTTCACATTTCTTCTTGTAATCTCATGTTCCTAGCTCTTTAACTCCCTTTGATTAAATAATGTTCCTTTGCTTTCACTGTTTTCTTTTTGTGAACTTGTCAAGTCATCTTTGTCTTGTCTTGTATAATTTAAGAGACTTTTATGTAGCTCTCTGAGTGATTATCACCACACAAGTCCAACTGGGAGAATAATTTACGAGGTTCAAAATGAAGGGTCATTATGAATGCCATCTTTCCTGCAATGGATACGTACACTCTCTTGTTAATGCATGACAGGATTTTAGCTAGATCAAGGGAGATAGATGCTTTTAAATGAAGTATTATGAATGACATCATTGGTTACATAAAATAATTTACTTTTTTAATCTTTACATTGCTTAATAAGTTCAGAGAACTGGAAGAAAACGTCTTTGGGTGTGGGTTTATCTGTAACTTTCACATAAGTATTTCTTTGGTAGAAAGCACAATTTCAAAAGTTGTAGTTTTATTTTATGTCCTTAGGTTAACATCTAGTATCCAGTCATAAGCTGGAATAATATGCATAGTAAGTATTCTGCACAATAATACTAAATGCAGAGGAAAAGCAAAGAGAGTAGATTTTCTCAATTTTGAAGAGAGGTTAATTTTTAAGTGTTTTTACTTTATCAAAGTACTCCTGACTGGTGTTCAGCAATCATTGGTTCTAGTAATGTTTATTTGGCTTTCCCTTATCATTTCAGTGCCCAGTATCGTTTTTTATTACAACAGACAAATAAAATTACTTCTGATTAATTTCAATAGCTGTGATTTCTTTTATGAGTACTTCCCTTTCAACCTAACCGAAATCATAAATGTTTCCACGTCACCTTATTTTTTATAAGCACATGATGTAAGGCATACCAAATAAGAAAATATACCAACTCTAAGCAGAGGGACAACTGTAATAGAAAACTAAATCTTTATTTGAGTATATTTATGTATATATGTTCTATTATTTTAAACAGCCTGTAAACCTAGGCCTCTCCTCTTATCTAAAAATCATCCTTCCTCCTGTCATTCCCTTTGCATTTTCACTAAATTCCCCTCAGGGTACTCATCTTGCTTTTTACATATTTATTTGTGTGAGTAGTTTATGTTTTTTCATATGTCCTGAGCTCTTTACCTTACCCACAATGCCTTGACTGTAAAGAAATGATAGCTAACTTTGGTCAGGTGCCGTGGTTCACGCCTGTAATCCCAGCACTTTGGGAGGCCAAGTCAGGCGGATCACAAGGTCAAGAGATCGAGACCATCCTGGTCAACATGGTGAAACCCCATCTCTACTAAAAATATATATATATATAAATATATATATATATATTTAGCTGGGCATGGTGGCATATGCCTGAAGTTTCAGCTACTCAGAACACTGAGGCAGGGGAATCGCCTGAACCCAGGAGGAAGAGGTTGCAGTGAACCAAGATCACGCCACTGCACTCCAGCCTGGCAACAGAGCGAGACTGTCTCAAAAAAAAAAAAAAAAAAAAAAAAAATCTACACCTGGGTTAAGAGCCACCAAACGCATGAGCATCACCCACATCTAGAGAACCTCAGTGCATGCATTTCCCCATGATTGATTTTCAAATCACCAAGTACTTCTTAACCTTCACTATTGTTATGATTTTACATTTGTTGTTCTACATATATGACTAATATCTGTCCTCCACCATGCCAGAACATGCTAGTATTTTAGAGATGAGTAATAGCAACTGCCATTTATTAAGCTTTTGCCATGTGCCAGGCACTGCATCTTATTATTTAATACTCAGAAAGATCTATGGGGTACCTACCAATTTACTTCCACTTTAGAGATGAGGAAAGTGAGGCAGAGAGAGGTTAGACGACTTGCCCAAGATCACACAGCTAGTAAATAGTGGAGCCAGGATTTAAACTCAATGGCTGAACTCCAAAGCTTGGCTCTGAATGAGTGAAGAGATGCATTTCTAGAAATCTAGCTTGGAGAGTCAAGAAAAGTAATAGGAAGGAGATGACATTTGATATATCTGGAAGGGCAAAGTGGGAAAGAAAGGAAGCAATACACTCAGTGGAGACAACAACACAGATAAAGTACTGAGGAATGGTGTACCTGCAGCATAACGGGTGCTCAAAAATGCAAATGAAAAAATGAATATTTTTATAGCCCATGAGTTAAAAGGTTTTGCACATCTAAGTGTTGTATGACTAGTGCTCTCTGTGTGTTTCTTTCTTTCAGTGCCACCGTGGGCCTTAATCGCAATAGCCATAGTCGCAGTCCTTTTAGTCCTGACCTGCTGCTTTTGTATCTGTAAGAAATGTTTGTTCAAAAAGAAAAACAAGAAGAAGGGAAAGGAAAAAGGAGGAAAGAATGCCATTAACATGAAAGATGTAAAAGACTTAGGGAAGACAATGAAAGATCAGGTAATGTATTCTTTCCACATTTCTTCTTAGATTATTTTGTTTAAAAATGATAAACAAATGGTTTATTATTTTATGCCATATAATTATAGAAATAAACAACTTCTGGACCCATATTGTTTTTGAGATGCTTTGCAAACTTTTCAGTCATTGTTCAAGATCCCAAAGCATAATGGAGGCATTTGGCAGGATTTTCCAATCTCCTGAGCATATAGAACAGAAAAGGGAATCCATGATCATCAGGTCCATCTTGATGGGTTTGGCATATGAGAATGATGCCTGAATATTTTGATTACATCTGTTTAACCAGTCTTCATTGTGTTTAGAGTTAGAAAAATCAAATAAAAAGTGCCTGAGTGTTTTTGCAGTTGGGCAGGGGATCTTTCTAATTTCTACTGTTCATAATTGCTGTTAAATAACTGAGTTTTACAGCTGTTCATCAAACTTGATGAAAGCTGCTTTTCCTACATGTCCATCCAGTTGGAAAATTAGTTCTCAAGAATAATGGATTATATGGGAGAAGGGAGGGAATATGAGCCAGTTCTAAAGAACAAGACAGGACAGAATTTTTGCCTTATAAAAAAGTTTTCTTTCTTATTTCTTAAAAGACAAAATTATCATTTCAATTTAATAAGGACAATTACAACCATAACACTGGTTATAAAATCCATCTGGCTGGGTTATCTTTCCAAGCCCAAAAAAGCGATTTGGCCTGTTCTTTCTGTTGCTATCTGTTTTTGGCTAAATTAATTGGACAACTTGGTTCAAGATAACATTTACTATTATTAATAATTTTAAATGCCCCTTCAGTTTTTAAATAATATTCATATTGAATATCTCTAAAGAATATTTAATTCATATTTTAAAATTAAATTGTATATATACAGATTTTTTATAGAAATCACATTTTCAATTACCAATGTTTTCCATGAAATACAAAAGTTTTATTTATTCCCAAATAGCAAAATACATAGGCAGTTTTATAAATTCCTCTTATACTATTAATTACTATTCATCAAACTCTTAAACCTGAATCTCCTTAAGAACAATTTAATCAAGTGTTACAACAGGCATTTTAAGTACATTGGCGTTGTTTCCTAGTTCATTACACATTCAGGACACTAACTCCCCTTCCCAGCTTGAGTTTTAAACTCTTTTTCCTCAAAGACACTGCAGTATCTATTGATAATAATTTCACAAAGGCTCATTTTTTACTTCCTGCATTTTTGTTTGGTTTTGGAGCTGTGGAATGGATGGAATGCCTGTACTCATACTCAGAGAGTTTGGGACTGAGCTCAGAGTAGTAAGAGTTTGATTTTTCTGGCAATTTCTAATCACAGTCACAAAAGCCAATGCATAAACGTCCAACTACAAGTGTCTAACAAAGATTTTTCTCTTCAGTGAAGTAGAAACTAAAATTTCAAATCATGTCTTTATTTCCACTTGATAAAGATTTATTTAAACAACTTATTGGGAGATTAAGTGTGGAAATAACCTCCTAGATGGACATGGACTGAATAATATGTATGTTAATTTTATCAATATTATGAAAACAATAATTTGACAATAGATTACTATCATTTTCATAATTATCATAAAAGTTGAATGTGGTTTCACTGTGTTCTAGAATTAATTAAAATTACTGAATAATGTTAAGTGATAACTATAACATTTCTTCCTAGGACAATAAATCTATAATATTTGTGGGATTTGTTCTGTATGATGTAAGATTATAATTTATGGCATAGTGGTGGTGTTTATTACCCCTGTTATGACCTGGATAAATGACCAAGATCTCAAATATAGAGAATTAATGGGGGTTAATTTTTCATTGATGATCTATTTTTTGGATGGGGAGAGACAGAGAAAATGATTCAAACAAAGAGATATTATGAAGTCAGTGATAGTTTATAACAATCTGTTATTGCAAATTATTTAGAATGTCAACCACTCAAAAAGATGTTTTCAGTCATTTTAAGTAGATCACTTTGTCTACATAGGACATTAGCTAGGTCTCAATTTTACTAAGTTATGAGCAATTAAATGCACAGAATAAGATATAATTCAGACAGATGAATATACACTCCAGGGATAAACGTTTATGTAACTGTAGCTTATGCTACTTTTTGAAGCAGACAAAAGTAGCTAATCATGGGTTCCATCAGTTTATGAAGAGGATGACTGAAAAAGCAAAACAGAATGTGCATATTTTAAGAGAATGTTTTATCACATGATGATCGCCAGATCACCCAAAAATCAAAACAGCATGAATACAAATTAAAATTATTATTAAATAATTATATTTTCAAAATATCTTCAGCAGAATGTTGAAGTGAACATGGGAAGAAAATAAAGATGGCTTATGCCTCTCTCGTTTAAAAACAAGACAGATGTGAGAAGCATTTTAGATATAATTTCTTAATCTTAAGAGAGATATATATAGGCTCTAGATACAGGATATAAATGCTCTAGGACAATCAATACATTTTTACCATTTCAATTCATATCAAACTCACAGAAATTCAAATTTCAATATTCATGGCTACATGTCTCTATAGTAAGGTTTTGAAACCAAGGAAGATTTTTTAAATATTCTGCAATAATTACAAAAAGTATAGATATTTATGTTGCATAAAATACATATTTACGTGTTCTTTTGTATGCATTAAAACTAGAGAACACTAACCAGACAGAAGGAAAATATTCACTTGTAAAGCCATAGGTCTGGAAAGGTCATTTCTCCATGGTTTTCACTAATGTGTGTGGATATTTTAATTTTTATTTCTTCCTTCTATGTCCTTATCTGTGTTGTGTCTCATGACTGTTCTGGACTGTCCCTTGCGGTAGGTTTCCTCTGCTACTTAGACATCCCTAGTCAACGCTCAGATACATTTAGTGGCCTGGCACCTGGGGCTCCACAGCTGAGGGTATATCATTCTGACACACATCAAGAGGCTGAACTAAATTGATTTCTTTAAAGTTAAGGTGTTCTCATTTTAAACACGCTAACGGATTAAATATAACAGTATTAGAAAGCTCAAGTTTTAAGTTGATGGACACAGAAAGAAATTCAGTCCCTTGCGCTACTTTTCCAGTGTGCCTTATTAAATCCAAATCTGAACAATGTCACTGAGAATGAACAAATGCTCCTTCTGATGGTTGCGAACACAGCACCTGTTGAATGTCAAAGCAAACCATAAGCATGTGCACTTAATCTTTGAAATTTAAAATAAGGTCTGATATTCCCAACCCAGCTTTTTCTACTGCAATTTATCAAACCTCAGAACTGCTAGGAGTACAAGCTTTTTCTTCCGAATTTTGTTCCATGGAGGGGAAAATAGTGCTCTTGAGATATTATAATAGCTACTGATTTAATAGGTCTGAATTTAATGTGATGGTACAGAAAATGTCTTGCTTAAGCTCAGCCTTTGGGACAGAAATAGACTTAATCACTTCAGTGATGAACAGTGGCACTGAGAAATTATCAAAAATTTAGCCCTATTTCATGCAGAATAATTGCAGAGATGGTCCTCCCTTCTATTCAGGTAAAAGCCACTTAGGGAGAAGGAGATTTAATATATCAGCTATTTCAAATTGCACTGGGCTGAAACATGATACATAAATTCAGTTCTGAAAGAGACTTTTGAAAAGGTATTTTAATCGATGAATTTTTTATTATAATAATAGACTGACATGCAGATTTATCAAACAGAAATAGATGTTAAATAGTTTGCTATTATTTTTACAAAACCAAAAATCTTATAGGGAGGCAAATTACCTAAGTTGCAATTTCCTGAGCACATCTACGACAGTGTTAAAGACTTATACACAGCTAGGGTTTTGAAAGGGCAAAGGGATTCCACTGCCTAAAATTCTCTAACTAAACTCAGTAGTCTTTTTTTTTTTTTTGTCACTTTACTATCACATGTTACCTTTAGTGACCAAGCCTCTTGTTCACAAGTTAAACAATTAATATAAATTTTAAAATATTTTCATGTTATTTCCTGTCTTTAGCCATATTAGTAATTCAACATTTTAACATTCAAAGAAACACCCAAGCATAGATTAAACTTTCCAAATTAAGTGGTTTGTAGCTAACCAAATTTGATAATGTTTCTACACAGATGTATATCATGACGGCAATTTTCAATTTTCAAAACTCACTGTCGGTTCCTAAGAAATTTCCAGCAAAAAAAGCAGAGGCATCTCTGACAACAGCTCAATTCTGTTTATATGACCTTCCCACCTGAATGAGTTCTATTAACCTGTGATACAGCCGAGTCTCAGTTTTTTAGAATCAAATTGGAGTTAACTGGGTGAAGCCAAATTAGAAAATCTTCTAAATTCAAGGACTGAGGGTGCCATTTTGAAGCATCACTGAAGGTCCCTGAGTAAGAGGGTGGATTGAACAGAGAATCTCCTTCCTGAGAATGCTGAACACAGCAAAGAAAAAAGACCATGTAGTCTTGGATGCGGGGGTAGCAGAGAGGAGGAACTGTGGTCTGATGACTGATGCCTACCTACAACCTGGTTATAATTCTTGCATTTGAGTTCTATGAGAATTCTTAGATTCAATTTGAGAGCTAACAAGAGTTAAGATTCCTTTACTTTGTCAGAGATATAAAACAATCTACCACTGGTATGTCCATTTTGATTTCTGTGAGATTCTACAGTAATACATGCATGCATACACATATACAAAAATAGCAATAAAAATGCTATAACCTAAAACTAGGAGACAATAATTGTTGTATATAACATAACAACAAAGTTGAAATCATTAAAATACAAAGAGCCTTTGCAAATCAATAAGAAAAAGGCAAACAATACATAGACAAATTAGCAAAGGCTATGTACAGGCAGTCCCCAGAAGAAAAAATACAAATGGTTCATACACAGTTTTTAATCTTTTCAACCTCACACATAGTCAGGAAAATGTAATTTTATATTATTTTAAATTTTGAGTAATGACTGTGTATACATTTCTAATTAATTGTTCCAATTACTTAAAGCAATAAGAATTGCACATCCCTAGAAACAAAACTCATGTACTTACAACCTTTATAAATGTTGATATTTTTAGGAAAATGTTTGCATGTTGGAAAAAATATTATATTTTTTGATTTTTTAAAAAGAAGAGCATTTGAATGAAACTTATGAGATAATGAGCTTTCTAATATTTCCATTTATAGTACACTTAAGTTTTAGGTTATAAAGAGTATTCAATTGGTCAGACTGAGTTTTGAGAGTTCAATACAATTGATTTTGCCCTTAAATACAAAATGAATTCTTATACCAATTTGTTTTTGACAGAATTGCAAACCTAACTCTTTTTATCTTTTGATATCAAATAGACTCTTAAATCAATTTAATTCAGCCTAGCTTTTGGTGGAGCTGTTATGAAAATAAAGTGGTAAACTGAAACTGGAAGTGGGGTGAACTTTTCTCTAAACATGGATTTGCTGGTGGCATGTTTTTTTCCTCTTTTTCATACCATAATAAATGTAGATGTGAAACACAGGGAATTTAAATTTTCTGAGGATCATTACTGAACTATCTTTTTCATAGGAAACAAGGCAACAAAAGGCCATGCATTTGATATTAATTATTCCACTGCATGTAGCGATACTTTATATGATGCTGAGCATCTCTTTAAACTACATGAATGTGAAACCTGGCCTGGTTAGTAGCATGTTTATCTTTCCTCTGAAAGCAGCAGTTTTATCAGAGCCAAATACAACATCAAGTTGATACTTTCTTTGCAACAATGTTACATTTTTTGCTTGCAATATTCTGAGGGGCTTCTTCCATCGCTTTCATTTTGCTTGCTGATTGGGGAAAAAAATTCCGTGCACAAAAGGAATTTAAAAAAATATGTAAGCAGCAAATGTGAATGTGTGTCAAACAGATTTCCAGCATCTTAGTGCTTGCTTCGAACAGCTTGGAAGTGTAACTACAGGCCCAGTTCAATTTAAGTTTTAATGAAAATTCACTGAAATTCACATGTGATCCATTTCTCTATACATAGGCCCTCAAGGATGATGATGCTGAAACTGGATTGACTGATGGAGAAGAAAAAGAAGAACCCAAAGAAGAGGAGAAACTGGGAAAACTTCAATATTCACTGGATTATGATTTCCAAAATAACCAGGTCTGAAGTGGAGAAATGTCTTCAAATTCCATTATGTTTTCTGAAATTACCAAGTAGAAATTGCAGCAAGATACTTCTTAAAATATTTTGTTTGCTGCGAGCAGAAAATGCAATTATCAACGCTATGGATGAAATAATTTCTAAGAACAGGCAGTCCCCTACTTGCTAATTTAACTTCTGGTAATTAGAATTCACAGTATTCAACCGATTACATCTACTTGTGGCACTTTCAGCAGGCAGACAGAATACAAATTAACTTGAAGCAGTCGGTCTGCTTCTGAGAGGTTCTAGCCACAGTCTCACCTTCTCAGCTCCCTCAGCCCGAGCTGCAGCAACCTCCCTTGGACTCTACAGATTTAGAACTAGACAGGGCTAGGGGCCTTTGAGTTCGGCCACTATTCTAGCCAAAGTTTTGAAAAACGATAGAATGATTTGATAAGGGATCAAAGATGAAAAATTGACTCTGGTCCTTTAAATTTAAAAGCAGGATTGCCTTATATGGTACTAGGTGAAACTCCTAGTGCTAATGAGATAGCAATTCTAAAAGAGTGAGAAGACCAGAGACTTACTTCTAGTGCCCAGGAATATTGCCCAAAAAGTGACAAGGAATTAAGAAGGTAACAAAACAGGCATTTTTGCTTCAATTTCTCGTAAAGTCATGAAATGCCACCTAGATGAATAATAGTGGCTACCTTTTGACTGCCTGTCAATAAAATAGAGATTGATGAAAGATAACTGTTAAAAGTCACTTTACATTTGAAGACATTCCAGGATCCACAACATTGATGAAAATGTTCCTTACCTTCTGAATTGTTACAGAAATGTGAAAGCTGGATAAGAATTAGGGGAATAAGCTAAGTTAGAGATCAGGTTTTTAAAACTCTGTAAGATAGACTGGGCGCGGTGGCTCACACCTATAATCCCAGCACTTTGGGAGGCTGAGGTGGGCAGATCACGAGGTCAGGAGATCAAGACCATCCTGGCTAACACGGTGAAACCCCATCCCTACTAAAAATACAAAAATTAGCCGGGCGAGGTGGCAGGCACCTGTAGTCCCAGCTACTCCGGAGGCTGAGGCAGGAGAATGGCGTAAACTCGGGAGGCGGAGCTTGCAGTGAGCCAAGATCGCCACTGCACTCCAGCCTGGGCTTGACAGAGCGAGACTCCGTCTCAAAAAAAATTTAATTTAATGTAATTTAATTTAAAAATGTGTAAGACATAGCCCTTCTCCAAGTAGGAAAGTTTTAAACCTCTCCAGTTCATTTTGCTTCACTTACCTTTTTGGGTAAAGAAGAACTGATGAATGTAAAATAAATACAGTTACTAGTAATGCAGCATGTGTTAATGATTTCCAGTTTGATGAGGAATGAACAATAAATAAATAAAACACCAATGCTCATCTTTTATGACTAACATCCAAAGTCAGTAGTGCTGTGAGAGCTCTAAGCAGTTGCAGAAATTCTGTATTTTATTTAGGAATTGACAGTTCAGATAATGTCTTCACTTTCTGAAGTTTCCAGAGGGTTCCTCATGAAGAATGTGTAAATATGCTGTCATAGTAAAAATAATTTTTTGATCAGCTTCATTATAGCCCTGGCTAGTTATTACATAATACGTTCTAGAAAACTACATTATTGGTTTACAGGTTCAGGTTTATAAGTCTACCATTTTTACTTAATTACATATGACGTTTGTGATCATTTCTATCACTTCTACTAAAATTTGAGCGTCAGGATTTGGTTAGGAGCAAAACCTCTTATTGATATATTCTAGGAGAGATCAAGGACAACTTATATTGGTCTTAATGTAGAACATATTTTCCAAAAAATTAATCCAACTTTCTATAGGCATCCAATACTTTTCTCATCATTTATTGACCATTCATATTTTCCAGTGGAAATCTAGTGGTGTCTCATCCTGGTTAGTCATAATTTTGAAGCTTTTAAGTTAGCTTTAATTATTAATACTGTAAGTATCATTTTACAAAGTAGCATTTTTAAGAAAATAATAACACTGAAAATATTTTTACCAAAATATAGTAAGAGTACATTTACTGTTCCCTTTCCAGCAAACATCAAATCTAAAAAGTTATTTCATTCTGAGAAACTGATGAATTTTAAAAATATGACGCATTGATTTTTTTCCCAAATATTCTCATTTGATTTATAAAGTGATTCCTAAGAGGCAGGAAGATAAAGTCTGAAAAACTTCATAAAGTTTGGATCAAATATGTATGTTTGCTTACCAAAACTAAAAGACAACCCTAACATATTTTAATTAAGACACTTTCATGGTAGAGAGAAATGTGATATTTATCTCTTAGGCAGAAGTCAGAACAAGGTTGGAAAAAGTAACCTCATTCTTTATTAACAAAATATCCGAAACTCTAAATCATAAATCATCTAGCTTCTAAAGAGTTGAAGCCATCTCTCTCGTGTTTTTTCCTGCTCAAAAGAAAATTGTTTATAAAAAGTGAGGATGAGGAAATAGAATCTTACTTATTCGCATTGCTGCGTAAAGGTAAATACCAAATACAAATTTAGCAAACAGAGAGACAGACATTTGCTTTACTAATCTTGTCTTTATAATCTGATGCCTATTTTAGCTGTTTTTTGACCATCTGTCTGTGTTTTGTGTACCTACAATCTAGCATTCTTATTGCCATTGTCATATCATGATTCCACAAAAAAGATATTGAAGCATTAAAATGGAAACAACATAATCATTCAGGTTATTGGTCCATGTTAAAAATTGAGCCACCTAGCCAAAATGCACTTAAGTACATGGCGAGTCACAATTAAAATGGCTATGCTTTTTTTTTAAGGAGGTGAATTGCTGTTTTACTCTACTAGTTAAAAAGGCATGAACTCAAATTCTCAGACTGTGATGTAAAAACCTGTGGTGTTACTGCATTTACCAAATAGCATATACCTTGAATAACAATAAGAGTCTACTTTGTTTCCTGTATGGATCTAAATCAGTCTGTTGACGCAAAATCTGTAATGACAGAGTATCTATGATGGTGTACACACACCTCTTTTTTCTTTGCAAAAATATTAACAATGCCATAATACTTTAATATTCATAATGAGGCTTAAGAACGCATCAGTAAGAAAACAGACTTAAAGAAATGTAGATAGTTCTGTGGTGCTTGGAAAAAATAAAAAACATAGTTACTCAACATTAAAAAACCTCACCTCCAATCTCCCTTCCTCCCTATGAAGCTGAAATTACATTTCTTTGACTCCATGTCCTATATTTAAACACAGAATCTCACAGATAATAATCATTCTACTGTAAGTTAAAATAAATGTAGCCAGCGCCCAAGTGAAGGTCAAATATAATAGAAACTAGAAGATCTTATTTTTTATCTCAAAATGCTACCCAATTTCTAAGAAATTTCTACTCAGCTGGTCTGAGGCTTTGATAAAGAATAAAAGCTTCCCACTTTATAATTACAAACTTGCGATTGCTTAACAATGTATTTTCACTTACAAATCATGCTCTGGAAAGAAAAACAATGCACAAGGGTTTTTAGCAACTGGAAAGTTATTTGATTACAACTCTTTTGAAAAAATGAACTCCATATTTAACTGCAACCAGCAACCTTTTAAAAAGCCTCCTTTGTGCTTAAAACCAGGCTTCCCAGAGCCTGCATCTGTCATAATTGGGTTTCCGAAGTCTACATAGCTTACTTCATTTGCCTTCTGTATTCAGACTCATAAGAGAATAAGAGTTTATTAAAACGAAATAGGAAGAGGGAGAAATTCCAATATGCAGCATTGTGAACAAATCGATCTTTTCCAAAACGTCCACTAATATTTATGTTTGCTGTATCCTCTCATTTATTTCAGCTGCTGGTAGGGATCATTCAGGCTGCCGAACTGCCCGCCTTGGACATGGGGGGCACATCTGATCCTTATGTGAAAGTGTTTCTGCTACCTGATAAGAAGAAGAAATTTGAGACAAAAGTCCACCGAAAAACCCTTAATCCTGTCTTCAATGAGCAATTTACTTTCAAGGTATTTTTTAATATTTATTTATAACCTTTCCTTTGTTGTTTTAGTTAAAAGACTGATCTCATCCTGTCACATACACAGACATGCACATGAATGCTTGTTCAGGGACTCACAATAATTCCAGTAAGAACATGCAAAATTCGTATCTTCACTACAGTCAAGATTCAATATTGCCTTTCAGTGTGTTCAGAGTACGATTCAGTTCAGTCATTTCGGAATGGAATTGACTAGAACATGACTAGGATGTCATAGTCACATCTAAAAAGTGAGATCCCTACCTAACATAAAGCCAAAAGAATGAAATCATCATTTTTCTAAATTTCAAAGTTCGTGAAAATAGGTACATCTGTTGCAATCCCAGGATTAAGTAAGCTATGTCCCAATGCTTAAATGGTACAAATAGACATGACTCTTGTAACAAAATTCTGTGTGTAGAAGGTCAGTTTGAGCACGTTAAAGTCATTCTTCTTAACTAATCAATAAAAGGAATATGAACACACTGTTTTATTGCATTTCTAGCCTTTTTCCTTTACTCTAGGTTCTGCCCGGATGTTCTTCATCTTGTTGAGGCACCTCAGTTGACAAACAATAACAGAGATTCCAGCCATATAATATCTCATCAGGAAAACATGCCCTGCAGGTCTCCAGGATCTTTGTGGATCTAGGCTTGAAATCATTCATAAAAACAATTCTTTTGGTGGATATCTTTAACATGCGAAAAAAAACTTTCTAATGCATTACTCAGAACAATATGTTTGTGAAAAATGAAATGTCTGTGAATATGCCAGCAGGCTAATTCAAAATCACCGCGTCCATCAGCCAGGCTTAGCATGTGCCTTGTGTTAGCAAACATTCTGGGATAAAATAAATTGAAAATGAGGGCATGAGTCATTTTCTCAAACCTTGTTTTCAATTATGTAAAGGGGAAGTGTCTTTCTATTCACTCTAAAATTTCTGAGTTTTCAAGACAAAGGTCCCTCATGGATTGTCAGTAATCTTATTTAAAATCTGGTTTTGCTGTACCTAGACAGTGAATTTAAATTAGCAGTAAAGACATTCTGGAAATACTCAGCTCATGAAGAGTATTTGCTCATGAAGCTTAATCACTGTAGTCAACATACCACAAAACATAAAGTGGAAATAAAATTTTAAAAATATTGTAATAGTAATCACAGTTGTTTTATTCATCTATTTATTAACCTTAACTTAGGTCAGCAGTTTCTGACCAAAACTTAGTGAGGAAATTCTTAAATTATATGAGCTAATGTATTGGGGCTTTGTTTTATATTGCATTACCTACATTATTATTTCTTTTTAAAAATGCTAATGATTTTATTAGTAATTTCTATAAAACCAAGTATAATTATTGAAATTTTTGAATTCTCTATACATTTTTTTCAAGTTTCATTTTATTTCAGACAGGTTGATCAAACTGTACATAATCCACAGTATAATATATTCTGCTATATTTAAAAACACTTCAATTTTTCTAGAGAGCTGGTTAGACATTGTAGATTACTCATCTTGAAATGCCAAGAGGCAATATGATATAGGAATGGAAGCATAAAAGACTTTAAAGAGGGCTGGCTTTACAATGGATTTAAACACTGAACAGGAACTCAACAAGCCTGAAACTAAATTCGTCTTCTTTTCCTCCAAACAGTTATCTGAAGGAGCTAGTAATCATTCAAACAATAAATATTTTCAAGGGCTTCTTCTGCGCTAGGTGTTTTACATATATTCATTCATCCCCAAAACAGCCCCATGAAGCAGCCATTATTACAGTATTTTCACAATTTAATAGATGAATAAACTGATGTTTAATCATGTGCCCCAGGCCCTTTAGCTGGAAAGTCCAAATCTGGTACAAGGTCTGTCTGACCCCAAGCCCAGATTTTTGACTGTTGGCTCTTTGAGTACAATCATTAGAAAGTCTAGAGAGATTTTAGATATACAATAAAATTTTCAAGGGTTTAATCCCTACTCTAAAATATTTTGTTTCTTTCTTTGAGAGTCAGCCCTTTGGAAGGGTTTGTTTTCCATTCCTTCTAAAATGGAAAAAGTATGATGCTTACTTTTTAATCATAACGTCTTAATAAAATAATCAGATTCCAAACAGATGATACATAAATGACAGAAAAGAAAAACTCTTTGGAAAACTAAAATTTCTTCTATGTAGATGGCCTAATATTCTTCCTTTTCTTCCCTCCTTAATATACAGTTAATTGAGAAATGTTTGCTGAAGCATAAGACAACCATTTACACTGATAAAATAATAGGAAGTATATGAAAATTGATCAAACCTTTAAGACAAGTCTAAACAATTTCTTAATTAGGTATTTCTACCCAGTTACTGAAGTGTAGCTTACTTGGATTGCACTGCTTTCACTGAATATTAAAAATGTCACTAATAAACATCCCAACCCATAGCATCTGTCCCAGATATATTTGAACAGCTGGAGAATTCATCAGTTCTTGGCCTTTTGCCACCACTCATCCTAAAACATGTCATATCCAAGAATGAACTTCAAAACCCATATTATAATGCACCTCTGATATTCAAAACATCAATTTCCTAGTCAGTTCTTGTCAATCAACAAATTATTTTAAGGAGTAGGTGAGGCACTTGTGAATATCATTTCAATCCTTTCAGACTCCTTGCATAGTCTTTAATAAATCATTGCTCCATTGAACTGTGGCATTTAAATGCCTTGAAAGAGTTAATGGAACATTTGAAAAAAGTTATTTGCCCCTCAGTAAGTTACACCCTGACAGTATAACTTATAACAACAATAACAACACAATATTCTACAAGAAAAACTTATTTATAGTCAGATGCAATTGGCTTGTTTATTCTTTTATTAATCTTAAGGATTCATAGCATGACTAATAGCAGGATCCATTATTAATAATGCTAACAGCTTCTAGAACTTTGAGATAAAGCAATAAATCACTAAAAATTCCCATTTTCTCTCAAGTAATTTTAGCCTCAAGCAGTTTGTCAAAAGTCTCAATTTAAAAAATAACCAAAGACAAAATTATATCCCTGTTCTTTTTATGCAACATAAATATTAAATTAAGCACCATGAACAAGTAACATGTTTTAAGCATTTTTGTGACTGGATATTTTATCCTCATCGCTTTTTATTTAGGTGCCATACTCGGAATTGGGTGGGAAAACCCTGGTGATGGCTGTATATGATTTTGATCGTTTCTCTAAGCATGACATCATTGGAGAATTTAAAGTCCCTATGAACACAGTGGATTTTGGCCATGTAACTGAGGAATGGCGTGACCTGCAAAGTGCTGAGAAGGAAGAGGTAAGGCAATTATTAGCATTTCTAACATCACAAGCTGTACTCGCCAGTTGCTGCTCATATAATAACTTACTGAGAAATACTCTTTACAAAGGGGGGTGTAGGCCTCTAGCTGTTGAGAGCTGGTAAAATAGGGACAAAGGCATTGCACCACTTTGTTAAAAAGTGTACAGGTCTTCTGGGTGTTATTTGAAAGGAGAGAGAGAAATTTGTATACTGGATCTAGAAACAGCAACCCTGGACACAAACAAACACACATGCACACAGGAACTCTTTCTAAAAGCTTACAAAAGGCCACACACACTCATAAACTACTGCTTTAAAAGGACAATGAAAAATTATTTTATTTCTCATATTTTTCCACAATCATTTTGTGTTTTCTGCTTAGGTTACGTAGCTATTACACAGAAATAAAATGGTACTTTTTCCTTGATTGTTTCTTCATATCACAGACAGTTCATTGTTTCTCCTAAAGATATGAGAGCATAATTGGTGAAACATCAAATATAATTCACAAAGCCTGATATTAAATCCATTTTTTAAATGACTCACATTTTATGCTACTCCTCACATTGTTTATCCCCAGTTTTAATAGTTTAGCCCAGTATTTTTCCATGACTTAAAAAGGGAAGTTCAATATGTTCAGTGCATTTAAGCTTCATAATAATCAATTGTATCTGATTATGCAATGCCTGCCTGGCACCAGCATTTTTCTCTGCAAATATTTCAGTGGAACAATACTAGAAAAGCAAAAAACCCGTAGCTTCTCCAAATTCCTAAAACAACTCCTTTCCCAGTCACTCTTTAGTTCCTGACATACAGCTGTAATTACCCAAGGGATGGCTGACCGCTCAGTCATTTAGGATCTCCAGGTCCCTAGGATTCCCTGGCCTCTTGGGGTCCCCAGGGAGATCACGGAGAGAGTCAGACCTTCAGAGAAACTCAGTTAAGTCCATCACCTGGGAATCCTCTCAGCCTAAGGTCTGCTGTGACCAATCTGAAGCTATGAACTTTATACCCCCTATATGATGAAATGAGGTTTTAGAACAGGCCTATTAATTCCCATGATGAAACAAGTTTTCACTCTAAAATTGCTATTTGATATTTGATTTTACAAAATGAGTCAAAAATACTTAAGTTAGGCTTTGCTTTTTTTGGGAAAAAGAAAAGTATATATACTTATACTTTCCCAACAGAAAGCAGAGCTTTAAGTATTTGTGTATATAATATTCATGTATACATATTTTATATATATATATATATATATATATATATGCCATCTCAATAGCTAAGAATGTTGACTAACCTTTCTTAGACATTGAGACAGATTTAGCCCTACTGTGGATATTCAAGAATACCCAAGAAAAAGACTGAGTTTTAAAATCATATGATTTTATGGATAGTTCTTTCCTATAAGTGAACTAATAGTAATGTTACAGACATCTTAATGAAAAAAATTCAATCATTCAATTACAGTGTTCATAATTATTTAACAAAGTAGTGAGATATTTCATTGAATATTTTATTGAAGTGTTTGACTTTGTGTAAATTGTTTGGGGGGAAAAGTAGGACCATAACAAATGTTTATTAACTGATTGGTTTTCATTAGTTGGCTGGTGTTTGGTTGGCTTATTCGTTGAATATGAGAACATGAACCATTGGTACTTCACAATGCCCACCTGTGCAGCGTGCATGGCTCACACTTGTTACCTTCACCTGGATAATTATCAGGTGGTAATGACATCCCAGATCACACCCAGTGGGTTTCTGAAAAATTGTGAAATTTTTTTTTTTTTTTTCTGAGTTAAGGTAATGTAGACCATTGAGCAAGTTGCTTCTTCCATAAATCTTTGAGTACGAGCAGAATTTGAAACTTAACACCAAGTTGACAGGTTTCGCTCTAGAATCTAGGGGGTTAGGTACACTGCCCATTCAGAATTTTAACCTAGAAAGTGGCCTAACATGATTTGCCCCTTATCTTACTTACCAATGAAATAGAATAGAATATGAAGTACCCAGCATAGAGTCTGGCATATGGTAAATGTTCACTAAGTGAGAGCTCTCTCATACCTTTTTCTTGGTTAATTTTGTGTGTTCTTTTTTCCCATTTTGTGAGTTCATCTCCTCATTTGTTGTGTCCCTCTATTTTTATCTACTTCTCCATCCTTTTTCTCACCACTGCGCTCACTGAGTATCTGTAAGAGTTATTAATGGGAAATATTAATTTTATCATTACACTTGTAAAACTCTAGAGACTTTCCTCCTTGATTTCTACTCAGAAATAGAAATTTTTAGTTTTCAGTTGGACTATTTCTCTTTATCAAGATATAGGTTATAAAAAACTATATAAGACAGATGTCTAGCTTACAAAGTATCTCTAGATGACTAGACCCAGTTAGAAACTTTTTCATAATAAAGGAAGTAAGATTCCAATTACATTTTATATATGAAGAATTATATATTCTCAATGATATGTGCTCTAACATTGCATGCCACTGTCCATTAATTGCAGAAAATTATAATTGTGTGAATAAATTGAAGTCTTAGATTGACTTTAGTTTTATGATTTTAAAGAAATTGTTTTTCCAATTTACATGAGCAATTTTGTTCATGATTTTAGTTTTGCTTTCATCTAACAGTGTTAAGCGTTATTTTTAATGTCATAATGAGATGAAAGATATCAAAGAAAGTGAGAAAAAGGAATTCAAGGAACAGCTTTGGAATCTAGAAACAGTACTGCTAATCATAGTAAGCTGTTCTGCCAGAGACTTGGATTTAAACAGGTTAAATCAGACCCACTGACAGCCAACTCTGTGATGTTAATTAAATGCAGTCAGGTTTTGTTGCCAGAAAGTTGACAACTATAAGTCATAAGATGATGAAGTAATTGTGTAGCTTAAAGGATTATGTGCTACTTTTTGTGACCAAATTATGTGCAAGCAATTTAGAAAGAAATGGGAATGAACATGGATAGTGTAAGAGCTCATTTGGAAGTGATTAGACCCATGTTTAAAAGGAAGTAATGTGGAAGAGATAAGCTGTACCAGGAAGAGCAACAACAAAAGCACATGGTTCCCACTATTTGATTCTGTCCCTAGGTGGAAATATTACTGGTGAGGTTTCCATTTGGCTTGATCGTGTTCTGCAAATTTACACCATCAAAGCCACCTCACTGGTTCCATTCACTTGCCAGTTTGTTTTTTTAACGATGCATGGTCGACTACTTTCTTCCTCCACTTCCCCACCTTCTAACAGATGAAGGTGGAATTTGACCTTGGAGACAGGTCAACCTTTCTCTTATTTTTGTTTCTTTAAAACAGAAATATGTATCCTCTGAGTTCCTAGAGATGGTTATATATAAAACTGTTGTTTCTTAATTTTTTTCTTTCTCAGTATATGGCTTCAAAATCATCTTTGGTAATCAGTATACAATTCTTCAATGTGCAAAAGGTTACCAATATGTATAGTCCCAAGCTGTCTAAGTTGAATCTTCAAGATTTTCTTCTTTTTAATCTTTCAAAAAATAAGTATTTATGGTATACGCAAGTCAAACCTGAAACCAATCTTTATCATTTTAGAATAATCTATTTAAAATTTTGACTTAATTATTTCAAACATTACAATCAACAGCTGTGACTCCATTTTTCCCTTCTTATAAATTTCACTTATGTCCAATTTTAAAGTTGTCTCAGTTCTGTACCCCAGGATCAGATAGATCATCAAAGTATTTAAACCCTTTTTATTTTAACATTTTATTCCATTTTTAAAATTTATTTTTATCTCCATGCCTACTACTATATAGAGAGATATTTGTTATCTAAAAACAGCATAAGGAATAGACAGCACCAGAAAAAAAAACTAAGCCTTTTTTTAGCATTCCACCCTGACACGCTGCAAGCCCTCATGACTTGAGCAGTTACTGTTTTGTTTTGTTTCCATTAGAGAAAAAGTCTATCACCTCTGCTTTGTGTAAAATTTGGTAAAGAGTGATTTTTAAATGAGATTCTGTAATCTAGTGCAAATGGAAAAAAAATTGATTGCAGAATTAAAACAAGTTGGAACATAATTTAATTAGTATCCAAGCAGAAGGGAAGAGAAACTACTTTAATGCCTTAATGGAAAATCAATTTTGCAAGAAAATTTCACATTTTTAAGCCTAATTAGAAAAACATTTACTTCACAGAAAAGCATGTGAAGAATACATATTCAATCAAATGGCAACAGTTTTTTAACCTCCAATGGTCAATTCCTTGGTACTTCTTCCGAGTGAGTTAAAGTCATTATTCCTTATGGCATCTTTTACGCCCAAGGGTCATGAAAGAAGTGATGCTGTTTCTAAGTACATTTAGCAATCAGATGGCAACTATGCTCTCCAAGAATCTCCACCCACCAATCAATGCCCTGATTGGAAATCCTTATAAAAGGTTAATTGCTGGAATTTTAAACATGGATGCCAGTAAGAACCTTCCTGGTCATTCACAACCTATCACATTTAAGAAATGCAACAAAAACATTAATTTGCATCCATAGCATTTCAGGAAGTTATACTTGTTCTTCTTTACTTTTTCATTGTCTATCTTCCCCACTGGACTGAAACTCCATCCAGGCATCAGCCATTTCTATGGTTCCTCACCAAGGTTACTTACAGAGGCAAGAACACAGTAGGCGTGCAAAAATATTTTTGAATGAATGAATGGAGTTTGAATGAATGTTTATTATACGGTAGGAAATGTTTCCAAACGCCCTTTTTAAAGTCCATGTTAATAGTCATTGTGTTCTTATTTTACAAACGATGGTTAAAGTATTCTGAAAGCTGAGGAGCAAAATGTCCTAGCTCTGAATGCTGAAAATAGTTTAGTGCCTCTTTGGGATTTTTTTGGTATGTTTCTTTAAAGACAGAGGCAGTACAGATGCTTAGCAAAATCAACCTTGTTACTGTTTTTGTTTCTGGTTTTGAAAATAATAGATTTTGTCTCAATAACTTTTGTTTGTTAAAGGCTTATTCAGTGTCTCCCTCTCTGTAACCCTCTTTTTCATCCTGTTTCCATAAGGCACACGGAGTTCATAGATTACCTTAATTTAACTTTTGTTTAAATTTAAGACTTAAAGCTATGGTGTAAGTCTCTGCCTACATCATGGAAATTGATCCAGAGGAAAATGCGAAAGAATTAGTTCTAGGGAGAACTCAAAGAATGGGAACAAAATCTAAGTTTATCATGCCTAGAATATTTGTTGTTAATCAATTTTATAATATAGTGGATATCGTTTAGTAGTATTGAATTATTTTATAGTATATTAAAACTATTAATATATATTAGTGTACCTAGTATCTATGTGTCCATATCATGAGACTTGGAACATATTGATTTCCCTTTAAACTGCTACAGAAGTATAAATGTGTTTTATTTTTTATGGTATCTTGGGCCATAGCTGTGGTTTGAGTTTGAGTCTTTGGTTAGAATTTCTGTCACCAATTGTAATTGTATTCTTATGCATAATAAATGTTATCCACTTCATGATGTGGTTTCCAAGAACATGATAGGAAAAAGCAAATAACTTGGAATATCTCTCTAGTATGTAAGACTGTAATTTGCTTGCCTTTCCGATTAAAAAGACTTTTCAGACACAGGTAAAAGAAATCCAGATTCTCACTTCAGAGTTTCTAAACAAAAATCCAATATTTTTTATTTTAAATTCCCTAGAAAAGTAATATAAATTAGACTCTAATTTGAAGCAACAATTAAAGCGAGGAGAGACCCTGGACATTTTCAAAATGCACTTTGGCTGCCTTCCATTGTTCTCCCTCCCATTGTCATACTTTAGCCTACTGCACCTGCCTTCCTTGTCACAGTGATAACCACCCAAAGGTCTGGGCTGACAGCCTGGCTCTCTAGCTTCCAAAGTTCATCTTCTTTAAAGTTTATATCAACTTCTCTACCTATGCTATAAACACAAATAATAGCTACCATTTACTGAGAGTCTACTGCATGCTGACAAAAAAAAAAAAAAAAAAAGATCGTAACGTTCTTCAAAATTGGCATTATCAAATCTGTTTTACAAAATAGGGAAGGAAGGGAACTGAGACCCAGGAAAGTTTAAGTAATGTGTCCAAGTTTACACAGGCAATGCCATAACTACAATTCAAACACAGGTCTAAAAGCCTACACTTTCCATTTTTTGAGATTGAGTCTCACTCTATCGCCCAGGCTAGAGTGCAGTGGTGTGATCTCAGCTCACTGCAACCCCTGCCTCCTGGGTTCAAGCGGTTCTCCTGCGTCAGCCTTCCAAGAAGCTGGGATTATAGGTGCCTGCCACCATGCCCAGCTATTTTTTGTGTTTTTAGTAGAAATGAGGTTTCATCATGTTGGCCAGGCTGGTCTCGAACTCATGACCTCAAGTGACCCACCTGCCTCAGCCTCCCAAAGTGCTGGGATTACACGCGTAAGCCACTGTACCCGGTCCACACCACCTTCCGTAAAGAGTCTCTCTTGGTCTTTTCAGGTCTGTCTGGCTCCCAAACCCATTTTCTCTCTACACTGCCATATTGCCACTAAGAGAGGGCAACGATATTGTCTGTTTTGTTTATCTACTTATGCCCAGCACATTGCACTATGACTACAACATCCAAGGTGCTTAAATATTTCCAAATAGATTGGTTGAACAAATTAGAATTTAACAAACATGCCTTCTAATGTTCTATCACCTTTGAGAGAGTCATCTTTGAAAGATACAGTTATTCCAGTTGCACTGTGGTATCCCCAAATATTTTTTAATTCTAATCCCTCTCTCCAAATATCTTTCTCGGTGTATAATACATTATCTGTTCTCAATAATGATTTTTCTTTGTCTTGAAAAGGTAAATTTCATTGAAATGGCCATAACTATGGAGGGTCAAATACAGGCTATTAGTTGATGATCGAATTGGGTAAAACAGTTGTAATTACTGTGGGAAAGTAATGAGATGGACGTTCTTATGAGGTTTATATTCTGACTCTGTCCTAAATGCTTTGAGCATTAACATTATTACATGGTCTCTCAAATGATTTGCTATGGGGAAAATTCTCATTAGGCGATATAAATTCTGATACAAGTAGTACCAAGAAAATATAATTGTTTGAATAGAAATCAATGTAAGTATTAGGTTTTCTTTTTATCCAAAGAATAAAAGGACTGAGAGTTTTCAGTTGAATTTTAAATAAAGCAGAGCAAAGTGGTTTTGGGAGCCTGGGTTTCCTGTATATAGGCTGGCAGAGCAGAAAGTGAGGAGTGGGTATTGAAATGGGAACAAATATAAAACAAAAGGAGAATGAGAACAATGATGTAGACAAGAGCAGTCTTGTTTACATCTGGTTTTTCATATTATTGAAATAATGAAGAGGGTTTTGAGTGGGAAGCAGTGTGAGCAACGCAGGAGAATGCTTTGTTCTGTCTTCCATGGATTTAAACCTTTTAAAATGTAATCTTTTCTCTTGAGTTCATCATATGCTTGGGAGCAATTTTTTTATCTTGTTTGTGAATCTTCAAATGAGATGTTTTTACCTTCTGTCTTACTCCTACCTACCTTTGAGCAGGCCAAATGTTTGTGCTGTAAAATCTTTAATCCATTACAATCTGTTACTCTGCAATTAGATGAAATGTCAGTGATTGAGTTGTGCTAGTTGTACTACAGAATAAGGGAGGAGAATGAGGACTCGCTGAAAAACAAGAGCTTAAATAAAGAATTCGAGAGAGGAAGCATACACAGACACAAACTTACTTGCTTTAAACATGATTAAATTATTGCCAATTATGAACAAGAACTTTTAAATACTGCAAATTAATTTTATTTATTCATTCTTTCATTGATTCATCATATATTAAGCCTCTTTTATAAGCCAGGTATTGTGCTAATTTCAGGGTATATAGTGGTGAATAAGATAGACCCCCACGTCCGGCCACCCGACCTCCCGAGCCTGCAGGGCTGAGGCTGGAGTCCTGCCAGACGCCGTGGGGGGAGTGAAGTTTGCAAACTTCCAGGGCGCCTGGCCCTGGGTGTTGGGTGAGCCCGGGGGTGGTCGGAGGGACTCGGGGGCAGCTGGAGAAGCCCAAACGCAGCCTGCGTGATTACAGTTATGGCCACCCAGGTGATGGGGGAGTCTTCTGGAGAAGGGCTGTTTACCGGCAATGGCGACGTTGGAATGGCCTTGCCTAACGGCATGTATGACTTGCATGATCTCTCTAAAGCTGAACTGGCCGCACCTCAGCCTGTCATGCTGGCAAATGTGGCCTTCACTGGGAAAGTAAATGGCAGCTGCTGTGATTACCCGGTCCGTGAAGAAAGACAGATGGCAAAATTGATGCCTGTTGGCAACAACTTTTCAGATAGTGAAGAAGGAGGGGGACTTGAAGAGTGCTGAAATAAAAGGTGAACCTCATGGGCTGAGACGTTTGGAACTCAGCGTTGTAGAACTTCAGCCTGTATTTGACGCATCAGCTGCTCCAGAGATTTACAGCTCAAATAAAGAGCTTCCTCCTGAAACACCTGGAACAGAGGACAACGGCAAGAACTCGAAGACCAAATCCTTTTGCTGTAAGTCATGCCAATATGAAGCAGAATCTGAAGAACGGTTTGTGCATCGCCTCAGAGTTCACAGTGCCAAGAAATCTTTTGTGGAAGAGCGGAGAGGCCGGACGCGGTGGCTCACGCCTGTAATCCCAGCGCTTTGGGAGGCCGAGGTGGGAGAATCACCTGAGGTGGGGAGTTCGAGACCAGCCTGACCTACATAAAGAAACCCCGTCTCCACTAAAAATACAAAATTAGTCTGGTGTGGTGGCACATGCCTGTAATCCCAGCTACTCGGGAGGCTGAAGCAGGAGAATCGCTTGAACCCAGGAGGCGGAGGTTGCGTGCAGTGAGCCAAGATCACGTCATTGCACTGCAGCCTACCCAAGAGCAAAACTCCGTCAAAAAAAAAAAAAAAAAAAAAGGCTCGGTGGCTCACGCCTGTAATCCCAGCACTTTGGAAGGCCGAGGCGGGTGGATCACGAGGTCAGGAGATTGAGACCATCCTGGTTAACACGGTGAAACTCCGTGTCTACTAAAAAAAAAAAAAAAAAATCAAAAAATTAGCCGGCTGTGGTGGCGGGCGCCGATAGTCCCAGCTACTCGGGAGGCTGAGGCAGGAGAATGGCGCGTGAACCCTGGAGGCGGAGCTTGCAGTGAGCCGAGATCACGCCACTGCATTCCAGCCTGGGCGACAGAGCAAGACTCTGTCTCAAAAAAAAAAGAAAAGAAAAGAAAAGAAAAAGAAGGGAAGGGGGAACGGAGAAGCAAGCAAAAGCCAGGGAATCTGGCTTTTCCACTGCAGAAGAGGGAGATTTCTCCAAGGTCCGTATTCGCTGTGACCGCTGTGGCTACAATACCAATCGATATGATCCCTATACTGCACACCTGAAACGCCACACCAGAGCTGGGGATAATGAGCGAGTCTACAAATGCATCATCTGCACATACACAACAGTAAGCAATGTGTTTGGAAAGTGTAAGCCTGGAATTAGGAGACGTAATTATTCCTCCAAGAATATCACTTGGGAGATTCCAAAGCCATAGCTATTACATGGCAAACTAGGATAAGAGGGGTAGTATGAATGCTCGCAGACCAGCTGCAACTTTCCTATACAGTGAAAAAGGCTGGGGAAACAAGTATAGGTCATATTTTTTTTAATCATACTTTCTCAAGGATCTCCACAAACTAGTGGGTGTCCTCGCTGTCTGTGTGACAGCCTCTTTCTACAGGTGAGGCCTCAAATGAATTGCAGCTATCCTAGTGTTCCTGTGGGGGTACTTTGTATGAAAAAAGGGCATGTACTCCAAAACATTTTTGTAGGTTCTTTGGCGAGGCACCAAAGAGTACGAAAGAATCCAATATAGGATTTTTCTTACTGATAGCAGTTATTCGTTGCAGTAAAAAAAAATATGATCCCAGTAGGGAACCTTGAATTCTGACCTCCCATATTCTGTTTTGAAACAATCACTGTATGTTTTTTTTTTTTTTTCTTTTTTTTTTTAATCTGATGATCTCTTTGAGGGCAACTTCAGATTTTGGCAGTAAAACATGAAAGATTAGGAAAAGCATTAATAATCTGTGAGTGGAAAACTTGTTAAAAATCTGAGAGTAAAGTTTGAGTTAAAAGTTGTGGAAAAACTTTTAACATGGAAAAACATGGAATTGACTGGGAGGCCAAAGATTTTAAAAAGCAGAAGATTCTTCTGTTAAGACGTGAGGAGTAAGTTGTGTGATAATGCTGTGTGTTTTGTGTGCATGAACGGAAATTGTAAATGTTGAATTCTAGGCTCCAATGATCACTGTCAACAGAAGATCAAGCTGCAAATATTTATGCTTTAAAACTTAAATTATAAAGCTAGTTAAATCTTTCTAACAACTAGTTTTAATGTTCATGGGTACATTTTACCTAAGTTACTGTTAACATTGTATAGAGAAAGATTCATCTTAAGCACAGATTGGCTATCAGGAATTATTTTGGGGAAGAAGTTTTTTTGTGGATTCTTTCATACTGCAAAAGAAAATCCATTTGCCTTCTGGGGAATTGAGCTAAATTCTAATCTAGTCTTTAAGACTAGAATGCTAAAAACAAAGACACGAAGGAAATTAAAACCCCTTATTATTAAATTGATTTGTAAAAGCGTTGTTACTGGAAATTGATTGGACTTGAGGCCTTCTTCCAGAAAATAAGGACTTGATTGTCAGGCCTGTATTAGGTTGTGAACCTTGATGCCATGTATTCATACTTACTAGAAATTGTTTCAGTGAAAAGCACATTAGCAGTATGAACTTCTGGTCCAGTTGGAAGTTCTTCCATTTGAAAAACATGATATTTGCATGGAACTGTTTGCATCTTTTTGTTTTCTAGTGCCACTCGCCCACACTGGATAGAATTTAAGCTAGAATTTTCCCTTTTGATAAAAGAACAAAAAATGAACATGTTATTTGTAAATTGATGTGTAGTAACTAGTGATAAACTTGAAACATATGACAAGCCTGATCTTAGGTAGTTATGAAAATGAATCTCTTACCTATCTTTTGAATCTATATTCACATTGGTTTTTAAGACTTTTAAGTTATATTTTTTCATTTTTTCTTCAGAGCTGCTTCTTATTTGGGGGCCACTTTTTTCTTTTATTGTGTAATTCATCAGGGGCTGCTTTTTTTTTTTTTTTTTTTTGATAAGGCTTATAACTATGGCTGGATGTTTTGCTCTAGTCTTCTAAGAAGGGCCATTTTATTTTTCAGAGTCACTTATAAAGTCATGTGTAATTAACTTTGGAGGAGACTGTTTTGCATATGACTGCTGCTACAAATTAAAACCCAAGTAGACCTCATTGCATGTCACCCTATGAATGCTTACAATGGAAGGAATACCTTGCCTGTAGTATACTGTCACTTCTGGACTGAAAAGCTGAGGAAGAAACTTAATTTTCTTTTTTGCATAAGTCAGAAAAACTTACTACTGTCCCCAGTTTCCTGGTTGACCCCAGCAGATGAAATGAACAGATAGTGTTAATTCAGATTGAAGAAATTATCTAAATCTTGGCTTGCGTAGATTTACAATCTACATGCAGTATTAACTAAATCAGATAGCTTTTACAGTTTCACATGTGTACATAGGTTCCCTCCCCGTCCCTTCCATACCCATTAGTTATTGAACTTTCTAACGCTAATTCTATTGAAACATTACAACAGTGTTTTGTTGCACCAGTTTTATAAACTTATGCAGTGCAATACGAGTTATTTTTCTGAGGCAAACCAAAGGTAAATTTCTCAAGGTTCTTGCTGCCTTCTTTAGCAGCATTTGAGGGAGGATCTTTTACACATTTGTAACAGATAAAAATAAAGCAGATTGCAAATTCTTTTTTTAAAATCTTAAACCATGTACCAAGATTTTGGTCCAAGTTGTGTAGGATAAGTTAAACTTAAATTGCATTCTGTTAACCAATATGAGTGTATTTCTGTAAGCATAGTTATGTTGGAATACAGTTTTAAAAAGAAAAAAAAATCGACCCACTAAGCTCAGTCAATTAAAAATTAATAGTGAGACAGAACTGCAGGGTAGATTATAACTCAGCCTATGTGGATCACCATGACTCTGCTTACTACTGATGTGTCCTTTGGCTTGTTGCTTAATCCTTTCATAAAATGAGATTAATATTTACTCACCTCCATGAGTTGTGACACACTCCAAATGAAATAATTAATGTAAAGCACTTAGAACAATACTGGGCACCAGATAAACTCTCAAAAAATATTAGTGGTTTTTGTTATTGAAAACATTGGTCAGAGAGCCCTTATTTCCTTGCCAGCTGAAAAGCATTTCTCTGATGACTAGACTTATATCTTTCCTTTTTTGAGGACACTGGGACAGCCTAAGTGTTCAGAAGGCATTGTCATATATGGTTTTAATAAAAGAGTGGATATCTGAACCTAGATCCCATGTGCGAGAGTCTGTGGGGTGTAAAAAGATTTCACAAAGACGAACCCAGTTTAAGGCTCAGCACGTGTGCGTGGAAGATAGTGCTACCATGGTGTGACCTCAGTGATTGTGCACCAATTAACTCCTCTAAGCTCTGACACCCCACAAAGGAACTCAAAGTTTCAGGCTCTGCTAAAATAAGACAGACAATAACAAGTGTTGGCAAAGATGTGAAAAAATTGGAATTCTTATACATTGCTACTGGAATGTAAAATGATGTGGCCACTTTTGAAACCAGTTTGACAGTTCCTCAAAATGTTAAATAAAGTTGCCATGTTACCCAACAATTCTACTAAGTTCTACCCAAGAAAAATGGAAACTCATGTATATACACCAAAAAAAATGTGCAAGAACAGTAGTAGCATTTTTCATAACAGCCAAAAAAGTAGAAACAACCAAAATGTTCATCAAGTGATGAATGGATAAACAAAATGTGGTATATCCATACAATAGAAATTACTTAGACATAAAAAGAAATGAAGTCTTGATACATGCTATAACACTGATGAACCAAAATAGGCAAATCCACAGACAGACAGAAAGTAGATTCATGCCTAAGGGTAGGGATAGGATAGGGAATGGGGAATGGGGATGATGGGTATGGGATTTTTTTGGGAGTGATAAAAATCTTCTAGAATTAGATAGCAATGACGGTTACACGATCCAGTGAATATACTAAAATCCACCAAACTATACACTTTAAATGGGTGAATTTTATGGTATGTGAATAAATACCATTTTTCTCAATAAGCTATTTCTTATCTTCTGTTTTCCTTATTTTTAAATTAAATAAAATTTTAAAAAAATTATCTGAGACAGGGTCTCTTTTTGTCACCCAGACTGGAGTACAGTGGCACAATCATAGCTCACTGCAGTTTCAAACTCCCAAATCCAAGGAATCCTTTCACCTCGGCCTCCTGAGTAGCTGAGACTGCAGGCTGGCACCACCATACCCAGCTAATATTTTTTGTTTGTATGTTCATAGAGACAGGATCTTAGCATGTTACCCAGTTTGACCTCAAACTCCTGGCCTCAAGCAATCCTCCCACCTCAGGCTCATAAACTGTGACTCACCACAGCTGGTCCTAAATCTGTTTTTAAAAAAAGTTTCAGGGACAGAGATACCAAACATCAAAGCATGATGTTCCAGGCTGACTGGGGTCCCATGTGAAACAGCCCTCAGGTATGCTGGAAATGTCTTTCCTGGGGCTGTTTCAAAAGTTTTGGGATATTTGCTGAAAATATTCTAGTCTCTCTTTAAACCAGAACACTTGTCTCCAAAATCACACTCCTTATTACCATTTCTATTGATATAAGGGCAGTACTAAGGTTGCCTTTTTAGAGAGGAAGAACCCAGGCCTAGGACATATGCTAGCCACTGAGAACTCAGGATGAAAATGCCAGTTTTTCTGATTCCACAGCCATTTTCTACTAGTCTACTCTCCCTTAGGATAAGAAGTTTTATGCTTAATTCTCCTGATGTAAAAACAAAGTTTTAAACATGAAAACCAATCTTTTTGCAGCTTGTTTTCATACTGTAGCTGCTCAGAGATTCCCTAAGTTGCTCTTTTCTGGACCTTTTTTCTAGCAACATCATGGCTTTTTAAATTGAGATAAAATTGGCATGCAATAAAATGCACAGATGTTAAGTGTACAGTTCAATGAGTCTTGACAACTCTATACACAGTGTAACATCACTCCGATCAAGCTACAGAATATTTCTTACCCAAGAAAGTTCCTCATACCTCTTTCCAATGTGTCTTAGCCCTGGCTCCTAGAACTAACTTCTGTTCTGATTTTCCTTACCACAGATTAGCTTGCCTGTTTTGAACTATATACCAAGGAATCATATTATTTTGTGTCTGGCTTCTTCAGCTCAAGACGATGTTTTTGAGATTCTTCATACAGTAATATTTCACTCCTTTTTATTGCTAAGTGGTGTTCAATTATGTGAATATATCAAGATTTATCCATTTTCCAATTGGTGGACTTTTGGGTTACTTTCAGTTTGAGATTGTTAGGAATAAAGCTGTTGTACTTGTACAGCTTTCTGTGGACATATGCTTTCATTTCTCCTGAACTGCTGGTTCATAGGTAGGTATATGTATCACACTTCTTTGAAGCTAAAATGACCAGGACCCCAGGTAATAGTCTATATAGGAATGTATTGTGAGACCTACCATATATTTTCTTTTCATTCTCACTAGCCTCCTTGATGATGCTCATAACCACCTTGATTCTTGACCTGGGCACTATGTTTTCTATCCTGCACTGTACAGCTGGCACCTCATTACACACATGCTTATTCTCTAAGTGTAGGTGCATAGCCACACAATGCTGTTACAAAAAGATGCCTTGTTTAGCTGTTTCGTTGTCTCAATAGATAGAATATAAGCTTCTTATAAGTGAGGAAAGCATCTTAGCACTTTTTGACATCATAGTAACTAGCTCTTAGGAGAAAGCATGGCATGGATCAAATGAGCATAGGACTTGGAATCCAAATCACATCATCTCTGTGAGCCTCATTTCCTCCTATGCTAAATGTTATTGAAAAAATGTAAAATAAATTATGTACCTATGCGTTTGAAGTTTAAAAGTTATTTTTCAAGCATAGGTCTGTCCAATGCCAAATGAATTCCTAAAATAATCAGATATATCGAGTAGCTATTCACTTTCACTATTTTATGGTGGGAAAACAATCCATTGTTTCCAGAACCATTTAAAAAGTTTAGGAGCATTTTCACTCTCACTGCGGGGATGGTGAACATCTCAGTATCTTTATCACCACTTCCTTCCGTCCTTCCCAGATTTCAAGTGTCCGAAGGCAAAGTGGAATGACCCCTAAGCTTTTTTCAAAAGCTGATGGAAGAATTACCTGTCAGCCTACTTTGTGCAAAACAACTTCTGGCAATGGCTGTCACCCTGGCAGCCTTATCTCCACTCTTCTTACTTTTTGCTCTACTTTAAATGTCTCTCCAATCATTAATCATATGCAATTATTTTCCCTCTGGGACAGGCCACAGCAAAATTGCAAACTAGAGATGGCAGAGTACTCATTGGGGCGCCTTGCTCCTGGCCTTGAGGAGCTGGCAGACTTCTGGCTTGGAAAAGAGCAGAACATTGCACAGTGGGAGAATCCAGGGCACACAAGCCCAGCTCAAGCCAAGCTATCTACTTACAACTTTAAAATGCTTATAGGGCAGTGTTGTCAGAAGTGACTGTCGGGCAAAGTGTCAGAGCCCTGGCATCAGGAAGTGGTCAACTCACGTGTTGATAATTTACTGACAACAGCATAGGTTGAAAAGGAAAAGTGTATTAGAAAGAAAGAACACCACAGAAGAGTGCAGTAGTGCACTTCAGTGAGAGGACTGAGCGCACTGCTGTAGATTTTTCCATAGGGGTATTCAAGGACCTTAAGGCAGGAGCTTAAGGGTAATTTGGACTATATTAACCACATAGATCATGATAAATGATTATGTTTGTAGATACTTTGGTGTTTTAATGTCAGCAAGGGTTGTAAAATGAGTTTTGGAATGGCATTACAAAGATATTGAGCTGTGAAGAATTGCCCCAAATTTAACACTTTTTAAAGAAAAAGCTACCAAAAATATGTGGCTCCCTAAATGTACTGCAATGTGACCTGTGGCACTGGCTATTCTCCTAAATTTCCATTTCTATATACAGAGACATTTAGAAACTTTAATTACTTAGAAAGATTGAAAGAGGCCTGGAACCAGAGGCCAATTTTAGATATTAGGAAAGTCTAATTACTTCTAATTTTCCTAGATAAGGAGTTGTGCCACCAGAGAGCCTGTTTGATAGTCACCAGGTGATCCTTACTCCCTTCTAAATTCCTCAAATAAGGAGTTTTGTCTCCGGGGCCTGTTAAATGGTCACCAGGTGATTTTCACTCTCCTCTGTGGCCCGGTTCATCCTTGAATGGAACCCTGCTTCAGGCATCCTTCTGAAAGCCTTCTACATCAATATTTCTCTTTTCATGTGGACTATAACTAGGTTACATGCAAGAATAAATTTCTGGACCCTGGATAGCACTAGAATACAGATGGGAACATTTATGAGTGAAGCGAAAGACCCCCACATACAATTCTAGAAGAGGACAAAAAGGAAAATTTGAAACTATCTCTAGTCAACTTCTCTTATTCTCTAAGCTGCAGATACTCTGGAATGTGGTCAGAGGTTGTGTTTTGCCACAAGTTAACCAACTGCTCTTCACTTTAAGCTGTGATTTCTACATGAATAAATCAACATTCCGACAAGGTGCTTCCCTGAATTTTCATGTTCTGCTAGTGTTTTAAAGACAGGAGAAAAAAATGTTTTTCAGAAACCAACATAGCATCAGAAATAGTCTGCTCTTAATTGTATCTCAGTGTTAAAAAACAAAAACAGAGTGAGATTAGAATATTAAAATAGGTAGAGAGTGTGGAACTTTGTTTTTAGTTTAGAACATATTTTTGGATAGCCTCTCAAGTCATAAACAGGGAATATAGAAAGCAGCCTTTGAAATGCCTGCCTGAGATTAAATCAACATTAATGTTTAACTTAGAATCTAAGGAGAGATGTATGCCTCTTTGCAAGGTCATTGACTTTCCAAGCTGTATCACACTGATGTTTTGCTTATGTTGAAGCCTTGCTGTCATGTTTGAAGAGGACATAAAGGCAATGGAACCTATGTGTCACAGTAGGATTGCCTAATTTTGGTTTAAAAAATGCCATTTTTGTTTCTTTTTGGTAAACAGTGCTCTCTGTTTCCTGGAAAATCACGTATAGTGCAAATTTACCTTTACTCATGTTTAAGCTCACACCTATTGAGTATCTGTTTAAGTCAAGCACTGTGCTAAGTCTGTAACTCATTTACTCACAACAACACTGTGGGGTAGGCACCATTATTATTCCCAATTTATAGATAAAGAAGCTGAAACTCAGAGAAGTTGGAATTCCGTATGGCCAAGTAGCTAATAATGGGAGGACTGAGATTCAGAATTTTGTCTGACTGCAAGGTTCTTATCCACCATGTTAAATTTACTCTAACTTAGAAATAGGTTACAGGGCCTGTGCTAGGGATGACGTTTTGGTCTGCAACACATGCACTCTACACATGCCCTACACATGTGTGTTTCCTTACTCCAAACTCCCAACAATTCTGCCAACACCACAACACTACACAGTACCAAGTGGGAGCTGCAACAGCTGGCATCCATTCAACACCATTCCCAAGTCTTAGCTGCTCCCAAGATTTCTGGGCCACTCTTTCCATGATACGCCTATGCGTGAAAAATCCCATATAAAATTCACGTGCTTCTGTTTTCAAGTCCCTCTATTCCCCATCCTTTGCTTTATTCCATTCCACAATATTGCAAGTTCCTGGAAAAATGCAATAATGTCTTCCATCTCTTTCATCACCTTCCCTTTTGCCAAATAGAATGAGGAACATGGAGTAGAATATCCATCCCTGTAATTATACCTGAAACACTAAAGATCAATGAAGTGTGTATTTTAATGTTCTCCAAATAGCATTTAATTAGGGGTACTTGAACACATGAGAAATGTCTTTGCAAAGTAAATGTTTTGTGTGCTTAGAGTTTTCTAAGCCCCTGTGTTTCATAATGCAATATAAGTTCTTTATTAGTACCCTCTGGCTGAAATAAGATATTGAGCTATGAAGAATTGTCCACAATTTAAAATTTTTTAAATAATAAAAAAGCTACGAAAAATGCATGGTTCCCTAAAATGTACTGCGATGTGAACTGCAGCACTGATCATTCACCCAAATTTCCATCCCAAAACCCTACCTCTCATGAAAGAGAGAGAAAAAAATAGGGAGAAAAAAAGCACATGGTACATCTTACAAAACGAGTTAATTACTAAATGCTTGTCATTTGGTCCCCAAATTATCCTTTCTTCAAATCCAAATCTTTAATATTTTAAAGAATAAATTGCAGCATTTCTGCCTGGAGGTTTTTACATCATCTTTATAGGAATTATTTTGACCAATTTTACATACAACTTAGCTAAATTTGTAAAGATTTTTTGTGTTAGATCTGAATCTTGCAGCATAACTAGTCTGTATTAGATGAGGAATGGTTGTCATTTTCAGTTATGACTCTCCAAACTTCGTATCAGCTGGTGCTATAGCCCTGATTTCCTGCATCAGCAGCGCCTCTCTCAGGTAATTTATCTTTTTTTTTTTTTTCTTTTTTCTTTTTTTTTTTGAGACGGAGTGGCGCAATCTCAGCTCACTGCAACCTCTGCCTCCTGTGGTTCAAGCGACTCTCCTACCTCAGCCTCCCAAGTAGCTTGGACTACAGACACATGCCACCAGGCACAACTAATTTTTGTGTTTTTAGTAGAGATGGGGTTTCACCATGTTGGGTAGGATGGTCTCGATCTCTTGACCTCATGATCTGCCTGCCTCGGCCTCCCAAAGTGCTGGGATTACAGGTGTGAGCCACCACGCCTGGCCTCTCAGGTAATTTCTGAAGACCTTGATTCTCACCACCACTGCAAACCCCCAAACCCAACCCCTTCTACCTGCTGGCCTGTGCTCCCTCTTCAGAACTTTCCTAATTTTGTGATTCTAATTGCTGGTCAGTCCCCTTGAGAGGAAAAACAATGGACAAACTTAATTTAAATCTGAAATAACTAATTAGTTCAATGAAATCTCACAAACTGTGTTACAGAAATTATTAAGTCAAATTTGCAAATGAGGAAACTGAGACTCAGAGAGTCTAAGAAATTTATCTGGAATCATATAACTAAACGAGTAATGGCCAGAAATTTAAATCAAAAGTTGCCATACTCCAAAGTATGTTAATTAGTATTTTAAAATTCTGTTAAAGCAGGGACTTCATGTTAAATTCCTACTATTGGAAGTTCAGGAAATGCTTAAGAATAGTATGAAGGACCCCGGTAATGAACTTATGAAAGAAATGTATCCTGTGAATATGGTGGCTTTTCCTCTTTTAACAAATGGATTGAAGGTTTTCCTGAAAAAGTGATGAGGGATGACTTTAAAAGGTGCCTATTTAAATTAGCATACAGGCAGTTTGAATTCTAGTTCTTCCTCTTCTGGTATGTTAGAGGGAAGGAAATGGTTTAGCCCAGTGACTGCTACTCCATAGACACCTGAACTGAACCTGAAGATAGAAAAGGGATGGGACATAGCTGAATTTTAACAAGGATAGTTTAGGCCAGGGCTGCTGCTCAGGGCACTGGGTTTGAGTCTGAGACTAGTATTTACCAAAACGTGTTGTATAAGTCATCAGGGGATACATTCATGGAAAAACTCAGTATGCAAGCACAAGCACCAAACCTTCTTTCAGATCCTCATGTTGAGCACATAATGAATTCAGTGCCCTGGGCTAGAACTTAAATAACTGGGAGCAGAAACCAGTTCACCATGTGTAATTTCTACAGGAAGATAATGCTTCAGATGTCATGTGATCTCCTCCAAGTGGAGCACAGCCACTTGCCCAGTCATTAGTTAGAGTGCCCAGATGAGAGAAGAGAAGCAGAGGCTGGGAACATAACAGGGGCGTGCAGTTGATTGTTCCTCTCAGGGCCAAGATGGCGTGACCCAACGTTTCCCAGAGCCCCTCCCATTCTCAGTATACAGTCTGGTCAATGTTCCCTAAGAAAATGATTCATTCAGCGTGCCTCCTTTCCAGTTGAAATCACATACGCTTGACTTCAGAACTGAAAACGAAAATGGTTCTTCCTAAATGCAAGTTCTGGCATGCCTAAACAGAAATTTCATGTCTAGTAAGCTAAAATCTCGCAAGGAGTTTAAGGCATAACTTATTCAAACGTATTCTGAGACTGTGAAAATTGAGGACTCATCTATCCTCAAATGGAAACTGCTGCTGGCCTCATCTTCTGTGCCTTATCCTTCCTTTTAAAAAAACTCTGAGATTTACCACTTAAATATCTCCATCCATTTGGATTAACTTTCATGTTCCATATATTTCTATTTTTATTAGTTCACCTTTGTCCTCCAAATGTAGGTCATCATACAAGTGATAAATTTAAGTAAGATTTACATTCTCTTTGTTCTTATGAGTGTATCAGTGAACATTATTAATATTGCCTCACATTTGCAGGACACGTTCATGTGCTTTAGAAACCATTGGAACCCAGCCCTGTATTTCTGAACCAAATTCTCTCCTCCCTCAAACCCTCGGGGCATTGGGCATTCCCTCAATTATGTGGCATCTATGGTAGTTTCTAATCTGATTGGGGCTCCTAAAATAGACCCAGAATCTCTTTTTTGGAGTGAGAGAATGCAGTGATGAGTATTTATTAATTAGGGGAAAAACCTCCACTTGAGGCAGCTGGGAATGACTTTCTGAAGACACTAAAATCCAAATAAAAAGAAAGACATTCAAATGTGGGAAGAAAAAGTAAACCCAGTAAGACCCTCCTGAAAGTGTTAAATGTTGAAACAGATATCTGAAACGGATATCTGAAAGAACCAACTTCTTTGGAGGATTTTTAAAAATAAGAATTGGGGCATGGATTTGTAGTCTTGCTTCAAGGCAAGGGAATAGACAAGGTGATCTCCCGTGGGATCTAACAGCCCTGTAATTCATCAAAGAAGGTATTTAAAAGCAAAGCCATGGGGGAAAGAGAACGGTAGCATCAATCTAAATCAAGCCTTACATGCATTTTCTCTTTTCTTTTCTTTTTTTTTTTTTTTAACTTCTAATCTCTCCCTGCATTTTGGTAAGACCCATCACAGCAGGACATACTCTCTACAATTACTTTGACAAACAATAGTAACAGCACTTGGGTTTTTAGTGTCTGCCAAAGCAATCCATTTTTGACAGTGAAAAGTAGAGGAAACTGATTCCTGAAGCTATGAACTAAAATGACAGATTTGGGGATCTGATTTACCAGAGTGGGTATTCCATATATCAGCCCTGGCTGACATTCCTGGGCAAGTACCCATAGGCACAAACTCTCAATGGAAAGTTGTATAAATGTAACACAAACAACAGTCATAAGTTGACTTTCCTATCAGGAACCTTGTAAAAAAATAGGTACAACATTTTATAAATCTTTTATTTTAATGAAGTTTATTTAACACAGAAAACTTCAGTCCAGAGATGTGAAATTTTACATTATAAAGAGTTATGGCAAATAGAAACACTAACAAACTGAACCTCTAGCTGTCATAACTGAAATACTGTACATACCCATATTCATGGATGCCAACATGCTCTAACATAATTTGACATATTAAAATAGGCTCAATTTTCAATGATAATAAAATGGCTACTGATACTATGACTTCGTGGAATATTAGATAACCATTAGACATACTTATATGGAAAAAATGCTTTAGTACATTAAATAGAAAAAGCAAAATATAAAATTACATATAAATTATATAGATATGCTTTTGTAGTGGGTTTTAAAAGTATTTGCATATGTATAAAAATAATTCGGGAATCTATGAAATGAGAATAGTTATCTTAGGAGGCTAAGATTATGGTATTTTTTTTCTATTTTCTTTTCTTTTTTTTTTTTTTTTGTGAGACGGAGTCTTGCTCTGTTGCCCAGGCTGGAGTGCAGTGGCGTGATCTCAGCTCACTACAAACTCCACCTCCCGTGTTCAAGCGATTCTTCTGCCTCAGCCTCCTGAGTATTTGGGATGACAGGTGCCCGCCACCACTCCTGGCTAATTTTTTGTATTTTTAGCAGAGACGGGGTTTCACCATGTTGGTCAGGATGGTCTTGAACTCTTGACCTCGTGATCTGCCCGCCTCGGCCTCCCAAAGTACTGGGATTGCAGTCGTGAGCCACCGCACCCGGCCCATTTCCATTTTCAATACACACAAATACAATTGCACACACACAGGGAGATACACATTTGATGTAACAAATAACCATGCTTTCAGAATTCAGTCCAGTATATCTTGGTTTAAGAACAGACTTACATTAAGTGCTCTGCCATGAGTTATCAGAAAAAGTAAATAGACCCACATGATCCCGCCTTCATTCCCTTTTCTCCTCTTAACACCTCTGCCAGCAAAAACACACACATTGAGTGGGCCATTGTAACTTAGATCCATCTGGTAAGATTCTTTTTCTTCTTCCAAATTAGTTTGTTCCAGAAATTATCTGGTAGATTGTTCAAGAGAAGTATTTAATATTTGCCTTTAAGGAATGAGAAAATACGGAGGTCAAAATGAATTTGCATTTAAAAATAAGACCTAGATCACCCCTGCGGTGCATCTGTGGGGTTTGAGATGTGCAGCATCATACAAATATCACTAGGAAACTAAGACATTTGGAAACAGCTAAGAAAAGCCATGTTGCTGGAAAAAATCATGACTGGCAAAAAAAAAAAAAAAAAACTTTTTGTGAATATTCCATACCCTACAAAGAATGGGACAAAAATAAATACATGAAGACTTACACCCTGGAATAACACAGCAGAAAGTATCTTATTAAAAGATTTTCAATACCTTTGAGATACCGTGACATGATCATATAAATCCAAAATACTTCCTTGAAGCATGGATTTTTAAAGCTTGACTTTTTAATGCTAGTTGGGCTGTATTATAAGTAGCCATCAAATTTTTTGTTTCCTTTTCCTGGCCATCACAGAAAAATCTTTGGTAATTGGTAAGTTTGCTCTATTACAAGGAAACCTGGTAACCTTGGGATATTCTGCTGTTAATATCTGATTCCTATTTATGTATCTTCCCAGGAAAAGCATGGGGGTTGTAGGGCGAGACCGAACCATCTGCTTATTTTAACAAAGCTTTTGGCCAGCTTCTGATGGTTAAGGAGCGCTAACTCCCTGGCTAGCCTACCAGAAGCTCAGAGAATAAGAGTTCCTGGTATTTACAGTGTTACTTTCTAAATCAGTTTCAGAATGTGACTAGTACACCTTCTTCCTAGGTAGGAAAAAGCTATGTTATGGCTGAAAAGAAAAGAAGCAAGTACTCTTTTTCTTGGTGGATGTGGGAAAACAAACCATTTGGATACTGAAAAAGGAATAAATACTGTCAAGCACTTAATTTCATACACAAAATATATAGAGAACTTATTTTAAGCTTTCTATTGCCTTTTAGATGCCAAATTCAGATCTATTTATAGATGCCAGCTTTGAGTAATTCAAAAATTTATATAAAATAATTTCCGTGAAACTTACAGTTTATGGAAAACAGAGAAAGGATTGCCCATTTCATGTAAGGCCTGTGATTTCCTCCTTTTACACGGATTTAGTATGGCTACAGATAAGGTTCATGGAATAAGAAGGTTTTTGTAGTCAGACCCGGGTTCAGATTGCCTCTGCCACTCATGAACCGTGCAAACCTGAAGTCAGCTAACCTCCCTGTGCTTTTAATGTTCTTATGCATAAGATAGAAAATATAAAACCTCATCACAGTGTTATTGTAGGGATTAGATGAGATGCAATATGCAAAAACACCCAAAACTAACAAGTATGCAGTGAATATTAGCTCCTTTCTTCTTTTCCTTCCTCCAGGCTCTTGGGCTACTGTAATTTACACATTAACTAATTGTGTAACTTAAATTTCCTACTACCTCTTTAAAATGCAGACCATATCTATTGATGGGGGAAAAACATACAAAGCTTAAAGCATGTGCCATAAAATAGTTCCTTAAAGGGTAGTACAGCAAAATGGAACAGATTTTCATGCCCATTCACAGGATGACAGTGAATTTTAGCATAATTATTGAAAAAAAACTCAGCTACTCTGACTTTTTACAATATCTAGTGATCAAGAAAACCTTTAGATCATATTACTTTTCCTCTCAATGTTGTAGTTAGGCTATTCACTCAGAGAGGCCTGTGACAAGCTATAGTTAATAAGTTTTCCATGGTGTCAAAAGTAATAATATTAATGCGCCGTTGTGAGTTAAATTAATTTTGTTTTGTGCACTGGCCTGCATAAACGTGAATGACATTTCGAAATATGATCAGGCAGGAGCTGAGAAGGAGCCAAGTGGCAAGGCAGAATGAGATGCGGTCATTAGAGCAGAGCAGCCAGCTGCAAGCATTTGTCAGTGCAGGCAAAGAGGTGCAGGATATTATTACAGCAAACTTAGGGGAGTGTTCTTTCAGTTCATTTTGCCCTTTGAAAAAAATACTGATTTTTGTCTTTAGAGAAAAGTAGAGATGTTTGACATCCGGCTCTCCATGTTTGGAAATGAAAGACCATCTTCCTGCTAATCACTGATTTCAAGTGTCTTTCAACCCTCAGATTTTTTATCTCTGCCTGCGAAAGGCAGCTCATTGGTAATAGCTTTTAAACTGATGACCAAAAATTGGCGTTTTAAAGTCTTAATGGTTGTGTTTGTTTCAGACTTCTTCAGATTCCCCACCACCACCATACACAAAGGCATATACCTCCTGCCAACAGAACAGATAAATATGCTGTCTGTAAACAGTTGAAAGATACAGGTTGAACCTAGGAAGAAAATACCTCAGGATGACTCAGGGATCAGATGACCAAAATGGCTTGTGTAATAAGTTTTATACTTATTACAAAATGGCTGGACAAGCCCTTTTCCACTTGAGCTCTAGTATTTTAACTACTGCAATCAGAAATCAAATTATAAGAAAAATGGAGATGTTCCTATTAAGGTAGTCACTGTAAACAAGAACTAGATAATTTAAAGGGCTCTGTACCTCTTCATATGTTAAACTTGACAATTTAGTTTAGGCAACATCTCGTAGTAATGAGCCTCTACATTTCTTTCATACATCTAGTATCACAATATTTTTGTCTGTTCAGAAGTATATGCACCAGGCAATTTTTAAATTTGTCTATAGAAGTTTCTCTATTTTAATAAAATGAAGAGCACTATATTCAGAGTTCTACATATTGTTTAGTATCCACAGCAATCCTACATGATATGAAAGCATTGTTATCCTCATTTCACAAAGGAAAAGTAAAGGAATTCCCCGAAAGTCATGGGACTGTTAAGTCACAGAATCTGTGTTTTAACTCAGATCAATTTCACTCCAAAGCCTGTACTCTAGGTAACATATATCCACAAATACTCATGCCCTATTTCCTTCCAGCAACCAATCCACTGTGCCTTCTAGGATAAACAACTATGTTCTGTAGCTTCTGCATTTAACTATCTCAAATGAAAAGGCACCAGCAAAGGAAATGGCTTATTCTGGGAGATTTTGCGTTAATCTGATGATTCACTTCAACAAACATACATCTTCAGATCATTTCATGCTGGGCACTGGTGATGTAAAGATGAATTAGACAGTGCTAGGCTCAAGGACTTCATAGGCGATGAGGAAGGGATGATGCTATCTGGAAGTAAGGAGTTCAGAAGAGATGGTCACAATGTAAATTTGAAATGGGTTCTAAAGGATGACTAGGAATTCAACAGGTTGAGAATAAGGGCTTCTAAGAAGAGGAAGCAGGGCAAGCATTGGAACATGTAAAGAACAAGATGTCCAGATCTGATTATAATCTAGTACTGTACATGTGAGAGGGGAATGGCGTGAGGGGTAAGCCAGAAAAAAAAAAAAGTAATATTTTAGGGTCTTGAAGGTGGGAGTTAACATTTTAAGTCTCACATTTGGGAGCCAGGGAGGATATTAAAGTTGTCAGTGGCCATATCAGCTCTGCGTGTAAGAAAGCCAATATTTTGGTGATGTGAAGATGAATTGGAGGCTCTTGCGTCCATTTAGGAGTCCGTGAAACCATATGGCTGTGAAGATAGAATATGAACTAAAATTTGAAACAGTATTTTCAAAACTAGAATTTGCAGAATTTTGTTATCGATCAGATAGAGAGGTGAGGGGCAGAGAAAGCTATTGAAAATAATTTCAATTCGTTTGACTGAGAAATGAGTAAACAGGGCGATAAATGAAATTACAGAAAGATGAACTAATTTTAAGGGAAACGATTAAGTTCTGTTTTGGACATGTTGATTAAAACAGAGTTCATTTCTATTTAAGATGATATTACATCTTTACCCCACCACAACTTGTTTTAATGTTTTATATGCAATATTTAATATTCTCCTAAATAGTATCATACCCACAGTCAAGGAGCATTATTTAATTTTTCTGATTCCACTATCTCTTTACCAACCTAACACTTTTTAAAAATTACTCATGGCAGGGCGCGGTTGCTCACACCTGTAATCCCAGCACTTTGGGAGGCCAAGGCGGGTGAATCACGAGGTCAGGAGATTGAGACCATCCTGGCCAACACAGTGAAACCCTGTCTCTACTAAAAATACAAAAAATTAGCTGGGCTTGGTGGCAGGCGCCTGTAGTCCCAGCTACTCTGGAGGCTGAGGCAGGAAAATGGCCTGAACCCAGGAGGCGGAACTTGCGATGAGCTGAGATGGCACCACTGCACTCCAGCCTGGGCGACAGAGCGAGACTCCATCTCAGAAAAAAAAAAAAAAAAATTACTCGCAAAGAAATCCTAAAACCACATTTTTTTCTTTTAAAAGAATTTGAAAGGAAAAAATGCCCTGAAGAATAGCAAGCATGGCCTTTATCCTTGCAGCTTAGGATGGTGCATTTTCAAGTTTCCTCATGGACTTTGTGATTTCCATTTCAACACATCCCAGTTAGCAGCCAGGTGTAATAAACCGCTACAACCATCTGCTCTTTATTGTACTGATCCAAGCTCATGGCCACAGAGGGGTTAAGTGGAAAATGAAATCCAATCTGTGTTATCCAAGCACAGGATTCACTGGACTTCAGCTCTGTAAGACCCATTGGGTGAGGAGGTCCTAAGCAACCCTGCGGAAGGAGAGCCTTGGAAAGGGCCCAAGTGTGGTAAAATACACACCTCCACATAGATGTCTTACCAGGCCTTAGTCCCTGTGCCTTTCCCTGTGTCTACGAAAAACCTGGTAAGAGGGCTGACTTAGGGGAATGTCTCTATATAAACACTTACATGACATTATCTTTCCATTAATTAATATACTGAAAATATAAGTGTCTGCTATGTGCCAAGCACTAGCTGAGCAGGAACTACGCAAAGTTGGATAAAACATTTTAAAATTATTCTTAATTACCTATGGATGTGAATGCTACTGTACTTGAATAATAATGAAATAACTAGCATACATGTATACTTTCCACATTCTAGGCACTGTTCTGAGCACTTTATCTCATCTCGTTTAATCCTTACAGCCAGGTGAGATCAGTACTATTATTATCCCCATTTTATGCAATAGGAAACTGAAACTTAGAGAAACAAAACAATCTGCACAAGGTCACCTACCTAGTAAGTGGCAAGCCAGAGTTTTCAAGCTGTGTCTGTCTGACTTCAGGCTTCAGCTCCAAACCCCTACTCTGTGTAACCTAACAGGTGCTTCACTCACACAGCCGTCTCTACACTGTATCCATTGACCTTCAGCCATATGAAAATGGAGAAGAGAGCACTGATCGCTTGTTTAGAGAAGGTGGCTTGCTTTTCTTTTTCTAATTCACTCCTTAAAATAATCCCTTTCTTGCATTTATCCCTCTCTTTTGCAGAAAGCATATCTTTCCACCTATTTTATCATATGTGACCTCATTAAATCCCTATAAGGAGAGAGGAATAAATTTTATTACCCCTCCTGAGTCAAGGCACTGTAATACATCTCCTCTTAGTCAATCTGTTTAACTCAGGCAACCTCAGGAACATAAAGGAAAGTCGGAAGCTTGTGTTTGGACATGCTTCTGCTCCTCTGAGAAACCCTTTCACCTCAACAGTCTACAGATTTCCAAGGAAGACCTTGAGACGGTCATTCAGGAATTGTAGCCTGTTGTTTCCTGTGCATTCAAGAAGACATGAAAGCAATTACAAATTGCTTAACAGACGATGCATAATATTAGAGATGAAGAGTCTGGCTGCGAACGCTTACACCAGGGAAATTCTACCGTGTGATTTCTTTTCCAGATCAGCACCTTGTGCTAACAGTATCTTACTGGCATAATGTTGAGTACTCCTAAATAATGATCCAGTATAAGAAGAAAATTTAAATTTCAGAAACTTTCATTACATAGAAGAAAAAGCATGGATGTCTGTGCTTAACAGACCTGTTTTTTGAGTTCTGATAACATTAGGAAAATTACCTTACAGGGCTGACCCTCAATTTGTTCATTCACAAAATGGAGATAATAACTATATTTCAGGGCTGTGAAGATATGAAATAAATTACATGAAATACCTGGCGTATAGAAGCTGTTCCATAAGTGATAGCCTGTTATTGACATTGACTAACATTTATTGAGCACTTCGTATATGCCAGGTGCTGTTGTTTGCACTTCATATGTGTTAATCCATTAAATCCACACAACGGTCCTTTCACTTAGGTACTATTATCATTTGGATTTTCCTGATGAGGACATGAAAGTCCGTAAAGTTTAAGAATATTACCAGATCACATAACTAGTAAGTGGTAAGCCAGACTTTTTGAACCCAGGAGTCTAACTGTAGTCTTAATTATGTCACTCACTGTCTCTAAAATCATTCTTGGGAACCTAACATCTTTCGGGCATACAGACTTAACCTCCAGTCCATTTTCGTTTCCTGCAGTTCCTTATTCATAAACCTAGGAAATATTTCTCAGTGACCCCTGGAAAAATTGCACCAACTTCACTCTGCAGCTTGTTCAATTTTACCCTCACATGCAATTGAGAAGTGTTGTTAATTTATAATAGCAACAGCTTCTTTCAGAAAACTTTCCCGCCTAACTCTACTAATCTCACCTATAAGCGACATCATTGGCTCATTTCTCTACCTTGAATTTCACTCTGGATAAATTTAGAAGTCACTTTTTATAATTTTACACATTTTCTTTAAATTTTTCCCACAACATAAACCTACAAGATTATTCTTTTTTCTTAACAGCTTGCAAAAGTAGTCATATATACCTATGATTCATTTCCTTCAGCCAAATGGTCTCAAATATTCAAGAACTTCAACTGCCTAAAGGCTTTTTTCAGATAACACAATTGTGCATATACTCTTTTCAGCTTTAAATTCAAAATACTTTCCCTTAGATTTTTCATATTCTCCTAGTTGAAAGATTTTTTAGGACATCTAAAATTTATGTGATTTTTTAAATGTATGTCTTTTGAGTTATTTTCTTCTTTTATTTTGCCAAGAATTAATATGCATTTTAAAGCAATAGGGATAATTTGTCCCTTTGCAGCATTTTTTATCCCTTTGCAGAATTTATCAAACAATAGTTACTACTTTTATGAAGTACATTTCCATGGACATCTACAAACTTCTTTAAATTACAGTGTCAGTAGTAAACATGCTTTTATGAGATTCCACATGTGGAAAAAAAATAACTTTTTAAAAATGTTTAGTTTGATCTCCACCCAATATGATATAATATAATAAAATTATAGGTAAAAGTCATAAATAAAAATAGTCATAAAAAATGATAAAAGTTATCTGGTGAAATTGATTAGCAATTTATGGATCATTTTTCTCATTTACATTTTTCTAGAAACTTACTAATTTTTCTTCATCAAAATGTGATGCTCAAAAGTTGAAAGCCAGAATGCCATCACAAATAAGGAGGAAAATTGTCATAGTTTAGAATGCCTAAAGTTACAATTGCATAACATATGCTGTTAAAAAATATATCCTCCATTAGTCATTTCTCATAAAAATCTGTGATGAACTTTACATAACTAAAAAATCCCTAGTATCTCAGCAGGGTCACTCCAGCTGTCAGTCTGGATACATGCAAAATGAAACAAATAACATATACCTATTTTCTTTCTTTGTCTGAAAAGGATGGCTTTCATTCCAATTCACATCATACTCATTTGCAGATAAACTATATTTTTGCACTGTGTGATTTAATGACATCACATTTTCATGCAAAGGACCATTGAATTCCCTCATGATGTTCTGATTTTCTTAACAATGAACACCAGTGAACTTTCCCCTAGGCAAACCAGATGGAAACTAAATTGTTTCTGCAGAATGAACAACTTGTGAAATCTCGGCAAATGGAATTCCAAATATGCTTAGAGATGATCTTGACTTTCTCTGTAACTCTGCCACAACATGCAATGCATTTAAGGCCTACATGGGAAATACACTAATTAATTGTATACCCTGTAAGCAGAAATGAATGAGAACAGAAGATCACTATCAAAGGAATAAAAGTCAAAAACTCTGAAAAGAAGTAATATGCAGATGGGACATCTTCACTAAGAAAGTATGAGTTTAATGTACATATTGTGGGAGGTATTCCCTTGTCATCTTTGAATTGGTTCTTTTTAACCTGTTTTGTGAAGGAGGTAATTTAAGCACGTTTCTTCGCAGTTTCAAATACGTTATTTAGCTAGTTATATGAAAATCTGAATTCAAATTCTTAATCTATGTGTCTATATTTGCTACTTCACACACTCCTACCTATACACCAAAATGGAATTAAATGGACTGTGCATGAAAAAGATTTTGTTTCTATTACCCACAATCTAATTATATTATTTTCACAGTGACATTATGAAACTATTCAGTATATGCAACATGCTTGTCGCACAAAAGATAAATTGTGCTTTCTTCTTTATTTCAAATAAAGAATCCTTACAATTCTCATAGCAGTCCTTCTACAGAGGGTTATAATTTCCCCAGATGTGAATAAAATGGTCATAGTTATCATTAGGTTTTATATCTTGTCTTAGTCCATTTAGGCTGCTGTAACAAGATACCATAAACTGGGTGGCTCATAAACAACAAAAATTTATTTCTCACAGTTCTGGAAGCTGAGAAGTCTGAGATGAAGGTGCCAGCAAATTCAGTGTCTGGTGAAGTCCGCTTACTGGTTCATGGTCTTTTCAACCATGTCCTCACATGTCAGAAGGGGCAAAGGAATTCTCTCTGGCCTCTTTTACAAGGACACTCCTCCCATTCAGGAAGACTCAGCCCTCATCACCTAATCACCTCCCATTGGCCTCGGCTCCTAATACTATCACCTTGGGAGTTAGGATTTCAATGTATGAATTCTGCAGAGGAGACGCAAACATTCACAGCACAGTGTACCTATTCAGAAATTCAAATATGCCACCTCAACTACTATGTCATCAAGTAATGAGGGCTTTTTTGCATTTTTACAAGGTTCACTCATATCTAAATCTAAATCTAAAGAGGGTTATTTTGCATCTTTACAAGATTCAGCCACTCAATAGCTTAAAAAAATAATGAGGCAAAGTCAGGGAAATGCTTTTTAGAAAGGGTTATTCTACTGGCATTAAACTAGCAAGAAAAAAAATATTGGCATCTTTCATTTATAGAACAGGTTTAATTTATCAACACCTTTATATTTTGACTTGTTTATTCTTACCAGCTCTTTGTTATAAAAGAGAGTAACATTATTATTTGTAAATCTAACAACAAATAACAAACCAGCCAAATTCCCAGTGTTATTTATGTATTATTTTCCAAACCTATTCATTTATCTCAAATTGTGATTGCTTTTTCTTTGTCTCCTTTACATTTTTTCCTGCCTAGTTAATTCTCCAGTAAACTTTATACGTTGTTCATGATATTGCTCTTCTTCTGGAAAGATTGATACCCAAAATCCTACTTTATATTTTTACCTTTGCTTTTAATAAGAAACCCAAATGTATCTTAACTCTTAAAAAAAAAAATACTGAGTATCAGCTATGTGCTAGGCAGCGTTTTCTTTTTAACATCACTATTGCCTATAGCTTAGTTTTTCATTGTTTCCTCATGGTCTTGACCAACTAACTCCAAACTTTTCTTACTGAGGTACAAACTAAGAGGACTATTTTCTCTGTCCTATGCCTTTCCCACAGTACCAAAAAAAAAAAAAAAAAAATCTCTTTGGCCTGTAACTCTATATTCACCTTTAGCCATATGATGCACACTGTTAGGGAAACCGATTAAAACCCGGGACATGTTTAATGAAAGAGGGAGAAATGTGAGCAGATATTTACAGCACAATATTGCCAGTGCTATACTGAGGGTTTGGGAAGGTGTTATAGAAATGCAAAGAAAGAAGAAGGGCCAAATGAGAATGGTCAGGGAAAGGCTCAGTGAGGAGATCATAGTTGAGAAATGAGCAGGAGACCAGTAGGAAAACAAGGGAAAGGAAGTTATATCAGGCAGATGAAGTAGCATGTTCAAAGGCTTGGAGGCACAAGAACATGGTGCAATCGAGAACATGCAAGCATCAGCTCTCCTTGTTCTATTTCCTGCAACCCTATATGAATTTACTTTCATGTAGTAAGATTTCTGTTGTGTAAGCTTAATCTCCTTTGATATTTTTTTGATAATACTTCCATCATTTTTCTTTTTATGTTCATAGGCTTTATCCTCTACTCTGGCATCATATTCATAGGTTGCCCTTTGTGTTCTTAAAAATCTTTTCAAGTGGGACCACCTTTTCCAAGAGCCTGTCAAGAGGTCAGGTTATGTTTAACCTGGACCCTCCCATATCTACTGTGTTAATCCTTCTTGCTTATAAAGATTAGGAGATCCAGGAACATTCACAAAGCTGGTCTTTTTTATTTCTCATGACACATTGACACATCTAACTCACTTTTTCCTTCCCCACAATTCATTCTTCCACTCCAGGTGACATTCTTCCACTATTGATGAGTATCAAAACACCCCAAGCCTATCCCTTCAGGTGTGTTGACCTTCCTCTTACCATTATTGTAAAGTGCTTGTGCTTAATAGTAAATGCCATTCTGCTTCCAACGCTGCAAGCAGTGCTTTCCTACACTTGTGCAATTTTATTTAGGCCCCCAAGACCCTTTCAACTAGATCTTTCTTTCTGGAATCTAATGTCTCCTCTTGTCAGAATATCCTTTCTTCTGGAACTTGGGTTTTATCCACAGAAAACCTGTTATGTTTGTCTGTTTTTCCAGCCTTTTCTTATATTTCTTCTGTATTTCTTATGCCTTTCCTTGTATGCCTTTCCTTGTATGCCTTTCCTTGTGTTCTCTGATGCTTTTTTTTTTTTTAACTCCCAATCCTTTCTTTATTCCTCTGTGGACTTCAAACACAGGTCTGTGTTTGAAAAGGCAGTGGTTTCCCTTTCCTCTGCAATAACCATCTTCTCTAGGCACCTTTATCTCGGCTCTTGCTCTTTCTGACTAGCTAATTTAAATTCCTGCTGTACCTTTAAATCCATTTTGAGAGAAGTATAAATAATATGTAACACTGATAACATTTTCCTCCATTCAATCAGCAATAGTTTACCAACACATACACATACCCAAAATGCCCAATGACAACCTCTTTTTAGGGTCCATCCATTCAAAAACACATACCCTGTGCTAAACCTCTCATGCTACCTTGTTCTTAGATCTGAGACTTTTTTCCAAGCACTTTCTTCTCATGTGATTTGTCGACACACATGTAAAGGACATCTCTGGCTGTTCCAGCATCAGCCAGAACTTGTTTCTGTTCTGGATTAAAAGCAGCTGGAAAGTAGAATGTCCTTGTTCACCTTGACAGCTTTCTATTCCATACTTATGTTTCCCTATCCTAATGCCAAATTTCTCTGCTGCTGTTAATGAAACTTTACTACATCATAATGGGATTTTTCAATGAAATTGCCATATGACCTATCTCCTGTGTTACAGTCCTGAGGAGAACTAACAGCCTTTGGCTTTAAATTGCTTGGGGAAATCACCAGTGCCTCCTGCTTTTTCTCCCGATACAGCCTACAAAATATATCCATTTTCTCTATCATCTGAGATTCACATCAAACTCTTTATTTCTGTGGACTTGAATTACTGCAAATACGTCTCCTGGGTTCTTCCCAATTGAGCTAATAATTAGGGTCCTGCCACATAGTCCCTCTCCAGGCAAGAGCTCTCATCCATTATGAAGTAAATCCACAAAAAAAGTCTTTCAAAATCCTTCCATTGCTTTCCCCACGATTCCTGAGTTGATTTTCCTTATCTTCTCTCTTCCTTCTGTCCTCTTCCTAATGGAAGATAAAATAGACAAATTAGCACTTTTTCCCCTTTATTCTCTTCCTCAAGCTTTTTTTTTCCTCCTCTATATCTTTCTCTATTTTCCCTACTGCTTTGTCTCCCTAACTATAATTATTTGCCTTTTTTTCTTTTTTTTCTGTCTTCTCTCTTTTTTTAAGTGTCCAATTTGCATTTGCTGTTGACAGATGCCATGGCAAGCTAGCGCCAAAAGTAGAGAAGCTGGCTTTGGCCCCCTCTGACCTCCCTAACACTGCACTCATTCATACATTCATTGAGACAGGATCTCAGTCTTTTACCTAGGCTGGAGTGCAGTGGCAATCAGAGTTCACTGCAGTCTCGTTATAACTTCTGGGCTCAAGAAATCCTTCCACCTCAGCCTCTGGAATAGCTGGGATGACCGGCGCACACTACCATGCTGGGCCATTTTTTTTATTTTTTATTTTATGCATTTATTTATTTATTTTATTTTGGGGGGTAGAGACAGGGTCTTGTTTTGTTGTGCAGGCTGGTCTCAAACTCCTGACTTCAAGAGATCTTATGCCTTAGCCTCCCAAAATTTGGGGAGTACAGCACGAGCCACTGTGCCCAGCCCCTAACACTCCTTTAGATAGCTCTTCTCTTCTCGCCACCTTCTGTGTGACTTGCCTTAGTCTATCCCATGTCTTTTATGTCCTCCTTTTTGGTTCTCCTCCCCCCCAGTGTTGGGCCGCCCTTGGCTCACAGATAGATTGTGTGCCATCTTCACTGATAGGTAAATAGACATTTACAGTCAATATTGCAGTAGACAAAACAGATATTATTTATCCATTTTAATGGTGGGAGGAGCACATGCTCAGCGTGCACCTAGGAGCAGATTAGTGGCAGAACTCAGGTCTGCTGGGCATTCCCTATAGCTCTTCTTTTACGACGGCTCCCTGACAAGAAGAAAAACCTTCCTTGAGTAATGGCATCTCCAAATGGTTGGCCATTCCTATTCCCTCCAGAGATTTCTTCTTGGTTACCATTGTCCCAGAACTAAAAAGAGAAAAATATTCTTTGGATAGAACAGCATCCTGGCTTCTGAGCTTTCTGCATCAAGACCCCATTTTCCCCATGATACCCTCTCAAGTTAATTAGGATGCACTAGCAGGAGTAGCTACAGAGCGACAGAACTTCAGGATACAAAGTCTTTGCAGTCATTGAGTATGATTTGTAAAAATGTAATGCTGCTCTGTCAGGAAGCCTGTGTATAAATCATTCAGATACATATCTCTGCCACTAAAGACTATGCTTCTCAGAGTTAAAAGTACTAAACAATGACTTCCAAGGCTTATCTGCCATTGTTTTTCATGAACGCTGCAGGATCAATAGCACACTTTCTGGTATATTGCTTTAAAATGCCTTCTTTCTAACTGTGCAAGTCAAATCTACATTGTTATTTAGAAATATATGTTGCCCATATTTCAAAATTGCTTGGTATCCACATTTACATTTACATTTTAACAGAGGATAATACTGGTTCCCATAATCCAAATCACTATGAGGCAGCTTTATCCCAGAGCCTCAAAGTCAGGTGAGGACGGGAAAATAGAATGTTTAAAATTGAATTTGACCCAGCAAACCGAGGACATGTGGTTGACAGAGGGAGAATGTTAAAGTGGCAAAGCAAGTTGGTAAAGGCTTGTCTTTGGACACCGTCCACAAACTGCTCTCCATTAGTTTCTTTCCACTTCACATGTCCTCAGGCAATTGGCCATTTACCTGGATTCTTACTTAGCCCTCTACTGAGAGCAGCACCCAAGCTATGGGGCCAACCTACCATCTTCCCCATTTTTGACCATTTCCATTGACTTAGAGAAATCGTCCATATTCCAAGAAAATGTCAACTAAAATATTTTCTTTTTTCTTTTTCCTTTTTTTTTTTTCTTTTTTGGACAGGATCTTGCTCTGTCACCCAGGCTGGAGTGCAGTGGTACAAATCATAGTGCACTGCAGCTTCAAACTCCTGGGCTCATGGCCCCTACCTCCTACCTCAGCCTCCCAAGTCAATGGGATTATAGGTGTACGCCACCACACTCAGCTAATTTTCTTTAATTTTTATTTTTAGCCACTTTGTTGCCCAGACTGGTCTTGAACTGCTGGGCTCAAGTGATCCTCCCACCTTGACCTCCCAACAAACTGAGATCATAGCTGTGAGCCACCACACTTGACCAACTAAATTTCTTTAATTTTTTCTCCCTCCCTCCCTGCCTGCCTCCCCACCTCTCTCCCTCCCTTCCTTACTTCCTTCCATCCTCCCTCCCTCCCTCCCTCCCTCCTTTCCTCCCTTCCTTTTATATTTTTGTATTATGCTTTAAGTTCTAGGGTACATGTGCACAACCTGCAGGTTTGTTACATATGTATACATGTATCGTGTTTCTTTGCTGCACCTATTAACTCATCATTTACATTAGGTAAATCTCCTAATGCTATCCCTCCCCTCTTCCCCCACCCCATGACAGGCCCCGGTGTGTGATGTTCCCCACCCTGTGACCAAGTGTTCTCATTGTTCAGTTCCCACCTATGAGTGAGAACATGTGGTGTTTGGCTTTCTGTCCTTGTGATAGTTTGCCCAAAATGATGGTTTCCAGCTTCAACCATGTCGCTACAAAGGACGTGAACTCATCCTTTTTTATGGCTGCATAGGATTCCATGGTGTATATGTGCCACATTTTCTTAATCCAGTCTGTCATTGATGGACATTTGGGTTGGTTCCAAGTCTTTGCTATTGTGAATAGTGCTGCAATAAACATACGTGTGCATATGTCCTTATAGTAGCATGATTTATAATCCTTTGGGTATATACCCAGTAATGGGATTGCTGGGTCAAATGGTATTTCTAGTTCTAGATCCTTGAGGAATTGCCACACTGTCTTCCACAATGGTTGAATTACACTCCCACCAACAGTGTAAAAGCATTCCTATTTCTCCACATCCTCTCTAGCACCTGTTGTTTCCTGACTTTTTAAAGATCACCATTCTAACTGGCATGAGATGGTATCTCATTGTGGTTTTGATTTGCATTTCTCTGATGACCAGTGATGATGAGCATTTTTTCATGTGTCTGTTGGCTGCATAAATGTCTTCTTTTTAGAAGTGTCTGTTCATATCCTTTGGTCACTTGTTGATGGGGTTGTCTGGTTTTTTTTTTTTTTTTTTTTTTTTTTTTTTTTTTTTTGTAAATTTGTTTGACCTCTTTGTAGATTCTGGATATTAGTCCTTCGTCAGATGGGTAGATTGCAAAAATTTTCTCCCATTCTGCAGGTTGCCTGTTCATTCTGATGGTAGTTTCTTTTGCTGTGCAGAAGCTCTGTAGTTTAATTAGATCCCATTTGTCTATTTTGGCTTTTGTTGCCATTGCTTTTGGTGTTTTAGACATGAAGTCCTTACCCATGCCTATGGCCTGAATGGTATTGCCTAGGTTTTCTTCTAGAGTTTTTATGGTTTTAGGTCTAACATTTTAGTCTTTAATTCATCTTGAATTAATTTTTGTATAAGGTATAAGGAAGGGATTCAGTTTCAGCTTTCTACATATGGCTAGCCAGTTTTCCCAGCACCATTTATTAAATAGGGAATCCTTTCCCCATTTCTTGTTTTTGTCAGGTTTGTCAAAGATCAGATGGCTATAGATGTGTGGTATTATTTCTGAGGGCTCTGTTCTGTTCCATTGGTCTATATCTCTGTTTTGGTACCAGTACCATGCTGTTTTGGTTACTGTAGCCTTGTAGTACAGTTTGAAGTCAGGTAGCGTGATGCCTCCAGCTTTGTTCTTTTGGCTTAGGATTGTCTTGGCAATGCAGGCTCCTTTTTGGTTCCATATGAACTTTAAAGTAGTTTTTTCCAATTCTATGAAGAAAGTCATTGGTAGCTTGATGGGGATGGCATTGAATCTATAAATTGCCTCGGGCAGTATGGCCATTTTCACGATATTGATTCTTCCTATCTATGAACATGGAATGTTCTTCCATTTGCTTGTGCCCTCTTTTATTTCATTGAGCAGTGGTTTGTAGTTCTCCTTGAAGAGGTCCTTCACATCCTTTGGAAGTTGAATTCCTAGGTATTTTATTCTCTTTGTAGCAATTGTGAATGGGAGCTCACTCATGATTTGGCTCTCTGTTTGTCTGTTATTGGTGTATAAGAATGCTTGTGATTTTTGCACACTTATTTTGTATCCTGAGACTGCTGAAGTTGCTTATCAGTGTAAGGAGATTTTTGGCTGAGACGATGGGGTTTTCTAAATGCACAATCATGTCATCTGCAAACAGTGACAATTTGACTTCCTCTTTTCCTAATTGAATACCCTTTATTTCTTTCTCCTGCTTGATTGCCCTCTGGCCAACTAAAATTCCATACAATGATGGATGCCATGTTACCCATTAGGGGGTGAAACAGTGTTTCATACTGTTTTAAAAGACCCACAGAGATCTAAAGCTTTAGCTAAAGGTAATAAATGGTAGAATTTCAAGTACCTCAGCACACTATAGCATAAAGAATCTTTTGACAAGGACATTTTTGGAATTCACTTTTCCCTACTCTGCACTAAAATGTCACAGAAGTAATTATTTACAAATTACTTTCTTTATAGTGGTCCTTTATAATACATGTTTCTATAATGACACCTACAATTTTATGTTGAATTTTTGTTTACATGTCTGTCCACCCCAGCACTGAAAAAGCTTCTTAGGGCAAGGACATGTTTTAATCATCCTTTGTTTCTAGCTCCTTGTAGCATTACTGGCATATTGAAAACCCAAAATAAAGGTTTGACCTATAAGACTAATCTTTACTCATTTTCTACAAGCCACAGATTAAGTGGATCACTAATTATACTTCTGAAAACACTGTTTAGAAGTCATTTATTTATTAGTATTAATTATTTCAGGCTAGGCTACAATAACAAATAGGCCCAAACATGTAATGGGTTCCACAAAAGAGCAGTCTACTTTTTTGCTTGCTCAATAAGATAAGGAGGTTCCAGCTTTGCAGGTAGGACTCTGCTTTATTAAATCTTCCAGGATCCTGTCTCACTGAACCTCTGCCATCTTTAGCATTTCAGCATGCAGCTTCCTGTCTCATTGAACCTCTGCCAACTTCAGCATTTCAGCATGTAGTTTCCAAGGTCACTCTGAGGTCACTATCACAGACATAGAAGAGAAAAAAAATCATGGGTAGGAGTTCTGGGGGACTGGGTCTAGAAGTGGTACACATCACTTCTGTTCACATTCCATTAGCTAGAACCCAATCACAAGACTACATCTAACCACAAGAAAGGCTGGGAAATGTAGTCTAGCCGTGTTCTCAGGAAGAAGAGAGTGGACTTTTGGTAAACTACAGAGACTCTGGCAGGCTCTGCCAGAGTGGAATACTCAATAAATATATTCATTCTTTAGCTTCATAAATATGTACTCATAATACATGTGCCAGGTCATCTGCATATAAATAAAAGGGTATGATGTAAAGGAGATCAAATTCATGGAAGTGAGATATAATCAAATCATCACACAAATCAATACATCATTACAAACTAACAGATATTTCAAAAGAAGAGTACAAGGCACTACTAACAAGTCCATTAAAAGGGTCTGATCTAGTCTGATGCATCAGTTGGGTCTTCTCTAAATAAATGAATTTTGAGGAGAGACGTGAAAGATGAGTAAAAGTTAACTAAGTAAACGGGAGGGTGGCAAGAGGGCAGAATGTCAAGCAAAAGGAACTGTTTATGTGAAGCCTCCGAAAGTGTAGGTGGCATGGCACAGTTAGTGACATAAAGAAGGCTTTCTCCTTGTGGCTGTTGCACAGAGGGAGAAAGTGGGATGTGATGAGGCAGAGGAATAAGCAGGAAATAGAACTTGAAGATTATTCTAAATGAAAGTAAGAATTTGGGCCTTTTAACTCAAGAGAGATAGGAGACCTACTTAAGGATTTTAAGATTTGGTTTTTTGATGTTTGGTTTTTTAGAGACAGGGTCTTGCTCTGTTGCCCAGGCTGGAGTGCAGCGGCACAATCATAGCTCACTGAAGACTCAAACTCTCGAGCTCAACTGATCCTCCTGCCTCAGCCTCCTGAGTCACTGGGACTACAGGCATGCACCACCATGCCTGGCTATTTTTTTGGTTTTTTTGTAGAGACAGTCTGGCTTCGTTGCCCAGACTGGTCTCAAATCCTGGCTTCAAGCTATTCACCCTCCTTGGCCTCCCAAAGTGCTGGGATTATAGGAGTGAGATACCATGCCTGTTATTTAAAAGGTGACTCTGTCAATTGTATTCCAGGAGTCAATTTCAGGAAACCAATTAAGAGGGTATTGGAGTAATCTGTATGAGAGATTATTTGATCACATGGTGAAGACAATAAGGATGGAAACAAGTGAACCTATTGAGAGATTTTGTAATAAATAAAATCAGAACTCAAAAGAAGTCAGTGATCAACGATCAATGATAATGATCAGTTTTCTGGCTTACGCAACCTGTTGTATGCTAGTATCATTTGTTGAAATCGAGTGAACCAGATTTAGAAGAAAGATCACAATTCAGTTTTTGACATTTGAGTCTAAAATGAGTGTGAGATATTCAATGACTAGTGGACAGTTGGATATAAAAGTCTGGGGCTTAGAGAAAACATATAAACTAGAGATACAAACTGGAGAATCACTTCCATATTGTAACTAAAACCATATACTGGGATAAGATTAGTTTATGAAGAAAAGGTGTTAGCTATAACTACACCCTGCAAAAAGAGATCAAGAGTGAGTGGCCAGGGAGGCAGAGAAACTAAAAATCAGGAAAGCATTGTATTACAGAATCCAAGGAAGAGAAGGGAGTCAATAAATTCTGCTGAAAGTTCATGGAAATGAGACCTGCAAAATATTAATGTTTCACTAATATGGATGGCATTTGAAATCTTAGTAGCAGTCATTTTAATAAAATGGTGGAGAGAGAAATCAATATAACATGAAAAATGGGGACAGTCATTGTATCCAATTTCTTTAAGAAATTTGGCTGTGAAAAAGAGCAGAGAAACATGACATGTGTAGAAAAGAGGATAACTGAAATAGGAATTTTGTTATAATAATAGCAAACACTCACACAGTACATTTTGTGAGCCAGGACTCTTCTAACTCCTTTTTACATACTAACTAATACAATTCTACTGGCTCCATCACTATTCTTCCATTTTAGAGATGAGAAAAGTGAGGCACAAAAGAGAAAGTACGTTGTCGGAGGCTTAGAAAGAAGTACGTTGAGAGAGAGAAAGTACGTTGTCAGAGGCTTAATAAGAAGCAGACCTGGGAATTGAACCTGAGTAGCCTGACTATAGAGTCTATGTTGTCACAAAGTCACTGAGCAATCTTCTAAGCATATTTTAATGTTGAAGAAAAGATCTCTAATGTTATTTTTTCTTTTTTCAGTAGTAAACTATTTGGCACATACTCCCAATATTTCTCTCTATCTTTAAATCAGATATACATTGTGCCATACCAACATATGATGTGTTTAATAAAACATATAAATGAAACACAATTTTTAAAATATGGGATAGAAGTAAATATAAATAGAAGGTCTAATGTTTTCTTCTTGTACTCCAATGGATTGCGTTATGAAATCCGCAGTGAAGATAACTAAATAAGAGAGGGAAAGGAGAGAGAGAACTGAGTGCATTTACTGGTTTCGATTGCATGTGACAAATTTCCACAAATTCTGTGGCTTAAAACACCCATTTATTAGTTCACAGTCCAGTAAAACAGAAAGAATAACCAGACAGGTAGCTCTAATAAAGTAAAGTCATGGAAATGTATGATTTCCCAGCCAGAAGAACCTTCAGGACCATGTTATCCAAACCTGTTTTATAAAAACAAGGAAGGTGGGGCCCCAATGGTTAAGCAGTTGACCACATTTCACCTCCTTCAAATCCTTCTTATACAGACCTTCCCTGAACTTCCTGTTTCAAATTGCTATCCTTATCCCCCGCCTACTTTACATGTTTCCACAGCACATACCTCACCAAACATGTCTTTTATTTTACTCATTGTTCATTGACTTTACATGTCTTACTGACCACTGTGCCCAAGGGACTAGAACAGTGCCTGGCACAGAGGAGGTACCTGATAAATATCAGTTAAACCAAAAAATAGTGAATGAATACCCATGGCGGTCCAGTACTCTTTCCACCACTCTCTACTGTACTTTACTGTCACTTTTTGTTTGTTTTTGTTGTTGAGACAGGGTCTTGCTCTATCTTACCAGGCTAAAGTACAGTGGCGTGATCTCTGCCCACTGCAACCTCCACTTCTTGAGCTCAAGTAATCATCCCACCTCAGCCTCCTGAGTAGCTGGGATTATAGTATGCATCACCACACCTGGCTCTTTTTTTTTTTTTTTTTTTTTGTAGAGACAGGGTTTCGCCAAGTTGCCCAGGCTGGTCTCAAACTCCTGGGCTCAAGCAGTCTGCCCGCCTCAGCCTCCCAAAGTGCTGGGATTACAGCCATGAGCCACCATGCCTGGCCTACTGTCACTTTTCAGAAGCATTTTGATTTTCTATTTTCATCCTTATTTTGATCACATCAGAATATCTGCTTTTCTGTGAATTATTATTTCTAATGGGACCACAAGTGTATCAGTTAATCAAAATATAAATGATGGATATCATGAGGAAATTTTGAACTTCTAAATCATAAAGTGGAAATCCATTTTCAATTAAATTACATGAATTTTATACTTACAGAAGAGTAACTTGGTTTAAGCAGTTCAAGTGGTATAGTAGTGTGGACATGCATTCCTGTGCCTAGAACACTCACGCCCTCTTGTGGACAGGGTTCATCCTGACTTCCTGCTGAACCTTCCTTACGTCAGCCCAGGTAACGGCTCCTCCAGGATACTTACATGTCCCCTGCCCTCGTCCTCCTCCCATAGACACCAGCTCTGGTTAAAAGGGGAAAGCTAGAAGGCATGTTTTAAAGCTACATTTTCATGGCCATCACATTGATTTTACAAAGAACATGCATTTGGGGTGGCTTGCAGAAATTTATAATGATTATTGGGGGAATAAATCTCGAATTAAAGTTCCCCTCCCCTTAGTTCTGTTACTAGACCCTGGAAAGTTTTAATCTCACCTCCTACAGCATTTGTGCCACTTCTGTGGTACAGTCAATGCATTATATTGTTACTCATCTAGGTATCCAGAGAGCCTAGACTAGAACCTAGAAGAGTCTATGGTGGAACTCAGTAATTATTTTTTAATAAGAAATGAACGAATATAAACCAATGAATTATAGAGTATGCCTAAAGAATAAGCATCCAAAGATACACTCTCTCTTTCACCTGAACAATTTACTGTGCATTTGTACACTAGGCCAGATTCAGTCTTTCTAGCCTGAACACATCACACAGCAACATTTCACACTGTGACCATCTGGTCCATTAGATGTAAATACCGATTTGGCAGATACTTCAGGAGTATGAGAGTAATGTGGGAATAAAATGAAGATGAAAAATACTACCACCCAAAGATATATTTAAAGCCACCCATTAACTTATTAAAATTAAAAACATGACATTGTCCTTCATATAAGTGAAGCCCATCTTAGTATTTTTATTAATGGGGACTAAGCAAATAGTCTGAGTTTTCATTTGAGAGATAATTAGGTCTCCATTTGTTTGTCACCTTTAAACAAGACTCCCAACCTCAGAGAAAAATAATCTACTCATCAAAGAATATGTTACCAATTTAACACATAGAAAAATCTTCCTACAATTAACATAAATAGAATGTCCTTTTAAAATGTCACAGCATTAATTCAGGTACTTTTGCAAAACTCACTCAAGAGTACAGTGTTTCCATCAAATGTATGCGCTTAGCCCCATTTGCAAAGGTCACTGAAATGAACCCATCTTTTTCCACATAAAACGATGTATGGGGCTACAGAAGCCATTAAATAAATATTCATTTTAAATCAAGCTTTTTATTTATTCTTTGGAGATGACCTCTGTTCTAATTATCTATAATGCTTTCCAAAAAGGAAAGGTATTTTTGTCGTTGTCTAGTAAATCATTAATTTTGTGTCTATTCAGTGGCTGCATCTTTTTAAAAATAATGAAGTTATCAGGCTGCTCAGAACAAAGCTGCCTTCTGATTGTGAGCTCCATATTCTAAAAGAGCAGGTTAATTTCTCTGAATCTCACAGCTGGAACTTTTCTAACACTAACTGGCAGGTTCCACCTAGTGATCAAGGCAATTGACTAAAATAAATTACACATAAAGCTGAAATTCCTAATAGTAATAAGGCCCCTTCATGAGATAATCACACCAGCAAAAGCACTTACGTGTTGGCTGCAACCCTACAGGGTCTTGAAATTATCTTATAAAAACTGTACCTCCAGAAACGGTTTTGTTTCTAGTTTCATGACAGGGCTAATATGGCAGTGTCCATAGTACTAGGCACAAAGGAGGAGCTCCAAAAAAATTCCTTACTTGACTGGATTGAACTGGAGACACTGTTGTTAGAGCACTAACATCAGTGCTATTTACAAAGCAGACGACTGGTGAGTTCCTCATTTCAATACAGTTAATTTCAATACTAAATAATTTCAACTGACAATTATTTAGAAGTCTTTATTATGTGCCTGGAGCTAGGCATAGAATAGTAGTATATAGTCCCTGCTCTTCTGGAGTTTAAGGTGAGTTGAGCTCACATATAAGAAATAAATAGGGAAAAAGTAATCTCTAGGCACCATTCTACTGGCTATAAAGCAATTGCTAGCAGAAATCCAAGTGGGCTAAGAATTTGTTTTTTCGTTGTTGTTGTTTTTGTTGTTGTTTTGTTTTTTGTTTGGAACATGGACTAGGGCTTAATGGTTAGGAGTAATTTGATTAGGCAGAAGGGAATAAAAGCATTGCAGATGGATTTTCAACTAAGCAAAAGTCTGGTAACTGGAAGGAATATAGCTCACAGAGAAACAGTGATTGCTGTAGCAAACTTCCCAATCTTTATACCATCTTCATGACCAATGCATTTATTAGCTGGGCTGAAGGGAGTGTTGATGGCTTATAGCTCACAACTGAGTTCCCCCTTCCTGGCATCACCCTCAGCTGAAAAGATGCTGACCCAAGATGTGGGAGCAGCCCACATCCAATATTTGGGGGATTCAGGATGATAAAATCTCATCCTTGTTGCCCCAGTTCCAAATATCTTTGAAGAACTCTCAACGCTCCAGAGTTCCCCATAGAATTGACTGAGGCCTTTGATGTAACTGTATCACAGCCCAACTTCTCTGCCTGTGTAATCCCAATTCCCTCGCTCCCAAAGAGGACTTGACCTAAAGGACACACCCCTATAAACTTCATGTTGAAAATCTGCCTGAGTCTGCTTGCACAGAGAACTTAAGACAAACGAAGATGCTGCAAAGACCAACCTGACTTATTCAGTTCTAGGGAAGCTGCATGTTCTCATTCAATAGGCATAGACACTATTCTAATGCTGGGAACACAGCAGTAAGAAAAACAAGTTTCTTCTCTTATGGATTTGATATTCTGGTGAGGAAAACCTAAACAGACATAATAGAATGTCAAGTAATGACATGTACTAAGACAAAAAAGAAGCAGGGCAAGGGAAGAGGTAATGTTTGTGTTTAGGACTGCATTGGACTATGTTAGATAGAGTGGCCACGGAAAAAGTCCCTAAAGAGGTAACATACAAGCAGAAAGCTGAATAAACTAACGAAACAATTCATGCCAGTATCTAGGAGAAGAATATTTCTGACAGAAGGAACAGCAATGCAAAGACCCTCAGATAGAAGGGTGCTTGGCATGTTTTGGGACGAGGAAGTGAAATCTGGAGAATAGTGGTAGGATACGAAGGGGTCAGATCATATCAGACCTTTTAGTGTAAGGAACAGATGTTATTCTAAGTAAAAAGGGAAGATATAAAAGGTCTTTGAGTAGAATTGTCCCATGATCAGATTTCCGTTTTAAAAGGATCACGCTGCCTTTTAAGCAAGAAGGAAACTAGAAAGGAGCAAGAAGAGGTGCAAAGAGGCTATTATGAGGCTACTACAGAGGTCTAGGTCAGAAGTGACAATGACATGGACTTAAGGTTGCCACTGGTCATGGCTTGCCTGGGACTGAGGGTTTTCCCAGGATGCAGGACTTTTAGATCTTAAACCAGGAGGATATTGAACAAATCAGGACATTTAGTCACCCAACTTGGACCAGAGTGATAACCCTATGAATGAAGGCATGTGGTCAGGTTCAAAATATATTCTAACGGTTGAAGAAGCAGTGAAACAAGAGAAAATGGTTTAGACATTTAGGACAGAGGCAAAGTGTAAAACTTCTTGAAAGTCAGGAAGAGGGGTTCAGACCTTTCAAACATTCACTTGGCATTAGTATGTGGTATGCATTGAATTTTGGAGAGATTATAACTAAAGAGGTCTTTACTCAGACTATTTCAGAAAATATGACAGAAGTGTCACTAGGGCTCAAACACAATGGAGCTGATGGTAAAAATGGAGGTGGAGGTGATTGAAGTGGTAGTGTTGGTAGTAGCAGAGGTCATAGTGTAGGATGGTGAAGGTGGTGGTGATAGTGGCAAGTATCATGTGGAGATGGTGGTCATATTGACATGGATGTGGAAGTGAAAGGAAAGAAAGAAAGGCAGAAAAGGAAGGAAGGAAGGAAGGAAGGAGCGAGAGAGAGAGAGAGAGAGAGAGAGAGAGAGAAAGAAAGAAAGAAAGAAAGAAAGAAAGAAAGAAAGAAAGAAAGAAAGAAAGAAAGAAAGAAAGAAAGAAAGAAAGAAAGAAAAGAAAGAAAAGAAAAGAAAAGAAAGAAGAGAGAAGGAAGGAAGGAGAAAGAAAGAAAGAAAGAAAAAGAAAGAAAGAAAGAAAGAAAGAAAGAAAGAAAGAAAGAAAGAAAGAAAGAAAGAAAGAAAGAAAGAAAAGAAAAGAAGGAAAGAAGGAAGGAGAAAGAAAGAAAATAAGGAAAGAAGGAAGGAGAAACAAAAGAAAGAAAAGAAAAAGAAAGAAAGAAAGAAAGAAAGAAAGAAAGAAAGAAAGAAAGAAAGAAAGAAAGAAAGAAAGAAAGAAAGAAAGAAAGAGAAAAGAAAGAAGGAAGGAAGGAAGGAAGGAAGGAAGGAAGGAAGGAAGGAAGGAAGGAAGGAAGGAAGGAAGGAAGGAAGGAAGGAAGGAAGGAAAGGAGGGAGGGAGGGAGGAAGGAAAGAAGGAAGGAGGGAGAGAGGAAGAAAGGAAGGAAGGAAGGAAGGGAGGATCCAATCTAGAGACATTTACAAAATGAGAAATATTAGGACTTGTGGGTTAAATGAATAGAGGAAAACAGAGGGAAAGAAAATTGAGATGTGTTAGTGACCCTGACAGAAGGATGTTGGAAAGAATAGTTGAGGGGAAGGATTGGTATTGAACATTAATTTAGTTACAGATATAAAGTAATAGTGGAATAACCAAGTGGATGGCCAACTGGAATATTAGTTTCTATCATTCCAGACAGCAGTGTACTAGTAAAGAAAACTCATGATTTTGAGTCAAAAGAGTTTGCCCCAGTTCCTGAGACAGCTGTGTAACCTATACCCTCTGAGTCTCAAAGTCTTTATATAAAAAATGGACATAACAGTACCTAGTTCACAGGGCTATTCTAGAAAAAAAGCAGACAAAATTGTCAAGGAGCAGCAAGGATCTGATTTGGGTATCTTCTTTTTTCTTTGCAAATTTTCCAAGAACCCTTTTAGTCTCCATCACCATAATCCCACCAAAGAAAAACTTTCTTTTTAATTTAGAAAACCTTGGTTTCTAGAACTTTGGAGTGACAAATAAAATATTTATATTAAATGTTTATAAATTACTACACAGCCATCTTTCTTCCAAACTGGCATGCCAAAACTGTGAAATTAGAGTTTGATGTAAAACTCTTCATATAAAACTATTAAGTTCTTCTAATTCCTCTATGTTGATGGACAAGAGATATAGTAAAACCTTCACATGCTAGAACAACACTCTAGGGTCAGAAGTGCTTTTCTTCTCATCACAGAAGTTCAATGAAAGACTTCACTGAGGAAATGAAAATATTTGTTTCCAAAAATTCATACTGGCATGAGTCTTGAAATCTGATTCAGGGTAACAACACTGGCTTACTATATAAGCCACAAACACAAGCCTTGTTTTGACTGGGGCAGAATAGAACACACCTTGTGGGGATGACACAGAAGTCCAGATCGTCCTGCCATGAGTGTCCTTCTGGCAGGCAGTATCAGGGCCTCCCCAGGATGCATATTCTAGGTCTTGTTTCACATGAACTTCAAGTCTCTCATCCTCCACAACATGTGAGAAACACATGACAATCATATCTGCAAATGTCCTAAATCAATTAATCTAGGATCAAACCATCAGGTGGTAAAAGAAAGCTGCCCTAATTTTCCAACTTTGGGTAGACAATTATTAAAGCTGATTCTTAGAGCATTAGGGGAAGCATATACTTAAACCTCCAAAAACTTCACTAACAAGACAAAGGTTAGTATAAACTAGGTATTTTCCTTGCCATTTCCTGGAAATGAGTTTTTCTCTATCTTGTTGATGCCCATAAAGGACACAAATTTCAGGAAAATCAAGGGCTAGCTTTCAAATATTTTGGAGATCCAGAAGTAATAAAGTGTTAAAACTTTTTGAAAAGTAACTTCAGTTAATTAATATAAACTACACATTCAATTTGGCATATCAATTATGATAATTTTATGAGCAAATGAAATTTTACATGTTAAAGTTCTTAAACTAATGAAGCAAATGTAGATCTGTAAAGGGTGCTTTTAAAAAAGCACTTTTTCATATTTTTATTTCTCCCAAAATGCCTGTATTTTTCTTCCAAACACTCATTCTTCCACCATCCCATAACTTTAAAATTGTAAGTAACATCACAGGTCTCTCCTGCTTCCAGCATGCTTTTTCAAACTGTACAAATACTCTCTTCTGAAAATAAGTATTATGTAAAATATTTTACATTTCCTATGTGTCATAAGATTGAGGAATAAAAAGATATTGGAAGAAAGACATTTGTGACATTTCTCTGTTTAACACAATTGCAATGCCCCTAAATTAATCATGGAATTAGATTATGGCCCATAAAGGGAGATGTTATTTAAGAGAGAGCAGTGATGTCTGAAATCCCTAATTAGAAGAGTTAGAGTAACCTGAACCTGCAACACAATCAGTTCCCCAAGGAGGCTATTGTGGAAAACAGACAGAATTCTGAGAAAAAAAAAAAAAAGAGCCCTCCTCCTAATGAGCATTTTGAACAGCAATTTTGTTCATTTATATTTCTCTTGTCCCATAAAGTTCAGATAAATTTGTCCATATTTTATATTAATTTCCATGATATTGTCTCCCATTCTTTATTTTCAGAGACTCTGAAGAGTAATTTATTCCACTAGCCTCTCCTGTTGTATAAATTAATTCCTCCTAAGAGTGTGTAGGCACATCAGGTGAATTCAGCACATTGGAAGTAACTCTTTATTATTTATATTAATGGAAGGGGGTTATGACCTAGATAATTCAACACAGGTATTTTCTAAAGTTTCCACTTTTTAAGTTTTGAAACTGTGTGGAAAGTGATAATTTAATCATGGATCCTGTCTTCAAGGAGTTTATAGTCATGTGGGAGAATTAAGACATATACACACTAAGACAAAATCAGAGTTCTTAGTAACATAGAGATGTATGGTAAAATGCTATGGGGACTCAAGAAATGAAAGACTTGGAGCCATAAACATATATGGTGATGTTTCCAGCACAGACATTACTTTAGCAGAAAGAGGCGCTATTTCTCCCTCACACATTGAATGTATTACCTCTCAATTATAGATAAATTACAACCTTTCTCTTTTGAAAAATGGATATAACGAATACACCCCCCCAAAAAAAGAGGGGGGAATTACATTTTCTTACCTGTTAAATTACATCTAGGCGCCTATTTCCACACTGGAGACTCTGGGTGACTTAACATATATGTCAAGTTATAGATAAAGACACATATAGTCATAATAAGGGTATAACTTGAAAGTGCCTTAGTATATGGCCTTCTGTAGCTCATTCCTATGTTAAAAGCCTATCTGCAGAAGTCTGACATAACTGTTGCCTTCTATAGCATCAGAATTCACATTTCATTGTGGGAAACACTAAAATAAGTCCTGATTTGCCATCCTGCATGTCAGAAAGCACTCTAGAGCCTGCAGTATCTGAGGGGCATACAACAAACTCTCTCTCTTGCACTCTCTCTCTATCCCTATCTCATGCTTATAAATGTGAATGCAAATTCTACTTATGTTGAACAATAATATAGTTCTTAATTAATCACCCTAGAAAATAAAAAACTTAAGGTAGGATAATGAGTAGGAGTCTTTTCCGAAAAAAATGTAAAATTCCCTATACCATCATCATTGTAAACATTTGATCAGTTGTTCAAAAACGCCTGAGTACAGGACTGTTGAATGTTCTTTGGGCCTAAGGTATGGTATCAGCAGAATAACATGAGAAGTTATGAGATGCATTTGCATTGTGTTAATATGGATTTCCATTTTCTAGCCTGCTGCTCAGATTTTTAGGATTAGGAAAAAAAGTTAGACCTCACTTAAGATGAGTAATACTAAAAATGCAAAACCTTATCCTTTGTTACATTTCAGCTATCAGGAATTCAGAATTTCTCATTAATAAACAGAATTTAATGAAACACAAATGCAAGTCTTTTTCCCAAAAACCTAAATATAGAGTATTAGAGGTAATCCTATTTGAAATGTAAAAGGACAAAAATTTAGGTAGATTGATTAGACTAAAGCGTTAGGCTTTTTTCAAAGTTATTTAATAAAAATATGAAAATTTTGCCAAGAGTTTTGCAGTGCTATTCAGAGCACAGACTCTAAAAGTCATGTTGTTCTCATTTCCTGCACCATTGAATTATAGATATATTTTGATGAACATTAAAGTATAGATGATATTTGTTAAAAACTGAAATAGATGGTCTTAAAAAAGAATAAAAGCTGTTATTACTCTTGATACCTTAGTCAATGGGAGGCCATTGTGTAAATGCCAACGGATCTAAAATTTTCAAATTCTAATCAACATAATCCTCCTCTTGAAGAATTTACAATATATATGTTAAAACTCTATTTACTTGTATTTGGAAAATTACTAATGCTTTCTTATTGGTTTTCTTAGCAAGAGAAATTGGGTGATATCTGCTTCTCCCTTCGCTACGTACCTACTGCTGGTAAGCTGACTGTTGTCATTCTGGAGGCAAAGAACCTGAAGAAGATGGATGTGGGTGGCTTATCTGGTAAGCCTGCGGTGTTTATTGATTTTTTTCAAATGCTGTTTCATCGTGGATACCAAATGCATGGCGCACATGCTGCGACTCCCCACTCCTTAATTGATCACAGTTCTCTTTCCTACGGAGCCTGGAAGCAGTCTCAGAATTCATCCCAACACAGTGCCCCGGGAAGCCACTCTCAATTTATAGGAATTGGCATAGAAGATGAAATCTATTTTCCTTCTTTGGAGCCAAAGTATCCATTGTCTTTTTGATGGCATTGAAAGCTGAAAATGTTTGCTTCTTTTCTGAAAGGGAGTACTTATGACAGATTATAATTTTGTTGAGTGTGGAGGGGGTTTTTGGTCAAAATTCACCCACGATATAAAAAATAATGTTTTCTCTGAGACTTATTTATTAGGTATTTGATAGCCTAACATAGTTCCTACAATACCATTTATTGAAGACATGGTATTTCAACATATATGCATAATGAAATCTCTGTTTGAGAGTGAACCCCTATGGTAATGCATTTAATTCCATAGCTTACGTTGAGGATGGGAGAGATGTGGGGATTTAAAGTTCTATACAACCCAATCTCAGTAAAACATGGTGAATAATATATACCCTGCCTCAAAAGCAAAGTCAGCTCAAGGACTTGTCACTTCCACGGTTGAACATAATTTTTCTTCTTCTCCATACGATTAAATCAATTATATTTTTAATTTTCCGCTAAATCATTAAAGTGTGAGGAATTTTCTTGATATGCCACAAGGTCATCATAAATTGACTGCAGTTGTCATTGTTTGTGGCTGTGGAATTACAACCAACATTACTGGTTATTCAATGCTTTCTTTAATAAAAATATGGCAAACTTCAAAAGGTCATCCTAAGGCAGCATGGTGATTTTTTATTCTAAAGTATAACAGCTAAAAAGTGCTACAGCTGAGCTTCCCCTCACTTACTCACTAATTTGTCAGCCAAATTCTCCTGGTACCTAACTTTATTTCTCTTTATAAATAAGTCATCTGGGGAAGCTGTACTAATTCTTTCATGTTATTAAGACCCTATATAATAACTTGCTGTTTTTATTGTGCCTAGTAGTGTAACACAGCAAATGTAAAGCAAAGAGCACAGTGTTCTCTAGAAATATAGAGTATTTAATGTGACTATAAATGAAAAACATGCAGAGAAATTTTTAACTACAATAACAGTTCACTCCCAGATTATTACTTAGTATCTTAAGGTAATTTCAGACACTTTTAACATTTCCCTGCCCTTTGGTTCAACAGCCAACTATCATGACATGATTTCTTTGTATCCTCTCTCTCATGCTTTATCCCAAATGTCCATGCCAACCATCCCCTCATCACCTATGTCTAGTACTCTGCTAGTCTTCCTAAGGCATCCTATATGCTTCAGCAGAATTCCAGAGCAGTTTTACCATGAAGCCAGAAAAGCTTCAGGGCCCCTCATTTGTCCTGGCTTCTTCTGGGGTCCCAGAAATGAGTTCCCATCACCACAGATAGATATTTCTTTTTTTTTTTTTTTTTTTTTTTGAGACGGAGTCTCGCTCTGTCGCCCAGGCTGGAGTGCAGTGGCGCGATCTCAGCTCACTGCAAGCTCTGCCTCCTGGGTTCACACCATTCTCCTGCCTCAGCCTCTCGAGTAGCTGGGACTAAAGGCGCCCGCCACCTCGCCCAGCTAGTTTTTTGTGTTTTTAGTAGAGACGGGGTTTCACCGTGTTAGCCAGGAATGGTCTCGAATTCCTGACCTCGTGATCCTCCCGCCTCGGCCTCCCAAAGTGCTGGGATTACAGGCATGAGCCACCACGCCCAGCTAAAAAGCCCTAATTTTAAGGGTTCCTCACTACCTGTGGAATTAATCCATAATCACTCTCTTCACTTAAGTATACGTACTGTAGATACATCCAGCCTATGTCATGCCATATCTCATTTTCACCAAATTGACCAGCACACTATTTTGCAAATAAACTACACAACTTTTTGCCTCCATTACTTGCTTAGGTCATTTCCTTCACCTGGAATTCTCTTCCTGCCAACAGTGTCTAGCCAATTCCTACCCATTCTTTAGGCCCAGCTTAAGTATTATCTCCTCCATTCATTCAATAAACATATATTGTGTCCCTACTTTAAGTCAGCATGGTTCTGAGTACTAGGTTTACATTAGTGGATAAAACAGTGCAAAGACCCTCCCCTCCTGCAGCTTGCATTCTAACGCAGGGAGACAGAAAATAAACCAACAGATAGCAAAAGCATGAGTCTACCAAGAGGTAACAGGTGCTATGGAGCAGTCAAGCAGGAAGTAGGATAAGGAGTATTGGGGATTCATCTTAAATGAGGTTCGGGGAAGACCTCATGAGTAGGTGGCATTTTAGCAACAACCTGGAAGAAGTGAAGAATTGAGCCATGGGGTATCTAGGAGAGAGAACAGCCATGGAGCGTCTGAGAGAGAGAACAGCCATGGGGTGTCTGGGAGAGAAAACAGATAACTCATGGCTCACTTTTTCACTTCTTCCAGGTTGTTGCTGAAATGCCACCCACTCATGAGGTCTTAAGACCTCATGGTTTTAAGATCCGTCCCAGTAGAACAAATCTTTGCCTTTTTTTAAATGCCACTAGCCGTTTGTTTACACCCCTCAAACATCGTGCTTCTCTCTCACTAGACTGTGTTCTGTATTTATCCCTCCCACAATGCTCTCAGTGACGGGTAGCACTAAGCATAGCTGCTGAATGAATAATGAATTATTTACAAAGGAGCTATGGCCTGAAAAAACAACTCTTGCATTTCAAATGTGTCTAACCCACTTACCATTAAAATAACTTTAAGCACTTGGATGGTCTGTCTCAAAGTAAGCTGACCTATGTACGAGGAGAACAAAATTATATAATAAGATCATTCTAGGTAATTCAAATGCCAAAGTACATTTGCTGGAAATGACTAGTTAATTGGAACCAAAGTGGGTTGTTTTGCCAGAGTTTAAACTCCATCTGCCACTAACTAGCAATTTGACATTGCACAAGTTATTTATTTAACTCTTCTAAGCCTCAGCTGCATTATCTATAAAGTGGGAATAATGAGAGGACTTTGTTGATGATGCTATGAGAATTAAATGAAAGCACAGGGCCTGGCACAACTAAGTGCTCACTAAATACTATTGTTGTCATTTGTATTAGTAATTTTATCAAATCTTGGTCTAAATATGCAACATGGGAAAGCAACCAATGGATGATTTAACCAATTACTTGCTTCAATGGGGAAAAAAGTTTATCTGATTGTTTGATGGAATTAGCTGATTAATTCAGGCAAACGTATCAGTAGGCCCACGTTTTGCATAGACACTATAGTGAATTAAGATAATTAACAAAACATTTGAGAAAATAAAACATGGAAACATATGTAAAATAATTTTCTTATTGCTCTCCAACAAAGTTGTTTCCTTCCTACAGTATTCACTCAAAATGCATTGCACAAAGATTTTGCCTCCATTGTATATCCATATGCCAAAAGATGCAAATCCCAGCCCTTCATACTTTACAGTGACAAGCTTAATTGGACTATGCACATCTCTACAGTAGATTCTTGCACTTGCTTTCTTAATATCCCAACTTTCAAGTGCTTGTGAGCAACAATGAGGATTTCTGAATTTAACTGCAGTTGTGTTGATTAATGACAGGCACACATTTTGAGAAATATGTCATTAGGTTATTTGATCATTGCACAAACATCATAAACACAAACCTAGATTCGGCAGCCTATTGCACACCTAAGCTATGTGGTATGGCTTATTGCTCCTAGGCTACCAATCTACACAACATGTTACAATAATGAATACTGTAGGCAATTGTATTTATGTATCTAAACATAGAGAAGGCACCACAAAGATACAGTATCATAATCTTACGGGACCACCATTCTATAGGCAGTCCATCCTTGACTGAAATGTGGTTACACAGTGCATGACTGTATTTGTATTGAGATCTTGAATCTTGCAGGCTGCAAGACTGTTTTTCAGGAGCGAGTTGGTGCTGTAGAATACGTGTAGGATTTTTTGCCTTGTACTTGGAAAGAATCAAGCCTTCTGCCTAGTAAACATGTCTCAATAGCTTTGTTGCCTTTTACACATCTCTGTGTGGAGTAAATCTTCCTTCAAACAATAAATGCTTTCTACTTGGGAAAATTGGGGAAGAGAATAAAGAGGTCAAAGGGAAGGCACTGGAAACGTTGAGGATTCCCAAAGGTATGAGACTGTGTGTCTCAAAGTTTTGAGCTAAAGTATGTAACTTTTATTCCTAAATTTATACCTGTGTAAATTCCCAAGTCGGAGACTAATCAGATACTTTGCTTCTTGTCCCTATTTGTGTCACAGCAATTACTTTCCTCAAGTTTGGTGTTTCACTTTGTTTTTTGTCATCTCAGAAATTTGACACTTCTGAGTACAGCTTTAACGAGGAAGGTCAACACTGTAAGTTTAGTTTAGGCTTTCTATTGTAAATTAAATGAAATTCTGAAAGTTTTCTATTTAAGGACATGACTGTTTAAAGAAGGAAACACTAAACTTTAAAATCAGCAAAAATTGAAGTGATTATAGCTTTTAAATTTTGATCTATTCAGTAGAAATTCTGTTTTTCTACTTCAATCTGAGAATTATTTTTGACTGTTAAAAAGTCACATTATCAGTTAGAGAACAGTTTCTAATTTAGAAATCTTTTTTAACTTGGTTTTCTCATGTGGTTCTCATGATAGCACCGTGAGGTAGTTTCTGAAGATGACATTCTTATTTTACCAGTGAGAAAATTGAAGCTTAGAGGCATTAGACAGTGTCCATAAACTATCTTCCGGCATGTGGCACACAGATGGGGGTGTTCATTACTTGCGATTGCTCTTATCACTACTGACATTTGATCTCAGCTGACCTGAGGGTAGGACTGAAGTTCAGATCCCCCTGTTCTCAATGCAGAGGACTTTCCAATGTAGCATTCAGCCTTGCCCACACCCCTACCTTCAAGATGGGAGAGAACGAGGATTCCTCAGCTCTAACCTGCGTGAGGTGCCTCCCTTGCCCAAAGCCAAAACATCAAGATGAGGTCCTCATGGTAGAGAAGACTAGAAATGGAGTCTTCATGGATTGTTGGAGATGGAGGGATTCTTGGAGACTGGGGAAAATGTTCATAAGTGTAAACCCTTATGGATTCTCCTAGTCAAATAGCTCCAGGGCAGCCCCTTTCTTGCCTTCTCAGAACCACAAATTGATTTTCTTGCTCTTGTGGTTTCTGGCAGATTCCTCTTCTTGCTGGGCCCAATATGAAACAGAATGTGGTCTCACAGACCTGTTATACTTCCTTCATTCCCTGAAGCTAGCATGTAGTTCTTCTGAGACTTCTTTCTGTGTTTGTACTGCTAGTAGCCATGGAAAATCAACAAGGGTAAAAAGTGTACAGTCCTTTGATGTGGTTTGCATTCACCTAAATTGGGGGAGTAGGGAACATAACAAAAGTATGTCAAGCATGGGGGCAACCTGGAAACCCATATGGTAAAGGGCTGAAATCACATGTAGCTATTCCCGCAGCCTCCTGAACATCAAGGAACTAGCGGGGTGGCTAGGAGGTGGGATCAGGTCAACAATGGTTGCAAAGTGCTCTCCTTCATCATTTTTCTGTCCCTTTCACTCTCTGTTCTTTGCCCCATCCCTAGTCCTCTTCCTGGCCATCCCTGGTCCTGCCTTGTCACTATGAAATGAAATCTGTACTGTGAAAAGCAACATTTGGAGCTGTAGAAGAGTTCCCCCAAAACATCTAAGTCTCCAAAAGAAAAGGGAAATGAAATGTTTGAAAGTGGCAGCAACTACTTGAGGGAAATGATAGAGAGGGAACAGGGGACTCGTGGTGATGAAGGAGTCGCCATCTCTATATGTCACACTGCCAGTGTGTGGATTAGCTACTGTGACTTAGGCCAGCAAAATTTACCCTGTCCCTCTCCTTCCACCCACACACACTCTGTTTTCTGGAAAATGCCATTTTTTAAATGTTACTCGTGGGTTTGTCTTTTCTATCTCTCCTTTTCTACTGTCCTAGAAATGTAATTTGGGAAATGCAGCCAGATTTAAATATTTGAGATCATTTAGGAAAGAGCAACTCACCCAACCTCAGGTAACTACTAGATTCCAAGGAGAAACCATGAACCAGCAGAGGTAGGTCATTCCCTTAGGCAGCATTTATCAACATGTGATATTTTGCATAACCCCATCAAAATCACCTCGGGTACTTATTAAAAACTAAGATTTCAAGGACTAATTCAAACCAAGCTATAATTGAATATCTAGGGGTGGGCACCTGGAAATTGCATTTTAAACAGGTCCTCCCCATCCATATACACATACCTATGTTATTTGTATGCATCTTAAATTTGAAAACTATACTTCAGAGGCTTAAAACACTATGTCATAATTTTAACTGAGGCCTAGGTCAGCCAAGTTCCAAGTTAGAATTTCTTTTTTGTCAGTAACATAGAATACATCTTTTGCTTTATATAATGGAATTTCCTCAAATAAGAAGTTCTATTTCTTTCATCAGTCCAGTATCCTCTTCCCTGAAAAATACCTTGCCCACATGTCTAAATTATTATCTTTTTTTCTTGAGTCTCCTCCACTGAAAGAGGAAATCAAAGCAATAGATGTTTCCTTTGTACATTCTGAAGCTATTTCCTAATACCCTTGACTACCACCCTTATCTGTCCTTCCACTGGTGCTGAAAGCACAACAAAGAAAAACACTCCAAATTCAATTGATTTGAACTAAAAGCCACTAGTCTGGGAGCCAGGCCAATAAATAAAATAGCAAAAACTTATTTGAACCAATTAGATAGGGATATGCAAATTAATTGGCCATGATATTAGGGTCAAGCAATAATATGCAAATAAACTGGCATCTTATTGAGCTAATGGGACAGGAATATGCATAATAAGTTGGCTGTGATGTCAGAAGCTTCATCATAATTTTAGGCATGAATGTTACAATATAATATCAATTCTGGGACACTTCAGAATGCTTAACTACAATATTGATAAAATAATCTAAATTCCTAAAACGTGAACAGATTGGTCTAAAAAACAAATGACAAGTCTTGAAACTGGATCATTCTAGAAAATGAGTAATTAGAAAGGATTATAGCCAAGCTCAGTACAAGTTGGGACCCAGGCACAGTCACTCGTTTCCACAGAATGGATAGAAATGCTATGCCTGAAGACTAACAGTTTTAGAGAAATGAGCAGACGTGAAATCAAGAGAAATAAGTGATAGACTGTAATGTGTTTGTTCAGAACAGTTAGCCCAAAAACTCCTAAGTAAATTCTTTAGCCAGCAGGTATATATCCAATCAGTCAACAAACATCATGTGAAAACTCCTTTGTGCCAGGCACCATGCCAATCTTTGGGAATATGAGCAAAAACAGCAGACACTTGCATAGCAGAATGTGAGCCAGACACTGTTCTAAATGCTTTACATATGGCTGATTTAATCTCCATTACAACCCTATGAGGTAGATACTATTTTTAATGTGATTTTATTGATGATGGAACTGAAGGACAGAGAGGTACATAACTTGCCCGAGGTCACAGGATTACTATTTGACAGAGCTAGGATGTCAACCCAAGCAGACTGTCTTCAGACTCCAATGAATAAAACATGATGTCTAGGCCTTTATCATTGCTCAGCAGGTTCAACCTGGAAAACAGGTGGGTAACTACATGCTGCAGTTTGAAAGATGTCCAAAAGTGACCTGATTCCAAATATCCTCTATACTCGAACTAAAATTCTATCATGGAACTCACTAACATAAATCAGTTGGTTGACTGTTTAATTAGTTCTTTGGCTACTTAGACAGCAAAGGTGAGATCAACAAGTCCATAACACCAGACATTGAATAGTCATCGATGATTTTTATTCTGGAAAGGACTGTATCAGTTTCTTCCTAATGCACAGATTGGTATGTTATTTTTAGTGACTTATTCTTCATACACAAAAGAGGATGAGACACAAAAGAGTGACATTTCAGCTGTATCTGTACAGGTGCAGAAGAGAGGTTGCCGAACATGGTGGAAGAGAGTCCAAGTTTAAGGGACTTGGTTGCCTTTTGGAGATTAAAGAAAATTTTTACCTACAACTAAATTTTACCAAGGGCTAATTCTGTAAAGGAGTAGGTGATATTATTGCGAGAGGGGCAGTATGATGTAGGAGTACAAAAGCTTACTACCCCTGTAAATTGTTATGGCACTCTTTGGGTCAAAATTACATATATAAATATTAAAATTAAAGAAATCTGAATTGCAATAGACAGCTTACCAGGAAAATACATCTCAGCTAGATAATGTTAACAAGAGAAATCTACGGATGAAGAAGTAGAAACAGGGAGGTCTGTTCTAAGGCACTTTCACCAGTCACCTTAAAACTTGTAATTCTGAAGGTAAGATAAATGTTTCCAGCCATTGAAATGCAAAGCTCAGTGGGTAAATTTAAAAAATCTAGCTAAGCTGAGTAGCCAAAAAATGTGGTAGATGTGCTTCATTTGAGTCAAGCTAAAAAATAATACACTGAAGGGAAAACATGACCCGATTTAGAGTATAGAGTAATAGGATCAATTATAAATCAAGAAAAATGTCACATAGAACCATCCATTGAAGACATTCACCAAGTGAATGTGTCTTTTTTGCTACCCCAAAAAAGGTTTGATGTTGTCACAGAAGATTTTATAAATAAAAGAGAGGGAAAATCCCCCCTTTGTCCAAGTCCAGAGCTCATTCATGTGTACAATACACAGAGTTTTGGTTGTCCACCTCAGGAAAGACAGTGGTGTTAGATGACTATCTGCTGGAGGACGGCAGCTACAATAGAGGGATGAAGGGGCTGTGTGTGAGGACAGGCTAGGAACAGTGGGACTTTGTGGTCTGGAAAAGGAAGGCTGAACAAGGATATGATGAAAGTCTGGAAATCTTGAAAGGTAGAGCTAGAGTAATACCTACCTATTTATCACATCCCACAATACTAGAATCAGGAAGTCACCTTGATGTTTGAAAGAGAATAGATAAAAGGGACAGCTATTCAGGATTATCTCAAAGGCACCTTTCTACTCAAAAATTCTTTGTCAAATTTTCTTTACTACTTTACAGTTGAGTTGTAAATGCGTGTTGCTCTAGGAAATGGAACAGATAGAAATATAAGACTGAGATAAATGTATGTCTGTTTTGTGTTATAGGCTTATAAGGAGACATCTCTAAACCTTTGTGTTGTCTTGTAGGAACCCCTCAAGCCTTTCCATGGGTAACCATAAATAGCCCACAGCTGCATATCTCACTAATCCAACCCAGAATGCTTACATTTGCATTCTTGAGTTGGACACTTGTATTCCCTTCTCTTCATTCAGTAAACAGAAAAAATAATAATAATAATAAAGAAGGTCGGAATTTCTAGCAGGTAATTGCATTGGGAGGAATAGAGCCCCCACAAATTCCTATTTTAAAAAATTATATTTAGTGGGTTCTTCCAGGAGATACTTGGGAGTTTCTAATAAAACTATTAAAAACATGTAGCAAAAGTCAGTGCTTATTTTCCCCTTCCTTTTATAAAGGTATAAGATTCCTGATAGTAAAGCCTATAATAGGTGACAAAAGCATGCAAAGTTTTGAGTCTCAAACTCTACAATAATGCTCAGAAATGGAAACATCAAAGACAGTCTTTAAAAAAACAACAAAACAAAAAAAACTGTACTGGCCAGGTGCAGTGGCTCACACCTGTAATCCCAGTACTTGGGCAGGCCAAGGTGGGAGGATCGCTTGAGCCCAGGAGTTTGAGATCAGCCTGAGCTGCATAGTGGGACCCCCATCTCTACAAAAAAATTAAAAAAAAAAAAAAAAAAAAAAAACTAGCTGGGAATGGTAGCGCACACCTGTGGTCCCAGCCACTTGGGAGGCTGAGGTGAGAAGACCTCTCGAGCCCAGGAGGTCAAGGCTGAAGTGAGCTGTGATTGTGCCACTGCACTCCAGCCTGAGTGACAAAGCGAGTCCCTGTCTCAAAAAAAAAAAAAAAAAAAAATTGTACTTTATTAAATCACCTCTGCTTCCAAAAGTATATACTGTTTCTACTTGGTTCCTTAATACCTTATTCTTAATCTCAGTTATGAAGATATCATTATTGTTCCCTTTTCACCATAGTCTTGCCACCTGCTGCACCATGAGCTACTTTGAGAGCAGGGATTGTGTCTACTTATGTCTCTGTTCTCAGAGCCCCTAGCATATATGCTGAAGAAACAGACTAGTTCTCAGAGCCCCTAGCATATATGCTGAAGAAATATACCCTGCCTAAACAATCAGTTATGAATTTTTAAATTCCACTAATCTAACTGATTATTTTGTCTTCATCTTCCAAATGATCTGACTTAGTTTCATCACTTAATGCAATTGTTTTGGCATCATATAGTAGTAATCCTATTATAATAGAAATAACAGCTCATAAATAAAAACCAGATAATGGAATTCTTAAAATCAATTGGTTATTTTAGCCATCATTTTCAGAAGATTTTACTTCCTTCCTTCATTTCCCTCCTCCCCACCATCTTTAGTGGTTAAAAGAAGAAAAAAGAAGCAGACTATCTCCAAGAGATAAAAGAGAGTGACACAGAAATGCACACATTACTGTAGTTATACCTCAATGACAGTCATAAAGGCATTTTCAAGGGAAAAAGTAAAGACAGAGAATGATCCCCTGGTCACCTTTTGCCCAGCATGAACAGATAAGGCAATGATTCAGCATCTTACTTGCCCAGTTTTAAAGACTAACTCCTTATCAAAGGAAGTCAAAAGACCATAGCAGCTGACTGCCTTCTTGAATTACTAATGGCCTAAGTTTGGTGGCACATCATTTTCAGTGATGACTGGAAAACGAGGAGGCTTTCTATAATTTTTTTCTTTCAGAAATAAATGATTTTATTTAACTTTAAAAAAGAAATAAGCACATTTATTTTATATCCTCAGAACCACTGAAACTGCTTTTACCCAAAACTAAAGCAACATGATTAAGAAATTAATAGATTTCAAACTACTGATTTCAGTCAACAATATGATGGTGTAATTAACTAATAAAGTGTCCCGTTAACAAAAAAAAGAGCCAAATGCACATTTCGTGATAGTGCACTTGCAGAATTACTACATATACTACATATACATATGAAACTGCAAGATTACTCAGTAATCTACTGATGCAGCTGTCATTTGTTGAGAATATTATGAACTTTCATATCCTTATTAAGGAAACAAATGCTTTCATAAATAGCACTGTGTTTAAATATTTCTCTAGAATTTTAGTTTTAAAATTATAGGAAAGCTCAAGAAATAAAGTTAACCCATAACCCCACCACTTCTTTTCATACATAATTAAAAAGTAACTCAAATCAGCCCCTGTAATCCTTTCCCATCCCTCAGAGTTAATTGACTCAAGGAAATAATTTGAAATTTTATATCCTTTCAGGTATTCTTTCTGCTTATATCAATTCTATACATATATATACACAAATATATATGCATTTTACAAAATGGGATTTTAAACACATTATTCTGTAATTATTTTTCACCTAGCAATATATAATAGAGATCCTTTGGACCAACATATCAGTCTGCCATATCTAGTGGTTGCATAGCATCCCTTTGTTTGAACGTATCATAGTATATTTAGTAATTCTCTTATAAATATAACTATGAGAAAAACTATATAACTTCACCAAAAGACTTCAAATGAGACCTAAATAAATAGTTAAATAACATGCTCTTGGATAGGGAACAATATAGTAAAGATGTCATTCTTCCCAAATAAATGCCATAAATGAATTTGAAAGGTAAATAACACACTAAAAGAAAGCTTTGCCTCACATAAACAGATCAAATATTAATATCCCTATAATACAAAGAGTTTCAACATATCAGTGAGAAAGTAAAGCAATAGGAGAAAGTCTCTATTTTATTAATGTTCCTAAAATGTACTTGCTGCTGCTTCTACTACTGGCTGCTGTTGCTGAGAAGTAAGACGTTACATTTATACAATGTCATTATGCATCTAAATAAGAAAGGATTTTAAAGTAAGATGCAATTACCCTAAGTTCAAAATCTAAAAATGTGTTGCTTAAAAAAACAACCTAGACTGATTGCAAAGAGTACCAGAAAAAAAAAAAAAAAAAAAAAAAGCAAGTCATTAGCTTGTAGATTTTCAAATTTTCATCAACTGTATTGGCAGGAGTTTGAATCCATTAAAACACGCAATCCAGCAGCATTATTATGATAACAACTTGCAAAGATCTGTGACAGTCACTAAAAGTCAAAGTAAAAATATATACCGCTATGAAAGTCATTTTTAAGGGAATTTTCCAATTTCTAGACTTTACAAAAACAAGTAAGCATTTGAAAGCTACTTTTACTAAAAGTTGCCAATTCAATTTGTGTCTCTAGAAAACACTCCTGCATTTTAGGGCACTGTCTTTAATGTAGTGAAAATATTGCAAATGAAACTAGCCTAAAGGGCAATAATGTATCACAGTAAATCTCCAGTTACTATAATTAGGAATCTATTCTAATCTTACTGGAAAGACATGTTCGTGTTTTATGTTTATAAGGATTTCACTGAAATTTTTAAAAAATAGCTTAGTAGAAGAGATTTTAAAAGAGGCAGTGAATGTTTATGAATTATGCAAGTCTGAACTTTCATTTTAATAACTTCATTAAAATATAAAAACCTTAAAAGCCTCCCATCAGGAATTTAACTTTATAGAAATGCTTTATATGTGCCCTGACCTTGCCAAGAGGCAAGCCTAAGGTATGATTTAACAGTTACAACAGGGCAAAGCCTAATAATAAATACCTATCTGAAAATGCCAGCATTTGTCCTTGCCTCCTTGGCCTCCAGTGGAGTTGCAACTCAGCCATAAACAGGCCCTCTCCTGAGAGACAGCAGGGCGCAGCAGAAAGGGAACAGCAATTGGCCCCGGAAAGCCTGGATCGGAAGCCTTTAACCTTTCTGATCCTCAGTCTGTTCATCTATAAAACTGGGGTATTAGAGACAGCCACATTGTTGAGTAAACAAATGACATAACATTAGGTGGAAGCTCCAAGTAGAAAGCACTATATATACAAATATTGGTTGTTTCTAAGCAAAAGACAGTTCTTGGTTAACTCTTAATTTTTCTCACCATATCCTGGCTCCAGGAGAATGTGTGTCCCTATATGGCTGATATAAATAATACTCTGTGTGTGTGTGTGTGTGTGTGTGTGTGGTGTGGTGTGTTCAAAGAATGCCTCTTCATTATTTGGATGGCAGTCACATGCTTTGGCTAACTTACGTTGGCATCCTGAAGCTAACAGCAAATCCTCCTCCCATCTCCTGTTACTATGTGGATGCAAGACCCAGCATATTTTATAAGAAATCAGATCAGTAGTATATTTCTACCACCTTCAGCTTGTTAAGCTATTTATTTGAGTTAAGACACTGAGTTCCCTTCCAAGTACTTCTTTTATGATAACAGATTCAAGACAGACACAGCTAATTGAGCCAATGAATAGGGACAAAGAGGAAGAACAGAGCCTCTGTCATCCTAATTATCAAGTTAATGCCTGGTTGCTGGACAAACTCTCCCTCTCTCTAAAATGAACCACCACAAGATGGAACCTGCCGTTGCAATGTTAATTGGACTAGAAGTGGCAGGACCTGGTCCCAGAGCAGCTCCTGGTTGTCTTTCCAAATAATTTTGCCCCAGCTAATAAATACCTAATTGGATACAATATGAGTCGGTATTTGTTGTTCATTGCTACATAATTGAGTGGTCAAGATTTCATCTTTCACCTGTCTCTACAAATTCTCAATCTCCACAAGTAGTTAACATTAAAAACAAGAAAGTTACCCATGTAAATTTCTACATCCTTGCATCCAAAGACCCTTTAACTCTCTTCAGCTCGCTTTCCTCTACATGAAATTTCATTGTCTATATTAAACATATCCCCAAGCTGTGCCCATCTTGGCATTTCAAAAAAAAATAGAAAAACCTGGTTGGATTATACATCTGCCTTCTCCTTAAATCAGATGAATTGCTCCACTTGCTGATAGGATAAATAGCTCAGTTAAAGCATATACTAAGAATCTAGGTAAGAAATGTGAAAAAAAAAAATGTTGCTTATTAGTCCTACAGCAGAGATGATACCTTTATACCACTTTGAGTTGTTATTTAACTAATTGCTATATTTACCCGTATCAGTCGTGTTGAACTGTGCCTCCCTCAAACAACTAGCAAGACTGACCTGAGGTTGAACCAATTGCTTAGGACACATCCTCTATGAAGCTATAAACCTGAAACCTATCTATATTTCAGTCTCTAGAGATGAAAGTGTCAGAGCTGGCAGGGCATGGTGGCTCATCCCTGTAATCCCAGTACTTTAGAAGGCTGAGGCAGGAGGATTGCTCGAAACCAGGAGTTTGAGACCAGCCTGGGCAACATAGTGAAACCCTGTCTCTACAAAAACTATTAGCCAGGCGTGGTGGCATATGCCTGTAGTCCTAATTACTCAGGAGGGTGAGGCAGGAGGATTGCTTGAGCCTAGGAGGCTCAAGCCCATGATCACTCATATGGCTACATTCCAGACTGGGTGACAAAGCGAGACCCTGTCTCAAAAAAAAAAAAAAAAGTGTCAGATAAATTTAAGAGGTATATTTCAGCCTGATCCATATTGAGATTAAGGGCTGCTTTCTTTTAAATAAAGGTATGTTTAGTATTTCTACAGTAGGATTCAATACAATAGAATTAAAAGTATGTGTGAGTTTAGCCCAAAGCTAAAGAAGAAGATACTATTCTCAAGCCAAATTACATACAGTATGTAGATGTACCTGTGTCTTTATCTTTTTTTTATTTTTTTGAGACAGGGTCGGATATATCTTTTAAAATCGACTTGCCCTCGTACTTTTATAGCACGTGCAGATTTTGATTCTTGTAACTGTCACTTGAAATTTTGTTTTTTAAAGCTAAATTAGTCCAACCATCTTGCGTGCTGCAAGAGGAACTAGTTATTCAAGCTATGAGAATTTAGTATTTGCTTACAAGCAAGATAACAAGAATGGAATCTTTTTTATCTTGGGTGGGTCAGTGAGCAAAAAGATGTTTCTTTTTATTTCTGTGTGCTATTGGTATGGGTGGTTCTCGTCATTGCCTCTCTAACTTTTCATTTAAATTTCAAAATGATTTAATCTTAAATGTAAAATAACTGTGAAATCTTATTACCAAGATTATTTATTTCAAAGATGAGTCTCCGGCAACAGAGTTCCTACACTCTATGCTGAGAGATCTGGAATATTGCATTCATTTCTGAGAACACACTTAAGAGGAGAGACATTAATTTTCTGAAGCACATCCAGCAGGAAATCAGGGTCGTGCAGAGGGCAGATACAGTCTCAGATAAGGAACAGTTCAAGGAATTGGAGATATTTAAGCTGCAAAATACAGAACTCAAAGAGGACATAACTGTCTGAAAAATGTGGGAAAAGAATTGAACCTACTCTTATTAACTATAAAGACCTGAACTGGGATCCATGAGTATAAGCCATGGAAATCCATACTTTGTTCTTCCCATTTTAGTTCCCAAGCAAAAGCTAGACGAAGGTTTAACTCAGAAATACTGAGTTAGGGATGGTGCCCTATCTACCTGCCATAGGTTAGGGAATTAACCTATTAAATCCCTCCAATCTCCTAAAGTTTCATTTTAAAACTCTAAAAGATCATGCCCAGCCTAAAGATAACATCAGCCCATGGAAGAACACATCTATTAAAGACAAAGGTATCCTCACCAAAAGTGATTATTTTATTTTTTTCCTTACGATAATAAGAATGAAAGACTACTACTGCTAATAAATATTATAGTTATAATCTAGTCAGTGCTTTCTCTGCTGTGAATTTACTAATTTGGCCTTGTTTAATCCTAGTCACACTCTCATGAGGTAGGTATGGTTATCCCCATAAATGAATGAGAAAACTAAGGTTTGGAAAAGTGACTTGCTCAAGGTCACAAGGTAAAGAAATGGCAAAGGCCCAGCTCCTCACTCCAGCTGCATCTGTTACCTAAGCCTGCCCACTTTCTCACAGCTTCCCCCACCTAGACTATGCACACTGTAATTTCAGTTGGCTATAATCCCCAAATCATAGAAGCCTCAATTCTAGAAGATAATGAATGCTCTTGAGCAGCAAAATGATCATCAGTTGACTCACAATGAATACTCTCTATAGATTATTTTGACAAAGTAACGCTATCCAACTGTGCCTGCAAATGCCAACACATGCAAATCCCTGCGACTTCAAAAACAGCAAATGCCCTAATGAGCTAAAGAAACAATTGCTCTTTATTCATTTTTTTCAGTGTGTTTCTTACTTCTGCTGGAAAATAATGTCCAGAAGGAATTTGTGTTCTATTCAATGACTATAAAAAAGAGGAAGGTTAGTGTTTACAAGTTTACATCATACAAAAAAGAGTGGCCGTGAAACAGTGAGCTGTGGCTTCCTGGTGGGAAGACACTCATATGCAGCCCGTGACTTCCTGGGCAGTTTTAATTTACTTTTAATCATTTCAGAAGTTGTGCCTCCGAGGTTTGAGATAAAAAGGTTCATAGCATGTTGCCTTTTTCTCTCTTTTCTGCCCCTCTTTTTTAGCTTGGTAAAATGTAGTCCAGAAAAAGAGGTGGAGGGTGAAGAACCAGTTTCAGTATCTGCTCCTCCAGGAAACTTCCCCACATATCCTAAACCCATCTTTGTTCTTCCTTTTTTTTTTTTTTTTTTTTTTTTTTTTGAGACGGAGTCTCGCTCTGTCGCCCAGGCTGGAGTGCAGTGGCCAGATCTCAGCTCACTGCAAGCTCCGCCTCCCGGGTTTACGCCATTCTCCTGCCTCAGCCTCCGGAGTAGCTGGGACTACAGGCGCCCGCCACCTCGCCCGGCTAGTTTTTTGTATTTTTAGTAGAGACGGGGTTTCACCGTGTTAGCCAGGATGGTCTCGATCTCCTGACCTCGTGATCCTCCCGTCTCGGCCTCCCACAGTGCTGGGATTACAGGCTTGAGCCACCGCGCCCGGTCTGTTCTTCTTTACCTTTATACTGTCCATGTTTTTTCACTTGATCACTGACTGTTGTTTTTCTTTGATTGTGTTCTGTACATACCTTTTCTCATTCATGAGACTGAATTATTTAATCCTCAGGGTTACCAACACCCTCATTATTTCTTTTTCTGTGTTCCCATGGTCCACTGGAGTTATCTCGTCCCATGATTTATCACACACTGTAGGTATCCATGGCTCTTGCTCTGTGAACCCCTTTAAGGAGACCCAACTTAATTCACTTTTGCATAACCATCATCTAGCATCGCCTAGCACATAGTAGGCCCCCATGAGGAAATTAAATTAAATGAAAACTCCGATAGTTCTTTTAATCCCCAGTGTTTGACATATAGTATGAACTGAATTGAAGTAAAGTGAATTAAATTCAATCAGAACAAATCAAAATGAATTGAAATGACTGTATTAAGACATTGTTATGTTGGATAAAATTATCCAGTTTATATTTATAATTTGAAGAAAAATTGATTAGCATAGCCTAGCTATGTTGTTGTGTGATTCCTATGATGGACACTCAAGATTGCCCATTAAGTTACTACCATAGAAAGGTCAGCAGCCTTTAGGCCCAATATTGCAGTTACTTATTTAAGTTGAGGCCATAAGGGTAGACATAGTCTAAATCACTGTGTATTTAAAGAATGGCTGAGAAATGTAGACTGAACCCTGGAAGGCTGACAGTATTTCTGAACAAGCAAATGATGTTTAAAGTGAACTGATGCTGTTGATTATACAGGAGGATTCCCCAAAAAGTAGATCTAAAATTTCATTTCCAGGGCTAAGTCACCTTCTTGGTCCATGGTTTGCTGTGATTCCAGAGGGAGAGGAAACCATACCCACAACACTCTCATCCCTCCCCTCTCTTCTTACCTCTAGCTTCTAAAAAGTAGTCCATCAGCACGCACTGTGCACCCCATCTGGGTTCAGCCCTGTGTTAGGCACCTGAAATTCAGTCAATACAATGAACATTATCTCTCCATTTTTGGGTCCTAACATCTCAAAAAGGAGACCAACAATAAGTAAGTACCAAAAATATTAATCATAAATGGTCACAAATTCTATCAGGATGTGAAAGAGAGAAATGACAAGATATTCCCCTCATCCAAAAATGTAGACTCTGACTTAGGAGTATAGGCAATTCTTTTCTCAAAATTATATCCCTTTTCATCAAAAAAAAAAGTAATTACTGGTAAACAAGAAAAGTAAGCATTTTGTAAAAATGAAAATGACTGGGGGAGAGAGGAATGTCCTCCCCTACAATCTGTGCTTAACTAGCTTAGGCTTGTCTAATGAGACCAGACATCTTTCAATGTTGATGATGATCACCTATCAGTAAAATTTTAGGAGCACATTCCTCTTTATACATTTACTTGTAGGTTTGTAAGTGTATATTTACTGCGATAGTAATATAAAATGGACATTATAAACTTAAAAGTCAAAAAATGTAAAAGATAAAGCAAAAGTAAACATTTTACAATTATTTGCCTTATGAATGATAAAAATGTTACTCTCCCTTTAAAATATAATTACTAATATGTTAATAAATGTGCCTTACTTTTCTTTTAGATATCTGTTTAACTTTGTCATGTAGCAATTCACAAGTATAATATTAGATTCCATTTATTTCAACACTTACGTTTTATAGACGGTCACATCTGGAAAAATGCCTCACAAATGCACAATATTCATAATATTTAATATGAGCTTAGTTTGGAATTTACAGAAAATATGTCAATGTATCACATCGACTGAAGTTTCTGATTTTTTTTAAATTTTAGCCAGCTTCTCTAACCTGAAATAGATGATCATTCTTACCTGTAGGCATGACTGACAGAGCACAGCTGAGGAAGAGGTACCAGCTCTGTCATATTCTCATTTCTCACTGGTATTTGCATTATCAATTTTTCTTCAAGCCACAGTTGTTGTTCAGGACTCATTTTAGGCAACATACTCATTTTGTGAGGAGTAGTTTGGTACAATTAAATAACATAATCTATAAACCAGTTTAACTGGCCTCACAGAAAGTGCAATACATAGAAAAACGCTAACAGCAAATAAAGTGCAGGCCGCTCTGGCACCCCACCCCACGGTGGCACTTCCACGCCACCCTCAGGAAACCTTGAGTACTGCGTGTGAATCATGCCCGAACAGGGGCACCTCTGTGATACTGTACATCAGACCTCAGTAAATTTCCAATCCTTTATTTTTAGAAGGAGAAAATAAAGTAGAAACTCTGGTATTTTCTTCTGGGGTGCCAGAAGTAAATATTTGAATTTCTACTTCATTTTTTCCACACTGGAGGTCAGAGAAACTAAAGGTTTCAAGTTGATAAACCAAAAGTCAGCCAGCAAATACATTTTCCTTTCCTTTTTCTTACCAAAGAGAAAAAGATGATACCATATTGATTAAGTTTTGTCTTTATAGACCAATTACTCATTAACCAGAAGGACAGATCATTGTTATTTATTAATGTGATACCGAATTTTTATTTTAAAATGGTACACATTCTAACAAATGGTAAGTTCTTCATAATTTTCAGAAATAATGCCTGGTTTTAAAAAGAAAAACAGATGTAAAGAGGCACTAAACCAGATTAGTTTCAGGACATCCGATGTCACCAGAAGAATAGAAATGGCTGCATGTTGCGCCTGTAAAGGGAAACACTGGATGGGTAGCAGGATGGCTGCTTACAAGGATTTGAAGAACTACCCTATGAACAAAAATATGGAATCAGACATTCAGCAAATATGTATTAAATGCTCCCTAACTAAGTACCACAGTGAGGAGCTGGAGCGCTGGCGGCAGTGAGATGGATTTTGTGATACCTGCCTACAAGGAGCTTGGAACCAGCTCAGGGAGATCCACTTTAAAATACTGTGTGATTTAGATTAGGAGTAAACAAACTTTTTTTGTAGAGGACCAGATAGTAAATATTTTAGGCTTTGCAGGCCACATGGTCTCTTACGACTAAATATTCAACTCTGCTATTGCAACACAAAAGCAGCCACAGACAGTCTGTAAGGAGTAGACATAGCTGTGTTCTAATCAAACTTTTTATTTGTGGATACTGATATGTAAATTTCATATAATTTTATATGTCATGAAACGTTAATCTTTTTTATTTTTTTCAACTCTGAAAATGTAAAAATTTTCTTAGTTTATGACCTACAGAAACATGCAGCAGCTAGAACTGGTCCACAGGTAGTAATCTGCCGAGAGCTGATTAACAGGATTTCACAAGACCTCAGAGTAAGAGTACTTAACCTCCACTGGAGATTTCATGGACACTTCCTGGAGAAACCAAGAACCGCAGTGAAGGACTGTGCAGGGCAAGGGGATAGGCCAAAAGGACAGTGAGAGCAAAGGCATGATTGTACAAAACAGACATGGTTGTACAAAAACAGTGTAGAGGAACTGCTAAGAAATGAAGTTAGAGAGGCAGAGCAGAGTCAGGAAAATTGAACTTTATGTTCCAGAGGTGGTGAGTAGCCACTGCAGGGATTTAAGCAGGGAGTTTGTGCTGGAAACTGTAACATTAATTCCAGCTCAGGCTGTGGAATCAGCCTGACATGGTTAGGATCCCAGTCTGCCACTCACCAAGCATATGGACTCAAATCATTTTCTTATCCTCTTCAAATATCAGTTCCATCACCTGAAAACCAAAGATAATCCCTACCTTGCTGTCTGTTATTCTCTATTCTTGTACCTGTCTGCTTCACTTATTTCTCATAGTGTCACAACTAGTAATATAAATTTCCTTGCTGACTTGTTATTTGACTGGTGCCCCCTCTAGATTGTGGGGCCATGTCATCATCCATATAGACCAAGTGCCTAGCAGGGCGCCTGACTCAAAAGTACCTGATGAATAAATGGGGAAAAAAAAATCAACTAACAATGATAAAGCCAACGATCTCCCACCTTGTAGTTCTATCACTATCCATGCTTGCTTCTTGCCTTACAAGGATAAATATGTTGTATCACTTATTTAAAACTCAGAATAAAGTCATAAAGAAAAATGATTAACCACTTCTATACAACTATTTTATCCACAATGTTTATTTTCTTAAGTTCTCATTACATTTCACTTTGCCACATGGCTTTTCCTTCTTCTACTGAGATACACTTCCTCCAAGAAATTTGCTTAATCTAAATGTTACAGGAAAGGAGTCCCAATCCAGACCCCAAGAGAGGGTTCTTGGATCTTGTGCAAGGAGGAATTCAGGGTGAGTCTGCAGTGCACAGTGAAAGCAAGTTTATTAAGAAAGTAAAGGAATAAAAGAATGGCTACTCCATAGACAGAGCAGCCCCGAAGGCTGCTGGTTGTCCATTTTTATGGTCATTTCTTGACGATATGCTAAACAAGGTGTGGATTATTCATGCCTTCCCTTTTTAGACCATATAGGGTAACTTCCTGATGTTGCCATGGCATTTGTAAACTATCATGGTACTGGTGGGAGTGTAGTAGTGAGGACAACCAGAGGTCACCCTCGTTGCCATTTTGGTTTTGATGGGTTTGGCTGGCTCCTTTACTGCAACCTGTTTTATCAGCAAGGTCTTTATGACCTGTATTTTATGCTGACCTCCTTTCTCATCCTGTTACTTAGAATGCCTTAGCCATCTGGGGATGCAGCCCAGTAGGTTTCAGCCTCATTTTACCCAGCTCCTATTTAAAACAGAGTTGCTCTGGTTCACACATCTCTGACATAAATGGGCAATTTTCTAGTTTATATTGCAGTGACCTGAAAATGAAGCAAAATCTTTCCAATGCATAATTCAGCCTAATTTTTTTAACTTAAATTCACAGGTAGGCTAAATGGCTCATTTCATTAATGATCTACAAATGTCTGCATGCCTCTTTATCTAAATTGCCAAAATACCTTTATATTTCATTGCCCAATGTCACATTATAAATTGTAAATATATGATTTATCTATTCATTAGATTTCCAGAACTCTTATTCTAGGGCAAACAAGAAAGCAATAAAATCCATGTTAAATTTTAGCTCATATTGCTCCTTATTGTTCAACTTCATTCATTCGTTCAACAAATACCTATTGAATGCTTACTGTGTGCCATGTACTGTTAAACCTTCCCTTTTAGAGATATTTATGTAACATGTTTTTTAAGGTGTTTATTTTCTAAATAGCTTAAGTCTTAATCACCAATTTATTTTTTTCTTTTATATGTGTTGGTAATTGTGGCCTAGATAAAAGCCCTAGTGATTATAGTGACAGGACAAAATGTAAAAATTCTCAGGGCTATTTAAATTATACACAGATTTTAAGAAGCACTGTGTTGTGTTTCTGTCATCCTTCTACTTTCCAAAAGAATGTATCTGCATCCTAAAATGTAATCACATTTACTTAAGACAGAGTTGCTTTTGGAAATTCAGACTTTGCTTATATTGTGTTTGTTGTATAAACAACTTAGCTTCCCTTTCTCCCTTTTAGTTACAGAATTATTTAGGACTAATTATAGATTGAGAATATCCAGGGTGCTAAACTTATGTACAATTTACTCAACATACCCAATCTGTTACTTAGGAAAGAACTGCCTTTTTTTTTTTTTCTTGAGACTGAGTCTCACTCTGTTGCCTAGGCTGCAGTGCAGTGGCACAATCTCAGCTCACTGCAACCTCCACCTCCTGGGTTCAAGCAATTCTCTGCCTCAGCCTCCCTAGTAGCTGAGATTACAAGCACACACCACCATGCCCAGATAACTTTCGTATTTTTAGTATTGACAGGGTTTCACTATCTTAGCCAGGTTTGTCCTGAACTCCTCACCTCAGGTGATCCACCGGCTTAGGCCTCCCGAAGTGCTGAGATTATAGGCGTGAGCCACTGCACCCTGCAAACCCTGCCATTTTCTAAGGAGTGCTTATACTTACATTCTAACATGTATTTTGTTATCACTCCAATCTTGAGTAAAATTAATAAGGGGATCATCTGTATGAGAAAACAGATAATTTGATTATTTTTCTAGAAATTAGTTATTTCCAAGAAAACTCTTTTCAAATATGACAAGATTTCCTGGGATTTAATTTGCAATTACTAATTTGTTAAACCAAAAGAAATTGGAGATATATATTCATTCAATGCCATGTATCGATATTCTATAAATATATATATTTCACATGTGTGTATATATATTCTTTCTTTATTTTTATTATACTTCAAGTTTGAGGGTACATGTGCACAACGTGCAGGTTTGTTACATATGTATACATGTGCTATGTTGGTGTGCTGCAGCCATTAACTCGTCATTTACATTATGTATATCTCCTAATGCTATCCCCCCATCCCCCCACCCCACAACAGGCCCCAGTGTGTGATGTTCCCCGTCCTGTGTCCAAGTGTTCTCAGTGTTCAATTCCCACCTATGAGTGAGAACATGCAGTGTTTGCTTTTTTGTCCTCGTGATAGTTTGCTGAAAATGATGGTTTCCAGCTTCATCCACGTCCCTATAAAGGGCATGAACTCATCCTTTTCTATGTGCATAGTATTCCATGGTGTATATGTGGCACATTATCTTAATCCAGTCTATCATTGATGAACATTTGGGTTGGGTCCAAGTCTTTGCTATTGTGAATGGTGCCACAATAAACCTACGTGTGCATGTCTTTATAGCAGCATGATTTATAATCCTTTGGGTATACATCTAGTAATGGGATGGCTGGGTCAAATGGTATTTCTAGTTCTAGATCCTTGAGGAATCGCCACACTGTCTTCCACAATGGTTGAACTAGTTTACAGTCCCACCAACAGTGTAAAAGTGTTCCTGTTTCTCCATATTCTCTTCAGCACCTGTTTCCTGACTTTTTAATGATTGCCATTCTAACTGGTGTGAGATGGTATCTCATTGTGGTTTTGATTTGCATTTCTCTGATGGCCAGTGATGATGAGCATTTTTTCATGTGTCTGTTGGCTGCATAAATGTCTTCTTTTGAGAAGTGTCTGTTCATATGCTTTGCCTACTTTTGGATGGGGTTGTTTGTTTTTTTCTTGTAAATTTGATTGAGTTATTTGTAGGTTCTGGATATTAGCCCTTTGTCAGATGAGTAGATTGCAAAAATTTTCTCCATTCTGTAGGTTGCCTGTTTATTCTGATGGTAGTTTCTTTTGCTCTGCAGAAGCTCTTCAGTTTAATTAGATCCCATTTGTCAATTTTGGCTTTTGTTGCCATTGCTTTTGGTGTTTTAGACATGAAGTCCTCACCCATGCCTATGGCCTGAATGGTATTGCCTAGGTTTTCTTCTAGAGTTTTTATGGTTTTAGGTCTAACATTTTAGTCTTTAATTCATCTTGAATTAATTTTTGTATAAGGTATAAGGAAGGGATTCAGTTTCAGCTTTCTACATATGGCTAGCCAGTTTTCCCAGCACCATTTATTAAATAGGGAATCCTTTCCCCATTTCTTGTTTTTGTCAGGTTTGTCAAAGATCAGATGGCTATAGATGTGTGGTATTATTTCTGAGGGCTCTGTTCTGTCCCATTCCTCTGTATCTCTGTTTTGGTACTAGTATCATGCTGTTTTGGTTACTGTAGCCTTGTAGTAAAGTTTGAAGTCAGGTAGCGTGATGCCTCCAGCTTTATTCTTTTGACTTAGGATTGTCTTGGCAATGCGGGCTCTTTTTTGGTTCCATATGAACTTTAAAGTTGTTTTTTCCAATTCTGTGAAGAAAGCCATTGGTAGCTTGATGGGGATGGCTTTGAATCTATAAATTACCTTGGGCGGTATGGCCATTTTCGTGATATTGTTTCTTCCTATCCATGAGCATGGTATGTTCTTCCATTTGTTTGTGTCCTCTTTTATTTCATTGAGCAGTGGTTTGTAGTTCTCCTTGAAGAGGCCCTTTACATCCCTTGTAAGTTGGATTCCTAGGTATTTTATTCTCTTTGAAGCAATTGTGAATGGGAGTTCACTCATGATTTGGCTCTCTGTTTGTCTGTTATTGGTGTATAAGAATGCTTGTGATTTTTGCACATTGATTTTGTATCCTGAGACTTTGCTGAAGTTATCAGCTTAAGGAAATTTTGGGCTGAGATGATGGGGTTTTCTAAATACACAATCATGTCATCTGCAAACAGGGACAATTTGACTTCCTCTTTTCCTAATTGAATACCCTTTATTTCTTTCTCCTGCCTGATTGTCCTGGCCAGAACTTCTAACACTATATTGAATAGCAGTGATGAGAGAGGGCATCCCTGTCTCATGCCAGTTTTCAAAGGGAATGCTTCCAGTTTTTGCCCATTCAGTATGATATTGGCTGTGGGTTTGTCATAAATAGCTCTTATTATTTTGAGATACATCTCATCAATACCCAATTTATTTAGAGTTTTCAGCATGAAGGGCGGTTGAATTTTGTCAAAGGCCTTTTCTGCATCTATTGAGATAACCATGTGGTTTTTGGTTTTGATTCTGTTTATATGCTGGATTACATTTATTGATTTGCGTATGTTGAACCAGCCATGCATCCCAGGGATGAAGACCACTTGATCATGGTAGATAAGCTTTTTGATGTGCTGCTGGATTTGGTTTGCCAGTATTTTATTGAGGATTTTTGCATCGATGTTGATCAGGAATATTGGTCTAAAATTCTCTTTTTTTGTTGTGTCTCTGCCAGGCTTTGGTATCAGGATGATGTTGGCCTCATAAAATGAGTTAGAGGCAATTCCCTCTTTTTCTATTGATTGGAATAGTTTCAGAAGGGATGGTACCAGTTCCTCCTTGTACCTCTGGTAGAATTCAGCTGTGAATCCATCTGGTCCTGGACTTTTTTTGGTTGGTAGGCTATTAATTATTGCCTCAATTTCAGAGCCTGTTATTGGTCTATTCAGGGATTCAGCTTCTTCCTGGTTTAGTCTTGGGAGGGTGTACATGTCTAGGAATTTATCCATTTCTTCTAGATTTTCTAGTTTATTTGCGTAGAGGTGTTTATAGTATTCTCTGACGGTAGTTTGTATTTCTGTGGGATTGGTGGTGATATCCCCTTTATCATTTTTTATTGCATCTATTTGATTCTTCTCTCTTTTCTTCTTTATTATTCTTGCTAGCAGTCTATCAATTTTGCTGATCTTTTCAAAAAACCAGCTCCTGGATTCACTGATTTTTTTTTGAAGGGTTTTTTGTGTCTCTGTCTCCTTCAGTTCTGCTCTGATCTTAGTTATTTCTTGCCTTCTCCTACCTTTGAATATGTTTGCTCTTCCTTCTCTAGTTCTTTTAATTGTGATGTTAGGGTGTCAATTTTAGATCTTTCCTGCTTTCTCTCGTGGGCATTTAGTGCTATAAATTTCCCTCTACGCACTGCTTTAAATGTGTCCCAGAGATTCTGGTATGTTGTGTCTTTGTTCTCATTGGTTTCAAAGAACATCTTTATTTCTGCCACCATTTTGTTATGTACCCAGTAGTCTTTCAGGAGCAGGTTGTTCAGTTTCCATGTAGTTGAGCGGTTTTGAGTGAGTTTCTCAATCCTGAGTTCTAGTTTGACTACACTGTGGTCAGAGAGACGGTTTGTTATAATTTCTCATCTTTCACATTTGCTGAGCAGTGCTTTACTTCCAACTATGTGGTAAATTTTGGAATAAGTGTGATGTGGTGCTAAGAATGTATATTCTGTTGATTTGGGGTGGAGAGTTCTGTAGATGTCTATTAGGTCTGCTTGGTGCAGAGCTGAGTTCAATTCCTGGATATCCTTTTTAACTTTCTGTCTCATTGATCTGTCTAATGTTGACAGTGAGGTGTTAAAGTCTCCCATTATTATTGTGTGGGAGTCTAAGTCTCTTTGTAGGTCTCTAAGAACTTGCTTTATGAATCTGGGTGCTCCTGTATTGGGTGCATATATATTTAGGATAGTTAGCTCTTCTTATTGAATTGATCCTTTTACCATTATGTAATGGCCTTCTTTGTCTCTTTTGATCTTTGTTGGTTTAAAATTTGTTTTTTCAGAGTCTAGGATTGCAACCCCTGCCCTTTTTTGTTTTCCATTTGCTTGGTAGATCTTCCTCCATCCCTTTATTTTGAGCCTATGTGTGTCTCTGCACATGAGATGGGTCTCCTGAATACAGCACACTGATGGGTCTTGACTCTTCATCCAATTTGCTAGTCTGTGTCTTTTAATTGGAGCATTTAGCCCATTAACATTTAGGGTTAATATTGTTACATGTGAATTTGAATCTGTCATTATGATGTTAGCTGGTTATTTTGCTCATTAGTTGATGCAATTTCTTCCTAGCATCAATAGTCTTTACAAATTGGCATGTTTTTGCAGTGGCTGGTACCGTTTGTTCCTTTCCATGTTTAGTGCTTCCTTCAGGAGCTCTTGTGGGGCAGGCCTGGTGGTGACAAAATCTCTCAGCATTTGCTTGTCTGTAAAGGATTTTATTTCTCCTTCACTTATGAAGCTGAGTTTAGCTGGATATGAAATTCTCAGTTGAAAATTCTTTTCTTCAAGAATGTTGAATATTGGCCCCCACTCTCTTCTGGCTTGAGAGTTTCTGCTGAAAGATCTGCTGTTAGTCTGATGGGCTTCCCTTTGTGGGTAACCTGATCTTTCTCTCTGACTGCCTGAACATTTTTTCCTTCATTTCAACTTTGGTGAATCTGACAATTATGTGTCTCAGAGTTGCTCTTCTTAAGGAGCATCTTTGTGGCATTCTCTGTATTTCCTGAATTTGAATGTTGGCCTGCCTTGCTAGGTTGGGGAAGTTCTCCTGGGTAATATCCTGAAGAGTGTTTTCCAACTTGGTTCCATTCTCCCCGTCACTTTCGGGTACACCAATCAGACGTAGATTTGGTCTTTTCACATAGTCCCATATTTCTTGGAGGCTTTGTTCATTTGTTTTTACTCTTTTTTCTCTAAACTTCTCTTCTGTCATCATTTCATTCATTTGATCTTCAATCACTGATACCCTTTCTTCCACTTGATCAAATCAGCTACTGGAGCTTGTGCATTCGTCATGTAGTTCTTGTGCCATGGTTTTCAGCTTCATTAGGTCATTTAAGGACTTCTCTACACTGGTTGTTCTAGTTAGCCATTCATCTAATCTTTTTTCAAGGTCTTTAGCTTCTTTGCAAAGGGTCTGAACTTCCTCCTTTAGCTCGGGAGAGTTCGATCGTCTGAAACTTTCTTCTCTCAACTCGTCAAAGTCATTCTCCATAGAGCTTTGTTCCATTGCTGGCAAGGAGCTGCATTCCTTTGGAGGGGGAGAGGTGCTCTGATTTTTAGAATTTTCAGTTTTTCTGCTCTGTTTTTTTCCCCATCTTTGTTGTTTTATCTACCTTTGGTCTTGATGATGGTGACGTACAGATGGGGTTTTGGTGTGGATGTCTTTTCTGTTTCTTAGTTTTCCTTCTAACAGTCAGGACCCTCAGCTGCAGCTCTGTTGGACTTTGCTGGAGGTCCACTCCAGACCCTGTTTGCCTGGGTATCAGCAGCGGAGACTGCAGAACAGTGAATATTGCTGAGCAGCAAATGTTGCTGCCTGATCGTTCCTCTGGAAGCTTTGTCTCAGAGGGGTACCCGGCCACGTGAGGTGTCAGTCTGCCTCTACTGGGGGATGCCTCCCAGTTAGGTTACTCAGGAGTCAGGGACCCACTTGAGGAGGCAGTCTGTCCATTCTCAGGTCTCAAACTCCATGCTGGGAGAACCACTACACTCTTCAAAGCTGTCAGACAGGGACATTTAAGTCTGCAGAGGTTTCTGCTGCCTTTTAGTCAACTATGCCCTGCCCCCAAAGGTGTAGTCTACGGAGGCAGGCAGGCCTCCTTGAGCTGCGGTGGGCTCTACCCAGTTCGTGCTTCCCAGCCACTTTGTTTACCTACTCAAGCCTCAGCAATGGCAGGCGCCCCTCCCCCAGCCTCGCTACCACCTTGCAGTTCAATCTCAGACTGCTGTGCTAGCAACGAGCAAGGCTCTATGGGTGTGGGACCCTCCGAGCCAGGTGCCAGATATAATCTTCTGGTATGCCATTTGCTAAGATGGTTGGAAAAGCACAGTGTTAGGGTGGGAGTGACCTGATATTCCAGGTGCTGTCTGTCACAACTTCCCTTGGCTGGGAAAGGGAATTCCCTGACCCCTTGCACTTCCCAGGTGAGGCAATGCCTCACCCTGCTTCGGCTCATGCTCAGTGGGCTGCACCCATTGTCCAACAAGCCCCAGTGAGATGAACTCAGTACCTCAGTTGGAAATGCAGAAATCACCCATCTTCTGCGTTGCTCACACTGGGAGCTGTAGACTGGAGCTGTTCCTATTTGGCCATCTTGGAACCCAATCCTATATATTCTATTATATATATTCTATAATTATTATCCAAAATTCTGAGAACAATTTAGCATTTTAATAAAATATACATAACATACACAACATTTAAAGCCTTAATATTCAATTAGGCACATAGTAAATACACAAAAATAGCTGTTGAATTAGTCCATTAAGAGTAAATTCCATTTAGTATTTGTTTCCCTGATAGCTTTATTCACTCATTAATTCAAAAAAAATATTTATAGAACACCTGCTATGTGCTAGGCATGTCTACAGGTTAAAGATATAGCAGTGAATAAAACAGGCAAAAATTCTCTCTCACAAAGATGGCATTCTAGAGGGGGAGAAAAACACTAAAGAAGATAAATTATCAAGATACAAAGTGTTTTAAATAATAAGAGCTTAGAAGAAAAATAATGCAGGGAATGTTGATGAAAAATGGTCAGATTCTGGAGATATTTTAAAGGAAGAGCCAACAGGATTTGCTTCTGACCATGAAAGAGAGTGAGGAGTCAAGGAGGAGTGCACTGGTTTTGCCCTGAGCAACTGGAAGAGTGGAGTTACTAAACACTGGGATGCAGAAATCGGCAATAGTCCAGGTATAGGGAGAATCCAGGTTCAGGAAGGGTGGACAGCATGGGCTTAGTTAGGGACATATTAAGCCTACAATACCAATTAAGACAACAAATGGAGATGTCTAATATGCAGTTAGTCACCAAAATTATAACTTCTTATTTCTCACATTTTTCAAACTGCCATGGAGTAGTCCCTTTTTTCATTGTCTCAACCATGATAAATTTCTCATATTTATCACCCCCAATACATGTAAAAGGTGTTAGCTAGAGTGTCTTTCTCACTTATTCCTCATATTATCTAGTTGTTAAAGCTCTTAACTGTATAAAATGCAGGCCATAAACCATGGAGTTTTACCTCATTCTTATTTTTCATTCACATCCTAGATTATCAAATTCAAATTCCCTCCCATTAGAAATCTTTTCCTCACTAACTGGAAGAAGCTTAAGACTTGATTCCTTTATGTAATCCTTCCAATCTAACCCCAGTTTACCTATGTGTGCCTTTTTCCAGGATAAATTTGGAAACCTTCAGAAACATCACAAATATGACCAACTTTTGAAGGATCTTCTAATGTGGTTATGTAATCTGTGACACATAAACACAACTCTTAAAATTTCAAAGAGAACAGTCCACTGGAAAAAAACCTTTTTTATTCTTCTTACTACCAAACAGGCTGGATTACATAGCCCATGAGGCCAGTTTACAGAAATGAATTCGTAAAAAAATTGCTTTTAAAGAATCAACTGAAGAGAGGTTAGTTTAGTGGCCTCACAGACTTCATTAAAAACAAGTCTGGGTCCTGATTTGGCAGTGATTTTCAAACTATTCCGATTCAAGAACCACTTATGAAGGTCAAAAGTAAAATTTACTAGCCTCAATGGCTATAAAAACAAACAAAACACGACCCCCAGTGGGGTAAAGGGTTTTGATGAGACACTAGCATTAAATCACTAACTCATGCCAAAAACGAAAGTATAAAGATTGGAATCTAGATCTGTAGTGATTAATCCAAGGAACAGGCTGGAATGAAACAACCTAAGGACCCTACTTGGGGAAGTACTAAATATCATAACTAAAAATGGCCATTAGACGAATTTACAGCCCAAATTAGGAAAGTTCTTCTATCAATTACTTGCATACAGAACTTAGGAAATTTATGGAAGACGTGACTGTGACTTCCAAAATGGATACAAGAATTAGTACATGTTTGAAAACAGACTTTGGGTCAAAGCGTTTCTTTTCAAAATAGGGATGAGAGTTGGGGATGCGTTTCCCTCTAAAATCTTCCACAGTAATTTCCTCCTGAGAAAAGAAATTCATTTCATTTTAGTGTTCCTATCATGTTTTTGACAATTTACATCCTCATTTTCAGTTCTGAGAGCATGGTTTAGTAAACGGTCCTCAGACCCACATAAACATATCAACAGATCATTTTTAAGCAAGTTAATCAAAATATGAGGAAAACAATGGGATATGCTTGAAATAACAAATCACTTGATTACTTAATTAGGTTAGCAAGACTGCTAGAAATTGAAACCCTGTCGTTTTTTAAAACCTTGGCTGAAAATATTTCTGGATAATGATTCAAAGAATGAAGAAAATTGGTCTTTTTGAAGGTTACCAAAATGTACCAGCTGTGTACCATTCCAAGGAGTCCTCTGAGAACCCTGAAAGTACATACGGGTTTTTGTTAATCATCTTAAAATCTCAAAGAGAAGTCTGTGCTACACAATAATACACAAAATCCACATGAAGCCTCCTGGTGTTTTATGGAAAGTCCTAGTTAGGCCAATCTTTTTGGATTTGCTTGAGATCTTTATTTCCAAGCTCAGTAACAAACCCCTGAAAGCTTAGATTTCAAATAAACACCTCCGTTTTGTCTTATGCCTCTTCATATAGTAATCATGTATATGTTTACATACTGAAGAATCAATCCAATAGAAATCTAGCTTTGATAAGTATGTTTACTAGGAGAATAGTAAAATTACCCATAACGTAATTTAAGGGAATTAATTACCCAAATAAAAGACTATGACCATAAATAACTATAGATATTGCTGAGAGTTTACTTACTGTGCTTAATATTTCACATGTACTATTATGGCTAATATATCTTGTTGAAAAGATGAGGAAAGAAGCCTAAAGAAATTAAATAATTTGCCAAAGGTTATACCCGAGAGCAAGCAACTGAACCAATCATCTAACCCGGGCCTTCTAACTCCATTTGGGTCATCTTTTCTGATTTGTGGCTCTAAAACCCCCTTTCCAGACACAATTTGATATTTTTAGAAATCTTCTTTTAGAATTAACCTATTTTACTGAAAAAGATTTCATTTCTTTTGAAGATTAACCAGAGATTTTAAGGCTAATCTTGGCTTTTCTTTCAACATTTCTTCACCACTGCCACCCCCACCAAAAAAAATAAGAGAAAATACAGTTTCTGTCATTTAGGTATTTTGAGAAAATATTAACAGCAGAAACAAATTAGCATGCTCTGAAAAACAAGTCCCAGAGTTTAGAGAGACTCTGACAAAGATGCAATTTGAATGTGTTCCTCAAGTACATTCATTGCCATTTATACCTTATTCACTATCAGCAAATCTGGCTGTGCCTGGGGTGAATAAATTTTTGTTTATTTATTTTAGAGACAGAACCTTGCTCTGCCACCCAGGCTGGAGTGCAGTGGCATAATCATAGCTCACTGAAGCCTCGAAACTCCCCTCTTTCCTCAGCCTCCCAAGTAGTTGGGATTACAGGTACACGCCACCCTGCTCTGCTAATTTTTTTTTTAAGACATGGGGGTCTCACTATGTTGCCCAGGCTGGTCTCAAACTCCTGGCCTCAAGCGATCCTTCCACCTCAGCCTTCCAGGTATCTGGGATTGCTGGCATGAGCCATCATGCCCAGCTTAACAAGTTCTTTCCTAAAAGTGAAGAGGGCTTGTTTAGAAGGACTGGAATAAGCTTCCCTTGCAATTCCCCAAGTGGACTTTGTAAAATGTCCTCTTCCCGTCAACTCTTCCACCTCCTAGAAACACCTAGTCATGCCTTCTTCCTTCCTGGAACCCCTAGGAGTTTCCTGGGCTTCCTTGAGCTATGGCAACCCCATACGTATGATTCCAAATTTAGACAGAGGAGTGTAACCTGTGTCCTAGAGTGCCAAGAGCCCAGGAAAGAGAATTAGCAGCAATATGTGATACGGTGCTTAATACTTGACAGTCTTTCCCTCATTTAATTCCTATGACAAATCTAGGTAATACTGTCATTATTAACAATTTCCTGATAGGGCTTAGAGACTCCGAAATCTAAAGTCCATGCCTTTGGCTACTCCACCATAATTTCTCCTAGGACTTAATAGTTTTTATTCCTTGAAACATTGGCAATGGATGGCCTACTATAATATTATGCTGAATTCCCTGATTCCTACTTTAAAACACAACAGTTTCCATTTTTGAAAGATTATAGATCCATCTCTTTCGCTTGCCCGAAAGTAACCCATTCTTCCTTCAAAGGTAAAACTGTACACCTAAACTTTGTAAAACTCTGTAGTTGAGACTGTCTCAAGTTCCTATTGAATCAGATAATTGTTATCAGATCTCCTTGAAAAAGATAAAAGGACCACCATGGTTACAAAGTGCAGAGCAACAAAAGCCAAAGTCCAGTTAACAGCACTTCATTGAAATGCAAGAGGCATCTCTGTGTACTGACTTCCCATCTTAGACACAGCAGAGCAGGGGGTTTTAAGGATTTGAATTCTGAATTTCTGTTAGAATAACATCTGCCAAGAACAAGCCCTGAATGTACTACTCATCCCTGTAGAGAAAAATGAGGAGCTTATCACGCAGGTCTTTGTCAAGCTAATACCTACACCTGTTGTCAGGCTAAAGATTTAGATACTCCTGGATGAAATTCCAGGTCTGCTGTGTGAGGGTTAGGGAGCATGGTTGAGCTACAAACTGCCTGAAAGCAAGCTGACTTTAAGTTGCCATGGCAAAGAAAATGCAGAGAATGAGAAGCTTTTACATTAATATTTTCTACATCTTGTTATGATAGGATTGTCCAGCTGAGGGGTGCTTTTTTTGTGCTTCTACTGACATGAACAGATAAAATAATAAACACTAATTATAGAGTATTATAATGATTTCTGGGCTTGCCTCAGAGGGGCGTCTATCTAGCTAGGTAATTACTTCCCTGACAGATAGGTTTTTACGTGAGAATGGAGCATGATGAGCCTAGTTTATTGCCTGCTGATGAGACCACGGGGGAGAAAGGTCATGCGGTATGCTCATTAAGACCATTTTAGTCAACGTGTTTTTCAATCAGCCGTCAGGGTACCCACCCCTGGTTAAAGAAATGCTGCAGATGAAAATGGCACAGTGGTTCTCAGTCGTGCGAGTCTGTTACTTTAGGGAAGTGACCAAATGGTAAGAGACTTCTCAGGTGGAAGTGGAAGGCATTTCTTGAGAATATGATACCTTTGCCTATAATGCTCTAAAGTTGTTCCCTAGTGTGAAAGAGAGGGCTGGTTTCTGGATGATACTTCTTTCCCTGAAAGATTATTTTCCCCAGCTCATTCAGATTCAAGTTTCTACACAATTCTGGATAATGTTTAGGAGGTATCCTGACTTCAGGAAATTTATATTCAGAAATACACAAACACATGCACTTTTCTCCTTCTCCCATACCCTAATTGAATTTGCCAGGAAAAAGGGGCAATGATTCTTTCCTCTTGTTATTTACCGGTAGATAATAAAGAATATATAGTGGAGTACAAAAGACAGAAAATCAGAGAATCCAGAGAGGAAAGGAAGTTATAAAAAAAAAAGATAAGAAAAACTAAATGAAGCTTTGACGAAAATGTGATAGTGTACACATACTGCCCTTCTTGAAATGATCCATCTTCTTGAAATGATGTGGTTTCAGTGCTTACCTCTTAGTCCTGCTACACCTATGGAAATTCGGAAGAAAGCTAGGTTTATCACTTTTTAAATGATGGCAAATGTTATGTGCTCCAAAGGCTGAGTAGAGATTCTTGGATTGTGATGAAATATAAAAGTATAGTGCTGTCCCCACTTTGAATTACTAAACAAACTCAAATATTGTAAAAAGGCAGGCTGCTTTTCTTGACTGCTCATGCAACATAAACTTTTCTCCCAAGTAGTCTGTGTCGTGTATGGAACTGCAGATAATAAATCTAGGATTGTTTGCCATGTCTTCTATGAATACTCTGAAGGAAATGTAGCCACACCTAAACATAACTGTTAAAAATATTATTGGCATGATATGGTAATAGAGGCCCTTGTAGTGCTTTGTGGAACAGACACATATACAGTCACGGGGGATAAGAGTATGTTTTGAGAAATGCACAATTAGGCAATTTCATCATTGTTGTGTGAACTTCATAGAGTGTACTTACACAAACCTAGGTGATCTAACCTGCTACATGCCTAAGCTATAGGGTAAAGCCTATTGCTCCAAGGCTACAAACCTTTATAGAATATTATTGGACTGAATACTGTAAGAAGTTGAAACACAAAGGTAAGCATTTGTGTATCTAAACATAGAAAAAGTACATTTAAAACACATCATTATAATCTTACAGGACCACCATAGAACATGTGGTTCATCCTTGACCAAAACATCCTTGTATTTCCACTTCCTCCCAAACTATGAATACTTTTATCCTCTTCAATATGGGACAATGGCAAAATAAGTTTATATAGTATAGATGGCTATTCAAGATATAGTGATTTCAATAAAAAGTGGGGGTTTTTTTCCCTAAAAACAAAACAAAAGAAAATCTCCTTTTGCTTTTCTAACTACCCTTTATGTCCATTTTGTTGTTGTCCCTTGCAGAATTTACAGTATTAGATAAAACACACAGTGGAAGATCAGAATTTAATTAGGTTTATTTGTTGTTAAAACAGCTTTCAAATTCTTTCATCTTATAAGGAATGAATCCTTAGATTACTCACAGACACATGAAAACAAAAAACTACAGAGGAATGTTCACATTGCACTTCAGTTCTTAATCATGTAAAGCACCTGGGCCTTTCTAAAAGATGCAAATCCCTCTTTATTATTTTGATGAGCTAACAAGACGAATTCATCTCTAGAACACTATAAAAACTAAATTGTGAAAAATGGCCCCAACCATACAACCTGTCCTTGATCATACCTATTATTTGGTAATTCTCTGGGGAAACTAGAATCTTTTAGAAGTAATATTTGTGTTCTAACTATTTAAGTGGATGATTTACCCTCCTCTAGGAAACTTAATATTGAGAGTAGGCTGAGAGGTGATCATCTTAATCTGGGAAATTTTTCATAAATTAAGGAAATTGAGTTTAATAGTTAGAGCAAATTCTCCACATGCATCATGTTTCTGTACTGAATGCTGAACTATACCATAACCAAGCAACTGAAGACAAGCTTGGAAAATATCCAGCAGATTCAAGTATTGCTACTTGGCCTAACAATCTCTTAAACATATGCTCATTTGCAATAGCCAATACAAAAGCTTTTGTGTAAAAGGCTTTATATTTTATACACAAAATATAAACCGAATTTTATAAGATTAGATTTGTATGCCAAAAAGAATCTTTCATACATACAATTCTCTAATTCTTAGATATCAAAAACAAGACTATTTGAACAGTTTAGTATTCAAATAAGTGGCAACTTACATTACCCATGGGGGCATGTAACCAGAGTGGCTGTATCTGAGCTAGGTACAAAAATGCTTAATACTGCACTTAACACCAGCATGTAAAATGTATGTGAATTCAACAAAACATATTTTAAATGGCTTTACATTCCGTTACTATGTGGGTTATAGACACAAAGTTATGGCACTGAGATGAATCACTACTTTTGACAAACATTTTTGACACTCTGACCTGGGAGATCTGGAGCACCATCTACTGAGAGCCAAAATGATCTAAATTTATACTTCCATCATTTCAAGGCTTGAATGGAAGCATAGCAGAAAACAAGAATGAAAACTGATTTTCTATTGTTAGCAGATGTGAAAAAACATCATCACTTATTATATGATAGGTTTGGTTGGCTTTCTCCTGATCAGTTACATAAGATGTTATGTTCCTGATCTGTTTATGTATAGGTGTTTAATACCCAAATCTTTGAATTATTGTTAGATTATTTACTGTCTTTTGCTAATGGTTATTCCCACCAAGCAATTTATAATAAACAACTAATGGGAGGGACCACTGGAAATTTTTTTTTTTTTTTTTTGAGACAGTCTCACTCTGTCACCCAGGCTGGAGTGCAATAACGCGATCTCAGGGCATTGCAACCTCCACTTCCCAGATTCAAGTGATTCTCCTGCCTCAGCCTCCTGAGTAGTTGGGATTACAGGTGCCCACCACCACGCCCAGCTAATTCTTGTGTTTTTAGTAGAGATAGAGTTTCACCATGTTGGCCAGGCTAGTCTCGAATTCCTGCCCTCAAATGATCTGCCAGCCTCGGCCTCCCAAAGTGTTAGGATTTCAGGTGTGAGCCACTGCTTCTGGGCAGGACCACTGGATTTCCGTATGGAACAAACTACTACCAAAAAGAGAATTGTTTTTCCAAACTCTACATAGATAAGGATTATATAATCAGTTATTGGAAATGCATTCTCAGGATTGTCTGCATAATTTATTGTGTATGTATTTGTGGATGCTCAATCAAGGTTTATGTATATTCATTGATTTTTTCCAAATCTGATTAACCTTACAAAACATAACAAAATGTTATGCATGTTTATTCCCCCAAAAAATGTCAGCCACAGTTAAAATTAAAATTATGATACCAAACTTACTGGTTGCTATAATTTATAATTCAAGATGGTATCAGAGCCACATTATATATTAAACTGGTTTTGTATATGCAGGTCATCATAGGATTTAGAACAAATTGGTGTATTAGGCCATAGTTACCAACTGAAAGGAGCATCAACCAACTGTGGTTATACAGTCCATTACTTGTTTTTGTTTTTTTAATTCAGGAAAATGTGTTGTATATGAACATACTAAATAAAGGAAATAAAGCTATTAATAGAATGTGCCCCTGGTGTCTTAGGTGAAAACATATACCAAGATTCATAACTTCCCTAAAATTGTTACTGTCAGTTAGCTGGATAAAGTGGTCTGTGACTAAGTTAAAAAGCTAGAAAAATCTTGTAGTCAAAAGGAAAACAAACTTTGTTACGTATACTCAGGCTGGCCCACAGAAGGTGGTGCATGGCAGTGCTGGTGAATATCGTTGCTGCAGTCTCTGATACTGCTGTAGCGCTGCCCAGCTGCCACTTTAAACCAACACTGGCTAATCTGGGGCCTTGAATTAACCCTTAAAGGTTGTATGGTGCATTACCCTGCTATTTAAAAATTACTTCAAACCATTCCTAAAGAAAGGTACCACATCCTTCTCCAGAGAAGAAGTTATTAGATTCTTTACAAAAATACATATTTATTTAAATAATAAATTTCCAACAAAAAAATCACAATTATAAGATTTCTTTGAAAATTGCCAGGGTTTTCCCCAAATACATTTTTGGATTTTTTTCCTTCCTTACTATTCATTAGTTGTTTTTTTTTTTTCTTTTTATACTTTAAGTTCTGGGGTACATGTGCACAACGTACAGGTTTGTTGCATAGGTATACACGTGCCATGGTGGTTTGCTGCACCCATCAACCTGTCATCTACATTAGGTATTTCTCCTAATGCTATCCCTCTCCTAGCCACCCACCCCCCGACAGTTCCCAGTGTGTGATGTTCCCGTCCCTATGTCCATGTGTTCTCATTATTCAACTCCCACTTATTAGTTTTCTATTATATGGACTATCTTCCATGTTTATTTTGCTTTTATAAAAAATAAGAAATCTGTATTCCTGGTATTCCCTGGTGTTTGGATCTTTAAACACCTATTAGAACCATAATTTCTGTAACATAATAATGCTTTTCAGAATGTCTCAGTGCCCGTTCCTGAAGTTACTAGTTTCCAAGTCTCCTCAATGCCTAGCCTCGTGCATCCATAGGTCTGCAGTTGCGCCCATAGCATTCTCATTGCTGCTTCAGTTTCCCCGTGGTCTGCTTCTCTTCTCTATGGTTGTGTACTCTCCTTATCCTTCTTGTTTTCTCTGTCAACATTAACTTCACATACGTGAAAGACCTTCTCTGGGAAGAATAACCTACTCCAGCATTTAATAGAGCCATTCTAAACATGTCTGACATAGGGATGTCCGCCTGTCACCTGCCTGTTCAGGATAAAGGAAGTGACCTTGAGATTGGAGATACACACATTATTGCAAACCGCAACCAAGGCTAATATCTTAACCTGAGTTTATCCTAATTTATCTCTATTTATCTTCATTTTCAGCACTTCTGCTATTTCTACCCTCTGTACCCACCTTGTAATCTTCAAATACTGTATCTATCTGATATCCTTCATAAAGGGAATATTTTTGCACATATTATGCACTTTCACTTGAAGTGACAGTAACCCTCCAAGACAGCAATGACCCAGAAAAGAGACTAGAAATGTAGTGATAATTCATAAGTCAACATCTGCTTCTCTTTTCTACCTTAGTCAAGTTTAATGCAGAGGGCATTATACTTAGTTCTAGTCTCAAGTCTACCATAATTAGAACCATAATCACGGGCAAATCACTTAATTTGTCTGGGCATCAATCTCTCAATGAAAAAACTAAACTATTTGACACATATGGCCCCTTTTATGTTTAAATCAATTTTATTGTTTTTTACTAAATGAGGTTTAGAACATTGACCTATCAAATGAAGTCACTGTAAAGAATATAAAAATTATAGTTAAATAACATTTCAAATATGAAGCTATTTAAATGTCAATTGTGCAGGCAGTTTTTGAATATTTCTAGTTAATTATAATCACTGCTTTCTCCATCTTTCTATTCTTCCTATAAGCATTTGATTAAAGTTGATACACAGAAATATCTTTTAATATGCATTCTATTGGGGATACCAATTAAGATTTCTTTAACTTGTTTATTTTAGAAGTTGTTTATAATAACAAACAATAGTTGTTAAGAGGATAACATTCCCAGTAGATGGTTTTGAAAAATTCTATAATAACCTAATTATGTATAGATCCAGACTGTTTATGTTTGGCATACAAATAATTGCTGGGAATTAGACTTGTTTGATCAATACATGCAATTAAGTGCACATAGGTTAAACTTTTTCTTTAAAAGTTACTTTTTTATATTAACATTTATTTTTTAGGTTATATATTTAATCCCAAATCTTTGTTATCTCATGAAGACCAGTTTGTCATAAACACTTAATAAATGTCATTTTGTTCAATTAAAACAGAAGAGCCTGTACATCCTATGCATACATACTTTTTCTTCTACTGCATTGTACAAACATTTAAACCTATGTGTGTATAGCTTCAGGAAACTATAGCCAGAGCTGGGCCAGAAAATGTCTACAGTAGCCTTGCAATAGTTTTCTAGTTCCTTGGTCACTACTATGCATCACTAGTGGCTTTACCTATGTCCTTTTTCTCTTCAACCTATATACACACAGACTTTTTCCTGCTTCTTTAAGGGGGGGAAATGCCTGCTAATTCAGGCGAGGGACTATGTGTTTGAAAAAGTTTCAAATAAGATACTTGGCCAGTCACAGTGGTTCACATCTGTAACCACAACACTTTGGAAGGGTGAGGTGGGTGGACCACCTGAGTCCAGGAGTTTGAGACCAGACTGGGAAACATGGCGAAACCCCATCTCTACTAAAAATAAAAATAAAAATAAATTTTAAAAAATCCGGGTGTGGTGGCACGCACCTGTAGTTCCAGCTACTAGGGAGGCTGAGGTCAGAGCATTGCTTAAGCCAAGGATGCAGAGGTTGCAGTGAGCCAGGATTATACTACTGCACTCCAGCCTGGGCAACAGAGTGAGACTCTGTCTCCAAATAAATAAATAAATAAATTTTGTAATGGTAGAAGTTTCTAAGCAGGGATTTCCATGTTCTACTCATAGAAAACCTTACAGAACAAGCAGGTACTTTAAACTCCAACTTCTAGGGCTTGCTACGTCATAGAAATTATTCTATAAGGACATGATCCACGTCACTACATCACACATGATTCCAGCCCTCTTTGTCTAAGCCTGCGACATATACTTAAACCCTGTTGTTTAACAAATCATCTCCAAAGCAACCCATCTTTGAATGTCATTAAGGATGTGTATATGCAATGCAAGAAACTTTGCTATCCCATGATGTTTAGAAAAACCTGCTTAATGAGTAGATATATTCCACTTGTTTGTTACTCTCCATAGGTACTCTCTCTCTCTACTTACAACAGAACTGTATGTAATCAGTTGTTCTCATTCACATATACAAACCCTGACAAGAAATAAAAATGTGGGACTATCAGTTCTTTGCATCAGGGAACATTTTTAATAAACTATAGAACATCTTACTAATCAGATCTTTTAACAACACATATGTTAGCCATAATTTCTGTACTAAGACACTGAATCTATATTACATTGTAAAAATTCGAGTATGAGCTATTTATATGTTCTCAGCATCATATCCTACCTAAAAACCCTAAATTAAATAGTACACCCAATGAAATTGAGACCATTTTTAGTTAATTTAAGAAAATAATGTCAGATATTTCCAGTTGCTAAGCATTTAATATGAATCAGGCACTGTGCTAAGTATTTTATAGAGAGTAGCCCATCTAACCCTAACAGTAACCCTATACGGTAGGTACTGAAATTAATTTTATTTTATAGAGGAGGAAACTAAAATGTTGAAAGCTTAAATAACTTGCCCATAATTGTAAATGGAGCTAGAATTCAAATTACGTTTTTCTGGCTCCTGAATTATATTTTTATACTACCTCCTACGAGTACATTTATATTCAAGTTTCTTTGGCTATCTCACCATAAAATGCTGCCACTCCATCTTAATGGTTGAGGAGATTCAACTCTCAGTTCCACTATAAGTAGTAGCATGCAATTTTAACTACAGCTCTAGAAGTATCCAAGATTATTTAGCTCAATTTCCCAGGTCTTTAGGTTAAATTCATTGTCTTTAATGTGTTTCACTGCAGCTACCCAATGCAAATTTTGTCACCAAGAACAAAGGAATAGTCACTACTTCTTTTTTTGTTTGTTTGTTTCCAATAATTATTATAGACTGTGCTGTATTGAATTACCTTGCATTCCATTATTTTGCCAAATCATTTATAAGATAAATTCCTAGAAGTAACATTGCTGGGTCAAACGATATCAGTAATTTTGATAGGTACAAAGGCTTTTTGTTATTGTTGCTTGTTTTCATTTTTATTAAAGTTATACATACAAGCACATAGATTTAAGAATCAAACAATTCTACAATTGCTTTTTATAAAGGATAAGAAAAGCAGACACTACCCTCACAGTGCTTGCAGGCACCTCTTTTAGATCTTTTTTTTATTTACCCTCTTGTCTCTAGATAATATGCTGCTTGATGAATTTTGTTTCAGTGTTACCCACTGACTCCCCACCATGGAAAATGAGGGTTTAGCTCCTTTCTATGCACACACATATTCCTTTCATTCCCCCATGTTTCCAATATAGTTATGCCATAATTTTGTCTAGCTCAACATTCAATTCACATTATTGGGATTATGTGGAAACTGCACAATGGAGCCATATAGTAACGTTTCAACACTTTTCCTTTCTCATCTAGTATTGCTTAATTGTCCCATTGGCTTAGTTTTCATATATTCATCACCAATTCAACCCCAGCCTCGCTGCTGATTGTCTAAATCTCTCTCAAGCTGCTCATCCTTACGAAGTAGCCTTCCCCAGAGCCTGACTTGCTACAGTCTAGACTGGTTGCTCTCCGAGTCATCCTGGGGATTCCTGCCATCTGTGTTGGAGCTCCTAATGTCTTCCTCTTTCAGAGTTGGCTCCATCTTGGTGGCAAACATCCACTGGTAACTAACTGCCTGCAAGGTGACTTTGGGCAAGCTGCTTAACAACTCCAAACCTCAATCCTTTCATCTCACCTTAATTGTGTCACGACTTTTAAGATTAGTCATAGCCTTTAGACCCAGTGGTTAAAGCAGTTGTTTTCAATTGGTAGAATACATTAGAAGTTCTGGGGGCATTTGTTAAAAATGCAGGTGCCCAGGCCCACCCCTGTGATCCTGATTCAATAGCTCTGAAATAGGGTGTCAGGTATCTGAATATTAAAAATAGCTGGTGGTAATTCTGATGCAAAGACCTGAAGAATCACTTTTTAAGAAGCACCAGCTCAAAGATATACAACAAAAATAACAAGTCAGCAGTGATTTTCAAAGCCAACAGTAAAAGAAGCTTTCAAAAATTCCTTCCCAGTTCTAAAATGTATACATTGGGGGATGCCAGAAATGTATTGCTTAAGATTTTTGAAAAGTTCCCTGGGAATTAAAAAAAAACTAATTTAATAAAGAATAACACAGTCCATAGGTCATTAACTTCAAATCATGTATTAGGAAGATGGCCAAGAGCTAAAATGACCCATTTTTATTATTTTCTGAAAGTGGAAAAGATGTTGCCAAGAGCGAAGAAAAGAAGATATTATCTTTTGTAATCATTGAAATAGAATTTTCAGTTGATCCCCCCAACAGTTTTGAGTAGACAGTAAGAATTACATATGATTACACCACTTAGAAAAGCCAGAGAAAGGAATAAACAGATTTATTTTTGTTCAGAATGACTGATTTGTTGTGATCAGAAACCAAAGGATTTTAAAATACTGAGTACGAACCTGTGTATAAGGTTTGCAAGACAATGGGTAGAATACTGGATGTCACAACTAAAAATGAGGCCAGTGCTGCAGTAATTTTACAAGATGTGTGGCAAATACGAATCCATTGTTGAAAGGTCTCCAATTCACATATAACCTAAACCTCAGTAAAAATCGTGCCACATCCATACCACATGAACAGCACATATCATCACAAAAATAGTGTTCTTTGAAGAATGGGTGGGTACCACTAGAGACCTATTATTAATCATTGTTTCTCCAAAGAAGGAAGAGTTTAGATATTGTTTTGTGAGAGTATCTTAATGACCACCACTTTTCAATATTTTTAAAATATATGTTTGAAATATCCTAAATAGGCACGTTTCCATGGCAATATACTTTGGGCAATTTGAGAGCAAACGAATAACTATGAACAAGTTTCCTTAAAAAGTTTTTATTTTCTAGCATATCTACAAAAATCACATCAACTCTTTGCTATTGTGAAAAACTACATGTCATAGGAAAAGTAATGCTATAAACAGATTTCATAATTTGAAATAAACTATCAGCTGAACAAAGATTACATTAAGAACATACCCAGTAATACAGATTGTAGATACATAAGAATTTACACTGGTTTACAGCAAATGAGGACAGAAGGATGGAGGATAATTTACTCCCCATTTGATCCCACATATGGGATACAATTTACTTGGCGTATAAAAGACAAAGAAAAAGGGTATAGGGAGACTATCAGGAGAGGTAAACCAATTTAAGCTGATACAAAATGAAAAAAAGACAAATGTTTATGTCTGATGACCTAAAATTAAGAGATTACTAGTTCAATCAGTTTAATGAAGATTAATCTGGTCCAGTTAATAAAAAAAACTGAGTACATCTATTGTAACCATGTCTGAAGAGGCAATCCTGAAAGCATTTGTTGTTTCTGAAGCACAACTCTTTATTTTTCTTTCTTTTTTCTTTCTTTCTTTTTTTAATTATACTTTAAGTTCTAGGTTATATATGCACAGCGTGCAGGTTTGTTACATATGTATACACGTGCCATGTTGGTTTGCTGCACCCATCAACTCGTCATTTACATTAGGTATTTCTCCTAATGCTATCCCTCTCCTAGACTCCCACCCCCCAGCAGGCCCCAGTGTGTGATGTTCCCCTCTCTGTGTCCATGTATTCTCATTGTTCAGCCCCCACTTATGAGTGAGAACATGCAGTGTTTGGTTTTCTCTCCTCGTGATATTTTGCTGAGAATGATGATTTCCAGCTTCGTCCATGTCCCTGCAAAGGACATGAACTCATCCTTTTTTGTGGCTGCATAGTATTCCATGGTGTATATATGCCACATTTTCCTTATCCAGTATATTATTGATGGACATTTGGTTTGGTTCCAAGTCCCTGCTATGGTGAATAGTGCCACAATAAACATACATGTGCATATGTCTTTATAGTAGCATGATTTATAATCCTTTGGGTATATACCCAGTAATGGGATCACTGGGTCAAATGGTATTTCCAGTTCTAGATCCTTGAGGAATCACCACACGGTCTTCCACAATGGTTGAACTAATTTACATTTCCACCAACAATGTAAAAGCATTCCTCTTTCTTCACATCCTCTCCAGCATCTGCTATTTCCTGACTTTTATGATCGCCATTCTAACTGGAATGAGATGGTATCTCATTGTGGTTTTGATTTGCATTTCTCTGATGACCAGTGATGATGAGCATTTTTTCATATGTCTGTTGGCTGCATAAATGTCTTCTTTTGAGAAGTGTCTGTTCATATGCTTTGCCCACTTTTTGATGGGGTTGTTTGTTTCTTTCTTGTAAATTTGTTTAAGTTCTTTGTGGATTCTGGATATTAGCCTTTTGTCAAATGGATAGATTGCAAGAATTTTCTCCCATTCTGTAGGTTGCCTGTTCACTCTGATGATAGTTTATTTTGCTGTGCAGAAGCTCTTAGTTTAATTAGATCCCATTTGTCTATTTTGTCTTTTGTTGCCATCTGAAAGCATTTCTTTAAGCTTCTCTGTCAGCCTCACTCTTCTTTTCCCCACTCCATCCTTCTCTCTGATTTCTTCTGCCTTCTGGGGAAGAAATGAAGACTGAGCAATTTCATCAATATATACCCCTCTGCTAAGGACTAGCATCTTGTGCTTTTCCCTCCTGGGATAAAGAAGACCAGAAACAGCTGCTATGTCAATTTACACCTTGTCTCTGACTAACCTAGAAGCTACAGCAGGGGCTGCATTAAAGACATAATATATCATTTGGCTGTAATCTGCTCTAATTCTTTGGCATCTGGTCACATGTATTATTTAAAATTAGACAAATACATAAACTGTTGACATAGCCCAGATAGCTTGATGATAGCACCTGGTAAATGCTAGGGGTATGTAGCTGGGTATTAACTTCAATTGTAATGGACCAGCAGATATGAAAATGATTTGGGATATTACCAAAGCAGTTGTTAAACGGAAATAATATTGCCCTTACTGGGAAGAAAAAAATTGAAAACAGTAAAAATGCAGCTACAAAAAAATTATAGGCATAAGCTCTAGAGTACGTTAGATTTAACCTGTGTAGGCAACTGATAAAGACTGATAAAGATAGATTGCTATGACAGCATATAAAACAGTCTGCAGGATGATTCAGTGTCCAAATGTGAACCCGTTTAAGCTAATAAAGATCAATACCAACCAGAAGTTGATGATGTATAACCTACCCTTTATTCTTATGTCTCATTTTAAAGGTTACCACATTTCAAAATTTATACATTTAAAGATGCTTAACTTTTAAGATAGGAATTGATTTGGCTTATTTTATGTTAAAGAAAACTGTTTCAGCTCACATCAATAAAATATAATACCTAACTAGAATTCATCAAAAACAGGTTTCTACTGCAACATTTCAAAAAACTAGATGATATGTTTTTATGCTTATTAATCACTCAAATGGTAAAACATCTGGACTGTAAATTTAATCTTCCAATGAAATAGCTACACAATAGAGTTTTTTACTATTAAATACATTAGGTTATTACCCTGTTTACCTAAAGTTACCTCCATAATTACCAATAGAATTAAGGTTAAGAAGATAAATTTCATGAGAATCCCAATGTTTGAAAACTATTTTCACACAACACACACATAATTTTAGTATCTTATATTATTTTTTAAGACCAAGATGATTTTAAAGAACTTGATACATCATAAGCCTTAAATACATTTGTCAAAGAGATGAGAGAAAAAGAGGAAGGGAAAGAGGTAGAGAGGAAGACTGGTTGTAGAAGAGACATGAATCAACCATGTCTGTGTTTAAAAATTCCTCTGAATGATTTATGAATTCATTACAGAGATCAACTTTTTTGTTTTTTGGGGTTTTTTTGAGATGGAGTCACTTCTTTTGCCCAGGCTGGTGTGCAGTGGCGCAATCTCAACTCACTGCAACCTCTGCCTCCCAGATTCAATCAATTCTTCTGCCTCTGCCTCCTGAGTAGCGGGGATTATAGGCGCCCACCACCATGCCCATCTAATTTTTGTATTTTTAGTAGGGACGAGGTTTCACCATGTTGACCAGGCTGGTCTTGAACTCCTGACCTCAAGTGATCCTCCAGCCTCGGCCTCCCAAAATGTTGGGATTACAGGTGTGAGCCACCATGCCTAGCCCCAGAGCTCAACATTTACTACAGATTTTGTTTTTTGGTTTTTGTTTTTTGTAGAGACATCATCTCACTATGTTGCCCTGGCTGGTCTCAAACACCTGGACTCAAGCAAACCTCCTGCCTTGGCCTCCCAATGTGTTGGGATTACAGGCATGAGCCACCATGCCTGACTATTACAGACTTTGATAGTAGTCTACTAGATTCATAAAGATATTTCCTCTCCTCATCCATGTGTAGTAAACACTTAAGAGTATAATAAAAGGGGGAAAAGAATATAGAAATAATATCAAAGAAGAGAGAAGTCCATTTAAACTGATGCATATCATATCAAAATAAATTTAAAATAACATACTCAGTAAAGAACTATCCAGATTTTCCTAATTTTCTAAATTAACAAATTTAGGGAGACATCTTTATAGTTTATAAGTTAGCCATTGACTATTTTGTTATCATACTGTGGCTACAAAATACCCAATAATACTCTGTATCCTAAATTAGTTACTACACCTAGAAATATAATTTTTAATTGCTTCATGCTTACATATGAAGTTTTCTTTAACCATTTCTAAACAGAATATTTTAATACTTTAGAAACTGAAAGAGGTATTTAGTATGCTGGTCATTTTATGAGGTCCAAAGAGTATGTTAATGGAGTTCCAGGTGAGAACAAGATATTTTTATAATGACAGCCAATTTTCATCTGGGACCACCCTCAAAGCAGGATTGGTTGATGTCATGTCTGCCCTAAATTGATAGTATTTCACATGAATACAAATTTAGAAAAATATGTTGATAATTCCACAGCATATTGCAAGTAAATATTAATTTAAGGATTAAATGTAGAAGTATTAAATTAAATATTAATCCAATCTTTCTCACCCTCCCAGTACATCATAATCACCTTAGTGGATTTTTAAAATACAGGTTCCAGGATTCTATCTCAAGAGAAGCAGTTAGTTGAAGGTCATAGGAAATAATTATTTTTTGAAAGTTTTCCCAGATGATACTAATCCAGTACAAAACAGGATTAAATGAAGTAATCATAGTCCTTTTCTGTCAGAATACAGGAATAGAGCTTCTTTGTGTGGCTTGATTGAAGGATGATATTCTTCTGACAGTGTGTCAACAAATATTTATTGAGCATTTATTTAGTGCCAGGCATTATCATGTTGGTACTAGGAATAGAGAGGTTAACATGATATTTTCCCTTCAACAATTTATATTCTAGAAGAGATAATTAAATAATAAACATAAAATAACTTTGGGTGCTGGTAAGTGCTACAAAGAAGACAAACAGAATAATGTGAAAGGTAAATGAAGGGGTGGACTTAGCTCTGGTGAACAGACAAGTTTCTTTAAAAAAGTAACATATGAAAACCTAGAGGAAGAGTGTTTCAAGCAAAAAGAAAAGTGAATGCTAAGGTCCTGAGATGGGAAGAAACTTTATAAATATTTCAGGAATATCCAGGAAGCTGGAAAGGTCAGAACTCAGCCCAGCACTGGGAGAGTGGAAGGGATGAGGTCTGAGAGGCAGGCAGGAACCAGCCGGTGTAGAGGTGTGGAGACCGCTGGAAGGGGGTTGCTTGTATTCCAGTTGCACCAGGGAGCTAGCCATCAGATATTTTGTTTTATTTTATTTGAGACAGGGTCTCCCTCTTTTGCCCAGTCTGGAGTGCAGTGGCATAATCACAGCTCACTGCAGCCTCGATCTCCTGGGCTTCAGCAATCCTCCCACCCTAGCCTTCCAAATAGCTGGGATTACAGGCCTGTGCCACCATGCCTGGATAATTTTATTTTCTGTAGAGATGGGAGTCTCCCTATGTTGCCCAGGCTGGTCTCAAACTCCTGGGCTCAAGTGATCCTCCCACTTCAGCCTCCCAAAGTGTTGAGATTACAGACTTGAGCCACCATGCGTGGCCTGTCAGAGGTTTTTAAATGAAAGGAGATCTACCTGCATTTTAGAATGTTATTCTGGTTGCTGTGTGGAAGTTGACCTGAAGAAAGAGGTCAAATTTGGAGGCAGGATCTCTGACGCCGCAAAATGATGGTACCTGGGTACTGGCAAGATTCTAGTTGATGACCTAAGACTTACAAATAATTATTTTTCTTTATCATTCTTTTAGGTCAAAAACTCTATGCTACAAGGCCTAAAGATGTGGGGAGGATGCGATTCATATAAAAAGGAAGCATCCTGATAGATTTTTCCAAGTATATGTGATTTCCTAATCCAAACAGCTTTTCATCCAGGAAGTTTCCATCACGCTGTCCACTATCCACCGTAAATTCCATAACACTATGCAGAACTGAAGTTCCTGACATTTTTGTGTTTCTCAGAAAATGTTCGTGCACCTTTTTAGTCTTGTAACTGAATGAGGTTAGGTTATGTTCATGCTACAAACATTAGATTCCAAATTACTGCTTAAAGTTGAAAGTTAACCTTCTAATTGAATTAATTTCTACATATGTTTTTCCTGTTCCACCAATTATATTCCATTTGTCATTTGTTACATTTCAGGAAAAGTGTTCAGTATGAAAGGTCAGTCTGATCCACAGAATAAAGGTAGGAGGGCTCTTGCTACAACATAGGCTGAGCCCTTCTGAACTAACAGGGAAAATGTGCTCAAATGCTGCTGAATGAATTCCATACTTTAAGGAGAGAGAATACTAAGAACCATGCTCTGAGTTCATAGCAGTAGTTATCTCATATTTAATAATTGACTTGGCTTTTAAATACTGTCTTAAAATATCTTCTGAATTATTATGTTTAATTTTTAATTTATACTGGCTTTATACCGTTAGCCAGCTTAACTTTAAATTTCCTGATAACAAGGAGTAGGTATGTGATCTATGTGTGTTAAGCCTATTATGGCATAAAATATGTAATAAGAAGTCAGTAAATAGGTGCCAAATAAAGTAAACGTTAAACAGAATATGGTCCTTATATGGTCCTTATTATGGTCCTTGACTCTAGAAGTCAAGAATAAGGTCCTTATACTTTAGACTTTAAAATGGATTTAAAATATGATTAATGTTAACTTATACAAATCGACATGTATAAAATTTGTGAACAGTAGACGTGTATCAAAACAGTTGCAAATAGGATTTATTGATGAGGAAAATTTTCTGGGATAACATCTAAATTGCTATTTTAGAAGGAAAAGGACTGTAATATATAAAATGGACATGTTTTTAAAATAATGCATTTTGAGTAGGATAGGGTACAGAATCTGATATCAGGGGTCAAACAATTTTCTGTTCAATAGTGATTCCTTTTACAGTATTTTTGCCATGGCCCTTGTAGCTGATTCCTCTCCAACCCCTGCTCCAAGTCACTGTCCAGCTCAACACGACCATACGAATAACCAGTACAGTAGATGAAAATAAATCATGTAGTTTCAGAAAGTCTTCTATATTTCTGTCTGCTTAGTCAGTCAATGTTGACAACATTAATACATAGTCCAGTATTGTTGTCCCTGGTCTCCTTTGAAATGCTACAATTTTAGAATCCTATTGTTTCAGTGACATTTATTTTCTTAGGGGATTGGATTAGGGCATGAATAAGAAGGAATATTCATCTTTTCCTTGTTCTTTTCAAGTTTTAGAAGGGTTTCTGATATTGTTATTTTTGATGCAAATTGTTATATGACATTGAAGCAAGTCATCTGCAGTAATTTGAATTATTTTTTCTGCCTTTCAAAATTTCAATCATTGTCTTCAGTAGGTAATCTCAAGGAATATTATGATAAAAGATAACATAAAAATTCAGATATGATATTCAGTTATTTAGAGGTATATTTAATTTTCCTGCAAGTCAAAGTATTCAAATATGTTCCAAATATATTTCCAAAAATATATTTCCAATCAAACTTAAATTGGCTTTGTTTATACTCGGAACAGTCTATGTTAACTACATTTATCCCATCTTCTATAACATATTAGGGGAAAAAGCAGACTAAGTGTTATCAAGTACATTTGACGATTGCTGATGGATTTAGTTTTAAAGGCAACTTTTAATATACAAATAAATTAAAATTCTCGTGTAGAAGATATTACAGAGTAAAGAAGTGCCTCTGAAACATTGGGGTTTCAGAATAATCTGGAGGTCTTGTTAAAATGCAGATTTCCCTTCCTACTCCCAGATGTCTGGGTGGTGCCCAAGAATTTCCATTTCTAACAAGTCCCCAGCTGATGCTGACATTGCTGGTATAGGGCCACACCCTGAGTACCACTTGTAAAAATGATGCTCATCAGTCCCCTGCTTTTCTTAAGGAATAAAATTTTTCAAGCTAATCAGTTATATCCACCAGAACAATATCACTTAAGAGAAGCTTCTAGAGCTCTTTAACCATATTCATTTACAGCTCTGCTAGACAAACCAAATTGACTTGAGTTGATGCAAAGAGCTTATCTGAGCATCTTTCTAAAGCCAAGATGACTGGAATATACCTAGTCCTACTCTTGGAACTTCACTTTTTCTCCAAGAATACACTAGTCATTCCGTCTCCCTCAAGTTCAGACTTCTTACTCTGCTTTCTCACTCCTCTATGCCTAACTTATCCTTTATGTTTATGGACATAGTATAAACCATAGAAAGAAGTAGGTATCAGGACCCATGGCAAGTCATTAAGTTGAGCCATGATTTCATCAAAACGTAAAGGTAATAGTACCTACTTCTGGCTATTGTGGATAGAAAAATGAGATGATATATGCACAGAATCAAGCACAATACCCAGCACTCAGGAGGTCTCCCCTCCTACTGCCTGCAAAAGAAGCTTTTTCCTATCTTCCTAGAACTTCTGGCCTCTACATGTTATTGATCTCCCTGTCAACTGCATTCCATGAAATTCCCTGCTAATCCTAGAGTGTATTAGACAGAAACGGAAAAAATGACCCTATCAGACAGTGTTTTCAGTTTTTTAGAAGGCAGAAAAACACAAAGGGGATAATTTGACAGCTGCTTGCAAGAAAGTAGCAGGACGGAAATTAGAGCTATGGCAATTTGTAGCTGTCTTAATCACCTCTGGCAGAACACCTTTAGCTACAGGTAAGCACAACATCTGACAGAACATAACAAATGAGACCATGCCATGTTTGATAGTAAGTTTTAGACTGAGGGCACATTGCTGAAAGGCAGGTGCTGTTCTGATCACCTTTGTACTCACTGTTGCCTGTGCCATTGCCACGTTTTCATAAGCCTCGGTAGTGCATTTGGTTTCCATGGAGTCCACCCATGAAGAAACAAACATCTAATCCCAAAGCAGAATACGGATCTCTTGTAGTTTCATTCACCCTTTTATCACAATAATTTTTAGATTCAAGTAATCACTCCTAGCAAGTTTGAGAGACCCTATATAGTTAGGGACATGTCATCTGGACCTTGACTCTATTGAACAAATAGACCTCTTCAGTTCCTTGGGTCTATGACCCATCTGTAAGGTGGACATAATGCTGCCTGGCTAATCTGACTTTCATTGTTATTATAGTACGTATCAAATTGCATTGTAGAATAAAAATGTTAAACAAGGGCCAATGGAATACTGGTGACAAAATTGAATAGCAATAGTACCTAGAATCAAATCAATTATCAGCTTTCAAACATACCGAATATCAAGAAAGTGCCATAAGGCCAGGCACGATGACTCACGTCTGTAATCCCAGCACTTTGGGAGGATGAGGCAGGAAGATGCTTGAGCCCAGGAGTTCCAGGCTGCAGTGCACTATGATTGCGCCACTGCACTCCAGCTGCGGAGACAAAGCGAGACCCTGTGTCAATTAAAAGAAAAAAAAGTGTGCCATAATATTCTCATAATGCTTTCACTTCGTATTCATGAAGCTAGTAACATAAGCCTCCTTGATGATACAGCCTATTACAAAATCCAAGTTTGCCCCTTCTACTTTGGAACAAATGTCTTTTATGAGTGCTTTGGCTAGCTAATGAATTTCTACAGAAAAAATTTTACTTTTCAGTTTTCTTCATTTTGATAAATGGAGATTACCACATGGAAGAATGATATTAAATATAATAATTAAAACCCATCAAAACTCAAACTTTTTTTTTTTGGAGACAAGGTCTCACCCTGCTACCCAGGCTGGAGTGCAGCAACACAGTTATAGCTCACTGTAGCCTCTAACTCTTGGGCTCAAGAGATCCTCCTGCTTCTGCTTCCCAAGTAGCTAGGACTACAGGTAGGAGCCACCATGTCCGCTAATTATTTCATTTTTGTAAAATCATGGTCTTACTATGTTGCCCAGGTTGGTCTCATACTCCTGGGCTCAAGCGATCCTCCCACCTTGATCTTCCAAAGTGCTGGGATTAGAGGCATGAGCCACCAAAACTCAAACATTTTTAGGCCAACACTCAAACTTTTTTAGGAAGAAAGAGATTAAGAAGGTGGGCTGCCCTGGGACTTACTGATTGTGTAAGCCTAGCATTGTTGGCCTAGTGAGTGTTTTAGCACTTTCAGAATCTAAGAGCCCTTCACAGATCGTCTGACAGGAGTTGACCCTTCAGCCTGAGTCAATCTACACTCCACCCATCGCAAGCTCAGATAGTAGAAATTTCTCCCATAGAAAGTTTCCATAATGCTACATGCAAACCTCTTGGGAATAGTAGCTCCTCTCTTGCCTGGAAGTGCAGGCTACTTTCTGGAGCTGCCATGTCCCGCATGGCCAGTAAGTGCTGCCATGTAAACTTGTGCAATTTCCCAGTCTCAACACAAAATCAAAGCTTCAAGCTTTGGGAGATAAAATCCAGGTTTCGAGTCTGATAAAATCTTTTTCACAGTAGTTATCTAGGATTGATTAATTCTGAAGGCTCTAATTTCTGTTCTTCAAGCTAATTTAACACAAGGCAGCCTGAACAACACCACTCTTGGATGGGCAGCCTAAGAAACAGATTTTCACAGGTGTTTCCTCTGTGCTGCAAACCTAAGTAGGCCCCTGCATTCAATCACATTGATGCCAGAGACAGGAAAAAAACTTCAACAAAAGAAGAAAAGAGAACAAGCTCAGTAAAGCTGAGGACTCCTCAAGAGCCATTTTGATGTAGAGATCTCTGTGAAAGCTCATTAAATCCTCAGTGTGTGAGGCAGGGCTTAGGGACAAATCGAAATAAGGATAAGAAGACACCATATCCACCCATACTGACATATTTGTAAAGCATTCATTAGTTAAAATACTCCAAGGAAATTCCACATGACTCCTCAGCATATTAGGGACCTAAATCAGCTCTTCTGGTTAAACCAGAGTCAGATTAACAGTTGCATACTTGAGAGATACAGTTAGTTTTTGCTTTGTTTTTTGTTTTGTTTTTCATAATACCACAAACAAACCTGTTGAAAGAGCAATTCAAAGCATGGTTCCCATCATGAAGAACCAGTTGGGTCCTCTTCAGGAGGAAAGATAGCCCCATACACCATGAATATCTAATACCTCTGAATAAATGATAATAAGTCATTAGATGATAGGTGTATATGAGAAAAGCCAAACTTACTAAGTTAGGTCCCTACTGCTTTTATTTTCTGGAAAACATTCATAAGGAAAGATGTATCTTCATCCTTCAGCCAAAACCTGGATGAGAATAAGACCTTCTATTATTCAGGATTCCCCAGAGAAACAGAACCAATAGTGAGGGGGTCAGGGGAAGAGGCAGTTGGGAGAGAAGGAGAAAGAGAGAGGGGCTTTATTTTAAGGAATTGGCTCATTCAGTTTTAGAGGTTGGCAAGTCCAAACTTTGCAGAGTAGCCCAGTAGGCTGGAGACCCAGGAAACACTTGATGTTCAGTCCAAGGGCTCTCTGCTGGCAAAATTCCCTCTTGTTCAGGGGAGGTCTTTTTTCTCTTAAGGCCTCTAACTGATTGGATGAAGCCCACCTAATGACCTCATCATAATTTAATTACCTCTTTAAAGACACTGTCTCAAAATACAGTCTCATTCTGGGGTGCTAAGGGTTAGGACTTCAACATATGAATTTAAGGGGACACAATTTAGCCTATAAAATACCTCAATGGGTTTTATTATGATCTAGATATTAGAAAAAGAGATAGAGAGACATAGGGAGGTTGATAGATAACAGATGTATTTCTCAAAGCAGTGATTCTCAAAGTATGGTCCCAGGCCCAGAACGATCAGTATCATGTGAGAATTGGTTAGAAATGCCAATTTTCAGCCCCCACCCCGAATCTACTGAGTCTGTGAGTGGGGCCCAGCAATTTGTGAATAAACCTTCCTTCCTGGTGGTCCCAATGAAGGCTAAAGTTTGAAAACAACTCTCTTAGAAGTTGCTTGATTACAAGAATGACGCCACCTAAGAAGTTTTCCAACAAACATGGGTGTAAATATTGTTTAATCTGTGTGTTTTCATTAAATATATCAAGCTGAGTCATATTTTATAAGTGAGTCTTGGATCTATTTTACTCTTGTAAATTGAAAACGAAGCCAGAGCTCCAAGGATAAGCATCACAACATTGCAAAGAAACTTGGCCTCTGAGTACAGATTTCACAGGGTAAAAGCAAAACTGTGAGTACCCAATAAAGCTAATTTATCAAATACCAGAGCAGTCTAATTGCTGTCTGTCTGGTTAGAAGCCTCAATTACCTTATGTAATTCCTATGAATGGCAAATAAATTATAACGGTGGTACTTAATAAAATTCATTCTACCCTCTTCTTAAAAACGAAAAACTATAAATAGAACTACTGAGTGGCCACTTTTGAGCAAGAATGTAATTTATATTATGTCCCAAAACACCTTCCCTACCCTCACAAGGTAGCATTTGCAAATACACTGGCATTAAACAAGCCTCTTCCCCATGTTCTTTGAGAATCTACAGTATAGCAGCAGGAGCAAGAAGTTTTAATTCACCTGTGAGTTATTTCCAAGCCTTGCTGGATGGTCAGATCTGTGAACAGTCATACACACAACCAACTTATCTGGAGAAGTCAGCTTCATTTGAACATATATTCTACTTGGTGGTCAAGTACATGTAACTAAAGGTAAAGCCTACATCCAGGAAGCTTACATGACTTGCCTAGCGTAGGTCTCAGCACATAAGATATCAGATCACATTGCATAATGCAACGAGAGCTAACACTCATAATTACTTATGTAAATCATATGGCAAGAATTTCCCAGGCCTTTAGGGAAAAAAAAAAATGTTTATTTGCGGAGTCTAATTTTTTATATCAGCTATCAAGAAAAAGATTGTCAAGGAGCGTATTTGATTACTGGACTTGGATCTGGATGTACCCTCTTTGTGACATTGTCACATAATGACAACCTGGAGGTTAATACATTAAGGCAACCTCTCTGTGAGTGATGATTCAGAACTACTTGAAAGTTGCATTATTTAACTGTGTCCAGATGGAATAGAGAACATTCTCACGCTGAGCAATTATACCAGCAGGCCATTGATTGGGAAGTTGATGTTTGTCTTTTTCCACATGAACAAGGGCAGGCCCATTGCTGGAAGCTAGTGCTCTATCATTTTTAAATAAAGAGAATACTTGTCATTAGCATTTTCTAAAGCATTGGAGATATTTGATCTGGATTTGCTTTTATTTCTTCCTGATCAAATGAAATCTGCAAAGCCTCCGTATACTCTTGTGCAATCTTAGCACTTATTTAAATCCTAGAAGCTCATAGAATCAAAAGTATACTTTTCATAAGAATTTTTAAACCCCAAAATTCCAAACAGGCAGAAATAAATATTACCTAGAATTCTTACAGATTTTTCAATGGATGCCTTCCTAATCAAAATATTGTAATGTAAACACTGATTAATTTATCTAGAATTTTAGAAGATTTAGAATAATATCAACCTAGCTATGGGGAATACAAAAATAAATCATCAAAGAAACATTTTATAACCCTTGCTATGTCTCAGGAATTATACTGGAGTTTGACAAATAAATTTCTGACCACAAGCACTCATAGACCCCTGCCCTCAAGGCTACACAGTTGGGATATACCCTAAGCAATATCTATTTCCGTTAAGAACACACTGGGCTGCAAGTAACAGAAAATCCACTGTAAACAGTAGAGTAGGCAACTTGGGAATTACTTTTTTCACATAACAAGAAGTCAGAATGCAAGCACTGGTTTGCCTGCTCTATGATGCCATCAGGAACCTATTTTTTTTCCTTCTTTTCAGCTCCTCTATCCTTAGTATGTTGGCCTGTGTTTCCATGATTGTCTCCTCATGGTGCAATTGAAGACAATGGCCATCCCAACCAAGTTTTTCCTCTTTATCAGTAAAGCAAAGGGTTTCTCAGAAATCCTACTCAGACTTTCCTTAGATCTTATTAACTGGAGAAGCAAAGGGCCACTTTTATCTAAAAGACTAAAAGAGAACGAAAGGGACAAGATCATCATGGCTGGCTTTTAAGTACAAGAATGACATAGGAAAGTGATGGTTTAAAAAAAGTAATATGGAAATGAAAGAGTACAAAGGGAGTCAGTAGGACCAAATGGAACATTGTTAATATAATTCTGTCACGAGAAAAAGAAGGTCTAGGTAATGGATCCTCTTATGATGTTTTAGTTTGTAATACCCTTCATGAAAGAAAAAACATTATGGACAGGTGGTCAGATACTTTCTAAACAACATTCACAAGTTGTGCTGCACTATGGTGACTAGTATGTCTGTAGCTGCAGGTTAAGCACTATCCCAAGCACAGAGGTGGCCCCTAGGGCAAGATAGTGCCTCTGAGCTCGTAAGGGTATACGTTATAGGCTCTAAGCCCCTGAGAAAAGTCTAAAAACTACAGGTCTGACATGGGTGCATCTCTGATACATTTTCCCAAGTCTACAAAGCACAAGGTCTGTTTACATATATCTTTTTCAACGTTATCTCATGTGCCCTGATTTCCACCTTATTCTATACACTCTCTGAAACTTCCAAAGATTCTGCTACATAAATCAACCTCATGCCCACGTTAGTGGCAGCAGAAATGAAGCTTAACTTAGCCCAAAAGGGTTTGAAGAGAACCAACAAATAAAGCTAGAACCAGATCCACCACTATCATTATTCTCATGCTACTGTACATTAGACAGTAGTAGAAAACTGATGTTAGAAACACTGAGCACCTAAGTGTCACTCACTCTGATCTCTAGTTGCTGCTTCTGATAATTTTCACCAATTAGCACAGGCTTAGAGTCAGACTATCTGGGTTTGAATACCAGTTCTGCTACTTAATAGTGGTGTAATCTTGGGGAAGTGCTTAAATTCTCTGTATTTTTCAATAAAATATTGATCACAATAGCACCTACTTCACAGAATTGTGGCGAGAAAGAGAGTGAGTTAATATTTGAAAGCCCTTGAAAAGTGTGTGGCACATGTCAGCACTCCCGGAATGTCTGCTATTTTTATTACTGCAGCCATTATTATTCTGGTGTAGAGGTGAACTACTCTGTTTTGGAGGTCATAAAGACCTTGATTCAAATCCTGACATTATCACTTACTATCCCTATGACCCTGGGCAAGTTAATTAATGGTTCTGAGCCTCAGTTTATTTATTTGTTAAAAAGGGATAATAATGCTTGTTTCATCAGCCTGTAGTAGTAAGATGGCATGTGACAGTGCTTAGCACAGGCTCTGACAAATAAGTAATCTGTATTCTTTTTTCTACTCCATGATTCACTCTTTTCTCTGGGTTTATCACTAGAACTCCCCCGGGATGATCTGTTACTTGTGACTAATTTATACTGTGTACTTATCCACTAATATTATTTGAGTGAAACAAACTTAAATTCAGAATCAGGAACTACCTTGAAAGGAAAAAAGACTCATAAGAGTAGTCTCTTCTGGTTTTGAGAAGAAAAGATGCCATCCTACAAATATGGTAAAGGTCTTGATGAGAGATGTAGAACCATGGTTCTTTAGCATCAAGAGGTAGTACCACCATGCCTTCGTCTCACTTCCCCACCACAACTGAGTGGTCTAGCCACCCTCTAGAGTTGCTACCACCATTCGTTGGGAAGCCATGAGGGCAAAGAAAAGTTTGGGACCTGAGATAGGTGTCCCCATTTGTCATACCATTGGGATAGCTCTGATTGTCACATTCTGAGAAATGCAAATACTAAGCTCTGAGAAGATACAGTTTTCTTTGGAAATCACCTCCATCCCAATTTTTGACCTCACTTTTAGGTGGGATGTATCTACAGAACAGAGTCTGTGACTCTGAGACACATCAAAGCCTATTTGGTGGCCCCTCCTGAAATCAGAAGAGGATGTAATTTTCTATGGTTTTTGCAACTCTCTTACACACAATCCAAGCAAAGAACACTATAGTTTTAGAGTGGATGTGGCTGTCCTTACTCTGGTATACTCACAGGAGAAGGACAATGACACAGTACTTCTTTCCTTCCATCTTCGACCACATCACTACTGTATTGTGACCTCTTCTTCCCAAGCCCCTCCTCCTACGAACAACAGTTGTATCCCCTTAATCTTGTTCAAACTGCCTTCTAACACTGACCACCACCAAAAGATGTTGCTTCCAGAACAGGCTGAATGGAGAACCTTAAATGCATGGGGAATATTCTTGACTCTCACCTGAAATCAGTTTAGCCTGGGTATTACACTTGAATTTAAAGCAAATGTATGCACAGGCAATCCTGGGTGAGCTCCTCTGAACAGGAGATGGCAGTAGCAGCCAAGGATTTGGGCAGCCCTTTCTAGCCCTAACAGAGGGGATTTCCCATCAGTTGACTGTCGATTCTGGACTGCAATTTTGCCTCACCAAAGTCAAGGTGGCTAAATAATATGCCCAAGATCCCAGACCTTGCTGAATCTCACAACTATTAAAGAACTCGAAATTGCTCAAATTTAAGGTCGAACAACTAAGTGAACACTGTGGAGAGCTGTTACTAAGTCTCACTGCAGAGGAAAGGGGGAGCCCTCCAGGAAATAAACAGATATGCCCACTTAGATTTGCATTAGTGGGTTTATTGGAAGGAGCACGGATCAGAGATCCAGTGCACATTCTTACTGAGACTTTGAGCAAGTCATTTAGCGAGGTGATTCAGCCCATGCCCTCATGTGGATTCAGGGGATAAGGAAGTCTTCCTCACAGATTTTACAAAGGGTTAAGTAAGAAAACAGCCAGGAAAACTTATTTTGTAAACTATGACATGCTATAAAAATACAAGAAGGACATTTTGGTTGGTTTTAAGTCATTTCTTTGAATTTGTCCTGGCACCTCCAAATTTCCTAGACCACATTTTTTTTCTTTCCTTTTCTTTCTTTCTTTTGTTTTCTTTCTTTTTTTTTTTTTTTTTGTCCAAGTAATACGGTCAGAAGCTGTTTGACTATGAGTCTATTATTTCTCTGATAATTATAATTTCCCAGAGAGTTATGGCACACAAATTACTTTGTAATAGCTCTAAATTCTTTGCTTTATCCTGAGTCTACAATTATGCACTTATCCATGCTCCTGTCATCTGTGGTACTGATTTATGGAACCTCTGTTCTCTGATCTCATTTCTTACCTCTGCCTCCTTTAAAACTCAAGAAATGTGGCAGCAAGGTCAAATTTCTCATCGGTCCAGCATTACATTCTCAGGTGTAATCATTCCGTCTTAATAAAGCAAGCAGTTAGTTCCACAATGGTCTGTTTAATCCACTAGATAATTGCTAAGCCTTCATTATATAACCCCGCATCCTGTCCCTTGCTATAATTCCAGAACCATCATGTTGTGGTTTGAAACATCTATTAATTCGGTGCAAATATTAATTAAAAATTTATTTCTAGCCAAGAATATGATGGATTAAGTGTCATGTATTAAAAAAGGAAAATATAATTAATCCTAACCAATTTCACTTGGAGCAAAAACAATGTAACCGGAAAGTTTTCTAGTAATTGCCACACACTCACAGACTTTTTTCAAAATTTGAAAAAAATATATCTAAATTGTAAAGTATTACAGAATCAGTTTGGTATTATGGTAGAAGATTTATAAGCCATGCAACTATACAAAATTTTTGATATCATTAATAAAGCAAAGATATATTACTTTGCTTTGTTGTACTTGTGTCCTAGAGTGAATTTTATTCATAGTAAAATTAGATCCTACTAGCTTCTTATACCTGAATGGCCAAGAGGTAGAGAAATTTCCAGAACAGCCTTATTAGAGAGTGGGATGCATGACAAGACCATAATCTAAAGCCAGTTCTCAGTTTTATTATTTACTTTGCTGCCTTGATCATTTTTCTGCACTCATTTGGCTTGAAGGCATAGACATTCCCTGTTGATTATCTCGGCTTGGCAGTGGGTTTCTGCTACACATTTTGATTCCTAATATGGTAGTAGGAGAGGATTTTGTATGAGTTCCAGCGAGTTTCTCTGGGCTTGTGGAATGCAGCAAGGAAAGAATCCTACAGAGATGAAAACATGAACATTTGCATTGATTAAAGAGAAAAATGAAAGAAAGAAAAAGTATCACTCTAAATTTTTTTTTACTCTGTTCACTTCACTTCTAATAATGTCTTACACTTTTGGGGGTTGGAGGAATTAATGCTGTGTGTTCTTTTAATGCTTATATCTTCATGGCCGTTTCAAAAATTATTTTGAAATGCCTGAGTGTGTTTTCAGAGGCAATGTTAACAAAATTGTTTTCATCATCATCAAGGTTGAATCCCTGAAGCACCCTATTCCTCTGTTCTACAAATTAGCCACATGAAGAAAACTGAGAGAATAAGTTTCATGTCGCTAAAAGAGAATAATAGGCTGATCATGTATATTCACAGGGTACAAATTTTGCAGCAATATGAACTATTACTAAGGAAATACCTTACTTGCCTATCCATCTATTGATTGTGTTGGAGTTCAATACAATTTTTCTCTCAGGGTCATAAAGTAATTCGCAAAAACAGGGGTGTTCAAAGGCGAGAATTCAGTCATGGGTTCTTAGTTTCTGTTTCTGGTTGGTCCAGTAAAGCCCCTTCCTCAGCCCCCTTTTCCACTTATCACTACAGATGCAGACTTAAAACCATGACTTCAGGCTGTTCAAAGTCAAAAAAAAAAAAAAAAAACCCTAGAACAATAACAACAATAAAATAAAGCAGATTGGACAAGCTCGTATGCATCCCAGATGAAGAACTTTCCTCTAGTAATAGGCTCCTTTTCCCTAAATGTATTTACTGAAGGCCTCTGTATTTTAATAAGCTATATTTGCACTGGTTTTAAAACTTCATTATTTTCACCATTATTCACATCCACTTAATGTGTTACTTTTATATAATTAAGAATTACATTTGGCAGTTATGCTCTCAAAACTGACTATATCAACATTCTGTCATGTATTTATAGGCTTATTTGGTTCTGTATCCAAAAAAAAAGTCACTAATGAGAGATCATTTACAAATCCAAGAAATTCAGCATGCTAGTGTAGATGTGAAAGTGTGGTTTTCATAATGCTCCAAATATTTTCTTTTCTGGATAACTTATTTTAAGAAGCCCTTCAATAAACAGTTCTGATTTGACAGCAATAACCAACCACAAACACAATTAGTCAGTATATTAGATAAGCCCAAGATTGGCTAAAGAATCATGCAAACCTCAGAATAACAATGATGTGAATGACATAGAAATTTATTTCTCTGGAATATGAAATAATGTAAAGATAAGCAGTCCAAAGCCGACATGGGATCTTCATCTATCACAAGGAACCTAGGCTACTGTCTTTCTCTTCTGCCATCCTCAGCATGTGACTTTTGTGTCATGGACCTGTGTGGCACATGGGCTTCCAGAGAATGAAGAGAAAAAGGGAAAAATAAGTGTGAACCTATGTCCTTTACTGAAAGTCCCACATAGTGCTCCCACTTACCTCTCGATGGTCAGAATCTAGTCTTGACCACCTGCAAGGGAAGCTGGGAAGTGTAGTCTTTTATACGGTTGCAATGTGTCCAACTAAAAATCAGGGCGCTAAAACTAAGGGAAGGTGGTGAAATGGGTACTGAAGGAGGCCACACCTAGTTTTGGTCCTGGTCAGGTTCCCTGGCTCCTTGACTTGCTATCATTGTCAGATCATACAGTGACTTGGCTTTCCATGCATATTCATATTTATTTATGTAAATCAAAGCGTTTGTGTTTCACTAACATAAATATAAATATTTGAAACAAACATAAATATATATATTTACATAGAAATATATATGTAATTTTAGAAATTTTGAAGTGTAGATCATTAGAAAAAAATGCTAAGCAATCATAAAATTCACCACCCAGAAATAAGTGGAGTTAATTTGATGGTACATTTTTTCAGGTCTATTTTCATATACACATGTGTATCTATATACTTCTCTTAGTAAAACTGAAACATACAAAGAACATCATTTTTAACCTCTTTTTTTTTTTTAGCAATAATATATTGAGGCATCTTTCTGCACCAATATTCTTTTCAACATTGTTTTAAATTGCTATAGATCATTTCATGATATCATTCCACAATTTAACCAGTGTCCTATTGTTGGCAGTAGTGAGTCTGTACAGATCTGAAACGTTACAGTAGGTAACTAGTCAGACGTGAGCAGGGCAGTAGAGGGCCTCCCCACCACCACCAAGAATGTCAGGTGGTTATTAAACTGCCTGTGTAAAATCAAAATTGGTTGCAGCCAGTGGCAGGGAAAGGCAGTCTCCCAACAGACAGAAAAACATGAAACTGGTGACCAACTTGCTGATAAGATCTCAGGAGTTTGGCGAGTGGGCTCAAGAAAGATGGTGGAGGTTAACTGGCATATGACCTTACAGTAACACTCCACTGGTAAGGGAAGAACACATCAAGTAAGCATGTGTACAACTCCTGTAAACACACTGTGCATGCAGCTCTCCCAAACGCTAGCAGGCCACTGTGCATTCAGACAGCCCACCCAAGGGAAGAAGGGACACAAGACCCTGGAAGTATGCCAACGTATAACACCCCATGCACTTGATCTTTCAAGTCACCAGGTTGGCCCTCTTGCAAGTGTACTTTACTTCTTTTCATTCCTGTTCTAAAGTTTTGTTAATTAAACTTTCACTCCTGCTCTAAAACTTGCCCCAGTCTCTTACTGTGCTTTATGCTCCTTGGTCAAATTCTTTCTTCTGAAGATGCAAGACTTGAGGTTGCTGCAGACCTGTATGGATTCACTTCTGCTAACATACTTGCTACCTCAAAAAAAGCAACTAGGTGGGATCCTTAAAGGGCCACAGAGTGATGCCTTATGCAGGTGGTTAAACTGCTTCAAAAAACACCAAAAATTTGGTGTTGGAGCAGAATAGAGAAGAAAAGTGTATGATAAGTCATAGGAGCTGGCAGAGCCAGGGTTCCAGTTAATGTCTGTTCCGGCAATGGGCCAACAGACGGGGAAGGGTTGGGAGTCATCTGAACTGGTAAGGTAAAAACAAGTATAAATCTCAGAAGATAGCTGCAAGGGAGCCCGTATCTTTGCTGCCAAGCAAATGCAGCAAGGGCTGCAGACACACAAATAATAAACACAAATTGTGTGTTTTAAGGCAGAGAAGGAAGTCACACAACATGTGATGTGAAACCAGGGAAAAATGCATAATTGCCCCTAAGATGGAGAGTCTGGTGGGTGTGCAAGGCCATTGCAGAATACATGCAGAGAAAACCAACTAAGCGGTGCAGGTTCTTGGGGGAGAGCTGATTTTAGTTGAAAAAGCAGAGGAAACACCAGATGTTGCATGGCGTTAGGCTGTAGCCCTACCACTCTCGCACGCCTCCTATCCTGGAGGGACTTTAGTACCTCAGTCCTATTCCTACTTGGCACAGACTCCAAGGTCCTTCCTGCCCCATCAGGCTGAGCTGGGAGATCAGCCAAGGGGAGTAGGGCCACTGTGGCAGAGAGGAATCATTCTGGGAGTTGGTTAGTAATCAGGAGAGCAAAAAGGGAGAAGGAAACCATGTACGCGGGTTGAACGCCTCTGCTGAGGAAGGTAAGATGTAGAGGTACCTTACTACTGGGGAACATATCTGTCACACAGTACCAAAGTATGTTAGCAGCAGTGAATTCATACAGGTCTGCAGCAACCTCAATTCTCGCCTCCTCAGAAGAAAGAATTCAATGGAACGGTATGAGGCAGAGTGAGAGACCGAGGCAGGTTTTAGAGCAGGAGTGAAAGTTTACTAAAAAGCTTTAGAGCAGAAAGATGTAAAGTACACTTGGAAGAGGGCCACGCAGGCAACCTGAGAGATCAAGTGCACAGTCTGACCTTTTGACTTGGGGTTTTATACGCCGGCATGCTTCTGGGGTCTTGTGTCCTTTCTGCCCTGATTCTTCCCTTGGGGTGGGCTGTCCTCATGCACAGTGGCCCGCCAGTGCTTAGGAGGAGCCACATGCACAGTGTGTTTACTGGAGTTGTACGCATGCTTACTTGAGGCGCTCTTCCCTTACCAGTCAAGTGTTCCTATAAGGTAATGTACCAGTTAAACTCCGCCATCTTGCCTCTTAGTTTGCATGCTTCAGCCCACTCACCCAACTCCTGAGATCTTATCAGGAAGCTGATCACCAGTCTCAGGTTTTTCTGTGTATTGGGAGACTACCTTTCCCTGGGACTGCCTGCAACCAATTATTATTTTAGGGAGTCAGTTAATAATCACCTGACCATCACCTGATGGCTGCCTGACATTCCTGGGTGGGGGCCGAGGAGTGGTCTCTCCGCCTACCCTGCTCACGTCTGACCAGCCACCTACTGTAACACTGTTGTTAATCATTTTGGGTTTTTCTGTATTATAAGCCACACAGCAATTAACATCTTTGTTACTAAATCTTTGTTCATATCCTCAATTACTTTTAGAAGATAGTTTTTCTGATCAAATAATATGCATATCTTAAGGCTTTGATATGCCAAATTCCTCTCCAGAAAAATTAACATTTTACATTGTTACCCTTCCATCTGAGTATATGCCAATACCTTTTGCCCAGCAATGAACATCATATAATTCTTTTAAAATTATTTACCGATTTGATAGACCAAAACATCAGTCTCAGGTTAACTATGCCTTTGATCACTACTGAAGTGGAACATTTCCCCTGCCTTTATATTTAGCCTTTTTTATTATTGTGGAAAGATATGAGAGGAGAGAAAGAAGCTCATGGGCTCAAATTTGGAAACACTAACTTCAGACTGAAAGGAGAAAGCCTCTCGTTCTGAAGATAAGTCATGTATGCTAACTTAGAATCGCAACATAAAAGGAGAGGTTATCCTTCCATTTCAAGAGGCAGCCAATGAAGCTGTCACCCGACCTCTTCCAATAAGGTACCCAGATATTTTCCTCCTTTGAGGAAGGAAGCCACCATGATCTTGGCTCACATTGTGTTGAGTTTGAAGGACGCTGCTTCATATGCAATGTATGAGTTTTCTCCCAGCACAGTTTTTCCTTTTACTTGACTGTCAAGCTCTTGTCCCTGCAGAGTGGCAAGTGAAAATATTCCAAGGGGCTCAAATTTAATTCAAGTAGTCAATAAACCACAGGATCTGTCTGCTCTACTATTTTCATACCAAATAGGATACTTCCCATCTAAATTTGTAACTGAGCTGAAAACAACTTTGTGCCTTTAAATATCTGATGTTGTGTCATGTTTCACTACATTTAAAGCCAATACAGTAAGTAGCCAGATCACAATATGCCAAACAGCTGTTTGTATCATTTCCTGATATATGCTAAGTAAAGAATTTCAAATACCCTAGGCATAGGCTATGTGTGAATGGGATTGATATATTTTCTTGCTTCTGTATTGTATAAAACACTCTGGAGTAGTTAATTCTTTGCAAGTTTTTAAAGTTTCCTCATGGCCAAAAGCTAAATCGTAAATCAAGAATTAATGTAAGAGAGAGTTTGAATACTCTCTCTTAATTCCCAGTTAGATTATAAGGACAAAACTTCAGGTAATTGCATACCTAAATAGTAAGGTACAAATAAAAATAAGAAGAAAAAAATAATCCTCTAACAGCAAAATCAAAAATTAAATATTGAACCATAACTCTCTTCTCCTCTATAAACCTAACCGTTCTTTTCCATATATGTAAGGAAGGCAAATATGCATTTTTGTTTACAATTTAGGCTGGGGCTGCTACAGTGACTCACTTAGAGTACACCCCAATGAAAATTTAGTGGACAATAACACAGAACACTATAAGCCCATAAAATTATAAAACATTATTGGGGTTTGCCTATCCTCCAATTGTCGTGGTGAAGTCTATTTTTCTTCTTGTATAGGAGAAGCTTTTTAGAGTCAAGCGTCATTAAATCAAAATGCAAAGGAAGGAGAAAATGAATATGGGCTAATTGCATTCTGAATGCAACTGAACCGAAGTTGGTACAAATTACTGGAGTATAAGAATGCATTGTGCATACCAGGAAGACAAGTCTTTTTGGTGAAGCCGGAGTATGAGTGTGTACCAGGAAGTGGCAGCAGATGAGGATTCTGAGTGTGTGTGTGTGTGTGTGTGTGTGTGTGTGTGTGTGTGTGTGTGTTGGCAGGTGGAGACACATTAGATTCTTGTATGTTGCACTGAGAAGTTGGGACTTTCTCCTGAAGCATACATCTCCCAGGAGAGTTGCAGCTACTGTCTAGGTGTGTCCCATTCTATACAATTTGGCACACTCTGTATAATCTTCTCTCCTTTATTGCACAAAGAAGTCCTATACCTGCACTCTTGCTAGAGAAGTAAAACTTGTATTCCTTATCAGTAGATCTACAGAGTAATAAAAGGAACACTCTGATGGGAGCAGCTGTAGTGGAACTGACGGCCTCTTTCTTCTTACCATCAACTGCCTGAAGATAAAAGGAATAGAATTAATATAAATAAAGGGCAGAAAGGTACTGACTCTAAAACAATGAATTTTTTTGTAATAGGAGTGGAAAGAAAGCAGAGACCAATGAGGGCTACAAGAATCACAACAGGCTCCTGGGAGGAGGTGATACTTGCTGTCCCTGCCAGATGTAAAGCATAATCTTCAGGGTCCTCAAGAATTAAGTGGCAATAGGACTCAAAAAACCATTTCTCCAGTAGGGATATAGTGATGTGCAAAACAGACAAATCTCTGGTCTCATGGCTCACCGCAGAAAACACAGGTACCTGTATTTTTTTGCAGGGCCTTGTTAGGTTACCTGTACCCAAAGGATTTAGGTAATTGTTCCTTTATAGATTTTCCATTTCATTTCCTTATTTATATAGAATTATTTGCTTGCTTCTTTACAATTTGTTTGTCTAAATTATAAAAGTAATATGTGTTTATGACAGAGAAGTAAAAACATACCAGAAGTATAAAGTTTCTCTCTCCCCTGCCCTACCCAATCCTTCCATTCAGAGATAACCAATGTTAAAGTGTCGCATGTGCAACCTTTCAGGAATTTTTCATATGTATGCAAGCATAGATTTGTGTTATATATAAGTATTATCATACTATTTCACTTTTTCATGTAACTGCTATAGTGATAGCACCATAATGCTGGTATAAAAGGGACTCCACCAGGGCAATCTGGTTGGAAAGAGGGTCTTGAAGCTCCATTGCAAAACACTTAAATAAAATACAATATCAATTGTTCGTATCAAAGAAAGGAATGTGCTGAAAAGTAGGAGACAGTAAAGCCCCAGCAAGTAATTCCTTGGTTTTACCACTTAAACATTTTTGTATAATGGCACATAAATAGCTGCCTATGATTCCCTTGAGTGAATGGACCATAATTTCTTGAACTTCCCCAATAGTAAACATGCAGATTATATGTAGAGTTTTTGCCTTCATAAACAATAATATTTCAAATCCCTTTGTACAAAGCTTATACTTAGGCAAGGGAACCTATAACAAATTCCTATAAGCAGAATTCCTGACTGAAAGGGAATATGCATTTTTAATGTTAATAGATATTGCCAAAATTAAGCCAATTTTCCAGTTAACAGTTAATGGGAGAGGACATTGTTTTTTAAGGATTTCCTTGTAAAAAGAAAGTGCTGAGTAATGCGGCCACAGAACTAGTTCTGCTAGCTTAATTAAGTTTCAAAGTCTACCTACCCATTTGCAAGCCAGGCTTTACATGTTCAGCTTTCTCTGAGCTTTTGATAACAAAGCTGTTTACATTAGTAATCCAACTAAACTGTGGAGTGGCACAGTCCCATTTACATTGAGAATCATTTTTGTTTTAGCTTGTAGGAGTGTAAATTACTATTAAAGGAGTTCCATTTCAAATCCAAAGAACATTCTGCTGAGAAGAAAACTAATGAGAGAGGGAGCCACAAAAGACAAGTCTGAGCTGCTGACAGCAAGGCAGATAGAAAGAAACAAGGCAAGGCAGAGAAACAAGTTCTGGGAATTGAATAAGAAACTCTGTCACAGTCACATGACTGTCTAGGTCTCATGAAACAAAAGGTATGGTAGATGTTTGCCTGGAAGTCCCTTGGGAAAGAATGGCAGCAAGACCAGATGGCAAAAACAAAAAGTTGAACATCTTTGCCATTTTCATTTCATGTTCAAATGCTTCTTAGAAACATACAACCTTATCGGCATTAACATTTTGACATTTTATGTATAGATTCTCTTCTAAATAGAGTTTAGGTTTATATTCATATTATTGTAATAAAATAATAGATGATCACTATTTTTTCAAAGATTAAAAAATATGATTCATAGAAAAATGCGAGCATTAGTAATTTAGTTTCGGGCTTTGTCAAATATCTTTTTAAAAACTCAGCTAATAATACACTAAGTCTTCTCATACATAATTCATATTGTTGATTAAAACCTAAGAATGGAAGGAAAAGGCTAAGTCTAATTTTTTTGCTAAAAGAATGAGTAAAAAGTAATCAGCCATGTTAATATTTCAAACAGCAAACTATTTGAAATGCATTTCTGCTTTGAAAGAAAAATTTGAGACTAATAAGTTCTATTATACACTATTGATAAAGAAAGAAGATATAAAAGATATGATATACTCTTTAAAATGATCATACTTTCAAGGAAATATAAAAGAATAGCTTCTTTTTTTGGTCAGTAAGAAAACTGTTTGAAGCCCTGTGTAGTCATAAATAGCAAAAATTCGACAAAAATCCTAATATGTGTTTGTGTGTGTTTTCTCTTCTTCAAGATTCCTATGATATCTAACAATGATATATTTTTAACTTAGTCTGAATTGTAAAGCATGTATCAATTGTCAGTTATCAAAAGTGTCTCTGACAATCTGAGGTAGCAAAAAGCAAAGAAACAATGAACATGTTCATTTAGTCTTCCCTGCTTTTACAATTTGTCATTGAAACCTGTGTCTTCCTCCTAATCATGTTTTCTTAAATTTTACTTTTATTTAGGATTTGGTGATTGAGAGTTTGGGTTTTCTGTTTGCTAGTTGATTGGTTAGTTGGTCAGGTGGTTGGTTTCTCTTCATCCAATTGCATACAATGCATTTCTAAAAGGACTTTTAAGGAAATGTGGACTATCATGTAGTAATATGCCCTGTTGCTCATTCCTCCTAAATCTCTCTTATATCCACCTCTGCCTGCTTTCCCGTGGCCTGCCTTGGTTTAGGCCCTCACCACTTCTCTACTGATGATAACAGCCTCCCAAAGCCCAGCCCCGTTGGCTCCTGCCTTGACGTTACTGCCAATGACCTCGTCCTAAAGCAAAAATCTCATTATGCCACTCTCCTGTTTAAAATATTTAACTGGTTTTAATTAGCTTCTCAATTCCTTTATGATGAAATCCAAATTCCTTAGAATGCTCTGCAAGCCCTTTCATGACAAGGCCCAGGCCTGCCTCTCCTAATGGAATCACTTGTAAATGGCATCATTTACCCTACGCTCCAGCAGTAATAACACTATGCATTTCACACAGGGGAGCTTTTGTGGGTGTCAGTGTTCTCCCTGAACTGTCATCATTGTATCCGCCCACTCCCACCCCCCACTTCGACCTGAAGAACCTCTAAAGTTATGCTTTTCTGTTTTTCTTTTGCATATCACGTCCTGAGAATCTTGTTAAAAAGACTTTACTTCTGTGGGTCTAAGATGGGGCCTGACATTCTGCATTTCTAACCAGTTCCACACACATATGCAAGACAAAGCTCAAAAACCTTACTCTGCCATCACTCCTTCTGTGAAAAACTCTCCTACAAAGCGGATCTACACTAAGTGTCCTCTTTCCAGTGTTTATGACTTGTGTATAGAACATGTACAGGTCCTCTTAGATGTCTCACGCCTTATTTAATTACTTGGTTATAGGTCTGTCCCTGTAATTACTTGTCCATCATCAAGGGCTGGAACAGTGACTGCTGCTCCTTGTAGTCCCAGAGCTAACATTTGTCCAGATGTATAGGAATTTCACAGAAGTATTTTGCATGGAAATTAGTGAAAATTTTTCACGTGGTACCTGAGTGATCATTTGATAAGGTGTTGTTAAAAATGTCCACTGGATGGAAGGTTACAGTAACTTTTTAGCTCTCAAATTCACAGTTTTTCTTCATGTTATTGACAGTCTCTCCAGTGGGTTTTGGTTAGGGGGAGGCTTAAAAGTAATTGATTTATGATTCTTTTAACCAACATATAAGTCAAGAGGCTGGCCAAGAGTTTGAAGAGCCCAAACCTGTTAGACAGTACAACCAATTATCTTTGTGGCCTTGTGGGTGACTTCGCCACCCCCACTGCACAGCACAGCCCTGCCTGTTTCCAAAACACCTGGCCTTGCACAAAAGAATGAAGAAAGAGCCAAGGCACAGAGAATATTCTCCAGCAGAGAGTTTGGGCAATAAGTCTTTAAAGATGTCTGAGTAGAGAGACAATTAGTGGAAACAACATCTGTCCAAGGTTTCTCCCATCATGTCATGAACTTGACAAGAAAGGCAGCAGTAACTGTTCCAACTGTGTTAACCAATGGCCCTGAAATTTGGTCAATATCAGATATATCAGAGCCTGAGAGATAAGAGTGGTTTTCAATGCTATGTGCACATTAGAATCACCTGGGAAGTGATAATTGTAAAATATGAACACCGGAGGCCCCACCCCAGAACAGCTAATTCAGAATTTCGGGGGGAATGGCCAAGGGGTCAGTAGATTGTAAAACTCAGGTGATTATACTGTGAAGCCAGAATTAACAACCATTGGTAGAGGGTAGTACCTTCTTCCCCTACGGGTGCCTCAGAAGTGAACATCTACCTTCAGCTTACACATCCCACTAATTGGCCACTGCGTCTTACTTATTTTAGGCCAAATGAAACCAATAGAAAGTTTTGCCTTTTCTCCATGTAGAAGGGACTAATGATTCTATAACTAAGAATTTTTAAATTTCTACTTACATTTCCCATCACACAGTTGTTGAGAAATTGGTAAGTTGAGAAAAAATGTGAGGTGTAGAAAGAAGGAAGCTGAATTCATTTAGAAAAGAGAATTCCAAATGAGCTTAATTTCCTTTTTTCTAAATCTTAATAATCTGCCTTGCTTTTCTTCTCCTTCCACTGCACCCTTTCTCCACGAATTCATCAGTCATAGTCAGGTCAGGTGGGATCACACTGGCTAACAAAGGATCTGAGGGTACAATGCAGAAGTTGCCAGATAATGGGATTCAATTACATTTCTAAGCATAGACTTCTCCAGTGTTGGCTGTCACACTGCCTAATGCGGAAAAGCCCTGCGTTATGTACATGGTAGGTGCTTCATACATTTTAGTTGAATCTGATTCAGAGTACCTCAATTTTTTTAATGAAATATTTGAGGTCTACAACAATAAGTACCAATAATAATATAAGGAAGATGCTTGTACCTACCACACTGAAGAAATAAAACCTAACATCTATAATCAAAATATCCTGTGTCCTCTTTATCTCCTTTCTCTCATTCTCTCCTTAGAGGTAACTGTTACCTTGAATTTATGATTCCCAACCCTGTTTTTTCATTTTGTTCATCATTCCAATGTATGTTTTTATGACACACACAGTTTTGGTTTTGTATGTTTTCAGCTATATAAACGGCACTTTACTGTATGTATTTTGTGCATTTTAAAGCTTTATATAAATTGTATCATATATCCTTCTGCATCTTGACTCCATATTTTATTCTTGGGATGTATCCGTGTTGATTAAAGTAACGTTGTTACTTTTTATTACTGTATAACATGCCATGGTAGGTAAATACCGCAGCTGGTCAGCTAATGGATTGTTGAATTATTTCTAATCTCTTGCTGTCACAGACAATGGAACATATCTCCTTGTGCAAATGTGGATGAGTATTTCTAGACATTTACATAAGAGTGGGATTGCTGGAATGTAGGGTATGCACATTTCTAAATTTCCTAGATGTATTAAATAACACCCCAACCAGAAGTGTGTGAGCTTTCCTATGGCTCATATCCTTGCCACGTTGGCATTGTTAGACTTAAATGTTCGGCCAATTTTAACTGGTGAGTTTTTCCTTAGAAACCCTGAAGAGGGCAGCACATCCTGGTAATTGCTGCATCTTATACCTGCATTCCAGTTTATGGGTCCCTCCCTTCTTTACTGCTTGAAATCCTTTGATCTTCTCAGTTACTCTTCAACCCACCCTCTCACCTCAGTCAGCTCTGAGCAGTATCTTAGAAGGACAGACAAATATAACACTATCTCAAAGCTGAAAGTTACCTCCAGCTTTTTCTTTCCACATTCCTGACACACTTCTGTCCTCTGACAAGGAGGCAGGGAAACAGAAACAAGTCAGTCTAGAATTAAAACACTTTTTCCAGTCCAAAGTAGCACGAGAGAGGTACGATGTGAGTAGAGAGCAGTCTCCCACCATTCTAAAGCAGTGGTTTGTAATCTAAATAGAAGGGCATTGCACATTATCAAAAACTATGCTTATATAAATGGGAGAAATACTGAGAAGTAGGAAAAAGTATTGCAAAGTGGTAGTGGCATTGTTTTTCTTCTGGAATAAAAGATACTTACTCCTTTGCCTTCTCAGTTACATTTTTCCTGGTTCCCTAAGGAAAAAAAAAAAAAAACAGTGTTCGGCTTCAGAACATCTCCTAGAATTTCTCTCGTTTAATACTGAGCTAAAGTCCTGCCACTTCCAGAGTTCCACAGTGGGAATGCAGCCTTCACAAAGATGCTTTCCTTTAAACAAAGCAGATGGGGAATTGAGCTGCGCTTAAAGATTTGACATGGCTGCTTTATGAGGGAATTTATTGTTAGTACTTTCAAAGTAGACCTAAAACTACCACTCTGCTTTTTTATTACTGAAACTGAATTTTAAGACTGTATTGCTTTAAAATAAATGGATGAATAAATAATAAAATTTTATTGTTGGGGAGGAGGAAGTATACAAAAAAATATGAATTGTTTTGGAATTGATTGCTATTTTGAGTTATTAAACCTTTTTCCCCTCCATTGTGTTAGATGAAACTTCCTCCAAATGAGATCTGCTGATTTTTCATTACAGTCTTGAACTCTTTTATATGCTGGTGTGTTTTATAAATTTCTAAGGTGCGCCATTTAGAGAGTCTGTGCTTCTGAACTGTTTGACCATAGTTTCCTTGTTTAAGGAACACCTCACTGGAGTTCAAAGGTCACAGTTTGGAAAAATGCTAGCTTAGCTATTCTAAAGGTGGCTACACCATCATTACTAACCATTCTGGCCAGACATTCACAAGACCCAATTATATGTCATCTTGACTGAAATTCTTTCATGATAGAATATCTGTCTTGACATGTTGGTTGGGATACATATTGCTCTTGCACTGAGTGTTGTTATGGAGACATTTGAAGCTAGTCTAATTTGTGCTTTATCCAATGTGACACGGTTTTTTGTTTTTTGGGTTTTTGGTTTTTGTTTTTTTTTTTTCCTCAAATTCCCAAGGAATGTCTTTATTCTTGAATTTTAAGTATTCAATCAGGGCTGTGCTAAGCATTCTGTTATCAATATTTCCTAGAACATGGTATGCTCTTTCAATCTATAAATGTGGTTATTCTTTCTCTTTAGTGAAATTTCCTTGCGTGGTATTTGTGAATACTTTTCCTGTTCCATTTACTGAAACTTCTCCTTCAGGGACATCAATTTCCTCATGTTAAGTGCTTTTGAACTCCAATCTGTCACCTTCTAATTCCTTTCGTTCCCTTGTATTTACAAGCCATTCCTCGAGGCCAGTAATTTTATTTGCAGGCATGTTTATTTTGTTCCTTGCTCTGTCACCTTTTAAAAATTCACTCTATAATATTGTTTTTGTACTCAGCCTCCTTGGTTCTGTAACCTTCCTGTGGTTCTGTCAACTCATCTTTGAGCTCTTGTTTTTCTGAGTTCATGTTCTCATTAACTTGATTCATAGTACAAAGCACTTCTAAGGAATTTTGTTTTGTTCTTTGGATTATGTTTTCTTTAAAAGTGGGAGTTTTATCTTTCTTTTGCATGCTATGTTCCTTTCTTTTAAGGTTGATTGGTTTTGTTAGTTTCTATTTGGGAGCATTGCCTTAGCATGTTTGGATGTCTGTCAATGGTTTCCCCCATCTTATTCACACCTGAACAGCTTTATCCAGATCTTCTTTGTTCTCTCTAATGTAGGTTACTTATTGACTCAATTTCTATAGACTCTTAACTTGTTTTCCCCGAAGCTATGATTAAAGAACTTGATTTTGGATACCATCCACTTAACTGCAGCCTAAGGAAATGGTGCAGGGAGTAGAGAGGGAGGGGAAAGCTCTGCTGAAGCTGTGTGTCATCTGAATTAGAACTCCTGGGCTCTGCACTTTTGATTGCTCGCTCTCTCTCTCTCTCTCTCTCTCTCTCTCTGGGATTTGTCAGATGTTTTTAATTACATTTTAATCCCTCTCTTGAATCAGAATACATATCCATCCTGAAGGGGAACACTCTAGGATTTTTTTTTAATCATTCAGCAAATTTTTATTGAGCCCCTCTCCTTTGCAAGGCACTATTCTAATCTAGGTGCTAGAAATAAGCTGTGTGAACAAATGAGACAAGATTCCCCTTTCTAATGAGTTTATATGCAATGTGGTATCTTTACTGATACATGCAGTGTCAGAAAGAAGCAGCCCACTTCTGTCCAATAGCAAATCCACCATCCTTCAGACAAAAATGAGAAAAGTAAGGATAGTCATTTAGTTTCTCTCCACATTTGAAGACCATAGTGAGGTCTTAAGATTTCAGTAATTCACCAGTAAGGTTCCAGGGGCAGGAAGGAAGTTCAGGGTTAGAAGCTACACTGTGCCACTCCAAGATCTGTTCTTTTCTGAGCTACCATTGTGTGTGTGTGTGTGTGTGTGTGTGTGCGCGCACACATGTGCATGAATGCTTTGTTTTGTTTTAATGTCTGTATTATTAGGTTACAGTATTTTTCTTATTTCATTGCTGACTTATTACCAGAAAGGAGGGAGCTAGTGGTTTTCATTTTTGGCATCCATTGTTTTTAGTTCTGAGAGAGAGAGAGAGAGAGAGAGAGAGAGAGACTGTATAATCTGCTTTCATTCTATCATCTGAGGCTGGAGGCCTCAACTAGTTCCTTTAACTTTAATTGAACCCCAGAGTCCACTAGTATAAGATCGCTATGAAGTAGCTCTGCCCTCAAAATTTTGTAAGTACTTTAAGTCACACACACACACACACACACACACCCCAAAACAAAACATGAAGCTGAGGTGTTTTGGTTGGGTTATTTGCCAGCTTAGCCTCTTACTCTTGGCTAAAAAACATTTCAAGGACTTAAACTGTGGAATACTTCTAAGAAATTGCTTTGTCTTATCCCTGGATACTGCAAAATGGATTGCCTCAGATCTAAGAAACCCATTTATCAGAAAAATTCTTCAATTTCATGACACGTTATGCTCGAGATGTTATTGCACAATCCCACAGAAATCCAGTCCCTCTCCTAAATATGCCAAATACCTGTACAGATGGAGCAAGCAGAGAGAGAAAGTGACAGCGAACACCTGTTCCTAAACTCTCCCAAGGTACCTGCTCTGGGTTAGCATTAGAAGGCCTAAGCACCTGGATCTATTAACCTAAATAGAAAAAAGAAATACTTGTAGTATTTGGTTATTTCTTTTTTCTATTTAGGTTAATAGATGGAGCATTACCTACAAATGAGATGAAGCATCACCTACAAATGTCCCTCAAACAAGTCATACTTAGTTCAGATTATAAAGACAGTATTTGATAAATGCCGTACATATAAGGGAATTTGAATGGCACTAGCTTGCAGCTTCTTGTGTCACTACCATGCCTCTAATGCAATTTCCCCCATCTAGAAATGTAATCCTCAGCCAGTTGCCTTGAAAGCTGGTTACCGTGGAGATGATTATCAGTATTATGATGACCTATTTAGAAGAATTTCTGCATCACCAGAAAACAAATAACCACAGAGAGAGCCTTTCAAATGAATCATGCTCTTTCTCTGAAAGTGCCTTTACAAACAAATGCCATGGATGCATTGTGTGTGTGTGCTGTGTGTGGATTTGTTCATTATTTAGATTTGCAAAGGTTTTAGTGAAATTCCAGTTGTCTTTAAGCATTCCAAGAGTAGAGGGGGTAGTACAAACAACAGGCATAAGCATATAGACATCTGTTCTCTTCCTACAATTTGAAATGCATGGCCATGGCTGTATTGATTTCTCAGCAATGTTAACATTTCTTTCATTTGTACAGTTTTTCTTGCTCATCCACTGCTTTTTGAGGCTTTTTTAGGAGTGCTGGAGTGTGGTTGGCTGGTGGTTGGTAAAGACTGCTTTTTACAAACTGATTGATTGCCCATTAATAGCTCCTAAACATACTCTGACTGCTTGATGGCTATTTTGATTTTCTCAGAATTATGTCATGAAATCTTCTCTTAACTTCTGTTTGGTCTCCCATTTTTCTGTCAAATAGTTTTGTGTGTGATTGTATGCAGATCTAGCGCCATCTTTTTTTAAGTTTTTAAGTTTGTTATCCATTAATCATTGCCCTGCTCCTTATAGGAAAGACTGATGTTTCAGCTGCTGCCCTTTTTGGTTTTGTTTTGCTTTTGGGTTTCCTTTTTCTTCTTCTTCTTTTTTTTTTTTTTTTTTTTTTTTTTCTGAGACATTTAATTTGCACTTGTAAAAATTTCAGTGATAAAAATTAAACCTTTATTATGTTCACAGAAGCAGAAAGTAACAACATAAGCCAAATGTTACCCCAAAGAGGTCAAACAGATCTAATATTTTCCTTCCAGTCTATGGAGGTCATGTATTCATGGCATTTTTATATTTGTTCTTACTGTATTTTCAGGCACACTCCTTTTTCTACTCTCATCCTTCCACCCACTGTCACTTCTTCCAAGGTAATGGCAGGAATGTTCATATTTTCTGCTGTTATTTCATATCATCTAGCAAAGTGCTGGATAATGGATGTTTAGTAAACTTGACCCCTCATACAACCTCCAAAGTTTTTTTTTTTTTGTCTGTTCACATTCACAATGGCCTTCCAGTGAATTATCTAGGAATCTCCATTTTTTAAACCATGTACAGGCAGTCTGTTTTCCACAGAACATTTTGGGTTCAAGTCAATTGACTAATTTTGGCTCCATTTTCCATTTCTATACCATAGGCATGTCCTTATGCCTGAAATCACATTGTTCTGAACTGAGGGCAAATATCAAATTCATATTAATTGCCTCACTAATATTCTTAGGCTGATTTAAATGCTATACAAATCGCAATAAAAATCTTAGTGTGAGAAACTTTTCTTCCATTCAACTAAATATAACTCTCTTTCAATACTTTTTAGAAGGAAGTACATTGACATTTTAATTACAAGTTCTTAGTTAAATTTTAACTCCAAAGAGTCTAGCACAATATATTTAAGTAGTCAACTACACAGTCAGTGTAAAATGTTGACTTCTGTCCATAACACAGTTGCATAGGAACAGTTTTACCTGCAAAGCACTAATAATGCTTACTGGCATATGGCCTTCGACTCATTTATACCATTTCCTAAAAGAGGCATGAAGGACACAGAGAGCTTTTCCATTTAACTCAGAGCCCATAAATGGTAGCTCTTCTTAGAATATTATGTCTACTCTCTTATTCAATTATTCAATAAAGATTGTTAACTCTCCCTCTAAAATGGCCTTCAGATTAAGTAACAAGTTGTGAGTTGTTTGAAGCATATTCACATCCAGCACTGCTTGATTTAAAAAAAAAAAAAAAAAAAAAAAAAAAAACAACAACAACAAAAAAAAACGCCTTTCTGAAACCAGACTTGGAGTCCGCATCACCCAGAATAGTTCCAGACAACATTCAGAATCAGACCTCTGACTCTGCCCAACCATTCCACTAAATTAATTCACTCTGCACTCCCTTGGATGGAGTTGGAAGGCAAATCATGAGCTTGCTTTAGAATATTTCCTCTTTGCCTAATCTTCACTCCTAGAAATGACAGTGCTTAGCATTTAGCACTTGCAATCCTTCCCACCCTGAAACTAAACTGGGAAGAATGAGAGCAGAGTGTTCTAACCTTATTCATACCACAAGAAGTTATTCAAGGAAAAAAAAAAACATATTTTACAGCCTTTAACTAGATAAACTTGCTTTGTGAATACAGCACAATCTTCAGAAGAATGATGTGGAATAACTTCTCTCCAGAAACATTCCATGGCTTTATTCCCTCTTCTCTAAGAAAATTCATGTTCTTAACTGCTAGCTATCCAAAGCAAATCATTAACACTCCATGTGTCTTGCAATGTTGCATGATAGCGATAATCTACTATTGATAACCTGCAGACCTGCTCACTCCAGGAAGCTATCAAAAAGTGATAAGGCAAGTGAAAAAAGTACAGCCACACAACAGAATGTTAATATTTGCATTTCTAATAACATTTTTAAAAGGTTTCTAATTAATGTAAATATATTATGATATGGTTTGTCTGTGTCCCCACCTAAAATCTCATCTTGAATTCCAATCCCCATAATCCTCACATGTCAAGGGTGGGACCAGGTGGAGGTAATTGAATCATGGGGGGAGTTTTTCCAAGGCTGTCCTCATGACAGTGAGTGATTCTCGTGATATCTGATGGTTTTATAAGCATCTGGCATTTCCCCTGCTTGCAATTCTCCTTCCTGCCGTGTGAAGAAGGATGTATTTGCTTCCCCTTCTGCCATGATTGTAAGTTTCCTGAGGCCTCTCAAAGCCATGCTGAATTGTGAGTCAATTAAACCTCTTTCCTTTATAAATCACCCGGTCTCAGGTATGTCTTCATCAGCAGTGTAAGAACAGACTAATACATATTAACTCACCACAGTTATTCCAGTTAATAATTTTTGTCATGTTCTATCCAATCTGGAATAGTACCTGTTAGGGTATTCCTGACGAGAAGCTCAGGGAGGGTACTGTTGGATAAATCAGCTGTTTACAAGTTCCGTTCACCATTATTTTAGTGTCCAGTGAGTAAACTATGCCATCTAAGATTTCCAGGGACAGCTCTTATGGGGCTGTGCCCAAGAAGTCCCCACAAGGTTTAGAGCCCTCAATCCAACTTGCCAAAAGAATAAACCAAAAATAATGTATTCATTAAAGAAGTGATCATTGAGGACCCATTGTGTGCCATCAGGGTCTCAGCTAGTGCTGAAGATATGGTGGGAAGAAAAAAATAAAAACGGAAATGGTTCCTGTCTTTTGAGGCTTAGAGATTAGGAAGGAAAAAGACATTTATAAATCACACAAACAGAAAGAATGAATTGGCATTTATAAGAATTATGAAGGAAACGCTGCTTTAGAATGAGGAGTCAAAGGAGTTTCCATGAATAAATGATGTCGGAGCTGAGCTTAATTGAAGAGGTGTGGGAAAGGGACATGAGGAGCAGGCATCCCAGGCATGAGGCATGAGAAGTGAACACATTCAAAGGGCTAAAAGGTCACTGAGGCTGGAGTGGAGGCAGGAAGCGGGAGTGTCCTGAGAGAAGAAACTGGAGAGGTAGAGTAGGAGCCAGATCATTCAGGTTCTATTAGTCTAGCTCAGACATGTCTGCATTTAACTTATGGTATAATTACTGGATTAAAAACAATATAAGGAGTTATACCATGTTTTAATCCTTCCTTACACCATGTATATAATCTAAATTGATAATGCTTGTGAATGTTGAATTACAACGAATGTTCAAAGTCACAGGACTTCTGTGATAACTAACATTAACTGTGTGACCGTGGAGTGGTAACTTTTAGTCTTAAGACCTTCATCTGTAAAATGGAGGTCATAGTACCTACCTCTCAGGGTGGCCACTATATCTTCATAGATAAATTGGAGAGACTGGATGGTACAGTGCCTGGTCAAAGCCTTTTAAAAATTGGAAGTTATGCAGTACAGCCCTTACACCTGGGAAAGAATGAACTCTACCCTGGAACCCAGAGTTTAGAAGGTCCTATTCTGGTCCTCCCCTAGCTACACTCTCATGGGGTGGAGAGTCTTCAAGTCCAACAAAATATTCTCACCTGGAGGCCACACTGAACTCCGTATTCTAGATGATGCTCTGGATAACCTGAGACCCCAAAGTTTCCTGCCAAAATGATCCCATGATGATTCACGAGGCCTTTAAGTGTCTTTTTCCCAAAGCATGCACCATCTGAAGGCAGATGCATACCCCATGTCTGAGGGGTGGCTAGGGAGCAATGGTGAATGGAAATTGTACATGCAGGCAGAGTGTCCTCAAATGTACATGTGAAACTTCTTGCAATGCATGTTGTAGCTCAATGTGGGAAGAGGAGGGGGACGGGACAGGGCCAGTAATAAACTTTACCCACACTACCGGTTTCTATTGTGGGACCCCAATCTGAGAATTATAAATGTAAATCTAGATTCTCTGGTCATTATGAACATTTATTTGTCAAGATATGAGAACAGAAAATACATATTGCCTTAGTCCACTTGCGTTGCCATAAAGGAATACCTGAGGCTGGGTAATTCATAAAGAAAAGTGGTTTATTTGGCTCATGGTTTTATAGGCTGGACAAGAAGCATAGTGCTAGCATCTGCTTCTGGTGAGGACCTCAGAAAGCTTCCAGTTGTAGTAGAAGAAAGGGAGCAGGAATCACATGACAAGAGAAGGTGCAAGAGAGAGCGGGGGAGGAAAGTGCCGGGCTCTTTTTAAAACTCAAATCTCTTGGGAACTGATAGAGCAAGAACTCACTCATTACCATAGGATGGCACCAAGTCATTCATGAGAGATCCACCCCCATGACCCCATGACCCAAACACCTCCCACTGGGACCCACCTCCAGCATTGGGGGTCAGATTTCAACATGGAATTTGGAGGGGACAAATATTCAAACTATATCACATGTTAACATTTGAATATTTTGTTTGTTTGTTTGTTTTTGAAATGGAGTCTCACTCTGTTGCCCAGGCTGGAGTGCAGGGGTGTGATCTTGGCTCACTGCAACCTCCACCTCCCAGGTTCAAGCGATTCTTCTGCCTCAGTCTCCCACATAGCTGGGACTACAGGCACCAACCACCACGCCTGGCAAGTTTTTGCATTTTTAGTAGAGATGGGGTTTTGCCATGTTAGCCAGGCTGGTCTTGAACTTCTGGCCTCAAGTGATACGCCCGTCTCGGCCTCCCAAAGTGTGGGGATTACAGGCCATCATGCCCAGCCTGGATTTTTAATTGATAACTTTTCACTATTAGATATATGGCACATGGACTTGGATTTTTAGTGTTAATCTGGGCAAGTAAAACAGGGAGGTCTGAGCCTGCGATTTACAAAAGTCTACATATCAGAGAATTCCATTTCATTTAAACCATCTTAAGATATATGGATTTCCTATTTATAAAAATCACATTAGATTAATCACGAGTTTCCATTATGCACAGGAAGACTAGAGAAAGCCAAGGGAAAAAGTAAGTTCAAAGGAAGACAGTCCCTCTAGTGACCTCTTTCCCTCTCTACCTAAGCGTAACGCTATCCAAGTATCACTGAATGTATGTCTTATGAAACTGTATATCTCTATGTAGAGATGGAAGGAGAAAAAAACATGAAAGATGATGTTTAGAATTAACAAATGCTTAGCTCTCTAGCTGTAAAACTTGTTTGTACTCCCTGGCTATAGAGCCTCAAATTCAAATTGAGCATTTCTAGCTGAGTGAAAGGTGCCCGCCTGCTCTGAATTCCTCTCACAGTTATTGCTGTACATAAGTCATTCAGCAAGAAAACACACATGGTCTTAGGCTATCTTTCCTACTACAAAAAATATGGGCGAATTTAAATACAACTTTTTTAGGAATTGATGTCTTCTCTTCCCAATTGAACTATAAGTTCTTTAAAGAACAAATTGGAGTCTCCTGTTTTCTGTGTGCCTTCATTCTCTTGTAGCCCCTAAGAGTTGCTCAGGAAAGCTGGGTATGGTGGCTCATGCCTATAATGCCAGCACTTTGGGAAGCCAAGGCAGGAGGATCACTTGAGTTCAGGAGTTCAAGACCAGCCTAGGCAACATAGCAAGATCTCATCCTCCTAAAAATCAAAAGAATTAGCCAGGTGTTGTGGTGTGCACCTGTAGTCCCAGCTACTTGGGAGGCTGAGGTGGGAGGATCACTTGAGCCCAGAGGTTGAGGCAGCAGTGAGCCATGATTGTGCCACTGCACTCCAGCCTGGGCAACAGAGCAAGACTTTGTCTCAAGACAAAACAAAACAACAACAAAAGAGATGTTCAGTAGATATTTATATTTAACTGGTTCATTCAGGTATCTAGCAAATATTGACTGGATCCCCACCGTGTACCAGGTTCTGTGTCAAGCATGGGGATATGGAGTTGAACAAGACACTGGCTGAAAGATAAATACCTGGCACATAACAGACACTCAGTCAGTGAGTGAATAAATGAATGAATGAATTCTGTACCACAAAGTTAAGAGAAAATATCAAGAAAACTGGAATCACCATTTAAGTTATCTTACATCCGAAGTTATCAAGGTGAAAGATGTCAGCCTGGCAGAATGCCCACGATTCTAGAAAATCTGGGGAAAACAAGACAGTCCCAGCATTTGTTCATCTGGATCATCTCCATGACTATTTAGTAGTATGTGGTGCTAGAATCTTGCAAAGTATTAAAGTTTTTCATAGAAACCAAATTTTCTATATAAGGAATTTAACTAGTACCCCCACTCTCACTTCTCAGGGACAGAGCAACATATGTAACGAAATTTCTTCTGTCAAAGAAATCAGTGTATACAAAACATTATTGTATTTTTTACTGAGATCTGAAATACTGATGTGTGATGATTGACTTTAATCACAAATTTGCTTCATAAAAGTCTGTGGAATCAGCACAGAATTATATTCCTCCATGTCATTTTCCTATATATGGTATAATATTAAAGCCATAGTTTATTTTATTTTTATGTATTTACTTATTTATTTATTTATTGAGATGGAGTTTTGCTCTTGTTGCCCAGGCTGGAGTTGCAGTGGCACGATCTCGGCTCACTGCAACCTCTGCCTCCTGGGTTCAAGCAATTATTCTGCCTCAGCCTCCCAAGCAGCTGGGATTACAGGCATGTGCCACCATGCCTGGCTAATTTTGTATTTTTAGTATAGATGGGGTTTCACCATGTTGGTAAGGCTGGTCTCAAACTCCTGACCTCAGGTGATCCCCCCGCCTCAGCATCCTAAAGTGCTGGGGTTATAGGCGTGAGCCACCATACCCGGCCCTTGAGCCACCATGCCTGGCCCCATCATTTATTTTTATTTTCTCCTTCTAATATTGTAAGAAAACTAGATTACCAAGCTAGAAGTTGATCTCTCCTGCAAAGCTATTTATCTCCTTGATGTGCAGTAAGCCAGCTGATTTTAAACAGAATTTTGCAGCTATATGAAAGAGAATCACATTTGGTCATCAATGAATTAAAATGAAATATCTCTCAGGAAGGATAAGGAAAATCAACATTGAAATATAAAAACTTAATAATAAGCCAACTAACATGTTCAAAGCTTCTGTTTTTAAAAAAGGGCCTACATTATTAATACTATAAAATTTCAAACGAAATATTATTGGTATTAAAAAAATTATCACTTTTTCTTTTTTTTTAATTATTATACTTTAAGTTCTAGAGTACATGTGCACAATGCGCAGGTTTGTTACATAGGTATACATGTGCCATGTTGGTTTGCTGCACCTGTTAACTCATCATTTACATTAGGTATTTCTCCTAAAGGTATCCCTCCCCCCTCTCCCCACCCCATGACAGGCCCCAGTGTGTGATGTTCCTCACCCTGTGTCCATGTGTTCTCATTGTTCAATTCCCACTTATGAGTGAAAACATGCGGTGTTTGGTCTTCTGTCCTTTTATCACTTTTTCTAATGGGAGAAAACAGTGCATTGTTCATCCTCTTCCAAGTCCATAGGCTCAACAGAGTCACTTAAGGATACGAAGCGGGTAGCACAGGGAAAGAAATTCCCAAAAAAATAAGTTTCTTTCCTTTTTTTTTTTTTTTTTTTTTTTTGAGAGGGAGTCTTGCTATGTCACCCAGGCTGGAGTGCAGTGGCACAATCTCAGCTCACTGCAACCTCCGCCTCCCAGGTTCAAGCAATTCTCCTGGCTCAGCCTCCCGAGTAGCTGGGATTACAGGCATGTACCACCAAGCCTGGCTAACTTTTGTATTCCCAGTAGAGACAGGGTTTCACCATGTTGGCCAGGCTGGTTTCAAACTCTTGACCTCATGATCCACCTGCCTTGGCCTCCCAAAGTGCTGTGATTACAAGCGTAAGCCACCAAGCCTGGCCTGATTTTTAAGCAAAGAAAGAAGCACTGAAACGTTTTCAGCTAAGAAAACTTAGAGGCCATTACCCGACCCCCTAGGAAACATACCCAAAACATTGAAAAGTACTAGAAATAGTTCCAAATGAGGAAATGAGAGTGATTTTTTCACTTTTTAGAAGCATTTCCGGGTCTCTCCCTCAGTTATCCTAAGATTATCTCAGTCCATACACCGCCTAATTCTTCGACGGCAGAATGTTTTAAAAACCTGCAGATATTTTAAAGCAAGTGCATTCAAGGAATAGAGAGTTAATGAAAGTAAAATTGATTCTGGCCAAACCAACTGTAGAATTGAGTGAGCCTGAGTAACCCCACTGAAGAGCATGAACCCCATGTAATCATATGATGTATAAGCTACCCTCTATTCTCACATTATTTTCATTTTGTACTCATGTTAAATTGTCTGGAGACTGTCTCTATGTGGATAAGAAGTAGCATTAATTCGTCATTTTACATGTACATTTTTTAAAATCCTAGCAGCAATGTTACCAAGTAACAATGTTACTGATATTATTTCATCAATTAGAAATGCTGAATTATTTTTAAAGAAAAATCTCGCTAGTGACCTTTCATCTGACGTAAATAAGAGGCTAAGCCTGCATCTCAAAAAAAAAAAAAAAAATGAAGTCAAATTTACCACTTGTAATTTTGTTTGCATTACTGAATCATTTGACTTGTTTTTGTCTTTGTGTTTGTTAATCAGCTCATACAAACAGTTTATCCTCAGTCATTCCACCAAGCTCTTTGCAGTCATCTAGAAATAATCAGGCATTATTACTACTATTCCTCCTCTCATGTGTTTGCCCTTCCTGAAAGATTTTCCAAATAAAAGGAGAAACAGGTTTGCCTTATACATGAAGAATTTCACCATAAAATCTGAACAGAAAAGATCCAGATTATACAAACATAATGTACTTGCCCTCTACTAAAGGTGGTGCTCCAGCCCTCACACTGATATTTCACCTACCCATAACCATGCCCCACCTGAGAACTCTTTCTTTGCCATATTCTTGTTTTCCAGCTTTTGTATATGCGTCTCTACATTTTTAGTCAAGAAGCTGGCAGTCACATGCAGTCCATTTGCCAATGCTGGAAATGACTGTTGGAATTCAATGGTTTCCCCCACCACTAAGAAAAATGCTTTCCATTTAATTCATAATACTAACAGTTTGTATTTATGTTTTTTATCCATTTCAAAGCACTCTGCCACCATTAATGAACTAAATCAGCCTTTGCTATTTCATGATCTGTCTCATTAAAATGGAGTTGATTTTCTCTGTGGTAGTCACTTGCGTAATGTTGTTTTCTTCTAGCAAACCCTGCACTTAACTAATGTAAATTCATTTTTAAATTGTGTGTTTACATAGAAAATTTTCCCAGACTATATCTTTAATGCTACATCCTTACAACAGCATTACAGAGAGTATTTTATTCTATATAGACATTTTAAACTATAAAGACACTTAAATGTTTTAATGTAGTCTTCTCTAAGTACTCGTAAATTATTTATAAAGACACCCTTAAGTAAATGTGTTGAAACTGCCAGTGGTAGAAATAGAAATTGTTTGCTCTGTGAGCCTTATTACTACTTAATTATTTGTATACTATTAAATGATTGGCTTACTGATGAACTAAGGCTTACTCAATAAGTGAACAAGAAAACCTACAGTTGGCAAAGAAACTCTGAATGTTAAATTTATTATGTTTTAACTCTGTCTCTGTTACTACTGGACCACTTTATACAAGTGCCTGATGGCTCTTGCCTAGGAATTTGATCTAATGTGGGAGGAGGATGTCTCTCTGCAAATAAGTGCAGGCACACACTTAAAGTTTAGGCAGAGATGGTATTCTAGTGACTCTAGGTTGAGAAACTATAAACATTGGTTGGTTGCCACCCACCTTCTATCCTCCCTTCTTTTGGCTAGAGCCTTCTGGCTTCTGCTTGAGGAACCACCCTATCCTACTCTAGCCTTGTGCTTAGAATAAAATTGAGCTTACCCCCAATTCCAAAGGTAGGTCTGCCTGGCCTTCCTAATGATTTAAAGATAGACACAGAACTCAACTTAGCTCATCACATTCTTTTAGACACAGGGATTAATATAGAATAAGTATTTCATCTATGTTAGTCCAATCAGAATACACTTAGGACCTTCCCTGGGAATTCTGGATGTAGACTGTCTTTTCCCTTGGGTGGTATAGTGTGATGATATAAGACTTGTAGCCGGTGCAGTCATTTGCATCCATAAGAGGAAAGCCTAGAATGGCTGGAAGACAATGGCTGGGGCCTTGCTGATACTGTTGGATTTGTATTAGATAGGGAACAGACCAAACTGCTGTAACAAAGAGATTCTAAGTTACAGAGACTGAAAAAGATAAAATTTCCTTTTTAAATTCTTTTTTTGTCTTTTTTTTTTTTCTTTTAGTGGAGAATGGGATCTTGCTATATTGCCCAGGCAGGTCTCGAACTTCTGGGCTCAAGCTATCCTCCCGCCTCTGCCTCCCTAAGAGCTGGGACTACAGGTGTGAGCCACCACAGCCTGCTAAACTTTTTATTTTCCTTATGTCTCCTTTTATCTACCTCATAACTGTGTGGCTAGCCAAGACTGATAGATAGGCAGTTTGCGGTCATGGGGTCAGTTAGGGACCCAGGATCTTCCTATCTTGTTGTTCTGCTGTTCTGCGAGGGTACTGTCTTCATGTTGCAAAGCCAGTGATGCTTCACCACCCTCCCATCACAGCCTTGTTTCAGTTACAAGAAAAAAGAAAGGAATAGTGGAGGACAAGAAGCTTATTCTAATGTAGGGCTTATCAATCTAAGTTCTGTTGACATTTTGGGCCTGGTAATTATTTTCTGTTTGGGGTCGTCTTGTATATTGTATGTTTAGCAGAATCCCTGGCCTCTACTGCCTAGATGCCCGTAGCATCCCTCTCTCCAAGTAATGACAATCAAAAATGTCTCAGACACTGCCAGCTGTCTGGGAGGGAAAACAGCCCCCACCAAGAACCCCTGCTTTAAGGATATCTATGGAGGTTACACATATCACTTCCATGTAAGAGTCAGAAGATAACAGTCTTCTGACTGTGTATCTCCCAGACAAAAGTCTGGGAGAAATGTTTCTAGCTGGGTGAACTTTTGCCCAGGTCAAACTTCAGGGACTCTATTGCTAAAAAATGAGGGAAAATGAATTTTAGGGGACAATTCAAAATCTCTTCCACACAGCTGTACTTTTGAAGCTTTCTATCATATTGGTCAGTAAGTTACCTTTACAATTTAAACAATTTGGAATAGGTTTTTCGGTCACTTGAAGTTCAGAGCCCTAATTGATACCAGTATTATCATCTTTATCCAACACTGTAAGTTGAAAATAGTGAACATTATCCAAAGAAAAAAGGATAAAAGCAATAATACCTGAAGATACTCAGAAGCTGGGTACTGGCTGAGAAGGGATTGAATAAAACAGCAGAAATGAGGCTATTTCTTATCAAGAGAACTGTGGTTGAAATGGAAAGGCCATGGTCACAGGAGCCTGTGGTCACTGTAGTAGTTAAAAAAAAAAAAGGCAGTATAATTATGCAAAATTACCAAAATGAAAACTGCAGGCATCTTGCATTATTTGGCTTTGAACTGCTACTTTCTAGTTCTCATTGTAAATACAAAAAGCGTTCAGTGGCTCCTTTATATCTCACACAAAAGGATCATTGCTTATAGCCAGCTGTTTGGCAATTATATTTCTAGGAAGTTAGCATAATTTGAGATTAGAACTGCCTGAGAAGAGGGGGATGGTGATAACATTCTAGGGTATTAAAGTAGGCTATGGAATAGTGATGGTGGAAGCTCTGATTTTAGAAGTGAATGGCCTTTCCAAAGTTCATCTCAAAGCCAACAGTTCTGAATTCAGAACATATTTTCCCATAAGAATCTTATTTTTTTAAGTTATTAGATTAGCACAGGAGTCCTCCAATACCAGAAAAGAAAGAGATATGTACTTTACGGTAGTACAAAAGAAAATGCTGCAGGGCAAAGGAAGATTTGTCTGAAGGTTCAAACTGAGGAAATCATTAGTAAAATCTTCAGGGAAGAGGTGACTTTTAAACTAAGCTTTAGATGAGGAAAGCAAGAAAGGGCATTTCAAGCTGAAAGACAGTCACTTCAAAGACACAGTATTTAAAATTCTCCTTGAGGAATAGTAAGTGTCTACCATGAGTACAGCATAGGGTTTGTGGAGATATGACAATAAGTCAGGATGGGGCTGTGAATGCATGGTGGAGTTCAGACTTTTTAGTCCACAAGCCACTAAAGAGTTTTAATGAGGAGGATAGTATGATCAAATATAGCTTTAATAATTATATGAAGAATGCTTTGAAATTGAGGGCATTACTGCAGGAGAATTGGATTTCTGATCTTAAGACGTGGCAGTGGGTTAGAAAGAGAGAAATAACCAGAGAAACAATGTGAAGGTAAATTGGCATGGGAGGTAGAGAAGAAAGAATCAAATATGGCTCCAAATTTTTAGGTTTATGAGGTTGGAATAATGGCACAAGGACAGGCTTAAAAGGAAAGGAATGAGCTCAGTAGGTCTCTGTCTGCAGGATAAGAGAAGAGTTAAGGTGGTTGTGGCCTTATAGCACATGGGCTGCATTTACATTTCTGCAAAGCTTGCCCATTGGGGTCCCTATAATTGGTGAAAAATCACTTACTGGATTTTGTACCTAGTTCCAAAGTCTTCCTCCAAGTTTACTTTATATTACTTGTTTGGGATATAGCTCCACATGTTGAAACTGTGCCTCTAACAACAGTGTTGGTGAAGACATTGCATTCCAGTGCCAGATTCTGTGGTCAGAAATTTTGTTTCAAGAGGTAGCAATAATATCGGAAGCATAGGTTGCATTGTAGAGTGTCTGAGAAAAGGGGTGCAGAGAAAAATCCTATCAAACATGTGTTAAAATCATGTCAAATGTGATATACTCATAAGAACATGCTCTTGAACATCTTGGGGCAGAGGAAGGGATGGGAGAGAATAAAGGAGGATCATCTCATGCTCAAAGAGAGAAAAAGAAGACAGCAAAGGAGAGTTTAGCAGGAAGGGTACTGTGGAAATGCCAGCAAAGGTGGGATCAGGGATTATCTGGAAAAGAGAGAATTTCTGGGGTGCCTGTTGATCCACATCCGAATTCCTTATGTCTATTCCCTCCACACAGTTGAAGTCATCAAACCAACCAAACCTTTGTATAGCATGGTGGGTGATGGAGAAGAACAGTAATTGGAACAGCCAGGAAACAGGCATACCTCATATGCCATATATGTCTGTATATTATATATCATCTCCTCTTGCTCCCTGACCAAAAAAAGATGGCAGATTCATTGTATCCAGGGTATACTGATGGAGGCAAGTAGGATGGAATGCCATGCCTGAAGGACTAGGTGGAGGTGATAGTTCATGCCACTTAGAGCTAGATATTGGAGCATCAGCGCTAGATTAACCTGCTAGGTACTGGTTGCTGGAAGGAACCCTTCAGAAATGAAACTCCTACCAATTAATATGAGAGCTCTATGTTTCACTCAAAGTTAATGCCAGAACATGGACTAAATGAACAAAAAGGAATGGCACCAGGCCACAGGTGTCTACCTCATGAATTGTATTCAGAAGGGGCTGCCCATTTGGCAGAGTTATAGAATGGCTAGTTCATCTTTAGAGTTGTTCATAGACTGAAGCTGATCAGGTAATTACAAAACCAGTCAAACAAGGTCTATATCCTCATCCCTGAAAATAGCTAGTGAGACCAAAGTAGTCATCTGGTCACCATGCTAGGATCCTCTGCTTCCCTCTCACATGGCATAGTCAGTGTTCCAGGTCTCCATTGTCTTGGAGCTGAGGAACAATTTGATTCGCTAAGTCATATCACTGTAGCTTTAACACAGTGACTTCCTATTCCTCATTCTGAATAGGAAAAAGTTTGGGGTGGAGAGTAGTTGTACAGCTAAGCAGAAACCAGAAAGAAGAAAACAGACTATAAAATTTTCTCAGAGCAGAAAGGAGTCAAGAGAAAAAGCAAGGGAGGAGGTATGGATATTACCTCACTCCAACAACCAATACATACTACCACATCTCTGACAACAACAAATCTCAAGCCTGAGGGATTCCTTTTCTCTAATTCCTCATTTTCAGCAGAATAAGGAAAGTAGATACTCCAGGCATAATATAGCTAAGTGTATCAGCATTAGCTGGCCTCAGAATCTGGAAAGAAGCTCAGTAAATCACTTTTGATTCACACTATCCTCCAGCCTCAGTAATAAGATTCCATTTGGAACTCTGAGTTTTACTTTTCAGCTGTGTGTGATTTGATCTATTGATGTCAGAAATGGGAGCAAACCATACGGGATGTTGAATCAGTTTCCCATCTCACACCGTGAGACCACCTCATATAGGTGGTAATGAAAGAAATGCTCCCTTTGTCTTTCATCTCATACATGATGACATTCTTCAAAACGAACCAGTTGTTTAGAGTGGGTATGCTTCTTTCCAGAAATAAACTGGGACTGGGATAGCTTGGCTTACTTGTGCAGCAAATGGGAAGACTTTTTCCCATTAGCTAATGGTGGTTACCAATTCAGCAAAGTGAGTTGAAGGAGAGTCTGATTCATAGATGCTGACTTCGATGTTAGCCCTTTCATAAAACCATAGTAATAATTAACAATGAAATGTGCCAGCCACACTTTGAATCACTTTCCATGTGGTAACTCAATTTAATTTTAACAACTTTATGAGCTAGGCATTATCATTTTCACTATTTTACAGTTGAAGGAGTTATGCCACAAAGAGGTGAAATAACTTCTCCAAGACCACACAGCTAGAAAAAAGCAGAGCCAAGATCCAAGTTAGACTGGCTGTAGAGTCTGTACTTGTAAACACTGTACTAAATTGTCTCTCTGACATATCACAAAGAGCAGCAAGTTTGGAGTCAGGATAGACTGGTTTGAATTCTTTAAAAAAAAAAAAAAAAAATCAGCCTTTCTGACTGGGCGCAGTGGCTCACTCCTGTAATCCCAGCATTTGGGGAGGCCGAGGTGGGCAGATCACTTGAGGTCAGGAGTTCAAGACCAGCCTGGCCAACATGGTGAAACTCCGTCTCTACTAAAAATACAAAAATTAGCTAGGCATGTGCCTGTAATCCCAGCTACTTGAGAGGCTGAGGAAGGAAAATCGCGTGAACCCAGGAGGTAGAGGTTGCACTGAGCCAAGACCGTGCCACTGCACTGCAGCCTGGGTGACAAAGCAAGACTCCATGTCAAACAAAAAAAAAGGACTCAACTACTTTTTTAAGATAAGTTAAACAAACAAAAGAAGTGAAGTGTCCGACGTCCTGCATCTATTCCATTGGCAACAAGGATTATCTAAATGATCATTGAAGACGGGGTGTCAGTATTTAGATGATGAAGGTTTCCATGAGTTCTTGTTTTGGGTAACAGAATGAATCCATACAGTTGCAGAGATACAGAATGCCTAAAGACAGTAGCCCAACTTTTTGGTTGCAGGTTTCCTATGCTACTTACATGTTTCAAAAAGCCTAGTGAATGTTTAGATGTTATGTATGGTGTCCAGCAGCTGTACTCAGGAAAAGCAAGAGCAATATTTGTGAGTTTCATTACATCTTATTTTATTATTTCCATAAAATTTTGTTTTGTTGTGCAATCGCGAGGACTTGTAAGCCACCAAGAAACTGACAAGGATTTTGCTTTGCAGAACAACCCCTAAAACAGAAAAAATTCAATTATCCAGTGGCCTATTTTGTAGGAGAGGTAACCTTTGCTTTAGAATTTTCAAAAGTGTGTTCTTAAAGCACAAATGTGACTCATAGATGGGTGTATTTCCATTTAGAGGACTCAATCAGTAGCTGGGGATGGAGGAGCAAGGTCTAGATCTCAGAAAAAGTTACAAACAAGCTAAGCAAGAGATTAGGGATATCACTAAAGGGACCCACGTTCAGGACAAGACTTCAGTACAATGAAAGAACTAAAAGACACTTAGCTCCTTGGCAATCAAGACTGGAGGAAATGGAGAAGCAATCTAAGACTTCAGATTGTTGGGCTAAGAAGATGCTCAAATGTGCCCATCCAGGTACATAACATATGGTCTAGACTTATCCAGGCACAAAAGCTGATAAAGAACTCTTAAGTTTCTTCCAGCTTTTGTTTTGATTAAGATGGGAATTTTGCCTGCAAAGTAAGTGCTTTGGTACCTGTGCCAGGGTCAATCTGCAAAGGCAAAGACCGAGACTTCCCGTTTATAGCAGTTCCAAACCTGCTCTGCTTTCAGCCCTCTGGTTTTGTTTGTTCGTTCGTTTTTGTTGTTGTTGTTTTGAGACTCTGGCTCTGCTGCCCAGGCTGGAGTGCAGTGGCATGATCTTGGCTCACTGCAACCTCCGCCTCCTTGGTTCAAGTGATTCTCCTGCCTCAGCCTCTGGAGTAGCTGGGATCACAGGTATGCACCACCACACCCAGCTAATTTTTGTATTTTTGGTAGAGATGGGGTTTCACCATGTTAGTCAGGCTGGTCTCAAACACCTAACCTCAGGTGATCTACCTGCCTTGGCCTCCCAAAGTGCTGGGATTACAGGTATGAGCCACTGCACCCGGCCCCCAACCCTCTGTTCTCTTTTTTTATGTATCATGAAATTGTAGGATACATCTGAATCATCAGAACTGGCAGCCTCTGCTTACAAAAGCAACAGATCAGCAAGTCCTAAGTTAATTGACCTCACCATCTACCCCTCTTCCCCCTGCCTTCTATTGTTTCTCAAACATGCAGAAGGAGGTGCTACGTAGGGCCTTTGCAGGTACTGCTCCTTCTGGCTGGTACAAGCATCCACCATACAGCCAAATGACTGGTTCTTTCTTGTCTTTTGGTTCTCTGCTAAAACGTTGCCTTCTCAGTGAGGACTTTCCTGATCAACCTTATTAAAATCACCCTATTCTCCCCAAGGCATTAATAACATCATGTCAGAGCTTGTAGCAAAATCTGAAACTATCCTGTTGGGTTTTTAATTTGCTTACTGAAATGGCTGATGTGCAAGGTTTTTTCTTATCACTTATTGTGTTAAATTAATCAGTAGATACTCAGAGTGCTTCTCTTGAGAAAATCTATGCCTCAATTAGGTTGATAAAGTTTCAACACATGAACACAGGAGGCATATACAGTATATACATGTATTGCATCAGTGCCAAAGAACAACTGGAGACATGACTATCTTTATAAAATTGCAAGGGGTTGGATGGGGGAGCTAGGGAACTTTATAAAACAAACAAGGTCTCTGAACCAAAAATCAACTGTGTGTGAACCAAAAATCAGTTGGCTGTGAACAGTAACATGGATTATCAGTGACATTTTTTGCTTCCATTTACAACTGTTTACAGTGGATTTTTTTTTTTTTAACTGACCAACTCTTTAGTTTATGGAGCTGGTTTCATATCTCTAGGCCTAGTTTTTAAAGATATTGTTAATTTTGATGAAAATCTTCATTATGATCCCCTGAACTGGATGTAACATTTTTAAAAATCTCCTAACAACATGTATCCTAGTAATGTAGGCTTTGGGGTAGTGGGAAAAAGACAGGAATGGGAGTCAGAAGACCCAGACTGAGGCCCTAAATAAGTTCCACTTATTCAACAAAAACTGAATATGTGCCAGGCACTGTTTTAGCAAATTCAAATAGTGAATATAACAGACAAAGTGTCTGTCCCTTAGGAATTATGTTCTACTGGGGATAGGGAGGGGGAGATAAAAATACCCTTTTTTCATCTGCAGTTTTCTCTTCTAAAAATAGGTGGCATTAGACCAGATCATCTGGAAAGTTTCTCCCAGCTCTACATGTTCCGAGAGAGAGAAAAGAAAATTTGAAAGGCTTAGCAATAGTTATTTTAAGGAAGTAAAATCCTAGATTTAATTTTTTTTTTCTTTTTGGTCATCATTGCTTTCTGATATTTTTTCTATAATGAGCATGGGTTACATATGAAATGGAAAAATGTTTAAGAAAAACAGTAGAGATTTTCCTTTCAACCGTGAGCATTGGTTTCTAGTGACCTGAAGGTACAACAGTCATCCATTAGTAATGGGAGCTGTAAATGGAAATTGTCTTGCCCCTGCAGTGACTTATTAATCTTTGCCTAATGAGGCTTTAGGGAAACTGCTCAGGGGATCTTTATGCTCCTTTTCCCATTGCTTCAGTGTGTACTAGTCTCTTCTCTTTTCCTCAAACACTTGAAGGTCTTCTCTACCTAGGAATATTTAGGCTCAGTTGGCCTGATCTTACCCTTCAACCTTCACATCTCAGCTTAAATGTTACTTCCACAGATGCCTTACCAGAGCAAACTAAAACCTAAATTCCCTATCTACTTTACTAGTAACTCACCATATCATCCTTGGTATTTCCTATATTATTTCTACTCTGCTTTTTTCTTACAGAGCACTCTTGTCAACTTGTAATTTCATGTCTTTTGTTTCTATATAAACTTAGTCTATTTTTCCCCACAGTCTGAAGCTTCATTGTGAAGACAGGGATAGTCCGTTGTGTTGAGGCTATATTCCTAGGGCCTAACAGTGCCTATCACATCATAGGTATTCAACTAATATTGATTGAGTAAATTAATAAATGAATGAATAAAATGGTTCTTTTGTCCTCTCTCTGTTAAGAGTTTTATTCCCATATAGGGTTGTGCTGCAGGCAAGCCTTCGCCAGCTCACAAGAGTGAACTGTTAATTTTTCAGGGATTTTGCAAGCCAATTGTTAAGCTTAGTGGCTTGACATTGGCCTCGGTTGGAGTATATATATAAATACCATAGACATAGGAAAATGCTACATGTTAAGACTTTTTTCTTCCCCAAAGAGCTGGTTTACCAGCATACTGCTACTCTCATCTTCTAAATCAAACTATAAATATTGATCTGTCATGCAAAAAGCATGCCCCATAGGTTACTTAAAATATTTCAATAAAAAATTATTGAATTTAAAAAATACTAAATACATGCTATATAATTATTTACCCATGGGAAATACTTAGTTCTTTTATAAGCTAAATTATAATCTAAAATATGTGTCTCTGATCTCCTAAAGTTTCTTTCCTGTTTTTCATTCAGATCCTTATGTGAAGATTCATCTGATGCAGAATGGTAAGAGGCTGAAGAAGAAAAAGACAACAATTAAAAAGAACACACTTAACCCCTACTACAATGAGTCATTCAGCTTTGAAGTACCTTTTGAACAAATCCAGGTAATGTCAAACATAATTTTGTCTTCCCACTCAATTTCATTCCTTCAGACCACATAAATTATACACACAGACCTTGTAAGTTACCAGCGCACATGCCTTCATTAGAACTGCCATTCTTTCTCCCATGCACATTTGATGCTTGAGCTACATCAAGAAGGATAGGATAAAATATACAGTGCAGGATGTGCTGACTCATCAGCCCAAAACAGCTGGCACTGTGTTGAGCGGAAAAAGAGGAAAAGCAAGTAGGAAAAAGAAAATCAACAGAATAATTCTGTTCACTCAAAAAGTGCATCTATAAAAGTTAAAAAGCCCAGAGAAAAATATGAGCTTTCACTATTTACTCCCAGACCATAAATAAGTCTCCTCATCAGATCTTTAGAGCAAAAAATAGTGACAAGAGAAATATTTTTGGTTGATGCTAAATATGCCGCATATTGAGTCTTTATTAAAAGATGATTAACAATAGAAAAATTAGGCTAAAGTTGTATTTTCAATTATTTAAATTCAGCTTCCTGTGTCTGAGTTGGAATGGATGGCCATTTTAGTAAAAATGGAGACTTAATTTGCCAGACAATAATTATGATGGGAAATATTTTATTAAATGTCCTTGTAGTTAACATGTTCAAATTAAGTTGCTACATGTAGTCATAATGATAACATGCAACCTTATCATTTAGGGGTTTTTAAAAATATTTGCATTTTCTCACCCCATCTCCATAGTTAGCCTATAAGAATCTAAAGTTCGGCCGGGCGCGGTGGCTCAAGCCTGTAATCCCAGCACTTTGGGAGGCCGAGACGGGCGGATCATGAGGTCAGGAGATCGAGACCATCCTGGCTAACCCGGTGAAACCCCGTCTCTATTAAAAAATACAAAAAACTAGCCGGGCGTGGTGGCAGGTACCTGTAGTCCCAGCTACTCGGGAGGCTGAGGTAGGAGAATGGCGTGAACCCGGGAGGCGGAGCTTGCAGTGAGCTGAGATCCGGCCACTGCACTCCAACCTGGGCGACAGAGCAAGACTCCGTCTCAAAAAAAAAAAAAAGAATCTAAAGTTCATATCCAATAATTTTGGGCCATTTCTCACAAATCTTTAATGGGCATCATAGAGTCAAACTGCATGAAACAACACTGTTATTACATTTTATTCAATAATTGGCACAGGTGTATATTTTCAGTGATGTAAAAGTTTGCTCATAACTTGAAGGAGAAACAAAGAGCAGACATCAAACCTACAACGAAGAACCTTCTAAAGGTCCGCAATAACAAATATTCTTCAGTATTTTATTTTATTTATTTTAATTGCCAAATAGTAGTTGTACATATTCATGGGACACATAGTAATGTTTTCATATATATAATGTATTGTAATCAAATCAGAGTAGTTAGCATATTTATCATCTCAAACATTTATCATTTGGTTTGGGAACATTCAATATCCTACTTGTAGCTATTTGAAATTATATCATATGTTATTGTTAACTATAGCCATCCTATAGTGGTACAGAACACTAGAACTCATTCCTCCTATGTAGCTGTGATTTTGTATCCTTAAACAAATCTCTCCCTATCTTCCCGTTCCCAGTCTTTAGTATCCTTTGTTCTACCTTTTATTTCTATGATATCAACTTTTCTTTAGCTTCCACATGAGTAAGAACATACAGTATTTAACTTTCTGTTCCTAGCTTATTTCACTTAACATCGTGTCTGCCAGTTTCATCCACTGCCACAAATGACAGGATTCATTCTTTTTTATGGCTGAATCATAGTCCATTGTGTATACGTACCACATTTTATTTATCCATTCATCTGTTGTTGGACACCTAGGTTAATTCCATATGTTGGCTGTTGTGAATAGTGCTATACCACCCTTAATAGGCCCAATTGTGTCTTCATTTACCTTTAATCTATTCTTAGAAGACAGTATCTTATGAATGAATCACAGCTTTATTCCATGAAGAAAACTAATATAGCTACCTTATTTTATATATATATAAAATATATATTTTATATATAAGTATAGCTATATAATATATACATATATAAAATAAGTATAGCTATTATATTAGCTTTCTTCATAGAAACATTAATCCAAAGACACACACACACACACATATATATATATATATATATAATATATATATAAAAAATATGCCTAGGTCCAAGTTAACCACTTTATGTATGTAATCTTATTTCATCCTTAGAAGAACTTTGTGAGAAAAGTACTATTGTTATTATCCCAATTTTATATGTAAAAAAACTGAGGCTTAGAGTTTCTTTACCTATAAAGTAGGAATGATAAGAGTCCTTGTCAAAGTAAGATTATGCAATAAAAGCACTTGGAACAGCGCCCAATACATAGGAACACACAGTAAACGGTCCTATCATCATCATCATTATTATTTACATGCTAATGTCCTCTCTTTTTCAAGTTAGCATTTTATTGGAAAATGGATCTAACCATAAGATTAAATCAGTATACAAATCAGTGCTGTCTAATAGAATTTTATGACGATTGAAATATTCTGTCATCCATGCTGTCCAATAATATTGTAGCCACAGGTGGCAAATGAGTACCTCAGTCACTAATTTGACCAAGGAACGTTATTTAACTTCCATGTATTTAAATTTAAATGGATACAGCTAGATGTGGCTGGTAGCTACTGTGTAGTATAGGGTGTCTTAAATGACCAAAAATAACCAATAACTCTACCATCTTCATATTGGTTAATAGTTTTAAATACAACCTTTATCATATAAATTTTCCCATGGTGTCAAAATTATACATACTTATTTATTTTCAACATCTGTTATATAAGTAAATGCAGAGGACACTGGTTCCCTCTTCCCAATAACTTGTTCGCTAGCCTGACCCAGTGGGCCCCTTGCTTTGGACCCACTCACAAACCCTCAAAACATCAATTTTTTCCAACAGTTTATTTGCAATATTTCTTCAGTGAACTCTTTTGAGTTCTAAGACCTTATTCCTATGGAAACTAACACCTCCTGGCATTTAATTTTTTTAATTTCACTAAATAGTATAAAGCAAGGCACTGAGATGAAAACTCCCATTGAGCTACAATTCTATGCCTTTAAAATAAATATCCTTTTCAACTACAAACTGCAGAAAATGCAAATATATCGAAAGTGAAGCACATGAGAAATAAGACATAGGTTAGATTTCTAGGGCAGCATTTCAGAGGCAATAACATTTTGTCAGGACAGACAGAAACTAAGCCCAATACAGAGTATATTAGACATGGAAACAAGGAGCATTCCTTTGGCTGTATCCCTCTTTCTCTACTCCTTGAGTCAGTTTGTTCCTTTTTTTTCCTTTTTTTATAGGTGGCAACTTTTCTAGTCTTTACCCTTTCCTAGAAAAAAATAATTGAGTATCTCACAAGCTAAAATAGGGGTTTAAGTTTCCCTTATCCTGAGGTTATAAGACAATCTGCCTGTTCTTCTGTCTTTCTCTATCCCTATGAAATGTATTATGAAAGAAGCAAAATACGCGAATTTCCAATGCATGTGAAAATGTAAGACTTCCGCCCCCAAATGTAGAAATAAACTACATATGCAGCTGGAAACATTAATCCAAAGGCTTCACAAGGATATTTTGTCTTGAATGCTACTAATCAATGCATTCCTAAGTGGAATAATCAAACTCTAAAAACTTCTGTTGCCTTTGTGTATCACGTGCCCCGCCCCATTCATTACAATATGATTGCTTCCTGATAAGTTTGCTTAAGACAAGTTCTAAGAATCAATATAGCCCTCTTCTTGCTTCCAGAAACTACCCAGTGGATAGTTAATTCCTTTAACAATGGAATCACTCCCAGGGAAGTTTGTCTTTTTTATTGCCAATGTGTTGCATTTTACATTCTAAATTCCACTTTCAGAAGTGATTGCTTTCTGTGTTCTGAAGCTGTATATCAATGACATTTCTCATTTCATTAATGTAATAAATCAGTCTTCAGCATATAAAGTCCACTAAAGGGCTCTAACTCAGCTGGCTCTTCATCTGGCCCTAGCTTTTATAATTATATTTTCTGCTACTTTTAACTCTGGCAATAAATGTTATATATTCCATTTATTTTAAACTCTTATCCTTACACTCAGCTGTAGATTGAAACCATCACATATTCTGCTAAGTAAATTAATTACTCAGAAAGTAGAACTGAAATGTGCTTTTAAAAAGTATATCTTTTATACCATAATAGTATAGGTTTGCTTTCATCAGTTTAATCATTCAGAAAAGGAAGTTATCAAATAAACTTTCAAAATCTGATGGAATCATTGAAGTAAATCCTATGTAGCCTAAAATGATATTTACATTTGATATCAATGCCAGATACATAGTAGTTACTCAGTAAATGTTTACTAAGAGAATGTATGGATGAGAAAAAAAATCTTTATTACTAGTTTTTAAAGACTTTCACTATAATGTCATGTTTTATGCTCACAGTCATATGATTAGTTGAAGTTCTACATTAATTTTTTTGTAACATGCTGTCCCCCCTTGAAATTGGATTATTGCACATGGTTGCCTTGGGAATTGTAATCAAATAGAGTGGCCTGAACACCAATGCCAGAACTTTCACTGATGAGACAATTGAAGCAAATGAATTTAGAGGTTAGCACATGTTGACACAGACCCCATGGCATGGAGGTTTACAGCATAGGCTCTGAAAACCAAACAACTCATTCCTTAAACAACCTCAGACAGGTTATCTAACTTCTCAGAGCTTCAAGCATCCTTATCCGTATAACGGCAATATTAATAGGATCTATTATGAGAAGTAACTGAGTTCATTCATGTAAAAGACAGTGCAACATATATAATAAAAATTAACGTTTGAGTAGTAAGATGATGATGGTGACACTTATGATATAGTAATGGAAAAAGGAAATTTGGACTCAAGTTTCTATATTCAAGTCATTTTCATCCTCATCCTAGTGCTTGGAGACTGATTCTTTTATTTCCAATTCTTTAGTGCTCAAGGAAGCTTTATAGTCGGGCCTTATCTCTAGAGCTAGATGATTCATATTCGTTTCATGTCTTCTTTCAGAAAGTGCAGGTGGTGGTAACTGTTTTGGACTATGACAAGATTGGCAAGAACGATGCCATCGGCAAAGTCTTTGTGGGCTACAACAGCACCGGCGCGGAGCTGCGACACTGGTCAGATATGCTGGCCAACCCCAGGCGACCTATTGCCCAGTGGCACACCCTGCAGGTAGAGGAGGAAGTCGATGCCATGCTGGCCGTCAAGAAGTAAAGGAAAGAAGAAGCCTTTCTGCATTTGCCCATATAGTGCTCTTTAGCCAGTATCTGTAAATACCTCAGTAATATGGGTCCTTTCATTTTTCCAGCCATGCATTCTTAACACAATTCAGTGGTACTTGGAATCCTGTTTTAATTTGCACAGATTTAAATGTAGAGAGCCCCTAAGTCCTTCATCATACCACTGCCCTCCAAATCTACTCTTCTTTTAAGCAATATGATGTGTAGATAGAGCATGATTGAAATTATTTATTGTATCACACTGTTGTATATACCAGTATGCTAAAGATTTATTTCTAGTTTGTGTATTTGTATGTTGTGTTTCCTAATCTGTGTATATCTAGATGTTTTTAATAAGATGTTCTATTTTAAACTATGTAAATTGACTGAGATATAGGAGAGCTGATAATATATTATATGGTAATATAGTATCGTCTGCATTCCAGCAAAAATATCAACTCATAAGGCACTAGTACAGTTAAACTGACATCTTAAAGGACAACTTAAACCTGAGCTTTCTATTCAATCATTTGAGTACCAAGATAAACTTACACCACATACTTGGTGGGTGAATCCAATTTTGTAGAATTCCTACACAGGCAAAATAGCATGATCTGAGCAGCAGCATCCAGGCTGACCTCAAGGAAGCATAGCCACAAACCAGAATAGCATCTGTCTGTACATATTTACAAAGCTGAAATAATGGCTTCACTCTTACATTTGAGGAAGCAACTGAACAGGAGTCAATGATTTCATATTACTCCTTGTAGAATAACAACAAGGTGTTCCGTGCGTGCGTGTGTGTGTGTGTGTGTGTGTGTGTGTGTGGTGTGCACACATTTGTTTGGGGTTTGGGGGAGAAGAAGCTAAGGGGAGAAGTTAACATTTATGAACTATTGCCTGACTATTTAAAAAGAAAAAAGTAGCTCTCCGTTATCACCTTTATACAAAATGTGCATCCTGTGAATTCTGTTCCAGATTTCACACCTATCGTAATTCCAAAAGGTTTGCACATTAGAGTTTGTAACAAAATATTTTATTATATAAAACCAGATTAGAAGGAATGCAGGATATTTTTAACACAGCAATCTGTGCTTATTACACAAAATTACTTTGTGGTAAACAGACAGTATTGTAATCCCATCAAAAGATGAAAAAAAAAAAAAACCAACAACAATTAGCCATAGTTCTGAATGCACTTCAATTAAGCCAAAACAGACAGCTAGTGATCTTTTTATATGCTCTTTTTACTTAAATAAGTTTTAATTTGTCCTTTAAAAAAAGGTGAAACAAACCAAGAACAAGTTCTAGAAAACTGAAGCAACCTCTTACGTATACTAGATGCTTGATTTAGGAGGAGTTTTTAAACGTTTTCAATGTTATTATGTAGTAAATGGCACTATTATGAAGCTACTAGTCATTCCATAAGAGTCTTAAAGGACTGCTCTGTGTAACACTGTGACTGCCGTGTGTGCTTAGACCCGTAGTTTCCTCAGTGGATAGCACTCAATTTATTCCGTAGTGATATTGTAACAATACTGCCATTCCCTTCTACTGCACTGCCCAAGGTGTGTGTAGCACAAACAGTTCTCATTACAAAGGACCAATCCAGAACTGAAAAGCTATGCATAGGACAAGGAAGATACATAGAATGGGGTGGAACACAGCATTTTGTCAAGCACTGTGCAATATTCCATATTTTTCCCCACTATGGTAAACAACCACTTCGTGGAAGGGCAGCCTATTATCTCACACTGCATCTAGCCTTTTCTCCCATTCACTTCTGTGACCCATTTTAATTCCCAGGCCACAGACAGTAACGATGCTGTGAAATGAAAGTTTGTCTTCACAAATACCAAAACAAAATGGAGGAAAACTAAGCATTGGCCTCATGTTCAGTCTTCAGGATATCACACCATGTCTTTTCAAAAACTAAAGAGAATTCAAAAAGGGCTGATGGTAGGCTTTGAACATGGGGTTGGCTGTTTCCCAGTAAAACTGCAATTCCTGTCGTTACTGTTTCCTTATCAAAGAAGGGGCACTTTTGCCTTTTAGGCCAGACACAGCAAACGCTTTATAATTGGCACAGACATAACGGATAAAAGGAAAATAACATCACCGTCTGCTGATGGTCCATACTTCTTTAAACACATAGGCAATAGAAAATACACACAAGTCAGAATGTGAAATTAAATAACAGTTTGAATAGAAAATTCAAACAAGACTCTTTCCAATTTAAAGGGCCAAACCCTACCAAAGAGAGGGAGTTGACTGGCTTTTAAAAAATATTTAAATACCACAAATAACATTTAATTTCACTGTATTCAGCTTTAAGTTGTACACAATGAAACCACACTTTAAAACAAGCAGGTTCAAGCTGCTGAATATACATTATTTCTTGCATTAAAGTACTACTAATGCATTCTCTTGCAACACTGCCAGAAATGGGATTGTCACCATAGAATTAGTTGGTACTATGCCATCTTTCACAAGTCAGTGATGGAACCTGCTTTATGACCAAGATTCATCCTCAAATAAGCCACATGTACCCTTCTGACAAAGCTGTGTAAAGTATTAGAATCCGATGCTCTAGAAAGATCCTAGTTGCCTTTGTGTATATTTACTGCCTGCTTGAGTGTTTCTATGTGTGGGTTTTCCCTGTATCTTGTAGAAATGTTGGGGTGTTTTCTTCTGCCATATGGCTCGTGGCCTGCGAGCCAACTACTTCAGCTGTATTTTACCTTCATTTTTGATGAGGTGATTTAAATTTTGTTTCACTTTGTGTAGTGAATTCCACAGTAGTTTTCTGATTGTTGTTAAAAATGACTTAACATATTACACAGATATTCAATAAAAATGTTTTATTTCCTGTTGATGTTGCTGCCTTCCCACTCTTTTCCTTGCCTGACTCTGGTGGTAACCCAGTGGCCTATTGACTTTGGGGGACTCCTGGAAGCAGCAGCAGCTAAAGAAAACTGCACTGAATGCCAGCATCTGAGTCACATCTGAATACAGAATGGCTGGAGGGAAGACAACACCCGGGAGCATTTGGCCATGACCGCGTGGTGTTCCTGGGCAGTGTCATTCTCAACATGTGTTTCTCTATGCTTGTTTGTCATCAGTTCATCTGGCAAACTCTGAGGCTTTTCACTTTGCCCAACATGTGTCCTTCAGGGTTTTCACTCCAGAACCCAAGTCACATAGCTTCTCCTGAATGGGACTGAAATCAAGACTATTTTAACCCCAGTTTCAGAGGACAGCATGATACATTAGATTCTATGCCTACTGCAATTGCTAGGGGAAACAAGTAAACATTTTTCCTCCACTAAATTTAACATTTATCAAGTGCCTACTGTACTGGATGCTGGAGCCCACAGTCTCAGGCTGATGTAAATACACCATCCCAATGCACTGTGTTTGCACTTAAAAGTAAGGGTGTTGGGTCCCTGAGGATTTTTTTTTTTTTTTTAACAGAGTCTCGCTCTGTTGCCAGGCTGGAGTGCCGTGGTGCGATCTCGGCTCACAGCAACCTCTGCCTCCCAGGTTCAAGTGATTCTCCTGCCTCAGTCTCCCGAGTAGCTGGGATTACAGGCGCCTGCCACCACGCCCAGCTAATTTTTGTAGTTTTAGTAGTGACAGGGTTTCACCATGTTGGCCAGGATGGTCTCCATGTCCTGACCTCGTGATCCACCCATCTCAGCCTCCCAAAGTGCTGGGATTACAGGCGTGAGCCACTGTGCCTGGTCTATTCCTGAGGACTTTTACTGGCTCAATCGTAGTGGATACCATGGTGTAACACCATGATCCCCCTTCAGCAGAGAGGTACTCTTGTTGCAGCTGCTAGAAGTAGTGCTTGCTGATAGCTGACAGCTGTGTTCCTCTGTGCTCCACAGAAGGAACCTGTCTCACCTAAGTTTATGCACCCTCCCTGGGAGCAGCCCACAATCGGCTGCTGATTCTGTATCTCTCTGAAGTGCCATCTCAGAATCGTAGCCCCAGGGGTTAGTGGAGACTGCTTTTGCCACTGCACTGCAGTTCAACTTCTTTCTCTGCCCTGTTGGTTTTCTTCACTGCTTTGCAGGTGTTGCTCCTAAGAGCAATCCCTCCAATAAAACCCCTTCCTGTACAGCTTCATCTCAGAATCTGTATCCTGGGGATCCCATCCCACAACACATTCTTTGGGGAGGAGATATCAAAGAGTTTTCTAGAGAGGATAACACAGCGAGCGAAGTACTAAAGGAACTGGCAGGAGTCATCCAAGTCAGGGAGTGAGCAAGACTTCTGCAAAATTTATCTCACTTGACAAGTGTATTCATGATGGAGTCTTTGAGGGCTGGTTACATCACACTTCCTTCAATCAGTACTATCAGTCATGGCCAAATAAAAATAGGAACTAAACCCAAACTGCTAAGACAACCAAGGGAAAGATCGCTTAATAACTATATATTGTGATGAAGTTGTTGGCAAAGGGTTCAAAAATCTAAGTTTATAAAAGGAAACTTAGGGCACAACTCGGGTTAGAAATTTTTTTAAAAATCAGCATTAAACAATCACAATCGTTTGGTTTTCAATGGTGAGGATTCTGTTTCTTAAAATGCTCTTGAAATTTGATCTAAAACTATTTAAAGAATATTTCTTAATGAATTATCAAAAAAAAAAAAACTTGCTTCATCCTTTTTCAATGTCATTTTCCCAAAAGGTTTGAACGTCTAATGCAAATATATTAAAGATATTTATTAGCCAGGAAAACAAAACCATCTCACATATTTCAGGGAGAGAACGTAACATAGGAAACTGGCTGTATAGGGAGAGCTGAGAAAGCAAAGCAGAGATAGAGTAACCCAAAGATTAGTAGATAGCACCTCTAGAGTTGGGAGAAGAAAATAGAGAATGTAGTATTCATGGAGCCCAGGACTGGAAGGGAGGGACTGGAATCTTGGAGAAGTTTGCATGGAGACTCTATGATTCTAGGACCACAAAAGTGTATTAGGTGCTGGTCCACCCTGGAGGTGAGGGAACTGCCGGAAAACCCTGATCCAGTCTGCTCATTATTGGTAGAAGGAAACTGATAGAAGCTGAAGGCAGGAAGAAAATCTCTTCTCCTCTCCTCCCTTCCACTACAGCCAGTGCTTCCCATTGGCAGAACCAGCTGGTAAGGGATTCTAGGAAAAACAGTCTGCAAGGACTCTGATCCCACCCCAAGTATACAGCAGAGTATAAAGGCGGGAATGAGAACAGCCAGCAAATGATCAGTGCGTTAGGAAACCTGTTCCCAGCTGCAAACACTTTTTAAGTGCTTTCATTTTTCCCACAGAGGAGTCAGATGTTTCTGAGTCACACAAGTCATCCCCCACCTGATAAAACATGCATAGAAATCACATTCTTATTCTTTTTACGCACAGAGTTGACTCTTAACAGATTTGAAAATTCCAACAATGATTGCAGTTACCTTCCACCCCCACTGCAACACATCTTTATTACATATGCACATGACTCTTTGATGTCTAGCAACTGATTTAGGCTGCACACAAATCTCTACCATAAAACAGTCACACGGTGACTTTGGAATAAGAAGGTAAAAAAGCAGGAAAATAAAAATGAGAAATAGCCTGGTACTAAATGTACAAAAAAATTTTCCAAAGCATACAGAGTAATAATTATGCAAGAGGAGCCATCAACAGAGACCCAGAAATAAAAGCACCATGCAAACATGCTGATGATTTGTGCAATCTAACTTCTGAGGCTGGCTGTTATATACATTTTAAAATCCGCATTTCAACTATATTGATTTCTTCACTCCTCACAGCGTCCCACCAATGAATATCCCCAAAGTTGTCACATTCATCTTTCCTTGACAGTAACTATCCTGCCAGCCAAGCCTATCCCCTGTGCAAAATATTCTTGCCCCTACCAGGGCACACACAAGGTTAAGAGGTATTTTATACTTAGCAAGCTGAGACTCACTTCCTTTTCAGCTGTCCACTTTAACTCTGTCAACTTCCTGCTCCTCTGGACTCTGCAACAAAGTGTTGACACCTTTTATAGGTAAGAATGTTTGAGTTGCAAAAGGAAGAAATCTAAATGAAGTTGTGCTAAGGAAAAAAGACAGAAAGAAAGGTAAAAGAGGAGGGAGGGAGATAGAGATAAACCACCAGCTCACCTAACCAGGAAGTTCAAGGTGGGTGATTACTTTTAGGAACAGCTGGATCAAAAGCCACAAACAATGTCATCCTTTTCTCTCTTTTTCTCCTCCTTCCCCATAAACTCTGCTATCCTTAGTACTGACTTCATTGCCAAGCTACTATGTCTCCATGTAGCAACAGGGATGACCCTTAGCAGCTTCACACATACTCTTCCAGCTTAGCAGGCTTGCAGGCAGTGTTTGTTTCACAATTATACCACCAAAATTCCCAAACCTGACTTGTATGCCTGGGTCACGTGTTCTTAAAGCAATCACCATAGCCAGATGATGATAAAGTATGTACTTCAGCCAAAACTAGGCCATGTCTGTAGACCCAGAGGCAAAGAGAGAAGGGGAAAATAGCTCCTCAAAAGAAAATAAATATGATGTTAACAAAAAAGAAAAGTAGATACCGGGCAGACAAAAACAGCAAACAGCTACACTTTGGCTCCTGGCATACCACGAGCCCCAAGAGGAGGGACAAACTCAGGTGATAACAGCATCCTGGTCATTCCTCCTTTTACTAAAAACACTATTAGAAAGGAAATTGTAAAAGTGTATACCACCTTTCAATTATCTGAAAATTTCCACTTACTTTCCTATTTATTGACCGGAAAATCAATCACTTGCTGTACGTTTTCACGGAATTTTTTTTTTTTTTTTGAGACAGGATCTTGCCCTGTCACCGGGCAGGAGAGGGTGATAATATCCCCCCGTGATATGGTTTGTAATATCCAGTGGGGGAGAAGGTGACATTACTCACCATATTGTGGGGGAGTGTACAATCCTTTGTAATATCTAACTTGGAATTAGGAATAATGTTTTCCTAGAATATTTTGAATAAGTTCACAGTGTGTACACCTACTGTGACATTAGGTGTAACATCTCCCTACGATATTACCAATAATATCACAAGGTGTACAGCCACTGTGACATTAGGAGTAACCTCTCAGTAGGATACTATGAATAATATCACTGCGTGTACACTGTGACATTAGGTGTAACATCTCAGTAGGATATTACAAATAATATAACTGGAAGTACACCCCATGTGATATTAAGAGCAACATCTCCCTTGGATATTACAAATAATATCGATTAATATTTATTATAATAATTATTAATATATTATTTGTAATACCCTAGGGTGATTTTATTTCTAATGTCACAGTGTGTGTACACCATATGTGTATATCCTGTGATATTATTTGTAGTATCCTAGGAAAATGTTACTCCTAATGTCAGTGGGTGTACACCATGTGTTTACACTCTGTAATATTATTCGGAATATCCTATGGGGATGTTACGTGGGTAGACACTATGTGATATTATCTGTAATATCCTAGGGGGATGTGACTCTTACTGTCACAGTGGGTGTGCACGATGTTTTTACATCCTGTGTTATTATTCATAATAACATAGGGGGATATTACTCCTAATGTCACAGTGAGTAAACACAATGTGTGGGTACTCCTAGTGATACGAACCGTAATATCCTAGGGTGATGTTATACCTAATGTCACAGTGGGTGTACACCACGTGTGTACCCCCTGTGATATTATTCATAATATTCTAGGAAAATGTTACCCTAACACTCTGTGATATTATTTCTAATACCTAGACGAATGTTATTTTTAATGTCACAGTAAGTGTACACTATGTGTATACAGTGTGTGATATAATTCGTAATATCCTACGGGCATTTTACTCCTGATGTGTACACCCTGTGATATTACTCATAATATCCTGGGGTGATATTACTCCTAATGTCACAAGGAGTGTACAACCTGTGATATTATTCATAATATCCTAGAGAAACGTTACTCCTAATGTGACCGGGGGTGTATGCCCTGTGATATTCTTCATAATATCCTAGGGGAATGTTACTACTAATGTCACAATGGGTCTACACTGTGTTATATTATTCACAGTATCCTACTGGGTTGTTACTCCTAATGTCACAGGGCATGTACTCCCTATGATATTATTCATAATATCTTACGGGGATGTTACTGCTAGTGTCACAGGGGTGTACACCTTGTGATATTATCCGTAATATCCTAAAAAGATGTTAGTCCTCATGTCACATGGCGTGTACACGCTGTGATATTATTCATAATGCCTTAGGGGGATGTTACTCTTAATGTCACAGAGGGTGCACACCCTGAGATATTATTCGAAATATTATAGGGCAATACTACTTCTAATGTCACAGTGGGTGTACACACGGTGATATTATTAACAATATCCTAGGGGAATGTTACTTGTAATGTCACAGGGGCTGTACACCGTGTGATATTATCCATAGTATCATAGGGGGATGTTACTGCTAATGTCACAGGGAGTGTATACCCTGTGATATTCTTCCTAATATCCTAGAGGAATGTTACTCCTGATGTCACAGAGGGTGTACACATTGTGATATTATTTGTAATATTGTAAAGGGATTTTACTCCTGAGGTCACAGAAAGTTTACACCCTGTGATATTATTCCTAATATCCTAGGGGGATGTTCCTCCTGATGTCGCAGGGGGTGCACACCCTGTGATATGGTTCGTAATATCCTAGGGTAAAGTTACTCCTAATGTCACAGTGGGTGTACACACCCATCATTCATAACATCCTATGGGGATGTTATTCCTAATGTCATAGGTGATGTCCACCATGTGTGCACACCCCCTGATATTATTCATAATATCCTAAAGTGATATTACTGCTAATGTCACAAGGGGTGTACCCCATGTGTATAAACAGCCCATGATATTATTCATAATATCCTAGGGAAATGTTACTGCTGATGTCACAGTGAGTTAAACAATGTGTGTACACCCCGTGGTATTATTTGTAATATTTTAGGCGGATGTTACACCTAATGTCATAGTTGAGTGTACACCATGTGTGTACACCCTGTGGTATTATTTGTAATATCCTAGGGGTATGTTACTCCTAATGTCACAGTGAATGTACGCCATATGTGTATACCCTATGATATTAATTGTAACATTCCAGGGGGATGTTAGTTCTAATGTGACAGTGCCATGTGTGTACATCCTGTGATATTATTCGTATTATTATAGGGAGATGTTACTTCTAATGTCACAGTGGGTGTACTAGGATATTATTCGTAATACACTAGGGGGATTCTACTCCTAATGTCACAGTGGGTATACAACATGTCTGTACATCTGTGATATTATTCGTAATACCCTAGGGAGATGTTACTCCTAATATCACAGGGGCTGTACACCATACCTTGTGTATACATTCTGTGATATTATTTGTAATATCCCAGAGAGATATAACTCCTAACATCACAGTGAATGTAGACCCTGTGATAGTATTCGTAATGTCCTCAGAAGATATTACTTTTAATATCACCGAGGGTGTATGCACTGTGATAATATTCATAGTATCCTAAGGAAATATTACTTCTAATGTCACTATGGGTGTATGCCCTGTGATATTATAAGTAATATCCTAAGGAGATGTTACTCCTAATAACACAGTGAGTGTACACTCAGTGATATTATTCGTAATTTCCTAGGGAGAAATTACTCCTAATATCCCAGTGAGTGTACATTCTGTGATATTATTCATAATATCTTAGGGGGAAGTTACTCCTAATATCACAGTGGTTGTACACTCTGTGATATTATTCATAACATCATAAGGAGATATTACTCTTAATATCTTTGGGAGATATTACTGCTTATATCACAGTGGCCGTACACCCTGTGATATTATTTGTAACATCCTGGGGAGATATTACTCCTAATATCACAGTGAGTATACATGCTGTGTGTATACCCTGAAATATTATTCGTAATATATTAAGCAGAAATGACTCCTAATATCCCAGGGAGTGTCAATGCTAGGATATTATTTGTAATATCCTGGGGAAACAGTACTCTTAATATTACAGTGAGTGTACACCATGTGGGTACACCCTGGGATATTATTCGTAATATCTTAGGGAGATATTAGTCTCAATATCACAGTAAGTGTACACCATATGCGTATACCCTGGATATTATTCATAATATCCTGAGGAGATATCACTTTCCTAATACCACAGTGGGTGCAAAACATTTGTGTACAACCTGGAATATGATTCATAATGTGCTGCAGAGATATAATCTCCTAATACCACAGAGGGTGTACTCCATGTGTGTACACCTGGGGTATGATTCATGATATGCTGCAGAGATATTACTCTCCTATTATCACAGAGGGTGTACACCCTTATAAAATAAGCATTCAATAAATGGCAGTTACTGTCTTTCTAAATCTAGCCCAGCAGTCAGCAGCCTTTGCTGTAAAGAGCCAGAAGTAAATATTTCAGGTCGATACATTCTCTGTCACATCTTCTCTCTGTCTGTCTGTTCATCAGCCCACCCTTCCTTTCTTTCCAATCCTTTACAAATATAAAAACCACTCATAACTCACCAGCCACACAAATACAGGCAGCTGTAGTTTGCTGCCTAGATTCAAGTCATGTCACTCTGCTTCTAAAAAAGCTTCAACGTTTCCTATTCCTTAAAATTAACATTGAAATTCTTTAGCATTGCAAGAATGCTGAAGGCCATCCCCAGGTACTAGCTGTTACACTCTCTCAAACCCTACTCCATTTTCTAGCAACAAAATTCTCTAAACAAGCTGCATCCTCTCACATCTCCATGCCTTTATAATGCCATCCTTCCACCTGAAATTTCCCGGCAAAGTCCTCCAGGTTGGTGAGTGAGGTGGGGAGGAAGGGAAGGTGGGGAGGCGCTCAGGCAGTTTGGGGGAGGACAGAGACGTGCCATTTATTTCCAACTGCGCTGCACTGCCACTCTCTCTGTGAAGCACAGCCCAGGTTCTCAGGTTTTGTTCATTATTGCTGTGTTCTTCTAGCCCACAAATGGTTCCTTAACTTCCAGATGCTTCTGACCCTTAGGCAAACAACAATGCTTCTTAGAGTAACAGTGCCTGAAGGACACACCACTTTCCTTGAATGCATTGCAGAATTTTTTTTAAAAATTCAGGGGAAAAGAAACACATTTCAGAATATGTAAGCAATGCTTCCTCCAGCAAATGTGAGATAGTAGGATGCCTTATCAATTATAGAAAGGAATCAGAAGACAGGTCCCTGACTACTTTTCTGTGAGTACCACAGTTGCTTCATTTTCTCACATTTCCCTAAAAATATGTGCTTCTGAGTTTCTCACAGCTAGGACTCAGACCCAGATGACTCAAATTAGGCAGGTTTGGGACAGTAATTATGGGCTACACGACTCACCTTTGTTTGCTCTGCCTCAGCCTACCATCATTGCTGGGGTCTCACGGCCAGGAGAGGAAGAGATAAAGGCATCCTCATTGGCCTCCCCGACCCCAGAAGCCACTGTGACTTGAGCTCACTCCGGCCTGCATTTTTACTCTGAAAGATTCTCCCAGTTTGCTGACAGTTCTTTAGGAAGATGTATGCCATCTCTACCTATTTAGTCTTTGAACACTTGCTCTGAACTAAGTGCTTATTATTTGGTTGGGAGACTAAGGCAGACCTAGGTGGGGTCACTTGGGGCCTGTTATAGACTGAATTTTATGTTCCTTCCAAATCCATCCTAATGCCCAGTACCGCAACATGTGACTGTGTTTGGGCATAGGGCCTTTAAGGAGGTAATTAAGTTAAAATGTGGGCACTAGGGTGGGCTCTAAGTCAACCCAACAGATGTTCTTATTACAAGAGGTGATCAGGACCCAGTGAGCCACCAGAGGCACCTGGGCATAGAGGGATGACTGTTTGGAGGCAGCAACCAGGTGGCCATCTGTAAGCCAAGGACAGAGGCCTTGGAGAAACCAAACCTGCCAGCACAGAGGTCTCTGACTACTAGCCTCCAGAACTGCGAGAAAATTAATTTCTCTGTTTAAGTTACCCTGTCTGTGGTATTTTGTTATGGCGGCCTTGGCAGACAAATTCGGGACCCATCTATTTGACCCTTGACAGAATTAAAAATGCTTCAACCCAAGCAAAACTGGCTTTGTTAGGACGGTAGGTCAGATCTCTCCGGCCCTCTTGAAACAGAATATACTCTCTCCTTGCAAAGTCAACATAGACCCTTTCCTTCACACTTCTCATGTCCCCTTCCTCTTACCCCCGGAAAATATAGCACCTCTCCTCCTGCCTCACTTACCCATTCCCAATGCACATACTTCTCTTTCTAGATTGATCACTATTCTGCGAAGCTCTGGACTGTAGAAATGAAGCAGGGAGGTGGAGTAGGGGGTTCTAGATATGGTGTGTGTTTTTGCTTTGTCTCATGCATGTTGTATTGGTTCTCCAGAAAAACAGAACCAACAAAGTGTGTATATGTATTGATGGAGAGAGAGGGAGAAGTGTATTTTAACACATTGGCTCAAGCCACTGGAGAGGCTTAGTAAGTCCAAAATCTTATGGGCTGAGCTGGCAGGCTGGAGACAGAGAAGAGTCGCAGTTTGAATCCAAAGGCTACCAGCTGACAGAATTCCTTATTGGGGAAATCTGTCTTAGTTTTAATCAGGCCTTCAATGAATTGAATGAGGCCCACCCACATTGTGGAAGATAACATGCTTTACTCAAAGTCCACTGATGTAAATGTTAACCTCAACCAAAACCACCTTCACAGAAACATCCAGAATAGTGTTTAACCAAATATCTGGGCATGTGGCCTAGCCAAGTTGACACATAAAATTAACCATCACAAATGTCATTCTTGTACTAAACTTCTTTGCCCCATTCTCAATGAACTAATTAGAACTATATTGTCAAATATGATCGCCACTAGCCACATGGTGCTACGGAGCATTTGAAATGGAGCTAGTTCAAGTTCAGACGTGCTATATATGCAGGATATATACTAGGCTCCAAAGACTAAGTACAAAAAAGTAAAATATCTCATTAATAATCTTTATGTAGATTTCACCTAGAAATGATAATTTGGGGAGTATATGGAGTATATTAGCTTCCTGGAGTTGCCATGCAAATTATTAGAAACTTAGTGGCTTAAAACAGCACATTTATTATCTTACGTTTCTGTAGTCCAAAAGTCTGACTCAGGTCTCATTGGGCAAAATGAAGGTTTCGGCAGGGTTGCATTCCTTTTGGAGGCCTTAGGTGAGATCCTTTCCCTTGCCTTTTCCAGCTTCTAGAGGTTTCCCACACTCCTTGGCTAGTGGCCCCTTGCTCCATCTTCAAAGCCAACAACAATATTGTTGTTGAGGAGAAGAGGCTATCTCCTCTCTAGCCCTTCTCCATCCTCGCATCTCCCTGACCATAGACTGGACACACCTGTATGATTCTTGACACTCTATTCTTCTCAAGCCCTAGCCTTAATCACATCTGCAAAGTCCGTTTGCCATGTAAGGAATATATTCATGTTTCAGGGATCTTGGACATCTTTCAGGTCATTATTTTGCCTACCTCATTGGGTTAAATAAAATATGTTATTGAAATTAATTTCACATTTTAAAAAACTTTTCTTGTGGCCACTAAATGTGGCCACTAAAATTTTTTTTAATTACATATGTGGCAGGCATTTGTGGCTTTCAATATATTTCTATTGGACAATGCTAGATTAGAAACTGAGAAACACAGAGATTCAGGGGCTTGTCAGAAGTTATAGATCACATCAATAATGATGCTAAGAACTTTGGAGTTTTTGTTTGTTTGTTTGTTTTGTTTTTTGTTTTTTGAGATAGGGTCTCTGTTGCCCAAGCTGGAGTATACTGGTACTATCTCAGCTCACTGCAACCTCCGCCCCCCAGGCTCAGGTGATCTCCCTGCCTCAGCCTCCTGAGTAGCTGGGACTACAGGCATACAACACCACTTCTGGCTAAATTTTTAATTTTTTTGTAGAGACAGGGTTTCACCTTGTTGCTCTGGCTGGTCTTGAAGTCCTAGACTCGAGCAATCCAGCCGCCTCGGCCTCCCAAAGTGTTGGGATTACAGGCATGAGCCACCGCACCCAGATCCTAAGAATTTTGAAGGGCCTCAGGGCTCAGACCTCCTCTCTTTCCACATTCATCTTAGGTGATCTCATCCTGTCTAATGAATGCCTTGTTGTTTGTTGTTGTTACAGGTTCTCACTCTGTAGCCCAGGCTGGAGTGCAATGGCACCATCACAGCTCACTGCTGACTGCCTCAATCTCCTGGGCCCAGATAATCCTCCACCTCAGCCTCCTGAGTAGCAGGGACCACAGGTGTGTGCCACGATGCCTGACTAATTTATTCTTTTCTTTTTTTTTTTTGTTTGAGAGATGGGGTCTCGCTATGTTGCCTAAGTTGGTCTTGAACCCCTAGGCTCCAGAGGTCCTCCCACCTTGGCCTCCCAAACTACTGGGATTACAGGTATGAGCCACTGCACCCAGCTGACTTGAATGCTATTTATGTGCTGATGACCCAAAATTATCTTTGGTCCAGGCCTCACCCTTGAATCCTAGCCTCACATCCAACTGCCTATTCAGTGTTTCCACTTGGATGTGTAAGAGGCTTCTGAAATGGAATGTGTCTCAAAGGGAACACTTGCTCTTCCCCAGCACCCCGCCACTCTTCATCCCCACCCACTATTCATATTATTTTCCCCATCTCACTAAGGCCAAAAACAACCTTGACTACTCTTTTTTCTTTCATGACCCATGTCCAATTTATCAGCAAGCTCTGTCAGCCTTGCCTTTGAAATATATGCAGTATCTAATTATTCACCACCTCTACTCCTCCCACCTGATCCCAGCCACTGTTGTATTTCACAACAATTAGTGCCACAGCTTTTTTTCTATTTTTTTATTTTATTTTATTTTATTTTATTTTATTTTATTTTATTTATTTATTTATTTATTTATTTATTTATTTTTTGAGACAGAGTCTCGCTCTGTCTCCCAGGCTGGAGTGCAGTGGCGCAATCTTGGCTCACTGCAAGCTCCGCCTCCCGGGTTCACGCCATTCTCCTGACTCAGCCTCCCGAGTAGCTGGGACTACAGGCGCCCGCCACCACACCTGGCTAATTTTTTGTATTTTTAGTAGAGACAGGGTTTCACCGTGTTAGCCAGGATGATCTCGATCTCTTGACCTCGTGATCCGCCCGCCTTGGCCTCCCAAAGTGCTGAGATCACAGGCGTGAGCCACGGCGCCCGACCAGTGCCACAGCTTCTTAACAGACCTCTGTGCTTTCGACCTTCTCCCCTTTAGTATATTCAATACAGCAGCCAAAGTTATTGTGTTAAAACACAGATTGTGTCATTTCTCATCTTAAAGTTTTCCAATGGGTTTCCATCATACTCAGGAGAAAAGCCAAATTTTTTACCATGTTCTACAAGGCCTTACATGGTCTACCCTCTGGCCACTGCTTTGACCTCTCTACCCAGCACTCCTTCCCTAGCTTGCTCCACTCCAGTCATGCTTGCCTCCTTGTGTTCTTCAGACATGCCAACATGCTTCCACCTCAGGGCCTTTGCACCTGCTGCACCTGCTTTTCCTTCTAAGTCAACAGTCATTCTCCAGAGAGTTCCATATCTAATTCTTTCACTTTTTTAGGTCCTTGATCAAATATCAACTCATCAGCATCCTCATTCCATCATCCTCTATCCTGGAGTGCAGTGGTGCAATTTCAGCTCACTGCAACCTCTGCCTTCCTGGTTCAAGTGATTCTCCTGTTTCAGACTCCCCAGTAGCTGGGATTACAGGTGCACACCACCACGCTCTGTTAATTTTTGTATTTTTAGTAGAGACCGGGTTTCGCCATGTTGGCCAGGCTGGTCTCAAACTCCTGACCTCAGGTGATCCACCCACCTCGGCCTCCCAAACCCTGCTTTTTTTCCATAAAACATCACTATCTGACATACTAAATATTTTCTTGCTTATCTGTTTATTGCCTATTTCTTTTCCTCAAACCCTGGGGACTAAGCCTTTCAACTGCTTGTTCATTCCTGTATCTCATGTATCTAGAACACTGCCTGGCATTATAAGCCCTCAGTAAATACTGACCAATAAATATATGAACTATCTGACTCGAAAAGAATTAGTAATATTAGGCTGAATAATTAGGAATAAGCTATATAACCATGTGTTCAATATTATTTTTTCCAGAACTGCATTATTTAGTTTGGCAGATATTTAAAGGCAATTTATCAACCATGTTAGCCAATTTTCAGATGACAGTCTTATCCACCAAAGAGCTAGTGGTTTCAAATCCTAGTTGTCCTTTTGCTATTCAAGATCAATGTTTTTTTTACATAGATAATTGTTTCAATCTAGTCTTTAGAACTGGCAGAAGAAAACTACACATAATTGCTGTTATAATAAATGGAAAAGCAGCAAAAATTACTGATTTTTTTTCCAGTCCATTTAATCCCTAATCAACTGTCAAACAAAACGTCCTTCCCAACTGACAGCCTCAGTTAGCAAACTTAAAGGGCCTGCTTTTCTCAGGCTCCTGCCACATTTCAAGTCTCAAAAAGCAAGCTAATTGCTTATCACTTATGCAGAATGGGAATGGGGCATTATATGTTCTTACTACTGTACAACTCTATCCCCTTATTGGCTAATATTTTTGGAGCTGTTGATTTCAACTTTCAAATTGCATATTTTCCCCAACCCATATCAATACCAGATGTTTACGACTTTGAAATGAAATCTTCTTTTGCTTTATTTTTCTTAAAATCACATTGCACTTGACACTATTGTCTACATGAGGTATTGTCATATTTTAAAGAAACTTCCAAACTACCAATAGCCTTTATCTTCTTTCCATAAAACCTTGAACTAATGTTTGTATTTTTTCCTAATAACTTACCAGTCCTATGGCCCTTAAAGACATTAAAAAGAAGGAGGCCGGGCATGGTGGCTCACTCCTGTAATCCCAGCACTTTGGGAGGCCGACGCGGGTTAATCATGAGGTCAGGAGTTCGAGACCAGCCTGAACAAAATGGCAAAACTGCGTCTCTACTAAAAATACAAAAATTAGCTGGGCATGGTGGCATGTGCCTGTAATCCCAGCTACTCAGGAGGCTGAGGCAAGATAATCGCTTGAACCCGAGAGACAGAGGTTGCAGTGAGCCAAGATCGTGCCGCTGCACTTCAGCCTGTGTGACAGAGTGAGACTCCGTCTCAAAAAAAAAAAAAAGAAAGAAAAGTAGAAGGAGCTGTTCTACTGAATCATTTTTAAAAATTACAATGAAATTGGACCTAAAAGAGTATTAAAAATTGAAAAAATCATAATCCATAAATTAGGTCAGTACTAATTCTTGCTGGAGCAAGATATTAGTACACAGATACACCACACTACACCAGTACACCACACGACACAGATACCCCAATGGCACAGAAAAGAAAGTCCAGAGAGACCAAAAATATATATAAGAATTTAGTATATGAGAAAATAGCCATTTCAGTAGTTTTTGTTTAGTTTTGTTTTGTCTTGAGACAGGTTTCACCTTGCACCCAGGCTGGAGTGCAGTGGTATGATCTCAGCTCACTGCAGCCTTAACCTCCTGGGCTCAAGCAATCCTCCCACCTTAGCCTCCTGAGTAGCTGGGACTACAGGTGCATGCCACCATGTCTGGCTAACTTTTGTATTTTTCATAGAGATGGGGTCTCCCTATGTCTTGAACTGCTGGGCTTAACTGATCTGCCCACCTCAGCCTCCCAAAGTGCTGGGACTACAGATGTGAACCACTGTGCCTGGCCTTCAGTGGATGTTTAAGACTAACAATCTTAACAGATTTGAGGCTCATTATTTATTTCTGAAGCTGGGATTTAGAATACCTGAATTCATCATTTTATTTCATCATTTTGTCCACTGAACTTAGGAGCAAACAACCAGCTTCATTAAGTTCCTTGGTTTTCCACATAATGGTCAAAGGTATTATATATTAAGTCACTAAACTTCTTGCCTCTCATAAGTGATGAATCAGGAGTGTCAAATGCATTTATTTTGCATAATTCTCTAAACAGTTTATGCCAAGGACTGTCAGTGTTCTCTATAGTATTAGAAGTAGAGTCCTTAGCATTTTTTAGTCTAATCATATTAAGCAGCCAACTCCAGAAACCCCCGAACCAATGAAGGAACCCCATCTTTAATATTCTGTTCCTCTAGAACCACTCCTGGTGCCCAAATCTGTATTAGTCAGGGTTTTCTAGAGGGACAGAACTGATAGAATATATATATATAATTCTGTTATATATATATAGAGAGAGAGGAATTTATTAAGTATTAACTCACATGATCACAAGGCCCCACAATAGCTTGCTCCTGCAGGCTGAAAAGAAAGGAGAGCCAGTCCGAGTTCCAAAACTGAAGAACTTGGAGTCTGATGTTCAAGGGCAGGAAGCATCCAGCATGACAGAAAGATGTAGGCTGGAAGGCTAGGCCAGCCTCTATTTTTACATTTTTCTGCCGGCTTTATATTTTAGCTGTGCTGGCAGTTGATCAGATTGTGCCCACCCAGATTACGAATGGGTCTGCCTTTCCCAGCCCACTGACTCAAATGTTAAATCTCCTTTGGCAGCACCCTGACAGACACACCCAGGATCAATACTTTGTATCCTTCAATCCAATTAAGTGGACACTCAGTATTAACCATCACATAGTCCTCATCTCGCTGGACTTTGCCTGGCTTCTTTTTTTTTTTTTCTTTAACTTTGGACCTCTCATCTGTGTGATCTGTTGTACTCGGGCTCACCGAGCTTGGGGTTCCACTACCATCTCATGTCTCTTTATATTCCAGGGCTCCTTTTCTTTCTCCAGACAGTTGATTAGGTCTGGCTTAGAGGCAGCAATACTAAGGAAGATCAGGTTTCTGTAGTTCTCTAACATGACATTTCTTTTTCTTTTTTTTTTTTGAGATGGAGTCTCGCTCTGTCCCCCAGGCTGGAGTGCAGTGGTGCGATCTCGGCTCACTGCAAGCTCTCCCTCCTGGGTTCACGCCATTCTCCTGCCTCAGCCCCCCAAGTAGCTGGGACTACAGGTGCCTGCCACCACGCCCGGCTAATTTTTTTTTTTTTTTTTTTTGTATTTTTTTAGTAGTGACGGGGTTTCACTGTGTTAGCCAGGATGGTCTCGATCTCCTCACCTCGTGATCTTCCCAGCTTAGCCTCCCAAAGTCCTGGGATTACAGGCATGAGCCATCGCGCCCAGCATCTAACATCACATTTCTATAAAAATTACGCTGTGTTGTATTTAGGCATTGCCACTCCTCCAGATAGAATTCTATAGCCACATCCATAAATGTCATTGGCCCCATTTCTAGGCTTCCAGGGGGTCCTGGTGTCTTAGCTGTGGATCTCCCAACACCTGCAGGCCACAGAGGCTGTATCTCTAGAGGCAGAGGACACAGAGAAGTCTACATTGTTATTATAAAAAAGAGTACATTGAATCTGAAGATTGCTTTGGGCGGTATGATCATTTTAATGATCATAATCCTTCCAATCCATGAGCAGGGGATGCCTTTCCATTTGTTTGTATCTGCTTCAATTTCTTTCAACAGTGTGTTTGGTTTTCCTTATAGAGATCTTTCACCTCTTTAGTTAAATTTATCCTTAGGTATTTTACTTTTGTGGCTATTGTAAATGAAATTGCATTCTTGATTTTTTTTCTCAAGTACTTCATTATTGGTGTATAGACATGCTACTGATTTTTGTATCCTGCAACTTTACTAAATTTAAAAAGTTAAATCGGAATTTTTTGGTGGACTCTTGCCTTTTATTTCATTTTCTTGCTTGATTGCTCTGGCTAGAACGTCCAGTAATACGTTGAATAAAAGTGGTAAAAATGGGCATTCTGTCTTGTTCCAGTTCTTACAGAAAAGACTCTCAGGCTTTCCCCATTCAATATGATAATACTCATGGGTTTGTTGTATCTGGCCTTTATAATGTTGAGGCATGTTCCTTCTATGCCTAGTTTGTTGAGAGTTTTTACCATGATGAGATGTTGGATTTTATCAAATGCTTTTTTTGTATCTACTGGGGTGATCATGTGATTTCTGTCTTTCATTCCATTGACGTGATGCATCGTGTTTATTGTCTTGCATTATGTTGAACTACCCTTGCATCCCTGTAAGAAATCCCACTTTATTATAGTGTATTTTTTTGTTTGTTTGTTTCTTTGATGTGCTGTTGAATTTGGTCTGCTAGTATTTTATTGATAATTTTTGCATTTTTTTTTTTTTTTTTTTTTTTTTGAGGCAGAGTCTCGCTCTGTCCCCTAGGCTGGAGTGCAGTGGCGATCTTGGCTCACCGCAAGCTTCACCTCCCAGGTTCATGCCATTCTCCTGCCTCAGCCTCCCAAGCAGCTGGGACTACAGGCACCCGCCACCACGCCCAGCTAATTTTTTTTTGTATTTTTAGTAGAGACGGAGTTTCACCGTGTTAGCCAGGATAGTCTTTTTTTTTTAATCGGTTTCGAATTTTTTATTTTTATTTTTATTATTATACTTTAAGTTCTAGGGTACATGTGCATAACGTGCAGGTTTGTTACATATGTATACTTGTGCCATGTTGGCGTGCTGCACCCATCAACTCGTCAGCACCCATCAACTCGTCATTTACATCAGGTATAACTCCCAATGCAATCCCTCCCCCCTCCCCCCTCCCCATGATAGGCCCCGGTGTGTGATGTTCCCCTTCCCGAGTCCAAGTGATCTCATTGTTCAGTTCCCACCTATGAGTGAGACAATGCGGTGTTTGGTTTTCTGTTCTTGCGATAGTTCGCTGAGAATGATGGTTTCCAGCTGCATCCATGTCCCTACAAAGGACACAAACTCATCCTTTTTTATGGCTGCATAGTATTCCATGGTGTATATGTGCCACATTTTCTTAATCCAGTCTGTCACTGATGGACATTTGGGTTGATTCCAAGTCTTTGCTATTGTGAATAGTGACGCAATAAACATATGTGTGCATGTGTCTTTATAGCAGCATGATTTATAATCCTTTGGGTATATACCCAGTAATGGGATGGCTGGGTCATATGGTACTTCTAGTTCTAGATCCTTGAGGATACTGCCATACTGTTTTGCCATACTGTTTTCCATAATGGTTGAACTAGTTTACAATCCCACCAACAGTGTAAAAGTGTTCCTATTTCTCCACATCCTCTCCAGCACCTGTTGTTTCCTGACTTTTTAATGATTGCCATTCTAACTGGTGTGAGATGGTATCTCATTGTGGTTTGATTTGCATTTCTCTGATGGCCAGTGATGATGAGCATTTTTTCATGTGTCTGTTGGCTGTATGAATGTCTTCTTTTAAGAAATGTCTGTTCATATCCTTTGCCCACTTTTTGATGGGGGTCTTTGTTTTTTTCTTGTAAATTTGTTTGAGTTCTTTGTAGGTTCTTGATATTAGCCCTTTGTCAGATGAGTAGATTGCAAAAATTTTCTCCCATTCTGTAGGTTGCCTGTTCACTCTGATGGTAGTTTCTTTTGCTGTGCAGAAGCTCTTTAGTTTAATTAGATCCCATTTGTCAATTTTGGCTTTTGTAGCCATTGCTTTTGGTTTTTTACACATGAAGTCCTTGCCCATGCCTATGTCCTGAATGGTATTACCTAGGTTTTCTTCTAGGGTTTTTATGGTATTAGGTCTAACATTTAAGTCTCTAATCCATCTTGAATTAATTTTTGTATAAGGAGTAAGGAAAGGATCCAGTTTCAGCTTTCTACTTATGGCTAGCCAATTTTCCCAGCATCATTTATTAAATAGGGAATCCTTTCCCCATTTCTTGTTTTTCTCAGGTTTGTCAAAGATCAGATGGCTGTAGATGTGTGGTATTATTTCTGAGGACTCCGTTCTGTTCCATTGGTCTATATCTCTGTTTTGGTACCAGTACCATGCTGTTTTGGTTACTGTAGCCTTGTAGTATAGTTTGAAGTCAGGTAGCATGATGCCTCCAGCTTTATTCTTTTGACTTAGGATTGTCTCGGCAATGCGGGCTCTTTTTTGGTTCCATATGAACTTTAAAGCAGTTTTTTCCAATTCTGTGAAGAAAGTCATTGGTAGCTTGATGGGGATGGCATTGAATCTATAAATTACCTTGGGCAGTATGGCCATTTTCAAGATATTGATTTTTCCTATCCATGAGCATGGTATGTTCTTCCATTTGTTTGTGTCCTCTTTTATTTCACTGAGCAGTGGTTTGTAGTTCTCCTTGAAGAGGTCCTTTACATCCCTTGTGAGTTGGATTCCTAGGTATTTTATTCTCTTTGAAGCAATTGTGAATGGAAGTTCATTCATGATTTGACTCTCTGTTTGTCTGTTACTGGTGTATAAGAATGCTTGTGATTTTTGCACACTAATTTTGTATCCTGAGACTTTGCTGAAGTTGCTTATCAGCTTAAGGAGATTTGGGGCTGAGACAGTGGGGTTTTCTAAATATACAATCATGTCATCTGCAAACAGGGACAATTTGACTTCTTCTTTTCCTAACTGAATACCCTTGATTTCTTTCTCTTGCCTGATTGCCCTAGCCAGAACTTCCAACACTATTTTGAATAGGAGTGGTGAGAGAGGGCATCCCTGTCTTGTGCCAGTTTTCAAAGGGAATTTTTCCAGTTTTTGCCCATTCAGTATGATATTGGCTGTGGGTTTGTCATAAATAGCTCTTATTATTTTGAGATACGTTCCATCAATACCGAATTTATTGAGCGTTTTTAGCATGAAGGGCTGTGGAATTTTGTCAAAGGCCTTTTCTGCATCTATTGAGATAATCATGTGGCTTTTGTCTTTGGTTCTGTTTATATGCTGGATTATGTTTATTGATTTGCGTATGTTGAACCAGCCTTGCATCCCAGGGATGAAGCCCACTTGATCATGGTGGATAACCTTTTTGATGTGCTGCTGGATCCGGTTTGCCAGTATTTTATTGAGGATTTTTGCATCGATGTTCATCAGGGATATTGGTCTAAACTTCTCTTTTTATGTTATGTCTCTGCCAGGCTTTGGTATCAGGATGATGTTGGCCTCATAAAATGAGTTAGGGAGGATTCCCTCTTTTTCTATTGACTGGAATAGTTTCAGAAGGAATGGTACCAGCTCCTCCTTGTACCTCTGGTAGAATTCAGCTATGAATCCATCTGGTCCTGGACTGTTTTTGGTTGGTAGGGTATTAATTATTGCTTCAATTTCAGAGCCTGCTATTGGTCTATTCAGGGATTCAGCTTCTTCCTGGTTTAGTCTCGGGAGAATGTAAGTGTCCAGGATATTATCCATTTCTTCTAGATTTTCTAGTTTATTTGCATAGAGGTGTTTATAGTATTCTCTGATAGTAGTTTGTATTTCTGTGGGGTCGGTGGTGATATCCCCTTTATCATTTTTTCTTGCGTCTATTTGATTCTTCTCTCTTTTATTCTTTATTAGTCTTCCTAGCGGTCTATCAATTTTGTTGATCTTTTCAAAAATCCAACTCCTGGATTCATTGATTTTTTGGAGGGTTTTTGTGTCTCTATCTCTTTCAGTTCTGCTCTGATCTTAGTTATTTCTTGCCTTCTGCTAGCTTTTGAATGTGTTTGCTCTTGCTTCTCTAGTTCTTTTAATTGTGATGTTAGAGTGTCAATTTTAGATCTTTCCAGCTTTCTCTTGTGGACATTTAGTGCTATAAATTTCCCTCTACATACTGCTTTAAATGTGTCCCAGAGATTCTGGTATGTTGTATCTTTGTTCCCGTTGGTTTCAAAGAATATCTTTATTTCTGCCTTCGTTTCGTTATGTACCCAGTAGTCATTCAGGAGCAGGTTATTCAGTTTCCATGTAGTTGAGTGGTTTTGATTGAGTTTCTTAGTCCTGAGTTCTAGTTTGATTGCACTGTGGTCTGAGAGACAGTTTGTTATAATTTCTGTTCTTGTACATTTGCTGAGGAGTGCTTTACTTCCAATTATGTGGTCAATTTTGGAATAAGGCCAGGATAGCCTTGATCTCCTGACCTCGTGATCTGCCCGCCTTGGCCTCCCAAAGTGCTAGGATTACAGGCGTGAGTCACCACATCTGGCCTTCTTTACATCTACTTTCATCAGGAATGTTGGGTAGGTCTAGCCCACAGTTTTCTTTTTTTGTTATGTCTTTGTCTGGTTTGGTATCAGGGTAATGCTGGCTTCATAGAATGAGTTAGGGAGAATTTCTTCCTCTTAAACTTTCTGGAATCATTTCAGAAAAAATGGTGTTAGTTCTTTTTTGAAAGTTTGGTAGAATTTGAGCCAGGCATGTGGCATGTTCCTGAAGTACCAGCTACTCAGGAGGCTGAAACAGGAGGATCTTGTGAGCCCAGGAACTTGACACTAGCCTGGGCAACATAACAAGAACTTGTCTCAAAACAATTTTATGTAAAGAAAAGAAACTTTGGTAGAATTTGGCAGTGAAGCCATCTGTTCCTAAACTTATCTTTGTTGAAAGACTTTTTGTTACTCAGACAATCTCAATACTCATCAGTCTGTTCAGGTTTTCTATTTCTTCGTGATTTATTTTTGGTAGGTTATATGTGTCCAGGAATTTATCCATTTCCTCTCAGTTTTCCAGTTTGTTAGTGTAGAGTTGTTCATAATAGTCTCTGATTATATATTTTTAAAAATTCTTGTGGGTACATGGTATGTGTATATATTTATGGAGCACATGAGATGTTCTGATAGAGGTATGCAATGTTCTGATGATATTTTGTATTTCTGTGGTATCAGTTGTAATGTTTCCTTTTTCGTTTCTAGTTTTTTGGGGGGAGTCTTCTTTCTTTTTTTCTTGGCTAGTCTAGCAACTGGTTTATTAATTTAGTTTACCTTTTCAAAGAACCAACTTTTCATTTTGTTGATCCTTTATATTGATTTTTAGTCTGTTTCATTGTGTTCTGACCTGATCCTTGTTATTTCCTTCCTTCTATCAGTTTGCAGCCCTTGCCCATGCTGTCTCCAGGCTTGGGAGAGTCTGCAGGGACCAGAGACTGGTATGGACTCCCAGCACAAAGCAATCACCTCTCAGAAAAGTGGCCAGACTGTTCTCCATGCAGATCCCAGTCCTCACTTCTCCTCACTGAGCAGGGTGACCTGACCTGGGACTCTAGAACAATCACCCTGTCTCTATCTGATCACCACAATCAGAGACAGCCCAGCATTTCTCCAAGGAGGAAATCACAGAGTCAACCCACAACCCCTCCATCACCACATTTGCAGAGGTACAGCTGTAACAGTTCTCAAACGAAAGAACAAAGGTCCTAGTCATTACACTGGCACCTCCAGCACACTACAGCCACCACAGAGAGAGGGGTCCAGCCTCTGCTGGGAACCCCCACCCCCATCTTCACCAGGCAGGATCCCCAGCTCATGAGTGCAGAAGTCACTCCACCCATAACTGAGCATACTCACTGGTAGTGGCTCAGAGTTTCCCTCAGGAGAGGTTCCCAGAGGCATACAACAGCCCCTCTGCCACTGCCACAGTAACAGTTCTATCCCTCCTGCCTTTGACCTGGGAAAGAAACAAAGAACCTGAGAACTGCACCGAAGTTTACAGCACAACACAGCCACCATATAAAGATGAGATTGATCTCTCTCCCTGTAAACATTTGACACCCTGCTCCCCAACAAGTAGAACCCCAAGCTCACATGAGCAGTGTAGCCACCCTGCCACACTAGCTTAACACTCCCAGCAATGGCCATTCCACGTGTCTTGGAAGTGGAGCCCCCAGGGGCAACTGAAAGATTCTCTGCCATTACCTATGTAGTGAAACTGCCCTTGCTACCCATGAACTAGTGGAGAAGCAAAGGCTGTAAGTGCCTTAACCACACCTCCAACAAACTGCAGTCAACCCAAGGAAAGGAGGCCAGTCCATCTCCCACAGGTACCATCCCACCACCACCCTTTCATCACCAGATAGGAAATCCCTGGCTTGGGCCCACAGCACAGATGCTCTATCCTGGGATGATTGCACTGAACAAATTCTGACCTTCATCTCTCTGGGGTGGAGCCCTCAGAAAACAAAATACCCATGGCCACAACCACCACTAAGGTCCCTTCATCTACTGCCTCCAAGTTGGGGAAGGAACATAAATCCTGAGGTTGTCCCAGAGCTGTGGTGGACAGCACCAGGAGCACGAAGCCACGATCTACAGCCAGCACTCAAGTGGGAGAGGAGCCCATACTTTCAGAGCATTGAGAGGGAGCACAGTGGCAACTGTGAGGAAATATAGGGGAGCCACACAACTGAGCAAGAGCCTACCAACTGACCAGTATGCCTAAGCACCACCTACTGGCTTACACTGCAAAGCTTCACCACCAAAATACCTTGCTAACATATGTCCCTGTGAAAGCAAATACAATAAATTAGCTACAAATAAAGACCCTGCACAAAGCCTCAGCCCTGTGAAAACATCCAGAAAAGAAGTTTATTGATTGTACTCAATCTAAACTGCAGTTACAGGAACACCCACATGCAGAGATGAGAAAGAACCAATGCAAGAATTCCAGTAACTCAAATGTCCAGAGTGTCATATGTCCTCCAAATGACTGCATCAGCTCTCCAGCAAAGATTCTTAACCAGGTTGAGCTGGTTGAAATGACAGAAATAGGATTCAGAATATGAATAGGAATTAAGATTACTGAGATGCAGGAGAATGACAAAACCAATCCAAGGGTGTTATTTCTGAGGCCTCTGTTCTGTTCCATTGGTCTATATATCTGTTTTGGTACCAGTACCATACTGTTTTTGTTACTGTAGCCTTGTAGTATAGTTTGAAGTCAGGTAGCATGATGCCTCCAGCTTTGTTCTTTTTGCTTAGGATTGCCTTGGCTATGAGGGCTCTTTTTTGGTTCCATATGAAATTTAAAGTGGTCTTTTCCAATTCTGTGGAGAAAGTCAATGGTAGCTTGATGGGGATAGCACTGAATCTATAAATTACTTTGGGCAGTATGGCCATTTTCACAATATTGATTCTTCCTATCCATGAACATGGAATGTTTTTCCATTTGTTTGTGTCCTCTCTTATCTCCCGGAGCAGTGGTTTGTAGTTCTCCTTCAAGAGGTCCTTCACATAATTTGTGCGTTGTATTCCTAGATATTTTATTCTCTTTGTAGCAATTGTGAATGGGAGTCCACTCATAATTTGGCTCTCTGTTTGTCTGTTATTGGTGTATAGGAATGTTTGTGATTTTTGCACATTGATTTTGTATCCTGAGACTTTGCTGAAGTTGCTTAGCTTAAGGAGATTTTGGGCTGAGATGATGGGATTTTCTAAACATACAATCATGTCATCTGCAAACAGAGACAATTTGACTTCCTCTTTTCCTAATTAAATACCCTTTATTTATTTCTCTTGCCTGATTGCCCTGGCCAGAACTTCTAACACAATGTTGAAAGGAGTGGTGAGAGAGGGCATCCTTTTCTTGTGCTGGTTTTCAAAGGGAATGCTTCCACCTTTTGCCCATTCAGTATGATATTGGCTGTGGGTTTGTCTTAAATGGCTCTTATTATTTTGAGACACATTCCATCAATACCTAGTTTATTGAGAGTTTTTAGCACAAAGGGCTGTTCAGTTTTGTCAATGGCCTTTTCCGCATTTTTTAAGATAATCATGTGGTTTTTGTCATTGGTTCTGTTTATGTGATGAATTATGTTTATTGATTTGCATATGTTGAACCAGCCTTGCATCCCAGGGATGAAGGCAACTTGATGATGGTGGATAAGCTTTTTGATGTGCTGCTGGATTCGGTTTGCCAACATTTTATTGAGGATTTTTGCACCAATGTTCATCAGGAATATTGGCCTGAAATTTTCTTTTTTTGTTGTGTCTCTGCCAGGTTTTGGTATCAGGATGATGCTGTCTTCATAAAATGAGTTAGGAAGGATTCCCTCTTTTTCTATTTTTTGGAATAGTTTCAGAAGGAATGGTACCAGCTCCTCTTTGTACCTCTGGTAGAATTTTGCTGTGAATTCATCTGGTCCTGGACTTTTTTTTTGGTTAGTAGGCTATTAATTGCTGCCTCAATTTCAGAACTTGTCATTGTTGTATTCAGGGATTCGACTTCTTCCTGGTTTAATCTTGGGAGGGTGTATGTGTCCAGGAACTATTCATTTCTTCTAGATTTTCTAGTTTATTTGCATAGAGGTGTTTATAGTATTCTCTGATAGTAGTTTGTATTTTTGTGGGATTGGTGGTGATATCCCCTTTATCATTTTTTATTGAATCTATTTGATTCTTCTCTCTTTTCTTCTTTATTAGTCTGGCTAGCAGTCTATCTCTTTTGTTGATCTTTTCAAAAAACCAGCTCCTGGATTCACTGACTTTTTGAAGGGTTTTTTTTTTATCTCTGTCTCCTTCAGTTCTGCTCTGATCTTAGTTATTTTTTTGCCTTCTGCTAGCTTTCAAATGCAAAAGAATGGAAATAATAACAAACGGTCTCTCAGACCAGGGTGCCATCAAATTAGAACTCAGGATTAAGAAACTCACTCAAAACCACCTGACTACATTGAAACTGAACAACCAATGAGGGCAGAAATAAAGATGTTCTTTGAAACCAATGAGAACAAAGATACAATGTATCAGAATCTCTGGGACACATTTAAAGCAGGGTGTAGAGGGAAATTTATAGCACTAAATGCCCACAAGAGAAAGCAGGAAAGATTTAAAATTGACACCATAACATCACATTTAAAACAACTAGAGAAGCAGGAGCATACATTAGATTTTATATCCATTTTTCTATCTATCTTTACAAAACAAACAAATCCTTTTGTTCAATGAGGAAATGTGCTCAGCTGAAAACACTCACCTAACTTAGATCTCCTTATGATCTTGTGACCAAGTTTTAGCGAATGAGAGCTAAGCTGAAGTAATGAGGTTACCGTTTATAGGAAAGAAATTCAAGAGGTACTAATTCTATTAATGTGCCCATTTGCCTTTTGTCTCTGTCACTTTATCCTACCTGGAACACAGTCATGATGCCTGAGGTACAGCCAGCATTTTGCAACTATGAGATTGAAACCCACACTCTAAAGAGAATAGAGCAGGAAGATGGAAGTGGCCTGGCCCCTGATGGCGTTATTGAGCTGCCCAGGCTCCAGAACTTCCTTTTGTTTCAGAAAAATAAGCTTCTTTCTTATCTAAGCCAAGTCTTCTTTCAATTTTAACAAACACATTCCTAACCAACAGTCATATTTACAACATTTTACATAATTTGTTATCTTGCAATTAGTTGATTATGTTTTGGATTTATTATTCTTATACTTTTACTGACTATCACCTCAAGCCCTTCTTGAAAGTAGGTACAGTGTGACCGGGCGCGGTGGCTCACGCCTGTAATCCCAGCACTTTGGGAGGCCGAGGCAGGCAGATCATGAGGTCAGGAGATCAAGACCATCCTGGCTGATACGGTGAAACCCCGTCTCTACTAAAAATACAAAAAATCAACTGGGCTTGATGGCAGGCGCCTGTAGTCTCAGCTACTTGGGAGGCTAAGGCAGGAGCATGGCTTGAACCGGGGAGGCAGAGCTTGCAGTGAGCCAAGATCGGGCCACTGCACTCCAACCTGGGCAACAGACCAAGACTCCATCTCAAAAAAAAAAAAAAAAAAGTAGGTACAGTGTACCTGAATCAATAAAAATACTTATAAGTATTATATGTTCTACACTGCAAACTTTGTAGAAAAGCAATTAGAAATAAAAATACAAGTGGCCTGCAATGGATTTTTCTAAACCAAAACATTGATAAAAAATCTAAAACCATTTTTTTTATTTTGTAACAATCACCTCCTACAAATTATAATATGTTCCCATTCATAATTTAACTACGTGAAAATAAATTTTGTGGTGAGAATTTTATTTTACCCTTTGTAAAACTATCACCACCCTTAAGTATTATACTCTTGAAGTTGAGATGCTAGAAACCAGATGCATATCTGTAACTTCTACTTTGTCTCTTTTCATAGAGAAAATTTGACTTCATTCCATTTCCCAGCACAACCAGACTTGGGAATGCTGGGATATTGATAGCTCTAAAATATGAGGTAAAATGAAGGGGATATAAATTGCTAAGTATTATCATTATCTTGATGGCACTGTCATCTTTTTCTCTTCTTTAGATACAGATTCACTGACTGGGAAGAGAGATAAAATTGAATTCTATAAGTCTACGCAAGAATGGAAAGGCAATAATTCAAACCACCACTCTCCAAGTTCTACTGAAGATGAGTTGGTTTGTAGTTATGGCAAATTGCCTTGTAGTTTTCAAAGGCAACTATAGAGACTTGACATTTTTAGCTGTGGAAAAGTGATGAGACAGAATCCAGGCTCATTTATGAAGTTTCACCTGATTGAAAAAGGGCCAAGGAGGCCGGAAGCGGTGGCTCACACCTGTAATGCAGCACTTTGGGAGGCAGAGGAGGGCGGATAGCTTGAGGTCAGGTGTTCAAGATCAGCCTGGCAAAACCTCGTCTCTATTAAAAATACAAAAATTAGCCAGGTATGGTGGTGTGCACTTGCAATCCCAGCTACTTGGGGGGCCAAGGCAAGATAATTGCTTGAACCTGGGAGGTGGAGGTTGTGCTGAATCGAGATCATGCCACTGCACTCCAGCCTGGGCAACAGAGCAAAACTTCATCAAAAAAAACAAAATAAAAAAAGCCAAGGAAATCAAGCCCAATTCTGGAAATGTCCATGCATATTAGTTCTTCATAATTGTAAATGGAATTCTATGGAATGCTGAGGCTGTCGCTTAAAAGCCTTCTAAATAACCTGCCATAAAGAGAGAAAGATCAAAGAGAGCAATGCTTAATCTTAATCTGTGGCAAGAGTCACCTCAAATAAATTACAAAGAATGTGCCTCTTAGCTTTGCATGCAAAAGCAATCTCCTTGAGGTAAGTAATTAATTGACTCAAAGTATATTCTGAGCAATTAATAAATTTAACAAATTCTATTGAGTGCCTATTATTTGTTATCACTGAAATTTATGCTAAGAATACAAAAAAATTTATATGGCAAAAGTATGTAACTTTAAAAAGTTTATAACAGAAAAGGAAATATAAAACAAATACAGGGAAAAAATAATGATACATAGACTAAGTATTCTACATCCAAGTGACACAGCAAAAATGACTACAGGAATCCAACATAATAAATAGAGTGCCATGGGTAAGAACTCTGCAAACAGAATGGACTTGAATCCCTGTTCCATCCACTTCACCTCTGTGACTTAAGGCATGTTGTACAACCTGTCTATGCCTCAGTTTCCTCAATGTAAAATGGACATAAGAAATGTACCTACTGCACAAGGATGTTGTAAGGATTAAATATGATAATGTATGTAAAATGTTTCTTATGAAGTCTGGCAAGAGTAAGTACATGATAAATATTACCCAGTGTAAAAAAATTATTAGAGGAACGATAACTGAGGACTGGCTCTGCAACTGCATTGGAAGTCTTTTTAGAGATGTTGGGAAGGATCCAATTTAAACAAGAGGAGGACAGGGAATCACTGAACACATGGACTGACATGAATACATACAGGAAAACAGGAATGCACAGGGAATGTTTTAGACTTACAAATTTGCATGCAGCTGAGCAGTTTTTTACTTTAAAATGAATATTACAATGAATAAAGAAGCAAAGAGTATGAGTGGCAAATTAACAAATTAGGGAATGATTAGTAAACGAACATGGAAAAAATGTAGGTTTACAAAGAATCAAAAGTGCAAATTAAAACACAATGTGAGAGGGCGCCTGAGTCAAAGTGGTGAATTAAACACACAAATCTAATTATTCTCTGAACCCCAAATCCCAAAAATGACAGCCATGATATTAAGAAAATAGAACAAATTGCCACCAGCAGACTAGAAATGTTGTGAAACTTTTTAACTATAAAAATCACACTGCACTGGACTGACTGACGGAGAATATTCAAAAGAATGTGCAGGAAAAAAAAACCCTCTACCTTGCAGAATGCAGCCCTTCTGGAGGTTATCCACCTTCACAGGTAATTAAAACATGGAGGAGCTGGGATGAATAGTTGTGGGAATTATCGGGCAGTTGCTGTAACAGACACATCCTGAAATCTCATTGGTTTAATACAATAGACGCTTCTTTCTCCCGTTTGCATCATGTGCAATCAGCCGCAAGGACGAGTGGGAGCTGCAAGATGGCGGCGCTGTTGCACGCTTTTCTTCAGTTTGATGGACGCTCTGACATCTTTATAACTTCAGGTATTTCTCCGGGAAAAGAGAAAGGGAGGACGCAGTAATGCCTTTAGACCAGGGCAAGTGAGGCTTTTATCCTGGGTCATGCCACTCAGGGATCCCTGTGCTTTGGAGCATCTTCCTTGACGTTTTCTAAACCTGGTGTCTGAAACTGCCCAGAGACAGCCAGTATCTTCCATGCAGGGTACTTCAAGTCTGGACGTGGTCTAACATGACTATGGTCATCAGAATTTCCTCTTTGAAATTTGCTAAGCTCTCTCCCAGGACTGGGAACAGCCTGAGCTGGAAGTATCATCCAGGTGAGGCACCCTGGGCCAGGACTGAGTGGGTTTCAGTCTGGTTTCTCCCCTTTGGACTATTCTGTGACTCCTTCCGGTATCTTTGTTTTTACTCTAATGTGTCTTTCTTTTTTTTCCTGGCTGTTTTTAAGATTTTTCTCATCACTACTACTTTTCAGCAATTTTATTATGAGTTGGTGTGGCTTTATTCGTGTTTCTTGTTTGGTGTTTGTCATGCTTCTCATAGCTATAGGTTTATAGTTTCATCAATTTTGCAAAATTTTGAATTTTTTTTTTCAAATATTTTTCTCTCCCCTCTTCCTCTTTTCCTGGGAATCCAGTTACATGTAGTTTTGATTGCTTGATATTGTCCCACAGATCATGATGCTCTGTTGATGTTTTTTTTAAGGCTTCTTGTACTCTGTGACTTTTTTTTTTTTTTTTTTTTTTTTTTTTGAGGCAGAGTGTCATTCTGTCACCAGGCTGAAGTGCAGTGGTGCGACCTGGGCTCACTGCAACCTCCCCCTCCCGGGTTCAAGCGATTTTCCTGCCTCAGCCTCCTGTGTACCTGAAATTACAGGCACTCACCATCACACCCAGCTAATTTTTGTACTTTTAGTAGAGACAGGGTTTCACCATGTTGGCCAGGCTGGTCTCGAACTCCTGCCTTCAGGTGATCCGCCCGCCTTGACCTCCCAAAGTGCTGGGATTACAGGCATGAGCCACCACACCCGGCCAGGCCAGTGAAAGGCTAATTTAGTTCCAATACTAAGATAACACTCTAGAGGTTTCTTCCCAATGTGTTGTATATAATGAAATCTTTTCACTATGTCTGGTGGGCAAATTAACTATTCCCAGCCTTGAGCTCCAGTCACGATTGTTCTACACCTTTCCGATGGTTGTTATTCTGGTCTTGGAGAATTTTTTTCTCACACATGTACAAATCAATACTTAGGACCCCTCTGCAGCTCAGTCTCTCCTTCCCTCTTCTTCCTTCCCTCCCTTTCATTTTTTTCTTTCTCTCCCTTTCTCCCTCCCTCTCTATGCCTTTTCTTCTCTTGTCTCCTTTGGGAATTCCTTTTCTTTTTTGAGACAGTCTCCCTCTGTCGCCCAGACTGGAGTGCAGTGGCCCGATCTCGGCTCACTGTAAGCTCCGCCTCCCGGGTTCACGCCATTCTCCTGCCTCAGCCTCCTGAGTAGCTGGGACTACAGGCGCCTGCCACCGCGCCCAGCTAATTTTTTGTATTTTTAGTAGAGACGGGTTTTCACTGTGTTAGCCACGATGGTCTCCATCTCTTGCCCTCCTGATTCACCCACCTTGGCCTCCCAAAGTGCTGGGATTACAGGCCTGAGCCACCAGCCCGGCCAGGAATTCCTTTTATGAGGAGGTTAGTTAGCTTGATGATATTTCATAATTCTTGTAGGCCTTCTTAAGTCTTTTTCATTCTTTTTTTCCTTTTGCTTCTCTGATTAGGTGATTTTATATGTTCTGTCTTCGGTCTTGTTAATTCTTTCTTCTGGTTGATCACATCTGCTGTAGAAGCTTTCTAATGAGTTTTTCAGTTCAGTTACTGTATTATTTCTAGGATTTCTATTTGGTTTAAAAAAAAATTTGGTTTCTATTTCTTTATTAAATTTGTTATTTTGTTCCTGGGCTGTTTTCTGAATTTCATTTAATTTTCTATCCATATTTTTTGTGATTCCCTGAACTTTAAGAGAATTATTCTCAACACTCTGTCTGACATTGTATACATCTTCAATTCTAGGTCCATTGGTTCTTTTTGATGGTGTCATATTTCCCTGAGTTTTCACAATCTTTGCACCTTTACATTGATGGCAGTGCATTTGAGGAGACAGTCACCCCTTCAAGTTTTTTTGTTGGTGTTCTTTAGTAGTATTAGACCTTTACTAATTAGTATCAGAACTTAAATCTCAGACTGTTGTCTCTTCTCATTCTAGGGAGGACCTGTAATGAGCACCAGAACTAAAACACTGCAGTGGAAGTGATTCATTGTCCTGTTGTTATTTCCTGCTCTGGGGAAGACTTAGAGTGAGCACCAGAACTTAATGTTGCTCCAGAAATATATTGCTGCTCTGCCATTGTTTTCCAGGATGGGGAAGAATAAGTGGGTACTGGAACTTAATCCTGACCTTTTAGTTGTTTCTAGGCCAGGGAAAGGCTCCACACAAGAACTTGGGCTTAATGAAAAATCTGACCAGGGAATTCAGGCCTTCCTGTGAATTGTGCCCCCTGTGGCACTATGGCCCCAGCCTGTCTCTTTATCATGGCATCCCTGCTGATGGGAGCACAAAGTATCCATCAAAATCCACATGCTATTTGCTGCAATCTGTGTCCTGCTCTTTGTCTGCAATTCACTCTGGGTGGTTCAGCCCTCATTGCACCCCAGTGGTTCCTATGGGACAGGACTAGAGTAGGATTCCCTTGAAGATTTCCAGACTGATGGGAGATCAAATGTCCACCTCTGATTCTCTTCTCAAACCTGGGAAATTCTCTGTAAGTGATGTTATGCAGGCTTGCCGGAGGGGCAGCACAGTTTGAAATGACTATTTCTCTTGCAAGTCATAATTCTCTCTGTCTGTGGGCCCAGGGGGGTTTTCTGCTTCTCCCCTGATTTCTGGTAAATTCAGGATGGTATTCTTTCCTGTCTTGGAGTAGTTTCAAGTTGCAATTTTTTGGGGCGGTGAGTGATGGTATGGGACCTTTTATCCCACCATCTTGCTCATATCTTCTCCCTCCCTCCCTCTCTCCCTTCTCCCCTCTCTCTGTCTCTCCCTCTCTGCAACTCCATTCTCTGTGGTACTCTGACCCACAAATTCTTGCTACTTTGGCCTCCCCAAACTGTAATCTGTCCTGTCTTTTTCTTTTCTTTTTTTTTTGAGACAGAGTCTAGCTCTGTCGCCCAGGCTGGAGCCAGTGGCCGGATCTCAGCTCACTGCAAGCTCCGCCTCCCGGGCTTACGCCATTCTCCTGCCTCAGCCTCCCGAGTAGCTGGGACTACAGGCGACCGCCAGCTCACTCGGCTAGTGGTTTTTTTTTTTTTTTTTTTTTTTTTTGTATTTTTTAGTAGAGACGGGGTTTCACCGGGTTAGCCAGGTTGGTCTTGATCTCCTGACCTCGTGATCCGCCCGTCTCAGCCTCCCAAAGTGCTGGGATTACAGGCTTGAGCCACCGCACCCGACCCTGTCTTTTCACTTATCGGAGAATGCCAGGTTCTATTTGGGCCCCCCTCCCTGTGTTGTGGCCTGGAAACTGCCTCCAGGCAATAAGCTGGCACAGTCACAGAGCTAACCTTATTTGTTTTCCTACTCCCAGAAATATATCTCTGTGTTGCCTATCTGTTGCTTCACATATATTTTGCCCAGGTTTTTAGTTAAGAAAGCAAATCTTGTCCCTTTATTCCACCCTGATCAGAAACTTCTCAATGTAGCTTTATTTTACATTTCTCTGATGCTGAATTCTTTTTTTTTTTTTTTTTTTTGAGACAGAGTCTCGCTCTATCACCCAGGCTGGAGTGCTGGAGTGCAGTGGCGCGACTGATGCTGAATTCTTGATCAAAGAGTAGATGCATTTCAACTGCTGAGAATACTGCCTACTTGCTCTCCAGAAAAAATGTTAGAAATTTATATTTTAAGAATTTGGGGGCCAGGCGCAGTGGCTCACACCTGTAATCCCAGCACTTTGGGAGGCTGAGGTGGGTGGATCACCTGAGGTCAGGAGTTCGAGACCAGCCTGACCAACATGGAGAAACCCTGTCTCTACTAAAATTAGCCGGATGTGGTGGCACACACCTGTAATCCTAGCTACTTGGGAGTCTGAGGCAGGAATCACTTGAACTCAGGAGGCAGAGGTTGAGGTGAGCCAAGATCAGCCATTGCACTCCAGCCTGGGCAACAAGAGTGAAACTCCGTCTCAAAAAAAAAAAAAGAGTTTTGGAGAGTGAGTATTTTCTTACATTCAGGACAATCCTAATGTGGCTAATCTTAAAACATTGGATATGGATAGGTAGTGATTAGAATAGGAAATACAAATGCCTTTAAACATATGAAAACATGCTTAACCCAATATGGAATACAGAGACCCAAAGCACAAAATTAGGAAAAAAAGTAATTTAGTAGAAGGAAACACCATGCAAAAACAGAAAATATCAACATGTTTTGTCTTTTGAGATGGAGTCTCGCTCTGTCACCCAGGCCGGAGTGCAGTGGTGCAATCTCGGCTCACTACGGCCTCTACTTCTCAGGTTCAAGCAATTATCCTGCCTCAGCCTCCCAAGTAGCTAGGATTGTAAGCACCTGCCATCATGCCTGGCTAATTTTTGTATTTTTAGTAGAGATGGAGTTTTGCCATGTTGGCCAGGCTGGTCTCGAACTCCTGACCAAGTGATCCGCCCACCTCAGCCTCCCAAAATGCTGGGATTATAGGTGTGAGCCACTGCACCCAGCCAAACAATATGTTTTTGATCAGAGAAGACAATGCATTCATAAAATAAGATGCTATTTTTTAAAAGAGACGTTTCCGAGAAAAAAAAAATGCTCTCATAAATTTAAAATGTGATCACTAAAGTTAAAAAAACAACAAGAAAACCCCAAGAAACAAAAGAAGGGTTGATAAAAGTTCTCATAAGTTGTACACTCACATACACTAAAGGATAAAGATACAGGAAATAAGAGGAAAACAAAGATTAAAAAAAAAAAAATAGAGCCAATCCAAAAAATCCAGTGCTTACATAGTAGGAGTTTCAGAAACAGAGAATATAGAGGAGGAAATTATCAACAAAATAATTGAGAAAAATTTCCCAAAACTGAGATACTAGATTGAAAGGGTCCAATGAGTGCCCAATACAGTGGATGAAAATAAGAATGAAACATATTATGGTGACATTTCAAAACACCAGGACCAAGAAAAGATTCTCTAAGTTTCCAGAGAGAAAGGGAGAGGAAGAGGAGGAGACAGAGGAGGAGGAAGAGGACAAAGAGGACAATGAGAATGAGGAAAAGAACGTGGTGACCATACAAAAAAATCTGATATGAGAATAACATTGGACATCTCAATAGCTATACTGGAAGCTGGAAGACAATGGAAAAATGACTTCAAATGATATCCAACTTAAAATTCTATACCCAACCAAATATCAAGCAGGTGGATGAAGGTGGAATACAGGCATTTTCAGGCATTCAAGATCTCAAAACAAACTAACTCTACATTAAGTGAAACATTAAGTGGGATATATATATATCCCACCAACTCAACATTAAGTGAAACTGATGAATATGTTCTACCAAAACAAGGAAGTAAACCAAGAAAGAGGAAAACAGGATATTTATGAAAATAGGAGATCCAACACAAAAGGGAACCAAATGGAATATCCAGGAAAAAGTGAAGGATGATCCCAAGATTACAGTCATACAGCAAATATAGAGGCCAATCAGAACCATGTTATTCAAATGGGTGTCATATTGAGAAGTATCATGAACAAGATTCTCCTTCCTTTTTGCTATTATTTTAATCTGAGAACTGAATGCCCAAATAAAGCCTGGCCCAGATTTTCATATATACTTGGCTTATTTGAATCATGTGCAGATGCATCTCTTCGCTGCACATCCTGCCTCTTGGATTAGCTAAGAACACTAACTTCTCTCCCGTGAAAGGTTTTGCTTTGACCTATTCCTGAAAGTTCGAGGTAGGCCACAGTGAGGCCGTAAGCAGAAAATACAATGCAGCCTTTTCCCCTGTTCCTATTGGACATCCAGTACCTGAACATCCACATTCCTTCCAGATACCTCAACTGTGGTAAACCCTGTTTCACCGCACTCACTCATGACCATGTCCCCTCACATCCCAAAAGAGGGCCCTGAAATTTTTTAGGAAAGCTGAGGCCAGGCTATAGTCTAGTGATTCTGCACAAGTTGTTTTCTTGGAAGTTTTCATCTAATAGTGGCAATATTGACTTTTCCTTACACAGCTAAGTTTGTGCTTGCCACTTAATTTCTTTAAAATTAAGCTTTAAGAAAATTAAGTTTTCTTAAAAGATACAAATATGGGTGGTACAGCTATACAGAGAAACATAATAAATACAAAACTCGTATAGCATTTCCTCTGGAAGGGAAAAAATGAATGAAATTAGGAAGAAACAGAACTTTTTCTAAAGTGTCAGTAAAATTTTGGTCTGGTTGGCATATATACAACTTTCCATTTTCTTTGTATTTTATTATTTATTTACGTATTTATTTATTTAAATATACAGAGTCTCGCTTTGTTACACAGGCTGGAGTGCAGCAGCATGGTGTTGCCTCACTGCAACCTCCGCCTTCCAGGATCAAGCGATTCTCCTGCCTCAGTCTCCCAAATAGCTGGGATTACAGGCACCTGCCACAGCGCCTGGTTAATTTTTTTTTTTTTTTTTGTATTTTTATTAGAGACAGGGTTTCACCATGTTGGCTAGGCTGGTCTCGAACTCCTGACCTCAGGTGATCCACCCGCCTTGGCCACCCAAAGTGCTGGGATTACAGGCATGAGTCACTGCACCCGGTCAACTTTTCATTTTCTAATTATTCTTTAAAATGCGTGTGTGTGTGTATATATGTATACACACACACACACAGAGATATATACATTTTATATACTCTTCCATGTGTGATACACTTCACAAACTTTACAATAAAAAAGAAAAAACATAACAATGTTCATAACTGGAAAAGTTGGCCATAAAATTGAATGCATGCTATGATTACAACTATGTGCCTTATATAACTAGAGGGGAAAGAATGGAAGGCAGTTATATCTAAATAAGAATAGTGAATTATATTTAAAAGATTACACATAATTTTCTAACAAATGCAACAGTTTTCAAGTGACTCCAAATGCATTATCCCATTTGGTCCTCACCATTCTGTGACACAAATATTTTTAATGACTTTCATATTACTTATGAAGCAGAGGGCTCACATAATTTAACAAAGTTTGTCCATAATCTGACAGCCAAGGGTAGTGGGCCTGGAACTCAATTCTCAGTCTTCTAGTTTTAACTTTGCCCTTTGCTCTGTCCTCTATGCCATACAACATCTCTATACCGTGCTATTTGCCTACCTTGGTCAAGTGACAACTTACTAAGCCTCAACTTCTTCATCTGTAAAGTAATAATAACAATGATAGGGCTTCATTCAGAGTTATCAGGATTAAATGAAATAAATCATGTAAAGCACATAATAAGTGCTCAATAACTGTTAAGTATCAGTAATGATAATGTTAAAATTAAAAACTAATTAGCTGAGTTCAAGTACTATTCAACTAGGCATTAGGCATACAAGAAAGAATATGAGCTCACTGTCCAGAACAGACACATAAACAAATTCAGGAACCTGTGGGAATGATGGCAGTATACACAGGATGCTATGGGAATCGGGAAAAGGAACATTTGGATTGAGATTGGCTGGGTAAAGGCAGCTGGGGAAGGCTTCCTTGAGATGTTACATCCTCTGAGATGTACAGTTGAATTGGAAAACATATCTGAGATGCTTATACTATCCCCTCAACCTCCACCTGAGAAAAGGAGACATGATGATAGTTAAGAGTAGAGGCCAGGATATGACTATATCCAGAGTTTAATATTACCTTACTGAAAAGGTCTACAGTGGCTGTTAAAACAAATCAAAGGAATAAAGACAAAAGATCACTTTTGACCAAAGATAAACAGTATTTTAAAAATCTTGAATATGTACTGGGGATTAGATAATATCAAGGAATTGTTAATTTTGTTGTGTGTGCTATGGTTACAATTTTTATAATAATTTTTAAAATGTCTTTATTAGAAATAGAGTTCAGTTCCCATAGTTATATTTAATTTATACATTTGGCCCACAATGCAAATGAGATGGAAGGAGTCAGGATTATTAAAAGAAGTATCCCAAGAAAAAAATCACCAGGAATTAAATGAGAAGAATAATTTTATCTGTACTTTTATATATTTTTGGCATTTTTATAATACAAAATTTAAATAAAAAAAAAAAAAGTCAGCCAGGTGCAGTGGCTCACTCCTGTAATCTCAGCACTTTGGGAGGCCGAGGTGGGCGGATCACTTGAGGTCAGGAGTTCGAGACCAGCCTGGCCAACATGATGAAACTCCATCTCTCCTAAAACTACAAAAATTAGCCAGGCGCCCTGGCGCACATCTGTAGTTCCAGCTACTCAGGAGGCCGAGGCAGGAGAATCACTTGAACCCAGGAGGTGGAGGTTGCAGTGAGCCAAGATCATGGCACTGCACTCCAGCCTGGGCGACACAGCGAGACTCCATCTCAAAAAAATAAAATAAAGTCACTAGTGACCTTGATGGAAGCCATATCAGTGCTGTGGAGAGAAGACAGATGGCAAAGGGTCAAAGAGTGCATGGGTGAAGAACTATGAAGGTAATGAGTCTAGCATGACTCAGGAATGTGGGCCATAGCTCAGTGGAATATCGGGTTGAGAAAGCACAGAGAGTTATATAAATACATACAAAAATAAACATACTTTGGTTAATTCTTTTTTTTTTTTTTTTTTTTTTTGAGGCGAGGTCTCACTCTGTCGCCCAGGCTGGAGTGCAGTGGCACGATCTCGGCTAACTGCAACCTCTGCCTCCCGAGTAGCTGGGACTACGGGCATGCACCACCATGCCTGGCTAAGTTTTGTATTTTTTAGTAGAGACAGGGCTTCACCATATTGGCCAGGCTGGTCTCGAACTCCTGATCTTGTGATCCGCCCACCTCGGCCTCCCAAAGTGCTGGGATTACAGGCATGAGCCATCTTGCCCAGCCTACTTTGGCTAATTCTAAAAGAAAGCTAAACATATATGTAGGTCTAAACAGATCATGCCATTGCCCTCCAGCCTGGGGGGATAGAGTGAGACCTGTCTCAAAGAAAGAAAGAAAGAGAGGGAGAAGGGAAGGGTAGGGGAGGGAAGGGGAGGAGAGGGGAAGGGAAGGGAGCAGAGGAGAAAGGAGAGAAGGGAGCAGAGGGGAAAAGAGAGGAGGGGGCAAAGAAAGACTAAAAAAGTAAAAGAGAAGGATGATAGATTAAAAACCCTGATGATAAAATACAAACAATTAGCCGAGCGTGGTGGCGGGCGCCTGTAGTCCCAGCTACTCGGGAGGCTGAGGCAGGAGAATGGCGTGAACCCAGAAGGGGGAGCTTGCAGTGAGCGGAGATCGCGCCACTGCACTCCAGCCTGGGCGACAGAGCGAGACTCCGTCTCAAAAAAAACAAAAACAAAAACAAAAACAAAAAACAACCCTGATGACAGACATGGTCCTAAAAGGGGAAGTGATTCAACTGTCAACAAAAAAGCAAAAGAAACTGTATTCAAAACCGCATCCAATAGTACAAAATCTTCAGCTTTCTTTCAGCCCGATCCCCCACTACTTTCAGGGAGACAGCAGCCATTGCCATTATGGCTGGGATAGAGCTATTTTGATGGAAGACCTGACACACTGGAGATGCCAACAAAAAGGAGAGAAAGCAGCATAGCTACTCAGAGTGAAAAGTTCCATATTGAACGACTCTGGCGTTGGGGTGAATCGTGCCATTCACCCACAGCCCTGCTGCTTCACCACCATAATCAGACTTGTTCCAGCAAATGACCTACCCACACCCTCAGGCCTCAAGTTCAGGAAAGGCAAGAGGTCTGACCTAGGTTGGAGTAACCCAAAAGGGTTAATATGGGCTCAGCCTGAGGTAACTGGGGGAGGGTTGGGGACTGGGGGTGTCAGTATCCATGTCAGAGAAATTCTAAGTCCCAAATTTGGTAGGTTTTTAATCTCAGGGGTCAGTCCAAACTTAGGCCAACTTTCTTTTGGTTTGAAATAGCAGCAGGCTGCGGCCAGGCATGGTGGCTGACACCTGTAATCCCAGCACTTTGGGAGGCCGAGGCAGGCGGATCACAAGGTCAAGAGGTCGAGACCATCCTGACCAACATGGTGAAACCCCGTCTCTACTAAAAATACAAAAATTAGGTGGGCGTGGTCGCACACCTGTATTCCCAGCTACTCGGGAGGCTGCGGCAGGAGAATCGCTTCAACCCAGGAGGCAGAGGTTGCAGTGAGCCGAGATCATGCCACTGTACTCCAGCCTGGGCGACAGCACGAGACTCCATCTCTTCGTCTCAAAAAAGAAAAAAGAAATAGCAGCAGGTTGCTTAAATGGCTACTCACTAACAGTACTCATGCTATTATTCTATACTAAATTCAATGATATAGGAATTTTGGCTCACCATTTCTCTGTAATTGAATTTCCACAGTTACCCCTAAGTTGGCCCCACAGCAGGAGAAAAATATTTCAAAATAATCATAAGAAAAAAAATTAATTTATTCCTCTCCTGTATGCAAACCAAAAAAAAATTTTCCTTCCTTTCCCGCTACACCATACAAAGATGTATCTGAATCAGTGGTCTTTTGAGAGCCAACAATAACTCCCAATTGTTAAGGAACTAGAATTCTACTAGAATAAATCATTTTCCTAACAATGCCAGGCAAGAACTGGAAACTATTTGTTGCACTCTTTAGTTGTCTTAATAGGACATCATTAAAATTCCTTTTCCATTCACTACTTGAGATGCAAAGCCAGGGAAATGGTCCACTACGTGTGGGTAAAGACACTCTAATTAGTGTTATTGTAACCCGGTTTCCTGCCCGTGGATATGCTAAATCATGTGAACTGCATGAATAGCTAAATACAGTGGCAAGTGTTTCAGATCTGCCTGCTGTGCTGAATCTATATTCTGCCTCTAATTAGAGCTACAAAGATTTCCTATATACAAGTCCACATTTCTAACTCTCCACCCGTTATTGACTCTTCCTTGAAGCCACCTCACCCCACAGTCCTCTTGGCAATACTCACTCCTGTGTATGTTTTTTATTCCCTGGAACACAATCCATTTCCCCTGGCCAGGAATTCTCACTGACGATACCTGGAGAGCAGAGTTATTCTCAGAGAACAGCTTGCCCAGTGCCAGGCTTCATTTGTCTTTCCTTATGAGTCATTTATCACAGGAAGGTGGCCTGTTGAGGTAAATCCCGATTGAAAGCCTGTATATTCTCCTGTGTGCAACCTGATTCCGGCACTGAGCAAAGGAAATTACTTTGCACCCTGCATATAGGGTGCACCAGTACAGAAATGAAAACGTCTCACCAGCTGGCAATAACACATGCCCTATCACTGTCTTTGGAAGACAGTCTTGAGTTCTTAGAGAAGAGTAATCACGTAGTATGGTGATTTACATATGCTACCTGAGATTTCCCCCATTCCAAAGGCTTTAACTACCTTAACATCAGAACCCAATGTCAGAGGTCAGGTTCCTAAACTTAGGCATGTTCTTACATTCATTTCCTCACCCTTTCCCACCTTCTCTCCACCCTGTTGAACTTGACATTACAGGTAGAATCCATTTATAAACAACTCAGGTACATTTATTCTTCATTCAGTAAACATCTGTAAGTTGCTGGTATGCACCAGGCACAATGGTAATAAGCAAATCCAAATCATTGAAGGAAAGTAGAATTCTGATTCTGAAGAATTATACATCACACTAATACAAGCATTCATTATTGATTTTCAATTTTTAGGGTCAATCTATACACAAAACTTAAACTCGATAAAAATATACAGGGTAGCATGTAAATGTTAGCAAACATGACAATGTGAAAACACAGATGACACAGTCTGGGAAGTGGAAGGCAGGAATCGTTGTTCATGGGAAGAGTTGGGGAATCAAAGAAACAATTTCTAGGGTCAATGGGAGAATAAAAAAAGGTATAAATAAATTAAACCTATGGAGCTCATTATAGCAGACATTATTTGTGCCTGTCCTATTGCTGCCTCTCCTTCTCCCTCCCTTCCTACTGCTTTTTGTTGTTGTTGTCGTGAGCAGAGGCCATATTTTACTCATGTGTCCACATTATTCTTTGGGATTGGGTCAGAGCTCAGAAGGATTGAGGTAAATCATGATTTTGTAGATTATGGTAATGGCACACCCCTTGTCAGTCATGAATAGTGGGTATATGGCTGGTTTTAGTCGGAGACATGAGGAGGAATCTGCACTGGGCTTCCAGGAGTGCTGTAAAGCAAGAAACAGCCTCTCATATTCTTCTAGACATTATCTGAATTAATTAATCTTATAGCTGACTTATCTTGGGAAATGTTATTGTGAGAAAAATACATTTTCCTTACTGCTTAAATATTGAAATTGATTTTCAGTTACTAGCAGTGAATGTACCTTTACATAAGATAAACCACTGAGGAATTAAAAATGATGATTTAACTATACTGGAAGGAAGGAGAAAAGATGGGGGAGGAAATCCAAGTGAAGAAAACTTTCATGTAAATAGTAGAAAGTCAGTAGATAATAGATATATAACTGATTTTTTTTAAAGGGAATGGAGTAGTGGTATAATACTATTTAGAGAGATGGAAGTAGACATCAAAATAAACAGGAGTTAAAAATGGGACCAGAGTTGAGGAGGGGAGCAGTGGGTAAACGTTGCTTTCCATTATTAAGTCCTTTTGCACTATTTTCTTTTTAAACTATGTGCATGTATTATTTTGATAAAAGTTTTAAAATTGACATAAAAAAGAAAATGAATTTAAAATCACAAATTAATTTCCTCTTTGGGAGGCACTAGAAAGAAAGAAAATAGAAATTTTTCTCTGAGACAAATCAGCAAGTTAATAGAAGTGCTTTTAACCCAGGAAGAGTTCCAAGGGCTCCAGTGCTTTTCCTTGTGCTATTAGTGCAGTAATATTCTCTTTGTGCAGATGTGGATTAGGCTTTTGGCAGTGAAAGTGTTTGAAACAGGAAGAGATAAAGGAGCTTGGAAGGCAAATAAAGAGAAAAATCCCCTAGCTACAGTCTAATCCGTTTTCCTTTCCCCATCCAAATAATGCAAATGACACAGATTCTCAGATTCCATTTTGTGACTGTCTGCCTGTTTGTTTTAGAGATGGGGGTCCCACTATGTTGCCCAGTCTGGAGGGCAGTGGCTATTCACAGGTGCAATCCCACTACTGATCAACACGGCAGTTTTGACCTGCTCCATTTCTGACCTGGGCTGGAATGACCTAGGCTCACCCCTCCTCAAGCAACCTGGTGATCCCCTGATTTGGGAGGTCACTACATTGTGGCCAGACATAGTGTGGACACTCTATCAGCATAGCACACTACAGCCCAAAACTGCTGGACCCAAGCGATCCTCCCACCTCAGCCTCCTGAATAGTTGTGACTATAGGCATGCACCACAGCGTTCAGCTCCATTTTGTTAAAACAGTATTATATGAATTAGATAACTCAGCATGCTGGATTTCTCTCACTAAAGTAACTCACCAATTTTCTCCAAGCTAATTTCACTCTTACAAGTACAACAGAAAATCGTCTTGATTATCTTGACAGTGTCCTCAGGGATATGAACACAGATCACCCTTCAAAGTGGATCTCCCACACCTCTTTGATGTTGTTAACTAAAAGGTACTAATGCCCTAACTTGAGCGACAAGCACTGCTTTAAATCAGCCAGACATTCCTCTTCAATAAATTCCAAAGCCTCCAAAGCTACAATTGTGTTCTCAGGAGAACAGAGTTACTAAAACAAGTACTAGGAAGAGGATGATCCTATAACTTCCAAAGTCCAAGAGAAATAAACATTTAACTTCCAACTTTATTCACTTAGTGATGTCCCATTGAATCCACTGGTCAACAGGCCATTTGCTTTAAGTTGTTTTTCAGTAATGCAAGCCATACATATTGGTTTAAAGTCAGTTAAAATAAATCCTAACCTGAATCTAGTGAAGTCTTTAACCTACTACAATATTAAATATGTCTTTATCTAGCCATGCATATTTCTACTAATATGTCCTTCAGAAAAACATACGATGTTGTACATTGCAGCATCTTTTCTTGAGGCAAAACTTAAAACAGAATCTGGAAACGATCTGAAAGTCAAATAGCAGGAGACTAATTGAATAAATAATGATGTAATCACTTTGTGGAATATCATGCAGCTATAAAATCAAAAACAAATTAGATAGAATTCCATGAATTGACAGAGAAAGTCGTTCATGATACATTGTTATATATTTAAAAAGCAAGTTGCAGAAATATGTACCCAATTTCATTCTATTTTTCTAAGAAAAGGTAAGGTATGTATTCTTTTTTCATATAACCGAGGAAAGGTATGAAAGGGTATCTGACAAACTATTAATTATGATCATCTTAGTGCATGGAATTAGAGCACAGTCGAGTTTTTACTTTATGTACTAGTGAATATTTTGAATTACCATATCAACCATGCATTATTTTGCATCAAGGGAAAAAATAAAACTCGTCTGTTGGGAATGTGAGAAAGTTATCAAATCCTTCTTTCCAGGATACTCCTAATATCACAATTTAATTAAAATACATCCAGTTTTTTCAATATCTTCAGTGGATAAAGATTTTACAAACTTCTGTAATTTTGTCATAATACTAGTTTTGTTTATCAAAAGGCTAAGATGTATAATATAGTAGGTAATTCACATACAGTTACTTATCTACTCTTCTACTAACAGCACAGGCTCTATTAGGTCCATTTTACAGACAAGAAAACAAAATAACTTAAACAAGATCACATAATTCTTGAAGGTAGCCTAGCCAAGATAATAGACAGACTGGAAAGCAGGCCTAACTGGAAAGCCAATATTCTTCCTAACACTATACTAGATCTATTAGGCACATACATCTAAGTTAAATCATTCACTTCATTTCAAATTCATTTGTAAATGAAAATATCATTACTATGGGGATCTAAAAAACCTACCTTTTAGAGTTGATTTAAAAGGATAAAAGTGTTTAAAAAGGATCAAAGGAGTTTTCCCAGTCTTCAACAAATCCCTCTTCTTCCACTCATCACACTCGTTTCCTAAAGAAAACTGTCCTTTATGAGCCACCATGTCTTCTGGTACTCAAAGTCATACTCTTCCTGCCTTACATTCTCCTTCAATCTGTTTTACTTTTTTTGAGACGGAGTCTCGCTCTTTCACCCAGGGTGGAGTGCAGTGGGGCAATCTCAGCTCACTGCAACCTCAGCCTCCCGGGTTCAAGGGATTCTCCTGCCTCAGCCTCCTGCGTAACTGGGTTTACAGGCATATGCCACCACACCCAGCCGATTTTTATATTTTTAGTAGACACAGGGTTTTGTCATGTTGGCCAGGATGGTCCTGACCCTCCCAAAGTGCTGGGATTATAGGCGTGAGCCACTGCGTCTGGCCTACATTCAATCTATTTTTCAAAAATTACCTCAGTGAAGTCTCTCCAAATTCTCTAGTTTTCTCTAGACTTCATACCTGATCAGGGATCTTCAATATTGAAGATTACTTCAGGACTTCTAAAAGCTAAGATTGTATTCATATATCAGAATATCCTGCAGGTGTAGTGTTATGTTTTGTACATTAACAAAATAAAAAGTATTGCAGACTCACAGTCATTTAACTCTAATCTTTTTCAGTTCTACTTGCATATGGTTTGTCATTCCTGGCCTTGAATTTGTAATATTTGTTAGCAACTCTATTAGGGAGACAGTGGCCAACAATTTTTACAGGGAAATGCTCATTACAGCAAAAGATGAAAACTCTGGGGTTTAGAAAATGCAAAGCATAGTAAATAAGAAATGGGAAAATACACTAGGCACCAGAGAGGAGGTAGCTCTGTACCCTATTGTGTACCCTGAGATATGACTGAATTTATTACTGATGCTGTATTCCTACACAGTTTCAGGGACCAGAAATGCTTTTCATCCCATCTCTGACTGGTCCAAAGATCATACTCCCCAGGGACCTAGCACTTCATAATAATGATTCATTATTTATTCTAGCCCCAGGACATTTCAAATGAGTGTTTCAAACCACTGCTGGTTATTATATTGGATTTAACTTTACTGATGCATTTATTGACACCACAGGATCCACTGAAATGCAGTGGTCTCCATAGCTCTTTGAAAGCTGCATCTTTATTTGATTTTCTTTCTCGAATCCTGAAACCTAGCACAAGAATCTTTCTGTGATAATTAATCAAAATAAACATATTTGTTGAATTAATTAATAAATGAATATTTAAACAAACTAGCAGAGTAAAATCTAATGACTTTCAAGTTTTAAAGAATTAATTATTTTTCTTAATGAGCATACCAAACGTTTTCCAAGCCCATGCCAAAATAGCCATGAAAGTAGGAGTGGCATCTGGTGTTACCTGGCATACTGAAGAACTCAATTAATAGTTGCTGAGACAATGAATGACAAGCTAGATTACCAAAACAAGTTATCTTATTATTTTTCCTGATATTATACAAGTGCTATGGAGTAGAAATTGGAAACATGTCTGCTCCTTTTTTATCTACCTTTAACCTTTCTGCCTGGGGTCATTGCTACCTGAGTTACAGTGTCTATATATCCTACAAATAGAAAGAGACATAGATCATCAGAGAGAAAATTCAGAAGGGTGCTTCCAAGTCATTTCCAGAAAACCAGCCTTCAGGATCAACAGAAGAAAAGAAAACAAAATAACACACCCCACCCCCAACCCTACCCCATATCTCCCTAAAGCACAGATACTGCTAATTGGAAAGGGTGCTTTAAACCCTGGAGAGAAACCTCGTCTGGAGTCTACTACAAGTAAATCTTCACAGTTGCATTTGCTTGACCCCATAAGAAAGGACGTAGAGGAATGAAAAGAAGAGGCTGTTAGTGTAAATGGTCAACCACATGCAGTCATGTGCCACATAACATTTTGATCAATGACAGATCCTATTAATGATACTGGTCTCATAGGATTATAATACCATATTTTTACTACACCATATCATGTTTGGACACACAAATACTTACTGTTGTGTCACATTTGCCTACAGGATTGAGTACAGTCACATGCTATACAGGTTTGTAGCCTAGGAACAAAAGGCCATACCATAGAGTGTAGGTGTGTAGTAGGCTATACCATCTAAGTTTGTGTCAGTACACTCTGATGTTCGCACAGTGGTAACACCTAACAACGCATTTCTCAGAATGTGTCCCCTTTGTTAAGAAACACATGACTGTACTTCCCTTGGAAAATCCTTGGATTGGAATGTGACTCAAATGATACAATAAAGCAACTGAGATTTAAAAGCTACTGGTATTAACTGGTTTGGCAATTTTCTTACTCTGATCTACAAGAATTTGCTTATGGAATTTCAAGGAGGCACACATGAACCTATCTTTCCTAAGAGCACCAAATGCACTAATGGTGGCTAAGTCACAAGCCTATGTATACAGAGAGACCTAGGAGGGAGGGCACAGGTCTTGGCGGAGGGGTGAAGGGTACTGGTATTTATTTACTTTTCATGGCCATACTGTTGCCATAGAGATCTAAGTAACTCCCACATGTAAAACCCTTCAGTGGCTCCCCATTGCCCTGAAGATTATTCCCCTTCCTTAACATGTTTACCCTCTTTCAGGATCTGGCACAAAACTTCCCTATCTGGGATTTAATCAAATTAAACTTGTTGCTATTACTCATTTTAACTATGAGAAGAGGTAATAATAATTGCCAGAAAAAACTAATAGGCCAGGCACAGTGGCTCACGCTGTAATCCCAGCACTTTGGGAGGCCGAGGTGGGCGGATCACCTGAGGTCAGGAGTCCAAGACCAGCCTGGTCAACATGGTGAAACACAATACAAAAATAAGCTGGGCGTGGTGGTGCATGCCTATAATCCAGCTACTCAGGAGGCTGAGGTGGGAGAATCGCTTGAAACCAGGAAGCAGAGGTTGCAGTGAGCCAAGATCGTGCCATTGCACTCCGGCCTGGACAACAAGAGTGAAATTCTGTCTAAAACAAACAAACAAACAAAACTAATAGATTATATAAGTTTTTGTATCCAGAGGAGCTAAGCGAGTGCTTAAAAACAGTAGATGCATAATGTCTAAATTAATGAATGAATAAATAAAAGAACAAACAAATGAGACATTTTTCTTATGTGATTCTGTCCAGTTGCTTTGATACAAAATTTGCTAGTTTATATTCACAGGAGGAAAAAATTTTAAATATATCTACATATGCTAATATTCACAGGAATAAAAAATATCTATCCATCTATCCATCTGAAAGCCCAACAGAATCAGGCATTTTAGATATGGTTGTTATCTTCAGTGGGGATTGTTGAACCCAAGAAAGCAAGGGATTTACTTGTGTTTACCTTTTCATCCTCAAGTCTAATTTTTTTTAATCATTCAACAAGCCAAAAGTCCCTGAAGCCAACTAAGCAAACCATATGATTGAAAATAAAATTGTAACCTGGTCATCTACTGACTAGGAAATTAATCAGGACCCCAACTCACTTCCTTAGTACCATTTTAGTCTGAAAAAAAAAAACAACTAAAGAAATCATGGCCAGGCACGGTGGCTTATGCCTGTAATCCCAGCACTTTGGGAGGCCGAGACAGGCAAATCACCTGAGGTCAGGAGTTCAAAGCTAGCCTGGCCAACATGGCAAAATCCCATCTCTACTAGAAATACAAAAATTAGCCAGGTACGGTGGTGGGCACCTGTAATCCCAGCTACTTGGGAGGCTGAGGCAGGAGAATCGCTTGAACCCAGGAGGCAGAGGTTGCAGTGAGCCGAGATCGTGCCATTGCACTTCAGCCTGAGTGACAGAGTAAGACTCTGTCTAAAAAATAAAATTAAAAAAAAAAGAAATAAAAAATATCTGGCATTAATGTATCACCCAGGCCAAAAATTGCAGACCACTGAGTATCAGAAAACAAACTGTCATCTAAAAATGTCTCCTGAATAGATATCACTAGTTTAAAAAGTATTAATGCAGTTTTCTAATTACATTAATGAAGTAGTTTAGAACAGAATGACTAATTCCTTTGCACAAATATGAAGAGAACTCTAGAGAATTACTTTGCCATAGAATCCCCCTTTCTCCCCAATGCTACCAGCAGCCTTAATAATAGTACCACCATCTACTACTCATTGCTCAGATCAAAAACCTAGTAGTCATCCTGGGTTCTTCTCTTTCACATCCAATCCATTTATAGGTCTTGAGAGCCCTGGCTACAAGAAATGTCTCTAAACTGACCATTTCTCACCTTCACTGTTACCACCCTCGTTTAAAGCAATTAACAGGTCTCCTTGACATCACATTTGCCATCACATTGGCAAGTCATTGACAACCCATTTGGCCGTCTTCTTCACAGCAGACAAATTAATTTTTTCTAATTACATCAGACCTCATCCCTTTTCTGCATAAAACACTCAATGACTCTTCATTGCAACATGAATAAACTCCAAGCTCCCTACCATGGCCAAAAACGCCTTCAGTGACGCAGCCTCTGCCTTCCTCTTTAGCCTCATCTCCCTGACCATTCTCCCTTGTTCACCCCATCCCAATCTACTGGTCTTGTTTCTATCAGACATGCTGAGCTCAATCTCCTTCCCCTCAAAATTGTCAAATGATTGCCTTTTCCCCAACATTCACACTTTAATTCAGATATCATTCTTCTGAGAGATCTTTTTTTTTTTTTTTTGAGATGGGAGTTTTGCTCTGTCACCCAGGCTGGAGTGCAGTGGTGCGATCTCAGTTCACTGCAACCTCCACCCCTTGGGTTCAAGCCATTCTCTGCCTCAGCCTCCCAAGTGGCTGGGATTACAGGTGCCCACCACCACACCCAGCTAATTTTTTGTATGTTTAGTAGAGACAGGGTTTCACTATCTTAGCCAGGCTTATCTTGAACTCCTGACCTCGTGATCCATGCGCCTCAGCCTCCCAAAGTGCTGGGATTACAGGTGTGAGCCACTGCACCCAGCCACTTCTGAGAGATCTTTCTTAACCAATTTAGTCAGTCTGTAATGCAACACTTTATCTTTTCATGGCTGGACTTATTATTTGTCTCTTCCCACTAAAGGGGAGGCTACTTATGGGCAAGGGGTCATCTCTGTTGTCCTTTTCCCTGTCCTGTGAACAGAACAGTTCCTAGCACAAAGTATGCATTAGTAAATACTTGCCAACTAACCCAGTACCACCATAAAAGGATATTCTTCTCCAAATAACAAAGCCTCACGTTCAGAATTAACACACCTGGAAGCTCCATTTTGAAAAACAAACAGTTTATCTCTTTGAAAGGAATATTCCAGACCACTGTGTGATAAGATTTGCATCCCTAAGTAAAGAAATGACTTGTCATGGGCAGACACCATAGGTAGTTCATCTTTCATTCTCACTGGATTAAGATGTAAAAGTCTGATTTCAACATCCTGAGACCTTCAAGCTAAACTTGATGAATTATTTCCCTTCTCTGGTCAATGGATAAACAGAAACTTCTTGTCAATTCTCACTATAATTTACTGAATCTTACATCTTTGGAAATCTGTTTTGCTCCATCTCAGTGCAGTTACAGCTCCACTCTGTGGAAAAACAAGGAAGATAGGCAATACAATGTAGGTATGTTACCTAAGTGATCAGTGAGAAAATTTGGGAAACTATGTATAAGAGATTATAATCTGTAAAAACCTATGCACAAAATGTCAGAATGATAAAGAATATTTTATTCTTATCTAGACTGGATATGGTACTTCTAAAAATTAATTATGTATCAGGGCCCAATAAATATTTGATTATTTACATGCTGTCTTTCCCATCTTCCCGCCTCTTATTTCCATAGCACACTTGAAGCTGTTCAGCAATTTTCGCTTTTAACTATTGCATCTCTGTCAGTAAATACTCTGACATGTATAAAAATCACAAATACAAAACACAAAATTCATTCTAGTCAGATCCAGAAATGAGACAATTTAAAGCAAATAATTCCCTATATGTAAATACATAGAGATGCAGCCATGGAAACCAGCAGAGGCAGCACTCTCTTTTCTGAAAAGAAAAGACATATTTTTCACTGACTTGCATCCCTTGACCTTTGCCTAGGAAAAAAGATCCTTCATAAAATTGTCAATAGTCATGAGTGACACTAAATCAAGACCTAATCAATGTCCAACTGGCTCAGTTTCCAGGAGATCGGGTGCGGAAATAAGTTAATCTCTTCCCAAAAGGCTCAGAAATATTTTTAACATTTCTTAGGATTTAATACATTGCAATTTTGGGTCCTTGAGGCACCAAAGCATAGTCTGATTTCTAGTAACACAGCAACACCCAAACAAACAGCTACACAGTTTCTACTGGTTTACTGTTTAAGACTTTAAAACCATTTCAGGCCCAGTTTCAACATATGATTGATGGAAATAGGATAATTCTTTCCCTCCCTAGCCTCAGTTGGTAGAATTTGAGCTCCACTATATACTACTGGGTCTTTCATTGGACTAACTCATTAGAAGGCTTCAACTGTTAATGAAATTAGAAACTAGGCAAAGTTTGTCTTTGGTGACTCAAGAAAGATAAACCCTCATCTCCACTCTCCCCCATGCTCCTGTTGCTCTTTAGCTCTCAAGTTCTTTTCCTATCAAAACATCCTCTGTGCAAGAAATAAAAACTCCTTAGCATTAAAATAAATGTTTGCTAGAAGCTTCAAGGATGACCTTTCTCAAGGAGCTAAGGAAACAAACAGGAATCAGGGCTCTGAATTATCGTATGTTTTCCAGAATAAGAGAACAGGTAGGGAGATGACTGGGGAGTTTTCCCTGAACCTGTAAAATTGTACCACACAGCAGCTGCCTGCTTTGGCTACACTGTGGTTGTCAATTCAGTTAAAAACTTCAAAACCAGACTCTTCTTTCAAGTCGTTCATAATTCAGACAAGTAAACAATTAATTTTCATTTATGAAATAATTGCAAGGATATTTAAAGGACAGAATTAGTACAAAAAAGGTTAAGTTTTACAGAGGAGGCAATGATTGAGTTTGGTTTTCAAGAATGAATAAGAATTTGTCAGTGGTTGAGGTTAAAGGACATTTTAAGCAATGGGATCAAAATGAGCAAGGTAAGGTGAACTGAAAAGCATTATATTAGTAGCATGGACTCTAATTCACCCTCTTCCCCCTCCAGAAGATTCTGACCTTAAGTATTATGAACTCTGCTTACAACTATCAGTGCTCAGTTTTAGGACACAAATATGTATTGAGAATATTATTGATGGATATTCACTGTGTGGAATACAGTGACGAACAAGGTACAGCCCAACCCCAAAGCAGTTTACAATACAATGAATGGGTTTAGACAGAAATGTATGCAAATAACATAAGATCACTCAAAATGAAATTCAGGATATCCCCCAATCTGGCCATAGTTCCCTGTATGGCTGCCAGCAGCTGCTTAGACCAGCCTTTACTCAGCTAACAGTATGCAGGCCTGTTAGAGTAAGGAGAGCTCTGCTCCAAGTGTTGACAAATGTCCCTCCCACTGTAGCTAGATCAGCCTGCCTGATCATCCATGATGAAAGTTTGAGCTCACCAGGAAGCCTTGACTCCTTTGGCCAGATATCCAGCTGATTGTTTTGGACAATTATGAATTGGGTAAATATTTTCTTAAGGCGGAAATGTTAACAGTTTGGGTAAATGCTCTCCAAAGCTTCAGGTATGGAGTCAACCACTTTTCCTTTAGAAAGTCTCATCCTCTTGCTTTTAACCTTTTAAAGTAGTATGGCAAGATTGGAATTCTCTGCTGCTTTTCTTTTTGCCTTTTTTATTTTCTTGAGTGCAGAAGCATGGAGGACCCATGTTAAGAGGTCCTTCCCTCTTGAGAAAGCATCTGAAGTCCAATCACCTGCCTTGAGATTCCCACTTATGGAATGATAGGAGCCCCTCATGTAAAATGAGTGCAGTAACAAAAGATGAAAGCAATCTCAGTAAACACTGAGATCTCATTATATGAAAAAAAAAATGTGAATGCGGTATTCTCTAGTTCAGAATCACAGAAGCATAGACTCAAAAAGACCTCAGAGGCCATTTCATCTAATATCTCATTTTATGATTTCGGGAATTCATTTTCATTCATTGACTTACTCAAAACTCGAAATGATTCATCCTAGGTCAGCATTCATCTTACTGACTCTCAAAGTATAATCCCAGCAGCATTAACATCACCTGTGACTTCCTAAAAACAAAAATTCTTTTTCATTTTATTTACTCATTTATTTATGAGACAAAGTCTCACTTTGTTGTGCAGGCTGGTTTCAAACTCCTGGCTTCAAGTGATCCTCCCACCTCAGCCTCGCAAAGTGTTGGGATTACAGGCATAAGCCACTGTGCCCAGCCAAAAAAACTTAAAATTCTTGAGTCCCGTCCCAGATCTACTGCATTGGAAGCTGCGGCAGTAGGGCCCAGCATCTGTCTTTTAACAAATCCTCCAATTTATTATAGTGCATGTAGAAGTTCGAGAATTACTTCCCTATACACTATAAGTGAAATGTATTAGTCAGGGCTATATAGTTTAACTGGTTTAAGCAAAAAAGGGAATCGGTGCTCTATGCAACTATTAAGTTCAGGGAACAATACTTTCTCCAGAATATCTGTGAAAAACACTACATTTTTGCAATGACTCCCCATTTCCTTCCCCACCAACTACATACTCCTCTGTTACAGTTGTACATAATCTTGCTCCCAAGTTGCCTAACTTGATTTTCCACTGCTCTTCAACAGGCATCTCAGCTAGACTTTGTGGTCTCCTCTCCATGCCTTGACAATGCCATGTCCATTTCCCTCATTCTCATTTCATCCATGAGGTTCCCCTTGACCACAACACTTTTCATTCCCTCCACCTATCAAAAATCCTGCCCAGACATTAAGATTTAAGCTCACATTCCACTACTTACATAAAAAATCCTTTGTCTGCTCCAACCCTTTCTTATAACTGTCTTATTAACCCTCACAACATTTGGTCTCTGACTCAAACAATGTAGCTGTTGATTATGTTTCTGTCTTAGGGACTGTTTTGTTGTAAAAGAACCCATCTGTGTTAGCTTAAATAAATGTAGACAGTGGTAAGGATTAGGATGGATTTCCCATAATCCAATTGCAGGATGATGAGCTAAACCTCAACAGGTTTGAAAGTCTTAAGTATTAGATAAGAGCACTCACTCCTCATGTTGCAATATGAATAGACATATACTGGCCTCTCGCCTTAACCCTCAATCAATATTAATTATCTGACTGGTGAGTTTGAAGGAAGAAACTACACATGCTTTGTGCAGCCCTTTTCTTTCTTCTCCTTGGGGATCTTCTGTATGGGGCATTCAAGGGCAGGCCCCACAGCTGGGAAAAACCATGGTGGGACGGTGGGCAGCGCTGCAGTTTTCCAAGTCTACCTTTGATTAGGTAGATAAGTTTATTTCTGCAGTGGAGTTGATAAGCCCCTTGATACTGCAAGATTAAAGTTGTCTTCCTGGCCAGGCGTGGTGGCTCATGCTTGTAATCCCAGCACTTTGGGAGGCCAAGGCAGGCAGATCACGAGGTCAAGAGATGGAGACAATCTTGGCCAACATGGTGAAACCCCATCTCTACTAAAAATACAAAAATTATCTGGGTGTGGTGGCACGTGCCTGTAGGCTCACCTACTCAGGAGGCTGAGGCAGGAGAATGGCTTGAACCCACAAGGCGGAGGTTGCAGTGAGCTGAGATTGGGCCACTGCACTCCACCCTGGTGACAGAGTGAGACTCCGTCTCAAAAAAAAAAAAAAAAAAGTTGTCCTCCAAACTGCTTAAACAGCAATAAACACTTTTATTTCCATGTGCCTGACTTAATTATCTGTCCCTCAGTTGGTTTGGAACTCAGGAGATGAAAAAGGGGGTGTTATCAATGGTCACACTAAAATTTAGATAATAGGCAGTGATCCTTTCTCTATCTGGGGCTGCATATTTAGGATTTCTGCTGTAATCCACTCCAATTCATCTCACTCTGAAAACTAACTTCTTTTTAACTGGATCTTCTGGTTCCTCACTAACCTGGGCTTTTATATGGAACTAGTGTTATTATTAGTGACAGAGACTACTAATTTTCACCAAAATTTAATCTCCTCTGCTTCTTTAGTAACAGAACACCCAAAGAGGTGTTGAATGGTGGCCCAGAATAAAGAATACATTTCTCACCTAGGTGTTACCGTTTGTTAAAGTTCTCACCAATGAGATTTAAGTAGAAGAGCAGTGCACACTTCCCAGAAGATATCCTAGAAAGGGAAGGAGTTTGATCTTTTCTTCACATTTCTTCCATTCCATTGATTGAAATGCAATTCTAATGTCTGGAGTGAGGGCAGCCATTTTGGACCATGAGAGAGAAGCAGAGTTGTGCTAGATCTGGCTTATATGAGCTTAGGAGAGCAGATGGTTAAACACTGAGGAATTCTGCAAGCTTGTTGTTAAACCATTGTAGCTTGAAATTGGCCATGGTGGGAGTATTTCTACCATGAAAATCAGGCAAATGCTACAACTTATGCCATTTTTCCCCCCAGAGGGCCAGTTTACCAGCCTACCACTGGATAAAAGCCACATGTTGAAAATGGTAGAGCAATAAGACAGAAGGGGTCTGAGTCCCTGATGATCATGAAATGGCTAGCCAGATGAGCCTTCAGGACTGCCTATATTTACATGAGAGAAAAATAAGTTTCTATCTTGCTTGGGCATTGTAATTTTTGCTTTCTGCCCCTCAAAGCCAAATTTAATTGTAACTAAAGCCCATTTGAGGCACTAGACCCAACTCAGCACTATCTAAATACAGTTTTGGGGTATTAAGGAAACTGAGAACGAAAATGTAACTAGTTCAGTTTAGGTCAGGTATTCACATTCCTGGTGCAATCTGTGGGACCAGAGATGTGGGTTCCATGGTACAAACCTGGCCACCTAAACCTATCCTTTCAGCAGGGACTATTGATTCACATCTCAAAAAGAAGACATGGGCTGACAGACATCCCAAAATAGTTTACTATGCTACCATTTACTATATTAGCACATATTAAATACCATTTGCCATATTAGCACATAGTAAATGGTAGTATAGCACATAGTTTTTCTTTTCCTTTTTTTTTTTTCTTTTTTTGAGATGGAGTTTCAGTCTATTGCCTAGGCTGGAGTGCAGTGGCGTGATCTTAGCTTACTGCAACCTCTGCCTCCTGGGTTCAAGTAATTCTCCTGCCTCAGCCTCCCGAGTAGCTGGGATTACAAGCATCCACCACCATGCCTGACTAATTTTATATTTTTATTAGTGAAGGGGTTTTACCATGTCAGTCAGGTTGGTCTCAAACTCCTGACCTCAGGTGATCCACCCACTTCGGCCTCCCAAAGTGTTGGGATTACAGGCATGAGTCACCACACCCAGCCCTTATCTAATATCATTCTATGTAGTATCTATTCCTTTTAAGCCTATTTGTCTGAATTATTTTCCAAAAACATTTTATAAATCATTGTTCATATGCATTTTTCCTTTAATTACTAGATAGAGATTTTCTGTTTTGCCATGAGTGCAGTAGACTGTTTTATACTCTGTCAGTCACTGAGCACTCTACTATGCTGTCCTAAGTATCTTGTTTATTCCAATATGGTCTCTCTCCATTTATTTTATGTTCTAGCCAACCATTTTGACCAATAATGCCTGACAAAAGCTATTCAAATGATGGTGCTGTACCTGCTTAAAGGAACAAGAAAGAGAACCACAGGAGACCTTCAAATACCTGTTTTACCGCAGCTCTAAGCACCTTCAAGGAAACAGAGGATAAAGTTCCTTAGGGAATAAGAGACTTGTAAAGATCTTTTGACTATAGGAAAACCCTCATAAACATGACTGCATCCAAGGAGGATTGACCAACAATCATGTGAATATGGAGCTAGAGGAAGACATAGATGGAGGCATATCAGACTTTAGGGGATCTGAAAAGACTGGAAAAACTACTGTCACTGTAGTTTTTCAGTGGAAATGCATTTCCAGTGGACTTTGCTATCATGACCTTTTATACTGCTGATTCACTTAGGGCACCCAAATTCAACGACACAATGCAGCACTCAAATGCATCTACTTAAAGTGGATGTGCGTGTGTGTGTGCATGTGTGTGTGTATTTCATATCTGAGTTGATATATTATTGTTAATGAGATTATAAACTCCTGGAGGACCTTGAGAGAAATAAATAAATAAGACAGGATCCTTAACCTATTAAATAAAAGAGAAAAATAAAGAGAATACTACAAAATGGTGTGAAAAGTGCTATGAGAGAGGTAAGCAGAGTGCAGTGTTCATAAAAGTTGACTTTCCAATATCCATTTCACCCCCTATGAACAGTCTAATCCACGCATGAGAATCCTATTCCCTTCACTGGCCATTGGTTTCAGAAGTGAACATCTGATTCAGTCTTGGTTAATGAGACACGGATGGAAGTGGAAAGTTTTCTGAGAAAGTTTTCTCAGTCCTAAACTGGAGACACAAAGAAGAGATGCTCCCTCTCCTTCGCTGAACTTTGGACTGGGCTTACTGTAAGGCAGCAGATATTATTTTAGCACATGGAAAAGAAAGCCTGGAAAGAAAAAGGTATTTGAGTAGACAGACTTTAAATGCCATAGGAGGAAGTACCATTCTTCTCATGGCCAGGAGCTAAACCTTTTTAAAAAGGCCTAGACCAACTGCTTTGCATGATAACTAATTGCAAAAGTCTTATCCCTACTCCTTACTATGTTATAGGGCTAGGACGAAGTCTAAAGCAAGACCACAAGCACAGCACCTTGGCCAGCCCAACTGGCAGTGTCAAGAACAAAAATTCCAATTTTTTTTTCTAAGAGTGAGATTGAGTATTTGATGGTGAGAAAAACAAAATGATTAGTAGGAAAATTTTTGGGGGAAAATGGAACTATTCAATGATCCCTTCCCCAAATTCTTGATCCCTCAACTACTCATACAGGAGTTTTGCTTTCTTCAGGTGCACCTCAAGAACCACAAGTTTCTCAAGAGATGGGTATACTAACCAATCTCTGTAATTATTTCTAGATCCTGTCCTTTCAGAGTCTTGTTCTACACTCCACTGGTCATGTGAGGTTCTTAATCCTCACTGTGCATCAAAATCACTAGATCAAAAACAAAACAACAAAAAAGCCCCTAAAACTACAATACCCAGACCAATTGAAACTCGTATGAAGCCAAGGCTGAGAAACACTAACTCATTGTACTGGGGGCTAAACATCAAGAATCGCAGAGGAAGTCCTGGAGCTAAGAATAAAACTCTACCTCACATTCTATGTCTAGAGGAGTTACAGATGTAGGGGACAGACATCCTCATGCAGGCATTAAAGGCAGTTAATACTTCAGCAGACTCACTTCTCTGATTAAAGACTTGGAGAAAACAGAGGTCACGCTGGGCGGGTGGTTCACATCTGTAATTCCATCACTGCCAAGGCAGGCAGATCACTTGAGGTCAGGAGTTCGACACCAGCCTGGCCAACAAGATGAAACCCTGTCTCTACTTAAAAAAAAAAGAAAAAGAAAAGAAAAATTAGCTGGGTATGGTGGCACACACCTGTAATCCCAGCTACTCGGGAGGCTGAGGCAGGAGAATCGCTTGAACCTGGGAGGTGGAGGTTTCAGTGAGCCAAGATTATGCCACTGCACTCCAGCCTGGGCGACAAAGTGAAATCCTGTCTCAAGAAAAAAGAAAAAGAAAACAGGCATCATCTCTTAGGGAGATGCATTTTGTAGAGAGCTGACTATCCCTTCCACCATCTCTTACTGTTTGGGGCATTAGAATGTGACCTAGGCATTCCACATGAACTAGAATGTGCTTCCCACCAATACCACGTGGCTAGGGATTGGAGATTGGCTCTGATCTGAAAGTTGTCACATCATTGACCTGACACAGCACCTGATCCTTGGGAGAGCAGAGGGAGGTGAGAGGTGCTGAAGCTGAGAAGTGCCAGAGGACAGACTGCATTGCCACTCTTTGGAATAGCAAGAATAAAGAGTTTCGCACAGCACTGATTAACACCAAGGAAGGTGGTGGGAGGCTTAAGCCTTCATGCTTTCCCATGAAACTGGGTACTATGGTATGAAGATTATTATACCTGAGAGAGGTCTCCACCTGGAGCTTGGTCACAAATATCCTACAGAGTCCACAAGAACCAGCATATATGTCTCAAGAGAGACCATATTCAGACTCCTTCCTATGGATTTAACCAAAGGACAGTCTGTTGGCCAAATAAACAGCCACAATCTGTGGAGAGAAGTGAGGACAAGACAACCTCACTAGAGGCAGGCAGGCAAGAGGAGTCAATGTTAGCTTCAGTTTCAGAGGGTAACCACAGGAAAGGGGACTAGGATGTGAGAGAACAGACCCAAGACCCCCCACTCCACCCTCCAGGGTTTAAGATTACTAGACTATTCTGGGGGTAGATAGAAGAGAAAGACGACTTTTGGATAGAAAATGATTTTTACACTTTTTAAATGAACACTTCTGAATCTTAAGATTCCAATGAGAGCATTTTTAATAAACTGGATGTGACACAAGTTATAGAACTAGGCTGAAACATCAAGGAAGCTTACTACCCAGCAGGCAAAGAGTTTTTTAAAAAACACTGTTAGTAGAAATTATGGGGAAAATAAGATCCTTTCATGTTTATACCTTAACATAAGGAAAGATTCTCATGAAATTGGTTAAGCATGGTAATGTCTGCACTCTTTGAATGTGAGTTGAAGTGTTGACTCTCCTAAGTGACACATTTATGTTTCCAAGGTGATTTTCATGGAGACAAAAGGTGGAGAAGGACAGTCCTGTGAAGTGGCTGCAACATTCGAAGGTAACAGTAAGTCTTCATCAAGAGCCAGACAAGCCTCAGAATAACGGGTAAATAAATAATTTAAAGCAGAGGTCTCACATTACCAGACTAAGTCCCAACCAAGCAAATCATGTTCCTTATTTGAAATTCCTCTAAGTGCCACAAAGGTTGTTGTGTTTGTGATGTAGGTTTTGACTGTCCTCATGTTACCAGAAAGGGGTCCTGATCCAGACCCCGAAAGAAGGATATTGGATCTCGCACAAAAAATAATTTGAGGTGAATCCATAAAGTGAAAGCGAGTTTACTAGGAAAGTAAAGGAATACAGGAATGGCTACTCTATAGGCACAGCATCCCCAAGGGTTGCTGGTGGCCCACTTTTACGGTTATTTCTTGATTATATGCTAAACAAGAAGTGGATTATTCATGCCTCCCCTTTTTAGACCATATAGGGCAAACTGTCATGGCGCTGATGGGAGTGTAGCAGTGAGGACAACCTGAGGTCCTCATCGTCATCTTGGTTTTGGTTTGGTGGGTTTTAGTCGGCTTCTTTACTGCAACCTGTTTTATCAACAAGGGCTTTATGACCTGTATCTTGTGCCCACCTCTTATCTGATCCTGTGAGTTAGAATTCCTACCTGTCTGGGAATGCAGCCCAGTAGGCCTCAGCCTTATTTTACCTAGCCCCTATTTAAGATGAAGTTGCTCTGGTTCAAACACCTCTGAGTTGAATGAAAAGCATTCAAAAATAACCAAATAAAAACTTTATGTGGATAAAGAATCAGAAAGACTGTGGCGACAATTCTGAGTCAAACCTTCACCATTTTCCCCTCCTTCCTGTAGTGAAATTAGACTCAGGAGAAGTTCCAGGATTTAACAAACCCAGGAATAATAGTCTATATTTCAACATTGAAAAGTTTTCTTACTCCGTTTACCAACTATGGGGACTATGACTAAAATATTACAAGAAATAACTCATGTCTCAAGACTCAGAGCCAAATTAATTTCACCTATCTATAATTTGCTACACAAACAACCACTTTCCCAGAGGCCTCTGTTCCCATAGGTCAATAAACATGAGATGACTCCACGATGAGACTCCCAGGCTTCAGACAAGTCCATAGTCTTAGGTAATTATGATCTGAGGTGGTTTTGAAGCTCCTCTTATACACACACACACACACACACACACACACACACACACACCCCAAACCCATCCCTCCCACCCTCTGCACCCCGCCCCATCTCTGGGCCAAAACTTTCTTTCCAGTAGGTCTGAAAAGTACTGCCTGAAATTCTCAGCATTCCTGTCATTCCCTAAGGGCTGAGGCAGCTCTCTAAACATTCTTTCAGGCACCTGAGGAATTGGGCCACCAGCTCTTCTGTGGGGAGCCAACAGGAAATTAAGTATAAAGGGCAGCAAAAGTATTTGGGGAGATGATAATGAGGCATAAAGGAAACATAAAGAAGGGTGGGGGTGCAAGAAAAGAAGTCTGGTCTACCTACACACTTTGCCCTGCAGACGGCTCCACCTCTCAGCACGTGTGATGACTTACCTAGGAATGGAATGTGGGCCGGGGAGGGGAAGCTGGTACAAAGCTGTGGAGGCTGGAAAGGAACCTGGGGCCCTTGTACAAATCCTGAACAGTGACTTTTAGCTGGAATCACTTGCCAGAAGCTTGGGGAAAAAATGTTTTCACTGAGGGGTCTAATTGGATGTCAAAAGCCCTCTACAGAAAGCCTGGCTCCTAGAGCTTCCTAGTTGCTGAGCTGGGCTATCCTGGCAAGAATCCTCTCCCTCCTCCTTTCTTTCCCTCTTCCTCCCTTCCTCTTTCCCCTCCTTTTCTCTTTTCCACACACAATCTGACAGTTTATTTGGGACAATTCTTTGGAGAACTGGGATACACCTGCAGTATATTCATTTTTAAGCCACGGACAAACCACTAGAGGGCAATGCCATCACTAATCGCTGAAACTTTCCTGATTTCCTCTGGCTTCAGCATTCAGCAGGCCTATCCACACATCCTGTGACAGGATGTTTCTGAACTTTTCCTTTCCTTCAATTCTCATTGTAAATAAACAACCTCGGGGTGAATACATCCAGATGCACATCATAGACATGCACTATGAATTGCACAGGCCAAAGTTTCTGGTCTATCTGGAACAATCTTGCCTAATATGCACCACAGTTCAGAAACCAGAGCTTCAGCTTGCATTTTTGTCCTGAATTTCTGCCTGAATTTTGGAGTTTCTCTCAAATGCTATCTCTAAGGGCAAAAGGAGCCCTTCAAAGAAATGAAAAGCTAAATAATCCAGCATAGCCCATTTGTACAGGATTTCTGTTTTGTTTCCATATTCAAGTTACAAGTATTTGGTTTGCTTAAATGCAGGGTTGTCCAAATGGTCAAAAGCTATTAGTAGATTAGTCATATATGCAAACATGGGGAGCAGGAACACATGTTTCTATGTGTATAAATGGGGGTCCCAATAAATTTGGTCCTAGCCGGGGCATACCAAAGAAAGCAAAGCTACAGCCGGGGGTGGTGACTAATGTCTGTAATCCCAACACTTTAGGAAGTTAAGGCAGGAGGATCACTTGAGGCTGCGAGTTCAAGGTTAGCCTGGGCAACACAGCAAGACTCCATCTCTACAAAAATAACAATAAATTAGTCAGGTATGTACTGTCATACAGGTGTGCACCTGTAGTCCCAGCTCCTCAGGAGTCCGGGTGGGAGGATCCTTTGAGCCCAGGAGTTTGAGGCCGCAGTCGCTATGATCACACCACTGCACTCTAGCCTGGGTGACAGAGCAAGACCCTGTCCGATAAAAAAAAAGCGGGGGGAAGGGAAGGGAAGAGAAAGAGAGAGAGGGAAGGAAGGAAGGAAGGAAAGAAGAAAGGAAGGAAGGGAGGGAGGAAGGGAGGGAGGGAGGAAGGGGGGGAGGGAGGGAAAAGGAAAGGAAAGGAAAAAGGAAAGGAAAGGAAACAAGGCTGCTAGAAATCTTAAACTCGGCTGGGTGCAGTGGCTCATGCCTGTAATCCCAGCACTTTGAGAGGCCGAGACGGGTGGATCACCTGAGGTCAGGGGTTGGAGACCAGCCCGGCCAACATGGTGAAACTCCATCTCTACTAAAAATACAAAAATTAGCCAGGCATGGTGGCGGGAGCCTGTAATCCCAGTTACTCGGGAGGCTGAGGCAGGAGAATCGCTTGAACCCAGGAGGCGGAGGTTGCAGTGAGCTCAGATCCTGCCACTGCACTCCAGCCTGGGTGACAGTGTGAGACTCCCTCTCAAAAAAAAAAAAAAAAAAAAAAAATCTTAGAACTCCTTGAACTTTTTTTGGCAGAATCTCCCTTCCTATGAGTTCAACTAGTGTTCTTAGGCATACACTCTGCTCTCCTGTATAGGGGCAGACTAGCATCTGACTTCTCTGAGATTAGTATTTCAAGAAGTTCTGCAAACTAACCTACTGAAGTTAGATTGAAGATCTGGGTAAAAATGTAAATCAGAAAGTATTCAATATATCAGGTAAAGGATATAACAGGCTATTCATGGACTGGAATACTGCTGCCTCCAGCACTGGTGCTATACTTCTTCAAGTACAGCACTTCTTCAAATATTTGCTGATGTCAAGCTTATCCTCCATTTATCAGCAGAGGCAGATAAGGTGAGGAAAATATTTGTAGGCAGAGAGATTTCTGGAATTTTCCTACAGTGCTGAAATACCATCCAGAGTTCAAGTTGGCCATATTTGGACAATGACTGCTATGTTATTTTTTCTATCTCTTCTATTTTCACTGCTATATAATAACATTAACACTCTTTACACAAGGTCAGTGCTATTTACCTAAGACTTTCCCAAATCTTTCCCATTCTCTCCCCTCAAAGGGTCATGAACACATTCTATGTTTCTGAAGGAAAACATATAATAGAGGAAAAGTTTATTGAGATTAGTCAGGTGGGGATTGTAATTCACCAAATCTGCATTTCCTAGGAGAAAGAGCAGAAAACTAGTCCCAGGGTTTAAAGATTACAATTCATAGAAGACGCCTATGGTTGGGCCAACACTGTATTTCACAGCAGGTGAGGAGAGAAAAAGTACAGAAAAACAAACAAGGATGGAAGTATGGTGCAGGAGGGTGCATAGTGAATAGAAGAAAATGCTATGGAAGACTACTCCTCACCTAGCAAAACCTGTCTAGGTGGAACGCGGACTGAAGGTGGAGATGAATTCAAGGGTTTTACAGAGGGCACCTGTTACCTAATCACAGCCCCAACGACACTACCAAGAAAACATCATGGCCTTTTCTTTTACAGGCACTTTGTTTACAGGACAAATCAAGGAAATCAAGGAAAAGGCACCTTTTCTCTGCCAGAACACTTTTAGAATCCAAGATTTGGTACACTGAGACAAATAAAAACACATAGCTAGGAAAGGATAGATGAGATCCCACTTGTAACTTGGCTAAATAGAGTTGTTTCATTACCGACAACTTAAGTTCAATCTGTATTATTCTGAATGTATAATTGATGTGGCCATCTGTTTCCAGTAAAGGAACTTTTGTTTTGCTTTTTTCCCCTCACTTTCACTCAGGAGGAATGGCTTTCTCATTAGGAAATGTTCGCATGCCCTCAGAAAAGGTGTTTGGAATAGAAAGACTCCCCGGAATCACAGATTAAAATGTCAGTAGAGTTGAGTATGTTCTTCCCCATTTTGAGCTAGTTAAATGAGAACTCACGCCATCCTCCACGCAGGGAACTTCTCAGGTAAAACTATTAAAGCCATGGAACTATCTACTTAGTGGGGTTATTAAAATCCTATGGCACTCTGGTGAACAGTGTTGTGGACTGGCAGCCAAAATATCTTTTCCAATTCTAGCCCCTATATTTCCTGGAGTTATAGAAGTAAAGCAACTAGGAAAGCTGTAGGTCTTCTCACCCACTTTGTAGATATTTATTGAGTACCTACCCAATGTTTTAGGCACTGGAATACAATAATAAATGAGATCTAGCACAGTCCTTGCCTTCACAGTTCAGAGTCATGAAGGAAACAAACCAGTAAAAAGGCAATTGCAACTTCATACCCACTAGCATGGCCATCCATCATAAGAGAGAGAGAGAGAGAGGAGAAAAAAAAAGGAAAGAAAGAAGTGTTGGTGAGGACACGAAGCAATCAGAACCCTCATATAGTGTTGGTGTCAATGTAAAACGATGTGGCTACTCTAGGAAAGTCCTCCAAAAGCTCAATACAGAATCAGAATAACCATACGATGTAGCAGTATCACTGCTAGGTACATACTCAAGACCATCGAAAACATATGGCCATACAAAACTTGTATATGAATATTCATAGAAGCATTATTTATTAATACCCAAAAAGTAGAAACAATCCAAATGTCCATCAGCTGATGAATGGATATACAAAATGTGGTATATACATACAATGGAATATTTCAACCATAAAATGAAATGAAGTACTGATACATAATACAACATGGATGAGCCTTAGAAACATTATATTTAGTCCAAGAAGCCAGAAACAAAGGGACAAATATGGTAGGATTTTGTTCATACAAAATGTCCAGACTAGGGAAATAAATAGAGACAAAAAGTAGATTAATAATTGTCAAGGGATTTGGTGAAGGGGAAACATGGAGTGGCTGTCAATGGGTGTCTATGTGGGTTATTTTAGGAGTGATGAAAATGTTCTCAAATTATATAGTGATTGCATAACCTTGTAAATATATTAAAAACCACTGAATTGTACAATTTAAGAGTGACTTTTATGTAAATTATATCTCAATAAGACAAGGTCATTATAATACAATAAGATGATGGCCATATTAGAGGGTGCTAGTCTACATGTGTGGGGTAGTGTTGGAGAAGAGGTTCAGAAAAGCTTTCTGAAAAAAATGATTTTTTTTTTTTTTTGACACGGAGTCTCGCTCTGTCGCCCAGGCTGGAGTGCAGTGGCCGGATCTCAGCTCACTGCAAGCTCCGCCTCCTGGGTTCCCGCCATTCTCCTGCCTCAGCCTCCCGAGTAGCTGGGACTACAGGCGCCGCCACCACGCCCAGCTAATTTTTTGTATTTTTTTTAGTAGAGACGGGGTTTCACTGTGTTAGCCAGGATGGTCTCGATCTCCTGACCTCGTGATCCGCCCGTCTCGGCCTCCCAAAGTGCTGGGATTACAGGCTTGAGCCACCGCGCCCGGCAAAAAATGACTTTTAAGCAGTGATCACAAAAGACAAATAGGAGTAAGAAGGAAAAGGAGGAAGAATAGATGGATGCTAAAGGAACAGCAGAATATGCCCACAGCAGAGGGGAGAGAGAGCACATGGCACATTTGGAGGAATCATTGTCCTGCTGGGCTAAAACATGGTGTTCACAGTGGAGAGAAGTAAGGCTAGGGATAGAAGGAGCAAACTAGTCAAGCTAAAGAATTTCTACTTTATCCTAATTATAACAGGAAACCATTGAAAGAGCTAAAGAACAGGAACGACAAAATCTGATCTGTTCTTTGGAAAGGTTGTTCTAAATGCAACGTGAAGAACGGACTGGCGGTAAAGCAAGCATAGGGGCCAAAAGATTAGTTAGGAGGTTATTGCACTAACACAAGTCTGACCTGACCAAATAGGGAAAATTGGAAGGTACTGGGGAAGTTCTTCCAAGCTCCCTGTAATGCTCTGCCAACTATAACAGTACTAGGCTCTGCCAGGAAGCAAGATGTGGTTTCATAAGGAGGTGGTGCCAATGCTAAGGCTGCTAGCAAGCCTTCCAGCAGACTCCACTCCTGCTTTTGACCCAAACTTTATATACTCAATCTCCTCTAGACTTGGGCTCCCTTTTCCCTCCGCAGTGAACATAAAGATCCTCACCATATGCAACAGAGAGATCATCTACTGTAAGAGTATGGATTTCAGAGTCAGAAGCACCTAAGTTCAAATTCCTACCCTGCCATTTCCAAGCTTACGTGATAAGATATACTTAACCTCTTATCTCAGTTTCCTCGAATGTGAAATTAGGAAGATAATAACATATCTCAGTTTTGTGCTAAGGATTATATGTGATTACAGATGTAAAAAAGCCTTGCACCAGACCTATCATTTACTAGGTGCTGAATAAATGTAGTCTTAGTGCTCTTTGGATCACAATCCTATAGTTACAATCATAATTCTTCAATGCAAGGATGAAACCAAAGGGTGTGGCCTGCTACTGTCAAAATTTTAGTGAGCTAGGAGGACTACTCCACATCTTCCTAGAAATAGGTACTTGCTAGTCGACAAAGGTAAGTTATTTGTATCCATGGTTCCTTAAAATACCATTTCAAAGCCAAATGTATTTAGGGCCAGCTGCAGTGACTCGTGCCTGTAATCCCAGCACTTTGGGAGGCCAAGGCAGGTGGATCACCTGAGGTCAGGAGTTTGAGACCAGCCTGGCCAACATGGTGAAACTCCATCTCTACAAAAAATACAAAAATTAGCCAGGCTTAGTGGCAGGCACCTGTAACCCCAACTACCCGGAAGGCTGAGGCAGGAGAATTGCTCAAACCTGGGAGGTGGAGGTTGCAGTGAGCCAAGATCACGTCATTTTACTGCAGCCTGGGTGACAAGACTGAAACAAAAAAAAAAGGGCTGGGCACGGTGGCTCATGCCTGTAATCCCAGCACTTTGGGAGGCCGAGGTGGGCAGATCACCTGAGGTCAGGAGTTCAAGACCAGCCTGCCCAACATGGAGAAACCCCATCTCTACTAAAAATACAAAACTAGTCGGGCGTGGTGGTGCATGCCTGTAATCCCAGCTACTCGAGAGACTGAGGCAGGAAAATCGCTTGAACCCAGGAGGCAGAGGTTGCGGTGAGCCGAGATCGCGCCACTGTACTCCAGCCTGGGCAACAAGAGCAAAACTCCGTTTCCAAAAAAAAAAAGACAAAAACACAGTCAAATGTATTTAAAGTAATTCCTAAAAGGAAAGACCTCAAACAAGTCATCAAATCAAGCGCTTGTTTATGCTCAAGCAGGAAGGCCAAAGTTCCAGGTAAAGGCTCTCCTTTCTAGAATCAGCATAACTGCAAGGCAACAGACCATATAAATAGTTTGAGGCACTGAACAAATGGAATGTTGTCTGGAATGATAATGTGGAAAGAGTTCATGTTAACACAGCAGACCATTTAATGTAAAGAGACACATTTTAAAAGCTACCTAGAGCTTTCTAGGTACAAGTGTTTTGTTCAGGTTTTTATGCAGACAGAAACAATTTAAAAACAGGCAAGGACAGAAGGTATCAAAATGTGTTTTAAAATCTATCTGAAGGAGTTCATTACTATCAGCACTAAAACCCAGTCTTTCCTCCTTAACCAGGATGCAGTTCCTAGAGATAAAATATAATTTTAATACTGATCTAATATAGTAAACAATCCTCAGACCTTTGGAAAGATTTCTCTCTCTCTACACACACACGCACATGCGCGCGCACACACACACTCACACACACACACGTTTTATCTTCCATGTATCCCTCTCCCCCTCCTTCCATACTATGAAGTAATATTTAACCCCAAAGAAATAACAACCTTGTTAAGTTTGTTTCCTTCTTTGCTAATCACTGCAATGGATTTCAGAAAGCACAAGGTGGCAGAAGCACACTAGAAATCCAACTGGAATAAAGGCTACAGTGCAACGTGAACATCATGAAAATGGCAGCAAACTCTATTTTTCATAAAAATAAATGAGTACTTTTTCATCATAACAAACATGCTCAACAAAATTTGGAAAATGTGACAGGTAGAAAAAGGTAAGGGGATTGTATTACCCAGACATATGGACAAGTGTTTAATTCTTCCTACTACAATTATTAGTTGTGATTTTATCAGATATGCAACTTTATATCCTCCCTTTTAAACTCAAGCACTTTCAAACCTGATTTATTCAAACATCTCTTTGTTTCAAAAAAGATTTAAGGCATCTGCATGTGTCCACATTTTTATAAACATTTTCAAAAGATCATTGATTAGAACATGGCTAATTTTATCTAGCCATTTTCCCATTAGCAATGATTAAGTTAAACATTATCAACGACACCTGAGCCAGTAAATTTACATTTTAAGATCTCATTTCAAAAAAATAAACAAACAGGCTGGGGGCGGTGGCTCATGCCTGTAATCCCAGCACTTTGGGAAGCCAAGGCGGGCGGATCACCTGAGGTCAGGAGTTCGAGACCGGCCTGACCAACATGGTGAAACCCAGTCTCTACTAAAAATACAAAAATTAGCCAGGTGTGGTGGTGGCCGCCTATAATCCCAACTACTCAGGAGGCTGAGTGAGGAGAATCGCTTGAATCCGGGAGGCAGAGGTTGCAGTGAGCCGAGATCACGCCATTGCACTCCAGCCTGGGCGACAGAGCCTGGGCGACTCCAGCCTGAGACTCCGTCTCAAAAAACAAATAAAAACAGCCATCTGAGAAAATCAGACATGAACAAATAACATTTTATTCCAAAACAGAATCAAATGATGCTATCCTGTTTACTTTTTGCACTGGCCTGTGGGTACTTGGACCTTTGTTTTCTTATTTTACAAACCTATATATACAGTGTGTGTTTAGAAAATCATTTTATACGTCAAAAATATAATGCAATAGTTTTTAAAATACTTAAGTATTGTGGTAGCAGTCAAAAGTTATTTATACTTTTAAAAGATTGCTACCAACTAGATTTGCCCCTGGAAAATTAACCAAAGCTGTAATTCATTTGCTACTTTGGAATCAACATGAATACTAAAAACAACTGTATAAAATAATTTGGTCTAGTCATCTACTTTAGACAGGTGAAAAGCCATTATTATTCCCCTCTATTATGGGCTCAGGCAAGTAAAGCCAACATCAGTGGAAGACGGTGCTCAGAACCCTGTCAAATATGGGGAAAATTCTGTATCTCCGGATGTCTTGTGACCTTAATTCAGACCTTTAATCCACAGGTCAAAATATGTAAAATTAGAAATAATGTAATGACTCTTCACCCTTTTAACTGAAACTCAATTTTCTCCATTATATGAGCAAAACAATGACTTCCATGGGAGAGGAAATTCAATTGTCAGGAACAGAAGTTATTAAATTCCAGCAACTTCTGAATGTTTAGTCTTTGAGTCTTTCTTTCGTAAGCACTAACTAAGCAATCACAGGGAATTCTCTTCAAGGAGCATTCTCATTCATGATTTTCTCCAGGCCCCAGTGAGAACTCTAAATTAAAGGGCTCTCCACCCGGCGCTCATGCCTGTAACCCCAGCACTTTGGGAGGCCGAGGTGGGCAGACCACGAGGTCAGGAGATCGAGACCATCCTATCTAACATGGTGAAACCCTGTCTCTACTAAAAATGCAAAAAATTAGCCGGGCGTGGTGGCAGGCACCTGTAGTCCCAGCTCCTCCTTTTGGGAGGCTGAAGCAGAAGAATGGTGTGAACCCAAGGAGATGGAGCTTACAGTGAGCCGAGATCGCACCACTGCACTCCAGCCTGGGCGACAGAGCGAGACTCTGTCTCAAAAATAAAAAAAGAAGGGCTCTCACTCTTTATGGCTTTATTTGCTTATTCCTTTCTCAGTAGCTTAGAAGAAATTTCCCTTTTTATTCAAATGTGCTCAGCCAAGTCAGAGAGGAGATTTCCTGAACTCCGAGCACCAAGGTTAAATCTTCCATGGTCAACACCTTGCAAACTGCAAATAATTGAAGAGGGGGAAAAAGATCACCTTAAATAAATTATTAGTATAGAATCTCTCTGCACTTTCTCAACATTTCTTCCCCTTAGGCCTGCATGAGAAATTCAAGACCAAGTCTGGATAATTCAACTATAAACTCAGCATCAGAATGTTTTCTGCCTTCCTATTTGCTAAGGTTTCCAAAAACTGGGCTTATCCATTTCCAGAGCCCTGGAAAACATTTGAAAACATGAACTACATTAATAATAACGTGCCTCCTCTACAGAGCATCCACATTTTAAACGCCTAGAGATCCTGGCTTGGGAAAGCTAGGAAAGTAAATACCAACTATCATGACTGGATAAACTAATCTAAATTCCTCTGCTGAATCTTGTCCCCAAACTTCCAATAAAAATAAGTTAGGTTTTGGCCCTCAGAACTATTTCTTACAAAAATTGCTTGTCATTATACCAGAATAGTTTCCCCCATTTTCTGTTTGTTTGTTTTTCCTCTAGTTCTATTCTTTCCCACATAGATTAAACCAAAATAAGATTAGCCAAACCTAATTTGATTCTAATCCAAGCCACACACCCTATGTATTCCATTACAAATCAAGTTTAATTTACTGACTTCCTTGGGTCCCAACTGAATGACCTACTGGAAGCTATGAAAGGGGTCACTGAGTAAGATTGCAGGCCAAAAAAAGAATGTGAAAAACACAAGCAAGCCTGGAAACAAATTCACCCAAAGACATAACTTGGTTAAGATGTTTCTTGTGGAATTTGAATGCTAAAAGATCAAGTCCCCTAACAGGAAAAGCAGCCAACAGAAAAGCAGATGCATTAATTCACTCATAATTCGTTCGTTCATTCATTCATTCAACAATTATACACAGACCTCTCATATTCATGAATTTTAACAACAGTAGAAACTTCAGGAGAGTATTTGCTTTCTGGTGCTTAGTTCAGCACTGAAGCCAGTCTCCCATTACCACAGGATTTTTTTCTGTATGTTGTAAAATCTGTGAACATAAACTTTACTTTTTAACTGCCTTTTTTTTTTTTTTTTTTTTTTTTTTTTTTTTGGTGATTTGGAAGCTGAATTAAAAACTTCCCCTTTAATTTTGGCAATGAGTAGCTTTTAGATTCTTTTAATCCAAGGGATTTTACGCCTTCTGAAGTCAAGGTTTTCCTCTAAAGAATAAAGAATTTTGTTTGCTAACAATGTGAAAGTAAGAGCTAATGTAATAGCTACATATGGTCTTATACCAGTGATAAGTCACTCTAATGTTGTTACAGCTTATGTTACAAACGTTCACAATATTTTTGATCCTCAAAATCACCCTCATGACAGCAGTACTACTGCAGAGAGGTGTGAGGAAACGAGTGAAAAACCCACAAAGAAGAAAAAGCAAAAGCCCCAGAAGGTTCCTCAGGAGAATGGAACAGAAGACCCATCTCTTTCTCCAAATCCACGAAAAAAGAAATCTTTTTCCAAGGAGGAGTTGATGAGTAGTGATCTTGAAGAGACTGCTGGCAACACCAGTCTTCTCAAGAGGAAGAAATCTTCACCCAAGGCGGAAACAGTTAATGATCCCTAAGATGCAGGCAACAGAAGTGCCTCCAAGAAAAAGAGGAAATTCTCCAAAGAGGAACCGGTTAGCAGTGGACCTGAGGAGGCTGCTGGCAGCAAGAGCAGCTCCAAGAAGAAGAAAAGGTTCCATAAAGAAGCCCAGGAAGTTCAGAATGCAAATAAACAGTCTCTGGGAGGCGGGGCATACCATAGCCCAAGGTGACATATCCTACCTCGTCTACTTCCCCAATAAAAACAAATTCTCACACACACACACACACACACAAATCACCCTCATGAAATAAGAGAGGAATTATTATAACCACTTTGAAGATTAGGAAGTGGAGGCTCAGGAAAGGGAAATGATATGTCCAATGTCACTTTTTCTAAGTGGTGAATTCAAATCTTAAGACTATCTGATCACTGTTCTTTTCTACTTTTCCTCAATTAATGTTTAGTTTAAAATTTAAGATTTTGTGTATTTTGTTCTAGGGGTTGGGACTATAAAGCTATACACATATATAAAATTCCTCCTTAGCCTAGGCAACATGGCAAAACCCTATCTCAACAACAAAAAAAAAATACAAAAATTAGCTGGGCATGGTGGTGTGCATCTGTAGTCCCAGTCACTTGGGAGGTTGAGGTAGGAGGATAGCTTAGGCCCCAGAGGCAGAGGTTGTAGTGAGCCAAGATGGTACCACTGCACTCCAGCCTGGGGCAACAGAGCCAGAAACTGTTCAAAAAAAAAAAAATCCTCCTTATGATTCAAGAGATTCCTGCATAGTCCTCAATCTTTGGTTTTGCTGTAAGAACAGATCATCTGCCCCATTTGGCTTAAAAACAAAAATTAAACACATAATACAAACATGAGACTACAAATACATTAGACTTCCAATAAACAGAACAAAAATGTTCAGTTTAGTTACAGCATGTCATTTGGTGAACAGAAAATTAGAAAAATGATTTTAGTCCCCATTACAGCATTATTTAACTAGAAAACTTTGGATAAATTTCTCAAATTCTGTGCCTCAGTTTGTATACACTATTAAATGGGGATAAAAAAATTGTCCTTCAAATGTTATAACAAGTACAAAATCATTAAATCTAAAATTGGTATATATTTCCTAGTTCTACTGGTATAAGAATTCTGAAAAAAGAGAAGAAAAGTTCATTTCCAGTTTCGTCTCACGCAATAGTTAACATACAAGGTAGTTTTTTTTTTTTAAAGTTTGTTTAGTATCTAGAATATTGTGTACACATTCATTAAATTCCTTAAATTCTTTTAACTGATACCCTTTGGACCCTGACTCCAAAATTATGTAGCCATTTTCCCTATTACACAAATAGACTGGTTTGCACAGGTTACACAGTATGTTAATGGCAGAATCAAAGGTCAAAATGTCTGATCGATACCCTAACCATGCTAGGATCATCCACCGCTAACAAGACAGAACTGTGACAGTCTCTTTAACGTCAGCAGAATTCTCTAAGCTGAGCCTTATTTTAGCTATCAGTTTCCTTCAGTTCCCATGCTGAATTTTATCAGATCTGCTTCTTTCTCTTTCTCTATTCATGCCTAATAAGCAAAGAAATAAAAAATAAAAGCTATAAAAAGCAGAGCACAGCATCTGGATAATTCACAAACCAGAAAAACCTGACTGACAAATAAGAGTTAACTAAATGGATTTTTTGTGGGTTTGTTTTTTTTGAGACAGGGTCTCACTCTGTTGCCCAAGCTGAGGGCAGGCACACAATCACAGATCACTGCAGCCTCAAACTCCTGGGCTCAGCCGATCCTCCCACCTCAGCCTCTTGAGTAGCTGGTTCTACAGGCATGCACCATCACACCAGTCTGATGTTTTGTTTTGCTTTGTAGAGACACTTCTTGCTATTTTGTCAAGGCTGGTTTTAAACTCCTGGCCTCAAGTGATCCTCCTGCCTGGCCCTCCCAAAGTGCTGGGATTACAGTCATGAGCTACTGTGCCTGGCTGGATTTCTTTTCTACAGTTTAGAAACTGAATCTTCTTCAATCACATAATGAGTCTCAGGATATAACAGCAAAATACAATGTGAGTTTGTGATTAAATTTTATTTTCATGAATTTTTTTGCATAGCCAGAATCACAAAACAAAAATGAGGAAATGCTTAAGTTGATTTACAAAAAGTGAAAGAAAAAACACAACTGTGGGAACTCCATCACCAAAACAGTAAAAAAAAAAAAAAAATTCTCAAAAACCTTTCAGAAAAGGCAGTCTAGACACCCAAAGAAATTCATAAATTGACTGGCTGGAGAAGATCTGTTGAAATATATACATAGAACTTACAAATTAAGAAGTAACATATGGAGTAGGTAGCCAAAGCGTATGTGGAAATAGTAGCAATAGTTCTGCATTTACCATGTGATTTATATTGGGCAATGCATTTTTTAAATCTATTATTTTACTTAATCCTTACAAATGCTAGATTGTTAAGAAGTCCTGCTAGTCCTTAAGGGAAATAATCTCTCCTTATTCTGTGCTTGTTCACGTTATATCTATACTCTAAATGTAAACTTATCGAAGACAAAAACAATGTGATTCATGTTAGTCCTGCCTTAGGCATCTACAGTTGCCTGCCCAATAAATAAACTAGTAGAGTTTAAATGAGTAATTTTCAAACTTTGGGTGCATAAGAACCTTGAGTAGATCCTATTAAGAGGGCAAAGCTCTATAACCCACACCCCAAAAAATGACTCAATATATCTGAGTTTGATCTAGTGCTTATGTGAAATATTCAACAAACACTTACTAAATACATTATGCAGTAGGTATTATTAACTCCACCTTACAGACAAGGAAACAAAGCCTTCAGTAAATAAAGTAACTTGCTAAAAGTCATAAAACTTAGATAAGAGTCAGCACAAGTACAATAGACAAGATCTCTCACTCATTCATTCCTGTATTCACTTATTCAACAGGTATCTGAATACCTCCTATAGCCTTTTGCAAGGGAAATGCATTCAGATAACAAAAATCAATTATTTCTGTACTATTAGCTGACAGTCCTGAAAAGCTACCCTCTACCAATGTAGTACTGGAATATACATCAAAAGGGATGCAAATCAAGAGGCAAGAAAAAAGGGACGTTCTAGTTTTATTTCTAGAGATAGCAGCAACTATTTTAGAAACAGCTGTTTCCTTTGGACACTAAATTTTTTTCAATGGGGAATAATATTTTAAAATGTGCTTTTTCTAGGCCTGGCACAGGCTCAAAACGCCTGTAATCCTAACAGTCTGGGAGGCCAAGGTGGATGGATTGCTTGAGCTCAGGCATTCAACACCAGCCTGGGCAACAAGGTGAAGCCCCAACTCTACAAAAAATACAAAATTAGCCTGGCGTGTTGGCATGAGCCTGTAGTCCCAGCTACTTGTGGGGGCTGAGGAAGGAAGATCACTTGAGCCTGGGAGGTCAACGCTGCAGTGAGCTATTGCGCCAGTGCACTCCAACTTGGGTGACAATTTAAGTAAGACCCTGTCTCAAAAAAAGTGCCTTTTAAATATCTTTTTCTGTTTAATGTCTTGGTTGTCTTTTCACTGTTCAGAAAATTCATCTACCTCTTTAAATCTGTATTATCTTTGGTAATCCCTATCAATCTATATTAAAAGTCCCCAATATTTTTATTAATAGTTAAAAAAATTCTGTTTCCTGCTTTTTCTGTTTAATATCACTTATGGAAAAAATAGTTCCTACTATGTCTGAATTTTTTTTTTTTTTTTTAGACAGGGTCTCACTCTGTCACCCAGGCTGGAGTGCAGTGACACAATGTCCGCTCACTGCCACCTCTACCTCCCAGGCTCAAGCAATACTCCCACCTCAGCCTCCCGAGTAGCTGGGACCACAGACATGTACCACCATGCCCAGCTAATTTTTTGTATTTTTTGTAGAGATGGCATTTCACCATGCTGCCCAGGCTGATGTCAAACTTCTGGGCTCAAGTGATCCGCCTGTGTTGGCCTCTCAAAATGCTGGGATTGATTATAGGTGTGCACCACCCTGCCTGGTCCTGAATTTAGAGATGAAACTTTATTTCTTATATTCCACAAATTTCACATCATCACAAGTAAATATCCCATGTTTATGCTGAGCAGAGTACTGACCTACTTACTAGAGTGTATTTATCAGATATGTGGAGTCTAAGAATGGTGAGTATAAGATCCAACATATTTAAGGAAAAAATACAGCATGAAGAAATTGTCCCGTATGTATAATTTCAAATTAATACATATAATTGGACAAATAAAATATCCACTTCACAGTTAAATTCTTTTTCTAGGTCATAAAATAAACATTACTTTCAAACTTGTGCAATTCAGCAGAAAAAAATGTTTTGTTCTAGACCCTTTCAAGTGCCCCTGTGACCTTTTCCCGCAATGATTAAAAAAAAAAGCCCTATTGCCAACACCTATACTTGCTGCCTTAAAGTATGTGTATCCAAATCAATAAAAAATGCTTTTTGTTGTACAGGAACAGGGGCAGGTCAGTAGACAAACTTCCTGCTTTGGTATGCTTCCTGTTTTCTGCTATCAGGACATACCTGTAAGTAGTAATCAAGATCACTGAAAAAACAAATGGAGAAGTAGAGAAAGAAACTGACTTGTTGCCAACCCACCTGAATTCAAGCTAATTCTTCCTGTTTATTTAGTTCCTGTTTCAGCTTGGTTAATGACACTTCCCTGGAATGTATTTGTTTAGGAGTCCAAGCAGAGCCATTTCTTACTAGGAAAACAGGCCCAGGGTGAACCCAGAGATTTGAGAGGAAAAGAAACCTAACTGGGAAACATTTTAAGCTTCTCAAGTAAACTAACTCAAGAAACTCTTTCTAAAAGATGTTTTCCTTTACCCAAGATTTTGTTCAGTGTTCCTTCAGTAGCTACAATTTACCACGGACTGTAGAGATTACATCTGTGTCAACATTTCTGCATTCTTTTTTAGAACAGAGTTCTGATTTACTTCAACTGGGTTTCTAAGGGACATCGAGTTTTCTTAGAAAAGCAGAAACTTATGACCAGAAGACAATTTTGTTAATAGTCCAGAAGCTTCCTTATATATTTTTTAACTTTCAGGAAAGACAACCATTATAATCTTCTCAACTTCATTACTGATATAACCATATTATCTATGAAAATGCATTGTATCACACAATTTATATGCATTATCTCATTTATTCTTCACAATGACCCAACCAAATTAGGCACTATTTTGTCCTTGCTGTAGAAGAGGAAACTGTAAAGCAACTTGCCCTATGTGACACAGCTAGTAGTGGTAGAGCCAGGATTTGAATTCAAGTAGGTCTAACTTGGAAGCTAGTATTCAAGTGGGTCTGATTTGGAAGCCATCACTTCATTAGGTGGTGCTTGTACAGAGAGCCTTAAATGCAGCACTCAGATGTAATAACCATGGTTCAGTCAGATGTTCAATGCATTTTTCTAAATATTTCTATGATTGAAACCAATCTTTCCATCTCAATTCCTTCAAAGCTTGCCTTAAATACTAGATCCTAAAGAAGTCCCTCCTAGTCCTTTAAGGAACGAATTAATATCTCTCCTTTGCTTGTGCACATTCTATTCTCCATACGTAAGCTTTTTTGAGAATGGAACGAGGCCGATTTCCTATGCACTCCTGATGCTTCTCATACAGAAGTAAAAGGATCGTATCATACTTACAGAAACAGGCCTCCAACTGTTGTTTGTAATACTGAATTCATATCATGTTCTAAAGAGGCAAAATAAATAAGCGTTAATTTCTACTCTGCTCAAAATATAGTTTTTATAACTTCCTATACCATATAGCTTCATAGTATTTTGTAATCCCTAGTCTTTCTTCTACACACACCCGTGCTGCAGACTAATTTTATTAGTGGTTAGATACCTCAATTTTCAGGTACTGGCAAATATCTGATTTAACTTATATCATCATGTGATCTCAAGTAAATAAAATATCTCCCTCAGCCTTATTTCCCCATCTACAAATAGATTGATCAACTTCTAAAAAGTCACGAAGATGTTATAAACTCATTTGAGGCCAAATAAAAGACTTCTCAAGTATCCTAAGGATGGAATTTAAGTTGTTTTAAGAGCTTTTAAAAATCCATGTATAAAAGGCTAAATAAATACTATTCTAAGTTAATAAATGAGCTAGGTACAGTAAATCCCCCAAACTGGATCTAATTCCCCCACATGTTCTCAAATGAAAGAAATATTCACATAAGAATCACAACAAAAGAATAAAACATTGGCCGGCACGGTGGCTCACACCTGTAATCCCAGCACTCTGGGAGGCCGAAGTGGGTGGATCACCTGAGGTCAGGAGTTCATGACCAGCCTGGCCAACATGGTGAAACCCCATCTCTACTTAAAAATACGAAAAATTAGTTGGGCATGGTGGTGCTCACTTGTAATCCCAGCTACTCTGGAGGCTGAGGCAGGAGAATTGCTTGAACCTGGGAGGTGGAGATTGCAAGTGAGCCAAGATCGCGCCACTGCACTCCAGCACTCCAAGCTGGGTGACAGAGCGAGACTCCATCTCAAAAAAAAAAAAAAAAAACAGTGTCTTGACCATTCAGTTCCCCTCTCCTGCCACCAAAACAGTAAAAGGATGATTATTTCAACCATAATGGGAGTGTTTCTCAAGTAACTAGATAGAAAGAGCTTGTCAAGTACACTGCACTTTCACCTCAGCTGCAGATCTCAGAAGGAAAAACACAGGAATAAATAGATTTAATTGTGGGTGACTGGGAATTTTATGAGCTATAGGAACTCAAGATATTTGGAAATCCATTATAAAATTAAGAACAGAAACTGAGTGTAAATAATCACAAATGCTTTAGAGGATCAAAATGTATGAGAAAATGTGGGATTCTGACTGCCCACCAAGTACCTAATAGCACTGACCATTAAGGACATGACTTCTGGGCAAAAATAAAATGCATGTATAGGGGGCGGGCTTCAAGATGGCTGACTAGAAGCATTTCACGCTCGCCTCCTCCAGTTACAAGAACCAAAAATAGGCCAGGTGTGGTGGCTCATGCCTGTAATCCCAGCACTTTGGGAGGCCAAGGGGGGCAGATCATGAGGTCAGGAGTTTGAGGCCAGCCTGGCCAACACAGTGAAACCCCGTCTCTACTAAAAATACAAAAATTAGCTGGGCATGGTGGCATGCACCTGTAGTCCTAGCTACTCGGGAGGCTGAGGCAGAACTGCTTAAACCCGTGAGGCAGAGGTTATGGTGAGCCGAGATCGCACTACTGCACTCCAGCCTGGACAACACAGCGAGACTATCTCCAAAAAAAAAAAAAAAAAAAAAAGGAACCAAAATAATGTATAAACAATCACGCTTCAAACACTATCCAAAAGAGAATACTAGAATTAAACAGAATAGTGTCATGAGATACCAAAAGCACAAAAGGAGAGGGAAGAAAGGCAGTCTGTTTGGCTGGGAGCCATGGGTGACTTCCCAGTGTGGGGCGAAGTAAGTGAGAGACTTTTAGAAGTACACATCTCCACCATGGAATTATGCATTCCTGACCACAGTAGAACCCCTTGATCCTCCCTATCCTTGAAACTAATAGGGAGCTGCCAAGAGACCATGGGACAGAACTGCTGTCTCACATACCTTCTGAGTCCTAAGTGGCTACAGCAAGGCGTCATTTTCAAACCTGGCCTTTGGCAGACTGCACTCTGTGCTGGATCCAAGCAGCACCGGTACTGATGAAACAGGGAAACTCAGACTGTCATTGCTGGGACTGGGGCACAAACTTGAGAGCACTCCTCTTGGCAGGGCTGAGCAGCCAGTGAGGTATGAGCTGTAGCTGCCAGTCCTGTGACCTTCTAGGACTGGGCCATGAGATGGATGCACAGTCTCTACCTGCTAACCCAGGTTGTGGCCACTGGAGCCAGCTTCGCCCTCTCCAGCTGCTACCACTCATCATATAAGCATTCTGCCCGGGACCTGAGATCACCTGATTCCAATCCAGTTCACCAAAGCTGGTGCTGACTCTCACCATTGGGGGACTTCAGCAAAAGCCCACCCAGCCTGATTTCACCTCTACACCCCAACGAGAGAGAGGACACTGCTCAGGACCCAGAAAATCGTTCTGCCACTGCTACTGCCATTGTCCACACAACGCTGAATGCTCAGGGGCCTGAAAATCTGCCCACCTGCCTAGTTCATTGCTGCCACTACTGGAATACAGACAAGCCATCTGAGAAACCAAGAATCAGCCCACTGGTGACTGCCAACACAAGTGACAGTGCATGCCACCCTGGCACACAAAGATAGCCATAGGAAGCCTACTGCTGCTACCACTAGGGCCTGAAAACTGGCTTGACATCCCAGTCTCCAGCACACAGCTTTGCCACAGCCTTCACTAATAACAGTACACTAACCCACAGAGGAAATCACAGATACTACTAATGCTGTTTATAGCTGAAGAAATAACACAGACAGAACACTACTGCATACACCCAAAATCAAAGCCAAACTGCCCTACACAACCAACACCACAGATATGTCTTAAGGAAAAAGTTCTCCCCCACAAAAGTAAATCCAGGCCGGGTGCAGTGGCTCACCCTTGGAATCCCACCACTTTGGGAGGCCAAGACAAACAGATCACCTGAGGTCAGGAGTTCAAGACCAGCCTGGCCAACATGGTGAAACCCCGTCTCTACTAAAAATACAAAAATTTGCCAGGCGTGGTGGTGCACATCTGTAATCCCAGCTACTTGGGAGTCTGAGGCAAGAGAATCACATGAACCTGCGAGGCGGAGGTTGCAGGTAGCCAAGATCGTGCCACTGCACTCCAAAAAAAAAAAAAAAAAGTAAATTCAAAAATAGGAAAAGCAATTGTAATACCAGATGTACAGATATCAGTGTAAGGACACAAGAAACATGAAAAAATGAGGGAATATGACACTTACAAAGGAATATCATTATTCTCCAGCAATATCTTTTTTTTCTTTGAGACGGAGTTTCGCTCTGCCGCCCAGGCTGGAGTACAGTGGTACAATCTCAGCTCACTGCAAGCTCTACCTCCTGCATTCATGCCATTCTCCTGCCTCAGCCTCCCAAGTAGCTGGGACTACAGGTGTCTGCCACCACACCCGGCTAATTTTTTTTTTTATTTTTAGAAGAGAGGGGATTTCACCGTGTTAGCCAGGATGGTCTCGATCTCTTGACCTCGTGATCCACCTGCCTCAGCCTCCCAAAGTGCTGAAATTACAGGAGTGAGCCACTGCACCCGCCTTTTTTTTTTTTTTTTTTTGGGAGATGGAGCCTTGCTCTGTCACACAAGCTGGGGTGCTGTGGTGTGATCTCAGCTCACTGCAAGCTCTGCCTCCTGGGTTCAAGTGATTCTCCTGCCTCAGCCTCCTGAGTAGCTGGGGCTACAGGTGCACACCACCATGCCCAGCTAATTTTTGTATTTTTAGTAGAGACAGGGTTTCACCATGTTGGCCAGGATGGTCTTGATCTCCTGACCTCATGATCCACACACCTTGGCCTCCCAAAGTGCTGGGATTACAGGCTGAGTCACCATGCCCAGCCAGCAATACCTCAATCAAAAAAATTTTCTGATTCCAGAAATAGGGGGAAAAAAAAAAACATTCAAAATCCCAGATAAAAAATTCAAAATATTGATTTTAAAGCTCAGTGAGAAACAAGAGAATTCTGAAAAATAATACCAAAAAAAAAAAAAAAAAAAACCCAGAAAAACAATTCAGGATATAAATGAGAAATTTACCAAAGAGATAGAAATTTTTAAAAAGAATCATATAGAAATTCTGAAACTGAAGAATTTACTGAAAAAGTATAAGACATATTAGAAAGCTTTAACATTAAACTAGGTCAAGCAGAAGAAATAAATCTCAGAACTTGAAGACAAATCTTTTAAAATAATCCAGTCAGGGAAAAAAAAAAAAAGAAAAAATATAAAAAGTAATGAGCAAAGTCTAGGTGACACTTGGGACCACATAAAGAAATCAAATTTAAGGCCAGGTGCAGTGGCTCACGCCTGTAATCCCAGCACTTTGGGAGCCAAGGCAGTCAGATCACCTGAAGTCAGGAATTCAAGACCAGCCTGACCAACACAGAGAAATCCTGTCTCTACTAAAAATAAAAAATTAGCCAGGCATTGTGGCACATGCCTGTAATCCCAGCACTCTGGGAGGCCGAGGTGAGGGAATCACTTGAGGTGAGGAGTTCAAGACCAGCCTAGGCAACATGGTAAAACCCCATGTCCACCAAAAAATACAAAAATTAGCCAGGCGTGATGGCACGCACCTGTAGTCCCCAGCTACTCAGGAGGCTGAGGCAGGAGAATCGCTTGAACCTGGGAGGCAGAGGTTTGCAGTGAGCCGAGATTGTGCCACTTGTACTGCAGCCTGGGCAACAGAGAGGACTGCATCTCAAAAAACAGAAAAAAAAAAAAAAAAAAAAAAAAGAAAAGAAAGAAAGAAATCAAATTTCAAGATTAATAGATGAAAACTGTCAAGTCAAGGAAGAGATTTAGATATTCAGATACAGAAGGCTCAGGAATACCCGGGTAGATACAATGCAGATAGGTCTTCTTCCATGTTACGTTGTACTCAGATTGTCTAAAGTCAAAGATAAACAAAAATCCTAAAAACAGCGTAAGAAAAGCATCCAGTCACCTCTAAAGAAAACCCAATCAAACTTACAGCAGATTCCTCTGCAGAAACCTTATACATAAGAAGAGAATCAGATAATATATTCAAAGTGCTGAAAAGACAAAACTGTCTGCCAAGGATACTATATGTAGCAAATATCCTTCACAAATGAAGGAGAAATGAAATATTTTCTGGACAAGCAAATGCTGAGTGAATTTATATATTACCACTAGACTACAAGAAAGGCTCAAAGGAATCCTAAACTTAGAAGTGAAAGGATGCCACTTACCATTGTGAAAATATACAAAAGTACAGGCCAGGCACAGTGGCTCATGCCTGTAATCCCAGCACTTTGGGAGGCTGAGGCAGGTGGATCACGAGGTCAGGAGTTCAAGACCAGCCTGGCCAAAATGGTGAAACCCCATCTCTACTAAAAATACAAAAAATTAGACAGGTGCAGTGGCAGGTGCCTGTAATCCCAGCTACTTGGGAGGCTGAGGCAGGAGAATTGCTTGAACTCAGAGGGCAGAAGTTGCAGTGAGCCAAGATCGTGCCACTGCACTCCAGCCTGGGTGAAAGAATGAGACTCTGTCTCAAAAATATATATATATATACACACACACACACACACACACAAAAGTACAAAACTCACTGGTAAAGCAGTCACACAAAGGAGAAAGAGAAAGGACTCAAATGGCCCCATTTGAAAAATCTACCAAACTACAATGACAAACAATAAGCGAAAAAGGAAAAATAATATATAAAATCGCCAGAAAGCAATGAACAATTATGACAAGAACGTAATAACCCTGAAGGTAAACGGATTAAATTCTCCACTTAAAAGATACACAGTAGCTGAATGAATTAAAAAACATGATCCAACTTTATGCTGCTTACAAGAAACTCATGTTAGCACTAAACAGTTTGAAAGGGATGGAAAAAGATATTCTACATAAACAGAATTCAAAAGCAAGCAAGAATAGCTATATTTGTATCAGATAAAACAGACTTTAAGTCAAAAACAGTAAAAAGAGACAAAGGTCTTTATATAAGGATAAAAGGATAAGTCCAGCAAGAGGTTATAACAATTTTAAATATATATGCATCTAACACAAGGAGTACCTGGATTCATAAAGCTAATATTACTAGATCTAAAGAGAGAGAAAGACTGTAACACAATTGTGGGGGACTTTGAGACTTAAGTCCCAGCATTAGATAGATGACCTAGACAGAAATTCAACACAGAAACATGGATTTAAATTGGACGTTAGACCAAATGTACCTAACAGACATTTACAATACATTCCCCAAACTGCAAAATATACATTCTTTTCATATATATGAGACATTCTCCAGGATAGGCCATATGTTAGGCCACAAAATAAGTCTTGACTTATTTATTTATTTAGAGATGTCGTTTCACTCCATTGCCCAGGCTGCAGTGCAACGGCTCAATTTGAGCTCACTGCAATCTCTGCCTGCCAAATTCAAGTGATTCTACTGCCTCAGCCTCCTGAGTAGCTGGGATTACAGATGCCTGTCACCATGCCCAGCTAATTTATGTATATATGTGTGTGTGTATATATACACACATATATGTGTGTGTGTGTGTATATATATATTTTTTGAGGCAGAGTCTCACTGTCGCCCAGGCTGAGTGCAGTGGCACTATCTTGGCTCACTGCAAGCTCCGCCTCCGGGGTTCACACCATTCTCCTGCCTCAGCCGCCTGAGTAGCTGGGACTACAGGCGCCTGCCACCGCGCTCAGCTAATTTTTTGTATTTTTAGAAGAGACGGGGTTTCACCGTGTTAGCCAGGATGGTCTCAATCTCCTGACCTCGTGATCCGCCAGCCTTGGCCTCCCAAAGTGCTGGGATTACAGGTGTGAGCCACTGTGCCCGGCCTAATTTTTATGTTTCTAGTAGAGATGGGGTTTCACCATGTTGGCCAGGCTGGTGACAAATTCCTGACCTCAGGTGATCCACCCACCCTGGCCTCCCAAAGTGCTGGGATTACAGACATGAGTCACTGTGCCTGACTCAACAAATTTTTAAAAATCAAAATCATACCAAGTATCTTTTCAGACAATAGAATAAAACTAAGTATCAGTAACAAGAGTAACTCTGGAAACTATACAAATACATGGAAATTAAACAGCATGCTCCTGAATGATAACTGAGTCAATGAAGAGATTAAAACAAATTTTTTTAACGCCTTGAAACAAATAAAAATGGAAATGCAATTTATCAAAACCTGTGAGATATGTGAAAGCAGTGCTAAAAGGGAAGCTTGTGGCAATAAATAACTACATCAAAACAGCAGAAAGATTACAAATGAACAATCTAACAATGCACCACAAGGAGCTAGAAAAGCAAGCACAAACCAAACCCAAAATTAACAGAAGAAAAGAAATAATAAAGATTATAGCAAAAATAAATGAAGTAGAGAATAAAAAGCACAAAAGATAATGAAAAGCTGGTTTTTCTTAAAGATAACATTATAAACCTCTAGCTAGAATAACCAAGATAGAAAAAAACAAATATATAAAATCAGAAATAAAAAAGGAAACACTACAAGTGATACCACAGAAACAGAAGAGATCATCAGAGACTATTATGAATAAATATATGCTGACAAACTGAAAAACCTAGAGAAAATGGATAAATTCCTGAAAACGTACAGCCTATCAATGTAGAATCAGGAATAGAAAACCTGAACAGACCAAGAATGAGTAATGAGATTTTATCAATAAAAAGTCTCCCAAAAAAGAAAAGCCCAAAACTGCATGAATTCATAGCTGAATTATACCAAATGTACAAACGAGAACTAATACAAATCCTCTTGATATTATTTCAAAAACCGAAGAGAAGGGAATTCTAACTCATTCTATGAGGTCAGCATCTCTCTGATTTGAAACCAAAGATGTAACAAAAAAAAACAAGAAAACTACACGCCAATATACACAGATGCAACAATTATCAATGAAGTACTACCTAATCATATTCAACAGCACATCAAAAAAAAAAATACACCATTACCAAGTAGGATTTATCTCAGGGATGCATGGAAAGATGGTTCACCATATACAAATCCATAAACATGATACATCACATCAACAGAATGAAGAACAAAAAACCACATGATCTTTGCAATAATTTCAGGAAAAGCATTTGGTAAAATTCAATATGCCTCAACTGCCTCAACATAAGAAAGACCAGATATGACAAACCCATACCTAACACAGTGCTGAATGGAGAAAACCTAATTAGAACAAGTCACTACTCCTATTCAACACAGCACTGGAAGTGCTAGCCAGAGCAATCAGGCAAGAGAAACAATAAAAGGCATCCAAATTGGAAGAGGGAAAGTCAAATGATTCCTCTTTGCTGATAATACAATCTTGTATCTAAAACAAACTAAAGACTACACCAAAAAAAAAAAAAACTCTTAAATTTGATAAATGAATTCAGTAAAGTTGCAGGATACAAAATCAACATACAAAAATCAGTTGCATTTCTCTACACCAGTAATAATCTAGCCAAGACAGAAATGAAGGCAATCCCCATTTACAATAGATTAAAAAAAAAAAAGGATGAAATGCCTAGGAATAAATTTAAGCAAGGAGATGAAAGATCTCTATCAAGGAAAACTACAGGCCAGGTGCAGTGGGGCTCACGCCTGTAATCCCAGCACTTTGGGAGGCCAAGGCAATATGTAATCCCAGCTACTTGGGAGGCTGAAGCAGGAGAATTGCTTGAACCCAGGAGGTGGAGGTTGTGGTGAGCCAAGATCGCACCATTGCACTCCAGCCTGGGCAACAAGAGTGAAACTCCGTGTCAAAAAAAAAAAGGGGGGTGGGGGGACTAAAAAACACTGATGTAGTCCTAGCTACTAGGGAGGCTGAGGTGGTAGCATCACTTTGAGCCCAGGAGTTTGAGTCTGCAGTAAGCTATGATCCTATCTCTAAAAACAGCAATAACAAAAAACACTGATGAAAAAAATTTGTAACACAAACAAATGGAAAAACATATCATACTCAAGGACTGAAAAATATCATTAAAATGACCATATTGCCCAAAGCAATCTACAGATTCAATGCAATCTGTGTCAAAATAGCAATGCCATTTTTCACAGAATTAGAAAACACAATCCTAAAATTCATATGGAACCAAAAGAGCTGGAACAGCCAAAGCAATCCTGAGCAAAAAGAACAAAGCTGGAGGTATCATGTTACTTGACTTTAAAATATATTACAAAGGTATAGTCACCAAAACAACATGGTATCGGTATACAAACAGATACAAAGACCAATGGAACAGAGGCGAGAACCTAGATATGGGATAAAGCTAAATGTTTACAGCCAACTGACAAAGCTAACAAGAACTTACACTGGGGAAAGGACAACCTCTTCAATAAATGGTGCTAGGAAGATTGAATAGCCAGATGCAGAAGAATGAAATAGGATCCCCATCTCTCACCATATACAAAACCAACTCAAGATGGATTAATGACTTAAATGCAAGACCCAGAACTATAAAACTACTATCAGAAAACATAAGAAAAACACTTCAGGACTGTATTAGTCCTTTCTCACACTGCTATAAAGATACCAAGACTGGATAATTTATAAAGGAAAGAGGTTTAATTGGCTCAAAGTTCCGCGTGGCTAGGAAGGCCTCAGGAAACTTACAATCAAGGCAAAAGGCGAAGGGGAAGCAAGACACATCTTACATGGTGGCAGGAGGGCAGGGAGCGCCAGATAATTACCAAACAACCAGATCTCATGAGAACTCACTATCGTGAGAACGACAAGAGGAGAACCTGCCCCCGTGATCCAATCACCTCCCACCAGGTCCCTCCCTCAACATGTGGGGATTACAATTTGAGATGAGATTTGGGTAAGGTCACAGAGCCAAATTATATCAAGGACACTGATCTAAATAAAGATTTTAGAGCTAAGACCTCAAAAGCACAGACAACAAAACAAAAATAGACAAATAGGACTATAAACTATAAAGCTTCTGCACAAGAAAGGAAACAATCAACTGAGTGAAGAGATAACATGTTGAATGGAGAAAATATTTGAAAACTATTCATCTGACAAGGGGCTAACATCCAGAATATATGAGGAACTCAAATAACAGTAATAAATAATAATAATCCCATTAAAAATTGGGCAAAGGACATGACTAGACATTTCTCAAATGAAGTTACACAAATAGCCAATAGGTATATTTAAAAAAAAGCTGAACATCACTAATCATCAGGGAAATGCAAATCAAAACCACAATGAGATATCATCTTACCCCAGTCAGAATAATTATTATTAAAAAGACAAAATATCAGATGCTAACAAGGATGCAGAGAAAAGGGAACTCTTATACACTGTTGGTGGAAATATAAAGTAACACAGTCATCATGGAAAACAAGTATGAAGAATTCTCAAAATACTAAAAATAGAATTACCATTTGATCCAGCAACCCCACTGCTGGGTATCTACCCAAAGGAAAAGAAATCAATATATCAAAGCAATACTTGCACTCACATGTTTATGTAGCACTGTTCACAATAGCAAAGATATAGAATCCACCTAAGAGTCCATCAATGGATAGATGGATAAAGAAAATGTGGCATATATACACAATGGAATATTATTTAACCATAAAAAAGAATAAAACCATGTTATTTGCAGGAACATGGATGAAACTGGAGGTCATTACGTTAAGTGAAATAAACCAGGCACAAAAAGAGAAACAGTGCATGCTTTCACTTATATGTGGAAGCTAAAAAATTTGATCACATGCAGACAGAGAATGGAAAGATACTAGAAACTGGGAAGGAGAGGGGGAGGAAAGAGATTAAAGAGAAGTGGGTTAAAGGATACAAAAATAAAGTTAGATGAAATGAATAAATTCAATGTTTGATAGCTGAGTAGACTGACTATAGTTAAGACAAATGTATTGCACTTAGATGATGGACACTCTAACCTGATTTGATCACTATGTATTATAAACACGTAACAAAATCTCAAATGCACTCCATGTATTTGTGAAAATAAAGTAGTAAGATTCATTTAACAAAAATTAATGGAAACATGAATTTGTGCACGAAATCCCCACTCTCAGTTTCTCAAGATGAAGGGAATAAATTTGTCTTTTCCAAACATTAGACCTATCAGCATAATTTTTTCATCACAAATTATGACCCATGACATGTACTGACACCATCTCTTTCAAAAAACAAGCAGAGTTCAATTTTCATCTTTTGGAAAGGATCAAAGAACATTCTAACAACCAGTCCTCAATTCTGTGTCAACACTCTTTCATTGGGTAACTAAAAATTAAAATGGTGTCGGCTAGGATTTTTTTGTTCACTACTATGTTCCTAGTACCTAGACCAGAGCAAAAAGTAGGCACACAATAAGTATTTGTGAACCAATACAAAAGACAAAATGCAAGAATTTTAGGCTTCAGTTGCTTTTCACATTCTGGAAGAAAACTGGATCCTTCCGTCTGGATGGAGGTACTAAGGGAGTAGAGGAAGGGTTTTGCCAGAATTATGAAGTGGTGTCCCAGGTGATGGCTGCCAGTAACTGGGTTTTATTCCAGGCATTGCAGAGGGTCTTGGTGGTTCCATCAGTCAAAAGGGCAACTTCACAGCCTGTTTTGAGCCATCAACCAACACTTTCCTCATCAGGACTGCCTCACAACCAGCTGTGAAAACTTACCAATGATTGGCACCTCCACACAGACCTCCATTCAGATATGGCTAGAGATGAAGTATCTAATCAGAAGCACAATTTGGGCACCACTTTTTAAATTATGTATTTAATTTACATAGTTCTGATGTCCTTTCACACCTAATAAATATCTATAAATTTTTACATAGTTATGTGGCTACCACCTAATTTGAACACAACTACTAAAAAAAGTCTTGCTTTTTATAGTCAATCTTTAAAATAAGTCTTGCTTTTTATAGTCAGTCTCCTGAAGTCCATCACATACATGCATAGATTTGAATTTTCAAAAAAAAAAAAAAATCAAGATACAGTCAGTTGTCCCTCAGCATATTTAGGGGATTGGGTCTAGGACCCCCTATGGATACCAATTATCTGTGTAGTATGTGCATATAGCCTATGCATACCCTCCTGCATACTTCATCAGCCCTAGATTACTTACAATACCGAATACAATGTAAATGTTCTGTAAATAGTTATACTGTATTTTTAAATTTGTATCTTTCAACTGTTGTAATTTTAATTTTTTCCTAATATTTTCCATCTATGGTTGGTTGAATCCATGGATTAAAAATCCATGGATATACAGAGCCAACTGTACATCTATGATCTGCTGTCTTGCACAGAATATAAGTGAGAAAATAAATTTTAAGAAGGAAAAGAAACAAGCATATTTCTGTCATCATCTTAAAATTTTTCAGTGAAAGTACAAGTTGGAGTCCGGTAACGGTGGCTCACACCTGTAATCCCAGCACTCTGAGAGGCCAAGGCGGGCAGATCACCCGAGGTCAGGAGTTCAAGACCGGGCTGGCCAACACGGTGAAACCCCGTTTCTACTAAAAATACAAAAGTTAGTCAGGCGTGGTGGCAGGTGCCTGTAATTCCAGCTACTTCGGAATTGAGACAAAAGAATTGCTTGAACCCAGGAGGCGGAGGTTGCACTACCCGAGATGGTGCCACCGCACTCCAGCCTGGGCGACAGAGCAAGATTCTGTCTCATAAAAAAAAAAAAAAAATAGTACAAGTTGGAGAATGTTTCAAAGTCCTTACAGACTTTACAATTAAAAACTCCATAAATGGGCCATGTGCAGTGCCTCATGCCTGTAATCCCAGCACTTTGGGAGGCTGAGGTGGGTGGATCACCTGAAGTCAGGAGTTCAAGACCAGCTTGACCAACATGGAGAAACCCCATCTCTACTAAATACAAAAATTAGCCAGGTGTGGTGGTGGGCACCTGTAGTCCCAGCTACTCGGGAGGCTGAGGCAGGAGAACTGCTTGAACCGGGAGGCAGAGGTTGCAGTGAACTGAGATTGTGCCACTGCACTCCAGCCTGGGAAACAAAGCAAGGCTCTATCTGGAAAAAACAAAAAACAAACAAACAAAAAAAAACAACAAACCTCCATAAATGCCCTGTTTTTTATACCATCTAATAGTTTAGATGGTTATCAGGTTTTAATTGTCTGCAAAAGAAGGTAACTCTTAATTCCAGGTCCTGAAAAGGAAATATACAAGATGAGATTGGAACCTCTTATTGCCAGAAAACAAGGAAGTTATTGATAACCAAAATGATACAGGAACCAACTTGCAGAGGCTTCCACTGGCCAAAGATGAGACAATTTGGACATAAAAAGTAATTACTGCAATGGAGTAAAGCTCATGAAATAAAAAACTCATTACTTACCTTTGGAGGTTACTAAGGCTATAGCCCATTATTATAAAATTGGTAAAGAATCAGTATGATTTTATCTTTCTTGTATTTTAGGGAAACCAAGCAGTTGATGAGAAAAGTTTCTCTAAAGAACTCCAACTACTCATGTAAATGAATCACAGAATTGGAAAACTATCAATTTGCAATACCTAAACACATAACAGATGTGAGCAATCATCAATGTTTGCTAAAATTATTACACAAAAGGTTGATGGGGAGCTTTCAAACAGAGCAGATTCAGATAAGATTCAGATGCTTATCTTAATCTGCTTATCAATCTTAGTATCATTAAAAATGAGACAACCAGACATTATGTGTCCTCTGATGTAATTCAGTTGGAAGCACTCACCACTTATTGAATCTAATAAAGGTTCTACATCTAACAATTAGCAGAAAATAGAGGTTGACAGAGGGATACATTGATACCACAGATACAGTGACATTCAGAATGTGGGAAATTCTGTAGAGCAAATGATCTAACTTCTTCAATTTGAAAAATGGTCTAAGAATGGCGAAGAAGGAATAATTTATAGGTTAAAAAAGACGCGAAAGACACACTAATAAAATGCAATAGGTGACCCTCATTTGAATTCTTAACCAACACTGAAAGGACAACTTTAGAGGCATCTGGAGGAAATCTGAACACAAAGTATTAGATGATGTGACAGTCATAAGAAAAATGGACCTCTCAGATCTCCAACTTTAGGGTGGGTAATTGACTGGCAGTTCCAGTCACTGTGGTCTGAATCCACCCTGGTATTCAGCTGAGGGCACATGTCCTACTGGCTGCTCCGTGCCAACAAATGAGCATTGCAGGATTACAATGGCACGCCCATTACTACAAGATGTGAGACTGCTCAGAAGTGGGCATATTTGGTTTGAGGACTCCCAAACAGCCTTGTTAAAACTTTTTTAGAACTACTGCTGTAGTTTGGTTTGACCTCCTCCAAATCTCATGTTGAAATTTTATTCCCAATATTGGAGATAGGGCCTAGTGGCAGGTGTCTCGGTCATGGTTGCAGATGCTTCATAAAGAGCTTGGTGCCATGCTCAAGGTAATGAGTTCTCACTCTATAGTTCATAAGAGCTGGTTGTTTAAGTGCTAAGGCCTCCTTTTCTCCCTCTCTTCCATCCTCTCTTGCCATGTGACACGGTGGCTCCCCTTCCTCTTCTACTGTGAGTGGAAGCAGCCTGAAGCCTTCACTCAAGTGTTGGTTGGGGTCAAATAATTTGTATTTCTAACAGGTTACTAAGTGAAGTCAATGCTACTAGTGTCAGAAACACACTTTAAGAACCACTGGCAAAACATTTAATAAGACAATTCCATGATAAAAGTGTATCATAGCATAAAACCACAAAACTGTGCAGTCAAAGACTAGTTTTATGATACAATGTCATCTTACCAATCTGTACACTCCACAAGTTTTTAAAAATTAATATATAAAGCACCTAACACAGCCCTGCACATACGGCTACTGAATTATTAATGTTATTATGCTGTAAGTTATGGTTAAAGTTGTGCTCAAATTGTTACTTGAGACACTTTGCTTCATTGAAACTATATTGATTTTTGGCCAGGCGCGGTGGCTCACGCCTGTAATCCCAGCACTTTTGGAGGCCGAGGCAGGCGGATTGCCAGGTCAGGAGATCGAGACCATTCTGGCTAATACTGTGAAACGCTGTCTCTACTAAAAATACAAAAAATTAGCCGGGCGAGGTGGCGGGCGCCTGTAGTCCCAGCTACTTGGGAGGCTGAGGCAGGAGAATGGCGTGAACCCCAGAGGCGGAGCTTGCAGTGAGCCGAGATCATGCCACTGTACTCCAGCCTGAGTGATACTGTGAGACTCTGTCTCAAAAAATAAAAAAAACTATATTGATTTTTTTAATTTTTTATTTGAGTCTCGACCTCCTAGGCTCAAGCAATCCTTCCCCCTCAGCCTACCAAGCAGCAGGGACTACAGGTGCATGCCATCTTGCCCAGCTCATTTATTTTTTTGTACAGACGGCATAACCCTGTGTTATCCTGTTGGTATTACAGGCATGAGCCACTGCACCTAGCCAGGTATATTGGTTTTAAAAGGGTTACAAGAAACAAGATGCACTTTTAGGCCTCCTATAATCCTGCATTTCTAAAGTATCCATTTATTCATCTCATTAAAATTTTCACTGATTTAAACAACAGTTAATATGAACAGATCGACATAATTTTACTTTAAATTAATGTTGTTTATTGTCCTAAGCCATCCATACACAAAACGTTTAAAGTGTTATGGAAGGCTAACAGTTTTTCAACTTTTCTTAATACCATCAGATGAATGTATTCTTACCAAACATGATTTACGCATTTTTCAAATGTGGATTTCTTAGGCCTTTGACTGACAGCTTTAGGCCTTTGCACTACACAAAGAAAAATACACCTTTCTATTCATTTCTTAATAATGTGTTTACATAAAGCTAAAATGTCCACTGATGACATCATATACGTTTGGTTAATCACAGCAAATAGTTCACATTTTAAAGGAATGCAGATATTTGGATAGAAGCCTCTAACAATGTAAATATTGCAAATTTCAAGTTCCATAATATGTCTAAACAGGGATAGCAACTGATTATATGTGGATTAACAATAGTGAATAACTGAGCACATTTTAATGTGAACAACATACACAGCAGTCAAAACTTATTGTTTTTCCTATGTGTAAAGTAAAAATTCAATCTATCTTTAACTGGCTCACATTATTTTCATGTTGTTCAACTATTTGAAACAAAGAGCTTTTCCTTTCTTTAAAAGGATTTTGATTCAGTCATTAACAGATTTTTTAAAGTGACAGTAAAATTATGCATTTGGTCCAGGATTAAGAGGGAAGTTTTACTTGCTAGTTTCCTTTTTATCTGGTTAGACATCAAAATAAAATGAATGGACTGTAAAGGATCTTATAACCAGTCTCTCTCTTTAATATGAAGGTCCAATATTACATAATTCTTTACAAGGCTTGACCAGGAATGAAATGTAACCTCTTTTAAAGATGAAGAAAAACTGAAAGAATAAGATTAAGCAAATATGTGGGTAGTTTACAGCTGCTGATAGAACTGTGTGCACACGTGCATGCATGCATAAACACAAAGTGACTCTAGAAGGGAAAAAAACAGAGCTTGATGAAGTCTAAGATGAAAGGTTCCAGTTTCATTTGATTATGAGACCTTGGAAAAATTTACTGGCTTGCTAGTGAAATACGTTCTTACACAGGGACTTGAAGCGTTTATCTAAATAGACTGACTCAAGGATGCTTTTTCTCTTGTTAGACTTGTATGACATTACTGAGATTAATTTAGAGTTCTGAAGTAGAGAAGACTGATTAGCTTGTGCCTGTGTATCTGTGTATGAAGAATAACAAATTAAGACAAAAGGTTATGTAAACCATTTACTAAAAAAGTCTAAATTTTTATATTCCTAGGCCCCTACTCATCTTTTACAAACTTTGAAGGACCTGAAATTCTTTGGACACCATCAGATTTAGTTTATAATAGTTACGATTTTGAAGAAATTATTCATGTAGTTTTAAAACACAATAGAATTTTCAGTCAGGCTGAACTTTTGTGCACTTCCTCATTTATTCGAGAAACCCCACCATTAATGTATTTAGACCTTAACATGATGGCTTTGAGTCTTAAATCACTGTCCACCTAAAATAATATACCAAATAAAGATTTTAAAAGTGCTGCATATGGTTTCTGTAAGAGGTATATAAGTTAATTAGATTACCAGAATTACCCTTTAGCTTCAAAAGTAAAACTCATGGTCAGGATTTTACTGATAGTATAGGAAGAAAAAAAAACCACTGCTGAAAAATAAATGAAAAAATTTTTATTGAGTATTACTTTATACAGGCAAATTAAAAGTGAATCTATATTAAGCTGACTATTCCACAATAAAAACCTATACAATGGGAATAATCAAAGCTGTCTACACAATACTAATGTGTTCAATAAATTATCCAGATGTTTTTCTGCAAATATTTGGATTACCTGATTAGCTGATTCTTCAACAAAAGTTAAATTTTAGCTTTAATATGGTAGCAGCAGAATGCTACTTAAATTTAGAAGAAAAACATAAGAATAAAAACCCTGAATAGCACAGCCAAATCTTCCAAGAAATAAGTTCACCAAAAAAGTAACATACACCTATTTGGTATCCAGAGGAGGAAACAAAACACAGGCACTTAATCAACATTCACCAAGTGATCATCACTAACATTCTATTATTACCAGAGCAACTGTCAATATGTGAACTGTAGATCAGAACAGACTTACATATCTAAAAACAAACCAGTAATCAATAATATATACAGAAATATTAACTTGAAGTCACATTTAAATACCATCAAGTTTGGTGTATCTGATATAGACTGACTTCATTTCATCACTGCTATAAATTCCTTAAAAGTGTTCTTTTCCTAATGTAACATTATCTTTAAAAAATGGCAAGACATTTCCCAATATGCATCAGTTCTTTCACTCCACCATTCAGTAAATGTTGCAGCAAATTAAACAGAACCTGTTAACTAGATCTAAAAACAATGGCTGCATAATTAACACAAAGAAGTACTTTTGAGTAAACTATTCAGATTAGAGAGGCTAATGCTAACTAAGACTGCATTTTCTGCTACTGACATGCACTATATAGATCATACACTAAGATGGAAGGTTGGTCCATGTCCATTTATTTAAAGATTCTGTAACACCTATAATAGTATTTAATACAGCTCCCACAAACAATATTCCTCTCACATAGATGTAGTTATTTTTAGTGGGGATAAGGATATGACACATGCTACGAGATTCTAGCTAAGAAAATAAAAACAATATGGGCTCAGGTTTTCTTAGCAAGTTTTTGAACTGGGAAACAACCAACTTCCATATATCCAGGAGAAACTTAGCATGGGGCAACGTGCCTTAGTTGATGTGCCTGATAAGCAAACTGTTAGTTGTCTCTTAGTATTGTTTTCAGCTTAATGTAACAACAAAAGAAAGGTGTCACACTACTTCTCAGATAGTAACAACTGCAATCTTAGATTGTAATTGGGATTACAATTACAATCCCATGGGATATCCTTTATTAATGAAAGCACAGTTCCAATGCAAAAGTCAAGCTTTATGGTTACGTATCAGGATAGGTTCAGACCCAATATGACCATGTTTAGCACTAACTTTTAACATGTTAAAGTTCTGATTCCTGAATGTTTTTCTCACTTAATATATTCCCTCCAATGACAAGTTGTTGTGTTTGGCTTCTTATGCTGAAAATATATGCCTGAATCCTATAACAAGTTATTAACAGTATCATGAATAGTTATTAAATAAGTGCCAGCACTGCATGGAACTTACTGTCACCGACTCAGAACCATACAACTACATACATATGCACAAAAAAAAAAATCCCAAAGAGACCTATCATTGTACATATGAATACTGTCCAGGGTATCAGATCAATTATCAAATCCAAGGTCTCTGCTGTTTTATCTTACGGTGTTGAATATATGAATGCTTCCCTATTACACTGACTTTTCTGTATTATTTTCAAGAAATTATTAACTGGATTCAAAATCTTACACTTTTATTTCTAATTATAAAATCCAGATTAATCCAGAAAACACAAACCACACGTAACCGAGGTAGGTTTTTCACCTTAAGAATACATTGATTCTACCACAATTTAAAATTTTAAACATTGAAGAAAAAAAAAAAAAGACTACATTGCTCCATATACCTGCCTCTGGTACTTAATTTTCCGCATTTGAAACTACTTGAACAAGTGTGACAGTGCTAATCTACTATATTTAGTAAATCCCTTAGTACCTACAAATACACACCCAAAAGCCCTTTCCCCCTTCTCTAATGGTAACTGTTGTATAATAAAATTGCCAACAACTCTAGAAAGATGAAATAAAGATTACTGTAGCAATCTTCAATTAATTCATTTCAGAAATCAAGGAAGTCATGTTCATTTTAAATATGACAAACTTACTATTTTGAAAATGAGCTCATAAACACATTAGAACTTTGAATGTGCTTTATTATGCCACAAATTCCCAGGAGATTTAAGAAATAGTATTTCTGAACAGGAATAATAATTTCACAAATACTATCACTTTATTGACAATAGACAAGTCTTTTAGGGTAGTGCACATGTACTTAACATCTACCTTCTAACAATCTCAACACTTCTTATAAATTTTCAGGGGAAACTGCAGCAGAGCCTACTTTATTTTTCAATGGTTAGTGTAAAACTCTGTATGTAAAATAAATACGTATTTTAAGGAGATGGGAGAAGGACTGCATGTGAAATGCTTTGCCTAAGTTGTAAGGCTCTTGTCTTTACACTATCATTATGTTAACAAGGCCAAAATAAATCACTGCTAGAAATGTTCTCCCCAAAATTCTTAAACAGCTCAGTCTTCAAAAGTATTTAATAATTTTTTTTTTCTTTTGTGAGACAGAGTTTCACTCTTGTTGCCCAGGCTGGAGTGCAATGGTGCAATCTCAGCTCACCAAAACCTCCACCTCCTGGGTTTTCAAGCGATTCTCCTGCCTCAGCCTCCCAAGTAGCCGGGACTACAGGCATGCGCCACCACACCCGGCTAATTTTGTATTTTTAGTAGAGTCAGGGTTTCTCCATGTTGGTCAAGCTGGTCTCGAACTCCCAACCTCTGGTGATCCGCCCACCTCGGCCTCCCAAAGTGCTGGGATTACAGGCGTGAGCCGTTGCGCCCAGCCTAATTGATATAATTTTTTAAAGTGAAATGAAGTGTTCCTTTATTTACATATGAATTAAATAGAAAATTCAAAGTAATTTTTTAAATAAAACCCCACATACTAATACATTTTAAGGTTGGATACTAACAGCATTTTCACAAGATCCAAAGTGTGGATGAGGAACTAGGAAATAAGGACATGTGTGGCACATAACTAAGGGTAACTAAAGAAAGGTGAGTACCTCACAACCAAAAGCAGCTAACTATGCCTGGCATACCACCCTATCATGTGGGCAGCAGATCACTGTTCCCATGCTAGGAAAGAGCCTCCAAGAAGGGAAGCCCTTATGCAGTAATTCTGCAACTATATTAAATTTGGTAATTTAACATTAAACTTTTTCGTGAGCAGTGAATACACACATGGTCATATAAAAACCGCCCTGGAGACCAGGTTAATTATTAAATAAACTAAAAGGGGAGAAATGCTGGTAGATAGAATTATGTCAGTTCCAGGGTTTTCAATGGAATAAAGAAACAGCAGCAGCTGTTTCAAAACTAGGCTATGATCAGAAACCTCTGGAGCCCAGAGTCTAAAGCTAAACCTACATAGGCGCTACAGCCAGGGAGTTCTTTCTTTAAGTTCCTCAAGTGAGTCTGATGATCGGCCAAGCTCAAAACTTCTGAATTGGGGAAGGGAGAAAGCCAACCTAGGTAAATGTAGAGACTTTTAGAATTCAACATTTGGGCCAGGCGCGGTGGCTCACGCCTGTGATCCCAGCACTTGGGGAGGCCAAGGCGGGTGGATCACAAGGTCAGGAGATCGAGATCATCCTGGCTAACACGGTAAAACCCCGTCTCTACTAAAAATAAGAGAAATTAGCCGGGCGTGGTGACGGGTGCCTGTAGTCGCAGCGACTCGGGAGGCTGAGGCAGGAGAATGGCATGAACCCAGGAGGCGGAGCTTGCAGTTAGCCAAGATCATGCCACTATACTGCAGCCTGGGCAACAGAGTGAGACTCTGTCTCCAAAAGAAAAAAAATTCAACATTTGATACTTATCATTTACTCCACATTTTCCCCCAGCTGTCTCACCTTCTCTATTTTTCTAACAGTGAATAATAAAAGGGCTTGGCAAGTGAAGGAAAAAGTCAGTAGAGTACCCAAAATGGATTTGACTATACTCAAACCACTTTCACATATTAACTAGATAAAAGGATATCATACTGCTATTTGAAATTCAATCATTGAGCAAAAATGTCATAATGTCAATGTATTTTAAGGGAGGGGGGAGTTCTTAACATGAAAATGTAATATAAAAACAATTCTAATAATAATATTTAATACAAGAGAAAATTTGTATAATTCTTTAGAAGTAATTCTGTTTTTAAAATTTCAATGCTAGGAAGAAAATTCCTTAAAATTGAAATAGGGGAATATTCTCTCATATGAAAAAACTGTGTCACAGTGTTATTCTTCAACTTAGAAATCAGGCAAAGTATTTTAGTACTATTTCTCCTTACATATTGTTTCGTATAAATGTTTTAAGTATGAATGACATTTTGGTTTTTATTTTAGTGTGCATGCTAATATAATAAAAATATGGATTTTTTTCTCCTACACTGACTTCGTACACTTTCCAGGCCTGAAGAACAAACAACTTTTAAAATATCCTATGTTCACTTGCAAACCTTAGAACAATTAAAAAAAAAAGTAGTACCTACATAAGAAATTTTACATTAAAATTACAATTGTATGTTTTTCAGGAGTTAAAGTGATTCAATTTTTCAATATTCAAACATAAAATAGTAAATTTTTATTTACTATAGCGCAATTCAAGTATTCTCTTAAATTTATATTTAATCGACTAGAACATGACAGTGACTTTATAAGAGCTTTCCTTTTAAAAGGTTGCTGTTACACAAAAGTATGACTCTATTACTCTAAATGCTTAGAATAAGTGGAAAGAAATGACAGTAGACAAAAACCTTTATGAGTGAGTCATCAACACATAAAAGGTTGCACACATCAGTAATAAGGCATGTGTAGGTAATATCCCAAAAGTATTTAAACTCATGTAAACAAAGACTATGTATATTCCTAAGGGAGAAAAGGTACTACCAAAGATGAAATATATTCAAATGGCTGTGACTTTAAACCATGTATTAGTTGAATACCACACAAAACCAAAAAGGTATTATCTATCATTTAATAACTGAAAGATATTACTTATTTGTGAGATAAAAGGTGGATGCTTTTTTTAAAACCAATAATGAAAAAGAAGTATTTTGAAAACAAACATCCATTTTCTAGAAATAAATATACATGCTTAGTTATTTTAATGTATTGCAGCATAGGAATATTGTGCTAGCATTGACCATAACATTCAATCAGTAGTTTAAAATATTTTTTCCACACTGAGTCTTGAATCTTCTACCTGGTCAGCTGACCAACAACTTTCAAAAGAGTTTTATTTTCCTGCTTTAGCTGTTCATTTTCATCTTCTATGTCATCTAGGTCCTTAAGAAAAAAAAAAAGATACTTTAAAAATACTTAAAAATATTTGACAAGAGATGAAAACACTTAATATACATTCAAAAATAATTCATACAACCAATTAATTTGGAAATGAGGGTAAGCTCTGAAAACAACTTTAGATGTAATATGTCCCACCAAAAATGAGCATCCATTACTTAAATCTTCATTCTTATAACAAGTCTATAGGCCAACTCTTAAAGATCTTTCAGTTTTTCTAAGGAAGCCAAAAGTCAGAACTTTAAAATTGTGAATCTTCCAATTTTCAATCATCATAAATAAGTTAGTTTTTTAGCTAAACAAACTCCACTTCCCTTCCCTAAAACTGAGGCAAAAAAAAAAAAAAACTATCCATGCAAGCCATATGTGGTATTGAGCCCTAGGTTGCAACCTTGTATCAAATTGGGCATCAAAAGGTGCAGGTACAAGTTCTAGATGCACTCCTACCACTTTGTCTGATCTTTAAAGGTGTACAATGGGGAAAACACTCTGGGGAGGCGACAAAACTGAGGCCTACAAAAAAGGGGATCTGGAGTATAGAGAGTTGATCTGGATCAATTTATATGTTGGACTTTTCTACGACATTTTGAAGCAAAGGTTTTAGCGCTAAAAATAACTCAAAGCCACTAAATTAAGTATTCGCTCTCCAGCTTTAAAAGCATATGATCCACCTCTTTTTTCCCTGTATTAATCCTTGTCCCAAATACACAACCATCTGGTTAAAAAAAAATTCACCATAAGTTTTAGTTACAAGAAATGTTATTTCAAGACAGACTCTTTACTGTTAAAGAAGCAGACATTTTTAGATTTATTCTTGCAGTTTAAAGTTTGATGTAATCAATTTGAATCACTGCTATAGTATAAAAGCTTTCTAATACATTTAATATATTGCCTTTGGATAATTAGGTAAATTATTTTAAAATTTACAAGATCAGAATTTGCATTTATTTACAAACTAAATGAATAATGTTGGGAAACATTTGTTTACACAATAAAAAATATGGGATTTCTAAAATTACCACAGTTGAAATCTACCTAAAATTTAGAATTAAATGATAAAACATATTCATGTACCATTATTAGATTATAAACTCTATGAAGGCAGGGGTTTTATTATTCTTAAGGCCCACAGTGCCTAAGACAGTTCAAACCCATCAAGGGCATCAAAAATATTTGCAGAAACAGGTTGGGCGTGGTGGCTCACACCTGTAATCCCAGCACTTTGGGAGGCTGAGGCAGGCGGATCTCTTGAGGTCAGGAGTTCAAGACCAGCCTGGCCAACATGCTGAAACCCCATCTCTACTAAAAATACAAAAAATAGCCAGGTGTGGTGGCTCATGCCTGTAATTGCAGCTACTCAGGAGGCTGAGGCAGAAGAATCACCTGAACCCAGGAGGCGGAGGTTGCAGTTAGCCAAGATTGCGCCACTGCACTCCGGCCTGAGCAACAGAATAATGTAATCAAAAAAAAAAAAAACCTTTTCCTGTCTGCCTATACACCCCAAAGAAAATAAATCCTTCTATCAAAAAGACATATGCATGTGTATGTTCACTGCTGTGCCATTCACAACATCAAAGACATGGAATCAACCCAAGTGTGGTACATATATGTCATGGCATACTATAAAGCAAAAATAATAATAATAAATATTTGTGGAAACAGATAACCTACAGAATGGGAGAAGATACTCACGAACTATGCATCCGAAAAAGGTCTAATATCCAGAATCAACAAGGAACTTAAATCAACAAGCAAAACACTATACAATCCCATTAAAAAAGGGCAAAGGACATAACAGACACTTCTTAAAAGAAGACATATGGCATGGTGTATGTAATCCCTCACACCTGTAATCCTAGCACTTTGGGAGGCTAAGTCGAGCAGATCACTTGAGGTCAGACCAGCCAGGCCAACACATGGTGAAACCCCATCTCCACTAAAAATACAAAAATTAGATGGCCGTGGTGGCACATGCTTGTAATACCAGCTACTTGGGAGGCTAAGGCAGGAGGATCGCTTGAACTCAGGAGGCAGAGGTTGCAGTGAGCTGAGATTACTCCACTGCACTCCAGCCTGGGTGATAGAGGAAGACTCTGTCTCAAAAAACAAAAACAAAACAAAAACACAAAACAAAAAGAAGACATACAAGCGGCCAAGAAACATGAAAAAATACTCAGTATCACTAACCAGAGAAATGCAAGTCAAAATCACGAGATACCAACTCACAGCAGTTGTGACGGTTAATATGAAGTGTCAACTTGATTAGCCAGTCAAAAATTGCTATTAGTAAAAAGTTAAAAGACAACAGATGCTGGTGAGGCTGCAGAGAAAAGGGAATGCTTATACACTGTGGTGGGAATATAAATTAGTCCAGCCACCGTAACAAGCAGTTTGGAGATTTTTCAAAGAACTTAAAACAGAACTATCATTAGACCCAGCAATCCCATTACTGTCTATATACCAAAAGAAAATAAATCTTTCTATCAAAAAGACATATGAATGTGTATGTTCACTGCTGCACCATTCACAATATCAAAGACATGTAATCAACCCAAGTGTCCATCAACAGTAGATTAAATGAAGAAAATGTGGTACATATATGTCATGGCATAGTATAAAGCCACAAAAAATAATGAAATCATGTCCTCTGCAGCAACATGGATAGAGGTGGAGGCCAGAATCCTAAGCAAATTAACTCAAAAACAGGAAACCAAATACTGCATGTTCTCACTTGTAAGCGGGAGCTTACGAGTGAAAGCTTACACTGAGCACACATGGATATAAATATGGGAATAGACACTGTGGACTACTAAAGGGCAGAGGAAGGTGGCATAGGTTAAAAAAAGTTACCTGTCAGGTATTATGCTCACTACCAGGGTGATGGGATCTGTATTCCAAACCTCATAATCACACAATACTCCCATGTAACAAATCTGCACATGTACCCCCTGTATCTAAAATACAAAGTGAACTTTTTTTTTAATTTAACATTTTTAAATTTTTTTAATTTAGAATTTCTTAGATCAAATTCTAACACCAATATAGGAGTACTTGTATTTTGAGATGGGAGTCTCGCACTTTTGTCCAGGCTGGAGTGGAGTGATGTGTCTTGGTTCACTGCAAGCTCTGCCTCTCGGGTTCACGCCATTCTTCTGCCTCAGCCTCCCGAGTAGCTGGGACTAGAGGCGCCCATCACCACGCCCGGCTAATTTTCTGTATTTTCAGTGGAGACGGGATTTCACCGTGTTAGCCAGGATGCTCTTGATCTCCTGACCTCATGATCCGCCCAACTCAGCCTTCCAAAGTGCTGTGATTACAGGCGTGAGCCACCACGCCCAGCCATAGGAGTACTTGTATTGGAACCAAAGATGAAAAGCAGTCTACAAAAAGTAGAAAGACTTAAAATACCTGAAGTCAAATACTGGCTCAGCTGATTACTCTATATGACTTTGAGCAAGTTAAATTCTGAGTTCCACTGTCCTCATATACAACCTATAGTTAATGCCTCAGAGCTTTATTAGAACAAGTCGGCATATGATGAAGCCTCTCTCTTTTTTCTCCTTTCATGGTTGGAGTTGAGACTGGATAGCGGATTTGCTACAGTTTTCCCTGAAGCAGACTTATTCTTTCCTCAATCTTAGCCAAAAGCCTTCTAAAAGGCAAAATTATGGAGTCTCTTCTCATCACTGTTACCTAATAAGCAATTACAACTGCTTCTAGCAAATAAATTCTGGGGCTGAAAACAAAAAGGAGAGTTAGCTACAAAGAATACAGGGCTAAGGCTAAACCTAAAGTTGGGGATGCATTAAGTACAAATGGAGAAAAAAAGTGAAGATACACAGACATCTGGAATTTCTTATAGTGATAAAGTACCAATTTTAGGGCCAGGCACAGTGGTTCACGCCTGTAATCCCAACACTTTGGGAGGCCGAAGAAGGCAGATCACTAGAGGTCAGGAGTTCGAGACCAGCCTGGCCAACATGGTGAAACCCCATCTCTCCTAAAAATACAAAAATTAGCCAGGAGTGGTGGCACGTGCCTGTAGTCCCAGCTACTCGGGAGGCTGAAGTAGGAGAATCGCTTGAACCCGGGAGGTGGGGGCTACAGTGAGCTGAGATCGCACCACTGAACTCCAGCCTGGGCAACAGAGAGAGACTCCATCTCAAAATAAATAAATAAATAAATAATAACAATAACAATAATAATAAAGAGTACCAATTTTACTTTTTTTTTTGGTGGGGGGACAGAGTCTTACTCTTGTTACCCAGGCTGGAGTGCGGTGGCACAATCTTGGCTCACCGCAACCTCCGCCTCCCGGGATCAAGCGATACTCCTGCCTCAACCTTCTGAGTAGTTGAGATTACAGGTGCCCACCGCCATGCCCAGCTAATTTTTCGTATTTTTAGTAGAGTTGCGGTTTCACCATGTTGACCAGGCTGGTCTCAAACTCCTGGCCTCAGGTGATCTGCCCTCCACAGCCTCCCAAAGTGCTGAGATTACAGGTGTGAGCCACCGTGCCTGGCCTATTTTAGTTATTTCTTGAGGCAACTCTCTGCCATTTCTCTTATGTTTGTGGTGGTGACAAAGCGCCTGTCACCTCCAGACTTTAACAAAACACAGAACAAATCCATAAATCAGTCTACCTCCAAAAGAATAAAATTAAGTGAGCTAAACTGGTAACTGCCCAAAGGAAATCAGTTTTTGGAAGAAAATGATACTTCTTACTAACTATTATTTCACTAACAAAAGAACAAAGTGAATAATGCAATTAATAATTTCTTCATATTTATATATTTTCATCGAATTGAAAAAAAAAAAACCCCTCCAAACCTGAAATATGGTGAAATACTTACTCTATTTAATAAATCAATTTCTTCTTTGAGTTTTCCAATCATTTCCTCTTTATCTTGCATCAGTCTCACAAGTCTTAGGTTTTCTTGTCTTTCTCGTACTACTTCCTGGTAGACACAATTTAAAAAACAGTAATTAGGAAGTAATTGGTTATTTATAATATTTCTAAATGGCATATATCTGCCAAGTTTGGTAAAATATCTTACATACATGAAGATTTCCAATGAATTCCTTAAAATATTTGGTGAAGGAACAAAGATTCCACCACAAAAGGAGAATGAGGGGAATACAGGAGCTGTTAGGATGCTCCTGGGTAAAGCTATGTTTATACAAGTCTTTAACAAAACTAATGTAACAGACTCAATGATTTAACTTCATGTGAGTGTGTATGTATGTGTGACAGTGTTTCGCTCTTGTCACCTAGGCTGGAGTGCAATGGCACTATCTCGGCTCACTGCAACCTCTGCCTCCTGGGATCAAGCAATTCTCCTGCCTCAGCCTCCCAAGTAGCTGGAATTACAGGTGCATGCCACCATGCCTGGGTAATTTTCATGTTTTTAGTAGAGATGGGGTTTTACCATGTTGGCCAGGCTGGTCTTGAAATCCCGACCTCAAGTGATCTGCCTGCCTCAGCCTCCCAAAATGCTGGGATTACAGGCGTGAGGCACCGTGCCCGACCTGTGATTTAACTTCTTTAGCTTATCACCACTGTAAGTTATGAACTACCTTATTCTTTAATGGGTATCTTGTTTGAAATAATTCAAAATTAATTTTTATTAAAAATACAAAGTTTAAGAAAAGGAGATGGCCCAATAGAAATTCTAAACAGAAAAACAATTATCCTAGTTTTACTTCTGGCTCTGCCAGTTAACTGATAATGGATAAAAAGAAGGAACTAAAGTAGATTACTGACTTTTAATTTTTTTTTCTTTAAACAATGCAATACCTTTTGCAAAGAAATCTTATTTAGAATCCAAGGCATTGGACTTGCTCAGCCACCTTGGGGGCAAAAGGGAAGCAGAGCTCAAAAGGCCTTGCCCAGAACTTGGCTTCTTTCCTACTAAACCTCCTAGAGAGCAATCAACCATCCATATCCCTTAGCTGCTGCCAACTACTAGCAATTCAATCCAAACTCTTGTGGAACTCCCTTCAAAACCAGTAGATTGCATATTACTAAAGTTTTTAATTTAAAATTATGAAATAATAGGCTGGGCAGAGTGGCTCCCACCTGTAATTCCAGCACTTTAGGAAGCTGAGGCGGATGTATCACCTGAGGTTAGGAATTCAAGACCAGCCTTACCAATATGGTGAAACTCTGTCTCTACTAAAATTACAAAAAAAATTAGCCGGGCATGGTGGTGCATGCCTGTAATCCCAGCTACTTGGGAGGCTGAGGCAGAAGAATCGCTTGAACCTAGGAAGTAGAGGTTGCAGTGAGCCAAGACTGCGCCATTGTACTCCAGCCTGGGTGACAAGAGCGAAACTCTGTGTCAAAACTAAATAGATAAATAAAAATAAATAAAATTATGGAATAACAAGTCCAAGAAGAAACTGTTGTTAAAGCTTAGAAATGTGACCTCAAAATAATCATAAATGTTATAAAATAGAAACAAGTTTTAAAAATGAAATTTCTCTATATAACATATAAATGAGATCTTTAATAATATAGAGAATAATCTCAAGTAAAACAAAACACATTTTCAACAATTACAAAAGTATTCAACACCATTGCTAATTTTAGGGGTTGAATGTCAGTGGCACAAACCTGAGACCCTACAGTTAATAAATTTATGCCAATAGTCATCTGACTTGTACAGAAAGACATTTTTAAACAGGCATATTCTTACACAAAATTGTTTCAAACATCAAAGATGGACCTAATTCAGATTTACTCCTGTAATTTCTAAAGTGACAAATGAAAATCTATTCAGACAATATAATAAATACACAGTAGTATATATTTGCCAGCTCAGGCTTCTAACCACTTCAAAAACAAAGACTTTTAATATATTAAAGGTAACACTTGGCAGAATAGAAGCGCACATATTAAATATTAAGGAATATTATTTCCTTTCTCGCTCAGCTGCTATGAAACAAAAGAATTCTAATGGTATATTAATTTTATCAATCTTAACTAACTTATAATCCATACCTTTTCAAGATCTTCAATTTTCTTTTCCAGTGTGCTACTTGAAACCAGATTACCTGAAACATTTGCATCCCTGTTGTATCTAGGGAACCCACTTCTATCTGTTCGAGAATATCTACTTGAGACATCTTCTTCAGAGACACTGGTTGTGCTGTGGAAATATAAACATTTTATTAAGATCCCTAGTATTCAGTAAGAAAAACACCAAGAATATTTTCTATTCAGCTTAAAAAAATTAACATTCCCCAAGGACATATGGCTATAGTAGCAACTTATTTGTAACTGTAGAAGTTAATCATTATTCCAACACAATGAAAAAGTGTAAAAGTAGCATTAATTCTTTCAACCATTATCTACTGAGTAGGTGTTAAGTAATGACTGAGTAGGTGTTAAGTAATGAACACTGTTCTGGATACTGAAGACGTAACAGCGAACACAAACATGGACTCTGCCCTTGATAGAGCTTTCGGTTAAAAGGGAATATAACTAATAATAAATAAAGCAACATGATCAGTAAAACAAGGTCAGTGATGGATATTATGAGAACTATGATAGCACAGATCTCCCAGATTTTTTTGAGATGGGGTCTCACTCTTGTCACCCAGACTGGAGTGCAGTGGTGCAATCACAGCTCACCACAGCTTTGACTTCCTGGGCTCAAGCGATCCTCCCACCTCAGCTTCCTGAGTAGTTGGGACTACAGGTATGTGGCCACCACACCAGGTAAATTATTTTGTATTTTTTTCCCAGAGACGGGGTTTCACCATGTTGCCCAGACTGGTCTCAAACTCTTGGCCTCAAGCAATCCACCGACCTTGGCCTCCCAAAGTGCTAGGATTACAGGAGTGAGCACTGCGCCTGGCCTAGATCTCCCAGACTATCTGTGTTGAAAAACCACTTTCCTTCTTCAAAATTCCAATCTTTCATGGACCAACACTTTTAAAAAGTAAAATTAAAATGAACTGCTGGAAAAGTAAAAGTTAAAAAGGTCATAAGTCCAAATGTTTCATTAGATTCAGACCCACAAAATTATAAATAGAAAAAAAGAAAAGAATTACACAAAGTGGCAAATTCTCCACTGTAAGTATGCATACAGGCAATTAATACAGAAAATTGCTACCACACTGATAATTTTGCCATGCTATAATTTTAATTTAATCAAAAGTTGTAAGTAAAACAGCGATTCCTTAAACACCAATTCATGCCCTCTGAACAGCACATATGTCAGTATTTAAAGTTTTTAAAGTAACAAATGAGTTTGCTTCTTGTTTGCCGTATTATTACTCCATTAAAAATTACCCCCAAACTTACACACATTTCTTATCTCAAAGTTCCCATTGGTCAGGAATTTAGAAGCAGCTTAGGTGGGTGATTATGATTCAGGGCTTCTCATGAGCTTTTAATCAAGATGTTGGTTGGGACTTCAGTCATCTGAAGGCTTAACTGGGCTGGAGAATCTGCTTCTAAGCTCACTCACATGACTGATGACAATGGCCTCAGTTCCTCACTATGTTGGCCTCTCCACTGGCCTGTTCACCACATGGCAGCTGGCTTCCAGAGACAAAGTGACAGGACAACTGAGACAGAAGCTGCAGTGTCTGCCATAACGCAACCTCAAAAGGGACATACTATCACACTGACCTTATTCTATTGTTCACACATATCAACCTGGTATATTGTGTGAGAGGATTATACACGGTGCAAACATTAGGAGGTAGGGTTCACTGGAGGCTATCTTGAAAGCCAGTTACCACATTTGTTAATTAATCTATGTTGGACTGATGGCAATGCTACTCAACAAGAGATAATGTATATCTAAACTACTTCTGTGTTTTAATAGCACTCAGAGAAAACAGTCTCAAATGATAGGAGTGATTTTAATGCAATTTCAACAAGCTTGGACATTCATTTTTAAAAACTTTTGTCTCAAATGCAGAAAATTTGCTTTTCAAAATTTGTTTTCAATCCTTTACTGACTTGTATCCATTTCCAATAATTTATCCAGCAAATTTATAGTTAAATCTAAAGTGACTTCTGGTTTTAAAAAATTGATTCCTCATCTATGAATTTCTTACCCATGGATTTTCTTGTGATAGAAAATAAAAGTGTCCTATCAAATGTCTAAGGTATTTGATTGTAACTTTTTCAAATGTGCAATATCAAGATCACCATCTACTTTATTGATAGTTGTTACTATATTGTTGCACCATTTATAACAAGCTAAGGTAACTTTCTCCTCAAATATCCAACTTTCATTTTTGTCATCTGATCTTATCTGCCATTGAAAAGCCTTCTGGGCTCACTGCAACCTCCACTTCCTGGGTTCACGCCATTCTCCCGTCCCGCCTCAGCCTCCCGAGTAGCTGGGACTACAGGCACCCGCCACCATGCCCGGCTAATTTTTTGTATCTTTTAGTAGAGACACGGTTTCACCCTGTTAGCCAAGATGGTCTCGATCTCCTGACCTTGTGATCTGCCCGCCTCAGCCTCCCAAAGTGCTGAGGTTACAGGCATGAGCCACTGCGTCCCGCCTAATTTTTCTATTTTTAGTAGAGACAGGGTTTCACCATGTTGGCCAGGCTGGCCTTGAGCTCCTGACCTCGTGATCCACCTGCCCTGGCCTCCCAAAGTGCAGCGATTACAGCATGAGCCACTGAGCCCGGCTGACTGAAATTCCTTCTTTGCATGGAAAGCTAAGATCACTTAAAAAATAAACAAAGAATGAGGCTATCAGACAATAAGTCTAACTCACATATTTGAAAAGCTGGGGACCAAACTGGTTTCTTATCTTGCAAAAACACCAAGAGTTCATCCCAAAGTTCGAATACTCTTGACTGAAAAGGTTGCTTTGAAGACCAATGTACACCCTAGCATCTGATAACAGTTGATCAGCTAACTCCCAAACTACAGTATTTAATTTTTTAGAAACCTCAAATTTAATGAATTAGTGTTTAATAATTCACACTTTCAGTGAACTATACTGTGAATTCAGCTGATATAGCAAGAACACCATTTAGTTCAGCTGACAAAGCAAGACTTTCTCAATGAAAGAAGCAGGACACTGATTTACATTCTGGTACAAGCTTCAGCATGTTTTTCTTATCACTGTGCCTGCATAATTAGAAGATACTCCTACAAAAGTAAAGCAAAACTCCAAACCACATTTGCTGATACTGTAACCCTTTGCAAGTGTTATATAGTTTAGAGCAAGCTGTATTTGTCAGCAATGAAGGTGAAAAATAAATTGTTACTTCCTATGTTAGCAAAACCAATGTGTTCATCAAATTGTAACAAAAATTCCTTTGCTATCCTTATTTGTCTGAGAGTTAGTTTTCCATATCACCATCCTGTCCCTAAATACATCAAGCTATGGTGTTGCTGGAAAGTGGTACGGGAACTATCTTCTTTACTACAGATTTATCCAGCATTTCCAAGCAAACATATTTTGTCTTGTCATTTGTATGCATTTTTTTTTTAATGTTAGCAACCTCAGGTGAGACTATCAGAAACCCCAAAAATACTAATGAATACATGTGAAATCCTGAACATCTGCTCCAGTCATCTTTGTAATATTCTTTCAAATAATGAACTTGGTTTTGAACATATTTGATGAATTGGTTTTGAACATGTCATGCCTACAACTACCAATTAAATTTTGATCATTTTATATTGTTTAAATAGCCAGTGTACCTCTAAACAACCCGCTTTGGTTTTAGCACTTTGCCCATCAATTATGGCTAAAAACTAAACATAAGACACATAGTACTTTCCAAGAAAACTAGTACAAATTCTTTTGATTTGTATCTCTTTGAAATTACTTCCATCATCATCATCATCTGGTTTACTACTGCTATCGCATTCAAAAAGGTGTATCTTTGTCAATAAAGTCCAGTAAAGCTTGTGTTGTCATCAGTAAATCAGACTTATAAATAATATAAATTTTGCTTCCAGGATTTAACTACTACTTGTAAAAGATAAAATTCAAAAGAATGAAAAAGAGTTTTACATTTTTAAATTACTATATATTTTTAAATTATTTATGGGACAAGAATAATTAAAATTAATGAGATTTTTAAAATAAATGCTTTGTTTTTTGGCAGGGGATGCGGGGGGATACAGGGTCTTGCACCGTCACCCAGGCTGATGTACAGAGGTGTCATCATGGCTCACTGCAGCCTTGAAACTTCAAAACTCCTGGGCTCAAGTGATCCTTCCACCTTAGCCTCCCAAGTAGCTGGGACTACAGGCATATGCCACCATACCTGGCTAATTTTTTTTTTTGTAGAGACGTGTCTTACTATGTTGACCAGGCTGGTCTCAAACTTGTGGCTTCAAGCTATCCTCCTGCCTTGGTTTTGGGATTATAGGCATGAGCCAGCCACATTTTATTTAATTCTTATACATTTTAGGGTTACAAATGACTAACTTCAAAATGTCACACATTGTAACAGTCCTGCTGTGCATGATTAGCATGCAACTCACCACTGCACGTGAACAACTCTATATCCTGTTCACAGAGTAATCCACTGATCATGCACTTGGATGTGATGATGACAAGTCAAAATGCAATTCAAGTTGTGAAATGCTTATTCTCAAGTTCTTTTCTTGTCTTAGATTGATAACAAACAGTTCAAGGACTACACTTTGGGTACCACTATGTTAAGAGAAGGTTGAAACTTAAAAAGGAGGAGAAAAATGTGCAAAAACCTAGAAACTGTAGCCCATTTGAGAAACAGAGAACTCCAATATGGCTAAAGCATGGAGTGTAAACTTAAGAGTAATAATAAATATGAGGGTGAAAAAGCAAGCAGGAAACCTGAATTTTTTTTGTTGTTGTTTTTTGTTTTTTGAGAGACAGGTTCTCACTCTGTGGCCCAAGCTGAAGTGCAGTGGACAATCATAGCTCACTGTAAACTCAAATTCCTGGGCTCAAGCAATCTTCCCACCTCAGCCTCTGGAGTAGCTGCATGTGCGACCACGCCCGCTAATTTATCTTAATTTTTTTTTAGAAGTTAGGTCTTGCTATGTTGCCCAGACTGGTCCTGAAGTCCTGGCCTCAAGCAATCTTCCTGCCTTGGCCACCCAAAGTGCTTAGAGTAGAAGTCTGAGCTACCACGCCTGGCCCTGAAAGTTATTTTATGGAAGAATTTAAACCAAGGGTCTCCAAATATTATTACAATTACATAAGGTCTACCATTTTTATAGGATTTACAATATGACAATATAAAATAATCATCTGCATCCCAAAAATACGGCATAAGAAAAAGACTAAAATTTGTTTTATTTATGGTACAAAAATTTGTTCTCACAAGTATTTTAAATTAAAAATTGAATATGCTTCATTATTTCTGAAGATCTTAACACCATGTGATAATAGAGATTCAAAGATCTAGTTCTAACATCAGTTTGAATATTTGATTTTTAATGGCTATCAAAGCAGAAAGGGATGCCTTACAAAAAAATGAGAATTTTTTTTAAGTTTCACTTAAAACCTCAAAATCAGCATAATTTTTCTTAATTCATGAGAAAAGACTTGATTTTGTATATCTTACCAGCTGAAAAGCAATGTGATCTTATTTGCAGTTAGATACTTGATTTTCTCCATAAATTCCCTAATCCCAGACTTGCACATTTTGTAATAAACTAGGTAACTCATAAATCCACATAGATGGACATTCACATTATAGTACTGGGCAACATGCAGAAAGTGAACAAAGCACGCTTCCCTCAGGACACCTTTAGTACAAAATGACCATCTGACATATAGAGCAAAGAAGGAATGACTAAACAACTATTACACAGTAGTAGCTTTTAAATATTAATGCCTTAGTGTTTTTCAAATAAAAAGGTAAATATGAATAAAAGTTCCAATATTTTCCTCCTGCACCCTAGCAGATTATCTTGTATATCACCCTGATTCAGATTCCATTTAAAGGTAACGGTAAGCCATTAAAGCAGGGAAAGTTACAGTTATCATTTTTATAAAATATATTGGAGATGAGCTAAACGGAGACAGAGAGGCCAATGTGGAGGCTACTGTAATCACCTATGTAAAAGATGATGGTATCCTAGATTGGTGTGATGGCAATGAGATACTCAGAAGATAAACTCAACAAGGCTTGGTGAATGAATGCATATGGGTGAGATAGGGAAAAAAAATATGTGTCAGAAATAATGTCCAGGCTACTGACTTGAGCAAAAGTAGATGTTGATGTCAACTACTGAAATCCATCAGGTTTCACAAGCTTACTTTTGAAAATGCTTAGTTTAGTACGCTTCTGAGATATCTAACAGCAGGTATTTAATAGCTGTTGATTATATAGGTACGGAGCTAACGATCTGGAGTCTTCAGCATCATGTATAGATAGTAATTGAAGTCATTGGAGTGAATGCAATTTCTACCGCAAATATGAGAATAAAGTCTAAGATTAACAGCTGAGTAGGCTTTGCATAGTGGCTCACACCTGTGATCTCAGCACTTTGTGGGGCCAAGGAAGGAGGACTGTTTGTGGGGCCAAGGCAGGACTGTTTGTGGGGCCAAGGCAGGATGACTGTTTATGCCCAGGAGTTCAAGACCAGTCTGAACAACATAAAGAGACCCTGTCTCTACAAAAACAAAAATAAAAAATTAGTCAGGCATGATGGCATGTTCCTAGAGTCCCGAGCATTTGGGACTTGGGAGGCTGAGGTAGGAGGATTGCTTGAGCCCAAGAGGTTGAGGCTGCAGTAAGCGATTACGCCACTGTACTCAGCCTGGGTGTCATGGTGAGACCCTGTAAAAAGAAACAAAAACAAAAAAAATCAGGTTATACCAATACATAAAGAAGAGGTACAGGAAAGAAAGAACTACAAATAAGAATGGGTAATACCAGCAAAGTGGTAAAAAGAAAATCAACAGAGGCAGGTATCACTAAAGCCATACTATATTATCAAAGAAGATTAGAAGCATTTTAAAGGACCCGTTTTAAACAAAAAAAGAAGTCCAACTTTCTGCATTCATCCATGACCTTTTAAGTAGAAACTATAATGCTGACAGCTACAAACAAACCATCCAGAAACATGGATGTCCATTAGTAGTCATGTATTTGCTTGATGAACAAGTTTAAAACAATATTTCAAAAATGTTTATTAACAATTTTTAAAACTTTCCATCTTAGGCTTGTCAATACATAAACGGCATCATTATGCAATTTTTTTTTTTTGAGACAGAGTTTCACTCCTGTTGCCCAGGCTGGAGTGCAATGCCACTATCTCGGATCACTGCAACCTCCACCTGCAGTCAAGCAATTCTGTCTCCACCTCCCCAGTAGCTGGGATTACAGGCACCCGCCACCATACCCGGTTAGTTTTTGGTATTTTTAGTAGAGATGGGGTTTCCCCATGTTGACCAGGCTGGTTTCCAACTCCTGACCTCAGGTGATCTGCCCACCTTGGCCTCCCAAAGTGCTAGGATTACAGACATGAGCCACCACACCCAGCCTTCATTATGCAAATGCAAGGAATAGTGAAAAACAAGATCAGTGCTTCATTCCCAATATGTATTATGTTTTTAGGAAATACTGTCATAATTGTGAAGAATTGTGTTGCTTGATCTTATTGCCAAATTTAGCCGTTTAACCTATTTTAAAGGCCAGATATGCACAGTGCAAAATACTCAGAATAAAAGGCTGCTTCATTAAATCCAAAAAGTTTTTAACATTCTGTTTATGAATGTTAACACAAATCACTAATATGATCCAAAAAGAATCCTCCCTCCACTCTTAGCTACAAAGACATGAACTATATTGCTCAGAAAAGGGGAAAGAAACAGTATCATCAAAAATAAATGCCACCCCTTACTGGAAGTTTTCCCCCTCTGGGAATTTTCCCATCTTATGTAGAAACCAGGGGGTGTTGTGTTGGGGGAAATTACACTATTATTCTAAAACTATCATGAGAATGAGATTGGCAGCATTAAGAGATTACAGCTAGAGGAATTTTCCACTAAAATAGACATTATAAAGCTTTAGCAATGAGAAGAAATACAAGACTCAAGGGTAAATCCTACTTTTAGAGTAAGTATCAAATATTCAGAAGTACAGGATATATTCTGAAATTCCTAAATAACCAGCAACTACATGACTGGCTTCCATCCTTTTAGTGTCTTTCACTGCCCTATTCTCTTCACCCTCTGCCACTCTCTCTTCAAAACAGCTCCTTGCTCTGTTTATCTCTCTTCTTCCTTTAAATACAAACATACACATAAGAACATATGCCAACAACTAAAAATAAAAATCAAGTCTCATTAAACTCTCATAACTCTTTATTAAAATTGATACATATTTATTATAGAAAACAGAAAATACAAATGAGAGTAATTCCACTAACCTAGAGATAATGTCCATTAACATTTTATAACATATTAGCAAATTTTAGCCTTTTGGATTAGATTCCTTTTAAAAATCTTAGAAAAAATCTTTATCTTCTCCCAGAAAAATAAACAATATCTTCTTTTACACAGAATTTTAGCAGTTTATCATATGAATAGTTCTCAGATAATACTTTATATATATTATGATACTTTGTTTTGTATCATATTTTTGTACTATGCTCTCTCCTCCATTTTACATAAACAGGTAATAATTTTCTCATGTAATATTTTTCTATAGCATCATTTTAATGGCTGCATTATAACTCTACAGCAATATATTATAGTTTTTAAATCTATCTCATTATTAAAAATTTAAGTTGTTTCACTTAGGGAATATCATACATACTCATTTCTGGTATATTAAATATAGTGAATTATCCTAAAGAGATCAAATACATGTGGCTGCTCAAATTTCACCACCTGAGAGCTAGACAAGTCCAGAAAACACTCTCCAAACATAGTTTATTATATACAGTAGAAACAGCTAAAATTATACATTCCTTATTATCATCTTAACATGGGTGTCCTAAACAGCCAAGCATAGTACTCTGCACCTTTGAACTATTCAATAAATATTTGACGTATAATGTGTGTATACATATATTTTAAAAGCCTTCAACTAAGCAATATGAAAAATTTCTGTGTACTAAGAATAAGGGTCACACAAAAACTTGTACACGAATGTTCACAGCATATTGTCTATTATATGTATATTTCGTATTAGTCAAAAAGTGTAAAGAATCTAACATGTCCATTATGTTAATCCAAATGGTAAAACATAATATAGTACATCCATGCAAACTACAATATGGAATCATCTTGAAAAAATTATGCTTAGTAAATGATGAGACACAAAAACCCACATACTTGGCCAGGTGCAGTGGCTCATGTCTATAATCCCAGCACTTTGGGAGGCCCAGGAAGGCAGATCACTTGAGGTCAGGAGTTCAAGATCAGCCTGGCCAACATGGCAAAACCCTATCTCTACTAAAAATACAAAAATTGGCTGGGTGGGGTGGTGCCTACCTGTAGTCCCAAACACTTGGGAGGCTGAGGCACAAGAACCACTTAAACCCGCAAGGCGGTGGGTTGCAGTAAGCCAAGATTGCACTACTGCACTCCAGCCTGGGTGACACAGCGAGACTCTGTCTCAAAAAAAAAACAAAAAAACAAAAAAACAAGAAAGCCATATACTGTATGATTCCATTTATCTGAAATATTCAATATACACAAATCTATAAGGATAGAAAACATACTACTGGTTGCTGGGGGATAGGGGCAGAGGAAGAATGGATATGAAGGGTATGGAGTTTCCTTCATGGTAGAACAAATTTTGGAACTAGACAGCAGTAATGGTTGTGAACACTGTGAATGTCCTAAAAATACTGAAGTGTACACCTTAAAAGGGTGAATTTTATGGCATTTGAATTACATCTCAATGAAAACAGGGAACAGTATGATCAGTTTAGTGGTTAATTTCCAAATAAATGCACAAAATGCACTTAAAATGACACCAAATATTATTACATGGTTTATTTTTCATTATAATGAAGAAACTCTAGATGTTGTTAGACTTCCTAATTCAGAACAAGTTATTTTCTGACTTTGTACTATAGCTAAAACAAAGTAAAGATCTGAGTGGATCTGTGAAATCTAGAGCCATATAGCCAGAAGTTACTTTTTGGGAAAAAGATAAAATGAAACCCTATGTTAAAAAGAAAAAAAAATCTAGTTACTGGTACCATCCAGTCACTTGGAGTTTAAATAAGCTAATCAAACTACCACACTGTACCTATTTCCTACCCATGCTAGGCAAATTAACATTACTACCATGAGGTAATGCAACATATGCTGACACAATCTGCAAATTACCTGTTTAATCTCATACAAGTCATTACACTTCACTGTGCCTCAGTTTACTCATTTGTAAAATAAGAATAATAAAAGCATCTCCCTAGAACTATCAAGGAATTAGCTGAATGGAAAGTACTTTGAATAGTACCTGGTACACAGTAATATTATATAAATATTAATAATATTTATGACCTAGAACCACCAGTCCACAAAATGTACAAGAATCCCCAATTTATTTTAAATAATCATTTTATGACTTTCATGTACTGTTTCCAAATCTATTAACTAGAAAGGTCAATGCTATTGCATGCCTGACAGCATTGGGTAAAATACAGAACATATTCTAATATAGAAATAATAGATCTTGCCAGGCGCAGTGGCTCACACCTGTAATCCTAGCACTTTGGGAGGCTGAGGCAGATGGATCACTTGAGGTCAGGAGTTTGAGACCAGCCTGGCCAACACAGGAAAACCCCATCTTTACTAAAAATACAAAAATTAGCCAGGCTTGGTGGCACGTGCCTATAATACTAGCTACTCGAGGGGCTAAAACAGGAGAATTGCACCACTGCACTCCAGTCTGGGTGACAGGGAGGGAGGGAGGGAGGGAGGGAGGGAGGAAGGGAGGGAGGGAGGGAGGGAGGGAGGGAGGGAGGGAGGGAGGAAGGAAGGAAGGAAGGAAGGAAGGAAGGAAGGAAGGGAGGGAGGGAGGGAGGGAGGGAGGGAGGGAGGGAGAAAGAAAGAAAGGAAAGAAAAGAAAGGAAAGAAAGAAAAAAAGAAGGAAAGGAAAGGAAGAAAGAAAGGAAAGGAAGGGAGAAAAAGAAAGAAAAGAAAAGAGGAAAGGAAAGGAAAGGAAAGGAAAGGAAAGGAAAGGAAAGGAAAGGAAAGGAAAGGAAAGGAAAGGAAAGGAAAAAGGAAAAAAGAAAAAGGAAAAAGAAAGGAGAGAAAGAGAGAAAGAGAGAAAGAGAGAGAGAGAAAGAGAAAAGATCTTAAAAGGAATAGATTTCTTTAGAAAGGGCCATATATAGCCCAAGAAGACTCGCTTTCTTCAACTACTGAGAGAGATTCATTTGGTCGTCTTTAGTTTGGATTTTTCACCTTTAAAGAATCTGGCTGATTTCTGGCCAGGTGCACTGGCTCACACCTGTAATTCCAGCACTTTGGGAGGCCAAGGCAGGCAGACCTCTTTAGCCCAGGAGTTCAGGACCAGCCTGAGCAACACAGAAAAACCCCATATCTACAAAAAATTTTAAAATTAGCAATTTAATTTTTAATTTTTAAAAATTTAAAAACTAGGGTGTGGTGACACATGCCTGTAGTTCACAGCCACTTGGGAGGCCAAGGCTGGAGGATCACCTAAGCCTGGGAATTGACGGCTGCAGTGAGCCATGATTGCACTACTGCATTCCAGCCTGGGCACTGGAGTGAGACCTTATCTCAAAAAAAAAAAAAGAATCTGACAGATTTTTCCGGCTTTGACCCTTGACCAACAAACCAAGAAAGTTTGTGTCTACTTGGTGGTTCTCAAAACAAGTACTGGTTAAAACGATGATCATGGTGAAACCCTGTCTCTACTAAAAATACAAAATTAGCCAGGTATGGTGGCACATGCCTGTAATCCCAGCTACCCAGGAGGCTGAGGCAGGAGAATCACTTGAACTCAGGAGGCGGAGGCTGCAGTGAGCCAAGATTGCACCATTGCACTCCAGCCTGGGCGACAAGAGTGAAACTGACTCAAAAAAAAAGAAAAAAGAAAAAAAAAACATTAAGTTCCATTTAGGAAAAAAAGTTAACATTGCTGTGTTGCAACATCTTAAATCTTGAATGAAAACTATGTCTAAATCAATTATTCATCTCTAAACGAACAGGTTCTAATCGGTTTCTTATGAAAGAGCTTGAGAATGAAGTTGAGAACTAAAGGTCTTAACTGGCTATCCCCAACCTTTTTGGCAACAGGGAGCAGTTTCATAGAAGACAATTTTTCCATGGACCAGGGGGATGGCAGGGAGGATGGTTTCGGGATGAAACTGTTCCACCTCAGATCATTAGGCATTAGGTTCTCATAAAGGAGCATGTAACCTAGATCCCTCGCATGAGCAGTTCACAATAGAGTACGTGATCCTAAGAGAATCTAATGCTGTTGCCGATCTGGCAAGAGGCAAAGCTCAGGCAGTAATGCTCACCCACTGCTCACCTCCTGCTGTGTGGACTGGTTCCTAACAGGCCACAGACAGGTAAGCAGTCCACACCCCGAGGGGTGGGGACCCCTAGCTTAAAGTATTTCACAGTGTCTCAAATTAAATGCATTTATGTTATGTAGAAGTCTTACTTAAACAACAGCAAAGATTTAGTTTATGGAATCATCTACACAGAGTTAGTTCTGCTATAATACAACATAAGTGTTTCTAAAATCACTGTGTTATGCAAAAATCACTCAATAAAAACATGAGGAGCCAGGAATGGTGGCTCACACCTGTAATCCCAGCACTTCGGGAGGCTGAGGTGGGTGAATCACTTGAGGTCAGGAGTTTGAGACTAGCCTGGCCAACATGGCAAAAACCTATCTCTACTAAAAATACAAAAATTAGCCAGCCATGGTGCCAGATGCCTATAATCCCAGCTACTTCGGAGGCTGTGGCAGGAGGGAAACGTGAGCTCAGGAGGTAAAGGTTGCTTGAGCCCAGGAGGTAGAGGTTGCAATGAGCCAAGATCATGCCACTGCACTCCAGTCTGGGTGACAGAGTGAGACTTCACCTCAAAATAAAATAAAATAAAATAAAAGGGTGGGGGAATTATACAGAAAATGGGGTTGGCGGACAATGTTCTAAAACTTCATCAGTGACACATTATAGAGATAGTAGCCTAATATAAAGTGGTAGTACAGTTTTACAGGTTAAACAGCTAAGAAATACATAAATACGGCATTTTATCTTGAAAAAGCAGTAAAGTTTCCTTATAGAAGCTGGTTGGCAGCAGAAGGGTTGCAGCTTATGGGTTAATATGAAATGTGAGAAAGAAGATATCTGAAATTAGACTGGTAGTTGTAACATCACATGTGGAAGTGATAGGGACAGGAGGCAGGAAAATTCTGGGCAGAAGAGGACGGTCCTGGTGAGGGTCCCACCCTCAATCCTTGAACTGTGGCCCAAAATGAGAACATGCATTCCTGTTGTCTTGCTTGAATGTTGCCTTTTCCAAAACCACCCATGGCCTGTTCTGCTCCCCATCCTGTGCCCATAAAAACCTCAGGCTCTGCCACCAGAGAGAGGAGAGGAAGAGAAGAGGAAAAGTCATTTGACTTCAGAGTAATGGCTTGACAGTGTTGCTCCAGGGAAAGATTATCTTCCCCCTCCATCCCCTTTCCAGCTCCCCTTTCATTGGCAATATAATCCTCAATATTCACCACCCTTCAATTCGTTCATGTGACCTGATTTTTCCTCGACACTGAAGGGTGCAAATGCTAAAGGCTGTCATACTGACCCTATGCTCTTGCTAGCAGAGAGCAACTGCCTCACAAGAAAAGGCAGAGGGCCCACTGAACTGTTTTAACACTTAAGCCGTCCATGGACAGAAAAGCTAAAAGAGCACTAACTATAACACTCCTTCTGGGATTTCAGGGGTAGTGGGCATCCCCCTAGATACTGCCATGGGGACAGTACAGAATTCATCCCTGCCAGCGATCAAAAGCACTCACCCCAGCTCTTGCACCTGTTCACCTGTGCTCCGCGCTCCCACAAGGAGTAGAATGCAGTGGGTTTGAGTGAGTGGAATTTGCCCCTGCCCCACCAAAGCGCCTGGTTAGGTCCAGTACCTGTGCACTCCAGTTCCTGCCTGCAAAGGGGCCAGGGAAACTTTCCTGCTTCAGAAGCAAAGCTGTAGCTCATACTGAGGTACCTGGTACATGTTTGCCAAGAATACCTGAGAGGCTTTTGTGTATTCAGTTGAGCTGGGTAAGGTTTTCAGCATTTACCTAGCATTTCTGGTGAACAAAACTGTGTATAAGCAAAGGTGAAATTTGAGGTAGGGTCAAATTGTTCCCTATTAGGACCAATTTGCATTTCCAAAGCAAGCACTATAACAGAATTGACTTTGCAAGAAAATTCTGACCCCGAAGAAAAAGAATCATAGTCATCTTTTATCCAAATAAAGTAGACAGAAATTATGGGTCACCACAGCAGTGATAGTGAGGATTTCTGATATTTTCATGCTATACTTCATTTAAAAGGCAGAAATCACTCAGTTGATACTAGCCATTATTTAGAGAACTAAAAGGTGAAGATACTCATGTTACATTAGGTGAGGAGTAAACCAGAATGTAAAAGTGTACATCCATTATGCTCACGGTTATACATACAAAAAGCCTAAAAAAACAAACTGGAAGTAAAAAGTAAAAGCAATGTTAACAGTGCTTGACTTAGATTTTGGTAAGATTTTCTAATCCTAACTTTCTCTATTTCTTAAATCTTCTAGTGGGTATGCATTACTTTTTAAATGGAGAAAACAATGTTTAAGTTGTATAATGTTTCTATCTTGATCATATGCAGTAGTTGCAAAAAGTATTAAGGAAAGAAAAGTCCTGACGAAGTTACATGAATTATAAAACTATAATAATACTGTGAAACACTGCAGATATGAAATAGGGCTTAACATCAAAATTTTGGCTAAGATAAGGTTAATATTTTCTGACATTCATATCTTGATGTGTCTATGCTCTTTATAAAAACAAAAACTAGTAATATTTCCTTTCTGCTCAGATGGAATGTGGTAAAATAGTTCACTGAAGTAAACAAAGCCTTTTTCCTCATCTGTGAAAGACATGCCTGCCCTGGCTGTCACCTGATGAGGCTAACTATTAGGTAATGTATGTGAAAGTGCTTTAAAAACTACTAAACCTATTAAGGTTACTTGGAGGGGAGGGGGTAGGGAGAGAAGTGCTGAGAAGCACTTATTACTTTGCATAAATGTTGCTTAATAAAATAATACTGAATTAAGCATATTTGTGAAAACAAGAGCCAGTTAATAAATAACCGAATGGTAAAACACTGTTTGTCTCGTTTCCCCTGTTGTTTGTTTTATTTAGAGTTGGGATCTCACTGTCTCCCAAGCTGGAGTGAGGTGGCACCAATCATGGAAGACTCGGGGGCTCAAGTGAGCTTCCCATCTCACACCTCAGCCTCCACTGCAGCTAGGACTACAAGTGCTTACTACAAGCACCCAACTAATTTTTTTCTTTTTCTTTCTACTTTTTTAAGAGATGTTGTCTTGCTATGTTGCCCAAGCTGGTCTCAAATTTCTGGCCCTCAAGTAATCCTCCACCTTAGCCTTCTGAGTTGCTGGGATTACAGGCATGAGCCACTACACTAACTTCACCTGTTATTTATGAATAGTAAGTTGCATACCCTGGCTAATCCTGCCCTTTATAAGTCCTTAAGACTGTCTTGCCTTCTCTTCTCTTTTTTAAAAGTTTTTAACCAATGTACTATAAATTTACTTTCCAAATAAAAATTTTGTTAAGAAAATTACACATTGAGGCTAGGCACAGTGGCTCATGCCTCTAATCTGAGTACTCTGGGAGGCAGAGTTGGGAGGATCACTTGAGTTTGAGATCACCCTGGGAAACACGGAGAGATCCTGTCTCTACCAAAAATTAAAAAAAAAAAAAAAAAGAAAACAAAAAGAAAATTACACATTGAAAAAAAAAAACCCCACAAATTCATAACACCAATCCATCTTTACTAAATCTTGAGTTTCAGAAATTACATAACCCTCACCTCCAAATAGTTCCCTACAGTTAAACACATTTTTATAAGGAAAACCGGGAATATGTAAGACACATTCTACATAAGTCAATTCAAGTTTAAAAAACAGCATAATTAGACTGAGCATGTAACAGACTCAAGGCTAAAAGTGCACATTCTTATTTGTGAGAAAAATTAAGTATTTTAATTCATAACTTATAAGAGCATACACTCAAATGAATCTTCTGGGTGTCTGAACCTTCTAATGACTTTAAGAGTTATTTCTAGTTACATAAAATTTATATATATATTTATATATAAATCTTATATCTATATGTAAATCTTATATATTATATATTATATATTTATATAAATATACAATATATAATTTACATATTATATATAATTTCTCATGTTATTTGGTTTACTGAAAATATTTTCTATTTTCAGTTATATATATAAAAACTAAGCTACTAGGTTTACTGGAAATATTTTCTTACATGAGATGCCAAATTTCTTTTACTCTATTCTCCCTTTTCTTCATTCCCATTAGTCAGCAGACACCTTCACTAAGAAACATCTATTCTCCAGTCATTGCTATAACTTGCTGACAGATTAATGAAAATAACAAACTGTTGATATAAAATGTAACACACTTCTACTAGATAAGAGATAATTTCATATATAGACTCTAGGTTTTGTGGCTTTTTAAGTTTTTGTGTGTGTGTTTTTTTTCATTTTAGATGGCATTGAAATGGGAGCTCCAAACCAATAAAAAATGATGGGAAGTTTTAAGATATTTATAACAGTATTAAACAGGGGCAAATCTTTGAAAACTGAAAAGTAACAAACCACATGCTCTAGGCTATGAGAATACAAGTATGAAAAAAACAAACACATGGACATGTCACAAGTAATGGTCTCAAAAGTTTCACAAAAGTTTATACAAGAATAAGTTTGCCTTCTGATTTAACACAATGACATGTAAATAAAGCTTTTGATAGGATTTATAAAATTATTTCCCTCTTGATTCGAATTAAAGAACACAAATTTGAAAAGTGTCATTCGTAATTTAAGACTATGGTTTGATAAGAACTAAATGTGTAAGATCAATACAACAAACTTGTTAAGTTGCCACAGTTTATCTTTAGTCTCCAACTAAAAACTAATGCTTAAAAATTTTTGGTTTCAGAATGTGGTATGGGAACAGACCACATCAAGGCTATTTCATAATTATTTCTGGAAAAAGAAAAAGGATTTTTTTCCAGTTTAAGCTATTAATGGTAAACAAAAGGGCCGGGGTGCGGTGGCTTACGCCTGTAATCCCAGCACTTTGGGAGGCCGAGGCGGGCAGATCACAAGGTCAGGAGATAGAGACCATCCTGGCTAACACGGTGAAATCCCTTCTCTACTAAAAATACAAAAAAAGGCGTGGTGGCGGGCACCTGTAGTCCCAGCTACTCAGAAGGCTGAGGCAGGAGAATGGCGTGAACCCAGGAGGCAGAGCTTGCAGTGAGCCAAGATTGTGCCACTGCACTCCAGCCTGGGCAACAGAGCAAGACTCCGTCTCAAAAAAAAAAAAAAAAGGGCAAGCAAAAACAGGTTTTATTATACCTACATCAAAATTACCCAGAAATGAAAATAAAAGCAGTAACAGTAGTAAACGTACTGATTGTTTTCCCATGTGCCAGAAACTATTTCAGACTTACTTACTCTTGCTGATTATCTTGACCTTCTCATCTCTTTCTGTTGCTAATAAATACTGTAGCCCATGACAAAAATTAAATTTTATTTTTATATAACAGTGTAAAAATAGAGTATTGGTTAACGAATGTTTTATTTATAGCCTAATTATTTTAAACTCCAACATACAAATAGATGAAAATAAGGGTTTTACATGTATAAATCTAGGCAGGTGGTCTTACATAGTTAATAAAAATATGGGCTCTAGAGTCAGGTTGCCAGAATTCAAATCGATTTTACTGTTGACTAGGTTTTTAACCCCAGAAAAATTATTCTACTTATTTAACCTCACGTCTCTCATCTATAAAATGGAAATAAATATTATTCCTGCCTTATAAGATAATCATGAGAATTGAAAGAACTCTATGTAAAGCACTTTGGACATACTAAGTACTCAATAAGATTTATCATTCTAGGATTATTAGCACAAGTATGACCACATGCTTCTGCAACATTTATGGACTCAACAGGGAAGAAGTGAATATCCTAGACACCTCTACTTGTACCCAATTCTGATTTTCTTCCTATACATAAACATGCATGCACAAACACATTCTCTGGTAGAAGTGTTACTCATTGTGTACAGGTGGTGCAATGAGATCTGTGTCCTCCCAAAATTCGTATGTTGAAGCCATAACCTTCAATGAGATGGAGCCCTTGGGACATAATTGGGTTTAAATGAGGTCACGAGGATGAGACCCTCATGATGGGATTAGTTCCTTTATTAAGAAGGGACCTCAGAAAGCTTACTTGCACTCTTCCTCCCTCTTCCTCCCTTTCTCTTTCTCTCTGCCGTGTGAGGACACAGTGAGAAAGTGGCTACCTATAAGGCAGGAAGAGAATCCTCACCAGAACCTGACAATGGTGGACATGCAGCCTCCAGAAATATGAGAAAATAAATTTCTGTTGTTTAAAGCCATCAGTCTATGGTATTTTGTTATGGCACTCCAAGCTAACTAATACAGATGGGTCTACTTGTATTTTCAATGTTTAAATACATGAGAAATAGCAATTCAAGGCATTTATTTTGCAAAGTTCATCAACATTTATTTTTCAAAGACTGCGGCATGTCAGAGTAAGCCATGGTCAGGCAGACATTATACTCCTGCTTACAATGTAATTTATTTTTAAGAGCACAATAGTAAGTAAGGTTCGTTACTTTTCTTTTTTTTTTTTTTTCTTCAGACGGAGTCTCGCTCTGTCGCCCAGGCTGGAGTGCAGTGGCCGGATCTCAGCTCACTGCAAGCTCCGCCTCCCGGGTTCACGCCATTCTCCTGCCTCAGCCTCCCGAGTAGCTGGGACTACAGGCGCCCGCCACTGCGCCCGGCTAATTTTTTCTATTTTTAGAAGAGACGAGGTTTCACCATGGTCTCGATCTCCCGACCTTGTGATCCGCCCGCCTCGGCCTCCCAAAGTGCTGGGATTACAGGCGTGAGCCACCGCGCCTGGCCTCGTTACTTTTCAAAAAGCTACTTTAAACAGTTCTAGTTAAGTCAATGTCAGACAGATAGTACATTCATGCCTACAATATGTTTAAGTCATAAGGATTCTTACCTTTTATATCTGCCTGAAACTGTTCTAGGTGGCTCCTGTAAAGTAAAAATAATTACATATCAGTTTGAGTATGTATGTACACAATTACTGATTATATAAAATAGTTGATAGAGAATATCTAAATTTTTTTTTGAGACGGAGTCTTGCTCTGTCGCCCAGGCTAGAGGGCAGTGGCGCGATCCCGGCTCACTGCAAGCTCCGCCTCCCAGGTTCATGCCATTCTCCTGCCTTAGCCTCCCGAGTACCTAGGACTACAGGCGCCCGCCACCACGCCAGGCTAATTTTTTGTATTTTTTTAATAGAGACGGGGTTTCACCGTGTTTGCCAGGATGGTCTCGATCTCCTGACCTCGTGATCCACCTGCCTCGGCCTCCCAAAGCGCTGAGATTACAGGTGTGAGCCACCGCGCCCAGCCGAGAATATCTAATTTTTAAAAGACCAACTTGAAGCAATTACTGGTTTAAAAAATTCACATATTGCTGCTCAAACAAAACAGAAGTCTACATCTGATTTTTCAGTCCAAATCAATCACTTTTTTTAAATGATGTTTTTAATAAAGAAGTATTTTTAAAGCTCAGAAAATGGACAAGGCTGGGGACATCATTCATCACCCAGTCAGCTTAAATCCCTTTGAAAGTCAAGGGGCATTAAAAAGTACCACTATTATATTCTTTTTTTTTTTGAGACGGAGTTTCGCTCTTGTTGCCCAGGCTGGAGTGCAATGGTGCGATCTTGGCTCACTGCAACCTCCGCCTTCCGGGTTCAAGCGATTCTCCTGCCTCAGTCTCCTGAGTAGCTGGGATTACAGGCATATGCCACCATGTCCAGCTAATTTTGTATTTTTAATAGAGACGGGGTTTCTCCATGTTGGTCAGGTTGGTCTCAAACTCCTGACCTCAGGTGATCCACCCACCTCGGCCTCCCAAAGTGCTGGGATTACAAGTGTGAGCCACCATGCCCGGCCTTACAGTCTTTATATATCTCCCTTTGTCTTTTTTATGCCATCATTTTTCCTAAAACTTACAACTCACCATATGCATATAGTAATCAGTTCCTATTTTTAAAGACTATATATACAGCTAAAAATGGAAAGTGAAAAAGTACATTTTAATATTGTGCTGATTCTAAGCTACTAAAAAAAAGATTGTTGAAAGTTAACATTAACCATTGGGGTAGAAAAATTGTTACCTTGCAAATAACTAGGCAGTCATATCTCTGTTCAATCTTTTGACAGTCTAGGTTCTCCAAATACTTCTGCAGTTTCACTTTAATAAAACAGGTCAAAATCAAATGATGTCTTTAAAAATTGTTAACTTTTTTCCTAATTAATCATTAAGTTGCCAAGAGAAATCCTACAATTAAAGAAGTTCTCATCCAGTTAAAGCAAAAGAATACCTTTATAAGATAACCAGTTCCAGAGTAAAAGAGTAAATACTGACTGCATGATGCAATAAAAGACTAGCAATGTGGGGAACCAGTACAGCAAACCATATGATTAAGAGGAAGGATCAGATCAAATTTCCAAGCAGACAGGCTACTCAGCAGCTAGGAGACTATGGGTTTAACCTCTATCAGTGTCTACTTATCTCTAAAATGGAATAACAGTGCCTATTTTATTGGGTTATTGTGGAGATAAAATGACATAAGTGAGTAAAATTAGCACAGTCCCTTCCAAATAGGCTTTCAATTTCAATTTGATAGCTAAAACCAATATAAAACTAACTGGGATAAGGAAAAATCTTAATTGAATTTTCTGCATGGAATTTGAGTAAGTCTGTCTTAATTATTCCAAGTCAATAAATTCCCATTACAGAAGCCTATATTACTTAGTTTAATATAATTTTTGTCCCAATTTTTCATGTATATATCTTATATTCTAAGTAAAATGTAAGTGTCTGGCAGATAGGGACCCTCCACCAGCAATACCTTTCTTTCTCCCCCAAAACCCCAGTTCGCCTAGTATGCAATAAATATATACTGACAACTTAGGGAAATAACTTCCTTGGTAATCTACAGTTACAAAAAAGTACCACTTGGGAAATAATCAGCAGCAGGAAATAACCAGGTGACAAGATACTCGAGTGACTACGTATGTGGGTTTGACCCCACAAACAGGCTTAGTGCTGGGGAAGTCATGCCTTGACAGTTGATACAAAGACACTTTAACCATCCCTGAGCATCAGTTGTTCTTACAGCAGGACAACAACAAAACCTGGCAAGCAGACTTTAAAGAGTTTCTTATCTGCCTGTCATTAAGCAGATACCCACTAATCTGTACTTTTGATTAAGTAGATACCCACTAATCTGTAATTTTGTACCAAACATGTAAAAGAGATCCCCTATTTATTTAGATGGCTATTTAAATAAAGTAGAAAGAAATATTAAGCTTATGTATACTTACTCAAAGTATACCTTATTAAATGTGAATGATAATGATTCATACAGTAGTTTTTCCAGCTGGGCGCAGTGGCTCATATCTGTAATCCTAGCACTTTGGGAGGCCGAGGGGAGTGGATCACTTGAACCCAGAAGGTCAAAACCAGCCTAGGCAACATGGCGAAACTCTGTCTCTACATAAAATACAAAAATTAGCTGGGTGAAGTGGCATGCACCTGTAGTCCCAGCTACTCGGGAGGCTGAAGTGGGTGGACTGCTTGAACTCAGGAGGCACAGGTGGCAGTGAGCTGAGATCACACTACTATATTCCAGCCTGTGGAACAGAGCAAGACCACGTCTCAAAAAAAAAGGTTTCTCCCCTGCTAGTTTCACAAACAGTATTTGGATTAACATTTTACAAACAGCTTCTTTTATTAAATTCCCTGATATTACCCTACATGAACTAAACTAAGGCATATGATGTCTGTCTACACATACATGAGAAAAAATGCCAGAATCTCCAAAATAAAGTTCTGAAACAACACATATCATTTCTCTCACATCTCTCTCATTTGGGTTATATTTGAAATATCTCAGAACATGCCACATCAGCTTGATTGCCCAGACTGCCTGTTACTGAAATGGAGTCAGCAAAATTGCTAAATGAGAACAACCCTTACTAGATTTATTGATGTGTGGGTTACTGGTATATCAACTGAAATGGTACGAATAACTTGACAACAAACACTAATTTTTTTTTTTTTTTGAGATGGAGTCTCGCTCAGTCGCCTAGGCTGGAGTGCAGTGGCGTGATCTCGGCTCACTGCAAGTTCCACCTTCTGAGTTCATGCCATTCTCCTGCCTCAGCCTCCTAAGTAGCTGGGACTACAGGCGCCCGCCACCATGCCTGGCTAATTTTTTGTATTTTTAGTAGATACGGCGTTTCACCATTCACAGGATGGTCTCAATCTCCTGACCTTGTGATCCGCCCACCTCAGCCTCCCAAAGTGCTGGGATTACAGGTGTGAGCCACCACGCCCGGGCCAACAAACACTATTTCTGAGGCTTGAAATAGACATTTTCTGTAATATGGTAAAACTTAGAGTAACAGATATGTAGAGTAGAATTTTAACAAAAACAGAAATGTAAAATGGAGGGCATTTTCAGCAACCCTAAATTGCAGTGGCATTATAATAATTTCACACTTTGATCCAATTATAAATGACTTAAAAGTCAGTATCAGACAAGTTTTGACTTAAGTATACTAACCAGAAGTCATGTAAAAATATCAGATTTCTACATGTATCTACAGTTGTTCGGGTTTTTTTTTTTAAAAAAAACACTCAGTCACTTAAAACATACCTCAGTAAGTTTTACACAGTATTTTCCACACTGCTAGCTTGATGCAGTTGATAAAATTAGAACTTCCACATACTAGGTTGGTGCAAAAGTAACTGCGGTTTTGTCATTACAGTCATTCCATACTCAAGTCTGAGATATACAAATAATCAAAATTTAAGCTATACTTATTTCTAGTATATGGCTAGTATTTCAATAGTTAAGATTTTGAAGCACACAGACGACACTTAAGTTTATTCCTTATTGGTGGATTTGAATATGGTCTTTTATTAGAGATTATACATTTTGAAGCTAAATGTTATTTTATAATGATTCTTGTAATCAAAGTATAAACTTTAGGCAGGGCGCAGTGGCTCAAGCCTATAATCCCAGCAACTTTGGGAGGCCAATGCAGGCAGATCACCTAAGGTCTGGAATTGAAAACCAGCCTGGCCAACATGGTGAAACCCTGTCTCTACTAAAAATACAACAATTAGCCGGGCGTGGAGGCAAGTGCCTGTAATCACAGCTACTTGGGAGGCTGAGACAGGAGAATCACTTGAACCAAGGAGGCAGAGGTTGCAGTGAGCCGAGATCGTGCCACTGCACTCCAGACTCCATCTCAAAAAACAACAACAAAAAAAACTTTTAAAAGTAAAATGTTTCCCACACTGGATAGATTATATCAGTATGATTAGAGACTGGGAGGGGCTGTAGCCTTCTCATGCATGTTAAAAATGGGCAATTAAAGGTGGAGTTCAAAGTGATTTCTATATCCTGGCCACAAAAAGAAAACTGGGCATATCTTAAATTAGAAATGTTAGAGAGAGAAAAAAAATTAACCTATATAGTGCAGTGAAAGAATCCCTTATAATTTTTTAGCTTTATTTTTAATTGACAAATAATAATTATATATATGTATAAGGTTCAACGTGATATTTTTATTTCAATACATGTATATATTATGGAAGGATCAAATTACAGTAATTAGCATGTCCGTCTGATGTATTTTCGACGTCCCCTCCAAATCTCATGTTGAAATATAATCTCCAATGTTGGAGGTGGGGCCTGTTGGGAGGTGACTGGATCATGGGACTGGATTTCTCATGAATGGTTTAGCACCAATAAGATCTGGTTAAGAGTATGGGACCTGCCCCCTCTCTCTCTTGCTCCTGCTCCTATCATGTGATGTGCCTGCTTCCACTTTGCCTTCAGCCATGAGTAGCTCCCTGAGGGCCTCATGAGAAGCTGAGAAGATGCTGGTGCCATGCTTGTACAGCCTGTAGAACCTGTGAGGCAATTAAACCTCTTTTTCTTATAAATTACCCAATCTCAGGCATCTCTTTATAGCAATGCAAAGAACGGCCTATACAGATGACTTCAAATACTCATCACTTCTTTTTTTTTTTTCTTTTTTTGAAACACAGTCTCGCTCTGTCACCCAGGCTAGAGTGCAGTGGTGTGATCTCAGCTCACTGCAACCTCCGCCTCCAAGGTTCAAGTAATTCTTGTGCCTCAGCCTCTTGAGTAGCTGGGATTACAGGTGAACACCACCATGCTCAGCTAATTGTTGTATTTTTAGTAGAGACGGGGTTTTGCCATGTTGGCCACGCTGGTCTTGAACTTCTGGCATCAAGTGATCCACCCACTTCGGCCTCCCAGAGTGCTGGGATTACAGGCATGAGCCATTGCACCAGGCTCTTATCACTTCTTTCTGGTGAGAACATTTAAAATACTCAGCTATTTTGAAATATACATTATTATGAACTATAATCACCTTGCTGTGCAATAAAACAAATTATTCCTCCTATCTAACTGTAACTTTGCACCCACTGGCCAATGTTTCTCCTTTCTCCATCTACCTTAGCCTCTGATAATCACCATTCTACTCTCTACTTCTATGAGTTTGACTGTTTTGGATTCCACATATAAGTGAGATCACTGCAACAAAATGGATGAAGGCAGCGGACATTATGTTCACTGAAGTCCCTAATAATTTTAAAGAGGAAAATGCTTAACATTCTTACATGTTAGAACAAAATTCCACACAAATATAAATGTTACCTTAGACGTCTTAACTATATTTCTGTAGCCACAAAAATTTCTAGGCAAAGAAACAACTATATAATTTTTGGTACTTTAATAATTACTACTCCATACTAAATAGGGACAAAAAAATGAAGAAATACAGTAGTCCTTTTCCCTTTATCCAAGTTTTCACTTTCTACAGTTTCAGTTACCCATGGTCAACCCATGGGCATTAATAAAATTAAATTTTTAATATTGTGTTATTTAATAATTTTAATAAATTTAAATTATTATTTAAATTATAACTTAATTAAAATATTAAATGCAAAACTCAAAAAATAAAAAATTCATAAACTTTAAATTGTGAGTTGTCCTGACTAGCATGATGAAACTTGGTGCTGTCTTGCTCCATCTTGCCCAGGGCCTAATCGCTTTGTAAAACGTATCCACAGTGTCTATGCTCCCTACCTATTAGTCATTTGGGAGCCACCCTGGTTATCAGACTAACTGTTGTGGTATCCCAGTGACTGTGTTCAATTAACTTTTATTTAGTAATTGTCCCAAAGTACAAGAGTAGTGATGCTAGCAATTCTGATATGCCAAAGAGAGGCTATAAAGTGCTTCCCTTAAATGAAAAGGTAAAAATTCTCAACTTAACATTGAAAGAAAGAAAAATCATACCCTGAAGTTGCTAAGATTTATAAGAACAAATCTTCTATCCATGAAATATAAGGAAGGAAAAACAAATCTGTGCATAGTATAAATAGCGTTCAGTACTATCTATATTTCAGGCATCCATTGGAGGTCTTGGAACAGAACTCCCTTTGATAAGGGGTGACTGCTATACTAGTATCACTGAAACTGCTTGTAAAAAGTACAACTGTTAAGACTGGTACTGGTCTTAAAAGTTTCAAAGACTATGTAATTAGATCTCCCAAAAATCCTTAAGTCTGTTATACAACTGATCTCAAATATACTTGTTCTGAAATAATCTTCCTTGTAATGGGATGGTTTCTATTACTAAAGGGAAGGGGAAAGATCTACGTAGAACTGAGAAAATGTTGGCAAAGCACAAACTATTTTGTGTAAATTTAAATAAAACACTCTGCTTTATTCAAGCTTATAATGATCAATAAGGAAATCCCCATGAACAGAGTCTGCAGTGGCAGATCAGAACTTCCAACGTATAAACAAGTATAAAAGCATAGGTGAAATAAGATCAGACAAATATGAGCCCAGATGAATACAGCAAAGTAATACTGATGTTATTCAAATAATCCAGCGACAAAGCCACAGCCCTCAGTAAAATTATGGCATAACATGCTAACTGACCCTCAGGACTAACTTAAAATATCTATATTGGCATGCATAATTTAGTATGATATACTGCTGAAGATGACTGCAGAATAAAATTTCTCTAATGTATAACTGATAAAATGAAAAATAAGAGCTTTATCAAATTAATGAAGATTTTAAAAGGAAAAACTCATCCTTCCCCTTCCTTTCCTGAACAATTAAGTCCTAAAGCCATTAGGCAGGGCAGAGCAACGTGAGGAAACACAATGACTCAGATCAGGGTATCAGAATACGAGAATCTGCCATAAAGAAGAGCTGCCTAGCATAGAGAATTCAAGTCCGAGCAAACTAAGGAGACTGCCACATAGCAGAGCTCACTCACTCTGACCTAAGATATCAGAGCCTGAGCAGAATGAGAAAGATTTCTACAAAGCAGGGAAGGGAAGCCCTCATTCGTGAGGCAAGGTCAGAAAGGGAGTCTCATAAAGGGGTAGCCAGAGTCTCAGGTGGAATGTGAAGTTTACCTTCTCAGGAGGGTGGTTCAGAAAAGGGTGATAAGAGCTCTAGCACAGTAAAAAATATCTACCATCTCAGAGGCAGCCTGGCATGGGGTATTCTGTGCCAGAGCCCAGGCAAGATGAAGTGAATGTCCACATGGAGTGGCAGTCTGGCCTGGAGTTGCCAAAACCTAATCAAGTTGAGGAAGAGTCCCCATGGAGGAGCAATCCGACATGAGTTCTCCGAGTCTCAGCAGGAGTAAAGAGAGGCCCTACAGAACAGCCTGTCAAAGGATGCCCAAGCCGGAAAAGGGTGAAGAGAGTGTTCATGCTTAAGGTGAGCCCAACATGAGATGTCAGAACCCGCTTGTGATAAGGAAGGCATAAGTAGGAGGAAAGAAAGCAATGGGAGATATGTTACTACATACAACTCAACAGGCATATTTGAAAAATTGCCATTAAAATATATAGTGACTTCCTGGTATTTTTAAATACTCACCTGTAGCAGATAGGAACTGCCTGGATCTAGTAAGTTTACAGCTTCATTCTGCATAGTGTTCTGTTGTGTAATTGCATCTTCTCGTTTTCGCTCTTTCTGCCCTGCTTCATCATCTTCGTACTCATCTAAGCACTGAAAGAAAAAAAGTTTCCATTTTATTTCTACTATTAATAGACTGTTTTGATAGTACGTGAAAATACATTTTGATAGCATTAAAGAAATATTTGTGCATTCAGAAATTAGTTTGCACAATAAAAGCTTTTCTTCCAGCAATATGTACATTTAATTCCTATAAATTATCTGCTTAAAACTTATAGTTCCATAGCCACACTACTGCCAACAAATCTCTTCCCTGAACTTCAACCACCAGTGACAGGGTTTTCTTAAAGAAAGGTTCATTCATTCTTTTTCATTCATTCAATAAGTAAACTACGTCTACCTTAAGGCATTCTGCAGAAGGTAACAAAGGATACACTAAAGAAATGGAATTTATAATCTAGTAGGAAAGATAATACATATATAGATAGATAACTTAGGATAAAGGCCCGTTTTCTAGCTTTATATTCTATGAGCATATAAGGGAAGAGTATTTTTACCTGGAGAATTAGAAAAGACTATAAAAAACCTTGTAATTTAAAGAATGGTTACAATTTAAATGGTTTTTAATGGAATTGCAGATATATATAAAAAAGAATTACACGTAACAGCATATTGAAAAAGCTTACAAGAGAGGGTTGCTAAAAAACAGAATCAACACCAGAAATTATCTAACTCTACACTTTCTACATAAAAAAAAAAAAAAAAAAAAAAGAAACAAATCTCTATCCATTATACACACTATGGGTTGGGTTATCCGCTCCTTGCAACTGAATACATTCCTAACCAATACACTGCCCTAAAGGCTTCTGTGTGAGAACCCACGACCCCTCTCCAACAAACAAACAACAAAAAGAAAACCTCTCTGCAGAGACACCAAGGAACTGACCACAGCAAAGTATAACAGTATGGCAGTGAAGACAATAGCAATCAGACAAAAAAAAAAAAAAGGCTATGCAGAGAGAAGGAAACACTGAAGCTACTGTGCAAACCAAGAAGGTGCACTGGAATATTTGGAGATAGGAGGAACATATTGAAAGGGGTACCAAACTTGATAAAGACAAGGTCTACAATGGAGGACATGGAAGAAAGCATCTGTCTGAGATGGAGTCTTACAACATTAGGATGATACAGAGAAGTCGTCTGAGGACAGAAATGGAAAGGGCAAATGAAAGGAGCAAGCAGGTTGAGATTCACAGTTCTCCTGAAATTCAACAGACTGCTTATACGGTGTCACCTGGCCCTTGTCATATCAACCTGCCAAGAGTGGGGCTTGGGGAAACAACACAAAAAAATTATGATACTTCAGCTACTGTTACTGCTATGAGTTTAAACTGTTCTTGACTCTAACTAACCCAGGAGACTAGTGTCTTTTGCCAGGATACACAAGCTAACATGTTAGCCAGCAAGCGGGGTATGATCTCAAAGCCATCAGTTTTTGACAGAGGTGAGGATTCGAAAGGCATAGAGGGAACATAAATCATAGATAACCCAAGAAGTTTAGACTTCTCATTCCATAGCTTGGAATGATATTACAATGCTACAAAATTCCTTGGGATAAGAGCAAAATGATCAAAATTCTTTTTGGAAAGAACCTGAGTACAGCAATGCAGAGAACAGGAACAGGAATAAAAGTGAAAAGACTAGTTAAGTGACTAGTTAAATGACATAGGCAATTTTTATCCCATGAAAAATGATATCTCCTAAGTGGAAACAGAGTCAGTGAAAGAAATCTGGTATGCGACACCAAAGTGTTAAGAAATTAGTCTTCATTAGAAAAAAAATCTCTCTTAGGACTTTCAAAAACCTTCTCAAATCACTAGACAATATCTTGTTTAATGACAACATACCAGCAAAATTTAAAAGTAAAATCAGACTCAAAGCATTGATGTCCACTATCAACATAACTGTTAACATCATTCTGAAAGTGCTAGTTGATAAAATTACGTAAGAAGAATAGACAATTTTAACATCAGAAAGGAGGCAAAATTACCATCATTTTAGAGGAAATGATATTGTAAAAAACAAAAACATTTTAGAATTATGAGTTAAGATCTTTTTTCAGTAAATAAGCAAAAAATTTCCCAAAGTAACATCAATAGCCAGTTACAAAATTTTTAGTAACAACCATAAATAAACTAAAAAACAGTATGTGTATGAAGAAAGCTGTAAGACTTTACTGAGGAATACAAATTAAAACCTACACTGAAATTAAGAAAAACCTAGTATTGGGAAGGTGTCAATAGTCTCTTAACTCATAAATTAAAATTCCAATCAAAATCATGAAGAAATTTATTTGGAAAGTAGGGGTGCATCATCCAGAAGAAAAAATACGTGTCAAAAAATTTACTTTTTTAAAAAAGAGGTATGAAACCAAACACTCTAGTTAACGTTAAAATGTATAAAACTACAATAATAAAAATACCTCATAGAGGTCCTAGAACAGAAATAATAAAATAGCACAAAAGGCATTTTAAATCAAGGTGTTCCTTAAAAAAGGGGGGAGGTCATTTAATGAATAGTAGGAGAAGCAAAAGTATGAAATCTGGAAAAGAATAAAGAATGGTCTCATCTAGTCTTCCATTCTGTGAAAGAAATCACCACTCATTCTCCAGCACATGGACTCAAAAATCTCTCACCATAGGCTCCAACATCATTAGCTTAAAGTTGGAATTCTTAAATTATCATAGATTAATATAAACAGAAAGCAAAAGTTGAGGCAGGTAGCCATGAACTCCCAGAGCACTGGGATGCTATTTTATTTATCTTTGTTTTCATTTTCTGAGACCCAGCCCCACAACACTAACTTTCCCTCCTCTTGTCCCCTCAACAAATCTAGACTCCCTTACCAGCACATTAAAAGAAAAAAGAAAGGAAAAAACAAAATACTCAGTAAATGTTTCATAAAAGGATGAATGAGTTACCAAGATGAGACAAATCATCTTGGAGATAAACTGGGAGGTGAACTGTGATACCCGAAGTTAAAATTCTGAATGCTCTTTCCCATAGCAACACTATTATCCACTGAACTGGGAACCTATTCATCACACATAGTATTCCTATGGATACAGTATGTATCTAACATTCCAGGCAGCTTTTAGTATAGGGATTACTTGATGAATCACAACTTCCGTCCAAAATTCTGCTAGCAACCAATACAGTTCTTTTAATGACAAGCAACCTACAAATTCTTAAGCAATCTTTTCTAACTGGAATAAATACATCTGGAGGAAGAAGTTGGTGGAAATCATGAGAAATAAGAGAATTCCTGTATCTGCTATACTTAAGAGCAGAAGTGGATTCTCCTCATTCCTTTCTTTAGCTGCACAATAATTTTATTAAGTAGATATACCTACCATATTTTAATCAGAGCTTTATTGATGAACATAATACAGCTCATATTGGAGGCTAGAGTTTCAACATAAGAATTTGAGAGAGACAAAACTTAGTCCATTAATAACATAATAGCTGATCTTATTGGAACCAAAAATAAAACACTTGGAACCTGGAATGCAAAACATGGTTTCTGTTACAGCAAACTACTGTTGAGGTAACAGTCTTCAATACAAAGTCATTTTTACATTAGGATCAACAACTCAAAAAAACCCATACCAGCTCTTCATATGAGACTAAAGTTAATTACTATAATAGAAATTTTTTTTTTAATTGTTTAAGGCTTAAGACAGTGTCCTTATTTTTGGTTCCTGCTACATTCTTACATACCAATCAATTCATATTTTGTATTACAAAGGCAACTCTTGCTTTCAGGTAATTTTTGCACACTATTTTCTATACTATGTGACAAGAACCACTGTTTATCTTTGACTCACTAGTGCCTTCAATGTGTGTGGCATTTAGTAGCTACTTAAATATCAGAGGGAGGAAAGAAAAGAAGAAGGAAACTAAGTTAGATACTTATCAATTTATATAGTACCCTTAACTTTTATTTGCTTTAGTTTGGCACCCTGCCGATTATATGAATCAAAATATTTAATATTCAAAGAAGTAATGAAAATACACATAACAAATTTAAGGTACAACACAAACTTCTTATCACAGAGTATAAAAGTAGAAACCAAGAAAACCTTCAACGTCCAGGTATCCCCTGCCGTGAATGAGCATTTAAATGCTAATTGAAAGTACAAAGACAGCACTTGAAAGACATTTCAAAGCCTATATAAAATTGCCAAAATGTCCACTAGTAGAGTTTTTGAAACTAGCTAATTCTGATGTTTCAACAAGAAATTTTTACAAAAATTCCTCCCCCACCAAAAGCACAGCATTTACATACAAAACCTACTCTAAATCCTAGATAATCAGAAATCATCCACTGAACAGTCAGCTCATTTGGAGTTTATTCACATTCGTGGCTCTAATCTACAAAGGGAAAAGTAAAAGCAGAGTAAGCTAGAGCTATGTGAAAAGAGATACTCAAACATTTACCTGCTATTTTTCAGCTGTCAAGGAATACCAAAATTTTACATAGCAAAAATAAAACAATATGTAAATGTTTGGTTAGAATGTTAATATAAAAAATATTTCACTGACATTTGACTAAATAATTACTACGTGAACAAACATGAATTTTGGTCTACTATGTGTCATGCTGCTCTATAAATTCACACAAGTTAGTATGAAGCAAATGGTAAGACAATAACACTATTGATTCAGATGTGTCAAATCAAACATTAACATACAACAGTTGTTTAGAAGGGAAAACATTCCTTCAGTATAAATGTGCTTATTATGTGGTTCCTCTTCTTTGTAACTGAAATTTTAGATTTGTTTAAATTGCCAAAACCCGTTATCATTGGGTTTTGCTTTACTTTAAAGGACCCAGAGTTCTTGATTTCATCTCATAAGGACAGACCAAAACTTTTATAAGAAAGAGAGAAAACAAAATGTCTACATAAAACAAGTTAATTTTGTCTCAGTTTTGACATTTACTGAAAAATGCTCTTGTGCAGCGTAAGCCTTTTAAAGAATGATAATCATATGCCTTTCTCATTACATAGTTTGGATCAAATTATATGCCTAACAATTACAACCATGAAGTATTCATTTACATACCTCCCTTCAATGTTCAAAACACGTTACTGTTGACCCAGTCATCTAAGTGGAAGACTTAATTAGGACACTAGAAGACAAACACCCCATTTCTCTCTACCTCAGTTGCTTTCCTATTCCCTTTATCAAATAATCGGTACATAAGGAGTGCTGTGCTTCAGAAAGTTTTAAATAAAAACTTTTGTAATTAATTCTCTTTTTCAAAAAAATCTGTGGGCAAAGATAGAAAGCTTTGTGCTTTTTTATTTTGTTAGCAAAAAACATTTTCACATAAGGTAAAACTAAAAATCCAAGGTAAAGAAAATACAACTTTACTTGAAGTCTAAACTGAAACTAGGCTTTAAAATTCCCTTAGATTCTAAACAGGTTTGCACTTCCTTGTCCTAGGACCTAACCCTAAGATGGTTTCCAAACAACACACCAAAGTTCAGTGAACTCAGACACCTCAGACACTTCAAATTTCTGAGTGAAACAAAGTAATTTTAGGTAATCTGTAGAATACTGCATGAACCACTAACTCAACAGTCCACAGTTTCAAAATTAGATCCTATTACCCTTTCCATAGCATCACAGGTTTACAAAACTGAGTCTCTGTAATGTAAAAAAGAAGAATCATGCTCCCTTCACCCCCACCACAAAAAAAAAAAAATCAACGTGGAACAGGAAATGAGGGTAGAGCTTCTAATCGGATTCCAAGTTTTAAGAAGTTGTACAGTGTCCAAGAGATGCACACATCCCATTAGAAATTTTGATTACTTAAGAATGAAATAAAAATATTTCCTCCAATAATTCATATATTATTTATTCAAATGGCTACTAAGTTGTTAGGACATAAATACTTACATCGTTTGGACCAAACTACTAAGAAAATAAAACTATTTGATATTTCTTTAGATCTAAGGACACCAAGAAAAGATTACTGGCCCACTAAGAGTGTGATGAACGGAGAAAGCTTGGGAACCTTTGCAGCATATGGGTAGAAACTGAAATGATACTGGACCTGTCACTAAACTTAGTGAAGCATTAACTGACTAGCTTATATTATTACCCAAAGGCCATTAGTGCTGTCTAAGGGCTAGTATACTCTATTTACAAATATCTGAGGGCTAATTAACTGAAATCCAGCTGTGGCCTAAGGAGTCCAGTTTCTCTGCAGCTCGCTCCAGGAAGAAATGCTCCTCTGTTCTCATCTGGGCCTGCACAAAGTCATCTTCCTTTATCAGTACTTGGGAAAAACATCCATGTTATAGGCCTAAAACTTGTAAACAAATGAACAGATCTTGGTAACGTTAACCTATCAATAACAACATTATTAATATTATACGTACTTTTCCAAAAATACTTTCAGAGCTATTAGCTCCTAACTATAGTGTTTCATTGTATAATCTGAAGGCCCATTGGGTCAGCTCACTGTGATTTGATTGCAGCAATTTAAAGAAGCAACAGCTTTTGGTAGATAACGCCCAGGATTCACAATTAAGAACATGTGTTTTAGAATCAGGTTTTGTCACCATGTAACTTTAGGTGTGTCCCTCCGTATCCTGAGCTTCATTATCTTCAACCATTTTTAAAAGAATTATTTTTATATTAATACAGGTACAGTCTCCCTTGTCCGAAATACTTGAGACCAGAAGTGTTTCAGATGTCAGTTTTTTTCAGAGTTTGGAATATTTGCATTATATTGATTGAGTAACCCTAATCCAAAAATCCAAATTCAATGAGAAGTTCCTAAAGGCAAGGGGAAGGGATGGGGAAACGCTAGAGAAATGATGAAAGTCTTCAGGAAGTTAGTGAATCTTAAATTCAGTTGATTAAGAAAAAGCTGTAGTAGCAGTACCAAGGACACTCCTGCCCTGCATGCCACCTCAGTCAGGCAACTATCGCATACCCATGGAGACAGTTTATTCTCTATAGATAATGAACTAAAGGCATGTCTGACTCCGAGACATCAGTAATAGTCAAGAGTGGAGGTAAGGAACAAACCATTTGAGAAATAAGGAGTGAAAGTCTACATACAAAATACTGGCATTTCCAGTCCCCTTCCCCGACATGCATCTACAAATATTAAAATGAAAAAAGTGTAATAATAATTTGCGTATATTCATATTTATCAGATTTACTGTATACAACAAATCTTTATAATAGTTCCTGTCCACCAAAAACCCATATCTCACTATAGAGAAAAAGATTTAACTGTGGTCAAGCTTTATATAGAAAGAGAAAAAAGGAGAAAGAGAATTATATTCAGAGGTTAAATGATCTTTAAGAGATGCCTGAAGCAGTAAATAGATAATTTAATACAATTAGGTAGTATACAAACAAAATGGTTTATGTAGTTACTTTAATATACATTAAAAAAATATATATATAGCTAGTACATAGAACCTGTAATTTCACAGACATTATTGCTTAGGCAAGGCAAAGTTTGTAAACTATCAAATAAATATTAACATAGGCACTTTGGCCAGGCGCCGTGGCTCACACCTGTAATCCCAGCACTTTGGGAGGCTGAGGTGGGAGGATCACAAAGTCAAGAGATCAAGACCATCCTGGTCAACCTGGTGAAACCTCATCTTTACTAAAAATACAAAAATTAGCTGGGCATGGTGGCATGTGCCTGTAGTCTCAGTTACTCGGGAGGCTGAGGCAGAAGAATCGCTTGAAACCAGGAGGCAGAGGTTACAGTGAGCCGAGATCGCGCCATTGCACTCCAGTCTGGTGACAGAGAGAGACTCTGTCTCAAAAAAACATAACAAAAGAAATGGCAGTAGTATGTGAATGTCTAAACTTTCAGGCACACTACTGCAGAGATAATTACTAAATTTGGTGGTAAAGTTAAGGTCAGATAAACTATAATTCCTTTAAATGCGATTCTAGAAACTTTAAAAAATTGATACAAATGTTATTGTATACAAAGTTTAACTTTTTGAAATTGGGATGCAAGTTTTTTGGGATTTACACTGACATAAGATAGGTTGACCAGAGATATGCTTTTTCAGGGAAATTTTCCCAAGATAGGAGTTAACATCAGGTAAAATTAATTACTGCAGCTATTGCAAGTTTAAAGTTCTAAAAACAGTTAACAGACAAGATGTAGAAAAAAGAAAGCAATTACATAAAGACAGAAAGGAGGATAACTAGCAGCTATACTGACAGAACCACCATTTCATTTGTCATGCTAGGCACAGAGTTAGGTCATCAAAATAGGTAGTCTTTATGCATATCTGCCTTTTACAGATTAAAAATATAAGATTCAAGTTAGATAATTTACTTGTAGCACCAGTTCTGGGGAAGGTAAAGTTGAAGATGAAAAAAAGTATAACATAAAGGCAAAAATCCCTTTGATAACCAACTAAGTATCAAAATTAAATTCCCAATATAGTTTTCTAACACAGCAGTCCCCAATCTTTTTGGTACCAGGCACTGGTGCTGTGGAAGACAAGACAGAGGCAGGGGGATGATTTCAGGATGAAACTGTTACCTCAGATCATCAGCCATTAGATTCTCATAAAGAGCATGCAACCTATGTCTCTCATACACAGTTCACGATAAGGTTCAGACTCCTTTGAGAATCTAATGCCCCTGCTGATCTGACAGGAGGCAGAGCTCAGGCAGTAATGTTCACTTGCTTGCCAGCGGCTCACCTCCTGCTGTGTGGTCTGGTTTGTAACAGGCCAAGGACCAGGAAATGGTGACCCCTTGTTCTAACATTCCTAACCTCAAAATCTTTATAAAATCCATAAAGTAAATAAAATGACTAAAAATGACTGCAGACTAGTAGGTTAAGAGATGGTCAATGAATTAGAGATTTGGTGCATTCCAAGAAGGTACTGTGCCCAGAAATTTGATAAGACAGATTCATAATGTTCCTCTTATTCTAGCTAAAGACTTAATTACATTGCTGGTTCAGTAAATGAAGAGTCATACCCAAAACTTAAGTGGCCACATTTCCACTTTTCAATTAAAGTCAGAAGTTATTGAGCAACCCAAAAAACAGTAACACACACACATTTGGATATATGCTTTAAACTTCTATAATCAGGCCGGGCGCGGAGGCTCAAGCCTGTAATCGAAGCACTTTGGGAGGCCAAGACGGGCGGATCACGAAGTCAGGAGATAGAGACCATCCTGGCTAACCCGGTGAAACCCCATCTCTACTAAAAAAAATACAAAAAAAACTAGCCGGGCGAGGTGGCGGGCGCCTGTAGTCCCAGCTACTCGGGAGGCTGAGGCAGGAGAATGGCGTAAACCCGGGAAGCGGAGCTTGCAGTGAGCTGAGATCCGGCCACTGCACTCCAGTCTGGGCGACAGAGCGAGACTCCATCTCAAAACAAAAAAAAACAAAAAAAACCCTTCTATAATCTGTATAATTTGCATAAAAGGGACTATGTGCAGTAGCACACACCTGTAATCCTAACACTTTGGGAGGCCAAGGCAGGAAGATTGCTTGAGCAAAAGAGTTCAAGACCAACCCAGGCAACACAATGAGACCCTGTCTCTACAAAATTAAAAAAAAAAAAATTAGTTGGGCATGTTGGCACATGTCTGTAGTCCCAGCTACTAGGGAGGCGGAGGTGGGAGGGTCACTTGAGCCTAGGAAGTCGAGGCTGCAATGAGCCATGACTATGCCTTTGCACTCCATCCTGGGCAACAGGATGGCTCTAACAGGAGCTAGACAGTGTCTCAAAACAAAACAAAACAAAACAAAACAAAAACACACACACACACACCCCTAAACAGTCGTTTAGCAAATAAACTTAACTTCTCTAAGTTTTTAGAAATCCTCCTACACTTGGGATATCAAAAAAAGTAGTAATTTTGTGAAACTGTAGGGAGACTCTGCTATTCATGCTTTTAAAATGTGCTTTTAATTTATCTGACTACTAAAGGCTATAATAATGTCACTTGGAAAACAGAAAGCTGAGTGAGCATCTGAGGGTAAAAAGGAATGTTTTCACAGACTCAGTTGGTAAATACCACTGGTTCTAGCTAAACACTGTGATTCCTTAACTGGAAGCCAATCAAGATCTTAATTTTAAAAGTCTCCTTGTTACATAGGGCAATGGGCAGCCATATTATCTCAATTACTCTTTCACATAAAACTCAAGGATTGAATTAACACTTTGAAGCATCATAAACATCCTTTCCTTTTCACCAAATTTCTGAGTCCATATGAAGAGGTCAGATTTAACTGAAATAGTCAATAGGCTCAGATGTTAGTCTACTTTGGGTACTATAAAGGCAGATTTTTCTTTATGTTCAGGACATTTATATTATATATAATATACAATAGGTCAATATATACAAAAACATATGTCAAGGATACATATAACATACCATACACGTATGTTAGGATATTTATTATAGCAGTGTCATATTAAAAAGTTGGAGAGTCTAAATACCCATCAATAAGGAAATAGAGCTAGTCTCAGTGGCTCATGCTTGTAATCCCAGCACCTTGAGAGGCCAACACAGAAGGATTGCCTGAAGCCAGGAGTACAAGACAAGCCCGGGCAACATAGCAAAACACTGTCTCTACAAAATATTTTTAAAAGTATAGCCAGGCATAGTTGGTGTGTACTTGTAGTCCCAACTACTTGGGAGGCTGAGGTGAGAGGATGGTTTGAGCCCAGGAGTTTGAGGCTGCAGTGAGCTATGATTGCACCAAGGGACTCCAGCCTGGTGACAGGGTGAGATCTAGTATCAAATAAATAAATAAATAAATAAGGAAATAGTTAAATCAGCAGTCCTCAACCTTTTTGACAACAAGGACTGGTTTCATGGAAGACAATTTTCCACAGACCGGGCTGTAGCAGGGGGAAGGTTTTGGGATGAAACTGTTCTACTTCAGATCATCAGTCATTAGTTAAGATTCTCATAAAGAGCATGCAACCTAGATCCCTCACATGCACAGTTCATAACAGAGTTTGTACTCCTATGAGAATCTAATGCCACTGCTTATCTGATAGGAGGCAGAGCTCAGGCCGTAAAACTTGCCAGCCACTTACCTCCTGCTATGCCACCTAGTACTTGTCTGCAGCCCAGGATTTGAGAACCCCTGAGTTAAATTTGCATACCCATAAAATAATGTAGTGTGCAACTATTTAAAACAATGAGGTCAGATCTATAATGTATTGGTTACTTCACAATTAAAGTATATTTAGAGCATTTCATTTTATGACACATTTGAAGCAAATTTTGCTAGAATTCTTGTAATATCTGCTGAGTTGCAAAGGAAGGCTACACGCTACATTGACGCTGTACCTTGTTATCAACAAGTTATTAAATTTTTGGTTTTTTGTTCTCAACGGGTACATGCTCAAATGTTGGACCTTCAGACTCATCTGTATACTGCCAAAGGACTGCACGTGAGGATTCATATTCCATATAAACATCTCAGTATATTGGGCAAAACTTACTAAAATACATCAAAGGATCTTTGATCTACTAAACCAGGAGTTGGCAAACGTTTTCTCTGTAAAGAAGAGATAGTAAATACTCTAGGCTTTGTGGACCATAAGGTCTCTGTTGTTGTAGACCAAAATCTATCCGTCACAATGTATGAACAGGTGTGGCTGTGTTCCAGTAAGACTTTACTTCTCAAGTCCAACAGAGCTTAAAGGTGTTTAAAAAAAAAAAAAAAAGAAGTACTTACAAAGACAGGCAGTGGGCTGGACTTGGCCTACAACCACTAATTTGCTGACCCCTGTGCTAAAATCAAGGTGCTGCTAATGTAGTCAATCTTCTTTTTAACAGTACCCTACATGCACGCCATTATCCTTCAAAAACAGATCTTTATACTGCATGCTTTTATTTTGATTTTTCAAACGTTCAATTTGCAAATTACAATACAAGTGCTTTAAGGGAATAATATATTGTGGGACTCAATACAGAACTTCAATGGCAAAGCAATTTTTCATTGTGTTAAAGCACAGAAGTGCAATTAAGGCCAGCATAATGGGAATAAATAATTCCACACAAACACATTCTATAGTAATAAACCTGCAATCAAGAAATCCACGTGCATGCTGGAGTAAATGGCCTTAAACAGAAAGAATTAGTATCTAGGAAATGCATAATCACATAAATAAAAATTTCTAAAATAAAGCAAAAGGTTACATTTCTAAACTTTAAAATATTTTTCTTTCTTCACACTTGAATTTTTATTCTAAGTGACTGAACAAAAAAAAATACACCATCAAGATGAAAAGGCAATTCAGAAAAGAAATACAAACACCTAGCAAATAAGTGTAAATATATGCAATCTCCAAAAAAAAGTAAATTATAACCAGAAGAAAGAATTGGTAAAAAAATTAGGGTGCATAATTTGCATTTGAAGCTTTTCCCTTACAAGCCTGAATCCTCAACCAGATTTTCATCTTCCGTATCTCAGCTCAGACTCTCCAAATATAGCTGCCCCATCAGGTATTTCAGTTTAGATCTGGCCAGATGATAAGGCTATTCCCCTATCTAGTCTGGGCCACAAAAGATTCAAATGACATTAAGAAAATTCAAAGAAGATGAGCCAGGAATGGTAGCTCATGCCTGTAATTATATGGAGGCTGAGTGGGGAGGATTGCTCAAGACTGGGAGTTCAAAGCCTTCCTGGGCTCACAAAAAAATGGCGGGGGCAGGTGGGAATTGCGATGCTTAAATTCCTTGTCCCTTCTGTAGTGGATTTCTAAACCGCTTGTAAGTCAATAGAAGGCAACGGGCACAATCAGTATTTTAAATCTATGCCATGAAAGAAAAAGAAGCAAGCCAGTATCTACCAACCTACTAATGAATGAAGTGTTAGATACACATAATGGAATATTATTCAGCCTTAAAAAGGAAATTCTGACACATGCTGTAACACAGATGCACCTCTGAAGACATTATGCTAGAGGAAATAAGCCAGTCACAAGACGACAGATATGTATGATCTCCCTTCTAAAAAGTACCTAGAGTAGTCAAATTAATACAGACAAAGTAGAATGGCTGTTGGCCAGAGGGGGGTGGGAAATTAGGAGTTATTGTTCAACAGATATGTAGTTTCAGTTTGGAAAGATGAAAAAGTTCTGGAGATGGATAATGGTGATGGTTACAAAACAATGTAAATGCACTTAATGCCACTGAACTCTACACTTAAAATGGTTAAATGCTAAGTTTTATATATGTATATGTTACCACATTAATAAAAAAGAAAAGATGAAAGCAATTAAATTTGCAACTGCAATGACCCTAAAAACCTTTCAACAGCATTAGTGGAATTTAAATACTTAATTTATTAAGTACTACAAAGATACTCATTGGCTAAATATACCCTGCAATACAGACCACAACCTGATAGATGTGAGGATGTGAGCAGATTAAAGAAAAGAAAGGCTTTCAAAACAAATTACTTTAAAGCTTTTATGTGAAGAAGCTTCAGATTTGTAATTCTGAAGGGAATGTGCCTTTTCAAAAGCTCTTTGGAAAAAGTTCAATCATAAAAGACGATGAAAATACAGAGCGTCATGAATTTATTTCATTTTCCAACCTCTATATTAAACTGCTCCTAAAATGCATTTAAAAAGAATGCATATTCTTCAGCAAATCTTTTCATCAATCACCATGTGAAAACCTTTGGCAGGGACACTGTGCATTCCTGGGAGGATTTAAATTAATTTGTGAGGGACTGAAACCTGGCTTATAAGCAAAGAATTGGATTTAGGATTTGACAAAGAGTTCTTTTCTGAATTTAAAATGTTGTATCATGAGTTCACATTTATGTTCTGCATCACCAGTAAAGTGACGAAATAATACAGAACTTCAAGTATTTATGGTCATAGCTTTATCTGTCTACAACAACAAAGTATTTGAAATCACATTTCTACTTTGAGTAAAAAAAACCCAACAAACTAAATTAAATATTCCAACTGTAAGAAATCCTGTTTCTTTCTTTTTTCTTTATTTTTTTTGAGACAGAGTCTCACTGTTGTTGCCCAGGCTAGAGTAGCAATGGTGCAATCTCAGCTCACTGCAACCTCCACCTCCCAGGTTCCAGCAATTCTTCTGCCTCAGCCTTCCGAGTAGCTGAGATTACACCACCACACTCAGCTAATTTTTGTATTTTTAGTAGAGATAGGGTTTCACCATGTTAGCCAAGCTGGTCTCGAACTCCCAACCTCAGGTGATTTGCCCACCTCGGCCACCCAAACTGATGGGATTACAGGCGTGAGCCACCGCACCTAGCCTCAGTGCTTATTTTTTAAGAATTGACCTCCTCATTTTATTTGTATTTCAAATTCAAAATCTTTAAAAAAAAATTTTTTTTAACTATTTTAACTGTAGACAACAGGAAATCGTTTAATTCTGCAAGTTTTAGTTGAGGCCTAAGAACTCAAACTGATTTATAGTATCCTTATTTGTACTGAAGTAAATCACAGAAAAATCAAGCCCAGTTGGAGGTACTACTGTGTCTGAATGATATAAAATCTTCCTATAACAGCCAAATTGTCAGATCAGTTTAGTCATAAAACATGTTAAAACAGCTGCTGTAAACATGAGAGAGGAAGATAAAAAAGGTTAACAAAAATGAAGTGATGGTCCTTAAGAGACAGGGAAAAACCAATTAGTTTTGTTTGGTTGTATCAAATGATTAAATTTTAAATGACTGCATTTAAGATTTAAGTACAATACTATTCAAAGCACCAGTCAAGTGTGGGGGAGTTACAGGAGACATGGACTTGTCAATCTAATGGTTATAGTGACTAAAAATAGTAACAATGAGGCAGTACATGTGATCAATAAATTTTAAAAGGGAGAGGGATGTGTTTCCATATGAATACAAAGCTTTGCATCATTTCTAACACACTGATTCAAAAGACAGCTTTTTCTTTGCCCCCTGTCCAAAAGCAACGCAATGCTCCTTCCCATAAATCAAACAACCAAAGCTCTGGGAGAGCTGGCTTCCCTTCTTAACATGGGAAGCTGTTCATAAAGCCTAGTTCTGGTAGAGCTTTACCACCTGTATTAGTCCATTTTCACACTCCTACAAAGAACTGCCCAGTTTATAATAGCTGGGTAATTATAAATAAGAGGTTTAACTGACTCACAGCTCCACACGGCTGAGGAGTCCTCAGGAAACTTACAATCATGGTGGAAGGTGAAGCAGGCACCTTCTGCAAAAGGTGGCAGGAGACTACATTTATAAAACCATCAGATCTCATGAGAATTCACTATCACAAGAACAACATGGAGGAAACCGCCCCCATAATCCTATCACTTCCCTTCCTCTAAACAAGGGGATTACAATTCAAAGTGAGATTTGGGTGGGGACACAGAGCCACACCATATCACCACCCCATGGGAGAGGGAGTTACCACTTGGGTACTGGGGATTGCCAGCAGTTAAATGCCCTTTATTCTTTATTCTGTTCAATAATAATCAAGGAATTGAAGGAATTCTTTCAGCTTGCTAAGATGCCAGGTACTGCTGTGGTACTTAACGGAAAAGTTAAGGAAATAAAAGAAAGAATAAATTTGCTTAAGTGTAGCATCTCTATTAGTTTTCTAATGCATTGCCTGGAGGCTTGTTAAGAATGGAATGTCCGGCCTTTAAACAAATCCCAGTCACTTTAAACAAAATCTGCATTGTAACAAGAGCCTCAGGTGATTCGTATGCACGTTAAAGTCTGAGGCTTCCTGGTCTATAGTGACCACAGCTGCCAACCTGACAACCCCAATTAGCTCCAGGCCTCCACTCTCCAAACATTTAGGCTTTACAATAAATGTATGAAAGCAGCTCAAAATCTAAATATGAAATAACAATTTCTCAAATTCCAGACTAAAAAGAGAGAGGACTTAAAACTAAAACATAGGTTCTTATTCCTGGCTCTCCTTAGAATTCCTTACGCACTAGCTTTACCAAAATATCGGTGCCCAGGACCTACCTACAACAAAGGATTAAATACTGGGCATCAGTTCCCCAGGTGATTTTAACATGTAGCTAAAAAGGATAACCAATAAACTTACAGCATGTCTTCTCAACCTTTAAATGCAGATTCAGATTTCAGGAAGTCTCTATCGAGGCCTCAGATACTGCATTTCCAACAATATTCTGAAATGGAGCAACTCAGCCTCTGCCCTTGCGATCCATAAATTTAGAAACAGGTTATCAAAAAGACTTCAAAAGCTTTTGCCCTCAGAGCATCTTTCTCTATAGTCAAGTATGATTACTGCCTCCAATTCAGAATATTAACATAATGTGTCATAAACTGTTTTAGACAAAGTCAATACAAAAATTAATATGACATAAAATTCCTACCCTTGTGGAGCATATAGTGTAAAATATGTGAAAGAGACAAATAAGCAATTAAAATAGAGTGCTGATAGAAGGTATCTAACCCAGATCTGGGATCAAGAAAGATTTCTGGAGTGATAGAAATAAGCAAATGTGGGATACAACTCCTTCAGGCAAAGGGCAGTACATCTCGAGACCTGAAGATGAGGGAAGGCATATCACATCCGAGGTATCAAGGTATCCTTCCAAGAATATGAAGGATAGAATATTTGAGAGGTGAGACAGAAGGGGCAGAGGGAGCAAAGGCCAAAACATGAAGAATGCTGTAAACCACCTTAAATATATTTTGGACTTTTCCTAAAGAAAACAGAAAATTGTATGAATAGATTTGTGTTTCGAAAGCTAGCTCTAACTGCAGGATAAAGAACAGACTAGAGGCAGATAAATTAGGATCTACTACAGCGATTCAACTGCTTGATATTGGTAGCCTGAAATAGTATGATAGTAACGAGAACGGGAAAGAAGTAGATGAATCTGAGCAATATCTAGAACTAAAATTGACAACATATGGTGAATGAACGCATAACATGGGGGTGAGGTGGGGAAATATGGAAGACACATGTCAATTCAGAACATTCGTGGCAACAACTTGGAAAAACATTCGAGAGATGGTACTACTACTTACAAGTTAGGAATACAAGAACAAGAAGGTGTAGCAGGAGAAAATTATGATGTTTTAGAAAAAAGCAGAAAATGTCCAATAGGCAGACTAGTACACAGGTATCAAGCTCAAGAGGAAAATATGGACTGGAAATATAGATTAGTAAATTCAATAATGACATCCAGTTCTGGCCAAGTTGGAATAACTGGGACCAGATTTACCACCATCCCTGAAATAACAACAAAAAATAGATCAAATATACAAAACAATAGTTTTCAGAGACTGAACATAAGGTGGCACAAAACAACGACCCTGAGAGACAGAAAACCAACCAGGTGAGCTCTACAATTACTGCAGCTTAGTGAGGGAGAATCTGGGCAGAGACCAGCACTCTCCCTGAATTGAAAAGATGGAAATGGGAGTCCAGGAATGCCAAGGTAGCTAGTTTTCAGGTCAGAGTTCTGAAGAGGAAAAAAGTCTCAAGAGGAAAAAAACAGCAGATATCTCTCTGTAATCTAAGTATTGAACAGTATATTATGCACATGAAGAAATACTCCAAAGCTGGGGAGAGTCATCTGAAAGGTTAAAGGAATAAACCTAAACAAAGCCAATAGAGGCAACATGAATGAATCTCAAAATAAGTGCGTTCAGTGAAGTCAGATTTTATGGAAAAGAGAGTCCATAATGTATGCTTCTATTTATATAAAATTCTAGAAAATGCGAAGTACTCTATTAATAGTGACAGAAAGCAGATCAGCAGTTGCCTTGGGCTGGGGAAAGGATTACAAAGGAACACGGGTAAACTTGTGGGGGTGATGGATTGTTCATTCAATACCTTGACTGTGGTGGTTTCATGTGCCAAAACCTGTTGAATTGTACATTACAAAAAAATGCAGTTTACTGTATGTCACCTATACTTTTAAAAAAAAAAACCTATCAGGATATACATAGAGTAACTAAGTTAAGGGGGTGGGTTGAGATTGCTGAGAAATCCTGTATAGATTCTAAAGGAGGACTCAAATAGGACCATAAAGAGTACCAACATTTAAGGAAGTAATAAAACAAAGAGATTATGAAGGAATGTCCAAATAATTGGAGGAGAAACCTGAGGAGTATGGCATCACCGAAGCAAAGGGGGAAAATTTTTTCTCTCAGGGAGAAAATATGAAAGATCCACAATGTCAAACAAGATAAGGCCTTAAAACGTCTAACGTGCATATGACAGAAAGACTATGAGGTGGGAATCATGGTGCAGGAAGAAAGAGCACCAAGGCAGTCTCATATCCAAAAATTTGTGTCACTTTACCCTAGAAAGACTAAGAAATCTAGAGGAATTTTTATTTCAGATTTGATAAGAAAAACACATGAATCCCAGATGCCAACAAATTTTTGCATCTGGCATTGGCACCCTCCTAGTATGTTATATTCAATATAAACAATAATTAATTGTTCTTAAAGAGTCTTTAAAAGAAATTAAGCCAGAATCAAGCTAAGAGTTATTAATGCATACAACTCATTAAGGATAAGAAAAAGTTCAACTTAGAGGTCTATGGTCCCATCTGAATTTAATAAGAAACTAAATACTTGAAATTCTTCCAGTTTTTCGTTTTTAGTGAGTAATAGGGTTATTCGTGTTCCTCTTATCGGACAACCAAGCAGAGAAACAAGAATTTTTTGCCTTGTGTTTGAATAAAAACTTATGTTTACATACAGATGCACATCACCAGTACACATAAGAATTTAATCAGTAAATTAAATGTAGTGAACAATCTCAAAAACAAATGTAGATTTATGTTATATCACACTAAAATTCCTAGAGAATATTCATCCTTCAAAATAAATAATACAATAAAATAGTCGTTTAATTGTTTAAGTTTACAGATTCAGTTGGAATGAATCTGTAAGGCTGGAGTGCAGTGGCATGATCTCAGCTCACTGCAACCTCCACCTCCCAAATTCAAGCGATTCTCCTGCCTCAGTCTCCTGAGTAGCTGGGATTACAGTCACCTGCCATCATGCCCAGCTAATTTTTGTATTTTTAGTAGTGATGGGGTTTCACGATGTTGGCCAGGCTGGTCTTGAACTCGTGAAATCCTCACCTCAAGTGATCCACCCGCCTCGGCCTCCCAAAGTGCTGGGATTACAGTCATAGGCCACTGCTCCTGGCCTTTTAGCACACTTTAAAAAAAAAAATATGGCCGGGCACAGTGGCTCATGCCTGTTATCCCAGCACTTTGGGAGGCTGAGGCAGGCGGATCACAAAGTCAGGAGATAGAGACCATCCTGGCTAACATGGTGAAACCCCATCTCTACTATAAGTACAAAAAAAAATGAGCCAGGTGTGATGGCAGGCGCCTGTAGTCCCAGCTACTTGGGAGGCTGAGGCAGAAGAATTGCCTGATCCCAGGAGGCAGAGGTTGCAGTGAGCCAAGGTGGCGCCACTGCACTCCAGCCTGGGTGACAGAGCGAGAATCAGACTCAAAAAAAAAAAAAAAAAAAAAAAAAAATCTAAACTCAAGCTAAAAAAAGAAATCCCTATAATGTATTTCAGCAGGGGCATTTTAGACATTGGGAAAGGTGAGTCAACACAGAAGTTCAAATCTAACCATATACTTTCACATAAATAAGCTTTATTTGTTCTTGTCCTTAAAAACACTGCCTCTGTCCTCTTCAAGTTAGCAGCCAATTCCCCATTTGTACAGAAGTAATATATGACTAGAGAAAGCCCATTAGTCTACATATTGTCTACACCAAGCAACACCTAAGGCTAAAGTGTTAAAAAATTTTTTCCATGGCAAATCCCATTTTACAACTATGCACATTTCTATCTACAATTATTCAGATTTATTGTATTCTTATACAACTAAAGAGGAAAATAAACTATAGTAGATTGAGAGTTCACATTAATTAAAAATCCTATCAATGATAAAAACAGAACATCAACCAAGTTTTTAAAAATTATTTTGTGATATTTGGAAAACATTTTGTCTGTTGCTCATCCTTGTTAATTTTCTTTCTTTTCTGATATTTAAAGGAAATATTTGGATTTAAAAGACTACAGACTCCCGGGGGCCGGGCGCGGTGGCTCAAGCCTGTAATCCCAGCACTTTGGGAGGCCGAGACGGGCGGATCACGAGGTCAGGAGATCAAGACCATCCTGGCTAACACGGTGAAACCCCGTCTCTACTAAAAATACAAAAAAAAAAAAAAAACTAGCCGGGCGAGGTGGCGGGCGCCTGTAGTCCCAGCTACTCGGGAGGCTGAGGCAGGAGAATGGCGTAAACCCGGGAGGCGGAGCTTGCAGTGAGCTGAGATCCGGCCACTGCAGTCCAGCCCGGGATACAGAGCAAGACTCCGTCTCAAAAAAAAAAAAAAAAAAAAAAAGACTACAGACTCCCCAAAAGTAGTTTTTGTCCAAAAGAAGGGAGATTAAAGGGGGTGGGGAAGGAAGTAAACACATGGAAAAAAAGATTCACTCTTCTTAAGCAACTACTATATTAGACAATTATATTAGACAAGGTTGCAGGAAAAATAGTAAAAAGAAAATGTTGAGAACAATACACTCTGTCACTATGGTTAGTGCCCAGGCCCATATTAACAGTTTTGCTGATAAAACTAGCCATTACAAAGCAGTGAGCAAACATACCACAGACATTATGGGTTATAAATGTTATTAATAGTACTTGGAGCTTTGCAATCAGCTACAGTGAATTGTCTAGTCTCTTACAAATTTATCCCAGTCAGGAGTAGCCAAGGAAAATGAAACGAAATGAGGGAAACAGGTTAACAGCACAGATAAAATTCTTTTTCCTAGGGCAACCTTCATAGTGGCACTGACAGGAATCTCCTCCTTCCCCGATAAACTGAAAATGTCATGAGGCAGAGAATGAAAGGAATTAAGTATCCCAGGACAATTCAAGATGACAAATAGAAACAAACAAAAGTGCTAAGAGGTTACACTGAGAGAAGTCCCAGCACTTTGGGAGGCCGAGATGGGAGGATCAAGAGGTCAGGAGATCGAGACCATCCTGGCTAACACGGTGAAACCCCGTCTCTACTAAAAAATACAAAAAAAAAAACACCTAGCTGGGCGTGGTGGTGGGCACCTGTAGCCCCAGCTACTCGGGAGGCTGAGGCAGGAGAATGGCGGGAACCCGGGAGGCGGAGCTTGCAGTGAGCTGAGATCCGGCCACTGCAGTCCAGCCTGGGCGACAGAGCAAGACTCCGTCTCATGAAAAAAAAAAAAAAAAAAAAGAAGTCTTCCAAATGATGTTATGCACTAAAGTTTGAGAACCACTGCCATAGACAGACTGACTAGGTTCACACCATTACCTCTAAAGACCTCTTCCCTAAAATCCAGACTTGATATATCTAGCAAGATGGCTAAAACACATTTCATTGTACTTTATTTTTTATTTTTATTTATTTTTTTTTTTGAGACAGAGTCTTGCTCTGTTGCCCAGACTGGAATGCAGTGGCACAATCTTGGCTCACTGCAACCTCTGCCTCCCAGGTTCAAGCGATTCTCCTGCCTCAGCCTCCCGAGTAGCTGGGACTACAGGTGTATGCCACCACGCCCGGCTAATTTTTGTAATTTTACTAGAGACGGGGTTTCACCATATTGGTCAAGATGGTCTCAAATTCCTGAACTCAGCTGATCCACCTGTCTCACCTATCAAAGTGCTGGGATTACAATATAATGGTGGCCAGCCATTATATTTTTTTAAAAGTATGTAATCATACAGACTACGGAATATAAAGATTAAATCCAAATAGCTAAGGAAAAAAATCTGTCCTTAAGAATGTACAATTTTGACTGGGTGTGATGGCTCACGCCTGCAATCCCAGCACTTTGGGAGGCCGAGGCGGGTGCATCACTTGAGGTCAGGAGTTCAAGACCAGCCTGGCCAACAAGGCGAAACTCCATCTCTAATACAAAAATTAGCCTGTAAAATCCCAGCTACTGAGGAGGCTGAGGCAAGGGAATTGCTTGAACCCAGGAGGCAGAGGTTGCAGTGAGCTAAGATAGCGCCACTGCACTCCAGCCTGGGCAAAGAAGCGAGACTCTTATCTTAAAAACAACAACAACAACAAAAAAAACCTTACATTTTAATAAACTTTTGGCCATAATATTTCTAAAATCTGTCCTTAAAAACTTAAATTTTAAACTTTTAGCTTATAAACAAAAGATTTCAAATCCATTATGCCATTAACAACCTTGAAAGAAAAAAATCTCTGGGGATATCCACACATATTTCTTGGTAAAAACAGAAAATATCTCTGGAAGGATACTTAAGAAATAACAACAATGGCTGTCTGCACCACTTGAAATTTTATCATGGACTGTCACTCTTTTCTTAAGAAATTAATTTATTACATTTAAGATAATGTTTTAAGCCATAAGAAGATAGTTTTATTACACAAAAATTTGATGTAACATTTTACACTTAAAAAAAACTATTAAAACTAGGAAATCTTCAAAGTTTGATTCATTTTAAAGACATTATTACATATATTAGACCGAAGCCCTCTCCCTACACCATGTTCCCCTTATCCTCACAAACGCTTATTTCAATAAGCATCTATGAAAAGTCTAAGTGTCATCAGTAAACGGTAATACGATCAGCTGGGGCCATACACTAAGCAGAGGAGACTACAGAGTTCAGGGAATTATAATACAGATAGTGTTACAGCTGCTTAATCATATTCAGAAAGTAAAATGGAAAAGTAACAAAAAGTAAAGATAAATAAAAACATCTCAAACAATAACCTAAATGTTGCCACTTTAATAAATAATAAAAAAGATTTTCATGTCAAAAGATAGTATTTTCAAAAAGCTCTATTTCAACTTGGAATTCAGGACATATTACCTAAATGACAGAAAAATCTCAGTCAATAAGCATAGCAGGATTTAGCCAAGCACAGTGGCACGTGCCTGTGGTTGCAGCTACATCAGAGGCTGAGACAGGAGGATCACTTGAGCCCACAAGTTCAAGGCCAGCATGGGCAACACACTGGGACGTCTCTCAAAGAAAAAAAAAAAAAAAAAAAAGGCATACTAATGCTTAAAAGATACAGAACTTTAAGGACAGGAAACAGTAATCTAAATCATTTGTAGTTCACATTTGACAAAACAGTTTTTACTGATAACATCTTGTTTAATCCTCACGACAACCACCGTGGGAATAGGCTTTGATGTATTCTAACAACAAAATAATCAAGGATCAGAACTGCTCAGAATCATCCAGCTCCAGAAAAGCCCAGTCTTTTAGTTCTTTGCCTGTGACTTTCTACTGCATTTACTGTATGAGGAAATCTAGATAACCTGCAATTATTAATCTCTTGCTTCCATTCACATTCTAGTTCTAGACCCTTCAATAATGGACCACACTGCCAAGTTGCCCTAGAATTCAGTTCAGCTCACTTCCTTCTACAAGGCAAAAGTATCACTCACACATAAAGACAAAAAAGCAGGAGCCCAGCTCTTTATGGATTCCAGACTAAGAAATGCACAAAGGTTTAAATCAAATCACATAAAGCCCATTTACACAAAGGCTTGAATGAAATCACATAAAGCCTATCTACTTTTTCTTAGATTTCTATGGGTTACTAAGTACTCTTAGCATTTGGCATGTGAAGATGGAGTAATGAAACATCAAGAAAATGCTGTTTTTAAAGTGTTAATTATTAACCACAAGGAAATAATTAAAATGATTCTATGGTAACAAGTCATTAAAAATAAAAATAGCTATCCTTTGAGAATGAGAACCTCTTACATGGCAGATATTTTGAGTAAATGCTTTTAATTTATTTAATTCTAAGCCTAAAGATAGGCAGCTGAATCTCCATTATACTAATGAGAGCCTGTCCACCTACCTAACTTTACACAACAAATAACTATCTTACTCCAAAATTCATCAACTTCATTTTTTGTGTAATGAGAAAACAATGAGTGGATAAGGTGTTTAGTAGCATGAGGTTTGCTCCCTTGGTGTGGCCAAAGAACCCCAGTCACTTACTCTGTATTCTAAGGTTTTGTACACGGGATATGGAGATTTTTGTTGGTGCTTTGCTTCTTTCTCCTATCTTGTCTATGGTTTTAAGTGTTGATGCACACATTTTAGAACTATTTCTTTATCTTCTCTGTCCTTTAGGAATACACCTGATAGAAATGGGTGCCACTTTTGACTTATAGTTTACATCTTAATCAGAATTACCTCAGAAGATTTTTTAAATGTAGATTCATCAGTCCTGTCATATATTCATTAAAGTTCCCTTCATGATTAAGCAAATAAAGTTTAAAAACTTTATTTATTTTACACTGTGGGAGGCCAAGGCAGGAGGATCGCTTGAGCCTAGGAGCTCAAGACTAACCTGGGCAACATGGCAAAACCCCAGCTCTACTAAAAAATACAAAAAATTAGCTGGACGTGATGGTGCACACCTGTAGTCGCAGCTACTCAGGAGGCTGAAGTGGGAGGATCACTTGAGCGCAAGAGGTGGAGATTGCAGTGAGCCATGATCTGCAACACTATACTCCAGCCTGGGCAATCGAGTGAGACCCTGTCTCAAACAAAACCAAAAAACAAAAAAAAAAAACCTTATTTATTTTAAATAGCACAGTATGAACTTCTGACACAAACTTTTAAGAGAAATAAACGAAAAGTTTTATTACATGTAGTGATTTACTAACATACCAGTTAACTGAAAAATAAGATTAACCAGGCTATGTGTTTATAATATAATAAACAAAAATATATCCAACCACAAAGTATACGCCAAATGTACATTTTAGGAAAAGTGCTGAGTGTTGGCAAATATGAAACTGCCAATGTGCCAATGGGATAAATAGCTTATAATAAAATAGTCCATCTTACATTCTAAACAGAAATTTGCCCATTAAAAATAACTAGTCATAGTGAGAAATGTGGGACTATTTATCACTATTCATAAAGGATTATTTTCTTAAGAATGTACAAAGTAAATCTCCTTGAGACAGTCAATGGAGGCCACCACCTTAAGGGTTGGTACTGCAACTAGACCCCAACTATTTTTCTTTTTTTTTTTTTTGAGATGGAGTCTCACTCTGTCGCCCAGGCTGGAGTGCAGTGGCTCGATCTCGGCTCACTGCAAGCTCCGCCTCCCGGGTTCACGCCATTCTCCTGCCTCAGCCTCCTGAGTAGCTGGGACTACAGGCGCCCGCCACCGCGCCCGGCTAATTTTTTGTATTGTTTAATAGAGACGGAGTTTCACTGTGGTCTCGATCTCCTGACCTTGTGAGCCGCCCGCCTCGGCCTCCCAAAGTGCTGAGATTACAGGCGTGAGCCACCGCGCCCGGCCGACCCCAACTATTTTTCTAAGTGAATTTTCATTACTCAAAAAGATCTGGAAATAAATGACGATGATCTGAGTGATCTCTTCTTTCACTCCACCTCTGCAAAACCTTCCCTTGATTAAAAAAAATTATACGGTAAATTAAACACTCATTTATTTACTATCTTACTTCGAGTCTTCTCTGATTTTCAGAACTTTAGGATCACGCCATGCTTCCAGATCATTAATTACCAGAAACTTTAATACCAAGTTTTTACACTAAACCTATATTTACTGGAACATGCCCTGAAAGGGCATTTTTGTTTATGTTTTTAAACAAATGCAATTATCTTGTTTGGGGCCACACATTGTTTTTCAGAAAGTCAATGTTTCAAAAGGTAATATTAAAAATAAGGTCCTAAATGTGCTATCGAATTATTTTAAGGACAAAATAGACTCTTTTTTTGGGGGGGGAGGTAGGAGAGAGAAAGATGAGGTCTTGCTATGTTGGCCATGCTGGCCTTTAACTCCTGGACTCAAGGGATCCTCCTGCCTCAGCTTCCCAAGTACCTGGGACTACAGATAAGCGTCATCATGTCTGGCTTTTTTTTTTTTTTTTTTTTAAAGTTCCAAGGCCTATACTTGAACAACAACAACAAAAAAGAACAAAAAAGGATAGTGATTATGGTGTAAGTATAGTTAATACACATCTACTATTTATGTAAACCGAAACTGTAGTGAACATTCAGTCACTGCATTCATCATTTACAACTAGACAACACCTCTTCAATTTCCAACTTGGAAGGAGGAGCAGCAATTCACTAAACCATTTCCCGAAAGTCAATGGTAGTTATATTTTAAGGTTCAACTGTGAAGTTTACTGTGTACCTCCAATAACATGAAAAAACAGATTATAACAATGAAAATATTTAATTTCCGAGACATGCTTCCATAGAATGATGGTACTACTCAGAAGATGCCCCCTAAAATCTGATTTTTAAGGAAAAATTTTATAGAGACAAAAATCATTTCAATTTCTTATTTATTTATTTACAGAGTCTTGCTTTGTCGCCCAGGCTGGAGTGCAGAGGCCCGATCTCGGCTCACTGCAACCTCTGTCTCCCAGGTTCAAGTGATTCTCCTGCCTCAGCTTCCCAAGCAGCTGGGATTTCAGGCATGTACCACCATTCCCGGCTAATTTCTGTATTTTTAGTAGAGACGGGGTTTCATTATGTTGGTCAGGCTAGTCTCAAACTCCTGACCTCGTGATTCGCCCACCTCAGCCTCCCAAAGTGCTGGGATTATAGGCATAAGCCACCGCGCCCAGCCTCAATTTATTTTTCTTATAGTCTACAAATACATAACTAAAACAGATATCTTCAAACTATAACTATGCTATTAAGTTCCAATCTCTAAAACAATTTTCATCAGGTCCAAAAACAACAAGAGATTAAGTCTAACTAGAAAAGATTTATTTTGCTGACAGATTATTCTATTTGGTCCAGCTTCCTTCCATCCTTCAACTCACGTCCTTCCCACTTCGAACCCACATTAAATAACTATTTAAACTGCCAAATATTTTAAGATGTATAGATAGTTGGCTCAATAAACTTGTCTCGACATATTTCTATTGTATCATAAAAATTCTGTAAGATAATTAAAATAAAAATTGTTACACAGAGAAAAACTGACTTCACATTTCATCTCAAGTATATACAAGTAAGGAATTAAGATGACCTTCCCTTTTCATTTGTATTTAAGAACAAGAACTGAAATTTCATTATGCTTAATTAACCTATTGCTTACACTACTCTGATACACATCTCTTCTCTCCAGACTTCATTCCATTCCAAGTCTTAGTTTCTGGGTTGTATCATTTATGACAGCTTACAACTCCCTGTCTTGCCTCAAGAGCACTCAAGTTTTTGAAGCAATCCTGGAAGCAAATCAGTTGAGTTTTATAAAATCAAACTGCAGTAAAACTCAATATCCCATAACAGAGCCTGATTTTTCTCTTCCATGGAGTTAATACTAATATATCTCACAATAAATAAGCATTTTAAACTAATTGCAGACATTGTCTTGTTAATCTTTACATTTTCTTAAGGAAACAGGTAAAAGTATCATCAGATAACTGGAAAGCTTCCAATCCTTTCTAGACCCTTCAAGCAAATTTCTTAAAGAGATTATATAGTGTTATTTGATATAGTACCAAAATAAGCAACCTGTAAGATACAAACTACAACTTAATAATTTAAGAAGGCAATTGTATTAGTGGAGTCCTTCCTCCACTTGTAAGTGGAGGCGGTTTCAATTAGCACAAAGGGGGCTTAAAAGTAGTCCTCTCATCTTTCTCACATAGTAAAGCTTCTGTCTCCTTAAAGGAAAAAAATTAGGCATCTAGGCTATCTTATTTGTACAAATTGTATCTCAAGGTAACTAAACAGTTGATGAAAGGAAATTTCTCTATATAAAATATTCCAAGTAATAAATTACAAAAGAATGAATTAGAATATCACTATTTTGCAACCAATAATAAAACAGATCTAGGCCAGCAGTAAGCATAGTCCAAGCACCCCTGTGAGTCCCCAAGACCATTTCTGAGGATCTGCAAGGTCAAACTCTTTTTAGAATGCTAAAATCTTACTGCCTTTTCCCTCTCCTCATTCTCCCATAAGTGTACACAAAATTTCCAAAGGTTACATGATAGGTAATATTACAACCAACTAAAGGATGAAGCGGATAGGAGAAACACGATGTCTTTTCAGCTGGACAATAAAGAGATTTACAAAAATGTAAAACAGTGGACCAATTTTCTAAATTTTTATTTGGAAAATAGTTCTTACAAAAATGTTCTTTATATAAATATGCAACGGGCTTTTTTTTCCAATTAATAATAGGTATTTCTAAAATTTCTTGGTTTTAATTTCTAATAAAGTAAATGCCCATACAGTGATCTTTACACAAACAAAACCCCTCTAGGATACTCAATAATTTTTAAGAATGTAACGGGATTCTTAAGGCCGAAAAGTTCGGTGTGAAAGAAAATAAATCTTGGGTCCCCAAAATCACTAAGCTAAAGGGAAAAGTTAAGCTGGGAACTGCTTGGGGCAAACCTGCCTCTGATCTAGAAGCCCCTTCCCCTCTTCAAGTTGTCCCGCCTTTCCAGATGGAACCAATGTACATCTTACATGATGTCTCATGTCTCCCTAGATGTACAAAACCAAACTGTGCCCGACCACCCTGGGCACATGTTGTCAGGACCTCCGGAGGTTGTGTCACAGGCGCATCCTTAACCTTGGCAAAATAAATTTTCTAAATTGACTGACACCTGTCTCAGATATGAATATTTTGAGTTGACAGCTGATCTATGTAATTTACCAGTGATTGCTGACATAGAAAAAGAACTGACCAGACTTTTATTCCTCATGATGGAAGTACAAAATACCACATATAATGTATCCTCGTCAAAATAATAATAATAATGAATGGATCTGATCAAACCACTAGTTTAAATCTATTTATCAAATTATAGGAAATAGTTTACAGGATTACATTAAACAAGACCACGGGGATGGATTCAGCAAAATCCAGACTGTGAGAAACACTATAGGACAAACAACAAGCTTTATTCAACAGATAAACTGTGAAAAAATAATACAGGAAGAATGTAAAGATTACAAGTTAAGAGACACTGCAAGCAATTATAATGTATAGATCTTATTTGGACAAAATATAAAAGACATATATGAGATGTCCATGAAAATTTGGGCACTGACTGGACACTTGATATTAATGAATTATTATTTACATGTAATAGTGGAATGTAGCTATCTTTAAAAATGAAGAGTCCTTATCTTTTAGAAATTCATACTATCTACAAATGAAATGATATCTAGTATTGCCTCCAAACAATAATTGGGGGAAATCAATAAAGTAAGATGAGCCACAAATTAATAATAACTGAAGCTAGTTAACATGTTCACACATAGGGTTGATAATACTATCTTGTTTCCTTTTGTTCATTTGATTTTTTGTTGTTGTTTTTTTTTGTTGTTGTTGTTTTTGAGACGGAGTTTCGCTCTTGTTGCCCAGGCTGAAGCGCAATGGCGCGATATTGGCTCTACCACAATCTCTGCCTCCTGGGTTCAAGCGATTCTCCTGCCTCAGCCTCCTGAGTACCTGGGATTACAGGCATGCGCCACCACGCCCAGCTAATTTTCTATTTTTAGTAGAGACGGGGTTTCTCCATGGTGGTCAGGCTAGTCTAGAACCCCTGACCTCAGGTGATCTGCCTGCCTCAGCCTCCCAAAGTGCTGGCCTCTTTTGATTTTTCTATAGTATAGTAAAAGTGTGTGGGTTTTTTTTGTTTTTGTTTTTAATGGTTCAAGTTAGGAAAAAATGTATTTCCTTAGGTAAGCTGAATCATTTACTCTTATGCCTAAGGGTATTAATAGTGTTTCCTCCCACAAAAACTACCTGATGAAGTGGTGTTTCTGCTTCACAAGATAGCCCTGAAGTAGTTTGTCTTTGGCCTTCTATTATCTTACTTCTGAACTCTTTACCTCTAAAATACTAGAAACAAAAACTGGTTAAGTAAGGAAAGTTATAGAGCAGCGGTTCCTAATCTTTTTTGGCAACAGGGACCGGTTTCAAGGGACGCAATTTTTCCATGGAACGGGGGGGGGGGGGGGCGCGGGGGTAATGGGGAGGATGGTTTCTGGATGAAACTGTTCCACCTCAGATCATCAGACATTAGTTAGATTCTCATAAGGAGTGCACAACCTAGATCCCTCACATGCGCAGTTCACAAGAGGGTTCGTGTTTCTATGAGAATCTAAGGGTGCCGCTGATCTGTCAGGAGGCAGAGCTCAGGCAGTAATGCAAGCCATAGGAATGGCTGTAAATACAGATGAAGCTTTGCTTGCTTACCCACCGCTCACCTCCTGCTGTATGGCCTGGTTCCTAACAGGTCATGGACCAGTATGGGTCTACAGCCCAGGGGTTGGGGACCCCTGTATAGAGAATACAAACATAAGGAGAGGAATCCAAACAACAAGTTGGGGAATTCCTACTGGAAGGAAATACTCTCATCCCAATCAAATACAAACATATTTACACACATGCACTTCCAACTGTGTGCTGTTATGAAGGAACAGTTCAAAACAAAGCTAGGGAAAGAAGAATGGAGTACATTTTTAAATAATTTCACTTATCTTTTTCTATTCAGATACATCAAAGACTTTAGTCTTCACATTTTGGTTTGAATGACTTCAGTCTTGGTGATATTAAAAAAAGAGCCCTAAGAGTTACTGACATGAACTATGTAGAAAATTCCCCATACAGTGGAGATTATGTAAAGATTAGGGATATAAGACCAACAATATTAAATTGAGGATTTCTTGTATAACGATGTTAATAGAACTTAAAAAGTAATTTGCAAAATAGATTTAAGAATCAGAAAGGCCTCAGAACTTTCCCTGCATGGTAGGGAATAAGCCATATTATAGAGTAGAGCCATATCTGTTCTCAGGACTATGCAAATTTCAAAATACACTGTTCTATCTTTTCAACTTGCCATATTATCTTATATCTTGATTATTGGTTTGGGACATGATTTTCATATCTGCAGACCTTAAATAACTAAAAAACATATTTTTAAAAACTCCTAATAACCATCTTAAATTATACATACTTCATTTTCAAATCCTCCAACGAAAGCAACGCTAACAAACATCTAGATAATCTAACCTTAGTTGAGTAATTCTCAAGTGTTCTTTAAAAAGAAAAATCAAACAATACCTGCACAAAAAGATTCCAAAATATACTGAAACTGTTAAATAAGTTATTTACATAATGAATAAACAGTTATTCTTTTGTTCGTTGGGTTTGTTTGTTTTTTTAAGATAGTCTCTTGCTCTGTCACCCAGGCTGGAGTACAGTGGCACAATCTTGGCTTACTGCAACCTCCGCCTCCCAGTTCAAACATGCTATAGGCGTGCACCACGGTACTGGACTAATTTTTGTATTTTCAGTAGAGATGGGGTTTTGCCATGCTGCCCAGGCTGGTCTCGAACTCCTGAGCTCAAGCAATCCACCCTCCTCCACCTCCCAAAGTACTGAAATTACAGACGTGAACAACTACACTTGGCCTTTTTTGTTCTTAAATGGGTTACTTTTCTAAGAAAAATGTAAATATTTTTAACCTATGGATATACAAAATGCTAAAGATAGGTGGATCTTTGAAATAGGGAAAAAAAATTAAGTTGTTAATCGCACTATATTCATTCGTTGCACCACAGCATGTTTCTATTGTTTTTTCCCCATTTTAAAAAGCCACGTAAATAGTTTTAATAATGACAAAAAGTTTTAAGCAACTAACTGGTAGTATATAAGCAAAGTCCAAGAGAAAAATTCAAGGGAAGTTACTAAATTATAGAAAAGGTCAGTTGGTTGGTTGAATTATATTCTCAAAGATTATGGAATTAGGTAATGAAAGCTTAAAAAACCAAATTATCAAATCTGTTACTGCAACCAAAATAAAATCAAAAGAGTAATATATTTCACCAGGAGGATGTCCATCTTATGTGTCACTATTATACATCATTTTTTCTTGGGAAAAATAATGCAACGAGTAATAGTAAAAATACTTCATAGAAAATCATTAGGTTTCAAAATGCCAAAATATCTCATTCAACTCATTCTGAAAATTCCATCTGACATTAAAATTTCCTGAGACAGCAAATGTTACAAAGGGAATAATTTACAAAATATCAAGGTAATAGCAATGACTGTAACTGAACCTTTCTTATAACTACACAAAATTATCGGCAGATACTCTCTAGTATCAAATATTAAAACTTCAGTTCACAATTAAAAAAAGGCTATCACAAACTGAACTTCAAATTTTAAGTGTACTTCAAGATTTTGTGATTTTAAAGCAAAACCTTAGGAGAAAACACAATTTATAAATGAAATAATTTCCATATCAGAATATGTTTGCCACTTTCTTTTTTAGGGTTTTTTTTTTCCATTATTTCCCTAGTTGACAGAACCACCTTCTTAATCCTACATGTCAAGCACTGAGCTAAGTATTAAGGATACTAAAGTAGACTGTCAAGGAAAACCTAGCTTAAAAAGGAAAAACATTAGCCAGGCACAGTAGCACGAACTTCTAGTCCCAGCCGCGCTGGAGGCTAAGGCAGGAGGACTGCTTAAGCCCAGGAGTTCAAGTCTAGCCTGGGCAAAAAGCAAGACCTTAGAACAAAAAAAAAAAGGGTGGGGGGAACACTACATTCAAATACTAATTTTAAATTCCACTACAGCCTAAAGTTGGTGTTGTTTTAAACTCTAATTCAACAAAATGGAAAGTACTAAGTACTAGACAACATAATTGGAATATCTTTTCTCTAATCAATTTACCACCTAAAATATTCCACCAATTTCAAGATTAAATCCCTTCACTAGGAGAATCATGTGGCTAGATTTCCTCAAAACAGGAAAAGTTTTAATCAACATTCTATACTAGAAACATAACCCTTATGTGTAGTTAGCGTAGAAGTGGCTTCTCTAAATTCAAATATATGGCTATAGCTTTTTGTAGATATTCACCAAACTGAGGTCATTCCCATCTATTCCTAGTTTACCAAGAAGTTTTACTGTGAATGGGTATTGGATCTTGTCAAATACTTTTTCTCCATCTATTAATAATATGAGATTTTTCTTCTTTAGCTTGTTGATGTGATTGATTACATTAACAGATTTTCAAATGCTGAACCAGCTTTGCATACCTGGGATAAACTGTACTCGGTCATGGTGTATGCTTTTTTTTAACGGGGTGTTTTTTATCATGCTAATTGTTCAGTTTGCTTGATACGAGGGATATAAAGACAAATAGTTCATATAATTTTTGAGGATAATTAAATAAGCTTATACATGTAATGAACTTAGAACAATGCCTAGCATATACTCAAAATGTTAAGATTATTTATAAAGAGGCTCAATCATAATTTCTATAAAAAGGCTACAGCCAGGCACAGTTGTGCACCTGTAATCCTAGTTACTTGGGAGGCTGAGGCAAGAGGATGACTTGAGCCCAGGAGCTCAAAGCCAGCGTGGGCACAGCAAGACCTTACCTCTAAAAATAAAAATATTAAAAAGCTATAGTTCTGCATGACATTCTTTTACTGCACGAATAGCAGTGTAAAGTATTGTTAGTTAATGGCATCAGCATCCACCCAATTGCTCTAAAGGAAAACCTAATTATTATTTTGATTGTTCTGCTTCTCACAGAAAGTACTGTCAGCTCTATCTATAAAACATATTCCATATGCAATCTCGTCTCTCCATGGCCCCTACCTCCCACCTGCTCACTCTCCCCTGTATTGCTGTAGTCGTCTGCCCTCTCTCTCCTTCCCACAAACAGAGCCCATTCTTTACCTACAACCTAAACTGATCTTTCTGAAACAAAAATTAGATCAAGTACTTCCTCTGCTTCAACCAGCAAGCAGCTCCCAACTGCATTTAAACTCCTAACTCTACCATGACCTGGTCTCTATCTCTTCTCACCTACTCAACTTTTGCTCTAAGTTGAATACTTGAAGTTTCCTGCCTCAAAGCCTCTGTAATGTCTGTTCCCTCTACCTATAACATTTTGTTTTGTTTTGTTTCTCCTCACAATCTCTTCCGATTCTCCTACCTAGAACATTTTTAATATCCCAGTTCCTTGCCCTGATTTTTACCTAACTGGCTCCATCCAAAGTTTGGAACTAAATACCTAGCTCCATAGAGGCTTTCCTTGCCAACCCTAAAGTGCTACCACCACTCTGCAGCGTCTACTTTGTAGCCTATCTCCCTGTTTTATCCTCTCCAAGGTACTTATCACCAAGTTTATTGTGTGCAGTAGATCACACTCATACTCCTCAACGAGAGTCAGTTTTATTAACTTGAATGTATCACCAAAAAGAAATGATTTTAATACTTTTTTCTGTATTTCAAACATATACAGCAGTAGAGAAAATAAAATGAATCCTAATTTGTCCATTACAGCAATTTCAGCAAGTATCAATTTCATTTATACTTCTATTACTTTGCCACCACCACCTGTCTTACATTATTTGGATGTAAATCCCAGGTATTTCTTCTCTAAATATACCAATATATATCTCTAAAACAATTCTTCTACAGCACACACTACAACATTATCAAAACTAAAATAACGAACAATGATTACCTAATATTATCAAATATCAAGTTAGATGTCAAATTTCTCATTTACCACAACCATTATTAAGTGAGTCAAATTAATCATATTTCTGTCAGTCTCTACCAATACAAAGAAAGAGAAGGAAACCAAGGCTGGAGAAGGAAGAAGTGATTTGTTCTTCAAGTTTGCTTCCTGTTCCTGTCAGTTTCACCTGAGCCTGACTTATTCACTATAGCAGCATTCACTCAAGTAGCAACAGCTGAAAGCAGCCTTATTGTGCCCCTCAGTGACTCCGTTACCAGCCAGTTGGAGGCCTCTCCTCAAAGAGCTGAGTCTGAGCTCCTCTTTCAAACTCAGTAACCCAGTACCAGCCAAACAGCACCACCTTCTCAGAGGTCTGAGATTTGTGAGAACTTAAAGTAAGAGCTAAAAATAGGTAATATACTTTATGGTAGCATTTTTTATTCCTCATATAAGCACTTCACAAGGTTAAATTCTTCTACTTAGAATGTAATCCCATTCACAACAACCACAAAAAGAATAAAACACCCAGGAATAAGCTAACCAGGGAGGTGAAAGATTTCTACAATGAGAATTACAAAACACTGCTGCAAGAAATCAGAGATGACACAAACCAATGGAAAAACATCCCATGCTCATGGATAGGAAGAATCAGTATTGTCAAGATGGCCACCCTACCCAAAGCAATTTACAAATTCAATGCTATTCCTAACAAGCTATCAGTGATACTATTTGCAGAATTAGAAAAAAAATTCTAAAATTCATCTGGAAACAAAAAAGAGCCCAAATAGCCAATACAATGCTAAGCAAAAAGAACAAAGCTGGAGGCATCACACTACCGGACTTCACTATACTACAAGGCTACAGTAACTAAAAGAGCATGGTACTGGTATAAAAACAAACACATGGACCAATGGAACATGTCAGAGAACTCCAGAAATAAAGCTGCACACCTACAACCATCTGACCTTTGACAAAGCCAACAATAGTAAGCAAAGGAGAAAGGACTCCCTATTCAATAAATAGTGCTGAGATAACTGGCTAGCCATATGCATAAGATTGACATTGGACCACTTCTTTTCAACAGATTTAAAAAAAAAAAAAAATCAACTCAAATGGACTAAAGGCTTAAATGTAAAACCTGCAACTATGAAAACCCTAGAAGAAAATCTAGGAAATATCTGAACATCAGCCTTGGCAAAGATTTCATGATGAAGACTCCAAAAGCAATTGAAACAAAAACAAAATTTGACAAGTGTGACTTAATCAAACTAAAGAGCTTCTGCACAGCAAAATAAATTATCAATAGAGTAAAAAGACAATCTACAGAACGGGAGAAAATATTTGCAAATTATGCATCCAACAAAAGTCTAATGTCCAGAATCTACAGGGACCTTAAGCAAATCAATAAGCAAAAAAAAGAAAAAAAATGACCCCAATAAAAAGTGGGCAAAGGACATGAACAGAAACAGACACTTCTCAAAACATGACATACTCGTAGCAACAAACATATGAGAAAAATGCCCAATATGACTAATCATTTGAGAAATGTAAATTAAAACCACAATAAGATACCATCTCATACCAGTCAGAATGGCTACTGTTAAAAAGTCAAAAATCCACAGATGTTGGTGAGGTTGCAGATAAAAGGGAACACTTAAACACTGCTGGTGATAATTTAAATTAGTTCAGCCACTGTGGAAAGCAGTTTGGAGATTTCTCAATGAACTTAAAACAACTACCATCCAGACCCAGCAATCCCATTACTGGGTATACACCCAAAGGATTAGAAATCATTCTACCACAGGGCCAGGCACAGTGGTTCACGACTGTAATCCCAGCACTTTGGAGGCCAAGGTGGGTGGATCGCTTGGGCTCAGGAGTTCAAAACCAGCCTGGGCAACATGGCAAAACCCTGTCTCTACTAAAAATACAAAAAATTTTAGCTGGGCATGGTGGCGCACTTGTGTTCGCAGCTACTAGGCAGGCTGAGGTGGGAGGATTGCTTGAGCCTGGAAAGTGGAGGTTGCAGTAAGCTAAGATCATGCCACTGCACTCCAACGTGGTGACAGAGCAAGACCCTGTCTCTCATATATAAAATAAATATAAATATATAAAATAAATCATTCTACCACGAAGACACATGTTCACTGCAGCACCATTCACAATAGTAAAGACAAGGATTCAACCTAGATCCCCATTAACAATTGATTGGATAAAGAAAATGTGGTAAACACCATGGAATCCTACACAGCCATAAAAAAGAATAAAGTCATGTCCTTTGCAGCAATATAGATGGAGCTAGAGGCAATTATCCTAAGCAAATTAACGCAGGAACAGAAAACCAAATACCGCATGTTTTCAATTATAAGTCAGAGCTAAATATTAAGTATACATGGATGCAAAAAAGGAAACAATAATCACCGGGCCTACTTAACAGTGGAGGGTGGGAGGAGGGTAAGGATATTATGGGTACTATGCTGATTACCTAGGTGACAAAATCATGTGTACACCAAACCCCCATGACATGAAATTACCCATGCAGCTAAACTGAAAATGTACCCCCTGAATCTAAAATAAAAGTTGGGAAGAAAAAATAATAACAACAACAAGCTTAATATATTTGTTTTGCTCAGGCTAGTATTTAAAAGGTGACACTGACTCCATCGTGAAACTGGAAGCACAGAGGAAAAAATGACGCTGATCCCATTAAGCAGTTGGAAACAGAGGAAAAAAAAAATCAAGAATTTTATTTTTGGCAAGTGCAAAGTTAGCAACTAATTTCTCAAATCAGAAATATGAACTTCCCAATGCTTTGCTTTCCTCACCTGTAAAAAAGAAATAATAACAGTAATAGCAGCGACCCGTCTAGAGCTGTTCTAAAGATTTAATGAACTAATACATGTGAAGGACTTAGAATAGTACCAGGTTTAAAAAGCACACAACTGTAATCTCACATTAATATGGCCTGCTTATTCAAAAATACAAATACCTTTCTTCACCCATAATTAATAAAATATTCTAAAAGCCAGCCTGTAGTATAAGCAATTTCTGATTTAATCAGTCTTTCAAATTATCATGTGACTCAAGATAATAATAAGCTCCCCTATGTACTCCAACTGAAGACACTAACAGTCAATTAAATAGTCATAAAACTGAAAACGTATTAATAAACTGTATTCTCTACTATAGTATTCTATGATTTCAAACACAGCATCTCCCCAACTAGAGTATGGCAACAACCTCCCAACTAATCTCCTTACCTCTATTTTCTCCTTCTTCTAATCTGCTTTGTACCACAGCGCAACAGTTGATCTTACTAAAATTTTGCTCTCACAATATGAACATATCCTGCTCAAGTTCTCCTGTAGCCGGACACATCAAACCAAAAACCTTCGGGCTTGTTTTTAAGATCCTTCACTATTCTGCTCCCTCAATTTCACCTACTATTTCCTAATATAAGCCCTCTACCCCAATGAGGTTACTAATTCTCACCTTTGTACTACTGCCCACTCTGTTTTCACAGTGTGAAACAGAACTCTCCTCTTCACCTGTCCATTTCTTATCAGTCCTTCAAGATTCAGTTCAAGGCCAGGCGCGGTGGCTCACGTCTGTAATTCCAGCACTTTGGGAGGCCAAGGCGGGCAGATCACGAGGTCAGGAGATCGAGACCATCCTGACTAACACAGTGAAACCCCGCCTCTATTAAAAATATAAAAAAATTAGCCAGGCGTGGTGGCGGGCACCTGTAGTCCCAGCTACTTGGGAGGCTAAGGCAGGAGAATGGCGTGAACCCAGGAAGTGGAGCTTGCAGTGAGCCCAGATCGTGCCACTGCACTCCAGCCTGGGCGACAGAGCGAGACTCCATCTCAAAAAAAATAAAAAATTTAAAAAAAAAGATTCAGTTCAAACCTCACATTCCCTCCAGAAAATTACCTGGACCATTCAATCCTCCAGGAATCTCTCAAATATCTGTACCAAGAGTATGACCTAACATTTAACTCATTTTTATTCTACTCATTTTTTAATGTTCAAGAATTGTCCTATATAATCTTGTTTTTCTGGGTTAGATTATAAAGTACTCAAGGACAAAAATTAGTTTGTCCAAATCCTAGCAGTGCTGGTAACAGAAAAACTATATTAACTCAAGCGTTCAAAAGGCCTAGTACAGTGTCTTAACATGTACTAACAAGGTAGTAAATGTATGCTAGCTATACCAGAACATCCAAATTAGAGAATATTCTGTAGACATTAAGAATAACACATCTATGATGTTTGTAAAGATACTGATAACAAAAATGTTGTAACAATATCTGTAGAATGATTAAATTTCTGGATATATAAATACAATTATTTTGTGTATGGCTTCGAAGAATTGTATTCCAAAAATATAAAGTACTAGTTATCACTGGATAGTCAGAATCACTATCCAATAAAAATGTTATGAAACAAAAGTGTTTATGAAACAACAAAAAAAGTAATAATTAACATTTCTCCTTTTAAAAAAAGCTTAAAATGAAATAATACAACAATGTCAAGTTTAAAGGCAGGTTATAAGAATGTACATAGAATATAATCCCAATGCATAAAAATAAAAATGGAAGAAAATTCGTTAAATTTATAAATAATATTTTACAACTGATTTTTGTAGAAATCAAATCCTATATTTGCTATTTTATTTCACATTTTCTGAACACTATTCCTAAAACATGGTTTGGAGATGCTCTTTGGTTCCTCTAAGATACTACTGGGAAAGAAGGAAGTATGGAGGGAGAAAACACTTGTAGAAGTTAAACAAGTAATACATAGGGAAAAATTCAAAGGCAATTCCCATCCTTAAGCACTTGTACTCCTACCATTTGTATTACAGAATGAACTAGAAGAATCAGAATGCAATAAACTGGTTTTATATTAAAGTGCAGGGCAAAGTACAAACTCAGGGATAACGTTAAGCTATAAACTTTTCCATTACACTAGAATCAAACTCTAGCAATTTAGTATCACTGGAGTTCCCCACCTCTACAGCATCTGCCCTCCACCCCCACTCATTCTCAAATTTATTCATTACATAATTATTTTTGTCATCAAAAGAAATCATTTGGTACAACTTTGTTTAGATCCTATCCTCTAGTTTCTTTTTAATGTATATGGAAATTTTGATTTATTCTACTATGTTATCTTTACAGTATTTTGCGTTGTTTACTACTCTTGAACATCTGCCTCCAAACAAGAAAATCGTTTTAATGATTTCAAATTAGGCAGACAAAACTGTTTTATTTCCAAACCCTGTGAGAGTTATTGTATATAAATAGATATGGACAGAGGAAGGAAGTACCCAGTCAACAATACTGAACAGCAGAATAAAGTCTGAATTCTTTGGCATGGCATTAAAATTCAACACAATTGGTCCATATCAATCCTCTTTAACTGTTCTCCATTCGCTCCCCACCATGAATTTTCTGAACATCACTATTTCCTCTGTTAGAACATATCCTGCTTATTTCCAACAATGATAACCAATGTGTGGGCACTGGCACCCAAACAGACCTGGAGTCAAAGCCAAGTTCTGCCAGAATGGCTTTTGGGCAAGTCCTAACTTCTTTGAAGCTCAACTTCCTCATCTTGTAAAATGATAAATATAAAAAACCTACCTCATGAGTTAATGTGAAGATTAGATGTAACCCATAGTAAGCCCTCTGTGCAGTATTGGACATACAGCAGGCATGCAATATAAAGTTATTATTTCTATTACTTCCCAGTTCTGTGCCTTTGCACGTGCTATTTGCTCTACCTGAAATGTTACCGTGTTCCCCTCTTCACTTGGAGAATCTTTCTTACCAACTAAGACCTAAAGCATAATGCCACCTCATCTTATGCAAAGCCTTTACTGGGTTCCTTAATTAATGGTTCCCTTTAGGGGTTTTCTTGCGGGGGGGGGGGGGGGCGAGTAGGGTGGTGGTTAGAGACAAGGTCTCACGCTGTCACCCAGGCTGAAGTACAGTGGCATTATAGCTAACAGCAGCCTAAAATTCCTGGGCTCAAGCGATCCTCCTGCCTAAGTCTCCCAAAGTGCTGAGATTACAGGTGAAAGCCACTGTGCCCGGCCCATGGCCCCCTTTTCTGTGCTAGTAGTACTTTGTTCTTTTCTCCATCATAGTAGTTGTTATTATACTAAACTATAATTATTTATCTTATTCCCTGAAATATTAGAAGTTCCTTAAAGTCTGGTAAGGCCAGGTGCGGTGGCTCATGCCTGTAATCCCAGCACTTTGGGAGGCCGAGGCGGGCGGATCATAAGGTCAGGAAATCGAGACCATCCTGGCTAACATGGTGAAACCCTGTCTCTACTAAAAATACAAAAAATTAGCCGGGCGTGGTGGCAGGTGCCTGTGGTCCCAGCTACTTGGGAGTCTGTGGCAGGAGAATAGCGTGAACCCGGGAGGCGGAGCTTGCGGTGAGCCGAGATTGCGCCACAGCACTCCAGCCTGGGCTGCAGAGCGAGACTCCATCTCAAAAAAAAGAAGAAGAAGAAAAAAAAAAAGACGGGTGAATATTTTCTATCACATAGCACTGAGCCTGGGGCACACAATAGGCATTCAAATGTTTCTGAAGAAACCAACTTATAAGAGAATCTATAAAAAATGCTGCAGCATATGAGAGGAGTGACAAGGGCAAATGCTACAGAGAGGACAAATGGAATGAAAGAAGCTGTCACATTTGGCAATTAAGAGGTCACAAGTTTGGTGACACTGGTATAAAAAAGGTCACAGGCAACCTTAGAGAGATGAATTTCAACACAGTAGTAAGAAATGAGCAGTCAGCAGATGAAAACGTTGCCTTTAAGAAACTGACCAATTATGGGGAAAAAACAGTAAGCTAAAGTAAAGCAAAATTAAGGGAACATTTCTGCATAACAAGATGAACCAGGAGGTAAAGACTGAGTATTTAAGTAAGAGGTAATAAAATAAAATCTCTGATACAGATGTAGTATTAGCCTGGTGGGGCCAGGAGCAGTGGGGGATATGCTAGACTCAGCTAGAGGAAAAAGGTTGAGGTTGAAATGCAACTTAAGTTTTGAGTTAAAAGCTTTCTGGAAAGACTAAATTAATGTTTTGTTTTTTTGTAATGGGCTAGATAATCTCTAAAGATTTTTCCAGCTCAAAACATTCAGTTCTGTAATTTTTTTTTTTTTTTTTTTTTGGAGATGGAGTCTCGCTGTGTCGCCCAGGCTGGAGTGCCGTGGCGTGATCTCAGCTCACTGTAAGCTCCGCCTCCCGGATTTAGGCTCTTCTCCTGCCTCAGCCTCCTGAGTAGCTGGGACTAGAGGCACCCGCCACCTCGCCCGGGTAGTTTTTTTGTATTCTTTAGTAGAGACCGGGTTTCACCGTGTTAGCCAAGATGGTCTCGGCCTCCCAAAGTGCTGGGATTACAGGCTTGAGCCACCGCGCCTGGCCCAGTTATATAATTTTTAATGCCAATGAAATGTCTCTGAAATCTATCCTTCCTTTCCTTTTCTAACACCATTTCCCTAGCAGTCATTATTAGTATACCCTTAAATGAGTACTCCCATTTCTCTGCTTCCTATACCTTTCCTCTATGTCATTACTTGGATTGATCTTCCCAAGCCATTGTTTTCTATGTTTTCACAACATTTTACGTATTTTAGATAGACTGATGGGGATACAGATATCTATGTATGGGTAGACATATAATGCACTGTAACATTTGTTCAGAAAAACATGGATTTGTCCCAATGCCACTGATATGAATGTACGTTAGGGAAAAAGTTGAGAATAACACTAATTTTGCATTTGCTTATGTTCAAATGCAAGAAATGCTCAGCAGGCACAGTTAACTGCAACCCAGTCACATAGAAATATATGCATTACCTCAGTTCACTGCATACGTTATGAGCTACACCCATCCACATCTGGTGTAACACTCTTGCTCCAATTTCAGATAACCTTCCTCCTACCGTAATTCACAAGCTGGAATCCTTCTAACACATAGTTTTTAAAAAGTTTAGGTATTTTTCAAAGTAAAGTGTCATATCTGTTGTAGTATTTATGTATTTATTAAGCATTTAACATATGTGAAACTGCTAGTTTTTATTAGGTTTCTATCTTTTTAAATGCCATTGACAAAGTTTTTGAGTGTTAAGCCCCAAATTCTGTTTTCACATATGCCCTACAGTTTTTACTGTGCAATTCTGCATACCATGATAAGTTTCAGGAACTTATTTGAGCTACAGCATACATATATTTATAATTACTGCAGCTCTAACCACCAATTTCCCAGTGAAATCAAAGGTTATAGAGGTTTAAAAAAAGAAAAAACCTCTGGTCATCCTTCACAATTATCTAAAGGACTTATACCTGTGAGGCTCAATGGCACAAACACTTTTCTTGAGCAATGTTTCAGGAAATACAATATATGAAAAGAAAAAAATAGGCCAGGTGGAGTGGCTCACACCTGTAATCCCAACACTTTGGGAGGCCAAGGCGAGAGGAGCACTTGCGTGTAGGAGTTCAAGACCAGCCTGTAGAGACCCCATCTCTACAAAAGAATTTAAAAAATTAGTCAGACGTGGTGGTGCAAGCCTGTAGTGCCAGCTACTCAGGAGGCTCATGTGGGAGGATCTCTTGAACTCAGGAGGTTGAGTCTGCATTGAGCCATGATCGTGCCACTGCACTGAGCCTGGGTGACAGAGACCCCGTCTCAGGGAAAAACAAAGAAAGAAAAGAAATAGCTATTTATCTAAGACTATTTATGGGCTAACCAAAAAGCCACATAATAAGGTAGATAAGCAGTAAGGTCCTTTCCCAATGAAGTAACGGTTAAGTATTGTAATATCAAACAGCACAAAACACATGCATCCAACTGGACATGGTGGCTCATGCCTGTACTCTCAGCTGCTTGGTTGGCTGAGGCAAGAGGACCGCTTGAGCCCAGGAGTTTGAGGCTGAGTGATCACACCATAGTACTGCAGCTTGGGGAACAAGCTAGATCCCTGTCTCTAGAAAAACATGTAACAAAAAATCCACATCTACCCCTATTTTTGAAGTTATAGAATAACATTATAAAAATACTCATGATGAGCAGTTAAGTACACACACAAATCGATAATGTCGTTCCATTTCTCAAGCAGATTCACAGAAATAAGAGTAGAAACACAAATATTAATATGTATAAGATAATAGGTTTTTCCACCTTTTCTTGGATTTATTTCTATAAGGGAACTACAGTGAACACATCACCTTTTTAACACATTACTTCTACCAGCAGAAAAAAATTAGGATTATATAAATTTGACTTACACCAACTTTTGTTTACATTATAGGATATGGAGAAGAATTTCAAGAATTTGAAACCTAAAAGTAACTTCTTTGATTATTTCAGCTAATGTAATTGTACTTTTCATTTCTATTCTTCAAGTACCATCTTCTAAATGTTAACTCTGTTGTGAGATTTATATTCTTCTTAAATATAACTAAACATATTCTGGAAAAAAACTCCAAAAATAATAGAAAATCAATTGATACTTTATGTAACCTGCAAATTGTAAAATATTAAGTAGTTTGCTTACATGACCACAGATAAGCTTAGTCTAAAAGATGTCTTCTTAAGTTAATTTTATCTGCTTCAGTTCTATATTTCAAGCTGTATATTATTATGTTTATTTATCCTATTCTCTTAGTCCCCCTAGAGTTTTGTTTTGTTTGGATTTTTCCCAGCCAGAGTCTCACTTTGTCACCCAGGCTGTAGTGTAGTTAAGCAGTCAGAGCTCACTGCAGTCTCGACCTACTGGGCTCAATTGATTCTCCCACCTTAGCTTCTCAAAGTGCTACAATTAGAGGTGTGAGCTAGGGCGCCTGGCCCCATAGAATTTACTATGAAGAGCCTGAAAACAAAGTTTCAGCTGCCACAGAATTGTAATCTACAATATAAATTCTCTCCTATCTGTTCATTTCTGTAAAACCTAACAAAATATTAATTTTCAGAATACAACTACCCTATTTCCTCAACTACCTAAAATAAATGAGGCTATCATTGAAAAATACACTGTGACCCACAAAATTTTGCTGGACAAAATCTCCAAAAACTATCACAGAATAAACATTTACTAGTCAACTGACATGCTAAGATTTGAACTTGCTGGAGCTCTTTCTACCTTTTGAAGTGTGTGATTTTGCTGCTTTCAGAAATTAAATATTCCTGCAATTTTGTTCAGCCATGGTGCCCAGTGTATTTTTACATAGCCTAAGGAGAATGTAATAGATGGCTGAGGCTCAATTCTATACATGCAGGTATATGGCTATAACACAATAGCCTAAGATCTAAACAGAAAGTTGACTCAGCAGTTAACCAAATATGTTTCAAATCAATTGCCAGTCAAGGATGCTTACAGGTCTAACATGTAAGATTTGTAATCAATGGGGAAAAATTTTGTACTTGATAGTAGTTTGATAAGATGGCAAACACAATGCTTTAAAAGTTTGAGTTGCTAATTATCAAATACATTTATAAACGCAATTATATACTTTCACTTAAAGATACATAAAAATTAAAAACGAGTGAAAGTAAAGTTCTAATTACACATTAACTATCTGAGGTGTTTCTGTAGTCTAGACTTGTCTAAATTCTGGAAAAGAGGCAAAGCAGACACAGCACTTTGCACTAAGTATGTGACATTACATAAATGTTTAAAGTACTTTGAATTTCCAAGTAGCTCAACCTTCTGTTAAAATATGCACAGTTTTTAACTGGAAGAAAAAAATGAGAATATTTAACAACCTCATAGGAAATTAACCTATACAGTAACTACAATTTGTGATTTGGGCATTTTTATAATATTTTCACAAACATCATTTTATTTAATTCATGCAACAATCCTGTTAAGATAATCAGTATTCATTTCATTTGCCGGATCAGTAAACTAGTACAGGGTATTTAAGATAGTTCTTCCCAAACTTTAGTGTTAAACTCAAGTTTAACTCAAGTTAAAATGCAGACTCTCAGATAAAATCCCGAACCCGGACTGGGGTGGATCCCAGAAATCTGCATTTTAAATAAACAGCACAAGTGATACTGGTAGAGATGATCCCCCCAGACACATCTTTTAGGACACTGATTCTAGTACTATAACTAAAACGGTAAGCGTGGAAACTCCTTTTTTTTTTTTTTTTACTCTGAATCAGTGTTCCCAAATGTTTAGATGACAGAGCTTTGCAGATCTCCATGAAAGATATGTAAAAATTTAAGTAAATTGAAAGTATTACACTCAGTTAAATTGTTAGGTTTTTGCAAAAGTAATCCAATTGCAAAATTAATCCAATTATTAGGTTGGTGCCTTTACTTTCAATGGTAAAAACCGCAATTACTTTTGCACCAACCTAATAAATACCTATTATACTAAATTCCACTGCAAACAAATGGTAGTGGGTGCCCAAGTTTAAGAAACTTAAAATTGAGGAGCTCCTACAATAATTTCATTTTCTCTGTAAAATGTGGGAAAGGCTGATATTAAATTATTTTAAGTTAATGACTTCTCATAATTTGAATAACCTATCACTTTACTGAAAGGAAAGCTAAAACTTAGGGACCAGAGGTTCTAAGAACATAATGAAAAATAAAGATGAAAATATAAAAGCACTTAAGAGCACACCGTGTGAATACTAAAAAAACCATTGAACTGTATGTACACTTTAAAAGGGTAAATTTTATTGTATGTGAATTATATCTCAATTTTTAAAAAAAGGAAAAAAGCACTGAGAAAATGTCAAACCCTAATATTTGCCAATAATTTTATACTTGTAAAACATTATATCAACCTTGCTATTAAATGGCATAATTATTTTCTGGCACACATCATAGGTGCTAAAAAAGAAAAACGCGGAAATAATAATAAATAGCATAAATAGGCTGGGTGCAGTGGCTCCCACCTGTAATCCAAGCACTTTGGGAGGCTGAAGCGGGTAGATCACTTGAGGCCAGAGTTTGAGACCAGCCTGGCCAACATGGTGAAACCCCATCTCTACTAAAAATACAAAAATTAGTTGGGTGTGGTGGTGCATACCTGAAGTCCCAGCTACTTGGGAGGTTGAGGCAGGAGAGTTGCTTGAACCTGCGAGGTGGAGGTTGCAGTGAGCTGAGTCACACCACATGCCACTGTACTCCAGCCTGGGCAACAGAGCAAGACTCCATCTCAAAAAAGCGGAAGGAGGGAAGGAGGGAAGGAAGGAAACAGTATAAACAGGCCACTAGCTGGATACTGATTTTAAGTAAGAATTTTAATGCCAGTGTCTATATATTCATTTGTTCTCAAAATTTTCCATTAAAGTCTCACTTCACCCATCTTCTATAAATAGGGCTATTTTCAAATTCTATAGTCATATACTAACAATTTAACACTAAAATATTCTTTGTATTTCTTAAACTAGGTATACAGTATGTAATACACTGAAGTGCAGTAAGATGGTTTATTATGCACAAGACTGTGAGTGCAGACTATCTCTAATCTACTTCTCACTACATATATGACCTGAAGTAAGTAAGATACCCTCTCTTCCCCATTTTCCCATAGGGCTGTGGTGAGAATTAAATGCACTAATGTATATCAAGTGCTTAGAAAGGTGCCTGGCACTTAATAAGCACATCATAAATGTCAACTACTTTAATTATGTAATTATTATTTTTATGAGAAATGGCATCCCAGCTCAGACAACTCAGTACAAATCCTGATAATATTAAAATTTCAATTTACTTTACAAGTGAGCTCAAACATTTAGGAAAGCTGGGCTAATATCAGCCCAGGTTTTACACTAAGCAGTCTGTGTTTACACTGTATCTACCCCATTCACAAATCAAATTTTCTCCAACTCTGAGTCATTATTAGTTTCTCTCCTGACTCATCACATAGAAAGGTAGACAGTCTGGAGCATAATGGGAATAACAAAAGGCATTTCTTAATCCACCTGGATTTATAAAGTTTACTAAGTGGAACTTGTCCTATATTCAATACACATACTAAATAATTATGACCTAACCTGTGTTCACTTAAAAGTGCTTTCTATATGTTAAATGCTCCTTTATCTTCCCTTTCACCAACATAAGTTCAAACTATGGAGTAGGTGTTATGATCCCATTTTGATAGAAAAACAATTTATCACTTAAGTAAAATCAAAGATTCACATTTTCTGACCACTAGTCAAAAATAAATGTACATTTTGCCAAGAGCCTGGTGTTCAAAATTTTGCCACACCATAGGTTGGAGGGTCAGAAGCAATCTCTGAGTACACAAATTTGACCTGAAATTCTATTCAATTCCATACCTTTACTGTTTTCCTCATTCAAATATTTAAATTAATTCAGATAACCTTTAAAAAAAAGTTTTATAAAAGTCTAAGGAAATATGCTCAGTAATGAAAGGTAGGTTAATGTTTAAAAACTCTCCTTTTCCTAGATATATACATACACACAAAATACACAAAAACATTTAAAATATTGCTCTATCACTTACTTTCTATGTGATCTTGAATCATTTAAGCTCTAAGTCTTCATTTTCTCCTCTAGAAATGGGGATAAACAGTGTAACTACCACATGAGACTGCTGTGAACTTCAGTAAGTAAAGCACTTTAGCCAACCACTGAAGTTAAACCACTTTAGCCAACCACTATTTTAAAACAGAAGTTTTAAATACTGTATATGTTAACTTTTACACTTAAACCAAAACTTCAGTGCCACCTCTACCTATTCAAAGATTCTATTTTCTATGGCAACCATCTCCATTAACCCATTCACACAACCCTACTCAACGGCAGTAACTTCACAAACACCCTGAAAACAAGTATATAACTGTCTAGGAAGCTTTCTTCAACTGTCACTCGTCCTCCCTGGGTTAGGTACCTTGCCCAGGCACTAAGCTGTACTTACTACTCTACTTTTCACATTTCCTTATATTACCTGAGAGCACCTCGTGGGCAAGGCTTATGTCCTATTCATTTCTATACCCAGACTGCAGCCCAACAGTTCTTATTACTGACTCACATTTGAATCAAATGGGGAACTTTTAAAAATATTAATGCCTGGGATCCATCTCAGACCCATTCAATTATTACAGGGTGGGGTGAAGGGACAAAGAGGGCAAGGAATTGAATTAGCATAAGCAAACTTTTTAAAGATCCTAACATACTATCAATGTGCTGCTCAAGTTAAGAACCACTGCATGCTGATACTTAATATACTATACAAACAATTATGTATACATGTACATATGTGAGAATATATGTAAAAATATACAGGTACTGAAAAGTTTAAGACTCAGGTCAAGATTCTCATCCTCAATACCTTCTCCCAGCCCAATCATCCCCTCCTTTAAACACACACTATTTCCAATAAATAGTTACATGTTTCATTAAGATGACTTTCAAACTGTTAACTCAGTACTTAAATTTTTTCATGTAATTATGCCTTATCCTTCTTCCTAGATTATAGTCTTGCTCCTTGAGAATATACACTGCTGTATTCTTGTTTTCTCCACTGAAGGATAGTGTCTTTAACAGGTATGTAATAAACAGTTGACTGATCTGATAAACACACATAAAAATTATTGGCAAGAAGTATGCCATGTCCAAATTACCCAATTCGGGTGAATTACTACCAAAAAATAGAAAAGGTAAAAATTTAGAAAAAAGGATTTTTTTTTTTAATCTCTTAGTAAATTTTATCTCATTAAAGCAGCTCTGGGTATTTCGACTTTAGCCATCACATGCAGTAACTACCCAGTTTCCTACCTCCCAAATGGCTAGTTTCAGTTTTTGACCTGGTTCCTTGCCTATAACTATCTTCTAGTCAATTCTGGTATCTTTAGCTGCTGTCAGGTACCTTTATAACAGTATTATATACACACTATAGAACTTGTAAAATGAGGTAATGAAAGTCATGTATCACACAGAAGTTTCGTAAGTACTTCCTTGAAGGAACTTAATGTTTATCCACCATTAAAACAAGATCTCTACATACGAACTACATGTTAATCTACTAATACAAACTTGGTTGGGAATCATGTCTGAAAATAAGAGTCTTACTCAACATTAGATAAAATAAAGACTACTGTTGAATATAGATAGATTGATCATTTTCATCTTTTTACATATTTTCATACCTGAAAAATTTGCAAAATATGTATGGCTTTTTAAAATAGGGGTGTTAAATTAAATATTACACAAGAAACTCCACGGCAACTGGTATTCTCTATGTTGAAACTACTAGGAGAAATGGCACACAATTCTAAAAAAGCAACAATATAAAGACATGAAAATGGCTCAGCTTTAAAGTTTTGCATCATCTATTTTACCACTATTAAAATCATCTGAAATACATAAGTTGTTTTGAAAAATATGAAAATATGAGGAGGAGGCACTCAAGAAGTATGTCTGTTAATTAGATACTGTGGTAAAACATTACTGTTTTGTTGGGTCCTGCAGCTTGAAACGGATAGAGCCATAGTTACCACTAAAAGAAAGCAGTCCTCAATTCCCTATTCAATAAAAAAGGTTCAAATTCCACAGACAAAAAAAGGTACCGTTGGTTTGTTTGTTTTTAAGGAAGATTAAATTTAGGAGTTGCCAACACCCAAACGAAAAACATTCCACAGTATTAGACTCCATTGTAGTGGGGAGTCATCTACATTCTCAGCACTAGGTTCTCTTACTCAACGCAGGGATATTAACAAAAGATGTTTCTTAGGATCTCACAAGATACACTCTACTTACTTCCCCTAGGAAACATTATGCTTGTTTAAAAAAAAAAAAAAAGCACTTGAAAAATAATTTTAGCACATGCAGCCAGAAAAAAGTCAAGTTTAACATCTGCCAAGATATTTCCCGAAATAAGACCCCTGTTAGATAAACAATGAGAAAAAGATTGAAAATGACAAATTCTTTTATTTGGACCATCAGCTACTTTTAAAAATCAAGTTGAGGAATGTAGCTTTTCCAAAGCCTTGTCTTCAATTTCCCCTTAATCTTCACATTTTTAACTAAAAAAAAAAAAAAAAAAAAAACCTGGAAATTTGATTACCACTCTTATGAATTCCTTCTAAAGCAATTTAATGAATAACAGACCTTTTGTGCAAGCAGCAAACCACAGAGGACAGTTTTGCTGGCTGATAAAAATCTCTGAAACGCTCATATAAATACATCCTACAAAGACACACTATGATTTTCCAGGTATGGAAATCATAATACTAAAAATTTAGGTGTATTTAATATACACTCTAAGTTATTGCAAATGCTTTTACTTAAACCACAATTAAAGTTAGTAAATTCGAAATATTTACTGGGTGACAAAGTTGAGTAAAATTAGAAAGCCAGGAGAAGAAAACGTGAAAGCTAAAGAGTCAATGAGAAAAAGATGCAAGTACTTTAGGTGAAACAAGGTGTTGAACCACTTCCTCAAATCCATGAGCTACTATCAAAGTAACTAAAACTTGTTTGAGATTGTTTTGTCTTGTTTCTGGTAGAGGGAGGTGTGATTATACACTTAGTAAAAATGTTTTACCAGTCACTCTAATGGAAGATGCTGCTACCTGCAGCAACGTTTTGAAAATGCTCAAAACTGCAAACAACCCGAAACAAACAAAAAACCCTACCACGTATGTGTTTCAGACACAGTACTCAAAAAGAGATCGTCTTAGCGAACAGAATTGTGGGTTATTAAAGCATCCCTGTTGTCTTAAATATCACTCAGAAAAAAACTGTGTGTGTGTTTAGGAGCACAACTTATAAACATTTGATTTCTATATAAAACAGTGAATGTATTCATTCGGATATACTCATCTTGAGTTCACTGGAAGATAAATCTGTCTCGGATATTGCTAAGGCCAAATTTTCTTTACAGGTGCTATTAAACATTGGTAAGAAAGGAGAAATAAACTGGTAACTTCACATGGGCACGTGGGACCCTAGAGAATGTCGTCACCACCATTAATCAATTTTTCTAACTGATCAAGCACAAACAGCCAAGTCCAGGTGGGCAAGTCCTGGAGCCACAAGTTGTCTTTCTACCACGGCAAAAAAGGATCCTGGATCTGAGACCTGGCCAGGAAGCCTGAAAAGCACGTGTCCTACTCTTGAGTTTGGGGAACTTCCCAGGAGGCATTTGTTCAGAGTAAAACTCCATCACCCCCTGCCTGCCTAACTCGGTGAATGGACAAGTACCAGCCAGAGGAGGAAAACTCTGGGCCCCGGGTAGCTCCCAGGAGGAAGACACCGGGAAGAAGCTGCCGGCTCACCTCTGCAGCAGGGATGTTGACCACGCCGGTGGAGCGCCGCTTCTCCCGCAGCTTCCTCTTCTCGATCTGCCCCTTGCCTTTCCTGGCACTGGGGCCCGAGCTCTTGCCCTTCTCCGGGACGCCGTCCTGCTCCTCCTCGTCACGCCGGGGCGGCGGTGCAGCCGAGGCAGAGGCGGCTGGGGGCTCGTCCTCCGACCGCCGCGGGCCGGGGGCCGCCCGGGTCAGCACTGCGGAGCCTACCGCGCAGTTCACGCCCCCGGGGCCGGGGACAGCAGGTGCGGCCGGCGCGCCGCCCGGGAGGTTGTTGTTGAGCTCGTTGGCAGCGGCGGCCGCCGAGGTGCCCAGAGTCCCCGCGGGGGGCTTCCCAGCGGCGTCGCTGCTGCCCCCTCCCGGGGCGGCCGGGCCCGGGGGGTTCTGCTTGGCGCGCATCTTCTCGCGTTTAGCCTTCCACTCCTCCAGGAAGTCTGTGGTGCTGCCGCCGAGGCCGCTGCTGGTCCGGTAGCCACCGGTCGCCATATTCCCAGAGGGGCTGGCCGGGCTCTCACCTCAGGCCGCCCACCAGGGCTCCGGCCGCTGCCTCCTTTTCCTTCCTGCGGCCCCGAGGATGCCAGGGGACGACCTCCAGGAGCGGGACGGCCGCCGCTCCCCCAGCAGCCGGCGGGGCTGAGGGGAAAGACAAAAGGGGGCGGGTAAGGGAAGCGTAAGATCCCCGCCCGACCCGAAGGTCTGGCCCCGGGCTGCGCCCCTCGGAGACCCAGAGCGCGCCCACTAGTCCCTACCGGCGAGCAGCCGCCGGGTCCCCACCCTGCGAAGTTTCTCCCACGCACCTACAGTGCGGACCCCGACGATCACCGCCCCCTCGAAGGGAGGAGAGAGGACTGACCCCACCCCCTAGTCGGCCCGCCCGCCAGCCCCGTCCCCACCAGGGTCCGCGCCGGCGGCGGTCGAGGTACTACGGCCAGACCCGCCACCTGTCGGCCCGTCGTATCGCTTGCCCCGCGCTCTGGCCACCGCCGGTCTGAGGTCCCCGCCAGCTACACTCCCACTCCCAAGGCGAGGCGCGGAGTTCCTAGTCGGTTCGAAGAGGAGGCGGGGACCCAGCTGTCCCGCGGAGTGGGGAAAGGGCCGGGTGTGAGCGAGCGGCGGGGCAGCCCCTTACCTCGGAGAAGCTTGTAGGGGACGAGGCGTGTGGCTGGGATCGGGCACCCAGGTGTGCCGAAGCTGGCGCGCGCTCTTCCGCCGCGCGGAAAGTGCCGCGGCAAACTCGCGGTGCGGAGCTCCAGGCAGTCCCAGGACAGGAGGGAGGGAGAAGAGGGAGGGAGGGGAGGGAGCGAGGGGCGGGAAGGGAGCCGAGTGGCGCCGAAGCACAAGCGGAAAAGGCCGAGGCGGCGCTTGAGGGGCGCGGCGCGCGGTGGGAAGGGTCGTGGCCGCTGACGCCCCGCCCCCGGCGCTCAGGTGCGCGGCGTAGCGTCCTGCCCGCCGCTGCAGCCCGCCCCGCGCCCGCCGTCCTCTACTCCGCACCCGTCGCCGACCACACCGCGCCCGCCGCGCTCCGCCCGCGGCCGGCGGTTTGGACCGCACATTCCTGGGCTAGCAGCCTCGCGGCGTCCGGCCTCCCGGCGCCTCCGACTCCGGGGCGGGAACGGCACTCCACGCCCTTCTCCTTGCTTGTCTTCTCCGCCTCTCTCTTCTCCCACCACTCTTCCTTTTAAGTACAAGACCGAATTATTTGAGAAAAAGTCTCGAACGCTGCTGGCTAAGGGGAAAAGTGCGATAACTTGTGATGATTCAGGGAATGACTAGACAGGATGGGAAAATACCCACGTGTCTCTTTTCCTAGTCGCTGCTCCCTTTTCAGATGTACTAGGGCAGCGGGCAGAAGAATAGAAAGAATTGAAGCAAACCTAGCACCCTCATTCTAAGAAAACTGCGGTGTGCTGCTGAAAAGGGTTGGCTAAGAGGAAGGACTTACAAGTATCTTAGGGTTGCGGGAGAAAAAACTCAGTTCGACAGTTTATTATATTGGCGATTCCAGTCTCGGAGTTTTCCGCTTAACCCTGTCTCTGCATCTCCTCTTTACAGGGAATGAATTTAGCAGCAAAGCTCCCTACCAAATAACGCTACACTGATGCTAATGTGAGATGAGCTGGGGCAGTGATTGTCTCTCTTTTTTCATAATTAACATGCCAGAGGCTTATCCTCAGATGCAAGTCATCTACAATTTGTGGATCAGAGCGGGGTGGGCTGCCACTGACGCACCTGAGAAGACTGACCTTTCTATATCCAAGTAATGTCAGGGCACATCATTGTGGGAGGCTACAAATACCAGGTCTCCATTTTGTGAAAAAGTAGGAGAGCCCTAAGTCACTCTTACCTAACATAAACCTTTCTTCCTACTTAATATTCGTGTTTTGCCCAGGTAGCACGTGGTGAGTGAGCAATCAGTTTTTGCCTGCCACAGAACTGGAGACAGAAGAAAGTGATTCATATGCTCTATATTTCTCGGGGAAAGACAGTTTTGGTCTTTGGTCTGGCTGTTGTGGGAAACGTATGGAGAGAGCTCTGGAAAAATCCTTAAAAAATTAAAGACTTTTCTTGGGAATAGGTCTAAAAGGCTGAACGGCTGTTTAAGCTAGTACCAACCCCAGTGTGCCACCTGAAATTTCTGAATTACGTATTCATTAGTTTGTTTTCTGAGTTTTAAGGAGAGTAAGGGAGGCTGGGACATTAAACGTATTCACATTAATATGCTTTGTGACTTACCAGAGGTCTTTTCTCTTGGAAGGGCTGCAGGATATAGTGGAAAGGGTATAGTCAGCTAACTGAGGGATTTTGGGGCATGTTTACATTAGCTGGTACTAAGCTTTCTGTACTATAAAATCAGCAAGAATTACTTTTTTTTTTTTTTTTTTTTGACACGGAGTCTCGCTCTGTCGCCAGACTGGAGTGCGGTGGCGGGATCTTGGCTCCCTGCAACCTCCGCCTCCCGGGTTCAAGCGATTCTCCTGCTCTCAGCCTCCCAATTACATTATATTTAAGCTGTCCTAAGAATTGACACTGCACATAAAATGTGCTTGATTCGAGGAAGGCACTCAGTAAACATAGTCCCTTCTAGGGACTTAACAGTCCTTGGTCTCTAAGAAGTGTATGAGAGAATAGGAAATTAAAACAGATGGGGCATTGAATATACAATATCAACCTAAAAACGATAGACTTTGAATGAACTAGGATAACATGCCACATAAATTTCTCACTGCATGGCTTAAACCAGTTCTCTTAGTCTTAATAGGTTCTGAGTCAGGAATTTTGGCTGCTACTGACTTGTGTGACTTTGGGCAAGTTGCTTAACTTTTGTGCCTCTGTTTACTTACATATAAAATGGGGATAATAATACTTCCTACATTGTGAGAGTGTTGTGAAAGTGCCTGCAGTCCTCAGATAAAAGGTGGTATGTGAGTACCAGAGTAGTTATTATTAGTCTATAAAGTGCCCTAGGAACCATGGATGAAAGAGATTATTGAGGTACAAAGCTCTGTGTTTTGTTGTTATTATCATTTATTATACCTTTTGTCTTTACCATTCTCAATAGTCCCGAAGATATATTTCACAGCCAGACTGCTTCCAACATTGCACTGAGGTATTTAGCTGAGTCAGTCCTAAATTGCAAGATGTTTGCATACCATCAATCTTTATATATAGTGTTCTGATGAAATAATCCTCAAAGACTTGAAGCTTGGTTTCTCAACCTCAGCACTATTGACATTTGGGGCTGGATAATTCTTTGCTGCCCTGCCCATTGTAGGTTGTTTAGCAGCATCGTTGGCTTCTGCCTGTTAGATACCGATAAGAAACCCCCACCTGTAATGTGACATTGCCTCGTGGTCCCTGGGATAAAATTCTTCCCCAGTTGAGCACGTCTGAGTTAGCCTAAAATAACCGATTTTTAGCGACTCACTTACCCTTAATAATATAATGAAATATGGTGATAATGCTGACAAAACATTCATTTTAATATATCAGAGTGAAACCTATTCTAGATGCTAGTCTTAAATGATTTTGAGGAAGTGTATTATTATATGTATGGATAGCTAGTATATTGGTAAGTAGCCATTTTGCCTTCAATGCAGATATTTCTGGAACATATGCAATTCATCCTCTAACATCAAAATATTATATGTGCATAGTATAAAAAATTACATACTTTAGTTCTATAAGGATTGTAACAAAAAACAGCAATCTGCTCTCTACCTTATCCACTCTGAAAACCCTACCCAAAACTTTGAACTTTGTAACTGTTTCCATTAAGAGATCTTCATATTTATTTTTTATGTGCATATCTGCTATTGTATATCTTGATTTTTCCATTTTTAGATATAGAAGAGGATTTAGCTCTAATACACTAATAACACATATGCTTTTCATATTCCTACACTCCCACTATATATCATGATTTTTATTGAATAAACATTCAATGTTTATAGTATTATGACTATACAAATATTGTTCATAGCTGAATCATGTGGTGTACTATGATTGCATTTCTTTTTTTTACAACTGTTTTTTCTTGTTACACAACTATACTTTTTGTCTTTACCATTTTTCTGCAGTTAAAACTTGGCTCTTTTTTTTTTTTTTAATCATCGGCTTATTTTTTTATATACCAGTCACGAGTATATACTCAAATTTTCCTCCTCTCAATGAAGTTAATCACATTGGGTAAGCTATCAGTTCTATTCTCTTTTTTATTTTTTTGGAAACATCTCTTCTGGAGCCCTCCATCCCCTGCTTTAATCTGGATTGATTTTGTTTGTTTGTTTGGAGATGGAGTCTCACTCTGTTGGCGAGGCTGTAGTGCAGTGGTGCAGTATTGGCTCACTGCAACCTCCACCTCCCGGGTTCAAGCAATTCTCCTGCCTCAGCCTACCGCGTAGCTGGGACTACAGGTGCACGCCGCTGCACCCAGCTGATTTTTGTATTTTAGTAGAGATGGGGTTTCACCATGTTGCCCAAAGCTGGTCTCGAACTTCTGAGCTCAGGCAACCCGCCTGCTTTGGCATCCCAAAGTGCTGGGATTACAGGCGTGAGCCACTGAGCCTGGCCTAATCTGGATTGATTTTAAGGCTCATTGCTTGTGGTCATCCTGGGATTATGCTCCTCTAACATCTTGAGAATCATTTTCTCTACAGACTTCTTGTTTCCTGAACTGCATACTTTTCTCTTTTTGTTTCTCCCCTTCATTTTAGTAGAGTATATCCTCAGTATATTCTGAAGATGATGTAGCTCATTCTTAGAGACCTTGCATATTTGAAAATGTTTTAAATTTATCTTTACACTTTATTAATAGTTTGGTGGAGCATAGAACTCTAGGTTAGAAATCATTTTCCTTCATAATTTTGAAGGCATCGCTTTATCATCATCTAGTTTCCAGAGTTGCTGTTTAGAAGACCAATGGCATTCTGACTGCATTGTATTTTCTGTCTCAAATTTTTGGATCTTCTTACTTAGATCTTCTGAAATATCTTGAAAATATGCTCTGATTTGGTCTTTTATCAATATTACATTACGCACTCAGTGGACCCTTTTAATCAGCTATCTGCCCTCCAGTTGGGAAACTTTCTTATCCTCTTTCTTTTTCTCTGACATGGAGTCTTGCTCTGATGCCCAGGCCGGAGTGCAGTGGCCTGATCTAGGCTCACAGCAACCTTCGCCTTTCGGGTTCAAGGGATTCTCCTGCCTCAGCCTCCTGAGTAGCTGGGATTACAGGCGCACATGCCCGGTTTTAGTAGAGACGGAGTTTCACCATGTTGGTCAGGCTGGTCTTGAACTCCTGACATCATGATCCACCCACCTCAGCCTCTCAAAGTGCAGGGATTAACAGGCGTGAGCCACTGCACCTGGCCTATTCTCTTTCTTTGATAAGACTTTCCTTCTACTTTCTCTGTTCCCGCCTTCTGGAACTCCTGTTAAGTAGGTGTTGGAATGCTAGAAGTTCTGTAACGAATTTTTTTTATCTTTTCTCTTTTATTTTTCATTTCCTTGGCACATTATTCTACTTTTAGTGAAATTTCCTTCACTTTATATGCCAATTCTTCTACAGAATTTTCTGTTTCTGACACTATTTCTAGTATCTCTTGTTCTCTAAATATTTTTTCTGTAGCATCTTGTTCTTATTGACACATATTGAGCATTTTTTTTCTCTCTAAGCAAATTGCTTACTTTTTTTGTTTTAATCTTCATCTTTCATGTTAGAGCACTTCCTTATCAGTCTGCTGTTTATTCATATTTAAGACTGAAGCACTGCGAAGCTGATTGAAAGCTCTTCTGCGAAAAGAAAGACCTTGTTGGGCTGATGGACCTTATTTAGGGAGCCGGTGTTTGGCCCCAAACTTTTTCTGGAGGTGTGTATCAAATTCAGCATCCATGGAGCTTCTCTTTTGGCCCAATAATTTTCCTTGAGTAAAACTATTTCTGCTTGTGTTGTCAGTTGCCAGTTTTTTCAGGTGCCAAGTAGGGAAAGAAGACTGCAGGAGTCTCATTACTCAATATGCAGGTTTTCACTTAATCCCTATACTTAGTATATCTGACGTACCCAATTTCAGTGCGTTTGTAATTCAACATCTGTACAATGTGAAAACTTCCAGTCCTCTGCCAGGATCAGGAGAAATAGCCTCCTTGCTACTGAGCCCTGCAGAAGGGATTGAGAATCTAACTATTCCTTGTGTAGATTTTCAACTAATCCTGTTTTCATCCCCATCCTTCACGCTGTTTCAGAGGTATATGCTGCTGCCTCCAATTTCTGAACCTTCAGGGCTCTGCAGGACAAAAAGATTACTTCTTATTGGCTTTGTCTCTTGCAGGTTGTTAGAATTTACCTTCTCTGCTCTGCTAAAGTCTGTCTGCTTTCTATCTTTCATCTTCCAAAATTTTGTTTTTACTGTTCATCCTCTTTGTTGTTACTGGTTTATCATTTTACTTTGGTTTTAGTGAAGTCACTTGAGGAAGTAAAGATAAATGTGTATTCAACCTGTTATATTTAATAGGAAGTCCAATTCATCCGTTTTGCAGATTTCCAGATACTTTGCAATCTACTCCATAAGTCCACATCAGCAGAGACCTCTACATCTTATTTCTGTCCTCAGTGAGTTACATCATAAGCCATATTGATTGATACTATAAGAAACTCTAAAAATTTGTTTTATTTTCTATAGGCTGTTTTTGAAGGTGTGGCCCATTACATTACGTATGTTCCTGTTATTAAAAACTTAGGAAAAATTTTCTGAAATCCATATTAAGAATAGATGTGGTTCTCTTTTGCAATTGTTTTTTTAACCATATAGTAAAACTATTTTTCATATAGTTAATGAATATTTTCTTTTCAATTGCCTATAGGTAATCTTAGACCAGATTTGTGGCCTATCCAGGGAAGACCTAGATTTTATGGTACCTGAAGCTTACATAATTTGGTGGACTTTCTATAAGAAAAATAATCCATAAGAAAATAAATATTTAGAATAAGTGAGAATTTTTTTAATTACAAACTTTAACAAATTGAAAAATGCCATAAATATCACAAAAATCCAGGAAAAAAAACCCTATTCTTTTACTCTCTGACATATTTCTATGCCATTTTGTATGCATTTTATTATTTATTTTATTATTTATTGATGCATAAAGTACATGTCTTTACATGCAGATGTATCTACTGTTTGTAGTACAAGTATATAGGTTTATGCATCACAAACACAAGAACTCTTATAAATTGTACATCAAAAAAACTACTTCAAAAAAGAAAATAATGGCCGGGCACAGTGGCTCACGCCTGTAATCCCAGCACTTTGGGAGGCTGAGACAAGCGGATCACGAGGTCAGGAGATCGAGACCATCCTGGCTAACACTGTGAAACCCCGTCTCTACTAAAAATACAAAAACTTAGCCAGGCTAATTTTTTAATTAGTGGTGGCGGGCACCTGTAATCCCAGCTACTCAGGAGGCTGAGGCAGGAGAATGGCGTGAACCTGGGAGGCGCAGCTTGCAGTGAGCCGAGATCACGCCACTGCACTCCAGCCTGGGTGACAGAGCGAGACTCCATCTTGGAAAAAAAAAAAAAGAAAAGAAAATAATGTATTGGCTATCCATAATTTTATACTCAGCATTATATCACACATTCCTGATAGCAAAGAATATGTGTTCCTGATAGGAAAGTATATCAAATGCCAATGGAAACCTAATTCTCTGCTTATTTTACATGTCTCATGACTGGAAGAATTTCCCACAGACTGGCTTTAGTGCCATCAGACTATACGACTCTCCAAGGAGCAACTCATTGTTTCTATTGTCAACCTACTTCCAAGTCACTCTTGCTCACTGAGGACTTTAACTCCTAGCTGACCTTCTTTCTCCCCACTCCTCTTTATGTCCAGTTCTTAGTGATAACATCTACAAAGATAGTTTATTCAGTGTCCTGGCATCTCAGATACTTGACCTCCTCACTCCAAGTAAGATTTTTCCTCTTTACCACCTCTTCAGCTGGTTATCTCTTGACTTTGTCATCATCAGTAAGTACATCTTCAAAATCTCTGTTCTGAATATTCCATTTTTCAACTACTACCACCTAACTCTTCAGCACACTTCCCGTCATACCCCCACTCCAACCATTTTTTGATCTATTGATCCTACTTTTCATTATCCTTCCTTTCCATGTCCCAACTTCCTTACTCAGCTTTAGTTCTAAAGTTTATAATTATTAGCCTCTTCTGTGTATACCTGCTCAGCTGAAGAAGGATAGCTAAAAACACTATGGAATGCTTTCTAACCCTACTTTAATGCATCTCCACAGTCTTAACTAGGCAGTCCATACTGTCTGGCAATCCTAGTAAGCTTGCTCTCCTGTACTGCAAAATGACTAGTTTATATCAGCCTTTTAAGCCTCCAATACCTCCTTATACCAACCTCACTCTCAGTTGATGAGCTTGCCTTCACCCTTCACTGACTATAAAATAGCACCACTCAGAGTAGGGCTTATCTTCCCAAGACAGCTTTACCCATCTTCCTGCATCTCGATCTACTCTCTGCCTTCTTAATTAAATGAAATTAGCTGCTTCTCTTAAAGGCTGTCCTGCCATCTGTGTCTTTCCCCTTCTGAGGGCTTTGCTTCTACAATTATTCTCTCATGCATAGTCAATTTCTTCTCTATTAAATCACTCCCTTCAGCATACAAATGAGCTCTAGTAATTCCCTCTGTATTAGTTTTCTCTTTATTGTCGTAACAAATTTCCACAGACTTAACATCTTTAAAAGAAAAAACCCACCTTTATCATCTTACAGTTCTGTAGGATAGAAGTGCTACCTGGATCTCACTAGGCTAAGACCAAGAAGCTAGCAAGGCTGCATTCCCTTGTGGAAGCTCTTGAGAACAATCCATGCTCTTGCCCTTTCCAGCCTCTAGAGGCCACCCACATTCCTGGCTGGTGGTCCTCTTCTCTCAAAGTAAATAATGGTGCATCTCTCTGCCTTTCTTCCATAGACACATCTCCCTAGGATTCTCTTTTTTGCCTCTATGTTCTTTTTAGAGGCAAAGATCATTGGAACCACCTGGAATAATCCAAGATAATCTCCTTATTTTAAGGTCAGGTGACTAGCAACCATAATTCTATCTTCAACCTTAATTTCCCTTTGCCATGTAGCTTAATACATTCAGAAGTTCCAGAGATTAAGGTCTGGAAGTTGTTGGAGGCCATTATCTACCTAATGTGCCCCCTTAAAGAAATAAACTTCCCTTGACTCCAGAATCTAATCTGATCAATGTTATAATTTACTGTCGAAATTCTTGGAAGGGTTATCTTTAGTCACTGTTGGTATTTCCACCCTTACCATTCTTTCTATAATTTCCAAATGGTCATTAATCCTCACCACTCATTATTCACCACTCCTGTCAAAATTATCGATAAACTTCATATCTTTTTTTATCCTACCTAACCTTTATTATTCAGCACAAATGACCCTCATTTTTAAAATCCTCCTTCTTATAACTTTTTTAAAAATCACCAAAAAAGTTTTCTTTTGTCCTCTAACTTCATTGGATGTTCCTTCTCAGCCTCCTTTACCCACTCCTCCCCGTCTGTTTAATCTGTGAAAACTAAGGTCTTGTCAGTAGTTAATCACTGGCCCTCTTTTCTTCTCATGCAACACTTTATCCCTAGGTGATTCCATGGAATACCATCACTTTAGGAGTCACTCTTATATCCCATTTGCCAATTTGACATCTGTATTAGTCAGGGTTTCCTAGAGGGACAGAACTCATAGGATAGATGTATATATGATGGGGAGTTTATTAAGGAATATTGACTTGCAAGACCACAAGGTGAAGTCCCACAATAGGCCATCTGCAAGCTAAGGTGCAAGGAAGGCAGTCTGAGTCCCAAAACCTCAAAAGTAGGGAAGCCAACAGTGCAGCCTTCAGTCTGTGGCCAGAGGCTCAAGAGCCCCTGGAAAACCACTGGTGTAAGTCAAAGAGTCCAAAAGCTGAAGAACTTGGAGTCCAATATTCAAGGGCAGGAAGCATCCAGGATGTGAGAGAGATGAAGGATGGAAGACCCGGAAAGTCTGCTCTTCCATCTTGTCCTGCTTGCTCTATTCTAGCAGCAGCTGATTAGATGGTTCCCACCCAGCTCAAGATGCGGCCTGCCTCTCCCAGTCCACTGACTCAAATGTTAATGTCCTTTGGCAGCACCATCACAGACATACCCAGGAGCAACACTTTGCATCCTTCAATCCAATCAAGTCGAAATTCCATATTAACCATCAAAACATCTTCATATGGATGTCTTCTCAAAATGAACGTGGCCAAAAAAAAACTTCCATCCATTTCTCCATCCGCCCCCACCTTATTACTCTCTCATTTCTTTCCCATCTTGTTAAATGGTCTCACCATCCATCCAAGTGTTCAAGCAAAAACCTACAAGACTTCTTTGATTCATCTCTTCCTTACCCCATAAATCCAATTCACCATTCTGTCAGCTCCCATTCCAAAATGTATTCAATCCTCACAACAACCAGAATGTTCTCAAAATGTAATCAGACCACGTGACTCCCTTGTTCTCAGCCCTCTATGACTCCCTATTTCACTTAAAGTCCAAATTCCTTACATTGGCCTTTAAGACCCTGTATGATCTGATTCCTGCTTTCTCCTTTAACGTTGATTCTGATGACTCTTCCCCCTTTTCATTAAACTCAGCTTTCTGTCTGTTCCCAAAGTATTCAAAGCTCATTCCTGCCTTGGTGCTCCTGCACTGCTTAGAAGCATTTGCACCCAGATCTAGCTATACCTATCACTGAGGTCTCAGTTCAACTGTCACCTCCCAAAAAAAAGCCTTCCCTGATCACCCAATCTAAAAAAGCCCAATTCTCCACCCTAAACCTCAATCATTATTGTATTGCCATTTTATAGAATTTATAATACTAGTCACCACTAGAAATTATTCATATATATTTATTGGTAACCTCTCCCACTCTAGAATATAAACATACTGAGACAGACATCTTGCCTACTGCCTTCACAGCTGTGTTCCCAACACCAGTAACTCCCGATAAACATTAGGCATTCAACTTACTCTGAGTTCTAGGGATAGATTTAGAAAGGTCTACAAATCAAGTAAGGAAAAAAAGCTTAGTTTCCCCTTCAGTGCTTCCTATTTGTTATAAATTTGTCTGAATACAAAGAAAATTATTTGTATTGTCAATTTATGACTTAATGGACTACTAATAGATACGGAGGCTGAGAAGGAGCATACAATTTTGATATCATGTTATCTGTCTGTTGTTAGGAATTTACCATATGCTGCCCTTAAAATAATGAGCATCTACCTTTGTTTACATCAAGCCTAGCCTAAGTTGGAAAATATCAAAGAAAAGAAGGTTCTACAAAGGCAGGTAGGATTATGGTGGTCCAAAGCAGTTTACATTGACTTCAGGCAATTCTAAGTTACATGACCTTGGGCAAATTATCTAATTTCTCTGCCACAATATTTACCTCACAGATTATTGGGGGTATTAAATGAAATGTATTCTTTGAGTTTTTTTAAAGAAACAGGGTTTTGCTCTGTTACCCAGGCTGGAGTGCATTAGCATGGTCATCGCCCACTGAGGTCTCAAACTCCTGGGCTAAAGCAATCCTCCTGCCTCAGCCTCCCAGGTAGCTGGGACCACAGGTGCATACCACCATGCCCAGATAATTTGTATTTTTATTTATTTTTGTGTGTGTGTGGAGACAGGGTCTAGCTGTGCTGCCCAGTCTGGTCTCAAATTCCTGGCTTCAAGTGATCCTCCTGCCTCAGCTTCCCTTATTTGACTTTTGACATAACCACTAAACATACTAAGACAAAAAAGCAATAGCATTTTTAATACAGAAAGATTCTTGCCAACAAAATCAGATTTCAACAAAGTTAAAATATCATATTCCACCTTGTAAGTATACAGCCAAAGAAAATAAGAGTTCCTTATGATACCAGAAAAAGGGGAAATGTCTTAAGGCATCAAAGCCAAGATTGAACAATTTGACTACTTTTTTTTTTTTGAGACAGAGTCTTGCTCTGTCACCCAGGCTGGAGTGCAGTGGTGTGATCTTGGCTCACTACAACCTCCACCTCCCGAGTTCAAGCGATTCTCCTACCTCAGCCTACTGACTACCTGGGACTACAGGTGTGCACCACCACGCCCAGCTAATTTTTGTATTTTTAGTAGAGATGATTTCACCATATTAGCCAGGCTGGTCCTCAACTCCTGACCTCAAGTGATCCACCCGCCATGACCTCCCAAAGTGCTTGGATTACAGGCGTGAGCCACTGCACCCGGCCTTGACTACATTTTTAAAAGTGAAAATAGGCAGGGCAGTGGTGGCTCACGCCTGTAATCCCAGCACTTTGGGAGCCTGAGGTAGGACAATTGTTGAGGCAAGGAGTTCAAGACCAGCTTGGTCAGCATAGCAAGACCCTGTTTCTACAAAAAAAAAAAAAAAAAAAGAAAAAGAAAAGAAAAGAAAAAGAAATTAGGTAGTGGTGTGCGCCTGTAGTTCCAGCTTCTCAGAGGATTGCTCGAGCCTAGGAGTTTGAGGGTACAATGAGCCAAGATCCCACCACTGCACTCAAACCTGGGTGACACAACGAGACCTTGACTTAAAAAAAAAAAAAAAAAGACAACAAACAAAAAGACAAGTCACATGTTGAAAGTACAAATTTGCCTGGCATATAATATAAAGAGTATGATTAATATTGAAAGAACTGTAACAAATCATTGAGGAAAAAAGCAACCATGTTTTTAAAATGGTCTAATCACACTTGTAATCCCAGTGACTCTAGTGGCTGAGGCAGAACTGCTTGAGACTAGGAGTTTGAGACCAGCCTGGGCAACATAACAAGACCTCATTCCCCAAAATAAAAATTTTAGAAATTAGTTGGGTAGTGTAGTACATGCCTGTAGTCCCAGCTACTTGGGACCCTGAGGCAGGACGATCGTTTGAGCCTGGGAGTTGAAGGCTGCAGTGATGAGCTATGATTGCACCACTGCACTGACTCTTAAAAAAAAAAAAAAAAAAATTGGCCTAAGAATATGAATAGTCCATTCATAGGAGAGGAAACTGAATGGCAGATAAATACAGGAAAATATAAACAAAAAATGCCAAAATAAAACAAAAAGTACCCTTTTATACATATTGTATTGTCAAAAGTTAATGACACGTGATGGTGGGCAAATGAAGGGAAAACTCAGCACTGAGTATAAATTGATCCAACTATTTTGGAAAACTGTTGGCAGTACTTAAGTTGAAGATGTAATTTTCCAACAATTCAGCAACTGCATACTTAGCTGTCTACCCTAGAGAAATCCTGATATGTACACAAGGACACATGGACATAAATATTTATTGTGGCCAGGCACAGTGGCTCATGCTTGTAATCCTAGCACTTCAGGAGCCCAAAGCAGGAGAATTGCTTGAGCCTAGGAGTTCAAGACTAGCCTGGGCATCATGGCAAAACCCCATCTCTACAAAAAGATAAAAAATTAGGCAGGCATGGTGGTGCACCCCTGTAGTCCCAGCCTCTCGGGAGGCTGAAGCAGGAGGATCACTTGAGCCTGGGAGGTGGAGGTTGCCATGAACCGTGATCGTGCCACTGCACTCCAGACTGGGTGAAAGAGTGAAACTCCATCTCAAAAAAAAAAAAGTAGCATGAATTTTCAACTTTTAGTTTTAGAATGGATATATACAGCTTTTAAAAATATAATAGAACATGTTATAGCATCTCAGAAACATGTTTAAAAACTAGTTTCAAGTACATATGGAAAGTATGATACCATTCATACACATTTCTAAAATGTGCAAACAATATGTATATTGTTGACAGATACATATTTTTGTAACACAAGCACACAAAATTCAGTTTATTAGTTGCTTCTTAGGACAGATGGAGAGAAAAAGCTATAGGAGCTGTAATGTTTCTATTGTTTATAATGTTTTATTTCTTTAAAAAAAAGCTCTAAGATAAATGTAAAATGTTAACATTTGTTCAATTTGAGTAGGACGAGTACATAAACTTATATTATCTTTGCACTTTTGTATGTTTTAAACTTATATTATCTTCTGTACTTTTGTATGTTTGAAATATAGGATTCAAAGTAACGTTTAGAAGAAAATACCTGGCCATGCGCGGTGGCTCACGCCTGTAATTCCAGCACTTTGGGAGGCTGAGGCAGTCAGATCACCTGAAGTCAGGAGTTCAAGACCAGCCTGGCCAATGTGGTGAAACCCCATCTGTACTAAAAATGCAAAAATTAGCTGGGCATGGTGGCAGGCACCTGTAGTCCCAGCTACTTGGGAGGCTGAGGCAGGAGAATCACTTGAAGCCGTGTGGCAGAGGTTGCAGTGAGCCGAGATAGTGCATCACTGCACTTGAGCCTGGGCGACAGAGTGAGACACTGTCTTAAATAAATAAATAAATAAATAAATAAATAATAACAGAAAATACATGGACTTACATTAATCATTTCATAAGAAAACATTGTATTTTAAAAGACTGCAACTTTAACTTGTCCCAACTTGTCTTGGGGCAAACTTAAAATGTTAGTATTTTTCTAACAAGCAAAAAAAAAAAAAAAAACCCACACAAAATTGGAGAAAATTTAATGAAACTACATACCCTGGAAATATTTGAATTGGTTTGTGGCTTGGGGCAAAAGAAGAAAACTGAAGCCATGCCAATTTTAAAGGCATAACCTCCTTTTGAATCACTGATCTTTCTTCTAATATTTGGAAACAGATCCCTAAACTGGCTCCTAAACTGCTTTACTTCAACAGTCATACAGCTGGGCAAAACTTCGATGCCTCTCATTTTAACCAGCTCTTCATTGTCATCTTTTATTTGTGCACTGGTGCCACTGAAGAAGTATTCCAATTGTTCTGATTTCCTTTTAGGAACTTGACAAGCCACTGCCATTTCCTTTCTTCCTTCCTTTCTTCCTTCCTTCCTTCCTTCCTTCCTTCCTTCCTTCCTTCCTTCCTTCCTTCCTTCCCTCCTTTCCCTTCCCTCCCTCCCTCCCTCCCTCCCTCCTTTCTCTTTCTTTCTTTCCTTCCTTCTTTCTTTCTCTCTCCTTCCTTCCTTCCTTCCCTCCTTCCTTCCTTCCTTCCTTCCTTCCTTCCTTCCTTCCTTCCTTCCTTCCTTCCTTCCTTCCTTCCTTCTTTCCTTCCCTTCTTTTCTTTCTCTTTCTTTCTTTCTTTCAACGGAGTCTTGCTCTTGTAGCCCAGGCTGGAGTACAATGGCACAATCTCGGCTCACTGCAACCTCCGCCTCCTGGGTTTAAGCGATTCTCCTGCCTCAGCCTCCAGAATAGCTGGGATTACAGGTGCCTGCCACCATGGCCGGCTAATTTTTATATTTTTAGTAGAGATGGCGTTTTGCCATGTTGGCCAGGGTGGTCTCAAATTCCTGACCTCGTGAGATGCCTACCTTGGCCTCCCAAAGGACTGGGATCACAGGTGTGAGTCACTGCGCCTGGCCGCCACTGCCATTTTCAAAATGGTGAAAACATGTCTTTGTCAAGGAAGATTTTGTAGATGGAATGTTTTGGTTCTCTGGACACAGATTGAGCACCTGAGAGTCTCAGTAACACACCTGGTTTGGCTGCTTTGCTGAAGACACTCCATACATTGTGACTTGTTGCTCTCACCATCAACAGAAATTGGGCTGTGCAAGCAATTTTGAAAGAAGTCTTGTCTACTGCTGTGAAAGTCATCAACTTTATCAGAGCCCAGTCCTGACCCCAGCCTTTTCAAGAAATTTTGTCTAGAAAAAAGATCAAAGTAGAAAACTCTTCTCTATTGCACATCATTTACTGACTTTCCAAGAAACAAATGGTAAAGTATGTAACTGAACTTCATGGCGGCAGAGGGAAAGGAGGTACCTGATCAGAACAGTTTAGGAGTTCTTTCATGGTTTTGTTACATCATATATGTTTTTGGTCATGAGACTCAGATACATTTTTTGATTCAAGATCTTAAAGCATTATGTATGCTGCTAAAAGAACCAAGTCTTATAGCTCAGCCATCATTTCTTTAGTTACTACCTAATGGAGATGGGTTTTAAACTTCCCAGTATGGAGGAAGGACTTTCTATTGTCTGAAGCCCATTGAGAAAGTCTTATTCATTTCTCTACAAGCAGATGTCTTCAACACCTGAAACACCACAGAATTCTTTTGAATGTTACTTGTGCTCAGATGATTCATATTTAATGAGTACCTCACCAAAGACATCTCCATTGATTTACAGTGGTTATGATGAGATATGAATTCAATTCAGTCTTGGAGTTTTGACCTATATGAGTCAATGTGTTCAGTACTTCTTGCCATGCAAACAAAAAAACAACTGGATGACACAGATGATGTAACATCTAGATTTTAATCTAAAACATAGATCTAAATCAGAAGCAGTTTTTCACTGGAATTCACTATTGAGCAAAGTAAAGGCTGCCTTTTATTGACACACTTTAATTTAAATTACTGAAGATAATATTTTGCATAAAATAAATTATAGCAGTAATTTTTTGATTACTACAAGCAGGACACTATGCAAATCACTGCATATGTAGTGTATTAGTTCATTCTTACATTGCTATAAAGAAATACCTGAGGCTGGGTAATTTACAAAGAAAAAATGTTTCGTTGGCTTATGGTTTTGCAAGCTGTACAGGAAGGGTGGTGCCAGCATATGCTGGGCTTCTGGTGGGGGCCTCAGGGAGCTCTTACTCATGGCAAAAGGTGACAGGGATCCAGCATGTCACATGGTGAGAGTGGAAGCAAGAGAGAAGGGGGAGGACCCAGACTCTTAACTGGATCTCACATGATTTAACTGAGCAAGAACTTACTTATGACCAGGGAAAGATGCTAAACCATTCATGAGGGATCCTACCCCAAGATCTGATCCCCTCCCACCAGGCTCCACCTCCAACATTGCGAATCACCTTTCAACATGATATTTAGAGAGGACCAACATCCAAACCATATCCATGTTTAACCCTGTAACAGTTCTATGAGAGGAGCATTATTAGTATTACTTTTTTTGGACTAATCAGAGCAGTGAGACATAGAGAGATTAAGTAACTTGTCCTGTGTTACACGGCTAGCACATGATAAAGCCAAATATTTCAGCACATCTGTGTGATTCCAGAGCCCATCTTTATACATAAAAGGAATCAATTTTCAGGGGAATAAAATACACCAAATGCAAACACCACAGTTTCTGTACAGTTTTCTCTAAAAGATTTGCTTTGATTTCAACAGAATTTCAGGGCTTCATAATCAGTAAAAGACAGAATCGCTCATCTACACAAATCACATAATTTGGGCTCCTTAAGGAGTCTTTCTTTTTTTCTCTTTCCTCTTTTTGCATCACAGTGGAGTACAGCAGGTGCTCTATGTCTAAATATTTGTCAAATGGCATACAATCAGGATGACTGTCCTGAGGTGGCCCCAGAAACAAGCTCACTGTCTCCTAGGGCTGTACTTGGGATGTGAGAGCAGTTTGTGGTGGGGAAGTATTCCTTGGCGTATGTACCATAGCTGGTGTTTGACCCTCAGTCTTGCATCTTCGGAACTTTTGTTTTTTCCATTTGAAGAGCCTATTATTGATGGCTCAGGGACACAGTCATATTAATATTGACAATTTGCCTGATATGTAAGAGCCAAATAACTAATCGATCTATAATGAAAAACATGAAGGTCAGAAACACAGGATTATTAAAGTTGTCATGATCAGCATGTGTTCTCCAAGAAGGCAGACCTACATGGGAATGAAAGCATAACTGGAGTTTACTTGGTAAATATGAAGAATGAACAAGAGGGGTTGATTAGAGGATTCCAGTGTTTACTGGACTCAGCTAAGAGAGCCTAAGGCATCCATCTCCACAAATAAGGAGAGCCCTGCCAAAGTGCATACAGCAGAATGGCTGTCCCCAGGACCTTTGCCATCCAACTGTTTGCTAAGGAGCCCAGCTAACGCTGCTACGATGAACACATTCATTCTTTGTATATGCTAATTATTTTAGTCTGGTTATGGTCATGTTTTATTGGTCAGATCTCTTTCAGGTGAATTTGCATCTCTCTGTAAAATCCATTTTTTGAACTTTTCAAAGTTCAATTCTTCCAAGGCAATTTTATTGGTGGATGTTCTATTATAATTTTAGTGTACTAATGACTAATATTTTTGAAGGTCACTCAAAAGAGGTCTAGTCCCTTTATCTTCCATTGAAAATTGCTCCTAATTTTAAAGTCAATATGTAAACCACATGAAGAAAATAATCACAGTCCTTCACTCAATAAACATTTTGGGGGCATACTTACTGTGTGCCAGGCTTGCTCTAAACAAGTTACTATTCTAGGCAATGAAATACAAAGATGAATGATAGCTCTACCTTCAAGGAGCTTGCAGGTGTGTAAACACATATGTAAACAAAAACAGGATCATGAAAGAATATCTATACAAAAAAGACTTGTAAACAAAATGATATTCAGTTCTAAACAGAAATATGAACAAATTACTGTGGGAAGCACAGAATGAAAAAAGAGATGACTTCACCAAGAATAAACAGATTTTTCAAATAGACAAGATAGGGAAATACTTCTGACAAATGAAACCATTTATGCAAGCGCACAAAGATGTAAAGTGCCTACAAGGAATGGGGAAGGTGGTGCCCTGGAAGGCCGGAATGGGGACAAAGATGGGTTGGAGGAGACACAGGCACAAGGATGAGACTAAAAGCTTCAGGGCCAGAGGCACAGGAAACCTTCCCTACCTCCCTGGAATACTCAGCTCTCCTTACTTGCCTCCTGTACCTCTGGCTATTAATTGTCTGTCTTTTTCAGAAGTTTCTGTTTTCCTCAGTTCATTCTTTAAATCAGCAATTAAAAAAAATAGTTTTTGAATGCGTAATGCATGTGGCACAATATTCAAAAGCTATAAGGGCAAGGTGGAAAAAATCCTACTCCTGATTGCTAGCCATGCAGTTCTGCTCTCCTGCTCCCTGAGACAATCACTGGACCAGCTTCCTGCATATCCTCCCCAAAAGTCTCTACATAGGCAAGCATATACATGTATGCATGTATGTGTGTGTGCATAGGTGTGTATGTATATAACTTTTCATATATAATTTTTCACATGGAGAATAGAATATTCGTATATCTTTTTTTTTTTTTTTTTTTTTTTTGAGATGGAGTCTCGCTCTGTCGCCCAGGCTGGAGTGCAGTGGCCGGATCTCAGCTCACTGCAAGCTCTGCCTCCCGGGTTTACGCCATTCTCCTGCCTCAGCCTCCGAGTAGCTGGGATTACAGGCGCCCGCCACCTCGCCCGGTTAGTTTTTTTGTATTTTTTAGTAGAGACGGGGTTTCACCGTGTTCGCCAGGATGGTCTCGATCTCCCGACCTTGTGACCCACCCGTCTCGGCCTCCCAAAGTGCTGGGATTACCGGCTTGAGCCACTGCACCTGGCCTATTAGTATATCTTGAATTCTTCACTCTAAAATAGATTTGGAAGATCTTTCCATATTGATTCATTATTTTATTCATTTCTTTGACAAGTATTTACTCAATGGCTACCATGTGCCAGGCACTCATGTGGTCAAGATACAGTAGAGGACAAAATAGGCTAAATCTCTGCCTTATGGAACTCACATTCTAGTAGAAAAAGTGCAGGAAAAACAGTCAAAAACTGAATAAGCAATGAAATATATATAATAAGCCAGCTGGTGATAAGAGCTGTGGAGAAAAATAAAGCTGGGAGAGTAGAAGTTGAAGAGTGGCTGTGAGGATCTAAAGGATACACAGAAACAGCAAGAGAGAGACTTTATTCCTTTATTGGTCCAGTAGCATTCTGTGATTACACCACAATTTGTATAATCAGTCCCCTTCTGATAAACATTTACATTGTTTCTAATATTTTGCTGTTTCACTGATAAATTTGTATATAAGTCATTGGATACATTTGAGAGTATATTTGTAGATTAAAAGCCTAGAAGTGGAATTGTCATTTCAAAGGGTCTGTGAAGATTGATCGATTGACTGATTGATTGATTTTTTGAGGCAGAATCTCACTCTGTCACCCAGGCTTGAGTGCAGTGACACAATCTCAGCTTACTGCAACATCCGCCTCCTGGGTTCAAGCCAATTCTCCTGCCTCAGCCTCCCAAGTGGCTGAGTCTACAAGCATGCACCACCACATCAGGCTAATTTTTGTATTTTTAGTAGAGACAGGGTTTCACCGTGTTGGTGAGGCTGGTCTTGAACTCCTGACTTCAGGTGATCCACCCACCTCAGCTTCCCAAAGTTCTGAGATTACAGGCATGAGCTACCGCACCCAGCCTGCAGTTGTAATTTTAACAGATATTGCCAAATTGCTCTTTATTTTCTATAAGCTTTCTGTTCATATTCTTTAAACAACAAAAATTGTTCAAATTTTTGCATGCACGTGTGTGTGTGTGCGCACATGTGCTAGGGGATTGCTTGTTTGCTTTTTTTTTCATTTTTGATTTGTAGAAACTCTACTTAGTAAGGAATTTAGCTCTTTGTCTGAGAGGTGGGTAGTAAATATTTTACCCAATTTGTTAGTTCTCTTTTAACTAGGTTTACAATGCATGAAGAAAACGTTTATTGTCTTGTGGTTCAATTAAACAATCTTTTTATGGCTCCATAATTTTTTTTAATCTGCAATGTTTTCTTCTAGTACTTTTACAGTTAGTTTTCAACACTTACATGCTTAATTAATCTGAAATTCATTCTGTATGAGGTGTGAGGCATGGCTCCTGATACGGCTCGACTCTGTCTCCACCCAAATCTCATCTTGAAATGTAATCCCCATGTGTTGAGGGAAGGACCTGGTGGGAGGTGACTGTATCACGGGTGCAGTTTTCCCCAAGCAATTCTCGTGATAATGAAGGAGTTTTCATGAGATATGATGGTTTTAAAACTGGCAGTTTTTCCTGCCCACTCTCTCTCTCCTGTCTCCACGTAAGACATACCCTGTTTCCCCTTCACCTTCTGCCATGATTTTAAGTTTCCTGAGGCCTCTCCAGCCAGGCGGAACTGTAAGTCTTTTATTTATACATTACCCAGTTTCAGGTAGTATCTTTATAGCAGTGTAATAATGGACTAATACAGCTCCAATTCTTGTTTTTTGTTTGTTTGTTTGTTTTTTGTTTGTTTGTTTGAGACGGAGTCTCGCTCTGTCGCCCAGGCTGGAGTGCGGTGGCGCGATCTCGGCTCACTGCAAGCTCCGCCTCCCGGGTTCACATCATTCTCCTGCCTTAGCCTCCCCAGTAGCTGGGAATACAGGCGCCCGCTGCTGCGGCCGGCTAATTTTTTGTATTTTAGTAGAGACGGGGTTTCACTGTGTTAGCCAGGATGGTCTGCATCTCCTGACCTCGTGATCCGCCTGCCTCAGCCTCCCAAAGTGCTGGAATTACAGGCGTGAGCCACCGCGCCTACCCCGGTTCTTTTTTTTCCTACTGCTACCCAGTTGTCCCAACACTATTTTTATCTTTTATCCACTATTTTGAAGTCCTACTTTTCTCATCTGCCAAATTCCAATAAGCATTTGGGTCCAATTTGGATTTTCTATTGAACTCTTATTGATATGACTACTCAGTTATTCAACAAATATGTATTAAATGTGTCAGGCATTGTTCTATCCATTATCAGTACCACATTTTGCAATGTTTTAGCTTATAAAATATGTTCTCCTGTCTGGTAGAGAAATGCATCTCATTTTACTTAATTACATTAAACGTCTTTAAGATTTTTCCTGGCTCTTCTTGTTTGTTTTCCATTTGAACTTTAGAATCAGTTTATCTGATTCCCAAATAAATAATTTGGTATTTTTATTGGGATTACACTACATTTATAGATTGATTTAGGGAGACTGATGTCTTTGTCATGCAGAAATTTCCTGAACGTGAACAATATGGGTCATTTGAAACATCTTTTTCGTGTTTCCTTCAGTAGTGTTTTAATTTTCTTCACACAAATCCTCCACATTTCCTGTTTTTTTTTTTTCAGTTTTTTTTCCTTTTTTTTTTTTGAGACAGGGTCTCACTCGTCGCCAACCTGTGCAATGGCGTGATTTTGGCTCACTTCTACCCCGCCTCCCTGGTTCAAGTGATTCTCCTGCCTCAGCCTCCCAAGTAGCTGGGATTACAGGCGTGCACTGTGGCCAGCTAATTTTTGTATTTTTATTATTTATTTATTTAATAAATGTGGCCAGCTAATTTTTGTATTTTTATTATTTATTTATTTATTTATTTATTTATTTATTTATTTTTGGGACGAAGTCTCACTCTGTCACCAGGCTGGAGTGCAGTGGCATGATCTTGGCTCACTGCAACCTTCGCCTCCTGAGTTCAAGCGATTCTCCTGCCTGAGCCTCCCAAGTAGCTGGGACTACAGGTGTGCACCACAATCCTCAGCTAATTTCTGTCTTTTTAGTAGAGATGGGGTTTCACCATGTTGGCCAGGATGGTCTCGATCTCTTGACCTCGTGATCTGCCCGCCTCAGCCTCCCAAAGTGCTGGGATTACAGGCATGAGCTACTGTGCCTGGCCTTTTTGTATTTTTAATAGAGATGGGTTTTTGCCATGTTGGCCAGGCTGGTCTCAAACTCCTAGCCTCAAGTGATCTGCTGTCCTCAGCTTCCCAAAGTGCTGGCATTACGGGGATGAGCCACCATACTCAGCCCTGTCTTTTTTTCAGTTTTTTAAAAATTATTTTATTGTTTCTGACAGTTTTTCATTTGATTCTCTTTAGTTTTCCAGATAATCATAGCATCAGCAAATAATGATAATTTTGCTTTACTTTTTCCAATTTCAATTTTATTTATTTCTGTTATCTAATTGTGTTGGCTGAATAACAATGGTGATAAAGAAGATCCTTTGCTTATTATTGATATTAATGGGAATGCTACTGCGCTACAAGCTTCTTTGCTATAGTTAGAAACAAAAGTCTCTGGCCAGGTGCAGTAGCTCACGCCTGTAATCCCAACACTTTGGGAGGCTGAAGTGGGAGGATCGCTTAGCTCAGGAGTTCAAGACCCACCTGGGCAACATAGAAAGATCTCATCTCTAGTAGAAATTAAAAAAAAAAAAAAAAAAAGTCAGACATGGTGGCGTGTGCCTGTAGTCCCAGGAACTCGGGAGGCTGAAGTGGGAGAATTGCTTGAGCCCAGGAGGTTGAGGCTGCAGTGAGCTGTGATCATGCCACCGCACTCCAGCCTCCCAAAGGGTGAGACCCTGTTGAGAGAAAGAGAGAGAGAGATAAATCTCCAATGAAAAGTTTTTAAGTCGTCAAACGTGGGGTGCTTATCAAGGACCAAAGTCTTTGAACATGAAAAGGTTTATAGGTTCTTTCTAGTGATGGGGATTTATCATAAGAATATTTGAGAAAGTGAAGGGGATAAAAAACCTTGGCTGTATAGTTGCTAATTACTCTTCATCTCACTCTTTTTTGCCATCCTAACACAACAGTATTCTCACATTTTTACACACATAAGGTAGTCTGAAATGTGCTTCCTCAAGGGTTACAGGCTATATGCAGAGGCAAAATTCTCCAAAAGGAAACTTAATTGATAGAAATTACACTTTATTGCTCTGAAATTACTCATTCCTGAATGGGTGTACTGGTGAATAATAAAATTCCCGAACAACAAGAATAGGAAAGCACTATGAGATCCAAGTGACCTGGTAGTACCCTAACTCATCAGTCCTTAATTAGACAAAATTTGGCCTTGGAGACTTTTTCCTCAAACGTACAAAAATTTGCCCCCACTGATCTAATCTGTCAATACTCAAGATTTCTTGTCTCAAAACATTGCACAAAACAGAGATTGTGCAAAGGCTTTCATTTTGATCCTCCACAGTGCCTCAAATATAACGAATGTTAAAAGACCTGTTGAATGAGTGAATGTCATGTAATTAGTGCACTGTGTGTGGTTTTATATTGGTGATATGTTGCAATGTATATTGAACAATGAAAGGCTTTAGTCTGACAAATGCATTTATTTTTAAAATATGATAAATGTGGCCAGGTACGGTGGCTCACACCTGTAATTCTATCACCTGGAGAGGCCAAAGTGAGTGGATCACTTGAGGTCAGGAGTTTGAAACCAGCCTGGCCAACATGATGAAACTCTGTCTCTACTAAAAATACAAAAAAATTAGCTGGGTGTGGTGGTGGGCAACTGTAATCCCAGCTACTCAGGAGGCTGAGACACGAGAATTGTTTGAACCCGGGGGATAGAGGTTGTAGTGAGCTGAGATCACACCACTGTACTTCAGCCAGGGCAACAAAGTGAGACTCTGTCTCAAAAGAAAGATGATAAATGTAGTTTCAAAATGTCATATTATTATAAGAATATCATGTTTACGGATTGAACAACTGGATTAGTACTGAAACTTTATTAACTATCATGGTGAAAATTTACTCTGTCCTCTGCTATTTTATTTTTTGTTTTCCTTTTAAAACACACAAAAGGCACTATAACCCTCTGTTATTTATTAATAGCACATATGTTGAGGTGAGGACAATTCTAAGCCCCCAAATCGCTAACTTTTCAATGTTTTAGTGTCTATTTGGTTTTTCTTTCATGTTGCAATGGTGGGAATAAAGAGCTGAATAACTTATGTATTACTCTACGTGTGATAGGACAAAACTAAGAAAATTGTAATAGTCTGGAAAAGATTTGTCAAAATAATCCCTTTGGTTTAGGTATTTAAACTCTCCTTAGCTATTCATTTGATGTGAACCATTGCAAATAAAATAGCTTAATCCTAGAAATGCAAATAATATATAATTCATCTTCAAATCAATTGCTAGACACTTACTAAATGACATTAAATGAAAAAATGAATTAATGGATAAATAAACTCAATATATGTTTGTTTTTGGAATTTTAACTTACCTTCCTAACTAGCTATGGAGCTTAGAATTAGTAGATTCAACTAATGTTTCATAAAACTTACTCAACATTTTTATTTGAAATAGGAAATTATTCATATTTACCTTCTGAGTCACTTTTTTTTTCTTTTACAGTCAGGGTCTCACTCTGTCACCCAGGCTGAAGTGCAGTGGCGGGATCACAACTCACTGCAGCCTCAACCTTCCAGGTCAGGTGATCCTCCCACCTCTGCCTCCTGAGTAGCTGGGACTACAGATGCATGCCACCACTCCTAGCTAATTTTTTTTTTTTTGCATGTTTTTTGTAGTTTTCGCCATGTTGCCTAGGCTGGGTTCTAAACTCCTGTGATCAAGCAATCTGCCCACCCGAGCCTCCACAAAGTGCTAGGATTACAGGTGTGAGCTACTGTGCCTTGCCCTGAGTCATCTTCAATGTTTTAGAATTTCCACAAAATTAAGAAATAAGATGAAAGAAAATAAATTTTCTATATTGTGCAATATTTTGATGATGGCTGGTCATCAACATTCACTTAATCACTTATTCATTAAAGGGAATCCTAGGATCAGAGAACCTTAGAAGAAACATTAGACATCACCTAACACAGGGCTCACAAATTGGTGACTAGTAGATCCCAGACAGGTTTTTCTTGACCAACACATTACTTTTTTTCCCTAAACATGATTTTGAACCCTTTACAAGGGTCAAGCACCTAATGGTGCTGTAGGTTCTTAAGCGCTATATTATCTCCTGGGCTTTTCACCCAGCAGCCTCAAAAACTTTTTCCTACTTGTTTGATTCCCATGGTTATTTAATAAATAAATTCTAGTCCAACAACTCACTCGACAGATTAGACCCAGAATGTAAGTAGATATGATGTGTTAATGTTAAAAGTCAGCATAACACAGCAGTTCTAAAAGTAAAGCATGAATTCCTGGTTCTTGGGGGAATTTCTAGATGTATCAGAGGTTAGTTTCTCACACCATTATATATGGCAGTAGCCAGTGTGCAAAGCTCTTTCAGGTTGCCAGGGAGAGCTTTATACTCAGGGTCTGTCTGTCTGGTGATGGAGATTTATTGAAAGGATATGAGAAAGGAAGAAAAGAAACCATGGTAGCAATTGAAAGACCAGGCCTCGGGAACTAAAGCCTAGTGTAAAATGTAACAGTGGTTTCAGTAATCTTCCATTCTCATGACTTATTGGCTCCTCTGTTTCTCTCTCCACTTTTCCATCCTAGTTCACTACTCCCTGTCTCTTAGTATATATTGTATTAAAAATCCGGAAGGAAAATATTCGATTGATTCAATTGTCACAATATAGAATCACTTTCCTTCATGGGTTAGTTCTCACCTCAGATTCCTGGCTATCCTAGGAATCAGCATTTATCAGGTATTTTGACCACAACCTGCAGCAATAAATACATTTTACATGTGATCTTAGGCATGCATGCATAGACTTTTTAAAAGATGGAGTCTTGCTCTGTCACCCAGTCTAGAGTGCTGTGGCACAATCTGAGCTCACTGCAACCTCTGCCTCCCAGATTCAAGCGATTCTCCTATCTCAGCCTCCCGAGTAGCTGGGACTACAGGCGCATGCCACTGTGCTTGGCTAATTTTTGTGTTTTTAGTAGAGATAGGGTTTCACCATGTTGGCCAGGCTGGTCTCAACCTCCTGACTTCAGGTGATCCACCTGCCTCGGCTTCCCAAAGTGCTGGGATTATTGGCATGAGCCACCGTGCCCAGCCATTTATACTTTCTTAAGATAATAATAAACAATAAATAAATAAATAAGAAAAAAATAAAAAATAAAACTATGTTTTACACTCTGATAATTTCTGTTCTTAATCAGTCCTATCCTGTCCCATTCTACTCTATTCATTTAGCTGGTTATGCCATGCTGAATTGATTTCATAACTGCAAGCTTGTACAACAATGCTATAGATCAGTGTTTCTCAAACTTTAACGTATACACGAGTCACCTGGGGATCTCATTAAAAATGCAGATTCTGATTCAGTAGGTCTGAGATACTGTGTTTCTAACAGACCTCAGTGATGCTGACACTGCCAGTCTGTAGCCCACACTTTGAGAAGTAAGCCTGTAGGGAGTTTGTCTTTGGTTCTTGTGGCCCAATCCCCGGTTTAATCAGCCAAGGCCAGGGGCTTAGAATCTTATTATAAAGTGGCCGGGTGCGGTGGCTTACACCTGTAATCCCAGCACTTTGGGAGGTCGAGGCCGGTGGATCATCGGAGGTCAGGAGTTTGAGACTAGCTTGGCCAACATGATGAAACCCCATCTCTACTAAAAATACAAACATTAGCTGGGCATGGTGGTGTGTGCCTATAATCCCAGCTACTCAGGAGGAGGCTGAAGCAGGAGAATCACTTGAACCTGGGAGGTGGAGTTGCAGTGAGCCAAGATCACGTCACTGCACTCCAGCCTGGGCAACAAGAGCAAAACTCTGTCTCAAATAATAATAATAATAATCATCTTCATCATCATCATCATCATCATCATCATCACCTTACTATAAAGTTTGGAGATCTATGCACAAAGATCTTTGGCCATTTTGTTGAGAAAGAGCTGTGGCCGTGATAGACATTCAGAACAGCAGAGACTCTTATCAAGTACAGCAACATTTAGTTCAGATCTTAAACGCGATCATGTTCATTTAATGAATATTTATTTATAGAAAATTTACTATGTGCCAGGCCCAGTTCCAGGATAAGACAAAGTCTTTCTTTTATATTTTACATGCTAATGGAGTGAACAATTACATCTATAATTTCAGGTTATAGTAAGTGAAATGAAGAGAAATGAATGAAGCAGGGTGAGGGGAAAGACCATGGCAATGTGAGGTGTTTGATGTGTTAGATTAGGTGTTTAGGCAATGCCTTACAAGGCCAGTGACATTTGACAGAGACCCAAATGAAGAAAGACAACCTTGGGAAGATCTAGAGGAAGGACAGTCCAGGCAGAGAGAACAGCAAGGGCACAGGTACTCAGGTGGGAAAAAAGTGATGTTGGAGAGTTCAGCAAGAAGGCGGGGCTGGCTAGAGAGGAGTAAGACAGGAAAGATGAAGTCAGGTAGGGAAGTAGCCCTGATCAGGGAGGACATTACAGGCTGAGTTAAGTTTGGATTTTATTCTGAAGGTGACTGGAAACACTGAAGGGTTTTGAGCAGGAAAATGACATGAAATTTTAGTTTCAAATGACTGCTCTGGTGAATACGTGGAGAGTACACTATAGAACAAGCTTATCCAACCCACAGCCCGTGGGCCACATTTGGCTCAGGATGGCTTTGAATATGGCCCAACACAAATCTGTAAACTTTCTTAAAATATTATGATTTTTTCTGATTTTTTTAAGCTCATCTGCTATCATTAGTGTTAATTTATTTTATGTGTGGCCCAAGACAATTCTTCTTCCAATGTGGCCCAGGGAAGTCAAAAGATTGGACATCTCTGCTTAGGTCAGGAGTAGAAGTTGAAGACTGGTTAAGGCGTTATAGTAATAGATCATATTGACTCATTGTGTCCACTGATTGGATTGTGTCAATTTGTTTTTTTTTAGAATTGAGAATAAATTGAAGTATTTAGCACTGCTGAAAGACTATAAGATTGAAAATGTAAAGATACTCATTTATATTAAGAGCTTTGTTGATAACTGACATCTAGCAATGCAGGATGCAAAATTCAACAAAGGATAGTGAAAAAATATAATAGATTTCCCTATTTTTCCATAAACCCAGATTTCTAGGTGAGCTCCAAGTCTGCACAGCATCAGCCTGACCTCCATTCTCCAATGTCCAGATACCAGAATAGAAAATTTCATCTGCCTAGAATAATCTAGTGTTCAATGTCCTGAGACTGACTTAAGTAACAGGAAATGATATGGTTTTTGTTTTAAATAATAAAGTAATGAATATTGGTTAAAGGCACCATCACCCTCATCTCTCATAGGTGGTAACCTTCTCCCTCTGGGCCATCTTGTTCAAATCTGATCTTGCTGCTCTTATTTCTTGTATTATACTAAATCTAAGATGTCATCATGTGGAGAATGATGTGCCATTATTTAGTATAACACAGAGAAAGAAAAAAGATACCAACACTGCCAATTAAGTAGACATACCATCACATATAAGATGAACCTCAACTTCAGAGATGTCAAAATGTGAAAAATATGTCCTTCTTAAAAATTATGAAGTATGTATTTTTATCATTATCCAGCTACACAGAAACCTAGAGGTCATTGTAGGCTATACTCTCTCAACTCCCATATCCTATCAATAACGGGGCACTAGAATTTCTACTTCTCAAATCTCACAAATTCTTGCCTTATCTTTCACCTTGGAACACTCTTATCTGTTCTAGCCTGAACAACTTTATTAACTACCAAGTCACTCTCCACATTAAAAGCAGAATGATAATCCAAAATATAGATCTGATATTTACACTACTAGATTAAAAACTTCATTATTATCTAGTTTCTTCCTGGTCAAGTCTAATCTTTCCATAATCTAAACATACTTTGTGATCTTGATCTTGTCTCTATCTTTTTTTTTTTTTTGAGACAGAATTTCGCTCCTGTTGCGCAGGCTGGAGTGCAATGGTGAAATCTCGGCTCACTGCAACCTCCACCTCCTCGGTTCAAGCGATTCTCCTGCCTCAATCTCCCAAGTTGCTGGGATTACAGGCGCCCGCCACCACACCCGGATAATTTTTGTATTTTTAGTAGAGACAGGGTTTCATCACGTTGGCCACACTGGTCTTGAACTCCTGACCTCAGGTGATCCGCCTGCCTCAGTCTCTCAAAGTGCTGGGATTACAGGCATGAGCCACCGCACCCAGCCTCTACCTCCTTTTTAAGTAGGTTCAGGAAAATACAAAAAACTAGCATGTAAAAATGTATTACCTTCTTCTGTAGTGGCTTCCCCTTCTTTTATTTTTTCCTTGCTTGAGACAGGGCCTCACTCTGTCACTCAGGCTGGAGTGTAGTGGTGCAATTATGGCTCACTGTAGCCTCGACCTCCCAGGCTCAAGCAATCCTCCCAGCTCAGTCTCTGGGAGACTGGGACTACAAGTGCATGCCACCACACCTGGCTAATATTTGTATTTTTTGTAGGGATGGGGTTTTGCCATGTTGCTAAGGCTGGTCTCAAACTCCTGAACTTAAGTGATCTTCCTACCTTGGCCTCCCAAAGTGTTGGGATTACAAGTATGAGCTACCTTGCCTAGCCCCCTTCTCCCTTTTCTGTCTTGAGAATGCCTACTTATCCTTCAATAATTGGTTTAAAGGTTGCCTCTTTAGTAAATGTTTTTGGTGCCCTCTGTACCCACTCTCCAAGGATCTGTTTTTTTTTTCTTCTACAGTAGTTAACTTATAGGCCCCTATTTTAGCCTCTATCCAGTGTTATAATTGCTGGCCCTTCTGCATTGTCAGCCCCTTAAGGTCAACAAACATAATCTGTATATCATCACATCCTTAACACACAGCATTGGTCCTGGCACACAAGTAGGCCCGTACCAAATGTTTGCCATTAATAAGGAAATGGTGTGGCCAGGCATGGTGGCGCACGCCTATAATCCCAGCACTTTGGGAGGCCGAGGTGGGCGGATCACCTGAGGTTGGTAGTTCAAGACCAGCCCAACCAACATGGAGAAACCCTGTCTCTACTAAAAATACAAAATTAGCCAGGCATGGTGGCACATGCCTGTAATCTCAGCTACTCGGGAGGCTGAGGCAGGAGAATCACTTGAACTTGGGAGGTGGAGGTTGCAGTGAACTGAGATCATGCCATTGCACTCCAGCCTGGGCAACAAGAGTGAAACTCTGTCTCAAAAAAAAAAAAAAAAAAAAAAGGAAATGATGTGAAGCTGAAAAAAAAAAGTCACCCTTAATAAATAATATGAGATCTAACGGTTATAAGATATCAATTATTCCAACTTTGAAGGGGGAGGTTAGGACCAAAGAAAAGACACGGTCCCTCTCGCCTTTCTCAGCCCCCATTGTAAAGTCCACTGCTGTTGCATAGAATCCAGAGTACCTATGGAGCCCTGATCCTGGAACCCTCTGTGGCCACAGTGGTCCCTGAAGTAAGTTTGTGAGGCAAAGCAACCTGGGTGACTATAGAATGGAATGTAGGGGTGCCTTTTTGTCAGCCACCGTTGTATTCAACAAAAGTAGTCTAAATTTATAATCAGTTGATCCATGTGGCTTATCACTAGAAATTATCTTATGAAATATCAATCAATGTTTCAAAAAATCACAATTGGTAATTTTCAAAGTTATTCAACCATATTGTGAAAGAGCAATAGCCCCTGTAAAACTTTTCTCTATAACTCTCCTTTAAGAATAGGTTGTCAAAAATCAGAAAATTCCAAATAAAACTGAATAGTTCAATGTACAGATTGTTCTTTAAATTCTTCTAAGGCCAAGGTAATGATTTTCTTTCCATTTCACATCTTTCTACACCATAGCACCTCATAGAGTGCCAGTACCTTGTGGGTACTTAATACATGTTGATTGAAAAATGTTGAAAGAAAAATCTTAATTTGAAAAATTTTGTAACTTTAATTTTGCCTTGGGCTTGTTTCTTTCAAACTTGGATAAATAACAGGGTAAAACATAATCAGTCTCTAACCCACTAAAATCATGACTGGCTTCCTTATGCCCCTATATTACTACAATATAAATATCACAATAAATATTCAAAGTGGTGTTCAAGCAGTAGAAGGTCAAAAAGCAATAGGACTATATTACAGGGAAGGCATGAAGACCCAAATTTCTTCTTATGTAATATTACTCTAATTGTATGGTCTACAGAGTGGTGAGAGGTTTGAACAATAAGAGGGAGTATAAGGACTGTTCAAGAAGTAAAGAGAGAAATAAGAAAACAATTATTTTGAGGAAGACAATTTACATTACATCAAGCCATTTTAAAAATGTCATTTTGTAGTAAAAAGTGGTTTAAGGTGTGAACCTATAATCCCAGCTACTCAGGAGGTTGAGGTGGGAGGATTGAGTGAGCTCCAGACTTCAACCCTGTCTCACACACACAACAAAAAAAGGTGCAAAGAAAGTATTTTTTAAAAATAAAAGATGCGTTCATGCAATGTTAGTGCCCTGAAGGACTCAAAAGAAATGAAAACAGCCCTTCAGCATCTGTATCAGCCAGAGACTATGTAGCATACTGGTTAAGATATGAATTTTTTAAGCGGTTGGTTCTTTTTGCTCTTTTTTTAAGAGTTTAAAATATTTTTTAATTAACAAAAATTGTATGTATTTATCACATGCAACATGTTTGAAATATGTACACACTGTGGACTGACTACATTGAGCTAATTAATATATGCATTGCCGAACATACTTATCATTTCATATGATGAGAAGACTTAAAATCCACTCTCTTAGCAACTTTCAAGACTATAATACATTGTTATTTACTATGGTCTCCATGTGCTACAATAGATCTCTTGAACGTATTGCTCCTACCTAACTGAAATTTTGTCTCCTTTGACCAATATTTCCCCAACACCCCGCCTCCCCACCTCTCTCCAGCCCCTGGTAACCAGCATGCTACTCTCTACTTTTATGATTCTGATTTCTGACTTTTTAAAATTCCACAAATGGGTGAGATCATGCAGTATTGTCTTCCTGTGCCTGACTTATTTCACTTAACATCATGTTCTCCAGGTTTATCCATGTATTTCCAAATGACAACCTGGTTGTCTTCCCTTTTTAAGGATGGATTTTTCTTGCTTTTAAGGCTGAATGTTATCCCATTGTGTATACATTTTCTTTATTCATTCATCTGTTGATAGATACTTAGGTTGATTCCATATCTTGGCTATTGTGAAAAATGTTGCAATGAACATGTGAGTGCAGATATCTCTTCGACATACAAATTTCATTTCCTTTGGAAATATATCCAGTGGTGTGATTGCTAGATCATGTGGTAATTCTTTTAAGATATGAATTTTGGCCGGGCGCGGTGGCTGTAATCCCAGCACTTTGGGAGGCCGAGACGGGCGGATCACGAGGTCAGAAGATCGAGACCATCCTGGCTAACACGGTGAAACCCCGTCTCTACTAAAACTACAAAAAAACTAGCCGGGCGAGGTGGCGGGCACCTGTAGTCCCAGCTACTCAGGAGGCTGAGGCAGGAGAATGGCGTGAACCCGGGAGGCGGAGCTTGCAGTGAGCTGAGATCTGGCCACTGCACTCCAGCCCCGGCGACAAGCGAGACTCTGTCACAAAAAAAAAAAAAAAAAAAAAAAAAAGGATATGAATTTTAAGGTCAGACTTCCTTTAATTGAATCTTGCCTATACTACTTACTGTATGATCTTTGTCTGTCAAATTCCTTCATTTCTGCTGCCTCAGTTTCTTCACCTGCAAAATGGGAAAATAATAATATTTACTTGATTAGGTTTTTATGTAGTTTAAATGGGATAAAGCTTTAATGAACTTAGAATGGTGCCTGGCACATACCAAGTTTCTACTAGATGAATGATGTTACTTCGATCAGTCCTCTTCAGTCAGAAAGGAAACTATGAAGTTAGCAGTCATTTATAGGGGGGTAAATAAGAATTTTGAGTTCCTAATTATTTTTATAGACTTATTAGGGGAGATGAAGCTTTGAGGTCAAACACATCTGGGTTTGTCTTTGGGGAAATTTATTTACCTTTTCTAACATCATCTTTTTCATCTGTAAAATGGGCAAAAGATTATAACTAAGTCATGTAGTTGTTGTGAAAAGTAAATGAAATTAGTTATATAAAATCCTCAACAGAAAGCTCACAGAGTGCTTAATAAGTGGCAGCTCTTGCTATCAGTAATAATTAATCACATTGATCTGTATTTTACAGATATATCTTCTTAGTTTCCTAAAATTACCCAATTCAAAAAAGAGCTTAAAATGTTTATTACACAAACCTATTCTTGAATATTCTGTAATAACTATTGCCTACTTAATTTTTAGAGCTAATTAGAATTATTAAAAATGTTTAAATTTTGAAGGCATACTCTATTTTATATTACCTAAATATATGAACAATGTTGAGATTTCAAAATGGGGACCACATAGAAACATTAAAACAATTATATTACTTAACCTGTTTTTAAAAAAAATCACAATTCCTAGTTGTGAAGTTCTATGTGCAAAAATGAAAAAGAAAAAAATCAAAGCAAAAATACTGGTAAACAGGCCAGGCATGGTAGCTCATACCTGTAATCCCAGTACTTTGAGGCCAGGTGTTCGAGACCTGCCTGGCCAACATGACAAAACCCCATTTCTACTAAAAGTACAAAAATTAGCTGGACGTGGTGGCGTACACCTGTAATCCCAGCTACTTGGGAGGTTGAGGCATGAGAATTGCTTGAACCTGGGAGACGGAGGTGGCAGTGATCTGAGATCATGCCGCTGCACTCCAGAATGGGTGACAGAGTGAGACTGTCTCAAAAACAAACAAACAAACAAACAACAACAAAACTGGTACACAAAGGCATATTTTGTTGATCACTGCAATGAAGAGGAGGCAACACAAGGTTGATAGAAGCCTAGTAAAAGAGGTGCAACATATTTGAAGGGATAGGTCATGTTTTATTTCCCTTTTCGTAACCCTATATGGCTCTGGCACAGTGGTGTTCTGATTCATAGGCCTGAATTCTAAGGAGATATTTTTCCAACCAGCATATTCTTATAAATGATATAATTTAAATGATGATAATAAAAAATCAAAGGTAGTTGCTGAAATCGACTTGGAAGACTTGGGAGAGAAGCAGATAGAACATGAACAAGAAAAGATCAACTCAGATTGAGTCTTCAAATAATTTTAAGAGGCATTTGTTTAGAAAGACACTTCTAGGGATCTATATGTTCAGAGAGAAAAAGAATGAATTTAAAGATGATGCCATGGCTATGCATTTGTTTAATGGAAGGGACAACATTAATGGTTAAAGAAAATGTGCTTTTATATAACTTGAAAAGTTAGAAATTGATACACAACCCCAAAACACTTCATCGACTAGGAATGTATTTTCCCCTGAGGCTCAAGAACTTTAAAGCCGCATGAAATATTTCATTGTCTTGTGATTCATAATGCTGGTACATCTTACATCACACTCACTTAAAAAACAGGGCCTATTTCCATACATCATCTTCCCAGAGAGGAACTAAGGAACATGAAGGTGAGTTATATTGTCAGAAATAAGATCTTCACTCCTATATTAGACATTTTTGTTTACTTCCTCTATGATATCTCCATACCTGACTTTTAAGTTTCTGCTTCCAATATACCATATGCTCATAGGTTTTTCAATTTCTACCAGTCTGCAACAGTTTGATTTTGGTTGGAATTAGGCAGGTGGTACCTGAAGGCCCTCTACATACATTTGTTCTGATTTCAAAAGGAATAAGTCAGTATAGCAGAGTGGTTAAAATTCATTATTAGGTTTCAGACAGATCCAGTTCAAATTCAGATCTGACTTATGTACTTCAAGTCTCTAAGCCTCAGTTTTCTCATTTGTAAAAAAAGTATAGTAATAATAATATTGACTCCATCTGATTGTCGAGAGCATTAATTGTATGTAAGGAACTGTGGTAAAAACTAAAGGCATGATAATTATTTTTGAGCTCTTTATTATATAATGTTTAGAGAATTATGGGACTTACAGGATGGCATTTACTTATTAAGATGGGAACTCACGTCTTTCTTGCTTCATGGAGTATCCTTAAGCAATAACAGTCTCTTCTGCATTTAATATTAATTGTATACTTTGAAATACCTTTATTATTATTTTCTATGGTAGATTATTATCTCAATGAATGGAATAAAAAGCCTGGAAATGCGACTTCTGCTTCTGGTAAGATGGAGTAGATGTACTTTTCCCTATTCCTTCCGTTAAGTACAACTTAAAACCCTAGATATTATCTATAAAACAAACATAAATAGACTATGAAAGGTGGAGGGAAGAAGGCAGACCAGCTGGGGACCTTGGAACCCAAGGAATGACATGGTAGTGAATTATTTAGGTTTTCTTTTTGCTTCATATATCCTGGATTGGGTGCTGGGGAAGACTATAATCCAAATTGCAACAAGCACAGACCAAAAAGTTAAAGCCCCTCAAAAAGCCTGCTTTCTCTAACTAAAAAAACAGGAATAATGCAGCCTAAAAGGACAGAAAACTTTGAGATAATAACCAATCTATTTCAGCCAAACACCATAGAAAAAAATGGCCACATCCCTCTCCACACCAGGAAAGGCCAAATGGCAGGCTTAGACCTCCATCATTTCCAGGCTGAAATAAAGCACCCCAACTACCCCACCAGTGTGGTGTCAGAGAAGACTAAGTAGGGAGCTGGAACTTTTGTGTCCATTTGGCAGCAATGAGCCCCCAACTGCCATGCTTCACAATGACAGTATAAACCATGTAGAGGCCTGGTCTTCCACTCCCACCAAGTAATAATGAGATGCCCTCCCTCCCTACTGTGGTGGTGTAGAGGAGGCTAGGTGGAGAGACAGGACTTTCACTACTGCCCAGCAGTAATGAGACCACACTCCTCCATCCCTCTGTGATGTCAGTAGAAAACATACAAAGAGGAGTGTTGAGACACTCCTACTCCTCTAAGCCAAGGAAGCCTAGTGTGAAGCCAGAACATGTAGACTTTCTCAGAAAGAACAAGGAGTTCCTGACCTGAGTTGTCAATGAAGACTGAGTACTGAGCTCCTACCCCTACCTGGTAATAATGAGGTAACATTCTGCCAACCCACTTTCCCTGCTAGAGTGGTATCAGAGAAAGCCAGCTAAAACAGAAAGTTTAAATAAGATTCAGAGTCTTGTAACATAATGCTTCAAAAATCCCCATTTCAATAGTAAATCACTTGTCATGCCAAGAACTAGGAAGATCTCAAACTGAATGAAAAAAGACGATATCAACTCCTAGATGACAAGAGAGTTTAGAATTATCTGGAAAATATTGTAAATGAGCCACTAAAGATGTTTCAATGAGCAATTGCAAACATGCCTGAAATAAATTTTTTAAAAATAGAAAGTTTCAGCAAATAGAAAGTCATTAAAGAAATAGAAGACATATCAAAGGGATATAGAAGAAGAATCAAAGGGAAATTTTAGAACCAAAAATATAACTGGTATAAAAATGAAAAAGCAGAATAGAGAAAACAAAGCAAAGAATCAGTAAACATGAAAACACAGCAATAGAAATTACCCAATCTGAACAACAGAGTTAAAAGCATACTGGGAAAAAGAAAAATGAACATACCCTTAGAAACCTAAGGAACTATAACAAAAGATCTAACTTTTATGTTAATAGAGTAGCAGAAGGAGAGGATAAAGAGGTACTTAAAGAAATAAGACTGAAAACTTCTCAAGTTTTACAAAAGACATAAATCTATAGATTCTAGAAACTGAGTGAATGTGATAAACCTAAAGAAATCTATAACAAGACATATCACAATCAAACTTCTAAAAATTGAAGCAAACAATCTTGAAAGCAATAAGAAAAAAAATGACACTTTACCCAATATTACCAGGGTATAAACAATTCAAATAACAGTGGATTTCTCATTATAAATCATGGAAACAGAAGGAAGTGGCACAACATTTTTCAAGTTATGAAAGCAAAGAATCATCAACTCAGGATTCAGCAAAAATATCCTTCAGGAATGAAAGAACAATAAAGACATTCTCAGATGAAGGAATATCAAGAGAACTTGTTTCCAGCTGACTTACCTTTAAAAAATGGCTAATGAAAATGTTCTAAACAAAAAGAAAATGATAAAAGAAGGAATCTTGGAACATCAGAAAAGAAGAAAGAATAATACAAGAAAGATAAGCAAAAATATGGGTAAATACAATAGATTTCTTTCCCTTTTTGAGTTTTCTAAATTATGTTTGATGGTTGAATTAAAAAGTTACAATACTGTCTGATGTGGTTTTAAATGCAGGTAGAGAAAATATTTAAGGTAATATAATATAAATGGGGGATATGTAAAAGGATATAAAGGGAGATAAATTTCCACATTTCACTCTAACTGGTAAAATAACACCACCAGTAGACCATGATAAGTTATGCATATGTAGTGTAATACCTAGAGCAACCAATATAAAAATAAAAATTTTCATTTTAAAACACTGTACATAAATAAAAATGGAATTCTAAAAAATGTTAAGTAACCTACAGAAAGGAAGGAAAAAAACAGAGAAATTAAAAGGAGAGGACAAAGAAGAAAAATAAAACAAAATAGCATACTTATGTCCCCAAATGACAATAATTACATTGAATGTAAATGGTCTAAACACACCAAGTAAAAAACAGATATCAGTAGAGTGGATTAAAAACATGACCCAAATATATGCTTTCACAAGAAACTCATTTCAAATATAATAATATAGGTAGATTGTAAGTGAAGAATAGAAAAAGATATATCATGTAGACATTAGTGAAAAACAATCAGTGGTAGCTATATTAATATCAGATAAGGTCGACTTCAGAACAAAGAAAATTACCAGACAGAGAAGAACAACATAAATGAAAAAATGTCAATTCACCAGGAAGACTTAGCAATCCTAGATGATTATGCACTTTACAACAAAGCTGCAAAATATGTGAAGAAAAAACTGATAGATCAGAAAGAAGAAACAGGCAAATTCATGATTATAGTTGTGGAGAACATAACACCCTTCTCAATAATGGAGAGAAAAACTGGACAGAAAATCAGCAAAGATATAGAAGAACTCAACAACAGCATTGACTGGCAGTATCTAATCAACATTTCTAGAACATTCCATAAGACAACAACAAAATACCCATTCTTTCCAAGTGCCCATGGAACTTGATACCAAAATAGATGATATCCTGAGCCACAAAACAAGCTTCAACAATTTGAAAATAGTTGAAATTATTTGGAATATGTTCTCTGACCACAATGGAATCAAACTAGAAATAAACAATGGAAAAGTAACAGGAAAATCTTCAGACACTTGAAAACTAAACAATGCATTTCTAAATAATCAGTGAGTCAATGGGGGAAGTCACAAAGGCATTTTTTATTTTTTATTTTATTTTATTTTATTTTTATTTTTATTTATGCATTTATTTGAGACAGGGTCTCTTTCTTTATCACTCAGGCTGGAGTGCAGTGGTGCGATCTTGGCTCACTGCAAACTTCGCCTCCCAGTTCAAGGGATTCTCCTGCCTCAGCCTCCCAAGTAGCTGGGATTACAGGTGCCTGCCACCATGCCTGGCTAATTTTTGCATTTTTAGTAGAGACAGGGTTTCATCATGTTGGCCAGGCTGGTCTCAAACTCTTGGCCTCCCAGTGATCCACCTGCCTCGGCCTCCCAAAGTGCTGGGATTACAGGTGTGATCCACTGTGCCCGGCCACAAAGAAAATTTTTTTAAAAATAAGCTGAGCAGAATGAAAATGACAAAACAACATATCAAAATGTGTATGACACAGCTAAAGCAGTGCTAAAATATTTTAAGCACTAAGTGCACACATTATGAAACAGAAAAAGCCTAAAATCAATAATTGAATCTCTTGAGAGCTTAGAAAGAAAGCAAAATAAAACCAAAGCAAGCAGAAGGAAATAATAAAGATAAAAGCAGAAATCAATAAAATCAAAAGTAGTAAAACAATGGAGAACAACTATTTTGATTCTTCCTTTGAGTGAGATCATGTGGTATTTGTCTTTCTGTTTGGCTTTTTTCACTTAACATTATGTCCTCCAGTGTCATCCATGTTGCTGCACATGACAGAATTTCATTCATTTTTGTAGCCGAATGATACTCCATTTTGTATATATACTACATTTTCTTAATCCATTCATCCATTAATGGACACTTAAGTTGATTCCATGTCTAGGCTATTGTGAATAGTGCTGTCATAAATATGGGAGTGCAGGTAAATCTTTGACATACTGATTTCAATTCCTTTGGACATATATCCAATAGTGGAATTGCTGGATTGTATGGTAGTTCTATTTGTAATTTTTTGAGGAATCTGCATAGTATTTTTCACAACAGCAGTACTAATTTACATTTCTACCAGCAGTGTATAAGTTTCCTTTTCTCCACATGGTGGTTGCCAGAGGCTGGGGCTGCTACAGGGAAGGGGAGAATGGGAAGATATTGGTCAAAGTATACATAATTACAGTTAGGAGAATTAAGTTCAAGAGATGTGTTGTACAGCAAGGTGACTACAGTTAGTGATGATATAGTGTACTCTTGAAAACGTAGAGAGTAGATATTATGTGCTCTTACCACAAAAAAAAATACCCGTGAGGTAATACATTTGTTAATTAGTGAGATTTAACCATCTAATAATGTGTCTGTACTTCAAAATATCATGTTGTACATAATAAAAATGTACAATGTTATCTGTCAATTTAAAAATGTAATAATTAAAAAAAATAGAGAAAATGATGAAATTGGAAGCGAAAAAACAATAGAGGAAAACAGTGAAACAAAGAGCAGAGTCCTTAGAAAGATCAATCAAACCTCTGGCTAGACTGAAAAAGAAAAAGGAAACATGAATTATTAATATATTTGTTTAAATGTTAATATCATGAATGAAATAGGGATATCACTATAGACTTTGCAGACATGAAAAAGACAGTAAGATAATAATTTGTACAACTCTACACATATAAACTCCACAGCTTAGATGAAATAAAAGAATTCCTTGAAAAACAAACTATTACAACTCACACAGCATGAAAGAGATACTTTGAATAGACCTATAACCATTAAGGAAATTGAATTTGTTATTCAACAACTTACAAAAAAGAAACAAGCCTAGATGCTTTCACTGAAGAATTCCAACCAACATTTAAAGAATTAATGCCAAGTATACATTTTCTCTTACCTCTTCCAGAATATAGAAGAGAAACACCTCTTAATTCATTTATGAAGCTAGTATTACCCTGATGCAAAAGCAAAGACAGTACAAAGAAAGAAAACTACAGACCAATATCCTTCATGAATACAGATGCAAAGATCCTTAACAAATATTAGCAAATAGAATTCAGGCATACATACATATGTATATATATCCACAAAGAATTATAAACCATACCAAGGGGTTTTTATTGTTGGGGTGCTTAGTTGATTTAGTATTTGAAAATCAATCAATGTAATTCACCATATTAAGAGGCTAAAAATTAATTATATGATTATATCAATCAGTGCAGAAAAAAATTTGACAAAATTCAATACTCATATATGATTTTTAAAACTCAGAGGGCTGGATGTGGTGGCTCACACCTGTAATTCCAGCACTTTGTGAGGCTGAGGTGGAAGCATTGCTTGAGGCCAGAGTTCGAGACCAGCCTAGGCGACATAGTGAGACTTGTCTCTACAAAACATTTTTTAAAAATTAGCTGGGCATGGTGGCATGTTCCTGTGGTCCCAGCCACTTGGAAGGCTGAGGTGGGAGGATTGCTTGAGCCCAGGGTTTGAGGCTGCAGTGAGCTATGATCATACCGCTGCACACCAGCCCGTGTGACAGTTTTTGTTTGTTTATTTGTTTAAGAGACAAACAGAAGAATATATACTTGATTTATGTGAGCTTACATAATAAGAACTCTCAGAGATATAGGAATAGCAGAGAACTCCCTCAATTTGATCAAGATCATCTACCAAAAAAACTATAGATCGCATTATACTCAATGGCGAATGCTTTCCGACTAGGATCAGGAACAAGTCAAGGATGTCTGTTGTCACCCTTCTTACTCAACATAGTGCTAGGAGTCCTAGCAAGTGCAGTAAAACAAGAAAGTAAAAAGCATACAAATCGCAAAGAAATAAAACTGTCACTATTTGCAGATTACATAATTATCTAAATAGAAAATGCCAAGGAGTCTACAAAAATACTCCTACAACTGGTAGATGAATTCATCAAGGTCACAGGATAAGCTTACATAAATCAATTGTATTTTTATATATCAGCAATTGTCACGTAGACACCAATAGTAAAAGTACAATACCATTTATGATTGCTCAAAAAATTGAAATATTTAGGTGTAACCATCACAAAACAGGTACAGTAATTTAATGCTGAAAACTACAAAACACTGCTGAAAAAAATGAAACCCCTAAATAAATGAGAGACACACCATGATCATGGATTAGAAGACTCAGCATAGTAAGGATATCAATTTTCACTGATTTGATAGACAAATTTAATCCATTTGCTACCAAAATCTCAGCAGATTTTTGTAAATATAGATGAGACTATTCTAAAACTTATATGAAAAAAAAAAAAACAAAAGAAGTAGACGAATTAAAATTATTTTGAAAAAAAAAGAATTAAGTGGGAATCTATCCAATTTCGAGGTGTATTATATAGCTTCATTATGAAGTATTGGTGGACAGAGAGACACACATAGATCAATGAGATAGGATAGAGCCCAGGAATAGACCCGCACAAGTATGTCCAACTGATTTTTTTTTTTTTTTTTTTTGAGAAAGGGTCTCACTCTGTCACCCATGCTGGAGTGCAGTGGTGCAATCCCAGCTCACTGCAACCTCTGCCTCCTGGGTTCAAGCAATTCTTGTGCCTTACCTACTGAATAGCTGGGATTACAGGTGAGTGCCACCATGCCCAGCTAATTTTGTATTTTTAGTAGAAATGGGGTTTTGCCATGTTGGCCAGGCTGGTCTCTAACTCCTGGACTCCAGTGATCCGCCTGCCTCAGCCTCCCAAAGTACTGGGATTACAAGCATAATCCACTGTGCCCGTCCTCCAACTGATTTTTGACAAAGGTACAAATGTAATTCAGTGGAAGAAAGATAGCCTTTAAAAAATGGTACTAGAGTAATTGGACATTCATTTTAGAAAGCAAATCTCAACCCAAACCTCAGACCTTATCCAAAAATTAACTTAAAATGGTACAGGGACATAAATGTAAAATATAAAAGTATAAAACTTTTAGAAATAATAGGGGAAAATGTTTGAGATCTAGAGATAGGCAAAGAGTTCTTAGACTTGACAAGGAAAACATGATCCATAAAAGGAAAAATTGACACATTGGACTTTATCAAAATTAAAAACATTTGCTGTTGAAAGATTCTATTAAAAAGATATAAGGACAAGGAGTAATGTTTACAATATATAAAGAACTCTCAAAACTCAACAGTTAAAAAAATCCAGAAAGTCAGGTACTGCATGTTCTCATTTATAAGTGGTAGCTAAATAATGTGTACAAATGAACAGAAAGGGAAGAATAATAGACACCGAAGACTCGGAAGAGGAGGAGGATGGGGGAGGGGAGATGGGGGCGAGGAATGAGAAATTACTTAATAGGTACAATGTATATTATTTCGGTGATAGTTACACTAAAAGCTCAAACTTCACCACTAGGCAATATATCCATGTATTAAAACTGCACTCGTACCCCTTAAATTTATAGAAATAAAAAATTAATTACTTAAAAATACATAACCAAAAAAAATTTTTTTTATCCAATTATAAAATGGACAAAATAAATTTTACCAAGGAGAATATACAGATATCAAAAAAGCATATACAAAGATGCTTAACATCATTAGATATTAGGAAAATGCAAATTAAAACCACAGTGCATAATACTACACACCTATGGAGAATGGCTAAATTTTTAAAAAACTTTAAAAAATTAGTGAAAACACCAAATTCTGGTGAGAATGGGAAAAAAAACTATCACTCCTACATTGCTGGTGGGAATACAAAATGATACACCTACTCTGGAAAATATTTTTTTAAAACTAAACATGTGAAGGTACCAAGAACATACATTGGGAAAGAACAATAAATGGGGCTTGGAAACTGGGTATTTATATGCAGAAGGAGAAAATTAAATCCCTATCTCATATTATATACAAAAATCAGATCTAAATTGATTAGAAACTTAAATGTAAGACCTGAAACTATGAACCCACTATAAGATAACATTAGGGAAATGATCTAGGACATTGATTTGTGCAAAGATTTCTTGAGTAAGACCGCAAAAGCACAGGCAACTAAGCAAAAAATGGGCAAATGGGATCACAGCAGAGGAAACAATCAACAAAATGAAGAGACAATCCACAGCATGGGAGAAAATATTTGACAACTACCTATCTGACATGGGATTAATAACCAGAATATATAAGGAGCTCAGACAACTCAACAGAAAAAATCCAAATTGAAAATGGGTGAAAGATATGAATAGACATTTCTCAAAAGAAGACATAGAAATGGTCAACAGGTATATTACAAAATGTTAATCAACATCATCAATCATCAGAGAAATGCAAATCAAAACTATGAGATATTATCTCAGTCCAGTTAAAATGACTTTTATAAAAAAGGCAATAACGGATGCTAGCACAGATGGGGAGAAATTGGAACCCTCCAACACTGTTGGTGGGAAGGTAAATTAGCACAGTCACTATGGAGAATAGTATGGAGGCTTCTCAAACAACTAAAAATATAACTATCCAATGATCCAGCATTCCTCCTGCTGGGTATGGGATCCATATAAAAGGAAATCAGTATATTGAAGAAGTCTCTGTACTCCCATGTTTATTGCAGCACTATTCACAGTAGCCAGGATATGGAATCAACCTAGGTATCCATCGATGGATAAATGGACAAAGAAAATGTGGTACATATATACAATAGAAAATTATTCAGCCACAAAAAGGATGAAATTCTGTTATTTGCAACAATATGGATGGAACTGTAAGGCATTATGTTAAGTGAAATAAGCCAGGCGCAGAAAGACAAATATCACATGTTCTCATATGTGGGAGCTAAATGTATTGATCTCATGAAGATACAGGGTAGAATGATCATTACCAGAGACTGGGAAGGATACCAGAGGTGGGGAAAGGGGGATAAAGAGGGAATGGTTAATGGGTGCAAAAATACAGCTAGAAGAAATCAGATATAATGTTTGGTAGCACAATAAGGTGACCATAGTTAACAGTAATTTATTGTATATTTCACAATAGCAGAGTGGAACTGGAATGTCCCTAACACAAAGAAATGATAAATGTTCAAGAAATGTTCAAGATGATGATATCCCAATTACCCTGATTTGATCATTACACATTTAATGCTTATATCAAAATATTACTTCTACCCTATAAATATGTGCAACTATTATGTATCCATAAAAATTAAAAATTAGGAAAAAACCCTAAACAAGCAACTATACAGTGACCCAGCAATTGCACTCCTGGGCATTTATCCCAGAAAATAACAATTTATATTCACATAAAAAGCTGTACACAAATATTTATAGCAGCTTTATTTATAAGAGTCAAAAATTGGAGGGCCGTGTGCAGTGTGTGGCTCTCTTGAGCTCAGGAGTTAGAAACCAGCTTGGGCAACATGGTGAAACCTCGTTTCTACAAAAAAAACATATATATAAAAATTGGCCAAGTGTGGCGGTGCACGCCTATAGTCCCAACTACTCAGGAGACTGAGGTAGAAGGATGGCTTGAGCCCCATAGGCGGAGGTTGCAGTGAGCTGAGATTGCGCCACTGCACTCCAGCCTAGACAACAGAGCGAGACCTTGTCTCAAAAACAAACAAGCAAACAAATAAACACCTGGAAACAATTTAGATGTCCTTCAATCCTTCAATGGGTGAATGTTTAAAAATCTGTGACACAGGCCAAGCATGGTGGCTCACGCCTGTAATCTCGGCGTGAGGCCGAGGCAGGCAGATCACCTGAGGTTGGGAGTTCAAGGCCAGCCTGACCAACATGGAGAAACACTGTCTCTATAAAAAATACAGAATTAGCCAGGTGTGGTGGTGCATGCCTGTAATCCTAGCTACTTAGGAGGCTGAGGAAGGAGAATCACTTGAACCCAAAAGGGAGGTTGTGGTGAGCCGAGATTGTACCATTGCACTCTAGCCTAGGCAACAAGAGCAAAATTCTGTCTCCAAAAAAAGAAAAAAATCTGTGACATACCAACACCATGAAATACTCCTCAGCAAAAAAAAGGAATGCATTCTTGATACATGCAGAAACCTGGATGAAGCTTCAGAGAATTATGCTTAATGAAAAAATAAATCCTGAAAAGTTACATATATACAATTACATTTATGTAACATTCTTGAAATGACAAAAACTGTAGAAATTGAAACAAATTAGAGGTTCCCAGGGACTAAGGAGAGAGTCAAGGTAGGAGTAAAATGTGTGCAGCTATAAATGGGAAACACAGGGATTCTTGTGGTGTTGGAATTGTTCTGTATCTTGACTGTATTAATGTGAATATCCTAGTTGTGATATTATACTACAATTTTGCGAAATGTTACCATTAGAGGAAACTGGGTAAATTTTACATGGGATTTCTGGTTGTTTTTCTTTTCTTTTTTGTTTTGTTTTGTTTGTTATTTACAACTGCAAGTGAATCTCAAAGGAGACTTTTAGAAAACTATTAAATTACCCAGCCTTAGTTTACTATTTATTTGTAAAATGGAGGAAATAATAGCTGTACTATGTCCTGGAATTGGGCAGCTAAAGTTGGAAAATGCTAAATAACTTGGACATAGTGCTATAGACTTCTGGATCACAGAGTTGTCAGTAATTTTCTATTTCATTGGTATCCACATTATTTTTTTTCTGGACCACAGGTTGGACACTGAGGAGACTGGTGGGAAGCAGAGCAAAAGGTGCTTCTCATACCTTCTTCTCTTTCCAGTATCAAACCACACTTCCCTCTCCTCTCAGTCTTGCTTTCATCTGTTTTCCATATTAGAATTCTGAGGGATTTTGTAGAAGAAAAGAGGCTTTTACTTACATTTTGAAACCAACTCATCTAGTCCCAATCTTTTACTTTACTGATAGCAGATAGAAACCAGAGAGGTTTAGTGACTACTCAAGACACTGAGGTAGTTGATGGTGAAGCTGAGAACAGAACAAGGACTATTGACCCTCACTCCAGTGTTTTTTCCACTAAATCATGGTGACTTGTATTTCGATTGCTTTCTCAATATTTTTGTCAACGATCAAACAGCTTCTTAAGCAGTTAGTAATTTACGAAAGCAACATCATTTATTGTTGTCTAGAGACATAATTTTGTGCAGTAATTCTTAAGCATATGGGTAGAATGTTTAAGCATTTTGGTAGTCGTGGTCTGGGATATTGTTCAAGGAGTGCCTTAAACATAGGTACAGTGTTTATTGTACATATCGGAAAAGCTTATTGGTGCCACCTAGTGGTTTGAGTGACAGGTATCGGTAGCAATTAAGAAAGACATTTCAAATGCCCCACCCTGCTTTTGTTTATGCTCTATCAGTGGATATACTAAAAGTCATCGCCAACTACCTCAGCTACTTTTTTTCTATAATATTTTAGGTGAAAAATGCTTTTCAGAATACAAAAGAAGAAGTTTTGGGTTAGCTGTAAAGTTTTTCTCTGCTAATTAAAATTTTTCTTCTTAATAGAGAAAATTATTTAGATAAATTATTTTCAAACTCAAATTACCTGCTAATTACAGTTCATTCTTAAATCAGAAAAACGGACACTTAGCACAGATCCTTAGGATTCCTGTAAAATAAACAGTTGGGTTCAGTAGGTGCTCAGAAGTACTAAATTTTTTTTAAATTCTGTGATTCAGATTTTTTACTAAATCAGATATTTTCTGTGTTAAAAAAAATCTTGTGACCATATAAAGACTATTGTCATAAGAGCTACAATTAGAATTAAGTGCACGATTTAATCATTAGAAGGTTTTAACCATGTGAAGTTTTCTAATAAGCATATATTTCTTTCAATGAAAACTTATACTGAACAGATACAACCCTTGTCCTAACATCAAAGCAGTTATTTGCAGACCAAACCTATCAGTACAATTGTTGAATACCTAAAACACTTAATGACATCTTTATTCTCACCATACAATTTTTTTCTCTTATGAGGGGTCATGAAAGGAGTGAATCATAAAATAATTTGTTTGCCCAAGGTGTTATTAACTTTAGAAATTGCTAGTCTTCTGGGCTGGCCCACTTATCAAAGCCATTTTCAGAACAATTATGACAATGATGACTAAATACTCAAGTAGACAAAAGACGTTTGGCGGACAAGGAAAAGGAATATTGTTAACTGGTCTGTGAAAGGAACCTGAATAAACCCAAGCATTGCAGGGTACAAAGGTGACCGCTGAGAGGAATGGGACCAGTGACAGGAAGAGAACAGAAAACTGTTTTAAGAAAAAAATGGCCAGGAGTGATGGCTCACACCTGTAATCCCGGCACTTTAGGAGGCTGAGGTGGGCAGATCATTTGAGGTCAGGAGTTTGAGACGAGCCTGGCCAACATGGTGAAACCCCGACTCTACTAAAAATACAAAAACTAGCTGGGCATGGTGGCGGGTGGCTGTGATCCTAGCTACTCGGGAGACGGAGGCAGGAGAATCTCTTGAGCCTGGGAGGCAGAGGTTGCAGTGAGCCGAGAGGTTGCAGCAAGCCAACCTGGGTGACAGAGCAAGACTCTGACTCAAAAAAAGAAAAAAAGAAAAACATGAGGTATCACCATCAGAAAAGAGAAAAAGGTCTGAGATAATACTTAACAGGGCTGAAAAAGTTTAACTAATGGGAGGAATTTAGAAAACATATTTAAAGTGCCCATTTAAAACTTTCAACCTGTGCAAATTATGCTTTCAGGTGTTTGAGACTTTTTTTTCTTTTTTCTTTTTTCTTTTTCTTTTTTCTTTTTTCTTTTTTTTTTTGAGACAGAGTCTCACTCTGTAGCCCAGGCTCTGGAGTGCAGTGGCGTGATCACAGCTCACTGCAGCCTTGACCTCCTGTGCTTAAGCCATCCTCCCACATCAGCCTCCTGGGTATACGTTGGACCACAGACACATACCATCACACCCAGCTAATTTTTCCATTTTTTTGTAGAGAAGGGGTTTCGCCATGTTGCCTGGGCTGGTGTCCAGTTCCTGGGCTCAAGCGATCCTCTTGCTTCAACCTCCCAAAGTGGCCTGAGCCTCTGTGCCTGGCTAGATTAATTTTAATAATTGAGAAATTTTAAACCATTGACTAGGTTTATATTTTCAGACTAACAATTCAAAAAGATTTACTAAGAAAACATAATGCAAATGTAGTCCACTTTCAAGGGCAAGGATCAGACATGAAGTTTGTGGGTAGCAGTCATCACTCATGTCAGAAAATACTCCTTAAAGAAAATCTGCACATTGGAACACCCTCAGAATTCTTTAGTTCAGCGGTTTAGATTGAATGTTGAAGACGTAGGAGAAAACAGCAGGTTTTGAAGGAAAAGTACATGAGAACTTTAGTGTTGACTTGAAATTACATGAAGTAGAATGGGCATTAAGTAAGATATTGTTCAGCTCCTGGCTTCATTGCTCGTGTCTTAAGCTCATGAATTCAATTTCTTCCTGTTAACTCAGGCAACTGGAAATCAGATTGCCTCTTATGGTTGTTGTGAGGATTAAATCATATACTGTGCATAAAGTGCTTTTCAATGCTTGGCACATAGTAAGGTATCAAGAAATGTTAATTTCTTTTTTCTTTATGACTAAACATACCAGATAATATTTAGCGAAGCAATCAGCAAAGCCTCCAAAGTTCTTTCCCATAGTTTTCTGGTTTCACTGGTTGCATAGACTTGCAATGGCAAAAAGTCACAAGTTTTTAGCAATACTCACATAAAATTCTTAATACCCAAAAAATCTATTATCACACATAATTATAACAAGTAGATTTTGTGCCTAGTGACACATATTTTTAAATTTTTGAATACAAATTGGAAAACTAACATGTTCCATTTTGACTTGAGGTTGCAAATTTCTTAGTCTGGAGCCAACATGGAACTTCTTAAAGAATAAGGCAATAATAAGCATGTAGGCTACAAAAAGAACACTTCTATTTTTAGGATCAGTATCAAATAAATGTGAAATATTGGTGATTTCTTTTTCCTTTTTCTTTTTTATTTTTAGATAGAGTCTTGCTCTGTTGCCCAGGCTGCAGTGCAGTGGCGTGATCTCGGTTCACTGCAACCTCCGCCTCCCGGGTTCAAGCAATTCTCCTGCCTCAGCCTCCCAAGTAGCTGGGACTACAGGTGCATACCACCATACCCAGCTAATTTTTGTATTTTTAGTAGAGAGAGGGTTTCACCATGTTGGCCAGGATGGTCTCAATCTCTTAACCTCGTATTCCGCCTGCCTCGGCCTCCCAAAGTGCTAGGATTACAGGCGTGAGCCCCCATGCCCAGCCAATATTGGTGATTTCTAAAGAGACTTTTGTACCAAGATTTGAGAAAAATATTCTTGCTTCTATTAACATTTTCAAAGATGTATAAATGAACACAGGTGATAATTTTTAAGGATTCTATGAAAGATTTGCTACCCCTTCCAATGCTATTCCTGCCCCAAATCCAGAAACATAAACATGCTATAACAGGCAAAATGTCATTATTGAGATATAGTATCTATATTATAGATCCTCAACAACTCCCTAACAATACTGACACAGGCTCACATTAATAAACTGTGCTTGCAGACATGTCCATTCAGTGGTTTGCTGATGAACCTAGAAAAAAAATGTTGGCATATTGGTAAAGTGCAAATATAGCCCTTTTAAAAAAAAAGTCTGGCAGTATTTAAAGTAAAAGTATAATGTAAATTTTTTTCAAAATGTAAAATATTGAGTACTAATTATATTTGAGAATAGTGCCTAATTATGCCTGTTAAATGTATAACTTTGCCATTTGAAATCTTGTTTAACATGTCCCTTATTAAGCTACTAAATGTATTTTGTGGTCCTTATATTTTCCAAGTAGGTCTTTTAAAAAATTGGCTGGGTGCAGTGGCTTATGCCTGTAATCCCAGCACTTTGTGAGGTTGAGGCAGTGGATCACCTGACGTCAGGAGTTCAAGACCAGCCTGGCCAACATGGTGAAACCCCATCCCTACTAACAATACAAAATTAGCCAGGCGTGGTGGTGCATGCCTGTAATCCTACTTGGGAGGCTGAGGCATGAGAATCACTCGAACCCAGAAGGCGGAGGTTGCAGTGAGCCAAGATCATGCCACTGCACTCCAACCTGGGAGACAGAGCCAGACTCTATCTCAATTAAAAACAAAACAAAACGACAACAACAAAAAACACAAACATTAAGCCCATCAATACTGTTCTTTGCTTTCTGTGAATTTATGTTATCTCTTGATATATATCTAACATTATTCTGTTTAGTTATTCAGTCATTCACTCAGTTTTGAGTGTGCCTCACAATACAGAGGAGTTCGGATTGCCTGTATCCCTGTACACATATTCCCGCCAAGGCTGCAGGAGAAACACTTAGAAGTGCATTTCTTTGTTCAGGGCAGTCATCTAAACTCATCTTCAGCACAGTTATAGTCCTCCTGCTATACTCCTCTCCCTTCCTATCTCAGGGGAAGAAGCATAAGAAGCAGGGATAGGAGCTTCTAAATGTTGCTCCAATCCCCCAAATTCAGATGTGAAGGAAAGAGGGCATGTGTAAGGATGTGCCCCACAGTGACAGCCACTGGCCTGTGCAAGGAGTCCCTGAAGGTGTGAGAATGGAAAAAGCGTTTTCACGTCTATGATTTTAAGTTGCTGGCACCCATTCTCCTCTGCTGCTGCTCATCATTTCCTCATTTATGACTCTGACAGTCTAGCTTACTTGCCCGAGAATTTCGCTGCAGTAACTCTTTCTTCCACCTACCAGCTTTTTAGCCATCAACCTCCCTAGCTTGATAAGGAGGGGAGGACTAAAAAGGCTACAAGATCAGTTTTAACTCTGTAATTCTATAGAATTCACTAGTTTTGTATTAAATTTTATAAATGACAAAGTGCTTCATTAACCTTACTATTATCATAATTTTTGTCAAATTCCATCAGTATCTTGTTCTATATTGCTGGACTAGTTTTGCTGCCTGTTATACATATTGTTCTTTTGTACTTAAAATGACCTCTATAATAGATTTAATTTGTACAAGGATAAAGGGGAAAATATGACTCATTTCAGGGCCTTAGACAAAAATAAGATGTGCTAACTTATGGTCTTGTGGGAGGAACTGATTGATGCACTTGAAGCCAATTATAACCACTATGGCAGAGGCACAAAGTAGTGCCATGAGAATCCAAAGAAAACCCAGCTTCACAAAAGGCGTGCCATGTTAGCTGGCTTTTGACAGCTGCATTGGAAACAAGGTAGATTATAGGTAAGGGCATAGAAAGTTGGAGGCCTGCTCTGAGAGTGAAATATGGATGGAGCATAGAAGGGGTAAATCAAAGTGTGACTGATTTTAAGAAACAGACCTGGCACAGTGCCTGGCTTATAAGACAGTGCCTGGCTTATAAGAGATGTCCAGTTGATGTTGAAAGAAAAGATGGATTATGTCCCTCTTCTGCTCAAAATCTTCCTACCACATTTGGAATAAAATCCTAGGACCGTACCCTGATTCATGAGCCCCTATAATCCCTGCCCCCTTCCCCTCTCACCTTATGTCTTACTATTCTTCACCCTGGTTAGTTCTGCTCTGGCTCACTGTCTAGTGGAACCCATTTCTGCCTCAGAATGTGCATCTGCAGTTCCATCTGCTAATCCCATTCTCCTTTCAGACATATACGCAGCTCCACCTCTCACCTCTCTCAGGTCCCTGGTCAAATATCTTCTCCTCAGAGATGTCTTTTTTTCTGTCCAACCTACCTCGAATAGTCACCTTCTGTTATATACTAAATGTTTATGTCCCCTCACCCCTAAATTCATATGTTGAAATCCTACCCACCCCCCAATGTGATAGTAGTAGGACATAGGGGCTTTGGTAGGTGGTTGGGTCATGAGGATAGAGCCCTCATGAATGGGATTCATGCTTTTATAAAAGAGAATCTGAAGGGCTCCTGCATCAGTGGTTGTCCAGGAAACAGGCTCTCACCAGACCCTGAATTTGCTAGTGCCTTGATCTTGGGCTTCCCGGCCAAGAACTGTGAGAAATAAATTTCTGTTGCTTATAAGCCACCCAGTAGCTATGGCGATTTGTTACAGCAGCCTGAACTGACTAACACATCCTCATACCCAGTTACTACCCCTTTCCTCTACTTTGATTTTTTTTTTTTTTTTTGAAATGGAGTCTACTTCTGTCACCCAGGCTGGAGTACAGTGGCTGGATCTCAGCTTACTGCAACCTCTACCTCCTGGGTTCAAGTGATTCTCCTGCCTCAGTCTCTGGAGTAGCTCGGATGACAGGCATGCTCCACCAAGCCTGTCTAATTTTTTTTTGAGATGGAGTTTCACTCTTGTTGCCCAGGCTGGAGTGCAATGGCATGATCTTGACTCACTGCAACCTCTGCCTCCCGGGTTCAAACGATTCTCCTGCCTCAGCCTCCCAAAATGCTGGGATCACAGGTGTGAGCCACCGTGCCCGGCTTACTTTGATTTTTTAATAGCACTTTTCACTGCTCAATATTGCATCTTTTATTGATTTGTCAATATTCTATCTCATTCACTAGGCTATATGTTAAATCATCAATCATAGGGATTTCACTTAGCTTACCATTGTTATCTCCAGTGCCTTGTACATAGTAGGTCTCAATAAATTATTTGGAAAAGGAAAGGAGAGAGCAAGGGGCTAGTTGGTGGGCTTTGAACACAATGTCAAATTATTCCGAAGGACACTGTCTTCCAGTCACACCTCTTTACTAATTTCCCAGCTTACAAATAAACACTTCATGAATCCTTATCATCTTTTGCTTGATTCAATGGGACTATATTAAGGACTTAGCATGTAGATGGTATACTATTATTCATGAAGTAGAAACAAAAGAAATAAGTAGATATTCTTTAAGTCAACAAACAGTTGTTGAGTACATCTTACCGCCAGGTGCTAGTCTAGGTGCTGGGAATATAGCAATGAATAAGACAGATATATTGTCACGGAGCTTATAGTTCAACAGGGAGAGTTACAATGAAGCATGATGAGCATATTACATAGGGGAAAAGAGTAGGTACTCTAGTAGATGAAAGTTTATTAGAGGAAAGGTTGTTCAAACTCAGGCCTGAGAGATGAGCTGGTCAAACAGAAGAGAAAAGATGAAGAGTATCTCAGAACAAGGAAACAGAATGTGCAAAAGACAGTGTGAGGAAATCAGAGAAGTTGTATATGGCTGAAAGCTTAAGTTCTCAGTCTTCCAGATGCTTACAATCTAGGTGGGGAGATAAGACATGGATATGTGAAACAGTTACATAAGAGTCCAAGTAACATGGATAGAACTGAAGATCATTTTCTTAAGTGAAATAAGCCAGATACAAAAAGACAAATATTGCATGTTCTCATTTATATGTGGCAGCTAAAAAATTGGATGAGATGGAGATAGGAAGTGGAAAGAGAGATAACAGAGACTGGGAAGGATGAGAAGGGTTGGGGAGGAGGATGAAGGGATGTGTGTTAAAGGGTACAAACATATGATAAGACAGAAGGAATAAATTTAATGTTTGATAGCAAAGTGACTATAATCAACAAAAATGTATTGAACTCAGCTAATGAACACCCCTAAATACCCTGACTTGATCACTATGTATTACATACATGTAACAAAATTTCAGATGTACCACATAAATTTGAACAAATAATAAATAAATAAATATGGGCCGGGCACAGTGGCTCACGCCTGTAATCCCAGTACTTCGGGAGGCTGAGGTAGAAGGATTGCTTAAGTCTAGGAGTCTAAGACCAGCCTCACAAAACTCCATCTCTACAAAAAAAAAATACAAAAATTAGCTGGGTGTGATGGTGCACCTGTAGTCCCAGCTACTTAGGAGGGTGAGACAGGGGAATCACTTGAGCCCGGGAGGCAGAGGTTGCAGTGAGCCAAGATCGCACACCTCTGCACTCCAGCCTGGGGGACAGAGTGAAACCCCATCTCAAAAAAATAAAAATAAGTAAATATGAATGCAAGTATCTGTAAGAAAAAGATCACTGGTTATAGTACTGAGTGAAACAGATTGTGAGTCCTGTAGAAGAGAAAAGAGAGGACAGTGTGGGCTGAAGGTGCCTACATGTCCACAAGAAGCAGATAAGATGCAGCAGAACACAGAAAAGGTGTCTGGAATGTGGCTAGATAAACAGAGGTAAGAAGCCTTCTAATCAGGAGAATCGGTATTTTGGAGAATAGGGTGGGCTAGGACTGCTTAGAGCGTTAACATGGGAATGGAGGGAATAATAAAGTTTGGTAGCAAGGTTACAAAAGGCAGCCCTTGAAAATAAGCCTGAAGAATTTAGACTTTCTCTTGAGGATTATTAGGAGAGTGAAAGTAAAATGTCTGTGAATAACTGGCTCTGTAACAAATACTTATTGAGTACTTATTATATGCCAGAGTGCCAGTAAAGAAGTGATAAAACACATCCCTGCCTTCATGGAGGTTATAAAGAAAACACATTAGATGATAAAGATATGTAGGATAAACTGAGCAGGAAGATATGCCCTTACCAAGAGAAAGGGATGCACATGGAATTCATTTGCAAAATAGGAAAAAAAGGAATTGAACAATGAATGAATAGGGAGAACAAAGGCAAGACAAGAGTTTTGGGTCTTTACTTTGCTTTACTTTCCTACCTGCCAGTCTGTTTATCCTCACAATTGAGAAATTAGTCTGAAGTTAAGACTTTTAAATAATTGAGTGTTGACTGACACCTATTTACTAGGTTATTAAAATTTTTGATTTTTACAAACAGCTTTATAACAGTCTAAATTACTTAAAACACAGATTATCTCAGTCTCTCTGTTGTCTTACATGGGTGGTTTACCTAAACCAGTCAGGAACTGTATGTAATAAGTAATTTGCAATAATGGTTGAAATAGAAACAGTGTATTGCACATAATAGTCATTCAGTAAGTGTCTGTAAATGAACAGTTTTCTAATTATGTACTTTAATAAGTTAGAGCAGAATCAGGGTTTTCTGATAAGAATGTTTTTCTTACCTGAGTTCTAATATACTTCCCTGAGTGTGTGGAGATAAAAGAAGGGTGGGTGAGTAACATACTGCAGTCAGAAGGGGTATCTCCCATAATCTCCAGTTCGTCTTATCTATGCCAGAGGCCACCATTTAGTAGAAAACAGTGGAATGTGATAGTCATCCAGTATGTGTGTCCCAGGGGGAAAAAGTATTTGAGATCTTCTGCCTTAAAAATCATCCTCAAATGTCATCATTCTACAAATTAGTTGTTTTCCTTTTTCCACATCCCTTTCTGATTTGCTCTAATGCATACATATTAGTTGCATATGTCTAGTATATTCATTTTTATTTAATATTAAGCTGGAAATTTAAAAGGAAACATTAAAGGTCATCTACGGCAGATTCTTCTACTACATAAAGTAATCCGGTAGGTTTATAACCCAGGCATTCAGCAATGAGTTGCGGCTAATTGCCTTTGTATATGGTAGAGTTTCCTTGCTTCTTTTTTTTTTTGAGATGGAGTCTTACTCTGTTGTCCAGGCTGGAGTGCAGTGGCATGATCTCAGCTCACTGCAACCTCTGTCCTGGGTTGCTTGTCCTGGGTTCAAGCAACTGTCTGCCTCAGCCTCCAGAGGAGCTGGGGTTACAGGTACCCACCACCACATCTGGCTATTTTTTATTTTTGTATTTTTAGTAGAGATAGGGTTCCACCATCTTGGCCAGGCTGGTCTTGAACTCCTGATCTTGTGATCCACCTGCCTCAGCCTCCCAAAGTGCTGGGATTACAGGTGTGAGCCACTGCGCCCAGCCAGTTTCCTTGCTTCTTTAAACTTCACCCCTGCAAAACCATCCTCCCCCACCCAACAGATAACCCAAAGATGATGTTCACATACAAACACACCTTTTACTTTAACTTACACACTTTCTACCCTCTGGGCTGCCTTCACTGCAGCCCAGAGGGCAGAAAGTGTATAAGTTAATTTTCAATGCAGATTTCATTCATCGAGAAAAGTTTAATGAAAATAAAAAATCGCTGGCTGTGGTGGCTAACGCTTGTAATCTCAACACTTTGGGAAGCTGAGGTAGGCAGATTGCCTGAGTCCAGGAGTTCAAGACTTGTCTGGGCAACATGGTGAAACCCCATCTCTACCGAAAATACTAAAGTTAGCCAGGCATGGTTGTGCATGGCTGTAGTCTCAGCTAATTGGGAGGCTGAGGCAGGAGCATTGTTTGAGCCTGGGATGCAGAGATGCAGTGAGCTGAGATCACACCATTTCACTCCAGCTTAGGTGACAGAGAGAGACCCTGTCTCCAAAACAAACAAACAACCCCAAAACCAATTACATTACAGAAAATTTGGAATATAAAGAAAAAACTATTACCTATAAAGCTAATCATTAATATAAAAGATTGATTTTTAGTCCATTTGTTTTAGCCCTTTTGTAAAGCTAGTTTTTAAATTATAAAAGTAATAAAGTAATACAGAAGTTTTGTTTTCAGTAATGGCACAATAGCTTATATTGGACTGTTTTCCACAGATGACGATTTTTGACCCTGGACAAAATTTTGTAAAAAACCAAAACACTGGAAAGTTACCAAATGTAGTCACAAACTGAAAAAGACTCCACCCTGGTACTGTGGTTTGAGTATGTCCCCCAGCTTTCATGCATTGGAAACTTAATCCCCTAATTTATATGTTGATAGTATTTGAAGGTGAGGCCTTTGGGAGCTAATTAGGATTAAAGTCATCAGGATGGGGCCCCTGTGATGGGAGAAGAGGAAGGAAGACCTGGGCTGGCACGCTCCTGCCCTCTCGCCATGTGATGCCCTCTGCCATGTTATGACACGGCACGAGGTCACAGCCAGATGTGGCTGCCTGATCTTGAATTTCACAGCCTCTAAAACAATGAGTTAAATCAACTTCTTTTCTTTATAAATTACCTAGTCTCAGGTATTCTGTTATAGCAACAGAACAATGGACTAATACACCTGGAAAGGAGGGAACACCACTTAGTAAAATCCATGTTTAAACAGATTAATCCCCAAGGGCATTTTCCAATTAGTGCCGTGGAAGCTAGAACTCAAGCTGAAGTCTGATTGGCTTTAAGTATGAGAAGTCAGAGTTTGGGGCTGCCAAAACAGCTGGCAATTGAGGAGGAAAGTTCTGAAAATGAGAGCCATGAAGATGGAATTTCCAAACCTGTGTTTTAATTTTCCATCAAATCCTTGGATGATCTCTGAATTGCACATGCATGGTCTCAAAAAATGTCCATTGTAAAGTAATAGCTTTAAAATGCTCAGCAGAGGCCAGGCGCAGTGGTTCATGTTTGTAATCCCAGCACTTTGGGAGGCTGAGGTGGGTGGATCACCTGAGGTCAGAAGTTCAAGATCAGCCTGGCCAACATGGTGAAACCCTGTCTCTACTAAAAATACAAAAAATTAGCTGGGTGTGGTGGCACGTGCCTGTAATCCCACCTACTTGGGAGGCTGAGGCAAGAGAATCGCTTGAACCCAGGAGGCAGAGGTTGCATTGAGCTGAGATCACGCCATTGCACTCCAGCCTGGGTGACAAGAGCGACTCTGTCTCAAAAACAAACAAACAAAAATGCTGAGCAGAGATATTAGTTGTTGCTCACCGTAAGAGAGACAGATTTTGGAGTTTGAAGGCTACAAAGTCAAAAAGGGGCTTGGTAAACACCTCAAGCTTTCAATAGAAACTTGAGAGGGGCTACACCTTGGAGTAAAGACTCTTTCCTAGGACTAAGGATTTACTTAAAACGAAGGATAAAATTGAAATAGACACATCTTAAAATTATGAAAACCAAGCTTACACAAGTTCAAAGTCATTAGCCAAAAACCTGGCTGCCTGCTAGAATGAAAATCAGCATTCTTCAGAGGAAGATAATGTTTTATCCACAATGTCTAGTATAAAAAAATTAAACATGTAATGAAAGAGGAAAACGTGACTCAAGATCAAGAGAAAGAGTAGTCAACACAAATAAATCCTGACATGACCTACATTAGCAAAAATTTTAAAGCAGTTATAAATATTTTCAAAGACTTAAAGGAAAATGTAGTGAGTGAACAGGTGAAAGAATCTCAGGAGATACATTATACTATTAAAAAAAGAACTAAAATGAAATTCTAGAACTGAAAAGTATAATATCTGAAATTTAAAAAAAATCTCTGGATGGGCCTACCACCAGAGTGAAGGCGGTAAAAGGGTCAGTGAATGTGAAGAGAAATCAACAGAAAATGTCTAATCTGAAGGACAGGAAAGAACAGGATGAAGAAAAAATGAACAGAGCCTTAGTGAGCATTTGGACAATGTATATGCAGTTGAAATCTAAGGAGAGGAGAGAAATAATGTAATGGGGAAGAAGGAAAATTTGAAAAAAGTAATGACTGAAATTTTCTCAAATTTGGTGAAAATGTCAACTGAAAATCCAAAAACCTCAGTGAATGCCTAGCAGCAAAAAGACAAAGAAAACCACACTATGTACTACCAAAAATAAAGAGATGGTCTTAAAACAATGAAAGGAAAAAATTTCATATAGGAAAAAAATTAATTATAACTGAATTCTCATCAAAAACAATGGAGACCAGAAGACAGTGGTATGACAAGTTTAAAAGGCCGAATACAAAAAGGGATACAAAAAGGGAATACAAAAAGATGTCGAAGGCAAATGATATGGTATGACAATTTGGATCTACAGGAGCAAAAGGTAAACAAAAAAGACCATCTATATTAGTTTCTTGTTGCTGCTGTAACAAATTACTACAAAATTAGTGGCTTAAAACAAGAGAAATTCATCTTATGACTCTGGAGGTCAGAATTCTGAAATGGGTCTTACTTGGGCTGAAATTAAGGGGTTAGCAGAGCAGTGTTACTTCTGGAGGCTTTAGGGAGAAATAAATGTCCTTGCTTTTTCCAACTTTTAGAGGCCACCTGCATTCCTTGCTCATAGTCCCATTTCTGTATCTTCAAAGCCACCAATGGCTTTGAAGTCAGGCCCTTTTCATGTTACCATTTCTATTGGTCCTCTACTGTATCCTTCTTTTCATTTTAAGGATCCTTATGATTACACTGAGACCTTCTGGATAATTCAGAATGTCCTCCCTATCCTAACATCAGTTGATTAGCAAGTGTAATTCTATCTGCTGTCTTAATTTCCCTTTACCATATGACCTAATATATTGAGAAATTCTAGAGATTAGGACATGGACTTCTCATTGCAGGGGGACAGCATTATTCTGCCTACTACACCGACTTTTTTCCTCTTAATTTCTTAAGTATAACTGTTATTGCACAAATCATAACATGGTATTTTGGCATTAGTAAATAAGTAGATATAAATTGTATGATAGCAATAGCACAAGGGCTGAAGGGTGGTAAATAGGATAAACTGCTATAAGTTTACATGAAGTGGTATCATATTAACTTGTAGTAGACTATATTAGGGATGCATATTATTATCTCTAGAGCAAAGTTTCTTAAATAGAGTTCTATGGAACCTAGGTTTCTGCAAGATGTTGCTAGTTTTGAATTAGCTCTTGAATTACCTTCTCTAATCTTTTATTTCATGCCACACACTGACTTACATTAGTAAACAAGCTCTGTCAGTGAAATAGCAAATAGGAAGGAAGTTTTCCTTCTAAAGAAGGAATTTTTATTTGTTAAGATTTACTTGCGCCCTGGCCACTCCACTGTTGTTATAAATGTTGAAAACATAAATGATGTAGGCTAGAAGTAAATTGCATTGTGAAAATTTTGGCATTTTTTTGTGATTTACACACTTAGTTATATACCCTTTTGTTAAGTATTTTATTAATGTTTTATAAAAATGCCTGATGATCTAGTATGGTAACTTTTGAAGAAGAGGTGTGAGAAGGATGAGAAGTATTTTAGGCCAACGCTTATTTAAAATTCTAATATGTTAGTAATGAATAATTATAATCTTCAGAGTCATTTCATTACACTAGTGCAACAAAGGACACAAAGTCTGTCTTTACAATAGTGCTCTTTATCAATAGGTTTTACATGGACTAGGAATCCAAGTTTTCCTATTCCATTGTGTATCATTGGCATTCACTGATTTCTAAATGTAACAGTAGTTCCACCAAAAATGAAAAGACACTTACAAATTACTACCATTTCACGACGAGAGGTGCTGATTACCTTATATGGCAAGTTCAACCTCAAAACATAATGAAACTTTTACTTTTTTAAAAAAGTCACATTCTGTGAAAAGTCTCAGGAAGCAAGTTATTTAATAAGAGAACTTATTGCTCAGAAAAGGAAAAGTCACACATCTGTTGAGAACAGAATAATGCATTATTCAAAATTGTAGTGAGTTAAATGCTAGAATAAGATGCAGCATAAGAAATTGAAAGTTCCATTCTCAAATAGTACAATAAGTTGACATTGATAACATGTCTCATGATGGTAAAGAAATGTTCTATAACAAATCAAAAATTAATAGCTTCTCCATCTAGGTTTATGAGGCAATAGATTTCACTAATATACATCATACTGTACCATTTGTAAGATTTGTAATTAATGGTAAAATTTTAAACTTTTTTTTCTGCTGCAAAGAGCTGCCTGCAATAAGCAAAGGCCAAGATACATTTAATGTTTTGTCCTCATAACTGCAAACAAATGGCCAGTCTTAAAGAAACTCTATTGGTATCTGTACTAATGATGCCCCATCAATGTTTGGCTGCAGCCTCTTATTAAAACAAAAACCAAAACCAAAAAAACAAAAAAAAAAAAGAAAAAAGGAAAGAAAATCCTGTTTTTGATGTCGCAGTACTCTGTTTTCTTTACAGATAGATGCTAGTGTCAAAAACTCTTAGAGATGAATGTGGTGGCTCATGCCTGTAATCCCAGCAGTTTGGGAGGCTGAGGCGGGCAGATCACGAGGTCAGGAGATCAGGACCATCCTGGACAATATGATGAAATCCCATCTCTACTAAAAATACAAAAATTAGCCAGCTGTGGTGGTGTGCTCCTATAGTCCCAGCTACTTGGGAGGCTGAGGCAGGAGAATCACTTGAACCTTGGAGGCGGAGGGTGCAGTGAGCAGAGATCGCGCCACTGCACTCCGGCCTGGTGACAGAGCAAGACTCCATCTCATAAAAAAAAAAAAAAAAAAGAAAGAAATTTGAAAATTCATATGATGCTACCAAAAAATGGTTAACTGTGAAACAAAGATCAAGTCACTCAAGAATATTTTTAAAAACTGCATGAAAATCTGGACAATCAGTAAGTAAGTCACTTGCTACATACAGAGATCCAGGGGCTTAGTAGTGGAAGAGTTCTCAATAAAGTGCTTGAACTTAAAACCTTGCAGGAGGTTTTTCTTGTTTGTTTTTGAGACAGGGTCTTACTCTGTCGCCTAGTCTAGCATGCAGTGGCACAATCTTATCTCACTGCAACCTCTACTTCCCAAGCTCAAGTAATCCTCCAGCCTCAGCCTCCTGAACAGCTGGGACTACAGGCATGAGCCACCAAGCCCAATTTTTTTTTTTTTTTTTTTGAGATGGGGTTTGTCACGTTGCTCAGGTAGGTCTTGAACTCCTGAGCTCAAAGGGATCTGCCTGACTCAGCCTCCCAAAGTACTGGGATTACAGACATGAGCCACTGCACCGGGCCGCAGGAGTACTTTCAAGAAAATAAAGTGCCAGAGTTTGCTCAGTGTTTTGAAATGCAGAATAGCTGCAGAAATGAATCTGCTTAGCAGACATCTTTTATCGCATGAAACAGTTGACCAAATTTCTACAAGACCTTGTAAAAAGGTTTTTATCTCAATTGACAAAATTCTTAGACTTTCAAGGGAATTGAATCTTTGTGAAAATCATGTTGCAGAAGGAAATTTTGAAATGTTTCCACTACTGCTTGATTATGCAAGTGAGGCGGGATATCACTAAGCAGGCTTTTTATTGAAACCACCTGGAAGAACTTCAGTATACAGCTAAACGGTATTCTCCCTCCCTTCTAATACAGGAGGAGGGTCCCTTTAAGATCTGCTCAGGTTGAGAACTTGGAGCTGCAGTCTGATTGTACACTCAAGATGAGAGCTACTGATATGCCTCTAGACAACTTCTGGCTTTCTATTTAAAAAAAGAGAGAGAGAGAGAGAATATCCTATCATTCATAGAAAAATAATGAATATCTGGCCAGGAGCAGTGGCTTGCGCCTGTAATCCCAGCACTTTGGGAGGCTGAGGTTGGTGGATCACCTGAGGTCAGGAGTTCAAGACCAGCCTGAGCAACATGGTGAAATCCTGTCTCTACTAAAAATACAAAAAAAAAATTAGCCAGGCGTGGTGGCATGTGCCTGTAGTCCCAGCTACTCAGGAGGCTGAGACAGGAGAATCGCTTGAACCTGGGAGGTAGAGGTTGCAGTGAGCCGAGATTGCACCACTGCACTCTAGTCTGGGTGACAGAGTGAGACTCCATCTCAAAAAAAAAAAAAACAAAAAAAACAAAAATAATTAATATCTTGCTGGAGTTTATATGTGTGAATAGGCTTATTTATTTCAGGTGAAAATGAAATCTGTGTACGTATCCTAACCTATACCCAGAATTGAGCACCCATTAAAGCCCATTATAACCAATATAGGCATAGTCTAACAATGACATGCTTTCAATTCCCGTCAATCTTCTGTCCTATTGTTGTTATACAGTTACATTTAAATATGTTATACTCTCAATGTGTTTTTCCTATTTTTTATTTAGCCATTTATTTTAAGAGCTTTTAAGTATGAAAAAAGTCCTTTATATTTACCTATATCTTAACCATTTCCACAAAGCTTCTCTTCTTTGTGTAGTTCCAAATTAGTTTGATATCCTATTCCTGCTGCCTAACTTCCTTTAACATTTTTTTGTAGCATAAATCTGCTGCTATTGAGTTTCCCATTTTTCTCTTAAAAAACATTTGTCATTCATTTTTCAAAAATACTTTCCTGACTGGGCACGGTGGCTCATGCCTGTAATCCCAGCACTTTGGGATGTCGAGGTGGGTGGATCACCTGAGGTCAGGAGTTCGAGACCAGCCTGGCCAACGTGGTGAAACCCCTTCTCTACTAAAAATACAAAAATTAGCCAGGTGTGGTCGTGGGTGCATGTAATCCCAGCTACTCAGGAGGCTGAGGCAGGAGAATCACTTGAACCTGGGAGGTAGAGGTTGCAGTGAGCTGAGATCGTGCCACTGCACTCCAGCCTGGGTGACAGGGCAGGACTGTGTCTCAAAAAAAAAAAAAAAAAAAGATACTTTGCTGTGTATATTATTCAGAGCTAACAGTTCTTTTTTCTTTAAAGATGCCATCCCACTGTTTTTTTTGGCTTGCATAGTTTCTGAAGAGGAGTCTGCTATTATTCTTAGCATCTTTTTCTGTATGTAATGTCTTTTTTTTTTTTTTCCTCCACTGATTATCTACAAGATTTTATCTTTATCTTTGGTTTCCAGCAGTTTGAACATGGTGAATCAGCTTTTTGTTTTTAAATTCTTCCTGGTATTTTTCTGAGCTTTTTGAAACTGTGTTTCATCATTTTTGAAAAATTCTCAACAATTGTCTCTTTCTAGGATTAAAATTACACATATGATAGACCATATGATATTGTTCAACAGCTCTTGAATGCTATATGTTTTCTTTTGCTTTTGTTACTTATTTTTCTTTTTGATCATTTCATTGACCTATCTTTAACTTCACTGTTTCTTTCCTTGATTGTGTCAAATGTATGGATGTGTCTGTATAAGTCACTTTTTATATCTGTTACCATGATTTTAAATTCTACCATTTGACTATCTTTTACCTTCTATCTCTCTGTTGATTTTCCTTATCTGTCCATGCATGTTCCCCATCTTTTCCATTAAAGGTTAACAATTTAATCATAATTATTTAAAATTTCCTATCTGATAGTTCCAACATCAATGTCATCTCCAAATCTGGTTCTATTGATTGCTTTGTCTCTTGAAAATGGGTTTAAACTATTTTTTTTTGGCTTTTTTGTATCCTGTACTTTTAAATTTCTTGCTGTACAGAGTAGAAATTGAGATAAATAGTAGTAAATACTATTTATTACTGGAAATGACATTTCTCCTGTTGACTTGTAGAGGGTTGAGTCAGTATAGTCAGGAATTGAGCTGGGTTTATCATTTGCTGTTGCTATGTTTATGTTCCATGTACCACCAGTTTTAAATTGCACTAGATATACCTTGTGCTTAGGGTGGGATTTGGTTCCCAGAGACTTTTTCCTCAATGCCCTGCTTCTTCCTTAACTTTATACCTTCTCTATAAATGTGTGCCTCAGAGTTCTCCATGTTTTTGCCTCTTCCCCAAAAGTAGACTTCAGTTGCTTGTTACTTGGTGCTTGTTATTTGGCACTTGCTAGCAGGTAGGATGGGGAGAGAGAGGGCAGGAGAACTTTCTGTGGTCCTGCTCCAGTCTCAGACTTAGCCAGACCCTATATCTCTGGATCTAGGAGTGGAGTTTTCTCAGTGATTGTATCCCTCACCTAGAGGCAGGAAACCTCTCATGGACTGGATCCATAATAGTTTCTTTCCCCTCTTCCAAAGTTGGAGGGTTTTCTTCTTTGTATTTCTCCCAGATGCAATGGTATGTCACCTGTGCTCTGGGGGAGATAAGTTTACTGCCCTTACTCTAACAACCTAAGTATTTTGTTTCTTAGGGTAAAAGGGTCTGGGTGGAGATTTGTGTGTTTACCACAGAACTGGCCATTCTCCTCTCCAGGCCTATACTACAAAAGGAGGCTTCCTATGAAATCCCACCCTGACTCCAGTCTTTCTCATCTGTATCCAGTGAAGTTGATGAAAACAAACCAGCAAAAGGATGCAAACCATCTTTGGGTCTAGGGCTCTCAAGGGTTCCATGATTTCATGCTAGAACAAACTCAGCCTTTAGCAATTTGTTCAATATTTTAGCTTCTTACCTGCTTGTGTGGTGGGCTTGCCTTCCTCTTATGCTCTACCACAGGTAAGTCAGTGCTTTCATCTTCTCTGCTCTTGAAGGTGCCTATTTTTCCTTAGAATGTCAGGCTATTTTGGTGCCTTACCTCAGTTCTTGAGGGGGGGTGGTTCAAGACAAATTATGATTTTGTACATTATTTTTTCTTGTTGTTAGCAAAATTAAAAATTCTTTCCAGCTTTCTAGATCTTAGGCAGAAGCTATAAGCATTCTTAAGGAATTGAAATGTCATATTTATCATATTCTAAATTCTCGTATGTATTTGGATTCATTTCTCAACTTTTTATTCTATTTCATTAATCTGTCAATCTATGCAGGTACCAGTTACATGAATTGTAGTTTATTGTACATAATGATGAGGGACATTTCATCCATCCTCGTTATTGTTATTTTTCTAAAATTTCTTAGATATTCTTGCTAAGTTAATTTTTAAATATAAAGTGTAATATAATTTTCAGTTTAGAGAACTGAACTTAAAATATCCTATGTTGAAGATAGCACTCTACAGCTGTAGCTCTAAAAGATACCCTATTTCTAATTCTTTTAACAATATAATAATGTTTTTCTCTTATTAAATCAAACTTATTCACTATAGCAAAATAAAAAATAATAGATAGTTAAATAAAAAGAGTAAAAGTACCTGCAATTCCACCATCCAACTATACCACTGTTAGCTTTGGACTATATCCTTGTTACAGAACTTTTACTACATAAGCAGACACATGTTACACCTATTACATATAAATGGTTTCACACAGCATTATAATCTGCTTTTAAACTTAAAATTTAAAAATGTTAATTATTAAAATTAAATTTTAATATATTATCAAAATAATATTAAATATTATTCTTATTAACAGTATTTTACAAATAGATATCCTTCTAGAACAGTGATTTTCAAATGTGCTGCTGGGAACTCTAAGGATTTAGAACTCTAGAAAACTTTTCATGGGCTATTCTGCATGGGGTTGGAGAATAGAGCTTGCCAGGCTGACCCTAGCTCTGGCCCACTATTCTCTCTTCTGGTAGAACATTTACTTGTGTCTTTCAGTTCTTAGGATTCTGCATAAGTTTTAATTTAAAAAGGGCTCCAAAAAGAAAAATAAGTTTAAAAATCACCATTTTGCACCATCAATTAATTTACTATGAACTACTTCAGGCATACAAAAAATAGCGTACAATATAAAACTTGAACATATATCACTAACCTGAAGAAATGGACATAATATAATTGAAGCTTTCTGGATACCTCTTTTTCATTCTTCAGAAGCAATCAATCACTATCCTTTGTTTTATAATTCTCCTACAAGTTCTTTTATATTTTTGCTACATATGTTTCTATAAGTAAAATATGATATTATTTTGGGCCAGGAGTGGTGACTCACGCCTGTAATCCCAGCACTTTGGGAGGCCCAGGTGGGTGGATCACCTGAGATCAAGAGTTCGAGACCAGCCTGGCCAACATGGTGAAACCCCATCTTACTAAAAACATACAAAAAATTAGCCAGGCATGATGGCAGGCACATGTGATCCCAGCTACTTGGGAGGCTGAGGCAGGAGAATCGCTTGAACCCAGGAGGCAGAGGTTGCAGTGAGCCAAGATCCTGCCACTGCATTCCAGCCTGGGCAACAGAGCGAGATGTCATCTCAGAAAACAACAACAACAACAACAACAACAAAAAACTAGATTCCTTTCCAAAGAAGTGGGGGCAGTTTATATGCATATTAAGAATATATGAAAGTTCCAGTTGCTTCACAACCTTACGGTTATGTCCTTTGTGAAAATTCCATTTTTAAAAATTATACTTTAAGTTCTAGGGTACATGTACACAATGTGCAGGTTTGTTACATATGTATACATGTGCCATGTTGGTGTGCTGCACCCATTAACTTGTCATTTACATTAGGTATATCTCCTAATGCTATCCCTCCCCTCTCTCCCCTCCCCACGACAGGCCCCAGTGTGTGATGCTCCCCACCCTGTGTCCAAGTGTTCTCATTGTTCATTTCCCACCTATGAGTGAGAACATGCAGTGTTCGGTTTTCTGTCCTTGCCATAGTTTGCTCAGAATGATGGTTTCTAGCTTCATCCATGTCCCTACAAAGGACATGAACTCATCCTTTTTTATGGCTGCATAGTATTCCATGGTGTATATGTGCTACATTTTCTTCATCTAGTCTATCATTGATGGACTTTTGGGTTGGTTCCAAGTCTTTGCTATTGTGAATAGTGCCGCAATAAACATACGTGCGCATGTGTCTTTATAGGAGCATGATTTATAATCCTTTGGGTATATACCCAGTAATGGGATGGCTGGGTCAAATGGTATTTCTAGTTCTAGATCCTTGAGGAATCGCCACACTGTCTTCCACAATGGTTGAACTAGTTTACAGTCCCATCAATAGTGTAAAAGTGTTCCTGTTTCTCCACATCCTCTCCAGTACTTGTTGTGTCCTGACTTTTTAATGACTGCCATTCTAACTGGTGTGAGATGGTATCTCACTGTGGTTTTGATTTGCATTTCTCTGATGACCAGTGATGATGGGCATTTTTTCATGTGTCTGTTGGCTGCATAAATGTCTTCTTTTGAGAAGTGTCTGATCATATCCTTCACCCAGTTTTTGATGGGGCTCTTTGATTTTTTCTTGTAAATTTGTTTAAGTTCTTTGTAGATTCTGGATATTAGCCATTTGTCAGATGGGTAAATTGTAAAAATTTTCTCCCATTCTGTAGGTTGCCTGTTCACTCTGATGGTAGTTTCTTTTGCTGTGCAGAAGCTCTTTAGTTTAATTAGATCCCATTTGTCAATTTTGGCTTTTGTTGCCATTGCTTTTGGTGTTTTAGACATGAAGTCCTTGCCCATGCCTATGTCCTGAATGGTATTGCCTAGGTTTTCTTCTAGGGTTTTTATGGTTTTAGGTCTAACATTTAAGTCTTTAATCCATCTTGAATTATTTTTGTATAAGGTGTAAGGAAGGGATCCAATTTCAGCTTTCTACATATGGCTAGCCAGTTTTCCCAGCAGCATTTATTAAATAGGGAATCCTTTCCCCATTTTTGTTTTTGTCAAGTGTGTCAAAGATTAGATGGTTGTAGATGTGTGGTATTATTTCTAAGGGCTCTGTTCTGTTTTTTGTTGAGATGGAGTTTCACTCTTGTCACCGAGGCTGGAGTGCAGTGGCATGATCTCGGCTCACTGTAACCTCTGCCTCTGGGGTTCAAGCAATTCTCCTGTCTCAGCCTCCCAAGTAGCTGGAATTACAGGCATGCGCCACCATGCCCAGCTAATTTTTGTATTTTTAGTAGAGACCGTGTTTCATCATGTTGGCCAAGCTGGTCATGAACTCATGACCTCAGGTGATCCTCCCATCTTGGCCTCCCAAAGTGCTGGGATTACAGGCATGAGGCACCATGCTCAGCCAATATTAAGCATATTTATAGTTCATATTTTAGGACTAATGTTGGAACTAATCAGTACTATGTATTTCAAATATCTTCTTCCATTATGTGACTTGTCTCATTTTTGCGTATGTTTTTTATGCAGAAAATTTTAAAAGTTGAATGTAATAAACTATGTCAGTATTTTCCTTTATGGCCATCTTTGTGTTTTACTTAATTTTTTTTCACCTTACCCTTAGATCAAAAAGATAGCCTCCCACATTCTATTAAAAATGTTAAGGTTTTGCTTTTATTTGGGCTTGCAATTTGCCTGAAATTTATGTGTGTGTGTGGTGAGATAGAGATCCAATTTGTCATTTTATTTAGATAACCAACTGTTCCAACCATTCTTTCTCTAATCATTTCTGATGTTACATCTGCTACTTATTAAGTTCTCATAAGTCTGAGTCTATTCTGGAGTTCTGTGTTCTGTATGTATTGTTTATTTTTCTATTATTGAGTTCAACATTGTTTAAAATAGTATGATTTTATAATGTCTTGATAGTTTTTAGGGTAAAACTTCACTTTATTCTTAGTCTACAAAATTGCCTTGACTATTTTTGGCACTTAGCTCACTCATATAAACTCAAATTCTTCATTTCTAAGCAAGAATGTTGTTCCTAAATCATGTAATTTTCCATTTTTGTTAGTATATAGAAATGCAATTGATTTTTGAAATTGACCTTGTATCCTGAGACCTTGACAAATTCATTCTTAGTTCTAGTAGTTGTTTTGTAGATTCCTCAGGATTTTTTGTGCAAACGATATGTCATCTGAAAATAGTTATACTTTTTCCTTTCAGATATTTATTTTTTGTTTTTTCTTAATACACTAGCTAGGACTGCCAATACCATGCTGAATGGAATGAGTAAGGGACTAAGAGGGGACCATCCGTTACTTGTTCCTGATCTTAGGAAGAAAGCATTTAATATTTCACCATTATGTTGGGTGTAGGTTTTTAATGGATGACCATTATCAGATTGAGAAAGTTTTTTTATATTTCTTGTTTGCTGAGAGTTTTACATTATGAATGGGTATTATTATATCTCGTTAAATGCTTTTTTCTGGGTCTATTGAAATGTTCATATTTTATTTCCTTTACTATGTTAATATGAATTATATTGATTATCAAATGTTAAACCAGCCTCTCAATTCTAGTATAAACCACATTTAATTATGATGACTTATTCTTTTTATATATTGGTTAATAGTATTGAAGACTTTTGCATTCATGTTATCGAGGGATATTGGTTTATGATTTTCTTGTAATGTCTCCATTAGGTCTTGGTATCAGGCTAATGCTGACCTTACAAAATGAACTGGGAAGTTCTGCCTCCTCCTTCATTTTTTGAAGAGTTTGCATGTAAAATGTTTTATTTCTTCCTTAATTTTGGGTAGAATTCAATATAGAAACCATCTGGACCTTTAGTTTTCTGTGAATCACAGCTATTTTAAAGTTTGTTTCTGATAAAACAGTTGTACTGTCAACTTGGACAAGCTGCAACTACATTTCAAAGAATCTCATTCCCTGTTTAGTTCTGGATTAGTTGGTCAAAATCAAAATACGCATGAGATTTGGAAGGTAGAGTGAAGTAGTAGCTAATATACTCTGATGGCCTTTGTGGTGAGAAGTAATGAGATACAACTGCAGAGGTGCTGGTGGGTTCCAGTCTGTCCTTGTTCTTCCCTGCTCCATGTCCAACTTTTATTTCTAACTGCAGAACCTGTTGACCAATTATGACCCAAGACTCACTACCAAATGAAGTGACAATATCTTTAAACAACTTATCCAGCTTTCTTTTGAAGGCCCACTTCAGCAACTGGATATACCTGGCTTCTCAATTTCCCTGACAACCTCCAATTTGGCCAACTATATACTGCGCTTCAGAAGGGCTGGTTCATGATTTCTCTCTTACCCACCAACTCACCCTTTCAGTTTCTTACTTCTTCAGTTTCTTCCACAATTGTGTCAAATCTTGTTGCTATAAATTCCTTATTTCATAATACTCACACTGGTTCTGCTTCCCTGATTAAGCTTTAATAGAGATAATTTAAAAATTATAAATTTCTATGGGTCCGTTTTAATTATCCTTTTTCCTTTCTGTTTTTACAGTCAGTTGGTTTTATCTCCTGGAATGCCTTGCAATTTTTTGATTGAATGCTGGACATTGTGTATCAAATTATAATAATTTTAGGCTCTGGATGATGTTATCTTCTTCCAAAATGATGGACTTTAACATCTGGCAGTGAGTTAGGGTAAGAACAGATCATCTTAATCTTGTTCAGGATTGAGCAATTTCAGACTTTGTGATGGCTTACTTATTTTGGGTTTATGCTTTTCTTTTAGGGAATAGCCCTTCAAGGATCCCTGCTTAAAAAAAAAAAAAAAAAGCTGGTATTTCATGCAGTTCCTCCCCTTTGGCAGGCCATAAGCTGTTTTGAATCCCCTACCCTGTGTGAGTGATAATATAGCTGCTCAGTTTTTCAGTCTCTTGGCCACTAGTTATAAATTGTCTTTGGGGAAAAGTGGTGCTGAATGGTGTGGTTCACTTTTTTTGTGCTTCTCTTTTTTTAGGATCCTGGTCCCGCAAGGCCTTGCTGCAAAACATTGGAAAAAATTATCTATATTAAACTCAATTATTTCCCTCTCATTCTCATCTAAACAGGATTTCACCACCACCACTGTAGTTAAACTGCTCATATTGCTATATCCAGTTGACAGTTCTTATACCAGTCCTTATCTGGTAACAGGAGTCACTGCTTCCTAGAAACATTTTCTTCACTTTCTAGAGCATCAGTCTCCTTATTTTATTCCTATTTCATTGGCCAACCTTCATTATTTTTTGTTGGGTTCCTATCTTCCTGATCTCTTAACACTGGACAACCTAGGCCCCAATCCTGGGACCTTTACTTTTTTTTTTTTTTTTTTGAGATGGGGTCTCACTTTGTCGCCAGGCTGGAGTGCAGTGGCATGATCTTGGCTCACTGCAACCTCTGCCTCCCAGGTTCAAGCGATTCTCCTGCCTCAGCCTCCTGAGTAGCTGGGACTACAAGTGCACACCACCATGCTCAGCTAATTTTTGTATTTTTAGTAGAGATAGGGTTTCACCATGTTGGCCAGGATGGTCTCGATCTCTTGACCCCATGATCCACCCACCTTGGCCTCCCAAAGTGCTGGAATTACAGGAGTGAACCACCATGGCCAGCCCTTTACTCTCACTCAGTCTCATAAATTTCCCTGTCATGCATATGCTCAGGCTCCCAGATTTCTATCTCTGGCTTCTTACTTCTGAACTCAATATCTTGACTTGGATGGTTAACAAATATGCACACTGATAAGCATCTCAAACTTAACATGTCCAAAACATAATTTCATACTTTCTACCACAAACTTGTTCTACTGTCTTCTAAGTTAATTGCAATTCCATCCTTCTAGTTACTAGGGCTATAATCCTGAACTCCTCTCCTACTTCAAATTTAATCGTGTGGGCTCTGCCTTCAAAATAGATTTAGAATCCTTCCACTTCTCAGCACCTTCACTGTTATCTTCCTGGGCCAAGACACTATTATCTCCCATATGGGTTACAGTAATAGTCTCCTAAGTAGTCTAAGGGAGATTCCTTAAAAACCTAAGTCAGATTATATTATTCTCTTAAATCCTTCAAATGGCTTCCAGTCTCAGATTAAAAACTTCAAGTACTTACGATGGTTTATAAGACCATATATAATCTTGCCTCCAAATATTCCTCTGGCCTCATCTCTCATACACTTGTCCTTGTTTACTTGGCTTCAGCCACATTGGCTTTCTTGCTATTTCTTAAAAATGCTTCTGCCCCATGCCTTTGGGTGTGCTGTTCCAAATAAACATACTTGGAATGCTTTTTCCCATAAATCTTGATGGATCACACTATCATTTCCTTCAGTCACATCAGTGATGCTTTCCTTAACCTATTTAAAACCAAAATCCTCCTCCCTAATATGCTCTTCCCCAACATTCCTTAGGCTTTTTCTTATCCCTACTTTTTCTCCAAGGACTTGTAATTCTCCCTGTAATTATTTTGTTTTTCTGCCTACATCCAATAGCACATAAACCTTATTATGGTGGAGTTTTGTCAATTTTGTTCACTGCTTTATCCCTCGCACCTAGAATAGCACCTGACACACAGTAGCACTCAATATTTGAATAACTTATCAATTTTCAATGGATTCTGATTAAATTTACAAGTCAATTATAAATAAGTGGTGACATTTCAAGGTTTAAACTTCAGTGATCAGGTTCCTCTTAGGTGATATTCCTGTCATTGATTTTTTGCTTGCTTTTTGTCCTTCTTCTGGTTATAGCCCCCTTCTTTTTTGGGGGGACTGTACATCCTTTATATCTTCTGGCAATGCTGCTAACCATAAAACTTTACTTCACCCTTGCCCAGAGTGGTAAATAGAGACCGAGGACTGATCAATCAGTACTCCATCTCCATGATTAGTTCAAGGGATGATAAAGGCTCATTTCCTGGGATTTCATATATTAGGTGCTGGGGTAAGAAATTACTTCTTTCCTCTGTGGTTGTTACTCATTCATAGTCATAAGTTTTCTCCATTTTAGTAGGACAGATGAGGTCAATGCACAGAAAAGGAGAGAGGTGACACCCAATGGATTCTGTCTTGTCTAAGGACAGCTAGACTTCTGAACTTCCCAGTAACTTGAGCCAATATATTTTATCTATCCTCCCAACCCTAACCTTCTAGGCAATTTGAGTTTCTTCACTTGTAACTTGACAAGCACTGAATAATATACTGCTCATTTTAATAGTATAACCTTATCTCCCCCTAAACAAAAATCTCTTTCTCGGTTCCTTCTGTGGGGATTCCCTAAAAAAGATTTTTGAAGTGAATCTGCTCAACATAAAATGAATTCATCTGATGAGGAACTTCTCCAATCCAGTTTCTGAGATTAATGTCTTCCCTAGCATTTTTCAGATGGTGGGAGTGGTATCAGCAGTACATTCCAATATAGCCAGAGATTTCTCACCCCACTGATAATTCTTTTCACTTCTCACTAAAAGACTTGAGAATTCTTTTTTTTTTTTTTCAACCCGTAGTTCTACTTCAGCCCAGGTGATCTAGGTTTGAAACCTACAGGCCAGTAGTTTTCAAACTTTAGCTTGCATCATAATCCCTTGGCGAGGCTGCTGAAAAAGACTGTTGGGGCCAGGTATAGAGGCTTATGCCTGTAATCCCAGCACTTTGGGAGGCTGAGGCAAGAGGACTGCTTGAGCCCAGGAGTTCGAGACCAGTCTAGGTAACATAGGGATACCCTGTCTCTATGAAAAATAAAAAATTAGCTTCCAGTCTCAGATTAAAAACTTCAAGTACTTACGATGGTTTATAGCTGGGACTATGCCTGGTAGTCCCAGCTACTCGGGAGGTTGAGACCTGGGTGGAGGAGGGTGGAGGATCCCTTGAGCCCAGGAGGCCAAGGCTGCAGTGAGCCATGTTCACATCACTGCACACTACTTCAGCCTGGTAGAGGAAGACTCTGTCTCAAAAACAAACAAACAAAAAACCAAAAATCAGTTGTGCTTCATCCTCAGTTTCTGATTCTGTAGGTTTGGGATGTGGTCTGATAATTTGTATTTCTAACAAATTCCCAGATGATGCTAATACTATTGGTCCCAAGATAACATTTTGAGAATTACTGATAGATTCATATATTAATAATAGAAAGTGGTTAAGTATATTTTCCTTTAATCCAAGTACTCAAGTAACTGGCAGTCCTGGCATATCTAGCTGCATAAGTCATGCAGCAAATGGATGCATATTTTAGAAGTAGTAGAGTCCCTACCTACATCATGCTGTACCATGGTAATGATGCACTTTATAGAATCCAGAAAGCCTGGGCCTCAAAGATAAGCAGCAGTTGTGTTGGCTTTCCTAAGAATTTAAGCTTGCAAGAGATCTAGATTGTAGGACATTTGCCTCCCTACTTGGAATTTTTGGCTTTCTCTCCCTCTCTCTAGCAAGGGAAGAGAGAAGAGATGTAGGAGATTGGCTACTCTTTTCCTGATCAAATGTAAGGGACTGTCATCCAGCTGCTTGTCTCATATGAAAAAATCTTTTTCCAATTTGATTTCCCGATAAACTAGATTAGATTTGTCTAGAGGTGTATTTTTCCTCTGCCAGGGAATATGTAGTATGATTGAACAAATGATCTTTTATTTTTTAAGTATTACTCGTGTTACCCAAGGTTTGATATCTATATGATCTCTTTTTTAACTACTAACATAGAATACCTACATTTTAAGTTCTCACAAGTGATTTTACTAATGAACTCTATTTCCATTCAGAAAAAAGACAATTGATAGTGTAAGTTTCTAAATACAGTTTCTGGACCAACAATATCAACATCATCAGATAACTTGATGGAAATGCAAATTCATGGGACCCACTCCAGACACTCAATACTGACTTAGAAACAGGAGCAACCAAAATTGTGTCCGAACAAGCTTGCCAGGTGATTCAAGTTGAAAACCACTGTTGTAGAGGAATAATTAAGCTAAACACTCCTAGGATAAGAAAGATGGTGAATATTACACACTGGGATGATATTACTATGATCCCTGTTGGAACGATAGCACAACATTTATGGAAGCGCACCTCAGTATTCTAGCTAAGACAATGAAGAGACAAATGAGGACAATGTACGTTAAGTGTACAGACCAATAGTAAAATCCATGAGAAAAATCATTTTCTGAGAACTGCTCTAAAAATGTTTATTTTGCCCAATGAACTGATATGATTTTTTAATATAACAATGACATTTATAATGATCAATTTTCCTGTTCCTAGCTTGGTTGCTTGGAGACTTTGAAAATGTTTTATATTTAAATGAATGTTTCCTCTAGGTGATTTAGCTTAGTTTTCTAGTATAATTATCCTCCTTATTCACAACTTATATAATTATTTTATTAAAAACATTTATAGTTATACAGTATTTGTGGGTTTTATTAAGAAGTTACAAATTCTTCTTGGGAAAAGGATATATAGATAAGGTTTTTGAGGGAGCAAGTCTAGCATATGGTCAATAAATATCTAAATGAAGTCCTGAATTTAGCTCTCCTGTTGCCTCTCTGACCTTCTTTCCTATTACTCTACTTCTTGCTCACTCCAATATAACCAAAGTAACCTTACTGTTTCTCCAACATATGAGAACATCTGCACCTCAAGGCCTTTGCTTTTGTTCCTCCGCATGGAAATGCTGGTCTCCCAGACATCGGCATAATTTTTGCCCAACCTTTCTTGCAATTTTGGCTCAGATATTACATTCTCAGTGAGGCTTTCTCTAATTAATTCTCCCTTCGATCCTGAATTCTTATCCTGGCCTAGTTTTTGCGCGATCTAGGCTCACTGCAACCTCTGCCTCCCAGGCTCAAGCAATTTTCCTGCCTCAGTCTCTCGAGTAGCTGGGACTACAGGCACGTACCATCACGCCCAGCTAATTTGTGTATTTTTAGTAGAGATGGGGCTTCACCATGTTGGCCAGGCTAGTCTCGATCTCTTGATCTCGTGATCTGCCTGCCTCGGCCTCCCAAAGTGCTGGGATTACAGGCGTGAGCCACCGCGCCCAGCCCTAGTTTTTCCCTAGTTGTCTACTATCTTGTAAAGTAACATGTAATGGATTATTTTCAATCTTTCCGCTATTTGAATGTAGTCTCCACAAGGCAGGGATTTTATTTTTGCCTGTTTTTCTTTTGGATGTATGACCATCACCTATAGCATTGCTTGGCATTTAAGTGCTAACAGGAGCTTGTGAATGAGGAGACAAAGTATGCAAAAATCCGAATGTTTATATTTAATAGCTTTAAAAAGCTTTCTTAAAAATCTAGATGCTAGTCTAGATTTTTTCTTCCACAACACGTACCACAACTATTCAGATTTACTCTTTCCTCCAAAACATTTAATAAACACCTACTACATGCCAGGCACTGTGCTAAGTGCTGAGAACAAAGATGAATGATATTCTGATGTTTCCAGGAGCTCATAGTAAAATAAAGGAAACGACTTTTTTAAAAAACCACAAATACAAGGTAAGTGTAGGTGTTTGTTCACAGAAAATACTAAAATTTAGGTCCTTTCCCCTCTGGTTTTTCTGCTACTAGTCTTAGTAAAGCAAATACTAGACACTAGAGGGACAGTAAAGCCGAAAGAAAGAATAAAATAGGCAGGGCTAAAGCTTCAGACAAAAGAAGAAATCACAGATTATAACATTCTTATGCAGAAGAGCATTATGTAACAAGGTTAGTCTCTCACCTGAAGGCTGACAAATGGCCCACATGACCTCAGGATATTTTGAGAAGCATTATGTAAACTTTAAGCATCCACAATTAGTGATAATCCTGACACTCCAACAAATAAAATTATAATTATTTTCTTAACAATTATTAGCTATTATCAAGTATTGATTAAAACATTTTCTAGCCCACACCACCTTTCTATGGCAAATACATCTTGTATATGACACCTATAAACACCCTGCCACTTTTCCCTATCTTTCCTTCTTTGGTAAGAGCAACTAGGGTTCATAAACAAAGCAGACTCACATGAGTAGCAGGTCAGTGTTCCTGGAGTCCTTTAGGACAGATGTGGCGGCATAGTTAGAGGTTTACTTTGTTCTTTCCAATGATACAAGGAAGTCTTCTGAAATCCACTTCTCAAACCTTTCTCCCTTACTGGACTGAGTAAAAAATTAGGTGTTTATGGTAACCAAATAAATTATTTCAAATTTTTGCTTTAAGGTATTTAAGTAACATTATGTTTTAAAACAAGATGCTTTGGATATGTGTAATTGACTTTTATCAAATGAAGCTGAGATTTATTATCTAGATGTGATTGAATCCAAAGGCCCATGTCAAAGGTTTACAGATCAGTGTCCCCGCAGGCTCTGCAAAAGTATTTGATGGATTTCACCAAATTTAAATTCAAATTTTGCAAAATGCTTTAATTTTTAGAAATTGTAAAAATAATGTTTACATATAGGCAAAATTTGGACAATATTGAGTACTAAAGCACTAACTTGTACTGCAAGGTTATCTTTGTGTGGCGCTTCTCCTACTCTGTACCTGTATTTTTCACTGTTGAGGAAAGTAATAGCACACTCACTCACATCAACTGGTATACTACTAGAGCATGTGTACAGTATATATTATAAAAGTTTAGGTCAGCTGCATTTGCTCAGCAATGCTGTGGTCACAACCTAAGAATTGTGCAGTAACAAGTGAAGAAGTCAAGCTGCTGTCATAAAACTGTCTTATAGAGGCCCATTTTGGCTACTTTTTCTGGGGGTGGGGAAGTTCTTATCTACGAGTTTATATACATACAATTTTTATGTTTTACATATTTGGTATTCCACACATTTTTCATTGGGAGAAAAGTCTGTTAAAATTGTAGCACTAATAATGTTGCTTATCTTACTAGGGAATAAAAAAGGGAATTAAGCTCTGAGCATTAATTTTTTAAAAATCTATTTTTGAAGAATGCAAAGGAAATTTTTCACGCAGGTATGTTAAATCTTTTATAAACTTATAATGGACTACTGGCCATCATTAGAATTTGCACCAGAGAATCAACTAACTGCTTGAGCATTACTGCATTCCTCTATCTAAAACAAAAACAAAAACAAATTATAGGGCAAAGTGGTATTAAGAAAGAAGCCCTACGAAAGGAAAAATTTAGCAGGTGTGGGGGTGAGGATGTGAGATTAGAGAATGAGGAGGAAAAAAAAAAATCAAGAAGTCAGGTGAGGTGGCTGACGCCGGTAATCCCAGCACTTTGGGAGGCCGAGGCAGGTGGATCACAAGGTCAGGAGATCGAAACTATCCTGGCTAACACGGTGAAAGCCGTCTTTACTAAAAGCACAATTAGCCGGGCGTGGTGGCAGGTGCCTGTAGTCCCAGCTACTCGGGAGGCTGAGGCAGGAGAATGGTGTGAACCCAGGAGGCAGAGCTTGCAGTGAGCTGAGATCGCGCCACTGCACTCCAGCCTGGGGACAGAGCCAGACTCCGTCTCAAAAAAAATACAGCCAAGAAATGCCATCCTCAAAGATACTCAAATATTTTAAGCCTAAGTATATAGACTCAAGAAACTTATGCAGTTACATGCAAATAAACTATGCAACTAACTGGTATATGAAAAAAAGTCCTGGATTCAGAGTTGGGAAAAATCACCACCACAGTTTTGGTTAAGAGTTTTGTGTTGTACCAGGCTTTGGATGCTGAACCAATAAAGAATCCGTAAACCTCAGCTTTCTCACCTGTAAAATGGAGCACTTTAAGGATCAAATGAGATATGCTATTGAAACAGACCTGTAAGAAAAACAGAGTGAGAAAGAGGGGAGAAAGCAAATCTCTTCTTTTCCACTATCACTCTTCCAGACCTACAACCACCAAGTACGTGTTCTATTAGTTATATATTGTTGAGGACAGAATCTACTAATACCCTTCATTTCTTCAAACTTTTCCCCTTTTCTTTCAGCTTTTTAAAAATAAAAATGCAGTTGGTTTATGAGACCCAGACACTTACTGGAATTTAAGGAGGGGCGTGTTGGGATAGCTTGGCTCAAAAGATCTTACTTCTAATAACCTTTAGACAACTTTTAATAATAAAACTTTGAAGTTACAGTAATAAGGTAGAATCCATTATTTATGTTACCTTATTATAGAAATAAATCTCACACTTCTGACTCCTGTATTTTTATTTTAAATTTAGTACTTCGGTAATCTGGTTATTTTATAGGCAAGGAAGAGTAATATAATACTCTCCACATCACTTACCTAAGAGAAAGAGCACTCATTTGTATGGCATTAATGCCAGAGAACCTTTCCAAAATCAAAGTCAAGAAATGGATTTAGTTATAGAGAGATGAATAAAATATGAAAATAATATTTCACTCTAAACCCAATGCTTTTGAGAGAGTTCTCATATGTACATTATTCCTGCTGCACATCATATTCAGATACAGAGACCATGCACATACAGTGTAAACATGGAACATCAAAGACTGCATCAGCCAGCTTTCATCTTTGCAAACAAAGGTTATCATTAGCAAGACAGAGCTAATGAATAGTTAACAATTTTTAGTGGAGTTTGCTGTGTATTCTGCTTATAATGTCAAAGTGAAGGATAATCTACAAAGCTATTTATTATGTCCTATGGGAAATGTGTTGGGATTGGAAGTCATGACTGTCTCAGTTTAACCAAGGAAGACTAAGTAGTAATACACTTTTAAGCAAAAGAATAAAGTTAGCCTAATGGATTAGAAAATATCTACCTTACTCTTTTATATGAATACTCTTGTAGGACACATAACAGTAAAACCTACCATTCTAAGCATGAATAGGTAAAGTACTGGAAATAGAAATAATAGAATTCAATCCTTGTTGTATTAATTTAGTCAATATTAATTTAGGCTTACTACCAGTCCTCTATCCAAGTTCCAAAATCAAAAGTGCCTCTTTTTTTTTTCTTGGAGATGGAGTCTCACTCTGTTGCCCAGGCTAAAGTGCAGTGGCGTGATCTCGGCTCACTGCAACCTCAATGAATTGCCCGGTTCAAGCAATTCTCCTCTCAGCCTCCTGAGCAGTTGGGATTACAGGCACGTGCCATCATACCTGGCTAATTTTTTATTTTTAGTAGAAACGGGGTTTCGTCCTGTTGGCCAGGGTGGTCTCAAACTCCTGTCCTCAGGTAATCCTCCCGCCTGGGCCTCCCATCCACACCTGGCTAAAAGTGCCTCTTAGTTATAGATGGGTTAGCAGGTCGAACCTTGGACAAATCTAAACTGGAAAATGATCTAATATTAAAGTAAATTGTATGTTTCAATGGAATATTACCTTTATATGTATCACTAAGCCTATGTTTGCAGATAAGAAAAAGCACAGGTTTATTTTTAAAAAAACAGAATGTTTATGGAAGCGAAATCTGCTACAAAGCAACTACCCTGAAACTCACTATTTTTACCCACTTATTATCATAAAAAAACTAGTTCTCAGATTCTGCATACAGACAGCTTTATGTAAAATATATAAACATTTGTCCAAATTGGTACACAGATTGCATAAATATGGCAATTAAGATTGCATTTACAGATGTGCATGTACAACGCTGTGCAAATTATCACAATATTACAATTTCAGAAATTATTCAAATTGGTATCCAAGTAAAGCAACCAGTGAAAAAATACCCATGCAGAATTTAAATATCTCAGAACAAAATTTAAAATGTCTTCATTAAAAGTTCACACATTTAAAATAGTTTTATTCATTTTATTTGTATATGTCAAAATACATTTTTATTTCCAAAATAGTGGGTTTTGCAACTAGTTTCATGCAGAAACAAGGTCTGCTCAATACTACCAATAAAATCAATATAGCACAGTAGCTGTTCAGTTTTAGATACAAAGAATAAATAACCTAAATACAAAACACTAAAATATTAGAAACATGTATTTAATCATTCTTCACAGGCATCCAAACTTCACAAATATAAACCATAGCATGCCTAACTGTTGTGCAACCAGAACATGTTGCGGTCACTCAAACTGATCAGTTATCTGTATATTTTACCTCCACATAAGACCATGGAAATTCTCAATATTCAGACCCACCATTCATACAGTTCAAATATAACCAAAAATAAAACTCCCACAACTATCCTTGTACCTTTAAAATCAAGAATCCTGAGCTTGGTAGTAAGAGCATAACCTTATATCTTCATAAAACCAATCAAGAGAGAGAGGACTTAAAATCCTGCTTACCAAAACACCCTTCCCCAACCCCAAAGTAATCTAAAATAGGCAGTAGAACACAATGACCTTTTAAAATGAAGGGGTACAAATTCACATTTAATATAGTATACAATACAATCAATAATACAATCAGCTACTATAAGCTTTACAATGTACAATTTATTCAAATGGCTGAACTGTTCAGTGGTTAAGGAGACAGTTATGTGCCAGAAAGATGTAGTATTTTTTGCATGGTTTAATGAAAATATAAAAGCTATTTGTCCAAATAAAAGCCATCTTCACTATGTACTTGGTTTTGCGCTTTTTTTCCCTTAAAAAAAAGGCCACTGAAATGTATAAAATGGTCTGAACATGATGGTGGTATCAAAGTCGATGCCTCTTCACATGGCAATAACAGTGCATTTAACATTAACTCACGGGTTAATTCTGCAAATGATTTCATAGCATTACTTTGGCTAGCACAACAGTTTTAGACAGCACTCAGATAAATATAGGTATGTGAAATGTAAAGCAATTATCTTATGCAACTTTAATTATGGTTGAGTACTATCAAATGAAAACTAAAAATAAAAGCATTTTACAGTAGGAAACTTTTGTAAAGATAGGGCTCCACATAATGTGTAACTTTTAAAGTCTTTATATCACATTGTTAGCAAATTTTGTTTTTTAACACTATCATGGAGTAGCCTACTCTGCATTAGCAGACATTTGAAATAAGAAATAGTCAAGCATGCCATGTGGTGGTCTAAAAACCAAAACAATACACTTATTTGTATATACAGCATCACTCAGTACCTGCTAAAATGAATGTGAAGATTACAGAATCTAACATCTTATACTACAATAAAAACAAAAAAGTGACCAATGAAGCAGAAAATAGGAATTAAAAGATCTAATCTCAAATGACTTTAAAGCATTCATGTAAGAAATAAATGCATATTGCACAAACAGTGAAAGCATATGTTCCACCAAGCAATTCAGTTCCAGGTGGGAGACAACACAGCATTAGCCTAATACATGACAATAATCACAGAAGAGCAAGTGTTTTTATCTGTAAATGAAAAAGCTGTGAAAACATACAAGACTCTGCCACATGAAGAGTTTAGAAGGAAAAAATACAAACCCAAACTTAGATGAAAAGCCAAAAAAATTTAAATATCGAAAAACTGGAAACTGTGGCACATCAAAAAATGTTGAGTAACTGTCTTCTGTGAGAGCTGAAGGTTTTTGTTGACACAAAAGTATTTATGTACAACTAAGGCTTACTGGTTAAATATCTGAGGCATATCTGGCCTTGAACACTTTCCTTATATGCTGGAGCTGTAAACAAGTTTTCTCAGTCATTAAAAAAAATTCTTCTCAGCAGCTGCATTAACATGAAACAATGGTCTTGACTTAAAAAAAAAAAAAAAAAAAAAAAAAAAACCAACAACAACAAAAACACCCCAGAAAATTAAACAAAATGAAATAAAAATTCTAGATAAGAGGGCATTTGGCAGGATATCCGAAAATGACAGTCTCCAAGGATTCTTCCCAGGCTTCCAGTGACTGCCAATTATGGTCCACTGGGTTACTAACATGTGCAATTCCATTACTTGCTGCTTTTTTTTTTTCTTTTTTTATTTGGAAAGTTTGCTTATAACTCTGATCAAGGCCCCATTTTCATCCTTTAGCCTCTGGTTGTCTGCTTTTAGGTCTGGTAACATCTGTAAGAGAAAAATTGAAGATTTACCTTCAATAAATAGATAAAACATTATTTTTAATAAATGTTATATTTTCACCACAAAACACATGATCAAGCTTTGCCAGTTATATATATTTCTAGTATCTAAAACATGTATCAGGAAGAAGGAAAAAAAAACACACCTGGATTTGTAAAGCTAATTAGTTTCATAAATGCTGGAATGAAAAGTTTATTCTCTCCAAATTTTCCATTGCAATTTACTAAATCACTTGATTTTATGACTCACAAGCACACCACATTCGAGCAGCCAAGACAATGAAGCCCGTTTTTGTTAGGATAGGCTCTTAAAAGAGGTTCCTGTCAGCACCCAAACCAAAGACTTTTGCTTAATGTATGTCAGACCTAAAATCATAATACTTAACATTGTTCCACAAGAAAGCCAAACTACCTAGGAAAATATTGAAGAAGTTAGACTTGTTCTAAATTATTAAAATTCCTTAAAGGATTCACCTATTGTACCTCAGTTTAAGATGCCTAATACAATGTCCGATCCCGAACAGATGCTTATTAAATGGTAACAATTACTATTATTAGAATAGTATATCATGTGTAAGCTAAAGTAGTAAGTCTGTATCTATGATCCAACCATTACAACACTAACCAATTTTGAAGCAAATAGCCTCATATCTTCAAACAATGCATCTCAATTTTCTGCTGTTTTACAGACAAACTGATGAAGGGGATGAAAATATTACAAGTTAACTGAATAGTCTACTAAGGACAATTAAAATTGTATGTTCTTTGCCAGTTTCACTAAGAAATGAAATAGCTCATATTTTTGGTCCTTAAACCATACTTTCCAAAATAGTTCTCTTTCCTCAGTTTTCAAAATATATTAGATTATCTAACTAGATAAAAGTACAACTTCTATTTGCAAAACTACCTTAAGCCAAATCTTTAGGAAGATTTAATTTTATGTGGAACTAACACATCCTTATCTGTGTTCAGAATCTTTAGATATAAAATATAGTAATCTTGAGTTTATTCATTTGAATATGTATAATAGAAAACTGAATGACTATAAACTAATGTGGTTCTGACATCAAATGACATTATTTTGAAAAACAGATAATGCATGCTTAATCTTCAGCTTCAAAATATATTAATTATATGTAAAATGTTATATACTGTTTATGTTTTCTCTCTAGTAAAGAACTGTAAATAACATATTTTAAGTCCTAAAATATCTGTACAGCTAAAAAATGTGCAAAAGCTTTAGAAAAGTACAAATAAGTCTTTAAATTCCAAAATCATCCCTAATTTTAGTGTAGTTCATCAACTGCAATATACAATTAGTGACAATTTGTAACATTCTAAGCAGCCATGCATAATTAGTTATATGATATGCTCCAGACACAATGGCATTAATTTGTAAAAGTGAGCTCTTACAAAACACGCCTACTAATATAAAAACACCTGCCTGGCTCTACCAAGAAGAAATGATGAAACTAAAAATTATAGGTTCACAGACTGCAGTTGCCTATAGAACCCTGAGCGCTTGGCTACCACTCTTGTCAAGGCCCTATTCTCAGTCAGCAGTCGCTCATTTAACTCTCTCAGAGACTGAATTTGCTTTATTTGGTGCAGGTTCTGCAGGAATCAGAACATAAAGAAATAGGAATAAAAAATAAGAAAATGGAAAAGTGTACAGTAAGAATATAATCACAGGTAATAATTTTTTAAAAATAACACGTCTTAAAAGAATAAGAGATTCAGAAAGGTAAACAATGTATTCCTAAAATTCTATTTCAAACTAAATAATACATAAGCAAACAAAATACAAAAGATTTGTCTCCAATCTTCAAAGCCATTGAATAATAATGGTCTAATAATAAACCAAACAATTTAATACTGAAACATCTAAATCCTGAACTACTAATTCTGTGGGTATAATATACTATGCATTGGTTCATTAATTCACAATGTGATAAAGATATTTTATGAAAGACAATGTGGTAAGAGGTAATCAATTAACTATGCTACTTTTCTTGTGAAGACATTCAAAACATAATTACTTCTACAGATAATATGGAGTTTGATAAAATACAGCTCTGACTGTTCACTCCCCTAAGGTCCTTTACTTTCAAAGGAGAACATTTTATAGTATCCTCCTCCACTACTTACTCACCAAGAAACATAAAAGTATACAGAAACATGAATAAATAATACATCCTATATCCTATTATTATTATTAACTTTTTCTACGTGAACAGCAAAAGTGCGACACAAATTGATTATCAAAATAATTTGGGTTTTATTTTTTATTTTTTTTTTCTTTTTTCACAGGTGTTAAGATTTGGGTTTTAGACTCTCTTCTGGCTCACTAGAACCTGGATTCAAGAAGAAAGAGAAGCACCAGATATAGACAGTTCACAAATTGGATAATCAGCTTTGAGAACAATTAATGTAAACCATATCTTTAATAGTATTTTAAACATTAATACATAAACAGCACTATCTCTCATAAATAACATAGTTTACTTACTTTGAGCTCTTCTTCCATTTCAGATATTCTTCTTTCTAGAGCTCTTCGTTCCTAGATCAATTTAAGGTACCAATGTTAGTTATATAATTATTACATTCTTAAGTTTTCTTCTATACTGTGAAATAGTGATACTTCAGAATTAAAGGTCCAATCAGGAGCAGTGTAGAAAAGATGTGATGCCAGTGATATGTAAAAGCTTTCCAAAATTTGAGAAAAATAAATATGAAGATCTTTTTCCTTAGTGCAAGCTCTTAATTCAAAGCTTTGACTTTCTGGAAGGATGCTATATAACATAAACTACTTTTTTAGTTCATGTAAAACTTAGAGTGAATCAATACTCAAGACTGAAGACTGTACAGAAAAGAAAAACAAAACTCACACAAAGATGCAATCATATTACAGTGATAGAAGCAGAAAAGCAAGAAGCAAACATGCCTAAAATATGTGTATTTTGCAATTTCAGAGGAATGTAAGAAAACCCCTTTCCACCACCCACAATGTGTACTAGCTATTATTTATCCAACTGACTTTATAGCTTTATATTTAGGTTGACATTATGTGTAGCATTAATGCGGTGAATCTAATAGAGAAGCAACTGCAGCATTTATTTTAAACTTCTTTCAAAGAGTAACAGGCAAAGCCAACACACAACACATTACTGCAGTGTACTGTTTTATTCTCCCTTAAATGATAAGCATTCTGGGGTGTTATGCAAAAAGCAAGCAGCAGTAATTGATGAGCTGTAAAACTGGTTAGGTCATACCGCCCAGAAGATACTGACTCTTGCCGGTCACCTTTCAGATACAAACCATTTAAATTTAGTTTAATCACACTGAAACTATTTCCAAGACATTCTTTCCCAGATTAATAACAAACGCTGATATTTAGTCAAGCAGTACATTTACTGTAAATGTTAATGTTTTTAGGGTATGGGATTTTAAAAGTAGATAGAATCCTACTCATCATCTTTTAAGTACCATGTTATTCTAACATCAGCATGCCTAAACATTACATAGACAAAAACATTATTTTCAATACATAGATCTTTCTTCTAGTAAATAATACAGTCATGACAAATTCATAGAAATCATCACACTTCTCAAAATACTAGCACATAAAGTGTCATATTTGATCTTTACCACTTTGCAAAATATCAGAAATAGAATATTTCTTCTGAGAGGTAATCTCCCCATGAGCCTCAATTTTATTAGGTGTCTTCAAGATTTTAACTTAGTGGTAAAGTAAGACAAGAAAACTACACCCGACTGCCTGATTCTATTAGCTCAATGAAATTGACAACTGTAAATGGTACGAAATTTCTTATATTTGACAAATGTATTAACATTAAAAAATATAACTGGCCAGGCACAATGGCTCAAGCCTGTAATCCCAGCACTTAGGGAGGCCTAGGTGGAAGGACAGCATAAAGCCACGAGTTCAAGACCAGCCTGGGCAAAAAAGTGAGACCTTGTCTCCAAAAAGAAATTAAAAAAATAGCTGGGTGTGGAGGCAGGCACCTGTAGTGCCAGCTATTCTGGAAGCTGATGTGGGAGGATTGCTTGAACCCAGGAATTGGAGGATGCAGTGAGCCGTGACTGTGCCACTGTACTCCAGCCTGGGTGACAGAGCTGAACCCAGGAATTGGAGGATGCAGTGAGTCGTGACTGTGCCACTGTACTCCAGCCTGGGTGACAGAGCAATATCCTATCTCTTTAAAAAACAAACAAAACCACAAGGAAAAAAAAATATGGTTGATAGAAAATGCATGTAAAGTGTTTAATTTTGTGCCTGCTTGATATAGGGAATGCTGAATAAATGTTAGCAGTTACTATTAATACTATGATTATAGAGAGTGGATTAGCTACTTTGTAATTTATCTGCATTTGACAAGCAGAAAAAGGAGGTCAGGTGAGCCTGTCAGAATATGAATGTGTCTGTATCATGTATATGTTAGGAAAAAAAAAAGTATCAAAATATCAGCTATCTCTGCATGACAGATTACGGATAATTTAATATTTTCTTCTTTTGCTAAAGTTTCTGCAATAAACATATATTACTTTCATAAGAAAAATTAAATATTTGAAATTGTGATGGTATTTGAAAACTAAATATTACTTTAAGTACAGTCTGTTATCTATGCCTTTCATCTCAACCGTTAGTATAACAAAGAACTGATTTTATTATTTCTGCTTATCCTGGAGATAAAATTCAGTAACAGTTAAATATTCTAACAGGAAATAATAATCAATGTTAAATTTATTAAAACACTATTTTAGCAATTATTAGTTATGTCCATTTTGAAAACATGGCTCAGAACACTAATTTTTAAAACTTGCAGAAATCATAATAAAATGGTAGCTACTGCAAGGTACAACTAGCAAATGACACAGACATTAAAAGACTATTTTTATATTCTTTATTTTTTTAACCATTTCTCTTTTTTTGGGGTGAAAAAGGCAAATTGGTTATTTTTAAAACAGAATGGAAGAAAAATGTTTTTATATCAATAGCTCCTGAGAATTTACTCTTTCATCATAGCTACCAGCCTGCCATTTCTTCTGTGGTCGAAACCCTACCAAGTCTAGCTACTGCTCAGCTACACTACAAACAATCTTTGGGCACTTTAACTTTTGGATCATTTATACATTCTCAACTGATCAGGCTAAATTTGTTAAGTTATTCCTATGACTACTCCTAGACCTTTGAGCAACAATAACTGAAGAGAAATACAAGTGAAGGTATTACAGTCAATAAAAAATTGCAGAAAGACATCAAGTGGCATAAGGATTTTCTTGTAATCAATTTTTTTGTTTAAAATATCCTAAGTTAAATATTTCAACTCGAAATTTTAAAAAATTATTAAATTTACCTTAAAAAGAATTTGAAAATTTGATGTTCCAGATTTAAAAACTTTATTTCAAGAATAGAAGTATTTTAGGTTTATAAATAATTAAAATAAATGTATTTATGATTAAAACATTTTAGGTACATACCATAAGAGATAAACGGCATTTCAAGAATATCAAATTCACTATCAAAATGTGTATAGTACATTTCAGAATCAAGGCAAGATAGTTTTTTTTAATTCATTAAAATAATTATGTGGTAAATTAAATTTTATTTAACAAGGTCATTTCATACCTAGAGAGACCCTATAGAATTCTATAAAGAAGCTAAGTTGCTGTAAAATACATTAACTCAATAAATATTAATTTAAACTAATTAAAACTGTCATCCATAATAAAACAAAAACAAAAAACCCACCATTGTTTACCTAAAACAAGAAAAAAAATAATTATTTAATAAGCGGGACACTTACCCTTTTTTCCATTTCCAACAGTGACCTATCAGCAAATCTTTCTTGTCTCTGCAATGAAGAAATTATGAAAGAGGTAAGTGCAAAAAAGATTGAGGGGCGACCACAGTAATTCTCTTTTAATGGGTATTAAATCACAATATTCAAGTGGAGTAAAACACAGGTTCATGAGTAAAGCAAAGAGAAAACAGGATTTGTATTAAAATAATAAAGAGTGAAACGAATGTTTAGAAATAGAATGGTAACCAGACCTCTCATTTTATGTTCTCTATCACTTTTCCCCAGGAACTTTCATAGTTTAGTTGGGCGTGAGCGTGAGTGAGTGAGTGAGTACTGTGGAAGAAAAACAAAAACAAAAAAACTGTAGCTTTCCTTCTGAAGCCGAAATTCTTTCTTTTCCTACACCATCAGGAGTGGCTAATCACAATGGTCAGATTCCAGGACCTTGATTGAAATATATTCATTACCAGGTTGAGTGACTCTGTATCCATGCAGCCAGACCAGTAAACTGGCCTTTTTATCTTCTCCCACAGCTATCTTGGTCTTGGCTCACACTCTAGAGGTTTCTTTTCCAATCATCCATGCTCCACAATTGGTTCATATCCACTTTCACTCACAAGATATTCTAGCTGTACAGCTTTCTTCTGCTGGTGAGCTCAGGCCTTTCATTTTTTCCACTTCCTGTACTATGTGACCAGCTCAAAGTTGATAAAATCCTGAGATTTAAGCTTGGCTTTAAGGGATGGAAAAGCACCTTGGGTTTTAGCCACATGTTGTATCCTGTACTAGAGATTAGAGAGCTATGGACATTGACCACAGGCCCAGTTTAACAACAACAACAAAAAGTGGCATCTTAGATCTTATTTACATTGATTTCTATACAAACATCTCCCTTGGAATTCCTCGTCAATTTGCTGAAAATGAATTCCTCAAAAGCCAACTTGTTGAATAACCCATTTTACTAATTTACCAAAAATGATTTTTGACCACTTTAACAAGAATGCTTTATGAGTGCTAACCATAAAATATGCTTTAAAAACATATTGATTAAACACAATTTCACTGTTCAATGAGGTAATTTAAAAAATATTTCTTTACATAATTTTCTTTTATGCCAACCCTTTCAGTATTCAGGTTTTAGTATCTCTAGGACTTGTAACCAAGTCACTTTTTGATTCTTCTTTCACAATTTTAATGGTCATGGTGTGTAACATTTAAAGAACTAGTCATGGTCAGGTTTTCTTACTTTTTCTCCTATTTTAAATGGCTTCAAGCTTTTGTGCTTACTCTTTCTGGAAACATGAAAGTCAATATTCCAATTGCTTCTTAGAAGAAATTCAGTTCAGAATTTCAAATATGAGGCTGGGTGTAGTGGCTCACACCTGTAATTCTAACACTTTGTGAAGCTGAGGTGGGTGGATCACTTGAGCCCAGCAGTTCAAGACCAGCCAGGGCAACACAGTGAAACCCTGTTTCCACAAAAAAATAACTAACTAACTAAATAAATAAATAAAAAATAAAAATTGAAAAATTAAACAGATGTGGTGGCATTGCCTGTAGTCCCAAATACCTGGGAGGATAAGGTGGGATGATTGCCTGAGCCAGGGATACTGAGGCTGCAGAGAGCCCTGATTGTGCCACTGCACTCCAGCTTGAGTGACAAAGTGAGATGCTGTATCCATTAAAAAAAATAATAATTTAAATATGAACGAGACTGTTCAGTTAATTCTCATTTATTTTTGGCTCTGAATTTAAACATTTAATTGCTAGAAATATAAAACAAAGGCTGATACGCCACTTGAGGATTTAAAAATAAATCATAGAAACTCTTTACAAGACCGAAAAATTTTTAAATAATATTCAAAAGCACCTGAAAAAAATCAAATAGCCAAAATAATAACATCACACGTAAATTAACAAAACATGGAAAAATAGCATTTCATTGGAGATTTTTTCATATGGGAACATTTTAGCAATTATATGTGGTTTGCCAATTTCATTGATTAGAAAACATCAACATCAGTTTAGATATTTTTACTTAGTATTTTTACTTTAGTATTTTTAGTATTTTACTTTAGTATTTTTACTTAGTTAACTTTCTTGTTAAACATTCCAGTTAAAGCTGTTAAAATCACAATGAGTAAATCTGGTGAACTGGTCATTTGGCAAAGTGGTATTCAGCAGACTGGTTCTGGTAGGCTGGCATATTTTTTCCTTTCCTTGGAGATGATATGGGAAGGAGAGTACCTGAGCTAGGGCAAGAGTCAAGGATTCCAGAGTCTCTTGGCTAAATACTATCAAATAGACCTAAACTTCAAGATTAATTTCATGCAACTATCAAAACTGCCACTGCTATTTGTGGCAAATATCTGATGCAAATATTTGTATATTTGTGAAAAGTTATGAAGTCAATCAATGCCAAAAAACAAACAAACAAACAAAAAAAGGTGGAAAAGTTCACAGTAGATACAGGATAAATGCCTGAAAGTTGAACCCCAAAAGTTTACTTTAATGCTTATCAGTTTTACTTTTATGAATTATACTGCTCATTATTAACTCAGTATACTGGACATGATACTCAGAGTACCTGCCAAGGCAGAAGCTGTCATACTTTTTAATCCTGCTTCTCTTGCCAGGTAACAGCAATTCGTACCCGATCCATAGGCAACTTTCTGTACATTGACCTATGAAATGGTCACTAACAAAACAGGCTGCTCCATACTGGGTAGTAAGTGGCTAATTCTATCAATTCCCCTCTCTTGCAGGGTTTGACTGAGAGAGATACAGAAGAATTACATGACAATGAAGTAGGCAGCAAAGCAGAACACAGAGAAGGCATTAAGTAGTGGAGACACAGATGAGCTGAGTCACCATGACAGAACACTATAGTAGGAAGCAGTGCATTTATTTAATAAATTTATTTATTTATTTATTTGAGATGGAATCTCACTCTCTCACCCAGGCTAGAGTGCAGTGGCACGATCTTGGCTCACTGTAACCTCCACCTCCCGGGCTCAAGCAATTCTCCTGCTTCAGCTCCCGAGTAGCTGGGACTACAGGCGCCCACCACCATACTCAGCTACTTTTTTTGTACTTTTAGTAGAGATGAGGTTTCACTATGCTGGCCAGACTGGTCTTGAACTCCTGACCTCAGGCGATCCACCTGCCTTGGACTCCCAAAGTGCTGGAATTACAGGCATGAGTCACCGCGCCCAGCCGCAGTGGACATCTTTACTTAGAACTAACATTGTAATGAAATCCCTAGAGCTGAAGCTATGCTCAGAGAGCTCATTATATTTTTATGTATACAGGCTCACTAAGATACTAATACAACCTGAAGGATGATGACAAGTTCACTGATTAAAAAATACCAACATCAGTTTAGATATTTTTACTTAGTTAACTTTTCTGCTAAACATTACAGCTTACCATGAAGCCTAAATATAAGTCAGTAGTTTTAATGTGTATGACACTCTTAAGTTTTTATGACATCTCACTATGAAACGTATTCTTGTTCTGTTTTACTTTTCTGTTTATCTTTACAAAAACCTCCATTAACATGAAGGAATCTGAGGAGTCTTCACAACCTTGTGAGGTGAGCCTGACCCCTGGAAGTTTAGCACAGTATCTACTGTCCTCAGACAATTGCTTTACAACACAACAATGGTTAAAAAAAGGATCTGGTAACAAGTTTAAGTTCAAATAGAATGAACTTTGTTGGTTTTTGTTTTGGTGTTGTTTTATTATAATTAATTTTTAAAAATTAAGAAAAAGATGAGTGTAAAGACTGATCAAAAAGAGTATGTAGTCCCATTCACAGATCTGGACATGCTGTTTTTAGATCCATGCTTTCAGCGGGATTCTAAGAGTTGTGCTGCAGAAGTATGTTTATACTAGAAAGTCCCAGGTTAAAATTGAACACGTTTGTTTTCTTAAAAATTACAGGATGCCTTAGAGCCTTTAGCAAATAAATAGACCCTGTAAAGTCTCTAATATGTAAAATATGTAATATTTCCCTAGTTTCTTTGATCACAAAGTTTTTTTTTGTTTTCTGAAAGGAGGGAAACGAGGAGAAGATGTACCTATTCCTATTTCCCAGAACTAATGTTCCATGGAAATGGAAAAGTGGCTTGGGAAACAATTGCTAGATCATACGTACAAGGTTGTGAGTTTTGCTTGGCCATCCCAATTTTATTGTTCAAATTTATCTTCTCTAGGCACAGAAGGAACTTACAAAAGGAGTTATGATTAAAATTACCTTCTTCCAGCACTACAATATAAAATAATCTTTACTTGAACAAACAGAAAATATTTGTAGTAAACAAAAATTTTTATAAAAATTTTTATATGGCTATAAGATGATTCTGTATAGATGCTTTTAATGTTTTAATGCCTTGCTACATTTGGTATTCTGGAAATAAACATTTAAAACCTTGACATACCACAACATTGGTATTAAAAAGCTTTTTATATGTTGACTTTTGACTGTAAGACTATTTTTTAAATTTACTTCAGAAAAAGTAAATAATCCAAAAACAGCATTATCTTCTATTATCAATGATCAAACTTCTATTTAGAGTATTGGAAAAAATTTTAATACCATTTTTAGATGGAATAAATCACAACCATTACCTTGAGAGTAACAAAAAGAAAAGGATACAAACCTGGGTGGCCTTTTCCAACTGTAATTTAAGATCTGTTAGTTCCATATTTGTATCATGTAGCTGTGCCTTCAGCTTTTCATTTTCAGCTAGAATTTGTTCATAAAGCTATAAAAATTAGGGTAAAAGAACAAATTACTTTTCTGCTCTCCTATTACTTTAAAATTTCTCATTGATTACTTTGCAATATTAAAACAGCTTAATGTAGCATATGAGCTATAAAAGATACATTTAAAAAATCCTTCATGGTTGCAAAGTACAGACTGTTGGTTATGTAAGTGTGTTTGTCCCATATAAAGTCTTAAAATTAGTTCCAGCATTCAAAAATCAAGACTTGACAGAAAAATCGGACTTTTCAGGTTATCTTAAAAAAGATTCAGTCATCTGATAAAGAGGGACCACATACCTGCACAGCAACTGCAGCTAGGGCTAAGGAGTCACTGTGATCTTTATTTGGAGTCCGTGAGATTTTCTGCCCATCACTCTTGAATTCCCAGAAATGAGATGGAGTACCAGCTGTATTTATCATTATACTTCTATATTGCTTATAGTAAAGTTAAAAGGCAAATGACGTATTTCCTGAAATATTTCAAATCCGGGATAAGATCCAAGACCTTCCCCTTTTCTAATGTTTTTTGTCTTTCTTAACACTGCTTCTTCCTTACCCCTGCTTTACTACTTCCACCATAATTCTGGCTATGATCATCTCTTATCTAAACTATTCTAATTCCCTGGTCGCTCTCTAATCTGTTTTGTATATAGGAGCTAAAATTACCTTTTCAAAATGAAAATCTCGTCATTTTCATAGGCCAACCATTCCATTTCCACCCACAAATTAAAAACTCTTGAATGGCTTCCCGATGTTCTTAGCATACACAAAATCTTACAGTGGCCTATAAGGCACTGCATTATCCGGTCTCAGCCTACACAACTGCTGCCTCAAATAAATATTTCTTCCACTCTACTAGCCATAACTAAAATTTAATTATTCCAATGCATCATGTATTCTCCCCCTACCAGCTCTATGTGCGTGTAGTTCCACTCCATTTGGAATAATTTTCTCTCCCATTTTTGCCAGTTAACTATTAGTAATCCTTCCATGTTTGGCTGAAACCACACTTCCTTTGGAAATCAATCCACTTTATTTTTTTTTTTTTGAGATAGAGTTTCCCTCTTGTTGCCCAGGCTGGAGTGCAATGGCGTGATCTCAGCTCACTGAAACCTCTGCCTCCTGGGTTCAAGCGATTCTCCTGCCTCAGCCTCCTGAGTAGCTGGGATTATAGACATGCGCCACCACACCCGGGGTAATTTTGTATTTTTAGTAGAGAGGGGGTTTCTCCGTGTTGGTCTGGCTGGTCTCGAACTCCCGACTTCAGGTGATCTGTCTGCCTTGCCTCCCAAAGTGCTGGGATTACAGGCACGAGCCACTGTGCCCAGCCAAGGAAATCAATCTACTTTCTTTTGTTATATACTTTTATAAAATTGCTTTTCTACTTCAGGTTAACGTCTCCATTATTTATTATACATTCATTAGTATGACTATATAATAAGGTCTCTCTCCCCCACCACATGGGAGATACCCACGATAGCAAGATAACATCTTCATCTCCATTTGCCCATTGGTAGAATCTCTCTACTTAGCACAGTTCAATTCTTTATTGAATAAATGATGAATCTTAATCATAATGTAAAATGATTCTCTCCCTCACCCGTTCCCCTAACTTGGCTTTTAAAAAAGTATGTAATTCAAACAGCTGCCAGATAACTGGGGACATGTACAAATGCCATAAGCTTTCTCCTTCTCCAACAGACTTTCTGTTTACTATAAAGCACAAAATATGAATATATAAATGAATCCCAGATTACTGAGTTTCTGGGATTTATTTCTTAATTACTTCAATCCTTAATAGCACTTGAGCTGCCCCAAGTTTTTCAGTTACCTATGAAAAACTATCAATATATTCTCTTAGGAAAAGCCATCTTCTGTTTGGCTGCTTCCTAGTAACAAACAAAGAAACAAAGTGTGCATACACTTGTGTGCACCTGTTTACTGAATGCTCCTTTCCAGCTCAATCATAGCAATGACTTGAGATACTTAAATGTAAAATCATCTTGGATGATTTTCTCTTCCCTTTAATAAACAAACAGCTATTTACATTCTACTTACCATCACTTGCCGAAAACTGAAAATGAAAATAAGTTATTTTACTCATTTCATTATGAGTTTTTAAAATAACATTTGAATATGAGTATCTCAACATAAAAGATAACTTTTTATTAAATATAACTAAATAACCCAAGTACCTTTTTAAAGTCAGTTGAGTCATCCTTTTCTAGCCTGCTGCTGTAAGGTTTTCTTTCTTCCAAGTAACTGTATGATCCAGAGCGACCCAGCAAGGAATCATATCGATCACCAGCTGATGTAGAACTGGTTTCATATCTTCATAAGATTTAAATAAAAAACCTTGTTATAGGCTTTTACAACTTATATTAACATGCATCCTAGTACACATATAACTCGACAGTTCAAAAGTGTAGGTCACAGTCTCCCTCTGTTATCTGATTAATTTTTGTGATATATAATAAGTGGGAAGTTATTTTATTTTTTGAGATAGGGTCTCACTCTGCTGCCCAGGCTGGAGTGCAGTGGCATGATCTCAGCTCACTGCACTTGACTTCTCGGGCTCAGGTGATTCTTCTACCTCAGCCCCCTGGGTTGCTGGGACTACAGGCACATGCCACCATGCCTAATTCTGTACTTTTGGTACAGATGGGGTTTCAACATGTTGCCCAGGCTGGTCTTGAACTTCTGGGCTCAAGCAATTCACATGCCTCAGCCTCCCAAAGTGTTGGGAGACTACAGGAATGAGCCACTGCACCCAGCTATTTTTTAATACTACTAATTTCCATTAATTGAGGAAGAGAGTCAACATTTCCATGTTTAAAAGCCAAAACTGGTTTCATATGATTAATATTCTAAATTGTACGTTTCCTCCCACATTTTAATATTTCCAAAACCAGAAAATGGCTTACAATTGACGATGCATTCTAGTTTAATTGGTAGCACCTTTCCTTTTTTTAGTAGTAGGTAACACAATGGTGTTCTAAAAATGAGTAATGTCTTAGATTTGATGAAATAAAGTATATCCAAAGTGACAGGTAATGGCTTTGTCCTAAACAGGAAAAACAAATCTTATTGGTAAAGGAGAATTCTCTTATTATCTGGTTCTGAAATTCAGATTACCTTTTCTGACAGATGCCATTGGCTCTGCATTTCAATTCAATAGAATCATCAGCAGACAGAAATTTATCATTGGTCTTATAGGGCTGTGGTTAACAATGATAAGAGAAATGGAATGGAGATCAAAATCAAGGATATAGTGGAGGTTCTCTGAAAAAATGGATAATTTTGAATTAGGTGACACTTTTTTGTTTTGTTTTGTTTTTTTAAAGACACAGGGTCTCACTGTGTCCAGTGAGGAGTACAGGCTGGAGTGCAGTGGCACATTCATAGCTCACTATAACCCTGAACTCCTAGGGGCTCAAGTGATACTTCTGACTCAGCCTCCCCAGTAGTTAGGAATAGAGGAGCATGTTGTCATGCCTGGATAATTAAGAAAAAAAATTTTTTTTTTTTTTTTTTTTTTTTTGGTAGAGATGGAGTCTTGATGTTGTCCACTCTGGTCTTCAACTCCTGGACTCAAGCAATGCTCCTGCCTCAGCCTCCCCAAGTGCTAGGATTACAGGCTTGAGCTAGATGACACTTTTTAAAGTGTCTTCATTGGTTCTCTTTTGTCTAAAGCAGGGCTACATAAGAGAAGATTCTGAATACTTAATCAAATATATTTCTGGCTAAGTGTGGGTTTTATCAGTCCCTGATGTTAATAATGAGATAGTTGAACTAACTTAAGAAACTTTGGAATACCTCTGTTGTAGAGATTTGGGAAAAAATCTCACTTGCTTTGACTAGTGATCTAAAAGCAAAGCCTTTAACAAAGAAAGCTAGTAACAATGATAAGGCCATCAAAATTTCTGTAATTTTTTTATCATCAAATAATTCTATAAACTTACAAAATCCATAGATTCCTAGCAAAACATTTTTAACAAAGATAAAAATAAGAAAAAAGTCAATTAAAAAATAAATAAAACATACCTAGAAACGGAATCCGTCTAGAAAGAAAGAGAAAAACATAGGCATACTAAATTTTTATGTTTTCATTAAACTATTAACCTCTGATTTAGTAAATTTAATGTAGTATCAATAGTATTTTCAAACTATTAAACTAACATCTGCTTCCTACATATGTTTTAATTTTACTGAGGTTGTTTTAGAAAGAGGTTCTAGAATACAGAGTCACTGTATATTTTCAAAGGCACATCATCATGCAATTACATGTGGCAATTTATGGGTATCTCCTGTGACTTCCTACAATGACGACTTACAATATTTTTTAATTAAAATAAAAAAAGAGACTAAGAAAGATATCTATTACATATACCCACTGAGCAGGAGGAAGTAATATATTTACATTAAGAAATGTCGAGTTTACTATGATATCTCAAAGCAGTCATTGTACTCATTTTTGTTTCTGAGGCAATGAGAAGCAAACAAATGAACACCTAAGGTACTTTATACATAACAGTATATACATATTTTGTTTAAAATTTACTTTCTGGAAATCTAGCTATATACCTTTAACGTTAGCAGTTAGGTGACAGGAAATTTAATTTTCTCAAGCAAGTGGTATGCTACACTCAAGTTCCAGAAAGTCTTATTTAAACGGTGAAAAGATTAATAGGGTAAAACACTCTTACTGGGGGCCAACGTAGTCTTTTTCAGTAGTCAAATTTAGCCTTTTCTTCCTCTATTGAAATACTCACTGATTCTATAATTTAACTATACACAATGGTTTGTTAAACTTCTTAATTTAAATATTAGTGATTTCCCATTATATTTATCTTTGGAGATACTGTAAAATTACTAGGTTACTTTTGGGATTGTTAAGCCTATTTTGGACTAAAAATGTTTTACTAAAGTCTATGTAAATTTCCTCTGCAAAACCAATTTTAACTTTGCTCCTTCCACTGTTTTTTAAAGTAATATTTTATTGATTTACTCTTTGGTTTTACAACAACTAACAATTTTAAAGAATAAATTTCAATTTTCAACATATTCAAATTCAGTAAAATGGCTATTCATGAACTAAAATGTCTACATATCAAACAAAAATAATACATCTCACCTTATAGTTTGCACTTACATTCACTGATTTAAATTTTAAAAATAGAAAGTCTAGTCACAGAAATCACTCAAATTCCGTTTGTCTTTAAAAATCATGGTGTTATCACTGATTATTATTACTGTTTTTGACATGAGGTGTCGCTCTGTTTCCTAGGCTGGAGTGCAGTGATATAATCACAGCTCACTACAGCCTCGACTTCCTGGCCCAAGTGATCCTTCTGCCTCAGCCTCCCAGTTAGCTGGGATTACACGCATGCAACACCACATCCGACTAATTTCTTAAATTTACTGTTGAGATAGGGTCTCCTATGTTGCCCAAGTTGGTCTTCAACTCCTGGGCTCAAGCAACCCTCCCACCTCAGCCTCCCAGAGTATTGGGATTATAGGCGTGAGCCACTATGCCCGGCCTATCATTTAAAAAATTTTAAGAATTGTGGTAAAAACCACATATTGTAAAATTTACTATGTAAACTGTTTTTTAGAGTATATAGTTCAGTATTTTTAATTATATTCATATTGTTGTGCAAAAGATCTCTAGAATTTTTTCATCTTGTAAAAATAAAACTCTATATCCATTGAACAATTTCCTTTGTTCTCCTCTTCCTAGCTCTCGCAACAATGGTTCTACTTTCTGTTTCTATGATACCCAAACAAAATAAGTGGAATCACATAGTTCTTGTCTTTTTGTAACTTGCTTATTTCATTTAGCATAATGCCCTTGTTCCCCAAATTTTAAGGTTAATTTTCCAAAGTAAAAATATGCTTTTAAAGACAAAAAAGATTAAAACATATAGAATGATATTCAGAAATATCTTTCTGACTATGGTATTGTAAGTTCATATAATGGTATACAAAGTTCCTGTGTAATTTCTCATCCCTCCATTCTCTAGATAACCACTGTTATCTAACCAACCTTTTCTGGACACATAACATCTATGTGAATATAGAAAATATTGATCTACACATATACATTGCATCTTATTTATTTATCTACATCCATTCTTCCTTTTTCTCATGGTGTAGCAGTTACTAGGTTTAGGTGAGATGACATGTAGCCCATGTTGGTAGCAAAATGGCTGCAACAGTTCAGTGATAGGCCCTGTCTATCCTAAGCCAACTATAATCTCATCCCTATGAGATAAATCAGCCTGAGGATGAAGCTGACACAAAGGACTGCAGAATATAACTGGAGTACATTTTCTTTGTTTAATCCAGTTTGACTTAGGTTTCATATTGTTATTTATATTTGTTATATTTATTTATATGTTATTCATTACTTATAACTAAAAGAACTCCAACCTATTTAATAGAACAAATAGACTGTTCTATTAAATAGGTTGGAGTTCTTTTAGTTATAAGTAATGAATAACATATAAATAAATATAGATCTATTTAAAGTAAACAAAAAACACTTAAATTGAAAATAAAAAAAAACTTTTCTTTTTAGAAACAATGTTCCTCTTCATCTTAACGTATCTCACATATAATTTTAACAGTAAAACTAAATACAATATACATCAATATGCTTCAAAATTACAACTTTAAAAGCTAGATAATCTCCCTTCCACTCTAGCTTGGTGGGGGTTGCAGTCTGCATGATAAGGCAATGAGAGGTGTCAGACAGGGAAGGTTTACTAATTTCCTCCCCTCTTGTTTACCTGTCCATTGTTTTTCATGGAAAGATGAGAATTTACAGGGTACTACTGGGAAAGGAAGATGATGGATAAGTTGATAGAATATAATAAAGAAGGGACATAGGTAAATTGGGGAGTTCTGATAACTGACAAGCAAATAGTTTAGTTAACAGTTAAAGCTTTAGGTCTGCAAATAATGTAACCTCAGAACCAATTCACTCCTCAATGTCTGGCCACCTAAAGATAAAATAAAATTTTGGGGTGGAAATAGGCAAACTTGGCCCTAAAATAATGTTCACAGTTACCTAGCAAAGGCAACCCACTTTTGTTCACTTCCTGTTACTGTAGATCCTTGCTGACTAAAAAGAAATGTGTTTGCTCTATTAAGGAACTTCAACTCAAAATGAGTAAAATAATATTAATATGACCAGAATGCTACTTCAGGCTAAACAATGCCAGGTTTAGAACTAACTCATGTTGTTCAGCTCTATCCTCATATGAATAGAAATATTTTAAATATTTTTTAGCTTTCTGCACAGCCAAACAATCAGGAAGCGGGTGGGGGAACTTTCAACCCTTGCTGGCTATGCAGCCTTGTCATTCAAACTTGCTTTAGGTCCTTCATCAGTACTGAGAGGAAAAAAATGTCTTTTAGATTCTAAACATAAAAATCTGTTGGAGACTCTAAATTTCTAAATATATGTAAAAGAAAGTTAAAAGATGCCTATCTTCTCCAGAACATAATTTTGAAATAAAATCTACAGAAATAAAATCTGAGCCTACTACTTTCGGATTTCCACTACTTCTGAGTAGCCTTTAGATATTCTCCTTTGGCCAAGGGTACTATTTCTTTTTCTGCTCTTTCTTTTAACTTCGAAGGTTAAATGACATACAATAAATTACATGCACTTAGAGTGTACAATTTGGTGAGTTTTGGCAGTTCTGTATATCCACAAAACCACCACTAGGATCAAGACCCAGAACATTTTCATCACCTCCGAAACATTATTTTGTAACCCTTCCCAGTCCTTTTAATCCTGATCCCCAGGCAAACACTGATATTGCATACCCGGCATGTAGGTAGAGTATGCAATAACTGTTTTGCATGAATAAATATAATAAAACACAATTTAAAAGGATTATTAAAAAATATGAATACTTCTCAATACAAAAAGTAATGGTATTTACCTGAGTTTCTTTCTTATTGGATCCCTCTTCTGTGTCTGATTGTTGTTCTTGTTCATTTTCATCACTCTAAAAATAGATTGCCAATTTATTGTAGGAAATTTTAATAATAATTACAAAAATTATTTCTTTAAAATAATTTTTGGGAGTCTTCTCTTAGAATATACATTGAGACGTTTGTAGATAAAATGGGACGTCTAGGATTTTCTTCTAAATAATATGGGAGTTGGGTGATAGGGTGGGAATTCAGCTGAAAAAATGAATACTTGGGGTAGGGCTCCTCACACTATTCTGTTACTTCTATAAAGTATATGTTTAACTTTTCTATATTAAAAATCAAAAGAAAAATAGAAAACTATTTTTTGATTTCCCCATCTGTTCTTCCTTTGTCATTTATGTATGATTTTCCTTCTCTTTTTAAACTTTTTAAAATAGACATATGCACTCTTGATTCATTAAGTCGAATATATATTTTGTCCACAGCATGGACAATGCAAAGATATTAAAACTCTTGAACTCCATTTAATACTTTCCCATATCTTTGTGCTACTGTTTTCATATGCCTTAGCTCTTTATATATTTTAAGCTGCATATGACAATGTTATTTGTGGTACATTTAATTAATTAATTAGTAATTAAGTAAAATGAAAATGGACTAAAACACTGTAATTAAAAAAATGTTCAGAAAAAAGTTGACCTAAATATGTTTATTAAAAAAACACAAATAAATTGAAAATAATGGAAAATATATATTATACAAAGATAATCAAAGAAAGCTTTTCAAAAAAGCAGAATTTAAGGTAAGATATAATATTAAGAGATAAAGAGGAACATACAGTGAGAGATGGGTCAGTTTAACAGGAAGACAGCTGATTCCATGTTTTCAGTGAAAGAATGGACAGTTAGAAATTTTCTTTAAAAAAATATTTTTATAACAATAGAAGTAAATGTACTGCTACATACAATAGCACAGATATATCTTATAAACATAACACTGAGTTATAAGATTTATAGTTCTAGTCATATGCTCTTCAAAAACAGGCATAGTTAACCACGGTGTCAGAAATCAGGATACTAGCTAACTCTGAAAATGAGAATAGGGATTGAGAGGGAGAACATGGGGGCAATCTACACTGCTGCTTTTATTCATCATTCTGAGTGGTGATTACATAGATATGCTCCCATTGTGCTAATTCATTAAGCTATACATGTATGAGTTATATTTCTGAACATGCCATACTTCAATAAAAAGTTTATTTTTTAGAAAATGGACACAAAATCAATGAATAGCAATGTCAGGCCTACATTCAAGGATCAGGAAAAAAACATTAATTTTTACAAGACTGTTGTAATTTGATAAGCAAAGCACTGTTTCTATTTAGCATGCCTTGAGATGGAAGTAATCTGTAATGTAGATCTTATAATGATATTTATGAAAATGAAATTTAAATAGACTCCTTAGATATTCTTAAAAGATGTTTTTACAAGTAAAGGAGCAGTTTAGCTATTATAAAATAATCAATACACACACTCTGAGCTTCAGACATTATTATTTCTATTCCATAATTAGGTCAGAACTACTCCTTTTAAGTAGTACCAACAATGTAAGTAGTTAACTATCCTTAAAAATAATTTTTCTTATTTAACAACTCAACTCAGAAAACACTGTGATGATTTAAGGAATATATAATCTAAGGCATATAAGAAATTGTTAGTATGTACTTTTGGACACATTAAGAATACCACTGCTGGGTGCAGTGGCTCACGCCTGTAATCCCAGCACTTTGGGAGGCCGAGGTGGGCAGATCACAAGGTCAGGAGATCGAGACCATCCTGGCTAACACAGTGAAACCCCGCCTCTACTAAAAAATAAAAAAATTAGCCAGGTGTGGTGGGGTGCACCTGTAGTCCCAGCTACTTGGGAGGCTGAGGCAGGAGAATGGCGTGAATCCGGGAGGCAGAGCTTGCAGTGAGTCAAGATCGCGCAACTGCACGCCAGCTGGGGTGACAGAGAGAGACTCGTATCAAAAAAAAAAAAAAAAAAAAGAATACTATCAAATAATGTAATTTAATAGATTCTCACATCTTGTGTCCAAAATGAAACTCCTGTAGATCTTCTTTTCTCTCTTGGTCGCCGTCGTTCTCTAATTGATTTAGATTGTGATTTATCTTCTCCTTCTTTTTCCTCTTCTCTTTTTTCTCCCTCTGTTAAGGATTGCAATAAACCACAATATAGCAATATATCTTGACAATATTTTGCAAGGTAATTGTAAAAACAATGGGTAAAATGGGCCAGGGGACTATCCAGGGGAATGGAAGATAGGCAGCTGCTACTGCTTAGCTCCAGCCAATTGTTGAGAATACAGATCCAGTGTTGCCAGATCTGTCAACTTTTCAAGAAATGACAAAAATCTTAAGTTTGAAGTGAGTATCTCTAATATTAAATGTTGGTTCAACATTTTTACAAACACGATGCAGGCCTCACATATAGCAGTTTAAAGAACTGAAATATCTCAATGATCAATATAAGAAGATATATAGCTGGAAATTGGGAATAAACTTTATTTTCTGGTGTTTATTCTACATTATTACTGATATTATCATGACTAATACTGTAAGATTTAGGCTTTAAAATATAAAATGCCTATAACTAAAAGTAATTTTATTTAGTACTTATCTCTGGTTTAAAGTAGGAATTACTCAGAATTTAAATAGAAAGTTTATATAAAATAATGGGAAATGGTAATAATGAGTATCAATATGCCAATATATAGTTGAGAGAAATGTATTTTTCAAGAAATAAGCATACAAAATGTGTTTTAGTGAGATCATTACATGTATTTAGTAATTTCAGTTTACAATAATTTCACAAAAACTATTTAAATGATATGATCTACACAGTAGGCAAGAAATAGCTTGAAGCATCTGAAAAGTACTACAGTAATAAATTGCTTCTAGAAATAGTCACCCACCAGTTCTATATTAACTTTTCTTTGCAGGTGGACGTGAAGATTTTTGTGAAATATTAGGTTATAAAAATATTAATATCAACTGCAGGCCATATTATTTTCTATTTCTGTTTTCTAGTTTTCTCACTCTCAACCTTCATATTCTTTCTGTTTAGGTTCAATGAATCACAAGTTAGGATGCTGTTCCTTTTCTGTTGAATTACTATTTAGGAAACCCTAATCCAAGGGATTATATGAAGAAAGCAAAGTGTTTTCAAAATTTGCTATTCTTACCTCTTTCATTTTCTTTTGTTATTCCTCTGGAGTAAGAAGTTATGCCTACAAGACTATTTGGCCTGTTTAGTTGACTTGAAGCATAGAGTGAACTGCTCATAGTAGAAAGTGAAGAGGATGGAGTGGCTGAACTTGAAGTTGATACTGGCCTATAACGCTGGTAAGTCTGTGAAACATTAAGATCAAAACCATTTGAAACACTAAACACAATTAAAAACATATAAAATACTTAAAACTTCATTTCAAAGAAAAAGTAGTGTTCTAATCATGCCAAAGTAATTCAAATTTCCAGCTAAAATCCTTTACAGTATTTTGTATATGGTTTGTTGGTATATAAATCTCTTGTATGTTGAGGATCATAAGGACTATTCATACCATTTGACTTAAGTGTGTTTTTGATATACTGTTACCTCATCATACGTTCTGGAGTATTTTTGTTTATATTCGTCTTCTCTAGATGTTTCTGACTCCTTCTTTTCTTCTTGTTTCTCTTTATCTTGTTTTTCTTTTTCCTCTTTTTCTTTTTCTTCATTTTCTTGTTCTCTGGTTCGGGTAGAACGACTTCTTCCTATGGTTTTCTCAGCTTCTTGAAGATCAGTTAATGTCACTCCCTGCACACACAAAAAGATCAATATAATTATGAGATGCATTAAAGCTTGTTCAAAGGAATATTTTAGAAATACATATATCACATACAAATGCATTAAAAGTCAAATATGCGTGTTTAGAATTGGTTTGCAAATGGAAACAGCAAGTTACATTCATTCTATGAAGAATCACCATTAGCAAGCACAATGATAGGTACTGGATACTCTATGCATATAAATGTTCCCCACAAGCTCAAAGTAGGGAAGAATAGCCAATATATATACTGTTTGCATATTATATTATAAATATTTATGTTTATATATGTCTCTCTGTGTGTATATATATGTGTATATATATCTATATATACATGCACGACAATTGCTAAGGCTTAAAAGAGATTTCGATAAATTTTTCAAGATTTGACCTTGAAGAACAGGTTAGATTTCAAGAAGTGAAAAGTATAGGCAGAAAAAGTATATTAAGGCCCTAGCAAATAGTTCAGCTTGAAAGCTAAGTAATGGTAAGGACAGACAGCTGAATCTGGACTGTGGACCTTCCTAACTGTGGAAAAGTAGAAAGACACAAAAGTGTGCATCATATATAGCATAATTAGAATGGCAAAATGGAGGTAAGGAGATCACCAACCTGAATGACATTTTTTTCATACTTGCACATTAGCTGTTTAATATACCTAATATAAGACCCTATTCTCTGCCCACAACTTCCAAATAAAGAACTTTTTAAATAGTTATTAGACATCATATATGATTATTCTAACCAAATACTCAGTGCCACACACTGTATTAGGAATAAGGATAAAATACTCAAAAAGACACAAAGGCATATGCTAATTAGATGAAATATAATAGTAACAGTGTAACCGTACAAAAGGCTATGAGTAACCTTTACCTTTTGAGGATTTACTCACACTATATGCTGACATCAATATTTTCACAACAAAGTGAAAAAGAGAAAGGTAACTTGTTTTACGTGTGTGTCTGTATATATGTTTTATATGCTACTTATGTAAGTTTTATATATTAATTACATTAACTATACCTGTGTTGATCTTCTAGATTGTCTTGCTTGTCTAGATCTTGCTTTTCTTTGGGATTCAGACTCTTCATCCCTAACAGGAGTGAGGTATGATCTACAGTAATAGATTAAAAAAACCGTTAGTTGTAAATGCAATAACTGTGAATGTAAATATCTATCAATGTATATGAATAAAACATACGGGTTTAGTATTTTAATAAGTTTTAAGGAAAAGTCTTCAGAAAATGGTCTTTGAAATTCAATAATGCAATCAGATAATTTCTTTTTAGATTGGAACTAGTTATATTTTAATAATTATATTTTAGTATCACATTTTAACTTCCTAACTACATTTTAAAAAATAATGTAATTTAATTTTAAGATGAAACCACATTTTTAAAAAGGATTTAGAGAATTGAAGATTAAAAATTTTAGCTCTACTGAAAGAAATAGAAAGATTTCATTTAGCCCAATTAACCAGAATGGATAAGGAGTAAATTTTTTGTCTGTTTTTAACCGAGGAAGATCCTCTTCTCCAGCCCTGAAAACATCCCCCAAAAGTGGTAATCTAAGCATCTTATTTAATGACCTACTAAAAGGGGCTTTAATTTCTTCTCTACCTACAGTATTTTCAAACATTGGAAGACAGGTATCAAATTCCTTTCTAAATCTTTTTTTTTCTTTTTTTTTTTGAGACAAAGTTTCGCTCTGTCGCCCAGGCTGGAGTGCAGAGGCGTTCAAGTGATTCTCTCACCTCAGCCTCCCCAGTAGCTGGGACGACCTGCGCATACCACCACGCCTGACTAATTTTTTATATTTAGTGAAGACGGGGTTTCAACCATGTTGGCCAGGTTGGTCTCGAACTCCTGACCTCAAGTGATCTGCCTGCCTTGGCCTCCCAGAGTGTTGGGCTTAAAGGCGTGAGCCACCGCACCCAGTCTCCCTGCATTCTTGTCAGTGTGCTTTTACTAATGACGCTTATGTCAGACAACATGTTATTGTTCATACTTTGCTCTAAAAAATTCAAGTGTTTTTTATATATAAACAGCTTTTAAATCAGCATGTTACTCTTGAGTAACTGATTTTCTGTTATAAAGAACAGGTCTTGGCATTTATCGCCACTAAATTTCTTCTTATAAATTTAAGCCTATGTTTCCTCTTGTCACGGGGTATGTACCTTTTCAAAAGCATGTAATCTGTGTCAAAAGTTAAACAAGGCTGGGTGTCATAGGTCATGCCTGTAATCCTAGCACATTGGAAGGCCGAAGAAGGCTGACTGCTTGAGCCCAGGAATTCGAGCCCAGCCTGGGAAACATGAGGAAACCTGTCGCTACAAAAAAATAGAAAAATTAGCCAGGCATGTGGCACATGTCAGTACTCCCAGTTACTCTTGATGCTGAGATGAAAGGATCACCTGATCCTGGAGATCAAGGTTGCAGTCAGCTGAGATTGCACCACCACACAGCCTGGGTGACAGAGTTGAGACTCCATCTCAAAAAAAAAAAAAAAATTAAATAATTAAAGTCAAACAAGCAAGGATATGACAGAGCTCTGCAACACAACATAAAGCCTTTCCTCTGATAATCAATATTTCTTGGGAAGTCCAATCATTAACGCTTCATCCAATTACACCACCTAGCTCACACTTCTCAGAGAACACTTACAGAAGTAGAGTACAGTTGACTGCTGAACGCCACAGGTTTGAACTGTGCAGGTCCATACATGAAAGTAACACCAAGTGTGCCTGTCTCTTCTGCCTCCTCCTACCCCCTCCACCACCTCTGAGACAGCAAGACTAATCCCTCCTCTTCCTCCTCAATGTGAGGATGAAGAGAATTCTGACCTTTGTGATGATCCACTTCCATTTAATTAGTAAATATATTTTTCTTCCTTATGAGTATCTTAATAACATTCTTTTCTCTAGCTTACTTTATAGTAAGAATAGAGTATATATGTAACATACAATATATGTGCTAATCAACCGCTTATGTTATTGGTAAGGCTTGCAGTCAATGGTAGGCTATTAATTTAGATTTGGGGGATTCAAAAGTTACATGCAAATTTTTGACTGCACAGGGAGTCAGCACTCCTTGAACTTGCAATGCTCAAGGGTCAACTGCATCTCTATCTTCTATGCTGTTTAAATTTATGAAGTTTATTCCATGTATTCCCCTCTTAAAACCCCAGGCAATGATCTAGTGAGTTTTCTTTATTCATATGCTGCCCCTTTTTTTTTTTTTGAGAGGGAGTCTCACTCTGTGGCCCAGGCTGGAGTGCTGGGGCATGATATCGGCTCACTGCAAGCTCCGCCTTCCAGGTTCACGCCATTCTCCTGCCGCAGCCTCCCGAGTAGCTGGGACTACAGGCGCCCGCCACCAAGCCCAGCTAATTTTTTTGTATTTTCAGTAGAGAAGGGGTTTCACCCTGTTAGCCAGGATGGTGTCGATCTCCTGATCTTGTGATCCGCCCACCTCGGCCTCCCAAAGTGCTGGGATTACAGGCGTGAGTCACCACGCCAGCTCAAATGCTACTTTTAAAAAAGGCTCTTTCTTGGCCGGGCACGGTGGCTCATGCCTGTAATCCCAGTACTTTGGGAGGCCGAGGCAGGCAGATCACCTGAGGTCAGGAGTTCGAGACCAGCCTGACCAACATGGAGAAACCCCATCTCTACTAAAAATACAAAAGTAGCTGGGCTTGGTGGTGCATGCCTGTAATCCCAGCTACTCAGGAGGCTGAGGCAGGAGAACTGCTTGAACCCGGGAGGTGGAGGTTGTGGTAAGCTGAGATTGTGCCATTGCATTCCAGCCTGGGCAACTAGAGAAAAACTCTGTCTCAAAAAAAGACTCTTTCTTTTGTTAGCTTTAGCATTCTTCTCAATGTGTAATTCATTTTTTTATCCTAACACTATTCATACAATCATAATAAACCTCTGAATTTACTGTGGGTTTTATGCCTTTTCTCTGTGTCCTTTAAAGCTCTCAGTTCAGCAAGTATAGCACATCTTCAAACATCCACAGAATCATCTACCAATTTTCAAAACTCTTTTGAGAACCCTCATTACTTTTATATTTATAAGGAAATCATATTTCTTTCTACAACCCCGAAATTTTTGGAAACTGCTTCTCTAAAAGTAGAATATATGATACTATTCTTAGCATTCACCTCCTTAGATAATTAACCCTAAGATGACCAGGTAATTTCTCACGCAAGATCTTAGTTGCCTCAATTTCATCAATTAACTCTTACTTATTGCTTAAAATTAGTTCCGAGAACTGGTTCTTCTTGCTGTTTCTACATAATTACATTTGTAGCTAAGTCAAGAAATTCACAAAATGGAGTTTTACTTGAATGGGATATCCAATAAACTTATATTAAGATGAAAATTCCATCACTATTATACTTTGACTTTAATTTTATTTAGATATGAAATACTATGTTTTTATAACTATTATAGTGAGTTTCCTGGGACAAGTAATTCAAAAGGAGTAAGAGAATAACTAATAATCTTGTTATTAAAATTTAAGAACATTAATTCTAGGATATAAGAGGGGCTTGGGCTTGTTACAAAAAACGGTTGTATAAATTAGGGAAATGCTACATATTCTAACCTTCTCTAAGAAAACCACAATAACATAAGAGGTCTGTGATATAATGAGAAATGTAACCTGTATTAACTTGGCTTAACTCAGTATTTCCCAAGACCATTTAAATAGAGGATCCTCCACCCCGACCCATTTTGTGGCACATCCAGTAAATATAGAAAAGTGCTCCTAAGAACATCAGCCTGGAAAATGTCCAATGGCTATTTTTTCCATTCATTCATTTAATTTAAGTATGTACCTACTGGCCCTACGCAATTTATTACTTTTCAGACTTCTACCAAATGAAGAGAAGAAAAAAGGAGATTAAACTTAAATGTGATAGTTAATCTGGTTAAACAAAGTTTATAGCAGACTGTGTATAGTAGCTCATGCCTGTATTTCAGCACATTAGGAGGTCAAGGTGGGAAGACTGCTTGAGGCCAGGAGTTTGAGACCAGCCTAGGCAACATAGTGAGACTCCATCTCTACAAAAATTTAAAAAATTAGCTCGGTGTGATGGCACACCTGTAGTCCCAGCTACTCAGGAGGCTGAGGTGAGAGGATCCCTTGAACCCAGGAGGTCATGGCTGCAGAAACTATCATCATACAACCACACATAGCCTGGGTGACCGAGATCCTGTCTTGGAAAAAAATAAAAGTTCACAGCAAGACAGATAGGGTGCATGTTATCACTTTAGTATTTCATGAGCTGCTCTAAAACTAAACATGAACGTGAACTACTGTCAGATTTGATTACAGTCAAATGTTTCATATTTAGTTTATAACAGAGAAATTTGCATTGACACTTGGCTCTTTTTATTACCGTGGCAAACAGTACTATCAACCATTACAATCTCTCCCAATGAACCTGGATTCCTTTTCAATAGTTTCAAATTGCCACAAAAGTCAATAAAGCTATCATACCTGATTTCACATATGAAGGTTAGGGAGATTAAAGTTACTAATTGAAAGACTTATAAAAATCTGCACCTGCAGATAATTTTAATTTTCCATGTGACATTCATCCCAAATTAGCATAAAAATACAGCTTATCAATTTGTAATATAAACACATTTCCTTTATTTGATAATTACCATCTAATATTGAGTTCCTTTCTCCTCCTTTGGGGTACCTATCTAGAGCAGACCTCTAAGAATACGACATAGAGAAGAAAAATAATTTATATATTTTATGTACTTTTAATTGCAAAGAGCTGATCATTAAAAGATGGTAGAATATACCCACCAAACCCCACTGTTGCCTTTATCATTGCTATATCACACTGACCTTACCTACTGCATCTCTTTCTTAGAACTATACAGGGTATATAATTTTATTCCTTAGATGCTTACCATTTTCTGAGCAACCCAAATAGTATACCTGTGTTGACTTTTTTGTTGTTGTTGTTTTAGCCACAGTATATTCTCAAATTACCATATATACATTTTTAAGGCAAATTTTAAATCATATACATTTCAGAACCATTGATGAAATTTAAATAAAAGACAAACAGAAGAGGCCAACAATGTATTCAAGATTGCAAACAATTATTTCACATGGAACAAAACACAAACACTGATATCACTGCAAACATCACTGAAACAAGGTAAGACAAAAAACCTCCATAATATAGACCACAAAAAATGTCACCAGACACATTTTTTTCTTACACAATTAGAATATGTTGTGTTTAAAAATATATCCAAGTGTTTAATTTTCAATCTTCAATGTCTTCCATTAAAACTAATTAGGACTAATTCTAAAAGTCAAAACTCAATTCTCTTCAGCAGAATAAACAATCTGTGGGTTAAGAATCATAATTTGTTCTGAAACAATTGATGATTCTGGGGAGACATTTATTAGGTTTTGTCACTGGAGAAATTTTCAAAAGCACTGAATGCTAGAGATAGAAAAGATTCTAGAAGTTAAAAATATAAATCAAACACTTCATTTAACAGAAGAGATTCTGACTCAAAGATAATTCTAACCTTAAGAATCAAGGCAGAGTAAGGAGTTAAGAAACCAAGAACTTCTGATCCTTCTTCCTTTCAACAACCCCTCCCAACCCCACCAACAAAAAAAGTAAACCCCTCAAACTTAAATGATGGATACTAATTTCTGTTGGCTCTATGGTCTTACTGAGAGCACTACAACAACCTAAAACTGACTTAAGTTTATAGGAAAAAGGGGAAGAATAATTAAAATATAATATGACTTATATTGGTACTCAAATCACAAACCACCACTTGCAGTGGCATTATAAAAGTACCACTAAATTTCATCATAGATAGAAGTACAAACAAAACCTAAATATAGACAAAAACTAAACATGCAATGATACAAGAAAAAGTTAACACTAACTTATTACTTTTCACATATTCAAACACAAATATTACTGTGAGGCCATTACTACTACAGGCCAGGCACTTCACTTGGCAACAGAGAAAAAAAACTCTGTATGTAACTACTATGTGACAGAAATAAATCAAAGTTAATTTGGTCAGCATTTTAGTAAAAAAAAAATTAGTTACATAATTTAATTTTGCAAGAATAAAATATAAAAATAAGGCTGACATTTGGTTTCCTAAGGTTTTCTTTTTTTTTTTTCAAGAGGAAAAAAAAGGTAGGGACTATGCATAATATAGCAGAAAGAACTGAACTACTTTTCCTGCAATCTTGGGGCGAGCCTCAGCCCTCACACCAATAAACCATACAAAAGTAAAATAGTCACATATTATCTCTGGGTCTGTTTCCTTTGGTAAAGCAAGGAAATCCCAAAAGATAGTAAGCTCCTTTGTACATCTATGATTCCATGCCAATAGGCGGCAACAGAAAGAATTGAGCAATGTTTTAAAAATATTTAAGCACACAAAATAAATTCAAACTCTTTGAAAAAAATCTAAATAATAAGTGCTTTCTATGTATCAGAGACAAAACTAAATGAATGTATTCAACACACTTAAAATTATCTGGCTTACACTTATGCACAGAAGTCTTTCCTTACCAAGAGAATCTTCATATAAAATTCTCAAAATCAACAGGAACTAAACAGTTCAACATTCTTCAAATTTCTTAATGGAGGAAACAATGAAAAGAATGATAAAACCTGTTTTTGTCATGTTGCATTTAATTTTCCGTGTGTTGTGTGTTCAGTTCATCAAAAAAATTTTTTGAAATAAAACCACCTTAGAAACTAAAATGTTTAAGTAAGAAAACAACTGTCTTGCTCACTGACTTTAAACAAAAAAATATTACTTCTGTCAGAGATGGATCACAAAGCCTAAATACAAATAATTGCTAGTTGTATTTAGTTCTGAGCTGACAGGGTATTTCATTTATTACTCTACTGGAGAGATGGTCATCAACCTCACAAGATCTTTTTCAAAACAAAAAAACAACTTTGATCACTGGGCAAGATATATCAGCAGTACTGTTATGACCTTTACACACCTGCGTCTCTCCCTGACCTCTGTTGTGGAGGAAACAGTGCCAGCAGTAGTTGTAGTCAGGGTTGTGGTAGAAGCTGCAGCATTTACAACAGTTGGAGCAACAGGAATGGTCACTGCCGTAGGAACACTGTCCTTTTCTTTTTCAGTACTATCCTCAGCCCACAAACGATTTGAGGTACTATAGCATCATAAGCAGCAACACAAAAAAGAGAAAAGGAAAACAGCTAAACAACGAAAGCACTTTCTAGCAGCTGAAAACACATGACTACAGGGATGGATTTTTTTAAAACATAAGGTGAGACATCCTTAAATTACGAACCAAAAAGCTCTCCCAGAGTTGTCAAAGAGAGAAATTTACATTTTAAGCAGTCTAATTCAAGGAAAGTTCATTGTTCAGGAACTTTTTCCCCCAGACATGCATAACTGCCTCATGTTGAACCAATCTTTGTTTGCGAATAAATTTAACAAGATAAATGAGAAAATCCAGAGCCCCACAATCTTCTAAACAAAAACGCATGCACATACATAAGCACACAGTAGACCTGAGCACAAAATGTATCTGTGACTTACCTGCTTTGTGTGCCTGCTGAGGAAGAACCCGTTGTAATCTTTGTAGTAGTGCTTGTGCTGGAAAGCAGGCTTTTCTGAAGCCCAGCTGCAGAGGTAACTGTTGGTGTTGATGTGGTGCTTGGAACACTAGAACTAATCAAATCATCTTGTCTTCTACCAAAGGAGCAACTAAACAAAAGAGTCATATCTATATAGGATGTGTTTGTATGTGTATTCTAGAGTTAATGTCTATACAGTATACAAATTACAAGGCTAGAAAAAAATTAAAAACTGTGTTCCTAAATACACCACCAGCTCCAGCACCAAGAGTTGCATCTACGACTTGCTAGAGTTTAGACAATTTCACTAATTTGGTAGTGTATCATTTTAGTGCCTCCTCCCAACTTTCTCAGCAAGACAATGATCTGCTATTTCACATTTTTGAAACTATTCCACACCATATGGTCATGCCAGGCTGAGCCTGAAAAACACACTTTGGTTTTGTATTACCCACGGAAAACAAGACGTTGACATTTTTTGAAGAAAATTATTTCAGCAATGGGTCAGATACCTCGGAAGTAACCAATGCCCACATGAAACTTGTTCACATTTTACTCTTCTTTTTGGTTGCTTTTAGTAAAGAAATTGTTTATAGGGCTTTTTTTCCTCTTCAACATGATACTACCAACATTCCAATTGAAAGCATTTCCATAGCTCTGAGTTCTAGGGCAAGGCAAATCTTTCCAGATCAACAATGACAACCAGATCAATTAAGACACTGGCCTGTTTAAATTGTTAGTCAAGGAGTTCCTTCTAAAGGAGTTCCTTTTAAATATGTAACAATCTAAAAAACATTTCATAATATTTGAAGCTTAATTATATACTAGAAAGGCATAAGAACAAATTATCACCCATCTTTAAATATATATCCTGTGTTTAGAGTAAGTTTTAAACAACAAAATCTCATAATTTAATAAAAACACATATTTGTTTAAAATGATGTTAAACTGAGGGCTCCAAATTGCCTCATATTTTTATAAATGAATAAATAAAAACCACTTAAGAATAATATTATTACCTTTTATGATAAGTTGATCCTTCATTAATTGAGCTATTTTTTTTAAGATCATCTTCCCATTTTCTCCTTGTATATGAACTACTTGTTCGCAAACTTGAAGAATCTCTGTTAAAAGAACACCCTTCAGATTCTGGTAGATAATTTTAAAATGGGATTAAAAAGGCTATACACCAGCAAATATTAATATAAGCTGAAACTGGCAAAAACCTTTGGGAGGACACTTGGGAATATTTATCAAGAAGATAAAATAATTTCAGTACTAAGATTATACCCTAAGGTATAATTTTTCCCCTAAGTATAGGGGGAAAATTCAGGTATTTACAGAAATATACTTTTTGATCACAAAATATAAAGTAGGGGAGATGCTTACTTTAACCGCAGAAGATCTACTTCATAGTATACTACGTGCCAATAAAAAACAATGCTTATTAAAAATATATATTAACATAAAACATTGCTTATGAGATCTTAGGGGAAAAAAATCAAAAGCTGGATATGATAACATGATTACAAGTATATTAAAAAGTTCTTGGCCAGTCACGGTGGCTCACGCCTGTAACCCAGCACTTTGAGAGGCCGAGGCGGGTGGATCACGAGGTCAGGAGTTCAAGACAAGCCTGGCCAAGATGGTGAAACCCCGTCTCTACGAAAAATACAAAAATTAGCCGGGCGTTGTGGCAGGTGCCTGTAACCCCAGCTACTTGAGAGACTGAGGCAGAGAACTGCTTGAACCCGAGAGGTGGAGGTTGCAGTGAACCGAGATTGCGCCACTGCATTCCAGCATGAGTGAGAGTGAGACTCTGTCCCAAAAAAAAAAAAAAAAAAAAAAATTCAAATTCTATAAGCTGAAAAATAGGAAGAAACAAACTAAAATATTTAAATAAAAATATTTAAAACAAACTAAAATGATTAAGTCAGGCTTTCCTTCCCTTCTTCTTTCCCCTTTCCTAAATGTTCCAAATATTTAGAGAACTTAGTTTGCGACCTATCTCCTCCCACTTTCCCCTCACTCTGTTCCAGCCACAACTTCTTTGCTATTTCATGAACATACTAAGTCTGCACCTCCTCAGGACTATGTAGTTGGTATTTTCTCCTTCAGGAATACCCTCTATCTCTTCCCACAATACATATCCACACATAATTGCAATGCTCATGTATTAACTCTCATGCTAGATAATAAAGATTTTATAGTGAATGCATAAAGCAAATAAAAATAAACTCACCTGTTTTCTTTCTCTTCAATGTCAGATGTACTGGCTAGTCGTCTTGGTATTGTAGGTGCAACATATGCAAGCCTAGTTCCTTTACTATCTTTCTCCTACACAACAGAGAAACAAGTAAAAATTAATTTGTGTACTGACTATAGACAATGCTAAAAGTATTAAGAAAAGGTTATTCAATAATGTATAATTACATACCTATCATAGTTTACAGTATTTCAGAAATTCCTAAACTCTAAAATTAATGTCAGTCAATAATCAGTCTGTTCAAAGTAGTTTTCTTTCTCTTTTAGTCTAGAATCAGATAACATTTTAACTAAGGAAAAAAATTCCTCCACATTTTAATGACTTTTTCTAAAACTTCTATAGCAGATTAAAGTAATACTGTGTCATAAGCTGAAATTCTTCCACAGAAATAAAGTTTCAAATATGGTTCACTGAGAGGCCTCAAGCACTTATATTATACAAGCTATTCAGAACCTTGATAATGAGTGCTCTCAAATACATCAAAATAGTCAAAACAAATATTATTTACATTATATTTATCCAAATATGGCTAACAGTGTGTAGTGACAATGACACTCTGATACATTCCTAGTAAGCTGGCATAAAATACCTGGAAACCAATTGCACAAAAAATTGATAAAAAAGCAAAAATATTAGAATTACTTGAGGAGCAATTTCATCTGAATTTCTGATACAAGGAAACACTTCTAAGTAGAGAAAGAAAACTGTATGGGCAAAAAATAGTCCAAGCGCTGAATATGCTGTAGAAATAAATACTAGTATGAATAAACTGTGGTACACCCTAAATAATGCAATATTAATACCACCTCTCAAAATAGAGTTATTAAATTTACTCACTAAGACAAAGTTGCTTGTAATATGGTAGATGAAAAATCTGGGTTTTTTTTTTTTTTTTTCAGATACTGAATGTAACTTACGAGTATACTAACATTCTAGAATAAATGTATTCCTATGTTTTTTAAACTTCAGAAAGCTTCTTGAATCATAATAAACAAAATAAGCCTGCTCCTTAACACAGTTCTATTATAAATTCTCAAGTAAGATAATAGATTCCTTTAACTGAGTATAGTCCCATAATTTATGTTTTAGGCAAATACATCTGATCTTTCCAGTACTTATAATTCTGTATAAATTACATTTGTCTTATGTAATTCATTAAGGTTAATTAACTTGATACCTAGATCTAAAGATAACTAGCAGACAATCTACCAGATTTAATGTTCCTGGAAAAGAAATCATGAGTTTTCACAGAAACCAGACTGTGAAATAGATTACCTTTTCTTTATTATCCAAAGAGGAGGAAAGTCTGGGACTTGAAGCTGAACGTGTAACACCTGCAGTATCTTTTTCTTTCTGACCCTCTTTAGATGCTGTGATTTCAGCAAGTGCACCATAGCTGCCCGTCTTTCTAAGTCCTAACCTCCAAGTTGCAGGAGACTCATCTTTTCTCTCTTCTTCTTTGGGAGAAATTTTTGTAGCTGTGGTTGGAAACTGTGTTTATTTTATTTTTTAAGGAAAAGAAAAAAGAATTTTTAAAGCTGATCAGTCCTTAAATTGGAAACAATAAGTTTGCAGATAATATATTTAAAATTATGGTTTACAGTTTCAGGATAAAACACTTTCACTAAATAGGTTAATGTCTTAGTAAAAAATGTAAATATCTAAAAATTTTAAAGAAATAGACTACCTTTCCAGGGGTTAGACTTAAGAAAACACACTACACACTTTATATCACACAGAAAAATTATGATGCAAATACAGAAAACAGAAATGAGCACACTGTAAGGACTTAAAACCATGCATCTTTGGAACCAATTTATATTAAACTTGTTATGTTGTAACCTAATATAAATTCTTGCACATAGCAATGCCTCACCATAGATTTTTCACCCTTATTGGGCACAAGAACAATGCCAGTTTTGCGCAAGCCCTGCCTCCATGATGCAGGATCTACTGATTCCACCACAGGCATGATAGGAGCAATGAAATCATACTAAAGCCAATTAAAATAAGACAGGTAAAGAGATAAAGATTGAAAGCATGAAAACAGAAAAGGGAAGTTACGAGCAAAAAGTATTTTCTTCATTTTAAAATAGTTTTATAATAAATTAAACCCCAATAATTGGGTAATGATCCAATCTTTAAAAGTTACTGGGAACAAGTTCTAGCTTTAGCATGAGATAATCTGAAAAAATCTAATAAACTTCTAAAGCAATTAAAGACATATAGAATAGATAATATAGCATGTGAGTGAACAAACTACTGCACATGAATTTTGTTTTTAATCCATGTATATACTCTGGTTAAAAAATTTTATGTCCAACACAATCAACAAAAACTAGTAACTGATATTTTCTAATTATAATACTCTGTTTAACATCACAGCCTTAAATTTACTGATTTCCCCACCAAACATTAAATATTACAACTATAGTAAAAACTAATTTTATGTACAAATATTTATGTTATTTTTAGGGCTTTCCAACAACCCTAAAAATGCAACCTCTGTTATCTTTAGATCACTTTATCAACTTCACTTCTAGAATTTCTATACTCAACCACAGTTAACTATACAGATTGGTGAATACAGCAACTAACTAGTTGCCACAAGCATAGGGTATTAATAGTTTTTAAAAAATCCTTTCTTTCATATCTATTGCCAACATTTGCTATAATTAGCAGGTTAATAGAGTTTGTTAAAGCTCCCATGATGATGCTTGAGGGCCACTTCATGGACAAAACTGTTATAAAGATATACCTCTGGTACTTCCAGTAATGAACTGCTATCAACAGGGCCTAAGCATTCCTTAGTTCCTAAAATGTGCACCGAAGTGCTCCAGGGTGTCACAACAAAGTCACAGGGGCTCTGTAGAATATTTTAGAGTTTTGAGAGAAGCACAGTGACATCTCATAGACACTGCACAACCTGCCATTTTGATCACATTTGCATCGAACTACCTAATGAGACAAACAGGTAATTCCTTTTGCCAGTGGCACTGTGAAAAAAGCCTACCAAACACTAGGGGCTCCAATGACCAAGAAAGTTTGCGAACTCTAATATCCTGTGCAATATGATAGGTACTGAGACAGCTACTTATTGACTGGTGAGTTTATAGGGCTAGACGGCAAATGCCAAACTTTGTGGATCACAGATAATATTAATACACAAAGGAATGAGTGTGGCTGTACCCAATAAAACTTTAGGGACAGTGAAATTTTTCTGATATTTTTCTCCAACCAGTTTGCTATACAAAAACAGGTAGTGGGCTAGGTTTGGCCCACTGGCCAGTTTGCCAACACCCACATTAGGTCTCTCACCTCCTCAAAAAACAGAAACAACAAACAAAAAAACCTGGAAACAAACTTTTTCCCCCCATGATAAAACAGCCAGAGATCAGATAACATTTATTGTTATAACTGAAGCTAACATTTAACAAATATTTACTAGTGTGTGACCCTCAGCTAAGTGTTTCACATGGGTTATCCTGTTTCAACCTTATAATTACCCGATGAAATACTACCATTACTGTTATTCTAGAGTTGAGAAAAATGAGGCAGTACTATCTATCAATTTTGAAATCAGCATTTGTTACACAGTAATCATTGATATACCTCCACTCTGCCCAACATGAATTTGGATTTAAGTACCGCTTCATATGTCTAAAGGCACCTTTTGATTTTACTTGGTATATAAATAAACCCTTCCTGAAATACTTAACCATACCTCCTCCTCCATGAAACTCTCTTCTTTAGCTTTTTAAACTGGATGCTATCTTGACCTTCTTTTTCTTTTGACTCTGACCATTCTTTTCTTGACTGACTGACTGTGTGTGTGTGTGTGTGTGTATACAACACTCCTTATACAGGCTGTGTGTGTGTGTGTACAACTTTCCTTGTGCTAGCCCTTCCAGAGTCTGCTCTTGGATCTCTCATATTCTGTTTCTACTTTCTTCTCCTGGGGGATTGGAGGAGGGTCTTTACTTCCTCAGGCTAAATATTAATTGTAGTCAGCTTATTCTCAAATGTATTATTCTCCAGTCCAGTCTCCTAAATTTCCAGTCCTAATTTTACCTGTAGAGTGGAAGATCTAGAACTGTAACTGAAAACTTGAAACTCAATATGACTAAAATAAAACACCTTTACTTCCAAACCATCTATTCTTCAGTTCCCTAATTCTGTTAATGGCACTAAAGTTAGCTCTTCGATCTCCTACGTTTCAAACTTCACAATTATGTTAGACCTTCTCTGTCATTTTCCTCCATCCATAAATTAGAGGTCAAGTCTCTAAATCTCCTCTCCTTTATAAGCCCAGAGCCACTTCCCTAGTTCATATTCTTATCATTGTGGGCAACTTCAATGACCTTCTAATAAACCTTTTCTCAATCAGTCTCTCATCTTCAAATCTGTACACTGCTGTCAGAATAATATTCTATAAAGAATAATTCTCTCAAGGCATTGTTCAAACATCTTCCATGACTCTCTACTACTTATCAAATAAATTATAAAAGTGTTATCCTAGAAGAGAAGACATCCTGCAACATGGCTCTACCTTTCCTGTTTACTTTGTATATATGCACCCTATAAATTAATCAAATGGAACAATTCATTTTTCCTGCCAAATTATTCCACATTATCCCCACTTGTTCATATTGTTTTTCTTCCCTCCCTTTCAACAAGTTATGCAAGCCCTTCTTCTCTCAGGTGGAGTACTACCTACTTTAAGATTTATCTAAAATGTCCTGATTCTATTACCTTAAGTCGAATATAATTTCTTCTCCTTTTAAATCATGCTACATCTGTACATTTAGATTGGAATACTTTATGTACCCACAGCACATAGCAGTCTTTTGTTAAATTATTAGCTTTTACATTGAATTGAATTAACTAGAACACTTAATTCCATAAAAATTCTGAATTTTTAACATCAAGTAAAGAAAACGCCATTTACATTTTATTGGAATGTACACCCATATAGAAGAATAGATAATCTGCTTTAGAGATCTCAACAATATTTATTTTGACTAGAAAGGCTTATACAGACTTATTGTTAGTTAACAATTTTAAGCACAAAATCAAACTGATGGTTTTATAGATAACATCTCCACAAATCATCAGCTTGATATTGCTACAGAAACAGTTCTTTAATTTCAGCTGAAGGGTTAAGGAATTAAGGAAAAATCATTTAAAGTAAACACCTCTATCTTTCACCATAGTTACCCCAAGTTATTAAAATAAGTGAAATGCAAAACTGTTTTGTGTGCTTTCATTTTTGTGATCTATCTTGCTGTGAACACGTGCACACGCACATAGTTTATGTACCGCGGAAGGAAGCTGGAGAACTTAATATAACTTTGTCTAAATATCAGAAGTGGAGTCATGACTGGGAACCTAAAAACAGATAACTGCAAAACCTTTTAAGATGCAATTAGAAATTAACAATCTGTTTAAGGAAATTTGTATGTTAGGTCACTAAAGTTACAGATAAACTTGAAAAAATTTTAAAAAACACTAATATGCTAAATTAAAGTAGATACAGGAGTGTAAGAATCACTGAATATAACAGGTTTTAAAAGTCATACAATATTGATAAGAAGACTCCCTCTTCATCAAAAAAATATTTCAGGCCAGGCGTGTTGGCTCATACCTGTAATCCTAGCACTTTGGGAGGCCAAGGCGGGTGGATCACTTGAGGTCAGGAGTTTGAGACCAACCTGGCCAACATGATGAAACCCCGTCTCTTATTAAAAATACAAAACTTGGCTGGGTGTGGTGGCAGGTGTCTGTAATTCAGCTACTCAGGAGGCTGAGGCAGGAGAATTGCTTGAATCTGGGAGGTGCAGGTTGCGGTGAACCAAGATTGCACTCCAGCCTGGGTGACAAGAGCAAAACTCCGTCTCCAAAAAAAAAAAAAAAAAATCAAAAATTTTACACATGATTGTTTCGAATAAAATTTGGTCACAAAACTTTAAGAACAAAGAAGCAATATAATCTTCAAAGTAAGTTATTGTGCTTGAAACTGAGAATAAAATAGTTTCTAAATACGCAAATTTAGAAGCAGATGTTATTATATTAATTACAGAACCAAGAGTGATTTTGAATAAGAACTTTTACAGCAAAGAGATTACTGGCCCACTATGCTAACAGAGGTTATAAAGTATTTCTTTTCAGTTAGGGCATTAGGTATAAACTGAGAACTAAATTGCCATAAATGTTGGCTATATATGAGAACAAGAAAATTGAACACAGGAAGTTTACTGTAATCATTTGACTGTAGTAGGAAAGGGATTACTTAGCCAAAAACCCAAAAGATAGAGAGCCAGTGCTGGGTGCAGTGGCTCATGCCTATAATCCCAGCACTTTGGGAGGCTGAGGTGGGCAGATCACAAGGTCAGGAGTTCGAGACTAGCCTGGCCAACATGGTTAAAACCCATATCTACTAAAAATTTAACTAGCCAGGCATGGTGGAGACACCTGTAATCCCTGCTACTCAGTAGGCTGAGGCAGGAGAATCACTTGAACCCGGGAGGCAGATGTTGCAATGAGCCAAGATTGTGCCACTGCACTCCAGCCTGGGTGACAAAGCAAGACTCCGTCTCAAAAAAAAAAAAAAAAAAAAAAGAAAGATAGCTAGTTTCTTGCCTAGGTATTCCAGGGAGATGGAACTTCTGGGAACTTTTGATAACCTTATAGTCGAAACAGATCAAAAGATGCAGACATGAATTTAGTATTCACTGAAAAAGAATATGGGGGCTCTAGAATAAAATAAACTTTAATTAAAGCAGTTTATAGTGACGCTAGTTACAGCATGATTAACAGTCTTCAAAATTTTGCAAACTGCTTTTAGATAATTTCTTATTAAAGCATACATAATTATGATCATATGAACATGAGTTCTAACTGAATTCAAGAAGCACTCAGTTTTGGAATATATAAGGTAAGATAACTCATTCAGTTTCTCGATATTCAAACTACATATCAATGAAACCAACACATTTCTACCACTCATTATTTACATTACTGCCCTCCTTGGGAAGAATTTTAGAGAAGGATTATTACTAACAGTAGGGACTTTTTTTTTTATTCTGTAGTTTATGATTTCAAAAAGACCTTGACCACCTAAAGCCAAATTCCAATACTGACAACACAACAGAAATGCTGTGAGGATTTAAAAAACAATCAGTCCTTAAACTCATGCAAATAATGTCAAACTAGCAACAAAATAAGAAGTTCAAAGGCAACTAAACACAATGTACAATCCAAGTGGACCCTTGATTTTAAAAAACAAACAGAAAGACTCAAAGGACAATTGGGAAAATCTGGGTATGTATATTAGTTATTAACAACATAAATAATATTATACCAAAGTTAAATTTCCTAAGTGTGATTATTTTGAGAATGAAGGATATTAGTCTTGTATTTAGGAGATACATACTGACATATTTAGGCATGAAGTGTTATGATGACTGCAATCAATTTTTCAAGGGTTTGGTTAAAAAAAAGGTGTGTGTGGACAAAGAGGGAAATGAGTATGCTCATTAAAGATAAAAAAGGACTGGTGAAGAGAAATCTTTGAAGAGAGACTGGTAGGTCAAACATAAACAAAAACTCTGAATCGTTAATTTGGGTTAAAAGAAGGATAGGTTCCAGAGAAGCAGGAAAAGGTAAAAAGATCAACACACTAACTGGAAAACACTGCTTCGGTGGAGAGAAGAGACGAGAGAGATGGAGAACAGATAGAGACAGAAAGAGAGAAGAGAAATAAATGAAACTAACATTTTGAAAACACACTGAGTTTACTGGCTAGGTTGTCTCAACCAATCCTTACAATATTAACTGTGTTTCTCTTCATTTTGTTTTGTTATACAAAAGGAAGATAGTAAGTAACTTGCTCAAGGTCATAACAACTAATAAGGTAGAGTCAGGAGCTCATCTCTGGTTTATCCGACCTCAGGGATCATGCTCCTACTGGCATACCAGTTGCCTGCCTAGTCCTTTGTACTACGAGTTTAAAAAATTTAGATTCTTGTTCTCTCATTGACTTGTGGTAATAGTTTTTGTAACTTTCTTACCCATGTGTGAAATTATCAACATGCACACCTCTACTTAACAGAGATAAAGGATATAAAACCCGAGCTTCTCAAAATAAAAGTTCAATAGAAAAAAAAAAAAAAACTAATACAATCATTGATTTTAATATTACAAAAATTTTTAACTTTCTGCCATTTATTAACTATCAACTGTATGTAATATTTGTTAACTACCAACTATAATATCAACAGTAATATCAATTGCAAAAATGATAAAAAAAATCATTCAGAAGAAATCTCATTCAACTTAGAAACATAAATACATATTTACATTCTGAAATCTTACATATTTTTGGAAGAAACTATAAAAATTCAGAATTACTTTAATGAGTTAGTCCAAGTGGTACATAAATAGAATACATGTATTTTCAACAAATACAATTTTGGCTTACCTTTTTAATAGGTGATGTAGGTGTTGCTTGACCTGATGACACAGTAGGTGTTGTAACAGCTACAGGAGCTGCTTGTGTAGTAGAAGTGTTGGCATTAGTTACAGAAGCCAGGGGTTTTGTCTTATCTATTAAAGACAAACAAGTAAGAGTCAAGATTCCATAGAAATTTGGTCTCAATGGTTGGGAAAAAATCATTTTATATTCCATTTTTGTTTAAGGTTTTATTAACTAAAAGTCTTTCCCCACTGTGATTCCTTTTTGCAAGTCAGTTTTTCAGGGAGCTTCTAGCATTGTCTCAATATATATGCTGAAATAAATAGTTAAGATAATATGAAAGATATACAACAAAGCTTCTGACAATAAAAAGCACAAATAGAATCTGACTTCTATGCTTTTAAAATGAAGAAAATAAAAACAAATTTAATTAAGATTTAAAAATTTGAATGCATGAATGCAATTAAAAACTTAACAATAACTATGCAATTTTCTAATGGATAAACAACTACTATTACTGATCTAAAACTGATGGTTCCTCTTTAATCAAGGAAATCTAAAAGTGCTTTTGTCAATAATTACCTTACATTCCTGTCAAACAGTATGGTTAAATGTCCCAAAGAGCATGTCTTCTCACTCCTAAAAAGTCTAAAGTTAAATGGGCACAATATCATCTTGGAAAATAATCCACCTAACTGTGTACAGAATCAATCAACAAATAATAAGTGTCCCCATTCTTCAAGTAGTGTCCTAGGTACTAGGGATATATCAGCCAATGAAAAGACAAAATACCTTCACTTACAGTCTAGTAGGAGATATAAATAATAAATAAGATAAAATCCATGTACCACCATCCAAGTTATTTATTTACTTTGAGACAGGGTCTTGCTCTATTGCCCAGGTTGGGGTGCAGTAGTGTGATCTCGGCTCACTGAAGCCTGTTACCCAGGCTCAAGCGATCTTCCCACCACAGTCTCTTGAGTACCTGGGACTACAGGTATGCGTTACCACACCTACTAATTTTTGTATTTTTTGTAGAGACAGGGCTTCCCCATGTTGCCCAGGCTGGTCTTGAACTCGTGAGCTTAAGCAATCCTCCAGACCTGGACTCCCAAACTGCTGAGATTACTAGCATGAGCTACAGCACCCAGCCCCACCATCCAACTTATTTTGTAAACGTTATTAATATCGTTGTAGTCTTTCTATCCATTTAATTTCAACAAAGAATGACAAAGTCCTAGAAGAAAGAACCCTAAAAGCAAAAAATGTACTTCTCTTTCTCATTTTCTCAACTACCTTTCACATTTGTAAATTGTTTGAAAGGTATAACTAAAACTTAGGTTGCACTCTCATTTTTATCTGCTTTATGAGAAGAGAAAGAACACTGAAGAAAAACTGTTTTGGTAAATAATTTATTTTACAAAATTCAGCAAAATAGTTATTTTATGTCAAATAGTTTCCCAAGGAAATAACCTTACAAAAAGTAGAAAAAAGAAATGGTTTACAAATTGTCAAATTAAGCTGTAGCTCTACAGGGAAATGGCTGCTTTCTCAAGCTTTCCAAATAAAGCATGATAAAGCCTAGCTGATATTAAAAGAGCGAGAGGAAAGGAACCACACAGCGTTTACGTGGATTAATTCTTGAGACAGAGTCAAATTTTCCTGGCACCACTGACCACTAGCAACAGGAAGAACAAAATTATCATAGTACAATGCTTCAGAGGAACATTTAAAGTTAGCTCAGTGAGAAACTGAGTAGAGAGCAACTAGTACATTTCAATTCTAAATCGTGAACAAATACAATGCAATTTGATGGTAATTAGTTATATTTAATAGAATACTAGAGTTTTAAGAACCCTCCAGGTCTTATAGCCCGATTTTTCTCATTTTATAATCAAGGATATTCAACCAAAAGATAGCAGAAGATTTGCTGGTTACTGGTAAAACTGGCCTAAGGTCTCTTGTTTTAAATAGTCCCTTAGTGTCTAATATTGAACAGTGACTTGTATACAAACAAGGGCTAATGAAGAAAAAATTTAGTCAACAAAAAACTAGAAATCTTTGAAAGAGATGTCTGGACTTCTAGTTTTTGAATTATACTACATAAGTAGTAAAAGGCTTAAAATATAAGTTAGGAGGTCTGGGTGCAAGTCTTGGCTCTCTTGTGTACATAGTTTAATTTGTAATGATATACTTGACTACAGACTGAGAGCTAAGTAATGTCTCCCAGGGAGGAGATTAACTGCATAAAAATAACTTTAGGCTATAGGTTGAGCGCCGTGGCTTATGCCTGTAATCCCAGCACTTTGGGAGGCTGAGGTGGGAGAATTGCTTGAGGACAGGAGTTCAAGACTAGCCTCAGCAAAATAGTTAACCCTACAAAAAATAAAAATAAAATTAGGTGTGTGTGGTAACATGTGCCTGTGGTCCCAGCTACTGGAGAAGCTGAGGAAGGAGGATCACTTGAACCCAGGAGTTTGAGAATAAGGTAAATGTTCATCATAATGGAAACAGATATATTTAATAGAATACTATACAATAGCTTAAAAAAAATGCAGATAAAGCTATAGAAATAGATTTATGAACAAATATAAAAAACGTAACTTTTGAGTGAAAAAACCCAAGATGTATAACAATTCCTACCATATGAAAAAAACACAAAACAATATTACAATTGTTATATATTACATATGAATGCACATATGTAAGAGTATAAAAATGAACTAGAAGATTACAGAAAAAAACTCATGATAGTGACTGCCTTTGGGAAGGAAGAAAAGGGAAGCAGACTACGGTGGGTGACTAAAAAAGACATCTATAATGTTTTAACTTTATTTAAAAAATTGAAGTAAATATGATTAAATGTCACAGTAGTTAAAGTCTTAAGTCTAGGTTGTTGGAATATGGAATATGAATGTTTATTATATTATACTTTTCTGTATCTTTAAAATTTCTCAAAACAAAGCAAATTCCCCCACACACTCACAGCAAAGAGTTTTTACTCCATTCCTACTTTACTATTTCTTAGGGAAAATTTGGGATGCTGTTGGGACCGGCACCCTGGACGTTTGGACCTCAGAAGTAACAGGAGCATTTTTGAATTACTGAGAACCCATTCACAACCTATCTGTGCCTAAGGGACTCTTAGAACCCTCTCCAACTTCTTTAAATATAGATCGGCAAAACACAGAGGTGAACAACAGCCTCCAGATAATTAAAGAATAATAAATTCACAACTATATGTAGGTTTCTAGCATTCACTGAAAGATAATTTAGTAGCTTGCCAGGTATCTAAACAAGTAGCAAATCAGTCTGAAAAATCTTGTCTTATTTTACACTGCCACAAAATTCAACGAAAATGCATTTATCTTTTAATTTTACCTGTTTCAGCTTCTGATTCCGAGTCATCTTCCTCATCTTCTTCACTAGAGCAGCTAGACTCATCTTTCTTTCCTTCTTCTTCTTCATCAACCTTTTCTTGTTCCAGAGATTCAATACGGGATGCATTTTTCTCTGGTTCAATAATCAATGTCTCTTTGCTGTTAAAGGAAAACAGTGTTCAAATGATTAGAAACAAAAAAGGTTAAAATACATTCATTCTTCCCAGATCCACAATAAACATGCCTGTGGCCATTATGCCATCTCATTCACAAAAGTAACAAACGTACTTGAACATTTTACTCACTTTTTAAAGGTCTTCTGTGACTGATTATTGTCCATATTTGCTGTTGATTCAATTAGCGGAGATTTCTTGTCCCGTTTTTCACTATGGAGCTTTGTACAAAGTTATGCAAAGGAAAATAAGAAAACTATTAAAATAATATTACTAAGATGCAGTGTTTAAAATAATAACAAAGTAGTTTTTTCAGACATTAAATAAGACAAAACAAAGAAATAAATTAAGTTTTACCTGAAAAGGAAAGAGCTTGAATAAAAAATGAAATAGACTAGACAATTAAAAAGTTCCATACAGGGCTAAGGTGAATTTTTTAAAACCCTCCAACTTTAATGAAAAAGTTCAGATCCATTAACCACTCAGGCTGGCTGAGGATAGTTTACTCAACACCCTGTTTCTGGCTGGGCGCAGCGGCTCACGCCTGTAATCCTAGCACTTTGCGGGGCCAAGGTGGGTGGACTGCCTGAGCTCAGGAGTTCAAGACGAGCCTGGGCAACACGGTGAAGCCCCATCTCTATTAAAATACAAAAAATTAGCCGGGCATGCTGGCGTACACCTGTAGTCCGAGCTACTCAGGAAGCTGAGGCAGGAGAATTGCTTGAACCCGGGAGACAGACATTCTAGTGAGTTGAGATCACGCCACTGCACTCTAGCCTGGGACAGAGTGAGACTCCATCTCCAAAAAAAAAACAAAACTGTTTCAGGTGACATAACTCCTTGCTACTGGACCTGCTATTGGATATATGAGATTTTATAGACTCCATCTTTTAAGTAAAACCCTCTAATGAAATTGTAAAAACATGTTATTCTTGAGGACATATATAAGTATTCCTTTTGAGAAGGGGAGGAAATAGAAATGGGGATAAGCAACATAAAAAGTTAAATATCACTACCCTTTATTCTCTTTCACTATCATTTAGTGAAACTTAAGGATATCTTAAAACCAAAAAGTATAAAACATCACAAGAAAACTTTTGTAATTGTCTCAAATTCAAAGTTACTAAGATAATTATGTAATACAGGCAATTATTAGACAGTCATCAAACATACCAGATTTTGTTTCTTTTGCAACTCTTCTAAATATCCTAAAATGTCTTCATCTGCTACATCAAAGGCTGTTTGGCCCTAGGTAGGAAACAAGGGGCGGGCAGTAATGGTCAAAAGTCAATAAATCATAAAATGCCTTCAGTAATTCTGTATAATTTTATATAAAGAAGTTGGATAACATTTTTTACAGTGGTTATAAATGATACAACAACTACTGTAAAAACATACAACTCTAAGGCAATGTACATGAAATTTATGTGAGACAGAAGCTGTGAATATCTCCCCTTATTTTTTTGGTAACAGCTTTATCGAGATGTAATTCATATACCAAACAAATCACTCATTTAAAGTGTACGATTCAATGGTTTTATGGATATTCAGAGTTGTACAACTATCAAAATAATCAATTTCAAACATTTTTATCACCCTAAGAAGTAGGAACATACCCTTTAGTAATCACTGTCTGCATCCAGCCCAAGGCAACCACTAATCTACTTTCTGTCTCTATAGATCTGCCTATGCTAGACATTTCAAGTAAGTGGAATCATACAATATATGGTTCTTTGTGACTGGCTTCTTTCACTCTACATGTTTTCAAGGTTCATCCATGTCATAGCATGTATCACTTCATTTCTTTTGATGAATAATATTCCATTGCATGACATATACGGTCTGCTAATCTAGTCATCAGGTGGACATCTGTTTTTTTTTCTTTTTTTTTGCCTATGATGAATAATGCTGCTATGAGCATTCATGTACAACTTTTTGTGTGGACGTCTGTTTTCATTTTCTTCAACACCCAGTTAAGGGCGAAATTACTGGGTAATTTAACCTTTTGAGGCCTTTTTCTTTTTGATGACATCCTACAACTTAAATTCTTGGTAGAGTAATAAAATTAAAAAATACATATATTTAAGCTGTTTAACATTCAGCCAGTCACAGGTATGGCTTAATTTTAAAAATTAGTCCAGATGAACATATGTCAATCTATTTTAATTCACTGTGAAAGAGAAAATTTCAAAGAGCTGCTGACTAAACATAGTAAGAATATTTCCTGCTGCCTGCATTAGTCCTTATAATAGCCCTACTGCACAAGTTTCCAGGACGCTTACAAGTTCATTATTTAGAATACAGTCTTCTTTATGTTATCCAGTACATGATCCTTTCACAGAAAAAAAACGTTTTTAGCAACAAAAAATATAATTCTGAAAGAAAGTTCAAATTTCTTAACAGTATTCCTATATCCACAACGACATAAGAATGGATAAGAAATAATGGCTTCTAAAATCACATTAATTTTTCCGTTTAGAAACCACCAACAACCCTTGTTTCTGTACCAACATCAGGATGTTAATATCTATTCAGAAAGGAGCTAATTTCCAAACACTATAAAACAAACTATAAGTTAGCCAATATCTGAGCAGTTTTCCCATTGTCTGTTAATAAAATAAAAAGCTATTGTCTATGAAAGGTATCTTTTTTTTTGAGATAGGATCTCGCTCTGTTGCCAAGATTGGAGGACACTGGCATGACCGTGGCTCACTGCAGCCTCAGTCTCCTGGAGCTCAGGTGATCCTCCCACTTCAGCCTCCTGAGTAGCTGGGACCACAGGTGCACACCTCCATGCCTGACTAGTTTTTGTATTTTTTTGTAGAGATGTAGTTTCACCATGTTGCCCAGGCTGGTTTTGAACTCCAGGGCTCAGGCCCACCTCCACTTCCCAAAGTGCTGGGATTATAGGTAAGAGCCACTGTGCTCAGCCCTATGAAGTATATCTTAAAAGTATATAAAATACTGCTTTTTCAAAATAGGTGAGGATGTATATAAATTTACAAGATTCAAAAATACTTATCATACTTGCCTTTTCTTGCTAGAAAGTCTTTCCAGTAGGAATTTAAGAGACAATCTATCCTTTCCCACTCAGTCCAAGATAAAAAGTTTTAGTTTTAATAAACTTTCCTCCCATTTCAATCTTGGGAAATAGAAGCCAAGATTTAAATTCCTGAAGAATAAATAGTTCTGAAATCAAATAACTGGCTCAAAACTTAAGGTGCCCTTTAAATTAGAAATACATGTTAATTCTAGTTTTGCTATATCATATGCTTTATATAATCAGTTCTAAAATGTTAATAATGCTATACATTTAATGTAAACCGTGTTTAAGATTATGTTATGTGGAAATAATTCACTGACTTATTTTTAAATATCATATTAAGCATTACCAACCCTTCTCATGAATGAACTATCCCACTTTGAAATGTCTGAACTGTAATTAAATTTTTGTAGCAGTTAAATGCAATGGGGTCACTTTAATAACCAAGGAACTCTCCTCTTTAAGAGTAAGAAATTGGATCACGCTACTAACCTTTATTTTCACTTTCTCCCTTGATAAATGAGTCTACTTTGCAAACAGCAGCTGATACAGAATCAAAACTAGAGTAAACGTGGGCTATAAGAATTTCTACTTTCAAAAAAAAGCACCCTCATCAACTTAACTCAGCAACTTAAACATGCTCTTTAAACAATCTGTAGCACAGTTATAAAGCTAACAGTCGTGAAGTTATAAACATTATTTGGTTCTTAACTACTATAAGGCTACTGTGCTTCACTGATAGAGTATAAACACATTATAGTATATAAGCAGTGCCACTCAAAGCAACCAGGCAACAAATGAGGACACAATGCTGAGCTATGAGAACATAAGAACTCTATCAAGAGAACTATCTTAAAAATAACTGCTTAAAAAAAAATGAGTCCAATGCATCTATTAAGAGTCACAAACACACTGGAGACATTGTAAGTCTAACTTCACAGTTTCTTCATTTTTCTTTACTCACTTATTCTAACCAAATTGTTTTTTTAGGTACAACCTCTTCATCTTCACAACAATGAATAATGTAGCTGGGACAAGTATTAGAATGATTCTCACTGTACAGATGAAGAAACTCAGTCTGAGTGCATGGTATTTGCCCAAGGTCATACAGATCATTAAGAGAAAGTGGGAATACAATTTAGGTCTCTACTACTCTACTGTGTCATTTTGCCTTTATCAAAAATAAAAATAAATGCAGATGGAATTAGGGTAAAAACATCCTTGTGTCCATTAATAGCAGAAATAGCTTTGTCATTCATTTAAATCTTTATAATGACAGTTATATTAATCTAAAAACTTGTTTGCTAGCCATTGTATTCAGTAAGAGAAATTCCAACCAGAAAAGCATTCTAGTCAATAAAGAAAGAACAATATTTAGATATATTCTAGTAAAGCAATTATTTTAGTAAACTAAGAAAGCAAATAACCTTTATATTTAAGGTCTGTATCACAGAATCTATAATAATGAATTAAAATGACAGTAAATATGTATTACAGTTTGCAAATAATTTAAAGAAATGAGACTGAAATCTCTAAATATTTTTAGGAAGGGTTTCAGATTTTCTATATGATTTGCTACACTTACTATATTACACATTATTTTCCCAAATAGTGTTTTCTATTACTGAAGAATTCATCTAAACTCTGGTAGTACCTTAGGTGCACATCTTTAATATCATTTTTTAAAACAATTTGTTAATAACCTTCAATCTGTAAGTACTAAGGAAGGTATCAAATGACAATATAAATTCATATAGGCAGGCTTACATAATTAAGACAAAGTAATTTATTTTGATTGAACATGATGTATGACATTTTAAAATGTAGACAATAAAAACAGTCTAATTCTACATGCAAAGTTATGACTAAACTTTTAAAAATCAAAGTCGTAAAACAGAACTTCTCAAATGAAAAAAAAAGGCTTGTGTTTGGATATAGTTATGGCACAAACTCCTTTAGAATGCCATAGACATTATGTAGCTCCTCATTATAAAAAGCAGTCTTTAAAGTCTTGACTTTTAAAAGAAAAATAATATTTTTATTAAAATTTATATTTTTACAGCTTAATAGTATCTTGAAAAATAAAAGATGAGGAAACTAAAACGAAAAGAAGTTATAGAGGAGCTTAGCAGAATAAAAATAAAAAACAATTATCAGGGTTTTAGGAAAATTACTTGACTTCTCTGATCATATTCCTGAATCCAAAAAAACCCTTAATTTCACAGGGTTGTTAAAAGAATTGCATATGTGTAAAAAAGGCTGAAAATCTTTAAATTTTATGTAAATATGAGGCACAATTGTGTGTGTGTGTGTGCGTGTGTGTGTTTTTCTTTTTTTTTTAGCAGGGTCTCCTTCTGTTGCCCACTGCTGTGCAGTGGCACAATCATGGACTCAGTGCAGTCTTGAACTCCTGGACTCAAGCGATCCTTCTACCTCAGCCTCCCACATAGCTGGGATTACAGGCTCACACCACAAGGCCTGGCTCACAATTCTTTTAAGATCACATAAAGATCTACTGAAATATCGAATGACAGATAAGAGAGTAAATAAAATTTAGAGTGACAGAGGAGCTGCTATTAATTTTTTTAAAAAGGATACAAGGCACAGTAATTTTATATGCACTCCTTTTCTGATAGCAAAATTATGATCTGTATGGCATAGGAATTAGACAATTGTTGGCCAGATGCAAATAAAATAATTTTTCTCATACATACTATATATTGTCTATGTTTCACTAGAATACTGATTCAGTAGGGGAAACACACCATATTTAAACTTGTAAGTGAAATAATCCTTTTTGGAAACCATTTCAATTAATAAGCTTCTCTCATCTAGTTCTTATCCGGAGGCTACTGTTACTAAATGAACCAATTATCAGCACTGCCCATATGAATGGACATGTGGTAAAAAGTCACTGCTTGGGAGAGAAGAATGCAGACCAGAGTTCAGAGGCTAACAGGTATCTGCTAATCTTTTCAGAAAAAAATTCTGAAGGGAAATTTCTACATGAAAAGAGAGGTAACATGACTTGCAAAGCTAAAATTAGCTGGCGTTTTACTTAAATAGTATCAATATTTATTTGTCTTCTAATGCTGATTACAAAACAACAGAGAAAGTAAATTATTGAAAGTTTTAACTAAAAATTCAACCCAAAGATTTTTGTATTTGTATATAAGTATAAACTAATCATTCTCCCAAATTTTTTTACTTTCCTTAAGACTTCTACCAACTCCTATGATTTTCATGCCTGCACATTTCTTATATAAAATATATATTTAAATCAGTTAACGAAAGTAAGTTATTTAGAACTCTACTCCAAAAACAGCAAAAGAATTAGATGGTCCTATTTTGAATAAAGATGAGATCATTTTATGACTCTCTGCTACATAACCTATGATATTTTCCTATGAAATGCAATATACAAGGAACACTCTATGGAAAGGTAATTAAACTCACTAGAGGAGACATGTTTTGAGTTCTCCATGATACTTATTATCTACCAACACAGAGTGGGAAGCGACTAGCAGGAATACTGGTGACTGGTTATTGACTGATAGTATCTACAAAGGAGTAGAGAAGTCTAGTTTAACAAGAAACTTGATAACCTGAATCTTTTCATGATTTCGTGAAAAACACTTGTATGACATTATCTCCCTCCCTCCTTCTACCTAATTGTGGTATTAAGTATATAATTTACCTCACTCAACAGAACTACTTTCTCATCTACAAAACTAGAAGACTAGATGATGTTGCATCTCAATGATCACCTTCAGTATAAAACTTTATAGTGTTTACTGTCATTACCTGCTGTAAAAGACCTCATTATTCATGTCACTTAGAGAACTCTATAAGCAAGCTAAAAGACCATCAGCTAAAGAATAAGAACCACACTTCTACATGTGTTCCAACTCAAAGGGGAGGCAGAAAACATTCACATAAGAATGCAACATTTTCTAAGCTTCTGAATTCCTAAGAACATAGTATCAATGCAAGTATCCAAATCTACTCTACATGTATGGCAATCTGACTACTGAAAGAGTAATACTTCTTTCTTTGCAGCACAAGGCCAGAACTACCTCATATGGTAGCTGAAAAGACTTAAACCATTAATTAGTAAGTCAGTTGGCTAAAAAAAGTTTTATGCAGTTGATAAAAATACAATAATATAAGGTAATCCTTATAACCTTTTGAAATTATATTTCTAAATATAGTTTATAAAACTATATTTCTAAAAGTTAAAATATTAAAATACTTTTAAAAGGCCTACCACTTTGTTGACCATCTCCATATCACATAGATTGTCCACTAAAATTCGACATGCTTCTTCTTTACCCCAATGAGCTGCAGCATGAAGAGGTGTCCAGCCATCATAGTCTTTAATATTAACATCATAGCCTGCCTGTATTAAAAGTCTAAAGAAATTACAGTGAATTAGACAATCATTAAAATCTAGAAATAAACGATCATGATCAAAAGCTTTCTACCATGCAATTTAACTACAATTTTCAATTAATTTCTTTTCAGAATTCACATCCTTCCCCCTCAATGAATTAACTATGGCAAATACAAAGTATTTCTCAGAAAAAATTCGGAAAAAGAGGATCTTGAGTCATTGTCATAATAATGCAGTTTTAATTAATTCCTAATGACTCTCAGTCTTATGGTTTGGTGTGACACTGATTAATTCTTGTTAATATGACTTGTAAGTTAAATTTTCACAGAAAAGCCCATAATTCTTCAATGTAAAATCAAAAACTGATTAATCACTTTGTATGTAAAACCGATTTATTGTGGGAACTATCATCTTCAGGTTTCCATATAATGTATAATCTCGGGCTAAATGTGTTCTAAGAATATACTGGAATCAAAGAAACTTGTTTTGTAATGTTTCTGTTGCCTTGAAATTCAGGAGCTGAAAATTTTCAAAGGAAAATGACAATCTTTTAAGAAGAAAACAAAGCAAAAAACATATTCCAAGGAGTTGGATCTATTTTTCTGAGCAGTAGAAAGCAGATACTCTAATCATCAACAAGCTAAAACAGAAACACATTTTAATACAATGCAAAGAGTTGCATAAATTATGTTAGTATGCCCTTCTAACTACATATTGACAGCAACCTTTATTTTATTTAGACATTAAGCTCACAGAAGAGCAACGATGGGTCTATAAACTGCACATAGCATAGCCCCACACAAACAGGCGAACGAACACTAAATACAATTCATGAAATCTAGTTAACCTTTACCTTACTTTCCAAGATGTTGAGCTTGAGAAGGACTTTCTTTTTACCTACAGGAGGTGGTAGTGACAGCTAATGTATAATCCCCCTTCATTTATTTAAGAACAAGTCTGGTATTTCCTAACAATATTTAATACAGCTATTTCTAATCCTGCTTCCATAACGGAACCATCTTAAGGGCTTGTTTTTTAAAAATAGATTCCCCAGCTCACCCCAGTACTACTCAATTAATCAGCATATGGAGAGATGGGCCCTGCTAATCTATATTCTTAATAAGTTCCCCATATGAATCTCTTATCATTACCTGTCACCTGCCTGCAGACCAACATTTAGGAGCCATGATCTAAAGAAAAGCTGAAAGATCTAAGCCCAAAGAAATATCTCCACTGACATATATTACCAGAAACCTTATTAATAGAGGCAGAAACAATACTGGAATATAAGAAAAAAATGCTGTTCCTTATTAGGAAATATGAACTATAATAATGTTAAATATGCTAAGCAACATTTTTAAGTACTTAGAAGTCTGTGTGGTGAGAAAAAAGAGGTAGATAAATTTTTTCAACATGAAAAAAAAGACAGTATCTATATTCAAGGAGCTTTTAATGGAAGTGAAACCACCACCAACTGTCATGGATAGGTTCTGTGAATAGACATGCAATGGGAGTACAAAACTGAAAAGCATCAAAATCAAATTGAAAGGAGTTGTGTGTGTTTGGGAGGGAGAGAAAATGTGAAGAAGGCTGCGTTTGAAACAGATCTTTTCTACTGATTTTTATTTCGTATTTGTTTTAATTAACTTTCATAAGTAATATGTTCACAAAGTTTAAAAAAAAGAAGAATAAAAGGATACATAGGGACATTACTCTCTCACTGCTGACCTTTAGCCAACTAGTTTGCCCTTCCTCTAAATAACCATACTATTAATTTTTATTGGATCCTTACAGAATGATTTCATGCATATATAAGCAAATACAATTTTAATTTTTTTTACAATAAATACAAATGATACATACTTGGATCCTTGATTTTGACATTTCATAATATATCCTAGTGTTCTTTCTATAACAATATGTAAGGAGATTTCTCATTCTTGTTTTAATGCAGAATATGCCAGTGAAAGCATATACCATAATTTATTAAATCATTCTCTTATTCCTATTATAAACAATGCTGCTAGCAGATTATCTTACTTCCTATGTGAGTGCCAGTATCTGTAAAAAACAAATTCCTTGAGGTAGAATCAGGGAACTAAAGAACAACTGTTATTTTGATTGAATTTGCTCAATTGTCATTTCTACTAGTAAGAGTGCCTTTTCCTACACCCTGCCAACAGGATGTCAAATGTTTTGATCTTTGCCACTGACAGATGTAAAAGTGTAACTCACTGTAGCTTTATTTGCACTTAATTATGAATGAAGTTGATCATTTTTTTTCATATGCTTAAAGGCCTTTAACTGATTCAAAGGATTGAGCAGAATTTGCCTCCAAGTTGAAGAGATGGTGAGTAAAAGCATCTAGACAGAAACAAGGGAAGGTATTAAAGACATCATGATAGAACTTCAATAGATATATATATAACTGGCACAATTCATACTTTAGGGGCAATGGTGGTAGCTTAGCTTAAAAGGGAAGACAGTGGCCAGATAATGAAGAATCTACATGCTAAGTTGAGGAGTTTAAAATTTATCCTGATGCCCACTAAGAACTAATAAAGGATTTTGGGACCTTGGATAACCTAATTACAAAGATCATTTGCAAGCCATCCAGAAACCTATTTTGTAATATAACCCAGTACTCATATATATGTCTACAGAAACAATTGCTTTAAGAAACAATTCTTACCTTTATGTAATCCTCTTTAATACTTTCTATTCTCAAAAAAAAAAAAAAAAGGCTGTTGGGAACTCTCGAAAGTTTTCGATTACAGAGAAACAGGTGGACAAGAAAACTAATTAAAAGGCAACAATGCCATAGTATTCTTAGGAAAAAGGCCTAAATTATTGAAGTTGAATAGAGACTGAAAAGAGGAGGCTGGGCAGTGATGGCTCACGTCTGTAATCCCAACACTTTGAGAGGCTGAGGCAGGCAGATCAATTGAGCCCAGGAGTTCAAGACCAGCCTGGGCAACATGGTGGAACCTTGTCTCTACAAAAAATATGAAAACTAAGTGGGCATAGTGGCACATGCTTGTGGTTCCAGCTACGAGAGAGGCTGAGGTGGGAAAACTGCCTGAGCCTGTCACCCAAGAGGAGGAAACTTGGGAAAGGTGACTCATATATTCTTTACTGCTTTTACTAATGAGTGGGAATAAGAAAGACTGATACTAGAAGTTCAAGAGAATTAGAATCAATATATTAATAAAAGGTGCCATAGATTTTGCTAAGTGCTGGTCTTCCTTTCACATAAATATAAGAATAATTTCATATATTGAATAATACACTGAATAATTTTCTTCATATAGCTGCCAACATTTGTACTGCAGAAGTAAAAATATTATTGCAACATGAAGTTTTGTTCCAAGCAAATTTGCTAAACAATATATAGCCTTATAGAATCAAAGTTGCTTATGGCTTAGTATTTTATAGTGTGCTAATAGTACTAAGTTCCAGTGTTCATGTAGTAAAAAAGGAAACTGTATTTAAGACAAATTACATGTAAATAAATATTCTGCAGGAATGAAGCTTTCAAAATTGATGGTATGTTCACAGGACATTGTTCTTAGACTCATGAACCAGTTATCAATCTGGAACCTCAAAATGACTCTCTGTAGTGATTTACTAGGCCAAAAGGTAACAGATAATAGTTGAGTGACACTTAAATTCAACTTACTGGAAAATCACAACTGATAAAAAAAAAAGTAATAATCAAAACTAGAGAGTTGAAAGAATTTTAGAACAAAAGCAATCATATTCAAAGTAGTAGTTCTCTTTCTTCCTGAAAACAGGCATTAAAGAACTCTTTTATGTTGCTTTAAAATAACATTTGCAGGTATTTTAAGAAAAGGACCAATGAATAAAAAAGACAAACTAAAGTAGAAAAACAACTCTGTAAAAAACAATACTTACTTTAAAACTTCCGTATAGCCTTTAGCAGCTGCAACGTGGAGTGCTGTACCTCCAGATTTTGCATGCCGGACATCATTTATATGACCACTATTTAGCCACTGCCTGGCATCTCTAAGCATGATCCGTTCTTCTTCCTTTCGAGCTGCTTCTATATCAACCCCTGATAAAACGAAAATAATTGCTTTTATTTTTGCTTAATAAAAACTGTTCCATGTTGGGAAATAAAATTGTCCAAAACATGTCAAGTTTAAATAAAATTAAAAGTGAAAGTATATATATATTTTTAAAATTGGCTGCTTATAACAAGTTGGTTAAACTAAAAAATGTGGGATATTGTAGACATTTTAACAACTTTCTCTACTTATTATTTTTTTGCTCCACAATACTATTTTGATCTATTTTTCCTTTCTGATTATTCTTGTTTTTTAAAATTTGAACATTTCCTAAGATATAAGCATCCTTTGGGCTAAAATTCTTTTTGAACAATTATAATGAATAAGTCTCAAATTTCTATCTACTGTTTTGATCTGTTCTATGAAATCTAGCCTAGCAGGTACAAATGTTTACTGAATGCTTCAACTTGGAGGTCCTGTCTTCATCTAAAATATATTGTACTTTAAAATAGATTATTTCTCTAGCAAACTCCTTTCATTTCCTTTTCCAACATAGTACATTCTTCATACCATTAAAATTATTTTCAAAATTTTAGTAAGTTATATAAATGTTCATTCATTTAAAAGCACTTACTCTAAGCACTACCCTAGGTTGAGGTGATAAAAGTGGAAAGAGGCCAGACAAGGTGGCTCACACCTATAATCCCAGCTACTTGGGAGGCTGAGGTGGAAGGACTGCTTGATCCAGGAGGTCAAGGCGCAGTGAGCCATGATCATGCCACCACTGCACTCCAGCCTGGGTGAGAGCAATACCCTGTCTCAAAAAACAAACAAAAAAAGGGAAGAATACAAAAATGAATAGGACCCTCTAATTCCTACCTTCAAAGAGCTCAACACCTTGGAAAAAAAATTAAAGATACTCTTGAAATTCTTGAATGATTTCATGTGGTCTTATGGCTTCGACTACTTGCTATTTAATAAACAGCACACACCACAATGCATTTACAATCTGCCTTACTCCACAAGTCTATGAGTCTTTTTATCTTTCATCCCCACTGTCTGGTAGAGTACCTGATACAAAGTAAAGGGAGATCAGAGCCAGGAGCGTTGGCTCACACTTGTAATCCCAGCACTTTGAAAGGGTGAGATGGGCAGATCATTTGAGGTCAGCAGTTCAAGACCAGCCTGGCCAACATGGTGAAATCCCGTCTCTACCAAAAATACAAAGAAAAAAGAAAAAAAAAAAAAAGCCCAGGAGATGGAGGATGCAGTGAGCCAAGATCATGCCACTGTACTCCAGCCTGGGCAACAGAGTGAGACTTTGCTTGAAAGAAAAAGAAAATTTAAAAAAAAAAAAAAAAAAAAAAAAGCAAAGTACAGGGAGATTACTAAATGTTCACTAAATGAACAATGAATGAACAAATATAAAACAAGAACACACACACACATTTCCTCAGCTAAGATTCTCCTATAATCCACATCCATGTATACAACTGTTTGGTCAAGATTTTTCATTCATCCATCCACTCATTTAATACATACTGAGCACCTACTATTTTGCCAGGTACATCACTAGATGCTACAGGTATAGACGTGAACTTTTTATATGGCAGAAGATGATTCATTTGTGAAGAAAAATAAAGCCAGAAAAGGAAACAGAAACGGTAATGAGAAGGGGTGTTATTTTATATAGGTTGGTAAAAAATAGCTTCTTTGATGACTTTACAACAAGAAATAAAGTGAGTGACAGCCATACGACTGGGAGAACATTCCAGGCAGAGGGAAGTATCAGTAGGCTCTAAAGTGGGAGCCTCCTAGGAATGTTTTGTTTAGAAGGACAGGGTCTCTACAGAGTAGTAAGGACAGTGAGCGTGGTGACATGATCTAACTTAATTTAAAAGGATCACTTAGGATGAAAAGTTGAGTAGATATTGAGATACTCACTTGGAGGCTACTGCAATAATCTAGGCAATTAATGATGGTAACTTGAACAAGGGTGGTAGCAGCGAAGATAGTAAAGTGGTTGAATTCTGGGTTTTTCAAGGCATACTAAGAGAATTTGAATTAGTTTGAATACAGAAGAAAAAGAGAGGTTGAGAATCAATCAGAGGTTTTCAGTCTGAGTAACTGAAAAAATTAAAGCTTCAATTTCAGAAATGTGAAGTTTAAGATGCCTAACAAATATCTCATCAGAGACATCAAGTAATCAGTTGGATATCTAAGCCTGTAGCATAGCGAACTACGGAAACAATAAAATATTATGCCATGGGCATCTCAAATGCAATGCTAAAATCTTAACCTAATTTTTCTCCAACTGTTCTATTTGCTGCCTGTCTTGTTTTCCTATACTAAGTGCTCTCACTTACCTAGCAACATGAAAGTCATCTGAATTTCTCCCTTTACCTTACTCTCACCCCATCTGTGATTGTTAATTGTGCCAAGAGATGCCTAGATGGCTGGTGAAGCACTGTCTCTGGGTGCATTTGAGGATGTTTCCAGAGGAGACTGACATAGGAGTCAGTGGCCTGGGAGAGGAAGACCCATCCTCAATGTGCACAGAAACAATCCAATCAGCTGGGAGAAATGGGCTGAAAAAGGAGGATTTGCTCTCTCTGCTTGCTGTCTTCTCTCCCTTCAGGAGGAGGATACCTTTTTCTCTCCTGCTTTTGGATATCAGACTGACTACAGGTTCTTCAACTTTTGGACTCTGGGACTTGCACCAGTGGCTCCTTGGGGGGGTTGTCAGGCCTGACAGGGACTGCAGTGTCAGTTTCCCAGCTTCTAGGGCTTTGAACTTGGACTGAAGACACACTACTAGCTTTGAGCCAGCCACATTATCAGCTTCTCTGGTTCTTCATTTTGCAGGTGACCTATTGTGGGACTTTGCAGTGATTCTGTGTCAGTTGCTCCTAATAAATCCCCTTCCATACATCCTACAGGTTTGTCTCTATGGAAGAGCCTGACTAATACACCATCCTATTAGTTACCAGATTTTGAGTTGCCACTTCTAGACTGTCTTCTAAATGGCCCCTATCACTATCCTAGTTCATAGCTTATGTCTCACACTTTGACTACTACTACTGGCCCTTAACTCATTCAGTCTTTAGTCCCTTCTAATTCATCCCCCAATCTACTGCTGAATCGGAAAAAATAAAATATGATGTCATTTCTCTATATAAAATTTGTCAGTGGCTGCTTCTGGAAGACAAAGCTCAAGCTCTTTAGTATAGAAGACAAAGCCTTTTATGACTTGGTCTCAGTGCATTTTTAACTTCATCTATAGTCTTTCTCTCTTACCATCATCTAGTGTTCCAACCATTTAGACCTCCACATAGGTCCCCAAGTACATCATGGTCTGTGTTGTCGTGACAGCTACCTCTACCTGAACTGTATCTTTTATTCTGCCTGCTTATTAGCACATTACCATTTTTTTTCAAGACAACTAAATTGCTCATTACTCAACTGAAGCTCAGCTTTTAAAAAGCAGACAATAATTCAGAAATATTTTTAAAACTCCAAGATAACACAAGTATAGGAAAAGTCATCTTCAAACTGGAGATTATAATATCTCATTACTGCATTTGAAAGAAATTTGCAGTAAGATTTTCCAAACAGACCTTATGAAAACAATAAATTGTATAAACTAGGTATGTAATGAACAGAACCTATTATAATCTTTATAAAAACCAAATGCCACCATTTCTACAGTAAAGCAGTTTTACATATATCAAAAATTTCCTACCAAAAGATAATCAGCCCATTTAAGATATGCCTAATGTTAATAACCTTTCTATTAAGTGATTTATCTCAGATTTGCTTTTTTATTTTTTTTATTTTTTATTTTTTTTATTTATTTATTATTTTTTTTTAATTTATTTATTATTATTAAACTTCAAGTTGTAGGGTACATGTGCACAATGTGCAGGTTTGCTACATATGTATACTTGTGCCATGTTGGTGTGCTGCACCCATCAACCCGTCATTTACATAAGGTATAACTCCCAATGCAATCCCTCCCCCCTCCCCCCTCCCCATGATAGGCCCCGGTGTGTGATGTTCCCCTTCCCGAGTCCAAGTGATCTCATTGTTCAGTTCCCACCTACGAGTGAGAACATGCGGTGTTTGGTTTTCTGTTCTTGTGATAGTTTGCTAAGAATGATGGTTTCCAGCTGCATCCATGTCCCTACAAAGGACACAAACGCATCCTTTTTTATGGCTGCATAGTATTCCATGGTGTATATGTGCCACATTTTCTTAATCCAATCTGTCACTGATGGACATTTGGGTTGATTCCAAGTCTTTGCTATTGTGAATAGTGCTGCAATAAACATACGTGTGCATGTGTCTTTATAGCAGCATAATTTATAATCCTTTGGGTATATACCTAGTAATGGGATGGCTGGGTCATATGGTACATCTAGTTCCAGATCCTTGAGGAATCGCCATACTGTTTTCCATAATGGTTGAAATAGTTTACAATCCCACCAACAGTGTAAAAGTGTTCCTATTTCTCCACATCCTCTCCAGCACCTGTTGTTTCCTGACTTTTCAATGATCGCCATTCTAACTGGTGTGAGATGGTATCTCATTGTGGTTTTGATTTGCATTTCTCTGATGGCCAGTGATGATGAGCATTTTTTCATGTGTCTGTTGGCTGTATGAATGTCTTCTTTTGAGAACTGTCTGTTCATATCCTTTGCCCACTTTTTGATGGGGTTGTTTGTTTTTTTCTTGTAAATTTGTTTGAGTTCTTTGTAGGTTCTGGATATTAGCCCTTTGTCAGATGAGTAGATTGCAAAAATTTTCTCCCATTCTGTAGGTTGCCTGTTCACTCTGATGGTAGTTTCTTTTGCTGTGCAGAAGCTCTTTAGTTTAATTAGATCCCATTTGTCAATTTTGGCTTTTGCTGCCGTTGCTTTTGGTGTTTTAGACATGAAGTCTTTGCCCATGCCTATGTCCTGAATGGTACTACCTAGGTTTTCCTCTAGGATTTTTATGGTATTAGGTCTAACATTTAAGTCTCTAATCCATCTTGAATTAATTTTCGTATAAGGAGTAAGGAAAGGATCCAGTTTCAGCTTTCTACTTATGGCTAGCCAATTTTCCCAGCACCATTTATTAAATAGGGAATCCTTTCCCCATTTCTTGTTTCTCTCAGGTTTGTCAAAGATCAGATGGCTGTAGATGTGTGGTATTATTTCTGAGGACTCTGTTCTGATCCATTGGTCTATATCTCTGTTTTGGTACCAGTACCATGCTGTTTTGGTTACTGTAGCCTTGTAGTATAGTTTGAAGTCAGGTAGCGTGATGCCTCCAGCTTTGTTCTTTTGACTTAGGATTGTCTTGGAGATGCGGGCTCTTTTTTGGTTCCATATGAACTTTAAAGCAGTTTTTTCCAATTCTGTGAAGAAGCTCATTGGTAGCTTGATGGGGATGGCATTGAATCTATAAATTACCTTGGGCAGTATGGCCATTTTCACGATATTGATTCTTCCTATCCATGAGCATGGTATGTTCTTCCATTTGTTTGTGTCCTCTTTGATTTCACTGAGCAGTGGTTTGTAGTTCTCCTTGAAGAGGTCCTTTACATCCCTTGTAAGTTGGATTCCTAGGTATTTTATTCTCTTTGAAGCAATTGTGAATGGAAGTTCATTCCTGATTTGGCTCTCTGTTTGACTGTCACTGGTGTATAAGAATGCTTGTGATTTTTGCACATTAATTTTGTATCCTGAGACTTTGCTGAAGTTGCTGATCAGCTTAAGGAGATTTTGGGCTGAGACAATGGGGTTTTCTAAATATACAATCATGTCGTCTGCAAACAGGGACAATTTGACTTCTTCTTTTCCTAACTGAATCCCCTTGATTTCTTTCTCTTGCCTGATTGCCCTAGCCAGAACTTCCAACACTATGTTGAATAGGAGTGGTGAGAGAGGGCATCCCTGTCTTGTGCCAGTTTTCAAAGGGAATTTTTCCAGTTTTTGCCCATTCAGTATGATATTGGCTGTGGGTTTGTCATAAATAGCTCTTATGATTTTGAGGTACGTTCCATCAATACCGAATTTATTGAGCGTTTTTAGCATGAAGGGCTGTTGAATTTTGTCAAAAGCCTTTTCTGCATCTATTGAGATAATGATGTGGTTCTTGTCTTTGGTTCTGTTTATACGCTGGATTATGTTTATTGATTTGCGAATGTTGAACCAGCCTTGCATCCCAGGGATGAAGCCCACTTGATCATGGTGGATAAGCTTTTTGATGTGCTGCTGAATCCGGTTTGCCAGTATTTTATTGAGGATTTTTGCATCGATGTTCATCAGGGATATTGGTCTAAAATTCTCTTTTTTTGTTGTGTCTCTGCCAGGCTTTGGTATCAGGATGATGTTGGCCTCATAAAATGAGTTAGGGAGGATTCCCTCTTTTTCTATTGATTGGAATAGTTTCAGAAGGAATGGTACCAGCTCCTCCTTGTACCTCTGGTAGAATTCAGCTGTGAATCCATCTGGTCCTGGACTTTTTTTGGTTGGTAGGCTATTAATTATTGCCTCAATTTCAGAGCCTACTATTGGTCTATTCAGGGATTCAACTTCTTCCTGGTTTAGTCTTGGAAGAGTGTAAGTGTCCAGGAAATTATCCATTTCTTCTAGATTTTCCAGTTTATTTGCGTAGAGGTGTTTATAGTATTCTCTGATGGTAGTTTGTATTTCTGTGGGGTCGGTGGTGATATCCCCTTTATCATTTTTAATTGCGTCGATTTGATTCTTCTCTCTTTTCTTCTTTATTAGTCTTGCTAGTGGTCTGTCAATTTTGTTGATCTTTTCAAAAAACCAACTCCTGGATTCATTGATTTTTTGGAGGGTTTTTTGTGTCTCTATCTCCTTCAGTTCTGCTCTGATCTTAGTTATTTCTTGCCTTCTGCTAGCTTTCGAATGTGTTTGCTCTTGCTTCTCTAGTTCTTTTAATTGCGATGTTAGAGTGTCAATTTTAGATCTTTCTTGCTTTCTCTTGTGGGCATTTAGTGCTATAAATTTCCCTCTACACACTGCTTTAAATGTGTCCCAGAGATTCTGGTATGTTGTATCTTTGTTCTCATTGGTTTCAAAGAACATCTTTATTTCTGCCTTCATTTCGTTATGTACCCAGTAGTCATTCAGGAGCAGGTTGTTCAGTTTCCATGTAGTTGAGCGGTTTTGATTGAGTTTCTTAGTCCTGAGTTCTAATTTGATTGCACTGTGGTCTGAGAGACAGTTTGTTATAATTTCTGTTCTTGTACATTTGCTGAGGAGTGCTTTACTTCCAATTACGTGGTCAATTTTGGAGTAAGTACGATGTGGTGCTGAGAAGAATGTATATTCTGTTGATTTGGGGTGGAGAGTTCTATAGATGTCTATTAGGTCTGCTTGCTGCAGAGATGAGTTCAATTCCTGGATATCCTTGTTAACTTTCTGTCTCGTTGATCTGTCTAATGTTGACAGTGGAGTGTTGAAGTCTCCCATTATTATTGTATGGGAGTCTAAGTCTCTTTGTAAGTCTCTAAGGACTTGCTTTATGAATCTGGGTGCTCCTGTATTGGGTGCATATATATTTAGGATAGTTAGCTCTTCCTGTTGAATTGATCCCTTTACCATTATGTAATGGCCTTCTTTGTCTCTTTTGATCTTTGATGGTTTAAAGTCTGTTTTATCAGAGACTAGTATTGCAACCCCCGCTTTTTTGTGTTCTCCATTTGCTTGGTAAATCTTCCTCCATCCCTTTATTTTGAGCCTATGTATGTCTCTGCGCATGAGATGGGTCTCCTGAATACAGCAGACTGATGGGTCTTGACTCTTTATCCAGTTTGCCAGTCTGTGTCTTTTAATTGGAGCATTTAGTCCATTTACATTTAAGGTTAAGATTATGTGTGAACTTGATCCTGCCATTATGATATTAACTGGTTATTTTGCTCGTTAGTTGATGCAGTTTCTTCCTAGCCTTCATGGTCTTTACATTTTGGCATGTTTTTGCAATGGCTGGTACCGGTTGTTCCTTTCCATGTTTAGTGCTTCCTTCAGGGTCTCTTGTAAGGCAGGCCTAGTGGTGACAAAATCCCTAAGCATTTGCTTATCTGTAAAGGATTTTATTTCTCCTTCACTTATGAAACTTAGTTTGGCTGGATATAAAATCCTGGGTTTAAAATTCTTTTCTTTAAGAATGTTGAATATTGGCCCCCACTCTCTTCTGGCTTGAAGAGTTTCTGCCGAGAGATCTGCTGTTAGTCTGATGGGCTTCCCTTTGTGGGTAACCCGACCTTTCTCTCTGGTTGCCCTTAAGATTTTTTCCTTCATTTCAACTTTGGTGAATCTGGCAATTATGTGTCTTGGAGTTGCTCTTCTCGAGGAGTATCTTTGTGGCGTTCTCTGTATTTCCTGGATTTGAATGTTGGCCTGCCCTACTAGGTTGGGGAAGTTCTCCTGGATGATATCCTGAAGAGTGTTTTCCAACTTGGTTCCATTTTCCCCCTCACTTTCAGGCACCCCAATCAGACGTAGATTTGGTCTTTTTACATAATCCCATACTTCTTGCAGGCTTTGTTCATTTCTTTTTCTTCTTTTTTCTTTTGGTTTCTCTTCTTGCTTCATTTCATTCATTTGATCCTCCATCGCTGACATTCTTTCTTCCAGTTGATCGAGTCGGTTACTGAAGCTTGTGCATTTGTCACGTATTTCTCGTGCCATGGTTTTCGTCTCTTTCATTTCGTTTGTGAGCTTCTCTGCATTAATTACTCTAGCCATCAATTCTTCCACTTTTTTTTCAAGATTTTTAGTTTCTTTGCGCTGGGTACGTAATTCCTCCTTTAGCTCTGAGAAATTTGATGGACTGAAGCCTTCTTCTTTCATCTCGTCGAAGTCATTCTCCGTCCAGCTTTGATCCGTTGCTGGCGATGAGCTGCGCTCCTTTGCCGGGGGAGATGCGCTCTAATTTTTTGAATTCCCAGCTTTTCTGCCCTGCTTTTTCCCCATCTTTGTGGTTTTATCTGCCTCTGGTCTTTGATGATGGTGATGTACTGATGGGGTTTTGGTGTAGGTGTCCTTCCTGTTTGATAGCTTTCCTTCTACCAGTCAGGATCCTCAGCTGTAGGTTATAGCTGTAGGAGATTGCTTGAGGTCCACTCCAGACCCTGTTTGCCTGGGTATCAGCAGCAGAGGCTGCAGAAGATAGAATATTTCTGAACAGCGAGTGTACCTGTCTGATTCTTGCTTTGGAAGCTTCCTCTCAGGGGTGTACTCCACCCTGTGAGGTGTGGGGTGTCAGACTGCCCCTAGTGGGGGATGTCTCCCAGTTAGGCTACTCAGGGGTCAGGGACCCACTTGAGCAGGGAGTCTGTCCCTTCTCAGATCTCAACCTCCGTGTTGGGAGATCCACTGCTCTCTTCAAAGCTGTCAGACAGAGTCGTTTGCGTCTGCAGAGCTGCTGCGTTTGTTATTATTTACTGTGCCCTGTCCCCAGAGGTGGAGTCTACAGAGACAGGCAGGTTTCCTTGAGCTGCTGTGAGCTCCACCCAGTTCGAGCTTCCCAGCAGCTTTGTTTACCTACTTAAGCCTCAGCAATGGCGGGCGCCCCTCCCCCAGCCTCGCTGCTGCCTTGCTGGTAGATCACAGACTGCTGTGCTAGCAATGAGGGAGGCTCCGTGGGTGTGGGACCCTCCCGGCCAGGTGTGGGATATGATCTCCTGGTGTGCCGGTTTGCTTAAAGCGCAGTTTTGGGGTGGGAGTTACCCGATTTTCCAGGTGTTGTGTGTCTCAGTTCCCCTGGCTAGGAAAAGGGATTCCCTTCCCCCTTGTGCTTTCCAGGTGAGGCAATGCCTCGCCCTGCTTCAGCTCTCGCTGGTCGGGCTGCAGCAGCTGACCAGGACCGATCGTCTGGCACTCCCCAGTGAGATGAACCCAGTACCTCAGTTGAAAATGCAGAAATCACCGGTCTTCTGTGTCGCTCGCGCTGGGAGTTGGAGACTGGAGCTGTTCCTATTCGGCCATCTTGCTCCGCCCCCCAGATTTGCTTTTTTAATGTGTTATTCTCTTATTGGCTTTTAAAACAGGTAGCATTTTATTATTTTTATCCCTCCTTTCATTACAATCTTAAACATTCTGATCTTTATTGTCTTTTACTATCCTGTTTCCTTTGAACTTCAAGTTAAAAAAAAAAACTACTTCTTTTCTATTTATCTAATTTCACGCTATCTTTATCTAATGACAAAACAATTACCTTCTTTAGCTTCCAAATCATGCTCCTAACTGATTCATATATAAAAACAATCCAAGTGTAAAGTTAACGTGAAGGGCAATTCCTTATGTTTAAGAAAATTAAATTAGAAAAGAAAAACCTTTCTTTTATTCTTAAATTTTGAAATACTACCGATTAGAGTATGTAGACCCTGCTTAGCTCATCAAAAAATTGAAGAAGAAACAAAAAACAATCTAATTGTACTATGTATTAGGAGACTTGCTTTCTAATTTCAGTGCTTTGACTAACTAGCTAGTGATCCTGAGAAAGCCATAGCCTCTTTGGATATTAGTAAGATAGGTTAAGAAAACAGATACTGAACCGAGACGGGCTGGATTTGAATCTCTGATCCACCACTTACTAGCTGTACTACCTCAGGCAAGACAATCTATGCTATACTCTGGTTTCATCTGTAAGATGAGAATGATGACAGTATCTATCCCATAGGGTTGTTCTGAAAACTAAATTAATTAATACATGTAAAGTGTTTAGATCAGGAATAAGAACTAAGGTGTTAATTATCATTATTAGTTTGAAAAGTCTATGATTCTGCTTCTCTCTTCTTGATTTCTGTTTTAAAAGAAAAAAAATCTTAAAATGCATTTAACCAGTCCTAACCCACCTACTATATAACTGCAAGGTTTTTAAACAAAGAAAACAGTATACAATAAAACTAAGCTGGGTATAACAAAGTGATCAGACTAACATTTGTCACTATGATTTAAGAGCAGTAAATATTAAATTAAAATATAGCCAAATATCTTAGATTAAAATAAATAAAATTAGGTTGGAATTTAGTCAGCTAACAGATTCAAAAATTAATGTGTCCCTAGCTAAATAAAGAAAATAATTACAGCTACTGTTCAATGATTACTACTTTCAAAGGCAATTTACTTAAGCATAACTAGCTACTGACCAAATGTACTAGAATAAGAAAAGCCAAAAGAATGATTAAAAAACTTAAAAATATTGAATAACAATTTTCACCCCTGGATAATTTGAGAAATGTTACCACTACTAATGATACGGTTTGGCTGTGTTCCCACCCAAATCTCATCTTGAATTGTAGTTCCCATAAGCCCTACGTGTGGTGGGAAGGACCCAGTGGGAGGTAACTAAATAATGGGGATGGTTACCCCCATGCTAGTGGTCTTGTGATAGTGAGTGAGTTCTCACGAGATCTCATGGTTTAAGGGGCTTTTTCCTCTTTGTTTGGCACTTCTCTCTCCAGCCGCCATGTGAAGAAGGACATGTTTGCTTCTCCTTCCACTATGATTGTGCTTCCCCTTTCACTATGATTGTGAGTTTCCTGAGGACCCCCAGCCATGTGGAACTGTGAGTCAGATGTCTTTCCTTTATAAATTACCCACTCTCAGGTACTTTTTCATAGCAGCATGAGAATGGACTAATACAGTAATTTGGTACTGGGTAGTGGGGCACTGTTGTAAAGATACCCCAAAAAATGTGGAAGCAATTTTGAAACTGGGTAAACAGGTAGAGGCTGGAACAGTTTAGAGGGCTCAGAGGAAGACAGGAAGATGTAGGAAAGTCTGGAACTTCCTAGAGACTTATTGAATGGCTTTGACAAAAATGCTGATAGTGATACGGACAATGAAGTCCAGGCTGAAGTGGTCTCAGATGGAGATGAGAAACTTGTTGGGAAATGAGGCAAAGGTCACTCTTGTTATGCTTTGGCATAGAGACTAGTGGCATTCTGCTTCTGCCCTAGAGATCTGTGGAACTCTGAACATGAGGGAGGTAATTTAGGGTATCTGATGAAAGAAATTTCTAAGCAGCAAAGTGTTCAAAAGGAAGCAGAGCATAAAAGTATGAAAAACTTTGCAGCCTGATAACGTGACAGAAAAGAAAACCCAATTTTCTGGGAAGAAATTCAAGTTGGCTGCAGAAATTTGCATAAGTAACAAGGAACCAAATGTTAATTGCCAAGACAACGGGGAAAAGGTCCCCAGGGCATGTCAGAGACTTTCTCAGCAGTCCTTCCCATCACAGGCCTGGAGGGGTGGGAGGGAAAAATGGTTTCCTGGGCTGGGTCCAAGGCCCCCTTGCTACGTGTAGCCTTGGGACTTGGTGCCCTGTGTCCCAGCTACTCCAGCCCTGGCTAAAAGGGGCCAATGTACAGTTCAGGCCATTGCTTCAGAGGATGCAAGCCCCAAGCCTTTGTGGCTTCCATGTGGTATTGGGACTGTGGGTGTGCAGAAGTCAAGAATTGAGGTTTGGGAACCTCTGCCTAGATTTCAGAAGATGTATGGAAAGGCCTGGATGTCCAGGCAGAAGTCTGATGAAGAGGTGGAGCCCTCGTGGAGAACTTCTGCTAAGGCAGTGTGGAAGGGAAATGTGAGGTCAGAGCCCCCACACAGAGTCCCCATGGGGGTACTGCCTAGTGCAGCCATGAGAAGAGGGCCACCATCCTCCAGACCCCAGAATGATAGATTCACTGACAGCTTGCACTGTGTGCCTAGAAAAGCCACAGACACTCAACACTGGCCCATGAAAGGAGCCAGGAGTGGGGCTGTACCCTGCAAAGCTACTGGGGCAGAGCTGTCCAAGACTGTGGGAGCCCACCACTTGTATCAGCATGACCTGGATGTGAGACATGAAGTCAAAGGAGATTATTTTGGAACTTTAATGTTAGTAATAGCCCTATTGGATTTCAGATTTGCATGGGGCCTATAGCCCCTTTGTTTTGGCCAATTTATCCCATTTGGAACAGGTATATTTACCCAATGCCTGTACCCGCCACTGTATCTAGGAAGTAACTAACTTGTTTTTGATTTTACAGGCTCACAGGCAGAAGGGATTTGCCTTGTTCTGGATGAGACTTTGGACTTGGACTTTTGGGTTAATGGTTAATGTTGGAATGAGTTAAGACTATGGGGGACTGTTGGGAAGGCATGATTGTGTTTTGAAATGTGAGGACGTGAGACTTGGAAGGGGCCAGGAGTGGAATGATATGATTTGGCTGTGTTCTCACCCAAATCTCATCTTGAATTGTAGTTCCCACAATCCCCACAAGTCGTGGGATGGACTCCATGTGAGGCAACTGAATCATGGGGGCAGTTACCCCCAGTGCTGCTGTTCTTGTGATAGTGAGTGAGTTCCCACGAGATCTGATAGTTTTATAAGGGATTTTGCTTGGCACTTCTCTCTCCTGCCATCATGTGAAGAAGGATGTGTTTGCTTTCCCATCTGTCAAGACTGCATGATTGTAAGTTTCCTGATGCGTTTGCTTTCTCTTCTGTCATGACTGCATGATTGTAAGTTTCCTGAGGCCTCCCCAGCCCTGTGGAACTATAAGTCAATTAAACCTCTTTCCTTTACAAATTATCCAGTCTTGGGTATTTCTTCATAGCATCATGAAAATGGACTAATACAACTAGAGATATATTTAGGGTGCTTTTTTATAATTATTAAAATCTGTTAAGAGATGCCCCTATACTTCTGTTTCTTTGGAATTAAGATATGCTATATAAATTTATGCATTCCCATTACATGTATCAAATGAACATCATGAAGCATTTTCTAGGAGATATTTTAAATAAAATGCAGTATGGTACAGTGGTACAGAATGTGGGCTCAAGATATCTGTCATACTGTTTAGGACAAACACTTCCTACCTGTATGATCTTGGGTAAATCACTAAGCCTCAATTTTCTCATCTGGAAATGGGGTAACAGTAGTATAAACCTCATAGAATTGCTATGAGGATGAAATGAAGAAATGCATGTGAAGCTTTTTGCTCAATGCCTGGCATATAATAAGCATTTAATAACAGTTAGCTACTCTCATTACTACTATTATTAGTGTTAGCACTTAGCTTTTCATCTCCAGGGTCATCTCATCTACTAGTTCTCAAAACTCCCCCTTTCTTACGGTTCTCCTAGATTTACTTTTCACATCTTCACATATCTTAAGTTCTAACAATGCACCAACCACTGTCATCTAGATGTCCTTTGGTACTACAAACCCAATATATACTCACATAGTCCCTCAGTCTGTTTCTGTCTCATCTCACACTTTCCCACGTGAACTCATCTAATCATCACTTCTTCAACTGGAAACTTCAGTGAGTTCGTCTTAATTCTTTCTTCATATCTGCATTCAATTCTTCACCAAACTGTTCTAATTTTACTTCAATATTTCTTCACGACAGCCTTGTTCTTCATTTAAAATGTAACAGGTTTTGGCTCCTTTCATCTTTCACCTGGACTAATTTGAGAATCTTCTTCAAGGAATGCATGTCACCATATATCCTACATTCTATTTCATCCTCCAAGTTGCCATCAGTTTTATACTAAAAACCATCCAATCAGATTAATTTATTGCTTGGAGATCTTTGTTGCATCTATGTAATGCCTACAAAATAGATATCCTTCACTATCTGGCTCTGACCTATCTTTTCAGGCCTCATCTCCTACAAATCTCACCCTGACTTTGCATCTCAATTCCAGTCCCAATGAATGTGTCTTCCAGTCCACATATGCTATGGATGTCTCCAATTCCTGTTTTTTTTGGTTTTTGTTTTTCAAAAAAAACATTGTCCAGGCTGGAGTGCAGTGCTGTGATCGTAGCTCACAGTAACCCTGTACTACTGGCCTCAAGCAAGCCTCTCACCTCAGCCCCCAAAAGCCATGGAATTATAGGCATAAGTCACTATGCTTGGCCTTCCAATTCCTTTTCTTTGCACATTTTGATACCCCATATTTTGTGTCCACCAGTTCCCTTATTGCCAAGCAAACTCCCTCTAAATATCGTAACTCTGAAACCTTTCCTCACTACAGCTTTTTCTATTCTCTCACAACATTATGTTCCTATATATTTTAATATTGAGCACACTGTATTGTGAAGCTCTCTTCGTTTGACACCTCTGTTAGACTGTGAAACCCTTAAGAAGGATTGTCTTGTTTTTTTTTTATTGTTAACACCCAGCACATAGAACATTTGCTGGCACATTAATCAATACTAAATGAATCACTGAAACTAAAATCAGCCCTGCTTACAGTCATGCTAACAATTTCCCTTATATAGAAGGAAACCAAATGCAAGAAATTTTCAGTACAATTCCATGCCTTTTCTAGTTCATAACAATTGCTAATATCAGATAAAAAATGGGAGCCTTTAACGTTTACTTTAAATAATTACCATTGTTTGACAGGAAACTGTTATCTGAGCTATCTAAGCACTCATCACAGCAAAATGGGCAGTAAATTCTTCTTGCTAGGTTGTGATGCTTTATACCTATTCTTTAGTTTACTCTACTCTAGAATATCCCATGACTCTAAAACACTTGTCTATCTAGAACATGGCTATTGAAAGCTCTTGTGTGTGCTTATTCAGGCTCCAGTTTATAACCACTTTTCTATTGCATTTCTTGTTTTTCTTAGGTTCTAGTTATCTTCAATCACTTTTTATAACACCTCAATTCTATTTTAGGTATTTATTTTCTCAGTTTTCGTGCTTAAGATATTTTTTTTTGGCCGGGCGCGGTGGCTCAAACCTGTAATCCCAGCACTTTGGGAGGCTGAGACGGGCGGATCACGAGGTCAGGAGATCGAGACCATCCTGGCTAACACGGTGAAACTCCGTCTCTACTAAAAAATTACAAAAAAACTAGTTGGGTGAGATGGCAGGTGCCTGTAGTCCCAGCTACTTGGGAGGCTGAGGCAGGAGAATGGCGTGAACCCGGGAGGTGGAGCTTGCAGTGAGCTGAGATCCGGCCACTGCACTCCAGCCTGGGCGACAGAGCGAGACTCCATCTCAAAAAAAAAGAAAAAAAAAGATATATATTTTTAAAACAAACCCACAGTTGGCTAGATGCAGTTGCTCATGCCTGTAACATCAGAACTTTGGGAGGCCAAGGAAGGTGGATTGCTTGAGTTCAGGAGTTCAAGACCAGTCTGACCAACAAAGTGAAACCCTGTCTCTATTAAAAATACAAATATTAGCCAGGTGAGGTGGCATGCACCTACAGTCCCAGCTCCTCAAGAGGCTGAGGTGGGAGGATCGCTTGGGTCTGGGAGGTTGAGGCTGTAGTGAGCCATGATTGTGTCACTGCACTACAGTCTGTCTCAAAACAAACAAAACAAACCTGCAGTCATTAGGAGTTTTCCTAATCCTAAGGAATAAAAATCTCCTTTCATGGAATTTATTTACCTCCTATTCCTTTCAAATCCTTAGTTTCTATTTTCTGATGAAGCACATTTCAGCAGGAGTCAGCCCTCTACATGAGTCTTTCATACCATTCCTCTATCATTTGACCTCAGTAAAACACAGCTCTAATAATGCCTGTTTGATCACTGCCTAAAGATAATAGAATATAACAAAAATCACATGTGGCATTTTGTGTGTGTGTGTCCTGCCCAAAGGTACTGAAGAAGTAATCACACATATACACATTAATTTTTAATTATAGTAAAATAAACATAAAAATAAAATTTACCATCTTAACCTTTTTTTTGTTTTCAGAAAGGGTCTCACTCTGTCACCCAGGTTTAAGCACAGTGATGTGATCAGATCACTGCAGCCTCGAACTCCCGGGCTAAAGCGATCCTCCCCACTCAGCTGGGATTACGGGTCTTAACTATTTTTAAGTGTACAGTTCTTAAGTACATTCACACTGTTGTGTAACACATAAACAGAGCTCTTTTCATCTTGCAGAAGAACAACTCTGCCCATTAAACAACAACTCCCTTTTCTCCCCTCCTTCCAGCTCCTGACAGCCATCATTCTATTTTCTCTACGAATCTGACTATTCTAGGTACCTCATATATGTAGAATCATCTGTTTTTCTATTTGTGTTTTGGTCACTGGCTTATGTCACTTACCATAAAGTCCTTCATGTTGTAGCATATGTTGGATTTCCTTCCTTAAGGCTGAATAATATTTCACTGTATGTATATTCCACATTTTATTTATTCATCCATCAATGGACATAGGGTTTGCTTTCATCTTTTGGCTAATATGAATAATTTGTACACCCATGTTTGTACAAATTATTCGAAGAGTTGAGTTGTTTTAAATTGTTTTGGGTAGACTGGGAGTGCTGGCTTATGCCTATAATCCCAGCACTTTGGGAGGCCCAGGTGGAGGATCACCTGAGGTCAGGAGGTAGAGACCAGCCTGGCTAACATGGTGAAACCTCATCTCTACTAAAAATACAAAAATATTAGCCAGGCACGGTGGCAGGTGCCTGTAATCCCAGCTACTCGGGAGGCTGAGGCAAGGAGAATCGCCTGAACCCGAGAGGCAGAGGTTGCAGTGAACCCAGATTGCGCCACTGCACTCCAGCCTGGGTGACAGAGCAATGCTCTGTCTCAAAAAAAAAAAAAAAAAAAAAAATCTTTTGGGTAAATTTCTAGAAGAGGAGTTGCTGGATCTGGATCTTTTTTTTTTTTTTTTTTTTTTTTTGTTTAGACAGAGTCTCACTCTGTCGCCAAGGCTGGAGTACAGTGGTGCAATCTTGGCTCACTGCAACCTCTGCCTCCCGGTTCAAGCAATTCTCCTGCCTCAGCCTCCTGAGTAGCTGAGATTACAGGTGCACACCACCATGCCCGGCTAATTTTTGTATTTTTAGTATAGACAGGGTTTCACCATCTTGGTCAGGCTGGTCTCAAACTCCTGACTTCGTGATCCGCCCACCTCGGCCTCCCACTCGGCCTCCCAAAGTGCTGGGATTACAGGAATGAGCCATCGCACCCGGCCTGGATCATGTTTTATATATACATACATATATATACACATACACAGCTTTATTAAGATATAATTCACAGCATCTACATAGCATTTAAAGTGTAGAATTAAATGGTTTTTTTAGTAAATGTGAGGAGTGGTGTAACCATCATGACACTCAACTTTAGAATACTCATCACTCTTAAGACTGATGAAACTCTGTGCCCACTAGCAATCACTCCTATCTATAAATGAACATCTCCCAAATTTACATATCCATTTTGTAACTCCAGACTCACGTATTCAACAGTTTGGATATCTAACATGCAAAATAAATTTAACATGCCTGAAAATGAAGCCCTAATAGTTCCCTATAAAACCTACTCTTCTTATAATCTTCACATCTCAAATAGGAACTTCATCCATCCATTTGTTCAAACCAAAAATCTTAGAGTCTTCTTTTTTTCACACGTTCTAGCTAATGACTCAATAATTCTTTTGGCCAAAACTTCAAAATATACCCATAATCCAACCTCTTCTCATCACTTCATCTACTACCAGTCAAAAATAAATCACCTTGTTTTGTCTGGATTATGGCAATTATTTCCTAACCCTTCTCCTACTTCTGTCCTTGTCTCCCTACAATCTATTTTCAACACAAGAGCCAGAGAGATCCTTTCTAAAACTGTATCAAATTATGTCAGTCCTCTGCCTCAATCCCTCCATTGGCTTCCTATTTCCCTCAGGTTAAAAGCCAACGTCTTCCCAATGACTCACAAAGCCTTATGTGATATGACCTCCTGCTACTTCTGTGACCTCACCTCCTACCTGCCTCTTCCTCTGCTCTGCCTCTCCAGTCATGCTAGTTTACATGCTGCTTCTCTGAATATACAAGACACCCTCCCATTCTTGTATTCATTGCTCCCCTTGTCTGGAAGGCTCTTTCCCCAGATCAACATGACTCATTCCCTCATTGTATTCACATCTCAGCTTAAATGACCCCTTATCAGTGAGCCTTCCTGACCACACTATTTAACTTTGCAATGTGCCACTTACCCTGTGCACTTTCTATCCCCTTTGCCTGCATTATTTTGCTTCAAAACTTTTACTTCCACATAATTTTATGCCTGATCCTGTTGTTTCTGACATTTAACTTTAAAAATACTTAAAAGATAGAGTTGAGAATATTCTAGAAAACAGAATCATACTGTACTATTGTTTTGCAAGCTGAGTTCATTCTTTTCATTCAATTATGATTGTCCTTCAACGTCAATAAATATTTTTGCTGGAAAAGTACCATATTCTTTCTAAAACATTTTTTCCATTTAGGTTGCTTTTTATTTTACCTTGCCGATTAACTTCATTTTGAAGTAGCTCTTCCATTGCCTCCTCCTCCGCAATATCTAAAGGTGTGTCTCCTTCACTGTTGACAGCCCCTACATGTGCTCCCTGACCAATCAAAAACCTGTAAAACCAAAGAGAAAATAGTTAAGCAAAAGATATTATCATTGAAATAAAACTAAATGCATAACCAGTCAGGAAAGTTCCTATATAAATCAGCAATAAAAGACAGTATACACATTATTTAAATTTTAAAAAACTATCAGCCCGTGCGCAGTGGTTCACGCCTCTAATCTCAGCACTTTGGGAGTCCAAGACTGGCAGATCACGAGGTCAGGAGATCAAGACCATCCTAACATGGTGAAACCCTGTCACTACTAAAAATACAAAAAATTAGCTAGGCGTGGTGGTGGGCGCCTATAGTCCCAGCTACTCAGGAGGCTGAGGCAGGAGAATGGCGAGAACCCAGGAGGTGGAGCTTGCAGTGAGCTGAGATCATGCCACCGCACTCCAGCCTGGGCAACAAAGCGAGACACTGTCTCAAAAAAAAAAAAAACAAAAAAAAAAAACTAGAGCATGTTTCTTTTTTATATTTCCTAATTTTTCTATAATGTACACATGTTGCTTTACCAATACAAAAATGTTAATTTTTAATAATAATTACGAAGTATTTCATAAAATGTGAATTTTTAATAATAATTAGAAAGTCTCATAGGATCCACCTCCACTGAGACTTTTCATTATCTCCATATGGACTGGTTTCCTTAAATATTTTGATAAGTGCATTCCAATATAATTGGCTTCTGTGTACTCTGTATTTTATTTTAAGCATCCAAAACACAATTCTAAGAAAGTATCTATAGGCTTCATCAAACCTGACAAAGGGATTCATATACAAAAAGGTTATTAATCTCTTTAATCATGTCAACAGCACATTTCCCAGAGTCATCTACTGAATGATGTAACTAACCATCTATTACCTAAGTCCATTTATTTTATTTTATTTTATTTTGTTTTATTTTTTTGAGACGGAGTCTCGCTCTGTCGTCCAGGCTGGAGTGCAGTGGCACGATCTCGGCTCACTGCAAGCTCCGTCTCCGGGGTTCACGCCATTCTCTTGCCTCAGCCTCCCGAGTAGCTGGGACTACAGGCGCCTGCCACCACGTTCGGCTATTTTTTTTTTTTTTTTTTTGTATTTTTAGTAGAGACGGAGTTTCACCGTGTTAGCTAGGCTGGTCTCGATCTCCTGACCTCATGATCTGCCCACCTCGGCCTCCCAAAGTGCTGGGATTACAGGTGTAAGCCACTGTGTCTGGCCTACCCAAGTCAATTTCTAACTTAAAAAATTTCTGAATGGCTCTATCATGCTAGGAGAAAAGATAACGTACGGCCCTCATTGATCTGGCCTTGTCTTCTTTTTCAGCCTCCTTCTTCTTCCTGTCTGTATCACAGTTTAGGTGCCAACAACAGAGAACTACTTGTAGCTCTAGATTAAACCATTTTCTTTGGGTATCCCTGGTTTTATTTTTCCATATACAAAGAATGGGTCTTTTTCTTTATGTTCCTAACCAATTTAGCTCCTTCATATTTAGACTACATAAAAATATTCTAATTATAAAAGTTTAAACAAAAAGTACACGTCCACAGAGGCAAAAAAGAACTCCTTTATACCTCTCCTACTATTATGTTCCCTCCCCCAGAGATAAACACTATCAACAGTAGGGCAAAAATCTTCCCAGTACCTCTGCCATAAATTTATATGTGTGTAAACATATATACACTATCACTTTTGGGGTTCTTTTTGTAAAGCACAAATTAATAAGATTATTCTAAATGAAGTATAATGTAACTCTTCCCTTCTAACACCTGAAAAATATTCCACAGTATGTCTGGTTCATACCTTCATTTAATACTATTCTCTTAACAGATGTGCACTTAAATAGTTGAAATTAACAATTTTAAAAAAATTTTCCCAACATCATGAAAATAAAACATTTTGTCACTGCTTTAATTTATATTTCCTGATTACACATGAGACTGAAAATATTTAGATATATTTACTGGCATTTGTATTTCCCCTTTGGTGAACTGCTTATTTACATTCTTTGCTGGTATTTCAAATGTATTCATTAATTCAACCAATATTTATGGAGTGTCTAGTATGACTCTGGCACTATGTTACATACCAGGAACATAAAGGTAAAGAAAAAGAAACACAGAACTTCCCTTCAAAAAGTTTATAGTCTAGTAAGACAGTCACATTAAATACACAAATAAATGTAAAGCTGTGGTAGGTCCTATAACAGAATTAGATGGTGTCTAGGATTAACAGGAAAAATGGATTTAGTGAAGTCAGAAAAAGGATTCTCTGATGATTATGTAGGCACTAACAAAAGAGAACAGAAGAGCAATGTGCTGTAAGTGAGAAAGAACAAAATAACGTCCTGTGATAGAAAGAATGTATAGCTGGATGGAGGCCCAGTTCATTTTCCTTAGAATAAATGAAATAATTGATCAATCTCTATATCTTTTAAACACACACACACCCCCTCACCTCTAACAGTGGTTACCTCTAAGAGACAGAAGAAGAGAGATTTGTATTGGTGGTTTTGTGTGTTAACCAAGTTTGTTCTAATAAGTTTGTTCTGGACATGTGTATCTGATCACAAAAATGGCTACTGTACCATTTTGTAGTTTCATGTTTTACATTTAAAAATATGTTGTAAAAGTTCTATGATCTTTATGGAAATTCTACAAACAGAAGTTAGACTTCAGGTATTTTTTTTCTGTTTTTTGTAGTTTTGAAAATGTATATAAAACTAAAACGAGTATTTCCTCATATACTACAAATAAATAAATGAGTCTAAAGCAGAAAGGTAAGATATAGTGGAGTCTTGCTGTGCTATGCTCCGAGAGAATACGTAATTATTCTCCTAGGCAAAATTCCAAACAATTAGGAATATTTACATAAAAATACATCTATTCTGCTTGGGTATCAAAAAATCATTCAAAGGATACAAAGATTGAGAATAAAAGGAGTATCTCAGAATAGCTGCAGAGCTTGAAGTACAGGAAGCAGAGTTTCAAGGAAATACTAGGTCAAAGCCAAATACAGACAATACAGAATTTATATAAACAGGAAGGATGTTAAGAGAAACTAACAGAGTAAAGTACCAAAACTGCTGGCAGGAAGCAGGGTTCAAAGCAATCCTTGAGCCAAAAGATTAGGTATGTGTGTATGTACCTATGTATGTATGTATTTATGCATGCATACACACAATTCACAAACTTCTCCTGCACTCCAGAACTATTACTTGCAAATGTAAATGTTACAAAGGCACATTTTAAAAAATAATAATAAATTATAATATACAAAATCTCACGGATTGATTAATCCTATGGTGGATTAATTCTTATCTACCATAAATAACCTCCAAAAGCAATTCAAAGGTTGGATGAGTGAAAAAAGCAGAAACTTTTATGCTCTGCAGACTTCGGATTCAGTTCCCACCTCTGCCTGTTGACACCTGTATGACATTCAAAGATATAGTTGAGAATAATACATTATAGTTATGTATTATTTAGTTATAAGTTATATATATACCTTAAACAACTAAAATCTAATTTACAAAATAACTTTACAGGGCAATGTGAAGTTTAAATGAGTTAAAAATAAAATGAAAGTACTATCTGTTGTCATATGTAAAATTATCACATTTAGAAAGCAATGTTTCACTTTGGTAGGCCAAGGTGGGCAGATCACCTGAGGTCAGAAGTTTGAGACCAGCCTGGTCAACACAGCAAAACCTCAAGTCTACTAAAAAAAATACAAAAAAATTAGCTGGGCGTGGTGGTGCACACCTGTAATCCCAGCTACTTGGAGGCTGAGACAGGAGAATTGCTTGAACCCAGAAGGCAGAGGTTGTAGTGAGCCGAGATTGTGCCACTGCATTCCAGCCTGGGTGACAGGGCTAGACTCTGTTTCAAAGGGGGGGGGGGGGGGGGGGGGACAAAAAAGAAAGCAATGTTTAAGACAATGTGAAGAAAACTACAGGTATCTGGAATATGAGAATTTCACTTTGAGAGACCCTGGAGATACTGAAAACAGACATCTAAATTTCCTTCAGAACAAAAGCTGGGGTATTAGAAGCTACTTGCGTGGCTGTTAATTAGGAAAAATATGCCATACTTATTCTAAGATTCCTTGGAAAGAAAAAAAAAAAACAGATTTCACATAGGTATTCCAAACTGAAAGTCAGAAGATTGAGCTACTTTTCAAATGAATAACCCTATTGAGTGCTTCAGGGTAACGAAAATCAGGCCTATATTTTCTTAACAATAGTTAATAATTTCCTTAAGCAATTCAAAGGTAGTCAACATAAGAGATGTCACCTAGTATAGGATGAAATTCTTTTTTATCTTTATTTTAGAAGAGACAGTCTCATTCTGTTGCCCAGGCTAGAGTGCAGTAGTGCAATCATAGTTCATTGTAACCCTGAACTCTTAGGCTCAAGCCATCCTAACTGCTTCAGCCTCCCTAGTTGCTAGGAATACACAAACATACTACCACATCCAGCTAAACTAAAAAAAAAAAAAAAATTTTTACGGATGGGGTCTCCCTGTGTTGCCCAGGCTGGACCCAAACTCCTGGCATTATGCAATCCTCCTACCTTGGCCTCTCAACGTGCTGGGATTACAGGTGTGAGCCACCGGGCCCAACCATGAAATTCTTAACAAATTGTAGAAATGAAAAATGGTAATCTGACAGATTTAACTGAGATTTATAATAGTCTAGAAACTCAGATTTGGTCATTTTAGATAGATAAATGAGTAAGCTTCCAAATCAAGACATGATCCAAAAGAATTTTTACAAAATTATTTATGTGCTAACTGGAAAATCTAACAAAAGGTGTAAAGTTAACAAAGCTATTGGTTGCAATGTCAATATGGTATATTAGATAAACAGGTGAGATTCTGTGTTAACTGACTTTGGAAGACAAATTTTGATAGTCTCCACTCTCTTCTGAGTTTTGTCAAAAACCAAACCACAGAAGCAAACATTTAAGAAAAGGAAATAGCTCATTTAAAAATTCTGATCTCTTAAGAAAAAATTTAAGAAAAACTTTGTCTTTAAATTAGAAGGTAATGAGAACTTAGTGAAGAGAGACAAAGAAAGCAACTTTATCAGCAAGAGCTAAATATATTTAGTGTCCAAATTTAATGTGTATTTTCTTCTTCAGTTGATATGGCTTGGCTCTATGTCTCCACCCAAATCTGATACTGAACTGCAATTCTCAGTGTTGCAGGTGGGACCTGGTGGGAGGTGACTGGATCATGAGGGGTGGTTTCTAATGGTTTAGCACCATCCTCTTAGTGCTGTCTTGTGATAGTTCTCACGAGATACGGCTGTTTCAAAGTGTGTAGCACCTCCCTCTTTGCTCTCTCTCTCTCTCTTGCTGGCCATATGAATATGTGCTCACCTCCCCTTTGCCTTGTGCCATAATTCTAAGTTTCCTGAGGCTTCCCCTGCCATGCTTCCTGTACAGCCTGTGGAACTGTGAGTCAATTATGCCTCTTTTCTTCATAAACTACCCAGTCTCAGGTAGTTCTTCACAGCAGTGTGAGACTGAACTAATACATTACTGTAGAAAAAGTAGTATCAAAAAGTTATCTTAACCAATATAGAAAGTTTTAAAAATCAGAAAGTTAGCAAAATAGCATTGTAATAGTTACGCTTCTTGAAAATCTGAATAAATTACTCAAAGCCATTCTAGGAGAAATTATGAAAACTACGTTATCTGAACTATTCAAAGATTAAGCAGAACATTACACTACTAACTTCAGAAATAAATGCTATTTTCATTAGCAAGTCTCTGAGCAACAAAATGCACAGTAGTAAATAATCTTATGAGTCATCAGTGGAAATGCACATTCCCATTTTCTCTTGGAAGTTCTATATCCCAGTGAAAGATACTGTGTAACATTATGAATCCAAACAAAAGTTCTGACCTCAGACCTTTGAAAGTTTTCTTAAAAATGACAGTTCTATCAGTACTTAACAAAAGTGATATGTGGTCTCCATGATTTCTGATAAGCAATCTGCTGTCATTCAAACTGTTTAGCCCCGCTAAGTATAGTTTCTAATTTCTTTCAAGATCTTTTAATCTTTAATTTTCAAAAGTCTGCATATGGCATGTCTTAGTGTGGACTGCTTTGGTTTACCCTGTTATGAGTTTGCTAGGTTTCTTAAATCTGCAGGTTTACGTCTTTTGTCAAATTTGGGAAAAGTTTTCAGTGATCATTTCTTTGAATACTTTTCCAGCCACGCACTCTTTCTCCACTTCTTCAGAGGGATCTGATGGCACAGATGTTTGCTCTTTTGTTACAGTCCCTGAGGCTCTGTTCATTTTTAGCCTATTTTCTCTCTGCTGTTCAGATTTGGCAATTTCTATTGTTCTGTCAGTTTACTGATTCATTCTTCTATTTCCTCCATTCTGCTATTGAGCCTATCATCCATTGAAGTTTTTAATTTAGTTACTGGATTTTTCAGCTCTAAAATTTCTGTTTGGTTCTTCATATCTTCTATTTATTTCTTTGCATACTATTTATTTGCTAAGACTTTCTATTTTTTCATTTGTTTCAGGCATGCTCATTCATAATTGCTTGTTGATGCATTTTAAGATAGCTCGCTTTATAATCTTTGTCAGATAATTTTAGTATCTGTTATCCTGGTGTTCATCTCTATTAATTGTCTTTTTTCACTCAATTTGAGGTCTTCTGGGTTCCTGGTATGACAAATTTTTCTTTTTATTTCTTTTTTTTTTAATTTATTTTTTTTTGAGACAGGGTCTCACTCTGTTGCCCAGGTTGGAGTGCAGTGGCTTAATCACAGCTCACTACAGCCATGACCTCCCCAGCTCAAGTGATCCTCCTACCTGAGCCTTCCGAGCAGCTGGCATTACAGGCATGTGCTATCAGGTCTGGTTAATTTTTTTTTTTTTTTTTTTTTTTGGTAGAGATGAGGTTTCGCCATGTTGCGCAGGCTGGTCTCAAACTCCTAGACTCAGGCGATCCACCCACCTTTGCCTCCCAAAGTGCAAGGATTACAGTTGTGAGCTACCACACTCAGCCAGAGAATTTTCAATTAAAATCTGCGCACTTTGGGTATTATAAGACTCTAGATCTTATTTAAATTTTCTGTATTAGTTGGCTTTGTTTGATCTTGCTCCAGCAGATGGAGGTAGGGAGGTGTCATCTCATTTCAGCAAGGTGGGGGTAGATGTTCAGGTTCCCCACTTGTCCTCCATTTACACTACAGATGGGGCAGCTTCTTGATTCCCCTGGGTTGGGTGGGAGTCCTGACTCTCCACTATACCTCCACTGACATGTCTCTGGCTGAGAAGCTACTGCTCCCATGTAGCCTCTACTAACACCCCTGGGTGCTGGGGGTGGGGGCGGGGGTGCGTGTGTAGAGAAAAGCCTTTTTACTGCTTAGAAGTGGTGAAAGTATTCATTCTCCAATAGGACTCCTCTGATGCCACTTAGCAGGGAAGGACAGAAGCTCCTCTTTACTCCCAAATAAAAGTAGAAGTTTTGGCTTCCCACATGGTCTCCAGTTACACTACAAGTTGGGGAAGGGCTAGTTAACCATTCTATGGTAATTAAAGTCCCAACTCTGACCTGGCCTAATCTGACACAATTCCAGTGGAGGTGTTAGGGTGCCTCATTGCAGCTTGGTGAGGATGGAAATCTAGGATCCCTACTTGGCCTTTGCTGGTATGAGTGTGACCAGTGTTTTTTTCTGTGGTGCTTGGCTGAAGTAGAATGGTTATTCTCAAAAAGTTTTCTGTCTTGCTAGGGTGTCCCTCTACTAGTATTTAAAAGATTGGACTTTTGCTGCCACTTTTTTGTCTGTGGCCATTGCACTTCTGGGTTATCAGCTTCTTCAGCTCTAATTATGGAATATATGAGGCTAAAAAAAAAGGCAGGGAACTACTGTGGGTCATTACTATTTGGGTCCTGAAATCCCTAGCTCCTCTGCCTTATTCTCTCCACCTTTCAGAGTCTTCTTGTGTTTTATGCATAATATTCAGAGTTTTTAGTTGTACCCAGCATGTAGTATAATTAATTTTACCAATAACAAAGACGAGGCTAACACTTAGGAGAGAAATTAATCTATTTGTGAAATGTGGCACCTAGATTGTCATTTATAAAAGACAAATTCACAATTAGGGGAAGTGTTTACATTTTCTTCATAAAGTAACTCTTAAACATAGGAAATGCTCAAGACAGAACCTCTCTCTCAATTTTTCCCCAGAGAATTGATTCTAAACCTCTTTAATCATACATTAACTCTTTGAAACCACATATTTGTTTATTAAAAACCCTTACATGCCCTAGCATCTTACTTTATACTGCAACTTCCAATTCTCGGAGGCAAAAGTACTACTTATTGTTTAACAATTCTAAGATGCACATTTCCTACACATTTTAATGTCACTGAAATCTTCTACAATCAATGAATCTTAAAATCAGTGACTTTGTATAAACTGATGTTGGCCAGATGGCAGATTTGACTGGGTTGTCATTATCATCCACATGTGGCACCAGTCACAGCTATTTATATTGTTTTCACTGCAGTTGAGTTATGTGTGTTGTTGGAACCATATTTGTTGACCTTAACTATTATATAAAATTTCTTCTGGATGTTGTCTGAAAACTTTTTGTTGACAACTTTATGGTAAGATCAAGAAAGTGCCAACATCAAAGCTTGCAGAATGCCTATCAATGACGCAAAAGAAAATCCCAAGCAAGTAATGTTATATAACAATACTCTAAGCAGCACAGAGAATGATGCTGTGTGTGGGTGGCAGAAGAGGGGGCTGGGGGAAATTATGGGATACAAATAAATACTGAACCATAATTTTATTTAATTTTTAAAATCGGTATTTATGATGTTACAATGATGGCACCTTAGATCTGATGAAATCCAGTATGAGCATTATAAATATATCCAAAATATTTCTGGCTTCCTACTGTATTTTTTCCATTGATAGCTCAAATTAGACCAATCTAAATTAACATTCTACTACACTGTCTGCCTCTTCTTCAGCTTCCCCTAATTCTGCTCTTTAGATCCCTTAATAAGTTTAATGGTATCATTTTCCCAATGACAAAGGCTAGAAAGAGAGGAAGAATAGTGTAGTGTCTAAAGTGCACATTTGAAAAGTTAAGACTGTGTGGGTTCAAACTCTAGCTCCGCCACATATTTTGTGTGACTTCTCTCTATGACTCAGTCTCTTCGTCTATAATTTTTTTTTTCTTTCCTTTTTTTTTTTAGAGACGGGATCTCATCCTGTGGCTCAGGCTGAAGTGAACAGGTGCAATCATAGTTTACTGCAGCCTCAAACTCCTGGGCTCAAACAATCCTCCCACCTCAGTCTCCCAAGAAACTAGGCCTACTGACATGCACTGCCAGGCCCAGCTAATTTTTTTGTTGTTGGCAGAGATGGGGTAGCTATATTGCCGAGGCTGGTCTGTAACTCTTGGCCTTAAGCAATCCTCCCACCTAGGCATCTCAAGGTGTTGGGATTATAGGTGTTGGCCATTGTGCCCAGCCAAATAACAATTATTATTTTGAGATGGAGTCTTGCACTGTTGCCCAGGCTGGAGTGCAGTGGCGCCATCTCAGCTCACTGCAAGCTCCGCCTCCCGGGTTCACGCCATTCTCCTGCCTCAGCCTCCCCAGTAGCTGGGACTGTAGGCGCCTGCCACCACACCAGCTAATTTTTTGTATTTTTAGTAGAGACGGGGTTTCACCGTGTTAGCAAGGATGGTCTCAATATCCTGACCTCGTGATCTGCCCCGCCTCAGGCTCCCAAAGTGCTGGGATTACAGGCATGAGCCACTGAGCCTGGCCCCCAAATAACAATTATTAATACAGGTCTATTATCTCTCACCTAAACCCAAATTTCAAAATTGTTCATATTTTTTCACCCTAAGAGGTCTGAGAAAAACAAAGAAAATTCCATGTCTTTGTTATTGTGAATAGTGCTGCGATGAACATACATGTGCATGTATCTTTATGGCAGAAATTTATTTTCCTTTGGGTATATAACCAATAATGGGATTGCTGGGTCAAATGTTAATGGTTTTAGGTTTACAGAAATCACCAAACTGCTTTCCACAATGGCTGATCTAATTTACGTTTCCACCAGCAGAAGTAAAAATTTTTCATATTTTAGAAAGATAATATTACAGATTATATAACACTTCCACCAGGTCTGGGGCAGCACTCCATAACAAAACACAAAAATATTTCTCCAAAAAAAACCCCACATTCACAGTGAAGTGAGATAAAGACTACAAACAGCCTCCCATCAGTGCAGGTCATGATCTGTTGCCAAATGTGCCTACAACAAACTTAAAATTTATGTTTTCATTTTTTGCAGTTATGGAGGTTTATGCATAAGGGCCTGCAGTTAGTAGTACATTTTTATGCGACTGTAAGGATGACTGAAATTACATTATTTAAAGGACTTAGAACAGTAAAAACACACACACACACAGTATGCACTTGGTAAATGTTAGTTATTATCATCATTAGCACCACTTTTGATTTTTCTTTCTACCTTAGTACTTAGATCCAGTAAATCACACCAAGACTTATCAATTCTATTCTCCAAATTTCTTTCAGATTTGCTCCACTTCCAATCTCACTGCCACTGCCCTAGTTTTCTTGCCCAACCTCTCTAATTTGTCAAGAATCTTCCAAAAAACCAGTCTGAAAGGTCATCACTTCCCTAAAACTGCATCACCATCAAAGGACAAACTCAGCATGGCATACAAATCCTTTACATTGTAACCCCAGCTCACTTTCCCAGTCTTATCTGCTACCCTCTCCATATTCCACTAATGGCCTCTCTCCAAGAAATTATGGCTCCAATGAGGCCCTTTTGTTTAATGCAATCAGAACCACTATTTGCTTGGTTAACCAAAAAGGCTGATTGAAATAGGTAATCATAGAATATAACACATATGCATAAATAATGCATTTATTTAATCATAGAAGACACAAATGTATATTTATTTATCCATCCTTTAGTGAAGACTAGTCTATTTCTTTGGATGATGTCTTCATGACTATAAATCCATGCTGTCTTTCTTGCATAAATGATATCCGTAATGTGTTATCTAAGACTTCAAACTGTCTTTACAGTGCACCAAAAACTTGAAGTCAACAACAAAGCAATTTGAGTACACAATCTTTTTAGGTTTTTTGTTTGTTTGTTTGTTTTTGTTTTTTTTTTGAGATGGAGTCTCGCTCTGTCACCCAGGCTGGAGTGCAGTGGCCTGATCTCAGCTCTCTGCAAGCTCCGCCTCCCAGGTTTACACCATTCTCCTGCCTCAGCCTCCCGAGTTGCTGGGACTACAGGCGCCCGCCACCTTGCCCGGCTAGTTTTTTGTATTTTTTTAATAGAGACGGGGTTTCACCGTGTTAGCCAGGATGGTCTCGATCTCCTGACCTCGTGATCTGCCCGTCTCGGCCTCCCAAAGTGCTGAGATTACAGGCTTGAGCCACCACGCCCGGCCAGTTTTCTTTTTTCTTTCAGTCTTTCAGTTGTCTCACCCGCATCTAATTAAACAGCAACCATCCTTTTAGGGCACTGCCATTGAGTCTTTGCGAAGTATTCAACTTTGTTATCTCAGCAACAATATTCTGGTTTTGCATATGACAGGCATTAACAGGTAGAAAACACAAATAACTTTTGGTAAGTTTGCAATTCAACTCTTGGAAACAGAACTGTGAGCTTAGAAGAAGTGGCCTACTGGTTGCACTGTTTAGGCATATGGATATCAGTCAATAATTTTTAACAAAGAAATGGTAAGTATAAATACAGTGGTAGCCAGTTAAAAGAACTTTATTGTATATTATTTCTCATTCGTGAATGACATGACTTTCCTCAGGCAGCTCCCAACTCACAGAGGCAAAAATTACACTCATCATTTAAAATAAACGAATGTTACCTCCTCTAGAATCTTTCTTTAATTGGCCTAGACAGAATTACGCACTTCTTCCTCAGAGTTCCTTGTACACTGGTCCATTTAGTCTATCAAGTATTAGAGTTAATTGACTTCACGTGTATCTATCTAAAAGCCTGAAGATGAGGATCTATGTTGCAGCCATCTTCAAACCTCACAGTGCCCAATGCTACTATCAGTTATGATATAATGGGAAAAAATCACCAGAATTTAAGTCTCAAGAATGAGAGTCCAGTTCTGATTGTGAAATAGGAATAACAGTGAACATTCCCATAAATTTCCATGAAAACCCGAATAAGAATGTATATGGGAACATCTATAACTTTTAGCAAATGTATCTCATTATTATTACATAAGAATATAAATACCCCAAATAAAATGTTAATGTTTTCCTAAGATCTTAATTTCTCCAAGACTTCTAATCAAAATACACGATATGCTTTGTACTAATAAAGTATTCTTCACAAGAAATACATAATAAAATTGAAATTCATGGATTTGCCAACTTTCCTATGGCCCACATAACAACATATGAATGAAAATATGACAAATTACTACTTCATTCTCCTCTGCTCCTCTCTTCTAGATAAGCTTGCCCTAAAACCAAGAGACAAAATGATAGTTTCCTTTGTTAAATAATCCGGGAAACCCAAGAGCTTACCTATTTTTCACTGAAAAGTGGTAACCATAAATTACATTATAAACAATAAGAACTAATTCAGCTAATATTTACTGAATAGAAATACTTGCCACATATTGTGCCAAGTGTCTTATACACATGATCTCATTTAATCTTCACAATAATCTTATACATTAGGTACAGGTATTAATATTTCCATTTTATGAATGAAGAAACGGAGGCTTAGGGAAGCTGGTAACTCACTCGAAGTGACAAGAATTACTTAACAGAATTAAGATTTAAACAGAGTTGCCTAACTCCTGAGCCTGAGCCTGAGCTCTTAACTCCTGTACTATAATATTTATTGCTGGGGGGACGTAGGGTCTATTTTCTTAGATTTCATAAGAATTTCTGAAATTCTTGAAATTTCTGTTTTCAAAGCACGAAAAATAACAACACTATTGAATTCTAGACAGAGAAACCAGCAGATTCAAAGGCCATGAGGCAAGATGCCTAGTTTGTTTAAAGGCTCTGCCAAGGGACCAGCATAGGTTTAGGACAGTGCCTAGAAAAGAGTGGAGAATGGAGTCAGAGAGGTGACAAGCCACCAAAGCATACCTCTGTAGGCCACCGGAACTCTGGCTTCTACCCTGAATGCAGCATAAATCCACTGATAGGCTTTCAATAAAACTGTCATGCTACCCAATGCAAAATAATTTAAAACGATCATATGGCTACTGTGAAAAAAACAGATATGGGAAAGATGACAGTTATGCCTACAAGGAGGCAACTGCAACAATTCCAGTGAAAAACAACAGTGGGAGGCCAAGGCGGGCACATCACAAGGTCAGGAGATTGAGACCATCCTGGCTAACACAGTGAAACCCCGCCTCTACTAAAAATACAAAAAAAATTGGCCAGGCGTGGTGGCATATGCCTGTCGTCCCAGCTACTCAGGAGGCGGAAGCAAGAGCATAGCATGAACCTGGGAGGTGGAGCTTGCAGTGAGCTGAGATTGCACCACTACATTTCAGCCTGGGGGACAGGGCAAGACTCTGTCTCGAAAAAAAGAAAAACAACAGTGTCCAGGATCAAAGGAGATGGAAAAAGGTGATGAGAAATAGATACTGGATATATTTTAAAGCTGAGCCAAGAGAAATCTTAAGATTCCGTTTAATGTTTATAAAATAAAGGCTATAATCAAGAAGAAAAGCCAAGCCACACAGTAAGTCGCCACATGTATTTCTTTTTCTTTTTTTTTGAGATGGAGTCTTGCTCCTCACCCACAGCTGGAGTGCAATGGCGTAATCTCCACTCACTGCAAGCTCTGCCTCCCGGGTTCACGCCATTCTCCTGCCTCAGCCTCCCGAGTAGCTGGGACTACAGGCGCCAGCCATCAAGCCTGGCTAATTTTTTGTATTTTTAGTAGAGACGGGTTTTCACCGTGTTAGCCAGGATGGTCTCGATCTCCTGACCTCGTGATCCACCCGCCTCGGCCTACCAAAGTGCTGGGATTATAGGCATGAGCCATCGCGCCCGGCCACACATATTTCAAAGTTATATCCTTAAATAGCTAATTCTTTAATGATCGAGTGAGAAAGCTAATGAAAGTTCTCCCATGCTGAAAATGTCACTGGGCCAGGCTGCATGGCGGATTCCTATAACCCCAACACTTCAGGAGGCCGAAGCACAAGAATCACTTGAGGTCAGGAGTTTAAGACCAACCTGGAAAACACAGCAAGACTCTGTCTCTACAAAAATAAAAAAATAAAAATAAAAAAAGTAGCTAGGAGCAGTGGTACAAGTCTACAGTCCTAGCTACTCCTGCTGAGGCAGGAGGACTGCTTAAGCCCAGGAAGTCCAGGCTGCCATGTGTTACGATCATCACTGTACTCTAGCCTAGGCGACAGAACAAGATCCTGTCTCAAACAAATGAGCAAAATCCTATGAGCATTTTATAATAAGATATGAAATCTTCAATAGCAGTGTCTTTAAAATTACTCTAAACAAGAAGAAAAATGTATTAAGTGCACCAATTAATAATCTTTTTCCATGTGCTGTGAAGCCATATAATGCTAGGCTAATACAGGGCTAATTTCCCTCTTATATTGGAAAACTGAACACTAAAGCTATTCAAGATAAAAACATGCCTTAAATATTTGTTGTGAGAGCCTAAAAAACAAATGTGGTGACAAAACTAAGTAACAGAAAAGATTATATCCAAATAATTACACTGGCAAGCAAAATGTTAATCATTACATTTTCTTATTCATATACAAAATATTTTACAGATAAACATAAAAATTCCTATAACTTGCAAGAATACAAAAAAAGGGACAACTCTAAGACTAAAATTATAGTCATTCAATTAACCAACATTCATTGGTCAATTAAGAGGGACATGCTGAATAAATGATAAACTATAATGAATACTACACAGTGGAGTACTAAACTGAAAAGAACAATGACGAGTATCTCTATACTCCACTAGATAGTGATCTCCAGAATAGACTGTTAAGTGAAAAAAGCAAAGTGGAGAAATATGTGTTTGATATTCTATCATTTATTTAAAAAGATAGGGGGTTAATATTTCAATTAAAATAATACTTTTATTAACAAACTAGAAGATAGTTTTTAAATTTTTTTTAATAGGGTATGGGAAGAAATAGGGTGGTAGAGCAGGTATTGCCATTGGAACTAGTATTTTATGTAAATTATAAAACAAAATTAAAATTTAAAAAAGTAAGCTCTCAAGTGAATTCAACACATAGTAACCTGATGGTATATTCCAAGTTGAATATACTAAGGACAAAAAGAAATGCCAACAAAACAAAACCCTCAAAAACAAAACTTCGAATGATTCAGTAACCATACTGGTGGTGGTGCTGGTATTATTATACTCAGTGTAATGTATGTGTCATACATGATGAAGCAAATTAGTAATTATGTTTTACTTTAATCCTGTGCTTCCCAGCAATGAATGAGAGGAAAGACAGTGACACAGCATAGAAGAGGTTAAAGAAAAAACACTTTGGTGCTGATTTCGACCTGGAAACAATGACCAACCCAACAGCAATGAGTACTCTCAGCAGCCATCCCAAGGAACAAGGTTTCTTGGAGAAATGAGGACTCTAGGCCTTGGGCAGGAATGTAAAAGATTAGTCTGAAAAATCTTGCAATACCAGAGAGTAAGGAAACTTATAAAGACCACTTTATTTGGTCATGCCCCAAGGTCTTAGGAAGCCAACTTGAAGAGCCTCTCAATGAACAAAGATGGTTCAGTTTGCCAACTGACAAGGATAATAGCTGCAATGGACTGAAAAACATCAATATGTCCAAATGAGAGTCGCTTCCAAGATGTCCAAATAGAACAGTTCTGGTCTGCAGCTCCCAGCAAGACTGACGCAGAAGACGGGTGATTCCTGCATTTCCAACTGAGGTACCTGGTTCATCTCACTGGGACTGGTTAGACAGTGAGTGCAGCCTGCAGAGGGTGAGCTGACGTAGGCCAGGGCGTTGCCTCACCCGAGAAGCACAAAGGGTCGTGGAATTTCCCTTTCCTAGCCAAGGGAAGCTGTACGTGACTGTACCTGGAGAAGCAGTATACTCCTGCCCAAATACTGCACTTTTCCCACGGTCTTCACAACAGGCAGACCAAAAGATCCCGTCCCATGCCTGGCTTGGCATGTCTCACGCCCTTGCTCGCTGCTAGCGCAGCAGTCTGAGATCGACCCACAATGCAGGAGCTTGGCAGGGGGATGTGCGTCCGCCATTGCTGAGGCTTGAGTAGGTGGTTCTAGGCTCATAGTGTAAACAAAATGGCAGGGAAGCTAGAACTGGGCAGAGCACAGCAAGGCCTACTGGCTCTCTAGAATCCACTCTGGGGGCAGGGCATATCGGAACAAAAGGCAGCAGACACCTTCTCCAGACTTAACTATCCCGGCCTGACAGCTCTGAAGACAGCAGTGGTTCTCCCACCATGGCATTCAATCTCCGATAACGGACAGACTGCCTCCTCAACAGGGTCCCTGACCTCTGTGTAGCGTGGCTGGGAGAAACCACCCAGTAGAAGCCAACAGACACCTCATATAGATGGGTGCCCCTCTGGGATGAAGCTTCCAGAGGAAGGATCAGGCAGCAATATGTGCTGTTCTGCAGTCTCCATTGGAGATGCCCAGGCAAACAGGGTTTGGAGTGGACCTCCAGCAAACTCCAACAGACCTGAATCTGAGGGGTCTGTCTGTTAGAAGGAAAACTAACAAACAAAGAAATAGCATCAACATCAACAAAAAGGATATCCACACCAAAACCCCATCCATAGGTCACCAACATCAAAGACCAAAGGTAGATCAAACCACAAAGATAGGGAAAAACCAGAGCAGAAAGGCTGAAAATTCCAAGAACCACAGCACCTCTACTCCTCCAAAGGAACACAACTCCTCGCCAGCAAGGGAACAAAACTGGGCGGAGAATGAGTTTGACAAGTTGACAGAAGCCAGCTTCAGAAGATCGGTAATAACAAACTTCTCCAAGCTAAAGGAGCATGTTCAAACCCATAGCAAGAAAGCTAAAAACCTTGAAAAATGGTTAGACAAATGACTAGCTAGAATAACCAGTGTAGAGAAGAGCTAAATGACCTGATGAAGTACGAGAACTTCACAAAGCATACACAAGCTTCAATAGCCAATTCGATCAAGTGGAAGAAAGAATATCAGTGATTGAAAATCAAATTAATGAAATAAAGGGAGAAGAGAAGTTTAGAGAAAAAAGAGTAAAAAGAAACGAACAAAGCCGCCAAGAAATATGGGACTATGTGAAAAGACCAAATGTACATTTGAGTGGTATACCTGAAAGTGACGGGGAGAATGGAAACAAGCTGGAAAACACTCTTCAGGATATTATCTAGGAGACCTTCCCCAGTCTAGCAAGGCAGGACAACATTCAAATTCAGGAAGTACAGAGAACACCACAAATACACTCTTCGAGAAGAGTAACCCCAAGACACACAATTGTCAGATTCACCAAGGTTGAAATGAAGGAAAAAATGTTAAGGGCAGCCAGAGAGAAAGGTTGGGTTACACACAAAGGGAGGCCCATCAGACTAACAGCAGATCTCTTGGCAGAAACCCTACAAGCCAGAAAGGAGTGGGGCCAATATTCAACATTCTTAAAGAAAAGAATTTTCAACCCAGAATTTCATATCCAGCCAAACTAAGCTTCATGAACAAAGGAGAAATAAAATCCTTTACAGACAAGCAAAAGCACCTGCCTTACAAGAGCTCCTGAAGGAAGCACTAAATATGGAAAGGAACAATTGGTACCAGCCACTGCAAAAACATGCCAAACTGTAAAGACCATCGACACTATGAAGAAATTGCATCAATTAACGGGCAAAATAACCAGCTGGCATCATAATGACAGGATCAAATTCACATCTAACAATATTAACCTTAAATGTAAATGGACCAATCAGTGTGCTGTATTCAGGAGACCCATCTCACGTGAAAAGACACACATAGGCTAAAAATAAAGGGATGGAGGAAGATCTACCAAGCAAATTGAAACCCCCCCCCCCCAAAAAAAAGCTGGGTTTACAATCCTGGTCTCTGATAAAACAGACTTCAAAACCATCAAAGATCAAAAGAGACAAAGAAGGCCATTACATAATGGTAAAGGGATCAATTCACCAAGAAGAGCTAACTATTCTAAATATAAATGCACCCAGGAGCACTCAGATACATAAAGCAAGTTCTTAGAGACCTACAAAGAGACTTAGACTCACACACAGTAATAGTGGGAGACTTTTAACACCCCACTGTCAATATTAAATGGATCAACGAGACAGAAAATTAACAAGGCTATCCAGGACTTGAACTCAGCTCTGGATCAAGCACACCTAATAGACATCTACAGAACTCTCCACCGCAAATCAACAGAATATACATTCTTCTCAGCACCACAAGGCCCTTATTGTAAAACTGACTACATAATTGGAAGTAAAACACTTCTCAGCAAATGTAAAAGAACAGAAATCACAATAAACTGTCTCTCAGACCACAGTGCAATCAAATTAGAACTTGGGATTAAGAAACTCACTCAAAACCACACAACTGCATGGAAACTGAACAGCCTGCTCCTGAATGACTAAACGGTAAATAACAAAATGAAGGTAGAAATAAAGATGTTCTTTGAAACCAATGAGACACAATGCACCCGAATCTCTGGGACACATTTAAAGCAGTATATAGAAGGAAATTTATAGCACTAAATGCCCACAAGAAAAGCAGGAGTGATCTAAAATTGACAGCCTAACATCACAATTAAAACAACTAGAGAAACAAGAGCAAACAAATTCAAAAGCTAGCAGAAGACAAGAAATAGCTAAGATCAGAGTAGAACTGAAGGAGACAGAGACAGAAAAAAAAGCCTTCAAAAAAAATCAATGGCTTTTTGAAAAGATCAACAAATTAGATAGACCACTAGCAAGACCAATAAAGAAAACAGAGAAGCATCCAAAAGACACTATAAAAAATGATGAAGTGGTAATCATCACTGATCCCACAGAAATACAAACCACCATCAGAGAATGCAATAAACACTTCTATACAAATAAACTAGAAAATCCATAAGAAATGGATAAATTCCTGGACACATATACCCTCCCAAGATTAAAGCAGGAAGAAGCTGAATCTCTGAATAGACCAATAACAGGTTCTGAAATTGAGGCAATAATAGCCTACGAACCAAAAAAAGTCCAGGACCAGATGGATTCATAGCCAAATTCTACCAGAGGTACAAAGAGGAGCTGGTACCATTCCTTCTGAAACTATTCTGATCAACAGAAAAAGAGGCAATCCTCCCTAACTCATTTTATGAGGCCAGCATCATCCTGATACCAAAGCCTGGCAGACACACAACAAAAAAAGAGAATTTTAGGCCAACATCCCTGATGAACATACTGGCAAACCGAATCCAGCAGCACATCAAAAAGCTTATAAACCACAATCAAGTCGGCTTCATCCCTGGGATGCAAGGCTGGTTCAATATATGCAAATCAATAAATGTAATCCATCACATAAAGAGAACCAACGACAAAAACCACATGATTATCTCAATAGATGCAGAAAAGGCCTTTGATAAAATTTAACAGGCTTTCATGCTAAAAACTCTCAATAAACTAGGTATTGATGGAACATATCTCAAAATAATAAGAGCTATTTATGACAAACCCACAGCCAATATCATATTGAATGGGCAAAAACTGGAAGCATTCCCTTTGAAAACCTGCACAAGACAAGGATGCCCTCTCTCACCACTCCTTTTCAACATAGTATTGGAAGTTCTGGCCAGGGCAATCAGGCAAGAGAAAGCAATAAAGCGTATTCAAATAGGAAGAGATGAGGTCATATTGTCTCTGTTTACAGACGACAAGATTGTGTATTTACAAAACCGCATCATCTTAGCCCAAAATCTCCTTAAACTGATAGGCAACTTCAGCAAAGTCTCAGGATACAAAATCAATGTGCAAAAATCACAAGCATTCCTATACACCAATAACAGACAAACAGAGAGCCAAAACATGAGTGAATTCCCATTCACAATTGCTACTAAGAGAATAAAATACCTAGGAATACAATTTATAACTTATAAGGGATGTGAAGGACCTCTTCAAGGAGAACTACCAACCACTGCTCCAGGAAATAAGAGAGAACACAAACAAATGGAAAAACATTCCATGCTCATGGATAGAAAGAATCAATATCATGAAAATGGCCTTACTACACAAAGTAATTTATAGATTCAATGCTATCCCCATCAAGCTACCACTGACTTTCTTCACAGAATTGGAAAAAACTACTTTAAACTTCATTTGGAACCAAAAAAGAGCCGGCATAGCCAAGACAATCCTGGGCAAGAAGAACAAAGCTGCAGGTATCACACTACCTGACTTCAAACTTTACTGGAAGGCTACAGTAACCAAAACAGCATGATACTGGTACCAAAACAGATATACAGACCAAGGGAATAGAATGGAGGCCTCAGAAACACCACCACACATCTATCAACATCTGATCTTTGACAAACCTGACACACACAAGCAATGGGGGAAAGATTCCCTATTTAATAAATGGTGTTGGGAAAACTGGCCAGCCATATGCAGAAAACTGAAACTGGACCCCTTCTTTACACCTTATACAAAAATCAACTCAAGATGGATCAAAGACTTAAACGTAGGACCTAAAATCATTAAAATTCTAGGAAAAAAACTGGGCAATACCATTCAAGACATAGGCATAAAGAATTCATGGGCAAAGAATTCATGTCAAAAACACCAAAAGCAATGGCAACAAAAGCCAAAATTGACAAATGGTATCTAATTAAACTAAAGATATTGTGTATAGCAAAAGAAACTATCATCAGAGTGAACAGGCAACTTACGGAACGGGAGAAAATTTTTGCAATCTATCTATCTGACAAAGGGCTAATATCCAGAATCTACAAAGAACTTAAACAAATTTACAAGAAAAAAGCAAACAACTCCATCAAAAAATAGACAAAGGATATGAACAGGCATTTCTCAAAAAAAGACATTTACGCAGCCAACAGACATATGAAAAAATGCTCATCATCACTGGTCATTAGAGAAATACAAATCAAAACCACAATGAGATACCATCTCACGACATTTAGAATGGCGATCATTAAAAAGTCAGGAAACAACAGATGTTGGAGAGATTGTGGAAAAATAGCCTTTACACTCTTGGTGGGAGTGCAAATTAGTTCAACTACTGTAGAAGACAGTGTGGCGATTCCTCAAGGATCTAGAACCAGAAATACCATTTGACCTAGCAATCTCATTACTGGGCATATACCCAAAGGATTATAAATCATCCTACGATAAAGACACAGGCACACATATGTTCACTGTAGCACTATTCAATAGAAAAGACTTGCAACCAACCCAAATGCCAATCAATGATAGACTGGATTAAGAAAATGTGGCATATATACACCATGGAATATTGTGCAGCCATAAAAAAGGATGAGTTCATGTCCCTTCAGGGACCTGGATGAAGCTGGAAACCATCATTCTCAACAAGCTATCACAAGATCAGAAAACCAAACACCACATGTTCTCACTCATAAGTGGGAGTTGAACAATAAGAACACATGTACACAGGGATGGGAACATCACACACCAGGGCCTGCGGGGAGTGGGGAGCTAGGGGAGGGATAACATTAGGAGAAATCCCTAATGTAGGTGACGGGTTGATGGCTGCGGCACATCATCATGGCATGTATATTCCTGTGTAACAAAATTGCACGTTCTGCACATATAACCCAGAACTTAAAGTATCATACAAATAAAATAAAATAGAAAATGCATGAGCTCCTAATATTACTTAAACTAGAAAAAAAAAAATTAGTCCCTACTGAGGGTAGATAGCAAGGAAATTCATTATTTAAAAAGCCAGTATATAAGAAGAAATAATAAAGAATATATTCTATCTCCCCTATAAAAATTGTACTGAGGTAATATGGTTTGGCTGTGTCCTCACCCAAATCTCATCTTGAATTGTAGTTTCCATAAGCCCCATGTGTTGTAGGAGGAACCCAGAGGGAGGTAAGTGAATCATAGGGGCAGTTACCCCTATGCTTCTGTTCTTGTGACAGTGAGTGAGTTCTCATGAGATCTGATGATTTTATAAGGGGCTTTTCCCCCTTTGCTTGGCATTGTCCCTTCCTGCCGCCATGTGAAGAAGAATGTGTTTGCTTCCCCTTCCACCGTGAATGTTAAGTCTCCTGAGGCCTCCCCAGCCCTGTGGAACTGTGAGTCAATTAAACCTTGTTCCTTTATAAATTACCCAGTCTTGGGCAGTTTTTTACAACAGCATGAGAATGTACTAATACAAAGGGTAACCAAATAGCAGAGATGAGAAAGTTTCTTTTACAAAAATATTCCAACTAATAAATAAAAAAGAATGACAATTAAAATGCTACCATTGTATAGTTCCTATGTTTTCATCTTATTATTTCTTCAAAGAACTTGGTTTTCAATGCTTTGCACATAGTAATTCAATTATAATTTATGCCATAGATGTATAACTAATTGATAATTCAAGATTGGAACAATAAGTTGCATACATGGGTTCTTGGGCCCTAAAATCATTTGCCTTTTCTAGTATGTCCAAAGTCATACTGTTCCATTTTATTTCTAATCCATAGCCAATGACATTAACACTCTAATTTTTAAGGAAGAGTATGCCTTGATGTGATACTGGAAAGTTTATACTGCTCATATTAGTTTGCTAGGACTACCATAATAAAATGCCACACACTGGGTGGCTTAAACAATAGAAATATTATTTTCTCACAGTTCTGGGGCCTAGAAGTCCAAGATCAATGTGTCAGCAGCTTTGGTTTCCTCACAGGCTTCTCTCCTTGCTTGGTAGATGGCTGCCTTCTTGTTTGTTCACATGGTTTCTTTCCTCTCTATGAGAGGGACTCTGGTGTCTCTTTTTGTGTCCAAATGTCTTCCTCTTATAAGAAAACCAGCCAGACTGGATCAGAAACAATTCCGTCGGCTTCATTTTAACTTAATCATCCCTTTAAAGGCCCCTTCTCTAAATAGAGTCACATTCTGAAGTACTGGAGGTTAGGATTTCAACTAAGAATTTTGGGTGACACTATTCCGCCCATAATACTGATTCAGCACCCCAAAGGAAAAGAATGATGTTAATGCATACATTTTAGTATCTGACATGATATATACAGTAGGTGCTTAAATATTTACTGACTGCATAATTTTAAAAACATGTTAAAGTAATAATATTCTTAAGAATGAAAAACTCAAGACAGTATTTATTAAAACAATGCATATGCTGAACATAAAATCAGACTCCACAAACTCACCTCATTTACTTGTCCTCCATTCCACTCTGGATAAAGGGCATTATTAAATAATCTGTATTTTTAGTTTTCCCTAGGACTTCTACCTTGTTAAGAATAAGCAAAAGTTTAGGGTAATTATTTTGGTGAAAATGTGAGATAATTGAGCCACAATATGAACAGCCATCATTCATCTGGTCTATTCACTTGGTTTCAATTACGCTACAGGCCAAATGTAAAATTGTTAAATGCCTAGAAATGAAACTGTAATCTGACATTCTTTGTTCTACTATTTCCAACAGAGGTTAAAAATTTAGAACTCAATGTATCCTAATCATCCTCAAATCCTCAGAGTAAATGAATCTAGGCTTAACTGCACATATCAATAGGGATGATTTACTACAATTCTGTGCATAAATGCAGTTAGTGAAGCAGCATATAAACAAACAACTGATGTGTTAGAGATGATGATGATGAATTTGCCAAGAACATCAGACACGCTTCCTGGAGGAAATGACCCTTATACAAACTGCATGTTTAGAGTTTGGTAGAAGCTGCTCAAGTAATGCAACAGCAGGCAAATAAACTATTATGAAGAAAGACACACTGATGTTAACCAGTAGGGAATGTTGGGGAACTGAAAGTAGTCCAGTATTGACAGAGTGAAAAATGTGAAGTGGAATGCAGTATGAGAAAAAAGGCTCAGGAAGAACCTAGATCTTTCCAATTTTACAAATAATCTTAAATTATTGAGACTAAGTAGATTGGTCAAGGACACAAAGCTAGTGAATGGGAGAACTAGGATTTGCAACAAATTTAACTCCAAAATACTTCAGTTAGCACAGTGACCATATGCCCCAGTTTCCTATCCCCTGGTTTATAACTATTGTCTACATTATTATTATTATTATTATTATTATTATAAGTGCTTTCTTTCATTCCTATAAAACATTCTGATCTGTAGACTATCTTCACCCTATCGATTAGGCTACCAGGATATTATTTTTCTATACCCAAGAAAACTAGGGTTTCATTAATTTCACTTAATCATTAGTGAAATTAACTGCTGAAAGAGGTGTTTTTAATGTATTTCTTTCTTTTTTTTTTTTGAAACAGGGTGTTACTCTTGTCACCCAGGCTTAAGTGCAATGGTGCTATTTTAACTTACTGCAACCTCTGCCTCCCAGGCTCAAGCAATTCTCTTGCCTTAGCCTCAAGAGTATTTGGGACTACAGGTACACATCATTGTGCCTGGCTAATTTTTCTGTATGTTTTGCAGACCTGGGGTTTTGTCATGTTGCCCAGGCTGGTCTCGAACTCCTGAGCTCAAGCGAAGCCTCCCAAAGTGCTGGGATTACAGGCATGAGCCACCATGCCCAGCCTGCTAAAAGAGATTATGCCGATAAAAATAATTGAGCATTTAGAAGGATTTTGGGCTATCATCACCTTAACAAATCATCCAGTATATGCTAGAGTTAAACTGCCCTTTATAAAAAGTCATTATTGTAAAAAAGACCTCATGTGGCAGAAAGAATAAAAAGGAAAACTTATTCTTCTAATTTTAATCTGGTTCCAGGAAACTCCATAGTCTATAGCACAGTCATAAATTCAAACTAAAGTAATTAGACTAGCAACTATAGTCAACCTTGGCCCCAAAAGGTCACTTTTGTTTGTACAAGTCCTATAAAGCATATATTCCATATCCCACTCTCCAAAAAATGAAAAGTAATAGTCACCCTACTGATAATATTAGCAACTGCAACAAACTGCTTACCCTTCTCCTCATGCTTCTTATATACTAGCATGTAAAAGCTGAATATGCCAAGATATTTACTTTTCCTAGCTACAACATGGACAAATGACCAGGACTAGGCTAAAAGAAGTCTCATTATGGGATGTCTTCAGCAACTGGAGGGTTCCCTTGGAAAGGTTTTCCTCTTTGATGTACACAGAATACGGAGAGAGTATTTTCTACTTGCAATCCATTTTTTATTTGCTTTTGGATGTGGATATGTAAAACACAATTCTAGAGTTGTTGCAATCATCTTGTAACCATGAGGGGAGAAGGCTAAGAATAAGATCCATTTTTGGGAATGCAGAAGAAAAAACTGAAAGATCCCAGGTCCTTGCTGACATCACTGAGCTGCTTAATAAATCTAAATGTCCTTCCTCTAAATGATATTTTATTCTGTATAACAAGTACCATTATTGTTTAGGTCATTTTAAATTGGGTATTCTATTACTTGCAGCTAAAAGCATTCCAACTTACACAATAGGTCTGTGACCTAATCAAGTCTATGCAAAGAAATTATTCAAGACAATTAATATTGTCTTTTCAAACTCAGAAACATGAATACAAAAAGGAAACGTAAGAATTAAACATCTGAAGAAAGAGGTTGAGTTTTCATTTTCCCAGTGTAGATATAAAAGGTAATGGTCAAAAGTTAATATGTACTATTTCCTATGAGCCAGGTCCTATGTTTGATGAATTACTTCAGTTAATCCTCACAACAAACCTAGGAAATATTACTTTATAGAGGAGAAAACTAAAGCCTAGAAAAATTAAACAACTTGCTAACTCCTTGATAGTGATTCAGGAGGCATACATATTCCATATCAATTAACTCCAGAGCCTAATCATTAAGTATAAAGATAAATACATAATTAACCGTTTTTTTTTTCTATGAAGAGATTTAAGTCTTCTATTGAGCAGGAAAAGTCCAAAAAGGAAGTAAAGAACTTGAGAATCATGATTGTTAAGTGTGAACAATCACTGCTGTTTTGCAATGGGAAAAAGACTTCCTCAGTTTATATACAAAAATTTACGGCTCAGAAAGAGGAAACAAATTATGGAAAGATGTCGTATAGTAAGTGGCAGAGTCAGTAATAAAATTCAGGTAATTCAGACCTTACCGTTACCAGGCCCACTTTTCATTTCACCATACAGTTTCTGCCTTGAAATTTAGATATTGTATCTCCAGTACAAACGAGGGAAAAAAGTAAAATGTACAGAGATAAAACTATGAAGGCTTATTAAGTTACAGAGTAGAATTCTCATGTTTAATATTTATTCATTGATAAGCTTTGATATGAGCAGAGAGACAACACAACTGTTTACTGTGTGGATAGATAGTAACAAGAAAAATAATTTAATGAAAAAATTATTTTTCAAGATATCTACACTTCCATTGTTAAATGCTTAAAACAATCAGATGTTTTTAATATGTACCCACACATTAAAGGTAGTAGAGAATACAATGACTATTTCTCATAGAATTTTCTATAACATGTATTTTTTAAAAAAGACAATCTTCAGAAAAACTAAGTAAACAGGCTCACTGGAGAACTATGTATCATATTCTCCCTATAGCAAGTAACCCAGTTGCCAATTTTATGATTATAAAGGAATGGGTTCGACTGCTAAGTATTAACCCTGAATCATTTGACAATGCTCCAGCCGTACTCAAAAGAAAAAAGATGGAGACAGAGAATGTGTACAATTACTAATGTTAATACAAAGTACCAAAGGCCAAAGAGGGTGGGAAGACAGAAAGAAGATCTGATTCTGAGAATATATGGATTCCCAATAACCACTTATTTTCTTTCTTGGAAAGAATAATTTTCATGAATTCAAGTATTATAAGAGTTCACTCATTTATCTTTATCATTTCAATAAACACTCAGGTCTCTCAAACAGTATTAGAATAAAATTAAAACACAGAACTGGCTTACTCTGCAATATCAAGATATCCACAGGAAGCTGCTGCATGTAGTGGTATCCAGCCTTCATTATCAGGTTGATTAATATTTGCTCCATTTTCTACCAGAAACTTCACCATATCAACATTGTCATCAATGCAAGCCTAAAAACAAAACAGAAAGCAAGATTGGAAAAAATACGAATTAATCCTCCAAATAATATATCAATAGAATAAAATTCCTACTTTGTAGCTTTTATAATACAAATATTCTCTGTAAATAAATCTCCTGCTATCTTGACTATACTCCATCAAACACACCAATGACACTAAATTGTAAAAGTCCTTGCTTAGGTACACATACAACAGACTAGACTCTTTATGGCAACCCAATTCGGATAACAAGTACCTATTAAAATGAAGACATTATAATTAAGTACAATAATAGTCTCTACAGCAGTGGTTCCCAAAAATGTTGTCTGCTGGGGGAAAGGGGAGTAGATTCTTTTAGGGAGTTGATTAGGGCAAAACTATTTTCAAGATAAAACTAAGATGTCATTTCCCTTTTTTACTTTGTTGACATGTACACTTGATGGTATAAAAGTACCAGCTGTAAAACTGCATGTGCTTTCACAAATAATGGCAGTGGCCAAAAAAAAAAACCCAAAAAACAAAAAAACCCACCTCTATTAATAGTCACTGTATCGACCACTTGGTACTCATAATTAAAAAAAAAAAATTGCCAAGCACAGTGGCTCATGCCTGTAATCCCATCTACTTGGGAGGCTGAGGCAGGTGGATCGCTTGACCTTGAGTTCAAGGCTGCAATGAGCTATGATCACGCCACTGCACTCCAACCTGGGCTGCAATGAGCTATGATCACACCACCGCACTCCAACCCGGGCAACAGAGACCCTGTCTCCAAAAACAGTGGTGGTTGGGGGGCAGCAATTTTTACTCATACACGTCTTTGACAAAGCAGTACGTGTTAAACCTTGGCCCTTGTACACAGGTCTTTTTTATATTCTCTATGGGAAGTATATGTTAAAGCACCTCTTCCAAGTATGATGGTTGTCTTGATGAAAAGCACTTGTGAGATTGAGATGTAAGCTGATTTAGCCACTTTTCCATGCAACATTATGTCTACTTAAAATGACAAACTACAGTTAGTCTAACTTTGATTTTTGGGAGATCTTTTCTTGCAAATGAACAAAATGAGTCTGTCACTTCAAGAAAAGCAATTAACAGTATATTTGTTGCCAATAATAAACTCAAACTTTCAAGAAAAAATGAACTATTTTAATGAAAAAACGTTATTTGGTAACGTGGGTAAATCGCTGTTATTTCTAAATAAATAGTGTTTTAAATCCTCAGTTTTAAACTCTAAGACTGTAAATATTAATACATACAACCAAGAAAAAATGAATTAGTTACTTTAAAAATGTCATTTGGTAACAGGGGTAAATCATTGTTATTTTTAAATGAATCCCTGGTTTTAAACTGTTAGACTGTAAATATTCACCTACAGAAACAAAAGCTCATTGGAATCTTCAATAATTCTTAAGAGTATAAAGAAGTCCTAAAATAAAAAAATTTTGAGAACTACAGTCTTAAAGTAAATAAGGGAACTTTTATCAAATGCTTGCTTTGTGCCAGGCAGTATGAGAGGTGCTTTATCTATGATTTACATACATTATTCTCACAAAAACCCACTCCAAGGTACTCATTGTTCTCCACAACTGTTCCTAAAATCACTCTGTTCCAGCCACAATAGGGACCTTACTATTCCTTGACCAGGTGGTACCTCAGAGCCTTTGTTCTTGCAGTTCTCACTGTCAGGAATGCTCTGCCCCCAGATCTAAGCATGCTGATTCCTTTTCATCAAACAAATCTCAATTTAGATGTTTCTTCTTCAGGAAGGCCCTCCTGAACATCCTTTTAAAGTAATTCCTAGTACTCTATCACATTATCAATAATATCAATAGCCACAATTTTCTTATTTATATCTATCCTCTACCTCTACTAGAATCTAAACTCCATAATTTTCAGATTAGGGATATATCTGTATGTGAATGTAAGTACTTTATACCTGTCCTATGAGATAGGTTGTATTCATAAACATACTCCATTTACCATGGGGAGGCTTTCTGGAATTGGCACTATTCATAAACATCATCCTATTGTCTCTCCTGAGATGCAATCCCCATGTATTACCAGGACTTCTGCCCAAGAATGTAAAGTCTGTGCCATGTATTTGACTTGGGGGATTGGGAAGATGGGATGAAATCCACTCAAGGAGCCTTTAAAGTGAAAAGCTTTTTTCCCTCCTAATTCACACAAAGCCACTATCTGCCCAGAGGGCAAGTGGTCTTTTTTTTTCTAATTTGGGTAAAACTGAGTAAATGAACTAAATAGCTGCTATTTCCTATCTATGATAAACAACTAATACTAGGAGTATGGGGGCTGATGATTATCATCTCTGTACTCTAAAAGTGTCTCTAATAAACTGATCAGTAGACAAATTAATTTACACTGTCATCTTTGGTTTATTGTCAAAAGATCTTTGTTGGAAAACTCATGTGCTACCCATTTAAATGTATAAAAAGCCCAAGTTTATTAAGAATCCGGAAGGATATTTTAAGTAGCTGTTGAAAATAATAAAAATTGATGTGTCATTTAAAAAGTGGTTCTAACACATAGACCACTACTTTATCTACCCATCCCCTTAAAAGAGGCTTAAACACCAACACAGTACTTAACCACCAAAGGAAGTTCCTGTTTGTTTATATTTGGGGAAAAAAACTGTTTTCTAGGACTGAAAACACATCAACAACAACAAAAAAGGATATTAATGTCAGACTGTAACTAATGGAAAAAACAAAAGAGCTTCTTAAGTGCCACTTCAACCTAAGAAAGAGCAGTTTGGGGCTGGCTGATGAGATATAATGGATCAGCATTATACACAAGCAATGAATAAATAAGATATGATTGTATCCACATTTCATAAATTAAGTCTTTGCTTGACTCTCACCTTTTTGGTACTGCCTTACTTGGACAGCACACAAAATTACAACCCCTTCCCCACCATTTTATATCCTGAGTATCTACTTTATTTTTCTCCATACCATTTATTGCAACATACTATATATATTTTGCTTATTTATTTACCATCTGTTTACCCCACTCTCAGCATGAGAGTTTACTGACAGCAGGAATTCTGCTGCATCCTCAATACCATGAGTTCTTGGGCTCAATAAACAAATTAATGAATGTAGGAGGAAGCTAAGAATCAAAGAGATTAAGTAGCTTGAATAAGTCACACAGACAGGAAATGATAGGGCTGGGAATCTCACAGAGATGCTCAGGTTCCAGAAACTAAGATTTTCCCACACTTAACACACTGCTTTCCACAGATGTTCCTAGTTTATCAACACATTTCTCACCTGCAACAGGATATCACACAGTCTATGGGCTTACTAAGTATTACTTGTATAAATGAAATAAATTTTCCTTAACTACCACAGAAACAGAAGAAATGTTTCTAGCAGCATTTCCCTAAGGAAGAAAATGACAAAGTTTCTATCAAGAAAAGCACTATGCAGTATATCTAAAAAGTTTTAAAGCGGGAGGCTGAGGCAGGTGGATCATGAGGTCAGGAGATCAACACCATCCTGGGAAACATGGTGAAACCCTGTCTCTATTAAAAATACAAAAAATTAGCCAGGCATGCTGGCACACGCCTGTAGTCCCAGCTGCTCGGGAGACTGAGACAGAACTGCTTGACCCTGGGAGGCAGAGTTTGCAGTGAGCCGAGATTGCACCACTGTACTCCAGCCTGGGCGACAGAGCAAGACTCCATCTCAGAAAAAAAAAAAGTGTAAAAGCATTGAGAGGGAATCATAGCTTTTGGTTTTAGGTTCTAGTTCTGGCTGTGTTACAAATTTTGTGGCTGTGAACAAGTAATTTAATCTTTTTGGGCGTTGGTGTCTTCATATTTCAAGTAGAGGGAAGATGTGTGTGGGGGGGTATTTATCATAAAAATTCCCTAATATATTTAAAATTATTATGTGTCTATGATTCTTCCCTCTAGAACAAGTTATAAGCAAGCTTATGGCAGTTTTCCAAAGTGCCTAGAACATACCTTACAGATAACAGATGATAAAATACATAGGCAACATTGATACAGATATTGCTCAAGAAAAGAACTATTTTTCATAGGGCAGTGGTTAAAAGAAGGGTTTGAGAATCACAGCTATTTAATGACAAAGAAACATATTAAGTATATTGTATTAGAAAGTAGTTTACAGAATGCTGAGATAAGAGACTGACTTACTGTGACTCGCATAATCATTCACTTTCCTTGAGAAATCATACTGATTAAATTATTTCTCTTTTGAGACAGTCTTGCTCTGTCACCCAGGCTGCAGTAGCATGATCCACCGCAACCTCCGCCTCCTGGGTTCAACCGATCCTCTTGCATCAGCTTCCCGGGCAGCTGGAACTACATGGTGGCATGTGCCACCATGCCCGGCTAATTCTTGTATTTTTGGTAGAAATGGGGTTTCACCATGCTGGCCTGGCTGGTCTCAAACTCCTGACCTCAAGTGATCCACCACACCTGGCTGATACTGATGAAATTCTAATCACCTTTTTTTTCTCAACCTCTTTTTAAATCCCATAGGCTCCAAAACTGTATCCTGATTTTTATCCTCAGTATAAAAATATAAAACCCTACTTGATAATTACATGTAATACAAATATGATTGTTTTTCTAAAATGAAAAATATCAACAAGCAAATAAGAAATGATCTTTATAAAAGAATATGGGGAAATGCCCTCAATATATTAAGAGGGGTTTTTTTTTTTTTTCTTTTTAAGCCTACAACACTTGGTATTCCCAATAGTCTCCCATCCAAGTACTAACCAGATCCAACCCTGCTTAGCTTCCTAGATGAGATGAGATCAGGTGTTTTCAAGGTGGTACAGCAAATTTTTTTTAAAAAGGATGCAAATATGGATATAGAAAAGGATAAAAGAATATAGGAGAAAACACACGATGTATTTTTTTAATGCCTAATGTGATTTAAAGTTTTATATTAATCCATTCTCATGCTGCTAATAAAGACATACCACAGACTGAGTAACTTATAAAGGAAAGAGGTTTGACTCACAGTTCCACATAGCTGGGGTAGCCTCAGGAAACTTACCATCATGGTGGAAGGAGAAGCAAACACCTCCTTCTTCACATGGCGGCGGCAAGGAGAAGCGCCAAGCAAAAGGGGAAAAGTCCCTTATAAAACCATCAGATCTTGTGAGAACTCACTCACTATCATGAGAACAGCAGCATGGGGGTAACTGCTCCCATGATTCATTCAATTACCTCCCACTGGGTCCCTCCCACAGCACATGGGGATTATGGGAACTACAATTCAAGATGAGATTTGGGTTGGAACACAGTCAAAACATATCAACTTTACCAAAAAAAATCATACAAGACTAAAAGAATATATTCTGAAGGTTAAAAATAATGGTTGTGAGACCCACTTTTATTTTCTTCCTTAATTTTTCCTACGTTTTCAAAATGTCTACAATGAATAGACGGTGTTTCATTAAAAAAATTCAAGAAGTTATTTCTTAAATAAAAAGCATTAAATGGTAATGTGGAAAACCAACCAAGGCTGGGTGTGGCAGCTCACGCCTATAATCCCAACACTTTGGGAGGCAGGCGGATCACTTGAGGTCAGGAGTTCAAGACCAGCCTGGCCAACAAGGAAGAATTCCGTCTCTACTAAAAATACAAAAATTAGCCAGGCACAGTTGCACATGCTACTTGAGAGGCGGAAGCATGAGAATCGCTTGAACCTGGGAGGTGGAGGTTGCAGTGAGCCAAGATCACGGTACTGAGCTCCAAGCCTGAGCGACAGAGCAAGACTCTGTCTCCAAAAAAAAGAAAACAACCAAATTGCTGGTGGAAGTATGAAATTCACACAACCACTTCAGAAAACTATCTAATAGCATCTACTAAAGTTATGTGGAATGAATAAATATACAGGGTTGGGTGTATGTGTATGAAGGGAGATACTACTCACGTAACAGAATCCTATAAATTGATTTAAAAAAGAACATTGAACAAAAAGAACAAAATACTGTTATCTTCAACAACATGAAAGAAATTCATAAATACATAAATGAGTAAAGAAGGCAGGTACAAAAGGATACATACTGCAGGTTTCCAGATAAAATAAGATCTGGTGATAAGACTTAGAACCAGGGTTAAATCTGTGGGAGAATGACAGGAGGGACATACGGGGGCTTTCTGTACAGTTGGAAATGTCCCTATCTTTGTTGGGGTGATTTTTACATAGGGATATAGATATGTGAAATTTCACTGAATTGTATACTTAAGAGTTGTATACTTTACCAATGTAAACTATACCTCAAGTTAAAAAGTTAAAAAAAAAAAACAAAAAAACCAGGCTACCATTTGAGACTACTATGTATCACTTAAAATATGTATTCCTTTAACTTCTATGCCTTGCCTCCTCAAGCTCCACATATCAAATGCAATCCTCCTTTTAACTGATAACCTCTAAATACTCTGAAAACATTTTTTTCCCTAAGAATTCTAGCATATTCTCTTTTTACGGCTAAATATCACTAATTTCCTTTAGCTACTCTTCATATTATATATACTAAAAAGTACACATGCCAAGACCATAGTAAAAAGATCACATTAAAATATAGTTGGATAGTCCATAAATAACAATGATCACGTAAGGGCCATAATAGCAGTAGATAGAAAGTACTAAAATATCACTGAGGAGATAAAGAGATCTTTTTGTGACTAAGAGGGTCCATATGGGTCCCTACATATTTGAGCATAGTTTTGAAGATTACATAAAAGTTCAAGTACCAAATTAACTGGCAGGAACCTCACTGAGCAAAGACACTGCTGATTTTAAAAGTTATGGAATAAACAAACAGTATGTTCACTGGTGGTAGACAGTATTTGTAAGTTATAAAACAGGATAAGGCTAAGTGGTAAAAAATGTGAATACAATGCAAAGACTGTAGTTGTACTGCAGATTATTTTCAACCTCTTTTTACTTCAACACACGAACAGAATCTGCTACGTTCCCACCAGTAACAGTGGCTCAAGTAAGCAGTAGAAGAAAGTAGAAAAAAACACTTTAGAATTTCAAGATGATGCTTGAAAAAGCGATTTAGAGTTTTTAATAAGGGGGTGACATGATCAGATTAGTATTTCAGAAAGATCATAGAGGCAATAAGAGGAAAGAGCCTAAACAAGCACAGATATCGGCACACCTAGTTTCACTGTGCCTCGTGGGTATTGAATTTTTTTTGTTTGTTTACAATTTGAAGGTTTGTGGCAACCCGGTGTCAGGCAAGTGTATTGGTGCCACTTTTCTAAACACGTACTTACCTCATGTCTGTGTCACATTTTGGTAATTCTCACAATATTTTAAATTTTTCATTATTACTAGATCTGTTATGGTGATTTGTGATCAGTGATCTGTGATATTACTATTTCAATTGTTTTGGGGTGCCATGAACCATATTCATAGAAGATGGTGAACTTAATTGATAAATGTTATATATATATATATATATATGCTCTGACCACTCCACAAACCGGCAGTTCCCCATCTCTCTCCCTTTCCTGAGGTCTCCCTATTCCCTTAGAAATGACAATATTAAAATTAGACCAATGAATAACCCTACAATCACCTCTAAGTACTCAAGTGAAAGGAAGAGTCATGTGTCTCTCATGTTAAATCAAAAGCTAGAAATGATTAAGCTTGGTGAGAATGGTACATTGACAGCTGAGGTAGGCCAAAAGCTGGGCCTCTTGTGCCAAACAGCCAAGTTGTTAATGCAAAGGAAAAGTTATTGAAGGAAATTAAAAGTGCTACTCTAGTGAACACACAAATGGTAAGAAAGCAAAGCAGCCTTACTGCGGACATGGAGAAAGTTTTAGTGACCTGGATAGGTCAAACTAGCTGCAACATTCCCTTAAGCCAAAGCCTAATCCAGAGTAAGGCCTCAACTTTTTTCAATTCTATGAAGCCTAAGAGAGGTGAGGAAGCTGCAGAAGAAAAACGTCTGAAGCCAACAGAAGTCAATTCATGAGGTTTAAGGTAAGAAGCAATCTCCATATTATACAAGTGCAAGGTGAAGCAGTAAGTGCTGATGGAGAAGCTGCATCTGGAAGATGCAGCTAAAATCACTGATGAAGGTGGCTACAAATAAAAAATAAGAGTTTCACTGTAGACAAAGCAGCCTTCTACTGGAAGAAGATGACATGTAGCACTTTTATACCTTGAGAGGAGAAATCAATGCCTGGCTTCAAAGTTTCCACGTACAGGCTGAATCTCTTTTCAGGGGCTAATGCAGCTGGTGACCTTAAGTTTGAAGCCAGTGCTCATTACCCATTCGAAAAATCCTAGGTCCCTTAAGAATTACACTAAATCTACTCTACCAGTGCTCTATAAATGGAACAACAAAGCCTCGATGGCAGCACATCTGTTTACAGCATGTGTTTACAGCACATTGTTTACAGCATGGTTTACTAAATATTTTAAGCCCACTATTAAGACCTATTACTCAGAAAAAAAAGATTCCTTTCAAAATATTACTGCTCACAACAATGAACCTGGTCATCCAAGGGGTCTGATGGGAGATGTACCGGATTAATGTTGTTTTCATGCCTGCTAACAAAACATCCATTCCGCAGCTCAAGGAGTAATTTCGACTTTTATGTCTTATTTAAAAAATACATTTTGTAATGCTATAGTTGCCACAGATAGTGATTCCTCTGATGGATCTGGGCAAAGTAAATTGAAAGCCTTTTGGAAAGAATTCACTATTCTACATGCTATTAAGAACATTGGTGATTCACGGAAGGAGGTCAAAATATCAACATTAATGGGAGTTCGAAAGTTGATTCCCACCCTCATGGATGACTTTGAAGGATTCAAGACTTCAGTGAAGGAAGTAACTGCAGATGTGGTATAAATGGCAAGAGAACAAGAATTAGAAGTGGAGCCTGAGGATGTGACTGAATTGCTGCAATCTCATGATAAAGCTTGAATAGATAAGGAGTTATTCTCTTCAACAAACAAAGCAAGTGGTTTCTTGAGAGATAATCTACTCCTGGTGAAGACACTGTGAACACTATTGAAATAGCAATAAAAGGTTTACAAAATGACATAAACTTGGTTGATACAGTGGCAAGGTTTGAGAGGATCGACTCCAATTCTGAAAGAAGTTTTACTGGGGGTAAAATGCTATCAAACAGCATCACATACTACAGAGAAATCTTTCATGAGAGGAAGAGTCAGTTGATGAGGCAAACTTACCTTATTTTATGAAACTGTCACAGCCACTCCAACCTTCAGCAACCACCACCCTGATTAATCAGCAGCCAACATCAAGTCAAGACCCTCCACCAGGCCGGGCGCAGTGGCTCACGCCTGAAATCCTAGCACTTTGGGAGGCTGAGGCGGGCAGATCACGAGATCAGGAGTTCGGGACCAGCCTGACCAACATAATGAAACCCCGTTTCTACTAAAAATACAAAAATTAGTTGGGTGTGATGGCGTGCGCCTGTAATCCCAGCTACTCAGGAGGCAGAGGCATGAGAATTGCTTGAATCTGGGAGGCAGAGTTTACACTGCGCGGAGATCGTGCCACTGCATTCCAGCCTCAAGTGACAGATCAAGACTCCGTCAAAAACAAACAAAACCACCTTCCACCAGCAAAAAGACTATGACTGGCTGAAGGCTCACATAATCACCAGCATTTTTTTTTTTTTAGCAATAAAGCATTTTTAAATTAAGGTATGTACTACAGCATTACGATTTTGCAAGATATAATGCTACACTACATTTAATAGACTACGGTATAGCGTAAACACAACTTTCATATGCGCTGAGAAACCAAAAAAATCTGTGTGACTCACTTTTTTGTGGTAGTCTGGAACCCAACCCACAATATCTCCAAGGTATGCCTGTACTCATATGAAACTGAGGAAGCTTAGGAGAAAATGAGAAAGGTTTAATGAAAGATATGAAGAGTTAAGATGCAGGAAGAAGTCATTCATGAAGACAACCACCACAGATTCAAGGAACAGACTGGGAAAAGAAAGATGACAATTTTGTTTGTTTTGGACACGCTGAATTTATAGGTGTCCGTATACGTATCTAACCATACAGATCTGGAGCTGTGAAAATAAATGCGGGAGGAAAATGTCAATTTGGGAATTATCTGCATTGAGGTAATAAAACAATGGGACTTGAAATCATTCAGGGAAAAAGTGTAGAGAAGTGATTTTGAAAACAGGAAAGGGTTAAGATTAAATTATGATTAGGACATTCTGCTTGGAAAACAGACATTTGTGATACCTTAGTCAGTAAACAGCTAAAAATAAAAAGTTCAAGACACCATTTAGTACAGAAGACAAATACAAAAATAGATGATTAAGACAATTACAGACATGTCCACTGGTTTTTATGAGAGCTGAGAAAAGAGAACTAAGAAAGAATGGCGGTTGTCAGGGAATATTTCCTGGAGGTGACTCATATACTTGAGTTTAGTGTAAGAACAAGTGAAAAACAGGTCTGGTATATAAAGACGCAAAGCCAAATACCGTGAGGTAAACAAGATCCAGAAGAGGGTCTTATCTGCCATCTTTTGCGTAATCCTTTGACACTGAAGATAAAAGACTTTCATGACAAATCATGAATTTTTAAAGTTTCTCCATTTGAAGAAGGTGATTACACTGGCTCTTTGAAAGACATTAACGCATAGAAATAGCTATTCTCCAATAAATGAAACACTGCTAATTTTGATTTTAAATGTATATACTTATATGTCGACATAAGAAACACCAACAAAATACCAATACCAAAAGCAATTAATATTAAATCTGCTTGTTCTTTTGTTTATATGATTTTGAAATATTTTAATATAAATGCAATGCTAAAAGCACTGCCACAAAATATACATCATACATCAATCTCAAGTTAGTGGTGTAAATTGTTCAAACTGTTGTCCAAAACATTTACAAAGTCCATACAAGAAACTGGCAAAGCATGCCCATAAAAATATTGTTGTCAAGAGAATCAAAAGCTAACACATGTAGCACATTAAGAAACACATGACTTGCTGACTTAAATTTCTGACTAAATTTGGTCAGTTTATTGAACCATATAAGGAAAGAAGCAGAACGGCTCAAATACACTTTCAAAATCTTATCTGACATGGTTTACCTTCAAGTTTTTCTTGAACGTACATGCAAAAGAATTAGCAATAATAAATGGCTGTATAAAGACACTTCTGTCATTTAATTCTAGGTACAGGCAGCTTTGTCAACCTGAGTTGTAAACTAATTCAAGTACATAAAACTTTCATTTTTATTGTTCCACACGTGTTCATAAGGAAAACACTGAGAAGCCTGTTAACAAAGAGTTAACAAGGTGTTTATACAATGCTCAAAGCAGACAGAGTCCATGACTTAAAGACAGATCTTGAGACATGTGTAGCTTGAAAAAACATTAAATTTCATTCCTAAAATAGATCAAGACAAGTATGTTTAAGCAAACATAATTAAATTGAGTAAACTTGCCATCACAAAACAAGTAGCATTTGAAATAAATTCTAACATTGTTATATTCTTCTTCTTGAAAGTATTTTTGTTAAAAGTACAAACTCTAGAGCCAGACTGTCTGGAATTAATCAAGTTCTGCCATTTACTGGTTGGGTGTTCTTGGGTAAACTCCCTAACTTGTGCGTAACAGTCTCCTCCTGAAAATGAGGATAATAATAGAACCCGCTACCTCAAAAGTTTACTATGAGAAACATATGAATATATACAGCGCACAAAGTAGTACCCGTCAAAAAGTTAACCACTATTGTTTACATAAATAGTCCATGCTAATTCTTCCCCATTTCAATTATTTTCTCCTTTTTTATATTACTATTCTAGAATGCATTTTCATCCCACTATAAATTATGAAACAATTAAATGGCAAAGAATTGTCAAATATTACTTTTAGTGCCACTTTTGGTAAAAGTCCCACTTGCCAAAAGTTTCTAAGAGGATAGTTAAGTTTTAAAAGATGCTCTAAGAAAATCTTAGGGATTACAAACATCCTTCAAACAAACTTTATGCAAACTCATTCATATGATTCAGAAGAGCAAAGCAAAAGAAAAGAGTTCTATAAATGTAATTATAACAATTTAGGTGAAAATGAAATTATGGTAAATTGCCCGAAATGCTTGCAAATTTGTGCCTAATCATTAGCAACAGCTAATTATTGATAGGTAATAGGCAAATTAGTTTGAATTACTTTGAATACGGAAGTTCTCTTGGTCAATTTCTTCACAGAAACAATTTCCTTTTTTTGTTTGTTTTTTGTTAGACATAGTGTCTCACTATGTTGCCCAGGCTGGTCTAGAACTCCTGGCCTCAAGCAATCCTCTTGCTTCGGCCTCCCAAAGTGCTGGCATTACAGGTGTGAGCCACCACATTCAGCCAAACAGAAACAATTCTTTATGACTCTTAGGACAAACTCAACTAGTACAAGCAGAAATCTGTGTATATACTAGAAAATGTTTCATGCCCCAAGCATTCAGGGCTACATAAATGTCAATATGTTTAAAGAGGAACTGAATTGGATACTGTCCAAGCAATGTTTTTGTTCTATTTTCTAGAAAAATGAAGCAGGACATTTCAAAGAAGGAATTATGGATGTGGTTTACATAAGAAAGACAAAGAAAAACTCCAAGCAGTACTCCTATACTAAATAATAATAATTAAAAAAAACCCTAGCTCTTGCATTAAAATACTGGCAAATGAAAAATCAAATACAATTTTAGGAGGCCATCTATATTTAGTTATGAAAACAAAGAGTCCAGCATTGCATTTAAATTGACCTTAACCTCTCTACTGTCTCAGGTGTGAAAATCTAGATGTAAAAACAGAAATCTGTACACTAATAAGTTAAATATTCAAATGAGAGTCAAATGACAAGATGACTGGAACAAGAAATCCAAAACATACACAATGGCTATACCATACAGAACTCTTCATTTGGACAAACAAAAGTTGAGGCTTATGTATAGTATCCTAGAGTAATTATAAAAGAACAATGTCTGACGAGACAATATATATTTGTTGACTGAATGAACTAGACATAGCAAATACAGGATATAAAAAAATCTGACAAAAACAATTCAAGACAAAAAACCCACAAAAATTTCTAAAGAAAAAGTAATTTAATTACCGTATAAACATTCATTCAACAAATACTATATATTGGAATGAGAATGCCAAAAACTAGAAACCATAAATATCCAAAGATTAAAATATGCTCTTTATCTATTCTTGTTACATAGCTCTGTTATTTCCTTTACTGATAAAAATCTATAAAGTAGTACATTGAACCTAGATTTTCAGAAGCCAATACTTTTATTTGGGGACTTAGTAAGGGAACAGCATTTCTTCCGAAGTTTAGTCATTACAGATACAAAATAAATTGAACTTCAGGGTCATTCCTTCATCAATAATTTTTACTGATTGCCTACCACATATAACATAATGCAGTGAGTCATTCATTTTGGTAGATACAAAGACCAACACTAGAGGGCATATTTTCCTTGCTTCCTTTGTGCACAATGCCCAGCATACAGCAAATACATAATACATATGTAGTGAATCAAAATACTAACTTCTTAAATGAGTAGGCATTTATGACCTACTGTGTGTATGTATACATAAAACTGTAATAAGTACCGTGTAAGATATGTTGACTTTATTAGTATTTTATGTATTTCCAGTCTTCTCCTGGCTAGATTATAGTTCCTTAAGATGGAAACTGCCTTACACATTCCATAATTCCTTACAGTGCTATTTCAATAAATTTTTGTTGATGAGCTAAAATGTACAATCTTGTCCACAGGATGCCCAACTAGGAAAAAAAGATAAGCAAGTAAGTAGAAAAATGCTATGAAATTTAACAGTGATAGAGTAAAATAAAGGAAAACTCAATATGTGAATGGAAATAAGTTAAAGAAAACTTTTTGGAGAAAATAAATGTTACGCAGGTCTCATTACTGTCTGAGCTCTGGAGATAAGGTGGAAGGCAGATACAGAGAAAGGTTTCCTTGCTGAATTCTATCGTTTATCAGATGTGGTTCACAAACTGAGCTAGAGGGGTTTAATCAATAAATACACTCAATAAATATACTAATGCAAAAATTTTAGTTTCAGGGAAACAAAAGCTTCTACTTACTATTTACTTAAAAAACAAGTTACAGAAGAATACTCATAATATGATACAATTCTTGCTGTTGAAATGTCTAATGAAAAGTCTGGAAGAATATACACCAAAGCATTAATTAACACTTTAATTTAACACTTTAAGCCTTAAAGTTACTGAGTTATTTCCCAAAAACATCTCTATAGTAAGGACATAAAATTGGTGCTGTCTTCCAAAACAAAACATTAACACAGTTAATACACAGTTGTTAACTGTTTCTGGATGAATCAGTGTTCAGCAAAACAAGTCGGCCATAAAGAGAAGAGATTAATAATTCAACAATTATTTACTGAGTGTCCGCTATGGCCAGACACTATGCTGGCTGGTAGGAATACAATGGTTAAGTATACAGACCAGATATCTGAATTCATACAGCTTAAAATCCAGTAGCAAGACACGTAACTAAACACACAACAACAAAAAAAAGATATGACAAACGCTACGAATTTAACTAAAGTACTTAACCAATATTTAGGGGAGAGGAGAAATCAAAATCTCTGAAGGTGGTGCCCAGAAATTTCCTCTTTAAAGAAGGTGCCCATCTAACTTGTAAAATACATTAGGTTGCGAACTACTGATACCCACAGTAACCAAAACTAGAGGAATAAATAACATGGCACAAGCAGCATACATAAAATGTGATCAGAGAAGCTATGTCAGAACCCAGAGGGCATGAGTATTTAACAAAGGGGAAACAACAGAGGGTTGAGAAGCAGTAGCTTGAAAAGGCAGGAGGGAAAGAAAGAAAGTAAATGTAGTTACATAGAAGCAAGGGGAAAATGGAAAATAGAATTATAAGCAGTTAAGTACTTCCTAGTAAAAATGGCAGAGTGAAGCCACATTTTACAGAATCTATCTCCTAAATAAACACTAACCCTTACTTACATAACACTTTGATATGTGCCAGGGAACGGTTCCAGGTAGTTTACATATACTAATTCATTTAATCTTCACAACAACCCAGTATGTAAGAACTATTACGACCATTTAACAGATGATAACTGGCAAAATTCAGGTTTTAATCCAGCAGTCTGGTTTCAGCATCTGTGCCCCTAACCAATAGGCTACACACGACTAAACAGCAGCAGCAAAAGGTAAAATAACACCCCAAAACAATTTGGTCCTATCTATCAAAATTTCAAATGCACATATTCCTTGACATTGCAATTTCATTCTAGGAATTTATTCTGTAGATACAATCACACATGTGCAAAATGACATGTACAGAATTATTTGCTAAGTTCTGGTAAGCGTAAAACTGGAAAGAATTTAAATGTCCATCAATAAAGAACTAGTTTATGGACTAACATGAAACACATTCCTGGATATTTTGCAAAGTGAAAAGAACAAAAGTAAAACATGAGTCGTCTCTGATCATAGTGTTATATTTTGTGTGTGTATTTGTTCACATATTAAAAAGATGCAGAATAAACACTATGGCAACTGTGATAGAACATGTCCAGTTCAACCGAAGGCCCTATAAGATAGTAGGAAATAGAGCCCTAGTAAATGAATGTCACAGCAAGGAATGGCCTACATCGTAATATGTAGAAGAGGAAGCTGATGGGCTCTCCCTTTGCTTCTTTCTCCACCAGCCTAGTGATAGAAAAGACAACAAAATCCCGGCTCTAAGCTGCACTGGGTTCCTCATGCCAAGCGAGCCACAATGACCACCAACACATGAGGTAGGGAGACACTGACTAGGAAACAGTATCTCCCACATACCTGTATCTTTATCTGGTTTACAACATTTGTACTGTTTGCTTGCTATTTTGATACAATTCTGTACTGGGCCTAAACTTTTCTTGCCAATCCTTAAATACAAATCAGCCCTCTGTAGTCTAACCTAATTCAGCAACTATGAACAACACATACTACAGGAAGAAAAAATAAAAAAGAAATGGGGGCTGGGGGTTAATGTGTCTTGGTCTGTTTGTGCTGCTATTATTTTTAAAATATCATAAACTGGGTGACTTATAAGCAGCAAACATTTATTTCATAATTTTAGAGTCAGAAGTCCAAGATCAAGGCACTGGCAGATTTCATGTCCAGTGAAGGTCTGCTTGCTGACTCATACATGTATACTCACGTGGTGGAAGGGCAAGCAGCTCCCTTGGGCCTCTTTTATAAGAGCACTAATTTCAATTTAAAAGAGTTCTGCCCTCATGACCTAACCATCTCCCAAAGGTCCCATCTTCTAATACCATCACCTTGGGGTAAGGATTCCAAGATATGAATTTTTAGGCATGACAGAAATATTCAGATCATAGCAGTGTATCAGCATGTAAAACTTCAGATAGAGACAGCAGTGTGAAAGAGGACATAACTTGACAAACCAAAGGAAATGCCCTACGTTTTGAGGCTGCTTAACAACACTGAAAAAATAAGAGATCACAAGTGGATGATAAATCTTATTTAACAAGAAAATCCAGTCAAAAGAACAAAATAAACTCAGAATTCAAAACAGGATGGTTGAAAAACTCATACAAAGTAAATTAGACAGGATTTAAATATCATACATTCTAATAAGGTAGAAATAGTAACATGGCTAACAAAATGAGATGAAGACTAAAACGGATGAGTGCTGACTTCCTCATCTTCCCCACTAAGCAACCAATTCAGTATGTCTAAAATTGAAATGTAGTTAAAAATTATCCTACACAAAAATATCCACTGAAATGTTTTCAGACCTATCTTCTAAATCTTAAAGAAATCTTTAAGAAAATACTCTCTCTAGTTGTAAAGAAAAATTTATCTAAAATTTAATCATTACTTTGGTCTTTTAACATTTTTTAATTAAAATAAGCATATGTAATATGCATCCTTTTTAACAAAAGTATATCAAAGGATTTGTATAAAGAGATTCTGAAAAGATGCTTTCTAATTAAATTATGGTTAGTTATGGACAATCAACATTCATTGAACAACTTACTTTTTAGCATAAAGAACGGAGGCCTAGCTCAAAACTTTTTTAAAAGAGAGCCAAACCTTGCCTGCAATAAACTCACAGGCCATCAGACATAAGCAAACACATAAATTTCTAATATTAACTCTCTAATCTCAAATTCTCCTTACTCCAGTATACACGGATAACTTCGGGAACCTCAAGAATACACACACACACACACACACACACACACTCTCTCTCTCTCTCTCTCTCTCTCTCTCTGAGAAAAAGGGGAAAGGTCTTGGAAGAGAAGGGAAATTTTTCTTGACATGCCATGACATGGAAAGAAAAAAAAAGTTGGAGGGCAGGGGGGGAACTACATTCCTGAATCCTTTTCAGAAAGGAAAGAGCAAAGATATGTCTAAGACAGACTGAGAACCTAGTAATTGTTCAGCTTTATTCAGATATGTTTTTAAAAAAATAAAAAATGAAGTTAAGAATATATAATTCTGGGTCCTGGGGATGATGAAGGATTGAAAAATGTTATTTGATTATCTTAACTAAGTAATATTTTCCATTTTAGACAACCAAGTTACTCTGCATTTCTAGGACCACTGATGAGGGGAGTTGAGGAAACAGGAGTTAATACTTCAAAGTCACAAAACAAGAGGGGCACTGAACATTTAGATGGAGGGCAGTGGGGAAAGAAGCAAAGATAAAATTGATTCAAGTATCTTGTTGAATAGTGAGAAAGGGAGATAACAAGCAGCTCTTAACAAGGCATAATAGGAACCAACTGCTAAGTACATAGCAATATACACTGAAGAACGCAAAATACCACAAATATTACATTACTTTAGTTTGCTTATAGTAGGTAGCCTCTAAGGTAGCAATGATCACTAACTACTTCATGGTAGTGACACACTTGTGTAACTGCTTCCCCTAGACTGGGTGACTTGTTTCTTACAAACTTAATGAGACAGAAGTAATAAGATGTCACTTCTGAGATTAGGTCATAAAAACACCATGGCTTCCATCCTGGCATGCACCCTCCTCTCTTGCTCTCTCCTGGATCACCCACAACCTGGGATAAGCCAAATGCCGTGCTGGAAGGCAGCCGTGTTGAGGACACATGTGGCAAGGAAGCAAGGCCTGCCAATAACATAAGTGAACTTGGAAGCAGATCCCTACCCTACCCTACCCAAGCCTTTAGATGAGATGGCAGTCCCAGCCAATAGCTTCAGGAAAATCTCATGAGAAACCTTTAGTCAGAAGCACCCAGCTAAGTCATATCCATTCCTGAGCCACAGAAAGTGTGAGCTAATGTTTGGTATTTTAAGTTTGGGGGTAATCTATTATACAGTGATAACTAACGGCCACACTGTTGGATTCTGATGAATGTATATTCATACCAGTCTTCACTGCTTAAGCTTACATGTGTCAAAACATTATGTTCCCTTCTGCAACTTATAATATCTGTCTTTTCTCCTGAATTTTCACCCTTCTTAAATGTCATCAAGAGTTACGTAGACTTAGTCCTATCTCTCCACTTCCACAGACTCAAAGCTCTAATAACACTAGACTACCTTCCACTTCTTAAACATGCCCAAACAATCTGAAATTATAACTTGAGAACCAATAAATAATAATTGTCTGATGTGGCAGTACTCATGATTAACAAGTAAAAACAGTACAAAACAACAGTCTAACCAGAGTTATTCTAATAAATAATAAAAATTATGATTCCTTTAATATTTACTTTTGAGGAGACAGGGCAAATAGCAATAATTTTTTAAAAAAAGAAATGTCAGCTTTTATACATTTGCATTGAGGGAAAGAATATATAAATTTTCTATTGCATAATTCATTCAATCGTTTTCTTCGATGCTAGTACTTTTACATTTAAAGATAAAGTTTTAACACCCCTTCGAAGCAGATCACTATCCTGCCAAAAGGGGAAGTAATAGGGCAGAAATAAGAACACCTCAATTTTCAATCTGCCTCCTGAAACAACTGTCAGTATGGAGCCCTTATGAGAGTAAAGTTATTTTAAAAAAAAATTATCACAGTATTTCCCAAACTGTTTCCATGAAACTACTGAACTGAAAATGTTAATAAATGCTCTTTGAGGTCAGGCGCGATGGCTCACCTCTATAATCCCAGTACTTTGGAAGGCCAAAGTGGGCGGATCACTTGAGGTCAAGAGTTCAAGACCAGTCTGGCCAACATGGTGAAACTCCATCTCTACTACAAATACAAAAATTAGCTGGGGATGGTGGCGAACACCTGTAATCCCAGCTATTCAGGAGGCTGAGGCAGGAGAACGGCATGAACCCAGGAGGTGGAGGTTGCCATGAGCTGAGATTGCGCCATTGTATTCCCAGCCTGGGCGACAAGAGCAAGACTCTGTCTCAAAAAAAAAAAAAAAAAAAAAAGGAATTAATTACAGTAGTTTAGGACTTTATAACTTCACTGGAGGAAGACAAAGGGTGCCCTGAGTAACGGATGACACATTGTTAGACTCTACAGATTTCTCCTCAATTTAGTCTTCTTTTACACCTTAAGCCTTTAAATTTCTAATGTCTTCTCCAGCCTATGTTAATGTAGCTAAGGTTAAATAACTCCCTCCCACCATTTTCTGTGATATTATGAACATAACTGTCCTAACATACTTTAAAAATTGTATAATTATCTACTTGTATGTACTATTTTTACATTCATCCCTTTTCTCCCCCTTCTGCCTCCACTACACTATGGGCTCTCAAAAGCAAGAACGCATCTTAGTTGTTACTATATGTACAGTATCTAGAACACACTAGACAGTAATCAAAAGCTGAAGGAAAGAAACCTACAAGTATGATTGAGCTTCATTAGTAGGACTAGGAAATAGTTTGCCAATACTTTGTCGCCTGTAAATCACTGTTCAGAGAAATGTTTCTGTATCATAGCTGACTTACTACAGGAGAATAGATACATTGTAAAAACCTTTTCCAATTTTCTGTTGTTAAACGGGTAAATAACACTTTCCTTTTTCCTACATGAAAAATGTGTAATTGATACTAAAAATTTTCTACAAACCATTAAACCATCTTGCAGTTAAATGTGTAAGTAAGTGATACTCATGACCACTCAGAAAAATCATATTCTTCAAGGCAAAAAGATAACCGTACTTAGAGCTAAATAAAAACATACCAGAGTAGAAATAAGTTATCCTAGCATCCCTTTGTCACTTATCATCGCTGCTCCTCAATGTTCGCATCATTATCACCTGTGACCTCTATTCAGGTAGCAGGAGTTCTATGGCAGGAAGATTCCAAAGAAGTAATAATTTTGCTTTCACCTTCCCTAGTATATGCCATCAATCAAACCTACACTTCCTCGTTACACCATATGACGATCTAACCCCTCTCCACCCTTATAGTGACATAAAATAATGAGAGACTGCTTTTAAGTTTCCTTTAAGAAATTACATAACCAATAGCATATAATGTTCTGTTAAAATAACATTAGCACTGTACCATAAAACTACTGCCACAAAAGGAATTCCTCCCTCTAGGAAGACACACTACCAATGCACAGAAGGTTCTTAGTAATTTAACTGCTGTGGTAATAAAGATAGGCAAAAAGACAGAACTGAAGCCAAGAGTAAAAGCCAGCTAGTTGATTTTTTTCTTTTCTTTGTTTTTTGGAGTGGTGCCTTGCATTTCACTGGAAACCTAAAAACTAAGTCTTGACCATATAAGGCTTTGGGATTCCCATGGATGGAAAGATCAAGGAAAATGTCAAATCTAATAATCTTAAGATACATGCAGACAGGTATCCTCCGAGGATTCATATTTTTAAATTCTAGTTTCACTTAAACATAGATCCGAAAAATGTTCCTATAAAATATTATCAAATTCACAAAAAGGAGTACATATAAATCGTTGATACTGCCTTTAAAAAGAAGTCTTTTAATGGAAATCTTCCTAAAATCTATCACACACTCCTTTGTCATTTTAAACAAATACAAAAATATGATTTAACTTTTTTCTATTAACTCATTATTGCATCAGTTATTACACTCTCCTGTTACACAACAATGTCCTTATAGCCAATAGTTTATGTAGCTAAAATACCTAATACGCTTTTTGGGAATTATGTTTGCTTTTAACAGGTTGTCTGTCTTTCATTTTGCTTTCAGCTGTCTCCTCTTAAAACTATCTGACAACCTTTTATCTTCCATACTAATTTGCAACTTTTAATTTGCCAAAAAAATTTTTAAAGAGCCTAAAATAAGAGTACAAAAAAATCATGTGAGAACTTCTCCTTAGTAAAATAAAAGTCCTTATGCTTACGTGTGTGGATTCCGCAACCTGTGTGTCAGTTCTATGAGTAATGATTATTTCCCAGATATTTTTAAGTCATAAAGTTTCCAATATGGGGGCGAAAGTTTATTAGAGAAATTATGCCCTGTAAAATGTAGAGGGCTAGCCTATAAGCAAGTAATGTCAAAACTGACTACTGCTGAAAAAAAGAAAGCTAATATTATTGGCAATGTTTTCTTCACATGGAGATAATTAAAAAGAGCAATCACATGAAGCAACTCCTGCAGATAATTTCAGGGCTCCTGGAACAAAAACAGAAAAACAAAAAAACAAAAAACAGGAGCAACTCTAAGAAAATGTAGAAAGATTATATGCTAATACTTTATCTTTGCATTATTTACATTTTATTTACAACTCTGACTGCTCATGACTTCAAAATTAAAATAAACTAGTAAACCACTGTACGATGTAATTTTTAAGTACTATAGAACCAAAAAAGGGGAAGGAAATAGAAGCAGCTCAGCTTACAAAACTTAGCAATGTATAAAGCTCAATGGAATAGTTATGTCTGATCCAAATGGAACACTATTTTCTGATACAGCTATTTCATGTTAAGAGAACAGACTGTATACATAAGACATAAAGGTACACCCCAAACCTCTATTTTGTTACAGTAATAAACTTCCTCTTCCAGAAAACCAGTTTGACTTCAACGCCCTTCACCAGAACTGCTACACTGTTCAGATTTTGTCAACAATTACTATCATCTGTAAGGTACTATACGCTGGGAATACAAAAAAATCAATCATGACTAATACAGATCCCTTATGTTAAATATATGATTTTAACAGACTCAATGTGAAAACAAAATAATACAGTAAATGCTGTATTTTGTAGGAGCTCAGAGATTAGGGAGGAGTCTAAGTAGGAAAAAGGTTTCTAGGAGAAACCTGATCTATGTCGTTAAGGATAAAGAAATGGTGAAGGTTAAAACAATTTTTTTTTAAAGAGTAGTAGTATATCAAATACAGAGCATTTAATATTGCTGAAGGGTCATAAAGTACTAGAAAGAATTGTAGGTGATTAGAGAGAATTAAGGAGAGATAAGAAAGAGGGGTTGTGACTGGCCTTATAAACCATGCTAGGAGGACCGAAATGTATTCTGGTACAACAGAATTTTTCAAATATGAGTAACATAAGACTTTTCCAAAATGAAAAAAAATTCCCAGACATCCCTAATATTGACTAGAATTATTTTTGTTACAAAGTTATTTAAATAGCTAATAACATAAACCTAGACCTTTATATATGTTTCAGTGCACATCTAAACCAAAATAAATTTTATTTATTTATTTTTTATTTTTGAGACAGGGTCTCACTTTCGTCACCCAGGCTGGAGTGCAGTGGCTTGAACATAGCTCACTGCAGCCTCAACTTCCCGGGCTCAGGTGATTCTTCCGCCTCAGCCTCCCAAGCATCTGCGACCACAGACGTGCCACCTTGCCCTGTTGAGTTTTGTATTTTTTTGTAGAGACAGGTGTTCACCACATTGCCCAGGCTGGTCTCAAACTCCTGGACTTAAGCGATGCTCCCGTCTCAGCCCTCCAAAGTGCTGAGATTAAGGCATAAGCCACTGAGGCCAGCCCAAAATAAATTTATACATTTTCCTGCCATTTTCTCTTTAGTTCGTAAAGGGGTGAGTGATGCCATTTCACTGGGAACTGGCTCCCACTTATTGCAAAGATGATTTAAATCCATCTTGATCTTTCCTCGTTTGCCTATGACAATAAACCTATTCTATTTGGCACCAACTCACAGGATAAATGCAACTGTATGCAACTGAAATTAAGAAGTAGTATATCAATTCTAAAATAGCAATTCATCTTGTTCATCTATCTAGCTATCCATGCTCATATAGTTTAGATTACCCACATAGCAAAAATTCAAAAATTAAAACATTCTTGTTGAGGTAGAGATTAAGAAAAGAAGTTTCAAGAAGGCTTCCTAAAGACTTCCCAAGAACGATCCAGCAACCCCATTGCTGGGTCTATACCCCAAAGAAAACAAATTGTTCTATCAAAAAGACACACGTACTTGCATGTCTATTGCTGCACTATGCACAACTGCAAAGACATGGAATCAACCTAGGTACCCGTTAATGATGGACTGGGTAAAGAAAATGTGGTATTAAACATACACACCATGGAATTCCAGAGAGCCATAAAAAAATAACGAAATCATGTCTTCTGCAGTAACATGGATGCAGGATGCTGGTGAAGGCCATTATCCTAATTGAATTAAACAGGAACAGAAAACCAAATACCATAAGTTCTAAATTATAAGTGTGACCTAAATATTGGGTACTGTATTCATAGACATAGGATGGCAACAATAGACAGTGGGGAGTCAAGGAGGGAACAAGGGAGAGTGGGAAGAATTGAAAAACGGTTGGGTACTTTGCTCAGTACCTGGGTAATAGATACATCACATAATATACCCAGGTAACAAACCTGCACGTGTACCCTCTAAATCTAAAATAAAAGCTGAAAAAGAGAAAAAAGAAAATCAGGTTACCAAAAAGTAAAACAAAGCAAAAGAGAAAAAACAACAAGCCTCCTAAGTTCTAGGTTTATGTGATCAAGTGGAGGATGATGCCAATACTTCCAAATGTTTCACTGTGAAGACCTCAGAACTCTGAAATTCAGCAGAGAAGAACATGGTAACATATCCTGCATCTCCTCCACCCTTTTTAAACTGAATCTTCTTTTGTCCTCACTGTGAATTCTTGATTCTTGACTCATTCCAACTCTTCCAGTCCACCACCATTCACAGGCTTTACTTGCCTCCTCTCTACTTCAACTACACATTCACTGCACCTCAGGATTCTTGGTAACCCTTGCCAATCTCTAGGACTGAATAACACCATTAATTTGCTCTCTGTTCTCCCACACAGATGCTGTCAAACAATGCTAGGAGAATTTAGAAACTATGTGGATTTGGTCCTCAATGAATTCACACTAAACTCAATGTAATACTCTACTAGCAGGTATTTTTAAAATGTCTACTGCCAGAATTCCTAACACATTCTATTTATCATCTCAAATCTCTGACAGTTGCCTTAAGATCTCATCGATATCAAATCCCACTGATCCACAATCCCACTTCTAATAAATATCCAATAGCTGGCCGGGCGCAGTGACTCATGCCTGTCATCCTAGCACTCTAGGAGGCTGAGATGGGTGGACTGCCTGAGCTCAGGAGTTCAAGACTAGCCTGGGCAACATGGTGAAACCCTGTCTCTATTAAAACACACACACACACACACAAAATTAGCCAGGCGTGGCAGTGTGCACCTATAGTCCCAGCTACACGGGAGGCTGAGGCAGGAGAATTGCTGGAACCTGGGAGGCGGAGGTTGCAGTGTGCCGAGATGGTGCCACGGCACTCCAGCCTGGAGACAGAGTGAGACTCCATCTCAAAAAACAAATAAATATCCAATAGCTATACCCTTACACTGTCAAGAAAATGGAAATGGTCAATAGCTATTATCTAAAGATTTCATTCTTTGCACATAAGATTTTACAGTTTCACACTCCTCATCTTCCTTCCCTTTGGTGTGAAGGAAGAAACAGTCTACCACTCAAAAACTGAACTTCTAATGATGTCTTATACAAGTGCCTTCTACTTTTCCATCTTCACGTTGCAATATTTTGTCCTGTACTTTAGCCAAACAAAACTAATCACTAGTCCAATTCTTAACCTGGTATTTCTTCTATTGCTACTCCCTTCTCCTACAATGCCTTTCCGACATCTCTGCCTATACCAACTCACACCCTCCCTCAACTAAAACAAATCTTTTCCATCCCTCTATATCCTAAGAGTTACTTAAATAAAAACATTTTTTAAATTTCCTTATGCTACCTTCCATATATACTATTCCTCTTTTCTTTCACATTTTATTGTATGAAAATGTTCAAACATACAGCAAAGTTGAAAGAATTTTATGGTAAACACCTATATAATCACTATCTAGATTCTACTATTAACATGCTACTACTTGCTCAGCACACTTACCTATCCACAGTCATTTCTTTACACATTAACACAGTTACTTTGAAAGTACCAAAGAAGTAAAACTGTAGAGTATACTTCTCCCTAAATAATTCAGCATGTTTGTCATTAAGTAGAGTTCAATATATTTCATTTTCTTTTGATGCAAAATTTAGATACAATGAAATGCAGAGATCTTAAATACATATATTCACTGTGTCTTACCAATGCATAGACCAGTCCACACAACCTAACCTGTATCGAGATTTAGAACACACCATTACTACCGAAAATTTTCGCATGTCCCTTTCTGGTCTATCTCTCCCATTCAGAGTCAACTACAGTTCTGGGTTTTTTTTTCCACCACAATAAATAAGACGAGTGGCCATTCTAAAACTTCATGTAAATGGAATTTTCGAACGTATCTTTATTTTGTGAAAGGCTTCTTTTAGCAAAATTTTTATGAGAGTCATTCATGATGTTGTGGTTATCAAATAGTTCATTCCCTTTTATTGCTGCATAAATATTCCCTTGTATATCCATACCATAGATCATCCACTCCACCACTGATACATACCTGGGCTATTTCTAGTTTTTGACTACTAAGAATGAAGTTGCTATGACTTCATTATTAGACTTATTCATATGAATAAGTCTTCTTAGAACATATATTTTCTTTTTCTCTTGGGTAAACATTAAGAGTGGAATTTCTCAGTAAGTATACACTGACTTTTATAAGAAAATTCCAAACATCTTTACAAAGCAATTGTACCAATTTACATGACCAACAATGAGAGTTCCAATTGTGCCACATCATCGCAGGCATTTCATGATGCTCACATGAAAGGTTTTTGCATTTTGGCCTTTCTGACTGGTGTAACAGCTCCCCTTTTTTGAATATAATAGGCATTGTGTTGTACCATTCATGTTATTTTGCATATTATTCATGTATTTGTCTTGTCTCTGTTAAACTATATGCTTCCTGAAGTTATGAATTGTGCATCAACTATCCTTTCCCTCCTGCAATATTTATAGCAGAGTGCTTTGCACCTGCTAGAACAATAAATATAACTTTCATTCAATTGTTCAATAAAACTTCTTTGCCTTTCCTGTTTGGATAAGCCAGGGCAAAAAAATTCAAAACGCAGATCTGTGAAATAAGGTAACAGATAATGAAGAGTTAGCAATAGCCCTCCAATTTTATCCTAGTCTTCTGCTAAATTACAAAACATCCTTAAAACCATTTATTATGCTGTCTGTCCTATAATGATGTCATATCTAGACACATGCATATAGAAACATACAGAGGCAGAAAACAAGCTCCATGTAAACTCCACCAGTGCAGGGATTTTTGTCTGCTTTGTGAATTCATTGATGGATTCCAGGGTCCACCACGTAATAGGCACACAAAATTTGTTGAATAAACACACACAAAACACACATTTCCATAAATGTGCCTTTGAAACAAATGGCAGGGAATTTAAATCATGAACAAAGCTTTTTAAGGCTGTAGCTTTAACATCCTTAAACCTAATACTCATGAACATATCCCTTCGGATATACATTTCAGTTTCTGTCCAGGATTTTAAAGTATTTCCCAAGGTGTATCTTCACACCATCGGAATGGTAATTCTCTGTAATGTAATTACCTGACTTTGGGATGTATACACAATGAATTTTAAGAGAAGGAGAAGGCTCCTAAATAGTCACCCCAGATGTACCAAAATCAACGCAGCAATCAACGACATATCATAAACCATAGTACAGAAGGATTGTCTATCTATTAAAAATCTCAGTTTTAACTATTCATCTGGGTATCTATGCACCAAATAAATCAGGAGAATTTCAAGTGTCCATTCTCTTCAAGGCCCTAAGATGAAGTCCTTGAAACAGGTTACTGTAAAGAGAATCCTTCATACCATTAAACATTTCCTGAATATCTAGCAATCAGTGTTCTAGGTACTATGTTAGGTGCTAAGGCTATAAAGATGAAATCAAGAAACCTGTATTTTGGTGGAAGGAACGGTTAAGCAAATAAACAATTACAGAGCCATTACAGAAATATGTAAGAATGTAAGAACACACAATAGAGGGCTCTAGATCAGGAACCAATTAGGATAAGCTTTTTGGCAGAAGTAACTGTTTGAGATGCCTGATCACATGAGCCAGCAAAGTAAGGATCAATTCCAAAGGAAAATTTTAGTAGTAATCAAGCTCAAACACCAGTTTTCTCCAGACCAGCTGATCCCTTTCAGGAGGGCTCCTTTGACTACTGAAGGGCAGCTGAAGGACATTTGGGTTGTTGACATGACAGCTGAAGGGCATCTGAGTTGTTTTCAGTTCTTGGTTATTATAAATATAGCCACTATAAAAATGTACATACAAGTTTTTGTGTGAACATGTTTTCATTTCTCTGGAGGTAAAAAAAAAAAAAAAAAAAGTAAGCTTACTTCAACTTAACTTGGTCCTTGTTTGTGAAGGGTGTCATTACAAAAAAAAAAAAAAAAAAAAAGGTATGTGACAAGTACATAGCTTCCCTAAAGGTAAATATTATCATGCAATAATCATTAACAGTTACTAACTGAATATGCACCCCAAAAAGATGATAATGAACAAGGAAGCAAAAGCAAAGCAAAACTTAGATTAAGATCCAAAGAGAAGTTACTCAATATTTTAACTTAATTGCTCAACAATTATTTACTGAGAACTCACTATGTGCCAGGCACTAGGATAATACTTGGGTTCACTGCTAGACAAGTAAACAAACAAATAAATACACAATTACACCCTACAAGAAGAGGCATGAAAGAATAGGGTGCTAATAGGAAAAGACAGGTTTCTGGAGAATAAGACATGGAGTCAGGGGAAACTTTCCCTGTTTCCCTGTTACAAAACTTAAAGAATGAATAGGAGTTAAGAAAAGGTGAGGATAAGGGGTGGAAAGACTGTTTAGGCAAAGGGAAAATACAATGGCTAGAGATATGAATGGGCTCAGGATATTTGAGGGTCTGAAGGGAAGTGCAGCTAGAAAACAGATGAACAAGAGAAGAGACTACAAAAGTCAGCAGATCCTGATAAGTCTTGTTACAGATTTGAGATCTTATTCCCTAACAACTTGGTTCAACTTAAGAGCGTCAACTACTTCACATATCTCCAATTATTTTAAGAGAGATGTAGAATTTCAAAGCAGATTTCAATATCAAATGTGTAAGTGTTTCTAACAAACAACATCATTTCCTCTAAGCCTCAAGTGTTACTAATAATATCAGTACCGATGCTTAACGTGAAAATATGACATTTCTTCTTAAGTCCTTTCATCAGTACTGCATTTTATATATTATTTTATACATTCAGTGTTTCATCTAATCCTCACAATAAATTGGTCCAATTTTTTCTAGCAATTTTATGCTAGAGTCTTGAAATCTTTGATACCTCAAATTGGAAAAAAGTGATATTTTTATTTTAAAATTAAATGACATTCAGTTCAACATTCATCTACCTGCTAGACAAGTTACCAGTTTTCAAAGGGATTCTTAAAATGGATATTGGCCTTTCAAACTTTAAAAAAAATTTTTTTTTTAATTTTAATTTTTACAAGTACATAGTAGGTATATATATTTAACTTACTCCTTTTTAAAAACAATTTCTTGCCTGCATGCTGTTTACCTCATAAAGTCATTTTTAACTAATTCTACTGTAAATAACAATCAAGGAGAAACCTAAATTTTTATATTACAGGTTAAACATCACTAATCTGAGTCCCCAAAATGCTCCCAAATCCAAAAATTTTTGAGCACCAACATGATGTCACAAGTGGAAAATTCCACACCTGACCTTATAGTGACAGATCAAAATTAAAATATAGGTACACAACATATAATTTATACGTATCCCCCTCTCTTTAGATGTAATATCATTTCTGTGCATGCCTCAACTCCCCCTTGCAGGCATAACCACAAAAGGTTAAAAAAAAAAATCACATGTGTACGTGTAAGAAAATGCTGCTTATCGGTAGCATACATATTCAGTCAAGAGTAATGGTGATGCCAAACAACCACACAGTGTCCATATGAGCGACTGAAATAGCGACACCTTTGCTTTCTGATGGTTCAATGTACACAAACTTTGTTTCATGCACAAAATTATGGAAAACATCACATAGGCCAGGAGTGGTGGCTCACGTCTGTAATCCCAACATTTTGGGAGGCCGAGGCGGGTGGATCATGAGGTCAAGAGTTTGAGACCAGCCTGGCCAACACTGTGAAACCCCAACTCCACTAAAAATACAAAAATTAGCCAGGCGTGGTGGCATGTGCCTGTAAATAATCCCAGCTACTCGAGAGACTGAGGCAGGAGAACTGCTTGAACCCTGGAGGCAGAGGTTGCAGTGAGCTGAGATCACGCCACTGTACTCCAGCCTGGAGCAAGACTCCGTCTCAAAGAAAAAAAAAATCATATAAAATTACCTTCAGGCTATGTGTATAAGATACACACGAAGAATAAATTCATCTCCTATTTAGACCTGAACCCATCCCCAAGATACCTCATTAAATACATGCAAATATTCCAAAATTAGAAAAAAGGCGAAATCTGAAACTCTTCTGGTCCCAAGTATCTTGGATGAGGGACACTCAATCTGTATTCTATATGGCACAATCTGGATCTTGATACTGTAAGTCCATGTCTTGCTTTCTAGTTTCATGCATAAATGCTCTTTTATCTATTTTTATTATTACAATTAATTCTTTGAGAAAATAAAGGTAAATATAAATACAATCATGAATTCACAGCTCTTCAAAAAAAGAAATAAATGTAAAACCACATCATACAACTATTACTATCTAGTTGACCCATTTTTCCCCTCTACTCAATAACTCTTCCTCTCTCCCCCAACACATTGGATATTTTCCTTGAAAATCTGCCTATTTACATCATCTACAATCAGGAAAGTTTACTTTTACGTGAAAGTGTTCCTTTTTTCACCTGAGGTCAGGAGTTCGAGACCAGCCTGGCCAACACAGTGAAACCTCGTCTCTACTAAAAATACGAAAATTAGCCAGGTATGGTGATGGGCACTTGTAATCCCAGCTACTGGGGAGGGTGGAGCAGGAGAATCACTTGACCCCAGGAGGTGGAGGTTGCGGTGAGCCGAGATCGCACCACTGTACTCCAGCCTGGGCGACAGAGTAAGACTCTGTCTCAAAAAAAAAAAAAGGAGTGTATCCCTTTTTTCTCCCAATTCTGCTTGACTGGAATAAAATGATGGCACTTATATGTGGTGCTTAATTAAACAGAAAAAAATGATCTAAATGACTAAAGTCATTTCAGATCCATTCATTTTGTATCCCCGAACAGACTGGAAACTCAAAGGCAGCTACTTTCTGTATGTGCCTCACTACCTAACAAAAAACTTTGAATGGAGTGGTTACTCAAATATTAGCTCCCTTTTCCCCACAGTGGGAAAGGTTGTGCTAGGTACTTTCACATATCCCTCTCATTTCATCCTTATGACGAAAACCCTGCTGCAGAATATTATTATCATTTAACAAGCTCTGAAGAGGAAAAGACTCAGATAAAGTAGCTCATTCCAGTGGCACAAGTTCTTCCCTCTACATCTTACATGCTATTTCTTTTATACCTTTAACACCCTACAATATAATGTTTTATTAAGCAATTGGCTGCTTAATATACATGAAAGTATCCATAGTTTTCACTTGCTCCATATTCAACTCTGAAAAGCAACAGCACTAGGTGACTGGTGCTTACAAGGGCCAAAAGGTGATCTATTCTCAGTGAAGATGTGTGTGGTGTAGAAGTAAAGTGGAGACCAAGCGGGGAAAAGAACTGTTGTTCAATTATTCAAAACACACTGAAGCATCTTCACTCGGAAGAGAATACCAAAACCATACAAAGGTAAATTCAAATATAAATACAAAAACATCTCTAAAACATAAAATAGTGAAATTCATGTCTGAAAATCTATTTTAACACTTTATATCATAATTCAATTCATACATGGCTTAATCTTTCTTCCAGCTGCTATGTTACTAAAACACCTTCCTTCACTAATTTTATTCATGTTTTACTATAGCTATTATTTTCCTGCTTAGTATACCTAACAGCCTTCAAACAACTTTGTAAAGTCTATTCTGCAAAATTCTGTGTAAACATTCTAACAATATAAAATTGAAAAGTCCATTAAACCTAAAAATAGCACTACTAGAGCTTAACAACAAATTACTTAATTTAGAGCTTGAACCACATAAAAAAAAAGCGTTCAAATATCCTATTCTAGAATGTTTTGTTTTTGCCCCCCCCCCTTCTTCTTTTGAAGGAGAGGCATCCAAATCTGCTTCCCTGTCATTTCTGGCAATCATTTTACATTCTTATGCCATTCATATTTCACAAAAGAGTAAACAAACTCAAAGGGGTTAATAAAAAAAGGGAACTAGTAAGTGGCACAGGAGGATTTAAACCTAAGACACAGAACCAGTGTTCTTTTCAGCTGCCTTCCTGCTGAAGGCAGGAGGCTGCAGATACTTTCAAATTTAAGGCTACTTATATATAGCTTTAAATTTGAGTCATTTATTTGGTATCATAACTATCTTTCCAATTAGGCATATTTTTATCTGTACATTTGATAGTCATGGCTTCACTCTTAACCTATGTATGTATTTTTAATTATGATTTTGAATCAAGCATCTTCTGTAGAAGAAATCACTGAATTGTGGAACTTACACATATTTTTAAAATTTACATAATCTACCTGTAATACATCAAATTATCCATGTCTGTAATAAACTGAAAGAAGTAAATGATTGTGTACAGTGCAGGTGAGGACAGAGTAAAACAGACTCACATTTTTAGTGGTCAAACTGGTGCGAAACATTGAGAACAAATTGGTAATGCTTATAATAAGTGGTTTAATACATTCCTTCATTTTCACCCAGAAGAGTCAGTTTGGAGATGCTCAGCTAAGGAAATCATCCTACTTTAACTGAAAAAAATCTTATGCATCAAAATGTTCATCACAATATTAGCACCAGAGCAAGCATACAATAAATATTTACTATTTGAATGAATAAGCAAATGAATGAATGAGTGAACTACGAATAAAAAAAACCTAGAAACAATTGGAATGGCTAATAAAATTATAAACATCCAAATTAATACTAACGATAAAAACTTAAAAAATCAGCTATATGGTAAGTGGGATTAAACTGTATAGTACAATCAAGAATTTTTTAACCCACAAATATACAAAATACATTTAGAATACACACAAGGTATATAAAAATACACACAAACACATAAAAATTAGGCAAAAGGAGTACACCAACATATTAACATAGGGTAAAGGGTTGATGGTAATTTTTCTCTCTTATTTCTTATTTTCTAAATTTTCTATAGGGCAGATATATTACCATTAATATTTTTTAAAAAACTAAAACACATCAATATTTAGCCAATATCAGTAGGAAAAAAAGTGGCTTGCTTTAAATTGCTTATTGTATACAGAGTGGTTATTTATTTATTTATTTATTTTTGAGACAGAGTCCCACTCTGCCATCCAGGCTGGAGTGCAGTGGAGCAATCTCAGCTCACTGCAACCTCTGACTCCCAGGTTCAAGTGATTCTCCTGCTTCAGCTTCCCAAGTAGCTGGTACTACATGTGTACACCACCACGCCCAGGTAATTTTTTTGTATTTTTAGTAGAGACAAGATTTCGCCATGTTGACCAGGCTGGTCTCGAACTCCTGACCTCAGGTGATTTGCCCACCTCAGCCTCCCAAAGTGCTAGGATTACAGGTGTGAGCCACCGTATCCAGCCTACAAATTGCCTATTGTACTGATTCTACATAAATTACCTCAGTAAGTCTCTTTACATCCATACATACATTTTTAATGTATTTCATTAATATATAAATAGAGATTATAATAACTCTATCTCCCCTCACTCAAACGGTCTCTTAGATGTATTAGTATATACGAGAGAGGCAGGTGGGAAAGGTACAGCTGTCATCTACAAGAAAGTCCCTGTGAAAAAGATTATAAGAAAATTAAAATGTCTTTTGATATATTTTCCAATCACCCTAAGAACAGGCAGGCCCTGTCCTTCTTTTAGCACTACGAAAACTCATCTGCTCATGATTTTAATTTACAATAAACATATTTTAGCTTTCAAAGACAACTAGAAAGATAAAATGGAACTCTGGAACTTCTGTAAAAAATTGGGGGGAAAAATTTCTGAGTGTCCAAAGAGATTTAGCCTCTACTAATAAAAACATCATCAAGGTTAAAAAAAATAGAAAAGTGAAACAAAATAAAAATTAAAGATCATGTGGTATATTTTCTTGGGAGGGAATGAAAATTAAGAAATTGATAAACAGAGCAAGTGCCTACAAAGATGAAAGTTCACTCTACTATTGCTACTTTTGGGCTTAACCTAACTTTATTACTGTTTATAAAAATAAATCTGTTCAGGCATGGTGGCTCATGCCTGCAATCCCAGTGCTTTGGGAGGCCAAGGCAGGAGGATCACTTGAGGCCAGCAGTTCAAGACCTGCCTGGGCAACAGAGCAAGACTCTATCTCTACAAAAAATTTAAAAATTAGCCGGGTATGGTAGTGTGAGCCAGTAGTCCTAGCTACTCGGGAGGCTGAGGCAGGAGGGCTGATTGAGCCGAGGAGATCAAGATTATATTGAATTATAATCCTTCTGCTGTACTCCACGCTGGGAGACAAAGCAAGACCTAGCCTCTATATATTAATGTACGTTATCTTTCTTACTTTAAAAATTGGAAGATTGTTATACTGTATTCTGTGGTATATAATAGTGGTTCATAGTACTTTTAAGGGAGTGACCTCCATTATCAGCCTAAGGAACAATAAGACGGCTTGCTACATACACTAAATTTCTGAAGAACAGATTTCTTCATAAGAATAGGTATCTGGGGTTGAAAACATTTAGTTAAGATGACAACTAACAATTCATCTTTCCCATATAAAGCTTTCTTTAAACAATGCTAACTCTTACAGTCTCTTGCACAGTAATTAAAGAGTGGAATCTTTTCTGAAAATTCACTTCTATTTAAAACAGGGTGAGGATCCAAAGCATTGTATTTGATTATTTCAGATATTCAAAGAACACACTGTTTGTAGTAGTGGAAGCAGCTATGATAACTGCCATACCTAAACTAGATTCTAGCTTTACTTTTATTCCAAAATAGGAAGAAGGCAGTTAATAATAGAAGACCCAAATGCCTTTGAATTTTTTGCTGAAACTAGGAACTGCTTTTCTTGTAGTCTTTTCATTTTTTAGCTCCCTGTCATCCACAATCCTTTAAAACACAGAAGTTCTAAACTTGGAATCAGATTATCCAATAAAAACAAACAAGATTTCAGTAATGGAAGAAATGACTTAATATGAAAGCAGAAGCTAGGAGAAAAGCAGGTATATAATCTCATAAACTGAAAATGAAACAGAAGCATTTAATAAGGCTTTTACACAATGTCTTCTGATACAGGAACATTTTAAAGAAGTTAATGGAAATACAAAATACTAACAGAAGACCTGTGACCAGCAAGTTTGGTGTTAGATTTCAGTCATTATATGTTAACACTGTTCAGATAAAGGTATTCAAAATCAAAGGCTGATTAAATAACCATATGCCAACAGGATCCACAATTTCTTGTTATATACCACCCATGATTATAAACAGTGAGCCCTGGAACAACAGAACACATTAGCTGGCAAGAGTAAGACCCTGGTGTACCCTGGATGCATCCAGGAAGTTTCTGGAACACCCCATTGGGGTAGCTTTAGGAGATAACTGACCTACCAGATTTGTTCTGGTCTATCAACTGACCTATAATTAAGACCCAGGGATTCCTAAGGATACCATGAGGATGGAACCTGGTGATTCAAGTAGTCCAGAGGCACTATGGCATAGTGTTTGTGAGAACAGTGTTCAATCAAACTTCTCAAGTTCAACTCCCAGCTCTGTAATATAAGCTTTGTTGTGTGACCTTGCAGTCACATCTGTACCTCATTTTCTTCACTGGTCTAATGGAATAATAAAATGAATAATACCTCATATGATTAATGTGATAATGTAACTGCCTAAGTCATGTCTGTTATATCCTTAAACACTATTATGTAAGTGTTTACTATTTACTATTCCAACTAAATAGGTCCCTCTGAAGTCTCGAAGATATTAATTCCCAAATAGGTCCATCTGAAGACTCAGATATTAATTCCCACAACTGTTACTAGAATCTGTTGCAGTATGAACTTAAAAGCTCTGCACCCCGGCTGGGCATGGTGGCTCATACCTGTAATTCCAGCACTTTGGGAGGCCAAGGTGAGCGGATCTCAAGGTCAAGAGATGGAGACCACTGTGACAAACATAGTGAAACCCCGTCTCTACTAAAAATACAAAAATTAGCTGGGTGTGGTGGTGTGCACTTGTAGTCCCAGTTACTCAGGAGGTTGAGGCAGGAGAATCGTTGAATCCAGGAGGTGGAGGTTGCAGTGAGCTGAGATCGCGCCACTGTACTCCAGCCTGGCGACAGAGCTCCGCCTTAAAAAAAAAAAAAAATTCTGCATCCCAACTACAGCCTCTGCTTAATGTCATATTGGTTTGTTGTTGTTGTTGATGATGACGTTTTCAGACAGTCTCACTCTGTCGCCCAGGCATCATATCTAGCTAATTTTTGCATTTTTGTAGAGACAGAGTTTCACCATGTTGGCCAGGCTAGTCTTTAACTCCTGATCTCAGGTGATCTGCCCGCCTCGGCCTCCCAAAGTGCTGGGATTACAGGCCTGAGCCACCCTGCCCAGCCTGTCATATTATTTCTATAATAAAAAAAGGGGAGAAATCATTCTGTAAACTGACAACAAATAATATTCATCATTTGGATGGGGATAAAGAAAGCAGTTTACTGGACAAGAAAAGAGCCAATCTGAATTAGTCTAAAAGACCTAATTCGAACATCATGGGATGGGATAACTACAACATCTAATTAAAATGAACCTTAAGACAAGGCACAGTGGCTCATGTCTATAATCCCAGCACTTTAGAAGGATGAGGCAGGAGGATCACCTGAGGTCAGGACTTTGAAACCAGCCTGGTCAACATGGAGAAACCTTGTCTCCACTAAAAACACAAAAATTAGCTGGGTGTGGTGCCAGGTGCCTGTAATCCCAGCTACACAGGAGGCTGAGGCACAAGAATCGCTTGAACCTGGGAGGCAGAGGCTGCAGTTAGCCGAGATGGCGCCACTGCCTGGGCAACAGAGCAAGACCCTGTCAAATAAATAAATAAATAAATAAATAAATAAATAAATAAACCTTAAATAGTATACTTCAACGTATAATCCCCATGACTCTATTCTTAAAAAAAACCTCTTCCAATCTTATAAGAGCTATATAAAATTAAAATGTTTTAAATCTAGTTTATTCTACTATGATTTCACTCCTTAGTTAATGCACTATTGGAACATACATGTATATATGTATAGAAACACACATAAACACATCCAATTTCAAAGGCTAGTCATAACACAAAGATGAATGCTAACAGTTCAAATTATTCAGTAATTTATTAGTTCAGTGTTAAGTATATGTAGCTATTAAAATAGAGAATATAACTAGTGGCTAAAAAAGTTAGTATTACTAATCTGAAAAGGGAAAGTAGAAAGAAAAAAGCCCTAACTTCTTAATTTCTAACACAAATCCCTTGAAACTTAAGCAAAGAATTCTGAAGATTAATATAAATTACTGACCAAAAAAAACCCCATAACTTTTTCAGTAAATAGAAAACTTACAGCATCAAATAAAATCAAGAGAGACTGGAAGTGATATTTTTATCTCTAAGGTGAACTACTGAAATGGCTTGCTAGCAGCCATGTCCTAACCTATTTACCCCTACTACCAAATTAATCTTCCTGCAGTAGCCCTTAGTTCATTTAATCTACTGTTAGAAATTCACAATTTATGAATTTTAAGTCTACACTTCCAGGCTTGCTACAATTCATCCGCTCATTTTCACACACCTTTTTTCCATTTCCTAAAACCAACAACCCTCCAGGCCCAACACCCTGAGATTCCATTTCTATCACTTGGCTTCAGCTCCTTCCTCAGCCTCTCTCCTCTTCAGTGCATTTTATCCTAAGCGAACTAACACAGGAACAGCAAACCAAATACTGTATGTTCTCACGAGTGAAAGCTAAACAACAAAAACACATGGACACAAAGAGGTCAACAACAGACACTGGGGCCTACCTGAGGGTGGAGGGTGGAAGAAGGGAGAAGATCAGAAAAAATACCTATCAAGTACTCGCTTATTACCTGGGTGACAAATAATCAGTACCCCAAACCCCCATGACTGGCAGTTTAGCTATATAACAAACCTGCACATGTACCCTGAAACCTGAAATAGGAGGTTTTTTAAAAGACTATTAAAAATTCTAGAAAAATCTGTTTTACCTTGTTTGATGGAGCATCTCCCAAACATATCATAATTTCTTTTTACTTAGCATGCCTTTTAACATCTTGTAAAGCACCAGCTTTTGACTGAAAAGCCATCTGAGAAAGAGCTCTGGCCTCTACTCCTGTATTAGCCTCTGGAACTGGCCTCCAGGCACAACTCTCCCCTCCACCTCCCATTCCCCCCACCCAATCTGTTCTACAGCCAGCAGCCATCTCTTAAAAATGCAAATCTGATTAGCACTAAAGCAATTAAAACACTTCAATGCATTTCTAGGGGTCTAGTGTGAAAATGAGCTTATCAAGGTCTCCTGGATCCTGCTAGATCTGACCTCAGCCTATCACTATACTGTTTGCTACCATTCTTCTCACCCACTATGCTCCAGTCACACTGGCCTTCTAGTTCCTCTGCTAAGCATGCTTTCTCCAAAGCGCTTTGCTCTGACCAGAATCTATTTCTTCACCTTCCACCAAGATTCTACCTCTCCACCCTCGACCATCAACTCTTTACCAAGTTACAACTATGGGTCTTTCAGTTCTCACTTCAATCATGACTTTCACAGAGACTCCATCCAAACTCTCAAAACCTTCTGTTCCTGCAAAACACTTTATACTTTTCCTTCAAAATACTTAATACAACTTGCATTGATATATTTAATGAGAAGAGGGTCTTTTTTGCTAATGTCTGTATTCCCTAGCTCCCAGTATTATGACTGGCACGCACAAGGCAGGCAAACATTTTTTACATTAATGAAACATTGCTGGGCATGGTGGCTCACACTGGTAATCCCTGCACTTTGGAAGGCCGAGGCGGGAGGATCGCTTGAGCACAGGAGTTCAAGACTAGCCTGGGCAACACAGCGAGACCCCTAACTACAAAAAGATAAAAAACAGTTAGCTGGACATGATGGCATGCACCTGTTGTCCCAACTACTCAGGTGGTTGAGGTGGGAGGATTGCTTGAGCTCAGGAGGTCAAGGCTGCAGTGAGCTGTGATTGTGCCACTGCACTCTAGGTTGGGTGACAGAGGAAGGCCTGATCTTTAAAAAAATAAAAAAGTAAAAATTAATAAATAAAATTAATAAATCTCTATAATATAATCATCACCTAATCATAACAAGAGAATCCCTATCAACTATAAACATTTTTATAACTAATCACTTTAACAAAAACCTTCAGCAATCTCCTGTGGAATTTCAGCTTTAAAATGTGTATTAATCCATAAAGTACATGTTTCCACTGCTACTGCATATGTACAACCAAGCAAGAGATAAACAAATTCTAAATATATTTGAATACATTTGAAATCTCACATACTTCTTATACCAGCAGGGTATGAGAATTCTAGTCTCTCCACATCCCTTCCCAGCATTTGATATTATCAGTCTTTTTAAATTTAGCCATTCCAGTGGATATGTACTGGTATCTATTATGCTCTTAATTTGCATTTCTCTGGTGAATGACATTGAATAACTTTTTGTATGTTTATTACCATTTGAATATTTTCTTTTGTGATGCATCTGTGTATTTTTCTTATTTGTTTAAAACACACATGTGCACACGCGTGTGCATACACACACATCTTTTCCTTTATGGGTAATAATCTTTTTGTGTCCTGTTTAAAAATCTTTTCCCCACCTGAAGGTTATGAAGATATTCTCATAGTTACCTTCTGGAGTATCTACTACTTTTGTATTTCACATTTAGATCTACAATCCATCTGGAATTTATTTTTGCGTATGGTATAATGTATGGGGTATGGGGGGGAATCAAGATGAACTTTTTCCCCATATAGATAGGTTGACAAGACTCTCTCTTCCTCACTTTTCTGAAATGCCACCTTTATCATAAATCAGGTGTCCATATCTGTCTGGACCTTTTTCCAGACTCTATTCTGATCCATTAGTCTGTTTAATTTTGCACTAACACCACATTGTCTTAATTACTGTGGCTTCATAAGTCTTACTGTCCATCAGAGTCAGTCAGTCCTCTCACTTTCTTGTTCCTGAAGACTGACTTGGCTGTGCCTGGTCCTTTTCATTTTTATATCAACTTGCCATTTTTCACACATGCATACACAAACACACAATGCACACATATCTGGGATTTTGTTTGGACTTGTATTGAATCTGACTGGTTTGGGAAGAACATCTTTACAATACTCACGGTCTTCCAAACCATGAACATAGTATATTCCCTCAATTATTTAGCTCAGTGTTTCTCTTAGCCCCTTATAGAAGTCTACAAGGTTAATACTCTCATTCTCTTACAAGCATATGGTGGAGTTTTCCAGGAGCCACGCATGTGACATCACAATAGGCTAGATGCAAAAGAGGATATGAGAATCCAGCTGTCTTAATTAAAATATTTAAAAAATTTTCCAAAATTGTAAAACGATGCCACTCTTTTTGTTTTGTAAAATACATCTATTTTTCATAAGCATAATATTTACGTTGGAATGTAATGGATTATTTTAAAATAAATATTTAAAAGTTTTCTCAGCTTTATTTTCTAATTTAGTAAATACAGACAGCCAACATAAACAAAAACCTCTTTGGGTTGCTCAATTTTTTTTTAGTATTAAAATAGTAACAGACAAAAAATTAAAAATACTATTTTATTGCAGTAATGTTCATTCACATGAAGTTGTAAGAAATACCAAGATATCCCTTTGTCTAGTTTCTAATGGTAAAACTTTGCAAAACTATAATATAATTAGAATATTTATAGTGCTATAATATACCTATATTCATGTTTACCCAGTTTTATTTATTTGTATAGTATGTCCTCGATTTTTAATATTATAAAGGGGGTCCTAAAACCAAAAAGTCTGATAACTGCTGGTTTAAAATTTCTTTAACATTTGTTTGCACTTTTTTATTTGTACAGACTCTACATTTACACAATTGATATTGGCATGTTTCTGAACTCGCTTATTATTTCCAGCTTTATGTCCCCATCATCTCCTCAAAATACATGATTACAGTCAGGTAGGTATGCTTTTTTAGAGGGGTTCAGTCCCATTAGCCACCACTGACGACCTTGTATGATACATGAACAACCTGAAATGAATCATTTGGTCCCTTTCCTGGAAATCTGGAATTAGAACTCAGAAGGAGATAAATCTCTCTAGATAACTAGACCAGAATGTAAACTCGGGAAGTGACCTTATTTTCTGCCTTCTAAACTGGGAAAACAAAAAATCTAGTTTGCTATAAAAAAGAATAATCTGGATTTGTTAGAAACAATAACGAGAAATTTAGAGAACTTCTTGAGTTGCATATAGTAACTGATTCTAATTCATTCTAGAAGCCCAGGTTCTACGACATACTATAATATAAATTATTTAGGCCAGTTACAATGGGTTTTTCTTACTTATAACCAAGACTCTTAACTAATATGTGCACAAAGTCCTTCTACCAATTTCCTACTAGAGGTTGGTCTAACATTGTGAGTAAGTATGCGGCTTTGAAAATTGATTCCTTTTTGTTTTTCAAGTGGCTCATAAGAAAATAATTGAGTTGACGGAGTTCTGGAAATCTTAGGGCATTTTAAGACTCCAAGAACCATACTGTGAAGTACGTGTGCTTGCTTATGTGTGACAATGTATGCATGTTTATGTATAAATTTGTTAACAATTCTAGTTTGGAACACAAGTTTGTTTTTCTCTGTAGAACTAACTTTGTTATATGAAGCCATTCTCTTGGCAGGTCATTGGTAAGATCTGCTGAACAGCAAACAAATCTAAAAACCTAGACACATTCTAGAGATGTGATCTTACAATGCAGAATAACAGATTTTTTTTTTTTTTTTTTAAATCTAGGCTTAACACTATTTTTGCTTTACATTAAATTGGTATATTTTTAAATTATTATACTGTTGTCAGACAGCAAGTTTGTTGTTAAACTTCCAATGACTTATTTCTCATATGTCTGTCAAAAATGATCTCTACCAACCTATACTCATCAATTTTTTAATGTGGAATTTTAAATTAATACTCATTATCTTTTCATCTTATTATTTAAAACCCACTACTTCATGCTTTTTGAAGTTCTCTCTCAGCTCCTACAGCTTTATCTGCTTAAATGTTACACAGGATAGGGTCAAGATTAAGAACACAAGGACCACTATGTTAGTCTTCCCTTTGGGTTGACATTGAGTGATCAATCAGCAGGCTGACATGTATACAGTAGTTCACCCAGCTGTTAGTCAGCCTAATCCTGATAATATTCATGCCAAATTTTTGTCATGTTAACCATAAAGATATAACAAGAGCCTTTCCATGTGTTTTACAAAAAGAATCAAACTATACTGTTTGCAACATCTTCCCCCAGTTATATTTATAAACCTTGACCAAAAAGGAAGTAAAGATAGGTCAATATAACTTGTTTTCAGAAAACTCAAACTGGCGTCTAGTTTTCAACACAGTCTCTTCCAGAACTATCTGTTTAATAGTGGATATTAGAATTTTGCCAGTGTAGAGTAGAAGACCATTTTAAACAAATGTACCTATAAACAACAAATGTATATGTAAATTAAATGCCATTCCATCAGTTGCCTTCCATCTTCCTATTCTTGTTCTGGTTTGTAAATTTTAAAAGTCCTCTTTTCACTGCCTTCAAAAATACTTTCACAAAATTCATGTAACTATGGGCTTCAACACTCCTGATTCTAAGACTTGGGGCTGTTTTTTCAATTCATTCTTAGAACGGATATTCATCGACTAATGCTTTATACATTCATAAAGAATGGGGCAAAAGAACATACTGTATAAAACTGCTTTTCTAATTCTTTCTTCTACATTATCTCCTATTGGAATTGTTTAAAATTCTAAAATCCAAATTTTATCTTTTAAAACCCTTTGTCCTTCAAAAATGACTTGCCTTTTCGGTAATTATACTTAGCTTTTCTCTGAACTTTCTGTAGTCCACTTGCAAAAAGCTACAGAATACATCTAACCATATCCAGAATTCCATTATTTGCTTAAAATACTCTCCCAAGGTGTTCATCACATCGTCAAGCAATCATTCCTCATGAAATAAAAGGTTCAGAGAAAAGGTGAGTATAATACAGAAATAAATACTAAACCATCAACACCAGCTTCCTTAAGTGGTCAAAGACTAGCAAAGTAAAATTCATTAATTATATCGTTTCTATATTTAATCCATTAAAACATTACTGGGAATAGCCATTTAGGCATTTTTCTCCAATTGAGATTTTTTTTTTTCTGCTTGTTGTAAAAGATCCAAAAGTGACATAATTCAAAATCTGTATTTCCCTCCCAGAGACAACCACTGTTAACAGTTGAGGTAATTTACCAGATTCTTTCCCTATGCAAATAACCCCCCAAAGGGCTCATACCATACATACAGTCTTGTAATTAACATTTTTACATTTGAGGGTTTTTAAAGCGAGAAAAACTTACATAGTACTCCCACATATAAAGACTGGCTGTAAATGTCAAGGATGGGTTGAAAAGGCAAAAAGATGCCATGTTATGCAGAGTTAAGAGTTTAATATGTAACAATGATTTCCTATTTCATATAAGCTGAAACAAATCTGCTAATGCTTACTCAAACAACCTTTCTGTACAACTATTACTTTCCTCATTAACTACAACTTTTAAAAATATTAAAATATGCAAAAAATCCTCGAATACTCAAAGCAAGTCCTGTAATATTTTGAGCAAAAAAGAAAAAATATTAAATCTATTAGGCATAAAAAAGTGTATAAAGGTATAAGTTTCTTAGTTATAACTAATATTTTCACCTTTATTTTCCCTGAAAAACACCACTTAGTAAATTTAGAAACTGAGGGAAGTTAGAGATTGTTAAAATTCTTTCACTATATAATTAGAAAAATCCAACATGCTCTGAGAAAATGTATTCTCACCTATTTTAACCTGTGACTTTATTTTTATAGCGTACTATTTCAGTTAATAAAAGACTTGTAGATTGTTACTACTACCACTCCTTTATTCCTTTCCAACAGTTCTGTGATCCACTCCTCCCCATACACTTCTGTCACATACATAATATCATAAAAGTAAATCCGGCTTTACTTAGAAGTTCTTTACTAATTCTTCTGAACTGAAAAGTACGGAAAAACAAAATTTTGCATATATTTTTAGGCAGTTCACTGAAACCTTAAAAAAAATAATAATAATCACGAATCTGTATCCTGTGTTTTTTCCGTATGTTCATAAATTGTTTTCTACTTGGTCTTCATATTTCCAGGGAATCAGAGGGACGTAAGAGAACAGACTAAATTCAAGGGAAAAAAACACACTCCAAGCATGATCTCCAAGTATTACTTATAGTTAGGCCACCTCTCCTCCGTGTGTGCACAACATCCTGTATAGATAGTCTTTAGCGTACATTTTACACTTGATTTTTGTTTCTTGTTTACTTGTCTCCCCCAGTATCATTCTGCAATATCAATATTCTGCTGCTGACCTATACAGTAAGCACACAATATTACTGCATGCTGTGAAAAGCACCTTTATCACCTAGTTGTCCAAACCAGAAAACAGGTGCATGCACATCTTTAATCCCTCAAGCCAATCCACCTCCAATTCCTACCAATTCTATTTCTTAAATATATTTTAATCCATCTACTATTTTCCAACCCTACTGCCACTAAGCTAGCTCATCTCATAGTCATCTCTCTCAGACTACTCAACTTCCTCAACTGTCTCTCTACCTCCAGCTTTGTCCTCTCTTTTCAGTGCCTTGTCCACAGTGCAGCCAAAAGTGATTTTTCTTTAAAAAGAAAAATTGGTTGTCCATTTAATCTGATTAAAATCCTTCAACTGGCCAAGCACAGTGGCTCACGCCTATAATCCCAGCACTTTGGGAGGCCGAGGCAGGCAGATTACTTGAGGTCAGGAGTTCGAGACCAGTCTGGCCAACACGGCGAAACCCCATCTCTACTAAAAATATAAAAATTAGCGAGGCGTGATGGCATGTGCCTGTAATCCCAGCTACTGAGGTGAGGTGGGAGAATCACTTGAACCCAGGAGGCAGAGGTGGCAGTGAGCTGAGATCAAGCCACTGCACTCCAGACAGAGCAAGACTTTGTCTCAAAAAAAAAAAAAAAAAGAAAAAGAAAAAAAAGCCTTCAATACTTCTGTTCCCTTCCAGGTCTTCACACATGCTATTTTCCCTCTCTCTGAAACAGTTTCCCATAATCTTCCCTCTCTAACAACCTTGGCTAACATTTACTTATCACTGAGCAGCTCACACATCAACTTTATCCAGAAAGTCTCGGCAGGGCGCGGTGGCTCCCTGTAATCCCAGTACTTTGGGAGGCCGAGGCGGGCGGATCACGAGGTCAGGAGTTCGAGACCAGCCTCGTCAACATAATGAAACCCCGCCCCTACTAAAAATACAAAAATTAGCCGGGCATGGTGGTGCATGCCTGTAATCTCAGCTACTCAAGAGGCCGAGGCAAGAGAATTGCTTGAACCCGGGAGGTAGAAGTTGCAGTGAGCCGAAATCACACCACTGTACTCCAGCCTGGGCAACAGAGTGAGACTCGTCTCAAAAAAGAAAAAAGTCTTCTCCCCTCCCCTAATCTAGGTGAAATGTGCCTTCATAAGCTTCCATACTGTAGTATTACCATTACATATCATTACATATACTGATGTAAATTTATAATTGCCTGTGTATTTATCTATACATTCCAGTAAATTTATAATTACCTGTGTATTTATCTATACACTCCAGTAGACTACAAGCTGTGTTAGGGCAAGGGCAATGTCTGGCTGTTCTGTTCACCATCACAATTATAGTGACTAATACCAAGCCTAGGCTGAGGCTGGGGAACTCACAGAAGATAATTACTCTGGCTCTGTCACTGCCTCAATTTTTAGTAGTAAACACTGATAAATGTATATGTTCACTTTTTTTAATGTCTGAGATATCATTCACATACCATAAAATAACCCATTTGAAGTGTACAAACAAACAGATTCACAGAGTTGTTCAACCATCAGCACAATTTTAGAACATTTTTGTCATCCTAAAAAGTTGTACCATTAGCAGTTACTCACCAACTCCCCTCAACACCTCTAGTTTCTGGCAACCATTTGTCTGCCTTCCTGCTTCATACACAGATTTGCCTATTCTGGACATTTCATATAAATGGAATCATACACTATGTGGTCTTTTGTGACTGGCTTCTTTCACTTAGCATAATGTTTAAGATTCATCTTTGTAGCAATTATCAGCACCCCCTTTTTGCTACTGAATAATATTCCACTGAGTCCAGGGACAAAACATATCACTTTATTCATCAGCTGATAAGACATTTGTGTTTTCATTTTTGGCTATCATCAATAATGCTGCCATGAACATTACCATACACATTTCTGTGTGGACACATGTTCAATTCTATTGAGTATACACCTAAGAGTAGAACTGCTGGATCATATGGTAACTCTGTTTAACCTTTTAAGAAAATGCCAAACTGTTTTCAAAGTGGCTGTACAATCTTACTATTATCACCAGCAGTGCATGAGGGTTCCAATTTCTCCATATCTGCTGTCATTTAAATATCCCTCCCAAAACATATGCTGAAACTTGATCCCTAATGTGGCACTGTTGAGAGCTGGGGACTTTGGGAGGTGACTGCATCAGGAGGGCTCTTCTCTCATAAATGGATTAATCCATTCATGGATTAAAGGGTTAATGAATTAATGGGACTCTCTATAGAGTCCCGAGCAGGTAAGAAGGTTCTCACCAGAGTTGACCCTACAACCTTGGACTTCTTAGCCTCCATAACTGTAATAACTAAATCTTTTTAAATAATCCAGTTTCTGATATTCTGTTATAAGCAACAGAAAACAGGACTAATACAACATTCTAGTCACTACTTGTTATCTCTTTTTTATTACCGCCTTCCTAGTAGGTGTGAACTAGTATCTCATTGTGGTTTTGATTTGCATTTCCCAAATGGCTAATTTCATTTTACTGTGGACTCTATGAGGGTACTGTTGGTATATGTTTTGCTCAAAAATGTGTCTCCTCAGCACTTAATAGTGTCTGGCACAGAAGAGATCTTTAATATATGTTAAATGAATATATAAAAGATTTTTTTTAGGTGTGTACATGGTAGAGGTGATGGACTGTATGTGAGGAGAAAACAGAAAATGACCCTGAGATTCTAGCTTAGTAAATGGAAGACTGATACAAAACAGAAGATATGGATCATATAAAAAGGAGGACAGGTCATATAAAAAGAAAGTTGAAACCACAGAAATAACACTAAAAACAAAAACAGACATATGAGAACCTTGGCAACATTCATCTTCAAGAAAGAAACTGACAAAAAGGTACACTCAACAGGGGCATTCAGAAGACAAACCAGTAGTGAATAGCGTCATAAAAGGCTCAAGACATCTGCTGATAAGTTACCTATAACTTACAGAGCTTTCTCAGGGATGTCTTCCATGACACTCTGGGTTAAGCCCGCCTAATAAAGCCTTTAATTTCACCTTGCATCTCTACTCTACCACTTATTTACATTGTAATCATTGGCTCATGCTGCCACCTCAACCAGATTGTATACTACATGTAGCCAGGGACCATTGTTTTTAGAGATTAGTATCGTGCTGGACATATGATAAATGCTGATCTCTATGTTTCTTGCATGAATGAGTTATTCACTAATTTAAATGAACAACAGCATCATAAAAATGAATACAGATATTGTTTAGTATTTTAATAACTTTGAAATTTTCAAACATTAGAACTAAACCTTACATAAAGAAAAAAGAAGAACACTTTTTACCTTATCTTCCCCAACTGCTTCTCTGAGTGAAATACGACTAATTTTATTCTCACAAACACACACACACAGAGTAATAAAGCAATAAAATAATTTTCCTCAGCTGGGCCTGGTAGCTCATGGCTGCAATCCCAGCACTTTGGGATGCCAAGGCAGAAGGATTGCTTGAGCCCAGGAGTTTGAAACCAGGCTGGGCAACACAGTAAGACCTTGTCTCTACGAATAATAATGATTTTAAAAGTTAGCCAGGTGTGGTGGGCACATGCCTGTAGTCTCAGCTACTCAAGAGGCTGAGGTGGGAGAATCACTTAAGGCCGGGCAGTCGAAGCTGCAGTGAGCTGTGTTCACACCACTGCACTCCCAGCCTGGGTAACAGAGCAAGACCCTATCTCAAAACAAAAAAATCACAATAAATAAAACAAAAATGTGCCTGTGGGTGATATATAGGGGATAACATTATCGCATGAATTTAATAGGTGTGTCAACATGAGTACTTTCAAAGTTAGTTTTCCATTTTCAATATACTAGAAACTTTATTAAAAGTGTCTTTTGCAGACTTGGAACTAACCCAAATCCCCATCAACGACAGACTGGATAAAGAAAATGTAGCACATACACACCAAGGAATACAGCCATAAAAAAGAATGAGTTCATGTCCTTTGCAGGGACATGGATGAAGCTGGAAGCGATCATTCTCAGCAAACTAATACAGTAACAGAAAACCAAACACCTCATGTTCTCACTCATAAGTGGCAGCTGAACAATGAGAACACATGGACACAGGGAGGACCATCACACACCGGGTCCTGTCAGGGGCTCAGGGGCAAGGGGAGGGAGAACATTAGGACAAATAACTAATGCATGAGGGGCTTAAAACCTAGATACGAGTCGATAAGTGCAGCAAACCACCATAGCACATGTATACCCATGTAACAAACCTGCACGTTCTGCCCATGTATATAAAGTAAAATTTTTTTACAAAAGTATTTTGTATAAACAATCATTAAAATGGCACATTATTTTGAGCAAAACATAAGATTGCAGGTAAGATTTCTAAGAAACAATCCTAAAGAATACAATGTGATGAGTGAGTAAAGATGTACATGGTATAGGCTGGGTGTGATGGCTCACGCTTATATTCCTAGTACTTTGGGAGCCCGAGGCGGGTGAATCACCTGAGGTCAGGAGTTCAAGAACAGTCTGGCCAACATGGTGAAACCCCGTCTTTGCTAAAATACAAACATTAGCCAGGCATGATGGCAGGTGCCTGTAATACCAGCTACTCGGCAGGCTGAGATGGGACAATCGCTTGAACCCAGGAGACAGTGGTTGCAGTCAGCCAAGATTGTGCCATGCCACTGCACCCAGTCTGAGCTACGGAGGGAGACTTCGTCTCAAAAAAAAAAAAGATGTACATAATATTCACCATATCATAAAAAGTAGAAAATACACTAAATGTTCACCATGAAAAGACTAGGAAAATAAATTCCGAGATGCATATACACATGCACAGCACAATGGAATACTATATACTCATTAAAAGGGAAAATGTATATGACACATTCGTTAATGTATTAATGAAATTCATTAACACAGAAATGTTTCTTGAAATATGCAATGTTTCAAAACCGGTTATAAACCAGAAAACCCGGTATGATCCCATTTATAGAAAATTACATACTTGTACAGAGATATTTAAAAGGATGTTAAACTTTTAAATGGAGCAAACTCCAGTCCCGAAATTTTGGATAACACTTAATTTTTTACATTTGTCATTAGTGTTTTAATTAAATAATTATTCTTAAACTTTTACAACTATTTTTATTTGGGATAAATTCACATACAACAGTAAACATACAAAAGTAAGCCATGTTTAAAAATAAAAAGGAGAGCTGGGCACGGTGGCTCACGCCTGTAATCCCAGCACTTTGGGAGGCTGAGGTGAGTGGACCGCCTGAGGTCAGGAGTTTTAGACCAGCCTGGCCAACATGGTGAAACCCTATCTCTACTAAAAATAAAAAAAATTAGTCGGGTGTGGTGGTGGACGCCTCTAATCCCAGATACTGGTGAGGCTGAGGCAGGAGAATCACTTGAACCTGGGAGGCGGCGTTTGCAGTGAGCCGAGATTGCGCCATTGCACTCCAGCCTGGGAGACAGAGCGAGACTCCGTCTTAAAATATAAAATTAAATTAAATTTAAAAAAAGGAGATGGGGATGACCCATATAAAAGCAAGACACTGAAGACTTAATAATTACTTATTAAATTTTCATGTATATCAAAAAATAATTGAAAACACTGAGAAGATCAAAAATATAAAGGCATTTTAACTGTAAAAAATGATGGTTCAAAGAGTTAAATAGCAATAGGCATTTTAAAAGAAAAAATATTGAATATGCTACAAAGTTCTTAAGTAGATTGTATGTACTTGGAAGGAATACAGAAATTGCTGAATATGTCATCTGTTCAAACCTCTTAAGAAAAACTGTAGAAATTACAGTATCTTTAAGAAAAACAATAGCTCTTAATGAAATAGTGTCATGACCTAGAGACAGGAGCATCACAATCTTTTTTTAAAATGTAAGACCTGGTCTCACTCTGTGGTTCAGGCTAGAATGCAGTGGCATGATCACAGCTCACTGCAGCCCCAACCTCCTGTGCTCAAGCAATCCTCCTGCCTCAGCCTCCCAAGTAGCTGGGACCACGGACGCGTGTCACCATGCTCAGCTAATTTTTAAATTTTTTGTAGAGACAAGGTCTCACTTTGTTGCCCAAGCCAGTTTTGAACTCCTGGCTCAAGCGATCCTCCCACCTCAGCCTCCCGAAGTGCTGCGATTACAGGCATGAGCTACTGTGCCAGGCAGCACCAAAATCTTTTGCAGAAAACACAAACATGTACAAAAAAGACTATGTTCACAACCTGTAACATTGACTTGTTTCATCAAACTCTAGAACACAAATGAACAGTACTTTAAGTTTAGAAATTCTGAAGCATACTCAAATCCAGACAATATAAAAAGAGTTAACTTAAATCCAAGGTGACCTATTTATGATCATATTCCACTTAAGAATAAGCTTTTTAAAAAATATCATGTAATCACGGATATTTATTAACCATGATTACTGTATGACCTACCTTTATTCACCAGATACATCTTTGAATGATATCATTTTCAAAATTTAAAAACTCTCCTGAAAGAAAAAAAACTCTCAACACTGAGGATATTTTTAAAAAACGTTCTGGAGCTGAAACTCCAATAGAAAAGCTCTATAAGTGTTCCATGTAAGAGTATAAATATTCAAATAAGTTTATAACCATCTAAAACAATTTTGAAGGCTAATAACATATAATTTGGGATGTTTATTACAAGTAAAGGTAACTGAGTGTTTACGTGTACGTGTGTGTGTGTGTGTGTAGCAGTCCATGAAAATACACTTTCCCACATGGTTATTAATCTTTAAGAGGGTGCCAAGTACATCTCACAAAATGTATTCTCCTTTGCACTATGCAGTACTCAAGAAAATGACATGAACTTTGTACAGTCTTATGATTTTATTGTTAGCGGTCATGTTAAACTAAGAAAATAGTAATTTCAGCTCAAATATGAGTTAAATCATCAAGTTAAAAGTGAAGCTTTTTATTAAGTGAAGCTCTCTCTGCAGAGTATCTCACTCAATACACATAACATTTAAATAGACTACTAAAAAGGTGACAGCTGAGGAATGCTTTCACTTCTTTCCATGGTTTCTACTGAATGTCATTTCAGAAATGCCTATATAACACATGACAATGTGGAATGTCTCCACCCATGAAAGAGCATTTGAGTTGGGCAGCAAGCACACTTAGGGCAGTAACACAGAACTCAAGCATGTCTTTTTATGGTTAGCCAGCATAACAATGAAAAGATAAACAACCAAAACACTAATAAGGTCAGAAAATACTGACATAGAGGGAGTCATAGTAAAAATGTTATTTGGAAAAAAAAGTATGAGTAAAATAACTAAAAAATACGCATTATTTCTAATGTTACCATGCTAAAGATTTCTTTTCCTTTTTCTTTCTTTTCTTATTTCTTTATTGGTAGAGACAGGGTCTCCCTATATTGCCCAGACTGGTCTTGAACTTCTGGGATCAAGTCTCTCGCCTTGGCTTCTCAAAGTGCTGGGATTACAGGTGTGAGCCACTGCATCCAACCTAGAGATTACTTTTCTAAATGAACACTCAAGGATTTGTTTAAAGAATTTTTAAACTAAGTTACATAAACTGAAGCTTCTATTGATAATCAGTAATAGCTTCCATTTCAAAAATAAATCTAACTTCCCGATAATTTTTGTCTTTAAGACAAAATCTCGCTCTGTCGCCCAGGCTGGAATGAAGTGGCACAATCTCAGTTCACTCCAATCTCTGCCTCTTGGGTTCAGGCGATTCTCGTGCCTCAGCCTCCTGAGTAGCTAGGATTATTAGGCATGTGCCCCCACGCCTGGCTAATTTTTTTTTTCTTTGTATTTTTAGTAGAGACGGGGTTTTGCCACATTAGTGAGGCTGATCTCAAATTCCTGAGCTCAGGTGATCTGCCTGCCTCAGCCTTCCAAAGTGCTAGGACTACAGGCGTGAGCCACCATACCCAACCACCTAATAAATGTTTTGATTGTAATAATGGCTACTTTTACATTGTAAGTATTATAAAAGTAAGTGGTTGATATAAGTTTTTTATTAGGACATTTTAAAAGCTTGTCAGTGTGTTATATTTACCCAAATTATTATTTGGATTCTATGAATTCTGCTCTTCAAAATATTAGTTTACATTGTATCCAATTTTTTAAAATCATTAAATACTTATTGTGTACCTACTAAAACAACATGCAGATACAAAAGGAGATTTAAAGAAAAAAGAATCAAAGTCCCTACCTTAAGGGTACCTAAGGGACTTCTTTTTCTCCTCCAGTATCCCTGATACGAAGTTTCCTACAATTTGTCTCTAAAAAGAGTCAAATAGGTACATGTATGTATGTATAAAAAATTTACTGTAAATGATTTTAAAAAACTAAAACAGGCTGAGTGCAGTGGTTCATGCCTGTAATCCCAGTACTTTGGGAGGCTGAGGTGGGAGCATCACTTGGGCCCAGAAGTTTGAGACTAGCCTGGGCAACACAGGGAGACCCTGTCTCCAAGAAAAAAAAAATTAGCTGGAAGTGGTGGCACACGCCTGTATTCCCAGCTGATCGGGAGGCTGAGGTGGGAGGATCACTTGAGCCCAAAAAGGCTACAGTGAACTATGTTCATGCCAATGCACTCCAGCCGTGGTGACAGAGCCTATCACGCTGTCTCAAAACACACATATATACATCACATGCACACACACACACACACAACAACTGAAACAATATAAATTGCTATTAGGGTAAAGAAAAATAAAGGTAGTTAAAAATTAAATTCTATGTCGTGAAAAAAGGAATGTTTCTTGTTGCTGCTGATGTATTCTGCACATAATGATAAGTCAAAAATAATCTTGGCACTTCCTAAAATTTAGGACAATTTTGAATTCTGAGATTAATTTAGATACAGTACTACTGCAGTTCAATTACCATAGAAAGGTCTTAAAAGTATGGGCTAGCTAAGACAAAAGTGGATGAAGAAAAAAATTACATGTGTGTTTCACTTGATTTTTCAGTTAATTTACAGAGAAACCTCCAACTACTAACCACCACCATAATGACGAAAAGATTTAAGAATATTTTCTTCTTCAGACTTTAAAGAAGATACCTGGCATAGGGTAAAGTTTGAGCTTTGGAATCAAAGAGACCTGCATAAGAATTCCAGCTGTGCCATTTATTTTCTTGTTAACCTTGAGCAAATGAAAAAGCATGTTGTGAAAATTAAACTACTGTTTGGTAAAGCACTGCTCCTCAATAAAACACTGATTAAGTCATGGCTACTACATATCTGACTCCAACTGACTACATATCTAAACTTATAATTGTTGGAGGTCTTCAATCTTTCAAAGAGGTATACCAAAATACCAATACCTCATCATCTTTTCAACCTTATTGTGGAGCCCCACAAACTTTCAAAAGAAGGGTGGAGTAAAAGATAGCAATTTTTTGCAGGCAGAGGCAATGAAAATAGCAATTCCATATAGTGTCAAGAAGTAACATGTTACGGTAGGAACAAAACAATGTTTTATGCCTCCCCCTATTAAAAGGTTTTTAAATAGTTTTCTTTCAAAAATCATCTAATAAGATTTTTAAAGTACTTTTCTTATGTGAACTGTAATTTTTATATGTGGTAATAACAAATGGATGATGAAAAACATTTCCTCTATTCCATCCAGTGTTTCGACCTGGCTATACTAGAAAATGCTCAGTCACAGCTTGCAATCATACTGTAGCTGAGGCACATGAAAGATGGTCTTGGTTATGACACCTCAAAGTCAGACCACAAAAGTGTTGCCAGGAAGCATAGAGGCAGCAACTACAGAAAATGCATTATAACAGCAGCAGTGAGGGAACTGGTGCCCTACCAGCACACCCCATACATGGCTAGGGTTGCCCACTTATCTGTAGGTGAGGGGCCAGTTTGGGGTTGGGAGGGTTTTGTTTGTTTGTTTAGGTAGGTTTTTAAAAATGGATTTAGGATGATTTCAATAAAAACTTTTGAAAGGCATGAGCATAAGTGTTACAGCTTTTCTAAAGAGAAAACTATGCAGAGAAATATTTTACACTGCACATTCTTTTAGACACAAATTTTAATGCTCAAGTTATCCAATAGGTTCTTCCAAGATCCTAACATTCTCCATCAAAAAAAGGGTAAATAGTTACGAACTATAAACTCTTAATTCAGATTTTTCAAAATAATCAATTAAATTATTTGCTAACAAGCAATTCAAAATTAATTGCTTCCAGTGTCTTTTACACTTCACATCTTAAGAAGACTACAGTATTCCTTTTACTGACGAGAGAATCACATATTTTACAAAGATGCTTAAAATGGCTCCCTTAGAAGTAGATCAAATTTGTACTTTAAGAGCAAAAGGATTTCACATTAAATCTATCTGTAAGTCTGTCTGTACTGGAAAGTAAAAGAAAAACTATTTAAAAATTGTAATAGCATAGAACATGGAACATCCTACTTTGTATTCCTCTAGAAGTGGTACCCAACCTTGGCATCAGGAACCAGTTGCGTGAATGACAATTTTTCCACAGATGGGGGTTGGGGAATGGGACCAGATGAAACTGTTGTACTTCAGATCATCTTCAGGCATTAGATGCTCATAAAGAGCACACAACCTAGATACCTCAAAAGCATAGTTCACAATAGGGTCCGCGCTCCTATGAGAATCTAATGCCGCTGCTGATCTGACAAGAGGCAGACTGCAGGCAGTAATGCTAGCTCTCCAGTGTGTTGCTCACCTCCTGCTGTGTGGCCTGGTTCTTTACAAGTCATGGACCGACCTGTCCACGGCCCAGCCATTTGTGAACCTCTGCTCTAGAGGATCTAGCTCAGACTCTAAGAAAGTGAATAATTAATTAATGACTCAACTGGATATATTTTTCTACCACTTAACCAAGATCTAGACTGCTTTAGAATTTAAAAGAAAGGAGGTCAATTTAAGAATTTTTTAGGCTGGCCACGGTGGCTCACACCTGTAATCCACTTTGGAAGGCCAAAGCGGGCAGATCACTTGAGGTTGGGAGTTCAAAACCAGCCCAGCCAACATGGTGAAACCTCATCTCTACTAAAAATACAAAAAAAAAGTAGTCAGGCGTGGTGCCACACACCTGTAATCCCAGCTACTCAGGAGGCTGTGGCAGGAGAATCGCTTGAACCTGGGAGGCGAAGTTTGCCGTGAGCCAAGACTACATCACTGCACTTCAGCCTAGATGACAGAATGAGACTCCATTTCAAAAAAAAAAAAAAAAAGAATTTTTCAAAGTAAATACATTGAAATCCACAACAAAGTTTTTAATCTGTTTCATAAACACACAAATTCCATTATGTGCAAGAACAATATGCTAAGTATCTGATGTGAAGGTTTCAAAAATGTATTTCACAACATACAAACAACTCTAAAACTTACTATTGATGATTTGAAGTAAAAAGATAAAATTCAATAAACCTTTAGTGAGCACCCACTATGTGCTAGGCTCTGGAAATACAAAAATGTGGACGATTAGGTCCTCAGAAGCTGCAAGGGACGACGAACACAAACACTATTCAGTAAAAAGTGTTTTTATTGCAGGAGAGGCAAAATATAAGGTACAGTGAACACCCCAGAGAAGAGAATGAGAATCTTGAACAATGACTAGAATTTTAATTGGCAAACAAGGGAGAGAGCATAAAAAGCATGGCTAAAGGCATGGAAATAAAAAATGTAAAGATCTGGTTAAAATGTCAGCAAGTTAACCCATTTCTATAAAAGATACAACACAATGGAGATATATCAACCATAAGCTAAATGATAAAATGTATTATATCCAAATTTAGAGAGAGGAGTGACATCATCAGAGTGATACTGTCCAAAGATTAATACAACAGCAATATGCATGCTAGATTAAATCAGGGAGTAAACAGAGGCAGGAAAAACAAGCTATTACTATACTCTAGGGATAAAAATAAGGTCAGGCGCGGTGGCTCATGCCTGTAATCCCAGCAGTTTGGGAGGCTGAGGCGGGTAGATCACCTGAGGTCAGGGGTTCAAGACCAGTCTGACCAACATGGAGAAACCACATCTGTACTAAAAATACAAAATTAGCTGAGCGTGGTGGCACACGCCTGTAATCCCAGCTACCTGGGAAGCTGAGGCAGAAGAATCGCTTGAATCCAGGAGGTGGAGGTTTCGGTGAGCCAAGATAGCATCACTGCACTCCAGTCTGGGCAACAAGAGTGAAACTCTGTCTCAAAAATAATAATAATAATAATAAAGGTATGAACTAGGTTGCCAGTAAAGAATGGCAAGGAAAAGAACTGATGCCAAGGTAATTGTAAAGAAAAGACTGAGCTAGAAGATAGACTGGATTATACATAGACAAGGGGAATGAGTAAACAATAACTAAAATGTTTGACTTGATCTAAAGATCACTGACAAAAACAGGGACATCAATGAGAAGAGTAGGCTTGATGGGGAAAGACAGACCTGTTGTAGGCTGAATTTAAAGAAATTCCTGATAATGATGTAAAACAGTCTTATAACTAAATTAATAGTACTTTAAAATAATTAGTTAAAAAGGATGCTGGTAAAGTCTAAAGAAGTACCTCTAATGTTAAGGGATAAACGTAAAATTATAATACTGAATTGCAACTATGAAAATCTATGTTTGAACAGCAAGAAATCCTTTGAAGAAATCACAAAGGTTAACGTGAATACAGTAGTTGCCATTCTATGGCAAAGGGGGTGAACTTGTATTTACTATATTACTACTTAAAAGACATTATTAAATATAAAATTGCAATACATTTAATAATATTTCATTTTAAATCAATACATAACCCAAACAAATGGAAACGAGGCTTGGAGCTTTGCAGAAATGACGGAACCGTAAACTGACTTGGAAGTCACTGGCGCAGAGGAAAAAGAAAAGATTTTAAGGTTAAAATCAACAGGCTAAACTCAAAACTGCTAGAGAAAAATCTCAGCCCTGTATTTTATGCACACCAGTATCAGTAAGAATCAGCAATAAGGCAATCTACATATAACCTTATTAATCTCCTTAAATCTTCATAAAGTATGCCAAAATAGAGATATAATCATATACTGTAAAACTCTACCAGGTACCTATAAAATCAGAAGCTGATTATTGCCCCATTGGTAATAATGAAATTCTACTCTAGACCTCGGTACTAGAAAACCGGCAATTTATATCTATGGTTAACTTTGTGCTGTTTTGTAGCTTTGGGGGTCAGGTCCCGCGTGGAGTGGGTGGGGAAGAAAGGCTATTCTGGAGACTAAGATAGGAAATTTGACAAGAAACACTGCTTTTTCTTCTATATAGAGGACATATTTCTATACAAAAAGAACAGTGGAAGACTGGATATCTTTTATAACTTCTAATGAGGGAGCACATTCAACAAATTAACAAACCTTTCAATATAAGCTGTTTATATTTAAAATAAAAGCAAAATACTAGATTTTGTATTTTGTAAAAGTATATTTGTGGGTTGTGATGTTCCTAAAACTTTTCTCTAGACAATGAAATTTAGAACACTTGATCAAAACCAAAAAGTAAATGAATATTCAAAAAATAAACAATAATTAACCCAGTAAAACATTTTAGGTATTCTACGATCTTTTCAGGTTAAATTTTTAAAAAACTATTCAAGGACTATTAAATCAGTGATTTTAGTATTTCGAATTAAGTATGGAAAACAAGCTAAGTTTAGAGATTTCTTAAAAGTTTAAAATTTTCTTGTGTGTGTGTTTATTTACTGTCTTTCACTAGCTGTTGTCCTAAATTTGCCCAAAGTGAACTCCCTATTTTCATAGTAACAATGGGGAAAAAGTACAAGAGTTGATAAATAAGAAATGAGAGTGAAGAAAACATAACAAAAATTTTAATGCTTGATATTTTAAAGATTTTGGCTTCATTGATTTAAGGAATTTGCAGATAAGGAAAAATGTTATGGAAAAGGGGAGGCAGTTGGAAATTATTGGGTCAAACACTCATAGTGACAAAAAGTGACAGAAAGGTATTATGCAAATGGTGTAAATTTAGAAACTTCTGTTTAAGTGTTTGTCAACTAAAACAAAATACCCAATAAAGATACAGCTACACAACACCAAACTGACCACTGAATTCAGTTAATCAGGAAGACATTGGTAAGTCTGACAATTCTTGCAACATGTGAATATTGAGAGGAGAAAAAAAGATCTTAAGAAGACAGTTAAATGTATTTTCTCTTCCTCCCTAAACCAGTATTACAACAATGTAAATATCAAAAATTTTCCTCTTCCTCCAGGCCAATACAATTGGGTTCCTCCACAACAACAGTAACTTTAAATTTCTATTTGACGATTTCAATGAAACATATTGATGCGAACAATTATCCAATTATCCTGACCTCCTACAGTAATAATCAAAATCTATTTCACACTAAAACGTGTAAAGTACACTTGAAAGAAATTTGAAGATTCATCTTACATAATTACATTATCATTTTTAATGCCAAAAGTTTCTTTCATTCTCAACACCATGGTTTTAAAATCTTAAGAGTTATGATATGCCTTAAATAAACTTCACCCAAATAAAAAGTTTGCTATGCATTAGAGAATCTAAATTAATGAAATAGAGAAAACGCTAGATACCCTGTTATATTTTTACTTGGTGCCACATTTTTAATTCCATATTTGTCCTGCAATTTGTCAATAATTTCAACGTATCCAGTCAACTTTGTAAACAAAGGCTATACTCCAAGTCTGATATGAGAATTCCATTATATAAAATTTAAAATGGTCATCACTCCCTTAAACAGCAAGCACTACAAGGAAAAATGTTACTACACACCTCTTTTAAAAAGGCATCAAGTTAACATTAATGAAATATAATAAAGCCTTGAGTTTTCAACCTCCCAAACAAGTTTTTACTACAGCATTACTCGAAATAAGGCTATGCATCTTCCACATACAACCAAAGCAACTTTGAGATAGCTTACAAGTCTTTTCATTGTAAGGGGAAGCTATTGCTGCAAAGTCATTTTCTATTATAGTTATTCCAAGTTGCCCGCCAAGAAAATCGAAAAAGCGTATGCCTTGTCACCTATTACCATCACTTAAAAATTGCTTTTTATGCAGAACTCTACATGGTTGTGTTGCTTTTGGCCTGTTAAAGGCAAAGCAACATTATCTCTGGATTGCCAATAGTTTCTCCTTATTTGGCTAACATTGAGAGATCCCAATCAGACTACTATAAAACTTTAACATGCACAAAGCATCCATTTTGAGAAAAGTTTGTGACCAGTCTTTTTTTTTTCCCACCCCCAAAAGAAAAATCAGAGCTTGGTAACCGGCTTTGAAAAGAATGTCCCCTATTTATTCTTCTCTTTCTAACACAAGTGCACAACCCAGGACCTGGGACTCAAGGATCTCTGACATTGCGGCAAACTTCGAGTATCAGACTCAACACGTTCCGGTCCGGAGGTGGGCAAACCCTTTAGAGGGCTTCCTTACTCTACCCATTTCCATCCCCTTCCTTTCAGCCGGTGCAGATCAGCTAATTACACCCTGTTTTCCCCTCCCCAGTGACCAAGAGTAATAAATGAGAAAACAGGAAATCGTTCGCTCAGGGCACTCGGCTTAGGGCTCTAGATTACTATTATCATCATCATTTGTAATCAAGTCCTCAAAAGTGCAACAAATCCAATGCCTACCTACAAGTCAAAGATGTTCATCTGCCTAAGCGTCCCTAATGCCTCTTGTTAGTTTTCTTCCTTCAGTATCCACCCCTCCGAATTTATCACTGACACGGGGGCCCAGGCACAACCCCACTACACCCCTCCTTGTATCGACCCCAAATCCCAGACTCATCCACCAATGGCCCTGGGGCCCCAAGACGACCACAGTTCCTTTTCCCCTGTGCCCCGGAAATCACCCGGTTCCCAACTCCACCAGGAACTGTTCTGAAGGGGGCCTCAAGCCCAGCGCCCTCCCCTCCACCAGCTCTCCCTCCCGCCCTCTCGGGAAACCGCCCCCTCACCCCGCAGCAGGGAGTCTCCCGCCGCCCCCAGCCTCAAGAGGTGGAGAACTGAGGGCAGGCCCCGGCGGGAGGCCGACGAGGACCCTCAGGGTCAGGAGAGCCGGCGACTGGGCGCACAGACCTGGTGCAGGGCAGTGAGTCCGTCCACATTGGCGTAATTGATGTCGGCGCCGCGGTGCAGCAGCTTGAGGACCTCGTCCGTGTCCCCGCTGGAGCAAGCAGCCAGGAAGACGGCGCCATCGTCGAACTTCACCTTGGTCTTCTGGCGCTTCACCACCGGAGGCTCGAGGTCCGTCTCGGAGCCGATCCAGCGCTTCAGCTGCTCGTTCCGCTTCTGCTTCGCGTCCGCCATCTTCATCCCCTCTCCTGCCGCCGGGTCTTCTTATCGCGAGGGGTGGAAGGGGGAGGCGGAGAGGGAAGAGAGGGGAGGCAGGGGGTGTGTGAATGTTTCTATGAGTGAGGGCCAGAGGAGGGCTGGGAACCGGGAGGAGACGCTCGAGACTTCCAGTATCCCACAGAGCACTGGGGCGGCGCGCCCGGCCGAGCGGACCTCCCTTCCTACCACAGAAGCCCTCCCGCCCCCAGCACGGCCACCCGTCACCGGCGGCCAATCTAACGTAACTTCGCGAGATCCGGACTGGGAGGTGCCCTTCGACCAGTGCGCATGCGCCCTGGGCCTGCGCCCGCCCCAGGAAAGGCGCTCCCGCGAACTGCGGCGGGGGTGGCTGGGCCACCGGAGGGAAGCGGGTGTGGCCCAGGCAGCGGGGGCTGGGACAGACCTGGAAAGGAGGAAGCGGGGAAGGAAGGTTGTCCTGCCGGGCTGGGGGCTCCCGGTAATCCGGAGGCCAGCAGTGGAACCGCAAGGGTCTACAGGGCAGATCTGCCTCCCGGCCTGTTTCAGCTACGCCGAGTCGTTGGCTCAAGGCGGAGGATTTTCCTATTGGCTGCGTTATTTGAATGGAATGGAGGATAGGTCGTGAAGTAGGTGCCGGTGGTTGCTCTAAGGAACTCAGATGAACTTGGGCATGTCAGAATTAATAACCTTTTAAAAGTGAGGTCTGTGTAGCCGAGGGTTTTAATGGTAAGTTCTTGAGGTGACCACCTATTGGCCAGGGTTGACCTGCGGTAATTGCGGTGGCTTCCTGCCAACCCCCACTTTAGAAATGTTTTTCCTCTTTACTTTTGTTTTGCTTTCTCTCACGCTTGAGTTCTCTTCCTTCAGTGCTTTAAGCCTGTCTCGTAGGACCCATGAGCTTAGCTCAGCCTGATTACTGGTCCTTACCTTTTAAGGGATTTCTGGTTACAGCTCCATCTCTTTCTAAGGAGGGTTAGAGACCTAGCTGCGTCTAGTATTTAAACGGAATGTTAATGAAGGCTATTAATTCAACCACTATTTTTTGAATACCTACTATGAGCCAGTAACTGTACTAGGCACTGAATATACAATGAAAAATATGACATTTATTTGAACCACCTCTTGAGTTCACTTGCCCAAACAAGACTGTAATGTATTATCTTCATAAAAAAAGACTTTAACTTTGCCTCACGCGCACACACATAGGATTTGTAATACTGATGTCTTATGAGCCATCTATCTACAATCTCCACCAATTGATTTTACTGAACACTACATCGTTATTATCCACTACTATTTTTAGAGCATTTAGAAAAGCCAAAATAAAAACCACAAAACCTTACCATGGAAGATTAGGGGTCGTCTAGACTGAGTCCCTCAAGAACTAGATAATTTACTTAATTTTACCCAGAAGTAGGATTAGAATTCACTCAGCAAATACTATGCACCTGTTCTGGGTAAGGCATTGTTCTGGGTGCTGGAGATAGAGCAGTGAACAAATAAGCTTTTCTTACTGTCAGCATAATGCCTTTTCCAGTGGACTACGCAGCCTATCATATTGAGAAAATTATTGAGTAAAATATAATTAAGAAACTACCTGCCTGTGAGACAATTTTCTGAACCACAATTAATAGGATAGTAATAGAATCCAGGTTAGGGTAAAAATATTTCCTCTGAATTACATTGTAGAAATAGAAAATGAATTGTAATATTCATAAGATGTACCATTGTATGTTCATAACATACATTAATGATAACATCAGACCTTTGAATATTCATGGTGTTAGGTGCTGAAAAACATTGTTAGCACTGAAATGCAAAATCCCTATCCACAGAATACTGCTCAGAATAAAAGAAAGGAACTTGAGGATTTCCTTATCAGCTCCTCTCTCTACCTAGGCAAACTGACAGTGTATACTGTTTTCCAAGAATGTTACAGCATATTTGGTAGCTCTTAAAAGTGCCCTTGAAATATAGATGGGTATCTCAAGTTTTCATTCAGGCAAAAGGAGTTTAGTGGGAAGTATGCTATTCCTGATTCAAGCACTTATTTCAGGATGCAAAATTAATAATAGTTTATTAATAAAACATAATTAAGTTCATTCAGTTCCCAGAAGCTGTCAGGGAAAAACCAACCAACCAACCAAGACTGTTATCATGTGCAAATTTCACTGAATTTAGTTTTTCTTCTTCCGTGGCTCTAAGGTTCAAGATACTCTATGTTAATATTGAAAGTGCTCTTCAACTGCCACCTACTTTGTCTTTAGGGAGGGTTTTTTTAAAATTGTTGTTAGTGAATTAATGGTACTGAAGACTTTGGGTTAATTCCAGAACAAGCAAAATTTTTTATTGACACACACAGTCCCGGCACAGTGACTCACACCTGTAATCCTACCACTTTGGGAGGCTGAGGAGAACTCTGTCCATGAGTTCGAGGCTGCCGTGAGCTATCTGCACTACAGCCTGAGCGACAGAGCTAGAACCTATCTTTACAAAAAAAAAAAAAAAAAAGACACACACAGACACACATGTGCTTTTACTGCATATTTGTCTAAGCAGTACAAATGGAAGAAATGCAAATATTTTCACTTCCTAATGGCCTCTGAACAGATTGGGATATGAGGATACATTTTAGCTCCTTTAAAGCAAATTAAGCCTTAAAACAGAAGTACAAATAAAACTATACTTACTATTTTGCATATATACATAGAAATATATTTTTGGCTGCAACAAATGAATCATGTTGGAGTTTTTTTGTTTTTCTTTTTAAGACAGGGTCTCACTCTATCGCCCAGGCTGCAGTACAGAGGCATGATCTCAGCCTCCCAAGTAGCTGAGTCTACAGGTACCGGCACCACCAGGCTTAGCTAGTTTATTTTCTATTTTTTTTAAAGATGGGGTCTCCCCATGTTGTCCAGGCTGGTCTCAAACTTCTGGACTCAAGTGATCCTCTGCCTTGGCTTCTTAAAGTATTGGGATTACAGGCGTGAGCCACTGCACCTGGCTGGGGGTTTTATTTATTACATGCACAAGATTGTCAGAATAAGATCTCTATATATTTTTTTCAAAGTTTAATCAGACTACAGACATTCCTTACTGTTAATTTGCTTGCTAATAATGATCAACTTAAATTATAAATGTATTTGAAATGCTGACGTGCACAACTTAGATTTGTTTCTGCTATTATAATCTCCTTGTTAAAAATATACATCACATATTAATAAATACTTTTGACTGATCTATTTATGTTCTCCTTATCCCTAATTTAAATCTGAGATACTAATTTACGTTTATACACTTGAGAATAGAACAGTCAACAAAGACCTTGTTTCTAAATCTTCTGTATTCTACACCTGGGCCAAACTCTTTTCCATTACATAATAATTTCTTTCCAATGTTTTATTTAAGAACCTGAAGAAAAGGCTGGGCAGGGTGACTCATGCCTGTAATCCCAGCACTTTGGGAAGCTGAGGTGGGCGGATCACCTGAGGTCACTAGTTTGAGACCAGCCTGGCCAACATGGCAAAACCCCTGTCTCTACTAAAAATACAAAAATTAGCTGAGTGTGGTGGCATGCACCTGTAATCCCAGCTACTCGGGAGGCTGAACCCGAGAATACAGGAGAATTACTTGAACCAGAAGGCAGAGGTTGTAGTGAGCCAAGATCACACTATTGCATTCCAGCCTGGTTGACAGAGCAAGACTCTGTCTCAAAAGGAGAAAAAAAAAATTTTTTTTGGAGAAAAGTTGACAATCTGTTCACATCATAATTTATTTAGTCCTACACAGGGAGTTGACCAGAACCAACACGGAACCACCCTAACTTGCTTCAGACTCCATTGCTAGATCAATCCTGATTTCTAGATCATAGCATCTAATCCTTTGCCTTGCCTCTGGATTACAAGGTGAGTTTCTAATTTACTTTAGGGTAAATTTTGTGCCACATCTGACTTCACATCTGACTTCATTTCAAGAAACTAAGCCTATCACAGTACAAGTAATGGCTGATATGCTCATGAAACTTCTTTGGTCTCCCCAAACTGGGAATCAGATGAGTGTCTGGCAACAATCTAAAGTGCAGTTATGCTGCTAAAGAAATAACTCATCTTCATTGCACATGACTCCCAACCTGTATCACGTGTCAGAATGTCACGTCCCTTTCATAGGAATTAATTTAGTATTTCCCAAACTTTATCAATTTTGTTGCCAAATTCAAGAACCACAAATACTGGTATTTCCTTAATGTTTTCTTTAACCTTTTTAAGACAAATTTATTTTAAAGCAACATTATGTTGCTTTGGTAGGTGAAAAACATTTTCACTTGACATAAGACTGTTAAAGCAAATACAGTGAAAACAAAACATTAGTTAGGTTGTCTGTCAAGGGTCTGAGCCCAAGCCATGCTCTCAGTTTGTTAAAAAAGGGATATTGGTAAGGGTTGGACATATGAGCATCAACCTAAGATTTTTCAATTTAGCATAATCAGAAAGATTAAAAGATAGTGAAAAAAGAATATTTTGCTAAGTGCTTCACTGTTGTTTTAATGTTACATCTACCTATTATAACATTACCTCATGTACCACCAGTCTACATGTCCTACACTTTAGGAAGCTGGCTGACTTTAATTAGTATGTGTAATAATAATTATGACTAATTAAGTGAAGGTTACAGGATAGGCCTTAGTGGCACACCCAACTCAAGGTGTCAAGGCAGGGAATTGGCAGGAAGGCCAATTTGTATGAAATATCTGTGTACTGAAGGAATTTCAAAAATAAGAGTCATTCTCCATGGCACTGAAATTACAAGAATAAATTACAAGATGAAGTTTTCTTCAGTATCTGGAAGGCAAGTTTAAGTGCATGAGTTCTGTCTTGGATCACTAGTATTTAGTTGAGGGATCCATTCAATTGTCCTTCAAATCAAATCCCAGGAAAAGTTTTAAAATTCCTTCACAGACCAGAGTGCAAAAACAAAGTAAGGTATTCATGAGAACCAAAACATGCTGACCGTGCTCAATTTTGGCAGGTGGGAATATCAGCTTCATGTGGTTGTCTTAAAGATTAAATGGATAATGTATGTGAGAGAGAAAAAAATTTGAGATTTTGTTTGTGTTCTTGTATTTGCCTTTTCCTTCCCTTATTTAAACTGATAGCAACTCTGCTTCCTTGCCTCAGGGCAGGTTTGTGGCAAGGAAGAAAGCAGAAGTTGCTTTCAAAACATTTTCCCTCCTAACTTGAAATGTCCACCCACTAATTTCTATTTAATAAGAGTTTAGGGCTAGTGATCTGATTGAAATTAGTATATGAGGGTGCTAGAAACTTTAATGAAGTTCTATTTGCATAGCACTATAAATCAATAAAAATAGCAGTTTTCTAAATTTGCCTTTATTTTCACTTTACAAAAATTTTGACCATAATTCCATGGAATATTATTTTTACTTAGGGTGGAACCAAGCAGAGGGGTTCACCCAAGCCATCCTTGGGTGTTTCCATGGGAAAGAAGGATTTCACTGAGAATAATAAGTGACACCAAGGCTCAAAAGAATGAGAAGTCTATTGGTCTCTTGAACAGCAAGGATTTGCTCACAGATCTCTGGAAGTAGCCAGAATGTGACAGGATCTCAAAATGAATGGCTGCTTCATGGAGGCTGGTATGTAAGCCTGGGACTCCCACTAGCCGAACATAGCTGTGCCACAAACATGACTGAAATGTAGCAGTTTGGTGGATCTGAGGTCAGTCAGTAAAAATGTATTGATTGGCACCTGTTCTTTGTCAATCATTATTCTGGGTTCTGGGGACACAGGAGTGAATGAAACAAATGAAGTACCTGCCATCAATGAGCTTACATTCTAGTGAGGAGGGACAGAAAATGAATACATTTTAATTCAGATACCGCTAAATGTAGTGAAGAAAAAAAATGGGCTGAAGAGAGCGAAAAACAGTTTCCGAAGTTACTTGCAGTAAAGAGTGGGGGAAGAAAAGATACTGATTTAACTGGGAAAGATCTGAGCTGAGGGTGTATCCAGGTTTTCTGGAACCTGATATTGTTACAGTTTAGAGATTCTTCTTTAAGAAAAAGGATTTAAAATTACAAATAATTAAGTTCAGGGCCTTGGAAGGGGTCCACTCAAGTGAACAGAAAATTATGTGCTCCTTATAAAATACATGATTTAAAACTACAACAGTGGCTGGGCGTGGTGGCTCATGCCTGTAATCCCAGCATTTTCCCAGCACTTTGGGAGCTGAGGCAGGTGGATCACGAGGTCAAGAGATCGAGACCATCCTGGCCAACATGGTGAAACCCCATCTCTACTAAAAATACAAAAATTAACTGGGCATGGTGGCGTGTGCCTGGTGTCCCAGCTCCTTGGGAGGCTGACGCAGGAGAATCACTTGAACCTGGGAGGCGGAGGTTGCAGTGAACTGAGATTGTGTCACTGCACTCCATCCTGGCAACAGAGTGAGACTGTCTCAAAAAAAAAAAAAAAAAACTGTAACAGCAATTGAGTGTATAAACACTCAATTTGTTTCCTCAGATCTATAACCAAGGATTCTAGAACATGTGTGTCAAAACCCAACTCTCAGTTTTGTTAGGTATCACTTAACATCAGTGTAAATCATTCATTTATTCACCATTCATTAAGCCAGTATTTATGAGTACCCTATTGGTACTCTGTATGTACCAAGCCCTGTGTTAGTGCTAAAACTATAACAATGTAAACACTCATTCCCTGCAATCAACAATGTATACTGACCAAAGATTCAATTCCATGATCAAGCATAGCACCATTAATAGTAGAGCCACCTCCATTATGTGCCTAAGCATTACCTAAATTTTAGCCTGAGTTTAACCAGGCCTTTCAGATCAACTGTCACTTTACTAGAAACATGGAAGTAACATATTAAATGATACCACACATACTTAATCAGAAAAACCTGAAATGTAGGTTAATCTCTAGGGCACTGGCCTGGTCTCTTTTAAAGTCAGTGTTGTAAAAAACTTTAAATAAAAATGTTCTAGATTAAAAGATACTGAAAACCATAATGACCAATTAAGCTTATAAATTTTGATTAGGTTCCAGTTTGGAAAAAAGTTATATATAATTGATTATTGGAAAACTTGAATATGGATTGTGTTTTAGATGATATTGAGGAATTTTTGTTATTTCTGTTCTAAGATGTAATAATAATGTGATTTTGTAGGAATGTATCCTTCATTTAAGGAGATGAGTATGTTAAACATGATGTTGACAACTTCCTTTCAAATGATTTCATATAATAAAAAATAAACACAAATGCATATAAGTAGATAATGCAAGTTTGGTAAGATTTTAATTTCTGAATTTAGGTCACAGGTATCCAAGTATCTTTTACTATTTTTTCAACTTTGCTGTTTGATGTTTCTTACAATAAAATATTGAGGGAGAAAAAGTGGATTATGGGAGACCGTGTTGTGACTCTCTAATAATTAGAGTCAATGCCATTACTCCAGAGATACTTGGACATGTGGGTGAGGTGTTTTTGATTATCAAAATGATTGTGGAACACTACTGTGGTTTAGTGAGGAAGACAGTAATAACTAAATAATTTGCAATGTGTGGGAATTTTCCAAACAATAACTAAGTACCCTTCCCAAAATGCTAATAACCCCTGTTGAGAAATACTAAAATTAAACCCATAAATAGCTCATACAAAAAATATTTCCTTAACCTTATATACAACTCTAATGTTTGTTCTCCACTTCACAAAACAAAGTACTCCTGAGAAAAAGTCATCTATATTCATGGTTTACATATCCATGTTTTCTTTCTTTCTTCTTCTTTTTTTTTTTTTTTATTATACTTTAAGTTCTAGGGTACATGTGCACAACTTGCAGGTTTGTTACATAGGTATACTTGTGCCATGTTGGCTTACTGCACCCATCAACTCGTCATTTACATTAGGTATTTCTCCTAATGCCATCCCTCCCCCACTCCTCCACCCCACAATAGGCCCCCTGTGACGTTCCCTGCCCTGTGTCCAAGTTTCCTTACTGTTCAGTTCCCACCTATGAGTGAGCTCATGTGGTGTTTGGTTTTCTGTCCTTGTGATAGTTTGCTGAGAATGATGGTTTCCAGCTTCATCCATGTCCCTGCATCCTTTTTTATAGCTGCATAGTATTCCATGGTGTTTATGTGCCACATTTTCTTAATCCAGTCTATCATTGATGGACATTTGGGTTGGTTCCAACTCTTTGCTATTGTGAATAGGGCTGCAATAAACATACACGTGCATGTGTCTTTATAGTAGCATAATTTATAATCCTTTGGTTGTATACCCAGTAATGAGATCTCTGGGTTAAATGGTATTTCTAGTTGTAAATCCTTGAGGAATCACCACACTGTCTTCCACAATAGTTGAACTAATTTACATTCCCACCAACCGTGTAAAAGTGTTCCTATTTCTCCACATCCTCTCCAGCATCTGTTGTTTCCTGACTTTTTTTTTTTTTTTTTTTTTGAGGTGGATTCTTGCTCTGTCACCCAGGCTGGAGTACAGTGGCACCATCTCTGCTCACTGCAAACTCCACCTACTAGGTTCACGCCATTCTCCTGCCTCAGCCTCCTGAGTAGCTGGGACTACAGGCACCCGCCACCACACCCGGCCAAATTTTTTTTTTTTTTTTTTTTTTTTTTTTTTTGGTATTTTTAGTAGAGACGGTGTTTCACCGTGTTAACCAGGATGGTCTTGATTTCCTGACCTCGTGATTCCCCCACCTCGGCCTCCCAAAGTGCTGGGATTACAGGCGTGAGCCACTGTGCCTGGCCTGTTTCCTGACCTTTTAATGATTGCCATTCTAACTGGCGTGAGATGGTATCTCACTGTGGTTTTGATTTGCATTTCTCTGATGACTAGTGATGGTGAGCATTTTTTCATGTGTCTGTTGGCTGCATGAATGTCTTCTTTTGAGAAGTGTCTGTTCATACCTTTTGCCCACTTTTCGATGGGGTTGTTTGGTTTTTTTCTTGTAAATTTGTTTAAGTTTTTGTAGATTCTGGATATTAGTCCTTTGTCAGATGGGTAGATTGCAAAAATTTTCTCCCGTTCTGCAGGTTGCCTGTTCATTCTGATGGCAGTTTCTTTTGCTGGGCAGAAGCTCTTTAGTTTAATTAGATCCCATTTGTCTATTTTTGCTTCTGTTGCCATTGCTTTGGCTATTTTAGTCATGAAGTCCTTGCCCATGCCTATATCCTGCATGGTACTGCCTAGGTTTTCTTATAGAGTTTTTATGGTTTTAGGTCTAACATTTAAGTCTTTACTCCATCTTGAATTGATTTTTGTATAAGTTGTAAGGAAGGGATCCAGTTTCAGCTTTCTACATATATCCATGTTTTCTGTTCATTCCTCAGTCCACTCAAGTTTGGTTCAACAACCACCTTCCTTTAAACTAGTTTTATCAGGATTAGCACTGATGTCTTTGCTAAATCCAAAGGGTGCTTTACATTATTTGACCATGGTGAATATTTCCTCCCTCTGGAAATTTTCCCCTTGTCTTCCATGATACTACTTTCTTCTGGGTTTTCCTAACTCTCTAATTACTTTTCAGACTCCTATTATAAGCCTCCTTTTTCTCTGCCTACATCTTATTTCACAGGATTTCATCTTTAGCTCTCTTTTCTATTTAATTTTTCTCAGATCCCCACCTCAAGGCAAAATATTGCACCTAAGTCCCATACCTATTTACACAACTGCCTACTGACATGAAATCTTCAAGCCTAACACATATGAAATGGAACTTAATATCCCCTCACATACACTTGCTTGTCTTATAGGCTTTATTTCAATTAATGACTAGGATATACTTAATGCTTTAGGAACCTATCCAAGAGACATGGATTCCAAATGGCAAGGGAGGGGAGTGGTAGGGAAACAGATGGCTTCCAGGAGGAGGTGACACTTAAGCTAGGTGACTAATCAAGGGAGAATTGAATGAGGTATTTGGAAGTGATGCAATGTGAGTTAGGGAGGACACTCAATGTGCAGGAATAGAAGCAAAAGCACAAAGGAAAATAATGCTACACTTTTTTTCTGAAAGTGGAGAGTAACTCAGAATTGATGAAGTATACTTTTTTTTGGAGGGGGGCAGGAAGAATGGGCAAGAGATATGGTTGGTAAGGTAGGCAGAAAATAGATCATGAAGAATCTTTTATGCCATTCTAAGGAATCTGGATCTTATCCTATTAGGTCAGAGTTCACAAGTTGATTGTTCACAGACTACACAAGTGGCTTGTTTGGCTTATGCCATGCTTTAAAACGTGATGAATTATTTGTTGACACTTAAAAGCTAAACCATTTCACATAAAATCTGGATTTCCAGTCTGTTTTGAAGACCTAGAAGTTCTGGCCACATTTTCTCACATTTGACAGGCTCTAATGTCACCATTCTGCAATAGTCCCCATCTAATCTGCTTTGTTCAGTTGTCACTTCTGCTACCTGTCTGGCCCCTGAGAGCTTTGGCAGTTGCTACTTCTGCTTCAGATGATGAGAAATTATTGAAGCAAGAGAGTAATACCAGATATTTGGGTCAGAAAGATCATTCTGGAAGAAAAATAGAGGACAGGTGCTGGGGCATAGGGAAGAGTGCCCTAAAGAAATGAATGCAAATTCTAGAGTAACAGTGCATGTGTTTACAGAGGGAGAACAAACATCACTTTGCCTCAGACACCATTTATCCTCCTAAACCACTGGATAGCTCAGAGGAGACAAGACTCATGCAGTACTGAGGTGACAGCTGAAGATGGCCTCAGCTAGAGCAATGACAGTACAGATGGAGAAGAGGGGCCAGGAATCAATAAAGCTTAATTATTGATTGTATGTGGCATGTAAAAACTGGAAGGAATGTAAAATAATTTCCAAGTGAATGATAGAGAACAAGGTGCTAAAAATTCTCACTTATCACACTAATAAAAAACTTCTGTATTAATTGAACAAATTTGCTTTCATAGTGATTACCTTACTAGATCTATTTTCACATATGCCTAGTAACTATAAATTAGTCAATTATACATCATTTCTAAGTAAAACTCCAGGAAAGATAATTAAATGCAAAATGAATGGAAATTTTAAGAACTTAACGATCACTAGGAACAACTAAAAGTTTTCTGAGAAATAAGCCATGCTAAATTAGGCTCGCTCATCATTTTGTTGCTTGTGTGTTTGTTTTGTTAAGAATGCTGGGGTAAGTCAGTATCACGTAGCCATAGATCTGAGAGAGTAGGCGCAATTAATAAAACTTCTCTAAGCTGCTTTGTCTTGATAGGTACATGGTAGTCATTGCATTTCTTAACCTGAACACATTATTTCTCATACTGTATCAGCTTTCCATTTTTCTTTTTTCTTTCTTTCTTTCTTTTTTTTTTTTTTTTTGAGACGGAGTTTTGCTCTTGTTGCCCAGGCTGGAGTGCAACGGCGCGATCTTGGCTCACCGCAATCTCCGCCTCCCGGGTTCAAGCGATTCTCCTGCCTGGGCCTCCCGGGATTACAGGCATGCACCACCATGCCTGGCTAATTTTGTATTCTTAGTAGAGATGGGGTTTCACCATGTTGGTCAGGCTGGTCTCAAACTCCTGACCTCGTGATCTGCCCGCCTTGGCCTCCTAAAGTGCTGGAATTACAGGCGTGAGCCACCGCGCCCGGCCAGCTTTCCATTTTTCGAAATGATTCTCCACATTATCGTAGTTTATCTTTTTCAATTTTACTTTCCATTTTTAATTTTTTCATTTGGTTTTCAGTCACTAATTGAGTGATAGTGTTTTCTTCTACCTATTGAACTTTAGATATTTCTAGTTTTGCCAAACTATATGACTTTTATTTAAATCCTCAATATTATTACACCTATTGTATATATCTTTACCTCTCTGACTCATAATCTCATTTCTCATACACACATGTGTACACACACAATATATGTATATATATATTCTATAATATACTATATGTAAATTATTTAATTTTTATTTTACTTGCTTTCATTTTTCATTATTTTCAAATTCATCCTTTTGAGTTTTATCCATGTCTTATTTTTATTATTATAGATAAAATTCTATATGACATTCTTTCCATATCTTTTATACCCTATTATGTAGTTACTCCAGTAACTAGTTACTCCAGTAATTACATAATATACATATAATATATACATATAATGTACATAATAGACATATAAAAATAAAGAAGCTTGTATATGTTTCATTCATACCTATGGTGGTAAAAGAAGATATGAAAAACATACTGAGAGGAATAAGGGTTAGATTTGCCACATGCATATAGATTTGTAAGACATGAACAAGTTGAAATTATAAATGAGAATGACTTTATTTTTAATTACATCCAAGTAGGCAAAAAGATCTTTCTGTCTGAGAAAGTAATTAATTTTCACTTTTCTTTAGAATAGGTTAAAGACAAATTTTAGAGTAGATAAGAAAGCTGTTTCTCTGTTCATTTTCATAAAAATCACTGCAATATTCTAATCTCCCAGGAATAGGAAATGTTTATATGGCATCAGATTAGTTGAGATCTGAAGTGAAAGCTTGAAAACCTGTTTTAGTGACATTGTTCTTGTACTTTTATAGCATTCTTGTGTTTTTTACTGTGACACTCTGTCTGGTTCCCTTTATCTCCAGATTCCTATTACAGGTCAACCCTGTTTACTTCATCTCTAGAGGTAAAAGTTGACATAGTGTGTTTTTCTCAATTGTAAAGGTTTCTGGTATGCTATTGACTTAATTCTGAAAGTAAGACAAATATAAGAAGAAAAAAGGAAAGAACTAATTTTGGCACGATGAAGCTGTTTTAGATGTTGATCATGGTGATGTTTATATGAGAGTATACATTTGTCAAAGCTCACAGAACTATACATGAAAAAAGCTGAAGCTTACTGTGGGTAAATTATGTTTCACTAAAAAGAGAGAGAGAACCTAAGACTGTCAGTCACAGCCAGGAAAAACTCCTATGCCATATTCAAATATCACATTCATATTCAGATGAAAATTTTTCTGTTAATACAGTAAATATTACTGATGTGACCTTCTATATAAATCCATTTTAGCTTATCTACTTTCATCTTCAAAACTTTGAAAGAAAATAGCTTCTCAAAAGCCATTCACATGCTAATCATTGGTTTTTCAGAAGTTTACATTTAAATATAAGTTAACAGTACTAAATTGGTTAACTAAGTGTAGTTGATGGCCAGCCTCCAGGATGGCCCACAGTGCATCTTGCCTCGGGGTGTTCACACCCCTGTGTAGATCACTTACACAGTGAAAGGGGCTGATATATGTAAGGAACAGGATATTGAGGAAATGGCAGTGTGACTTCTCATCCTAGGCCATAAAAGCATTATTAAAAGTTTCTGCTTTGCTCTCTCAGGGTAACATACTCATTGCGGAGGAAGCCAAATTGCCTTGCTGAAAGGATACTCAAGCAGCCCTATGGAGATGTCCACAGAGCAAGGAACTGCTCCCTGTGAGGAAGCCATCTTAGAAGGGCATCCTCAAGCCTGAGTAAAGCCGTCTCGTGACTGATGTCTTTTTTTGAGAGGGAGTCTCACTCTGTACCCAGGCGGGAGTGCTGTAGCAGGATCTCGGCTCACTGCAACCTCCGCCTCCCAGGTTCAAGGGATTCTCCTACCTCAGCCTCCCGAGTAGCTGGGATTGGCTAATTTTTGTATTTTTTTAGTAGAGACGGGGCTTCACCATGTTAGGCTGGTCTCGAGCTCCTGACCCCCGGTGGTCTTTCCGCCTCTGCCTCCCAAAGTGCTGGGATTACAGGCGTGAGCCACCGCTGCCGGCAGACTGATGTATTAAATGCGACCTATGATAGACCTAGAGCCATCCCACCCTCAGATTCGTGACCCATAGACACTGTGAAATAATAAATGCTCATTGTTGTTTTAAGCTGCTAAGTTTGGGGAATATTTTTGTTATATTGCAATAGACAATAAATACACTAATATTTTATTTTTCTGAAATATATTCAAACTCATATACTCTAGGACCAGCTACACTGACACAGAATACCATTTGCTGGAATTTTAAGCTCAATGATATTAATTAATAAAGTGAAGATATTGAAATATGTAGACAACGCATTGATTCTAACTTCTAATACAAACAAGATGCTGAAGAAGTGATAGTTGTTTTTTGTTTTTTTGTTTTTTTGGTTTTTTTTTTGGTCAGAGCCTGTTCATTTCAAGGAACTGAAACCTAATCAGAGTAGTTTAAGTAAAAACAGGATATATTGCAAGGATAAAATCTCGCGGAAGAGAAAAAGCTGAGTTCTTGGAAATTGGAAAGTTGTCAGGTGGTACTTCCTTACTTCTTCCTCCCTCCTTTGCTCCCGTTTTCCCTCTCATTATTTTCTCTCTTCTGTTTCCATGCTTGTTTCTCTACCTCCTTCTCCTTGCATCTCTTCTCTCTTTCTGTCTCTCTCATTCTCTCCATGTCTGTTCCTCTCCTCCCTGCTTTAATTTTCTCTACTCCTCTTTTCTTGTTCTCCTCTATTTATCCCTCTTTTCCTCCTTCCCTCCATCCTCCCTCCTCTCTGCAGCATTCCAACTTTCCTTCCCCTCTCTTCATCCCTCATCCCTTTGTCTCCTCTTCCCTCTTTTTTGCCTTTCCTTCTTTCTTCCCTTCTTTTCCTCTCTCCTTCCCTCTGCTTTTTTTTATACGTCTCCCTTTCTTTTTATATTTCTCCATAATCTCTTATCATTCTTATTATTTGCGGTTTTTTTTTACTCTTCTCTTCTGAAGGATGCCTGCTTTTCCCCCCTAACTTCTGTCTTGGGCTGTTATCAACTCTGATCCCAGTTCTAGGTGGCCTTTACAGGTTCAGGCCTACTAAGTTTATAGGAGAAATTACAAAGTGGCTATCCATAGCTGAATTTGGCTTACAAATGTGTTTTGCTTAATCCAGTCTCTGATTCTCCTAGGTTTAATTGTTGGTCATAAATTCAAAATATAAAAGAAGTATAGGTTGGGCTCAAACAAGACACTTTTCTACACTTCAATAGTCCAGAACATATCTTTGCATATTACAGATTAGTCTCAAAGTGGATATTCATTGTAATGAATTATGAAGAAAATATAAAAGTTTATTCAGATATTTCAGAAGTCAGAAGCATTCTTTGTAAATATTTTCATAAAATATTTTTAAAGATGCTTAAAATATAAGCTCTAGACATGTAGAAAATTTGGATATGAGGACAATCACATTTCAGGGAATTTTAATGAAAAGTTAATTATATTAAATAAAAATAAAGTTGAATTGTTAACTTTTTTTTTTTTTTGAGGCAGAGTCTTGTTCTATGTCCCAGATTGGAGTGCAATGGCACAATCTCAGCTCACTGCAACCTCTGCCTCCTGGGTTCAAGCAATTCTCCTGCCTCAGTCTCCCAAGCAGCTGGGACTACAGGTGCCCGCCACCATGCCAGACTAATTTTTGTATTTTTTTTTTTTAGTAGTTATGGGGTTTTGCCACGTTGGCGGGGCTGGTCTTGAACTCCTGACCTTAAGTGATCCGCCTGCCTCGGCCTCCCAAAGTGCTGGGATTACAGGCATGAGCCACTGCGTCCGGCTGAATTGGTAACTTTCTTTCATTGTTTTAGAAGAAACATAACATAAATATAAGATGCCCAAACATAAATATAAGATGCCCTAGCTTTTGATGCAATAGAGTCCAACAGCTCCTAAGACACTAATGCCTTTAAAATTAGAGTTTTAAATGATACAAAAAGTATTAGAGATCAGCATTGACATCACCCTATACTAACAAGCATGAAACTGTTACAATAAGTAGCTAAAAGACAAACTGCCTTCTGTCCATGGGCATAAATTAGGGAGTTCTTTTTTTGTAGGGGGGTGGGGGAGGGTCTCACTCTGTTGCCCAGGCTGGAGTGCAGTGGCACGATCTCTGCTCACTGTAACCTCTGTCTCCTGTACTCAAGTTATCCTCCCAACTCACTCCCTCCCCTACCAAGTAGCTGGGACTACAGGCGTGCACCACCACACATGGCTATAAATTAGCAAATTCTTGTATTCCTAACTAGTTACTTGTAAGAATGAATTGTGTGGATTTGTTTTCATTCTCCAGCTAGTTCTAATATCCTTTAAGGCAGACTCAAATTTCTTCTGTCCTTCTATATTGTGAAGCATCATATTTTTCACATTGTGCATGCTCAACAAATGCTTGTGATTGACTGATACTATAGTTTGCAAGTGGGACCCTATCAAACATAATTATTTCCAAATGTGCTGCATACATGTCAATTGCAACCATTTCTTTGGGCAAGAATCATAAATTAAGCTCCTGCAGATATCCAACTGAGTACTTTTTAATACTTTTTTTAAAAATTAGAAAGCTAATTCATCATCTTTGAAAAATTATCAAGAAATAAAAAATATAAAGAAGAAGATAATGTCACTTGTAATATCATTACCTGGAAATTTACTAATTTTTTGGTACACAGAGTATCTTCTATATTTTTTTTCTTTGAAAACACTTGTAAATGCATGCAGTTAATTTTTTTAACTTTTCATCTTGGATATAGTTGACAAGTAGAAATTGTACATATTGAAGGCTTATAATTTGTTGTGTTGTTATATGTATTCATTGTGAAAATACCATCGCAATCAAATTAGTTAACATAACCATCACCTCATGTAGTTACCTTTTTTTGTGTGTGGTGAGAGCACTACCCTCTCAGTACATTTCAGGCAAATAATATGGATTTGTTAACTGTAGTTACCAGGCTGTACATTAGATCTTCAGAATTTATTCATCTTGTATAACTGAAACTTTGTATTCTTTGACCAGTGTCTCTCTATTTTCCTCACCTTCCATACTGTGGCAACCACTGTTGTACTCTCTGCTTCTGTAAGTTTCACTATTTTAGATTCCACATATAAGTAAGATCATGCAGTATTTGTCTTTCTGTGTTAGCTTATGTCATTCAGCATAATGTTCTCCATGTTCATCCATGTTGTCCCAAATGAGAGGATTTCCTTCCTTTCTAAGGCTTAGTAATATTCCATTCTATACAGTTCACATTTTCCTTATTCATTCATCTTTGTTTAGACACTTAGGTTGTTTCCATCTTAGGTATTGAGAATAATGCTACAATGAGTATATAAGTGCAAATATCTCTTTGAGTTGCTAATCTTTTTTTTATTTTGGATATGCTGTGGTTTGAAATGTCCCCCAAAATTCATGTGTTGAAATGTAATCCCCATTATTGTGGTATTAAGAAGTGTGACCTTTGGAAGGTGATTAATTCATGAGGGCTTTGACCTAGTGAATGGATTGGCACCCTTACAAAAGGGTTGGAGTACTCTCTTGCCCCTCTGTCCCTTCTGCTATTTGAGGGCACAGCAAACCTCCTTGCTGGAGGATGTAGCAACAAGGCGCCATCCTGGAAGCAGAGAACAATACTCACCAAACACCAATCTTGCCAGTGTCTTGATCTTAGATTTCCCAGCTTCCAAAACTATGAGAAATAAATTTCTACTGTTAATAAAACACTCAGCCTGTGGTATTTTCTTATTCAAATGGATTAAGACAGAATGTATACCCAGAAGTAAGACTGTGGGATCATACAGTAGTCCTATTTTTAAATTTTTGAGGACCCTCCATTCTATTTTCCATAATGGCTGTACCAATTTCTATTCTTATCAACTGTGTACAAAGGTTCCCTTTTCTCCACATCCTCATCAACACTTGTTATCTTTTGTCTTTTTTATAGTAGCTGCCCTAACAGGTATGTGGTGTTATCTCACTGTGGTTTTGATTTGCATTTCTCTGATGATTGGTGATGTTGAACATTTTTTCATATGCTTGTTGGACGTATGTATATCTTCTTTTGAGAAATGTGTATTCAGGTCTTTGTTCATTTTTCAATCACGGTACTTGTTTTTTTGATATTGAGTTTTTTTAGTTCCTTATGTATTTTGCTTTTAACAATTTTTTTTTTAATTAAAAAAAATTTAAATAGAGACAGGGTCTCACTTTGTTGTCCAGATTTGTCTCAAACTCCTGGGTTCAAGTGATCTTCCCACCTCAGCCTTTCAAAGTCCTAGGATTACAGGTCTGAGCCACTGTGTCCAGCTGAGTTCCTTATATATTTTGGTTATTGTACCCTTATCAGATATTTAGTTTTCAAATATTTTATTATTGTTAGTGAAAATGGAATTATTTTCTTAATTTCCTTTTAGATAGTTCATTATTTGTGTATAAAAATGCCAGTAATTTTTGTATGTTAATTTTATATCCCACAACTTATTTAAATTTGTTCTAACAGTTTTTTGTTTAGTCTTTAACATTTTCTACATATATGATACTGTCATCTGCAAACAGTGATAATTTTTCATCTGCCTTTCCTATTTGTATGTATTTTCTTTTTCTTTCTCCCTTCCTTTCTCTTCCTTTCTTTCTTCCTTTTTTTTTTTTCTTTTGTCTAATTGCCCTGGCTATGACTAGTATATGTTGACTAAAATTAGTAAGAATGGGCATTCTTTCCTTGTACTGGATCTTAGAGGGAAAACTTCCAGTTTTTCCCCATTGATTATGATGTTTGCTGTGGGCTTTTCATATATGATCTTTATTGTGTTGAGATAAGTACCTTCTATACCTATTTTATTGAGAGTTTATTTTTTATTATGAATGGACGTTGAAATTTGTCACGTGCTTTTTCTATACTTATTAAGATGATCATGTGGTTTTTATGTTTCCTTCTGCTAATGTGGTGTACCATACTGATTGTTATTTGCAAACCAAACATCTGAACCATCCTTGCATCTCAGGGAGAAATCCCACTTGATCATGGTGTATAATCCTTTCAATTGCTGTGGAATTTGGTTTGCTAGTATTTTATTGAGGATTTTTGCATCTGTGTTCATTGGGGATATTGACCTATTGTTTTCTCTTCTTGGAGTCTTTGTCTGATATCATGGTCATCCTGGTTTTGGTAGCACGGTGATGCTGGTATGACAATTCCTGTTTTCTTTTGGTTACTATTTGCATGAGATATCCTTCTGCATCCCTTCACCTTCAGCCCATGTGTCCTTAAATCTAAAGTGAATCTTTTGCAGACATCATGTAGTTAGGTATTGTTTTTATTTTTGTTTTTAAATTCATCTAACCACTCCATGTCTTTTGTTTGGGGAGTTTAGCCCATTGGCCTTTAAAGTAATTTTTGATAGATAAGAATTTACTCTTACCATTTTGTTAATTGTTTTCTGCCTGTTTTGTAGTTACCCTTGTTCCTCTCTTCTCCTGTTGTCGTTCTTCTCTTGTGGTTTGGTAACGTTTTTGTGGTGGTATGCTTTGATTCTTTTCTCCTTATTTTTTATTTATCTACTGTAGGTTTTTTCATGGTTACTATGGAGTTTACATTAAACCTTTCCTAGTTATAGAAATATGTTTTAGGCTGATAAGCACTTAACTTCAATCACATACATACATACTGCATATTTTATTTCCCCTTCACACACTCTATGTAACTGATGTCAGATTTTGCCTCTTTCTATATTACGTTTTCATTGCAAATTTCTGTGGTTATAGTTATTCTGACTAGTTTTGTATTCTAATTTATATATAAGTGTTAACAGTAATTTTATTGCCACAGTTACAGTATTATAATATTATATGTTTGTATTATGTTTACATTTATAGTGAGATTTATACTTTCATATGCTTTCATGCTGTTGTTTAATGTCTTTTTATTTCAATTTGAAGAACTTCCCTTAGCACTTTTTGTAAGGCAGGTCTAGTGGTGACAAATTCCCTTAGTTTTTATTTGTCTGGGAATCTCTTTATCTTTCTTTCATTATTAAAAAACAATTTTGGCAGATAAAATCTTCTTGGTTGACAGGGTTTTTGTTTGTTTGTTTGTTTGTTTGTTTCAGCACTTTTAACATATAATCCCACTCTTTCCCGATCTGTAATGCTTCTGCTGAGAACTTTGCTGATCTGTAATGTTTCTACTGAGAAGTCTTATTTGGGTTCTTTTCTGTTTGATTAGTCACTTTTCTCTTGCTGCTTTAAGAATTCTTTTTCGTTTTTGTCTTTGGCCTTTGACATTTTAGTTATAATGTCTCATTGTAGACCTCATTGGCTTCAATCCATTTGGGGATCTTTGGACTTCATGAATCAGGATGTTCATTCCACTCTCTAGGTTTGGGAAGTTTTTAGCCATTATTTCTTTAAATAGGCTTTCTCTCTCTTTCTCTTTCTCTTCTCCTTCTGATAAGGCCATAATGTATATATTGGTTCACTTGATGGTGTCCGCTATTAGTTCTATACTTTTTTCATTTTTTTTCGTTTTGTTTCTCTAACTAGATATGTTCAAATTACTCTTTGAGTTCATGGACTTTTTCTTCTACATTACTAAATCTATTGTTAAACATTTTATTGAACTTTCATTCTTTTTGCTCCAGGATTTCTATTAGGTTCTTGTATATAGTTTCTATTTTCTTTGTTGCGCTTCTTATTTTTTTTCATATATTGTTTTCCCAATTCATTTAGTTGTTTATCTGTGTTCTTTTGTAGCTCCTTGAGCTTCTTTAAGAAAATTATTTTGAATTCTTTGTCAAACAGTTAATAAGTCTCCATTTCTTTAGGGTCAGTTACTAGAGCTTATTAGTTTGCTTTGCTGGTATCATGTTTGCTTGATTCTTCATGGTCTGTGTAGCCTTGAGTTGGTGCCTGTGAATTTGAAGGAGTAAACACCTTTTCCAGTCTTTACAGGCAGACCTCCTTCTGCTGTGGCCTTGAAGTGATGGGACTGTCTCCTGGGATCATGGTTTACCAAGGGTGGAGTTGTGTCATGTGATTGCTGCTGAGTCTGCAGTGAGGTCTGCCATTGGTGAGCCTGATACTGGGAACGTAGGCAGGTGTGAATCTTGACTGGATGGGACTGCCTCTGTAACCATGGTCAAGCAGGGCCAGGTCAGGAGGCCACTTCTGGTCTGCAGGTGGACCCACAGATGGCAAGACTCTACCAGGGTTACAGATGGTTGTGGCTCCTGCTAGATCCTTGGGTGAGCTCCTGTTGGGTTCTGGATGGGTTGCTGAGTGGGCAGGACTGCTCTGGGACTGCAGTACAGCAGAGTTGGAGCTAGGTTACAGGGCTCCTTCACAGTCTAGTTAGGTCCGTGCTTGGCTGGCCTTTTACCAGGGGCACAGATGAGTGTGGCTCCTCCCTTGATGGTCCCTTGGTGGAAGGGGCTAGTGGCAGGACTGTGAAAAAGTGGGACTAGAGCCAAGTCCACAGGGATACAGGGCTGCTGCTTGTCTGCAGCCAGGACCATGGTCACTGAGTCTGCCACTGGGGTGTGAGCCTGTTTTCTCAAAACAACCCTCTTGATCTTGGGTTCCACCAATACTTTGCAACCTTCTGCTAGGATCTCAGAGTTCTCATAAAAGCACTTTTGTCCATGGATGACTGCCAAATTATTATTTCTCTTGGTGTTGAGGGTGGGCATAAGCTGGGATCTCCTATTCTGTCATCTTGCTCTTTATCTCTTGGCATACATTTTTAAAATACAAAAATGGGATCACTTTATACATACAGTTTTATAACTGTCTTTTTCATTTAGCCATATATTAGGGACATCTTTCCATGTCAATGAAAATTGGTCTACAGTATATAAATATCATTCCATGTACTGTACTTTATTTAATCAATCATTTTTTGTTGATTTTAAGGCATTTACATGTTTTGTATTGTAAACAATGTATAGTTGAACATCATTGATTTACCTTTCTTTAGAAAAAAATTTCCAAAACAGAATTGCATAACAGAAGTTCAAGCTCCAAGCATGAGGTCAATAAATACTTGTTGAATAATCATCAACTATGTGACTAATAATGGGGACACAACTATTGTTTAACTCATTTAGAATGGTTAATCTTTTAGACATATGAAGGCATATTATAAAAGTGTGTATATACACTTTTGCATGTAGTAGCTGGGTCTACAGGCGCACACCACTGTACCTGGCTAATTTTTCTGTTTTTTGTAGAGACAAAGTTTCGCCGTGTACCCAGCTGGTCTCAAACTCTTGAGCTTAAATGATTTGCTTGCCTCGGCCACCCCAAGTGCTGGAATTACAGGCGTTAGTCACTATACCTGGTCTGTAAAAGTATATTTTTGAAGTCTTTATAATAGCTTCACTGACAAATATTTTGAGATGCTTATTCAGAGAGAATATCTGTGGTCTAAAGTTTTGGAGAGACCCAATACACTGTTAACTTGTAATCCCAGCACTTTGGGGGGCCTAGGCAGGCAGATCACTTGAGCTCAGTTCAAGACCAGCCTGGGCAACATGGTGAAACCCTGTCTCTACCAAAAATACAAAAACTTAGCTGGGCATGGTGGCACACATCTGTGGTCCTAGTTACTTAGCAGGTTGAAGAGGGAATATTGCTTGAGTTCAGGGTGCGGAGGTTGCAGTGAGCCGAGATTCTGCCACTGCATTCCTGCCTGGGTGACAGAGTAAGACCCCGTTTCAAAACAAACCAACCAACCAACCAACAAACAATATATATATATACACACACACACACACATACACACTGTTAACTATCAAATATTGATAGCAATATTTACTGTGGGGAGATAACAAACCACAGTTGTTCTTGTGGTTGATATTAGTAGCAGTGTCATACATTAATAGTGTCCCTTACCAATGACTTAAACATTTTAAAAACAGAGATAATAATCTCAGAGTTGTTGAGAGGGTTAAGTGAGATAATCCAAGGTGCTTGTCAATGGTAAGCAGGTAACAAATACCTGTCCTACTTCCTAGCATTCCTAATGATGCCTACTCCTAGCAGGTGCTCATTAATGCTGTGAAGATACTGGAGTTTTCAATCGTGACATATTAACAATGACCATTAGACTTTATTTCATATTCAGATAGAGTTTTGTATACTTTTGAGTGTATTCAAATGACTACATAAAGCTGCACTAATTTTATTGCTTGTTAAAAGGAAGATAATCATTGAAAAGTATGAATTACAGTTTTTAAAAAAAGTAAGGACAGTTTTTTTCCTTCCTTCCTTCCTTCCTTCCTTCCTTCCTTCCTTCCTTCCTTCCTTCCTTCCTTCCTTCCTTCTTCCTTTTTTTTTGAGATGGAATCTCACTCTGTCACCCAGGCTGGAGTGCAGTGGTGCAATCTCAGCTCACTGCAAACTCCACCTCCCAGGTTCACGCCATTCTCCTGCCTCAGCCTCCTGTGTCGTTAGGACTACAGGCGCCCGCCACCATGTCTGGCTAATTTTTTGTATTTTTAGTAGAGTTGAGGTTTCACCATGTTAGCCAGGATGATCTCCATCTTCTGACCTCATAATCCTCCCACCTCAGCCTCCCAAAGTGCTGGGATTACAGGTGTGAGCCTGGCCGATAGTTGCATTTCTTTTAAATTCATCTAATAACTATAAATAATCTAAAATACAATAAATTAGTTGGGGAATACATTTTGTCATATAAGTAACTCTGTTTTTTTGTTTGTTTTGTTTTGTTTTGTTTTGAGACAGAGTCTCACTCTGTCGCCCAGCCTGGAGGTGCAGTACAAGCTCCGCCTCCCAGGTTCAAGTGATTCTCTTGCCTCAGCCTCCCGAGTAGCTGGGACTACAGGCACATGCCACCATACCCAGCTAAGTTTTTGTATTTTTAGTAGAGATGGGGTTTCACTGCGTTAGCCAGGATGGTCTCAATCTCCTGACCTCTTGATCTGCCTGCCTGGGCCTCCCAAAGTGCTAGGATTATAGGCATGAGCTACTGTGCCCAGCCTAACACTGTTTTGTTTTTGTTTTTGTTTTTGTTTTTAACTTACCAGTTGCAAGTAAGTTATCATGTGCAACTAAAACTTTCTGAGATATCTGCACAACCTGCACAAATAATTTTAAATCCTCTTTTGGCCAGGTGTGATGGCTCACACTTGTAATCTCAGCATTTTGGGAGGCTGACGTAGGAAGATTGCTTGAGCTCAGGAGTTCAAGACCAGCCTGGGCAGCATAGTGAGACCCCTGTCTTTACACATACAAAAAAAATTCTTTTAATTAGGGGAGTATGTTAGCACATGTCTGTAGTCCAAGCTACTTGGGAGGCTGAGGCGGGAGGATCCCTTGATCCTGTGAGTTTGAGGTTACAGTGAGCCCAGATTACACCACTGAACTCCAGACTGGGTGACGGAGTAAGACCCTGTCTAAGAAAACAAAACGAAACAGAAAAGTCAAACTCCTTTTCCCTCTGAAATCTCATTCTCTTAGAGAATCTTTTACTCACAATTAAAGGTAAAATTTATCAACCCAGATTCTTTAAAGTGTAGGTCGACTTAATGTGATTTTCTCACTGTGTATGTTTTTATATAAGCTGGATAAAAGAAAAATGGGAAAAAAACTATCTTTTCCTTGAGACCATTAAATTTTAATTTTAAACCTCACATGGAAAGCAATGTTCAGTTTGAAGTGAAACATTGTATAGCAATATATTAGAGATCCTGGGGCAAGTTCAATCTAATTCAACTAATAAATATTGAGCACATGTTATGAGTTCAACACTGTGTTGGGAATACAAAAACAAATTTAATCTGGATGTTAATGCTGGGAGAGAATTTAGGAAAAATTTAATACAAACCCTTCAATAGACAGAGGAGGAAATTAAAGGTCCTGAGAGATGAAGCGGCTTTCTCACAGTGAGTAGATAAGTAGTAGAGCCAAGATTAGAACACTTCCAATTTGGTATTCCTTGCATTGCCTCACACTCACTGCTCCAAGGTTTTACAAAAGATACAGTTTTTACATTGACTAGAACTCATGTGGCTGGGCTATCCCAACAAAGCAGGTCGGGAAAATTTCCGTGATAGTCAGCATCTCAAAATAGCAGCTAGTCACTGCAGCTTTGTTCCCAACTCTGGAATAATGAAAGAAATTCTAATTATACAACTGGCACTGGACAAATAGTCCCTCTCACCAAACATTTGAGAGCTAACTATGTGCCTGGTTCTGTGTTATACCTTAGGAATATAAAGTAGACCCCAAACAATCCTTGTCTTTAAAAACCTAATAGTATAGTGAAGGAAATAAACCTATGAAGAGATAGCACTAGTAACATTACATAGCCAAAACCAATGCCTAGGAAAATGCATTGCAATTTTTTTTTCTTTTTTTCATCATTATTTGTTAAAATTTTGTTATAGTGAGAGTGTTTTGGCCAGGACACAAATACCCAGATCTTTCTTCAACACCCCTCCAAGAGGTGCCCGTGGCAGAAATTTGCAAAAGAAACAATGGCAAAGCAAAGCAAAGTTAGCACTTGACTCCAAACCTCAATGCAGAGAAATAGGATAGTTTTAGGGGAGCAGTCATTACGTTGGTCTAGTTGGGTTTAAATGACCTGGCCAAAGCACCATGTTACATTCAAACGCAGATTTTAGATCTTATTCTGGTTGCATGGAACAAAAATGTGTGTGTGAGAGAGGGTGGACCAGCTCATTCAGCCTCTGCCATTGTGGGTCAGCCCCACTCTTAGTGCTCTGATGGCCTGAAAGAGAGAATCACAGAGAGCCCCTGCTGCTGATATTTTACGCTGGGAAATCCCACCACTAGCAAATGTGGCCTCATCAGTGACTTTAAAAGCAATAAACACCTCCTCTTTACTTTGACAGTTTGGTGCCCTTCCATAAGACATTTCCTCCTTAGAGTATTCTGTTTTGTTTTGTTTCCTTTTTTTAGTGCCAGATAATCTCCTTGAAAACTTCACTTAAATTTTATTAAAAAAACATTCTTTTTTTCTTCTTCTTTTTTTTTTTTTTTCGAGACAGAGTCTCTCTCTGTTGCCCAGACTGGAGTGCAGTGGCACAATTTCTGCTTACTGCAACCTCTACCTCCCAGGTTCAAGCGATTCTCCTGCCTCAGCCTCCCAAGTAGCTGGATTACATGTGTGCACCACCACTCCCAGCTAATTTTTGTATTTTTAGTAGAGAAGGTGTTTCACCATGTTGGCCAGGCTAGTCCCGAACTCCTGACCTCAAGTGATCCACCTGCCTCGGCCTCCCAAAGTACTGGGGTTACAGGCGTGAGCCACTGCCCCAGCCCAAACCATTAAATTTGGATCAGTCCTTTTCATTATATCATATCATCTATTATACCCAGACTAAACATTAGTGGCCACCCTGTGAGGTGCAGATAAAAACAATGTATACTCTTAGTTTGCTTTCCTTGAGTTAATGGAAAAGTTGAAAATTTTAACAGAGGAGCTGATCATTCACATAGAGCTTTAAGTGTTTTTAGATGGGCCATGAGAAGTAAAGCAAACATTTTGAATTATTACAGCTCTACAATTCTAGTGTGAAATGATTTTTATTTTTTAAACTTGTTTGCCCAGTTAACTTTGGCATTACACAAGAAATGGACAATCTAACAGAATTTGATGATTATCTCATGAGGAAATACAGCTACCTACATTAGAAAGCAAAAACATGGCAACTTTCTTCTTAAGCGCTTTTCTCTTTTAATCTTACCTCTCCATAAATATGATCTGAGTAATCTATAACTCTAGATACCTGCTTTTTAAAGCTTATTGCTTTTAATGACATTGGGCTCATAAATTTTTGCGTGTTAAACCTCAATGGTTCCCCCAAAACACATTTTTGTTCTCCCATAATAACATGCATTTAATGAGCTTGTTTATCAGATACCAATCTGCAGGAAAATTAATCATTTTATTTATGTACTCAATTCAATCCAACATACATCGATTGCATGCCTACTATGTGCCAGGCCCTATGCCAGGTGCTGGGAGTATAAAGATGTGTAAGACAGAGTTCTTGCTCTCCAAGAATTCAGTGTGTAAGTATAAATAGACTAGATATCTATAATAAAAGATTGAAAAATGCTATAAGAGCAGTAGGAGTATAGTACTGAAAGAGACAGAACATAGAGGCATAATTATTCCTGGGTAAAAGGAAGAACGGGGTTGGAAAAGAGAAACTATTGGGATTGGTGCCATTACCATATGGCTGCACCCATGATGATTTTGAGATTCTGATTTGATGTGCTGGTCTAGCTGCTGCTTCTCTCCCCTTCACTAACGATTCCAAAATTCATAATTCTTCATATAGCTCAATACTTTTCTTTTTTTTCTTTGTATTTCTTCATGTGCCCCTTGTCCTCTTCCTCTTTAGCAAACCACCTTTCTTCCTTGTTCATAGAGCAAATTGTTTCTCTCATATGAACAACCTCAATTTCCTGCTCTCCTTCCCCATTCCATCCCCCCACCCCCAGTGTTTTCTATGAAGATATTCTGGCCACAAGTTTAAAGTTTAGACACATCTTCCGGTGCTCTGGATTACATGAATTCTTGCTCCTTGGAAGAATTTACTGTGTTAATGATTTTCTCCTTTTTTGTATTTTCATCCTTTCCCTTTGGCTTCTTCTTTGCATTCAGATGTCCTCAAATGTCTCCCATCTTTAAAAAGTAACACAAAACCTCCACCTCATTTTTTACTTTATTTTTTATTTATTTATTTATTTTCAGATGGAGGTTTGCTCTTGTTGCCCAGGCTAGAGTGCAATGGTGCAATCTCAGCTCACTGCACCCTCCACCTCCCATGTTCAAGTGATTCTCTTGCCTCAGCCTTCCAAGTAGCTGGGATCACAGGCATGCACCACCACATCTGGCTAATTTTGTATTTTTAGTAGAGATGGGGTTTCACCATGTTGGCCAGACTGGTCTTGAACTCCTGACCTCAGGTGATCCACCCACCTCAGCCTCCCAAAGTGCTGGGATTACAGCCATGAGGCACTGTACCCAGCCCTTCCTTCCTTCCTTCCTTCCTTCCTTCCTTCCTTCCTTCCTTCCTTCCTTTCTCTCTCTTTCATTTCTTTTTTTTTTTTTGTCTTGCTCTTGTCCCCCAGGCTGGAGTGCAATGGTGCAATCTCAGCTCACTGCAACCTCTGCCTCCCGGGTTCAAGTTATTCTCCTGCCTCAGCCTCCCGAGTAGCTTGGATTACAGGTGCCTGCCACCACGCCTGGCTAATTTTTGTATTTTTAGTAGAGACAGGGTTTCACCATGTTGGCCAGGCTTGTCTTGAACTCTTGACCTTAGGTGATCCGCCCGCCTTGGCCTCCCAAAGTGCTGGGATTACAGGCATGAGCCACCGTGCCCAACCATTTCTTACTTTAATAACCCTGTCTTTCTCCTCTCTATCAAGCTCCCTGACAGAAGAATTTACCATTTATTTCAATGCTGACTACTATTTGGATACTTCTTCCATACTTCACTAAAACTTCTTTGACAAACATCATCAATGCTTTCTTGTCAAATTCAATGTTGTCTCTTCAGTACTACTCTTACTTATCCTCTCTATATCATTTTATATGGTTAAATATGCCTTTCTTCTTGAAAGTATCTTTTACTCTAGCTTTCAATATACTGCTCTTTCTAGATTTACCTTTTACTTTTCTATTTTATGTCCTTTGTTGTTTTCTTTTGACTTCCATTTACATCTCAAGGAGTGAGTATTGGCTCAAATAGTGAAGATAGATAGTCTTTTAATACTCCCCAAAACACATGGACTACACATGGGAGCAGTGTCGCCAAAGAGAGAGGAAATGATGCTAGGTCAATTCATCCATCTTATATCTCTACATCTATTTAATTTTTTAATTTTTTCTTTTGTCTGCTTAGCACCATAGGGTGGTATTAAGCTCACTCCATAACTCCAGAATTGGGCAGATGATTTCAGTCTGTCCAATCAGAGTTTTCTACTTCCTAGTTATAGTAATTGGACTAAGGATGAGCAACAAGACTATTTTCTGAGTCTTTTATTACAACTACAGGGAAAGAAAATGGCACAGTTCTGCTGTACCTGAAGTTTGGGTAATGTATATGTAGTGTTGCCAGGTGTCACTGTAAGGAATAAGCCTGCCTGACTGAAGAGCAGAGTCAGAAAATAGAGATAAACGAAATTCTTACAGTATCATTTGAGTACCTGGAAAGATCCAGCTGTCCTAGGAGCCAATTATTAAATTGGTCTTTTCAGTCACTTAAGATCACAAATGGTTATCATTATTATGATGATGATTATCATTATTATTGCTTAAACTTGAGTGTCTGTTTACAAACTTGGAATCACAAAGGAAAAAAAAGGTCCTATCTAATAAGGTTTTCCTGACTTCTAGGCCCTTGCTACTCAGTGTGGTCCCAGAACCAGCAAGATTGTATTGCCTGGGGGTGCATTAGAATGCAGAGTCCCAGATTCTACCCAGACCTAATGAATCAGAATAAGCATTTTAATAAGATTCTCTACGTGATTCACTTGTACAATGCAGTTTGAGGACTACTGTTCTTGGATCTAACAGAGTTTTTCTCTCTCCCTTTTTGTTTTTGGTTCTCTATGACCATCATGTTCACCTGGGCAGGGAGAATGTATCCCAGAGACAGCAGAAGAGAATCTTCCTGACCAGTTGCCAATCACTGCTTCACATGTCCTGCTTCACGTTTTGCATCCACTTCTGTGGTTTTTGCTACCACCTACAGAAGATTGACTTCCAAATGATGCCTACCAGAAATGTGAACCTGGATGTTCCACAGTGTCTGAAATGCAATTTCTAAATCTCAGTTCTCTCACCCTCCCTCCCTTTCTTCCTAAATTGTATTCTTAGTAAATGACACCTATTTCTCTGGTTTTAATTTCCTTACCTCTCTTTTCCCCTCCACTGCAATAAGCTCTCTGGCACTGAAACTTGAACTGATGTGATCACCAATGAGCTCCCTATTGACAAGTCAATCGTATCTTACTAAACCTCTCTGGGTATTGACAATTCTATGCTTCTTGAAGCTGTTTCCTTCCTGGTCTTTCTTGTTATGATCCACTTTTGGTTTTCTTGCTCCGTTTCTGACATGACCTTTTCATTTTCCTTTGTTTATTTTTCTTATATGGCCTGCCCCTTCACATTGGTTTGCCTAGAACTGTGATTTCAGCTCTTTCTTATTCTATAGTCTCTGGGCAATTTCGTCTAATCTGTGGTTTTTATAACATATTTAGCAAATGTTTCTTGAGCATCTACCAAATATCAGTGCCTAGAACTAAACCTGAGATATACTGGTGGTGTCTTTTTGAATAAATGCATGCATGAATGAATATTCCAGGCGTTATTTGTGGTAGATGCTGGAGATACATATGTCAATAAGATTGGGTTTCTTCCTACCCTCAAGCCAGCCACAGTGGCTTCACATCTGTTACTCCAAATTATGTGGAGTCACATCTGTTACTACAAATTATGGCTTACTCCTGAGCTCCAGACCCACATATTCAAATACTTTTTTGTATTCTCGTCATCTTGTCCTCCATGTACCTCAAGTGTAACACGTTCAATGTTGTACTTCCTTACCTTATATTTGTTCATGTTATTTTACCTGACTCGGTGAATAACAGCATCATCTGTCTGATGGACTAAGCCAGAAATCTGAGGTTCTAACTAATCACCAGCAGCTATCTGTACAATCCTCTTAATGTCTGTCATTCTTTTTTCTCCACCCTCTTTGCTATTGTTTTAGGACCTTTGTGCATTATCTCTTGCTTGAATTATTACAATTGCCAGCCTGGAAGTAACTACTTTAAATTCTTTCAGCTAATTCTTTAGGTATCAAGATTTATATCTTAATAACACATTTATTTGCTACTTCCTGATTTTTCTCTGACTTAAGCTTTATTTATTGATTTGCCACTTTTAAAGATAAAAATTCAGCCCTGTTTTTATCTTCCCCATATTTACTATACACAGAAATTCCTTCTGAGCACTCAGTCTAGCAATATGCTTTTATTTTTATTAGATCAATGGTCAGTGTCTATACTATTATGACAATGAAAATGCTAATAACCAACTGAGCTGTACTTAGTACCTAACATTGTATTTCCTTTTCTACACATTTTTTTCCCTGAAGATAATTTTTCTGGTTGTTTTGATTCCTTAGCTGTCTACTAAATTGAACAGTATGAAATTAATAGTTTTATAGGACAAAATTATTGAGTATTGGCATTATGTGGTTCAAACTGGCATATTCTTTTTATTAACGCCTAATTCTCTCCTAGTTACCCACATATCTCAATACTTTTAGATGAAGTGTTCTATCGCTTTCAATTTATTGATACCTTCTGATGAATCAAGTGTTTTTTTCATTTTCATCTTCCTGGAGCCTTCTGACTTGCTCGAATCTGAACTGGTTGCCAGCAGGGACACAGCTGTCATCCTAGGGTTCTTTCTTATGTGTTAGCATCCTAGAGATCTGTTCCTTATATCCTATGGCTTTTTATTTTTCAGTTTATTCCCTCATTTTGAAGGATCAAATTTTCTGATAGCTTCCTAAGAAAGAGTGAACTAAAGGTAAAGTTTTGAGACCTTGCCTGTTTAAAACATCTTTATTCATCCGTCACAATTTGTGGCATGGTGTATCATTCTATGTTAAAAGTAATTTTCTTTAGAATTTTGAAGGCACTGCCGCAATGTCTTTTAGCTTTCAGTTTGCTAAGAGGTCCAAAGCCATTCTGTTTCTTGATTCTTTGTTTCTGATCAGATATTTTTCTCCGGAATCTTTTCTTTTTCTTAATATTCTAAAATGTGATGATGTTATGTCGTGGTGGATGTCCAATAAGTGTCCCGTTGGACTGAGTACTCCGTGAATACTTTCAATCTCACTGGCCTGGCTTGGGTCACATGCCTACTCCCAAACAGATTGTGGTAAACAGGAGAATGCTGTACTCTGGCCAGTTCTAGGTAATTTGTCCATTCCTGGAACTGATAATTGGGTGGAGGTACATGGACTGACAATATAAGAAGGGAAATTCAGGGTGCTGTTATGAAAAGAAACACAAAAGATTGAGGAGACAAACCTAGAGGCATCCACTGTATAATGTAAACAAACTCTCTGTGTATGTGTAGCTTGATGGAAACCTGATTTGTAATCCGGATGCTGAGTTTTGAATGACTGAATTTGCTATTGTCCAAATGATCTAAATGACATTCAGTGATTCACAGTCACCATTCCAAGCATGCAATTTATAATAAAGAGAGAAGTAGTATCTTATATTTTATGGAAAACTTGATTAACTTTTATTCATTTTTAAGAAAATATATGAAAATGTCTGGTTAAATGGATTCTATAGATGCAACCATAAATATATTTATTTCTCAAAAGCCTGAAAATATGTGCCCATTTATGTAGTGCTAGTTGATGAAGTAGCCAGGAGCCAAGTCATTTGTGTGAAAGAAATGGGACCATGTTCCCAGAATAGACCAGTAGCAGGTCGAGGCAGGAGAATATCTTGAACCCAGAAGGTAGAGGTTGCAATAAGTTGAGATCATGCCACTGCACTCCAGCCTGGGTGACAGAGGGAGACTCTGTCTCCAAAAAAAAAAAAAAAAAAAAATCAATGTATGCCTTTTTATATAGTTTTGGTTTTGAATCAAGTAAATATTTTACATATTAAATAAGAAAAGATTAATTTCAAACCAAGAGTCTCTAAAACTGAAAAGATAAACAAATAAGTCTTGCTATATGTCAAATTGCAAACATAACCACACACACAGAAAAAAAAAATTTCCAGTAGATGTAATACTCTGTGCATCCTATTGAGATATAATGAAATATAATCTAAGGAGTAAAGGCCAAGTGTGGTGGCTTACACCTGTAATCCCAGCACTTTGGGAGGCCAAGGTGGGCGGATCACCTGAGGTCGGGAGTTCAAGACCAGTCTGACCAACATGGAGAAACCCCATCTCTACTAAAAATACAAAATTAGCCGGGCATGGTGGTGCATGCCTGTAATCCCAGCTACTCCGGAGGCTGAGGTAGGAGAATCTCTTGAACCCGGGAGGTAGAGGTTGCAGTGAGCTGAGATCTCACCATTGCACTCCAGCCTGGGCAACAAGAGCGAAACTCCGTCTCAAAACAAACAAAAAAGAAACAAAGAAAAAAAACCTTAAGCATCTCTCTGATTTTTATTGTTAGTATAATATTACTATTATAATTTTTAAACCATTATTGCATATTTTTGGGAAAAATACATAAATATTTAAGGAGACAAGATTTTCAGTGTAAGAAAAGGATAACACATAAGTATGAAATCAAAGAACTTACAAAAAAAATCATGTAATGTTGAGTTTGAATTGGAAATATCTCTGAAGGAACTAGGTTCCCTTAAAGAAATGGCTAATTCAAAGTCTGAGGCAGTTAGGTAAAAATAGAGCCTGCTGTGTCTTGTGCCAGAAAGCAAGGAAGTCCTCAAACAAAGGAACTGGCTTGAAGCAGCTTCCATTGACCAAATTTGGAACAAATTAAGCATCTCTAAAGAATAACTAAATGATTATAAAACATTGAATAAATAAAAATCCATGAGTTCTGAGGGGAGAGAGAGAGAGGGAGAGAGAGGGGAGAGAGAGAGAGAAAGAGAGAGAGAGAGAGTCATTTGCTACAAGTGGAGGAGACATTTATATCAGCATCTTATTCTGAAAATAGGTAAGAAATTATTTACCATGTCATTTTTTTAAAGAACTGTTGAAACCAGTTAATGTGTGAAACCTCTTTTTTACAAAAGAATGTCAGCTTTTTAATATTGAAGAAATAATGGAATTAGAAAAATCATCATTTTGGAACCTCTAATGAAATATTGATTCAGGCAAAAAAGCCAAAATCATTAGGTGAGAAGCTGATGGGGAAGAAGATACTCACATAGTGTGTCCAAGTATCAGCTCGCATTACCTGTTAATTGCAAAGGGGAAAACACTTTGCCGTTACAGTGAAGACACTGATCACTTAACAAAGTGATCAAACCTAGTATTACTGACAGACAAGTTGAAACAATGTGACTCCCGGTGTGATCATTCGATCATAGCATCTGTGTGAAGTATCTGTGAAGTATCCCCAACATGCTTACTCTAAATCTAATCAAGCTCTTAGACCCAATTCCCAGTTTACAGGAAAAAGAAGGATAAAAAAGGAACCAGCTAAATGACACCAGGAGGAAACTGTTCAAATTCCCAAGAAGCAGTTTTTTGTTTGTTTGTTTGTAGCTAGCAAAGAGCTTAATCAATGAAACCTGAAGGATCTTTTAGCTTTGAAGGTAGACACACAGGTGTTGCTTCCCTCAGCTTTTACTGTGAGACTTATTCTTTCATAAAGATAATATGCTGCTGCTGCTGTTGCCGCTGCTGCTACTGCTGGTCTGGGCATTATGTCCAACTGTAAAGGAGTATTCTTATACAGAAAAACAATTCCAATTTCAACATAAAAAAGCAATGTAAGCTTGAGAAACATTGAGCTGTACCTAGAACTGATGTCCTTCTTTTCTAAATAGAAGAAGAAATTGTTCTTGTCTAAATACGGGCATTTTGATTGCTTGATTCCACTGATCCCTATTAGCTGCTTGCTACATTAAATTCTCATTGGATGTGCACTTGCCTTCTTTGTCATGAAAGTAATTTAATCTCTAATACTGATTTTTAAAATGTTCTTTGGACTTCTAACTGGATCACTTCTCATTGATGCTGTTACATTGCTATGGCATTTTGAACTTAGTAAATTACATTAAAAATCACCCTTCTTAAATTGCATTTAAGCTTAGGCGAAATAGCAGAGAAGCGTATGCTTTCTTCCTTTCCTACAAAATGAAGAGAACTTAAACTAAGGGCTCTCTTTGGTTTGGAGGAGAGAAAGTCAGGGAGATGGTAGAGCAGCTGTGTCTTGTTTTTGAGAAAAGAGAAAATTCAGGCTCATACTTTTACAGCTGCCAGGCAGCAAAGCTTCTGTGCAAAACTGCCCTGTTTTTGCCACTGGCAACTCCACCCTTGTTTTTCCCAGAAACACCCTCCAGTTTCCCTTTCTTTAAACTATCATTTTCCTCTCCCACTAGTTAGCAGGATAATTGCTATTAAATGATAACTAAGTAGATTTTCTTATACAGTTTGAAGAAACCAATTTATTTTATAGTCTTGCTACATTCATGTTAAATCTTAGGTAGCATTTCTATCTTTTATATATGGGTACAAGAACTAGGCTAAAGGTAGAGAAACATGTTTACTGCATATATGAATAGATCGCCTTATAGTCTTAACAAGAACTCACCATTTTAGTCTAAGCTAGTAGTTCTCAGTGTGTAGTTCCTGGATTTACAGCATCAGCATCATCTGGGGACTAGTTAAACGTGCAAATTTTTGGGCATCAACCAACTTTCTGAATCAGAAACTAGGGTTGGAGACCAGAAATTTGTTTTGAAAACCCTCTAGGTGATTTCTTTTGCACGCTAACATTTTGGAACTACCTCTATGCCATGAGATTCCTTATATTCCTTTATTAAGTCAGCAAGCATGTTTAAGTGTGTTCTTCGTACTATGATCCGTAAAGAAATAATATAAAAAATCTCTATCCTTAGAGTGGTAATATGGTATGTAGAGAGAACAGAGTTTACACAAAAAGCCGTAACAGGCACTTCTGATAATCTGCTTTCTCTACTTCTGGGTTTTCCTAGGTTAGAGTCTGTACATAAGAGTGGATGAACCATACTAACCAATAGTGAGGAGGCAAAATTAACATATGTATTTGTAGAAAAGAACAGCTCCGGATGTGGTTGAAGACACCAAGCTTCAGACCCTGAAAATATAAAAATAAGATTTTTTTTCTATTTTATATTGAGAAAGAATGGCTAATCAAGAGCATTGAAAAATGGTGGGAGAGATGATAGGCGAGCTGGGATAATCTAGCTTGAAAGAAAAATTAAACTATACACTGTCTACATAAACAGCATTATCTTAGCCTGTTGACTCAGCTGGTTAGAATTCTAAGTCACAGATTGAATTCCCTACTGAGAATGGATGAATATTTTCATTCTCTGACTACAATCTACATCCCGCCTCACAATCCAAGACATCAAATACAGATGGAATGAGGGATGGGTGAAGGATTGTGGATCATTACACATTCATCCCTCTTCAGGGGTGAAAGCTACTGAAGGTGGGTGGCAGCACCATCTTTGTAGGAGGTAGTAGATAATAAATGGTAAATTTCTCAAATTCTTTCCCAAAGCTTTCATTGGTATGAAGATTTTTTTTTTTTCATTTTTAAGGTAAATTTGCCTTTTTGAAGAAAGAACATAATTTCTCAACGAAAGTTCGTAAGGTATAATTTGTATACTATGATAATTTTTATGTTATATAACTAGTAAAATGTTTCATTTGGCAAAAATATATCAGATATAAGCATGTAGCTCTCCTATGCACATTAAATAAATCTTGATGATATTAAAAAATTAGAGGTTAATCTCTTGCATCCTTATAAGGAGACAAAAATTAAATGCCTCACTCTTAAATATAGTAGGTGGAATCCACTAACATTAGCTATGGATGCCTCAGAGTTTCCATGCAAGATCTTGTTTCTAACTAAGCCGTAGGGAATTTCCTCAAGGTAAAACTTGAGCATAGTATCTGTTCTCAGCAGATTGTTTTATAAAGTTTTTGAGTGTGAAGTTATCGTAAAAGATGAACATAGAGTGGAATACACATATGCCCAGTTTTCCCTATGTGTAATGTTTGAATAAATAGGAAAAGTTTATAGTGGATGTAATGATAGTACTGAATGCCAGTGAAAAAAGAGAAAGTTTTATTTGTATTTCCCCATCTTTTAACACCAGGAAACCTTCCTACATGTTTCAAGGGAAAACCCAAAAGATTGCTTTTTTAAAACTATCACTTTTAAGTTATAAAAAAAGGTAGGATATCTATACACACATAAATGCATTCATAAATTAATATCTGGGTACCTCGATCTTGGGCTGTATTCATGGAAATATGCCATGCTTTGTATATGAGCATAATGCCATTTGTCACCTATCATTAAGTCTATTTTTCTAATACAAGGATAAATAACTATGGAAATTTGAACTTACAAAAATATATTTTTAAAAAGCAATTGATAATACATTGATTATTTAAACTTGATTTTCTAGTATAAAAACAACCAATAAAAAGCATTTTGTTTTCTTTTTGTTTAAGGGGTCATACAGCACTTCAAATGTTCATTTTAAAAGCATTAAACAGAACACTTTGGTTAAAATATCAATATACTCCATAATAGTAGGGGAAAATAAAATTTTAATTAAAGAATTCACCAGATAATTAAATTATACTCTCTATGAAAACCAGGGATTAAAACCTGAAATGTCTTTAAGAGTCAGGCAGGTAATATAAATGATGAAGCAGGCTGTGCATTGCATGGAAACAATTCTTGAACCGAAGAGTTTACATTTAGCCTAGAGGAGGTAGCAGGACTCAGCTCAGGACTCCATATAGTGATACAAGTACAACATTTTTAGATCTTTTGATTGTCAAAAGAAACTCCAAATCTAGACTTTTACTTTTTTTTCTTTTGAGACAGTCTCGCTCTATCTCCCAGGTTGGAATGCAGTGATACGATCTCTGCTCACTGCAACCTCCGCCTCCCAGGTTCAAGCAATTCTCCTGCCTCAGCCACCCCAGTAGCTGGGACTACAGGTGCCCACCACTACACCCGACTCATTTTTGTATTTTTAGTAGAGACAGGGTTTCACCATATTGGCCAGGCTGGTCTCGAACTCCTGACTTCAACTGATCTGCCTGCCTGAGCCTCCTAAAATGTTGGGATTACAGGCATGACCCACCACACCTGGCCCAAATCTAGATCTTTTAAAAATACAACCTTTAAATCATTTAATTCTGGGAATTAAGTAATTTTTTAAAAACATTGTGTTTTTCAAACAAAATATACCTGCTGGATATGATTTGCTCTGTGATCTATCAGTTTGTGACCCTTCATTTTACCCCCAAATTGCAGTATTCTCATCTGTCTTTCTCTGGCATATAAAATGCTGAATGCCAGATGTAGATAATCTCATGCTGTTGTAAAATGTAAGTGAGGAAATAACCAGGCTTGGTGTTACATGTGTCAGGAGGATTGCTTGAGCCCAGGAAAAGGTCAGCCCGGGCAACATAATGAGACCCCTTTTCTATAAAAAGAAGAGAGGAAAAGACCGACTATCATTGAATATTTGTTAAATATTTATTTGGAAAATTAATACAATATGCATTTTTGGGGAGGTGAAGGCCTCCCCAGTATCAGCATGCACACCCATTGGCATGTGAACTTGTTTCCACAGAATGAGTAAAATAGGAATGTTAATTTTATTGACCCAACACCACTGACTCATTGGAAAAAAAAAAGCCAGAGAGAGAGACCTCCTTCTCTCTCTCTGTCACACACACACACACGCACACTGTGTAACATCAGTAGGAGTCATTGTACAATAGCATATCTGAAAGGCCAAGGTCCATATCTTTACAGATTAAGCTCTAATATATCTTCAACTTCATGCTGGGTGTCTAGTAAAGTATGTGTAAACATTAAATAGAGTTTCCAGTACTTATTAGAGCATGCTGTTTGAAAGTGACAGAGGTCTTGTCTTTATAATTCTTATTGTCATTGAACTTCTAACACATGCAGACACAATATGGATCATTAACAGAAATGGTCAGTTCTTGCTATGAATGAATGATCTTGTTTTTATGAATTAAAGAGATGTATGTTGAGAAAAAGATAAGGAATAGTGGGGTTTTATTGTATTGATAGTTTAGAATTATCATCTCAGGTGCATATTAAATGTGTTAGAGGGTGTGCATTTTTAAAGTAAGCATTTAAATTTTAAGTATAACATACATATGGAAAAGTGCCTACATCATTAAACAGATTAATAAAGTTTTACAAGGTAAACACATTTTGTGTTTACTTTAGTGAAAGTAAACACAAAATAATACACAAGGCTGTGTATTATTTTCAAAGAACCAAGCTTGAAATCTTTTGAAATGAATTCATAATGCATTTTGCATATTTGGTTATTTCTGAAATATACCTCTCAAAACAACATTACCTCTAACTTCTGCAGTTTTATTTCTCCCCCCACCCACCCTTTTTTTTGTTCCTGATGACCCTTTGGTTAAACTTTGGATCATTTATTTCTGTAAACCATTCATCACCTAGAGTCTTTTCATTACACAACACCAAGGCTGTATCTTGAGCAAATTCTCCTTCCTTCCTTCCTTCCTTCCTTCCTTCCTTCCTTCCTTCCTTCCTTCCTTCCTTCCTTCCTTCCTTCCTTCCTTCCTTCCTTTCTCTCTCTCTCTCTTTCTTTCTTTTCTTTCTTTCTCTCTCTCTCTCTCTTTCTCTTTCTCTTTTTTGAGACAGGGTTTTGCTCTGTTACTCAGGCTGGACTGCAGTGATGTGATCATACATCACAGCACCCTGAATCTCCTGGGCTCAAGCGATCCTCCCACCTTAACCCCCCAGGTAGCTGGGACTATAGTTGTGCACCACCATGCCCAACTAATTTAATTTAATTTTTTTTTTTTTTTTTTTTTTTTTTTTGTAGAGACAGAAGTCTCCCTACATTACCAAGACTGATCTCAAATTCCTGGCCTCAAGCAAACCTCCTGCCTTGGCTTCCCAAAGTGCTGGGGTAACAGGTGTGAGCCACCCTACCTGGCCCATTAGTATTGCTTCTGAGTTATTCACTGGAGTTACAAGATAAACATTCTCTAATCTGATACTTACTTTTTGAAAAGAAGGACACAAATATTACTTAGAAAGGCACTTTAGTCACAGTATCTAAAAATGTATAAATAATGCCATTACCTTTTAAAAATGATTAAATTTCTGTATTTTATTTATTTATTTATTCATTTTGAGATGGAGTTTCTCTCTTGTAGCCCAGGCTGGACTGCAATGGCACAATCTTGGCTCACTGCAACCTTTGCCTCCTGAGTTCAAGTGATTCTCCTGCCTTGGCCTCCCGAGTAGTTAAGACTACAGGTGTGTGCCACTAACCACTATGCCCAGCTAATTTTTTTGTACTTTTAGTAGAGACAGGGTTTCACCATTTGGCCAGGCTAGTCTGAAACTCCTGATCTCAGGTGATCTGCCCTCCTCGGCTTCCCAAAGTGCTGGGATTATAGGCGTGAGCCACCACACCCAGCCTAAATTTATGTATTTTCAAATTAACTTTCTTGCAAAGAAGAGGAAGAAGGCAGCACATTCAGAAAAATGTATTATTAAAATTAGAGCCTATCATTAGATTCATCTGAGCAATTTTACTATAAAGCATATACCTATAAACATATTATGTAATGTCTCCTGTTTGAATAGTTAAAGCAGGTCACATATCACAATCAAAACAATGATAAACATATGTTGTAACCCAGTAACATGATTTAAAATTTCACTATCTTACATAAGCAAAGTATCATTTAAGTAGGTTAGCCAAAATGATTACATGTACCTAAGACTATTAATCAAAAAATTCAGAAGAAAGTTTATTGTCTGCTTATGGTAAGAATGCTATTGTGTCTGCCTAGAGTTTCTGATTGACTACTTACATGAAGTTAGACTGTGATGGTAGTGTTTTAAATTGACACCCAAGGATTCTCTGGACCTTCTTCAGAGTGATGGTGCAAAGTAGGCTATCGATAATTATAATTGAGGGAGACAACCCAAATTTGGACTGTTTTCTTTGATCTCCACAGATAATAATATACATATTACAGAACCACAGGCCATTGCATCAGTAAATTACTAATGAAAGTGTATCCACTGGGCGCGGTGGCTCAGGCTGGGTGCCGTGGCTCACACCTGTAGTCTCAGCACTTTGGGAGGCCGAGGTGGGTGGATCACCTGAGGTCAGGGGTTCGAGACTAGCCTGGCCAACATGGTGAAAGCCCGTCTCTACCAAATATACAAAAATTAGCATGGTGGCTGGTGCCTGTAATTCCAGCTACTCGCGAGGCTGAGGCAAGAGAATCACTTGAACCAGGCAGGCAGAGGTTGCAGTTAGCTGAGATCATGCCATTGAACTCCAGCCTGGGTGACAAGAGTGAGACTCTGTCTCAAAAAAAAAAAAACAAAAAAGAAAAAGTGTATCATGTGTTCTCAGTAAAAGAGTCCAGTAAAGTAGAATTTTCTCTGCTTTATTCAAATTTATTTATACACTTTATTCTAATTTATCTATATAATTTATTTTTATTCTTTTTTTTTTTTTTTTTTTTGAGACAGGGTCTCACTCTGTCACCCAAGGCTGGAGTACAGTGCCACGATCTTGGCTCACTGCAACCTCTGCCTCCTAGGCTCAAGCGATCCTCCAACCCCAGCCTCCTGAGCAGCTGGGACCACAGGCGTGCACCACCACACCAGGCTAATTTAATTTATTCTAATTTGAGAAATTCTGAATTTATTTCTAATTCAGGAATAATTTATTTCTAATTCAGATCTACTGTACTGTAAGTACCTAGACAAAATTCTTCATGCAATGCTCCTAGAGCAAGGCACTGATAATGATGTTTTGTGTGTGGTTATATGACTAGTAGAGAGTTAAAAGTATTTATGTGTATAAACACTGGATGATTTGGTCCACTCAGTAGACACTGTGTTAGGTACTAAGGATTCAAAGGTGAATTTTCACCTTGAGAAACTCAGTATGTCAGTGGGACAGACACATAAACCCATAATTGCAATATGATATTGCACATGTAAAGTAGGAAGCAGGCACAGAATGCTATAGAAACACAGAACTATGTGCACTATGGTTTTCATGAGTGTGCATCTCCAAGTAGGGAATCCAGTTTGGGGAAAATTTAAATATAAAAGATAATGAGGGCCTGAATCAGGGCAACAGTCTGAGGGAGTCAAGCAATACATAGGAGGTTTAAGAGGCAGGATTTAATGATTGATTAGATGAAAGGAGAAATATAGATAGAAAGAAAATGAGATGATGAACAGAGAAAGAGGTGATGAACAGGCTTAGATGAAGGTACTGTTAATTGAGATTGGCAAGACAGGAGAAAAACCAGGTTTGGAGGAAATATGGAACTGATTGGGGCAAGGAGTTGAAGTTAGGGTACTTGTGGCATATCTTTGTAGATATGTCAAACACACAGTTTAATATAAGAGTCTGAAGCTTGATTAATGATGAAGTGCTAGTACTAGAGGAGATATTGAAGACCCAGGATAGTAAAAGAATAATAAACTGGTCTCCATGGTGACACTCTGAACCTTATCATTATCCTGATCATTCATCTAGCATCTTAAATACCTTACATCCCCTAATTCCTCTCTGAATGCTACCACATCCTTGACTTCACTAAAACCAACCATGTGCTTATTCAAGGAAGCATTTGAGAGCTTAATATCAAATCAGCCTTGAGGCTGTTGCCACTTTAACATTATCTGAGATCTTGACCCTTTTCTTAGTGTTAGCAACATTTCTTAATCCTGTTGGCTTTTGACTGTATCATACTTCCCAATCCATACTCCAAGTTGTTCAGCATTGCCTTACTCCCATAAATGCTCCCAGGGACTGGAACCATATCTAGACCTCATGTCTAGTTCCTTGCTGCAAGACTGCCTGACTCAGGATGGCACCCTCGTGCCTGGGCCTGCTACTTCTTTGTAGTGAACTTTTATTGTTTATGGATCCCAACATTCACTCACACTCCTTCTAGGAAAGAACTTCAACAGATTTCCAAGTGGTGAATTTCTCCCTTCTCCCATGGCGCAGTTGGTTACTGTAAAGCTGACCCCAAGCCATTCTCCAAGAGTCTGCAGACAATTAGTAGTTTACATTACCTTAACTCCAGCGATTCCCCTCCCCTAATTCGTGTGTGTGGATGATTTCTCCCTTTTTCTGCTGGATGTGACTGAGAAAGCATGTAGCCCTGGGAGGTGCTGGTGATCTGAGAATGAAGTCATTCAAAGGAAAAAATAAAGAGACTATGTTCTGATAATAATATCTGGACCCTCCTTTGAGCTGTTTCTAACCCCAGATCTCAACCTGGGCTACTCAGCTATGTTATTTTTAGCATAAAAGAATTTGTGTTGGATTTTGTTACCCTTCAACTGAAAAAAAATCAATTTTCTTTCTTTCTCTTTTCCTTCCTTCCTTCCTTCCTTCCTTCCTTCCTTCCTTCCTTCCTTCCTTCCTTCCTTCTTTCCTTCCTTCCTCTCTCTTCTTTCTTTCTCTCTCTCTCTCTCCCTTCTTTCCTTCGTTCCTTCGTTCCTTCGTTCCTTCGTTCCTTCCTTCCTTCCTTCCTTCCTTCCTTCCTTCCTTCCTCCCTCCCTCCCTCCCTCCCTCCCTCCCCCCCTTTCTCCCTTTCTCCTTTTCTCTCTGTCTCTCTCTCTCTTTCTTTCTTTCTCCCTCCCTCCTTCTCTCTCTCTCTGTGTTTTTTTTTTTTTTTTTTTTTTTTTTTATACAAGGTCTTGCTCTGTCATCCAGGCTGGAGTGCAGTGGCACAATCACAGCTCACTGCAGCCTTGATCTCCTGGGGTCAAGTGATCTGCCCACCTCAGTCTCCTAAGTGTCTGGGACTACAGGTATCAGCCACCACCCCCAGCTAATTGAAAAAAAAAAAATTTTTTTTTGTAGTTACAGGGTCTCCCTATGTTGTCCAGACTGGTCTCGAGCTCCTGGGCTCAAGCGATCCTCTGGCCTTGGCCTCCCAAAGCATGGAGATTACAGGCGTGAGCCACCATGCCTGGTCTGTTTTGATTTTTAAAAGAAATGTGTTGGCTCACATGATTGACAAATAGAGTAGTAAATCCCCAGATACTGGCAGCCAGTGTGGAAAGACTGTTCTCTCTAGAGAAGCTGGAGGTAGGAAAAGGAGGGCTGGGTTGGGGGGTTGGAGATGGCAACAGCAGGGTCCTGAATGCCTGGACTGGCTGAGAGGGGCTAGGCTGTTTGCTCACAGGATCTTAAATCAGAAGTAACTACTAGAAGCAACATTGCGGGAACTGCCACACTCAGGTCTGGTCCATGCTGAGTCACTAGGGTGAAGAAAGGGAGTCTGGATTCAAAGCCAAGTAAAATGGAGAAGGGGCACTTGAAGAGAGGAGAGGTTCCAATTAAGTCGTGGTGAGCAATACTTGGAAATATTCCACCAGCTTAGAGTAGGGCATCTTCTTATTTCATTATTGTGGCTGTGGACAGAAGAGCACTAAATCACTTAACGGAAAGACAGAAGGGCAGATTCTTGGACTTTTAGTCATCTCATCTTCAGGATTTGATTTGTATCCTGCTTGACACGGCTTACCTCTATATCCAGTCATCACCAGGCTTTTCTTTCTGCTTAGATCCTTTCATTTAATCAACAAATATTTGTTGTCTATTAAACATTGTGCTAGATGCTGGAGATGGTAGCAGTGAACAAAACAAAACTGCTGCCCTCATAGAGCTTATATTCTATATATTCAGAGACAGAGATAAATGAACAAATAGAAATAACCATGGGAATAATGATAAATGCTATGAAGACAAATAGAGCAAGATCTGAATTAGGTCATGCAGAAACCTGTGGGACAAGCTTTGCAGGCAGAGGGAACAGCATGTGCCACAGGAGCATGCTGGATCTGTTTGATACCCACAAGGAGGGCAGTGCATGAAAGGGCAACTGGCAGTAGAGGAACTCACAGGGATAGACAGAGGCTTGAGAATGTAGGAGCTTATGGGCCATAACAAAGACTCAGGATTTAGATGGTACTTGCTACTCTGATCCAGTTCTAAAATGCCAGCTCTTTCTGTTCAAGGTTCAGAGGGTTAAGAAAGAATGAATCAGAGATAGGACTTTGAGAGCTCAGGGAGTGGGTTAAACAGATGAGATAACAATGCTAAGGCTCTGGCCAAACTCACATCCCACAGTGCAACCACACCCTGCTTAGATTTCATTTCTATCTTTAAACTGGAGTTTAAGCAGAATGGGAGTGGAGGGTCAAACTGCCTCCTTGTGAGAATTCCCTTCTGATCTCTTTCCACTGTGTGCCTGGGCGGGGAAAATGGAAGATCGGCACAATTGAGTGTGAGATCAGAAGAGAATTGTGCAACTGATACTCTAGTTAAAAGGAATTCTAGCATTCACCACTACTCCAAAATTATCAGTGGCTATTTCTGCCAACGCAAAGGTTGCCACTGCAATGCTATACTGATTTACTCTTCATTTTAACAGAAAGCATAGTTCTATAACTTAAAGATACAAAGTCAAACAGAAGACCCTACATATTGTGATCTCTTAACTTGTCCTGATAAGTCAAACTTTTGGAAAGTATTGAATAATTTACCCTGCTTAGAAAAATATTCACTACTTGCTTTAAATGGTAGGCTTAAGAATGATTTTTCTTTCTTTGTTGAATGGTAATTCATTGTATGGCAGAAAAAAGAAACTTTGTTAAAATGAAAAAGACATTTGTAAATATTTTGTATCAAAAACATATATATTAGAAATGGATGCAAGTGAATGACTATATTCAGGTTTGGGGTTGGCAGAACAGAAGAATGGAATAGAATAGAATGGAATGGAATGGAATGGAATGGAATGGAATGGAATAGAATAGACAGACTCAAGTATTTTGAGAACTTAGATATTCTTTTAAATTATCCTGACTTTTTTAACATGAGAAAATTAAGTTTGAAGAAGTTTGGCCTAAGTTGGAAGCTTGTCTTTCAAACTTTGCATGAAAATTTAAGTAATCTGTTCTGTTTTAACTTTTAGTTATCCCTGCTGTCAAAGGTAGTCATTTTATTGTGATTATATTTTTGTAGATGCACAAAAATCTGAAGGATGATATCTCCCATGGGGTTGGTTATAGTATTTGGGGAGAATTAGTTAGTCATTTATTTCATAAATACAGGTCTATATCTATGTCTACATTTACATCTTACCTATATTTTAACTGTAATTAACATAAACAAATGTATTTAATATGAGACCTAGCACACACACATACACTGAAAACAAAAGGTGCTTTCTTTTATTATTTGTTTTTCAATTCTATTTTATTCTTTTCTGTTTAATTAAAACTTCTGATCCTAATCCACTGAAATGATTTTATAACCCACTTTTGGGTCGCAACTCACAATTAGAAAAGAAGTTATGATTTTGAAAAAAAGTTATTTTGGATTGAGAACTAAAGTTTAAGCTATTAGCTAATGATGAAATCCATAATGGCTGTAAAGGGAAGGTGGGGATTATTTTGGGATCATAGTCCTAGGTTTTGATGGTTGCTATCATAGAATGAATTTATTCTCTACTCCTGGACCTGATGGCCAATGGCCATAAATTTGACCATAAATCTGTCTTTATTCTTGGTGTCATTGATTAGCTTAACTAGCCTCGCAGTACTAGCAAAAATAGGTCACAAGTTCTTGAACCACTCACTCTATACTATGAGCCATAGATATTTGCTTATAGCTTTATACTTTAGGTTTCATTAGGCAGAGACAGAGAGGGAAAATTGAGAGCAAAGTTCATTACTGAATTTATACATGAGACTCAATCATCAATCCAAAGTTCACTTAGAACTTTCAATGAAACTGTGAAGGTTTTAATCCTGTCCAATGCATTGAAGTCCACATAAATCCCATATAAGTTAATTATTTTGAATAGATATGTAGCTTAAATATCTCAGAACACATACCATCTTTTTTTTTACTCTGTATCCCTTAGGCAACAGCAATGTGTTGAAACTCTTTGCAGGGTATAGCTTTTGTTCTTGCCAACTGAATATCCATGAAGTCTATCCATGAAGTGACTCATATTTCCTCTTGACTACCATCTACTCCTTCCCCCTCTCAGTCTTGCAGTGTAAGTCATGAGGATAGGGACCAATTCTCAGAACCATTTGCTGGATCTTTGCAATACACCCACTCCCACCCCCCGCAGCCTCCCTCCCTGACACCAACTGTCATTGCACTCCCTGAATCCTAAGGCATCCTCAACCTCCCTCCAGTCTTCAGGGCCAATATTGAAGAAAGGCAAGAGTCGTCTAAAGAATTCTATGATGCAGCATCATGATTTTTGTTCCTAAGTTGGTTTCTGATTTTGTGCCTCAGTTCTGATGATGGGTTATCCACCTTGATAGCTGAATCCTGTCACTATATGTAAACTTGTCTATTCTCTGAAAACCTAACACTTTGCCTTTCTCTTATTTGATGCTAGAGATTTAGATTATGACTGTATCAGTTGTCTGACTTCACTGGTACTACTGACCTGATTTACTGTCTCTCTTCGTTTTTCTGAAAACTCTTGGGAAACTGGACTACAGTCACTAGGCATCTCATGAGTAAGAGTGTTCCAGGCTAGGTGCAGTGGCTCATGCCTGTAATCCCAGCACTTTGGGAAGCCAAGGTGGGAGGATCGCTTGCGGCCAGGAGTTTGAGACCAGCCTAGGCAATAGCAAGACCCCATCTGTGACTTATTTCCTTGTAAAGAGCACCTGAGGAACTACTTTCCTATGCTACCCCAAATTTTTTGTTGCAGTGTTCCAGATACTGACTATTGCCAACTCACTGGGACATCTCCCAGCATCTGTAGCTGAGTTGAATCTGAATGTCTGCCTCACTTCCATAGGTGAGTCTCTTACTAGAGGCTAACCCCTGCTCCCTCTTTTTTTTCCTGCTGTTTACTGGAACTTAGCTGGAAGAGTCTCAAAGCATGTAAAACTAACTTTTTATTGTCTTTCCCAATGTCTAACAGGACATCTTGTTCAGAAAATAGTTGAATAAGCATGGCCATTTGAAAATTAGTATCAGATTTCACTTTGTTTGAGAGGTCAGATTGATTTACAAAAGAAAACTTGTACCTTAATATCTGTTTTAAGTGAGAAAAACTTGAGAATAATGAGTCTACATCTTCAAAATTTATTAAGAAATAAAATGTCAAAAGTTCAAGTTCAGAATGATGTATATTTAAATGCAACATCCAACCTGTTTCATTTTGGTGCTAACAACTTTTAAATATGTTCCATGAAACCTCAAACAGCTTTTAAATTGTGTTTTTAATTTTGTTATTAAACTGTTTCATAGAGATTACAAAGAAAGAAGGAAAGACAGAAAGAGATAAAGAAAAGGAAGGAAAGAAAGAAGAAAGAAGGAAGGAAGAATTAATGAAAGCAAAAAAGAAACACAGAGAAAAAGAAAAACAGAAAGAAAAAAAAGAGAAGAAACCAACTGGGTTCCTTTATAGTCCCCTGATGGGTCTATATCAGTCTCTGGGATCCTAACTCTACTGTAAACACAATATTGGGAATTTATTTTGAAAGGACTAGAAATTGGGTTTAGCTTACATTATTATGTGTTAAGTTTCAGTTGCCAGAAACATTCTGTCTATAGAGAAAGAAAATAGATTGTTTTGCTTCCTAAGGAAATGCATTGAATTTGAAGTATGATGACTGAAAGTACATTATGTTGGAAAGTTAAATGCAAGTTAACCAAATGCACATGGGATTGAAAATTTCTCTAAAGGTTCTTTGTGGATTTGGGTATACAACATTGGCACCCCCCACCTCTTTTTTTTTTTTCTTTTTTCTTTCTTTCTTTCTTTCTTTCTTTCTTTCTTTCTTTCTTTCTTTCTTTCTTTCTTTCTTTCTTTCTTTTCTTTTCTTTTCTTTTTTTTCTTTCTTTTTTCTTCAGGTAAGCTTATCAGCCTTACATAGGGATGTTTTCTGTGTCTGGGTCCTAAAATAGCAAATAGATTTAGCCGTGAGGGAGTCAATGCAGAAGGAAAACAGTAAGATAGAAAGCAGAACAAAATACTGTTATAATTGCTTTAAATGCAGCATCACGAGCTATTTGCATTTTTGCCAATTTACTTAATTAAGCAACAGAATATGAAAAGTAGCTTTCAAGGGCCTCTCTGTCTCAGCCCAAAGGCAGACATGCAAATAAATAATTAGGATATAATGTAATGGCAAATCATAGTGGAATGAGAGACAAATGGTCTCCTGGATAAGTGAGTCATGAAGGCTTCAACAGTATAAGTGATGTTTGAACTATGTCTCAAAGGGTGATAAGAATGTGCTGGATGGAGAGGAAAAGAAAGGCATTGTAGGGCAGTGAATAGCTAGAGCAAAGGCACTGATCTGTGAAAGTACAGGGCATGTTGAGGGAAACAGTGAATGACCTGGTGTGGTTCTAGAAGTACACTATGTTGGGAAACATATACTATGTTGGGAAAATGGTTCTTGGCATGACATGGCTAGAAAAGTAGATTAGAATCAAGTGATGAAGAACCTTATACGTAGATCATATGATTTTGGACTTGATCTCAGGGTCCTCTGAAGTTTTCTTTTAATTCAACATAAGTTTAATATTAAGAATACACATGATTTTTTTTTTTTTGTCATAGTGAAACAGGCCGTTTGGAGAAGGGACATGTGGGAGTAATTGATTTCTCTGCTGAACGCGGCCATTATTTATACTTTTTCTGAGGTTTCTAACATGATAATATTTCCTTCCATTTATCTACCACCATTCCAATATTGTTCCATTGCCCACTAGTTGTGATCTCCACACATTCATCAATCAAAGATTCATAAAGGTATCAGATCACCACAGTATTCCTTTGGCATGTCTGACACAACTTAATTTTAATGACAACTTCTTGTCCATAGTTTTTTCTCTCCAGGAGGATGAGCTTTGCTCATGTTGGCTACTTACCAGGCTCAGAGCTGCCTTGAAACAGAATTTGCAGCCTCCCTCATGTGCCTGTGGTATCATTAAAGGTTTTTAAGCAGAGGAAACCGCCACTTTCTGGGTCATTGCCACTTCTCCCTCATGCTCTGTAACCCCACCTCAGCAGTATATTACATGATCTTTTTATTTCCCCCTACTATTCCTCCCAAACTCTCACAGCTTCCTTAATACCCAGCCAATTGCCAACATCCTCTTTCTTCAAGCAACTGGTGATTATCTTTGCTTCCCAGAATGTATTTGATCCTTAGAACATCCATAGTTTTAAAAAATCTTACTAACCAGACAGTTAACATCCTTTTCATGGTCATCCATGGTTTGGTGGTCTTGGACATATGACCTCCATGTCAATTCAAGCAAGATCTGAACCCCTATTAGAGATTAGAATAACTTTTAATAAATATTTATTGAATACCCACTATGTGAGGGATGTCATAGGCATTGAAAGACAATGATGAATAAAACAAATGAGACATCTGCCCTCAGGAGTTTATAGCCCGTAACAGGTGTGGGCAAACTACACCGCGTGGGTCAAATCTGGCCCACCATCTGTTTTTGACTATAAAGTTTTATTGAAACACAGCCATATTCCTTCTTTTGTGTATTACCTATGTCTGCTTTTATGCTACAAAGTGAGAGTTATATAGTTGCAGCAGAGACTATGTGACCTGAAAAGCCTAAAACGTTTACTATTTCACCCTTTGCAGAGAGAATTTGCTAATCCTTGGCCTAAACCATGCTTCTTGAACAATCTGTAATGAAAGATTAGTTAAAAATGTAAAAAATATATTGTAGACATGTTTTCTAGCTTTTAACAAAAATGAGTTTTTAGAAAAACAAACAAAAAAATCAAACATACAAAATACAAGCTCGGAATACTATGTGAAATTGTTATTTAAGTTTCTAAATACTTAATCTTAGTTTCTGTGTTTATCTCCTGAATGATGAGTAATAAATAGTTTGCAGACAAGCACCCATGAGCTTTGATACCACACTTTGAGTAGTGCTAGCTTAGAAGTGAAGACAGAAATCAAGCAAATAATAACACTAATAATTACCCTAGATCAAATTTTACTAATAACTATGACTAAAAATCATAAAGTGATATAAGGCTTAATTTTAGGGGAGACCAAGATAGGGTTTTCTGAAGGGATGAACTTTGAACTGAGATTATACAGTGAATGTGAATTAACCAGAGACAGAGTGTGTGTCTTTGCTGGAGTCTGATGATGTTAAAAAAACATCCATGGCAATGGAAATACATGTGTAAAAGCCCTAGGTGGGAACGAGCAGGAGAATAGGGTCTAGAGGCAGAGAACCGAAGGCTGTTTCATGCCGACTTCCTGGAACTAAAAAGAAAGGAGAACCCTAACTTTCCATGCCTAAGTAACAAAAGGACCAGAGGCTACTCCCTTTGCAAACCCGCTATCTTTTCTGCGCGGCAGATGAGAAATTGGCTGTCGGCAACAAATCATACTGATTATGGGTCCAGTCTTCATTTGCAACTTTGTAACTTCACTCCAGCCTCTGAATGGTTGCTGTCCACAACCAATCAGACTGATTGCGGGTGGAGTCTTCGTGTGCATAGAGGTACTTTGTAACTTCACTCTAGCCTCTGATTGGTTGCAGAAAGCAACGTTTGCACAGGAGTGTGAACTTTATAATTTCACTTCAGCCTCTGATTGGCTGCTTTCTGCAACCAATCAGACTGATTGCAGGCTACCACTTCATTTACATGAGGTGAGTATGAAGTGGCCAATGGGAAACTTCTAGTGGGCATTTGGACCCAAGAAGATTCTGTATCCAAGCCCTTGAGCAGCTGTTCGGGCCGCTGCCACACTGTGGAGTGTACTTTCATTTTCAATACATCCCTGCTTTCGTTCTTTTGTTGCTTCATTCTTTCTTTGCTTTGCTGGACGTTTTGTCCAATTTTTTGTTCAAAACGCCAAGAACTTGGAAAACTTGCGGTCAAGACCCTCTACCGGTGACAGGCAGAAACTTACTATGTGTCTGTAACTGTGTTAAACACTTTATATATATTTCTCCTGTAATACCCTCTTCAATCTCTAAGGTCGTTATCATCATCTCACTCACGCTTTTCATCATAAATTAAGCAATTCGTTAACATGCCCTTTTTATCATCTATTTTATGGATGAGAAACCTGAGGAGTAGAGCTGTAAAATAACTTATTCAATATCACTTAAGTGGCTAGTGAGGCATAGAGTTGGAATTGGTTTCCAGGGGTGTTTGATATCACAGTCTGTGCTTTTATCTATTGTGCTATGCAAGTATCATTTTTAATCATAATAACCCATGATTTCAACCCTGGAGGCGTTTGCGTCTAGTTACCAGCAATCCTAAAGAACTATCTTAATTTTACTGTCTTCCTTGGCAAAGCAAGAACATATAATTAGCTTTATCAAATTTCCAACAATTTCCACATAAGTGAAGAACCAGGCTAGCCAATGAAGACTAGAATTAGGTACCACAGCCTTTGGTAGTACCTAGTAGGAGAGGTATATGGCTTGTATCAGAATTAGGTTTGTCTGTGAGTAATAGAAACCCTAAATAACACTTGCTTCAAGACTCAAACTTGTTTCTTTATTATGGAAAACTCCCAGACAGCTTAACCAGAACTGTATTCCAGGAAGTCACCAAGACCCGTATCTTGTGTTCTGACATCTGTAGCAAGCCATCTCATACTCCAAGATGACTGTTTGGACACTGTATTCATTTCTCAGGGCTGCTGTAATAAAGTACTACAGACCAGGTGCAGTGGCTCACACCTGGAATCACATCACAGCACTTTGAGAGGCCAAGGCGGGAGGATCACTTGAACCTAGGAATTTGAGACCAGCCTGGGCAACCTAAGGTGACCCCTATCTCTACAAAAAAATATTTTTAGGCCAGGAGTGGTGGCTCATGCTTGTAATCCCAGCACTTTGGGACACTGTGATGGGAGGATTGCTTGAGGTCAGGAATTTGAGACCTGCCTGGTCAACATAGTGAGACCCCATCTCTATTTAAAAATATATATATAGATATAAATACAAACATATAATATATTTATATATATGATTATATATAATATATAGTGCTATGTATTAAATATGATATATAATATATACTATATAATGTACAGTATGATCTGTATTATATATATGTTAAATATGTATATCTTTAATTAGCCAGGCGTGGTAGTGCACACCTGTAGTCCCAGCTACTCAGGAGGCTGAGGTGGGAGGATCACTTGAGCCTGGGAGATTGAGGCTGCAGTGAACTATGATCATGCCACTGTACTCTAGCCTGGATGACAGAGTGAGACTCTGACTCTAAATAAATAAATAAAATAAATAAATAAATAAATAAAGTGCTACAAACTAGGTGGTTTAAAATAACAGAAATTTATTATCGTAGCTCTGGAGGCTGAAAGTTCAATGGTAAGGCCTTGGCATCACCAAGGTTTCTCTGAAGAATGTGGGCGATCCACTTCTTTGCCTCTTCTAGCTTATGATCTTTGCTGGCATTCCTTGACTTCCTTGACTGGCAGATCCATCGCTTTTATTTCTGCCTCTGTCATCACATGACTATGTTCTGTCTGTGTGTCTCTACATCATCTGTCCTCTGTCTCTGTGTCTTCACATGGCATTCTCCCTCTCTGTGTGTTTCAAATTACCTCTTCTTATATTTCTTCTTCTGGAAATATAATGACCTCTTCTTAACTTGGTTAAACCTATAAAGACCTGTTTTCAAATAAGGTCACATTCACGAGTACTGGGGATTACGATTTCAGCTTTTTTTAGGGGGAAGGAGGAGGTCGTAACAATTTAATCCATAACAGGTTCCAAAATCATGTTTACATTCCAACTTTCATAAATAGGAGATCATGCTTCTTTCTCTTAAGAATACTTTCTATGATATATGATGTACAGAAAAATTCTGCTTACACTGGTCCTGCATAGTTGCAAATGAGTTGGTCAGATTTGTGCCCAACTAAATCAGAGGTTCTGGTACTAAGGAAGAAGGAATGCATCCATATGGGATGACAGCAAGCAGTACCTACCATATGGTCTATAACTACTCTTCACACCTGCTACACTTAGTCATTTCTTGATCTATTGGATTGCCATGTTTGACACTCCTACCAAAACCTTGTTCATAACACACATCACCTGTTTTAGGCTGGAACAGAGATATAGGAATTCCTGGAAGTTTTTAACAAGCCACTACCATGGTGTAGTGGGGAAATATAATTGGAATCGGATTGTAGTTGTATAACTTATTGATGTGATCTTGAGCTATTCAGTAAGTTCTAAGTCTCAATTTCCTCATCTGTAGATTGGGGATAATCATTTCTGCCTCATATAATTGCTGTATTGCTTCAGTGGGATAGTATTTGAAAGTTCCTGGCATAAATAAGATATGTTGTAACTGTTAGCTATGAATCTAGACAGGAGAAGCAGGAGGAAAAGAAAAAAGGAAGGAGGTGGGGGAGAAAAATGGCTTTCTAGATATAACAGTCTCATTTAAAGAGAAGCTTGAGAAAAATGGCTATTTCCTTCAGTGTCCTTTTAAGCAAATCATGGTTCTTTTGAGACAACAATGATCTACCTACTTTCAGCAGGTCTTTTGATATGATATATAACCACCTCACACTATAGTGAATTATTATTTGAGGAGTAGCCTTATCAGAAAGAAATATCACTAAACAGATAATATCACAAGTCCCTAAGAAGTGACAGCTATTGTGATTGCAGTAACTTAGAGCAGTCCAAATGATTTTTTGGGCATTATATAAGTAAAACATAGAACATTTCTGGCAGACATTTTTAATTTTACTTTTAAGTTTCAGGGTAAATGTGCAGGGTATGAAGTTTTGTTACATAGGTAAATGTGTGCCGTGGTGGTTTGCTGCACCTGTCAACCCATCACCTAGGTATTAAGCCCAGCATGCATTAGCTCTTTTTCCTTATGCTCTCCGTCCCTTTCCCCACCCTCCCCCAACAGGCCCCAGTGTGTGTTGTTCCCCTCCCTGTGTGCATATGCTCTCATTGTTAAGCTCCTACTTGTAAGTGAGAACAAGCGGTGTTTGGTTTTCTGTTCCTGTGTTAGTTTGTTGAGGATGATTGTTTGCAGGTTCATCTGTGTCCCTGCAAAGGACATGCTCTCATTCCTTTTTATGGCTGCATAGTATTCCATGGTGTATATATACCACATTTTCTTTATCCAGTCTATCATTGATGGGCATTTGGGTTGATTCTGCATCTTTGCTATTGTGAATAGTGCTGCAGTGAACATATGTGTGCATTTATCTTTATAATAGAATGATTTATATTCCTTTGGGTACATACTCAGTAATGAGATAGATAGGTTAAATGGTATTTCCAGTTCTAAATCTTTGAGGAATTGCCACACTGTCTTTCACAATGGTCGAACTAATTTACATTCCCACCAACAGTGTAAAAACATTCCTAGTCTTTCACAGGCTCACATTTGTTGAGCATTTGTTGTTTCTTGACTTTTTAATAATTGCCATTCTGGCTTGTGTGAGATGGTATCTCATTGTGGTTTTGATTTTCATTTCTCTAATAATCAGGGATGTTGAGCTTTTTTTCACTTTTCTTGGCCACATGTATGTCTTCTTTTGAAAATTGTCTGTTTATGTCATTTGCCTACTTTTTAATGGGGTTGTTTTCTTCTTGTAAATTTGCTTAAGTTCCTTGTAGATTCTGGATATTAGACCTTTGTCTGACAGACGTTGTAGCAAATAGCGTTAGCTATTTGTCCCACAATATACATTCCCTCTCCCTTTCTGTGTAGTCAGTCAAATTTTTAGCTGGGACACATGGCCACCTACTAAATGACATTTTTCAGCCTTCCTTGCAGGTAGATGTGGCTATATGATCAAACATTTGCAAATGGATATGAACATAAGTAATGTATGCAAATTCTAGTCTTTTTTTTTTTGAGATGGAGTCTTGCTCTGTCTCCTAGGCTGGAGTGCAATGGTGCCATCTCAGCTTGCTGCAACCTCCACCATCCTGGTTCAAGTGATTCTCCTGCTTCAGCCTCCTGAGTAGCTGGGATTACAGGTACGTGCCACCATGCCCAGTTAATTTTTGTATTTTTAGTAGAGATAGGGTTTCACCATGCTGGTCAGGCTATCTTGAACTCCTGATCCCAGGTGATCCACCCACCTTAGCCTCCCAAACTGCTAGCATTATAGGCGTGAGCCACCACACTTGGCCCTGGTCATGTCTTTAAAAGGGAGAGATATGTCCTTCCGTTTATCTTTTCTCTTTCCTGTTACCTGGGATGTGGATGTGTTGCTGAACATTTTTTGACATGGGCAACTACTTAGGACAGCAAAACAACAAGATGACAGAAGCCTAGGTCCCAATATCAAGGAGCTGCTCTTCCAGCCAAGTTTTGCTTAAACTTCGATTGCTACATGAAAATAAACTATTTTGCTTAAATCACTGTTATTTTGGGGTTTTGGTATAGCAAATGAACCTGTATCCTAAAAATGACAGGTTTTGGTAGCCTAAAGTGGGCACTGGCTGAGTTGCCAGGCAGTGGGTACAAGAACACAGTTAATGTCATCTAGAAGGCTGTCCACATTTATTATACAGTGGAAAAATATTTGGAAAGCTGCCATCCACAATAACTTGGAAAGCAGACCAAATGCTTGTGGAAGCCATAGCTTTAAAAGAAAAGGTTAAAAAAAATTCAAGATGTTGGAATGTATTGGCTGCTTCTTTACTTCTTTCAGTAAAGTTTTCAAAACAGATATGGATTGAGTCCAGTTGCAAACAAAGATGAAAGAGAATACAACTTTCCTAAGAGAAGACTAATCATTGAGAAATTTAGGGCCCCCAGAAGGTTGAAAGAACCAATTGCTTCTGCAGTACAAATGAAAGTAATGACAAGCAGTGGCTATGAGGAGTAGATGTGGCAGGAAGATAGTTTCAGTTCCTCTTTACTGCCAGCTCCCTCCCCAGCAAGTCCAAATAAACATAATAATATTTTCAAATAGATTCTCATAAGTGTTCAATAAGACATCTTTTACAATTTTTAATTTTTCTACTGGAAATAACAATTTCAGTAAAAGGAATGTCCTTACTATTCAAATAGAGCCTTAAGTAAATTTAGCCAGCCCAAAGATCTTCAAACTAAAATATGCACATTCTTGGATTACAAGAAGAATTCCCAGGGGAGCACTTGGACACATATAACTTTAACTTTCATGTTTATTTTTTTGCAAAATTGAACTACCTGAGAATTTCCCCATGGTCAAGAGCCACTGTACTTATTTATTGTCTTTCCTTTCACAATTGCCCTTGTCCCACTTAACTTCAGAAGGTCTACTACCTCTCTCCCATCTCCAATCTTATAATACTGTAAATGTACAATACTTTATATTTGCAATGATTTATGGCTAATACATATAATAACCAGATGATTTTTAATGAAACACTTAGACCATTGAGATCATAGAGAAAAACCTATTTACATAATTTCAATTTATATACATAGTTTTATTGCAAAGAAATATGATGAAGGTGATCAATGTGAGGGTGTAAGCACAAAAATATATTATATTAATGTTCAATTCTGTGAGGGAGTGAAAAGGAAACACGAATTCAAGGAGCAAACGAAACTATTAAAGAGAAACTTATTGACATTTAGAAAAATGAATGGTGGTAGTGTTAAATCACCATATTATTTACATTTTTAAAGTAATATAACATTTTATTTTTAAAATGTCAATATATACAATATGTTGGATTTGCCTCTTTTGCTACTAGTGGTTAGACTTATGAGAACAGTTTTATATTTAGATTTTAAAATGTTTGAGGGACTTCATAGTATCTAAGTGTTCTTCAATTGTATATTCCAAGCAAAAATGTTTTAACACCACATGTCTTTTTCCTTCCTTCCTTCCTTCCTTCCATCCTTCCTTCCTTCCTTCCTTCCTTCCTTCCTTCCTTCCTTCCTTCCTTCCTTCCTCCCTCCCTCCCTCCCTTCCCTCCCTCCTTCCTTCCTTCCTTCCCTCCTTCCTTTCTTCCTTCCTTCCCTCCTTTCTTTCCTTCTTTCTTTCTCTTTTGTTTGGAGATGGAGTCTCACTCTGTTGCCCAGGCTGGAGTGCAGTGGCGCAATCTCAGCTCACTGCAAGCTCCACCTCCTGAGTTCAAGCGATTATCCTGCCTCAGCCTCCCCAGTAGCTGGAACTACAGGTGCATGCCACCACACCCGGCTAATTTCGATTCCCTATGACACCTAAATTACTCCCCATAAGCCCCTTGTAGATGTGAAATTATAGCCCCTCTGTTTGCTCCTGAGCAAATAATCCTTTGTTTAGAATGGCTGATGAGCCCTGGATGGTTGTATATTGTCTAGGGAGCCAAATGAGGTCAGCAGAAGTTTTGTCTGCATGAAGTATAGAGGAGGTTAAGCTTCAGACTTGGGTATAATAGATGGTCCTTTCAGTTTAAGTATAAACAGTAACAGTAGGTTATTTGAGGTGAAGAAACATACATGGAAATGGTAACAATGTGCTCCTTTCTTCTTTTTATGAGGCTTTCCTTTTCTTTCAGAAAAGTTGAAAATATAACTTTCTTAGTCCTTCCATATTTGATACTGTCACTTGGAGATAATCTTGCTGAAACAGTGTTACTCTACATGTTTTCCTTGTATCCAAAGCAAATACCAGTTTCCAGACCTTTGTATTTTTCAAATAGGACTGTTAGAGTTCTCAATTATGAACTACATTCATTCTGCTATAGCTAGAAGGCTTGGCAAGCGTTTTATAATGGAACATTGTATACCTTATTAGGTTTGTTACTTTTTTTTTTTAACAATGGAGATTTGGAAGAACAAGTCAATGGAATGTTTTATAAACACTTTAACTTGATTTTCTAATAAGGAAAAAAATTGTTAGACTTGTATTAGCACACTGATCAATTCTTAAATTATATGAAGATAAGGATAGTCATATTAATAAAACTTTAATTTCTCTTTAGCAGAAGAAATTTCCTCTCCACTATAGTTTGTACTTATTGTTCCTATTAAAGCCAACTACGAAAGACTAACAAAGCATGTTATAATTTGCCTTCTAACTGGAATATATTGATTTTTTATGTTTTACCAATTTTTTCCCATTGAAATAAGAGAAATAAGTCTTGCATTTACTCGTGAAGTTGAATATTCAGTAGGGACTCTTATCCAGCCATATTTCTCTTGGAACTGCTCATTCTACAGCAGGAATGTCTCCCTCTCCTAATAGTCTTATTTCTATGAAAATATCCACTTCCAAAGTACTAAATTGATTGGACCTAGGATTGGAGCTCTCCTTCCCTTCTCAACCTAAGCCAAACCAATCTGACTCTCTTTCAGGAATTTAGCAGCAGGGCTGAGAGACTGGAATTTGTTCTCTACCTGTGACTGAGGCTTTTGCTTATTTTCTTGAAGCTGAGGACATAGCCTGCCTTTGCAAAAGAAAAGATGTCTGATCCCTAACATTAATCAACCAAGAGCAAGACTACAAATGGTGGCTCTCATAACTGCATTTAAATATCTGAAAGGCCACAAATTAAGAAAACAAACTACAAAATAAGTTTGTTTGTTTGGTTTTTTGAGACAGGGTCTCACTCACTCTGTCGCCCAGGCTGGAGTACAGTGGCATGATCTTGGTTCACTGCAACCTCTGCCTCCTGGGTTCAAGTGATTCTCATGCTTCAAGCCTCCTGAGTAGCTGGGACTACAGTCACCTGCTATCATGCCCAGCTAATTTTTGTATTTTTTGTGGAGATAGAGTTTTACCATGTTGATCAGGCTGGTCTTGAACTCCTTACTTCAGATGATCCATCCCCCTTGGCCTTCCAAAGTGCTTGAATTACAGGCGTGAACCACCACACCCAACTCAAAATAAGATCTTTTCTATCTTTATATCTTCACAAATAGATTTTATAACTACGTAGGAGATGAGGTTTGAACATTTGAAACTCTGTGATCCCTTGGAATTTTACAATGGAAAGTGACTTTTCGGGGAGAGATGCCACGTGGTCTTTTCCCTTTTCCATCAAGTACCAGTAAGGGCCACACATGTATATGGACACCTCAGGATCCTATCCAAGCATGTATATGGACACCTCAGGATCCTATCCAAGCACCACCCACAATCCTCCTGTACAGCTGCCCCTTGACTATGCTTTGGGACCAGAGGGGCACACTGACAACAGACAGACCCAGGGAAGAGGCTAGTGCAGGCCTTGGGAATAAACTCAGGTATTTTCTTCCCAAAAATTCTGGGGCCTCAAGTGCCCACATCATGTTGTAGAAGGGACTATGTAGGCTCTGGAAGGACACAATTTCATAAACGCATGGATTCCTTGACTCATTGGGAAGGGCACAGGTAGGGACAGGAAAGAGTGGGGCCCTCTTAAGGCCCTCTTTCATAGCTCTGCTGTTTTTCTGCTCATTTTCTGTAAAGCCACCATGGCGTTCTTATACAACATTTCTCCATTTATCTTAAGCCAGTTCGACGTGGTTTACATTAGCTGTAATAAACGAAACCTAGCAAAATCAGGATGCCCAACTAGGAGACTTTGAATTGATGATCCAATTAAAATTTTATTACCCGAATTTATGTATTTATGATACTTTTAGTGTACAAAGGGATTTCACATTCACTTTATAATTCCCACAGTACCCTATGAGGTAAGAATCTCTTCCCCTTTTGCGGATATAGAAACAGAAGCTCAACTAACTTGTTCAACCTGCCAAACAGGATTCCTTATGGATCTGTTTCTTTCCAGACATTGATGTGCTTAAAGAAAGTAATCAGTTGGTGCTAACAGTAAAGCAAAGTGCATGTTAATAGGAAAGTATCTCTTCTCACAAAAACTATTAAGAAAAGAGAAAAAATAGGTGAAAATATTATTTTTGAAAAATAGACAAAAACATCATGCAAATGGTAGTCAGGTGTGGTGGCCCAAGTCTACAATTCCAGCACTTTGGGAGGCCAAAATGGGCAGTTCCCTTGAACCCAGGAGTTGGAGACTAGTCTGGACGACATAATGAAATCCCATCTTTACAAAAAATACAAAAATTAGATAGGCATAGTGGTGCACACCTGTATTCCCAGCTACTCTGGAAGCTGAGGTGGGAGTATCAACTAAGCTTCAAGAGGTTACAGCTGCAATGAACTGTGATTGTACAACTACACTCCAGCCTAGGTGACAGAGCAAGACCCTGTCTCAAAAAAATGCAAATGGTAAGAATCAGAGACTTCAGTTGGTAGTGTCCTTTCATTTGGTGGCCTGCACCAAATGCTGAGCCAAAAGTATACTTTCTAAGTGTGGGTGTCCAAGGTGTAAAGCCAAGAAGGACTTTTTCCAGAGTCAATGGGAATTTAGGATGGGGAGGGGAAGCAGGTATTAAATCTCCAACTGAGGTATGCAGGGATTCTACAGGTAGCTGGTTCTATCTCTGGTTACAGAATGAAAACGAAGGTGTGGAATGTGGGAAGGGCACTCTTCTCTGGTTTTGGCAATCTGCCTCCCTGAAAATGGAGTTGGGGCAGATGCACAGAGAATAAGTCAACTGGTGGTTAATAGCCCCTTTGAGCAGCCCAAAGAATGGTGGTTGTTGTATGTATGTATGTGTGTGTGTATGTGTGTGCCCTTCAAACCAACTAATACGCTGCAATAGTTATGGTGTATTTGCTCATTTTCACACTGCTATAAAGATACTATCTGAGACTGGGTAATTTATAAACAAAAGAGGTTAAATTGACTCACAGTTCCACATGGCTGGGGAGACCTCAGGAAACTTACAATAATGGCACAAGGTGAAGGGGAAACAAGTACCTTCATCACAAGGTGAGAGGAGAGAAAGAGAGAGCTCAAGGGAAACTGCCACTTTTAAACCATCAGCTCTCGTGAGAACTCCCTCACAAGAACAGTATGAGGGAAACCACCTCCGTGATCCAATCACCTCCCACCAGGTCTCTTCTTCAACACATGGGGATTACAATTCAAATTTGAGATGAGATTTGGGTGGGGACACAGAGCCAAACCATATAATTCCATCCCTCTCAACTCCCAAATCTCATGTCCTTTTCACATTTCAAAACGAATCATGTGGCTGGGTGCAGCGGCTCAAGCCTGTAATCCCAGCACTTTGGGAGGCCAAGGCAGGCAGATCATGAGGTCAGGAGATTGAGACCATCCTGGCAAACACAGTGAAACCCCGTCGCTACTAAAAAATACAAAAAAAATTAGCCGGGTGTGGTGGCAGATGCCTGTAGTCCCAGCTACTTGGGAGGCTGAGGCAGGAGAATGGTGTGAACCTGGGAGGCAGAGCTTGCAGTGAGCCGAGATCACACCACTGCACTCCAGCCTGGGTGACAGAGTGAGACTCCGTCTCAAACAAACAAAACAAACAAACAACAACAACAACAAAACCAATCATGCAATCATGCATGACTTTGGAAAAGTCATAACTCATTTCAGCATTAACTTAAAAGTCCAAATCCAAAGTCTCATCTGAGACAAGGCAAGTCTCTTCTGCCTATGAGCCTGTAAACTCAAAAGCAAGTTAGTTACTTCCAAGATACAGTGGGGGTACAGGCATTGGGTAAATGTTCCCATTCCAAATAAGGAGAAATTTGCCAAAACAAGGGGGCCACAGGCCCTATGCAAGTCCAAAACCCAACAGGGAAGTCATTAAATCTTAAAGCTCTAAAATGATCTCCTTTGACTCCATGTCTCACATCGAGGGCATGCTGATGCTAGGGGTGGGCTCCGAGGGCCTTGTGCAGCTCTGCCCCTGTGGCTCTGCAGGGTACAGCCCCTGTGGCTGCTTTCACAGGCTGGCATTGAGTGCCTGCAACTTTTCCGAGCATACAGTACAGGCTGTCAGTAGATATTCTGGGGTCTGGAGGATGGTGGCCCTCTTCTCATAGCTCCACTAGACAGTGCCCCAGTGGGGACTCTGTGTGAGGGCTCCAACCCCACATTTCCCTTCTGCACTGCCCTAGCAGAGGTTCTCCATGAGGGTTCCAACCTTGCTGCAGACTTCTGCCTGAACATCCAGGAGTTTTTATATCTCCTCTGAAATCTAGGCAGAGGCTCCCAAAGCTCACCTTTTGCATACCTGCAGGCCTTTTGCACACCTGAAGGCCCAACACCATGTGTAAGCCACAGAGACATAGAGCCTCATTGTCTTGGCTATTAACATTCAGCTCCTCGTTACTTATGTAAATTTCTGCAGCTGGTTTGAATTCCTCCTCAGAAAATGGTTTTTTCTATTATACCACATGAACAGGCTTCAAATTTTCCAAACCTCTATGCTCTGCTTCCCTTTTAAATGTAAGTTTCAATTTCAAACTATCTCTTCATGAGCACATGTAACTGTACACTTTCAGGAAAAACCAGGTGACATCTTGAATGGTTTGCTGTTTTAGAAATTTCTTCTGCCACACCCTAAAATCATCTATCTCAAGTTCAAAGTTCCACAGATCTCTAGGGCAGGGGCAAAATGCCTTGTCTCTTCACTAAAGCATAGCAAGTGTGACCTTTGCTCCAGTTCCCAATAAGTTCCTCATCTCCATCTGAGACCATCTCAGCATGGACTTCATTGCCCATATTAGCAGTTTGGTCAAAACCATTCAACAAATCTCTAGGAAGTTCCAAACTTTCCCACAATTTCCTGTCTTCTTTGGAGTCTTCCAAACTGTTCCAACCTCTGCCCGTTACCCATTTCCAAAGTTGCTTCCACATTTTTAGGTGTCTTTATAGTAGTACCCCACTTCTGGTACCAATTCTCTTTTAGGCCATTTTCACCCTGCTATAAAGAACTATCTGAGACTGGGTAATTTATGAAAAAAAGAGGTTTAATTGAGTCACAGTTCTACATGGCTAGAGAAGCCTCAGGACATTTACAATCATGGCAGAAAGCAAAGGAGAAGCAAGCACCTTCTTCACAAATTGGCAGGGGAGAGAGGAGTAGGGGAACTACTACACACTTTTAAACCACCAAATCTCATGAGAACTCACTTGCTATCATGAGAACAGCATGGGGGAACTGCCCCCATGATCCAATCACCTCCCACCAGGCCCCTCCCTTGACATGTGAGGATTACAATTTGAGATGATATTTGGGTGGGGCCACAGAGCCAAACCATATCAGAAGGCCATCAGTGGAGGGCTTTTATGCACAAACACATGATAACAAGAACTATCAAAAAAACTGCAAAAATCACGATCTTGCGCAAAGGTCACTGCAACTGTACACACAAAAAATATTTCTTTCAGGACATCTGCCCAGTCACTGTCTATCCAACTTTGAACTGGCATCATCCTTGTTAATCTTTGTAACCAAGGATAATTATCCCAAAACAATTAAGTAATCTTAATTTTTTAAAGAAAACGTTGTCTTCTTTTATCCTCTGAATATGCACATTAGTTTACTATCCATTGTATTCCCATTGCAATGCCTTTTCCCAAATAAACATCATTTTCTTTTAGAGTCTCTCTCTCTGTTTATGATTTAGGTTGACAAGGGTTTGCAAATGGAAATTTTCTAATTTTATCATTTCATTTGCATTTATTAGCTGGTGTATTTGATGACTAGAGTGACCTTTCTCATATATCAAGGATATTTGGTTACCCTGAAATACAGTTTATACAAGAAAGGAAGGACAAGTGCTTAATTCTTTTTATTTTACTATTAATTTACAGAGTAATGATTTAGTGCCCCAGCAACTTTCTGTGATATTTAATGAGTTTTGTTTGGAGCTCCATCTGCCACGCTTTTTAAACTGATTAACTAATTATTAATTCTTCTATGTTCGTGTGTTTTACTAAATTGCATCTTTATATTTTTGATGCTTAAATTGTCTCATCTTTGGTTAGTGGGAACTTCTTCAAGCAAGCTGTGTGTCCCTGGGACATGGTCTGATTATCCTTTGGTAACGTTTTTGCTTTCTGGCATATCATGATATCGCATATCCATACTGTACTTTTCCTGCCTCAGATGTGGGACCAACCACTTTTGGAAGGTGTTCTAGTTCTTTTTGGTGGAAAATAATAATAGCCTAGAGGCCAAGTACTACGATGATATTGCTTCTAAGACTTTTTTTATGAAGAGAAATAGGAAAAATGTATTTTTACAGTTAAAAAATTATTACATGAAGTTTTCACATAATTTTACATAGTCAATTTTACTTTCTATAGAAAGATTGCTTTTGAACTTCTCATCTAGTGGTGGCAAGCATTAAAAAATTTATTTTATCAGAATAATAATAAAATTGTCATAACTGATTTCATTTAAAGCAAAATATGGTACATATCTCCTGCACTTAGTAATATGAGCACACAAATATCTCTTCATTAAAAAATACAAAATACGTTATTTCTAGGGATGGAGAAAGACAGTAGTCAGCTATTACATATATTCCCAACTGAAGCTGATAACTGATGAATATAGTGATTTTTCTCAAACGTCAACTAGCCCTTTATTTCATTATATTCAACTGACTTCTTGGAAGTTAATGGGGAAGAGTGTTGTTTTCCCATCATAGTTCTTTAATTGTGATAAAGCACATTTTCAGAATTGAAAAGGCCACTTCCCATATCCTCTTCACTCATACACCCATTCTGTCCATGGCAAATTTTTTGTTTTCTTTAGAAATTACAGCGATTGCAAATTCTGCTGTGGGTAACAAAGAAGCCACACCAGCAATATCAGTCAGAGCTGTTCTTACAGTCATAATTGGCTTAATTATTCTTATTTATTTATTTATTTTGAGATGAGCCTCACTCTGTCGCCCAGGCTAGAGTGCAGTGGTGCAATCTTGGTTCACTACAACCTCAACCTCCTAGAGCTCAAGTGATTCTTTTGCCTCAGTCTCCAAAGTAGCTGGGATTACAGGCTCCCACGACCACACCCGGATATCAACTATGCTTTTTTTTTTTTTTAAACCATATTCATAGAGTCTTCAACCATAGCATTACAATGGACTTCTGAGAAACTTTGCACATTTTCTTAACTATTAATTACATTTCAACCCTTGCATTCTTAGCAACATTCACTGTAAAAATTATTCATCTCTATTAATTATTTATATATGAATTTTAAAATTTTCATCAGTTGGAATTAGCGAATCCTGATCTGGAATGCACCAAAACAAAACTCCAGTTCTCAGGAACTGCACACAGCCAAACCCAACGTCCAGCCAGATCAGGCCAGCCTCTCTGTTCTACCAGGTGTGAAGCAGGAGGAGTTAGCTGCATTTAAAAAGATTCGTCCTTCCTTCTATTCCGCTCTTTAAGAGTAGTTTTCACAGCATTTGGGAATCTGTAACTCTGTCTTTTAAAAAATTATTCTATGTTACTTGTCCCACCAAACTTCAGTGCAGTTACTCCACCTGAAAGTTTGCCAGACATTCAAGGATGTCTTTGGTTTTATTTTTACTAGTACTAACATCTAACTCTTTAATTCTGACATGTCCTACAATATAAGTTGCAGATTTTACCAGTGTGAGACTTTGACATTGTCTTCTATGCAGGCTGTGAGGACATCTTCCAGTTTAACAGGTTGTTTTCAGAATTTCTCACCCATGTCCCATTCCATGCAGGGTTCTTTCCTTTTGGGGAAGCCTATTTTAGCAATTTCGATATTCCATGGATCTCAGTACACTTCAGAATTTCAATTTATCTTCTCCACATTCACTACATATCTGCTGGGCTTGTGTGGCTCTCTGGCGTGAGGTGTTTGGGCTAAATTACTTATATTTTAGATTCTTGAGAAAGACTTGTTACATATGCAGCATGCAGGCTTCCCCACCCGTCCCCACCTCCTCCAATACATTACTTGATCTCAATGATTTCGAGATTCTGTGAGGTTTTCTTTTTCTTTTTTTCATTTTCATATATTTGGTAGAATTCACTAGTAAAGCTGAGGCTTTCTTTGTGGGAAAGTTTATTGAAATGGATTTAATTTCTTCAATAGATATAAGATTATTCAGATTTATTATTCTATCTTGTGTTGGTATTGTTAAGATGTATTTTAAAAGAGATTTGTTCATCTCATTTATTCAATTTATTGGCATAAAATTGCTCATGACATTTCTTATTATTCTTTTAATATCTGTAGAATTTGTAGTGATATACTTGTTTTATTTTCTAATATTTATAATTTGTGTCGTTTTTCTGTAATTCCTGATGTGCCTAACTTTGAGTTTATCAATTTGTCAGTCTTTACAAATAATTCATTTCAGGCTTTATTAATTTTCTCTATTGTTTTCTATTTCTTTGATCTAATCTCTTTATTATTTTCTTCTTTCACTTTTTTGGCTTTTCTTTTGTACTTCTTTTCATAGTTTCCTAAGGTGATTTTATACTTTATTTTTTAATACAAGAATTTAAAGCTGTAAATTTTCCTCTAAGTATAAATTCTGATATATTTTCCTTGATATTCAGCTTGAAATTCTACTTTTGAGATGTATTATAATTGTCATTATTTTTGAGATGTTTTCTAATTTCCCTTGTGATTTCTCCTTTGACACATAAGTTATTTAAATGTATGCTATTTAATTTCTAAATATTGTAGGTATTTTAAATATTTTATTGTTGCTGATTTATCAAGTAATTTATCATTTGATAATTTGATAATTAATGTGATAAATTACTTGATAAATTATTGATACTTGATAAGTAATTTATCATTTGATTACTTCCATTATGATCAGAGAACAAAGTCAGGTCAGGATTTCAATCCTTTATGTTCATTTGATATTTATTAATACTTGTTTTAGAGTCCACAATATGTTCTATCTTTGTCAATATTCCGTGTGCACTTGAAAAGATCGTGTTTTCTGCTCTTTCTGGGTGTAGGGTTCTATAAATATCTTCACATCATGTAGGTTGGTACTGTTTTTCAATTCTGCATTTTTGCTGAGTTCATGTAATTGTTATATCAATTGCTGAGAGAGGAGTGTTAAAATCTCCAATTATGGTTTGTTTACATTTCCACTCAATTTTGTCAATTTTTGTATCATGAATTTTGAAACTTTGTTATTAGGTCCACGTACATTTATGATTATAATGTATTACTGAGAAATTGAGCTTTTAATAACTATGATCTCTATTTCTGGTAATGGTCTTTATCTTGAAGTCTATTCAAACAGATATTAACATGTCCTTTTAGTCTTATTATGCTTACTAGATACATGGTATATCTTTTCCTATCCAGTTCCTTTCATCCTGTGTATATAGATTTCAGGTTGTCTTTTGTAGGCAGCATATAGTTGGATGTTGCTTTTTACTTTATTCTAACAATCTCTTCCTTCTTGTATAATCTTCATTTTGATTTCTTCTTGTCTTAATTTGCACATAGGAATGTCAGTATAGATGCTTCTTGACTTATGATGGGGTTACATCTCAATAAACTTGTCATAAGTTGAAAATGCATTTAATACACCTGACCTGCTGAACATAATAGCTTTGCCTAGCCTACCTTAAACATGCTCAGAGCACTTAATTAGCCTACATTTGGGCAAAAATCACCTATCACGAAGCCTGTTTTATAATGTGTTGAATAGTTCATGTATTCTATTGAATACTGTAATGAAAATGAAAAATAGAATGGTGCGGTACTTGAAATATGGTTTCTATGGAATAAATATTACTTTCACACCATCATAAGGTCAAAAAAATTGTAAGTCAAACATTGCAAGAAGGGGACTATCTGTATTATATTGAATACTAGCAGTGACAGCACTGTTCCTTGTCTTGTTCTGGATCCTAAAAAACATATATAACTTTTCACCATTAATTGAAATGTTTGTTTTAGTTATTTTGTAGATAGCCTTTGTGTCTTTGTCAAAGTAATGAGGTTCTATTCCTGGTGTTCTTAGACTTTTCTGCATATGCGTTCAATTTATCAAATGCTTTACACACTTTTAATTTTTATTTTTAATTTGCATAAATTTAAGGAGTACAAATGCAATTTTGTTACATGGACAAATAGTGAAGTGGTGAAGTCTGAGCTTTTAGTGTATCCATAAACCGAATAATGTATATAGTACTCATTAAGTAATTTCTCATCATCCACCTCCCTCCCAGCACCCTACACTCTTGAGCCTCCAATATCTATCATTCCACACTTTATGTCCATGTGTACACATTATTTAGCTTCCACTTAATATGTGGTATTCTGTTTCTGAGTTGTTTCACTTAAAATAATGGCCTCCAGTTCCATTTATGTTTGTTGCAAAAGACACGATTTTATTTATTTTTTAAATGGTTGAATAACATTGCATAGTGTATATGTATACACCATGTTTTCTTTTTCCAATCCTCCACTGTGAACATTTTGGTTGATACTGTACCTTTGTTTCCATATCTTTGAGATGATCATATGGATTTTGTCCTTAATTCTATAAGTGATGGATTACATTTATTGATTTGTATATATTGAACCATCTTTGCATCCCTACTTGATCATGGTGTATTATCTTATTGAGGCATGGTCTTGGTCTGTCACACAGGTTGGAATGCAGTGGCACAATCTTGGCTCACTGCAACCTCCATCTCCTAGGCTTAAATGATCTTCCCGCCTCCACCTCCCGAGGAGCTGGGACTACAGGCATGCACCGCCACACCTGGCTAATTTTTCTATTTTTTGTAGAGATGGGGTTTCACTATGTGGCCCAGACTGGTATCGAACTCCTGGACTCAAGTGATTCCCTGCCTTGGCCTCCCAAAGTGCTGGGATTACAGGAGTGAGCCACCACACTTGGCCATATAATCTTTTTAATGTGGTGTCAGATTCAGTTTACTAGTACTTTGTTGAGGATTTTTGCCTCTGTGTTTATCAGGGATATCGGTCTGTAGGTTTCCTTTTTTTATTGTGTCTTTGTCTGATTTTGGTATCAGGGTGATACTGGTTTTGTAGAATCTGTTAGGATAAATTTCTTCCTTCTTGATTTTTTGAAATAGTTACAGAAGGACTAGTCCTAGTTCTTCTTTGTACATTTGGTATAATTTGGCTGTGAATCTGGTCCTGAGCTTTTCGTTGTCATTGTTATAAGACTCTTTATTTGTTTATTTACTTACTTACTTTGAGACAGGGTCTCTGTCTGTTGCCCAGGCTAGAGTGCGGTGGCACAACCATGGCTCATTGCAGCCTTGACCTCCTGAGCTCAAACCATCCTCCCTTCCTCAGCCCCCAAGTAGCTCAGACTATAGGGGTATGTCAGCATGCCTGGCTAATTTTTGTATTTTTTGTAGAGATGGGGTTTCACCACGCTGTCCAGTCTAGTCTTGAATGTCTGAGTTAAAGCAATCTGCCCACCTGGGCCTCCAAAGCTCTGGGATTATAGGTGTAAGCCACTGTGCTTGGTCGGGAGACTTTTTAAAATTGCAGATTCAATCTCACTACTCATTATTGGTCTGTTTAGAATTCATATTTCTTCCTAGTTCAATCTTGGGAGGTTGTACATTTCTAGACATTTATACATTTGCTCTAAGTTTTCTAGTTTGTGAGCATATAGTTGTTCATAATAGTCTCTGATGATCTTTTGTATTTCTGTGGTATCAATTATGATGTCTCATTTTCCATTTCTGATTGTTTTTATTTGAATCTTCTCTCTTTTTGCTCAGTCTAGCTAGCAATTATCAATTTTGTTTCTCTTTTCAAAAACCAACTTTTCATTCTGTTGATACTTTGTTTTTGTTTTTGGTTTTGGGGTCTCTATTTGATTTAGTTTTGCTCTGATCTTTGTTTTTTTCTTCTGCTAGCTTTGGGTTTGGTTTGTTCTTGTTTTCTACTTCCCTGAGGTGAGACATTAGGTTGTTAATTTGTGATCTTGCTAATTTTTTGATGTAGGCATTTAATGCTATAAACTTCTCTCTTAGCACTGGTTTTACTGTATCCCAGAGGTTTTGCCATGCTGTGTTTCTATTTTCATTCATTTCAACAAATTTTTAAATTTCTGTTTTAATTTCATCAATTACCCATAAGTGTTTAGGGGCATGCTGTCTAATTTCCATGTTTTTGTATAGTTTCTGAGGTTCTTGTTGGTATTGATTTTTAGGTTTATTTCACTGTGATCTGAGAAGATACTTGATGTGATTTTGATTTTCAAAAAATTTTCAACACTTGTTTTGTGGCCTAACATATGATCTGTTCTGGCAAATATTCTATGTGTTGATGAGTAGAAAGTATATTCTGCAGTTGTTGGTAGAAAGTTTCATATGTGTCTGCTAAGTTCATTTAGGGTAAAGTCCAATTAAGTCTAATGTTTCTTTGTTGATTTTCTGTCTCAATGATCCATCTGGTGCTGTGAGTTGGATGGTGAGATTTCCCCCTATTATTGTATTCCTGTCTGTTTCTTTCTTTATGTCTAGTAATATTTGTTTTATGAATCTGGGTGCTCCACTGGTTGGGTACATACATATTTAGGGTTGTTATATCCTCTTGTTGAATTGACCCTTTTGTCATTACATAAAATACTTTTTTGTCTGTTTTTTACTCTTTTTGATATAAGTCTGTTTTGTTGTTGTCATTGTTAATGTAACTATAGTTATTCCTGCTTGCTTTTGGTTTCTGTTGCATGGAATATCTTTTTCCAACCCTTTAATCCAGTCTAAATGTGTTTACTAATAAGGCGAGTTTCTTGTAAGCAGCATATAATTGGATCATGTTTCTTTTTTATCCATTCTGCCAGTGTGTGTCATTTAAGTGGAATATTTAATCCATTTATGTTCAAGGTTAATATTGTTATGTGAAGTTCTGTTTTTGACATATTGTTAATTGTTATCTACTTGTTTTATAAATCACTTGTTTCTATCTTTTTCTCTGTCTTTCTGGTTTGGTGGAATTCTGCTTTGTTGACATTTGATTCATATCTATTTCTCCACTGCGTAATTGTTTTTTATGACAGTGAGTTTTATACTTTTGTGTGTTTTTGTGATGGTGAATATAGACCTTTTTTTTTTCTGTGTTTAGGATTCTTTCAAGAATTTCTTGTAGGGCTGGTTTAATGGTGACAAATTTCTTCATCATTTGCTTGCCTGGGAAAGACTTTATTTCTCCTTCATTTAATCGTGCTGGATACAAAATTTGTGATTGGCAGATTTTTTCTTTCAGCAATTTGAAAATCCCTTCTCATTCTCTTCTGGCTTGTAAGATTTCTGCTGAGAAGTCCATTGTTAGTCCGATGGGTTCCTTTTATAGGTGATTACACTTTTCTCCTGTTGATTTTAGAATTCTTTTTTTTTTCATCTTGACTTTTGATAGATTGATGACTTTATGGTGTTGTGAAGTCCATTTTGTAATGTATTTGCCTGGGGATTTTTGGGTCTCCTATACCTGGATGTCTAAATCACTTGATAGACTAGGGACGTTTTCATCAATTATTTCCTTAAATAGGTTTTCTAAAGCTTTTGCTTTTTCTTTCCCCTTGGGAATACCAATAATTCATAAGTTCTGCTGTTTTATGTAGTCCTATTCATCTTGAAGGCTTTGTTCATTTTTTAAAATTCTTTTTTCTTTATTTTTTTCTGACTGGATTATTTCAAAACATCTGTCATCAAGTTATTGGATTCCTTCTTCTGCCTGGTCTAGTCTATTCTTGAAGTTTTCAAAGGTATTTTGTAATTCCTTATATGATTTCTTTTTTATTTCTAGAACTTCTCTTCAGTTTCTTTTTAAAGATAATATATATCATTGATAAATCCTTGGTTTATATCCTGAATTGATTTGCTGATGTCTTTCTATTGGTTTTCAAGCTTTTAAAGAATCACTGTTTTGAGTTTTTTAATCTGGCAGTTTGAGGATTTATTTTTTGTTAGGATCCATTGCTAGAGAATTACTGTGCTCCTTGGTTTGGAGGGGGGCGGTGTCATAATTCCTTGCTTTTTTGTGCTTTCCATATTATTATTCTGCTTTCAGCATGACTGGAGAAATAGTAGCTTCTTGTTTTTGAATTTACTTTCCTTGGGGCAAGACTTTTTTTTTTTTGTCTTAAGTGTATGAGTATAAAGTAAGTTCGCTAGGACCATTTGACTTTGCCTCTGGGTGTGCTCAATGTGAAGACTCTGTATGACTTTCTTGGTTATAAATAGTCTTGGTGTTTTCACAAACATCAGTTGTTAGTAGTGGTGTACTGGATGAATGAGCGGGCTCATGACCTCCTGAGTGGACAGGGTTTAAGGGCAATGGTGGTAGCACAGATTGCAAGAGCATCATTTTGTTCTTGGGCATTGTGTACATGTATCAGCAGATATTGTAATAAGCTATGTTGGCCAACCTCCTGGACAGTAGATGATGCTTTCAGGTAAGAGCCTGCTGCAGTGGTGGCAATAGGGTTTGTTCTTGACTTCTATTAACATGCATAGTTCTCAGGTGTCTCAGGTGATATGTTGGGCTGTGGGATGCTCAATAGTCTGGGTGCTGTGCTCCGTCTTGGGAGATTGGACAAAGCTAGGTGGAAATGGAACAGGGCCTGAACTTCAACTCCCCAGTATTGGGCATAAGCACTAGCCCTGACAGGGTTAGGGGGTAGTCCTCAGTGGTCTGGAGAAATGCTTGGGTGAGGAGCATAGTTGCTGTTGCTGTGCTGAGTCTCACTACAGGGAAGAAAGAGTGGTCCTAGTGCCATAGCCTAACAAGTGAAGTGGGACCTTCTCTCCTCTTATGCCCCAGACCCAGCAAGGCAACTTCCTCATCCCCACTGTGGCAGCCAGTTGGGACACTTACTTAGTCACTGAGGTTTGCTTCCAGTCAGCGAAGCTTCCCTAGGCCGTAAAACTCACAGCTCAGTCAAAACCATGTTGACCAAGTAACTCTCCTCCTGCTTCCTGCCTGTGAAGGATAGGAGCCTGGTTCCAGTGCCAGCAGCTGGTGCACATACTACACTAATTTCTCAGTTTTGGCTGTGGGAGCCCGTTCCTTGCTAAAGCCCCAGATCTCCAATCCCCAGCTCGAGTCTCTCTAATGCTGAGATGGCTACCACTGCTTCTAACTTGCGGGATCCTGCACAACTTGTTAGGAGCTAAGATCAAGAACAGCATCCTTCTATTGGTGTCTGGGTCTGGGAACGTCTGTGGGACACTTCCTGGAGACATTCCTTCTCACAGTCTCCTAGCTGCTCCCAAGTTAGATCCAGGGCTTGGGAGCATCCAGGTGCTCTCCTGTGACCTGGATTGTACAATTCCTCACTAAGAAGATGGGTCACGGAGAGACACTCACTCATCCTCTCCTGTATTAGGGATTCACTTATGGTTTTCAGCTGAATTCAGCCATGTAGGCTGCCTGCCTACCTTCTCTTTCCCAGTATCTTTCACTTTTCTGTTGAACTCTCATGTTCTTTCTTGGATACAATTTCAAAGTGTGAATCTCTATACACTATTTATTTTCCTGCCTCCCTCCCCCCCTCCCCCTCCCCTCACCCCTCCCTCCCTCCCTTCCTTTTTTCCTTCTTTCCTTCCTTCCACTTTTCTGTGGAACTCTCATGTTCTTTCTTGGATAAAACATCAAAGCATGAATCTCTCTATACACTATCTTGCTTCTTCCAAGTGGATGAAGTGTGCTGGAAAAGCCTCTATTCTGCCATCTTGGAAAAGAATGCAAAACAACCAAACAAAACAAACAAAAAAACCCTTTTTTAAAAAAAGTCTACTAATTTTTAAAAACTAATCTACAAAAATTATAATTTTTTTCAGCATTCTTTTCCAGCCTGCCTGTTCTTGTAGTTTTTTATCCTCACTCTTACTGAGCTCCTGTGCTGCTTCGATGTTATTATCTCCCTGTTGATTCCAGGCTGGCTTTGTTTCACTGTTGCAAAGAGATGAGCAATGACATCCTAGGGTAGTATTGTGAAAACAAGTGGGCATCATTACCAAGTTATTTGCTGGCCTCCTCTTCTTATTGACTCTCAGTCTTCTACATTAGGTTTCCATTTTACTCTCAATATCCTTCCCCCATTTATACCAGGCTCTGACCTCAACTTCTCTCCCTAAAAGCTTCTCAACCTTTTGGTGCAAAGTTCTGGGATTCCTTAATTTCTATGTCATTTCTGTGATATTGTGTCCAGACTTGGTGGGTTCTTGGTCTTGCTGACTTCAAGAATGAAGCCACGGACTCTCCTGGTGAATGTTACAGTTATTAAAGATGGCGTGTCCAGAGTTCGTTCCTTCTGATGTTCGGACGTGTCTGGAGTTTCTTTCCTCTGGTGGGTTAGTGGTCTCGCTGACTTCAAGAGTGAAGCTGCAGACCTTTGCGGTAAGTGTTACAGTTCATAAAAGTGGCACGTCTGGAGTTGTCCGTTCCTCCCAGTGTGTTTGTGGTCTCACTGACTTTAGGAGTGAAGCTGCAGACCTTCATGGTGAGTGTTACAGTTCTTAAAGGTGGCGTCTCTGGAGTTGTTCGTTCCTCCCGGTGGGTTTGTGGTCTTGCTGACTTCAGGAGTGAAGCTGCAGACCTTCGCAGTGAATGTTACACTTCATAAAGGTGGCACATCCGCAGTTGTTTTTTCCTCCAGCCGGGAGTTGTTCCTCCCTCCCGGTGGGTTTGTGGTCTCGCTGGCTTCAGGAGTGAAGCTGCAGACCTTTGCGGTGCGTGTTCCAGCTCTTAAAGGTGGCACCTCTGGAGTTGTTGGTCCCTCCCCGTGGGTTCCTGGTCTCACTGACTTCAGGAGCAAAGCTGCAGACCTTTGTGGTGACTGTTACAGTTCAGAAAGGTGGCAGGTCCGGAGTTGTTCATTCCTCCCATCCGGAGTTGTTTGTCCCTCCCAGTGGGTTGGTGGTCTCCCTGGCTTCAGGAGTGAAGCTGCACACATTTGCGGTGAGTGTTACAGCTCATAAAAGTGGCATGTTCCCAAAGAGTGAGCAGCAGCAAGATTTATTGCAAACAGTGCAAGAACAAAGCTTCCACAGCTTAAAGGGGATGGAGAGCGTTGCCAGTGCTGGCTCAGGTGGTCTGCTTTTATTCCCTTGTCTGGACCCACCCACATCATGCTGATTGGTCCATTTTACAGAGCGCTGATTGGCCCATTTTACAGAGCACTGATTGGTGTGTTTACAATCCTTTAGCTAGACAGAAATTTCTGTAAGTCCCACCCATCCCAGAAGCCCAGCCCTCTTCACCTGTCACTGGCACTTGCCAGGGGACTTTGTAGCACCTAGCCCCAGCACTCCAGCAGCCCAGAGGGAGCCCGTCCCTTGATCAAGCCCAGCAGGCGTAGGCCAGGTGTACCGAGTGCGGCTGCCGAGCCCGCCCACCCCAAACCTGCCCCGTCTTGCGAGCCCAGCGCGCAGTCCCTCACGCCACACCTCCCTGCCAGCAGAGGGAGCCGGCTCCCTCATGGGCTAGCCCCAGAGAGGGGCCCTCATAGTGCAGCGGCAGGCTGGGCTTCTCCAGTGTGGCCAGAGTGGACGACGAGGCCGAGGAGGTGTGGAGAGCGAGTGAGGGCTGCTAGCACATTGTCACCTCTCAACATCTTCAGAGTTTGGTTTTAGGGGTGGTAGCTTTGTTAACTTGCCATCTTTTCTGGAAAAAATAATAGATTATTTATAAAATAGAAATTTTATTTATCTTGTACTATAATTAAGATTTTCTAATAGTTATCAGTGCTATCAATTTTTTTTTTTTTTGCTTTTTTTCTGGGTACTTGGTAGGATTGTATTTCCCTATACTTTTGCTGAAAATCAGTGTAGCCATGTGAGTTGCTTTGCACGATGAACAGCGAGCAGAAGTCTATATGTTACTTCCTCTGGAAGGCCATAGAGCCAGTGCATAATCTACCATTTTCTCTTTTACTGTCAGCCATGTGATTAAACATGCTCTAACTGAAAGACTGGCAAATTTCTGTAAAGAACCAGAAAATAAATATTTTAGGCTTTTGTATGCCCTATGGTCTCAGTTGCAACTACTCAGCTCTGCCATTGCAGTGCAAAAGTAGCCATAGGCAATACATTAATAAATGAGCATAGCCATGCTCCAGTAATACTTCATCTGAGACACTGAAATTTGAATTTCATATAATTTTCACATACCACAGAATATTATTGTTGTTTTAAAGCGGTTTTAGCTCTTGGATCATACAAAATCGGGCAGCAGGCCAGATTTGGTCCACAGGCCATAGTGTGTCAGCCACTTTCTAGATAGACAGTACTTGGAAACTTTGATTCCCAGAGGGAGGGTAACACAGAGCAAAGCCCCTGCTTACCCACAAAGTATATTCGGTGTGTGGAATAAAAGGGAAACTTGTTATTTTAAGTCACTAAGTAAAAAAAAATACAGCAAAACCTAACTCAATCTAATACACTAATTTTGTTTTTAAATGATAATACAGCAATGAATAACTAGAAGACAAAGGTTAAGGGAAAGGAAAAGAGAAAGAGATGCTGAAAAAAAGCCAAGGGGAGTTTGAACTGAAAGTTAACTGATTAAAATTTTGACAGATCATTCTTTCTTTTCATCTGAACTCCGTATCTGTAAATCCTGATCATCTGCGCATTTGCACATTTAATAATGTATCTTTTACTCTTTCTGGGATGCTGAAATGTTGATCGCTTCAAGTAATTAAAAAAAATAAAGTCATGGAAGTATTTTAAAGGAGATCTGAAAACTGCGTCAGAAAGTCAGGAAGGCCAAAATAAGGAGCTCTGTTAAGAGACATTCCATCAACAAAAATATCTCTTCTCTTCTCTGCCATGGCAACTCCAAAATAGTAAAGAATATGTAATATGCAGTATCCTTATTTGAACCAAGATGCTGAGAATCATGCAGGCAACAAATGTCTATTTTGGTGGCAAGAAGGAGCGTATTATGAAAGGAGATTGTTCTGATTATTTAGCTTTTGTTGAGCTTTCCAATTGTGAATAGCAGAATTCCAGAGGCACTCAATGTATCCACTCTCCAACTTATAATTGTATACTCACCTTGTGTATCTTTGTAATCGTTGGAGTCCTGATTCTAGCATGGTTGGTTGTGTTAAATAATCTTTTTCTTTGGACATGCCAGAGTAGGACAGAGAGGAAGATATTTGTGGTGATACAGGTTGCACTTGTCAGAGCCTCCTGCCCTAGAACTGTTGGTGGGGAAACAGTCCTTATTTGATCATTTTTGGGGAAGGAAATTAAAATAAGTTGTGTGCAGAGGCTCTAACTCCCTCAGGGCAGCTGAGTGGGAGAGAGAGAGTCTCTTTGGAAAATCCACAGTTTATTCTTCCAAAACAATGTAGCCTCTAAGAAGTCAGAAACATTTGGAGAAAGTACAGAAATGAAAAGCATTATTGTGTGAAGTTCAAACTCTCAAGAAAAAAAAAAAAGGTGTTTTATAAAAAGTTCAGACTTTACTTTTTGCCTTGGAAATCCTGTGGACTACAATGATAGGATTTGTTTAAAATGTTGCACTTAAATATTTAAATGTAGCAGGCTCTATGTGTTTGATTTCTTTGTTTAACTGATGCATAGTTTCCCAACTATGTAGTGACTGGTGTAAAGTGTGAGGCTGTTCTATATTTATGTGGTTCAACTTTCCAGAATATTTGGATACTGGCCTTAAATATGTACAGTATTATTCCCTTGCAGCAGTTTTGTCAATGCCCAAATATATTAATGTTATATCCCCAAAGTCCTCTCTTCTGACAGATGGCTAACAAGGAGAAAAGTAAATTAAATTTATTAAGTCATTTATGAAAAATATAGGGACTTCCGAGAACTACAAAGCAAAGTTTCCATTCACTATGTAGAAAGTCAGATGCCTGGTAAATCTTTTATCTATTTGTGTTTTAAACAACTTTGCCTTCAGCACATGGATTTTGTGTGCAATGTCAGTATGTAATCTGAAGGAATTACAATAATTTAATTGCATGAAACACAGAACGGGGCAGTAAGAATTTTAAAAATAATGATTTAGCTGATTTTCTATCAGAAGCATTGAGAAAAAATTTCTGAAGGAGAAAAAAGTGAAATGTTAGTCTCCGGTAACATTGTCTAACAAAGGTTTGGTTGTCTAACAAAGGTTTGGTTTTACTGATGCCCTGTGGCACTGATACATTGTTCTAAAGTGTAGAGAGATGAATGTGTGAATGTGGATGTCTGGTCCTGACCTTGCTAAATACATGGGATTTCTCCCTGAGGCAGACCTTCATTGGAGTGAGGTCAACAATAAGAATCTGGCTTTGAAAAAATCATGAATTGACAAACAAGCAGAGAATCTGAAAGGTTACATTTTCTACCAGTGAAACTTTAATAATCCCCAGGAAGACTGTACACATTTTAGAATAAGTAGTTTTCACTCCTAGGAATTGGAGCCCAGGGCAAAGGTGAATGAAAGGATATAAAATTAGCTTGAGAAACAAAAGAAGTCTAAGGAGAGTTTATATTATAAAGTGCATACTGGATTCTATAACATACAGTGATCAAAGTAAACATGATTTTAAATGATACAGATGTCCCAAGATATAAAGCATTCTGTGGTTCTAAGAGTTCTTAGGAGGCTGCACAAACTCTTATAGTTTAGATAACATGATATGATGTTTCTGTGTATTCTATAGGAAATCATTAATCTAAACAATTCTGTACAGCTTCCTAAAATACTTTATCAACCCTAGAAGAATCTCTTTCTTAAAATACTATGTTTTTCTGTGATTATTGCTCTCAGTCTAATTTTAGGAAAAACAAATATTATAGGCTAAATTGTGTCCCTCCCAAATTCAAATGTTGAAGCCTTAAGCCCTAGTACCTTAGAATTTTACTGTAGTTGAAGATAAGGCCTTTGAAGAATTGATTAAGTTAAAATAAAGCTTCTAGGATGGGTCCTAATTCAATCTGACTGGTGTCCTTATAAGAAGAGGAAATTTGGAACACAAGGAAACACTAGGAATGTGTGTGCACAGAGAAAAAACTACGTGAGGAAATGGGAGAAGACGGCCATCTTCAAGTCAAGGAGGGAGGCCTCGGAAGAAACCAAACCTGCTGACACCTTAATCTTGGACTTCTTGACTCCAGAACTCTGTGAAAATAAATTGTTGTTTAAGCCACCCAGCCTGTAGTATTTTGTTATAGAAGCTCTACCAAACTAATACAAGACACAAAAATGCTTTACCTTTTCCCAAAGCCAGGAGATCTCTATTGGGAAGAAAATGAACTGTCATAGGGGAAATCAATGAAATTTTAGTTAGGCTTTTTGCTTTGTTTTACCTGGATACAAACCTTAGTGTGGTTTTCATTGAGAATGTCAGGATGAAGAGGTCAGGAAGCCAGATTTTTCAGACCACTGATACAGAAAAAACGTTCACTGCTTTACCACAGTCCCAAGAGAAACCAGTCAATACTTTTGATCTTGAATATATGAGTCTTTCTGATAATCTAGTATCAAAAAATGTCCACCTATCCTACACCAGCTTTAATATTAAGAAGATATCTTGATGAAAAAAATAGGAGGAAATTGGCTTTTACTTAACTGCAAAACATTAAAAATATTTGCTTATTTTCGCCTCATGGAGGGGTAGCCATTATTTGCACTTTAACGGTATAGAAAGGAAAATATGCAGATGTTTAAGTTTTCTTTGGTTACATAGGTCAAAATCTTTAGCAAGATGAAGACTTTTTCTTTTTTTTTAATATTTATTTTTGTGGATATATGGCAGGAGGAAACCCGATTACAGCAGCATTCTGGAGAGGGTAATCTCATCTTACTACACATACGATAGAATCAGAATGTGGGGTATGTCTAGAGCAGGCTCAGGGGATTAGGATGGCCTTGCTAAAGGCTGTAGGGGAAGACTGGATTATCAAAAGCCAGAAAATTACCTATAGTTGGAATTACATTCAAATACACACACCAAATTCATGTTCCTAATCCACACATCAGAAGTCTAGAAGTCAATGGGGTCGTCCTTCAATAAGACAAGATGACACATCAGGCAAGCAGTGAAACCCAGGAGTTAGGTGGAAAGAACAATGTCCCAAAGTAATCACAGTTCACAAAGGCAGGAATTGAAGAGCTAAGTTATAACACAATCAGTTCAGAAATGTGTACATGTAAGACACATAAACTTGTATGTGACATTCCTATTATTGAAATTAATGTCCATTTTGAGCACCTGTTACACTGAACAACTGAAATGTGCTCTTAGTCAATTCAGGATTTCACCATCCCTTTTTCCAAGCTTATGGCCAATTTCAAGCACCTTTTATATACTATCAAGAGAGTGGCATGAAGGAGATCTGAGGTTTTTACATCTGGCCTCAGTTGTTTTGACCAATTCATCCAGGAGTGTGCTGAGATGGACATTATCTATCTGGTTCTTGTTTATCAATCCTTGCAGGTTGCTGCTGAACTATCTCTTGGTCTTCGGAGGAGAAATATTTTGTTCCTAGTCTGCCCCATTAAGGGCTATAGGGTCTCTACGAGCTGTCTTAACTTCTCTTTACGTATATGTACCCTGCAGCCAATATGACTCCACAGATCCTGCACTTCACTGAGCCCCGGAAGCTTAGACCTTATTTTCACGATTATTATCCAAGAAAGGAAACTCCACCACCTCATTCTCAATTTCTCCCACTCTCCTTCCGTTTCTCCTTCATTTTGGGTAATGTCAAGGTATACGACTCTTCTAGAGGTCCAGAGTCCAAGTCCTTTTCTTGCATTTTCTGAGTCTTTTTCTCCCAGCTATTACTATTCTCAGATATGATTTCCAGTGAGAGCCATAAACACTGCCCAGCTAATAGTAGGAGCTCGTAAAGTTATTGTTTTATTTTTATTTAGTGCTTTTCAATTTATTTATTTATTTATTCATTTTTCAATTTTTTAAAAATGTTTTTTCTATTACTATTATTATTATACTTTAAGTTCTAGGGTACATATGCACAACGTGCAGGTTTGTTACAACATGTGCCATGTTGGTGTGCTGCACCCATTAACTCGTCATTTACATTAGGTATATCGCCTAATGCTATCCTTCCCCCCTCCCCCCACCCCATGACAGGCCCCGGCGTGTGACGTTCCCCATCCTGTGTCCAAGTGTTCTCATTGTTCAGTTCCCACCTATGAGTGAGAACATGTGGTGGTTGGTTTTCTGTCCTTGTGACAGTTTGCTCAGAATGATGGTTTCCAGCTTCATCCATGTCCCTACAAAGGACATGAACTCATCCTTTTTTATGGCTGCATATATTCTATAGTGTATATGTGCCACATTCTCTTAATCCAGTCTATCACTGATGGACATTTGGGTTGGTTCCAAGTCTTTACTGTTGTGAATAGTGCCGCAGTAAAACATACGTGTGCATATGTCTTTATAGCAGCATGATTTATTATCCTTTGGGTATATACCCAGTGATGGGATGGCTGGGTCAAATGATATTTCCAGTTCTAGATTCTTGAGGAATCACCACGCTGTCTTCCACAATGGTTGACCTAGTTTACAGTCCCAGTAACAGTGTAAAAGTGTTCCTATTTCTCCACATCCTCTCTAGCACCTGTTGTTTCCTGACTTTTTAATGATTGCTATTCTAACTGGTGTAAGATGGTATCTCATTTTGGTTTTAATTTGCAGTTCCCTGATGGTGAGTGATGATGAGCATTTTTTCATGTGTCTGTTGGCTGCGTGAATGTCTTCTTTTGAGAAGTGTCTGTTCATATCCTTCACCCACTTTTTGATGGGGTTGTTTGTTTTTTTCTCGTAAATTTGTTTAAGTTCTTTGTAGATTCTGGATATTAGCCCTTTGTCAGATATGTAGATTGCAAAAATTTTCTCCCATTCTGTATGTTGCCTGTTCACTCTGATGGTAGTTTCTTTTGCAGTGCAAAAGCTCTTTTGTTTAATTAGATCCCATTTCTCAATTTTGCCTATTGTTGCCTTTGCTTTTGGTGTTTTAGACATGAAGTCCTTGCCCATGCCTATATCCTGAATGGTATTGCCTAGGTTTTCTTCTAGGGTTTTTATGGTTTTAGGTCTATCATTTAAGTCTTTAATCCATCTTGAATTAATTTTTGTATAAGGTGTAAGGAAGAGATCCACTTTCAGCTTTCTACATATGGCTGGCCGGTTTTCCCAGCACCATTTATTAAATAGGGAATCCTTTCCCCATTTCTTGTTTTTCTGATGTTTGTCAAACATCAGATGGTTGTAGATGTGTGGTATTATTTCTGAGGGCTCTGTTCTGTTCCGTTGGTCTATATATCTGTTTTGGTACTAGTACCATGCTATTTTGGTTACTGTAGCCTTGTAGTATAGTTTGAAGTCAGGTAGCGTGATGCCTCCAGCTTTGTTCTTTTGACTTAGGATTGTCTTGGCAATGCAGGCTCTTTTTTGGTTCCATATGAACTTTAAAGTAGTTTGTTCCAATTCTGTGAAGAAAGTCATTGGTAGCTTGATGGGGATGGCATTGAATCTATAAACTACCTTGGGCAGTATGGCCATTTTCACGATATTGATTCTTCCTATCCATGAGCATGGAATGTTCTTCCATTTGTTTGTGTCCTCTTTTATTTCATTGAGCAGTGGTTTGTAGTTCTCCTTGAAGAGGTCCTTCACATCCCTTGTAAGTTGGGTTCCTAGGTATTTTATTTTCTTTGAAGCAATTGTGAATGGGAGTTCATTCATGATTTGGCTCTCTGTTTGTCTGTTATTGGTGTACAGGAATGCTTGTGATTTTTGCACATTGATTTTGTATCCTGAGACTTTGCTGAAGTTGCTTATGAGCTTAAGGAGATTTTGGGCTGAGATGGTGGGGTTTTCTAAATATACAATCATGTCATCTGCAAAGGGGAACAATTTGACTTCTTCTTTTCCTAATTGAATACCCTGTATTTCTTTCTCCTGCCTGATTCCCCTGGCCAGAACTTCCAACACTATGTTGAATAGGAGTGGTGAGAGAGGGCATCCCTGTCTTATGCCAGTTTTCAAAGGGAATGCTTCCAGTTTTTGCCCATTCAGTATGATATTGGCTGTGGTTTTGTCATAAATAGCTCTTATTGTTTTAAGATACGTTCCGTCAATACCTCATTTACTGAGAGTTTTTAGCATGAAGGGCTGTTGAATTTTTTGAAGGCCTTCTCTGCATCTATTGAGATAATCATGTGGTTTTGTCTTTGGTTCTGTTTATGTGATGGATTACGTTTATTGATTTGCATATGTTGAACCAACCTTGCACCCCAGGGATGAAGCCAACTTGATCATGGTGGATAAGCTTTCTGATGTGCTGCTGCATTCAGTTTGCCAGTATTTTAGTGAGTTAGGGAGGATTCCCTCTTTTTCTATTGATTGGAATAGTTTCAGAAGGAATGGTACCACCTCCTCTTTGTACCTCCAGTAGTATTTGGCTGTGAATCCGTCTGGTCCTGGACTTTTTTTGGTTGGTAGGCTCTTAATTATTGCCTCAATTTCAGAGCCTGTTATTGATCTATTCAGGGATTCAACTTCTTCCTGGTTTAGTCTTGGGAGGGTGCATGTGTCCAGGAATTTATCCATTTCTTCTAGATTTTCTAGTTTATTTGCATAGAGGAATTTATAGTATTCTCTGATGGTAGTTTGTATCTCTGTGGGATCAGTGGTAATTAAAGATATTGTTAGTAGCATTTATTAATGACTTATTTTCCTCCACCCCAGCTTTATTAAGGTATGATTGTCAGATAAAAATTGTATTGTATAATGTTATAAAATGACTACTACAATCAAATTAATCCATATATGTATTACCTTACATAGTTACCTTTCCACCCTGTGCAGAACACTTAATATCTATATACTCTAAGCAAATTTCAATTATATAAAACATTATTATTAACTATAGTCACTACGCTGTACATTAGGTCTCCAGACCCTATTCGTTTTATGACTTCCTCATCTACTCTCTGTTTCTGTGAGTTCAACTTTTTTTTTAGATTCCATATATAAATGAGATCATACAGTATTTGTAGTTCTGTGTCTGGCTTATTTCATTTAGCGAAATGTCCATAATTTCGTCCAGGTTCACTCATGTTGTTGTAAATGGCAGAATTTTCTTCTTTTTAAAAGCTGAAAAATATTCTCCCTATTATATGCATGTATACAATATATATGATGCAATATTTTATTTATTTATTTATTTATTTATTTATTTATTTATTTATTGAGACGGAGTCTCGCTCTGCCGCCCAGGCTGGAGTGCAGTGGCGCGATCTCAGCTCACTGCAAGCTCGGCCTCCCGGGTTCATGCCATTCTCCTGCCTCAGCCTCCCGAGTAGCTGGGACTACAGGTGCCCGCCGCTACGCCTGGCTAATTTTTTTGTATTTTTAGTAGAGACGGAGTTTCACCGTGTTAGCCAGGATGGTCTCGATCTCCTGACCTTGTGATCCACCCGCCTCAGCCTCCCAAAGTGCTGGGATTACAGGCGTGAGCCACCGCACCCGGCCATATTTTCTTTATTATTAGTCATCCATTGATGGGCACTTAGGTTGTTTCCATATCTTGGCTATTGTGAATAATGCTGCAATGAATGAACATCGGAGTGCAGATACCTCTTTGAGATGATTTTACTTTCTTTGAATATGTACCAGGAAGTGGGATGGCTGGATCTTATGGTAGTTCTATTTTTAATTTCTTGAGGACCTCTGCATGTTTCCATCAATGGCTGTACCAATTTATATTCTCACCAATAGTGTACATGTCCTCTTTGTCCACATCACCTCTATCACTTATCTTTTGTTTTTATGATTACCATGAAGGTGTGAGGTGTTGTCTCATTGTAGTATTGATTTGCATTTTACTGATGATTGGTGATGTTGAGTACTGTTTTTGTGACAGTATCATACTTTTATGATTATTATAGATATAATTTAAGATATAATTTGAAATCAGATATAATTTAAGATATAATTTGAAATAACTTTAAGATATAATTTGAAATCAGAAATATGATGCCTCCAGCTGTGTTTTCTTGCTCAAGATTTTTTTTTAGCTAGTCAGAATATTTTGTGGTTTCATACAAATTGTAGGATTATATTTTCTATTTCTGTGGAGAATGCTATTTGAATTTTGATAGGAATTACAGTGAATCTGTAGATTGCTTTGGGTTGTATGAACATTTTGACAATATTAATTCTTCCAATTCAAGAACATGGGATATCTTTCCATTTATTTGTGTCTTTTCACATTTCTTTCCTGTTTTATAGGTGCTGGTGTACAGATTTTTCATATCCTTGGTTAAATTTATCCTAAGTATTTTATTCTTTTTGATGTTCTGGTGAATGAGATTGTTTTCTTAATTTCTTTTTTGGATAGTTTGTTGTTAATGTGTAGAAATGCTATGATTTTTGTACACTGATTTTGTATCTTGCAACTTTACTGAATTTGTTTATTAGTTCGAATAGTTTTCTGGTGGAGTCTTTACGTTTTTCTGTTAGAACTAATAAACAATTTCAGTAAAGTTGCAGGATGTCATCTGTGAACAGGGACCATTTTATTTCTTCCTTTCTCCTTTGGATGGCTTTTATTTCTTGCCCAATTGCTCTGCCTAGGACTTGCAGTACTATGTAGTGGAAGTGGTGAGAGTGAGTATCCTGCTCTTGTTCCTAACATTAAAGGGAAGTTTTTAGTTTTTCACTGTTGAGCATTTTGTTAATTGTGAACTTTTCATATATGGCCTTTGTTATCTTGTGGTATATTTCTTTTATTGTATTTTAGTCCTTTTGAGCTGCTATCACAAAATACGAACTGGGTAACTTATCAACAATGAACATTTAGTTTTCACAGCTATGGAGGTTGGAAAGTTCAAGATAAAGGCACTGGCATATTTGGTATACCATGAGGATTTGCTTTCTGGCTCATAGGTGGCACCTTCTCACTCTATCTCCACATAGTGGAAAGGGTATCTCTCTGGGTCTCTTTTATAAGGGCACTAATGAAGGTTCTGTCATAGTGATTTAACTACCTCCCAAAGGCCCCACATCCTAACACCATCACCTTGAGGGTTAGGATTTCAATAAATGAATTTGGGGGAAACATAGTTACTCATACTGTAGCATATACTTAATTTATTGAGGGTTTTATCATGAAAGAATTTTGTCAAATGCTTTTTATGCATCTATTGAGATGATCATGTGATTTTTATCCTTCATTTCATTAATGTGAGTTATCACATCTATTGATTTGTGTGTGTTGAATCATCCTTGCATCTGAGGGATAAATCCAACTTGGTCATGGTGTATTGTCTTTTCAATGTGCTATTGAATTTGGTTTGCTAGTATGTTGTTGAAGATTTTTGCACCTGTGTTTATCAGGGATATTGGTCTGTAATTTTCTTTTCCTGTAGTGACCTTATCTGTCTTTAGTATCAGGGTAATGCTGGCCTTATAAAATGAGTTTGGAAGTATGCCCTTTTCTTTAATTTTTTGAAGAGTTTAAGAAGGATTGTTATTAGTTCTTTAAATATTTGGTAGAATTAAACTATGAAGCCAGCTTTTCTTTGATGGGAGACTTTTTATTGCTAATTCAATTTTCTTACTAATTATTTTTCTGTTCATATTTTCTATTTCTTCATAATTCAGTCTTGATCAGTTGTATGTGTCCAGAAACATATCAAGTTCTTCTAGGTTATTCAGTTTGTTGGCATTTTCATTCATAGTGTTTTCTTATGGTTCTTTGTATTTCTGTGTTTCTGTGGTATCAGTTGTAATGTCTCTTCCTTCACTTCTGATTTTATGTATTTGAGTCTCTTATTTCTTGTTATCTTAGTCAGTCTAGATAATTTTGATTTTATCTTTTCAAAAAACCAACTTAGTTTTGTTCACCTTTTCTTTTTTTTTTTTTTTAGTTTCTTTGTCATTTATTTATGTTCTAAACTTTGTTATTCATTTCCTTTTGCTAACTTTGTTCTTCTTTTTCTAGTATATTGTGGAGTAAACTTGGTTTTTTTTTGAGGTCTTTCTTTTTTCTTAATATTGGACATTATCACTATAAAAGTACCTATTAGAACTGCTTTTGCTGCCTTCCATAAATTTTGTATTTTGTGTTTCCATTTTCATTTGTATCAAAATATTTTTATTTACCTTTTAATTTCTTCTTTGATCCATTGGTTGTTCAAGAGCACATTGTTTAATTTCCACATAAAGGTACTGAGTATTCCTAATCCAAAAACCCAAAATATGAAGTGCTCAAAAATCTGAAACTTTTTGACCACCAACTTGAGGCTCAAAGGAAATACTCATTGGAGAATTTTGTGTTCAGCTTTCAGATTAGGGATGTTTAGTTGGTAAAGATAATGCAAATATCATGAAATTTGAAAAAATCTGAAATCTGAAACACTTTTAGTCTCAAGCATTTTTGGATAAAGGGTACTCAACCTCTGTGGATTTTCTAACTTTCCTCCTGTTATTGAGTTCTAGTTTCATACCATTGTTTTCAGAAAATATACTGATATGATTTCAATATTTTTAAGTGCATTAAGACCTGTTTTATGGCCTAATACAGAATTTAACCTAAAGAATATTTTGTTTGTACTTGAGAAGAATGTGTATTATGACACTGTTAGAATATTCTGTATACGTCTTTTAGGTTCATTTAGTCTTGAGTATAGTTTAAGTCTAATGTTTCCTTATTAATTTTTAGTCTCCATAATCCATCTATTGTTGAAATGTGGATATTGAAGTCCCCTATTACTGTTGTATTGCTGTTGATTTCTCCCTTCAGATCTGTTAATATTTGCTTTATATATTTAGAGGCTCTGTAGTCAGGTGCTTATATATTTACAATTGTTATATCCTTTCATGAATTGATCTTTTTATTATTATATAATGACCTTCTTTTTTTGCTTTTTACAATTTTGATTTTGTCTGATGTAAGAATAGCTACCCCTGCATTTTTTTGCTTTCCATTTGCATGAAATATCTTCTTTCATTCCTTCCTTTTCAGCTTATGTGTATTCTTAAAGGTAAAGTGAGTTTCTTGTAGGCAGTGTATAAGTGGATCTTTTTTAAAAATCCACTCTTTCACTTCATCTTTTGAAGAACTTAATCAATTTATATTTAAAGTAATTCTTGATACATAAAGCCTTACTTTTAACATTTTGCTAATTATTTCCTGGCTGTTTTTGAGTTCCTTTGTTCCTTCCTTCCTCTCTTCCTGTCTTTCTTTGTGATTTGATGTTTGTTTGTTTGTTTTTGTAGCAGCATGTTTTGATTCCTTTCTTTTTATCTTTTGTGTATTTACTATAGGTTTCTGCTTTATGGTTACCACAAGGCTTACATAAAACGTCTTACAGTTAAAAAAGTTTATTTTAAGCTAGCAGTTTAACTTTGACTGCATACATAAACTCTACACTGCAGCTTTCTCCCCTCATTTTATGTTTTTGATGTCACAATTTATATTTTTAATATTTTCTATTAATTACAAAATATTATAGCTACATTTTAATACTTTTGTCTTTTAAGCATATTAGAGTTACAAGTCATTTATATATCACCATTACAGTATTAAAGAGTATTCTGAATTTGACTATACATTTACCTTTGCCAGTGAGTTTTATATTTTCATAAATTTACATGTTACTAATTAACATCTTTTCATTTCAGCTTGAAGAACTTCCTTTAGCATTTTTTCTGTAATGCAAATCTAATGGTGATAAACTCCCTCAGCTTTTGCCTTCCTGTAAAAGTCTTTACCGTTCCCTTATTTTTGAAGGACAGCTTTGCCAGGTAAAGTAGTTTTGGTTGGCTATTTATTTTTATTTTCAGCACTTTGAATACACTGTTCAACTTTCTTCTGGCTTGCAAGGTTTCAGCTGAGAAATCCACCAACAGTCTTGTGGGTGTTCTCTTGTATGTGATGATTCAGGTTTTTTTTGTTTTTTGTTTTTTCCTGGCTTTCATAATTTTCTATTTGTCTGATTTTTGACAGTTTGATTATAATGTATCTTGGGGAAGTCCTCTTTTGGTTGAACTTATTTGGGAACTTTTCAGCTTCATGTACCTGCATGTCCACTTCTCTCCTTTTCTCTCTCTGTTCTCCTTCTTATACTCCTATAATGTACATAATAGTTCTCTCAATTATGTCCCACAAAATCCCATAGGCTTTTGCCATACCTTTTTTCCCCCCTTTTTCTACTTTGACTGTACAATTTCAACTGACCTGTCTGAGTTCATAGATTATTTCTTCAGCTTAATAACACCCATTGCTCATTCATTCTATTGCATTTTTCATTCAATTTATTGTGTAATTCAGTTTCAGCTTTCTATTGGTTCTTTTTCTGTGTGTGATTTATATCTCTTTGTTGAATTTACTGTTTTGTTCAGGTATTATTTTTCTGATATTGTTCAGTTGCCTACCAGAGCTCTCTAGGAGCTCACTGAGCTTCCTTAAGACAATTGTTTTGTCTTTTTTCCAGGAAATTTTTAGATTTCCATTTCCTCAGCGTCAATTGCTAGAGCTTTATCAATTTCATTTGATGGTGTCATACTTGCCTGATTCTTAATGATTCATGTAGTCTTGCATTAATCTTTATGCATTTGAAGGAATAAATACCCCTTCCTGTTTTTACAGATTAGTTTCAGTAATTAAAGACTTTCTCCTCCCTGGTCCTCAGACTGATGGGATTGCCTCCAGGATTTCAGTTGATTGTGGCTGGAGCCAAGTTATATGGCTGTAGCAGGTCTACAGTTGGGTCCGTTGTTGGTATGCCTGTTACTAGATGTGTGAGCAGGGTGATTCCTGCCAAATGGCCAAGGGACAGAACTATCTCTGGTACCATCATTGAGCTAGAGCCAACTGGATTATGAGGCTACTTTGGGTCTTCAGTTCAGTCTGTAGGCAATGAGCCAGTTACCAGCGATATGGATGTATGTGGCTTTCACTGGGTCCTTGTGCAGATGTTTGGGTAGGCAGGACTGCTTATGTGACTATAGTAAAGTGGGACTGGAGCCATGTTACAGGACTACTTCAAGGCCTGCAGTCAAGACTGAGGTCAATGGGACTGCCACTGGGAGATCAGATGGGCATGTCTCCTGCTGGTTCTGCAATTGGGCAGAACTGCCCCAGGACCATAGCAGAGTGGGGCTGAAACTGAGTATCAGCATTATTTCAGGGCTCACACCTGGTACTGAGGTAATTGTACCTCCTGCCAGGGCATTGATGAGCGTTGCTGGGTTCCTGGGTGAGCAGAACTAAGAGGAGGGCTGGAGCCAGGTGGCAGAGCTGCTTCAGGATCTCCAGTCAGGTCCATGGCTCGTGGGTTTTTTATGTGGCTCCTTCTTGGTCTCTACGTAAGCAGGAATGATTCTTGACTGGTGGTAGGTCACAGCTGAGTAAAGGCTGCAGGGCCATTTTGGGATATGCAGTTGAGTACACAGTTGGTGGGCCTATTACTGGGGACATGGAGAGACATAGCTCTTCCTCTTTCCCTTGGCAGATGGTGCTGGTTGCAGGAGCATATCCAAGTAGTGCTAGGGCTGAGGTCAAAGGGGAATGGGGGCTATTTCTGAGTTTGTAGTTAGGACCATGCCCAGTGAGCCTAACTTGGGCATGAGTCTGCATTCTTAAAACAGCCTTCCTTGGTCTTGAGCTCTACCAGGGCTATGCAGTCTCCTACTTGGGTTCCAAAGCTCCCACAAAGGCACTTTTGAACATGAATGGCTGCCAAATTATTGCTACTGTGGCAGTGGGGCAGGGGGTGGGGGGCGGATATCAGTGGGGACCTCTTATTCCACCATCTTGCTGACATTCTTTCCTGAGCTCCTTTTTAAAATTTGCTTTTGAAGCTCTAAATCCCGGGTCTTAGAAACTCAAAAGTCAAAACTATTGACATTTTTGCTCTCTGTCCTAAATTGCCTAAAGTGTTGCCTAAATGGGAGAATGAGTCATATGCGAACAGGAAGTATGGCAAAATAAAATTAAACCAAACAACCAATCCCCCCCACAAAACAACTCTCTCAAACACATAAAATTGGTGTTTATAACAAAACTAGACAAATGAATAGAATTGGAACTTAACTACTAACTCAAGTCCATGAGCCAAAAGTCTGGTTGCCAAAGCCAAGAAAATGATCCAAAACTTAGACAGGTTGTTTTATAGCTATGTATCTATTTTTTAAAATTCATGAGCTTAGAAAGGTTTAAATAGTCATGAATTGAAAATGAAGTATAGTCATCACTGACAATGAGAGATCAGAAACAGGTCTAGAATAATTTTAAAGGCGCATTAAAGGTAATGGCTTCAAAGACAATAAATTCTTGCCTCTGGTTTATATTCAGGCTCTGTAGTCATATATGAGAGACAAGTTTTTAGCAGTTAAAGGTAGGGAATGGAGAGAAGTTCTGGCTGCTAAGTTGATACACAACTGTAAAGTGGGACCTGCTGGATCCAGATTTGACATATAGCAACACTTGAAAGAGATTCATTATTTTAAACTCAGATCTTTATAAGAAAAATATAATGGATTAAAAACAGATGAAACTACATTGAAGAACAGATTATGTACAGTTTATATAGGCTAAGAGTGGTGTAGTACAGTGATTGTGAACATGGACCCTGAAGTCCTAGAGCTTGAACTACAAACTTGATTTTATCACTTACTAATCTTTTCACCTTAAGGAAATTGTTTTGCCTCTTTGAATTTCTGTTTCTTTATCTGCAAAAAATGGGAATAATAATAGTAGCCACCCAATAGGGTTATTTTCTGGATTCAAAGTTTGAATGAATGAATTTACTTGAAATATTTTGATAAGTCCTCAATAAAATTTACTTACAGTAATATTATTATCATCATTATTATGTGATATTCTATGTATTCACAGGATTAACTTCCAACTCTTCCTACTAGAATACTGGCAAAATCCTTACGGAGGTGTCACTAAGTGAAATGTATTGATTTTTGCCTCTGTTCCGGCTGGAACCATGGAAGGTGTTGAGGAGAAGAATAAGGTTCCTGCTGTGCCAGAAACCTTTCAGAAAAAGTGTAGGAATTTTGCAGAGCTGAAGATCAAGCACCTGAGAAAGAAGTTTGCCCAAAACATGCTTTGAAAGGCAAGGAGGAAGCTTATCTATGAAAAAATCAAAGCATTATCACAAGGAATACAGGCAGATGTACAGAATTGAAATTTGAATGGCTCAGATGGCAAGAAAAGCTGGCAGCTTCTATGTACCTGCAGAACCCAAACTGGCATTTGTCTTCAGGGTCAGAGGTATCAATAGTGTGAGCCCAAATGTCTGAAAGGTGTTGCAGCTTCTTCGCCTTCATCAAATCTTCAGTGAAACCTTTGTGAAGATCAACAAAGCTTCAGTTAACATGCTGAGGACTGTAGAGTCATATATTGCATGGGGTTACCCAAATCCGAAGTCAGTAAATGAACTAATCTATAAGAGCGATTATGGCAAAATCAATAAGAAGTAAATTGCTTTGACAGATAACACTTTGATTGCTGGATCTCTTGGTAAATATGGCATCATTTGCGTGGTGGATCTGATTCATGAGATCTGTACTGTTGGAAAATGCTTCAAAGAAGCAAATAACTTAGTGTGGCCCTTGAAATTATCCTCTCCACAATGTGGAATGAAGAAAAAGACCATCCATTTTGTAAAAGGACGAGATACTAGCAACAGGGAGGACCAGATCAACATGCTTATTAGAATGAACTATGGTGTCTTCCATGATTATCTTTCTAATCTGGTCAGTTAATAAACAGTATATGCTCTCAGATTAAAAAAAAGAAGTGTATGATTTTTTTCTTTTTCCTTTTTAAATGTATTCCCCTGATTATGTGGCATTTGCTGACTCTCCTCTGTGTTCTGTGCGAATTCATCTTCCATTCTTGTTTGTGTCTGAGTAGTTACTTTGCATTGTCAGGAATATCTCCACCTCCTTCCCACCCACAGAGGATTATCAATATTTCCATCAGAACTTGCTTAGATTCCATCCTTTCGATTGTAGTCAGCATCAATTGTATGTTTGCAGTTTTCTTCCCATTTAGGATTGTGAGAATTTGTGCAGTTGCTGAAACTTAGAGAGTTGGAGTTTACTCATTCACCAGTATTTACTGAACTCCTCATAGGTGCCAGGTAATGTGCCAGGTGCTGAAGTACAGGGTTCCTGCTCTTACGGAGCTTTCAGCATAGACAGGCTCTGTAAAATGCCTGTTACTGTTGTCCTCTCCCCAGGGATGGCTGAGGTGCATTTCTCCTTGCCAAGCCTCTTGTTCTGAAAGTTCTCTGACATGTTAATGATGTGGGAGAAAGTTTCATACTCTGTTTTAGCATAGACATGAGAGCAAAGAGATGCCCATTATCTCCTTTACTGCACAGAACTCATTCATTCCATAATTCTTCTTGTTGTGTTGCAACATTGCCTCTTTGGCTCCAGTGGCACTTGTGAAGGATGAAGCCTTCTCATTTTTGCCATTTCTTGCACATTTGTGTGTGTGTGTGTGTGTGTGTGTGTGTGTGTGTGAAAGAGAGAGAGAGAGACAGAGAGAGAGAGATGCACTAGGAGACCTGGCTTCTCTAAGAGAATTTATATTGCATTATACAATGAATTATATTGAAATATATGGACTTGATATTGAAATATATGGACTTCATATACTAGAGAGTTTATTTGTGAACCAAATAAACTGGGGTTACAACCCTGAGTCTTCAGCTTGTTAGCCATGTGTGTTTAGGCAGTATTATTCCATAAAGTTATCAGACTACTATTTTCTCCTCTACAAAAGGGACAAATAGCTCTTACTTTGGATGACTGCTATAAGAAATGAGACAATGATTTAAAGTCCCTGGTGTAGTGCCTCAAATTTAGCACTGAAAAAAATGAAAGCTTGTATATTGCTTTATGCAATTGATCCTATTATTTGTGTTCTGATACTATAAAAGTCTATCAATATGTATTGATTATATGCCATACAATTTCTGGGCATGATTCAGAGATTAAGAGAAAATATCCAAATGGCATTATCTTTTGGGGCAGGGAAATCCACGGAAGAAAAGAAAAGAAAATATGAAGAAGGTAAGAGAGTAAGAAAGATCATAGTCAGGAAATTCAACAGCCCTTCATGCTAAAATCTCTCAATAAATTCGGTATTGATGGAACGTATCTCAAAATAATAAGAGCTATTTATGACAAACCCACAGCCAATATCTGAATGGGCAAAAACTGGAAAAATTCCCTTTGAAAACTGGCATAAGACAGGGATGCCCTCTCTCACCACTCCTGTTCAACATAGTGTTGGAAGTTCTGGCTAGGGCAATCAGGCAAGAGAAAGAAATCAAGGGGATTCAATTAGGAAAAGAAGAAGTCAAATTGTCCCTGTTTGCAGATGACATGATTGTATATTTAGAAAACCCCATTGTCTCAGCCCAAAATCTCCTTAAGCTGATAAGCAACTTCAGCAAAGTCTCAGGATACAAAATTAATGTGCAAAAATCACAAGCATTCTTATACACCAGTAACAGACAAACAGAGAGCCAAATCATGAATGAACTTCCATTCACAATTGCTTCAAAGAGAATAAAATACCTAGGAATCCAACTTACAAGGGATGTAAAGGATCTCTTCAAGGAGAACTACAAACCACTGCTCAGTGAAATAAAAGAGGACACAAACAAATGGAAGAACATACCATGCTCATGGATAGGAAGAATCAATATCATGAAAATGGCCATACTGCCCAAGGTAATTTATAGATTCAATGCCATCCCCATCAAGCTACCAATGAGTTTCTTCACAGAATTGGAAAAAACTGCTTTAAAGTTCATATGGAACCAAAAAAGAGCCTGCATTGCCAAGACAATCCTAAGTTAAAAGAACAAAGCTGGAGGCATCACGCTACCTGACTTCAAACTATACCACAAGGCTACAGTAACCAAAACAGCATGGGACTGGTACCAAAACAGAGATATAGACCAATGGAACAGAACAGAGTCCTCAGAAATAATACCACACATCTGCAGCCATCTGATCTTTGACAAACATCAGAAAAACAAGAAATGGGGAAAGGATTCCTTATTTAATAAATGGTGCTGGGAAAATTGGCTAGCCATGAGTAGAAAGCTGAAAGTGGATCCTTTCCTTACTCCTTATACGAAAATTAATTCAAGATGGATTAGAGACTTAAATGATAGACCTAATACCATAAAAACCCTAGAAGAAAACCTAGGTAATACCATTCAGGACATAGGCATGGGCAAGGACTTCATGTGTAAAACACCAAAAGCAACGGCAACAAAAGCCAAAATTGACAAATGGGATCTCATTAAACTAAAGAGCTTCTGCACAGCAAAAGAAACTACTATCAGAGTGAACAGGCAACCTACAGAATGGGAGAAAATTTTTGCAATCTACTCATCTGACAAAGGGCTAATATCCAGAACCTACAAAGAACTCAAACAAATTTATGAGAAAAAAACAAACAACCCCATCAAAAAGTGGGCAAAGGATATGAACAGACATTTCTCAAAAGAGGACATTCGTACAGCCAACAGACACTGGCCATCAGAGAAATGCAAATCAAAACCACAATGAGATACCATCTCACACCAGTTAGAATAGCAATCATTAAAAAGTCAGGAAACAACAGGTGCTGGAGAGAATGTGGAGAAATAGGAACACTTTTACACTGTTGGTGGGATTGTAAACTGGTTCAACCATTATGGAAAACAGTATGACGATTCCTCAAGGATCTAGAACTAGAAGTACCATATGACCCAGCCATCCCATTACTGGGTATATACCCAAAGGATTATAAATCATGCTGCTATAAAGACACATGCACACGTATGTTTATTGGGGCACTATTCACAATGTAAAGACTTGGAATCAACCCAAATGTCCATCAGTGACAGACTGGATTAAGAAAATGTGGCACATATACACCATGGAATACTATGCAGCCATAAAAAAGGATGAGTTTGTGTCCTTTGTAGGGACACGGATGCAGCTGGAAACCACCATTCTCAGCAAACTATCGCAAGAACAGAAAACCAAACACCGCATGTTCTCACTCATAGGTGGGAACTGAACAATGAGATCACTTGGACTCGGGAAGGGGAACATCATACACCGGGGCCTATCCTGGGGAGGGGGGTGGGGAGAGGGATTGCATTGGGAGTTATACCTGATGTAAATGACGAGTTGATGGGTGCTGACGAGTTGATGGGTGCAGCACGCCAACATGGCACAAGTATACATATGTAACAAACCTGCACGTTATGCACATGTACCCTAGAACTTAAAGTATAATAATAAATAATTAAAAATTTAAAAAAAAAGAAAGAAAGATCATAGTCAGGGATTTTTTTTTTTTTGGTTGTAAGACATAAAAGTCCAATCAATCTACCTTAAACCAAGGTGAGTTTATTAAACAGATTCTCAGCTATTAAAAAGGATTTAGGGTAAAAAATTGTGTATGTACTTCATGAAAAAATGGAAAGTTGTCAACAATTAGGAAGTATTTGTTCTCTCTTATGTTCTAGTTCTTGTTTTTGCTTTTACTTGTCACATGGCCTCATGTTTCTGATTGTTTCTAAATGTTTGTTACTTTGTTTTCTTCTGTCTGAAGTCTGGTTCTTTCTGCTTCCTCATCAGCATGATTACACCCAAATGGCCACCCTAGTTCCTGACATGTCAGTATCTTTTTAGCTTTTGCTGACTCTCAGTACTGCGATTCTTAGTTCAGGTTCTCAAGTGTGTGGATCTGATGGGACCAGCAAAAGGGGCAGAGGTCCACCTGCCATCCAATCAGCTCATAGCCAAGGAGGAAGGAGGTGATGTGATATAAACAACTGCGACGGTAGAGTGAAGAGGCAGCTCTCAGACAAGAGGGCATGAGCTGGGCAGGCACCCTAAAATTTGTTGATGACAAATAAGCCAAATACCTAGGATGGCTTTAATTCAGAGAGTGGCTGCTGAGGAACAGTTTGGAAACGTATCTTATGGCAAAGATCACGTGTGTGTTTGTGTGTGCATGTGTGCGTGGGTAACGGGGGTGAAGAATCGGGTGAGAGAGAACAGAATGTAGGTTATAGAAACCAAGCCTAAACAGGAAGGAAACTAACCTTCCAGATACCAAAAATGGATCTAAGAACAGTAGCTTCTCCTAGGGCTGGAGGATGGAAATCATTTGGACTATCCAGAAAACTGGATCCTGGAGGACAGAATCTAAAAGAAAAGCCTTCTGATTTAAGGTGTGTATGTGTGTGTGTGTGTGTGTGTGTGTGTGTGTGACAGAGCTCTTAGTAACAATTTCTTGGTGCAGCTTTAGCTTGCACGTGTACCTAGAGTGGGCTTCCTGTACCTTCAAGAGGCCCAGATCATTCCAGCCCTTCAAACTTTTATGTAAACAATAAAATGAGAGTAAACAATAAAAAAGAGAAAGTTAATAGAAATAAATGACAGATAGAAGAGAGATATTAACTGTTTGGTACATTACACTTAGACGAAATTAAGAGGTGGGAAACTACTTCAGACACATTAACCTTTCAAAAACTTCCATCCAGAAGTTCCCATCCAATATGGTCAGTTAGCTGTGTCATTGGATAGTGTGTTTGTGTTGGCCAGAAATGGAAAGCGGAGAAAGAGTTACTACCAGAAAAGAATTGGAAGAGAAATGTTTGGGTCCAGGGATTCTTTTTTTTTCCTGAAAAAAACCTGTTTTTTCTTTTTTACTCTTGGTTGGGTGGTAACAAAGACTGCACTCAAGCTCTAACAATAAATGAGTTGTGTCAAATGTAGCACATGTTTCCAAGCAGAATTTAAAAATATGTAGAGTTGTAAGAAAGTGTTAGCGATTATTTCTGGGGAATATGATTGAAGTAACTTGAGGAAGGAGTAGGAAGAGGGATGCTACTTTTTGTTTTATACTGCTTTGTAGTACCTGACTAAAAAAAATTAAAAAGTGTATGTTAACTTTATAAGAAAACATAAATATCGTCTAAGTTAAAAATTCACAAAAATACATAAATACTAATAATACCTAATCTTTCTGGCTTGGGGAGTTAGGTTTTTGTGTAAATATTTTTAAAAAATATCTGAAGCTGACCATTTTCAATAGCAATATTGTAACTACTTTAAGTGAAAATCTCTCTAAGGTCCATACTACTCCCTTGCCTTCTTAAAAAGAAAATGTATCGATGATTCAGGAATATGATGATCAAAGTGTGGAGAAACTCAGAAAAAAGGCTACAAACTTCAGTATCTTGAATTTTATGTAAATATCTAATCTAAAAATAGTAAAACAGCATAATGCACAATTAAGATGTAAGTTATTCTTTTAAGAGTACAGTGTGCATGGTTCCAGGATTCTGGAATAAGGATATGGAAACAATGAAAAAATAAAAGTTAAGTAATAATGACCCCATCAAAGCCAACTGTTCTTAAGTATTTTAATATTGAATTGAGAAAAGGATAATACTATTTTATTGCTATTATAATCATGGCACTATTTTTTAAAATGACTGGAAACCAAATCAAATCCAATATGTTGCCTAGCAACTATGAGACACAAATACTTTACTTTGTTTCTTAAGCTAACTGACATTAAAACACTACCAAAGATTCCTAAAAATACCTGCCTTAGAGTTCAGTTCTCAGCTAATCTCTTTAGTTCTCAGACATGTTTTTTTCCCCCTTTAGAACATCTGATATTAAAATTCCTAATATTCACTTTAGCAAGTATATCAGTAATTCATCAGCTTTTTCTTCTTTTTAAATCTTTAGACTGTGCCTGTTATTTAAGTTACTTGTAATATTAACACTTTAGAATGAGAAATCAAATGCCATAAACATAAATAACTTAGCAAGATTTTTCTCTTGGCTTAGAACATAATTGTAAGAGAGATGGCGTATAGCTGAAAAGTTTTGGTGCTCAGCTGTGTGCTGAAGAAAGTATTTCCAAGTCTTTTACAAGTGAATTCCCACTGACTGGGCCCTCATCCTACAGAAACATGGTTTGTGGGGGAGGAGGAGGGAGTCTGTTTATAGCTCCATCACTCATGCTGTGTCATCAGAGCTGGATTATAAAAAGTTATGTCTTCTAGATCAGAGCCTTGCCTAAATAGGAAGTCTAGAAATCACCTAAACAAAGAGATGGCTATGTAACTCCCTGAAGGGGAGTTAGTTTATACTCCTGCTATGAGAAATATCAGCATGTCACTGTTTTTTTGGAAATGCATTTAAAAAAACATTCAATATTTTAACAATAATGAATTATGTTTAGTCTCATTTACATGGAGAAAAATGAAGGCAAATCAGGTGGAGAAGATGTAATATGAATAGAGATATAAGTACTACTTGTTTAAATTCAGAGAAATAATAATTATGATGCTCGCAAGTATTTACTGAGCATTTCTTATGGGCTAAACACTAGGTAACTGCCTCACATTTAATCCTTATAACACCATATGATCTGGTAGCTAGTGCTGCTCATCTTAAATATGAAGAATTAATGGAGAGAAAGTTTAGGTATCTTTCTTGCTCAAGGTACACAAGGAAAGTGGCAGAGCTAGTTTGTTCTTGACCAGGCAAGTGCAGTTAAGTACCCCTGTGTTGTTCAGTATTAGCTAAAACCGGCCTGTATTAAAAATTTTTATTCTGTTTTGAAGTTCTGTTAAGATTATCAGATAATCAAAAGATTAACAAACTTACTGGCAACTAGACCATTTGTTTTTGCTTAATTTAATCAAGTTTTAAAAATTCACAATCAACGTAGCTTATAATAGTTTCATCTTATGCATGTGGGCTTTGTACCAAATCATCTTATTTTCCTCCTGTGCTTTCTATAATTTTATTCTCCTAGAGCTCAGTTCAGAGCATAAGTATAAATGCTCAAAAAAAAAAAAAAAAATGTGCTGGATGAGCAAATGCAGTTTACATGTAGATCTTAGTTGTGATTTATTTCAGTAGTTGAGTCTTTCAGTATGTATTGACTTTGTCAAGGTCTGGATGAGGTAGCCACACTAAGAGTGACATGAATCACAGTAATAGTTTATGCATCTATAGTGCTTCAAAGGTGTCAGACTCTGTTTTAAGTGCTTCACATATATTAGTTCATCTAATCCTCTCAATAACCTTAATGAGATAGGTACTAGTATCTCAATTTTATAGATGAGAAACCTGAGGCAGAGAGGTTAAGGAATTGGCCACGGTCATATAAATTGTAAATTGTACAGCCAGTATTTGAACTGAGGTTCTCGTGGCTCCAGAGACTTGCCATCTATAGCTTACAGCTTTGATAGGGTGAAAAAGAGAATTGGCCGGGCGCGGTGGCTCAAGCCTGTAATCCCAGCACTTTGGGAGGCCGAGACGGGTGGATCACAAGGTCAGGAGATCGAGACCATCCTGGCTAGCATGGTGAAACCCCGTCTCTACTAAAAAAATACAAAAAACTAGCCGGGCGCCGTGGCGGGCGCCTGTAGTCCCAGCTACTCGGGAGGCTGAGGCAGGAGAATGGCGTGAACCCGGGAGGCGGAGCTTGCAGTGAGCTGAGATCCGGCCACAGCACTCCGACCTGGGCGACAGAGCGAGACTCCGTCTCAAAAAAAAAAAAAAAAAAAAAAAAAAAAGAATTGAATTGTACCCATTTGCCTGGGAAGCATCAAGTTGTCTTTCCCTTCCCTTTCCCTTCATCTAACCTTATATCCCATTCCCTGCCTCACCCTAATCCCTTCTCTCACTTCCAAAGTGAAGTACACTTAGAGTGATTGTCTTAGTACACTTAGTTTAGGCTGCTGGAACAAATTATTAGGTTGGTGCAAAAGTAATTGTGCTTTTTTCAATTATTAGTTGGTACAAAAGTAGTTGTGCAATAACTTTTGCACCAACCTAAATACTATAGACTATATAAACAATAGAAATTTATTTCTCATCATTCTGGAGCTGGAAGTCAGAGATCAGGGTGCCAGCATGGCTGGGTTCTGGTGAGAACCAGCTTGCTGGTTCCAGACTGTTGTATCCTCAAATAGCAGAAAGAGGGCAAAAGAGCTCCCCAGAGTCTTTTCATAAGGGCACTAATCCTATTCATGAGGGCTCTACCCTCATGACTTAATTACCTCTCAAAGGCCTCACCTCCTAATACCATCACACAGGGAATTAGGACCTTAACATATGAATTTTGGGGGGACATAAACATTTACTCTATTGCAACAACCAAATTATTTGTTAAATAGACAGATAACTTTGGAGAGTACAAGGCAATGTCAATTGGATGGAACACCAGAACAACAAGCACAAACCCAGACTGCCCTGGAAACTGGGATTTAGGATCACGATATATATGCTTTGGATTTGTTTTGTCCTTTTCTTTAGTGTTTGTAGCTGTATGGAGTAAGCACACTGAAATGGATGAACCAATTTTGATTTTATCAGCCCCTATGCAAGGATATTAAGCTGTGTCCAATATTTACAATAAAAAAGCTGTAATGTATAACCTTATGCTTTCATATTCCACATATATGTGTGGCAGATCTGTCGGATAACCTTTGCTAGGTAAAAAGTATGCATATTTATAGCTTTGGTAGATGTTGCTAAATCACACTCCAAAAGGATTTTACCAGTACCTACTCCCGTCAACATGAGTGAGAGTGCCCATTCCCAATAGACTTGCCAACAAGAGTATGCAATAAAAGTTTTAGATCTTTATCTTCCTGATAGGTGAAAAATGATATTTCAATGTGAAGTTTATTTGCATTTCTCATTTTAATTTCCTTTTCTATAAATTATCTATTTGTACTCTTTTCTACTTTTTTTTTTTTCTGTTCAGTGGATGGCTTTACTATTTATTTATTTGAGCCCTTAATATCCCTTTTGTGATACCTCAAACTCTTGGGTTGAGATGATCCTCCTACCCCAGCCTCCTGGGTAGCTGGGACTACAGGCATGTGCCACCACACCTAGCTAATTTTTTGTATTTTTTGTAGAGACAGGGCTTCACCATGTTGCCCAGTCTGGTCTTGAACTCCTGGGCTCAGGCGATCTGCCTGCCTCATCCTCCCAAAGCGCTGGGATTACAGGTGTGAGCAACTGTTTCTGGCCATTTTTAGTTTCTTACGGTAATGTTCACTTGTTCTGTTAGGCTTCTGTATTTTGAGTCATGTGTACAAACTATCTTACACTGTCAGATTACATTTTTTAAAAACCCACGATGGTTTCTTCTGTAACTTTATAAATCCATTTTCCTCTCAAAATTTCTAATGCCATTTTATTATAGACTAAATACTGTTAGGTATTTACATCTAATTCTTGGCTTCCATAGTGTTCCACTGATTTCTCTGTTTAGTCAAGTGCAGGTACAGATTGTTTCAATTATTATAGCTTTATTATACATTTTAAATACCTAGTAAGTCTAGTCCCTCACTTTATACCTCTTTTCCAGAATTATCCTGTTTTGTATGTTCATTTTATATAAAGACTTTGGAATAAGCTTGCTTAGTTGAAAAAAATTCTCTAGTTATTTTAATAATATGTTAATTGTATAAATTATGGTGGAGAAAATTGGTATTCTCATTAACTGTACCTTCCTATCCAAGAACATGGTATGCCTTTCCACCTGTCTAACTCTTCTTTGGTTCCCTTTCTCAGTGTTTTAAAAGTGTCTTGCACAGAAAGATAAATACTACATGTTCTCCCTTATGAATAGGAGCTAAGTAATGTGTACACATGCAAGTAGTGTGTGGAATGCTAGATGGTGGAGACTCTGGAGTGGGATAAGAGTGGTGTGGATAATGAGAAATGGGTAAAATGTGTGTTACTCCAGTGATGGATATGCTAAAAGCCCTGACTTCAACACTGTGCAGTATATCAATGTAATGAAATTACACTTTCACTCCATACATTTATACAAATAAAAATAAATCTTCACATAAATTTTGCAAATTTTGTTACATTTATTCCTTGGAATTTTTGTCAGATTTTTTTTCATTATATTTCCTAATGTGTGGATACATAAAAATGTTTTTTTAAATTGGCTTATAAATACACACACACATATATCCCAAACCCCAAACCATACACAAAATAAATAAGTTCTCTCTCTCCATAAAACCTAAAACTGTTGAGGTTTTATACTCTATCTATCTATCTATCTATCTATCTATCTATCTATCTATCTATGTTTATACATAGCATACAGACCACCTGTTGTTCTTTGGAGTTGAATATTCTGATAAACAAGAATATATAAAAAGCAAAAATATGAAAATCGTTACACATATATTAGTTTTTGTACATTTCTTTAAGCTATCCCAGGGCCTTCCTCCCACTTACAGTTAGGCTGTGAACTGCTTCCGATTCATTAGGAAAAATGCTCTTTCAGCCAGCTGGTAAAGTCAAGAGCATGCCAATTTAAATTTATTTTCTTCCCTTTTGTCTCTATCTCCTCTTCCTCAGGAGTATCAAGTTATGTCAGTGACATCAGCTGGTACAGTCTAACTTCTTTCAGAAAATAAAGAAAAAAAACCTGAAAAATGCACTGTTCAAACTCCTTTGGTTCCTCGGTCGCATAGGAAAATTTGGGGAATCATTTCTCTCTGTGATACAATCTTGTTGGATGCAGACCATGTTTACTCAACTTAAGAAAGGGGACACATCTTCCCTTTTTAACAAATGTGTTTTATCTCACAGGATTCCATAGTCATTATAGTGAAAGAGAAACAGAACCTTGTGTTTAGACCACATGACTCCCTTCTCTTACCCACAGTTATTCTGCTTACTGACACCGTTTTGCCATTCTCTTCGGTTGTCTCTTCTGGGCTCATGCTGCTGAGTGAAGATTTTTTCTTTTGCCTTTCTTGGTGACTGTACTAACATTGCTACCAGAGGAGAGGTGTTGACACATAACTGACATCCCCAAGGCCCAGCTTGCAGGAGACTGTGACTCTCACACCTATCTTTCTTTCTTTCTTTCTTTTTTGACTGAGGCTGGTCTTGTTTGATTTCTACCCCAAATGTGATTTTTAGAACATTTGAGGAAAATCTTTTCAGAAAATGAAACAAAATGAAAAAAAAAAAAAGATTCTCCCCTCACCACCCAAAATCTTTGTTATGATTTTGTTCCTGAAGATAATTTTAGAAAATCATTTCTGTATCATGGGAACACACATTTGCCCCTGGTTCTTGACAGCTCCAAGTGTTCGAGATGGGGACTTCTCTAAACAAATGGCTTAATGTGAAGATGATTTTGAATGTTTGGAAATTCCATGCTCGATGTGTGGAGGAGAAAGTGTCACTGTGTTAGGAGGTGAATATTTCCATTTGGACTGAATGCACACCAATGTCTTGCAAAGGAAATATTAACTGTACAATAGTTAGAAATTCAATTAGGATGTGAATTTTCTAGCCAAATAGTGCCATAAGGCAGCTCTGGAAGTCAGAGAGACCTGGTTGGAAACTCTGGCTTCACAACATAGAAGGGTTATGAGCTTAGGTATAATCCTTAATCTCTCTAGACCTCATCTTCTTTAATCATTAATGGTGTGTGTGTGTGTGTGTGTGTGTATATGCTAACTTTAATTTGGTTGAATTAGCTAAGATATATAGAAACACCTAACCAAGAAGTCAAAAAATAGTAGACATTATTTTAAGTTTTAAAAATGGCCATGGTAAGAATGTAACATAAACACTAAAAAATCTGAAGGCTGGGTGCGGTGGCTCATGCCTGTAATCCCAGCACTTTGGGAGGCCGAGGTGCCCACTTTGGGGGCAGATCATGAGGACAAGATATTGAGACCATCCTGGCCAACATGGTGAAAGTCCATCTCTACTGAAAATACAAAAATTAGCTGGGCATGGTGGCACGTGCCTGTAGCCCCAGCTACTCGGGAGGCTGAGGCAGGAGAATCACTTGAACCCAGGAGGCAGAGGTTGCAGTGGGCCGAGATCATGCCACTGCTCTCCAGCCTGGTGACAGAGCGAGATTCCATCTCAAAAAAAAAAAAAAAAAAGAAAAAAAAGAAAAAAAAAAAATCTGGAATATGTTAAGTACCACCACAAAGTCAGAACTCAATGGACATTTAATTCAGCTCAATGTAGCTCAATGTAGCTGAATTAAATGTCCACTGTTAGTATAATATATTGCCAAGGCTCAGCTTTTAGGAGACTACTGCTCTCACATCTATCTTTCTTTTCTTTTCTTTTTTTTTTCTGGTTGAGGCTGGCCCTGTTTGATTCAACAGTGAGCTGTTAGTATTTTGAAGACAAAATGGTGTGGGGGTCATCTCCTTGGGAGCAACTGGGAACCACAGGGGAAGAATTCCAAACAATGGTAGGCTTCCTAAACCTACTGCTGCCATAAACCAAACATTCTTACATTTATAGCATGGCAAGGAAAGTTGGCTGGACTTTTTTCAATGGGAATTTACTAAGTGTACAAAAATACCTAGAAAATGTGTGAATTCAGTGCCCATCCCCAAGAAAATTATTGTCTCATTGAGTTACTCAGTGAGGGAACTCAAGATATCAATAAATAAAGCAAAGAAACCCAGCCTTGTACTGAACTGAATTATGTACTGAATTTCAAAATGTGCTTCCAATGTAAAGGGTGCCAAAGCCAAATAGAGTCCCTGTTCAGATATTGTGAAGCTCTATTGCTTCTATTTGCCTAAGATCACTATCCCACTTCTCTCTCTGCTTTTTTTTTTTTTTTTGGTTGAGTGGGAACAGCTTTTCTCCAATTACAGTAACGTGGTTGTAGAAGGGACTATCAATCATTGTTTCCTGACTTGTTCTTTGTACACTACGCAAGCTTGTCCCCATCCAGGGATAGACAAGGGACCTGGGTTATACTAGCAGATTACCTTACTGTGCACAGGGATTGGTCACAAAATGAAAGAAAGACTCAAGTCAGGCCAAACAGCATCCTTTCCTGGGTATTGTTGAGCTGGAACCAGGGAATTTTTTTTTTTCTCTTGGTGGTGGTGAAGCTAGTAAGATGTGAGTCTGGGGATGATGATAGACATAGTTTCAGCTTTATGAACAAATCTGTAAGAATGATGTCAATGGACAGAGAGAAGCAGAGATGGCAGAGAGAGAACAGAGAGAGAGAGAGAAGTGAGGCCATGGTTCCAGTTATTGCTGACATTGAGTTTTGAGTTGGGTTCCTGTCATTCTCAGTCAGAGTTCAAAGTTAAATGGTTTCATCCTGTAGGGCGTCGCTTACCTCATTTTCCTATTTTGGTCATCAGGATTATGACCGCAAGTCCCATGGAATCTGAGTCATGCTGCTCATGTAACAATCTCCAAAGGAATCCCTCTACATCAGACCACGAAAGGATTAGTTGAAAAGAACCAAAATAAGGATACTAATTAAATTTATATAATTGATTATATAATCTTCTCCTTTTTTATATTTAGAAATATAGTCCTAGTTTCAACACGTACTGGATTTATGACTTGGGGTAAGTGACCTAATTTTTCTACACTTCTTTGCATAGCTGTAAAATGGGTATAATGAATCCATATGCCTTACCTAAGAATAGTGTAGTATAGGATAATGGTTGAGAACACAGTCTCTGGGAGAAAGACTTCCTAGAGTCAAGTCCTACTTCTACCATTTACTTGTTTTTGGTTTGTTGTGAATTTGAGCAAGATATTTTATCTTTGGATTCCTTAGTTTCCTTATTTGTAAAATGGTGATATTGTGGACTACATGTTTATGTCTTCCCAAATTTCATATTTTAAAATCCTAACCCCCAGTGGGATGGTATTAGGAGGTGGGGCCTTTGGGAGTTAATTAGGTTTAGATGAGGTCATGAGAATGGCGCCTCAGTAATAGGATTAGTATCCTTATAAGAAAAAGAGACTAAAGTTCACTCTTTAGGCCACATGCGGATACATAGAGAACACGGCTGTCTACAAACTGAGAAGGGTGCCCTCATTAGACACTGAGTTGGCTGATGCCTTCACAGTCTCCAAAACTGTGAGCAACAAATGTTTGATGTTAAAGCCAGCCAGCTTGTGGCATTCTGTTATAGCTACCTGTACTAAGATAGACAATAACAATATTTACCTTATAAAGTTGTTTACACATTTAGTGAGTTAATATATTTAAAGCTGTTCACATAACAAGTACTATATATATATATATAAAATGTTAATGATTATTATAATTACATTATTCAATTATAACAGAGATTAAATAGAAGCCTTATCACAATGCCTTCTTCACTGTAAGCACTCTGTCCAGTTCTACACTGGTAGTTAGCATATCACTCCGATTAATTTTAATAAGGTAACACTTTTGCTGTGTTATACTTGTACTAAAACACCTTCAGTAGCTGTCTATCACCTGTAGATAATCATACTCCTTAGGCCATCTCTATCCTAATCATTCTAATCTATTTTCCAGGATTGCCTCACATGACCACTTCACTTAAACAATTTTCTCATCATTATCTGTCAAGAACTGTGAACAGTCTGAGATTTTACCTCATTTATAAGCTAAAACATTAACCTCTACAGTTTCAGGTTGCTGGCATTAGACACAGAATTCTTGAGTCATTACTCATGGTGCAGCAATCAGTATGAACTTCATTCTTGCACTGGTTACCTTTGCTTTCTGAGTCCTATGGAGGGGGATACCAGTCCTATGGAGGGGGGGCCCAAGTGGTTGCATGCAGTGGGTTTGTGTGATAGCTGGGGACCTACAAGTTTAGAGTATCTGACATTCTTTGCTAGTAAACCAAAATACAATAGTGGTAGTTTCATAATGCTTAGTCGCAATGTGGAATCTGAAACCATATTTGTTACTATGATGGATTAAAATCCATTGGTCTATATTGAATTTTGAATGAACCTTTTACCCATGTATGGTCTTGTAACCAAATGCACTGCTCATCTAGAAAATATTGGTTCCCCACGTTATGTAGAACTTCCAAATGTTGACACATTTCAATATATAATACAAAAAATCATATTTGTTAAGATTTCTAATATTCTAATTTTTCTAATATCCAAATTCGTATGGATATTATCCTTTTCTAACATTCTCTGAAAAAATGGCTACTTCTACTTACAATTCAAACAGCTACACAATTGCTTTTCTTTGAGACAAGGACTGTTTCAGTATATCAGAAGAGCTTTATGTGTGCTTTCTATTTCATCTCACAGAATATTTAAAAGGTGTGTAATCAAGAGTCAATATTGTGAAAAATCGATATATTTTATTACTTCATCAAAGATATTCTTTAGTGAACCTGGCATCTTAGAATTTAAACTGGGAGTGTATGGTGGTGACGAATAAAATGAAATTCTAGTATAGAATTCTAGTATAGTTTGCTTCCACTGCTCTATTCACGCTAAGTTGTCAGCAGTTTTATCACCCATTGTTTTTTGTACCATTAGTGCAAAAGTCAACACAGTAAAAAAGCCAGATAATATCTTAATATTGTTATGAAAATAATTTTGGTCTTGTGAACTCCTGAAAGGGTCTCAAAAATTCTTAGATGTCCTTGGATCACACTTTGAGAACTGCTGGATTAAAGAGACCTGTTAGGAGGCTGTTATAAGAGGACATTGATAAGGACCTGAACATATAATGGAGAGCATGAAAGAAAAGGAATTTGATAAATTGAGTACTGTCTTAGTCCATTTGGGCTGCTATAACAAAATACCATAAGCTAGATAGCTTACAAACAGCAGAAATGTATGCCTCACAGTTGTGGAGGCTGGGAAGTCCACGATCAAGACATGAGTCTATTCAGCGTCTGGTGAGGACAGGTTTCCTGGTGCATAGAAGGCCCCTTCATGCTACGTCCTCACATGGTAGAAGGGCAAGGCAGCTCTTTGGAGTCTCTTCCATAAAGGCACGAATCCCATTAATGAGATTCTCTCTCATGACTTAATCACCTTCCAGAAGGCCTCACTCTTTTTGGATTAATTAATCAGTATTAATTAACAAAATATTAATGACATCCCCTTCCCCATCCCTGTGGATCAAGGCAAGAAGGGCCATTCGCTGACACAGATACCAGGAGCTGCAAACCTGCAGCAGTTTTGAGCAGAAGACCTCACTTTCTAATACCATTATCTTGGGGTTAAGATTTCAACACAATAATTTTGGGATGACACGACCATTCAGACTAGAAAACACATTGTTTCTAAGTTATGTGAGGAAAGTTCAGGTACATATGTCTAGCAGTCATTTATTCAGCCATAAAATATGAGACTGAATATAGAAAATGACAACTTAATGATCTGCATTGGGGAGGCATCCACACAGAGGTGACAGATTGAAGACACGGGAGTGTGCACAGCATAATGGTCTAGGTCATGGTCTGTCTTGGTTTAAACTCTAGTTCTGCTACCCCTTCTTAACCAATTTGTGACTCGGTGTCCTCATCTGGAAAATGGGTAAAATAATAGTATCCACCTCAAATAGTTGTTACAAGGATTAAATGAGTTAATATTTGTAATGTGGTTATAACAGATCTTGGCACATAATAATCTATATATCTACCTAGATCTAAACGTAACTTTACTATATAAATGAAATACAAAAATGGGAATAAATGGAGATTTCTCTGGGAAAATACTGAGGGAGAAGAGAAGAGGGCTGAGAATTGGGGCAACCAATGTTTAAGAGAAAAGCAAAAGAAAAGGAGCCAGTGAAGGAGACAGAGTGATGAGTGAGGCGGGGAAAAACTCCAGGGTGGTGTCCTGGCAGCCTAGGAGAAGTTTGTCACATTGCAGACTTCAAGCAGGAATGTAAACTTTGAGATGGCGGGTGCTGCATTTGCTTTGTTCTCTTCTGCATCCTCCGGACTTAGCACAGTGCCTGATATATAGCAGGTGCCCAGTAAATATTTGGCAAATGAAAATGCCAAAGAGAAGTTGAAAAGATAAGGGCCTGAATATGTTTATTTATATTTAACAAAAATAGGTCAGTTGGGGACTTAGACCTCCCTATATAGTGCCATACTAATGTCAGAACTTGATGTTAAAATATTCTGAGACAGAGTTTCACTTTTGTTGCCCAGGCTGGAGTGCAATGGCATGATCTCGGCTTACAGCAACCTCTGCCTCCCGGGTTCAAGTGATTCTCCTGCCTCAGCCTCCCAAGTAACTGGGATTACAGGCATGCGCCCCCATGCCCAGCTAATTTTGTATTTATTTATTTATTTTTATTTTTTTTTAAGTAGAGATTGAGTTTCTCCATGTTGGTCACGCTGGTCTTGAACTCCTGACCTCGGGTGATCCGCTCTCCTCAGCCTCCCAAAGTGCTGAGATTACAGGCGTGAGCCACTGTGCCCGGCCCTAAAATATTCGTAATTTATGATTTAACCCTTATAGCTATTGCCTGTTATTACCATGGTTTCATTATAATTTTGTGCAACTGGCCCCAAAGTCTCTTTTTAAAATAACTGCATTCTGCCTATGATCATAGGCATATTTTTAGCCTTTTGCTAAATGCCAAAATTAGTCATTAGATAGAAGAACTGGTCATCAACCAGACCACTGGATGACTCAAGACTCCGTCATTTGACCTCATATTGAAAATATGAAGACCAAACAGAATGTGACAAGCAGCACTGCAGCAGTGTTCTCTACTTTCCATTATTACTGTACAGGAAAACAATCAGATTTAAAATACTGATTTTTCTTTTATTTGAGGATGTGGCAGGCAGTACATTGCTCTTTACTGCGAGGGAACTGGTTGTAAAAATCTTCACACGAGGAGGTAGACTGAATCCCCCCACTGTGTTTCTGGGCTCCTTAGACTAATGGATTCAATTGAATTGGTCTCAGATTAAATTTTTCTAAATATTACATTATTTTTTCTATTTCCTTGCTCAAAAAGTTTCTATGGAATGCATATTCAAGCCCTTTAATCTGGCCAAACTCCTTTTTTTCTGAATTCCCTCTATGTAAACTCTGCACTACAGTCACACTAGTCTACTTTCTTTTCTCAAACACTCGGTTCTCCACTTGTGTATCTTTTGCTAGATTTATTCCTAGATATCATATAGTATTGAAATGTTTTCTCTGTTATATTATCCAATGGATTATGACTGGTGCTTAGGAATATGCTCCCAATTTTTGTATGCAGCTCTTTTACCCGTGAATCTGTGGATTATTTCTAAATTCTAAAGGCTGAATATAGAAGCTATTGAATTTTCTGTGTAAACAAATGATATTTTTCACAAATAATGATAGTTAGGTCTCTTCTTTTCCAATTTATTATACCAAAAAATTTTATTGGCTTGCATTTACTAGAACCTACACTAAAATATTCAATAGAAGTAGCAGTAGCTGGCAACCTTGTCTTTTTCCCGACATGTAAAGGAATGCTTCTGAAATTTCATCATTAAGCTACTCGGTTAATAATGATATGTATGTGAGTCAGCATGTTACACGGTTAAGAGCTACAACTCTGGACCAATCTGGCTGGGTTTAAATTCCAGCTCTGCTACTTAGCTGTGGTGTTACGTTGGATAAATTAACTCTGGCTTGGTTTCCTTATGTGTAATATAGGAAATGACAGCATCTAAATCATAGAATTACTGTAAAGATTCAATGAGATAATACTTATAAGGTGCTTAAAACTATCTGGCACATAAATTCTTGGGGTCAGCCATATAGAATTATGAGTTTAAAAAATATGCAGTTCATTTCTAGTCAGTATTGTACTGGAGGTTCTAGTCAGGAAAATTAAGCAAGAAAAAGAAATAAAAGGTACACAGATCAGAAAGGAAGAGGTAAAACTATATGCACAGATGACATGATATTGTATACAGAAATCACAAAAAATCCACAAAAACTATCAGAGCTAATAAGCGCATTCAGCAAATTTACAGAGTACAAGATTAATATACAAAAATCAATTGTATTTCTACACACCAGCAATAAACATTCAAAAAGGAAGTTGGCAAAATAATTCCATTGATAGTAACATAAAGAAGAATATTATACTTAGGAATAAAGGGAACAAAAGAAGTGCAAGACTTATAAACTAAAATTGATAAAGCATTTTTAAAGAAATTAAGGAATAGCTAAGTAAATGGAAAGGTATCTCTTGCTTGTGGCTTGGAAGGCTTAATGTTAAGGTAGACATACTCCCCAAACTGATCTATAGCAAGAAAATCACTATCAAAATTCTATCTGCTTTTTTAAAAAGAAATCAACAAACTGATTCTAAAATTTGTATGTAAATGCAAGGGTCTCAGGTTAGCCAAATCAGTCTTAAAAAAGAACAAAGTTGGAGGACTCACACTTTCCTTCTTTTTAAAAATTTACCTCAAGAAGGTAGACACACACTTTCTGATTTCAAAAATTACTACAACGCTACAGTAATCAAGGCTTTGTGGCACTGGTGTAAGGAAAGACATATGATCAATGGAATAGAATATAGAATCCAGAAATAAATCCTTACATTTAAGATCAGTTGATTTTTGATAGGAGTGCCAAGATAACCTGATTAAGAATATTCTTTTCAATAAATGCTGCTGTGACAACTGGATATCCACATGTAAAAGACTGACACTGGAATTGACTCACAACCTATACAAATATTAACTCAAAAATGAGTCAACAACCTAAATATAAGAGCTAAAACCTTCAAACTCTAGGGAAAAAATCGTAAGAGTAAATCTTTGTGAACTTGGATGAGGCAATGATTTCTTAGATATGACACCAAAAGCATACTAGCACCAAAAGAAAAAGAATTGGACTGCATCAAATTAAAAACTTTTGAGCTTCAGAGGACATTATCAAGAAACTGATAAGACAAACCACAGAGTAGGAGAAAATATTTGCAAATCATATATTTGATAATCCAGAATACATGAAGAACCGTTGTAAATCAACAATAAAAAGAAATAATCCAATTTTAAAATGGACAAGGGATTTGAACAGACGTTTCTCTAAAGAAGACATACCAAGGGCCAATAAGCACATGAAAAGATGCTCAAAATCATTCCCTAGTGAGAGAAATGCAAATCAAAACCACAATGAGATATCACTTCACATTCATTAGTATGGCTCTAGTAAAAAAGATAGGCAATAACAAATGTTGATGAGCATGTATAGAAATTGGAACCCTCATTCATTTCTAGTGGGAAGATAAAATGCTATAGTCCCCTTGTAAATAAGTTTAGCAGTTTTTTAAAAAATTGCTTATAGAGTTTCCGTATGATCCAACAATTTCACTCGTAGATATCTATCCAAGAAAATTAAAATTATTTCCTATGCAAAAACTTGTACATTAATGTTCATAGCAGCATTATTCATAATAGCCGCCAAGTGAGAACAGCTCAAATATTCATTGATTGATAAATTAATAAACAAAATGTAGTGTATCCCTACAATGGGATATCACTCAACAACAAAAAGAAATGAAGGACTGATGGTTGCTACAACGTGGATGAACCTTGTAAATGTGATTCTAAATGAAAGAAGCCAGTCACAAAAGCTCGTGTATAATTTCGCTTATATAAATGTCCAGAACAGGCAAATCCATGAAGACAGAAAGTAGATCAATGGTTTCTAGGGGCTGGGAGTAGGGACTGGGAGGGATATAGGATTTCCATAGGGCTAATGGATATGGGATTTCCTATTGGGGTGACAAAAACGTTCTGGAACTTGTAATGGTTGTACAATTTTGTTACTACACTAAAAACCACTGAATGGTACACTTAAGGGTGAATGTTGTGATGTGTGAATTACATCTCCCCCAAAATGTTAAAACATTGGTCAATGTAGCTTTCTACTATATCCTATTTTATTATGATATTTACATGTACGTTTATGAGTGAGATTGTTCTTTACTTTTCTATTCTTATATATTTAGTTTTGGTATCTGGACCCAAGGAATCTGACATCTCTCTTACTGTTATTTCTCAACTGTCCAGGTCTAATTCCACCTTTGCACTAATTCCTATGCCCTCTTGCCTATGTAAGTATATAACTTCAACAAATTCTGCATCTCTTTCCTCTGTCATCGTTTTCCCCCTCTCTATTTGGTAATCCCAGTGAGCCTTCAAAAATAGTATAATATCTCTTATTGTGAAGGAAATCTTCCTTTGACCCCACATTCTCCTCCATCTACTGCCACATTTCTCTATGATAGCAAAACTTATTGAAAAATTTATAGTCAGCAGCTCACATTTTTTTTCTCTCCATTCTCTCTTGCATCTACCTTAATCAGGCTTTTTTCTTCATTTACCTGTTAAAGCTACCAGTTACTTCCATGCAATTAAATTCTAATGATCAATTCTCTGTTATCATCTGACTTGAACTAGCAGAAGCATTTGCCACAACTGTAACTCTCTTCTTGAAGTATTTTCTTCAATTTACTTCTGGGATGTCACTTTCTTGGTTCTCATGTTACCTGATTCTTCTTCTCAGTCTTTTTTGTTGGTTTCTTCTTATATTAGTTTTCTCTTGTTGTGTAAGGAATTACTACAAATTTAGTGGGTTTTAAACAGATACATTATCTCACAGTTTCTGTGAGTCAGGAGTCAGGGCATAGTCTAACTGGGCCTTTCGATCAAGGTCATACAAGACTGTAATCAAGGATGTGGCTGGACTGCATTCTTACCTGGAGGCTCAACTGGAGGTGATTCTGCTTCTGAATTCACTCAGGCCATTGGCAAAATAATTTTCTTGTGGATGAATGACTAAGAGCCTGGCTCTTTGGAGGCTGTTGGCTGAAGACCACTCTTGATCCTAGAGATCACAGATAATTCCTTGCTACATTGGCTTTTCCAGCATGGCAGCATACTTCCAGACCACAAAGAGAGTCTCTTACATTAAAGTCAACCTAGTCCCCTCCCCATCCCCTCTTTTAAGACCTTTTGCCTGATTAAGTCAAACCCACCAGGAAAACCTCCCTTTTGATTAACTCAAAACAATTAATTTGGATCTTGATTTCATCTTGAAATCCCTTCAACATTGCCATACCCTGTTGTCTAGAAGCAAGTCACAGGTCCTGACACACAAGAGGGGCATGCCGGACCATACAAGCCATTAACACCAAGGAGTAGAAACCCTAGGGGCCATCTTACAATGCTTCCTACCACACTCCTCACCTGTTTGACCTTTACAACTGGAATTCCCTTGGGAGGTCAAGGCGGGTGGATCACCCGAGGTCAGGAGTTGAAGACGAGGCTGGCCAACATGGCGAGACCCTGTCTCTACTAAAAATACAAAAATTAGCTGGGTGTGGTGGCAGGCACCTGTAATCCCATCTACTCTGGAGGCTGAGGCAAGAGAATCGTTTGAACCCAGGAGGCGGAGCTTGTGGTGAGCCGATATTGCGCCATTGCACTCCATCCTGGGCAACAAGAGCGAACTCCATCTCAAAACAAAATAAAACTGGAATTCCCTAGGCTCAGTTCTTGGGTCTCTTTTCCTCTTTATCTATTGTGCTTGGATCTCTTTTATTTGCCTCCCCATATTTTCTTTCTCCCCTTCTCTTCTTTGGTTTGTGCTCTAGGAGGTGATTCGAGCACACCATATCAACAACTTCTTTGCCCTTGACTTTCTGTTGGAGGTTGGGAGGAGAGTGGGGTAGAGCATTGCTTCCATTAGCCTCCTTACTGCTGGGTTGCCTCCTTTGACTAAAGGTTACAGTTCTCGTCAAAGGGAGCATCTTTTATTTAGCTACCTTCTCTAGGTTTCTGGTAATTCCTCCTTCCCCTGGACCCATTAGACTGCCTGGTACTGGGGTAATACACCACCCTTTATTCTTTATCTGAAATTCTGCCACACCATTTAAATAGACCCTTTGTTAAAATCTTCTCAAATTGCATGATTGGAGTGTGCCACTTGGACTTACTCATAAATATACATGCTCTCCCTTTCTAATCTCGTTTAGTCTCATGGATTTAAATTCCATTAATCTACTGATGACCTCTACATTTTTTCCCATAGCCTGGACTTCTCCCTTGGGATTCCTACTTGAAATTTCCACTTGGATATATTCTGTATACCACAAACTTCACAAGTCCACATCTTCAACTCTGATTCTTATCCAACTTCCAACCTCAAACCTTACCCTTCTTCATACTTTCCAATCTCAGAAAATGACAATATCAGTCTTCCAGCTACAGAGGCCAAAGAGTCTGGAGTTGTAGCCAGGCATGGTAGCACTTGCCTGTAGTCCCAGCTACTTGGGAGGCTGAGGTGAAGAATTGCTAGAGCCTAGGAGTTTGAAGCTGTAGTGTGCAGTGATTCGGCCTCAATAGTCACTTCACTTCAGCATGGGCAACCTATCAAGACCCCATCTCTCTTCTTTAATGATTATTGATAGGCTGATTTTTAATTGATACACAATATTTGTACATATTTATAGGGTACATGTAACATTTTGTTACATACATAGAATGTGTAATGATGAAATCAAAGTATTTAGGATATCCATCACCTCTTGTGTTAATCATTTCTATGTGTTAGGAACATTTTAAGTCCTCTCTTGTAGTTATATTGAAATATATAATACATTGCTTTTAACTATAACTACCCTAATTCTACCATAGAACATTAGATTTTGTTGATTCTGTCTAATTGTATGTTTTTACCCATTAATCAACCTCTTATCCTCCCCAAAACTTACAAGCCCTTCCCTACCTCTGGTAACTATCACTGTTCTCTGCCTCCATAAGATCAATTGTTTTAGCTCTCACAGATGAGTGAGAACATGTAATAGTTGTCTTTCTGTGCTTGGCTTATTTCACTCAATATAATGATCTTCAGTTCCATCCATGTTGCAGCAAATGGTAGGATTTCCTTTTTGTTAATGGCTGACTAGTATTTCATTGTGTGTGTGTGTGTGTGTGTTTATCACAATTTCTGCATCCATTCTGTTTCTGGATACTTAGGTTGATTACATATTTTGCTATTGTGAATAGTGCTACCATAAACATGAAGGTACAGGTATGCCTTTGAGACACTGATTTCTTTTCCTTTGGATAAATACCCAGTAGAGGGGATTGCTGGATCATATCATGGTTCTGTTTTTAGTTTTTTTTGTTTTTTTAAATATAAATTTCCATATTGTTTTCCATAAAGCTGTATTATACATTCCCACCAAAAGTGTGTAACAGATCCCTTTTCTCTGCATCCTAATCAGCATTGCTATTTCTTGTTTTTTTTATAATAGCCATTCTAACTGGAGTAAGATAATATCTCATTGTGGCTTTGATTTGCATTTTCCTGATGACTAGCGATATTGAGCATTTTTTCATGTATGTGTTGGCCAGTTGTATGTCTTTTAAGAAATGTCTATTCATGTTCTTTGCTCATTTTTCAAGGGGATTTTTTTTGTTGTTGTTGTTCCTAATTTTTGCTTTTGAGTTGAGATCCTTGTTTACTCTAGATACTGGTATCTCGTGAGATGAGTAGTTTGGGAATATTTTCTGCCATTCAATAGGTGGTCTCTTTACTCTGTTAATTGTTCACTTTTGCTGTGCAGGAGCTTTTTAGTTTAATACAGGCTCATTTGCCTATTCTTGGTTTCGTTGCCTGTGCTTTTGAGGTTATTACTCACAAAATCTTTTCCTAGATCAAAGTCCTGGAGTGTTTACCCTATATCTTTGTCTAGTAGTTTTATATCTTTTATAGTTCTCTTTTAAAAAATTTGGGATCACTTCTGACTCCCCTCTTTCTTTCACACTATCCTTCTGATCCAACAACAATCCTCTTGTCTCTCTCTTAAACATATCTTCAGACCATAACAACGTCTCACCACCTCCACTGCTTCCCTCCTGGTCCAAGCCCTCATCATCTCTGGTCTGGATTGCTTAAATAGGCTTTTAATTTGTCTCCTTGCCTCTTTCCATGCTCCTTGCCCTTCACTCCAGTCCTTTCTCACCAAGGCTGTCCTAGTGATCTTTTAAATACGTAAGTTATATTATGTTTCTCTTTGCCTCTAACCCTCACAGTGGTCTCACATCTCACTGGAATAAAAAGTCACAAACATGGAAATGACCTTGAAGATTCTATGTGATCTGGCCTTCTGCTCCAATTCTAACTTTTGCTCCTACCACTTTTCTTGCTCACTCCTCTCGTCACACTCTTCTCCTTGCTATTTCTTGAGCCTACCCTGCACATTTCTACCTTAAAGGCTTTGAAATTCCTGTGCTATCTGCCTGGGGCACTTGTCCCCCTGTCATTATAAGTGTCTCCCTTAAATATCACATTCTCACTAGATCTTCTCTAGCTCTCTTTATAAAACAGCATCCTTCCTTCCCCGTTTGGTGTTTTTCTTCCTCCTTTGCCTTAGTTTATTTTCTCTTCGTAGCAGTTCCACCCTCAGACATTATATATTCACTTATTTATTTGTGATCTGTTTCCCACACTGGCCTCTCTCCCTCAACTAAAGTGTAAACTCAATAGCATAGGGACTTTGTTTTGTGCACTGATTTTTCTCCAGCACCCATAACACTGTCCAGCATGGAGTAGCTGCTCAAGAAATAGTTGTTGAATACATGATTGAGTAGATGAATGAAAAGTTATGATTAAGGTATTATCTTACAAGTTTGGTAAGCAATATCTAGAAAATCTGTAGAGTTGTTCTGGGATTCCTGATCTATATTTGGGAATCGTGGCCCTGATTTTAAGGCAGTGTCTTTTTTTCTCCCACTTTCTCAGGTCCAATGAGTCCCAGCAAGCCACAGTTCCTAACAGCAAGTTAATTGTTTTTTAAACTGCCTACGTGTTTTTGGAAGTCCCAACCCAGCTGCAGCTTCAGGCAGAGTGCCCAGTTCTGGCCAGTCATCTCTCTGAGCCTTGCTCACTGCGTTGGCTTTCTGTTCTGTTTCTGGTCCATGGAGATGTTTATCTTGATTTTGTACCCAGCTAATGTCATAGCGCTTTTATCTTTTTATATATTTCCAACCATGGCTGAATTTTTAGAACAGAGGGGTGTGGTAATTTACGAACTCACTAAACCATCTTGATTAGAAGTCCCCACACATTTCCAAACAATGTTTGAAATGTGGCCAAATTTAACATTCAGGAGACAGTACATAAAAATTCAGATTTACAGTTTATCTTGAAAATTTGTATATCTGGGAACACTAGGCCAGCATTTCTGTATGTGACAACCTACTGGAGGTGAGTACATTCTAAGACGCTTCAATGGGTCATGCACTCTACAAGTTGCCAAGTCCTCCCCACTGAACATTTTGTTAAACTTGACAGAAATGACTTCACTCCTTTGCTTTATCTGCCTAACCCTTGTAGGTATTTTAATTTGTGATCTCTATTTTGAGAATGGTCTGAGCTAAAGTATCAGATAATTTATTAAGAGGTTAGAAAATAAAAACACCAAAACTGAAATCAAAGCCCTTATTTTGAATAATATATGGGGGACGGGGGTGGAGGAGACAGAGAGAGAGAGAGAGAGAGAGAGAGAGAGAGAGAGAGAGAGAGAGAGAAAGAGCATATTTTATACCTTTTCTCTCTTTAGTACAGGTTTTTTATTCTAGCTTCATAGTCACAAATTTTCCAAACCTGCCCAACTGCAGCTTTTCCCTTTTAGGAGACATACCCTTAAGGATTATTTTCCCCCCATGAAAATGGCATATAAAACTTAATATCAGGGAATGCCCTGGAATCCAGTGATGCCATTACAAAGCTGAGAATATAATGTGTCTACTGTTTTGTCAAGGTAAGAGCTCTCTAATTTATCAAGACAGAATTAACTCATTTGATACTGACAAACTTTTCTTCTGAAATTGAACTGAGTAGTTAAGAGAATCAGATTTTTTACTCATGAAAAAATCTGGGTAATCATTTCCTTTTGCCTGTCTACCACAGATACTCTTCCCAGAAAAACCTGTGGTCAGTTTGAGGAATTCTTAACACTTCTGGAAGTCTAAATGTCTGATTTATACTGAATAGTGACTTCCATTCAAAAATGTACAGGCTTTGCAAGAGTACTCATGGAATGGGCATTTGCCTAGTTTGTGTGACTTGTGGAGCATCAGGAAAACCTATTGCTGTCTATGTTTGCCTTGCTAGTGGGTCATGGTGCCAGAAGCAACCATATTTCCTACTTATTCAGGTTAATGCAATGAAACTATTATTGAATAGCAAGTAAATCCTCATATGTTTATGCCATTTGTCACTTCATTATAGATTTTGGGTTTGAAAGGGCCATTTATACAATGCTGCTTCCTGAATACTTTGCCAGAAAACTTGTTACACTATGACTTACTACTTATATATACTTATTACATAACTGTGCCTGGGGCTTATTAGTGGTCCAGAAAGTTTCATTTTTGAAGGTGTGGTTATAGCCTGTTTTTCTATTCAATTGTTATTTCTCTCCCATAAAAAGTTAGGACTATTTCTTCAAAGCAAACATTTACTATTATTTAGTTACTACATTTCCAAGAAAAATTCACTATATGGGACAAGATTGAAAGAATATCAAACATCAGGCATGATTAAAGTTTAACAGTAAAATTATATATTATTATCTTAGTTTATTACAACTTTGCTTTTTCTCCTAAGTTTGAGTTGGATCAATTCACCTTGAGTTACAAATATTGTTTTCATTTATTGTTTTGTTGTTGCTTAAATATTAATACCAATGATTTGTTTCACTGAGAATTTGATCTCTTTTCAACAGAGAAAATCTTTAGCTGCTTACTTAGGAACTAGAAATCAAGTTACAATTTCTTGAGAAGATTTGGTTCATGGTAAGTGACAGAAAAATGGATTTTTGTGGGCCCAGCTATATCACCCAGAGGTGAGATAATTCCTTCTGAGCCATCTAGATTTGAGTTTTTCTTAAGTCAGAGCAGGGTCTTTCTTTCTAGAAGTTCCAACAGTTTTCGCTTCTTCTTATTGTTCACATATGTCTAAAACTCAGAATGTTCATTTTGTTTTAACCACCTTACAGATTGGCCTACCCTGCCTGTTGGGCTCCTGAGATGTGTTGGAAGTTCATCTTAAAATTCTAATTTCAGTTGAATTATTCTTAAAAACGAGTCTGCCCTTTTTTGAGTCCCTAGTAACAGGATAAATTATTGCTATCACTATTACTGAACTACAATCTAGATGACCAGGACCAGTAAGGCCTTACCTTTAGTTAGATTTGTTTAGGGAAGCAAGACAGAGTCACTCAGGTAACTCTGTATGTGGATAGAGTTCGTAAAGAAGTGAAGGGAGGTGTAGCATCAAAAGGGAGCTTCCTAGTAGCTGTGGAAAGTGTCCTTCATGGAATCCCATTAATTGTTTGTTCTGAGTTCAGTTGCTACCACTCTAGTGATGTAATAGCAGCTTTGGTTCTCTCTCTCTCTCAAATTAAAAACTACTTTTGATCATATTGAAGTTCTAAAGACTATCATGATTACCTTGGAAACCGTTAAAAATGCAGAATCTTAGCTCCCACCTGCAGACCTGAATCATATTCTGCATATTGACATGATCCCCAAATCTTGAAAAGTATTGCTCTCATATGCTGGCCTCTTTATTTTTCCCAAGTCCATCAGCTCCCATCTTTTTATCTCTATTGATCTTTTCATTATTATTATTTAGTTTAGATCCATAGTCCATTATTTGCATAACGCTCTCACCAATATTCTCAACTCCCTAGTCCTGTTGCCTCACATTTTTTTAAACTTTGTCTGACAAATGTCCAAACCTGGATGAATGCATCTATATTCCTTCTGTATGCCTGCAGTAAAAAAGCCTGGCACTGCCACAGAAAGTCTCCCAACAGTGGTGCAGAACAGGCAGATTGGTGCCGACTCACGGGGCCTGTTCAGCTTGCCAGTTCTTCCATGTGTCCCTGGTAAATTCTCTTCCTCTGTCTACAACAATTGTTTTAAACATTCTACATTCTATTCAAACCTCAAATATTCTTAACTCCTCCTCATTTTCAGCAGATGACTTCACCTCCTACTTCCCGAAGAAAATAGAAGGCATCAGATGGGAACTCCCTCAGCTTCCTGCTAGCAAATCCATACAGTTCCATCTGGACTCATGTTCTTCTCTTTTCTTCCTATTTTAGTCTAGGGAGTATCCTTCTTATTTAAACCCAATCCCTCCACCTGTGCTTTGGAAACTGTCTGCTCATGTCTTCTCACTTCATTTTCAACCTTACACTATCAGTTTCTTCTCCCATCCTCCCCCCATTTCTATTTATTCGACATACCCTTCTCAATTGGATTATTTCCAATTACATTTAAATCTTCTCATGCCTCTTCCATCTTAAAAACAACCTTCCTTGTCTCTCAACTTCTTTCTATGTTTCTATCTTTCAACTCCTTTCTATCTTTCCCATTTCTTTCAATCTAAATTTTCTAAAGAAGTCTCATTATTTGGTGAGTCCATTTTCTCACCTCAAACTCCCTCTTCAGTCCTCTTTAATTTGGCAGTTGTTCCTGGCACTGCACCAAAACAACTTTGGCTGAGGTCACCAATGACCTCCATGATTTAAGTCCAATGGACACTTTCCAGTATTTTTTTTCCAATCTCCCAGCACTCTTTGTTTTGTTGAGATGTGTTTATTTTGGCTCCAAAACACCATGATATCCAGGTTTCCCTTCTTACTTTCTAGCATTTCCTTCTCTTTTACTTTGCAGATGGCTGGGCTGTAAGCTTCTTCCTCTTTCCATTTTATGCTCTGTTATAGGTTAGCTTCTCTAGGTGAAATGTTGTTGAGATAGAGTTTAGGGTGCAAGATGGTTGTTATGAATCAATACCTGTGGAAGGAAGGCACAGAGGAGTTGAAATTTGATGCAGGCCTAGCAAAATTTTGGCCATTAGTGGGACATTCTGGATCATGGGTTCATCCCACATTTGACTGAAGTGGCCAGGCCTTCATATTCCTGCCACGCTTATTCATGAATTGTGGTGTCCCCGGAAAAGAAATGAGGTCCTGTGTGGAGTTTTTCCCAGCTAAGTTATATCCTGAAAGAGCTAAGAGCTGGAGGTGTCAATCTGGGCATCAAATCCTTTGGTGGAGGTAGATCTGAGTAGTGTACCTCTGTATTTATTACATATTCTCTCTTCTAGATAGTATTTTTCATATCCATGGCTCAGTTTTCATCAATTGACTAATGATTCCCAAATTTATACCTTCATACCAGACCTCTGACTTCCTGACCCTTACACTCAACTGCCTATTGAATATTTTCACTTGGGTGTCTCAAAAAGATCTCAAGTTTATCATGTCTAAACCCCATCAATCAACAAACCTTGTCAAATTTATATCCTAAATATCTGTGAATCCATTTACTTCTCTCCTTCTCTAGTGCTATGATTCTAGCCCATACTGTCATTTTCTCTAGCTGGACTCCTGCAAAGTCATTCTATTTGATTTTCCCATATCCACTCCTCCTTTCATCCATTTATTATATCGAAGCTTGCAATAGTTTCAAATGCAACTTTGAGTATATTAATTCCTCTCTATGACTCACTCCCATCACTTCAGGGACTTCCCATTACTGTTTTAGATAGCAGCCAAAATTATGAAGCTAGCCTTCAGGGGCTCCTATGCTCTGGCTTCTACCTATGTCTCCAGCCTACCTTTACTCTACTTGACTTTTTTCCTCAATTTCTACATCCAGTGACATTGATTTTTTTTTCCTTAGTTTTCATAATGGACTCACAGAGAGTCTCATAGCACTGTTTTCGCTACTCAAAATATTCTTCTTTCATTCTTCAGCTTATTAGCGATTACTTCTCCAGTTCTCAGCTCAAGCCTCATTTTTTCAGATAAGCTTTCCTTAAGTCTCTCATATTGGGTGAGGCTCTTATAGCATTCTGTTCTATTTCTTCATAGCACATAGGTTAGAATGTAAATGTATTCTCATTTATGTGATTATACAACTAACGTTTGACTTCCCTACTAGTAATCTCCAAGAGTGTAGGACACCACTGTCGCTTTGCAATGTTTCCAGAACTTGCACATTGCCTTACTCAGAGCAGTTCCTTAATACAGTACATGTTTGTTGAATGAATGAAAATCTCCTAGCCAAAGTAACTGATAAGGTTGTTAGCCACCAGCCAGTTGCTTTTCTTGGTGCTAAACATTTGTTCTAGGCTACTTAAGAGGCTCTTTGTTCAGCCTATTGGTTGCTTCTGGGGAAGAGATTGGTTGAAGTCTGGGTAGTCTGATTCCATGCGCTAACCTCAGTCAGTCTTGTTCTAGGAGCTACATCTGGTTGCTTTCTCAGAAGGTGCCTATTGCCATAATAGATCTTGGAGAACAAAAGGCTCTTCTCCACTTCAGCCCTCTCGTTTATTTACATTAGAGATTAAATAACATTCCATTTGAATCTTTGGTAGATCTAAGAAAAATAAAACCTACTCACACCGTGCTTCTCTGATTATTATGTGTAATGTCATTACAAGCACAATCCTTAGTAAGCAAGCCCTATCAAATGTGCTGTTAACTCGAATTGAGTAGAGTTGTAGGAAAGTTACCTTAGGAATGTTCACTGCAGCTAACTGATGTTGCACAAAATCTAAACACTTTGCTCATATAAGCTCATGAATACTAATGGCTTTGCTTTGATTGGAAAATTCTCAAAGTGATTTGCCAACACACAGAAAGTTCACCAATAGCAGCCAGGTCTGAGGCTGCAGCTGGGAGCAGCTGTTTAATGCAGCACAATTAAGCCTTTCAACATGCAAATGCAAAGGAACACCTTATTCAACTGGAGCTTCAGGGGAAATTTAGAAAGGCATATGCAATTATGCAAATTGGACAGCTGCCAAAGAAAGAGTTGGCCAACATCTTTAATTTAGCAAAGAGGGTCATTATCAATTTTTATATATAAATCTCCATCTGTCCTTGGAGAAATAATGAGTCCCCTAGGATACAAAGTGAAGAGATGTTTTTCATGGAGAATCAGTAATACATAAACAATAATATTGATGCCAAGATACGTATAGCATCTGCTATAAAATACACAGCTATATCACATATAATTAAGCAGTGCTAAGCAGTGGCCAAGGTTTAGAATTTTCATTATGCATGAATTTTTACTTTTGTGTTGTGAATAGCTCCCTGGTAAAAGTGGGTAGAAGATAAACATCACTTAGCATGTTGTCTCCCAAAAAATGGCTTGGAAAAAAATCCGATCAAACATCTACAAACAACCAATGTTTAGAAAATAAATATTAATAAGTATATAGTTATAATTTTTCTTATTCTCAAAGTGAAATCCTGCATTCAGCTTTCACTGAAAAAATTCTTGTAGTTTCTCTTATATTTTTGTTTCTTGGGAAGCAAAGGGAGCAACTAAAAAGAGTTTCTTTTTTATGTCAAGAATAAATTGATTTGTTCAATATATAATCATGTTATTGGGCACCCACAATGTGCAAGGCAATGTATTGGGTGTTAGGGCTACAACAGTGAGCAAAACTTAGACACAGTCCCTGCCTTGGCATTTATAATGCAGTGAGTATGACAGGCTATAATCAAGTAATCACACAAACAACTGTAAAGCCACAGCAGTGGCAAGGTGTATCAAGGAGAAGTACTTAGTACAGTGCTATGAAGATAAAAAATTAATCTAATGGTTAGGTTGATGTGGTCAAACAGGTCAGGCAGAGCTTCTCTGGAAATTGGAACTTTGAGCAGCATGGAAAATAAAAACACTTGCCTGGCAAAAATGAGAGCCTATGTGCTATCTCTGTGGAAGGAGGTTGTCTGGCATGTAGGGAGAAGTGAAGGAAGGCTAGCAAGGCTGCAGTAGAGAGAGCTCATGGCAGGGTATGACATGAAAGGGGGTACTAGGGACTAAACCAGGCTGGGCTCTGTGTGTCATATTAAAGTGTTTGGTCTTTCCCTTCAGAGCAATGGAAAATATTAAAGAGTTCTAAGCAGAAGGTTCCGAGGTCCAACGTGTGTTAACTCCTGTTTAATGTCAATTCCATTTAGATTGTCAATACGTATTTGCTAAAACACGTGTGGAATGATAACCTGTATGCAGGATAGCTGCATATTTTACTTTATGTCACATCTTACATTTGAGATATTTTGAAAAGGAAGTTTGATGCCCTCTTCACCACCATTTTGAGAATGATTAATAAATTAATTAAATTGAATTTATTGAAATCTTAAAACACCTTTGCTTTGTAAGTATTGAAACAATCTTGATCACTAAAAGATTTAAGAAAGGTGAGGACTAATAACTACTTTCAGTTTAGATGAACAGAGAATGTGAAGCCAGAAATAAAATGATGGGAATGTGTAGATAAGAAAGTGAAAAGTATAAGATTTAGTTTGGGTATTAAAAAATATAAAAAGTATACAGTCAGGTCTGAATATTAAATGACAATGTTTAATCTGAATGAATGCAAAGGAGCTACTTGGAAAGTAAAATGAATGAGGACAAATGATATGTTTTTGAGCTTTTCTTTTTTTTCTGTTTTGCCAGCTTTGCATCTTTTCCTTTTGGACAGCATCCTTTCTGCACTGTTAGTCCTTCCATGTGATTTGAGTGAGACTGACCCTGCCTACCAACTCAGGGGTGGCCAACCAGAGTACTCTTTTCCTGGCCACAGTGATTGACTTAGTGAGGAGTCTGTGATCCCAGAAGGTACCGTAGGAGTCATTCTTGTAATCATTTTTGAAGCTAGTGAGAGATGTGTTCTTTTTTTTGGGGGGGGGGGGGGGTGGAGGTGTGGGGTGAGGAATAGCTATTGTAACAATGGATTAAGATTCAAGTGTTCTCCTTTGCCACTGATAAGGAAGAACTTGCCTGAAAAAGAAACCAATAGAAAGGAAAGCTGAGTCAAAAAATGGAGAAGACATTGCCAATGACAAAAGTTAAACTTCTGGAATCAGTTACATATTGAAATTTCCTGTTATATAGCCCAATCAATTTTCTTATGTGTTTAAGCTAGATTGAGTTGAGTTTCCATCATTTGAAGTTATGAATCCTTTCTTTGCACCAAAGGTGCAAAAAACTTACCCCAAATCAGTCTAACCATCTGTCTTTTCTCTACACCTGGGATCTTAAAAATGCTTACAAAAAGTGTTATAAGAATAGCTCAGAGATGCAAAGTTCTGCTGGAGATCACATAGCTTGTGGGTTTGTGCTATGACACAGTCATGGTTCACAGCACAGTTGAGACCTCAACACTACTTGGCAATATTTATTTATTTACATACCTATTTTTAATTGACAGAGAAAATTGTGCATATTTATTGTGTGCAAGATGTTGTTTTAAAATATGTATACTAATGCTAATGGTTAATTAAGCTAATTAACATATGCATTACCTCACATAGTTTTTTTGTGGTGGGAACACTTAAAATGTACTCCCGGCAATTTTTAAGAATATAATGCATGTTATTAACTATAGAAACTATGTTGTACAATAGATTTCTTGAATGTATTCCTTCTATCTGAAATTTTATTCTTTGACCAGCATCTCTCCAGCCACCTCACCTTTCCAAGCCACTGGCAACCACCATTCCACTCTTTACCTCTCTACTTCTGTGAGTTCAACTTTCTTAGATTCCACATATAAGGGAGATTATGTGACATTTGTCCCTCTTGTGCCTGGCCTATTTCACTTAACATAATGTCCTTCAGGTTCATCCATGCTGTTGCAAATGACAGGATTTCCTTCTTTTTTAAAGCTGAATTGTATTGTGTATACATACCACATTTTCTGTGTCCATTCATCCATTGATGGACACCTAGATTGATTCCATACCCTGGCCATTGTGAACAATCCTGCAATGAACATGGGAGTGCAGACACTGGCAATATTTTTTGTTTTCTAGTTGGGGTGTCTCCCATTCCCTCAGTATTTATCTATTTTGTGAAAATCTCATCATGCCTTCTATCATGCCAATTCTGTCTTCACTCTTAGTAGATGAGGCTGCCTTTTTCTTCACTGAGAAAACTGAAACCATCTGGTAAGAATGCCCTGCAACATTCTTTCTACCTGCCTACTGATGACTCAGCATCTGCACTCATCCTTTCTTCTTTTCCTCTGGGCACACAGGAAGACATGTGCTTCTCACTTCTCAAGATAACCCTATGTTGTGTTTTGGTTTTCTTTTGCGTCACCTCCTTGCGGACCTTGCTTTGTCAATCTGCTTTTCTTCTACATTATCAATCTCTTGAAAGATATCTCAATTTCCTCACCTCTCATTCACACCTTAACTTGCTACAACTTGACTTCTGCCCCTAACTCAAATTGATCTGCTCAGCAAAGCTCACCAATGGCTTCTATATTGCCAGATCTTTTTTTCTGATTTTCATTGACCCCTCTTCAGCACTTGACATTGTTAAAGGTTTTTGGTTTGAAATGGTCTTCTTCCTTATGTGATTGGCCATGAGTCTTCTCTCTGATGACCTTTCTACTCTAGCTTTCAGGTTGTTTTATTTTACAGTTCACCAATGAAGACTCATTCTGCCTCATGATGTGCACTAACTAATAATCATAACTCACATTTATTGAATGCTGATGTTGTGCCAGGCTCATTGGCTTATGTAATTATAATAACTCTTTGAGGTAGGTGCTAAAATTATCCTTGTTTACAAATTGGAAAGTTGAGGCTAAGAAAGGTTATTTAATTTGCTCAGGGCTATGCAGCTAGTAAGACATGCAGTCAGGCTGGAATCCAGAGTCTGCTTTACATGACTTTAAGTAACGAAAGTATAATATACAACAGAAAAGTGGACAAATGCTAGAAAAGAACCTGATGAACCTTCACAAGACAAACACGCTGTGTAGCCAGTATGCAGAAGGAGGAGCAGAATGTCCTCAGCTCTCCAGAAACTCCCTCATATCATCACGGCACTTCACAAAAGAGCAATCAATATTCAGATTCTAACACTACAGGTTAGTTTTGCCTGTTTTCAACTTTATATTAATAGGATCATAGAATCATACAGCATATATGTAAGATTAATTTATTTAGTGGTGAAAAGAAAAGCTCATTTACTGTTATTATATTTTAGGATATCATTGTGTAGATACACCACTATTTATCTGTTCTGTTCTTGAATTGATGTTTGGGTTGTTTCCTGTATTTTTTCTACTGCAAATAGTGCTGTGAATATTCTTGTACACATTTTCTGACGGACATTGTATAAGTGGAGTTGATGGGTCATGGGTCATGCCTATATTGGTTTTAGAAGATGCTGCCAAATGATTTTCATAATTGATTTTGTCCTAAGGATTGAATACTTCAGATACCAAATACCCAGAATAAACCCATTATCTCCCCAGTGGAATAAAAAGGTTTCTCTTTTTTATTGATTATATCTCCCACCTGTGCTCTTCATCCAAAATTTATTTTTATATGTATGGAGGGTACTTTTATTCATGCCCTACTCAACATTTATTATTACATTGATCAAAATCTTTACTCCATTCACTCCAGAAATAGAATCTTGACCGGAGTGAAATTCTTTTCGAGTGTGCTTTATTCTCTTCCTTCTTTATCCAGATGCCACAGGCACATCTGTTAGAAGCTCTTCTATTGTTATGTTGCTCTTCATGTGACTGCCTTTCATTTATCCATGCTGAAACATTGTTCATGAACATTGGTATGGTAGTCAAAGATGTCATAGTCAGACCCTTTTGTTAAAATTTTTTTCCTGGGGCGGGAGGGAGACACACGACTTTGCTTCAATATTGCCACAGCAAGCAATTACTGTTGCACAGTGCTCTAATTGTTATTCCTAGTTGGACCAGCTGACTCAAACCCTAGAAAACCATGTGTGATAGAATACATACTGCCAACCCAGTAGTTTTCTGTAAAGGAAGCCCATTGTGAGGACTGATTTTCCACTGTACACTTTTGAATAAAGTCCCTCTTCATTCTTTGAGAGATTCCTCTATCCCACAGATATGCATAAGTTAAAGTCTTGCATTACCCAGCTGAAATGTTATGTGAACATATGCAAGCAAAAAGTCTCCAAATAATGTCCTCATGTGTTTGGCTGACTTGTATTTACTTCTTGATTGCATCACTCATATGCTCTAGCTATCTCTTCTACCATTTTATCAACTGGGGATAACACTTACCCTATCATCCATTCCCACTGTTAATGTTTATCAACGAAGAGAACAAAATAATCTCTATTTTGTTCTTCTTCCATGAAATACCCAGTGTTTTAAATATATGTAATATTAAGCAGTTTATTAGTACATACTCTGGAAATACATAGCTCATGATCTTCAAAGCATTAGGGAAAAAAATCTTTTGTTGAGAATGAATGCTTTAATTTAATGTAGGGGCATTGTAGTGTAATACAGTGGTGGCTGACATTCAGAGTTCCAGAAATTATTTTTCTACAGAAGTAATGTGGAAAATATGACTAGAAGTGAAATCATTTTCCACCTTTTAAAACTGAGCATAATTATCCACATTTACTGTGATCCACAAACTTGTAAGAAACAAAAAATCTCATAAATTGATTTTAAATGTGACTGATTAATATTCTTTCAATGTTACAATACTGGACCAAAACAGTCAGAACTGGCAAAAAAGCAAGAGCTGTGCTTTAACGATGCTTATTTTACTCTAGTTTGAATTACTCGAGCCTGATCTTCAATCCCAGGAAATCTGCTCTTTTCCTTTTGCATGTTGTGATAGGTGTCTAATAATACCTACGTTATGAAGGTTGATTAAATAGCAAATAAGAGGAATTTCCTGCTACCGTATTGTTCATGTCTGTTATAACTCTAAATGCTCTGCCATTTTTTCCCTCTTTTTCTTTCAATAAGTTATTTGAAAATCTTTAATATTTCCCTTCACTATTATATTCAAGCAAACCTAACTGTTTAGAGAGCTTCTTTAGCTTCATTCAGAGAGCAATATTTTTTTAAATATATTTTTATTTTCCTGAGAGGGCAAAATCTGTTGTAAATTGGTAGCTGGTACAGTTAACACCTCACTTGGACATTCATGGAGTGAGACCAGGATTTAGAGATCCTAGCTGAATCTCTTGGGTGCTGTGTCATTATGATAAAATTACTAAAATGTATCAGTTTCTTAATTGATAAAACGATACCTATAATAATGGCTCACATTTACCGAGCCAGGAACTATTCTAAGCACTTTGTTTACATCAACTAATTTAGTATTTACGAGAATCCCTGTGCTAGGTATGATTCTGCTCCCTGATTTACAGACAAACAGAAGATACTATTATTATCTCAATTTTGTGGATAAAGAATGGAGATCCAGGGAGGTGAGATTACTTGCCCAAGCAATACAGCTAGTAAATGGCATAGCTAGGAGATCAAATGGAGCACCCTAAACTATCTCTTAACCAGGTTAGGTTGTGAGAATTAAATAGATAATTCTGTGAAACACACATCACAACAGTGAATTTACCTAATAAGTGCTCAGTAAATGGTGGTGATTATTATTTTCATTGAGCCAGCAAGGAAGGAATAAGGCATGTCGGTGAGCATAGGAGGTAAGATATCTATCATATTCATTGCAGATATCCCTCCCATACCTAGAGCAGTGCTTTAAATGGATGAATGCATGCATGCATAAAGAGTCATCTTAAGGCAGCATTAAACTGAACAAAATTGATAGAAACCCTATATAAGGGTACAAAGTGTTTTAAGAGTATCATGAATGTCCTGATTCAATTAATGGTCCTTAATGTTTCTAGAGTGACAATAAAGTTGAGAAAGGGTTGTAGGATTAGGAGAAATAAAAATAGGCTATGAGAGAAAGCCCTTAAAAATGTTACTATAATAATAATTTTGTCAGTTTGTTTTATTAATTGTAACTATATCTACTAGAAAAAAGGGATTAAAAAAGAATGAAAAGAAAGGACAGGAAAAGAAACACACAATAAGATGTTAAGTAGTTGTAGATTTCCCATAGTCAAAAGAATGAACATTGTTTGGGTTCCTGGACTTAAAAAAATGATGATTTTATTCTGTCTTCAGAAATTTTGTAAGTCTGTATTTCAAATTACTTGTTGAATGGATATCAGAAATAATGCTAATGTAAAATTTTTTGTCAATTCATCTTTCTATGAGAAGATTCACTCCATCAAAGTGTATATATTCACATGAATACTTCTAAGAACAATAGTGCTTTATAAAAGAGTAATTTTAGTTTAATAGCTGTTTTGTTTTCCTTGGTTGATAATAATAATAAAATACCTCATTTAATTAAAGAATGCATTTTATTTTTAATAGTTCAGGATAACAAGTCAGCTTTTATAGGTATATGTAATTCAGCAGAAAAAATTATTGAAAAAGGGACAATTTATTTGTTCTTTTCTTAGTTCATGTGTGTTAGTCATCTGTTAGTTGCTCATACAGACGAAAAAAATGGTAAGACTTCAGCATTAAAATAAGCACAGTCTCAATATTAAATCTTTTAAAAGTCCTGGGGTGGTTAAAACTTTTAATTCTTGAATGTTAGACTGTTTGGCTAATGCTATTTTTTTTTTTTTTGATGAGAAAATTAGATCATTAATTTCTGTAAAACTATTTTCTGAACTACACCCCAAATTTTATGGCTTTTTTGGTACAAAGAAAGTTTAATTCTAAACAAAAATAAATTAAGGAAAATATATAACAGTATGGTCATAATCACTTGCTTTTAAATAGTGGAAGAGAACGTCATCACAAGTCAAATTTGCTCAAACAATTGCAATTGCTATAGACTGAGTCTACTTGACAAATTTCTGCTTTCAGTATGCCTGTAAAGAAAAAGACACGCATTTTTCCTGTTTGCTTTATTTATTAGTTTCAGCCTTGGCAAAAAAAGTTACACATTTGTATGCACATGGAAAAATGCAGTATAACAATCAAATTAGTTTATGCGCTGTGAATACCTTGTATGTGTATTTTGAAATTAGATACAACTAAACTATCAGGAAGAAAAAGATTAGAAGTGATACAACTTAGGTTTTTATTATTTTCTTTGAGACAAATTAACCACTAGTACTTTATCCTCAAACATAAATAAAAAAATTAGAATTCAAGGGTTTTCAGTGAAACAGTTGCTAACATTCATGTGTTTTTGATTTGCCAGGCACTGGTCTAAGCACTTTCCATATTTTAACTCATTTAATCCTCATCACAAACCTATGGGGTTGTTATTAATTATTCCTATTTTTAAGAGGAAGAAATTGATGCACAGAGAGGTTAAGTAGCTTTTCCAGGGTGACACAGCTAGTAAGCAATTAATTACTAATTAATTACAATTAATTACTAAAACGTTTGGGGAACCTTTTTGTGCCAGGCCTATCTTAAGCACCAGGGATGCAGAAGTGAATGGAAGAGAAGGGAATAAAACATACTGAGGGTTTACGATTTTAGATAGGGTGGCCGGCAAACTTTCACTGGGAGGGTGACTGGGGTAAATAAGGAATTAGTGAAAAAGAATTTTCTCTGCTATGTGAAATGAAGGAATATTTCTAGGTATGGAGACCTTTAGGAAAAAAAAAAAACTATTTGATGATAAAGCATCTTGGGTCGATGATCAAATATAAAATATTAACAGCAACCACAGTGCTGGTCCTAGATGTTTTTTGCTTGCTCCGCCGAATCCACCCTCTGCTGTTCTTCATGTTCCCCTGTGCCCCAGGAGCTTGAGAAGTATGTGCTACTTCAATGAGCCATGCTGGCCTTTGGTTGCTGGTTTGGTTTGGCCAATGTGAGTCCCAGCAAGAGCTGAAGGGAAGGAGGAGAGAGAGGGCAGGTGTTCATCCCCTTGCCACCTCCCTGAGGGGGTCACCATTGGCTGGCTGCTTCTTTCTACCAAAGGCTGTGACTTCAGTCAGGTGGCTCCCTCCACAGGACTCTATCCTTTTGTTTCTCATGACTCTTCCCTTTCATCCCCTGCGGGCTTAGAATGGTAAAGACGTCCTCTTAGTACTAGGGGTGTAATTTCTCTAGACCCCACCCACTCCTTTGGGGAATCCCTTGATTAAGAGACAAATGCCTAATTCGAGTGTGATTTCCATTTCCTAATGTGATCCTGACTGACACAGTTGACATATTAGCTACATGGCTCTGTGAGTCTTCACTGTAATGATTTTGAATTTGCTTGTCATCATAAAGTCCTTCAAACCAATGAAAATGTATAAGTGTGTATTTATTAGGTATCTTTTTTGGGGGGCAAAAACCGGAAAGCTGGCTAGACAAATTCTAAAAGATCTCTAACATATTAGCTATCTAATACACTCAGTGCTTGCACTTTCCCTCCATTCTATCCCACTTTTAATTAAGCTATTTATATGATTGACTCTGAAATCCCCTTAAAATTAATCTTGTCTTCAGAGTAGTTTGGGTAACATCTGAGGACACTATGGATGGACATTGTTGGAGCAAGGAAGTACTCAAATCAGTGGTCATTTCAAAAAGAAGCAGTACTTTTACTTCCAGGGAACAATTTTAGGAAATGTTAGGAAGCTGGAGACAAATTATTCCTGAAAAGTGAGACTAATGGAATTTTTAAAGGAACAGTCAAACATTCTTTTACCTTAAAAACCACGAAGGATAAGATTTTGAGAACATCATTTTCAGTATTTGAATAACTTCAGGGGAATTATAGATCATCAATGGCATATAAATGATAGAGGCAGTATACTGTAGAGATTAAGCATATGGGCCCTGGAGACAGAATACCTAGGTTTGAATGCCTACTCTGCCACTTACTTGTTGGATGACCTACCTTGGGCAGGTTTCTTATTCTTACAATAGCTCAGTTTCTTCATCTGCACAATGGGATAACTTCCCTCCAAGGATGGTGTCGTGATAAACAAATTAATACACAAAAAGCAATTAGGACAGTGCTTGACATATAATAAGCAGTAGGAAAAATAGGTTTAAAAAGACATTTTAAATCCAATCCAAGTGAAATAATGAAAAATTGTGCAGCTACAGAAATTAGAATGTTTTATAATAGCATTTCAAAAATGTTCTAAAGATTGCTCAGTGTTGACTATTTTTATTACAGTATTATTAAAATTTGTGTAAATATTAAGTTAGGTTTAAACTTCAAATGCTTACGGTTGCTATATGACTATAAATCTAACATAAATGTACAAAACCACAAACCAATAAAATACGAACTTGAGACATTTATTAATGTAATAGATATGTGGCCGAAAGGAAATTGTTGCTTGTTATGAATACTATTACAGCATAGAATCTTTGGGTTTGATGTACTTATAAAATCTTATAATGGCTCAATTTTACCACCTTTTTAAAAGCTTGCATAATAAGGAAATCTTTGTATAACCTGCCATGATACCATTTTTGTCTTTACTTGGCCCAGATAAATCATTTCGGTATTCAGTATATTTTCATTCCTTTCTCATTAGGCAATGACAAAGCAGTACTTCTTGCTGACAGTGTACCCATAAATATAAGCAGACACCCAGAAAGAAGAACTGAGTGGCGGTATTCAGTTACAAGATCGTTCAAATGATCCTCAATCTCTTTTTTAATTATCTTATTTTTATGTAAGTAAACACATGACACTAAAAAAGAATCCACAGAGAACTCTCGACCCCTGAAAAGCTTCCAAGGATCAGTTTCTGAAACCATGATTTACAGTATGGATTTTCCCCTCTGAGACTGTAGATATTCGTTAAACTAACTTCAGTAAAATTTTAGTGAAAATATATCTGATAGTCACGATATTATGAAGTGGGTAAAGAATGAATCCTTTAAAGAACAAAAAAATATGTTAAATGGATTTCTGGGAAACAATGCTATATGAAGCATTATTTACACCTTATAAATAATATAATTTTCTAAATCATATCTTTTTTAATTTTTAATTTTTATCTTTATAGGGATGGGTTCTCACTAAGTTGGTCTGACTGGTTTTGAATTCCTGGCTTCAAGCAATCTTCTTGCCTCAGCCTCCCAAAGATCTGGGATTACAGCTGTGAGCCACCACACCTGGCCCATAGGAATTCCTTTTAACCAATGAAATAATACTGTAATAATTTAAAAATGAGATGAGCCTGAGCACAGTGGCTAACACCTGTAATCCCAGCACTTTGGGAGGCCGAGGCGGGCAGATCACTTGACCCCAGGAGTTTGAGGCCAGCCTGGGAAACATGGCAAAACCTTGTCTCTACAAAAAATACAAAAATTAGCCAGGTATAGTGGAGCATGCCTTAGTTCCAGCTATTTTGGAGGCTGACACAGGAGGATCACCTGAGCCTGGGAAGTGGAGGTCGCAGTGAACTGAGATTGCACCATGGCATTCTAGCCTGGGTGACAGAGGGAGACTGTCTCAAAAACAAAACAAAACAAAAACCACAAAAAACCCAAAAACCAATAAATAACAATAAAAATGAGATGACAGATTTATTACAGCAGCACAAACACTATAATGCTTAAGAATTTAAAAACCTGTAAAGGTTCTGACTTACCTCGTTCATTTTTGATCTACATTGTTGCATTTCCACAGTAAACCAAGAGTAAACTCAAATTTACGCAGTAAAATGAATCTTTAGCACTATCTTTCAAATATTCAACAAGATATTAATGTCTTGATTTTCCATTAAGATCATTGTAGACGTTATTCACCTAAGTGGGAAAACTGGAAAAATGAAAATTTGATCAGAAAATTAGGCTTTTAATTTTGATTTTAAAAAGTTTATTGCTATATGGACACTACCATTAAGAGAAGTATTACTAACATCTAATAAAGAAGTTCCACATACAGGATGGATGCAGTGGCTCATGCCTGTAATCCCAGCACTTTGGGAGGCTGAGAGGATCAGTTGAACCCAGGAGTTCAAGGCTGCAGTGAGCTGTGGTTGAGCCACTGCACTCCAGCCTGGGTGATAGAATGAGACCCTGTCTCAAAAAAAAAAAAAAAAAAAAAAAAAAAAGAAAGAAAGAAAGAAAAAAAAAAAAGTTCCACATACAACAAAGCAAATCAGTAGTAACTTCAAGATCAAGGATCAATGTCACTATCAATAGCATCATGACAGTAGTTAACATTTATTCTAGTTTCTGCCAAATGACAGACACCATGCTAATTGCTCTATCTGGGTTTTCCAATCGAATCCTCACAATAACCTTGTGATTAGGTACTATTACACCCATTTTGCAGTTAAATAAGTAGAGTAGCCTGTCTGAAGTTACATGACCAGTGAATGGCACAGTTGAAATTTGAACCTGGGCAACCTGACTGCTGAGGCTGTTTATGTGACTCTAGAATGAGAAGTTTCCTAAAATAGTTCACTGGTTGGATCAGTACGTACAAGTAAAATATTTTTTTCAGTCCCATTAACAACCCCCTTCTCAATATGGACTTCTCACACAGTTACTAGCTTAAACCATAAATAAGGCTTCCATATATTAGTATTTAGATTGAACTATGGAGAACATCATTGCTAATAAAGTATAAAAAAGTCATTAATATCCCCTATTTAATAAATTTACAGTTATTGAGAGTACTAATTTTTTTCTTTTCTCACCATTAAATATAACTTTTATTGGTGTGTCTTACATACTCTTTATCAACTTGAGGAAGTTCCCCCCATTCCTAGTTTGTTGAGAGTTTTTTTTTTTTTTTTTTTTTTTTTTAATCTTTAAGTTCTGGGGTACATGTGCAGGTTTGCTACACAGGCATACATGTGCCATGGTGGTTTGCTGCACCCATCAACCCATCATCTACATTAGGTATTTCTCCTAATGCTGTCCCTCCCCTAGCTCCTCACCCCCCGATAGGCCCCAGTGTGTGATGATCCCCTCCCTGTGTCCATGTGTTCTCATTGTTCGACTCTCACTTATGAATGAGAACATGTGGTGTTTGGTTTTCTGCTCCTGTGTTGGTTTGCTAAGAATAATGGTTTCCAGCTTCATCCATGTCCCCACAAAGGACATGAACTCATCCTTTTTTTATGGCTGCATAGTATTCCATGGTATATATGTGCCACATTTTGTTTATCCAGTCTATCATTGATGGGCATTTGGGTTGGTTCCAAGTCTTTGCTATTGTGAATAGTGCCACAGTAAACATACGTGTGCATGTGTCTTTATAGTAGAATAATTTATAATCCTTTGGGTATTTAGCCAGTAATGGTATTGCTTGGTCAAATGATATTTCTGATTCTAGATCCTTGAGGGATCGCTACACTGTCTTCCACCATTTACACTCCCACTAACAGTGTAAAAGCATTTCTATTTCTCCACATCCTCTCCAGCATTTGTTGTTTCCTGACTTTTTAATGATCACCATTGTAATTGATGTGAGATGGTATCTCATTGTAGTTTTAATTTGCATTTCTCTAATGATCAGTGATGATGAGCTTTTTTCCATATGTTTGTTGCTGCATAAATGTCTTTGAGAAGTATCTGTTCTTATCCTTTGGCCACTTTTTGATGGGGTTGTTTGTTTTTTTCTTGTAAATTTGTTTAAGTTCTTGAAGATTCTGGATATTATACTTTTGTCAGATGGATAGATTGCAAAAATTTTCTCCCATTCTGTAGATTGCCTGTTCACTCTGATGATACTTTTTTTCTGTTATGCAGAAGCTCTTTAGTTGAATTAGATCCCATTTGTCTATTTTGGCTTTTGTTGCCATTACTTTTGGTGTTTTAGTCATGAAGTCTTTGCCCATGCCTATGTCCTGAAGGATATTGCCTAGGTTTTCTTCTAGGATTTTTATGGGTTTAGGTTTTATGTTTAAGTCTTTAATCCGTTCTGAGTTAATTTTTGTATAAGGTGTAAGGAAGGGATCCAGTTTCCATTTTCTACATACGGCTAGCCAGTTTTTCCAACACCATTTATTAAATAGAGAGTCCTTTCCCCATTGCTTGTTTTTGTCAGATTTGTCAAAGATCAGATGGTTGTAGATGTGTGGTGTTATTTCTGAGGCCTCTGTTCTGTTCCATTGGTCTGTATATCTGTTTTAGTACTAGTAATATGCTGTTTTGGTTACTGTAGCCTTGTAGTACAGTTTGAAGTCAGGTAGCGTGATGCCTCCAGCTTTGTTCTTTTTGCTTAGGATTGTCTTGGCTATACAGTCTCATTTTTGGTTCCACATGAAATTTGAAGTAGTTGTTTCTAATTCTGTGAAGAAAGTCAGCAGTAGCTTGATGGGGATATCATTCAATCTGTAAATTACTTTGGGCCATACGGCTATTTTCACGATATTGATTCTTTCTATCCATGAGCATGGAATATTTTTCCATTTGCTTGTGTCCTCTCTTATTTCCTTGAGCAGTGGTTTGTAGTTCTCCTTGAAGAGGTCCTTCACATCCCTTGTAAGTTGTATTCATAGTTATTTTATTCTCTTTGTAGCAATTGTGAATGGGAGTTCACTCATAATTTGGCTCTCTGTTTGTCTGTTATTGGGGTATAGGAAAGCTTGTTTTTGCATATTGATTTTGTATCCTGAGATTTTCCTGAAGTTGCTTATCAGTTTAAGGAGATTTGGGACTGAGGCAATGGGGTTTTCTAAATATACAATCATGACATCTGCAAACAGAAAAAATTTGAATTCCTCTCTTCCTATTTGAATATCCTTTATTTCTTCCTCTTGCCTGATTGCCCTAGCCAGAACTTCCAATACTATTTTGAATAGGAGTGGGGAGAGAGGGCATCCTTGTCTTCTGCTGGTTTTCAAAGGGAATGCTTCTAGCTTTTGCCCTTTCACTATGATTTGGCTGTGGGTTTGTCATAAATAGCTTTTATTATTTTTAGACATGTTCCATCAATACCTAGTTTATTGAGAGTTTTTAGCATGAAGGGGTGTTGAATTTTATTGAAGGCCTTTTCTGCATTTATTGAGATAATCATGTGGTTTTTGTCATTGTTTCTGTTTATGTGATGGATTACTTTATTGATTTGCATATGTTGAACCAACCTTGCATCCCAGGGGTGAAGCCGACTTGATTGTGGTGGATAAGCTTTTTGTTGTGCTGCTGGATTTGGTTTGCCAGTAATTTATTGAGGATTTTTGCAATGTTCATCAGGGATATTGGCCTGAAATTTTCTTTTTATGTTGTGTCTCTGCCAGGTTTTGGTATCAGGATGATGCTGTCCTCATAAAATGAATTAGGGAGGATTCTCTCTTTTTCTATTATTTGGAATATTTCAGAAGGAATGGTACCAGCTCCTCTTTGGACCTTTGATAGAATTCGGCTGTGAATCTCTCTGGTCCTGGGCTTTTTTTGGTTGGTAGGCTATTAATTACTGCCTCAATTTCAGAACTTGTTATTGGTCTATTCAGGGATTTTACTTCCCTGGTTTAGTCTTGGGAGGGTGTATGTGTCCAAAAACTTATCCATTTCTTCTAGATTTTCTAGTTTATTTATGTAGAGGTGTTTATAGTATTCTCTGATGGTACTTTGTATTTCTGTGGGATCAGTGGTGATATCCCCTTTATCATTTTTTATTGTGTCTATTTGATTTTCTCTCTTTTCTTCTTTATTAGTCTGGCTAGCAGTCTATCTACTTTTTTAATCTTTTCACAAAACTAACTCTGGGATTCATGGATTTTTTGAAGAGTTTTTTCATGTCTTTATCTCTTTCAGTTCTCTGATCTTAGTTATTTCTCGTCTTCTGCTAGCTTTTGAATTTGTTTGCTTTTGCTTCTTTAGTTCTTTTAATTGTGATGTTAGGGTGTCGATTTTAGATCTTTCCCACTTTCTCCTGTGGGCATTTAGTGCTATAAATTTCCCTCTAAACACTGCTTTAGCTGTGTCCCAGAGATTCTGGTACACTGTGTCTTTGCTCGCATTGGGTTCAAAGAACTTATTTATTTCTGCCTTAATTTCATTATTTACCCAGTAGTCATTCAGGAGCAGGTTGTTCAGTTTCCATGTGGTTTTGCTGTTTTGATTCAGTTTCTTAATCCTGAGTTCTAATTTGATTGCACTGTGGTCTGAGAGACTGTTTGTTATGATTTCCATTCTTTTGCATTTGCTGAGGAGTGTTTTACTTCCAATTATGTGGTCGATTTTAGAATAAGTGTGATGTGGTGCTGAGAAGAATGTATATTCTGTTGATTTGGGGTTGAGAATTCTGTAGATGTCTATTAGGTCTGCTTTGTTCAGAGCTGAGTTCAAGTCCTGAATATCTTTGTTAATTTTTTGTCTTACTTATCCGTCTAATGTTGAGAGCTGGGTGTTAAAGTCTCCTACTATTATTGTGTGGGAGTCTAAGTCTCTTTGTAGGTCTCTAAGAACTTGCTTTATGAATCTGGATGCTCCTGTATTGGGTGCATATATATTTAGGATAGTTAGCTCTTCTTGTTGCATTGATTCCTTTACCATTATGTAACATCTTTCTTTGTCTTTTTTGATCTTTGTTGGTTTAAAGTCTGTTTTATCAGAGACCAGTCCTCCTTTCTTTTGCTTTCCATTTTCCTGGTAAATCTGCCTCTATCCCTTTGTTTTGAACCTATATGTGTCTTTGCACGTGAGATGGGTCTCCTGAATACAGCTCACCAATGGGTTTTGACTCTTTATCCAATTTGTCAATCTGTGCCTTTTAATTGGGGCATTTAACCCATTTACAATTAAGATTAATATTGTTATATGTGAATTTGGTCTTGTCATTATGATGCTAGTTGGTTATTTTGCCCATTAGTTGATGCAATTTCTTCATAGAGTCGACGGTCTTTACAATTTGGTATGTTTTTGCAGTGGCTGGTACCAGTTTTTCCTTTCCATATTTAGTGCTTCCTTCAGGAGCTTTTGTAAGGCAGGCCTGGTGGTGACAAAATCTCTCAGCATTTGCTTGTCTGTAAAGGATTTTATTTCTCCTTCGTTTATGAAGCTTAGTTTGGCTGGATATGAAATTCTGGGTTGAAAATTCTTTTGTTTAAGAATGTTGAATATTGGCCCCCACTCTCTTCTGGCTTGTAGGGTTTCTGCAGAGAGATCCGCTGTTAGTCTGATGGGCTTCCCTTTGTGGGTAACCCGACCTTTCTCTCTGGCTGCCCTTAACATTTTTTTCTTCATTTCAACCTTGGTGAATCTGACGATTATGTGTCTTGGAGTTGTTCTTCTCAAGGAGTGTCTTTGTGGTGTTCTCTGTATTTCCTGAATTTGAATGTTGGCCTGTTTTGCTAGGTTGGGAAGCTCTCCTGGATAATATTCTGAAGAGTGTTTTCCAACTTGGTTCCATTCTCCCCGTCACTTTGAGGTACACCAATCAAACGTAGGTTTGGTCTTTTCACGTAGTCCCATATTTCTTGGAGACTTTGTTCATTCCTTTTCATTCTTTTTTCTCTAATCTTGTCTTCACACTTTATTTCATTAAGTTGATTTTCAGTCTCTGACATCCTTTCTTCCACTTGATCGATTCAGCTGCTGATACTTGTGTATGCTTCATGAAACTCTTGTGCTGGGCTTTTAGGCTCTGTCAGGTCATTTATGTTCTTCTCTAAACTGGTTATTCTAGTTAGCAATTCCTCTAACCTCTTTTCAAGATTCTTAGTTTCCTTGCATTGGGTTAGAACATGCTACTTTAGCTGGGAGGCGTTCGTTATTACCTACCTTCTGAAGCCTACTTCTGTCAATTTGTCGAACTCATTCTCTGTCCGGTTGTGTTCCCTTGCTCGTGAGGAGTTGTAATCCTTTGGAGAAGAAGAGCATTCTGGTTTTTGGAATTTTCAGCCTTTTTGCGCTGGTTTTTCCTCATCTTAATTTATCTACCTTTGGTCTTCAACGTTGGTGACATTTGGATGGGGTTTCTGTGTGGATGTCCTTTTTGTTGATGTTGATGCTATTCCTTTCTGTTTGTAATTTTTCCTTCTAACGGTCAGGCCCCTCTTCTGCAGGTCTGCTGGAGTTTGCTGGAGGTCCACTCCAGATCCTGTTTGCCTGGATGTCTCCAGTGGAGGCTTCAGAACAGCCAAGATTGTTGCCTGTTCTTTCCTCTGGAAGCTTCATCCCAGAGGCGCACCTGCCAGATGCCAGCCAGAGCTCTCCTGTATGAGGTATCTATTGACCCCTGCTGGGAGGTGTCTCCCAGTCAGGAGGTACAGGGGTCAGGGACCCACTTGTGGAGGCAGCCTGTCCCGTAGCAGAGCTGGAGTGCTGTGCTGGGAGTTTTGCTGCTCTCTTCAGAGCCAGAGGCAGGAATGCTTGAATCTGCTGAAGCTGTCCCCATAGCTGCCTCTTCCTTCAGGTGCTCTGTCCCAGGGAGATGGGAGTTTTATCTATAAGCCCCTGACTGAGGCTGCTGCCTTTCTTTCAGAGATGCCCTGCCCAGAGAGGAGGAATCTAGAGAGGCAGTCTGGCTACAGAGGCTTGGCTGAGCAGGAGTGGGCTCCGCCCAGTTCGAACTTCCCGGTGGCTTTGCTTACATGGTGAGGGGAAAACCCGCCTACACAAGCCTCAGTAACAGCGGACGCTGTCCCGCACCAAGCTCAAGTGTCTCAGGTTGACTTCAGACTGCTGTGCTGGCAGCAGGAATTTCAAGCCAGTGGATCTTAGCTTGCTGAGGTCCATGGGGGTGGGATTCACTGAGCTAGACTATTTGGCTTCCTGGCTTCATCACCCTTTCCAGGGGAGCGAACGGTTCTGTCCTGCTGGCGGTCCAGGCGCTGCTGGGGTATAAAAAAACCTCCTGCAGCTAGCTTGGTGTCTGCACAAATGGCCATTCAGTTTTGTGCTTGAAACTCGGAGTCCTGGTGGTGTCGGCACCGGAAAGAATCTCCTGGTCTCTGGATTGTGATTCGGTTCACCCTCCGTGGGCTGCACCCACTGTCTAACCAGTCCCAGTGAGATGATCGGGTACCTCAGTTGGAAATGCAGAAATCACCCGCCTTCTGCGTTGATCTCACGGGGAGCTGCAGACTGGAACTGTTCCCATTTGACCATCTTGCCTAATCTCTAAACTCCAAGACAACTAATGTTTTTATTTATTTATTTATTTTTTTGAGATGGAGTCTTGCTCTGTCACCAGGCTGGAGTGCTGTGGTGCAACCTCAGCTCACTGCAACCTCCGTCTCCCAGGTTCAAGCAATTCCCCTGCCTCAGCCTCCCAAGTAGCTGGGATTACAGGCGCATGCCACCATGCCCAGCTAATTTTTTTTTTTTTTTTGTATTTTAGTAGAGACAGAGTTTCACCATGTTGGCCAGGATGGCCTCGATCTCCTGACCTCGTTATCTGCCCGCCTCAGCCTCCCAAAGTGCTGGGAACACAGGCGTGACCCACTATGCCTGGCTAGTACTAATCTTAATGAAAGGGAAATACTCCATACATTTGGCAAATCAAAGTTACACAGATAATTAAAATGAATCAGTTATTCTTTAATAGATCTACTTTTTGTTAAAATTTTACATAAAAAATTAGCTTTGGACCTCAAACTACCAACTGTGTGATGAATTTGTCCTTTGCCTGAATTTGTTTCCTCTTTTAAACGTTAACCAGAAGCAACGCAGTTTTGGATGCTGAAAGCAAACATGGAATGCATATATTTCATGTAGTCTCACAAAGAAGAATTCTCAACAAGCCCAACCATACAACTAAATAAGGTGGCATTGAAAACATTGAATATAATATATCAACAAAGTAATTTTGAATTGTTTTAAATTCCAGGATGGAAATAAACAAGTGGAACATCATGTCTGTTCTCTCGATGAATACGTATTTTTAAACAAAACAAAAAGAGAAAAATGAACAATAACACTGTATATTATTACTCGGCTTTGTAATTTTTATTTTTTTAACCTATGGGAGATGTGTAAACTCTTAAATGTCAGGAGACAGAAAGGAGCGCAAGACATTAGTGTCATATTAATAACATTTTTTCTGTTTATAAAAGTAAACTGTGATCCTTGTAAAAAAAATTCAACAATACAAAAACATATTTAAAGGGAAAAATATCCTGTAATTCTATTTTAGTTTGTAAAATCTTAGATTTTCCCTCCACACATAGTAATATGAAATGTATGTATGCCACATCCACATTTACAGGTAAATATCTTAAGTAAATATACTGTTCTATATATACACGTATACATTTTCTAGTAACAAAAATGAGATCATTGTTGCTCTTTGCAACCTTTTTTTCATTGTAGCAGTGTATCTTGGACATCTTTCAGTGACATTACATGATTTCCCCCAGGCACAGCACACTATTCCATTGTACCATAATCTGTGTAACTAATCCTTTACTGGTGATATTGGGGTTGTTTCCAGCTTTCTGCTATCATGACAACTGCAGTAAATATACATGTATATATTAAGTTTGATAGAACTTGGCGTATCAGTCAGGATAGGCTAAGTTATGCTTTATTAGTAAGCAGACCTAAAGTCTCTGGCGCTTGAGACAATGTAAGTGCATTTCTTGTTTATGCAAACCACTCTGCGGGTTTAGGTGACACTTCAGAGAAGTTGCCCTCCATGTGCTGGCTCAGTATTAGGGGGTGCTCTGATCTTGTGATTCATCCATGTCAACAAGTACTTTTATGATTACTGTGACGGAAGAATGAACTAGAAAGTCAGGCACTGGCAACTGAACCCTTTCTTTTGGAAAATCACTTTTGCAACCATATTATTCATCTAAGGAACTAATATGGTCATGCCTCACTCTCATAGAATTGTGAAATGTGGTTTATCTATGTGCATGTAGTAAAGGAGATTTGAATGCTAGCAAATAGTCAAAATGACTACCATAGTGATTGATTCACTGATTGTGGACAGTGAGATAGGAGTCCAAGATATCAAAGAGTTTTTGAACTTAAGTAAGTGAGCATAGGAATGCCATTAATTAGATCCCAGGGTTCATCTGGAAATGGTCAGTTAACTAATACAGAACACAGACCATGGGAAGAGATGGGGATCAGAAAGGATACCTGCTCTCGGACTGGAAGAATTGCCTCAGCAACTACCTGCTGTGGTCAAAGATTTTTAGTCTGGAGAACAAAATGTAATTTTGAAGGGGAAGCTGCAATTTCAGTCATAAGGTAGGCAAATAGCTCGCAGCCACAGAAAGGTGAATACGAAGTCCTGTTATCTCAACAGGTAGTTGGACATCAGGACTGGAAATAAAAAGTTGATGACACTTAGAATTTCAGTCTTACAATTGGCCTTGGAGAGTGAAATGGTTCAAGGTGCCAGGATGGGATTCAGGATCAGAAATACAGTATCTCTGGGGTATATAACAAGACTGGCCCATTGGTTCTCAAAATTTATGTGTATCTAGTGCACTTTCTAATACTAGAAAATAATTAAAGATGAACATTAGCTTTAAAAAGGAGGTATCTTTGGAAAATTGAAAACATTATATGATTATTGCTCATATCCATAGGTATGCTTTCACACTGAGAATCTGTTTGAATAGACTCATTTACTGTCCTAAATGTCCTCTCCTATATTAAAATGCCATAGAGATCCCCAAACTATGTACATCTATTATGCATCAAAAAATTATTTAAAAAATAAAATGCTAAAGAGGCACTTGTCTTTTTACTACTCTTCAGCTGTTACCCTGTCTCTCATACTCTTCACAGGCAATGTTACCTCTTGACTCTTTTACAAAGAAGATTTTTGAATCATTTATTGATTTAGAAAGCAGCACTTTTAATTAATTTTAATTAAACATATTTGTTGAGATAATTCACATGACATAAGATTCACATTTTAAGGCATGATATTCCATATTTTTCATATATTTACAGAGCTGTGCAGCCATCACCACAATCTATTTTGGAACATTTTTATCACACCGGAAAGAAGCCCTGTATCAATTAACTGTCATTCCCCTCACTCACTAGGCCCTGGAAACCACTAATAAACTTTCTGTCTCTATGAATTTGCTTATTGTGAACATGTTATGGAAAAGAAATCACATACTACGTAGTCTTTTGTGTCTGATTTATTGGAATAATGTTTTCAAGTTCATTCATATTGTTGTATGAATCAGTACTTCATTTCTTTTTATGACTGAAAAATATTCCATTGTATGGATGTACTACATTTTGTTTACTTATCAGTTGGTGAATATTTGAGTTGTTTTCAGCTATTAATAATATTCTTTCTATGAAAATTCATGTACAAGTTTTTGTGTGGGCATATGTGTTCATTTCTCTTGGGTATATTCCTAGGAGTAGAATCGCTGAGTCATACGACAGCTAAAATTTTGAAGAACTACCAAAGTGCTGAGTCACATGAAAACTAACATTTTGAAGAACTACCAAACTGTTTTTCCAAGTGGTTGCATTGTTTTACAATCCCACTAGCAATGCATAAAATTTCCAATTTCTCTGCATTTTTGTCAACACAAATTATTGTTTGTCTTTTGATATTAGCCATCCTAGTGGATATGAAGTGGCATTTCTTTGTGACCCATCTACTTCTTAACCTACTTTAATCTGGCTTCCATTCTGTAACTCCACCAAAATCAGCAATCATTATAATCATCATTGTGGTATATATCTCTAATCTAAAGGATATATTCAGTTCTCCCCTTAATTGATCTTTTAGCAAATTTGATACTGTTGATTCTCCTTTCTGGAATATTTTATTTTCATGGTTTCAGGGCCTGAACAAACTCCTGGTTTTCTTATTTTTTTCCTCTGTTTATTTCTCTCTTTGCAGTTTGTTTTGTTCTATAGATTAACAAGTCGTGGAGTTCCTTAAGACTTGCTCCCAGCTCTCTCCTCCTCTCAGTCTACACTTTGTTTTAATGCCTATGTCTTATACTACTATCAGTAAGCAGATGGCACTCAAATTTCCATTTTCAGCTCAGATCAGTCCTCTGTGCTCTAAACATGTTTATCCAATGGACAATTTGTTACTTCTCAAACACAACTTAAAATTAATCTGTCTAAGAGTAAACACATAATCTCTCTCCTTTCCCCTATCAGTCTTTTTCTATTGTTTCATATTTGGAATGACACTCTCCTTCATTAGGTAGGCAAGTCAGAAATCTTGGCATCATTCTTGGCTCACTTCTCTTCCCTTACTTCCTATAAGCAGTCCTAATCAAGTCTTGCAAATCTTACCTACTAAATATCTCTTAAAACTGTTTACTTTTTTCTCTATATTAATGTCACTACCCTAGCTTAAGCTAGCATCACCTACATCCTGGATTTATGTTAGGATACCTATTCTTAATTGCTCTATCTTCAGCTACTCTGGCTCTCTCCAATTTATTACTCATACTGTAGCCCTAGTTAGAAGGATCCACTCCTATCCCTTGTTTAAAACTATTCAACAGTTTTCAAAAAGAGAAAATTATAGACTAATGTCCCTGATAGACATAGATGCAAAAATCCTCAACAAAATACTAGCACAGCAAAAAGATAACACACCATAATCAGGTGGAATTTATCCTAGGGATGTAAGAATGGTTCGATATGTGTAAATCAATGAACTTGATATATTACAAACAGAATTAAAAAAAAAACCATATGGTCATCTCAATAGATACAAAAAAGGCCCTCAATAAAATTCAGCATTCCTTCATGATAAAAATTCTCAACAAAGTAGGCATATAAAGAACGTATCTCAAAATAATAAAGGCCATATGTGACAAACTCACAGCCAACATCATACTTAATGGGGAAAAGTTGAAAGCATTCCAAGAACTGAAACAAGACAAGAGTGCCTGCACCACTCCTATTCAACATAGTACTAGAATTCTTAGCCAGAGCAATAAGACAAGAGACAGAAATAAAAGTCATCCAAATTGAATAAAAGGATGCCAAATTATCTCTGTTCACTGATACAAACTTATATCTAGAAGACCCGAAAGACTCCACTAAAAAACTTAGATTTGATAAATGAATTCAGTAAAGTTTCAGGATACAAAATTAACATACGGAAATGAGTAGTGCTTCTATGTGTCAATAACAATCTAGCCAAGGACAAATCAAGAAGGAAATCCCATTACAATAGCTACAATAAGTAAATAAATAAATAAATAAATAAAAATATGTAGGAATATATTTAACCAGGAGGGTAAAAGATCTCTACAAGGGACCCTACAAAACACTGATGAAAGAAATTGTTGATGACACAAACCAATGGAAAAACATCCCATGCTTATGGATTGGAAGAATTAATATTGTTAACATGACCATGCTTCCAAAAGCAATCTACAGATTCAATGCAATTTTTATCAAAATACCAATGTCATTTTTCACAGAATTAGAAAAACAATTCTAAAATTCATATGGTGTAAAAAAGGAGTCTGAATAGCCTAAGCAATCCTAAGCAAAAAGAACAAAGCTGGAGGCATCACATTTCCTGACTTCAAATTATACTACAAGGCTATAGTAACCAGAACAGCGTGGTACTGGTATAACAATAGAAATATGATCAGTGGAACAGAATAGAGAACCCAGAAATAAAGATACATATCTAGAGCCAATTCATCTTTGCAAAGTCAACAAGAATATACACTGGGGAAAGGACTCCCTTTTCAATAAATGGTGCTAGGAAAATTCAATTGCTATATGAAGGATAATGAAACTGGTCCTCTATCTCTCACCATATATAAAAATCAACTCAAGATGGCTAAAAGACCTAAACGTAAAATCTGAAACTGTAAAAATACTAGAGGAAAACCAAGGAAAAACTCTTCTGGACTTTGGCTTAGGCAAATAATTTATGAACAAGTTCTCTGAAGTAAATATGATGAAAAGAAAAATAGACAAATGGGACTTAAACTGAAAAGCTTCTGCACAGCAAAAGAAACAATTAACAGAGTAAGCAGACAACCTACAGAATGAGAAAAAATATTTGCAAACTATGTATCTGACAAAGAGCTAATATGCAGAATCTACAAGTATCAATTCAGCAAGGAAAAAAGTGGACAAAGGACATTAACAGTTTTCAGAAGGCATACACACAGTCAACAATCATGTGAAAGAATACTCAACATCACTAATCAGAGAAATGGAACTGAAAACCACAATGAGATAATCTTATACTAGTCAGGATTTTATTTTTTATTATTAAAATATCTAAAACCAGCCAGATGATGGAGAAGGGTAATGCTTATATACTGTTGGTGGGGATGTAAATTAGTATAACCTTTATGGAAAACAGTATGGAGATTTCTCAAAGAACTAAAAATAGCAATCTCGCTACTGGTTATATACCAAAAGGGAAATAATTCATTATATAAAAAAGATATCTGCACTCATAATGCTTATCACAGCACTATTCACAATAGCAAAGATATGGAATCAACCCAAGTGTCTATCGGTGGATGACTGGATAAAGAAAATGTCATATGTGTGTGTGTGTGTGTATATATATATACACACAGTGAAATATTACTCAGCCATTTTAAAAAAAGAATAAAGTCATATCTTTTGCGACAATATGGATGGAACTGGAGGCTATTTTTTAAGAGAAACAACTCAGAGACAGACAAATACCACATCTTCTCACCTATAAGTGCAAGCTAGACAATGGTTCCACATGAACATACAGAATATAATAGACATTAGAGACTACAAAGGGTAGGAGGGTGGGAAGGGGGTAAGGGTTGAAGGATTACTTATTGGGTACAATGTTCACTGTTCAGGTGATAGTTACACTAAAAGCCGAGACTTCTGCTGGGTGCGGTGGCTCATGCCTATAATCCCAGCACTTTGGGAGGCCGAAGTGGGTGGATCAGGAGATTGAGACCATCCTGGCTAACACAGTGAAACTCTGTCTCTACAAAAAAAATACAAATAATTAGCCGGGCATGGTGGCACGTGCCTGTAATCCCAGCTACTTGGGAGGCTGAGGCAGGAGAATCGCTTGAACCCGGGAGGCAGAGGTTGCAGTGAGCTGAGATTGCACCACTACACTCCAGCCTGGGCGACAGAGCGAGACTCTGTCTTAAAAAAAAAAAAAAAAGCCCAGACTTCACCATGATGCAATATATGGATGTAAGAAATCTGCACTTGTACTCCCTAAATATGCAAAAATTAAAGAAAAGTGAAAACAGTCTCCCTCCCCAAATAAAACGATTTGATAGTGTTCTATTGGTCTTAGAATAGTCAAAATTTTTGACTGTGATCTACAAGGCCAGTAGTAGTATGGTTACAATCTACATTTCCATCATAAACTTCCTCCAGCAAGTCTATGATGCCAAAGTTAGGGCTCTGGCTGGGAGGGAATGAGACTCTGAGACACACGTTTGGGACATTTGAGTTGATGTACTTGAAATTCTTGAAACCCCAGATCATCTTGAACCCTGTGGTCCTGCAGAAGTGGCTCACTTTTCCTTGTTAGAAGCTATTCTCCTCCCCCGCTGACTTTTGTCCCCTGCCTAACTAGAAGATGATGCAGAAGTCTCTGCCCATGTAACATGTTAAGCTCTCCTCCTGTCCCCGAGTCAATCCTCACCTCCCTCCTAACCTCCAAACTGATAACTAGAATCGACTTAAAACATATTGCAGCTAGGAAAGTACTGGGCCTGCTAAGGGAGGAAAAGAGCTATGTACCAGGAGACAAACACTAGTCACATCATCATCAGTAGTGCATAAATGCTAGAAAAGCAGGGAAAGAACGTTTAAGGTTTTATTGTATGGGAGCACCCTCCTGTGATACCAGATTTTATACCTTGGCAAGAACCCAGGGAGATTATGCCGAACACTGTTTTCTTAGAAAAAGCGATGGTCAACACTAAATGAAGTAGAAACCTCAGAAGTACCATGGCAGAACGTGAAGTGGATATCAAAAGGCTTAGATAAATAAGCATATCATAGGGAATGACACTAAATAGGGCTGGAAAACACACCAGCTGACATTTTTCTGCAGAGACATCTTTGCGTTTACCAACGGGATGAGAAATGTGCTAGTGAGAGGGGCACCCATGCCATTGAGAAGCTCACCGGTGGTTCTCTTCTTCACTCCAGGAGATGCTGTTCTAGCTCACTGACAGCAGTTGTCATGAGAAAATACCAAACTAGTAGAGGCCAGGTGGTATCACTTAACTGCCAGATGCAAGACAGGATTAATTATCATAATGAGCAACAAGTTTTTGGAATGGCAATCATGGGATCCAGGCTCATGAAGAACTATGGAGATGAATAATAGGATAGGGCATCCTTAGGGGAAAGACAGGTAGACATCCAACAAGGGTAGTTCCTGATCTATACAATCAAGGATAAGTGGTCTAAGGACAGAGAGCAGCTGCCCCAATAAAAAGTCGATTTCTGAACCTGACCCAATTTGCATATCTGCAACCCCTTGACTGAATGAGAGTCGAGGTCCTTTACAAGAATGGATTCTATACCCTATAGCAAGTGTATTCAGTAAAGTTTCTTCCAATTTATCCCTGAAAAGACCTATTGCCACGTAGTTGGGTAATAACTCTACACTGGTAAAAGGAGAACACTTAAAATATTTTGAGGGTTACTGAATTATTAAATATGGGTCTGAGTTGACATTGAGACTTATGGACCTAAAGAATTATCCTGGGCTCCCTGTTGGAGTGGAGTATATAGGGAGCAGATAATAAAATGCAACTGTGGCTCAGATTCAGCTCACAATGAATCAGCTATATCCATACACCCACTTGTAGTCATTTCCCTGATACTTAAATGTATAACTGGAATGCACATACTTGAAAATTGGCAGAAGGCACACATTGATCCTTGACCTGTGTGGTAAGCTCTATCACCATGAGGAAGGCCACTTGGAAGCCTATCAAATCACACCTCCACCCTAGCCAAATAGTAAATATAAAATAATATTGAAGAATCAAGGGGAGAGAATGGCAGAGATCAAGGCCATCCTTAAAGACCTAAAAGATGCAGAGATCATGGTCTCCATCATATCTTCATTTAAATCATGAGTCTGAGCCCTACAAAAATCCGATGGATCCTGGAAGATGATTCTGAATTCCTGCAAACCCACCCAAGAAGTAGCTCCAGTTGCTGTCACTTTGGTAGAAGTGGTATCTCAACTGGAGCATATTAACACAAATCCAGGTGCAGAGTATCTAGCCATAGATCTAGTGAACATGATCTATTCTGTCCCATGGGCAAATCTTATAAACTCTCAATACTTCAGTTTACTCATCTGTAAGTTGGGGAGAATATCTACTTCAGGGAGTCATTGTGAATACTAAGTTAATTAATGCATATAAAGTACTTAAACCAGTACTGAGCACTGTAGTTAGCACAATGTAAGTATTAGCTGTTATTTTTTTGTTAGGGGAAATGGTCATATTATCTCTTTATAAAAGTAACTTGCATATTATGTACAAGTTACATTATTTATTCTTGTAAGGAAGAGAACGAGGAACAAACAGGTAAATAAATACATTAAATTGTTTCCTTGCTTACGGTCTATTCTTTGTGGGTTTGGTGACTTTGTGGGTTTAGTAGCTCATGCTTGTAATCCCAACACTTTGGGAGGCTGACACAGGAGGATTGCTTGAGGCCAGGAGTTCAAGACCAGTTTGGGCAACATCGCCAGACCATGTCTCTACAATTTTTTTTTTTTTTTTTAATTAGCTGGGTATAATGGCACATGCCTGTAGTCCTAGCTACTTGGAAGGCTGAGGCAGGAGGATCGCTTGCACCCAGAAATTTGAGGCTGCAGTGAGCTGTGATCACACCACTGCACTCCAGCCTGAGTGAACAGAGTAAGACCCTGTCTCTTAAAAAAGAAAAAAAGAAAAAAATGAAAGAGCATGTAAGCTCTTTGAGGGTGGGGACTATATCCCAGCATTTAGAATTGCAGCCAGCATGTAGCAGGCTTTTATAGAATATATGTGATTAGATATTGTCAAGCCCAAATCCTATTGACCCCTGTGGAAATGGCACCAGGTTCAACAGACAGAAGAAGAGACCCAGAGCCAGCAAATGAGTCATGGGGTTTTATTGGAGACTTTCATACAGCGGAGAGAGTCCAGTGGTGGCAGGCTGGGCAGAAGAACTGCAACTGCTTTCAGATCATAAAGCATTTTCACTTAGAACCCTTTCCCTAATAACCTTCACCTGGCAACCTTAATTCAACCCAAAAGTCAGGCCTCGAATTGCTGTATGGCTGGTGTTTCACAGGATGGGCTGGGGCTCAGATGTTCCTCATAGACAAAGAAGGAATCTCTGGGTTGGCCGCTCATGGATCCCTTAGATTAGAACACATTCAGGTACATCTGCCATACAAGGTCATTCTCAGGGTATGCTTAAGTTATTGCTATTAGATGCGTTTACCCTACAGCTATACATATATGTGGGAGGCAGGGATATATGTTTGTTTCCTGTTGATTGATCTTTTTTACTCTCTTATTGGTACCCTAGGAATAACCTTAGTCTCCAGTGGAAGCAGAAACAAATGCTCAAAGAAATCTCTAGCCTAAGTGTGAGACAGAAAGATTTTGCTGCCTTTTTAAAGATCATAATTTCATGCCCAAAAATTAGACTTGAGGTTGGGGGAAAGGAGTAGAGGCATGCAGAAGAAGCTGGAGAGAGGAAGGTGTGAAGGGAGTGGAATTATAAAGATAGGAAGGGGAAGAAGGAGTTCTCATGGTCCGTGAAGACTGGGAACAGATGGGGAAGGGACATAGAGTGCTGATTTCCTCAAGCCTGGATCACCTGTGGACATCCTATCATCCGACAGTCCTGAGAGGGGATGGGGGATTCAGGTGCATGTGGTTGTAGGTGCAAAGGGGGAACCTAGCTCCCTGTTGAAGGTGAAAGTGGACAGAATACAGACAATGGCAGACACACAGCCCCTGTTACTCAACATGACCACCTACCGTGTCCCAGGATTGTGGACATATTAGCTTGATAATCATTACAGGAACTCTGTTTTACAGACGGAAAAAAAAACACACACACGCAAGGATTAGATCAATTATGTAATTTACAAAAGGCCATAAAGCAGCTAGAATCATGGCTTGGATGAAAACTCAGCTGTTTCAATTCCAAAATTAGATGGTTAACCACCACGATATGCTACTTCTTTGGGTTATTTGTCCTGGTTTTCTGGGTAGTGCTTTCTTTCTCTAGTTGGACAGGAGCTGTTCCTGTGGAAATACGTCGGTGGCTAGCAGTCCAAATCTCAGGGTTCAAAGGGTGAGCTTCTCTTTGATTTGAGTTAATCTTGATCTCCCAGTGCCCTAATCTGGTGGGGGAGGAGTAAGTGTCTCTTGGGGTCAGAACCTATGTGTATTGATTGTTTACTATTTGTTGTGCTGGGTTCTTTATATATTTTATATTATTTCTCACAAGTCTATGAGCTGGATAGTATTATATCATTTTGAAGAGAGGTATGGAAAAATGAGACTTCAGAAGGTGAGCTAGTTGCCTAGCATCCCATAACAGTAAATGATGGAGCTGAGTATAGTTTGGGCCTGTCTAACCTCAGAATTGTGAAAGTGGCAATAACCGTGGCCAGCGGTTCTGATGCTGGGAGGTTAGTTCAGTTGGAAGCACATCTCTGCCAACGGTAGAGGGACCCAAACCGTGTTTCATCACAGGTCCAGCAACCATAGTCTGTAGAATAAACAACAACTCTCTCACATTCACTTACTCCTATATTTCAAACACATATGGCTGCTTTTATGGTTAATGAGATGTAAATTTACCTAATATATTTAATAAATTTAGAGTTGCTTTTTTGTCATTATATGGTAACAGATTCATAAAGTATATCCATGGGTTGAAAGCAGTGTTGTGAAATGGTTAAGGGCCAGATTCTGGAGACAGAGTATTTTGTGTTTGAATTCTGGCTTTGCTACTTACTGTCTAGCTGTGTGACCTTGAGCAGACTTCAATTTTTCAGGGTTCAGGGTCTTTACCTATGAAAGGAAGATCATAATATCGATTTTATAAGCCGTTGTGAAGATTAAATAAATTGATCTCTGAAAGTTGCTTAGATAGCACTTGGCCCACAGTAAGCACTTTAAGTTTTAATTATTATTATAACTGGTCTTTTACAGGAAATTTAAGAAACTTATTTTAAGAGGGCCTTTACCTGAAACAGGTAAGAACCTCTGCATTCAAGTCCAATTTTATCCCTCAGGAGCTATGACTTTAGAAAGCTATTTAAATTTTCTGTGTATCAGTTTAATAGTGTGGTTTTAATGATTAAAATGAGATTCTGTATATAAAGCACTAAACATTGTTTAAAAATCGTAAGTGGTCAATACATAATAGGGATGAAAAATACGATTATCAGTTTCATTATTAACCATGATGGAAAATTTACTTGGACAATGTCACTTTTCAAAAATACCTAATGAAATGTATGACAAGAATGAAAACAACAGAACCACCTCAATTTTTTGACAAGTTTTATGGTCCTGCCTGTGTGCTAAACAATATTACGCGTTAAAAATGATGAGGTCCCTGAAGAAAAGGAGCTTGCCATTTAATTTGGGAGATGAATCACCCACAAACGGCATGTTTTTAAAGCTTTCAGTACCTCGACATAGTGGGAGCTCCATCACTGAGCTGGTATTGTTATTATTTTATTATTTATATATATAAAAAAAGCACATAACAGGCTGGGCATGGGGGCTCAGGCCTGTCATCCCAGCACGGGAGGCCGAGGCAGGTGGATCACTTGAGGTCAGGAGTTTGAGACAGTCTGGCCAACATGGCAAAACCCCATCTATACTGAAAACACAAAAATTATCTGGGCATAGTAGTGGGTGCCTGTAATCCCCGCTACTCAGGAGGCTGAGGCAGGAGAATTGCTTCAACTCGGAGGTGGAGGTTGCAGTGAGCCGTGATGGCACCACCACACTCCAGCGTGGGTGACAGAGTGAGACTGTGTTTCACCAAAAAAAAAAAAAAAAAAGCAAAAATAAAAAAGACCTCGGCGGTATAATACCAACAGTTAGAATATAAAGCTGTGTATAATAAGGGGCTAATTAGGAGGTAGAGACAAGTTTTAAATGAGAGCAATCTGAGTTTAAACCACAGTTGATTCTTGTTATTTTCAGTAGTTCTGTTCTACAAAGTTGTCAGAATCAATGAATTAGGGAATACTGAAGCTAATTGCTTCAGCAATTAAGCATTGTTCCTAGGGGAAATGCAGGGTTAGGTTCCTGTGATCCTCTGATTACAACATTTTTTGTCAACTGATCAATTAATAACCTTGTTCTATGTGTGTTTCTGTTTAAAAACACTATATTTGATATACATTGTAGATTCGTTAACACTGCACTCACAGCCAGCAGCAGCACAACTCATATCTGGAGTTTATCAAACACATTTTCCCTGTAAGGCACATTATAGCCTCCTTGTGCTCCGGATCATTACATAGCACTTCTGCACTGTGCTCTGGGCTTCCTTTAAACAACAAAATCACCAACAAAAGGACAAACATGCGAAGAACATGCCATTACATAGATCGCAAAAAGGGTACTTGTTTATAATATGAGAGCTAAAACAAGAAGGCAATGTTGCCTTGTTTGACTTCAGCTGGGAACGTGCCATTGTGCACATTTCTGTGAATAACCTCAGAAGCATAGTGAGTATTGATTTTGGGGTTACAAATGAATGTTAGCTGCTAGGTGAATTCGCACATACTGAATCTGTGAATGATAAGGATCAACTGCAAAGTGTAAACCTGGAGGGCTTCATAGAAGACATGTATTTTGAGTGAGGCCTTAAAGGATGAGTAAATGAAGATGGGAATGATGAATGGGGAGAGATGTCAGCCCCTCGTGGGTTATAGTCTCATCACACTCATACCTTCCTGATCACAGATCCTTTCTCCCTCTAGTATACTATCTTTGAAGCTGAATCCTTGAGCTTTACAATTTACTGCTTATTGAAGAAGGAGCTTAATAATCAAACATAGGGAAACATCTAATTTATAGAATAAATTATCATTAGGCCTCTCTTCATATCTAAGGCAAACCTGTTTTGCCTGTGAATAATAAAAGTCTGAAAATTGTATGTTGGAGAGAGATATCAATTAAAAAATCAGAGTTCGACGTGCAACTAAATCTACAAATCAGGACAGATAATTGATAATATTTTGTTGTCAAACACCTACACTAGGGAGTCTAGAGTTAGAAGACTGGAGGACAAGCAAGGAGAGCCTTTTAACGTTCCCTACCTGCAATATCAGCTTATGATGTTTTTGATTATCTTTATTAAGTGGAAAAAAATGATTTCCCCTTAATCCATAATTTAGACATTACTTCTCAAAAATGATAAAAATAGTATGTAGGTATTAGTCAAAGATTTGTTTCTTCAAGATTTGGCTGAAAACCAAACTAAAACTTCCATGTGCTCCAATAAACCCAGTGTTTTTCATAGGTTGCTATTTCTAATCCTTGTTGCCATGGTTATGGACTTTACATCAGCAAAAAGGGGATGAGGTACTGAGTGATTTATACCCACTGTTTGATATTTTAAGTGCTTCACCACTGCTCTTTTCCTTTTCTGTAGAAAGTATATTATAAGGATATTTTTCTGGTAGGGCTTTCAGACCTTCAGATAAAGGAACTCTTGAAATACAACCCACAAGGAATAAAGTCATAGCCAGTGCTTCCCTGATACGTTTTGAGGGATGGAAGTGGCAGCAGTCATAAGAAAGCAAATCGAGAAGTAATGGCAGTTGGCTTTTCTACTGATAATGGTTTAATGGAAATGAGAGGTTGATGAAGCATTTACAGTATAACCTGCAATACAAGGTTGGCGTAGAAAACATTTTAAAATTATAATTAAAATTAAACAGCTCAAGAATGACCTGTATTTTCTCCCTGTAGCATAATCCTTCCTTTGATAAATCTAAGAACCCCTGGATGTTCACTCAGTTGGAAAAATCAATGGTTTAGTTCCAATCACTTTGCAGAGAGGAAACTGGTGATTTGGATGGTTCCACTCCTGGGCCTGTGTTCTGTGGCTATTATTACTGTTGCTTCACATTAATGGGAATAATTCATTAATTGAAAGTCAGCTCTAAAAGGATCAATTACACACATGGCTCCTGCCCATTTTCTGTTACTCTTGGGCTAAGTTCTCCTGCTTCCTCATGGTCCGGAAGGCAGAAATCCCTTCCACCCATAATTGGCAAGTTTTGTAAGTTGAAACCTATGGTTCCAGACAATGGAAATTTGCTCAAGAATTCAGGACTTATCCAACTAGTAGCAAGTATTGTCACTTTAAAGTGTAGTTTATTCCAATTCAACTCTTTCAGTTATTTTAAAATATACAGTAAATTATTGTTAACTATAGTTGCCCTATTAAGCCGCCAAACACTAGACCTTACTTCTCCTAACTAAAAAAAGATAAATGCTTGAAGTAGTGGATACCCCAATTATCATTTGATCATTACACATTATATCTTTTTATCTAAATATCATATGTACCCTATAAATATGTGTAACTATTATGTATAGTTATACATAATAATAAAAATTAAAAAATTAAAAAATTATAGTTTATACAAAGCTTATTAATAGTGGGGGCTCATATAAACCCATATAATTGATTTCAACTTTATAAAACACATTGTTTTTCAAATCGCTAGAAAGTATTACATGAATTCACTCTGTTAATCTGTGTTTAAGTGTTACGAGAAACTGGCCACAAGGTCAGTACTTAACAGAAGTTAACCTCTTTTCTTTTCCTTTCAAGCTGGTATTGAGGGTGGGAGCCATTATTACAACTCCAGAATGTTTATGCAAAGGAAGAATGATTCAGACTGGCTGTAGTCATTGTGCTAAGATTTATTCATCTTAATGAATAAATCCTTTCCTACTTTTGTTTTTCCAGTTCCTCAACTTTCACTTTTTCCCATGTGTTTCCCATTTCAAATGGAGAAAATGCTAGTACATTTTAACAAAATTCTTTTCAGTTGTCAAAGCTTAGTATATTAAGGAATTTATTCTATTTTTTAAAAGTCTGTATTCTTATAGCACTGGGTTCATTGTACTGATCAAGCATTTAAATAAGAACTTGAAAATTTCGTAATTCCAGCATGCTGGTGAATAAACATGCAATGGAAGGTAAAATGAAAAGCCTCAATTTTAAAAAGTGAGCTTCTGTTGCTGTGATTCAAATGTTTGCTTTAAAAGCACTTAAGTTCCTGCAGAATCTCTTGCTTTTTCTCTTTAACAAATCTTGCTTGCTCCTCCTCCATGAAAGGTTGATGTTACCACAAGAGTTCAAATAAAATGGTGTGGTACAAGTTAGTATCGCCCTCATGGCTCTAAGTTCTTTTTGTGGTGGTAAGTGGGTGGAATATGTATCCAGTTTTTTAGCACAAAGAATTTTAAATGCTCTTAATATTTGAGCGTAAGAATTAAGGTAGTCACACACACTTCCCCATTCTCCTGAACATCCTCCTTTCTGGCTTTAAGGCTCTTGGGTAGGTGCCAAAAATGGAAGGCTGAGTGGAGACTATTTTATCTCCTTTATTCAGCCTATGTTCTATTACAACTGCATTATAATTCAATTAATGTAAAATAAGACAAATAATTATAGCCTTGTTATAATATTTTCATCATGTAGAGTGAGAGCATAATAGGGAACACTTTTTAAATATAGTGCCTAGTCTAGTATCTATGTTATATCATATAATCATCATAGTAAGTGTAAAAGCAGTTTTTTAAAAAAATCCTCATATAATAGATGAAGAAACTGAGTCTCACACTGCTAAAGCAACTTTTCCAAAGACACAGAACTAATCATAAGGGAAACTTGAGATTGGGATCTGTTTACTTGAACCCACAGCATACCTGTAAAGGGGGGAAACTGCTGTAGGTGAAGTGTAGTGGTATTGATGTCCCCATTGTAATGAAACAGAAAATCCTTTGGGAAGAGCTCCAACATTAATCCGCTCCATTTCACATTTTTATTCTGGATAAAGAGTGTTTGGTCTCCAAGGATCAATTGAATCAAGTAATGTTCTTAATTCTGAAATGTAACCTTATGTTCTCTTATGCTACAATTTTTCCAACCCAGGCTTCTATTAATTCCAGACTTATGAATCCACTAGTTGATAAACCCACTAAAACTCAATAGAAGTAGGATGCAGAGTACAGTGGTTGAGGGACTGTGCACTTACTAACTGTATGACTGAGCAGCTTAACTCCCTGGGACTCTGTTTCCTCATCAGTAAACTGGGGAATGTATAGAATCTATCTCACAGACTTGATCTATCAATCAACTTATTTATCTATCTATCTTACCTACCATCTATATGTCCATTGCACCTAAAACAGTGCCAGGAACAGAGCCATTGCTGTATATTGTCATCAATTAAATGTCCTCCTGACTTTTTCCTCAATGGTAGACCTTTTCATATGTTCCTTATGCGAACTGCAACAGCATGCAATTTGCCCAGTAGTCCAAGCCAGGGGACTGGGCATCAGCTTTTCTTCCTTTTCCTCCTTCACCCCATGTCCACTTGATTACCAAGTCCCGTTGATGTTAGTTTTAAGTATTTCTTGAAGCGGCTACTTCTCTACATCTCCACTGTCACCTCACTAGTTGTAGATACAATCTCTTTATCTTGATTACTTAAACAGCCTCTTGATGTTCTCGTCCCTTCAGTTTTCCCCCACTCCCAGTTGCATCCATCCTCCTCACTGTAGTCAGGGTGGTTGAAAAATGTGTCACACTGTGTTCCTCCTTAGCTTTTATAGTTTCCTGTTATTAAGGTAAATTCTAAAACTTTAATAAAGTCCTACTGATGGATAGACTAGTTTGCCAGAGTTGTCTCTTATCAACTCTTTACTCTCGGAGCTCTAGTCATAAGGATCTTCTTTTGTTTTCTTGCAGTCTTCACTCTCCTTTTGACTGTAGCATCTTCTCACTTGCTGTCCCTGCGCCAGAATATTGTCCCTTCTCATAAGTTAATTCTTATGAATTCTTCAACACTCAGCTCAAATATCACTTTCTTGACCCCATGGCTAAATCAGATCTGTTATATATTCAAATCATTCTACTTTTCTTTCATAGCACTCATTTAAAATGTAATTGAATAATTAGTTATCTTGTGTGTTAAAATGCAGGCTCCATAAAAGCTGTCCTGTCACTGCTGTATACGTACCACCTAGCAGAGTGCTTTGCGCATAGTTGGCATTCAATATTTACTGCATGACTTTCTCCATTTAGGAACATAGTAATAGCTGAATAATATGGAAATACTGCTAGTATTATTCTAAAAATGCCTATACCTTTGCAAACATTCACACAACTATTTGAAAAAGAAAAATGGGCCTGTAATAATGTAACTGTTTTCAAGATAATATTATATTCTAGACACCTGATAACTGAGAACTTTTGCCTTGTTTCTGAAGATTCGTCAGTACTATTTAAAATATGATTGATCTCTTGTGGCCAGGGGTTTCAAAATATAATTTATTTCATACAGAAAATAACTTGGTCTTTTCCCTGTTGACTGAATCCAAACACCTACAGAAGTTGGGCTGCAAATATCAGAATTCCCAATATTCATTTCTATTTTAACCTGAAGATTATTAACGAAGCATGAAGGTGTTAAGCCATGTGCTAGATGCTGTAGGGGATACAGTGATGTATGAGGCAAGGAACCTACTCTGAAAGCAACTTACAAGCTAGTATAGGAGATAGAGAACCATTTGAATACCCAAAATGCAGTAGACTTGTGATGGGGCCAGGATCCAGTGAGAAACATCCCAATCTCACACCTCTCCCATATCCAGATTGTTGGGAAGACTGAATGCTTAGAAAAGTCACGAACCTCAAGCTTGTCCATTTCTCCACCATTTCTCAACCCTAACTGCTCATTAGAATCACTGGGGGAGCTTTAAAAAAATGGATACTTAGGCCCTGTCTCAGATCAATTAAATTGCCAAGAGAGGTGTATTCTCTCCTGTGTGTGGTAGCAAGCACTTACCTAACTTGGGGAAGGACCCAATTCACTTAGCTAGCTAGTGCCAAGGATACACTTAATAATTGAGTAGATACAGTGCCTTAGTTCTTCACTGTCTTCCTTATTTTCTTGAGAAGGCATGTGTTGGAGGGGTGAGAGCATGTCAGGGAGGTGAGAGCAGTGTTGTAGGGCTGAGAGAGAGCTGCCTGGTTGGGCACATTTTAAGTGCAAGGCATTATTGTAGGTATCTATAGATTGTCACACAAAACATTTAGTAAGGATCATGTATCATCAATCTTTTAAAGAAATCTGGTAAATTCATAATTTTTATTATGAACCAAAACACACTCAAAAATAAAAACTGGCCTGGCACAGTGGCTCATGCCTGTCATCACAGCACTTTGGGAGACTGAGGCTGAGGGATCACCTGAGGTCGGGAGTTTGAGACCAGCCAGACCAACACGAAGAAACCCTGTCTCTACTAAAAATGCAACAGATTAGCCAGGCGTGGTGGTGCATGCTTGTAATTCCAGCTACTTGGGAGGCTGAGACAGGAGAATCGCTTGAACCTGGGAGGTGTGGTGAGCAGTGAGCCAAGATGGCGCCATCACACTCCAGCCTGGGTAACAAGAGCGAAACTCCGTCTCAAAAAAAAAAAAAAAAAAAAAAGAAAAACTGAAATTAAGAAAGTATGCTGAGAAAAAAAATCATGACTAAATTAGCAATTTCCTATCTTTGGGTAATATTCATTTAAAACTACTCTAAGAACATAAGCAATAGCGGTTAGTGTGAGTTTAAAACATATGTGGAGAAAAAGTCATATCAAAATAAATTCAATTATCATTCAATTATAAAATGGTACAGGTAGAAGAGAGCCTATGATTCATTCTTTATTTTAAAATTAAGGCCCAGAGAAGTTAGATTGCTTGCCTAATGTCACCCAGCTAGCTATTTTGAGAAAGTTTCTCATATATTAGCTACATTTCTGAAATATAGGAAATCGTGATATCAATTTAGAAGATGTTACTTCAGGATAACCCACAGATTTTTATCTTTGCACCACTTATTATTGTTCTTGGGCAGTATCTAAATTGCTCTAATTAAGACCCTTTTCACCTGAAGAGTAAAAGTTATTGATGCTTTTAGCCCAGTCTATATAAATGTTTAAATATATATCAAGAATTACAAGTATCATGAACCTTGATGTTAATACAGTAACATTTTTCCTTTCTGCTTCCCAACTCTTGTCTTTCCCCATCATATTCCTCTTTACCCATTCAGACGTTTTGATTTTGGATAAGAAGTGGTAAATTGATATCCCTGGCATGACTACATTTAAATAACTATATCTGAAGAGTGTTTTATGGAAAAGTTTACAAAGCACTGGAACTTTGCTGTCAATACCTGACAGTGTACCCACTGGAAATTGTCAAAGGCTTCATTCCAAAAGATACTGGGAAAAAACATCAACCATTTGCAGATAAAAACATTTCCATAAAAACACGAGCAAACTGTGTTTTGGATCTGTTCAGATTTAATTGTGCGACCAAATGTCATATGACATCACTAAAGACAAAAGGGAATAATTTCCAGATCTACAAGGATGAGTGGGCACAAATCACCACTGCTGCAGTGTATCGACTGAAACATTTGTTGACTCCAAAGCCACTGCGCCCCATTCGGATATTATACTCAAATGTTGCCATTCGGGATTTGTGTGTGGACACATTTATGCATGAAACGATGAAGGAAGATTCTTCAGCTCTTAGCAGATGTATCTTCTCATGAAATCATTTTTTCCTGCCTTCATTTGGGAGAGGGTGGCTTTTACACTACCAGAAAACATCTCATGCTGATGCTGTTATATTTCAGTCTTCACAGACTATGTCCAGGGGCCCAAGTCACTAGACTGGTAATCTATTTTAGGGTTATTTCTTAATGGTTTGACAATCACCTGTGTGTTTGTTTTCTCTCCAGAGATTGAATGTCCACTTTTCTTATTTCCTGTTCCTCTTTTTTTCTAGACATATTTTTTGGTAATTCCTTTTCTGTTCTTCTCCATATGATTCCTAAACTGATTATTAGCTGTTCAGGCAACTGGCGCATATTATAAAAGGAGTTGAAGACTTTTACAGCCATCTTGTGAAACATACACATACACATACACAGGTGTGTGCACATGTACACAATCCTATACCTCATGCCTTACTAGTACTCATAATGTTTGATTCTCTAGATTGCATTATTCTATATTTTATACCTGCTTCAGCTATATTTAATTAATCATACTGTACAGAAACCAGTGCAACAGTGGCCATTAAATTCTTTTATTTGTTATGCTTATCTTAGTTTTATCAATTCAGCAGTGAAATGCATGACAATATTTATTAGTACTATGATTTTTCTTTTTTTTAAAAAAATTAGCACTATATTTTTGAAGCATTTTTTTTTACTTTGGTTAATTTGCTAAAAATTTTAATGAATTACCAATTTGACAAATTTACAAAGAGTTTACATGTACCAAAAATGTGTGTCTTCTAACCATTTATAAATTTTATAGTAATTTATATTGACTAGAGTGATTTATCATCTGCCTGATATTGGCTGGGCTTGCTCAGGCATCTGGGATTGGCTGGCAGATTAGTTGTAAACTGGCCTAGAATGGCTATATTAGTTTCCTATTTCTGCTGTAACAAATTATCTCATACTTAATGAAATGTTATTCAAAGAGTTAAAAGCAACAAGCCCTTTGGAACATAAACAAATTTACAAGCAACCCTATTAAAAGGTGGGCAAAGGACACAACAGACATTTTTCAAAAGAAGGCATATATGTGGCCAACAAGCATATGAAAAAATGCTTAACATGACTAATCATTAGAGAAATGCAAATCAAAACCACAATGGGATACCATCTCACATCAGTCAGAATTTTTGGCTATTATTAAAGTGAAAAAATTAAAGTGAAAAAGTGAAAAAATGGCAGATGTTAGTGAGGGTGCAGAGAAGAGGAAATGCTTATACACTGCTGGTGGGGATGTAAATTAGTTTAGCCATTGTAGAAAGCACTGTGGTGATTTCTCAAAGAATTTAAAACAGAATTACCCTTTGACCCAGCAAGCCCCTTATTGGGTATATACCCAAAAGAATACAAATCATTCTACCATAAAGACACATGTACACATATGCTTATTGCAGCACTGTTTACAAAAACAAAGACATGGAATCAACCTAAAGGCTCATCAGTGGTAGACTGGATAAAGAAAATATGATACATACACACCATGGAATACTACATAGCCATAAAAACGCAAGATCATGCCCTTTGCAGCAACGTGATGGAGCTGGAAGCCATTATCCTAAGCAAACTAATGCAGGAACAGACAACCAAATACCACAAGTTATTTATAAATGGGAGCTAAGTAACAAGAATACATGGACACGAAGAGGGAAATAACAGACACTGGGGCCTATTTGAGAGTGGAGGGTGGGAGGTGGGAGAGGATCAAAAAGCTATCTCTTGGGTACTATGCTTATTACCTGGGTGATGATGTAATCCGCACACCAAACCCCATGACACGCAGTTTACCTATATAACAAACCTGCACATATATGCTAAAACTAAAACAAAAGTTAAAAAGAAACAACCCTTTTGTAAGTTGCTAATATCAGGAAGTTGGTAAATAGATTTATTTTTACATTTAGTCATTAATCTAATTGACTTTCAGTGAACTGGCTTTAGAACATTGGATTTTTGTCATGTTGACTTGCTTCCTTTTCAAATGGATTATGTCATTTGAATTTTGCAGTAATTCCGATTAATTATTCTGCAATAATTCTGAATAATTGTTCTTTCTGTAGTGGTAAGTGGGTGGAATACATTTCTAGTTTTTATAACACAAACGATGCTAAGCACTGTGAATCATATCAAGAGATATTTGTCCCAAATTGGTGATGTGAAATTTGATTACTTGGCTAAAGTGACATTTGCTAGATATTTTCCTTGTTATTTTTTTTTCTCTCTGCAATTTATGGCAATCTATGTGGGAGATACTCTGAGAATATGTCAGTATCCTGTATCTTAAATTTTCACCCAATGCTTTTAGCATCCATTGATGACTTTTGCTTGAATCAATTATTAAATTGGTGGTTTTCTAATTCTAACATTTATTAGCTGACATTCTTCTATAAAGATGTTCTCCCCCACCTCTTTTCTTTAGTAACACTTTGGACGCATGGATTTAAATATATATATATATATTTTTATTATATATATTATATATTTTTATTTTTATTATATATATTTAAATATATATATATTCACACGCACACACACACATACACACATACATAATTTATGGTTATCATTATTCTTTGCTCAGATTATTCCAGATTTGGCTTTAGGACAGCTCTTATATCTTTCTGACTCGATCAGTCTTTAACCTCTTTTCTCTTTTATGACACACGGAAAAAATATGCTCTAGGCTCATCTTGTGCTCCTAAATGCCCCAAATTTAGAATCATTAGTTTCTTTAAGAAGACTGAGTGTGGAATGATATTTAGAAACAAAAATCTAAAACCAAATGTTTTCATTCTACTAAGCTACTGTTGCTTCCAGGCCCTTGCAGAGGTCAGAGCTCAAAATGTATCAAAATAAGAGTTTGTATTGACATGAATTCTATTTTAAATCAGACAACACAGGGTTCTTTCTCTATTAGTTATTTGTATCTTCTTTTTCATTCAGGGAGAAATCTGGTTTCCCAAACATTAATATCTTTACTCATTTACTTTCTCATGCCATTGGAAACTCATAGTATCTTATTTTACTTTGTATCTGAGTTATGCTGTATCTATGCATTGTGAGAAATTTTCTCTGCCATTGTTGTTGATCCATGTGATTTGTTTGAAGGATATTTATACAGGTTTGGATGAAAGAGGATTTCATTATTTAGAGGTGACACAGAACACTTTAACACTAGCTTTCAAAGCTTTTAGAGCTCAAAGGAATCCACGTCTCTTCAATTTATTTCATTATTGGCCAGAGTAACACCTGATTGGCCGCATCCAATATCAAAGGACGAGAGAAGTGCAAATGTACTACATGCCTAGAAGGGTAACTAGAATAGCACTGATGACTGATGACCACCACGTTAGTCTTTATTCTTTTTTTTTAAGATATGAAAGTGAATATGTATTTAGAATAAGTAAAGAAATCACAACAAAATATAAAATTTTTAAAGCTGACAATTATCACAAACATTACAAAATCTAGCAAATTACCTTATGCACTCCTATAGTACTTAAAAAAATTTTTTTTTTTATACCTTAAGTTCTGGGATACATATGCAGAACGTGCAGGTTTGTTACATAGGTATACATGTGCAATGGTGGTTTGCTGCACCCATTAACCTGTTATCTACATTGGGTATTTCTTTTTGTTTTTCTTTTTTTTTTTCTTTTTTCTTTTTTTTTTTTTTGAGACAGAGTCTCACTCTGTGCCCAGGCTGAAGTGCAGTGGTGCCATTTCGGCTCACTGCAAGTTCTGCTTCCTGGGTTCATGCCATTCTTCTGCCTTAACCTCCCAAGTAGCTGGGACTACAGGCGTCTGCCACCATGCCTGGCTAATTTTTTGTATTTTTAGCAGAGACGGGGTTTCACCATGTTAACCAAGATGGTCTCGATCTCCTGACCTCGGGATCCACCTGCCTTGGCCTCCCAAAGTGCTGGGATTACAGGCGTGAGCCACCGCGTCTGGCCCATGTTAGGTATTTCTCCTAATGCTATCCCTCCCCTTACTCCCCACTACCTGAAAGGCCCCAATGTGTGATGTTCCCCTCCCTGTGCCCATGTGTTCTCATTTTTCAACACCCACTTATGAGTGAGAACATGCAGTTTTTGGTTTTCTGTTCCTGTGTTAGTTTGCTGAGAATGATGGCTTCCAGCTTCATCCATGTCCCTGCAAAAGACATGAACTCGTTCTTTTTTATAGCTGCATAGTATTCCATGGCATATATGTGCCACATTTTCTTTATACAGTCTACCATTGATGAACATTTGGGTTGGTTTCAAGTCTTTGCTATTGTGAATAGTGCTGCAATACACATATGTGTGCATGTATCTTTATAGTAGAATGATTTATAATCCTTTGGGTGTATACCCAGTAATAGGATTGCTGGGTCAAATAGCATTTCTAGTTCTAAATCCTTAAGGAATCACCATACTGTCTTCCACAATGGTTGAACTAATTTACACTCCCACCAACAGTGTAAAGGCATTCCTATTTCTCCACATTCTCTCCAGCATCTGTTGTTTCCTAACTTTTTAATGATCACCATTCCAACTAGTGTGAAATGATATCTCACTGTGGCTTTAATTTACATTTCTCTAATGACCAGTGATGAGCTTTTTTTCATATGTTTGTTGGCTGCATAAATGTGTTCTTTTGAGAAGTGTCTCTTCATATCATTTGCCCACTTTTTGATGGGGTTATTTTTTCTTGTAAATTTGTTTAAGTTCCTGGTAGACTCTGGATATTAGCCCTTTGTTTGATGGGTAGAGTGCAAAAATTTTCTCCCATTCTGTAGGTTGCCTGTTCACTCCAATGATAGTTTCTTTTGCTGTGCAGAAACCCTCTAGTTTAATTAGATCCCATTTGTCAATCTTGGCTCTTGTTGCCATTGTTTTTGGTGTTTTAGTCATGAAGTCTTTGCCCATGCCTGTATTCTGAATGGTATTGTCTAGGTTTTCTTCTGAAGTTTTTATGGTTTCCGGTCTTATGTTTAAATCTTTTATCTGGCTTGAGCTGATTTTTGTATGAGGTGTAAGGAAGGGGTCCAGTTTCAGTTTTCTGCATATGGCTAGCCAGTTTTCCAAACACCATTTATTAAATAGAGAATCCTTTCCCCATTGCTTGTTTTTGTCAGGTTTGTCAAAGATCAGATGGATGTAGATGTGTGGTGTTATTTCTGAGGCCTCCATTCTGTTCCGTTGGTTTATATATCTGTTTTGATATCAGTACCATGCTGTTTTGGTTATTGTAGCCTTGTAGTATAGTTTGAAGTCAGGTAGCATGATGCCTCCAGCTTTGTTCTTTTTGCTTAGGATTGTCGTGATTATATGGGCTCTTTTTTTGGTTCCATATGAAATTTGAAGTAGTTGTTTCTAATTCTGTGAAGAAAGTCAATGGTAGCTTGATGGGGATATCATTGAATCTATAAATTACTTTGGGCAGTATGGCCATTTTCACGATATTGATTCTTTCTATCCATGAGCATGGAATGTTTTTCCATTTGTTTGTGTCCTCTCTTATTTCCTTGAGCAGTGATTTGTAGTTCTCTTTGAAGAGGTCTTTCACATCCCTTGTAAGTTGTATTCCTAGTTATTTTATTCTCTGTGTAGCAATTTTGAATGGGAGTTCACTCATGATTTGGTTCTCTATTTGTCTATTATTCGTGTATAGGAATGCTTGTAATTTTTGCACGTTGATTTTTCTGTCCTGAGACTTTGCTGAAATTGCTTATCAGCTTAAGGAGTTTTGGGGCTGAGACTATGGGATTTTCTAAATATACAACAATCATATCATCTAAAACAGAGATAATTTGACTTCATCTGTTCCTATTTGAATACCTTTTATTTTTTGTTGCCTGATTGCCCTGGCCAGAACTTCCAGTACTAGTTGGAATAGAAGTGGTGAGAGAGGGCATTCTTGCCTTGTGCCAGTTTTCAAACAGAAAGCTTCCAGCTTTTGCCCATTCAGTATGATATTGGCTGTGGGTTTGTCATAAATAGCTTTTATTATTTTTAGATATGTTCCCTCAATAACTAGTTTATTGAGGTTTTTTAGAATGAAGAGGTGTTGAATTTTATTGAATGTCTTTCTGCATCTATCGAGACAATCATGTGGTTTTTGTCATTATTTCTGTTTATGTGATGGATTATGTTTATTGATTTGTGTGTGTTGAACCAGCCTTGCATCCCAGGGGTGAAGCCAACTTGATTGAGGTGGATAAGCTTTTTGATGTGCTGCTGGATTCAGTTTGTCAGTATTTTATTGAGGATTTTTGCATCGATGTTCATCAGGGATATTGGCCTGAAATTTTCTTTTTTCTGTTGTGTCTCTGCCAGGTTTTGGTATCAGGATGATGCTGGCCACATAAAATGAGTTATGGAGGATTCCTTTTTTTTCCATTGTTTGGAATAGTTTCAGAAGGAATGGTACCAACTCATCTTTGGACCTCTGGTAGAATTCAGCTGTAAATCTGTCTGGTCCTGGACTTTTTTTTAGTTGGTAGGCTATGAATTACTGTCTCAATTTCAGAACTTGTTATTGGTCTATTCAGGGATTTGACTTCTTCCTGGTTTAGTCTTGGGAATGTGTTTGTGTCCAGGAATTTATGCATTTCTTCTAGATTTTCCTGTTTATTGTGTAGAGGTGTCTATAGTATTCTCTGATGGTAGTTTGTATTTCTATGGGATCAGTGGTGATCTCCCCTTTATCATTTTTTATTGTGTCTATTTGATTCTTCTTTCTGTATTAGTCTGGCTAGTGTTCTATGTATTTTGTTAATCATTTCAAAAAACCATCTCCGGCATTCAGTTGATTTTTTGAAGGGTTTTCATGTCTCTATCTTCTTCAGTTCTGCTCTGATTTTAGTTATTTCTTGTCTTCTACTAGCTTTTGAATTTGTTTGCTCTTGCTTCTGTAGCTCTTTTAATTGTGATGTTAGAGTGTTGATTTTAGATCTTTCCTACTTTCTCCTGTGGGCGTTTAGTGCTATAAATTTCCCTCTAACATGGCTTTAGCTGTGTCCCAGAGATTCTGGTATGTTGTGTCTTTGTTCTCATTGGTTTCAAATAACTTATTTATTTCTGCCTTAATTTCATTATTTACTCAGTAGTCATTCAGGAGCAGGTTGTTCAGTTTCCATGTGGTTTTGCAGTTTTGATTCAGTTTCTTAATCCTGAATCAAATTCAGTTCTAATTTGATTGCACTGTGGTCTGAGAGACTGCTTTTGCATTTGCTGAGGAGTGTTTTACTTCCTATTATGTGGTCGATTTTAGAATAAGTGTGATGTGGTGCTGAGAAGAATGTACATTTTGCTGATTTGGGGTGAAGAGTTTTGTAGATGTCTATTAGGTTTCTTTGTCCAGAGCTGAGTTCAAGTCCTGAATATCCTTGTTAATTTTTTGTCTCGTTGATCTGTGTAGTATTGACAGTGGAGTGTTAAAGTCTCCTACTATTATTGTGTGGGAGTCTAAGTCTCTTTGTAGGTCTCTAAGAACTTGCTCTATGAATCTGGGTGCTCCTGTATTGGGTGTATATATATTTAGGATAGTTAGCTCTTCTTGTTGCATTGATTCCTTTACCATTAGGTGATGCCCTTCTTTGTCTTTTTTGATCTTTTTTGGTTTAAAGTCTGTTTTATGAGACTAGGATTGCAACCCCTGCTTTTTTTCTTCCATTTTCTTGGCAAATCTTCCTCCATCTGTTTATTTTGAGCCTATGTGTGTCTTTGCACGTGAGATGGGTCTCTTGCATACAGCACACTGATGGATCTGGACTCTATCCAATTTGCCAGTTTGTGTCTTTTAATTGGGGCATTTAACCCATTTACATTTAAGGTTAATATTGTTATGTGTGAATTTGATCCTGTGATTATGATGCTAGCTGGTTATTGTGCCCATTAGTTGATGTAGTTTCTTCATAGTGTCAATGGCCTTTACATTTTGGTTTGTTTTTGCAGTGGCTGGTACCGGTTTTTCCTTTCTATGTTTAGTGCTTCCTTCAGGAGCTCTTGTAAGGCAAGTCTGGTGGTGACAGAATCCCTCAGAATTTGCTTGTCTGTAAAGAATTTTATTTCTCCTCTTATGAAGCTTAGTTTGGCTGGATATGAAATTCTGGGTTGAAAATTCTTTTCTTTAATGTTGAATATTGGCACCTACTCTTTTCTGGCTTGTAGAGTTTCTGCCAAGAGATCTGCATTAGTCTGATGGGCTTCCCTTTGTGGGTAACCCGACCTTTCTCTCTGGCTGCCTTTAACATTTTTTTTCTTGATTTCAACTTGGTGAATCTGACTATTATGTGTCCTGGGGTTGCTCTTCTTGAGGAGGGTCTTTGTGGTGTTCTCCGTATTTGCTGAATTTGAGTGTTGGCTGGTCTTGCTAGGTTGGGGAAGTTCTCCTGGATAATATCCTGCAGAGTGTTTTTCAACTTGGTTCCATTCTCCCCATCACTTTCATGTATACCAATTAAATGTAGGTTTGGTCTTTTCACATTGTCCCATATTTCTTGAAGGCTTTGTTTGTTCCTTTTCATTCTTTTTTCTCTAATCTTGTCTTCACACTTTATTTCATTAAGTTGATCTTCAATCTCTTATATCCTTTCTTCTGCTTGATTCATTTGGCTATTGATACTTTTGCATGCTTCATGAAGTTCTTGTGCTGTGTTTTTCAGCTCCATCAGGTCATTTATGTTCTTCTCTAGACAGGTTATTCTAGTTAGTAATTCCTCTAACCTTTTATCAAAGTTCTTACCTTCCTTGCATTGGGTTAGAACATGCTCTTTTAGCTCAGAGAAGTTTATGACCCACCTTCTGAAGCCTACTTCTGTCAGTTCGTCAAACTCATTATCCATCCAGTTTTGTTCCCTTGATGGTGAGGAGTTGTGATCCTTTGGAGAAGAGGCATTCTGTTTTTTGTAATTTTCAGCCTTTTTGCCCTGGTTTTTCCTCATCTTCATGGATTTATCTACCTTTAGTCTTTCCTCTTGGTGACCTTTGGATGGAGTTTTTGTGTGGTCTTCCTTTTTGTTGATGTTGATGCTATTGCTTTCTCTTTGTAATTTTTTCTTCTAACAGGCCCTTCTTCTGCAGGTCTACTGGAGTTTGCTGGAGGTCCACTCCAGACCCTGTTTGCCTGGGTATCATCAGCTGAGGCTGTAGAACAGCAAAGATTGCTACCTCCTCTTTCCTCTGCTTCCTCTGGAGCCAGAGTTCTCCTGTATGAGGTGTCTGTCGACCTCTGCTGGGAAGTATCTCTCTGTCAATAGGCATGGTGGTCAGGGACCCACTTGAGGAGGCAGTCTGTCCCTTAGCAGAACTCAAGCGCTGTGCTGGGCAATCCACTGCGCTCTCCAGAGCCAGCGGGCAAGAACATGTAAGTCTGCTGAAGCTTCTCACACAGCCGCTCCTTTCCCCCAGGTGCTCTGTCCCAGGGAGATGGGAGTTTTATCTATAAGCCCTTGACTGGGGCTGCTGTCTTTCTTTTTCAGAGATGCCCTTCCCAGAGAAAAGGAATCTAGAGAGGCAATCTGTCTACCAGGCCTTTGTTGAGCAGTAGTGGGCTCTGCCCAGTTCGAACTTTCTGGCAGCTTTGTTTACACTGTGAGGGGAAAACTGCCTACTCAAACCTTAGTAATGGTGGACGCCCCTCCCCCTACCAAGTTTCAGTGTCCCAAGTTGACTTCAGACTGCTGTGCTGGCAGCGAGAATTTCAAGCCAGTGGATCTTAGCTTGCTGGGCTCCGTGGGGGTGGGATTTGCTGAGCAAGACCACTTGGTTCCCTGGCTTCTGCCCCCTTTCCAGGGGAGTGAATGGTCCTGTCTTGCTGGTGTTCCAGGTGCCACTGGGGTATGAAAAGAAACTCCTGCAGCTAGCTCGATGTCTGCCCAAATGGCCACACAGTTTTGTGCTTGAAAGCCAGGGCCCTGCTGGTGTAAGCACCTGAGGGAATCTCCTGGTGTGTGGGTTATGAAGACTGGGAAAAGCATAGTATCTGGGCCAGATAGCACCATCTCTCATGGCACAGTCCCTCACGGTTTCCCTTGGATAGGGGAGGGAGTTCCCTGAACCCTTGTGCTTCCCAGGTGAGGTGATGCCCTACCTGGCTTCTGCTTGCCCTCTGTGGGCTGCACCCACTATCTAACCAGTCCCAGTGAGATGAACCGGGTACCTCAGTTGGAAATGCAGAAATCACCTGCCTTCTACGTTGGTCTCCCTGGGAACTGCATACGGGAGCTGTTCCTATTTAGCCATCTTGCCCCAGTCATCCACTGCATTAATCTTAATGACCAATGATATTTATAAAATTTACAACCAATCTTTGTTGAGGCTTTAATCACTCTCTTAGTCCAGGTCCCCCAGAAAACAAAGAGTGAGGCAAAAGCTTAGATGAATTTTTTTTATTAGGGAATGCAATCCTAGGAAAGCTGGTATGAGTAAAAGGAGGATGAGATGAGGAAGAAAGGAAAGCCAAATGAGGATATATTCTGAGCGAAACTTTTACCACCTGGTATCAAATGCAACTGATTACTCACTCTTAAAACTCTCCTTCTAAGAGAACATATTAAACTACCACATCTCTGGATGGCCCATCTTGGGAAAAAGAATTTATCTATGAACTCTCATCTGTCATTGCTCAAAGAATTCCATAAAGTGTGTCAGCTTACCTGAACTTTGGTTGTGTTTTTCTTGTGCTTCTGTACATTGTGAGCAAGTGAGGTGGGGCTCTATGCTCCAGTGGAAACAGGAAAGCCATAGGACAGGAGGTGCAAGGTGATCTGTTGGCATGAAGTCCATGCTGTTGGGAAAGCCTACTGGAGCCCATATGGAGTTGGTCATCAAAGTGAAGATTCAACTGTTTCAATTGGATAATGGCTGAAGAGACAAATGGGGCCCAGAGTATCAGGACTGGCATGTAAGAGATATCTGACACAACCGCTTTTACCTTTGAATCTTAGTTACCATGTTACCTACCATCCATAAAATGGAGGCAATAAACTATCTCTGGGTGACTTAAAGAAAAAAATATATATATAATGGAACTCATCATGTATTCCTTAAAACAAGACTTTTTTTTTATTAATGGCATTAATTATTTTTCCATTAATGGCAGTAATTATTCAATTCATTTAAGTTAGAGATCTTGGAGTAATCTTTGACTCTTATTTCTTACTCTGCAATCACAGTCAGAAGCCTAGACATGTAGAACCTAGCTCCACAATGCCCCTTGAATCTTCTAACTCATTTCTTTCCCATTACTATCATGTTAACTCAGGCTTTGAGTACATTTTGCCTGAAATAGCCACCTGATGTTTTCCGTACCTCCTGCCTCTCCTTTCTCTTGCCAGAATAATCTCCTTAAAGCATCTGATCCTATTTTTTCTTCTTCAAAACATCATTCGCTTCCAAGAGTCCACTAAATTAAATCCAACCTTCATTATCCAGGACCTAGAAGAATCCTCAAATCAATTACACCTGCCTTTTCTACCTAGTTCTGTTTTCTTAGCATCTGTGTACCTAATTGCAGCCAAATTGGATTTCACAGGTTTCCCTGGATACAAACTTTGCTTTCTTAACTTTATTTCTTGTTCATATTTTCCTGCAATCTTAAAATGCCCTTCCTGCTGCTGCTTTTTTCTTCTTCAAAAGCACATCTTAAAATGCCCTTCCTGCATATACTTCCTCATCAAAAACATATATTCTCCTTTCTTAAAAGCACGTCTTTAAAACTATCTCCTTCAGGAAGCCTGGACTGTCCCATCAAGCCTATTGTCTCATCACTGCCAGTGATGAGTCTCTTGCCTGGGTGTCTTCACTTCTAATGTAGACTATTTTTTACCTTCCCTTAAAGAGGTGGGGGATCATGCAGCTTCTCTATTTTCAGAGCTATAGGACACCCCAAGTCACCATCTAGTTTAGGAGCTTGGCCCAAGGCAGGGAAGAGGTGAGTTTGGCAGCCTCGGATGAGGGAAATTGGAGGAAATTATGCTGCCAAGATAACTGTGTTTTGTACCCCTAGATTGAGCTCTTTGATCATACAAATCTATGGAAAGGTCTTTCTATGGAAATGTCTTTCTCAGCTGCCATCAGCTGTGAAGCATGCCTGAGATAGATGCTGGCTGATTTTGCAATGATGGGTAAACTACAGTATTTGCTGATTTGGATTATCTCACAGCGCTAGGTGGCAGATAGAAGGAATGCAATGTTTTCTTCCCTCCCCCGATGGCTTAGGAAGGTGAAGTGGACACTGTCATGTGCCCAAAGTGTTTACTTGTAAATGAGTTCTAAGTTCAATATACTTACAAAATGTGGTAAACAAGAGCTCAAGCAGTAAATCTCTACCAGTCATTTGACATAATTATCCTCTAGAATAATGAGAAATATGGTTTAATTGACACCATTTCAAACAGCATTTGCTTTATTTGGGTGGAGTTTTTTTCCTACTAATAACAAAATTGGAGAAAAATGACTCTTATTGCATGTAAGCTAACATTTTGTACCAGTGAGAATATATTTTGGTAGGAAAAAGATGAAAGCTAAAAATAGTATACTGGAAAAGTCATTTTATCAGGCATATTCTGACTGAGAGAGTTCCTAAAACTCTTAAGAAGTGTTTAATCTTAGATCTGTTTTTTTTTTTTTTTTTTGTCATTTTCAGGAGAAGAATTGCTCTTTGATATTGATATTGGATATTAAGCAAGGTTTCTGGTTTCAAAGGAAATAGGATTTTATTTATTGAGAAGAGGCCTGCTCAGAGGGAGGAAGCTGGCTAATTCTGGCCTATTTCCCTGGAATCACAATTTCCTATCTGATGGGAATTTGAGGAGCGTGATTGTTTATATTCTAGAAAATACAGTGGGAAGAAGAGAGGAAACAGCATCAAGGGGCTGACCTTTTGACCCAGCTGACAGCTACCAAATCCAAGATTTTAGAGTTAGAATTGCAGGGCATTGGGAGTACATCTTCCTAAGGCCAGTGAAATATGATTTTGAGTTCTATGAAGAACGCAGGACTCTCTCTTGACTATCTCTTGAACCTGTTCTCTTTATCATTTCTCTTACTTCTTACTCTGTAATCAGTCAGAAGCAGTCAGTAGTTCACAGTCAGAAGGGTAAATGGCACAGCTTGTTAGCTGGTCTCCTTTGCCACTAAATTCAACCTGGCTTCAGTTCACCCTGCAGTCTGCTGCTAGTGTTATAATTGCAATGGCAGAGATTGTCTATAATAGAGATTGTATATAATATAATCACAATGTCTGCCGTTGTGATTACAACACTAGCAGCAGACCGCAGGGTGCAATAATGTCAACCCTCTGCTTATAAACCTTTGTTGTCTTGCTGTTGTTTATAGGAAAGTGTCTAATGCCCTTAACTTGACCTTTCCCATCAGAGTTAGTGGCCCCTTCCCCCATGTACTCTGTTACTGTATTGTGCTGATTTGTTGCCATGGCATTCTCACACTTACCCAGTGAGTTTCATAAAGGCAGAAACTATGTCTTATTTATCTATGTACTTTTATCCTTTAGTACAATTTTTTTTTTGTACACAGTAGGTATTCATTAAATTCTTCAGTTTTAAAATGCTACATAGTAAATCAGATTATGTTCACTCTATTCATATGTTGTAATTCAATTCAGGGACTATCTATTGAATGCTTATTATGTTTCAAAAACTTTCTTAGATTCATGATTTTATGGAATTAATAATTTTTTCAACAGTTGTCTTTAGAGACTGAGGTTGATTTGGGTTTGTTTTCCTTTTAAAATAGTTTTTCTTCTCTTAGAAAGCAATAGTTCAATTCTTTTGAACTTATTAAATGAAGCTCTTTAGACTTTTTACCATTTTTTTTTTTTTTTTTTCTGGAGTAGCAGTGTTTGAACATGCTGGTTGTCTTTGAGCTTGTGTCTTTAGCTTGATTATTTCACCGCAACATTTGGCCAATCGTAGGATGGGATAGCTGATGTGATAGATTTCTAATTTTCTTCTTCTTAATGCCTTTTTTCAGATAATGCAAAAAGATGTGTGCCAAGTTATATCAGAGCAACTGCAAGACTTACTAAGTATGCCAGGCACTATGCTGAATCCTAGCTGGGTTATTTTATTTAATCTTCATCACATTCACCTTGTGAATGACAGCATAAAGGATTAAAAAAAGTTACATACCTGTTGTTATACAATTAGCAAGCAGCAACACATGAAAGATTTAAATTCAACTCTCTGATTCTTGAGCCCAGATTTTGTCACTACTTCCAGTACTTCTTATACTTAAATAATGTGCAAACTCCTTGAAAAAAAAATCCGAAGGATTCTCTCTCCTTGGAGAATCTCTCCAAAAATCCAAGTTTGAGAAACACTGATTTAAGAAATTAAAGTTTTAACCTATTGAAATGCCTTTCAATATGAATGTTGCTACAAAAGAGAAGTTTTAGATTTGTAATGAGGTAAGGTGACTTGTTAAAAGATTCCCTTGATATAAAAACACAAACTATACAAATCTCACCTCTTCATGAATTTGTCTGTAGAGTTGGGTTTATAGCCAGTGACAGAACCCAGGGACTATCTCTACCCCTGTAGTAGACACTATGGAGCATAGTCCAGATCCTGCCTTCGGAACAAAGACCGTCATTCCCCTGAGGACCAGAAGTGTCCAGTGCTGAGAGTTCACAACTTATTCCTTCCCCAAGAAATTCTTTTGGCTGAGCAAGTTTATAACCCTTTCTTGGAGGCAGCATATTTCCTATGACTAATTGTTTAGGGTGGGGTGTATGGTGGGACAAAGGCCGAGCTCTTTGCTTCAATTCAGCTCAGGTCTGAGGGGATATTCAAGCTTCAGAGAACTGTGTGAGAAGGGCCGAGGCCTCTGTTACAACTGCCTTGCAGGTCAACCTCTCCCTCTGCCCTGTCCTGTTTTTCTCACTCCTTTACAAGCATTATTGCTGAGAATACTTCACAATAAACCACCTGTTTGTGAATATCTGGCTCAGAAACCAGGAGACTCATGACAATATCTAAAGCCACCTCAAGGAAACACTAAATAAAAACAGAATGATTTCTATGAGTATGCAGCTTAAGACAAGACTACAAAGGCTACATTTCAAGCAGACTGTTGCCTCTTCAGCTTCTCCTTCAGATATTTTGGAGAAAAACCACAAGAACTTTTGACTCTAACATACTGCAAGTGTAGACATGAAGTATCTGCAACAACTTCCTCATCCTTAGACACCATTATATAGAAGTCTGTAATCCCTCCCTAGAGCAGAGAATCTATATAACACAAACTGGATTCATACAGTTTAGACAAAATCAACCACCCCACAAAACAAAACAAAATAAAAAACCAAACCATAATAGCAGTTTTAATTATCTTGCTTGGTTTTCTAATTGGCCAAGTAAATAGAAAAATTGACACTAAAACACTTCTCTTTGTATCATGTAGATTGTCTAAAATTATAATGTAATATTTAGGCTAACGCAGCTTAACTGACATTATGAGGATGATAGAATCATATAAACCCATAGTGGGAGGTTCTGTGTGGGTTTATGTGGGACTAGTGGCCAATCCTTGTATCCTTTAGTAATCTGAAGCAGGAACAGTTTGTATTGAGCTCCAGTAACTGGAGGTGTGCCTGAGTTGCTGAGGAGTAAGAATGCAAGAAACGCACAAGAGAAATGCACAGTGACACACACTTATGGAATAAAGTACAAATGTACTTTATTTCAGAATATGATGTTGTCAACATGAGAAAGAGATGAGTGCAAAATCATCATATGGCCAATATAAATAATTCAAGCCCCAAATCCATCTGAGGCTCAAACTGTCTCATTTGAATCATTTTGGATTGATTAAGAAAAAATGCCACAAAAAGTGAACAATGGCCAAATCCATCCTTTTCAAAACCTTGAGTTGTTTAACTAAAAAGAAAAAAAAGTACTTGAGATTACAGTTAGAATTAATATACATTATAGTCACATTTTGACCACTTTATATCTTTATTTCTCTTTACTATTTATTTCTACAGTGGAGCATTTCTAATGCACTTAGAATAGTCTTTTAGAGAGATATTTTTAAGAATTCCATTTCAGTAGGAAATTTAAGACACAGCAAGCTAAATTACAGTCTTAGAGAATTAAATTAAAATGTTGGCAAACTGCTTTAGATCATGTTATAAATTCTATGAAATATGACTAATACAAAATAATAAAGAAAGTCTTCTGCTACTTTTTCCTTCATTTAAACGAATTGTGTGTGTGAGTTTGTGTGTGTGTGTGTGTGTGTAACTGCTTTTTATATTAGTGTAGAAAGACTATGTAATTGCATGGTTATTGTATTATGCAAGTGTAAATTTTGTACTGTATTATTGTGTTAAGTAACGGTACAGACTTACATTTTTGGCTTCTCATCAATAGATGTGAAATATTTTTATGTTGCTAAATAATTCAGAATTATAACAATTTATTAGAACTTTACAGTTACATTAAAAAATATACAAAAACAGGGTATAAAGAATATGCTATTATTAGTGTAAGTAATGTAGAAAAAGATGTGTATTCATATTGCTTCGATATGTATAAAATAACTTCAGAAGAATATACACACACAAAAAAACCCTGATAACACTGATTGGCTATAGAGGGGAGGGAATAATTGAGTGGGTGGGTAATGCTGGTGGAAATGTTGAACTCTGAAACCTACAGACATAGCACCTATTAAAAATAGATATGAAAACATGTACAAGGTATAAAAATAATGCTTGATTTCATAGCAAACTGTCCATGTTTATTTCTAATAAAGAGGAGATGACTTCTAAAAAAAAAAAAAATAGAATTAATATACATATATACCTCTACCTTCTGAACTTAGTTCTAGGATAAAATTCCAATGTATAAGCAAAAAAAGAGAAATAAATACACTGTCACATCAAGATCAAAATAATTTTAAGTGTCCCTTGTTTCCTTTGTGCAACCATTATGACATACTGGAATAATCAATGAAAGGCAAAAATAATTGTTCTTTTTCATTTAACTGTGCTATGGCAAAAAGAAAATGAGACTAGCAGTCAGGGAAGAAGTTAGGAATAAGATGCAATACAAGATACTTTGTATCACTGATTATTATTATTATTATAGAAATGAAGAGGAAAACTCTCTTAGCTGGTTAGGATGTGGCAGCTAAGAAAAAATCCAGATGTAAATTCAGAAGATAATTTCTTTGCATAGTCTTTGCTGACTATGTTTATAGAAGTAAATGTCAAGGTAAGCTTGGCAAGGAGCAAAAGAAATGAGGCACATTTCTCTGGTGTCATTCCTGAGATGCTCTCTTTTAACTTTCGCAGTATGCACAAGTCTGACACTGGGTTTCTGCTTCTTTATGGAACAGTATGCAAACACTCAAATAACAGCAGGATAGTCATTTTTCATATATGCTTTGTTTTTATTTCTATGACTTGGGAGGACCAAGTTTCCAAATGCAGAAATCTATGCAGTTGCTCTGCAAGTTGAGTCCTTGCTTGCACTCTGGATTTTATAAAGCAATTAGTTTTAAATATGCTCTTGGAAGAGAGAGTGTAAGCTTTGGATTAAAAACCCTTTTCTCTGTGTCTTGCTTCCACATTGAACAAAACCAACTTCTTTTAGAGAGTAGAAAGGTGTGAATAAGACTTGTCAATACATTGGCCTTTTTGTGTTTTAGTCATATTTTTCTATGTTTATGAGACAGCATCTATCTAATCAACTATTATGTCATAACTTGTCAAGCCAACAGGTGTTAACAGAAAGAAATTGTGCCAGTCTCTTTACAATACCTTTACTTTTAATGTCAAAAATATCAACTAATACTACTAGGAAGAAACATCATTTTACAGTTTACTTGTTTTGTAATGAGGGTGGTACAACCCTTTCTCTTGATACCTTGAATCACTATCTCATTTTTTTTTCTTTTACATTTTCTTCACTTCTGAACTTTTCTAAAATACTTTGTTACCTCTGTTTCTTCACTGCCTACTCATTCTTAATTTCCCTGTGGTCTGAATTCAGCCCCATTACTTGCCTGAAATTTTCTTCATAGTCACCAGTGACCTTTTAGAAAACAAGTCTAAAAACGTTTTTTAACTGACTCATTTTTTGACCTCTCCATAGCATTTGCTTTATTGACTGCCCTCATCACTTTGAAACTCTTCTTTGTTCCCTTAACTTCCATGACCCCATACAAAACTAATTCTTACAACCAGCAGCATATCCTTTCAATTTCTCTGTTTTGGTCATGACTGAAAACCATGAACTTATTTTTGATTTATCTCCATTCTTTTCCTCCCAAGTCTTGCCTATTTTTCCTCTGTAATTTTCTATCTCCTTTTTTTTTTCTTCCGAAATATCCTATTACCATCCTTGTCCAAGTCTATGTCATACTTGTTCTTCTTAACTGGTTTCTTTGTGTTCAGTTTTTTCCTCATTCCAATCATTATAAAACTACTGCCAATTTTTTCCCCAAAACAATTTTTATTGAACAAGTCATTCCATCATGCCCTGTGTTTGGAAGAGGCTGGATTCAAGCCAGTTGGGAATGCATCTGTTCTGATGATATATTTCCCCTAAATTAGACAGACAAATTGTTCCAGCAAAGATGCAGAGAAAACACATCAGCATTCATCTTGGATATAGATGCTGAGGCCAATTTAGTCTGAAATGTTGGTTAGATTGCATGAGCTAAAGGTCAGAACTGTGCTTTCAATGACAACTTGAAGAGTTGGAAGTTGGAACGGAGCCAATGAAAGAATGTGTTGAAGAATATAAGAGGCTCTAAACCAGAAAGAGCAGGCCAGTGTGAAAACAGACAAGGGAAGATGTTATACAAGTTCTCAAAGGAAATGGAAGTCAGGGGACTAGGGTGAGAAATTTTGGTTGATAAACTACTAGAGAGGATGTGGGGATGATAAGGGAGTGGCGAAGCTAAGTTCTACAGTATATGCTGTGATTTTTGCCTTAGGAATAAAGGTATGCTGACTGAGCTTAGGAACACTAAAGAGGGAGGCAAATAATTTTCTAGGCTGATTTGCCAGAGAGCGGTTCTTCTCTGAATTCATTTATATGAACATGTTGTTTTCATCACATGAATCTAACAATTTTTCTTCAACCGATTCCCACATATCTGCCATATTTCCTATCATGCTATGACCTTTCTTCTCTGCTTTCTGCATTCAGCTCATATTCTATCTGTATCATTTAATTTTTGGTTCAAAGCAATGAAAGCAAACACTGGCTAACTTAATTCCCCTTTACCTATTTATTCCGCCTAAAGGGCTTGGGGAGTCAGAGTTTACAAGAAGGATTCATGGAATCCACAGAAGGCTAGAAGATCAGGGTTGAGACACTTGGAACCAAGGAAGCTCTGGAAGCTTAAGAAGTAAGAGGCACAGCAAGTCTCACGGCAAGAAGAACTTGGTAAGAGCTTGGCCACTACTACTACCGCTGCCATGACCTTGACCTCCAACTACCCCCTGTCCTTGCATCCTCCTCGAATTCAAAGTCCTACCCATAGAAAATCCAGTTGGCCCAGATTAAGTCACATGTCCATCCCTTGTCTGGTCTAGTTTGTGGAAGAGATCTCTGCTTCCATAGTACATAGAGAACAGTAGCTTCAACCAAGAGTATACATGCTGGTGGCTTTCCCAAAAGGGAGAACAGAATATTGTTAGGAAAAGAAGAGTCAGAGGACCTGAGGGCAGGAACTTTTTTTTTTGTATTCTAGCATCCAATAAAGGACTTTGCACACAGCCTGTATGAAATAATTTTTATGAAAGATGATATTGACCAACTGTTCCATTTTTGGTGAATTATGTCCTATGAGAATCACCTGCATATTTTATTTAGTTTAATGTGGGATGAATCAAAGGAGGGCAGCTGACATTTACTGCATATTTACTGTGTGTTAGGTACCATACAGCTTTCTCTTGTAATAATAATGATAAAAACAAATGGCATTTATTTAGCTTTATTGTTATTATAACCCATGCAGGAAACTCATTGATTTAGATACCTTAGTTCATTTAATCCCCATAAGAATCATTCACGATAAGTCTTATTGTCTTTTTTTGCAGATATGAGTACTATTGGCTAGAGAAGTTTAGTAAGTTTCCTAAAGTTTCACAGAAGATAAGTATAGAGTGGGAACTCAAAACTATTTGTCTGATTCCAGAGCCCTTTTAATATTTTGTATTGCTTAAGTAGCAAGAATAGAGTTTGTAAGAACAATAAATGTTTCAGGTCCTTCATCATTAACTACTCCAGTTAGTATCAACCAGGAACTTATTTGGAATATACATTCTCTGCCCCCTCAACAGACCTACTGAATCAGAAACTCTGGAGGTCGGGCCCAGAAATCTGTCTTTTGGCATACTTTCCAGGTAAGTCTGATGTATGCTAGGGTTTGAGAAGTACTGATCTACCTCACTTCTCACTATTTGTATCTTTATGCGGCGCCACACCTGTATAAGTTGTGCTGAACCTTTATAGTCTGATTATTGTATTATTTTATATGTCATCATTTAAACTTTATTTGTATTTTTTTATTTTCCAATTTTGATTTTTAATTTATCAGATGTAATCTTATAGGCTGCTCTTACTGAAGTCTCATATATGACAAAAATATAAAAATATGTGTGGAGTGTACATATAGGCTTCATGTCTGTTTGTCTAGTGTACTGAACTATTTTTCTCTTTCTTTTTTTTTCTTTGGAAATGTTTTATCTGCTGGGAGGAAAACAGAATGAGAAATGAAACTTAATCTATGCAGCCAAGACTCATCTCTGCTACTTCATACCCTTCCCCAGAGAAGCTCAATGTTTTAGACAGTGACTTTACATTGCCTTCTCTTTCATCTCTTGCTGGAGTCTCAATAAGGGTGTCAAAGTATTAATTATAATCATATATTTTGCAAAATTAGCCTTGGATTCATTGAGAATCTGCCCAGGTGATCGAGATTTGACCACTTACAAATTAAATATTCATTGTCTCTGCTCTAAAACGTAAAGATTGTCTGCTGATCACTTGGGTCACAACACTTTTCAAGACCAGGTAGATATTCTAAACATATGAAGGTTCCCTGCCCTGTTCCTCTCACCTGCATATCCAGCAGGTTGAACATTATGAAGGTGGTTTTGAAGATAATGCTATAATTTATGAATGTCTTCCCCCATTTTCAACAGGGATATGAGTTGGGAAGGGCAAGATGAATAGTTAGCTTTCCCTTCCTTATGCATCTCTCCTGTTACATTTATTTAAAAAGTGCATGTTATTTAACTCTTTAATTCCATTAATTTATTTTAATTTTAAGTTTAAAATACAAATGAAATAACTAAACGTAATTATTTTTAATTGCCAAGATTAGGTTCTAGTTACTTCTTTTTGTATCTTTAAGGAAAACAATCTGAATGTTTATCACTAGGATCTTTCTTCTGTATTAAAAATTTCCTTGATAAAAAGAGGGCTCATTACCTTATTATTTTGTTATATTAAGCGCCTATGCTAGCACCTATTTAGGCAGTGATTTTTTAGGCAATGGTTATTGAATATGAGACTGAAAGTGTCTTCTAAATAAATGAACTATTATTATATGTCCCCTGAACTTTGAAATTTTTGAGAAACATTTTAGAGATACTTATATATGAAGTTTACTTGAAAATTAATAGAGCTGCACAGAAACTCTGATTACCTGTACTTGGTCTGTCTACAGTCTAATCATTTATTAACTTTTCCACTGTTTTTTTTTTTTTCTTTATTTTTTGTAACTCGAGGTAAAATATTTAGCATTCTGGTATTTTTTTCCTATCCACTGGCCCAAGGAAGATAAGAGAAACATGGAGCAACCCAGGATCCAACCTACAGCTTAGAGCTAAGCTCATTCAAGCCCACACCAGGTCAGCTAACCCCTAGACAATGCACAAATGTGTGATCAAGAAAAAAAAAAGGCTGGGTGTGGTGGTTCATGCCTGTAATACCAGCACTTTGGGAGGCAGAGGTGGGTGGATCCCTTGAGCTCAGGAGTTCGAGACGAGTTTAAGCAACATGGTAACACCCTATCTCTACAAAAAAACCACAAAAAATTAGCCCGTCTTGTGGTGCACACCTGTAGTCCAGCTACTTGGGAGACTGCGATGGGAGGTAGAGATTGCAGTGGGCTGGGATTGTGCCACTGCACTCTGTCCTGGGCAACATAGTTGAGACTCTGTCTCAAAACAAAAACAAAAACAAAAACAAAAAACCCAAACAAACAAAATTAAAAGCTAAAATAAAAAAAAAAGTAGAGTCACTGAATTTCAGCATTGTTTGTTAAATAGCATTATACCAGCAATGACTGAATGATACATTCAGGTTTTCATTCTTAATTTCCTTTCCATTCTTAATGCTACCATCCTATTATTCATTTAGACTATTGCTAGACCTCTGAGAATTCTTTCAACCTTTAGATTATTTTCCTCTCTTCTCATTTTATGCACCACACCAGATTCATCTTCCTATTCTAAAACATTTAATGATTTTGTATTATTTTCCAAATGAACTCTGGATAAGCATTCTATCTCCATTTAGCAAAATTCTATCCATCCTTTGATGTCTATCTTAAATGTCACCTTCTTTAGGGACCTGCTATCATCCTCCCAATGATGAGCTTTCCTTTTCTTATGGACTTCTATAACACTCACAAATTTCATGACACTTGTCAAGTCAGCCCTGAATTATGGTTTTTAAGTAGGCTATTTTATTCTAAATTTTGGAGTGTGATTACCTCTCAAAAGAAATGACATGTGATTTTGGTATCCTCTACTCACAGTTTTATGTTTCTGCACAAAAAATGTCTTCTAATAAATATTGTTTAATTGAATTTGTAGTCCACTACTCACAAAACTCTCATGCTACATAAGACTCCCATTTCCTGGGTCTTCATATCATCGTTGGCAGCAGTGAAGTGAGGACCTGCATTCTGTTTCTTGGCAACAATCCTCCCCCTTTCCCACCAAAGCCTACTGCATCTTCACTGCTACCTGCCTTAAGATCAAATCATTCTCATTATGCTCTTTGTCTATGTTTATGTTAGTAATCACAAGAAGCCCAGGACCCATAGGAAATTCCCACTGCTGGTTTCCATTCCCTCGTGTCTCTGCATATCAGATTTTCCTGGTGCATCTCCAACAGGTTCCAAGTCCTGAAACCTTATTCCTTCTGTGCCTCTGGAATTTACAGGTAGTCTTCAGCAATATCTTGGGTGTCTTCTGATCTCTGAATGTTCAGTTGACCTTTCTCTAGCCAAAACATGGCTCTCCCATGAAGATACCACTTTTACATTACCTTCGAGTCTGTTTTATTTTATTTTTCTCACGTTCCTGTTATCACTTGGACCACAGATGAGGTAGTTATCTCTCATAGTCTTCCTTGCTTCTTTCAACACAGTTTTCCTCCCCTCTGTCCCTGCTTTGATCTCATATCACCAGGTTATACTACTTATTACCCTTTCTTGTTGTAGCCCATTACAAATCTCTGGGTCGTTTTTTATTTCTCGAGGATCCTTTCCCTTTTCTTTCCCTTTCCCTTTCTGTTTTCCTTTTCCTTTTCCTTTTCTTTATTCTTTTTTCTTTTCTTTTCCTTGATGGAGTCTTGCTTTTTCATCCAGGCTAGAGTGCAGTGGCATGATCTCAGCTCACTGCAACCTCTGCTTCCCATGTTCAAGTGATTCTCCTGCCTCAGTCTCCTGAGTAGCTGGGATTACAGGTGCCTACCACCATGCCTGGCTAATTTTTGTATTTTTAGTAGAGATGGAGTTTCACTGTATTAGTCAGGCTGGTCTCGATCTCCTGCCCTCAGATGATCTGCCTGCCTCAGCCTCTCGAAGCACTGGGATTATAGGCATGAGCCATCATGCCTGGCCTATCGAAGACTTTCATTTCTGAATGACAGTCATACTCTTTAGCACTAATAAGAAGTCTTGGTGATTTTAATATTTTCTATTTCAATATCTGTGATGGTTAATTTTATTTCTCAACTTGACTGGAACACGGGATATCTAGATAACTGGTCAAACATTCTGAGTGTTTTGTGAGGGTATTCTTGGATGAGATTCATATTTAAACTGGTAGACTTAAGTAAAGCAGATTGCCTTCCATAAGGTGGGTGGGTCTCATCCAGTCAGTTGAAGGTCTGAGTAGAACAGAAAGGCCGACTCTCACCTGAGTGACAGAGAATTCTCCTGCCTGATGGCCTTTGACCTGTGGCATTGGCTCTTCCTGATTCCATAGCAGACTGCTGGTCTTTAAACTCAAACTGGGACATTGGCTCTGCAGATTTTGGGCTCGCCAACCTTCATAATCATGTGAACCAATTCCTTATAATAAGCCTCTTCGTGTCTATCTATAGCTGTCTGTCTTTTTCCTATTGGTTTTATTTCTCTGGAAAACCCTGAAGAATACAATATCCTTCTGATTCTCACAGTTCCTGGATTTGCTTTTTTTTTTTTTTTTTTTTTTTTTTTTTTTTTTTTTTTTTTTGGCGGAAATGTCTCTACTCACTATCTTCAATTTCTCTCCGTTCTTTCTCTCTTGGTCCCACTAGAATCAGGCTTTCACTCTTACCATTTCCTCAAAACGACTCTTTTCAAGTTCTCTAGTGATCTACCCAGTGCTAAATTCAGTACTTCAATTCTTAGTCCTCATTTTACTGATTGAAACTATGCTGAGAGCCCAACTACCTTTACTCCACTATTCTGGTCACAGCCAGCATCACCTTTCACGTCAATAGTAAAATAACCTCTTGCCAGGTGTCCCTGCTATCCCCAGGTCCTCATAGAATTTACTCTCCGTGTAGTAATAAGATACCTTTTTTGACTTCATGAAGTATACCTCATGATATATTTTCACCTCTTGTACTACTCTGTTTCTAGTTCTGTTCTTACCACCCAACTTCTTTGCTGGTTTTCAAACCTTCCAGGAATGCCTCAGGCTTTTGGACCTGCTCTTCCTTCTACCTGGACTGTATTTTCTCTAGACAGCTACAAACACTGGTATAGGTCTTTTTCAAATGTCTTCTACCTGGGACGGCTTTTCTGACCACCTCGTCTAAAATTGTTATCTTCATCCTATTCCAACCCTTCTAGCTATCTCTTCATTCTCTGTTATTTTTCTCTCATTTAAAAAAAATAGTATTTTTCAGCATCTGATATATTATGTACTTTTAACTTTATATTTATTTCTTATTTTTCAGTCTCTCTTCCCATTCTATTAGAATGTAAACTCCACAAGGGTGGAAGTTTTTACCTATTTTGTTTGCTATGGTATTCCCCATTACTACGATATTACTTAGCATATGATAGTGGTAAATAAGTATTTCTTGGCTGGATTAATGCTGTCAGTCACAGGAAAAAAAGTGCATTATTTTCTGATAGGTTTCAGAAATGAGATTTTACAAATGTAGAAAGACTATTTTCCTCTCCAACAAACAAGACAGTGCTGTTTAAAATACAATCAACAGGAAATATTTAATCTCTCAAATTTTATTCTATTAAGTCAGTTGTAGCTATCTAAAAGCTCTATGTGGTATTTATACAAAAATGCCAGTGGTTACTATAATTTCATGTTATATAATAGTATCTTGGAAGCAAAGAAAAAAAACCATGTCATTGAACTGCTATTTTAGTGAATATTCAGTTATCATCTAGTTGTCTAAACTTCTGGCACAATCCATTGTGAATACTTTGTTTACAATAAAAGACATTGGTATGGTGTTTCAAAAGGATCACTTTAACCTGCCTAGACAGTACTTTGATGAACTTGCTGAGAAATGGAATTGACCAAAACCTCTTGCCAAATTAGATATTTGACCCAAGACAAATCAGGACACTAATTTGGATGTTTTATCATTTTTCTGCTCAGTGCCCAGACCTTAACATGCTTTCAAAACAATAATTAATGCCAACCAAATTCTAAGAATTTATTTTTAATCCTGATTTTACAGATGAGGAAGCAAATGGGAAGAAGTTAAATGGCTTATTTAAAGCCCCATCACAAATTAACAGCAAGCTGGAACTCTATGTAAGGCACTCTTGCCTCATGTTTCTAAGTTTATTAGTGTCAAGTTCTGATGCCAGGGTAATTACTGGAAACCAGTCTTGGGGAACATAATTGATCTTTTAGGGTGCTGTTGTGATGACTGGAGGTTTCCCCATTAAAAATCAGGGCCTCAAATGAGAACTGGTTCACGCTGATAAAAACGGAGCTCTAACCTGTGTTTCTGTTCTTTGGGAAGAAGTGTCACTTTGGTGTATCCCAGCCTTTTAGATAGAGGAGCTAAAATAATAGACTTAACAGAAAAATTAGGATTTCCGTATGTTCTGATATTAGTATAAATAAGTATTATGGTTTATAAATAAATCTGGGGTTAGAGTTTCCTTCTCAGAGAGGGTATAATTAAGTTAGATGTCATTTTTTTAGACAATCACACATACAATTATACAGATGTGGAGTAGCTTGTGAATCAGAATGAACGAGTTCCCAACAGGGTATAGGCGATTCTTACTAAATCTTTCCTTAGGGCAAAGGTTCCTGTCTTTCTGTCAGAAAGAAAGGCTTAGAAGTATGATTATACTTGGTAAAAAGTTCCAGTTGGTTGATAATATTATTTTCTTATTCTTTCATCTTCTTAGTTTTATTAATTACGATAGTGATCATAATATCTCTAATAAAGCTGTTGTAAGAATTAAATGGAATAATTTAAGCTGATTTTAGCACAGTTCTTGGCACATGGTAAGTACAACGTAACTATCAGTGTTATCACTCTTCTTCCTCTGTCTTATTAGTATCATTAGTAAATGATGATGAGAACATGTGTTCTCCAGTTTAATAGGAATAGGGAGAGAGATATTTTTTCATCCTCTATATTTCAGACTAGTTATGAGAGCTTTTACTGCCAGTTGCAAGATAAGAACATTGATTATTTTAGTAGTCAAATGATTCCAGTACTGAAAGCCAATAGCTACCTTAGCATTTGAAGCAAAAAAGGCCAATGTCAAGAAAATACAAAGTCTAATTTTTTTAATTAAAAAATGGCAAGAGTATAATAACAGACTGTAGCTGAATAGTGAATCAATGTATTCTCAGAGAGTAAAAGTTAAAGTCAGAAGTGTGAAATTAATATTGATTACTGATACATCTTTAACACTAAAATGTTTTTTGAGTGAATGAATAAATGAATTGGTGGATGGATGGTTGGTTTTTATCCTAAGCAAAAGTCTCTGAACATGTCCAGTGTGGTAAATATTCAGACTATCTTTCCCACTGTCTCTTCCAACTACCTTTTAGTGTGTCCTTTTGTACTGCAGAGACTGGGCAGCTAAAACTCACGCATCCCAAACTCCCTTATAGCGAGGGTCCTAGATGTGGCCAATCAGATGAATTCACCTAGGATTTGAACTATGTAGTTAAGAGAGAAAGAATAAGAAATATCTGTTTTGCTGGTGCGGATTGCTGGTAAGGAGGATGGCATAGAAGCAGACCATGGAGATGGCAGCTCCTTGATCATGGCAGGTGAAGCAGCTGCTTTGGAAGTGCATTTCTGCAGTAGGATCTAGGGAGTTATTCCTGGACCCTCGGTGCAGAATTTACTAAGTTAGCTGTCCTAATTACTCTGTAAGCCTTTTTTAACTACCTGGGAACTATAGCAATCCATTTTCATTTAAATAAGTCAGTATGAATTTTGTCCTTTATAACCGTGCCTTAACTCACACACTGGTTTCTCCCAGTTAGAATTTTTAGTGTTGAAATTCCATGGCACAACTTCATTTTTCGCATCTTTTCTGTATCTTGTGTTGGCCACATGCCACTTCCCTCCTTAAACATTTCCTGATTTCCCTAGCTAATGTGCAATCTCTTTTCTTTGATCCACTAAGTTTTTGTGGCTTGTTTGATGGTTTTTGTCATATTCTGCTTTGATTTCAAGTTACTCTTACTTTATTCAAATGCAAACTCTTTGAGGGATCATAAAATTAAAATATACTAAAAGGCCTTTTTGAATCCCCACTGTGCTTATCAGAGTGCCATAAAGACAGTAGGTGCTTAATGAATATTAGAGGAATTTGAATACAACAAAATCACTTTAAGAAGGCTGCCTTTAAACACATTATGCCTAGGAGTAGTGTACTGTAGTTTAAACTATAATATACATGTTGATAACTGCTCAATCTCTTCCCACCACTTCCAAAATATTTCCATCTGAATGTTCTACTAACATCCTACACTGAACATTCCCTAAACTGATTTTCAAGACCTATACCCCTCAGACTGTCCTCTCCAGTTCCCTATGAATGCATGGCAGACATCATCATTCTCTTACCATGTTATTTAAGCCATGGGCAAGAATCCCAACTACTGTATTCTTCTCTTGTTACATTCAAAAAATAATCAAGTCACATTCACTACAGTTCCACCTGCCTTGCCTCTCCCCTTTACTTTGTTCTCTCTATTGATGACATTTCAAGTTTACCTCATATCTCATGTGGATTCTAGCACTGATCTCCTTCATACCACAGATGGCTTCTGGGAGCATCTCTATCACATAGTTTGAGTTGTTTCTCGTTTTACCAACAACTGTCTTTATTTCAACTTTAGGGTCTTTACAACTGCATATGATGTTCAGAGATAAATTATTGACTTCTTTGGGTCATTTGGGACTGTCCCTGGAGTTTAGTTTTGAAACAGATTGCTTTTGATGTCTGCTTTGTTAACTATTTGTGTTCAGCTTTGTCAGAAGATGTAAGATTTCAGACAGTCTTACCATCATTAAGTAAACAAAGGAACACATCAAATGTTATGAATTTCTTTATCACCTTACTAAGAAGTAGAGCACAGTGTTAAAAAGTGAGGACTCTGGAATTAGAGTAACTGGGTTAAGATCCCCATGGCTCTGCCGTTAACTATCTGATGATCTTGGGCAAGTTACTTCATCTCTCTGTGCTTCAGTCTTCTCATATATAAAATGTGCCTAATAAGTATACCTACTTCTTACTATTGTGGTAAGAATGGAATGTCAGCATATGTAAAGTCCTTAGAATGGCACCTAGCTCATAGAAAATATTATTGTCAGTAGTATCATTACTATTTATGTAATGTGAACTTGATCATTTTAAGTATTAAATGATGTGAAATTCTGACTAAGAGAGAAGAACTGGTATCTTTGTAAATATATATGGACATCAGTAATTTTAGTAATTAGGTGATTTCCCCACATTTATGAAATAAGTGTACATAGAATAACTTCTTTATGTTCACCTAACTTACCAAATTTACCTTCAGAAAAATAGTGTACAAAGATTAAATTAAATCCTGATACTGTTAAAAATAGTTTGTTCCACAAGACTTATAAAGAAACAATGATACTTCTGTAGCTCTTGCAGGTGTTTGTTGAAGCGTGGTGATCTTTTTATTCTTGTACCTTTATTTTTAAAGGAAAGGGCTGGTAATTATACTCTGTCACATTCGCTGAGTTCTTAAGTTATGTAAAGTAGGGTTGTGGTTTCAAGGGAAAAAGACAAGATTTTTTTAAATAACTCTAGAGATAAAAGTAAGCCATGGCATTATCTTTCTGTTTTTGTTCTCTTTTAGCCTCATTTGTGTAACTTTAATATCTGCAGTGTCTTATCTTTATTTTTCTCTAATTGAAAGGTGACTATCAATAAGACTCATTTTTCAACCATTAAGATGTATCACCAGAAGGTGACAATTTTCAGGTATGGAATATAGAAAAGCAAGCACTTTTATTTCTTGGTGCCTGGTGTCCAGGAGGAGGATGCTGCCTCCAGAGAACTTGAGTATTCTGAGCGCTTACTGTTCAGCACCATACTGCTCAACCCTGGAAGAGCACAATACACATGCAATGAGTAAATAAAAAGGTGTTCTCTAACAACAGGCGGACTTATTTCATCAGCCCTTGCTGTACCTTGATTAGAATCTCCCTAAAGGGTGTCAGCCTCCTTTTACTTTCCTTCCCATTCTTGTTCCTGGGATCTCTGAGACTCAAATAAAGAATCAGCCACCATTCAAGATTTTTTGTATTAGTTCAACAGAAAGTCAAAAAGTCAAGAATTTCAAGTTGCTTATATTTTACAGGGAGTCTGCAAAGTGCATGACTGAGAAGTATGATTTTCTATATATGTATGTAGTAGAGAGAGTATTTTTATATTTTAAAATTAGCAGCAGAATTCATTTTTGGGAGAGGAAATACCGTTTAAGAGAGTACCCTCATGGCCACTCTGAGAATGAAAAGGGAAAGAAACTGGCTCCTACACTCCCTCCTCAACCTTCCTTCCCTGTCCTTCTGGGCTTGGCCAAGATAGGATAGACTGAGATCAGGAGGGAGCTGTATTGCCTGCTTAGGTACCAGATGGGGGAACTTTTGAGTTGCTGAAAGAAGACAGAGAGGAGGAGAGAGGCTCCTGAGAAAGGGGAAGGTTAGAGAAAAACTTAGATCAGCACTGTCCAATAAAAACACAATGTGAGTCATATATAATTTTAAGTTTTCTAGTTTAAAGATAAACAGGTAAAATTACTTTTAGTAATATATTGTACATTGACAGCACATCCTGATTTGGATTAGCTAAATTTCAAGCACTCAGTGGCCACGTGTCTAGCGGTTATTGTACTGGGTGACATAGATATATAGAAAGAAGCCCAGCATCATGGCCAGAATCTGGAGTCCTTTGAAGAAACATAGTGAAAGTTCTGAGTGGTGGGAATGGAAGTGAATTCTTCAATTAAAACTTTTCATTCATTTTCTGTGTTGTGCCAAGATATAAACTCCTCCCCATTCTCTCTATATCTTCAGTTAAATTCTGTTGTTTAATGTAAGATATCTTAAGTGGAACTACTTTACATCTGTATTGGCAGGAACCACTATTCCTTCACCACTATCCCAAGCCCAGGAGATAATGTCTGTCCCTCACTTCTTTTAGCCTAGGAAAGCCAACAGTCATTCGTTTGACAGCCCCTTAACACCTCCTGTGTCTGTTTCCTTCTCTCTATCCCCACTGCTTTGGTTGCATTAGGTAATCTTAGGAAAAGGGATTGTGTTCTGTAGTTGGGCCAAAAGAGGTAGAGAAAATAAAACAGCCACCAGAAGCTAGAGGGGAATGAGGAGGGGAGTCCAGCAGAAAGGACGAGTCAGGGAACATGTAGAGATACGGCAGGGGTGGCAGAAGAGAGGCTTTCCCATGATACATTGGACAGGAACTGGACTCATTTTGATTTAAATATAAAATTAAATCTGGAGGACTTGGGACCACTCAGACAACTGGCAATTGTTACGGGAAGGCATATGTGCAAGAGGTGGGAAAGATGGGCTGGGATGAAGTAACATAGCAATATTCCACTCTGGTAAAATAGTTGGGTGACAAAGGCTGACCTGACCTAATTAGGTACAAACCTATCATGAATTGACATGAGGCTTTTTATAGTCTTCATTGTCATAGTTAATGGAAATATTCATAGATTTTGCAGCAGGAATATTAATGTATTTGATAATGGGGGACTACCCCATACCCCACTAGAGGATGTTACATAATAATATAAAGTATATGTACACTGTTAACTTTCTGAAGTCCCTAAAGTTTAGAATTCCAAATTTACAACTGACTTCTTGGGTTTGCAATAAGGGACTATGGATCTGAATTTGGTTAGGGGGTGGGAATGAATAGGAAAAGGTTTTTTTAAACCCCTCAAATCACATCCTAAATGTCATTGCTTGACCTGCCTGTGTTCAAAGTGATTCCTAGTGTTAGACACACCTCTCCGATTAATTGAAAAGTGTTCTTCCTCTCTTTCCCTTATCGGCCTTAATTTCTCCCATTTTTCATGGTTTGTTTTCTACCTTCTGGAACCCTGTGGAGTCGTGTATAGTTCCCTGCACAAAATTCTTGCATTGCTGAGTGGTCAGGAGAAACTCGAGCCCTAGGCTACAGAGTGCTCAAGTCAGAGGTTCACTTCAGAGGGGTTTGTTTTGGAGCAGAAGAAGAGGTTTGACGCAGGTCTGTCGCATGTGATAGAGTGTGTTAGTTGCTCATGATGGCATAAAGGAGGCCGTCAAGAGTAACTAACAGAATATGGACAGTAAATAATGTGCTCAATATTACATCAGTCACTATTTTATTTATAGAATAGTGATTTTTGATCTTACTGGAGTGATAAACTGCTCATGTAGTACGCTATTTAGGTGTACTATTTTTATATCTAGTTCTTCCATGCTAAAAGAGTTAATGGTCCTCTAAGGGACTAATTTACACTCAGAAAATAACTTATTTGGCCAGAGAGATACATGTGTATTCTTCTGTATATTCAAAGGCATTGAAAATGCTCTGCCATTTTTTGCTTTTCTTAATATAACGTCTAATGCAAACCAAAAAGAAATGAATGCCAATAATTATAGAAAGGAGTTTGCTCTCTCTCAAATAGAGTACTGTGTGACCAAAGGTCCTTGTTCCCTGGAAATGTCTCTAGAATATTTTTTTCTGTTTACCTCATTGAGCCAAACTTCTTTCAAGAATTATACTTGTCCTCTATGTGATATTCGTTTTGAAAATGGTTTTCTTTCTATGCAGCTACAACAGAATAATGTGTTTATTGCTGAACAGAATGTAGAGTAATTTCTTATCCAATAAAAATGAAAAGATAAAGCTGTTCAAAAGAATCTTCCAAATTGACCTGCAAAGGAAATTCCAGAGTTACTCCAGTAGTCTGGGATTTCAAAGGGGAATGTTAAGGACTCATCCATCTGCATTTATCTTTCATCTAGGCAGCGAGTAATGGGCCAGCCATTGGATTTTTGCTGTTTCTAAGACAGTGAACAAATCTACAATTACTGGAGAAGGGAAGACCTGTAGCCTTGTAGTAGAGCACAGAAAACTCCAAAGTAGGTCTTAAATTCACAGACATTCATTGTGATTGTCTCGATAAGGGGCCTTATAGTTATTGTTCACCTTTGGTGAGCCATGGATCATGACTGAAGATCAAGAGCCCTTTCCCTAGGAAGATGCATGCACCCATAACTATTTTATATAATTGATGGAAATGTGCAGATTCTCTGAAACTCATGTCTATACTCTACTGTAAGTCTAGAAAAAGAAAGGCATAGAAAACAAGTAGAAATAGATGCTTTTTATTTTTACTTTTAAAAGCAATTTCTGAAAAATTATGCTGGTATTTACATTTTTAAAAAATTACAGTGCAAAAAGGACAAAATAATATTATTTGATTTTGGCAATTCATTCATGGAAGAAATGATAGGTAATAGGAATCACAATAAAATTAATTTTGAAATCCTTGTGAGAAAGGGTAGGTGAAAATAAAAACCTTTCTGAGATTTCTCTAAAGTCTAAAATGTCAGTTTATGGATGGATTTCCCCAGTCAAAAATTTTCCTAGGAGGAAATTTGGCCAAATGCCTAGAGCTAGGAATTTAGGATGAGTTTCTAATTGAATAAGTCATCCTACATAGTTAATCCAATGTATACAAAAAGCAACTCTAAATTCAAAGGAATAATAAGATTTAGGATAAGAAGCAGAGACTAAGAGGCAAACTAAGGTTTGATAGAAACTAGAAAAGACAAGATGAGCCTAAAGTATCCCATGGTTAGCCACAGAGTCACACCTCAAAGAGGTATGCTGTAAACACACAATCTAAAGTAATTTCAAGTTACTTTTTACTCCATTACCTGCTTCTTTCTTTCTTAGCACTTAAAACATTCTGAAATTATTTTGCTTATTCACATATTTACAAGCTCATGGTCTACTTCCCCTATTAAAATGTAAGCTCTCTCCACAATAAATAAAATAAAATAAAATAAAAATCAGTTTATCTGGAGACATTAAAAGCAGAATTCTATAAAAAAAAGTCTGTGGGAATAGGGTCATATTATTCATACTTGAATTAGTATTGTTTTGGAGCATAGAATTGTACCTTTAGATATTAGCTGTCTCCTTTAGATAGACTCCTTGTGGGTTGTAAATACTCTAGAACAGAGGGAATGATGGTGGTGAGAGGCAAGGAAAGAGTCAACTAGTTACTGAAGAGTCACTAGTCACTAATAGACTAGTCAACTAATGTCACTGTGAATGTGAACAGCTCTCTAACTTAGAAGACATTTAAAAATTACTGTGAATCAAAAGCAGCATTGACTTCTGCACCTTGTAGAATCTAACAATAGCATCTAATTATTCACTTGTCTGTGCTGTGCAGTTCACTTTACAGGTATTATCAGTTGATTCTCTTTACAACTGTGTATGGTATTTATTTTTACCATTATTGTTTTTGGACAAGGAAATTAAGGTCAGAGAAGTCAAATAACTGCCCCCCAAACTTAAGTTACGATAGATCTGGGGCCTCTTTTTACTCAATTGAGAACAGTGCATTCCATGTTAGAGTCATCTGGCACTATCAGTGAAAATTTGTGAAATTAGACTGGTTTCTCCTAGGGCAAGAAGGAATGGGGTCACCTGAGCATGTTAGGCTCCATGTCGGAGAGGAGAACTGAAAGGTGGGGTGTGATAAAGTAGTAGCTCTTGGTGGTTGGGAATTTAATAGTGAAGAGCAGAGAAAACAGATTCTCTTACTTCTCAGTTCTGTTGGAGCCCAAGCCACAGTAGCACTGTTCGATGAGTTGAAAGAGGTCTTGAGGCATGAGAAGAGAAAGCAGAGGCTCAATCAGTTTTATGTTTCATTCTTTGCTAAGGAATTTGGTGAGAAGATCATCCCTCCCAAATTTCAGCTCAAAGCTGAAAAGTCAGAGGTACTAGAATTAATAGTGACAGAATTGTGGTATATTATAAACCTAATGACAAAACAGATGCAAACAATTACTTGGAACTAGAGGACACTCATCCCAGAGTGCTTTAGGAACTCAAGAGTAAAACAGTTTATGAATGTAAGGCAATTTATAGTCACCAATGACCTTTGAGTAGTCCTAGAATTTGAGGATGGGTAATCCAATCACCTGTTGCAAAAATCCAACCTTTGTCATCATTTAAAAAATTTTATTAATTTATTATTTATTATTATTTTTTTGAGACAGAGTCTCACTCTGTCACCCAGGGTGGAGTGCGGTGGCACAATCTCGACTCACTGCAACCTCTGCCTCCCGGGTTCAAGAGATTCTCCTGCCTCAGCCTCGGCTAGGATTGCAGGTGTGCACCACCATGCCTGGCTAATTTTTGTATTTTTAGTAGAGACAGGGTTTCACCATGTTGGCCAGGCTGGTGTCGAATTCCTAACCTCAGGTGGTCCACCTGCCTCAGCCTCCCAAAGTGCTGGGATTACAGGTATGAGCAACCATACCGGGATGTGTCATCAATTTTTTAAATGAAATAAGTACTTTATTTTTTAAATAGCAATTTTAGTTTCACAGCAAGATTGAGAGAAAGGTACAGAGATTTCCCATATATTTCCTGTACTAATCCTTTCGGACAGCTATAGTAAAGTCCTATAGTATGGCCTTATCAACAATGGAAATTTATTTCTTATTCTGGAAGTTGGGAAGTTCAAGAGTAACACCCCAGCAGATTTGGTGTCTGATGAGGGCACATTTTCTGGTTCATAGACAGCCATCTTTTCATTATGTCCTCAGATGGCAGAAGGAGCAAGGGAGTTCTCCGGGGTCTCTTTTATAAGGGCATTAATCCCATTCATGAGGGTTCCAGCCTCATGACCTAATTACCCCCTCAAAGGCTCCACCTCCTGAGACCATTGCATTGGGGATTAAGTTTTCAACATAAGAATTTGGGGGAGACACATTTAATCTATACCTTCTCTGTCTTCACATGTGTACAGCTTCTCCCATTATCAACATCTTCCACCAGAGTGGCACATTTGTTAAAACTGATGAACCTACATTGACACATCATAATCACCCCAAGTCCATAATTTACATTAGAGTTCACTCTTGGTGTTATACACTCTATGGGTTTGTACAAATATATAATGACATATTTTCACCATTGTAGTATCATATAAAGTATTGTCACTGCCCTAAAAATCCTCTGTGCTCTGCCTATATATCCCTCCTCTATAACCCTCCAAATCCTGGCAACCATAGATATTTTTTTACTGTCTACATAGTTTAGCCTTTCCCAGAATGTCACGTAGTTGGAATCATACATATGTAGTCATTTCAGATTGGCTTTTTTCACTTAGTAATATGCATTTAAATTTCCTCCATATCTTTTCATTTTTTCTTAATGCTGTTAAACTAAAATAAAATAGAGACTGTACCTGAAGAATCTATAAGTGGACAAAGACAGTTAAGTGTCATATGTGACTTTAACCTTACTTGATTTGCAAACATAATCAAAACTTAACTTGAAGCTGGACACAGTGGCTCACTCCTGTAATCCCAGCACTTTAGGAGGCTGAGGTGGGTGGATCACTTGAGGTCAGCAGTTCAAGACCAGCCTGGCCAATGTGGCAAAATACCGTTTCTACTAAAAATACAAAAATTAGCCAGGCATGGTGGCTCATGCCAGTAGTCCCAACTACTCAGGAGACTGGGGCAGGAGAATCAGTTGAACTCAGGAGGTGGAGGTTGCAGTGAGCTGAGATCATGCCACTGAACTCCAGCCTGGGCAACAGAGCAAGACTCCATTAAAAAGGAAAAAACAAACAAACAAAAAAACCACAAAAAACAAAAAACAAACAAACAAAAAAAACCAAAACTTAACTTGGACTATTTCTTGTAAATGCCCATATTAAAGAAAAAGAAAACTTAAGCTCAACTAATCAGAAACCACCAACTGTTATAGTTGTGTAACTAGGGACTTTCCAGGAGCCTATACCAAATAAGGCAGCTGCATAATCAAATATTTTATTTGCTTTACTTCCAGGTTCGTCCTATAAAACCTCCCCTTTGCACTCCCTCTTTGAACCGCCAAACTACTTCTAGTTTGGAACTGAGCAATTCATGAGTCGTCGTTTGCTCAAATAAATAAAAAAAAATTTAAATGTGCTTCAGTTTACCTTTTAACAATGTTGAATTATATTCCATTGTCTGGATATACCATATTAATTCATTCACCTACTGAAGGGCATCTTAATTGCTTCCAAGTTTTGGCAAAAATAAAGCTACTATAAACATCTGTGTATAGGTTTTTGTGTAGACAGAAGTTTTCAACTCCTATAGTTAAGTGCTAAGGAGTGTGATTGCTGGAGCGTATGGTAAGAATATGTTTTGTTTGTAAGAAACTGCCAGACTGTTTTGCAAATGGCTGTACCATTTTGCATTCCCACCACCAGTGAATGAAAGTTCCTGTTGCTACACATCCTTGCCAGCATTTGATATTGTTAATGTTCTGGATTTTGACCATTTTAATGAATATGTAGTGGTATCACATTATTGCTTTAATTGGCATTTTCCTGATGATGTAGGATGTGGAGCATCTTTTCATATGCTTAATTTTCATCTGTATATCTTCTTTGATGAGGAGCTCCTTAAGGTCTTTGGCCCATTTATAATTGAGTTGTTTGTTTTCTTGTTGAGTTTTAAGAGTTCTTTGTATATTTTGGATAACAATTATTTATCAGATATGTCTTTTGCAATGATTTCCTCTCAGTCTGTGGTTTGTCGTCTCATTCTCTTGACCTTGTCTTTCACAGAGTAGACGTTTTAAATTTTAATGAAGTACAGCTTATCAATTCTTTCTTGCATGGATCATGCCTTTGATGTTGTATCTAAAAAAGTCATCACCCTATTCAAGGCTATCTGGATTTTCTCCTGTGTTATATTCTAGGGGTTTTATGGTTTTCTATTTTGTAATCAGGTCTATTATCAACTTTGAGTTAATTTTTTTAATTTTTAATTTTTGTGGTTCCATAGTAGGTATATATATTATGTATTGCATGAGATGGGGTACATGAGATTTTTTTGATACAGGCATGCAATGCATAATAATCACATCAAGTAATATGGGGTATCCATCCCCTCAAACATTTATCCTTTGTGGTACAAATAATCCAATTATAGTCTTAGTTATTTTTAAATGTACAATTAAATTATTATTGACTATAGTCACCCTGTTGTGCTATCACATATTAGGTATTATTTATTCTTTCTATTTTTTTTGTACTGATTAATCATCCCCACTTCCCACCCTCTCCACTTGTCTTCTCAGCCTTTAGTAACCATCCTTTTACTCTCTATCTCCATGAGTTCAATTGTGTTGATTTTTAGGTACCACAGATAAGTGAGAACATGTGATGTTTGTCTTTCGGTGCCTGGCTTATTTCACTAGCATAATGACCTCTAGTTACATCCATGTTGTGGCAAATGTCTGGATCTCATTCATTTTTATGTCTGAATAGTACTCCATTATGTATATGTACCGTATTTTCTTTATCTACTTGTGATGGCTAATATTGAGTGTCAACTTGATTGGATTGAAGGATGTAAAATATTTTTCCTGGGTGTGCCTGTGAAGGCGTTGCCAAAGGAGATTAACATTTGAGTCAGTGGACTGGGAGAAGTAGACCCTAACTTCAATCTGGGTGGGCACAATCTAATCAGCTGCCAGTATGGCCAGAATAGAAGCAGGCAGAAGAACATGAAAAGACTAGAATGGTTTAGTCTTCTGGTCTACATCTTTCTCCCATGCTGAATGCTTCCTGCCCTTGAACATCGGACTCCAAGTTCTTCAGCTTTGGGACTCAGACTGGCTTCTTGCTTCTCAGCTTACAGACAGCCTATTGTGGGACCTCACCTTGTGGTCGTGTGAGTCAATACTCCTTAATAAACTCCCCTTTATATATACATCTATCCTATTAGTTCTGTCCCTCTAGAGAACTCTGACTAATACACCATTCATCTGTTGATGGACACTGATATGGTTTGGCTGCATCCCCCATACAAATCTCATCTTGAATTCCCATGTGTTGTGGAAGGGACTCGGTGGGAGATAATTCAGTCATAGGGAGAAGTCTTTCCAATGCTGTTATAGTGATAGTGAACAAGTCTCATGAGATCTGATCATTTTATAAAGAAGAGTTCCCCTGCACGAATTCCCTCTTTGCCTGCTGCCATCTATGTAAGGTGACCCTTGCTCCTCCTTGCCTTCCTCCATGATTGTAAGGCCTCCCCAGGCACGTGGAACTGTTAAGTCCAATAAACCTCTTTTTTTGTAAATTGCCCAGTCTTGGGTATGTCTTTATCAGCAGCATGAAAATGGACTAATAGAGACACTTAGATTGCATCCAAATCTTGTCTATTGTGAAGAGTGCTGCAAAAATTATGGGAGTGCAAATATCTCTTCCATATACTGATTTCCTTTCTTTGGGGTATATACACAGCAGTGGAATTGCTGGATCATATGGTAGCTCAATTTTTAGTTTTTTGAGGAACCTCCAAACTGTTCTTCGTAGTGGTTGTACTGATTTACATTCCCACCAACAGTGTGTGAGGGTTCCCTTTCCTCCACATCCTCGCCAGCATTTGTTATTGCCTGTTTTATGGATATAAACCATTTAATTGAGTTGAGGTGATATCTCATTGTAGTTTTGATTTGTGTTCCTCTGATGATCAATAATATTGAACACCTTTTCATATATCTGCTTGCCATTTGTATGTCTTCTTTTGAGAACTGTCTATTCAAATCTTTTGCCCATTTTTAATCAGATTATTAGATTTTTTTTTTCCCCATAGAGTTTGTTTGAGATCCTTATATATTCTGGTTTTTAATCGCTTGTCAGATGGGTGGTTTGAAAATATTTTCTCCCATTCTATGGGTTGTCTCTTCACTTTGCTGATTGTTTCCTTTGCTGTGCAGAAGCTTTTAAACTCGAGGTGATCCCATTTGTCCACTTTTGCTTTGGTCGCCTGTACTTATAGAGTACTACTCAAGAAATTTTTGCTGAGACCAATGTCTTGGAGGGTTTTCCACATGTTTTCTTGCAGTATTTTCATAGTTTGAGGTCTTAGATTTAAGTGTTAAATCTCTTTTGATTTTATTTTTGTATATGGTGAGAGATAGGGGTTTAGTTTCATTCTTCTTCATGTGGATAGCCAGTTTTCCCAGCACCATTTATTGAAGAGACCATTTTTTCCCCAGTGGTTGTTCTTGGCACTTTTTTGAAAAGTGAGTTCACGGTAGGTGTGTGGATTTGTTTCTGGGTTCTCTATTTTGTTCTATTAGTCTGTGTGTCTATGTATCATAAGGGTGGTAGTGGTTTCTTGCTGTTCTCTGGCTTGCCTCACTTTTCTATGTTGGCTCTCAGTTCTTCCAGTCACTTGTGTGACTAATTCCTTGAATTAATTTCTGTTGTAAATTCCAGAAGTGGATTCTATTTTCCTGGTGGGTTCTTTATTGATTTATGTGTGTAAAATCTTTAATCTAGTACCTGGTTAGTAATAATTTCTTCTTATATGGTGGGTTTAAATAAATATCAACTAAGTAGAAATTAGCAAATCCTAAGCATTTTAAGTATGAGAAAAATGCCACAAGCTTATAAACTTTTATTCACAATTCTAAAATCTATAAAGCTCTGAAAACTGAGTTTTGTTTTTTAAAAAACAACAGTCTTTTAAAAACAGTTTATGGTAAACTCGTTTGATTACAAATTCTGACTTGAACTGACATGAAGCTATTTATAGCATTTATATACCTCCTTTAGTGTGACTTTATAAGTTTCATTGCAGAAAATTTAATATATTTGACTCCAGGAGATTTATCAGGCTCCACTGGGGATGTTATGTAATAAATGAAATGTGCATATAAATTCTAAAAGATTCTGAATTTAGAAATCCATTGTACCCAAGGGTTTAGAGTAAGGGATTGTGTGGTTATACAGATTTCAGAAAAAGAAGAGGTTATCTCTGAAATGGGCCTTGCAGAATTGGTAGAATGGCAGAGATAGGAGGTAAAGGCTATATATATATATATGTATGTGTGTGTGTGTATGTGTGTATATATATATAGCCTATATATGTATATATATGCATATATATAGAGAGAGCATATATATAGAGAGAGAGAGAGAAAGAGAGAGAGTAGCTTTTGTAAAAGGGGTTGAGTTCTTGATTTGATTCTCAGCTCGGTCGCTGTTAATGTATCACAGTGCTGCTGATTTGTGTACATTAATTTTGTATCCTGAAACTTTTCTGAATTCATTATCAGTTCTAGGAGTTTTTCAGAGGAATCTTTAGGGTTTTCTAGGTATAAGATCATATCAGCAAACAGTGAGAGTTTGACCTCCTCTTTACTGATTTGGATGCCCTTTATTTATTTCTCTTGTCTGATTGCTCTAGCTAGGATTTCCAGTACTATGTTGAATAGACGGGGTGAGAGTGGGCATCCTTGCCCTGTTTCAGTTCTCAGAGGGAATACTTTAAACTTTTCCCTGTTCAGTATTATGTTAGCTCTGGGTTTGTAATAGATAGCTTTTATTACATTGAGGTATGTCTTTTTTATGCTTATTTTGCTGAGGGTTTTAATCATAAAGCAATGCTAGATTTTGTCAAATGTTTTTTCTGAGACTAGATGGTCATGTGAGTTTTGCTTTTAATTCTGTTTATGTGATGTATCACATTTATTGACTTGTGTGTGTTAAACCATCCCTGCAACCCTAGTATGAAACCCACTTGATCATGGTGGATTATCTTTTTGATATGCTGTTGGATTCAGTTAGCTTAGTATTTTGTTAAGGATTTTTACATCTATGTTCATCAGGGATATTGGTCTGTAGTTTTGTTTTTTTGTTATGTCCTTTCCTGGTTTTGATATTAGAGTGATACTGGCTTCATAGAATAACTTAGAGAGGATTCCCTCTTTCTCTCTCTTGTAGAATAGTGTCAATAGGACTGGTACAAATTCTCTTTGAATGTCTGATAGAATTCAGCTGTGAATACATCTGCTCCTGGACTTTTTTTTGTTGGTCATTTTTAAAATTACCATTTCATTCTTACTGCTTGTTATGGGTCTGTTCAAGGAATATACTTAACCAAGGAGGTGAAAGACCTCTACAAGAAAAACTACAAAACACTGCTGAAAGAAATCATAGATGGCACAAACAAATGGAAACACATTCCATGCTCCTGGATGGGTAGAATCGATATTGTGAAAATGACCGTACTACCAAAAGCAATCTACAAATTCAACACAATTTCCATCAAATTGCCACCATCATTCTTCACAGAACTAGAAAAAAAATCCTAAAATTCATATGGAACTAAACAGGAGCCCACATAGCCAAAGCAAGACTAACTGAAAAGAACAAATCTGGAGATATCACATTACCTGACTTCAAACTATACTATAAGGCCATAGTCACCAAAACAACACAGTATTTGTATAAAAATAGGCACATAAACCAATGGAATAGAATAGAGAACCCAGAAGTAAAGTCGCATACTTACAGCCAACTGATTTTTGACAAAGCAAATAACATAAAGTGGGGAAAGGACACCTTATTCAACAAATGGTGCTGGGATAATTGGCAAGTCACATGTAGGAGAAAGAGACTGGATTCTCATCTCTCATTTTATACAAAAATCAGCTTGAGATGGATCTGGGACTTAAATCTAAGACCTGAAAATATAAAAATTCTAGAAGATAACATCGGAAAAACCCTTCTAGACATTAGCTTAGACAAAGACTTTATGACCAGGAACTCAAAGCAAATGCAACAAAAACAAAGATAAGTAGGTGGGACTTAATTAAACTAAAGAGCTTCTGCACAGCAAAAGGAACAGTCAGCAGAATAAACAGACAACCCACAGAGTGGGAGAAAATCTTCACAATTTATACATCCAACAAAGGACTAATATCCAGAATCTACAAGGAACTCAAACAAATTAGCAAGAAAAAAACAGTCCCATCAACAAGTAGACTAAGGAAATGAATAGACAATTCTCAAAATATACAAATGGCCAACAAACATATGAAAAAATGCTCAACAGCACTAATTAACAGGGAAATGCAAATCAAAACCACAATGCAATACCATCTTACTCCTGCAAGAATAGCCATGATAAAAAATAACAAAAATCATAGATGTTGGTGCGGATGTGGTAAAAAGGGAACACTTCTACACTGCTGGTGGGAATATAAAGTAGTGCAGCCACTATGAAAAACAGTGTGGAGATTCCTTCAAGAACTAAAAATAGAACTACTATTTGATCCAGCAATCCCACTACTGAATATTTACCCAGAGGAAAAGAAGTCATTATATGAAAAAGATATTTGCACATGCATGTTTATAGCAGCACAGTTCAGAATTGCAGAAATATGGAACCAGGCCAAATGTCCATCAGTCAACTAGTGGATAAAGAAATTGTGGTATATGTATGATGGAATACTACTCAGTCCCCAGAAAGGAACAAATTAATAGCATTCACAGCAACGTGAATGTAACTGGAGGCTATTATTCTAAGTGAAGTAACTTGGGAATGAAAAACCAAACATTGTACGTTCTTATTCATAGGGAGTTAAGCTATGAAGATTCAAAGGCATAAGAATGACATAATGGACTTTGGGGACTCGGGGGAAAGGCTGGGAAAGGGATGAGGATAAAAGACTACAAATTAGGTTCAGTGTATACTGCTAGGGTGATGGGTATACCAGAATCTCACAAATTACCACTGAAGAATTTAGTCATGCAACCAAATGCCACCTGTTTCTCCAAAACCTATGGAAATAAAAAATTTTAAAAAAGAGAAAGTTATAAATAAAAGCATAGAAAAAGGGAAAAATGAGAAACATGGAAAAATTGTAAATAGGAGGAGGAGATAAATGAGAATAAGTAGGATATAAATTATAAAAAATTACCTAATGTTGAATAATATCGATAAGAAATTGAGAACCTTTCAAGAATTTTGAGTACAGAGTAACTTAAATGACATTGTGCTAAAAGAACATTAAACTAAGTGGCTGGCTTAATAAGACAAATTTGGGAGATGGGATACATTCAACAGGCTGCTTTAATAGAATGGGCAAGTAAAATTGAAATGAGTTGGTGGTATGGCAAACAAAGTACAAATATAGAATCTACAATATTTGGTAATTAACTGAATATAGGGGAAGGGAAGGGTATCTTGGATAACTAAGTTCTCACGCCACTGAAAGAATAGTGCTACCATTAGTAGAAATATACAAGATAGTGGGAGGAGCAAGGTTTGGGAGAAGACATTTTTAAGCTAGGACATATGGGGGAGCTCAAATATTAAAGCCATCTGGAAATGATGGGATATTATGAGACAGCATGTGAATATCTGCTTTCTTACAGTCATTTATTGAGTCATAAGGTTGTGAAAAAAGCATTTCCCAGTATGTTCTTCATTTGAAATTAGCATATAGAAATCAGACTTCAGAACTGATAGATTTGCTTTGGTAAAGCTCTTCAAAACAAAAGCTTTGCCAATGTTTGAATTTAAATAAATTCCTATAACTAAGAACAGAAACTCCTATTTTCATATTAACAAATTCACTTCCTCAGCACATATGCCACAGTTCCAGAATTACAAATTGAATGATTACACAGTTATGAAAAGAAATTCCAAAGTGATTTTATGGTTTTGATTCCTTGTGAGTTTGGAATTATTCTAAGGTGATCTGAAAATTCTTATTCCTCAAAAGTAGTTTATTAAATAGACATCTATCCCTTTCCTTTGAGAAATGTCAATCACAAAACCACAGTCATATTTTTGTCATTGCTCAAGTACCATCGAAATTGCAGTGTCATAGAAACAGATGCACTTCTCTAATTATAGAGATGGTGACTTTGTTTATAGGCAAATGCAGTTTTCAAACGTACAACTAATTCCTTTATATTAACTGGGTCTCCTGTGGCTAGAGTGAAGTTAGCTATCATAAATATACACAAGGACACCTGTATTAGTTCACTAGGGCTGCCTTAAGAAAATACCACAAACTGAGTGGCTTAAAAAGACACATTTATTGTCTCGGTTTTGGAGACTAGAAGCTTGAAAGCAAAGTGTCAGCAGGTGGGTGTTCCTTTTGAGGGCTGCAGGGGTACGAGTTGTTCCAGGCCTCTCTTCTTGACTTGTAGATGACCCTCATCTCCCCCGTCTCGTCACATAGTCATCCCTGGGTACATGTCTGTCTCTGTCCAAATTTTCCCTTTTATGAGGACACAGTCATATTGGATTAGGGCCCACCTTCCAGGTCCCATTTTAATTTAATCAGCTCTGTAAAGACTATGCCTTAAAATAATGTTACTTTCGAGGTACTTGGGGTAGAACTCCAATATGGGTTTTTTGGGGGAGTGGGGTGGACACAATCATCATAGGTGTGTTCATATGACTCATGCATCACTTGCCCCCACTGCCGAGCAGGTGGGATGGAACTCCTGGATGACAGGCTGACACAGACAGTTCTTTCAAGGAGGAAAACTAATAATCAGTGGAAAGATGATTATTTGTTCACTGGGTCCTCTTTACTATAAGACAAAAGATATTCTTTCCAAAAAAATATAACCCGGATACATCATAATTATCTATCTGTCAGTAAAAGCAATAACTTAGCTTTAAAAAAATTCGGGAGAGTTTTTATTTTATTTATTTGTCATAATTAACTTTTATTTAACTTAATTACAAGTTTCTGATGATAGGGCATTGTCTTATGCCCAACATACAGTTGTTCTTATGCCTAACATATTGTAAGTTTGTTAAATGAGTAAACAAATGAACAAATAGTTTATGAGATTCTGTTGTATACCATTGCATTATCATCTGGAGAGAAGAAAGAGAAAGAGGAAGCAAATAATGGAATGACATAATCCTCTCTGTAAATAAAATAAAAATAAAGATTATAGAATATTAGAATTTGGAGACCATTGTAGGAGAAATTCAGTCTCTTCTTTTACAATGGAGAATTGATGTTCAAACAGATCAACGTTTCTGAGATCATAGGGGTAGTTAGTATCAGGCTTAGGAATAATATGGTATAGTGGAGGCACTTTGAAATCAGAGTTTTTGTTGCTGCCGTTTTTTATACAGGCATTATTTAGATCTGCAGGTCAGTTAAGGATTGGCTGATCTCAGCTGGGCTCAGCTGGGTGACTGTTGATGTCATCTAGGCTCTCTCATGTGCTCTCAGCTGATCTAGGCTGGGCTTGGCTGGGGTGATTTGGCTTTGTCCTTCATGTCTTTCATTTTCCTTTCGGGATCAATGGGCCAAGTTGGATATGTTTTCATGGCAATGACAGAGGAGCAAGAGAGCAAGCCCAATTGTTGCAAGCATTTTCCAAGTTTTAGTTATGTTATGTTGCTAATATGTCATTGGTAAAGTCAAAGGACTGATCCCAAGGCGACGGAGGAGGATATACTCTCATTCTTCAATGGGAGAAACAATGAAGTCACATGACAAAGGCCACAGATAAGAGGGGAGGCTATGAAGAATTGAGGCCAATAATCTACCACAAACGATGAAAGATGGGGACTGAGAGATAGAAGGTGGGAATTTATAAGATGTGCGCTTTTCCCCTCAAGAATACAGTAAACAAAATCTTGGCTCTACTGTGTAACATTGTGAAAATTGGCTATCTAGCTTCAGTTTCTTCATCTATAAGCAGAGATTAACAATATCTATATTGCTGTATAATTATGAAGAATATGGAGATGTTATTTATAAAACTTCATCATGTAGTATATTTTGAATTTGTTAGATTCCTTTCCTCTTCTCCTTCAGGGTACTATTTCAGGGTATACATACCTAAAAAACTAGAAGACCATTACAAAGCAAAAAATTTTGGCTGTTTATTTAAATGTTTGTGCTCTTTACCAGTGAAGCCACCTGGTCCTCTAGTCTTCTTTGGTGGGAGGTTCTGATTAGAATTCAGTCTCTTTCCTTGTTATACGTCTGTTCAAATGTTCTATTTCTTCTTGTGTCAGTTATTGTAGTTTGTGTTTTACTAGGAACTTGTTTCATCTAAGCTTCTGAATTTGTTAGCATACAATTGCTCAAAGTATTGTCTTATAATCCTTTTATTTCTGCAAGGTAAGTAATGATGGCCACATGTTCATTTCTGATTCTGTTTCATAGCTTTTGATGTACCCCAAGTCTTCTAATCCATTGCAGTCATTATTCTTATTGATGTATTAATGCATCCCTGTTCAGCGAGAGCAGCAGGCTGGCTCCTGTGTCTGGGTGACACCACTTCATGAACCCATGGCAGCATCTTTGATCTGTGAGACACTGAGATGTACTAGTCCATTCTCACACTGGTATAAAGACATACCTGACACTTGGTAATTTATAAAGAAAAGAGGTTTAATTGGCTCATGGTTCTGCAAATATATACATAATGATTTATTGTGCATTACTGATTGTGTATTAATGTAGAGGAGGAAAAAATAAGGGGAAAATTTCTTGACATGAAGAGGATATTAAACAAAGATGAATGGACAGGAATAGAAAGGGTCTTCCAAGGATAGAGGGGGACTGGCGTAAAATAAAATGAGGAAATGGTGTTGAAACAAATAAGTTCAGAAAATAGTCTCATGATAGCGCTTTCTCCCTGTGTGGGATACTAGGGTAGGAGGCATGTGCCAAATGGGTCTTGAAAAAATTTGTAAGATATTTTTTGTCTTATGTCTGTCCAGTACTTTTTCTTCTAGGATTCTTTAGAGATTTGTAAAACTGGAAGAAGATCTAAAGAGATTGAGATGACATGTTCTTTGCTTCTCTCCTACTTTCTGATCTTTTCCATTTATTCTAATCTTTGCTCTGGACATATATACCATTGTGTTCTTTATTCATTAAGCATTTATCACGGGCCAACTATGTGCAAAATATTATATCTGATTTGAGGTGATGAGTTAGTGGTGGTGGGATGCGTGCACAGAGATATATGGCAAAGGTTTCTGCTGTCCGGAAACTGGATCTTCTCAAGTTGTTCCTGCCACCCACCCACAGTCATTTACATTCTTCTTTCTTGCGCTATCTGCTTTGTTTTTTATCTCAGGCTGACCTCTATGAAGAGGATCAACTGAGCCCTGTTTCTTCTGGCTTCCATTTGAGTTCAGTTGATTGGATGCACCAGTAAGGGGGAAGAGAGTTTGATTTCCGCCCTGCGGGCCTGAGATTTGGCAGTGGCTGGGTTTATACAAGTCACAGATCCCATCCAGCACCCAGACCTTTCCTGCAGCTACAACTACGGCTCTCCTGAGTTCTGGTAACTGCTCCTTCTCTTACCCCTTTAGGCCTAGAGGTAGTAATAGCTTCCACTGTTTCCAGTCCTGAGGTGCTTCATCAATAGTTGTTGGTTTCCCTTAATCCCACCCATACATTTGTAGATAGTCCCTTCACTAATCCTTCTTAAATTACTCCTTCTGATTGTGCCATCTGTGTTCTGTAGGAACGCTGGCTGGTACACCTTCCTGCTGTAAAGCCAATATGTGAGTTGAGAGACAGATGGTGGTAATGTGCTTTCCTTCTGAGTACAAGATTTGCTGGATTAGTGATACCCAATTTATATATATATATTTTCGTACATTTTTCTTTTTGTTTGGAAGATGCTTTTTATTTTTGCTATTTGTCTTCTCTGAGATACTAAAGATAGCATGTACAGTGTAGTATAGTAGCTTTTCCTTTCCTCCCTCCCTCCCTTCTTCCTCTCTCTCTCCCTCTCTCCCTCCTTTCTTCCCTCTCTCCCTTTCTTTCATTCTGTTTCCACATATTTTATTTTAAATATGACAATATACATACACACATATTTAAAATTCACCTTCTACATTATTAGACAAGCTCTTCCTCTAAATGCTGGTTTTTCACAAATTATTTTCATTTGTGTAATCTAAGTCATAAAATTCAAACTGCTAGTAGCAGTAACCACTTTATATTATTATCCCTGTGTATATAAAAGGCACTATGCAAAGTATTACACATATTATATTTAATCCTCACAACTAATTGATATTATTTAATTCATTTAACATCGGAGAAAATACGAAGATTAAATAAGTAGCTCAAGGTTAAATAGCAGTAATTTGCATAACCATGATATGAACAAAACTTAGTCTTACTCCCATCTCCCATGACATTTTCATTTCAAAACCCCTCTTCTACTTTTCTGACTCTGTTTTTCTCATCTGCCCTTTCTATCAGCCATTAAACATTGCACATGATCTTGCCTTAGCTCCAGGAGTTCCTTCACAGTCTTTGAACAAGTCTTTGCATCTCTTTACTGAATTACATAAGTACTTATTTTTGTGGAAAAAATGTTTATGACTACCAGCATTTGTCATTCTTTCTTCTCAACTGCTACGTGCAGGAAAAACAAGAAGGCAACCTCTGAGATGTAATCAATGTTTGGACAAAACAATAGGACTGGTGTTCTGAGGAAAGATATTAGCATTAAGGCCAGATAATTTGGTGCCCATTTTATATGAAAACAATAAAATGCTGGTATTTTTAATTCATGCATTATACCTCCTCATGCCGTGTACTTCACTCTCAATCATCTCCCTGCACTCTTGCAATCTGTTGCCAAATCATATATATCCTAACCTTCCAATATCTCAAGTATTTTTTTTCTCTATCCCTACTATAATTTCCTTTAAAAAGTTTGTTCAATGATGCTTTTGAAATAGCAATAGTTTGCAAACTTTAATGTGTGATGTCTTATTTTTTCTTTTTCTTCTATTGTCAAACTCAGTGTAACTTGTGAACCTCATTTACAATTTTGGCAGTAACTCATTCTGTTAACTCAAGGTTCACTCAGTTTCACCACATGTTCTTGGCTGGAGTTAAGACCCCTTAGATGGAGTATTACCCAAGAGCCTCATCCATGGCCTAGGCTCTGCCTCCTTTTGTTTCCTGTCTAATCCTTTGATGGATCTGTCACTGTTTACATGCAGCCATGCTGAAGCACTTGCAGTTTCCTAAGCAGTGTCCTCAATGCTTTTCTTGTTTTTATTTTCAAAGATGTAGCTCTTTTTGCTAAGTAAACCACATTGTCCTTTCTCACTTTTCACCTTCTTCACTGGAATTCACGTGAATGAATAAATGTCTACTCTATTTGACCTCTCTTTCAAAATATTTGATAAATACCTAACTTCTGAAAACCCCAAAGAAGTAAGTTCATTTGCATTCCAAAGACAGAGAAACAGGCTCAGAGATTTACTCTGCTCCATAAAATTGACAAATATATAAATTGTAGATAAGGAATTGGAATTTCTGTTTCTGATTCCAAATTCTGTATCTTACTATACTTACTGTAACCTATTATTTGTTCATATATAATAGCAGATAGTAGTGGAATTCCTAATGTATATCAATCACTGAGATGAAGAAATGGTTTAAAAATTCTCAGTTCAGAGGAGTACATGTTGAGATAAATAAAACACGAATTGGAGACTTATGGTAACAGAGTCAGAGGGCAGAAAAAAATGCTGTGCTCTGGGAAGGTAAGAGAGTCTCCTCAGAGAAGAAACGTTTAAGTCAAGTCTTCAAATTTAAGTAAGACTTTCCTAGGCAGAGTGAATTTCAGGGAGGAATAACTGATATTGCCTTTATTTTAAATTTTGATATTTTATCTTTGTTTGCATTGATTTTGATTTTTAAAAATGTTGCATTAAAATATTTACCTTGATGACTGAGTTTTTTGGCATCCCTTTAAACTTTGTGCCTGAAGCAAATGCCCTGTTCTTCTAGCTCTAGTCTTTTCCCTGGGAACAGTCACAGAGTTGGAAGAGAAACAGCTTTACCAGTAAATGGCGAACAGTTCAGCCTTAGTGGAGTGAAGGGTGCAAGTCTGTGGGAGTGGTGGGGAGGTGGAGATTCTCCAAAGACAGTTGAGTGCTGAATTGTGAGGTGGCTGTGCAATAGGCTAAAAATTTTGGTTTTGATTTTTTAAAAGAGTAATTGGAAGGCTTTTTTAAAAATCAAGAATAATATCAGATTTTATTTTTGGAGGAATCCTTTGTAGAGGACTGAGTGAATCAGATCAAGACTTGAAGCAAGGCGATACACTGAGTCAGTTTCATTAAACAAAATAAGAACTATTGAGAACCTAAATAAAAGCAATAGGGATAGATATTAATTTGGGTAATATAATCTTATAATTAATTTAAAATATTTTATGCTAATTATAGAATTTTAATTTTTTTTCTTCTAGGAATATTCATCTGGCCAAAAATTACTTTGAAAACGTCATCATCTTATTTTCTACCTTTTAATATTTTACTTGTCTCTAGTTAAGCTATAAAATAATGGTGAAGCATGACTTCACACCTCTACTTTATCTGATAAACACTGTTTTTCTTGTTCTCAAGAAAATCAACAGCAGGAAACCTCAGAGTTGATTTTGTTTAGCCTCCCACCACGTAGTGAGAAAAAAAGGAAAATAAGTGCAAAAAGCCTGAGAAATTGAAAGTATACTCCCGTCACTTGAGAATTAGCTCTTATAATCCTTTAAAAACTTCTTTTCTTTTCTTTTCTCTTCTCTTCTTTTCTTTTTTTTTTTTGTAGAGTGCAGTGATATGATCTAGGCTCACTGCAGCCTCAACCTCCCAGACTCAAGAGATGCTCCCATCTCAGCCTCCCAAGTAGCTGAGACTCCAGGGGCATGCCACCACACCTGGCTATTTTTGTATTTTTTGTAGAGATGCTGTTTTGCCATGTTGCCCAGGCTGGTCTTGAACTCCTGAGCTCAAGCGGTCTGCCTGCATCAGCCTCCCAAAGTGCTGGGATTTCAGGCTACATACTTTTTCAACCCTAATAAGGAGAAAGTTCCTCCAGTACATAAATGCTCAACTCATCCTAATGTTTTTTTCATTTGTTTACCTAGCAACATTCTTTCACTCTATAAGATATTTTTAAAAATATAGCCTATAAGAGAATAATTTGTCCACATATAGTTCAACCAGGGTTATGTCATATTTCATTATTTAAATCATGCTATATTTTTTGTGGGGATCACAGAATGATTATACTGGGGAATTAAGATATGAACATGATAAAAGTCAACTGCTGATGGATTTCATGTTCCTAATCACTTTGTGCCCTATCATCAGCAAGAGTCATAGCTATAAAAGTATGAAATTAAAACGAATGGAGAAAAGGCTGTAGTGAGTTTGTCCTGGAAAAATATGAGTTACTTTTTGAAGTAATAAGTAACTTTATTTTGACAGTCACTCTTGGCAGACTTGGAAGATATTGTTTAATAGATTTTTTTGACTGTTTTCCTAACAGGGCATCTTCATCATGAACCTCAGTGCCAAGTGTCTTATCTCGTAAGTTACGATATCTTCTTTCAGGGGACAGAGAAATAGGAGTTGAGAAACTAGTTTCTAGTTTGGTGAACAGAACCTTCTCTAAGCAATTAGGAAAATGAGTATGTATCTGTAGCAGATGTTAGTTAGGGTTTTGTAATTATCCTTCCCCTTCCTTGCTTCCCCTTTATTTCCATTCCTTTTCTTTCTGCTAACTTGGCCATTTATTCATCCCCAAAGTTTCACATATCCTCTCTAGATTGGTGGCTCAATCTCCTCAACTCATTCTGTTCTTCAGATATCTAGAGCTATAGTCTTTTTTGCCTTCTAGATTTTTTTTTCTTAGAATAGCTCAGTTTCTAACAGTATAATATTTCAGATTGCCCTGCCTTTGCAAAAGATACTACTATTGGCTTAGTCAACTCAATGTGAAGCCTGTGAATAACCTTTCATTTTTTCCTTTTCCTAGAACCGTATCTTCTTGATATTTTCAGCACCTCCTCTTTCATCCCTCCATTTCCATCCTCACAGTATGTCGTTCATTATGACATGACTAGACCATTGCAGTAGCTGCTGCCTGGTCTTCCTTCCTTCGTGTTTAGCATTTTTGTCCCGTCTCCTCCAAACTCTAATTTATTCCAGGAATTTGAACTTTGAGATTGATTGTGTCACATCCTGCTCAAAAATCACTGTTTGCTTCTTCTCGTTTACTAATTAAGGTCAAACTTTCCATAGTCCTAACCTATTTAATTGCATTTAACTATTGTTTTATTTTTAAATGTACATAGTGTGACATTTAATTTTTTTTTTTTTTTTTTGCTATGCAGTTCTATGAGTTCTATGAGAATGAATAGTGTCATGTCACCATCACCACAATCACAATAAATAGGTTTTGTCACCGCCAAATCTTTCCTTTTGATGTTCCTTTGTAGTCAAGCTCCTCTTCCATCCCTGAGCCTTGGCCATAATTGATCTTTTTTCTGTCCTTATAGCTTTGCCTTTTCCAGAACATGACCTACATGCAATCATATAGTATGTAATATTTGGATCTAGATTCTGTCACTTAGCAGGACACATCTGAGATTCATTTTGTTATTGCATATATTGATAGTTCATTCCTTTTAATTGCTGAGTAGTATTCCATTGTATGGATCACCAAAATTTTCTTATCCATTCATTAAAGGACATTTGAGTTATTTGCAATTTTTGGAAATTATGAATAATGCTGCTATCAACATTCATATGCAGGTTTTTATGTGAATATATCCTTTCATTTCTTTTGAGTAAATACGTAGGAGTAAAAGAGTGGGTCATGTGGTAAGTGGATGTTTATGTTTATAAGGAACTGTCAAGCAATTTTCCAGAGTGGTTATACCATTACATTTCCAACAGGAATGTATGAGCATTCCAGTTGCTCTGCATCCTTGCCAGTGCTTGCTTTGTCAGGTTTGTGTGTGTGTGTATATATGTGTGTGTGTGTTGTTTTTTAGCGATTCCAGTCCATGTATACTGATATCTCCCTGTGACTTTAATTTGCATTGCTCTAATGACAATTGATGTTGAAAATATTTTTATGTGATTTTGTGCCATTGTTATATTTTTTGGTGCTGTGTCTTCATATTTTCTGCTCATAGTTTGTTGGGTTTTTTCTTTTTCTTTTTCTTTCTTTTTTTTTTTGAGATGGAATCTTGCTCTGTTGCCCAGGCTGGAGTGCAGTGGCACGATCTTGGCACACCACAACCTCTGTCTCCTGAGATCAAGTGATTCTCCTGCCTCAGCCTCCCAAGTATCTGAGATTACAGGTGCATGCCACCATAGCCCGTGTAATTTTTGTATTTTTAGAAGAGATGGAGTTTCACCATGTTGCCCAGGCTGATCTTGAACTCTTGACCTCAGGCGATCTGCCTGCCTCAGCCTCCCAAAGTGCAGGGATTACAGGCATGATCCACTGTGCCCAGCCTTCTTTTCTTATTACTGAGTTTTGAGAGTTTCTTTTTTATTTTGTATGTAAGACTTCTGTCAGTTATATGTATTTTCTCCCGGTCAAAAGCTTGTCCCTTTATTCTCTGAACAGTGCTTTTTGTAGAACAATTTATTTTAATTTAGCTGAAGTTTAATTTATCAATTTTTCTTTTATGGATCATGCATTTGGTGGCACACCTCAGATTTCTTTGTCTATTACAAATGCATGGAGATTTTCTCCCTTGTTTTCTTCTACAATTTTTATAGTTTCACATCTTACATTTAGGTCTACAATCCATTTTGAGTTTTGTGTGTGTATGTGTATAAACTGTGAGTCATAGGTTAGGGTTAATTTCATTTTTTGAGTCAGAATCTCATTCTGTTGCCCAGGCTGCAGTGTAGGTCATGATCAGAGCTCACTACAGCCTTGACCTCCTGGCCCAAGTGATCCCCTCACCTCAGTCTCTCAAATAGCTGGGACTATAAGAATTCACTGCCATGCCCAGCTAAATTTTTTTTTGTATTTTTTGTAGAGATGGGATCTCACTATGTTGCAGATTGGTCTCAAACTCCTCGCCTCAAGCAATCCTCCTACCTCAGCCTCCCAAAGTTCTGGGATTACAGACGTGAGCTACCACTCCTGGACAAGGTTCTTTGTTTGTTTTTTTTATTTTACATGTGGAAGTCCAATTGTCCTAGCACCATTTGTTGAAAAGAAATCCTTTCTCAATTGAACAGCATTTGCACCATTGCCAAATATCAATTGACTATGTTTGTGTTGGTGTTTTTTGATTTTTTATTTTGTTTCATTGATATTTATCTTTTCACTAATACCATACCGTTTTGATCACTGTAGTTTTATAGTAAGTCTGAAAAATCAGGTTCTGTGAACCCTCCAAATTTCATCTTCCTTTGGTTTTGAATTGTTTTGGCTATTCTGGTACTTTTACTTTTCTATATGAATTTTACAATCAGCTTATTTATATCTACCAAACTTCTCCTGGGTTTTTGATTGGGAGTTGATTAAATCTACAGATCAATTTGGGGAGAATTGATATGTTAACAATATTCAGTTTCTAGTCCATGAACACTAAATATCTCTCAATTTTATAGATCTTTTCAACTAACTATATTCTGATTCTATAAATATTCTCTATTATTCTTCTTAGTTTCATTGCTTTCTGTTTTAATCTGTATTATTTTTGTTTTTCTGCTTTCTTTGGATTTAGTTTCCTCTTCTAGTATCTTAAGGTGAAAATTAGACCTTTCTTCTTTTCCAGGATAGATATATAATGCTATAAGCTTTTATTTAGGTACTGCTTTGACTGCTTCTGACAAATTTTGATATATTTTATTTTTATTTTTATTTAGTGAAAAATATTTTCTAATCCAATATCCCTTTGTAATCTCATCTTTAAAGACTTTCCTTATGTACCCTGTGTTCGAGCCATACTTATATGATTTCCTGCTTTTGTTCCTTTTCTTTTGCTGTTTTCTTTACTGGAAATGCCTTTCTTCCTAGTTTAATCTATCAGTATGACCCTCCTCAAATGTCATGTTCTTTGTGAAGTTTTCCTAGATCACCATAATAGGAAGTAATACCTCCTTCTTTGAACCCCTAAAGTATGTTATACTTCTCTTATGCGATTTCATTCCTTCTGCTGTTCCAGTTCCAAGTCCTTGATGTCCCTCCTGCCCCAAGTCACAGCTCTTCCAGCAGTTAACAATGCCCTTGCCTTTTATTTTGTAAATCACATGAGTGAGGTTTGGTAATGTGAGTCATTGGTCTTTTCATAGGTTGGTTCTGGAAAGGTAAGTTCTGCAGGTCAGGAGGGCAGTGGGGAAGAACATTGGGATTGCCTCCTACAATTGACTTTCTTTCCTTTTTCTATCTGATTTTTTCCATTTTTTTTTTCCATCTTATGTTTTCTATGTATTTAAAAAACTGTCATCTGGATAAAGAAAATGTGGTACATATACACCATGGAATACTATGCCACCATAAAAAGGAACGAGATCATGTCCTTTGCAGGCATGATCTCAGTTCACCGCAGCCTCTGCCTCCTAGGTTCAAGCAATTCTTCTGCCATGGATAGACCTGGAAGCCATTATCCTCAGCAAACTAACACAAGGAACAAAAAACCAAGCACTACATGTTCTCATTTGTAAGTGGGAGCTGAATGATGAGAACACACGGACACATGGTGGAGAACAACACACACTGGGGCTTGTTGTGGGGATGTGGGAGGAGGGAGCACATCAGGAAGCATAGCTAACAGATGCTGGGCTTAATACCTAAGTGATGGGATGTTCTGTGTAGCAAACCACCGTGGCACATTTTTACATGTGTAAAAACCCTGCACATTCTGAACATGTACCCCTGAACTTAAAAGTTGGGAAAAATAAGTCAGTCATGTTATACTGTCCTGGTTAAGCTCCTATCAATATTTACTTTATAAGATTCATATACTTTTTTTTAAAATAGTGTGAGAGCAAGTTTATTAAGAAAGTAAGGAGTTAAAAGGATGGCTACTCCACAGATGGAGCACTGGCCTGGGCTGCTCAACTGAATGTACTTACAGTTATTTCTTGATTATATGCTAAACAAGGGATAGAGTATTCATGAGTTTTCTGGGAAAAGGGTAGGCAATTCCCAGAACTGAGAGTTCCTCCCTTTTTTAGATCATACAGGGTAACTTCCTGATGTTGCTGTGGCATTCGTAAACTGTCATGGTGTTGGAGGGAGTGTCTTTTAGCTTGCTGATGCTTATATTAATAATTAGCTTATAATGAGCAGTGAGGATGACCAGAGATCATTTTCATCGCCACCTTGGTTTTGCTAGGTTTTGGCCAGGATCTTTACCTCATGCTGTTTTATCAGCAGGGTCTTTGTGACCTGTAAATTGTACTGACATCCTATCTCATTCCATGACTAAGAATGCCTGGCCTCCTGGGAATGCAGCCCAGTTGGTCTCAGCCTTATTTTTCCCAGTCCCTATTCAAGATGGAGTTGCTCTGATTCAAATGCCTTTAACATATTTCTGTTTCACAAGGGTACCCTTAATCCTAAGGGTTGTAGAGGGACGAAGATTCATCTTCTGTAATTTCTTCAGGCTAAATAGGGGCGGTGATATTCCTGCCTAACTATTAGTGTGTCTTGTAGCCAGGGTAAAGGGGAGCTCAGTCAGAAAGCGTCAGTATGCTGAGGGCCATTTATAACTCTGAGTTCTGACAGAAGGTGATATCTGGAAGATTAGTAATTGTTGAATTTAAGAAAACATTGAGAAAGCTCATCCTGCATTCCTATATGAAGAGTACAACAGCAATAGATTCCACAGCAGTAAAGCAAAATAAGCAAAATTATCCCAAGTAAACAAATTAGAAGGCTTTCCACGAATTGGGCAATTGTTGAAACCATGCTGATTTGGAGTCGCTAGCTGATTCCAATATGTGCACGGAATTAGAATACTGATTCAGATTTTTACATTACCCATCCCTCCTGTTTCTTCTGAGCTGCAGTCAGAAATTCACTGGTTGATTCATAGGAATAAGCAGGGTTAGTCTAAATTATAGGAAAGAAGCCTTAAAAACAACTGATGACTAGAATCTAATAATAGGTGTGCCATAGTTTTTGAAACAGAATTTTTCTCTCACCAGTCTCCCACTTTTACTAAAGACAAATCACAACAGGACTTATTTGTTTGCAAAAACAAGCTTTAGTCTTATACTTGGCCTGATTATTTGTATAAAGGACAGCAAGAACAATTACTTGGAACATAGGGTCTTTTTTAAATTGGCTTTGATGGAACTAGTTTAGAGGGTTAAAGGATTGTTTTAAGTTAGAATAAATCTGAAGGTTTGAGCAAGTTGTGGAAGGTTTGTGAAAATTTAATATTGTAAAAGAAATTATGTGTGAGAACATATTGGCTAAAGTTTAGAGGGTTATTATTGCTTTGTTTTATGTATCTCCCAACAGTATTAGCTTAATCTTGGAAGATATCATATCTAATCATCTTTCTAAAATTGTGCTTTTTATTTTCCTCCCCAGTGAGCAGAAGAAAAGACACCTCACCACACATGATATTATTTAATGCATGTAGATTAGAATGTTCCTTGAAGGTGTGGCTTAATCTTTTTAATATATGTGTTGCCTACTTATCATTACCATCAAGGTGCTGAACATTTCGTTTATCTTCAAAAAATGGCAAGGGCTAAAACATGGTAAACAAACAAACAAAAAAACAAGTAAAATACCTGGGAAAGTTTTTAAAATAAAAAAATTTAATGAGTATTTTCCAATCTGAGAGGCAAAGAATGCAGAAAGACATCTTATTAAAAACACATATTTGGCTGCAAAAGCTTGGAACACACAAAGGCACAACAGTGCAGTTTTACACACAGACACAGAGATGGTAAGTCTATTATCTCTCCCCTAAATACACTGTTAATGGAAATAAAAACAAGGAAGTGTCTGAGTCATCTATTTAGAATTAAATAATGTAGTACTTAATTTAGTATCTATTTATAAAAATTAAGGTTTTTAAATGACCCCTACCATCAAAGAGTTCGATACAAATTTCTCATCCTTAGGTGTGAAGCTCTCAGATGAACACACATTGAAAATAATAGTGGCATATTAAGAACACTCAAAATTATGTAATATAAACCAAAAACTTCTTATTCAGAACTGTGTTTCTAAGGGTGAATCAGTGTTGGTCCAAGAGAATTTACTGAAGTCACTTACAGCATTGCCTTGCTCTATGAGAAACCTTTGAGATAAAGACTCTTAGAGATTACAGAGCATAAAAGGAATAAGCATGACTCACATTTTTATACAGGGGAATGTGTGTTCTTTTATCTAGAAAGCAAATTCTTCTTTTCATGAATCCTCAGGTTCTATATAAGCTTTTCCCACACTGAGCTCTTTTTTTTTCAGTAACCTATGTCAGACTGAGTGACTTGGCAACTCTATGCACTGCAGGTGTGGTTCTTGTCTGGGGCCTGGTGATGAAACCAGTATCAAGGTTACTGGCATCCTGCCTGATTCACTTAGTAGCTCTTGTCTATATCAATATGAAGGTTGAGGTTTCAATGTGACTGCTTAGATTTAGATATCAATTTGAACAATGGGTGAAGGAAATTCTTTAAAATGAGACTTCGGAAGAATTGAGGTTGACTTGAAGGTAGAAAACAAAGCTATTAGTGACATACAGATAGGTTTTTAAATGGTAAAATATAGGCATGTCAGTGACTGATTACAAAATCTAATCATGAACTACTCTCTGTTAAAGGAGATAAAACCATTTCAGCTATGGATGGCTAGCAAAGAAGTAGCAGTCTCAGTTTTCTACTCTGCTATAATTTTTGCCCAAGTTGAACAGCTAGTATTCATCTTCTAATAGGAATATTCAAAGAGTTCTAGTTGCAGAAGTTTTCAGGCTTTACTGCATTTGCTGAAGTCCATTTCACATATACAATACTTTCTGCCAAACTCTGGTCTTGTTTTTCAAACAGTTTTATTGAGATATAATTTACATATGTTAAACTGCGTGTATTTAAGGTATAAAATTTTAACATCTGTACAACTTATTAAGCCTTCACCACAGACAAAATAATGACATTTCCATCATTTCCATATGTTTTCTTGCATCTCTTTGTAATCTCTCTTTCCCATTCCCTTTAGAAAATCCTTCCTCCTCCGTAGGCAACAACTGATCTACTTTCTGTGGCTATAGATTAGTTTGCATTTTCTAGGATTTTATAAAAATGGAATATACACAGTGTGTTCTCTTTTTTTGTCTTTTTTCACTCAATATATTTTTTTGAGATCTATCCATATTCTTGCATGTACCAATTATTTTTTATTGCTAAGTAGTATTCCATTGTATGGATATACTTCAATTTGTTGATCCAGTCACATATTTGGACATTTGGGTTGTTTTCAATCTCTGGCTATTACAGTAAAGTTTCTATAAACATCCATGTATATATTTTGTGTAGATAGATACTTTCACTTCTCTTGGGTAAAAACTTGGGTATAGAATCATTGGGTCATATAGTAGGTGCATATTTAATTAACAAAAAAATTGTCAAACTCTTTTCCAAAGTGGTTGTACCATTTTAAATTCTCATAAGCACTGTATGAAAATTCCTGTTGTTCTCCATCATTGCCAACAATTCGTGTGATCAGTAGTTTTGGTTTTAATCCCTATTTTTCTAATGACTAATGATGCTGAGCATCTGTTCATGTGCTTATTTGCCATCCATTTATCTTCTTTTATTTTTCCCATTTTAAAAACTGGGTTGTTTAGCTTATTGAGTTGTAAAAATTGTTTATATATTCTAGATCAAAGTCCTTTTTCAGAAACATTTTTCAAATGTTTCCTCCTAATGTTAGAGTATTAAAATTTGATGAAATAAAATATAATTTTATAGTTCATGCCTTTTGTATTATATTTAAGAAATCTTTGCAAAAACCAAGGGAATGAAGATTTTCTCCTAAGTGTTCTAGAAATTTTAGCTGTTAATTTAAGGTCCATGACCCGTTTCAAGTTAACATTTGTATAGGTTGTAAGGAGGTGGTTGAGCATTTCTTAATCACATGGCTATCCAGTTTTGCTACAACACCATTTGTTAAAGAGATTATCCTTGCCCCATTGAATTGCCTCAGCATCTTTTCTGAAAACTAATAGACCACATATGTATGATCTATCTCTTGATTCTTTATTTCATTTTATTCATCTCATTGTTTGCCTTAACACAAATACCATGCTGTGTGAATGATTTTAACTTTATAATAAATCTTGAAATCAAAATTGCAAATCTTTCAGCTTTATCCTTTTTTTAAATGAAAGTTGTTTCGGTGATCTTATGTCTTTCGAATTTCTACAAAAAAGTAAGGTTGTGTTTGGGATGACATTTAATCTATAGATCAATTTTGGAGGAAATGATATCTAAACAATATTCAGTCTTCTGATCCAAGAATATAGTATATATCTCCATTTCTTTAGGTCTTTAATTTTTTTTCAACAATGTTTTGAAGTTTTCAGTGTATAGGTCTTACACATTCTATTTGTCTTTTTGAGGTTGCTTTTAAGCTTTGTTAGGATGAATCAGAGCAACCTTTAGTCTAGGGCTAATTTTGCTCCACTGCTGCCGTAATACCCTTCCGAATATTCCAGCTGATGCCCTATGAATTACAAGATTTTTTCATTGTGTCTTACAGAAACATGAACTATTTCTAGCCTTATGTGAGTTTTGGAAATTGTTCTCTCAATTCTTTTAGTTCTTTCCTGTTTTTTCTATTCTTTTTTTTTTTTTTTTTTTTTTTTTTTTTTTGAGACAGAGTCTGTCATCCAGGCTGGAGTGCAATGGCGTGATCTCGGTTTGCTGCAGCCTCTGCCTCCTGGGTTCAAGTGATTCTCCTGCCTCAGCTACCCGAGTAGCTGGGATTATAGGCACTTGCCACCACGCTCGGCTAATTTTTGTATTTTTAGTAGAGATGGGGTTTCACCATGTTGGCCAGGCTGGTCTCAAACTCCTGACCTCAAGTGATCCACCTGCCCCAGCCTCACAAAGTGCTGGGATTACAGGCATGAGCCACCATGCCCAGCTTCTTATCTGGTATTTTTGTTTTTGCTTTTGTTTTGGCCAACCTCAGGTATTATGTACTTCCAGACATGCACAAATCAATACTCAACTGAATACTCAAGAGGGACCTTTTGCAGATCTCTCTGTAGTTCTGTATTTTTTAGTACTCTTCCATATAAACTCTAGCTGCCTTGGCCTTCCCTGCCTCTCAGTCCTGTCTCCTCAACTTAGGGAGATTACAGGCTATACCTGGGTCCTGTCTTCCTACACAAGCAGTAAGCTGGGACAATCAAAATACTTACCACACAGTTTGTCCTCTCTCAGTTATCACTGTCCAGTGTTGCCTGATGTAGAGTATCTTGAGTATGTTTAATATATTTTGTACAGGTTTTTAGTTGTTCCAACTGGGGAGTTAAATCTGATCTCTGGTACTCTAACTACCAGAACCAGAAGCAATATTTACCTTTATAAATCGTTCCTTTATCTTTATCTTTTGGCATTTGTACATTTGTATTTTGAAAGCTACATTTCTCTACCAAGTGTGGAAATTAAGGACTCTTTTATTTTAACTATTGCTTTTGAGGTAGAAGTTTTAGGTAAGACTCTAAGATCAGTAGAGAATTAGAATATAATATTGAAACTGTTGTGGATATTAAAAGGTTTATTACTGACACAATGAAGCTTTCTAAGGAGAGTAAGGCAGCCTCCCAGGCAGGTCTGAAAATAGTTCGCGAAAGCAGGGGAAAGGAGACTGGCTTGGTTTTTTATTGTGATGGGGGCTGGGTGGGGACTGGGGTAAAGTGACAACTCATTGGAGCAGGCTTATGTGGTCTGAACTTCCTGCTGGGGCCAAAGGAAGGAGCACTCGAGCTTTCTTATTAGTGTGCTCACATGTGGGACAGGAGAAGGGCAAATGGTGACACTTGAAAGTCAGCAGCAGCCAAACATCAGAAATAGAGTCAGGCTCTTAATTATAACTCACTCCTGATGTTGACTGATGAAAGAAAATGGGCCATGCTTTATTAAACTGAATTTGAACTTGTGTAAATCAGTCATTATGGCTTTCTGTAAGGCCTGTAGCCTGAGGGCACTAATGGAGGTGAAAACTTCATTAAATGACTTTTTTTTTTTTTAAAAAAAAAAAAAAAGAAGAGAAAAACCATAAAATAAGGAACCTAAAAATAAATGCCTTGGTCACTTCAAGTAATGTTTCAAACTCCAAAGGGGATAAAGAGTGTTATAATGAGGTCTCGTGTCATGGCTTTAGTATGCGCAGATACATGTGAGACCTATGAGGCAAGAGATTTCCGGGGTTCTTTACCCTCCATTAGGGTAAAGAATGAATAAGGAATCATTGATGGACTAGATGGACAGACCATTAGCATTGACTTGAGAGCCTGAGAAAATGTGGCCAGGGCATTCAGTGCTTAGATGACTGCATGAACTTTGGCCAGTTTTGCTTACTCGTGAACAATTTTGCCTGTCATTGACTGGGGACATCTTGGTTGAAGCAGCAGTTCTCCAGTGAGCATCTGTCATATATTGGTGGTGCTGCTATCAATGAAATATACAAAACTCCTTTTACTGTTCATGCAGTTGTTCTCAAGGGGACCGATAGGTAGCCAAACATTGTGTGAGTGGAGGAGTGACCTCCTCCAGAACTATGGCATTTGACAAAGATCGAAGACAAAAGAAACCACTGTATCCTGCAGGTGGGATATGCCAGAAGATGTAGTCTTAGCTCTATCAAGGTTTGGTTTTATCCTACAAGTGCTATTATTATTTTAGTAAGGAGACCTTGGTGGCCATAATGACCCTACAAGTTGCTACTTTCATATTCCAAGGCATAATGACCATCTGGATATGGAAGGTCATAGGCTCTGGGCCTAGGATGACCTAGTATGTGGCAAGTGAGTTCCCCTCCAGTGGTATTTAGCATGTAGCTGAGGAGAGCAGTTTTTAATACCAAAAACTCCTGGCAACTTATGGCCATCATGTCATATGTGGTCGGTAAACTCTAACAGGTATGAGAGGAGTTTGCAAAGGCCTCTGCAGTGAAGGAGTCTGTGGGGGAACACTAGGGGCAGTACTATTATATTTAGACAGAGAAAAGAGCCTTTTGTTGTGGAAGCCCCATTTAAGGTGGATCCATTTGTGAGAAATCGCATACATGTGCTTAAATTTTAAAATGAGGAATATATTACCTTCAAAATACAAAAGACCTAAAAGGTGTTCAGCTTGTTTTAGTGTTGTGGGTACTGAGAGGGCCAATAATGTTTTTTTGCCCATGTCAAGGATGGAGTGACCCTGACAGTGTCGAGGATGGGGTGGTTTACCAAATAATTTTTAGGAATTAAACCAAGGTGCCATGACCTTGTACAAGGTATGTATGGGTCAATGATCCATCCCCTTTTTGTGAGATTCTTCATGGGGATCTGTATTTCATGAATGAGTGTGTCAAATGAATGCCCTTGGAGGAAGAGTTATCAGTATGCTATAACTATGTGGAATTTCGACAAGGCAGTAGTTCTGATGGTTAAGGTGAGGCATATGGGTTTGACCTCTAGTCCATGTTCAATATCTTCCCTTAGGGCAAAGAGGTTATCTTGTTCAAATTTGTCAGTATGCCCAGGTATAACTAGTATGAGCTCCATTATTATGATTATGAAGGTTTGTCAATTGGTACATTTCCATAGATATTACAATCAATTTAGATCCTTTGTTGTAGAAGCATAAAAACCTATGAGCATACTTTTATTTTTTTATTTATAGTATAAATTCTTTTAGTTGGGGGTTTCAATTTCCGATTGGGTCCAATTGTGGGCCTGTGTTTCAGTTTTTTTTCTTCCCCTTACCCCTGTATTTAGATTTTTCTTTTAAAATTTACTTCTCTCTCTCTCTCTCTCTATAATAATTACCTTACAACAGACTGGCCCACCCCCTTTGGTGGTTATTGAATATACTTTGGTGGGAGTGAAGTGTTCTCTTTTCTATTATGCTCATATTGTACGTTTCTTCCCCCAGGGAGTCTCCAATCATTGTCATCAGGATTAGGGGCCTCTTGCATGGCAATGTTTGCTTTATAGAGTTTAGAGACTTCAGGTTTAAGTTGGGTTTGAATTAATCCCTAGTTGTACCATTGGAGTATCATAGGTGTTTTCTATATAACCCTGAGGATCAGGATTTTTTTTTTTTTTTTTTTTTTTTTTTTTTTGCCATAAAGTCATAGGCAACAGCATCAGCAAAGGCATTTCGTAGGGTCCTAGTGAGCCTATCTGCTTTAGGGGTATGACTGCAGCATGCCACATGGTGACTACTCTTCCTTGCATAACTGACCAAATATAAATGATTTGTATACAATGTAAGTAGGCTTGTATATATCACAGGTTATCTTTCTCCTGAGCATTCTATAGAATTAGGGCCAATGCCTGATTGAGACATATATTTTATGTAGGCTGGGCATGGTGGCTTACATCTGTAATCCTAGCACTTTGGAAGGCTGAGGCAGGAGCATTGCTTGAGCCCAGGAGTTAAAGACCAGCCTGGGCAGCATAGTGAAACATTGCCTCTGCCAAAAGATAAAAAGCAAGTAGCCAGGTGTGGTGGCATGCACCTGTAGTCCCAGCTGCTCAGGAGGCTGAAGCAGGAGGATGCTTGAGCCCAGAGGTTGAGACTGCAGTGAGCCATGATCATGCCACTGCACTCCAGTCTGGGCAACAGAGTGAAACCTTGTCTAAAAAGTAATTTTTAAAAAGGGAGTAAAAAAAAAATTTAAAAAAGACATATACTTTAGATGAGTCCCAATCACACATTCCTGTCCCTAAATGTTATCAAAACTTCCTACTCATGTCAGTGAAATCTATAACAGAGGCTTGGTACGACTCAGCAAATGCAGCAGAAAGCATCACAGCTCAAAGTGAAAACTTGCCAGTAGGAAGAAACAAAACTGAAAGAGAGTGCTAGACAGCAGGCAATAGAGCCAGTTAGATCCAACTGACCCAATAAGTTTCCTTTAAAATGTCTATACCAATTTGCATCACCATAGGAAATGAAAAGTTAAATAGTGCATGATTATACTAAACCAAGGAGTTCCTGGTTTACTATAAGAGATGAATTTAAAAAACAAAGAATTGTAATGCACTATGATCAATTGACCTAGAAGTTGGTTGAAAGCATAAATGAGAAGAGGTGGCTTTTCCAGGGTAGAGAAGGAGGTAGCAGGGAGCCTTCAAAGAAGGAAACACTTGTGCTGGTCTAGAAGGAAGATTATAAATTTTTCAGATAGAATGTAGTAGGGATGGAGTGGATTGGAATTAATAGCTGACAGAATTGCACATGTGAAATATGTGCAATGATACATTTGAGTAATGTAAGAAGCTCAGGATGGCTGAAGCATAGGGAGTTCACATCAGCAGGTAGGCTGAAGCAGATATGCAGATGTTTATACTTTATTGAAGGAAAACCATGATAAAGTTTGCACTTGTAAAGATCACCATGGCAGAAATGCATGAATAGCTTAGAGAGAAAGTCTAGAATCAGGGAAACCGAAGGCTGCTAATAGCCCATGTGGAACTTCTATACAAATTAGAAAAGGGTACCCCCTCTCAAGTTACTTTTCACTTCATTTTTTGCAAAATTTTATACCAATAATTACCTTACAACAGACATTTTACTGAAGAGTGAGAAAATTTTTATAAAAATATAAAAATCTATAATCCTTACAATATAACTTGTGCCTTCATCAACAAAGTCAAGTGCAGGGACTGTGCAGAGCACACACTGCATAAACATGTATCATTGCCCTGTGGAGACCAACTAGGTAATTACTGCAGTAGCTTAGACTGGAGATGACAGTCCTACTGAGGTAGTGTGTCTTCTCTCTCCCTCTCTCTCTTTCAACAAATAGCAGCAATAATTCAAGGGCCTGTGATCTATGTTTCCTCAGATTTGAAACTCTAGCTGTAAGATTTGAAGTAGTAGGACTCTCAAGATGACTCCAGGTTATTTTGGTTTTTTGTTTCTTTTGGTCTTGAGAAATCAGGTTAATAATTATGTCACCTACTAAAATGGATAACAGAGAAAGAATCAGGATGTTGTTTAGAGGAGTATATTAGGAAACGATGAGTTCAATTTAGTTTCTGACATGCTAAGTGTGTAGTCTTTGTGGACTTACCTGTAGACAATTAAATATGTTGATCTGGAACTCAAGAAAGAGAATGGACTAAAGTCGTAGACTTCATAGTCACCAGCACATTGGTAGTTGTAGAAGACACAGGAATGTGTAAGATTCCATGAGCTTTAGAGTATCAAGATTCATGCTCGGCACCATCCTGCTAAACAGGCTAGGATAGGTCCAGGGATGAATGAGGCTAGGGCTGCAGATTGGAGGTCTTCAGTTGGCTGTTGGGAAGCATTAGGGCAGACAGAGATGAACAAATAGGACCCTTTCTCCATAGGAGTGTTTCTCAAATTGTGGTCATTGGACAAGTGGCATCGTGATTCCCTAGGGACATTTCATTGATAGTATATACTCCTGGCTGTTAGTGCTGTTGAATTATATCTGGATGTGGGACTCTTTTGTAGAAACTCTTTATGGGTGATTATTATGTATATTAGAGTGTTCCTCTTTTCAAATAGCTTCCTTTTCCCTATAGTTATGGTACTTGGGACTGGATCAATTTGCTTAGTAAGCAAAACTGTAGTTTATGTTTAAACTAGGAATGGAAAATATGTAGCATGTTGCTTGCATTTTCCTTGTCTATACTAATGGCAAGCCCTTTTCTGTCAAACCCAGTCATGACGTTAAACTATTTCTCAATTCTTTGCTTCAGGCAGATTCTACTAAGCAATGAGTTATCAGGCTGGATGAAACACATTAGCTGCACCAGGCTTAACTTCTGGCTATATAAGAAGACAAGACACGTTTACTATTAATTCATCACTTTAATTTTTCCTTTTCCACTATAGTTAAGTGGCAGAATAATATATATCTTAATATTCTTCATTCTAGCTAATGTAAAGGAGTCGATAGTAAAAGATGTGTTTTTTTCTCTCCCATACTGAGAAGGTTGTGTGTTTTAGAGATGTGGTTTTCATTAGCCTCATTGACAATTTAATAGACAAAAATTGTTTTCTAAAGCCTGAAGCTAGACTTTCTAGGAAAGGGAAGATTCTCAAGGCTGGGACCAGGGGGATAATGGCCCTATGTAGGGGAGACAGTAATGAGCATCCCTAAAATTGAGATAATCTGAGTGGGCCCCTGTTGTCCATAGTGCCAGAGTTATGTAATTGTTGAGTGTTCAGGAAGGCTAGACTCCAACAACTGTGCCACTGAATCAATGTTGAGGACTTCAGTGGTTAAGTTCATGAACAGACGGAAGAACAAGATTGAGGAGCCCTTTTGGGGCTGCCTAATATCAGGCAACTTGGATGACATAAAGGGCCAAAAGTAAACATGGCTCCTTGGCTTCTCCCTCCCATTTATTTTCTGGCATCTTATAAGTCAGTATTCCTGCATGATGTCATGGGAGGAGGAACTGTGTCTCCCATATGACAAGTACTGGACTGTTACTCATCTGCCCTGATGGGTAGGGGTTCAGAGATAGATTTAATTTAATTTTAGAAAAATGAAGTAGTATACCTTTTCTTAAACCTACTAATTTATCGTCTACATATGGAGGCAACACAGTTTCCTGATTCAAGACACTGCCCCGGAGGCCAATGTTCTATTAACACATGTAAATGGCGTCCTAAAGTGGAGCATGAGACATATAGAGAGGAATCAGGAAAATGGGGTGGTAAAATGAGACAGGCAATGTGGGCAGAGAGGAAGTAGGCATAGTGGTTAGGTACGCTGGCTCTGAGGTCAGGCTGCCTGGGTTGTAATGTAAGTTCTGCTATATTATAAATTGATTTTTTTTTTTTTTTTTTGAGATGGAGTCTCCCTCTGTTGCCCAGGTTGGAGTGCAGTGGTGCAATATCGGCTCACTGCAACCTCTGCCTTCTGGGTTCAAGCGATTCCCGATTGCCCTGCCTCAGTCTCCCAAGTAGCTGGGATCACAAGTGTGCACCACCACGCCTGGCTAATTTTTGTATTTTTAATAGAGATAGTGTTTTGCCATGTTGGTCAGGCTGGTCTTGAACGCCTGATCTCAAGTGATCTGCTCAACTTGGCCTCCCAAAGTACTGGGATTACAAGTGTGAGCCCCTGCACCCAGCCAAATTAGTATTAATGTCATTGTGTTTCGATGTCCTCATCTGTAAAAAGGGATAATAATGGAGTTACTTCATAATCTTGTTTTGTTAATCATAATATAAAATGAAATGATGTGTATAAAACTTTTAGTTTACTGCCTAGCATATTAGTTTTCAGTAAATATTAGTGATCTGCATTTTACACACGGGTCCTATGTGCTTACTGAAGATGGCTGTGTCTTAAAGTCTATATAGAAAGATGTAATAATCAGGATTGATTAATTGCTGCTTATTCTAATTTATTCACAAAATGATTTGAGGTGGCACTACCATAAGATACAAATATAAAATATAAGAACAAAGGGACAAATAGGGAGAGTTAGATGACATCAAGAAGGTATAGAAACACAGGCCACTAAGGCTCAACACTGCACTTGCAAGTGGGCCATATATTCAGCACTGGGCTTTCAGGTAAGCATTTAGGGCTACTTCTTTCCAAGGTAGTCCTTTAAGTCATACCCTTCCTATATTTTTATCTTTTAACCCTTATATCTTGGCAACTTAGTCACATCTCACGCTCTCTGAAGGGAAAATGTGTTCAAGACCAAATTTGCTACGTTTGCTTCAAACAGTTGTGTTTTTCTTTCTTCCTAATTTTGGTTAAAGGCTCTACCATATGCCCAGGTCTCAGATGTGAAACTCTGGGTTTATCTTGGTCCCTTTCTCCCTCTATCAAGTCCGTTAAAGTCCATCTTTCCTACTTAGCTGTGTCTCTCCCATCAGGTGCCACCCTCCCTTTCTCTCTGTCATACCTCTGGTTTAGATCTTCATCACTTCCCGGATGTCTCTTGTATTATTTTTCTATCCATGTTTCCCTCTGCTCTTTGGTCTCCCTGTTTTAATCTCTCCAATACATCCCTAACACATGTATCTTCCCCAGAGTTCTAATCATATGATTCACTTGTTGAAAAACTTTGAGAGGCTCCCCACTGCATTTCAAATAAAGAATAAATGCCTGATCATCAAGGAACCCTCACAATCTCATCCATTCTTTATTTTCAGACGTATTGCTCACGACTCCCAAACACATGACAATGTTTTAACTGCTCTCCCCAACTGTTCTCTCCTTTCCTGTTCCTGCTTGTTTGGGGCGGTCTTATTAATCTGTGTTATCCCATGTAATAGAGTACAGTGCCTTGCTTAAGAGTTCAATTAAAAACTGTTTGAAGTTTTGCTTCTTGTGAATTCAAAACCCATGGAGTGCTGCCCTCTTTTGGCTAAGATAGCACAGAGTCCAAAGCACCACATAGGAAATGATGCTGAATGACTCATCTTTTCCTTTTGGTTGGAATCCTCATGGAAACAAACAAGGCAGGGTGAAATGATTCCATCCTCTTTTCTCATATTATCTAGCTTCAAAGATTGTTTGTTTATGGAGATAGAAAGAAGATAAAATTCTGTATAGAAAACTTGGAACTCAACTAATTCAAATAATACATTATGTGTAAACTCAGAGCTGGGGCAAAGCCAGTAGTTACTTTGAACACATCCACAGCTCCAGGAATCTTCAGGCCTCAACATGGACTTTTATATAAGAGGTAAAGGATGAGAAAACAACAGCATTCCCTAAAGGCCTCTTCACATCAAGAACAGCTTCCTGATTTAGGGACGATTTAGGCAAGTGGCCAGGTTGTTTTTTATATACTGATACTTAGTATTTGGTGAAGTAAGAAAAATGGGGCCTGGCCTAGGAGGTAAAGTTTACTTCTACAGATGCTACTGGGGCCAATTTGTGGCCATGCCTGAGTCAGTCCTGAAGATCCAGCAGAAGTATGGAGGAAGGATGACTCAAAGCCCAGGAAGAGTAATACATTTTTAAGAAAGGGTGCTGGCTAACATGGTGAAACCGCGTCTCTACTAAAAGTACAGAAAAAAAAAATTAGCCGGCCATGGTGGCTCGTGCCAGTAGTCCCAACTACTCGGGAGGCTGAGGCAGGAGAATGGCGTGAACCCAGGAGGTGGAGCTTGCAGTGAGCCGAGATGGCGCCACTGCACTCCAGCCTGGGCAACAGTGCAAGACTCCGTCTCAAAAAAAAAAAAAAAAAAAAAAGGATGACAGGATGAGAGATGCACAGAAAAAAGCTTCCAGGTGGATGCCATCTCCTGATTTTAATATGAATATTCTGGGGTTGTTAATTTTAGAAAGTTATAACCATGTCTTTATTAAGAATCACATTGAACACATTATACTTAGTGAGGAAAAGTATAAAGACAATGAATAGTAAATACGTATGCATTATAAATAACCGGAAAGCTCAATTAAGACAGGCCTTGAGCTTTATCTCAAATGTCAATAAAACCAGACTTCCTTGGATCCGAAAGGGACAGTCATTCTAAAACTGAAACTCAGTGGGTGACAGGATGCCCACACCTCTTGGAGGAGGACAGAAAGATTTGTGGGCTGGTGTTGGATACAAGCTTGGCACCATCTTTGATTAGGAGCTAATGTTAGCAGAAAGATCAGATGTCAGTCATGACCAGAGTTGTTTTCTACTATCTTGAGAAGGTCACCGGATTGCTGCCCCTTCTTTTTTGAAACCTGATCTGGGGACCACAAACAGCCACAATGAATTGGATTACTGCCATGTGCTCTAAATTGGGCTGACAAGGCTGACTCAGTGCCAGGACTTGACACAGGATGCAGCTTGAAATATTCACTTGGGGAGACGGTTGAGATTTCTTTTTAATTTTCAACGATGCTATTTGAAGAAATAGGATCGAATATGAACATTGAAGAGTGAATTAAATATTTGTCATGCCCTTGGATAGAGAAGATCCACAAAAGTCAGAAATTTTCTGTTAAATTTCATGTTCTGGGGATTACTTGGCTATTCTGGGAAGCTACTGTTCCTTTTAAAAAGAGGTGAGTGGTGGCTCAGGCCTGTAATCCCAGCACTTTGAGAGGCTGAGGTGGGCGGATCATGAGGTCAGGAGTTCGAGACCAGCTTGACCAACATGGTGAAACCCCCGTCTCTACTAAAAATACAAAAATTAGCCAGGCGTGGTGGCATGCGCCTGTAATCCCAGCTACTCAGGAGGCTGAGGCAGGAGAATCACTTGAACCTGGGAGACAGAGGTTGCAGTGAGCCAAGATCACACCACTGCATTCCAGCCTGGGCGACAGAGTGAGACTCCATCTCAAATAATAATAATAATAATAATAATAATAATAATAATAATAATAAATATAAAAAGGTGAGCCTTCTCTTTAGCATTATAAGTATAAAATTTGTTCAAATGTCCATAAAAAACAAAGGAAACTCCCTCTTATGAGCAAGGATATGTACAAACATAAACACAGTTTCTTTTATTTGCGTGTGAATTTGCAAGCAGCACCTCACTGGAGCTGAACTTTTGTTATATAAATAAAACCATCTGGTATATCCAAAGATTTTCAGTCTCTAGAGAATAGGATCATAAGCAATTGATCCTCCACAGACCTTTCAGTATTTTAGCGTAAAGCTTTCCCACAGCTCTGCTTCAGCTCTGCTTTAATTATTTTATCTGTTTTTAATCTTCTAAGGATTTTATAATTTGGACTCTCTAATTTAATGTCTTTGTATGAGTGCATAGGGAGAAAGTCTACTCCACCATTTTTGGCAATGCTAAGAAGAGTGCATCCTTTAAGGCTTTTTGGTTAATGAATCATAAATAGATACTCAGATTAATAGAGAGTTTGGAAGAAGGAAGTATAGGATTCCATTTTTCTGATGGGAAAATGAAACATGGAGAGCTAAGTTCAAAGTCCCATGTCCCACAACTATTAACTGCTAAACACAATCCAGATTTTGTAAATCCCAGTTGAATAATCTTTTACTCAACATGTCTTTAACTTATTGTTTATTTTCTTTTAGGCATGGATAGCAAACATGCCTCTGAGTAAAACAAAGAGAATCCCGTCTTTGACCAATTGACCAAAGAAGACCCAGCAGCTGGGAAGTTGGTCAAGTCTTATAAGAATGAGGTTGGATTTTTTTTTCTTTAACCTCTCCTGCCCCCTTTAGCAAAAATTGTTTAGTACTAATTCATTTCTTGGAGGAAGTGAATTTCTAGGAAGCTTCTGAAATGACGCTATAGTTATCTGAAAGACCAAAAGAGGTAGATTGCAAAACTCATATTACTGAAAGTTGCGGCAGCTTAACACTAATGCCTGAACCCCATACTTAGAAAGTAGAATTTCATTGGTCTAGATGGGGCTCTCCAAGATAAATCTATGTATGCAAGCTAGGTTTGAGATTGACTGTTTGATGCACCTGGAACGTATCATTCACAAGTACAGTAGGTCTACAGATTCTCATCTTTCTCCTAGGGTGATCTTCTTTGCTCAGGAACAATTTGAAGTGAAACCAAGAAATCAGTTAGCTATATGGGAAGAAGCTCTGGAGAGAGAGAAAACAACTGGATATAATAAGAAGACTCATCCCAAACTTGTTTCTACTTTGTGAGACTTGACTAGACCTCCATGGTAGCTTGGGTGACTGGAAGTGGTAGACACAGGTTGATAGGGTCTCCTGACACTGACCACAGCATCTCTGGCACCATTTTTGTGGCCAGCAGAAATATTATAGATCTTGTATTTTAATTAGGAGACATAGCAATACAGTAGTTTTTATGATTTATTTTGGCACATGATGGCATTAATAGCAAACTGTATTTGGATGTGACTTTTAGGCTGCTTTATGCTTGCCTATCACTGATATTTGGTGAGTCATTTGTTTGGGAACAGGATGTGCTGTGCATCTTAACTGACAGATGAAAGAACTTCCCCAGTCTGGTAAAATGCAGATTTCAATTAACACAATTTTAAAATATTTTAATGCTTAGAAGCCGTAAAATAAATTCAAAGAAGCATAATAAAATAATTAAAGCTGAGGTCTACCTTTTCTTTTGGACACCAAGGTATCACTGGTATCAAATCACTGTTTGCCATTTGGGAAGAATCTATTCCCAACTTTATCTTTTGCCAAAACCGTGGGCAAAGTGAACACTGACATCTCAGTTTGAGAGTGAATCCAAGTTTTGTATCATGTTAGCATCCTTAGTGGTTTCTTTTTAAAAATAGTTCTTCCTTTACTTGGTAGTTGATGCTTTTCCCAGAGTGGTACAGAGGAATTTAAGTAATGTTGCAGCTAACAGGGAAAGGCCAGCCTTTCCATCTCAGGCAGGCCGATTCACTGATTAGGCTTTCTGTTATTGCAGGGGAGTGGGCTAGGAACAGACAGGAGTAGTGTAACTCATAGGCCTTAGACCACCTTGTCTTTACCTTCTAGGATAGATCAAACCTGGCCATATGACATCTTCAAGTTTGTTTTTCATATTGCAACTTTAAAATTATTGGATACTGGCTGGGAGCAGTGGTTCATGCCTGTAATCCCAGCACTTTGGGAGGTTGAGGCGGGCAGATCACCTGAAGTCAGGAGTTCAAGACCAGCCTGGCCAATATGGCCAAACCCCATCTCTACTAAAAATACAAAAATTAGCTGGGCATGGTGGTGGGCAGCTGTAATCCCAGCTACTCGGGAGGCTGAGGCAGGAGAATCACTTGAACCCAGGAGGTGGAGGTTGCAGTGAGCTGAGATTGTGCCACTGCACTCCAGCCTGGGTGACAGAGCACGACTCCATCTCAGAATAAATAAAGAAATAAATAAAATAAAATGATTGATTACTGTCCAGATACTGTTTTGGAACAAGGCAGAGAGGAGATAAGTGAATTTTTATAAACCATATACTGTGTTTCTTAATATATTCACATTTACTCAAAATAACCAAATATGATTACATTTAAAAAGTTTCGTTCTGTTATTTATCCTTCAAAATAAGAATGCCACATTTAAACAGTTGGCCTCTTACTGGGACAGAGTATTGAGAATTTATTGACAACTGGTGGTGTTAAACTAGTGTTATACCGATTACATTGTAATAGAAAGAATGATGGCAGGGGATCAGTCCTGTAAGGCAGTCCTGGGCTCAGCTTTGCTGCTCACTAGCTCTCTGACTTTGGACAAATGATCTCGCTCTCTTGTGAATGGCAAGAGAGGAAGTAGAGACTGCTGTACCAGCTTTAAATACTGTGGTGCGTTAGACGAGATTTATATTTTTGCTTTCAAGAAATCCATATTCACATAAGTTATTACATTAGCTATCCCTTAGAAGAATAATAATTTCTTCTTAAGAATATATAGAACATTGTGAAAGAGGTATCAAGACTGACCCTAACCACTGTTGTTGTTGTTTTTGTTTTCCTCCTCTTCTTTCTGTCTATGAGAAAAAGTCCTTGGCTTGTGTAACTTCAACGTTAGATACATTATTTTGTCACTCTTGAATACCCACAAGACATATGGCAAACTTTTTGATGAGATCAGTAGGACAAGTCAGACCTCAGAACAAAACTTTTTGCTCAGCAGTTGTTTCTGTTCTCATACACTTTGCTGTGGGGTTGATTTTCTGCCTCTGACAAAACCAGTGCAGTTCCAGGAGGGCTCCCGCCTGCTGGTCCGGTCATGGTCAGCTACCCTTCCCTGACTGAGATGGCCATAGCCTAAGGTCAGCCAGGGACCCCTCCTCCCGCATGGAATTCTCTCCCAGCTTCTTATTCCTAGCCCCCTTTCTTTGCTCTCACCATGTTATCTGACTTTCTCACAGACGTTTGTGGGAAAATAGAGGGTGTGTTTGCTCTCCATGTGGTTAAAAGTGAATTTCCATGCTGGAAACATTGCTTCACTAAAATAAGGTCCTAGATTTTACATTAAAAAAGGAAGTTTCTCCAAGATGCTGTGAAGCATTACCCAACTGCCACTCTGGTCACTAAAAATAAAAATAGCATGCTCTCTTAACAGGCGAGTCTTTTTGGAGAAAAATGCTGTGTAATTCTAAGTGAAAAAGAACGTGAGTATTTTTCTCCAATGTCTTCGTATATTTAAACTAGGGGAAATATCTGTCAAATTAAAAAAAGTCTGATAATTGATGAAAATGATTAAGACCTAGTAAGTGGTTGTTAAAAATCATTTTTAAAATCATAAAAATCCCAGAAGTAAGTACAGTGAGTATATAGTATGTGCCCAAATATTTCATGAAAAAATAAAGGTTATTACTTAGACAATCTTTGGCTGAAACTGAGAGATGAGGGAAATGTCCTCTTCATTCTTACACAGTATGGGCTCATTTAAAATATTTTTAAAAAACAAATCAGTTGAATTTGAGAAAATTGTGGAATTTTTTTAGCAAGATTTCGAACATTGAACATCTAGAGTAGGCTCCCTAAGCCCCTTCAATTGGAAAATATAAAATGTCCTCTAGATGGAGCAGCAGCCTTTTTCTTTGTTAAGACAAAGAATTTTTATTTTTGTGAAAGGAACTTCAGAAATTCATTTTAAACAGAAAATCATTTAAAGAACCTTATTCTTAAGAATAAGGTAAGCGGGCCGGGTGCAGCAACTCACACCTGTTATCCCAGCACTTTGGGAGCCTGAGGCGGACAGATCACAAGGTCAGGAGTTTGAGACCAGTCTGGCCAACATGATGAAACCCCATCTCTACTAAAAATACAAAAATTAGCTGATGGCACGTGCCTGTAGTCCCAGTTACTCAGGAGGCTGAGGCAGGAGAATTGCTTGAACCTGGGAGTCGGAGGTTGCAGTGAGCTGAGATTGTGCCACTGCACTCCAGCCTAGATGTCAGAGTGAGATTTCATCTCAATAATAATAATAATAATAATAATAATAATAATGTTAGCATATATTATTGGGAATATCTACTCTTTGATGAAGGAAATATTATATTTCAGACAGTGTAACTTATCTTCGTATATGCTGGAGTAAAATGCATTTGGTTTAAAAATTCTCCAAGTGAGATTCACTGAGTTTTGGAGGCTTGCTGTACATGTGCAAGAGCCAGGAAGCTATGGATATTCTTTAAAGATGTGAGTATAACAGAGGGAGGAATAGTGAGGACTGAGAATGATAAGGGTTAGGGAAAGTCCTTTTGATTAGACAGAAACATTTTCCAAAGATAGTTTCAGTATCTGCCTAAATTGGATTTGTGAATGTGAAATACAGAAAGCTTGAAGTCATCTGACACGTCCTTCTCATTTTACAAAAGAAGATGCCAAGGCCCAGAGAAGTGGCTGTCATTCTCTTGTATCAGTGGAGTTAGTGATGGCACGGAACAAAATTGGATAAGCAGTGCAGTGGACCTTTGTTGTTTTAGCTGCCTCTTACTAACAACACTGATTTTCTTTTGGGAATTATATTCCTCCAACTGTATGGAATCTTGGAAAGCTAATAAAGGAAGCCGAGGGGTCCCTAGATACTCTTGTATAGCCAAAGGTTAGGCATGTGACCTAGTCAGGCCCTCGAGGGACTTCAAATCTTCAGCAGAGTTTTTATAAGGAAATATGAAACAGTTGGAATTCATTTATTTTAGATGATAGCTTAATATTCATTTTACTAAGTAGGATTCTTCAACCTTCCTACTAGTTCTGTGGGATCTCCAATAACCCAATAATTCCCCATTTTGCTTAATGCTTGGGCAGAGTTAGTTTCTTCCAATACTTGCAACCAAAGAACCTTGAGTAACTCCCTAGCCCATCAATGAAGCAAGACCTTCTCATTGCAAATTTAAATCACCCAACAGAATCACCATAAGTCACCAAGAATAATTTAAGACGTATTCATATAGGGAAAATAAACACACTCTAATTCCCCAACCAAAAACATAACCAAAATATTATGTTCTAATTCTTTTGAGCCATGACAAATTTTCAATTACTGTAAGAAGAATCTGACAATACTGCTGTAATAAATTTGTTGACTAAATGAGAAAAACTTTTCCATTATATAACATTATACTAGAGAGCGCTCTAAAGTATTATTTAATATAGCACTTACACTTATGTTTTCTGACTATAAAAGTAATACTGATTTATTTTGTCCAGATTTGTCTTAACTATTAAAAATTAAAAAAATAAACTTTTGCTTATTTTCCTATTAGAAATCAGAAAAGGGGCAAATAAATACCAAACTGGAAACATTGTACAAACCACAAGCCATACGATATTTGAATCAGACTAAAATAACAGTGGAATAATGAGGTCTTTACAATTTTTTTTTCCTTTCAAATTCCTTCTCAGAAAGCGTTTGACTTAACCCTGTTATTTAGAAAAAGTGTTGCAAAAGCCTTGTTTTTAAAAAAATGTAATTCCTTTTAATGTACCCAGCAAGTGGACCCTCCCTCCCTCTCTCCCTTTTTAATATCTCAGAATACAGTTTTTAAATGGGAGCTTGATGTTTATGTTTTTTTGGGCTATTATAACTAATCTTTGGAATGATTCAATATTATATGATTTATAAACTGAAAAGTCTCATATATCAACAATGAAATCTACTAGAAACAGGCCACTCTTATCTTAATGGCGTTTTAAGACAGAATTTGCAGTTTGGCTCAGCTTAGCAAGGCAGGGAAAAGAATGGTTAACAGCCTTAGAGCATGCACATTGACGTTCAGTGGTGAGCCAGCAGAGGGCTTTTCTGTATTTGCAACAAGCAACTTGTTAATGGCAGATTCCTAACACAATTGAAGAATGATTACTTTATGAAACATAAGGTCATGCTAAAGGGAAATCAATTTCCTACACACAAGCTAAATAAAAATAAAGTAGACTGGTTAGTAGAATGAAGGCAGACAAGGACTTAAAATAGATAGGTTAGTAGAATGAAGCTTATATGATTTAATTCAACCTAATATTTGACTTCTTAATGTGCCATCGTTTTGAAGATCACAATGTGTATTACTTAGATAGAAGTCCAGGTAAAAACTTAGCGGTTTGTGGGACCCATTCAAGTTAGATTTTGATATAGACAGTGCCCTATCATGGCTCTTTAAGAGTCACAGTGGTGCGCTGGAGCCAGCTCCTGGTGGCTCCTGAACGCCCATTATTAAATTTGGAGGAATTTTGTGAGCCAGTTGAAATCACATTTGTAGCTCAAAATTGGCCATAGTGGGAGTATTACACCATGGACATCTGCAAACACTACAAAGTAGGATCCTTCCCTTTCCCCAGTGGAGGTTGTTAAACGGTTACCAGAATATCACCGAACATAACAAAAAGGGGGATTTTCTGAGAACTATGTCATCTAAAATCATGAATACATTCTCATGCCTGTTTGTGCCTGCCTTGTCCAGCCCAGCTGGTATGCCAAAAATCATCCTTGAAGGTTTGGTTTCATCTTTCAGTTATTGGGAGTTCCATCTGGCTCTTTCTCTGCTAGTAAGTGAGTGGGGTCTGGAGGTGGATTCTGGAGCCACTAGTGTTTGGTGTGCAGGTGGATGAGATGGGGAGTATCTTGGTGTATCTGTGAGCCTTGGTGTATCCATGAAAATTGAGCTAGTCTCCCTCCTTTTCTCCATTGCTTAATTTGTACCTTCTGTTTAAAATGTAGTCAGTGCAATTTTTTCCAGGGATGGTTATCCTATCTATAGCCTTTCAACTATGCACCTTACATGACATCTATCATCGTTGATGTGATAATATTGTTATTTATAAATATCAATGGGGTCTCAGATTTATTAACATTACACTAAGATGTACAATGAACAATTAGGTTTTTATTTTTATTTTTCTGTAGCTGATCTTATGACTGTCATTCACTGCTCTGTTTGGATGACTTAGGTAAATGTCTTTCAGAATTCCAGTCCCTTGCCGTTTGCCCCTAGGTGTGGGAAGTGGAGGGGGTTTCACTTGTCCTTGTCTGTCTTAGGGAGACTGGTTCTTCCACCTGGACATTATTCCCCGGAGGCGTGTTGGTCTCTGCTGCGGGTGTTTGCTCTGGGCTTCTCCTTAGGCTGAGGACCTCTGCTATACAAATGGTCTTCTCCCTAGGGCTCTGCTGTTGTCCGCAGCTGCTGATGAAAGCCACTGTAACTCCTGCTTTGTTCCAGTTATTTTCTCTGATGATTTGGGGCTCTATATCAGCTCTTACTGGCTTTGTGAGAAGTCTAACTGGACTTCCTCCTCTAGGCCAGGACCCTCCAAATTTAACCTGAGACTGGTTAAGGCCATGAGGGGAAGGGGGTGTTCGGACATGCCTCATTATGCCCTCCTCCATTTTAGAATTCAGGAAAAGCCAACTAGTATTTAACATCAATACACATCTTAAGTCTGATAAGAAACATTTATAATCTATTTTCTCTGAAGTCTGCTACCTGGAGGCTTAATTGGCATGATACAACTTTGGTGTCCACAACCTTTTATGGAACCTGGACATTCCTTTCTATTGATAATAACTCAGCCAATTGCCAATCAGAAAATTTTTAAATCTACCTATAACCTGGAAGCTCGCCCATTTCAAATTGTCCCACCTTTCTGGTCTGCATCAGTGTATATCTTAAATGTATTTGATTGATGGCTCATGTCTCCCTAAAATGTGTAAAACCAAGCTTTGTCTCAACCACCTTGTGCACATGTTCTTACGGTCTCCTGCGGGCTGTGTCATGGCCATGGTCACTCATATTTGGCTCAGAATAAATATTCATTCATTCATTTTTACAGAGACACTCTCTGTTGCCTAGGCTGGAGTGCAGTGGTACAATCTTGGCTAACTGTAACCTCTGCCTCCTGGGTTCAAGAGATTCTCCTGTCTCAACCTCCTGAGTAGCTGGGACTACAGGCGCCTGCCACCATGCCCGACTAATTTTTGCATTTTAGTAGAGACAGGGTTTTTATCATGTTGGCTAGGCTGGTCTTGAACTCCCGACTTCAAGTGATGCACCTGCCTCGGCCTCCCAAAGTGCTGAGATTACAGGCATGAGCCACTGTGCCTGGCCAGAATAAATCTTTTACAATACTTTACAGAGTTTGGCTATTTTTGTCAACACCACTGAAGTCTGTCTATGAATCCCTGACCATGCTATTCAGTCTGCAGACTTCTGCTACTGAGGTGATTCTTTCTTAATTCGGAGGCCCTCTTACAGCTCTGAAGCAGAGGCAGGAAAGTTGACTCCACAAAAGGCACTCTAATGGCCGAAACAAAGTATGGGTAAGCAAAGAGATGAGTTGAGTTCAGCTCTCCAAGGCAGCCCACAGAGGCATGTGGTGGCATCTTTCTCCTTCCCACAGTCCCTCTGGATGTGAGCGATGGGGTTGAACTCCTTCCTCCTCTTTCCTCACTGGGTACTCTATCATATGAAACTCTAAGATCCAGACCCTCAATCTTTCCTCTTACTATGTACAAGGGGGACATAAGTAGTATAAAAATTTCTTTCTCTGGCTTTCAAACTTATTTATTTATTTTTTTTACAGGTAAAATAATCCATTTTGTATGTTTGAAGCTGAATATTATATTTTCCTTTCTTTCTCTTTGTTTTCTGGCTAAAATCATCTAAATCCCCAAGGCAAATTTGTGGCAGCAGGCCACATGAAATTGTAAGAGAAGGACACATTGATATACTTAAAATATTCTCCCTGTTACATACGTTTAACTTCTCTCACCCCCTGGAGTAGAAGCTTTTTCAGAGAAGGCTCTTCTGCTGTTCAAGAACTGTTCTCTTTTAAGTATCCTCTTTTATCTGTGTCTTCAATATCTCCCTATTTGTGGTAAGCTTCCTATCAGTTTAAAAATAACTACCTGGTTGGGTGTGGTGGCTCACGCCTGTAATCGCAGCATTTGGGAGGCCGAGGCAGGCGGATCACGAGGTCAAGAGATTGAGACCATTGTGGCCAACATGGTGAAACCCCATCTCTAATAAAATACAAAAATTAGCTGGACATGGCGGTGCATGCCTGTAATCCCAGCTACTCGGGAGGCTGAGGCAGGAGAATCACTTGAATCCAGGAGTTGGAGGTTGCAGTGAGCCGAGATCATGCCACTGCACTCCAGCTTGGTGACAGAGCAAGGCTCCATCTCCAAATAACAACAACAACAACAACAACACCCACCTGTATCCCTCTAAATAAATAAACAAAACAACTCTCCATGGACTTCACATCTGTCCAAACCTGAATCTTCTCTGATGTTTCCTATCTCAGTAAATGACATCACCATCAACTTACTTAATTGTGCCAGAAAACATTATCCTTTACATCTTCTTTCACCTCATGCCCCATGCCTGATTAACTAGCAAATTCTATTACTGTGTTTCTGAAATCTGATTTGAATTAGTTTCTTTTCTCAATTCCATACCTTCCATCCTAGACCAAATAGCTGTCATCTCTTGTGGACTACAGTGGTTTCCTGTGGCTGTTTTTCTCCATTTAGCTTTGTTCTCCTTGAATACAGAGTGATCTTGAAATTAAAATATACATAGCCTGTAATATGTGTATGCATGTTTATGTGCAATATATTGATATATGTGTACATATGTACATGCACACAATACTGTTTATATTACTCCTTTGCTTCAAACTTTCCTTTAGCTTCTGTTGTTGGGATAAGGTTCAAAATCTTACAATGGTCCAAAGCACTTGAATGACCTCACTTTGCTATACCCACAGCCCAGCCTTGTACTATTCTCTCCCTAGCTTACTTTGTTCCGGTCACACTAGGTCTTTTATTTTCTCAAACTTACCAGGCTTTTTCCTTCTTAAAAACATTGACATAAGCTATTTTCTCTGCCTGGTAGGATCTTGGTTCTTTGGCTAACACCAGTTCTCAGTTTAAAACCCTTTCCTAGAAGACCTTCTAGATCCTCCCCTTTCCTGAGAGGCCCTTTCAAGGCATCTTGTATTTTTCTTTAATAACACACAACTGCAGTTGAATGATTATTTTTATAATGATTTTAATGTTGTTTTCCTCACTGAATTGTAATCTTTGAAGAGAGAGGCCATCTTACTCGTTTATCTATTTCTTCTGCTTATCAATGGAATAATAGTGCCCACTGAATTAGTTTAATAGATGATTTGTATAAGTTTTATTTGTATAAAATTCACACCATCTAACTTATGGTTTTACTCATAATAAATATCCCAGAAATTATATTAATAATTATTAATAATTTTCATGATCTCTTGCCTTTTTCTCTCTGCCTGCTTCTAGGAGTCTTTGTTCTCTGTTGTCTATATGAAAAGAGGTCTTTGTGAGATATTTGTGTGAGGCTGCATGCAATGTAGCTCAAACCAGGAGGCGAGCCAGATGTTGGATTCTGAATTGCAGCACATTACTATCAGTTAGCTTTAAACAAAATGACCCTGGAAACTTAATGAGTCTCAGTTGCTTACAGGATGAAGTCCATATAAATTAGTTGAAACATAGGGTTTTGTATCATCTGAACTTTTTCTCTCTTTCTAATCTCATTTCCCATTACACTTCATCCCATGCTCCAATCCTTCCCACTGAGCTCTACAAGTACATCAGGAAAAGGAGATGACCATTGGCATCATCATTATCATCATTGCCACTAACAATATTTACTAAGCATTGATCTAGGTCAAACACTGCGTGTGAGCCTGCAGGGAAATGCAAGATGCATAAGTCAAGATCCCAGCCCTTAATCACCTATAAACATAGTAGAAGTGACAGGTATAGACATGAAAGATAAATAGGAATATAAATTAATTAAATTGTAAGTGCCAAGGAGTAGTTAAGAGTGGGAGCACAATTTCCTGAGATGTGAAATAGTGCTCTGCATTAGGTTTATGTGTCCACAAATAAATGTGACTGTGGAGAAACAATGAAAGGTAAGGGGGGGGATATTTACTGTTCCACTTTTCTCTATGAAGACAATTCCTGTGATTTATCCATTGCTTTTGTACTCCTCCTTCTCCCTCATCTTCAAAGCTATTGTAACTGCAACATGAATTCATAATACAAATGAACAGATATTTTTCAGTGATTGAGAACCCCCATTCAAGACTCCTTGAGCCCTTGGCTTGCGAACTTGGGAGATGTCATTTTACAAGCTCAAATATATTAGCTTGACCTGTGGAGGGCAATGCTTAGATTCATCCGCATAGGGCAGTTAGCCTCGTCTATTGGATTGAGGCCATGCACAAAAACACTGAGCAAGAAGAGGCTTTGATAACTCTGCTTTCCCCAGGGTCTTATAGCAGAGGTATACATTAATTCATTCAGTCAACAAATATTTTTGAAATACTGTGTTCAGTAATGAGCAAAAGAAGATATTATAATGTGTGTCATGCCCTCAAAAATTCATAGCAGGTAAAGACGGACTCATACAGAAATAAATATATATATACTGTGATGAGAAAAATGGTAGTGGTATGAATGATCTACATCTCAGAGAAGGCTGAACACCTTGGCAGTGGAGGAAGCCTACACCAAAAGGATAACGTTTAAATTTAATCTAGAAGAAAAGCAAGAAATAGCTTTGCTCTGGTGGAAAAATACTGTAGGTATTGGTGCCCCTTTGCCTATAGAGATGCCACAACCCTGTGGCACCTCCCATCTGTTTTCCCAGAGGTAGTAGCCCTTAGGCATAACCTGTGGAGGCAAGTGGAACTGGATGTTTTCTTCTAGGCCTGGTGAATTGTTTTTCTTGCCAAAGAAACCTCGTTGAGGTTGTTTCTGGTTGGAGTCTGTGTTGGTCTGTTTTGCATTGCTATAAAGGAATACCTGAGACTGGGTAATTTATAAAGAAAAGAGGCTTATTTCGCTCTTGGTTTTCAGGCTGTACAAGAAGTGTGGTGCCAGTATCTGCTTCTGGTGAGGGTCTCAGGAAGCTTCCAATCGTGGTGGAAGGTGTAGGGGGAGCAGGACTGTCACATAGCGAGAGAGGGAGCAAAAGAGCGAGGTGGGGAGATCTGAGACATATTTTAGCAACCAGATCTCGTGGTAACTCATTACCACAGGGAGGGCACCAAGTGATTCATGAAAGGTCTGTTCCCCATGACCCAGGCAATTCTGACTAGGCCTTACATCTAACATTGGAGGTTACATTTTAACGTAAGATTTGAAGGGGACAAACATCTAAACCCCATCAGAGTACTCTCTACATGCTTCCTCGTTCTCTTGGACTAGTGGCTACCCAGGACATATACTTATAATGGACTTCATAAAAGAAAGACAACCATCCAAAACTCTCAATCACATAGCAAACCTCTGCAGAAGTTATGCCTGCTATCATTACACTGGCCAGAGAAAGTCAGTTGGCCAATTCAAACATCAATGAGCAGGGAAAATATAATTTTTTCTACCTCAATAGGAGGTATAATAAAGCCACTTAGAAGAGCAAAGGCATATCTCTAATTCTATGTCAGGGAGGCAATGAATGAAGAACTGGGAATAATAACCTACTCAATCCAAGGGCATTCCTGCCTGCTGCTCTCTGCATTCCACCATCTGATTCTTAAATGAATGCTTTTATCCTGAAGCCACTCAGTGTCAAAAAGAGCCTGATAGATCTCCAATCCTGTCAGAACTTTCCTGTGTCATTAAAGTTTCCCTGACTCCCACCAATGGAGCACATAATAGAAATCTAGCTCACAGGTTCTCTTGGTTCTGACTCCTGATAGCATAAGAGTGAGCTGGACTCAGCAGAAGGCTTGGTGGCATTGAGATCACTTCACAGCACTTCATTTCTGTTGCTGTTCAGGTTCTCATTTACAACATTTATCCTCTTGTCTAATAGCTTTCCTTTAATTTTTTTTTTTTTTTTTTTGAGATGAAGTCTCACTCTGTTGCCCAGGCTGGAGCACAATGGTGTGATCTCAGATCACTGTAACCTCCACCTCCCAGGTTCAAGCAATTCTCGTGCCTCAGCCTCCCAAGTAGCTGGGATTATAGGTGTGCACCACCATGCCCGGCTAATTTTTTTGTATTTTTAGTAGAGACTGGGTTTCACCATATTGGCCAGGCTGGTCTCAAACTCCTGACCGCAGGTGATCCACCTGCCTGGGCCTCCCAGAATGCTGGGATTATAGGCGTGAACCACCGCACCCAGCCTGTCTAGTATCTTTCAAGGAGGTTTTTCTGGGAAAATGTACCTTTATCTTTTTGCATCTATACATTCCAATTCTCATTTTTTTTCTATGTCTAAATGGATGATTTGGGGACCTTGGAGTAGTAGAACCCCATCTAATTCATAGTACCCCTCAGCAGAAGGCCATGTTATTAGTCAGGATTCTCCAGAGAAACAGAACCAAGAGTTACTGGATAGATGTAGTCATGGAAACCACCGCTTGTATCTTTGCTTCCTTCTGAACATCTGCTCCATTCTCGTACTTCTTTCTGCAGAATAGCTCTTGTTTTGGTTATTTAATAGCATGCACATGACTAAAAAATAGTTGCCATTTCCACTTCTGCTGGACCACAAAGCTCCAGGGCCCACAACCTTATGTCAACACATGGCCTTTTCCCTGTGATTTACATTTCAATACCTGAGAACGGGAATCAGATCAGTGTTAGGACTACCAATATGTTATATTGCTTAGCATCAAGTGACTATTGCTGGTGGCCAGAGTGTGAATGCATTCATGTTCTATTGCTGCTATAGCAAATTACCACAAATTTAGTAGCTTAAAGCAATGGACATTTATCTTATAGATCGGGATATCAGAAGGCTGAAATAGGACACTGGGCTAACATCAAGAGGTCGGCAGGAATGTATTTGTCTGGAAGCTGTAGTGGAGAATCCATTTTTTGCCTTTTCTAGTTTCTAGAAGCTGTGTGCTTCATTTCTGATTGCTTTTTCCTTCTTCAAAAAAAATTTTTTTTTCACTTATAAGGACCCTTGTGATTATATTTGGCCCACACTTATAATTCAGGATAATCTTCCCATCTCGAAATACTTAATCATGGGCTGCAAAGGCTGTTTTGTTATGTTAAGTAGAATTCACAGATCCTGGGAATTAAGACACAGACATCTTTGTTGAAGGGGTGGAGAGGAGCACCATTATCCCATTATTCATAGTGAGGGTCATAAAGATGTGCTGCCAATGGAACAGAGGCTGTGAATGGGAGGAGTTTCTTCGCATAAAGAGTGAGGTAAGAATACGAAAATTAAGTAACACGTCTACTTCCGTCTACTTCAGTTTTCCATCCTCTGTCTCTTTCCCCTCCAGTGGAATCTGTCAGCACTCTCACTTTTGTAATTTGCCTGGACTTCTTTTTCTTACTAGAATGAACTAGTATTTAATTTTCTCAAAGCTAGATTCTTTCTTTATTATAATGCAGATGCCTAATCCCCTTAGAATTGATGAGAAAATATGAGACGCCATGAAGGATGGTTTGGGAATCTGTGCTTCTAATAGGTTCGCTAGGTAATTCTTGCACACACCAAAGTTTAAGAACCACCTCTGTATTCTCAGTAAAGCTGATAAGCTTATCTTGTTAGAAGAGAAGACTGAAGAAAACCTTCCAAAGGAACTAGTGTATTTTCACTGCAGCTTTTGGGAGATAATGATAACAATTTTGCATGTAACTCAGTAAGACTCTAATTCAGGCTGGGGGAAGAGGTCATGTCAAGAAAAAGGGGAAACCTTTTATGAGCTCATCAAGATTTTTTTGACTCTCAAATCACAATGAAGTGCATGGTTCTTTCTAAGTTATGTTTTCATACTGATTTGTGCTGTGTTGAATATCATAGTAACGCCATATCTCCAAAGGCAGTTTACCATATCAATCTTGCCAATATAGGGAAAGCAGAAGATGATGGGCTAACATTTGACACTCCAGTGGCTTTTGTCATAGATCAGATTGCCAGGTGTCTGATTTGGAAACTTGGTGTTGTATGAAGTAATTCAATCATGACATTTTGGGATTTGACAGGTTTTGTTTTATAATTTAAACAATTGGATCCAAGTATAGCATGCTTTCTTTACAAATTTACAGTTACTTAGTTTGAAGAACTTTTGTTTGTAAGTAAGCTAAGTAAGTTGTAATTAAGTTGAAAAAGTAAGAAAGAAAATATATAAAGTAACCTAGAAAATAAAATCATGTAATTTTTGATGCTTGGTGGTTTAGTTTTAATAATATGGCAGATTACATGATATAAAAATCTTCTAAGTATAAAGTACTTAGAAGTACTGAATTTAATAAAATAGTCAACCATGTAAATTGTTGAGTGAGTTCACTAGGATGTAAGGAATATTACCAGAGACCAAAAACAAAACAGAAACTGGACTTGGTTTTCCTTCACTTTATGTTTGGGATTTGAATTTATACTCTGTGGTCTGTGAACCCTTAAGCTGAGAAATTAACATGGAGCTCCCTGGAGCACATGACAGAGTTTGGCATAAAATCTTTTTTGGAGGGGAATATCCTCAACTTTGGTGGTAAAGGATTCCCATGGAAAATGCCCTGCCAGACATGGACCCCAAATTCAAAATTACAAAATCCATGAAGTCATCTATCCTAAGTGAGAGAAACAAACAACAAACAACAAGATTGGAACCACCCCTACTGCCACTAAAAAACTGAAATAACATTCTTTCTCAACAACTCTAAAATAAGTACATAAAAATTATTGAAGATATAAAGGAATTCAAAGCATAAGAAACCAACTTTATGGCATAAAATAGTGCCTTACATTAATATTTTCACTATGTGGTACAAGTGCAATGTGCTGTAGTAGTTCAGAGAATGAAGACAGCTGCAGAAACTGAACTTGATGCTAAAATGTTGACAAGATAAAATTTAGTTGGAGAAACATTACTTCTTTCAAGGTGTCACTTAGATATTGCAAATCAATGACATCACAGCAAGTTGAAAAACAAATATCGCTGTAGAACATAATACATTAATTTCTGGGGATGAGTGTTAAATTGAAATCATGACCAACACAGATACTGTTTATGAAATATAATCATATCCTTATTCAGAAAAGGTAAGATAGATGCCACTTCTAAAATTATATGAAACATCCCAGAAATTGCCAAGCAATGCACATCCAGAAAGCATAAATAGAACACTACAAACCATCTTGCAAAAAGACAGTTACATTCAGGGGGGGAAACATCATCTTAAAGATATAGGATTCTATTTGCTGGCTCAATGATAACATAAATTCTGGATAAAATCTATGAACTTGAAATGTGTTAGGTTTAGTAACACAAGTAAAGAGTATTTGCATTTCACTGGCAGAATGCGATATTAAGGGAGTCAAAGGTTATCTACTTGAAATTTGTTGTCAATTGATGAAAAATGAGTGTTGTATAAATCACCAAAGAAATTAACTTTCTTCAAAGATGATGAGCTTCATTACAAATAGACCTGTTATTATCATTGACATACCTACTATTTGATAAAAATTTTCCCATTCTTGACAGTTGTTTTAATGTGTTGGGTTGAAGCCAATAGGCTGTCAGGTGTCAACTTTCTAAAGATCATATTCCATGTGGGAAAATGAGCAGTGCTTTTGTAGCAGAAAGGGAACTGTTTATTGCTTGCATTATGTAGTTGTCTGAGACTTCTTATGAACTTAATATCTCTTCACAAGCTGGTGGCTGGCTTACTTTTTGCCAAAGTTCCTTTGTCAGGGTGGAATGAAATATAAAAGCTGTCAATTATGTTTTGACAGTAATAATTACATAAATTCCATTTTTTGTGGCTCTGAGTCTAATCTTTTATCTAAACTCTCTTCTATTGTAGCTATTTAAGGAAGTCTATTTTGCTTATTTTCACGCAGGCTACCATTTCATGTATCGAGTTCATAATGTAGTTAGTTGAAAAAGGACTTGGGATTTTTGTTACTGTTCTCTTTGCCATTGTTCATTCTCTTTTTCTAACATTTTTCCTACTATGAGCCTGGATGGAAGAGGAGCAGAGAGAAGACATACATCAAAGCTCTATCTATAAAATAATAGCAACCCTGAGGCTTCCTCTTACAAATTCTACTATTTTTTTCTTTATTTATTTTTTGAGACGGGGTCTCGCTCTGTTGCCAGGCTGGAGTGTAGTGGTGTGACCTCAGTTCACTGCAACCTCGACCTCCTGGGCTCAAATGATCCTTCCACCTCAGCCTCCATAGTGGCTGGGACTACAGGAGCATGCTACCATGCCCAGCTATTTGTTCTGTATTTATTTATTTATTTATTTATTTATTTATTTATTTATTTATTTATTTACTTATTTTTTTGTAGAGGCAGAGTTTCATCATGTTGTCCAGGCTAATCTTAAACTTCTGAACTGAAGTGCAGCCTCCCAAAGTGCTGGGACTACAGGCGTGAGCCACTGTGCCCAGCCAAATTCTACCAGACAAAACAACAGTTTTTAAATACATATAGTTCAAAACAGAAAAATAGTCATAAAAACATCAAGTAATACAGGCTTGCACTTTTCAACTTTATTCAGTGAAAATGACTGTGATGCTTTCGAATAACAACTTTAAAGATACTCTATGAAACCTGAGATGAAAAGTTTGGAGTTACTACATGTTAATTAAGTACATAAAAATACCAAAATTTGTATCAGAAACACATAATTTTCATATGACTTAACATTGCTGCCTAATACCCTTTTTTACTAAGTTCTAATAGTATTAGAAATAACTATAATTATTATAAAAATGTTTATTTTATTGAACTATAAAATTTAACTTTGTTTTATGCTTGAAATTTTTCCATATGGCTGTTATTTTTGGAATTCTTTTTTTTTTCTTTGAGATGGAGTTTCACTCTTGTTGCCCAGGCTGGAGTGCAGTGGCGCGATCTCTGCTCTCCGCAAGCTCTGCCTCCCGGGTTCAAACGATTCTCCTGCCTCAGCCTCCCAAGTAGCTGGGATTGCAGGCATGTGCCACCACTCCTGGTTATTTTGTTTTGTATTTTTAGTAGAGATGGGGTTTCTCCATGTTGGTCAGGCTGGTCTCAAACTCCTGACCTCAGGTGATCCGCCTCCCTTGGCCTCCCAAAGTGCTGGGATTACAGGCCTGAGCCACCACACCCAGCCCTAAATTTTGGAAATTTTTAAGTCAAGCAAAAATGTCAAACAGTTAGTAGATTAGGAAAAATAATCCTGAAGTTGATTTATAGATTTTTCATATTGTAGGTTAAGTTATATGGGAAACTGTGAAGACAGGAGAAACTATTGTAAAATAATGAGCAGACTTAGTAATGCATATTGGTTATGTACATTTCAACTCTTTTCAGAAAGAGTCAATAAACATTCTGCATAAACAAAATTAAATCCCTTAATTAAAAATATTTTGTTGGGGAAAAGTATTGTCTTCTAAACAGATTTCAACCTTAGCCTTTTAATTTACTTTGTAGTCACATATTCTCAAGAATCTAAGATATTTTATACTTTTGCTTGTGGTTGAGTAAATATGTATCTTGGACTAATATTTAGAATGTAACTATACATAGGTTAATTATGTTAGACTTATATGATTGTCTAATTAGTTCAAGAGTAATACACCAGTAACCTTTCAATAAATAATATTAAACACATACTGTACTTCAATTAATTAAACCTATTAATTAAAAATTCAAAATGAGTGTGAATGTGTGTGTATGTGTGTGTGTGCTGGAGGGGGGACAGGCACATAGCTACTTTATAATTTTAGTGAAATTTGTTTGTATTTTCATGCTTAAACTTTTTCCTTTATAGACAAACATCTGTTGGCTCATGGAATTAGCTATTACTTCAGCAATGGAAAGGAATTAAGGTCATCTAGAGCAAGAGTAAATGATTATTGGATTTGGAACACAAACAGGAAACTGTTTGTATAATGAACACTGGACCATGTAACATTAGTTAGGATATCAAGAATACTTAATAGAAAAGACCCAGAAGTCATTGCAGGAGAATTGTCTGGGCACAACAGGATATTAACAACTGCTGTGCCTTTTTGTTTCATAAAGTACTTCTGTGTGGTTAGACATTCCTTACTACTGCACACCTGTCTGTTAAATGACTTTGATAATAGTGCAGTTAACTCATGGGATCTGCTGTAGAAATGTGCACCCACTATATAAGAATGGTTTTCACTAATGTGTGGAGCTCAGATCTATAAAGTTCATTATGACATATTAGAGCTCTTTTCTCATGCCAATGTAAGCAGTCAGTCCCTGTTAAAGAAGAGTGCTCCTAGTACTGAAATATTAAGTCTGTTGTTTAATTGGATATTTGTCACAGAGGATGGAAAAACAGGGTGTGAAGGGAAGGTTTTCAGGGCTGGGTGAGTTACTTTATTTTCTTTTTAAAGTCAAGTATAGAATATTATGTCTTTTAAAAAATTGCTACTTTTGTTGCAGAACGTTTAACAGAAATGTCTGTGGGCCCATGATCATGTCAACTTAAACTATACTGTAATGGGACTTGAAAATACATGCATGTAGTTTTAGTGTACTTTTTAATTCCTAAAGCAGACTTTTAATTCTTAAAGAACATGTAGACATTCTAGGAAAGATGGACAGGGTTTTATTTTACCCTTTTTCAAAGGACAGTAATTTTTTTTGAATACAATTATAAAATGCAAAGATTAGATCAACAATTAGGAATAATGGTTATCTCTTATGGCTTCGGGAGATTTCAAGAGGTGTTTCTTTCTATTTTAATGCTGCTGTCTTGAGAAGGTAAAAAGGTTGATATAGGCTAAAAAGGCCTATGATGTGCAGGTGTGGGTGTAACTAATACGGGCTCAGGTAAGAAGCTGCCATGCATCACTAATGAGAGACTCAGCCAAAGGGTTGCCTGCAAGTTCTAAAGCTTCAGATGCTGTATGTAGTTGGAAAGCTTGGAATTCCTTTTTGAATTACTTTATTACATAGCTATATTTATTAGAATTTGAGTACACTACAACTATGCATACTTCTAAGATGCCGTCATAATAAAGACCATCAATTTGGTTACATTTCAGGGAGAAAGGCTTCACTGAAATGAACATTGTAAGAAAACTCAATTTAATGTTACCTTGGAGTATATTCTCGCTTCATGTACTGCTGTTTTCATTACAAGGTAAGAACTCAGATTAAATGTTTATGTTAATTTATTGTATTTTTGTTTCTCTTACAATTTATACAAATAGTTTTCCCTTATAAAGCACTTTGAAGTCATTAGAATGAATTGTACTAAATGATACTCAGATCACCTTTAAAAAAATTCTTAATAATGTAGATAATTTGGACCTTTTAGTTTTCATTTTTTGAGTCTTTGCAAAATGGCTAGTTAAAAATCATGCTTTTATTATGATATGCAATTGTATTAGAACCTTTTAGTTTTCATTTCTTGAATCTTTTTTAAATGACTGGTTAAAAATCACGCTTTTATCATGATATGCAATTGTATTAGAAGAAGCTCTGATTCTAACTTTTTTCTTCTAAATTATGATTTAAAATAATTGTCTATTTGCAATTTAAACATTTGAAATTTTATAATAAACTAAGAGCAATTGAGTACTTAAACTTTCTTCATGCCATCAGCCCAAAGAATAGTAAAAAAATGTTTTAAGAATGACTAACATCTGGGGCTAAAAATTGATTTTAATTATTTTTATAGTAATTTTATTAATATATTTTCTTGCTATTTGATTTTTTTTTTGTTATGGAAAGCTTATAAACATACACAAAATTTAAATGAAATAACACACCTTCACGTTGCCCTCACCCGGGTTCCATAACTATCAGCATTTTGTGGAACTAGTTTTACCCTGTTACACATTTTTTCTTGGAGTATTTTAAATTCATGAAATACATATTATATATTTTTAATAGATAAGCATTTTATCATACCTAACAAAATGGGGAAAGGATTTATTTATTTTCAGTTGTTGATTTTTAATCCCTGTAAAGGTCTGTATGCTTTGGAGCTTGTAGACGAAATTGGAGAAATTGCTTAAGTACAAAAGACTACAGAGGTCAAAGGTGCTATTTTCCAGTTCCAGTTGTAACTGAAACCCCAAGGAGAACGACGTCACAGAATCTTGAGAGCTGAGGAGACTTTACAGATAACTTGTCCAACACCATCATTTTATGGTGTGCTTGGTATTTTGTTTAAGCTTGGCATGTACTAAGTGGTAGCACTAGAACTAAAACTTGGATCTCTGATTCCAAGACTAGTGCCTGTTCAATTGCATGGTGTCTCTGTGTAAATCCATGTATACTGCCCATTCTTTTTAGCTTATCAGTCATTCAGTGTCTCACAAGAAATTTGCTGGTCAAATCCCTCTAAAAAATGCAAAAATAACAGCAAACTTCAATCAGAATTTTAGAATTTAGGTTAAAATGTTCTTTTAAACAACTAGAACATGTAGCCAACATATTTGGATAATTTTTTTTCATTCTTATATATTTGTCTCTGGCAGAATATATTTGTGCATCATCTATATTGATGGGAACATCAAAGTGAGTATTTCTTGTTCTTTGTGTCCTCTAAAACATAAAGTTAATGGGAATGAGCAAATCTCAGCAGGCGACTAGATCTGCTTTTGAAAAAAATAAGTGAAATGTTTTACAAAAAAGCGTGAAATATACTTTAAAAAACATTTCTACAGATTAAAAATGATCTAGCATTCATTTCTTTATTTATGAAAATACTTCCTTTCCTTTTAATTACAAAGTATTTGTTTTCATTTTAATTATGAGGGGAGTCTTTGGTGGCTGTTGGTACTAAAAAGATATTACTTTCATTTCAAAGGTTTGTAATAAAAAGTTATATTCCATAATATTATCCTTTACATTATTATTAATATACATTATTGATAACAAATGTATTATGTTCATTTTTAGCAGAGTCACACAGTTTTTAATGATAAAAATAAAAAATTGTTTTAGCAGTAAATAACAAAAATCATTTTTTGGACTAAACTGATCCACTTAATAAAAAGTAGAATTCTATTCACCATTTGATTTTTTAAAAATAAAATGTTTATTGATAAATATAACACAAAAACAGAAAACATTATAAAGCAAATATATACCTTAGTGAATTATTAGCCATTTGATTTTGATAAATTGCAGTTTGATGTTCTTACTTACATTAATGTTAACTTGCCCTTTATGACATAGCACAGGAGAGAATTAAGCACTATGTTTGAAAAAAGGGAACGTACAAATACTGACCTCACTAGATTTGCAAAATCATGTGGAGAAAATATTGCAAGGGTTGGTGCTACAATGTTACACTCTTTTGTTTATTTTTCTATCTCAAAGTTCCTTCCTAAAAGTCAGTTTACATCAAAGACTGGAGAAATTTGGGGACACTCCTGAATTTTGTAAAATGAGACAGCACCACCACCCAAATCTATCCCTTCCAGAAAAGGGGGGGAGGACCTTTTAAATGTTAAACCAAGAAAGACCTCTTTGATAAAGTGATGGAAATCAGGAGGAAAACACCAGCTCTCTCTTGGGAAAGGCTTGTTCAGGTTGCCTAGGGGCCTTTGACTATACAAGTTCTTTTTGTTTTCTTCCAGAAACGGGTTTAATGAAAATCGACAGAAAAGAGCTCTTTTAGCAGCACAGGTAGGTTATGCTTCAGGTGGAGAGAGAGGCACAGAAATAATCCATTCTGTGTTGGACTCTGCTGTCACTTCAACAATGAGACCTTTGTGGAGGGGAATAAAATGCTAAGAACAAGATAGGAAGGAGGAGGAAGAAGCAAAGTAACCTCTATTGCTTTTCTACGACCATCAAATTCATGCTCAGGTCACATCGACTTGTTTGGAATAAAATACATTTCTTTTTGCTATTCAGCTCAGTTACCTACTAATAGACTTGAGGCTTTTAATCCCATGCACTTGCCAGAAAATTAGAAGTAGTTTAAAAATTAAGCACAGTATCAGTTAGGACAATGACAACAGTGTAATGTACATGGAAAAAGGGGCCGAAAAAGGTGTAAATAATATGAATTAAGTACTGCAAAAGGGCAGGAGATACATCCTGATGTCCTGACAGAAAGTTTTTATAATGTCTGATAAATCTAAATTGTGGGTATCTCTGAATGGGTAACGTTTTTTTTTGGAGGGACAGTGTAACACTGCATTTGAGAGCTTCTTGCTCGGGTGCCTTCTTATGAAGGATACTGGATAATTGCAATTTCTTCAAACTGGTTGGAATGCTCAAATGAATGGGCTTAAAAATATTTCTCTATAAAAGATGGATGGTAAAATACAGAATCCTAACTTAGCAAAGGCATTTCTTTGAAAAGGAATATGATTTGAGTATTTACATAGCAAGCAGCTTAAATATTCAAGGAAGTCTTTGTTAAATGTTGAATTGCAAATAGTTTTTATTAGTATTTTGTGATAGATGTCTGAATTTGTGTATTTTATAGTGTTAATTGAAGAGAATTAGTAGTTAAATAGAAGACAGATCTGATATGCTGTTGTGTCTGGTTAGAAGACAGAACTGATTTATTCTTATCAAGAGTAGAGACCTTTTTTTTTTTTGTACCAGTGTTACTGGAAAGGGGTCCTGACCCAGATCCCAAGAGAGGGTTCTTCATTCTCATGCAAGAAAGAATTTGGGGCAAGTCCACAGAGTAAAGTGAAAGCAGGTTTATTAAGAAGGTAAAGGAATAAAAGAACGGTTACTCCATAGGCAGCGCAGTAGCATAAGTTGCTTGACTGAGTATACTTGTAGTTATTTCTTAATCATATGCAAATAAGAGATGAATTATTCATGACTTTTCCAGGAAAGGGACAGGAATTTCCCGGAAATAAGAGTTCTTCTTCCTTTTAGACTATATAGGGTAACTTCTGGATGTTGCCAGGGCATTCATAAACTGTCATGGCATTGGTGGGAGTGTCTTTTAGCATGTTAATGCATTATAACTAGAGTATAATGAGCAGTGAGGACAACCAGAGGTTCCTTTCATTGCCATCTTGGTTTTGGCAGGATTGGGCCGGCTTCTTTACTGCAGGGTCTTTATGACCTGTATCTCATGACACTAGTCCTGCTGACCTCTTATCTCATCCTGTGACGAAGAATGCCTAACCTCTTGGGAATGCAGCCTGGCAGATCTCAGACTCATTTTACCCAGCCCCTATTCAAGGTGGAACCACTCTGGTTGGAGCGCCTCTCATACCAGAATAGGCAAAGGATTGTCTATGGAATGGAAACACATTTTTATTTTTCTTAAAAAGTGTTTTGTGTACTGATATACTTAAGTGTCAAATTGGGGTTATACTGTTGTCCATTTAGATGTTTTCAGGATTTGTATACTTTACTCCCTTTTAGCAAGAATGAAGAGCAGGAGACTTGTACTTCTACTTCCTAAGGCTAGAAAACCTGTCAAAATCATTTATTTTCAGAACAATTTTTAAAAGAAGAGGTTTCAACAGCGGGCAATGAGGTCATAATCTTGCACTGCACTGTTTAGAATTGGAATTTCATGTGTTACAAGGCCATTCTTATCCATAGATTCACTCTTCTGCTCTAGGAAAACAGAGCATCAATAGGTAGATAAGTGTGCAAATAATGACTCAGAAATATGTTGGCAATGAGGTGAGCAAGAGAGGGTAGATGCAGACTTCTGTAAATAGTGTATTTGTGCGCTGCAGTGATTTCCCATCCAAAGACTGTATTTCCCTGGGCTTCTCTCCGTCCTGCGGAGGTGTAATCAGGAAGGAGGAAGGATGGGCTGTCCTCTTTTATCAGTCATGTGAATACATGCACCTACTGCCTGGGACTTTTTTGCATTTGCATTACATTCCAAAAATTCCTTTCCTGAAAGCAAGCCCTAAGACATAGACTTAGGTGCAGGTCATTTATAGTGTACAAATAAAGGAGAAAGGAAAATGATGTGAAGAAGGGAGAAAATAAAATATGGGGTGTATTAATGAGGGGCTTTCTGCTGTAGGCAGCTGGAACTCAGTCTTATTGGAGACTTTTGAACCATGTAGAATGTGTCCTAGAAAAATTTCTAGGTTGAGGGAAGCCTCCGGAGAGCCTAAAATCTCCAGGAAGGCACTTTCCATAGTCTTTTCTGCTTGGACTCTGCCGTCAGGCAAAGGCAGAAAGAACCTAGTGCTGAAGTTGGAGGCTTTCAGTGTACACAGAAATCCAGATGAATTCCAAGGTGAATTCAGAGGTGGGCTGAGAGGATGTGAGGAGAGGCAACAACAAAGTCTGCTGCAGTCTTGGCTCTAAACACCCTTGGGAGACAGATTCCCATTTGAACCATGTCTCTTTTTTCAGTTAAGTTGGTATTTGTTGATGACATACCAAGGACAGTGCTAGAGATAGAAACAAGAATAGCAGTGCCTGTTACCTAGAAACTCCATCTGTTATGGAGGTAGTCTGGTGAAGAAGTCATTTCTCTGCAACTGGATCATTGAATCCAAGACAACCTCAATCATTTGCCATTATTTATATGACATAAAAAATAAATATGCTCCAATTATAAATGTAAGATGCCATTCTGACTTCAAATATGTCAATAAATAAACAAAATCTGCATGTCACACTTTAGCCTTGGTGAAATGTATTATGATGTATGGGATGCTGGATAAATAGGATATTGTTGTAGCCAGAAAGGTGGTGTCCTAGGGAGTCATTCTAATTTCCATAAACAAGATGTAGATTGAGTTAGGTTAAAGGATATAGAGCGAAAAACAAATTATATACTTTTATCTTCCTCTAGTGTTATCCAGTGTTTTCAGTTTTTGCCTAATAGTAAAAACAAGTAGCATGTTTACAACTCTTTTCCTTTTTTTTTGAGACAAAGTTTCACTCTTCTTGCCCAGGCTGGAGTGCAATGGCCTGATCTCGGCTCACTGCAACCTCCGCCTCCTGGGTTCAAGCTATTCTCCTGCCTTAGCCTCCTGAGTACTGGGATTACAGGCACACAACACCAACGCTGGCTAATTTTCTGTATTTTTAGTAGAGATGGGGTTTCACCATGTTGGTCAGGCTGATCTCGAACTCCTGACCTCAGGAGATCCACCCACCTCGGCCTCCCAAAGTGCTGGGATTATAGGCGTGAGTCACCACACCCGGCCTGCATGTTTACAACTCTTATTATGTGCCTGGCACTATTCTTGGTGTGTCATTCACATCATTTCACTGAATCCTCACAATTCTGTGAGGCAGGTACTTTTATAGACTGGGAAACTGAGGCTGAGCTGGTTGAATAATTTGTTCAAGGCGATAGGCCCTATGAGGTAGAGTAGAAGTCATTATACACTTTTAATGAGTATCAGAGATGATTGGCTTCCATTAAAGGGATAGACATAAATCATTTCGGAGCCAAAGGAAGAAGGTTTTGGTGTCCAGTAATATCCGGGGCTGTGTCAGATTTAGGCAGCCAGAAGCAACGTGGCTGAAGAGAGAATAAGACTTGCTGTCTTGAAGGAATCGAGGTCATAGACTGTTGTTGCGTCTAACTTAGTTTGAAGGCAGAGGCAAGAACAAAAAGGGGAGATTGAACAGTGAGGATAAAACCTGGGAGTGTTGAGAACAGGAGACAGTGAACTTGAGACCATTGTGTGGGGCAGAGTTTAGAAAGAAATCTTCAAAGAGTGAGAGAATGTGTCTTTTATATAGCGTGGACTGACATGATGGCGTGCGCCTGCAGTCCCAGCTACTCAGGAGGCTGAGGCAGGAGGATCGCTTGAGTCCAGGAGTTAAGCCCAGCCCAGGAAACTTAGCGAGACCCATTTCTTAAAAAAAAAAAAAAAAAAAAAAAAAAAAAAAAAAAAAGATATAGCTTGGATAGATTTTCCTGTTAAAGAAAAAAGTACTGAGATGGAAAATGTCAGAATAAAACTTAACATAAGGGAGACTAGAATCTTCTGAGAAACAACTTTGTTCCTGAAGTCACATGGCTCATTTTCCCATCCTTCTTATCTTTCCCCCTTCTTCAGTTTTTCTAATATCATCTACTACTTAATTTGACAATTATTTGGCAAGTTTTGGGTGTGTTTATTCTGGTGAAATATAAGTACTATTGGAAAGAATGTTGCCCCAGCCCATACACTCAACTGCTATGGAGTTGGAATAATAATCCACAATCAATTAGTTTTAGTAAGCCACAACTATTTGCTACTAAGCCATATAGATCTTTTAAAAACCTTAACATTTCATCTGGATTGCTTAGATTGATTGACATAAATCTCTTTATTGCTAATTTTCTGTGTGAGGCATTATGTATGTAAGCTTTACGTACATGGCTTTAATTCATTATCCTAACTATACAACAAGGGAAGTGCCATTATTGTTCCCCTTTTACAGATGAGTAAACAGAGGCACTAAGAGGTTAGGAAACTTGCCTAAAGGTAAGTAATTACGGAGTCAGGATTCTAATCCAACTCCGTTTGATTCAAAATTCATGCTATTTACCACTATTCTGAACTACCTTGGGCTCTGTAAAAAGATATATTTAAACGTTCTATGAACTTTAAAGTGTGTCAGTCAGCTCTTTGGAGCCTGAAGGTAACACACTGGCACCGAAACAGCAGATGGTTCTGTGGATGTTTTCTTTACCAACTGGTGTGCAGGCAGGCAGGACATCACCGTCTGTAGGTCTGTCAGCCCCATACATTTTTTTTTTCCAAACCTTTCTGCACCTGGAAGTGTCAGAGAACTGCTATTTCTGCAGTCAAAGCAGTCAATAATTCCAGAGGTTAGACTCAAACCAGGCTCCTTTCATGAGGTTGTGAGGTAGGTGGAGGGATTGGGGGCTGGGGGAAAGAGTGGGTGATGGGAAGGGGAGGGAGGATGGGAAGTGAGAACAGAACAGAGAGCAGACAAAGTAAACGACTTGTCAAAGTCATGTAAGAGGCAAAACCAAGACTTGAATGAGGTGTTCTCACCACGACCTCAGAGGCACCCTTTCTGCCTTGTGGAGATGATAAGCCTCAATAACCCCAGAAAGTATAAAGTCAGCACTTTATCACTTCTGCATTTGTAGTTATTTTCTATATGTGCCAATTTGCATGTTTGGCTTGAATTAAATAATTTAACTCTCTTGCATTCTCATTTCTTTCTTTCAAAGTTTGAAGCTACTTCTCCGAGATACTTTTTCCATGATGCTATTAATTGGGGTGAGAGCAAAATAAAAGGTCAGTGTTTATACTTAGGTTTTCATATTTGCTTTCTCAGAAAATCCCTTTGGGGGATATGTTGAATCAAGTATTTACTGTTTCCATAAACCACATGAAGGAAAGTGAATCAGGATGGTAATAATACTTAGTAATAATTTAAGTTCACTTCTTAGAGAAATTTGAATTGTTTCTGAGAATAACTAGGGCCAAACATTTAGACAAACCTGATAACTGCATGACCAGGGAAGATGTCACTGAATATCAGAAACTATTTTTTTTTTTTGTGAATCAATTACTTGATCCCTATTTTTTGTTACCAATTCCCCATTTCCATTAAGAAGAATGCTGATGGTAGTTTGAAATTTAATTTGAGTGGTAACTATGAAATAGAAATTATCATTGTTGTGTTTAAAATAACAATGATCCTCACCAGTTTTCATTTGATACTTGTTTTCAGGAGAATAAGCAGGACTGTAAATACATTTTTAAAGGCAATACATTTGTTTATCTAAATATTTAGTATCTCTTCATCAGAAAAATGCAAGACTGTGATCTAAGATAAACTGTAAATATAGATGTGCCCCTAGTGGAAAAAACTGCTTTTAAGTTTATGAAGAACATCATTTTTTTTTTAAACCTGTATTTATGGACTAAGTTAAAACAGCATATTTTTTCCTCACTTAAGATATACTTGGAGATTTGTGCATTTTTAAAAGTAAAGAGACATTTTAGATCAATGGATCTTAAGGCGGAGAGGAATCATACGGTTTTCAAATTCTTGCCTTTGGCAGAACTGTGGTCAAATGATCAATTATATAACTATCTTCTGGGAATTAAGATGTTCTCTCTTCTCCTCAAGTGTTAAATTCTTCCTGCTTGAGTTTTGCCAGTTGCCTCTTATTCTCTCCTTATTAGAGGAAATTTTTTTCACTGATTCATTTGCATTTTTAAAACTCACTTAGGAGACGATGGTAAAATTAGGGTTAGAGTTCACAGTTACTTGCTTCCTCTTTTTAACATAATTTGTTGGGACAATTTTATAATTTTTCTTTCCATGAAAGAAATAATATTTTTGGTGACAGTAGTGACTTTGGCTTCTGCTTCATCAAAATTTAAGCATAGGTTTCTTTTTCTTTTTTCTTTTTTCTTTTTTTTTGGAGACGGTCTTGCTCTGTCGCCCAGGCTGGAGAGCAGTAGCGTGATCTTGGCTCACTGCAGCTTCTGCCTCCTGAGTTCAAGTGATTCTCCTGCCTCAGCCTCCAGAGTAGCAGGGATTACGGGTGTCCACCACCACGCCTGGCAGCATAGGTTTCAAAGAATGTGTCATTTGTAATTGAGCCTGAGGATTAATATACAAACCTCAAATGAAATGTTTAATCATTCTCTTCAAAAGCAGGAGTCTCCCTTGGAGTTTTATGCTTTGCCTGATCCCTCAAGTTAATGATAGTCCTGATTCTTTTTGTTGTTGTTGTTGAGACAGAGTCTAACTCTGTCACCCAGGCTGGAGTGCAATGGCACAATCTCGGCTCACTGCAAACTTCACTGCCTGGGTTCAAGCGATTCTCCTGCCTCAGCCTCCCGAGTAGCTGGGACTACAGGCATGCACCACCACACCCAGATAATTTTTGTGTTTTTAGTAGAGATGGGGTTTCACCATGTTGGCCAGGCTGGTCTCAAACTCCTGACCTCAAATGATCTGCCTGCCTTGGCTTCCCAGAGTGCTGGGATTACAGGCATGAGAGACCCTATTCTTTAATAGAGTGTTTGCTCCTGGAAGAGTAGCTGATGGGATGTGCAGCCAACACCAAACTCCATCAACAGAATCATCTGCAGCTTGTGTATTTCTGGTTCTCATCATCTGGGACAGAGATTCCTTACATGGGAACTTGACCTTTGATTTGCTTGAAAGGGGCTAACCTTCGCTCTCAGGGTAGTTTGAGATGTAAAAGCCTGTCTTTCTTGCTTCACAGCACACATAATAAAATGAACTAGACAGAGACTTGATGGGTTTAGTTCTTTAGCTTAGCTAGGCAAGAGACCGAGAGTTCTGTTTAAGTTAATAGTAATTACAATTTGTCCAAGCTGTATCTTGACATATTATGCTTAAAAGAACAAATGGATGCCAGAAGATAACTTTTTCTTTCCCCCCTCAGGTTCTTGTCCTTATGAATGCCTTAATGGAGCTTTCTGTTCTAAGACTGGAACATGTGACTGTCAAATATTTCAGGCTCTTGGGACAAGATGCCAGATCAGTAAGTTTCAGGGATGCTTATGAGAGAATTATGAGATACCAAGGAAAAAATTAAGGCATAATTTACTATAATAATGTTCATCCATTGGGAGTCGTATATTAACTAGAGAGCCCACAATTCATTCTCAGTTATTTGATGTAATTTAGAAACAATGTAAAACGAAAGTACATAGGGCCACTATCCCTTCTCATTGAACTCTCTTATTGCTTCAAGTATTTTTTCCACTTTGTATACTAATAGCCTATTATTATTATTGTTATTATTATTTTTTGAGACAGAGTCTCACTCTGTCACCCAGGCTGGAGTGCAATGGCACGATCTCGGCTCACTGCAACCTCTGCCTCCCGGGTTCAAGCGATTCTCCCACCTCAGCCTCCCGAGTAGCTGGGACCACAGGCACTCGCCATCATGTCTGGCTAATTTTGGTATTTTAGTGGAGATGGAGTTTCACCATGTTGGCCAGGATTGTCTTGAACTCCTGACTTCGGGTGATCTTCTCACCTAGGCCTCCTAAAGTGCCGTGATTACTGGCATGAGCCACTGCACCCAGCCAGTAATAGCCTATTAAAACCAGGTTCTCATTCATCTCTCTTTTGCTTTATAAAACAGATTTTTAAATTTGGAGCCAGTCATTCTTTTGGACCTTTAATTAACTGGACATTTTGTATGTTAAAAAATAGTACTGAGACTTCTTCAAGGGCAGGGGCTTTTTTTTTTTTTTTTAAATAAACCTTTTATCCACAGTGTCTAAGAAAGGATTCTATGTCAATCATAATCAATAAATATTCATTTGTTTAATCAATATTTACTGGCATCTAGATCCCAGGCTAGGCATTGGGGATACAACGGTGAATAATACCAACCTGTTCCTGTCCTCCTGGAGGCTGTAGTCTAGAGAAGGTGATAAATACGCAACAGATACACAATAATTAAACTTGTGACAGGTGCTGTAAAGTACAAGATGCTATGAAAATATGAAGCAGAGGTGAGGCATACTGTCAGGGAAGACTGCCTGAATAATGAATAATTCTGTGTTTTTTCCTGAAAAGGCCACAGTTGTCCAAGGCTAATAAATTTAGGTGGGAATCACAAAAATACAAGATGTAAAGAGTCACCCTTATCTTTATGCACCCCCCTCCAGAGTGTATCAAAATGTTTTACACGTATTGAGTGCTCAGTGAATGTTACTGATTTTCATATTATTCTAAAGAGAATAGTTTAGAAAACAAAAATGGAATAGAAGATTATCTACAAGGGTAAGAAAAAAAGGTAGGCATGACAATAGGAGATGCAGTTGTATGATTTAAGATAAATACTGCTTGAAATTTGGCCAGTTTGAGGTCATGAATTGTTAAATTCCAGCATACCTTTTTTTTTTCTTTCTGAAGACAGAGTCTTAACTGTCACCCAGGCTGGAGTACAGTGGCGCCATCTTGACTCACTGCAACCATCGCCTCCTGGGTTCAAGGGATTCTTGTGTCTCAGCCTCCTGGGTACCTGGGATTACAGATGCGTGCCCCCCACCTTGCTGGCTAATGTTTTGTATTTTAGTAGAGACAGAGTTTCACCATGTTACCCAGGCTGGTCTCAAACTCTTGAGCTTAGGCAGTCCGCCCACCTTGGCTTCCTAAAGTGCTAGGATTACAGGTGCAAGCCACCACTCTAGCCAAATTCCAGCATACTTTGAATGAGTAATGCTCCCCACATCCAGGTCCCAGACACATAAATATGATTTTTTTTTGGTCAATGGTTATTTTTCTCTGTGGATACCATAAAAAAGCCATTTTTGAAAGACTAGAATACTCTGATGCTGCGTATGCTAATCTTTAGGACACTCAGTGGTGACATTTCTCTCTTTTCTGAGCCATCTTACTTGCTATATTACTATCACCTTTTACTGTATTATTTTCCATACTCCTTTTTTTTCTTCTAGAATATTATTTTGGAAACAAAAATTCAGGAACTTTCTAACATAAATCTTCTTCACAACTACTTGGAAACCCTGTTTTATCAACCACTTTGATAGTTTTGAGAACAATTGGTAATTTTATGTTAGTTATTTCTTCCTGTGATGTAGACCAAGGAAGGAAATTTGAATGAAAATTAGAATCATTTACGATGACTGACTGAACACTGCTAGAAACATGTAATTTATTTTGTCTACAAAATATTATCCTGTTTCTTTTCAGTACCAAACATGGGCAATGGCAGAGATGGGATTTGTAAAACCTGGGGACAGTATCATTTTGAAACATTTGATGGCATCTACTATTACTTCCCAGGAAACTGTTCTTACATTTTTGCAAAGGACTGTGGTGATTTGGAGCCTCGGTACACTGTATGGGTAGGTGATTGTAGGACATAATTAACTTAAAAATATTATCTCTGGAAAAGTATGTATTTTCAAAAGTACTTGGCAAATGATGCAAAATATATACTAATCATAGAATGAATACTTATTTTGAAGAGGGTTTGCATTCAGGTACCAACCGTATTACTTACGCTTCCTTCCTTCCTGATACTTCCAGTGAGATATGTCCAGCTGGTTTAATTTTTTGAAATGACACACTTGGTATGAATCAGAGGCTAACATTTATAAAATGGAGTGTATGAGTTACATAAGCACAGGCTATAGGATGGGAAGATGGGCAACTAATTGCTAGGTAGTTTGATACTATATGACTGAGCTCAGAGAATTAATTCTTAGTTGCAGAATTCTTGACTCAAATGAATTCTTAGGAGACCTCTCAAAAATATAAGCTGTAGAGTGGCTCTAGTTGAATAAGGATATCAGGGACCTCTTTCCTTGATTACCATCTTCTGAATTTCTAGGTATTTCAATCATTACCAGGAAACTGCTATTTTGTTCCATTTAAAAGCTACAGCTCTCCATAGCCAAAATATGTTTGAATCTCTGTTATGCTTTCCCTTTTTACTTATGTTGGGGCTGCCTACATTCTCCTCCTCTCTAAGGTGATACAAACATTAAAAGTAGTCCCTGAAGCTTGTTTTTTTTTTTCCATAGGTTTTTGGGGGAACAGGTGGTGTTTGGTTACATGAATAAGTTCTTTAGTGGTGATTTCTGAGATTTTGGTGCACCCATCACCTGAGCAGTGTACATTGTACCCAATGTGTAGTCTTTTATCCCTCACCACCCCCACCACCCCCCAGCCTTTCCCCTTGGTCCCCAAAGTCCATTGTATAATTCTTATCCTTTTGCAGTCTCCTAGCTTAGTTCCCACTTATGAGTGAGAACATGGATGTTTGGTTTTCCATTCCTGAGTTAGTTAACTTAAAGTAATGCTTTCCAATTCCATCCAGGTTGCTGCAAACACCATTATTTTGTTCCTTTTTATGGCTGAGTAGTATTCCATAGTGTGTGTGTGTGTGTGTGTGTGTATATGTGTGTGTGTGCATGTGTATGTATATGCATGTGTATATATATGGTATATATGTATATATATGGTATATATGTATATATCTAATATTTTCTTTATCCATTCATTGATTGATGAGCATTTGGGCTGGTTCCATATTTTTGCAGTTGTGAACTGTGCTGCTATAAATATGCATGTGCAAGCACCTTTTTTGTATAATGACTTCTTTTCTTCTGGGGAGATACCCAGGAGTAGGATTGCTGGATCAAATGGTAGATCTACTTTTAGTTCTTTAAGGAATCTCTACACTCTTTTTCATAGTAGTTGTACTAGTTTACATTCCCAACAACAGTGTAAAAGTGTTCCCTTTTCACCATATCCACACCAACATCAATTATTTTTTGATTTTTAAATTATGGTCATTCTTGCAGGAGTAAAGTGGTATCGCATTGTGGTTTTGATTTGCTTTTCTCTGATAAATAGCGATGTTGATCGTTTTTTCATATGTTTGTTGGCCATTTGTATACCTTCTTTTGAGAATTGTCTATTCATATCCTTAGCTCACTTTTTGATGGAATTGTTTGTTTTTTTTTCTTGCTAATTTAAGTTCCTTGTAGATTCTGTATGTTAGTCTATTGTTGGACATATAGATTGCAAAGATTTTCTTCCACTCTATGACTTGTCTGTTTACTCTGTTGATTATTTCTTTTGCTGCATAAAAGCTTTTTAGTTTAATTAAGTCTTGTCTGTTTATATTTGTTTCTGTTGTGTTTGCTTTTGGGTTCTTGGTCATGAATGCTTTGCCTAAGCCAATGTCTAGAAAGCTTTTCCAATGTTATAATCTAGAATTTTTATGGTTTCACATTTAGATTTAAATATTTGATCCATCCATCTTGAGTAGATTTTTGTATAAGGTGAGAGATAGGATCCAGTTTCATTCTTCCACATGTGGCTAGCCAATTATCCCAGCAACATTTGTTGAATAGAGTGTCCTGTCCCCACTTTATGTTTTTCTTTGCTTTGTCAAAAATCAGTTGGCTGTAAGCATCTGGCTTTATTTCTGGGTTCTCTATTGGTCTATATGACTGTTTTAATACCAGTACCATGCTGTTTTGGTGACTATGGCTTATACTATAGTTTGAAGTCAGGTAATGTAATGCCTTGAGCTTTGTTCTTTTTGCTTAGTCTTGCTTGGGCTATGTGGGCTCTTTTTTGGTTCCATATGAATTTTAGGATTGTTTTTTCTAGTTCTGTGAAGAATGATGGTGATATTTTGATGGGAATTGCATTGAATTTGTAGATTGCTTTTGGCAGTATGGTCATTTTCACGATGTTGATTCTACCCATCAATGAGCATGGGATTTATTTCTATTTGTTTGTGTTTCTATGACTTCTTTCAGCAGTGTTTTGTAGTTTTCCTTGTAGAGGTCTTTCACCTCCTTGGTTAAGTATATTCCTAAGTATTTTAATGTTTTTTGCAGCTATGTAAAAGGGGTTGAGTTCTTGATTTGATTCTCATCTTGGCCACTGTCGGTGTGTAGTAGGGCTACTGATTTGTACAGATTAATTTTGTATTGTGAAACTTTTAGACCCTGAAACTTTTTAAGGCTACAAATCTTTGCGACCCAGAAAAGAAGCACAACTCGGTGACTACAGTCAATAATATCTTAATTGTACATTTTTAAATAACTTTAAAAGTGTAATTGGATCATTTGTAACACAAAGAATAAATGCTTGAGGGGATGCATACGTCCTTCTCCATGATGTGATTATGTAACATTGCATGCCTATATCAACGCATCTTCTGTACCCCACAGATATATGTATATACACCTTCGATGTAACCACAAAAATCAAAAATAAAAAACTAAACAAAATAACAAATGTATTTAAAGTAAAAAAAAAAAGGAAATGAGATTTATTGAAAGTTAACTTATGGGGCATAAGAATAAAAATTTAGAGGTCTCTTTATTTAGGGAAGTTGGTGAAATGCATCTTCTGTGCTTACAGGTCTCCTGTTCTCGGTTCTCTTGTTTACTACTCCCCAACCCCTCACTTGTTTTATTGCTTGAACACCCTTTGACCATCTCTTTAAAATGTTCTTGTTCAGTGTCTCACTCTTTTGAGGACTGAGGTATCAATGAGATAACCTGTTCTTTGTTAGTAACACACAATGCTGAACTATGCTTCTGGAGTTAGTAGACATTGTTTCTACGTGGCCTGGTTTTGAAGAGTAAAATTTGCTTTCAAATAAATTCATCAATTTACTTGAAATGTCATCTTTCCCCTTGATTATAAAAGCAGTTCACTTCTTTTGTAGAAAATTTGGAAAATTCAGAGAAGTGTGAAAAATGTTAGAATTATCACTTAAGAGTTACCATTGGTTAACAGTTTCATCTATTTCCTTCTCAACATTTTTCCTCTGAATTTTATACATATTTATAAAATTTAAACTATAGTTTTCTGCCCTACACTTTCAATTAACATTATGTCTTCAACTTCCTTCAATGTCAAATATTCTTGATACATCCAAACACAGTTAGCTGTATTCTTTCCAACTTCTGTAATAATTAAATTTGCTTCAAATAATTTAATGATGTCCTATATTGGAAATGTAGATTTTTTTAAATTATAATTTCAAGGGATATATTGATAAACATTATGATACAGATATCTTTATACCCCCTATTATTTTTTCCATCTTTAAATTCTATTTTATTTTTATGAAAATAATATATGTATATGGAGAAAGATTTCATCCCAGAATATACAGCAAAAAATAGCCTCTGCCTTCTTTCATCTTCTACCCTAGCAGAAGTCTGGCTCTCAAGAGGCAATTACTTCAACTAATTTAGCTGTTTCTTCTAGTTTTTATCTTACACATCAAAATATGCCATTATCTCTTTATTTTTCAAAGTTAGGCCTTATTCCTTCATTTCCTATTATGGAAAACGAGAAATTGTCTTTGTTATACCACCCTTCCTGCTCCTAACACACACACACACACATACACACACACACACTTCCCTTCTCTCCTCCTAACAGAGTTATGTCACCATTTTTGGTTAAATAATTTATCTTTTTTATATTATTGTCACTATGTAAATATTGTTTAGAGCTGATCCCAATAGGTTATGATGATTTCATGTCTCTACTTGTATATTTTTCTAGAGTAAACAGTTATCTCATTTTTTCTTTGCTGCATTCTCTTTACTCCTGTCACTAATGTTTTTCCTAACTCTCTCCCTCTATAAAACTCTTCAATATGGTCAGATGCATTAGGCAAGCTATCAGCTTCTCTTTTCCCTCATGAGACAACCCTTCCTCAGTTTTTCTTTCTCATCTTTTAATTCCGACTAGTTGCTTTTGAAGTCTACTGTACACCTATCACTTGGGATTTCTTTTCATCATCCTACTGGAGAATTTTATTCTTCTCTCTCCTCAGTTTTCCTCTTTCTTGGTTCCCACCAATGTCTAGTGGTCCTTTAACTTTGTTCATACTAGAGAGATAGGTTCTGAAAAGCTTATTGGATGCTCTGAATATGTGGCCACTGTTTGTAGTGGTGATTAAGCAAGGACCCATTTCCTCTTTGTTTACTCACTCATTTTAATTGACTAAGTTGGTTCCTGGAAAGGGAAGATACTTTCCTGGAAAGTGTGCATGGGAAGAGAAGTTTTGAAGCCTTGATTTTAATTTAAAAATCACTTTCAGAATTTTAAATTTCAATTCACTCTGATTTCTGATCATTTTACATATAACCTTACCCAACCTCCAGAAATTTTTACCTCTTTTAATTCCCAGAGTTCTGATATTTTGTAAATATGTGAATTTTTTTTCCCTTTTTTTTTTTTTTGTGTGTGCTGGGCACTTGATAGGATTTCATATTGGAGCTCATATATTGGAGCTGTGGGGTGGAGTGATCCCTTAATTTTATCATTGATTCTTGCCTATTTTCCACCTTTTTCCTTTTCTGTTCTACATTTTGGGATATTTCTGTCCAATTCTGAGATGTTTATTTTCCCACCTTTCTACTTCAGTTACACATTTCTCCTTTTATATTGTCGGTATTCAATTTTTTGTTTTTATTCTTTGAATTTCATTTTTAGCAACAATTTATTCTCAGTTCAAGGATGGCATATATCATTTTTCTCTCAGAAGATGTCAACTATGTATTTTTAAAGTTTTTGGATTTTTCTTTTTCTTTTTTTTTTTTTAAATTTATTTATTATTATTATACTTTAAGTTGTAGGGTACATGTGCACAACGTGCAGGTTTGTTACATATGTATACTTGTGCCATGTTGGTGTGCTGCACCCATCAACTCGTCATTTACATCAGGTATAACTCCCAATGCAATCCCTCCCCCCTCCCCCCTCCCCATGATAGGCCCCGGTGTGTGATGTTCCCCTTCCCGAGTCCAAGTGATCTCATTGTTCAGTTCCCACCTATGAGTGAGAACATGGGGTGTTTGGTTTTCTGTTCTTGTGATAGTTTGCTAAGAATGATGGTTTCCAGCTGCATCCATGTCCCTACAAAGGACACAAACTCATCCTTTTTTATGGCTGCGTAGTATTCCATGGTGTATATGTGCCACATTTTCTTAATCCAATCTGTCACTGATGGACATTTGGGTTGATTCCAAGTCTTTGCTATTGTGAATAGTGCTGCAATAAACATACGTGTGCATGTGTGTTTATAGCAGCATAATTTATAATCCTTTGGGTATATACCCAGTAATGGGATGGCTGGGTCATATGGTACATCTAGTTCTAGATCCTTGAGGAATCGCCATACTGTTTTCCATAATGGTTGAACTAGTTTACAATCCCACCAACAGTGTAAAAGTGTTCCTATTTCTCCACATCCTCTCCAGCACCTGTTGTTTCCTGACTTTTGAATGATCGCCATTCTAACTGGTGTGAGATGGTATCTCATTGTGGTTTTGATTTGCATTTCTCTGATGGCCAGTGATGATGAGCATTTTTTCATGTGTCTGTTGGCTGTATGAATGTCTTCTTTTGAGAAATGTCTGTTCATATCCTTTGCCCACTTTTTGATGGGGTTGTTTGTTTTTTTCTTGTAAATTTGTTTGAGTTCTTTGTAGGTTCTGGATATTAGCCCTTTGTCAGATGAGTAGATTGCAAAAATTTTCTCCCATTCTGTATGTTGCCTGTTCACTCTGATGGTAGTTTCTTTTGCTGTGCAGAAGCTCTTTAGTTTAATGAGATCCCATTTGTCAATTTTGGCTTTTGCTGCCGTTGCTTTTGGTGTTTTAGACATGAAGTCTTTGCCCATGCCTATGTCCTGAATGGTACTACCTAGGTTTTCCTCTAGGATTTTTATGGTATTAGGTCTAACATTTAAGTCTCTAATCCATCTTGAATTAATTTTCGTATAAGGAGTAAGGAAAGGATCCAGTTTCAGCTTTCTACTTATGGCTAGCCAATTTTCCCAGCACCATTTATTAAATAGGGAATCCTTTCCCCATTTCTTGTTTCTCTCAGGTTTGTCAAAGATCAGATGGCTGTAGATGTGTGGTATTATTTCTGAGGACTCTGTTCTGTTCCATTGGTCTATCTCTCTGTTTTGGTACCAGTACCATGCTGTTTTGGTTACTGTAGCCTTGTAGTATAGTTTGAAGTCAGGTAGCGTGATGCCTCCAGCTTTGTTCTTTTGACTTAGGATTGTCTTGGAGATGCGGGCTCTTTTTTGGTTCCATATGAACTTTAAAGCAGTTTTTTCCAATTCTGTGAAGAAGCTCATTGGTAGCTTGATGGGGATGGCATTGAATCTATAAATTACCTTGGGCAGTATGGCCATTTTCACGATATTGATTCTTCCTATCCATGAGCATGGTATGTTCTTCCATTTGTTTGTGTCCTCTTTTATTTCACTGAGCAGTGGTTTGTAGTTCTCCTTGAAGAGGTCCTTTACATCCCTTGTAAGTTGGATTCCTAGGTATTTTATTCTCTTTGAAGCAATTGTGAATGGAAGTTCATTCCTGATTTGGCTCTCTGTTTGTCTGTTACTGGTGTATAAGAATGCTTGTGATTTTTGCACATTAATTTTGTATCCTGAGACTTTGCTGAAGTTGCTTATCAGCTTAAGGAGATTTTGGGCTGAGACAATGGGGTTTTCTAAATATACAATCATGTCATCTGCAAACAGGGACAATTTGACTTCTTCTTTTCCTAACTGAATCCCCTTGATTTCTTTCTCTTGCCTGATTGCCCTAGCCAGAACTTCCAAAACTATGTTGAATAGGAGTGGTGAGAGAGGGCATCCCTGTCTTGTGCCAGTTTTCAAAGGGAATTTTTTCAGTTTTTGCCCATTCAGTATGATATTGGCTGTGGGTTTGTCATAAATAGCTCTTATGATTTTGAGGTACGTTCCATCAATACCGAATTTATTGAGCGTTTTTAGCATGAAGGGCTGTTGAATTTTGTCAAAAGCCTTTTCTGCATCTATTGAGATAATGATGTGGTTCTTGTCTTTGGTTCTGTTTATACGCTGGATTATGTTTATTGATTTGCGAATGTTGAACCAGCCTTGCATCCCAGGGATGAAGCCCACTTGATCATGGTGGATAAGCTTTTTGATGTGTTGCTGAATCCGGTTTGCCAGTATTTTATTGAGGATTTTTGCATCGATGTTCATCAGGGATATTGGTCTAAAATTCTCTTTTTTTGTTGTGTCTCTGCCAGGCTTTGGTATCAGGATGATGTTGGCCTCATAAAATGAGTTAGGGAGGATTCCCTCTTTTTCTATTGATTGGAATAGTTTCAGAAGGAATGGTACCAACTCCTCCTTGTACCTCTGGTAGAATTCAGCTGTGAATCCATCTGGTCCTGGACTTTTTTTGGTTGGTAGGCTATTAATTATTGCCTCAATTTCAGAGCCTGCTATTGGTCTATTCAGGGATTCAACTTCTTCCTGGTTTAGTCTTGGAAGAGTGTAAGTGTCCAGGAAATTATCCATTTCTTCTAGATTTTCCAGTTTATTTGCGTAGAGGTGTTTATAGTATTCTCTGATGGTAGTTTGTATTTCTGTGGGGTCGGTGGTGATATCCCCTTTATCATTTTTAATTGCGTCGATTTGATTCTTCTCTCTTTTCTTCTTTATTAGTCTTGCTAGTGGTCTGTCAATTTTGTTGATCTTTTCAAAAAACCAACTTCTGGATTCATTGATTTTTTGGAGGGTTTTTTGTGTCTCTATCTCCTTCAGTTCTGCTCTGATCTTAGTTATTTCTTGCCTTCTGCTAGCTTTCGAATGTGTTTGCTCTTGCTTCTCTAGTTCTTTTAATTGCGATGTTAGAGTGTCAATTTTAGATCTTTCCTGCTTTCTCTTGTGGGCATTTAGTGCTATAAATTTCCCTCTACACACTGCTTTAAATGTGTCCCAGAGATTCTGGTATGTTGTATCTTTGTTCTCATTGGTTTCAAAGAACATCTTTATTTCTGCCTTCATTTCGTTATGTACCCAGTAGTCATTCAGGAGCAGGTTGTTCAGTTTCCATGTAGTTGAGTGGTTTTTATTGAGTTTCTTAGTCCTGAGTTCTAGTTTGATTGCACTGTGGTCTGAGAGACAGTTTGTTATAATTTCTGTTCTTGTACATTTGCTGAGGAGTGCTTTACTTCCAATTACGTGGTCAATTTTGGAGTAAGTACGATGTGGTGCTGAGAAGAATGTATATTCTGTTGATTTGGGGTGGAGAGTTCTATAGATGTCTATTAGGTCTGCTTGCTGCAGAGATGAGTTCAATTCCTGGATATCCTTGTTAACTTTCTGTCTCGTTGATCTGTCTAATGTTGACAGTGGAGTGTTGAAGTCTCCCATTATTATTGTATGGGAGTCTAAGTCTCTTTGTAAGTCTCTAAGGACTTGCTTTATGAATCTGGGTGCTCCTGTATTGGGTGCATATATATTTAGGATAGTTAGCTCTTCCTGTTGAATTGATCCCTTTACCATCATGTAATGGCCTTCTTTGTCTCTTTTGATCTTTGATGGTTTAAAGTCTGTTTTATCAGAGACTAGTATTGCAACCCCCGCTTTTTTTTGTTCTCCATTTGCTTGGTAAATCTTCCTCCATCCCTTTATTTTGAGCCTATGTATGTCTCTGCATGTGAGATGGGTCTCCTGAATACAGCAGACTGATGGGTCTTGACTCTTTATCCAGTTTGCCAGTCTGTGTCTTTTAATTGGAGCATTTAGTCCATTTACATTTAAGGTTAAGATTGTTATGTGTGAACTTGATCCTGCCATTATGATATTAACTGGTTATTTTGCTCGTTAGTTGATGCAGTTTCTTCCTAGCCTTGATGGTCTTTACATTTTGGCATGTTTTTGCAATGGCTGGTACCGGTTGTTCCTTTCCATATTTAGTGCTTCCTTCAGGGTCTCTTGTAAGGCAGGCCTAGTGGTGACAAAATCTCTAAGCATTTGCTTATCTGTAAAGGATTTTATTTCTCCTTCACTTATGAAACTTAGTTTGGCTGGATATAAAATTCTGGGTTTAAAATTCTTTTCTTTAAGAATGTTGAATATTGGCCCCCACTCTCTTCTGGCTTGAAGAGTTTCTGCCGAGAGATCTGCTGTTAGTCTGATGGGCTTCCCTTTGTGGGTAACCCGACCTTTCTCTCTGGCTGCCCTTAAGATTTTTTCCTTCATTTCAACTTTGGTGAATCTGGCAATTTTCACCCTCACTTTCAGGCACCCCAATCAGATGTAGATTTGGTCTTTTTACATAATCCCATACTTCTTGCAGGCTTTGTTCATTTCTTTTTCTTCTTTTTTCTTTTGGTTTCTCTTCTCGCTTCATTTCATTCATTTGATCCTCAATCGCTGACATTCTTTCTTCCAGTTGATCGAGTCGGTTACTGAAGCTTGTGCATTTGTCACGTATTTCTCGTGTCATGGTTTTCGTCTCTTTCATTTCGTTTATGAGCTTCTCTGCATTAATTACTCTAGCCATCAATTCTTCCACTTTTTTTTCAAGATTTTTAGTTTCTTTGCACTGGGTACGTAATTCCTCCTTTAGCTCTGAGAAATTTGATGGACTGAAGCCGTCTTCTCTCATCTCGTCGAAGTCATTCTCCGTCCAGCTTTGATCCGTTGCTGGCGATGAGCTGCGCTCCTTTGCCGGGGGAGATGCGCTCTTATTTTTTGAATTACCAGCTTTTCTGCCCTGCTTTTTCCCCATCTTTGTGGTTTTATCTGCCTCTGGTCTTTGATGATGGTGATGTACTGATGGGGTTTTGGTGTAGGTGTCCTTCCTGTTTGATAGCTTTCCTTCTAACAGTCAGGACCCTCAGCTGTAGGTCTGTTGGAGATTGCTTGAGGTCCACTCCAGACCCTGTTTGCCTGGGTATCAGCAGCAGAGGTTGCAGAAGATAGAATATTTCTGAACAGCGAGTGTACCTGTCTGATTCTTGCTTTGGAAGCTTCCTCTCAGGGGTGTACTCCACCCTGTGAGGTGTGGTGTGTCAGACTGCCCCTAGTGGGGGATGTCTCCCAGTTAGGCTACTCAGGGGTCAGGGACCCACTTGAGCAGGGAGTCTGTCCCTTCTCAGATCTCAACCTCCGTGTTGGGAGATCCACTGCTCTCTTCAAAGCTGTCAGACAGAGTCGTTCGCGTCTGCAGAGCTTTCTGTTGTTATTGTTTACCGTGCCCTGTCCCCAGAGGTGGAGTCTACAGAGACAGGCAGGTTTCCTTGAGCTGCTGTGAGCTCCACCCAGTTCGAGCTTCCCAGCAGCTTTGTTTACCTACTTAAGCCTCAGCAATGGCGGGCGCCCCTCCCCCAGCCTCGCTGCTGCCTTGCTGGTAGATCACAGACTGCTGTGCTAGCAATGAGGGAGGCTCCGTGGGTGTGGGACCCTCCCAGCCAGGTGTGGGATATGATCTCCTGGTGTGCCTGTTTGCTTAAAGCGCAGTATTGGGGTGGGAGTTACCCGATTTTCCAGGTGTTGTGTGTCTCAGTTCCCCTGGCTAGGAAAAGGGATTCCCTTCCCCCTTGCGCTTCCCAGGTGAGGCAATGCCTCGCCCTGCTTCAGCTCTCGCTGGTCGGGCTGCAGCAGCTGACCAGCACCGATCGTCTGGCACTCCCCAGTGAGATGAACCCAGTACCTCAGTTGAAAATGCAGAAATCACTGGTCTTCTGTGTCGCTCGCGCTGGGAGTTGGAGACTGGAGCTGTTCCTATTCGGCCATCTTGCTCCGCCCCCGGATTTTTCTAAATTGTTTTTTATTTCTTTGATTCCCTTTCTTTTGTTTATTTGAAGTCTTTCATGTCACAGACTTTCATCAAATGACTAATGATTCATGAATATTTGTTCACATTTGAGAATAAGGCTCTAAAAGTGAATTGGAAACTCTGGATATATACATGGGGGCTTGTTGAACTAGTGTGAGAGTGAGCAAGGATCTTCTTGTTTCATTAGATAAGCCCCCAAATATTAGTAACTATATGTCTTTTTTTCCATTTTGTTTCCCGAAAGAAGAATCCTCCAATATCTAGTCTGGGGTCATGTGGCTGGATTCCTGGATCCTGAGAACATTTTAGGCCTACTCTTACCTCAGGCTTTTGTACTTGCTATTTCCTTTGCCTAGAATGATATTCCAGATATCCCATATGGCTTGCTCTCTCTCATACTCCATCTTTACTAGAATTTCATCTTTTCAGCAAGGCCTTCCTTGGCCACTCACTCCGAAATTGCCCCCAGACATTGACACATACACACCGTATCCCCTTTCCCTGCTTAATATTTCTCCTTAATGTCATCTAATATAGTATATATTTAGTTTCACATAGCCATATTTTCTGTTAGCTGTTTTCCTCTAATAAAATACAAGTTTCATGAGGGCAGATATTTTGTCTGCTTTGTTGACTGATCTATCCCCAGAACCTAGAACAGTGCCTGGTACATAATAAATGATCAATACAATTTGCTGATTAAGCATAAAACTAATATGCATTAAATTACTACAATATTAAAACTATATTATTGAGGCTGGGCGCAGTGACTGACACCTGTAATCCCAGCACTTTGGGAGAGGCCGAGGTGGGTGGATCACTTGAGGTCAGGGGTTTGATACCAGCCTGACTGGCTAACATAGTGAAACCCCATCTCTACCAAAAAAATATAAAAATTAGCCAGTTTGATGGTACACGCCTATAGCCCCAGCTACTCGGGAGGTTGAGGCATGAGAATCACTTGAAACCAGGAGGCAGAGGTTGCAGGGAGCTGAGATCACACCACTGCACTGCAGCCTGAGTGACAGAGAGAAACTCTATCTCAAACAAACAAACAAACCCCAAAACCAAACCAAACAAAAAACCCCTATACTAGTGATAATTTTTAAAATCACTTTTAGGCTTAGAAAGTTCTTTTCCACCTCTATAGTTGTAATCTCTGTTTTCTTTCTCTTATGTCACGGTTTAGACATTTATACTTCACTTTTTGGACCTTTTGAAATTAATTTTGGTATAGGGTGAAAGAATCTAAGCTTCCTCTTCTGTTTTCTTCCTTGCATTCTTTTTTTTTTAAATTAATTTTCCCGTTAATATTTTGAAAAAGAATCTCTCTCTTCCCTAACGTATCTGGCAATACATAAAAATAAAATCAATTTTATTTTTAGTGAGTTCATGGTCACTTTTCAACCTTTAAATATTGCTTTGTGTAGCACTCCATTCGAAGCTCTGTTTTATGATTCTCTAACTGGTAAAAAAATATGGACATAACAATGACAAACGTGTTTCTTTGTGGTGCTCTACAGTTTTACTATCAGAACTAATTTCTCCCAAAGCATACCATATACCTTGAGAATATTAACAGCCAACATGTGAAGATTCAAATCGTTCTAAAAATATGCTGATTAATTTGTATTTTAGGAAGTTCATTTTGTTGCCCAATTTCTGAGGGAAATATTTCTTTTCTTCCAGAAATCCCAAATGTAGTCATAACGTTGTAAAGTGTCATGGGACTAATGAAGCTATATGATTGTAAATATACATTGTGGTTTTAGTAACTCAAATTTGTTGTTTGTTCCTATGCTTTCCTTTTGTTTTTCTCCCTTTAAGGTTCATAACAGCCCTAAATGTCTTGGTTCGGTGTATTCTTGTTATCGGTCAATCAGCTTGTTCTTTTCAAACCAAGAGGAAATTCGAATTTATGGTCATGAAATAAAAAAGAATGGAATCAGGTAGGATGTGGGAAACAGTGAAATGCCAATAACACCACAAATTAATAGAATTTCCAAACATCGCATGCTGGAAGTGAACTGTGGGGAGTAGGAAGAGAGAATTTCTTCAACAATACTTTTAAAGGTGTAACATACAGACATCAAAACTTCAGAAGGCTCTGAGGCCAACCAGGTAGTCAGGAGTACAGTAAGTTTACCCTTCCTAATGCTGTGTGCAGAATATAAATATAATATGTTTACATGGGTGGAGATGAGAGTCTTTTTTTTTGTTCTGAGAGATTCAAGAGATATCTTAAGAGTTCAACTCTTGATTCTTTTTGCCCCCTTTCTTAAATATTTTCTTCTTTCTTTAAAGCAGAAACTTAAAAATCTATTTTCTTTTATTTGGAAAGGATTCTGGAAGTTCTTTCCAAGTTTGTGTGAATGGGGTTTGGGTGTCACCCGAGATTTTCCATGGAAGTTCTGACAGACTGAGAGCCAACAACTGCCTGGCCTCGAATAGACCAGAGAGAAGCCCACTTCCGGTTTCCTATCTGCCAAGAATATGACATGAGAATTTGGGGGCAGGGATGTTTCCATATTTGGCAAAAGGTTTTTTTTACTTTTTAACCTAGAAATACTGTGGAATAATCTACCTTCCAATCTAAATAATTATAGAGAGACTCAATTTTTAATATTTCCTGGCTGGATTATGCCAGAACAAGTAAATTGTAGGCTGGAACAATTCTATTCATCATTCAGAATTCACCAACAAGTGTTTGAGCCATAGGAATACTTTCCAGCGCAATGACTTTATCAACCCATGTTGCTTTTTCTGGGTTTAGATTCCTCAAAAGGCAGCAGAAAGGGCAGTGGAGAGAGCACCAGGGGAGCCTTGAAACAGCCAGACAACCCAGAGCAGCTTCTCCCCCTGTCTGAGGCTTATTTTCTTGGTCAGCTGGGTTCTGTACTTCTCATTTTCTCATAAAAGAAAGTTTAGGCATTTGAGTAAGAAGATAATACAGTTACACATGTATTTCCTAGAGCTGAATTTAAATAGCCATTTAATATTTTCTATATGGAACCTTGGGTAATACAATGAACATTTAAAAATTTGTTATGTTTTGTAAAACAGACTTGCCATTCAGATTGATTTTCAAGAATATTCTTTATTAAAGCAGGGACATAATATTTAATTTTAACTCAGTGAAAGCATTTCTATGAGGGTTTCAGATTGTGTGATGGAAAAAGGGTGGTCTTCTTATTATTCAGCAATATTGCTTACACAAATGCAGTTCCTGGCTTGGGGCCTAACTCATAGCAAATGCTACAGAAATATTTGCCATAATAAAATCAAACGTGTGGCTCTGTGCATGAAGCTTTACTTCTCTGGATTTCAGTTCTCTCACCTGTGAAATAAGGAGTTTCATTACAAATGAATCCCTGAATACTTTTCAGCATTCAGTTCTGCATTCATTTAGGTTTACATTTTAATATTTCCTGCCTAGGTTGCATGTTTTTCTTTGACCTATTGGATATTGTCTAGTTTAAACGATTATCTCCTGTCTCTACTAGCATCCTTCTACATTATGAACTTCAGGATAATCACAGTTATCCACCTTTATTTTCAAAAATGGAATATTTAACTAAATTTACTGTTAAAGAGACCAAATGACCAAGTGACAAATGACCAAACAAAAAAGTACACATAATAGTACAACTATACTTCCATAAGATTAGCATTCCATTACTCAGAAATATATTTATAAACATGATTCACTTCTTTTAAGTATAGTTTTTATAAACTTACAAACTTAAAAGAAGTGGTATTTCTTTAATGTTATTTCATATTGACTTTTACTATGAATTCCTCATATTTATAATTTTTAATAAGAACGTATTATGGCAGTAGTTAGAGTCTCTTTTATCTATTCTCCAATTTAAACTTTTAGTTATTTTTCTATTTTTGTAAATAATTTTCTGTAAATAAGTATCTGTAAACAAATTTTTTGTGCAAATGGCTACAGATATTTTGAATTGTTTCTTCGGGAATTATTCCTTTGTTAATTAGTATGCTCAATTTTGTAGTTTTTGGTCCATTAAACCATGCTCTTCCTGGAAAGGAACTCACTAATTTGCAATTTTTGAGAGAAACATATGATTATACCTATTAACTACCCATATTATTTACATTATGGTATATAATTTTTATTTGACGTGGCTACCTTTTTAAAAAATATTTTTATTTTTATTTTTGAAATGGAGTCTCATTCCATTGCCCAGGCTGGAGTGCAGTGATGTGATTTCAGCTTACCACAACCTCTGCCTCCCAGGTTCAAGCGATTCTGCTGCCTCAGCCTCCCAAGTACTTGGGACTACAGGCACGCGCCACCACGTCCAGCTAATTTTTTTTTTTTTTTTAAGTAGAGACTCGGTTTCACTATGTTGACCAGGCTGGTCTTGAACTCCTGACCTTGTGATCCACCCACCTTGGCCTCCCAAAGTGCTGGGATTACAGGCATGAGCCACCGAGCCCGGCTGACATGACTATCTTAATAGAAATGAGTTTTTTCCAATTTCTTCAATTATTAGTACTTACTCTTTTTGGCAGTACTGATGGATGAAAGGATAATTGTGTTCTTTCAAAAGTATTCTAGGTGCTTTCAAATATTCAATTGTTTAGTTCTCTTCAGTTACCTCGTGTTACCCACTTCCTTTATATGTGCATATGCTTGTGAAAAATGGAAAAATTAGACATTGTATCAGGACCTTAAATATTTTATGTGACCCTTGTTTAAACAGGCCAAAAGGTATCCAATTTAAAAATTTTGAGTATCACCTCTATGCAATACTGCATGATAAAGTATATTATATCCCTAATATTGTACTTTGCAGTATTAAAAATGTAAGTTATAATTCATCATCCTTTGATATTTTTTAGAAAACAATGACTCATGTTGAGGTGTCATTTTAAAGATAGAAACTTGTATTTCCTTATAACCATGTTTAAAATAAAATTAAACAAAATCAGAACTCAAGCATCATGTTCATATATTTTGACGATTGTTTGTCCTTACTTCAAAATTGTTGAGCAGCATTTTTAGATCACTTTAACTCTCTGGATAAAAAATAATAAATACACTTAAGCTCTGAGTGTTCTAAATAGGCAAGGTTATTTTCCAGATTTAACAAGTCGCCAGTATTTAGCAGCTGTGTTTTTGGTTGGTTCAAAGAAGCATCTAATTTTAAGTGCAAAATCTAAATCAATATAAGAAAGCAGTATCATTTTTGTTGTATTTTTTTTAATACTAAAGTTTTCAAAAATGTTGAGATTTTCCAGAGGATGGTTGCTTTGGAGCTCTTGCTGCACAGTTTATTCAATAATTTCAAGTAATCATTTTATTTTAATTATATCTCAGTCGCTTAAAAGTATGTCATCTGTAATTGAGACTTTATCATCATTCTTAGATAGCTTTTGTTCTGTTTTTCAAGTTTAACATTGCCTCAGACAATTGGACAGGTTTTCATCGAGAAACTAGCTGACTACGTTCTTGTGAAAACAACCTTTGGCTTTTCATTGGCTTGGGATGGGATATCTGGGATCTACCTCAAACTGTCTGAGGACCATAAGGGGAAATCATGTGGCCTATGTGGAAACTACAATGACATTCAATCTGATGATTTCATAATTTTGCAAGGTAAGTGAATCAGAATAAATGCGTGGATGCCTTCTAAAACCTTCTTCTTCCCCTGACCAAGTTGTTTGTACCCAGAAGACTTGTCATAGATTGGGGAAAATTTGTGGCTGTCACTTGCCTGCTTTAGTGTTTTTAAAAAAAGGTTGAATAGGAAGATATTTTGGTGTAATTCTTGAAAACCATTAACTAGTTTACCTTTGCTAAATTAGCATGAAGCACTTACTCACATAACACATTTTAATAGAGCATTTGCTTTGTGTCAGAAGGTTGGGATACCTCTGTATCTGCTGCTTTAGGAACCTGGAATACATAATTGAACAGAACCTTTAATATCTTCAAGTTTATATTCTAGTGATTCAAACCCATTTGGGTCAAATATGTCTATGTTAGGACAAAAATTATTTTTGTATCCCTTCTTGATAGGAATAAATTGAATAATTGACAAATAATAGTTTTGCAAAAATAATCAAATGTGAACAGGAAAGTTGAATAGTAACTTGGAAAGGTTTTAGGTACCTACTAGATCATCTATTAAATCTAAGTTATGAAACTAAAAGTAAGTAATAAGAAATAGGTTCTGTATCAATTCAGACACTAGTGTACAATGGCAATAGAATAAGAGAATCACACACCATAATCATGACTTAGGTCCAAACAAAGAAGTGCAATAAAAAAAGAATACTGTTCTTAGTACCAGTGAACTTGGCTTTGAATCTCATTTCAACTTTTATAAGTTCTGTAATTTGAGGAAACTCATTTAATCACTCTTATGCTCAGTTTCTTCAGCTGTAAAATGGGGCTATAATAATTTGGAACTCACAGAGTTATCAGTAATAATAATATATCTTGATAATATTTGTAACAATAGTTTGAGCACATAGATATATTATTCCCAACACTCAGAACATCCTATAAGGTGAGTAGCCTTTTCTTTCCTCTCATTTCCTCTCCTTTCTTTTCTTTTCTTCTTTTCAAGATGAGGTCTTGCTATTTCTTTTCATTAAGATGCGGTCTTGCTGTTTTGCTCAGGCTGGTCTTGAACTCCTGGGCTCAAGTCATCCACTGGTCTCAGCCTTTCAAGTAGCTGGGACCACAGGTGCACCATTGCACCCAGCCAGTATTATTTTCTTAATTTTATGATGAGAACACAAGGTGATGTGTTCAATGTAACATAGCTTGTAACTGATACTGTCAGGGTTGGATTACAGACCTGACAGGCTCCCAATCCTATGCTTAGATAAGTTCTTGAGTAATTGCCACTGAAGCTGTAAAGTGCTATATAATACTTTTGTTTTATATTATAAAATTAATAGAGATGATTTGCCCCTATGTTATGTTGTAAAGGATGGTGAAAGGACTACATAGAGTGTGGGCTCTGGAGTCAGACTGCATGATTCAAATTCAGCTTTATCACTTATTAAACTTTATAAGTTTAATGAAATAATAAGAGCATATACTTCATAAGGGTCGCAAGGATTAAATGAGACAATTGGTGTAAAACACTTAGTACAGTACCTGGCACATAGATAATACTCAATACATTTAATTTAATTTATAGTCATCTCCAAGTATTTCTTCATAAGCCTATAATGGGGCTGAAGTAAAAACGTTTGAAAATGTCTCTACATTGCTTTGAGAAGCCTTTATTAAAATGCAAATGTTTTGCTCAAGATAATATATCATCAGGATTAGTTTACTAGTAGCTAGAGTGGAGAGCAGGGCTCCAAAAAGTCAATTTCCTCATATGTAAAATAGAGATCATGATAATGACTCTGGGAGCTTCCCAGCCAGTAAATATTGAATGAGAAAATGTAAATGAAAGTGTTTAAAAGTCTCTGAACACAATACAAATGTATAGTACTGGGATCATCTTGAAATGGTGTTTTGCACCCAGTTGGCATTTGCAATGAGAGGGTTCACAAATTTGGAATCTTGAGACTCTATTAGGAAGTAGGGTTTTGGATGCAGGCAGAATGAGTCAGATGGTAATTGCTGATTTCTTTTTCTTCTGTATCAAAGCTTCATGAAAAAAAAAAAAAAAAACTTAGTCCAGTTCTCTGTGTTAGAGTTAGAAAAGACTACTTTGGGGTAGGCCGGGTGTGGTGGCTCACTCCTGTAATCTCAGCACTTTGGAAGGCTGAGGCAGGTGGATCACCTGAAGTCAGAAGTTCAAGATCAGCCCAACCAACATGGTGAAACCCTGTCTCTACTAAAAATACAAAAATTAGCTGGGCGTGGTGGCAGACACCTGTAATCCCAGCTACTCGGGAGGCTGAGGCAGGAGAATTGCTTGAACACGGGAGGTGGAGACTGCAGTGAGCAGAGATCATCATGCCACCGTACTCCAGCCTGGACACAGAGCAAGACTCTGTCTTAAAAAAAAAAAAAAAGGGAAAGACTGCTGCTTTGGGCAACTCCTCCTGGGATGCCCAGGGAACATGGTATGGAGGTCAGGATAGAAAATAGCATCTGCTCTTGTTAGAGGCAGGAAGACTTAGATCTGAGTTAAGGGCCAGACAGACTTATACATTCCAGATAACCTGGAACATAAAATAGTTGTTCACAGTGAGCCAACTGGGCCAGCATGCACAAGGGTGTCAGTGGATTAGAAGTGGAGGAAGACTGGCAGTAGGCAATTGAACTGAATTATGGCTAAACTGGCAGAAGGCAAGAAGGATTCCGGAAAGTATATGGGAAAGACCTAAAGAAATATTTCAGCTACTTCACAATGTTATTTACTTCACAGTATAAGGCAGAGTAATTTTTTTAAAAACCTGACTTACAAAAACTTTGACAAGAAACTGCCTTTCTATTTCCTCCCATAGTATAATAATGCAAGAAAATAGCTACAGATAAGCAGTATTACCTTTAGCTTTAAGAAGCCTGATATTCTCTTGAAACTCAACCTGTATTTTGCTGATTAGAAAAGTCTTTAGAGAAAGTGAGTTTGATTGAATGCCACTAAATGCATAGTTTCTTAATGGTGATTAAAATTGCATTTCTGTCTGCATTCCAACTCATCCTTCAGGGATGACTTCACAAAGAAATTAGACTTGTCAGAATTTCTGTACACATAGGAAGAAATATAATTTGTTGTCTAGTTGAGAATTCTGTTTCCATAATTCATGTCTACATCTAGCTATGCGACAACGTAGAAGTCCTGGTCTACTTTCATTTTTTTTCCCAGCATAATAATTAATAATGCCTCCCTTTCTCTCTCAGAAATGTCCCAATATGGACAATAAATTACTCTACTTAGAGCATATTTTATACAAAGTATTTTAATTTTAGTTTAGCAGGCTCCCACACCACCATTAGATATGGATTTAAAAATCTCCTGATAAACAACTTTTAGGACCCTTGATGCAATATAAAATAGCTAAATACGTGGTTCAAAAGCTGCAATTAAAGTGAACTCTAAGGGATTGGCCAGGTTGTTTAGAAACATTAAAATTCGTATGTAAGCATTGAAATAAGTGGGTTTTTAGAAAATATTTTTGTGTCTTCAGACCTCTAAAAAATGTTTTGAAAGGAAATGTAACTATAAGTGTACTTAACAAGGACATCAGTTTTTCCATTTTTAAAAAGTATATTATAGCAGGCCCATACTTTCCTCAGTGTGCAACATTTCAGTGATATCAGAGACAAAGCAGCAGGCCAGACAAATTAGAAAGCCCTCGAATTCTTCTTGTTTTTGTTTTCCTTTTTTTCTTTTCTTTTCTTCTTCTTCTTCTTTTTTTTTTTTTTTTTTTTTGAGACAGGGTCTTGCTCTGTCACCCAGGCTGGAGTGCAGTGGCACAATCTTGGCTCACTGTAATCTCCTCCTCCTGGGTTCAAGCAAGTCTTGTGCCTCAGCCTCCTGGGTAGCTGGGATTATAGGCGTGCACCACCATGTCCGGCTAGTTTTTGTATTATTATTAGAGATGGGGTTTCGCCATGTTGGCCAGGCCGGTCTCGCACTCCTGGCCTCCCTCCTGTGATCCACCCACCTCAACCTCCCAGAGTGCTGGGATTACAGGCGTGAGTCACTGCACCAAGCCCAAAAGCCCTAGGATTCTAATAATCTCTTTAATAAATTTCACAAATTCCCCTATATGTATTCATTCACTTATTTAGCAAATATATTTTGAGTACCTACTATATGCCAGATACTACTCTAGGGATATAACAATAGAACAGCTGAGACAAGCTCTCTGTCTTCATGTAGTATGTATTGTAATGGAAAATAAGATAAACAGAGCTAAATATAATTTTTGTGAGCAATAGCAGCCATGAAAGAATAAAGGTAGAGGAAGAAGGTAAAGAGTGATGGAGCAAGTGTGTGATTGGTGCTAGTCTAGATCACATGGCAGAGAAAAGAGTACGTTAAACAGAGGCCTACATCAAGTAAGGGAGGCCACAGTGAGAAGATTTTAGGAAAGAGTGGTTTTGAAGGAGGAAGAGCAACAGCAAGTGTTCTGAGGTGAGAATGAGTTTGAGTGTCTGAAGAACAGCACAAAGTCAATATGACTGGGGTAGGTTGAGCAAGAAAAGGTGCAGAAGATATAGGAAGAGCAGAGCGGGGTAGAAGTAAGGGGAGAGCAGGGTCCAGCTCATGCAAAGTCTGCTAGGCTATGGTAAAGTTTAAGATTTTACACTAAGAGAGCAAAGCATTCTTACATATATTAAAGTCCCTCATCTTCCCAATGTTTGGTAGTGGCATGCGCACATTATTTTTCTACTTTGAAGATATTCAGAGAGAGTGGCAAACATTTGGCTTGAGATTTCTGACTCTAGTGGTGCAATAGATTGTCATCAGTTGTTGACTTGTGACCATGCCAATCTAGGTGGTGAACTCCAACCTCAAATCTGAAGTCTGTCTTACATGGGACTTTGAGATGTCATCTTGTTTGGTTTTGCCAAGTCTTTGAGCTTTGAGATTCAGCCTTTGTCTGAATGGAGGAGGGGAAGGATTAATTTTTGCATCATTCCCCGAACTACTCAGGTAGAGAGACAACTTAAAAACTTGATTTAGAACAGAGAGCACTCTGTTACGGAGTCAGAGCACTCACTACCAAATATCTGCTTGTTGTTCGTTGTTGCCCACACATTAACTCCTGAATCTTGCCTGAGATTAATGCTGGATTAGCTTCAGTATTCTCAATAGGGATGTCTTTCCTGAGCATGTTTCAAAACACTGTTCATCATATTTAGATGAAATAGATATGCTTCGTAGTCTTCTCTTCTATTGATGTGTTTTCTAGTCTTCCATTGTCTATGTGACTGTCCTCTGAAATGTCCCAAAGAATTTGACAACTTTTTTTGTGCGGACCCTCCCCACCAAATATAACTGCAATTTTAATAAGGTTCTTACTAATATTAAATATAATGAGAGAGCTGTCTGATAATTTTTGCACTAAACTTTTGTTTATGTTTTTTCGTTTTACACATATTTTTTCTCCTTTCAACAGTACTGATTGAACACTGGCAATTAACGCTTCACCAGTGTGTACACTGTACTCACTCACCTTCAGTCTTTCCCTATGTTGTTTGAATGCAGTTTCCTTTTTCTTTCCAATGGAACCAACTTTTATTTGGTACCCACATTTTTTTTTCAATTTGTTTTTATTATGTTAAAGTAATAAAGGTTTAGATATTAATATATAATATCACATTGGTAATTATAAGGTTACTGAGTTTAATGTTTTGACCAGGAAGTTTGTGTTGAAGAACCATGTCTATGTTTGTGGAAAATGATATGATCACACCTGTTTGTGTGTGTATGTGTGCTTGTGTGAAATAGAGGACTATACAGAAGACATCGCTATGTTTGCAAATAGTTGGTCGGTGCAAACTCCAGATGACACCAAATGTGTACGCACACCCTCAGATTTTCCAAATCCGTGCTCCAGTGGAATGCCAGCATTTGAGGTAAATTTGATGTGAGAAATATGAGCATGTCAGACAGAATACATGTATATCTTATTTGTATAATTAGTTAGGCATTTTAGCGTAAACACAATGTAATTTGAAAATATTATATCAAGGAAATGTAATAGGAAATCACTTGAATTTTAGAAATAGTGAATGTAGTGAATTTCATAAATGCAGTACTCATGAAAATAATGTAGTTAGAAAAATGTTGGTTAAAATGTATAAGTTACCATCTTTTTCCTTGTGAGAACTGAAAATTTTGCAAATAGATGTGTAAAAATAGTAGAAGACTACACATACCATGAAATATATTCTAGTGACTGGCATCTTTTTTTGCACAGGCGATCTTCTTCAAGTGTCAGATACTGTTGCAGTTTCCTTTTCTGAGCTGCCATGAGTATATTGATCCATATTTATATATTGCCAGCTGTGTTAATGATCTTTGCAAGTAAGCAAAATGATTTGTAGTTGTAATAAAATTTTCTTTATGCAAAAAGATGACCCACAGCCACTTCTGTTACTTAACCATTTCAACTGATCACAAAATATTATGGGAAATGTAAAACATAAACTACAAACAACTATTAAAAGTTTGCTATATAACAGTCAAAGTCTAATTTTTTTTATTGATACATAGTAGATGTACATACTTTCAGGGTACATGTGATAATTTAATACATTCATGTAATCACATAAAGGGAATTGAGTATCTGTCACCTTAAATAGTTTTCTTCATGCTAGGAACATTCAAATTATTATCTTCTTGCTATTTTGAAATATACAATTGATTTATGTTAACTATAGCTCCCCCCCCCACTTATCTATCCAACACCAGGTCTTATTTCTTCCTCATGTACATTGTACCCATAACTAATCTCTTTTCATCCCCCACCTCTCTCCTACCCTTCCTGGACTCTGGTAACCACCAATCTACACTCTATCTTCATGAGATTCACTGTTTTAGTTCCCACATATGAGTGATATTTGTCTTTCTGTTTGGCTTATTTCACTTAACATAATGACCCCCAGTTTCATCCATGTTATTGCAAATTACAGAATTTCCTTCTTTTTATGGCTGAATAATATTCCATTGTGTATACATATACCACAATTTCTTTATCCATTCATCCTCTGATGGACACAGGTTGATTCCATATTTTGTCTATTGTGAATACTTCTACAATAAACATAGGAGTGCAAATATCTCTTCCATATGTTGATTTTGTTTTTTGGGGGATATATACTCCTTAGTGGATTGCTAGATTATATATGGATGGTAGTTCTAAATGTTTTACATAACCAGCATGAACAAAATAAAGTGGCTCTTAAGAATTTTTATGCCATGAATCCCTTTTGGGAGTCTAGAGAAATTTATAGATCCTTTTTAAAAACGGTGTTTGAAATGCACAAAATAAAACACATAAGATACCAAAGAAAACTAATTCTAATAAAGTAGTTATCAAAATAATAAAAAAATGAGTTTCTGATATATATGCTTTTAACACGGATTTAACTACTGCAGTTTGACATAGTGATTAGCGTAAACAGTGCTTTTTGTCTGCAACAATGGAAAATGAAAATAAAAAAATATGAAAAAAGGACATATGAGACACATGGTGACAAAGTCACAGATATTGCTAAGAACATTGTGATGTGTTACCTATAGGCATAATTGAAGGAAACACTAAGTTTCCATTGGAGATTAGTGAAAATAAGCATGTAATATTTTTTCTACCTAAGGTCACAGATTCCTGAATTCTGTCTCAGGTTACAAACATCTAGGATAGGTGGTCACACAAACAACAGATTTAATGAGACTCATCATACTGTGTTCATGGATGATAGTTCAATGTAGAACCTACCATAAATTATCCAGAATTAAAGTTTTTAAAAATTATTTTTCTTTCAAAACATTACAAGTATATGTGATTACTCATCTTGAACATTCAAGAGTATCTAAAGAAATTTTAATATGTCGGCCGGGCGCAGTGGCCCACGCCTGTAATCCCAGCACTTTGGGAGGCCGAGGCGGGTGGATCACGAGATCAGGAGATCGAGACCATCCTGGCTAACACGGTGAAAGCCCGTCTCTACTAAAGATAGAGAAAATTAGCCGGGCATGGTGGCGGGGCCTGTAGTCTCAGCTACTGGGGAAGCTGAGGCAGGAGAATAGTGTGAACCCGGGAGGTGGAGCTTGCAGTGAGCTGGGATCATGCCACTGCTCTCTAGCCTGGGCAACAGAGCAGACTCCGTCTCAAAAAAAAAAAAAAAAAAAAAAAAAAAAAAAAAAAAAAAGACATTTTTTAATATGTCTGTATATTTTATGAACCCCAAGAAGTATAAGTGATAGAAACGTTTAAAATAAAGAACCAGACTAGTTTTTAGTTTAGTAAAACCATTTAAATGACATCTTGAGTAGCTCCTTAAGAGGTTTATAAAAGGTGAGAACAAAGAGGAAATGTTGAGGTAGTATGAAATTGCATTATTTATAACTACTACTCTTTAATTAAATTGAAATTATTACAAAAATAATAAATATAATATTTCCCAGATACTAAAATAAGCTTATTTGTGACATCTCTTACTTTTGAATAGAGTGCAGTTATACCTAGACTTATATGTATAGTCTCTCAATTTCAAGGATTCCTGAACTAATGCAGGAGCCTTGAAAGAGCCCCCACTCTGCCTAAAATATTGGCTAGTGACCTTAGTATATATTTTTAAAAACTCTGTTCCCTATTTGGTTTCATTTTTAATTTAAGAGCTACGTGCTATAGCTCTTTTTTTTCCTTTCTCTTTTTTAAGGATGCCTGTAGGTAGGCCATAGTCCTTTTTTAGCCATATATATGGAATTAAAAATTGTTCTTATTCCACAGTGTCTCAGTCTCGGACTATTCTCCAATCATCTTTTCAATTGCCCTATCTTTAATATCTTTAGCACCCATTTGCCAAGTAGTCTGAGATAAAATATTGTTTTGTAGGTCCAGGAAAGTCATTCTTCATTTTTTAGTTCGGGATATTGTTTAGCTGCTTCAACAGCTAAAATGACTGTGACTTAAATTAAATAGAATGTTTATATTTCTCTTATATACAAATCCATGCTGGTTAGTGGTCTTGGATTGGCATTGTGGCTCTGCTCCATGAGTTTTCCAGTGACTGAGTGATCTTGTTGCTACATTTTTCCTTTTGTCGAGGGTATTATTTTCAATTTCATGGCCCAAACTGCATCACCACTATCATGTCCACATTTTAGCTCTTAAAAAGGGAGGAAAAAAACCCAAAAGGACTGGCATCTTTTGATCTGGAAGTTTCATGCATGCTTCCACTTTTAACCTTGTGGCCAGAACTTGGATACATGGCCACACCTAGGTGCAAGAGAAGCTGAAAATGTTGTCTTTGGCTGGCAGCCATCTACCTGGCAAAAACTTGGATGTTCTAATACTAAAAAGAAGGGGAAACTGGAGACAAAGATCGGTCTCTGCCACACCCACTTCATCTGAAATTTCATCATTGAGAAATTAGCATTTTTGTCTTTTGAAATTTTGATAGTTTTTAGACTTTGACTTTTGAAACTTTGATGCTTTCTCCAGGGAAAATAAAAATACTAGGATAGATAAACAACTTGTACTGGCTGAAATCAGCTGACACCTTAAGAGATGCCTTTGCGGTAGAGAGACTGGGTTTAGGGGCAAAGCGGGCATGTAATACCAAAGGAAGGATATTATAATTAAGTGGACACTGATAAAGTGGAAGTGGGAAGCTGCTAGAGCCAACATTTCACTCCCCTCAATATTTCATTCAGGGCCAGACCTATTTACATTCTTTCTTCCATTCTGTAGGAAATGAATGATTCTCTTCATTTCCTGTATTAGGGGACTGCATCCTGAGGGTCCCATACCATGAGAATGAAAACGTGAATTGGTTGAACACAGATTAATTTCCTGCTTGGGTTATGATAGTGTATTGAATTCAATTCAACACACATCTCTTGAGCATCTATTCTGAGCTGAGTATTTTTCCACCCCTTGGAGAAATAGAAAAAATTTAGACATGATCTCTGTCCTAAACACTCATATTCTAATAGGGCAGATAAACAGGTCTCTAAAAATGACGCAGTGCCCTAAATGCAAAGTGCTTTGGACGCAGAGGACAGACCTATTAACTTTATCAGAAAGTGCCTACACAGGCTCCATGGAAGAGATAACGTTTGACTTGGAAACTTGCATGATACTCTACCAATCCTTGAATTATGCCCTCCTGTTTCTGCTTCTAAGAATGCCAAATCCAGCAGCAAGGAAATGATTTTAATTTTGCCATGCCAAAGCCAATTGATGTGAAAACCAAGATTCTTTAATGCCCATTTTTCCTATTAAAGTTATCATTCAAAATGGAAAAAAAAAAAAAAACGTATTTTCCCCTTAGTAAATTATAATTTCTTTCTAGATAATAATTTTTTTCTTGCCCAATTATTGTGTGTTTTCATGAGGTGTCACATATTAATGTGCCTGTCATGATTCCTAGAATAACGTAGACAACAAATGGTGAGTATTATAGCAATAGTTGCATTGGGTTAGAAAACCAATATTCAGTTCCTTTGCTAGCTTTTAAAACCACCATTAATGTAGGAAAGAATGCACATATTAGAAGGTAAATCATAAATGTAACATCTTTCCAGGAATTTAGCAATTTTAGCCTATACTGTTTTGAAAAGACTTTTCTTGTTTGTAGGTTTAGAATATTTTCTGAGCCTCTGAAGTTTATATGCTCAGTCCTGTTTTCCTTCAAAAGCTCAGTCAATTGGACTAGATAAGCTGCAGGACTCCCATTACAGTAGCACAGGATAAGGGCAATTCGAGATGGTGGCTTTTACAATAGTGACACTGGAAATGTTAAGCCTCATAAAATGCAGCATTCTTAAGGTCATTATCTTCTAAGATATTTAACTATTCAATTTTGAGTTTGGATTGGCTTGAAAACAAGCCCTCTACCTTGGTGTAAATCTGCTTACTTGATAAGCGCCTTGTTAATCTGCTTTGGGAATTTTCAGAGCTCTAAAAAGAAATTATTTTGGGGGGAAGCTGCTGAAGTGATTATAAGAAAATAATTAAATATTATTTAGTCTTGGCAATGTTATAAAAATAATTAGCTTTAGTAATTTAAACTTGAAAGAATTCAAAATCCTCTTTTAAGTCTTAAGTTAAATGCCATTTATTCAACCTTTCAAACAACCCAAATGCCCATCTATGATAGACTGGATAAAGACAATGTGGCACATACACACCATGGAATACTATGCTTTAGATTCTTATTGCAAGGACTGCTGAGGAACCATTAAAATACTTTTGAGTACTATAGTTTATTGGCATAGGTTTTATTCCAGTATGTGGACAATCAAGAGTATGATCTTTTGGAAACAGCTTTCATATTTATTGTTTTTGTTGTAATAGAATTTTATCTGTTTTAATGGGACTTATTCTAAAAGGCCTGGAATGTTGCGTGTGTAAGTGAAAAAATACATACACGGATTATGGGGAAAATGATATAATTAAAATATAAATCTTTTTCATTATAGTATTCCTTTGACTCAAAAGAAAAGTGACAAAAGTATTGAAATGCTTTGATAAAGATTATTTGTCTTTATTATTATTATTTTTCTCTTTATTATTATTTTTATTATTATTTAGGATTATTATGCACTCAGCATTTCTAGGGATCAGGACCTCAAATATGGTTTCTGTCAGTATTTCCTATGTGATTCTGGCTCTGTCTTTTCACTTTCTAGAACTGATGATGATGAAACCTATTGTCGAGCAGCCACTGAGTATGCTAGAGCCTGTTCTCATGCTGGCTACCCTATTCAAGACTGGAGAGATGACTTTCCAGCATGCAGTATGTTTTTTTATTTCCCAAGCGTTGTGTACTTTCGCCAATTTTGGGTTAACCCTAGAACTCAAAACTCACTGTACTACTAAATACTAATGAATTGCGAAGATTTGTTACTGATATAATTGTATCTATGAACTTGCATACTTTTTGAAACAAGTATGCATTTTTTTGCAATTAAAAGTTATTTTTTGCAAATACTTTTTTGTAAAAAATAAAATTATAATTTTTAAAAATAAATAGAGGCTAATAAAATTGACTTAAGTTCCCCTGTTTGCCCCTTTTAGCTGATAAATGTGATGATAGCTTTGTCCATCGGGACTGTATCAGTTGTTGTCCACCAACCTGCACATTTGAGAAGCAATGTCTTGGGAGCAATCTCCATTGTCTTGATGGATGTTACTGCCCAGATGGTAAGTGCTTCATGAAGAAACCATGTGTGCACTCATGGAAACTAGTACCCAGTGATCTAAGGATCACATCTTCGTTTTTCTGTCCTCTCGCAGGACATCAGACCTATTGCAATTTTCTGTTCTTGTGGAATTTGGTCCTTGAAGTGATGAGGAGGAATGGCTACTTTTCACTGATAAAATGCTCATTACTTTTTAAAGTTCCCAGGAAATTTGGAATCTATAGTCCTGAAGTTACCCATGAGAAATCTTTTGTTCTATCAATAGTTAATGGTATTTAACAATTTATATGACTTCACTTTTTGAAAAAGGAAAGGAAGTTTGAGAGAAAGCCTTCACATTTTTCTAGCACAAGATTTAGTATTGATACAGTTTTAATATTTGAAATGAAAAGTAACTTAGCAAGTGAGAGAGGTAGGATTTAAAATTAGGAATGAATCTGCTATACTGATAGCTGTTTCTAAAGAACGCTGAGGATTTACTCAAACCCTTTTATTTTTACAGATTAAAAAAATAGAATCACAGAGATAAGTGATTTTCCCAATATTCTCATTAACTGAGTGAGGATTACTTGGAACCAGATCTGTTTGGCCTCTGTTCATTGTTCTGTTAGTGCTACTCAAAGTATGGCAGACCAGTCCTAGTTCGAGCTGTTTGTGACCTGTCAATGACAGGATAAGGCATTTGCCCCAGAATGTAAACTCAAGCACCAAAATAAAGTCAGTGCTTTCTCCTACAGTCTTACCATGAAAAAGGTCAGCTGAATGAAACAGTGTGCTTAGTAACATGGCTTATTTAAGTTCTGGTTCAACCTCCTTTACTTGTTGGAGGGAAGTAACAAATGCATTCCAATGGTCTTGGACATTTCAGGAGCCGTACCTAGCTGTTTATGATTCTGTGTGACTGTGTAAATCTTTCTCATGGAATGAACAGAAACTAAACTAAAAATGTACTTTTTCCCGCCTTCTCTCCCTTCCTCCCTCAAATGCAAGGAAACACTCTTTCGTTTCCTTTATTCTGTATGGTGAACGTTGAGTTTTTGATGGCAAGTCATGGGATAAGAAAATTGAAAACTACTAAAATAGATCTTTTAAGGTAGCTACTGCCTGAGAGTCAGGTTGTCAGTAATCCCACTGAAAGTAAAGAAATTTGTATTTCCAGCACCACGAATAGATGTTCAACAGAAGTTGGTTGAATTTTTGTATTCAAGAAATACAATTTTTATTATTTCTTTTGAAATTTTGGTGTGTATTTCTTCTCAAATAGGCCTCATAATGGACAATGGGACTTGCATCTCCTTGGAAAATTGCCCGTGCAGTTTTCATGGATTAGCTTATTCAGTTGGTTCAAAAATTGAACAAGAATGTACTGAATGGTATGTGATCAATGTACAGCCAATTAATTCTGGGTACTTGGCTAGTTGACAGCTTTAGCATGACAGATGTTTAAAGGAATATACTCATTACTAATTAGTTTCCCCAAATTCCAACACAAAACTTGCATTTTATTTAAACTCCTTGGGGGAAGGGAAATCTGTATTTCTTTTTATGATGTAATTCTTATCACTTACCTTGGTAATTCTATTAACATCTTATATCCACATGATGAGTCTGTTGCATTTTCTTATTTGTAATCACTAATTTGCACATACTTTTAGAACTTGATGGTGCTTCTGGGCTTCTCTGTTTCATACTGTAAAACATGACTCTCCAGGTCACCAATTTTTGGTCTGTGATTAGAAACATTTAAAATTCCATATTAAATTTGCTAACTAACACTGTTGGCAGACATGAAATCCCTGCAGGACAGTCCTAAAAGGAAATAGAGGTCTAAATGTTGTCAGATGCTTTTCCCTTTGGTGTCAGTGTATATAGCTGAAATGTAATAGGATAACTAACCACGTTCTCAGATGCTGATTCTGTTTCCATTTTACGGGTACTCTGCTTTTGTCCTCTAAAACTCATACCTTTGTCAGGGTGGAAGGTAGAACTTGTCTGACATAAGAGGAGATCTCTTCTGTCTTTTTAATATCTGTTAATCTTCATCATAGTCAGTGATTTTTTACATATGACATACAAGAGATAATAATTTAGGTGCCAACAAGCTCAAAATTACCAGTCAATTGAACTTTTGCAGATATGTTTTTTAAGTCAGATTATTCTGAACCTATAAACATGATATACTTTGGTACATTAATCAATACACTGATGCAAACATTAATACAGTTTCTCTATGCCAATAAATTAACATTTTTATAATTTTTTTTAGTGTGTGTGTTGGTGGAGTTTGGAACTGCACTGAGCATGACTGTCCAGGTAATCTTTTACAATGTTTTTATAGAGAATGTTTCAAATTTCTTTAAACTGGGGAGAAAGATAGCACTGATCTTTATGAAGACATCTCATATATACCAGGGGCCATAATAATCTGTAAATGCAGTTACTCAGAGGATCCGTGGAAAATTGAACAAATGATAGTGTTGAGTGGGCAACTTTGGTAAAACTTTATTAAAATAGTATAAACATTATAAAATCTAAAAAAGTATGTAGAATAAATATCATTTTATAAACATTAAATTAAATGGGTTAATATAATTTAGTCAAACCAGTACATTTTAAACAAACACAGTAGGTGTTCAAAGTTTTGATGCATGATTATTTACCCTAAGTTGATCTGCTTTTAAAGGATTAACCTAATCATATCATCCTCCTCCCTCTCCTCCTCTATCTCCACCTCCTTTTCTTTATCTTTGTTTTTTTGGTAGTTCAATGCTCAGTTGTAGGTGATTCTCACTTTACAACTTTCGATGGTCGACATTATTCTTTTATTGGCATGTGCCAATACATCCTCGTGAAAGGAACTGGAAAAGATAAATTCACTATTACTTTACAGAAAGCTCCCTGTGAGCAGGTAAGAACATTTCAAAATGACCAGAGGAATATGGATTCATTGAGTTTTACTTAAACTTCATTTCAGACTAAGAATTGTAACATGAATGGATATAGCTATTTTCTTTAAAACTGAGATGATGTTGATTATTAAGATACATCATTATTCTACATATTAGAAAGAAGCATTGATGATTATTCTATGACATACCATTGGTTACATGATGCATCTTGATCTCAGAGATATTAAGCTGTGAAAACAAGTATATCTTAGACTAAATACTATATATTTAATTGCATTTTCTTTTTTAAAAAGTAGTGTTTGTACGGGTTTTTGAATATTTTATGCATGATTGTACAGTAAATCCAAGTTTTTTATTTACTTCAATCTAGCTATTTTAAAGAAATTATTTTTGACAGTTTCAAACTGGTTTCATAGCATTCTAAACAGATATGATGAATTTCTTAACATATTGGAATATTTATTTATTTAGATCTTTTCTTGAAATAGTAAGCTCATCAATAATTTCTAAATAAAGAAATCCAGGTCTTTCATTCATCTCTCTAAAGCAGGTAGTCAAAATTTTGCCAAAATATTTAAGCTTCTAGTTTTATTCTAATAGAAAATAATTATTTCTAACAAAAATTCTGAACTGCTTTATTTGCTTCTTTTCCAGTTTTATTTTTTCTATGTAATATATTAAAGTCTGAATTAACTTTCTGTGTAGAAGTCTAATTCTCTTGGTTCTTTGCTTTACTAACTTTTTATGTCTAATATGCCAGTTGAATGAATTTAGAGAGATACTTTACATGCCGTGGAAAACATAACTATTGGTACTTTACTGAAAGACTTCAATTTAATATTCTAAGTAAAATGTATGTATACACATGATATATTTAATGTACTATATAAAGTTATGTTTTATTAGGAATGGGGCTACATAAAACGGGTTATGTATCAACCACTTTATTACATTACTTATACTCAAGCCTTTTATATATTAGAAATTCTAATTTATATGTATTCTCTTTCTTTTTTGTTCTCTCCTCTCTCTTTCTCCCCTTCTGCCATCTCACTCTCTACCTTCCTATCTCTTTCTATGACTCTATCTCTCTCCCATTCCTTTCACTGATAATTTGATTTTTATGCAGAATCTTGGCTTGGTCTGCCTTCAGTCTATAACTCTGATTCTGGAGGATGATTTTAACAAACAAGTGACCCTTGGTAGGGGAGGACAAATTCTCACTAGTCCTAACCAAGGCTTCAACCTGAATGGTAAGAAACGATGCTAGTGGTGTACTTTCTTTACATTAAAAAAAACAAAACAAAACAAAAAAAAACCCGACACACACCAACAAAATGGGATCTTTTCCCAATGTTAGGCTGACTACCTAACATTTATTGAGTTTCTGTGCGTCACCAGGCCATCAGCTACAGATAGTGATGATAATCATGTTTATGGGACCTAGTGTTTACCTCAAGTGGCCTAGGCTTTGGAAGGGAAGAGAGACAAGCAAGCAGCCACTTACAAAAAAATGTGATAAACTCAAAGACATACATAAAGACTTTGGGAGTGTAAATGAGGTGCAGCTCACTCAGCCCTGGAGAAGGGTGTACTGAAATGGTCAGGAGTGTTTTCTGAAAGAGGTTATTGTACAATGATTGTCTCATTGAGCATTTAAGGATAAGGAATTGCCTGGTGGAAGGGGAGGGGGAAAATGTTTCATGTAGATCAAGGAGGTGTCAATTTTTGCAGCGTATTTAGGGGGAACCAGAACTAGACTGGTATTGTTACAGCAGAGACAGGGTAAAGGAGAATGTCTGAAAGTAGGTAAGGATGAGAAAGGCTTATGGAGGAGGCATTTTACATTGTGGATTTCTAGGGCAGGTCCTGTTCATGCCTGCATTCCAGCATAGCTGTTAATAACACTCTCACTCTCAAAAATATCCTGATTTATCTTACAAATCGCATGCTCACACTACTCAGGTGTCAGGCTAGGGAAGTTGAACTTGATATGAATCAAATATGTAATTGTCATTTTTGACCATTTTTATTTACAAAGAGGGCAATCTCATGGTTCAACCAAATAAATGGTGAGTTTTTAAGGAGGTTTATTTATTTATTTTTTTTATGGTAGATGACTATGACAACAGTGTAGAAGTGACTTTGAGAGTTGCTAGACAGGAAACATGGACAACAGTTAGGACGTTATAAAAGTAAGGCATGCAAGGAATGAGGAGGAGGTCATCTAAGGCAGTAATGATAGAGATGGAGAGAAGAAGACAGATTGAAAAAACGTTTAGGACAAAAGCCTGAACTTGGTAATGAATTGGATTTAAAATGTCTAAGGACTGCCTCCTTCCTTGTGAGATGCTTGCAAACTGAAGGTATGTGTTGACCTGAAAAACTATTAAAAATGGCTGCTAAGGGAGAAAAGGAGAGGAATAGAAGGGAAAAAAGGCAGCCATGGGTGGCAAAAATTGGCCCTGAAGCACAGGCAGGAACCGCTAGCCTGCCTCCCCTGCTTCCCTTGTATCTGGGGAGGAGAGTCCTGGTGGTGTACCCTAGCATTTCAGAACATCGTCTGTGAATGTCAAAGCTGATTTACATATGTTCTTTTCCTGCAGGTATTGTTGAAATTCACACTCTGTCATCCTTATTTATACTTCTAAGAACCACATTTGGTTTAAAGATTCTGTTTGCTATAGATGGGGAAAGAATTTATATTCAGCTCACTAGTGCATGGAAAAGAAGAACATTAGGTCTATGTGGCACTTTTAATGGGAACATAAGAGATGATTTTCTGTAAGTATGATTTCTGCATAGTTAACATAACTTGATGACTGGTCATTTAAAGGATATAAATTCATTAAAAATGTTTACTTAACTAATAATAGCTTAGCTGTCATTATTCCAAGAGATTTACATAGATCATCATATTTTAAATGTATAGCAATCTCTGATTAATATGTTTATTTTATAGATAAGGAAACTAACCAAGGCCTCAAAGTGGCAAATAAATCATTCAAGATCACTTAGCTCACATGTAGTGGAGCTGGGCTTTGGATTTAGGCAGTGTGGCTCAGCTATGCTCACTGCTCCCTGCTATTCTCTTTTCTACTCCTATCAACCTTAACATATTTTATTTTTGAAACATTGCTGCCTAAAAACAAACAAACAAATAAACAACAACAAAAATAACAGCTCAATATCATTATGCATTAGTGGTAGTGAATGATACTCTATAAATATTGATATCATTTGGTATTATTAATACCTCTAAAGCAACATTTTGTTATCTTGCTAGATATTGTGATTGTTAGTGTTTCATTGGAAGAGAAGCAATAACATATATTTGTAACCCTTGTATTAACCAGGTACTTTTCACCTATGTGTGAAAAGAAGCAGTTTATAATTTAGTGTAAATGCTTTGCACACTTGTTATCATACTAAAAGCACAATGGGAGCAATTTAAGCAGTAGGCCATGGTTCTTATCCTCACGGAGCTTTGTGTTGCAGATCAGGAGAGGATAATAACCTTTAAGAAATATGTGGAATCTAAAATAGTTGAAATCACAGAAGCAAAGTATTATAGAATGGTGTTTGCCAGGGGATAAGGATCGGGGTGGGAGTATGGGAGGATGTTGGTCAAAGGGTACAAAGTTTCAGCTAGATAGGATGCGTAAGTTTGGGAGACGTTTTGAGATCAATTAATTATATAATGACTATAATTAATGTAACACGTACTTGAAAATTGCTAAGACAGTAGGTGTTAAAAGTTCTCATAACAAAAAAAAAAAGAATGTGAGGTGATGGACATGTTCATTAGCTTGATTTAACTATTTCACAATGTATACCTCAGAACATTATGTTGTACTCTGTAAATGTACATAATTTTTTTAGTTATACCTTAATTTTAAAAATAGCTAAAAAATGAATATTTAGTGTTAGGCAAGGATTAATCAACTATATATATATCAACTATTATATATAAAAATCAACTCTCTCTCTATATAAATACTGAGGTGATTCTAAAAATTAAATATTGGGGTTTGTGATTATGGCTCGAAGAACAATAGAGGGTTCATTTTGGGCTGGGCAGCCAGGGGACATTTCATGGAGAAACTACTCTCCAAATACCATTATGTTTCTTTTTTCTTAAATTTAATTTAATTTTATTATTATTTTTTTATTTTACTTTAAGTTCTGAGATACATATACTGAACGTGCAGGTTTGTTACATAGATATACATGTGCCATGGTGGTTTGCTGCACCTATCAACCTGTCGTCTAGGTTTTAAGCCCCGCATGCATTAGGTATGTGTCTTAATGTTCTCCCTTCCCTAGTCCCCACCCACTGACAGGCCCCGGTGTGTGATACTCCTCTCCCTGTGTCCGTGTGTACTCATTGTTCAGCTCCCACTTATGAGTAAGAACATGTGATGACTGGTTTTCCGTTCCTGTTATAGTTTCCTGAGGATGATGGTTTCCAGCTTCATCTATGTCCCTGCAAAAGACAAGAACTCATTCCTTTTTATGGCTGCATAGTACCACATTTTAAAAAATCCAGTCTATCATTGATGGGCATTTGCATTGGTTCCAAGTCTTTGCTATTGTAAATAGTGCTGCAATAAATATATGTGCTTTTTAAAAAACACTCTTGCACATACTCTCCTTCCTGCTTGGGTTCTCTCCTGCTCCTCATCTTTCTTGTGACCTCCCATTTATTGTTCACCCCAATTCAGACATTTTTTGCCTCAAAAAGCTGATTCATATCCCACCATACAAAGTTAAATCTGACAATGTGTTATCTATGAAACTTTATTGTTTATCTGTCTCGTTTCTTGTCTTGTTTATCTGTTAGGGCTTTGAGACTAAGAGTCATGTCCTTGGTCATTGTATTCTTAGGAACTAGCATAGAACCTCACATATAATGGACAGTTAATTGAACTGAGGTAGAATGTTTAGTGGGGCATCAGGAAGATAGTTTGGATGGGCAAGGGGAACTGGCATTTAAAGTTTTTTAAATTTTAATTTCTTGTATCTTGTCTCCTTGTCTTCCTGTACCTTGTTTTTTAGGTAATTTAGTTTTTTGTTTTATTTATTTGTAGGTCAAAATATTGATGTCTTCACCACATTTGAGAAACAGAAACTACATTAAGTGGCTTGGCTATGTTCAGAAAAGACATTATTCCCGCTTTCTCTTCTTTATTTGTCAGAATGGGTCAGCAGTCAATGTTTAAGAGATGGCAGATCTGTCTGCCTTTTTCTAAGGCACCAGTCTCTGCCACGTATAAACATTTAGGTGTGATAAGAGTGCAGGATGATATTTCAGAGTCAGAGATAACTTGTGAACAGTGTTTAGCTTTCCAACTTAAGTAGTTAAAATTCTTTCTTCACAAAGGTTAATGTGAATATGCAGGCACAGTGGAATAGAAAATATTAATTACTTGAAAACGTATTTTGTATGCCTTATTATAGTAAGTCGACTATGGTGAGCTGAAAGGTTATTTTATAAAATGAAAGACAATAAATAGGTCCACATTTTAGCTCCTATTTTTAAAATTTATTGTTTTAAGGTAAACTAAATGAAATCAGAGAGCCAAGCTCCAAGTTCCACCTGGAAACCTTGACTACAAGTATCATCCTGACCTATTTTATTGTCCTTCAGAGGAGCAGAGAGAGAAGGAAGGGGAAAGAATTAGAAGAAATAAACTAGCACAAACCATGCAATTACTTTGAGTCTCAGTGTTCTTAAATAAACAAAACGAGATTTTGTACTAGGGTGTTTGTTGTGGCTCTTTACCGTTATGGGCTAGTTTGATTTTGAGGAATAGGAAAAGGAAAGAAGGACGAAATGGTGACGACAAGGAAATGGCATGTTTTGCTCCCTTTTTTTGGTCCTCTCTCAGTCACTCTGTTGAGCAACTCCAGTGAAAATAGTTCATCTATAAGGGCACTAGAGAAAGCTGAGATAATGCCTACTCTTCCACTTAGCCCTAGTGGAGGAGTTAACACAGTCAGGGTTGTGGTGTGGTCAAAAACTTCCTGCGGGAGATCTAGTTTAACCTGATTCCCTAAGAAGTTTTGACAGTGTCTGGCACATTGTCCAATAGGGTTTGTCACTTAATAAATGTTGGTTGATGAATTAATACATCGGAATGGCTGCTGGGGGTGGAATTCCAGTGTTTGTCTCCTAAACACTGTTGTAGTTTTAAGATAGATGTTTTTCATTTGGTTTGCCCACTTCATGATGGAATCTTGACATTTCAGATCTCATATTGGAAATTGAAATATTGAACTGGATATATAGACTCTTTATATTTTGAGATATTTGTCTTTACTTTGAAAAGATTGGGTGAAATACCCACACTAACTTCCCCACGTGTACCCTAAACCACACACACGCTAAAGTTTTGGTTGTGTGAGTGTGTATGGTTAAGTCAGGGAAAACTGGGTTTGAATCGTGGCTTGGATACTTATCAGCTTAGTGTAATTTAATATTTCTCTGAGCTTCTGCTTTGCTTTCTCTGTAAAATGGGGAGAAAAGATATTTTTCTTATAAGATTGAGATGAAGATTAATTAAAATCATGTATGTCTACAATTTGGTACATTGTAAAATGTCAGTAATATGGAGCTTAATACCATAATTGTACTTTTATTAAACTGGTAGAAAATTTCAAGCTCTAAGATTTCCTGGTACATTATGAAAAATAGTATTCTCTTATTTAAATATCTGAAGGATATGAACAAATAAATGAGAGATACATGAAGGTGAGCATTATCTTTGCTTTCTAGTTCTCCATCAGGTATGATAGAAGGTACACCACAACTTCACGCAAATGCGTGGAGAGTTTCTTCTACCTGTTTTGCACCTGTTCATGTCCCAGTGGTGGACCCCTGTAACATCAATCAACAAAACAGTAAGTTTTGCATGTAAACTTCCTTTCTGCTATAAACTTAGGGAAAAGTTCTATGTATTACTATAATTTTATAAGATTAGATGGTGAGTTTAAATTCTGATTTTCTTCATTATGGTAAAATCAATGCCATTCCTCATGTATTTTTTTTTTTTTGCTTAATATTATGCCTTTACATATGTCTTTTCATGTTATCTAGGTTGTTTTTTAAGAACCTGACAAGGACTTTTATTTCCTATTTTTCATTCATAAATTTTCTTATTTTAGGTGTTTAAAAATCCCTTGTTTGCAGATGTGGACTAGCATTTGGAAGTTTTCAGAGTCTTTAAATGCTAAAGAGAAGCCTCTGGGAATCCTCTGAGAATGCTGTGATAGTCCAGGGATGTTCAATGTCCGTTATTACCATCTCATTACAAGTCCCTACTCATAGCATATATTACGGCTTTGTAAGCAGGAAGTCAGTGATCCAAAGAGGCTTTGTGCCATCGAGTGGGCAACAATTTGAGATGGTCATGCTCCAGAGTTCCAATTTGTAATGACAGGACAACCCACATGCTAAGAATTTTTGACTGCATTTCTTAAAACTAAAGTCCCAGCAAACCATATTAAAGTCTAGTTCACTTTGCAATCAAAAAGATATACATGTATATATTCAGGTGGAAGATATACACAAGGCACACACAAATATATAATTGTGAAAAAGTTAATGTACATGCTTAAATATTCTTATAATTTTATTTTTTCCTTTAATCATCTTGGGTAGTTCACTATTGTGATGTAGTTTTTAAAAATACATTATTCATATTGGTTGAGCATTCATAAGAAGCTAGCAGTTTATGGATTGTGTGGTGGTTGTTGGGAGGATTCTGTTGATTGCCATATTGTTTTTATTATTAACATGGAATTCTGGTATGCTGGAAAGAGCACAAGATACTTTTGCTCTTTGTGCTTTCTATTTTTTTTTTTTTAAATCTAAGCCAGCTTTTAAACTTGAAGAAGTTTGGTAACCTCTTTGATCATTTTTTGTATCTATAATAACAGGGCCAGACTAGAGTTTTTTAGTTTCATGAACAACTACTTTTAATCTCATTCTCATTTAACAATACCTTCCTCCATTCTGTCCCCAACTTTCAACTAATCTACTCCTCCTCCTTCAGCTACTCTTGTTTGGTTTGTTTCTTTCTTGGCTTCCTCCTGGATATTATAGCAACTTTATTTTTTATCAACATGTTAAAGTTGAAGTAGGGTTCAAATGATAAATTCAGTTTCCCAGTGGTCATTTTTTAGTTATCTCCTTTATTATATGCTATTTTTCTCTATTTTCTACCACTTTTCTTCCCATACCTCATGTCTTTTATATATATATATGAAACTGAAATATTGAACTGGATATATAGACTATTTATATTTTGAGATATTTGTCTTTACTTTGAAAAGAGTCATGTGAACTACCCACACTAACTTCCCCGCATGCACCATAAGCCATACACATGCTATATACATGCGTATATATTTGATATTAGTTTTTTTTAGCTTTACTATGAACTGTGATTTTTTAAAAACAATTTCAAATAGGTAAATTCAGGAAGATCCCCAAAGAAAGGAAAATAAATAGACAAAAGTCAGTAACTCTGATCTAGATTCTAAAGGATATATTTTTTTTTCATGAGGATCTTCTTTAGTTATCCTTAACTTGTCAGTGGAATATACTTTGATCTATAAATTATTAGGCCTTTTTGGTGGATTACTTTGCTCTTTCAGGATCCTTGGTATTAAGAATATATATGTAAACAGTATACCCCTATAGTTTAAGTCATTTGTTTTTATATACATATACATACTGAATGCAAAAATATCATACTTGAGCAATTACCATGTTTTCTTACCAATACTAAAATATGTAGTATACTCAACAAAATAAGTTCAGTATAATTCCTTAGTAGTGAAACAACTGATCTCCAACAGCTTATCTAGTCTGTCAAAGACAATGACAATGAAAAGATTGATTAATTTTATCTGTTAGGAAACTGATGCAAACTAGATCCACTATATCAAGAAACCACAAACCTACCCTCTTTCAGAAAGATGGAATCTGAATTGTTTTGTCAAACTTGGTTACTTCTATAAAGGATTATATACGATAAGTCATTCTCAAGGGAAAAATCAACAGATTTCAAGAAATGATTACAGAGATGTCCTCCCTTCCTCAGGTGATTTTATAGTTATATCTCATGGCCTTTAGCATATACCCCAATCCCCAATTTCTATTCATTATTCACTTATTCATGCATTTATAGATTTATTTATCCAATATTATTGAGCTCCTAATATCTGCCTGGCATGTACACTGTGCATTGTGGAGACATTGAGTTCAATGACTATGTGGAATCTGACATATTACCATCCATTTCAGAGACTCCACTGAAATGAGATCATTCCGAATTCTTCCTAGACAATTGTGTGTTACCCAGAATTGCCATAACATCCACAATCTGGAATCACTTTATTTTGTGTGGATGTCTGGAAATAAGCCTCCCAATACGCCCCAATTCTTTATAGTAGGTTTCCTAAGATGATCCTCATGCAATAGGATGGTTGAGGCCACTGCTTCTCTCAACCCTTCAGTTACTCATGCTATTCAGGTACAATACACTATTGTTTTTCCTAAAAGACTGTTGAATATGGATTAAGTGCTGTTACCAATATTATAAAAAAACAAATAAAAACCATATAAGCTGAAATTGTTCACTCTTGTATTAAAAGTAATATGCACTACAGTATATTTCTGAGAAAGTGAAATGCTTGGATAATTCTGGAACTTGATACTTAGGGGTAAGATCTGAACTGTTAAATAAGATGCTAATGGGGCTCTTTGTCTGTTAGTTGGGTATGCAGCACACTGTGATGTCATCCACCAGGAGCTCTTTGCTCCTTGCCATGTCTATATTAGCCCTGGCCTGTACTATCAGCTCTGCCGCCATGATGCATGCAAGTGTGGAAGCTCCTGCCTGTGCAATGCTCTTGCCCACTATGCCTACCTCTGCGGCCAGCATGGTATTCCCATTGATTTCAGAGCTCAGATTTCTTTCTGTGGTGAGTACAGCACAGATAAAGACTATCAGATAATACCTTAGAGACCTCTATGTTTGTAATGACTGCTTTTATTTTTTAAATGAAAGGTCGATATCGCATGTAAGTTATTTGAAATATTCTCATAACGTACAAACATGAAAAGCAAATGAAATACTTAATTTCTTAAGATCAGAGATATGTTGGGTAAGACCAATAACTTTTGACTAGTTTTGTATTAAACGGAAGTATTTTAACTATGCTTTGAAATATGCAACAAATAATTTAAAACATTTGAAAAATCCTTATGGAAATATCATATCTAAATATTGGAAAGTATGGAAAAGATTATGTAATACAGTGACACAGTTGACTTGTACTTAAATAGATGTTATGCAACAGGCAATTATTATCAAATTGTTGGGGCTCTAATTTTCACACTATGTTGTCTGCCATTTTCATTCATGGTAGAATGTTTCCTTGTGTGTTTTATAATTTTTTAAATCAGCTAATTGTTACCAGCACCCCTCCACCCCCATTAGAATCTTTTGTGACTTAGGTTTTAGGGGTACCTAACTCTCTCCTCCTCATTCCCTCAGTGGGTTTTTCCAGTTATTCCAGGGGTATCATTGCCTGGTGTTGATGTTAATTGCTCAATTTTGGCTTTCTAAGACAAAAATAATGTAAATATAAAAGTAATGTAAATGCATATACCAAATTTGTTTAGGGTATCAGTCTAGGATTTTGATTTCTTAGAGATAACTTTTTAATCACAGACCCAGCAGTTAAGAGAAGCTTTTCTATCATCTTTCTATACTATGAGCCAATTTCTTCTAGTCTGGGGGTTGACAAATTACAACCATTGGGTCTCCTGCATTTCTGTGAATAAAAGTTATTGAAATATAGTCATGTGCATTTGTTTGTGTGTTGTCTGTGGCTGCTTCTATACTACAAGGGCAGAGGTGAGTAGCTATGACAGAGACTATATGATCTGCAAAGCTGAAAATATTTCCATTTGGCCCTTTGCAGAAAAAGGTTTCCAACCCCTGCTTTAGTCCTTCATTTTCGCTGAGGATGATGCTCTTTGAGCATCCAAGTTAAGGGTCTCCCAATTCCTTGCCTTGTAATGGGCCAACTTTCATTTTCTATCACAGACCTCTAAGCAGGCATAGAATGTTTCTGTGTGCCATGGGAATCTTTCTCAAGCGATACTCCTTTGTCCTTAGCTGTGGTGTGCCAGAAGGGCATGCTGTACCATCACTGCTCCTCGTTCTGCCTCCGTTCCTGCATTTCTCTCTCTTCCCTGGAGCAGTGCAATGATGACTGTGCTGAAGGCTGTAATTGTCCGGAAGGCAAATTCTATGAAGACACTCTTAACTTTTGTGTACCCATGTAAGTCACAGAAACAGGTTGGCAGCATCCTGTTTTAATCCCTTTTTCTTCTTATGGGCTAAATGAGCTTTCATGGAAGTTTTTGAAAAAATATTTCTTATCATCTTTACTTAAAACAAAACAAAACAAACAAAAAAAACCCTTCACATGTTCATCAATAGCTACAAAAAGAGCTAAGGAATCTCTGATGGTTGATCTTGAAGTGTACTCCTGCTGGTTTTTACCATAGTCAAATCAATAACAAGGTTTGTGTTTCACTGTCACATGGCAAACTTTAGTAGCAGAACTTTAATATCTCAGCACTCACAGATTTCTCAATTTACACATGAAGTAAAGCCTTTTGTCTTAGACATAGTGTTAAATGATATATCAGTTGTGTTTCTCTGAATTGCATTCAGTGATTTTTCTTGTGACTAAAACAACACAGTTTGTGAGTTGTATTTTAGAAAACAAAGTCTGGAGCCACACAAACTTCATGTGTAAGCTTCTGCCATTTGTGTGATAGGATTGCATGCAGTCTTGTAGAATAATGCAGACCTTACAGTGTACCTTACAGTGACCAATGGAGAGCACAGGGTTGGCTTGAATTTTAGTGGTTTTCAAAAAAAATTATATCTATTTAATTTACTTTTTTTTTCTTATAGATTCCACTGCCGGTGTCATTATAGAGGCAGTGTTTATCAACCTGGAGAGCTCATCCCCACACCCTCGGGCTTATGGTAGGTTTTCGATGATGGGGATTGTGTTTGACAAATGATGTATGTGCTAATATAATTTCTTAACCCAAACTGCAAGTTGAAATAAGGCTTCTATAATTAAAAAATAAAGGTAACAATGTAATCTTTAACTATGTTATCATCATATGATTGTATATATATGTACAAACACAGATATACATAATACATGCATATCAGACATTTCAAAGTGAAATAACCAAGTTTTGTACTCATAACTGCAGAAAGGAGTTATGAATTTAAGTATCTCACAGTGAAATGAAAGTTCTTTGATCATTTTTGGTTATTAGATAGAAGTTAGGGGTGAAGTACATGTTTAAATACTACAGTATTACTGATAGGCTCAAAAAGAGCAATTTTGAAATAGATTTGAAGACTGTCCTGCGCAGTAGTAAGTGTGCCTCCTCCCCAGGCCCATCAATACTAGAAAGATAACACTTAATCATAGGATAACACTCATTCTGGTTATAACTTTTCTGTTGAAAATTTAGGTGTGTCCATGCAGCAGTCCATACTTACATATAATTCCTAACCTCCCCTTTTTAGTTGCCCCATTAGTGCCTACAGATAATAATAGACAGTAGATAATAACAATAATAATAATATCTAACCATTACTGTGTACCTTCTTTTGTGCTGGCACCATTCTAAATGTTTAATATTTATTATTAAAATACTTATCACCATAACCCTAAGAGATAGGCAATGTTGCTTTATCCTGATTTACAGGTGAGGAAAATGGGATACAGGTGGCTAAGGACCCTGACACTAAAGCTGGGAGTTAGTCCCGGGCAACCTGGCTCTGCAGTGCTTATCTCCTGCCTGATTGCTCTGCAGCTGATTTTTGTATTCACAACAGAATATTGATTATGTTCAATTTACCTTTATCTTTATCTCCACCTCTTTTCCTCTCCACATCAAGACACAATGGCAACTAGCTTTTGGATCTTTCTGTGGTAGGCAGTACTGCTATTCACAGTTTTCCAAGGCAGAACTCTGGGAATCATTTTCGACTCTTTCCTCCTGCTCAAAACAGCTAATCAGTAAATACCCAGCAACTTTAGATTTTACTTGATTTTACTTTCTACGCATAGTCAAAAGCCATTTCTTCCTTTCCATCATCACTGCTTTAGCAATCAGTGTGTCTCACTCTCTCTTCTCTGGACCTTCCTCTCTGGTGTTCTTGCCTCTAGTTTTTCCCCTCTTTCATTCTTCCGAGGTGTCATGTCTTTTTGGATTTAACATAATTAATGTATGTAAACTTAGCAAAAACAAAGTAACCATCTCTCCTCAATGAAAAAAAAAATCAAAATTCACTTAATATAGTGACTTTGTTAGCCATTCCTTTTTAAAAGCCTTTGTCCCAGAATAAGTATGATATGGAAGACCTGGATGTGTGATCTGAGACCTGTCTCAGTTCCTCTGTGCCAAAGTGTGAGCAAATTCAATCAGAAGTGACTCACTCAGTGGTGAATCACACCTCTGAATGTCATTCTAGTGTTCAACTATGCATAGCATATTTTTCATGTGATGTGGACTGTATATGTTCGTCAGCTTCTTCATCTGGGCTTAAATATAGAACATATGATCTGGTTCAAAACTGAAAGAAAAACTGTATTGGAGTTATTGAGAACTGATGTGTTGTTTTCTATCATGTTATCTTCTTCAGGGATTTTCAAGGTTAATTTTTCCTATATGCGGCTCTTGGCTTTTACCCTGACTTTAGAATGTAAATTGTAAGGAAGCTATGACTCCACCCTATCTTCAATGCTGCTGCTAAAATGATTCAAAGCAACCATATCACTTTTCTGCTTAAGGTCCTCAATGGTTCACCTCGTGGTAAAATCTTAGCATCTTCTAGGAGCTAGCCTCTGCCTCTTTTGGCATTCTCACAGCCTGTGCCTTCCTGCATTGCACTTTGCTATGTAGAATGTGGCTTTACTTCTTCATGGTTCATGTGTTTCCACTGAGTGTTATAGCCTTCCTACCTTAGGTGTGCCATAACATCCATCCACTCTTCAAAACTGTTCAGACTTTACTTCCTTTGATTCCCTGATGTTGGTTGCCAACAGACTTTAAAAACATTTTTTCTTTGTTTTACTTCTCTTAACATATTTCTATGTTGCATGTGTCACGTTGCATACATTATTTATTTGTGTGTCTTCCCCTCCTACAAGACAAATTATGTTAAGGACTATAAATATTGGTGTTCGTATCTCCTATGCCTATCCCAGTGCTCCACACTTATAGGTGTTTGATAAAAAGTGTTGTGTTGAAATAGCGTTCCTGAAATCGGACCTAACCCAATAGCTTGTAAAAAATTCTGTGGGAAAAATTGCGTTTGTATAATGTACTCAATCAATTCTTGTACATTATATTGTTGTTGAAATTCAGGAAAAAAATAAAACAAAACAGATTTGGTTCCATAAATTAACTATTTATTTACTTCTAGCCAGTGTTCAAATGGGACTGTGAAATGTGATGAATTAGCAACGCCCTCTGCTGGTAAGATGTTAAAAGACGTTTTCCTGAAGGAGGATGCAGCTCTGATACCGCCTACACTTCTGGCAGAAGTTATCAATCACCTCTCCTTCCCAATGTGCATGGCTATAGCCTTGGAAATGTTCTTCAACATGGTGTTCCAGTGCTTCCCAACTTTTTCCACATTGAAAATTATAATTTTAGGGCAGTCTGGGTTGAACATGTAAGTCAGCTCAGGGGCAGAGCAGATCAACCCAGGGATGCTGCCTAGATGCTGCCTACCGCAGGACCACCTCAGGCATCCCAGGGACTTTAGGGATATGTATCCAGGCAACTATTGTTACCGATTTTTGTGGGACAGAAATTGGGAAACTCTATTCTAGACCATCACTTCTCAGATTTTAGTGTGCACATGTGGGGATCTTGTTAAAATGTAGATTCTGATTCATTAGATCAGGGGTGATACCTGAGATTCTACATTTCTATCAGTGGCCAAGATAACATTAATACTTCTGGTTCCTGGACTGCATTATGAGTAGCAAGGCTCTGGGACTAGTAGTAATAAATTTAACATGGCATGTAAAATGACATTCACTGTCATCCCTTCAGAATGTCATTTTGAATATCTTTCCTAATATCTTATATATTAGGACCATATGTATTATTTATTTTCATCATATAAAGAGCCTCAAATTCTCAGTTACTGTGGGCAAATTCTAGGCACATAATAAAACAACACTTGCTTTTATAGATTTTAATGGGCAGGAAGAGTGTAGGCTGACAAAAGTAATTGTGAGCTATTATTGCTTTGTTACGTACTTGAATGGCCTGGTATATATTATTATTAGAGAGCTTTGAATTACATGCCCTGAACTTACTTTACAAGGATTCAGACAAGCCTAGGGCTTCTTTACAAGATATGTTTATGGACCACACACATTCGGTAGCTACAGGGCCATCCTGACTCTGCCCCATTTGATTCAGAGTGACTCCAGGTCAATGAAGGGAAGCCCAGGTGGCTAGCCTTCTCACAGAGGAACCCACAAGATTTGATCCCTCTGGCCCCACTTGAGGAAATTTATTTGATCTCTAAGAGCCCAAAAGCTTTCTGGAAGAATATGGAGCCTCTGTCCTGACTGTAATTATGTCTACTTCTGCACTTCTGTGGTAGAGTAAGAACTGATACAAAGAATGACTCGAGGTGAAGCGAGATTTAGAATAATCATGTGTTCATTGTAGCTTTGTAAAAGCCATAATGCTTTTACATTATGCTTAAAAATTGATAACATATGCAGAAAAATTGATAATATGTGTATGAATTAATAAAAATATCCTGTTTTTTGACTTCAAAAATTATGTTCTAGTTAGTTCCTGTCTTGTGGAAGGTAGCTAACATTCTCAAACTCAAAATAGGCTTAGAATAAACCTATTTTGTGACTAAAGGGAATCTGGCTAGGGGATATTTTCAAGCTCCTTAAAAATCACGGAGTAAGAGCATCATCTATTAATAATTGGTAAAATATTGTATGGTGAATTTTGTTTTGATGATGAGTGCATGCCAATATGATTATTTGTCTATGGAGCAGATACAAGTTAAGGACATTTTCTCTCTGCTTACACCTGAAGTTCACATCTGCCCAGAGGGAAAAGAGTATTTCGACTGCAGATTTCCTGACCCTGAATTACCAGCTGGTGGTGTTAATTGTGAGACTACATGTGCAAACCTAGCCATGAACTTCACCTGCGCCCCGTCCTCACCTTGTATAAGTGGCTGTGTTTGTGCTCCAGGGTAAGACTCTTCTTCATAATACAGAACATTCAGGATTGGCCTGAAAGCACAAGATCTCCTGAAACATTCTTTACAGAAATAGCCAGAATTGTTGTTCTGACTAGTGGTTAACTGGGTTGGTAGCTAGAAGACTACTGTAATTATTTTGCTTGGCTCATGTGATATTGTGAAATATTATTAACGGAATACACTGAATTGAGGAGAAAACTCATTTCTGGATGAAGCTGGAATTTCTCCCCTGATGAAACTGCAATTTTGAGAAAGTGACACAATTAATCACTCTTCATTCCAAACACTCTTCAAGTGCATTTGTAAATATTCTGTTGTGCAGTTACTGGTGTTGATGTGAAGTTGTAATGGCGATGCCAACTGTTTTATCTTAAAGAAAATAGCGTATTGAGGCTACAAAGGGCAGTGGGTAACAGTGGGAGCTCTGGCTTCAGACACACCACTGCTCAAATCCCAGCTCTGACACTGTTAGTGGAGTGATTTTTCTGCAAGTTCCTTTTAAGCCTCAGTTAGGCATTGTGATATGTGGAGTGTCTGTGTGTGTGTGTGTGTGTGTGTGTGTGTGTGTTTAATAAATATGAGCCACTATTTTGTGGCAGCATATCTTACTCTTATCTTCATAAATATTCTTCCATCGCAGAAATGCTTAGTATGTGTGAAAGACAAACACAGAAGGTGGTGGCTATTGGATTCCTCACAGGGACACATATAATCTGGCCTCCCTGGCCCTCCCTCTTCTGGTAATGAAATAGAGGCCGTGCAGAGGGAGTGCCGTCTAAGGCAAACAGGTCACCCATTCTTCCTCAATGAACATGTTCACACAAAGGGATTCCTGGGATCAGCTCATATAAACCAGGAGCAAAGAAGAGCAAGGTCTTGTGGTTTGTTTCCCAGGAGAGTTGCATTTGTCTAAATGGCCCGCATCTGGAAGAGTTTGAGGAGCCAAGTAACTTGGGACTGGCATTAATCTCTTTAGAAAGAAAGGACATAGCAGGCAGAGAAAAGAAGGTCACAAAAGAACAAGTGCCCATGGCTGGGAGAATAAAGACAGGTAGAAATTAGGCCAAAGAACAGATAAGCAAGGAAGTCATTTTAGTAAAAAGGAGAAGGGAAATAAAACCTTTATTATGGTAGAATAATTAAAACCCACAACATTGCTTGATTTAGTTGATTTGATTGTGACTCTTAGGAATGCATGACTAATTAAAGCCATATCCTAATTTTGTTTTATATGCTGTGCTTAAGCTATTATCTTTTAAAATGTATTTACTGTCACCTTTGACGTTTAGTTGGACAATGATTTATTTACTGGCTAAATCTCATTATAAAATGTTAAGGAGATTTCCTCCTACCTTCTCTGACTGTATTGAAATAAATGTGGTTAGAATTGACTTAGAGGCCTCTGATAGATTTGGAAATATTTCATTAAGATAGCTTTCTCTTACAACGTTGTTTATGGTAATGTGATTTGCCGTGTCTTCTGTGTGACCTTGTCTGGCCTATTTTGGCACAACAGTCCAGTGTGACTTATTTCATGTGGCTCCTAACAGTGCCAGCAGTTTAGTGACTATAAAAGGACCACATAACCCTAATTGAGAAATCACTATGGATTGAAGAAATGGAAAGTAGTATAGAGGAAAAGTCAGACAGAAATAGCTTCTATGCTGGCCCTCCTTATAAGCTGAAGCACCTTACAGCAAGTTACTTAACCACTTGAAATCTCAAGTTTCTCTTTTTAAAATGGATATAACAATATATTTACTTGTTGGATGACTGAGTATGTGCTGCACACCAGTTATATAGTAAGTGCTCAGGAAATGTTTATTTCTGATCCCACTGCCCAAACCTGCTTAAAGCAGATACAGGCATACTTTTGTTTCATTGTGTTTTGCTTTATTGCACTTCACAGGTGTTACATTTTTTACAAATTGAAGGTTTGTGGCTATCTTGCTTCAAGCAAGTCTGTTGGTGCCATTTTCCAATAGCATGTGCTTACTTGGTGTCTCTGTGTCATATTTTGGTAATTTTTGCAGTATTTCAGAACTTTTTCATTATCATTATATCTGTTATGGTAATTCGTAAACAGTGAACTTTGATTATCATGTAATCATTTCAGGGTGCCACAAACGGTGCCCATATAAGATGGAAAAATTAATTGATGAATGTTATGTGTGTTTCGATTGCTCCATGTATAGGCCCTTCCACCATCTCTTTCCCTCTTCTCAGGTCTCTCTATTCCCTGAGACACAATACTGAAAGTAGGCTGGTTAATAACTATAATAGTCACCAAAAGTTCAAGGGAAAGGAAGAGTCACACATATGTCACCTTAAATCAAAAGCTAGAAATGATTAGATTTAGTGAGGAAGGTATATTGAAAGCTGAGATAGGCTACAAGCTAGTTCTTTTGCAACAGCCAAATTGTGAATGCAAAGGAAAAGTTCGTGAAAGAAATGAAAAGTGCTGCTACTCCAGTGAACCCACACATGGTAAGAAAGCAAAGCAGCTAGCTGATATGAAGAAAGTTTTAGTAGTCTGGATAGATCGAATCAGCTGCAACGTTCCCTTCTGCAAAGGCTTAATCCAGAAAAAGACTTTAACTCTTTTCAATTCTCTAATGGTTGAGGGAGATGACAAAGCTGCAGAAGAAAAGTTTGAAGTCAGCAAAGGTTGGCTCATGGAGTTTAAGAAAAGAAACTATCTCTATAACATAGAAGTGCAAGTGCTGATGGAGAAGCTGCAGCAAGTTATCCAGAAGATGTAACTAAGATAACTGATGAAGGTGACTACACTAAACAATAGATTTCCAATGTAGATGAAACAGATTTATATAGGAGTAAAGTGCCATCTAGGACTTTCATAGCTAGAGAGAAGGCAATGCTTGGCTTCAAAGCTTCCACGGACAGGCTGACTCTCTTGTTAGGGGCTAAGGCAGCTGGTGACTTTAAGTTGAAGCCAATGCTCATTTACCGTTCAAAAAATCCTAGGACCCTTAGGAATTATGCTAAGTCTACCCTACCTGTGCTCTGTAAATGGGAAAGCAAAGCCTGGATGGCAGCACGTCTATTTACAGCATGGTTTACTGAATATTTTGAACCCATTGTTGAGACCTGATGCCTAGAAAAAAGATTCCTTTTAAAATATTACTGCTTATTGTCAGCGCACCTGGTACCTGGGAGCTCCAGTGGAGATGCAGAATGATATATTAATGTCGTTTTCATGCTTGCTAACACATTTATTCTGCAGCCATTGATTAAGTAGTAATTTCAACTTTAAAGTCTTATTATTTAGGAAATACATTTCACGGGGCTATACCTGCCATAGATAGTGATTTCTCTGATGGATCTGGGAAAAGAAAATTGAAAGTATTTTAGAGAGTATTCGCTATTTTAAATACCATTAAGAACATTAGTGATTCATGGGCAGAAGTCAAAATATCAACATGAACAGGAGTTTGAAAAAAGTTTATTTCAACCCTCATGGATGACTTTGAGGGTTTTAAGACGTCAGTGGAGGAAGTAACTACAGATGTGAAGGAAATAGCAAGAGAACTAGAATTAGAAGTGAAGCCTGAAGATATGACTGATTTGCTTCAATCTCATGATAAAACTTGAATGGATGAGGAGTTGCTTCTTATAGATGAGCAAAAAAAGTGGTTTCTTTTTTTTTATTATTATAAGTCCTAGGGTACATGTGCACAACGTGCAGGTTTGATACATATGTATACGTGTGCTATGTTGGTGTGCTGCACCCATTAACTTATCACTTACATTAGGTATATCTCCTAATGCTATCCCTCCCACCTCCCCCCACCCCATTACAGGCCCTGGTGTGTGATGTTCCCCTTCCTGTGTCCAAGTGATCTCATTGTTCAATTCCCACCTATGAGTGAGAACATGCAGTGTTTGGTTTTTTGTCCCTGCAATAGTTTGCTGAGAATTATGGTTTCCAGCTTCATCCACGTCCCTATGAACTCATCCTTTTTTATGGCTGCATAGTATTCCCTGGTGTATATGTGCCACATTTTCTTAATTCAGTCTATCATTGATGGACATTTGGGTTGGTTCCAAGTCTTTGCTATTGTGAATAGTGCTGCAATAAACCTACATGTGCATGTGTCTTTATAGCAGCATGATTTATAATCCTTTGGGTATATATCCAGTAATGGGATGGTTGGGTCAAATGTTATTTCTAGTTCTAGATCCTTGAGGAATTGCCACACTGTCTTCCACAATGGTTAAACCAGTTTACAGTCCCACCAATAGTGTAAAAGTGTTCCTATTTCTCCACATCCTCTCCAGCACCTGTTGTTTCCTGACTTTTTAATGATCACCGTTTTAACTGGTGTGAGATGGTGTCTCATTGTGGTTTTGATTTGCATTTCTTTGATGGCCAGTGATGATGAGCATTTTTTCCTGTGTCTGTTGGCTACATAAATGTCTTCTTTTGAGAAGTGTCTTTTCATATCCTTTGCCCATTTTTGATGGGATTGTTTGTTTTTTTCTTGTAAATTTGTTTGAGTTCTTTGCAGATTCTGGATATTAGACCTTTGTCAGATGAGTAGATTGCAAAAATTTTCTCCCATTCTGTAGGTTGCCTGTTGACTCTGATGGTAGTTTCTTTTGCTGTGCAGAAACTCTTTAGTTTAGTTAGATCCCATTTGTCAATTTTGGCTTTTGTTGCCACTGCTTTTGGTGTTTTAGACATGAAGTCCTTGCCCGTGCCTATGTCCTGAATGGTATTGCCTAAGTTTTTTTCTAGGGTTTTTATGTTTTTAGGTCTAACATTTAAGTCTTTAATCCATCTTTAATTACTTTTTGTATAAGGTGTAAGGAAAGGATCCAGTTTCAGCTTTCTACATATGGCTAGCCAATTTGCCCTGCAGCATTTATTAAATAGGGAATACTTTCCCCATGTCTTGTTTTTGTCAGGTTTGTCAAAGATGAGATGGTTTTAGATGTGTGGTATTATTTCTGAGGGCTCTGTTCTATTCCATTGGTCTATATCTCTGTTTTGGTACTAGTATCATGCTGTTTTGGTTACTGTAGCCTTGTAGTATAGTATATATGTGTATAAGTCAGGTAGCATGATGCTTCCAGCTTTGTTCTTTTGGCTTAGGATTGTCTTGGCAATGTGGGGTCTTTTTTGGTTCCATATGAACTTTAAAGTAGGTTTTTCTAATGCTGTGAAAAAAGTCATTGGTAGCTTGATGGGGATGGCTTTGAATCTATAAATTACCTTGGGCAGTATGGCCATTTTCACAATATTAATTCTTCCTATCCATGAGCATGGAATGTTCTTCCACGTGTTTGTGTCCTCTTTTATTTTGTTGAGCAGTGGTTTGTAGTCCTCCTTGAAGAGGTCCTTCACATCCCTTGTAAGTTGGATTCCTAGGTATTTGATTCTCTTTGAAGCAATTGTGAATGGGAGTTCACTCATGATTTGGCTTTCTGTTTGTCTGTTATTGGCATATAAGAATGCTTGTGATTTTTACACATTGATTTTGTATCCTGAGACTTTGCTGAAGTTGCTTATCAGCTTGAGATTTTGGGCTGAGACGATGGGGTTTTCTAAATACACAATCATGTCATCTGCAAACAGGGACAATTTGACTTCCTCTTTTCCTAATTGAAATACCCTTTATTTCTTTCTCCTGCCTGATTGCCCTGGCCGGAACTTCTAACACTATGTTGAATAGGAGTGGTGAGAGAGGGCATCCCTGTCTTGTGCCAGTTTTCAAAGGGAATGCTTCCAGTTTTGCCCATCAAGTATGATATTGGCTGTGGGTTTGTCATAAATAGCTCTTATTATTTTGAGATATGTCCCATCAATACCTAAGTTTCTGAGAATTTTTAGCATGAAGGCTGTTGAATTTTGTCAAAGGCCTTTTCTACATCTATTGAGATACTCATGTGGTTTTTGTCTTTGGTTCTGTTTATATGATGGATTACGTTTATTGATTTGCGTATGTTGAACCAGCCTTGCATCCCAGGGATGAAGTCCACTCGATCATGGTGGATAAGCTTTTTGATGTGCTACTGGATTTGGTTTGCCAGTATTTTATTGAGGATTTTTGCATCAATATTTATCAGGGATATGGGTCTAAAATTCTCTTTTTTTGTTGTGTCTCTGCCAGGCTTTGGTATCAGGATGAAGCTGGCCTCATAAAATAAGTTAGGGAGGATTCCCTCTTTCTTTACTGATTGGAATAGTTTCAGAAGGAATGGTACCAGCTCCTCCTTGTACCTCTGGTAGAATTCGACTGTGAATCCGTCTGGTCCTGGACTTTTTTTGGTTGGTAGGCTATTAATTATTGCCTGTTATTGGTCTATTCAGGGATTCAACTTCTTCGTGGTTTAGTCTTGAGAGGGTGTATGTGTCCAGGAATTTATCCATTTCTTCTAGATTTTCTAGTTTATTTGTGTAGAGGTGTTTGTGGTATTCTCTGATGGTAGTTTGTATTTCTGTGGGGTCAGTGGTGATATCCCCTTTATCATTTTTTATTGCTTCTATTTGATTCTTCTCTCTTTTCTTCTATATTAGTCTTGCCAATGGTCTATCAATTTTGTTGATCTTTTCAAAAAACCAGCTCCTGGATTAATTGATTTTTTGAAAGGTTTTTTGTGTCTCTATCTCCTTCAGTTCTGGTTCTGATCTTAGTTATTTCTTGTCTTCTCCTAACTTTTGAATGTGTTTGCTCTGCTTCTCTTATTCTTTCAATTGTAACTAATGAGCAAAATAACCAGCTAACATCATAATGACAGGATCAAATTCACACATAACAACATTAACCTTAAATGTAAATGGGCTGAATGCCCCAATTAAAAGACACAGACTGGCAAATTGGATAAAGAGTCAAGACCCATCAGTGTGCTGTATTCAGGAGCCACATCTCATGCGCAGAGACACACATAGGCTCAAATAAAGGGATAGAGGAAGATCTACCGAGCAAATGGAAAACAAAAAAAGGCAGGAGTTGTAATCCTTGTCTCTGATAAAACAGACTTTAAACCAACAAAGATCAAAAGAGACAAATAAGGCTATTAAATAATTGTGAAGGGATCAATTCAACAAGAAGAGCTAACTATCCTAAATATATATGCACCTAATACAGGAACATCCAGATTCATAAAACAAGTCCTTAAAGACCTACAAAGAGACTTAGACTCCCACACAATAATAATTGGAGACTTTAACATCCTACTGTCAACATTAGACAGATCAATGAGACAGAAAATTAAAAAGGATATCTGGGAATTGAATTCACCTCTGCACCAAGTGGACCTAATAGACATTTACAGAACTCTCCACCCCAAATCAACAGAATATACATTCTTCTCAGCACCACATCGCATTTATTCCAGAACTGACCACATAGTTGGAAGTAAAGCACTCCTCAGCAAATGTAAAAGAACAGAAATTATAACAAACTGTCTCTCAGACCACAGTGCAATCGAACTAGAATTCGGGATTAAGAAACTCACTCAAAACCGCTCAACTACATGGAAACGGAACAGCCTGCTCCTGAATGACTACTGGGTACATAACGAAATGAAGGCAGAAATAAAGATGTTCTTTGAAACCAATGAGAACAAAGACACAACATACCAGAATCTCTGGGACACATTTAAAGCAGTGTGTAGAGGGAAATTTATAGCACTAAGTGCCCTTAAGAGAAAGCAGGAAAGATCTAAAATTGACACCCTAACATCACAATTGAAAAAGTGCTTTCTTGACATGTGATCTATACTTGGTGAAGATGCTGTGAACATTGTTGGAATGATAATAAATCATTTACAATATTGTATAAACTTTGTTGATAAAGCAGTGGTAGGGTTTAAGAAGACTGACTCCAATTTTGAAAGAAATTTTTAGGTAAAACACTATCAAATGCATTGCATGCTACAGAGAAATCTTCTGTGAAAGGGAGAGTCAATCAATGTGGCAAATTTCACTGTGTCTTATTTCAAGAAGTTGTCACAGATATCCCAGCCTTCAGCAACCACCACTTTGATTAGTCAGCAGCCATCAACACTGAAGAAAAACTCTCCTCCAGCAAAAAGATTATGGCTCCTTGAAGGCTCAGATGATCATTAACTTTTTTTTTTTTTGCAATAAAGTATTTTTAAATTAAGGTATGTATATTTTTTAGATATAATGCTATTATGCATTCAATAGACTATAATGTAAATATAACTTTTATATGTACTAGGAAACCAAAAAATCTGTGTGACTTGCTTTATTGTGATATTAACTTTATTGCTGTGGTCTAGAACCAAATTAACAATCTCTCTGAAATACACCTATAATTTATAGTGATTTAAAGTTTTCCTTTTCCTTCTTCCAATCTTGAGTAGTTATGAAAAACTCATCAGTCATTAATTAGCAATCCAGTTAAAACCATGACTTTGGCTGGTGATATAAGAATTGTGGTTCATTTTGGTGAGGTTTCCCTCACTTAAACAACTGAACAATTAGAGTTTATGAAGTGTCTAATGTTTGAGGCATTGTGTTAAGCCTTAGGAATTGGGGGTACTAAAATACATTTATTAGATAATGATAGAATCTACCTTAGGGGATTGTCACTAGGATAAGATCAGTTAGTGGTATAGTTAAAATGGTTAGAATAGTACCTTGCCATAGTAAGCAGTAAAAAATATTAGTTTTGTTATTGTTCTTATTATCACTATAATATATTTAATGAAGTACTTAACAGTTCATTGTGATAAATCCTCCAATAAAGGTTCATAAAATTGCTAAGTATAAGGAGTATGTGAAGGAGCTGGGGACATAAAAGATTGCATCGAATTGAGTCTTAAGTGATAAGTTTGCCAGACAGAACATGGGAGAAGAATTTTCCAGGCAGAAGAAAAATTCAAAGCTCAGGATGCATGGCTAGAAGTTTGGGAGGGCCAGGGTGAGAGATTATAGAATCGAGGGCATTGTTGGTCTGAAAGAAAGAAATCTAAATGAGATAATCCATCATTTATATAAATAAGTTTCTTCAGTTGTCTCCTTTGTGCTACATTTTGTGTGACATGAACATTAACAAGATATTTATGGTCCTCTCAAGTGAAGCTGAAAGTCTAGTGGACAGCATATACACTGAATAATGAATTACAGTGCTGTGTACAAAGAGCCATGAGAGAGAAAGCAGAGAGCTAAAACAACATGAGAAGTTATTTCTGTTTTAGAGAATAGGCAAGAATTCAGGGTTCCTGAATTCCATGTTAATTTTTATAATCTTGAATTTTTATATTTTAAAGCAAAATGTAAAAAAAGTTTTATACCTTACCTATTTTAGGAACTTTTAATTTTTATTTATTATTTGTTATTTTAAAAATAATACATTATAGAGTAATTCATAATAACAAATTATTTAAATAATGACAACTAATTTTCAAATTTAATGTTATTTTTATCTTTATTGTTATTTTATATATTTATTATATTTATAATTTATTACTAACAAAATTATTGTTATAGTATTTATCCTTATTTTAAGTTATTAAAACTTTTAGAGAAAATTGTAAGAATATTGAAATATATATTTATATTAAAGGATTTGATGTTATATGTAATGTATATTTAATCTTCATACCAAATATTTAGATAACACACCAAAATTAATTCTTCTCTGAGGTTTGTTCAATTTTTATATTAAAATTGTATACTTAATTATGTATTTATATTTAAATTGTATGTTAAAATATAACGTTTGTATATGTTTAGCTTTTATAGTCACAGACATTTTTAGACACTATTTCAGGGGATAATCTTTCAAGAAGAAAATAATACTTGAAAGAAAACCACCATTCGAAAGTTATCACATTAAATAAACAGTGCAAAACACTTAATATAATGTTTTTTAGTTCCACACACACCTAAGTTAAACTCTCCTGATTTCAACTTTCAACACTCAGAAAGAAGCTTTCGATTACTCTCTACATCTTGTAACAAAAATGTTAACCATTTAATAATTTACTATTTCATCAAAAAATTGTAGGCCCTACAGACTCTTTTAAGTAGCAGATATTGAAGAATGGGACTCTTCCTCCATAAATTTTTTTTTCGGAATGACTCACTTTATTAGAAATTTAGGCTTCTGTCTTCTTTTCATGCACTCAGTGAATAGCAAAAAGGTCAACATATCACATCTAGTCATTTGCCTGACATTTAGTACTGTGATATGTAAAGTACTATGTGGAAAAAGTGGGGAGAAAGACTGGATTCAACTCCTCAATAGGTTAGATAGAGTGCCTTAGACAGCTCTAATAAATATAGATGATAGTGTTAATATGCTAAGATTATTGATATTTTAAAACTGAAATCTGTAGTTCATACTAAATAGCATTTTATTCTTCATTTGGAAGAATGGCAGAACACAAAGGAAAGTGTTATGTTCCTGAAAGCTGCCCATGTATCTGGAAAGATTGGGAGTATCTCTCAGGAGAAGTGATTGCTACACCGTGTTACACCTGGTAAGGAGATCCATTTATTTCACAAATATTTTCCTAAGTAATTGTGTTAATTTCAGTCATCTTGTAGTATTTATTTAATGAGACTGACATCAGCAAAAAGTAAATCAAGCCTGAGCAAATAATTTAAAGGCTTGCAGGAGTAGGTGGACAGTTACTATCTGCAGGGAACTGTACCATTATTTTTATGCATATTTGTTCAGCCCAGAAGAAAAGTATAAAATACAACAATCTAAAATTTTAATAGGAAAAAATATCTCATGTTTATAAGAAAGTGCTAAATGTTGCAAGGAAAAGACCATATTTAATGGAAGGTTTTCAGTTTCAAGGTGAGTCAAAAGAATACCATAAAATAAAATTTGAAATATAATTTCCCTAAAGTAAGGACAAAAATTCTAAAGTCATGAGCAATGTCATGTCTAATGCATTTAAATGTACTCAAATATGGGAGATGGAATTGTGCTCTGTCAGTTACCAGCAGACCTGTGTTCAGTTTTTCATTCTGTCATCTACTTTCTGTGTGACCAATGCACAATTCCCAGGCTTGGTTTTGGTGTCTGATAATTTATTTAAACAAAGTGAAAAACGTATGCCTAATTTGTCAATGTAATAGGTGGTATCAGAATGAATTGGCAGTATTTGTAAGGGATATTGGCTCATGAGTTCTCTTGAATACAGACATTCCAAAGTTACTGTCACTTGAAATCACTAGTTAGAGTCAAGTTTCTTTAGAAAGGTAACTGGTGTTATTTTTTAATAGCGTTTGTCGACGAGGAATGTTCAATTGCACATATTATCCATGCCCAGCAGTGTGCACAATATATGGGGACCGGCATTATTATTCTTTTGATGGACTAGAATATGACTATATCAGTGATTGCCAGGTTTTTTTGATAAAGGTAGGTCACAGTTACACATTTTTATTTGCATTTGTGTAAAGATTTAATGTAAAAAACAAGTATGCTGCTCCCTGATATATCGAATTCATGTGTTATTTATAAAACCTATAAAACAATTATATCTTTTTTCAACTTTTATTTTAGGTTCGGGAATATGCTTGAAGGTTTGTTAATGTGGGTAAATTACATGTTGTTGGGGTTTGGTGTACAAAGGATTTCATCATACAGGTAGTAGCATAGTACCCAATAGATAGTTTTTTGACCTTTACCCTCCTCCCATCCTCCACCCTTAAGTAGGTCCCAATGTCTATAATTCCCCTATTTGTGTCCATATATACCCAATGTTTAGCTCCCTCTTGTAAGTGAGAACACGTGGTATTTGGTTTTCTGCTCCTGTGTTAATTCACTTAGGATAATGGTCTGCAGCTGCATCCATGTTGCTGCAAAAGACATTTCTTTCTTGTGGCTGTGTAGTATTCCATGGTGTATATGTACCATATTTTATTTACCCATTCCACTGTTGATAGGCATTTAGGTTGATTCCATGATTTTGCTATTGTCAGTAGTGCTGCAGTGAATGTACATGTGCATGTGTCTTTACGGTAGAACGATTTATATTCCTTTGGGTATATACACAATAGTGGGATTGCTGGGTTGAATAGTAATTCTGTTTTAAGTTTTTTAAGAAATTGCCACACTGCTTTCTACAGTGGCTAAACTAGTTTACATTCTCACCGGCAGTGCGTAGCAGTGTATAAGCATTCCCTTTTCTTCGCAACCTTGCCAACATCTGTTGTTTTTTTGACTTTTTATTAATAGCCATTTTGACTGGTGTGAGATGATATCTTATTATGGTTTTGATTTGCATTTCTCTAATAATTAATGATGTTGAGCATTTTTTCATATGCTTGTTGGCTGCATGTATGTATTCTTTTGAGATGTGTCTCTTCATGTCCTTTGCCCATTTCTAATGGGGTTGTTTTGTGCTTATTCATTTGTTTAAGATCCTTACAGATTCTGGTTATTAGGCCTGTGTAGGGTGCATAATTTGCAAATATTTTCTCCCATTCTGTAGTTTTTCTGTTTACTTTGTTGACATTTCTTTGGCTGTGCTGAAGCTCTTTAGTTTAATTAGACCCCCACTTGTCAATTTTTGTTTTTGTTGCAATTGCTTTAGGTGTCTTTGTTATGAAATCTTTGACAAGGCCTACATCCAGAATAGTATTCCCTAGGTGTTCTTCTAGGTTTTTTACGATCTTAGGTCTTACTTTTAAGTCTATGATCCATCTTTGGCTGATTTTTGTATTTAATGAAAGGAAAAGTTCCAGTTTCAATCTTCTGCATATGGCTAGCCAGTTATCCCAGCTGCATTTATTGAATGGGGAGTCCTTTCCTCACTGCTTATTATTGTCGGCTTTGTCAAAGATCAGATGGTTGTAGGTATGTGGCTATGTTTTTAGGTTCTCTAACCTGTTCCATTGTGTCTGTTTTTGTGCCAGTACCATGCTGTTTTGGTTGTTGTAGTCTTGTAGTATAGTTTGGAATTGGGTAGTTTGATGCTTCCAGCTTTGTTCTTTTTGCTTAGGAATGGCATTGAATTTGTAGATAGCTTTGGGAAGTATGGCCATTTTAACAATATCAGTTCTTCCTACCCATGAGCATAAAATATATTTCCATTTGTTTGTGTCATCTTGATTTCTTTCAGCAGTGTTTTGTAATTCCTGTTGTAGAGATCTTTCATTTTCCTGGTTAGCTGTATACTTAGGTATTTTTTTGTGTCTATATGGCTATTGTGAATGGAATTACAGTTCTTGATTTTACTCTCAGCTTGAACGTTATTGGTGTATAGAAATGCTGCTGAGTTTTGTACATTGGTTTTGTATCCTGAAACTTTACCGAAGTTGTTTATCAGTTATAGGAGCCTTTGGACAGAGGCTATGGGGTTTTCCAGGTGTAGAATCATATTGTCTGTAAAGAGAGATACTTTGGCTTCTTCTTCCTATTTGGATGCCTTTTATTTCTTTCTTTTGCCTGATTGCTTTGGCTAGGACTTCCAGTATTATGTGGAATAAGAGTGATGAGAGTGGGCATCCTTGTCTTGTTCCACTCTCAGTGGGATTAGGTCCAGCTTTTGCCCATTTGGAATGATGTTGGCTGTGGGTTTGTCATAGATAGCTGTTAATGTTTTGAGATATGTTCCTCTGATGCCTAACTTTTAGAAGGTTTTTAATATGAAGGGATGTCGGAATTTATTCAAAGCTTTTTCCTGCATCTGTTAAGATGATCACATGGTTTTTGTTTTTAGTTCTGTTTATGTGATGAATCACATTTATTGATTTGTGTATGTTGGAACAACCTGTCATTCCAGGAATAAAGTCTACTTGATTGTGGTGGGTTAGCTTTTTGATGTGCTGCTAGATTCAGTTTGCTAGTATTTTGTTGAGGATTTTTGTGTCTATGTTAATCAGGGATGTTGGCCTGAAATTTTCTTTTTTCATTGTATCTCTGCCAGATTTTGGTATTTCTTTAACTCATTCTTAACTTTTACTATTTATAGGTAATGGGCTAGTTCTTAAACGTTCTGTGCCTCTGTTTCCTCATCTATAAAATGAGAAAAATAACTGTGAAAGTACTTCTGAGGATTAAATAAACATATACAAAAGGCTTAGATAGTGTTTAATATAAAGTGAGTGTTCAATAAATGTTAGCCATTTTTATTGTTATTAATTTGGTTTGGTGAATATAAATATAACACATTAAACCATAACTGGGTTATATTTTTTTTATGGTTATAACAATAAAAAGATTTAATGCTCAATTCTAGAAATGCTATTTTGATGATATGCTTTGGTAAACTCCAGGCTTTATATATCTGATAAAATCCTTAAAATTTCTTACATTGAATGCATTTGGATTACCTGTATACTCAAATTTTAGACATTACTGATCACAGATTTACATTTCTAAATGAAAAATGTGAGCTTTAGAAAGAAGTTTCACAAGAATAAACAAAATAACATCTTTTCCTCCAGCAAACTAACCTATGATTAATGCATTTTTTCTGGATATGACTTTTATATTATTAGAGGTTTGTATGTGATTCTGTTATTTAAGCCTAAGTCAAGAAAACAGACTATCTTACATTTTATATTAGTTCTGTTAAATAAAAAATGAACAGTAAAATCTGTAGCTTTTTGAACTTAAGCAAGGTTCTTGCTTATGTTTTACGTCATTGGATTTTCCTGTTGGTACCTGTCTTGGCTTCCTTTATGAATGATTTTAAGTTTCTTAAAGAATAAATACCTAGCAATGGATTTGGCAGTCATGTAATTACAGCGGATGGTAAGTTGCCTATAGGGTATTTTTTTTTTTTTAATCTTGTGCTGTTTGGATTATTTTTGGAGCCTAAGGAAGGCACACTAATGAATATACTTTCTGTAAGTATCCTCTTTGAACAAGCCTGTTTTAGCTAACAATTTAATATTAGAATCCTTTCATCCCCTGAGATTTAGAGTATAAATTTAGAGACTTAGAAAAGCAGATAACAATTTAGAAATTTGAACACATAAACAAATACACCTTTCAGGTTGATTTTATATCAAATCCTCATTTTCCTTGAGATTTAGGTGCCTCCGACACTCCTTTAAGTTACCTCCACCCTTGACTTTCTGGATATTATGAGTCTTTCAGTCTCTCTCTGGTTTCTTCTTTGTCTTGTGTTGTCTTTTCCTCTTATATAAGCCCCCACTCAGAGATGACTGATTTGGTTCCTTCAGCGCAAGGAGCAAGTCTTGCTCATCCATGTTTCACAAGGGAGGAGCACCATGCTGGGCACATAGTTTCTCACTGAATGTTTATTGAACTGGACATCTGTTTGTGGTTCTCTACCCCTTTTTCCTAGTGCTTGATGTGTTCATCCACTTCTAAAATCTTAGCCACACCTACACACTGATGAGTTCCAAATTGATATGTACAGCTCTGCCCCTTAATTTCTTGGCTATATTTCTGACTCAAGTTCATCCTCACAAAAATATACTATTTCTTTCTATTTATCTTTCTGAGACTCATATTATCATATCATTGCTTCTTAAGAACTACAACGACTTCCAATGGCCTCCAGTGGCTTCCAATATTGTCATAAAGTCAAACCTCCTACACCAGTCTTTCCAAGGGTTCTGTCAACTCCATCCCTCATCTATGTCTTTTCTCAGTGTACTCTCTGTATCTGATTTCCTCTGCTCCCTCAAAGTCATAGTTTCAGCTCACACTTATCTGTCCTGTTCTTATATCCTATTGTATTTATAGTCATCACATCAAAATTAAGCATCTCATTATATTCTGATTATTTTTATGTACTAATCTAGATTGTGTATCATTTTATGTCAGAACTATGTGGTATACTTCTGGATTCTTCATAGGAACTAGCACAATTATGGCTGAATTATGAAGCTAAAAAATCACTTGTATGACTTTTTTTCAACAGTCTCCACTTGACAATACAGACCACAAGCTTAAACATAATTTTTTAGTTCTAGCAATCTAACACTTGTGATAAATGCATACATGAGCTTTCAATGTGAAGTTTTTAGAACAGCACTTCTTAAACCTTAGTGTGCATGCATATCACCTAGGGAAATTGTTAAAATATGAATTCTGTTTTCATAGGACTGCAGTAGGGTTTTGGGTTCTACCTTTTCTTGCCTTTTCTGTTTTTAAATTATACTTTAAGTTCTGGGATACATGTGCAGAACGTGCAGATTTGTTACATAGGTATACATGAGCCATGGTGGTTTGCTACACCCATCAACCCATCATTTAGGTTTTAAGCACCCCCACGTGTTAGGTATTTGTCCTAATGCTCTCCCTCCCTTTGCCCCCCTCACCCCCTGACAGGCCCCAGTGTTTCATGTTCCCCTCCCTGTGTCTGTGTGTTCTCATTGTTCAACTCCCACTTATGAGCGAGAACATGCAGTGTTTGGTTTTCTGTTTCTGCATTAGTTTGCTGAGAATGATGGTTTCCAGCTTCATCTGTGTCCCAGCAAAGGACATGAACTCATCCTTTTTTATGGCTGCATAGTAATCCATGGTGTATATGTGCCACATTTTATTTTTCCAGTCTATCATTGATGGGCATTTGGGTTGGCTCCAAGTCTTTTCTATTGTGACTAGTGCTGCAATAAACATGTGTGCATATGTGTTTATAGTAGAATAATTTATAAATCTTTGGGTATATACTCAGTAATGAGATTGCTGGGTCAAGCGGTATTTCTGGTTCTAGATCCTTGAGGAATAGCCACACTGTCTTCCACAATGGTTGAACTAATTTACACTCCCACCAACAGTGTAAAAGCGTTCCTATTTCTCCACATCCTCTCCAGCATCTGTTGTTTCCTGACTTTTTAATGATCACCATTCTAATTGGTGTGAGATGATATCTCATTGTGGTTTTCATTTGCATTTCTTTAATGACCAGTGATGATGAACTTTTTTTCATATGTTTGTGGGCTGCATAAATGTCTTCTTTTGAGAAGTGTCTGTTCATATCCTTTGGCCACTTTTTGATGGGATTGTTTGGTTTTTTTCTTGTAAATTTGTTTAAGTTCCTGGTAGATTCTGGATATTAGACCTTTGTCAGAAGGATAGATTGCAAAAATTTTCTCCCATTTTGTAGGTTGCCTGTTCACTCTGATGGTAGTTTCTTTTGCTGTGCAGAGCTCTTGAATTTAACTAGATCCCATTTGTCAATTTTAGCTTTTGTTGCAATTGCTTTTGGTGTTTTAGTCGTGAAGCCTTTGTTCATGCCCATGTCCTGAATGGAATTACCTAGGTTTTCTTCTAGGGTTTTTATGGTTTTAGGTCTTATGTTTAAGTCTTTAATCCATCTTGAATTAATTTTTGTATAAGGTGTAAGGAATGGGTCCAGTTTTAGTTTTCTGCATATGGCTAACCAGTTTTCCCAACACCATTTATTTAATAGGGAATCCTTTCCCTATTACTTGTTTTTTGACAAGTAATTTTTTGCCAGATTTGTCAAAGATCAGGTGGTTGTGGATGTGTGGCGTTATTTCCAAGGCCTCTGTTCTGTTCTATTGGTCTATATACCTGTTTTGGTACCAGTAGCATGCTGTTTTGATTACTGTAGCCTTGTAGTATAGTTTGAAGTCAGATAGCATGATGCCTCCAGCTTTGTTCTTTTTGCTTAGTATTTTCTTGGCTATATGGGCTCTTTTTTGGTTCCATATGAAATTTAAAGTAGTTTTTTCTAATTTTGTGAAGAAAGTTAATGGTAGCTTGATGGGAATAGCATTGAATCTATAAATTACTTTGGGCAGTGTGGCCATTTTCACAATATTGATTATTCATATCTATGAGCGTGGAATCTTTTTCTATTTGTATGTGTCCTCTCTTATTTCTTTGAGCAGTGGTTTGTAGTTCTTGAAGAGGTTCTTCACATACCTTGTAAGTTGTATTCCTAAGTATTTTATTTTCTTTGTAGCAATTATGAATGCGAGTTCACTCTCTGTTTTTCTATTTTTTGTGTATAAGAATGCTTGTGATTTTTGCACATTGATTTTGCATCCTGAGACTTTGCTGAAGTTACTTATCAGCTTAAGGAGTTTTTGGCTGAGATGATGGGGTTTTCTAAATATACAATTATGTCATCTGCAAACCGAGACAATTTGACGTTCTCTCTTACTATTTGAATGCCCTTTATTTCCTTCTCTTGCCTGATTGCCCTGGCCGGAACTTCCAATACTATGTTGAACAGGAATGGTGAGAGAGGGCGTCCTTGTCTTGTGCTGGTTTTCAAAGGGAATGCTTCCAGTTTTGCCCATTCAGTATGATACTGGCTATGGGTTTGTCATAAATAGCATTTATTATTTTGAGATATGTTCCATAAATACCTAAACTATTGAGTGTTTTTAGCATGAAGGGATGTTTAATTTTATTGAAGGCTTTTTCTGCAGCTATTGAAATAATCTTGTGGTTTTGTCATTGGTTCTGTTTATGTGATGGATTACATTTATTGGTTTGTGTATGTTGAACCAGCTTTGCATCTCAGGGATGAAGCCAACTTGATCGTGGTGGATAAGCTTTTTGATGTGCTGCTGGGTTCAGTTTCCCAGTATTTTACTGAGGATTTTCGCATTGATGGTCATCAGGGATGTTGGCTTGAAATTTTCTTTTTTTGTTGTGTCTCTGCCAGGCTTTGGTATCAGGATGATGCTGGCCACATAAAATGAGTTAGGGAGGAGTCCCTCTTCTTCTTTTGTTTGGAATAGTTTCAGAAGGAATGGTACCAGCTCCTCTTTGTAACTCTGGTAGAATTGGGCTGCGAATCTGTCTGGTCCTGGGCTTCTTTTTGTTGGTAGGCTATTAATTACTGCCTCAGTTTCAGAACTTGTTATTGGTCTATTCAGGGATTTGACTTCTTCCTGCTTTAGTCTTGGGAGGGTGTATGTGTCCAGGAATTTATCCATTTATTCCAGATTTTCTAGTTTATTTGGTAGAAATGTTTAAAATAGTCTCTGAAGGTAGTTTGTATTTCTGTGGGATCAGTGGTGATCTCCCCTTTATAGTTTTTCATTATGTCTCTATGCAAATAAACTAGAAAATCTTCTCTCTTTTTTTCTTTGTTAGTCTGGCTAGTGGTCTATTTTGTTAATCTTTTCAAAAAACCAGCTCCTGGATTCACTGATTTTTTGAAGGGTTTTTCGTGTCTCTGTCTCCCTGAGTTCTGCTCTGATCTTAGTTATTTCTTGATGTCTGTTAGCTTTTGAATTTGTTTGCTCTTGCTTCTCTAGTTCTTTAAATTGTGATGTTAGGGTGTCGATTATAGATCATTCCTGCTTTCTGATGTGGACATTTAGATTTTTAGGGGCATTTATACATTTGCCTGTAAACACTGCTTTGGCTGTGTCCCAGAGATTCTGGTACGTTGTGTCTTTGTTCTCATTGGTTTCAAAGAACTTATTTATTTCTGCCTTCATTTCATTATTTACCTAGTAGTCATTCAGGAGCAGGTTGTTTAGTTTCCATGTAGTCGTGCAGTTTTGATTGAGTTTCTTAATCCTGAGTTCTAATTTGATTGCACTGTGTTCTGAGAGACTGTTTGTTATGAATTCCTTTTTTTTTTTTTTTTTTTTTTTTTTTTTGCATTTGCTGAGGAGTGTTTTACTTCCAATTGTGTGGTCAATTTTAGAATAAGTGTGATGTGGTGCTGAGAAGAATGTATATTCTGTTCATTTGGGGTGGAGAGTTCTGTAGATGTCTATTAGGTTTGCTTGGTCCAGAGCTGAGTTCAAGTCCTAAATATCTTTGTTAATTTTCTGTCTTGTTAATATGTCTAGTATTGACAGTGGGGTGTTAAAGTCTCCCACAATTATTGTTTGGGACTCTAAATCTCTTTGTTCATCTCTAGGAACTTGCTTTATGAATCTGAGTGCTCCAGTATTGGGTGTGTATGTATTTAGGATTGTTAGCTCTTCTTGTTACATTGATCCCTTTACCATTAAGTAATAATACCTTTCTTTGTCTTTTTTGATCTTTGTTGGTTTAAAGTCTGTTTTATCAGAGATTTGGATTGCAACCCCTGCTTTTTTTTTGCTTTCCATTTGCCTGGTAAATATTCCTCCATCCCTTTATTTTGAGCCTATGTGTGTCTTTGCACATAAGATGGGTCTCCTGAGTACAGCACACCGATGGGTCTTGACTCTATCCAGTTTCCCAGTCTGTGCCTTTTAATTGGGGCATTTAGTTCATTTACATTTAAAGTTAATATTGTTAGCTCTGAATTTGATCCTGTCATAATGTGCTGGTTATTTTGCACATTAGTTGATACAGTTTCTTCATCATATGTCTTTATATTTTGGTATGTTTTTGCAGTCTGGTACCAGTTTTGCCTTTCCATATTTAGTGCTTCCTTCAGGAACTCATGTATGACAGGCCTGGTGGTGACAAAATCCCTCAGTATTTGCTTGTCTGTAAAGGATTTTAATTCTCCTTCGTGTATGAAGTTTAGTTTGGCTGGATATGAAACTCTGGGTTGAAAATTCTTTTCTTTAAGAATGTTGAATATTGCCCCCCACCCCACTCTCTTCTAGTTTGTAGGGTTTCTGCAGAAAGATCTGCTGTTAGTCTGATGGGCTTCCCTTTGTGGCTAACCCAACCTTTCTCTCTGGCTACCCTTAACAATTTTTCCTTCATTTCAACCTTGGAGAATCTGACGATTATGTATCTTGGGGTTATTCTTCTCAAAGAGTATCTTAGTGGTGTTCTCTGTATTTCTTGAATTTGAATGTTGAACTGTCTTGCTAGGTTGGGGAAGTTCTCCTGGATAATATCCTGAAGTGTGTTTTCCAACGTGGTTCCATTCTCCCTGTCACTTTCAGCTACATCAATAAGTCATAGGCTTGGTCTTTTTTCACATAGTCCCATATTTCTTGTAGGCTTTGTTCCTTTTCATTCTTTTTTCTCTAATCTTGTCTTCATGCTTTGTTTCATTAAGTCGATAATCAATCTCTGATACCTTTCTTTTGCTTGATTCATTTGGCTGTTGATCCTTTTGTGTGCTTCACAAAGTTCTCGTGTTGTGTCTTTCAGCTTCATCAGGTCATTTATGTTCTTCTCTAAACTGGTTATTCTAGTTAGCAGTTCCTGTAACCTTTTATCAAGGTTCTTAGCTTCTTTGCTTCTTTGCATTGGGTTAGGACATACTCTTTTAGCTCTGAAGAGTTTGTTCCTAGCTACCTTCTGAAGCCTACTTCTGTCAATTCATCAAACTCATTCTCTGTCCAGTTTTGTGCCCTTTTCTGAGAGGAGCTGTGATCATTTGGAGGAGAAGAAGCATTCTGGTTTTTGGAATTTTCAGCATTTTTGTACTGTTTTTTCCTCTTCCTCGTGGATTTATCTACCTTTGATCTTTGATGCTGATGGCCTTTGGATGGGGATTTTGTGTGGGTGTCCTTTTTGTTGATGTTGATGTTATCCCTTTCTGTGTGTTAGTTTTCCTTCTAACAGTCAGGGCTCTCTTCTGCAAGTCTGCTGGCATTTCTTGGAGTTTTACTCCAGACCCTGCTTGCCTGGCCTGGGTATCACCTGTGGAGGCTGCACAACAGCAAAGATTGCTGCTCCTTCCTCTGGAAACTTCATCCCAGAAGGGCACCCACATGATGCCAGTCAGAGCTCTCCTGTATGAGGTGTCTGTCGACCCCTACTAGGAAGTGTCTCTGAGTCAGGAGGCACTTGAGGAGGCAGTCTGTCTGTTAGCGGAGCTTGAGCACTCTGCTGCGAGATCTGCTGCTCTTTTCAGAGCTGGCAGGCACAAACGTTTAAGTCTGCTGAAGCTGTGCCCACAGCTGCCCCTTCCCCCAGGTGCTCTGTTCCAGGGAGATGGGAGTTTTGTCTATCAGCCCCTGACTGTGGCTGCTGCCTTTCTTTCAGAGATGCCCTGCTCAGTGAGGAGGAATCCAGAGAGGTAGTCTGGCCACAGCTACTTTGCCATGCTGTGGTGTGTTCCGCCCAGTCTGAATTTCCCAGTGACTTTCTTAACACTGTGAGGGGAAAACTCAAGCCTCAGTAATGGCAGACGCCCCTCCACCAGCCAAGGTTGACCGTCATAGGTTAGCTTCAGACTGCTGTGCTGGCAGCGAGAATTTCAAGCCAGTGGTTCTTAGCTTGCTGGGCTCCATGGAGGTGGGACCCACTAAGTGAGCCCACTTGGCTTCCTGGCTTCAGACCCCTTTCCAGGGAAGTGAACAGTTTTGTCTTGCTGAGGTTCCAGGTGCCTCTGGGGAATGAAAAAAAAAAAAACGTCTGCAGCTAGCTTGGGGTCTGCCCAAATAGCTGCCCAGTTTTGAACTTGAAACCCAGCCCTGGTGTTGTAGGCACACGAGGGAATCTCCTGGTCTGTGGGTTGCAAAAACCATGAGAAAATTGTAGTATCTGGGCTGGATAGCACAGCCCCTCATGGCTTCCCTTGGCTAGGGGAGGGAGTTCCCTGGTTCCCTGGCCCCTTGCATTTCCTGGGTGAGGCCACGCCCCACCCTGCTCCTGCTCGCCCTCTGTGGGCTGCACCCACTGTCTAACCAGTCCCAGTGAGGTGAACCAGGAAACTCAGTTGGAAATGCAGAAATCACCCACCTTCTGCTTTGGTCTTGCTGGGAGCTGCAGACCAGAACTGTTCCTATTCTGCCATCTTGCCAAATCCCCCAGGTTCTGCCTTTTCAATAAGCTACTAGATAGTGCTGATGCTCCATGTCTATGGACCATATTTTGAGTAGTAAGAATGTAGAACATTTCACTTTCTTAACAACCTGATTTTAATTGTTTTTGAAATTATTCTCTTCTTCTGCATAGTCAAATTTAAGTTACATTCAGAACAAAGAAAGTTTCATTGACAATATTATGTCAAACATTACATGTTCCCATTGTATATATCATTACTGTTAAAGATATTTGTTTATGGTATCATTTTAAGTAGTAAGACAAAGATTCTACGAAACTTTTTCATTTTGTATATGGAAAAAATATTTGCACATTTCTACCAAAAGCATTAAAAATCTTATTCATGTGTCAGCATCTCTACAAACATTCTCCAATGTATGGTGGTGATCTTTGTTCACATTATTATTTCATTCATTTAATAAAACAATTTTAGAGGCCTATTAAATATAAAGCATGCCAGTAAAGACATATCTACTATGTATACTCCATGTAAAGTATATACTCCAGATTTCTCTAAGAAAATTCTAAGGTTTTGATGGTGGGGATAGTACCTTATATTTCTTATTATTCTTTCCAAGTCATTTTGCAGAATGCTGGGCATTTGGTGAACTCAATAACTACTTATTAGTGTTTTCTCCTGTTACCCTCATTTTCTTTTGTAGTAGAGAAAACATAACATTTATCATTGTAGTTTCAAATAGTGATTGTGCAGAAAATACTTCAAGTAGAGTATTTGTCTTAACTCTGAGTCTTGGCAAGAGGAAAGTATATTCTTGTGTTTATGTTTAATTGTAGAGAAATAATAACAACTAAGAAATAATGGACAAGGCCACAATCTAATAAAAGATGTACCATAGTTTCTTTTCAAATGATATTTTTTTCTCTCTCTAGTTCTTAATTTCTTTCTTTTTTTTTTTTTATTATACTTAAAGTTCTAGGGTACATGTGCACAACGTGCAGGTTTGTTACATATGTATACTTGTGCCATGTTGTAGTTCCTCATTTCTATGAAAGACAAATCATAACAGGACCAATTTACTTGCAAAATAAGTTTTAATTGTAATATGTATGGCTTGATTATTTGCATAAAGTACAGGAAGAATAATTATAGTTCATCTAGGCTCTTTTATGTTGACTTTGTTGTAACTTTTTCATAATCTCAGGTTAGACCTTTTAAAAACCTCTTGAGGTTAGCCAAGCTAAGGATTTATCTGTGCCTGCAAATACCTATATGAATTGGATTAATTTCTCTCTTCTTGAGGTTCCAAAATAACTTGGGGTTTCTAGTCCTGTCAGAAAGTGATGTGTTTCACTTACTACAGGTCACAAACATTGTAAAGGAATTGCATAAACAAGGTGCCAGGCCAGTCTGTACAAGAGGCTTTGGTCAGCTCTATGATGTCAACTTAAATTCCCCAAAGCAGTCCAGTCATATCTGTAAATATTCCATCCTAGTCAAAGCCGTGGTAAAATAACCAGCGTCTCCAACTGTGTCCTGTTACAGCAGAAAATAGATTCTTATTGAACTTATGCAAATAGCTACATTGCCATAATTTAAGAATACTCACAAATAGTTTTCAAATTCTGGAGAAATCAGATGGTAAGAAACATGCCTCAAATTTTGCTCACAAGAGCATTGTTTTAAGCTATAAATGGCTCAAAAGAAAGGTTTTCTTTTATTTTTCTTTCTTTGTTTTTTTTTTTTTTTTTTTTTTTTGAGATGGAGTTTCACTCTTATTGCCCAGACTGGAGTGCAGTGGTGCAATCTTTGCTCACCACAACCTCCACCTTCTAGGTACAAGCAATTCTCCTGCCTCAACCTCCCAAATAGCTGGGATTACAGGCATGCACCACCACGCCCAACTAATTTTGTACTTTTAGTAGAGATGGGATTTATCCATGTTGATCAGGCTAGTCTCGAATTCTTGACCTCAGGAGATCAGCCTGCCTTGGCCTCCCAAAGTGCTGGAATTACAGGCATGAGCCACCGCACCCGGCAGAATTGTTTTCTTGACTTTAGAAAACAAAACAATAAGAAGCCCAATGTTTCAAACAAAAACGTCATAGGAAAATATTTCAGCCTTCTATTATTTCAGTCCCCTGCTCTTACCTCCTGTTCTGCCCAGTATTGGGCCAGCAATCCTCACAAACACATCTGCTTTCCAATGAGAATCCCAGAAGTTTTCTCCCTAGTCTAATGACACAGTGTCCAGAGTAATCAGAAACCTGCCTTTAAGAGCACCTGTCAGAGTCCTTTCCACAAACTTCCCTAAGGAAGCAAGTTGTGGACTGCAGCTGATTATAAAGTGCTTTCTGAGAAGAATCAAAGTAAAACAATAATCGTCTGTGCATGACAAAAGTCTTAGAATAGCAATGGTTAAAGACACAATAGACAAGGAAATTTGATTACTTCTGGGGCATACAATCAGTTAACGTAATAGTCGTAATTATTCCTGATAACATAGATTAAGACATACAAGAATTATATGAATCTCATATAATTTTGGAACATACATTAATGACACATTCATATAAAAATAACTCAAAGAAAGTTAAATACCATTTTGTATTTGACAATGATTCTGTTATAATTTTAATGTACCAATGAAGATTAATATGTCTGTCTCGGACTTCCGGAGCCCTAATATCCAAAAAGTTAGTTTGAGGCCAAAAGACTGAATTTAGAATTTGGAAAGGTTATCAAATATCAAAGGCTTAAAACACTTGATGTTGTAAAATAGAGTCACAGATCACTGTAAAATTAGTCATTTATTTAATCAAAGTGATAATTCAAATATTTTAAAAAGCAATAACCTTTACTCTTTGGTAGAGAGGAGACTCAGTTTCCCAAATAATCTTAAAACTTAATAAAGATGGTTAAAAAGGTAAATTTAATCTCTCTCTCTCTTCCCTTTTTTTTGTTGCCGTATACTCAAAAGGTAAATAAAAATCTTTTACTATCTCTTAATATTACACAAAAATCTTGTTCAAAAGAGAAAACCAAATTTTACCTTTGCATTGTGCATTATTAACACTAAAGTTAATTTAAACAAATACATCCAATTTTAATTAGTTTGATTACAAGGTAAGATCTTCATAAACATTTTGTAACCTTTTACAATATTTACCATTCTTTTTCCAACTTTTTATGTGTTCTAACAAGAACCTCATGAAGGTGGCAACTGAAGGGTGGTTTTGGCCCCAGGCAGCAGAGAGTCATGGTTGACCAGATGCCATTCTTGCAACTTGGACAATCTCTGTGGGACTGCGCTATTTTCTGCTTACTCAGGCCAGCGTGTCTAACTTTCTTTTCTGTGTCTTTTCTCTACTTTTTCTTCAGTTCAGTCATCCTTTCTACTTCCTCATATGTTCAGCTTGTTTTTACCTGGTCAGCTCCCACTCTTCCTTACATCCTTTACGTGTTTATTCACCCTCAGATCTTACTGCAAAACGTTAAAAAAAAGTCGGTATTTTCTGGTTCAAATTTGAGAGAGAATTGAATAGAGTATAGTTCGTTTTTTCTGCCAGCATTGAAGTCCTTTTGCCCATAAATGAATGTGCTGCTTTGGGACATAAACCATGGCTGCCTGAGGCTATGGTATCAGCAGAGACTTTGTGTGGGATAATTACCCTTGAAAGGCTGGGGCTATGACAGGTGCTGAGACTGACATGTCAAGTATAATTATATACGTCCTTGAAAGGTGCTGAGTTTCCGTTTCAGAGTCATTTTGGGGCATATTCTGTATTAAAGCTTTTAGTACCTGAGAATAAAGGGTTTTGAGGAGCCCATGTGGCACATTGATGTTGACCTTTTCCCTCCAGCTTTGTTATCATTATTACTGTGTTGCTTAGCAACTCTGCGGCATTATTTCTAAACCTAATATTAACTGGAAATATGTCAGAAATGGAAAGTATAGAAATGTGACTTTTAGGTATAGTGCTATTGTTTCAAATTACTGTCAGCATAACATGCTATTATAAGACAAACCATACAGATAGAATATTTCTTGACATTTCAGATTTAATATAAAGGATAAAACTAACATTGAGGCACTTTAATTAATAGTAATAAAATATAATGGCAATAGAAAGCCTTTCAATCAGCTTTTCACATCCCTTAATCTAAATAACTTTTCCCAAGAGGAAGAGCAAAGCAAAACCCTAAATTATGTATTTTTACTTCTTTGAAAATTATTCAGAAAGGCAGAAAAGTATGACATTATTTTTTTTGAGTAATACAATGCCATAATCATCATAATGACACTTATTATTCCACTTTTCAAAATTTAGGCAATGCTTTGCAAAAGGATTGTTTAAAAAGCAGCAAAAGCTCCCAGCATCTATGAAAGAAAAATGGGTTACAGAGGGACACATTAATTACTCCATCAATACCATTCATTAAAAACCTATCCTCTAGTCACTATAACACTTATTAACAAGGCAGAAAGAATTTAGCCAAAATAAGAGATGAATTGAGCTAGTTTTCATATTGCCAGTGTTGTGAAAAACTAAGTGTGGAAAATTTACATCAAGAACTCTATGATCATTAGGCAAGGTGACTTGCACCTCTAATCCCAGCACTTTGGGAGGCTAAAATGAATGGCTCACTTGAGCCCAGTAGTTTGAGACCAGCCTGGGCAACATAGTGACACCCTGCCTCTACAAAAAAATTTTAAAAATTGGTCATGTGTAGTGGAACACACCTGTAGTCTCCCAGCTACTCAGGAGGCCAAGGTGGAAGAATTGTTTGAGCCTGGAAAATTGAGGCTGCAGTGAACCATGATCATGCCACTACACTCCAGCAGCCTGGGTGATAGGGCAAGACCTCACCTGGAAAAAAAAAAAAAGAGAGAGAAAGAAAAAACAAACTGTATGATTGCCAATTTTTTTTTTTTTTTTTTTTTTTTTTTAAAGACAGAGTCTCACTCTGTCACCCAGGCTGGAGTGCTGGAGTACAGTGGCGTGGTCTCAGCTTACTGCAACTTCAGCCTCCCAGGTTCAGGCAATTCTCTTGCCTCAGCCTCCCGAGTAGCTGGGACTACAGGCGTGTGGCACCATGCCTGGCTAATTTTTGCATTTTTAGTAGAGACCGGGTTTTGCCATGCTGGCCAGACTGACCTCTTGAACTCCTGACCTCAAGTGATCTGCCCGCCTCGGCCTCCCAAAGTGCTGGGATTACAGGCATGAGCCACCGTGCCTGGCCTATGATTGCCAGACATTTAATGACTTTTTCTTACTATAAAAGTAAACGCTGACCCATATGTCTCAAAATGGAAAAGATTCAGGAAATATGTGTGGGCCTTTGAAAACTGAACATTGAATCCAAGGAGAAATGTCACATTTCTTCCCTTCCTTTTAATGAAATCTCTACTGTCCACTATTAGTGAAAGGGCTCTTCGAACAGTAGCTTTTAACTTTGGGGGAGATTAAGACCACTTTGAAAATTTGACAAGAAGCATGTACTTTCTTCCTAGAAAAATGGTAAGTATATGAGTTGATGAATATGTTAGTTTTATTTAATTATTTCACATTATATACATATAACATCCCTTTGTATCTCATAAATATGTACAATTATAACTTGCCAATAATTAAAACTTTTAAAGAACCAGATACAAACAATATTTTAGAATGAGATTTCCAGAGTCAGTGCAATTGAAGTAACCTATCCATTCAGCTGGGGGAGAAAATTAGAACCTTTGATTCGAAAGAGTGACTTAGTGGATGCAGTGGGGAGTTGCTAAGGAAAGGGTCTAACTGGAGGTGGAAGTGTGTCATTTAGAGTAGAGAGACCAAATAGTGTTCCTTGAAGTTAGGGATTCCCTATCATCTAAAGTTGTCTTTCTCCTCAACCATTTCTAGACCCTTCCTAATTTCTTTATAAGTGGCATCAACACAAACAAAACAGATTAGGGATCTGAATTCTGATCCTCCTCTTATTTGGCAAAGCGACCTCAGATAATCAATTAGTCCGTCTTAACCTCAGTTTCCTCATCTGTAAAATGGAAATAATACCTAATTCAAAAAGTTTGCCTAAGAACTAAATTGGATAATATATGTAAAATGCAAAGTAAGCTCTCAAACAGTACACATTATTTTATTTACTAACAAATACCAAAGTTTTGTAACTATTTGTGTTCTTATTTATAGACAAATAATTATTCAGCCAGAAATATCACCTAAATAAAACCAAAGACATATATCCAATGAATATTTTTTAAGATTTCCCTAAGTGACATATTGTTTTGTTGACTATTGACAAAGAAAATGATAATGGTTAGTACATTTGAGCTATAGAAATAAAATGGTAAACTTGGCTGGAACAAAATTTTAACGGAGATATTATAGGTGTTTAAAGATTGAGGTATCCTACTGTATTTCTATAAAATTCTTCACATTATTAGTTAAAAATGACTTTTTATTATAGAGGTAAGTTGTTTTTCAGTTCTAATGCAATCCATTGTCAATATTGATCTTTAAGATTTCTTAATAAAAATAACTAAAATAATATAGGTTGTATATATTTGTATTAATAAAATATTTTTGACATTTCAGAGTACAGATGATTCAGATATATCTATCATTGCCCAGAACAAGAAATGCTTTGACAACGATATTGTTTGTTCTAAAAGTGTTTTGATTTCAGTTGGGGACACTGAAATTTACCTGAATGATACTCCTTACAAACAGGTTAGTGAATTATTTCTTTCAGGATCATTTGAACTTGTCCTGAGGATACTGCAGATAGAATAGAAATGATTTGGGCTACTTCTCTCTGTAAATGGTTATGAGATCTATGTTGTTTTTTCTTTTCCATTTTGTGTGGCTTCAGTAAATTGTGCTTCACTTGTCTCTTCTTACTTCTTAACTTCCCTTCTCCATATTCCAATTCATTCCTCTTGCTTTCATTCCCATAGTTGCCATTTGGGCCCTTGCAGCCCTCACCTATTGCCTTAATTACTTCAGTGGCTTCCAGGCTAGACTCTTGGCTTCTAGTTTTAGTCTTTCCCCTCCAATTCATCCTCACATACTGCAGCATAGGTAGTTTTACTTGTATATGCTTTTTTTTTTTTTTCTTTAGACAGAGTCTCACTCTGTTGCCCACACTGGAGTACAGTGGCATGATCTCGGCTCACTGCAACCTCTGTCTCCTGGGTTCAAGCGATTCTCTTGCCTCAGCCTCCTGAGTAGCTGGGATTACAGACGCACTCCACCACTCCTGGCTAATTTTTGTATTTTCAGTAGAGACGAGATTTTACCATGTTGGTTAGGCTGGTCTCAAACTCTTGACCTCAGGTGATCCACCTGTCTTGGCCTCCCAAAACGCTGGGATTACAGGCATAAGCCACTACGCCCAGCCTTACATATGTACATTTTTGATGGAAATCTTAATATGTCACTCTGTGGTTCTTCAAGACTGAGATGCCTTCCCACTGCTACTCCAAGGCCTTGCCAATCTGGCTGTTACCCACCTCTCCTGCCTGCTCTTTCATCACTTTCTGCTTTAAGCCCACATTCCAGAAGGCGGAGCATCTTATTAGTCCTTCATTACTATTATTGCTTCTTCCTGGATCTGTCTTTCCATTAAAATTATTCTTATGCAATATGTCTTACCATACCTCCTCCAGGGAGCTCCTCCTCATACCTTGAAGCACCCTATTGGAATGTGTATCATGCTTGAATGAAACTACTTGTGAGCTTGTCTTTCCCAATTGTCTCCAAGTTCTTGTTTATTGTATCCTTGGAGCCTGCCCAATTTAATAGCATGAATAAATTTCATTCATTCATTCATCTCGTACCTTCTTTTATAATGTTTACTGAATATCAAAACATGTGCTAATTGTTGGGACTACAATAGTGAAATAACACTGTGCTTGCCTTTAAGAAGTTTCTGCTCAGGTGACGGATACATTCAGGTAAATAAGGATGCGCAGCATGGTGTCCTATTGTAGGAATTTATGTAGGATAATATGGGAACTGCTGGGAAGAACACCTAAAGAAACCTGGGGTGCTTAGGGTGATTGTTAAGAGCATAGACTTTAGAGTCACTCAGTAGTAACTTGGAGCCTCTGTTCCATCACCTGCCTGCTCTATAACTTTGGGCAGGTTTACTTAACCTCTCCAAGCTGCAGCTTTTCCATCTATAAATTTGGGAAGATTTTAGAACCTACTTCTTTAGTTTGTGTGAGGATTGAAATGAAAGTATAAATTGATGGATTTGAAATGATTCTTCTTATTTCCTTTACCCTCCCTATTATTGAAGGCTCAGAAGACATGCTGTGGAGGAAATGATTTGCACTGAGTCTTAAAGGATGATTAGGCATTAGCCAGGTGAAGAGAGGGAGTAGGGTGGCAATCAGTACAGACGAATAAACCCACTCAGCAGAGCAGAGCTGAGAGATGGAATGGCATGTTTGGATAACTGCAAGTGGTTTAGATTGGTGGAAGCACAACATATGAGACAGTGGATGGAGGGAGTGGCAAAGAGACTCAGGGAGGAGTGTCCCGATCAGCTGTCATTCAGGGAGCATGGGGTAAAGGCAATAGATGAGGGGGCTGAGTCCAGACTATGGAGGCTCTTGAATGGTGCAAGATATTTGAACCTCATTGTATAGGCAAGAAATTTTAGAGTTAGAAAGTACATGATTTAACAAATGGGCTTTAAAAACTGACCTATATTCTGAGATGTTTAGAACAGTGTTTCTCTCAGTTTGGTCTGCCAATATTCATTAAAATCATCTGGAATTTTTTCTTGTAAGTGCTGGTTTTTGGTCTGACTTCAGTAATTGGAATGGCTGTTGCTGAAAACAAAATTGACATTTTCAATGGTACCTGAAATTCTTGTGCACACTAAAGTTTGAGAACAATTACCTTAAAACATAACTATGTTTCAGTCAGAAACATTGAAACTAACTGGGCAGCAATCAACCTTTGGGCAAAACAGAGTTTATACAATCATGTTGACATGTTTTTAAAGTAATTACAGCGGTTTGTCATAACCACCAACCAGATATTCATCTATTGGTGAAGGTTATTTCTAAGAAAAAGGATGTTAAAAAAGAAACAAGAGAAAATAGTAAATGCTCTTATAAAGACAGTTTGACATATCTTTTAAGTGGTGATTGCAGCTCCACATAACTTTCAACTTCCAATTTTCACTTGTATGTAGGTGTTAATGAGTCTCTTTTATATAAATTGTATGACATAAGATTAAGAAAAGTCATAAAAACAGTTAGACCCTAAAGAAATCCCCTGCAATATTTTTTTTCTCAAACATCGAAAGTGAAAAATAAGCACTATTTATTTTATGGTAGATGGACCACCCATTCAAGGGAAGAACAAAAAATCACCTCTGTAATTTTATTATTTTATTTTATTTTATTTTATTTTATTTTATTTTATTTTATTTTATTTTATTGAGACGGAGTCTTGCTCTGTCGCCCAGGTTGGAGTGCAGCAGCGTGATCTCGGCTCACTGCAAGTTCCACCTTCTGAGTTCACGCCATTCTCCTGCCTCAGCCTCCTGAGCAGCTGGGACTACAGGTGCCCGCCACCAAGCCCAGCTAATTTTTTGTGTATTTAGTAGAGACTGGGTTTCACTGTGTTAGCCAGGATGGTCTCGATCTCCTGACCTCGTGATCTGCCCAGCTCGGCCTCCCAAAGTGCTGGGATTACAGGCGTGAGCCCCCATGCCCGGCCCACCTCTGTTATTTTTATAGGTAAATGTACAATTCTAATTTTATCAAATGTATAAGATATAACTATTTGATTAATTTATTTAAGCTGTACTTTAAATATTTTAATTCTCCATATTTCTAACATATTTTGCTAACATCACTAGAGTTTGTTTAAAGTGCTCTAATTCTCATCTGAAGTGGAGATCTCTATTTTGGACAATTCATAATGCCTCACTGTTCTAATGAACAGCATTATTTATGAATCTGAAAAGTAAGGTGTATGGCAACTCCTTTTGATCACAGAGGATTTTCTTGTAGTAAACTGCCCTATCTAATGAAAATGAAGGATTTTATGTCTAAAGACAAATAGAAAAGATATGCTTTTGTAGCAGGATAACTGATGCAAAAACCAAAACAAGAGCAAAAGAGAAACAAATCAAAGACAAGCAAGATGATAGAAAGATACTAAAGAGTGCAGTGAAAACAATAGAATTAGTTTCTGGTGGCAGAGACCGACTTGGGGGTAGGGCAAGCTATGCAATTTGTTCAAAACAGGTAAAATGTTTCATTTTCTTGTTTTGTGTTCTGTCTTGATGTGTCGTGGTGTTTTATTTTGTTGTTTTTTGTTTTTTTTTTTTAAATCATCATTTAATGCCATGCTCACTCAAGCATAGGGATAGTCCTGGGGTGAGTGCACACCACACACCCTGTCAGTGCTGAGGGCCTTCCTTGCCTCATAACTCCAACTCGGCATGTGGGTATGCATGCCTAAGTCCAACTCCTCCTACCTCTGTGTTGCAAGTAGAACGTAGCAGCGGTCTCTGGGTGGCTGCAGAGAAGCAGGCATCTGAGAATCAATCCCAGGGAGGTTGGGCAGACAGCAGGAGATGTGAGCCAAGGCTTCAAGGCCCAGACACATGATTCTTTGTCTCACTGAACTTCACTGACAAAACACGGATTCACACGTAAAATCAGAATTTCAAGACGGCAGTTACAGAGCATTAAACCCCAAGTGGTGGCCCACATCTGAGCAAGGGACTGTCCTTACTCAGAAGAGCATTGCGCTGTCTAAATGCCTACCAATCCGGCTCACCTTGAGGATGAAATTTCTAGTGGGGCAATCAGGGGAGGCCTCACAGCGGAGGGAGCATATGGGTCACAACTGATGGGAATGAGGCCATTACGCTAAGATCTGGAGCTCCTAGCAGGAGGAACACCAAACACACAGGACTTGAGATGGGTAAAAGCTTAGGTAAATTTGAAGAACAGAAAGACAGCCAGTATAGCTGAGGCAGTGAGGGTGGGGATTGGGAAGTGGAAGGAAATGAGATCAGAGAGAGCCAGTCAACAACACATATGATTATATACAATATATACTCTTCTGCACAATGTATTGTGCACCTATTTTAAGTATGACCTTGGTCTAGGAGACTGAAAACTCCTTATGGATGTGACTAAATTTATTTCATTTTCCCTTTGAAATATTTATTAAAAAGTCTATTGTAGTGTAGTATTTTCAAACTCTGCTTTTGTTATTACTTGAAGGAGAAAAGTAACCAAAGAATTTCATATCTCCTTCACAATTTTTATTTTGCTTCTGGCTAAATTTGTCTTACTTTGTTGTTAACTGTCCATTTTTGAAGTTATTATATGAGTTAATTTCAAGATCAGATTCAAATCAATATAGCCATGTGTTGTCCTTGCTTAATAAAGAATATTGTATATTCCTACTTTACAAAAAAGTTCTCTAACATTTCCCGATATGTTCCATCTCTCATTTCTCTCTGCTTTATCCTTTCTGCTGCATAAATTATCTTCTTTTAATATACAACCATGGTCTGATGCTTCCCTGTTTGAAAGCTTTTATTGACTACATTTTGCACATGTGATAATTACTCTGGATAACTTGGTTGCAAAGGTCTCAGGCTATGATCCATCATGTAATTCATGCTCTAGCCTTTTGGTACTCTCCTTAGTTCTGAATAAATCTTTGACTTTCTTGTCCCTAAGTCTTGATTCAAGCCATTTCTTTTCTTTGGAAGGATTTCTTCTCCATTCTCATTCTCAACCCCCTATACCTTGCTGTGCATATCCTCTTGCAGATCAGTTCACACCCACCCCTTGCAAGAAGCCTTCTGGAATCCCTTTAATGGTAATTCACCGCTTCCCACCCTGCTACACACATATAGTAGTTCCTCCTTGTCCATGAGGGTTAGGTCCCAAGCCCTCCAGTGGATGCCTGAAACCGTAGATAGTAGCAGACCCAATTGCCAGCAATCAGAACACTTTTCTGTTCATGCCTTTTACCCACAAATTTAATGCCTTTTCCATCTTAACTAAGCACTTACCATGCACTGTGGCTGTCAGTTTTACAGTTTAATGTGCAGCAGCAAAACTAGCTGAATTTCTTTTCCCTTCTTCACAATTTCACAGATAGAAGATTCTTTCTTACCGTAGATCTTAGCAACCGCAGCATACAATTTTTTTTCTTTCTTGTTAAGTTGAGAACTTTCTCCTTTTCACTTAAAGGAAGTACTTCACAGCTTCTTTTTGCCTGAATTGGGAAGGCAATGGCTCCTACCAAACTTAATGATTCTGATTTTCAATACATTTTTAATAAAGTCAGTAGACTATTTGCATGCTATCATTAGCTACTCAGAAACATGAGCAGGACCAAATTTCTCTCTTTTGCAGGCAAGGCCATACCTTTTTTAGTTCTGTCATATTTATTCATCACAGATGTAAAATTTCTGATTTGGCGGGGATATCACTTAATGTCTTCTGTGTCCATTCCCTTGTTTTGCTCTTCCCCATATGTAACTGAAATATCTTTTCCCTTTGTCCATTTATCCATGTGGGGTCCATCTGCTAGTTTGTGCCTGGTAATCAATATTTATGTTTTTACATATTTTGTGCAATTGTTTTGTCTTTTCTTACAGAATTCAGAAAAGGCATGACCAAGCAACAATATTAGCACATAGATAGTTGTTGGTAAATATTAACTAAGCTAATTTGATATATTTTGGTTAGAGAACCTAGTACTCACTTTATTTCTTCTCTTTTCTTTTTTTTTTTAAGAAACGATCAGGTTTTTTCCTGGAAAACAAACGTACCTACCAGCTTTGGAAGGCTGGTTACTATATAGTAGTATACTTTCCAGAGAAAGATATCACTATTCTTTGGGATAGGAAGACAACTATTCATATCAAAGTTGGGCCACAGTGGAAGGTAGGTCAACCTAAGCTCCTAGTGAGATGTAATGAATAAAATCACATTTAGTTTTTGATATTTGATGAAAATAAAATAATTAATGTTTTCCTTTAAGAACTAGGTTATATTTTCAGAATTACTAACTCATACCCTTGAGAAGAACTTTACCAACTATGTACACTGTTTGTGTACAGTTCTTTTTGACTTTAACCTTGCAGTATCCACTTTTCCAAGATTACTTAAGCCAGCTTTCTTCTCTTTTTCTTCAGCTTAACTATGTGATTTGTTCATAGTGCAATTAGATTCAGTTCTTACAGTCTGCATTCCATGTTTTCCTCCACATTCTGGATTTTTTTTTTAAGTTTACATGCAGTAAAATTATTTTTAAAATGTAAATAAAAGTTACTTTTATTGTATCCAGGTCTATGGATTTTGACAAATGCATTGTATTAGTCCGTTATAAAGAACTACCTGACACTGGGTAATTTATAAAGAAAAAGAGGTTTAATTGACTCATAGTTCTGCATGGGAAGGCCTCAGGGAACTTATAATCATTGTGGAAGGCAAAGGGGAAGCCAGCACCTTCTTCAAAAGGCGGCCCAAAAGACAGAAAGAGTGAGGGGGAAATGCCACACTTTTAAACCATCAGGTCTCATGAGAACTCCTTCACTATCACAAGAACAGCTTGGGAGAAACCACCGCCATGATTTAATCACCTCTCACCAGGTCCTTCCCTCAACATATGGGGATTGTAATTCGAGATGAGATTTGGGTGGGGACACAGAGCCAAACCATATTGTGCATGGAGCCTTGTATCTGTCACAACATTTCTATGTAGAACATACCTGTCAACCTCCAAATATACTTCTTGTTGCTTCTCTATTGTCAACCCCTACATTTGCCTCCTAACCTCAGACAACCACTGATTATATTTTCCACTGCAATAGTTTTGTCTTTCTCAGATATCATATACGTGGAATTGTACAATCTGTAGTCTTTTGGGTCTGGCTTCTTTGACTTGGCAAAGTATATTTAAGATTCATATAAATTGTTGTGTGAATTCTATACTGTTGAGTAGTATTCTGTTGTGTGGATGTACCATACAATTTATTTATTCATTAATGGTTGAATATCCAATCTGAGTTATTTATAATTTTTGTCAATTTATATTTTAAATTATTTTATATACTATTCCCTGCTAAATATTTTTATTAAATATTGTTAAGTAGTTTACTATTTAAAATATTTCAAATTTGATAAAATATTTTGAATATTTATTTGAATATTTTGAATTCATATTTTAAAGTTTTTTGCAAAAACATTGATGTATTTTTTTAAAATCTAGTTTACTTGAAATTGAGACTGAGACTCATGGATATAATTTTTGTCAAATTAAAGAAAATTGGCATAGCAACAATATCTTCTCAAAAATACAGAAAAGATACCTTTTTTAAAAAAGATTTTAATATGTTATAAAATATGATTGTATATTGAAGTTATAGTCTTTCAGTCTTAAGGAGGATAAAGCCCAAAGATCTATTCCTAGGTTTGTTGGCATCTTGAATTTCTTTGATGAACCGAAATAACCTTCAGTCATTGCTGTTTTTCTTCAACAAATATTCACTGCCATTATTCATCCAATATCCTTGTTTCCAATAAGAATAACAATGTATTTTACTACTAGATGAAGGAGGAGAAATTGCAGTGATTTTCTAAAAGCAGAACTACTCCTTAAAACCTTGAATTTAAAGATGCTGAATGCTGTCTTCAATATTGAAGAATAGAATCCATCCCTTAATGGTGAAGTAGGCTGCCTGTGTCTCTGGCAAAGCAGACAACAACCATAGAATTACATCTGCCATAGCCACATATTACCATGAGACCTCTGTTTTCTGAAATTACATCTATTCAAAGATAGTGGCCGTTACTAACAGTAGTTATCTTAAAGCTGAGGCATCAGGAAGGGGGCTGTGGAAAAACAAATGATTAACTTGTATGTAGGCAAATCAGGTAGGCAATATGATATATTTCAACAAGCAGGGAATATATCTACCATTCTTCATCCTATATCCTTGTTTCCACCAAGGATGGGAATATATATAATTGTGAATTTTATATATATATACACACACACACACATGAATTCTGTATGTACACACATGTACATTTGCATACACATACACTCTCATATGTACTGTCTTGTTTGAATTATACTTTTCCAAGTTATTTATGTCATTAGTTGTATTAATGCCAAGACACTGGTAAGTGTGGATCAATAGGACTTGAAATCGGGTAAAATATTTTTGCAAGTTTAAAATAATCACTAAATATAATTAAATTGGTATGAGAAAATCCACTTCAAGTTAATTTTTTAAAATGATTGCTGTGAAAATTCTTAAATGTATATTTGAAATGTCTCAAAAGTTTTAATGAACATGAGTCTTTGAATGTTAAAGTGAATATAGAGTATTTCCTGGTGATTTTCTCTTACTTTAGAACAAGCTATCAGGATTGTGTGGAAACTTTGACAAATGCACTTCAAATGACATGACCACATCTAATAACTTGGAAGTGAGAAATGCTCAGGTATTTGGAGATAGTTGGGCATTAGGACAGGTAAGTTACATAAATGTACTTTAGAAGTCAACAGAAATTTTTAAGAATATTTTTTCACTAGAACATTTTATTCTTATTTAGGTTATATTATTTTACATACTATTTTCGTAGTAATTTATAGCTGATAAATGTTCATATTTATCTTCTCATGTAATTTTTCTGATTACCTTATATAAAGGATGTTTTCTCCTTATTATAGATGAAGAAACTGAGGCTCAGGGAGGTTAAATGACTCGTCTAATATTATATGACTAGAAAGTAGCAGAGGTGACATTCAAATTCATCTCTTCTCCCTCATGTTTTCCTCACCATAGCAAAATGCCTTATCAATGTATCTGCATTTTGAAGGATGATGGAACTTTTGCCAGTTCAAAGCAATAAATAAATGAAGACAGAATTTCTTAACAGCCATGTTACTGTATTACATGAAATAAAGGGGGATGTGTGTGTATGTGTGTGGGTGGGTGGATTGTGGTCAACTACCTTTGGCGGCAGTTGGATAAATTAATTTTTACATATTTCTCTTTCAAAGGGTTTCTTGAGGCATTATAAGCCTATAAAGGAGGGACATGTTTGAAGGATTTTCCAAACTTACTGACGTAATCTATATTTTTATTTATTAGTTCTCAAGGAAGTAGTGTTATATGAAACACATTTTGAAAAATTCTGAACTCAGAAAACAGAGTCAAATTGGAAATTGGTTCTATTCTTTCTTCTACTTTCTGTTTTAGTCTGTTGTTCTTTTTAACTGATAGGGGTGTTTGAAACCACAATTTCCTGATTGGTTGCCATTTGGTTAGTTACTTCTCTACTTTGCCTAGTTTACTAATATGTCTAAATCTCTTTAAAGAATAAAGAGGGGATGGGGTAGAACATTTATTCCAGTCAGTAATATTTGAGTGTGGTCTAAGCTTAAGAGTACAAAAGTATACCTTTTAATACCTAAAATATCTACTATATTGAGAGAGACAAAATCCTTTTAACTGTGGCTATCTTATATCTTGTTACCTTTAGAAATTTTTGAAAAAAAATTGTTTTACATTTTTGTATCTGCAAATGAATTAAGAAGTAACTATTTGTAATGGTACTTAAATATTAGGAGTAGTCAAATAATTTTAAACCCCCTCAAAATAAGTTTTTTATTCACACCTGATAGACAAAGCTAAAACTCAGGTCATTTAAAAAAATTTGCTATTTTTATTTAGCACTTAATATTTTCCATTACATACAGACACATAATATGGATAAATCACAGTCTCTGCCTTTAAGGAATTTAGAGTCTAGAGGTGGAAAATTTAGAGGTTAAAAAATTAACAGTCAGAACATAGTAAAGTAGTTGCTTTGATAGAAGTGCACACAAAATGGGGATTGTGATGGTCCAAGAAAGGTTTCTGGAGAAGGTACCCTGGAGGTGAATCTTACAAGATTTATAGGAGCCAAGAAAGTGAAATTTATCGGAAAGAATTTAACAGGGAAAGGAGGGAGCAGCCACCTGGAAGGCGTCAAGAGGCTGGATAGAGTATGGTGCACAAAGTGAATTTCAAGACGTTAATTTTGGTTGTGGTGTAGGCTGACGTGCAAAGTATAGATCTGTAAGGTACAAGGGCCAAGAGGCTCTTATAATCCAGCTAGAAATATTAAGTCAGTAGAGATTTAGAAAACTGTACAAATTTGGGAAACATTAATGATAAAAATAATCAGCATCTGCTGAAAGACTGTATTAGGAAGGATGAATTTCGAGGTTTCAAGAAGGTCTCCTACTTTCCTAGCTTCCTGGGTGGATGCTGGTGTTCCTCCCTGAGGCAGGGCAAAGAGGAGGAAATGAATGTGGATAGTTGGGGAAGGCCAATGGTGTAGAGGTAGGGATGGTTAGGACCTGCTGAGAGAGAAGTGACAGAGATATTTAGGTGGAAATGTTTAGTTCTGAAATTCAGGAAGGAGATGTAGGATGGACATAGGGATTGGCAGTTACTGGTATATTCAGAGCGTTAAAGCCAAGACACATGTACCGAATGAGGAAAATAGAGATTTGAGAATTAAGCTTTGCAAAGAAAGCAGGGAGAAAGAGATTAGGGAACAGCAGCCAATGTAGCAAGAGGAAATCCAGCAGAAAATTGTGTCACCAAAGCCAAATGAGGAGAGATATTTAAGAAGGGTAAAGTATTAAATAGAATCAAAAGCAGCAAAAGTCAAGCAAAATGGAAGACTGAAAAATTGCTTTTATATTTAGCAATAAAGAGGTCATGGATGACCTTTTTCAGGGCAGTTTCAGGGAAGTGGATTAGGAGAGGAAGAGGCCAAATTGCTGTATGTATGGGAATTGAGTCTGCAGAGATTTGAGTACATATAACCTCTCAGATGATTTGTGACAGAAATAAAGAAGATGAAAATGAAAGAAACAGGTCATGCTCATGTAATTTTTTAAGTCATGCAAATGCTGTGTTTAAGATAATTTAAAAATCATTTATCACCACTCTGTCTCTAACATTGCCATGATTTTAATATTCTTTTTAGTTGCTTTCGAAAATAATATATGCAATTAACATTGAATTGGATGTGAGCAGGTGCTTTACGCAAATCCTATCTAAAAGGATCAGAATATAGTAGGTGCAATTGTAATGAGTGAAGTCGGATAGGTTACTCTGCTTGTGAAATTATCCCTTGAAAAACTTCTTTTCTCTCTTATATTTTTTCAACAGTGTGAAAATCCAGATGAAACCATTAAACCCTGTGAGGCACATCAAAACAAATTTCCTTATGCCAAGAAAGAATGCTCTATTTTGTACAGCGATGTTTTTGCTTCTTGTCGCAATGTGGTAAATGAATACTTTAATGAACTCTCAAGTTTAAAGATGTTCTACTGTGTCTATAATACTGAGGTGAACATGACACATAACTGGGTGACCCACTGGCTTTTTAGATGTACCACCTAACTATTGTTAGGGGGACTTACGTGTTAGTTTGTTTTTCTGTACAACTGGCACATTTAGTTGATTTATTTTCTCCCTTACTCCATCTAATTTAACAGTGTACCTTTGTGCATATTTGTAATAATTTGTTCTAGTTTATGGAACATTATTTACATATATCATTTTATGATTAACAGCATAAATGTTTACTTTTCTTTAGAGAACATTGTCAAATGGGCGTTCTCAACTCAAAGTATGGTTTAAAAGTATTGCTTGTAGCACATTTGAAATGGTTTTAGAAGCACATCCCAAGATGGAATGTAACTTATATAGAAATTTCACTTTCAAAACGCCTTCCTAGCATGATTATTTTAGGTCCCAATAGAAGTTTAAGCAATACTTCAATGTATTGGTAAAAAATAAGTAATATAATATTTCTGCTGCATACAAAGCTATGTTAGTGGTTTTGAGGGAAGTCACTTGCATGACGGTTTGACTTGTGAGCTAAGATGATTGTTTTTCTCTTGGAATGCCATTCTATTTCAAAGAACAAATGATATGTGGTTATTCAGACAGTCAGACAGGGATATTTGGCAGATATTTTCCTTCTTTCCTTCTTTCCTTCCTTCCTTCCTTCCTTCCTTCCTTCCTTCCTTCCTTCCTTCCTTCCTTCCTTCCTTCCTTCCTTCCTTCCTTCCCTCCTTCCTTCCTTCCTTCCTTCTTTCTTTTTCTGATGGAGTCTTGCTCTGTCATCCAGGCTGGAGTGCAGTGGCATGATCTTGGCTCACTACAACCTCTGCCTCCTCGGTTCAAGCAATTCTCCTGCCTCAGCCTCCCGAGTAGCTGGGATTATAGACGTGTGCCACCATGCTTGGCTAATTTTTGTATTTTTAGTAGAGGCGGGGTCTCATCATGTTGGCCAGGCTGGTCTGGAACTCCTGACCTCAGATGATCTGCCCACCTCTGCCTCCCAAAAGGCTGGGATTACAGGCATGAGCCATTGCGCCTGGCAGATATTTTCTTGAAATGTGTGAAATGAGTCTGTGGCTTTAAGGAAACACCTGATGGTGTCTGTTGTCTTTGATAAAATTTACTTTCAAGGGAAAATTAGAGTTTTGTAAAAGTTAGATCCACCCCTGCAAGCTTATAAGGTTTTCGATACTTAATGAGTTTTTTGATGATCTAGATGATGATATTAACAAACGTGACTTGTAGCTATTGTATATAATCAAATGTGTCAACATTTTGAAGATATGCACGGGTCCATAAATTTTTCACATGACCAATGCATGATGTTACAAAATCATGCAGAAGTAAAAGATCCATTTAAAGGGCAAAATATAAAAACAATTTTAAGATAGCAAAGTATAAAGTTTATTGATGTGGTTTTAGATTTCACATTGCAACGGTCTTTTTGAAAATGATATGTTTTTGAGTTTTGACATAGTGTCAAAGAATATCACAATTACCTGAAAAAGATATTAAAGTACTCCTTCATTTCCAACTAAATATATGTGTGGAACCGAATTTTCTTCATCTACTTCAACGCAAACCCAAACAAGACAAAAACATTATGATAGACCAGATGAAGAAGCAGATATGAGAATCCAGCTGTGTGCTATTAAGCCACACATTAAAGAGATTTGCAAAAATGTAAAACAGTGCACTCTTTTCACTATTTCTCGGCATGTATAAACATTTTTCACTAAAACCATGTTATTCATGTAAACATATAATGTCTATTGTTATTTTTAAATGTCTCATTTTTAATGTCTAATAGAGTAAATATTGGTAGATATAATCCCATAAACAAAATCTCTTTGGGGATCTCGGTGATTTTTTTTAAGAGTGTAAAGGGATTCTGAGACAGAAAAGTTTGAGGGCTGCTGTATTAGAGCCACATAGGTAGACTAGAGTCTTGTTTATAAAAAGGGTTGCTTTTGAGACTTTTCATAGTTTCCAAGGATCACACCTGCTTGACAAGAAATATTGTGTCAAGTCTGGAGTCCTGAACCACAGAGCCTGCTGGTTCTTTTTCACTTGAAAAGAAAAGTTAACCCATGAACTGACCTAAAAAATAAAATACAGCTCAGTGACAGCAAACCGTGCTTCTTTTTCTTTTCTTTTCTTTTTTTCTTTTTTTTTTTTTTTGAGATGGTGTGGCCAGTGACTTGATGTCGCTCATTATAACCTCCACCTTTTGGGTTCAAGCGGTTCTCCTGCCTCAGTCTCCCACAGCTGGGACTACAGGCACGTGCCACCATGCTCAGCTAATTTTTGTATTTTTAATAGAGACAGGGTTTTGCCATGTTGGCCAGGGTTGTCTCGAACTCCTGATCTCAAGTGATCCACCTGCTTCGGTCTCCCAAAGTGCAGGGATTACTGACATGAGCTACAGCTCCCAGCCCCTTGCTTTTTTTTTTTTTTTTTTTGAGACGGAGTCTCGCTCTGTCGCTCAGGGTGGAGTACAATAGTGCAAGGGCGCGATCTCGGCTCACTGCAACTTCCGCCTCCCGAGTTCAACGGATTCTCCTGCCTCAGCTTCCTGAGTCTCTTGCTCCTTTTTTAATGCATTGTCAGTATATTAAATTTTGTCAGCTACTTAATATAATGCAAATAAAATAAATAAATTAAGTAAATAGAATAAGTTGTTTTTAAAGATTGCTATTACCATTAATAGCCATTAGGATGTTGCATAAGCGGGGGCAAAAAAGAAAGGAAAGAAGGAAGAAAGATACAAAATTATATAAGATTACAATCGGAAGCAGAAGATACCCTTATTTTAACGCCTTGTGATTACATCAGTAATGAAAGAAGCTTCCAAAAATTAATCTGTTATATTGCCAATGTTGAAGTTTTATGTATTTATTAATCTTATTATTTCCTTTGCTAGTTCTTTGATGTGACATTTTCCTAATACATTTTTTTCTCCTTTGGGCAATAAAGAAGTTTGAAATACAGAGAACTCTCTAGGTGGCAGTGTTAAGCTGATAATATGAAACTTTGAAAACACATAATCTTCTTTTAGAGGGTTGACTTTAAATCATAATCAGTATCTATTAAAATTAAGTAATCTTTCACCTCATGTTTCAGATTGATGTTACTTCTTTTGCCAAAAATTGCCATGAGGATACATGTAACTGTAATCTTGGTGGGGACTGTGAGTGTCTGTGCACTAGTATAGCTGCGTATGCATACAAGTGTTGTCAGGAAGGAATATCAATTCATTGGAGATCATCTACTGTTTGTTGTGAGTACCCTACTTAGAACATCATTATGTAGAGTACTGATAAATAAATACATATTAATTGTTGATTTATCTTAGAAATAATGCCAGGAAACTCATGGAAATAGAATTAAATTAAAATGATGAAATTTCATATTCCTTTGACAGTCATAAATTATAGAATACCGAAAGGACTTATAAAAAGAAATTGTGAGATAATATTTTGTTCTGTGTTTGATTTCTGTCATTGCACCATTTGAAATATAAATTATTTAAATACCATCCTTAGAGAAATTGTTTATGACTTTATTTCTTTTATGCCTATGAAGTTTCATTGTTCTGATGATAAACATATTTTTAAAAAATCTCCTTGAATTTGCTTCCAGATTTGACTCTTTAAACTTTTAATTTACTTGTGTAGATGGTAAGACATCTGAACAATCTTACAATTTGAACACTTTCAGTTGAGATTTCTAAATTGGCAGATATATTTTCCTATTTTAAAACAATTATATGAAATTTAATTACAGCACATCACTTAAAGAATGTTCTTTGCTCAGAAAAAGTTCCTAAATAATACCATTCTATATTCTTTCACATAGTTATTGATAAATATATAGCCATATCTTGCCCACATTCAGGTAAGTGATTGGCTTCTTAAATAGTTTAATATTTATTCTTTTTTTCTTTTAGCACTTGATTGTGAATACTACAATGAAGGTATGTGACATTCAAATTAAAAATATCACTGTAGTATTCTATTAGGTGTATTTTCAGGTTAAAAGTTATTGAACAACTTATGCTGTGAACAAATTATAAATAGTTCACAACTATATAACTCCATAAAAGCTTTTAAGTTTTAACATTTTCAAAAATTTCTAAGTATTTGTGTTAAGATTTATTTCCTGAAAACTAAAATAGTGTGTAAATTAAGTTCTCAGAATTTAGGAGGCCCTCAGTACAGTTTTGGAATGACATGAATGAATGGATGGGTGAAGTTAGTTAATTTTTTAGATAAAAAGGATGAAAGATCTATAACAAAGGCATACCTTTACCATTATTTATAAATGTAAACATTGTTCAAATGTTTTTTACAATTTTATCTTATTTTTAAATTGAGAAATATAATTGTATATATTTATTGGGTACAATGTAGTGTTTTGATACATGTACACATTGTGGAATGATCAAGTCAGGCTAATTAGCATATCCATCACCTACAATATTTACCATTTCTTTGTGGTGAGAACATTTGAAATTTTTTCTTTTAGCTCTTCATTCCTTAAAAACCAAGAAATTCTATCATTTGCAACAACATGGATGAACCTAGAGAACATTATGCTAAGTGAAATAAGTCAGGCACAGTGAGACAAATACCATATGATTTCACTTATTTGCGAAATCCAAAAAGGTTGAATTTTTAGAAGTAGAGAATGGAATTGTGGTTACCGGAGGCTAGTGGTGGGGAAGTGGACAGGGAAAGGGCAGATGTTGGTCAAAGGGCACAAAGTTTCAGCTAGATGGGAGGAATAAGTTCTGTTATCGATTACACAGTGTGGTGACTACAGTCACATTTTTCTTACGTTGTGGAAATCAAAGAAACAAAGTATAAATGCACTGACATAAGAAATAATGTAAGGAATTTAATTTGCCATCATTGCAGGCAAAAATCATCCTTTACACATTACCAGAATGAGAACTTATTGATACAATAATAATGAAAATCTCCAGGTCTCAGCAAACATCCAGATTTGCAATAAGAAATCTGAGAGATGTTGCTGTCTAAAACTAAGGTATAGATGTAAGAAGAGACAGAGAATTATGTTTTTAGTGAAAATACTTGAAGATAGCAGAATTGGAGTCTTTTTGCAAAACTATTTAATGAGGAAGGCACAGGCCTCAAAACCTAATTCAGACAAATAAAGTGATCTAGGGAAGTATCCATTTTGTCAGTAACTGGGCAAACTCTGGATCCATGATGGATGTGTCAGTTAGAATAATAGTTACAGGAAATCTGGGCCAAGCAACCAATCTGAGGCACTTCAGGTGGCTTATTGGAGAAATTTGTCAGCTAGATAATTTCAGAGAAATAGAGATAATGAATTAAAAAGAAAATTGGCATTTTTGATTTTAGTTGTATTTGTTACATTTATAGAAGTTTGATAGAGGAGGCAAATTCAACATTAAAAAATATCTGTGGTAGTTAAAGAAAATCTAACTAAAAATATGTCCTGCTCAAGATCGTGAAGAGACTGCCATACACGTACATGCATACACACACACACACACACAAACACTCACATCAATCTTTGGATTCCATAATTAAAATGTGATTTATTGCCTATTAACAATAACAGAAGCTTTTGTTGTGTTAACTCCTTCCTCTAGATCCTATAATTTAAACTTCAAAATATGTTATTATTTTATTTTATTATCAGCATTTTGCTATTATCAACACTTTCAGAGGAAATTGAAGCAGAGAGAGATTAAATAGCTTTGCCAAATTCACTTAGCCAAAATGTGGCAAACTGGCATTTGTAAACAATTTGCTTCAGGGCCAGTGAGCATGACCTCCATGCTACATGGCCTACTGTATGGTTAATACATCCTAGTTTAGGGATGATCACCGCACATTGTCATCACAGGTTCTACATAATGTACACAGACAACACTCTGAGAAAGTGCTCCAATAACTTCCTCACTCAAAGATTCCTGTCTCACCCAGTTCTGTTATGACAGTCTCCATCTGTGCCTTTGTATTTTCTGGCATTTCTTCTGCAGACTTGTGTACCCAGAAGCAGAATTTTCCATGCATATTGAATCTCTTTACCTCTTGCTACTTGCTACATTTTGCTCTCTGTTAACAAGTCTGCAGTACCTCTAGTGATGGTTCATTCTTCTAATGTGTTACAGAATCCTTCAAACCTGTTCTTCTAGTTTCATTTGTAATACTGTATTGATAATATCAGAGCATGAACATGGGGCATTTGGCCTTCGTGAGACACTGATTGGCTCAGTGGAGTGGCAGATGAATAAATTTCCTATGATCAGAGTAATAGGGAAAGGCATCAATGTGCCAAGGGGAGTTAGAATTTGTAAAAGCAATGCAACAGTGATAGAGTGATAGACGTTGAAGGGGAATATAAAATTGTGATGATTGTGGAAAGTGATAATGAATAGAAAATGATTTTAAATGGTTATTCTTAATTTGTTTCATCCCAAATAAATTTCACAGCCCTTGTAAATTTACCTAGTCCTTTTTGGGCATTTATAGCTGGCATATTTTTCCCTTTCTTTATTTGTTACATCCCAGACACTATGTAATAACATACTTATAAGATACTTATAATATTTAAAGCACATACATAAATAAATAATTGTGATTCTGTAGGAAGAATTCTAAAAAGTAGTAGAAGAATTCAAAGGTTATTGCTGAGATTATTTCAATAATTCTTAGCACAATGATTCTATATAATATCTTTGTGCTCATTCATACGATTTTTACTAAAAATGTAAAGCTTGCATTTGAAATGCTATTTCTGTAGGTGAGGGAGAACTTCAATTTCCTACTAAAAATTGTTTTATGAGTTTTAAGTTCAGAGTAATTTTATTAGATAGGATATGCTTATTTCTGTTTTTAAAGAATCACTGCAGGAAATGATTGCTTTCAGTAGATGGTGGAATTGTACTTCTCCCTGCCAAAAATTAATGATAAGATCAATGACTTTTGTCTCCCAGTTGCTGGCGAAAATAGTCCAGAATCAAGCTACCAATTAACTAAGAGTCAATTCAAAAGCTTTAGGTTTTTATACAAACAGATTTCTCAGATGGCAATTGTCTCTTCAGGTTGCTGTATTAAGGGGCATGTGCAGCAGGGGAGAGGTTTTGTTTTGCTCTCCTTCTCCTTTCTCATTCTTATGTTGAATATTCATAAGGGTGCTTCAAGTCCTCAAGTTGTAATTGTATATACATCTTCTCCATTTTGAATTGTATCTCATTATAATTCACTTATCTTATTATTTGTATATTATTCACATATTTGTACAAATCTACATATTTATACTTTGAAGTATAAAGTGACTTTGTGTCACTTTCCTCTTGTCCATGCTAGAAAGTTAGCCATTACCAGGTAGAGACTATTGCTGTAATTTTCTTGGGTCCTCATGTATTTTCGCTCATGGAGAAACACTGCATTTGTAACATTTGTAACTGTGGTAGTGAGTCTCCTGCAGCCAGGTTGAGAAAAATTGTCCACTGTTTCTGCTCAGCTCCACCTCCATGTGGGGGCAAAGCTGTTTCAGGTTTCTATCTCTATACAGAGTACCAGAGTCCCTAGTGAAGCTCTTTTCCTCATCGTTTAGAAGGGTCCCCAGCTGCTCAATGTGTCCCAGATGATGGGTCAGTGAGGAGAGTACACTTGAAAATAGTGTATCCTCTCAGACTTTTTGTTCTTCTCCTGGTCGTTATGGTGGAAATTTTGGTTCTCCTTCCCCTTTCCTAATTGGAAGACTTCTCATCCCTCCAATGCAATTATCCTTTCCCCTTTATTTAGGCCTGGTCTTAAGTCCTTTAGGGGAAGAAAGTCTTGCCTTTACATTCTTTGAATCTTTTTTCTCCTTCTTCAGCATGTGCTAAGTTAAATTGGCTTTGAGATAAAAATGAGAGGAGAGGGAAAGTAAAATACACCTAGAGCAGTAAGGTTAAACTTTTATGAAACAACTGATCACGTGTATATCAACATTTTACATAACCCACAACACAAACATATACATATACATCATTATGTATATACATCATTATTTTTGAAGAATTTATTTTATTAGTGATAAATTTCTAATTGCACATTATTTTTAAGTATTTTGTTATTAAAACATTTCTTTGAAATGACAGATTGAAATTTTAAAAATCTGTGCCAATTTATAATTCTCTTATTTGTACTTAACTAGGACTTGGAGAAGGACCATATATGTTGGCAAGCTATGGGCAGAGTGGCCTTGTTCTGGGGGTCAATATGACCAGCAGAAGCGTTTTCTCTTTGCCAAGAAGCAGTGTTCATACCAATTTATTTTTTTATTTTATGATCACTCCAGGCCTTTTCAAAGAGAAGGTATCATGTAAGTATAATTGAAAATAAGAGTTTAGCTTTCCATTTACATTTTAAAATTTAGCCACTCAGTAAATATTAATTGAGAATCTAATATGTTTATGGCATTTTTAAAAAGTGCTCTAAGGGATATGAAATAAAATATAACATTGGCACAAGAGCCAGCTTTCTCTTTTGTATACAAAATCATTTCTTTGTTTATTTATTGGCATATATATGTTAGAATGACAATTGTTTGAGTTTTTGGTGTTAAACAAAATATAGCTAAAATTTTCTTAGTATTAGTCACAGAACTTAGTTTGATGTTTTTGAAAAACCATCCACTGATTCTTAACATTTGAAAGGTTTTAATGCCCCCAAAAGTAAAAGTAAATTGTGAATTGATACCAAAGAGGTTCTATATGAAGCGCATAAATCAGAGTGTAGACAGTCATTATGACAGTCTGTTATTCTATTATCCTTAACTGCCTTGTTTGTCCTGATTCCTGGACATGTTCTCAGTGCCCTGAACCTAGTCCTACTTTTACTGGTTTGCACCTGCCGGTCTGTACTGATTGTATCCACCTGGCACCTGTTCTGATTGGTGGTGGTTTCCCTTCTGATCCAGTGATGTTCAGTCTACTTGGAACCATGCATGACATGTTGTATCAGCTTAGGAATTTATTTGTTGGATGAATCATCAGACTTAACTTTCGCTTGTTCTGAGAATGCTCACAATTCTCCAGTTAGAATAAATTATTTCTTTCCTGTAAAAAGAACTCTTTTAGTTCTGAAAACGCCTATCACCATCAAGTTCTAAATTATGTTGGTTACATTTTTTTCTCATATAAAAATTTATTTTATTATTCTTGGCATCTTTTGGTGCTCAGCAGAACTTAAATTTTACAACATGATAAATGCCTTTCAAACCATATTGAATTTGAGAGAACTCTTCATTTTACAATTTTTAATAACTAATGGTTTTACTAGAAAAAATCCAAATGATGTTTAAGAAAATCAGCCTAAAATCATCTCAATTTAAAAACTTTTATTTCATGAGTTTTACAAATATAAGGTAAATGTTCAAAGCTCTAGCTAAAAAAAGGTGATAATTCTTCAATGCTTTGTAAAGCCCAATTGCCCATTAGCCGTTTGATCATCTTTTGGGAAATTGACAATAATGTTGGATAAATAGTCCCTTTTTGGTACAGTAAACTCTCTTTCAAGAACATTCGCTCATTAAAAGAGCCCAGTGATACTGAAATGCAGTTACATCCCTAAATTGATCTATTTCTCTATTCCCTTTTTTATCATCCAATTTACCCGTTTGTAGATTTTGTACGTTTGTAAATGTTAAAGCTTGCCAACACAAATGTATGTCCAATTAATCATTCAATTTCTTGTATAAAATTGTACATTCTGGAGTCCTCATTGACATTTATTTTTTCCCCCAAGGACAAATTATTTAAAAGACAGAAGTTACCAAAGACTGATTTTTTTTTCTTTTTAGTGATATCACTGTTATTCACTGAATTTAAAGTACTACTTTTTTTCTTCTTTCAGGCATCTCCTAATTTATTCTGAAATCTTAGTGATCGGCCCTATGTTTGGCAATTGTGCAGTAGTATTTTGTTTACTTTATAAGTACATTTTGTGATACCAATGTTGATGATCTTCCTTCTTCTGAGAATCTACACTCTTCTATGTTTTACAGCATTGGCACTTGTTTCCTTGGAATCTGCTGAAAGGCCAAACTACTTTCTCTATGTCCATGACAGTGATACTCTTAGCTTGGAGCTGTGGGAGGCAAATTCAGCCTTTCATCGGAGAGCAACATTTTTCCACCATCAGGGCCTCTGGATTCCTGGTTACAGTGCATTTGAATTATACAGCAAGAAAGGCTTTTTCATCATATTCACAGGTGCTAGTGTCAAAGCATCAAAATATGATGATTCTGAAGAATTTAAACATTTAAGTAGCTTCAGCATAGAAGGTATGTTTCCTGAGATCTCCAAAAAGAGAACAAATAGGTAGTTTATATTAGGCAGAATATTTATGTCTTTAATTTAAAAACCATTCTTACTGTATATAAGCAGATGGTTTTATGACCTTAAGTAAGTTTCTTAACCTCTCTACCCCCTAGTTTACTGAACTGTAAAATTGGAGAAATAATAATACCCACTTTATAGGGTTATTGTGAGTGTTGAATAAGTTGATGTACATTGCTTAGAACAATCCTAAATAACCTGATTTATTATTATTACCCCAATTATTACTACCAGTGCTGTCTGGACATTGGAATCAGGGCCCACTCATGTGGCATTGTTGTCTAATGTTTGTATCTACTTTTTCCTTCCTAGGAGGCAAATTCTTATTAATCTGATTCTTAGTGATAAGGACAATATGTTTATCTCTGTCAGTTGGATACAGGGTATCTGTTTCCACTGACCTCTAGAAGATTTATCTAGTTCAGCAGAAGCCTAATCTTACTTCTAGAGAGCCTTTGAGGTCTATAGCTATTGAATTTTCTGAAGTGAGCTTTACTTCTTTATGCAATGTTTAAAAAGTCATGCTTTATTTTCAAAATCCAGGAGGTTGATATCTATCTTGAGTCTCCCCAAGAAATTGTTTCATCCTTGTGAGCCCTCCTAAAGCAGTTCAAGAGAGCAGTTAATTTGCCTTTTCTGTTGAGAGTATATTTCTGCAAGCCCTTCTAATAATGGATTTTAAAAAGCACAAATTGAGCTTCAAAATTTTACCTATCGAATACAGTTCCTGTATGCAAAGGTGCCTAAGTCTGGCAGGAGGTTTTGTGCAAACCCAGATTCCAGAATTCTGCAAGGGTTCTTACTCTGGCAACGAGCTCAGAACAAAGCAAAAGAAGTTCTAATATCTCTACCATTTGCATTATTAGGTGTGGTGCCATACATTCTTTAGTGTGGTGACATACTCACAAAACAAGTCAGGCAAAGGAATTTTACTACTTACAGATAGAAGGCAAGAATCAACAGAAGCCTAGGATTCATGGTGAGCCAGTCCTCTAGGCTCAGAAAAGCCAAGGGTGAACTGAATCTTGTCTGCACATGCTCTATGTTGCACTGCAGTTGAGGGACCCTGAAAGCACTCTGCTCTGGATTTGATACTTCAGGTGCAACTGGAATCACTGAGCACACACTTTGCAGGACATCCTGTTCGGAATGGCAACAGATCCTGGATTGTTTCAGAAGATTCCTCCTTACCTCAGGATAACTTTCAGAATATTTTGCAGTTGTTTTGAGCACTGCAAGTGGGAGAGAGAAAGCAAGGAGAACCAAGGGGAGAGCTGTCCTCCTGCACTGTGCTCTTGAGAAAAGGACCCACTGACACATCTATATAGCGTTCCATAGAGTGGATGTGATTTGCTTACTTCAATTTACCTACATTTGACCTTTCCAGGCCTCTATTTCCCCTCTGCTCTAGAAATCTGTGCTCTTAGAACCAGACCTACTAGTCCTATTTGAGGCTTAGAGAACTGCGGCACATGGCATCATCAGAATATCAGAAGTCGATTTTTGTGGGCTTCTGAAACCTAGGAAACTCCAGGAGCCTATTGTAGTCTTGGAACTAGTCCTCTTTCAGGATACATGGGACCAGTAACTCAAGTTCAGCAATTACTTAAGTCTTTAGATGCATAGATGCTTTCCAAAAAGACTTATTTTCCTTGCTGTAATTTGGAATTGAATTCTGTATCCAGAGTCCAAGAAACATAGCTGCCTCCTGAATTTTCTTTCTTAAGAGGTTCTCTCGTTCAGAGATATCTTTGAACTGCTACAAAAGGACTTCTCTATGCTATGGGAAGGGGAGAGGATTAGCAGACCTTGCAGGAGAAAAACTTCAATCAAGGGAGATTTTAGAACTGTATGCATGTATTTTTCAAATCCGCCCATGTATTTTGTATTCAAAAAATACTTATCTGGTACAAGGCAATGTGCTAAGTTTTGTGAGAAAAACAACAGAATATTCTTCCTAGATTTGAGTTCATGAAATGTGTCTGGTCTTGTCATTTTTTCTAGTTGTTTGAACTTGCCAAGTTTCTTGGCTGCTGTGAGACTCAATTTCCTCATTTATAAATTAGAAATAATATCTACTTAATAGGGTTTTTGCAGGATAAAATAGAATAATGGACAGACAATTACTTTGCAAAAAGTTAAATTCTAAACAAGTGTTTGGTATTATGATGTGAAGACAGATGAAAACCCACTACATGTATATATAGAAAAAGAATGGTTTGAATTTTCCTCAGCCTCCTCCAACCCCTTGCTTTTTTAAATCTTTGGAAGATAGGTGTACATCTAGATATTTAATCTGAGCATGTAATGCTTTGATCACCAAGAAATAACAGTGTTTTTTTCTTCAGTTCTGTCTTTCCTGTAGCATTGTCATCAAAGAAGGGTCAAACTCTAGGAGGGTTCATCTAAGAAATTGTTAGTTTTTGGCCAGGCGCAGTGGTTCACACCTGTAATCCCAGCATTTTGGGAGGCCAAGGCAGGTGGATCACCTGAGGTCAGGAATTCGAGACCAGCCTGGTCAATATGGCGAAACCCCATTTCTATTACAAATTTAAAAATTAACTGGGCACGGTGGCGTGTGCCTGTAGTCCCAGCTACTTGGGAGGCTGAGGCACGAGAATCACTTGAACCCAGGAGGCAGAGGTTGTGGGGAGCCAAGATAGTGCCACTGCACTCAGGCCTGGATGACAGAGCAAGACTCTGTCTCAAAAAAAAAAAAAAAAAGAAAAGAAAAGAAAAGAAATTGTTAGTTTTCAAGCTATGTATTAAATATGCACACAATCTAAACTTTATTTTTTCCCAGAAATCCAGACAGCAGTGCCTTACAGGAGGATGTGTGAATGGAGATATGAACCTTGTGCTACACCCTGTTTTAAAACCTGTAGTGACCCTGAAGCAGTAGCATGCAAATTTCTTCCACCGTAAGTAATGTTTATCAATAAGTGATCAAAGTCCAGCCTTAGCAAATTCTGTTTTCAGTTAATTTTTTCAAGATTTAAAAACAGCCATTCTGAAGTTGTATATGCTATTAATTTCACTTAAATCAAGAAGTAGTTATTGAATGTCTACTATGTGGTCGGCAATCTTCTTGCTGCTGGGGAGACAATGCTGAACAAAATAGACAAGTATTTGCCCTCATGAAGCTTACATACTGTTGGATTGAGCAGAAAATAACCAAACAAAAATGTAAATATATAATGCAACATATTGTTATGGCGGATATGTGTTACAGAGAAAAATAAATGAAGGTGAGGGAGACAGCATAAGGCGTGTGTGTGTGTGTGTGTGTGTGTGTGTGTGTGTGTGTTTGCTAATTAATATTGGTGGTCAGGGAAGAGCACCCTGACAAGGTAACATCTGATCAGAGATCTAAATGTAGTAAAGGGGCTAGCCAGGTGGATATTTGGGGAAGAGTTTTTAATTTGAGAACAGTGCAAAGGTCCTGTAGTGGGAATGTGTTTGGTGTGTTTGAGGATCAGCAAGGAGGTAATAAGTTAGAACAAAGTGAGCAAAATGGAGAGAAGTGGGAGATGAGACCAGATGATAATAGTAGTGGGCAAATCATATAAGGCTTTGTACCTGTTGTAAGGACTTTGCCTTTTACTGTAAGACAGAAGAAATGGCTGTTAATGGTTTTTTGAAAAGTATTGTACAAGGATGGCTGTGGTTTTGACTTGCATCAAACAACTGCAAAATAATTGAGTTGCATAAATATTGATTTTGACTCAAATAAACAACAACTAACTAGACTTTGTCTTTCAGTGATTCAGTAACTTTCATTTTTCTTTTTTCTTCCACTTCACAAAGTTTAGAGGAGAATAAGAATATCATATGCTAGTTAAAAGTTTTATTACTCAACTTCATTTTATGAAATAAACAGTTATGTAAGCTATGCTGTTTATGTTTTAAAAAAATCAATTGTGAAGGAGGTATCCAGGAGATGGCTAAATGTGTTTCATTAAACCTCATTAAGACAGAAGTTAACTTTTCTTGTCTTTAAAAAACGTTTCCTGGATTTGCCTCCAAGAACAAGGGTCTTCTGAGCAGCGTTTACCTTTAATGTCAAGTTAGTTTGTTTTCATCTGGAATGAAACGAGGCCTTCAACACTTTTAGTTCAGATTCTTTACAGACGAGGCAATGGAAATGTTTTTAAAATATTTAAATATATTAGATAAAACTGCTAGTATATTCTAGAGGCAGACGAGCAAGCCTTTTTATAGCAATATCTGCATGAATTCTCTGTAGTATGTATTAATATAATAATTAGAGTTGGTTGCACCTGAAGGATTATATTTTTTTCCTTTGATTTAGAATAAATTGAACTCTGAGCCTTAACTGGACATAGAAAAATGCCTTCTCAGTCATTATTTTGTCTCCATTCCTTTAGCAGAAAAGCATTCTCATGTTCCTTCCTGTCTTTGGCCCACAACATGGCCTCTTGAAATTTGAGACTCTTCCTTGGCTTCTGTGCTCTAAACAAGGACTGGGGATTCTTACCAAGGCCAGATATCCTAGGGCTTGAAATAGAATCTCTTCAGCCTCTTATACAACCATGTCCTTCCAGAGCACTGCCCCAGATTTGGGCACAGGTCCTAATATTCTTGAAAACTATAGCTTCTGCTCCTTCCTTTCCCTGTTCTCAAAAGAACTACAACCATGTTCATCCCTTCCACCTAGAGATCACTAATATCTTTTCAGTGAGTTTAGGATTAATAACAGGCAGGGAGACCACTGAAGATGCTGTATTTGTTCTACAAACACCATCAAGGCAAGGATAATGTCAAAGAACATGCCAATCTGCTTGGACGTGAGGGGAGTATAAGAGTGGAAAGCAACAGTGCAATCAATACAGGTTGAAATCTCAATAAACTGGCAAGGTGCCAGGGTTTATGCCTATAATCCCAGCACTTTGGGAGGCTGAGGCAGGCTCATTGCTTGAGCCCAGGAATTCACGATCAGCCTGGGCAACATGACGAAACCACATCTCTACAAAAAAATAGAAAAAATTAGCCAGGCATGGTGACACATGCCTGTAGTCCCAGCCACTCAGGAAGCTGAGGTGGGAAGATCACCTGGGCCCAGGAGGATGAGGCTGCAGTGAACCAAGATCACGTCACAAACTGCAGCCTGGGTGACAGAGTGAGACCCTCTCACAAACAGCAACAACAACAACACCTTAATAAATTATTCTTCCACATTTCCACTGACTCATGGAACATGGCCTTAGTGTGCCCCAGACATAAGTGTATGGTTCTAATATTCTGTGTTCAAGTTCTGCCTTAATCTTAATGCTATTCTCTTATCATCCTCTAGCTTGTGATTTTATAAAATGAAATATAATGGGTTGGTAGCAGATGGAGCAGTTCTTAGTGCTTGACAAGGGTATATAGAAGCATTTTAGGAAGAATATATCTTAGTTACATATGTTAAATATAGTCCTTTTTTTTTTTTTTTTTTTTTGGTATTTCAAACTTTTTCTCATGTTGATTTACCCTTTTTCCATGTTAAGGGTTGAAGGATGCTTGCCCTACTGCCCTAAAAATATGATCCTTGATGAGGTCACCCTCAAGTGTGTTTATCCAGGAGACTGTAAGTGTGAACCTTGCTTAATTTACTCTGAAAAATGATACGCTTGCATATTTTTTCTCTGAGGCAAGTGGTTGTAAACAAGTTTTAGACAGACAACTCTCATAAGATTATTCTTCAATGTCTCTTACATAGCTTTTTTTCTAATTACTTTTTAAATCATGTAGATCTTCCACTAACATCTTTCCTGCCTTCTCTTTTCCAAAACATTTTCCTTGATGCTAAAGAGCCCTGTATGAAATATGTGGGTGTCATTTTAAGCAAATACAGTTTTAAAAAGAGCATCTAATGTTTCTTTGTAGGTATACCTGTGATTCCCACAGAACCAACATTAATGCCACCAGCTAAGCCAACTGTGCCCATGTTTACAGGTATTGTTACAATTTTAGATAACAAAAGTAACACTATGTAATTTAAGTGTTGGCACACTTATCACAGCTGCTATTGTTAATACTATTCTATGGGCTAGAAAACCCAGCAGTCACTTTTGCTTCATTAAGCTTATCCATTGGCTCAGCAAGCCATGTTTTCTAGAAGTTCTGGCCTCAAAGGATTCTTCTGCCTGAGCCCCCCAAGTGCTGGGATTACAGGAATGAGCCACACCGCACTGGGCTGCATGCCTCATTTTCTGAATGGTTTCTGCATTTGGTCCACCTCATTCTTTTCAGTTTGTGTAGATTCCTTGGACTTCCTTCATATCTAAAAACCTAAATTCTACTCTTAGGTTTGATTAAATCCCACCTAGATTTTCACAGTGATTAAATTGGCTCTAATGAAACATAGACACAAATCAGGGTTTTCTTTACTGCGTCCATTTCCATGTTTGCGTTCTGTCTCAGGCTCTGGAGGAGGCATTCTGGGCTCGTAACCTTGCTTTCCTCCCGCACTGTGAAACTTGCCTCAGGGAAGGATTTAATAAATCCACTCACAGTGAGGTTCAACAAACTTAAGGCATTATTCCTCAAGGTATTATAATGTAGGTCAAGTTCAGATATTTATTCTTTCAATTTATTTGACAAGCTTTAATTGCACACCAATTCTACCTGGCACTGTCCTGGCCCTCAGTGAGGAGGTATGATAAACAAGTCATAGCTCCTAGCCTAAAACTGCTGATAGACCAGAGGCTATTGCAATCTTATAACAGGGGTAAATACAAGCAGCCCACAGGAGGGCCATCATATTTATTTTGGAGGTGTGGTGTCAGAGGTTAAACGAAGACAGGAATTGGATAGGCTAAGAGAAGGGGGAAATATGTTCCTATTAGAAGGACAGCATGTGCAAAGTCTGGAAGTGAGAGAGAATATGTCACATGAAGGAATCTTAAGCAGGTCCAGTGTATCTTGAATGTGCAGTTTGAGGGGAATTGTGCTGAAAGATAGAGTAGAAGAGATTATCAGGGGTAGGTCACAAAGGACTCATGGTAGGAAACTGGATTTTTAAAAAGGTATTAATAGCCTCACTATAACCATCGCTAGTAACACTGCTTCTCTGGTTAGCTACCATTTGAGTACTAATTATATGCCAGGTATTGGATTAAGCATTTGAGTACTAATTATATGCCAGGTATTGGATTAAGCATTTAGCATACATTTAATCCTGAAAAGAGCCCTATGAGAGAGGTGTTACCCTTGTAAAGATGAGGAATTACTATACTGTTGTGAAATTTTAGGCATCAGTGAATTTAGTATAATTTAGAGCATGCTGTGGGAGAGGGTGGAGGTACTTCACCTACATCATTCAGTTTATAAGGGGAATAAGTCTGTGAAATAAGATTGCATGTTTTAATATCTGGGGCATAGACTGTTAATTATTCTAAGTATTGCTCTCTACTTTGAGCTCTCTTATATCCCCCAAATTAATATTCAACATATATCTGAAATGTGTAAAATGATTTATACCACCACAATCTATATGCAGAGAACACAAACTATATTTCATTACCCTCAAAGATAAGAAAAATAAAGCTATTTCTACGTCTATTTGCAGATGTCACGATCTTAGGTTATTCTAAGGGATCTGCTCAAACCTATTAGCAATATCATATGAGTTCAGCAAGGTTGCAGAATACAAGAGCAATACACAAAAATCAATTGTATTTCTATATACTAGCCATGCACAATCTGAAAATGAAATCAAGAAAACAATTGCATTTATAGTAGTATCAAAAAATAATAAAATGCTTAGAATATATGTAGCAAAAAAAAAGTATAAACTAGTACAATGAAAGCTATAAAACGTTGATAGAATTAAGAAGCTGAAGAAATTCCATATTCATGAATTGGTAGAGTTGTTAAGATAGCAATACTCCCAAATTGTATTTATAGACACAATACAATCCCTATCAAAATCCCAGCTACTTGTATGCAGAAATTGATATTAACCCTAAATACATATGGAAGTACAAGGAACCTAGAAAAGCCAAAACAATCTTGAAAAATAACTAATTTGGAGGACTCATACTTCCAGTTTCAAGACATACCACAAAGCTGTAGTTATCAAGACAGCTTGGCCATTGTAAATCCACACCCAGATAATGTTTGTAAGCCTTTGATGATTTTAGATAACAGTGAACTCCTTCACTGTTAGGACCACTGAACTTCCCAGTCATTATAATTTTTTTTACTTTTTTTTTTGAGATGGAGTCTTGCTCTGTCACTCAGGCTGGAGTGTAATGGCATGATCTTGGCTCACTGTAACCTCCACCTCCCAAGTTTAAGCGACTTTCCTGCCTCATCCTCCCCAGTAGCTGGAACTACAGGCGTGCACCACCATGCCCAGCTAATTTTTGTATTTTTAATAGAGACAGGGTTTCGCCATACTGGCCAGGCTGGCCTTGAACCCCTGGCCTCAAATGATCTGCTCACCTTGGCCTCCCAAAGCTCTGGGATTACAGGTGAGACCCACCACGCCTGGTCAGAAATATTAAAGTTTTTAAAATGTCATTGTGGTATGCTGAATAATGGCCCTTCAAAGATGTCACTCTCTTAGTCCCCGGAATTTTTGAATATATGACCTTATATGGCCATACATGTGGCTAAATTAAGGTGCTGTCTGGCTTATGCCTGGATCATGAAATGAGGAAATTATCCTGGAATATTCATGAGGCACCAATGTAATCACAAATGTCCTTATAAGAGAGAGTCAAGAGAGTTGGAGTCAGGGAAGGTGATGTGACAACAGAATCAGAGGAAATAAGGGGAAAGGAAGGGAAGGAAGAAGAGGAAGAGAGAGAGAGATTGATTTGCAGATTTCGTGCTATCATTTTGAAGTTAAAGGAAGGGACCATGAGCCAAGTCCATGTAGTTCATAGAAGCTGGAAGAGACCAGGAAGCAGAGTCTCCCTTAGAGCCTCCAGAAGGAATGCAGTCCTACTGATAGCTTGATTTTAGGACTTATTTTGTTTAAAAATTAATTAATTAATTTTAAAAATTGACAAAGAAAAATTGTATATATTTATTGTGTACATGTTGTTTTGAAATATGTGTGCATTGTGAAATGGCTACATTGAGCTCCAAAACAGCTAATACACTGGTGTTGTTTTAAGCCACTAAATTTGTGGTAATTTATTACAGCAGCAATAGGAAACTAATGAGGTCATTTTTAAACACTATCAACTCTGGGCACTGCAATTACGGCTGAGAATAGTTTCAGCCATTCGTTGTGGCTCTTCTGTAATCTTTCGGACTGAATATTTTAGAGAGAGCTCTGATATTGGCACCTTAGAAGGTGCCTCACAGATGTGTTTACCCATCACATCTCCTGTTTTCATGGGTCACCCCTAAACCACACCCATCAACTAGGGTCTCCGCATGGTCCACATCAGCATTTATTCTGCTCGCAAGGAACACATTCTCAAGGTTCACCAAAATCAAGGGGTCAGCCTCATTACTTATTTTCAAAATGTAACAAAATTTTTAACTCCTGAGGAATGGTTAGTGATACTATTAATATTTTTTTTACCTGTTCACACAATTGTGTTGACACCATTAAGAAAGTGAAGGTAGGCCGGGCGCGGTGGCTCATGCCTGTAATCCCAGCACTTTGGGAGGCCCAAGCAGGCGGATCACGAGGTCAGGAGATCGAGAGGAGGCCATCCTGGCTAACAGGGGGAAACCTGGTCTCTACTAAAAATACAAAAAATTAGCCAGGCCTGGTGGCGGGCGCCTGTAGTCCCAGCTACTTAGGACACTGAGGTAGGAGAATGGAGTGAACCCAGGAGGCGGAGCTTGCAGTGAGCTGAGATCTCCTCACTGCACTCCAGTCTGGGCGACAGAGCTAAACTCTGTCTCATAAAAAAGAAAAAAAGAAAGAAAATGAAGGGGTTTATAGAATGGTGATTAAAAGCCAAATTTCTGAAATCGGAATTCATTTCCAAGTTCAAATTCTGTCTCTGCCACTTAACAGCCTTACTTCTCTACAGCTTAGTTTGTTCATCTGTAAAATGTTGATACTATTATTACCAACACCACAGGATTCTAGGAAGGAATACGTGAAATAATCTATATAAAATTTCTTAGTACAGTTTCTGTCACATATCAATTCCATACAAGATAAATACATTCCACTAATGAGGATTACCTTTTCATTTCTGACAGTTATGGAAATGATTACTCCATCAGAAATCACTGTGTTTGATATGCTAACACCAACTACAGGCTTGGAATGTGAGGTATGACTGAGCAATATCTTCCAGCTCTTTGTCATTTCCATATATCATCCACTCAAATTACTGTGTCAATGTCCAAATGCTACTAAACTTTTTTTTTGGTATGTTCTCTAGTCTATCCTTGCTAAAAGATTATAAGAAATATGCATTTCATTGGAACAATTGTAACTGATAAGATATTTCTTATTAATTAGCTTCTAGTCACACTAAGAAAAACAAAATTGAAATAAGATCTTAAGTCTTAACTGTTATTCCTTAATAAAGAGTTATCTAGTATGGATTTATCCGTGAATCAGGCATTCATAAAATATTTATTAAGCATCTACTCAATGTCAGTCACTGTGCAAGATGTTAAACATACACTGGTAAGCGGAAAAGGTAAAAGTCATTGGCTCCTAGAGCTAGTAGTTTTCTCTCCTAAGACTTGGGCAGAGATCTTCTTATTTCAAATATACCATTTGCTTTGATAAACTAATTATTTATTCAAGCAATATTTATTTGGCACCATTTCTGGCCAGGCACTATTCAGATCCTACGGAAAAAATATAAAAGTAGGCAAACATTTCTGCCTTTCCAGAGTTTACGTTCTATTGGAATTTCTGAGATAGCCCATAAGCAAAATAAATGAAGTTATATAAAATGTCAGAGGTGCTGGTCAGGAGAAAAATAATACTATTTTTAATAAGATGGTTGGAAAATCTTCTCTGATAAGGTGACCTCTAAGCAAACAATGTGCAAATTTGAGAGAGTGAACCCATGTAGAGGACCGGGGCAGCAAAGTTCCAGGTAGAGGGACCAGCAAGTGCAAAGGCTTTGAGGCAAGAATGTACCTACTGTATTAAAAGAATGACAAGGAGACAAGTAATAAGAAAGGAATAAAATAGTAGACAATAAAGTAGATTATGTTAGACCTTGTATTGTAAAGACTGTGGCTTCTGTTCTAAATGACTTGGGAAGGTGCTGTATATTTTTGAGTCAAGGAATTACACCATCTGAGTAGTTTCAAGATCATTTTGGCTGGTGTATTGTGGGTAAGGTGTAAGGAGACAATATAACTGGTTAGGAGGCTATTGTAGGAATTTAGGCCAGAGATGATGATGGCCTGGTTCAGGTGATAGCAGTGAAGATGGTGAGAAGTACCTGGATCCTGGATATATTTTGAAGGTAGAGGCCACAGACCTTACTGAAAGATTAGATGTGAAGTGTGAGTAAAAGGGAAGCCTTCTAAAACTTTTGCTTTCAGCAACTAAAGGGCTGGTGTCAACTAGGATGGAGGAATCATGGGTAGTGAATGTCTGGAGTGGGTATAATCATGAGTTTACTTTTGCCATGTGAAGCTTGAGATTCCTGACAGACAGCAAAAAGCTGTGGTCATACAGATTTGGCGGACATACATGGAGTATACATAGGTCATGCTAAGAAAAACTTTTGGGAATTCTCATCAGATAAATGGTATGAGACTGGGTGAGATAATAAAGGGAGTACAGATAGAGAAGTGAAAAGGGCCACTGCAACTTTCATAGGTTGAGAGAAGATGACAGACATGCAAATAATGTTAACCAGAGAAATAGGAGAAAATGTAGGAGGCTGCAGGTGATCTGAAATCTAAGGAAAAAAATATTATAAGGAAGGTGGAGTAATAAGCTATACTGAATGTATTAATAGGTCTGAGATGAGGTCTGAGAACTGATCATTGGATTTAGCAAGGTGAGTTGTTGGTGACCCTGTTAAAAAGAGTTTCAGTAGAGTGGTAGGTCTAAAATCCTTTGGGTGGTTTAGATGTCTGTGAGGTTTTCTTGTAATTGCTTTCATTTTTCTGGCTAAATGAAAAGCAAGGTCAATACCTGAGAAGTGATACAACTTTCACAGAGAAAATTTTGGAAAATTGGACTCTTAAATTTTGAAGTGCTCACTTAAGAGTCTTATTATTTAGAAAATTAGTAATTTCTCTTAACCTTATTTTTAAAATCATATATTATATTGGAATGATAGAAACTGATCCAAAACATTTAGGGAGAAGCAAATAAAAAAAGATACTTTATTAGTGTATGGTATGTAATAGGTGGTAAATAGTTGTTAATTTTTGTTCTGAAATCCCCAGACATGCAGTAGAGTATTGGTCAAGAGTACAGATTCCTGAGTAACAATGCCTGGACTGAGATGCTGTCTCTACTATATTCTATCTGTGGGACCTTGGGTAAATTACTTTAACCCCCACACTGTTAACTCATCTATAAAATAAATATTGAATAATAGTATCTACCTTAGAGGGTTATGAGAATGAAATGGGTTAATTAGAAAATGTCTAGTTTAGCATTGCTATAATTATTACCATAATTTAAATGGAATGTGATTTATAAACTTTGAAACACCTACCACTTATTTATTTATTATTTGTTTACCTAGACATTTTGAGTTACATATAAAATTAATTTATGATTATACAGTCTAGGTACTGTCAAACTGATGTTATATATAAATTTTAAATGAAATATTTAGATAGTATTAAGTTGTGATTTTTAAGTTGACATTAATGGAAGTTATATTCATAGGCTAGCTTTACACAACATAATGTGAAAGGTCAGCTGTCATTTTATAAATTTGCTTGCAAAAAAACTAGGGAATTTAGGAGAACATTGTTTTCTTCAGATGTTCGAATATATGGGTAATCTAATACCCAATCAATATTAAGATAAGGCTTAAATTAAATACCTATTGAATATTATAGAAAGGGTACATCAATAAGAAGTTGTAGTGAAATTTTAATTCTTTATCTTTCAAAAGTTTTTATATTTAATAAATGTACACATGGGCAATATTAACATGAAATTTAAAAATCAATTAAAAACATTAATTGAGAATGGAAAAAAAACCCTAATCTTTTTTTATTAACAGCCTCAGCAATTTGATCCTGTTTATAATTGTAGCCAATACGTATGCCTTAATATGGAATGGCAGTTATACAACTGGTCTCTTAATTGCCCAAAGGAGGTGAAAATGCCTGACTGTGGTTTCCGAGGAAGGCCAGTTCAAGTGAACAGTGATATCTGCTGCCCTGAGTGGGAATGTCCTTGTAAGTTTGCATTTCTTAAGTGATGGTCTTTTTTTGTTTTTTTCCAATCTGGAGAGAGTGTTACTTTTTTGAACCTTTCACCTCATCGAGCCAAAGTTATTGTTTTTGAGTTTTCTTTATTTGATTTATGATTTTGGCTCAGAGTATATAACAGTATAGTATATATATAGAATATATGTTGTCAGACATAACAAGGCTAATTTAACAGATTTTTTTAAAAAGAACAATTATTACTGAAAATGCAGATAGTTAATAGACTAAATCCACTTTCCACCATTTTTGTAGGTCGGTGTTCCATGTTGTCAGAACTGAGCATTATTACGTTTGATGGAAACAATGCAGCATTATATAGCATGGCTTCTTATATCTTAGTAAGAATTCCTGGTGAAATTATAGTTGCTCATATTGAAAAATGTTCCATGAATCAGGTGGGTCATAATTCATTTTTGCAGTCATTTTGTTATAAATCTATAGCTGATGTCTATTACAACATCAAGGATTCTCATAGGAGGAGGGACCTCAAGAACTCACTGAGATACTGAGATCGGTCTTCTGATAATGCTTCAGAAACACTTCTGAAAACCTTTCATATCAATCTATTTAGAGGCATATAATATGAATCCAAATAATGTTTTAAAAAGTCAAATAATGCATTTAAAAGTATTTTCTTTATTTTTTTCCAGAATGGAAAATCCTTAAAAAAGCTAGTGAGTATTTGCAAAGTGTTTAGTACATTCATTCTGTTTGTCACTACAATTATGTTTAACTCCATAAAGTTTTAATTTTTTTCAAATTAAGGCTCCCTCTGGAAGAATCTCTGGACTTTGTTTTAAGAAGTTAAATGTGACAACATCCATACATAAAATAATTGTCAATCGGTTAGCAAGAAAGGTAAGAACACAAAGTTAAAAGTTTTTATCACATTAGATGAAAATAAATTATATAAACAGTTATTTCCAATAAGAGGGAAAATTAAGCATATCAATGGAATTTAATTGTTATTATATATACTAATCGTTTCATGGACAATATAAAATGTGTTTCTTAATATTATATTTTCTCTCAATAATGTGCCAGTTATTGTAAATATTTTCCCCTGTGAGGTTAACTGCAGGAACCATGTTAAATACACTAGCGACTGGTGAGATAATGTGATTGGCCAGTCCTCTTTGTGTCAGAGTTAATATCACGTTTCAAATCAGACAGAGTGGAAAAGATATGAAGGAGAGGGATGATAATGTTGAAAAGTATAGTAGCCAAGAACACCAGAATAAAGACCGTTAAGAACAGATGGAAGGAGTGGATTTGAAGTATTGACATAATTAAGTTTTTGGTAAAAATAAGATAGCTAAAATAAGAAAAAATATGAAAAAAAAATTTAACTTTTTTGAAATAAATTGAAGAAGCACAATGCATTATAAAAAAGCAATGCATTATAAAAAATGAAAGGAGCCTTTCTGGTTTTACAGGAAAAACTCTTATCCCATATGTCTGCCAAACAGGAGTAAGTTATGAACTCAGTGTTTCACTCAGTTCTAAGTTATTCTCTCTAAAATATGAAAAAAAATGTGTAAAGATTTTTCTTAATATGGCTGAGGTACTATGCACTTTCTGGAAATAATTCCACCTGTTAGCATAGGTCCATAGATTCTAGACTGAAAATAATATTAAAATGAGCCTAAAAATGTAAGAAGATATTTAAAAGGTTTAATTAAGTAAAACAAAATATATAAATAAGGTACTTTTTAAAAATGGTAGCATTTGCATATACGTTTGAGTTTGGTGAGGTTGATATACTTACAGGAAGTGGGTGAGAAGTAAACACAAAGCTGGTCAGTGTCATTATTTGTAGCATTTGGGTGGAAGGACTTATTTTTGACCCCAGATGAACTCATCACCGGTCATTCACTGGTCAGGCACTGTATTTAGCTAATGATGAGTTATATTTGAAAATCACTTAGTGAGAGTTTAACATGATAAAACCACATAGGTCTTGATCTCAAGTAACATATACTTGTGCATGATTTGCATAATGTAATTATCTGCTGATTAGAAAGCAAGAGGAGGTACAGTGATAGAATTATGACCAAGATATCATAGAAATAAAAAGAAGAGTAACTTAATGTTTTACAGTTTATAGGTGGGTCGAACAGGTCTTTTTTGGAGGAGGTCACACTTAAGATAAATCTTAAAGAACAAGTAGAAAGAAGAGAAAGAGAAAGTATGTTTCAGCTCAAGGACAACAGTATGAACAAGATATAAAAATGAGAAATTGAATGGTTGGTGAGGCATAGCTTCGAGAAATTTGCTGCTAGTTACAGCTCATGGCTTCATGTCATTGCCATTATTTAAAGCACTATTTTTCAAAGTATAATCATTGGATTACCTACATTAGTATCACCAAATACCTGTATAGACTGTCTATGCTTATTTAGTACATGCTAAAAATACAGTCTATAATCCAATGCAAACCTGGAAAGTTGAATCACTGGGAATCTTGATCTTTAACAAGCCTGACAGATGATTGTTATGAACATTGCAGCTAAGCAAATAATGATTTAGCAGATCAAGGAAAGAATCCAGATTAAGAAAAACGTCCGGAAAATAACATTATTATCTTAAATTCATATTAGAAGGATGGTGTTGTTAATATAAACATAAATTGAAGGAAACAGACATAAAAGCATACATAACATAAAACAGTTAAATTTTGAGGAAAAATGAAAGGCAATGACATTAGAACAAATATTGACTAGAGCAAGGCACAGCAAAGGAACAATAAAAGAACTTAAAGGTTCTGAGAAGTTGTGGCAGCAGTAAGAAATACTTTTTTTTAAATTAAAAAACAGTTTACATTAAATCAGAATAAAAGAATAATCTATATTCTCCTAATTTGTATATTTAAGTAAACATTTCTTAACAGTTGTATTTATGTTATTCTAGGTAGAAGTGGATTCCCTTGTTGTACCTTTGCCATTTTCAAGTCAGGAACTGTCCATAGATGATTCTGGTTCAATGTATGTAATTACTACTCCAGCTGGACTAATCATAAAGTGGTCTCATCTTACAGGAATCATAGACATTCATTTTGGCCTCCGATTTAACTTGTCATCCTCCACAGAAGGACTTTGTGGTGAGTGCTGCCCTTCAAATCTTGATTTTTGTCTGTTATTATTATTATTTTTTCTATTCACGCTATACCATTTTGGGCCCTGTTGCCCCATTTTTCAGATTTGAGATGTGATATTAACTTTCAGTTCCCATGTAAATACTGAAGGAAGCAATGATTTTCCCATAAATGTGCTAGGAAGCAGGAAATAACACTTCAATTTGGGTATTTTATGAAAATATATGCTTACTGCTATTACTACGATGCTGTTTGTGTTTCCACTAGCTCGTCTTTATTAGGCATTAATGAAGAAGCATCAGGCATTATTTTACATATTTTAATTCACTTAATTTTAAGATCTAGTAAGTAGATAATAGTGTTATTTCAATTTATAAGTGATACAAATGAGGTGTAGAAAGTTTAAAGGCTTGTGTATCTTTGTTTCCTCTTAATTTTTTTAAAAGTTTGAAATCAGAGAAAACTCGTTTAAGTCATCTTGAAAGAACACAATGTTCAGAATATTTGTCCTAGTCTTATCATGAAATGCAAGGCTTAGATATACCATTACATCTAGGTTTAATATTGTAATATATTATGCAGATATATAAAGAGTTTTAAGTCAAAGGAAACAAATTAGAAATATCTGTAGGTACATAATGAAATAAAAAGAGTACCAGCTCTGGTGTCTGCTAGAAAGTTGAACACAGGTTATTATCTTTACAGCTTTGTGCTCTTAAGAGAATGTCAGTTTCCTCATCTTTAAAAGGGGACAGTAATGTCTATTTTCAAGATTGTTTGGATTACATGTGAAAGTTAATGTAAACACAACACAAAAATACACACAGTCAATAAATGTTGGTTTAGTACAAATATATCTATTTTTAATCTCAGTAAATATTAATTAAACAAAAGTTTATGGATCACCTTCTGTGTATCTGACATTACGCTTGATGCTGACAACTCAAAAATGAGTGGCTAAGTCCTTGCCCTCAACAAATTACACAAAATATCTACATTTCCTGTTTTAAAATGTAAACATTTATTGGAAATTTTTGCTAAAATGGTTTTCTTAGTTCCTCACTTGTTTACAGCATGCTAAACATAGCATAAATTTCTATGGTGACTTAAGGTTATTATTTGGAAATAAGCATTATTGAGTATATACTTAATTTAGTATATATATGTACTAAATCAGTAGTTATTATTAAGTAATACCCGAGACTGAACATGTATGTTTTCTCCTATAACTTATCACTGTTGAAGGGTATTATTTCTGTTTGATTTTTATGTTTTTTATCCTTCTCTACTATTAGCTCTTGCTTTTATGTAGACAGCCACTCGGCTAGCTGAATTCTTAACTAAGTGCTGCAGAGAGAGGGCTAGGATCACCTTTTTGCTAACCAGGGCTCATTCCCTAAATTCCTTGACCTCCACAATGAGAGAAGTATGCTTAATTAAAGGGAAATCTGGGTGCTGTCAGGATCACTAGACTGGGTGCTGGCTGAAAAGCTTCTGGTGAGTAAGACTGTTATCCAAACAGAGTCTGAACACTGGAACGAGAGGCTTATATTGACATCTCATTCTACACAGCACTATGAAGTCTGGAGTGGTGACTGAAGTTGCAGTGAAAACATATTTTTACTTGCAATTGCCTTTCTGTAGAAAAGTTTAGACTTAAAAAACAGCTGCTTTACAATGTAGTTCACTTAATTTATTTAAATGTTTAATTGCACATAGTACCCTGTGTATTTACAGAAGTGAGGCATTGCCACCTTTATTCATCCTGATATATCTCCTTGGGTGTGGGGAAAAGAAAGAGAGATCGGACTGTTAATGTGTCTATACAGAAAGAAGTAGACATAAGAGACTCCATTTTGTTCTGTATTTAAGATGCTGTTAATCTGTAACCCTACCCCCAACCCTGTCCTTGCAAGAGACATGTGCTGTGGTGACTCAAGATTTAATGGATTTGGGGCCATGCAGGGTGTACTTTGTTAAACAAGTGCCTGAAGGCAGCATGCTTGTGAAAAGTCATCACCATTCTCTTAATCTCAAGTACCCAGGGACACATACACTGCCAAAGGTCTCAGGGACCTCTGCCTAGGAAAGCTAGGTATTGTCCAAGGTTTCTCCCCATGTGATAGTCTGAAATATGGCCTCGTGGGAAGGGAAAGACCTGATTGTCCCCCAGCCTGACACCTGTGAAGGGTCTGTGCTGAGGAGGACTAGTGTAAGAGGAAAGAAGGCCTCTTGGCAGTTGAGATAGAGAAAAGCATCTGTCTCCTGCCTGTCCCTGGGCAATGGAACATCTCGGTGTAAAACCCAATTGTATGTTCTGTTTACTGAGAAAGGAGAAAACCGCCTTAGGGCGAAAGGTGGGACTTGCTAGCGCAATGCTGCTCTTTATGCACTTAAAAGGTTTATGGAGATGTTTACATATGCATATCAAGGCACAGCACTTTTCCTTAAACTTAAGTCACAGAGATCTTTATTCATATGTCTTACTGCTGAGCTTCTCCCTACGATGATCCTATTATCCTGCCACTTCCCTTTTTCTAAGATGGTAAAGATAATGATCAATAAATACTGAGGGAACTCAGAGACCGGTGCTGGCGCAGGTCCTCTGTATGTTGAGCGCCGGTCCCCTGGGCCCACTTTTTCTTTCTCTGTACTTTGTCTCTGTGTCTCATTTCTTTTCTCAAGTCTCTCATTCCACCTAAGGAAAAACGCCCGCAGGTGTGGAAGGGCAGGCCACCCCTTCACTTGGGGATTAAGATTTGATGTTTGAAGAAAATTTTTATTCATATATTTTATAGCCCAGAGCCTTGAGAATTAAGAAAAATTATGTCTTAAAGTAGGATGGCATTCAGGTAAGGTATGATTATAGATCTGATCTCATTACTTTCCTGGCTCTGCACTGCATTTGATGAAGAGTAAGCTCATCCACAATTTGGCTTTTCTCAAGGAGGATAGAGGCTGCAGCAGGTCAAGGCATTATAGCTATCAACAGGTCATGTTATCCCAAAGAAGGGAAATTGCCTGTGTCCTAGAATTCCAAGTTCAAGTCTTGAACTTGATCAAAGTTTTCCCCATTTGAATAAATTTATGTGCCTAGGTGACTACTACATGCTTGCTGGTTTATGCCTGGATTACCTGGAACAGTTGCTAATGCAAGGGAGTGAAGATTACCTTTATGTCAATCAGAGCCCTCACCTGGAATGACGTCCTGCACTAGGTGATGGAGCAGTGATAGATAGCTCCTGAAAGAAAAATATTTAATATTTTCAGGCAGAGTTTTCACAGGGAAGTGGAAGCCTGGGAGCCGATCACCAAATATCCATTACTGTGGAAAGTACCTTGCCAAACTAAAAAACTAGTTACTAAGTTAGAAGACGGTGGTAGTAATGGAAGAGTATAGGAGCAGAATGAATGTCTTCTTTCTTAATCTTCTCTGATCTCTTCATGTATTTTAACTTCTAGGCTTTTGATATCTTTCTTATTGGTTATGGCAGTTAGTTCTACACTATTTTATCAAAAAATCAGAACATAATTTAAAAAGTTCTTTTGATGTAAGAGTTCAAGGATACATAAACTTGGTACCTCATATAGTAAATCATTCATTCATTTAAAATCTATTATTTAGCTGATTTAGTTGTGCTGTCTACACTGGTTTAAGTTAAGTTTTATTTTTTCTAATTGTCACATATTCTTTCAAGGAGTTTGCAATGAAGATCCAGATGATGATCTAAGGATGCAAAATGGCACAATTATTACAAATATGGAAGACATAGGATTATTTATTGAGAGCTGGGAAATTGAGAAATCATTTGAAGTAACAATGAGAAGACCTGTTAGGAATTGTACTGAGCATGACTGCAGCCACTGCATTGAGTTATTAAATAGAAGAATTTTCATTCCATGTCATGATAAAGTAAGTTGGAAGCAACCATAAATTATACTTTCATGTTAGATATGTTGAGAGTAAAAGCCAATACATTACTCTTCTTGCTGTGATGTTCTTCTACTGAAAACAAAACCCCCAACCTTCTGTCAGTATGCTTTGGCATTCAGAACCACTTATTGTTTATAGGCTTACAAGCACAGGAAGGATAATTTTATTTCTTTTCTTTATGCTTTGTTAGAAATATATCTATAGCTTTCAAAAAATGAAAATTTGTCCTATGAATAAATGTCTCTAAGAGACAGAGATCAATGATGTTTGATAACCCAGTATCAAAACCAATACAGTGAGGCTTTAATCAATTCTTTATGATCCTGGCTTCTTAGGCATATGCTTGTAATAGAATCTGTCACTCACTCAATTTACTTGGTCTTTATTAATCTCCAACTTTCTGAGTTTAAGTGATTAGTAGGCATTTTAAATAATCTATATTGTCAAAATGATCCATCATTAAAGACAAAGGACAAATACAGTATTTTGTGAATCATTTAACTAAAATTTAGTGAGCATCTAGTACATAGAAATCACTGTGTTAGATTCCTGTGATAGAAAATGAATAGGACGCCTAGTAGGAAGGCAAGTCTGTGAGCAGATATATTAAAATATACATTATGGAGGTATATAGGAGCCCAGGTTTAGAGAAAACTTTATGGAGTTTTAGATATTTTTCTTTCTTTCTTTTTTTTTTTTTGAGATGGAGTCTCACTTTGTCACCCAGGCTGGAGTGCAGTGGCACAATCTCGGCTCACTGCAACCTCCACCTCCCAGGTTCATGCCATTCTCCTACCTCATTCTCCCAAGAAGCTGGGACTACAGGTGCATGCCACCACATCGGCTAATTTTTTGTATTTTTAGTGGAGACAGGGTTTCACCGTGTTAACCAGGATAATCTCGATCCCCTGACCTCGTGATCTGCCCACCTTGGCCTCACAAAGTGCTGGGATTACAGGCATGAGCGACCGTGCCCAGCCCAGAGATTTTGATCTTTGAAAGGTTTAAAAGTATGAGTTTGCCAGGAGAGAAGAGGGAGGGATGGAGTTCCAGGCAGAGATAGCAATGCAATGGTCCCTTAGTATCTGTGAGAGGTTGGTTTCAGGACCCCCAGAGATCTCAAAATCTTTGGACACCCAAATCCCTTTCTAAAATATAGTATAGTATTTTCATATAACCTGCACAATTCTCCCATATATTTTTTTTTTTTTTTTTTTTGAGACGGAGTCTCGCTCTGTCGCCCAGACTGGAGTGCAGTGGCCAGATCTCAGCTCACTGCAACCTCCGCCTCCCGGGTTTATGCTATTCTCCTGCCTCAGCCTCCTGAGTAGCTGGGACTACAGGCGCCCGCCACCTCGCCCGGCTAGTTTTTTGTATTTTTTAGTAGAGACGAGGTTTCACCAGGTTAGCCAGGATGGTCTCGATCTCCTGACCTTGTGATCCGCCCGTCTCGGCCTCCCAAAGTGCTGGGATTACAGGCTTGAGCCACCGCGCCCGGCCCATATATGTTAAATCATCTCTAGATTACTTATAATACCTAATGCAAGATAAATGCTACATGAATAGTTTTTACACTGTATTGTTTTTTACATTTTTATTTTTTATTCTCGTATTATTTTATTCTTGTTTTTATTTTTTTTCTTGTTTCTTTATTTTATCCTTATTTTTTACTTGATTTTTTTGGGGGATTGTACTTGTCTAACCTGTATTTGGGGTTGTAATGTCACAGGCATTTGAACTGTGGGAGAATTTGATGGCCATCATGTTTTAGGCTCTGATAGCCCCAATAATTTTATTTTATTTTATCCTTGCTTTTTAACTTTCTTTTTCTGAATATTTTTGAGAGCTTCTTTGGAGGTTCTAGCAGGGGAGTGCAGCTACTCTTATACCCTTGACTGAAGGTAGGTCCTCTGTCGGGGATGGTCGTCCTTTTATGTCTGGAATTGGTGGGTTCTTGGTGTCGCTGACTTCAAGAATGACGCCACGGACCCTCCCGGTGAGTGTTACAGTTCTTAAAGGCAGCGTGTCTGGAGCTGTTCATTCTTCCCGGTGGGTTCATGGTCTCACTGACACAAGTGAAGCTGCAGACCTTCGCAGTGAGTGTTACAGCTCTTAAAGGCAGGGTGGACCCAAAGAGTGAGCAGCAGCAAGATTTATTGCAAAGAGCAAAAGAGCAACGCTTCCACAATGTGGGAGGGGACCCCAGCAGGCTGCTGCTGCCTGACTTTGGCAGCCTCCTTTTATTCCCTTACCTGGCCCCCCCCCCCCCCAAATCCTGCTCATTGGGCCATTCTACAGAGAGCCGATTGGTCCATTTTGACAGAGTGCTGATTGGTGTATTTACAAACCCTGAGCTAGACACAGAGTGCTGATTGGTGCATTTATGATCCCTTAGTTATACATAAAAGTTCCCCAAGTCCCCACCAGGCTCAGGAGCCCAGCTGGCTTCACCTAGTGTATTCTGCACTGGGGCTGCAGGTGGAGCTGCCCACACTTCCCTAGCCAGGCCTGCACTCTTCAGCCCCTGGGCGGTTGATGGGACCGGAGCACCGCGAAGCAGGGGGTGGTGCTCCTCGGGGAGGGAGGCTTGGGCTGTGCGGGAGCCCACTGTGGGGAAGGTTCCGGCATGGCAGGCTGCAGGTCAGGAGCCCTGCCCTACGGGCTGGTGGCTGAGGCCTGGCAAGAATTTGAGCGCAGCACCCGCAGTGCTGGGGGACCTGGTGCAACCTCCTCAGCTGTTGGCCTGGGTGCTAAGCCCCTCACTGCCCTGGGCCAGGCACCACCAGCTGGCCGCTCTGAGTGTGGGGCCCACCAAGCCTGCGCCTGTGCCCTGCGGGAAAGTGCCTGCGGGAACTCGTGCTGGCCTATGAGCGCCACTCACGGCCCTGGTTCCCGCCCATGCCTCTCCCTCCACACCTGCCGGCAAGCAGAGGGAGTTGGCTTCGGCCTGGGCCAGCCCAGAGAGGGGCTCCCACAGTGCAGTAGCGGGCTCAAGGGCTCCTCAAGTGCTGCCAGAGTGGACGACGAGGCCGAGGAGGTGCTGAGAGCGAGGGCTGCTAGCACATTGTCACCTCTCACTTTCAACCAAATGTGCACCTTCAGGAGGGACGTACATGGAGCAGTGAGGGAGGAAGGGTACACTTGCCTAGTAAGCCAGATCAGCCAAATCAACCCGGGCAGTCAATGAGGTGACATGTCGCAGCCAGATATCTCTCACGTCGGATTTTCTGAATGTTTTTCATCCGTGGTTGGTTGAATCTATGGATGTGGAAACCCTGGATAAGAAGAGCTGATTGTATATGCAAGATGTTTAAAGGCCATGTGAGGAAAACATTGAAAGAGTATGGTGTAACATCTATGAAGGGAAGAGTCAGGGAAGGAAAGCAGGGGAATTGTCAAGTCAGGAAGGAGCTCACTGTGAATGATCTTTGATGCTGCCCTGTGCATTCTCTGAGGGAAAAGACAAAAGTATGAAGTCATGGGATAAAAATGGCATGTCTTTGTGGAGCTTCAGTTTTACATGGAGATTTGGATGCAAATAAGTTTTCAATGTTCACATTTTTTAAAAGCATGCACATAAACATGAAGAAATAGCAAATACTTTAAAACTCATTGCAGTGCCACTTTAGTCTGTCTTTTTAAAGCATCATGATTTTTTAAAATTGCATTTTTAACTGGAAACTTGAAAGGTTGATTATATCAGGAAACTTTCAGCTTGACTATTCAAGGCATAATGAAACAACACAGGATACCATTTAGCCTGTGATAGCTTCCACTTTTCTCTTAAAATCCTCCAATATACAAAAATTAGCTGGATGTGGTGGCACACATCTGTAATCCCAGTTATTCAGGAGGCTGAGGCAGGAGAATTGCTCGAACCCAGGAGGCAGAGGCTGCAGTGAGCCGAGATTGCGCCATTGCACTCCAGCCTGGATGACAAGAGCGAAACTCCATCTCAAAAAACAAAAACAAACAAAAGAAAAATTCTCCAGTGAATTTGACAGCAAAAAAAGAAACCTAAAATCCGAATATACAGGAGGAATTGGACACTAGCACAAGTGGCTAATCTAACAATTATAATAGATACCTTAATGCTTACTTAAAGTGTGGGTTTTGTTTATTGTAGAAATGTAAATGGGCACCAAGTTATGTTGTGTCTTATGTTAGAAAATCTGAATCAACAACTACATAAAACTATTCCTAGGGTAACATCGAAAAATCAGTCGTGCAGAATTTAAGGATAATTATTAGAATATTTTGCTTGATTGTTTATTTTTATAAATAACAAGTAATCTTGTCTCAAAAGGTTTCTTCAGAACTAGTTTTAGAATCATGTGGAAGGTCAGGCTTGTCCATCATGATCCTCATTTAACCCAACATCACTCTCTTCACAAGGAACATTTTGCTTTTATATTTTCATAGGCTGTTCAATGATGGGATAAATTTTTATAATTTTTTTAAGTATTATAGTTTGAATATCTCTTTCAACAAAAGAAAGTTAGTTTGCCATTTTATCTGCTGCATAGATATAAATAAATTTAATTAAAGAAGGTAGTGGCTATCTGTAAAATATATATGAGATATATATTTTATATATCTCATATATATATATATCTCATATATTTTATTTTTTTTTGAGGAGTCTTGCTCTGTCATCCAGGCAGTGATGTCATCCACTACAGTGGTGTGATCTTGGCTCACTGCAGCCTCCACCTTTCAGATTCAAGAGACTCTCCTACTGCAACCTCCTCAGTAGCTGGGATTACAGACATGGGCCACCACACCTGGTTAATTTTTTGTATTTTTAATAGAGATGGAGTTTCACCACATTAGCCAGGTTGGTCTCGAACTCCTGACCTCAAATGGTCCACCTGCCTTGGCCTCCCAAAGTGTTGGGATTACAGGTGTGAGCCATCATACCCGGACATGGCTATAATATTTTTACAGTCAGAGTTGAAAATTCATTTGTCATCATGGAAAGAAAAGATAAAAAGTAAAACCTAAATAATGTACATGGATTATTTTAACTGTAATGGTAAAGAAGAGCTCACAAAATTGGCTTATTTTGCAGATTTTTGTTTTCAAGAGTGACCAATTAAAAATACTGTAAAAAAAAAGTTTGAGAATAAGATAAAATAATTGACTGTAGGAAGTACTAGTACTTGAGTACTCAAGTACTCAAAGTCTCTAGATGTGTTTCCTTGAGAAACTAAAAGAGACCTTTACAAAGCTTATGAGGATTCTATGCACAGTAACCCGTGTCTTCAGACAATGTCTTTAGCTGCATTCTGGTCATGATGATTCAGTGATAACTCTGGCACAGTGCATACAATAGTGGAAAATGCATTTTCTTTTTACCCACGTAGTTCTTGGATATTGCAAAACTGAGAAAGAGAAGACATAGTATTGCCATCATGCTGAACTTGATATATGGCCTTGGATCTCCTCAATTCACCGCAGATTTCTTACATGGATATTTAGGGATTGAATGCAATATCAAAGTGTCCATTAAGTCATGAGATACGCAGGGTGTATTTCTTTTTCTTTCAAAGCCTCAAGTTGTAAGACATTATTTTTATTTAAAAGACACAGACTATTAAATACCAGAATGTAAAACTTGCATGACCTCAAAAAAATACTTTAAAGAAATTTTGAGTTTATAGTGACTTCTTTGGGCTGAACTCTAATCAACCTTGAGATAAAGTTTCCCTTTCTTTACCCTTTTAAAAGTTACTTTGATTGAAGTCCTGTTTCAAGAAGAAAAAGAAAGTTAAGAACTAAAAAAAAGGGAGGGTCATGACAATTTGCTCTATAGATCTGTATGAAAGTCTGAAGAAGATGGGCTAGGCAGGTATAGTAAGGTAGCTAATGAAAAGGTCTCTGAGTAGTTCTTATTTATTTTCTTGTTTTAACCTTTTATTGTGGTAATGTTTACATATTCACAAAAGTGGTGGGAACAGTATAAGAACTTTTTGGTGTCCGTCATATTAAAAAATCATTTAAAAATTGCCTCTTTTCTTCTGCCTATCTTCTTCACTCCTGCCACACCCCGCCTCTGTTGAATTCTTTTAAAGCAAGTCTACTTTGGGAAAATGATGATGGACTCTGCTGCTCGTGGGAAGCAAGTGAGGATAGCGGCGTGTTCAGAAAAGAAAGATGGCATTTGGGAGACATTTGGGATATGGAATGGGCAGGATTTAAGGACCAATTAGATGTTCGTGCTAAAGGAGGGTGAGCATTTGTAGATGACTTCAACTTTCTAGCTTAAACAGGGTAACATATCGAGATAAAGAAATTCTTGATGACTTGTTGATACTCGGTCTGTTCCATCCAAGCTATCACCAAGTCATGCTGAGTCCACTTCCAAAATATATTCAATATCCATGCATTTCTTCCCACCACCATTTGAATCCAGACAAATATCACCTCTTGCCTGGTCCAATGACAAAGCTTTATAATTCAATATTTTTAAACAGAACGTCAGATAGTTTAATAGATGCTTCTCTTGACTTACATCTTTTTTTTTTTTTAATTATACTTTATATTCAGGGATACATGTGCAGAACATGCAGGTTTGTTATATAGGTATACATGTGCCGTGGTGGTTTGCTGCACCCATCAACCCATCAACCCATCATCTACATTGGGTATTTCTCCTAATGCTATCCCTCCCCTAGTCTCCCACCCCCTAACAGAGGGTATGTGATGTTCCCCTCCCTGTGTCCACGTGTTCTTATTGTTTAACTCCTACTTATGAGTAAGAACATGCGGTGTTTGGTTTTCTGTTCCTGTGTTAGTTTGCTGAGAATGATGGTTTCCAGCTTTATCCATGTCCCTGCAAAGGACATGAACTCGTCCTTTTTTATGGCTGCATAGTATTCCATGGTGTATATGTGCCACATTTTCTTTATCCAGTCTATTATTGATGGGCATTTGAGTTGGTTCCAAGTCTTTGCTATTATGAACAGTGCTGCAATAAACATAAGTAGAATGATTTATAATCCTTTGGGTAGATACCCAGTAATGGGATTGCTGGGTCAAATGGTATTTCTGGTTCTAGATCCTTGAGGAATAGCCACACTGTCTTCCACAATGGTTGAACTAATTTACACTCCCACCAACAGTGTAAAGGCATTCCTATTTCTCCACATCCTCTCCAGCATCTGTTGTTTCCTGACTTTTTAATGATCGCCATTCTAACTGGTGTGAGATGGTATCTCATTGTGGTTTTGTTTTACATTTCTCTAATGACCAGTGATGCTGAACTTTTGTTCACATGTTTGTTGGCCACATAAATGTCTTCTTTTGAGAAGTGTTTGTTCCTATCATTTACCCACTTTTTGATGGGGTTGTTTTTTTCTTGTAAATTTGTTGAAGTTATTTGTAGAGTCTGGATATTAGCCCTTTGTCAGATGGATAGATTGCTAAAATTTTCTGCCATTCTGTGGGGTGCCTGTTCACTCTGATGATAGTATCTTTTTCTGTGCAGAAGCTGTTTAGTTTAATTAGATCCCATTTGTCAACTTTGGCTTTTGTTTCCATTGTTTTTGGTGTTTTAGTCATGAAGTCTTTGCCCATGACTATCCTGAATGATATTGCCTAGGTTTTCCTCTAGGGTTTTTATGGTTTTAGGTCTTACATTTAAGTCTTTAATCTATCTTGACTTAATTTTTGTATAAGGTGTAAGGAAGGGATCCAGTTTCAGTTTTCTGCATATGGCTAGACAGTTTTCCCAACACCATATATTAAATAGGGAATCATTTCCCCATTGCTTGTTTTTGTCAGGTTTGTGAAAGATCAGATAGTTGTAGATGTGTGGCATTATTCCTGAGTCCTCTGTTCTGTTCCATTGGTCTATGTATCTGTTTTGGTACTAGTACCATGCTGTTTTGGTTACTGTAGCCTTTTCTACCACTGAGCATCATCCTCATTTGCAAATTTCTACAAAGCAGGCAGAATAATATCTTAAAATTATAAACAGAATGTGTGATTTCTCTATCTAAAATCCTTCACTGTATTTCACTTAGACTACATTCCAAAGTTCTTACCAGGGCTGTCAATGTCCTCTATGATCTGGCCCACCTACTTCTCCAGCCACGTCTTGTGCTACGCTCCTCTTGCTTGCTAAGCTCCAACATTGTTGCCTTAGCTTTCTTCATATTCCAAGAGTTTTTTATTTTCTGTCAAAAGGCTATACTTCTTGCTGTTTCCCCAGCTGGAATACTTTTTTCTTTCAATCCTTTTTAGCATGGTGGCTTCTCTTCATCTTACTCAAAGGCTTTGTTTTTGTAGTTGTTGAGATCCACAAGCAGAGAACAGGTCTGTTTTATTTACCTTTATTCTTATGCATAGTACAGTGTCTGATATGTAGTTAGGTACCCAATAAATGATGAAAGTGTTCATCAATTAATAAGTAAGTAGAGGATGCAGAAGAATCAGCTTTTGTGGGCTAAGTAGAGAAGGGATTTTTTTTTTTTTAAATTTCAGACAGATTAAGTCATGTGCATCATCAGAGTGAAAACATTGAGCAGAAACTCTGGAGCATAATTCGGGAGCTCAGAGGAGGTAAGTTGAGGCCAGAGATCAGGTCGGAAGAGTTATTAGTATATGGATTTTAAGAATAATGATAATTTATGATGTGTCAGGGTTTTTTCCTGTACATTTTCCATATATTAGCTCCTTTAATTTTCACAGCAATCTTAAGTAGTAGTAGTTGTTACTACTAACTCTACTTCACATATGAAGAAACCAAGATAAAGAAGATTTAAATGCCCCAAATGGTGATAGAAACCATGGGAATGGATGAGTTTGGGGAGAGCTTTTTCAGTGACAGAACATGACCATTGAGGATGGGATCTAGTAAAACAGAATGAGAGGCAGGTAGAAGAAACAATGACCAAATAGATGGAAAGGCAACAGAGTGTGATACCTTTGAAATTCAAGGAGAGAACATTTTAAGCAAGTGGATGTGCTAATGGCAATATAGGCTTCTGAGAGGTCATGGAGGGTTTAGAATATCAGTTTCATTGCATTGGATTAAAAGGAGGCTGTTAGTGACTAAAGCAAGTATTGTGTGTAAAGTAAGGTGGTTGGAAACTGAGAAGATTTCACAAAGGTCATTGAAAAGAAGGTTGATTCTTAGGGTTTTTTTCTGCATCTTTAAAAATATCTAATTTTATTTTTATATTGACATAAAATTGTATGTGTTTCCTGTGTACAACATGATGTTTTGAAGTGTATATACATTGCGGAATGATGAAATCTAGCTAATTGAAAAATGCATTACCTTATGTGATTTTCACTTGTGTGATGATAACACTTTACATCCACTCTCAACATTTTTCAATCATGTAATATATTATTATAGTCAACATGTTGTACAATAGATCTCTTGGACTTCTGCCCATCTAACTGAAATTCTTTACCCTTTAACAACATCTTCCCAAGCACTTCAATCCCTGGTAACTATAATTCCTTGCTCAATTCTATACGATCAACTTTTTTAGTTTTCACATGTGAGTGAGATCATGTGGTATTTGTCTTCCTGTGCCTGGCTTATTTCACTTAACATCATGTTCTCTGGGTTCATTCATGTTGTCACAAATGACAGGATTTCATTCTTTTTAAAGGACAAATAAGTTACCACTGTATATATTTACCAAATTTTCTTTCTTCATGCATCCATTGGCAGACCCGTAGGTTGATTCTGTATTTTGGCTATTGTGAATAATGCTGCAGTAAACATGGATGTGCAGACATCTCTGTGACATACTGATTTCATTTCCTTTGGATATGTACCTAGTAGTAGGGTAGCTTTATTATGTAATATTACTATCTTTAATTTTTTGAGAAACCTCCGTATTGTCTTCCACGATGGCTGTACTAATTTACATTCCCACCAACAGTGCACAAGGGTTACCTTTTCCCTACATCCTCACCAATGATCATTATTTTTATTGGATACTTTGGCCTGTATCAGAATTTGGCATCTGAATTTAGATACTTAGTATGTGCCTACTGAATAATGAGTTGAGAGAAAAGTGGAATAAATATTGTCACATGCTACATTATTTATATTTCAGGTATCTCTAGATCAAAATGGAACCTATTCTATAGGAACAAATGAGTCTCTAATTAAATTGAGGTGTGCCAAATTTTACAAATCGTGTAACTAACATTGAATATTAATAAAAGTTTTGAGAAGCATTTGTAACTTTATTTAATAATCAATACTGTATACCATTATAGAATGCTTTGTGAGCTTACAACTAAATCTATAATTCTTCAAACTCTTATTCAGTATATAGAAAAGCCAATCGTAGCCCACAGTGGATATTAGAAATAAATTTTTGCTTGGCTCCACATACTGTTTTCTTTCCCACCTTTATAAGAAAGATGTGTGTAGATTAGTGCACATGGTATTTGTCTTATTTAAATGTGTTTAGAGTGATGTTTAATATTAAGAATTTTTGGAAAAAGTAAGGTCTATGATGAAGTATAATGAATATTAACTTGCTATCCTTTGATTCTCCAAATAATCTTAGTCTAGCTTAGGGCTTTCAGAGAAATAAAACAATATGACTTATTTCAAAGCAAAATGTTTCTCTAGGTTTCACCAAAAGACTTTTGTGAAAAGATGTGGATCAATTATACCTATTTTTGGAACTATGAATGTGATGCACTTTCTGCATATGTGGCTCTGTGCAACAAGTTTGATATCTGTATTCAGTGGAGAAAACCTGATTACTGCTGTAAGTAACTGTTAACTCAATAATATTTTTTAATCATAAATAAATTTCACTTTTGCAATCACTTCTTTCCTTTTTCTTCATCACGAACTAATTTAGTAAGCATAAAATGCACAGAAGAAGCTATCACAAATGTAAGTTTCAATTTCAGAAATAAAACAGTCACACATGAAGCTCCCTATGTGCCTTCTCCAGCCCTTCCCTCTGTCTTTTCCCTGAGAGGTAATCACTATTCAAGAGGGGCATTGCTGATTCATCGGGAATGAGTGTCGTCCCCAATTTCACTAGACAGTGTCAAATGGTTCTCCACTGAGATTGTACCAATTTATAACCCCACCAGCTGAGCGTTCAATTTTTAATAGTATGACTTTTTACAATCATTGACAATCCACAAGGCTTTTCTAAAACATTATTTATAAACCGCTCAGCAATAGTAATTTCTTTTGACAGTGAAGGATCAAACCTAAACATACAGCATTTTTCTTTTTTATGATTTGGTTGAGTTTTATATACTGAAAGTGTATTTTGGTTATAATTCTGAGTAGACTGTTATCTCTTCTTACTGCACAGAGCAATAATTTCATAATAGTTGATTGTATATTTATGCCAACCAGACTTGTGCTGCCTGTTGGTGATATTTGTTATACATCTGATAAGTGTTTCCCACCATAACAGCTAATACTAGTAGACCCTTGGAAAATGCTTAAAAATTACAAAAAATGCAAAAAGCAAACACATTGGTGCCTTTGTTTCTGATGTATGATTACAGAGTAAATGAAAAATGGACTTTGAAGAGACTAAAATTTGCAAAATATATTTTCTGTAAGAAATCTGACATTTCTTTCTTTTGCTAGAATTTAAATAGGTTACTTTTATCATTAGCAAATTTTGTCTCCTATTCTTCAAAGCCCTGAGTTGCCCAGAGGGGAAGGAATATCAACCCTGTGTGCGACCTTGTGAAGCAAGAACATGCCTGAACCAATGGTTCTATGGACACTCTTTCTGTTTGAACTTAAGAGAAGACTGTGTGTGCAAAGATGGAACTATTCTTCACAGGCCACATTCAACCCAGTGCATTCCAGAGAAAGAGTGTGGTAAGACACGAAGTACAAAATGACTTTTCAGGGATCCGGCAAACAGACACAAACGTTTTTTAGATATTGCAGAGATGTGCTAACAAAGATTTATCAAAGACAGCTTGAATGTTGGAAAGGAAATGAGTTTGTTTGTGATTTGATTTTAACATGATTTCAAGAGAAGTTAATTGTTATAAAAGCTTCAGTGGTAATGTGTTTTAATCTTTACATCTGCCTATAGTAACTGAGAAAAAGCATGGGAAATCAAGAATTAAGAGTGTGGATTATGGACTGAACTCAAATTTAAGTTAATTCATATATTAGTGGTTCACTTTTACTCCTATGAGTCTCAGGTTATGCATCTGGAAAGTGAGGAAAATGATAGTACTTATAAGGTTAGTGTGGGGCTATGTAATTTAGTAAAAAGTATTTTGCATTTAACATGGTGCCTTGAGAAAATTAGCATGTAAGAAATGGCAGATGGTACTATTATCTGGGTGCTATGATTTGGATGTGGTTTGTCCCCACCAAAACTCATGTTGAGGTTTGATCCCCAGTGTGGCAGTGCTGGGAGATGTGGCCTAGTGGGAGGTGTCTGGATCATGGGGGCACTGCCCTCATCAATAGATTAATGCCTTCTCAAAGTTGTGAGTGATTTATTGCTCTTGTGAGACTAGATTATTTCTAGCAGAAATGGAATCTTTCCCTCAGGTACAGATTGTTATAAAGGGAGTTTCTTCCTCACGTTTGATTCATCTTCACATCTGTCCACCTCTCCTTTGACCTTCTGCCATAGTACAAGGCAGGAGAAAAACCATCACCGGAAGTTAGGTAGATGCTGGTGCCATGCACCTTGAACTTCCCAGCCAGCAGAAGTGTGACTAAATGAATCTTTTTTCTTTATAAACTACCCATTTTCAGGTGTTCTCTTAGAGAAACACAAAATGGACTAAGATACTGGAGGAACATATTTAGTATTTCTAATTTTATTTTCAAACAATGTTATTTTGATGCATTGTCTCCATGGTGGTGGCGGATGAAAAAGTGCAAAATTGAGATGATTGTAGCACAGGAATTGTCAGTCATAGGCCTCTTCATTATGGTCATAAGAAAATGAATTGGCTAATAATTAAAGAAAAAGGCAAGGAGGAGTGAAATGCATATATAGTTTCAGAAATAAGCTAGTGTTTGCCATTATAGAAAGTATCTGTGGAAGACTTTGAGGGTGTACAGGTGTGCTTATATTTATTGTTTAGAGATCTATGAGATTTGGTTTGATAGTAAATAGGATAAGAGTTCACTAAAGGCTGGGGATGTGGTTGGTAACTACATTTATCATTATTATTCCTCAAAAGAACTACTAGATGGTCATATTTATCATAAAACTTTTACTTAAAGATAATAGTCACTAAATAATATTTTGCCTGATTGCCTACTTTTTACTTTTAGATTTTAAAGCAGAAATATTTTGAATTTTCACATGATATAAATGTTATATGAGGTAGGGGCTACCTTGCTTTCTAATCCCACTCATTTTTAACAGTTACTATTTTCAAACTAATTTAAATTTATATTATTGAATTTGTTTAGGTTAAATAAATTATGTTAACAGGACTTAAAATGTGTCAAAAATAATAGAACATTTCATTTATAGAAGAAGACATGCAGATTTATAGATGGTTGTAAAAGGAAAGAAATCTTTTCTTTCTCTTTCTTTCCTTCCCTTCCTTCCTTCCTTCCTTCCTTCCTTCCTTCCTTCCTTCCTTCCTTCCTTCCTTCCTTCCTTCCCTCCCTCCCTCCCTCCCTCCCTCCCTCCCTCCCTTCCTTCCTTCCTTCCTTCCTTCCTTCCTTCCTTCCTTCCTTCCTTCCTTCCTTCCTTCCTTCTTTCTCTTTCTTTCTTTTTGTTTTGAGACAGGGTCTAAACTGTTGCACAGGCTTAAGTACAGTGGTCATAGCTCACTGAGGCTCAAACTCCGGACCTCCAGTGATCCTCCCACCTTAGCTTTCTGAGTAGGCATGCCACTACACTTGGCTAATTATTTTTCTTTTTGGTAGAGACAAGGTCTTGCTCTGTTGCCCAGGCTGGTCTCAAACTCCTGGCCTGAAGCAATCCTCCCTCCTCAGCCTCCCAAAGTGTTGGGATTATGGGTATGAGCCACTGCATCTGACCAGGAAAAAAATGCCTTCTGTGGACTAAGTATAAACTTCCATTAAAGAAAAGTGTAAGTTAGTGGGTGATGAAAGAGAAATCTGAGAAAAATAATAGACTTGTGACATATCATCTATGTCACTGGGCCGTGTCACAGTCTGAAACCAAAACATGGTGGCATGATTTACTTTAGTGCCCAGGTTATGAGTGTTATAATACTGTTGATCTTTTTAAGCATGCACTGATAGTGAAGACCAACCTCGCACTGCTGGGGAGATTTGGAATGGGGGCATTGATGAATGCGCTCTATACAAATGTTTGGAGAATGGAAGTATTATTCCTATAGAACCTGACTGTGATGAAGAGCCCACCCCAGTTTGTGAACGTGAAGCTGAAGTTGTCATGGGCATCATTGATAAATGGACCTGCTGTTCAAAGGAAGTTTGTGGTAGGTATGAAGAAGCCTTATACTCAATTGATTCCACAAAATATGTTGATACTCTTTGTGAAAAGGCAGAGCAGAGCATATATAATGCTTTGTATTTTAAAAATGTGGCATAAATGCCATTTTCTCAAAGCAAGTTTTGTTTCATTACAATTTTGTTGAATACACATGAAAAACTGTGGCTATTCAGTTAATAACACTCAAAAAAACATGAGAAGAGAAAAGAACTGGGAATCTTTGATTTATGAATCAAGAGTGAAAGGCAGTAATAGAAAAACCTCAAAGCTGCTGCATTTTCATATATGCCCATTTTGTTAGCTGAATGGGTTAACTGCAGTGTAAAAACATGCATAATGAGAGTCATTTCCCCTCTTTGAGTTTCCTGCTTTGAGTTGGCAGTCATTTCCCTGCTTTGAGTTGGCAGATTTCAGTTGTGTTCACTAATATTTTAACAGTTTTTCTTATTTATAGGATGTGACATGACTTTGTGTGAAACTACCATCCCAACATGTACAGATAGTCAAAAATTGATTGTTGGCCACAGTCCTCTTTCTTGCTGTCCACAGTACAAATGTGGTAAGTAATCAATATAGAAAATTAAGAGTGAGGTTCATTGTTTATTCAGAACAGTGGATTAGATTCTCATTCTTTGTGTCTCCAAGACGATGATTTATTATAAAAGATTGTGGAGTTGTCTTGCTAATGTTTTAAACCTGGTATGTATCTTTCATATATATGTGCATATATTTGATTAAGAACTTTAATTTATTTATTACTAAATTCAAAGAGAGGTAAACACTATGTCATTTATTTTATCATCTCATGCTATACACATTTTCTAATATAATTGTGTTTCTGCAGAATGTGACCCATTGAAATGCCCCAGTATTTCAACACCAGAATGCAGAGAAGACCAATTCATGATTCAGGTTCAACAGGAAGAACCTTGTTGTTTTTCCCCTCTTTGTGGTGAGTATTCTAGAGATAATTTCTTAGAAGAAGAGAAAGGATCTAGGAAAAAATCTCTAATTTGATGTGAATTTTATGAGACTGTTGGTAAGCAATATTCTGATGTTATAAGAATTCAACTGAATGAGAACTGTTGTAAAGAAAGTATGACATTTTGAATGACTAGACAATCGTAACAAATACCTTTCCCCATCAACAAAAACTATATACCTCAGTCCAAATATGACCAAGATTTTTAAATCAAGCTTTTTAAATAATAAAGCCAATACTTAATTTTTTTGAAGAAAAATTTAGCACTGGCTTTCCTTGAAGAACCAACTTGAATAATGAGCTCTGCTAAGACTTTATAAGATGTCTTTAAAACTTCATGTCCTGCATATCATGTTTGAGGTATGATGATCTCAAAAAAGAATGGCAGAAACAAAGGGTGACTGGAAAATGGCTGGAGCTAAATGTTCTGCCTGGTGAACTGAACATTGAAATATAAAGATTTCTCTAATTTTTTTAAATGAATCATTATATCCATGATTCCTTGGTGATTAATGTAGGTTTCAGAAGTAATCAAAACAATTTATTAGCACCAGTTAAGATTCATTGGCTGCCAGTAGTAAAACTGATTGATTCTGGCTAGCTTTAGCACAACCCGTTATTGGAAGACTCTGGGGAAGTAGGATCAAAATTAAGCAGAACAGTCAAGCCCTTGGAAGGAGAGAAACCAGCTGCTCTAGGTAGAGATCACTAATGATTGAGCCAACTTTATTTTTTTCTTCACTTGATGTGTCTCTATATATGACTCAAATTCCACCGAAAGGGATTCTGATTACTCCTATGTGGGTTGTTTCTACAGAGTGGCCCGGTGATGTGAGGCACCTTTAAAGATAGTCACTCAAAAATATATAGGTGGTGCATTTCCTCAAGGTCGTTCAGAGAGTAGTTACCAAAGTTGGAAGGGCATGCTGAAACAGCCCAAAAGAACAAATGCCTACTATATTTTCATCCCTAAATGAGAGTAATCAATGGTAGTAAATTAAGAAAACATAAATATAATAAATAAACAAGTGACATTTTGATTCTAATGAGAACAAATTACCTAGGAAATCTGAATGTTCTACCTTTCTGGTAAGATGGTGTTCTATATGTCACTGTGCTTGGAAAGCATAATGTAATATACTCAGACCGTATTATTGTCTTTATGACCAAATAAGGAGATATACCTTATATTTCTTTTACTATTTTCTTAAACAAAATTGATTTATGTATAGTAATTTAAGCTCATATTATATTTCATAGTTTTTAGCTCAGCTGTGACTTTTGGTTTTTTGTTTCACCTTAGTTTGTGAATCTTGCACCAAACCTGTTCCACTATGTTATGACGGAGAATTTCTCACAGTAGATCTTAATAGCACACACTTCTGTTGTCCTCAGTATTACTGTGGTAAGTGTATATTAACTATTTTAAAATATTTAGATGTGTCCAATGTTTAAGAAGCCCAGTGCATCTTAGTTGGCTGTTACATCAGACCCTTTTTCAAAGTTTTTCACTTGATGAGCTATCCTAGCACCAGTACTCTTTTTGTACCTGTTTATATGTCAGTTGTTTTATCTTCACCAACAACACATGACAATCTGGTGGTGGGAGAGGTAGCACTTGGGAAATATGAATCCATGCATTATTGGTTATGGCAGTGAACTAGATGGTAGGTAATATGAAATGGCAACTCTATAAAATCCGTCTTTACCCATGTAATTTTTCTTTTTAGTATGTGAGCCAAACCTTTGTCCTATGCCATTACTCAACTGTGCAGAAGATATGAATCTTGTGAAAGAAAATGTATCTGGTCAATGTTGCCCAACATGGCATTGTGGTAACTAAGTTTCGTATTTTAAGTTTTCATTATAATAAGTTAACTATTTTGATCAATGTAAATATGTTGATTTTTGCCTTTTAGAATGTAACTGTGAAAACCTTGTTATGCCAACTTGTGAAGTGGTAAGAACACATATTTTGATTGACTTGTCATATTTATTTAAATCTGTTTATTTTTCCTTTGTTTCTCTCATTTCTAAATTCTTCTCAGAGTTAAAATTATCCACATTAAATTGTACTGAAGTAGATTAAAATAATGTACTCTGATATTAAGAAATAGTAAAATAAGTTACATTTTACTTGAGATAGGAAAGTACAATACATTTTTTTTTAACTGCTGATAGAATCTGCTAGTCTTGTATCTACTTAAGTTCACTGGTATTAAAATGAAGCAAAATATTGAAAAAAAATTATCGAGTGGTGTCTCTAATGATTCTTTAAGAAAGTGCGCTAATAATGCCTCTGTTGTAGAGAAGGGGATATAAACATGGAACTGCCTGTTTCTTCTTAAGCATTATCTGCAAATGTGTAAACCTTATAGAAATTTCAAATATTTAAGTTTTAGAAATAGCAAGGATAACTCTGGTATCACTTATTTAATCCTTAAACGTATCCCATAGTGCTTTACAAGTCTTTGTTTTCTTTAACTATTTATCTTCATGATACACCGATAAGGCTTGAGAAAGGTAATATATTCCTGGCCTTATTTATTAGAGAAGACACGCTTTATTTCACAAAGCAGTTTACTTTTCTTTCCCTTCTCAAACAATGTGTACACTTAGAGAATTCATTCAGAATCTCCAGTTCAAAGCTCTATTATGAAGAAGGAATGAGGTACTTTTTAAAATAACGGAACCCCGCCTAGGATGCCACGGTTTTATTTAAAAAGCATTAATCCAACATTTGCTTTAATGATGCTCTCATCTATAGTTTACAGAGAATGTTTAACTTTACAAATAACTTTCATAATAATTCTCTCATTTGATTATTTTGTGTGTACACGGTATATACATCTACACGAGAGTAGAATTATGATGCCATGTATTTCTCTAGTCCTTCACAGTTACATAACATATTCAGTATAGTATCTTACTGAATCTTTACCAAGTCAGTACTTTAGCTCATTTTATAAGTGAGAGAGATGAAATCCAAGGGAATAAATTATTGACTGAGATTTTCAGGATTCTAACCAAGGATTGCTTTTTGTGTGTGTATGTTTGTGTATTCCCTATTCTTTCTACTCTGCCTTAACTCTTTATTTCCCTTAGAAAATGTAGCCAAGGCACAATTTGAAACAAGAATGAAAGAGAATGTGAGGCTGCCTTGTTCTACCTTTCTCTTGCTGTGGCTCACTTCTCTCATTTGGAATATAAAAATAATAATACCTTATAGGCAATAAGCAAATATAATTTAAATGCTTAGTGTCTGACATATAGGAAGGGCTCAATCAGTATTAGTTACAAGTATTAGTTTTTTTGACACATTAAAACTTCAATTTCTTAATTTTTTTTTTTTTCCCTGTACAAGTCTGACCTAGCCCTTTTCTACTTTCTATCTTTTTTTCTGGGACACATAGGTTTTCTTTCTCTCTCTCTCTCTCTCTCTTTCTCCTTTTCTTTTCCCTTTTCTTGTCTTGTCTTGTCTTATCTTTTCTTTCTTTCATGGAGTCTTGTTCTGTTGCCAGGCTGGAGTACAGTGGTACGATCTCTGCTCACTGCAATCTCTGCCTCCCAGGTTCAAACAATTCCCATGCCTCAGCTTCCTGTGTAGCTGGGACTACTGGCACGTGCCACCACACCTGGCTAATTTTTTGTATTTTAGTAGAGACGGGGTTTCACCATGTTGGCCAGGATGGTCTCAATCTCCTTACCTTGTGATCTGCTCACCTTGGACTCCCAAAATGCTGATTTTATGGGCGTGAGCCACCGTGCCTGGCTGAGACACATAGATTTTCTAAAGACAAACGAAGCATTATACAATCTTTGTGTTTAATTGTTTTTATTTTTTATTTACTTATTTTTAAAATTGACAAAGATTGTATATATTTATTATGTACATGTTAATTTAAAATATGTATACATTATGGAATAGCTAAATTGAGTTAATTAACGCATGCATTACCTCACAAAATCATTTTTTTTGTGATGAGAACACAGAATCTATTCTCTTGACAATTTTTAAAAATACAATACATTGTTACTAACGATAGTCATTACATTTTACAATAGATCTCTTGAACTTATTTCTCCTATCTAACTGAAATTTTGCATCCTTTGGCCAACATGTCCTCAAACCCTACTCCCCTACCCTCAGCCCTGGTAACCACTATTCTACTCCCTACCTTCTATGAGTTCAACTTTTTTAGATTCTGCATATAAATGAGATCAGGTGGTATTTGTCTTTCTGTGCTTGGCTTATTTCATTTAACGTAAGTCCTCCAGGTTCATCCATGTTGTCTCAAATGACAGGACTTCCTTCTTTTTCAAGGCTGTATGGTATTGCATTGTGTATATATACCACAGTTTCTTTATCCATTCATCCTTTGGTGGACATTTGTGTTGATTCCATATCTTGGCTATTGTATATAGTGCTGCAGTAAACATGGGAGTGGAGATATCTCTACAATATAGTGATTTTATTTCCTTTGGATATATACCAAGTAGTGGAATTGCTAGATTATATAGTAATTCTATTTTTAATTTTTTGAGGAGCGTATATACTATTTTTCATAATGACTGTGCTAATTTACATTCCCACCAACAGTGTGCAGGGTTTCTTTTTGTGTATTTTCACAAACACTTGCTATCTTTTATCTTCTTGATAATGACCATTTTAACAGGTATGAGGTGATATTTCATTATGGATTTAATTTGCATTTCCCTGATTACTAATATTAAGCATTTTAAAATATACTTGTTAGCCATTTATATGTTTTCTTTTGTAAAATGCCTATTCAGGCCCTTTGCCCATTTTAAAAATCAGTTTATTTGTTTTTCTTGATATTGAGTTGTTTGAGTTTTTTATATGTTTTGGATATTAACCCATTATTAGATATATAGTTTGCAAATATATTCTCTCACTCTGTAGGTTGTCTCTTCACTCTGTTGATTGTTTCCTTTGCTGTGCAGCAGCTTTTTAGCTTGCTATACTCCCATTTGTATATTTTTCTTTTGTTGTCTCTACATTTGGATTCACAGCCAAAAAAATCATTGCTGAGACCAATATCCTGGAGCTTTTCCTCTATATTTTCTTCTAGTGGTTTTATAGTCTCAAGTATTACAGTTAAGTCTTTAATCCCCTTAGAGTTAATTTTTGTGTGTTGTATGAGATAAGGGTCTAATCTAATTTGTCTGCATGTGGACATGCCATTGTTCCAGCATCATTTATTGAATAGACTATCTTTTTCCCATTGTTTGTTCTTGGTAACTTTGTCAAAAATTAATTGGCCATAATGCATGGGTTGATTTCTGGGTTCTCTAATCTGTTTTATTGGTCTATGTGTCTGTTTTTATGCTGGTACCATGCTGTTTTGATTACTGTAGCTTTGTAGCACATTTTGAAGTCAGGTAGTGTGATGCTGCCAGTTGTGTTCTTTTTGCTCAAGATCGCTTTGGCTATTTGGTGTCTTTTGTGGTTTCAAGCAAATTTGAAGATTGTTTTATCTATTTCTGTAAAAAATGTCACCGGAATTTTGACAAAGTTTGCATTGAATCTGTAGAGCAATTTGAGTAGTATAGATATCTTAACAATAAAATTTGGGGAGCACATTAAAACTTAATTTCTTAAATTACTTTATTATAATTGATTACAAGTTAAATGTGATGCTCATAATGTTAATCGCATTATAGAGATCATTATGAAGAAGTTTCCAGAGATGGCGACCATCAAGAAAAACTTGGAAGAATGTGGTAGGCTAAAAATAATGGATGAAAGCAGTTGAACTATTTCAGACAGGGGCTAATAGAAACAGAAGTAGATTCACAAAGGTATGAGGTAATAGTTGTATGCTGAAGAATAATAACCATAACACCCTCTCTCTCGCCTGGAGAAAGAGCTAACTGAAGGAAGAATGAGAGATAAAAATCTACAAATTGGTATATGTGGGGAGGGCTTTATTTTTTATTTTTATTTTCTAGAGACAGAGTCTGGCTCTGTTGCTTAGACTGAAATGCAGTGGCACAATCATAGCATCATAGCATCACTGAACTCCCGAGCTCAAGTGATTCTTCCACCTTGGCCTCACAAAGTGCTAGTATTACAGGTGTGAGCCACTGCACCTGGCCAAGAGGGCTTTAAAGGCAAGGCTGAGGAATGCAGATTTGAATTATTCATTTATTATTTCATTTATTTATTCAACCAACATTTGTTGAAGATCAGTTATGGACAGTCATCATGCCAGACACTTGAAAAAGCACAATCCTACCCTGAGGAGTTCCGTGCAAATTTTATATGATAGGAGCTGGAAAGAGTCCTGCATAGGATGAAAGTTATGATGAAAATGGTGTTTGAGGGAGATGTTTCTATTTATGCATAGCAGGATATGAGCACTAAAACATTAGTGGTCAGGAGATCAGCAAAGAGATTGGTGTAGCTGTTCATCAATGAACATCTTGGGTATTGTGAGGTTGGTGTGAATTTAGGAGGGCAAAATGAAAGACTTTGGCCTTTTGTAACAACTTGAACGAATGTATTGGTTGGGAGAAGAGGGAAGAGAGAGAGAGAGAGAGAGAGAGATACTAAAAAACTTTAAGGTTTCAAGCCTTGCACATCAAGAGTCCAAGATTACGAGGTCCTTGAAAAAACATTACAATGGCCAGTGGAGCAGCTGAGAGTAGAGGTCCTAGTGTTTGACTTGTAACCAGCCTCACACAGAGCTCCTTTTTTTTTTTGGCCTGGAAAAGGCAACATAGCATCTTGAGTCATTTCAATAACTTCCAATGTAACAAGAAAAACCTAACCTTTCCTCATATGGGATTTTACACTTCCTGTGTTCTAGACCTTTTGAAGCTTTTTGGGGTAACAGTCTCTATGTTCATTCGTTAACCTTGGTCTGGTTGTGACTTTAGCTCTGTATTTTTTTTTCCTAGTGGATTTCTAGCAGTCTCTACTTTCTCTTTTCTTGTGCTAGATGCTGGCCCATCTAGCTTATTTCCAACTCAACCCTCAATGTCTGAATATTAATTGTGAATCATATTTTGACATTCACTATTCCAAGCATTTTTAAATGGTTATTATATTATAGCACTATGCTAGACACACAGAACATAACTAGTAGCTTTAATATCCTTGAACATCTTACCCAAATATACATAACCCTCCATCCATGATGATTTAGTTTTAACATTCATGGCTTTACACAAGTATTTATCTGATTCATTGTTCCTGAGTACTCACTCTGAATAATGGCTAACGTTTGTTTCAGTGACTAAGGTGATTTTTAAAAATATCACATTGGTTTATTCACATAGACAAATGTATTTCAACCTGGGCCTTTGCAGTTTTTTAAAATAATAACTTTATTGAAATAAATTCACATAACATACAATATATCCATATAAAGTGTACAGTTCAGTGGCCTTTAGTATATTCACTGAATTGCACAACCATCAAGACAATCAATTTTAGAAGAATTTCACCAATCCAAAAGAAACCCTGTACCTACAGCAGTCATTCCTCATTCCTTTCCAGACTCTCCAGCCCTCAAGAATCTCTACTTTCTGTCTCTCCATGTATTTCTGTTCTTGGTATTTCCTATAAAGAGAATGGTATAATATGTGGTCTTTGTGTCTGGCTCTTTTTACTTAGCATAATATTTTCAAGGTTAATCCATGTTGCATGTGTCACTATTTCATTCCTTTGTTGTTAATAATATTCCATTGTATGGATATACCTTGATATTTATCCAAATAAGATATACAGATGACCAATAGCACATGAGAAGATGCTTAACATCATTAAGTATCATTTAAATACAGATCAGAACTATAGTGAGATACCACTTCACATCTTGCCCGAATATACATAACCCTCCATGTATATTAACCTATTATATTAACTCACTAAAAAGACAAAAAATAACACATTTACAAGACTGTAGAGAAATGGAAACCCTTTTACACTACTGGTGGCAATGTAAAATGGTGCAGCTGCTTTGGAAAACACCTTGGCTATTACTCGGAAAGGTAAACATAGACTTATTATATAACACAACGATTTCACTCTTAAATATATACTGATTAGAAATGAAAACATATGTCTACATAAAAACTTATACTCGAATGTTCATAGCAGCACTCTTCATAATAGTCCAAAGTGGAAGCCCCCTAAAGTGATTTCGCTGCAGACTTTACAGGAGAGGGACGTTCATTTGGGAGTAAAAACTACCATATTTTTTCAGGTAATATTTAGGATTGGTAGAGCAATCAAAGAGGTATTTCCTCTTGGTAAAATTGGCAACTTAGAATAAAAGCATAATTGAATACGTGGATAAGATCTCAAAGGAAATGAGCATGGAAGAGAAGGATAGAAGATTTAAGCCTAAGCTTGAGGAAACAGGGCTAACATTATGGCTTTAACTATTAAAAAACAGGTACATATGTTACCTAAAAGAGTTAGTGTCTTTTTAAAATCTTTGAAGTAGTCATGCACTGGGAGAATTCGATTTATTATTATTTTTAACTCCATTATTCTAACATTTATTTCCAGTCCCATTGGAATTGTCTAATGACTAAAGTCCTAAAATATCAAATGAATTAGTGTTCATAAAACTACTTTACAACTTATAAGGCCCTATAAAAAGCAAAACATTTTTAGCTTATGAGGGAAAATGCCTTTTATGTGAATTTATTGGCGTCATTTATTTGTGTCAAGAATAAAATTCATTTTAATACTGATGTCATACGAAAATTAAATGTATCCAGGAAAAGTTGATGCTTTAAATACAATTCTTGAAACTTTAAGCCTGGTCCTGTATTTGGTGGGAAGAATCTCTGTCATTCCTGATAGGGCAAAGTTTGAGTATCTGTCATAGTAACAATGTACTAACAGCAAAAAGCTCTATAGCACTTTCTGTGTGTCAGTCCTATTCTAAACTCTTTAAGTATATTGATCTGTTTATTTCTCTCAACAATCCTAAGAGGCAGGCAGTATTATTATCTCCATTTTGCAGATGTGAGAAGTGAGGAGCAGATTGATTAAGTAATGTGCCCTAAATCAAAAAGTTAGTAAGTTATGGAGTCAGGATTGGTGCAAAGGCAGTTCCATTCCTAAGACTGTGCTATTAACCACTATACTATACTTGTGTTGCTGTTGTATATATTACAGCAGCCTTGTGCAGATGCAGACATCAGAGCCCTGGGCTGCCTCAGTAGAGCAGGTCAAGAACATTTCCATGAAGCAAAGTTCCCAGGGTTGGCAAATATTGTCTTTGATTTCCCTACAGAAGCTCAGAATCAAACAATATGATTTTAAAGTGTATGACTGTGCGATAAGGGACTTATTAGATGCTATCACTGAGTATGTATGTGTGTCTATATATATATATAAATTGTTTTATATATATGTAACATAATAATGTAATAAGCTAAATGATAAGTAATAGTAGTTTATTTCCAATAGGGAGAATTTACTGCAATAGACCATAACTTCCAGAGTGATTGTGGATGCATACAGTATCTCTGTGGTAACTATGTCTTTTATAACTTTTAAATTATAAATGAATATCATTAGTATCTGTTTTTCACTATTAACAAGTTAAAAATCTCATTTTTGAGACACGTATTATATATTTTAAGCCATTTGCCAGTATTTGAGTATAAAAATGCATTATTATGTTTCAATTTCCTCTTTTGTAATATCTCTAAATGTTCTGAGAATGGAATAACAGGACAGAAATATAAATATTTTTTCAGAGGCCTCAGAGAATTTTAAAGTTGGCATTAGGCTCTTTTTAATATGTCTGTATTTAATTTAAAAATATAGACATCTAAAGAGTATGAAGTTATGCTCATTACATTATTATTATTATTAATGCATTTTTATTAAGACAGGGTCTCGCTCTGCTACCCAGGCTGGAGTATAGGGGCTCCCTCCCAGCCCACTGCAGCCTCGAACATCTGGGCTCAAGCAATCCTTCTGCCTTAACTGCCTGAGTAGCTTGTACTACAGACGTGCATGACCACACCCAGCTTTTTTTTTTTTTTTGGAAATGGGGTCTTGCTATGTTGCTCAGGCTGGTCTCAAACTTCTGGTCTCTAGCAATCCTCTTGCCTTGGCCTCACAAAATGCTGGGATTATAGGTGTGAGCCACTGTGCTTGGCCAAGAACTCATATTCCAAACTTGCTATAAAATATGGATTTTGGAGGAAGTTCAATCAGTAAACAGCAGTTGATTTTACAGATAAATTTTTATTTTATGTTAAGAAATAGTGTACTACATTTTTAAGTAAATATTGGGTTATTAAAAATATGTAAATGTGAAAATCTTCATTAGTTTTGAAAAATTGGCACATCAGAATGACAGCATAAACTCAAATATAGGTTCCAATGATGGATTAGTAAAAATCTCAACAGTATATTTTCTTATTGACTATTTTTTCTATTTTAGAAAAGGATGATGTGTGTGTATTTCAAGAAGTATCAGTATTGAATCCTGGACAATCCATGATAAAATATTTGGAAGAAGACTTTTGTTATACTATAGAGTGTCTGGAAGAAAAAGATAACCATACAGGCTTTCACGCTCTGAATTTTACAGTGGTGAATTGTTCAAAAAAATGTGATGTTGTAAGTATTCTTTGTAAGTTATTCTGGTGAGAGTTAATACATTCAAAAATGGCAGAGTTACGGAATTAGAAATGGTGAATACTCCATTAGTTAAAAATAAACATTGTGGCCGGGCGCGGTGGCTCACGCCTGTAATCCCAGCACTTTGGGAGGCCGAGACGGGCGGATCACAAGGTCAGGAGATCGAGACCATGGTGAAACCCCGTCTCTACTAAAAAATAGAAAAAAATTAGCCGGGCGCAGTGGCGGGCGCCTGTAGTCCCAGCTACTCGGGAGGCTGAGGCAGGAGAATGGCGTGAACCCGGGAGGCGGAGCTTGCAGTGAGCCGAGATTGCGCCACTGCACTCCAGCCTGGGCGACAGAGTGAGACTCCGTCTCAAAAAAAAAAAAAAAAAAAAAAAAAAAAAAAAAAAAAAAAATAAACATTGTATAGTTCTTCAATAGTCTACTATTTTGTAATGTATCTATAAAACATAGACTTTCACTTTCCTGTGCATAACCTTGAACTTCAGGAGTCTTATTATATACAGCTTGCCAGGTTGCCTTACCTGAGGTTGTTACACCTGCTTGATGAATTTGGCTGTTAGAAGTAAAGGTTAACATCTATCTCACTTCTAATATAACCATGTAAAGTCAATCATTATTGGAAGCTTCTCATATTCAACCTTAGAAATTCTTACAGTTGTCTGGAGAGAGCTAGTAGTTATGTTTGGAAGAAATAACTCTCCAGAAGTAATTCATTAAAATATTGATATGGTGTCGCTAATCTAATATCATTATATGCAGCACCAGGTATATACTCCATCCCCAAGTGATTATGATTGTTGTGGTACCTGCAAAAATGTATCCTGCAAATTCCAGATGGAAAATGGAACATCAATTGTATACGCGGTATGTTTCATGGAGAGTAACGCTCTGTGCTATTTTCTGAAGGAGGAGTTCTTGAGTCAAAGTTTGGAAACTGTCCCCCCTACACACTGCACTGCATACAGCAAACACAGTACACCTACATCACACAAGCCACAGTTACATTTGTTACATTTTAAAGTATTTGATAATTTATGTTGTAAAGAAAAATGCTTAACTTGTGACCCAAATTTATTTTGTCATATGTCTTCACTCCTTTTTTCTAGATGTAAGGAATAGGCTTTGAGAAATACTGATTGCAAAGGAAAGGAACAATTAATACTTTTATGTGACAGCTAATTTTCTATTTCAGATAAATTACATATTACTGTTTCCTGAATTTGAATATTTACAGATCTTTTCTAATTGAGGTTCACAGAAGACCTTAAGCTATACGTAAAATTAGAATATAAGACAAGAAAATAGTCAAGTTCATCAGAATTCTTTACTGATCTGTAAGGAATCTTCAAGCCAAAGTTTGACTACTACTACTACTATTATTTTTTTGTTGCAAATTCCAAAAATATAATTCTCTCTCTTAAAGCAAATTAACAGAAGTATCAACAGATTAGCATATTTGTATAATCTATCACAGAGATAGAATTCTTTGGAATAGACAATTGACATTTTTCTAATCAATATATATTATGTACAAAAATACACTTGATTTGGTGAGAAAGTAGTGTCAAGGAGGAAATATATATATATATAGATATGTATAGTAGACACATATATTTTTATTATGTTAAAATCAGTATTGGTTCCTTCACGCTTTCTTTTTAAAAATAAATACTTCATTTGGTTGCAAATGACATTTATAAATTTAACTCATGAATTTCTCAGCTTTGACTTAATTAAATATGCAAACAAATTAGAAACACATATTTTTTTAAATGCAAAAGGAAAAATACCTGAATCCAATGAGCTTATTATGTTTAAAAATATCTAAGAGCATATAATGTAAGGTTTCATGTCTTTAAAGTGCCTTCTCCTTTCCCAAACTGTCTTCATGACTGCTGAAAATCCTTTAAGATTATATGTATAGATTGGCCTAATACTTGATTAAACAAAAAGCCTATGTTGTACCAGGTTAAATGGTTGACTATTTAGGACATGCTTACACTTTCTTTAAATGGTTTTAAGAGTGTGATGGTTACTGCTCATCTGAAAATAACCACAAAGTGTCAACATCCTGATTCAGAACAGGGGTAGATGTTTGAATCTCAAGTAGTAGTAAGGATGGAGTGGCAATAAAAAAACCTTATGATACAAAGTGTTTGCTTGCACAGAATTAAGTCAATTTGTCCAGCACCATGGAAAATAACTTGAGATTCAAAAATGTAGCCTTCTGCATCATAGTTGGCGGCCTGGTCTGATGTATAAATTTATCAAGATAATGGCCTTAATTAATTCAAGGTAAAATCTATGAGAAATTGAGAAGGCCTAGAACAACACACCCTCCACCGTGGTCAATCTTCTTAAAGTAGAATAAAATGAAAAAGGGACGTATTTTCCATCTCTTTTATGAATTTTCCTTTTTGCCTAAGTGATGAGGTAATGCTGACATTAACTACTTTCATTTTTTAAATGTGAGTTATAAAATAAAAATATAGATTAACAATTATTTCAGCTGACTTTACTTTTAAATAGAAATTCTGAAATCAAGAATGAAACAGTTATTATATTTAAATACTTCTTGAAAGAATAGGGATAAATTTTTAAATAATGTAAGGTATGCACAATTAGAACCACAAGCCAATAAACACTGTCATTTAAATATTTCTTTAAACTTTTTGGCGATAAGGGAGTAGAAGGAAGAATAAACACATCTCAAGAAAGGAGGTATATAAGTAATAAGATTTGTTGTTTTATAATTAGTGAGAAAATATTAGAGCAAGACCTTTGACACTTACTTAGATAATTTTGTAGTAGAAACAGATACCTATTTGCTTCTTCATTCTCTATTTATTTCACATTTACCTTGCAGTTCTAGTATGAAACCTAGCATATACAGACACACCATACATGTGTATGTATTTTTATCATTTTAGTTAAGTATACACCATACATGTATATTTCTAATTATTTTATAATTACATACACATGCATTTCTAATCATTTTAGATAAATTTAAGGTCATTTTCAGATGGAACATTTTGTGTCACAAGAAGCCTCTGCATCTTGATTTGACTTTTTATTCAATAGAGTAATATTGTACTTAAGAAATACAGCAGATTTTAATATGCTAAGTAGTAACTTTCTTTTTATTTTTTAGGAAGGGAGTACCTGGCACTATAACTGCACCACATACGAATGTATTAAAACTGATGAAGGAGCAATAATTCTGAACTACACTATGGTCTGTCCCCCTTTTAATGAGACTGAATGCAAAATGGTTTGTACTTTGTTATATCTAAGAAAATTTAGATAATTATGTAATTAGAAAATTTATATAATTTAGAAAATATACATTAATATTGTCTAAGGTCATACTTATATTGTGGCTTATACATAATGGTTAATGTGTTATTTTCATGAATAAATAAAAGCTCTGTTCTATTTTTCCCATTTGAAATTTTGAGTTACATACAGTGTTCCAGATAATTCTGACTATCTTTGAATAGGTACTTTGCAATCATTGGGTTTTTATCTATAGGTCCAAAGATTATTGAAAAATCATTTGATCAGCAGACTTGGCCTTCCCTTTAATATGGATTAATAAGCTAAGGAATCAGAGCTTGGGAAATTTTCTTTCTTAAACAGTGAGATTTATGATGTCATTCAACTTTAATGCATGCTGGCCTATGTGATGCTTGCCTTAGCTTTTCTGGTCACAGGCCACTGAAAAATTTAGTACAAGTCACAAGATTGCCTATTCTTAAGTTTTGCTCTATAACTTTCCCTATTCTCTCAGAGAAGAGTTTACTGGGAGAGTAGATTTGTGAACGTGATATAATTTTTATTTTGCAAGATTTTTGTAGCTTTATTTATTTAGACATAATAATTCCTAATGAAAACTAAGCTTTGTTCTGTTGTATAACGAAATAGTACAGTCTAGTCTCATTGACCTTTTTTTTCAGGATGTACCTTTTCAATGATGATGGCTGGCTGGCTAGCTAGATATAACATGTTCTAAAGTCACAGAATTTCTGCCCTGGAAAAAATTTGGGCATCATCTTGTTTCACAGACTAATATTTATAGAGTAAATCATTCTCTTATTTCAACTGCAGTTAGCAGGTTGCTAAAGCAATTAGTAGTTCTTGTAAAAGTTTAGTCTTAGACGAGACTCCTTCCAAGGAAGGAAACATTTTTTCATAATAAACTATTAAAGACAAAGACGTACAATTTTAGCATTCAGTTATATTCAGAAACTCAAGTCAAATGGAAGTGGTTTAGGTTATTTCAAGGAGTTGAAAATATATAATGGTCATTATTTAGAATAGCTGTTATTATTTTGTTTCAATAAAAATATTTTGTGGCATTTAAAGTGTCCTTTTAAGTAGAATAATCCTTTTACACTCTTTTCCATAGTACCAATGTATAAATAATGTATTTTTAAGCAAACTATCTACTCCAGATTTTAAAAACAAATTCTTTTTAGTAATAGTTAAATTCCAATTATTCTTCTATAAAGACTTTGTGATATTTGATAAAAGTTTTAGAAAAGTTAGTTTTCTTGTTCTAGTATAAGAGAGCATGGATGAACACCATATTCTTGGACTTTATTCATTTTTTCTCTTTCTAGAATGAAGGGATTGTGAAGCTTTATAATGAAGGCTGTTGCAAGATCTGTAAGTGAGAGCATATTCCAGGCATTTACTTGATAGATTAGTTTTAATTGCTCATAGTGAGTATGGTTTTTCTCACAAAATTCAATTCCTATGATGCAAAGAGGAAAACAAATTTTATAACGTGTTTTTGTATCGTATGTTTTTTGTATCATATGGTTAATAATTTTATAAATTAGTCTTTAACTTCTGGAGTGTAAAGAAAGTGTTTTCATTTAGATTAATTTTAATTTAAATATTAAATTTTTATTGTGGCATATTACAAATGGTATTTCATAAGATTTCAGTGTATTTAAAATTTAAAAGTGTCTTGTGATCATATTTGTTTGAACCATGCTGAACTTACACAAACAAGTAGATTACAGTTAAAATGGCATTGTGACTCCAAAAACAACATATGGGGTGCAGTACTTTTCAAACCTGTTTGAACAAGTATATAGTTTTATACAATAAATTTGGATAATATCATTTTAGTAAATAATATTTATATCCTTTTCATAAAAGTTCTCATAGTTGTTTTCATAATTAAAGCTATCTGAATGCAATATATTTTTTATTAACTTGGATTATAAGGTTTATTTCATAGTAATTTTTTTTATGAGACAGAGTTTTGCTCTATTGCCCAAGCTGGAGTGTAGTGGCATGATCTCAGCTCGCTGCAACCTCTGCCACCTGCGTCCAAGCAATTCTCATGCCTCAGCCTCCTGAGTAGCTGGGATTACAGGCATGTGCCACCACGCCCGGCTAATTTTTATATTTTTAGTAGAGATGGGGTTTCAGTGTTGGCCAGGATGTCCTCAAACTCCTGGCCTACCTCATCCTCCCAAAGTGCTAGGATTACCATTTCCTAGTAATTTTGAATTTATCTCAATATAAAAATAGAAATTTTGAGAAAATTGGCATAGACAGTAATTTTAAAATTTAGAGAAGCTTTTAGGAAAGGGGCACAACAAGGTTCAATTTAATAATACCATGCTGTAACCACAGCACTTTGGGAGGCCAAGGTGAGTGGATCACGAGGTCAGAAGATCGAAACCATCATGGCCAACATGGTGAAACCCTGTCTCTACTAAAAATACAAAAATTAGCTAGACATGGCAGCACGTGCCTGTGATTCCAGCTACTTGGGTGACTGAGGCAGGAGAATCACTGAACCTGAGAGGCGGAGGTTGCAGTGAGCCAAGATCATGCCACTGCACTCCAGCCTGGTGACAGAGCTAGACTCTGTCTCCAAAAAAAAAAAAAAAACAAAACAAAAAACAAAAAACAAAAACAAAAAACAAAAAAAACAAAACAAAAAACCGTGGTATAGGGCCAGATTCTTAGATATGAACTGACATGCCTCTTGAGAAAGATTTCTGAACTTCTTTCATGAAAGACTAAATCCCATAAATATGTAAGAGTAGTCTTATATTTTTAGATCCATAGAGTCATATTGAACAGAATATTAGGAAGTATTAAAGTGTTAATACAAATACGATATAATATATACTGTCTATGTAAATATATAACATGTAATATATTATAATTTATTCCCCCCAAAATCCAATGAAATAGGTTCTGACATTATCTTGATTTTCTGCTTAGTGGGGTTAAATAATTTGTCCAAGTCATACCTCTTATGAGTGATAATGCTAGGAATCTACTGCGGTCCTGATTTCACATCCTGCTTCTTAACTCTTCATGGTATTCTGGAACATTGCCAGGACAAGTTTTAGGAGAGGGCAGAGACTGAATGATGAACTCTGCTGAAGTGGCAGGTCTAGAATGACTGAATTTTTATTTACATAATGTCTAAAAAGCCAAATTCAATGCACACCTACACATCGACAACAAGCAAAAAAGTCCAGCATAGGATGGCCTGACATCTAATTTGTTATTATATTAGTTTGCAGGGCTGCTGTAACAAACCAAAAAGTGGTTGAAATAGAAATTTATGGAGATTAGAACTCCAAAACGAAGATGTCAGCAGGGCTGGTTCCTTGGAGGGATTGTGAAAGAGAGATCTGCTCCAAACCTCTTTCCTCGGCATGTAGATGGCCATCTTCATGCTCACATGGTGTTTTCCCTGTGTGTGTATCTGACTCCAGATTCCTCCTTTTATATGAACACCAGTAATACTGAATTAGCAACCCCTAATGATCTCATTTTTGCTCAATTATCCCTGCAAAGATCTTGTGTCCAAATAAGATCACATTCTAAGATACACAGGTATTTTAAAAGACACAACTCAACTCATGATAATTATATTGGGAAGACTTTTAGGGATAATATAATATCATCTAGATATTTTTAATCACTAAGGCTTTAATTATATACACACTGATTAAAAACATTCTGTTCATTAGAAATAAGCATGTTTTCATTCAGAATTCTTTAAATCAAACATAAACTAATATGAATCAAATAGTCATTGTATCAAGAACTCAAGGAATGAAATTTAACTTTAGAATATAAGGAAATTTAAGATTTCACTTTTTTTTCTTAATCTTCTTCTTCAGAGTCTAGACTCTTCCTTAGGTATGAGATGCAGGAATAGAGTCACATGGCAATGTTAAGGCCCTGGCTTCTGTATCCTCATGTTAATTATTAGAGAAGTGAGTATATTTATGATAACTCAGGGAAGACAGGGGAATATCTCTGTGACTAATCACATGAATGACCAGTATTGGCTGCCACACATTGACACTCTATTAAGCACATTGCTGACAGGACCACACGTAATCCTCACCACAGTTCTGGGAGACAGGTATGTTTTCCATACAGATGAGAAATAGAAGGTTCAGAGAGAAGCCGATCACACTATTCAATAATAAATTTAGGTCTGTCCAGTATCTGGGCCCAGGATCTTTCAACTCTGCTAAGTTCTTTGAAGTTGCAGAATAATAACAAGTCACTTCAGTTTCTCTCATCTGATGTGAAAGGACACGTAATGTAGTTTCTGCTGGCCTATTTGAAAACCCTTTTCTGCTGCCTTTGCTTTCTGAAGACCAGGCTATGTTGAAGAGATTGTGGAGGTTGGATACTATCATAGGTTGGATATTATTGAATAAAATCTTTTACAATAAAGTTTTTGAGGAATGAATTAGAAATACCTCTTGGTACAAACAACTCAGCTAACAATAAATTAATGCTTCCCCGGTTTCATTTACGGAATGAATTAACTTGTTGGGTTTTTATTGGGTGCCTACATGATGAACATCTTTTTAACCACGGGGACCATAATAGTGAATGAAGCAATATCTGCATGGAGAGTGCTCATTATCAAGAAGGGGAAGAAACACCAAACTCATAAATGTATTATAATATGTCACTTAGGATGAGTGGTATATAGAAAAATAATGCAGAATAGAAGGAATGGAGAATGAGAGGGGCTGGGTTGCTAGCTTAAGTGGGGGCTCAGAAAATGTCTTGATGGTGAGGCATCATTTGAGTAGAGACTGAGTGTCCTTGGGAAGCCACCCAGATGGTGAAGAGTGTTCAAAGTGGAGGAAATAGCAAAATGTGGCTGTTGCACAGAAAGTGAGAGGAGGAAGGTGATAGAAAGAAGAGGGTGAGGCATCTTATAGGTCATGGTAAAGATGATTTTTTTTCCTTGACTATTCTTATTCTTGAACTTACATAAGAATGGAAGGGCTAAGGAAATAATCACTGAGTGAAAGCACCATAAGGGGCAGAACAGCCTGCACTCAACCAACAGCACTGAGCCTTGAGTCACACCATGAGCAAGAGATCAGTGAAAAGAGAGAGAACCAGCATAGGAGACTGAGGAGCAATGGGTGAGACAGGATGAGAACCAAAGCAGGTGAGCTCAGGAAGCCAAGTGTGGAAGGTATATTAAGGAGGACAGAGTGATAGACTGGGTCAAATGCTGCTGAGAAGTCAAATAGGATGAGAACCGAGAGATGATCTTGAAATTTAGCAATTTGGAGGTCGTGAGTGACCTTGAGGATGGTAATTCCTCAGTCAATCTTAGCTACCCATCTCTCCTTCAAGCAGAGTAGCTTAATCTTTATCTATTTTACATGTTGAGATTGTTTTAAATAAGGATTTCATGGCTAACTGTATTTGAAAATTGGGATATAAGTTCACTCTTTTGTAAATAAGGAAACTCAGCAGGATAATTCAGTGATTTTCCTAAAGTGATAAAGCAAGTTGGAATAGAGAGAACCTTGGTTTTTGCATCTTGATTCAGGGATTACACCCACTGTCATACATCATTAAATACAGATGCTTGCATGTAATAGCAAGTGATAATCCATCACACACACAGACACATATTAAGATATCATGAATGCATACAAAGTATTTTCATTTGAAATTATAAAAGACCATTTCAGAACCATAAATTCAAGTATGACTCATCCATACATTTCAATATGGTTGATAAGTGATTCTATTAAAATTTTGCATTATTTTATGTTAATGTCCATTAAGATAATGTGGCTTTAAATCTCTCAATTTTTATTTTAAAATTGATGTATATATGTAGTTATGCATTAATTACATATGTGTATATCTGCTTATACACTTTATGGTTCATTCCAAAAATTATTTTAAGCACATATATGCCACACACAGGTTGATGTTAGCATTATTACATGTGTGGAATATTTCTGATTTCTGATTATGATAATTATTCTAAGATAATAAGATATAAAGTGGAAATCAGTAAGTGGAAAGCTTATAAGAAAATTTATAGAAATCTGTAAGAAAATATAAGAAAATCTATTTAGAAGGTGAAAATATTGCACATAAAAACATAAGAGGGAAATTTTAAATATCTTTCAATATTGGAATATATTTTATATAAATGCACCAATTTTCAATTGTAAATATATTCATATGTTTAAGAAACAATTTAACATGGGCCTTTGATGAATAAATGCATTTTATATTTTATCAGGCAAACGAGAAGAAAGAATATGCCAGAAAGTGATCATTAAATCGGTCATAAGGAAACAGGACTGTATAAGCCAAAGCCCTGTAAGTGGCAAAATGTCATTTGCTACATAAGTGGCACACATCTTTTTAGAAAGTATATGTGTTACAGAACGAATAAGTTTGTAAGCCAACAAAATGCCAACACTTACAATATTTAACTGAGATTATTCCTACATTCTAATGTTGCCATATTCTGTTTGTGAAGAAGTATGAATTATTCTTAGCATAATCAACAGTTCTGAATGATGATTGCAATCCAGAGGGATAGAAATTGAATCTAAATGTATTTGACTACATGTTGTCTTCACTATGCAATTTTACTCAGTAAAAAGAGTCCTGCTTCTAACTTTGTCCCTTTTAATATGACCTGGAGTGTACTTGAGCCATGATAAAACACAGGTTACAATAGATTAACTTTATTGTGATTAACATATTCCATGTATATATATTTATGTCGAGTTATATGTGCACATTTAATGCTTTGAATGTTATGTTGAGCATTGCCATGGAACATCCCTTTGACTTACGTGAATGACATTTCACTTACTGTTTTTCACAATCTTCCAACATGCAGAAGCTTGAGGATTGGAGTGATGAGGAAGAAACCTTTTCATCTGATTTTCTTAGTGAAATCAAATAATAACCAGTACTTTTAAAAGTTTAAGACTTTTTTTCTCACTGTCACTTCTTACAGATAAATGTTGCATCTTGTGACGGCAAATGCCCATCAGCTACTATATATAACATCAATATTGAAAGTCACCTAAGATTCTGCAAGTGTTGTCGTGAAAATGGAGTACGAAACTTGTCTGTGCCTCTGTATTGCTCAGGAAATGGCACTGAAATTATGTACACTCTCCAGGAACCCATAGACTGCACATGCCAGTGGAATTAAACTCTTGGGTTCCAAGAACTCTGTACAACATCATAATGTCAAATAGAGTTAACTTTTATTACTATTACTTAGGCATGTGGCAGATTTATGTTGTTTAACAATACTGTATTTTTCAGACTTGGAATGTGGAAATTTAGCAGTTAGTACAAAATATATACAGTTTCAATAGCAAAATTAAATTTATTGCCTTACTCTATTTTAGAAAATCAAAGTTGTTCAGCTGAAATGCTGTTATGTATTTAATTGCAACCTGGTGCAGATACAGTATATTCTCATCAATTGGAAGGTTATTTTGCAAAATTCCTTCAATTTCACTCAATAGCTCTTTTTTTCTTAATTTACAAAGTCTGCTACAGCTATCCAAATTAAGAAACCCTTTAATACGTACTCCTTAGTCTGTTAATGTGATCAGTTAAAATAGGCATCTAGATAGCAATAAAGAGTGATATGCTTAAAGACAGATAATAGATTATTTAAAACCTGAATGGTTATTAGGAAAGTCATTGTAAATTCCCCTCATTTTGCAGATGTAACAGATAACCAGAGAAGCTGTGTGACTCGTACAAATTTGTTCAGTGTAATAATATAGTAAATTCATGTTAACAGTTGGGTTAAATTCTAGGTCTCTCTTATTCCAGTACTATATCACTTTTAAAATCCTGAGCAGTATATAGTAAGAGTATATCACATAATCTTTCATTCTTAAAGAGTTTGCATTGGATAGAATTAAGTATTGTAAGTTTGACATGTTTGAAAAATGCCCCGCATACACTGTTATTCCAATAGTAAGGAACAGGGAAATATAGCATCATTTGCTAAATAGAGGAGATAGATCTTGAACTTTTTTTATATCATTAAAACTGCTATTAAGTGTGTTGTCAATATTTAACATTTAGTTACTGTCTCATTAACATTTAATTTTGAGGATATACTTGCATACTATTGAAGTTGAGTGCTGTTTCACTGTTAATGCTGCTGCTTTGCATTGAAGAATGAAATAAATTTATCTGAATGTATTAATAACTTTAAAATGGAATGCTGCACTTTTAAAATGTGGTCGATTATTGACATTTGCAAGAAGAATGTCTTGAGGTCTTTGGAAATCCCCAAATTCTTTGCCACTTATAATTAAAAATTGTCTGAATTTTTTCCTCAGCATAAAGGAGTGAATGCCCTGCTTAGTCTAATTGTGAGTATCAAATGAAGCCAAATATCAATAAAAGAATAGTAAAATCGCATTGCAAAGCAGATACGGGGCCTCAATTAGATTAGGCTTGAACTAGATTATCTGCTTTCACATACTAATGTTTTCATTTCAAAATCATGTGTCCCCAAAATATTGCAACTTACTAAATATTTTAGATCTCTTGGGTTACTTAAATATGTGTGAAAAAATTAACATTGCATCTGCAAATCCCAGTGTTTACTGTATATGAAATTGATTTATCCTGTTTGTGCTTAATATAAGTGTTCCTGAAATGTTAACATTTCAATATTCTCTGATTCCTGTTAACATATATATGTATATAATTAAATGTTTTTTGTTAAAATATATTAAATTTCACTTAAGAGAAAATGTTATGCATCTCAAATAGAAGTAACTAATGTATATTGTCCATGGCCTATTTTTATTTTCATTTTCTGTAAAATATTTGTTATTAAAAATATTAAGTAATCTTTAAACCTATTTGTGGAGAAATGGGAAACATTCTCCTAGAACTTTATAAACATTCAACAAATACAACAAATATGCATTTAGGGCCTACATGTGCCAGGCACTATTATAAACTCTAGGGACACAGGCAAAACTAACACAGTCCTAACCCCCATGCTACTTAAAGTCTACTAAGAAAACAGGCCTTAAATAGCCATACATATGAGAGAGTCCAGAAAGAGATTCCAAAACTTATTAGAATGTGTCATATGATAAAGATGACTCTGAAATCAATGGAAGGGTGCAAATTGGCTTTTAATAAATAGTGTTGGGACAACTAGATGGTTACTTAAAGAAAAATTTGAATTCATACATCCATTGACATTAGGATAACCTCCAAATGAATCAGAGATTTAAATGTTCAAAAACAAAAGAAGATAGGAGTTTGATGATAATACAAAATTGTAGGTATCCTAGGAAAAACCTAGCAATGTATACTAATATTAGAAGTGCTTTTTGGTTTGACCAAAAAACAATCTAGAATATATGTTCTAGTAATATATTGCTATTCTAGTAATCTAGCAATCTAGAATATATATTCTAGCAATCTAGAATATATATGCTATACAAACCTGTACAAATGCAAAGTGGTATTTGTGAAGGTTATTAATTGCAGCATTGTTTGTAATAGAAAAGAACCAACAATAGTTGAATAAAGTATGTTAATCCACATATGGAATACTATACATCTGTGAAAAAAAGAATGAAAAATAAATGTGTATATTGGTGTGGGACGATTTCTAAAACATATTTTTAAATTGAATAAAGTATTGAAATCTAGAACAGCATATTAGAATTCTAGGTGTTGTAAATTAAAAAGGGCCCAAATAAGAAAATATAATCATATTTACATAAGAAGTAAATAATGAGCTAATAAAATTACATAAACCAATGGTGGAGGTGGATCAGGGTAGATGAAGATTGGGATGGAAACAAGACTTCTCCATGTGTATCTTAATATACATTTTGATTTTTGAATTATGAATGCATTGCATTTCAAATATTTAAATTAGATATAATGCATACTAATATAAATAAATGAACAATTCTAAGTTATGATACATACTGCAAGGGAAGAGTAGAGGTTGCTGAGATAGTGACATAACAAAATCTAATTTGGATTGAGTGAGAAGTAAAGGGAGGCCTCTGAGAAAATGATGTGTAAGCTGAGACCTGAAGGATGAGTGTGAGTCAACCAATAAAGCATTTCCAAGAGAAGGAAACAACTTGTATTAAGGTCTTTTGAGAGGAAAGGACAAGGGCTGACCAGGGAACTGATAGAATTTTGTTTGTTTGTTTCTTTGCTTTGAGTAATGGGGAGTGTGGTATAGAATGAGGCTGGTGAGATGAACTGGGAAGCCAAGCAATAAACAAAAAGGTTGTTATGAAGCTATTGCTATAGAACAGGTGAGAAATGGCAGTGATAGTACAGATAGGAGAAACTGTAGTTTATAAGATACATTTCAGAGGTCAAGTCGAGGACTTGGTAGTCATTATGATACAGAAAAGTGTTCTGAGAATGCTTCTGAGTTTGATCAGCAGCTGGATGAATGGAGGATAGAAACCTTGGACAGAAAGGTGAATTTTAGCTGTGGGATGGGGAACGTTTAGAATCCGTTTCTGAGCGTGTTGATATGGCTGATTAGACAACTGAGTGAAGTTATCAGAACGTGGCTATCTATTGGTTTGGTGCTCAAAAAAGTATTCACTGAAGTATTTTTAGGATTTGTTAACATAAATTGTATGAAACTATGAGGATGAATGAAGTTATCTAGGGCAAGAGTATATAGTGAGAGGAAAACAGTATCCAACACTTGAGTCTTGAAGACTTCTTATATCTAAGGGATCATATAGAAAAAGAATGGCCAGGGAAAAGGACTGAGAAAGAATAGCCATAGAGGGTGAAGTAAAGCCTGGAACCTTGATGGAGGTCATAGAACCAAGGGCATACAAGGCTATACATGGGACTGGAGTTACAGTCTGTCAAATGATGAAGAGTCACTGAATTTATAGAAAGAAGAATTGGCGTTTCTTATGGACAAACGCATAGTGAAGTGGGTTGAAAGCGGATTGGTAGGTGATAAATTGTTCTCGATACATGCCTCTCTCCACTTCTGCTCATGCAAAGATTCGCTTAGGCACATGCTCATGTTTCTGCAGCTGGTGGTGCTGGACCCGCTTCTGCTTCCACATTCATAGTGGATTCTTCCCAACAGGCTGTGGACACAGGAACAGCTTCGCGCATGCGCAGCTGACCCAGTCCCCACCATGGGTCTCCTTCCTTTCCTCGGATCACTGCTCAGTCTACTTCTGAGGAGGAAGGACTCCATCCCTGCCCAGTGCCTGCCATGGGAGCTCTAGCTTCCACCACTACTTCTGGAAAGAAGCACGTGCCCTCATGAATGCCTTGATGAGCTGAGTAATGCAGCTGGAAAGAGCAGAAGAGTTAATATCCTATGGGGTGAACTCTGACCAAGGAGTGGCAGGCCCAGGAGTCAGCCAGTAAATTGCTCACCGTTGCTCCTCACTTCCGGCAATCTTTCCGAGATATAGGGGTTCCATTTGGCCTTTCCAGGTACGTCTCTGTGAGTTGTGGCCTGCTATCTAACAATCTGCCTCATATTTGCTTTTGATCCTCTCTTACCTCATCTCACTTTCCTTAAGTTACTTCCTCCCAGTTTTCCCCACCTCAGGTTCTACTTCAGCCTCTATGGCCATTCTTTCTCAGTCACCTTCGCTGGCCAGTCACAGATCTCAGCACTGTGTGTGTGTGTGTGTGTGTGTGTGTTTGTGTTGTGTGTACATACACATACGTATATACTTCCTGACAGGCTCAGAAATAAACATTAAAACTACAAGATCCAATTGTTTGGTTATTAAATCATTAAAGACTTTTACTGTATACTCTGTCATGTTGGAAGGGAGAAGAGTAAAAAACAGACTCTCATGTATTGATTAAAGAAAGTAAAAACAACATAGCCACACAAATAATTTATTTTGAATATTTGGTTATTCATTTTTGCCTTTCTCTCTGCCTCTCCTGATCTTGAACATATATTTCTGTAATTTTTAAATTTGGAAAAATTCTTATATTCTTATGCACTTTTTCTGCAGCAGAGATTTTATATGCTATACAGTAGTCCATTAAGTGAATATCACAATTGATTTAGCCAGTCTATTAAAGGATATTTAATTTTGTTTCTATGTTTTTCATTTAAATAAATCCTTAAGCGTGAAGTGGAATTGAAGGATCGAATGGTATCAACATGTGAAAAATTTATTTTCCTGTTGCCAAATTTGTCTTCCACAACTGATGAATCAACTTTTGCTCCCATAAACACTATGAGTTTGTTTCCTTTATCATCAATATTATATAGTAACAGATAAACTCATTGAAATAATAAGCAAAAAAGTCAGCTCATATGATATTAGTATATGTATCTGAGCTTGCCACTGAATTCAAACCTTTTTACATGCCCTATAAGGACAAACAATTTTACAAACTTTAACTTACCTAATACTACCTTTTAAAGGTTATGTTACAATGAATGTAACCTAAGAATTGTGATTCCATTTTTAAAAGTTAAATTATTAGCAAAATAAAACCTGTCATTCATGTTCATTTTAACAGGTGAATCCAAATTAATTACTAATTTATCAATTCAGTGAAGCTGAAAAGGAGAAGAGACAGACAGTCTCTTGAGTTGCTATGCCTAACAGGAGAAAGGAGGTTCTTAATAGGAACTGAAAGGCTTTTGAGATTTTTTTTAGACAATTAATTATCATGCAAAGTTTTATGCTTAATGTTCACATTACACAGAAAATAACACTAAATTTTTGAAATCTAGATATTTCAACTAATTAAAATTGATATATTGAGAAGATTTGTGGTTATATTGTTGACCAAAAACAGTAAAACTGTGAAATATTTAAAGAGGTTTATTCAGTTTATTCTGAGCCAATTGACTATGGCCGAGGAACAGTCTCAAGAGATCCTAAGAAAGTGTGCCCAAGGTGGTCAGATTACAGTTTGGTTTGATACATTTTAGGGAGACAGTAGTTACAAGCAAAGACATAAATTAATACATGGGATGTATATGTGGGTTTGGCCTACAGAGGCAGAATATATTGAAGGTGGGAGCTTACAAATCATAGATAGATTCAAAGATTTCCTGATGGGCAGTTGGTTGAAAGAGTTAAGTTCTGTCTAAAGACTTGAAGTCAGTAGAAAGAAATGCTTGAGTTAATATAATGGTGGTTGTAGAGACCAAGTCCTTGTTAGGTAGATGAAACCTCCAGATTATAGCCTTCAGAGAGAGTAGATGGTAAATGTCTTCTTTCAGACCTTAAAAAAGTGTCAGGGCTGGGAGCGGCAGCTCATGCCTGTAATCCCAGCAGTTTGGGAGGCCGAGGCAGGCAGATCACAAGGTCAAGAGATCGAGACCATCCTGGTCAATATGGTGAAAACCCATCTCTACTGAAAACACAGAAATTAGCTGGGCATGGTGGCACACCTGTAGAGGCAGGAGAATCTCTTGAATCCGGGAGGCAGAGGTAGCAGTGAGCCAAGATCATGCCACTGCGCTCCAGACTGTGCAACATAGCAAGACTCCATCTCAAAAAAGTAAAATAAAAAAGTGTCACACTCTCATTTAATCTCTTGTAGATCTGGGAAAGACCTAGAAAGGGAAGGAGATTCTCTATAGATGCAGATTTACCCCACAAGAGAAGACTTTGCAGGACCATTTCACAATATGTCCAAGAAATATATTTTGGGGTAAAATTTACCTTTATTTCCTTTAGGATCTGCTATCTGTCATGTGATGCTATACCAGACTCAGGTTGGAATTTGGTATCTTATTGCCACACAGAGTCTGTTTTATCAGTCTTATGGTCTTCATTTCAATGTTAATGCTGGTCAGTTGTACCTAAAGTCCAAAAGGGAGGAGGTATAATGAGACTTGTATGACTTCCTTTCACCTCGTGGCCAGGAATTCAGTTTTTCGGGTTTCTCTGGGGTCCTCTTGATCCAGAGGGGTCTGTTTACTTGGTTTAGGGGTGGCTTAGGATTTTATTTTCATTTACAACATATAGATTCAGATAATTTCAAAATACATAATAAGTATCATTGACTAGAGGACCTGTAGCTCAAGTGGGTTCGGGTTTATATTTGTGCTAATATTCCCAGACAGGGTTGCTGTGAATGGTTGTACAGTTTAGGCATTGTATAAAAGTGCTTATCTTATATAAGAAAAGTAGTGCTGAATTGTAGGTCAGGCTCTTCAAGCCAAGACGTGTAACTTGACAAGGGGCTGTTTCTACCTAAAGGAAGGAATGCCTTTTTTTTATTTGCATGAAGATGAAGGTACTGTCCTCTTATCAAACCAAACACCCAAGTTTGGGGCTGCATCTTCCCAGAGGGAGGAGCCTGTTTCCTATAACTCCTGAGGTTAGAAGCGGACCAGACATTATGTGTTTTCCTAATATATTTGAGGACGCACCACGTGGTAATTTGTACAAAAGTTAGGTACTGTTGTGTTACTAGCCTTCATTTTTTTTTCGAATAAAGTCTTATAAATGGCTGTGGTGCTTGGAATATTGCTTTTTCATTGCATCCTTGCGGAGGGAAAAAAAACTTACTTAGAGTTTATTCACTAACAGCTGCTAATGAGAAAGTTTTAAATGTCTAGCTAAAGATAAAATTCTATTATATTATAAAAATATCTATTTTAAAAATACAGCATTTACAGAAATCTAGGGATGGATAAAAAATATAAAACTATGTTTTTTATGAACGAATATGTAATTTAATTTTTTCTGCCTTCATAACCATATGTATTTTATATCAAAGTTATATTTAATTATATCTGTTTATATTAATATTTTCTATCAAAAGCTATATATGCATGCACATAAACACACAAACACATAAATAAGCTCAGTTTTGTAACCCAACCTAGTAGTTCTATATGTGAATTAGCTATAACCCTTACTGCCAGGCCTAATGTCTCCATTACTGCATTACTGAATTGTTATGTTTGCTTTATTTCGTGGTTGCTTGATATGTAACATCAAGTAATTTTTCTCTGGAAAGGCACATGGATTGTATATTCTAAGGTTTTATTCACAGCATAGCATGACAGCTAAGGTCTCAGGTTCTCAGATCAAATAAGTATAATGTCAAATCTTTATACAATTATTTGTGACTATAAGTAAATTGAACAATTTTACACTTCATATTTTTTCAAATGTCCTATAGAAATAGTGTCAGGCTAATGAGAATAACATATGTAAAGCAGTTAGTAGAACTTCAAGCACACACAAAGGACTTGATATATATATATATATATATCAAGTACAAGTATGTTCTTGATATATATATATGTGCTGGGTATAAAAATTTGAGGTTATAGTAACTTTCAAAAAATAGACATTGCTTCACTGTGTTTGGATATTTTAGTATTGCAAAAGAAAAGTGGTTCTAGCTGATATTTGGTTCCATTATAGGTATATTACTTATGTCTCCTAAATTGTTGCTTATTGAAATTTTCCTTCAAGGTTTGAATTCAACAATATTGTGAAAATGTGTATGGTTATGGTTCTCTATCCATTGATATTCCTTAAGACATTTTAAGTCTTTCAATCTTCACACATCTTTTTCGAAATACATAAAATGTATTCTATTACTAGTATGTATTATTTGATATGCTTTCATTTCAGTTAAACTTGTTTTATACTTAGGAATATTATAATTATATGTATGTTGTTTATCTTTCATACTTTTGACATTTTCTCTCATATTTCATCTTTTTGTTCTGTATAATTATAGAGGTTTTCAAGTTTTCCTTCCACAATACCAATTTACACTTACTTTGATCAGTGTAGATTTTAATTCTGTGAATGCAGAATTTTTAGTTTCCTTGCATTAATTTTTTATCTAATGTCATTTTCATATCATCCAATTTTTTAACCGCAAGTTGTTTTATATCTGTGCTAGACTGTTTTTTCCTCTAAATATTTTTCAACATGTCTTTTGCATCCTTTAGAGAAAACCAAACTCTCCTGTACTTTGTTCCCAAATTTTCCAACATGGTGCTTACCCTAATTTGTCTGTTATTCCTCCGATGTTTTAGGATGCTGTTCTCTTTCCCTTTCTTTGCAGTAATATTCCATAGGTTATATGGCTTATTTTCATGTCATTTTGGTTGTTTATTAATGATTAGGGTATATGGATTACTCTTGGTTATAGTCTATTGCCACTTGAGGAATTGTCAACTTTTTATTGTCATATCTCCAACTATAGGGCAGGATGATAAAGTTGATTCCTATTTCATTTTCCAAATTTTAGCTAGCATTTCCTAATATTCTCAATTATACAGAGGTGGCCACTTTTCCAAACTCTATTCATGCTTCTCCAATATCCTGAATGGTCAAAATATAAGGCAAGTTCCAGTTCCCTTCACGCACAACTACTGTTTTGAGTTTTTGTTTTTCCTGATTCTTTCTAAATCTAGCATGTTGGTCTCATGATGACCAACTAATAAAATACAGTGGGCTAGAATGTGTTGTTTCCCGGGAGCTATGATCTCTGAGTAAAACTAGAAAGCCAGGGAGATAGTTGGAGCGAGAGAAACTTTAGCTACTTTTAGATACACGGTTGTATAATAATATGGTCTCTGACCAGTTCCTGTTAGGTATAGATTCCAAAACTTTGAGTTGAAGAATTGGAAATGGATATGATAGCTATCTCCTTTCATTTTTCTTGGTTGACATTTTTTCTATTTTACAGGTTTTCTTCTGAACTCAATTTTGTAGTTACACAATTTTGGTTGTGATTTTTTTTTTGTTTCTTCTATTTTTCTTCAATGTTTAGAGAAACATTAGTGAGGTATACATTAAGGAGTACTGTCATGAACACTTGAAGATACATTTGAACATTTTTCTGATATCAAAAATTTAGAAACAATTTAATTATTCTATAATTCTATTTTTTGATTATTATATAAATTGTGACATTTTTAACTTGGATTATGATGCGTAATTCCAAATCATATTTTAAAAAATTATTTACTGACACAAAATGTTTTGTGCAAAAACAAGATATATATAACTGGATTGTTCCAATCTTGCTAAAATAAGATATATATACATTGCACAGAAAACATCTTGGGAAGAAACACATGTGTATGTTCAACATTGGCTATCTTGGGCTGGTGGTATTTTGGGTGAATTTCTATTTTTTTTTTTTTTTTTACTTGTGTGTATATTCGAAGTTACCTTCAATAAGCAAGTGTTTGTTTTGTTTTGCTTAGAGATAGTGAGGTTCTTCGAAAATAGTGATTTTGGCAGAAGGTTAAAAAACCAAAATTACTCCAAGGCATAAACCGTACTATTTAAGCAATACTTAAACAATTCTCATTTGACTTTTTTTTAGTATTAGCCATTTTGAGTAATACCAACTTCAAATAAGTATTGCTAACTTTTTGCGGAAGAGAAAAACATTGGCCGGCTGAGCAAAGGAGGCTGCATTGTAATTTATGTGGAATTTGTAACTCGTATTTGAAGATAATAATGTTTGTATTTAAAAGAGAAACTCCCACTGGCCCTTTAAAATCTGCCAGCGTCATAATTGTTTTGCTTCACTTAGGAATTAGAAACATTGAAGAAGGTCACTGCTTATATCTGTCATGGTAAAAACCTGACCATGTTCAGCAGCTTGATTTTGGCTAAAATAACATGCATATGCTGCAAGTTGAAATAGAACATTGTGCTTTCTCCTCATCTGTGATGAACATTTAGTTTTTAGTTTTTTTTATTTTCCAGAGAACAATTGTAATTCATATAGCATACTTTTTTTTTTTTGCACTGCAAGTCTTATAACTTGTTTTATTTTAGAACAGCACAAATTTTGAGAATCAAATATCAACATGGTACAAAAGATCCATAAAATTGTGCAGCAGAGTCTTAAGGAAATAAGCTGACTGCAATGTTAGGATAATAAATGTGTAATCAAATACATGAGAATTATTCGCTGTTATAATAAGTATATTAAAATCAACATGTGTGTGTATATATATGTATATATGTCTGTGTATATATACATATATATGTATATATATAACTTTTTTCTTTTTTTGAGACAAGGTCTCACTTTGTAACCCAGGCTGGAGTGCAGCCTGCATGGCTCACTGCAGCCTTGAGCTCTTAGGCTCAAGCAATCCTCTCACCTCAGCCTCCTGGGCAGCTGGGACCACAAGCACATGCTACCATGCCCAGCTAATTGTTTTGTAGTTTTTTGTAGAGATGAGGTTTTGCCATATTGCCCAGGCTGGTCTCAAACATCCTGGGCTCAAGTGACCTCCCCACCTTGGTCTCCAAAAGTTTTGGGACTACAGGTGTGAGCCACCATGCCTGGCCAAATCAACATTTAGGACATGATTTCTACCTGTAGAATAATTACATAGGCTATATACACATATTAAGGTGTATGCTAAAAGTAGTGCCAGAATACATCTAGTTATATTCATTTCCTTGCTCTAACAGCAGCTGGTTTAATTATGTCAAAGAAGAGGAAATTAATTACTTACTTAGTAAGGAGATTCTTTAGCTCTTTATGTGATTAGTGGTAAGGAGACCAGCCTCTAGAACTAGACTGAGTTCAAATCCCAATGATGTTATTATATTTACTTACCCAGGGGAGGTAGTGGTTGTGGCATGGATTCACTCCAAGAGATGTACTTCAAAGAAATTGAGATAAATATTGCCTTCTAACAATAACCAAACTTAAAATAGGCAGGAGAGAATGAAATGTCTGGACTTGAGTGCATTAATCTCTGCTTCTCTTGCTCTGCCAATTTTGTTCTTTCCTACCTCATTGCAGGTTGCTCCATGGGCAACTGCAACTTTGTACATGGCGCTTTTCCTTTGAGGCAGCAACCTTTATGTATTTACCAGCAAAAAGGAGAGAACATCTGTCTCTGAGCTCTATTTCAAAAAATCCAGTGCAATGACTGGCCAATCACAGTGACTGAGAGTGTATTACTTTTCCATTGCTGTGAAACCAATTACCACAAATTTAGTTGCTTAAAACAAAATACGTTTATGATCTCAGTTTCTATGGCTTAGGAGTTTGAATGTAGGTTAGCTGGGTTCTCTGCTCATGTCTTATAGCCTGAAACTGAGTTGCTGGCTGGTTCTGTAGTTTCATCTAAGATTTGGAGTCCTCCTCTTCCAGGCTCCTTCACGTTGTTGGCAGAATTAAGTTCCTTGTGATTGTAGGACTGAGATCCCCATTTTTGTGTGTGTGTGTGTGTGTGTGTGTATGTGTGTGGGCTGTCAGCTGGGGTGCACTCTCAGCTACTAGAGGCCATGCTTATGTTCGAACCACTTGACCCTCTGACATCTTTGCAGCTGACTTCTCCAAAGCCAGCAGGAGAACCCCTCTCTTGTTCTGTTGCAATAAAGTCTTATATAATGTAACTTAATCATGGAAATGACTATCCCATCACATTCACTGGTCTCACCCACCCTCACAGGAAGAGAATTATATAGAGTGCAAGTACCAGGGAGTGGGAATCTTAGGTGTCATCCTAGAATTTTGCCTATCATAGGGGCTAGGGATTTGCACTTGGACCAGCCAGAGTCATTGGCCATTCCTATGAGCTCACAGAGCTCACTTATTCTCTACTCTTCTCTTGTTTTTCTCTGACATTTCAAAGTGTAAGGATAATGAATCTTATTCTCTGGATTTAAAGCCTTTGCAGGCAGTCGGGTTTTGCTGTCTTTTCTTTCCTGTTGCTGCATCCAAGATACTTTCTTCATCAGAATTTCTCTGTAAATGTTTGCTGAACTGAATTCATTAATTAAATATGTTAAATGTGCTGATAATCTCTTTGAGAAATAAATTCCCACCTGTCCTGGCATACGCTTTAAAAAAAATCTATTAGTAAAGCTATAAATGGACCGTTATAGTAAAGCTATGTGAAGTAATTCACAACTACCACCAACTCAGACATAAAAACTCTTTTTGTTTAGTCCTAATTTTCAACATGATATTTGAATTTTAACCCACAACAATGAATCCAAATATTTATCTTGGATTTTGACGTGAAGCCACTTTATCAAATATGCCATATTCACTCAGAGTAAATTAATTTGGATTAATTTGGTTGATTGAATATCGTTTCATATAGGAACTGTTGGAATAACTATTTTTATACTGTGTAAATGAACATGCTAGAGAAATAATACCACAAATTTTTAGGAAATTTTACATTGTAGAAAAGGCCAAGCCTAGTTATAAAACTAAAAAAAAAATAAACCTTCTGGCATCACATTTAAGAAACCAAATATGGATGAAAAATGCTGCTAACCCATCTTTTATTTTCTTTCTCTTATAATTTATGCCACCAAAATAAAGCTTATGAATTTTTTAGCAACAATGGCTTTCCCTTAAATAGTGATAGAAATCTGGCTAATTTTTAAACATATTACAGCTTATGAAAGTGTTATTTTTATGTCAAATTTTTGAGTAAAATGTCTTCTTTAAAGGAGGACAGCAACAAAGACTTGCAAGAATAGGAAACACGATGAGATCAGGAAAACCAAAAAGCTGTACCATTATTTTTTTCCAGGTTTAAGGAAAGATGTTTTAATATTAATCTTCAATTCTTAAGCATGATTTCATTTTAACCTTACAAAAGTTCAGTTTTACACACTCTGGAATGTGATGGATTTTGGCTTCTCTAAAGAATAAAGCATCAAGAAAGAAAAGCCTTTATGGATATTGGAAAGAATCACATGATAGGATAGTAGTTGCCTCTGTTATTGCCTAAATGGCTTTTATCTGTGCCTCTCCATCTGAAAAATAAATTATTTTCCTTAGGAATCATGTTGAAATATCATTAAAACTCTACTTTTTTTTTTCTCTTGAAAGTGAAAACCCATAATTTTCTTAAATCTTTCACTTAATTTCTCTATACTTTATTTGTTAGGGTCTAATGAAAGGGACAAAACCACACTATTTCAAAGGACATCCTTCAGCAAGGAAAACATTTTGCTTGCTGGTTAGGGAAACCCTATTGATTAGCTTGCTACCTACTTGATTGACCTAATGGAGATACTGATGTAAACCACAGGTGATGATAATATTATGAAGGCTACTTATTTAAAATGACATTGTTTACACAGCAAATGGGAGGCAGAAGGCCATATTGAAAATACATACCCATTATTCGATTTACTTGATGGATTTTGAATTTGATCATATTTCTCAAAACCTAGAAGCTAATTCAATGGTGATAAGATCATTTTGTGGTATAATTGCCTTGATACCTTCTAATTTTATTTTTATTTGTTTGTTTGTTTGTTTGTTTGTTTTGAGGCAGTATCTCACTCTGTCACCCAGGCTGGAGTGCAATGGCGTGATCATGGCTCACTGCAGCCTCAACCTCCTGGGCTCAAGTGATCCTCCCCTCTCAGCCTCCCCAGTAGTTGGGACCACAGGCACACATCACCATTTTATGTTTTACAATTACAGAGATGGGTTTGTAGAGATGGAGTTTCCCCATGTTACCCAAGTTGGTCTCTAACTCCTGGGCTCAAGTGATCCAACTCTCTTGGCCTCTTAAAGTGCTGAAATTACAGGCATGAGCCACCATGCTTGGCCAATACTTTCTAGTTGTAAAGACTCAAAAGATATGCAGAATCCCCAGGAATTAAAACAAATATAGTTCACACTTATAACTGTGCTTGAATCCTTGCCATCGTGGAGTTCCTAATCTAGCTGAGGACATAAATGTATAAAAAATAAATTTTTGTGCTGCAGTATAAACAAAGATCTACAGGAAAACAGAGATGTAAATGTTTATGTCCTGTTACTTTATTGAGGGTACATGTAAGTCAGGGTGCCAAGGAGGAGAGGAGAGAGATGGGGTTGAAAAGTGATTTTGGTGAGAGGTACATTATAGACAACAAAAAGTCACAACAGGCTTTTAAGTACCCTCCATGCATGGTTATATGGTATCATGTGTGTATTTCAGAAAGATGACACTGGCTAGCAGTGTGTAAGAGAGACTGGGAGTATCAAACACGGAGCCATAATCCAAGTGTTAGTGTATTAGCAGTAGCTGCAGTGAACCAGTGTTGGTTGTCTTTCAGTTAAGTATTTACACTCTACTAAGCACTCTTCAAGCTTACTCTTCACCACAGCCAAATTTCCAAAGAGATACTTAGCTAGTAAAGGGAGCCACAGGATCTGCGCTGAGATACAAACCCTTAAACATGATACATGTTTTCCAGACAGAGATAGCAAGAGTGAGAGCACATGTGCGTGTGTATGTGTGTGTATGTGTGTGTGTGTGAGAGAGAAATGTAAAGTTTTCAATGAAGTCTGTAACAGTGATAAAAATGAAGAATTAATCAGCCTAGGAGGTAATTTAGGAGTGGAATCAAAGAGATTTGCAGGATAAAGTGGCACTGGGTGGTGAGAAAATGATCTGAGGATGAAGAGGTGGTGGTGGTGATTTTCGTTTGATTGTTTGGGTGAAGGATCCTTTCCTCAGGAAGAGCTGGAAAAGGAGTTTATAAATTTAGGTTTGAAAATACGGTTTTGAATCGCTTGTAGGGACATCCAGATGGAGATGCCCATTTTGGAGCTATAAATACTTCTCTGAAGCCTGGAAAGACATGAAATCCAAGACGGAGTGATTGAAAATCTTGAATATGGTTGAAATCACAAAAGTGAATGAAATAGCCCACAGTCAAGGAAGGCACCACAGGTCAACTCAGTTTTTAAGCTGGCAATGTCAGAGGACACAGTGATGCAGACTAAGCCAATGCAAGTGCCAGGCGAGGGAGACGTCAGGGAAGCTATCTCGGGGTTCAATTAACGTTGTCAAATACTGCAGACACACACACACACACACACACACACACACACACACACAGGTTAACGAGGAGTGCGGCTTCATACAAAGCCACATATTTGATCTTAAGCCAAAACTGGACTATTCACAGACATATAGTCGACTTCTGCTTTTTGTTTTGTTTTGTTTTTTTAAATGAGATGCCAATGTGTCCCACTCGCGTTCTCCTACATCGCCCTTCCCTTTCCTCCCTTCCTCCATGCAGAATGCAATTCTCCTCCACATTTCAATGTTTTGGGACTTGTCTCCCACTCCTCTCCCATCCCAAGGCTTCCTGTCTGTCTCCATGGAAACCTTCGCTTAATTAACCCAACGCAGGGTGAGGGCATCGCTGGCCCAAATGAAAGCCGCCAGAGCAGCTGCAGCAAAAGCTGGAGCAGAGCGCGAGAAGGGGGCTAGAGGGAGGCAGGCTGCGAGGTGGGCTACCCAGGAATCGTGGGCAGCTTGGGCCGCCGCACCCAGAGCAGTGCCAGCACCTCCCAGGCCAGTCGCCCGGGCACCCGAAACTTGCAAAGCACAGGCGCCGCGTGGCTGCAGGTCCGGGTCCGGGTCCATATGGGGGTCAGGACGGGTTGCACGGGTGCCGCGGCACCTGCGACTTCTCAACCTTGCATCCCCTGCAGTTTAACTGTCTTCCAGGTCTCAGCTCTTTCCTTCTTTCTCCACCACCAGTCTAACCATTCTTTAAACCGCAATCCTTTCTTTTGTACTCTGCTTCTCTCCCCATTTCAAAAGTGGGCGCTTTTTGACTCTAAAATAGTGCGCATTAGGACAGGGGCTCTTTACGCACACCCAGGGCAAACACAGTGGCTCACAAAATTGAATTTGAGTGGAGTTTGGACTTAAAGAGCGGGCATCCCGGAGCTTTCCACTTTCGCATTTTTATTATAGCACACGGCCTTCAAAATTATAGTTTACACTTAGGTTTAGGGGGGAATTAATACCATAGCCCTAGAACACTTACATCAGGTTGCTTGGAAAAATGGATAAGGTTAAAGTTTTGCAGTTTTGTGGAAGGGTTTGGATTTAATTATTAGGCATTTCTTTTTAACTGGGTTGCATTTTATCTGAGGTAAACACCTACTTAATAAGAACTAAAGAGGATTCTATAGGAATAAACTTGCTTTACAGTGAGCTTTCAGGAGCTTTAAAATTGATCCTGGGGAATTGTTTACTATTAAAATAGTATTTTCAGTTTTAAAAACATATAAAATACAGGGGTATTTTCTTTTTCTTTGTATCTTAAGATGAATATAAAAGTTTTTAGGTCCTCGGGAGCTCCAGATTCCTATGAAAGGCTAGGCAAGCTTTTTAGATGAATGTATTTTTAAAACAAATTGAGTTGAAACGACTATTGAACGTTGTTTCTATTTAAGTTTCAGTTTCATGTATTTTGAAATATTTTTCATGATGATGGTGTAATTTTAAAATGTGAGGAATTAGTTCCAAAGAAGCAGCAGTTGTGTAGGTGTTCTAGATTTCCATTAATTGAGGTTAAATAATTTCACACGATGCAATGTAATTTTGTGTAATTGCCTGATAATTCATTTTATTTCTAACACCTCCTTTATACTTAAAGCAGTTTCTAGAAATAAGTTATTTTGTTATTTGTTGGAAAGTACTAATGTTTCCAATTTTATTTAGTAGGAAATTTATGCAGCACTCACCTATTAATGCCTTAATATTCAATTGGATGAGCAGTCACTCTAAATTGAAAAGGCATGACATTAAAATGATATACATACACTCCATTTAAAGAATGTCCAATAGTTTAGTTTTGAAGCTAAGAAATACATGATTAATTGAACTGAATACACTTTACTTTCCAGATGGAGAAATTAATTATTCTACTGCTCTGGTTACAATATGTTGTTAAGGTAAGACATTTTTGAGTGCACCCTCTTTGGAATAATTAGCTAATGGGCAAGATGTGATTGCATTGAATCTATCATTCTGGAAAATGAGGAGTATATTGAAGGGAAATAATGCTAAATATCTGGTTTAGTACCTAAGAATAAGCATTTTCTTTGCTAGGTGTCACTCACATATGTATTTTTATTGCTTAAAAATTGTCTTGGGGTTGATCATGGAGATAAGTCAGAATTTGGGAAGAAGACAAGGTATAATAAGGCATTTCAGAGTTGTTTTTGGTAGGAATTTTGATACATATATTCTTTTGAAAGTTGAAGTGCTTTTTGTCATTGAGGGAACATCAAGGGTCTCTGATCTTGAGGTCTGTCTTACTTTGCTAATATTTTAATTACATATAGATGAAATAAGGGTCTAAAATGACTTAGTGTCAAACATTTTGTACCCAGATGTATTTTCTTTGCAAATATGTTGTCAAGAATGTCTGCAAAATAATTCCATTTTGTAGACATTATCACCAAGGTTCACATTTGGCACTCCAGGAAGATTTGCCGTGTTTTTCTCAAGACTTTGAGTCTCTGCCTCTTCCCTGACCCCAAGGACACAATGTTTCCTAGTTACAGAGACAAGGATCTTAAATTTCCATGCTCTTATTTTACTTGCTTTGCTGAAGTCATTTTCAAAATTATATTTATAAATACAGTAACCGACAGAATAATTCATGTGTAGACACTGATACTGCTGAAATGTTTTAAAATTATAATTTGATGTATTTTAGGTGTCATTTTAATAAATCTGCTTATAAAATAACAATCAAGAATGCATTTGTACTGCTTTTTACAGTTTCTTCTCTTTTCCATTTTAGATCTCAAAAAATTTTCATTATATACCAGTGAATAAACAAACAACAGAAGTTTTAATCGAATGGGATGAATTTCCTAAGGGAGGAAATCCTGAATTTTATTTTTTTAAATATCAACGTGTTAATGATTTTGCTCGAAAAGTAAGAAATCTTTTCTGGGTTCTGATAAAAAGTAAGCATAGTATAAATCTGTTGTTACCAAGTGCCACATTGTAAATATGAACCTAATAGTTATCAGGGTTTCTTATTTTATTAATATATAAAATGTTAGCATTTTTTGAAATATCTTTAATAAGTAATTGATCAAATTAATATTTAAGTTTTTCATAGGAATGACTATTTGTCTTTTTAGAATTTATGTACCAAAGGAAAGTAATTATTTAAAAACTGGCTTTTATGTAGAAATAAACATTTCATATATATGTTTATATTCCATATTGAAAAACTACTTTTTATTAAGGAGATATACAAAAGTCAAATTTGTAATTAATGTGCCTGGCTTAGAGATAATGTTCAATAAACATGTCTTAAGCAGATGAATCTAATTATTTGCAGGATGTAAAAAGTATTCTTGCAGACTCACAAAGACATCAGAAATTAATAATAACACTAAAGGAAAATGAAGATTATCACATCATTTTACAGTCCATGAGATATGGACAAATTTTAAATGAAAAGTCATTTCAAATTCGTAAGTAATGTATATGTTGATCAGCTATGTCAACTTTCATTACCAGATAATTTAAATTTTACAATGGTTAACAGTTATATGATACTGTAAAATTATAATAGTGTTATTTTTTATGTAACGCAAATCTCAGAATTTAAAGAAAATTATAAACTAAGGTAGAATATAGTTTTCAGTTTTGACATTTTGTGTGTACTTGTATGAATGGATAGGTAGAGTGGAGATTTTAAGTGTTATCCAGATTATGTAAAAAATATAATGTGGTTCTGTAATCTAATTCATTCATTCTATGTAGAATAGAAGAAACTCCCACATAGTCTAGAAAATATTTTATGGGTAGATAATGTTCTCCCATCATGACGAATCATGTAACTTAATATCCTTTGTGTTTCATTCAATTTCATTTGAATCTGTACTAATTATTCTCCCTGATTTTTTAGGTGGAATCTCAACTAGCAATATTAAAACAATAGCAACAAGTACGAGTGTTTCTTTTAACTGGAGTGTGCTCTCTTCCAAAGATATATCAGTGTCAATATCTTTCAACAATTCTTCACAAATTATGCAAAATAATGTTATGGTTTATGAGTGGGGTAATTTAAAACCTGCAACTTTATATGCTTTCACATTTGAATTTAGACAGTTACATTTGGATTTCATAAATATATTTCAGAGACTGGATGTTCAAGTTGAAACAGGTATATAGACATTTGGTTCATCATTCATTATATATTTATTATATATTTCGTAGATAATTTGGCAGTTGTATTGTCCTTTTTGAAAGTGATCTAGCCAAGAATTAATCACTGCAGGCTGCATGTAAACAAATTAGCATAGTCTCCTTTTTTGACTATGTCATTCTGGTATCTGACTGATTATTGAACAAGCTGGACTTAGTGGAGTAATGGTAGAAACCAACTTTATAACTTTATTTTCTTCCCAGCACTTCCTTTAAACTCAAGTGGGTTCTCTTTTCCTTAACTCTGACAATGAGTCATACAAATTCCATAGCGTTTTAGGTTACTTTAGTGAGTCAACAGTCTCGTTTTCAGGTATTAAATGATCCATTGCAATATATTACAAACCCACTGATCTTTCATTGTATTTAAAGCTTCTCTACTACTCATCTATGATCAGACCTGACCAAAATTAGGAAAAGTTTCGGGGAAAGGTGAATGTGTTCAATTTTGGGGGTCTTCCTAGTTTCATATCTTTCCTCCACAAGGTGGGAACAGGTAGAAGGGGACAGAATCATAGATGGCCGATGAGGGCAGGGCACTCTTTGTGACAGTCTGAGAGTCCCATTTTAATATCCCCTGGAGGAATAATAAAAAAGACACAACACATGTATTGTACAAGTGAAGTATAGAAACACTCAAATAGTAAGAAAAAAAATATAATAAGGTAGTTAAGCGTCCTTTCTCCTGTGGGGGTGGGGGAAAGACAAAAGATCTTCAGAAGAACCTTCTCACATATTCCTACTGTGTTGACTTCAGGCACTGGTAGAATATTAACATGAACTGATGTGCAATATTTTCTCTGAACAGGCTGCTATTTTCTCCAGTCTCTCTGGTACATAATCTTGGAGAATAAAGCTAAGCAGCCGTTCCAGCTTTCTTTCTGGAAGCTAAACACTTTTGAGGTCAAAGTGTTTGAGTCAAAAGTGTTTGACTGAGAGCAAAATTTTTAGCAAGCATTGTGTCTGCTACTCCAAAATAAAAAGAAACCCGAAATATGATAAAAAGTTTGCTACCAGTACAAAAGTAAGGGAAAGGCAAGGCAATGTAAAGTAAGGTTTTCTTTAGAAAGAAAAACATCTTTGTTTTTTTATTTTAATGAAGTTATAATTGGACAATAATTCTGTGTAATTCTTACAGCTATTTAAAAAACTATGTTAATTGGTGGTAATTTACTTGCTACTTGATTAATAAACAGAGCTTTAGTATTTTTATTGGTTTGAGAGTAGTATAGGGAAGGTGCACACTTAATACTATGAGGTTTTCATAATTAACTTGTATACATGTTAAGAAATGTAATTATGAAATGTTATATTACTGGATTTATCTTTAACAGGGGATTTTTCTTTTGGTAGGATCGTGTTCACAAGGATGGGCAGCATTAAAAAATAACTGTTATAGAATTAACAATGACAGTAAGCCATGGAATATAGCCCAGCAACATTGTAAGTTATCCTTAAGTTCTGCACACCTTGTGGATATAAAAAATGAAGAGGAAAAAAATTTTGTATTTTCGTATCTCAGGTCAAACAATCAAATAATAATATGGACTGGTCTTAATGATATGAAGGTCAGTAAATGTAAAGAAATACATATATTATGATAAATGAAACTTTATTATCTACATTCATGCATTGTTTATTCATTGATTTCTTCCTTCATTAATTCAATATAGTTTCTCTTTCTACAGATACCCATTTTAATGTATTTTTGTAGGCATCTTTTTTAAAACCTAATTTTGCTTTAATTTTGTTATTCCCCAGACCATTTCTAAATTCATTTGAGTGATCTCATCCATTTCTTCACTCCATTTACCACCTAAACCAATTATTCCTAACTTCTTTATCTAGTCTACTTTCCTCTTATGAGTCCAGACATATATCTAATTTTCTTCTGATTATCCCTCTGGCACTTCTTGCAGACACTCTAACATTGCCAAGACTGAACTTACCTTCTCCCTCTAATCAAACCTGTTTCACTTCCTTTATTTCTCACCTCTGCAAACAGTGCAATAATATGAAACCCAAAACATGAAAAGTTTTTTCCATTTTCTTCTTTTCACTCCACACATCAGGCTTGTGAAGCTCAATTTTACTAAAAGCAATACAGAAATATCTGGAGATTTTATTTAACACTAGTGAAATAAGGAGTGTGTAACATTTTTCTTCAACCTTCCTAACACTTTGGAATGTCTCATGAAACTTCATTTGGTCAGCATTTTGTAGAGAAACTCAAGACCTAACACAGTAATCTCTTGTCTGGTCTGTGTTTTCTTCTTGGTGATCCATTAACTTTTATTTCCTGGCACTCAAAGATAAATCTGTTCTCCATGAGATATCCTTATCTATGGTGAACTAAGGCAGATCCCACCAATTTGATGCCAACTTTTCTGTGGAGCTTTGCATAAGCTTGGGAAAACCTCTAGGAATCTTTAATTGCATTTAAAAAGTATTCTTTTATTGAGTTTTCTTCATCTTTTAGTAGGCAATGAATTACATTCTAATAAAGATTCCTTAAACCACAATTCATCTTAGACATCTCAGACTCCCTCTCCCAGCATGCCAGTCTTTTAGCAAGTAGACCAGTTAATGTGTATATGTGTGTGTGTGTATACACACACACACACACACACACACATATATATATATATATCAGATGCTACCCTTAACCACGATGCATCAGATGCTACCCTTAACCACGGTATTTTGAGGTTGACATCAAAGTTACCTGCTACATCATAATCTCCATGGTAGGTTCAGAAAGCAATCACTCCTTTAAGTAAATCTGTGCTGAATAAGTGCAAAATTGTTACTGGACTTCAAGGATTAAGAGTGTGTCTTATTCAGCATTCCATTCCTAGCTTCAAACTGGGATTTGGTACTCAGCAGGAACTTAATGAATGAAAGATTAATAGTCTCTTTCTTCCCATTTAGGCAACCTAAATGCCTAAATGGCAACCTTCATTTACTTCTCACCTTATAGTTGTAGTAGGTGCTATCATGATTCCCATTTTATACAGGAAAATAGATCTTAGAAAGATCCTGGGGCACATAACTTATCGATGCCCATTCCAGGCCTTGAACCTGTATCTGTCTGACCAGCTCTCATGTCTTAATCACTTGAAATACTGTCTCTGATCCTATGACTATTTTTAAAACCACAGCAATACATATGCAATAAAGCAGACTTTCTGAGGAAATGGGATTTCTTCGTTCTGTTAGGTGGAATTTGAATGTATTGTTTTAAAATCTCTTTAAAATGTCCAGAGGAAACAGGTCTCTTTAATTCTCACCCATGCAGCTAGGGTGGCGCTGTGCTTGATTTTGGGGATGGTCTGATAACCAAAATATAGATATAGTATCTGTTTTCGTAGTGTTCATTATCTCTATAAGTGTTACATTTATTTTTTAAGGAGCTGTTTTGTGTTTGCTGTATTACAAACATACTCTCTAAACCTATTGACAACTATGCAAAGTAGTCATGATTATTTCCATTGCACAGGCAAGAAAATTTAGTTTCTAAGATTAGTAGTTGCCCAAGAGTAGATAGTAAGTGTCAGAAATATAATTAGTATGCAGGAGTATTTTGTCAAAGCTTATACTTTTTATAAACTACCCCTTTCAAGAAGTGTAGATATACGACAGATATTTATTACTTGTGAAAATTGGGTTGGTGAGATTCACCAAGGACATCCTTTAGCAGGAAGGTATCAACAACCTCTCCAGATGCATGCAATTTATTTGATGATTTCAAATGAAATAACTAACATTTAATGAATAATTTCTCTGTGCCTCATTGTGTTGAGCCTTTAAATGTACTGCCTCTTTAATCAGTACAACAACCTTAAGATGTAGGTTCTATTATTATACTCATTTTAAGATGAGAAAATAGTGGCTTATTGTGAGATTTGCAATATGGCTAATGAGTAAATGAAACTGAACTCTGTTTCTTGCTGCTTGCTGCTGCTTCTCCTTCTTCTCCTTCTCTTTCTCCTCCTCCTCCTCCTCCTCCTTCTCTTCTTCCTCCTCCTCCTTCTCTTTCTCCTTCTCCTCCTCCTTCTCCTCCTCCTATTCTTCCTCCTCCTCCTCCTTCTCTTTCTCTTTTTTCTTTTTTGACATAAGTCTTGCTCTATCACCTGGGCTGAAGTGCAGTGACTGAAGCAGAGATTACTGCAGCCTTAAACTCCTGGGCTTAAGCCATCCTTCTGCCTCAGCCTTCCAAGTAGCTGGAATTACAGGCATGAGCCACTGGCCTGGCGCCAGCTACTTTATCATGAAGGACATCTACATAAAAATATTAAACTGGCTGATGATTTTAAAATCTTAGAAAATTTTATAATAAAGTTATGATTAATTAAAATTTTCAAATACACATATTTGAAATGCAGTGACTGAATATATCACACTTTTCCTTTTAATTGGCTTAATTTGTTCATCTTATTACAGAGAGAAGGTCTTCTTACATGGGCAGATGGATCATCTTTTAGCCTTAAGAAAAATGAAATATTTTCTTTTTCATTGCTATCCGAGAATGAAACACATTGCTACATTTTACAGCAAAATGCAACTGGATCAAACTATTTCTTTACAAGATTTTTCTGCTATGTTCCATTGCCATATGTTTGTGAATATGAATGTAATTATTTTTATTATTCTTTCTTATATTAATGCAGCTTTTTATTATTTAATTTTAATTTATTTCATTATTTTCATTATGGAATTATAATTTCTAATTAAAAATAATTATCTTTTCTATTTTTTCAGTACCTTCTCTGCAAGAAAGCTTTTTGCTTTATTTAAAGGATGTTGGAACAACTGAAGTTGTATTTAGTTGGAATAATTTGAATTTTTGGAATAATTTGAATAAGTGGATGAAATTGGGATATAAGATTATCATTAAATATTCTTTAGATTATACAGGAGAACAACGTTTTGAAAGCATACCCCCAAATACTACAGAAAAAGCAGTTATCCAACTGTTTCCTGGTCATATTTATAGATTTTTACTCTTCGCAATAAATGAATGGGAGGCAAAAACTACTTTAAGTTCACTATTCACTGTAGAAACACGTAAGTTACAAGACACCTGAAAATATAATTTAAAAACTTTTAAATTCTGTCATTGGCAGATATTTTATGAGGGTCTGGTATTTTCTCATATAACTCTGGAGATACTTATATATTTAATCATTTTAGGTTGGGTGCGGTGGCTCAAGCCTGTCATTCCAGCACTTTGGGAGGCCAAGGTGGGTGGATTGCCTGAGGTCAGGAGTTCAAGACCAGCCTGGTTAACATGGTGAAACCTCATCTGTACAAACAATACAAAAATTAGCCAGATATCGCGGTGTACACCTGCAGTCCCAGCTACTTGGCAGGTTGAGGCAGGAGAATCACTTGAACCCAGGAGGCAGAGGTTGCAGTGGGCTGAGATTGTGCCACTGCACTCCAGCCTGGATGACAAATCAAGACTCGGTCTCAAATAGTAATAATAATAAATTTGCAATGAATCTGTTTATATGTTGGTTTTTCTGTTAAACTACAAACCTCATGAGGACATGAACTATGTCTTAATTGTTTTATAGTACCAGCTAGACTACTGCCTACCTCATAGGGGATGATCAATAAATTTTTGTGGAGCTGAATTTCTGATATGTGCTGAGAGCAGGAAAGGGAGAGCTATGCATCCCTGCCTTTAATCACCTTGCACTGGAGATAATTAGTAAAGAATAAAAACAGAAGCAAACAAAACTATACAGCAAAATAATAACCTAAATATCCAACTAGTGGTGCATTTAATAAATACTGACTTGAATTCGTACAGTAGATGACAGGAGAAGACTCATGGAAAGGAGAGGCTTAGACTCAAACTTGAAGGAAGAAAAAACATGTTGTGAGCAGAAGTGTAGAGATAAGAATTTGTAGAAGAAGCCTTGCGAAGATTGACTAGAGAAGACAATTTCCTTGGGCATGAGGGTAAAATCAGTGTGGGAGGTAGATGGTGCCAGACTTGGGAGTGGCAGGGGTATCTGTCTCAGATGCTTGGACTTGACCTTGGAAGCGATGGAAATTCATTAAGACTATAGTTTCTAACAATTGTTTTACATTTTACAAAGCACTTTCAATTCATTATCTCATTCAGTCCTTGCCTTAACCCTGAGAGTAGCTATATAGAAATGAGAAAACTGAACTTCTGAAATGTTAAGTAAACTGACTAGAGTGACATGCTTTGTTAAGTAACCGAGCTACACAAGAACCTAGATGGTCTTATTGTAACTCCTGAGCTGTTGCTCCTAAAGAAAGAATCAAGAATGTGTTAGCACACGTATATTAAGGAGTGGGGGATGGATATAGGTTTGAGACCATTTGCAAGGTACAATATTAAGAAAATTAATCTGGAAGCATTAATTAGGACAATCACTGGCACTGAATGAAATGGCCAGAGTAGGGAAACATTTCTGTAAAAGGATGAATGCCTGCATTGCAGTGATAATGAGAATGAAGAGTGAATAACAGTCTCTGCTCTCTAGTCTGACAAGGCAGAAGAGGTAAGAGACATATATAATGCATGATCATTGAATGCCATACATGTTGTTTTGGTGGTGACGATAGTAAAATAATTATTGAACAATAGCATGTGGCAAACACTGTGCCAAGTGTTTTATTTCTTCATCTCATTCAATCTTCACAAAAGCTTTATGAGGTACCTACTAATATAATTCCCATTTTACAGTCAGAGAGGGTAGATAATTTTCTCAGGGAATGAAACTTGAAAGTGGAAGAGCCAGGACTCAAACCCAGTTTTTGTTTCTTTTCCAAGCTAGAGTATTTGGAAATACTCAGAAGTGAGAGATTATTCTGCCAAATCACGTCACTAATACAATGTATTTTTTGGTTGTTTTTATCTCCCAGGCCCTTTGTCAGCCCAAAATTTCAGAGTTACACGTGTTACCCCAACAGAAATATTTTTACACTGGGATCCTCCAGATCCTGTATTTTTTCATCATTACCTTATCACTATTTTGGATGTTGAAAACAATACATCAGAAGAGGTGTTTGTTGAAAAATGCAACACAGCAACAATAATTAGAGACCTCAAGTCTTTTCATCATTATCTAGTATATCTATTCAGTGTAGCAGAAAGAGGAACTTTAAGTTGCTTGGAGAAACCACTTTCAGTCATTACAGGTAAGCATGGCTGCGTATCGCCTTTTACTAAAAAAAATCTAAACTGATAGTTCTGTTTCTGTGCGATCTCACTGTTATGCAATATGTCCATGTAACCTGTACACTTACCCCAAAATCTAAAATAATAAAAATAGTTAACTGCATATTTCAAAATACTATTTTGCTGATATTTAATTATGTTGATTCTTCATAAGTACAAATACAGTTGAACATGTTTTTGAATGTTGAATCACAATTCTAAGCATGTATTCAAAAATACTAATTTCTTTTAGATTTACATGAACTCTTTAAACATTATTCCAATCTGCATTTTTTTTCTATCAAAGTCCCTAGAAGGCATCTTCTTTGTCATAGCCTTGGATGGAAAATAAATTTATCTTTATTTGTCATAAGATAAACAAATTATCACATGAATATTAGTTCACCCAGTTCTTTTTAGTAACACTAGACCCAACGAAGAGGTCTGCATATTTTAAGCGGTTTTACTTGGTTCTTTATTTTCTCACACAGTGTAGTGTGTTGACCTCTAGGGGGCAGTCTCATCCTAGCATTTTTGACAAATGCATTTCTACCCTCCTCTTAACCTCCACATAGCAGTTTTTGAATCCTTGTCCAGAACATAATCATTAATCGATTGTTTCATAATTATATTTATTCCCTAAAATATAAGGACGTATTTTTTAAAAGATAAAACATTATCTTACAAAACAATGCGTAATGAAACACATTTTGGCAGTATATTCTTGTAAGTGTAGTGTGTATTGTGTGTGTGTATTTGACATGCTGTGTGCAAAGTTCTTTGGAATTTCAACAGCTAAAATGTGAACACCCTAGGGCTGAGGTAGGTGGAACGGAAAACCTGTATGTGCAGAGCCACAGATTAATTAACCTTCCTATACTTATTGGGAATATTTAAGATTCTTTGAAAATAATAACAATAATAGATACAATTTAATGCTTACTAAAAGCCAGTGCTTAACATACAAGTATTCAGTACTGCAAATCCTAATAAAAATATTTTTCCAATTGGATACTAGCAAATGTTTTCTCTTCCCCAAACTTAGACCAGACGAAGTATCCTTCCATTGGCAAATGCTTGGTCGGTTGGGTCCTTTACACTTTAGGAAGGCACATTTTTAATTGACAGATGGACTAGAAGGATTTCTCACAGATTTATTAATTTTGAAGTCAACTTAAAATCTTCTAGGACATATACCTATTTATTTCATAAAAGGTACAATGTGAGTCTGCACTTTTAATTTTTTTTTGGGGGGGGTCATTTGCTGTGTATATTTACTGTAAGCTGATATACCAGTGCATGTCCAGGATTTAGTAATCCAGTGTTCCTTTACTCTCTTAAGCTTGAGGAATTATTCTTTTTTTCATGCATTATTCACTCAGTGAATTATTTTTCAGTATCAGGAACTGAGCTAGGCACTAGAGATACAAAGATGAAGAAGACCTAGTCTCAGTAAGTTTATGCAGTAATGAAATGAGGCCAGTAAGTTAAGAGTGATAGTGCTGCATTATAATTGCTGTTATAGCAGTTATACTCTGGATACTATGGGAACATAGAGAGGGATCAAACTCAGGGTGCGGATGGTCATGGGTAAGTGATGGGTTTAATCATGAAGGAGTAGAAATTAGCCAGCAGGTGTCAGTAGGGAGTCAGAAGGATGCTGCAAGTAGAGCAAGCCCATGCGCCTAGGCAAAAGCCAGAGAGAAGACATCTAAGCCCACCTGGGAAAGCTAGAGAAGGCGTTTTGAAGGCACTGACACTTGAACATTAGGAATGACTAGAGAACAGAGGGGCATGTAGGGAGAGTCTAGAAAATGTAAGCTAGGCACAGAATGTGAATACCCTTGATACATACTCTGGAGTATATTTTATTTGGTAACATTGAACCTTTGTGGGGTCATGGAACCTCTTGAGAATTAAAGAAAAAACAAAACTCTTTCTCATAAAAATGCAAATGTATGCACAGACGATTTTGTAAGCAAATTCAGTGCTATCGCAGACCCACCAAATCCCAGCATTTCCTCAATCTCTGCTTATATGTGGCATTCGGTAGATTATATCTAAGTCCTCCATTGTAGTAAATGTTTAAATAGATTTTTAGGTTTTGCAAAGATATGTGAATAATTTTCTGAAGTTGTTTCACCCTGGAATCTTATTGGATAGTTTGTATAATTGGATTACTCTGGCATTTTCTGATAATTTTACATAAATAATTAATTTAAACATCAGCTACAATTTTGTGAAATGAAGATATGGGATGCAGACTAAGGGTTCCACCCAGAATATTTTCCTGAGAAGTTAAAATGTGATATTAAATTGTACTGATAAAGAAGTCAACTCTAAAACAGATAAAAGTTCAAATTATAGGTTCTGCAAACTATAAAAATCATAGAGAATTCTTTAAAGATTTTTTAAGTGAAACTACTAAAAAGCTTAAAATTGCATAATTATCCGTAGAGATATGAAATAATCATTATTGTAGCTGAGAACTATTAAAAGATCAGGAAAAACATAATATAGGATAAATAAGACTATAAGGAAAGCATTTACAATTTCCAGAAAACTGTATGATAGGAAAAAAATCAGAAGGCTTGGTATTCAATAAAGAAACTGTGCAAGGAGATAAGCTGAAGTATCATCTTCAGCTATTATTATAAAATATCAAGAAGATTCTTCTCCAATAATATTATTTCTAATAAATATCATACCTTTCAAAAATCAGAAAAGTAGTATAAAGTTGCAACTATTTTATAATAAATACCAGTTCTGAAACTTTAAAGACATCTCGATGTCAATGACTCGTAAAGTTATGTCTCTACATAACTTTATATAAAGTCTAGACTTTTGTCCCAAACTCCACATTCAAACATCTAACTGCCTATGCATTATCACTCATTTGGATATCTGTGAGATGTTTTAAATTTAACATGCCCAAAACTGAACTCCAGGTGTTTCCACCCAAATCTGCTTTATCCACAGCCCTTCTCAGTTCATGGTAATTTTTCATCCAGTTATTTAGTCAAAAGCCTTGAAGTTGTTCTTGACTCTTCTGTTTCTCTCACAACCCATTCCCAATCTGTCAGGAAATCTTCTTTGTTCTATCTTCAAAATAAATCCAGAGTCACACTATATCTCCTCACTTCCCTGAGTGCTGTTTTCATCCAGGCCACCATTCTACCTCACCTAGATTGTTGGGCTGGCTCCCTGTTTCTACCACTGGCCCTCCATGTGGCCTGTTATTAATGTCACGGCCCAAGTAAGTCTTAAAAGATAGGAATGATCATGCCTCTGCATATAATTCAGTAGTTGCTACCCATTTGACTTGGAGCAAATGCCTTTGAGGCCTTGCATGAACTGGCTTTCTATTTGCCTCTGACCTCATCTTATTCTCTCCTTCTTTCATTCTAGCTTTCCTTCTGCCCTTGAACACACCAGGTAAGCGCCCACTTTAGGGATTTGACTTAGCTGTTTCTTCAGTTTTAATACTCTTCTTCCAGAAATCCATATGTTTGACTCTCCGATCTCCTTCACCTTTTTACTGAAAACCCCATCTTTTGAAAAACGTCTGCCTTGAAATCCCTTCTTCATGTCACAACTTCCTCCTTAAAGCCACCATACTCTCCATCTCCATCACCCTGGTTTACTTTTTATTTTTTCTGTAGCACTTATCACCTCTGAAGTTCTATGTAACATAGGTACTTATTTTATGTATTGTTATTATCTATTACACCTATTAGAATATGAACTCCATAAGGACAAGGATCTTTATTTTTTACCGATGTACTCTATCTGCCTAGAAGAGTGCCTGGCACTTTGTAGGTGCCCATGTATATTTGATTAAAACATGAATAATCTCAATAATGGGAACATTACTCTGATGTCACTCTTAAAAGTATGAAGAATTTGCCAAAAACTTGAGAATTATATTTCTGTTTTCCCTTGACTTGTAATTTTTATGTTTAACCATTTTAATAAATTTTGCATAGTAATAAGAAGATACACTTTTCTCAAAACTGGAATACTTTCCAAGACATGGCGACATAAGAAATTGTGAAATTTACTTTGAACATTAATATTGAATTATTTTCACTCAGTAGCATGAATAATGCTAACTAATAAGCTGAGGTATGTGTATCTATTTTGTTTACTTAAGGTATTAATCCACCTCAGAAAGTTTTCATAAAACCTGAAGATGTGGGAGAAGACAGTACAATTCTTCAGTGGGAACCTTCACAAGATGGCCGTGATATCTACATTCAAATTAAATCCATATCAGATCCACGTGAAGTCATGAGTAGATTCAAGATTGATAATTTAATCACTGGAATGACATATGGCATTGGAGTGGCCACAGTGATTAATGGAAACTTGAGTGAGTGGTAACTGTTCAACAAACTCTAAGTGACAAACAGATACTTTTCGTTCTTATGAGGTATTTGCTGATTTGAGGATATTGTAAAATACTCCCTGATATACCCCTCCAGTAGCTGATTGCATCTTTTCAAGTAGATTTTGGTGTGCTTTATCTAATGGTAGCCTCAGAACCCGAAGCAATTTGCATCTTTTTTTTTTTTTTTTTTTTTTTTTTCCTGAAAAGGCTCCATGCTTTTCTGAGGGCAGCATTGCCTTGTGATTAAGAATTTGACTTCAGAGCCACAGAGCCTGGGCTCAAATCTGGGTCCCACTATTTGAGTAACTTTGGGCAATGTACTCAACCTGTTTATGCCTTAGTTTCTGTATTTGTGAAATGAAGAAAATAATAGTATGTATTTCATCAGATTATTCTAAGAACAGCTGATGTAATAAATGTAAAGACTAAGAATAGTGCCTTACACAGTTATATATATATAATTATTATATTCACAAAGACATACCCTTATATTATAGCACATTGAAAAAAATATTAACAGTATAAAAGGCTTGGAACCAAACTAAAAAATATTTCCGGCCAGGCGCGGTAGCTCTCACGCCTATAATACTAGCACTTTGGGACACCGAAGCGGGTGGATCACCTGAGGTCAGGCGTTCAAGACCGGCCTGGTCAACAGGGTGAAACCCTATCTCTACTAAAAATACAAAAAATAAGCCCGGTGTGGTGATACAAACCTGTAATCCCAGCTGCTGAGGAGGCTGAGGCAGGAGAATCACTTGAACCTGGGAGGTGGAGGTTGCAGTGAATCTAGATCAAGCCGCTGCACTCCAGCCTGGGAGATAGAGTGGGACTCTGTCTCAAATAAATAAATAATGTTTCCATGTTTTTCTCAAATATGATTAATTCACTCAATAAATAATCATTGAGTAGTTATTAGAGAGGAAGAAAAATAATATTCGTAAATTGAATAAATAAATACAATAAATATTTGTAGATTGTGATAAATACTAGGGGGGAAAAAGCAAAGTGATGTGATTGAGAGTAATTGAAAATGGCCGGTGGGTTCTACCGTAAATGGACTGTAATGGAAGGAAGTTATATTTGAACGGAGGCCAAAGGATAAGAAGGATCTGTCATTGGTCAGGATGGAGGAAGGGTACTCCAGGCATGAACACAAGCATAAAGGATGCAAGATTCAAAAAGTCTTAGTGCATTTGAGAACAAAAAGTGCAGTGTATGCAGTGCACTTAATTAGGAGGGAGAAAAGTAGAAATAAATTATCTTGGAACGGTACCCGGGAGTGAGATCACATGGATCCAGTAGACTATGCTTTTGAGTTTGTTCTGAGGGAAGTGGGAACCATAGAGAGTCTTATGCAGGAGAGTGACAATCTGACCTATGTTTCAAAAAGTTTCCTCTTGCTCTCTGTAAAGAATGAATTGTGAAGAGGCAAGGCTGAAAGCTGAGGAACTGAATAGGATGATATTACAGAAACCCAGGCAAAAGATTATGGTAACCAAGGGTAGGGACAGTGCAGAAGGAAAGGAGGAGATATATTTTATTGTGTGGAAGTAGGAAGTCCAAGATGGGCTGCTTGTGATGCATGAAAAAAGGGAGAAACTTAGGCTTTTAATTTGAGCAATTTGGGTGCTTGGTGATGACACTGAAGAAGAGAAAATTATTGGACCTTACAGGCATTCTAGCTAACAATAAAGGCAGTCTGATTGAAAAAAAAAATTGATCCAAAAATTATGCAGTGATAATATCCACACTCAACCAGGGCTATATCTTCCTATTTTACCATCCAAAGACTAAAACTAAATTTATGTGTGGAACTTCCAGGCTTAAATTTCTAAGAAAACTACCTAAAGATAATTATAATAAGAAGCAGTTATAAAAGAGAAAACTAAGAAAGCGATGTTACCAAGAAGAATTATTTCATGCCTATGAAACAGCCCACTAAATAATTATTGGCGTAGCAGAAGGACTAAACTGTGAAGATGGAAAATGGTTTTTCTTCTTAGTTCATGTTTTAGCAGTCTGAGGTTAGAGAATGTCCCCCTGTCATCCCGGGGTCTGTTTTCTTTCTCAAAAACTTGAGACATTTAATATGTTATTTCTAAATTTCCTTCCAGGTCAAAACCAAAAGCCTCATAATTCTTTGCCTCTAGGGTACTTAGCATATTTCATCCATCTGCCATGTAAAATGTAAACTTGTTTTGCCTCTCTGTCTAGAGCTCTTGTTCAGCTCCTTATCTCCAGCCTAAATAGAGTTCCTAGCTCTCTGTAATTCAATTATTTGTTTGTCAAACTGGTATTCAACATGGATGCAGAAACACATATTAACATATGCAAATCCTAAGAATAATAATAGCATTCTGGGGTTTGAAGTTAGAGATCTTGCCAATGCTCTCATGTGATACGTAATTCCCAGCACAATATCTCTGGTCATTCAGGGCTTCTGTAATTCATTTCCAAAATTTTCCCCATCATGGTCCTAGTCTACTCTCTAGGACATCAGAAAGCAAACCCACTCTGTGGTTCACATGACAGGCTGCAAATGTTTAGAGACATCCATAAGGTGTCCTTGGTTCCTATGTCTTCTTTCCTTCTGAGTAATTATCTTTAGTTCCTTCAAGCACTCCGCTATTTCTCGTGGGTGTTCTATGCAGTTCGTAGGCTTGCTATCAGATTTAGCATCACCAGATTATTTATCAGGCATCATTTTTACTGCTTCAAATATCCTAAAGCAAATATTAACCTGTCCCAAGGTGCATAGGAACAAGTTTTTTTGCATACATTCATTCAACAGATATTTATTGATACATGTAATCTACCACATTGTATTTATCTCTCTGCCATATACTTTGAAATAGCCAAGCAAGAGAGGCATTTGCCTTTTATGGGCATGTAGAAGAAAATATAATTTACACATACTTTTTTTCCCTTTCCCCTTTGAAACTTATCTGTCTGTGCCTCTCTCTAATTTGTCCTGAACATAACCAGCAGAACTTGATCTCTAGCTATGATTGTGCACCTGAACCATAAAATGTGCCCTTGGGAAGAAGGCAGTGCTTATGAGCACAGACCATGGAACCAAATTGCCTGGGTTTGTATTCCAGCTCCATGACTTAGCCGCTTCTTACATCCTTTGCAAAATCACTCAGGCTCTTTGGTCCTCAGCTTCTTTCTCTCTAAAATGGGAATAATAATAACAATCTTATCCATTTTATGAAGGTAATGTAATTTAAGGACTTGGTGCCTGGCACCAAATAAGTGCTATAAGAGTGTTTGTTGTGATTTTTATTTCTCAATAGGAGTGGAGTGGTGGCCTTGGGGAGCTATGGCCATGCACAGTGGGAAGTAAAGCCATTTCAGCAGTCTGTGTGATCTTTCTTTGTTGGAGGAATTAACTATACCCAGGTTTTCTTGAGGGAGAAAGAGCTATTGGAGAGCTGGTGTTTGAATTTCCCTTTTTCACCTCTTGACATAGGAGAATACATTTTATGATAGGAGCATCCCTCAGACTTTGTTCTACCTTGCCTATAATAAAAGTCTTTGAAATTGGCCTAGTTCAGTTCACCTCATATTGAAAAAAAAATCTTATGTAGCCCCTGATCTTACCATTTCTTTTGATAAAGCTTTTGCAGGACAACGGATAAGGATAGAAATCACAGTCCAGAGGTAGAAACTTGCCAAAAGTCCCTAGTATGTGGCAATATGTTTCCTTTATTCTTTTTTTTTCATGAAATCTTTTCTCATATGATTTTTCCAGATCAGGATACAACTTTTAAGACAAGACAGAACTCTGTCCTATTCTACACCTTTCCAGCTTTGGTGACTATAGTGTCATGCATTACACAGTTTGACTTATTTTCTAAGACAGGTGGAAATGATGGAAAACCCCATGTTTACCCACTAGAGGGGATGACGCTGATTTTTATATACTTTTAGAACCTACACTAGACCATGCCTATTTAAAGTCTCCTCTCTTTTTTAGAAAATGTTTTCAGTGCCCAACAACGTGGAAATGAATTGGCTCTATGACTATACTCATCACTCACTTACCATCCCAAGATCTTTTAATTCCTGCTTAAGCCACACTTGGAAGCTTTCATAGATCATTGTCCACAGATCCAGATGTATTAGATGTGTGTGGGATGTTACTCTTGTCTGGGGAATGTCATAGTAACTGTAAGACCTTTGTAACTGAAGGGGGCTGTTTAGAGTTTAAAGAGAAAACCCACAGAAGATATTAGTGATGATGGAAAAATAAAAGTTAACATAATATAACTGGAGAAGGAAAACTATGATAAAAGTGCCTTGAAACCCAGTAGTACACCATATGGAATTGGTTATGGTTCATTTATTGAACATTTCCTCATCACCAGCAAGAATGGAAAAGGCAAAAAATGTGCAAGTTGCAGCTCACAAAAATGTGTAGAGCTATTACACTGATTTTATGTTCTGGAATTCTCATTATAGGTGTGTGTGGACATTCTTTCATAAAGTACTGGCTCTGGTTAAAGTAGCAGAATAACATTATCAAATATTTAACAGTAACTTGGAACAACTTCCATTGTATCAAACCAGATGTCGCAAATAAAACTGAAAAGGAAAGGCCATCTAATTATGCTCTGGAGGGAAAAAATTCATTTTCAGATTGTATATTTTAGGAGAAGATATCTGCTTGGGAGAAATGCAGGCTTAGGGAAATACTGGATGCTATCCCCATTACCCACAAATCGTACTGAAATTAAAATTGACCTGAGAAAGAAATAATGTGACTAGAAATTATCTCAAATTTTAAATCTGCTTTAAATAGCACAGTAGAGAATTGAGGTACAATCAAAATCTTTAGCAGAGGTCAAGGAGAGTGTAAAATGTAAATGAATCCTTCCTCCAAACTGTTGCCAAAAATGTGTTTCTAAAAATGAAATTACATGCCTGCTCAAAATCCCTGTTGCCTCCAGGATACAGTCTGACCTCCATAGCATGGCATACAAAGCCCCTTACAGATGCATTCAGCTTCAGAGGTGGCCCTTGTATGCCCAGTCTTATTCCTCCCATGCAGTCCGTCTTTCAACCACCCAGAGTGTCTGCTGCATGCCTGACACTACTCTAAGTACTTTATATATGAATACAATTTCTTATGTAATCAAAACAGTGACTCTGCAATGTAGATACTAGTTTCCTTCCCATTTTAGAGAAGACGACCAAGGCAGAGTGGCTAAGTAACTTGCCAAAGAATATCCTACTATTAAAGAGCTAAAAGAACTTGGTATTCCTTGAACACATGACAATGCCCTTTTTGGTTTCTATGCCTTGCCCCTGCTTATCTTTTTTTCCTGGAATTCCTTCATTACTCCCCTTCCCCCTTCACACATACTGTTTCTGGTAAACTTGTACTCTTTCAAGACTCAGATAAAACATCGTTAACTCTGGAAAGCCTTCCCCAATTATCTCTGCTAAAATTGGTGATTTCCTCCTCTGTTCTAAGCAAATTTTTATTCATGTCACTAGCTCAGGTCTGACTATTTGAGATTCTAGTTAATAATCTACGAATCTCTTTCCTGAGATTTGAGAACTCTTTGAAAGCAAGAACCTGGCCTTATTTACTTTATTTGAGCACTAATCCTTGTATATAGGTTCTCAAAAACATTTACTTAATGAATAGATTAAAAGGTAAAACATAATGAAAAAATCTCAGATTTGTGTTTCTTGTGATTGTTACTGATAATCAATAAATGAAAGTTAATTACGTACTTTCAGTTTCATGTATGTATAACCTGTCAGAATATCTACCTTATTTCTCTGTCTAATGCTAACATAGTAGACATAAGTTTAATGCATAAACATTTATATTCTCACAAATTCTGGAACATGCTAGATAAAATGCAGAGAAATACGATTGACGTTTAAAAAAGTACTAATTATAAATCTCGTTTTTATCTTTCAGAGCCCAAACCAGTCTGGATTGTTATCCCCTGTGAAAGACGTAGTACCTCTGTAATCTTATTTGTTCAAATGCCCGATGTTGGAGTGTTTGATGGAATACGTATTGTAATTGAAGGAGGGGCAAATGTGACCATGGCTTTACACCATGGTAATAAAATAACTGTTGAAAATTTGGCCCCAGACACAGAATATAATTTGTTTGTTTCCATTATCAGTGGGACTAAATTAAGTGATATGTATTGTGTGCCTGCAGTAAAAACATGTAAGTATTTTAAGACTTGCAAAGCTTTTTCTTGATTTCAATTTTATGTACCATTTCAAATGAGGAGTCAATACTTAGTTTAATGTAATCATTTTCAAGGATCTTTTAAGGTAATTTTAAATGCCTTACTATTGAGCCAGATCTTTCATTGCCTGTGTACAGGTAGAGCTAAATCTATGGAAAGTTGAAACTCTCCGAAGAATTTTTTTATCTGTCCTTTCACAAAAAGAAATGCTTGCATTTAAACCAGAACTTTAAATGACTTAATCAAAGAGCAAGGAATGTGACTAATTTTAAGCCAATTATGAGAATAAAATTTTATTTTTTGAGCCTAGGAGACCTGATAATATCTTAGAGCACATGATCTAAGACTGTGCTTGCTATTCCCCATGCTGACATTTGTCTGGAAAAAAGTGTATATTTTCCTAAGCTTTTTGAATATTTAAAATTAATGTTTGTTCATGATTTGGCCCTTTGTTTGTCTGTTGTTGGTGTATAAGAATGCTTGTGATTTTTGCACATTGATTTTGTATCCTGAGACTTTGCTGAAGTTGCTTATCAGCTTAAGGAGTTTTTTTTTTTTTTTTTTTTTTTTTTTTTTGAGACGGAGTCTCGCTCTGTCGCCTGGGCTGGAGTGCAGTGGCCGGATCTCAGCTCACTGCAAGCTCCGCCTCCCGGGTTTACGCCATTCTCCTGCCTCAGCCTCAGGAGTAGCTGGGACTACAGGCGCCCGCCACCTCGCCCAGCTAGTTTTTTGTATTTTTTAGTAGAGACGGGGTTTCACTGTGTTAGCCAGGATGGTCTCGATCTCCTGACCTCGTGATCCGCTCGTCTCGGCCTCCCAAAGTGCTGGAGTTTTTGGGTGGAGATGATGATTCACAATTGCTTCAAAGATAATAAATACCTAGGAATCCAATTTACAAGGGATGTGAAGGACCTCTTCAAGGAGAACTACAAACCACTGCTCAGTGAAATAAAAGAGAACACAAACAAATGGAAGAACATACCATGCTCATGGATAGGAAGAATCAATATCGTGAAAATGGCCATACTACCCAAGGTAATTTACAGATTCAGTGCCATCCCCATCAAGCTACCAATGACTTTGTTCACAGAATTGGAAAAAACTGCTTTAAAGTTCATATGGAACCAAAAAAGAGCCTGCATTGCCAAGACAATCCTAAGGCAAAGGAACAAAGCTGGAGGCATCATGCTACCTGACTTCAAACTATACTACAAGGCTACAGTAACCAAAACATCATGGTACTGGTACCAAAACAGAGATATAGACCAATGGAACAGAACAGAGTCCTCAGAAATAATACCACACATCTACAGCCATCTGATCTTTGACAAACCTGAGAGAAACAAGGAATGGGGAAAGGATTCCCTATTTAATAAATGGTGCTGGGAAAATTGGCTAGCCATAAGCAGAAAGCTGAAACTGGATCCTTTCCTTATTCCTTATATGAAAATTAATTCAAGATGGATTAGAGACTTACATGTTAGACCTAATACCATAAAAACCCTAGAAGAAAACCTAGGTAATACGATTCAGGACATAGGCATGAGTAAGGACTTCATGTCTAAAACACCAAAAGCAACAGCAGCAAAAGCCAAAATTGACAAATGAGATCTAATTAAACTAAAGAGCTTCTGCACAGCAAAAGAAACTACCATCAGAGTGAACAGGCAACCTACAGAATGGGAGAAAATTTTTGCAATCTACTCATCTGACAAAGGGCTAATATCCAGAACCTACGAAGAACTCAAGCAAATTTACAAGAAAAAAACAACCCCATCAAAAAGTGGGCAAAGGATATGAGCAGACACTTCTCAAAAGAAGACATTTATACAGCCAACAGACACATGAAAAAAATGCTCATCATCACTCGCTGTCAGAGAAATGCAAATCAAAACCACAATGAGATACCATCTCACACCAGTTAGAATGGCAATCATTAAAAAGTCAGGAAACAACAGGTGCTGGAGAGGATGTGGAGAAATAGGAACAGTTTTACACTGTTGGTGGGACTGTAAACTAGTTCAACTATTGTGGAAAACAGTGTGGCGATTCCTCAAGGATCTAAAACTAGAAATACCATTTGACCCAGCCATCCCATTACTGGGTATATGCCCAAAGAATGTAAATCATGCTGCTATAAAGACACATGCACATGTATGTTTATTGCAGCACTGTTCACAATAGCAAAGACTTGGAATCAACCCAAATGTCCATCACTGACAGACTGGATTAAGAAAATGTGGCACATATACACCATGGAATACTATGTAGCCATAAAAAAGATGAGTTTGTTTCCTTTGTAGGGACATGGATGCAGCTGGAAACCATCATTCTCAGCAAACTATTGCAAGAACAGAAAACCAAACACCGCATGTTCTCACTCATAGGTGGGGATTGAACAATGAGATCACTTGGACACAGGAAGGGGAACATCACACATCAGGGCCTATCGTGGGTGGGGGGAGGGGGGGAGGGGGGAGGGACAGCATTAGGAGATATATCTAACGTAAATGACGTGTTAATGGGTGCAGTACACCAACATGGCACATGTATACATATGTAACAAACCTGCACTTTGTGCACATGTACCCTAGAACTTAAAGTATAATAATAAAAAAAATAAAATTAATGTTTGTTATTATTTTTGTGTGCTGGGTGTTTAGTTTATATGAATAGTTGCATTTTTAGATTCATATTGTTTTATCTTCTCTTTAAATCACTTACAAATTCTGCATATATCAATATTGAACATTTGGAATGCGTACAATTTATCTAAAATATCCATCCGGTATATGTCGAAATTAATGATGAAGAGTAATAAATGCCATACAAACCAAAATCACATGGAGTCCTAAAAACGTAATTCCGACTTATAACATGTCCAGTTACCTTGTTATTTGCTCTTCCTGTCTCTATGTATATCCATCTAGGTCATGAGGCTACCATGTATCTTTGCTCCCACAAATTGTAACCTTTCCATTTCTGTTTAAATGCAACTTGTCTATAAAATACTCCCAAACTGATGTCAGAAATCACATTATTTTGACAGCATTTTAGCATATTTCTAATCATTTCAAAACCTATTTATATTTTATTTTTGCTTTCAATTTCTATGTACTTTTATATCTGTATTCTCTGCCTGTCTTCATTACTTTATAAATCATTATGGGCTACAGTCTTTGTATTTGGCAGTTCTTGTCTTTAAACAAAATTACTACCTGATTATCTAAATACATCAATACTGTGATATCAATCAGCAAAATAAATCAATACATAAGATGATAGTTTAAAGCTGCCATTTTCCCCATCTTCTGAAATAATGTTTTCCTTATGCTAGATTAAATCTTTAAAATGGGAAAAATAAACATTAACACTCATCAGATACAATTTATTTTTAGCTTCAGCAAATATTTGATACAAAGGGGATACTTTCACTTCCTTATCTAAAATTCATATTTCTTTCTCTGTTGTCTTTTCAGCTTATGTTAATAGTTTTAATCTCTTTTTGTTTCCTTGAATATTGTGTGTTTTCTTCAGTGAATTTGTTCCTATGTAGTTTTTTGCTGCAGCATCAAAATTAGCTGTATGTGATGGTATTTACAATGGCTTTCAGTATTGGAACTGATTACCGTATTTTACAAACTGTCATTGAATCTGTAAACAACTATTTTTAATTAGGATAGAAGCATAGATTAATTAATAAACTATTGTTCTTTTTGTCATTATGTTTTTTATTCCCTTTTAAGAGATAAGTTAAAAAAAATTAGGAAATTTCCAAGAGGAATTTAAGTTTGTTGTGTGTTTGGATAGGTCTGGAAGCACAACTGAATATCCGTGAAGGCAAAGTTACAGACTCTTCTATAGAAATTCTCTGGAATCGAGCTGATGGGAATTTCCAGTATTATGAAATCACATGCATAAACTATGCTGCTGCTTTCATGGTATGTTATAAAGGGCCTTGGAGGAATTAAACTTGAATCTTTCATGCTGAAACCAACATTACTGCATTCTTACATTGTATAGTAGTGAAACTAAATAATTCCTAATTGTGTTCAATTGTGGAGTTTTTCTTAAGCACATACTTGATAATGTATTCTTTTGGATTGATAGGTTCAGAAGGTAGTTCAAAAAACAGCAATATTCTCTAACCTGGATCCTGCCACAGTGTACACCTTTTCAATTCGGACTGAAAAAGAAGGTTTTAAAGACACTACTGCTAACATAAAAGACATACAGACAGGTAAGCCTATGTAGGCACCTTAGGAGTTTCTTTCATGTTCAGATATTTCCCTGGTCCTTTAAAGGAAGGTTAGTAAGTAGTTCATTCTTCCCAGGTTTTCTTTATGGGCAGTGTCTCTTGTATCTTTTTCTTTTTCCTTAGTATGAGTTATCACAACATCCTTTTAAGTATGTATTGTCAGGTGGTAGCATTGCTAACTGCATATTGTCTGGCCAGAGTTTCCGTTTGTGATGTAATTACCCCATTTTCCATTAGGCAGATAATGAAGTGCCACATTGCCAGTGTAAACATTTTATTCCCGAAGGCAGATGGTGATCTATCCCATGGTAATCATATGAAATAAAGGATGACTGGGACAGATGCATGCAAATGTATAAGGTGTCGTATCTAGTAAAGTAAAATTGTCAAGTATTCTACTAAACTATTTTAGTTATTCTTGACATTGATGCAATGGGTACATTGATTTATATGTTTAGAACCTGGCCATGTCTGGTATTCTTTTACTGTAATAAGAAAGAATGAGATTGAGAGAGAATATCTTCACAATTTAATTCTTTTCTCATATATGGGAGAATTTTAAAGAGAAAACAATACGCCCATTATACACTATTTAATTTAACTTTTTTTCCCTCAGGAAAGAAGGGAGGCATTTCATATTCAGATTGCAATTAACTTTCCTGCTAATTAGACTTGGCACTCTTTGGTATTTAATTAGGATGAGTCCTAAAAATAATTAAATATTTCTGAAATCAGTGATTACACAAGACTAAGGTATGATCTATTTCCTGCATATTAGAGGCCAGGGACATTTTGAGTTCAATGCTACTGGGACACATTTTGTGCCCTTAAAACACACATGTATTTTATTTCAAAGTTTAAAATAATTCTGGCTGTTTTAAAACAATACTTTTAACTTCTCATATCTAGCAGGTAGAATAAAAGGAAGCCATTATCCTCAGCAAACTAACACAGGAACAGAAAACCAAACAGCGCATGTTCTCACTTATAAGTGGGAGCTGAACAATCAGCACACATGGAGACAGGGAGGGGAACAACACACACTAGGGCTGTCATGGAGGCGGGAGAGGGAGAGCATCAGGATAAATACTTAATACTTGTGGGGCTTGATACCTAGGTGATGGGTTGATAGGTGCAGCAAACCACCATGACACATGTTTACCTATGTAACAAACCTGCACGTCCTGCACCTGTATCCTGGAACTTAAAATTAAATTAAATCAAATTAAATTTTAACAAAAAGGAGTGCCTCGGTTATCCTCAGGGTTTGCATAGAGTCAATTCCTGAGAGCAGTTCAGGGCTGGCAGGTGCTTTGTGCTATAGAAAATGTTCTCTTACTGTCTGTTTCAAATGATATAGCCCCAAGTGCAGCTGAATTTATGAAACATAGCAGAACCCTAAGTGCAGTAACTGTTAGCTGGCCTTCAGCTAGAAGTCTTCTGGATGGTTACATTGTTTCTATATCCAGTGAAAGCTTAATGAAAGAAGAAGTTCTGCCCTCCACTAAGAGGTATGAAAATATTGAAAAGAAATTATGTCAAGTTAACATGGAACACAAATTAACATCTTATATATGTTTTTAGAAAGCTCTCTTAATGGGATAATATAAACAGAAATGAGAAAATTTTGCAAGGTAATTTTTGGACTACAATGTGATCAGAATAACTAGGTCTGACATATTGTAACAAATTATTTCTGAAAATGAATAATGAATTCAGAATATTATCATATGTAGGATACATTATTTTTGACTTAAAATTTCTCTGTAAGAAGATATGATTTTTGATTAACCATTTGTGCTTAAGCACAGCAAATTATTTCCATGATAGATACTTTAAAAATGAAACATATAAAAATTTTTCTGCAGGTGAGAAAATTGAGTTCTCCAAATGTGTCCGAGCTAAATGTTTTAATATGTCACTTTTCTTTAACCTGTAGCACATTCACATTTAAGAGCTTTTCTCCAGGGACTGAATTTTTAATTAGTATTATGACTAACAAGGGACTGAAAAGAAGCCATCCTACTGTCCTCATGGTTAGCACTTGTAAGTTCCTTTTATATTTAATTAACTTTTCATGGGTAAAAAGAAGAGAGACATAGTTGTATTTAAGGACAATGCCTAATTAGAAATGAATGACTAGAAAGTGGTTTATATATGCTGGAAGAGAAGGAGCACTGCATTTACATCGAGAATGCCTGAGATATATTCCTGCCTCTATCACTTATTAATTATGTGACCTTAGGCAAGACAACTATGTTCTCACTTAGGAAATGAGAATAATTATTCCTGCCTAGGTAAAATAACCTGTTACCAAAGTGAAATGTGAAACTCTTCATGAAAGTGTAAAGTACTTTAAAACCCTAAGGTATTATTGGCATGAAATAATATTTTTCTAGTACTTGGACTATATTAACATTTTATGAAAATAAACTTGGGGCATGAAAAAATATAGACTTTTTTTTATTAAAAAAATATTGTCTTTTTGATTGAATTATTTGGGTTCTGTTTGCCTCTTCTGACCTTATTAGCATAACTTGATTTACATGCTTGCTCTGAACATGTGTAGCTATTTCAGAAAGTCCTTTCACTTGTGGGGACAAGTCCTATGAAAGTGTGCTCAAGTACCAAGGTCCTCTTAGTTATGAGAAGAGGCTTGATTGCAGACGTTGCAGTGTGAAGGAAGGGAAGCACTTAAAATGCAGCAATGGTCAAATCAATTCTGTGAAAATAAACTAAAAAAATTGAGGTATGATTATACACCAGCATGATATTATGTGCTTCAGTAACTGCATCAAATCTCTGCAGGCTACCCAAAATGTAGGTTAAGGCTCAGAGGTGTTCATAACTTATTGTTGAAGGTGAGATTTTATCCCAGGCATCTAAAACTGATATGACCCTGCTGACTCTCATAAAGACCATTCAAAGAAACATCAGAAATAGATGAGAAAAGTTTTCAATTTTTTAAAAAAGATAGCTCATTATTATACATCAGTGAAAGCTTAGTTGCTGCTTAGATTTGGCAGCAATGACAAATGACAATGACAATTTGTCATTCTCATTGTCAACGTCATCATCACCATGGTCATCATGACATTGATTGCATCACATTGAGAGCCTCTATCAGGTACTCTGCTAAGCATTTTCTATGCTTTGTATCACTTCATTCTGAATGACAACCTTTATTCTACCGATCATAATGAGATGTATATTTTGTACATGTTTTTCAAATGAAGAAGCAACAGAGCCTTAGAGAATTTCAGTCACTTATACAAGATGATAGAAATTTGAACTCACGTTTCTCTGATATCAAATTCTGACCTTGTAACCCTTGTGCTTCAGTGGAAAAGCCACTATGTTATAGGAAAGACTAACTCTACCCATTCTAGCTCTTTGTGACTTTTTTGACTTTGTGAAAATCGTCTTCTGTTTGTACTGCAAGTTCCTTATTTCTAACCTGAGGTTAATAATAATACTTTCCTTTGTTCATGATGTTGTTGCCTTTTTGACTATGTTTTCTTAAACAAGGCTGGTAACCTTTCTTTAATGTCTCCCATATTGCAATCTGTCTTTTGTCATCTATCATATATTGATATTTTTATCTTTTGAGTTACCTTTGTTTATTTGCAAGTCCTCTCAAGTCAATTTGGAAGTAGATGGAATATTAATAAATGTACAAAATAGAGTTAAAATATATTATAGGACAATAAATTCCAATTGTAAGGGAATTGCATTGTAGAAACAGAATATAAAGGAGTATGAGTCAGTGATTCAGGTTAAATCTACCACAGGGATGAATTCTAATAAACTTAAATCAGTATGTCAGTAGGGGCAAAAAAAATTCAAAATTTGAATTTTTAAGGTGAAATTATTTTAATAAAATGTTAACATTACATTTCTTCTAGCAAAGGAAAGCAATACAATAGTTTAATTTGCAATATAGGTTTGAAATAGAGGCATGTTGCCAATTTGGAAAATAAGCTTCTAGAACTATCTCAGGTAAAGTGGTTACAGAGAAAAGGAATTTGTGAACTTAAGGAGGGGATATATATTTCTTTATTCAGTATATAAATTACAAGTAAACAATATCAATTGTAAGAACTTAAAGTTGAATTCTGCTGTGAGAAAAATAAATGGGAAAATCTGTAATTTTATTATTGGAAAAGGCTTTCCAGAAATTCTTTTTTCTCTTTCCTTGTAGAGATAGAGAGCTTAGACTTGGGGTAAATAGCTTGCACATGGTCGCATAGTGCTAAAATTGACTGGATAAGCCTAGGTTTTATGTCTCATATCTAGTACTCTTCAAAGTCAAGATTATTGGTTCAGCCTAGATAATTTAGTGGTAGAAATGTCTTTTAAAAGATGTCTCAGAGTCTTATTTCATTTCTTTAGATCCAGACCCATCAGATTTGCTAATTTTGGGGCAAGAAGAAAACACGGTATATTTGTCTTGGAAACTACCGGAAGGAGGGTTTGAAAAGTTTCAGGTAAATAACACTGATGCTCTCATACCATCTTGGTGTTTATCCAGGTCTTTATTTCGCTCCTTCTTTTTGTCCTTCATTTTACATTAATGGTTTTAGAAATTATTGTGCCACTTCGTTAATGTAGGATTTCTCCCCCAAGTAATTCTTGTATTTACTTCTTTAAAAGTACAGAGTTGTTATGGAAAGTATTTAAATGTGTGTAAAACCGACACCTGATTTTCGAGGAGTTGGTTTTTTGGTGGACGTAAACAAGTACATACGTAGTACCAAGAAAGTGAATAAAGGAGTGGTGGTGCTGGAGGATAATGCTCCTGTAACAGCACTGGCTGGCACAAAGACTCCAGAAGTCACAGCCACGTGATTTGCTACATGCTCTTTCAGTCCCATCCTAGAGATTTAATTGGGTGGAGACTTTTAGCCTAGACAGTAGAAGACTTTTAGCCTAAATAGCACTTTCCAACTGTCTGTTATTCATCAGGTAAATATGTACATTTTCACTGCCTTTTTGTTAATAATGTAATCTGGCAGTGGGCATGAGGACAAATTATACCCGCTCTATATCTTATGGTTTGCAAATGGAAATGCTTCTAGTATACCATTATTGCTTGGTAGTCTGTGTGGGCAATCAATATTTCCAGTGGTAGGAGATGGTAACTTTAGTTCAAATAACAGAAAACAACCTAAAATAGTTTAAGCAATAAAGAAAAAAAATATTAATACAAGAGTCCCTTATGAAGACCAGTAGAACTGGATGTTGGAAAGAATTGGAATCAGTTGTTTTAAGGTCATTGAGAATCCAGGGATTATTTTCTTTTTGTCTGGCTACTTCTTTCTGCTTATTGGCCTTATTGTTTTGTTTTTCCTGAAGACCAACATTTTCTGCTGAGCAATTCATGTGATGAATAGAAGAATGCCATATACAACTTCCAAACACAAATGGGCACCAAGAAAGATAATTTCTCCCTAAATTCCCAAAGAAGGGAATGTAATTATCCCAAGTTGGAATAGAAAGCCAATCCAGATCCAGTGAAACAAAACAAATGGAGTTGGTCTCTTTATTGTTATGCTTAAGATTTGAAGAAATAAGCAACAAGAAGACTTTTTTTGTTTTTTTTAATGAATGAGGGTATTATGTATGCCTATAGACTTAGTTGAATGATTTTGAGAACAAAAACAATTTTATTCATTTAACAAATTCAACATGCAAATTCAAAAAATTCATTCCTTCAACAATTTCTTGCCCTTTTGGTATAGTCTAGAGAACTAGAGGAGGTTAGATCAAGCCTCTGAATATCTTTAGCCTTGGGAAGAGCAGATAACTCTCTTTCCCTAAAACCAAAAGGAAGGGGTCCTATGTGTTAAAGATCTGATTGATTCATCAATGTAAATTTCAAAAGGGAACAATCTTAAACAAATACCGCCTTCAGTCACCAAGTATTATCAATTCTACTACTGCGGTGTAAATTCCATTTGTCTCTGCAGGGTCCTCAGAACACCAAACTCTCTAAACGTTCTCTAGCAATGTAAAATAATGGCATCTGTACAGCATGTAAGATCATTAAAGTCTATATTATAGAGAATGTAAGGACACACATACCTTAAATTTTTAACAGATTCACATATATTAACTTCAATCAATTTTGTTTTTTTCAGGAGAAGAAAAATTCAATTTTATTTTTTCAGGAGAAGAATTTAGCTCTTAGTGATATACTTGCATGTAATATTCTGGTAATAAATTTGATAATACAAGTTTCTTTACAAAACAGACATCCTATTTTGTTTTGCCCAGCATTCTGAGAGTTCAAAAGATAAGGACAAACTGTGAAATTCATTTGAACACCAAATACGTGTTCTAGTGAGTAATTCCCTTAAAGTATTAGATTACTGTCTTTCTTTTCATGAGTGATGGGAGTGCAGAGATTTATATCCTTTAAAAGAATCTCAGAACTGGCTAGGCGTGGTGGCTTATGCCTGTAATCTCTACACTTTGGGAGGCTGAGGCGGGCAGATCACTTGAGGTCAGGAGTTCAAGACCAGCCTGGCTAACATGGTGAAACCCCATCTCTACAAAAATACAAAAAAAATTTAGCCGGGCATGGTAGCGCGTGCCTGTAATCCCAGCTACTCAGGAGGCTGAGGCAGGAGAATCACTTGAACCTGGGAGGAGGAGGTTGCAATGAGCCTAGATCACGCCACTGCACTCCAGTCTGGGCCTGGGAAACAACAGCAAAACTCCGTCTCAAAAAAAAAGAAGAATCTCAGAACTGTAATGGAACTGAAGGTATAGTCTATTCCAAGCATGAAAATAAACACTGGTATGCATATTTAAGACCCAAAAGGATTCATTGTGAATTTAGAAAGCATCAGGCAGTTGACATAGAATATTTATGAAAGTTTGCCATTTTCTTTCTTATACCTTTCAGCTGTTTTTTATGAACCCTGAGTATATTTTTATTATAGGCAGCACCATCCAATAGAAATAAAGTATTAAGTGAACCACAAAAGTGAACCATATGTACAGTTTAAAATTTCTAGTAGAAATATTTTAAAAAGTAAAAAAGTAAAATTAATTTTAGTAATATATTTTATTTTACCTCAATATATTCAAAATCTTAACATGTAACCAGTATAAAAAGCATTAATGAGATATTTTTACATCACTTTTTCATACGAATTCTCCAAAATCTAGTGTCTGTTTTATACTTAGAACACATCTCAATTGAGGCTAAACACATTTTAAACACTCAATAGATACAGATGGCAAGTGGCTATCATATTGGACAGCATAGTTACAGAGAGTGACTATTGTCATCTGGATTAAACGATAAAGTGAAAGAATGACAAAAATTGGCCCATCAGTGTCCGGCTGAAATCCCATCTCTTCCTAGATGCCTCTCTGATCCCATCTGCAGGGAATGACATTTTCTTACACAGAGCTTTTTATGAAACTTTCCTTTAACTTTTTCTGTGTTACTTTTAACATGCTGTCTTTGATTGTTATTATTGATGCACAAGTGCTAACATCCCTATGCCATTTCCTTGAAGAATCTTTTAGCTTTCCTTAAGAGTGGAGTTCCAAAGTTACTATGTACTGAATAAAGCAGTACTTCCTTTTATTTGTCCACAGTTTCTTCCTTCCAGACCTCATGTGGTAGCCTTCTAATGCGAGGCAGTCTTATATACATGTGCACGTTCAGTTTGTCTGTAATTTTACAAGGTGTGGTAGGCAGTATAGTGCAATGGCCCTGGAATTCCTTGCTTTAAATTCTGACTTCACCCCCTACTCTGAGACCTTGGGCAAATCTTTATCCTCTTTGGTTCTATTCCTTCATCTGACAAATGAAGATTATTTTTATTACTCTACAAAATTACTGTGAGAATTCAATAAGATAATGCACTTTGCAAATGCTCTGACATGCGAATTCCCTGTAGTCAGATATTTTGTCTACTTTGGTCACTGTTATATACTATTACTGAGACCTATGTCTGAGGCATAGCAGGAATCCATAAATGTTTTGGTGAATGAAAGGTAAAATTTGTAGTTTTCCTTTGTTCTTCAATCACTTGCTCAGCTGTCTTTGATTCCTCCTATTCACTTATCTATCAATCTCTCAGCTATTTTAGCCATTTCTACCACTGAAACAGGTTCTGAATGTGTTCACTTTTCTATATCTCCTCTGCACGCCTCTTGTCGTGGTCACTATCCTTTCTTTTTTACTTTTACTTTTTCTTCTTTTTGTTTTTTGTTTGTTTGTTTGTTTTTTGTTTTTTGAGATGGAGTCTTGCTCTGTCACCCAGACTGGAGTGCAGTGGTGCCATCTCGGCTCACTGCAACCTCCACCTCCCAGGTTCAAGCAATTCTCCTGCCTCAGCCTCCCGGGTACCTGGGACTACAGGAACGTGCCACCACACCCGGCTAATTTTTTTGTATTTTTAGTAGAGACAGGGTTTCACTATGTTGGCCAGGCTGGTCTTGAACTCCTGACCTCATAATCTGCACGCCTCAGCCTCCCAAAGTGCTGGGATTACGGGCATGAGCCACCACGCCTGGCCCACAGTCACTATCCTTTCTTAACAAGACCAGCAGCCTAGATGATGGATGATAGCATTTCTTCTCTTAACTGGTTTCTTTGTTTCCACTTGTGATTTCCTTACAATTCATATAACATTGGTTGAATATCCTCTAGTGGATTTCCATTGCTCTTCAAATAAAATCTACACTTGCCATGGTTTCCAAGATCTCACCTGATTGGATTTTTGTCTAACTATCCAGCTCACTCAGTTACTATGTGTCAATCGTATATATCTCTCTCCTCCTCAAACATGCCAAGCACACCCACCCTACATGGTTTTAATGCTTGACATTCCCATTGCATGGGCATCTTGCCTCCAGTTTTGGTTAACCTTTTTCTGTCACTGAGTTCTCAGCTTGAATATAATCTCCCTATATCCTTCCCTGATTACCAAATCTAAATAAAATCCCTCTTAGTAGTCACGCTATTATTTAGCTGAGTTATCACATTCATTTGTTTATTTAGTTGCTTGTTATCAGGTGCCACCAGAGAAATGTAACTTTCCTACAATCAGAAGCCCTTTCTGTATTATTTGCACAGTATCTCTAGTACCTAGAATAGTGCTAACCCCCTTTAATAAATGTTCAATAGATGATGAGTAAATAGCAGTTTATATACCTAGTGTTTCCATATATGCTTGGAGTGATTATGGAGGGAATATATCAATACTGAATATAGTTATCAGGAAAGGGTAGAACTTGAGATGACCTTTTAATAACAGGTAAGATTCATGCTCATGGAAAAGAGGTGAGGATACTCTACACTAGCAAGGTCACAAAGTCAGGAATTAGTATTCTATTTGTCATTTATAAATGTCATCCAATGATAGGGGCATCCTGAATAATAAATCACTCATGAAAAATTCCATCCTTTCCAGAATGATTCAATTCATTCCTATATTCACTATAGGTATTCTGTAATGAAAAGCCTAAGCATTTTTAATATTAATTGTAAAAGATTTATGTTTCTTAACCTTTTCTGTTTGTTCTAATTCTTATATCTTAAGGCAAATGTCAAATGGAATGATCTTCTGTGGGGTTAACTGAGGCCATAAATTCATTTGTTGTCAGTTAAATATATAACCATACAATTACTTTTTACTCTATTTGGGCACATTTTTTTCAGAGATATAAATTATGTATGTTACTAAGTGAAACTGATTTGAAGGTAACATATTAATCTTTAAGGTTCAGAATATTATTATTGAAAACATTATATCACTAATGGTTATCTGAGTCTTTCTTGGTCAATTAGATTATTTGTTAAATTTTAATGAATTAGGTAACAGTATCCTGGTTGCTTAGCAAAGTGCACTTGGATAATTGGGATCATTTCTCTAATCATTTAAAATTAATCATCACATGCCTCCAAACTATGCTTTAAAAGTGGAAATAAAGCACAAATTACATTTCTATTAGGCATGTGTATTCTACATAATTTTTGGAGGGGATAATCATCTATTTTTTGAATTACATTTAAAAAAATTAGTCAAATACTTTTATCATTAGGTCACTACAGTTTCTTTTTCTTCTACCCTTCGGTAATGTCTTAATGTGACTGTGCCTGAACTTAGCACTTTATTAAGATTATATTCCACTATAATTGCATGACATTTTCTCCTACCATCCTTTTTCATACCGGAAGTTCTCAGCATTCTACTCACTACATATATTAGACAAGTAAGGTAGTTATCAGTGACACCTTATGAATCAATAAGCAATGGTATGCTTCTAGACCTCAGGATTATCTTCTTCATTAATGAAGCACTTTTCCCACAAGACAGTGATAACTATGTCTGCTTAGGAAATTTGTTTGACTTCTACCACCTAATAGCTGTTTTTCAAAGCATAATAAAGTTTAAATAACTTATAAAATTGACATATCTTTCTTTGCATTCTACAGACAGGAAGTATGGAATAAAGAAGAATAAAAATTGTTATAAGTAGCTTTTAATGAATTAAAAAACTCCAGGTTATTGGAATTATCAGATTACACCACTGAAAATTTCTAAAGGCAATGCTCACTCTCAGAGTTTTAATGAATAATATGTAGACTTGCCCTAGGTTATGATGAAAGATGGACCAGAATGTAGTGTAAATTTATCATTTATTCACTAATCTATGCAACAAGAACTTGAAGTGCCTTTTCTATTTCAGGTGTCTGTTATTGTAGTTCTCTCTCTTGTTGTTTTTTACTACTCCCCTGACTATACTGACTGGCTTTCGCTGACATCTATTTGACAATTCTTCAAACACTGGCTCTCTCCTGAGGCACATATGTGAGTTTTCTGGAGGACCTTGGGGGTTATTTCCATTGCCTATTTCCTTGACTTGGCAGACCCAGCTCGGGTTCAACATTTGTAACTCCTATTAGCGCCTTCCTCTGGCATCACATCTCACTGGTTTTTGCTACTAGGTCTTCTTGCACAGTGACCACCCTTCTTGGGTTGGGTAATGGTAAGATGATCCAAGACTGATCACTCTCTGTGGTCATACTTGACCCATGGGAGACTCTGGCATTTTTGTTCAGGCAAAGGTGGGTATACAAATTGCTCCACAGCAACGTTTTCTTTGTTCTGCTTTCTCTTTCTATTTCCCCTTTCCTCTGCTCCGTAAGGAATAAGGGCAGAGCAGGAAGTCTGCTGCCTAAGTATCTGTCCAATTGAGAGATGTCAATCCCTCTAGCAGGCACTCTAGATGTATGGTAGTGATACACATGGGCCCCTCCTCATTTAGCTGGAGTCAGAATGTGTGCAGAAGCAACCTATTTCCCATTCTGTGGGCAGCCACGGAAAAACCATGATATTCTCTGCTAGGCCAGAAACTTGGGACTCCATTGATTTTTTTCTTTCTCTTCCTATAGTCTTCTGTTTACATGGAGTTGAGAGAGTAGGTAGTAGGTACTATCCATAATGATTAGCTATCTCTAAAATATATTTTTACATTTTTTTTGTTTCAGGTGTGCAGAAGAGTAAGTCCTACTCATTATGTAATATATCTATTATATGCGTATACACTTAAAAATCAGTATATGTGTTTGTATATGTGTATATACATGTGAACTTTAAAAACAGATGGAGTCTATTGGTCTTTTAGTGCATAAACTTCTAAGACAATCGACTATGCTTATTACTCTGTGAACTTCACTGAGTTATTCTGCCTCTACTAGCCTAAAATTATTCCTCAGTGAACACAGAAAGGATCACAACCTCTACCTTGTAGTAGTAATTATGGTAAATATGATTATTACAGAGTTAGTGCTTTTTAAACTTTGGAAAATATAAATTTACTTTTCTCTTTCTCTAGATATCCTACTGCATGCCATCCAGAGAGGAAAAGCTGATTAAGGTCATTGTTTATGGCGACAAAGCCAAAGTAAAAAAAATGACTCTGGGCATGGACTACATGTTTCAAATGAAGACAGTTAAAGACAAAGATTACAGTGTATCTGTAATGAAAAAAGTGACTACAAGTAAGGAAGATCATAAATAGCATTTAGTTTTATAGTCCTGTAACACTTGAAAGTATTTTGGCTAAGCATGATTATAGTTGTTTTAAGACACAAAAGCTGATAAATAATGATCTTAAGAATGTGATTAAGAGAACTCAAGAATATGTGAACTTATAAAAGTATTTGTATATCTAGATATACTGAGAGTGACACAGAGTTTTTAAAAATAATCTGAAGCCAAAAGTATGCATATATGTTTGTATGTACATATTGTTATATGTGTTACATACATGGAATATCTATGTATACACATGTATATATATTATGCCCTAATAATATAAACACAATTCATTTTCTACTGACCTGAGGGTTGATAAACAGAATACTTCTGTTTTCTCTTTCCTGAAGTTTGTAGATTTATTGTAAATTGGTTTTGTAATGTTTCTGGGTGAGGTGGAATAATAATATTAGTTATCAACAGTTCTCGTGAAAATTTGTGAGGTTGCCTCTCAGTGGAGACTAAATGATAATGCAAGGAGCAACATTAGTTCCATTGATGAACAGATTAAAAATGCAGCAGTATAGGAATGCTAAAAACTTTGATGTAAACAAAAAGAGCCACATTTGGAAAAGCCCTTACTCCTAGCCCTCACACCCTCTATAACTTATTCTCTTTCATCTTCTTTGGCATCTAGCTATCTGCTTGGTGGTAGCTAACAAAATTCTGATTATGTTATATAAGGATATTTATGGCTACAAGAGACACAAAGCTAAAGGAATGTCTTTATTACGAGTGATTTATGATTGACTAAGGAAAGATATTTGTGAACTAGAGAGAATATTGTTGTGTCACTTAAATTAAAACCCATATGTAATATCTTATTTTTCTGTTTGCAGAGATAAACATATAGAACATTATACATGAAAAAAAGAGAAAAGAAAAAGAAAAAAAAAGAACATTATACATGAGTAAATTAAAGGACTGTTACATAGATATTTAAATTATAATATTCATAATTGCTCTATTTTTACTAATATATATGTAATTTCTATTTACATATAATTTACCTTTTCATTAGAACCATCTAGGATTTGTGGCTTAACCTTGAAAGCTGTGAATACTTCTTCAAATTTAATGTGGAATACAACAAAGACCAATTTCACTCATTATAAGATTTATATATCAAATAGAACATTTGCAAAAGACTATCTTATTTGGGAAATGGTGACTGAGCACACAGTTACAGGTGTGACTCATGGTGTAATATATAACATAATGGTAGACAGAATAAGAGGCAACCTTGGAGGATCTGGCATGTTTACCAGGGTTGTTGCAGGTATGCAAATTATCTTTGATATTTAAGAAATTCACATTTCTGTTATATATTGTATTGTTCAAGGTAAAATTTCAGTGGAGTTTTTTGAAATTTGAAAACTTACAGTCTATAGACTATTTCAGAGGATAAAAGTACTCATTTTAGTGGACTGTTCTGCAGATTTTTTTTTTTTTTTTATAAGACGGAATTTTGCTCTTGTTGCCCAGGCTGGAGTGCAATGACGTGATCTTGGCTCACTGCAACCTCTGCCTCCTGGATTCAAGAAATTCTTCTGCCTCAGGCTCCTGAGTAGCTAGATTATAGGCACACATTACCTCACCTGGCTAATTTTTGTATTTTTAGTAGAGACGGGGTTTCACCATGTTGGTCAGGCTGGCTGGTCTCAAATTCCTGACCTCAGGTGATCCACCCACCTTGGCCTCTCAAAGTGCTGGGATTACAGGCATGAACCACTGCACCTGGCCTGTTCTGCAGATTTTTGAGATGACATGTGAAATATAAATTGAATAAAACATTATTTGACACATAGTGATCAATAAATGAGGTTAATATTATATTCAGTTTCACACTGAATTAGAGATCTAGCTAGTGGAATTATGTGGTGTATTTGGGGATCATCTATTCTCCTAAAAATGTGTTCTTTGTCTTTGACATCCTAATATGTGTTATACACATGAAAAAGCATAGTCTTATGACAGCCACAGGATAGTAAAGAATACAAGCATGGAAACACATGTAGGATAAGTCAATGCAACAGGTGAAGCAATGGAAGTATGTCCAAACTTATTGTAGTTACACAGAAGAGGGAAAGATTAGCTCTATGGCCTCAATGGAGAAAGCTCTTTGGGGCTGGTAATGTCTGTAAACGGATTAGGAATTTGCTAATCAGACTAGAGAGGATATGGAGTGTGTGAAAAGGAGGACTCCCAGAGTTGGGGAACAGCCCATGCAAAATTATGGAGGTGTAAATGAATATGGTGTATTTTTGGAACTATAAGCAATTCAATATTGAAAGACTTTGTTTTTTAATATATAAAGAGAATAAAATCCCATCGTGAGTAATTTAGAGAGTAATTTTTAAATCCAAAGGAAGCTATGAAGCCTATGAATATTTTAAATTTTTCAAAAAAGTACAAGATTGCAAGAGTAACACATGAGAATTACTCTTAAGTGATCTTGAAGGCTATGGATTGGGCAAATGACCCAGAGGTCGCAGACATATGGTGATAATTCAGGGTATGGGTATTTATTATTTGGCTGTCAACATTTTCTTAGTTTCTTATTTTTGCTGTAGCAAATTATAACAACTCATCTCATAGTTCTATAGGTCATAAGTCCAACATACTTCTCTCTGGTTGAATCAAGGTACTAGTAGGGCCGTGTTCCTTTTTGTAGATTCCAGGAGAGAATAATTTCCTTGCTCATTCAAGTAGTTTGCAGAATTCAATTCCTTGTGATTGTAGAACTGAGGTAATTATTTCCATGGTGGCTCTCAGCTGACAGTTGTTTCCAGATTTTAGATGATGCCTCATTCTTTGACTTGTGATCCTCTTCCAACATCCAACAAAGGAGGGTCGACTGCCACTCGGGCTTCAAATCTCCCCTTTCCCCCCAACATATGTGACTCTTCTGCCTTCCTCTTTTACTTTTATGGGCTGGTATGATTAGATTGGACCTACCTGGATAATCCAGGTTGATCTCTGTTTATGGTTTATAATCTTAGTTCCATCTGCAAGGTGCCTTTTGCCATGTAACACAACATATTCACCATTCCAGGGTTTAGCATTTGGGCATCTTTTGTGGGGGTTGGCCTTATGCTGCTTAACACATACACTATTATTCTCCCAAATGTGATATATATGTGATAATGCAAAACAAGGAATGAGTTTAGAATTCATGTACCAGCTTTACTCCAGGATTTGGCACTGGTTAGCTAAGTACTACTGGGCAAGTTACCTGATGTCTTTGGGTATCAAGTTTCTGAGAAATTTAAATTAGATGACCTCTGAGATTCTTTTTGACTCTTAAAAGAGTCAAACACTTTGCACATTTTTGTTCTATTTATACAGATAATCTATGACTTACAATGCTTTAACTTACTATTTTTCTACTTTACAATGATGCAGAAGCAATATGCATTCAGTACACTCCTCGACTTACATAAGGGCTACATCCAATAAACCCATCACAAGTGGAAAATATCGCATCAATTGTGATGGGTTTATCAGGATATAACCACACTGTAAGTTGAAGAGTATCTGTCTATATTAATAGATACTATATACCTTATCTATTTCTAAAAACCAAATATGTTAAATCATGTGTCAAATGTCTTCTTCTACAGAGTATTATGATAGGTAAAGTATACAATCAAATACACTAAAATGGGACCCATTCTAGAAGTTTTAGTCTGTGGCAGCATTTCTCAGCCTTACCACTATTGACATTTTGGACTGAGTGATTCTCCTTTGTGAGGATATGTCTTGTTAATTAGAGAATGTTTAGCAGCATCCCTGGCCTCTACTCACTAGATGCTAGTAGGATCCTCCCAATTGAGCCAACCAAAATTTTTGTTAGAAAATTGCTACAAGTCCCCTATGTGGCAAATCACAACTAGTGGTAAACGCAGATATGTTTGGTTAGATACAAAGATCAAATAGATCATTGAGAAAAGATTGAAGAAAAAAATATGAAAAATTATTTTGTTTATACACAGGTAAAGGAAAGAGTACAGTTAGTGTGAGTGACAGAATTTTGCTCACTTAGAGAAAATTTTGTCAGAGGAAAAAGTAACCAAGGTCATATCAATATCAGGAAAGTTTCATAAAAGATACAGAATTTTGTTTTCATTTTACTTAAAGAGAAGAGCACATTATAAAATAATAGGAACTTGATGTTCTGGTTGCATAGTGCGGTTTAGTTGATGGTTTTGAGATATTGCAGGTAAGTAATTGAAGTCCCTGTTAAAACAGTACAGTGACTTAAGAGATGAGTATAATAAGAGGAAATGGGAAAAGATGGTAATCTGGGTTGCCTGGTGGTGGTCTCCAGAGCAGAAGGACATTTTGCTGTCCTAATGTTTATAAATAGAAGAGTGATCATGATGGAGCAATGCTTGGTGATCCATTTTGAGCAAAGCACTGAGTGGATATGAGGAGGGGGCTAAGCTAAGAAATGAAGAACAGGTAACATGATGGTTTAACTAAGAGATGACCAGGGCTTTTAGAGAAAAATAGTAGAAATAGCAATAGACTATTAATCATAGCTTACATTTAGTACTTAGTTCTTATTATCTTCTAAGCACTTCGCATGTATTAACTTATTTTATTCTCACAACAAGGTGTGAGGTGTTACTATCCCCATATAGATGAGGCCGGTGAGATATGGAGATGTTAAGTATTTTGCCTAAAGTCTTGTTTATAAGGCAGAGTCAGGATTTGAACCCAGCAATCCAACTCTAGGGCCTGTGCCCAGTGTCTGTATTAAAAATTGATTTTTACACCCTGGTGGCATCTGATATAATGCTGACATTTTAGAGGATGTTTATTTTATTTATAATTTATTCCTAGCCTATTTCTTAAATATGAGGAAGCTACAGGCACTTGATAAGTATACATTGCCCTGGCATGGGACATATTTAGATTGAATCCCTTAAGCCAAAATTAGAAGTTCTTCAAATAATAATCTTAGGCTTGAAAGAAAAATTGTAGATCATCCAATTTTGCAGTTGAATCTATTCTAAAATATTAATTAATTCATTTAGGATTTTAAAACCTGCTGTTATTTATAAGCCACTTTGTGAAAGTTAGGGGAACATACAGTTTTCATAGTGATTGAAAACTTGAGACTTTGTCTCTGGGTCTAAATCTTGGCTCTACCATTTACCTATTAGCTATGAGACTTGGTGGAATACTTAAATTCTTTGTTCCTCACTTTTTAAATGTCAATAGTAGTATTCATGGTGTTGTTGCAAGTGTTACATAAAACAAAATGTGAAAGTGCTTAGCACAGTGCAAAGTGTGTCATAAGCTTAGTAGGAGTTAGTTCTTTTTATTTTGTAAATCTACTGTTTGTATATCTCATTATCTGTAATAGCATATATTATGTCCAACCTATAATTTAATCACAGAAAAATTAAAAAGTGAATTTCAAAACTTGTCAGATACAGTGTTAGTGCAGAGAAAATATAAAGTTAACAATGATGATGGAACTTTTAAAGTCTTAGTATTTTATTTTAAAATATCTGCCCGTTGTACTCTTTTGCTTTCTTGATACCATTTTGATAGGTCTGACTCTTTTTGAATGTTCTGAGATATGTAAGATTTTGTTTATATTGGACGTCTTCCCAACTCTATTGAGCTGTTTCCTTTACAGACACAGACCATCGGATCTTAGTTCTCAGCTTCTTAAAATAAAATTTAGGTAAATTCACTGAAATGCCAAGGGAAAAGTTAAGAGATGCTATAGTTAGAGCTGTACTGTCCAATATATAGTGTTTGGCAGCATGTGGCTATTTAACCTTGGAATATGGCCAGTCCAAATTCAGAGGTATCGTAAGTTTAAAATGTATATGAAATTTCAAAGAGTTAGTATGAAAAAAATAATGTAACCACCTCAATAATTTTATTATAATTATATGTGAAATAATGCTTTTGATATATTGGGTTAAATAAAATACATTATTAAAATTAATCTTACATGTTTCTGTTTACTTTTTAAATGTGGCTACTAGAAAATTCAAAACTGCATGTGTGGCTCACTTTGTAGTTTTATTGGACAGTGGTGGTTTAGAGACTCACAAGATATATTAGCATATCTGAGGCTTTAAAATATCCTACAATAAAGAAAGCTGCTTAACTTAAAAAGAACTTATTTGACAAAGTGGTTTGATTACAGAACATCTCTTAAGCTCTAATGATACAGGGTTCTGAGGATTCATTTTTAGGAAATTGAAGTCTGGAAGAAACATGTAATTAAACCTAGAATTCCTTTTGCCAGCCCTAATTAAGTTGAATATGAAATTTTTTTTTCCTCTTAAAACTCCAGACATTTCCACTTCACAATGTTATTTTTATTGTTTAGTAAAAATTAGGTTGAGAATAGTATTTTTGTTTTTTAGTTTCTTATCTTTTGAGAGATTAAATTCCATGGAGAATAAATTATATCTTTGTTATGGAGTCTATTTTCAATTAATTGAATCTTCTAGCTCTTAACCAAAAAGCGGCACTCTTCCATAATGATTTAAGGATTGCTGTAGATCCTCTACCTTTTTCTGAGGGCAAGCTTCCTTCCTCTCAGCCTAGACTACCATGATTTCCTACTAATTAGCTTCCTGCTGCCATTTTTACCTTGCTCTAATTTACAGCCCATATTTCGAAATTATATTTTTAAACAAAAAACAAGCCCTGTTGCTTTCCTGCTTGAAATTCTTTGGTGGCTTCCCACTGAATTTAGGTAAAAACCCCTAAAATCTCTAGTATGACCTACATGATCATCAGTCTGTTCCCCTTTCTTATTTGATCCCAGAATCTCTGGCTTTCCTCAGTTACTCCAATTCTTTTTCATTTCCAGGGCTTCCATACACTTTGCTATTTGGAAAGGCCTTTACCAAACTCTTGTGAAGATTCCAGGCCTTCCCTCTTGATCAGATTGGCAATTGTCCAGACCAATATATTCTTCCTTCTCTTGGTGAGACACCGTTCATTCCTAGGCAAGGGTTGTTCAGTCCAGGAAACCACATCCTGTTTCACCGCCATCCCAGTAACTAGTGCTTCACTTCTCACATCTTCCTTTTTCTTCCAAAGTCTTATTCCATGTCTTCATTAGTTTCTTGTCTAAGACTTCATAGATACTAGTTACTCTCTGGGGTCTCTGAAGCAATAGTGTTAAACCCTCACGCAAATCAGTAAATGTGAGTAGCAGTTGGTTAGATAGATCAATCATGGTAGATTTTTGTCTATTTTAATGTAGCAGATAGGGGAATCAAGCTCTTTTTCTCTCAAGCTTGAGAATACAGAAGGCATAGGTCTGACTTACCTTGGAAAAAATGCCAGCAGCTAACAAAGAAATTCTACCCAACACAGGCTGGGTATTTCTCTGATTTTTTACCTTGGGTTTACAGTATTCTTAGAGTTACCAGAAAACTGTAGTGGACAATTAGCGGTTGATGCCAAGAGAATGTTTGGAACTCTGAGAATGTTGGGGTGGACATTAATCAATTGATATAAGCTTTGGGTATGCAGGACAGCGTTATGTTATTATCATTAGAAGAACTTTCAAAGGAGATAAAGAAAAACTATTTCAGAAACATTCTTCCCCAAAACACCAAGAAAACGACCTATTATGTTAATATTTCTGTTATATGCAATGTGTCCTGTTAGTTTTGTTAGAAAATGTATATTTTATTATATTCATTTTCAAATCATTTCTGGTAGTGGGGTTTTAAAATGATAAATGAGGTTCAAAATTAATTCCAGCCTCCTTTCTTTTAGAAACAGTGTTAGCTTGAGTCTGCATCAGACGTGTTTTACATGCCTGGTTTCATAATCTTTCTTCCTCCCCCTATATTATTTGTCTGGAATCTGCACTAAAGATAAGGCAGAGTGCATACCTGACTCATGGCAACCAATCAGAAGAACTTTATGTGGAAAACTCCCTTCAAGGAGGTACAGGCAGCATAAACAAAATTTTTGAAAAAGTCGAAGCAAAGGTAGAAAAATATGGTTGAAATGGCTAAAACAATTGGTACTTGTTTTAAAACTATATTTCATTTCTGATATGAAACCTTATCTTTTCTTTTAAAGAAACACCTAACAAAATATTTATCAGATCAGCACCGTAGGAAAGGGAAAAAGACATTAAAAATTAAAAAAAGATAAAATAACAAATATTTATCAGAAATGCTCACCCTTTAAAAAATCTGGAAAATTTTGGTTATATATTTTTCCAATTATCTCCTGTTTGGTAAATTTCCAAGTAATTGGATAAATAGTTTATATTTACTTCATTTTAAAATGATTCAAATTTTCAATTAGAGAATAGGCTTTCAAAAACAATCTGGTCAACCAGCAGATTTTAGCAAATAAGAAAGATTTTAGAAACAGAAAATTAATTGTTATATTATTTATGATAGTTCTACATAAAACCTAGGTGTTGTTAAATATTTACATGTCTAACACCCAAATATAGTTAGAGATCATTTATTGTACTCAGTGGTTTCTAACAACATGATTATTTTGGAAATTGAACCTATACTATTGCTTTTCATTTTTTTGAAACTTTAGGAGAATAACTTTATTTTAAACCTCTATTTTTCAATATCAGAACCAGAACAACCTGAGGAACTTAGAGCCTTCAATATTTCCACACATTCCTTTTCTCTGCACTGGAGCCTACCCTCTGGTCATGTGGAAAGGTATCAAGTGGATCTTGTTCCTGACAGTGGCTTTGTTACTATCAGAGATCTTGGAGGTGGAGAATATCAGGTATAGTTTTCATTACTGTACTTGCCGAGTCTACTTGTATTTATATTTTGCTCCTAATAGGAAAGTTCTTTATTTTATGAAACATATCTACCACAAAAACTTACTCCTGGTTGGGTTTTTGAAAGCATAAGTTGAAGACAAAAACATTGATGTCAAACTGATGAGTGTAAGTTTCAGCATCAGTGGACTGTTACCTTAGCAACATCTATGCTGCTTTTTTTTCTTTTTTAAGTTCACCCTGAACCTACAGCCAGTCATCCAAGGGTTCATGAATAGTTTAACAAAGAAAGGCAGAGCTATTGAGTAATACAGGCTCATTAATTGTGTACTTGCCAGAAGGCTCTGTCTTTAAATCATTAATGCAGGCAACATTTCTCTCTAGAGCCATCAATGTGATTCTACTGCCTGAAAAATGTAATAAAGATGGATTTTCTTATCATTTTTATTTTACTTTTTATTGGGACTTCAGAGACACAGGTATTTTGTATACACTCTTTAAAAACAAGGGCTAAGCCATTGGCTGTAGATTTCTCAAGACTTGAATAGTTGTTCCTTGTGACAGTGAACTAGGATAGATAGAATGCTGACTTAGGCTGTGATAACACAGTATGGTTTATAAGTTTTTATTTTAAAGTTATTTGGTAAAAAGTTATATAACAAATCTGTATTTTACAATAGTATAGAACTTATTGTGATGTTATAAATAGTGCAGAGTTATATAGGGAAGTGTTAATTTTTGTTACAGTGATATATTTATTTTAGCTTTCTTGCTTTCCAGAAAGAATTTTAATGCAACATTTGTTTGTGGTGTTCTAGGTTGATGTTTCCAATGTTGTTCCTGGTACTAGGTACGATATAACCATCTCTTCAGTTTTTACAACATACAGCTCACCTGTTAGTAGAACAGTGACAACAAATGTAACAAGTGAGTATATGTTTTAAATTACTTTATAAGTAAAGTATATGGAGTCAGTATAATTCTACTGGATGGAAATACTTACATTGGCAACATGTACATTAAATTCATGAAAACAGTGTAGAATAATTAAGGCAAAATGGAAACTTAAGAAAGTGATCTGCTTAGAACCTGCATTCTGCTATTTCTTCAGCTTCCTTTACTTTCAAAGTGCAAAGATAATTACTCTATACTTGTTTGTGAAATAGATCAGAGAGACTGTTAATGCTAACATTTAAATAATACAGAACCATGAAAATAAACTGGTTACATTTGCTCAGGAAGGATTATTCCGTTTGTAAGACTGTTTCTTGTTTTCTTAGTTTTTCTGTGTAAGCCTTGCATTAAGTGAATTTCTTTTAAAAATGATTTGGCATCAAAAGTATATTTGGCATGTAGTATTTAGTAGCATTCCATTTTTCACATTCTTATAAAATAATGTGTTTGGTATTCCCCATAGTATTTTTTTTTTTTTTAAATAGTAACAGAGCTGTTGGGAGTATAAACTCATATTGCTCTTTGGACATTTCAAATTTTACATTTGTAAATACTGTTATTATGTGTTTTTGTGAAAATGCAACAATTATTTGACCTTTTAACAAAGTGGGTTTTTAAAAAATAGAACCAGGGCCTCCAGTCTTCCTAGCCGGGGAAAGAGTTGGATCTGCTGGGATTCTTCTGTCTTGGAATACACCACCTAACCCAAATGGAAGGATTATATCTTACATTGTCAAATATAAGGAAGTTTGTCCATGGATGCAAGCAGTATATACACAAGTCAGAGCAAAGCCAGACAGTCTGGAAGTTCTTCTTACTAATCTTAATCCTGGAACAACCTATGAAATTAAGGTAATTATTTTGTATATGACTACTTAGTGTTCAAGCATTTCATTCATTTTAAAAGTGTAAGAGGTGTTTCCCACCTTGTCAAGCCTTTACAGCTGAATACAGTCCATGACTGACAAACAATGTTCAGAATCATGGCCTCACACCCACCTGGGATTTTAACACTTGGTAAAATGTTATCGTCTCTTTTCATTTCAATTTTTATGCATATTTGTATATTACCTATTTCATTATTTCTATGAATATTTTTGCATATATTTATATACATGTATGAATATAATACAATACTCTAGAAAGTAAAAATTATGTAAAGTTAAAGAAGGAAAAGTTAAATGCAAACAAGAGGCCAGGGTAGTTTGAATGCAGGTATGTAAACCACAGGATGTTACACAGTTATTAAAAATTGACTTACAAATTTTATTCTCCAATTTTCTAGAAACCAAGGTAAAAAGGGCAATAAATCTGTTATACAATTTACGTATGAAAATTGTATAATAGTTGCATAGGGGAGCTCAATTATTTTTTCTGTCTTTTTTGTTTTGTTTTGTTTTGTTTTTTTGTTTTTGGTGCTTTAGATTGGAGAGAAAGTCTTCATTGAAGGATTAATAGCTGCAGGACTGGATTTTGTAAACTTCTTTCCATAACAGCTAAGGGTAAAATAATAAAACCAAACTTAGTAAAAATAATTTTGCCAGGTTTTGAGATATTGTGGTCTAAGAACATGGCCTTGATCTATATATAAAATTTAGACTCCAAAGAAATGTCTTTTTTTAAAAATTATTTTTGATTCAGGGCGCATGTGTGCAGGTTTGTTACATGGGTATATTGTGTAATGGTGGGGTTTGGGCTTCTAGTATACCTGCCACTCAACTAGTAAACATTGTACCCAATAGGTAATTTTTCAATCCTCACCCTCTCCCACCCTCTCCATTTTTGAAATCCTGTGTTTACTCTTTCCATTGTTATGCCCATGTGTACTCATGGCTCCCACTTGTAAGTGAGAATATGTGGTATTTGACTTTCTATTTTTGAGTTATTTCACGTAGGATATGTTCTCCAGCTCCATCCATGTTGCTGCAAAGAACATGATTTTATTTTTTTATGCCTGCATAGTATTTCATGGTGTATATATACCACATTTTTTTTTTTTACCCAATTAACCATTGATAGATACTTAGGCCTTGCTATTGTGAATAATGCTATGATAAACATGAGTGATGGTGTCTTTGTGATACAATGATTTCTTTTCCTCTGGATAGATACATAGTAGTGAGATTGCTGGGTTGAATGCGGTAGATCCATTTTTAGGTCTTTGAGAAATCTCCATATTGCTTCTCATAGAGGTTACATTTCTAGCAACAGTGTATTAGTGTTCCCTTTTCTCTGCATCCAAACTGCCATCTGTTTTTTTGACTTTTTAATAATAGCTATTCTGACTGGTACAAGATGATGTCTCATTGTGGTTTTCATTTACATTTATTTGATAATTCTTAATGTTGAGCATTTTTTTATATCCCTATTGGCCACTTGTATGTCTTCTTTTGAGAAATATCTGTTTATGTTTTTTGTCCACTTCTTAATGGGGTTTTTCTCCTTGTTGTATTGTTTGCATTCCTTGTAGATTCTGGATATCTGTCCTTTGTTGGAGGCATAATTTGCAAATATTTTCTCCTGTTCTGTAGTCTGTCTGTTTACTCTGTTAATTATTTCCTTTGCTGTGCAGAAACTTTTTAGTTTAATTCAGTCCTATTTAAGTCCATTTTAGTTTTTATTGCATTCGCTTTTGATGTCTTCATCATAAATTATTTGCTTAGTCCAATATCCAGAAGAGTTTTACCTAGTTTTTATTACTAGGATTTTTATAGTTTCAGGTTTCATATTTGAGTCCTTAATCCAGAATGTGTTAATTTTTGTATATGGTGAGAGCTAAGGATCCAGTTTTTTGGATATGGCCAGCTCGTTTCCCCAGCACCATTTATTGAACAGAATATCCTTTCCCCATTGTTTATTTTTGTCAACTTTGTCAAAAATCAGTTGGTTGTAGGTATGTGGCTTTATGTCTGGGTTTCATATTCTCTTGCACTAATGTATATGTGTATTTTTGTGTCAGTACTGTGCTATTTTAGTTACTATAGCTTTGTAGTATAATTTGGAGTCAAGTAATGTGATGCCTCCAGATTTGTTCTTTTTGCTTAGGATTGCTTTCACTATTTGGGCTCTTGTTTGGTTTCATATGAACTTTAAGATTGCTGTTCTAATTCTGTGAAAAATGACGTTGCTAATTTCATAAGAACTGTGTTGAATCTGTAGATTTCTTTGGGCGGTATGGTATGGTGATTCTTCCAATCCATGAGCATGGTATGTTTGTCCATTTGTTTGTGTCATCTCTAATTTATTTCATGAATGTTTTGTAGTTCTCCTTGTAAAGATTTTCACCTCCTTTGTAAAATGTATTCCTAGATTTTTTTTGTGTGTGGCTATTGTAAATGGGATTGAATTCTTGATTTCATTCTCAGCCTGAATGTTATTGGTGTATAGAAATTCTACTTATTTTTGCACACTGAATTTGTATCCCAAAACTTTATTGAAGTCGTTCATCAAGTCTAGGATTATTATTTTGGAGTGGTCATTAGAGTTTTCTAGATATACAATTATGTCATCAGTGAACAAAGATAGTATGGCTTCCTGTTTTCCAATTTGGATGCCTTTTATTTCTTTCTCTTGCTTGATTGCTCTTGCTAGGCCTTCCAGTAGGAGTGTTCAATAGGAGAGGTGAGGGTAAACATCCTACTTTTCTTCCATTTCTTAGGGGGAATACTTTAAACTTTTCTCCATTCAATATCATGTTGACTGTGGGTTTGTCATATATGGCTCTTATTATTTTGATATATGTTCCTTTGATGCCTACTTTGTTGAGGGTTTTTATCATGAAGGGATATTGAATTTTATCAAATGCTTTTCCTGCATCTGTTGAGATAATCATATGGCTAACAGGGTTGGGAGAAAAATACTGAAGAAAAAATCTTTAAGTTTAATAAAAAGGTAGAATATTTTTACTTACAAGACTTATAAAGGCTAAATTATTTAATTTAAACTTATTTTATTTTCCAAAAAATCAGTAAACTAAAGCTTTTAAAAACAGATAACTTCGGCCGGGTGCAGTGCCTCATGCCTGTAATCCTAGCACTTTGGGAGGCCAAGGCAGGCGGATCACCTGAGGAGTTCAAGATCAACCTGGCCAATATGGTGAAATCCCATCTCTACTCAAAATACAAAAAATTAGCCGGGTATGGTGGCGAGTGCTTATAATCCCAGCTACTCGGGAGGCTGAGGCAGGAGAATCACTTGAACCCGGGAGGCGGAGAGTTGCAGCGAGCTGAGATCGTGTCGTTGCACTCCAGCCTGGACAACAAGAACAAAACGCCACCAAACAAAACAAACAAACAAACAGAAAAACAAATAGCTTTTGTTATCTTTGCACATTGTACTTTATAAAGTGTCTTTATAAAGTATCTTTTATACTTTATGAAATAGATAACTTTGGTTAATTATTTAAAAAAACTTTAGCTTAGTGACATTTTTCAAAAATAAATTAAGTTTAAATTAAATAATTTAGCCTTTACAACTGAAATACTTCATTTTTAAATAAAACTTATAGTTAGCTTTTCATTTTTCTTCAAACCTTGTTGTATTTACATGTCTGTTGTTGACATTTTGGATATTGGTTTGAACATTTCTAAAGAGCCACTTTTGCTAAGAATCATGAACTCAATGTAGTTACTTTCAACAAATATTTGTTGAACACTTACTATCTCTTTTGCATTTATAAAAAATGTTTAGTCCTTTACATAGTTGGGGTTTTTGTTTTGTTTTGTTTTGTTTGTTTGCTTGTTTGTTTTTGAGACGGAGTCTCACTCTGTCGCCCAGGCTGCAGTGCAGTGGTGCGATCTCGACTCACTGCAAGCTCCGCCTCCCGGGTTCACGCCATTCTCCTGCCTCAGCCTCCCGAGTGACTTGGACAACAGGCGCACGCCACCACGCCCGGCTAATTTTTTTATATGTTTTTTAGTAGAGATGAGGTTTCACCGTGTTAGCCAGGATGGTCTGGATCTCCTGAGCTCGTGATCTGCCCGCCTCTGTCTCCCAAAGTGCTGCGATTACAGGCACGAGCCACCGCGCCCAGCCGACCTTTACATAGTTAATATGCGAAATTTAACATCATCTTACTTGAATGCTACAGAAAGATGAGCTTATAAAAAGCAGTGCTAAATTAGGCCACAGGAAAATGCTTCCAGTTAAGGGATATGTATGACATTTCCAAGGGATAATAAAGAGTAAAGATATCTTCTGAATCCTCCCTCAATATAACATCAATATCTTCTTTGAGCTTTGAAAATAATTAAATATAGAGAAGGAAATATATAAAACCTGTGTAAATATGTGATTTTATATAAATGAGACACTCTTCCTAGAGCATAAGAAATATTGGGAGAGATTTTGCCAGGAAGTTCTTTCTTACTGGAAGTATGCCTATTTGCAAAATTAAAGAACACGATCAGAACTGGAAAGCAAATACTGATAGTATGATTCCCACAGTGAGAAAAGAAAAAAAAAAAAGTTCTTACCTATGTAGAAGTCAAAATAAAAGATTTGTGATGACTATTTTTTGAAGAAAACATAGCTTAAAGAATAGGCAACCTTTTCTAACTGACATCTGAGTATTATATAGTATAGGTATTTTCTGTCAACATGCACACGTTCAGATTAATTAACATGTTAATTAACATGTCAATATATGCTATTGGGGATAATTAAAAATTTTTAATGTGCTATAAGAAACTATTGCTCATAGGAAGGTGATTTAGTCAGCCTAGTTCTGCTTAGATCTATTTTTACTGAGTTTGAATTTTTATTCCTTTGAATTCTCTTATTTAAGATCTATTGAGAAGCCCTTACTCTCTGTTTCATCTTACACTTTATACATCATTCTTGTGACCTTTACTCTGTTCAAATAAATGTTAGCCATTGTAGAATTCCAAAGGATATTTGGCATGGTAAATTTGATGTCTTTAGTATAAGTAATGTTATGGAAAAAATCCTGTTAAGTATTTTACATATGCTATTTCATTTAGTCCTCAGCACAATCCTACAACATAGATACATTGTTATTCCCATTTTAAAGACAAGAAAAATGTTACTTACAACGTTAAGTAAATTACTCAAAACTACTCTCTGGGAATTGGCAGAACTACAGTTAAAACAAGGTTATGATTCCAGTCATGGCATTCGCAAAAGCTTGAGTCTTATTCTCATTAATGACATTTTCTCTTTCTAGTCTAATCTATTGGAAGAGATTATTCAAATCAATTTTTTATCTTTAAAATTCTAGAATTCTTAGTTTAAATTATTAATTAAACCTACTTATTTTTGAAACAGTTGTTTTGAGTATTTGTTTGCCTGATTAGATTATGAACTCTAAATTAAGGTACCATGTACATGGTCTCTTGCATTTGTTACAGAAATAATTGTAGTGTCTTTTATGTAGTGGATATAGTAGAGAAATACTGAGCTTTCAAAATAAACCCAACAGCTGCTGGATTCTTGCTCTACCATTTATTCCTGTGTGACCTTTGGGCAAGGTATTTGACCTCTCTCAGCCAGTTTTCTCATCTATAAAATTTTGACAATAATACTTTATATGTTGATTATATAGATATCTTCATCTTTACCTTCTTCCTTGAAAGTATTAAAAAAGTATCTTTGGCATTTATCTTATGGATAAGTCAATTTTTTTTTTTTTTTATTTTAGATTCTGTTTTTTCAGGGAGTAAAATGTTTGAACACAATCCTTTTGGTCTGTTCTAGGTTGCTGCTGAAAACAGTGCTGGCATTGGAGTGTTTAGTGATCCATTTCTCTTCCAAACTGCAGAAAGTGGTAATTTTCCTGTCATTTATTTTAAATTCATTTGGTCATGAGTTTGTCATTTAAAATAATAAAGAATATAAATAAAAACTGACAGTAAAATACATACAATTCTCAGTAGCATGGCCACTCAGTTTTAGAGTTCTTTCAGATAGCTAATATATTCATTAAAATATATATTATTCTTCCTGATTATATGAGTAGTAATTGATATCTTATAAAACTTTGAAAAAACAAGAATAAAAAATGAAAATTATCCACAGACTTATCATATAAAAAACTCTTTTATCATTTTGATGCATTTCTGGCTTGTCTATTTCCCCCATTAAGATATATTATATGACTATACATTAATGAAAAGTTTGTGCTATGTATGCAAGTTTATATTCTGACTTTTCTTTTTAACATTAAGTCATAAGCAGGTTATAAGACTTTTGGAAACATGGATTTTAATAGTTATTATATTATTCTGTAACATGCAGCCATTACCAAACCAATTTAAGATACCTCCATTATTTGGGAGGCTGAGGTGGGCAGATCACGAGGTCAGAAGATCAAGACCATCCTGGCTAACATGGTGAAACCCCGTCTCTACTAAAAATACAAAAATTGGCTGGGTGTGGTGGTGTGCACTTGTAGTCCCAGCTACTCGGGAGGCTGAGGCAGGAGAATGGCGTGAACCCGGGGGCGGAGCTTGCAGTGAGCCAAGATCGCGCCACTGCACTCCAGCCTGGGCGACACAGTAAGACTCCCCCGCCTCCCTCCCCACCACACACAAAAAAATTCCTCCAATCTTCCAGGGGCATAGAGGAAAAATCTTGATGTCACCTGTGGCTCTTTTCTCTCACAGTACACATATAATCTATCAGTAAATCTTACCAGCACAATCATCAAAGTGTATTCTGACTCTCACCCTCATTGCTAACATCCTGTCCAACATTATTCCCAATAATTGTTGCATTGTATTTTATTTTTATTAGAATGTAACTGTTCTAAAGTCCCTTAATTCCTACCTTATAGGTCTATAGTCATATAGACCTCCTTTCAAAGATCTAACTTTCTTATGTAATTTATGTGGCTATTATTTATAAATTATATTCTAGCATTCATTTGTACAATGTAAACCCAAACTTTAGTTATTTGGCGTCTTAATACTAGGCATCTTTATTATCACTTATTTTTTTAGTCTCAGACGTTTTGTTTCATTTTGATTTCTTTCAAAAGTGGCTCGTCATGTTTGTTTTATATTCTGAAGGATCTTGGTTTTTTACTCTATCAGTTTTACATACTTTACCATGAGGTTAATGGAAATAATTTCTCCTAATTCTAGCTTCATATTGGCTTCATGCCAACTCAAATAGAACTCAGATTATTATTATTATTACTCTATGTGATTAATAATTGATAGAAAAGCATAATGAAATTCTGAAGAAAGCTGATTTTGAAAATGTAAAATACAATAATCACAACCAATTGGAGGGTATCCACTTGATATTAGGCACTAGACTTTTATAAACATTCCAGAAATGTGCTTTTTGGTGAAAATGGTTGGATAATTGATTCAGTTTGCTACTTTTTTCATATCTAATGAAACTACATTATTCTAAAATAGTTAAAGAAATAAGAAATTTATCCCAACTTGTTTGTATGTTCATAACTATTGATTGAATTTTTTTCATACTTATTTGAAACATTTCATCAATGCATGTATTAGCCCAGTTATCCTAAGGTAAAGTTGATTTGCCCCAACTCCAGTGTTTTTATTTTAGGCAAAGTTCAGTTAAATATATTTATAAAAATCTTACACAAATAGATTTTATGCAATGTATTATATATTTAATTTCATGTACCATGAAATTATATAAATGTAATTCTACGTTTTACAACAAGGTGTTTTCCTTCCCAATCTTTCTCTTCCCCAGCTCCAGGAAAAGTGGTGAATCTCACAGTTGAGGCCTACAACTCTTCAGCAGTTAACCTGATTTGGTATTTACCTCGGCAACCAAATGGCAAAATTACCAGCTTCAAGATTAGTGTCAAGCATGCCAGAAGTGGGATTGTAGTGAAAGATGTCTCAATCAGAGTAGAGGATATTTTGACTGGAAAATTGCCAGAATGCAATGTAAGTACCACAGAACATTTTCTATGTCTCGAAAAATCTTAGATAAGCTTATATTTTCACATTTCTAGCATCTAGACACTACATTTTTACCAAAGTTTTACTAGTTATTTGATTAGTTATGGTATCATGTTATACACAAAGTTTTATTAGTTATTGGATTACTTAGAGTATCATGTTACACGATTGGCCTTATTCAGGCAGAATACAGGAATGGTTTGAGAACTCAAGAGTGAGAGATTCAAATCATTTAGGGAATTGTGAAAAGACTTCATGAAAGGAGTAACATTTGTGATACACCATGGAGCAAGGACAGATAGAGATTGTGTGATGGTGGCATTCCCAGTGGAGGATACTTTATAAAGCCCCGAGGTGGAAAAGTATGAGATATAATTGGAGAAAATATTTTACTTCCGTGTGACAGGAGGGAAGAGTACATGTAGGGTAATAGTCGAAGTTAAATTTGCAGAGGTAGATTGTCATTGTTGCACATATCTTGGGTAAATAATTTGTTGTTACTCTGGTCATTGATGATAAACCTCATAATAGTAATGCTTTACTATAGAATAAGCATTGTAATTTTTAATTATAAGATAAGCATAATAATGCTTTTCCTAAAATCATTTTAGTAATCTTTGTGTTATTATTAATGAAAACACAGTCAAACAGTTATTTTTGTTGTAAATACTTTAAAAAGCCTAAAAGTCTTCTTTTTCAAATTATGATATATTTCTAATACATGCACACACCTAACATATGAGCTAGTGGCATACTAGTACTTTTTGGGACTTACGAGAAAGAAAAGATCATTAACAATAAGAAAGTGGCATTTGAACATACACAAGAGTAAAATTATTTCAGCTCTTTGGCTCTTACACTGTTAACATGAAGCTTAAAAATTCTTACAAATGATTTTGCTGTAGTTTTACCTTTATTTTAAGCCACTTGAAATTCTATTCATAAAGGTTAAGGTATAAGGAATACAATAAATATGTTCTCTTCTAAAACTGCAGACATAAATGGGTACAATTAAAATCTAGGAAATTTGTCCATAACTTGCATGTTATGTGTGTATGTATAGCATAAAATACAAAGAAATGAATTACATGTTCTTATTCTCATGTTCACCAAGAGATACAGCATTATTTCTCTATTGATATTATTTTATTTACTAGGAGAATAGTGAATCTTTTTTATGGAGTACAGCCAGCCCTTCTCCAACCCTCGGTAGAGTTACACCTCCATCGCGTACCACATATTCATCAAGCACATTGACACAGAATAAGATCAGCTCTGTGTGGAAAGAGCCTATCAGTTTTATAGTGACACACTTGAGACCTTATACAACATATCTTTTTGAAGTTTCGGCTGTTACAACTGAAGCAGGTTATATTGATAGTACGATTGTCAGAACACCAGAATCAGGTATGGTTCACTTTTTGTAGATAAAAAGATTTAAATGATTTAGAGAATAATGTTTTATTTATATACATATTTCTTTTTAATTTTTACCTTTCAGTAACTTTTTCCTCTAATAATATACCACAGGCATCCCATCAGGGGTTTCTTCAAATTTCTATACTCTTTTGTATTATAGCACAAAATAAGTATTTAAAAGGAGAAAGAAGATTTGCAAGAAACAATTCTTGAGCTGCTGACCCTGATCTTCATATAAGCTTTTGTCATTTTATAATCTCAGCATTTTTTTTTGTAATCACCTTTGCCATTCTAAATGATTTATAATCATCTACACCTTCTCTCACTGTTATTGCCATTACCAAAAGCGAAAATACCTGCACTAGCAGCAGATTAACATTTTGGTATCAGATACGAGCAGTAGCTAAAATATATACCCACTTAAATCCCATTTGCACTGCAGTTTCCTCATCTGAAAAATAGAGACAGTAATAGTACCTTCCTTAGGGTGCCAGTGTTAAAATTAAATGAGAATAATTAGATATTATTATTACCACTAAATTTTATGAGAACATATTTTCGGTATGGTATTCATACATTTAATTATAGTACTATATCAGTATTCATGTAAATATATGTATTTATATATTTCATATATTTATAAAATTTCATGGATATTGATAGAGTCCCATAATACATGAGGTATTTATTATATGTATAATATATAGCTGACGTATTAGATATATCATAATGTAGTATCAGGCATAGGTTGTAATTGCCAATTTCTGAGGTTATTGAAAATTATTGGTAGAGTAATTTCACTAAAGCATTTTTTTCTAATAACATAGCTGTTGGCTTCTATTGTTTTTCATTTCATATAAGTTTGAAGTTTTTTTGTTGATTTAAATAACCATCTTTGAATTATACCATTTTCTTCTTTCATACTCTTTACTTTTTATACAATAAAAAATGATTTCATAAGGGTCATACAAGGTGAAATTTGGTAGATAATAATTTTGTTTTGAAAAATATTTGGAATTGTTTTCTTTCAATTAAAAGAAAGAATAAACATCTATGAAAAATAGAGTAATTTAAAATGTCATTATTATTTTCATATGTTACCAGTGTTACATTTGAATCCTCCAACTGTAGGGTATAAATTTCTTCTTAGAACAAATACAAATATTGATAGAAAAAGTAAAAATTATTGCTAATAATTTTTGAGGCTTATTTTCTTGAAACTTCTACCTGTGTTAATAAGAGAGAAAATGTTTATCAAGCCAGATATCCAGACTTTGTGGAACACAATATATATATGCAGGTATAAATGTTTCAAGATAATGTAACACTGACAATAAATATATTACAATGAATATTAGAATGAAACTGGCACAGTGCAATAATATACAGTATTAAATAAAGTAGTAATTGTTAAAAATAAGTTTATCTGATGATCCAGCATGTGTTATTCACAATTTTCAATTATATTCCATTTTTTCTTTTTTAAGTTAAAGAAACTCTTTGCTTTCAAGTGTGATATTTTATTTTCCTCCTTTGCCTTTGTGTTTTATTATGTGTATTTAATAGGGTGTACTTTAATTTTAAATATATATTATGTATTTATTTTCTATGATTATTTTAGTGCCTGAAGGACCACCACAAAACTGCGTAACAGGCAACGTCACAGGAAAGTCCTTTTCAATTATATGGGACCCACCAACTATAGTAACAGGGAAATTTAGTTATAGAGTTGAATTATATGGACCATCAGGTAAGCCTTAATTGGTTTTGTGTTTGCCTTTTGGTGTGAGAATAATAAAATATGTTACCAATATCAAACTCCTTTTAAAAATATCAGACTCTCTTTAAAAGACCCTGATGTTGAAGCAAACGATAGGAAAGTCATAAGGAAAGTGAGGTCCTTTGATTTTTTAATTCAAAACCATAAATGAGTATAAGAATGACAAAACACTATTCATATTCCACATTTCATGTGATGCATGTGAAAAACTAGAGATAACTCCTCAAGAAAAAAGTGTTAGTGGAGATATACATCTTCAAATATTTGAACAAGAAGGCCTTGGCTTACATTCATGAAGAACAATGGACTTTGACTATATTAAATTAGATTTCTATTCACTGCTAGGAGCCTAGTTTTTAATCATTAGAAAGAGCTCTCTGAAAATAACATGGAAAATCTCTGTATCTTCTGCTCTATTTTGCTGTGGAGCTAAAACTGCTTTAAAAAAGGAAACCTATTAAAATTTCAGGCAGCTTTATAAAGTGGCAAGTTCTCCATCTTTGTAAGCAAGCAGGACCTGGGCATCCACTTGCCAGAGATATTTTGAGAGGTTCAAATATTGTATCTTTAGAAGTGAATTACATAAAGTCTAAAATTCTCTCCTGATTGAGATCCTATGATTCTATGAAAGAAGTTTAATTCTAACAATGATGAAATAACATAAAGCCACATATTAGCATTTATTTGGGGGCATCAAAAAAGATACAAAGTTCCAACTCATTTTATTTTGCAATTTCTATGGTATGAATCACTCATCACCATCATGAGTAACTTTTATCTTTCATCCCTAAGTAACTTATGCTCTTAAAATTCTGAAACACTTTTACTCCCTAGAAAAAGATAATTCCCTCCACCCACCCATCCAGTACACAGAAACAGACATGGATACACAGCTACATCTTTTCTATCTGATAATATTGTTCAATATTTGGCTGAAGTACTATTTCATCTGTGAGACTGGCTGATAAATCAAGTGAGAGGCATTTAGCAATAATTGCATTTAGCATAATGGGAGTGATCACATGCTTCCAGTATGGTGGAACATGTGGGGTAAATACCTAACTAATTAGTTTAAGAGCAAATGGGAGAAGATCACTGGAACACTGGGTGTTAATGGAAATGAGGAAAATAAGGAAAATGTAAATGATATAAGAAAAACGAGAATTACTGGAAAGGTGTCTATGTGGGTAGAAGGTGAGATCTTTTGCTCAGATGTAGCCATTGGTTTGAGATAAGAATACAGATAATTTGTCCATACTAACAGATGATTTGCCCATAATTTGTTCTTATAGGCTGTAAGGCAGAGTATATGGGTATAGATGCTGGTAAATATATAGTTGTGTTGGTGGGAGCCTGTGGCAAATGTTTTCTAATTGGTTTACTTTTTTCAGTGCAGTGGGAAGCAAGACCATTAGTTGGGAGTGAAGATAGGGTAGAAAGTATTAGAGGTCTGAGCAGAGGAGAGTAAGTGTAAAATAATCATCTAGAAGAGTAGAGTGATTGGACCATTGACTATGTAAGTTGAGTAAGATTCCAGGCACCATGTAGGGCTCATTTGAGGTTTGGCTACAAATAAAGTGATATCAATTAATGGTTTTGTGCTGTAAACCAGCTCCCTTCAACAAGAGAAGGGCAAGGGAATTGGAGGCCTGTGTAAGGCAGTGATTATAATTGAAATTGACACTGAAGCTGGGTAAAGAGTGGAAATCAAGTGGTGAGGGGCCAAATAAAAGAAAACAAAAATAAAATGGTGTTTAAATCAATGGATTGTTGATTTCAGTGGATTTAAAGAATTATCAGTTCAGGATTACAGAGGAAATGTAAAGGACATAGGCAAAAGTGGTTAGAAAAAGTTGCGTGAAATTGAGATTCTTAATGATACAGAGTAATTGATTATAGTAGTGTCTAAGTTATGATCTTGAGGGAGTGGCTGAAATTCTGGAAAATTAGATTATTTAAGGAAATATCTAAGTAATTTAAGGATTATCTCTCAGGATATTAAAATCAGCACAAATTAAGATGGTAGCCTTGAACCAAAGCTGGACCATGAAAGTAAATGAGAGTAAATGACCCTCAGGTTAGTAGATTATGACAACTGTGAGGGCTAGTGGATGTCACTGGTAATATAGTGTTTAAAGCTGTGGGCTTTTATAAGGAGAGAGAGAGGATAGTGAATAAAGTGGAGCAATGAGGAACAAGAACAACACCTGCACCTAAAGGCCTGGTTACTTGAGAGCTGTGGGGTGAAAACAGACTGCCACCATTTGGATTGGCTGCAGGGGAACAAAAGCAGTGTTCTTAGGAAAAAGCCAGTTTGTAGTTAGAGCAAGAAGGTAAAGGAAACATTTAAAGCAAAGTTGAAGATTTAAAGAATGGTGCTGACAGACTAAGGAATTTTGTTCAGAAGCTAAACTAGAAATATTTTCTAAATATATCCTCTTATAGAAGATAATGAAATTATTTAGCATTTTAATTGAATAAATTTGAGTATAAAATCTGGTCACTTTTTGAATCGATAAAATTTGATGCTTCCCTTTTCAATATGTCAAAAATAACCTGGTAATTCAAAAGGGCTTTATGATTTAATAAAAGTAATTTTAAGCACTGGAACATTTTCATGTTCTTCCATTTATTTTTGTTAAATTGATATCAATGTACTACCAAGCCACAAGTTTAAAATATATCCAGTTTTGATATTATAATAACAAATTTTAGTGCAGAGGTTAACACTTGAATTGTTGTCCTTGGCTCTGTACTTAAATGTGAACATGATTGCATGCTTGATAAAAAATAATCCACGGCTGTCTTCCACTTTTTGCAGGTCACATTTTGGATAACAGCACGAAAGACCTTAAGTTTGCATTCACTAACCTAACACCATTTACAATGTATGATGTCTATGTTGCGGCTGAAACCAATGCAGGGACTGGGCCCAAGTCAAATCTTTCAGTATTCACTCCACCAGATGGTAAGAACAGGGAATGAGTGAGATATTTTTGGTATGCTTATGAACTTCTTGAACTGGTAAAACATGATGTTAGAAGCAATTTGTTTTATATTTACTTAAATCATATTTTTCCTTATTAAATTACTACCTAATTCATTCTGAACGTGTGTTCTCCAGAACATTAAACTCATAGTGTGCTTCATAATAAAAGGAACCCAAGATCAGGTAAGGTTAGGAAATACCATACATAGTATTGGCCAGTTAGAGATTCACAATAAAATTTAGCAAAACCTCAAGAAGTCGTAAGGTAAACAAACACATTTAGTATGGTTTAACTACATTTTTAAATGTGGAATCTATTTTTTCTCACAGAGCTAGTGTTTAGAGGAATTCCTATATTCCCACTTCTTTCCACAAAATATGTTTATAATCAAAACGGGATTCTAAGCAAGTGAAGATTCTGAGTGGATGCATGATACAGATTTACCAGCATTTCCTGAAATTACGAAAAGAGTATTTTTCCTCAAGAAACTTCCTTATACGCATTCATTAAACATCATTGTTTTAGGTGAACTATACTTTAAAAAAATTGTTTCCATACTATTTCACAACATACCTTTCTGGCCCACACTGAACTTGCTAAATGCCTTCATTTCTATTTAGGAATTGTAATTATGGAGAAAAATAACAGTAACTTCTTATAACACATTAACACTTGGAAAAGTTTCCAGACTTTGTTTGTGTGGAAGCCAGCAGACAGTAACTTATAAATGAAATGTACACATGTACACACACACACACACACACACACACACACACACAGGTCATACATTCATCATTCAAGCATTTGACCATTAGAGGGCAGTAACTATTAGGAAATGTTTTACTTCTCCCCTTTAAAGAAATAATCATTGATATTTTGTTGAAAGAACATAAAAGTTACGTTTATCTATTTCAGATGAAAATTCTGACATATATATATAGTTTTAGTATACATATAAGAAAGTTATACATACTCATAAGGAAAATGTTATTTTTTTGTATTAAAATTTTACCATTGTGTTTCTATCAGAAGAACCTTAGCATTGTGTAGCTTCTCCCTTAAATCTTAAGTTTTCCTTCATCTCCATCTAAAAGCTGCTCTTAAGCATTTCCTAGGAAGCTAGACAGATTTACAGATACTATCAAATAAAGCAGAGCCCTCGATTTTGGTCTTAATAGAGTTTTCTCAACCAACTCAATGTACCCACTGATTTCTATTCTTGTTATACAATTAGGTAAATCCTGAACTACTGTCTTCTTTCAAGACCAGCTGATTTTGGTGCTTCCAAACAGAATCCACAACTCAATAAACGTATTTTTTTTATTGTCATAATTCTTGGACTACAACATTTGATAAAAATGGGGAAATAGATAATGCATATGCCGTGTACAATGCCATGTTATTTGTCTTGGATTATTTTAAAATTTACTTGCCTTAATTTCTACATTTTTTATCCAGAAAAGAAGTAGAATCTTAAGGTCATCGTTAAGTATATTTCACAAGGCCTATTTTTCACACCAAATCATTTTAAGTCGGTGACTCCGTTCGCCTGTATAAAAAGCAATTTGTCCTGTGTTTCATTCTGTTATCTTCCTGAGTCACTCCTCCTGTAGACCACACACTGGTGGGTCTTAGAGGGGCCTCCTGGCAACTGGTGGGTTCCACCAAAGGCAGGGTTGGCATGGTTCTTATATCCTCATGCCAGCCTTCATCCATAGAGTTCTCTGGGGATAGTTCAGCCTCGGGAGCTGCTTCAATGGAATACTCTGTCAAATGCAGTAAATGTAGCTTTCTACTTCTGATACCACTAATTAATCCTGGTTCCAATATTTAAAACTTTGAAATAAATGGATCTTTAAACTATATGAGAACAATGTGATAACTCGTTAGAACTATCTACTTTCAATTTAAAAATGATTTCTTAATTTTATATTATCCTTTTCATTAATACAACAGGGTTTTTAGTATTCTAATTAAAGTTACTTAATTTATTTTCTTCTCCATATTTAAACCAGTCTATCATCTATTTAAAAAATAATTAGGACTAGCTTGCTTCTTTTAAATTACCTTTTAAAACAATTGGTGCTCTTATAAATACTCATAGAAAAATGTTGCATTGACCTCTTATAGAGAATATTATGTGCTATTACATTACAGTGGAGTTGATTTCATTACCCCTGGGGATGTTATGGTCCATAGTCTACTTTGAAAGAAAATCAGCATCCTATTATTTTAGCAGTTCTCTTATGTATTTCCTAAGCCTTCTATATGTCTTTTAATATTTTGATGAGTAGATTTCTACATAGGCATGAAAATAAATGATTTTGGAAAAAAAGATAATAATCTCCAAAGCTATAAAATGTCATAGAGTTGCCTATTCCAAAATCAGATAATGCTGACAAATGTAACATAGGCAACAACATTCTTCTAACTTGTGTGAGGGGTAAAAAAAATAAGCACACTGTGATGCTTCAATATTGTCTAATAACTTTTCTGTCAGGGTAGTTTAGCATGACCATTTCTTAAAAGCAGACAAATTTCTGAGATTCTTGTTTACTCCCTCTTAAATAGACTATGGCAGCGTAGACGTGTGTCCTCAGTGATTTAAACTTGTTACTTTCTGCAAAGAGTAGTAAAATCTTTGTAGGAAAATAACTGAGAGTCTGCCAACTTTGTGTTTTCAGGATTTGCAGTGGCTTTAATTTTACTACTTGTTTTTCAAAATACACTTGTAAAGAAAGTTTAAATTTGCTAGATTATGGCAAAAATGATCTTAATGTATTTTCTTTTACCTCAATGCTATTTGTCTCTGTTTCATTTCTTCTCATAGTTTTTCATTTGAACACCTCAAATCATTTGGAATATATATATATATATATATATATTTTTTTTTGAGACGGAGTCTTGCTCTGTCGCCCAGGCTGGAGTGCAGTGGCCAGATCTCGGCTCACTGCAAGCTCCGCCTCCCGGGTTCACGCCATTCTCCTGCCTCAGCCTCCCGAGTAGCTGGGACTACAGGCACCCGCCACCTCGCCCGGCTAGTTTTTTGTAATATTTAGTAGAGACGGGGTTTCACCGTGTTAGCCAGGATGGTCTCGATCTCCTGACCTCGTGATCCACCCGTCTCCGCCTCCCAAAGTGCTGGGATTACAGGCTTGAGCCACCGCGCCCGGCCTTGGAATATATTTTAATAAATCATGTATTACTGTTTTTCTAATGTTTTAGTAAAATTTTTTTTTTTTTTTTTTTTTTTTTTTGAGGCGGAGTCTCGCTCTGTCGCCCGGGTTGGAGTGCAGTGGCCGGATCTCAGCTCACTGCAAGCTCCGCCTCCCGGGTTTACGCCATTCTCCTGCCTCAGCCTCCCGAGTTAGCTGGGACTACGGGCGCCCGCCACCTCGCCCGGCTAGTTTTTTGTATTTTTTTTAAGTAGAGACGGGGTTTCACCATGTTCGCCAGGATGGTCTCGATCTCCTGACCTTGTGATCCGCCCGTCTCGGCCTCCCAAAGTGCTGGGATTACAGGCTTGAGCCACCGCAAATTTATAAATATATTAACTCGAGAATGATTCTTAGGTAGTCCATGTATATAACACCTTCAAAATTAAAATTATTTTGGCCTTATCTAGAAAATTCATCATTGAGCAGCATTAATTTTGAAGTTGGAAACAAATGGTATTGGGATAAAGAAAATATAGGATTTTTTGGTCAGATGTCTAATTTATTTCTCATTTATTTGTAAAATTTGTAAATATATTGACTTGAGAATGTCTTGTAGGTATTTCCTGTGGATAACACCTTCAAAATTGATGCTGAACCATGAATAATTGCCTTGCGTGTTTGATTATCTTTAGTTAATTTTGTATCAATATTAAAGTCTTCTCTAGTTTCCTCATAAGAATTTGTGGTCTAACAGATCAAGTATCTTTTTAAAGACAAGATACTATGCTGTCTACTCCATTTCCTTTATCCCCTAAGCTTAAATAGGAAAAAAAAGATAAGTTTATAGTTATTCTTTTTATGCAAGTTTGAGGTATATTTTAAGGTAATATAGAACCACTTAATCTTTACTTGGATTGTAATTTTTGCCATTAAGTATCATGGGGCAATAATTACTAAGAAAGTAAGTATTTAATATATGGAATATATAGAAATATACATTCTAATTAAAAGACAAATAATGTCTGCTACTACTCTTGGGTTTCACTAGCAAAATAAGAGACAGAAATATATATATATTTTTCTGCTGTCCTGCCTAATATTTGATATCTAACACATTAGTGTGTTGCATTGACTTGAACTGATCATTTCACTTATTTTTCAATAGGCAGGGTTTAGTTGCCTGATTAATATGATCAATGTAGTTATTAGCTGGGTTTTTTTTGTCAGTTGAGATTCTACATCAGTTCAAAATAAATGGAAAAAATGCCAGATCTCTTCTGTAACTTAAGTTATGCAATACTGGCTATTGTTTTGTCTGCATAAAAACTGCAAAACAAAATTTTAAAGGAAGATGGAATGAGAGTTTTGCTGTTTAAATAGCCATGTTATTTTATACCACACAATTATTTGGAAAGTTTCTCCACCTTTGAAAAATGCATATTGGTAAATTGCATGTTGGTAAATACGATGATACAAACATGAGCTCTAGGTACAATATATTTTAGTGAAATAAAACTCATACTAGAGGTGACTTGTGCAAAGGGCTTTATCTGTCTTATTCCTTCCTCTGTCCTCAAGTGCCTAGAACAGTGATCATATGATCAATGCTCAGTGTGTTGAATGACGAATGAATGGCCCAGTGATTGTCACAATATCTAGGGAGTCTTTACTGTTTACTTCATGAAGACGAAGGAAAAAACTCAATCTAAGGGGTGAAAACTTTGTATAGTTATAGTTACTATAAAGCCAACTTAAGCATAATTATATTTCCTCATTATAAATAACATATATGGGAGTTGTAAAATTATTTTTCAATTCCTTTCTGTTGTCTTAAAAAGAAAGGCAGTCATTTTTCCTTTGTTCCCTTTTAAGACTATATGCCTGTCTTCTAACTAGAATTTGCTAAACCTGTACCACTGCCAGATAGCTTGGGGAAATTAATTTAAAGTGTAACAACAATCTGATCATAAGGGATCATAATTTTATGTCATTTTCTCTTTCTTAAAAGTTTTAGAAATTTGAGAAATTTTCTTGAACTCTGTTCCTTATAGTAACCTGTATAGTAATAGGAAAGCTATAATGACACCCATTTTATAGATAAGGAAAGTAGAAGTTGGAGGGATGAATGAGCTATTCATAACCACAAGTTGAACTGTAAATAAAAATGGTCAAAAGTCAGGGGATGTTTATTTTTTGCCCATTACTCCTGTGAAACTGGGAAGTTCCCTAGATGTCACTCTTGGTGACTTTACAACTAGAATTTGCTTTAAGTTTTTTATTGCATTTTATTTTAAACCAATTATTGGTTTGTTCCTATTTTTCTTTACTATTGTAATGAATAAGGGCCCCTGAAATTTGAAAATAACATGATTGTTTTTAAAATATCGGAAAAAATCAATCAACTCTTCAAACAATTTCATGTAATAAATTAAAACGCAGTCTAATTTAACTTACCAACTATATTTCATTGCATTCAGAGTCTTCTGAATATTATTTTTCAATCTGTTGTTATAATTTTTATGTAACCATCAAGATTTCAGCTGGGCATTAATCATCTCCAAATAGGCATATTCTCAAGAAAATTATTTTCATTAATTAATCTATTTCAGACAAATGTTATGACTTTTATTTTGGAAAATTATTCTGTTATTCTGCTCCTTACTTACATTTCAAGAACAATGTTTAGAAATTTAGTTTTAAATATCCATGTATTTAAAGACATTTAATTAAAGAAAATTTATTATACTTTAAGTTCTGGGGTACATGTGCAGAACGTATAGGTTTGTTACATAGGTATACATGTGCCATGGTGGTTTGCTGCACCTATCAACCCATCATCTACATTAGGTATTTCTCCTAATGCTATCCCTCCCCTACCCCCCCACCCACCGACAGGCCCCGGTGTGTGATGATCCCCTCCCTGTGTCCATGTGTTCTCATTGTTCAGCTACCTCTTATGAGTAAGAACATGTGGTGTTTGGTTTTTTGTTCTTGTGTTAGTTTGCTGGAATGATGGTTTTCAGCTTCATCCATGTCTCTGCAAAGGATGTGAACTCATCCTTTTTTAAAGACATATTTAATTTTTAACAAAATAAATTGTTTTTGTCTATTTATTTATTTATTTATTTATTTATTTATTTATTTATTTATTTTGATGGAGTCTTGCTCTTTCTCCCAGGCTGGAGTGCAGTGGTGTGATCTCCACTCACTGCAACCTCTGCCTCTTGGGTTCAAGCAATTCTCCTGCCTCAGCCTCCCGAGTAGCTGGGAATACAGGCACGCACCACCATGCCCGGCTAATTTTTGTATTTTTTAGTAGAGATGAGGTTTCACCATGTTGGTCAGGCTGGTCTTGAACTCCTGATCTCAGGTGATTGGCCTCCCAAAGTGCCGGGATTACAGGTGTGAGCCACTGCACCCAACCTCGTCTATTTTCTAATAAAATTGTTTATATATCTTAAATTGTGAGCTAAGAATGTAGGCAGTTTTTTCACTTGAAAAAATATTTTTAAATTCCCCCCTTTTTCTTTTCTTTCTTTCTTTCTTAGTTCCAGGGGCAGTGTTTGATTTACAACTCGCAGAGGTAGAAGCCACGCAAGTAAGAATTACTTGGAAGAAACCACGACAACCAAATGGAATTATTAACCAATACCGAGTGAAAGTGCTAGTTCCAGAGACAGGAATAATTTTGGAAAATACTTTGCTCAGAGGAAATAATGAGGTATTGCATTTTTATTTCACTTATTGGCGAGCCCTTTCTACTTGGTTCTGGCTCTGATACCTTTGAAGATTTGCTAGCACCCACATATAAAATATGTGACAACTTACTAGTACAAAGTAAAGTAAATTTGGGGCATGTTGATAATCTAGTTAGATCATATTTCATTTTAGGTCATATATTATCAGTTAAGTGCTATTATTCATTTTCATCATATGAAAAATGTTAATTGTGCAATTAAACAGGACTAAAGGTATTTTCATAAGTTAATATTATTATTCTAAATTAGTTAATGAATTGTTTGGAAACTCCTGTTATGATTTAAGTACTCCTTTAAAGGCTGTGCTTGCAATTTGGAACAGTTGCCAGTGAAGGGCACAGTAATTTTAGTAGCTGTTGTTGATAAATGATTCTGTTCTCTTTGGTCTTGGGAAGCTAAATTTCTCAGAGTTGCCTCTTTTTTTTTTTTTTTTTTTAAATACATTTGATTAAGAAATCACATTACTAAATAAAATAAATTTAAGTCATTTCCTAGATTTTAAGTAAGAGGACCAGGATCTTTAGGCAATGTGTTTGCTTCTATTCACACTGGAAGTCTTATTTTTTTCCTTTTGTTTCTGTTAGGAAGTACAGACAACACTGATTTTTCTTTTCACTGTCTTTGTTCACCTCACCTCACCAACTGTTCACCTGTGAGACCCTTCCAGCCTCCAGGCTAGTCATGTCCAGATACTGGCTGCTCCCTGGGGCACTCAAAGAATAAACATTCTTAGGACCAGTGCAGCAATCACTGGGCCTTAAAGACAAACATGATAGTTATTCAGCCCCTGGCATCTGCTGTTTTGTTTCAGAGTTGCTGCTGCTTCTACCTGTGCTGTTATTTTTCCCCACACGTGCTTTCATTCTATTTCTAGTCTCAGCCTTCCTCTATTTCTGGCACTTACCTGTATGTGACAGTTGACCTTACCATGTGCTCAATGCATTCTGGCCACCCAGGACTTACCACTCCAAGTTGCTCACCACCTTCAACCCAGGGTTAAATTTTAATCCTAGGTTGATTCCTTTCCTCTGTGCAAAAGATGTTGAATTATGCTTTCTGTGATACTCTAGTTGACAACTCAGGCAAAGGGCAAAAGCTTAACCCTTTGCTCCTGCTGAGAAGGTCTTAAATTAGATACTGAGCTTTCTTAGTACTAGATGACAGGTTTCCCACTTCTGCTAATGACATCTATTGAATGGGCGGCCACACCTGTTTTTCTATTAGGCTAAGAGGTTCTAGAAAGGCTTTTTTTTGTGTGTGATTCTGTCTCTATTTGGTCTGCAATTCTCGTCTCATAGTAGAGAGCACATGAGCTTTGGAGACATACAAATTTGGATTTGAATTATGATTTTGTCTCTCACTGGGCTATATAGCAAGTGGTTAAGAGTGTAAACCAGGTTTAAACTCTAGTTCTGCCATTACTAAATGTTTAACCCCGGGAAAGTTGGCCTGAGCTCTCTGAACGTCAGTTTCTTCTTCTATAAGATAGTGATTATAAGTCCCTATAACAAAGGGTTAATAATGAGGATTTAATGGGTTCATGTGTGTAAAGAGCTTAAAACTGTACCTGGCATATAGTAAGTGCTGTGCTAAATAATTGTGACCTATTGTGATCATTAATCTTGGCATAGGATCATCCACTTTAGTTGCTTCCCAATATTACTTCCCTTATCCTCTCTCAATGAAAGGAGACATTATACTTCTCTTTATTTCTCTGATTATATCTTTCTTTATTAGATCAGACTCATTTCTGATATTTCTACTTCCCCGTGTAACTGGTGTTTGGGTTTACCTTTCAGGAGATTGATGTGGGGAGACCGATATGACAGAAGCTTTAAATCCAAATGGCTCTGTGTTCTTGGCCTGGCTCTGCCATGTTCTAGGCCTATGTCCTTGGACAAATCAACTTTTGGAGACTTGATGCCTTCATTTTTATAATAGGGCTTATATAGCCACCTTATAGGGCTGGCAGTAAATGACATAAGAAATACAACTTTTGGCTTAGTGTGTTCTTCATTTGTTATTCCTTTCTTTGACCTTGGTACCTCTCTCAGGATAAGGACTCTCTCTTCTCATTTCTATTATCTTCTGAAAAAGTAGCCTCATTCTGCAACTCAAGAACTCTTTAAATCCTTGAAGTCTTATTAGAAGTCACCAGTGACCTCCCCAGTGTCCAATACAAGGATTAAATATTTTTAACCACCCTTGTGTTCTTATCTCCTTCAAAATCCATCCCTCTGTCCCCCCACTTTTCAGCTTTTGGCACTATTTGTTCCTTAATATTTTCTGCACTTTTATATACTGTGACATTGTAATCTTTTGGCTTTGCACAATTTAAAATGATAGTTCAAAAAGTTAACTATTTTCTAATATTTTAGTAAAGATGTTCCACAGAGCTTTGGTTTCAGCCATCTCATAACATTTTCTTTTGATGACCTAACAGTTTCAATCACTGCTTCCTATTTGTCTAACTCTTATGCCTTGCTTTCTACTCTGATCCTTCTCTCTGAGACTCTGGATTCCTAATTGCAGCCATTCGTGGGAAGGTTCTGCCAGGCTCATTATATCTAAATTATTTTCTCCCCATAAAATGAAACAGGAATCTTATTTGAGATAATAGGGCCTGGTTCATGATGGGAAGGAAGATGTGACATGGGAATGAGGACAGAAATATTGGGACAGAGACAGTGACTTGTGCAGGTTCCCACAGGACACCCATAAGGTCTGTCCAGGCAATTACTAGTTTCAGTGCGTCAAGAATAAGGCCTAAAGAGAGGCTGACTTGTAGCCTTGGTACCTGGGTTTAGAATTTTCTAATCCCTCTGACTGTACATAACACAGATCTCAGACCTGAAGGTCATTGTCTAAGAAACCATGGTACAGAAGACTTTGAGAGTGAGCATTTATTCCATTTATATACATGTGATATTTGTCTTTTTGGATAATGGAACCGTTATTCTCTCTGTCATGAAGGCTTGAAACCTTGGAGTCACTTCTGACTTAGATCCTACTTAGCATTCAATAGCCACTTAATGTTAAGATCAGTTATTTCTACGTCCAGAATGTGACCTGCATATGTCTTTATTTTATTTCTGTATCTCCCACTTCAGCTCAGGATTGCATAGTCCCTCGCCTGGAATACTGTTATCTCACTATATTAGTTTTCCATTGTTCCATAACAATTTTCCACAAACTTAGCAGCTTAAAACAATTCGTACTTATAATCGCACAGTTTCTTTGGGTCAGATACCTAGGTACAGCTTAGTTTGGTTCTCCTCTTAGAGTCTCATAAGGCTGCAAGTAAGAAACTAGCTGAGCTGTGTTCTCATCTGGAAGCTTGACTAGGGAAGAATCCACTTGCAGCCTTATTCAGGTTTTGGCAGATTTTATTTCCTTTTGGCTTTAGAACTAAGGGCCCTGGATTCTGCTGGCTCTTGGCTGGAGACTCCTCTTAGTGCCTTACAGTTTTCTTTTTTTTTTTTTTTTCCCCATGTGGCCTTTTTCAACATGGCCATTTACTTCATCAAGCCAGTAAGAAGGGTCTATATAATGTGATCATGGGAGAGACATGTTATGCCCTTTGCCTTGTTCTATTGGTTAGATACAAATCATAGGTCCCAACTCACTCAAGAAGAGGAGATTTTACAAAGCAGGAACAACAGGAGGTGGGTATCATGGGTATCTACCTGAGAGGCCAGGCGCTACACTCCCCCAGCCTACTATTTTATATTTCAAGCACCTATTAGAATAATCCTTCCGGATTTAAGTATATTATTTACATTATGAAAGTAACCTAATAAGAATTGAGAACAGATGACGAAGGTATAGATGTATTTAAGTAACCTAACTCTTCACTATCATTGCAAAAAATCAATAGATTCTAAAATAAATGAGTGTTAACAGAGCAGCATATGCATATTATTGAGTATTTTAAAAGTAAACACCGTAAGAAGTGAAAACAGGAGTGGTTTAAAGTGTTGCTTCTGGGAAGTAAGAGGTAGGGAAGGTATAAACAGGGAATAGTCATTTTCATTATAAACCCTTCATCATCCTTTTTTTTTTTGTAGCCATGTACATATATCATGATTATTAAACTTAAAAATATAATATAACCCTCCTATGCTAGGCATGATTTGATTTCATTACCCTTATTGAGTTTTTTATTCCAGTGACTCCCATGATCTATTTGTTTCTGAACAAATATGGATTATTTAAATAAGCTGAAATATGTATAAAATTTTACTTTTAATATTTAAACAAATATTTGAAAATTACATTAGCAAAATGATTCTCAGGGTTTGAGATATTTTATTTCAACTTCCACACGTACATATGAATCTGATCTATAATATTCCTAATAAATGATGTGAATCCAGCCTCTGCTAAAATATTTTATCAACTATTATAGGATATCTACCACTGCAAAAGTAGCTCCTATCCTATAAGCTTTGAAGTATTCTTTGTTATGGTCCCACAAGGATCTATTTCTTAAGTAATCATGAGGTTTTAGGCACTCTGTTAGACACAGAAACCCATAGATGAATGAGAAACGATGCTGTTTTTACTTTGAACTGAAATATTTGTCTTTTAATTTTCATCAGTTGGTCCTAACTCTCCTCTCTAGACCAATACAGTAGATTATAGTGGCTATGAACATGAGCTTTGGAACCAGGAAAAATGTTCCAATCCTACCTTGGCTGTCACCAGTTTTGTGAACTTGAACAGATGACTATAAAATGGACATAAAAATAATCTATCTCTTTGGGGTACAATAAAGCAAGTTCAAATGAATAAAAGTGTTTAACACTCTGTAACACACAGAAGCTTAAAACGTTAGCCTTTGCAGTGACAACAATAATAAACAATGATTTAACTCTTTCTCATCGAAGATAGTGGTCAGAGTTTTCCAAAGACTTAATCACCTTAGTTTTTGTTAGTCATGGCTTCTAGGTCCCTTATATCATGGATTATATTCCTGTGCATATTTTCTAGTTTGTCAAGGATCCTCTTACTCAACTGAACACAATATTCTGTATGTAGTTTGAATGGAGCCAAACTGAGCATAATTATTTTCTCCTTCGATGTAAATTTCTTCCTTCTTTCAAAATAGTGAAATAAAAAACGATCATTTCATTGGGAGCCTCATTCCACTGAGACTGAAGTCTAAAAAACCCTGAAGTCATTTCCATGGACTGCTCTTTGCTTGAACTTCAGTCAGATCCCATCCGGTACTTGTTCTATTAGAAACCTGAGACATTTTTCTCCAATAGACATATTGCTGCCTAGTATTACAGACTTCTGAGATTCATATAGATGCATCTTTTCATCCAACGTATTCCTTGAGAATATCAACGTTTGTCAGTGGTGAACGTAAGAAGAAAGTCTTGTGCTAAATGCTTGGCTGGTTGCTAGGAATGAGGCTGAGGACAGAACCCAAAAGTAGTTTAGCAATGCCTTGAGATAAGTTTATTTTATTCAGCATTAGGAACATAAACATAGTCAAGACTTAAAGATTTGCTCACCTGAATAATGTGTTGAACAATACGGTGTCCTTTAGAAGATTTCTAAGCATATGCTGATTAAAAAATTTTCTTTTTACCACTTCTTGATAACAGCACAAATCATGTTATAGTGTACATTAAAATATAGAAGCATTTCTTAAGAATAATTCAAACATTTCATTAATTCAAATCAGTAGACCTCCAGTGACCCTAAACTGATAGATATGATTTTTTAGAAAATAAAATCACATTCACTATGATGAAGATTATTACATGTAAAATCAAGTTGGTTTATTCAGGTGGATTAGGAATTTAACTCTGAAGACTCCTAATTCTTTCACATAAATTCCAAGAATTCCTGGGCAGCATATGCAAGGCCTTTCATGTTGACAGATTGTGACATTCCCTAACTCAATGGTTCTCAACCAGGGGCAATTTTGCTCTCCAAGAGACATTTGTTAATCTTTGAAGACATGTTCATTGTCACAGCTAAGGTAGGTGGGGGCCAGGGAAGCTGCTAAACATCCTACAATGTACAGGACAGCCCCTGCAACAGAAAAATATCTAATTCAGAATGTCAGTAGTAGCAGTGAGTTGGGAGTTTTTGGGTGTTGCAATGGACGTTTTTCCCTCCTATCTCTCTCATTTCTACTGCTGCTTCTCTCTGCCCCTTCCCACTACTCTCTTAAATCCAAATTTTTTCCTAACAATTTTGCTTTTAATATTATTACTTTTTTATCATTAGGAAAACTTGACTAACATCTAACCCAATGTCTTTTCTTAAGAGGTTAAGTGTGAGAAATATTCGCAACAGGACACACTTAGTGATAACATTCTGGGTTATTACGAAGCCAATGTTCAAATCATTGCCCAAGTTATGGAGGGTTTTTCTAATGTCAGAATATCAGAATTTGGGAGTCATTCACATAGTCAAAAGCATTCCGGTCAACTCTCACTTTGAAATGGCAGTTTGTCAGCAGAGATGCTTAACATATGTAATTGATGGGATACTATGCTTTAACCCTCAATAATTTGTCTGACATGGGATAGAAAATATTGAGAGATTTAATGCAAAACCATGGTTGAGGGGGAAATTCTTTGTACTACCTCACTATAGTTCATTCTATAGTGCTTTGTATACAGTAGATTTTCAAAGGGTGACTGATTGATAGTGGAAACAGCTGTGTGGTTTGGGCATAAAGTATTGACTGCAACACCAGAGCTTCTCTGAGTTATGTGTTTGTGATTCCTGCCCTCCCTAATTCCCCCGTGGAGGCAGCGCTGAAGTGAGCTGTTGTAAGATAGAAGACCTTTACTTTGTCCTCTACAAGGACATAGGAACAAACCCATAGAGAGTTCCCTATCCATAGCTCTTTATCACAACTTTTAAAAAGTAGTTTTTATGGGAAACCTGCTGCTTTTCATGACAACACTTTTCTGGGTTGAGTTGTAACAAGATTTAGACAATTGCGTTTTGTAAATATTCGGAGGACTGAAAATTTTTTGACTCATTTCTCTATTCTTTTATCTTTCAGAAGAGTTAATATTCAAGTAACTTGCCTTTGTAGATAGTTACCTGAAATGCCATAAAATTTCTTGCTTTACTGAACTTTTTCCTGAGCACCTACTTTCATTTTTTGGAAACTATTAAGTGTTTTGATGCTCCTAAGGCCTAGAAAACCTGTTTTTGGTTCTCTGAGTGAAGACAACTCCAACACATGTAAGATAATTAAAAGACAGATATACCAAAACTTATAAACAACTGAAACCTATATTATGAATTAATTATTATAAACTCTGAGGGTAAAAGAGCATGGAATTGATAAGGAATAGAATATTTTTTTTAAAAAAATGGGTTTTGGAGGTAAGTTTTGAAGCAGAACTTTAAAAAATTAGCACAAGAGAGTAGATTTTTCAGCATATTCTTTTTTCAAAACTATTTTATTTTGGAAAATTTGAAACAGGTTTAAAAGTAGAGAAAAGAGTCTAATAAGCCTCCATATACCTGCCACCTGGATTCAGTAATCATCAATAGGCTGCCATTCTTGCCTCAGGTTTTTAAATAAATTCCAGACTTAACATCATTTTGTTCCTATATATCTAAGCACGAATTTCTAAAAACCATGGACATTTCCACCCATAAAATAATGCCATGACCATAATGAACAAAATTACTAATACCATCCTGGTATAATTTAATACCTAGAACACATTCAGATTTCCTTGATTATCTTCACATCCTGTGTTGATTAGGTATGTTCTAATTAGACTCCAAAGAAAGTCCACACATTGTACTTGGTTAAGTCCCTTAAAGCAACATTTTCTTTGATTAATGTGTAGTCTTATTTCCAAAGTCAATATTCTACACAAATATCCAATATTATTTGGTCAAAACACATTTTCCCCATTTTGTTTCAATCAATTATGCTAGTGGGGATGGAGAAATGAGAATCATCTTGTTAGCTAAATAAAAACCTCTACCGTATTCGTCCATAATCTGTTCCTGATGTTTTCACCTCAGTATTTGCCATTTTGGTGAACTTGACATGTGTGAATTACATTATAGGATCTAGGAACAATTGCAGTTACTTTAAATATTCCTTAAGTCCAGAGTCTTGACAGGTATGCCATGAATCCTGTGTGAAAACTATTAATATTACCATGCAGTTTTATTCTGGTATGTAACTTCACTCTATTATAAACTATTATCATTGATGTATATCAAGCAGGCATGTAGACCTCTCATGTATGGTATACAAATGAGGACAGGTAATTAGAGAAACAAAACACATTCTAATACATCAGTATGCCTAGAACACTTACCATTTGGGGGTGAGCAGTTACAATATCTCAGTCATGAAACCTTTGCATGAGGACATCTTATCTTACCATAAAGAAACTAACTCAAGTCAGAACAAAATCTGCTCCTTCCCAATATACAATATACTAGGAAATACAATAGTCACAATGTGCTACAATGATGCAGAGTATTAGTAGCTGGAGAATGAAATTTTGGAATCTAAAGAAGACAGTGGTCATGGAAATGTGTTATCTTTTATAACAGCATGATTCCAAGTTATAAGTTTTTAAAACTAATACTTGATTTAAGTCATGAAGTATAACTGTCACAGTCTTTTAAAATATCTACTTTTAATTACAGTATGTAAATGACCCCATGGCTCCAGAAATTGTGAACATAGTAGAGCCAATGGTAGGATTATATGAGGGTTCAGCAGAGATGTCATCTGACCTTCACTCACTTGCTACATTTATATATAACAATCATCCAGATAATAACTTTCCTGCAAGGAATAGAGCTGAAGACCAGACTTCACCAGTTGGTAGGTAGAATTTTGATTTTCTATAAAGTGCATTTAAGCCACCGGTGCTAGCTAGCACAGAAATGAACCTTAGTGTAGAGTTCAGCCATATTATTAATGGTCCTTGGGCTGGAGTCAATTTTTTTTTTTTTTAGCTGTCGGAAAACCTCATGCAACAAATGGAAATGCCACACAGGCAGAAGCTGGCCCCTCCTAACCCATTTGACCTTCCTCCTGGAGAAAGTAGCACCCTAGAGTCTCCGGCCAAGCTGCATAGACAATCAGTTATTACAGTTGCCAAAGCAGGTGTGATGGGAAGGGATTAACATATCTTCAAATCATTTACAGGCCTCACACTCCCTACAGCTTTTGACTAATAGGTTTTCAAATGTCACTAAAGGTAAATAGGTCAGAAAGTTACAACTCTAGTGCATGGTGTGATAAACAGGTGTAGGTGACCCCAACGATGTGGTGATGTCATTAGTGTATACACTTGCTCTTCAGTGTCAGTGGGTCTTAGTTTCTAAACGGAGAATGTCATATTTGGCAAATTAAAAATACTCACCTGACACATATTCTCTTTCTACCTTTTCTAAAATGTTAAATGAGAAGAATATTTTATTTTATTACCTTTTCTCTGATTTGGTATTTGTCCCATTCAAAATTAAAAGTGTTATTCTATTTATGGTAGAATTAGTAAAAAAAAAAAAAATCACATTACATTGAATAGATGTTTATATTTCACTTACTGATCCATCTTTCTTGTGCAAAGATGACTGGAGGGTAACACTGAAAATTAAGAGTCCCATGATTTCTGATGCAGATGTTCCCTTAAAAACTTAAAGTTTGACCTAATTGCTACTTAAGAGTTTTAGAAGCACAAATTCTAAATAAAGCAAAAATCTAACATTTGAAATCCTTCTGGGATATTTATTTGTCAGTTATCCAAGCATGCTTGCTTTAGAGAATTATTTGGTTTACTGAATGTGTGGCTGTATGGTGAAATTTGTGTCCAAATAAAACTATTTATTTAACTCTTCTACTAAAACCAGGTATTGATTTATAATATCTCAATTATGTATTTCTTTAACTCTTCTACTAAAACCTGGTATTGATTTATAATATTTCAATTATATATTATTGCCTACTCTTTCTTTTCAGAAAACATTCCTAACCAGTCTCTTTAATAAAGTTATGTTTTCTTAAAAACACTAATGTCATGTTTCAGAGTAATGTGTTAAAAGTAGCAAAATTATCAGCACAAAGTGTTTGTGATTATTATTGGGAGGTACTCAGAAATTCATAGTAATATTCAATACAATCTCTAAAATTAATATTTTTATGTTTACTATTATTACACATCTACTTTTAATAGAGATGTGCATGGAGAGATTAAAGAATAAGGAGAAGTCAGGTTTAAGATTTTACAGTCTAAGGAAAAAATAATTTTGATTGTGAAACCAAATATCTTTTTTTCTCTTTTTACTGAATTCAAACAGTAACTACAAGGAATCAGTATATTACTGACATTGCAGCTGAACAGCTGTCTTATGTTATCAGGAGACTTGTACCTTTCACTGAGCACATGATTAGTGTATCTGCTTTCACCATCATGGGAGAAGGACCACCAACAGTTCTCAATGTTAGGACACGTGAGCAAGGTAAGGATGTATTTCCTTTGAAACAATTACCTGCAAATATTGCTGTTGTACACTGTGATACTTTTTCTTTTCATTCATATGTTCATTCTTCTTTTTAAGTGCCAAGCTCCATTAAAGTTATAAACTATAAAAATATTAGTTCTTCATCTATTTTGTTATATTGGGATCCTCCAGAATATCCCAATGGAAAAATAACTCACTATACGATTTATGCAATGGAACTGGATACAAACAGAGCATTCCAGATAACTACTATAGATAACAGCTTTCTCATAACAGGTAGAAAACAACATTTTATTGTTTTTGTTTGTTTTACATTTCTATTCTGGTGGAAAATATGCCCATTTCCCTGTGCCTTATATACTACAGAACACATGCTATGTCAATTCATATTTTGTTGTTTTGTGTCGCCATGGATATCTTTTTAAAATACCTGCATACATAACTCGATTAAATGTGTTTTTCTTTAACTAGATTTACCCACAAAGAAGTAAAAAGCATCAGATCGCAAGCCTCATAGAAATTTACTTAACTTAAGGAATACTGTATCTGGTATATCAAAATAACTCATTATTGAAGACTAAAATGTACGACTGCAAAAATCAGCTGAAGTAATTCAGCTGACATGGTATTTGTGCCAAGCCAACTATACCCCCTGCAGTGTGCCAAAAAGTTACTTTTTCAACTTTAAATTATTGCCTTAATATTTTAGGAAAGAACTTGAAATGACCAACATGGAAAGGCCTATAAGCCCACGAATTTGAGGAAACTGCAATTATTTGGAAGCTAGTCCCCCATATAAATTATTCTTACTGGTCTTATATTAAATGACACCAATCCCAAGAATATTATTTTAAGGACATTAAACAGTTTGTCTATTGTCCTTATAGGATTAAAGAAATACACAAAATACAAAATGAGAGTGGCAGCCTCAACCCACGTTGGAGAAAGTTCTTTGTCTGAAGAAAATGACATCTTTGTGAGAACTCCCGAAGATGGTAAGAATATCAGTTGCAGTTTTAATTTTTTTTAAAAGTGATTGTACATGCTCACTGCCTTCACTTCATGCCACCTCTAGGGTCTAAAGCAACAAGCATCAATAAAAATATAGGTACTAAAAATTTTCTTTTCTTCCCCTAGAACCGGAATCATCACCTCAAGATGTTGACGTAATTGATGTTACCGCAAATGAAATAAGGTTGAAGTGGTCACCACCTGAAAAGCCCAATGGGATCATTACTGTTTATGAAGTGCTATATAAAAATATAGACACTTCATATATGAAGAACACATCAACAACAGACATAATATTAAGGAACTTAAGACCTTTCACCCTCTATAACATTTCTGTAAGGTCTTATACCAGATTTGGTCATGGCAATCAGATATCTTCTTTACTTTCTGTAAGGACTTCGGAGACTGGTGAGCTTTGTTTTGCTTTGTTTGTTTAATAATACATAGTGATATGGTAAGCATAGCTGATAGTTGCCATGTTGCTTACATTTTATGTAACCTAAAATCCCTCATTATTTTGTATAATCCAGAAATTAATTTTCTATTTCAGGCAAAAGTGCAGGAAAAGGTTTATTGTACAAATTTTTAAAGTCTGATTTATATAAGGGAACTACTAATCAAAATCTATGAATTTTCAAATGAAAAGACCTTAAGAAGCCAAGGATTCTTTCAATGTACCTATAAATTTTAGGTTGAATGGCTACTTGCTTTCAAATTAGGTAAAAGCGAGACATACTCATAGGAATAGATTCTTAGATTATAATGAGGTATGTATATAGATAGTATATAGATAGATGTATATAGATGCAGAGTGGGAGCACAAAAATGGCATGCCTGGAGAAGACTTATGGAGGAGACAGCATTTGGCCTGGATCTTAATGAGGAGGGTGGAATGGGCAGAAGAATGTTATAGAGCAGAGGTCCCCAACCTTTTTGGCCCTGGGGACTAGTTTCATGGAAAACAATTTTTCCCTGGACTAGGGAGGGAAGTGGGGTTGGTTTCAGGATGATTCAAGAACATTACATTTATTGTGCACTTTATTTCTATTATTATTACATCATAACATATCAAGAAATAATTATACAACTCACCATAATGTAGAATCAGTGGGAGCCCTGAGCTTGTTTTCCTGCAACTAGATAGTCCTATCTGGGGGGTAATGGGAGACAGTGACAGATCATCCGGCATTAAATTCTCATAAGAAGCACACAACATAGATCCCTTGCGTGGGCAATTCACAATAGGGTTTGCGTTTCTATGAAAATCTAATGTCGACACTGATCTGACAAGAGGCAGAGCTCAGGCAGTAATTCAGACAATAGGGAGTGGCTGTAAATACAGAAGCTTTATGACGCTCACCTGCTGTGTGGCCCAGTTCCTAACAGGCCACCGGCTGGTACTAGTCTGTGGCCCTGGGATTGGGGATCCCTGTTATAGAGGTTGCTGGATAGGTTGGGAGAAGATATCCCATCTAAAGGAAGTAATGCAAGCAAGGAATTACTTGTGTTTTAGTTTCGGTGAAACTAGAGGAAGACAGTTTGTCTGATAATCTTATTTTATTGTTTATATTGTGTTACAATTATGTATTGGTGGCATAACTATTAGGCCAATTCTACAATGTATTCTGAGAATTAATAACTAAATGTAAAGTTACTATTTTATTTGTACATTTAAAACAATAAATATTTACTGACTAGCTACTGGTGGGACCACATTAAATTACCATTTTTATAGGTCACAAATGGCCAAATATCAGCAATTTCATATAGTTCAGCCAGATACTATATATGAATTTCTGTCTTGACCTTGAGGATCTAGAAATCTAGTGAAGTAGCTTACTTTTATAGAAAAGTATCCTGTTGAGACTCTTCACAGAAATGAACAAAATGAGATGATACAAAAGAGCCCATAGATAATGGCAGTAGTTGAAATTGCAGGAATAAGAAGGTAATGAAAGGAGCATTTTACATTATCAAGAGCTTTGAAGTGACAATTGATATTAATCCATATATTGGCATGTTTCACTGCTTTTATAGGTATTGTACCTAAAATAAGTATTTTTGAGAAAAATGTCTGCTCTTTAATGACTCAGTTTTATTTTTCAGTGGGTCAAGGAAATGAAACAAGCATATTTTTAGCACCTATTAAGTGTCACGGGCCTGCTAATGGGTTTCACAGAAATTGTCTTGAAAAAATTCTAAACTAGAGCAGTACATTATTGTTATCTTCACGGAAAACTGAATCTAATGAAAAATGGAGGGTTTGAGAGGTTCATTCATTCAAAAAATATTTATAATATACCAGGCACTCCTGGGGATAAAGCAGTGTAGAAGAAAAGGATTTCCTTCCCTCCTTAAGTTTTATTAGTTGGTGGGTGTTTAATTGCCTAATGGCACCAGCTGGAAAGTGATGAGCTGGAATTAGAGTCCAAAGCTATCTGACGTAAAACCCATTTCCCTTTCACAGCACATGCTGTTTTGGAAGTAATCAACAAAGCTGGTAAATTATAAACTATATCTAAGATCTCTCTGTGCATTGTTACACTGATATTTTGTTGTTAGGCTTCTGCCCAGCATGGGGAAGAAAGTAATAACTTTGAAAGATTCTATTGTGATATGAAAGAATAACAATTTTTATGAATGCTTATCAAGTATTTCATTTAAGTGGCCACAGCATCAGGAACACCTTATTTTAATGATGAATTATAAAGCAATTTTTTTTGTTTTCTGATTATTACATGCACATAATCTTTTAGTATTGAAAATGTAATTTTATTTTCTGTTTTATTTCTGTTCGTATGAGTTCAATTTGAAGACAGGGATAATAAACCTTAAGTGAATACAAATTTTGAGATTTAGTTTAAAATGAGAATTTTCATTTTGGAAAGTATCTTAGAAAACATGCAGAACCCTTAAATTTTTAGGTAAGGAGACCTAGGACAATTTGGGTAAAAGGACTTGTAAGTTATAGTACTTGGGGCTTGACTATAGGCCTCCTGAACCCCATTACAGGCCTCACTTAATAGAATCTGGAGATGGCTAAAAAAATAAAGAGAAGGGGAAACCAATATATCCCATAGCTCCCTAGCCAGGCCTAACAGTAAGAGTACAGGGTTTAATGCCCATCTTCCTGATATCTGGCTCTCTGTCCTAAGTTAGGGTAGTCTCAAGGTCTGTGTGTGCATTTTCCACCTGGATGAAAATGAAAGACAATGGAATCTACATTAGTGACTTTTCCTAGATTATATTTGTTGCTATTAAACCACCCACTTTAGCTCCTTTGGCAAAAGAGGAAGCTAGAATGGGAAGTAGGGTCTCAAATGTCATTTGAAGCAAGATGAGCTCAAGAGCAACTATTTTTCTGTGTTTAGGCTCAAAATAATCTTATTAAATATAGTAATTATACCTTCTATTCATGTAAAAAATATGGGCCCACTCTTCAATATTGTTTCATGAGAAATTGAGTGATGTGTTAACTCAGTGATGTGTTAATATTACTAATTAAAAATAGGAGTAAATTATTTGGTTAAACGTCTTATCTTTTTAAGAGAAATAGAGTTTACTAATGCTTGGAAGTAAAGCACCCTTGTGTTCAAGCAGGAAAAATTAATACAAGATTGATTCTGTGTGTGTGTTTTAATCACAGACTGTGCAGTTTTCCAACAAGCTTAAGATTAGCTTTTATTTTCTCATAGGGTATAATAATCGTAAATACAACTTTGAGAAGTTCCCATACAAATTACTCTTTTTTTTTTTTTTGTGAAGAGATATTGTATTATTCATATGCAATAAACAGCTAATATGCATCATATATAAGTATACAGACAGCAAACCCAGTAGAGAAATGGATGAAAGACATAATAGGCACCTCATGAATGAGAAAATTTGAATGGCCAATAAACAAATGAAAAAATTGTCCACTCTCATTTGTAATCAGGGAAATGATTTTTTTAAAAATTATTATTATACTTTAAGTTCTAGGGTACATGTGCATAATGTGCAGGTTTGTTACATATGTATACTTGTGCCATGTTGCTGTGCTGCACCCATCAACTCGTCAGCACCCATCAACTCGTCATTTACATCAGGTATAACTCCCAATGCAGTCCCTCCCCCCTCCCCCCTCCCCATGAATGGTAATCATTAAAAAGTCAGGAAACAACAGGTGCTGGAGAGGATGTGGAGAAATAGGAACACTTTTACACTGTTGGTGGGATTGTAAACTAGTTCAACCATTATGGAAAACAGTATGGCGATTCCTCAAGGATCTAGAACTAGATGTACCATATGACCCAGCCATCCCATTACTGGGTATATACCCAAAGGATTATAAATCATGCTACTATAAAGACACATGCACACGTATGTTTATTGCGGCACTATTCACAATAACAAATTACTCTTTTGATGATCTATACATATTCCCTTTCCTTTTTAAGACATAACCGTCTTTACAGTAAGCCTTTAACAAAACACCTTGTCTGATTCGCTGCAATTACCATAAGTGGATAATAACTTAGATGTTGACCAAAATTTTGTGTAGAACCCCATAAATTTATTTGTATTAATTAATTACATTTTAAAATTTGTCTGCGTACATTAAAGCTATATATGCCAAACAATAGTCTTTTGGCAGATTCAAGGTAACTTTCCTTTTTTTACTATCATCATGGAGTATGTATTTTTTTGTTTTGGAATTTTAATAGGTTCAGCTTATTCCAATTGATTATAATCATTCCTTTGTATTCATCAGTTATCTACTTTATAAAATATTTCTACAACTGGGGGCCACTCTGTGCTATTTCAGAAAATTCTAAGTGTGTCATCACTCTTCAAAATCAGTAAGTCATTGAGTCTGTCTTGCTTTATCTACCTGACTATCCAGCACTAGTTATTCCCTAAGGGTAAATGAATAAAAATGCAAAAGAGATCAGCCTTTGGTCAGGAATGCATATTTGCACACTGACTACTGGTGGTAGGCAGACAACTGTGGAGGGAAAACTTAAATCTAATGCGAAATTTTCAAAATCGGAAGTTACACTGAGCTATAAAATTCAAGCATAGCATCACAAATTCCTTTTTTGTAATTAAAGAGTTTTTCAACCCAATCTTGTATCTGTTCCTTACCTGTGAGTTTCTCTCTTATTTTTAATATATTCTGTATCATATTAAATATATTTATTCATTCACTGAACAGCTTTTATGATTCCATATTATGTTCTACCACTGTACTAGATAGTGTAGCTGTAGCAGTAAACAAGACACAATCTGTCTCTACCTTTCTGAAACTTGACACTAGACAATTAGAAAATTAGAAATTAGAAAACAAATCAGTAAACAAATTTGTGATTTTTAGTAGTTGTAAGTTTTGCTAAGTGAAAAATATCAAGGATAGAAGAGAGAGAGTAGTGAGTGGGCTATTTGAGATGGAGGACTGAGGAAAGGCCACACTGAGAGATTATATTTGCCCAGTGATATTAATGAGGTACAGGATTATATAAGACAACGATAAGGATGAAAAGTGTTCCAGAGGAAGAACAGCAATTGCCAGCTTCTTGTAGAGGAAAAAAACTGTGGAGTTGGGGTAGAGCAGGGCATTTCTGTCACTTGAACAGTGTGAGCTGGGGTAGAGAATTCACAGATGAGGCGAGAGGCAGAGGTGGATCATGAGATTCTTGGGTGCCATTGTAGGAACTTTGCAGTTTAATTTTAATGAGGAGCTTTTGAATAATTATGAAATAGGAACATTATATGGTTTACAGTTTTCGCAGATTGCTGCTGAATATGCTGGATGTTGAAGTAAAGAGAAAAATCAAGATAAACTACTAGATTGTTGGTCTGAGTGTCTGGGTGAGTGGTAGTGTCATTTACTTAGACGGGGAAGTCCAGCCAGGGAAGAGGTCAATACGGAGAACATCCAGGAGTTCTGTTTGGAACATGTTTGAAATATTCAAGTGCCATTATGAAGGCAGTTAGATAAATAAGTTTAAAGCTCAGGGAAAAGATCCAGAGCTGCATGTATAATCTGGAGCCTCACCGTATCTTTGATATTCAATCAAGGGATGAGGATAAAGTCACATCACTGGACAATAGGGGGAGATGTTAAGAAGCGTACAGCTATGTCGTGGGTAATACGACACATAGACTTTGACAAGAAGAAGAGCTAATCAAGGACAAAGCAGAAGTCACTGGATGTAGAAGGAAAACCAGAAGAAGATAGTGTCTTCAAAGCCAAGTGAATAAAGATTTTCAAGTAGAAGGAGTTTATTCCCTATGTCAAATCCTGCTGACAAGTAAAGTATGATGGGGCATACAATTGATTAGTGCTTTGGCAAAAATGGAGGTCATTGGTGACTTCACAGGAGTAGGTTTTACAGGAAAAAAAAATGGAGAAAAAGTGAGATTAACAGAATATGATAGGAAAAAAATATATAGAAAATGAGGAATGGCAAATTTTGAGGAATTTTGATAAAGTGGAGAGTAGACTTCAGTAATAGCTGAAGGAGCAAGTGCAATCAAAAGAGGACTTTTTAAACACCAGAATGTATATTACGGCGTATGTGTGTTCACATGTATCTCTGACTAACTTCAAGTGTAAAGTCTCTGAATAGGCAGAAGGAATGAAATCCAGTGCAGACGTGGAGGGATGGAGCTTGGAAAGGAGGAAAGAGGGAAGGCAGTTAAGGGAAAATTTGAAGTTGGATGATAATGTAGCTCTCTTCTCAGTGTTTTTATTTTTGCAATGGAATGAGAAGCAAGTTTATTAGCTTCAAATAAAGAGAGGGAGGGCTTATCAGAGGTTTGTGAAGAGAGAATATGGTGAAAACATACTTTAAAGAGTGGGAGACTGAATTAACTAAAACAAAAACATTAGCTATCAGGAAATGAAAAGGATCCATTTGAGATTTGAGGTTATAAATTTAAGTGGAACTAGTCAGCATAGAATGGTGTTTTTCTCAGTAAAACACTATTTAATAGCTGAAAAAATACAATTTTCAGCTATTACATTGGGCATGTGAAGCTAGCAGAGTTTTGTTTAATTCCAATTATAATTTGCCAGGAAAGTAAAATAAAAACAGAAGGAAGTGAGGGATATAGCTAGGAAGTGATCACAGTGACTATGAACTCTAGCCTGAGCATGTAGGGAAATGAAGGCATAACAGAGGTAATGCACAGTAAAGATTTGATGAGGGTTAGATAATTGTTGGAGTCAAAGTACAAGAGTTAGTAAGCTGGAAAGATAGGAGTCCATTGTCAAAGAGAGGAATATTGGTAGTTATTGTTAATGACAAAGTCTTAGGTGTTTCCATGAAAGCCAGTGAAGTGTGGTGGGGGGAAATATTATTGGAATTATAGAGATAAAGAAATACACAGTCCAGGGAACTGGATAGATCATTTGCATGGATGTTGACCTCTCTGAGTTGTAGGGAAGAAGTCAGTCATCAAAGTGATAGCATCTTTGAGATGTTCAGAGAAGTGACAGAGGTATTACCAGTTGTCTGTCTTAAAGAGGGGTAGCATGTGATGGTATCTAACGGAATGGGGCTTCAAAGGATCTGTGTGGTTCTTCAGGAAGAAAAAAGGAGCAATAAATGCAACTACCCAACTCCTACGCCCTATGGTTAGTGGGACTACGGGAGAAAAACAAACATGATACCCAAGAGGGCTAAACTGTAGTGGTATTTCTCAGCAGGTCCAAGATTTCACTTAGAGCCAAAAGTTAAGAAAGCATTCAGGGTAGATGTTGAGGATTTTTCCCAATGTAATGTGTTGGCCTGGGAAAACACTAGAGAACATTTAGCATGTTTAGGATAGAAAGGATAGTGGAATTATATTGCTACATCAAACTATGTGTTGAATTGCAATCCTCTCAAAGTTTTAAAAATATCAATATTTTTAAATTACTTTTTCCTATTAAGTGTGCCTTGACACCATAACCCAATAACTGGTAACAATCGAGGGGAGGGAAACTGTACCTACACTTCTAAGACTTCTGAATTTTATTTATCTACTAAATTTACTACTAGTAATTTTTATATCCATTCAATTTAGAATACTAATAAAAAAGTTCAATTTCTTTCATTTGAAAGAAAAGAGTCTTATAACAGGACTCTTGAATGGCAATAATATTTACCTATTTAGTTTATATTGTTTAACCCTCCAAGTTAATTATTTATGTTATTGTTCTATGTACTCAATTTTTAAATCATTATCTTTGTCACTCTGATCTTTCATCTGTGGTAAATAGTTTTCTACCTAAAGCGCATTGTCTACAATTTCATTTACTGAGGATGTGTTGATGGCATTATCCCTCAGGTTTTTTTTTTTTATTGTCTGAATATGTTTTTAGTTTGCTACTGTTTATTTTTCTGGGTATAGAATTCCAGTTGTATTTCAGCTGATGTTGATTGTTGATCTAATTGTCATTCCTGTGTAGATGATTTGTTTTCTTTCTGGTACTGTTAAGATGTTTTCTTCTTTGGTATTCTGTATTTTCACAATGATATGTCTAAATATGGTTTAAAAAAATTCTGCTTGGGATTTACTGAAATTATTTGATCTGATGTTTGATATCTTTGAATAATTTTGATAAGCCCCAGCCATTATCCCTTTGAATATTTCTTGTTTATTTTCTCTATTATTTTAGACCCCCTCCAGATATCATCTGTGTCTCAACTGCCATTTTGTATTTTCCATAACTGTCTTCTTTGATCTACATTCTTGATAATTTCTTCAATATTATCATCCTTTTCACTAAAGTTATCTTCTTCTTTATCTAATCTGCTCTTTAATACCTCAAGGGAATTTTAATTTTAGTTATTTTGTTCTGCTGCAGAAGATCTACCTTGTTCTCTTTCAAACTTGCTTGGTTATTTAATATTATTTACCATTATTTAAATAATTCTTTGCTCATATTTTAAAATATGTTTGATTTCTTGAAACATATTAAACATTTCTATTTTATTTCAATACCTGGAATCTCAAAATCTGACTACTGTGTATGTATACGTGTTTTTCTTTTCTTTGCTGACTTTCACTATTGATATCTGATTTGCTTTTGTGTTTAGTGATTTTATCTGTGAGCTCATATTCTTTGAAACTTTAGCTGTGAGAAATTTATGTGGTTTGTGTTGAAGTTGAGTTCCTCCAGCAAGTATTTTTATTTACTTCTAGTTGTTTAGGAGTAATAGCAGCTCAGGACTACAGTTTTATTTTAATTTAAATTCTGAAGTGGAGGTTTCTTCAGGGTACATATAGGTATCATGGATTTAGTCAACATATGATCATGGGGATAGGCTTATAAATCCAAAACAGCATAATTTTTATTTCTTTTCTATCTCTCCACCCAGAGGAGTGGCAAGAGAGAAAAAAAGGTTTCCTTTCTGTCCTCTCTGCATGGCAGGTTTATTTCTCTCTTCCTGTTCCCTGAGAATGAATGCATCACATTGCACAAGACCAGGAGTTACCATTCACATAGACTTCTATGGCACATGCAGAAGACTCTAAAGTATCCCCTAGAATTGTTCAATATAATAACACTGGTTACAGTTGCATTCTTTTGGGGTTTCAGGTCTTTCTGCAGAGATATCGCTCATCCTTCCGCTGGCCCCAGGGCTTTACAGTCTTTCTCTGACACACTACACAGATGTTACTATACAAATGCAAAGGCACTAGAATTAACCAATCTACTGCAAGGCAAAACTGGCTTTAGTACCAGCTTCCTTCTCAGGATTTCTGTCTTTGCATTTTGTTTGCTTGTTTGTTTTTCTGTGACTTTTTTTTGGCCAGTCACCACTGAACTCTAACTTTCTTTTCAGCACCAGAATTTCTTAAAGAAAATTTATCTTAATGTTATGCGGCGTTTTAGTTATTTTAAGTAAGATACTCACTCAATTTAGGATATCTGTTCCAATATTTTATCGGAATTGGAATCTTATATATAGTTTTGGACTCAAATTTACATGGAAAACCATTTTATGTATAATGTATTCCATGTAAAAATGTTAGATACAGAAAACCAGTGTTTTACTTAATGATATCCCATATTCTTGGGAGGTGGTTTTGCTGCCAGGTCATAATTTGCAGTCTCACATCTACAAAGGACTCCTTGCCTTGTCATAGACCCTGTTGTCGACCAAAACTAACCTACTGATCTTTTTTTATATTATCATTAATGAGGAGTAGAATCAAGTTTTAAGTGTTTTAAAATTCTCTTTCTTGTATCTGTGTGTTCTTCAGTACAAGATAGGTTCCTGTAGTTCCAAGTATTTTAGTAAACGTGTCATCTTATATCTGTTATTCTGTGGAATCATAGTAGTATTTTCTTTTAAATGAAAATTTTTCTTACAGTTGTTAAGTCCTATAATTTATTTATATCGTACTTCATTCAGGATGTTTATTACCATTGCATTCTAGTGAACGTTCACATGTAAATAACCTAGTGCGCTTCAGTGACAATTTCAGCAGAGTAGATTTTTCGAATGGAATTGTTTTATGTATCTGTATTTTTTTTTGTTGTTTCTTTCAGTGCCTGATAGTGCACCAGAAAATATCACTTACAAAAATATTTCTTCTGGAGAGATTGAGCTATCATTCCTGCCCCCAAGTAGTCCCAATGGAATCATACAAAAATATACAATTTATCTCAAGAGAAGTAATGGAAATGAGGAAAGAACTATAAATACAACCTCTTTAACCCAAAACATTAAAGGTAAAAGAACAAATCTAATATTGGATATTTGCATTTATAACGACAGAGTAACCACAAATATTAGCTTAATGTTAATAGTTTGAGATTATTTTCATGCAGGGTATTACAATTTTGTCTTTTTAGTTAAATAAGCTAGGAGTTTATTGCAAGTCACATGAAAGAATACTGTAGATCCGTCCTTTTCCACTTTATCCTATATCATTTTGTCTTCAATAAATAAGAGCTACTATTGCCAAAGAATGCCATTTTCACTTAGTTTTTATTTTTGGAAGATTGTATTGAGAGCCATTTCATAGTTTGCCTCTTACCTATTTTATTTCTATTTAGGACTGAAGAAATATACCCAATATATCATTGAGGTGTCTGCTAGTACACTCAAAGGTGAAGGAGTTCGGAGTGCTCCCATAAGTATACTGACTGAGGAAGATGGTAAATATAATAGTGGACATTGATATACTTTGATTCTATAATATTTCGAGAAACACATATATAGAATGAAACAATATAAAAACTCCTCTAGTCATGGGTATCAGTTGTGTACCATACCAGCGTTATACAGCGATTTCATTGTCATGGTATAAAATAAGCTAGCAATGTCAGATTTACATTCAGTGAAATCAGGCATAAAATGCTTTTTATTTTTCTAAAGTCATCAGTACTCTGTAAAAAACAGTCAGTCATGTTTTTCCATGGACATTTTTAAGGCTAAAAATTTGATTTGAACATTAACTGATATATGTCATGACTGTGTTTTTCAACTTTTACATTTTTAAGAATAGACATTAACATGAGCTTTGAAGCAGATTGTGTTTATGTAAATGTTCAGCACTTTTTTTATGATATTAAGGATTAACTTGATAATGAGATCAGGCTATTGTACAGGTTCCCTACATAATTGGACAAGATGCTATTCCCCAATGTTAGTAGCTTTCATGTTGAATATTTAAACATACCTTTCCCTAACCCAAATAAAATCAGCTTTACTACTGAGGCCACTTTACATTGATACCTTACCAAGTTAGACATATATTATGCTAAGAAAATAACTTTTGAAAGATACATTTGGGATTAGGTTTTGCATTTTATATTTTATACGTTGCATATTTAGAGAATATTATTTTTTTTTTCTGTAAAAGGAATTTCTGTTTCCATTAAGGGTAGGCCTGGAAGTATCATACGTGTTTGTGGAGTATCTTTTTTTTTCCATCTTTCTTTCTGTCAAGTTTCCCCATCTTAAAGCTAGGCCATAGCCTATGAATGTTAAGAGTCTAGAATCATTCACCAGGGCAGAATGTGCATTAGACACTGCTAGGAAGGGAGACTTTTCCCAGCATGGCTCTCTTTCTTTTTAAAAGAATAAAGTCTTCACATCCCTCTTCTCTTTTTGCAGGTCTCTCCATGTTTTAACCTCTACCAAAGAATTTCACCAAAGCATCTTGGCTAGGGCTCTCTGGGTTGCCCCAGTTTCTAAGTGTGATGCCTCCGTGGGTCAGTTTTCCATAGTCATTGCATCTTCTTACTATGCTTGCTTTTCCATCACATTTACCTACCCAAATTCCATTTTTTTTTTCATAAATAGATTCTCCTTGCTCTCAAAGTTAAAATTATCTTAATAAAAAAATCCTTCCAAATAAGTCAATGGTTAAAAACTGGGGAAGAAAGTTGGTGCTCCTTTCTGTCTTATATATACTTAAGATTATATTAGTAAAAAATTTACCAATGTCTTTCTGAAAATAATACCCACTTCTATGTAACTAATCTAATCAAAAGGTCCTAATGGCAAGAATTTGAGATCTTATATGATGGAATGAGACCAGTAGTGAACATATATTTTGAGCAGACAGAGCTTTTGCCACTCAAGTCACTAATTCCAAAGTATGTTGTGTATCTGAATTACCTGGGCCGTTAAAAACATGCTTCCTCAAGGTAAAGTTCCATCTAAATTCTTGGCCAAGTCATCTAATTTCTAAGGAACAGGATAAAGAACAAGGCTCCCTTGTTGAAAAATTACAGAAAATCGAGAATGGATAAAGATCTGAGAAAATTTGCCTATTTGGGAATTAGGAACTCTTTGCCCTCATGCAGCTCGTGGTTAGAATAAGAGACCTAAATTTGACAAATGTGTGAACAAATAATTTTTATGATTTTAATTACTGGCATAAATGTTCCCCCAAATTATTCACCAGGACAAAAGAAGGAAGCTCCTCTGGGGTGTGAGGTAAAGTGTAGCTGTGGAAGTTATGTCGAAGCTGTGACATGAAAATGAATAAAAAGGGAGGGCGAGAAATAGGAAAGATCATGCCAGGCAGAGGAGTGACAGACTGTGAAGTTCCTTCTCAGCTACCTTGCGATGCTCTGAGATGGCAAATTGAATGCACTGCAAAAGTTCTAATTTTTCTAGTTTTGATTTTGTTAGATTATATTTTAGAATACATATGCCAAAACATTTTAGAATACATACGCCAAAATGATTAAAACTTAGTCTGCTACAGTGGGTGTGCAGTGATTTTTTTTTTAGATAGACATGTTAATTACATTTACTTAGCAATAAGATGTTTTACATTAAAAATAAAATATTCAGAGATCTACTGAAGGTTAGCTTTTAAAGGCACCAACCTTTATCTGGTATTCCACGTAAGCATCTTAAAGCATGTTAGAAATGGTTAGTTGCAACATATTAGTTTCTAAGTTACTGCATTTTTGATTGAAGTCCTTTTTGTAAACAATAAACAGATTTTACAAGGATGCTAGGAAAAATGTTTATAGGTTTTTGTTTTGACAAATGAAAGAGAATTTTCAGAGATAATTCTTATCTTGGGAAACAGACATCTCTAATTGATACATACATTCCTGTGATAACTATTATTTGATAGCAACATTATTGTAGTGCCAGTGAAAATAACAAAATGAAAATACCAAATACAGCTATCACTATTATTCCTTATAACTTGTCTCATAAACTTTCTGCTGCTCAATAAAATTATTTGGAAAATTATTGTTAGTAAAATAATGAAAACATGCACACATGGGAACACATACAACTGTAGCTGAGATTATTCAGAGAAGTAAAAAAGAAAAAAAATGAAGTAAGTCAGGCAGGATTCTGTCCAAGTTGTTGGAAATAGTGATCTGTACATGAACTGTATTTCAATTGCCATTGTTTAAAGATGTAAACAAATTTTCAGAATTTCTATTAGCTACCTATGAATTCACATTCCGTGCATCACTGTAACAATTAACCAAATTTTAGTGTTTTCCTTTTTTACATGCAAAAAGTTGTATTCTATTATTCTAAGACATTACTGTGGTGTTACACAGCAGCTGAGAAATGCCATTCTAAATGTTTTACCTAAATGGAAGTATAAAGTTGGCTAACTATTTTGCAGTAATGTTTTTACCACTTATTCAATGCCAAATAGCAAATGTATTTGTATTTTACACTATTATAGCAGAGTTATAAGTAGATTCTAAATTATTTTCTTATTTGTGTGCTACATTGGTATTTCCTTTGTAAACCATTCAATTTTGAAGACTGAGTGAACAGTTTGATATTATTTTACTTTTTAATGACACAACAGAGATTGAGGAATGTAATTTTCATTTGTGAGGTCAGTCATTTTAACTGCTTTCCCAATGTTATGCTTATCACTTTCCCAACTTCTTGGATGTGTGATTTTTTTCCCACCTCTTTTTATTGTCTAGGGACCTCTTTTATTGTGTATTTATTCACCCTCAATAAAGTTTTTATTTTTATTAGAGGATGACAGTTGACCAAGATGTACTTGAACAGTAGGTGAGTCACTGTGACATACCCCTTGTTCTACTTTCTCATGAAATATTTTTTTCCATTGAATCACAGAAACAGATGTTCTAATACCACCATGCAAAATCTTCCTTTATCATCTCATTTTGAAAATAAACAGTCTCTCGTGCTTCTGGAGAAAAGCACTGAACCTAATTCCTTTACCAGAAAGTTTATAATAAAAATTGTGTGTATTTCCATGTTAACTTTTTCTTATATATGTTTAATAAAATACATTATTCTATACCCTAACTTTTCAGCTCCTGATTCTCCCCCTCAAGACTTCTCTGTAAAACAGTTGTCTGGTGTCACGGTGAAGTTGTCATGGCAACCACCTCTGGAGCCAAATGGAATTATCCTTTATTACACAGTTTATGTCTGGTAATAATTTTTTTTTTGGAAATAGTTCTGAGAACAGATATTAATCTGTAACATAATAGGAATGCAGTTTTTAGATTTCAGAATGTGGTGCTACATTAGAAACCTGATTATTAATAGGCTAGTTAATATGTTTTTATTAAGAAATAAGTTTTTCCCCTTTTATGTAGTGATTCAATCATAGTCAAATGAAATAATTTTGCAATTAAAACAAAAAATTATGTGTTATGCATAATTATACTAAATTTCTACTCTTAAAAGTCATTGACAAGTCAACTTGTATAAATGTAAGCATATAATTTTAAACTTCTGAAGTTTTACACAGGTACTCTCATGTCACCATCTTTCAAGTGTCCCTTGAGCAGAGTAATTTTTTTTTTTTTTTTTTTTTTTTTGAGACGGAGTCTCGCTCTGTCGCCCAGGCTGGAGCGCAGTGGCCGGATCTCAGCTCACTGCAAGCTCCGCCTCCCGGGTTTACGCCATTCTCCTGCCTCAGCCTCCCGAGTAGCTGGGACTACAGGCGCCCGCCACCTCGCCCGGCTAGTTTTTTGTATTTTTTAGTAGAGACGGGGTTTCACCGGGTTAGCCAGGATGGTCTCGATCTCCTGACCTCGTGATCCGCCCGTCTCGGCCTCCCAAAGTGCTGGGATTACAGGCTTGAGCCACCGCGCCCGGCCTAGCAGAGTAATTTTAATAAACATTTTAAATAGCTATTTTTAGAGAAATCTGTTATTTAAGGTCAATTTTTTATTGAAATGTAAACAATGTATTTTGTTTCTGATCACCGTTACCCTGATTACCTGTTTATCCTTCAATTGTGAAAAACATGAAATCCTACATTGTATCTCATGTCAGTTAACATGCTTATACTACTTCATGAGAACTTGGTAGATTGAAATCTTCACTTCGATGTAATGTAAATCCTCTTGAGATTCACCAATCAGGTAATACATTACCTAGTGTATTTCATATATTTCAACTCAGAAAATACAATTTACACAATACTTCATAAAACATAGCCATTTCCTTTTATATTTCTGAATTGGAAGGACCAGCATTGAGGGAGATGCTATGATGTTTTAAAGAAGTCTCCTCTTCTTTTTCCTAAATTAAGATTTTTCTCTCCTAATTCCCCTTTAACCCCTTTGCATATTTCTCTTTAAGATTATATATTTTTTTTTACTTTGTTGCCTGATTCCTAGTGACTTTGCCTAGTCATGATGAAACTGGGAGTGTCATGACTCCCAGTTAGTGAAAAGGAAGCAGTGGGAAGAAGGTAACCATTCCTTTTCATTACCCTATTTATTTATTCACTCATTCATTCATTGAACAATATTGATAGAATACCTATATACTGATGAACAAGACTCACATAAGACCCTTGCCCTCAAGGACCTTGTATCTCTTACACTCCAAAGAGATACCTGGATTTTATACCCATAAACAAGCAAACACGGGAACGTCGGGGGAAGGAGGTCTACTTTTGTTGGGATGCTTCAGGAAGTTCTCTTTGAAGAAGTGGCATTGAGCTGTGATCCAGTTGACAAGAAAGATTTTCTTACCATGTAAAAATCTACAGGGCAGAACTCAAGAAGGAGGGAATATCAACTGCACAAACTCTGTGGGGAAACACAACTGGTCACTTTGAAGACCAGAGAGGTGGTCAATGTTGCTAGGGATTAGAGAACCAGAGGAGGGTAACAGTGGGGGCAGGAGATAAAGTTCAGGAGTCAAGCCATGGTAAGGATTTTGTTTTCATTCTAACTATAAAGGGATTTCATACATAATTTAAATCACTTTAGATTCCTTACAGAGAATGAACTGTCAGGGACAAAAATATTAGCAGGGATGCTAGGCTATTTTAGTAGTCTGGGAAAGAGATGGTAGTGGCAATGGAGGGGAGAAGTGGGCAACTTTGAGCTACATTTGGGAAGAAAAACTAACAGGACTTGGTGATGGATTGGCTGTGCAGATAAGAAAATGAGAAGAATCAAACATGACTTCTAGATTTTTGAATCAAGTATGATTACTACTAGAATATGATGCTATTTACTAAGTTAGAAAAAAAATTAAATGAAACAGATTAATTAAGCGAAAATCAAGATTTTTCTGGTGGGGATTTTCAGCCCTGCATTATGAGAGTAACTGTGTTCTTGTATGCAGTGATCATGCTTCCCTTCCTTGAGCTTCCGTGTATTTTTAGCATAATGCATAGCACACCTAGACAGAAACACATATGGTCGGATAGCATTTTAAGGGATGCTGTTTACCCAGTTTTTCTCTCTCTGGGTATGAACTCCCATGTCAATGGGAGCCTCCTAGTCTAGGAACTTAACTATAACTTTAGTTGTCTATTTATAATTCCAAAATGTCTAAAGGTATCAGGATTTGTTAGGAATAAGTAATGACAATGTACATTACACCACCTCTTAAGAATATAGCATGGCTCAAATTTTATATGCTACAATTCTGATGTCATATAGAACATGACCTTTTATTTTCTGTAACTGGTTCTTTTTGCTTTTTGCAGTGATGCTGGGGTTGATGAAAGCACTGATTTTAGATAACCCATTCATTTATCATTCCCTCTGGGTTTAATTCAGTCTCTTTTGGGTAAATATTCAATCAATTCAAAGTTTAACTCTTCAATTGTACTTTTTCTCTCATCCATCAAGAGGTATCCTTATCTCGTTTTCTGAGGTAGTCTGGGCACAGGGGAAGCCCATTGAAAATGGGGTGAGGTAATCTCAAATCCGTAATATTGAAACAGAAAAAGTTCCCTTGTCCTGCTCGCAGCGCATGCGACGGGGGCGTGGCTCAATTCTCTGGTGCCCCGCTGCTCAAACCTCTAGGGGGAGCATGTAGACGGGCAGGTTTTGGGGCTCCGACCCCATGGCAGGGTCTAGGGGTGAATGCTTTCAGCTGAAACCCCAGTGGGCCTGTGTTACAGTATGCTCTTTTAGTTTAGCCATCCGTAGGTGGCTTGTGTTAGCTCACTTAGACCCCGTGCCTTATCGCAAGGACAGAGGGCTTTCTTGCCTTGGAGTACCAGAACTGGATCACACGGGGCTTGGAGAATGAGTGCACGATTTATTGAGTGGCGATAATTCTCAGCAAGGCGGGGAACCAGAAGGGAAATGGAGTGGGAAGATGATTTTCCCCTGGAGTCGGGTCACTCCGCAGCGGACTGTCCTTCATCCTCACCCTCCAAACTGTGCGTTGTTCCGCTGGCTGATGGCCTGCTGGCCTGCGGCGTCTGTCAGTGTGTGCTGTTAGTCCGCTGTGTTCCTCTCGATGTCCAGCCGCTGTGTCTTCCGCCGACGTGTTCCTGTCGACGTCCAGCCGCTTGTGTTGTATGCCCGTTAGGGTCTTGGGATTTTTATAGGCACAGGATAGGGGCGTGGTGGGCCAGGGTGGTGTTGGGAAATGCAAATTCAGGCCGGAAAACAGAAATGCCTGTCTTCATCTAGGTCCCTGGGCACAAGCCCGGGGTGGAGCCCTAGCCAGGGACCTGCCCTTCTCTACCCAGCACTTCCCTGCCCCTCTCCCATATCAATATTGTGAGACACCTCACCTGACCTTTTAATGGAATCATTCTGGCACAAACTTGCAGTCACGGCTTGTAGTTTCAAGGTTCCTATTTTTTGTTTTATCCTTGGTCCAGCCTCAAGGCTTACTCTAGTCCTCTGGTTCCCTAGCACGTCTGTGTTGAACCTCAGGTAGCTAGATACTCCCAGCTGATTTCTCTGCACCAATCTACAGTGTGAAGGATTTGAGAAGGTTACCTCCACACCCTTCCCTAGCTCTGGATGATCTGCTAGAGGAGCCCTTACATCTTGCTCCACACAGAGATTTTCTAAGCAGCTTGTCATATTTATCTCCATCCTGAGAAAAAAGAAGAAGGCTTCTTTACCCTGGCATTTCCCTCCCAAATCTATTCAAGTGTTGTCACCACTCAACCCTTACCCTAAGATCTTGGGACACTCCAGTGTGATGTCTTTGCCCTTTTATTTCTCTCACTCTTTTTTCGTAGTGCACAATTTTTCCTTTTACCTTTCTTTCTTTTGACAGATGGAAATTTCCTTCTTCCGTATACTCTTTTCTTTCTACACTTCAAGGGTCTTAATTTAATTATAACTACTTAATTATAAAACTCTGGTCTCAATCCAGGATTGGCTCTTGATGTGTAAATGGAATGTAGAAAACACTTTTCCCTCAGTAAAACTTGGCTTTATTTCACACACACACACACACACACACACACTCTCTCTCTCTCTCTCTCTCCCTCTCTCCCTCTCTCTGCTTTAAAATCTACTTTGTTCATTGCTGTATTTAGAAGAGACTATTACCTGACACATAATTGAAACAATGTTTGTTCAATGGACAAATGAATGAAGAGTATGTTTTAAGTTAGAAACTGTGTATATATAAAATATGTATTATATATAAAAATATATAAAATATATAAATATTATACATAATATTTCATATATATTATACAATATACATATATGTACATATACATTATATATAATTATTATATTAAATTATGTATTATATAATTATTACATATAATAATTATTATATTATATATAATTATTGTATTTTTTCTTATTGCATTTCTGCAATAAGAATAATGATGCTTTTTCAGATAATGGATGATTCAGTGGAATAGAGTAAGATTACATAAAGAAAAAAAAGGTGAAAGACCTTAACATATTCAAGAATATTATCTATAATATATATGTGTGTGTATATATATAAATGATAATTAAATATACACAGATATATATTTAAATTTTCAGCATCGTCTTACTAAGATGCTTGCTGGAAGCTTTATGCTTTAGTATCTTACTAACATACTTTAGTATCTTAGCTGGAAATAGCCCTGTAAGGTATAGTAAATGTGGCGAAGGGAATGGTCATACTTCTGGATTCCTTCATTAGTGATCACTAATCTTTTTTGGGGACTCTTAACATAATCGGTTTTATTATGGGGAGAAGAGACAGGTATCATAATGTAATACACATGGGTTTTTAGTCAGTGAGACATGGGTTTGAATCTTGGCTCTGTCACTCAATTATCTTTGGTTCCTATAAAGTACTTAATAAATGGTAGCTATCATTGTTAGCAGGATTCCTGCTTCAGGAGTCCATAGTTCTCTCATAATTCTCAGTTTCCATTATTTCAGTTGATCCAATAATTACCAAATTCTTATAGAGACATTTATTTCAATATTTCCTTTTTTTGCGGGGGAGGGGGTCTTGCTGTGTTGCCCAGGCTGGAGTGCAATGGCACCATCTTGGCTCACTGCAACCTCTGCCTCCTGGATTCAAGTGATTCTCCTCCCTCAGGCTCCTGAGTAGCTGGGATTACAGGTGCCCATTACCACACTTAGCTTTTTTCACCAGAGACAGGGTTTCGCCATGTTGGCCAGACTGGTCTTGAACTCCTGACCTCAGGTGATCCTCCTGCCTCAGCTTTCCAAAGTACTGGGATTACAGGCGTGAGCCACTGCACCTGGCTGAATATTTCTCTTTTTTTGAGTGTGTCTTCAAAATGCAGACTGCCTATTATATTTGTTATATTGCGTAACTTTTTTCTTTATCATTAATATTTCTTGGCAAAATAACTCATGAGGATTAATGCGTAACCATTTTATATCCATTATTATATGAGTCACACTTGGTTTGTAGATGGTGTGTTCAGAAATCTGTTTTAATCTGTTGCATTTTAAAATGATTTTTCCTTCTGAAGTTTGCTTTGCAAAGTAACTTGTATCATCCATCAAGATGGTAAACTAGTATTTTTCCCCTGCAGTTATTGATAAATAACACATATTTTTAAAATGATACACAGTCCTTAAATTCCTAGGGCGACCACCATTAAATAAATGGATTTCTATTGGAGTGCTATAAGCTTATTCTTTTAATACATTTTGAATTGAGGCATGATGTTCTAGTAGAACTTATTTATTTACTGTTTTCTTGAATTCAACTTGGAATTGTTTAGCGCTTTTACTTCTAGATGTGTCAGTAAAATTTAATGTAGTTTTCTACTTTCTTTAGGAAACTTTTAAGAGAATATACCCTCTATAGCTAAAAGACTGAGGACTGAAAGTGATGCTTAAAATTCTAACGTATACAAATCTTCACTCTGAAATGTTTCTCAATTTTCTTAGTAGTAATTACGAGAGGTAATTCTGAAACAGTCTGACAAATGTTTATTAAACCCTGTGGGGAGATATATAACATACAGCACCTTAAAACGATTGAAGACTTACTGCAGATAAGATATACCTATGTGAAATCATTGAAAAAACACTTGCCAAAGAATATGCTAGGAAGTCAAAATAATTCTAATGCAGCTCTTTATTAAATATCACTGGTCAAATAATTCCCCCAGTAACATAAAACTTACCTTTGTAAATGGACTTCTGAATCCTAAAAAAGTACACCTACTCTAGTTTCTTCAAGTTTTCTGAAAGACGTTCACCGTGTTACAAATGACTTCATGATTACTGCATATCATATAGATCAATAATCAAAATGTGAAGGGGGCCATTTCAGATTTTCTGAAGTTACATCCACTTTGGAGTGAAAGTGGTAAAGATAGATTTGTGAATTAGGAGAGCATCTCAGTGGAGGCAGTGTATGAAGGCAGCAGGAATGACTGTCAAGAGTTTGACAAGTAGCGTTATAGACATGGAATACCGAGGCTAGGTTGGGAAGATGAAAGAAAGAAATACAGATAGATGGAGTGGTAGAGCACCTGAATGCTTTCTGGGGCTTAATATGAGGTTTCTAGTGGGATGACCAGTGTTCTGACCAATGTCCTCCCTCAGCTGTTTCCTGATAGTCATTTTCTGAATCACTTGGAAGCTTGAGTGCCAAGGTCAAGCCCATGGCCACTCATGCTTTGCAAGTGGATCATAAATTTAGAATTGATTGTCAGTGTTAAAAAAAATGAGTAGATCTCTTATAAAACTTCAATTTCCTTTGTCCCTTATAAAAATCAGAACACTTTTGCCCTACTTCCTGTAGAAAAAATCAGCAGAGTTGAATGGTGACTGTCTTTTATTTGAAGGATTTGCTCTACTTGTTTACTGTGGTTCCCATCACACCCTCTTATTTCATTTTAACTTAAAGAAAATTTTGTAGGTACATAGTAGGTTTATATATTTATGGGGCACATGAAATACTTTGATACAAGCATGTAACAAGTAATAATAACATCATGGAAAATGGGGTATCCATCCCCTCAAGCGTTTATCCTTCATGTTATAAACAATCTAATTATACTCTTTTAGTTATTTTATAATGTACAATTAAATTATTATTATAGTCACCCTGTTGCACTATCAAATACTAGGTCATGTTCATTCTTTCTATTTTTTTATACCCATTAACCATCCCCACTTTCCCCATTCCTCCTCACTACCCTTCCCAGCTTCTGGTAACCACCCTTCTACTCTCCTATCTCCGTAAGTTCAATTGTTTTGATATTTAGCATCCACAAATAAATGAGAACATGTGAAGTTTGTCTTTTGTGCCTGACTTATTTCACTTAACACAATGACCATGACGGCATCTCATTCTTTTTTATTGCTGCATAGTATTCAATTGTGTATAGATGTACCACATTTTCTTTATTGAGTCATCTGTTGATGGGCATTTTGGTTGCTTCCAAATCTTGGCTGTTGTGAAGAGTACTGCAACAAACATGTAAGTGCAGATATCTCTTTCATATACTGATTTCCTTTCTTTTGGCTATATACCCAGCAGTGGGATTGCTAGATTTTACATTAGCTCTATTTTTAGTTTTTTGAGGAACCTCCCAACTGTTCTTCATAGTGATTTTACTAATTTGCATTCCCATCAATAGTGTACAAGGGTTCCCTTTTCTTCGCTTTTTGTTATTGCCTGTCTTTTGGATAAGAGATATTTAACTGGGGTAAGATGGTGTCTCACTGTAGTTTTGATTTGCATTTCTCTGATGATCAGTGATGTTGAGCACCTTTTCATATGCCCCCTTGGTATCTGTATGTCATCTTTTGAGACGTGTCTATTCAAATATTTTGTCCATTTTTGATTGGATTATTAGTTTTTTTCCTGTAGAGTTGTTTGAGCTCCTTATGCATTCTGGTTATTAATCCCTTGTCAGATTGATAGTTTGCAAATGTTTTCTCCTATTCTGTGGGTTGTCTCTTCTCTTTGTTGATTGTTTTCTCTGCTGTATAGAAGCTCTTTAACTTGTTGTGATCCCATTTGTCCATTTTTGCTTTGGTTGCCTATGCTTGTGGGGTATGGCTCAAGAAATTTTCACCCAGATCAATATCCTAGAGATTTTGCCCAATGTTTTCATGCAATAATTTCATCGTTTGAGGTCTTAGATTTAAGTATTTAATCCATTTTGATTTAATTTCTGTATATGGTGCAAGATGGAGGTCAAGTTTCATTCTTCTGCATATGGATATCCAGTTTTCCCAGCACCATTTACTGAAGAGACTGTCCTTCCTCCAATGTATGTTTTTGGCATCTTTATCGAGAATGACTTCATTGTAGTATGTGAACTTGTTTCTGGGTTCTCTATTCTGTTCCATTGGTCTATGTGTCTGTTTTTATGCCAGTATCATACTATTTTGGTTACTATAACTCTGTAGTATAATTTGAAGTCAGACAATGTGATTTCTCCAGTTTTGTTCTCTTTGCTTAGGATAGCTTTGTTATGCTGGGTCTTTCATGGTTCTATATAAATTTTAGGATATTTTTTCTATTTCTGTGAAAAATGTCTTTGATATTTTAACAGAGATTACATTGCATCTGTAGATTGCTTTGGGTAGTATGGATAGGATATTTTAATAATATTAATTCTTCCACCCCATGACATCGAATAGCTTTCCATTTTATGGTGTCCTCTTCACGTTTTTTCATCAATGTTTTGTAGTTTTTATTATAGAGAACTTTCACTTCTTGCCACCAAGCCTTATTTTAAACCAAACTTTTTAGTCATTTATTTTGCCTGTCTGAATCTTGAGTTATTAACTGTTGAATTAGGCAGTCTTCTCATCAGGTTTTTGAAATGAAGAACACTGAAAGTGATTGTGATTTCTTGGCATGTCAGACTTGGGGAACAAAATGTCTCAGAAAGTTGAAGGAACAGAATCAAGAGTAGTGCTATTTACTTAAAAATCTCACAATCTAAAAATTTAGAAAAGAGACTTTATTTCTTTTAAAAGATCACAGCCTGCAAGGTGGCCATCTCTCAGACTGGGAAGTGTGCCTCCAGCAAAGACTGCAGATGGGCACTTTGACGGAGGAGGGATCGAGGTAGGAGCTTTATGCTGAAAGGGTTACCTAAATATACGTATTCAAACTGCTACAGAAGGAGCTATGAATATTTAGGAAGGTGGTCCTGACGCATGTGTTTGAACAAACATGTATGTAACAAATGATCCATGGAGACTTCACATTTAAATGTATTACAATTAGATCCTATACATCAAAGGATGTTTTCAGTACACAAAGTCATTCAAGTGCACAGCCTCTGTAAATTAGCCAGAACCAGTCCATGGTCAGTGGTCTTATCAGGAGAAAGTTACTGAAATCAGTATCTTGTCCAGTCAAAGCTGTAATTATGGCTTGTGGAACAGGGGTTCAGTTAGTCTCTGTCTGGTGGTGAGCTACAATTGTTTTAACATTGCTTATCTTGAGGCCAGTGCTTGTGAGAAAAATAAAAACCTATGGCAGTTAGAGCATAGTTTAAGTGTGTGTTTTGGGTGAGGATTGGGGAGGGGGATACATGACTTAACCCTTGCCTGACATGGCCATATGTTGTGATTATAATTTGGTATCTTACTGTCACAAAGCGTGTGTTCTCTCAGCCTCGTGGTCTCTATTTGATGTGGTTTGGTTGTGTCCCCACCCAAATCTCATCTCATGTTGAATTGTAGCTCTCATAATTTCCACATGTTGTTGGAGGAACTGGTAGGAGATAATTTAATCCCGGTGGCAGTTTCCCCAATATTTTCTCATGGTAGTGAATAAGTCTCACCAGACCATCCTCTCTTGCCTGCCGCCCTAAGACATGCCTTTTGCCTGCCACCATGATTGTGAGGCCACCTCAGCCACGTCGAACTGTGAGTCCATTAAACCTCTTTTTCTTTATAAATTACCAGTCTCGGGTATGTCTTTATCAGCAGCATGAAAACAGACCATTGCACAATTTTAGCATTAATTTGGGTCAGCTGTTGTGTCTAACAGTAAACGGTGAGGGGTATACTGAGGTGTGCCTGACCTCCCATCCTGTCATGGCCAGAAACTCCATTTTTTTTAAGGTTCAGTTGGTTGACAGGCTTAGGATTTCATTTTTAGTTTATAGTGTACTAGTTACCATTTTGAGACAAATGTTTCTTACATATTTTTTCTTTTTTTCAAAAATACCACAAAGAAAAACTGTTATCCTAATTTTATAGTTGTGGAAATATTCTTGATGAGATTAAGGACAAAGGTAAGGTTACAGAGCTAAGGATGACAGAATCAGAATTCACACCCAGATCTGCGTTACTCTCAAATTATGCTTTTACCACACCAGTAGGAATATGTGTTATAATTGGCCTTTATTCTAAAAATAAAACAGTGCATTTACAGGATTATAGAAGTCTGAATTTGATAACAGCATGTATGAAAAATATTTAGGGAGTTTAAGTAAGCTTATTGCATCAACTCATATGGGATATTTCTACGAAAAAAATATTGGCTTAATATTGGTCTGTGTTCATTGATGGACTGTATCTATTACGATAGAATGATAATTACACTGTTTCATGAATCAAACCAGTTGGATTACTGGTTAGTACAGTTTGAATAGACAGAGTAGAGCTTGTTCAGGGAAAAGTGATGAAGATGGTGGAAATCCTCAGAATCAAGGCATATGCGGAACTATTGAAAGAAGGGAACAGGTCAAGATTAATAATAAAGATTCTTTTAGTTTCAAGTACTGGATTCACCCTAAACTGGCATTAGCAAAAATGGGAAAATATTGATACATATAGCTGAAATGTCCTGATAATGTTATCAGGTGTGGTTAACAGCTAAAGCTTGGCATGGTCAACAATGAGATGGCCTTTGTGTCTTGTGTATAATGGCACAGGAGAAAAGTGGGAGTAGATAAAACTGGAGAGGTGGTTAGGCTATATACATTGAGTTTTGAAGCCAATCAATAAGAAGTTTGAATTTTATTGTGAGTGCAATGGAAAGCCCGTGGAATGTTTTCTCCAGGAGTGTGATCATACGTCTTTGGGTACATGGTTTAAATAAAATTTTAAAATTCTGTGTAATACTAACAGTCATATTCTCTCTCTCTCTCTCTGTCACTCTCAGGTCTCTCATTGTGTGTGTGTGTGTATGTGTGTATGCGCGCACGCACGCGCATGTGGTGCTATTTATAAGAAATCAGTTTATTACTGAATTGCCTTAGTTCTCCCTTCTTAAATAATGTGGATACTATAAAGAAAACAATGGGAGTATACTAGTGGTTATTATTATAATACATACTTGACCTACTGAAAAGCTCAGTTCCCTTTCTATAATTCCCATAACATTTCTATTTTCTTGTTTAATAAGGGTCTTCTTGCGAGTTTGTAAGGTCTAGTGTAGGGACTGTACTTTATTACAAGTCATTAGCTCAGTGCCTTGCATATAGTAAGTATTCTACACAATTTTTAAAAGAGAGCATGAGCAATCTCGAGAAGAAACCACATGTATGTATTTCAGCATGTTTGGAGTCAATTATAATTTAACCTCGCTAATGCTCTGGATTTCCACAGTTCTATGCCCCATCCTATCTGTGCCTTCTCTGGTATACGGATCTCCACATAAAAATCAAAATCTATGGAGACAGGGTATGAACTGGAACCCAGAATCGGCCATCTCAGAGAAGCAGGTGTTTATAGAAAGGAAGACTGCAGAGAGACTAGATTTGGGAGCTAAATCTTTGGTTGGAGGAAACTAAGTTAGAGAACTAGTTCCATACATTGGAATTCCAGAAACTTTCAGAAGAGTCAGTTGGACATATTAGTCCAAAGACTATTAGTGTGGTTTTTGTATGGTGAATAGAATTATGTGGGTATAGAATTGGAAAGTGATAAGAATTTCCACAAAAATATATATATAGTAAGGTGAAGGTGATTTCACAGACAATTAAGGTCAAATGTATAATGTATATGGCTTTCTGTAGCTTCTGCTTGATCAAAGGCCAGAAAAGCAAATTTAAAGATTTACCCATCCTTCAAGTCTCCCATAAGCAACGCTTTCCACAGCATTTTAGAGTAACTGAAGAACAGACAGTTTGAAATTATGTTCTTTGGGGAGAGCCAAGAGTAGCAATATTCTAAATTTTAGTAAGACAAGTACCATGTGTTTAAAATTTTTTTATTTTTATTTTTATTATACTTTATGTTCTAGGGCACATGTGCACAATATGCAGGTTTGTTACATATGTATACATGTGCCACGTTGGTGTGCTGCACCCATTAACTCGTCATTTACATTAGGTATATCTTCTAATGCTATCCCTCCCCACTCCCCCCACCCCACGACAGGCCCCGGTGTGTGATGTTCCCCTTCCTGTGTCCAAGTGTTCTCATTGTTCAATTCCCACCTATGAGTGAGAACATGCGGTGTTTGGTTTTTTGTCCTTATGATAGTTTGCTGAGAATGATGGCTTCCAGCTTCATCCATGTCCCTACAAAGGACATTAACTCATCTTTTTTTATGGCTGCATAGTATTCCATTATGTATATCTGCCACATTTAAAGCAGGGGCTAACGTTAATACTATTTGGTTAAATTTAAGAGTCCTAACCAGAGCTTTGTCTAATAAATGAAAAATAATGAGTTTTTATTTTTTTAAAGCTTTATTATGAGAAATTAATGTGGTGATCAGGTATTTGAAACTATTGAAGAAAAAAATGAAAGAAAATGTCTTTAATAAAGTGGAAGGGCACTGATTTACTGAAAAAAAATTATTTAAGTAATTTTTCCAACCTTTAGAGCTTTAGGATTATAAATTAAAAGCCTCTACTAAAAGGCAATCCACCACTGATTATATTTTAAAGCTTGCTATACATTAAGCACTTTACATCACCTTAGCTTTTTTAAAAAATCATTTTTGTTTCTATAACACTTGGCAAACTTTCAGTAAAAAGGCCATCTTTCTTATTTCTTGACCAAATGTGTTAAAAGACACTTTCATTTATAAAATTAATTTTATGATTATATTTATAGAACTCATAACTTTTTAAAATTTCCAGTAGAAAAAATGTTTTGAAAAATATTTATACCCTGTAAACCCTGTCAAGTAATTGTTAACCTTGTATTCATTTGAATACAATTTAATTTAGGTCAAAGTTATTTAATTCATTATTATACTATACTGTTATTGTTCACCAAAATTGACTGTTTTCCAAATAAAAGTTGTGTTCTAATATTTAATTCATGATGCTTTAAAGTATTAAATATTATGCTTTGCTCTCCCTTTGTACAAACTTGATAAGTTCTCAAGCAGACAGGGAAGAAAATATGGATAATTATTCCCATATTATAATTAATAATCATATATAATTCATAAATTCCATACTTACAGAAACTAAATTAAAAATTTACAACAGAGAAAAGCAAAACTAATAAGTAATTTAAAATATAGAGTTAAAAAAGAAATGGGGAGATGATCCAGATGAAGGAGAAAAAGCACATTTAATGTAATGTTAGGAATGAAAAAGGAGACATAACTACAGATAACTTAAAAATTAAGAGATATCTTTAATTTCAGCACTTTGGGTGGCCAAGGTGGGCAGATGGCTTGATCCCAGGAGTTTGAGACCAGCCTGGGCACCATAACTACAGATACCTAAAAATTAAGAAATATCTGTCATCCCAGCATTTTGAGAGGCCAAGGTGGGCAGATGACTTGAACCCAGGAGTTTGAGACCAGCCTGGGCACCATGGTGAGACCCCATCTCTAGAAAAAATAACCAGGTGTGGTAACATATGCCTGTAGTCCCAGCTATTCAGGAGGCTGAAATGGGAGGATCACCTGAGCCTGGGGTTGGGGCCATCGACGCTGAAGTGAGCTGTGATCGCATCACCGCACTCCAGCCTGGGTCACAGAGTGAGACCCCGTCTCAAAAATAAATAAATAAATAAATAAATAAGTGGACATTTAAAATAACCTTATGACAATAAATTTCAAACGGATGAAATCATAAACTTCTAGTAAGATATAACTTATACACTTTGTAAAAGAAAATGAAAAAATCTGAATAGTTTATAAGCTTTAAAGGAGAGAAATGGGTAGTTAATAATTGTGTATTCCTCCAATAGCCAATTTTCTGAAGGATTTTACTCAAATTCTGGAGCCCTAATGGGATGATAACTATGTGGCTATAAACCCATTGAAGCCAGAGGTTGTGTCTTTGTCACCTTCATATTTCCATCACAAAGTATAATAACTTATATTTTAGGCCCTCAATAAATATTTGTTGAAGTAATGAAAGAAAGAAGTCTTTCATTACTTTAATGTAAGTCTACATTTAAAAGTCTTGTTTTTTTTTCTAATCTCACTAACCTTTGAGCACCCCTGGGAAGTCATTTTACATATTTTTGATCAGTTTCCTCTCCTGTTGTCCTTGGAAATTTTCTCAAATCATCTCTATTTTCAAGCCCTTTACTAAATCTCACTCACCTCATTCAAAGCAGACAAACCCAGCTTCCATTCTGAACTTAAAATTGAGGTGACTATCTCAAAAATTTGACTACTTCAAATTCCTGCTTCCAGAATCCATCAACTCATTTACATCCATTCTCAGAATATGAAATCTCTCTTTCAGTTCAAGTGCAATCCTTCCTCCTGCCTTCTGGATCCTAATTCCTTGTGTCTGCTCTAAAGCTATCTATGGATTATTAGTGTATGATTCCTCAGCTTCAAACTCATTCTCTTCAGTGGCTTTTTCCTTTAATCTTTTAAAGGTATCTTTCCTACCAAATGCAAACAAGGAAAACAAAGCCAAACCAAACCAACCAAGTTAGCCAGTCAACCAAATGATGACAATAAGAACAATAACAACAAATGAATACCGACTTTGACTCAGACTGTCTCTGAGATGCTAGAACAGCTTTAGTAATGTACAACTGTTTATGCCTTGCTAGTTTGGGGTTATTTAATACACAGTCACTAACCTACTGATGCTATCAAGTTGTGTAGAGTAATTATGCTGAAGTACAACATAGAAGAGTAGTTTCCTTATATAATGGGAAAATTAATGAACATCACTGCTTCATATGAGGAAAAAAATAATCTAATAAAGAGTCAAGTGAGTGAGTGCTCACATTCTTCATTTCAGGGAGTTATATTTAGTGAGTGAAGGGATTAATCTAGGACATTTAAATAATAACTGATTAAAGTTTTGAAAATAAATTCACAAAAATGAACAGGGATGGATGTATCATATGGTAGATTATGCACATGGAACAAAATATCAAATGATAAAGATTAAAATTAAAACTATGACTTTTCAAAGGGTCTCAAACCTTGGCTAGAGAACCATACATATTCATACTTATGGAAACAGAGAAATTTATTTACTGTGGTTTGGGTATTCAGGATTTCTTCATAGGCAATCGTTGCCTAGCATGGACTTGGTGTTGTAAGAGATAAAGAAACTGGTAAAGCAAAGAAATTGCTCTTTTGATCTAGAATTTCTTTTATGCCCTAGATGTCAAAATGTGGTATGTCTTTTGAAAAAAAAATTGTAAATTAATTAGGAAATAACTTCATCTTAGAGACTATTTATCCCAGTTGAAGGCTTTTTTTTGGTGTTACTCATGAGTAAAGACAGAACAACTGCAGCTTACATTTTTACAGAATAATTTCAAAGTAATTAAATTTTTTTTCATTTCCTAAATTTGAAAAAGCTTTGAAACCTATTCAAAATTAGGCTTAGAGTTAAATAAGTAAAATCATTTTACTGAGGACTTCCCTCACATTTCGTCTCAGTTTGAAAATAGTCACTGGTTGAGAAATTTGGCCAGTGTTGAAAGGTAATATATTTTAGATAATAACTATTGTGTAACATTTATATGCCCTCCCTTTGTACACAGTTTATGACTTTGGATATGTAAGAGTTAGACCTGCTTTGTCCTGTAGGCCTCCTCTCTTCTTCTCCCACCTCCCTCAACTCCCTATCCTACTCTCAAACTTTACAAACTAGCTTTCTAGTGAACAATTTCCTGGATCTTTGGGGCCATGCCTTATTCTCTTTTTTTTATACTTTGGTCACAACTAATTTATTTGCTCATTGCTATCTTTGTTCTTTACTTTTAGCTACTAAGGGCAAAAAGTTTATTGTCCTTGTCCTTAAGGAAGTCACACTGTTATTAGCAAATTGTTTTAGAATTATTTACTGCTTTATCTCTCTATTTTGAGGATAGGGGCTGTATGTTACTCATATTGATGCCTAAAGTAGTGCCTGACACAAAGTAGATGCTAATTACATTTTGTTGGATTTTGTTGAATATTGATTTTGTACATATCATCTCTAAATTCAGAAGGTGTGAAAGTTAACTTTGCTTGTGCTGTCTAATGAATTGGTGTCTAAAGAGCTCAGACTAATAATGTTTTTCATTTTAAAGACTAAAATAAAATATTAAAAACCCATAAATTTTTTTAATTGTTTGTTTTAATGGATCACAAATGACCAACAAACATGTAAGAAGACATTCTGTCTCACTCACAACCAGGAATGGCTAACTAAAATCTACCTAAAAATCTACTAAAATCTAACTATATTAATAATATCCAGAGATTTATGTGAGTTTGCCAAAATGGGTATTCTCACACATTGTTAGTATGATTCTAAATAATTATAATTATTATAACTTAAAATTTGATACAGTCATCATTTTGGAGTAGTAATCTTAAAATTTTAAAAAGCATTCAAACCATTTGACTCACGAAACACACAATTTGCATCCTGGTGTAGTGTTGCATGCACGTAGTCCCAGCTACTCTGAAGGAAGGCTGAGGTGGTAGGATGCTGTGGGCCCAGGATTCAAGTCCAGCCTGGGCAACATAACAAGACCTTGTCTCTAAAAAAAAAAAAAAAATTAAAAAAGTTAAAAAAAAATTAAATTAAAAAAAGTTTAAAAAGAATCACACAATTTAATAGGTAGAAATAAAAGTACTATTATGAAAAGATACTTCTTTAAGAATAACTACAGCATCATTGCTACTAATAGCTAAAGAAATAAAAAAAGAGAAAAAGCCTAAAAGTTAATTCATAGAATGGCTAAATAACTATGATCTATCCAAATTATGCAACTACAAAAACATTATGATATAGATCATTGGTGTTAACACGATAAGAGAAAAAATCAAGATATAGAACATATACTTTTATAAATGTAAATAAAACATTATAATGCAACACATAATAATTCTATTATAATATTTTTAGGCTAATAAGAATAAAACAGATTTTAAAACTAAGCCAGCTAAAAGCAAGAGTAACAACTTATAGCAGTGTCAAAGATGAATTTCCTACACACGGTTCGTTCAAAAGGAGTGAACCCTTTGAGCTTCTGGATTGCTCAGAAGATTGCTCCTTTGAGATGAGAGAGCTCACACCTCAGCACAGAGATTTATATGTTATCTCCAATTCGGTAACAGCTACTAGGAAAATGGAGTTCGAGCCTTGGTGATAGTTCACTTCTGTCTCCTTTCTCTTTCTTTTAGTTATCAGTTTTATAACAAATAATCTCTTACATATTTGATCTATTCTGAATTGTTTTAACTAATATGCTACCATATTTTTCTAACTTATTTATTAAAATATCAGCCACAATTCTAAACTACAAAAGAAAAATAAACAAACCTCAAGCAGACGAGACATCTGAAAAATTTTTGTTAGCTTAATTTTGTCCCTTGGGAGTAAACCAGGCTAGATGTTGAAACTATATATATGCAAACTGAAGTGAACTATTATGTTTTGATTAACATCATTTATAACAACTAGCTTCTTTTTATTAAAATGTCTATTTGAGATAAAATTTATTTTTGATATCCATTTCCAGGTAATTGCCTTGAATCTGCATTATCTATGGAAAATAAACTGAGTTTTTTACAGTTGGTAGATACTTACGTACAAGATTTTGCTGTGAATATCAGGGCAAGGTAGCAGAAAACGTTGAAATACATTAGAGAAAATAATTTTTTAAATTGATATAATGCAATTAGATTACTTTAGCTAATAGCATAGCTTTATTTTGTTTTATTTATTTTATTTCATTTCATTATTTATTTTTTAAGACACAGTCTTGCTTGTTGCCCAGGCTGGAGTGCAGTGGCATGATACCTGCTCACTTCAGCCTGCGCCTCCTGGGCTCAAGCAATTCTCGCGCCTCAGCCTCCTGAAAGCTGGGACCACAGGTGTGCCCACCATGCAGGGCTAATTTTTGTATTTTTAGTGGAGACAGGGTTTTGTCATGTTGCCCAGGCTGGCCTCAAACTCCTGGTCTCAAGTGATCCAATCGCCTTGGCCTCCCAACGTGCCGGCATTACAGGTGTGAGCCACCACGCTCGTCCTAATTGCATAGTTTTAGACATCCATATTGGATTAGCTCTTCTGTAGTGTCCTGATGACCTGTGACCAGTGGTAAGAGTATGGAATTGGGTAGTTTCTATGACAAAGAATCTTTTCTGGCGGCTAATAGCCACAGTATCAAGAGTTTTTAAAACCACTCTCCTCTGGTCTCAATGGAGTCAAAGAAAGCTTCCTGACTGCTTCTGAAAAAGGATGTCAAATGAAACTGTTTCAAATTGCTGAATAGCCTGGCTAATCCTGTCTGTCTCCAATCACAGACTCTGAATCCATATTTTTCTCACCGTGGTAAGCTTTCCAACTATTTTTCAGATAACAAAACTTATATTTGGAATAATTTTGTGCTTCTGTGGTAGTAAAACCATGACTGAAATGTATCTCTGTGGAAACCCTTAATTCACTTAAAATCTATTATTCCTCCTAATGATTCAAGGCTTCAAATATTTCAATGGTAAAGAAAGAACATTTTCTATTCAGAGGGAATATTCATTTACTTCTTCAGTGCTTTGTGTATCTAAAGAAGAAAAATATGAGATTACATGAGACACATACTTTTTCAGTGTTACTGATCATATTCCCTTATCTAAATTCTTTAATAACTAACTTTATTATATAAATCTTAAAACAACGCACATTTTTCAGCACCACTATACACATGTTCATTTTTTGGTTTTAGATATTAATCTATACCCAATTCAGACTGTGGAAACTGAACTAACATGACTAAAATAAAATAGTGTTATATTTTGTTCTTTAGACTCCTTTTTCTCCTCCTGAGATTTTGATATGTGCTTGGAGAGTTTTGAGTCAATATTTATTTGATTTGTTTTCTTTTCTGGAGTGATATTTTAAATACTTTAAAGATTTTGATTGAGTGAGAGGTGTGAGCTATATTTTCTTCTTTCCTGTATGATATACATACATTGTTTTCAATCTCATTTCTATTAAGTAATTATAGGAGAGCCCACAACATTGTTATTTTACATGTCACTATTTAGATATTTGTTATTTATTTATGTGTGTTGGCCTGAAGTAAATGTCACTTTTGTACAATATTTTAAAGATAGATTTATTTTATAAATTAATAGTTTAAGATTTTGCCAGCATTTGAAATTAACAAATATTTGGACAACGAAAACATCAGTATGAAAGGGAATACTGTAATTACTTTAGTACATAGTATTCCTGAATATCCATTAAAATTGATCCAAGCAAACTCTAATTATGAACATCATATTAACATTTGATCTAATTACTGAATATAATTAAAAGCAAAATAAGCTAATTTACTAAAGTATTCTGAAATTTACTGTTTTCAGTATTTCAGGATAACCAACATCTTTATTCTATTAATCTAGATGAATAAATTTCCATATATTAATGTTGTTTACTTTTAATGTTAGTGTGCTCAAAAAGTATATGTTAACTTTTAAAATTCAATTATACAGATAATATTCTTTTTATCTCAGGAATAGATCATCATTAAAAACTATTAATGTCACTGAAACATCATTGGAGTTATCGGATTTGGATTATAATGTTGAATACAGTGCCTATGTAACAGCTAGCACCAGATTTGGTGATGGGAAAACAAGAAGCAATATCATTAGCTTTCAAACACCAGAGGGAGGTGAGTTAAGGATGTATGCCAATTAAAAGAATGTTCTTTTTCTTTTTAAAAAAATATCCTGCCCAGAAAAAAATTCAAATATCAAAATGTATGATGAAGCCTAATATTCATTATCAATTGGTTGAAAAATTGTATTTTGATCACTTTTTAGCTGTGTGATGTTAGGAAAATTAATCTCTGTGTGCCTCAATTTCTCATTGGTAATGTGGAAACAGTATCATCCTACTTCACGGGGTTCTTATGGAGATTACATAAGTTTTTATGTTTAAAAGCACTTAGCACAGAACTTACTTGACAAATAAAATTTTATATGTTTATTAAATGAAACAACATAAAATGCATGAATCATTTGTCTATGACTTTTATTATTCAATACAAAAAATTTAAGTTATATTAGAATTTCAAATTATGTACTCTGTATTGGAAACCTGTTATAATAGTTTTCTCATATCCAGAGCAGTGGACAGGTTTTAGAAAGGGGATAGTATTTTATGAGTAAGAAATCCATCTGTCTTCAGCTTGAATATGCCTATAATAAAGTATTAGAGGGGTGACCCAATGCGTTTTTTTGGATTTCATTTCTGACATCTAAATAGATGTTATTTCTCATTCAAGCTTTTTTGAAAAACAATTTTTACCACTTTAATTTATAAACTGTAGGTAAAATTCAGGCCATTTCAGACATTACTTGTAGCCACAAATACAGTAATTTGTTCAATTATTTGTTTTATAGCACCAAGCGATCCTCCCAAAGATGTTTATTATGTAAACCTCAGTTCTTCATCAATAATTCTTTTCTGGACACCTCCTTCAAAACCTAATGGGATTATACAATATTACTCTGTTTATTACAGAAATACTTCAGGTACTTTTATACAGGTAAGAACTGAATTTTCCCCTAGTTCTTTATTAACATCCTTAAGTTTTATTAATAAAATAGACTTGTCACAGTGAAAGAAATTGTTTACCTTACATTGATAATTATGCACAGATGTATTTTATAAAACTCCCATTGACATAAAAAATGTGGTATAGAAAATGTCAGATACATTTAATCTCTCTTTACACACACACACAGACACACACTTCTATATAAGCTTCACATGTATTACCGACAGTGAATCTGCCACGTACTTACAATTCTGTTTATAAAGATGGCCCTCAATTACACTTCCTCCAACAAGTGTTCTCTAAAGTTCTGGTGGTATCATTTATCCTCAAAGTTATTTATTAGCTAAGTTTTTTCATTTGTTGGTATACGATATAAATAGTTTTAGTGTTTGAATGTGTTTGTGTGTTTTTCTTTAATTTAAAAAAATGTTTTTGATTGTTAGCAGGAAGGGTTATTATTATAGCAATAGTGTAATAGTAATTACTGTTTACTATCAGATGTAATGAAGACCACTCCGAATGTGGTTATTTGTCATAGATAAGGTTCTAGGCTTGCACAGTTTGTAGATGGGCACTCTCTAGGATGTGAATGATGATGGCTATGAAAATAGCTAAAATGCCTTTACTTTGAAGAAATATTTCCAGTTTTCAGCAGGATTATATTATTTCTCCAAATTAGGTGTTTCACAGAACTTTAATATATAAAAAGGATAATTGGAGTGATTATGATTGAATCAAAGATGCAGAGAGCTGGAATATAATTTGAAAAACATGAATTTAAAAGAAATGCTGCAATGTACAGAATACATCACTTAGTGGTAGAAATTATTGACTGCATGTTTGTGACTTAGGTGATTCTTAATTCTTTCTATCCTTTTAAGTAAAAGAAGAAGAAAGATAAGTCTTACAAATCCTGAGTTGCCTAATCCCATTTGTGACCGACAGCCCAAGTTTAGTCACTAGTTAGTTCTCCTGAGAAACAGCCTCTGGAATTAAGTGCAGCTTTAGTGCAACTATAGTGCAACGTAGGCTAATGAAGAGGGCAAGAGCAGAACTTTGCAAGCTATCTCAGGACTAACCTAGCAGGGAGAAAGACAAAGTCCAAAAGGTGGTTTAGTGTTTACATTCTGTTCTATAAGAGTAGGGTTGTATAAGTCTGTCTATCTAAAACTTGATGCAAAGAGAAAACTACCTTATAAAAGACATGTAGATATAGTTACAGATATAATAAAAGGCATGTAGATAGAGTTATAAATGTAATTGTAAATCAAGATTTTTAAACAAATGCCTTAAGAGCAGAAGGAGAAAGGAAGGTCCAGTTTTCTACTCTGTATGTCACACAGTTTTTGCTTTTTGTTTTGTTCTCCACAGGGAAGAGAAATGGGACCTAGAGAGGCAATTTATTTTTTACTAAAATGTTGTTTACAATTGTAACAATATGTCATTATACCAATAGAAGGTATTCAAATTAGAGATTTTCCTTCTTTTATGTATCTAAAAAATGTTGCACAATTGTTCCAGTAGTTCTAAATTTTAGCAATCATTTTGTCTCTGTACAATTTACTTATGGCTTCTTTGTGATTTATATTTTGGTTCTCTTTGTCCATATCTAAATAATATAGTGTAAGTATCAAACTATGGTTCCAACATGATCTTCTAAACCTACTTATTCAAACCTGGGTGTGTAATATGATCTAATTTGCAATTCATCTGCCTTAGAACATGTTATCTTTTATTAAATAATCTTAAGAATGCTTTTAAGCGTGACAGCTGCAAGAGGGCACAGGCTAATGATGTTAAAACATTTCAGAAGTATAGTCTCATATTGCTTTAAGTTTATCCATGCTTTAACTTATTCCTAAAGTTAATGTTAAAAATAGCATCAATATCTTCACTACCTAATTTTCTATTTGGAATTAGTAGAAGAAATCCTCAAAGTGAAAATTATATAGCAGAATAGGTGTATACCTTTTTATTTGTTCCCTATCATCTTTCCCCTTCTTACAGAACTTTGTAGAATGCGTCATACATGGCATATCATGTTCTGCCTCCTATTACAAATAACTGTTGCTTCTCTTAGTTCCCTTATGCCATGACAAGCATCTTGTAGAAAAAGAATTGTGTAATATTTATCTTTTCATCTCCTAAAGTCTTCTGAAACTACATCATACATAGGTTTAATGCTCAATACATATTTTAATTGAAAGATTATAAAAATATTATAATAGACCAACATCATTTTTAGTACATAGTCATAATTTTGGAGCCCTTGAGTATGTAGCAAAGCCATCTTTCCTTCTTCTTATCTTGGAGAATTTAACTTCTTTGCTACTATTTGGCAATCCATATTGTTCTTCCTTCAGTTATTACACATTGTATTTTATGCAGCGTGTTAACTTTTCTACTTTAAAATTTTTACCCATTTATGCTTCCTTAGTGTGCCTGACTTAATGTCTTCTATTTTAAAATGGGCCGGGCGCGGTGGCTCACGCCTGTAATCCCAGCACTTTGGGAGACCAAGATGGGCGGATCACAAGGTCAGGAGATCGAGACCATCCTGGCTAAGACGGTGAAACCCTATCTCTACTAAAAATACAAAAAACTAGCCGGGCGTGGTGGCGGGCACCTGTAGTCCCAGCTACTCGGGAGGCTGAGACAGGAGAATGGCGTGAACCTGGGAGGCGGAGCTTGCAGTGAGCCGAGATGGCGCCACTGCACTCCAGCCTGGGCGACAGAGCTAGACTCCGTATCAAAAAAAAAAAGTATTAACATAGCTTTTTGCTGTAAATTTTAATTTTTGTTGTAGAATTTATTCTGATTACCTATGACCTTGATGACTAATACATAACAAATTATCTGAATCACCCAGAAGTCATTCCTGCTGAGTGTGTGACTTAATGTGCATAGACATGTAACAAATTTGTAACATTAGATCAATTATCCAGATGATTATTTTATTCATCTGTTTATTTTTGCACAAAAATGTCTTTTGGCGCAAATTATCTAATTAAGGCTTTTTTTGTTGTTGTTTATATAAATATAGTCAGAAGGTATTTAGTAAAACCTTTTCAAATTTGACCAACCAGCTAATATAACACATTTGTTTTTTTGGGGGTGGGGGTGGACGGAGTCTTGCTCAGTCACCCAGCCTGGAGTGCAGTGGGGCGATCTCGGCTCACTGCAAGCTCTGCCTTCAGGGTTGCCGCCATTCTCTTGCCTCAGGCTCCCGAGTAGCTGGGACTACAGGCGCCCGCGACCACGCCCGGCTAATTTTTTGTATTTTTAGTAGAGAGAGGGTTTCACCGTGTTAGCCAGGATGGTCTTGATCTCCTGACCTCGTGATCCGCCCACCTCAGCCTCCCAAAGTGCTGGGATTACAGGCGTGAGCCTCCACGCCCAGCCTATGTTAATACTTTTAAGTGGTGCTTCATATAAGCCAGTTTTCCATGTGTAAAGTAGATGTATTGGAGGGTATTAAAGTTCATGGATCATATTTTGTGTGAGATTGCTATATTACTTTAACTTGTCTATTTCTATGTAAATCACCACAAAATTGAAGTAAATCTTTTATTGCACTATATTTTCCCCTGAATACTGGCAAAAGAACCATAAACTTTTGCTAAATTTAATTTGTTGATAAATTTCAGAGCCATTCTTACTATACGTTTAGTAAAATTGCTTATCCTATGTTATTAATTTAAATGAAACTAATTACCTTTTTTTTATTGTGTGCTAGACATGGTATTAATGGCTTTTGTGCTTCATGTCATCTAATCCTCAAAAGTTGTCTGTGAAGTGGAGATGATTATTTCCATTTTACAGTTGAAGGGAGAAAAGCTTTGAGATTAGATGATTTATCCAGGGATACCCTGCCACAATTTGAATGCAGTTCTGTAGGACTTAAGTGGCTTCATGTGGATTGGAATGATTCAGATTACTCTGTGCAGATGGAAATTATAAAATTATTCATACTGTTTACCTATATGTTTAAGTCTCCTTTTATTTTAGAATTAATTTTATTTGGCTATGTGTTTTACTTTTAAAATTTGATAGGAAAAAATGATTGCATAAATACCCTAATAATTTTTTTCAAGCCTTGGGGAAAAATGTAACTGGGAGTCAGGCTAGAGAATTAAAACTTTCTCTTACTCTACACGTCAGAGAGTACATCAATCTGCCATCCCTTTGCTACAACTGTGAGAAGCAAAGTCTGAAAAGAAATGTGGAAGTCTGAAAACCCACTAAATGTGAATAATAGTAGCTATCTGAGTTCATAGAAAGAGGGCAAACACATTTGAAATTCCTTCATCACAAATGGAAAGAAACAAAATTAAAAGTTTTATAATACTCCCAAACTTGTTTAATATTAGCCGATGCTTTGAAAATTACTTGAATGTTTTTATAAGGAAAGTGACCCTGATCAGCACAGTTGTAGCATTTCCATTTGGCCACTTGACCTTCTTCATTGTTGGCTTGGAGTTTTTACTCTTTGCTATTTGTGAATTGGTTTTGCAATAAAAACTACCGTCTATTTCTCTGTTAGTATAAACATATTTCCAGTTTAATTGTTGCGATAAAAAATGTTCTATGTTGATTTTCCTAAAACAATTAACATATTAAAATAATGAGACAATCAATTCATGGATAACAATTATTTTGAAATGTTCATGCATACTTAAAAAAATACATTCTCAACAATGAAGGCAATGTGTTTATTTTTCAGAATTTTACACTCCATGAAGTAACCAATGACTTTGACAATATGACTCTATCCACAATTATAGATAAACTGGCAATATTCAGCTACTATACATTTTGGTTAACAGCAAGTACTTCAGCTGGAAATGGGAATAAAAGCAGTGACATAGTTGAAGTATACACAGATCAAGACAGTATGTAAACAAAAAACACTTATTAATCTTTAATATGATTAATTTAAAACTTATTATTTTAGGAACTTTTCCTTTGGTTTGAATTTGTAATAAAATCTTTTATTTAGACACATTCATTACAGGAGTTTGAAAATGCAATTAATATACTTATAAAACTATTGCAGTAATAGCCTCTTCTATTCAAGAAAACTGCTAACATTCATTCATGAAAATTCTGTTCTTTTTATTGCTTCAAAAGATGTCATGGCCATCCAATTATGGGCACAAAAAGTACTGCGTACATGGATGAATTTTCCAGTAGTTAATTTACTTATTCATTTTCTTTAAGGACTTAAAAAGTCTCTAGCAACTTGTTTTCTTTTCAGACTTTGAATCTACATGGGACTCTGCAGCACTTCTGTTCTCACTGTTCGTGACTAATATATCCAGAATATTTTTTTAACTCCAGAAGTTTCTCATATGCATCTTCTGAAGAATCCTATTTATCCTGAGTATTCAAAAAGCTATAATGATTGAAGCTCTTGTTTTTTTATGTTTCAATTTTCAGAATACAGTGATAAGCAGATCATTACCTGTTTTTATTGTAGTCGTTTCTGTCATCCATTTGCTTGTTTATTTTCAAAGATTAATCCCTTATTGAGAAATGGTAGTGATCTAAACTTCTGGAGTAAAACTCCATGTTTACTCTCTGAAAGCTGTAAATTGACAGATTCCTTAAGCATGAGAAATGAATGGTTGTTGTTTTTGGAAAAATCTTTTGAATTGTTGACAAGTTGGTCAACATAAAAATAAATGATAAGTGTGCGGAAATATGTATTTGGGGGTCTAGCAAAAATGTTATATTGTAATATATGATCAATACCATTTCAGGCATTCTTTAAATGTAGATCTCCCCCAGGATTTTTGCCAACCTATAACATTTTGTCAGTTATAATTTCTACACCATGGATAATAAGCACTTACTATGCACTACTCCAGGTGGATGTCAAATGTACATTAATAGAGTGTAATGTCACAATGCAACTTATATCTGAGAATTGGAACTTGTGTGTAAGTAGAGTAACTTTTTAATATACAAATTTGAGTTGGTAGTCTGGTGACTGGAGACATTTTGAGACTGGATATTGGGAAAGCTTTTAGTATTGATTCTTCTGACTATCCACATGACCTTGGAGGAGTCACTTAATGGCTGTGAGCTTTAGTTTCCTCATATGTACAACAAGGGTAACATTTAGAAGAAATAAGCTAAAAGATGGTTTAGGTAATATAAATTATCAAAATATTTAAATAAAGCAGTATATATGCACATATTATGCACACACACGCACACACACACACAATTTCCACATAGTAGGAAAGAAGAGCCAAGAAAATATTATAGAAACAATTCCCATACATATTAAAGATGACAGAGTTTATTTTGAATGATTTTTTAAATAACTTTTTAGAAGACATTTTATAATAGGTGAATGTTTACCACATCTGCATTTAAATAATTTAAGAGTTGATGATGTAATAGTTGTCATTTCAACAATTATACTCAGTTTGTGAATTTAGATTCTGTTCAGGGTAACTGATGATTTTTGTATTTTGCCCATTACCTATCATAGTACCTGAAGGGCTTGTTGGAAACCTGACTTATGAATCCATTTCGTCAACTGCAATAAATGTAAGCTGGGTCCCACCGGCTCAACCAAACGGTCTAGTCTTCTACTATGTTTCACTGATCTTACAGCAGACTCCTCGCCATGTGAGACCAACTGTAGTTACATATGAGAGAAGCATATATTTTGATAATCTGGAAAAATACACTGATTATATATTAAAAATTACTCCATCAACAGAAAAGGGATTCTCTGATACCTATACTGCCCAGCTATACATCAAAACTGAAGAAGATGGTAGGCTAGCCCCTTTTATTGCCTATTAAGCAGATTGTTGTTGTTCTTTTCATTTACATTGCTTTCTCATAGGTAACAGTCTTCAATTATATTGCTTCTGTTTGATCTCAAGTAATTAGCCTTTTAATAAACATAATGTTTCTTAAAATAATCTGCTAAGAAAATCAAATCCCATTATGATTGAATCCTCTTTGTTAATGCTGATTCACTTTTGTTTCATTTGATATTCTCTTTTTCTTTTATAGTCCCAGAAACTTCACCAATAATCAACACTTTTAAAAACCTTTCCTCCACCTCAGTTCTCTTATCATGGGATCCCCCAGTAAAGCCAAATGGTGCAATAATAAGTTATGATTTAAGTTTACAAGGACCAAGTGAAAATTATTCTTTCATTACTTCTGATAATTACATAATATTGGAAGAGCTTTCACCATTTACATTATATAGCTTTTTTGCTGCTGCAAGAACTATAAAAGGACTTGGTCCTTCCAGTATTCTTTTCTTTTACACAGATGAGTCAGGTAAGCCGGAATCCCCATTTCTTCAAACCATTTCACTGTTGCAGCACCTGCTCTCTCTTTTTAAGGAACAGCATGGAATATGGAAGGATATCTGATTGTCTATTTGTAACAGCCTTACCATTATATTTACTTTGTTGAATTTTTTTTTTCAATTTGAGCTTCAGAATTTCCTGTTCTGTTTAAAGCTACTTTGGAACTACTGTGTCCAAATACAGATTATAATTAATTATGATATTTGTTTCTGAAATTAAAATATGATACTTTTATAAATCTTTTTAAACTAATATCTTCAGGAAAGTAAGTCACAGTGCTATTTTTATGTTAAAAGTTTTATGAATGTAAGTTTCATCATGTGTTTTCCTACAGTGCCTTTAGCACCTCCACAAAATTTGACTTTAATCAACTGTACTTCAGACTTTGTATGGCTGAAATGGAGCCCAAGTCCTCTTCCAGGTGGTATTGTTAAAGTATATAGTTTTAAAATTCATGAACATGAAACTGACACTACATATTATAAGGTACGTTGATTATAACAGTATATGTTTATTTTTAAAAATCAGAAATTGAATTAAAATCTTTTGACATAGGAGGAAAATGGACTACTAAATTAAACAATGGCTATTTTTTAAAACTTATTTCCTACAATTTAAGGATGCTTATGGAAAACACAAGAAGCTTTTGCCAGATATATAAGCTGAATACTTCATAGAGCAATGTGCTTAGATTTGTGACTTCTAGATATCTACAATTTAAGAAGCAGTTGCATCATTTTGTTAATGCTGGAAAGTGTATAGTAATTTTTTTCTGGCTTACAAATATAAAATGTATTTCTATCTGTTGTTAACAGCAGTGCCAAGGGAATCTTTTTAGCCTTTTGGAAAGGTATTCATATTTATTCTGGACTTCTGGTCATCTTTCCTGATAGCATATGATCCTACACTAATTGGTCTTTTAAGATATATCCTTATTTTTTTACTTTCAAGAGTAATTCATTTGCAACACTAACCACATTTTCCCTTTTCCATTTTTGGAATTCAGAATTAGTGAAAAGTATCCGCAGAACTGATGTAACAAAGAGTCTCAAATATATGTCTGTGATTTCTAGCATTTAATTGCCAAAATGTAATTAACAAGCATTTATTTAAGAAAATTTTCATATTTTTTTCCTCAAAGGCAGATAAAGTCCTGGAATGTTCTTATTTAGTTTACAGCACGAACAGTGCAAAAAATCTACGTAAACATTTTACTCAATATTATGAGTATTACAATTTATGACTATGGTAAATCATTGTTATAGCATATGTAGCTTACAAATTGAATAGTAAAAATGAAAAGCAGGCATTAACTTTATGTCATCAGGAACAATGACTTTCTTTCTGGAAACCAAGATATTACTTTAAAACTTGATAGTCTGAGTATAATTTGAATCATATTACCCCATAAATGTGAAATTTGTTTCCCAGAAGTGTGAAATTACATTAAATGACATGAAGCCTATTGCCCTTTAATATTTATCCCTGGTTTAATCTTAACATTTTTCCATTTTTTATTTGCTTTGTCTGTATGGGTCACTGGGAGATAGATATCAAAAGGGAAAAAAGAATCCTTTTCTTAGAGTAATCACATTCCTAGGACAATTGTGTATGTGTATTAGAGTGTGGTTGTCTACATATGGATCTTATCTCCTCAGAATGGTGATCTCTAACATAGACTGTCTTAGCATAGTGGTGAAGCAAGGGCTCTGACTTCAAATTACCTGGCTCAGATTCTGCCTTTGAGACTTATTGTGCTTCAATAGGGACATTGCTTACTTTTTAATGCAAAATGGGAGTTACAAAGATGTGTACATTTGAAATTGAGGATTACAAAGGAAAGTCTACACATAGAGCATTTCAAACAATTCCAAGCATGTGATAAACATGTTAGCTATTGTTGCTGTAATTGTACACAGTTTTTAAAAGAACAAAATAATCTGTCCAACATTGTAACAGCACCAAGCATGGAATGACAATATGCCATTATGTGAACATGAGAATAATTTATATTCTAAGATTTGGAAACAGATTTTCTCAATAGAAGCACATCTTTAATATTTCACAAGCAACAAAAATACCATCTTTGTACCATTAAGTATTAAATATATCATTTGGGATGAGCAGTCGTTTTGTGTTTTAAAATCTGCTACCTCATGTTACTCTTTTTTACATCTATTGTCTCATTCATCAATTTTCATAATCTTATTTGCTTTCAAATTCCTTTAAATGTACTCTCATGCCATCTTTTTCCCTGTCTCAGCATCTAGTTACTATATCTGCTTTCCTCTTTCCGTTTAGCTTTCTCCCCTAGTGTGTTCTATTTTCCTTTCTCTTTCATCTACCCTGATATCCTGACGGCATCAATTTATATTATTTTATCTGTTTTTCTATTCTTTTTCTTCTTTCAAATTATGTGTGCATTTGTGGAGGTAGAATAATGCTACAACCACTTCAAATGTTGCTGCTATCCCAGTCAATCCACTGTGGTCCACGGATAGTGAAATCTATAGGTGACTTGGGTCACTCACACATACTGAAAGAAATTATTTATTTAGTACAAAGTTCTATCAAAATATGTTTGTAAGTATTTATCACTCACGTTTCCTTTTTTGACAACATATGCTTGTGTAAATCTGTTCACTATCCCATAAACTACTCTCTTATTATTATGTCCTCTTGAGTTCAGTTGTTTCTCTGGTTATTAGCTCTTCCTAACCAAAATCATAATTTGCTTGTTTTGTGTTTATTTTTTTCTCATTCAGAAATTGTATATTTCTCTAGTTAATATAAAAATTCTTTGATGGCAGGGACCATGCCTTATATGTGTCTATAATCTCAGAATATCTAACATATGTTTTGTAAATAGTAAGCAGGAAAGAATGACTGAAATAGATTAGGTAAGCCCCTAAAGTAAGTCAGTGAATTCCTAGAGATTATTTTAAAATACGATTCTAATTGTAAATTTCCCAATAATTAATATTCTTGTTAAAATTTCTGTTACTGTGGTGTTTAATAAATAATCAAAATGGTTTATATTTTGTCAGATATAACATAAGAGTCCTATGTTTATATCACATAACAGATTATCTTCTCTGTCCATGAGGATAACTGATTAATCTTGACTGCTTTCTTGGTTAGGACAATTATCTTTGAATGAAAACTTTGTACTTAATGATAATTTTTTCTATGAGAAAGCATATTCCTCCTTGGGCAACTATGATATTCTTTTGTTCCTTTTCTCATTTCTCTAAAAACAGTATCAAATTAGAAATTTAGGAATTGGCTGGGAAAACTCCCAATTTAAGCTTCATGGAAGCAGATATTTTAAAATTATTATTCACTGCTGTTTTGTCAGTGTCTACATACAGTAGCTGAAGAATAAATACATTGACACAGGAATGCTGTGAGTATTAAAAGTGAATTTAGATGAGTTCAGAAAAATCACGTGTCTCCGACCACCACAAGTTGGTTTTAAATTGCAGACTGTAATTATGGCAAATTTTAAAAAAATGAGTATATAATTCCAAGTAAAAATTATGAAAACAAAACACTCTAGTTTTCTAAAAAGTCAATTGTAGGCCAGGTGCAGTGGCTCACACCTATAATCCCAGCACTTTGGGAGGCCGAGGTGGGCAGCTCACCTCAGGCCAGGAGTTCAAGATCAGCCTGGCCAACATGGCTAAACTCCATCTCTACTAAAAAATACAAAAATTAGCTGGGCATGGTGGCACGCGCCTGTAATGCCAGCTACTTGGGAGGCTGAGGCAGGGAGAATTGCTTGAACCTGGGAGGTGGAGGTTGCAGCAAGCAGAAATCATGCCACTGCACTCCAGCCTGGGCAACAAAACTAGACACTGTCAAGAAAAAAAAAAAAAATGTCTAAAAAAGGCAATTATGAGGTTCTTCAGGGAAAAGAGGGTGCCCAATTCATCCTTGTATCATAAACTGAGCACACTCTATGGCACAAAATAAATGCTAATATTTGTTTTATTATAATTTAAAATATCCATGCTTATTAATCCGTAAGTTAAATATAAAAGGAATAACTTCAATGAAAATATTCCAGTGATGAACAATTTTTTGACAATGCATTGGAACTAATAATTTTTTTTCTGCTTTCAGAATATATCAGGTTTTCAAACTGAAGCCAAACTTGTTGGACTAGAACCAGTCAGCACCTACTCTATCAGTGTATCTGCCTTCACCAAAGTTGGAAATGGCAATCAATTTAGTAATGTAGTAAAATTCACAACCCAAGAATCAGGTTAGATACACTTTTTGGGCCTAAAATGTTTCATTTTATATTTAACACCTTTCCTTTCCTTTTCTCAGTTTATATGATAAAGTATCATTACTTAAGAGTCTACTCAAAGGGAAATTGCGTTTCAGTGATTTACGTTTAGTCTTGGTCTGGTGTGAAATCATATGCTGTATGAGTGTTTATGCATACATTTTTACACATAGTTTTTCCTTTTGAACAGAAGAAGTTGAAATAAAAAAGTAGTTTGGGAACAAAATAGCCTTCTAGATATCTGTGAAAATTACCTAATTCTTGGAACTGTTTGAGATAGCTGGGGAAAAAGGGGGAAATGAACTAGCAATCACTTTTAACAGGCTGATTTATATTTTTATGAAACAGTATCTATAATTTTCTTTTAAGATGAGTTGTGACATTTGGAGAGCATGAGTCATTGCATAAGCCCCTTATGTTCCCATCATCCCATCTTTACCATGTGGGTGACACTGAAATATCATTGGGCCTTAATTCATCAACAACTTACCTGCTGTGTCACACATGTAGTACACATGACATATCTTGCCTTTATGTGCACACTGAGTAGTTTTTATTTATGAGCATTTAATGATGGCTTAGTAATGTACTTTTCCTTTTCTCAACTGGACAACACCTTTAAAAGCACCTCTTTTTAATTTTTTTTTTTTTAACTTCTGTCAATGTTTATTGAATGAGCACAAGATCCCATTCTAGTCATTTCTCCTTATCAGCTCCGGATGCACTTCCTGGTATGTTAGTGAATCTCTAAATTGAGACTGCAGACCACTGACTACTAAACTAATCATTTTTGCATAAATTTATGACTACTTGAGACTGCTTTTCATAGCATTCCTGTAAGAGAGGCAAAATAAATAGCATTTATAGTGGGTAAAAGTACATGCTGTGAAGTCATTATCTGGATTTGAATTTGAGCCCCATGACCTACTAGTTGTATAATCTTGGCAAAGGCTCATGACTCTGTGAGCCTCTGTATCCTTAATTGCAAAGAAGCACACATTAGCAGTAGTCATCTAATAATGTTGTTGTCAAACGTATTTGAAAAAATACACATAAAGCACTTTATAGAGTGTTGGACACACAGTAAATGCCTACTTCATAGAGTGCTGGACACACAGTAAATGCCCTCTAAATATTACTGTTGCCCCCATTCCCGTGTTACAGATGAAGAAGCCATGATTCAGGCATATTAGATGAAAAGGACCTCGAGAAAATTAGTGAAGAACCTGTCTAGAACATTGGCCTTCTGACTTCTAGTGACAAGTGGACATGACTGTAGGAAATGCATGTTGTAAACGAGTGATAGAATATAAAAATGTTCAACCCATAAATAAAAAATATTTTAATAATATTTGTACATGAGAGCAATAACAATTGAGGCTAATCTTGTAGAAAATGCTCTGTAAACCAATAAATATTTTTATCAGCAAGATAAAATTGTACCCCAACTTTCTATACTCTGATTATTTAAATAAATAAAATTTTCACCTTTAAGAGTTTTAATATAACTGGTTTTTTTTTTGAGGTTCAAAAAATCAGGAAAATAGATATTCACAAAATCCAGATTTAGAAACTAAAGTTCGACAAATTGTCAACTATCTTATGTTAACTTTAAAAATGTTGTTATATGATTCTGAAAACAAGGAAGTGAATAGTTAATAACATTTAATTGCCATATCCCTTGATCAGCCCAGAAATTATCTTTAAAAAATTTTTTAATGCCACACATTCCCTAAGTATTCTCCTTTAGTACTGGTGTCTTTATCTTACAGCGGAAGAAAAGTTTATAACAGCTCAGTTTAGATCCAGGTAGAGCATTGTAGGCAGGTCAGGGATCACCTGAGTGTTCTTTAAAGCACTATGTTTTGCATAATGGCAGCAAGTTATTTTCTTTCAATTTTCATTGTAATCCACAAATTGACTATGTCTCAATTTTTCTTCTAGCATTATCTTTTACTGTGACAAGAAAATTTATTCTACTAATACCACCATTAGGGTACATTGGCTAATTGGACGTTTCTGTGGGAAGCAACCAGTCTCTCTAATGTGCAGTCACTTTGGTGGGCTAGGATATTGTTCCTTAACCAGGCCTTCCAGATACAGAGGACCTCTGAGAAATTGGGTTACTTTCAAGTAAATTCAGAGAAGCTCTAGAAAATAAGACTAAGACTCCTTAAATCTTCCTTCCAACGATGTCTACAAAAGGTCCTTAACGATGAGATCCTCAAGATTCTTCCAAAGAAGACATCCCAGTAAAAACCAGTACCTTTAAATTAGGGGTTTCCAAGTACTGTGAAGCCCAGATTTGTCACATCAGGGAGGCACCTGTATCTATGTTTTGCATAAAAATGTTCCATAATAAAGTATTGCTAAGATTCTTCCTTTCCAAGTAAGAGAGCAGTTATCAGACACTGCCTGGGCCTGGACTTGAGGCTACACATTTGCTTCTGAGCTTTCGAGGATGTGTTTGGTGCTTGGAGCTGGAAGATATTTAGTGACTGGTTCAATATTGTAAGGATTAATACAATAGCATAAAAAGCAAGTCAACAGCCTTTTGATTCAGTCTATGTTAATGACTTTTTAAGCACACATTGAAAATTTGATATATTAAATATTTTTCTAGTTGTACTTCTAAACACAGTTGTATCTAGTGATCACATAATTCAATCAATTATCTACTTATATGTGTATACACTTTAACTTACGGTAAATGTTTATCTCTTAAGTTCCAGATGTCGTGCAGAATATGCAGTGCATGGCAACTAGCTGGCAGTCAGTTTTAGTGAAATGGGATCCACCCAAAAAGGCAAATGGAATAATAACACAATATATGGTAACAGTTGAAAACAATTCTACAAAAGTCTCTCCCCAAGATCACATGTACACTTTCATAAAGCTTCTTGCCGGGACCTCATATGTCTTTAAAGTAAGAGCTTCAACCTCAGCTGGTGAAGGTGATGAAAGCACATGCCATGTCAGCACACTACCTGAAACAGGTAACTAACATGAAACAGGTAACTAACATGAAACGTTTAACTATTTGGGGATTGTGTCAATACCACCTGCAATCTTTATAGCATACTTACCTAATCATATAAAGCACATATTAAAAAATACATCACAGGCTTTTTATCCCATGTGTTGCTTGAGTACCAGCTGTGTACTACATTGACCCTTCTCCAAAACATTGGGAGATTGAAGGGAGGAAAAAAAAGAGAGAGGATCCGCTTTACTGTATTTCCACAAATATAAAACCCCAACTTAATGAATTATGTTTTATCATGATTTAAAAGAAAAAATAAACATGTAAACCTTTCATGTATATCTTTTTTTTGTCTTATTTGTTTTTATGGAATTCTAGATGTTTTCCTGAACTATATGGTTGCAGTATCAGACTCAGTTTTCTATTTTCTCCCCTTTATATCAATCTTTATCTTTCATGTTATTTGAATAAAATATCCAGGTCATTAAGCTTTAGTCCACAAGAAGAAATTCTCACCTCCCCTAGCAGTGCTCTATCCTATGTCATAATATCCTTCATCCTATTTTCTTCCATATTCTACCTGCTTATATTAGAGTCTGTTTCTTTCCTGATAACACCACTTCCCTGGATGCATGTCCTAATGGGCACTTTAGATACTGGCAATAATTGCTAACTTCTGGCACTTCCAGACCCTTTATCTTGGAAACGTCTTTCAACCCGTCTTGAGGCTGTAAACCTAGAACGTCAAGACATAGTGTGCCTTCTCTCTGATTCCAGCATCTAACTCAGCATCCTTTCCTTCTCCTTCTTCCAGTGCAACATTTTTTCAAACTACGGTGTTTCCCTTTCCAGGATGGAATAGTTACATTTCAACAATACCATCTCTTGCTCCTTAGATCTCATGCCATGTCATTGTGACTTATCCTCCAGGAAGATTCCTCACTCTGAGAAGACCCCATTATTTGTTTTTTCCAAGATGCTGGCTGGTAAATATTTCTAGGAAAAAGTAGAAATGATTCTACTTTTTTCATCTGTAAATTCATCGTCCTTAATTGTCCCAGCTTCTCCACAATCTTCTATGTATCCCTTGTTTATACTCTATAGGAAATACGTTCATAGGAATACTCTCTATTCCATAAGAAAATTGTTCTCTTTCTGAACCTAGTCTGTTCCCCCATCATCCATATTTATTTTTATTTTACTAATACTATCAAATATCTTGATAGGCCCTCCTTCCATCAAAATTTATTCAAGTCTTTATTTATGCCTTCCAGATACCTTCTCTTAGGATGTCCTTGCCTTCCTCTTTTAGGGATCTAGTTGTTCATTTTCATTTTAATCTTATGTCTTCTCAGAACATTACTCCATCAATTTATTCACATCTCTCCTGCATTTATCCTCTCTCTCTTTTTCTTGCACATTCATCCAAATTGTTGAAAAATTTCAACTGAAGACCTAGTGGGAGTATCAACTCCAAATATATTTGAAATGGAATTTGTGTTGCATGAAATCACTGTCTTTTTCTTAGTTTTCTATGCCTGTTCTTGACAATCCATTGAACCCCAAGCCTCATAGTTTTATAAAATTCCTTACTCCATCTCTTCTACATACAATCAGGTCTTACCAATTCAATTTCCATCATGGCTCTGCAATTTGCCCCTTCTCTTCCTTGACTACCACCGTTGTATATCAGAGGGACCTTGTTGCTTCCTGTAATAACACCCTAACTAGCCTTATCACCCACACTACTTTACCCATAAGTCTCATCTTTTCACCTACTCACTTAATTGAATCGATTCTAACATACAAATAGACCATTTATGCATTGGCAGATGAAATGTATTATCTGAGCAATAAAGGTTAGACATGTCAAGTTGGGTACCTGAAGCACAGAAGTAATAATGAAAGGCACCATGTGTAGGAGATGGGTTAGAATACTGCAAATATTTTACTCATTCTCATTGTCTAGAAAATATCCTAGAATCCATCGCTAATTAGAATTTGGCTTCTCTCTAGCTTTTTATTCTTCTATCCTTTTATTGTATCTTCTCGTATAGCTGATGTCTCCAGCCAAACTTTATTTATTTAGCATGCTATTTCACTATTTCAGTATTTTAACTTAGAAAACATTTATTAACATCTACTATGAACTAAAAATTGACTAGATTCTCTTCTTTAAACGTACCCAACCCTTTTTCATCATCAGATTGCTTTGCTTCCCTTAGCCGTATTATTGTTTTCCCTTTCTATGACACATAAAATTTTATTCATTTTTAAAAGCCCAGCTTGAATGTGCCTTCTTTATTAAAGCCTTTAATGGCATTTCTGGACTTCATCCCAGGCTTGCTGACTCATAGCCTCAATGAGTGAAGCTTAAGAATCCATGCACTTAAGAATCTCTCTAGGTAATTCTGATATTCTGTGTGTATCGGAGAGTACTGGAGTAGATTACCAGGAACTTTTGAGGACAGGCAAACAGTGTCAGAAAGGTCCATCAAGGGGTGGCATGTGTTTTCCCAGTGGGTGGCCAGCACATCATTGCTATGTGGAGTCTGTGGGAAGAAAAAATGTTCAAATCCAGGTAGGTGGTCTGCATCAGGGTGGTCTAGCACCAGGTAAAATGGTCTTGATCACTGGGCAGGAGCTGAGTCTTTGATAACTGGCAAATAAAATGCAGGACAATATATCTGAAATAAATGAGAGATTCAGGAACAAGGCAGGAGACACTAGGTTGGTGCAAAAGTAACTGCAGTTTTTGCCATTAAAAGTAAGATTGAGTACACTGGTACTCAAAGTGACAGCTTAGACACAGGAATGAAGCAGGAATTCAGTTAGTAGAACTGTGACACATGATCCAAATCGCAATGTGCACCTGATATAGAGTCACCTAAATTAAAGGTCCAGGTCTTTGTAAAATAATAATAATAATAATAATAATAATAGAAATTTGAATTCCATCTTAACTCAGGATTAAAAGGCAACATATGTGGAGGTTGAAGGGATTCTAAATCAAATAATTAGGTAGTTATTAAACTACTGTACTATGAACTTTCCTACTATTGAGGACCATTGCTTCTCAAAGCTTGAATTCTGCATCAGAATGTGCAGCACTGTGGCATGGTTCTAGACTTATGGAATCAGAATTTGGGAATTAGGACCTAGATCTTCATTTAAACAAGACATGTGAATAATACAGTGCTGAATTTGGGAACCATTCATTTTCACTGTAAACTCGTTGCTTGTAGGAACCATGTCTTATTTGTCTTTGTTTTACTCACAGTTCCTAGCAGAAAGCCTTGGGCATTGTAAGCATTCAAATGTTTGTAGAAGAAAGAAATGAATTGCTTTCTTCTAAAATTCATTATTTTTCATAAGTGTTTTTACTCCATTGCAATATATTATTTCCACATTCCCATCAGGCAAAATCATAAATATTTTCTCCCATGTAAATATAAAAATTCTTTAAATTAAGGAGAGTCATTTATATAAAGCATGAGTATTAACTGCTGCTTCAGAAATATTTTGATTTCATATCTTTAAAATTGTTTTGCATCTAGTATGTAATTATATTTATGATTACAGTATTTATTAGGTAATTAATTTGATTTTATATGATTCACATGAATTACTTGTTGATAAGAGGTAAGAGCTGGGAATTTATTGTTCAGATTGGAAACAGTTTTACAGCCTGTTGCATACTTCTAATTTATGTGGTCTAAGATTAGTCACAGTGCATAGCCAGCTCTGAGTCACTGACTCCATACTTATTTTTGACATAAAGTGAAATCAAATTTGGCTCACTCTCTCACTGCCTAGTGTCTGACCTTAACATTCCTTCCAGGGATTATTGGGTATTTTTTAAATGTAAACTTGGTCAAATCTGGATGCAGCCAAACGTGTATCATGACGATTGAATTTATGAGGAGATTAGTGTTTGGTGTCTAAGCTGGTTCCCTTGTCACAGTCAGATATGTTGGAACAGGGCAGTAAAGATGAAGGTCCCCAAACTTGGTTCTACATTTTAGCAGCATTTTATGGCCAAATATATCATATATACCAATAAAAATAATCCAGCAAGTCCATGTGCATGCGGTATTTAACTTTTAGAACCTTGAATTGATTCAAAATGCTCTTATTCATTTTACTATCAAAACTTAGCATAACATGGATGGAACTGGAGGACATTACGTTAAGTGAAATAAGTCAGGCACAGAAAGACAAACGTCACATGTTCTTACTCATTTGTGGCAGCCAAAAACTAAAACAATTGAACTCATGGAGATAGAGTGTAGAATGATGGTTTCCAGAGCCTGGAAAAGGTAGGAAGGGCAGGGGGTAGGAAAAGCGGGAATGGTTAAGGGTACAAAAACATAGAATAAATAAGGTCTAGTATTTGATAGTACAACAGAGTGACCAGTCAATAATTTCTTTCACATTAAAAAATAACTAAAATAGTATAATTGGAATTTTTGTAACACAACGAAATGATAAATGCTTCAGGTGATGGATACCTCATTTACCCTGATATGATTATTATACATTGCACTCCTGTATCAAAATATCTTACGTACCCTGTAAATACATACACCTAGTATGTACCCATAAAAATTTAAGATTTAAAATTAAAAAACAGTTACAAATCTAGTAAATGTTTGAATTTAATATTTGGTTTTAAAAACTTGGTCTTTTGTGGAAGATAATTTTATAATTTGTGTTTATCCAGAGCTCTTCCAAGCTCCATAATTTAGAATCAAAAGAGAAAAATAAGGTACTTCCCTTAGATGCAAAAACTTAATTTAGGGAAAGTAAAATGTGTATTTGTGGTTTTTAGGGGTGTTCTTTTCTGCAGTGATTTCTTTATTAGCTTTTTGTCCAATGGAAGATAACAGGCATATGCAGTGATCCAGTGGAAATCCACTGAGCTTGCAAATATATTAATGCTACAATATGATTGACTTGGAATGTATTCAATTTAATTATCATCATCATCATCATCATCATTTTAGAGACAATATCTCACTATGTCACTCAGTCTGGAGTGCAGCGGCTTTATCTCAGCTCACTGTAGCCTCAACCTGCTGGGCTCAAGTGATCCTCCTACCTCAGCCACCTGAGTAGCTAGGACTACAGATTTGCACCACCATGCCCAGCTAATTTTATTCGTTTGTTTGTTTGAGACAGGGTCTCATTCTCTTGCCCAGGCTGGAGTGAAGTGGTGCTATCTTGACTCACTGCAGCCTCCACCTCCCAGATTCAAGCAATTCTCGTGCCTCAGGCCTCCCAAGTAGCTATGATCATAGGTGTGCGCCACCACACCTGACTAATTTTTGTATTTTTAGTAGAGACAGGGTTTCACCATGTGGGCCAGTCTGGGTATCGAACTCCTGACTTCATGTGATCTGCCTGCGTTGGCCTTCCAAAGTGCTGGGATTACAGGCATGAGCCGTGGCTCCCAGCCTGCCCAGCTAATTTTTTATTTATTTTTGTAGAGAGAGTCTCACTATGTTGCCCAGACTGGTCTCAAACTCCTGGTTCAAGCAATCCTTCTGCTTCATTCTCCCAAAGTGTTGGGATTACAGGCATGAGCCACACACCCAACCTAGCTTATTTGTTACATAAAATACTTACATATTTTATAAGAATTTATAAAATTCTTATTTACCATTTAATAGATTGAATGTGGGCAATAAAAGTGCTGTCCTTCTATGGCTACAAATTGGTGCACTAAATCAAAAGTTCACTTTTCCTTTGTATCCTACTTACATAACTTTCCTCATCCATCTCCTGAATTACGATTTGAAATAAAGGATGCAGGAAAGTTGCATGATTCTGATTGCTCTCAAACAAGTGAATTAAAACATTCAACTTACCAGTGGGCAATCACTAAAAGCACAAAAGACATTATAGTTGCCTATCACAAATCAGAGGGAAATAACTATTAGTATATCTAATTGAAATTCAGGTGTTTTGTACAATATCTTTTATATAGACTTAATTATTAAATATAAAATTTTTCTTAAGAGTCAACATCAGATGAGGAATGTCTTTTTCCACTTCTTGTAGTGCAGTGGACAGTTGACCAATATATACTTATTTACTGCTTGCTATGTTCAGGTTCTAGGCGTGGGGTTCAAGACCCAAGTTTGAGTGCCAGGTGGCATTGGGGATCTTTGCCCTGCACATCCAAATAACTCAGTTATTATAATACAAACATATTTAATATGTATAAAACAAACACAAACCTACATAATATGTGGCTTGAAGTTGGTTTGTTTGTTTGTTTTTTTTTTTTTTGAGACAGAGTCTTGCTCTATTGTCCAGGCTGGAGTGCAGTGGCACAATCTCAGCTCACTGCAACCTCCACCTCCCGGGTTCAAGCTATTCTCATGCCTCAGCCTCCTGAGTAGCTGGGACTACAGGCCTGTGCCACTACACCCAGCTAATTTTTTGTGTTTTTGGTAGACATGGGGTTTTGCCATGTTGGCCAAGCTGGGTTTGAACTCCTGACCTCAGGTGATCTGCTCACCTCAGCCTCCCAAAGTGCTGGGATTACAGGTATGAGCCACCACGCCTGGCCTTGAATGTTTGATTAAATAAATATGCAGGAGAAAAAGATTTTATTGAGGCTTTTTTGAAGTGTGAAATATGAATTGGATGTTGCTTATTGATAGTTTTAAAATTGCTTTCTATGAGAAGTTAAGAACCAGTAACCTAATTGGAAAAGGATGATATGGCACATATTTGTCTTGAACCTTGAATTTTGTAGACAAATACACTAATGTTTACTTAGATCATCTGATACAGATCAATAAAAGTCAAGTTTTCTAAATGTTCTTTTTGGTTTATCAGTATGCTATGAGAAAATGCCAATTGTACATATCAGAGAACATTCCTCGTTTATTGGAAATATCTTGGATGGTGAGGTTAAGGAAATCAGAGGAGATTATGGGTTGACTAAAGCACTCATGAATAGTGATACCCTCACTATTCATGAAAATAGTGAGAATAGTAGAGGAGAGTAAATAGGAATTTCAAGATACAGCAAGAGAAAACACACAGTGGAGAAATGAATGCAATACAAGGGGTCAGGCTGAGATGGAAGCTTGACTAGAGAGGAGGGTATTTTATTAGAAGGAGTGGAAGCAGGAAGGTTGAATAACTGAAGTGGACCCCTACTTTCTCTGCTCTTAGTTTGGTGTGACTGTCACAGAAGTTTGAATCTGGTATAATAGAAAAGCAGGAACTTGTTCTAAATTCTCACATAAGTAATTCTAAAAACAATGATTGTTTTTGGCCATTTTCCTGAACACTGCAGAAATCTCTTTAGATGGAGGATTTGTTCATTACATATTTACTGAGCCTCCTAAGTAATAAAGAATAAAATCTCCAGTCACTTCAATGGCCCATAAAGCCCTTCTTTTTAATCCCTAGTTATCTGTCACTTCCCTTATCTTGAAATGTATCCTCAAATGCTATCTCTTCCAAAAGGATTTCTAATTTGCGTTTGAACGTCCTTCCTCCCAGCTAGAATTTTCCATACTCCTTTCCTGCTTTACTTTTCTCTTTTGGATATTATATGTACCATTATCTGTGAGTCTGTTCTCACTACAATATAGGTTGCATGGGGACAGAGATTTTTCTTTGTTCAAACCTATTTCCAGTGTCCAGAAAAGTATCTGGCATACAGTGATAATAAGTATATTATAAATGAATGAATCAATCAATGCACAGGCCAAGAAGACTGATAGGCATACAGCAAACACCAAGTATGCATATGCTGGGTGTCTTAAGTAGAAACTTGCAGTCACAAAACTATTTTTAAACAATTATGTATTTAAACATGAGAAAGGCATGTCTTGATGAATGTATTTTCTAATTAAACATTTTAAAGATCGTTGTAGATTCAAATGTAGTTATGAGAAATAATACAGAGAAATCCTGCATGTCCTTTATCCATTTTCTTCCAGTGGTAACATCTCTCAAGTAGTAACATCTTGCAAAACTGTAGACAAAGAGTATATCAGACAGAGAACATTTCCATCAGAATAATCCCTCATATTGCCTTTTCATAGACCCAATTCCTGTCCATCATCCTGGCATCTCTCCTCATTCTGAACCCTTGGACACCACTAATCTGTTCTCCGTTTTCTATAATTTTGTCATTTTAACAATGTTATATAAGTGGAATTATAAAGTATGTAACCTTTTTTACACAGAAAAAGACATTCAACCAAGTTTTTTTGAGTAGCAATCTTTTTCTTTCTTTTTTTTTTTTTTTAAATTTTTTTATTATTATTAAACTTCAAGTTGTAGGGTACATGTGCACAACGTGCAGGTTTGCTACATATGTATACCTGTGCCATGTTGGTGTGCTGCACCCATCAACTCGTCATTTACATCAGGTATAACTCCCAATGCAATCCCCCCGCCCCCCTCCCCATGATAGGCCCCGGTGTGTGATGTTCCCCTTCCTGAGTCCAAGTGATCTCATTGTTCAGTTCCCACCTACGAGTGAGAACATGCGGTGTTTGGTTTTCTGTTCTTGTGATAGTTTGCTGAGAATGATGGTTTCCAGCTGCATCCATGTCCCTACAAAGGACACAAACTCATCCTTTTTTATGGCTGCATAGTATTCCATGGTGTATATGTGCCACATTTTCTTAATCCAATCTGTCACTGATGGACATTTGGGTTGATTCCAAGTCTTTGCTATTGTGAATAGTGCTGCAATAAACATACGTGTGCATGTGTCCTTATAGCAGCATAATTTATAATCCTTTGGGTATATACCCAGTAATGGGATGGCTGGGTCATATGGTACATCTAGTTCTAGATCCTTGAGGAATCGCCATACTGTTTTCCATAATGGTTGAACTAGTTTACAATCCGACCAACAGTGTAAAAGTGTTCCTATTTCTCCACATCCTCTCCAGCACCTGTTGTTTCCTGACTTTTGAATGATCGCCATTCTAACTGGTGTGAGATGGTATCTCATTGTGGTTTTGATTTGCATTTCTCTGATGGCCAGTGATGATGAGCATTTTTTCATGTGTCTGTTGGCTGTATGAATGTCTTCTTTTGAGAAATGTCTGTTCATATCCTTTGCCCACTTTTGGATGGGGTTGTTTGTTTTTTTCTTGTAAATTTGTTTGAGTTCTTTGTAGGTTCTGGATATTAGCCCTTTGTCAGATGAGTAGATTGCAAAAATTTTCTCCCATTCTGTAGGTTGCCTGCTCACTCTGATGGTAGTTTCTTTTGCTGTGCAGAAGCTCTTTAGTTTGATGAGATCCCATTTGTCAATTTTGGCTTTTGCTGCCGTTGCTTTTGGTGTTTTAGACATGAAGTCTTTGCCCATGCCTATGTCCTGAATGGTACTACCTAGGTTTTCCTCTAGGATTTTTATGGTATTAGGTCTAACATTTAAGTCTCTAATCCATCTTGAATTAATTTTCGTATAAGGAGTAAGGAAAGGATCCAGTTTCAGCTTTCTACTTATGGCTAGCCAGTTTTCCCAGCACCATTTATTAAATAGGGAATCCTTTCCCCATTTCTTGTTTCTCTCAGGTTTGTCAAAGATCAGATGGCTGTAGATGTGTGGTATTATTTCTGAGGACTCTGTTCTGTTCCATTGGTCTATATCTCTGTTTTGGTACCAGTACCATGCTGTTTTGGTTACTGTAGCCTTGTAGTATAGTTTGAAGTCAGGTAGCGTGATGCCTCCAGCTTTGTTCTTTTGACTCAGGATTGTCTTGGAGATGCGGGCTCTTTTTTGGTTCCATATGAACTTTAAAGCAGTTTTTTCCAATTCTGTGAAGAAGCTCATTGGTAGCTTGATGGGGATGGCATTGAATCTATAAATTACCTTGGGCAGTATGGCCATTTTCACGATATTGATTCTTCCTATCCATGAGCATGGTATGTTCTTCCATTTGTTTGTGTCCTCTTTTATTTCACTGAGCAGTGGTTTGTAGTTCTCCTTGAAGAGGTCCTTTACATCCCTTGTAAGTTGGATTCCTAGGTATTTTATTCTCTTTGAAGCAATTGTGAATGGAAGTTCATTCATGATTTGGCTCTCTGTTTGACTGTCACTGGTGTATAAGAATGCTTGTGATTTTTGCACATTAATTTTGTATCCTGAGACTTTGCTGAAGTTGCTGATCAGCTTAAGGAGATTTTGGGCTGAGACAATGGGGTTTTCTAAATATACAATCATGTCGTCTGCAAAGAGGGACAATTTGACTTCTTCTTTTCCTAACTGAATCCCCTTGATTTCTTTCTCTTGCCTGATTGCCCTAGCCAGAACTTCCAACACTATGTTGAATAGGAGTGGTGAGAGAGGGCATCCCTGTCTTGTGCCAGTTTTCAAAGGGAATTTTTCCAGTTTTTGCCCATTCAGTATGATATTGGCTGTGGGTTTGTCATAAATAGCTCTTATGATTTTGAGGTACGTTCCATCAATACCGAATTTATTGAGCGTTTTTAGCATGAAGGGCTGTTGAATTTTGTCAAAAGCCTTTTCTGCATCTATTGAGATAATGATGTGGTTCTTGTCTTTGGTTCTGTTTATATGCTGGATTATGTTTATTGATTTGCAAATGTTGAACCAGCCTTGCATCCCAGGGATGAAGCCCACTTGATCATGGTGGATAAGCTTTTTGATGTGCTGCTGAATCCGGTTTGCCAGTATTTTATTGAGGATTTTTGCATCGATGTTCATCAGGGATATTGGTCTAAAATTCTCTTTTTTTGTTGTGTCTCTGCCAGGCTTTGGTATCAGGATGATGTTGGCCTCATAAAATGAGTTAGGGAGGATTCCCTCTTTTTCTATTGATTGGAGTAGTTTCAGAAGGAATGGTACCAGCTCCTCCTTGTACCTCTGGTAGAATTCAGCTGTGAATCCATCTGGTCCTGGACTTTTTTTGGTTTGTAGGCTATTAATTATTGCCTCAATTTCAGAGCCTACTATTGGTCTATTCAGGGATTCAACTTCTTCCTGGTTTAGTCTTGGAAGAGTGTAAGTGTCCAGGAAATTATCCATTTCTTCTAGATTTTCCAGTTTATTTGCGTAGAGGTGTTTATAGTATTCTCTGATGGTAGTTTGTATTTCTGTGGGGTCGGTGGTGATATCCCCTTTATCATTTTTAATTCCGTCGATTTGATTCTTCTCTCTTTTCTTCTTTATTAGTCTTGCTAGTGGTCTGTCAATTTTGTTGATCTTTTCAAAAAACCAACTCCTGGATTCATTGATTTTTTGGAGGGTTTTTTGTGTCTCTATCTCCTTCAGTTCTGCTCTGATCTTAGTTATTTCTTGCCTTCTGCTAGCTTTCGAATGTGTTTGCTCTTGCTTCTCTAGTTCTTTTAATTGCGATGTTAGAGTGTCAATTTTAGATCTTTCCTGCTTTCTCTTGTGGGCATTTAGTGCTATAAATTTCCCTCTACACACTGCTTTAAATGTGTCCCAGAGATTCTGGTATGTTGTATCTTTGTTCTCATTGGTTTCAAAGAACATCTTTATTTCTGCCTTCATTTCGTTATGTACCCAGTAGTCATTCAGGAGCAGGTTGTTCAGTTTCCATGTAGTTGAGCGGTTTTGATTGAGTTTCTTAGTCCTGAGTTCTAATTTGATTGCACTGTGGTCTGAGAGACAGTTTGTTATAATTTCTCTTCTTGTACATTTGCTGAGGAGTGCTTTACTTCCAATTACGTGGTCAATTTTGGAGTAAGTACGATGTGGTGCTGAGAAGAATGTATATTCTGTTGATTTTGGGTGGAGAGTTCTATAGATGTCTATTAGGTCTGCTTGCTGCAGAGATGAGTTCAATTCCTGGATATCCTTGTTAACTTTCTGTCTCGTTGATCTGTCTAATGTTGACAGTGGAGTGTTGAAGTCTCCCATTATTATTGTATGGGAGTCTAAGTCTCTTTGTAAGTCTCTAAGGACTTGCTTTATTAATCTGGGTGCTCCTGTATTGGGTGCATATATATTTAGGATAGTTAGCTCTTCCTGTTGAATTGATCCCTTTACCATTATGTAATGGCCTTCTTTGTCTCTTTTGATCTTTGATGGTTTAAAGTCTGTTTTATCAGAGACTAGTATTGCAACCCCCGCTTTTTTTTGTTCTCCATTTGCTTGGTAAATCTTCCTCCATCCCTTTATTTTGAGCCTATGTATGTCTCTGCGTGTGAGATGGGTCTCCTGAATACAGCAGACTGATGGATCTTGACTCTTTATCCAGTTTGCCAGTCTGTGTCTTTTAATTGGAGCATTTAGTCCATTTACATTTAAGGTTAAGATTGTTATGTGTGAACTTGATCCTGCCATTATGATATTAACTGGTTATTTTGCTCGTTAGTTGATGCAGTTTCTTCCTAGCCTTGATGGTCTTTACATTTTGGCATGTTTTTGCAATGGCTGGTACCGGTTGTTCCTTTCCATGTTTAGTGCTTCCTTCAGGGTCTCTTGTAAGGCAGGCCTAGTGGTGACAAAATCTCTAAGCATTTGCTTATCTGTAAAGGATTTTATTTCTCCTTCACTTATGAAACTTAGTTTGGCTGGATATAAAATTCTGGGTTTAAAATTCTTTTCTTTAAGAATGTTGAATATTGGCCCCCACTCTCTTCTGGCTTGAAGAGTTTCTGCCGAGAGATCTGCTGTTAGTCTGATGGGCTTCCCTTTGTGGGTAACCCGACCTTTCTCTCTGGCTGCCCTTCAGATTTTTTCCTTCATTTCAACTTTGGTGAATCTGGCAATTATGTGTCTTGGAGTTGCTCTTCTCGAGGAGTATCTTTGTGGCGTTCTCTGTATTTCCTGGATTTGAATGTTGGCCTGCCCTACTAGGTTGGGGAAGTTCTCCTGGATGATATCCTGAAGAGTGTTTTCCAACTTGGTTCCATTTTCCCCCTCACTTTCAGGCACCCCAATCAGACGTAGATTTGGTCTTTTTACATAATCCCATACGTCTTGCAGGCTTTGTTCATTTCTTTTTCTTCTTTTTTCTTTTGGTTTCTCTTCTCGCTTCATTTCATTCATTTGATCCTCCATCGCTGACATTCTTTCTTCCAGTTGATCGAGACGGTTACTGAAGCTTGTGCATTTGTCACGTATTTCTTGTGTCATGGTTTTCGTCTCTTTCATTTCGTTTGTGAGCTTCTCTGCATTAATTACTCTAGCCATCAATTCTTCCACTTTTTTTTCAAGATTTTTAGTTTCTTTGCGCTGGGTACGTAATTCCTCCTTTAGCTCTGAGAAATTTGATGGACTGAAGCCTTCTTCTCTCATCTCGTCGAAGTCATTCTCCGTCCAGCTTTGATCCGTTGCTGGCGATGAGCTGCGCTCCTTTGCCGGGGGAGATGCGCTCTTATTTTTTGAATTTCCAGCTTTTCTGCCCTGCTTTTTCCCCATCTTTGTGGTTTTATCTGCCTCTGGTCTTTGATGATGGTGATGTACTGATGGGGTTTTGGTGTAGGTGTCCTTCCTGTTTGATAGCTTTCCTTCTAACCGTCAGGATCCTCAGCTGTAGGTTGTAGCTGTAGGAGATTGCTTGAGGTCCACTCCAGACCCTGTTTGCCTGGGTATCAGCAGCAGAGGCTGCAGAAGATAGAATATTTCTGAACAGCGAGTGTACCTGTCTGATTCTTGCTTTGGAATCTTCCTCTCAGGGGTGTACTCCACCCTGTGAGGTGTGGTGTATCAGACTGCCCCTAGTGGGGGATGTCTCCCAGTTAGGCTACTCAGGGGTCAGGGACCCACTTGAGCAGGGAGTCTGTCCCTTCTCAGATCTCAACCTCCGTGTTGGGAGATCCACTGCTCTCTTCAAAGCTGTCAGACAGAGTCGTTTGCGTCTGCAGAGCTGCTGCGTTTGTTATTATTTACTGTGCCCTGTCCCCAGAGGTGGAGTCTACAGAGACAGGCAGGTTTCCTTGAGCTGCTGTGAGCTCCACCCAGTTTGAGCTTCCCAGCAGCTTTGTTTACCTACTTAAGCCTCAGCAATGGCGGGCGCCCCTCCCCCAGCCTGGCTGCTGCCTTGCCGGTAGATCACAGACTGCTGTGCTAGCAATGAGGGAGGCTCCGTGGGTGTGGGACACTCCCGGCCAGGTGTGGGATATGATCTCCTGGTGTGCCTGTCTGCTTAAAGCGCAGTATTGGGGTGGGAGTTACCCGATTTTCCAGGTGTTGTGTGTCTCAGTTCCCCTGGCTAGGAAAAGGGATTCCCTTCCCCCTTGCGCTTTCCAGGTGAGGCAATGCCTCGCCCTGCTTCAGCTCTCGCTGGTAGGGCTGCAGCAGCTGACCAGCACCGATCGTCTGGCACTCCCCAGTGAGATGAACCCAGTACCTCAGTTGAAAATGCAGAAATCGCCGGTCTTCTGTGTCGCTCGCGCCGGGAGTTGGAGACTGGAGCTGTTCCTATTCGGCCATCTTGCTCCGCCCCATCTTTTTCTTTTTCTTTTCTTTTCTTTGTTTTTGGAGACAGAGTCTTGCTTTGTCATCCAATCTGGAGTGCAGTGGTGCAATTTCGACTCACTGTAACCTCTGCCTCCTGGGTTCAATTGATTCTTCTGCCTCAGCCTCCCGAGTAGCTGGGACTACAGGCACACGCCACCACACCCAGCTAATTTTGTGTTTTTAGTAGAGACGAGGTTTCACCATGTTGGCCAGGCTGGTCTTGAACTCCTGAGCTCAGGCAATCTGCCTACCTTGGCCTCCCAAAGTGCTGGGATTACAGACATGACCCACTGCACCTGGTTGTTTTTTTTTTTTTTTTTTTCGGTATGGATGCACCACAGTTCCCTTAACCATTCACTGGTTGAAGGACATGTGGGTTGTGTCCATTTGTGGCTATTAGAAATACAGCTGCTATAAACACAAGTGCACAATTTTTGTAGGAACATAAATTTTCCTATGTCTAGGATGCATATTGAGGAGCACATTGCTGGGTCATATGGTAGTTGCATGTTAAGTTTTTTTTAAGAAACTGACAAACAGTTTTCTGAAGGAATTGTACCCCTTTAAATTTACTACAACAACGTATGAGCCATCCAGTTTCACATATATGTATTTAATGATATATCATTCTGGTTTTAACTTGTGTATGGCTAACGTTCAATAGCTAACTGAATATATTTTTCATGTGCTTATGTACCATCTGTATATCCTCTTCCATAAAATGGCTATTCATTACTTTTGCCCGTTTCCTCATTGGATTGTTTTGTTTCATTGTTGAGTTTGGGAAAATTTTTAATATATTCTAGTTACTTGTTTTTGTTAGATACATGGTTTGCAAATGTTTTCTCCCAGGCTGTAGCTTGTCTTTCTTTCTTTTTTTTTTTTGAGACAGAGTCTTGCTCTGTCGCCCAGGCTGGAGTGCAGTGGCGCAATCACAGCTCACCACAACCTCCGCCTCCAGGGTTCAAGCAGTTCTCCTGCCTCAGCCTCCTGAGTAGCTGAGACTACAGGCATGTGCCACCAAGTCCAGCTCATTTTTTGTATTTTTAGTAGAGACAGGGATTCTCAGTGTTACCCAGGATGGTCTCGATCTCTTGGTCTCGTGATCTGCCCGCCTCGGCCTCCCAAAGTGCTGGGATTACCGGCGTGAGCCATCACACCCGGCCTGTAGCTTGTCTTTTCATCCTGTTAGTAGGGTCTTTAACAGAGCAAAACTTTTTAATTTTGATGATGTCTTATTTATCAATTTTTTCTTTTATGGATGTCTAATTGCTCTAGTACCACTTGTTGAAAGACCTATCTCTCCTTCATTGAATTGCTTTTTCTTTGAAGCTTAGCATGTTGCTAGTTAATACTGTATAATGAAAATGTACAAAGAATAATGTTCCAATTTAAGTTAGATTTAAGTTAATGATATTCATTAATAAGGACTCTTCAGATATAAATATTCCAGAATATCTCTTAGCTTTCTAATCAAAACAACCATCAGTGAATATTACCTTACTTTGGAAGGTATTGATATACATTTGAATTAAATTTAGTTTTTCCAAATAACCCCTAATTTGAGAAATATATTCTATCTTGAAACTAAAATAATTTAATACAACTGTATTTTCTTCCCTCCCCTCCCCTCTGTCTCTCTCTACATTTTGTAAAATGTGGTCCTGAATAAGTCACAATATAAAAATAAATGTACACTTAACTTCCACTTCCTCTAACCACAGGCTACTTTCTGTTCCTCAGCCTTGGGAACAAGGTGAAAAACAGTTAGTAAGCAATTTGGGCAGGGCGTTGCCAAAACAAGATTTAAGCAGCCACATTGGACACCTCTTAAAAGAATTTGGGGAAACGAGACCAAAGAAGCTAGGTCTGATTTTTAGTGACAATAACAAATGTGAAGTGACTCCTCCCAAGTAAGAGTGCTGCTGGGATGTGGCCCAGTCACATGCTTACCTATGCTATGCTTCCCAGAAAACCCTGATTCTCTGCTCCAGGAGAGGTCTTTTTCCTTTAGAGGTTCAGTGTCTTGGGAGCTCTTTGATTTTGTCAAAGAAATAGCAGAGATTCCCTGTGGGTATTTTAAGGCTTGGAGTCAAGGTATTTTTCTGACACGGCTGAGCAAAGTCCATGTATCAAATGATCTGTTTCTAGTTTGTTTAAATTATTCACATCATTTGTAGACCTAACATGGCAAACCTTCATTATTTAATCATAATAACATCTACTACCTATACTAACTTATGATTCATTTTCTGTGCCTGGAAATAGTCTCTGTTTAACAGTAATACCTGGATGCAAAACAATCCACTGTTATATGACCACAAAATATTAATGATCTTCCAAAGACCAAGAACACATTTTATAGCTGTTGCACAGAAATTCACACCCAGAATCCCTAAAATAAAAAAAAAAAAATGCACAATACAAATAGTTAAAGACACATGTACATATAACACAGATACTCTTACACATACATCTTTTATGGAAATGTGTTTGGTGAAACTGTTCATTTGTTAAGAGCCACAGAAGTCATATTTTGCTAAATAGCTGCTCCAGCTACATTTTTCTTTGGAAAATGTATCACTATAGGATACCCTGTTGATTGCATTAGATAAAACAAAAATATGTTGTGATAACCGAAAAGTTTCACGGGCTTTCAAGTTGTATAAAAATGGATCTGTGGACAAGGTTAATTGTCCTCAGGATGCAAAATTGGAGCTCAAATATTATATCAAATCATTGCAAAAAGTGTACCACACCTGTCTCTTGAGGTCAAATCTGGTACCCAGAAATGGAGAAAAGCTTCAAGAAACATCGCTGGTTGGCCCTCTGCCACATGACTGTATGATCTGATTACATGTAAGTTTCATAAAAGATTCATATTTCTCTGCTAGTTTGATGTTGAGAATTTGCTCATACACCTCCCTAATTTTACCTTCTTGGCCCTTTGAGAAACACATAGTATCCCAACTTGTCAGAGAAGAAATGTGAGCTGGTCCTTCTTTATCCAGGAGAGACTTGAAAAATTAGGTAGTGAGAGTCCTGCAGAGTGAGGCTGATTTTCCAAAGCACCAGCTTTGTTCTGCTTAAGAACAATTTACAATGGTCTCCACTGCTGGTAATGATTATCTTCTTTTACGTTCTGAAAAATCTGTTCTGGCTGGAAGGTGCTGCTCACTGCAAGCTGGGATGGGCTTCCGTGGAGAAGGTAGGGTCTATATCTGAAGCAGAGGTGGCAGGATTACCAAGACTAGGGCCAGGCAGAGGGCACAGTGCCCTAGCGTTGGAAAACCATGGCTTGGCAGTGCCACCTCCATCTCCATGGTTCACTTCAGGGTCACCCACCAGTCATGCCATGCTGTTGAGGGGCAGAGACCTGGAGCAGACACTGATATGACTGCCTGCACAGTCACTGGCTTCTCGGTGGTATTCAAAAGCCAAGTCATTTTCCCATAGCTCATTGAGTTTAAGGAACTTTTTGGAGATTGCTTGAGATTCTCTACATAGACAATCATGCCATTTGTTAAAAGGGTCAGTTTTATTTCTTCCTTTCTCATCTGTATGCCTTTTGTTTTTTCTGTCTTAGTGCACTGACTAGAAATTTAGCTCTATGTTGAATAAGAGCAGTGAAAAGGGATACCCTTGCCTCGTTCCTGATGTTGGGAGTAAACATTCAATTCTTTCACCATTGCTTGTGATGTTAGCTGTAGGTTCCTCTTTATCAAGTTGAGGAAATTACCCTTTACTTGTATTTTTCTGAGAATTTTTATCTTAAATAGGGGTTAAATTTTGTCAAATGCTTTTCTTTTGCACTGATAACGTTCATGCAGTTTTTCATCTTTGGCCTATTAATAAGGTGGATTACATGGATTGATTTTCTAATATTGAACCAGCCTTGAGGTTCTTACACTGCTTGGCCATGATGTGTTTGTTCCTATCCCACGTGGTGTTGATGTATGTGTATATATAACTGATTTCTATTTGATGGTATTTTGTTAAGGATTTTGCATCTACATTTATGAAAAATACTAGTCAGTAGTTTGCTTTTTTGCACTGCCTTTATCTAGTTACTGTATAAGAGTAATACTAGCTTCTTGAAATGAATCTCTTCTAGTTTCTGAAACAGATTATGTAGAAATGGTATTCATTATTCTTTAAACAATTGGGAGAATTCTCCAGTGAAACTATCTGAACTTAGAGATATCTTTTTTGAGAATTTTAAAATTACACTTTTATGCTCTCAGGATGCAAAGTTTGAGCTGAAATGTACTATCAAACAAGTTAGAAAAAGTAGCACTTCTAGATAATTCATAGATTGCAAAGGAAATCTTAAGATAATTTTTTTATTATACTTTAAGTTCTAGGGTACATGTGCACAACGTGCAGGTTTGTTACATATGTATACATGTGCCATGTTGCTGTGCTGCACCCATTAACTCGTCATTTACATTAGTTATATCTCCTAATGCTATCCCTCCCCACTCTCCCCATCCCCACAACAGGCCCCATGTGTGATGTTCTCCTTCCTGTGTCCAAGTGTTGTCATTGTTCAATTCCCACCTATGAGTGAGAACATGCGGTCTTTGGTTTTTTTGTCCTTGTGATAGTTTGCTGAGAATGATGGTTTCCAGCTTCATCCATGTCCCTACAAAGGACATGAACTCATCCTTTTTTATGGCTGCATAGTATTCCATGGTATATATGTGCCACATTTTCTTAATCTAGTCTATCATTGATGGACATTTGGGTTGGTTCCAAGTCTTTGCTATTGTGAATAGTGCCGCAGTAAATATACGTGTGCATGTGTCTTTACAGCAGCATGATTTATAATCCTTTGGGTATATACCCAGTAATGGGATGGCTGGGTCAAATGGTATTTCTAGTTCTAGATCCTTGAGGAATTGCCACACTGTCTTCTACAGTGTTCGAGCTAGTTCACCATCCCAACAACAGTGTAAAAGTGTTCCTATTTCTCCACATCCTCTCCAGCACCTGTTGTTTCCTGACTTTTTAATAATTGCCATTCTAACTGGTGTGAGATGGTATCTCATTGTGGTTTTGATTTGCATTTCTCTGACGGCCAGTGATGATGAGCATTTTTTCATGTGTCTGTTGGCTGCATATATGTCTTCTGTAAGATAATTTTTTAAATACATCAAACTGAATATGCTAAAATATATGGAATTGAAATGAAAATTCAACATATCAAAATTTGTGAGACTTAGTGAAAAGACAGAAATTTATAGCACTAAGTGAATATATTAAAAAAGAGAAAATAGACCAATAATCTAAGTTCCCTCCACAAAAGAAAACCTAGAGGAAGAAAAGGCAGAGAATCCAAACCATGCAGAAAGAAGGGAATAATAAAAAGCAGAAATCAATGAAATTGAAAACAGAAATACAGTAGGAAAAATCAATGAAACAAGAAGCTTGTTATTTGAAAAATGAAATAAAATTGACAAATCTCTAGCAAGCCTTCCAAAGAAAAAAAGAGAAAATTCAAGAATGAAACAAGTGCAGACACTGCAGACAGAAAAAAATAAGAGAATACTACAGACAAGTCTACACAGTTAAATTTTATATATGAAATGAAATGTAATGATTCTTCAAGAAACACACCTACTATACTATACTCCCTAATATGAAATAGGTAATTTGAATATTTTAAATAGTTGAATAAAATTAATACTATAAATATTAAAGACATTAAGTATATAATGGTTTCTTTCTTTCTTTGGGCTGCTATAATACCAGAAACTGGATGACCTGTAAACAACGAAACTTTATTTCTTAGTCTGGAAGCTGGAAAGCCCAACATCAGGGCACCAGCAGATTCAGTGCTTGGTGAGGGCCCATTTTCGGGTTCATAGATGGTTCCTTCTTGTTGTGTCCTCATATTGTGGAAGGGAAGAGGCAGCGCTCTGCAGCCTCTTTCATAAGGGCCCTAATCCCACTCATGAAGGCAGAGCCCTCATGAGCTAATCACCTCCCAAAGGCCTCATATCCTAATATCATCACACTAGCGTCTAAGTTTCAACATATGAATTTTGGGGTGATGCAAATTTTTAGACCAAAACAGTTTCCTTTTATACCACTCTAATAGAGAAAGGGAGGAGTACGTCTCTGTTATTGCCAGGTAGGGCTAGAAATCTAGGTTTCCCACTTGGGCTTTGTTATACCCAAGGAGGGGATTTCTCCTTACTGCTGGGTTAGCTTGGGAGTCTTGGCTCCCCACTAAGCCTCCACTGGGATTACCCTGGTTGGAAGGAGTAGTGATACCTTATTACTGCTCTCCACATGTTTCTCACTGACATTATGGTGGAAGGGACTTATTACCACTGGAGAGGGTGAAAATCTTGGCTCCCTATTTTGCCATCTCTAACATCACTGTGTCTCATGGTTCGGTGCCTCATTACTGCCTAGAGAGGGAAGAAGACTAGGCTCTGTATTCAACATTTGTCAGTGTGGGAAAGAATGAGATCATAGTTTCTTTCTGTGCTTTTTTATTTTTTATTTTTGAGTAGACTAGCAGTTATTGTCTGAAAATTTTCTGTCTTGCTAGACTGCACTGTGTGTGTGTGTGTGTGTGTGTGTGTGTGTGTGTGTGTGTGTGGTGTGTGTGTTTAATTTTTAGCTAGAGAGAGCAGATTTTTATGGGGGCTTTTTTTGTTCAGTTGGTAGGTATTTCCAGGTTGCTGGCATCTAGGATATATGTGGCAAAAAGAAAACCCAAGGAATTCACCACTATGTTATTACTTGAGTCCTGGACTCTAGCTGGTCTACCTTCTTAACTCCCATTTTCAGTCTCCTTTCATTTATTGTGAATTTAATGATTTTTAAGTATATAGTGGGAGGAATGGGAAGAGCACATCTACTTCATCTTCCTTGAAGCAGAAGTTCATCCATGGGTATATTTTGAATATCAAGGATGATACTTTTTATCCGTCTATTCAAGATCAAGTTATTAAACACATATTAAGTGCTGTGGTAGAAAGTATTGGGATGACTGTAATGAAGTCAACATATTTCTTGTGCTATTAAAGTTTAGAATTACATAATTTTGGACCTTCATTGAATCTCATAGATAACTTCATTTAGTCATTTTATTTTGCAGACATAGGAAATGAAGCACACAGCTTAAGTGTTTGTTGAGTTTTCTACAGTTAATTATTTGCAAAACTGTTATTAGTCCAGAATTCTTTCTACCATATTGTCTCCCCTACCTTAGAAATTCAATACATCATTGTGTTCATTGGAATTACAGGAGTTTTCTTCCATTATTTCACAATGTCTAAGTAGAGACATTATGAAGTAGGTAAATTTACTTTCATTATAAACATTTCTTCATTAACATGTATAGATACATTTATAATGTGAGTATATACACACTTTTGTCCAAAAATGGATTCAAAATTCAAAGAAAAGCTAAATTTCTATGATCAAATCCATGCTTAGTCTATAAAACTAAAAATATTGTGAGTTAATGTAATAAGATCTGTAAAATACTGAGGCCATTATGGGAAATGTTTAAAGTTCCTAGACTCATATCACATTTTTTATCTTGGATCAGTTCCAAAAGTGTAATGTTTGCTGTTTTGAAATTGTCTTAGGTATCAAATTCCAAATTATAAATTTAAAAGTTTTTTTAAACGTAATTCCTTTTATAAAAAATGAATTTGGGTTACTCTGCATAATTCTCCTTGACCCCATCGATGCTTTAATATCTCTCATTAAGTGGACTCCAGGCAGCCACTCTTTGCTTTATCCAAGCTCCAGCTAAAGCCAGCTGTTCTTTGAGCAGTGTTTTTATTAACGTATTTAGGAACTGGTGCATATCTTATTACTCTATTTTCCATTCCTGTCCTATGCAGCTGTAGTCGATACTTTTCATAACAGCCTTTACATATCATTCTCCTCCCCTATTTTTTTCTTATTCTCTTTTACTTCCCTTTTTAAGTAAATTAAACATGTGTGTGCATGCAAAAGCCCTCTTCTTTCTTTCTGGTAACCATATTATGTGAAAGCTTCAGGAATGTGCCTGTTGTTTGTCTGAGATTATAAACATCATGGAAAAACTTTTACTAATGGTGTAAACATTCAGAAATGTAGAATACATGAATTTTAATAATAGCAAAATTTCTTCAATGTTGCATTTAAGAAATTAATTTAGACTTAATTTAAAATCAATGCAATGTAAATACAAAGAAAAGGATTTGAACAGATAGAAGACTGTACAAAATACTACTAACCTCTACTTACTGAATTTCAAATATTGTAAGTTTCATGGCATATGAAAATACAAGTTTGAGGAGGGAGCTATTTTATAAATATCAGGCATGCATAAGTTGCAGCCACTATAAGATCAAACACTTTCAAAATTCAAATAAAGTAAAAGTAGCATTTTTTAGTATATTAATAAGTTATTGCAATTTGAATTTTCACTACCTACTCACTGCAACCTTGAATAAATTACCCATTGGTTCTATGCCTAGATACCTTTTTAGGAAGAACTACTATTTTAAAAGCAACTTATATTAGAAATATAATAAATATTATTCCATATGAATTGCAATAAGGAAATCTATACTTATTAAAATATACATTAAAAATTAATAGCCCAGGCCAGGCGTGGTGGCTCACGTCTGTAATCCCAGCACTTTGGGAGGCCAAGGCAGGTGGATCACTTGAAGTCAGGAGTTCGACATCAGGCTGGGCAGCATGGCAAAACCCTGTCTCTACTAAAAATACAAAAGTTAGCCAGGCATTGTAGCAGGTGCTTGTAGTCCCAGCTACTTGGGAGGCTAAGGCAGGAGAATTGCTTGAACCCAGGAGGTGGAGATTGCAGTGCCAAGATTGCACCACTGCAGTCCAGCCTGGGGAACAGAGCGAGACTCCATCTCAAAAAAAAAAAAAAAAAAAAAAAAAAAAAAAAAAAAAAAAAAAAAAAAAAAATTTATAGCCAAATAGGTTCATTACTAATTAAATTAACACTACTTTTGTGTTTTTATTTTTATTTTTTGAGACAGGATCTCACTCTGTCACACAGGCTGGGTATGCAGTGGCACCATCACAGCTCACTGCAGCTTTAACCTTTTGGGTTCAAGTGATCATCCTGCCTCAGTCTCCCGAGTAGCTGGGACTACAAGCACATGCCACCACACCTGGCTAATTTTTTAAATTTTTGTTGAGAAAATATCAAACTGTGTTGCCTGGGCTGGTCTCAAACCCCTGAGCTCAATCAGTCTTCCTGCCTTGGCCTCACAAAGTGCTGGGATTACAGGCATGAGACACTGTGACTAGCCTACTTTTATATTTTTTAAAAATCAAGATCACATTCTGTAATTTTTTAACATACTACATTAATGATATTTGTTGTTCGTGAGAGGTCTAGCATTTTTAAACTTTGGACTTGAAATTTAAAACAAAATTTATATTTAGGTTGTTATCAAAGAAATAGTTAATGGTGTAAAACACCTTAAAGGTTCTGTGTGCACCTTAAAAGCTAAATAGGATGCTATTCTCAGAAGCACTATTAGGAAGTTTGACTGCAGATTAAACAGGTACCAAACAATAGTTGAAAGTAGTTGGTGACATACTTGGGTTAATCAGTGCTAAGACTTCCTTTCTAGTATGGATATATGAGAAATATAGTAAAGCCCATAATTGTTTGTCTATTAAAACTCTACATTTATAAAATATTATCTAGAAAGTACAAGTGTCTAGTACTTTTAATTTCTATATACATGCATAACCTGTGACTTGTTTTGAGTATTATTCATACACTTTTATGGGAAAGCTTTTTTCATGCTTTTAATATTTTCTACTTATGGGAAATGTATATACAGCAACATGTACAGAACTTGTGTACAATTCAATGAGTTGACAAGGGCATACACCCGTGTAACCACCATTCAGTCAACATATAGAGCATTTCCATCCACCATAGAAAGTTCCCTTTTACACCCATTCTTAAAGGCGACTGCTGCCCCTGATTTCAATCAACATAGATTAGTTTCACTTGTTCTTAAGCTGTATGCATTCTCTTACGCTAGGCGGCCTGTTTCAACATAACTGTTGTTACAGTTTTTAAAATTTGTTCTGTTAGTGTTGAGTCATTTTCCATCCCATGAATATGCTATTATTAGTGTGTCTGTTTTCTTTTGATGGACATATGGATTGTTTCTAACTATTAGGAATGAAACTGGTATAGATATTTTTGTACAAATCTAATTACTGGATCATAGGATAGGTACATGTTTAATTGTTCAAGAAACTGACGGTTTTCTAAAGTAGCCGTACTGTATGAAATACATACCCAACAGCACTGAATGAGAGTTCTAATTACATCTCATTCTCAGCAGAATTTGGTGTTATCATAATATTAGCCCTGTGAGGTGACATAAAAAAGTATACATTTTATTGTAACTTTAATTTGCATTTTTCTGATGATTCATTTTGTTGGATACTTTCGTATTATTGTTGGCCATTCATATACAGGCAGTCTTTGCTTTGCATAGTAGTATAGGAATAAAAAATGATTATAGAAGCTGAATTTGTGCAAAGTAATCTTAATAATCAATGTAGAAAATTATGATTGTTCTGTGATCTTCAAAAATTTTTGTTATAATATTAAAAACTTCAAGTGTCAATTATGAATGTATGTGAAAATGAAAATAATATTTATTTAGTATACTAATTTAAAACATTAGAAACAGAGAATTTTTTAAATAAAAACTTATCAAGAATGTTTTTTTCTCATTGTTTAGCTTATGTTACAGAGAGGGCCTCTTTTCGTGTTTCAGTTAATTGTTATACTCCTTTCAAACTTTAGATCAGTTTTCAATATTTTATCTTTTGCACTTTCAATATTGTCAAATATCTGCAAGAGTTCTCTTACTGTGAAATTTTTTTGCTGTCTTTTACTTCCTTCAGGACATCATCCTTCATCCAATTCATCAGAACCACTTGCTTTAATTTCTGTCCATGTTTGTCTTCAGTAAGTTGTCTTGGCTGCATATGTCAAGTTGCTTGAACAGCAGTGTTAACATTCCCATGGTCCAGCTGTTTGTTCTAAAACTCCGTTTGTTATGTTCAAATTTCATTTCAAGCACTCTCACTTTTGTTGCTCTGCTACCATCTTTGTTAGCCAATATGTGTCACATGAGTTCATTGCTGTGAGACAAGGAGGCAGCATAACTACACAATTTTCTGCCTGTGCATAAACTGAAGAACAAATGCACAATGACCAATCAATGACAGATTTTGAACAAAGTGATGTGACTTGTCACTGATTATAATGTACATCTGTTATTTATGTAATGTTTTTATGGATGAAAGAGCTAGAAGCGAAGTTTTCATATTATAAAACTTCTCATAGCCAATATATGATCGTAACAAATTCAAACCCTATTTTGAGAAGACAGGTATTACTTAACTAAATCATAGTAACAAAAATTCAAGCATATTGGAAGGTGCAAAGGACTGACGTATCTCCTTTAGGGAAGTTTCTGTTCAAGTCTTTACAGCATTTTTCTCCTGAATTGTTTGTCTTTTTAGTATTGAGTTAAAGGAGTTCTTTATATATTTTGGATACAATTCTTTTTTTTTTTACTTCTTAAAAAATTTGATTTTTTAAAAATTTAAGTTCTGGGATACATGTGCAGAAGATGCAAGTTTGTTACATAGGTATATGCATGCCGTGGTAGTTTGCTGCACCCATCAAACCATCATCTACCTTAGGTATTTCTCCTAATACTATCCCTCCCCTAGCCCCCGACCCCCTGACAGGGCCTGGTGTGTGATATTCCCTTCCCTGTGTCCATGTGTTCTCATTGTTAGCTCCCACTTATGAGTGAGAACACGTGATATTTGGTTTTCTGTTTCTGTGTTAGTTTGCTGAGAATGATAGTTTCCAACTTCATCCATGTCCCTGAAAAAGCATATGAACTCATTCTTTTTTATGGCTGCATAGTATTCCACAGTGTATATGTGCCACATTTTTTTTATCCAGTCTATCATTGATGTGCATTTGGGTTGTTTCCAAGTCTTGGCTATTGTGAATAGTGCTGCAGTAAACATACATATGCATGTGTCTTCATAGTAGAATGATTTATAATCCTTTGGGCATATACCCAGTAATGGGATTGCTGGGTCAAATGGTATTTCTGGTTCGAGATTCTTGAGGAATCACCACACTGTCTTCCACAATGGTTGAACTAATTTGCACTCCTACAGTGTACAAGTGTTCCTATTTATCCACATCCTCTCCAGCATCTCTTGTTTCCTGACTTTTTAATGATTGCCATTCTAACTGGCTTGAGATGGTATCTCATTGTAGTTTGATTTGCATTTCTCTAATGACCAGTGATGGTGAGCTTTTTTCCGTATGTTTATTGGCTGTATAAACGTCTTCTTTTGAGAAGTGTCTGTTCATATCCTTTGCCCACTTTTTGATGGTTTTTTTTTTTTTTTCTTGTGAATTTGTTTAAGTTCCTTGTAGATTCTGGGTATTAGACTTTTGTTAGGTGGATATATTGCAAAAATTTTCTCTCATTCTGTAGGTTGCCTGTTCACTCTGATGATACTTTCCTTTGCTGTGCAGAAGCTCTTTAGTTTAATTGTATCCCATTTGTCAATTTTGGTTTTTGTTGCCATTGCTTTTGGTGTTTTAGTCATGAAGTCTTTGCCCATGCCTATGTCCTGAATGGTACTGCCTAAGGTTTTCTTCTAGGGTTTTTATAGTTTTAGGTTTTACATTTAAGTCTTTAATCCATCTTGAGTTAATTTTTGTATAAGGTGTAAGGAAGGGGTCCAGTTTCAGTTTTCTGCATATGGCTAGACAGTTTTCCCAACACCATTTATTAAACAGGGAATCCTTTCCCCATTGCTTGTTTTTGTCATTTTTGTCAAAGATCAGATGGTTTTATATGTGTGGCTTTATTTCTGAGACCTCTGTTCTGTTCCATTGGTCTATATATATGTTTTGGTACCAGTACCATGCTGTTCTGGTTACTGTAGCCTTGCAGTATAGTTTGAAGCCAGGTACCATGATGCCTCGTGGTTCGTTCTTTTTGCTAAGGTTTGTCTTTGCTATGTGGGCTCTTTTTTGGTTCCATATGAAATTTAAAGTAGTTTTTTTCTAATTCTGTGAAGAAAGTCAATGGTAACTTAATGGGGAATAGCATTGAATCTATAAATTATGGAGCCTCATTCTGTCACCCAGGCTGGCGTGCAATGACGTGATCTTGGCTCAGTGCAACCTCCGCCTCCTGGGTTCAAGTGATTCTCCTGCCTCAGCCTCCTGAGTACCTGGGACTACAGGCATATGCCACCACATCTGGCTAATTTTTATATTTTTAGTAGAGACAGGGTTTCACCATGTTGATGAGGATGGTCTCGAACTCCTGACCTCATAATCTGCTGGCCTTGGCCTCCCAAAGTGCTGGGATTACAGGCGTGAGCCACCACACCCAGCCTACAATTCCTTATTAGTGATATGTATAACTAATATTATCTTCCAGTCAATAGCTTGACTTTCTGTTTTCTGAATGGCACCTGTGCATAATCAGATGATTTTAATTTTGATGAAATCTAAACAGCAACTCTTAATCTCATGTCAGTACATTTTGTGCCCTAATTTAAGATTGTGAAAATAATATATTGGGTTTGATTCTAGAAATGTTATGGTTTTAACTTATACATTTATATTTTTGATTCATCTTGAATTGTGGGTGTGTAGTAGGAGAAGTGATTCAAAGTTCATTTTTTCATACATTTATCAAAACATTTAATAACTATTTTAAAGATACTTTTATTTCCCCATTTGAATTGCCTTGAAAGTTTTTGTCAATCACTTGACCCTATGTGCTTGAATTTATTTTTGGAATATGTTTTCTTCCATTGATTTATTTATCTATTGTAATAAAATCACACTGTGTTGATAAATGTAGCTTTGTTTTAAGTCTTGAAATCATTTTGTGTAAGTTTTACAAATGTGTTCTTTTTTCAAAATTCTTTTGGCTATTTTTGGTCTTTGCATGTCCATATACACTTTTAAATTATAATGATCTTATTAATTTTTACAAAAATGCCTGTGACATTTTCACTGGGATTGCATCAGATCTATATACATGCATGTATACATCTATACATAGGCAGAATTGACATCTCAGCAATGAGTTATTAATGAATATGTTATTATTTCTCCATTTTTAAAATTATTTATTTCTTTAGTGATGTTTTGTGGTTTTAAGTAAATGGGTTTTGCACATCTTTTGTTAAAATTATGTGCATGTATTTAATTTTTAATGTTATTCTAAATAGAATTGATTTTCATCATTAGTCTGATGCAAAATACAGAAATACAATCAATTTTTATATTGACATTGTATCCTATGACCTTGCTAAATTTACTTCTTAGTTCTAGAAGGTTAAAAAATTTTTAAATAATATTCTATATTAAAATTATTGTGTCTTCTAAAATTAATAGCATTTTTATCTCTTTCTTTCTTTCTTTCTTAACTCCATGACTTTTTGTGTTTGTTTTGTCTTATAGCACTGGCTTGACTCTCCAGTACAGTGTTAAACAGAAGTGATAAAAGCCAATATCCTTGTGTTGTTCCCAATTTCAGAGAGAAGGATTAGTTTTTCATCATTTTATATGATCTTGGCTGTAGACTTTCTGTAGATACCCTTTTTTAAATTGAGGAAGATTCTTTCATTTATAGTTTGCTATGAGTATTTATTGTGAATGGGTGTTAAATTTTGCCACTTGATTCTGAATTTAAGGCAATAATTTGCTTTTTCTCTTCTATTCTCTTACTGTGATAAGTTACATGGTTTATTTTTGAATATTAAATGAAATTTACATTCCTGGGATAAAACACACTTGATCAGATGCGTTATCCTACTATATATGACTGGATTTGATTTAGTAACATTTTGCTTAGGATTGTTGTATTTTTGTTCAGGATAGGTATTGGTCTATAATTTTCTTTTATTGTAACATTTTTTCTCAGATATTTACATCAAAGTTATACTACTCTAATGTCAGTGGTTGGGGAATGTTCTTTCCTCTTTTATTTTCACAGTTATTATTTCATCCTAAACTCTTTGATAGAATTCACTAGTGAAACCATCTGATCCTGGAGTTTTCTATTGTGGCAGATTTTCTATTACTTTGACTTCTTTAATAAATATAGAATTACTTATATTTTCTTTTTAAAACATGTTACTTTAGGGCCGGGCGCGCCTATAATCCCAGCGCCTGTAATCCCAACACTTTGGGAGGACGAGACGGGCGAACACAGTGAAACCCTGTGTCTATTGAAAATACAAAAAAATAGCCAGGCGTGGCGATGAGCGCCTGTAGTCCCAGCTAAGCGGAAGGCTGAGGCAGGAGAATGGCGTGAATCCAGGAGGCGGAGCTTGCAGTGAGCCGAGATCGCGCCACTGCACTCTAGCCTGGGCGACAGAGCAAGACTCTGTCTCAAAATAAATAAATAAATAAATAAATAAATAAATAAATAAATAAATAAATAAGTTCAGGGATTCATGTACAGAATGTGCAGGTTTGTTACATAGGTATACATGTGCCATGGTGGTTTGCTGTACCTATTAACCCATCGTAATGTCTATATCATTTTATATAAGTTATGTTTCCAAGAAACTTGACCATTTTATTTAAAATGTTGAATTAATTGGCTCAAGGTTTTTTGTAATCTTCAGGGATATTCCTGGTTTAATTCACGATGTGAATTATGTTTTCTTTCTTTTTATACATCTTAATGTTTATGAAATTTATAAATTTTCCCAAAGAACCAACTTTTATATTAATTAATGTTCTCTGTTGTTTGTATGTTTTCCATTACATCGATTTCTGATGATTATGATTTTCTTGCTTCTAAATATTTTGCCATAATGTTCTATGTATTAGTTCCATGTGGTTAATAGTGTTTTGCAAAACATCTGTATCATTACCACTTTTTTTGCCTAATCATTCTAACAAGTATTGAGAAGGAAATGATAAAATATTTAACTACAACTGTGGGTTTTTTTCTTTCAGTTCTGTCCAGGTTTGCTTCATGTAGTTTCAGTTAAAAAAAAAAGTTTTTACTAAAATCATGCATATTTTTAATTGTTATATTTTCCTAATTAACTGATCCTTTGATCATTCTAAACTATCCCTTTAATCTTTGGGGACACTCCTTGTATTAAGGCTTTTTTGTCTGATATTAATGTAACACATATTCTTTTGTTCGTGGTTTGCATCATACATCTTTTTCTCTTCTTACTTTTGAATTATTTGTATTGTATTTAAAATGTGTCTGGTGGACAGCAAAGTACATCTCTTGTGAACAACATAAAATCAGGTCTTTAATCTTGTCTGACAACCTCTGACTTTTAAATGGAGTATTTAATTCATTTAGATTTAAACTTAGTATTAATTTAGTTGACTTTGGATCTACTATTTTTTCTTTGTTTTCTATACCTCCTATCACTTATTTTTTAGTTACTCTGTTCTTGCTTTCTTTCTTGCCTTCTACTAGGTTAAGTATATATTTTTAGCATTATATTTTAATTCTTCTACTTGACTCTTAGCTATGTTTCTTTGTATTATTATTTTTAGTGGCTTCTCAAGGGACTACAACATGATTCCTTGACTTATTATATCTACTTAATTTATGTAACTGGAAATAAAATACATGAATTTTGCAAAAGTATTCCCATGTACTTCCCTGTAGTTTCTGCTGTTATTGTTGTATTTGTTGTACTTACTGTTAATAGATGTCGAGTTATTATACATGTCAGCTATATATATTTGTGTGTGTGTGTGTGCGCGCGCACACTCGGTTTTTCAGCTTTTGCTTTTTACTGTGCTCCTTGGATTCTCCATCATGTACCTATAATTAAAATATTAGGCAAGGATTTATGGGGAGTTTAGTTCCAAACTTTGGGTCTAACTCCTCTGTTTCCAACTACTTTAGCAGCCTCATTCTTTATTTTCTGACACCTCAAGCCAATAACTGTGTTTTTTTTCCTTTTCCAAGTTCATACATGTTATCTGCAGAAGAGTTTGATACAAGTTATCACCAGATCAGAGTTCCCCAAGCTGGATTTTTTTTTTTTTTTTTTTTTTTTACATTTTTAGTTGCTTTTGCAAAATTTTTGCGCAAAATATGCATCTGAGCTCCTTTCAAGATTTTTATAAAAATATCTAGTCACACTGAACACTTTAGTGTATAATAGCCTTAATGACATTTGGTGATGGGTAGATAGAAGAGGAGTTTACACTGCAATAATATATATGGCTTTAAATTGATTATTAGACATTTTTGTTCTTAAAAATCTTTTGAGCCAAGTGTGGTGGCTCACACCTGTAATCACAGAGCTTTGGAAGGCAGAGGTGGGAGGATATCTTGAGCCCAGGAGTTTGAGAATAGCCTTGGCAATGTAGCGAGATCCCATTAGTACAAAAAATTAAAAAAAAAAAAATAGCCTAGAGTGGTGGTGTGTGCCTGTAGTTCCAGCTACTCAGGAGGCTGAGGTGGAGGATTGCTTAAGCCCAGATATTTAAGGTTACACTGAGCTATGATGGTACCACTGCACTCTAGCCTGGGCAACAGATTGGCACCCTCACACCTGTAATCCCAGCACTTTGGGAGGCCAAGGAGGGCAGATCACGAGGTCAGGATTTCGAGACCAGCCTGCCAACATGGTGAAACACTGTCTCTACTAAAAATACAAAATTAGCCGGGTGCGGTGGCACATGCTTGTAATTCCAGCTGTTCAGGAGGCTGAGGCGTGAGAATTGGTTGAAATCAGGAGGCGGAGGTTGCAGTGAGCTGAGATCACACCATTGCACTCCAGCCTGGGCGAGGACAGTGAAACTTCATCTCAAAGAAAAAGAAAAGAAAATCTTGGCAATCAGAGAGTTTTCCGTTTGTTGCTTTCTACCACTGAAGTCCATGTCCCCAACCTCACACTATCCTTTGAGCCTTTCTTCTCTATTGTTTCTCCTTCCATCTCTTCCTTCTCTCTTGCTTTCTCTTATGGGGTCCCTGAGCAATCCCAATTCTTTATTCTTTCTTATGGATATTTTCTCAAAGCTTAGATTCAGCACTCCTTGTGTATATTTTAATCAATAAAGTTTTTTTGTACAGTCACAGGGTTTTTTTTTTTTTTCTTTTCTTTTCTTTTCTTTTCTTTTCGAGATGTAGTCTTGTTCTGTTGCCCAGACTGGGAGTGCAGTGGTGCAATCTCGGCTCACTGCAACCTCCACCTACTGGGTTCAAATGATTCTCCTGCCTCAGCTTCCTGAGTAGCTGGGCCTACAGGCGTGTGCCACCACACCCAGCTAATTTTTGTGTTTTTGGTAAAGATGGGGTCTCACCATGTTGGCTAGTCTAGTCTCAAATTCCTGACCTAGGGTGATCCTGCCGCACCTCCCAAAGTGTTGGAATTACAGGCATGAGCCACCGTGCCTGGCCGGCCACAGTTTTTAGGAAAAAAAAAAAAAAAAAAAAAAAAAAGATGTTTTAAGTAGCATTCAATTATATTCAACATTTGGTGGAACTTGTGTTTTTGAAATCTGTCCATCCATTCATCCATCCATCCATCCATCTGTTGATTTGTTCACTGATTCACATTTTTGCTAAACAAGTACTTATGATACATCAATGTGTGTCAGGCATTATATGCTTATCTGTTTCTTCTGACATTTTTTTTTTCATATTCTACTTCATTGTACATTAACTATTGATATAGATTCAATTCTTCATTTCTGGTGTTTTGATAATATGAGTACTCCTTTCAAATGTTCATTCACTCTCATGATTTCAGTTACTTATAGATAAAGATATTCTCCCAAATTCCTTTACCTGGCCCAGTATACTAACACAAACCTCTCCTGTGATAACTCTATTTATCCTGCTAATAAGATATGAAGCTAAAATTTTATTTCCTCACACTCATTCTTGGGTAAATCTCAACAAGCCAGTGTGTCTTTCTAATTTCTTCGTCACTCTCAATGGTTCAGTTTAGTCTCCAGGTGTTATAGGAGTGGTCTCAATAGATAATTAAGTCGGTTTTCTGATTAGTCTTCTAAGAACTATTTCAGATAAACTATGTAAAATCAAAGTTGTCATTTTTAATAAATATTCTCACGAGATGACTTACTGAATGCAGCTGTCAAAACTAATGAATTTGTAAATCAAGCCAGCTCATTTTGCCTTTGTATTAGTCTGTTCTTACACTGCTATGAAGAAATACCTGAGACTGGGTAATTTATAATGGAAAGAGATTTAATTGACTCACAGTTCAGCATGGCTGGGAGGGCCTCAGGAAATTTACAATCATGGCAAAAAGGGAATCAAACACCTCCTTCTTCACATGGCCAGCAGCAAGGAAAAGTATGAGTGCCCACTGGAGGGGGAAGCCCCTTATAAAACTACCAGATCTCATGAGAACTAACTCACTATCATGAGAACAGGATGGGGGAAACCACCCCCATGATTCAATTATCTCTACCTGATCCATCTCATGACACATGGGGATTATGGGAACTACAATTCAAGATGAGATTTGGGTGGGGATACAACCAAACCATATTAGCCTCCAAACAGAATATGTATAACTATATGTGTAACTAGTTTTCCTTGTAGTGGTCTCTAAAAAATGACTTTTTCTTCAGAAGTTTTATTGAGAATTTTTTTAAAGGTGTTTAACAATACATAGTTTAAAGACTAAAATTATAGCTATGTTTTATATTTGGGGCCCCAATTATCCAACTATACATGCATGGGAGCACATATAAAACAATTTTAAAATATCATACTCCTATTTTATGCAAATTGAATATATTTATATTATAAGACTAATTTGGCACATTAGTATGAATGGGTCAGTCCATATTCTCAGCTTTGTAGTAGCAAGCACTCAAAATCATGTTTATGTTACATAACTTGATAAGTACTCCCAAATTTATCTGGATTAAGCCAGGCTACCAGAGAGAGGTGCACATGAATGGTATACTTACAATCTCTGAAGAAATAGTTTTAATAAAACATATTTGAGAATTATTCCACCTATGTATTCAGAGTGACCTTGTAAAAATCGGAAAAATTAAACATACTTAGTATTTACTGTGTATGGATGTTGTTGAAGACATTGCTTATTAAATTGTACTCTCTTTATGGTTTTTTCCAGAAGAAATGTATCTTTGGTTTCAGTACCAGAGATTATTGTATTTTTGTTCATTTAATTTATCTTTATTTGTGGTAACAAATATTTACAATCTTGCTTTTTCCTTTGTTTTATTTATTTGTTATAAAGAGTCAAATTTATAATTTACTTCTAGGAAGTCTACAGTGTGTATTTTGTCAGTTAACCTAATTCTTGGGTTCATTCCTTTTGTTTTACCCTATTTTCTCTGTGCTCAATGTATCATCACATCCTGTCAATATTTCTTTGAATTTTTCTTTAGCTCTATTCCTAATTATTTTTAACCTACCAGATCATTGTAATCTACGTTGTGCTTTATATGTAAAATATCGAACAAGTTTTTATCAAACTTGCCTATTCCCCATAACAAGTGATATGAAGGCTCAGACTTTTCTTTAAGTTTATATGTCACTAATTAATTTCTGTCAGTTGTTTCTGTATCACCTACTGCAGTCACCTAAACTGCTTTCAAACTTTCACTGCCTTTCAATAACACCACACCTGATAATCTCCCACACTTTTTTTCTTACTACTGCCTTAATTAGACTATTTTCCTTCAGCCTAAGATTCTTCCCAGCCCTTGACAAACATTTTGTTGCCACTTACATATCTCTCCCCATACTCAACCCACTTGAACCTTTTTTCTTTCACATCTTTACTAATCCTCAGTTGTCCCTCTGATTTAGAGCTCCCAAATCTTCTTTGTCCTGTTGCCTTTACCTCTTTGTAGTTATTTCTATTAACTAAAATATTTTTCATCAATATATGAAAAGATGCTTATACCTTGACTTGTAACCAGCCCACATTGTTCAATGTGAATGTTCAATAAATGCTATTGATTAAATTCAAGCTGGTGTAAAATTTATATCTGGTATGCTGAAATTTGCTTTGAACTTAACGTTGATGGTATTTCCATTTTTATATTGATCCACACTATGTTAGTGTTAGCAAATTTTACTTTTATTTGTATATGTTTAAATTATCTGTTTGCATGTTGTGTTTCTAAAAGGATACCAGATTATTTAAAATTTCTAGAGACAAAAATATTCTTAATAAACTTGGGAAGACTAGGTTGATTATTTTGTATGCTTTATAAATATAATTCACAAATATAACTTTTCAGACATCTGTTTTGCTTAAAAGAGAGTACATCTGTTCCTGAAAAATAAAAATATATAGTCATAAATAAAGAATTTAAACTTGGTCATCCAAGTTAGTGTACTTATCCAGGTCAATGAGAAGTCAATACAAAACTAACTACCTTCACAATCCTATCAGGAGAGTTTGGCAATTTCTAATAATTGATATTCAGAAGTTTACAGAATAATTACATTTTATGCACATTTTCATCTTCTAAGTAGAATTTACTAGTCACTAAAAACTCTCATGCATTTAAACATATAACAAATCTTGCTTATTTAGATCTACAGACCCTAATTTCAACCATGATGAAAGTATTTTAGTGATAAGAATAATTTATGAATAAAAATGTAATTTACTGAATACCTTGGCAGTTAATGTTGATCGCTTCATCACAGTTCAGTCATGTTTAGAAAATCTAAGCAAGCTGTGTGATTACTCCAGGAAGCATGGAATGATGTGTTCAAATTAGTACCATCTGTGGATAGAAAAAGTTTGAGGTTTTTAGTCATTCTTAAAGAATGGAAATCTGATTCTCCATGCTGAAATGAGTGTAATCCTTTTTGTATCTGTAATTCAATAAGGCAGTTGCCTTGAAATAGTCTAGTTCAGCACACAGTTCATCAAAGAGAAGATACTGGATATAAATGAGGGTTACTGCTGGTCACTTATGAATACTTCTGAGGTAGGCTTGTTTAAAAAAATTCTAAAAGTTATACAATATATTTCACCTCAGATCAGACTCATTTCTGGTTTATCTTTCCAAGTACATTTGAGTGAAAATGTGGACTAGATTTTGTACCGCATGAAAACAGAAGGCTGTTTCAATGAACCATCATTTATTTCCACAGTCAACAAACACTTATTGAGTGCCAGTATGTTCCAGTGTCCCATCACTGTGCCTGTCACATAACAGGAGATTGAAATTGTCATTATGTTTCCCATAGCCAGGTTACAAATAACTCTTGCCTGGATTTTGTGGTTTTTCTTTATAAGACCTTTTCTTCTCTGAAAACTTAATTGGAGAATACTAGAGTCCGTGAATGAATATTGATCTGCTGAAAATTTTTACTATGTAGCAAAATTTGCTGGTAACAAACACCAGCTATCCTAAAATCTGAACATTGGAGGAAAAAATAGTTGGTCATAGAGGCATGGACATCTAGTCATCCCTCCAGATGGGATTAGGAAAGGGAAGCCTCCTCTGCCTTCTCTAGTTCATTAGCTAGTGAATATTTCCCTCCTACTTCCAGTAGTTTAGCAAACTCTAGGAGAGAAAAATTGAAACATGGGAAAGGTGACTGGCGGCAGAGCTATAAATAAATAAATAAATAAATAAATAAATGAGTAAATAAATAAAAGAAGGAAAGTATTTGGACCCTGATTCTCATGAGGAAAGAGCAGAGTGTAAGATTTTAATGAAAAGAAAAGTCGATATAAAACCCTTCAATGCCAGGTGCCGTGGTGCATACTTGCGATCCCAGCACTTTGGGAGGTTGAGGTGGACGGATCAGTTGAGCCCAGGAGTTCAACACCAGCCTAGGAAACATGGTGAAACTCCATCTCTACAAAAAGTACGAAATTAGCTGGGTGTGATGGCGCACACCTGTGTTTCCAGCCACCCGAGAGACTGGGTTGGGAGGATCATATGAGCCTGGGAGGTTGAGGCTGCAATGAGCCATGATTGTGCCTCTGCATTCCAGCCTGAGCAACAGGGTAAGACTCTGTCTCAAGAAAAAAAAAAAAGTAAAAATTTCTGCATAGTAAAAAGTATCAGCAAAATAAAAAGAGAACAGATTTGGAAAATATGTCTTCATCAAGTATCACAAAAAGGTTACAGTAAAGCCTTAAATAAATAAATAGCAAAGCCTTCCACCCAATAGAAAAAAAGTGGAAAAAATACAAATGATAGTTTATAGAAAAGGAAATTGAAGGGAGAGAAGTGCAATAGTTTCACATTGAATTATATTTTTTCCTTTCTGAAACTTTTATTGCATACTCTGTTGGCAAGTGTGTTGGGAACAGGCACTCTTATGCATGTTGACAGGCATAGGTATTGGTAAAACCTTTCTGGAGTGTTATTTAGCAATGTCTACCAATGCTACAAATATGCATATGTTTTACCTAGCAATGATTATCCTACAGATTTACTCACACATACGTGTTTGTTGCAAATATTGGACACAGCTTAATATCATTTCACAGGGGCTGGTAAAATCAAATTCGATATATCCATTTCAATGTGCTTACTCCATACAACGCCAAACACTAAAGCAAAAGGCAAAACATATCCAAAGCATATATATAGTGACCCTAAATCCCAATTTCCAGGGCAGTCTGGGTTTATGCTTGTTGTGCTGGCATTTCATCCAATAGACATTGCCTTTTACTCTCAAAAGTGACCTGTCTGTATAACAAATAATTTTCTGCAATGGAGTGAATGTTTGTATCACCCCCAGAATCATATGTTGAGGTCCCAACTCCCACCGCAGAGAGCTCTTTTGCCCTCTTTCTGCTATACAAGGACACAATAAGAAGCCAGCAGTCTGGAGTCAAGCGGCTGGTTCTCACCAGAAACCCACCATGCTGGCACCCTGATCTCTGACTTTCAGTTCCAGAATGATGAGAAATAAATTTCTGTTGTTTGTAAATCACTCAGTCTATAGTAACTTGCTACAGCAGCCGAAACTAAGACAGCCACTCTAGGTATATTCTTTGGAAATGAGAGAAGGGACTGGGAGGAAGAAGAGAGTGGGATATGAGGTTAGATGGAAAGAAAGGGAAGCCTGCACTCCAGTCTGGGCCACAGAGTGAGACCTTGTCAAAAAAAAAAAAAAAAAAAAAAACCTTTTCGAGTATCCCACTGTACTTCAGATAAAGCTAAAAGTCATACATTTGGTTTAAGGACTTTGTGTAATGTGATTCCACCTACATTGCCTACTTCGTCTCTTCCCATTCATCTCCTTGTAGACCCAGCGGCCTTCATTAAGTGTTTTCGGTGTGTGACACTCTCTTCTTCTTCAGGGTCTTAACACCTTCACACATCCTAATTTTTTTTTTATCTGTGAAGCTTCTTCTTATCCTTCAGGTCTCTAATTAAATTATCTTTCATCAGGAAAGCTAAATAAAGTCCCCTGTTATACCGTTGATTCATTTGCTCATACATTCAAAAAATATTTATTGAATCACCATTTTGTTTCATTCAGTAGTGTAGACTCTTAGAGACAAGATCTGATATGTACATTGACATTTTATGTGTATATAACCTACAAATAAATATATCTTTTGCAGCGATTTTTCAATATTTTTATTGAGATGGATACGGAAGCAAAATCTTTCTCAATCTTTTATGGGATGGGTTTATAGTGCAGAGCTAAGATTTATAGGAAATTAAGTATCAGTTCAAAATAATGCAGGCTGTACAAACTAATAGAGCTATCTGAAAATAAATTTTAAAATAAACTCCCCTTGAGATGTTGAGTTTCCCCTTGCTCTCTATATGTAAGCAGAGACTGGGTAAGTAGTGATCGCTCATTTTGTAATCACTTAATGATTGTATTGGTCTTCTATTGCTGTGTAACAAATTGTCACAAACTTACTGGCTTAAAACCATACCCATTTATTAGCTCACAGTTCTATAGGTCAGAAGTCCAGGCATGCTGTGCCTAGGTTCTCTACTTACTCTCACAAGCTGAAGTCAAGTTGTCAGTCAACATTTTCTTGTGTAACTCAGGATCCTCTCCCAAGTTCATGTGGTTGTGGTAGAATTTAGTTCCTTGCAGTCATAGGACTGACAGCCTCTTCTCTGGAGGGCTTTTAGCTAAGGGCTTCTCTCAGCTCCTAAATATTTTGTGTTCCTTATCATGTTCCTCCTTCTTGAAAGCCAGCAATAGAGAAAGTTTTGTGCATTGAATCCATCTCTTTAAAGCTTTGACTTCCTTTTCTGAAAACGGCCAAAAATACTATTCGTCTTTTAGAGGGCTCAGGTTATAAGGTCAGGTCCACTGGATAGCTCTCTATTTTAAAGTAAAATGATTAAGATTCTTAGTTACAGCAGCAACATAGCTTTCCATCTGTACCTAGATCAGTGTTTGGTTGAGTAAGTGGAAGAATCTGTTTGTACAGGGACCGGGAATCTTGTGGGATATCTGCAGACACAAAGGTCAAAGAGACAAGATGACCAAGATGATCTCTCAATTCCAAATTCTGAGATTATGTAATTTTCTCATTTATTTGTCTGTTCTTATGGGTTCAGTTGCCAAATATATATCTTAAAAACTGACTTCTGTCCTGTTGCTATCATCTAATTTCTTCTTTCCTGGACAAATCAAGTAGTCTCTGAATTTCTCCCTTTTCCTGTTTTGCAATTACCAGACTAGACTTAATAAAATGTACCTCTGGACATACTGTGACATTTTTTATAGCTTTCCATTGCCTGACAAGCTATCTATAGTTTCCTCTGACACAGTAAGTCCCCAAGCTATTGTGCAGTCCTTCTGTTTGTTATTGCCAACATGAATTACAAGCTGCAGTTTAACTTGTCTTAGCTCATATCACCCTCTCTTCTATGATCTCCACTTTTACAATCAGTGAAATTCCATCTCACGTGCCATCTCTTCTCTAAAAACATTTTCTGAACACCCAAGTCAATCAAACGCATCTGATTTATGTTAGAATGCTTTGAAAATGTATCTTATGTTCAGATGATCTGAGTTCAAATTTAGTGACTGAGGGATTTGAAAAAATTATGAAAATTCTACTTTTTAGCCAATTCTAAAACTTCTTCCTCTATAAATGTAAATTTTTTTCCCTAAAGATAGTGTTTTCTCTAATTGCTTTTCTTCATGATAGGTAAAGGTAAAACAGAATTTGTGGTAAGTAGTGTGCCAAGTGCTCTATCTTACTGCTACTTTTAAGGTTAATGTTCAATTAAATGTAGTAAGATTTGAAAATAAATATTAATATTTAAAAATAAAGTAATTGAATCTGATCATAAGACTTTAATCTACTAACTATCTTCCATGGCTTTATACCTTCTCTTCCAGTTTTGGTGTAAAAAAAAAAAAAAATATATATATATATATATATTTTATTTTTATATATATATATATATATATATATATATATATAAATCAAGCATCTATCTAGTATTTGATATCATCTCCTTCTGGGTATCTGAGAGGAATTTCAAAGTTAACCTACTCAAAAGAAATTGTTAATCTTCCTCCCCAAAGCTTACCCCTCTTGCAGTCACCCATATCTTGATTAATAGTGACTTCATCTTTTTATTTGCTCAATCCAAAAACCTTAGGGTATTTTTTATTCCTCTCTTTCTCTGTTATTTCACATGCCACACATCAGCAAACCTTGCCAGCTCTCCTTCACATTATATTCAAGAGTTGAATGTTTCTTTTTGCTTCTGCCGCTACCACCATGGACCAGGCCACCGTGATCTCTTGTGTTGACATTGCAGTTGCCTGCTAATTACTCTCCTTGTTTCCAGCCTTGTTACCCTTTAGTCTGTTCTCAACACGGTAGCTAGAGTGATTCTGTGAAAGAGAGAGGCTGCCACTTCTCTGCTCAAATGAAAGCCATGACAATGTCCTCTAGTGTCACACACTGGTAGCTTCTACCGGTCACTCAGGACTTCTTGTTACTCTCCAAATATATCGGGCATGCCTGCAACTATAGTTTCCTCTGCTTCAAATTTCTCTTTCTGAAATATTCACATGGCTAGGTCCCCTGCCTACATATGGAACTTAGTATCTTCTAATCCCTTCTCTGATTGTCTAGTTTAAATTTTCAGTATCCCTGAAACTCTCCTTCTTCCTATTCTTTTTCTTCATAACACTGATCATCATCCAAAACACTACAGTTGGCCCTCCGAATCCGTGTGTTCTGCATCTGTGGATTCAATCAAGTACAGATGGAAAATATACAAAACCAAAATGTATCTGTACCCAACGTGCCCAGACTTTTATTTCTTGGCATTAATCTCTAAACAGTACAACAGCTATTTATAGAGCATTTACATTGTGTTAGGTGTTATAAATGACCTAAGATTATTTGAATTATATGAGAAGATGTGTGTAGTTTATATGCAGATACTACACCATTTTATATAAGGAACTTGAACATCTTCTGATTTTGTTCTCCATGGAAGGTCTGGGAGCCAGTACCCTGTGGATACAAAAGGTGACTATGTACAATACTTATTGATACTTTTATTGTTTATAGCTCCCCGAATGTAAATTTTGCAGGGACAGGAAGTTTTGTCTGTTTTGTTCCTTTTATTTTCAGCACCTACAATTCTACCTGTACATATTAGATGCTCTTAGATATTTATTGAATGTCAAATTAATATATCTTTAGAGATCAATGAGCCTTCTAAATGTGTATTAATTTTTTTAAAAATGTGAATATTAACATACAGTTTTCATTAATTATGTAATTTTCACATGTCATCATTTAGATTCTCTTTATCTCCATCTTCTTAATAAAGGTCCTTGAAGATATACAAAGAAAGGCATGGTTGAGAAGAGTTGCAATACCACTTAATTGATTGCTCTTTCATATTTTTAACCGTAACATGCTTATATTACTTGCCCAATAATCTGTCTCTTGAAAACAGGACATGAGCTTTATTGTATCCTCAATCCCTAACACCAGGCTCAGAGCCTGACACATGGTATGCATTTGGCAAACCAATAGTTAGTATGAAAGCAAATAAATGACTCCAAGTAGGACCATGTGTTAATTCTAAATATACCTGAGATAAAATAAAAAATAGATGAATTATATACATTAAAAACTGTCAGTAATATTGTTTATTTAAAATGGTTTTATAATCAACATTTACTAGGTATAAGATGTGTTTGTGTTTATTTAGACATTTAAATACACAAATATCTTCCCTTGGAACTGAATAATACAAACTCAAACCATACCTAGGGAAGTCCTTAGGATGACATGAGCATATAGTTTTCCTTTGTAACAGTGAAGTAGTTCTATTTGAAGCCAAAGTTTGTTTATATAAGCCACTTATGATTGAATTTGGAAGCAAAATTAAGAATTAATAAATTACAATTATTTTGCCCTCTACCCTTTTAAAATGGTGGTCCTGGAAGCATCACTCTAAGGTTCTTCTCATTAAGTGTGGGAATAATTAATCTAAATGCTATAGTAATTTGACAGATCTCTACTAGCTGCTTCATAATAGAATTCTATTCTTTCTTCTGTTTACAAAGTGTTTGGTAATTGTAACTGCGCTTAATTTTTCCCTTTAATTTTTAGTTCCCAGTGTTCCCACAAATATTGCTTTTTCTGATGTACAGTCAACTAGTGCAACACTGACATGGATAAGACCTGACACTATCCTTGGCTACTTTCAAAATTACAAAATTACCACTCAGCTTCGTGCTCAAAAATGCAGAGAATGGGAATCCAAAGAATGTGTTGAATATCAAAAAATTCAATACCTCTATGAAGCTAACTTAACTGAAGAAACAGTATATGGATTAAAGAAATTTAGATGGTATAGATTCCAAGTGGCTGCCAGCACCAATGCTGGCTATGGCAATGCTTCAAATTGGATTTCTACACAAACTCTGCCTGGCCGTGAGTATTGTCCTGACATATACATATTGATTTCTGTTATATTCTGTATCTGTCTATATATTATGCTTTATACTTAATCTAATTGTGTGTAAAATCACTGAACATAGAAATAACTGAGGACACTAACATATATAACAACATGTTTATTTTTAATTTAGTTGAAACCCAAAGAGAAATTCAATGTTAGTCATTATTAGGACTTTTCTCAAACTCCCAAAGTTGTGCCAACGTCCTAGAATCTCATATTGCAACAGTGCATTGTGGGAAGCTTCTCTGATGCTCTACCATTAAGCCATACTGATTATCATCTAATGCCCTTGACCCAGGCCCACATTCTTTTTTTTCATATTTGGAGGCTCTGCTGCTTTTAAGCCCAACTTTACGACCTTTTCAGTGACTTCAAACTTACACACAAACACACGTGACCACAATAACCCTGACTGATCTGTCTGCAAGTAATTTTTCAGCTTGTATTTTTCAACTGCACAAAATTCTGAGGCAAAGAAATATCAAGCATTCAACTCCCAGCTTGAGATAGGAAGAAGAAAAAAATACAGAGAAGAAACACAAATACTCGAAATTATTTTGCCATCTATACATCTTTCAGGATTTTAAATGCTTTTCCATGCAAACCATCAATCTATAAGTAAAGATTGGTCTTGCAACGTAGGTTTTATGTTTATAGTTAACTGTTTGCCCTGCTTGCTTGGAGAATATAATTAACCATAATTAAGTAAATAAATTTATATTCCTTATCCTGAACTCTGTCTACATAGAATTGTGATGGTTTCTATGCAACATAAATAAGTTGCAAATCAAGTCCTGCAAGCCAGAGCTCTGGGGAATGACTGCATTCTCTGAAATGCCATTTCTGCCCCAGCCCTCCAGAGCAAATTTCAGGTTTGCCAGGCCACCCATCTCATATAAACCCTTCAGATATAGACTTTATATTATCATCTTCCTATCCTGACTGAGGCTTTTAAAGGATGATTCCTTTCAAATCCAAATCACATGTTCTTAAACATTTTTGATACTTATTAGCATAATAATATACCTACACACACACAGACATAAATTTTCAGTGACAAATACCATGTTAGCACTTATAGATATAGATAGTGAAATAAACTTTGATCTAGAGGGCTTTATTTTCTAGGCCACCAATTGTGTCTCTTGTTATAATTTCCCAGAGTATCTGGCATAATGTTTGTAATAGTAAATGTTCAATAAATGTCTGTTAATATAATTCAACATTTGAGGTGGTATCCTGACAACTCAGCCTTTGACACAATTGTCCAACCTTTTCTCTTTTTGGTACTTTGACACTTGGTTTCTGTAAGGTATGCCCTTCTGTTTTTTCTCCTACCTTCCTGGTAGTTCCTTCTTAGTCCTCTTTGCTGAATTATTCTCAGCAAATAGTTGTTTTTTAACTGTAAGCATTGGAGAGATGAGAGAGCTATACTCGGTCCTTTTTTCTTTATCAACACACAACCCCAAGGAGATTTTACCCTAACTGCTCTTATTCTGGTCTATGGCTTTAAAGTCTACTTACATCTCGATTATTCTCAAATACTATATCCAGTCCTGAATGCTCCTAGATCTCCCGATCAGTATATCTGCCTGATCAACTAATCACTGGGCTTGTGTGTTGAATGTACTTCTCTAAATTAGCATGATCAAATACCAAACCTTCTCATACCATTATTTATCTGTTTGCAGAAAATGAAAATCCAGGCACTGTTCTTTTCCCCCTCAATCTTGCCCATGATTCATTTCAACCACACTATCTAATCCAATTCCTCCATTTGCATTACTATTACATTAGTCCAGCTCTTCATTACTGCTCCCACATCACTAGCCTAACTAGCCTCTTACACTGCCAGACTGGTCTTTTTCAGCCTAAAGCAGATGATGTCACTTTCTTGCTTAAAACTATCCAATGAACTCCCATGGCTCTTAGAATAAATTTTACATTTCTTATCATGGTTAACAAGCCCTATATGACCTGGCTCTTACCTTAAACTTTAACATTATTTATAGCCATGTTCCCCCTTACCATTGTCTTTCACTCATACAAGAAGTTTTTTTTTTTTTTTTTTGCTTACACAAAATAAATTCTTAGAATTTGCACCTTTGCGTTCCCTGTTTCTTTTGACCAAAATATTCTTCCACCTCCTTCTTCACAGGAGCAGCTTCTTATAACATAGATCTCTACTTAAATGATCTCTGCTCAGAATGAATTTCCCTGACCACTCAATCTAAAAATAGTTAAAATAGTCATGCAGTAATCTTATATAATATCACGTTATTTTAATGAATATTTATAATTACATGATCACTTTTATTTGCTTGTGTTTAGGGTCTGCCTTGATCATTACTATTGCTTTTTTTTTGTGGTAAGATCTCATTCTTTCACACAGGCTGGAGTGCAGGGGCATGATCACAGCTTACCACAGCCTTGACCTCCTGGACTCAAGTAATCCTCCCACCTCAGCCTTCCAAGTAGCTGAGACTACAGGCACATGCCACTGTGACTGGCTAAATTTTTTAAAATTTTTTTGATATAGATGAGATCTCACTATGTTGCCCAAGCTGGTCTTGAACTCTTGGGCTCAAGTGATCCTCCTGCCCTGGCCTCCCAAAGTGCTAAGATTACAAGCATGAGCCACCATCCCACCCATATTTCCTTATTGTCTAGAATAGTTCCCAGTACCAGGAAGTACTCTATAAATATTCCCTGAATGAGAGAAATTTGATTGAATAAGTTCTAGTGGGTAGGACAAGAAAGATTGTTTTCCATTGCAGGTGATGACAAGGATGATGATGCTATCACAAAGATAGCAAAAATATGGAAAAAATTCAGTTTACTTTGGGGTTAGTCAGTAGGTATGGTTATTTTGAACCTGATGATTTTGTCAAGAAATAACTATTCTAATATAACTAGAAAACAGAAATAAGTAAATGCCCAGAGATTGGAACCAAATACATCAGTAGCCTAGATCTGACTTGTGGACAGCTGATTTGTAACCTTTGATTAAAATATGCCTGTGCCTTTGTGCCTGCTGCCACTAAGGGTTCCCATTCTGAGTATCTCACTGAGGAGTACCTGCTTCTAATTACCACACTGAGACAGGAAGTGAACTTTTTAAATGCACAGTCCCTTGCAAGCACACTTGACACTATTATATAAGATGTTTAATTAGCATAAACTAACATATAACATGATCAGTTCAGAAGTTGGTAAATGAAACTGAAAAGCTGGATTTCTAAATAATCCTACATTCTCAAGTCTTTCCACTTGAATATCATTATTTCCACCCCATTTCCTCCACTTCTTACCCCCTTTTAAGTTCTATGGCCATATTTTATTTCCAGGGGATGCAGAAAAAAATGGACTTTCTACCACTGTGATTAGGAGAGAAAGATGAAAAGATTTATATTTTTCAATTTTGTGATAACAAACATATGACTGTATTCTCAAAACTCACAGCTTTTCAACTAAGTAGTCACATGTGGGTGAGAATAATTGTTTAAGTTTTGACAATGAGTTGGATACTCTTCTTTCAGTTTCAAGAATGGAGGAAATGTTTGCTTCCAATGGAATAGAAGACATTTTTCTAATGATAAATATTGTACATTTGAATTTCCAAATTTCATAAGTATACATCAAAATAAAAGTTCTATTTATTATATTAAGTCAGGAAGAGATAATTTGAGATTATATTTGATACAAAAGACAAAAATACACTGCATATTTTATTGCAACATAATATATATGGTGAAATAACGTAAGAATAAAAGAAATTAGAACAGTTAAGCAACAAAAGTCTTGAAGAGCAATAATCCTTTTAATATTAAAAATAAGGCATTCATAGATGTTGCTTCTGCATAACAAAGATGAAAATATAATGGCCATTTTTCAAACTCAAAAAATAATTTGGATGAAGAAAATCAATAAGTTTTGTATTATGTATAATTGACTCAAAAATGTGGCATGGGTCATGTGGTGGCTCATGCCTGTGATCCCAGCACTTTGGGAGGCGATGTGGGCAGATCGTTTGAGGTCAGGAATTTGAAACCAGCCTTTCCAACGTGGTGAAACCCTGTCTCTTCTAAAAACACACAAAAAAATTAACTGGACATAGTGGTGGGCACCTATAATCCCAGCTACTTGGGAGGCTGAGGCTGGAGAATCTCTTGAACCTGGGAGATGGAGCTTGCAACGAGCCAAGATTGCACCACTGCACTCTAGCCTGGGTGACAAAGCCAGACCCCGTCTCAAAAATAAAATACAAATGCGGTATATTGTTTAATGATATAAGATAAAACAATAACTCTTTCTCTGAATTACAGAAAAGACTAAACAACAATATAAAATAGCACAAAATAACTGTCTCAGAGAACTGCATTTTATCCTAATGACATAAAGTTGTACTCAAGCACTTACTGATAGAACATCTTGTCAAAACCTGGATCTTCTCGATAAAGAGTTATTGATTAATGGGTAGTTTGAAATCAAATTGTTTAAAATTTGAGTAACTCAAATAAAAGACCACCTAGTTTTAATAACAAATATTAAAAAATTTTCTACAATGGATTATATAATCAGAAAACATGTTATCATTAACTATCTGAGCCCATAACGAAGAGCATCAGAATGGAAGAGCAGGGAGAAAAGTCAGAATGCAAGCTGAGATTTAAATTGGATTGCCCTGTGAATCTGAATGTACACCCGTAAAACAGAATAAATAAGGGAAACAATGTTCAACCAACTCAAGCTAACCATTCTTTCTCTCACATGCTCTTACCTAGATCATTGAAGCCAAATTGTTTTGTCCTCAACTACTCCGTATAATAGCCATAATTCTACTGCATGCTCAGAGTGTATAGATACAAATATAAGCATGAATTTTTCTTAAAATGGCAGAAATATTTAACTTGAAACATTATAGTCTTGAAAATTATTTTACTCATCTACTTTTCTGATTATCTTTAAAGTCAAAAGCAGTTTGAGTGGTGTGTGTATCCAATGTAAAGTCAAAAGCTGTTAAATGTCTCTGTAGTGCACAATAGATACTTAATGCTGAGGAAATGTACAACTTTAAAGGAGTGTGGGTGTGAAATTAGTACGGAACGAAATGGGACTCTCGTAATGTGCATCTCCTATAGACCACCAAGACTGGAAGACAGCAAGAAAGGAAAATTCCTGGGGTAACACTTAGGTTGTGAAAACCACAGGATACCATACTCATGAGGAATTTTAACTACCCAAACATCTGTTAGGTTAAAAAAAAATTCAACAAAACATGCCTCATCAAAGAAGTTTCTAAGGAATGCAACTTTATGATCTGAAAAGAAGAAAAACTAAATAGAGGGCAAAGTACAATTTAACATTATTTAAAATTAGAAATAATGTGTTACTGTATATTTGGTTGTTTTTCTTAGTTTCTTCTAAACTGTGTAATGCACCTATGTGATAAATGTTATAGTAACAGAGATAGAAATTATCATTTTTATAAAGAAGCAATTATATCATGTTAAGAAGTGATTTTAGCCGTAAATAAATAGGAATCTATAATTCAAGACATTTAGAAGTTCATTTGGTGGCAGTGCAGTATTAAAATGGGCTCCATCTTGCTGCCACTAGAGAAAATAAATATCATTTATTCTAGACATGATGGTTGCACTTCTGCAAAATTAGTTAGATGCTGTTGAAAGTCTTCTAAATTGGTTGCGCAGGACTCCCTAATGGGTAATTCAAGACAACTTCTCTGTCCTCTAGGCCTGAATATTGAAGTTATTGGTATAACCACTTAGATTCCCATAGACATCTCAAATTCCATATTGCCACCTTCTCTTGCAAGTCTTTTCCTTTCTATGTGTTCCGTGTCTTAGTTTGCCACACCATTATTCATCTAGTTCTTCAAACTAGTTACCTAGAAATCATTTTTAGTTCTTTTTACCTACTCTCATCCCCCACAAGGCAAAACCTGAGTCCTACTGTATTTACCTTCTAAATATCTCTTGTATTTGTTTATTTTTCTTTTCAAGTGTCTCTAAATCCAGACTTTTACATTTATCTCTTAGATGATTACAAAAGAGATCTAAATAGTCTTTCTGCTCTCGTTTTCTACCACTCATCTGAACTCAGCATTTCAATACACCTGCCTGACCGTGATGTTCCTCTGCTGAAAATCTTTGATCATTTTCTATTTGCCTGCATGTTAAAACTATGCCCATTAGTAAGCTCTACAAGGTCACTTATGATTTGGTTTATATTTCTCATACAGGCACTATTCTTTCTCCTTTATGGTCCAGAATCTTTGCTGTTCTTTCTTATTGTCCTTTCTTTCCTCCTTTTCTGGTGACCAGCTATCTTTTCGCTATGTTTTTAAGTATCTCTTTTGAGAAGCCTTTCAGAAATCCTTATTTCCAGTCCCATCTCCCAAAACTTGTTTCTCAACAAGTGAGCATATTGCATCATAGTTATTTCTCTCTCTTTCTTTTGTGGGACTTTGAGTTCCTTAAAAGCAGAAATAGCCAGCTGAGCATGTCTTATGTACCTTTCTGTCCCCCGTGCCTACTTTTAATCTAAGACTTTTTATGAATGTGGAAGAAAGGCATTTGACTTTATTGTTAAAGTATTACAGTGTCAAAATTCTCCACATTTTAAAATAATTCATACTGATTTTTTTCAGTATTTTTGGTCTAAATCTTGTCTTTCAAATACTTGCATTGTTACTGCCAAAATCAAAATTCTCCTGGCCAGTTGCTTTTCATGTTTGATATATTCAGCTTCTTTTATTTCACAAAACCAGTTTATTTTATATTGTTGATCATTTTGTGACTTTTCTTTTCATTAATTAACATAAGAAATATAAATAATTGCATATATGAAATATTCCTATTGTGTATAAGAAATATGAATTATTGCATATAGGAAAGAAATAATTATTGCATTTAGAAATATTTCAAACAGTGAAGGAAAATAATAAACGCCCAATTCAGAATAGATTGGAGAAGCATTAAAAATATCTAAATGATTAACTGAGATAATGAGCTGGTAATAAATATGTATAGTGAGACAGAATTATAATAGGTTGATGGTCCATGAAAGAACAAAGGGGAAGAATGATGTTTAAATTTGGAATGCTAAGTGTGATTACAAAGAAGAGATATATGGGTGAAATCATAATTTAAAGGAAATGATAAAAAGCATATAATATTAAAGTAACAAAGCATTCAACTATATATCTGATGTCAAAAGACCTTATGCTAGGTTATGATGCAAATATTCTAGAATTAAAATAAAAATACTTGTTTTGAAATCCTATTTACATAAGCAAGGGGAAAGTTGTAGCAAAATCACTAAAAATCCAACAGAGAAAAGTATAAGGATTATCACTGTTTTTTTTAAAAAAATCATCAATATTTTAGAAAGTCTGCTTTTCATAAAGGAAAAAGGGGAGGAAATTTTCTCCCCATTTATAACTTAGCTGTATTTTATCTTTTTAAACTTCAAATGAATTCTCCTATTTTCTCCAGGATCTCAAACTAAATTTCATGTTGAATTGAATTAACTTTTATGCTTCTGAGAATCTTCTTTCTGTTCATTCAGCAAGAAGCATAAAGTAGGTGTAATGCATTGTGAATTTTTGTCTTTAACCTCAGTTCTAAGTTCTAGCTCAGCATTAGGCCCTACGTCAGCAAAATTTCAGCTCCCATTTCTTCTGCATTTACTAAGAAAGTAGAGAAAATTCTGATTTAACTATGAAAATTCCAAATTATAGAAAAATCCTAGGATTACTATGTATGGTGTCTTGGTCACTTTTTGTTCATGCCTAGTAAATAAATTGAGAGCCCTAGGCTGCACAGTGAAGACTATTAGCAATGACTTACCTTATTGGGTGTTTGCTATGTGCTGGTACTATTCTAAGTACTTAAAACATTAATTCATTCATAAGCCTTTATTTCTAGCACAGAGTCTGCACTCTTAGATCTTGACTAGGACTTGAGCAAAGCCTCAGTGTTGTAGACAAGTACCAAGAGATGGAGAGGTACAGGCTAATATCACATAGAGAAGTTATCCAACTGTCCAATCATCTCCCAAGACAAATTGAGTGAGAATTTTGACACACACCTCGAAATTATACTTTTGAGGTTTCTGATACCCTTGGTTTTTATTTTTCTTTAATAATATCCTAGATATTTTTTACCCCAATTATGCCTGCATACAAATGAATATGAGAAGAAAATAGCAACATTTATCCTGGCCCTAAGACTCCATTATGGCGATGGCCTAACCTGAATTATTCCAGGTTGTTCCAATGCAGAGCTTCATGGTAGCATGAAAGCGGTGACATTTTATGCTCTAATGGAACATGCTGACCTGTTATTATTCTAGAAACTTTGGGATGGGAGGAAGTGAGTAGGGAGAACCCTCTTCATAGTTTATCCAGAATTAAAATAGAATGAAAGGTAGGAAGAGACCAGTCTGTGGAGAATTTGATGGCTTGATACATGTTTCCATGTTGATTACCAGCTCCCAAACTTCCTTTATATCTGCTTCCCTAGTCTTCACAGAAGGAATAATTAAATCCCCTTTTTCCACCCTTATTTCTAAGAGTTGTAATCATTGGTCATCTAATCTGAAGGGCAGCGTCACTATTTCTTCAAATGGCATGTTGACATTATAGAGCAGTGGTTCTTAAACTTGAGCTATAATCATTACAAACACCTGGAGGACTGAGCCCCACACTCACGGTTTCTGATTCAGTAAGTCTAGGGTAGTGCCTCAGAAACTGCTTTTCTATGGCTTCCCCAGTGATGTTGATGCTGCTCGCCTGGAGACACATTTTGAGGACCACTGTTGTAAAAAGTTGTTTTATAAACATGATGCTATTCTCAGAAAATATGTATTATCTGATTCTAAAGTAATAGTAGTTATTAGAGTATTTTCATTCTTACCGGGCATGGCCAGTATTGAAACTGAGAGGTTTTCTTTGTATTTTGTATTTTTTTCCAACTTAAGCCAGTCTGAAATTAGTCAGAAAATAACTCATTTAAGCATCAAATAAGATGATCATGCAGTGAGGTCTAATACTATGAACATCCATGAATCATTCTTAGTACTCATGAATCTAATCTGACAAATTCTTAGGCTTGCTGTATTTGTAACACCATTGTACTATACCCTCTGCAGCACCACCTTGCTGTTAGGAAATCTAATTAGAAAACACAATTAACATCTTATAAAATGACAGGAAATATTTCCTACACCAACAGTGGTGTTGCATTTTGGTCAGCAAAATCACTGGGCTCTAGGAAAACATCCAAACTACAAAAGCATAGCCAGTTATCAAAGTGTTTTAACCAGTGGACAGGAAAATGTCCTGAGATACTCTTGCTGTGTGGAAATATAATGAATCCAATTGCAGAGCTACTTCAGGGCACTTGATGCCCTGAATTGCTTAAGACACAGGAATCCACCAGCCTGTTGGATTTCTTCTAATTCTGAGAGACATCTAACACTCAGTGTTAATTTGTCCAGATGTGCTGAGGCAAAGTCGACTTGTAGTCCTTGAAGTTGTTAATATTTGTGTAGCTGAGAAACAACAGAGCCCTTCATTTAGTGATGACAGTCACTAGAAATTTGGTGACCTAGTGTACCAAATCCTGAAACTAAAACACCCTGGATGGTAGGCCCTTTTAGTAAACTTTTTATACTGAACTTAAATTCAAATAGTTGTGCAGACAATTTAAATTGCAGCTATATAGAGCTGAAGTTTCCTGTTTTGTGAGTTGCTGTCAAACCATTTATTCATTTATGTTTATTCTTTTAGAAAAGTCATCATAACGAAGTACATTAAAAACCACAGAGTATTTTCTAGAATATTTTCCACTATTAAGTTAGACTTACAGGGATCTGCAGATTGCAAAGTTACAAATAAGTCTTTGAATGTGCTTATTCTAAAATTATAGTATTAGGCACACTAAAACTTGTAGGTTCTTAATCAAAGTGGCATGGATGGGGGCATTCAAACTTTCATATGGACTAAGCAAAATGATGGTCTATCCAGACTCACCTTTCAGCTAACACACTTAGCATCAAGACACAGATGGATGGGAAAGATGACCCTGACCCACACAAGACCCACATTCCTGTGCAAGGATAGAAGCATGATAATCAGGAAATGATGGTTGTTAGTTACAGAAAATGCATTATGGTGAAAACCAGGGGGAAAGTGCTTATGAGAGGAAGTGATTGGATTATGGGGAATGAGAGAATAAGGATAGATCATTCCTACTGAGTAAATTGCTGTGATTTATAACAGAAAGGGTAGAGTGATATCTTGGCCCATTACTGACTAGATTCATTTCACAAACAATCCTAAATCAGAATGTGACAGTATATGGGGAGACAAACAAAATCTCCCAAAGATGCTTATAAGTTACTAAGCTTTTAAACTGGCGTATTTTCAACTCCTCATACCTTTGCCACCATAAGCTCCCTTTATTTTTGTAGTTGACTTTCATAAACGTAATTTTGTAGCCACCCTTATGTGACACTAGTAGTAGTTTACTATATGCTGTGATAACAGAGAAAATGCTGGATATATTTTATTATGTTTTGAGAATTTTGTTAAATTTCATAAGAAAAATGCCTAAAATAATTTGTATATGTATATAAGTATAATATTGTACAATACTAAAATAATTAGATGCTGTTTTATAATAGATGGGCATAAATATTTCTCTTAAATTACCTATGAATTAATCAAACAATTATCTTTCATTGGTCCAGACAGGTGAAACATATCTTGTTATATATTTTATTTATATATATATATATATATATATATATATATTCAGTTATATAAGTTTACTTTTATTTTTTAGTTTAGATTTAGGAGCTCTAATCCTTCACGAATACAAGTTGGCAAAATACATGCTGAAAGAAATTTTTGACAAAGGATCCAACACAGGAAACTTGTGTAACAAGACAGGCACTTTTATCAAGAACTTTATTGAAAATGCAAACATTGTTTAGAGTGATGGTTTCTTTTTAAAAAGGAAGAATGAAGGGAAAACGATTTTGGGAAAAGTTCAAGAAATGACTTTAAAGCATAGCTCAGCAAGGGGCTAAATACCTTGCTTTTTTATAATCATTGATCAGTGCAAGGAACTTAAAATATTTAGTAGTATAGGTGATTATATGTGTTGTCATGAATGATCTTTGAATGTCACTTTTCTTTTAGCTCTGCTTGGGGTCACACACTCCCTGATGAGGGCTTTGATTGCTAGTATTAAAGGAATGATTGCAGCGTTGACGTTTTATTGTGAAAGAAGAGAAGTTGAAAGTAAAGCATTATATTGCTTTCTGAGCTGGCATACAGACATACTCAACAAGCCAAAGTTTCCTTGGGAAATGGTTTTGTACTTTGTCCTCAGTTGAAACCCGAAGAAGCCACTATAGAGCAGAGATACAGAATTTTTTCCAGATACAAGCTACCGCAGAAAAATCTCACAACTTCCTTAGCTGCAGAAAATTCTCCATAAATTTTTCATGATGTCTGGGCAACAATAATGTGCCACTCTACTTGCTTGCTAGAATGAGTTAGGTTGAAAAGTATAGCTCCAACAGCATCGAGTAGTATATGTTACAGAGGTGCATGAATCAAATAGATTTTGGAGATGACCTTTCCTTTTTGATGTAATTAATTTTAGCCCTTGTTTCTGGTATGAGTTAGATACCAAGGATCACAATCTATCACAGCCCCTTCTACTTCATGGTGTTTGTCTTTTTGTTCACAATAGCCATACTTACAAAGGAAGACATTAACGCTGGTCTTAATGGCCTTACATTATCTGGCCACCATTTTCTCTCAGATTCTCATTCCAACTCACTGGCCTTCAGCTTCACTGTGGTCCTTGTTATTCTTCGGACATACCAGGCGAAATCCTGCCTCAGGGTCTTCACGCGGGCCATTCTCCTCATAGACACTCTTTCTCCAAACAGTATTCCCTCACCTCCTTCAAATATTTGTTTAAATGTTATCTGCTTAGTGAGGCATGTGCTGACCACTATATTTAAAATAGTAACACCCTTAAGCATCCTCATTTCCATGACCTTGTCTCATTTTTCACCATGGTACATAAGACTTCCTAACATGGTATATAATTTACTTGTGTATTATATATTCATTTATCCATATTTTTCTAATATATACTATTTGTCTCTCAATTGCGTTAAAATAGAAGTTCCATGGTCTTTGTCTCTTTGGTTCTCTTCTCTATTCCCAGCACTTCCAAAGTGCCTGGCATATCATAGGTGTTCAGTAAACTGTTACTAAATGAAAAAGGTTAAACAGTAGAAGCTTTATGGATGGATCAAAAGCTACCTTGATCACCTGTATGGGATTTTTGTCCTCCTAGTGCCTAGCACATATTAATTGCTTAACAAATATTTATTCATTCAATGAATGCATAAGTTTATTCTCAAAGCCAACTAAACATTTAGTTATAATAAAGACAAGGGGACTCTAAAATATTTTCCTGTTTTATACCACTTGAATTGTGTGGCCAGTCAGAAAATCGTTTCTCTCCACACTGGTTCTTACAGAGCTGGAAGTCAAATTTTGCAAAAAACATTAACAATAAAGGAGCCTTAATACATTTATTCATAGCTCATATCCCATCCCCTTTTATAGAGTCAGAGGCAGAAGAGAGCCCATTGAAACCCACAAAGCATCTTATATTTATATTTTTCAAAGCAATTAATTATGCTGATGGCGGGAGACCTCTTATAGCTCTTATCTGTTATGTATAATTACCTAAATGAATTAGGCTACAATTTGAGGCGGTTTTCCTAGGATCATAAAGCTAGCAGTAAAAAGAATGAAAATGTCTGTTTATGCAGGGTATGTGTATGATTCCTTGATACCTTAGTTGTTGGAGAAACTGTGTACCCAATTCTGTCTTCATCATTAGCACCTCTTAGCTCATCAAATCCCTGAATCCTGGAGCATCCTTTCTTCACCCTCTCCCCTGGATGTTTTCTTGGCAATATAAAACTGGATCTTTGAGTAAGGGGTGTCAATGTTCAGATTATTGCACAGTTTTCAGAAGTACAAATAGGAAGAGTATCTTTGTCACTCCAAAGGTATTTGTTCACTGAAACTTCCTAAAATGTATTTTCTGGATTCCTGTATGCTTACAGTCAAGTACTATTATTAAAATATGTCAATGTTATTATTAAAATATTTTTGGATTGAGTTGTGCACCTAAATTCCATAGACGTAATGTTATATGCCTAAGAAATATATTCTAAATATCAATTACTTATTCATAGTTTAAAGATTGTCACCACTATTAATCTCTTAGTCTGTTTTGTGTTGCTATAACAAAGTATCAGAGACTTGGTAATTTGTAAGAACAGACATTTGTTTTCTCACAGTTCTGGAAGCTGGGAGGTCCAAGATGAAGGCACAGACAGATTTGCTTACCTGGTGAGGGTTGCACCCTCTGGAGGGGAGGAATGCATGAACTTACACGGTGGAAAGCAGAAGGGCAAGCTATCCAAGTGCTTCATGAAGCCTCTCTTATAAGGACCTTAATCCCATTCACCATGGGAGGCATTCTCATGATGTACTCACCTCTTATAGGCCCCACCTCTTCATACCATCCCATTGGCCGTTGCATTTCAACATCTAAATTTTGGAGGGGACACGTTCAAATGATAGTAACATCTTATACCTATCTGGTATTTAAATAAACCTTTTGACTCTCTTCAGAACATGTGATTCACTTGAACCAGATATACTACCCATATTTATACCATCCCAACTTTTATCTGCAATTTAAAAACAAGGACAAAAGCTTTCTCCTATCCGATCCTATTTGCCTCATTCCAAGCTCATCTTTCCATTTGCCAGGTAGGCATTTCAGACTTCTGGAGGTTCTCAAACTCAACAAATACAAATCCAAATTTATCATCTCCTACCATAGTCTTACCCCACCAAAATCAGTGTGTGTTCCTGAATGAGATGGTGTGAACTGTCAAAATTCACCAATATTAATGCATGAATTAGCTTTACTACTTTCTCTATCTCAATTTGCACCCACATCAAATTATTCCCTGAGTTCTTTTTATTAATCTTCCTATAGTGACTCTAGGTTTCATCTCCTCTTATCTATCCCTTCTGTCACTATTCTTATTTGGGATCTCATGTCTTACTTGGCGTTTTGGAAACAGCTTATCTATACTCAGTGTGCTTCAGATAACTTTTTCATAGCTACCTAAGTTGTCTTCCTAAATCAATGGAAAAATAATTCCTTTCTCAAAAACCTCAGTGGAATCCCGCTATTTAAAGAATAAACTCCAAATTCTTTTACATAACAATCAAGTACTCTCTAGCTTAATTCCTAAATTACTGCTTGGGCTTGTTCATTTTTATTCCTTCATAAATACTGGTCTCTCTGTAATAGTTCTGTTTCTTGGATTTAGGGATTCTGAATCTTTTTTTGTACCGTGAATCCTTTTGGAAATCTGGTGAAGTTTATTGACTCCTTCCTAAAATAATATTTTTTTTTTACTTGTAAATAATAACATTACCAAGATAAGCAATTCTACATCAATACAACTCCATCTGTCTGTGGATCCTGTTGTTTATGTCTTTGTGACTTTCCTATGATCCTCCCCTTATCATAGAAGTGCCCCTAAACCTGCTGTATCCTTCGCATCTATCAAGGCCTAGTGCAATTCCCACCTTCACAGTGTGTCTTTACCTTGCAACCCTGCCCCATCTGTATCATCACTTTGCTCTCTCATTGTAGATTATATTTATAGTTATTTATTTCTATTTATCCTTTATCTTTAGCTTTTATGATATCTTGATAATTGACAACAATGTGGCAAATATTGAACTAGTCACTTTTACATACTTTGTTTTCATAATTCCTTTTAAAGCACTATAAAATATTCATATGATGGGGAAACTGAGGTCCAAACATTTTGGTGTTTGACCAAGATCATACAACTTGTATTCTTGCTAGATTATGAATTATTTGAGGAAAGGAATATTTTATCTTCCAGATTATATCTTCTAAGGATCTGTGGGATAGTACTTTCTCAATAATGTTTGCCCATATGTATTTAAAAATTGAAAATACTGGGAAATACTTATCTCCCAATATTTAATATCATTAGAACTGACTAGGGGCCCTGGAAGAACAGAGGTGTGTGCAGCAGTGTTCTTAGGTTAATGTCTGTGTGAAATTAACTATGGCTAAATCTTTCCCTGCATACTATTATCTCTCCTAATTCCTAGTGGCTTCACTGATTGAAATTGTACACATAAGGATTTTAAACAGAAACATTTTTAAGATATTGTCTCTTGTTTTGCATTACTGAAAAAATAGCAAAGTAGGACAAATTAAGAAAGTAGAACAAATTAAAGATTTAATTGGAATCATGAGGAATTCAAGAAATATTTGAAGATTGCATTTCTAATAATAGATCAGAACAATTGAATAACGCCTTCGTATTCTCCACCCTCAGCGAAAACAATAAAATCAACTCAATTTACATTTGTAAAACAATATATGTATACTTTCATTATACCAGTTTTAATTTTCAACTGTGCTTCTCTATCTCTCTGTAGTTAAATACTACATTTCTGCAAGGGTTTTCTTAAAACAGCATTGCTAAGTTAACTGTTTTAAAAGAAAAATATTTATTTGTTTAAAAAGGTTTACTTTAGCAATAGTAATGCTTTCCTTTCAAAGTATTATTTCAAGTTTTAAAATAATGTACTTATGATTTTAATTAATTAAGTTTTCATGTGGAAGTTGTTCACGTAGAGTAACTAATTTTAAATAATTGGATCTTTTTATTTGGTAATGCCTTTAGCACTCTGTGAAGTATAAATTAATGTAAAATTAATTCATTATAACTATCCATTTTTCATGGTCTTTTCTATTATTATACTGTAGCAAGTGCTAATTCTAATGTAGCGAGATAATTGATTTTCTATTGTCATAGCTCCAGATGGTCCTCCTGAAAATGTTCATGTAGTAGCAACATCACCTTTTAGCATCAGCATAAGCTGGAGTGAACCTGCTGTCATTACTGGACCAACATATTATCTGATTGATGTCAAATCGGTAAGACATGTCTTACCTTCTGTAAAAGTCAGTATAAAATTGTTAATAATACAAGACTTGGAACCAGACTATTTGAATTTGAATTTTGGCTCTGTTAGACACTAGGAAAATTACTTTAGTGTTTGTGTTTCAATGTCTATATCTGTAAAGTAAAGATTAATAGTAGTAAACAGGGTATGAGGACTGAATCAGTTAACATGCATAAAGAACTTGGAACGTTACCTGACACATGATAAATGCTCAATAAATATAAAATATTAGTAACACTATTATTATATTTATTACCAGCATATAGAATATATATATCATATGTGTATATACACACATACAAGTGGTTGAATTGGTAGTAATACAAAGATCTGGTTTACATACAATAGAAAGTGATTCATAATACAAAATGAGAAGAAAGAAGGCATTAGGAGAAATATCTTCTAGATAAAATAACATCAGAACTAAGTCTTGAAAAATAAGTGAAGCAGAACATAAAAGGTAAATGGGAATAGGGGTATAAAAAAGTAAGCCTCATTCAAGAAAAATCAAGTCTTTTGGCAATCCCAGGTCATAGCATTTAAAAAAAAAGTTCTAAGAGATGAGTCTAGATTTGGAGGTCAACTATATAACAAGTTACAGAGTTAGGGTTTTATGTTAAGGGCAGTGGGGTGCCAGTTGGTGATACAGATTTCTACTGTATAGGATAGGTATGGTTGCAGTGTAGAGGACAGATTTAGAGCAGTATGGGGGTGCAAAATCAGGCAAGGAGACAGGAAACTATAAAAGGGCAAGGAAAGAGAACAGAGGAAATGTAACAAGAAAACAGAATGAAAAATAATCTAAATCTATAGAATTTGGTGAAAAATCAACTAACTCATGATGGTGAGTGAGTAGGATAATTAAGGATGATTGTAAGTTATATGACATAAGATTATGAGGAGGAACAGATCTGTAGAGGAAAAGAATGAGTTCAGTATTAGACACACTGAGTTTGAAATATGTGGCAGTCCTCCAGGTCAATACACACATTGGCAGTATTAAATATGGATCTGGAGCTCAGGAGAGAAATTCTGGATTTGCAGATTTGGGAAATGTTAGTATTTAGAAGATAGTCAAAATTATAGGAGTGAATGAGATTCACTATGGAATGTGCAAAGATGACAACCCAAAGATAGCATCCTGGGGAATATCAATACTTAAATAAGAGGCCACTGAAGAGACGGAATGGGAGTAGACAGTCATTTAGACAGAAATCCAGGCATGAAAGTCAAACCCTGTATGTAAGATAGGATGCTCAATGATGTCGATAATGCAGAACTATTAGCCAGAATAAAGACTGGAAGTATTTCCTTTGCACCCTGCTTGGGTTTTGCTGAGCCCGTTGGACACAGTTTTCTAATAGCATCTTATGCATTAAATTGGATAACATCGTGATTTCTCCTCCTTTCTCTCTACCTCTGTCTCTTGTCCAACTTTAACATTTTATTATGTCTTTGTAGTATTCCTTAAAAGGAGATATAATACTTCTATCTCAAAAGACCTGTCATCATTAAAATAAAATTTGAAGAATTATTGATGTATTTGTTCTCCAATTCAGTCTCTATTTTCTGTTCCTTTTGTAGAGCATATTTGTGAAGATTTTAGTACGTAATTAGCCAAAAATAATTAGCATGAATGATGAATGTCCTGGGAATATGCATTAGAAACAAATTATAAAATGATAAAGCTTTATTCTGTCAAATGAAAGGCACTTTATTAATGAAAATAGTTCTCCCTTGGAAATTCTGCTTAAAGGAAGAAAAAAACATATTAAGAAATGATTTTGTAATCTCATTCTTGTAGCTTTCTTGCTGAGTTTCAAAGTGAGCAAGGGAAAGAGAGAATGGGAAGATAACGAATATTTTAATTGCTTATTTTATACAAGTTACATGTTCGTCTCTTCCTATGCATTATCTTATTGCATGTTATCTAGCAATATTTTGATGTAAACATTATTACCTTCATTTTGCAAAAAAGAAATTTGAAGCACAAAGACGGTGAATAACTTCTCACAGAGCGAAGACTTGGCTAAAACTATCAGATTGACAATGGCTTGACAGGAGAAAGGGAAGCTCATTAAATAGAAAATAAAATTTGCCAACATAAATATAGCCTTACCAAAACTCCTTTAGATCAACAATAGCAAGAACAGATTCAGACAGAACCTAGTAATTCACAGTTTCTTTAGGATTCTTGGAATTAAATAGAGGCATTTCCTTCCTCCCTCCCTCCCTCCCTCCCTCCCTCCCTCCCTTCCTTCCTTCCTTCCTTCCTTCCTTCCTTCCTTTCTTCCTTCCTTCCTTCCTTCCTTCCTTCCTTTCTTCCTTCCTTCCTTCCTTCCTTTTTCCCTCCCTCCCTCCCTCCCTCCCTCCCTCTCTCTCTCCCTTACTTCCTTCCTTCCTCACATATTTTAAAACACTTCCAATGTACCAGAACTGTGCTAGACGCTGGATATGTAGAGGTGAACAACTCTGATAAAGCATGTCTGCAGCTCATTTCATTAATATGTAATTATCAACATTCAAGAATCATTGGTTCCCAGACTAAGGAAGAATACATAACATTGCACTTGGAACTTATTGTGCAGCTTGTCTTCTACAAAATACTAGCTAGCCACACAGATAAAACTCTTAACTTTAAAAGTGTAAACAAAAGTTGTCATTCTTAAAGATATATTATAAGAAAACTTTATAAAATGTAAATATCATCCCAGATGATTCTGCTGGAAATTAATGCATTTATGGTCATTTTCATTGTTCCTTTTATTCTTTCACTGAACAAATTGTTATGAGTAGCTTCTGTTCATCAAGACAAGGATGAAAAACATAAAGCTCTGCTGTCAAGTAGCTCACACCCCAGCGGCACAAACTGGAATAGAAACAGCTAATTATAGAGTTTGAGGAATGAAGTTTTGCGGGGAATATAAGCTAACAAAGTAAAGTTCCTGTTATGGGGGGCATAGAAGATAAAGGAGACTTCATACAACAGGTTAAATATATTCTGGGACTTGATGAATGAATAGGGGTACACCAGATGGGAAAGGGTAGAGGCAGGGTAGGAAGAGAAGAAAAAATAGGAAGTGGGGCAGGAAGAGGAGAAACAGAGTCTAATTGCTGATAATGTATATAAAGTCACACTTCAAAAATGATGAAAGACTTTTATAATAATAGATTATCAAGTACAATATGAGCAAACAAACTTGGAATTGGTTGAAGGAAAATGAGTCAAAAAGACGTGATTTCAGTCCTGGGTAAGTGGACAAGTAGTAGTTAACAACAACAAAGGTGTAGTAGGTTTAATAAAGAAAGGTAATAATGATCTTTTTTACTGCCACATTTGAGGACTGAGAATTCCTTTCAGATTTTGTTAAATATTTTTAAAGATATAATATATGCATGCCATGTCATATTTTTATGGCTTGATATTTGTTATCTATTGTTTTAATGGAAGGCATTGGAAGAATAATAATTTATAAATAGTTAAATTTGTAAGATCAAACCCAGTGACCTTGTGGAAGTGTAGAATGCTGTGGACTCTTGAAAGACCTGGACTCAAATCCTACCTCTGCTTCTAAGTAATCCTGAGGAGGTCACCTCATCTCTATAAAATCAGAATTCAAATAGCTATAATAGACAAGTGACATGAACCAGTAGTCAAAGTGAAGCCAACTGAGTGGGATTCCAATGAATGGGACCCAGGCCCCTTTACAGAGGTCAACAGTTCCCATCTCCACACCTCTCAATAATATTTTTTTCAGCATGAAATTAAGCCCCGTCTTAAGAGAAATTCCAAAAAGCATATGTTTCTGTGATATTTAAATGTTAACAACTAGTTAAATACACATTTTCTGCCAGTGGCATATATTCCTGATCAATAGGATTCCTGTGCTGATTTGTTTTTCTTCATTTTTGAGAAGTGGGGCATTTCTGTCCACTGCTCTGTCTTAAGGTGGGAATGATCTATTTGACTGTATGCAACGATAGTATTATTTATATCATCCTTTTACTATGTTTCTTTTTTCTTTTATAGCAACATCTTTTTTAAAAAATTGAGTTAATTTTATTTATATTACCTCAGAAAACATCTCTATAAATGAGTTTCCAGGACAACATTTACAATATAGTTATACCATGTGCAAATCAATAAGTGTGTTTCATATTATCAATAAAATATATTCTTAGCAAAGAGCTTTAAAAGAATACATTGAACCAACCAAACAAACAAATAAAAAATATTTCAAAGTCATGGGGAGGGTCAAGTTGAAAATGGACTTAAAAGTGTTCACTGTGTATAAAACCTGGTTTTAAGTGTTTCAATTAAGGTACCTGAGAGTAGTCTGTATGATAGGATTTTGAATTTTCTCATGGTTGTCTGGGAAAAACCCTTCTACTTAGTGCTAGCAAGTTTAGCTATGCTTAATATCTGGAGTGAATAGGCCAGAACCTCCATAAAGGACAGACTATGTTTGAACAAATCATATAGCTACATTTCATATGCCTAAAGACACTCATTTATGCACATTAATAATTATGACATCCACGATTAATTATTATCCAGTGCTATGCATAGTGCTAAATCAGGGTTTTTCAAACTGCAGCCATCATCAGCATTTTTAAATAAGCTGTAATAAAATTAAAAAGAGCAGAAAATATCAAAGTGTACTTCAGAAAGATGGTGTATTTCTGAAAAATGTATTACAGTCATAAGATACATATATATTTTATATCTGTCAGTCTTATCTTCTGAATTATGTTACAAAGAGTGTTTCCTTTTGTGGGTAATGGTGAAAAAAATATTGAAATCTATGTGCCAGCTACTTTAGACCTGTCCTTTTTAAATCTCAATGAAACACTGTAAATAGATGTTATTAGCCCAATTTTACAGGGATTGAAAGACTAGACTGTGTATGTGGTTTCTCAAATACTACAGGAGCTATAAGTGGCCAATCTGGGATTTGAACCCTGTGTGATTAGGTACTAAAACCTCTATGCTTTCTTCTACAAAATATTGGAGTCAAAAGTAGAGTTTCATTGACTGCAAAGATGATTTTTGCTTATTTATTTAATGGGTTGGTTAATCGTGGTTGTCTGGTTGGGCTTTTTTCTTTTACTTTCAACTATTAAGATAATTAATAATTAGTAAACTGTTGTAATAGCACTTTAGACTTCCCAGAACAGTCTGATTGTAAAATAAATAAATTAAAATTCGGCTAGATAAATACAGCTCATGTAGCTTTGTATTATTATGTTTTAGTGACTTAGATCTCAAGTGCTGCTTCCTTCATTTTAACTTATATTTTCCTATAGGTAGATAATGATGAATTTAATATATCCTTCATCAAGTCAAATGAAGAAAATAAAACCATAGAAATTAAAGATTTAGAAATATTCACAAGGTATTCTGTAGTGATCACTGCATTTACTGGGAGCATTAGTGCTGCATATGTAGAAGGGAAGTCAAGTGCTGAAATGATTGTTACTACTTTAGAATCAGGTAAGGAGAATTTCTCAACCTTGCTAAAAATTGACTGAGATTTAGCTGGCTTTCTTACAGTTCCTAACACTCCACCAAAAAATATATGTGTTATGAGAAGTTTTTAAAGCATATAAACAAAATATTAGTGACTCTCTGCAACTGACAAAAAGGAAGCTTTCTATTTATATTTTTGAGGTAAAGAGGAGTTACGTAGAATATGCAATCCTTGTAAATACAGAAACAGATTAAAGGTATCCAGTTATGTTTCTTTGCACTTATTTAATCTGCTAGTTGTTTCAGAAATTCAGTAAGTTTGCCTTAAGAGATAATATTTCCAACTGTCTATATCCAATAACACTGCAACTAAAATTTTATTTCAATTATTTCTGTCCGATTATTTGAGTGAATATTAAATTTGTAATACTTTGTGAGTATTAAATAATCTGGAATTCAAAAGTAGAATCCAGCTCACATTTATCACAGCTGTTGTCTTCACTTAGTCAAGTAATATATGTCTTATTATATAACTCTTTGATAAATGTCAGAATCCATACAGATTTCCTCCAGTTCTTATGAACAGGGTCTGAATGAATAATAAGACTGTAACCAATAACAAATAAATCTGGAAAGTCAACATCCCAGAACTTGCTTGCCCCATCCTCCTTCAGACTCCTGATGTTCTTTGCCACCAGATATATCACTGGAAAGAGCAGATGAAGGGATAAGTTGCTATAGTTTATTTGTTGCAATCTGTAAGGTAAGTATAGGAGGTAAATTTTTTTTTACAGCTAGTTTTTTCATTACATTATATTCTCTATGCATTTTGTCTGTAAAGTTATGGTTCTAAATTGAAAGGTAAATTTTATCATCAGCATCCTAAAGTTCCATTTGTTCCTCTTTGGCTGCCAAGTATCACAGGTATCTATTTTCTGATTATGCCTTTTACTTCTCAATCCCTCCTACCTGTGAGGAAAGATATGATGAATGTACTCACATTTATACAATAAAACATTGTTTGTCAAACCTTAATGTGCTATCTGTTTCAAGGATATCACAATTTAATACATTTTTACTAAATCTCTAAGAGTAGGATTTTACATGTATAACCAAAAATTTGAGGGGTAGGAAGTTTTTTACAACATTGAGAGAATTTCTTTGCTTATCTAACTTAAAATCACATCCTAAATTTAAAGAAATATCTCATAAGAAAATACATTTATGATACAGCATAAAAACGTATAGCAACAAATGCAAAAATATCTCTCTTGAACCAGCTTAACCTTTATTTTAGCTTTGCGTTTTTCCATGTAAAATGAAGTATTTGGCACAATAACATATTTATCTGCTTCTCTTTTATTCTTTGCTGTTCATTTATTTACATTTTTTACAAGATAATAAAGCTTGAACATCTAAACTGTTGACACCCAAATATTACATTTCTTCATGGAAATGCCTTACTTAGTATGGAAGACTATAACTATTTCAAGTTGATCAAAATAGGTATAGTCATTCAATCAGTCACTTACATAAAGAACACTAATTATGTTATGCACCAAGAAGTAGCTCCTATATTCATAAAATAACTTTTATCCTCATGCATATTTTAATAACGTATTGATGCTTAGCTTGTCATATGTTAAGCTGTTATTTATCTAAAATAAACTAAAATATTTATACTATAGAAAGAAGTCTTAAAACCCAGCAATTAAAAAAAAAATCCAATTAGAAAATTGGCAGACCTGGGAGGCCGAGGGGGGCGGATCACGAGGTCAGGAGATGGAGACCATTTTGGCTAACACGGTGAAACCCTGTCTCTATTACAAATACAAAAAATTAGCCGGACGTGGTGGCGGACGCCTGTAGTCCCAGCTACTCGGGAGGCTGAGGCAGGAGAATGGCGTGAACCGGGAGGCGGAGCTTACAGTGAGTGGAGATCGTGCTACTGCACTCCAGCCTGGGCGACAGAGCGAGACTCCGTCTCAAAAAAAAAAAAAAAAAAAAAAAAAAAGAAAGAAAGAAAGAAAAGAAAAAAGCACATGACAACATAAGTTTTCAATACCATTAGCCATTAGGAAAATACAAGTTAAAACCACAATAAGAGATTATTGTCTAGGTACTGGAACAGATAAGATAATTTAAAATATGGCCATGATACCCAGTGCGGCAAGGATACAGAAAGACCGGACCTCTCATACATTGCTAGTAGGAATGTAAAATGGAATAGCCGCAATGGAAAATAATTTTACAGCCACTTATAAAGCTAAACATGAAATTACTGTGTGACCCAGCAATCACACTCTTGGGCACTGATCACAGAGAATTGAAAAATTATGCTCACACAAACATCTGTCATCAAGGTTGATTGTAGTTTTATTAGTAATAATGAAAACTGGAAACAACTCAAATGTTTTTCCATGGTTAAACAAAGTCTGCTACGTCCACAAAATGGAACATTACTCAGCAATAAAAAGAATGTACTATTAATACATAAAGTATACACCTTGACGGATCTCAAGGTCATTATGCTATTGTCATTTTCAAAATGACAAAACTATACAGAGGAAGAATTATTAGTGTTGTGAGGAAGCATATGCTGCAAATAAAAGAGGATACTAGGAGGGAGTTTCTTTAGGGTGATGTAATAGTTTTGTATCTTGTTTATGGTGGTGGTTACAGGAATCTATACAAAAGACAAAATTGCATAAAAGTATAGACAAAAGCATAGAAAGTGGTGAAATTGGGATAAAGTCTGTAGTATGCACAGTATTGTCAATACTGTCAGTATTAGTTTCCTGGTTTAATATTAAACTCCGGTTACATAAGATGTTACCAATGGGGAAAACTGGGAGAAAGTTAAATGGGACTGTATGTCCTGTTTTTGCTACTTCTTTTGACTCTAAACTGTCACACCATTGCACTCCAGTCAGGGTGACAGAAGGAGACCCTGTCTCAAAAACAAACAAACAAAAGATTAAAATGTCATAGAAACATATTGTGCATAAAAATAAGTGCATATAAAACAAACAAACTGGATCACCATTATGGTTGCTGTGAATTATAGATGTCAATAATTCTATGATGCATCAGTCACTTTGCTAGTTTTTGTAGTTTATATGGTTTAATTTGTGGAATACCCTTTAAAAACAGAAGTTCAAAGCAAATACATTTATGTGGAGATAAAAAGGAATAGAATTTTTTAAAAAAATTAATTGTTAAATATTTTATTTTAGCCCCAAAGGACCCACCTAACAACATGACATTTCAGAAGATACCAGATGAAGTTACAAAATTTCAATTAACGTTCCTTCCTCCTTCTCAACCTAATGGAAATATCCAAGTATATCAAGCTCTGGTTTACCGAGAAGATGATCCTACTGCTGTCCAGATTCACAACCTCAGTATTATACAGAAAACCAACACATTCGTCATTGCAATGTTAGAAGGACTAAAAGGTGGACATACATACAATATCAGTGTAAGAATCCATAGCTTCAGTTAATTACCCAAATGACAATGTCAGTTTATGAACTTGGCATTTAAAAATATTGCAGTTTGTATATACATTACATTTCCCATATCTTTTTGTGAGATTGCTTGACATCTCAACAAAAATAAATTTTGAGAACTGAAATTACTTATTTTCTGTTTTAATACAAGTACTATGAAATTAAAATATGTAAATAACTGAGAAGTTTGCACAATAATAGTAGAAACTCAGAAATAAAAGAGAAAGAAAATGCACATTAAAAGTAAAAGAGCAGTGATATATAAAGAGGTAACTCTACCAAAAAAAGAAGCTATGTGTGATTATAAATTCAAAATGGAAAAGCAAATTTTAAGGGTGAAAGAAAGAAATAATTGTTTACATGTTTGAAATTATCATGCATTTAACCAAGTATTACTAAAAGCTAATAGCATTTTATATCTTAATTCTAAATTACCTAAATTTGGACATAAATGTATTCATATACATACACAGAGACATATATACATACAATTTGTTTTATTCTTTGCCTACTTTTAGATCATCTTGAAATTTTCAAATAAAATTATATGGTTCAGAAAAATCATCTTCTAAGAAACAGAATTTACTCTAAATCTTCAAGTAGCTTAGTAATCTGCCTACTAACTCTTTATTAATATCAATGTAACTAGCAGGTCATTGATGATAATTTGTATATGTATGTATGTATAAAATGAATATATTTACTACTTCTCTCAGTCACTTTGAATTTATATCTTTATAAAATCTTGTTAGGATTCTTTTTGCATGTCACATCAAATGGTTTACCATTGTGAAAGATTGATTAGAGGGAAGATGGTGACTAAGAGAATTAAGTAACCTGGGTTCAAATACTGGCTTCTGTGCCTGGGCTGCTTTATCAAATCTGAGCCCCAGATTCCTTATGTGAAAACTTGGTAATTGGAATAATAATTTATTTTATAGAATATTTGTGAGGATTAAATATTTCTAGTTATGGTAGGTAGTGAAAGGTACGTATATTTTGGCTATTGTAAGAGAGAAAATAGGAACCAAAAATGTGCAACTAGTTAATAATTTTTAAAAATCCCTAAAAATCTGTTTGCAGAGTGCAATCTGCAGTATCCTTAACACCTGGAAGTTTGTTAGGATGTATAACTTTAGCACCTGTACTGACCTACTGAAACAAAATCTGCATATTTGCATTTAACAAGGTTTGCAAATGACTTCTTTGCACACTGCAATTTCAGAGGCACTGCCCAAACTTTTCACTTATTATTTCACTTAAATGTTAGATTCTACCATAAAGAAATAAAAATAAAGGACCATACTATAACATATGTTTTTTATTTTTAATATATTTTTTTTGAATTTACAAACTCAAATATTTTCTCTAGGCATTTTTAAGCCACATTTTATGTCTTGGTTTATTTACCATATCTACCATATCATGTATATTATAATATTAATTCAATAAAAACATTTTAAAAGTATCTAGAGTGTAGAAAGGTGGGCCACTAATGTATAAAACAAATTAAGTAATTCCCATAAACATTTTATATATTGAATTGGGTTTATCAAGTATGATGAAATAAGCCAAGAACATAGTCTTTGTTTAATATAGCAAGATAAAGTGAAGAAAATAAGATGCTGTGTCTACAGCTTCCATAGTACAAAGTTAATTGAAAGGATTTCGTTTGTGTAAATCACCCTCTGTGTATACAAACAGAAATGTTTTATGTGCATATGCTGCATTATGCAGGTTATAGCGTCAGATACTTTGGGGCAGGGGTGAAGAAGGGCATAAAGGCCATCTTTCAGGAGAATGATTTAATACAGGAAAACTGGGAGGCTGAAGGAATAGGATTTCATCTCAGAGAGGGAAAAAAAGAGGATCTTGAATATGGATTTAAAGGAGGCCAGAGTTACCTAGCTACAGAGAGAAGGAACAGATGTTAGAGTAGATGACAGGAGAGTGTAGATCTAGTGGCTGTAGTGCTCTGTTCTTCCTATGTTCACATTAAAACCACAGTCGGTCCAGGTCTCAGTGATAGGGCTGTTTAGATCACTCAGGCTTTGTTCTCAGCGTTTAGTACTAGAACATCAATTTTAAGACATACCCCATTGTTAATGTTCTTCCTACACATATTATATTCAAGTGCAAGAAAATATAATTAATAGACTGTATGTAGTTGTTTTTTAAAGAATCATTTAAAATTACATGTAACTGTAATCAGTTATATATATATATAAATACATACATAAGCATAACTTGAAAATAGTAACAAATGTTTCTTTGTTTTAGATTTACGCAGTCAATAGTGCTGGTGCAGGTCCAAAGGTTCCGATGAGAATAACCATGGATATCAAAGGTACATACGTGAGCCACCTTCCTATGAAATGCTGTTAGTCAGTGATTATAATTTAAATTCCATACTTGAAATAAGGATGTAGACAAGTCTTTAAGTGATAAATATGCATATATTAAGCATATATTAAGTAGTAATATGTGGTTATTAAAGCTATAGTTAAAAATGTTTCAATAATGATGTGAATTGCCATGTTAAAGGGAATGTCTTTATTTTATATTTCTTTAATATATTTTATATTTCTAAGTTTAAATTTTTAAAGACAAATTTTACAGTCTGTTATTTTATGTTACTTTAAATGTTATTGAAAAGAAAGTGTGTTTAAATTGCCTAACATTAGACTTTGACTAGGTCTAATTAGATTATTATATTGTTTCACTGATTTTTATTTTGGAAGTGAGATTCTTTCAGTTAATCAAATAGTGTTTTTTTGAACTACCATGTAGTTGGTTTATGATTCTGACTGTAAAGTAAGTCTATCAGTTCATGATTCTGGCAAGTATCTTTTATAGAAAACATAACTAAAAATTGGGTCCCCCTTTCAAAAAAAAACAAAAAACATGAAACCCAAAAAAGATGATTAAGCGGAATTTAGAGCCATTGAAATGATCACGGCGCCCTTTCTTCCTGAGAGTGAAAACCAGCAGTTAATAATTGTGCCATCTCTCTAAAAATGTGTAATAAAAGCTTCAGGGAGGTTTTAAAAACTGAAGTGGATGAACTTTTAGTAGAATTCTACCTGATATGTCTCTTTCTAAAGGAAAAAGTAACTTTTTTCAGTCTTTGGCAGATACAGCAGAGCACCATGATTAAAAGTGACAGCATTAGGCTGGGTTTAGGGTCAAACTGCTGGATTGAATCATGGATTAGCCACTTGATATCTGTTTGAATTTGAGAAAGTTTCTTAACCTCTATAGGCCTGCAAAATGGAGATAATACTAGTTCCTATCTCAAAGTTCATTGTGAAGATTAAAAGAGAGTCTGAAGAAACCCTTAAGACCCCTGCCTGGAAACTTGTACTATTAAGAATAAAAAATATTCCATGTTAAATGATACTGATAAATTTTATCTTTTTATCAATGGATTATTTATATAATTGTGATACTCTTTATAAGTGTTTGATTTAAATTGACAAATTATGTACTTTGGAAGATGTACAAATGCATAAGGTCTTTAAAAACATCAATTATTTCACAAAATGACTTCACAAAGAATAGCATGAGTCGTACCTTCTTAATTTCTCTTTGTTGTTCAGTGGCAGACATGTAGGTGTGCAGATAGCAATACATGCATCACTTTTATGCTTTAGTAAAACTTCCCATTTCAGACGCTTTTCCCATCCCCATGCCAGGTTGGTTAATCTTGACTTTTACTCCTTACCTAAGGCAGGGAGACTTATGACTTCTAGTCTGGAGAAGATATATGAACATAGTCTTAGTGGTGGGGTCCTAGAGAAATTATTTTTTCTCTACTAATACACATTATTTTATTAATGATGTGGAATATTCCATTGGTAGTAGTCTCATGAAATTTGCATTTGATAGGTAATATGAAGTCATATAGTAATGTCCAATGCTGGATTCCTCTAACTGGAAATCTTTGCCTTGGTACTCCCCAGTGACCTGGTTGAGAGTCTCAGAGCTACCTGAAACCTGAGCCTCTTCCTACTGAATCCTGCCTTTCATCTTCCCTTTTACGGGTGTCATACCTGCGATCTGTGGCTCTTACTCCTTCCCTCTGTCCCTTAATTCTTCACAGATAATTCCCCCAAGAAACCTCTTACACATCCAGTCTCATTTTAGCCTTTATTTGTCTTAGTACTCAAACTGATACATTGAGTAAGAAATTTGTATTTGAATCTGATGCTCAAAAAAGAGTGAACTACAGAACCAAGTCAAAAAAATTGATTCAAATGTTGGTATTTGTCTTTGATAACTATGTGAAATAAGCTCTTTTCCCTATCTACAAAATGAAAACAATATTGCTAATCCTGTGGGATTATTGAGAAGCTTCGAAAAAGAGAGTCTTAAAAAATATGGAAATTGAAATTTGGTTAAGTAACTTACTGATGCTCAAGCACTACACACACACACACACACAGAGAGAGAGAGAGAGAGAGTGAACTGTAAGACCAAATGAAACAAGCAGAGCTTCTTTATATATAGTTTGGAGATATTTGTATGCATTGATGATAAATTATGAATTATCATGGCTCTTCTAGAAGTTATTCTGGTAATCTGTTAAGATTAAAAGTACATGTATCTTTTGTTGTAGAAATTCTTCTCGTAGAAATCTATTTCATAGAAACAAAAGGATAAGTAAATAAAGCTCATTGTAAAACAAGGCTAATTATTGTAGCACATGTTTAAAAACTGAAGGAAAAGTGAATTCCTATCACCAGATGAACGGTTGAATAAATATGATGCAGCGACACCATCATATATGTAATAATAGTCGTTAAGAAGAATGAGTTAGCGCTGTACCTGGTCACTTGGAAACACTTAACCAAGTTATATGTAAGCAAAAAAGCAGTATGAGGGGTAATTATAATACATACTAGAGCCCCATTAGAAAAAGCAAACAGTGAGAAGAGTGTATTGTGCATAACTATTTATCTATTTTGATATGATTATGTGAACATGGAAGAAAATATGGGAAACTATCAGCTAGATGTTTAGCATGGATTAACTGTGGGAGGGGTGCTGGTATGACTAGAACAGAAATTAGTGAACCAGCTAAAAGAAGCAAAAGAAACTACACTAAAATTATAGTAAAGAGTAAATATGTTTATGCATTTATAAAAAATATATATGAGTGAGAGCATATATAAATTGAATTTTTAATATGCAAAGAGGAGTCAGGTGCCTGAAAATCACACCTGGGCTCTATTATCTCAGGAAAGTCTCAAATACATAACTATGCTTTCAGGAGATAATAATTGCTAAATATCTGCTCTCTCCAAGCACAACTCTGTATAATTTGTTATTTATGTTTGTCATCACTTTATCGGTAAATTATCTGCATGAAAGGGAAAGGGTTTTTCTTTTACTGATGAAGCAAAAACATCAATTGTAGCGACATTTCTTCTTTGTTTATAGCTCCAGCACGACCAAAATCCAAACCAATCCCTATTTATGATGCCACAGGAAAACTGCTTGTGACTTCAACAACAATTACAATCAGAATGCCAATATGTTATTACAGTGATGATCATGGACCAATAAAAAATGTACAAGTGCTTGTGACAGAAACAGGAGGTATCATCAAATGTCAGTTCATCTTTTTAAATCGTGGAGTGTAAATTGCTGAGTGCTAAAAAGAATGTAGTTCAAATTAAGATTGACTGCCTGTTATCACACACCTCTTGAGATTAGTAGATTGTCAATATTGTTATTAGCGATACCAATCATTTTTTTGTAAGTAAATAAATAAATCATTTATTTATTTTATGTATAAAACTTTTATAAATGTCATTTATTTATACCAATGATTTATTTATTCTTATTTACCTAGCAAGGAAAGGCACAGTTAAAATATGTGATTTATTAGTTCCATATACTAGTGGACAAACATGTTTTGATTTTGGTAAGATGGAATCTTGATAGCTTCTTTGGAGGTGTAAACAAGTTAGTTACTCTTCATTGAGGGATGTTCTTTCTCTACCTGATAAATCATCCTTTATAACAATTCCTGTAGATTCCCATGTAACAGAGAAGAACAGGGTTACCTGCCTATCAAGGTGGATCACTTGAATCATCTCTGGTGACTGATGTTGCATCCAGATTCCCCTTATGAAATTATAAAAACACTATTTATAAATGTAAAAATATATTCATATGTTATTTGTAATTATTATTCTCTTTATTTCTGAAAATAGCTCAGCATGATGGAAATGTAACAAAGTGGTATGATGCATATTTTAATAAAGCAAGGCCATATTTCACAAATGAAGGCTTTCCTAACCCTCCATGTACAGAAGGAAAGACAAAGTTTAGTGGCAATGAAGAAATCTACATCATAGGTGCTGATAATGCCTGCATGATTCCCGGCAATGAAGACAAAATTTGCAATGGACCACTGAAACCAAAAAAGCAATACTTGTAAGTATAGGTTATATCTACCATGCATTCTGTTAGCAAGCTAGTTAGTAACTTTCATCCATCCACCTGTCCTTTCATCTTTCCAATAAGCACTGGATGCCCACCATGTATAGTGACCTGATTTTTTCCAGCACTAGGAATAGAAAGATAAACTAAAAATTATTCTTACATTCCATAAACATACAGTATTATAGGGGAAACAGGCAACCCTAAGAGTAATTATGATTTGATAAGTTACATAAGGACATTGTGAAAAATGTACTACTGGAGAACATAGGTATATAGGAGAATTTGATTCTTTCTGTAGAGGACAATGTGACTAATGTGTTTTTCACTTATTATTTTGCCATGCATGCTGATGTACAGGATTTTTGAAACACTATCCTATCCTTTGATTTAACAGTGGCTTCCCTTTGTGTCACTCATAACTCTCTACTTTTTATCTCATCAAACATCTGAATGAGTGATAGAAATATTTAATACTGCCTTTAATATTTAGCTATTTATAGCCCCTAAAAACCTAACATTTTAAAATCAATTTGATATTTTGTCTGTATTAAATTATTTGCCAAATTGATTATTTTTCTTTTGAATTGATTGTATTATTTTTGTATCATAAGACTACAATTTTTAAAAGAATCATCTTAACCTTGTGTGACTTTCAAAATATAATTTTTACTAGTAGTTTTAAGAATGCAGGTGCTTTCATTTGTGCCTGTTAGTTAAAACATTATCAAATTCATTACAAATGTCCTAAGCCAAGTTAACATTGGAAAAATTAGAGAAATTAGGCAAATAAAAATAATGCTTTATCATCTGTATTAAATACAATTACTTTGGTTCAAATTCTAGGTTATTGCCTGAATATCTATTACATATATGATAATTTTAAAAATGATATACCACAAAGTATCATATTTATTCATATTTATAGTTTATTTATTTTGCATATTTGTTCCCGAAACAGATTCTTCATATAACAAATAAAATCATAAGAATTTTATAATGGTAGAAGTTAAACCATGTATTGCAATGTATTGGCTTTATGTTTTTAAATGCCCTTATGCCTTTATTTTTAAATTAAGTAAATTTCAATTGTCTCTGAGGATTTGAGCATCTTTTTGTAATTTTTAAGTTTGATCTTCTCCTGTATCCTTTATTTCAAATGCTATGGAAGCATAAAAGTATACAGATGCAACTGTGCACACACAGAAATAACAAACATTGTTCCTGAGGTGTTTACATGTGAACAAGACAAGTTCTATATCATCATTCTAATCTGATTCACCAGCGTTTGCTAAAGTGATTGAGGTATAACAGTTATTACGCCTTTTATTTATAAATTATGTTAGTGGAACATCCTTCACAGATATTAGATCATTCCATCTAAAGAAATCCATGGAGGAGGTGATCTGCTTCAGTTGTTTAAGCTGCTAACTGTTCATGAGTTTACCTAATTTTTAGCCTCTGCCTCAACAAATTCATTGGGTCAAAGTACGAGATAATTATTTGTCTCATATGAATATAGCATGTATTTCTCCTGATGATGATTCCATTCAAAATTTTCATCTTGTAAATTCATTTTATTTTGAATGAAATATATAGTTTTTATAATTATTTCTTGAGTTATTCTAGGAAAAATCACATGATATGCAAAGTGTTGATTTTTCTTTTTTTATTTTATAGATTTAAATTTAGAGCTACAAATGTTATGGGACAGTTTACTGATTCTGATTATTCTGACCCTGTTAAGACTTTAGGTAAGACATATTTTGAAGTTTAATTTATAATCTCAACATATTTATCAAAGTTGGAACATTTATTAGTAAATGATTAATCCATGTCTAGATGTTCTTAAATACAAACTCATTTAAATGTTAATTAGCCTCTCTAATAATATTTGTGGGTTTTTAAAATTTTTTATTTTAGGTTTAGGATTACCTGTGAAGGTTTCTTACATAAACATGTGTCATGGGGGTTTTCTGTACATATTTTTACATCACCCAGGTATTAAGCCCAGCACCTAATAGTTATCTTTTCTGCTTTTCTCCCTCCTCTCACCCTCCAGCCTCAAGTAGACCCCAGCGTCTATTATTTCCTTCTTTGTGTTCTTAAGTTCTTATCATTTAGTTCCCACTTATAAGTGATAATGTATGGTATCTGGTTTTGTGTTCCTGCATTAGTTTGTAAGGATTATAGCCTCTAGCTCAATCCATGTTCCCACAAAAGACATGATCTTGTTATTTTTATCGCTGCGTAATACTCCACCGTGTATATGTACCAAGACACCTGCACACGAATATTCATTGCAGCACTGTTCACAATAGCAAAGACATGGAATCAACCTAAATGCTCATTAATGACAGACTGGATGAAGAAAATCTAAAAGTATTTGTAATCTTCCTTTAAAAGGTGAATGTTCCATACATTCTTATCTGGACATCGGTTTTGTTAGGGTATTGGTTCTATGCTGAGATAACTAACATTATACCAAATAAATATTTATTTGGTTCTTTTAATATACAGTCTTAAATATAAAGCATTTTTACCTGTATATGCTTATTTTTACCTGTATATCCTTAAATAACCCTAAAAACTATACTCTTACAAGTCTTTTTAAAAATATTTATTTTAAACAACTCTTTCATGAGTTTCTTTCACTTATACCCATCTAAATCAGGCTTACATAAAACAGGAATATGGTTTAGTCAGATATATATATATATATATATGTATAATCGTCATCTCATTATCACCGTTGCCATAGTCCTATCTAACATTAAATATTCTGTGCATGACACCCTTCTAGCTCTTTGCACATATTAACTGGCAAACTCATCTCAACTATCCTTTAAGTTAGGTCAGTGCTTCTCAGAGTGGTTTTATAACCCAGGGGATATTTGGCAATGACTGGAACCATTCTTGGTTGCCATAACAGAATAGTAGTGATGGTGGTGCATGCTACTGGCATCTAGTGGGCAAAGATTAGGAATGCTGCTAAATTTCCACAATGCACAGAACAGCCCATAATGTCAGTGCTCCTGAGGATGAGAAACTCTGACTTAAGCCCTAATGTTGACTCCGTTTTACAGATAAGGAAACCAACGCCCAGATTCTTTCAGTATTTAAGTGGCTAGGCCAGGATCCCAACATTACAGAACAGGATTTCGTAACACTACATTACAAATACGGGATTTAGACCTGCGTTCAAATCTTGGCTCTGTCACTTGAGAAAATAATTTAATTTCTATATATCTGAGTTTCCTTTGTTGGAAAAATATTGATAAGAGTATCATCCTTGAGGAGTTGTTGAAGTTTTGCATTAAACAACATATATAAAGATATTAATATTTTATAGTTAGTAAATTTTTTAAGTTTAATAGCTTTTTGGGGTAGATTATAATAACATATTTCAGAAGTATTTTTATTTAGGAGAAATTATTTCTCTAGCATTTCACTGACAGGATCACAACATTATACATCATTTGCACCAGGCCCTCTAAAGCTCCAATTTATTTGTCTGTAATACCTTAAAGAACTGTGTGAACAGGGTATTTCTGGGGCACCACTTGAGAATGTGGGACTTTGTGTGCTGCTCAGAACCTAGAGAGCTGTTGCTCAGCGTATCTTGAACTGCTGATAGACTTCAGTGAGAGTTATGACTGGAGAAAGACAGATTGTCCCAACATTTTTCGCCAGAAATTCTCATCAGGTTATGGAAATACTAATTGTACAAAAAGCCAGCCTCCACAGCCTCTACATATAATCAAGGAAACTTTGCATCTTGAAGAAATAAAGAAGGGGCATGTAGTTTGCTACGTAGATGTTTGTAGAGAAATAAAAAATAAATTTCTTTGGCTAAAATGCTTTTTTACCAAATAATTTCGTCATTTTAAAGCTAGCTGATTAGTCTTGTGGTTTTGAAATTGTATCAAGTGTTTCTTCATTTGATAGGTGTGTCTATCACACTCTGATGCCACCACAGTAAAATAAATGTCTTCTTGTCATCAACATAATTTCCTATAGGTTACAACATTCAGAAGTCATTACTCCAGCTAAGTAGTGATCCTGGTGCATTTGCCAGTGGAAGGTAAAAGACCTAGACAAGACAGATAACTCATGTGTCTTAGGAGATAATATTTTATAGAAGCAGTGCTGAAAGGAGCTAGCCTTGCTGTGTTGTATCATGTTCTCTTTCATCAGCTTACTGGTTTCATACAGATTTTTCATGGGAAGGCAACATATCCAGTCAGTTATCTGAGAGGCAAAGCTTAGGCATTCAGGGTAATAGAAATGAGAAAGAAAAGCCATAAAAGGGGGAAGCCCCAAGGATCAGGAACTATAGTGCACAGGAGCATGATTCCTTAGATTCTGCTAAATGGCTTCTCTCTGCCCAATGATGGCCTCATCCAGCACTACAGGTAATCTCAAGGAGCTCGTCAGTAATAGTCTTCTCTTTCTTCTTTCCACTCACAGTCAAGGTGGTGGAATACAACCGTTAGTCCTGGAATGTAGCAGAAATACAGTCAGGTTTCTGATTCCTTCTTTGGAATTATAACCACTGCCACCCCAATCATCTAGGTATGAATCTTGGTGTGCTGTGGTAACAGAAGGAGTCCACAGTGAGTAAAAGATGTGTAATAAAGGACAGAGCACAGGATCCTACCAAGACTAGGGAAGGAGGGACTGGTGAAACGTAGACTGGACACAATACATAGAAAGGCATTGGGCTGCTGGGGGATAGTGACAAGGAAGGGTCCTATGTATCTATTATCAAATTACTTGGAGTTCAGTATATTATTTGTAGACCAGTGGCATAATGACAGTCTTTTAGGTTGCTCCTTAGAGTGATCTTCCAGGGACTCTCTCCTGAGATACAGCAGCTTTGTTATTTGGCCTTTACCCTACAATGGTTATTCTGGATTGACCACATGGAGTTCTGCTATTTAGATAGTCATTTATAGCGAGTAAGACAGTGACAAGTGGAAACAGAGGAACTTCCTTGGTTTGTAATCGTTAGTTGTGGTGAAATGAGAATGCACCACTGGAGCAGAATTCCTCAATGACTAGCAAAGTAGCCCAGCCATTTCTCTGGTTAATGGATTTAACACCATCAATTACTGTTGTCATATTTGCTTTCTACCAGACTGTTGAGTGCCGTGGTTCTATGGAAATTAGAGTCACTTTGATAGGTCAAGCAACAAAGAACATCCCCTAGAAGTGGTCCTGGTCCATTTGACATTAATAGAAGGCTATAGATCAGGAGTATCCAATCTTTTGGCTTTTCTGGGCCACGTTGAAAGAAGAAGAATTGTCTTGGGCTACATATAAAATACGTCAACACTAACAATAGCTGATGAACCAAAAAAAAAAAAAAAAAAAAAATTGTACAACCATATCTTAATGTTTAAAGAAAGTTTTAGAATTTCTGTTGGCCCACATCCAAAGTTGTCCTGGGCCAAATGCAGCCCATGAGCTGCGAGTTGGACAAGCTTGCCACAGATTCAAAAGAGTTTTTAGTAAAAGAACTTTGCAAGGGAAGAAACTCTAGAAGAACTCAAAGAGAAAACAAAGTTTATCAGTTCTCCAATGGTCAGTGGTAAGAATGGTTTCATGGTTGTGAGAACGGAGGCAGGCAAATAATAAAGTGCATTCACATAATACCCCTAGTGTCATCAGAAGATGAGAAAGGGTAATTGAGTCCTTTTTTCTCTCATATGTCATGTGTTGGGATATATGAATCATTTGTGGCAGGTTAGGAACTCAAACATTCCTAATAAGCCTGCTGAAGACATATGTGTGCATGTAATCCCAGACTACAGAGAGAGAAGTCTAGGTCCCATCAAGGTCATCCACCCACCAGGGGATAAGCATTCATTCACTGGTATTTTGCACACCACAGGCAGTGACCACTAAGCCGAGTTGCCTGTCTGTTGAAACTTTAGGATTTAAGAGCTTTTGCAAGGCTCTGTTTCCACAGACCATTGTAGTGGTAATTATGCCTCTCAGAGACATCATTATTTGGAGTTTAAAATTAAGGGCAAAAGAATCACCATAGACTGATAATCTTAAAAATGTTTAAGTTTAGTGAAAGGGGTTAATGAAAGTACAAGTGAGAGGGGGCCAGGTAGAGCTTCACTGGATGGATAAGTACGAGACAGTGGAAGAGCAGTTTGCATTTAGGGAAACCTTTCCGGTCTGTAGGGATAAACAGGGAAGATAACATATGCATTATTTTAATCCTAAATAAATACTTGAAACTTATTTGATTTCATTTTTACTCAAGATTGAGTATTGGCATTTTTATTATCAAAATTCACTAAAAACACTTTTAAAGTTTTTGAAGAAATCTTCCCGAGGCACTTCACTGTATGGAAAGTGCTTGTAGGCAATGTTTTGATTACAAGGTTTAATTATAGAGGAATCCTGTGATTCGAAAACCAGACACCCATTTCTGTACCTTACAGGGCTCTCATTAAAGCTGAACATGATGAAACCTTAAACCCCATGGCAAAGGCACTCTGTGATTGTTTTCTTTTGTCATAACACTTCTCATTTAATTACTATGCTAACAATGAAAAGTTCCAATGTGCTCACTTAGATTCAGAAATAGGGAGTTGCTATGTGTCTTTTGCATCCAAGGGATTACTTCCCTAAAGTCACCAGAGGAACAGAGGAAGGTTGTATTTTGTTAACGAGACAGTGGTAATGTGGTAGTGAACCTCACAGACTACGCAGTCAAGACAGACATATTTCAGGCAGGCTTAGTTTATATATTGAATTTATGAGATTGTGGGTTAGTTACTTAACAAATTATTTTTAAGTTCTGAAATCTTATTTCTAAAATGAGAATACTAATACCCACTTCAGAAGCTAATGAGGAGATTAAGCCAGATGAATACAATGGATGAATATGAAATGTTTAATAAAGATACCTGTCATTGTTTATGTACCAAGTCGTTAAGGGGTTTTCCATATAAACTCATGCATCTTCACTGCAATTCTGTAACAAGACTTCCTATTTACATATCGCCAATTTCTGGGTAAGAAATTTGAAGCATTGTGTTTTTTAGTAACTTCACCAAGGTTTTTAACCATTCCAAAGGTGGTGGCGGAACCTGCTTTCAGACCCAGGCAACGTGACCCCAGTTAGTGCTGTACTTGTAACCATTGCACACACTATCTGCAAATCACTAAGTCCCCAAGTAGCCCCCAGTTCTTTACCATGGGTGATGTTTCTGCTCCCACATCCTATTTTTGCTTACCATTTTCTCTTCTTGATATTTTTAATTATTTCTAGCTGCTCTCTTTTCTCACACTTTGTCTTGGCTCTCGAGGTTAGTGTTCACAGGTAAGCATATGTTGTTTTTGTGTGCAAAGGTATGTTTTATTTTTATTTTTTTAACACTGAATAATGGGACTTTTCTCACACCCTAGCAAACACTTTATTAGCTACTTTTAAATTTTTTCCTGTCTGTATGGATGAAAATGATGTTCATTCCTATAGGGTGTTTTAATCTATATGTTTAAAATTTTATTGAATATTGACAGATTACACATGTATATATTTATGGGGAACAGAGTGATGCCATGATGTATGTATACCATATGCAATTATTTAATCAAGTTAATTAACAAATCCATCACCTCAAGCACTTATCATTTATTCCTCCTATCTAACTCTATTTCTTGAATTATGCAATTGAGTAACTTTTAATAAATTACTTGCCTTGTGTTTGAATATCCTACGTGACTAGCACTGGGTCAAAAGAGAAGATGAACTCCTTATACATTAGTCCTGTTATAAGAATTCATTTTTTCTAATAATAATAATAAAGAAGAAGGAGGGGGAGGAGGAGGAGGAGGAGAAGGAAAAGGAGAAAGAGAAAGAAGGAGGAAAAGATTTTCCATTTTATGTGCACCTTTGTATTGAGCCAGGCATTGTACTATAAGTTTTACATCTCATTGAATTCAAGCTTCTCCTTAGAGAATAGGCTTAAAAATGGACTTAAAAAGTTGGATACATATGCTGAATTTAAATAATGATAACTTCAGTCAGAAGATAATGCTTATGAAAAATTAGTGCTTTAGAATTATGATTTGCCAAATTATAGTAGTACAATTTATTATGTAAACAGAACAGTTTAATGTGATTTGTCACAGGATTTTAAGTCTAGTCAGAAATGACTTGCGCCTATTACAAAAAGAATCATGTTTATATTTTTAAGTAAAAGAATTCCATTTTCTATTAAAGGATTCGGAGAAGTGACATCATTCTGTACTGTTAATGCTCTGTGGGTCCATGCATAACGGTGAATCAGAAAGTGTACTTGATAATCAGGGAACATTTTGTCCTCTCTTAGTGACAGTTTTGTAATTCATGTGCCCAAAGGATTACATATTGTTTATTAATATATTATATGTCATTTCCTCATTTGGCCAGTGCTTTGAAATGGTAATCTAATCTAAAAAAATTTTTTGTGTGGTCTATGAGAACATTTTTTTCCCACTGAGTTCTAAGGCCCAGTGATTCATTATTACCTAATAAAGAGGATTCTTTATTCATCTTCATGCCTCCTTTCCCAAGCATATCCAATTAGAGTCACCATGTGAAAATTCATAAATCAAACCATTTGTATTTTAATGTATAAAAAAGTGTATCTGAAATACTTTATATGATACATGCTGCTTTCTCATTTTTAAAATTTAGCTGGAGATTCTAGCAGACCATGAAGTGCTGATAACTGTTTTAAAATCAGTATTTATTCAAATCCACCATGCAGGATAGCCACAGGAACTCTTTCATATTGGTAACATTTCATAAGTACCAATACAGGACAAAAAGATGAAGCGTTAATACTTGCCTATTTTACAGATAGGTAACCTATTTTGTCACTTGACTGTAATACTTTGTGCAGTAAAATTATAAATCATCACGTAACTTAAAATTGATTACAATTTTAATTAGTAGTTGTGCTTAAAATAAATTATTAATAATTTTTATATTCTTACTTGGTTCAATGCCTGATCTTCAAACACAAACATTTTTAATGTTTTTCAAAATCAAAATATTTGTTCATTAGTAAATTTAGCAAATATTTATTTAACATTTACTATGTGCACAGTACAACTCTCAGAACGTGGAATAGTTTTGTATAAAACAAAAACCCCTGTACTCAAAGGGGCTTACATTCTAGAGGGAAGGACAGAGAAAAAACAGTAAGAAAAATAAATAAGTGATTTATATGTTAAAAGAAGATAAAGTTATGGAGGAAAAAAAGTAGAACAGAGGGAAGGAGGAATGCAGGGGGAGGCAGAAAGTCCAGGGAGTTGTGTCCTTCAATTTTAAATAGGGTGCTGTGTTAGTCTGCTCAATCTGCCATCACAAGATGTCATACATGGGGTGTGTTAAACAATTGAAGTTTATTTCCTCACAGTTCTGAAGGCTAGAAATCTAGGATCAAGATTCCTGCCCATTTGGTATCAGGTGAGGGCTCTCTTTCTGGCTTACAGATGGTTGCCTTCTTACAGTGTCCTCACATAGCCCTTCCTTAGTGCATGAATGGAGATCGAGAGAGTACGGTAGGGGGAGGAGGAGGAGAAAGTAGTGAGTCTCACACACACACACACACACACACACACACAGAGAGAGAGAGAGAGAGAGAGAGAGAGAGAGAGATATGGAGAACAAACTGTGTCTCTTCTTATAAGTTACTAATCCTATCAGATCAGGGCCCCACCCTATGACCTCATTTAACTTTAATTACTTTCTTACTCCAAATGCAGCCACACTGGGGATTCGGGCTTCAACATATTAATTTGGGGGAAGCACATGTATTCAGCATGTCTAGCATTCACTATAACAGGTGGTCATCGAGAATGTATTTCAGCAAACCTTTGAAGGAAATGAAGTGGCTACCCAGAAAGATATACAAGGGATACACACCTTTGCAGGCAGAGGAAGAAGCTGCTGCAAAAGCCCTGTGTCAAGAATGGCTTTGTGTTATTCATCATTAAGGAGGCTAATCTGGCTCCCTAGGAGTGAGCAGGCAAGGCGGGGACTGGAAGGGAAATCAGAGGGGTAACAGGGGACCAGAGAGTTAATGAGGGACCAGATCACACAGGCCACTGAAAGGATATGGGCTTTTCTCGGTGAGAGATGAGGAGGATTTTAAGCAGGGAAATAATGTTTTAAAAGGATTGTCCTTGCTTGTATATTGAAAATATGCGGAATAAGGACAAAGGTGGACACAGGGAGACTTGCTACGTTTTTAGTTCTGCAAGACAGGATGGTGGCCTAGATCAGGTTATTAGCAGCAAAGGTGGAGCAAAGTGAATGGAACATACATAAAAGTAGAAAAAATAGTGTCATGAACCCCCAAATACCTATTAACTAGATTTAATAATAATTAATTTTGCCACATTTGTTTTATTTAGGCATTTGTTCACTTATTTCTGAAGTAAAGTAACTCACAGAACGCATATTCCACTCCTAAATACTTTAGTATGTTTCTCTAATAAGTACATTTTTATTATATTGCTGTGGTTAAACTTAGTAAGTTATCAGTATTATTTAAGCTACTTGTATATACGTTTTCAAATCACCCTTTGATTTTTTTATTTATAGTTAATTTATTTGAATCAGGATCCAAATAAGAATTTGCACATTACCTTTGATGGTTCTGTTTCTTCTATTTTTTTTAAAGAGCCTTCTTTTCTCCTTTCTTTTCCCCCTATGTCATAGACTCACTGAAGAAATCAGGTAAGTTGTCACGTAGGAAGTCCCATATTCTGGATCTGTCTGGTTGTTTTCTCTTGATGTCCTTGAATTTTTTTTCTTTCTGCCACTTTCTTATAAATTAGAAATAAGAACTAAAGGTTTGAGTATTCACAGTCAACATTACTGTCAGAAGTACATTATAGGTCTTGCTGACTAGATCAAAATACCTTCCATCAGGAAGTGTAGAATATCTGATTGTTACACCTGATGCTAAAATTGATCAGTAGGCTTGGTGGCAGCAACAGCATGATACTCCATTGAAAAGTTGATTTTGACCACTTACAACCAGCAAATAATCTATACAGTGATATTTTGTCATGCTATAAATGTCCAATTCCCCATTAACTTTCCTCCTAATCATTTTAGAATACATTTATGTTTGTTACCTGAATCAACTATTTCATTAGAAATACTGATTATTTCTAATTTTATCTCTCCTTTATCAGTTATTCAACAAAATTCTCTTTTAATAATGAGCTTTATCTCCGTAACGAGGGCTATTTTTAAAAAGTCATAAAATACCGTTCAGATAAGAAAGGCAGAAAAATATACATTTCAATTACAAATTAATCAAGAATATTTAGGCCAAAGAGATGGTCTAGTTAGAGCCAGAGTTTACAAATTGGTATTTTTTTTAACTATTGAGTACTAGGATTGATAACTGGGTGATGAAATAATCTGTGCAACAAACCCCTGTGACACGAGTTTATCTATATAACAAACATTCACATGTGGCCTCCGAATCTAAGATAAAAGTTTTTTAAAAATCAGTATTTTTGTTATCTTTTTTCTTTTATTAAATAGTATTATTTTTTATTTCCAATCAATTTCCATTTTTATTCAATATAAGACTTAAGTTCTTCCCTCTTTGGCCAGTAGGAGCCCCTTCAGGAGGATCATTTGTTCCTTTTATACCAATAGCCTTTTGTAAGCTTCCTAGATCTCTAGCACCATTATATGTCTTGAATTGGTTTTGTTCCTTACTCCCACTTTGCAATTACCATCTTTCCAAGGTTACATGGTTTCTTTGGTGAAAAGTACAAATATGTTGAAGATAGAGCCTACGGGATTTCCTCACATGTTTTGAATGTATTCCATGAAAGAGAGTCAAAGATGACTCCAGGGTTTTGGCCTTAGCAACTACGGTAATGGAGTGTCCATCAACTGAGAGGTGGGAGGACACAGGGGAAAGGAGGGAAGTGTACACGTTCAATTTTGGACATATCGATTTTAACATTTTAAGTATACTTCAAAATAAAGACGTCTGGTAGGCAGTTAGATATATAAGTCTGAAGTCTGGTAGAAAAAAACTAAGTAGTCATCATCACATAGATGAAATTAAAACTGGGAGACTAGATGGGCTCACACTGGGAGTGAGTTTAGATAGAAAAAACAAGAGGACCCAGGACAGAGCCCCAAAGTTAAAAAATCTAGGAGAAGAGGAACAAACAAGTTGCTACGTTTTACTAGTATTCTTCAGCAAAGAATATTTTCTTATGCCAAGATAATACTTTTCGGTAGTTTGGGATCCAAGATAGGATTCCATAATAATATTTAATGATCATGTTATCCCTCTTCTCCAGGGGAAGGACTTTCAGAAAGAACCGTAGAGATCATTCTTTCTGTCACTTTGTGTATCCTTTCAATAATTCTCCTTGGAACAGCTATTTTTGCATTTGCAAGGTAAGATTTATTTGTGCTTATATTCCAGGATGCTTTATGGGCATTATATCAGTCATAGTCCAATCAGGAGACAGAAGCCACAACAATTACTTGAATGGGAAACATTTTTATTTTTAATTTTTTAATAGATAAAAATGTATTTATCATGTACAATATGATACTTTAAAGTGTGTATGCATTGTTAATTCACTAAATCTAGCCATAAAAAGAAAGAAATCCTGCTATTTGAACAGAAAACATTTAATATAAAGAACTGTTAACTAGCAGAAATGGCTAACTACTAAAGAGAGTAAAAGAGAAATCTTAGAGTCCAGAAGTAGCAAGCACAACAAAGCAGCTACTCTCTTTAACTTGAGGGAGAGAGGACAGTAAACAACTAGAACTGAAAGAAGTTGTCTCCCAAGACTTACATGGAATCGCTACTGCGAGCACATGCAACCTATCACCTACCAGTGAGCAAAGAAATATGACAGAGGGAAGGGGCTGGAGCTGTTCCGTAGAAGCTACTCATCATTATTAGATGGTAGGCAGGCTGGAATTGGTAATAGAAGCATCCCATTCTTGCGGAATGGTGTAGGTGAATCGTTCACCAATGGCATGGGCAGAACATTCACTTCAGAGGCAACAACAGCTCATCCAAGTGAGCTGCTGGGCTCTCGCAATGAATAACAATAATGCAGGACTGGGTCCACAAGGGCAGTGTTTTCCTCTTGCTACTGCCTCTCAGGGTCACTCTAGTGCCCTCTATTGACAAAACCTCACATTCGGTCGGCTGGCAAAAGAGAAATGTAGGTTCCAGCTCCAATATCAAAGAGCACAGCAAACAAGAGGAGGTTTGGAGATGTGAGACAACAAGGTGAAAACACAAAAGCAGAAGCTTTCAGGCCATCTACATCTTTTAAAGTAATTTATAACTCTGATAGGTTTAATTTAAAATGTCTCAATCAGGTCTAAATATTAAAGTTTATACAGACAGAGATCTTTTTTACAGTTAGAACAACACTTGTAAAATGTCCAGCTTCCTTATATGGTAGACCCTCTTCTCAGGCTTACTTTCTGAACATGCCTGTGTTGAATTTTCCAAGTGTATCTTTCCATTCTCAGCATCAGTATTCTAATTCCCTTATTATTCACAAGGCCTCATTGGAAATCTTACTTCTGACCTCAAAATCTAGCTTAATAAGGCAGATTGCCAAGTTAAAGTGATGTTATATTTGTAAAATAAACTTTCTACCAATTTCCTAAATAGTTCAACAGACCATTTTTATTTCAGCTGAAGAGTGTAGTTCTGTATTCTAAATGCTATGTATTATGGTTCATCTAGACGCTCTTAAAGCATAATTTTAATAGATAATTTGAAAGACTCTTGAAAAAGATATTTTCTCTATACCACATACTGTTGGCAGATTTAGCCAGAAGACAGTGAGAGAGTTATCATTCTAGGCACTTTGAATGCTATACTGTGTAAAATATGGGCCTTGTCCCTAAGGAGTATGGACTGGCCATATTTATATAATTTCCCTGTTGTAAACTCTTCTCGACTTCTCCTTTCTCTACAAGATGAACTCCTTATGTAAGCAGGAAATGGTCCTCCTTATTCCCTACAACTTCCCTACTCACTAGCTAAAGGGATCTATTCTCACTTAAATATTCCTTGGGCTTTTATACATTCTGCTTTTGTTCAGTCAACCTGAAATGTGCTTCCTCCTCCTTCTCATCCTGGAACATCCAAGTCAAATTCTGCTTCTTTACCTCCTCTAAGTAATAATAACTATAACTTATGTAACTAATCAGGCACTGTCTTATGAGTTGTAATTTGAATCTTTTTTTCTCTTTTTATGTTTTTTCTGCATTTAAATCTGGCCTCTCAACTAAATTGTAATGTCCTTGAGGGTAGAACACATGTTTTATACTTTCTGTATCATCCTTGATACCCAACTCTTAATAAATACTAAATATTTGAAATGTGAAAGATAGAATAGCTAAACATTACTTTGTAATATACCATACTGTGTCATGGAGAAATAAGCATGTAAAGGGCTTAAGATGAAAAGAATCTGATTTGATTCTCAGATTCATGTGACTTTTATTTTTTAACATAAATTTTCTGATTATAAAGATAATATCTACTCAAAATACTTTTATAAAAATTCAATAAGATGATTTGAAAATAATTTTTAAGTATTTTCATGCATGTAAAAATATTTCATATATGTGAAAACAATGGGGCATTATCTGTTAGCACTAGTATTGATAGCATTGAGCTATTTTCACTTTGGCATAGTTTCTTTATGTGACAAATCAATGAGGTAGCTAGAGAGAAGAGAAACAAGATCACAGCATAAGTCTTCTTGGCTCTATATTTAAATGTACCAATGACTCAGGGCTTCATCAACTAATTATTTGGAACTCCATCCCAATAACTTATTAGAAAAAAAAAAAGAAAGTAGAATAGGTTCTATGGAATTAAAACAAGAAAAAGAAGTCGAGTAGCTATAAATTTGCAACATATTCAGAGAGGTGATATTAACAAAGAAATTATTTGACTAAATGTCTTTACTTAAAAAGAAAACTAAACCTAATTTTATATACTTTCTATGAAACTCCCTTGTTGGACTTTACTCCACTTATTTTAGAATTCGACAGAAGCAAAAAGAAGGTGGCACATACTCTCCTCGGGATGCAGAAATTATTGACACTAAATTCAAGCTGGATCAGCTCATCACAGTGGCAGACCTGGAACTGAAGGACGAGAGATTAACGCGGTGAGCACACTCCTGTGGGCGAACTGTGGTCCAGAGGGCCTGGAGCCATGACCCTATTCTGACCTATGCTTGTTGGAAGTGTTTGTGGGGCTCTAATTTACACAGGTCACAGAGATCTTCTTTCAAAGAGTGACCTCCGTCTTCTGCACACTTCTCACTGGTGTTCGGAGAATCACTTAATCTTCCTTATATTTTGAGTTAAATATGAACTTCGGACTATAATGTTGAATCAGGATTATTTTCCCGAGACAAATATTTTTCCACATTAAACCTTTGACATTATGTTTAATAATTCATTTCATATGATAGATTTTTACATGAAACTTTTCTGGAAGTGTCCACATTTTCAATCACAGGTTTAAATTAATTAAATTTATAACGACTTGATATTATTTATATCCATTTTTATAAAAGCTTTTTGATAACTGTTTCAGTATGAAAGTACATAAAAGTCTAAGTTGTATATGATATCATTTTTAAATGTCTTTGTATTTAAAAACTAAATATAAAGTAAAAAATTACCTTCAGAAGGAAAAGTAAAAACGTGTACTAAATATGTTTCACTGGTACCTATTGGAAATAGAAAAGTACACAATTTTAAAGAAAAAACTATTATAAATCCTTTTAAAAGCATTGTCAATTATTCAAAATGTTAGCACATTATGAAAACTTGTCTATTAAGATAATTCGTCAAATTCTTAATGAAAACTACCATCAGGCTATTTTAGCAAGTTTGCATTTTTATAAGATCCAATAATATGTAATGCTTATAAGCACAAAGTAATTGTTACCAAGTACTTGCTCAGCTCTGTTAAAATTTAAAAAATTATTAATTTTGAAAATATGGCATCAAAGGTCTTGGACTCAAAAAGAATTATTCATTTGTAGTTGTCACTTATTAAAGTTGGTCTTTATCTAATAGATGGACTTTGCAAGTATATTGCCAGCATTTCTAAAAATATCTAATACGTGCTGTAGAGGAAAGTGTCATCTGATAAGCAAAGTCCTTCCAAATGCTACAAAATGAAGGTTATTCAGTAAATTATCACTAAATTGCAGGGAAATGTGTTTTCTTGGATATGACAGCTGACTTTTTAAACATTCAGATGTTGATCTTTATGTTCTAATACAGTGGTCCTATCCACAAATGGGTAGTACTCCAAAGATTTAAGTGTCAGATGATTGTAAGTTATCCAAGACATAATTTTCTATATAAGAAATATTATGTATAAAATATCAAATATGTAAAAAGAATCAATAAAAGATTCCCAGGGTAACTCACCTAAGTGAAACCATATCATAGGAACACAAGCACTGCTACTATTAGATTGTGTCTCTGTCCTTAAGGAATCATTCTGCATCATCAAAGAAAGTTTTTCCTCCTTTCCCCATAGGGGCCAAATGAATTTTAGTGGTATCCTCCTAGCCTCCTTCCTGCACTCCATCCTCAGTTCCTTTTGCCCCTCCTCAGGCCTGTGTGGCCCATCCCTTTATTCTACACCTGAAAATGTATAAGGGAAAAAATTCAAATCTCTCAGTGCAATTAATTTTAGCTATTTGAACAATACAGTTGAATCTGTTCATACTAAAATGTAAACTTTTAAGACCGCTCCCCTCCCCAACACTGGTAGGCATTTGCATTTTGTTAAAAGAGTACTTAGTAGCCCCTGAAAAAATCCTTAATAAGTATATCTTCAGGAAATATAATGAAGTGAAAAAGCACTGTTTCTGTTTATGATGTCATGTTTTTAAACCGTCAATATTGGAGAAAGTATTATTTATCAACGAGGTTACATTCTAGGCAAACTGTGGTGAGATTCAATCCCCTAAGCACTACGTATTTTCACAGCTTGCCCCTTTCTCTACTTCTGAACACTAAATACAGTCATCATAAAAAAATTAGAAAAGGCCGAGTGTGGTAGCTCATGCCTGTAATCCCAGCACTTTGGGAGGCCGAGGAGGGTTGATAACCTGAGGTCAGGAGATTGAAACCAGCCTGGCTAGCATGGTGAAACCCCATCTCTATTAAAAATATAAAATTAGCCCAGCATGGTGGCACGTGCCTGTAGTCCCAGCTATTCAGGAGGCTGACGCAGAAGAATCGCTTGAACCAGGAACTGCAGGTTGCAGTGAGCTGAGATTGCACCACTGCACTCCAGTCTGGGTGACAGAGCGAGACTCCATCTCAAAACAGGAAAATAAAAGTAGGGTTTTTTTTTTTCTTTTTCTTTTTTTTTTTTTTGCAATGACTGTCATGGCAGCTACAGAAAAGTTTCAGATCATGGAAAAGGTGGGCAATGAATGTATAGATTGTTTACTATTGGTTATTTGTAATTCAGGGTCTACTTTATTTGACCTTCATTCTTCATTATTTATTTTTCCACTTCTATGTTTATTTATTGACATATTGTATTATTTGTAAAAGGGTTTAAAAGTGAAATAATATTTCAGATAATTTTTATTTTGTTACACACAGAGAATTAATATATATTACCCATAATAATAGCAAAATTGGAAATATTAGTTTCCATGCTTTTCACTTTTTCACTTGTTTGTTGTGATTCTGGTATTCACAGTTGTTTGTAATTCTAATGGCACATAATAACATGCTTTGCTGGACTTATTACAGAAATGCATTAAAGTAACAATTAAGTGATTTGGGCATTAATTCTTCAGTACAGAGATCTGTGTCCAGCTTTACTATTTTTGCAATATTTTTATGTTAATAAAGTCACTAAGACAATGGACAATAAGACTGGAAAAAATAACAAATATAATTAGCTGCATGTACATATACCTGGGTCCTGTCTTTTGGTGAAGCTCTAAAGCTCTTCACCTGTTTTGAGGTGTTTGAAGATCTAAATCCATTCAAAGTCAATCAGAGACTGATGGTAGATTCTAGGAGTGAGAACCAAGAAGTTTGATTTAGCTCCCTAAATTGTTGGCAGACTTCTACCACATGTCTTTGTTATCTGCAGGAAAGAACTTCCATAATTTCTCTTAAATCTACCCAGCTAATAGGCTGGGCGTGGTGGCTCATGCCTGTAATCTCAGCACTTTGGGAGGCCTAGGTGGGTGGATCACCTGAGGTCAAGATTTTGAGACTAGCCAGCCCAACATGGTAAAACCCCATCTCTACTAAAAATACAAAAATTAGCCTGGCGTGGTGGCACATGCCTGTAATCCCAGCTACTCAGGAGGCTGAGGCAGGAGAATCACTTGAACCCAGGAGGTTGGAAGTGGCAGTGAGCCAAGATCGCACCATTGCACTCCAGCCTGGGCAACAAGAGCGAAAGTCCGTCACAAAAAAACAAAGCAAAACAAAACAAAACAAAAACTACCCAGCTAACATATGCTCTCTCTACTTGATTCTTAGGCATGTCCTTTTTATTCCAGCCAGCTAAATTTTTCATGCAAAATTGAGCTCATAATTTTTCTCAGTCCTGTATGTTTTCCCATGTCCAAAAGATAAATGATAAAAGAAGAATCTCTAATCAATAATTAAAATAATAATTTTAGGAAGTTATTGACTAGGCAAAAATAAAACAAAAAACAAGCATGGTGCTTGGTGCTAAGTCCTTTCAAGGATTTATGGTTTCATATTTTAGAAATTATTAACTGTTTTATACTCTCTGCCTGTATATTTACATTTTAAAGCCCATTCTGTAATTTTTGTTACTTGTAAATTCTCATTATTTAATTATGTTCCACTTTGTTTCGCCAAACTTTTGAAAATGCCTTCTCTCACGCTATACTATTTCTTCCCAAACGAGAGCAGAAGTCAAATAAAGATGTAGTGCTCTTTAATTCCATGAAAAAAATTCAAGGATGCACCAAAATAATATTTTAAATTCTCAACTGGAATAATTATGTTATGCACAAAAATTATTCACATTTTATGTTTAAGTTTAGGTAACACAAACTATAATTCTTAGGAAGAATATTTAACATTTTGGGCTCATCTGTTTCACACTTACCAAATTAGGAAATGATCCTTGTGTTTTGTTATTTAATAAACATACAGAACAACATTTTGTGATGGCTCCTGCAAAATACCACCACTTAGTTCATTAAAGTTAGGTTTCTTAGAGCTCTTATTGGCAAGATCAGCAGACACAGACACGCACAGGTAAGACACAGACCTGTATCACTGAGACTGACTCACTTTGTGGATTGCCTTTAACTAGTTTAACTGTAAAATGATTACCTTCCCATGAGAGCTACATCACTTATAATTAAATAACAGAATTTTCATCAGCTAAAAAGACTATTTGCTAAATAAGTTTATTTTTTACTATCTTCTTTCCACATTTAAGTCATGGAAGTTTTGTTTCTTATGCAGACTAAATCAGAAAAGAATAGTAAAACAATATTAATCAATGTCACTGATATTCTTACTTGACAAAAACTCAGTTTCTTTATTCCTCAATTTTTTTTTCCAAAAATTTTACGCACCACTTCATACTAATTACCCTGCCTATTTTAGTTGAGTGAATGTAATGGCACATTATTTTAAGCCTCAAAGCCCAATCCAATAATCACAAATAGAATTAAAATTCACAACAAAATAAAGCAAACACTCTAATGAGTTGGAAACATTTCTATTTTAAGAGAAATCTTCTTCAATAATTTTCTTTCTTCAATAACTTTAGAAGTGTACATGTTGAATGTTTGTTAAATATACGGTTATGTCTTCAGAAAGATTACTGCTTAAAAAAAATTCTACATGCATACTTTGTAAACTGTAAACCAGAATACCTTTGGTATTGTTATTATCGTGATTTATATTTGTAAAATTGAATACTACCCTAGTCTACTTTCATATATAGGATTTGCTAACAAAATAATAGCTACTGTTTATGAGCAACTCCTGTGTTAAACTCTGCGTGTAGGGATTTTTAAAATACATAATATTGAACATCTTGTTGCTTAATGCACTGTTTTTTCCAAAGCTCTCCCAAAAAGCTATACTTTCTACTTACTTAACTCTTTCAACCCTTAGTGGTAGGTACTCCTATCCCCATTTTACAGATGGATTTAAAAAATGATGATAGGACAGGTTTATGTAAATGTCTAAGGTCATACAGCTAATAAGCAGAAGAGCTACAAGCTAGCCCAGGTCTGTCTCTGAGGTATCAAGATACACGTGTGTGTGTGTGTGTGTGTGTGTGTAACTTAGAAGCATACTACAGAATATTAATGTAAACTTTCTTAAATAGACAAAAACCCATGGAATTCTTCCTCAGCAACATTTTCTATGATGAGAATGAGTCTAAAGAAAGAGGTGCCTCTTTAGATTTCTTTGTTGTCTCAAGATATGAAGCAAAGAAGTGATGGCATTTTAGTGTTGACTCAAACTTGCAGAAACTGGAAAACTTCTAGTAGTGCAATTTTTATTTTGGGTTCAATAATGACTCATAATTTTTGACTGATATATGAAATCCTAATAGTTTGCATTTTAAGTGTCATCATTCTTTGACAAATTGTGGTCGTATATTTTACTTCTGTTCTAAACTTAAGCTATCTTTGCAAACAATGGCAAAAATTTGTGAATTCAGAATTCAAGAAATGTTCTATACTTAGAATGAAGTTGGAGATACTTAATGCTCATGTTCTTGTAATAGCAAATCAAAAATAATTCAGTGTGTTTGTATACTAAATAAATAATGAATCTTTACTTCCAGATACTCTTCATTTTTCTTTAGACGCAAGGAGATTTTTGTCATCCAGTAAGTTACTGTGGTAATGCAGAACTCTGCTGTGATTATTTTAATCTTGTCATGTGGTGTGCTCTATATTTTAAAATACATAATATTGAACATCTTGTTGCTTAATGCACTGTTTTTTCCAAAGCTCCCCCAAAAAGCTATACTTTCTACTTACAACATGTCCTTTATAATATTGCATGCTATTGATAATGGTCAAGTTAATCTTATCAAAATGCACATTGACTCATAATGTGCATGTCCTGAGAATTTGCAGTGTTCCCATGTTGTGTTAGGTTTGATAGCAAATTAAGTTTGCACCTAGATTCCTATACAGGCTTCTCATTCTGTTATTAACATGACACAAGAACTGAGTTCCACATCTGATGGGTGGAAACTATATTTACATTTCATACAAGCTCATTTCTGCAACTCTAGGTGGTTAACCTGTCAGGACCAATGCAATGACATTTCTTGTTCCCTGACTCTCTGGTGCATACACAGAATGGCATATTTCATGGAAACGTTATTTCTGGACTGACCAATGGGTAGCCAACTGTGCATGCTTCCAGGCACTCCCTTGATGCTCAGAAATGCCATTTGTATACTGGCACAAACATTGTTTGTTACATTCTGAGAGTAGCATAGCAGAATATCAGCACTAGCAGGGACCTCAGTAACTGATTGAGTGCCCTAAACATAATAAATTTCTTCATGCAAAGAATGAAGGAATATGAATGGAGGAATATGAATGGAGGCAGAGAATAAAAAGGCATTTGATTTCAAAATCACACGCCTTACTAAAGAAGAGTTTGTCTTCATGAGCTATAAGGCTGAATGGGGCCAAAGCTCCTGATAGTCTGTTTAACCATGAATAGTACTCTGCATTATTAAAATCAGGAAGCCTGGTCTGTTTCTACTCTAATCACATTTAGCATTTGGGAATCATAAGTAACCTTGTTTTAACTTCAGATTAACTAGTTACCAAGTTCCCATTGACAGAATTAAAATACTTTTATGAAAATACATTTCCTTCAGAGGACCTGCTTGATGGGATTCAAACAGTTGTCAAAGTAAGACGCTGTTAAACTAAAGATTTAATTGATCATATTACACATAAAATATCAATTTTCAACCAGCACTCAAAGTTAACCTCTGGGCCATTCCAGACTCAGAGGTAGTTTGGTTGAGCAACTCTGCTAAATGTCTTTCTTCATCATCATAAAATAGAATCCTTTTCCTATTCCTTTTCTCCTTCTCTCTTTCTCTCTCTCTCTTGCTCTCTCTCTCTCTCACTCTCGCTCTCTCTCTCTCTCACTCCTTCCCTATTTTCTTTCTCTTCTTTCTTTTCTCTTCTCTTTTCTTTCTCTCTTTCTTTCTCTCTCTCTCTTTCTCTCTCTCTCTTTCTCTCTCTCTCTTTCTCTCTCTTTCTTTCTTTCCCTTTCTTTCTTTCTTTCTTTCTTTCTTTCTTTCTTTCTTTCTTTCTTTCTTTCTTTCTTTCTTTCTTTCTTCCTTTCTTTCTTTCCTTGCTTCTTTCATTCTTTTTTTCTTGCTCTCCTCTCTCTAACACCAAATTTTCTTTCCTAGAATCAGTGAATAAGTACCCTGCTCAGTCAGAGCCCTTACCCTGACAGAGCTGAACTTAATCACTTGTGTTAGTCAGAACCTTTATAGAACACCTCTACATACATCATACCATTTAAAGTAGATCTGTCTTGTTCCAAATCTAGTTTTCTGAGGTTGCTTCTAACACCTAACAGAGAAATGTTATTGCCTGCCTGCCATCCTGGCTAACAGACAGTAAGGCCTTATTTTTAGCTGGTGTAATGTCTTCTGGTGTCTCCTATTCATTGAGTCCTTACTCAGAGCCCGATTCATCTCTTCACACAGCTTTGATCAGTCTCTTTCTCCTCTCTATCTACAAATTCTACCTTGTTGCCCCTGATGTAGCTAAACAATGCCCATGGTTTTCATTTAGAATACATGGATGACAAAAGAAGACTTCTGGCAAGAACTTTTTTTCAAATGTGCTGGTATGAAAAGGCTTAGTAATAAGGAAAATTCAACTTCTGCCACACTGGGGATCATACATCTGAGATCTTTGACATCAGCAAGAATATTGCATTCGCTTCTCATCTAAAAGGCCATTTCATCTTGATTAAATAAAAATAAATAATAATTGAGTATTTCTAAAATGCTAAGTACTGTTTTAGGCACTGGGAATAGTGTGATGAGAAAGGAAGAAACATTGCCTCCAAAGAGATATCCTTCAAATTTAATGCTTCTTTTAAACTGATTCATCCTACACATATGAGAAGACATGTTGAGAAAGTAATACATATCATTTATTATTAATTGTCTTCCTGATTTAAAAAAGTATTACATGGCCAGGCGTGGTGGCTCATGCCTGTAATCCCAGCACTTTGGGAGGTCGAGGTGGGTGGATCCCCTGAGGTCAGGAGCTCCAGACCAGCCTGGCCAACATGGCAAAAACCCGTCTCTACTAAAATTACAAAAGTTAGCCGGGCATAGTGGCAGGTGCCTGTAATCTCAGCTACTCTGGAGGCTGAGGCAGGAGAATTGCTTGAACCCGGGAGGCGGAGGTTGCAGTGAGCCGAGGTTACACTATTGCACTCCAGCCTGGGCAACAAGAGTGAAACTCCATCTCAAAAAAAAAAAAAATAAATACATACATACATAAATAAATACATAAGAAGTATTCTATTACTCACTTATGGTATGTTTCTCTTATAAAGTTTTAGAGTCAACTGTATAGGACCAGCCATGGGTTAGGATATTTTAAATTTATATTGAGCACCACAGAAACATCAATGATTTGGTAAAAGAATGAAGAAGGACGTGAAAGAGCATTATTTTCAAACCCAGAATAAAGAAAAGTAATAAGAAATAACAAAAATTGAGGCACCTCTAAAAGCATTAAAGCAGATGCTTTGGATAAGCAATAGAATACTGTAGAAGTAGATGTAATTTATGTGTTATTAGTGACTTGATGAAATATACAAACTGAAAACTCACACTCAGTATCATACAACACTTGGAAATATTAATATTTTACTGGACAAATAGATTCTTCACAAATTTAAGTAGCAAGTACACGCTATGGGATGCAAATGCATATTTTTACATCAATTGACAAATTTGAGATTCTTTTATTTTTAACTTAACATCACTGGTTAAGTAGAAAAAAAGTTTCTCACTTTGTCCCATACCACTAATAATGCTGGTTGAAGCTGCTCAACTATAGGCTATCATCTGTGGCTCTCTATTAGGACTATATTTTAATTCCCTATAGATTTCAACTAATTGACCTTGAGGGAAAGCTGAGTCTCTGTGACAATATGGTCTTCAATCACCACTGCCAACATAAATAAATGCTTCCCTTCTAGATCCATCAAGAGTAATCTGAGTGGAATTTAAGTTTTTGATAGACTTTAAAGAAATGAGTCCAGACATGAAATAAGACCCTTTTCAACCAAAAGATATAGAATTTAGGACAGTTAAGATTCATGTAATAAAAAGTGTTTAGCCCTTTCTATTGGAAATTAGTTATCTTATTGAAATCTGGACTGTTCCCAAATTGATTTATCCAGCAATGAACTGAATATAGTCTGACTATATTCAGTCAGACTCACTATCATAAGTGAATGAGAATATCCTACCAGTCTAAAAATACTTTCCATTTAACAGTTTTTTTAAGTTTTTAAAATGTTAATATAAAGTTTTCTATCTGAGTATGTTTGAGTATCTCCTTGGATCACTTCATTCAAAACTAGCACTCCTGAAATAGCATTGTTGATTTTCATGCACATCAATTTCTGTTAGTTTTTAGTGCTTATTTAAGCAAACAGTTTTACCTATTAGGAATTTAACTATCCCTCATCAGTGATAAGTTACTGCATTTTCCTTATAGTTTGTCCCATTTTCTTTTCTAATTCTCTCTATAAATTATTCAAGTTAATATTTTTATATAAACATTAAAGTTTAAAACCTCAAAGAAAAATACAATTTAGAATGTAGCCAAAACCTGAGCGATAAATACACCTGTACAACATGAGGCTAAGAACCAAAGCAATGATAAGTATACTATAGACAACAATGAGGAAGGAAATATCTAACTTTTTAAAAAAATAGTCAGGTAATTGATCTCAAAGTGTCTTCTCAATTTGAGCATTCCTGATAGGTATTTGAAGATTTCAACTCACAAATGATTGTGATGTAAGTACAGACTAGAAAATTACCTAAAAACTGGACTACTAGAAACTTTATTTCTTATCTTACATAAACATAAATACGAAGAACAGATTCTAAAAAGTGATTGGATTTAGATAAAAAAGAATGATACAAAAGAAAATAAAGCCAAAACAGGTTCCACCTCTCTTTTTCTTAAAGTGTGTGCCTATTTTTATCACTTGAGTAGGCAAGAGCAATTTTATTATTAATTTATCTAACTTCCTAACAAAGTGCACCTGTTAATTTATAATGTTAGGTTATCTAATGTGGCTTTTGCTTAGACTCATATGCTTTTTGTTGATAAATCAATTGGTTATACATATTTAAAACTTTGAGTTAGGACCTCTTGAGAATTCTTAGTTTCTTAATAATTTAGTGGGAAATGTATTCAATTCAGATATTCTCTCACAATAAAACCAGAATATTCATATTTTGCTTTCTGTGTATCTTAATCTGAATTCATCCACAATTTTATATTTGATATGATTTATTTAATGTTTACTATGAATAATGTTATGGGGGACATCTAGTAGGCCAAGTTGTAATCCTGCCCCAGCCCTGAAGTATATATGAACCCAAATGCTTGTATCCTTAATGCAGGGACTTAAATAGCCATAATACAACATAGAAGATGATTTGTCCTTGGAAATTCGATTTTACAGGGAAATGAAATTATTTTCTTCTAGTAAAACAGAGTAAGATCGATAGGGTAGTTAACATTTGAATCATGTGTTAAAGAATAAGTAAAATTTCCGTTGTAGGAAGAATGCCTGGAATGGTATCAAATTGAGAGGGAGGGATACATAGAGAATATCTGGAGTGCAAAAACAATGCATGAAGAGGAGTTACAAGGAATAAGGTCAGAAATGTGAGCATGGTTAGAAATGTTTTACATGATTACATGAAAACTGAATTATTATGGTCATTGTATTAGAGATTTGTTTGGGATCTTGAATTGAGAGCTAGAAATCCAGACTTGGATTTGAAATCTAGATATTTGTGACTACCATATTTTAGCACAATATAGTCTATCCATCTTTGAGTACAATTAAGAGAATATTCTTTTGGAAATAATGGAAAAAATCCCTTCCTTATATCAGTATCAATTATACAGCAGCATGGATAGGAGCAGCATGAGATATACAAAATAAACTAGAAATAATAGTTATCATACTAATGATAGTAACCAGTACTTATGTATTGCTTACTAAAGCCAAAGACCTTTAAATATATGAACTTAATTTACATATGTTTCCCAAACTAGGAAACTGAGGCACAGAAAAATTAAGTATTGCACATAATAACATAACTGGTAATTGTTCGAGCAGGTATTTGAAACCAATAAAGGCATCATATTTTATAAAAGGCAAGAATTCACAAACACCCACCCAAATCCAATATAGCCCATTATGGTTTAAAATATCTTTAGGCGGACATCATGAAACGCACATCATTATTATCCCCCTTGAGGGGTGAGGGAGCTGGGGTATTTATCCCCCAACTTTGGTTAGTCATTGGTTGATGAATGTTTCTTGGGACATTTACTCTCCGATGCTTCTAGCCTGTATGCAGGAAACACTCAGGGGAGAATGGCAGGTCCTTGTAGTGGGAAACTATCTCCTTGCATGGGAATGTTGAGTGCCCAGGTGATATTAGTTAGGCACCAATGGCATCTGTACAAACTTTTAAAAATCTGAGTTTCATAGCACTTACTAAATTTACAATGATGTATTTCTGACAAAAAAAAAAAAAGAATCTTTAGGGAGAGATTTTAAATGCATAATGAATTAAGAATAGTGAAACAGCAACTTTTGGTAGAGTTTTTCACTGAAAAGACATGGACTTAAAACAAAAAATGTATATTTATTCAATTAATCATAACTTCTGAAATGAAGAATAGACATGATTAAAGAAAGAAGAGCAATAATATGAATAATATTTTGCTTTAGCTATTTCTTGCTCACTTGTTCTTTAATGTGATTATTCACATTTAATGTCTCTTAGGGATTTCACAAATGTATACCGATTCTTAAAATGGTTTATTGATGTTTTCCCAGAAACTAACATCTACTTTAAATTCCAGTTATCCCAGTAAAAATACTTTTGCAGTACCGGCTCAAATAATCCTCTAGGAAAAAGGAATCTCTCTGCGATAGGATGGCAGTCTCACTATCCTTATATAGGTGGACCACTAGCCTGTCACTAAATCAGATACAGTGTGCTTAAATTTTACCAATCACAATGGAATAATATTTGCTGTTATTGTGAAAGTTATCGCCACAAAGCTCAAGAGTTTCTATGTCCATGTGGTAGCAGGGAAATAGATCTTGGTAATCAAAGCATCTCAGTCATATATATCTTAAGTTCAGTTGATCAGAATTTGCCCAACACAACCCTCTATTCTTTCCTATTTCTGAAGAACAAGGTAGCCTAGAAGCATTGGATAAGTTATCTTAAGGAAGCTAGGTAGTATGTGTGGCTGTAGCCTGTAGTTTATCTTTCTTTCTTGCTGGTCTTTGCTGAGGGGTAATTATTTTCAACAAAGATTGATTGTTGCTTCAGTCCCCACTGCATCTGTTACTGTGTCAGAGACATTTCCAGGGCCTCCAATATTCAGACATTCCACTTTCCCTTCCCCAAATCAAAGATTCTTCTCATTTGGTAGCCCTTTCAGCCAGCTCCATATCCATGTAGAGTCAGGAATTCTTTCTTGCTTTCTTTAGATCACTCTAGGGTATTGTGGGGCACTCTTAAGCTTATCCACCAAGACTCTTTGCTGAGTTACTGCTACTCTGTCACTTAGATGCCCTGTTTGGTAATGGAATAGTCTACCACTTTATGTTTACTCTGAGAAGCTGGAAGATACAATATCTCTTTCTGCTTGGGGGCACCCATCATTAACTGAGAATTCTAACATTCCACTTTGTAATACCTGCTCCAGCACCCCCATATTTTTCAACAATTCCTGTATTGTAATGAAATATACTTCCTTTTTACTCATGTTTTCTTCATTAAACATACTTCTTTTTGACCATTTTCATATTTATGATGCTCTGTTTTTCAAACCAATTTTTTTTCTTTTATTCATCCTTTACTTCAAAAAACATACCTTCTTACAAATATTTTTCAATTAAAGAATATAGTAAAATCCCTAATATTATTCTAAATTTAAAACTTTGAAACGTTCATATGTTCCTTAGTTCATTTCATTATATTTTGTGCCTTTTGTGTTTTTTGCAGTGCTAATTTGTTGTGCATGACATAAGTGTTATTAATGATACACCCCTCTCTAAGTTTGTGTCTGTATAGCCTACTTAGCCGTTAAAATTATTTCTCTTTTTACAGAGTTTAAATAATTTGGCCAATGATCTGTCACAAAAGATAGGTCTAAAATAATGGAAATAATTATAATTTGTTGTTGCTGTGTATTTATCCAAACTCACTCATGAAACAATACTTAGCCAATGTGATGTCATGTTTTATGGATTGATTCTGTCTGGTTCAGTACTTTCTATATATAAAGGAAATATTTTTAAAACCCACATTAACTCTTTTAGACCACTAAATACCATGCAATATTTTTAAAAATGATTTAAAAATGATCTATTTTTAATGTAGTATCCTAAATGCCTAACATTTTCAGGTATTTATAATGACATTTATAATAACAATAACAACATTTTAGCTCGAGAAAGAAGGTAAATTATTTGACATGTTTGAGTCCAAATGATATAATTTCAAAAAAGAAATAAAATTTAAAATATTGATCACATATTAGTTAAAGGCATAGCACATTTTATATTATTGATTTATTATAGTTTTCTGACTTTGATCTACACTTCTTTCAGAATTAGCTGTCCACTTTGACTCACAATGCATTTAACACAATCTCTATTGCAGGTTACTTAGTTATAGAAAATCCATCAAGTAAGTTTGTTAAATATTTTTTTCTTCTTTTTGAATATCAAAGTTAGATGCACTGACTCAGTAGAACCTTACTGTGTGATTCGCTTTTTGTATGTTTGCTGGAAAAACCTCCAAGCTGGATATAAATCATAAAAGCATGACTAATTGCATGGTAACTGGAGAAATGCTTTCTCTCTCTCTGGGGTGAAGCCTGCATGTCTGTATTTTAGCTTGGGAAGTAATACGGGGATATTTAAACTCCTTGGGGTTTGAAAACCATGTCATTATGAGAATGAGGTCACTGCAATATTTTATATCTTCTAAAACCTTGTAATGTATAAAATGTTTTCTGTCTGACAAAGAGGTATTATGTGCTTTAGGATTCAATGATAACTTCATGCTCTTACATTTACTTGAAAAACGTTCTTCATTAAAATGCTAAATCCTTTATTGAATGTCACTAAAAAATTGAAGGAATTTTGTACCATGAATACAAAGAAAGTGAGCTTAAAGAGGAAAAGTTAATTTTATAAATATAACAGAGTGACTTTAAAAAGCTGTGTTGTTTGTGGTTTTGGGGATGTCCATTGTTCTTTAACTTGTTAACAGTGAAGCCAGTGCCAATGCAAACGTGAACAAATATAATCTAACATGACCCTATTCTATACCCTTCTTTACTTGGAGGCCAATAAGCAAGAAATCCTTCCTGCAACATGTTGAAGAGCTTTGCACAAACAACAACCTAAAGTTTCAAGAAGAATTTTCGGTATGTTACTAGCAGTTGTCACAACATTGCAAGACCTCCAGTCGTTTCATGTGTCACATTTCATGTCCATTTTAAGCATGCAAGGCCATGAAGGACTCTGGCCTTGATAATCAATACCCAATTACCAGGCTGATTGTTTTGATAGTAATGTTACACTGGGCAGCCTCTGGTGCAACCTGATCAGAATTATTCACCTACTGTGTCAGGAAAAGGTGCTCTTCTTCAGACCTCCCCTGTATTGGCAGCATGACCTTGTCTCTTCTCTGCTCTTTCATCCAGATGTAGATGCAAATATAGAATGATACATTCATTAGGTTTTGTGTGTGTGTTCAAGGTTTAGGTCATACTATACATGTAGTTTTATATTTAAGTAATTATTTTACATTTAGACACTAAATTATTTCATTTTATGTTTACCTACTTGGATTACATTAGTGATATAGATGAATATGAGACCAGAACTTAATGCTTCCAGAGACTATAAGAAAATTATTTCTAGAACTGCCTAAAAATTGTTTAAAAACCATATAAACAATGTCCGCGTTTTACAGGGGTCTTTTTAAGTTACTATGGAATAAGTGCTGTATCATATAATGAAAATGTTTAAAATTAAGAATTTGTCACTTTAAATCTACTTAAAAGTTGGGAATAGTTTTATTGTTTTTAACATTTTGTGTATCTATAAAATTGAAATTGTTTAAAAACATAATGTAGATATCAAATCTGCAAGCTACTTTAAGACTTATAAGCATCTTTTCTAACTTACGTGATTATTTTGTTATTAAGAAAGACAGATTTCTAAATGTCACCAAAAACATTACTTCTATTTTATTTTTTTCCATGAAATTCCCAGTGTGTGAACTTCTGAAACAAAGACTAAAACAATTAGATTAAATAATTCAGAATTACAATATTTCAGTCTCTTAGGGAATAATAACAAAAATGAGAAAAGATTAATGGTATTTCCTGCAGCCTTTTGGTTATGCTTCTTAAGAAATATTGGTCTGGACTTAACAAAATCAATGGTGCCATAAAATTCTTCCTAGGCTTTAGACAGCAAGAATTCTCAATTTTTCAGGAGCAAAAGTGTAATTTCACTAGAATAAGAGCGAATATAATTACATTATGCATGACCGAGTAGATAAAAAGTTTTATTAGCAATAACATTTTCACGTGTATTATATGAGAAAGTTTCTAGTTTAACTGTTTTGAAGACCATAGTTTTAAGAACTTTTTAAAAATTGTGTTTTGTCTAATGCTTTGTTAAGAATTTCTAAAGCAAATTATTAAATTATTATGTTTTAATAAATACATTTTGGTGCATATATTTGATAAACTTTTTAACTCTGGACATATTCACTGACATCTTAAATATTTATAAGTTCCTACTATGTGATAGACATTGTATTTGGCACATTGATATACATTAAATCAGCACTTACCAGCTAAGTGACTTTGGGCAAATTTCTTAAACTCTCTGTGCCTCAATATCTTCATTTGTAAAATGATAATATCTACTTTATTAAATTATGAATATAAAATGATTGAATATAAGTAATACTAAGAACAGTAGCTGGCACAAGTATTAGCTATTATGATGATAAATTCTACCATAAAGAAGCTCATATTATGGTAAGAACTGCAGATGTGTAAAAATTACAAATTTACTGTATCATGATGGAGATATGTATAAAGATTGAGGATCAAATCTGTTTGTATATCAACCAGAAAAGATTTCATAAAAAAGGTGACTTTAAAGATGAACTTTAGGATGAGCAGAAGTCTAATGAGAAGGTAAAGGAAAAAAAGGTGTTCCAGAGAGAGGAAAAGGATAGGAATGCAAAAACAGTCTAACTCAGCTCGGGTACCACTGAAAAGAGATAGAGCTAAATAGGGAGAATTGTGGCCTTGTGCACCCTGGTAAGGATAAGACTGCCCAGTGTAACATTACCATCCAAACAATCAACCTGGTGTTTGAGCATTGCTTACCAAAGCCAGAGCTGCTTTAGTCTAGAAATGGAAACTTTTCTGTGAAATAATTATAAAATATAAGTGCTCTTTCAGTCCATTTAAACTCACCTTTTTTCTCCCTTCTTTATGTATTTCCAAAACTTTGACATGAGGAAGCTGTTCTAGGACTCCTTACTGGGTTAAAAAGTTTTTGTAAGCCTTTGGTGCCAACACATCAGAATTCAGATCTTACGCCATTCCTGTCCCTTAATACATACCCATATGTAAACAACTGTCCAGATTTTAATTTTGGGAAAAACTAAGAAAGGGAAACTTATCTAATTAAAAGAAATAATTTATATTGATGTTGAAAAATTATTAACACACATATGTTTAGTGCTTTTTATGAAATTTGCTAAGTTGAGATTTCTAAAATGGAAAACTATAAATTTCATACACATAAATTTTCAGCTCAACGAAATAATGAACATATTTTCTTATACCAGATTTTTTAATGATGCTTGCTTTGCCAAGAGCAAGGTAGGTAAATAATATCATAAATTTTCATCAAATGTCAATAATAGATCTTCTTGACCCTTCATCTACATCTGATAATTCTTAATCGCACCTTTGCATTCCATTATTGATTTAACAATGCTTACTGAGAGCAGAAATTGACCTCTGGCATCTTCTCAATGTGACCAGTGTTGTACCAATTAATAGGCATGAAATCACACTGCCTGAGGAGAAAAAACAAAAAATAAATCATTGAAATCCCTCTTCCTACTAAGTAGACATTAAAATATTAAACAATAGTGTGTACCCGATGAAACCATTAGTAACATATGTAAAATGGTCACTAACATGGTTGCCACATCTTAAGGCTTCCCAATGTGCAAAGAAATTATCTCAGAAAGAGCAATAGCCCAACTGAGCAACTTTATTCAGGGTATTTTTGGTGAAAACCTAGGGAAACTCATTACTGTTAACTTGATCTCATTTCCACAGTTATGATAAGTGCTTTTAATTTACAAATTAAAAAATTGTTTAGAACAAATAACTGTCTTTTAATAAGTGAAATTTCTTGTTTACCTCTGATAAATGTAAACTTTGCAATGACTTTATTTTACAGGAATTACCAAAATTTCTTCAGGATCTTTCTTCAACTGATGCTGATCTGCCTTGGAATAGAGCAAAAAACCGCTTACCAAACATAAAACCATGTATGTGCATTTGTTGGTTTTGGTTTAGCTAGGAAGTATTTTTAAATGCCTACCATCTTAACTTTTTTTGTTGTTTCCTTATTTTATTTTATATTGACTGAATTATAATAATGTATTTTATTGGCAGTGACTATCAAATTATATTTCTTTTGCTTTGTTCATATTTAACTAAAGTTAGTATACATGGTTTTCAGTTTGTTCACACAAGTTCACTTATGCAGGTGCAAGAAACTGTAGACATAATAGTTTCTTAGCTTTGTAATTTAACCCAAGTAATGAACCTGTTTAACATCTTCCGACAGACCTAGCATCAAATGCAAAGGCAATATTCTCACTTAGCTTTGTGCATTAGTTTCCCTTACGAGCATAGCAGTGTTTTCCTATGGAACATTAAAAAATGCATTGTAAAATATTCATTAAAGATCAGAGTAAATGTGCACTTACATGAATTCGTTTTACAAGTGAGGCCGAATTGTGCTTCACCATGGTAAATACAGGTTCATTTTTCAATCAATAAGAAAAGAAACAGTGTTATTTTCTTTAAGAGGATTATACAAAATCTGTGTTATAATGACACCTTATAGCTGAGGTAACCGAGGAGCAGAGAAGCTAAGCAACTTACCCAAGGCCATATGTATGGTAGGCAGATCATCTGGAATTCAGAACCAATCCTGCTTACCCATTTTGCCTCCTTGAAAACAAACAGACAACCCGTCAAAACAATTAAGCAGTGGATATTTCATGTCATTTCCATGTTTAGTTAAAATTATTACTGGATGTTTCAATTATAATATCAAGTCGGTAAACTTTCTCAGGAAAAATAATTTCTGACGTTTTTCTTTGAAGAAAAGTAACAAGTACAGGGTATCTAATTTTACTAGCTCTTAAAATATTCTAAAAAGTAGTAATTAGAAATTTGAAAGAAAGAATAGGCGGATAAATTAATGGAAAAGAATGAATGGTCTGGAAATAGACCTAACTACCTAGAAAACAAAGTGGTGTTCCGAATTAGGGAGAAAAGATGAAATGTTAAAAAATTGATACTATTTGCTGTTCCAACGACAACAGATAAACAATAAAAGATATATCTATACCTCATTCCTAAAAAAAAAAAAAAAAAAAGTCCCAATGGGTCAAAGATTGAAATACTTAAAATGAGAAAAATCTATGAAATTTTCAGAAAAAACTATCATTTGTAAAAGTAATAATAATTTGTAATGACAAACCACTTTGACAAATGGTACAATCCTGAAGTCATAGAGAAAAATAATAAGAAATTTGATTGCATAATAATATAAATTTTTGCATGGTAAAATTGATAGACAAAGTCAAGGACAAGTGACAAACTAAGAAGAAAATTTTAATCCATATGACAAAAGGCTCTATGTAGCCTTCTATTTTAGCATACTTTTTAAAAATAAAAATGAGAAAATGTGAAAGGCGGTTAATAGAAAAGGCATTAAAATGGTTAATAAACATAAGCAAAGAAATTCAGTTTCACTTGTATTTAAGGAAATCAAAATAAATATTATGCGACATCAATTTGTATTTGTCAAAAGAACATAAGATGTTTAATAATACCTTGTGATAGTTAAAGTAAGAGGAAACAGAATTTTTCAAACACTTGGGTTCAGAGTGTGAATTGTTAGAGAATAATTTAGAAATGCTTTTCAAAATTTGGAATGCATATATATAATCTAAAAATTTTACTGCTAGTAATATATTCTACAAGTTTACTCCTACATATATGCAAAAATTTCAATTATGTCTATTCAGCATTTTATAATTGTTGATCATTTAAATATTAATAAAAGGTTAAATAACTATGTTATATTCAAACAGTGAAATACTGTATAGCTTTTTAAAATCATGAACTACATATCTTTGTTTATGCTGATATGGAAAGACACAGGTAAATTAAAAAATGATTTGCAGAACAGATTGTATATCCATTTGTAGCTAAAGAAAATTAGAATACAAAGAATATGTATAGAAAATTCTGGAAATATATACAAGGACATATTAATAGTCATTGTCTCTGGGTGGTAGAAGTATGGGAGAATAAATAACATTTTTAAATTTGCCACCATCTGTGAAATTGGAATGTCATATTATGAACTCCTTTGTGTTACTTTTATAGTAAAAAAAAAAAAGTAGTAACAATTTAAAAAGCCAATTAGCATTTGTTCCTTATATTTTCTTCTAGATAATAACAACAGAGTAAAGCTGATAGCTGACGCTAGTGTTCCAGGTTCGGATTATATTAATGCCAGCTATATTTCTGTAAGTTACTATTTTTATATATTTTATAATTGTATACAACATAATTACTGACATTGTGTTATCTTTCCAATAGATGGGGATATGGATATGCCTAATAGAGATACTAAATTATCAAAAATTATTTCACCAGTACAAGGCAGATGTTCAACTTCAGGCTACACATCCCTGGTCTTTCCACTAATTCATATGCTTTGTTAATATATTCTCCATACACAATGAAGTTTGCCAATCTCTGTGAATTAAAAATTATTAAATGGACAGTTATGTTTATATAATATGAAAATCTGTTCTGTAGCTCTTCCCTTCTAGATCTGCAGTCCTTCAAGCGGGTGACAATGCCATCATCATCATAGGTACATTGAAACTTTATATGCACTCAAGACCTTCACTTGGTTTGCACATTCATGGAATCTTAAAGAAGGAAGTGCCCTTAATTTGACCATTCATCTTGGAACTCTAAAAAATTCCCGTCAGTCTCTCCTGGCATTGATTCATCCACTTCTTTCTAAGGCAGATGATTCTATCTCTGAAAAACTCTGTTTTACAGTTGGTTTTTTTTAACCAAGTTATGTCCCTTTACATTCTTACCGACTGACTTAAATTCTAATGCATAGCAAGCTTAACCATCTTCATTATGTTGAATCTACAAATACATGAAGATTTCCTCTGCTGCCTACACTCTCCACAGGCTTTTTCTTATCCATAGGTCTTCTCACCCATGCCTGCTATTTCCTTCAGCTCTATTAGGGCTCTTGTTACGTGACGTTCCACCCTTTCTCCAACATTAAACATACTTGTGCTATGTCCCATTCCCTCCAAGCCTTTGTCAAGGAGGGAAAAAATGAATTAGTACTAAATCTGATTTTGATTGATAATTAATATAAAATTACAATCATATATTGGGTCCTATTGTCAAAGGAGTGAATAATGGGAGAATTTAAGACTTTAAGACTTTTTAACCAGAGAAGTGAAGAAAAGTTTGGAGGAGCTAAGGTATTCTTCCAATTTCATTCTATTTTTAATGCTAGAACTTTAAATCTGTATTTAAAGAATGACATAAATTTACTATTATGGTAACATTTTATTCATCTATCAAATGATTGATTCCCTTAAAAATGTAATTCAAAATATAAACATCTTGGTGAAATCTTATGCTTACAATTTCCATTGTAATCTAAACTCTACAGCATGTTAAAGTTTTACTTGGATTTATAAAATGATGCATATATGCGTTTAGATATTTAAATGTAATCACTACTCTAATAATCAAATGCCATCAAGCAGGACAAGGACAACTGGTTGTATCAGTGACCTATTGATTTGTATCATTTTTTATTCACCAACAAGTAGATACAAATCAACAGCTCATATTGCCTAATGTTCCATAAGGGATGCCAGTACAGGATGTGAATATAATTAAGAATGAAACTAGACAATTTTAGTAGGTGTAGCTGAACCACACAGATTATGTAAGCAAAGTAATTTTCACAAATCCCAATTTATGGGGATTTCACAATGTCCCCTTTAAATATGATAGGTTGTCAGCATACAGCTATGAGCAAATGATAATGTGGTATTAGCAATAAACTAGGAAGGCTGAAGATATATATTCTGCTGTAATCAAGTGATGTTGTAATATAATAAATCTTACAACAAAGTCACTATGACCCAATGTAATGATATGCATAATCATTGCTGAGCTGCATGGTGAGCAGGCTCATATGGAAGACACTTTACAAAAAGGCAGATTTCCATACCGGGGCTGGAAGTGTACTGTAGCACTCAGAGAAATCTCCTTTGCTTGGGATGCCAAGAACAGATGGGAATAGATGTAGCAATGATATTGTAGTGGCCCTCACTTTCCACCTACATATTCACACAGTCTTTACCTCAGAAAGAATGTCTGGTATCTCAATTTCCCCCTACTCCCAAAATTTATTCAACAGCACTTCCAGTTGAAAGTTCATGAACACTTTTCCCAGGAGTAAAAGACAGAGGCCATCTATGAATGGGTTCTCAGTTTCAATTTCTTTGGAAGCTATGGTAAAGGGAAGAGAACTACAGAGGGAGGTAGGAAAGAAAGCAAAATAACTGGTGTTCAGATAGAAACAGGAAAAACTGAAGTCTGGGGAAGAGACAGAGGAGGACCAGCATATGGTCTGAGGGATGTGTGGTAAGACTGGGACACTCTAGCCCAGGGTTTATAACTAGGTTAACATGCCAGTGTGTGTTTTCTTCTGCCCTTGGCCATTCTCGAGAATGGTGCTCCCAGAGTTAGGACTTGGAAAGGCTGGAAGATTTTGATGAAGGATAGACTATGAAAGAGGTAGGAAGAAGTGATATTGCCGCACCATAATCTGCCACCAACTGTACAAATGAGTTTAAAAATGTTTTCAAGAGGGTCAAAAGTGAAAATACTATGATTTTAGGTATAGAGGGAGGCTTATAATTAATTTTGAGGAAGGCTCCTCAAAATTATCTCTCTTGTCAACTTGAGATGCCTGCAATTACTTTAACTTAATGACAACTTTTAACACAACTAGAGATTAAAGGTTATCATGCAAATGGTTGCAGTAACATTAGAAACATCAGATTTGTTCCTATGTTGATAGAGTATTTTAATCCTGAAGGATATTGTGTACCTGAAAAACTGAAATGTGTATAGATAAATATATTTGTATATAAGTATATACAGTTATATTTTATATGTATATATTTGTATATGTTTATAACATATAAACATATATACATTTTATATGTATGTGTCTAGATATGTATATGCATGTATATAAATTCTCCCACTATTCACTCCTTTAGCAATAGGACCCAATATATTATAATTTTGGAATAATTATCAATATATAATACGGTGATATATTTGTATATGCCCATATGTATACATTTGTATATAAACATATACATATATGTGTGTACATACACACATACACACATATACATATAGGCATATACAAATATATCACCCTCAATGCCCAACACATTTTCTTTAGCATAATAAAGCAATTGAGGGTGTTTGCTGGAGTAAATATAAACTGCACAATTTACATTTTTTCCCCCAGAGCTTATATGGGTAAATAAAGAAAACCTGTTCAAGGACATTGATAAGCACTAAGATGTCATTATCTCCTGTATAATATGGATAAACTTTAACCTAAAAAATCTACATTTACACTTCAAAATTTTCAAAGTAATTTCACATTCCTTATTTTACAAATAGTCTTCAAAATGGCTCTCTGAGGTGTGCAAGAAAATAATGATTATCTCTAATTTATAATTAGGAAACTGAAGACTAGCTAATTTAAGTAGTCTGCTCTACAGAGTACACTATTAGAAAGGACTAAAGTCAAAACGAGTGTTCTAGTCTCTAGGCCTATACGTTGTTTTCATTATTCATACTTACTGCCTTCTTCTATACAAATTTAATGAAATACCTTATCTTCACTAAACTTAATGCTAGAATTACTGAGAAAGTATGCAGATCATCATTTAGGTTTGCACCATCCAACATTCACAATAGTTAAATCTCAAAGGAAGAAAAAAAGGAGTGGTTTGACCTTCTCCATCTCATATGCTATTCTAAAACTAATTATATCTGCATATACAAATTCACTGGCTATAATTGAATAACTGCTGTATGAGATTAGAATAAAGCATAAAAATATTGATTTGGAAGAAGCATTTAAATTACTTTTTTAGCATGTAGTTCTCCAATACCTGAGATGTAGTAGGCACTTAATAATTGTTGAGTTTATAAAAAGGAGAATTATATTTAGGTGGGTAAATACATATGCTTCAGAGTTCAAATGGACCTGAGTTCAAATTCCTCCTCTGCATTTTTGTAGCTGTATGACTTGAAATTTTCTGAGTGAAGTTTCTACACTGATAAAGCAGGAATAATACTCAACCCTCCTTTATTCATTGCTACTAAATCATATTTCAATTATTCACTGAATCACATATTGGAAGCACTTAAAAACACAAGTTATTTTTATTGTTGTTGATGTTTCGTGGTAGTAGATTCTACATTTTCCTGGCTGATAATCCAGAGGAAAATCTCTTCGCTAATTTAAGGACTGCAATGAAAAGTACCATCCACCGGTAAAGGTCCTAATGAAAGTTGACATGTGGAATGAAATTTACACTTTGTTCCATGTATCACAGTGCTTTAAAAACCAGCAAACTCTATATTCCAATTAAAGGGCAAAAGTCCAGGCAAGAAGTTTCCTCTCAGAAAAGTCAAAAGTTTGCACACACATATTCAAAGGTAGAAGCAAAAATAGTAAACAGAATTGACATACTTTCTTCATTTTCATAAGATACAATGGAAATATCTCCAAAACACCTTTGGGCAAACATTTTACCTGGTGCTTTACCATTTTCTGAAATAAATTGGCCTTTACAGGAAGAAAACTTAAATGTGTCTTAGCTTCTTTACGTGAAAATCAAGGGAGAAATGTGACCATATAAAGATATACTTAAATAACAGATAATACATAGACATACGTATTAAAAAGAAATATAAAATAATATTTCAAATCCTGGAAAACTGAGATCATATAATGTTAATTTTGTAAATAAGTGGTAACAAGATTGTATAGGAATAATCCCAATTATTTATATATGGGTATATATATAATATTATACAGTATAATATTTAGTATATAATATGTGATATATTATTTATATTACTTTGTGTGGAACCTACTCCTCCCTTACAGGTACTGGCTCTCTGGCCTTGCTCACTAGTGGGTCTGCATTCCCTCCCATACGTACTCAGCACAGAGAAGGGTCAAGATGCCTCAGTCCTCAGTGCCACCTCCGTATCATTCTCTGTCCCTCTGCCCTAAAATTGCCAGCTTGAATTCATGCTGTCAAGCATAGGACACACTATTGCTCTTTTTGGAAGTTAATTACCATCCCGTAAGTCACTTTCTCTCATTTCTTGAAGATTTCACTCCAGTATCACTGCTCTTCTCTCATCACTACTTCTGTCATAATTATTGATGATGTCAAAATTCATATAAAATATTGACCCATAGCCCTGCCCGTCACTTTCTGGACCTTTTCTCTTGCAGTGACTTGCCTTCCACGTGACCTCATCACTTTCTGCCATGTTCACAACCTAGACCTTTTCACCGCCAAGAATTGTAGCCTCTCCGCAATCTGTCCAAATTGACCTTCTCCATCTCATATGCTAGTCTAAAACTAATTATATCTGCATATACAAATTCACTGGCTATAATTGAATAACTGCTGTCACTATCTGTCCAAATCTTTCTTTCCAGGTCACTGGAATCTGACAATTCTTCAACCCTGCTCTGACCTACAGCCCTTTGATTCTATCAAATTTTCCATTTTTTCTAACCCAATCAAGACTTCATTTTTTTTCTTGCTCACCTTGAATTGCATGCCTATTTGTTTCCTTTCCTGTATTGTATATATCCTCAACTCTCAAATTTATCTCTTATAATCTCGATCTTTTGATAAATCCCCAAACTGTGTTAAATAAAACCCTCCATGGATTCTTCTCTGTGTTACTGGATGTGTATTGCAGAAAAATTCATGATCACGCCAAAATAGCTCACTTTTAACTCATGGCCACTAACCTCAAAAACACAGCTTCCTGATCTATTCAGTCTCCCCTTTTTCTGGGAGATTCTTTCTCCTTCTTCTTTCTCCTCTGGCCTCTAACACTATGTTCCTCATTTTCACCTACATCTGATGGCCTTGTTTATATTTCACTGATAAAACAAAAGCAATTAAAAGAGAACATCCACAAGGTCCCCTACCTGTCTGCATCTGTGTCCATATACTCAGTCTTTCTCCTGTGGCTGCATATGAACTTTCCTAGCCCCTGATAACAGCCAACCCTTTCGCTTGGACACTACATGACCTCTCCCTTTGCCTCTCTAGAACATAGGTTTAGGAATTCTCTCTTCTGCATCATCAATTTTTCTCTTTTGGCAGCTAAACAAATCTATTATAATTTCTTACATCATAAAAATGTCTTGATATTACAGGTCTCTCTCTACTTCTCTATTGTTTTGTGTTTTATTTATGTTATAACCCCTTGAAGAATTGTCAACACTTACTATCTTCGATTCCCTTCTCTTATCTCTTCAGCACCCTCAAATAAAACTTGGATACTAAGCAAGCACAACACCGAACCAGCTATTTTCAAGGTCACCAATTAACTACTCAGAAAACTAGCTTCAAGTCTCAGTCCCCAATTTATTTGACCTTTCAGCAGCTCTGACTCTTTCATCTTAGTCTCATCGGTTCTATCTCATCTTCTAGACCTGCAAACGAAATAATTTAGAGCTCAATACTTGAATTCACTATCTCCTTCCAAACTCATTTTCTTGGTAATTGTAAGAGTCAGGGTTCTCTAGAGGGACACAACTAATAGGATAGATGTATATATGAAGGGTCATTTATTAAGGAGTGTTGACTCAACAATCACAAGGTGAAGTCCCAAAATAGGCCATCTGCAAGCTGAGGAGCAAGGAAGCCATTCCAACTTCCAAAATCTCAAAAGTAGGGAAGCTGATAGTGCAGCCTTCAGTCTGTGGCCAAAGAGCCATGGCAAATTACTGGTGCAAGTCCCAGAGTCCAAAAACTGAAGTACATGGAGTCTGATGTTCTAGGGCAGGAAGCATCCAGCATTTCCCAGTCCACTGACTCAAATGTTAATCTCCTTTGGCAATACACTCACAGACACACCCAGACACAGTACTTTGTGTTCTTCAATCAAGTTGATACTCAGTATTAACCATCACAGTGATGTCATCCAATTTTCACGACTTTAAGAGATATGAGCTAACTACTTTCAAATTTATGTCTCTAGTATGGACTTTTCCTGAATTCTAAAGTCATATATCTAATTATCTTCGTGGCATTCCTACTTGAATATCTAATAGTGATTTCAAATGTACTATGTCCAATGTGAGTTTTTTATTTTCCCTGTAAATCTGTTCATACTAAAACCTCAAAAGCACAGGCAGTGAAAGCAAAAATAGAAAAATGGGATTGTATCAAACTAAAAATCATATGCGCAGCAAAGGAAACAATCAACAGAATGAAGAGACAATCTGCAAAATGGCAGAAAATGTTTACAAACTATTCATCAACAAGGGATTCATATCCAAAATATACCAGGAACTCAACTCAATAGCAGAAAGAAAATCCAATTTAAAAATGGCAAATGAGCTGAATGAACATCTCTCAAGAGAAGACATACAAATGGCCAACAGGCACAGGAAAGAATGCTCAACATCATTAATCATCCAGGAAATACAAATCAAAACCGCAATGAAATCCCATCTCTCCCCATTTAGAATGGTTATTATCAAAAAGTCAAAAAATAAATGCCAGCAAGAATGCAGAGAAAGTGGAATTACTATATACTATTATACACTATTTAGTTTTCCTCCGAAAACTAAAATACAACCATCATTATGACCAGCAATCCCACTACTGGGTATATATCCAAAGGAAAGAAAATCAGTATGTCAAAGAGATATCTATGCTTATGCAATAACTGCTGCAGCACTATTCACAATAGCCAAGATAAAGTATCAACCTAAGTATTCATCAACAGATGAACGAATAAAGAAAATATGCTATATATACACAATGAAATACTATTTAGCCATGTAAAAGAATGAAATCCTGTCATTTTTGGCAACATGGATGAACTTGGAGAACATTATGATAATTCAAATAAGCCAGGAACAGAAAAATAAATACCACATGTTCCCATTTATGCAGAGGCTGAAAAAATTGATCTCATGAAAGCAGAGAGTCGAATAGTGGTTAAAAGCTGGGAAGGGAAAGAGGCGAGAGTAAGAGATTGGTTAATGAATACAAAATTACAGCTAGATAGGAGAAATAAATTCTAGTGTCTATAGCTCTGTAGTGTGACTATAATAAACCACAATTTATTGTATATTTTCAAATAGCTACAAGAGCAGATTTTGAATGTTCCCAACACAATGAAATGATAAATGTTTAAGGTGATGGATATGCTTGTTACCCTGACTTGACTATTATACATTGTATACATGTATCAAAATTGTCACACTGTATTTCATAAAAATGTACAATTATTATATGTCAAAATAATAGGAAAATATGATTAAAAACTGCTCATCCTGGAGTCTTCCCCATCTTCCTTTGGAGTCATTATTAATTTCTGTTTCTCTCATACCTCATATCAAATCTATTAGCAAATTCGGTTGGTTTTGCCTTCAGAATGTATCCATATCTGATCACTTCTCACCATCTCCACTGATATCACCCATGCTACCAATATTTCTTGGCTGAATTGTTACGAGAACCCTCTAACTATTCTCCCTCCTTTCACCTTTTAAACTCCCCTAGGTTGGTCTATGGAAGCCCACGTGAAACTGTTAAACCATACACTGTGTTCAAAACCTTTCAGTGACTTTCTGTATCATTCAGAGTAAAAACCAAAGTCTTATAATTACCTTTTAGGACCTAAAGCACCACTTATCCTCCCTGCTTTTTCTGGTCATTATCTGTTACTCCTCCCCCTCATTTACTCTACACCAGGCACCTGCTGTTCTTAGAACATTCCTGACACCCCTCTCCTTTAAGGTGGTTGGACTTGATTTTCCTTCTGCCCACAATTGTTTTTCCCCAAATCCTGCAGGCCTCACTTCCTTCCTTCTTCAAAACTTTTTTCACATATCACCAGTGATACATGAAGTTTGGAGATGAGCTTGGAGAACATTATGATAAGTGAAATAAGCCAGGAACAGAAAAATAAATATCGCATATTCTCATGAGGTATTTATTTTTTCTGAATAATCTGTTTCTGAACAACTATTTTCTGAAAAGCCTATTTTCTGAAAACTTTCTCTCATAACCCTTACCACTTTTATAAATTCTATGTAGTTTGCATATTTAATATACATTAATAGACAGTGTCTATTTCTCCTAGTGATAAAATAAATGAGGGTAGGAATTTCAGTGTCTTTGGTCAGTGATGAAACCCCAGCTCCTAAAATAGTGCCTGGAACGTAATAGTCACTCACAAATATTGATTGAGTGGAGAATGTGCATATTTAAAAAGTCTGTAAAGAAATCAACCAAAATGTTAATGGTCCTTCACTCTGGATAGCGGGATTATAGGTGAATTCTACTTTCTATTATATATTTTTCTAAATTTTCAAAATATTCTACATTCAACAAATATTATTTTTAATAAGAAAAGATCCCTTACACATGAACTACATATTTAGGTCTTTCGGCTGAGACTGGAAAGACAGAAATGCTGTAGTATACTGTGTATTTAAGAGACTCAAGATTTTCCACAAGCAAATGTGCCTGGCTTGCACTGCAATTTGGGAAAATGACTAAAGTGCCTCCTCATTATTCTTTAAAATAAAATAAACTTGCTGGATTACATTCTAGAGTCCCTGGAAAATTTAAATATATGTTATTTTTTGTGTATTACTATTCTCTGACTACTGAGACAATTTCAACGTAAAAAAGTGAATTTTACCTCTTATTCCCCATTCCTCGAAGCATCTTCCTATTTGAAATAGATGTCATTCCATTACTACTTTTTCACTTATACATTACCTTTCTTGAAAAGAAATCCACAGATACTGTTCACAATTATATAAACTCAAGTGTCATGCTTTTATGTTCCAGGTAAATAGATCAAGTTTCAGAGCAACTTGATAAATATCCACAAGGATGTCATAATAGATTTAAGACAGATCTCATGTCTTATGAGTTTACTATATTAGTGAAATGAACCTTCATATTACCATGTATTTCTTTGGTCAGAATTCCAGACAGTAAATGCCAATGACTAATGCCACAGTTTAAGTAGATAAGTAATTTCTTAGAGGAAGACTATACATATATCTGCACAACCAATAAATGTATGGCAATAACATCATGGAGTGGGTTTAGAGAGCTGGTTCTGGGCTTAACCTGCCTTCGCAGTGTTGAGATCTTGGCAAGTTACTTCCCCTTTCTAAGCCTCAATATCTTCATCTATAAAATGCGCATAATATTAGTACTAATTCACAATGTTTTTATAAGAATATTGAATACAAGATGCTTAGCAAACTGCCTGCTATGAAGACTCAGACTTAAGACCTTTATTAAGTTATGTTATTATTGTAACTATTATTATTATGTAGTCCCTAATGTTTTATTCAAAAGTCAGATATAAATTTTGAGAACCATTTGTTGTATAGTATATCAGATTGTGAGGATAAATTTAGACGGTAGAAACTTTGAGTATTTAAGATTATCTAGTATTTACGATATTCTAAAATATTAGGTAATTTTACAACCAGCATTTGTTTCATGCTTTGAAAACTAAAACACTATATCTATGAACACAGTGATGCAATGTTTCTCATTATATCCTTCTAGGGCTATTTATGTCCAAATGAATTTATTGCTACTCAAGGTCCACTACCAGGAACAGTTGGAGATTTTTGGAGAATGGTATGGGAAACCAGAGCAAAAACATTAGTAATGCTAACACAGTGTTTTGAAAAAGGAAGGGTAAGTTATTTGAAAATGTTTTCGCAAATGTTGTTTTACAATTGTGTTAACATATGTGTGACCATTTCACCTAATACTGTGAGTCATCAATAACCTGGACATGTATAAAGTAATTTTAACTTAGTCGTAATAACTGTGATGTACATATATATCAATATAACAATGACTGTTATGACTGATGATTTTCTCTGAATGCAGATCAGATGCCATCAGTATTGGCCAGAGGACAACAAGCCAGTTACCGTCTTTGGAGATATAGTGATTACAAAGCTAATGGAGGATGTTCAAAGAGATTGGACTATCAGGGATCTGAAAATTGAAAGGGTAAAAAAAGGGGGGGACAAGGGAACCTGATATAAAATATGAAGGATCTAAATGTCTAAAATAAAATTGATTTCTAGAACTATCCCTTTCAAGGACACCTGTGTATTCAACAATGCTTTTGTACTGTCTTCTGAACAGAATTTTGAATCGATATCCAACTTTAGTATCAATGTCACAGTATTTGTTCCAGATCACTCTAGTTAAAGTCTGTATTAAGCAATTAGCATCACATTCTTAGGTTGACAAGAGCAGAAGGAGAGAAAATGCCGAGATCACCAGCTTTATTTTATTTAATGAAGAAACTGTAATATTTGACTTGAGACAGCAATTTCCCAAGTCACTCATCTCCTGAATCCTAATAATTTGATTTTCTTTCTTTTTTTTTTTTTTTTTTTTTGACACGGAGCCTCACTGTGTCTCCCGGCTGGAGTGCAATGGTGCAATCTCGGCTCACTGCAAGCTCTGCCTCCCGGGTTCACGCCATTCTCCTGCCTCAGTCTCCCAAGTAGCTGGGACTACAGGTGCCCGCTACCATGCCCGGCTAATTTTCTGTATTTTTAGTAGAGATGGGGTTTCACCTTGTTAGCCAAGATGGTCTCGATCTCCTGACCTCATGATCCACCCGCCTGGGCCTCCCAAAGTGCTGGGATTACAGGCATGAGCCACTGCGCCCTGCCAATAATTTGATTTTCTATTTAATCTGCAGCCAATATAGAAAAGGTAGTATGGGATCTCACTTTATCAGTTTATATAAATCCCTATACACACAGAAGATGATATAAGGATCTTTATACTTTTCACATAACAGATGCTCAATACCTGTGCATGGAATAATTTGTGAAAATGTTCATTTAAGTTTTGGGTCAAAATTGTTTCAATACCTGTTATCCCGAGTGTGACAAAATAGCATGCTATGTTTGAATATTAATGTTCTATATTAACATTTATTTCCAGGCTTTCTTATTGTTTTCATTCACACTGAAAGGCAATTCTCTATTGTAACAGTAAAAATCTCTCTTATAGGAAATAATGAAAACATTTTGTTTAGTTTGGTAAATAGTCATTTTTAAAAGATCACCTTCAAAAACTGGGACAATTGCCTTCAGCCTTCGTTGTGGAACTTAAATAGTTTTGTCATTCATTAATCCGTCCCTTTGTCTAGCATGGGGATTGCATGACTGTTCAACAGTGTAACTTTACTGCCTGGCCAGAGCATGGGGTTCCTGAGAATAGTGCCGCCCTAATTCACTTTGTGAAGCTGGTTCGAGCAAGCAGAGCACATGACACCACACCTATGATTGTTCACTGCAGGTAAGAAAGCGATATTTTTAGAAACATCTATTAAACGCCAGAAATGGCCTTTGAACCCATTGGTCTTTTTATTATTATAATTCCATTGGTTATTTTTTATGAAATGGTCATATAAATTTCTTCCAGCTTGCCATCTTCAGAGGTATCACATTTAGCATTTCTGGACACATTGGTATGATTTATGTTTTCTGACATGATAGATCTAAATCAGTCTTGGCTTGAGTCTCTTTCACACATGAAGTTTGGAGATTAGAGGAAAATGTAGCATGAATTCTACTTAAATGAGATACTCAGAATAGGTAAATAAATAGAGACAGAAAGTAGAGTTGTGGTTACTAGTGAGGAGGGAGATGAAAAATTATCTAATACCCTCTATTTGGGATGATGAAAAGTTCTGGAAATATATAGTGTTGATATTTGCATAACATTGAGAATGTACTTAATGCCACTGAATTGTACATGTAAAATGGGCAAATTGGTAGATTTTCTGTTATTCATCTTTCACCACAATAAAAATATTTTTTAAGTAAAAATAACTTTTAATATTTTCTAACAGGAGTGTACTATAATTAATGTGGTTAAATACTGTAGGTAAGAAAAGATAAATTCATTCAGTTTTTAAACTTTTATTTTAAAAATCTCAATATGTAGTTTAAATGATTATAAATTTTCTATAAATTCCTGGATTTTTAAAATTATAAGACTAATACATAAATGCTTGCTCATTATAAAATATATGAACAATGCTTGTATTTATAAAACATGAGAACAAAAAGCAAAAGCCTCATTTTTACCTTCTCAATTTCAAATCCCTTCATATAGGTAAAAAGCTTAATATAATAGTATATACTAAAAACAGTACAACAATTTGCTTCTACAGTCAGTGATTAATTTTATGCTGGCATCATTGATGAGTAAAACCTTTGATGGGCAGTAACTGCCTTCAGTTTCTCTGTATCATGCAAATACACTGCCATGGGCACTAAAAGAAAAGTACTTTCTCCTTTTTAGCCTCAAAAAGAGTAGAGTCTCCTCCTTTGTGATTTAAATAGATAAGAGATAAGAAGAAGGTATATTCATATTGTTAACCATCTTTAAATATCATTTGAAAACCATCTACTAAATATTTATCTCCAACTCCAACTTCTCACCTTGACTTCAGACTTCTACATTTAGTTTCCAATTCAGCTTGACAGCCTGAATGACCAAAAAGTTCTAGAAATTTGATGTGTACAAAACAGAACTCTTGACTCAATCTCCAAATTCACCCCTGCTCAGTTGTCCCTATCTTGGTAAAAAGCAAGTCCCTTCTGTTTGAGCCAGAAGCTCTGGAGTCATTCTTGATTCTGCTTCCTCTCACATTCCACATCTAACCCACCAGCAAATACTTTCATCCCTGGCTACCCCTCACTCATCACTGTATCACCTCCCTGGTCTCCCCTGATTTTTGAACATTCGAAAATGCTCCCACCTCAGATCTGTTCTCATTTTGCTGCTTCTGGCTACCATGATCCTCTCCCAGATATCCACATGGTGTGCTCCCTAACCTTACGCGAGTTTCTTTTCAGATATTACATTAGCAGAGAAGGTTTCTCTGCTGACCCTATCCTACCCTATCATCCTCTATCTCCTTAACCTGATTCATCTTTTTTTCAGTATGGGGCTTCTTACCACCAGGCACGTTCTTTGTCTGTTTATTTATGTGTCGTTTTCCTCTAGACTATAAACTCTGTAAGTGCAGGGACTTTACATTGTCCACTGCTATGACCTAGGTGCCCAGAACAGTGTTTGACACTCAAAATATATTTGACAATTCAATTGCTGTGTGGCATGTATGTGTACATGTTACTATAATCAGTTTTGTGTTGTAGGCTCAAAATTTCTTAGGTCAAATCTTAGGAAATTGCCAATATTTGGATGTTTCTTACTACAGAACTACAAAAATGGCAGTTTCATGTGGTTCAAAGTAATACTTATAAGACTAGATGACCTTTCAAAAAAAGTTTTTAGATTAACTTCCTCTATTAACTATTTAATTTCCTAGGAATCTTGTCTTTCTGATAATAGGAATTTCTGATAATAGGAATTTCTGAATTGATCTTGTGAGGTTTATCAGTTAACAGTTTCTGTGAAGCACGTGCCTGTCTTTGAGTATTAATATAAGTTTTAAAATAGAAATAGTTTTTCAATTTTATTATCTATAGGAGGCAAAATAAATTCTTGAGAAAGAAAGTGAAAAGGACAATTGCAAGACTATTTTTCAAAATGAAGCAAAGAAAATGCTATATAAGCTAAATATTTGACATTTGCAACGTTTAGCATTTCTGCTGGTAACTGAATATTCAGTCAATACACAGTCTCTGGTATTAAGAATTTTCAGTGATTTTTAAAAATCTCTATACTTCAACAACACCCCCTAAAATATTAAGAAATAAGAGGTTAAGCTCCACTGATTAAAGAAAAACTCAAATATTTGATAGCATATTAATGATAATCATCTTGCCTTGTTTAAATAGTCTTGGTAACCATTAAAAATCCAAAGAAATTCCAAAGAAAACCTGCCTCCAAATAAGAGAAGAAACTGTTAGGATTTATTGCTATCATAGCTCATTATCTTTATCCCCATCAAAATGAACAACGCTTTACTGAGTAATTTTCATGTAATTTACTCTTCCTGTAGTGCTGGAGTTGGAAGAACTGGAGTTTTTATTGCTCTGGACCATTTAACACAACACATAAATGACCATGATTTTGTGGATATATATGGACTAGTAGCTGAACTGAGAAGTGAAAGAATGTGCATGGTGCAGAATCTGGTAAGATCTCTAAACCTGCACTGCATTCTAAAGTTCTAGAATTTGTGGCAGCAATCTGTATGGACATGGGCTTGAAGCTGTATTTGCATGGTGGACACCCTCTTTTCCCACATTATAAGCCTTTAGGGGAGGTCTTCGGGAGGGCAGCTGATGGAGTTTATAGGAGAACTAATGCCCACGTGCCATAGTCACCCTGCAGCATTGTTACTGATGGCTCATCTTAACTTGTTATACTGATAGGCATGTAGGAAATAACCTATAAAATTGATTTATAGTTATCGTTTAGCAACTTTGGGATCTCTGGAAATGAACTCAAATCAATATATTTTCAATATCATTATCTTTTGAAAAGTTATAACTGGGAAAACAGTTTAAAATATTGACTGTAATGAAGTTTTATAGATTTGACTTCTCCATATTTATCCCTATTGCATACCAGTACTAATAATGATTATTGTAGCAGGCTATCAACTATTAACTGGGAGTTTTTTGTTTGTTGTTTTGGTTTGCAGGCAAAAAAATATACAAAATATATCCAATTTTTATTTTAAAAAATCACACAGTACTATGGTAATGAAGCTAAAAAGCCTCTATTGAGTGTCTGCTGGGTTCCAGGTGCTATACTAGACCCTTCACATGTATTATCTTATTTAATCTTTATTAAATTAATTTCTTTATTTGTAAGGCAAGGCCAGTAAACCAACCAACAGACTAAATATTACTGGCTCTGCTTTACAAACAGGGAAGCACATATTCCAAGAAGTTAAGTGATATTCCAAGATAATATTACCGAAAAGTGCCAGAGCCAAAATTCAAACCCTAGTCTGTGTAACTACAATATACACAATATTCCTATCTGTAGCTTTGGATTGGAATTTGTATGCTATACAAATAGAAATTTTCTTGCAGTGAATATGCAGGCCTGCTGTAACAGTATTTTCCAGGTTACATTCTAGAAAACAGAAATGGTATCAAAGTAGTTAAAGATTTCAGAAAAAGAGTTCTCTGTTAAAATAAGTATGAGAAAGAAATTAAACTGATTTTTAAACACCTAAATGTTTAGGGCCTTAATGCTAATTTCACTGACAATTACAAAGACGGAGCTGTATGGACAACTTTTCCTAATCTTTGATTGTAGAACTCTTCAACCCTTTTTGATCCAAACCTGTAATACCCTGTCATGAAACATTAATCCTCCTTGGAAGATGCTGTTCTAGACCAGAGATATCCAAACTTTTTGGACAAATGTCCCTTTTAGGAAAGATGTTTGAGCTTCCACTCTAATGCAGATATATTTACCTTTAAATGTAGATTGTTTAATTATGTAAATTATAAACATAAATAAAATGAGAAATTGAAAAGCATGAGATAAATATTGAATAAGCAATATTTTCAAAACCTTGCTAATTGCTAAGGCTTCTTATTATCATTAGGTATTTTCAATAAATAAAATATACACTTAGGACAAAGTATTTCTCTTTTGATAGTTGTTTTAAGTATATATTTTAAGTTTTTATGCTTTTTTAAAAAACTGGTCTAGCTTTTTGTCAGGTCTGATTACCTTGTTGTTATTTTTACCTCCTAGTATGGCTACAGGAGTATTCCAGGAGTATGATGAATGTGTCAGCCTTGCCAATTTTTTGACATCCATTTGGGCTTGCATGATAAATATTATCTTTAATCCACAGTCTCTTTGTAGGAATCTTCCTTAGCTACTTCAATTCTGTGATAATTAGGTAAACGAGGTAATATAATGCATATACATTCCCTCATATACTGAGTTACCAAAAGAGTTAAATGTCACTCTTCCCGCAGGATACTTCAGAAATGGAATATTATACATGACCAGGGCCAGCTTCATGGGTATGCAACATGGGTAGTTTCACAGGTCCTCACACTCAAAAGGGCCCTGAAATTGGTTTAATGTTTGCTGTCACTATTTTGAAAATCTTAAAATTACATTTTGAGACAGGAACTTTATATTTTGTAATGGAACTTTACATTTTGCATTCTCTCTAATCCAAGTTGGGCTAACAAATTAGGTAGCTCATCTTAAGGGGTTTTATGAAGGCTCTAATATCAATCCAATTATTAATCGTTATTAAAATTCAATTGCCTTCTCTTTTTTAGTTAAAAATAAAGATAAATAGAAAGCTAACATTTTCCTCCCATGTCCCCAGGTGTACACATACACACTGGGATCAGTGCTCTCAATGAAATTAAGGGTTCGCTCTCTTGGGTAGGATAGAGGATGGAACTGATGGTTTCCTTCTAGAGTCTAGAGTCAATCTTCAAACAGTAAAAGTTGAAAAATCTTCTATGCTCTACAACTTTGTAGAATTGAATTCTGTAAAGAGTGTGTTCAAGAATGTCTATTAATAATTTTACCCAAGTTAGTACTCAAGTTAGTACTCAAAATGTTATAAACTTCATACATTATTCTGTTTAACCAGCCATAGCAAATTGTCACAGGTTGGGATGGGGATTTGAGAGTGGGGCAGGGATTCGAAAGGGAAGGTTTTTGAAGTCAGGGAATTAAATTCATAATACAGTTCTGCTAATTGTTGGCTCTGTGACTTTGTTTAATTAGCCTCTCTGAACTATTTCTCTTTTGTAAAATAGCCCTGTTACACTTTTCACAAACTTATTATCAGTATTAAATAAAAGAAAGTTTGTAAATCACCAACATGGTGCCCAGCAGGCAGTAAATGTCCAGTAAGATTTTTCTGATTCTCTCCTTGCTGAAAATCAGGTACTCAGAAGCCCTCTTTGATCTGTCTTAGTTCCCAGAAGTTAGACTCTTCACTGTTTTTTCCCTGTGATGACAAACAGAAAAATGACCACACCTCACCTCCAATGCTTACAAACCAGCATTGCCTTGCACAAGAGCAGTTTATTTTCTTCTGCACTCCAGAGTGATTGCAGTTTCTGTGAGGAATGTTCCTGTCTTAGCACATACTATAGCAGCAACTTCAGCAATATACTGCCACTAAAAGGCACTGAGGGGCATGGCCCTTACCCAGGAGAAAGCTTTGATTTCTTTCACTCAAAAAACAATGCACTGGGCACTGGGCGAGGTAGCTTATGCCTGTAATCCCAGCACTTTGGGAGGCCGAGGTGGGTGGATCACCAGAGGTCAGGAGTTCGAGACCAGCCCGACCAACGTGGCGAAACCCTGTCTCTACTAAAAATACAAAATCAGCCGGGCGTGGTGGTGTGTGCCTGTAATCCCAGCTACTCTGGAGGCTGAGACAGGAGAACAGGAGAATCGCTTGAAATCGGGAGGCAGAGGTTGCAGTGAGCCAAGATTGTGCCATTGCACTCCAACCTGAGGGATAGAGCGAGACTCTGTTGCAAACAACAACAACAAAACCAACAACAATACATTGTGGCCCCAGGAAATTTGAAAAGCCTTTCTGAGAGAACTCTCTGTAGTGAGCTAATATCCTAAGATACTTTTAGTGCCTCAAGTAAATGGAAATTTACTGGTGTAAACTCATAGAGGGGAAGAAAAAAAAGTTAACATTTTGGGTGTCCAGTTTTTTGTGGGGCATTTTACATATGTTAAATTCTTTAAGTCTTACAATACAGGATTTATGACACACACTCCCACCCTCAGGTGAGGAAATTGTGCATCAGAAGAGTTTAATTCTTAAGGTAATATGGCTCTCTAGGGGAGAAACTGGGATTAAACATTTTTCACAACAGTATGCTGCTTTCTTGGCAGTAACACATAATGGCAGAGGGACCTTGGAACCTGTAGGACTGTCTCACAGAGCTCAGCCTGCTCTGCTGGCAAAGTTTACACCTATCATTCTTTCCAGTGGAGAAGATGAAATCAGGACAGTCAGAAGTTTCACATATCAAATGTGACTTCAAATTCAAATGTGTTTTTTAATACTAGAACTCATAAATTTAAATGATTTCCAGAAAGATTATACTGTGTCAACATATTTCTGCCAATAATATAATTCATTGTTTCGTGTATGTTTGAAAACACACTCTTGGAATTACCTTGAGAAGTAACTTACTAGCAATTTCAACAGAAATTTTATTGCTTTATAACAACACTTCATTTCTTACCAAAATTGAATTCTATAAACTTGATCATCCACCTCATTTACAAAACTTGACACCTAATGACATTTAAATTTTCTTTAAATTACATCTGTCCTTAAATGGTAAAGATTGCCTAGCTGTGAAAATTAAATGAGACTAAGTGAACAAACACTTATTATGCAACTACTATGTGCCAGACACTATTATAGGTAATCAGAATATAGCAGTGAATATGACAGAGTTCTGCTCCCATAAAACTGACGCTCCAGTAATGAGATGTTCACGGAAACATTTTGTAATCCACAAAGAAATAGATATTCCTAATAATGATTAACAATTTCTGAAGACAATTTCAATAGAGGAGTTCCAAAAGGGTTTGAAGTATAGTAGCAATAGTTATTAATATAACCTATGAGGCCGATCACTTTTGAGAATGTTCTATTTAAATCATTGTCAATTTGACTATGTGTCTTAAACATTTGATGATACTCCTTTAAAGTCAGATATGTTTGTTAGGTACAAATGAGGGTGATTTGAAATATACATTTTTTTTTTTTTTAGCTTTAACTACTTTTGGTAAGGTCTAAGCTCAGAGATGCTAGTAGGTTATTGAATTATATTGAAAACATTTAAAGGACCCAAATGGTACTGAATTTAGCCCAAACATTCCAATGCAATGTTAGGAGTCCTTGTCCACTACCTGGATGTTTGGGTATTTCAATGACCCATTGCCTTGTATTTACAAAGCAGGACCAAATACTTGACCTTAAGTAGGTCACATATCCAGGTGACTAACAGATTTGTTAAACATATTTTAAATGCACTGATGGCATATAGATATACTCACTCACAGATTTCAAAAGTAAATTTAGCATTTATATTCCAAAAGTCATTCTAACAAGAAAACTGTAAGATAATTTACTCAATTAGATCTAATAGAAAGAAGGAAACTCATAAACAAATTTAAGTAATACAATTTTCTACTTCTCGTAATCGCAGTAACAAAGAATATATTAACACTTGGTGTTTAGTGACAAGTGTTAGAAAAAAACATGAAGCTTCAAGAGACCACAGGAATTTAGAAAGCCTCATATTTGAAATGGTAGAAAATAATATATATACCATGATAAGTTCTGTGTCTATAACTTAGCTATTTATTTGATGAATTCAGTACTGCTTTTAGCTTTAACAATATAACTCTCTCTATAAAACTCTTCATCAATCTATTTGTTTAACTACTCTGTCTTTGGTGTCTAGGCACAGTATATCTTTTTACACCAGTGCATTCTGGATCTCTTATCGAATAAGGGAAGTAATCAGCCCATCTGTTTTGTTAACTATTCAGCACTTCAGAAGATGGACTCTTTGGACGCTATGGAAGGTAAACAGAATCAACAATATGTACCCAACTTACTAGTTTACCACCTACAGTAGGAACATAAATTTCAGAATAACCGTATGTTAAAAATGTTTAAGAAGCTAGATTAGGGCACAGATCAGTTTTTTTTTCTTTAACTTCTCTCTAATGCAAATTGGGCTAATAATACCCTTTCCGTCTACATTATATTTTTATCATGAAACATTTAAATTTTGAACTGTTAACTTCAATACTCTCTTGTAACATGTTGCTTTCTGTTATAGGTGATGTTGAGCTTGAATGGGAAGAAACCACTATGTAAATATTCAGACCAAAGGATACAATTGGAAGAGATTTTTAAATCACAGGGGCCAAAGTTACCCCCTTATTCTTCTGAATTGAAATGTGCAAACTTAAAGAAATATCTATGCTTCCCTCACTGTGCCTTTCTAAATGGACTGAACATTTTAAGACTAGTTCTAGAAAATAGCTAATACAGAATAATTATTTGTTTTGTACAGAATAAATATTATGTATTTTAAATGCTTAAGAAAAGACATCCCATATGTTTTTGAAGTCCTGCATATTTTGGAATAAGCCAAATAGAAAATTATTATTATATTAGCATTAATGTTTCATTGTGAAATTTCCCTATGTATTGGATTTAATTTTGAACAAAAGTTGTAAATGTTGATTCAGTAGTGTTGTTTTGGCTTACATGGTGTTGACGTTTCTTGTGGATAATTTCCAGGACTGTCATAATGATCTGTACTTCCATGTACGCCCCTGTTTTGAATCCTCTGTTTTATGAGTGCTGAGATATCATCTCATGATCCCGAACAGCTGAACAGTAACCCCCTGACACTGCAGGGATTACTTAGCCTTTATACAACACACAGTAGCTCTTCAGGGACACTTAGGGCTATTTAATTTGCATTGTGATCTTCAGTTTGAGAACCTAAAAAGAAAAATTAAAAGTGCAACACATGAAGTTACCGAGTACTATTCTAGCCAACATACATTTGTAAACTTTCAGACACAAGTTTTACCCCTGTATTGTATATTCAAATATATAGTTAAATGTATAAGTGTATTTGCCCATTAGATATAGTCAACCTAATATTAACAATTCTGAAGTGTTTCTTCAGCAAAAATGTATCAAAAGAGTAATAAAAACACTATGTGTGCTTCAAGCTTGTAAACCAATGATGTGCTGCTGTGGTGCCAACAGAGACTTCCAAATGGATTATGTTAAATGGCTGTCATTTCATTTCTCAAGGCTGATTTTGAGCGGTATACTTGGTGGAACTGAAAACAAAGAAATTAACCACGTGTAGCAAATTCGAGGTTTCTTTAAAGAAAATATTTCAGCCTCCATCTTATTAAATAGTGACAATGTGGTAAGTTTTGAATTATATGAAGTTATTTTGTAATAGATTTCAATTAAGAGTAATAAAAATAAATAGTATTAATTATTCTCTTCTATGATAAGAATTATATCTTATGCTTATTTCCACTGGAATACACATATAAGAAATGTTATGGCCAATAAAATTGAATTTTGATGAATTATCTTGCAGCATAATTTCAGAAGTTCCTATGTAAATAAAAGTTTGATTTTGTATATCCTATTAAGACAATAATTATACTAATTCTCATATACAATATCTAAAATAAAGATACACATACAAGTATGATATGACATAATTTATGTAATATAATATAAATAATTAAGATAAAATTATTTCTTAAGACATCCATAAGTAATTTTAATGTGGGATTTACTATCCAAGAAATTAAAGCCCTTAGTCTCACAGTCTCTAGAAAAATGTAAAATTTACTTCCTTTTTTTTTTCAGGACAAGGAAGTACAAATAAATACAATCCACTACTGTTCCAGCCAATAAGTTTATAGAAAGTTAGCAAAAACAATAAAAAATGATGAGAACTCTCAAAGATTCAAGTTGAGATTATACATTCTTTAGTTTCCTTTATGTCAATTATTGAAAATATATGGCAAGCCAGTATGGGGTTTTGAATTCATTAAAGACAGATAACATAGCCTGTGTTTGATACACTAAAAAGTAATCTTTTTAGTGTATCAAATGATTTTAAAACATAGTTCAATCTACAGGCCAGTCCACTTTCTATTATATCTGCATAAATCAGATGTGTAGAAGATAGAGTTTGACCCATGTATATATGCATATGTATATGCATAAAACACAACTTGAATATTAAGTCTCCTCTAACCATGCTTATCAAACTTTAATGTTTATATGAAGTACCTGGTGATTATGTTAAAACGCAGATTCTGCTTCAATAAAAATAGAATAGTCCTGAGAGTCATTTCTAGCAAGTACTTGAGTTATAATATTGCTGCCTAATTTCAGGATGTATGTTGAATAATGTATGAATCTCTAAAAGACATTAGTCAGGATCAGAACAATTTTAGATCTACCTAAAATTACTTAAAACATGTTTTCAAAAGATTTTGCTTCATTATAAAAAAAATTGTAACAAAGCATTTATAAAATATGCATAGCTAGCTATATCAAGACACTAAAATTAAGTTGAAATCCAGACATTAATGATACCTAAATTTTCTTTAAATGATATTGTGAAAGGGCCAATTTATACCCAGGTTCTATAGGTGGCTACTAAGTGCTAATTAATATAATGAAGAACATCTGTAATATTTTTATATCCGATTTGTCAAAATACATTGAAGCACATGTACAATAAATGAGCAACATGTGTTTCATATGAACCAAATGAAACTGGAGCCTCTCAGAATGGTTTGCCAGAGACAAGAGCAGCTGTGGGTATCACCTCTACTTTCATTCTGCTTTAAAATGCGTCATTTTCTTCTTTCAGTTTATAGGTGAAACGTATAATAAGTCTTTTGCAGAAAAACGAATTAAACCTTGACCTCTTCATAAAGGAGATGGTGATTCATTCCACATATTGTAGCAAACGCTAGATTTTAAAATGAAATTTAAGTTCAGCAAAGTCTACTATAAATCAAGCCGCTATTCTGATAATCATGTCCATTTTCATTAGCCAACTTTTAGAAAACTCAGTCAAAAATTTTAAGAAACTTGGGGCACAATGATTTGAAATTCTCAACTGAATTATATTTAAAAGTAAAAATATGAAAAAAGTTTATAAAGCATAATCTTGGCGAAACAGCTTGTCTTCTTAGGACACATAATATTTCATGGTAAATGACTCTATAAATATGGATAGAGTTTCCACGTAGAATCAGGACAGTACACCCACTAGCTCATGGAGATGTTCTGAGGAACAGATTAGATTACGTATAGGAAAATGTTTTCAAAATTACAGTGAACTTTACAAACTTAGAATAATCTTTTACCAAGACTGGTCAATGTGTAATGTTTATCAAAAAGATAATGCATCCCATTTTAAGATTATATTGTACTTTGTGGGTATTAGTGTCATATTTGTATGTCCGTTTCACATGCACAGACTGAAGAAAAAATTATGGCAGATATATTGACTTCTGGTAAGTAAGACTATTGATACTTTACTAAGCAAAATATTTAGTGCTTGTTCAATGAATTTTTGATTAAAATGAATGTATAGACAGGTACACAAATAATATAAAATATAATTTGGAAAACAAAGAAAATTTTCATTTCAGAAGATTTAACTGGACATTCTAAATCAGTATCTGTGATATTGTCCTCTGAAAATAAAACTCATTTAATAGGTTAAAAAAAAGCATTATTTTCTGTTAACAAGATTACGTTTCTAAAGTCACAACCTTAAATTATTTTAATTTCACTAACAGTATTATTGGATTGAGAAGTCATTTTAGTAAATTATAAACTTTTTAGAGTACTTTTAAATCCATCATCCCTATTAATCCTTACAAAATCCTTTAAGATCGGAAGGGTCCTGTATTACAGGAAAGATAATGAAAGCTTAATTGCTGTGCCTGAAACCACAGTTATTAGTAAAAGTTGAAGCTGAAGTTAAAACTGAGTTTCTGTGGCTCCCAAAAATTACTCTCCATAACGTTATGCCAGTCTCTCCGTAAGTCAAATGACATGCTTTGAATAGTATAAAATGCTCGTGATAAAGAAAGGTCCTAATCATCATATGTCCCAATTCCCTATTAGCCAGTTAGAGATTTTCTGCTAATCATATGAAAATAAGTAACAGACACCACAGACAATTTTAGAGGTAAATAAGCTCTTAGAACAAATTTAAGTGAGTAAAAATAATTATTGATGAATACAGTAATATTAAAGAAGAAAAGTTTAAAAAGTAAAAAATATTTAAAAAAATGAAAGAAAAAAGAACATTGGAATTTATAGAATTATGAAAATAAAACTAAAAAAAGAGAAGAGGTTGTTAAAGTCAAAACAGCTCCTTAGCATTTCTATATATATTTATATATATATATATGTAATATGTGTGTATGTATATACAATCAAATGCTATCAAGTCCTTTACCCTACTAATAATCAAAAGAAGAGGGAAGAGTAAGAAAAGGAGAGAAGGAAGAGGACAAAAAGGAGAACTAGAAGATATAAAAGAAAGAAAAATACAAGAAAGATTCTGTAATTGAATATTTGGCACTGTGCTGGAATCGTAACCTGAGTTGGCATGTTATCTAATTCAAACTTCACCTATGAGATCAACTCCATTAAAAGGGTATGCAATGGAAGCATGGAGGGATGATGAAGGTTGCCCAAATTCTCTCAGAGAGTAATTGGTAGTCTGGAGTTCAAATCCACATCTATCTGGCTAGAGTTCAAGTTCCTTTCACAGGTATGACCATCCTTATTTTATGTTCAAAAGAAGCTCGCAGAAGCCTGGGAATAAACAGGCCTCAAGAAGACAGTTTTTTAAATCCTATTTTGTGCTCACTTCCATTTCAAAACTTTTTAACATGTACATGGATTGTAGGGAATTTGGACATGTGAAAACAGCCTACTCGGGTGAACTTTCAGATTAGTCTTTCTATTGTTCATTCTTTTTCGTTCTTTCCCTTATTAATTCATCTGCTATAATTAAATTTGTGTAAGCAAGTATTTTTAAAACCTGTGGCCAGATTGGATGGGTATCCATCTGTATTTACTAATTTTGTGATTTTCGGCAAAAAGCAATAACCAGTTTGTACCTCAATTTCCTCATTCCTAATATGGAGATAATTATAAAAGCTACCTCACATGTTTGTAGAGCAGTCTTAGTTCCGAGTAAACACTCAATGAGATTTAGATTGTAATACACATAATGATAATGAAGCGGCATCATTTGTCTGAGGTAATAGCCAAGGTCCCTTGTCTCACACCAAGGAAATAAGGAAGCTGACACACCAGAGTGAGGTTAAGAGCGGAAGTTTAATAGGCGAAAGAAAGAGAAAAGCTCTGTTGCTACAGAGAGGGGCCCCAGAGAAAACAGGTTGCCACTTCTGCGGTGAAGTGCAGGTTTTATAGATGAGCTTGAGGAGGCGGTGTTTGATTTACATAGGGCACAAAAGATTGGTCGGACCAGGTGTGCTATTTGCATAGAACGTGAAAATCTGGCCACCCATACTCTCATCTTTTATAATGCAGATGAGTTCTCTACCTGGCTGACGCCATGTTGCCTGCTGCTTTTACTGTACATGTGGTGACAAAGAAAAGGAAGATGGACCCCTCCATGTTGAACATACCTGGCCCCCAGGTAGCCTTAATCTATTGGAACAAATACTGACATTCACCCGTGCAAGCTTCCAGCTTGCTTATTTATGTCTGCAGCTCGATTTTTCAGGCTGCTCCTCGTTAGAAAAGAAATAATTTGGGGGCTGCTTTTTATTAAAAGGGAAACCTTGCCAAGGACTCTTTTACCCTCCCTATCTGCCTAAATAATTTCTTTCTAGCTCTTGTATCAATAATGATAACAGTTATGATGCTTTTTCTGTAAGAATTCAAATATGCCAAAAATATGACATATTGATTCACATAGCCACTTGAAAAATATATAGAATACAGAATTATAATCATACTGATTAGCTTCAAATTAGCCTAATGGGAATAGAGGGAATTATTCCTTAGTTTTTAGCGGAATTTCACATTCAACATTTTTCTTTTAACTTTAAAAAAGGAAAAGAAAGTAAATATGATTATTGACTTTGAGGCATTTCCAACCTAATTCCTTATTATATAAACTGAATTTTTCTAAAATTTCATCTTTATAATATTCAAATAAAGTTTTTCCAGGCAAACATAATATTTTTAAAGAAGTACAGCACTTTGAAATTTAAATGAAATAAAATTTCGTTTATTTTTCTATATATTAATTTCAAACCCATATAGCTCTTGGCTAGAAAAAAAAAGATAATTACAGTTTTAAGTAAAAATAAACGATTGAATACATAATATAACCTCAAAATACGGAAATATACCAAAGAAATTTAATGTATTTATTACAAATTAGACATATCTATAAAATAATAGAAGTTTTAGATCAAGAAGATAAATTAATGATATGAAAATAAAGTAAATGAATTAGAAAATCTACACATATGAATTAATATTTCTCTAGGGAGAGAAATTCTTATACCCTAAAAAAAGAACACATATTCTTTTGATGTTCTCATGGATCAGTCACAAAGAATGATTCCTTTCTGTATCACAAAGAAAGTTGAAAATAATTTCAGACTCAGTATCATACATAGTCATTTATCTGACTACAAGACAGTTAAGTAAAACATTTACAAAAAAATTTTTTAAGCTATATTTGAAACTAAATTAATACATATCTAAATATCACACAGATTAATATGAAGAATCTCAATGAAAATTATATAACAGAACTGAATGATATCAAAGCACCTTTTATAAAATTTTGATAAAGTTACATAAAGGTAAGCTTAGAGGCCTAAAATATATATCCTCAAATATAAACATAGTAAGCATTTACTTGAGAAGCTGGAAAAAGTACAACAGAGAAAATCTAATGACATAATGAGACCTCATTTGCGACCACATTATGTGTGAGTTATCCACTGACAGACAGAGAGGATACTTATGTGCATGAAACATTTTTGGAGAAAATTTGGACCTGAAGGACAGAACAAAACACCCTTTTAAATGGAGAAATAGACCACATTAGTAGGGTTCAAGACTATGTTATAAAACTATCAATTCAATCAACTTCTAAATTGATTGAATCAATTTCTAAATTCAAAACTTCAGAAAATTCTTAAATGAAATGTGAGTGGAGAACAACACCTGGGCTTTCAACAGAAACCCTACAGAAGCTTCAGTAAACTGGACTCTCCCAACAAAACTTTTTAAAACAAGTTTTGAAACGTCAAATTAAACTACATTACAGAAAAAAAAAAAAAATCCCAGCCCTTCTAAAATTAAACCAAGTAAATACATTCAACAATGTAATATTCACAATATGCATTATTCAGTTAAAAATTACTAGGCAGGAAAAAACAACCCCTAACCAGGAGAAGGATCCATTATTAGAAACACACATATAAATAAAAATGGATATAATTAGCAGACAAGAACTTTTAATATAGCTATTAAAATATGTTAATGGGGAAAGAAATATAAATATTACTGGAAACTACAAACAATTAAAATAAACTTCTAAAGCTAAAACCCAGAATAGCTGATGTCAGAATGCTACTGGATGCAATTAAAAGCAAATTAGACACAGGAGACGAAAAAAATCAGCACTTAAAGAATGGGCAATAGAAATGATCTAAACTGAAGCATAGAGACAAAACAGGCTGAAAAAAAAAATAAAGATTCTCAGTGACCTGTGAGATTAATTCACATAGTATATCATAAGTGTATCATATCATAGCATAGCATAGCATAAATTACAGAACTGGGGCAGAGGAGGGCAGAAAAAATATTTGAAGAAATAATGTCCAAATATTTCTATTTTAAAAATATAAATCTATAGATTCAAGAATCTCAAAGAAATCTAAGCAGATAAGTGCACAAGCATGCATACGCACTATTATTCTCACTTCTGTACCCACAATAATTTCTGCATCACACACACACACACACACACACACACACAAACTATACCAAGGCTTATAATAATCAAATACTTGCATAATCAAGGCAAGTCATTGATAAAGATAAAAATTTTAAAGGCAACCAAGAAAAGAGATACCTGTTCTGGGGATGACAGAAAAGAAAATATTCTGGCTACTATTCAGAAACAGTGCAAACCAACTGAAAATAGAATGACAGATTCAAAGTGCTGAAAGCACTTCCTCAAACTGACCAAAAGCAACTATGAAAAAAACTGGAGCTAATATTATGCTCAATGGTGAAACATTGAAGGTTTTCACCCTAACATCAAGAAAAAAGCAAGGACGAGTGCTCTCACAACTTGTATTCCACATTCTACTGGTGTTTCTAGCCATTACGATAAAGCAAGAAAAAGAATTTAATGGAATATATTGTGTAAAGGAAGAAATAAAACTGTTTATGTGAGTAAAGAAAAATATATCATGTATGAGAAAAATCTTAAGAAATCTACCAAAAAAGCTACTAGATATAACAAGTAGCTTTAAAAAAAAGAGTCACAGGATATAAGGTCAAAATACAAAAATCTATTTCTACACACTAGTAAGGAACAACTGGAATATTGCCGTTAAAAATACCATTAACAATAGCATCCAGGGGGAAGGGAGAGCATCAGGATAAATAACTAACGCATGAGGTACTTAATACCTGGGCGATGGGTTGCTTGGTGCAGCAAACCACTATGGCACACACTTACGTATGTAACAAACCTGCATGTCCTCAGGGTATCCCATAACTTAATTAAATTAAATTAAATTAAATTTTAAAAATAGCATCCACAAACAGGAAAAGCTTCAGATACATTTAACAAAATATGTGCAAGATCAATATACTTAAAAGCCACTAAACATTAATGACGAGAATTAAGATTAAAATAAATTTCTCTAAAATTCATTTTCATAAACTCAAAACTCAATATTGTTAAGATGTTAATTCTCTTCATATTGATTTATACATTTGGTGAAATCTCAATAAAAATTCCATAGGGCTTTTTTAAAGAAATTGATGAACTAGTTTTATAGTTTATATGGTGCAAAAGACCTATAGTGACTAAACAATTTAAAATAGAACAAAATTGAAAGATTTACACTATAGCTCTGTAGATTCATTTAGAGAAAAAAATGTCCAAAAATAAACTTGCACACAGATGGTAAAGTGGTTTTCAACGAAGATGATAAGATAATTCAGCAGGGAACATATAGTCTTTCCAAAAATAGTATTGGAACAACTAGATGTCTATATGAAAAATCATGAATCTTCACCTTTACACCAATACACACAAAGATTAAATTGAAATGGATCTCAGACCTAAATGTAAAGGCTAAAACTATAAAGCTTATGGGGATAAAAGTAAGAAAAATTCTTCATGAACTTTCAATAAGCAAAGATTTCTTAGAATATAAACCAAAATAAAACATCAAGGAAAAACTTGATAAATTGTCCTTTATCAAAGTATAACTTCTTGCTCTTCGAAAGACACTGTTAAGAACATAAGGCCAGGTATGGTGTCTCATGCCTATAAGCCCAGCACTTTGGGAGGCCAAGGTGAGAGGGTCAATTGAGCCCAGGAATTCGAGACTAGCATGGGCAACACAGGGAAACCCCATCTCTACAAAAATTTAAAAATCAAGTAGGTGTGATGGCACATGCCTGTGGTCCCAGCTATTGGGGAGGCTTAGGTGGGAGGATTGCTTCTTGAGCCCAGGAGGTCAAGGCTACAGTGAACTGTGATCACGCCATTGCACTCCAGCCTGAACAACTGAGACTCTGTCTCTAAATAAATAAATAAATAAATAAAATGAAAAGTCAAGCCACAGACTGGAAGAATAGGAGGAAATATTCACAATACATGTAATAGGATACAAGTCCTGGTACTTATATCCAGGATATATGTATATTTACAAAGTATAACACACACACACACACACACACACACACCCCAATAGGCAATATATCAAATGATATTTAGCACGAATACAAAAGATGTTCAATACCATTAGTTATCAAGGAAATGCAAATTAAAATCATGAGATACCATTACACACCCAATGGGATGATTAAAATTAAAATTACCAAAATATCAGGTCATCTTGGTAGGATTTGGAGCTGGAACTGGAAGTCTAAAATGGGACAATCCATTTGGAAAACATTTTGGCAGTTTCCCATAAAGTTAAACATACTACCATTATTACCATACTACCCAACATTACCACTCCTAGTCATGTATCTAAGAGAAATTAAAATATACTTTCAGAAAAGAAGTTGTATTAATGTTCTTAGCAGCTTTATTCACAACGGACAAAAATAGAGGGTCCAAATGGCAATCAACAAGAGTGGATATACAAGTTGTGGTCTATTTGAGCAATGAAATACAAATTGGCAATAAAATAGGAATAAACTGCTAATACACACAAGAGCAGGGAGAATTCTGTAAAACAAACGCTGAGTGAAAGAAGACAGACACAAAAGAGTACCTACTCTACGAATCCATTCTACGAAGTTCTGGAATAGTTCAAACTGACCCATAGTGATAGAAATTGAATAAATGATGACTACTTGGGGTATAGTATAAGTGGGGAATTGACTTTAATTGACCAAAGGGAACGTTTTGGGAATGATGAAAGTGTTCTCTATCTTGAATGGAGTGCTGTTTACACAGGCATATTCATGTATAAAATGCCTTAACTTGTATACATACAATGACTGCATTTTATTTTATGTATACTATAAACCAATACAATTTACTAAACAGAAAGATAATGAAAAATAGTTTTGAGATATTTATATGCCATTTATATAATGTTTTAAAAATACAACAGGTAGTACATTTTTTTTGTGGATGCATCTATGTTAGTACAGACATAAAATCATGGGAATGAATGGGAATGTAAAAATTCACATCAGAATCCTGGTTTCCCCTGGCAAGGGAGGGATGCAGGTATGGAGACAGATTGTGATGGAATCAGATTGGTATACACAAGGGCTTCCAATGCATTTGTAAATTTTTGTTTTAAAATTTGAAGCCTATCTGTCAACATTGTCAGATTGGCTAAAATTAAGTAATGAGTAAAATATTTATTATCTTATGCTTTATAGTTTTTTGTTTGATGAATTTTATAATTAAAAACACAGGTAATTTTAAACTTTAATAACTTATTAAAATAAATGACATAAAGTGTTTATGGATGATTTTCACAATAATAATAATTCAAGTTCTCCTGCTTGAATGAGTACAACACTGAGAAAAATATTTACTTACTTTTGTTGTATACTTTCTCCATTCCCAAAGCACTAACAATCAGTCTTTTAAACATTAAAAATAAAACTTGATATGCTCCAAGTTCTTACCAAAGAATTCATTATGCTCCTATTCACTTAGTATTTATAACCCCATGAACTGCCATGAAAAATATGATGAATTCACTTGCTGGACTCTGCCACTGGAACAGAGTTAGTTTCATCAGTCTGAGTGTTCTACATTCAGAAAGTTGGTAAATAGTAATAGGATGAGCACTGACTCCCGGGTTATTAAATCAGAAGTTTTACCTACTTATGTGTTAAATATTATATTTAAAATTGTGATATGAATAACTGTGATACACATAAAATTGTTATAATTTTATTTACTGTAATTAATAATAACAACCTTATTTATTGAATCATTACCACTTGCCAGGCACTCCTCTAAGGACTTTACAAATATTAATTCATTAACCTCATGACAATTCTTGGATAATAGTACTAGGTGCTATTATCTGCCTTTTGTAGGTAGGGAAACCAAAGGAAAAAGAGGTTAAATAAACTGCCCTAGATTATACATTAAGTAAATAAAAGAGCCTAGACTTGAACACAGAAAGTCTGGCTTCAGAGCCTGTAGTGTTTGCCACCATATCCTGCTATGTTACACGGAGACCACTAGATATATGATAATATCTCTAATCTTATTTATGTGGATGTAGAAATACACATTAATTCTATGCCCTCTCTCAAGAAGAGAAGCTTCTGGATAGTATCTATAATAGCTATTTTATACAAATTACGTTATTCATGTCACATAGTCAGTGATAGTGCCAGCCTTTTTATTTGGGTATCTAGTACTATATTCTTTCTCTTATTCACTACCTCATCCAATATACATTTGGTCCAAACCAAATTGTATGGCTTGTTTGCTCCAACTCTACACTTTGTTGCCAGATTTAAATCTAAAGCTCTGAAACTCTGAGATTTAAATATAAATCTCAGCTCTGATCATTTCACTGATCTGTTCAGTTGCCCTTCATTGACTATTGAACGCGTTTTAAAAATACTTTTCCACAGTATTCCTTTTTTTTTTTTTCTAGAGCTAAACCAAATTAGAATATTTGCTGCTTACTAAAACACATCCTACATGTTCCCAAATACCATGCTTTGGCTCCTACATTTCCCTCAATAACTAATACCTTTCTTAGAACTGAATTCTGAAGATATTTTTGCAGGTTCTTATCCACTGGAATTCTCCATTTACTAGATTGTCAACTACTTGTGAACAAGGACTAAGTTATTCTCATAATTTTATCCATGTAACACTTAGATAACATCTTACTCATGACAGAAACTCAAACAAATATATTCAATTGACAATTTGCCTTAGTAGAAGTAAAATAATGTCCGTGTGACAGTGTATTTTCTTACCAATTCACGCATGCTAAAATATCTTTGCAGTCAGGGAACAAACAAACACTTCTAGATCAAAGACAAATGAAGGTGAAAGAGCAGGGAAAACTGGCATACAGTGATTAATGTATCATTTGCTCAGGATTATCAGTTATCCGGAATGTAACTGGGAACTTGATAGTGTGTAAAGAGCCTTTAAACAACTGAAGCCAACAAAAAAGAATTCTGTATAATTGGGCAACTTATTAAAAAGTAGTTCATCAACAGTCTTTTTTTCTTACATTATAAATACTTCAACAAACTTGGTTTTCCAGATCATGGCAATCCAGAAACAGCAAAATTGATGGCTTATATGCTTACTTTGTGTGTGTGCACGCACACACACACACACACCCCTACTTATTAATAACACATATACCTTCAAAAACTAAAAATTTGGAACCATTTATTGAAATCCAACATATATTAATAGCCACTGGATATAATAAAAATAAATAGTACAACACCAGCCTCTGCATCTTTAAGAAAACATTTTTTTCTCTTTCAATTACATTATGTTTACTGTTTAAGGAGACAGAAATGGGTTTGACATATTCTTTAAAAGATCTCATCAAAACTTATTAGACTGAAAAGGTAGGGTAAGACAGTTTCAGAAGAAAGCTGGAACAAGATATCCCACAGGGCTGAAGCAGGTGGTAGAGATGCAGAGGCAGATCTGGATTCAGTTGCCAACGTGCACATGCATGGAGGCAGACACCAGGTCCAGAGAGTACAGTAATGAGCAACAGGTGGTGAACCCAGCTAGGACACATGAGAGTAGACTAGCAAGAGGTAGCATATCATAACAGGCAGGTGAAGCAAGGCTAAAGAGAATCCAGGAACTGGCACTATGCAGGTCCAAGTGGCAGGGAAGCAGGCCAGCAGGGAGCAAGATGCTACTTGCCAGCTAGACTCAGTGGTGGCTCACTTCCTCAGGGTGATATGTAAAGTAGAAACCCAGATGGGTTTCAATGACCCCTCATATCCTGCATATGAATACACACACACACACACACACACACACACACATAAAAAAATATCATTTACAGTGCCTAAAAGTACTAAATAAATGGAAACTCAGTGAGTATATGAATGAATTTTTCAATGTTTTAAGTAATTTGGGGTACTAAAGAGATTTTAGAGGCAGAGAATCATCAAAATCAGGTACCAAAAATGTATTACCACTAATCTAACCAAAGCAGTAATAAAGTAAACAAAAATAACAGAAGTCAAAATTCCCATTATTTGATGCAAAAATCTTGCATACCTAGAAGATACACAGACACATAGACTGAAAAAGGTATATAAGTAATAAGAAATTCTCTAATGCAGGTGACCGCAAAATAAATATACAAAAATCATAAGCAGTCAATTAATGTGAGTGAAAGATAAAATGGGAAAAATTAGTTCACTGACAATGTCCAAACTATTATAAAATATTGAGAGGCTAAACTTATGGTGCATTTCTAAAGAAAATGGTAAAATAGGGAAATGCAAAATAGATTTTTTTAAGTAAGAGAGGCCTATTATAAAGAACATCATTCTTCTAAGTTACTTCATAGGTTTAGTATGCCAGTTTAAAAGTCTTAATAGCATTTAATTGCTTCAATTTGGAAAAAAAAAAAAAACAAGTTAGGTTCATCTGGAAGAATAAATGAGAAATGGGTTTCAAAATTCAGAAAATAAAAATGATGGAAAGAGAACTGCTCTTTCATGTATTAAAATGGTTTATTATCTGAACAAGTTAAAAGTGTATTATTGAGATAAGAAGCAACTAAGACCTCAGTGAAACACACAGGTATTTCTAACACAGTCTGTGTTATAAGATTTTAATAGTAAGGAAATATCACCCACCAGTGGAAAAAAAACATAAGTTATTAAGTAGATGATGGTAGGGAACTAAATGATCGTAGGCAAGGAAAATAATGGAATCATGTAAGATATAACCACATCACCAGTAACCAAAATGGATTACGGAGAAAATTAATCTTAGTATGTCCCAAGGCCTTGTTTCCCTTTAAAGTCCATAAATAATTTCACCCTTCTCAGGATAATTAATGTCCAATGAATCCTCCAACCCCAATGGTAGACATTTACATTTTTCTCCACAATTTGTAAGAATTCAAAGAAGTGTATCAAGAAACTAAACTTAAAGTTTAGATCAATAGACTACTTTGAGTAGCCTTACTTCCTGGTACAACAAATTTAATAAAAGTAGCCTATAATATAATCTGTTATAATTAGGAAGGACTTGTTAAAATAAAATTAAATGAAGACCACGTTTGAAAAATTTCTAAGCAGACAAACCCAGTTAGGCTTGAAAGTAACCTTAATCTTGCTTGGACTGCAAACATAAGCAAAACGAGTTGGGCCATTTATTGTAAATGCCAGAATCATTAAAAAAAAATTAAGTTCAACAAATCAAAAGCTGCCAGCAATGGAACAGACGAAATAGAGTAACTATATAAGTGTAACTACTCAAATATTTTCAATTTCTTGCTTCCACATTCATGCTGTAAAAGCCTTCCACTTGGATTTCTTCAGTAGAGCTCAAGACATCCTTCAGTTTGGTGTTTCCCCAATTTATGTATCACTGTTTGCCCAAATAAACTCTAAAATTTGTATAATGTCTCAGTTTATCTTTTAACAGACCTTATTTGTATAACTGAATTTCCCAGGCAACTGAAGCTTATTATTGGGAGCAAGCTACCTGGTTTCCTGCTCCAACATCCTCATCTCTCTATTTTAGAAGCAACTCAATCTAACCAGAAAGCTCAGCCTCACTCTGGAAAGAACTTAGTCCTTATCAAGGAAAATATTATATTCCTTCAGTATTCTTAGATCAACATCAAGATATTCTTGCTGTAAATGTAGTGCATGCCTTGTTTCCCAGTCCTAGAAACTCAGATTCGGTCTCATTCACCAGACGCACTTCTTCTACTTGTGCCTAAATTACTGATTTTATTTTATTGTCTCAAATATTTATTTTATTTTATCATTACAAAATACAAAATTATTATACAATTTGTACAAATGACAGAAAAATCTAAAAAGTAAAATGATATTATATCGTGTTAAACTCTAGTACCTAAGGGTAACTCTTATTAACAATTTGGAGTGATGTTTCCAATCCTTTTTTTTTTTCTAGTCATGGTCACTAAAAGAAATGCAAGATTTCATGAAGATACCTAGTGAGATAATTAGGGGATTTATGGCATTGGTTAGAAGTATGACCATTTTGCTTTTAAGGTCTGGGCTTGAATTAAATGAAATTTATAAGAAACAATTAAATAAGTGAATCCATTCAGAAATTGGCTAAGTTAACTCAGTTGAAAGAAATGGCTTGTTTTGCTGAGCTTTTCATGATTCTGAGTTCTTTTCTAAGACAATGAATTGCTATTTTTAAAAATGTTACATTAGTCTTTTTTTTTTTTCAATTTCCTTAATTTGTTTTTGAAATAGTACTTCATTTGTTATGGGAAAATATAAAGAAATATGTTACCTACTTACTTTAATGGAGTGTATGCATACCGACTACAATCTAACTCTACCAAACAGGATCTTATTACTTGATTTTTAAACAATATGCCACATAATCTAGCAGTAGACATTATAGTGATATAGAATACTTTGTTCTTTAGTTCTCATAGTATATCAAGGTAGGTGATTATACACCAAGAAAAGGTCCCTATGTTAACTTCTAAAGCAAATAAAATTACAATTTGAGAGATGTTTATGCGAATTTAATTCCAATAAAGAATTACTTATAAAACAACAATATGTGAGTCCAATTGATTTATCCTAGCATTTCTTTTCTGTATGTTTGTTTTCACTTTAAATGCACAATATGAAGATTTGGGGCTGATATTAACTCTCTTAGGGATATTGTGAACAAAGAGTCAATACTTCCGAAGAACTTTAAAAAATAACTGGCTCACAGTTAGTACTCAATACATACTGGTATTTGTCATCTCTATCATCGTAAGAGAATTTGGATTTTACAGTAATTGAATTAAAGTTTTATTTCTTCTTGACACTGTATTCTAGAACCCATGTTTTAAAGTAGAACTTTATGAAAGAAAAGGAGTTGTATTACATACAGTGGCCAAAGTGATTTATAATTTAAATGATACTTATTTCAACTAATGTAAAATCATTTAACTGCGTATTTGAAGGTAAATTTATGCTTACTAAAAGCCAAGATTCATTCCCATTTGAAATAAAAATAATTTCAGATTGGAAATCTCATTAATCTTCCTTTCACATCATATGTTAGAATTAGAGAAGGGTTTTTAATCACTTGCTAGCTTTTCTTTTATCTAACTTAACTGTGTCTGTCAATCATTGAACATAAAATAGGTGTTGGGCATTGTGCTAGGCCAAAAGTTCTCAGCCATGGCTGCAAGTTTTAATCATTTTCCATTTCCCAGGTTATTCTATTGTGCATCCAGGTTTAAGAACCATTAGGCTGGACACATTTAATCTCATCGGAATCCCTACTAGCATATACAGAAACATTCTGGCTCGGTTGGGCTGCAGTGGATCTTGGGAATCCAAATTTTAACAAGTTCCCCCAGGGTTTCTGATACAATTGATCATAGGATTATTACTTAGTAAAGCTAGAGTCCTGATTATGTCAATCGCACTATATAGGCTAATGTGATCATTTCACAGGCCTGTCATAAATGAGTTACCCAGTATGTAACACTTAAGATACCATTTTTTTAAAATGAAGATGTACTGGACTAAAAAGGGTTTTACAAAATTATTTTAAGGTAAACTAAAATATTTTTATTACCACAAATCAATGGCTTTGTAAAGAAAAAATGTGAAGGATACAAAAAGAAGAGGTAAGGATTAGTTTTCCATGTGGGATTCCATACTGTTCTGACTACCTTCAGGTTCCCATCAGACTCTGAACCAGCAAGGTTTGGGAGGTGACAAGGTAGCAACACAGATTAGCTTCTGATGACTGTTTTGAAGAGTGAGCCAAGGTAAATAACCACATGTCTTGAGACCCTCACACTTATGAGGCCAGCTAGATGAAATAATGACTTATTGACACAGAGACCAAGGACATTAAAGTTGCCCGGGTACTCACGAGCAACGTGACTAGGAACAAGTAGCCCACACTGCTTTTAAAATACAGTCAATAAATAATCACACTCATCTATATAACCATAGCATGAAGGTCTGACTGGTGTACTAAAATTTGGTTGTGACAGTTAGACTTGTGTCTAAAGCTTAGCAATTTTAGCTACAGAAAAAAAGTCTTGTTACAAAATATATTTTTAGTAGAGAACTTCTGGTCCCATAGAGGTTTCAGGAACTTCTACCAAAACAAAAGTTTTGGCGGAACTACTTTCAAAGAGAGTAAATGAGCATTATGTCTTGCACTTGCACTGATTTAAATATGCATATTTTGGGCAAAACACCAATAAAATTTAAGCAAATAACGAAATAGAGATAAAAAATGTAAAATTCTAAGAATAAAAAATGTCATTTCAAGACATTCTCATAGATAGAAGATTTTGACAATTATTACTTTCACTCATTCACTCACAAAAAATTACATAGTGTCTATTTTAGAACAGATAGTCTCCTGCAATCTATATTGATTATTGCATATTTTCTGCCCTATGTAATCAGTGATATGAACAATAAGCACTATAAGGCCATGTGATAAGTGCTAGAATATATGTAAGCATAAAATCAGATACTACAATCAATACAAGCTATGAAAAGTGAATATAGTTTGGTGATCCCCTCTCCACAAATAGTCTCCTTATGAATATTTCCTTACAGGCTGAATTTTGAAATAGAAGAACGTAGGAAACAACATCAGGAACTTCCAAGCTTTCTGTGACTTATGTGCTAACTTTTCTATCAAATTTTATTCCCAAAGAAGCAAATCATTAAAAAGGAGATGTACTTTACCCTAAAGCCTTCTGTGTCAACCCAGTATTTTAAGCATTTTAAATAATTCCAGAGTATTCATTTATTTTGAAAACTCTGTGATTTATTTTTAAAGAGTTGATTTTGATAGAAGTCTAGTGGTAATTCTTAACTCAGAATGGCTTCACAATCCCACTTTCCCCCTTATAGCTTTTCCCTCTCTCCCACACCCTCTCCCTCTTCCTCCTTCTTTCTTCTCTTCTCTTCTTCTCTCATTCTGTTTCTTTCTCCTCTATTTATCTTTAATAGACTATTCAAAGTCCCAGAGTCCCAGAGCTTTATAAAAGTCTTGCTCTGCACTTCTGAAGGTACATCTAAATTACTGCACCCTCAGAAAACTTTCGTGCTAATCTTATAAGATTTTATAAGATCGTACTTCATTTTTTCCTGTGTCTGAGGTTATTGCTATGATGATGTACTTATAAAACTCTTTAAGTAACTTACCACTGCCAAAAATAGTATTACAATATTATCATATATCCAAAAGCTGATTTTAATAATCACTTTGATCTTCAAAAGATAACTTATTCCATTTAGAAGTCTGGGATTTTCTTCAAAGTCGGAAAAAAATAAGCTTTTTGGTGAATTGACATGGATAAGATTAAAGAAAAATTTCTGCTATTAGAGATTTAGAAACTATTTAGAATACCAAATCCTCAAAGAAGTAAAAATAAAGTATGGAAACATAAGAAGTCTAGATATTTTTGAATCATATACTTAAGATTAAAGAATTAATATCTGGAAAAGACTTCTTTCTTTTTAAAAAGCAGCATATGTTCTTAGTGCTACTGCATCATAACATAATTCAAAATCTAAAAGACTAAAGCACATTAATGAATCTGAACAAAATAGTAAAAGAATATTGAAACAAGCATCACTTATTACACATATCATTTTTAAACATAGCAACCACAAAACAATTGCTGTCTTTTGGCAAGCCTCAAATATAAATGTTTCCAGGAACAACACAACAGACTGGTAAAGTGCAAAGCAGCTCTTGATTCTTGCATTCTTTCTTTGTGATGTGTTGTTTCTCACTAACCCCAAACAAAATTGACACAAGAAAAGAGCGTATTGTGCCATGGAGAAATCATACCACTGCACGGTCCAACTTTATTTTATTACAAAACAAATATTAGACACATCTGCAGCCATTCCTTATATTATTAAGTTTTAGGCCCTTTAATCCTCAAAATGAGGGTGTTTTTCGATCACAGATAAAAATTTGTAAAGTCAAACATATTTCACAAAGGAATAAAGAGTCATTATCTGTTGCCTGTGATCTGTTAGTGCTTCCAGTCATGACTGTGAAATGAGTGTACTCACACATGTGTGCATGCACGCCTACTAATAGAAAAAAATAATATTTTCTGTAAGCAACTTATAACCAGGAATCTACTGGATTTACTCATGTCAGGTGTGTGAAAAGATTCAGGTTAGGAAACGAGGCACTGGCATGAATTTATTGCTGTCATGACCATTAAGTCTTGATAGAAAGAACTAATTGATTTTGCTCTTTTCACTTAAGAGGTGGAGCTGAAGTTCCCTTTTATGAGACTGGGTAATGGAACAAGTGGCAAACTGAACTAAGGACTTTGTGACATATATTAGAACTCTGGTGTTATTTGGTTCTCTGAACACAGAAGGAATGCAAACAAAGAGCCATATCAGAAAAGTATGTAAAATCTTAAATTGCTGCAACAGCTGAGCGAAGAGAATAGTTCTATTGAAAGAAAATTAACGAACAAATGTCAAAATGGACAGTTGGTGTCAATTCCTAGAGGATTTGGAAGTGAGAAGTGGAGTTGAGGAAACCATGTTAATAAGCTCTTGTTTGCATGACAAGAACGTCGTACCTCACCAAATATCGATCATAGGAGTCATGCTTGTCACGGTTCACATTAAAGTGTTTCACAGAAAAGAATGCTTTACTATGGGCCATGGAAGTACCTGTTTTATTGATCTTCAACAGCATATGATCATCTATTTTCTTGGAAACAAATTTAGAAAGGAATTCTACCCTCAGCTTATGTGGTAATTCTTGGACCAAACTGTGCCCATCATTTCGAGAAAGAAAAGACCCTTTTGAGCCTAAGCTAACTTATTTCTAAGTGAGTTTAAAATATGTTAACAAAGCAAGATGTTTTGTTTTAGCCTCTTTCAGTAGTAATCCCATTTAAAACAAATTCTCTCTATTCTGTCAACTAATAAATAAGTAGTAGTAAGGTTTTTTTTAATTTTTGATTATTAAATCTCACTAAAAGCATAATTAACACAAATTGAAAATTTCAAGTGTATTCCCTCTTTATCTTAGGAATACTTTATATGAAAGGTATTTCTTAATAAAGACTTTCTTTATAAATGGCTTACATAAAATAATTTGATAAACTTCAATATAATTTATATTAATAAACAAAATATAGAAAAAATAATTATATTGAAATGTAATTTGTTTCAGCATATCTAATTAATAGGAGACTAAGAAAATGAAATTGCTCTTCTAAAAGATCCTAAATGCCTTTTTCTGTATCTTCCTATGTAGAAACAGATAAGATCAGTATTTGTTTTTATTTTTCTCTTTATCTCTATCAACCACATTTACATTTAGCCTTCTCACTAGTTAGACACCTCAATAATCTCAAGTGAGCATAATATCCTCAACACATGTGATGTTCAATTGGAAAAGACTCTCCTATCCATAAGAGTAAGATATGGCTAGTTGTTCAGAGGATCTGTGTATTGGTTCTAGTCACCTTCCACCTGCTAAGATCCCTTGGTCGCTCTCAACCCTAGTCCTTGTAACTACTATAAGTGGAGCAGACTAATTGGGAAAAAGAGAAGGACAGGACATAAGAGCGTTGTGTAACTTAGCATTTGGAAAATGTGGTCTCTCCACATTTACCCTATAATAGTGCACTAAATTATTCCATCTTTTTCCTTTTGCTTCTCACTATGTGTTTTAAAATAATGAATCAGACCATGTGTTTTGAGTATCTTCATTGAACATCTATTTTGTGACCTCTGAGACAGACTGCCTGTGCGTAGTAGTGTACATGGGAAATACAATACCACTGTGTCATTATTTGCTAATGGAACAATATGTAAGTCCAAATCTCAGCCATCAGCTAGCAACATGCCTCTTTTGGACATGTGACTGAAAACAAAACAAAACAAAACAGAAACAAAAAAACAGAAGTTACCCTGAAGTTTCCCAAATAAACATTCAAAGCTCCTCTAAGGTAGGTAGCTCCTAGAAGACTATTCTTTTGGTCACTGTAAGGAGATTCTGAAGAAAAGTTTCTCTTTAATTATATGAATCACTGCCATATGAACCAGGTTTAAGTATATAGCACGCAATATTGGGCAAACAGATTAACTTATCTTTGCTTTGTTTTCTGTAGTTTTAAAATGAAATCAATTATATTATATACTTGGTAAAATATTGCTAAGATGTAATGAGATCATTTACTCAAAGTACTTCAACATATAAGGGCCTGCAACTTATTTTTTTTCAGAGTTAAATAATGGCTACAATTTTACAAAATAAAAAAAATATATATATTAGTGCTTTTTATTGTTTTCTTTTTAAAAGCACCAATTATTTTTAAGCTACAAAAGCAGCTTAAATCTTGCAATAACTTATACTGAAATACTAGAAAGTGAAAAAAAAATATTTAAATGGTTTAATAAAAAGGCCATACTAATATTGTAAAATTACACAGCCAGTCTTTTCTAATATGACAACACTTTTCTTCCCCGAGTCATATAAAATCAGGGAAGATAAAATTTAATATGGTTAATTTTATATGACCAGTGACATGTTGAACTTGTAATGCCTATACTTTCAAAAGCTCCAGATTATATGCAATTTAAACACATTATAACTTTCGAGCACTCACTAACCTAAAAACTAACATGTATTATCCACAGATAAAAATGTCTGGACTTTCAAAAAAAAGCATGAGATGTGTATGTCTATCTGATTAAACAACTTTTTTCTTCCAAAGTGCTAGGGAAACTTTATGGGATAAATGTGTTTGTACAGTGGTGGCTATTTGTCACGGTAGACCCTGACACAGGCATTAAAGCACCAAACATTTTGGGCAGTATGTCATAACCAGCCAGTTGGAGGGCAGTAACAAAATACTTGGCTAACCATACTATACTGGAGACATTTGTTTATCTTAGCAAGCTGGTAACACCAAGCACCACTATAATTGGGGTCATCTGAATATCCTGATTCATTGCGTTTTTAAAAGAATTAAACATCATAGGAAAATCATTCCATATATTTTGGATTTTGAACTCTTAAAATATTAGTTGTATTAGCATCATAAAAATGTTTATCTAATATTTTCATTTAAAAAGGTGATATATATATAATATATTGTACTAATATTTAAATAAAAAGTAATATAAAATTTACATTGTATGATATGACTTATGTAAAATTTTGTTCATATAGAAAACAAAAAAGGAGGGTTTGACTTATTGAAGTGACAAGGAATGGATGATTTTTTTCCTTCAATCATAGCTGAAATAATACTAATTTGTATTGAAGGCTGTTTATGTGCTAGATACTGTATATTGGATTTTCTTGACATTGTTTAAACTTTTAAAACAATGTTAAAAAGAAATGTTATTTCCATTTTATAGACTAATTAATTAAAGCTTAGAAAAGTTATAAAACATGTCCAATGTCAAACGATTAGCAAGTAGTAGAGCTGGGCCTAGAACTTTGTCTAACATCAAACCCCATATTTATAATCACAGTATTTTTTTGAATAAAAAATCTATACTTTGTATATCCTGCACTCTGTACATTGTTCTTATTTATGAATAGATGCAGGTCAGTTTCTATGTACTTTTTCTGGGAAACAGAGTGACAAACTCATTCTGACTTGACCAGGATTTCCCCAGTTTTAGCACTGAAAATCTGGCCTCCTGGGTACCCGCTTAGTCCTAAGCAAACCTATGCCAGTTGGCCCCTCACCAGAAAGGAATACTTAACCTGGAAAACATTCTAATGGTTTCCAAATTTTAACCTTACATTCAGAAATCTGAATAAAATAGGGGGGAGGGAGGTGCAGAATTGCGAAGAAGGCTTCATTTTTGCACTGAGGAATATGTGTTTCTCAGGGAGAAAAACATTCATTGTCATCGTCCCTGGAAATTATGCCTGAGAATTAAGAAATGAACGGCAGCCTTCTTAAGTGTCGTTTTGCAGCTAGTACATGACTGAACACAGATGTTTGGAATCAGGAGTGAGAGCAAAGAGCAAAAATGTGTTTCTTGAACTACCTGAAGAGCAGCCTCCTTGGTTCCCCCTTCGCTTGTTCTAGACTCATTTCCTTCGTGCTGTTTTTAAAAGGGTGCTCCATGGTGGGCCTGGAAACTGAAGCCCTTCCTAATCTAGGTCCAGCCCCATTTCTACGCGGAACTTCTCACTGCCACTTACTGGAGATTGCAGAAGATTCGCCTTTAATATCTTTCCTCTTCCTCTGCTTGGTTTATGCCCCTCCCCCAGGTCCTCAGAAGTGACTCAAATGTTCTGTAGGTCTAAGTGCAAAACTATTTTTACCACAGCGTTTGGGAATCTCTGGGCACAAACTGTCTGCCGATTAGGTAAATTACAGGTGCAGGAGCTCATGTTACTCATTTAGCTGCCACAAATTGAAAGCACTAATCTGCCTCTTCTGAGTTTGCCTTTCAGTCAGCGGGCTCCTCCTTTACCTTCTATTCTTTATGGCTACTCTCTGCCCTTGCTGGGTGACCCTTCGCCCTGAGGGCTACCCTGCCTTCTGTTCACTCTCTTTCTCTCCTGTCTTCTCTCTCTCCTTTCTTCTATCCCCTTTTCTTTCTTCTGTTTTTCACAGTTGAAAGAGTATAATCATCATCTATCTGGCTCTCAGTTCTGCTTTTTCAGCTATGGCTGAAACTGCTTTCTTTGAACCTGATTATGTAGCCAAATCCCCCAGCGATCACCCACACAAATCTCTTCCCTAGTCTCTGACAGTCATCTGTGTCTCTGTGTCTATTTCTTCCTTGAGCTTCTTCTGACTGTCACCATCATCCTGATACTTTCTAAAGGCTTTTCGAAAAGCTTGAACTTTGTTCCCTAGAAATACCACCACAATACCTCAGGAACTTCTGTTCCCAAACCATCCGTTTCTCAAGCTTCCTGTTCAGGAGTGACTTTATTGTTACACACTCTTAGAGAACTACATTCCTTTCTTTCCTAACTCGGTTATTCATTTGTGTGACTTTTAATTAGTATCTTTGTCCCCCAGTAAACTGGAAATTTAATGAGGGTATAAATACGTTAAGCTCTGTTACTAGAGTGACTAGTTTCAGTATTTTCACCTTGATTAACACAAATCCCCAAATTTATCAAAAACATCTTTCTCAACAAATCTAGGGTTTTTTTTTCAATGAATTCACTATGATTCTTTCCATCAGAGGCCTTACAAATTGAGTAGAAGAATTAATATTTGTTGAGTGCATATTCCATGCCATGGGCTCAACATATATCATTTAATTTAGTGTGAAAAGAAAGCTATGATATGTGTAATATATATGCTTTTTGATATATATGCTAATAAATATATGCTAATAAATATATATGGTAATATATATGCTAATAACACTGTGGCTAGAAACACATACTTAAGAATGGCTAGAACACAGATTCTGTCTTTCCCCAAAGGTCTCTTCTTTTTCTACCATATACACTACCCTTACAAAGGCTCATAGCTAAAATTCACTGACGTGGACTAGCCATAATACTTTCCTTCCCACTTCTTTCCACAGAAAAGAATTGGGAGACACTCAGGCTTTTTTTCTTTCTTTCTTTCTTTTTTTAGATGATGGGAAAAAATCATTTGCAAATGAATAAGCATGAAGTAAGAACACCAGGGTGGTAAACTACATGAAAACTTCACATTCTATCACTAACCTAGTTTCAGATTTTATGATGAATGAAGTCTAGTCCCCTTGGAGTGATTTTATTAATGATAATATCATTATTCCCCTATTATCACTTACTTTTTCCATAGTTTAAAAAATATTTGGACTATTTAAAGCTTGGAGGATTGCAGTTTATATAAACCTGACTTGACCACTTGTCAAGGTCTGTGTCTCCAAGTTCTACTGAGAAGTAATATAATTGCAATTACAAGCATCTCATATTTTGTAAACAGTTTGAGTTCCAAGAGTTCACTAGTTAGAAGTTTGGAATCAGTGCGTATTTTCCCATTGACCTAATCTAATAAAGGATGGTTATTTCCCAAGCTGGCATTTCCTTGTTTTCTCCTCCAACCTCCTTCCCTCAACCCCCAAAACAACAACAAAAAAGGGGAAAAAATCTGTTTAAACCAAGGTGAACACTCACACTAATTTTGCTGGTCTGAGGTCTACAGCATGTTGGAAAAGGGGATTTATAATTTAATAAGGAACAATTCAACAGGTGAAGGTTGACTTTATACCTTGCCTAAGAAGTTGCTCTTGATCTGCACCCCAAAGCTTTATGTACTTTTAAAAAAAGTAATTATCTTTCTACATTTCTAAACTGGCTCTTTCTCCAGTGGTGACACGTGAATGAAAGACACAGAAAAAGGAAAAGGCGAACTTTCATAATTTTTAGCAGGTTCATGATGTGCAGGCTCTCTAATATCTATCTGATACCACTTAAAATCAGTGGCAAGTCTAAGAATGGTAATGTCTTAAACATTATTTCTCTACCCAGGCTTCAAAATTGCTTAATAGTGATATTTTTCTTCTCTCATTTTTCTCTGAACATACTAATTCCAATAATAAAAGTACTTTCAGAGAAGATGCTACATTTCTGAGGTGGGTTTCACGTTTTTGAAAACTTAATTTTTATAACATCCTGTGAATATTGACATCTTTCTCATCATACCAATGTTATGAATGAAACATCTGAAGATTTGAGATAGTAGGGTTCATTAAATCCTCACAGGCCCCAAAAGACTATAATCTAGGCCTTCCCCATCCCAATTCCAAGGCCATTTCTCCCATTTGCTCTGTTAATTTAACTCACTTCTTCAGCTTCAGACTCCATGAGAAGAGACAATTTTTTTAATGCTTTATCCTTAGCACCCAGGACACTATCTGGCACTTAGTAGGTACCCAATAAATGCTGAATAAAAAAAATTAGTCATTTTTATCTTAATGATCTTAAAGATTTTTATCATAATAATCTTAGTTAACTTTTCAAATTGTCTTCACATTTATAAAAGACAACATAAAGTGTGGTTGAGAGCACAAGCTAATTTTCTATAATAGATGTTAGATTATACCCTGAGTTGCTGAAACTTTCAATCTGCAGTTTTAGTTGCTGACTTGAGCAACCAAGAAACTGGTGAAAATAGAAAAAAAAAAGGTCACAGAAGAAGTATTGACCTCTTGTAACTTTCTCTCTGCTTCCTACCATTCCAAAAATCTAAGAGTATTTATTAAACTTGATAAGGAATAAAAACAGCCAAAAATATCAAACCTTAACATCCCAGTCTGTGGCTCAATAGAAAGTGTGAAGAATCATCTTCTAGAGTAGGCCACTTGATTAATAATTTCTAAATTACCTGACTGTTGATTTCCTGCATTATCTTCACTCTATTCATTTTTTAAAATAAAGTCATAAAGAACACAACTTATAATCATTACTGCTTGGGGTAGAACAATAAGATTTTATGTTTCCATGTAGTTTTTCAGGCAGTGACTATAAAGACCAAAACCAAGGTTGACTGTCATCCCAAAGGCCAGTTACAGCCAGGAAGTCCTTCCAGAGCTCTAGGAGGAAAGGTAAAAGGAAAGGAAAGAACAGCAAAAGAGATGGAGGGAAGAAAAAAAAAAAAAAACCTCTCCAACAGCTATGCTTTATTTCATCCACAGGAACTGGTCTTTGCCCTAACATGGCTTTATACTATAAATGATAACTACTGTTCATCAAGCAGCTATGTGCTATGTGCTTCACATGCATGGTATCATTTGATTAAATCCTCACCAATCCTTACTGTAAGGAAACCACTATCATCTTGAAGACATCAGGATCTAGTACTTACCCATGGATATATACATAGAAATTAACCTTGCTAGGACTTGATAGTTCTTTGGAATCTAGGGCCCCTGCACTTCATCTTCGTATGGTACTGTCTCTCGAAGAACAATACATGTTTTATGGACCATGCGCAAGCTGCAATGTAAAAAAATGCTGTTTCCTTGCTCATGCCTTGGTTGCTAACCTTTCTCACTTAAATCCCATCAAACAACTTATCTGGAGTCAATGGATAGTAAGAATGCAAAAGAAAAAATGGTGAGCACACAGTGTTCAGCACTGGAATCATAAAAGAGGCACCTCGGAAGGGGCCACAAGTAAATGTTGAAATATCAAGTAGCTGTGAGTCTTGTTTTCACTAAACCTATTTTTAAGGAGGACTTATTACATGTATTGCAACCCCATCCTCTATCCCACTCCCTACCACATATGGAATACTGCTCCACAAATGGAAGGGTACAGAATTCAAATCCTGGTTGCCCCTCTCCCCAAAGGAAAAAAAAAAAAAAAAAAAAAAGATAGTCAAGGACAGTCTCTATGGAAGGACCCAGAGAATCATTTCATCCAGTATCATGGGATGTGAGAACCCCTCAGCCACCCCCTCCATTTCCCGAATCATCTTGCAGCCTTAGTAAAAGAGAGGAAAGAGATTTACCTGCTTCTATTGAGGCTGAAGCCTGAAAGTCATGTATAACCTTTGAAGGACTGTAATGGTTTTAATCACAGGAATAGCATCTTTTTGAGAGGCAGGAGAGAGAAAGGAGCTGAAACACTCTGCAAATATTAACCCGGCTATTTTGGAGCAACGGCTATTGCCTTTGAAATCTTTCATCATGGGTCTATACTTAGAATTCAGATGAGCACAGGGGGAGGGGAGTGGGGCAATGTTAATCCCCAGTTGTTTTGAAGTTGTTCTGTAAGCAGGTTAGTATCTAAACTGCCCCAAATGGAAGCGTTCAATGCTTTAAATTATGTGATTCTCTCTGTGTAACCTGGTCTGCACATAGATGGTCAGAATACTCTAGGAGGTGACACTTCTCAGTTTTCTTTCAAACTAGATGTTCTAAAGAGCACTAGCTGCAATCACATTGGGAGACTGATGCTCCATGACAGCTAAAAGTTGGATTGAGTTTCAGGAGCTACTATATATAAAGCTGGGTCGACTTATGTCACTGCACTAATTAAATACCATCTGGGTGGTTCCTCTGGGTTTTGAGTCCATCACCCAGTTCAGATCGAGTCAGAGGCCAAGGAGGAGAACATGATGATGGACCTTTTTGAAACTGGCTCCTATTTTTTCTACTTGGATGGGGAAAATGTTACTCTGCAGCCATTAGAAGTGGCAGAAGGCTCTCCTTTGTATCCAGGGAGTGATGGTACCCTGTCCCCCTGCCAGGACCAAATGCCCCCGGAAGCGGGGAGCGACAGCAGCGGAGAGGAACATGTCCTGGCGCCCCCGGGCCTGCAGCCTCCACACTGCCCCGGCCAGTGTCTGATCTGGGCTTGCAAGACCTGCAAGAGAAAATCTGCCCCCACGGACCGGCGAAAGGCCGCCACCCTGCGCGAAAGGAGGAGGCTAAAGAAAATCAACGAGGCCTTCGAGGCACTGAAGCGGCGGACTGTGGCCAACCCCAACCAGAGGCTGCCCAAGGTGGAGATTCTGCGGAGTGCCATCAGCTACATTGAGCGGCTGCAGGACCTGCTGCACAGGCTGGATCAGCAGGAGAAAATGCAGGAGCTGGGGGTGGACCCCTTCAGCTACAGACCCAAGCAAGAAAATGTAAGCCTAGATGCTGCCGGGGCAGGGAAATGCAAAGGCTAATTAAACGCCTTCCTCGGGGCCTTAACCTCCAGCTGCTTGGTCTTTTTTCCCTTCCCCCTTTCTCGCCCGCCCCTCCCTCTCAGTCTCTAATGAACCCCCAGTGGCCCAAGAAGACCGGGTGCTTGCAATAGGCAGGAAATGCGTACCCCGCCCGAGGAAGCAGGAAAGCCGCCCCCCCCCCCAACCCCACCCCCGGAACCGATGTTTCTTTCCTAATCTTCTGCTGCCTTGGTTTTCCCTCTAGCTTGAGGGTGCGGATTTCCTGCGCACCTGCAGCTCCCAGTGGCCAAGTGTTTCCGATCATTCCAGGGGGCTCGTGATAACTGCTAAAGAAGGTAAAGTAAAAGAAAGGGCTCTGGGCCGCACCAGAGAAAATCCGGGAGGTGGATAGGATGCTCGGGCCGAGAGGGCTCGAAGCGACAGCAGGGACGCACCCTGCGAAAAGGGCGCTCTTTGCGCGCAGGGACCAGGCCTTTCTGCGCCGTCACCAGGCCTTTCTGCGCCGTCAAAGCGGCCTCGCGCGGGGCGCGGAGCTGCTTTGTTTTCCTTCTTTGGGTGCTATGTTTGTGTGTGTGTGTTTTGCACTTAGGAGGAGCAAGTATTGATTCGTCAGCCTCGAGTAGCCTTCGATGCCTTTCTTCCATCGTGGACAGTATTTCCTCGGAGGAACGCAAACTCCCCTGCGTGGAGGAGGTGGTGGAGAAGTAACTGGACCGGCTCTTGAGACCTTCTCCACGCAGCAGGAAGATCCCACCGACCCTTCCTGGCCTAATCCTTTAGATTGGGTCACCTTATATTAACATTTAGGAACCTAGACCGAAAAGTTGGTGAAAGAGAAGGAGACACATTCACAAAGAAACATTGCGAAAACTGTTGTCAGGCTCAAATGAAAAAGCCTTTCGGCTTTGGGCTTTTTTTTTTTTTTTTTTTTTTTTTTTGAACCTCGAGTGGCTTAGGTCTAGCCTCCTTATTTTGTTTTTGTTTGGTTGGTTTTATAATATATTAACTTTTATTACGGTGATCGTTTTGTGCCATGTTCAAAAGAAGTTCATTCCTGTCTAAAGTGGGAACGTTGCATTTAATGTTAGGGGTATTTAATGTTTTTTTGTAAATAGTTTAGCACTTTCATTTTTTATGTAAACCTAAAATATATTTTAAATGTGGAATGATGTATATAAAATGTGCGAAGATCTTGGTATTATAATATTAAAAAGAAGTTTCTATATGAACAAAGTTGGTCCTAGTTTGATGGAACTGGAAAAATATGTTTGGAGGCATGTGTACAAAAATAAAGAGGAGCCATATTTTAATTTAGACACCACACAAGCCCATTTATTTGGGTGTTTTCTTACAGGCCAATTGAAAGGGAGGAAATTTGGCTTTCTTTAGTCTGAATTAAACTGGATACTTTTCTATCCGTCGTAGACCTCACACTTGTCATTGGAAGTGAATAGTGCCCAGAAGAAACATGTCATTTTCCTTTTGTCAGCATCTTTTTCCGTCTGTTTTTACACTCCTATACCTGGAGAACTGGGTGAGATTTACTTACCCAAAGTTAACAATGGAATTCTCAATCTAGGAAAATATGGTTACAAGAAATTACCACACCAAAACTGTGCTCATTTCCCAAAAAGATCTTCAGCGGATTGACCCCCAAATTGCCTTCCCTCTTATCCTTCCCGGGTCGCTCTTGTCCTGAAGTGTGGCTCTGGAGTTCCCGGGGCTGCACTGGCCTCAGGGCCGGATCTCGGGGCCCCCTCCCCAGTTTTCTTGAACTAGACTGGTCCCTAGCAGACTGGAATATCCTTAAGGCCTCATTTGGCTTGGGTTTGTTTTCCACACACAAAGGATAAAAGAAATGGGCAATCTGTCTCTGGAGGTGGGGTGGGCTGCTTTGAAGGGAGGGCTGCTTAGAGTGAGGGAAGGTTTCAATGGTTGAGGACAAAAGACAACAACAACACACATGCAACCTCTTAGCCGGGCCAAACAGCAAAGCCCCAGAGAGGCTAGAAGCCCCAGGAGCTCCTCACCATGCGGATTTTACAACGTGTGCCAGGTTTGTTTATCCTGTAATCTTAGGAAGAAACGACCACCAAGAAACACAGTGGGAAGTGAGGCAGAGGAGAGGAGGAAGCCATTTCTTTCCAATTGCAGCTTCTCTCTTAGATTCTGTAGGTGGCACCTTCACTCCCTTCCCCTACCCCTGAACTTCTACCTTTTCTCCTCCCCCCGAACAGCTAGTCATCAGTTAGCAGATGTGAAAATCAAATCGGATTCAGTATTTCCCAGCCCACCGTTTCCTTCCTAACCCTCCAGAGGCTGGACCTTCTTGTTGCGCAGATAGCATCACAGACAGCGCCCCCTGCAGGTACAGAGCTGTATCTTGCCCCTTTTTCCTCTCAGAAAGGAAGGATAATAATCTTCCTGGGGATAATAATAGTTAATGTGTTTTCTGAGTATATGGGAAATTCAGATTTCTTCTAATATACATTTAAAATGCAGAAAGGTTCATAGTGGAAGCTGACATTGACATACAATCTCTTTTAAAGTTTTGGGAGAGGCAGGTGGGAGATTTAGCGGATGCAAACTGCTGAGCCTGTGTGGGGTTGACCACCTAGATGGAATCCAGGCTGCCACTGTCTAGGACTAGTCGCTGCTCATTCTTAGTCCGGTTTCCTCCTGAGGTTGTGAAGATTCACTGAGATAACACATGTGAAGTGCTTAGCCAAAATGGCACAAAATAAACACTAGATGCCAGCTCTCTTCTTCATTAGTCAATTCAAAGACCCTTTTCTTCCACCAAAAGCCATAGTTCCTTCAGCCTTTCTTTGCTCTGGCTGGGGAAAGTATTTACAACAATGAGAACAAAAGCAACATAAATGAGCCATTCTTAGTATTTAAATATTAACTCATAATCCTACAACAGATGAGAGAGGTACTGCTATTACTTTTACTTTAAAGAACATCCGTGGAACAGAGTTTCCTGCACTTGGTTAAGTACTGCATAGAGCCAGGATTCAGAGCCAGTCAATTATCAATGGATTTGAGCCTGTGTTCTTAACCATCATGTTCTGTGAAAGAGATGCCTTGGCACATCGGCAATTTCTTTCCTCCTTTTTTTTTTTTTCTCTGTTTAAGGGGTGTTGTGTCCCCTGTTGCCTAGGCTTGAACTCCTGGGTTCAAGTGGTCCTCCAGCCTCAGCCTTTCAGGTAGCTGGGACTACAGGCTCATTCCACTAGGCCCAGCTTGCCTTGGGAAATTAATAAGCAACATCTTACGGTCTGGGGAAAAATATGGCTCTCCTTGACATTTGTTTTCCAAAAGCTCTTTCTCAAGAGTGGCTAGCTAGTGAACTCCAAATTAGAGCAGTAAGTTAAAAAAGTAAGTGGTAAAGCATTTCAAATTATCCAACCAAAACATGTGTGAATATGTCTGGGTAGTGTCTATGCCCATTAATTATGCTTATTAGATACCCATCATTTTCTCCCTGAGAATCAATAGGGTTTTTCCCTAAATTGTATATATGTACACTTCTATTTTTAAAATTCAAATTTATTATGCAATATAAATAAAATAATGTAACTGATTAAGTGAACTCATTTAATTTATAATTTAGCATATACTTATAGTAAGATCTGTGTTATAAATGGCTCTACAGCAGAATGCTTTTGTTAATTCATGGACTTTACTTGTTGATGGATTTTATTCAGTCTTTGCAAGCCAAATCCTTTCTATCTCTTTTAGCTGGGTAACTTGAGAAATTGTTTGGAATAAGTTTGCCTATAGAAGTCTCTTCATTAAATAGAGCAAATATTTCCCAAAGACTTCATGTGACCTCCACTGCTACAGATGACATGTTAGGCTTTCCAATGAAATCCTTGGTGTGTTTGCAATTAAAATGTTTTTGTTTGATATTAATGATGATAATCTTTACTGAGGCCAAAGCCAAAATAAACACGGCTGTGGAAGCAGAAAATCAAGACATAATAACTTGGTAAAGATAAGCAATTTGGGATTAAATTCAAGCCTCTTTCCAGAGGCAGGTATAAAGCTATCAAGTACAAAATAATGAGCGATTTTCTTTATTATATTACTACAGAAATAATTTGCAGAAAATCAAATGTCGGCTTTCATACTAATTTTAATACCTGGATCACTGAATTCCAAGCCTGAACACTGGAAATCCCCTTCTGTCTAACAGTCTTATTTATTTTTCTCCAAACTATTGCATATGTTTTGGGGGGGGAGGGAATGCTGGAATTTAGGGTTCACAACTACTTCTGAAACTAGCAGAGAAATCTTGGGATGCTGAAAGTGACCTGTATCCTTATTAAGACTTTTTTTTTTTTTTTTTTTTACTAAAGTTAGTTTACCCAGTTGTGTTTTTCTTCTAGTAATATTTTATCCCATTTCATCATTTCAAATCGCTCTCCCACAACACCATAGCTGAAATTTTTTTAAACATTTTTGTTTAAACTTTGAATATCTAATTGCTGAATCCAATGCACTGATAAATTATCAATAACATAGTATTTTCTCAAAGAGCCAAATCACCAAGTTATTTCTCTGACAGGCTCCTCCAGTCACTCCCTTAAACTATTAAACTTATAAAAGATGATCCTCCATCGTAGAGGTTTCACTCTGAAAAAAGCAATTTTTTTGCAAGCCTAGTTCAGAGTCACTCTGAGATGGAATGGCTATGCCATGTGCTGCAACAAAGGTAACGCTGTAAGAACTGGCTACTTTCTGTACTCTCAAGGCTGCTAAATGTCCTTACTTAGGCCTTTGATCTCTCCTGGAAGTCCTCTAATTCAAGCAGAGGCCAATGTCTTCCTCAGCTGTCTTCACAAATTCTTCCAGCAGCTCTGGCAGGTACTAATGTGTTTACTTAGGTGTGCCTGATTCCCAGAGCTAATAGCAGTTTGCAATTGTTTAGCACATTGTGAAGTCATCTATAATACAAAAAATATCAAGAACAACTCCCTTAGTCCAGGAGTTGATAAGGATCTGCAGGTAGGGGCAGAAGTGAAATGGAATGGATGTATCCTTCTATATGTATTTGTTTTCTCCCTCTAAGAAAAGCATAGATAATTTTCAATAATGCAGAAAGCCTAGGGTGGGCAAAATTTACTAGAAGAGGAAGGTATGAGAATCATTTTGCTGGTGTGGTCTGTCCATCACTATTAATGTATTGCCATAATGCTTAAACTAACACAGATTTCACTTAAAAAAAGAGAAAAAAGTTGATGTTACTTAAAGGTCATTGCAATTAGAACCTGGTTATAATTCTAAATTGTAAGAAAATCAAACGTATTTATTTTTTTCAGAATATAAAATGAAAAAAAAATATATCTACTCCACCAGAGCCTTTGTGGGTATCCATTTATAGCACCAGAGGTGACTGAGTTTTCTTCCCCTCATCTACCCACTGTTAGACTTTCCTAGCAGACAGTGTTGGAGTGTCATTTCTAACAACCTGCTTCCATATGAAATAAATGCGCGTTTTCTGCACATGCAAGAAATTCACTTCTCTGCAGAAATAGTGGAAAACTTATTTTGATTCTTTGTGTGAGGAGCAAAAGCCAATCTAGTCCCATTTTGAGTACAAAAGGGTGCCCTGAGTAGGTCTTTTTAGAGCCATTTTTAAAACTTTTTACATGCTTCCCTGGCCAACACATTAAAAAAAAAAAAATGTTTTTCTCTATGTTGCTCACCCAGTTCTTTATTTTTCCCCTTCCAGGTCTCCCCTGGGAAAAGAGCAGGGCGACCACTCCTGAATCGGGACGTCTTGACCATCTTTGTGGTGCTGATTGCCTACCTTCTTAGCATATTGCTTCTCTCTCTCTCTCTCTCTCTCTCTCTCTCTCTCTCTCTCTCTCTCTCTCCCTTCTCTCGCCCCTGATAGCGTTTTAAAAGTTTTGTCTTATTTCTTTTTTCTTTGGTGCTCTGAGATCCTATTTTCAGCACTTGCGTCCCAAGGGCTCTCAACTCCGGACCCTTTTCTCCTGCTAGCAAGTCCCATTAAGCCGCCGGGCGCTTGTGTTTTCTCGGCTTCTTTAGTTCCAGTTGCTCGCGGCACTCTGGTAACTTTGTTTTGAGATCACCTTACCAAAGACAGCTTTAACCTCTGAGAACTGCCCTTACTGACAGAGGGTCCTGAGTGACAGCGTCTTCTCAGGCACCGGAACCAGGGAAAGATGTTGAGTAGCCAGCTTTTGTAAGTTTATGCTCTGGAGCGCTAAGGAAGCGCACAGAGCCTAAATTAATTGAAGAAAACGAACAAAATCACCTCTAGGAGTAGGAGCTGTGATGACAGGATGCCTAGTTTCCAATCCTGTGTGACCTTGGGGCAAATAACCTAGTAACTGGAGCTCGGGTTTACTTTCTTTCTACAATGGGTCCAATAATAGCTCCCACAGGGTGGTTTGGAGTATTAATTGTTAGGTTAATCTATGGAAAGGGTTGAGAACAGTGCGCGGCAAATAGAAAATTCTCAATAATTGTTAGTTAAAAATATTTCACGCTGAGGGGCTTGAGTACAAATCACGGTAAGTGCTTTCAGAAATTAGCTGAAGGATGAGCAGAAGCGTAACCTCTAACTTTCACTCAAACTTTAAAGACAAAGTTTATTTGTGTCCAAATCACAAGTCTGAGCTCATTTGTGGACTCCACAGCCAAAAAAATAAAACAGTGGTCATATGGCTGCTGATAGAAACTGTGGGACTTGGCTGAGAATTCCTGGGGGAGCATATCTACCCACTATTGTATTTCAGAGGTAGCAATGTGCTTTGCATTTGCTGTGCATTTGAATGTTTCCGCCAGCGTGGATGGCATCTTAGATTCCACCTGGGTTCTTCTTGAACTTGCCTCTTTTTATCTGGCGTAGCCCTGGATACTGTATTCATTTCAAAGGCATAGACTTGTTAATGGCCCTAAAAAAGGTGCAGATGGATTTCCCACTGGTCGGATGATTAAGCAGCCCATTGGTGTGAGAGGGAGCCTGATTTTCAGGAGAATCTTTGTCTTAGACATGACAGGACAGAAGAGAGGAGACAGCAATGATGTGGCTAGCAAACCTTGGTGACTGACAGTGTCACTCTCCCACTTCTGGTTTTCAAGGTCTTCACTTTAGAGAGATCTCACCCTGAAAAGGTTGATACTTCTCTGGCCGCTAAAGATGCTGGATGAACCAGGTTGCTTTAAGAAAATAATTCTGAAAAAAAAAAAGAAAAAAAAAAAAGTACAAAGTTCCATTCACTGAAAGAAATAGTGATGATAATAATAATAACAATATTAGGAAGGAAGACTCCTTCCTCTTCCCAATAACTTTGGAGCCACAATATTTATTGAACTGGGTGACCCTAGGTTGAGTTGAGAACACTCCAGCTTCTTTTAACTGGGCCACAAGACCTAGTCCAAAACCCCAGACTAATTGTGTAGACCTTAAGTAATTGCTTTTCCTAAATATAAACAGCGCCTCCCCAACCCAAGTAACCTGAAAGTGGATTAAGGGTGGAGGAGGATTGGTAAAAGCTGAGTAATAGATTCATTCTCACTTAAATGACAACCCTCCCCTCTTGCCTTCTATCCATCGAAGTTCCAAAGACCCTGCTGTGATTGCTTTTCTGGAAGGCTTTTGTCACTGAAGTGTGTGAAGTTACTCCTGGTTTGAGAAGTTGGAAATTTTACACGAGTCAAGGATTGCAGTGGCAGCAGCTGGGACGCATCTGTAACGGTGTTAGTTTGCCTGAAAGCAGAAAATTAGCAACCCCAAAGCCCAGCTTGGCTGTTTAGTCTGTAGAAATGACAGGGCGGAGCAGAAAGAGAGGGAGAAAGGAGACTCGCCCCCTGGAAAGGGAGTTTGCCATCGAAAACTGGGCTTCTATTGGAAATTTCAGAGACACTTTCAATGCAGGTCTTTGGCCTGCTCAGGATCTAGGGAGCGCCTGGCACAAAGGAGAAGGTGCTCAACAAATACTGTGCAGAAGGGCTAAAGGAAGGAAGAAAGGACGGGAGGAATGTTCCTGGTCACCTGGCCCTCCTGTGCCCCACCTCCTTTTAGATGAGGAGACATACAGGGAGAACTCAGAGCAAGCCCCCTCATGGGAAAAGAAACCTCCCTCCCTACCCTCAATAAGGTAGAGCCTAGAATAAATCACAATCAGAGCAAAATTTTACTCATCTGAAGCTCTACAAAATAGATTTTAAAAGGCAAACCCTATATTCACTCCAAGATTGAAAATGCCACTTCAAGTTTTTAGCAACCATTATTCAATCCAATGGCTGGAAAAAATTTTCGAGATAATCGAAGTTCATGAAAAAGAGAAACGAACACCTCCAAATCAGGTGATTCCTCATGCCCAGGACTGGGAGGGCAGGTCAGCTCTTGGTGCCAGTGAAAGGGATTTCTATTTATTATCACTATTTTAAAATATGTGTGCAATTGCAAAAAGTTGGACTGCCTTCGTTACTTTTGTGTGGAACACTCCTTAAGTAATCCCTTCTTTTAGCTTATCTAGAGAGTGCAAATGAGCAGGTTGGGGACCCACTCCCGCCCCAGCAGAAATGCAGTAAAACCATTAGAGTCAAAAGGGGCAGTACACAGCGGATTGTCTCTAGAGCAAAGTCGGAGGTTTGTCCAGACAGCCCCTGCGGGGGTTGCGGTGGGATATGCTAATAGTGCCTGGCCACTGGGGCCGGCCTCCCTCCCGAAAGAATATATAAAGAACCCCAACCCCAGCTTGTCGACCCAGGCCAACAGGCGTCTGCCCTTGTTAATTACCGGAGCCAGAGACCAGGGAGCTCCGCCGGGATCCGCCCGTCGGCAGAGGCACCAGGCTCCCGTTTCTCCCTATCCCTCTCGCTGCCATCCAGGTGCACCGCCTGCCTCTCTGCAGGATGGATGTGATGGATGGCTGCCAGTTCTCACCTTCTGAGTACTTCTACGACGGCTCCTGTATCCCGTCCCCCGAGGGTGAATTTGGGGACGAGTTTGTGCCGCGAGTGGCTGCCTTCGGAGCGCACAAAGCAGAGCTGCAGGGCTCAGACGAGGACGAGCACGTGCGAGCGCCTACCGGCCACCACCAGGCTGGTCACTGCCTCATGTGGGCCTGCAAAGCCTGCAAGAGGAAGTCCACCACCATGGATCGGCGGAAGGCAGCCACCATGCGCGAGAGGAGGCGCCTGAAGAAGGTCAACCAGGCTTTCGAAACCCTCAAGAGGTGCACCACGACCAACCCCAACCAGAGGCTGCCCAAGGTAGAGATCCTCAGGAATGCCATCCGCTACATCGAGAGCCTACAGGAGTTGCTGAGAGAGCAGGTGGAGAACTACTATAGCCTGCCGGGACAGAGCTGCTCAGAGCCCACCAGCCCTACCTCCAACTGTTCTGATGGCATGGTAAGTAATAGATCTGGTACCTAGCTAGGCTACCCTAATCTTTTCTGAAGTCCTTACACCTCATTTAACCAGGTGTAGCGGGGAGAGTGGGGTGGAGGCAGATGCTGAGTTGCTTTAAAATAAGAGAGGGGTCCACGTTTAGAAAGACTCACCAAACCGCTGCTGAACAAGATTTTAGTTTGACTTTTTAGCAGGTTCTAGGTGTACACTGTAATCGAGGTTGACATGGGAGATAGGTGGCTGTGAATGATCACTCACATGTTTTCTCCATTCCTGAATTTATTTTCAAAATATGCCATCTGTGGATCATGCGCTACACTAATATCTAAAGGCACCGTTTATAACCTAATGAGGAAATGGAAAGAAATACCCACATGACCCCAGTTCCTGCTCCAATGAGGCCTGGCTGAAAGATGTTGATGCATTCTTTGTAGAGGGCGTTTGCTCCAAGGCTGCCAGGTTTTAATGTGTTTTTGTCCTGGGAAAGTGTTCTTTCCCTGAATTAGTGTGGCTTTCTTCTACTCCAATCCATTTTGCATGGTTAACCCAATGCACATTGCTGCTGAATTCCACCCCCTCTTCCCTTTGCTGCTGCCCTCCTCTTCTTCAAGCACAAAGATTGACCTCAGTGCCCTGGGAATTTCGAGAGGGCTAGCTCTTCCTAAATCAAGGCAGTGAAGGTGATTGACAGTGTTCGGTTACAGAGCTGGTGGGCAAGCACAGCCTCACCGTTGGTCAGAACATCTTTTGCCAAGACCTGAAAACAAACTTTGTTGTGTGTCTTGTATTATAGCCCGAATGTAACAGTCCTGTCTGGTCCAGAAAGAGCAGCACTTTTGACAGCATCTACTGTTCTGATGTATCAAATGGTAAGAATTGATAACTTCACAGGAGTTTAAAGACCGGTTCAATCTGACAATTCAGCCTATAAAATTCTGTTTTTCCTGACAGTACTGGGGAAGGGAATGGAAGTGATGGTTCTTACAGGGAGGCTTTGGCAAAGCAAAATAAACACATCTTCTGCTCCAAATCCCCCTAGCAGACACGCACACACACATGCACACACACTGTCGCTTGAAATATTATCAGGGGGCTTCCCCACTCTGCACCTCTACCCCTCAGGAATTGCCAGATATTTGCTGCAAATTTCTATGTTAGGGTTTCTGTGACCACCTGACCTCTGGGTGTCAGAGGAGCTGACCCACAGTTTAAGGAGCAACATAAGCAAGTCTGTCTATCTTGGGCTAATAATTTTTTAATGCTTTTCTCCTTGTATCCTTAGTATATGCCACAGATAAAAACTCCTTATCCAGCTTGGATTGCTTATCCAACATAGTGGACCGGATCACCTCCTCAGAGCAACCTGGGTTGCCTCTCCAGGATCCCGCGTCTCTCTCTCCAGTTGCCAGCACCGATTCACAGCCTGCAACTCCAGGGGCTTCTAGTTCCAGGCTTATCTATCACGTGCTATGAACTAATTTTCTGGTCTATATCACTTCTTCCAGGAGGACCTAATACACAGAAAGAAGAAGGCTTCAGAAAGTCCCAAACCAAGACAACATGTATATAAAGATTTCTTTTCAGTTGTAAATTTGTAAAGATAACCTTGCCACTTTATAAGAAAGTGTATTTAAGTAAAAAGTCATCACTGCAAATAATACTTTCTTCTTCTTTATTCTTCTTTGCTTTAGATATTAATGCATAGTTCCAATAATAGTATTTCTGATAGGGGGCAATTCATTGAGGATAGCTTGTTGCAATGCTATATATATATACACGTATATGTGTATATATATATATAAAATATTGCTCATCAAAATGTCTAAGGTGTTTAGAGCTTTATTTTTTTCTTTAAAACATTAAGATAGCTGAGAATCAGTTAAATGGAATTTTAAATATATTTAACTATTTCTTTTCTCTTTAATCCTTTAGTTATATTGTATTAAATAAAAATATAACAATACTGCCTAATGTATATATTTTGATCTTTTCTTGTAAGAAATGTATCTTTTAAATGTAAGCACAAAATAGTACTTTGTGGATAATTTCAAGATATAAGAAATTTTGGAAATTCCACCATAAATAAAATTTTCTACTACAAGAAATATTTTGGCTCATGATCCTTTAAAAGAACACTCCTAATGGAATTACTATTCATTGACATGAAATCTTTACGTGTGGGCTGAAAATTCTTAAACAGTTGACTTTTCAGATAAATCTGAATATTTATCATTTTCATTAACCCAGTTTAGGTCTTGTTGATGTCACAAATGAAAATATCATATTTTCTTTTAAATATATTTCAAGTGAGCCTGCTAAAAGAAACTTTTCCTTTATCTTAGAACTGTACCATATACTATCAAGTCATTTGTGTGTGAAGGGAAGATAGAGGTTATTCAGGACAATAACACACGCTTTTTTAAAAAAAGACTATACAACATTACATCATCTTAATACCTATAGTACAATAGAAGGCATGAGTTAAGTCATATTTACTTTTTCTACCTGCCTGAAAATATCTTGATAATATATACTAATATTGTCAATAAAATATTTCAAGGTATTGGTTGATTTATGTCGCCAGAGTGCCAACATAAGAAAACTTACACAAATTATACTGAAGTGAGACAGAGTTGAGTTGTCTTCCTCCTTTTTACAGCCTTTTAAATTTTACTGTATTAATCATATCATGTATGCGTGTGTGTGCATGTGTGTATGTAAAACAGACGTATCTCGTATTCATCACCCTAAATCTCCTCTAGAAAGAACTGGTATGAAAAAATTGAACAATTAAGTGGAAAATTAGGTTGAGACAATGATTGGGATAATTCTCACAGATTTATCATTGAGAGAGATTTTAAAAAGAGATCCTTAAAGTATCTAAAGTAGCTGTTCGCAGAGAACAAATATTGATAACTGTTTAATCCTCTTATATGTACGTTAGTTTAAAATTCCTAAGGGTTTGTGGTTACATATATTAATTTTTAAAAAGCATGTAGACTCTTTACTAGAGCTTGGCAATGCCACTGTTCTCAGGAAGCTTCCTCCTTCTCTCTGATGTGATTTGCTCATGCTTATGCAGTCATGAAGCTTAAAGGAATGGGAATCATTCCATAAGGGAGGGATAAGGGCTGAGTTAAAAAATATAATGGCCACTGTCACTCTGTTAGCATCATGGTCTGACAGGGGACACTGACTTTTAGCACACAGATATAAGTCTTTACTCATGATTTGAGAGTGTGAGGATTTTACGTGAAGAGAATTCAAGAGGGCATGATAGAGATTTGTGTATATTTCCAACATAAGTCTGGGTTATTCACTTTTGTTAGAAATTGTGCTAGGTACATTTTCTCCTTTTGATACTTCTACCGAGACACTGGAGATGTGTTGTTTTTAATAGAATCAGACAGGAAAAAAATTCAAATATTGGTTTAGTTTTTTAAACTTCAATTTTTAAGCACATTACCATATTTTGTTTCATTTAATATAATTAAGCAGAAATATGAAATTTTGGGTTCAAGTGAATGAAAATTAAACTTTTTCATATCAAATCTCAATGGCTTTATAACTTTGCAAGCATACGTAATTCTCAATGAATATGATAATGATAATTCAAAGTAGGTAGAACTTTTTTGGTGGTCTGGATGTAATACAAACGGTGCTCAATGTACGATTTAAAACAATATTCTCCATTCCATGTTACTCAGTTAATCTTATTTTCAATGTACTAACCTTGTGGACTGACGTCTGCCCAGCACAACAGAGCATTTGCAGTCATACATACTTCTTTTTAGACAAGGGATCTTTGGAAATTGGTTTTCCAGTGGTTCACATCCAGAAAAGTCTTCTTTTCTTTTAAAAAGTAGGGAGAAAAAAGAAATGGAACTCACAAAGGTTGAAGTAAGGATGGAATTTTGTCAACTGTAAATCTCCTGCAGTGAACAGTTGGGTTTCTGAGTTTATATTAGCCCACTTCACCTCAGCTGGTGGAAAACATACAGCAAACCAACAGTCGGATTTCTAAGAGCAACTAGGACAATGTTCCCTTCCCCATCTGCAAGCGTACAGGGAAGAGGTTTTCAGGAAGTGAGAGTCAAAAGACTCTTCTTTCCTCTCATGGCTGCAAAATACATGTTTCCTGAGTTATATATGAAAACCGCATCCAGGGAAGTTACAGAAATTTGTATGTGCTATGTGGATGCAAGTTGTTACATATACCCAGATGTGGTGTCTCAATTGTCCTTATTTTCTTCTCCTTTGAAAGATGCAAGTTAGATAAAATTAGCCACATTATACCCATAAATTCTCCTTTAAGATGGCATTCTTAGGAATACTTAATCTGAGAGTGGTATTTCCTGAAATTCTCTCTTTGGGGTGGTAACAGTTACTAGATTAAACTGGTAATTTAATTCTCTGACTTGCAGAAGTGGTATTTCTGGAAATGATATTAGAGTATGGCTATTTGTAACTTCAGAAAAACCCTGCTTGAATGGCAAAGTACTCCTGAAAATATCACCACTGAATGTTCCTACATTGTCACAAAAAGCATAGGATATCACATTTATTTCTTTTAAGAATTTTAATTGTATATATTTTAGTTGACTAGTGAGTTGGTTTATGATAAAAATTATAAATAGTGAATGCTAGAATTAGTGTAAGGTCAAAATATTATAAAAATAATCTTCTGTAAAGGGGAAAACAGCCAAATCTGATCTCTACTTACGTTACAAATTCACTTCATTACAGATTAATCAGAAAATAGTGATACAACAGCAACTGGTAAATATTGAGTGCTGTGCTTATCATTATGCAAATAAGAAAACTAAGGTTTAAGGAGTTTAATAATTGGCCCAAGACATAGCTGATTATTTGGGCTTCTTTACAACACGTGTCCCAGGAGGCTCAGGCAGAAGTTAGAAGTCTTCTTATGATGTAGCACTGGAAGTGACAGAACATTTTTCCTACTACATTCTTCTGGTCAAGCAAGTTACTAAGACCAGCCCAGAACACAAAAGAAGCAAATTAAACTCTATTTTTCAGGGAAGGAAATAGTAGTAAATTTGCATACATAGTTAATACTACCACGATGACTAGTATACACTTGCTGTCTCTATTTCCTCACCTTTTATCCATTTCATTGACTGTAATCAGGCTTCTGCCTTTATGACTGTCCATGATCACTGATAACCTTTAAACCAGTGGACTGTTCCAGTCCTGAGTGAAGCTTATCCCTATAGGTGAGACGTCTTCCCTGATCTTCAGTCCTATATATTCAACTGACTTCTTAAAGTCTCTCATAAGTCTCAATGGCACCTCCAACTCAACATATTCCAAATTAAACTCATCATCTTTCCCTTCTCTCCCTACTTCTAAACCTGACTCACCTACAGTGTTGACTCTCTCCATGAATGACCTTACCAGTTATTTAAACATGAAATTTAGGACATATTCCTGATATCTCCATCTCTCTTACTCTCTTGTCCAATTAATTACGAAAGCCTATGAATTTACTCTTTACCCTTAATTCAAACTATGGCTATCTCATTTCAGGGATATCATAAGATCCTGTTAACCTGTCCCTCCATAATTAAATCTTCCACTTCTGGTGATGGCATCCATATTTTTCTGTGGAAACTATTCCTTTCCTCTTTTCAGGTCGTGTTGTTCAGGTGGGATTCACAGTACCACCTGGCTCTAGAAGTGAGCAAGTCATTCTTCTCTGACCATGACTATATCCTCTTCCTTGACTATAGTTATTGTTTCATGGATTCACGTGTGACCCAAGTTGTTCAGTAATTGTCAGTCCTGGGATATTTGTTGGAACTACAGAGAAAAGGAGGTTCTGTTTCTGCTGGGGTAATAATATATGAGATTTTTAAATCTTATATATCAGGCTGCCAGCTGTCATCTCACGCCCAAAAAAGTAGATCCTGCCTAAAAATAAAGCAACACAGTAGAAAGCAGAGCTGTGATGCAGATATTCCTGAAAACATCATTGAGCATCCAGATCCCCAAATGCCTGAATATCTGCTCTTGGCTACACTTTACAATGTAGGAGCCGACACATGGTCTTTTTTCTTAAACCAGTATGAGTGGGAATTTTGTTAACTGAAACAGAAATAATCTTGTATAATACCACTCTTTGATCTCTTCTGCCTATTACAGCTAGAGAAATTGTCTCAGAATATTCATCTGATTATGTCAACCATTCCGTTTTCCCTCCCAGCTTATTGCACGTAGGGTAACAAAATAGCATACTCTAACATGACCCTCAAAGTTTTGTGTGTCAGTCTTCTATCCACCTCTCTAGCATTACCTCTTTCTTGTCAAGTGTCTACTCTTTCCACTCCAGCCACAGAAGTGACTTTGATCAGTCATCATACTCCCTTTTGCCAAAGAGGTTTTATACCATTATCTCTAACTGAAACCTCTTCTCCCCTCTACTTTACCTGGTCAATACCCACTCATCTTTTAAACTGAAGCTTAGGCATCAATTCTAAGGCAAGTTTTCCCTGAACTCTCATACAGTATCAGGTACTCTTAGTCTATGCTCTGAAAGTACCATGTATCTTTTCTCTGTGTTATGTCTCATCATTGAAATTATGTATTAATTTTTGTGATGATTAACATTTGTTCCCTCCTCTGCGAAAGCAACAAGACCTTTTCTTTCCCAACCCTGTTGTCCCCTGGTTATAGTAGGAAATATTTACAGTTGTGCATGCATACATATAATATATATATGTATATGCTATCCTACTATAGCAGGATAGATTGTGTGTGTATATACACGTGTGTGTATGTATATATATAAAATAAATGAATTGACATTTCTGAAGCATTTGTTGTGGTGGAATGTACTCTCTTTTTTCAAAATCTTCATAGGATTTCTTAACATCATTTTCTATTTTTCTACTGGTTCTCTTAGTTTTCTGTTTCATGTTAATTTCTTGCACTGACTTCTCTTACTCTGGCTAATTGTTATGTTTATTTCTTAGGTTTTTTATGTGGACACCTCTCTTTTTGGTCTGCTGTAGTCCTTTCAATTCCCATAGCTTCACCTCCTCTCTGTCTTTTATTGTAGAGATATTTCTACTATTGCCTCATTCATACTCTCTTCTTAAGGAAGCTACCCCACATGCAGCTTCTGTTTGGCCTGACTGGTCTTTTTAATAACAGTTATTCAGTGAAGAATAGGCACCTGACCTGAGGACAACAAATATATAGACTAAGCAATATTTTTGAACTGCATAGTTTAATTCAAATATATGCTTTGAGATAAGTAGACTCTTTTTTTTCACAAACAGAGAAATAAATCACCAGTTAACAATGAGACTTAAATTGAAAAGTCACAATATGGATGGGCCTAGGGAGATTAGGATGGGTCATACACAGGCTGAAATTACATGGGAATAGAAGAGGCCAGTGGAGAGTACTGTAAGGTATATTCAGCGACAGAATAAGGCATAGTACCTACCAAGTGTCTACTGTTTTCCTACTGAGGCCTTGGGTAAAAGCTGAGGTTAAATCCCAGCTTTACCACTAAATAGCTGAGGGAACTTAGGTGAGTTGCTTAAATTCTCAAAAACTGTTTCTCATTTATAAATGTATATAATATAAAATAATAGAGTATAAATCACAGGAATTGTGAATATTGTATGAGATAAAACATATAAAATGCTTAGCCAAGGGACTAATACATAACAAATATTTATCAAACAGTAATTCAAAAAAGAAAACATAATGGTTGAGACTTAGAATAAAGACTCACAAACTTCTCATGTGGGACTCTTTGAAACTATCTTGATTCTCAAAATATCTTCCAGCTTTAGTAGCTATGGGCTCAAGTGGTTCCTTTTATTACTCCTCATGTCTCCTATATATGAAATAGCTTGAGTGGATCTGCAACTAAAAAAATCACATTAAAACAGCTTCCAAATGCTAATCTGCAGGTTTCTCTACAGAGGGCCGTTCATATTTTTAAATGGCCAACTAAACATTTCCCCCTTGATGTCAATCTCAGTATGGACAGAACTGAATTCATCTTATTCTACACATTTTATTTCATCGTGTGGCATCATTTGATGAAAGTTTTGGAATGATTTTAGATTCCTCCCTTTCCTCAAAGCAATTAATTTAGTTTGCTGGGAACATAAGGCAAAAGGGAATTGTAGAGGTAATAGTAGTACTAGCAATAGAAACAAAACTGTATTTCTTCAGGAAGCATGATTTTTCACACTGTAAAATTTATAAAATCAGGCTGGGTTTTATGGTTTTTGCCTACATTTAACGAAATAGAACTTCTTTTTTAGGCAAAAAATTGTTTCAAGTTGAACCTCTTATGATCAATGGGATTTTAGAGTCAAGGAAATGTGGTGTTAAGAAAATAAATTTATAAAGCAGTTATTAAAATTTTCTTTTTTTTTTACTGGAAACCGGGTTTGACAAGTATTCTTAATGTTGATCACTGGTTGATTAGAAAACTACCCTCATGCATAGAGTGACTACTATGACCTGTAAGTGTTTTTGGGTCTGATATGCATTATACATAAACAAGCATAAAAACAGCTCAAGGAATTGGGTATGAGTGACTCCAGGCTATTGCAGAGTAAGGGGCTACACATAGAGAGTGTGTGTAACATGATCAATTTACAAGTAGGGTTCTTATAACTCTCCTATTACAGCTCTATGCAGCCGACAAAGTTCAGTGGAAACCTGAGGCAAGGCAAATATTTTGGGCAAATAACTAAGATTTTATGATGGGTGTTTTAGTATTCTGGCATTTTGGAATGAGGAGAGAATAGAGTCAGAAGGACTAATTAAGAGGATTAAGAGTAAGAAGGACTAATTAAGAGCCCATACATAAGGTGATGTTCTACATCCCTCGCTGAGTTGTACAACACAAGGCGGGTGCTCCATGAAAGTTGATGACTGATTGAACCACTGAGGTTCTGTCTGCCTGATGCCAGACATCTGGATATAAAGATTAAAATCCAGTCATCCAGATGTTAAGGTTACATGATATGTCACCATCAAACATTTAGAAACTTTTAACTGATTGACTGCCTTTTTCACTTTTCATCCAGATAAATTGCATTGAGTTAACTCAGCTTGAGCATGTACCAATTACTGTTTTTTTTTTTCTTTTAACTAGGGAATGGTTAATCAGGTTGGCAATGCTGATGAGTCACTAAAAAAGGAATGGTGGTATAACAAACAGGTAAATATGAAAATAAGCAAGAACAAGTAAATAATGAAGAAAGTGAAAGCTTCATCTTATCAGAGATGCACTTTAAAGACTCTTTATTGTGGCTTCTTTACAGATAAAAAATTTCCATTGGGTTGGATGTTTCAACTTTACAGCATTACACTTTTCTATGTAACTATTGTTTTTTCACATCAAAGCTAACTCTGAAAATATTTCACAGACAATTAAATGTTAACACTTTCCTTCTGTTAGCACTTCGTGTGCTCAGTTAAAATGTGATACAAAAAGTGAAGAACTGTAATCGCATATTCAGGTCACTGAAAGTAAATATGATTCTCCTAAAGAACTATATTGTATGAATAATGTGTTTTAAGAATCCCAATTTTGATAAAACCATAATGTTATAATCAAGTAATGGTGATAACATAAAATAAATACTTTTTTTTTTTTTAATTGAGATGAGGTCTCACCCTGTCACCCAGGCTGGAGTGCAGTGGCATGATCATGGCTCACTGCAGCCTCCACCTCCTGCACTCAAGCGATCCTCCCACCTCAGCCTCCTGAGTAGCTGAGACCACAGGACCATGTCACCATGCCCGGCTAATATCTTTGTTTTTGAAAAATGAATCTCCAAATTAAAGTATATATAATTTGAAAATAAGATCATTAATTTATCATTGAAGATAATGCTTTTTATTCAAACCAATTGTATGTCCAGATGTTAAACTGACTTGTTAAGTGAAAGTTCAAGTAAAACAACTAACTGGTTGTTTTGTATACATGATGATAAAGAGATTGACTGTTTTGGGGTTGGATTTTTTTTTTTTTGAAGAAATTACTGAATTTTAAAGTTATTCTTTAGAATCATTTGTTTGTTTTTTTATTATCTAAATAGGGATAATCAGAGCTGGGAAGATGAGCTATCTACACAGGGAAGCGACAAGGAGAATTGTGATGATTTCTTGGGCCACTAACCCCAAAACTCCATTGACTTTAGTTAGTAACACATTTTGGAGGGAGAATTAGCTTATGGCTAAAGAATATTAAGTGTGGTTTTATTTGTTTGCTTTTTTTTTCTATTAGTTTATGCATTCCCTGAATGCAGAATGGGTCCCTCAATCCCTAATACTTTGTCTTGATTCAGACACAAAAAGGGTATAAAATAAATGTTTATTGAATAAATTTTTGTATTCTCATATCAATTTATACATGAGTAAAATCTCTATAGGAGGAATTTAAATTTCTTTTCATATATACATGTAGATCAGAAAAGCCATCCTGTTTTAAATGCTATAATCTCTTTCAGAAAGACAGGATATATGATATGAGTAGTCCGATACAAATTTAGAATCATTTCAACATAAAAAATGAATATCTTCTGCAAGGACAGCATAATTACAATCACAGGCTTAATAATAGAGTTAGAAATAGTTGCATTAAAAAGTTTGCCAACAATTGAATGGCAGATGTAATTTTTTAATAAAGTTACATAAGGAATTTTGAAAGTGTTTCAGGCTTGCTAAGTTGGAAGGATAAATGGTCTTTAACATTGACATATTGCCAACTCAGGGCATCTAAAAGCCCTTTTCAAATTACATATAAACAAAAATCATTTCACCCACCTCTGGGCTGGAATGTGACAGCTGGTTAAAATAAGCATAGCAACACTACACAACAATGTCAAACAGGATGAATGGCTTAACTAATCAAAAATAGAGCATCAAAGTAAAATTGCTCAAATTAGATTTCTGGCCAGGACAGAAAGGTTAACTGTTCTGTACTGTTATAAAGTCTTTAGGATCCTTGATGACTGCAGGATTCATGTCAGTATCGCCAATCAAATTCAAGATGTGATTTGACAACTTAAGAGTTTTTTAATATCACACTGGGGACTTTTTATGGTCTTTTGATCCAACATGAAGAATCTAGAAAGCAATACATATGATAGCTAAGAGAATAAGCTTTGAAGAGTGACCCTGGTCAAGTCACAAGTTCCTGTTTTATAAATTGACCAATCTACTTTCCCTCCTGTACGTAGAGTCCTCAATACCTACCTTCTCAAGATGGTTTTAGGCTGAGTTATACATAATATGTACCATGCTCTGAAATCAGTCCCTAGTACAGAGAATGCACACCATACTTGGATCTGATTGTCTTTAATCTATTAATGAACAGCAGGATTCATATAAAATGCTGACGGAAGGAGTTGTGAGAAATATTTCCCATATACCAAATTATTCTTAACCTAGGGATCTAAAAAACTGTTGACTCAGCTGATAGTCTGGTTTAATTTAAGATGCTTGAGCAATAGTGATAGACTACCATAGCCAGAAGTTGTTCAGGCAGAACTAGAGAAAACATAAACATACGAATTTTCCTTTTTTTTTGGTTCCTGCCTAGCAATAAATACTTAATCAAAATTCAAAAATGAATAGTTTCAAACTGTTTAACAAACACTAGGATTTCCAAGCAGATATTAATGTTCGTATGGAAACTTATAGATTGCTCTATTATACAAGTTACTTAAATAAATTACCTAAAATCATTATTCATTTTATTTTGACTAATTTAAAGTTTTAATAAAATCTTATTTTAACATCAGAGATTATATCTTCTTTATCCCATCTACCTTCTGAACTTCTATCTTTATTTTTTTAGTTATAAACTGAAGACTCTGTAATTTTAAAATGTTTTCACAATAAAAACTTAACTCTGGAATATTAGTAAATATGGGAGCATGTAATACCTAAGTATTACTAAAACTATTTTCTAGCGACTCTTAGAGAAAAATAGTCAAGTTATATTCTGAAATCGTGTACTAGTGACTAGTATAAGTGTTCTACAATCACAGTATTCCTCAATCCATCTAGGTTCAAATGCCTACTCCAGCATAGGTGACAAGATCATTTTTAATTCTTGCTACAGTGTGGTAGGCAAAGCCATCCTTTTTAAAACCAACACACAACAAAACACAGTGCTGCATCAAGACTTCTTACTCACTGAAGTTAAAATACGTAGGATTCTAACTGTTAGTCTAGTCCTCTCCGGAGGTTAATTCTTAAAATTATGGCTATTAAGTTTCATGTGTTATATTTACTGTGGCACTTGGAAACATTGACAACGGGTTGAGCATCTCCGGTATGTCCATTCGAGGTTTGCTCAATGGGCCACATCACTTGCTGATAAGTTATACGAAAGACTTCTCTTTTTATGGGGTATTCTTTATCACTTTTTGTATTTGCTTCCAGTAAATGTTCAGTGAAAAGTAATGACATTCTATAGGATTCTGCAAATTTTATCATGTAACACTTGTACTATTTATTTCCAGTTATCAACATATAAAGATAGACAGTACACATTTGGATGAGGGAATTATAGATATATTAATAATTGCCCCACTGTTTTTTATTTTTTATTTTTTTTCAAGTTTTCTAAATGGGTATTTTAATAATGGAAACAAAACAGTTTCACTGAAACTTATATAAACTCTCCTTATATGAACATTTTCCAATCTGTAATTTCCTTTTCAGTTAGTCAACCTTTGAAAGCAGCCCTAATGTTCCACGTGTTGTTTACATATGGGTATGTTGAATCTCATTAGATTTGACGGAAAGACAGAAGGATAAATTGGGGTAGAAGAGAGAGATATAGAGGGTGGACACTGGGATGCTTACCGGATGTACTAAAATCCCACCGAGATCATACAGAACCCTGGCAAAAAGCTTTGTGAAAGCTAATTGGAGTGTATCTCTTTCCCCAATGCCCCCGTGATCACTCAGACCACCCCCTATAGATTTGTTCTTCCACAAAGGTATTACTTATACTCAGGCAATCTCTGACAAAGACCATGCTAATTTAAAGATAGAAAAATATTAATTTAAATCACAGAACTATTCCAAGTCTATTTTAAGGTCAAGAATAGACACTGATAATTGTGACAATAGCTCTGCTTTTCACGAGCCTTCCAGTGGAGCTATTAGTTTTCGTTTACTGCAGTATAATAGCTTATCTTAACCCCCTTTCCAGAATTTGTTTTAATTTTTGCAATTATACAAGGTCTCACTTACATATTCAAAAATCTAGTCAAAATTTAAATGTGGGCTTATTATCTAGTCTTTTTTTTTTTTTTTCAGTGAACAGAGACATCTCCTCCTGAAAAAATAAACAGATACTTTAAGTAATTTGGAGAACACGTAAGAAGTTCTAGGAAAATATTAGTCTTTTCTGAAGGCTAGCAATGAATCACTTGTAAATTTTCATAATATTCACCAAAAAAAAAGATATACACTTCGTGTGAATTTTTCTAATAGATTTACAGAAAAATTCTTTCTAATGAAAATGATGAGGCTGGGCGTAGGAGCTCATGTCTGTAATCCCAGCACTTTGGGAAGCCGAAGCAGGCAGATCACTTGAGTCCAGGAGTTCGAGACCAGCCTGGGCAACATGGCAAAACCCTGTCTCTGCTAAAAAATACAAAAAATTAGCCAGGCATGGTGGCACACACCTGTAGTCCCAGCTACTTAGGAGGCTGAGGCTGGAGGATCACTTGAGCCTGGACTGTTGAGGCTAGAGTGAGCCAAGGTCATGCATCTGCACTGCAGCCTGCTGGGTGACAAAGTAAGACCCTGTCAAAAAAAAGGAGAAGAAGAAGAGGAAGAAGAGGAAAGAGAAGAGGAAGAAGAGGAAAGAGAAGAAGGAGAAGAGGAAGAAGAGGAAGAAGAGGAAGAGGAAGAAGAGAAAGAAGAAGAAGAAGATCAAAAACAGAAGTTCAATGAATAAAATGTTTTGGTGGGACCCTGCTAAGGTAGAAAATTAGAATATAGGAAATTGTTGGGAAGGAGATTTTGTGGCTTCCATAGAAAATCTGGCCAGAGGAGAAAAAGAGACAGAGAGGTTACTTGGAATACATTTCTCCATCTATCTTCCCTCTCCCTCCAAATCGTTTTCTAGGTTTTTGCTCCTGTTTTTATTACAGTGGCATATACCTTCATATTTCAAATATTCTCCCAGAGAATTCTGAATCCCAAATAACCATGAGTAATGCCTGTAATGCTTGCCTTCTAAAGGATTTAAGCTAGGCTGCATAGTTTATAGCTGATAAACTGGGAGTCAATCTTTCACTGCAATGATGTATTCACTGCACTAAGAACCATTTCCATTGTAAATTAATTCTTGAAATGTTGGGTCATAAATGTCATCAGTATCATTACCTAGACTACTCCCAGAAGCAGCAACTCTCAGTTTGCTGCAGGTGCTGGCTTCTAAAAGGAAGGTGCTCCAAACAAAACGCATTAAACCATGACTCCATTCTTAAGGGCAACTCCTTTCAAATGCCTTTTTACTTTATGCTGTTTGGCAGAGAGATTAATGGATGCCATTTCTGATATGCAACTGGCTTCAGGGTTTTTCCTGTACCCTTTCAGAAAGAGATACTCTTGAGTGCCTTTTAACAAATATATTTCCCAAATGTTCCTTCTTTAGAAGGTTACTCTAAATTTAGTCAGAATTCAACTTCTTGTGCCTCTGCTTAGAATCAGTGGGCCTAAAATATAACGATTTATGCCTTTATTGACTCATCAGTGTGTAGAGAACTTACTAGGAATTCCGTGAAGGATAACAACCAACAAAACAGGACTGCCCTTGAGGAACTTAGATTTCTGTAGAGTGAGAAATAATCCTACCCTGAAGAATCAAGAAAGAAAGAATAAGCGAAAACAATTTCAGGTATCAGCTACTTAGGGCTCCTCACATATTTTGAGATGTTAACTAAAGTTTGAAGTAAGTTTATTCACAGTTTGGTGTTTTCTGGGGAACAAATGTTCTTGAGGAAATCAGAACAACATGAAAGTATACATTCTGAACTTATTTCTTTTGAAGAATACAAAATTGGAATATTGATTCCACAACTACTATGCATAACGGAAAGGAATTTTAAAAGTAGTTCATCTGTTTTTAGACGTTCCCTTATTTTCAAACTTCCCAGATTAATTTAGCAGAGTATATGTGAGATAGCCCTAAAACTCAGCATGCATCAATCAGGTGAAAAACCTTAGGTTCAGCAAAAGAAAACTGTTGTTTCTACTACCCATCTTCTGATTTTGTAGTCAGGAAAAATTTGAAAGAAGTGTCCTGCTCCTTAAAAAAGTCAGCAGGGATATATGAAAAGCCATTCAACTGGAAGCAGATGTCTCATAAAATAATTCTAACTGGTGCTCAATTAATTTAAGGCAGGGGTGGAAAACTGTTGCCCCTCAACTCCTGATAAGTATTTATATTCCTAGAGCCAGAAGGACATTAAATGCACTGCCTTGTGGTAATAACAAGTATTTACTGAGCATATACCTTGAAATAGTCACTGCAATTATCTCCAGACCTGCATTGTTTTACAGGTTATGGAAACCAAGGCTCAGATAAATTAGGGAATCACCACAAATCTGAAATAAGTAGTAACACAGATCATGCCATCTCGCTACACTGTAATCATTTTAGATTTCAAATAAGAAATGAAAACTTTAAAAATCCATATGTCAAATTTTAAAACTAAAACTACCTGTATAAGTAATTTAGGGGATAAGGCAAAGATTTAAATAGATATTGGAAAATCTTAGAACTGAATGTTTAGTATATTAAAATTTATAAGATACAAACTGCCGGCCAGGTGAGGTGGCTCATGACTGTAATCCCAACACTTTGGGAGGCTGAGGCGGGTAGATCAACTGAGATTGGGAGTTCCAGACCAACCTGACCAACATAGAGAAACCCCATCTCTACTAAGAATACAAAATTAGCTGGGCGTGGTGGCCCATGCTTTTAATCTCAGCTACTTGGAAGGCTGAGGCAGGAGAATCACTTGAACCTGGGAGGTGGAGGTTGCAATGAGCCAAGATCGTGCCATTGCACTTCAGACTGGGCAACAAGAGTGAAACTCTATCAAAAAAAAAAAAAAAAAGAAATACAAGCTGCCAAATATCATATTGGAAAACAATGCTAAAATTTAATTAACTATTCGTCCATATTAAGAAATTATAAAAATAACTAACAAAAAATTACCAAAAAAAAATAAAAATTACAATAGAATAAAAATAATAAAATATAAAATATAGAATAGATAAGCCTTTATTAATCAAGATAAAGTGGAAGAGGTCACAAACATTTTAAGGAATGAGAAAGCTGACAGTTTTGAATGTTATTGTGGTTTTAAAAATGAGATTAATATGCAAAAAGGCATGAAACATAAAATTATATACAATATAGATAATTTCCTAAACAATGTAACTTTTAAAAACAGATAAGAAAGAACTAGCAAACTGTAATAGTCTTATATCTTTAACAAAATTAAATCTATAATTACAAATATCCTAATAAAGAAAGTACCACATCCAGATGGTTTTAAGGACAAATTCTACTAAATCTTCAGTATTATATATTCTTTTCTTTTCTTTTTTTTTTGTCTGAGACAGAGTCTCACTGTGTTGCCAAGGCTGGAGCGCAGTGGCGCAATCTAGGCTCACTGCAACCTCCGCCTCCCAGGTTCAAGTGATTCTCCTTCCTCAGCCTCCTGAGTAGCTGGAATTATAGGCACCTACCACCCTGCCCGGCTAATTTTTGTATTTTTTAGTAGAGGCAGGGTTTCGCCATGTTGGCCAGGCTGGTCTTGAACTTCTAATTTCAGGTGATTCACCTGCCTCGGCCTCCCAAATTGCTGGGATTACAGAGGAGAGCCACCGTGTCTGGCCTATATATCCTTTTACTTACTATCAAAAGATTGGGCATTCTTAACTTGTATTATACAGTTGTGAGATAATAGCAGTACGAGAGAAAAAAAAGATCACAGCAAGCTATTCTTATTTATGAACATAGAGACAAAATCCTAAACAAATATTAGCAAACTCAATTCAAGTTGGATTTATCTCAAAAAAGCAATGTTTTTTACATTTACAAAAATTTATTAATATAATTTAATACATAGAGATTAAAGTAGAAAAATCGAATGATCATTTCAATAGATGGAGAGGAACACTTTGCATAGAAATTATTTGAAAATTAGCAAAGCGGACATTAAAAACACCTTCTTTATCTTGATAAAGATATCTACAAAAAACTCAAGAACAGACATCATATTTAATAGTAGATAGTAGATCTTCAGGAGCATTCTCTTTTATATTAAAGAAAAAAGCTTGTCTACCAGCACTGCTTTTCTTCATAGCTGTATTTGATGTTCAGCCATAGAAGCCAGGTAAGGAAAAGAAATGGTATAAGAATTAGAAAACAAGAAACAAAATGGCCTTTATTTGCAGAAATACAATTTGCTGTGTAAAAAAACTTAGATATTAACTAAATTATTAGCGCTAATAAGAATTTAAACAGCTTGTTAAATGTCAGATCTGTATCTGAAAATTAATTGCATTTCTATACACATACAATAAAAATGTAATGTTCCCATTTACAAAAGGAGCAAAAAGTAAAAAACACCTAAGAATAAAGCTAATAAAAGTATTCCTGACATTTTTGGAGAAAATTATAAAACTTTATTGAAAGAAATTCAGGAATATCTAAATAAAAATCAAGCTATACCATATCCATAAATAGAAAAATGTGAGGCTGGGCGCAGTGGCTCACACTTATAATCTCAGCACTTTGGGAGGCTGAGACTTGTGGATCACTTGAGATCAGGAGTTCGAGACCAGCCTCACCAACATGGCAAAATCCTGTCTCTACTAAAAATACAAAAATTAGCTGGACATAGTGGCAGGCACCTGTAATCCCAGCTACTTTGGAGGCTGAGACATGAGAATCGTTTAAATCCGGAAGGCGGAGATTGCAAGACCATGTCATTGCATTCCAGCCTGGGCAACAGAATAAGACCCCTGTTCTTACTCTTTTTTCTTTTTTAAATCACATTTACTCTCTAAATTCTATACAATTTCATTAGGGAATATGATGAACCAACTCTAACATTTATAGGAAATACTAGAATTAGTTCATCATATTCAGAGACAAAAGATACGTTTCCTTGTTCTACAAGAGTTGCTATAAGAGATACAGTAATTAGACAGTTTGATATTGGTTATGTGACAAATAGACCAGTAGGTCAGAAGAAAACAATAGAACACTTCAAAATAAATAGGACCACCTCTATGTGGACACTTTATTACAATGATGGCATTTGAAGTTCAATGGTAAAATTATAGGTCTTCAATAAATTATGCCTTGATGTTTTATTTTTGGAGGAAAAGGGAAGGGAGGAGAAGGGAAAGGAATGGAAAGGAAGGGGAGGGAAGAGAATGGAGGAAGAAAGGAAAAGACAAGAAAAGTTCTACCTCCAAGTAGAATATAAATGTGAAAAACAAAACTTTTTAAAGAAAATATAGAAGAATATATTTGTGATGTTCAGGTGGTAACAGATTCTTACATAAGACATAAAGTAGAAAAAAATGATAAATTCTTCCACATTATAAACTTTAAGTTATGTTCATCAAAAGATGTAATTTTTAAAAGTGAAAATACAGTGACAAGAAGGAAAAGAGAAGAAGATATTTACAATACATAACCAAAATAGGATTGTATTTTATATATGTTTATTACACATATATAATCTTTTCAAATCAAAAATAAGAAAGTAAACAAATTTTAAAAATACCTAAAATATATAACACAGAAAATCACAAAAGAAGAAACTTGAATGGCCAATAAACATGTAGAAAGTTAGTCAATTTTAGCCAGGTGCGGTGGCTCAAGTCTGTAATCCCAGCACTTTGGGAGGCCGAGGTGGGCAGATTGCTTGAGCCCAGGAATTTGAGACCAGCCTGGCCAACATAGCGAGACCCTGTTTCTATCTACTACATTTTATAATAATAAAATTAAAAAAAAGGAAAGTTTCTCAACCCCATTCGAAATTAAGAAATTACAAATCAAAACTACAATTGGTTATTATTTTATGCATACTAGACTGGCAAAAAATTAGTCTGTGACTACTATGCAATGTATACATGCAGCAAAATTGCATTTGTATCCCATAAATTTATACAAAAAAGTAACTGACAGCCTCAGGTGTTGGTAAGGATATGGACTAATGGAAACTCTTCTACATTTATTTGGAGGATGAATTGGCACAACCATTTGAGAGAATAATTTGGCTTTAACTAGTAATTTTGATGATGCACATAGCCTATGACAAACCAATTTTATTCCTAATTATACAAACCCTTGGGCAGAGGTCTTTAGACTGAGTTGCCTATATCTCAAAGTACACAAAAGCATTCCAAGTGTATGAAATGACAGTTTTAAATTAATAAATTTTTAGATCTCCAGTTTCCACATAGATGCTTTCCTAAATTTGGTGTGCACAATAACATACCTGAAGAAGCTTTTCATGTGTTCATTTCCATCTCCCCTCTCACAAAAATCTTTCTCTTATTTTATAAGTCAAAGGCATCTTCTCACACATCCTGAAATTTACTATATAATACATCAACCCCAGGTGTAAAAATCTCTGGGGTGTCAAATAATGAAACAACTTAAAATGTTGGTAAATACATAAGGAAAGTGAATAACTTTATTAATATATGTGTATTTATATTAGGAAAGTGAATAACTTCTCTATAGCTTTGTCATGTCAGAAGGTTTCTAATAATTTGCTTTTATTTAATTTAACAGAGAACTGAATCAAAGTATTTGCTAATAGTTAATTAAAATGTGTTATCATAAATCACTAAGTGATTTTGACATATAAGTCAGAAACAGTTCAATGAATTGAACGTTATTAATCCAAAAATCATCTTCCATTCATATTTACTTAGTAATGTGAAAAAGATTTGTTAGTGCTTATTTTTATGGGAAGAAAATTAGAATGGATCTAGACCCTGTCTTATTCTAGCTGTAAGTAATAGTCATCCTTGGATACATGAATTGTCTGGGAGGCCTCCACTTTCCCCCCTAAAAAACCCTTTGTATTTTATTAAGAGGCATTTCCAATATAAATTTTACTCTAGGTTTAAGAATTATCAAAATATATAAAACATTAGTTGTTTACTATTACTGTATTTATTATACTATATATAGTATATAGTATAGTATTTATTATACTTATATATTTACTTATAAATATATACTTATATATTATTATATTATATTATAAATATACTGTATTATATAATAAATATACTGTATTTATTATACTATTAACTGTAAAACCATAACTTAATTCTGAATAAATTTTTTAACACTTAGTATTTTATAGTCAGAGGAAGTTCTATTTTTGAAATTTAAATTACATGTGTACTTTTTGTTTAAGAGACAGGATCTTACTCTGCTGCCCAGGCTGGAGTACAGTGGCATGATTATGGCTCACTGCAGCCTTGAACTTCTGGGCTCAAGTGGTGCTCTCGCCTCAGCCTTCCAAGTAAAAAGGACTACAGGTGTGCACCACTATGAATGGCTGATTTTTTAATTTTTAGTTTGCAGAGATGAGGGCTCCCTATGTTGTCCAGGTTGATCTCAAACTCCTGGGCTCAAGTGACCCTCCCATCTCAGTCTCCGAAAGCACTGGGATTACAGGTGTGAGCCACTGCACCCAGCCTATATGTACTTTCATTGTAGGTAGTTATCAGAGTGAGATCAATAAAAGAAGTTGAATCATAAAAATCGATCACATGAGATGATGTGGGTAAAACAAATGGAAATACAGTTTGAGAGATAAGGGATATATTCTAAAGTTAATGTATTTCGAGTGGAATCAAAATACAAATATCAGGCTATATGATGTGTACTAAGAATATTATTTCTTAAAAATGTTATTTCAATTATATACATGTGTGTTTATGTGTGTGAGTATGGGTGGATCTGTGTATGCATATTGAATCATGATGTCAAAATAGTTTTTCATTTAAGTAGCAGCAAAAATCGCCTTGACCCAGGTGACTCTGATGCAGCAATCCACATTTTGAGAAACAATTACCTGGGGGCAGTAAGGGTGAAGGAGAAAATATCTAAGGCTTTGGCTTTCAAAAACTACATTTTAATGTATATTAACTATATATGTATATAAGTATAAAATTATTTAAGAACTTGAAATACATAATAGGGAATCTAGACCTTAATGCCTGAGAAGGAATCAGTAGCAAAGTATACAGTTTTACGAAGCTGTGCAGTAGAGACCATATTCAATAGCCAGAAGAACACTGAACTTTTAAAATGAACTCCAAGAAAAGAAACAAACACATGCAGATTCCACAGTAGTATGAGTTAGCTTGCTGGGGAGAGAATGCCTACCTGCTAAAGCAAATAGATCTGGCCCATATGAAAGCAGAGACAGGAGGGTTGGGGCTGAAAATAGGGAGGCTCAGGCTACAAACAACTGATAAAAATCTATCCCTTCACGTCTTACATTACAAACTTGGCACCCCTAGAGGTAGAGTCCAAAGTGGGGATTCATATACAAGTGGTTTATTGAAGTGTTCCCAAACAAATGTAACATGGAAGTGAGCAAATCAGAACAGGGAAGGGGAAGAAGCCGAGCAAGGGTTCAATTTCAGACAAAGCTCCAGTGTCAAGCTGATCCCATGGGATCTCTGGAGTGCAAATTATAGTTGACTCTTGAACAATGTAGGGAATACGGTACCAATCCTCCCACCCCATGAAACTGAACATTTGTATAACTTTCGACTCCTCCACAACGTAACTACTAAAGCCTGCTGTTGACTGGAAGCCATATCGATAACATAAACTGTCGATTGACACATATTTTGGATGTTATAAGTATTGTATACTTTATTCTTACAATAAAGTAAGCTAGAGCAAAGAAAATGTTTTTAAGAAAACTATAAAGAAGATAGAATATATTTACTATTCATTAAGTGGGAGTGGGATCATCATAAAGGTCTTCATTCTCATCATCTTCATATTAAGTAGGCTGAAGGGGAAGAGAAAGGGGAGGGGTTGGTCCTGCTGTCTCAGCGGCGGCAAAGGTGGAGGCGGTGCAGAAGGTGGAGGAGGTGGAAGGGGAGGCAAGAAAGACAGGCACACTCGGTGTACCTTTTATTGAAAAAAAATCCACGTGCTGCTCAAAGGTCAATTGTGTATTTCAGAATGTGTCCTTACTAAGGGCAACGGAACTGGGTTTTCATGCTTGAGCATCAAGCCAAAATCATTGGCTAAAGGATCCCCTGGCGGGACGTGACCTCCCAGAATTGCTCTCTGCGCTTGTAGACAAAGTGGCTGTAGCCAAGGTCAGTTTTCTCTGTGTAGAAACAGGGAACACAGACCCTGGGGATGGGCACACAGAAAAGAAAAGATCAAAGGAGTCTGAGGGGAACTGCATAGAACACAACAGCATCCACTATCCTTTAAAATAGTTTTCTCTCAAGAGGATGTTTTTGCAATAGAAAGAGCCAGTTAGGGTAAAGTGAGTTTGATAGGAAAATTTCCAGGGGCTCCTAGGACATTTAAAAAATAAAATCAGTCCCTTTCACTCAATAAAATTATTTTTTAAAAAATTGAAGCTAGAACTGGAGCCGAAGTATTTAGGGTTTTAGTATTCTAGTTTGCTTCATTTTCTTTCCCAGTATAGGAATGGAGTAACTTTGGCATGCCAGTAATATTACATAAGTATAATTTAATTAAATTGTACTTTATTAGCTATTAGGTATTGTTTGGCATAATTCAGAGGGTAAGGGGAGCATATGGGAAGGATATATTTCTTGAATCAAGACTGAGACCATGCCATGACGATTCTGCCAGCGTGCTGACTCTATCTCTAGCTACGGAAGAGGAAGACATCCAGGAAAAGTCTTAATAATAGAACACGTTGACACATAGAGGGAAACAACACACACCAGGGCATTTTGGAAGGTGAGGGGTAGGAGGACAGAGAGGATCAGGAAAAATAACTAAAGGATACTAGGCTTCATACCTGGGTGATGAAATAATCTGCACAACAAACCCCCGTGACACAAGTTTACCTACACAACAAATCTTCACTTGTATTCCTGAGCTTAAAAGTTTAAAAAATTAGTTATAAAAATGAAATAAATAAATGCAATAAAGAGGAGGATAAAAGTAATAGTGTATATTAAACAAAATAATGTTCGATTAAAAGGTTTCAAACTTATTGTCTTTGGAATCAGCAACTATAAGTTTAGTGATAAAAGCTGGTCCTTCCTATCACATATCAGCTAGACATACTTTTATTTGAAAGTAACAAAACTCAACCTGTAATGGTTAAATAAGTATGACATAGCTGTTAAGCATAGATTTTGTAGATTCAAATCTTAGCTAGTAAACTTGAGCAAATTACAGATTTTTTTTCTTTTTAAGTATTCTCATCTAACAAAAATGAATATCATAATAGTATCTACTTTATATTTAGTTATGAGAATTACAATTACTACATGTAATGTATCTGAAATGTATGTATATATATGTAAGAGAGTACCTGGATTGTAGTAATACACAGGTAAATAACTTAAAATTTGCTTTAGTTAAGAATGACACAAAAATCATTTTACTGTTCTGAATTTCTGTTAATCTCTAGAAATAGTTGCCAAAGAAGACAGAATCTGTTTCTCTCCCAGACAACCCAGGATTTATTTGTACAAGAGTGAGAAATTAATTCTGTGCCTATTCATTTATAGCAGTGGGACACTACACATTTTCTTTATATTCTGCACCTTGTTTAAAACAAAATGCAGACATCTTTCCATATAAGCATATATAGGCCTCTAAGTGTTTTAAAAAATAGTACAGCATTTTATCACATGACTATACCATCATTTATTTCACTTGGCCCACAGTGACAAACATATAGTTTATTCACAACCAACACTGCAATGAATATTCTTGTATGTAGATCTTTCCATATTTATGTGAAAATATTTAGAAGGTAAAATTAAGAGAGAAAGCATTTGACGTGGCCATACTCTATGTAGACCACAACAGTAAAGATTAAGAGATTCAGGAAGATGAAAAAAACGGCGGGAAGTGTTAAAATTAGACATTTAAATATATCCCACATGATTTAGAACACTCCGTAGTTAAATTTAACTAAATGTGTGTTAAAAACTGGGATTGAATAGTTTTAATTTAAATATTTAAAGTTAAATGTAAATGCACGGTCAGAAATCCACTGTCGACCAATTCTGCATGTGTATACAGTGCTTTCCATCAGTTTTTTAGAGATAAGCTCCTAAATATGAGCAGACAAGCAAGAATCAGCAGATGCATAATGAAAAAAGCCAAAATAAATAGAAAATAAAATTTTGGAGGGCATAGAAACTATGCAGAGAGAAAAAAGACTTCAAAAATGTACAAAAATATTCTCAGATTCAATCAACAAATATTTGATAACCTGCTGTGTATTAGGCACTAGGAATTCACCATTAAGTGAAAGAGAGAAAAAAGTTCAGCCCTCATGATGCTTAGAAAATTATTGCATCATAAAAGAAGAAAAAATCCTATGAATAAAGAGATATTTGGAAAGCAAAAAGGATCTCATGGGAATTAAAAATATGGTAACAATGAAACAATCAAAAGAAGGATTGAATAATAAAGTTTAAAGAAAACAGAAAAGAGAAAATAGCAGAGAAAAGATCAGACATTTTATTGGACTGGGACAGGCAGTTTAACATAAACATAATAGTAATTCTAAAAAAGAAAAACAACAACAACAACAAAAAAAAAAAAAACAGAGAAAAGGAATAATTCAAAAAGTTCCAAATCATTCTTAAAAATTCCCCAGTAATAAAAATACAGAATTTTTCAGATCAAATCAATCTGTTAAATGCCCATGAATATTGACCTAAACAAAATAATATCAGAATGCAATTTCAGAAAATTAAAGACAAATAGAAGATTCTAAAATGTCCCAGAGAGAATAACATAGATTTTACATACCTAATCAACATCAGAAAGACAACAGACATCTCAACAATAATGCAAAAAGGCAGAAGACAGCAAAGTAACACTCTCAGAATTCTGAGTGGAAATTATATTTCCCATCTAGGCTTTCTTCTATTAACTGTGAAGGTGGAATAAGGACATTTTAAATAGATATGTACAATTTCAAAATTTATGTCTGTGCAATCTGTCTTTTAGAAAGTTACTGGAGGATGTGCTTTGTTGGTAGGAAAGGTTTACAAAGAACAAGTTGTAAGATCCATGAAACAGGAAATCAAACACAGGGAAAGCCTTTCTAAATCAAACACAGGAAAGGGAGACTTCAAGGGGACGGCTGTTCAGGTGGATAATCTGATTGGAGCAAAACAAAATTCTGCACAAAGAACATCTTCAGGAAGATAAAACTAAAGAATACCTTCTGCTTTTAGATGTATTGAGAAGACATTAACTAAACGTGGGAGAGTTAGGAGAAAAATGAATGATGAACAAACACAAAATCCACACGACAACCAAAACAAAAATTAATTCTACGGAAAATAAAAAGTGCACGAAAGGAAGAATAATTCACATTCTACATCGATATTCTGAGTAGGACTTACAGAATTGAAAAACTGGGAGTAATCTGGGGACGGGGCTGACATTATAGACCAGTTGCTAGATTTTATTTGCTTTTCTTTTTTAAAATTTGACTTCATTTTAGATTAAGGGGGTATATGTGTATGTTTGTTATGTGAGTATATGTTGTACTACTGGGATTTGGGCTTCTAATGTATGCATTACCCAAATAGTGAGCATTGTACCCACAGGTAATTTTTCATCCCTTGCCATGCCTCCTCACCTTTTGGAGTCCCCAGTGTCTATTATTTCCAACTTTATGTTCATGTGTCCTCATCGTTTAGCTCCTACTTGTAAGTGAGAACATGTGACTCTAGCCAAAGATTTTGTCTTTGAATTTTAATTCAGGTGTTTGAGATTAGTTCTTCTTCTCTCTGATACATTGGAAAGAGCACTGGATTAGGAGTTATGACTTGCTTTGACAAATAAAATGTGGCGTAAGTGAGTCCCCAGTGTCTATTATTTCCAACTTTATGTTCATGTGTCCTCATCGTTTAGCTCCTACTTGTAAGTGAGAACATGTGACTCTAGCCAAAGATTTTGTCTTTGAATTTTAATTCAGGTGTTTGAGATTAGTTCTTCTTCTCTCTGATACATTGGAAAGAGCACTGGATTAGGAGTTATGACTTGCTTTGACAAATAAAATGTGGTGTAAGTGATATTGTACATGTTCCTGAACCTAGTACTCAAGAAATCTTTCAGCTATTATCTTTTCCTCCTTGTACCCCTGAGACTATCATGCCGTAAAGAATCTCAACCAAGTCTTCTTGAGGATAAAAGATTACCTAGACAGAAGGACCCAGCCATCGCAGCTGCCCCAACTGGGCACAAGCTCCAGCTGGCAACAGTAGAAAACAGCCACAGAAAGAAGTTCAAGTGAAACCAACAGAAGAGCTGCCCACCAACCTACAGAATTGGGAAAAACAGTAAAACTGTTGTAAGTTACTAAATTTTGGTGTGTTGAGCTACTACATTTGGCAGCACAATACTATGTAGCAAAAAGATGATTGATACAGTATATAGCTGTTCATTTATTTCTTTCAGTAGCATCCCTTCTCTCCTCAGCCCAGTTTTATCAGTAGTCACTAATATTACTAGCTGCTCCTTTTCTGAAGATGCTTTAAGTATTTCCATCAATAGATCTGGGTTGTTTTTTTTTTCTTTTGGTTTGGTTTCATACACTTTTCTAACAAATATTTATTACGTATTATGGGTCAAGCTCTTTATACATAAGATCTTGGTCTCTGGCTTCACCTCTTAGCATTACCACATTCCATCCCTAATTGCAATCCTTCAGTTGTAATATTTGTCTCACCCCTCCTAGTCTTGAAGACACTATTCTGTCTCTGAAACAATATTCCTTCCTTAACTGCCTGACAACTGCTTACCTAGACACATTGCAATTTTGCTATTCCCTTACAAAGTTTAAAATTTGCGATGTGGGATCCCAGTTATAAGATTTGATTATTTCTTATTCGGCATATTCAAAATGCCTTTATTTTCATCTCCCTCTGGAATCTGCTTGATGCTGTGGTTCTGCACTAATTGACAGAGCCTCCATTTTCTCCTGGGCACAAGCGTAATGGCTGCTGTTCCTGCTTTTTGTGTATTATTTTTCATGGTTGTGAAACCAGCATGCTGATGAACAATTTCAAATGTTCTTCACATTTGTTCAGCTGCAGAATCACCTTCGGCAAATTCATGAATTGACACTGCTGTTAAACAGAAGCTAGACCTCCAGGACCCAGTGAAGACCAATCCCTCTGCCATGTCCCAAAGACTTTGTCTTCCTGAAGGATTTAAATGTCCCAGATCTTTCTTGCTTCATATTTGTTATATTCTTTGTTTATTTACTTTTGATATGCTCCTACTCCTTTGAGAAAACTTGAGTCCAACTTGAACATTTTACCTGATTCTTAAGTTGTTCCCTTTCCTACTTCGTACAGGTAGAACTAACAGTATCTGCTGGATTTGAGTGTCTTGTTTTTTCTTTTCCTTTCTGGCTCAGACTTTATATTTATTACATATTCTTTTAGAGTTTGTCTTGTCTGCATCCATCATAGACAGAAACATCAGGTTTATGGAACTACTTAAAGATTCCACTATTCAAATAGAAGTCAAATAAAAGTCTTCACGTTTATTTCCCCAAGTTGGATAATCTTCCATCAGACAAACATTCAGATCAGGCAGGGCTCTGTTATAGCTCTGCCCAGCTTCCCTTAGTATGTCATATCTTGTCCTTGCCTTTCCATGCATTCAGAATATCAAAACTTCCTGGAACATGTTTTTTCAAGGCATGGGCAATCTCCACAAGCCTGTCAATGGTAACTTTCACCTTGAAAGTCAGCCAAGTAATTTTTGAGTTTCTGCATTTATCTTCCTGGCTTTTCTTTCTCAAATAGATCCAAATTTTCTACATTAAAACAGATTGATATAGCTGTCCTATTCTTCAAAGGGTTTTCCGGTGTGCTCACTTTGACTCTGCAGCTTTCCTTGAACCACTAACTGCGTGGTTCAAAGCCAGTAATTTCCTGGATCCTGCTCTTTGTGAAGCAGTAATTTTGACCTGCTCTTTGAGATCTTGCTTCTCTTCCTCTATTAGAAGTTATTGTACCCTAACTACCCTTTGTGAAAACCCAAATAATTCTTCTGTTTCATATAATCTCTTTAAAAGAAAGGAGACATGGAAGCATTTCATTTTGCTTTTTAAAAAGATATCCACTTATCATGACCTTGAAGATCTAATATCATTGTCCCTTATATATCTGTCTAGAATGTCTTCTATGATTTTAAATTATGAATTTTTTTTCTCTTCTTCAAGTTTAATTAATTGCCCTCCTTTATTTATTTTTATTCTTCCCTTACTCCCTTCTAAATGTATGACTGAAACCTATTTTCTCAAACCATTCCTTGGTTTCTTGTTAACTATGATTCCAAGAAACATACAGAGGTCAGGACAGATGTCTTTAATTACTTCCGTGACCTTTTATTTTGTAAAAGTCTTATTGAGTTGTTTCTCTACCTCCAACCAATAAGAAGATACATACTTTATTTAGCAAGGGAGCATATAATAATTTTTCATAATTACCAAAATTGACCATTCTAACATGAATAAAGTCACAGTTTAGGCTTCTAAAATTTAAGTCAAAACTTGTGTAGTAAACAAAGCCATAGCCATTTTGAGACCATGTGGCAGTGGTAGTAGGCTGGAGGCAATGGGTACATGTAAGAACATAAGGACAAAGCACATTAATCAAAGATGTTAGCTATTCCTTTATCAAGAATGCAGCTCAATACTACAAAAGGAAGCATGGAATTTCAGGCAGCTGATCTGGCACCGCCTGTAAACAGTGTCTGGCACTAATAACTCAAAGTTTGAAATTCACTAGTGGAGTCCTTTTGGAAACACAAGAGTCTATGTAGTTCAAAGTCCCAATCTGAAAGCCTGGCTGAAAAACTCAGCATAAGCAGCAAATATTTTTCTCCCTACCCATGTTCAGAAAGAACGAATCAATTTTTCTGTCTCACTTGCAATGCCAAGGCAGAATGCAGCTGACAGTCAAGCTACAGCAGCTTGCATTGCAGAACCCAAGCAGCCGACATCTGCCAAGGCCATTATGGCATTATGGGCCATTTTTGCTGAGATAGAATCAATTGCATGAAGATAAAGCTACTCTAAGCTGTGGTGACATGCCAGTGTCAAAATCCCTCATAGCTTTGCACTCCACAAAACTCCAAATCCTAAAGCTGCTCTCTTAAATCATGCCAGTTTAATGTCAACTACACAACCTTAAAAGAATGCTATAGAGTACAGTTTTGACTATCACCTAGGTGTAAAAACTGAGCACTGGGGCCAGGTATGGTGGCCCATGTAATCCCAGAACTTTAGGAGGCCAAGGCAGGAGGATTGCTTGAGCTTGAGTTCAAGACTAGCCTGGACAGCGGAGGAAGATCCTGTCTCTAGCAAAATAATAGTAATCATAATAATAAAGTGAGCCAGGAGTGGTGGCATGTTCCTGTAGTCCAGCTACTTTGGAGGCTGCAGTGGGAGAATTGCTTGAGCCTAAGCGATTGAAGCTACCACAAGCCACGATCATCCAGCCTGGGCAATGGAGAGAGATCCCGTCTCTGAAACAAAAAAAACTCAATTAATGAGCTGCTACGAAAACGCCAACATATTACAAGTTAATATGTTACCAGAAACCTAAGAGTAGACCATCATATATTCTCTGAAGGCAAGCCAATTCCAAAGTAAAGCCAATCCCAAAGTATGTGCTGGGCCACACATGCTCAGTTCTTGCCTCCTTCTTATGGAAGAGGAGGTAAGTCACTCCTTCTTTATAAGAGGCCTGGAATTTTATTCTGGGACTGTCACATTATACTACTAGTTCTCAACCAGGGACAATTTCACCCCCCAGGAGACATTTGGCAATGTCTAGAGAAATTTTTGGTTGTCAGAATTGGAGAGGTGTTACTGGATCTAGTGGGCAAGAGACGGGAATGCTGCTAACCATCCTACAATGCACAGGAAAGCAACGACAGCAAAGAATGATGAGACCCAATGTGTCTGTGGTGGCAAGGCTGAGAAACATGGCACCATACTGAAATACTGTATAAGAGTTGGGAAATAGCATTTCTCCCTAACGCTAGATTTACCATCTCACCAAAACTACATGCTAGAGGGTAGAGAGGACACTCCATGAGGATATGAGTGCTAACAAGAAGGGAAAGGTGCTAGAAAACAAAATGATCAATGTCCTCTTCAAAATATATGTATATGTGTGTTGTGCCTGTACTTGGAAGTGTTAAGAGTAACTGTTTACATGGCAACATTTTAGATATTTTGATTATAATATTCATTTTTGTATTTCTATTTTAACTTTTTAATAAGGATTAATATTTCTATAGTGATACATTTAAAAAGTAAATTGTTTTCTTTACTTGAGACTTTCACCCAAGTCGAGGGAAAGAGAATGTATCATAGGAAATGATTCTGAGTCTCAAAGACATTAGGGAGCATGTGTCTCCTGGTTGCCAATATTGCGAAAAGGTACTGTTCAAATTCTGACAGCCCTGTTGAGAATAAAGAAGAATTTCTTACAATTATTATTATTTTTCAAGAGACAGTAGAATTCTCACTGCTTTGCAGAATATAAAGGAGCACATGACTCTGCAAATTCTTCATCACAAGTTTCCTGGTGCCTGTATTCTCCTCTTTTGTGTAGCATAACAAGGGAAGACAGAGTTGCTTGACTCTTACCATATTATTAACTCTAAATCACATCTGAAATAGGAGCTCTGCAGGGAGGGTTTATATAACGACACATCAAAGAAAGAACATAACCTAAAAATATTTGGTTTAAAATCTCATTCTCAGTGTGCCAAGTATTATTTTCCTTGACATACTTTTTTTGCCTGCCTTTGCAAAACCATAATTAGAGTAACTTCCCACTCATATTCAATGGAGAAAAAAGTGAGGATTTTGTGACCCAGCTGACAAATTACAGAAATTGAGAAAAATCCAGTTCAAAGAACTCTAGAATAATAAAATTTTAGAGTGAAAAGAAAGCTGTGGTCATCCATATTAACTTCCCTATTCATAGGAACACAGAAACTGAGACCCCCAAAATTGAGTTACAATTTTTGGTGAAGATCACAAAGCATGTTCATTGAAAAACCAGATACAGATACCCCGACTCTTGGACCAATTCTTTTCCATTCTGTGATATTTTCTCATCTATTGCATTATCCTTTCATCAAATATTTATTGACTATCCATTACAGGCCCTTGGGAAATTCAAAAATAAAGCAGAGAACTCTTATTGGTCTAATAGTTTGAATAAAGGGAAAGACTTGCGTATAGACAATTAGAAGAACAGACATTAAGTAATACATGCATTAAAAAATAAAATCAGGCCAGACAAGGTGGCTAATACCTGTAATCCCAGCACTTTGGGAGGCCGAGGTCGGTGGATCACCTGAGGTCAGGAGTTTGAGACCAGCCTGGACAACATGGTGAAACCCCATATCTACTAAAAATACAAAAATTAGCAGAGCATAGTGGCACACACCTGTAGTCCCAGCTACTCGGGAGGCTGAGGCAGGAGAATCACTTGAACCCAGGAGGCTGAGATTTCAGTCAGCACACCACTGCACTCCAGCCTGGGTGACCGAGTGAGACTCCATCTCAAAAACTAACTAACTAAATAAATATAAAATCAGAGGAATGAAACTCAAACTCCTATAGAAACTAGACAGGAAATATAAACAAGTAAAAGAGGCTGTGTGCGATTTTTTAAATTAGTGAGGTTTGGGGCAAACAAGGAAATCCAAGGAGTGTGCAACGTCAGCTCTGACTAATTATCACCAGGAAATAATTAGGTTCCTTTGTGTTTTTGTTTTTGTTTTTGTTTTTGTTTTTACCAAGATAAACTGAGAATCTCAATGTATATGTAAACTGGTCATGTTTTTAAACCTTCCCAATTGTGCATATGTATTGTGGGGAAAGGGAGAAGTGATAGAAGAGAGGAAAAGGATAGAGTATAACGGTGATGAAAGGCTTTGAGGCTGAGATGAGTGTCAAGGTAGAATGTTGAATGTTACGTAGGTTATTGCCAACTTTGTCTTGGCAATCCCTCTCCCTGTTATATTCCATGATGGTTTTTACTTTTGTTTCAGTATGATTTAAATAATAAGCTATCTGTTTTGGATGTCTTTTCATTTTCTCAATAACTGGCCTACTTTCTGATGCTCACAGGCTTCCTAAATACCCTGGGTACTAGCACTTGCATTTGTCTTACAGATTGAGATGTGAAACATCTATGCAGCTTTTGTGCCATCACTTTGAACCTTAGGCGGGCAGTGAATCTCTTTTGTGACAGGCTTATATTGAAACTACCGAACAGATGGGAGTTGGCTGGAAATCATAAAGAACAGAGAGAAATCAGCCATGAATTACGATTGCCAAGAAATCCTCCAAAGTTATTTTGTATTAACTAGCATGGAATATACTAGAAGACACAGAATACTGAAAGAATAATGGAGTTCATTGTCTTCTCCAAGGAGTAGAGAAAGCTCTTTGATAGATTTTAAGCACCTGTTTCTTTCTCCTAAGACCGAAGTAGATGATGATTTCCTTTCAGACATGGAGTGACTGAGGGCAGGGTGGGGAAATGGTTGGTACTCGGGTCCTTTTACCGCCCACAATGAAAGTTGCTGCACCACTAAAATGTGCAGTGTCGTGCAGTGGTAGAACCACATGGAAAACATAGATTCTATCCTTGAAGGTAGTAAAAATACAATATGTGTAGGAATAAATGCTATTTGAACAATCTATCAATGCAACAGCAGAGAGAAATTATAGTAGTCTTAAATCAAGGTAAGAAAATCAAAGAGTAATTTGTCATGGATGGTGATTCTGTTTATCAATGGAGAAACCACACAACCATGGAGATAAACATGTCCTGAGTACTTGTAATATACTGGGTGTTGTCCATCTGCTGGGATTCACCAGGTAAGTAATGTAGTTCCCAGCATATGCCATGCTCTATTTTAGCCTCTCAGCCTTATACGTGCTATCTCTTCTTTCTAAAATGTGATTACCTTCTACTAATTCTTCAGATCTCAGCTTAAATTATTTCTTCCCTAAGAAGCTTTTCCTGACCCTGCAAGTCTGGATTAAGAGCTCTTCCTATGCACTCTCATAAAAGCCTGTGCACATCTCTATCATTGTCTTGGCCTTCCTGTCTCTTTATCTAGACTGTAACCTCAAGGTGGAGTTGTATTCAGTTTTATAGCCTCAATGTTTTGCACAGTGCTTGGCACAGTGCATATACTCAATGAATGTTTGTTGCATGAGTGAGTGAATAAATGGATTTATAAATGGATGGACGAATGAATAAAATATAATCCAGAGTGCAGAGACAACCCACAGAATGGGAGAAAATATTTGCAAACTACCTTTCTGATAAGGGATTAATAACTGGAATATATAAGAAGCTCAAACAACCCTATAGGAAGAAGTCTAATAATCCAATTAAAAAATGGGCAAAAGATTTGAATTGACAGTTTTCAAAAGAAGACATACAAGTGGAAAACAGGCATATGAAAAGTTGCTCAACATCACTGATCATCAGAGAAATGCAAGTCAAAACTACAATGAGATATCGTCTCACCCCAGTTAAAATGTCTTATATCCAAAATACAGGCAATAACAAATGCTGGTGAGGATGCAGAGAAAAGGAACCCTTGTACACTGTTGGTGGAAATGTAAATTAGTACAACCACTATGAAGAACAGTTTGGAGTTTCCCCAAAAAATCTAAAAATTGAGCTACCATTTGATCCAGCAATCCCACTGCTGGGTATATACCCAAAATAAAGGAAATCAGTATGTGGAAGAGATACCAGCACTCTTATGTTTGTTGCAGCACTGTTTTTATAATAGCTAAGACTTGGAAGCAACCTAAGCGTCCATCAACAGATTAATGGATAAAGAAAACGTGGTACATATACACCATGGAGTACTATTGAGCCATAAAAAAGAATGACATCCAGTCCTTTGCAACAACATGGATGGAAGTGGAGGTCATTACGTTAAGTAAAATAAGCCACGCACAGAAAGACAAACATCACATGGTCTCACTTATTTGTGGGATCTAAAAATCAAAACGATTTAACTCATGGATGTAGAGAATAGAAGAATGGTTACCAGAGGCTGGGAAGGGTAATGAGAGGCTGACGGGGAGGTAGGAATGATTAATGGGTACATAAAAAATAGAAAGAATGAATAAGACCTACTATTTGATAGCATAACAGGGTGACTTTAGTCAATAATAACTTAATTGTACAGTTAAAAATAACCAAAAGAGTATAATTGGATTGTTTTTAACACACAGGATAAATGTTTGAGGGGATGAATATCCCATTCTCCATGATGTGCTTAGTTTACATTGCATGTCTATATCAAAATATCCCATGCACCCCATAAATATAGACACCTACCATGCACCCACAAAAGTTTTTTAAAAATCCATTAGAATCAGAGTTCAACCCCTTGGATGAAGTCAGTTAGTTTCAGAGATAGAACTGTATGTGTTTCAGGCTGTACTATCAAGACACTTGTTAGTTTTAGATAGATTCGTTTTGAGAACTAATAAACATTCACTGAAATATATGTATATGCACACACATATGTACATATATACACATATATATACATATATACACACACATATATACATATATATACACACACATATATACATATATATATATATGTATAAAATCCAGAATGGAATATAGAGGGAGTGACTTACTTGCCTAAAGGAACGAGGAAAGACTTTACAGAGAAAATAAAAATATTTGTTGGGATTGTAAAGATTTCTTGAGAGTCCTAGTTCCTGCCATATACTTTTCTAGGTAGCGGCATTATAGTTCACAAAAAAACCAACAAAGTCTGAGTTTACAGAGTAGGGTTAGAGAGCTTATGAACTAATACATATATACATGCATACATACATAAAGGTATGTATACATTTTACATTTTAGGTAATGATTAGTGCTATGATGAAAATACAACAGTATTATATGAAAGATTATGAATAAAGGCAAGAAAAGGTACAACTTCTCCAGGGTTTAGCTTAACTAAAACTCTTTAAAATTTTCTTAACAGATTCTGATCAACTCTCCAGCTTTCCACTTACTCAAAGCTGTCCTGTGGAAGGCACATTGCTCAGATTGGGCAAAATCTTGAGTCTTTTGCTGTTCCTTCTCCTCCCCACTTTGAACTTCCTGCCCTTTTCTACTCCACACTCAACAAGACTCCTTCCTTCTACTCATTTAGGCCTAAAATCAAACTACAAATTTCTTAGCAAACAGCCTGTGTTTTTTTGTCTCCCTAGCCAAATGATCAAATAAGTATTTAAGGAAATAAATAAGAAAGTTTTGTTTGGGCTTAGTGTACAAAGAATGGATCGTTGGTGTGGGGGTATTAGCATACACAGAGGCAAAAATGTCCTTCTCCTGGATGGCAAACATAATAGTGAGCAAATGCTGTCTACACAGATATTTGATAAATCATTGGCTAGGCTGAGACAAATGGCAGTCCAAAATTCTGCAAGCCTACATACCCAATAATCAAGAAACATGAGTAGCAGTTAACCCAGAATACACACTGCAATTTTAAAATTTCTAGTGGAAGCACTGAAGTGTCAACAGAGTTGTCAACATTTTTTCTTTGATTAAATGTGAGCATATTCAATTCAAGCATTTTATAATTCATGCCCACAGGCATTGTGACTATGTTCTATAAAATCCCAAAATTCATTATAAAAACTACGGATGCTTAATGAGTCAAATTCCACTTACATTTACTGCCTCGTAAGCTGTGCTCTTCCAATTGTAATGTATAGGTTTTAGTTACTCACACTAACAGCGAGTCATATTTGTTGTGTAAAACATTACTGAGCATGAATTATAATATCCATTATTCTAGCTTCTGCATCATTAAGGCAAAAATCCAGTTTCATGGTAAATTTAACCATTAAATGCAGAACTTCTTAATACAACTTGCTGCTTCTAACTTAGATTTTGTAAGTGAAAAAATCAGAACTTAAAGAAATCTGCCCTGTCCCACTAGAATCCAATGACAAATCCTTTCAATCCTACTCAAGTTATTGATTCACTCAATTACACAATTACTATGTAATTACTATGTATTACTATGTAATAAGGCATTGCACTAATTTCTGGGATGCAATGAAATTTACTCTCTAATTAGCAAGATTTTAATGAAATAAGAATTATACAAATAAGAATTATACAAATATGAAATAAGAATTATACAAATAGAAGTAAAATGACAAGTGGTGCAATTATTACAAAGTGTCTTACAAGCACATGACAGGTGCCTGAAATAGTTGGAGCATTAGGAACGGCTTCCTTGAGGAAGAAATAAATGATCTGAGATTGAAGAGAATTAATTGGGTGGATGGAGGGTAGCTGTAGAGTAGGGGTGGAGAACAGAGAGAATTGCATACAAAGTTCCTGCAGTAAACATGGGTTCAATCAAAAAGACCGGTGTGGATGAAGGATTGTTCTGACAAGAAACCGGGGAGATGGAGTGAGGCCAGACCTTGCAAGATTCAAGTGGTCACTTTAGATATTTTGGTCTTTATATTAACAGGAAGTCCTTGAAGAATCTGAAGCAGATGAATGAAATATAGTTATGCATAAGTCATATTTGAAATAAATTTTTGTAAAGGATGCCTCATTTTATATTTTAATAAGAATAAATAAAAATCTGTTCGCTGTGCCTAAGATGGTATACAAGTTTTCCTACCAAATTGTTCTTTGGCTTGTAAGCATATATTTCTCAATAGTTGAAGTTGTGAATATTTTTTCTCCATTTTTGAATAAGCAAGAGGCACCTAACTTAGCGAAGATAAACACCTGCTGTACCTGAAAGACGTAATTGTATTTTAAAAAGTAAAGGAGTTCCGGATTACATTCATGAAGAGTAATGTAACTCATAAAAACATTATATAATTACAAATGTAATGGTTTGTGTAACTTTGGGCCTAAACAATAAGACTGAAGTTGATGTGACTAAAAACCAGTAGAATGGGTGACTCCAGAGTACCCAGTTTCCCTAATTATTATATAGACTCACATTGATTCCCTGCATCCTTGAGAGTGTGCAGAGCTGTTGCAAATTGCCATGTGCAGACCAATAGGCAACTCCTACCCTTGATGAAGACCTTGGCTGTGCAGACCAATAGGCAACTCCTACCCTTGATGAAGACCTTGGCTGTGCAGACCAATAGGCAACTCCTACCCTTGATGAAGACCTTGGCAAAGACATCTGCAAGTAAGACCATGAGACACACTGACCAGTAGTGAGCAGTGGCTGAACTAGTGAGACTGTTAATCCCTAGATATGTAGCATGTGCCTTCCATCCCCACCTGAGGCTCTTGCTTACTCACAGATGTCCTTTCGCTTGTTGGTTTGGTTCGGTGTGTGTGTGTGTCCCCTCAAAATAAGTACAGAGCCTTCAGCTTGCTGGGGAAATTGAGAAGTTAAAGCTACTTAACGCATGTCATGTTTATGAAAAAAAAAAAAATGTGCCAGGTGCAGTGGCTAACGCCTGTAATCCCAACACTTTAGGAGGCCTAGGTGGGAGGATCACTTGAGGTCAGGAGTTGGAGACGAGCCTGACCAACATGGTGAAACCCCATTTCTACTAAAAATACAAAAATTAGCTGGGCGTGGTGGTGGGTGCCTGTAATCGCAGCTAATAGGGAGGCTGAGGCAAGAGAATTGCCTGGACCCAGGAGGTGAAGGCTGAGCTGAGATCGTGCCACTGCACTCCAGCCTGGGCAACAGCACGAGACTGTCTCAAAAACAAAGAAAAAAAAGTTCAGCTACTGCCAGTGCTCACTTAATTTTACATGAACACACACTTTGAGGCTGAAGCAAACCTAACTGATTTTCAATGTGAAAATAAAATGTAAAAAACATTCTTGGAGTTATTTCTAAACAGAACTTGTCTCTAATCCTAATATAACAGAAATGTATATAATCATCAGTATTTAATAATTGGACAAACTTTGAGCGTAAGATTAGGACTATAATCCGTGAGTTATCTTGAGTTAAATGTTGCAGCTTCAAGGCCTCTGGCGAGTATTCTTGTGGCAAACGGGAAATGTATTTACGTACAACTTGTGTCTATGTACAATTTCTCTTGGCATTGTGGGAAATGTGTTTATGTACTAATTTGTGTATGTGTAGAATGTCTCCTGGTATTGCCAACTCATTAACACCCCAAACCTAGGTTCTTGTTTTTACCTAATGTGTATTTCCATAAACTAAAACAGTAAAGCTTTTAAAAAATCTCTATTAGACTAGATGGAGAATTAAATTTGGAAACAACTTCTACTGTGTTTCCTCACCTACCTGATCTACAGATGTTAGCATGACTTAGGCATCAGTTCTTGGTGCCTTCCCTTATATTAAATATACTTACTCTCTTACTGAACTAATTCAATTTCATAGCTTTAAATATTTTCAAATGTTGAATATTTCCAAAGTTATATCACTGACCTAGATTTCTCCCTCTGAACTCTAGACTCATAAAACCAACGGTCTGATCAACCACTCTACTTAGACATTTAAAAAGCATCTCAAGCCATATAGACAAACCTGAAATATATTTCTTCTCCAAAATTGCTTCTTTTGCAGTCTCCTCCCATCAGTAAATGACAATTTATTATTTCAGTTGCTCAGAACAAAAACTTCTGAATCTTTTAAAATTCTCTTTATTTCATAGTGTTGTGATTTATCAAAAAAATTGCTTGTCTCCACATTCTAAATATATATCTCAAATAAATACATCAAAAGTCAAATAACTTCCTACCACCTCCGCTGCTATCATGTTGGTTTTAGCTACCATTTTCTCACAAGACAGCTGCAAGACTCTAAAATAGTCTCCTTACTTCTACCTTGCTTATTTTCAACACAGTAATATGAAAGATCCTGATGAAACGCATATCTAATCATGTTATTCCTCTACTCGAATACTTAAATGGTTTCTCATCTAATTCAGTCTGAAAGCTTAATTTCTTCAAGTGATACATTAATACAAAGCCCTAGAAATGCTTTTCCATATTTCTTTTCTAATCTCACTTGTCCTGTTCTTTACTTCACTCTACTCTAACCATGTTCGCCTCCTTGCTGTTTCTTAAACATATGTGTACATTCTTCCCTTAGGTTTTTAATTTATCCTTTCTGTATTTGAGATGTTTTTCCTCCAATTACTCATGTGGCTCACACCCTCATGTCCTTTGGGTCTTAACTTAAATGTCACCTTCTTAGAACACAAGAGTATTCCCTGACCATTCTCAATCCATACACACTTCTTACATTTTTTTTCTGCTTAATTTTTTTTCCTGTGACTGGTACCATGTAACATAATTTACACTTTGTTTATTTACTAATTATCTGTTTCTACCCCTAAAATGTAAGTTCCTAAGAGACATGAATTTGTGTCCATTTTATTTTCTCTTATTATCTCCATGGCCTAGAAAATTGTCTGAAAATTAGTTGGTACTTGATAAATACATGTTGAACAAAAGAATTCATGTTCATGGCATGATGAATAAAAGTGTAGTAAATATCTAGTGAATAACTAGACAGCAGGTAAAATAACTAGATATTCAAACAGCATAATAGGCCAATATTAAGATTCAATGTTCAGGGAAATAAAGTAAAATGAAGAGTATAATCTTTGCATAGTAACATATATTCTATTTTAAAATCCATCATACTGAAGCAAAATCATATTTCTTGCAAGTACATCTAATTATATAAATAAGCAGAGTGAGAGGAGAAAAGAATGTTCATGGGCAGTGCAGGGAAAAAATAATATAAAGTAAGAGGGAAACATTGCATGGACTGATGAAGATAGAATGCCTTGAGCTGAGAAACATGAGTAATCCAACTCTTAACACCCAGGGTCCCAAAATAACCACACACTCAAACAAGAATCACTCTTGCTGCAGTGTGGAGACTTATAGGAGAGCAAAAGTCAATCTAGAATGACCAGATATTAATCCATTGCAATCATCCAAGTAATATGTGGGGGTACAACGGTATGAACCTAGAAATTAATAACAGGAGAAATCATGGAATATTAACAAGTATGTGGAAATTAAACAACATGCTCCTGAACAACTACGAGATCAAAGAAGCAAGTAAAGGGGAAATTTAAAAATATACTGAGATAAATGTAAATGAAAACACAAAATACCAAAACTTATGAGATGCAGTAACAGCCATTTTAAGAGAGAAGTTTATACCAATAAATGCCTGCATCAAAAATAGAGGAAAAAAAATAAGAAAGATCTCAAATAAACAACCTAACATTACATGTCAAAGAAGTAGACAAAGAAGAACAAACTAAGCCTAAAATTAGCAGAAGGAAGAAAATAACAAAGATCAGAACAGAAATAAATGAAATAGAGATTAGAACAATAGAAAAGATAAACAAAACAAAGACTTGATTTTTTGAAAAGCTAAACAAAATGAACAAATTCTTTATTAGATTAGGGAAGAAGAGAGAAGACTCAAATTTTAAAAAATCAGAAATGAAAGAAGAGATGTTATAACTGATAACACAGAAATACAAAGGATCATAAGAAACTACTATAGGCAATTACATGCCATCAAATTGGACAAACTTGAATAGATAAATTCCTAGAAATTTGTAACATACCAAGACTGAGTCACGAAAAATTTGGAAATGCGAATAGATCAGTAATGAGTAAGGAGATTGAATCAGTAATTTAAAATCCACCATCAAAGAAAAGCCCACAGCTATATGGCTTTGCAGTTGAATTCTACCAAATATTTAAGGAAGAACTAATATGAATCCTTTTCAAACTCTTCCAAAAATTGAAGAGGAGGGACTACTTTCCAATTCATTTTACAAGGCTAGTATCACACTAATACCCCAGACAAAGACCTCACAATGAAACAGAGAAAATTAAAGACCAATTACTCTGATGAACATAGCTGAAAAATCCTCAACAAAATATTGGCAAACCATATTCAACAGTACATTAAAAGATTCATTCACCATGACCAAGTGGGTTTTATTCCTGGGATGAAAATTTGGTTTAACATATAGAAATCAATAAATACAATTCACCGCATTATGAGAATAAAGGAAAAAGATCACATGATTATCTCAAGTGATGAAGAAAAAGCATTTGACAAGAAAATAAATAACCCTAGTTAAAAATGGACAAAGGACTTGAGTAGACATTTTTCAAGGGAAGAGACAGAAATGGCCAACAGACATATTTTTAAGTGCTCTACATCTCTAGTCATCAAAGTCAGTGTGGCTTTATTTTGCAAAATAAAATCACAATGAGATAAAACCTCAGACTGTTAGATTGACTACTATAAAGAAGATGAAAGATAACAAGTGTTGGTGAGGACGTGGATAAGAGGAAGCCCTTATACCCTATTGGTGGTATTGTAAATTAATATAGCCATTTTGAAAAATAGTATGAAAATTCCTCAAAAATCTGAAAAATAGAATTACCATACAGCCAAGCAATCTCACTACTATTCACAATAGCCAAGATATGGAAGCAACCTAAATGTCCATCAACAAATGAATTGAAAATGTGCGAGAGAGATATATATATATATACACACACACACAATGGAATACTATTCAGCCTTTTAAAAAAAAACACACAAAATTTTGTCATTTGCGACAATGTAGATGAACCTAGAGGGCACTAAGCTAAATGAAATAATCTAAACACAGAAACAAACACCACATGGTCTCACTTACACAAGGAATCTAAAAAAGTTGAACTCACAGAAGTAAAGAGTAGAACAATGGTTACTAGACATGGGGGTTGGGAGTAAATAGGGATGGGGAGGCACTGATCAACAGGTAAGGGGTACAGTTAAATAGAAGGAATAATTTCTGGCATTCTATTGGATAGTAAGGTGACTATAGTTATTAATAATATATTGTATGTTTCAAAATAGCTGAAAGAGAGAATGTTAAATGTTCTCACCACAAAAAATGGTAAATATTTGTGTTGATGTATGTGCTAATTACTGACTTGATCATTCCACAATGTATATGTATTTTGAAATATCACATTGTGTCCCATAAATATATACAATTATTATTTGACAGTTGAAAATAAAATAAAATAAAATAGAATTTTACACTGGAAAAAACAAAGATCGGGTAGTAGATTGGATTAGGATAACAGTAAAGAGACCAAGGAATTTATTGGAAAGACTGTGTGATTGATTGACTATTGGATGAGAGAAAGAAAAGAAAGGTTTCGAAATAATTCCCAAGTTTCTGATTCTAATGTTATTATTCACTGAAATAGGGAATGTTAGCGTAGGAATTTCATCATCATTTTTGTTCTGGTTGTATATTTATAACTGTGATCATCTAAATGAAATTCAATCAGATAGTAGTATTCAATATTTCAGTAGGTTCAAGAATTGCATTTTATGGGATCTACATTATATTTTCTGTTTAATTTCAACCTCAGATAATAAGATGAATTGAGTCTTGTTAGCACTTTAGATTATGGGTAATTACTAGATTAAACATACTCCTTAAAGCTTTAGGGTTCAGAAGTTTGTACTTTTCAAAGCAAATTGCTTAAACAACTAAGGTAGTGGGAAACAAAGAGACTAGAGTCTGATAACACAAAACAAAACTCATAGCAATTTTCTGTTGTTGACTGAGGTCAGTTTAGTTGAAGCGTCTTGCAAGAAATAAAAACATATTTAAAATAAAATTTTTAAAAATGAGTATCTCAATGTATCATAATTAATCACTCCT